>NW_027223759.1:23291149-32376149 GCF_028538775.1 Myotis yumanensis | reverse complement strand
AGGAACTGTATTTAAAGGGCCAAAAGGTTGAGAACCACTGGTCTAGAAGAATCAAGTGATCATGTCTTCTGATATCCCCCCAAATGAAGTTCGTGGCATTGGGTTTTCCCTGCCCAATGAAAATCTGGGTAGTCCTTGGCTCTTCTGGCCATTCTTAGGTAGCAAGAAGGCCCCTGCTGGTCACTAAAATGTCCAGTTCATGTAAAGGCTGAAGTATAGGGCTTCATTCAGATACATAGCCTTTCCTCCTCCTCCCAGCCCAAGCCCGTGCAGACAATAGACACATGTTGGAGATAGTTCCTTTATTCACCCCTACTCCAGGTATCCTAACCCGAGTGTGCTCTCTGTTCCCAGAGAAAATTCTGACCCAGGCTTGGGGCCTTGCAGGCCTCCGAGTGATGCCCTAATTGTACTAGAGCTCGTCTGGCCCTCCTGCAAAAGCCTGAGGCACCCATGGTCCCACGTTGGTTCTCTCTGGAGCTGTGGGACCTCAAGGTCTCAGCTACGGCGTTGGCCACGGGCTTGGCCTGCACTCCCTATAAGACATTCCAGAACTCACAGCTTCCTTCTTCTGGACCCCTGTGGCCCAGAGACTGCACAGTTTCTGTTTTTCACCTCTTTAATCTCCTCTCCTTTCCCCTCCCCCTCCACCCTCCCATTCTGAAGGGCTTCCACCTCCCCTTCATGTCCCAAGGGGACCTCCTGTAGGTCAAATGCATCACCTATGAACCTCTTTGCTTCAGGGTGATGCTTCAGGGTGCCCGCCCTCTTCTTCTAGGAGCACCAAGCCACATGGCTGAGTCTTAAGAACAGATGGGCTTGTAGGGAGAGAAATTTTTCAGTTTTGGAATCCCCTTCACCCCCAAACCCCCTACCAACACAGGCTCAGAAATTCATATTTGACTAACATTTGGGAAATATCTTCTTTTTAAAAAAATATAGCCGAAACCAGTTTGGCTCAGTGGATAGAGCGTCTGCCTGCGGACTGAAGGGTCCCAGGTTCGATTCCGGTCAAGGGCATGTACCTTGGTTGCGGGCACATCCCCAGGAGAAGGTGTGCAGGAGGCAGCTGATCGATGTTTCTCTCTCATCGATGTTTCTAACTCTCTATCCCTCTCCCTTCCTCTTTGTAAAAAATAATATATATATATATATATATATTTTTTAAATATATTTTATTGCTTTTTTACAGAGAGGAAGGGAGAGGAATAGAGAGTTAGAAACATCGATGAGAGAGGAACATTGATCAGCTGCCTCCTGTACACCCCCTACTGGGGATGTGCCCGCAACCAAGGTACATGCCCTTGACCGGAATCGAACCTGGGACCCTTCAGTCCGCAGGCCGACGCTCTATCCACTGAGCCAAACCGGTTACGGCGGGAAATATCTTCTTAAGGATTTCAGGCTACAATCATGGAATAAGCCCTCCTAAAAATAACTCTGGGAAACAAACAAAGACAGGTGCCCCTCCCCCTCCACTGCAGGACTTAACAGAACCTTTTCCATGCTGTTGTTCTTTAAGACTCTCTAAGGGGGTACATAGTATTCCCCTTTCTTTGTGATGTTTGACCTGAGATCTCTTTTTCCACAGACCATCTCACAGAGCCAGTGTTCTGTCAAACATGCTCTGAAGAACACTGCTCTGATAGGATTAAATTCAGAATGTCAAAGTTCAAAGCCATTTCAGAGGATATGAGCAAGCTAAACATATTTATCTAAGGCAAAGGGCGGGTGAGAAAGGAAGCAGCGAGGTGCATTAAAGCTGAGAGCAAAGCAAGACAAGAAATGGATAAACCCACTTATTAAAATACCAAGATTCTCCCTGACATGTGACTTACAAAAGTTTACCCAAAGGGGGAAATACTGGGAGATAAAAAAATGAAAGGATGAGCAAATATACATAGCAATGGAAATGAAAAAACAATGGTTAAACTTAATAACATGAATGAAACCCACCAAGCTAAAGTGAGTGAAAAAACAGAATATATAGTCTATGAATATATAGTATATAAAGTATATAATATAAGTCTATGAATATATACTACAGATAGCTTATAATCTATAGTCCATTTACATAAACTTAAGAAAGAGGCAACTCTCTTATAGAGTTCAAAATCAGGGGCACACAATCCAGCAATTCCACTTCTGGGTATATATCCGAAAGAAATGAAATCAATATCTCGAAGAGATATCTGCACCCCCTTGTTCATTGCAGCATTATTCACAACAGCCAAGACACGGAAACAACATGTCTGTCAGTGGATGAATGAGTAAAGAAAATGTTATGCACACACACACACACACACACACACACACGGACTTTAAAAAAATCCTATCATCTGTGACAACATGGGTGAACCTGGAGGACATTATGCTAAGTGAAATTAGCCAGTCACAGAAAGACAAATACTACATGATGTCACTAGCATGTGGAGTCTTAAAAAGTCTCACTCATAGAAGCGGTGATTGCCAGGGGCTGGACGAGTGGGAAATGGGGAACTGTTGGTCAGAGGGTACAAAGTTTCAGTTATGCAGGATAAATGAATTCTGGAGATCTAATGTACAGCATGGTGACTACAGTTAGTACAGCATATATCTGGAATTTGCTAAGAAAGTAGATCTTAAATGTTCTTACACAAAAAGAGATAACAGTGAGGCGATGAATGTGTTACTTAGTTTGATTGCGGTGATCATTGCACAATGTACACACATATGAGAACATCACATTGTACACTACAAATATGTGCAACTTTTATGTAAATAATACCTCAATAAGGCTGGATAAAAAAGACATCAGAGCACAGTGGGCTTCTAGGGTATAGCTAACGCTCTGATTTTTGTGCTTGGTGCTGAATACACTGGGGAGTTCGCATTGCTAAAATTCATCAAGCTATGTCCTTATTATGTACTAGAGGCCCGGTGCACAAAATTTGTGCATGAGGAGGGGTCCCTCAGCCCAGCCTGCACCCTCTCCAATCCGGGACCCCTGCGGGATTGGGCCTAAACCGGCAGTTGGACATCCCTCTCACAATCTGGGAGCACTGGCTCCTAACCGCTCCCCTGCCTGCCTGCCAGATTGCTCCTTACCTCTTTGCCTGCCAGCCTGATTGCCCTCTAACTACTCCCCTGCCACCCTGATCTCCCCTAACTGCTCCCCTGCTGGTCTGATCGCCCCTAACTGCTCCACTGCCTGCCTGATCGCCCTTAACTGCCTCTGCCTCAGCCTCCACGGCTTTGTCCAGAAGGACATTCAGAATGACATCCGGAAGGTCATTTAGCTGTCTGGTCTAATTAGCATATTACACTTTTATTAGTACAGATGTTTATTTCTATAAGTTACACTTCATTAGAAAGATTTTTTAAAAGGAATACAAAATAATGGTCCTAAACTACAAGATAGAAACTCTCCTGGGACATTTCCCTTTGAACTCAAGAGTAGAGAAGGGAAGGAGGCCGGCCAGCTTACTTCACGCTCACTCATTTCCTGAAGTGCCGACTGGGTCCTCCACACTATTAGCTCTGGAACTGGGAGAAGGTGAGTCACTCTGATTAACGCAGCAGTTACAGAGGAGCTTTGAGTCATTCCCACATGAAGAGAACCTGGAATTAGTCACTGACTGTTCACTCAGTGCAAGTGTTTAAATTAGTAGCCAACAAAATAAAACACAACCTATTAAAACATGTGTTTGAACAGAAAATTTATACTTCAGATGTGTGTTCCAGACAAAACAAGTGTCTCATCCCCCGCACGGGAGTTCCACCGCGCATGGGCATGAAGGTGCCAAGGCCAATGCCGCAGTACAGACAGTGCGCGGCTGCCACACGCAGGAATCCGGAGACTGTAAGTTGCAATACAGTGAGGACTTACTTAGAACTCTGTTAATATCCTATAGTTTGATTTTTGCCCTTACCTTTCACTGGTGGCTAATGACAACACAAAGTCAGTATTAATTTGTCATATAAGCCTAGTGCTATTAACCTGAAAAGAAGACAAAGTGGACTTAGTCACACATCTCTTTGGCCGAGGGACAGAAGTGCAGGCAGAAACTCGTGTGCACATTCATGCCTCCTGCATCCAGTCTGCTAACATCCCATTGGCCAAAGCAAACCACGTGGTCAAGCCCAGCAGACAGGCTCAGGGACTTTGTCTTGCCCACAGTGGGTGGGCACTGAGAAGCTACATGGCAAGGAGCTTGGACACTGGGAACAACACTGCGTTCCAGTTGATTCTTATCTGTCTCAGAGGCTGGTTCAGCCCTTCTAGTGTCTGCCATGTCCTGTACCAGGCTCCCCCAAACATCCCTGCCACCCTCACAAAGATTATTGATCTTCACCAAACTTCATTCAGGCTCCTGAACCTTCTCTGAGGCCCATCTAGTTTTAGCAAGGACACTGCTAAGTCAATTTAACCAGAACTCCAACCTTCCATATCTGACCACCTTCAATATCTGATCAGGATCCTCATCCTTCACCCCCTCACCCCCCGCATTGTCTGATCACCTGGTCTGTCTTTAGCAAGAATCCTATTAGGTTGGTATAGCCAAAACCCCTTTACCCCATTTACCCCTGATGTTTCCTCTTAGTGATTTCCATCCATTGCCTCCCACCCTGCTCATTGGCTATAAATATCTACCTCCATATTTGGAGATGAGCCCAATCTCTCTCCCTCAGTGCAAAATCCCATTGCAGTGATCCTTACATTATCACAAGTCTTAAATAGCCTGCCTTATCATCTATAATAATAAAAGCATAATATGCTCATTAGACCAGACAGCCAAACAACCTTCCGGATGTCATTCCAGGCATCCTTCTGGATGAAGCCGTGGCAGCGGGGGCTGAGACAGAGGCAGTTAGGGGTGATCAGGCAGGCAGACGAGTGGTAAGGGGCGATCAGGCAGGCAGGCAAATGGTTAGGGGCAATGAGGCAGGCAGGCAGGTCAGCGGTTAGGAGCCAGCGGTCCCGGATTGTGAGAGGGATGTCTGACTGCTGGTTTAGGCCCATGGATTGGGCCTAAACCAGCAGTCAGACATCCCCCAAGGAGTCCTGGATTGTGAGAGGGTGCAGGCTGGGCTGAGGGACCCCCCCCCCCCCCATGCATGAATTACATGCACTGAGCCTCTAGTCCTTAATAAATGTCACTGGATTTTTTTTCTTTACACCCTCATTTCTCCCTTATTGTTCTACACTGCAAATGGCCACTGCTCAGAGAAGACTTCCATGGGCCCCCAAATAGTGAGGTCCCCCACTGTTCTTATGTTTTCCTTCCTACTTAACACTTATTTCTAAGAGTGAAAGGAAGTAAAACCTGGAATTATAAATACTGAGAGCCTGCAAGGACCTGAGGTGTCCTTGTTCCAAGTACCTTGCTTTAGTGATGTATAATTTGTACAACCACCTTCTGTGATTAAATGCATGCATTTCTTTGGTAAGAATATTAGATACGGTTGAAAAGAACAAGTGTTCTCTGTTAATTTAGTTTTCAATTACACATGCAACTAATAGTTCAAGCTCAATAGTATTGTGAAAGTCTTTGGTATCTCTGTTTATTATTTTTTAATTTTGCCTGCTTAATCTACTATTTTCAGGGAAAAGTGAGTTAAACTCTCCAAAACTTAATTTGCCTATTTCTCTGCCATTCCATCAATTGTTGCATTATAGATTTTGAGGTTGTAGGGCATAGTGCACATAGGTTTGTGAGAGATACATGTGAGCCTCCTGTTTCATGCCCCTCTCTCCCCACAGGTTCCCTGCCCTCCTCACCTTCTGAGAAGTAACCCCACAAAATGCAGCCTGAGGGACTTTCCCACTAAGTTGTCAAAGCATCCCAGGATAAAGCGTGCATCTACTACTGCCACCTTGTGGTCATTTTCCTAGGGCAGCCCCAAGTTCCTGGAACCTCTACACCGGACAGTGGAACCAATGGTCCAGACAGCAGCTGCCAATTTCTGCAGTAGAGTGGCCAGTAGCAGCTGCCAGGGCAATGTCAGCAGTAATTGAAAAGCTGTCCTCTCAGCTGCCCTCTTGCTGCTGCCTCTGACCTTCCTCCACCCCAGCGGAGACTCCCCAGCTCCCAGACATGAACTGAGTTCAAGGAAGCATCTACCTCCCAGGACCTTCTCCGGCTTTCATTGGCATAGTAGGAACATGGCTTATTTCTTTGCTTGTTGTCTAGTTTTTTTAAAAATATATTTTATTGATTTTTTACAGAGAGGAAGAGAGAGGGATAGAGAGTTAGAAACATCGATGAGAGAGAAACATCGATCAGCCGCCTCCTGCACATTCCCTACTGGGGATGTGCCAGCAACCAAGGTACATGCCCTTGACCGGAATCGAACCTGGGACCGCTCAGTTCGAAGGCCGACGCTCTATCCACTGAGCCAAACCAGTCAGGGCTTGTTGTCTAGTTTTTGCAATTTAAATAATACTTTTCTCTACGATTAAAGTAATGCTTAGGTTTTTTTGTTTTTGTTTAAGTTTGGATACTAAAAAAAGTAAAAGAAAGAAGAGAATTATAAATATGTTCACAGTCCAAGATAAGCACCATTAACAGTTGGGTGCATTTCTTTCAAATATTTTTTTAAATATACTTTATTGATTTTTTTTTACAGAGAGGAAGGGAGATGTGCCCACAACCAAGGTACATGCCCTTGACTGGAACCAAACCTGGAACCCCCCCAGTTCACAGGCTGACGCTCTATCCACTGAGCCAAACCAGCCAGGGCTCAAGTATTTTTTCTATTTTTTTTTTTTTTTTGTCATAGCTATTAAGATCACATGGTACATTCAAAATTATGCATGATGACATTTTAGTCTATTTCCCCCTATTTATAAAGGAATTGTATGCTCGTCACAGAAAAGCTGCTTTTTGGTGGTTTATTGACTGCTCCTCATCTAAAACATCTCCAAAGACTCAGGCCCGTCATTATGAGTTTTGAAGATGTAGAAAATCACCACTCTAGTTCTTGGCACTAAAAATGGCCATTATGTTGTTCTTTGCAGCTAAGCTTTTTTGGAGGGAGAAGAAAAGTCTTTTTGTTTAGCTATTCTCACATCACAACCACACAGAACTGGGCCATTATTAGCAACAGAAAGGCACGGTTACTATTGTAAGTAGACACCAAGACTGGCAAGGTATTCCATCTGAGCTGAAAGGAAAGTAGATGTGGGTCCATGCATGTTTCCTTTGACCAAGGACCAGAGGTGTCTCCTACACCTAGGCACCGTGTAACATCCTGGACAAGACCCTGAGAAGGGGGATGGAAGAGACAAGAAGGACCAAAGTTAACCTTTCCGCCAGCCAGGGAGAATGAGAGTTCGGTCTGCAATTGGGTAATATGATAGAACACAGACATGTGTCTGGAAGGAGACACTATAAATACATAAGTCACATAGGATTTTGTGAGATCTTGGGGGACCTGTGCCTTTTCAGGTGGCTTGTACAGGTTTGTGAGACCCAATTGTACTCAAATCTTCCCGACTCTGTCTTCAGTGAATTCATGTTGGTAGATTAAAATTGGCTAAAGTAGTAGTGTTTACACCACAGAAATTGGCAAATGCTACAAATCAGAGTGTGGTTTTTTTTTCCCACTCCAAAAAACTAATTAATTATGAGTATACAACTTCCAAAGTGCAGTGTGCCACAGGTTCACCCATACTTCCTGTCCTGTGGTTTTCTAGCGCTGGTCGGGAAAGAGCTGGGGGTGGGGCTCCATGGGTGGAGCTCCATGGGTGGAGCACACTGACTTCCTCTAACAGCAGCTCCCACACAGCAGAGTGTTGCCAAACTACCTTATTCATAAAGAAAATGCCATTTTTTTCCTTCTTTGCTGTATCTCTCTTATCTTTTTATGAATTCATGTGTAAATTCTAGTATTCTTTGTACCTTCCATGTACCTATCAATCACTGTTCTCTGTACCAGAAATGTAGCAGTGGCCTAGACAGAAAAGGTCCTTGCCTTCACATAGCTTATGTCTTAGGTGGGGGTTGGGGGGGGGCATGAGTTGTCAATAAACACACAAATAAATGAACAGGAAAACAAAAGGCAGCTCAAGTGCTCTGCTTAAACTAAAGCCAAGTGAGATGACTGGAAGAGGGGAGAAGGCAGCCTGCTCAGGTGGGCAGCCAGGGAGACGGAAAGATGGTAACAGATTCAGTGTAAGAACCGATGGCTACTACACTACTATAATCCAAAAAAACTGTAATCGTTTTTAAACAATAGAATCTCCTACTTAAAATAAGTAATAGGCGCTTAAATTAGCTACTGAAAAATCATGGAGACTTCCTAAATCTACTAGCAATATTACAGGAAACACAAAGGGAGAGCAGATATTTTTAGAAAGGCCACATCGGGAGCTTGTTATCCACACCATTCGTGTATGTGGCTGAAATGATTTAACCACAACCCTGCCAGCATGCTCTGCAGCCCCTTCCCACGTGCCTCATCGCTGTCGTGGCCAAGGTGCACCAGCCCCTCTGAGAAGACGTCTTGGACCTCTCTGACCAGGGCGCCCTCCCTGGCATGGGCATCTGTGGCATTGCACATCCCTCCTGAACAGTTGATTCCACATTTGGCTGTGGATTGGTGTGATTGACACCTGTCTGCAATCCCACCAAGGCAGGACATGTGTTTTTGCTCAACTTTGTACCCTAAGACCTGTCAGGGCACCTGCCATAAAATAAGGTGTTCAGAAAAACCTCTTGATTGAATAACAAGATTGAGTGTATAAATGCTGGATCCACATTGATCAATTTCCTGCTAGACTCTTACATACAATCAATAATGACCATTTAAAAAAAATAAGCATAATTTGTTCATTGAATAAATATTTGCCGAGCATGGACTGTGTGCCAGGGACAGTGCTGGGAGCTGGGCACACTGCTGTGATTTGTTCACGTGGTCACTGCCTCTCTCTCTCTCTCACGGAGCATATCATTGTTTCCCACTGTATCTGAAACTGTCCTTAACCAAACCTTAGTCATGCTCTTCTGAGTCCTCTTTTTGACTGTGTCTCATCCTTGGGCTCTGGCCTTTGGCCCATTTACTCCAGTTTTAGCAAGAATCCTGCTGCATCAGATTAGCAAAAACTCCCTGCCCTTGGTATGACATAATAAGAAATGCATATTTGATCTCTCTCCTCATTTCCTAAAACCCTTGGAATATATTCGAAGTGATAAATGTATTTTTGTATGCTCATGAGATGACTGGGGGCTGAGGGCTCTTGGACAGCGGCAGGATGGGAGCTGGTTGCTAGGGACACCAACCACATGATTAGAGGGTTGGGACTTTCAGCTCTCCCCAACCCCAGAAGAAGAAAGGAGCTGGAGGTTGAGTTAATCATGATGGCCAAAGATTGAGTCAAACCTGCCTAGGTAATGAAGCCCCATAAAAGCTTCTATGATGGTGTTTGGAGAGCTCCTGGGTTGGTGCAGACATGGAGGTGCTGGGAGGGTGGCACATCTGAAGAGGGCGAGGAAGTCCATGCCCTTCCCAATACCTAGTCCTGTGCATCGCTTCCACTTGCTGCTTCCACTTGCTGTTCCCAATACATGGGCAATGGTAAGTAAAGCACTTTCCTGAGTGTTGTGAGCCATTCTAGTAAATTAGCAAACCCAAGGAAGTGTTGTCGGTGAAAAACAGGCTCTTCCACAGGATTTCCAGGAAAGAATTCCAAGAACCCACGCATGGGAGATTGTTTAAAGATTTATCCGGGAAGTCTGCCCCTGCCCCCGGGCTTCCAGTGTCCCATCTCCCTCCATCCCACCATGGAAAAAGCCCAACCCTGTCTTCAGCAAGGCCAGTGCCCAGAGTTTCTGCTTCATAGTCCTTTGGAGCCCATGCAGCCTGTTGCAGGCCCCAGGTGGCCAGTCGACCCCCATGGTTGTGTGCTCCTGGCTGGGAGAGAACAGGAACACACAGGGTGAGTGTGGGGCACCAGAAAGTGAGAGAGAGAGCTCTTTTTCTCCTGGGATTATGTCAGGAACTTTTTCAAAATAACCAATTAGCTTCCCAAGTTTTCAGGGGCTTTCATTGATTTCACCCTCCTAGCCAAAGATCTTTTCCGCAGGTTAGACTAACAGGCCTCTGGGGTCAACCACCTCCCTCCGTGACATTCTGACTTTATTGTGTCTGCCCTTATCTCCCCTCTCTTACCCCCCCCCCCCCCACACACACACACAATCAAGTAAAGGATGGGGGGAGGTAGGGATGTTAATCCCCTTGGAGGGACAATGCTCTGATTTCTTGGGGTTTAAAACTGTAGCTTCCTAGTGAAGCAAACAGGCCTCTGCTTCCCAGATGAACATGCACAACAATCTTTGACTTCCCTTGCTCTCTTCCTGTTAATAACTAGCTAACCATGGTAACAGGGGGGTCCTGATTTACAGCCATTTGGTCAAAAGAACAGGTGACGCCATGGGACTTTTGACTGGCATTTGACATGGTGGCAGTCGGGTGGAACTGAGTCTGGAACCTGTGGGCTCCGCTCTACCTCCAGGTGGTTGGTGTCAGAATTGAATTGCAGGACCCCCAGTTGGTGCCTGGAGAGTTGGAGAATTAGTTGGTGTGGGAGAAAACCCCCACACATTTAGTGCCAGAAGTGTGGTCAGTAGAGTAGAAGGAAGTGTTTTTTTCTTTTACTTGGTGTCTGACCACCCTGAATATTTGATCAGATTCTGGTGTCTTATCACCCTGGCCTGCCTTCTGCAAAAATGTCAGGATGGTTTAGCCAGAATCTCCCTTATCCCTGGTGCTTCCTTTCTGTAGTAAATTTTCACCCACTTACCCACTTTTCTCCTGGTCTCCCAAATAAACTCTGCTCTACTGTTCTTTAACAACAGTAATGAATACTTTTTTCTTTAACACAACCTGCCCAGGTCTTTATAACTAGAGTGTGTTTAAAGAGCTGGCTACAAGAAATAAATACATACATAAAATAAAGAGCTGACTAGAATTCTTCTGCCCAACTAATTATGAATTTACTACATATACCAATGGATCTATTTTTGCCCCTTTTCTGGAAAGGCAAGTCATCCATGATAGCTGCAGCAATTCCCGTGAAACAGAAACCCTTGCTTAGTAATAAATGCTTTCATTAGGGTTCCCCATGTATGACCCTCAGGAAGTTTCCATGTGTCATGATTTGCTGTAATAGTAAGATTATATTTAAATCTAGCTGGAACCATGCTGAAGCTGGCATTTGTAACCCAGTGAAAATCAGTTGAAATGGATTCTATTTCTTTGTAAGACATACGTGTCTGAAATTTGCACCCTGCTACTGTGAATTTCTTCGGTCGGTTGACAGACTTCAGATTAGCTTAAAACTAAAGCACTCCATTTGTAAAAAATTTGGAGAAAAGAATGACTTTCCTGGTAGTAGCTAAAAGAAAAAATGGTGCAAGAATTTCTCTATATAGTAGCTCTTGATGTAAATTAGGCTTATGTGAGAAAGAGGTGCCTAAATCTGTAATACAGCAGAGGCTTACAAAGCAGATTGTGCATCTCAGAACAATAGCCACAGATATTTTTATGTCCAGTAAGTGAATTGCTTTGGTAAAATGTCTTCTCTTCCTTTTCTCTCTCTCTCAATGCATCTTCCTAACTCCCTTTCTTTGGCCACGAGCCTCCCCCTTTCTCACACATTCCCATAACCACACATACACAGGCACACATAGCAATACATCACAACTTCAAGTGGCAAGGAATCCATCCCCTGAGCATTTCAGTAGCATTGTGCACCCTCATTTTCTTTTGATTTAATGCATTATTTCTGGAGCAAAAAGACTCACAGAAATTAAGATCCTAGGATCAAAATTTGCTCCCAGTTCCATCCCTCCGGAAGCTAACAGGACCACTAGAACACACACGGGGAGACATGAGCATTCTTGTCAACCAGGGTGAGTGCCTCTGTGGGGGACACGAGGGCTGTGCAGGGTACGGAGCTGCACTTGCATCATGGCAAGTGCTGGTTCCTAGGGCTGCTGGGACAAAGTTCCATGCACCGGTGGCTCCAAGCATCAGGTAAGCATCTTCTCTCAGGGTTCTGGAGGCTCTGGGAGGCTCTGCCCCGTGCCTCTCTCCTAGCGGCTGCCGGCGATCCTCGGGGTGTCTTGGCTTGTGGCGCATCATTCTCAAATCTGCCTCCAGTCGTCTCCAAATTTCCTTCTAGTAAGGACACCAGTCATTGGGGAAGGATCCACCTAATGTAGCATAATTTCATTTTAACTGGATTACATCTACCTATTTACAAATAAGGTTACCTTTACAGGTTCTGGATGGACATGAATGTGGGCAGGGAGAGGGGAGCAGGTCACTGTATAAGCCAGTACATAGCACATTAAAGGAGAACTTGCCTCTCAGACATTCATCCCACCCCTGGGCAGGAGCCGAGTGGTCTGGCTGGTACTATTCCCACCTCCAGTGTGCTATCATCCCAGCCTCCGCGCCACAGAGATGGGTGCAGGAATCAGTGAGACACATTCCTCTGTTACTAATTAGTTGGCGGGGGTGGGGGGGTGCCGGCGGGGGGGGGACCCCTAAATGAGGAGCCAAGTTGGTCCCTTGAAAGGGTAGCCAGGATTTGTTTCCCATGGTTGAGAAAAGAGAAGTCTTCCTCTCCCCTGATCATTTTTTGGTTGGTTTGGTTTTTCAACGATGTTTTTCACTTTAAAAATACACATTTACTGTAGAAAACAGAGAAGAGTAACAGAAGTATGAAATTATTCCTAATTTTGCCAACTAGAAGTAATCAACACTATAAAGTATATTCTTCCAGTCTTTCATAACATTGGCACACTATGTTTTGTCAGCTTTATTGAGATATGATTGGCATATAACATTGTATAAACTTAAGTTGTACATATTGTAGCTCAATTTTTTCAAATACATAAATACAAATATAGGTAATTAAGCACAGAGAAAATGTTCTGAAATAATACACATGTATAAATCTCTGGAGAAAGCAATTGAACCATGAGCCTTAGTGAAAAGGACTTTCCATTTGACTGTATGTGTGTGTTTCATGATACTGTAAGAAGGTTCTGCTTGGTTAATGTAAAAAATAATTTCAGAAAAGTAAGAAAGATATAAGCAAAATTAAATACATAAATTATAAGGCATATGTAATATTTGGAATGTATTCACACAGTCATTCCTCAAGGTCTATTTCAAATGCCCCATCTCCTTTACATCTTTTTTGATCCATTCAACCAAGTCTATTGTCTCTCTCTCCTTCTAACCCCACAGCCTGGCACTTTCCCCAAAGCCCTTGTCCCATTCTGCCTTCATTGCTCTCAGGTCTTTCTCCCCAACTAAAAGTCCAGTTTCTTGAGGGTAAGACTGTTTCTCCCCTGACACGTTCATTGTATAATATCCTCATAGCCAAGCACAGTGCCTCCTTGTACATGAAAGATATTATTTATTTACTGAATTGGATTTTGAAACAGTCCTTTGTGGAATCCAGTAGCCATTATTGATCGCTCCTATTCATAAATATTCTTTTCTTTTCACGATGATAATCAATACCACTTTCTAGGGCAAATGTGTATGTCTCTGGTTGATGCCCAAGACCTTCATTTGCACCAGTCCTCTGTTCCATGGCCACAAACCACATTCCTCATTCCAGCCAGCTGCTATCAAAATGTCACTTGTGTATAATCATGAACATCGAGTGGCAAAGTGGGAGGCGATGACTCTAAAACTGTCACCCTGCCCTGGGTAAAGAGGGACATTTGCATATGCATGTTCTATTAGGGGCATTTCTATTCTCGCTTGCCTTTCTCATTTCACTGTTAACCTCATTCATCTTTGTATCTGCTTCAGTGCCTAGCATTACTTACTGTGTATGTTCAATAAGTGATTACTGAATCGAATTTTCCTAAGAACGAGTGTTTTTCTGGTGGGTTTTATTGTCAGACATGAGGGTAAGTGGAAAGGCAGGCAAGGAACAGATGTGTTCATGTGCTTTCTGTGTTCCAGGGACTGCAGCAGGCCTTCGAATCTTGACCATCTTTAATTTGACAACAGCCCAGTCACCAGGGGCAGATCTAGTTACTGTATTTTCACTGCTGCACAGAATCTCACTGTGAATTGTAAAGAGTGAAACTTACCACCATGATGCCCTTAGAGGAAATTGGCATGACTTCTCAAATCATTAAAAAAAAAGTTCTCGTATTTTCAAAATCTATTGTAACTAGAAGCAAAAGGAAGAAGAAAACCATTAAACAGGAGGAGAGTGAGTTAAGTTCGGGCTCTGCTAATTTCCTGCTTATCTCACTGTGCACAACTCAGTGGCTTTTCTAAGGTTTTGCTTTTTCACTAACGATGCACTATAATTCTTCACTCAGAAAAACTCCTATTTATCCCCACTGCTGGGAAAGTTTATGGGATGCTGAAGTAGAAATATGGAGGCACCGTACAGCAGAAGATTAGTTATGTTGCCAGAGAACGTTGAACAATACAGCCGAGGCCAGGGAAAGAATTCCACGAGGACAATAAGCTGGATTTATAGGCCTCTCTCCTTAGGTTGTTCAAGAACACTGTAGTTTAAATGATAGATTTTTTTCTGATTATAAAATAACATAACACATTGTAGGAATTTTAGAAAATATGTCAAAGGATTAAAGTATAAAATACTCTCCAAAAAATAGTATATACAATTCCTTCCAAAACATTTCCATAAATACATTTGCTTGAGATAGGGGGCTCATTCTATCTTCACAATGTTGGGTCATTAAGCTCTTTTCATATGGTATGGTTTTGAGTATGTCCCCATGTCATCAAAAACTTCATGTACCTTTAAATCAATGAGGATAAAGAGAAATGGCTCTGTAAGTGAAGTTGAGACAACTTATTAAGCAGTTGGAAAAGAAAATACAATCACTAGAATTCTCTCCTTGCTGCAAAATAAATTCTAGTTTATAAAAATTTAAATGCTAAGAAATAAAAATATAAAAGCCCTGGAATATAGCTTTAGATAAATATTTATAATTTTGAGGTGCAGAAGCATTCTCTAAACATGCCACAAGACTGAAACTTTTAAATAAAGAATAAAATTTGACTGTATAAACATTAGCATCTTTGTGTAAAGAAATTATGCATAAAGTTGAAAGAAAAATGACAAAGAGGGATAAATGTTTGCAACTTATCTGGCAGAGACTGGGTTAATATGCAAAGAATACTTACAATAAAAATTAGTTAGCCCTGGCCTGTGTGGCTCAGTTGGTTGGGTGTCATCCCATGCACCAAAAGGTCACCAGTTCAATTCCTGGTCAGGGCACTTGCCCAGGATGCTGGTTTGGTCCCCAGTCGAGGTGCATACGGGAGGCAACTAATCGATGTTTCTCTCTCACATCAATGTCTCTCTCTCTCTCTCTCTCCCTCTCTCTCTCTCTAAAATAAATAAAAACATATTTTTTAAAAAAAATTAGTTAATTGACTTAAGAAGTCAGTTCACAGAGGAGTAATTATAAATGGGCCATATGAAGTGGTTTGACTTTATTAATAATCAAAGAAAGACACATAAAGAGATGTAAATACTGATTTGCTACCAGATTGTCAATGGTTGATAATAATTGATTAAGTAGATTGTTGATAAGAGTGTTGGGAAATGGACACGTTCATTAATCACTGCTCACATTTTATTGGCAAAAAAATAAACAATAAAATAAAATAATGGATGGGGGAGCTAAATTCGTATGCTCCAGTCACCATTTTAACCGAAAAATTCATAGTTTTATACTGAAAGGGAGCCATCTTCTTTCTTGCTAAAAGTAGAACGAAACAAGATAGATAGGGCACACGTGTGTTCCTAAGGTGAGGGTCAGCGGATGCCATGGAGGCAGCCTCCGAGTGGTCCTGTGCCTTCACCCGGGCGGTTGGAAGGAGCCAGGACCAACAAGGCCCACTTCCCCTTGAGATAAGTGCTCCCTTCTCACACTCTGAAGAGCCGTCTTCCCACCTTTTTGACAACAGTGGGAAGACACAACCTTTTCATAATTAGATTACTTAAGCCAGACGGCTTCCTACTACAGTTTCATTTTAGAAGGTGGAGCTCTGATTTTCACAGGAAACTCATTCCACGGAGACTTTTCCTTTCAACTCAGACCCAATTATTGCAAACAAAGATGTACATGGCACCTCCTTGAAAAATAATGAGAATACTTCAAACTAAGGGGTAGTGGAAAAAGAAACCTCAACCATTTGTCACAAGGCCCATTAAGCCCATTATTTCTGGATGGAAATCTTTTCCGTTTGTCAGTTCCAAATTTAGAGGCGCTCATTCAGGGTGTGAAAGTGGAAATGATGAAGGTAGGACGTTCCGCTGATGCTATTTTTAAACCTGTCCATGTGTCCTCATCAAGGGAAATGAAAATTCATTAGGAAAAGGATGTCTCGTTGGCAGGAAGCTTCTCTTTCTGTTGCCATGAGCATCTGCACCTCCCAGAACCACCCGGGGCCCCACCTGCCCCAGAAGACCTGGGAGCTCCGCAGCTGGATCCCGCAGCAGCTGCAGTGACTCCTGAACACCTACGGGGGCAATTCCCAGCCTGCCTTCCCACCTGGAGCCTCGAGGGACCTGGTGCACTGTCCTCCTCTTCCCTTCCCCACTCCCCAGCTTCCTCCTCCTTTCCTAAAGGAGAAAAATTAAGACTGAGGCCCTTGTTACCCACGGGACTGGTTGTTCATTTTCCTCTTGACCGGACAAACCCTTCGCGCTGAGGCTTCTCCTAACCTGTTGGCCTCTGGTACAAATAGCGCCTACCAACAGTGCTGTTGGTGATTGCATGTGAGGGCCTTGAGGTTGAAGCACCTGGCTTTCAACACCTGTCCCATGGTTTCCTCACTGTATGACCTTCGCTGACTTTGCTAAGCCTCAGAATGATCAACATACCCAATGGGGCCATTGTGAGGACCAGAGAAGATTATTCATGAAACACTGGATTGGGTTGAACAGTGTCCTCCAAAAATCCACACCCACCTGGAATCTGTGAATGTGACCTTATTTGGAAATAGGGTTTTTGCAAGTGTAATTGGATAAAGATGAGGTCACACTGGATCAGTGTGGAGCCTGACCCAGTAACTGGTGCCTTATAAGGAGAGGGACATTTGGGCAGACACACAGAATGAAGAAGGCCACGTGGTGACATGACAGAGATCGGAGGGATCCAGCTGTAAGCCACTATGACAGAGGATCAAGTCAAGGAATACCGAGGATGATCATTGACAACCATCAGAAGCTAGGAGGAGGTAAGGAAGGATTCTTCCCTGGAGCCATGGCCCAGCCGACACCTTGATCTCCGTCTTCTAAGAGCATGGGCAATGGAATTACTCTGGTAGCACCACAAGTTGAGTCACCAGGACAGAATAAGCTGTGGGCTTTGCATGCACCTGGAAGTGAATGGGCAGAATGTTCCATGGGGTCTCCCACAGCTATAGCATGAGAGCATTTACGTGTTTCTTTATCTTTAAGAGAACGCCAGTACTTCAATCCATGGTTGCTCAGAAATATTTTTCTCAGAATATTTTCTGATTAGGAAATAATATATAAATTAATAACTACGTATTTGCTGCACATGCAACTCTTAGAGAAGATGAGCATGACTGATAACTGTTTAAGGCAAAGAATTATCTTTGAGTCATTGTGTTGTTTGCCAAAGACTTCAAGACAAGGCTGTCCTTACCCAGACAAGAATTTCTCTACCATAGCACAGTCTGTTTCTAAGTCACTGTTGAAACACACTGTGGCACTGGGAATTCAATTATTGGTCCAAGTTCATTATCAACGCTGGTCACAGTACCATGACAGACATAGGGAGATTTGCTATGAGATGTCCAAGGAATCAGATAGATGCAACCAGCGCAGGGGAGAAGGGGTGGGGGTATGTTTGCTCCTTGCTGGAGTAAGACTGTGTGTATGTAACAAAGTGATACCTCAGCCATTTTTAAGAGTTAAGATGAGATAAGATGGCATTTGGGGGTGAAGTGAATGCATATCATTGCTCTGGATATTTTCTTTCCCCCAATTTTGCAAAGTTGTCATATTCTGCAGAAGGGTCTGTGTGTTTCAGAAGGCTGGGTTTCTTTCTACAACTCTGTCATTCCCTGGCTTTATTCTAAGGTACTGAGCTACTAAATCTTTCTTTTATGAAATTAAATCAGTTATGAAATTAAAATTAATACAGATTAATGGAAACACTGACAAGTTCTCAATAAAGCATGTTGTAAATGAGAAAGTCATATAAATGTAAGGGCCACTGAGTGTCTAAGTCAGTGGTTCTCAACCTTCTGGCCCTTTAAATACAGTTCTTCATGTTGTGACCCAACCATAAAATTATTTTCATTGCTACTTCATAACTGTAATGTTGCTACTGTTATGAATCATAATGTAAATATCTGATATGCAGGATGTCTTAGGCGACCCCTGTGAAAGGGTCATTCGACCGCCAAAGGGGTTGCAACCCACAGGTTGAGAACTGTTGGTCTAGGTAGACACTCTTAAGTCCACTGGACCTCTTTTAATCCCAGTGACCTTCACTTTGCTCCACTTTTACACTGCTAAGGATAGCCTGCACCAACAGCCTAATCCTCACTCAAGTGTTCTGAAGTGGCTGGCCGGGTAATGACTGTGCACAGGTTGTCTCTAGGGGTTGGCTTTCCCATCAGACAGCACATAACTGCCAGCAGTGGCCTTGGTTGTCCTGCAAGCAACAGCCAATCCCTGAAGGATCTGAGGCTCATCTGAGTTTCAGAGAAGTTATCCAGGCTGAGTGAAGAGGTGGGTTTGAGGGAAGCAAGTGTAGAAGCAGGGATAAGAGCTGGGAGGGTACTGCTAAGAATTGCTGAGAGATGCCAGGATCAGAATCAGTGGCACAGGGAAGGGAAGGGTCTGCCCTCAGGGCACCATCCACAGAGGTGATGCTGAATGGCACCCCCTGTATGGAAGGGATGTTGTTGGAGGCCAAATGGATCCATGAGACAGTGAGCAATGGGAAGTGGTGGATTTAAAAGGGACTCTGGGGAGGGACACAGAGTCACTGCCTCTGTCCTATGATCTCCAAGGGTTTCTCAGTCATTTGCATTTACCTTTGAGGTTGGAGTTGACAGTAAGATTCATAAAGTCTCATTTCCTAGACCTTTCTCTCTTAGCTCTTGACTTATGGATTTCTGGTTCCGGGGACCACAAGGTTAGTCACAGGCACAAAATGGGTGAAGTTGGAGGAACACAAAAGAGATGAGATAAATCTCAGTGGAGGTTTAACATTTCTTCTTCCTTTTATGCCCAAGCTGTGCACCACAGCCACCCCTTGAGGACTGGCACTGCTGCAGAGGAAGGAGAGAGCTCCTTAGTGCTGAGTGTAGACCCTATGCCATCACCGTTATGGGTGCTGTCACATCCCAGTGCAGCCTCTGAGCTGAGTGTCATCAGCCCATTTTACAGATATGAAGGCAAAGGCTCAGAAAGACTGTGACTTGCCCAAGGCCACAGTGCTCATAAGTGGCAGAGCTAGGATTCAAAATCAGACTAATGGTTGCATTGCAACACTACACACAGCCAAGGTCATCAGAAGGTCACCATGTGGAACCTTACTGCATTCCTCACTGGTGACCAAGATTGGGCCCACCATGGATCTCATTCCCAGGTGTAGTGGGTACCCCACCCGGGACAGCCTTTGCCCACCTACAGCTCATATTCTGTACCCAGCATTACTGTGTTTCCTTCAGTCCTCCCTTGTTCTTCCTGACATTCCAGGCTTCCAGGTTAGGTGACCCCCATGATCAGAAGGTAGAAGTTTTAAATGAAATAGAAAAAGAAATGGACTCCATAGGCAGCCTTTAGCCACTGCCACTTGCTTCATTTATGCCAAAGATATGAATCCTAATGAAACCCAGTTTAGTGAGAACCCTGGGGTTCATAAATATGGCTACAGAACAGAATTCCTAATAAAGTAAATGACAGCGCGAAGTCAGGCATTCCTTCTGTGTGTGTGGCTGTCATCTGAGAGACAAAGAGCTTAGGATGTCAAGGAAAAAGAAGAAGAAACTACTTAGAAATGAGCAGATGCCAATGTAAATAGTTACTGAAGAGAAATGGAAATGCCAGACCCATAGCACAGAAGGGCTCCGGGGGGAATGAGAGCTCAGATTAGGGAAGATCAGGGAAGATAGATGATGTTGCATGTAATGTATTTGACTCTGATCCTCACTGGGAAAGAGACAGAAAGTTTGATCCCTCGCCTCCTCCCTGGTCTTTGGCGTCCCTTGGGCCAGCCTCAATTTGTGGTTATTTGAAATAGTGTCCACTTTTCAGTCATCCCATGGCCTGGCCATAATGGCCTGTATCTGGACCATTATGTTGTTTACCTTGACCTGCTTCCTGGACCCTCCAGCATCACCAGGCTGGATATGTATCTCCGGCCACCTCTCTGTGCCGCCTGCCTTCCTGACTTTGAGCCCAATTTGAGGAATCTGCTTCTATTCCTTCCCCATACAAGCAGACATACGTGTATGTGCGCACGGCACAACACCCACCCCCACACCACATACCCACAACCCACAACCCATGACACCCACCTACACACACCCACAACACGCACACAACCCACAACATCCATTCACAACATACACCCACAATACACACACATCCACAACACACACTCACAACCCACAACCCACAACCCACAGCACATACACAACACACATCGACATACCACCTGTCTTTGCGCACTTTAAGTTGGTAACCTTATGGGAAGTGTGATGATCGCTCCCTTTGCCTGTGATGACTCTGGGACCAGGCATGCATCATCCTGCCTTGCAGGCTAGCAGAAACGCTTCGCCACCTGGGCCGACTTATCACAGTGCTGCAAACTGGGTCCTGTCAGCAACAGGGGATGCACACCGGTTGTTCTGAACAGTGGAGACATGATCTAGAGAGACCTGCTGCCCCCCATGTAATTCACCTGACGCTGTCACTAAGTCTGAAGCTGTACCAGTAAGGAGCACCCACCTCACATTTTAATTGAAGAGCAACTCTGTGTGCGTCAGATAGAACATGTGAAAGGGATTTTTAACATTTATTTGTAGGGATTACAACTTGCTCTAGATTGTTCCTTAGGATGCTGTGTGTTCCACAGCAGCTGGTAACTGGAACCCCCATCTTTATTTTCTTAAATCAAACACATGTAGTCAGACCCCCTGCCCACTGAAGGCGATCCCCTTCCAGTCATGTTTTGGGAGCTCCTTTCCTCTTCCCCACTATTTCAAAAGGCTTCCAGGAAGTGACATGTACTGTAAGGTGCACAAATGAATGGTTACAGGAAACCCAATTTCTGATGGCCACAAATCATCCGACCTTCACACTGAATCAACATAGGAGCAAAGAAGGCTCATCAGACTCATTCAAACAGTCAACATTACATGACCTATGACAAAACATATAAAGTAAGCCTCACATTAGCTATTATTAATGGAGTTTAGTTATTATTATAAACACAACTGCACATTCAGATCCTGTTGCACAGCTGGGGGCCCCTACCCCCTTCCTGGTAACCCCACCTCTCAGGGCTACACTCTCTGGAAGGAATAGACGTAGGGATTCCAGTTGTTAGGAAGGGTGGGTCCCTCTTTCATATTTCCAGTTCTTTTCCTTCTAGGCACTCTGGGAACTGTTATCCCCTCCCCCCTGGAGATTAGACGTGGTCTCATGACTTTCTTTGACCAATGGGTTGTGAGTGGAGGTGGCATGTGCTGCTTCAGGGGAAGCATTTAAATAGCACCAGAGAATGCTCTTTCTCCCAACTCATTAATGTGGTTACAGTGGAGGTGCAACACCAAGCCACCGCTTGAGGACTGTTGCCCTGGACAAAGGCTGGGACCTGCAGTGGCCTTTGCACCAACAGGTATAGAAGCTTTGTTGCTAAGCCTCCGAGTTTGGGAGTCATCATGGTGGCACAGCCAACCTATTCTGACTGATACAAACCCCAACAGTACATTAACCAAGTTTCAACCCCGGCTGTAAATCAAACTCCTGTAAATGTAGTTAGCAGACATGGTTTCCCAAGGTCTCATCAATCTTGGGGCAATTGAAAACATGAAATGTCTAAATCTTTCAAGGTGAAGAACAGGTCCTGGCATGGCCCAGACTCTCTGGAGTACACATCCAGGAAGAGCCAGCCCGGCCGTGTCAACATTCTTCAAAAGGCGGAGCAGGAGAGGGCTGCCGACCTCAGCTCAGGGAAGGCCCTGCCACCAATGGAGGAGAATGCACACTCCCCATGCCCACAGCAACTGCACACACGCAACCCAGGCTCGCTCTAGACAGACCTTGACCCCCAATCAGAAAACTGCGGATGTCCAGATGACCCCCGACAGCCTGTCAACAGCCCACAAAGTACAATAGATGCAGTTGTTTGTTTGCAACCTTGTACACTAATTGTTATGGAAGTGTGAAAGCCTGAGCTACGCCAGAGCAAGAAAATATGGGAACTTTTATGTCAAATGTCTGGCTATTACATCATTTTGCCCTTAAGATTAAACCCCTAGCAGTGGGAGGGGTCAGGGGCATGGGTATTTGTTAGCCGGTGTCTGTTGTGGTGAGGAATAGGGTAAGTCATGGCCAAGGCCAGCACCCCAGGCCTGATAATGCTACCATGGAGGTGAACTTGAAAACTTTAGGCTAAGTGAAGGAAGCCAGACCTAAAAGGCTGCCTATTGCATGATTCCATGTACATGACATGTCTGGAATATGAAAATCCGAAGAGAAGACAGTTTGGGTCTGGACTCTGAATTCTTTCCTAGCCAGAACCCAAGTACCGAAGTTGCTGAATCCAGGTTTGGTCTGACCCCACAAGTCAGACACCTGGTGCTGTTCCAATGCCTAAAACAGGGTTGAATTTAGTATTGGGCTATCCCTTAATAGTTCCAGCTTCCTGTTTGTGCACCTAAACTCAGGCTGTATTATTGAATCAATCTCAAAATTGCTAAGTTTAATGGCTAATCTGGCAACAGAGTTGTACTTCAGCTTCCAGAGAGAGAAGAACCAGCCTTGGAGGGCAGACTGGACCCTCATGCTGGTCACGCTATAGTCCGGGGTGGGGAACATCTGGCCTGCAGGCCATAGAAGGCGCAAGAAATCATTTGGTCTGGCCCTGCCAAGGCATTAGGAGTGAGTTAATTAAATGTTTGACCAACTTTAGCGTGCTAATTTTTAAGTAGATAATTTTGTATGGCTTGACAATGATGTTATAAATATCCAAATGGCCCTTGCCAGAAAAAAGGTTACCCACTCCTGCTATAGTCAAACTCTGCCTACCTATCAGGACAGACACACTGTGCACCCATTAATGGAGGGCAAGACTTCATTCTAAAGCAGCAGTTCTCAACCTGTGGGTCGAGACCCCTTTGGCGGTCAAACGACCCTTTCACAGGGGTCGCCTAAGACCATCTTGCATATCAGATATTTCCATTACGATTCATAACAGTAGCAACATTACAGTTATGAAGTAGCAACGAAAATAATTTTATGGCTGGGTCACAACATGAGGAACTGTATTTAAAGGGCCAGAAGGTTGAGAACCACTGTAAAGTGACACGTTTGAAAAGCGATATGGTGAGCTATGACTTTTTGTGTGTTTGATCTCATTATCTGAGTCTATAATCTAAAGGTGACAATTAACATTTATTGTTAGTGGTTAGATGCTCTGGACATGCTTCACTGAGCATCTCCATGAACCTGTGTTAATTATTTACTGATCTTTAGCAGTTTACTTGTTAGAGGTCATTGCCAAGTCAGAGCCCCTGGGTCTGGGTTAAGCCACTGGTTCCCACAGAGCTAACCTGGGAAGAAGCCATCGCATGGAGAACAATTCGCCAATGATTGCCTAAGGCCTCTCTTTCACGGGTTTGGTCATGGGACTGCAGCCAAGTTCCCTGTGCCTTCCCAGCCACGATGTGAGCTGAACCCCATTTCTTCCTGGTGGTAGCTCAGCAAGCCTCCCTGTGACACCTGCAGCGACCAGCCAAACTCAACCCATTTCACAGAGCGGCCAGCAGGACCAAGCCCTTGTCCCGTCAGAAAGAAAAGAAAGCAGGTGAGAATATAAAAAGGCAGCATTGTAAATAACAAGTATGACACCTGATGTGTAGCGAGAGAATTTTCTCCCAAGATTCCTTTCTCCCTCCCAACAATTCTCCAAACACCAGGACAACCCTTCTGCCTGGTAAAGATGAGGATAAATGACCCTCTGCGCCCAGGTTAACACTGGGACCATGTGGTAGCTTCAACCCCCAGGCAGATGGGTTGTGTCTTCTTTAACATTGACTTTCTGGATGACCTTTGCTGACCTTGGGAATAGCACACACTCCACCACGTTATAAAGTCTCTGTCGGTGTTTGTGGATGTGATTAATGTCTGCACAGCTCTGTGAACACACACAACCTCCAGTTAATGAGAAACAGAAATAGGAGACAGGATGTGGTCTTCCCCGTCCTGAGTTAGTCAAGTATTGGGCCTGGGGCCTCACCCTGAGTCATCGGCCGCTCCCTGCCGCGTCTTGTCAGCTATGGGCCATGGAAAACACATGGATCGCTTCCTCTCGTAAGTTCAGCAAAGGGTCCTGCACAGCTCTTTGTAGTTTAGCAGAAAAGAATTCACTGTTTGTTGAATGAATCCAGTGTATAAAAATTCTTTTTACAGAAGGCCTGGCAAATAGTAAGGTCTCTTGAAATGAAAGTTAAATAAGAATTGTTGTAACATGTTTTGTTGATTCTGTGTCTGAGCTTCAGCCAACGGAGTGGCTAACAGGGAGACAGAGATGCTGTCAGGAGAGCGTTAGAACCCTTACTCAAGGCCAGCTTAATTATTCTGGGATTTCTGCAGGCTGCCTGGACACCTTCCTGCTCCCTTCTCCTCCCGGCAGGAAATCACGTTAACCTACTGTCCTGACTTCTGTGGGCCTTTGTGTCTTTGTAGATCTCTCCCATCCTCACAGATTTTTGTGGCTGCTGTCATGGCTGAATTGCATCCCCCAAAGTTCATATGTTGAGATCCCAAGCCCCAGTACCTCAGAATGTGACTTTTTTTCAGGCAGGACTGTTAAAGAGATAATTAAATTAGGCCCTGGCCAGGTAACTCAGTTGGTTAGAGTGACATCCTGACAGGTTCCATCCCCCATCAGGGCATGAACAACAGCCAATGAATGCACAAATAAGTGGAACAACAAATCGATGTTTCTCTCTCTCCCTCTCTCTCAAAACAATTTTTTAAAAAGATAATTAAGTTGAGATGAGGCCTTGAGGGTATCCCTAATCCAATCTAACTGGTGTCCTTTATGAAGAAATTAGGACTCACGAGAGACACTGGGGTGCACAAACACAGAGTAAACACCACGTGATGAGGCAGCAAGAAGACGGCCCCACCACTGAGCTACACCAGCCAAGGCTGAGCTCCCTTTTTTGCGGTGACATTGGCATTCACTAGGGCTTGGGCAGGGCTGTGGCCCAAAGCCAGAGGAGTCTGCGGTGGAGTGTGGGTCCCCCCGTGTGGAAGAGACATGAGGACGCATCTACAAGGACACAGAGGCACCAAACAGGCTGGTGAGCTGGAGGCAATGTCTGGGGTGTGAGAGGAGGAGGAGGGACTCAAAGGCAGGGGACTGGGCCTGTTGTGGGGCTGTTAAAGCTCCCCGTGGGGCTGGCTTCACGGAGTCCCATTCCCGGGACATGAGATGTGAACCTGTGTGTAGTGGCTGAATGATGCCCTGCCCAAAGGATGCCACATCCTAAGGCCCCAAACCTTAAATGGTCAAAGGGAACTCCGCCAATGTGACCCAGCAAAGGACTTTGAGTCGCAGAGACTGACCTGCATTATTAGGGTAAGGTCAATGTCATCGGAGGCAGGAGGGTCAGAGTCTGAGAAGGTAAAGAAGCAGAATGTCTTCCAGAGACACCAGAAGGAGACCAGTCCTCCTGGCCTATTTAGCCTCTGCCCCCCAGAACTGTAACGTAATATATTCCTATTGTTTTAAGCCACTCCGTTTGCGGTCATTTGTTACAGCAGCCCCAGGAAACTCAGGTACTATGTAAGACATGGCATCTCATCGTCCCTGGACACACACAGCTGTCCCTTCTGCGGTGTGATCATTCTGCACAGGGGTCCCCATATCCAGCCCGCCCAGGACCATATTGCTGCACTCAAGGTTTCTTCATCTTCAACAGGAATTTTAGTAGGAGGCTGGGGAAGGCTGTCTCAGGGGCTGCTAGCCCAGCGCAATCTTAAACCAGAAGTCCACTACTGCAGTTTGATAGATTTTTAATGATATTCAAAACAAGAGCAGTTGCCATGGCAAAATACCATAAATATCACTTAAGCAACTCTCAGAGATGCTATTGCTTAAATAATTAATTGCAGTATTGCTGTTCCACTGCCCTGTAGGTAAACACTGCTGCGTGTGATCTTTTAGAAGACAGTTGACTCCATAAATGAGCCATAGTCATGTTTATTTCTGGCCCTTTTTAAATATCATATCCAGAGCTTCCAAGGAAATGCTTTCAGGCTCAAGTGAGTTCTGTATCCCTGACTTAATGAAATAATTCACGCTAACCCAGAGTCACCGGTAAGAAATTAAAAGATGATGGTCTTCAGCTCTATTCACAGAACGACTTTCTATGATGAGGGCTTTCCTTGCTCTCAGAGGTTACTCAAGAGCAA
This sequence comes from Myotis yumanensis, assembly GCF_028538775.1. Taxonomy (NCBI): domain Eukaryota; kingdom Metazoa; phylum Chordata; class Mammalia; order Chiroptera; family Vespertilionidae; genus Myotis; species Myotis yumanensis. The sequence goes on along the minus strand of NW_027223759.1, from coordinate 32,349,448 downwards.
TGAAGCATTTGCCATGAAGATAGCCCACTCCTGTGGATGGTTACAAGTCTCAGCATAAAACTCCCATGGAAAAGAGAGGCCAAACAGTCAGAAGCTCCTGCCACTATAAGCAGGACTGGAAGAGTCAAGGTTGACTGTCTTTTGTGCAGAGAACACTGAGTTTAAAGAGCCAAAACCACACATTCTTCCTTATCTGTCCATAGGAGCGCCTCTCAAACTTCCTTTCCTTTAAGAACCAAGAGGTCACCGCTGAGTCAGAGAATGGTGAACATAAGAAGTTCCCATATTCCAAATTCAAGAAAGAAAGAGGCTGATTGTTCTTGGCCATAGTCACAAGGTAACCAACCGTAGCCAGTCTTAAACTCATTTCTATCAACTGATAACATCTTCACACCAGGGAGCACAATTTGAGTCAGCTAACCAGTAACAGTTAAATCCCAGTAACCAGGTTCCACAGCTAAAGGACAACTAATCCTGCCTCAGAAAGTTCTCCAATCCCTGAGGTCACACCTCAAATCCTACATGGAATCAGCAGTTTGCTTTTTTCAAGCATGCCCTCCCCTGTGAGCAGTGCACTCAGCTTTTGACTTTAGATATCAAGTGGCGGCCTCTTTCTTCAACAGTAGAGGTTGTCTCTTGTTTGAAAGTAACCCAGCCACTAGCCCCACAGAGAAAGTCAGTGGTGTGCTGGTAATATTCTAACAACCAGCTCTCCAGATACAAAAGAAAAAGAAAAAGTTCTGGTGTGTGGCTTTTGCCAATCCCCGAAGTGTAAATACTCACTCCCCCCATGGCATGTTTCCAGTTACCAAGGCACCACTGATCTGCTCACAAAGTTTCTGAAAATTTAATATTCAGATTTTATGAGCTGGTCAAGTCATCTCCAGGGTACCACTGACTTAGGGAGAGGGAGCTGAGGGTAGAAAGAGTCCAGCATTGTCCAGTGGTAGAGTAGGTATCATGCAAGGTGGCTGGGCCAATGCTGCACTGCCAGCAACACCTACGAGGGCTACCCACTTGGCAAGAGAACCCAGAAGTAGGAGGTCATGAGGTGGATCACATTGATGGGAGCTGATGGAGAGATGAGGATATCAAGTCCTAGCAAGATCTCCCACACCTGGGCACTGTTTCCCCCTGAGAGCCAGCGAATGATGCCCACAGAAAGGGCGTCCATGGCTGCTCCGTGTAGACAGAAAGTCAACAACAGCCATAGGTGCAGCACCTGGCTTCCACAGAGAGGGGTTTGTCATGTAAGGGAGCAATGGTTTCACCAAACCAGGAGAGGTCAGCCAATTGCCACATAGAGCTAGAGAGGGGGACATGTTTTCCCCTCTTCCTCCTTAATGCCCAAGCACTAGACAGTGATGGCGAACCTTTTGAGCTCGGCGTGTCAGAATTTTGAAAAACCCTAACTTAACTCTGGTACCGTGTCACATATACAAATTTTTTGATATTTGCAACCATAGTAAAACAAAGATTTATATTTTTGATATTTATTTTATATATTTAAATGCCATTTAACAAAGAAAATTCAACCAAAAAAAATGAGTTCGCGTGTCACCTCTGACACGCGTGTCATAGGTTCGCCATCACTGCACTAGACCAAGCTATTGGAGCCACAAGTCCCATCTGCCCAGAGAGCTTGAAATAAAATCTAAGTTTGAAATTAGTGAAGGATTGAATCACAACAACAAAATGAGGCTAATTCAGTAACTGACCATGCCTGGAAAGCTGTGGAATCCAAATGCATTGTGGGAAGGGAGCCTGCTCCTGGTGGGAAATGCAGATGCAATCAGATCCTGCACTCAAGGGGGTTAGCTCCCTCCTTGGTATGCGCAGGGGAGAGGCCCAAAAAGACGAAGCTCTGCAACACCTGCCCAGCAGTCTCCAAGACCCCTGTCTCTGTTTGTGTCCACCCTCCAAGCCCCCCTGCCTTTAAAATGCCCTCATAGACACAGCCCCAGTAACCATCGCTGTAGGTGTAGGTTGGTGTGTGTGTTGGTGCTGTGCAGAGCTCAGGATCAGTCATTCAAGTATCCAGGCTGCTGACAGCTCTGCCACTCATCCATGTGGCTTTCAAAGCCCAAGTCACCCTGGGCATTGACCTCCAGCCAGCAGATGGCCAAAGAGCAGACCTGGATATGGAACACATCAACTCTGCCCTGATCTCATTGGTTCAATCTGTTATGGCCACACTTATCTGCAAGGGAAGCTGGGACACATGGCCTAGCTGGGACTCAGGAAGACCAGGATGTGGGTTGGGTGCTCAACCAGCAGTGTTTGCCATACCTACTCTCCTGCAGATGTAAACACTCCTAACACTCTAGAGTTTATACTTCCACACATTTTTTCTTATGCGGGTTTGTGCATTTTCTAATGGACTGCTTTATAAACTGCATATTCACAAGGTGTACTTGGAACATCTTTCTTAGTCAGCTGATACATCTACGTCATGAAAGTCAATGACTGCACAGTAGGCCACTGGATGTAGATGGCATGATAGGATTAATCAGCTCCCATGGGACGGGATTGACCCGTGTGGGTAATTTTTCTCCTTTAATTGAATGTGTTTATTTGTATTCTTTTTTAGTAATTCTAGTGCTTCATATTTTGAGGTGCAACAGCATTTCCTGACCACTCTGCTTGTCAAGCACGAGATAGGACTTAGTGTAATGGGGTGGGGACACACTCAGATCAAGTCCACAGCCAGCACATGGCAAACAGATGTCACCGCAGAGAAGGACCACAGTGCTGTGCGGCCACCGCAAACGTGACCGAGTGCTGGGGGCTTGGAGGGCTAGGGTGTAGGAAGCTTCTTTACGTGACATTTTAGGTAGAGTCTGAGGACAGTCTTGAGCTGCTCAAATCACTGGTCTCACCTTGCCAGGGGTTTAAAATGTGTCACTTACCAAACTTAATTTGAAAGAGAAAATATTTTGAATCATAACACCAACAAAATAACATGAGTCTAAATTCCACTTTCAAGCCCAGATTTCCTGGTGGAAGCCAGGCATTGGAGGGTGCCCCATGCTGCCTTATGCCTGTCTGCCTTATGACCATGGGGGCAGAGGGGCAGAATTCCATCCCTGCCAGCCAAGGGCCTCTGGGACAAGAAACCAGTCTGAACCCAGAATGCCCCAGTTGGTGGCCAAGTGCCCCTGGGTAGGGTGACTTTGCCACTGAGCTGGCCCTGGGGCTTGGAGACACACTCAGCATGCCGCCTGGTGAAGTTGGTTCCCAGACTAAAAGGACCGTAAGTGCTTCTTCACTTAATTGTACCGGTTGTGGGATTCTTTCTGGCTCCCGTTCAATATCCTCACCAAGCTCCAACTACTGTCAAAAACTTGACATCATTACAGGAAAAAAACATTAACTTCAATGAAGTGAGTCACTGGTTGCAAATGTAACCTTCAGGCATTTGGGGGTGAGGTAGTCTGGTTTCTCAAAGAACAAAGGCATGGCAAGCTGGGCACTTTTGTTCAATGTCAGAAACTTTCCTGAGAGAGTCAGTAGCTTCATCCCTCGGAGTATGAGGATGTTTTGTCCAGACCATGAGGAGGAAAGGGGAGCAAGAGCCTAGCAAACAGTGAGTCCTGCCCCAGAGGGACTTGATTTTCTGCCTCTGTGATCTCCATCTTTGAAAGATCTTGTTGATCTTAAGGCTTCTCAAAAGTGGCGGTGGGTGTAAAATCTAGAACAAGACAAAACCAGACTCATAGAAACAGGGACCAAAGGGATGACTACCAGAAGGGAGGGGTAGGGAAGTGGTAAGAGGGGCAAGGGGAATTATTATATTGTGATAAGCTCACAGGGTGACAGATCATTAATAATTAATAATTATATATACATTGTAAAGTATAAAAATATCACATTGCTACACCTGAAAGTAATGTGCCAATATAAGATTGTATACCAACTATACTTAAATAAAAAAAGAAATAAAAAATAGCAAGCAGTGGCCATCACTCTCCTTACTGTGCAGACTCACAGGGGAAACTTCTAGAAAGTGCTTTGACTGACTCATTAAGGCGGGGGAAGGAGCTGTGCGTGTCCCGCTAGTCAAATAGGTCACGGCCTGACCCGCAGGCTGCTCCCTACTGTCCCAGGAAGGACCATCCTGATGTTTCAGGGCCATGGAAGGAAGCCCTGGTCCATGAATGAATTGGGTTCAATATATTTGTCCATATTGATCACTTAAAAAGCAACACAAAAAGATACAGAGCAATGACTCTGGGTTTGAATCCAGCTCTGGCGCCTTCTAGCAGCATGATGTCGGACAAGCTCCCCGATCTCTCTGCCTGTTTCCTCATTTGTAAAATGACAATGATGACAATTCTAACCCACGGTGTCAGCGTGAGGATTAAACACCTCAGAGTATGGAAAGTGTTTAAAACAGTGCTTGACCACTGGGAACAGCTTAATCGGTGTTATTGATATTAAAGCACCTTTACGAGCTTCCTCTGTCCCACATCCCTGCCCACTCCTGCTTCCTGTCTTGCTCGATAGCTGTGACCAGAGGAAAGGCTGTGATCCTTGAGCGAAGTCCTTAGACCCACCAGCCCTCCTGTCTCCTGTGGACCTCCCAGGGTCACTGTGGGGTGGAACCAGGACCTGGCCTCCTTGTTCAGCCTTATTGATGCCTGGTCGCCATCTAGTGCCCATGAGGAGTAACTGCACCTCTCCCATCACAAGTGGCTGCCATGGAAGTTAATCCTGAAGCACCCACTTTAGGAAACTCACCTAAAGAACCCAGATCCGGCCTTTGCTTAAAAATTCCCCAAGATGGGGACTCCTTGCGGAAATTTCTGGATAACTCTGAATGCTAGAATCCTAGTCCTCAGCTGCGGTTCTGCTCCTTACCTTACCTTTTTAACTTGTCCCTTTAGCCCAAAGTTTCCAAAACCAGACATCCATGGAAAGGCTAGGGATGGGCTGGGCCTGACTCCTGGTGTATATACTACTGGTGTAGAACCAGATTCCAAGCTTCCACTTTATTTTCCTTTCTTTCCCTGGGAACAGAATGGTAACAAAAAAGCACACAGCCTCTGCCCTTAGGAGCTTGAGGCAAGGCTGGCTAAGAGAGAAGAGCAACCAGCTGGAGGGGAGTGAGGAGGGATTAGACCAGGTCCTGGCCCCACTACAGCGCCACCACCCAGGAGGCCTTGAAGCCAGGGCCAGGCCACCTCACAGTCAAACAGTCTTCCAGGCCAGGTGTCATGCTTAAAAGCTCCAAGGAGGTTATGCAATTGTCCATCCCAGAGTGACTAGGATAACACTGGGCCCCAGGATGAGGTGAAAAGGCTTATTAATCACATATTAGGGAGATCAAGGTGGGCGCAAGCCAGTGCAGAGGCTTGAGGAAAGGGGAGTGGTGGTGGCTGTGATTTTTATGTGGTTAGGATTGAGCCGGGTTAGGGGTTCCTGCACATGTGCCAGGATTTGAACCCCCCACCCTGCCACCCTGCCACCAGTGGGAGGGGCCAGAAAAACTCATCGCTGAGCTGCTCACCGAGAAGGGCAGCCTTGCACCTGCAGAGACTAATTATTTTGGAGTTCTTACACTTAACTAACCCTCATGCTCTGCACCCTCTTCTTCTTGGTCCCATTGAGCTGGAAGTGCCTCTGGTCATCGCATCTTGCCACGCTGTCATTCCCACATTCTCTGTTCTTCCTCTTCCCTCACTGAGCCTCCACTCTTCCTTCCCTCCCTCCCCCAATATTGCAATATCCTCCGGAGGGAGGAAGAGTCTTTTGTGGTTAATCCCTCCCGATATGATGAAATACTTCTCTATCTTTGACTTGACGAAGTCTGGTCACACCCCTGGGTGGTGCTCCCCAATAGTCCTCTAGAGCAGAGACAAATTTCTCCTGCATCCCCATACTCTCCTTACTGCCACATCGGGGCTATTATGCCTCCCTCTTTATAGCCAGCTGCCTACCAGACGTTTCCACCTGGAGGTCCTAGCTCAACTCAACCCAAACTTAACTCATATTCTCACTCCCAAACCCACTCCTTCCACTGCGTTCCCCATCAATGTGCGATTCTCCATCAACCTCCCTGCCAAACACAGAACCCATAGTCCCATTCTTGTCCTCTCTTCCCTTCCATGCAAGCAATTATCAAACCCATTGGTTCAGCTCTCCTTTCTACCTCTCTCCCCTCACCCCCACCATCACTGCACTCATTCAGGGTCCCATTCCCTTTCTCCTGGGTGACTGCTGCAACTCAGCAATCCCTCTCCCTGCCTCCCCACTTCCCCGTGATCCATTCCCCACGCAGCCAAAGATTTCTAAAATGCAAATCTGACCCTGTATTTCTCTGCTTAAAACATTTTAATGACTCCCCATGGCCTACAGTAAAATTCAAATTCTTTACCATGGAGTATAAGGTCATTCATAATGGAACAGGGATAAAATAAAACCTACTAGGTAAGTGTTTATGTTCCTCCCCCCTGAGAGCCCGCCCACTGCTCCTCCCCCCCCCACCCCCCCCACCCCCCCACACATGCGCACCTTCTAATGAAAAAGGCTACTGTGATCTGAGCTCTAATCCACCGCTCAGGGCAGTGGGTAAGCTGCAGAACTGGAAGAAACCCAGATGCCTAGGTTGATTCACTTAAAAAAGCAATGAGAGCAAGTTGCTAAGAATTCAAAGACAGGGCTCTTGGTCCTCAAAGGACAGCCGAGCTCTGGACCTCTGGCTTTGGGCTGCCCAGGAAGGGCGGCCAGGCTTGCGACAGGACCTTGGGTCCCTGGGCAGTGCTGAAAGAAGGAATGTTCCAATGGGAGCTCATTACCATAGTACCAAAGAACAAATCAAAGCCACTTCTGGGAGAGCCTGCATAATTACATTAGATGTAAAGAAAAGCCTATGTGTGGAGCTTAAAATTTTAATAAACATGTTTTCTTGAAAAGTTGGTCCACAGACTCACCATTTCCTTTGGAAATCATGAAAATAGCTAAATATCTTGGGCACTTACTATATGCATTTTATATGCCCTCTCCCTTTAGTTCCCTTACCCTTATTAAGTCCATTTTACAGGTAGGGAAATTGAGACTTACAGAGGTTAACTAATAAGTGTGCAAAGCCAGTAAGTGGCAGAAGCGGAAAACAAACTCCGACTTGTCTGGCGCCCAAACCCAGGCAGGTAATGGCTGTGCTAGGGCACCTGACATCTCTTTTGAAACAAGGCAGACGTCTCAGGTTGGACCCCTTAGAAGAAGAACCTGAGTCAGGGACACGGGTACAGGTGTTGTGTTGAGAAAATGCTCTTTAGGAGACATATGTAAGGGAGGGAGGGAGCAGGAGAGGGGAAGGGAAGGAGCAAAGCAAGTATGTGTATATGGCCTCAGATAAAGTCTAGCCTTGACTTAGCCATTTGTAGGCCATAACCATCTATAGACGCAAGCGGGGGACCTTTTTGAATTAAATTAGAAATATCATTGTAGTTAACTGGTTAATCCATGGTGTATGTGTGTGTGTGTGTGTGTGTGTGTGTGTGTTTTCTCTGGATCTAAAATGATGCATAGAATTGTCCCACCTGAAGTCCAGGGAAGCAGGCTTCTGTACTCCATGTATCAGCACCAAAAGAGCTGGGGGATTGATGTCCCAGTAGTAAAGAGAATCTAGCAGAGTTTACTACTCTGAAAATACATGAATAATGAAGCAAATAAGCCGTGAAATGTCTCAAATTCTCTAAATCTAAGTTGGGCATTAAAATGCCATTCTTTTCTGCTTCTCAATACAAGTCTCAGGTAGTCCTAGAGCATCGGACTGGAATCACAATGAAGAGGCCAGTGGTCAGCAGAGTCTTCAGATGGCCCCTGGCCCCTGCCCACCCCTGGCATTGATGCCCTGAGTGATCTCCTCCCCAGAATGTTGCAGGAAGAAGCAGACAGCCACATTGTGAATGTCTATGGAGAGGGTCATGTGGCAGGGAACTGTGGGAGACCTCTGGGAGCTGCAGAGAGCTGTGCCCTGCAGAAAGTCAGCAAGAAAACAGACCCACAGTCCTACAGTCACAAGATCATTCCTGCCAACAACAGGGAGGGAGCTGGGGATCAGGTTCTTCCCCAGTCAAACCTCCAGATGAGAACACAGCCTGATAACACCTTGACTGCAGCCTTGAGAGACCCTGAGCAGAGGACTCATTCTAGACACATCCAGACTCCTGACCCATGGGAACCATCTACACTAATAAAAGAGAAAAATGGTAATTGGCGTACGACCGCTACCCTTCCCATTGGCTAATCAGCGTATCCTTATGCAAATTAACTGTCAGCCAAGATGGCGGCCGACAGCCAGGCAGTTGGAAGCGAACATGAGGCTTGCTTGCTCCAGTGACTGCAGACTCCAACGTTCCCCGCCTGACTTGCCGGACTCTGAGCTGGCAGTTTGAAACATTCTAACAAATATAGAAGGCCGGGATCTCAGAGCTGAAGTTATACATTGTTTCGATTATAGAACGGCAAACAAACCAGCAGAAGCCTCAGAGCTAGAGCCAGAGCTAAAGCTGGCCCAGAAGAAAAAAAAAAAAGAAAAAAAGGAGCGGTTGGGAGCTTTTAGTCAACTGCCAGCGGGAAAACAGCCTCAGCCCCTCAGCCAGCCTGGCCAGGCACCCCAGTGGGGACCCCCACCCTGAAGGGTGTGTGACCAGCTGCAAACAGCCATCATCCCCTCATCCAGGCTGGCCAGGCACCCCAGTGGGGACCCCCACCCTGATCCAGGACACCCTTCAGGGCAAACCAGCCAGCCCCCAGGCCTCTATCCTATATAGTAAAAGGGTAATATGCCTCCCAGCACCGGGATCAGCGGAGCTGCGAGGCCTCCTGGCACCAGATCAGCGTGACAGGGTGCAGCGCCCAAACCCCCTGATCGCCCTGCGGCTCTGTGTGTGACAGGGTGTGGCGTCCCAACCCCCTGATCGGCCCTGCTCTGTGTGTGACAGGGGGTGGCGCCCCAACCCCCCCCTCCCCCACGGGCCCTGCTCTGTGTGTGACGGGGTAGAGCCATAACCTCCCCATCGGCCCTGCCCTGAGTGTGACAGTGGCGGCGCCCCAACCCCCTGATCGGCCCTGCTCTGTGGGTGATAGAGGGCGGCGCCCCAACCCCCTGATCCGTCCTGCTGTGTGTGTGACAGGGGGCGGTGCCCTAACTCCCCTATCGGCCCTACTCTGTGCGTGACAGGGGGCAGCGCCCCAACCCCCTGATTGGCCCTGCTCTGTGCATCACAGGGGGTGGCACCAAAACCTCCCCATTGACCCTGCCTTGAGTGTGATAGGAGGTGGTGCCCCAACCCCCCAATCAGCCCTACCCTGAGTGTGACTGAGGGTGGCATCGCAACCTCCCAATCCGCCCTGCTCTGTGCATGACAGGGGGCGGCACCCCAACTCCCCAATCAGCCCTGCTCTGAGCACCTAGGGATTGGGCCTGCCCTCTGCCACCCAGGAGCAGGCCTAAGCCAGCAGGTCGTTATCTCCCGAGGGGTCCCAGACTGCGAGAGGGCACAGGCCGGGCTGAGGGACCCCCCCTTCCCCCCCGAGTGCACAAATTTTTGTGCACCGGGCCTCTAGTCTACACTAATAAAAGAGAAACATGGTAATTGGCGTACGACCCCTACCCTTCCCATTGGCTAATTAGCGAGATATGCAAATTAATCACCAGCCAAGATGGCGGTTAACTGTCAACAAAGATGGCGGTTAATTTGCATATGTAGGCACAATGCAGGGAGGCAAAATGGAAAGCACAGAAGAAGCCCCCTGGCACTGACAGTGATCGGAAACCCAGGGGGGAGCTAAGAGCCGGGGGGCAGGGCAAAGGCGGCCCCTAGGGCCGCCTTTGCCCTGCCCCCGGCCATGATCGGAGAATCCTGGCCTTTGCCGCTCTGGCCAGTGATAGCAGGAAGTAGGGGTGGAGCCAGCAATGGGAGCTGGGCAGAGGTGGAGCCAGGGATCTCCGGGTGGCTGCAGCCGCTGCCCGGAGCCCACGATCAGGGAGCGGTTGCAGCTGGGTGGGGGGGGCGGCTGCAGCTGGGGGTCCCCGCTGCCCTAACGCCTCGGCCAGAGGCATTAGGCACGGGCAGGGGTGGAGCCCATCAGGGGGCGGCTGCAGCTTAGGGGATCCTCTGCCCGGGCCTAACGCCTCCACCAGAGGCAAAAGGCCCGGGAGGGGCGGCTGCAGCTGGGGGTCCCCACTGCCTGGGCCTCACGCCTCAGCCAGAGGCGTAAGGCCCGGGCAGGGGCGGAGCCCACGATGGGGGGCGGGGGCGGCTGCAGCTGCGGGGGGTCCCCAGCCCAGCCTAACGCCTCGGCCAGAGGCGTTAGGCTGGGCAGGGCCAGCTGCAGCTGGGGGTCCCCACTGCCTGGGCCTCACGCCTCAGCCAGAGGCATAAGGCCCGGGCAGGGGCGGAGCCCACGATCGGGGGGCGGCTGCAGCTGCGGGGGGTCCCCTGCCCAGCCTAATGCCTCGGCCAGAGGCGTTAGGCTGGGCAGGGGCAGCTACAGCTGGGGGTCCCCACTGCCGGGGCCTCACGCCTCAGCCAGAGGCATAAGGCCCGGGCAGGGGCGGAGCCCACGATCGGGGGGCGGCTGCAGCTGCGGGGGGGGTCCCCTGCCCAGCCTAATGCCTCGGCCAGAGGCGTTAGGCTTGGCAGGGGCAGCTGCAGCTGGGGGTCCCCACTGCCTGGGCCTCACGCCTCAGCCAGAGGCGTAAGGCCCGGGGCAGGGGCAGCTGCAGCTGGGGGTCCCCACTGCCCGGACCTCACGCCTCAGCCAGAGGCATAAGGCCTGGGCAGGGGCGGAGCCCACAATGCGGGGGGGGGGGGGGGGCCGGCTGCAGCTGCGGGGGGTCCCCAGCCCAGCCTAACGCCTCGGCCAGAGGAGTTAGTGAGGCGTTAGGCTGGGCAGGGGCAGCTGCAGCTGGGGGTCCCCACTGCCGGGGCCTCACACCTCAGCCAGAGGAGTAAGGCCCAGGCAGGGGTGGAGCCCACATCGCAGGCGGCTGCAACTGGGGGTGTCCCTTGCCCAGGCCTAACGCCTCAGCCAGAGGAGGTGTTAGGCCGGGGCAGGGGCAGCTGCAGCTGGGGGTCCCCGCTGCCCGGGCCCAACGCAGAAGCGTAAGGCCTGGGTAGGGGTGGAGCCCATGATCTTGGGAGGCTGCAGCTGCGGGGGTCCCCTCCCCAGGCCTAATGCCTTGGCCAGAGGCATTAGGCCTGGGCCGGAGCAGTGCCAGTGATCATGGGGAGCAGGGTCACAGTCGCTGATGGTGGGAGCTTGGGGTCCCCTGCCCAGGCCTAATGCCTTGGCCACAGGCGTTAGGCCTGGGAAGGGGTGGAGCAGGAGGTCCCTTGGAGAGCTGTGGGTCCCCTGCCCAGGCCTAATGCCTGGGTGAGAGGCATTAGGGCGGAGCAGTCAATTGCAGGGAGCAGGGGCCGAGTTGATGATGGTGGGGAGCTGGGGGTCTCTTGCCCAGGCCTAATGCCTTGGCCAGAGGTGTTAGGCGTGAGCATGGGCAGAGCCAGCGATCGCGAGCAGGGGCGGCGTGGGCGATCGTAGGGAGCTGGGGGTCCCCTGCCCACCCTGATCTGGGACACCCTTCAGGGCAAACCAGCTGGCTCCCACCTGTGCACCAGGCTTCTATCCTATATAATAAAAGGGTAATGTGCACATGCAATTTTTTTCCCCAAATATATTTTATTGATTTTTTACAGAGAGGAAGGGAGAGGGATAGAGAGTTAGAAACATCGATGAGAGAGAAACTTCGATCAGCTGCCTCCTGCACACCCCCTACTGGGGATGTGTACGCAACCAGAGTACATGCCCTTGACGAGAATCGAACCTGAGACCCTTCAGTCCGCAGGCCGATGCTCTATCCACTGAGCCAAACCCGTTAGGGCGGTAATGTGCAAATTGACCCTAACAGCAGAACGACTGGGAATGACTGGTCACTATGACACACACTGACCACCAGGGGGCAGAAGCTCAATGCAGGAGCTGCCCCCTGGTAGTCAGTGCACTCCAACAGGGGGAGCTCTGCTCAGCCACAAGCCAGGCTGAAGGCATCACATTGGCGATGGTGGGAGCCTCTCCTGCCTCCTCAGCAGCTCTGTGGATGTTCAACTGCAGCTTTGGCCCGTTGGCAAGTGGACATCCCCCAAGGGATGTATCACTGCCAGCTTAGGCACAATCCCCCGGTGAGCAGGCCTAAGCCAGCAGGTGGACATCCCCGGAGGGGTCCCAGACTGCGAGAGGGCACAGGATGGGCTGAGGGACCCCCGAGTGCACAAATTTTTGTGCACGGGGCCTCTAGTCTATATATATAAAAAGCCAGCAACCTGAATGCCAGAACGACCAGAGACCAGAACACCAAGACCCCTTGCCCAGGCTGGCCCCAACCCCCAGGGAGCAGTTAGCAGCACCCCTGGGCAACATGATAGGGTGCGAGTTTGATGGGAGAAAGTCAAAGAAATAGGGGGGAGGTCCTTAGGGTCTGTGGGGTTGGGGTGGTCAGCCCGGAGTAGGTTTGGAGTGTGTTGGGGAAGGAAGAGGAAGATCGGATTGGAAAACGGCTCAGCACAGTACCTTTCTCATTGCAAACCAGGATGGCGCCAGCCGTGGACTGAATGGGCGGTTGTCTCATGAGTGCGCTTGGGACCGACATGTTCATGGCAGTGGCTGTACTCCCGAAACTTCACTGATTCCAAATAGTAAACAGCTATCAACGTCAAAGAACAGAAAAGTCCTCTCCAACTAGAGGCCCTGGACGTTGCAAGGCAACTGAAGGAAACACCACTTAAGGAGGAGCTAGAAGAACTGGAAGTGTGTGACCAGAGGATTGTGGGACTGTGGAGGATGCCTGGGTGCCTACCGCTAGACCATGAGCCTGTTATTGCGCATGCACATAGTCAGTCCTATAGTCCTCAGTCTTGCAGTATTTGGATGTGACTTCTGGAGGGAAATTATTTCGATTGAGGTTTGCTGTTCCCTTGCGGCGAAGAAGATCAGAATTAAAGGTTTCATTTGTTACCTTGGTTTGAAGCAGAAGAAAATGGGTTAGTGATGAATAAGAAACTTTGGAGATAGTGAAGGGCAGTTTGTCCAGACTGTTGAGAGCTAAGAATTAGAGTTTAATTGGGATAGAAATCCTGCTGATAGCACCTGATGCCTGAAATCTGAGCACTCTACTTTTAGGTTTTCCAGTTCAAGTTTTTGGGGGCTGCCTATTAAAACATTCCTGGTTGGAAAGTGTTTGTATAGAAGCCCATAAGTATTAAGTATTTGCTGTGTTTACCATGCTTAGCTCTCTGTAAGGAATCCTATACTAATAAAAGACAAACATGCAAATTGACCGTACTTTCACTACACCTTAAGCCACGCCCACCGGCCAATCAGAGCTATTATATGTAAATTAACCCAACCAAGATGGCGGCCAACAGCCACAGAGCTGGAGTGAGCAGGAGGCTTGCTTGCTCCAGTGATGGAGGAAGCCAAGCTTCCCTGCCTGCCACAGCCCAGCTCTGAGCTCCACTGAAAGCAACAAAGCTTCAATTATAGGAGGTAAACAAACCCCAGATACCTGCTTTCAGCTAGCTGTGGCCATGGAGCTGGAGTGAGCAGGAGTGGGTTGCCCCTGGCGATGGAGGAAGCCAAGCTTTCTGCAGACCTCCGCTAAAGGCAACAAAGTTTGAATTATAAAAGGTAAATAAATCCCAGAATAAAAAAAAGAAAAGAAAAAAAGGAGAGGCTGGGAGCTTACATCTCCAGGATGCTTGGCCAGCCTGAAAATGGCCCTCAGCCCCCCACCCAGACTGGCCAAACCTCCATGGGGTGAGGGTCCCCACTGGGGTGGACATCCTCTGAGGGGTCTCACACTGCAAAAGGGCATAGGCCAAGCTGAGGGATTCCCAAGTACACAAATTTTTGTGCACCAGGCCTCTAGTATGGAATAATGCTAAACACCTCATGTTCTCAAGAAGCTTGACTTTTAAAATAAAAAATAAAGACTAAATATAAATATTAAAAATTTTTTTAAAAAGAAGCTTGAGTTTTAGGGGCAATCAGGCAGGCAGACGAGCAGTTAGGAGCCAGTGGTCCCAGATTGTGAGAGGGATGTCCAATTGCCTGTTTGGGCCTGATTCACAGGGATTCCTAAACCAGCAGTTGGACATCCCCCGAAAGGTCCCAGATTGCAAGAGGGTGCAGGCTGGGCTGAGGGGTGCAAGAATTTTGTGCACCGGGCCTCTAGTGAGATGATAAATGTGTAATGCTTTAACCTGCTAAGTTTGTGATGATTTGGTAGACAACAGTAGAGAACTAATAGAGGAATGCGGAGTAATGGGCTAAATTTGTAATTTATAGGATGATTGGCATTTACTTATGCTTAAATATATTCCAGAAATGCAAAGACTATTATTAAACCTGTGGGAAAAGGAATGAGGACAGTATGGCAGAGTGGAGTATACTATGATGTGTTCACTAAACAACACATAATTAAATGCAGTGGAGTTCATTTGGGGACTCTCCATACGTGTCGTTTCAAGCACATTAACACGCACAAATCTTAATTCAGCAAGCTACAGACACATTTTGATTCTCTAATTTGTTAATAAAATCCCACACTTCACATCTCAAACAACTGCTCTATATTATTTATCACATAATTATAATGGCTCTGTATTTTAGCAGTATGAAGTTTTCCACTGTATTTATTTTAAAGAAATAACACTTAAACCTCAAGGTTAGAATTACAAAGGTAGGCTAGTTATATTTTTAAAGGCTTTATCCTATTTCTCATTTTAAAAATCCATGAAGATAATCAAATATGGAGAGAAGCTAGCGGTTAATTTTCAGATGAAATTTCTGTCATGATATAGACTATGTAAATGGATTAAGAAATATACACTCTATCTTCTGAATTAAAAAAAAAAGTAGGGGGGGAAACCAAGATGGCGGCATAGGTTAACGCCGGAGTTTGCTGCCTAGAACAACCACTTCAAAAATACAACTAAAAGATGGAACGGACATCATCCAGAACCATAGGAAGGCTGGCTGAGTGGAAGTTCTACAACTAGGAGGAACCGAGAATCAGAGGAGGCGCAGTGCTGAAGTAAAATACTAAGGTGCAGAGTGCGCGCGGTGCGGGCTGGTGGCTGAGGGCACGGTTGTCTGTTTCAATCAGGAGGGAGCCTCAGACTCTGAGCTCCAGATCCGGGTGAGTCTCTAGGGACCCAGACTCAAACTGGAGAAGCAGGACTGTCTGGCTACGGTCCCTCCGAGGTTTGCAGCGGTTGCTGGGACAGAGAGGCAGAGCCCCTGGGGACGGACTGAGAGCAGCCATAACTGTTCCCTCCTCTGCCCTGTTGATCCAGCGGGACCCACCCTGCCCAAGCCCTGCACAGAGGCATTTGCAGGATAGCCTCAGGCAAAGGCTAGATTAGCACCTCCCTAGAGGACACAAATTCTTCCACTGCAGACACAGCTGATTAACATAGCCAGTCGGCCTGGAGGTCAAATCCCTCTAGTATTAACTACAACAATCAAGGCTTAACTACAACAAGACTGCACACAAAGACCACTAGGGGGTGTACCAAGAAAGCGTAAAAAATGCGGAGACAAAGAAACAGGACAAAACTATCAAGGGAGGATACTGAGTTCAGAACCACACTTTTGAGGTCTCTCAAGAGGCTTCTAGAGTCTGTCGATAAACTTGATGAGATGTACAGGAAATCTAATGAGACCCTCGAAGGTGTGATAAAGGACCATCTAGAAAGTAAGCATACACTGACTGAAATAAAGAATATTATACAGACTCCCAACAGCAGACCAGAGGAGCGCAAGAATCAAGTCAAAGATTCGAAATGTGAAGAAGCGAGAAACACCCAACCGGAAAAGCAAAATGAAAAAAGAACCCAAAAATACGAAGATAGTGTAAGGAGCCTCTGGGACAGCTTCAAATGTACCAACATCAGAGTTATAGGGGTACCAGAAGATGAGAGAGAGCAAGATATTGAAAACCTATTTGAAGAAATAATGACAGAAAACTTCCCCCACCTGGTGAAAGAAATGGACTTACAAGTCCAGGAAGCGCAGAGAACCCCAAACAAAAGGAATCCAAAGAGGACCACACCAAGACACATCATAATTAAAATGCCAAGAGCAAAAGACAAAGAGAGAATCTTAAAAGCAGCAAGAGAAAGAAACTCAGTTACCTAAAAGGGAATACCCATACGACTGTCAGCTGATTTCTCAACAGAAACTTTGCAGGCCAGAAGGGAGTGGCAAGAAATATTCAAAGTGATGAATAGCAAGAACCTACAACCAAGATTACTTTATCCAGCAAAGCTATCATTCAGAATTGAAGGTCAGATAAAGAGCTTCACAGATAAGGAAAAGCTAAAGGAGTTCATCACCACCAAACCAGTATTATATGAAATGCTGAAAGATATCCTTTAAGAAGAGGAAGAAGAAGAAAAAGGTAAAGATACAAATTATGAACAACAAATATGCATCTATCAACAAGTGAATCTAAGAATCAAGTGAATAAATAGCCTGATGTACAGAATGAACTGGTGATTATAATAGAATCAGGGACATAGAAAGGGAATGGACTGACTATTCTTGGGGGGGAAAGGGGAATGGGAGATGCGGGAAGAGACTGGACAAAAATCGTGCATCTATGGATGAGGACAGTGGGTGGGGAGTGAGGGCGGAGGGTGGGGTGGGAGCTGGAAGGAGGGGAGTTATGGGGAGGGGAAAAAAGAGGAACAAATGTAATAATCTGAACAATAAAGATTTAATAAAAAAGATTAAAAAAATAAAATAAAATAAAATTTTATGACCTAAAAAAAAAAAGTAATTGATTTTTTATAGTTTCCTGCTGTTTGTCGGGGCGGGGGTGGGGGGGGGGGGCGGGGAGGAGGTGTTTAAAGCAGAAAAACAAGCAGAAGCCAAACATCCATTATAGGCAGTCAGCTCTGCAGACACTCTCCCCTGAATTAGGGGGGCCAGGAAGTGTTGTAGGTGGGGGAATGGCACCAGGTGTTAGGCTGGTGGGGTCAGACTGGACCTGAGTTCAGCAACCTCAGAATTTGAGTTCTGGCTAAGAAAAAATTCAGAGCCAAGACTCCAACTATAAGAGAACATTTATTTGGAAAATCGCAGAGGTGGAAGAAGTAATTTTTGGAAGAAAAAGGCTTAGGAAACAAGTTAAAGAGGGAAAGGAAAGGTCCTTGGAGCTTGCAGTGAGGAAGATAATGGTAACTTGCCAGAGAGGAGTAGGAGGGAGAAGGGGAAGGGAAAGGCAAGGGTGTGCTCTTTCTTTTGAGGGAGAGCATGTTAGATCTTGGTCCTAAGATCTTAAGGGTGGAGATTTTAGGGAAGATCTCAGTAGACTATTCAGCAGTTTTCCATGTGTGTCCTTTCAGGGTCTAGGTTTCCACTGATTGAGCGGCTGGCACCAGGGCGGGGAGTCGTTGTCTAACGCAGCTGGTCCTGAGGTCAGCCATGGGGTCACTGGTCTGGTTTTGCTGCTTTTCTGGACCTGGAGCTCAAATACAACTGAGGCCTAGATGTTATCTCTGGAGAGGAAAAGGTAGGGGGTCCAAACCTCATGACCAGCGAGATGCTAGGGGAGGAAAGGTCACCCTAGAGGCGAGGTCCTACCCTACAATTGTCCTTTGCTAGGCACTGGGGCTTTCCACCCTGGTGACCTCTGTACCTGGCCCATTGTCCTTGCACTGCTCATGTCTGTCTACCTGCCTACCACAGTCCCTAAAGCAAGTTTCTCTGTCTGAATCTCTTGGGCAGGAACAGGGGGAAGGTCAAAGGTTCTGAGTCCTTTGTTTCCTAATGTAAAAATCAATATACCAAAAGGCAGCTTTAGGGTAGCAGAATTTTGATCCCATCAGTATCAACACGAGTCCTGAACCAGTAGTAGTCAGATTCCCTCATCTGGCTGAGCTAGGGTCTAACTCCACAGCTTGGACTCTTAACCACTATGCCACATGAACTCTAAAGGGGACCAAAGTTTTGCCTTTTGGAATAATGATTTTAAGCTGGTTATTAAGAAACAAAGGCTCATGAAGAATGTTTGACCTCCCCCTTTCCTGCCAAGAGATTCAGAAAGACCTCCTCCAGGAGGGAGACCTTAACTGATGCACCTCAGCCTAATTTGAATTAAGCACCGTAGATTGGAAGGTGCAAAGCAGGGGCCAGTTAGCTAGATTGCCTGCTGTGTCTCACGGTTTCTGGGTTGCCGAGCAAACATTTACCTGCCAAGTGTGTTCCGATATTCCTCTACTACCTATAAACTACCTACTTTCTTTGAAATCTCATACCCCATGCCTGCTTTTTACCCTTTGTTCAGAATGTCATATATACCCAATTTTTCCTCACAGTCTTTGGAATTTTCATGCTTCTATTAATTCCCCCTGCACACATGCTAGCACCATGCTCTAACCAACTGAGCTAAGCAGCCACCTCCCCTGCACACATATTAACATTTTAATTTTTTCCTGTTATCTGTCTGTTAATTTTATTTTTAGCCCAGCTAGAAGTGTTGCCTGGTAGAAATGAGGCCTTTCAGGGCATCAGAAGGAAGGCATTCCAGGGACCCATGGTTATGGGAGGCTGTGGTGTGGTGTGTAAGGTTTTATTGTAGAAGCAAGATGCAAGGACTGCCCTGGATTCCCAAGGTCTCATCTCCGTCTATCCCACAGGGAAAAAATGTAGCCTTGTCTTCATCAGGCCCACACATAGGGCCAGTGTCCAGACATCCTGAGCGATTGGTTCAGGCCATGTCTCTGTCCTGATAGGCTAGCTTAGTCCCTTCCCAGCTGTACTCTGGCTGCGCTGTGCCCAGGCCCATGCGTGGAGTCACGGGGCTCCCTGACCCCAGGCAGCTGTTGGGGCTGCATGGTTGCTATGGAGAGAGAATGTGCAAAGGACCTGATTGAGCGTGGGGGGGGGGGGGGTGGAGAGAGAGAGAGAGAGAGAGAGAGAGAGAGAAAGAGAGAGAGATTAAAGGCTTCTTTCTTAAGCTTAGGTTATAACATGTCAGGCTTGGGAAGGACCAGGTACCCTTTCAAACTAACCAATCAACTTCCCAATCTTTCCTGGGCTTCTGCTGGTTCCTCTCTCTAACCAATCCATTTCCTGGATCTTCCAGGGTCCTGAGTTCTTTATCCAATCCAATCTTTTTCCTGAGCTAGACAGACAGGCCTCTGTGGTCGCCATCTTGGCTCCTCCTGCGCATGTGCCCACAGAGGAATTTCTCCTGCTGTCTTTATTCTTCCCTCCGTGATGACTGGGGGAATGTGTGAAGCTGTAGCTTCCTAGTGAAGCAGCAGGCTCAGGTCCCATTCAGCTCCCCAGCCCATTCACTCAACAATGTCTGATTCCCTTTGCTCCCTCCCATTATTAATATGTAGCTACCTATGCTAACAGAAGAACTTAGAAGGTGGGAGGAAAAGTAATACTTTTTTTACCCCTCACACCTCCCAGAACTGGGAGTCCCTAAAAACCTTTGCAAATTGGCCATGGGCCTACATAGATAGGTAGACAGATAGATAGATGTAAATAGAAGATAGGTGATAAATATAGATATAGATGTAGATAGATATAGATATAGATATCCTATATAATAAGAGCCTAATATGCTAAGTGTCTGGTGGTCCAGTCATCCGTTCAACCAATCAAAGCATAATATGCTAATGATATGCTAAGGCGGCTCAACTGCTCACTATGACGTACACTGACCACCAGGGGACAGACGCTCCGACCAATAGGTTAGCTTGCTGCTGGAGTCCGGCTGATAGATAGGGACTGAGTGAGACCAGCCAGACTGGAGCCCTCCCGCAGTCCCTCCCTGGCTGGCCAACATCCTGCATCGTTCCCCAATCCTGATCGTGCACCGGTGGGGACCCTCAGCCTGGCCTGTGCCCTCTCGCAATCCTGGATCCCTTGGGGGATGTTGAAGAGCCGGTTTCAGCCCCATCCCACAGGCCAGGCTGAGGGACCCCAATGGTGCATGAATTCGTACACCGGGTCTCTAGTAGATATAGATATAGGTACAGACACAGACACAGGTGTAAGTATAGAGATGAAGCTGCATTTGTCTTCAGATCTGAGAACTGGAAGCTGCCATGCCCCCAAGGACATGCCAAGGGTTGAACCCTACTCCAGCCATCCTGTCTGTTGACACACGCATCCTGGGTGGAAGTCCCCTCATTCCTGAATGAACAGGAGAAAAAATAAAAACTCCAGAGCCTCTGCCCTCTGTAGCTTCTGCCTCATAATGGTATGCAAATGATGATGCAGCTAATTAGCATTAGTAATTAGAAAATGCACTGGAGACACTGACGACCTCTCCCAGAGATGCCATTGGCATACAGAGCAGCAGAAAGATTTGTTCACAAATTACTTCCCACCAAGTCTATTAGAATTTCATTTCTGGGCCATGTATTTATTTATTTATGCTGCACACGATATTCAAGAATCAATTTATTGCTATCTGGAGATGACTTTCACTGATGAGGACAAAGACATGTCCCTGTCACTCTTAATAGGGTCATTAGCATTTGTCCCTATGACCCCAATCACTGCTCAGGAGCTGCCAATTTGACTCCCTGCGGTGTGATTTGCAAATTTAACCTTTGCACATGGGAGATCTCACAACTCTCCCCAGGAAGGGCGTGAGTGTGTTGCCAGGAAACCCTCTGGTACAGAGACACTCCTCTGCCCCTGACACCTATGGCATCAAGGCAACCTTGACTTTGTTCCTGTGGCCACCATGCCCCTCTGTTCCTGAGCAACCTGGCAAATAGCTCAAGTGTTAGAACAGTTCTCCTTTTGCTGGTTCATGACCTGCCTCCCTGTAACTCAGGCCCTGGGATCCCAGATCTGGGGCCTTGCTGAACAGGACCAGGGGATGCCTGGAGGATAAAATGCATGTAACCAAGTCAGAAGCCGGTTGAGTTGTTTGGTACAAGGCTCACCCTCCCTGAACCATTTCACTGTCCGTAAAGACACTTGTCTAGTCTATATCACAACGTTTTAGAAAATACCGTGTCTCTCAATTTTACCCGAATACATTCTCTTCTAAAAGAGTTGAATTACATTGCTTTTATCATGATGTTTCTTTAAAATATGCAAGTAGAAAGATACAAGGTCAGTATGTTTGATGCCTTTGTATACTCTACAACCAAAACAAAAAGACAAGATGATCGGGAAGCCCTTGGACAAGCTGATCATGCATCGGGTGTGGAGGCTGGTGGAGTGTCCGGAGCAGCAGCAAGTGACTGGCAGCGTGGAGAGCCATCTAGAGGGCAGGGGACCCCAACCCAGGACAGGGAGTGGCCAGCGGTGGACAGCCACACAAGGCTCTAAGAATAGCAGCTGGGTGATGTAAGAGCACCCCCTCCTCCCATGATGGACTCCAAGAAAAAGTAATTGGGCCAGAAAACACCAGGAAGAGACAGCTGTGCCTGTCAATCAAGCAGGTAGGACTTCAGAGCATAGATAATTATGACATTCTCATAAAATGGCACTTTTGCACTGCCGGTGTGGCTCGGTGGTTGAGAGTTGACCCAAGAACCAAGAGGTCACAGGTTCAATTCCTGGTCAGGGCACATGCGTGGGTTGTGGCTCAGTCCTCACTGGGGGTGGGGGGGGCGTGCAGGAGTCAGCCAATTGATGTTCCTCTCTCTCATTGATGTTCCTATCTCTCTATCCCTCTCCTGTCCTTTCTCTGGAAATCAATAAAAACATATATCTTTTTAAATGATACTTTTGTAATCATTGATGACTGCAGCCCAACTCCCCCTTACTAATTACTCTTATTTTAAAAAATGACCCTGTCAGTGTGGAAAAGTTGGTTTTGATACTTATGACCAGTGTTTTATATAATGACCTAACTTGCATACTATTATCTAGAGTCTTTCTTTTTAAAAAAAAAAATATATCTTATTGATTTTTTACAGAGAGGAAGGGAGAGGGATAGAGAGTTAGAAACATCAATGAGAGAGAAACATTGATCAGCTGCCTCCTGCCCACCCCCTACTGGGGATGTGCCCGCAACCAAGGTACATGCCCTTGACTGGAATCAAACCTGGGACCCTTCAGTTCGCAGGTTGAGGCTCTATCCACTGAGCCAAACTGGTTAGGGTGATCTAAAGTCTTTCTTAAGTTATTATTAGGTTTCCTCCCGCCTCCTAACTGAATCCAAAAAGGCTACCTGCACTCCTTTCTATTCCTCACCCGGAGGAGTATGGGTCCTTGGCTTACATCTGCTGAATGGAGAAATTAGCTATTCAATAAAAGGCCAGGCTTGCAATTAAAAATATATAATCTATTAAGTTCAAATGATCTCTCCACGGCCTTTGAATTAATCAGATTTGGTACAGAAAGTTGCATATATCAAACTAAAGGAGTGAGATGGGAATGGGGCTCATAGGGGGCAGCTCAGATGTTTCCTGTCTCTCCTTTGTTTCTGGCTCAAGCTTTTCCCAGGCTCTTACTGTGTTGTTGTTGTTGTTGTTGTTGTTGTTGTTAGCAGTCTGATGCCATAAACTAAATGGTACCGGAGCGGTTCCGTGCGATGAAGGATGGACAACGTATTTTCTACATCCATCACAGCCTGCATTCCATCGCTACACAAGATGAGGTTTCTCCAGCTGGACTCATTCTTTTTTCCATTTTTCAACTGCCTGGTTTTTATCTCTCTTTCTCCAGGGATTCCATAATCTTTTATATGATGCCATAATATCTATAATATCCGAATTACGGAATATCACAAGGAGTGATCTCTGAGGAATGTCGACAATCAGAGCTGCGAAGTTTGATTTTTTGCTTTATGACCTGTAAATTGTGGATATGTGTTCACTCGCATAAATTAAGGGGGATGTATATCTGTAGCTTTTACTTCATTATATTGGCTCTGTGTATTGTTTACACAATTCATTACAGAGTACCTATGCCTTCAGCTTTTCATATTGATGTGACAGGAAGTGATTTATAGATTTTTAATGTTCAAAATAAGCTTAACCTGGGCACTTTTCCACTTTCAGATTTCAGCCAAACATTGGGATAAACACAGAAGAAGGGTGAGCGTGAGAATGGAACAGAATGTGCCACTGCTCCTCCTTCGCTGAAGGGCGATGGGCTGGACACTGAGCCAGGGGCTGGACACCGAGCACCGCATGTCAGTATTTGCAGTGGCTCTATCCAAACACGTAGCGTGTGGGTCAGACTGACTCTTACACAATCATCTCCCCATTATCTATGGATGGGTGGGGTATGCAGGGAGGAGGAGAAGAGGGAGGAAGTTACAGATACCTCAGCATCACCCATAACATCCCAGTCGACTGCGGCCAGAGTACCCTTCTTTAAAGCACAGGAGGAGGGGGAAGCTCATCTCTCCACTGGACTGTGTGATCTGGCAGCACCTACTTAGCTTGATTCTGGCCAAAGCCTTAGGATCAAATGCTGGGAGGTAAAGGGGTGACTGACCTGGTGGGGTCAGACCCTCTGCTGGTTCAACTAAGCATGTTCTAGATCACTCAGAAATTAGGTAGAAATGTGGGCCTCTACTGGGGAACTCATGAGTATGTTACGGATATTATTGAAGGTGCCTAAAGCTCGCTGAAGCAGTGTCACTGAATTAGCAGAACACAGTAATTCCTGGGTAAACATAGCAGTTGATGAATGGTTTATTAAACAATTCTTCAATGATACAAGAGGCCCGTGAGTCAAGTCACTTGTAAACACGGGAATAACTTCAGATTCTGGCGTCTTTAGCAAGGTCTAAATGTGACAGCCTTAAAAAATATATATACTTCAAAGAGAAGTAAGAGATACTTTTTCCTTTCAAAAGGAAATGATTTATGATTTGAGAGAAATGATAAAAGTTTCAAAGTAACTTGGAAGGAGTAAAGAAGTTATGCCAAAATTAATTTCTGAAGGATTTTGAAGTCAAAAAAGCCTTTCCCTGAGAAAGGATGAAATATTTGGGAGGCAAGGGGAGTATGCAAGCATGATGATTGTGGTAATGTGGTTAGCAGATGAAGAGAGGACAATATGAAATCAGTATATATCACCCATGTTTGGATACTATAAAACTAAATTTTAAGGTAACTGTTCCAAAAGAAGGAACATTTTCCAGAATTGAATTTAAATGAAAGAAGCAATTATATAAAGTGTAAAAAATTAAATGTGTGAGAATTTTACAGATTCACTGCAAAGTCCAATCCCAAAAATTCAATATACGGTATGTAGAACTCTCAGATCACTTCTCTGTTGTTGTCCATCTTAATAATCTTGGTTGGTCCTGCCTGGTGGCTTAGTTGTTTGGAGCATCATCCAATGCACCATAAAGGTTTGTGGTTCTAT
Source organism: Myotis yumanensis (assembly GCF_028538775.1). NCBI lineage: Eukaryota > Metazoa > Chordata > Mammalia > Chiroptera > Vespertilionidae > Myotis > Myotis yumanensis. Next base: position 32,325,067 of record NW_027223759.1, on the reverse strand, counting down.
CCCTGGTTAGGACACATACCTAAGGTGACAGGTTTGATCCTCAGTTGAGGCACATATGAGAGGCAACCCATCAATGTTTCTCACATTGATGTTTCTCTCGCTCTCTCTCTCTTAAAAAAATATCAATAAAAGCATATTCTCATGTGAGGGTTAAGAAAATAAAAGTAAATAAATAATGATCTTGGCTGTTTGTTACATGGTCTCCAAAGTAAAGTTACTGGGTTGTCAGCACTATTAGATTTTGGGTTGAGCCAATCACTACAGTGAGAGCAGAGGGCTCATTTTCAACTCTAAGTTGCATAAAAATACATCCTCATACCTCAAGGGGGGACAGAGGCTGGAGGCTCAGTGACCTGACACAGATTCCTACTGAGCAGAAATTATAACCCAATTCATGGAGCCTGACGGACTCACGGTTGGTGTGCAGAACTTGGCTGCTAAAACTGGGCAAAGGTGACGGCTTATTAATTGAATTTCCCCATGAGAATTTTATACTTCAGCTACTGTGAGTTAAAGTTAGAAATGTCAGGTAGAACTCTGCGATGGCTCCTGTGGTTATCATTGCATCTCTTTCCTGCTTTCTATGAGGTAAAATGTTAAAAATTAACAGACCATTTTATGAAAATATTCTATATGATCCATAATAAATAACTGGATGTTTCTGGCCAAGATGGATTAACCAAGACCCTCTTGACTTAAACAACGAGAGGATGGTCACACTGTATGGAATAGTGTTTTGTAGACCGTGGATAATTGAAAGTGCAGGATCCCCAAGAGAAGGGAAATCAGTGCAGTAAGCCCTCAGGTTGCCCCAGTTTATGGACTAGAAGCAGTTTCCAGGCTGCAGGACAGAAAGGGGGTCCCATACAGAGCCCAGTGGTCTCCCTGAGTTGAGGAAGAAGAGATTGAACTTTGGAAGGGCCAACATGGCTAGAATGTTCTGGGTAAAATATAGAAGAAAGAGCTACAAAAACAGAGTGAGAATTCTGGAGATTGCCAGAGAAGAAAGAGCCTTCAAATCTTTGGCTGAGTGTTGGCCTATGAATATTTGAGAAGAAATTGAGTTCAGGAAAAGACTCACCAGAAAGCATTTGGCGGAAGGATTCCCTGAGCTCACATAGGGTGGGGAAGAGCTTCTGTTCCACTGGTGACCCTTGGGACACGGGATAAAATTCTTAGAGGATTGCATTAGTAGTGGTATCGCTGGATCGGTTCTGTGCCCGGGCCTGGCCCTGCCCGGTGTGGTCTGGGACTTCCAGGCTCTTGACCCATACAGGAAAGAATTCAAGATCGACTAAGGCTCCAAGTAAGAGCAAAGGTAAGTTTTATTCCGGTAGAGACAAAAAGGCTAGGACACGCCGCTGTGAAAAAAAATCTGTGAACTTCGCTCATTACTAAGATCAATTCTTTCTTTCCCCAAATCGTCTGTATGGAAAAGCTTAAACATACAAAACAGCTGAAAGAATAGTAAAATAAAAATTCATATACCTGCTTTCTAGGTTAAAGAATGCTAACTGTTGTATTGAATTTCTTTCTTTCAATATCACACATATATTTATTTAAGTAGGTAGTCGTGTGTGCCAGAGTTCAGAGAGGCAGATCCATCACCACATGTCTACATAGCTACATAGTGACATCTGTTCCCATGTATCTGTAAGGCTGTTATCTTTGTTTCTGATGCTGGAGGTTGAAATCCACAAGGCAGCAGTCAGAAGGGAAAATCGATATAAAATGTAGATCAAGACTGGCACCCCACAAGGATGGGCAGGCAGATGGCTAATCTTCAGAGAGCAACAGAATCTACCACTGGTAGATTTATGTCATTCTCGCCACCACCAACTTTGACGAAGCAGATGTCCTGCAGGAGCTGGAGCCCTCCCTCTCAGAGCTCACCACACACACACCTGGCCCAGGAGCTAGAGAAGCGGGAAGGGGATCCCAGGGGAGGTGGACTGGTGGCAGGCTCGGCTGCTTGCTCCCACCAACAAGGCGAGGGGTGAGCCAGCTGCTCCGCAGTGATGTGCATGACCCACAGAATGGCAGCCGCATCTCTTCTGCCTTCAAAACCTCCCAAGAATGTCTTTTGTGGCCCACCCTGACTAGAAACTTACAGGAAAGGGAATTCTGGGAAGCATAGCTCAGCATGGCTAAGTTGACATATTACAAAGCCACCGTTTCAAATTAAGCTTCAAAAATGTTGCCATTTCACCTCTAAATACTTCCGCTTTCATCTAAAGTTTCCACTCTTACACTGCAGAAGAGCTCAGACATCAGAGCAACTTAGAGTGGCAAATGCTCGGCTCTGGTGGGTGGTACGGGCTTAAGTCTTCAGAACAAGGCCCGATACACCGTTGCAGTTTGATTTTACTCTTATTTAATACAATATCTTCTTTTTTTAAAAAAATATTATGTTACATTTATCTGGCCTGGTATAGCCTTGATTTTTATTTTGCTCTGACAACCATAGAATAATAAGATCATCAAAATCATTTTGACAGATATTAAACATGTTTTCTTCTAGAAAAACAAGTTAGTACAAGATTGCTGGTGAGGAGCCTGCTTCCCAACTAACAGCTTGAGATTTAAACGTTTTAAAATGAGTCTTTTGACAAATGGCTTCTCTCATTCTCAAGCTGTTTAGACAAAATTTCCATCCTGAATAAAAGGAAACGTTCCAAATCTTTCTTCTTGAAGATCTGTGTTGGCGCTACTATGAAATATCTTTCCAGTTTTGTTTTCTTTTCTTGGCACTCCTTGGGTAGGCATTGCTACAGTGAAGACTAAAACTATTACAAATTGTATGTATTGTCTGTCATTAGAGTCAGAATATTTGCTCAGCTGTTGAAACTTGAGCTGAAGGAGGAGTATGAAAAAGAGACAGGCCCAAAAGAGAGCTACCTGTGCCATGCCCCTGTCACCAAACCTAGACTTCATACCGAACTTGGTTATTGTTTCAGCCACTCCCAGGAGTGGAATCCCAAACCAGTCCGTCTGCAATTACCTGGTCAGCCCTCGTGAGGGACTCTGACATCCTCCAAAGGAAGGCGACCTTTTCTGAAATTATCCCTCTTTGTGAAGAACTTCTTTGTCTCACCCCCTCCTCAGCATAACAGTTTCATTTTGTGCATCTCCTTGGAGCTCCTTTCTAACGGCTAGATGGGATGCTGCCCAATTCATGAATTATTGAATGAAGCCAATCAGATCTTTAAAACTTAGTCAGTTGAATGTTTTTTTTCTGAAATAGGAGCAGTAGATGAAGAATTTATAACCAAGCAAAACTCCATAGCAACAAGTAAAGCTGATTATAATTGTAAGACATTTACTCAAGATTTTTTTTGTAATTCTTAAGAAAAATTTAACATGAAAGAACGACTCAGAATGTTAAGGCAATGAGCTGGCAACAAGTAGGAACAGTTCGCGTTAGGTTCAGTCATTCAAAAAGTGGGTGCACAATTTAAGCTTAATAAAAAGCTTTGCTTTGAGAATTCAAAGTCAGCTCCCCGAGTAAGCATGTCGAAGTTAGTTCACATGTATGTTTCTAATCTTCTTGCAACCCCCAGTGGATTCTCCCCTCGTGACGGCTCTGTCCCTGGTGTTTGGTTTCCAGTTTAGTCCACAAAAGCTCAATTGGCCCACATACATCCAAATTATAGCTCTAATCGTACTATTTCAATTACATCTAGCTGCATTGTTTTTATGGAAAATGAATTCTGATTTCCAAGTTGCATTGCCAAGAACGTATCTTCTCTGAGCCAAAGAGCCAGAATAGGCATCGGCAGTGGGCTTAAATTTTACTTAGTAATATATATGTCCCTAGGTTAGCATTTCCCAAAGCACCCCTTGGCAAGCTTCTCAAACAGAAAAAGGGGAGGAGGTGAGAAAATGTCCGATTAAATAAATGTAGGAAATTGTAAGGAAGGAAAAACTAATTTCCCTCTTCTCTTCTGCATTCTTAGTTGAGACCCCTGCAATAAAAGACAGATTAACAGGCGAATGACAAACAGCATATTTGGGGATGGCATATCCTGCTCCCCTTAGTCATGTGACATGCCCCCCTCTCTGTCTTAGGAAACTTCAGTTCATGTGAGTACATGTTACACCATGATTACAAAAGACAATTTTGATGATACAAACAAACATTAACATTTCATGACATGGACAGTCTCCATGTGGGGCAGAAGGCAGGAAGCTTTTATAGAACAGAGAATAAAAAAACAAGGAAAAGAAAAGTAGGAAAGAGCAGATTGGCTGGGCCACTTAGTCCACCTTGTTTGGGGTGACAAGGAACAAGGACATTAAGTACGGAGCCCAGAGTTGGCTTGGCTTTGGGGGACTGGCTGGCTGGATGTGCTTCTTTCTGGGTAAGCAGGGTGTTTACAGAGCCACAGAAATGATCCGCATTTCCATTTGCTGAAGCATCTGGAGCCGGGTCAGGGCATGACCATGCAGGGAATGATGGGTGAGTCTGGCCAAGGGGCTAAACTGGAGGCCCCTGGGGATGAAAAACTTCAAGCCGAAAGCCCTTCGGGTATGAAAAGTCCCTCAAGAACTTCCTCCTCCCCCAAATGCACACCAACAAACAAGGTGTTTCTGTAGAAGGGTCCTTTGAATGTTTGCCATCAGAAAAATGCCAACCCAACGCAGTTAAACCCCTTTGTTTTTCCCTCCTAACCTTTTTCTGGTTGTGTTTTTTCGGGACTAGCTCAGCTCTTTGTGGCTCGGCTTGGCTCTCCAAGGCTCTGAGGCTCGGCTCCGAGGCTCCAAGGCTAGGCTGGACTCCGAGGTTCACATCAGTCTTTAATGATGTCACACTGCACATTGACAAGTCACACACTTTGTTCTTGTGTTGGCAGTAGCAACTTAAAATGAGACTAAAGGGTCTGAGCACCAGACTGGCCTGCAGGGAACAGTCACTCATTCCAACCCCATCCCCACCCCCTACCCCATTCCTTCTGAATTCCATCATGGGCCTGTCCAGAGAGCAGCAGCGGCCTCAGACTGGTTTCATTTGAGTGCACACCAACTTTACATGGAATTATAAAACATTAGGGGCCCAGTGCATGAATTCATGCACCTTGAAAGGAACTGTGGACCGTGAGGCTGCAGTGGACACAAGGGTGGGTCTCAGCCCATCCTCCACACCACCACCTGGCCCCTCCTGCCGTGGGCCCCAGTCCCCTCTCTGCTGGCAGCCCCGCTCCTGCTGCCACCGCTCCCATGTGCTGATGGCGCCAGCCCCGCTCAACCCGCTGACGCAGAGAAATTGGGGCCAGTGCCAGCAGCTAGTGCAAGTGGGGCCTAGCGCCCTCAGTAGGTTCAAGCAGCGGCTCCTGCCCTGATCACCCCTCATGAGCAGGGGGAGGTGGGGAAGCCCTTAGGAGCAAACAGGGCTGGCAGTGGCCGCTTGCACCCACTGACAGCGCCGAGCGATTGGGACTGGTACTGGGTGCCGACAGTGGGTGTGAACGGCAGCTCCACCAACAGCTGCGGGTGTGAGCAGGGCCAGCACTGAAAGTGGGTGTGAGCAGTGGCCCCGGCACCGGCAGCAGGTGTGAGTGCCCGGCAGGACTGCGGCATGCGGGAGCAAAGAATTTTCAGTAATCACCAGAGGTTTGCCCCAATGACAGCGACCAGCACCTACCTTGGTCTGGTGCCCCTGCTCACCTGCTCCACCATCCCGCCACAGCTGATGCCCGCCATCTTCCACACATGCCCCCTGGTGGTCAGCACACATCATATCGACTGGTTGTTCAGTTGTTCTGCCTTTTGGTCTATTTGCATATTATTATATAGGATATTTACAGACCTTCCATAGTATTCCGATAATCAGGAGCAAAGACCCTTTTATCAAAGGGATTATGTTTAGGGCTGTGCAAAATTCAAAAGGATCAGGCCCTTTTAAAAGAGTCCAGAGTCCATTCAACAAAATTGACCCGGGCCATGGGGAAGCCCTGGTGTCCCCAAGATTACCTTACAGGAAAGGACCTGAAGTGAGCACACTTGGCCTCAGAGCCCGAACTTGAAAGAGCTCCTGACTCTGGGGGGAGAGGTGGTTGTGCAGGTCACTCCCACTCACTGAGGCTGGCTCTCTTCGTCCTGCTGGAAGGCGAGGTATTGCTTATGGGCACCAGCCAAGCAGTTGTGCAAAATCAGTCTGGGTTCTCAGTGTGAGATGGCAAAAGATGGCCTTCTTCAGAGGGAGAGCAAGACATGGGAAACAAACACATAGTAAAGCACAAACTGGAAGCTGAAGAGCATATAGGGAAGGTCTGCTAACCAGGACGGCAGGCTGACGTCACCTAATGGCCACCAGCAAAGGGAAGACAGAGGGCTCTCTGTAGGTGAGGCTGCCCCCTGAAGCATGCCATCCTGCTCTGCGTGTTCCGAAAACGGGGCTCCTGGGAGGCAGGCCCACAGCAGACATGTGCAGACTGGTGCAGACATGGCTGTTGGAACTCCAGAGGCAGAAAAACGGTCCTTCTCCTGGGGCCACACTCACAGGAATATAGGGGGGCACCCTCTTCCCTGAAGCCCAGGCTTCTTCCTGTAAGACAGTGGCACCCAATGACCTCTATGGTTATTGGTAACTGGACTGTGGGCCTTGTGAGTTCCGACCCCCAGATAGCATGTGACCTGGGAGTTGGAGGCCCTGAATTCAAATCCCATCTCTGGCTGTGACTCAGGTTCATGCTGCCTGGATCTCAGGCTCCCCATGGTTCAAAGCTGGGGTGGAGACAGGTCACCTGTCTTTCCCTTCCTGCTGGAACATTCTAGGTATCTACGCTTGCTTTTTGGGCCTATGCCTGTGCTATTCCCACTTTCGTCATTTCTTGTGGATTTCGGATTCCAAATGTGTTGCTGTGCCCATTGCAGGGAGGCTGGGGTGGAGAACATGGTTGCCAGCGCATAGCAGGTGGTAGTGCCACACAAAAGGCTGCTGTGTGGAAATGGCATCTTTCTTTGTGATGAAGGGGAAGAGGAAGAGGAGAAGCAGAAAAATGTTGAGAAGAAGAAGGTAAAGACACTCCTCTGTGTGTTTTATACTACTTAGTGTGTGCCTGTGTGTGTTTATGCATTGTATGTACGTGTGTGCACATGTGTGCCTGTGCGCTAATGCACTGTGTGTATGTGTGTGCACGTGTGCCTATGTATTGTGTACGTGTGTGTGCATGTGTGTGCTGCATGTGTTTATACATTGTATGTACATGTATATGTGCATATTTCTATGTTACTCTCTTAGAATCAAGCAGTATTATTTCATAGAAACTGGCCAAACTAATAATAAGTCCCCTATTTGATTATATTAATCAGTTTCTTTCTAGATTAAATTATTAAAATCATTTTTAGATCCCAGGTCAGAATTATATAGACATGCTTATGGTAGGTCACAGTCTCTTATAAACATACCAATGAGACATAATAGCTGGCTGAATAAGGATTCCATGATTTATTTTATCAGCTCTAGTTACAGCCTTGTGTTCAAGACAGCAGTTCGTGTAAAAATCAGATGTTTTATTCAACTGAATGAATGCGTTAAGCTCTTAGCACAACTGCATTTATTTAATGTGATCAGGGTTTTGAGGCTGTTATTTTGGCCAGGCATCCATTTTAGGTCCCTTCTCTGACTGATGTGCAGAGGAAGGCTGTTGTGATTCAGACACGTTTGCCCCAGTACTTAGACATGAACACGCAAAGGCCTTCAAACGGGCCATTTAAACATTAGCAAGGGGACAGAATCTTGGAAATGTGAGAGTTCATTCAGCCCACTGCTCTCACTGTCCAGAGTATGTCACCACCGTTAAGGGATACAAACATGCTCAAGTCAAAGCATTACATGTTAGCAGACTACAAGCTGGACCACAGGTCCTTTACCTCCAGGTATATAGAATTTTCAGTAATTTTTTCAATTCTGACTTCTTCAGAACAAAATGCCAAAGTCTTCTTGTAACATTACTTCCAGAAGTTATGTCATTTATGCTACTAAGTATTGGAGATGGAGGAGGGAGCTGACCCAAGACATGTTCGTGCGTGGTGCTTGATTTAAGGACAACTTGCTATATTTCAGGGCTTGCTTTTAGAGGAGAGACCAATAAAAGGTAAAGCACAAAGAAACACATTTTTAATACATGCCTGGCACCAAATTGCGGGACGTGAGCTAATTGTGACTGAAATATATCAGACGGGTAACCCAGACAGGGTAAGTACTGGGTTAGGCCTTGTTTTCGGAAGGCTACTTTTCATGTTCACAGACCAGCATCTGTAAGAATTGTTACAGAAATGAGTCACAGGGTTATTACATGTCTTGTACCAACCAGTATAAAATAATAGTTACAGAAATTACAGGTTTTGAGCAATAGACTTCAGGCAGGGAAGGTACAGGCAGAGCAGAGGGTGTAGCCTTCAACCCAATAGTTCCACCACTGGGAAATCTTCCTAAGGAAATTACCAGGTGCTCAAAAGGTACGTTCAAGTGCATTTAATTCCTTATTATTTAGTTAGTTCAATTTTCAAATATTAAACATTTTACAATAGAGTGTTGATTTGGCTTCCTTATCCTACAGAATAGTGTGTTATCATTAAAAATAATTACCGCAATGTCTAATAACATGGGGAAACATTTATAATATAATTAGTGTGTTCGTTTTCTAGGGCTGTCATAACAAATCACCACAACTGGGTGACTTAAAACCACAAAAATGTTATTCCCTCACACCTGTGGAGGCTGGAAGTCTGGAATCAAGGTGTCAGCCACGGGGTCTGCAGGGCCAGCTCCCGCCCAAGGCTTAAGGGAGAACCCTTCTTTGCCTGTTCCAGCTACTGAAGGCTTCAGGTGTCCATCGGCTTGGGACTGCATGAGTCCCATCTGTGCCTTCTACACATCACCTTCTCCTCTGTGTATCTCTATGCCTTCCTCTCTTCTTATAAGAACACCTGTCATTGGATTTAGGATCCACCCTAAATTCAAGGATCCTGTCTCAAGATCCTCAGATGACTTATAACAGCAAAGACCCTTTTCCCAAATATGATCACATTCATGGATTCTGGGAGGACATGTCTTCTTTGGGGGGAAGGCACAATTCAATCTACTACCATGAACCTGAAATGCCTCCATAAAGACTTTGTACAGTCCCACCTCAACAATGTAAAACCGTATTTATATACATACCACATGTAATAGGATGCTAGGATGGAACTAGGGAACCAAAATGAGTGTGAAAAGACTCCACCACTACCCTCCTCCCCCCACCGATATGCAGAATTTCAAAGGGAATGAAGGAGAGCTCTTGGCCCAGCACATGGACCTCTTAGTAAGGCCAGCTTTGCAAAGGGATAAATGGAAGAGCAGTCTCCTCCTGTGAGGAGACGATGAAGAGTCTCTTTGCAGAGAGCGGTTGGCTGCTGTGCAAGCCCACCCATGAGGAGAGGAGAGGGCATGCTAGTGCCCACGCCATAGCTCAGGGGGGTCCAAGTGCAGTCGGGTGACACCAAAGACTGGTGTCTGATCCACAACTGAGAAGGAGAAAATGGGTTCCAACTGCCACTAGGAAATGGAGAGGACAAGAGCTGACCAAAGACTTAGGAGGCAAGGCCAGGGGATGGCTGCCTTTGGGGGACCTCCAGGGTTTATCAGGGCACAGGGTACGTGGGTGTTTTCTGGGACCAGTTGTGAGTAAATGGGGGAAGCCAGTGCATTCATGTCCCGGGGCTGCCATAAGGAAGTCCCACGCGCTGGGTGACTTAGAACTGCAGAGGTTCTGCAGGATTGGTTCCTCTGGAGGCTCTGAAGGAGAACCCCCTCCAGGCCTTGCTCCTAGCTCCTGTTTGCTCGGGCAATCCTTGGCCTTCCTTGGCTTATAGACGCATCACACCAATCTCTGCCTGTAAGACATTATTCCCTCAGTCTCTGTGTCTCTGTTTTCTTATAAGGACATTTTCTTAGAAGGTCCATTGTAATCTAGTATGAACTCATCTTAACTAATTATATCTGCAAAGACCCTATGGCCAAATAAGGTTACATTCTGATATTCTCGGAAGACATGAATTTTGGGGGGCACTATTCAACTTAGGGCAGCAGGCAGGGGGCATCTTGAGTCAATCTTAGGAGGAGACCTAGGAGAGGACTCACTATTGTAAAGCAGGAAAGAAGAAAAGGTGGAGAGAGTGGGCAGCCTTCAGCAGTTGCTGCAGCCACGCTGAGCTCTACCTTTGAAGCAGCAGCAACAGCCACATTGCTTCTGCCCAGAGATCAACACACATTTCTTGGTGTCACTGTGACCTAGTTACAGGTCTTTGAGCCCTGAGGCAGCTGGGTGCCCAGTCTTTCTCCCTCCCCGCTCGACCTGCCAGGTCAGAGAAAATAAGGCTCAGATGTCTTCTGTGCTGGTTCATTTTGTTTTTTTGAGCTGGTTTTGTTTGGCTTTCAGGGAATGCCAGTTTTCTGTTGAATGATCGCCAAGGGAGTATCTATTTGGATATGAAAAGAAAGAATGCCAATGTCATGGGCAAAGGAACACTTGGAAGGAACTCCAGCTTTGCATCTAATTTAATCTGCTTGGAGGTCTAGGCCTTCAGTCCAGGGAAGAAGAAAATGGATGGGAAGTACCATGAATGTTTAATAGGGCCCTTCAGAGTAAAACAGTTCCCCACCCCAACCCTAATGGGGTCCCCATGGCAGATTCAGAGAACCAAACTCATCGGGTCACCTTCATGCACACAGATGAGAGGGCAGGTGGGCTGCTGCAGGGCTGGCAGTGGTTTTGTAAGAATTACACATGACACTGGATGGCCAGAGTGACCCATCAAGCCAACGGTTTGGCTACCATACACTGAGAGAATTTCAGACCCATTGGTTAACTTTCTAAAGATTTAATTATTATAATTTATTTTTTAGGGAAGGAAGGACAGATGTCAGAGATATAAGCCCTCTTCCCATAAAACAGAGCTCTTCACAGGGGTTATATGAACAGGATGGAAAATCCCCAGCTTGCCTTCCATGAGTTGCTGAAGACTGAACGTATCAGCGCCCAGGGAAGGAGGAGACAGGAGTTGAGGAAAGAAAATGAAGCAAGAAGGAAAGAGGCAATCCAGAAACTCAGAGCTGACCTGTCTGAGCTTCATTTTTGAAATGCCACCAGTTGGCACCTACAGCACAGGACATTCTGTAGGACGATTCTTCCTTTGCCCCTGGCCCGCTGCCTCTGAGCCGCCAACGCCCCACGGTCACAGAACAAATCAGACCATGTGCTGTGAAATGTGTAGAAAATTAATCATAAGATAAAAACCAAATCACTTGCTGCGACCCAGAAAGGAAAATAATGCAATACAGAACACCCTAGGAAGCCGCCCCAAAGGTGCAAAGGCCATGGGTGCATGTTCGGGTTGAGGTAGCCCCAAAGTGAGACCTTGCCCAGTACCTGGCGAGGGAGGAACACCACACATTGGCCACAAGCCGTGCCACAATGAGACATTCCAGGAATGGGAAATAAGGAAGAACATTAAATATTTGAACTCTGGGCAATTTTTAATCCAAGCTATGAAGGGACAAGGAAGGTAAACTCGGTCCCTCCGTAAAGGTGTGCGCTGGTTCCCAGGGGCGGAGCCCAGTAACATAACATCGTTATGCTTGTTGACACTGCTGAGGACTCCCACGTAAAAAGCCACTCCAGACAGGTTGGCTCTGGTCACACCTGCCTCTGAGGAGAGGCCAAAATTGTTCTGCATAAAAATGTCTGGCATTCCGAAATTTTTATGGAAAGGTGTACAGATGCTTGTCTCGTAGGGGATTTCTATAGGGGCGGCAGTTGGGAGGACAGGTGTGCATTGTTCAAAGGAAGGCCATGAGGTCTCCTTCCTTTTTTTTTTTTTTTTTTACATTGTAATGATTATTTTATTTTTTAAATATATTTTATTGATTTTTTACAGAGAGGAAGGGAGAGAGATAGAGAGCCAGAAACATCGATGAGAGAGAAACATCGATCAGCTGCCTCCTGCACATCTCCTACTGGGGATGTGCCCGCAACCCAGGTACATGCCCTTGACCGGAATCGAACCTGGGACCTTTCAGTCCGCAGGCCGACGCTCTATCCACTGAGCCAAACCGGTTTCGGCTGTAATGATTATTTTAAATTAAATTTTATTGGGGTGACATTGGTCAACATGAACATATAGGTTTCACGTGTGGATTTCTAAGTTACAAAATCTGTATATAACACCATGTTAAGAATAGAGCTACCAAATGACCCAAAAATTCCTCTCCTGAATGTATACACGAAAAACTATAAATCATTTATACGCAAAGATATATGCATCCCTATGTTCACTGCAGCATTATTCATGGTGGCCAAGACATGGAAACAGACAAAGTGCCCTGTGATAGAGGACTGGATAAAGAAGATGTGGTACATATACACAAACTGAATATGACTCAGCCATAAGAGAGGTCTCTTTTTTTAACAGCAAATTGCTCACCTGAATTCTGGCCTGAAGGAATCAGATCACGTTTGTTCTTAGAACAAATGTCGCTGAGCACACAGAGGGTGTGGGTTCTGTAGCCTCAGTGTGCATGGTTTATAAGGTCTCCCTTGTTGTCAGTTGCCCATGAGCCCATGTCTCCATAGTGTTTTCTCTTCCTGCTGACCTGCTCACTCCCAGGGAAGTGCAGTGCCGGGAGCAGGCAGGGGCTGAGCTGGGGCAGGTGACTGTGCTCAGGGAGGGCATGGGCTCGCACAATCCACAGAACAAACCAGACAGCTCCATGGCCAGATAAGAGACCCAGCATTGGGAGTTGGTGGGCAGGGGAGATGCTATGGAGATGCAAGATATCTTCGGTTTCACAACATTGATACCCAGATCAGACAAAGACAGCACACAAATCAACAGTAGATCATGCTCACTCATGAAGGTTGGTATCAACAGCCTACACGAAGCAGTGATAACTAGTGGCAGCCTATTTAAAGAATAGCAAACCATGACCCAGAAATGGGGATGTTCCAGAAATGCAAAGGTGGTTCAATATAGGCAACAGATTAACATAAGTCACCATATTTTTATCAAAGAAGACAAATGTGAAAAATTCAAAACAGACAAATTTCAAAAGATGTTTTGATAAAGTTCAATATACACTTAACAATGAAATGACAAATAAAACCTTAATGTGATTAAAAATTTAGACACCAAACCAGAAGCCAATCGTGCTTACTGGTGAGATGTTAAAATGCTTCTTAGAATCCTGTCTCAGTGAGAAGCAAAACCAGGATGCTTATTATCGTACTGTCCTCTAACCCTGTGGGAATATATTAAAAGAAAATAAGAAAAGAGACATTGACATTCAAAAAATGAAGAGGAGGCAACATTAATATCACTTGCAGAAGTTGCAGTGTATATATGGAATACTGCAGTGGTTCTCAACCTTCTAGCCCTTTAAATACAGTTCCTCATGTTATGACCCAACCATAAAATTATTTTCGTTGCTACTTCATAACTGTAATGTTGCTACTGTTATGAATCGTAATGTAAATATCTGATATGCAGGATGGTCTTAGGCGACCCCTGTGAAAGGGTTGTTCGACCGCCAAAGGGGTCGCGACCCACAGGTTGAGAACCGCTGCTCTAGAGTATCAACTGAAGACCTATTAAAAATAATATGAGATTTTAGGCCCAAAAACCTAATATAGATTAGTCAGTTTTATATCATAAGATATAATGACCAAAAAAATCTCATTTATAATAACAACAAAAAAAGAATAATACCAATAAATAAATTATAAAAGAAATATGCCAAATGCACACACACACACACACTTAAACTCTACTAAGGGACAAAAAGAAGATTTCAGTAAATGGAAATGTATATCTTATTCTTATAAAGCAAAACTCAAATCTGTTCTCTAATTTAATCTACAAATTTGATGTCATTAAATTTTAATGATGAAATTGATTTAAAATATCAGCAGGATTTTTGTGCATCACTTGACAGGCTGATATTAAAGTTGAAATTTTACAAAGCGTATGGAAATATCCAGGAAAGTTTTGAAAAAATATAGAAGATGGGTGGGGGGTGAGGTAGACAATCGCCTTGTCCAACACTTAGAAGCTGCGATAAGTAGAGCAGTTTGCTCCAGTGCAGGAATAGACAGCCCCATCTAAATCAAGGTGCAAATGCTTGATAATGACTTAGTGTATCATCGGTCCTGAAAATAGTCCTCAGGACCTCCTGACATCTTCATGGAAAGCCATGGAAACAGGTGTGGGTTTCAGTCTCGCTGGCGAGGGACTGCATTCCAACTGGGGATTCTTGAATCTTCCAGACCTCTCACTACTGTCATTCCCACAGCAGACTGGCCGCAGAAATGCCTGGCTCCAAACTGGGGCAGCTAACTGGGACAGATTCCTAAGTAAGTGTCTCAGGGACACAGTCCTCAGTTCTTTTCTGGCAATACCTGCTTTGACAGAAAGCCGGCTTTGCTATTGACTCTGTGGCCTAAGAAATCTGAAGGAAAAGAAGCAATGGCGGCATTTTGGTGGGGGAGGAGATGGCCTCTTGTCCCTTAATCACCAGATGATTTCTTTTTTCTTTTTTTAAATTAAAATTAGTCACAAAAGGAAAGACACTCCTTGACACTGAGCTGCCTTGGACTGCCTGTCTTGGGAGGAACAAGGAATTATGACCATTGTATGATTTAAGACAGGTGTTTGACATAACTATGCTAAACACGCTGCTTTATATGTCTCAGCTCCTAAAATCCTTGGCTAAACTAATCTCATGGCATTAGCTCCTTATCTAAAAATGTAATAGTTACTCCTATTTTTTTTTTTTTTTTTTTAGAAAATCAGGCAATGAGCCCTAGCTGGTTTGGCTCAATGGATAGAGCGTTGGCCTGAGGACTGAAGGGTCTCGGGTTCGATTCCGGTCAAGGGCATGTAACTAGGTTGTGGGCACATCCCCAGTAGGGGGTGTGCAGGAGGCAGCTGATCGATGTTTCTCTCTCATTGATGTTTCTAACTCTCTATCCCTCTCCCTTCCTCTCTGTAAAAAATCAATAAAATATATTTTTAAAAAAGAAAATCAGGCAATGAAAGAGAAAACGTAAGACATTTATTAAGGACTGCAACCAACCAAAAGGAAAATTACACAATTCATGAAGCATCTTTCTTCACTGGAACTTTTCCTTCCAATGCATTTTTCTGTTAAAAGAGAGAAGGGCGAGAGGATTAGACCCTGTGCTGTGTATGTCACATTCTTACGATGGAGGCACAGCGCCTGGGGGCCTGGGAGTCCTGGGTGCCATTCAGCATGGAACCTAAGATGGCAATGCAGCCAGCTCCTCACAGGAAAGGGTGAGGAACACCTGCAGGGAGAAGAGGAGGAACTGGAGTCCAGGTAAGGGAGACACAGCCCCAGATAGGACACTCATGTCTCAAAAATGGAAGGTCCAGAGGAGCCCTGAGGAAAGGCTGCAGCCACATGCTGGGACTCAGGCTGGTCTAAGGAACAGCTGGTGGTGGGAGGCTGGGAGGGAAGGAACCAGTCAAGCCAGTAAAGGAGCAGGCTGGCCACAGCTGTGGTCAACTGAGGCTGTGTGGATCGAGTCATTCATTCATTCATTCATCTATTCAATAAACATGTATGCATTGAGTATCTCCTGGGGGGATTACAAAGATCAGTAAGGTGTAGTAGCCCTGATCTCCAATAAGAAGGAAGGAAGGAAGCAAGGAAGGAAGGGAGGGAGGGAGGGAGGGAGGGAGGGAGGGAGGGAAGGAAGCATCACAAACCTAGTGGAGAAGACAGAAGCAGAATACAGCAGTCAATGCAATTCCATGAATGTGACCGGAAGCTGGCAAGAACAAAACCCTATACTTCCCACAGGACCCATTGATTCAGTGTTTGCACTGACTTTACAGAGCAGAACTACTGTGAATAGCAAGGAGAATGGACTGTACCTGGGGAGTCATCGGCAGGTGTGCATCGAGGGGATCTCAGATTGTGAGTAAATAGAGTCACCTGCAGCCAGGTTTGCACCTCCCTCCATAGCACCGGCTGGGTCTTTCCTATCTTATGAGGGGATAGGTGTGTTTGGCTTCCCCAGCAGGTGGGTGGTCATGGGAGCTCACGACAAGAAGTCACTAATGGGTCTGATACTTGGTACGGAAACCACTCAGGAAGCTAACCAAGAGGTACATGTTTTAGGGCCACCCCCTACGTAGCTAATGGCAGGTAGGTATGTTGTCAACACTTCCAATCGATCAAAGTCCTTGCCTTCTAGTTGGCTGCTAGTAGTCTAGCTTCACCCAGCACACGACAAATGTATTTTAGACAAATAATCCTGAGGTTTTGTCCTCTTGTGCTGTTTTCTAAACATGGAGATATTGTCATGAGGTAGAGCATCACAGGGAGCAATAGAGGGGCTTTGGAGACAGACAGACATCAAGACCTACTCCCCAATGCCAGCACTGCCTCTGAGAGCAGGGGCCTTTGAGACTCAGCTTCCTCATCCATGGAAGGGAGACAATGATGACAGTAGTTGCTGGGACTGCTGCAAGATTTTTATATAAGGCCAAGTACATGCAGGGTCCAAACACGGACCCCAGCACGCTTGGCAGTTCTGATATGCTCTGGTGCAGGGGATGGGCATGAATAGGGCATTTGATGAACATGTGTCGAACAAATTGATAAAACCATGAGACTGATTCTTTCCACACTATAGCAACTGTCAAAAGGCCTCACTAAGAATCACCTCTCTTGCTGTTCTGAGGCACGGAGTTTAAGAATTCCACACCAATGGACAATCGATGTGTCACTCACACTGCTGTGGTTTGGGGGCAGTCGGTGTGGTTTGTGGTCTTCCAGCCCCAACGCAATGAAAATGTCTGAGCGAATCCAGCAATAACAATCCAGAAAGTGTGGGACCCTCACACAGAGCCCGGCCTACGTGAGCGGGCTGATTTGCTATAGTTCCTATTTTAGAACAGCAAATACAAAAACATTTCAGAGCTCTTGGTTTAAATAATACCTTCCACTAGCCACTCTGATAGATGACATGGTTTTCTAACAACCTGAGAGAATCTTAGAACAGTGTTTGTTATGGTTCAAAAACACTTCCTCGGCTCCTATTTTGTTCCAGAGGCTGAGCCAGGCTCTGAGGCTTCTGGGCTGTGTGAGCCCACATCTCTGCATTTAGAAAGCTCCCCACAGGAACCCTAGCTTGTTTGTCTCAGTGGATAGAGCACTGGCCTGCGGAATGAAGAGTCCTGGGTTCGATTCCAGTCAAGGGCACGTGCCCAGGTTACAGGCAAGATCCCCAGTAGGGGGCATGCAGGGGGCAGCCAATCAATGATTCTCTCTCATCATTGATGTTTCTCTCTCTTCCTCTCTGAAATCAATTTTAAAAAAGGGAAAAACAGAAAGCTCCCCACGGGAAATGTGACTTTCACAATTTAGAAAAGCCAACCTGATGTAATTGTGCAGTCTTTCCTTCCTTCCTTCCTTCCTTCCTTCCTTCCTTCCTTCCTTCCTTCCTTCCCCCCAACCTGATTGAACCCGTATTATATTCTAGACACCATTTTTTAGCATTGTGAAACAAAGGATATTGTCATTATTAATTTAAGATAGTACTATTAATTATATTTTCTTATTGTTAAACTAAGATAATAAGGACAACAAGCTAAGACATTCCTAAGGAGTACATGGTCCAGTAAATTATAACAACTATAAATCTTTGAAGGACCTGAGCCATAGAGGTTAAGGGATTGGGTCACTGTTCCAGCTCCTAAATGGCAGATGGGGCTGGGAGCCAGGCCTGTTGATTCCAGACCCTGTGGGTCAGCCTCCTCACTAGACTCCCTGTGGGAGCCTTACCAGCAAACTTAGAGCCCGTGTGAACACTTGCCCTGTGGAAGGTCACAGGAGGGCAGGGACAGACCAGGACTTTAGTCAAAGTCAATGCCCAGGCCAGAGTGGCAGCCTTTGGCCTTTTGTCTGTGCTGTCTTTAAAGCAATGTTTTTTGGCTCTGGTTGGGTAACTTAGTTCATTAGAGCATCATCCAAATATGCCAAGGTTGCAGTTCAATCCCTGGTCAGGACACATACAAAAAAATAACCAATGAATGCATAAACAAGTGGAACAACAAATAGTTTTCCCTCCCTCCCTCCCTCCCTCTTTTCCTTCCTCTCTCTCTGAAAAAAAAATCAAGTAAAAAAAGATGTTTTGAAGTGATCAATTTTTTTCATAGAAATCAGGTCATGAATTTATATAGCAATACATATGTATGCATGGCCAATATAAGCATATCATTAATAATAAAATACAGCCAGTTCATTGAGAACTCTATCTTTTACCCCAAGGATGCTCTGCAACGCAAAAAAGAAATGATTTAAGTTTGTAAAAAAGGAATATGATGAGTCTGTTTCTTTATAATGAGTAGTTTCTTGATCTCAGCTAAAGCTGGTTTTTATATTCAGGGGCACATAGATGAAAAAGAAAACCTACTATTTGCATCTTTCATCCAATATAACCTCACTGGTAAATTTTTCCTTTTATTTTAGTAAAAAGTCAGTTGACTTCTTTCAAATTCCAGTGGTTACAAATTAATTATACTATGCTTAGCTGGTGTGGTTATTTTTTTTTTTTTTTTTTTTAATAAAAGAATCTCAAGAGTCCAAAGGGAAGAATTCCATCATTCACTCAACAAACACTTCCTGAATGCTTGCTGTGTGCTCTGCTCTGTGCAGGCACTGAGAGACAATGGCAGGGAAGCCCAGTGAGCTCTGTGCCTGGGAGTCTGGTGGGACAGAGCGGGCAGAAAGGAGACAAGCAATTGCATGTCTCGGATGAGGACTTGAGGGAGGCCCTAAAGAGATGTAGCTCTGACTTGGGAGGGGCCACTGAGCCGAGACTTGAGTGGTGAGGAGGAATTAGCCAGGTGGATGTTCCAGGTGGCACTCACAGCAGGAGAAATTGCCAGTATTTGAGTACTGCCAGAGCTTAGGGGCTTGGGGGACTTGGGAGAGATGAGGCTAAAGAAGTGGGTGGGCCAAGTCACCAAGGCCTTTGTGGGCCATGGTAGGGAGTTCGGACTTTATCCTGAGGCATATGGTGCTATGTAAATCTAAAGCCCCAGAAGCCCAAGCTTTATTTTTAGTGTGTGTGTGTGTGTGTGTGTGTAAAAATTAATGCACTCTGAATCAGTACCTATGATTGCATACCAACATTCCTTTGTGTCCTTCATGATGTCCCTTTACCAATGCCTTCGGAAATCCATAGCTGTTTGCTACAATCCCTAGTAACTGAGAGTTAATATACTCATGAGACTAGATACTCAGTGTGGGTTTGGAAAGCCAGGGCTGTCTCCATCTCCCCACAACACCTCCTCTTGGCTCAGGGTCTGACTTTTGCACACCTCTGCTTTACCCCATAAGTGAAGCAAACATTAGGGGGTTTAAGTAGAGCAGGACCAGAGTCTCCTCTGTATTTCCAGATAAAGCCGAGGACCTGCAAGGTAGACATTATGGGAGCAGGACCTGGGCCAATGCCAGAGAAAATGTGTGGACGAAAGCAATAATTTGCCAATGTTGGGAGAAGACAGAGGGTAAAGAAGAGTCCACGATGCTCTAAAATTGTGAACTTGTGAAAATTAGGTGGGCGGTGGTGTCTTCACTTGAGGAAGGGAGCTGGAGAGGAGGCTGGTTGAGTTTCATTTGCTCCCAGGGTTTCCATAGCAACTACATCTAGTGGGCAGTTGATATCAGGGCCTGGATACCAGATGGAGCAGGGCAAGAGATGCGGAGTTGGAAATAACTACATAATAATGATAAAGTCAGGCAAGTGGAAGAGATGACAGAGTAATCTACATTAGAAGGAAAGAATTGGGTCACAGAAATAATACAAATGATCACAGTGTTTAAATTACCAATGGAGAAAAGGAAGGCAGATCAGATTTCACAGATTTGGAGGATTAGAATCCAGTGTGCAAAAAGCAGAAAAGTGAATAGGAGACAAGGAGGTCGACCAGGAGCCATAGACACTGTGGCAAGAAGCTTAGCAAAGAAAGAGGGGGGATGGAAGGGACACTGCGTCAAAGGAAGGGAATGGTCTCTAGTTTGCTATTTGTTTGTTTGCTCTTAAAGTGGAACAACTTGATCACATCAGTGGCAGCAAATACAAAAGCCACAGGAAAGATCCTGAGGGAGCAACAGTGAAGAGCTGAAGGAGGAGCAGTGTCTGGAAGGGGAAGAGACTGTGGAAAGGCGAGGATGGGAGGTAAAGAGTGAAGGACAACGTTGGAAGGTGTGGGAGTTGCAGTTTGAAGGCATTCACGCCAACAGTCTCTGTTTCTAAATACACGTTTTTACCTTTGTTCTCTTACCTCAGGACTGCTACTCAAAGCCAGTATTTACTCCCGCTCTGTGCCGCTGGTTCGGATACCTTCTATATCCAGAGGGAAAGACCCTTCTCATGGTCTCTAAAGAGAGAAAAGGAATGCATAGGCTCTGTCATTCACAGGCCACATGACAATAAATTAATGAGAAGGATTGTGACAGCATAACCAGAACCCATCCTGCCACGAGACCATGACAACTCCGTCTTCCTTATCAAGTTCTCCTGTCCCTGTTCTGCATGGTGATACGGCCGAACCCAGTGCTTATTTCTCGCCACTGCCTGTGATCTGTCTCCCTCACAGGTGTAAGCCCTCGAGGGCATGGACTGTCTATTTTCCTTTCAGTCTCTATGGCTCTGCCCAGTGCTTGTCACACGGATTTGTTGCATTGAACTAAATTGTCATGTTCAAAGCCGTCTCCGAGAGAGCTGCACATCTGTGTCCGTGATGCTCCCAAAGCCCAAGATGTTTTTAGAATTCAGCTCTGGAATTACCTTCTGAGACACATAAAAAGGATCCGTCACATTAATTTATATCCATATATTTCTCATCCCAAATGGCATTTCCCCAGTGTGGTAGCCAACCTCTGAGATGGCCTCCTGGTTGTTCACACTCTTGGGCATGCCCCTTCCACACTGAACCAGGGGTGGTCTGTGTGATCAGTAAATATGCAGAAATGATGGTCTATCACTCCCGGAATTAGCTCATAAAAGACTTTGCCTCTGTCATGGGTGCTCTGTTGCTTGCTCACTCCTCTCTCTCTCTCTCTCTCTCTCATCATTTTCTTGGGGGAAGCCAGATGTCACACTTTGAAGACATTCAGACAGCCCTGTGGAAAAAGGCCCATATGATGAGAAACTGAAGCCCTTAGTCCAACAGCCCATGATGATCTGAGGCCTGCCAACAAGCATGTGAGTAACCTTGGAAGTGAATCCTTCTGCCCCAGGCAAGCCTTCAGATGACAGCACAGCCCAAGACAACATCTTGTCTGTAACTTTGTTAGAGACTCTGAGCCAGACATGCCCAACTAAGCTGCTTCTGGGTTCCTGACCCTCAAAAACTATGTTAATAAACAATTGTTGCTTTAAAGTTTCGGGTAAGACTGGTTTCCAAATGTCTTTGGGCTATTTCTAAAATTAAATCTAATGCCAAATATTTACCACCACTACAGAGATTCAAGAGAATGAGCCAGAGATTCTGAAGGCAATTCCAAAAGTAGTGTTCAAAAAATGTTCTCAGCAGTTGTCACAGTAGTGGAATAACTGTATATTCTTTCAAAGTGACTATATGGAGAAGGTCTAAACCTTGGGCTTTTTATTTTTTTAATCAAGCCTCAAATTATAAGCATGCCTAATGAGGATCAGACATTGAACTCAATGAAATATTTATATCTGTTTTATTCATTGTGATGGAGAACTCTGGACATAGAGTAAATTTCACAATTACTTTGGAAAACAGCATGAAGGGAAAAAAACAGGCTTTAGAGTGGCAGATCTGTATCAAAGTCCTGTCTGCCACTCACTACCTTTTGGTCAGTCCTAGTCACATGGCTGGAGGATTACCCAATTCAGCCCCAGTCAGTCAGATGAGCATTAGTCCAGATCTTCCCAGCTACACGTTATTGCATACTTGGGTCCCATAACTTAGGTCATGCATCCAGGAGGGTAGCCTTGGGCAAGTTACAGAAACTCAGTTTGCTCATCTGTAAAATGGGAAGGAACATGGTGCTGCCTCACAGGATGGGTGTGAGGGTTGAAGGAGAAAATCATGTCTAGCAATTAGTACAGAGTATTTGTGCATACAATTAACACCTTGAGTTATTACTCATTTCTTCTATATAAGCAGGCAATAACCTGGTTTAAAGAGTTATCACAAAGGTTAAATAAGAAAACTGATCCGTAATCAGAAGAAAATAAATACTATTAATGTCTGCTTAACACAAAATATAGTTGAGAGTGGAGGGCAAAGAGAAGATCAAAATAATTTGGGTTGCCGAGGCCGGTTTGGCTCAGTGGATAGAGCGTCGGCCTGCGGACTGAGGGGTCCCGGGTTCGATTCCGGTCGGGGGCATGTACCTGGGTTGCGGGCACATCCCCAGTGGGGAGTGTGCAGGAGGCAGCTGATCGGTGTTTCTCTCTCATCGATGTTCCTAACTCTCTATCTCTCTCCCTTCCTCTCTGTAAAAAATCAATAAAATATATTTAAAAAAATAATAATAATTTGGGTTATTCAGAAAATGCCCAATGTGGGACAAGAAAAAGGTCAATACTGATCTCCCGAGCTAGATTTGATATTCCGATTCCTGATAACATTTAAGTGAGTTTATAATGCCTCAAGTTTGCCTTTTGAATGATTTGCAAAGCATGTTTCTGCAGTGCTCTAATAGCTTTTCATTTTCACTTAAAATAGTTTGTATTTCATGAGTTTATCTCCTATGAAATGGCTACCACAGAGTCTGCTTGATAAGACTGAGGTCTACTGATCTCGGGAAGACAGGACCACTTACCATGTGACCGTTCATAAAACTGTTCACGTCTGGGTTTGTCAGGAATGAGATCTGGAACACAGTAATAGTATTAAGGCCTTGCCACTTCTGGAACATTGTGTGATTTTATTATTGATGCCCCCGATGTGCCTCTTGAACAAGGAGGAAGTGGGAGATCACCAAAGAGTTTGGCCACCATCAGCACCAATAGGAAAAAGCCTCAGGAACATAAAAATGGCTCCTAAGCCACAGAACGCTAACCCATCTTACTTCAAATGAGAGGCCACACAAGAAGGAAAAAAAGGAGAGCCACCCTCCCCCAACCAAGAGTCGGAAATGATGGTCCATCCCAGTCATGTGGCTGGAGGATTACCCAATTCAGCCCCAGCCAGTTAGATGAACTTTAGTCCAGATCCTCCCAGCTACACCTTATTGCGTATGTGGGCCCCATAGCTTAGGTCATGCATCCAGGAGGGTTGAGCAAGCTTGTTCAAGTTTACAGACCCTTTCAAGGGGAACACCAACATCTACCCTGACTACTGGACAGAGATGTTGGGGCCGTCAGACGAAATCATGCATGGTAAACCTCTGTATAAACACAGAGGGACGCTTAAATGAAAGGTTGTATTGCTATTGCCTAGTGTGAAGAAAGAAACAAAAATAAAAGAAAATTTTTATTTTCTGTAATGACTGTAGTTCTTCAAATGTTATGCACAGATATGTCTAGTTTTAAATGACTCACTAACAGAAAGCTTCAATATGAAGTTGTTTCAAGAAAAAAACATTTAGAAAAAGAACAGATCTCAACTTACCAACTAGATAACTGTTTCTCCATCTAGAGGATCCCAATATTCCCCCAAAAACCATCTACATAAATGTAAACATCAGTATGTATCAGCACATGAAAGAGAGAAAAAGGAAAGACATTGTAAAAAATGCAACTCTTATCTGGAGAACTCTGATTAATTAAATAAGACAATATATTATTTCAAATAACTTTATAGGGTACCAAGCATGTATGTCTAAGAAAGTATGTGGGGAAGTGCAATTTACATGAAACTAAAATTGACTAAAATGCTTCCTATCGAACTCAGAATTACTCCCAAATGTTATGGACCAGAAAGATAGAAGCTTGTTTCATGGACTTGCAAATAGACTGTGTTTAGGTCATTTTCTAGAGGTTTCTCTCTATGAAGATTCCATATGTGTGCAGTTAGGTGCACATAAGTAGCTTTCATGAAGCCACTGAAAGTCTATACAAAAATACATGTGGAAAGCCCTACCATGTGGCTCAGTAGGTTGACCATCATACTGTGAACCGGAGGTTTGCTGGTTCAATTCCTGGTCAGGGCACAAGCCCAGGTTGTGGGCTTCATCCCTGGTCAAGGTGCATGTGGGAGGCAACTGATTGATGTTTTTCTCCTCTCCCTTTCTAAAAAATTCAATAAAACATATTTTAAAAATAGATGTGTATAGGTGGTGATGGAAAGAGACATGCCTTGGGGTGGTAAACACACAATACAATATAAAGATGATGTATTATAGAATTATATACCTTACACCTATATAACTTTATTAACCAAGGTAATCCCAGTACATTCAGTTAAATAAAACTTGCACATGAAAGCTCATAGTATCATTATTTGTAATATCCAAAAAGTGAACTATTATTCAACAATTTAAGGAATTAAGTATTTGCACATACTACAACAGGTATGAACCTCCAAAACATGAGTCTAAGTGAAAGAAGCCAGTCATAAAAGAACACATATTGTATGATTTCACGCATGTGAAATGTCCAGCATAGGCAAATCTATAGCCACAGGAGGGAGATGAGAGGCTGTTTCTAGGAAGAAATGAGGATCAGAATGACTTGCTAATGGCTAAGAGGTTTCTTTCTGAGACAGTGGATATGTTCTGGGTTTAGAGAGTGGTGATGATTGTACAATTTGTGAATATACTAAAACCACTGACGTATACACACTGAAAGGGGGAACTATTCAGTATGTAAATTATATCTCAATAAAGGTGGTATTTTTAAAAAAGAGAGACACACGACTAAGCCAGGCCAATGGAAATTTAATGCCAAAAGGTATCTCTCACTGGAGTTTAAGAGAAATACTTTTTTTCCCTCTAAGTTGGAATAGCTGGTAGCCTTGCTTCCTACTACATGGAGAAAGGCCATGGCAATGAGAAAGGGAGGGGAGAGGAGAGGCGTGGGAGGGGAAGGGAAAGGGAGAAGGAGAAAATGAACGTGGCACACATTGCATTGAAGGTGCCTAAATTGAGTTGCTCCTGAGGCCAACTCCTCCCTTTCCTTTCTGGGGATGTGGTCATGCAATTGTCTTATTTCAGCTCAGGCTACCTCTAGCTGAGTTTCTATCTCTTGAAATGAAAGACAGTAAATAAATGAAGCGCCTGTCACCTCTCCTGCCCTGAGCTCAGAATTTCTGTTCAGTTATTCTTCCTCAGTTTCTCCCTTTGGGACTATTTTCTCCCTTGGCTGATACCTTAGCCAGACCTCTTCTCTTCCACTCCAAATGAGAAGGATTTGTCTAAAGTCAAGTTCAATCACTCACTTACAGGTATAACATTGCAATTGTCTGAGTTCTATGCACCATGTAGAGACCTACATGCTTCTCCGTTAAAATGAAAAAATAACACAGACTATCTACGATTCAAATATCTATTTGATTAAGGAGAGGAGACTTTTAGCAAATTTAGACATTTATTTCCTCAAATGTCTTTATAGCTTTTATGCTTTCAAAAATTATGTAGTGGAAAATCCAAATTTCTTATATTCAAGGCAGTTTCTTACCAGATATTTTCCATTTAATCTAAATCCTTATTTATAATGATTTGAATTTTTTCAGTCTTATTCTCCATGGTTAAATCTTTCTTTACATTATATTCCTTTTCCTGGAAAGTCTTTTGTATTCTATATGTTTGTCAAGTAGTCTTTATTTTCATGACTCGAGTGTCTTTTATTTTTTCTATTTCCTATTTCCAACAATGGCTTATTTGTTCCATGTCTAAATTCATCTAGTCTATCATCTTTCATGTTTGTAGTATCACCATTTATTTCACTGAAAACGGTTAACAATTGTTTTCTAATTTTTTTCTGTGTCGTATAAGAAATCTATTTCAGAGTTTCCAGGAATTACTTTAAACTCCATCTGCTTTCTTCTCTTTCTTTTGAATTGTAGCATTTTTTTAATTTAAGGAATTCTCTCTTTTTTAAAGAAATTTTTTTAATTGGCTCAGAATTCTTAAAATCTCAATCTCCTAATCTTCCAGGAAAAGCAACCTGAGAGTTTATGTAAAAATCATGTTTGTTTCAGGAGCTAACTTAACTTAATGTCAGCATCTTCTTACAAAATGTGGGATTGGGAGAACAGTGAGTGTCTTCACCCTGCAATTAGAAAGATTTGTGGTGCCAAGTCCATATGGTTCAGTGGTTGAGCATCGACCTATGAACCAGAAGGTCATGGTTCAATTTCCGGTCAGGGCATATGCCTGGGTTGTGGGCTTGATCCCCGGTAGGGGGAGTGCAGGAGGCCACCAATCAATGATTCTCATCATTGATGTTTCTATCTCTTTCTCCCTTTCCCTAACTCTCTCTGAAATCAATTTAAAAAAATTTTTTTTTTAAAAAAAAGAAGATTTGTGGGTTGCCCAAACAATCATAATCAACTTCCCAAGTCAGACACGGAAGAGGAAGGGGTTAATTTAGAGGACCATTTATTAAATTAATTTCAATTGTGTCAAAGATCATAGAATGAACTAGAATCCATTTCTCTCAACATTCACTACTAACTCCCAACCCCAGTCAGCGTTCTCGTTCACCTGTCCTGCCTAGCCCCCATCTACTCTTAGCTAGTTCCAATTTACTCTTCATCTATTCTGTCACTGCCCTACTTACAACCCCTCATTGGCCTCATTGCCATTCTGATCAGCCAGGGATGCTCAACATGACAGATGAGGCTTATCTTGAACTGGCTGTGGTCTTGTCCAGTCCTACTCCCACACCTCTCTCTCTGCATTTTGCTCATTCCAGTCATGAATTTCTTTCCATTTTAATCCACCAGCTTCTCTCCTATTTTAGGGAACTCCATCATGATCTCCTTTCACTTGGAATTTCTTTTCTCCCTCCCCTCCACCTCCTGTCCCTTCTGTCCTGATGTCAACCCTCTAGTTCTTAAGTTGAATATCAGATCCCAGGGAAGCTCTTTCTGCCTGGGACACACTAATCTGTCCTCTCTTACGTGCTCCCAAATACTTGCCTGGTCGCCCCTGCTTAACAGACATCACCCGGACTCATCTATACACTCCACAAGGGCCAGAACTATGCTTGTCTTGCTCCTCACTATCTCCCTAACTTTCTCCATAGAAACCACAAAATCAATTCCAACAAAATGCTGGTGAAATGATATTCGTGGCCCCTGTCACTTCTGGGCTAGCTGACCAGTGAGTGTGTGAGTGTGTGAACTGTGAAACATATCTGACTTTCTAGATACTTTAATGAAGTCTAGAAAAGGAGACCCTTGGTATTGTCATAGCACCAAGGGAATAGGACCCTGGAGCAATTGCCCCAGAAATCACCTGGGTATTGATCCTTAAAAGTAGCCAGTGTGAATAAGATCAAGCCACAAGGTTATGCTCAACTAAACACTGTGTGGAAAAGGTCCTAATAACCTGGGCAAAGTTCTACCTGCGCCAGTAACACCACCCCCTATACCAGGAGTTCGCATCACCGCTTTCATTATTTCCTAATCCTAAAATGGACTTCCATAATACTAGACTTATCCAGTGATCACTTTGTAAGTGATATAAATGTTTAGTCACTATGTTGTACACCTGGAACTAATACAGTATATGTCAACTGTAATTGAAAAACAAATTTTAAAAACTAAATATAAATATATAAATAAAATGGACTTCCAAACAAAATATTTAAAGCATGGGTATGTTAATAATATGGGAATATTACTTTTTATGTATAATTTTTGAAGGTGAAATTATATAGTCTTTTAATATAATTTTCACTACAAATTTAAATCTTGAAAAATTGAATAAAATATGAGTAGATAAATAAAAATACCAGCTGTACACTGGTAGAAATGTTTTTAAAATACCTGTCAAGAATATTATCCCATTATGAATAAACAGATAATATAACAGTTATGTTTTTATCCCTAAAGTCATATCATATTCCTGACCATTTCTTCCTCAGTTTTAAAAAATTCATTCAACAAGTACTTCAACAACATGCAAATCAACAACATGCAAATCAATTTCAATGTGATTGAAGGAAAGCGTGTGTCCTGCCATTCACTACACACCTGTCATGTACCAGATGCAAGACCTGATCTTCCTTGCCCATCCTTCCCTGGTTCGGTCAACAACCTATCAGGTGGTCTTTATTCCTGGCATTTATTCCTCTACTAAGATGAAGAAGCTACAGATCATGAAGGTTAGGTATCCTGACCTAGATTGTAGAGCTGGCAAGTAATTTTGACCTCTGGTCCAGCAAAAATATCCCTCTTTGTTCCACTAAACCACGGGGCCAGTGAGTGCATACTTAAGTCTAAAACTTTGAAGATTTGCTAATTTCACAAATCTTGGGGAAACAAAGAGATAGACATAGATATAAATGGATAAGTAGATGATAGATAGATAGATAGATAGATAGATAGATAGATAGATAGATGATAGATAGACAGATAGATGCAGACAGACAGAAGATAGGCTGGAGGAAGTAAGAAGATTTGAAAATGAGGTTGTAGGTATAAAAGAAAGAATCCAGCTGAGCAAGCAGAGCTCTGCTTGCCCATACCTGGGTGATGCTCTGACTACACTATTACAGCAATCTGTCACAGACTCACACAGACCCTACGAGGAGCTGTCCTGATAAAGGCCCGGTCATACCTCTTCGCTGCTGTCGGACTCGGAGCTGGAGGACCAGTGGCAAAGAACCCACACGTCCTGCACCTGCTCAGCTGACATCTGCACGGTGCTTCTGCAAGAGGCTGCTGGCTGGAAAACACAAAGCAATGAGCTGTACCCCCAGCAGCTCACAGAGGGGTAGACCTGTCCCAGAAATCAGGAGTACTGTAGGGCTGGACTAAATGACGCAGACAGAAAGGAAAAATTCACAGAGGCATTTCATTTTTCCAAAATGAAAGTTTCTCAATACCTAAGGAGAAAAATGAAATATTTAAATATCTCTTAGGCATTTGATACATTATGAGTCCCAGGAAAGCAGACGTTCCCGCATGAGCACTGAGGGGCTGCCCTGAAGCCTTTCCCACTTGAACAAAAAGAAGTGGAAAGAACCCCAAGGTTCTCCTTTGGCTCCAGATTTCATTTGCTCTGACACTTGGGGTTTGGGGTCCTTTGTAAAATAGTCCCGGTGAAAAGTCTCAAAACAAAGGATTTCTTTTCAGAATTTACATCATTATAAAGCAACCCCGACATAAACTGATAGTGTAACAAAAGCCCAAGAACACGTACGTCGCATCGCAAACGTCTTGGAAAGCAAACATTGGTTTGATGGTGCAGCCCATGGGTGCGAACCAAGTGTGGACCATATTCCAGTCACTGGGGATAGAAACCAAACATGCATGGTCCTAGATTTATTCCTGACATTTAGTCCCAATGGAGCCCAAGCTAGTGGGGGAGACAGATATTACACAACAGTCAACCGCAAAATAATGTGGCTCTCACATGTAGTGTTTTAAAATTATTTTAAGTAGAATTTGAAATGTCTCTGGGATTCTTGTTTGGTGTTGGCCTTGTTGTATTCCCTTTGCTTGGAATCATCACTATCCCCATTTTAAAGAGCAGGAAACTGAGGCAACAGGGGCTAAATAATTTGCCAGGATCATTCAAGACCATGTAACCCAGAGCTCAAGTCCTCAACCACTGGGCAACACTGCCCCCACCCGGGGAATACAGCATGGGCACACTTGGTGCCTCCCAGTGTGACCGGCCAACAGGCAACAGCCAAGCTCTTACTGTGACATCATGGAAGAAGACGAGGCACTTCCTCGTGTTGGTTTGTGAGATTGGGGGGCGGGCGGGAGGAGGGTGGCCCTTCCTACCACACTTACCACGTAGTAGCCACTTTGGAAGTCACAGGTGGCGGGGTCTGCACCAGAATCCCTCCTGCATGTGGTCTCCCGCACGCTGAATTCTATATCCAAGCTCGAGCTGTTCTCACCCAGAATATTGACCTTCACAAAAACAAGGCATCAGTTTGCCACTGATGAGTTTCTGAAATTCACATGGTTAGCACGGTCTCTCCCTGCACAGGGGATGACGCAGGGGTAGAATCTTCCACCAGTAAAAACAGCTACCAGTCATCTCAGCCACACCTGGTCTCATGCCCTCATGCTCAGGCCCAGAGGAAAGGTGCTTTACCAAAGGCACACGGTACTTCAGGTAGAAGAAGGAACCAGCCTTCAGGGTCCTAACTCCAAGGGAAGCATTGTTTCTAATGACTTACGTGTATAATTGATCCTCCTTATTCACAGGTTCCATACTTGCAAATTTGCCCACTCACTAAAATTTATTTGTAGCTCCAAATTTTGACACTCAGGGTCCTTTGGAGTCATTCACGGGCATGTGACGTTTTCGTGGAAGGGGCGTGATGACTGTCGCCTGACCGATGCATTTGAATAATCAGAAAAGGCCAGAGAGAGGCAAGAATAGGCAACTTCCAGGTAGAACAGCAGCATACAGGATGCGGTGGGACATCACCTAACTATGAACTCATCAAGGATCACACATGCGTACGTTAAGTGTGCTGATTTGCAGGTGCATGTGTGCTGGGCTTGGGTCTACTCTATACCAAGATGGTCACATGATGGAATGTGCACTGGGTGGTTCTGCCTCACACCAGCTCATCTCCCCGGGCCAGACTTCCAATGTGTCCGTAATTGGCTCTCTCAGGACCTATCATGCTCTTATTCATTTAATTAAGTCCTTGCTTTCTTCTGTCATGAGCACAGCTAAATTACAAGCAAATTTAAACTGTTCATCTGCAGGTTGGCAAGAGGACATGGATATCCCCACACCGCAGCCAACAGAGCTGGTGGGCAAGGAATGAGGTTCTTTATTCTGGCCCAGGTCTCTTCAGAGAGAATTCACCCTTTGGTGTGTCAGCCTATGGCATACGTCTCACACTGACCCCACACCACAACATCCAGGCCACGATAGCTGGTTCCGGGCTGCACACCTAACTAAAGCATAGCCCATCGTCTTCATGACCTATGGCCCAATTAGTAAAGACAACTGGGACAATTCGATTTATTTCCTGGGACGCTGGAAATGGGACACAGAGCCCTTTTCTGAAGAAGAAGGGTCAAGATGACCATGGTGTATTTGGAGACTGGGGCTAAGAAACCATGAGCCACAAGAGTGAACAAGCTAAGCGTGAGCGAAGGCATCACCCAGCCAGGATGGGCGATGCGAGCAGGCAGATGGAGAGAGCACCTCCATTCCCTCCCACGTGGCCTGTAATTCATCGAACCTGTCCCACCCCCCACCTTCACCGAAACCAACTTGAGGGCATTTCTGCCCTTCTCTGCACAGGAACCCTTTAGGCCTGTGGTTCTCAACCTTCCTAATGCCTCGACCCTTTAATACAGTTCCTCATGTTGTGGTGACCCCCAACCATAAAATTATTTTCATTGCTACTTCATAACTGTAATTTGCTACTGTTATGAATCGTAATGTAAATATCTGATATGCAGGATGTATTTAGGCAACCCCTGTGAAAGGGTCATTCGAGACCCATAGGTTGAGAACCGCTGCTTTAGGCGATCAAATTCCCTGGGAACAGGGACGGGGAGGCGACTTGCTGCCCACACTCTCATTTCCTTTGAAGGATATATCTGCTTCTCTTTCTTTGCCTGTCACCGACTTAGGCATGGAAAGCCCAAGAAAATTCATCTTTCCCTACTTCCAAAGCTAACAGGAAACAGACTACTACTAAACTGACAAAGGAAGGGCGTTTCTTTATCTCAAAAGCCAGGATTTATTCCCAATAAATATTAGAAGCAGAACTGCTGAACTTGAAAAGGCCTCCTTTCTAATAAATGAGAAGTTCTTAATAAAGGATTTCCAGAGGAGCCATGGGGACACAGACCACAAAGGCAGGATGCTCGGCGGGGACCGTCTGGAGCCCGGCAAGGGGGCCAGTGAGACTCGGGAGTCTACGGCAGAATCATAATTAAATCCTTTCTCTGCCAAAAAAATGTCTGAAAGGGATGACTAGCTATTATCATTTTAACCTGAAAAGATATAAAAAAGGTGTACCCAAAGCACTGACCAAAGAACAAAGGCAGAAAGCAGTAGCAAGATGCGTGGAGGAGAGGCACTGTGCACTTACTCTTTTTATGGAGCTTCTGAACGCCCGGAACAGATACGGGCTCAGGGACCGAGCGTTCACTTCTGCCACCGAGGCGCCCAGGGCCTGCCGCAGGGAGGCCAGGTCGTAGTCATACACCGGGAAACCTGGGCACGCAAGCACGCGGGACACCGTGAGACCAGATGCACGGGCCAGAATCCCCCCCCGCCCCCCCCCTCAGACTGAGTGGAGCTAAGTTCCCTACCTGCACAGGACCAGTTGCTCATTCCAAGAACAGTCATGACCAATAACATCTTCAGCACCATCTTCTCTGTGCTGGGAAGAATAATTTTCATTCAGAGCCCCGGAGAGTGTCCCTATGCGTCAGAGGACAGCGCGTCCTCCCGAGAGCAGCCCTTTCTTTATTGGGTGTGACCCAGTTTGCTCCCTCTGACTGGGGCAGTCTGGAGCTTAACCAGAAACAATTGATCCCGGGTGAATATTTACTGCTGCTTTTTCCTGTGGAAAGGTGCCAGTTCGAGGCCACTTTGAAGTTACGACCTCAACCTGGGACTTTAGCCCACAGCAAAGACAGCAAGAGGCTCAGGGACTCGTGTGTGCTGTTTGTTTTTCTCTATTTTAATTTCATCCACATGCACAGCTTATTTCTCTTTGTTTTCATTCCATTTTTGGAGGGAGGGGGTATATTTTATTTTCTATCAATCTTCATTTCCGATTGTTGTCGGTTTAGTCCCCTCTCATGTTCCTAAAAATCCTGCAGTTGACTGTTTATAAAAGGTGTGTGGTTATTTCAAGGCATTTCTGGGGCTTATAGCTGCAAAGAAGATAATTTAATCTACAGGACTTAAATATGCCAAGCAAGGACCAGCCTTTTCTGCCAATGGGCATTTTTGTGCTTCTCCTGGGCAGGATGGTGTTTGCATAGTGATGGTTCTTGTGCACTGAAAAACCCCAAGGTCGCTCGTGCACCATGACAAAGAAGAGACACTTAGAGCAAATATAGTTTGTGTGACGTGCAGGTCCTCGTGTTCTCATTCTTAGAATTCATGCAGAGAAGCTGTATTGTGCTGGGGCTTCGGGAGACCTGGACTTTCTTGGCTCTACACTTGTCAGGAATGGACCCTTGGTCATGGGACCCAACACATCTGAGCCTCAACTTCCTTATCTATAAAATGGATAGAAATGGTTAGATGTAAGGTATATGATTAGTCAGGGTAGGGTTTTCCAGAGAAACTGGGCCAATGGGGTGTGTGTGTGTGTGTGTGTGTGTGTGTGTGTGTGTGTGTCATAGCATATATATATTATGTTTATATATGCTTATATTTATGTATGAATGTTTATGTTTATAGGCTATACACATACATTTTAAGGACTCGGCTCACACAATGGCAGAGGCTAGCTAGTCCAAAATCTGCAGAGTGGGCTAGCAGGCTGGAGACCCAGGGAAGAGTAGCAGCTCAAGTCCAAAGGCCATCTACTGGCAGAATTCCTTCCTGCTCAGGGGAGGTCAGTCTTTGTATAGTAAGGCCTTCCACTTACTGGATGAGGCCTACTCATATTATAGAGACTAATCTACTTACTCAAAGTCTATTGATCTAAATGTTAATCTCATCTGAAAAATATCTTCAGAGAAACATTCAGAATAAAGTCTGACCAAATATCTGGGCACCATGGCAAGTTGACACATAAAATCAAGCATCACATAAAGATTAAATCACAAACCCTTGAAAGAGTGCTTGGCAAATTAATTGCTCAATAAATGGTAACTGCTAGTAAGAATTCAATTCAATAAGTATTCTTAGTATCTGCTAGGTTTAAGGCAACAATAATTACTGCAGAGGATGTCTAAATGAACTAATCATCTAGCTTACCTGCTTAAACACGCAAATGTAAGTGCCAGCACTGGAAGCATAAATTGCTATAAGGCTGGAGATGATGGGGACATTGGCCATTCACTCAGTTCTCCTGACCGCAGTTCCCAGGTGGTCACGTGTCTCTTGAACTAGGCCTTGACGAATGCAGAGGCGTCCAACAGGAGAGGTGGAGATTCCGGCCAAGAAGAAAGAACAAAAAGGAAACCACTGGGGAGGGCACAAGGTATAGCGCAGTGACGTTCACCAGAGGCCGGCCAGGCATTGCTACCAACGAGGAGGAGGAGGAGGGGGAAGAGATGATTCTGGCTAGACTGAACATGACAGATGTGTCTTATCGAAAGTGCCATGATGCAAATTTTATATTATTGCTGCTACTTAAAGCAACTTTATTAATTAAAATATTGCCTGTTTTGCCTGCCCTCTGCACAAGTTCAAAATCATGCTTCTGACTTCACATATTCTCTGGACCACACATATTTACTGCTCTGAACCCAAAAGTGTTCTTTCTGTAAGTCTCACTCATCAGCACATGAAAGAGGTGTGTTAAAGGTGTATTAACACCTCACCTGGATAACCTCAGTGTCTAAATGCCCTTTACGCCATGCAGCTCTCCAGCAGTTTCTGGCTTCATCTCAGACCTTCCTCTTTCCCCCACTAGGTTCCAGCCATACAGGTGTCCTTGAAGTTCTTCGGGACACCGAATGACTTCCATGCCATAGCCTTTTACACATTATTTCTTCCAACAAGTCATAGTGGCTTTTTTTCTTGTTTTCCCCGACTCTGTTCCTTCCCAGCCTTTGGGTCTCTGCTTAAGAGAGCCTCTCTGACCACCCACCTAACATCATCTTTCCTGCCTTTCAGCTCCTACTTCTTCCTCCCTAGTACTTATCACTGTTGTGACCTTGCTTTTTTGTTTGATATTATCTTTCTCTTCAAGTAGACTATAAGCTCCATGAGGCAGACACCATGCCTGTCCTGTGTATACAATTCTGCAACACCCAGATAGGAACTTAATTAGATACTTGTTGAATTAATTAATTAATGAGCACACCTAGTCTCTCTGAACCTTAATCCAAGTCTTTCTGTTTGGAGCCTGCAGTAATTTCTGGTATACAGAAGGTACACAAAGGGTGTGCTATGAGATGATGACCACTAAAGATTTGTAATTCTATTACTCTTAACCTGGCTTGAACTCAATTCCATTAGAGTGTTCCAGATTTAACTATCGACACCACCTGGCTCCAAACTCCAGGGTCTCATTAAATGAGCAGTAATAATAAAAGCAATTGCAGAAGACTAGAGGAGATTAAGGAGACAACAATAAAACAATGTTGCTAGCACAAGACTATTGATTTTGCTTGTAGCTCACTGGTGCATTGATGGGTCATTTCATTTCTCAGTGCTAAAAAGTGATGATCTGAAAATGCCTCTGCAGAGTTCCGTCACGTCTGCTAAACCTAGAAGATTAAATGTAAGCCATCCATTAAAATTCAGGCCATAATGATTTCTTTCATTATTCTTGTTTCTATCTGCAAAAACTGTATGGCATTCATTCCAGCAGTTTTCTGTTGTTTCAACAAAAATTATTTAGTTAAGGTATTAAAATTATGTGGCACTAAGTGAAGAGGGTTTGTATAGTTTTTACTTACATAGTCCCTGGAAATGTATATAAAATTTATAATAGGAAGCTTAACAAGCAATTAGCAAAAGGTTGACTAAAGATGGGTGGGCATCCATATCATCTATATTATAAAATAATTAAGAAATTATAATTAAATGATCTTCCTAATATATATATTATATATATATATATATATATATATATATATATAATATATATATGCCTAAGCGACCTGCCAACCGGCCAGTAGCTATGATGTGCACTGACCACCAGGGGGCAGATGCTCAATGCAGGAGCAGAAACCACGGGCATGGAAACAGAAACAGACTGATGAATCTCAGAGGGAAGGAGGAAGGAGTGAGGGTGAGAAGAGATTAACCAAAGATTTTATATGCATACTAGAGGCCCAGTGCACAGATCCATGCACCAGTGGGGTCCCTTGGCCTGGCCTGCGGGGATTGGGCCGAAACTGGCTCTCCAACATCCCCCAAGGGGTCCCAGATTGCGAGAGGGTGCAGGCCAGGCCGAGGGACCCCACCGGTGCAGGAATCCGTGCACCGGGCCTCTAATAGACTAAATAAGATTCTTTGCTATCATCGATATCATTTCTCTTGATTGTTTCTTTTCATTTTGCTCATCTCTATAGTAATATTATTGAAGAAAACTCACTAAGTTTAGAGCAAATGTAAACTAAGTCTTTATCTGATTGTAAACCACAAATTTTACAGCTATCTTCCAATTTTGTGTGATAACATGGTTTCTAAACTGATGAACTCCACTGTCAAAATATACCTTGATTGCCTGTAGTCTCAACCTTTCCATGTACTGGAAATGTTAATATTATTATTATTACTTTTATTTTTTTAGGGGATGACGTGTATTTGCAAGCAAAGTAGTACCAGAGCTGCTCCAAGTGTGGTCCCCAGGCCTGCAACTTCAGCAATACCTGAAAGTCTCAAACCCACCCTGACCTGCTACATCAGAAACCCTAGGGAGAAGACTCAGCCATCTGGGTTTGCCAAGTCCTCCAAGTGGTTCTGATGCGGACTCAAGTGTGAGAACCACAGGTGTAGAGCAGTGATTCTCAACCAGGGGTGAGTTTGCCTTCAGGACATGTGTCAACCTCTGGAGACATTTTGGCTCGTCAACAACTAGAAGAGAGGGTACTACTGAGTATCTAGTGGGTAGAGGCCAAAGATGCTGCTGAACATCCTACAGTGCACAGGGCAGAGCCCTATAACCAAGAATTATCCTGCCAAAAATTCAACAGTACTAAGGTTGAGAAACCCTGGTGAAAGGCAAGAACTTTTTTTTTTTTTTAACATATTTTATTGATCTTTTACAGAGAGGAAGGGAGAGAGATAGAGAGCCAGAAACATCGATGAGAGAGAAACATCGATCAGCTGCCTCCTGCACATCCCCCACTGGGGATGTGCCCGCAACCCAGGTACATGCCCCTGACCGGAATCGAACCCGGGACCCTTCAGTCCGCAGGCCGGCACTCTATCCACTGAGCCAAACCGGTTTCGGCAAGGCAAGAACTTTTGATCAGCAGCCCAAGTTTAAACTATGGCTTCCTATTTATTTTAATTTATTTTTTAATTTTGTGTTTGGTGTTGCATATCCTATTAAAATTGTTTTTTGTTTTAAATTCACTGAATTTTTTTGTTTCTTCTAGTGTCATCTCTAGAAAATCTTCCTCCAGTTTAAAATCACATAAATATTTACCTATATGTTATAATTTCCCTTTTTACATTTTATTCAGTTAATGCACTTGGAATTAATTTTGATTAAAGTTGTGAAGTAATGATTTGGTCATTTCTTTCCTGTAGAAACCCTTTATGTCTGGAACACATATAGTGGTTTTTATTTCCTGATCATCCATGACTGATAAAAGGATGTCCTCCACCAAAACGAGGGAATTAGCAAAGCAAAAGGAAGGATCAGTTTGAATCAGCTTCCTCTTCATGTGACCAAAAATCCAATATTGGGTTAAATAAAATAAAAGTTTATTTCTCACATTTAAAAAAAAAAACTGTAATGATAAGCATCCCGGTGTTATTTGATGACTCCCCAGCTATCAGGAACCTAGATTCCTCCAAGATATCCCTATCATTATGGCCCAAAATGGCTGCTAGAGCTCCAGCCATCACAATTTGCTTCATGCAGCTTGCTGGAGGAAAGAACAAAGAAGGAGGAGCCTCTTCTCTTTAAGGATAATGTCCAAAGGTGACACACAACATTGCTGCTTCTTTCTATTTGGCAAAAAATAAGTTCCCTCATAATCCCATCACCGGGACCATGCCCACCAGAAGTAGTGGCCTGTGAACCAAGACAGAATCTTCCCTGGGCAGCCGGCGGGGGGAGGAAAATCGCTACCACCATCATTTCATGTCTGTCCCTGAGTCCCCGTCACATTCACAGAAATACACCGTGACCCAAATGGCCAGGAAGAGAAGGCCCGGGGGTGTTCTGCGCACAGGTGAGCTCGACCTTCCTTATTCTGGGATGGCAAAATCCGAGCAACTCAGAGGGCACAGCCTGGGCAGTGGGTTAGTTCCACTTGTCCTTCCTCTAACGAGGGCGATGTAGGGACGCTTCTCACCTGCGGGTGTCCACTGAGAACATGAAGACCAAGAATTAATCCGGGCACCGTGGATGCAGAGGCGGGTGCTCGGTGAGAGAGAATGCGCCTTCCTTCTCTGAGCGCGAAGTGCTGCATCCAAGTCAAATGCTCTCCTGGTCGGAACAGGAACGCCTCCTCTCTGTTTACTGGGGGGAGAAACTGTCAGTGACAGGAGGATCCGAACAGAAAACCTTATAAAGAAGGGACCGTGTCTGGGATTCTGGGGCAGGAAGGCAGAGAGCTCCCAGCTCCCAGGAGTGGAAGGAAAATCCTCCTCCCGGCCTGGAAACAACTCTCCTGTGGAATGAGATTCTCCTGCTTCCTGACGCTCCAAGGACAGTGGGCTGTGGGGCTGATTGGGGGTGGGGGGTGTCCATCAGGGAGCAGAGGAGGTTGATGTGTGGTGCCTGGGCCTCCCTGGGGAGGTGGGCTGTCAGGGAAACCCAAGGGGGTGCAGAAGCCCTGCCCCCTGTCCCCCTTCCCCTTTGACTCCCCCTCTCCCTGACCCAGAGCTGGGAACTCCCCAGTGTCTTCAGTTCTGGGTCACTGAAGGCATGTGGCTCAGCTCCATAAATTGCCCGATCTGCCTAAATGAAGCCGACAGCGTGGCTTGAAAGGAAGCCTGTTTCTGGAATAACCCCCGAGTGCGGCAGATTCCCACAAAGCAGAGGGAGCCGGGGGCGATTTCCACTTTGCAGTGGTATTACTTCCATCAGGAGGCTTGTCCGGAGGACACCAGCAGAGAAATTGGAGGCAAGAGCTCTCTCCATCAACCCAGAGGCCAGTTTCTCTTTTATTCCTCACTCATCTCCAAGAAAAAATGACCAGACATCAGAGCCATTTGGGGAAAAGAGGATGGAGGAGGCAGGGACAGAGACTTCTGGCTTCTAGCCTCCTGGGGGCCAGAGTGACCACAGGCCTGGGGAGTCAGGGCTTGGAGCAGCATCCTTAGCTCCTTCGTACTTATTTGAAAGCAAGAAGACAAATGAGCACTGGGAATTTCCCTTTCATCCACACAAAATCATTGCAAACACCATTCCCCCACCTCAAAATTCAGCAAGACAAAAACTAGTAAAGCAAACAGCAAAGCTGGGATTCTCAGTCAGCCACTGTGCTCCACAGTTCTGAGTCCCGGCCCTGCAACCTGTTAGAAAACCCACTGAGGGTCCCACAGTTCTGAATCCCAGCTCTGCACCTACTAGACGAGGAAATTCCTCCTTGTCAAACAAGAGCTTGGTAGGGGGACATTTATTTTAAAATGATGCTATGTGTTCGTGCAGCCCCCATAGCCCCAGCTTGATCCTAAACCAACTGTGCTTCAGAAATGTCTGCTCAGGTCTGAGCAGCGCCCGGAGACGCCACCTAAGGCTGTTTTTCCCAACAATTTCCATCTTCGGAGAATAAGGGCCTATCTACTCGTGCCTGGACTGGGGTCAGAGGGCATGGATGCTCACCTCCCATATCCAGCGCGGTTGAGAGCCCCACTTCTGAGCTTTTTGTTTTTGAGACAGAGGCTGTGGGCAGGGAGTGTATCCATGATGACCACAAAGTTCAGTCCCATGAGGACAGAGAAGAAGCAGGGTGGGGGGGGGGGGGGGGGGGGGGGGAATGACACACACAGGTCCCCAACCCTCCCTGGAGCAAATGTGGCCTAGGAGCAGGGGGACCCTGCTTCAGTGATGATGGGCCCCGCTTCATCATCGTCTGGGGTTGGGAACAATGGACATCACCTGCTGTGTGCCTTTAGGAGACCCCTGTTACCTCAATAGCCAGGCACGCCTGAGGAGTGGGGGCAGGAGGGTGGCTCTGGGTCAGTGAAGCTGGAGACCTTGGGCTACAGGTGGGGGCCTAGCTGGGGTGACAAAAGGTGGGCCATGGGCAAACCTGGTCATGCTGGCAGGAACCAGAGCCATGGGACCTTCTCTGCTTACATTCACTCAGCCCTCTGCTTAGAGAAGTCAGCTCCAGTCACCAGAACCAAGTCTCTACAGAAATAAATCTGACCAAACTAAGGAATTCTCTTTTTCTCTCTCTTAAAGAATGACAAGAACAACACATGCCAATTCCTCCATTATTTAATTCATTACCCCACACACTGAAACCAAGTTGGACTACCAGTGGCCGTGGACAGGTACACAGGGCGCTCTCAGGACCACACACAGACAGCACCTCGGATTAGAGGTGCTTCAACACCTGTGCTATTTTCATGAGCGACACCTAAAAGAATGATTTCTTATGCAAAAAAACAGAGTAGCCCTGCAAAAAACACCTACTGGCCAAGGCGAGCTGCAACAAACACCCCTCTCTCTCCAACATGAGTGAATTCTGAGCATTGAGCAAGCTCTGATATCAGTGTCAACAGAGACCTTCTTTAGCTGCTGATGGGGATAGGCCTGTGTTAAACTAACAAAAACACAGCCAGTGGAAATCTGAAAATATGGACAAATGCTTCATTTAAGGGGTTCAGCCAAGAGTTGTGCTAAGTTTTGTCTTATGGGAGGTTTTCAATTTAATGTACTGATTTTATTCAAAGTTCCTACTTGAATTGAGGGTATGGGCCTGGGACTGTGGGTTCTCTCTACACGAGCATATGCAGTGCTGTGTGCTTTATTGTTCCGGTTAGTGTGGAGATGACATAAGCCTCCTC
The DNA here is from genome assembly GCF_028538775.1 of Myotis yumanensis. NCBI lineage: Eukaryota > Metazoa > Chordata > Mammalia > Chiroptera > Vespertilionidae > Myotis > Myotis yumanensis. The sequence goes on along the minus strand of NW_027223759.1, from coordinate 32,284,068 downwards.
TCTGTGGCTTCAGAAAAGGCAGAGGTTCTAGTTGCCATGGTGAAATGAAAGTGGCATTCTCTCACAGAGACATCTCCCAAATGCCATTCACTGACAATGTTTGTCATGTAAATTTGACCCCATCTATTTTCAGTGTCCAAAACCATGAATTGATCGACCCTATTGACAAAGATTCCCTTTTAGGCCATTAATGGGATTGAAGTACAAAGACTGCTGTTATGTGTGCTCCTTCCTGCAAGCAGCATGAATGCTGTGAGGAGTCATTTTAAGTATGCTGCCCAGACAAAAGGAAAACAGTTTTTGGTTTTTTTTTTCATTTGGTTCATGCTTTTGTAGTTTTTCTAATTAGATTATCTTTTAATAGTTTCCTTCTAAGATTTTCTTCTTTGGCCAATGAGTTTATAGTCTATTCAAAGCTGAGGAAACTAACTATGGGCATTTGGAATGCCTTATGTACTGCAGCCCATCTCTTTGGGGTGAAGATACCACCTGTTCCAGAGAAAGCTGGGACCAGGCCTGTTCAATAAGATATTCTCGCCAATTCTCTATGAATGCCTTCACCATGCGTAATATTTAAATAAGCACGTTGGCTTCTTCCTAAACTAAAGGTTAAATATAATATTTCATGTTAAGAGCTCTAGGTTCATATATCTCCTATCTTATACTCAAGTTAATAGTCCCTATTGGCTGTGCATTTATGAAAAAGCCTTGTAAGTGGTTTGATCATCAATACATATTTGTGGGAATCTAGCCGTGGGAAATTTCCACAGTGGCAGAAAGATTCACGCACAGAGATGCTCATCCCACTGACCGACTGGAACCAGCCTTCGGTGACCAACACTGTGGAACTCATTAGAGGCTGAATATTATGCAGTTATTAATGTAGTGTTTAAGAAGGCCACAGCTATAAGAAAACATCTTTGATAAAAGCTTATATGAAATTGTCTATATGGCATAATGACATTGTGTAAAATTTTAAAACAGAGCTAAAACATGCATAGGAACAGACTTGGAGAAGCCTCCTGAAATGGTAGCAGTGATTATCTTTAGGTAGTGGGATTATTTATATTTTTCCTACTTTTTCATGTAGTCTAAATTTTCTATAATACCCACGAATTATTTTTAATGGGAAAGTAATAAATAAGAGGAGAGAGAGGAGCACCCAATGAAAAGCAGAGGTGCCTCTCAAAGCTCCATGTTGGGGTGATTTGCACATTGTCAGGAACGGGGTGCTTCCTTTGGCTGGAGCTTCAGGTGAGTGAGAGGGAAGGGTGCAGCTTTGCCGCCTCCTTTGAGATAAAAAGCTGAATGAGGCGAGGAAATAGTTTCTCCTGGGAAGAGTGGGCTCTCCCTCAACAGCATGTTTTAAAATGTGACCTGATTTGGGAGACTTTTCACAATATGCCGACGAATCAGTCACATGATACAAAAAGGAAAATAACAGAGAATTGATTGGAGATCAACGAAGTAGCCACACAGATAGACATAGAGGGAAAGCATGGCCAGGCTCGTATTCTGAGGAGGCATGTTCTCCTAGGACAGGCATGGCCAAAGTGGGAGTATAGGCAGAAGGAGGGAGCAGACTTTGAAACCATCAACAGCAAGTGCTGGTCACCGAGGCCCCGAGGTAACGGGCAGCCTTCAGGGGAGCACTATAAGGGTGGTCTTCCTTCATCTCCACCTTCTCTGGTGAAGTCCGTCACACGTCTCATCTTCAGGTTCAAGCACACGGGTGCTCAAGACCCCCAGCTGAGCAGTTCTCATTCAGTAACAGAGGTTCGTCAGCCTCCTTGTGTCTTTTCCACTCAGAGGTCTGTGGAAAACAAAGGGAAAACACTGTGTGGAGAATGGATTCCCCACTTACATTCTCAGGATACAATTTGCTTCCAAATATATGGGTAATATGTTGGTCGTGGATACAATTTTTGCCAGTTTGCCTATGGGAGCAGCATGACCAGGGCCAAATGGCCAGGCTCCCTCTGTCTGGGTGAAGACCCAGGAAGTCCCCAAGTACTGTACTTGCTAGGCAGTTTCTGCATAAATGAAAGGATGAGTTGGCAGTAAAGTTAAGAACTGCAGTAATTATCAAAATGATGTTTTATGATGACTCCCAAAGGAACGTCAAGTTCTTTCACTGAACTAGAATTTCAGTGCAGCAAATGCAAGAACCAGTGGATTATTGTGTGGGGATTAATCAATTTCCAGTGACCGTCCCTCCCCGTGATCCTCAGGTCTTAAGTACAAAGCTATGAGAAAACAAATGGCTTTCCTCTCACCCTGGGTCTTACTTCCTTTCAACCTCAGAGCAGGAGAAAGAAATATATATATACAACCTTCTGCTATTTCATCCCAAGTCACTGGATCAAAGGCTAGTTCAGGAAGGAAGAGCCCAGATGGGCCGATGGGTAAAGACCTGCCCCCAAGTGTCCGCTCCTGTCCTACCTCCACTGTCAGATCACTCCCACCTGGGTTGGCGTTCTCTTCCCTGTCCCTGTTCAAGAGTTACCGTCACCCTCAGGAGAGAGAGGTACCAAAGAGGCACAGGAAAAATCACTCTTACAGCATGTAGCTGGTTGCCTAGAAAGCTGCATTTTCAGTGAACGCCTTAAGGATATGCCAGACGGATAACAACCCAAAAAGAAAATGGATCTTATATCCAGAAGAAAAAAGTCTAAGAAACTGGACACGCCCAATTCATTGTTTCAAAAGCCACAGTGGTCAAGAATGAACAGCCCCTGTTTCCTCGTATGCTCTTCTCATCCTCCTTCCTTCACGGAGGGTCACATAGAAATGAAGGGAAGTCCTTCTCCCAAGTCACTGTCATTCATTAAGTAACAAGGGCAAGTTCATAAGAAGCCAGTCTGTTTTCTCCATTTTACTCACAGTCAACACGTTTGGAAAAGAATGAGAGATGTGGAGATCAAGGTTGTAAGACATGGATATACACATCTCATTTTGAATTTTTTTCTGATTAATTCACCTCTATGGTTTAAAAAAAAAATCATTATAATTGTTTTATCTCTTCCTGATTTTAAAAAATATATCAGATCATAACTTAAACAAAATGGCAAATGTCCCAAAACTCAAATTATAATTTATTAAAAGGTAAAATATTGTTTTCATTTAACACCACTATGAAAGACTTGAAATACGTTCTTCCTAAACATGCAAAGTTTCTTTTCTTGAGCAACTTGGGAGGCTATACCTGCCCTCTCGATGATATAAAATATACATTAATCTTATTCCAACAAAGTCCCCCCTAATAGAGGGCTTGTTAACATGATCTACAGTTGTCAGAACCCAAGGGAAAGTATTGAGTGTCAAGATATATTGAAAGAGACCTGATTGTCACAATTACCCTGTAACAGTCACTCGGTGGATAGAAATTCTACAATGGACTTAATGTGTAGGCAGGACTCAGTGTCTGCGCCTCAGCACAGGTCCTGGCACAGTTCTCTCAGCACTCAGTAGGCACTTCGTAAATATTAAGGGAAGGAAGAAAGGGAGGGATAGAGGAAGGAAGAGAGATGGCACTGTGGACAGCACTCCTGGGGGCCAGCCCTCCACCGTCTGGTGTGGGTGTCCCAGGGGATGACATAAGACACAAGAAGAGAGAGGGAGGGAGGGGTAAAGAGAGGGAGAGAGGGAGGGAGGGAGGGAGGGAGAGAGGGAGGGAGGGAGGGAAGTTAGCCTATGGATTTCCATTCTTTACAATTCACTTTCTCACAAACAAAATCTACTCAAATGGAATTCCCGTTGCTTTTTTCCTAGGTCTTTCTGTCCCCAACACCATTTTAAGCATTGGTTTCAGAATCTGGACAGGTAATGAGAAAACATAATGAAAGCCAATGGGAAGACCAGACAGCAAAGCCTTGGGTTCAACTTGGCCAGTTAATCAAATTTCATGTTTATTGTGCAAATGAGCAGTTGCTAAAATCTTGAGTGCCTTACTAGAACATGCTTGGTAGTAAAAGGTGATCAATATATGTTTGTTGATAGCAAAACAAACAAGACACAGACATCTGCATGTCCCACAGCAGCAAACATAAATGATGGGTCGTGACAAGGAGGTGCATTTTCAGGCACTGATCTGTAAAGACATCCGTGATACAGAGATAAGAAAGAAAAAAATGCCAAGTCTCAGAACAGTGTGACCTTGATTCAGTGAATACCAAGCTGTCCGGGTTGCCAGTGCTTTTAAAACATCAGGAAGAGTACATGAGCCCGCTGCTGGCTGTGGCAACCTCTGGCCTGAGAGCGAAGTCAGTGCAGGAAGTGTGACCAGGGGCTTCCTCTTGTTCCGTCCTATAACCCAATATTGTTTACGTTCTTTACACAACACATTATTTTCAAACCTGACAATATGTGAAAATAAAATAACTGAGAAAAAGATCGAAATTTTCAATTAGTCTTAATATATGTTCATTTTCAGAGCAAAAAAGAGGCATTAAAATGACTTACCTTGTTATTAGAATTTTCTCCATTACGGTCCATGAGTTTTATTTGATTTTATTAGCAATCTCTTTCAGAAGACCCTTGAGATCATTAAGCTTGGGGGAAAAGAAAAAGAACTGGTGTTAAGATCGATTTTCCAACTTTGAATTTTAAATTACCACTCTATAGCTTTTCCGTGAAACGGATGTGTGTATGAGTGAGTGTGGTGCGTGCCTGGAACGGGACAGCAAGGGAGGTGATGTTTCAGACCCTGTCCACCGCTTACTTTCTGAATTCACATCACTAGCAGATGACCATTCGCATCAGTTAGCATCAGTTTAACTCAAATGCAAATCACTAGTGATTCCTACATAGAAATAATAGATTTTAACAACACAGAGAAATAATATTTAGAAATAATGTTATATGTAACAAATATGAATAGTTATAAGATACCAACAAAATTGTGCTTTGATATGTGAATAATGCTAATAAAAATAATATGCAATACGAATAAATCAAGTTTTTGCAAAGTGTCCCTCCTCACAAAAAACAAACAAACAAAACAACAGGATAAGTGGTAAAACAATTTCTGTAAAGGCATAATAAAATTATCTTTGATACATGCATATTTCATAAGTTTATTTCACAAGATGCACGAATCTCACTTGAAATTACACGCCATCATTGTGCACCTGGTAAAAGTTACAGACATAATGCCTTTTGTGTACAGTTGGCCTTTACTTTGCTATATCACTCACTCAGGGAAAACCTGTGTGTGTGTTTTTGCTTTGTTTTTGTTTATTTTTAACTTATTTTTAATTTTGTTTTATTGCTTAAAGTATCACAAAGAGTATTACATATGTCTCCTTTTTTTTTTCTTCCCCTGGCCTCCCCTACCCCCCAGTGTCCGGGGAGGGTTGGGGGGAGTAAGAGATCAACTGAAGGACTTGTATGCATGCATATAAGAAAACCTGTGTTTAACTTGGGCTTATTTTCAGTAATAATCTCTTCATTTAACTTTCTATTTTAAAGAACAAAAAGAAACTGTAAGGGTTAGTGGCTCCCTGAAAAAGGAAAACGAAGTAAGATCCCTACTTACAGACTTACAGGCATCTGTGAATGCTGTTGTTTTCTGGTATAACAATGAGGTGGAGAGATTCTTTATTCACCAGAGGGGCTTTGAGGAGAACTCTGTGTTTACTGATGGTAGAATGGCTTTAATAAGCTGTTTAAAGTAGGGTGTAAGGTTCCAAGACCTTGCTAAAGAAACAACTGATGATCTCTAAATTTTATCTGGATGAAATGGAGACTCAGAAGAGGAGGCATAGAACATAGAGGAGGGAATAAACAGGAGAGGGGGCCAGGGAAGCAGGACAAGAAGCAGGGAGAGATATTAAACCCCATGGGTGACGACAGCCCATACTGTGTGCTGTGAAGTTTGAGTCTTCCCTGGGAAACTGTCCATTCCGTCCCAAACCTACAGAATGCATAGCCTAGGTGGGCTTCTTGCAGAACCAGAAAAGAGGGTGATCTCCATAGCCAGGAGCATGCTAAGGAGACAGAATCTACAAGCACTTCTCTGAGGTCCCCGGAGACTCCTGGCTGGCACATGTGGTAAACAGCCTTCAATAGGATTTCATGATATACGACTCCCTGAGCCCCCACCTCCCACAACCTCCACTGCTCAGGTCCATTGTCCCCTCTGACGGTGTCCCTGCTCTGACCCTCACTGGTGCGAAGGTCTCCCTGGTCCCCGGGAGTCAGGTCAGCTTGTCCAGTGCCCGGGATGACCTTTGCCCAGACCCAGCAGGTGTCCAGGAGGTCCGAGGCTCTGCCCCGCCCATGGTTGCCTCGTCCTGGCCATTCTCTGCCCCAGAACAGGGTCAGCACTGAGGAGTGGCTTTTGAAGCTTCAGCCCAACCCCTATTTTCCATCAGCTCCTGCCAAAGCCACCCAAGTGAACCCACAAGTAAAACAGCACAACACAACAACAAAAACAGCCTGTTTTCTCCACAAACGCAACACCTAGACAAGTCCCTAGCTCCTGTATTCCCCAAACCAGGCAATCTGGAATGCATGAGAATACCACATAGGAAATTGTTCCTGCAATCCCACACTGCACAAGTCAGCCTGCAAATGCTCCCACACCCAGACCACTGAACAAAGGGTCTGGGCACGGATCCAGGGGCAGGTCTGCTTTGATGGCCCTGAGCCCCATGCCAGCACATGACAGGTGCTCAGTAAATTGGATTTGCTATGTGGTCTAGGCACAGAAGCAGCAGACAATATGTTTAAATATAAATATGGAAAGGTGAATATATCATATAAGGTTTTCTATATAGTACATATTGCATCTGTCTAATGGAAATAGATATTCTATAAATATTTTCTGATCTCTGAGGGTATAAACATGATATACATCCTAGAATGATCGTCTGTGTACAGTACTCAACTCTAATAACTCAGGAGTCTTCCCGGCCCCTCAATTAAAAAGTAGCAACAATACAACATGAGAACGAGAGTAGCCATAATAAGATGCAGTACTCTGTAACAGCATATCTCCAAAGGTCCTTTCTCCCTGAGCACACGTACCCCCCCTCAGCAAGCGGCGGTCTGCTCCTCCCCGGCCTAAAGCCAGGCTGGCCTGGGCTGCTTTGACCAATACTCTGGTGGAAGGGACATCATGCCAGGTCCAGGCCTGCTCTCCCTGTGCCTAATGCTCACATGTGTATTCGTGCATCTGAGAAGCAGGTCCACTCCAGCACCCAGGGAATGTTACACAGGGAAGCTGAATATGAAGAGTCACATCTGCTTTTTAAAAATAACTTCTAATTTTGGACCATAACCACTGGCCTCTCACTGAAAGCTCAAAGATAACAGAGATGAAAATAATAATTCTCAAACTATAAACAAAACGATACCTTTGCATCCAGCTGTCTAAACCGATGCCTCATTCTTCAAGGGGCAGAGAGAGAGAAAGATTGAGAAAGGGCTATTAGGCTCCATTTTCCAGTCTTTTAAAGAGAAAAATACAGATCATTTTCATTTCCAACGAAATCAATGTCAGCTGTAGTTACCTTCTCCCTAATACCCAAACGAAGCAGAATTCCACTCTCACCACAGCTAGAAGTGCAGCAAATAGACGCTACCCGTGGGGATGGAGTGGTGGAAGGTGACCCATAAGGTCCATCCCTCCCTTCTGAAGCCAGGGTCTCAGACTCTGGGAATAGAGAAAGCTTGGGGCATCTGCTTTGTTACTCAGAGAGGAAGAGCACATGTCCCATGCTCCTCAATGGTTGTGCTGAGGCTCACGCATGGGATTCACGTGCTGCTTATATTTACTCATTTTTGTTAGAGTGAATTTTGAGGTGAGTTTGGAATGCTCAGTATTTGTGACGTGACCACAAACCATTTGGCTCACATGATAAGAAAGGCACGCTCCTAGCAGCCCTGCATAGCACATGACATGTGGACCATCTATGGCAGCGGTTCTCAACCTGTGGGTCGTGACCCCTTTGGCAGTTGAACGACCCTTTCACAGGGGTCGCCTAAGACCATCCTGCACATCAGATATTTACATTACGATTCATAACAGTAGCAACATTACGGTTATGAAGTAGCAACGAAAATAATTTTATGGTTGGGTCACAACATGAGGAACTGTATTAAAGGGCCAGAAGGTTGAGAACCACTGATCTATGATGGGCTTAGTGGCTTAGCTGGTTCTATGGGATGTTTATAACTGCTGCATGTGATCCGTAAAGGATGTCCAGGACTCTCAGGGATAGTCTACAACACATCAACCAAATTGTTTTTCCATCTTCTAATGTCTCTTCTCCATCCGAGAAATACCTGTGTGGCACCTGCCTGGTGATGCCCATTGCCCATTACCTGAGGGTCTTCCTGAAACCCACCTCTGCAGGCATGGCAGAGGGGCCTACATTCTTGTCACCAGGTTCTAGGGCCCTGCTCTGCAGGCTCCAAATACTCCTTCCCCAGGGCCTAGAAGGGCCATCAGAATGGCAGGCTGGTAGTTTGCCCCTCCCTGCAAAGCTGACCCCACGTTTACTGTTTGTCATCCGCAACTGCCTGGGTAATATCTTTGGGTGCGATTGCTCTCGGCTGTAATTTCTCTCTACAGAGCCGCTCAGATCAGCTGCCTACATTCTGCCAGCTGGGTACACAGGGCGTCTTGCAGAGCAGAAACCAAGGATGGACATACTCCTCTGAGGCGTCGTTGGCTTTCGTGTTGGTCTTGACAAGGTAATTTTCTTTCATGACGCCCTCCCATGCCAGAGTCTCATTGTCTTCATTTTTGAAACCTTTAATAACGAGACAAAGAAAAACATTCAAATTGTTTCATTTGCCCCTTGCTCCTGAATCAACACCCTCTGGGTGTTTTGGCGATGCTGGTGCCAGGAGAAGCCGATTCATCCTGGGCAGGCTGATCTGACTAATGTTACTTACTAGTGACAGCTGCAGAGAGATGGAATATTGATGAATTTCTCTGCCGGCATGAAATAGGAATGCAATCTCCATTCTAAACAGAGAGCGACCCAAAGCCTGTCTCGGTGGTTTGTGACAGCATAATCATTTCACTAGTGAATTTTAGTTCTCATTTCATTGTGCTCCTCTTCCATTTTGATGACATAAAAATGCTACCTGGATCATTCTGTTAAACTAGAGGCCCAATGCATGGATTCATGCACCGGTGAGGTCCCTCAGCCTGGCCTGCACCCTCTCACTCCGGGACCCCTCGGGGAATGTCAGACTGCCAGTTTCAGCCCGATCCCCACAGGCCAGTATGCATGTAAGATCTTTGGTTAATCTCTTCCCCCTCTCCCACCTCCCCCTTTCCTCTGAGATTCATCAGTCTGTTCCATGTGTCCATGCCTGTGCATTGAGCGTCTGCCCCCCAGTGGTCAGTGCACATCATAGCTACTGATCAAAGGGTCAAACGGTTGCTTAGGCATATATATATATATGCCTGCCCTCAACTTAAGACAGGAATAGGAATTTTGATGGAGAGGCAAATAAGGTCTGACATTGCCACCCCATTGAGCTGTGAGGTCTGGGCACAGACCTCCAGGAAAATCTCAGGTCTCATCTTTTCCTCCGAGGGCAGCCCGGGTGTGCTGCTCCGTGGGCCTGGGGCATGTTCCTGCAGTCTTAGCTCAGCTTCCTGCGGTGCCTCACCTTTCAGATGGCAGGCAAGCAAGAGAACGGAGAGCATGTCCAGCATGTCCCCTGTGTTTCAGGTACCAGTGCCATGGACAGCCACCCTCGCATGTTCACACAGGTGTCCGCTTGGAACAAGTGCACTTAGTTTTTACCTGTAAATCTGTTGCTCGACATGTGAGAGCTTAGAGAGAATTGTATAATCTTCCTGAATTTAAAAATAATTCATTGGGAGTCAAAGACAGCCAAAATGCAGGTGGCAGATTTGAAGCAAACCCTACACAGCAAATACACATTTATTTCTCTTCTTTATTTTTCTCATCCGCCCCCCCAAGATTTATTTTTAAATGGTGGTTATTCACTTTAGAAAATAACTCCTAACTTAATCTCTTTCTATTGTATTTTTCCTAACAGCATCATTTCCAATGTCTTTTCCTCCAACTGAAATGTATGGAGGAGCCTAAGAGGAGGGCTTTAAAAATCAGCACAGCCCAGCTGTGGTGGCTCAGTGGATTGAGCGTCGTCCCGTGGACCAAGAGGTACTGGGTTCGATTCCCAGTCAGGGCACATACCTGGGTTGCAGGCTCAATCCCCAATAGGGGTGTGCAGGAGGCAGGCAATCAATGAGTCTTTCTCATCATTGATGTCTCTATCTCTCTCCCCCTCTCCCTTCCTCTCTGAAATCAATAAAAATATTTTTTTAAAAAAAAATCAGCACAGAAAGGAGAAGGCAGTCCTGGATGCAGGTGGCCAGAGCGGGAATGACAAAGGACCCAGAAAAAATGGCCCAACTTTATCAGGAAATGCTGGTGGAAATTATGACATAGCATTTTCACCAACCAACCCAGAGAAGTAGCCGGGTCTTCAATAATGACCATATCCTGTGCTGGCAAAGAGTGAGATAAACAGGCTTCCCAGAGGCTGGGAAATCTGTACATGGTTACGTCCGCAGGGGGTGGGGACGAGTGGGGGCCCAGACAATATCCGAAGACTTAAACGTCTAGAAATTTCTCTTATAGAAATAATTCCAAGGGAAAAAACCACTGATGTGCTAAAAAAAAATGAATGCAGAGAACTGTTATCATAATAGTATATGATAACAAAGAAGACGAAAAATCTACATGTTTAAGAAGAGACTGGTAAAATTAATTATGGTACACTGATACATTGGAATATTCCAGTTAAAAGTTGTCATGCAGATTTTTATTTTTGAGTTTGAAAAAATGGTCATGATGTATTATTAGTTAAATGAACAAATTAAAGTATGAATATATGTGCACAGATCAAATTATCATACTCCCAGACAGAATAATAGAATAAATATCAGTATGTTAACAATATTTAACTCTGGGTGGTGAGTTACATGTGCCCTTGCTCTTTCTTATTTGTGCTTTTCTATATTCTTCTAATGTCCTATTAATGAATATTGATTACTTTTTAATCATGAAAAACAATAACTTTCATAAAAATATAATTACTGGGTAGCATAATTTTTTTTATTACTTAAATATGTCACCAAAAATTTAAATTTGGATCCCACCTTTTCTGAAAGTTACTTGAAAAACCTTGCATTTTTCTCCAAAGAAGAGCAATTTCAAGCTTAAATTCCATGACTTTCCCAACATTGGAGGCAAATGCAAAGTAAATGTAGGAAACAAATTACCATGAGAGGCTGTGGCACCCACAGAGCACCGCCGTTTCTGGAATTAGAGATTTCTAATGAGGAACAAATGAGCCGGCGGTGAGTACAGGGCCGGGCTCCCTCCCTCCAGTCATCACTGCACCACTTCAGTGTGCAGAAAGGATCCCGTCCTTTGGGGTCTCCCATCCCCCTTCTTTATTCCTTCCTGAGAGTAAGAACTGTTTGAAGAGCAAGAGTGTCTATGGCTCACACTTGTAAAATCATCACTTTCCCAGGGCCCACAGGGGGAGACAGGTGCAGGCTAACCGGGTCATTTCTAACCTGTTTGCTTCCTCAAGCTGAAGCTCCTATCCATTTGCTGGCTTCTCAGTTTCCCGGTTCTACTGAACCTGGAGTGAGCACAGTGCATCTTAGGAGAGCGGACCTTCACCCCTTGTAGCCCCTCCCCAAGCAGAACACCACTAGTGACAAGGCATTCACTAGCTCACTCAGCTATTCAGTTTTTTCCAGATAGCACTAATTGTTAGATGTTGTATTTGATTCACACGGAGTCCAGATCTTCCTTCCTGCACCTTTCAACCACTGCTTGTTTTTTCTCTGGAACCATTCAGGAAAAATATATAGAACCTGTGGCCAGAGTCTCTAGTTGGCAATTCATTTGCCTTCCAATCTGAAGGCATAGGCTATCCCCACAGCCTTCCCGGGGCCCTGGAGACACTCATCCATGACTCGGAGTCAGGCAGCCAGAGACAGCTCTGAGTCAAGTCACCAAGTGCCTCTGACCTCGGGCCTGGTACAGTAAAATTCCAGAGCCCAGCTTCCATCTCCGATAGGAAGACTTTCCATTCTTTTAGTCCAAAATGACTCACTCTGTCTCCCAAGGCAAAATGATGGGGAGACAATCAGCAGCTTATCCGAATTGTCAAAACACGTTTCTTCATCAAGAAAGGCGATTACACAGGTGTGATAGCTAATGATGACCCAAAAGTGACATTTAATGTCTTGAAAATGCTATTAAAAGAGATGACTAAGAGGATTCTTTAACCTGTGACACGAGTTGGGAGTCACTGGCACATTTACATCCCGAAAGCCAGACGTTAGGGGTCACAGCTTCAGGGATAGCACAGAAAGAAGTATATTATGACCAATAGTGAGGGTCACATTCATGCTTGCTTCCATTTCCGTGTCATTAAGGAACCCCATGAAAAAAGAAAAAAAAATTGATGGTTCTTGGCAAGTTATATTTTTCTTAATTGCCCCCAATGATCATGGGTACGTTGGTAAAGTTTCTATTTTTACTTTCTGAATCGTCTAAATATTTGGGTTCCACTGAAGTGACAGGAATGATCCCCTCGATAGGAAACCTGAATGGCTGGTGGCATTGGGGGCCCTTTCATTGGGCACAACAGAGAAAAGACCCGAGGGAAACACAAACACGCCCCCAGCAGCCACAGGCCGCACAGCACCCAGGACAGTGGGCACAAGGCACGAACAAGGCAGAAAGCCTCTATCTCATCCTGGCAAAACCAATATGAGACAAGAACAACCTGACTGTATCCCGCTAATTATTTGTGCCGGATTCTACCTTAGATCACTCCCTTCCTCGATTGCTTTTACAGAGACTTTTTTTTTTTTTTTTTACCATTAACAGAGACTTTTCCCTTTAACAGAGATTTTTTTTTTTTTTTTGCCATTAGTGCTTCCGTTGGAGGGGACACATTTCAAGACCCTCCCCTGGCCCCCAAACGCCAAATTGACTGCTCCTCCCTGAGTCATGAGAATGAGCATCAGCGTCTGAGGGGCATCACTTCGCATGGTGATCTGGGATTCTCTGTTCACTCCCACCTTGAGGGAAACGAATGCAGTCGGCAGAGAGGTATTGTGATTTATGTCACCACTTCTTGCAGTACCATATATCTTCTGTCTACATTTCCCCTGGGATTTAGGATGACACTGTGACATGGTGGGCTGGGGACTGTGTGGAGCTAGAACCTGGCTGTGGAACATGACCCAGGGTCTTGCATTAGTCCTTCTGCAGCCCTTGGCTCTCTGGTCTCATCTGACCTAACTTCCTCTTCTTCCTGACCACGCCTCACACCGGGGCTCCCTCCCAGCCTCTGCCTCTTTGCCTGGCTAATTCTAGTTCATCCTCTGGGTCTCAACTTAAATATCACCTTCTTCCAAGAAGTCTTCCCTGACTCACCCCAGTCTGGGGTTTAGGTGTCCATAGTGTAACTCATGGAGCCCTGCACATTCTGGAAAATTAGTGCTCCCCACATTTCTCACTGAAAGCCTTTTCATTTTTGTTCTGCTCCCTGCGATCCTGGCCCCCACTGGAGGGCAAGGATAGCCTCTATCTTACTGAGCACCTGTTTAGACATTGCATGAGAACTTTTTCATTGGTCCTTGGTGGCTGTCTAGAATCTGTGATGAGATTAACTGAAACATTCATGAACATTGAGGCACTTATTTCTTTCCCAAATGGCTAAAAAGTCACTTCTGGAACCAAGTTTGTGCATCTCACTAACATCCACACCTGTCATAGATCCTGCTCAGAGGGGAAGGGCTCGGGAAAGGTTCTCTTCAAGGAAGGAAAACACAGCAGATATTCAAATTACTCCTGGGATGCGTCCATTGGAGGAGAGTGGCAAAGGAAACGCCGCTCAGCATGGAGACTAGCCTGATGCGGCAGAGCTGGGTGCCTGCTGCCTGCACGGTGACAGGTGTGACCAGGAATCCGACAGTGAGAGGTCCTGGCTCCCAGAGCAGGGGAAGGAGAGGCGCCTAGGAGAGACCCGCCTGCCACCCAGAGTTTGTCAGGGCCAAGGAAATGGGTGAGCACCTGAGAGAGAGAACAGATTCCCCTGTAGACACGATGACTCCTGCCTTCCAGAAGGAAGTGGGCCCCCACAGGGAGAGCATGCCCAGTGGACCCTGGACACCAGAGGCCCGGGGCAGGGGGGGGCAGGCCCTAGGAAAGCACTGCCACATCCGGAACTGTGGTGAGAGGGCAGCCAGGCCACAGCCAAGGAACCCACCAAGTGCCCCCACAGTAAAGGGTCAGTTTCAAACATATGCTGGGCCAGAGAGCATGGAACCAGTTGTGACCAAGACCACTGTTTCTAGACAGGACCTCCTGCTCCTTCCCCCACCGGCCAACCACCCCCACCCCCAACACCCCATGCTGAAGGTCAGCAATGGCAGCTGGCGGGGGAGAAGGGGAGCCAGAAAGACAGGGACAAGCCAATGGGCCCCTTCCTGACAACTCTACCAGCTGAAAGGAGGTGAGCATACAGGGGGAGTCTCTCCTCCGAATGGCGACTAATGGGCTGGTTACTAGAGTGGACTGTACGTTCTAATTTCTAAGTTGAAACTATTTTATCAAGTGAAGTCATTGGGAGCTTTCTAATTCCTTAAGAGCAGCCAGAAAAGTCATGAGCCCTGCGGGGTCAAGGCTAACGCTTCCCAGAGAATAAATTTCACAGCAGCCAAGGGCAGCAACATCCCGTAAATCATGCTTGTTCAACATACTATTTAAATGATTATCATGTCCATCCCAAAGTTATTTCCCCAAATAGGACTGCCCTGGCAGATGGACAACAGGGTCTCAATTAATTACTAGGCTGGCCCGATGCCCAAGCTTTATGGACAGACAGACATGAGTGGGGAGGCGGCTGAATTAGCCCTAATAGCTCAGCTAGGGACCAGGCACACCCCCCTGAAATTAACCGCTGCCTTTCATCCCAGCACACATGGTGCAGCACTCACAGCAGGACAAAGGCTCCATGGGCTTCTCCTTACAGCAGCACTTGAAGCACTTCTTCACCACCATGTAGAAGTAGGCGAAGACGACGAAGGGGAAGGGGATGTTGAGGCGGTTGCAGTACTCCTGCACCAGGAAATACCGCTGGAACTTCCAGACCTGGTCGTTGTTCTCCTGGACGGTGCCCACGGTGTAGCTGGCGGGGGAGACAAGGTCAAGCTCAGCTTCCGCGTGCCTGTCATTCACTGTCAAACACTGGCATTCGCTGCCGAACACGGCGTTATTGACTGTTGTCCATGACCCTGATCGTTCAAGTCCAGACAGGACAGAAAGTCCACGCTGGCATCGGGGCCAGAACAGCTCAGCACCAGGCACTCTCCAATTCAAGATGGGCCAGAATGGTGTCTGGCTTTTGGTTCTGGTTTTGTTTTTTTTTTCTTTTCAATCACACACACACAAAAGTTGAATAAACTCTGAAATTATTTTTATTTCAAGACCTTGCAAGGAGTCTCTTTTTTGTCATCAGTCTATTATGATGTTAGATACAAAGAGACCCAAGGTGTCGAGTCTTTCGGAAATAATGTGCCCTCACATGCATGAAGGGCCTTGAACACGTTCACCGCTCTGAACCAGTCACTTTATTTAGGGAAATTTCACCCAAGACTAAGGAGGTACTGAGGACAGACAGTGTGTGAGTGGATACACACACATGGCCGTTTGCCACAGCACCAGAGTAATGGCTGTCCCCACTCCCGCTCCAACAGAATGAAACCACCGAAATGTTCAACACTAAAAATATGCCTCACACGCTATGGTTAATCAACATGATTACATTAGGCACCATTAAAAATTATGCTTGTGACTAATTTTTATACTTTAGGAAAACACTTATATAACAATTAGGCTCAAACTTGTACTTACAATGTAATCTCACTATATAATCACAAACCACACACACACACACACACACATCCCCACAGCAAGGCCCTCGTTCGGAGCAGCTCGGGTCCTCTCTCCCATCCAGGCTGTCACCCACCCCAACCACATGCTGCCCAGTCTCCCTGCCAACCAGTACCCGTCTAAGTCCCTTCCCTGAGAGAAATCCTGCTACACTCCCTCTGACTCTCCATCTCCAGTGACATTGTGGCCTCAGCTCCTAGGCTGGGCTGGCAGGAGGTTTTTGGTGGTAACCACGCTCCATCTCCTACGACCACATGAGCACCCTCCTTGAGCAGGAGAGGAGGAGGACGCAGGGGCCCACAGAGAGACAGCTTTCAGAAGCTGACACTGAAAACATTACTGAGAGATAACAAATGTTTGGGATTCGGATAGCCTGTGCATAAATGAAACCCAGCAGCACGCTGAGTGACCAAGGAACAGAGGGTGACTAAATACTGAGAACATGCATATGATTCATCATTTTCATAACCCGTCACAGATCAAAAGGAAAAATATTATTTCAATCGTTGCCAGAGTCTTCTGGCAACATTCAACACCCACTCCTGATTAGGAAAAAAGCTTAATAAATAAGAAAGAGGAGGAAACTTCCATGGCAGGGTAAAAAGAAAAGAGAATAAAAAGGATTCAGTAAGGAGACTTGTTCTGAAATAAATAAGCACAACTTAAATAGTCTTCAAAAAGTGGTAATTAAAATATATGTGTATTAGAAAAACATATCTTGCTCACGACAAATGGCTAGAAAAAAATGTAACAAAAATCTGCCAGATCCATGTGAATAAAACTTCATGGAGAAACTGCACATAAGTGAATAAATGGAGACACCGTATTTTTAAAAAATGCCAGCTTCCTTCTCCTAAATGATTCAACAAAGTTAACATCATGACAATAAAATTCACAATATTTTTTTTTTTTAAGGAAAAAAGGATTTCAGAAGATGAGACTTAGGCGCCTCCATATGATTAAATATACAAGAAAAGCCAGGAAAGTTTGAATAAGAATAATGAAGGGACTTGTACAACAGATGCTAAAACGATTTTTAAAGCAGTAATTAAAGCCATTTGGTAGTAAAAACCAAAATAGAAAGCTTGATCAACAGACCAGAATGAAACGTCTGCAAAAAAATTACAAAGAAAAAAGTAGATGCTAAAACAATGGCCGAATTTTAGAAGAAATTGAAATACAAGAAACTTGCCTGATGGACTTCCATCAGGTAAACCCTCCTGAGGCTTTTCTCAGATTCCATACGATTTCTGTTTGTGATTCCTCGCCCACACGCCAGCAATCTCCAGCCAGCACTGCCCATGACCCTGGTGACCCTAGCTTCTTGGACCCTCACAATACCCCAGGGGCATGTGTTACAATGCTCCCCACATCTCAGGTTCAAAATCAGCAGTAAGAGACAACCAGAGATTTTGTTGCACTGACTTTTGAAGTGCTAACTCAATTTGGTAGATTGCTACCAGATAACACAGCTAAGACGTTGCCATAGGCCTGTGTCAAGACCCATCAAATCTCCCTTCACCTACAGGAAAATGTCCCAACCCTGTAACCTGGCATAAAAGACACTCTATAACCTAGTACCTGCCTCCCTGCCCACCGTTGAGGTTGTCCATTCTCCACAGACAATCTTAGTCTCCCCATTTCTCCCTCCCCGGCCAGGCTCTGGGCTCCTGGGGTCCTCTGGGCAAATGTCACGTCTGCTGCTGCTGCTGCTCCTAGCCCCACCCCCAATGTCAGTCACAGTCAATCACTCTGTCCTCCGTACACCACAGTGCTGTGTAATAGCCTTTTCATGCTGCATTTATATTATATTATATTATATTATATTATATTATATTATATTATATTACTAGCCCAGGCTCATCTCCTCCCTTACCAGCAGAACAAATCTCTCTCTGTCTCTAGGTCCTCATTCATAAATGATAACAGAGCCACACCTACACTAAAATGGTTAATAATTCAATGAGGTTGCACATGTGAGCATCTGGGTGTGCCTAACATGAGAATGGGTCAATAAATATTAGCTACTGCTCCTATTGTAAGGATCTGATCTTCTTTTTTCTTTTTTTACCCCATTTCAATACCCTCCCTTAGATTGCTATACCGGGTGATTATTTTCTTTTCTTTCTACTTTTCTGCATCTTCATAATGAACATGTATTATTCCTAAGATTAAAAATATTTTTTATCTTGAGATATTATCCTAGATCAGAGCATGTTTGCCGAGTCTTTCTCAGAAGAAATGCCTGGGGTGGATTTATCTCCAGAACACGGCGCCCATAAGCGCCATGTCTCTGGGCTGAGTCATTTACTGACCTTAACGTCACTTCGTGTCTCTGATAAGCCACACAGGGCCTGTGATCGATCATTTTAATGTAGAATTATTACAGATGTTTGCCCCATTTCCTTTCTCCGTGGAACACCATCTAGAGAGCACTCTGACACTGTGTTAAATTCTCAACCGTGCCTTTACGTTATAGTTCCTAAGGTGGCCATTGTGTATGATTAAGTCTGTACATAAATATTTGATGTGGTGCCAGACAGGGGTCACAGCGCAGGGCATTGGCAGGCAGACTAAGCCCAGAACACCTATCACAGCTGTTAGACCCTGTGTTCCGACCTTTTAGCCCAAGGATGGCAAGGGGACTGCTCTGGTGCCTCTCAAGTTCCCAGACAAGAATTAGCAGAGGAAAGGTGCTGGTTTAACCTGGGACTGGTCTGGGAGGCCCCCCCAAGGAAGACATGTCCCCAAGTTGTCACACTTAAGCAGTGAACAGTGAATGGGGCGACAGTGGGGTACAGCCCAACAGCCTGGGCTCATGGGCAGGGGACCTGCGGTTGAGCCTCGAATGGACAAAGGCAAGCCAGACAGCCCTGTGGCCCAGGTCACAGTCGCTGAGCATGTCCTCGACCGGAAAATGACAGGCTGGGCTCCAAATGCTACCATTTCATGATTCTAATACAGATAATGGGTCACAAATGTGCCAGGGGCCTCGAGAGTGGCTTTTGTGAGCAGGTCACAACACACAGACTTGGGACAGCCGAGTCATCATCTGCTCTGTGCCTCACTGAGACTCGCTGAATCGTGGATCGCAGAGACCTCGGCATTGGGAGCCGCCATCTGCTTGTTTCGTGTCTGTGGAGATGGTATTAGTGGTGGGCTTTACAGGGACTGTCTGGGGTTGGATGTTACAGTTGACAGGATGTTATCACTAAAACAGGACCCTAAGCAGCCCACTTCCCCTCTCTCTTGCTTCAAGTTTAGGAACTGGTGCTCCCCTTCCCGCCCACACGTGGACACAGAATCACCCATCACCTCCCACCAGTCTCTGCAGGCGCAGATGTGGGGACCCCCTGCCTAGCATCATTGACTAACTTCCTGTGAGCCACACAGGCATCTGCCTTCCTCATCTTTCCTTGGCCGGCAGTTTGGGACAGAGAGGGGGTTGCAGATGCCCTCTTTAAGTTCACATGGGACCAATGGCCACAAGACATTCGTGGCCCCGGCACCAGGCGCAGAACAGATATCACACATCTATGCGGTGAGTCCCTTGCTGGCCTGTCAAGCACTCACTAAACAACAGCCCCGGCAGCTCAGCTCCCAACAATAACCAGTTAATGAACCAAACATTGAAAAGAACCTGCTCCTTTCATTCAGCGAACAAACCCACAAAGTGCCGGGTGCTGAGCCAGGCACGCGCTCCTCCTGCAGAGCTACTGTCAGGAAGAAGAGAGGGCTGTCACTGTGCAAGGGGCCCAGGGAGTCTCTACGCAGAGTGGGGAGGGCACTGGGACCGCTCGGGGAAAGGATGACACTTGGCTCCTTAAAGGGCCAGCAGGAGCGGGGCAGGAGGAGGTGACGACGGGATAGGTCACCCCGGCAGAGAGGCCAGCATGTACAAAAGCATCAGGCATGGCAGAGCACCCTGCTCAGGACAGACACATGGGTGCCTGCCCAGGACAGATGGTAGGGGTTGAACCTAAAGGTGTGTTTGAAGGCCGGGTCACAGACGGCCTGAGCAAGGGGAGCTGAAGAGCCCGAAATTTACCCTGAACTCTATGGGGAAATACTGAAACCCTTTCACAAGTTCAAGCAGAGCATTGACCTTTCAGAAGCATCAGTGTGGACACTGTGCTGGCGGAGGACTTCCCTGCCCACAGAAAAGCCAGGTAACCCCTCACTGCCCAGCCATGTCCCCAGAGGCACGTGTCCCCACTCAGCCCCCACCAAGGGTTTCTCTTCCACCTCAAAGCTTAACAAATAATTTTAAATTTGCATTCTGTTGCTAAACTGCCTGTCTGTGCCAGGTACTCAAAATGACTGCCTCCCTTAAAGCCACAACATAAAACCAAGGGACTCCCTCTGAAACTACCACATGGGACTCTGAAACTCTCCTACGAAAGAGGAAGGGCAAATGAAAACCAT
This sequence comes from Myotis yumanensis, assembly GCF_028538775.1. Taxonomy (NCBI): domain Eukaryota; kingdom Metazoa; phylum Chordata; class Mammalia; order Chiroptera; family Vespertilionidae; genus Myotis; species Myotis yumanensis. The sequence goes on along the minus strand of NW_027223759.1, from coordinate 32,263,663 downwards.
GAGTTTCTAAATGTATAAAGAAGAATTGCCAAACGCAATGAAAATATTTTGCAGTCACCATCACATTCTCCCTCAGCCTCGTTAGACATAAGCCGCAAAGGAGAGCTACTCTCCTGACTCCTTTTATTTGTATTGAAAAGGAAATTCTTAAAGCAGTAACTAAATAAAGGCTGAGTTGTTACAGCCCTAGAATCCATGCGGCCAAGTTCCATGGAGAACAAGAACCCTGGAGATGAGCTGAACTGCGTTCAGTCCCCATCGTGCCAACACCGGGCGCTCAGGGAGATGACGAACCGGATGCTAACTGTGGAGTCTGGATGTCCTGGAGGCCGTTACAGGGGCTGGTCTTTGGTGTCAAATTAACTTCCAGCACAGCTAATAGGGACACCCTGTATTTTTAATACAGTCTCTTTGAGGCCCCACTCCCTTAGATAGCCTGTCCCCTATGGCTCTTCCACAAGCTCCCCAAGGATGACCTTCTCTGCTCTGCTCCCAGTTCCTCCAGCCCCTCCCCCCAGCACGGGCCCTCGTGGCACAGACACCAGCGACCGCCTGAGTGACACGCACCCGAACATGGCGACCAGCAGGTTGACCAGCAGGATGTTGGTGGACAGCATGTAGATGCACACAAGCGGGATGGTGATCCACTCAGGGAACCGCGGTAGGTTGTGCTCATCCAGCTCCACGCACAGAGGCTTGGACTCGTTCCCAGTGAACGTGCAATGGGAAAAGTCATACGTGGTTCCTGAGGATGTGGAAACCAAAAGGTAACGTGAGGACCCCTGGAGGGGCCAGCCCAGGGGACCCAAGATGATGATCTCTTAGTGTTGGGCACTAAGGTGGACATACAATTCTGTTCCAGGAGCAAAGCAAAGCTTCTGAGGGCGGTGTTCACTCCCTGGTGTTGGCCCAACTCAGGCCATGTGCTTCCAAAACAGCCCCAAGGGTCAGAATGGGGAGCCCTGGCTCTGGAAGCAACAGCCTCCTCTCAGCTGGGCCCACCCAGGCCAAGTCAGACTCACCATCCACATCACTGGGCACCTGGCCAAACATGGCCAGGTAGGGCTCATAGATGACCGAGCGGAAGATCCACCTCCAGCGATGCTCATTTTGCCGGAGGATCCCTTGTCTGGCCACGCCGAAGGCCATCATCCACACAGCAAAGAGGAACAGGAAGAAGAACACGTCGATCAGCTGTCAGGGGAAGACATCAGAACCGAGTCAGGATGGTGCCCGGGTGGTGGGTCTGCTCAGTTGACCATGGAGAGAGCAGAGGTTTAAGGACCTGAGGAATCAACTCACCCAGTGTTTGCTCACTGATTTTAAAAATGGCCATCATCACCCGGCTGGCATGGCTCAGTGGTTGAGCATTGACCTATGAACCAGGAAGTCATGGTTCAATTCTCAGGCAGGGTACATGACTGGGTTGTGGGCTCAATTCCCAGTGTGGGGTGTGCAGGAGGTAGCCGATCAATGACTCTCTCTCATCATTGATGTTTCTATTTCTCTCCCTCTCCCTTCCTCTCTCTGAAATCAATAAAATATATATATATTTTAAAATGGCCATCATATCCTTTGGGTCTAGGGACATCTATTTTCCAGAATTAAATTTTTGTTGGTAGGTCTCCAAACCAACTCAGCAGCAGAAGCTTTCTGAGTGAGGGACCAGCTTGTGAGCAAAGGAGAAACCCAACTTTGAAGCCCTTCTCTATCTCTCATGATTCCCACGCTCATTAAACCCTTACATTATCACCTTCGTTTTTTGGGTTTGTTTTTTGTGGAAAACCAAGGCTATCCTTATTAAACAAGAGTGCACACTTTGATTTTTTTGAAATTTTTGCACCCATATTATGACTTCATGGTGACTTGATGTCTTAGATATGCTTTGAATCAAAACCACAGATTCAAAGAACCTCTTTGTTGGAAAGGAACCTCCGGATGAGCTCATCCCAACGCCCATCTGATTTGCAGACAGAAGCAGGAGAGGTCTGGGTCATCTGGAAAACCGGCTTCGGAAAGCCACGTCGCCTCGCGTGGCTCCCTCTCTGCAGCATTATGAAAGGGCTCGCTGGTGCTTGCGCTCCACCTACACTACATGGCTATCAGATAGACGTTTCAACCCTCACTGCGCTTCTCGCTCCCTGCATGTCTCCAGACAAACAAAATAACCTCCTAGACCGCTGTCCGCATCTATGGGATGGATAAAACAGTCCCGATCCTGCCTGTGCTCTTAGTGAATTATGAAGACTCAAATGAAAGTGCTTGGTGGAGTGTACACCTAAATTGATATCTTCATTAGCAACTCACTGAATTGTACTGTTCGCTCCTAACAATCATCTTTTGTTCAATTGCAACCCAGAAGAGGTCCCTGATGCAAACACATCAAAGAAAGCAAACTTTCCTGACTGTGAGATGCAATAGTCACTCTTGGACAAAATCTTCCTATCAACAATGAAAGGAACTCCAGCAAGAACACTGGCAACCACAGATATCCTCCATGCTTACCATCCTCTGCAGCATTATAATCTTGGGTCCTAAATTTCTGCTGACAGTAAAAATGTGGATCAACCTTAGAGTGAATATAATATAATCCAGGCAAAAAATGACTCGTCCGGAGTACAGAGAGGCTTTGTTGGAAGAGTGGAGCCTGTGGGCAGAAGGGGAACAGCATTTGTGAGATACTGACGAGACATTTCAAAGCTTTGTTTTTAAAAATAACCAAACATGAAGAAGCAGCCGAGAGTTGGGGGTACTGAGAGTGAGGAGAGACAGACCATGGAGACCACCCACCTGCCAGTCACTGAAGACAAAGGCCATGGTCTTGTGCCCTCAGGGGCTCCAGCAGAGGCAAAGACGTCACATAGAACAGAACATTTAGAGATCCCAGCCATTCCAGTCCTTCATCCTCAGATACTATTGCTGGAGCCCAATCGCAGCATTGCTACCTTCCTGGCTCAAGGATCCCAATCCCCGCCCCAGCTGAACTACCTGGGACCTGATTCTGCCAGGTTTCCCCCTAATGAAACTCACTCGACCACTGGATTCGCTACTTGCCCACTCATGGGTGAATTGAAAGCCATACGCACTTTCTAGCTGGAATGCCCTAGAAATCACGTCCAACCAATTGTACTTCAAATGTTGGGCCCTACTGTTCTCAAAACTGCCTGGTACTGGCACAAGAACAGACATATAGATCAATGGAACTGAACAGAGAACCCAGAAATCTACCCAAGCCATTATGCTCAATTAATATTTGACAAAGGAGGCAAGAGCATACAATGGAGTCAAGATAGTCTCTTCAATAAATGGTGTTGAGAAAATTGGACAGATACATTAAAAAAAATGAAACTAGACCACCAACTTACACCATACATAAAAATAAACTCAAAATGGATAAAGGACTTAAACTAAGATGGGAAACCATAAAAATCTTACTAGAATCCATAGGTAGCAAAATATCAGATATATGTCGTAGCAATATCTTTACTGATACAGCACCTAGGACAATGGAAACTAAGGAGAAAATAAACAAATGGGACTACATCAAAATAAAAGGCTTTTGCACAGCAAAGGAAACCAACAAAACAACAAAAAAGCCCACTGCATGGGAGAACATATTTGCCAATGTTATCTCTGATAAGGGTTTACTCTCCAAAATTTACAAGGAACTTATACAACTTAACAAAAGGAAGATAAATAACCCAATCAAAAAAATGGGCAAAGGACCTAAGTAGACGCTTTTTGAAAGAGGACCTGCAGAAGGCCAAGAGACATATGAAAACATGCCCAAAGTCACTAATCATCTGAGAGATGTAAATAAAAATGACAATGGGGGTACCATCTCACACCTGTCAGAATGGCTATCATCAACAAATCAACAAATGACAAGTGCTGGAGAGGATGCAGAGAAAAAGGAACCCTACTGCACTGCTGGTGGGAATGCAGACTGGTGCAGCCACTGTTAAAAACAGTATGGAGTTCCTCAAAAATTAAAAATGGAACTCCCATTTGACCCAGTAATCCCACTTCTAGGAATATATCCCAATAAATCAGAAACACCAATCAGAAAGGATATATGCACCCCTATGTTCATAGCAGCACAATTTACAATAGCTAAAATTTGGAAACAGCCTAAGGGCCCATCAGCAGATGAGTGGATTAGAAAATTGTGGTACATCTACACAACGGAATATGACTCTGCTGTAAAAAAGGAGGAACTCTTACCATTTGCAACAGCATGGATGGCCCTAGAGAACATTAAGCTAAGCGAAATAAGCCAGTCAGAGAAAGATAAATATCACATGATCTCACTCATTTGTGGAATATAATGAATAGCATAAACTGATGAACAAAAATAGAGCCAGAGGAAAAAATATATTTTAGAATATAGTAGAAGAATTCCTGTTATTTGCAGATTTTTAATATTTCCTACAACTTTTGTGATATTATACTGTGTTAGTACAGTTTTGGTAATATTATTATATTTAAAATATTTTTCTTGAAATACTAATGTTTATTGCATGTAAATGGCTAATTATTTTGTATCTACAATCTGGTAATAGATTTATTTTGTATATTGTAAAAAAAAAAAAAAAAATTGGGGGCTCTTAACCTAAGCAGAAAGGGAGTTTCCTGGATGAGGAAATTGAGTTTTTATTCCCTGCAAATGATAGATCGAGCATTCACTGTAAACACCTCATTCTGGGGTACAAATATGGATCATCAGGCTCCTCTGCAAAGGGACATTGTGTGCTGCTCAAATAGAACCCAGCGTCCACCCTGAAGTTATGTGGGGAGGGCAGGCATGGGTGGACGCGGGCACAGGCAACATGAGCCGTGGTGCTGGGGGGACCCCAATTTTTTCTCTATCCCTTGGACTGCACATTGCTTTTTGCCTTTGACCATAATTTTAGATTGGTTTTTCTAGTGTGATTGCTTTTAGATTGGAAATACACTCGTAGTGAGGAGGGCAGGCTCCATAACCAGCATGCAAATTGAAATTGAGGGCATTTTGGAAGATTGTATGGCCTCAAATGAAAACACTGTGTGATATTTAAGAGCCTCATCACTTTCTACTCTCCTCAATTTCTAATTATCTCCCCCCAAGTTCTGTGAGCACACAGTGAAAAACCAGGAAGAGTCCCTTTCAATTACAGGTCACCAGGACGGGAAGGGAGAGACAGCTCTATGCTAGCACGCTGTGCCTCCGGGAAGCAGGGACAGTGGCCTTCTGGAACCACCTCTGACGGGTGGGGAACTGGCTTATCTTGGGCTTGAATGTCAAAGATCTTTCCTTTACCCTTTCTTCCAAGAAAAGCCCAACCCACCTGAAACTGGGAAAAGCAGTGAGGACTACTTACCGAAATGCAATTCCTGCGATGAAATAAAAAAGGCCAAGTGTGTCCATAACGTTCCACAGGTCGGTAAAATAATTCATCCCATTCATGTACCACTGTAGTGCAGAAAGGGACAGAGAGAGGACGTGAGCAGTGTGGAAACATCACTGTTTCCAGATTAGCTCACGTCCACACATTTTTTCAAGCTCCTTTGCAGCCAGTGATGTGCTGGGTGAGCCCTGGCATGTGCCTCATGCTGATCCAGGGGGACCGGAAGTGAGTTGCACGCTTGCTGCTCTGTTATACACGTGCTGCTGATCAACTCACCAGAAGGGACTCCTGTATCCTCACAGTTCTTGAAAATGAATGTGCAGAGAGTGAGCACAGCCCGTGGGGGCAGACGTGGGATCCCCGTCCACCGAGTACCGTGGTGTAGGCTGTGCCCTGCAGAACTCTAGAGGGTGTTCTCCATATTGTCAGCATCACAGATCCGTGTATTTATTGTAAGAATTTTCTAACATGTAGTAATAAAACATCTTGATACAAAGGAACCTTTTTTTAAAAAATTGCACAAATGTGCTCTATGTGGCATCTCTGAGGACAGCTGTGGCCACAGAAATAAGTGACAGGAACAGTGTGTGCCTCCCTGATCCTTTCAGCACGACTGGTATGGACCGGTCCTGGCTTCTTGGAAGAAAGCCCACCAGGACCACCCGGGGATGGAGAGGGACAGGATTGTCCTTCAGGAGGCTGCATCTGGCCAGCCCCTCTGCAATTCAGGACATGGGTGGTCCTTTGACCCTTCATTCCACCATCTACTCAAAACATGATTTGAGAGCCCACGGGGCTCCACACACTTGTGCTGGGCTCCCGGGACTCAGAGGCAGGACATGAGGTGCAGTGCTGAGTCTCAAGGAAGCCACGGGCCGTTGGGAAGGACAGATTAAATATGTTTAAAATGAAACCTGATAAAGATTGGCGGGGAGGCAAGACCAAAGCCCCAAGGGAACTCAGATAAGGAAACCGCCAGAAGGCAGGAAAGCAGTGTCCTCAATGGAACAGGGTACTTTTCAGTCTGACTGAGTGATCTCACCAAGATAGGTCTGTCTGATATCCAGATATTATATTTCCTGTTTTGCAGCTGAAACCAAGGCCTGGGGGGTGGGGGTGGGGGTGAGCTAAGGAACTTGCCCAAGGGCAGACGGCCAGCAAGTGGCAGCCTCAGGAGTCTGAATCTTAGATTCCTCTCTGGACATCACTCTGCTTCTTTAGGTCACACAGGGATCCAGCAACCCTAGTCTTGGAGGGATTAAAAAAGCATCATTGGTTTTTCAAGAAGCATTTCCTTGCATTCATTTATAAATGCAAACAGCAACGCTCCAGTACAGAGGAGGTAAGTGCATCGTGAAATCTAGCACCAAGGAGATAGAAAAATCTCCCAGGTTTGAGCAGCTCCAGTGTGGCCTCGTTTCACTGAACTTGTAGGCTCAGAAATCACATCCAGACCTCTAACCACCCATTTGGGTGGTCGCAGTGACACTGACCTCCACTCACCCAGAAACATTTGCAAGAAGAGAGTGGTTAGGACAGGCCCCACCTGTAGCACTGCTTGGAAACCCTGGTCCCGGGGCAGGTGGGCGACTCAGCTGCCCCAGCCCAGCTCAGCCCCTGCCCATGAGAGTCCCAGAAGCCTGGCCTGCGAGCTGGAAGAAACCCAAAGTAGATCAGTTTTGGGGTTTGGAGGCACCACCCCAGTGAGAAAATATTTTTTAAAAAATAAACAGAGGCCTCTTTTCTGAATGGAATGCCAGATATGGGCTATATTCATAAAGTACTGGGGCCATATTTCTTCATATCTTTCATGATTTGGGGATTCAAAGGGCCTCAAGATTGTACAGTGTGCTCCACAAAGAGACGATGGGACTTACTTTAAATGAAGTACCACAATCTGTTTAGTGGACCCAAGAGTTATTTAATGACTGTATTGGAGCTTATTGACTGCCTTGGTTAAAAATTCCAATTTAGCATAGCATCATCTGCCCCTGGGGGAGGGGACATGGGGATACACTAAAGAGCACTTCGTCTGACACCCAGACACAATCTAAAACAGTAACATCCTGCTTGGTTTTGGTTTTTCTAATAAGTGCCAATGAGGTTAATTAAGGCTGCACCAGGCCGGCAGAACTGCCTGTTAGAGGGCTCCAATCAAATTGAGGATTCCCACTGCAGGAGCCTGAAGACAGAAGAGAAACGGCGACCCCCAGTGGCGGATTCCTTTCTTGACAAGCATCTTCCAGGCTGTGTTCTGCAGACTCCCTCACACACCACTAAACCAGAGCTGTCCTCAAAGGGCAGGGCTGCCCTTGAACCCACGCCCCTGACCCACACCATCGCCTTAATACACGATATTGCTGAATGGACGCTGACCCATTCAAATGCCGCTCATAAAAAGAAAGAGAAGAAACACTTGGACAAAGTTCCTCATTAATCACCCTCCGTATCAAACATCACCCAATCTGAAGGTAGACAGGAAAGCTGGAGCTCAGCCAGACCCTGGGGGCCTCACTCCCCCGCCCCCCGCAGGACCCGGGAATGACTGGGAAGTGCATGCTTACCCAGCACCTCCACAGCCCACTTCCCTCCCCGAGGCTCCTCCACCTGCCCACCATCTGCTCCCACCCAGTGTCCCTCTCTTGGGTACTTCACACAACTCCTGCCAGGGCTCTTCTCCCAGAAAAACACACCTATCCTGAGTCTCCTTCCTGCATGACCCGATAAGTGACTGAGCAGTTAAATGTTCTGAATTTGTATGGAGATGTTTGTGACTTAGGACACATTTTACTGTTACCAGTCCCTTGGGCCAACCTCCCAATAAGTGTAAGACTCTCTCTTTTAGGGTTGCCCTCCTCCCCTTGACCCTGCCGATCCTCCCCGAGAGGACCCTGCCGATCATCTCTAACTGGTAGAAAGCTCCGGAAGGACAGAGATGTCTGTTGCTTTCATTGCTGTATCCAAGTCTCTAGAACAGTGCCTGGTGCTTGATAAATATTGGCTGAAAGAATGCATGAATGATATGGGTCTCCCTGCATCTTCCATCCAGGCCAAGATCTGTACTACAAAGCAACCTGGAATCAGTCCTCTCTCCAGACCTCATGGCTTCTTCAAATGCCTGGAGGAAGCAAATAGTGTCCGGACTTTCACAGCGGCTTCAGTGTCTTAATGTCACGGGGGAGGCAGGGTCAGGAATGAGACTAGTGGAGAAATGTTGGGAGCATGAGTGAGGGGCAGGAATGGAATGGGCCTCAGATTTGGGTGTCCCTGTGACAAGGGAAAATTTGGACACAGACATGCACAAGGGAGGATGCCCTGTGAGCCTGAGGACACAGTTCAGGTGACACCTCTACAAGTCAAGGAATCACAAAGACTGCAGCACACCCAGATTTCCCTTGCCGCCCTCCCAAGGAACTAGCCCTGCCGACAACTTGATCTTGAACTCCAGGCTTCCAGAAACAAGACAGTGAGCTTCTGTTCTAAGCACGCAGCTGGTGGTGCTATGTCATGGTGGCCTGAGCAGACTGGTGGCCTGAGCGGATAAAGCTGGACTGAGCTGTGACCCCCTAAGTCAACCCATGAAGCTGATTTGAGATCACAGAAATCTTCTGCACGTCAGCAGGCCCTGTCCTTGGCGGGGGGGGGGGGGGGGGGGGGGGGGGGGGTTCTGGTAGACAGAAAGCCTGATAATCTTGCCGTGCTCAACACTGACTTGTGTCATTTACCTTCTTCTTTCTCCACCTCCACCTTGTCTCCATCCCTCACCTGCACTTCACCCTACTGGGCAAGGGAAAGCAGGACTCTTCCCATCTGTCAAACCCATGCAGACATCACTAACTGATCAAGACACCCACCCCTCACCCACCTACCCCCGCCTACTAAGAACAAACAGAGCCTCAGAGTCTTTCCAGGACAACTAGAAGTCACACAAAAATGTCTATCAGAGTTGACATGTTAGTTGAAACCAATTTAAGATTTCTTTACTAGGCAGCGACTCTGTGAGGTCGAGAACAGCATTCTCCATCCTTCCAAATCTCTCTAAGCATGGGGCATAGTGTCTCATAAGCTGTAGGCACCTAGGCCATATGTGTCAAATGCATATGATGTTAGGTTTAGACTCAGAAGGGACAAGAAAAGGGACTACTCCAGCAGTTCTCATAATCTGTAAACTGCTAAGTCTGACCAGATTTTCTGGGGTCACTTTTAATAATGGTTTAGGGACAGCACCATCCTTCACCATCGATATTTATTTATTCAATAATTAGGAGCTGAGTGCCTACTCCATGCCAGTCTTGGGCTAAGGTTTTGGATTCAGTGGTGAAGAATGCAGATCTCAGGAAACTGCAGAAAATGACCATGAATAATTCACACAAAGTCACTTCAGTCCACAGGGACTTCTATGACTTTCCAGTATGTCCCTTGGACACGCAGGGCATTAAGATGCCCCCAGCTGGAAAGCCCTCCCACTCCCCTGTCACTCATCCCACTGCATCCCCTGGCGACAGCCAGAGCACAGACGGCTCCTGGTTATGGGCATGGTTTAAGTCCAAGGTCAATGTGCTCTTTGGATCCACTCTCGACGCTGAGGAATTCATCATCCATGAACAGCAGTTAGAGAGCAAAGAGCGCATTGGCACTCAGAGACCTCACTGGAGTGCTGCGAGGTTGAAAAGTCCATGGGCTACCGCAAATTATTTTGGGGAAAATAATGACTTTGGAACTTCAGAAGCAACTTCTGCTCCTCTTGGGCATGAGGAAGATACTGCCCCCCCCCCACCCCGAGGGAGGGAGGGGTGCCCCACGTGGGGCTGTCCTACCTGTCTCACTTCATCGCAGAACAGGACAAAGACCAGCGCGTAGAGGACCAGCTCGGGCAAGTGTGGCACCGAGTGAAAATCCATGAGCAGCACGTAGGCGAAGAGCAGGAGGAAGGCGATGTAGAAGATCACGTTCCAGGAGAAGACCACGAAGGGGGAGGTGAAGAAGGCCACATAGTACCACAGGAGCTTCCGGTGCCTGTCCACCGGCTTCTTCCTGGACAGCGTGAGAGCATCATCATTGTCCTCGCAAACACCATGCGAACACACACCCGCGGCGGGGGGCGGGGGGTCAGGCTGCTCTGAGATGGACCGGCCAAGCGTCAGCCCTTGGCACTTCATGGTTAACAAATCTCAATTCTGCCTACGAGAGTGGAGACATAGCCCTACCTCTACCTGTTTAATATCAAACCCAGGGAAAGGAAGAGATGACCCCAGACCTAATTGTAGGTGGCAAAGTGAACATCCTAAATTCCAGGCCTTACAGTTCTTTACATGGGAGAGAGCACACGCACACGCACACACACACATACGTGTCTTGGTTTCATACCTAAATGATACAAAGCCACAGCCAACCAAGGGTATGATAAATAGACACAGGATAATCTTCCAGTTCTTGGTGTCTCGGGAGATCTCCCCATACCATTGTTTGGAAAGGAAATTCTACAGGGGAACAAAGACAAAGGACAGGGGTCCTTATTAATGCTATGACATGCAGGATGGTACCCAACCTTTCTTACCGGCCATCGCACAGCTCCAAGTAAATAGGGTTCTTCTCCATCTATATCAGTTACCTGGGTCCTAAGGGGCTATGACCACAATTTGAAACTGTTTAATTTTCGATCCTGTCCTTACATTGGTTCTGTATGGTGAGAATTATTTCATGGTTAAACAAATTCTGCCCATTTCCCAGGTGAGGAACCAAGGCCCTGAGAGCTTGTATAACCTGCCCATCATCACACTCCTGGTTAGGGATGCAGGGACGCAGGCACTGGATCCGAAGACCCCGCCCATAATTGTGGTGCTCTGCTCTCTGCTTTGTGGAAACTCAAAGGATGTTCTCTCTCCTGCACCCTCCCATGGAGCAAAGACATGCCAATGCCTAGACACCGCCATCTCCCGTAGCATCACCCACCTTCTCCCGCCAGGGCTTTCACATTGGAATTGCAGTTTATTACTAATATCATATTTTTTAAGGTTGCTAATAGCATCTGATGTAAAAGGCACGTTTCTGGACATGACTGTACGTTGTTTACCTGGACCCCAGGCTGGGCGATGAAGTGCTGGTCCGTTGCCTCCACCGCCAGCTCCAAACAGTTGCTTCCCCCCCAGGCCTCACATGAGTAGACCAGCAGCTGCTCAGCCAAGTCTTCGTCGCTGCTGTAACACTCCGTGAAGAGCTCTACAGTCACATCAGCACCAGAGAGAGAGGGGAGCTGGGGCAGGGCTGGCCAACACCCAGGGCTGTCCTCCCCCGTCCCCCAGCGAGCTCCCTGGTTTGCAAAAAGCATAGAAAATGCTGGCACAAAGTGATTCTTTCTGAGCATGGGATTTCCCTTGCGCACAGCGTCCCCAGCACAGCTCCCATGGCAACAGATGCACGGGGAACTGGCTGCGCTGAGCACCGGGAGCCCCTCTTTGGTGAGGCTCAGCCACTGGGGAGGGACCCACACCCTCTGCTTGTCTTTCCCAGGGCAACCCGCCCCCCATTTCATTTACATGCTGTGCTTTCTTGGTGAGGTTTCTTTGCAGATAAAGCATGGTGCAAAAAAGCCAAAAAGATCTAAGAAACACCGACATATTGCACTGAGGGAGTGCTTATGTCTGGAGACCTAATGACAAAGAGACTAGAGTGCAGATCTTCAGAGGAAATTTGGTAAAATATAGGGTGTCCCCAAAAAATGTATATACACTTTCACAGCTGATAACTCACTCAATTTCACTCCTTTTCAGGTTTAACTGATTTGAAATAATGGGTGAAACCAGACTAAGCTTTGAACAAAGAAAATTTATACTAAAATGCCACTAGAGTTTTTTATGGGAATATATAAAAGATAAAGTTTAGCCCTAACCGGTTTGGCTCAGTGGATAGAGCATCGGCCTGCAGACTCAAGGGTCCCAGGTTCGATTCCGGTCAAGGGCATGTACCTTGGTTGCGGGCACATCCCCAGTGGGGAGTGTGCAGGAGGCAGCTGATTGATGTTTCTCTCTCATCGATGTTTCTAACTCTCTATCCCTCTCCCTTCCTCTCTGTAAAAAATCAATAAAATATATATTTTTTAAAAGATAAAGTTTATGGTATAAACCAAAGCAACAGTCAGTGAACTGAAGGCACACAAATACCGAACGAAATGATTCTTGATGTTTGCAATTCCATTGCTTTGCCTTATCAGCAGTGCCTGGACCAAAATGATCATCAGTTTGAAAACAGGCATTGACAAAATTATTCATAGATTTTTTTAAACTTTGAAAATGAACTGTATGTTAATAAACACTGACTTTATAATCATTCAAAGTGTGCATACATTTTTTTAGGGGACACCCTGTATTAGAAGCCATTGCCTAGTTGAGATCAGTCATAAATTAACAGAATTTAATATATTAAAAGAAATCATTGGACACATTTTTTTCCAACCCAGAGAAGCTGAGCTCATGAGCATTTTTTCATCAGCTACAACAACAGACAAACACGCGTGCGTTTCAGGACGTACCACATTGCAAACTCAAAACTCCCCGCTAAAAAAAGAAACAGCTAAGCAGGTCTGAGACGCTGCTGTTGGGAGGCCACTGCTGCTGGTTTCCTCACACCCCCACCCAGTCTGGGTCTTCCGAGCCAAGGGCCCTGATAAGCTGTGTTCAGGGACATTGACTAGCAAACAGGACAGGCACTCTGGGAGATAACGCTTAGGGCTGCCTCTCCCGCCTTCCATTGCAGATCCTGGGTGATCTTGCCCTGGAGGGGAGCATGGGCAGGTCACCTGCAGCCCTGACAGAACCAGCCCTTGTTCACATCACTGAAGGGGAATCGAGGCACGGAGGGCCAACCCAAGATGGTTCTCCAACTGCTGCCTATGATACCAGTAATGAACCAGGGGCCTAGGGTCCTACCAGCATGTATATATGAAACTGGCAAGCTAACGTAATGACTTGCAAGTCAGGTAAAACCTCAGACCTTCAGTTTCTTAATAGCATCCAAACACAACACCCCCCCCACCTCCCCACACACCCACCTGAGCTACTTAGACCTGGCCCTGGGAAATGAGAGAGCCCAAGATTTCCCACTTTCATTCTAGGAAAAGTCAATAAGTACCAGGATCAAGGGGCCTGTGACTTCTGCCAGACACATGAACACCTAGCCACGTGTTCTGCAGCCCACAAATCAGGCCAATCGAGGAGCATGGACATGCCACTGAGCTCTGCCATCTGGCACATGAGTGCCAGGGGCATGCCTGTGCCCACGTGACATCCTGGCCAGGAGACTTACCCACTGCGCGTGTCTCATACTCATTGGCCAGCTCCTCAGACTCCCCAGCAGCATTGATGTCGTTCTTCACCTTGGCCAGAGTCTTCAGGAGCTTGCTGGCTCCCAGGGCCGCCAGGGTGCAGCCCCTGGTCTTTGAGAAGGGCGGAAAATGTCAGGGTTAATTCATAATCCCTTGAAGTGGGCAAGTCAACCCTAATGTCAAACAAGGACGAACTCATGGCAAAATGGCAAAATCTAAACTGTTCGTAATGACTTAAAGCAAAATTCGCAATGTGCATAAAATAGTCTTGAACATGAAATTAGCATATGAAAGGAAAATAGCAAGTGGATAAGGCCTTGGAAACCCCGATAATGTAGTAAGACTGTGTATGAACTCAATATTCAATATCCGATTTTATGCACTAAAAATAGAGGATGTAACTTCTAACTTCTTTTCAACTGTCCATAAATCATTTCTAAAACATCATTCTGTGCTGAATCACAAAGAAAAATCTCAGTAAGTTTCCCAAAGCAGAATGTGTCTATTATGCAATAAAGCTAGACATAGATTTTAAAAATAAAACTTAAAAACCTCATCCACTTGGAAAACAATCACACACCCACACACACCTGAGAAGCAGGTGCCTACTGGATCGCCCACCAAGCACAGCTCCCTTCCAGTGGCCTCTCCTCCCAGACACACCTCCGCCGACGGTGAAGCAGGCACAGGCGTACTCACCTGACAGCAGACATTCCATTGTATGGAGGATGTTTTAGGTTAGGCAAGAGAGTCTGGAGGTCCGGACAGCCACAGGAAGGCAGACGCGTGGCTTGGGCTTGCTCACTCACCTGCTCCCAGATGACTTTGGAGAGCTCCTTCTTGTTCTGCAGGATGGCCCAGATGAAGAGCGCTTGCAGGGGGTGCCGAGTAATAGGAGACACGTCCTGGAGGGTTAGAGCAAGTGCAAAGGAGGGTCACCCTAGTTGCACTCCTCTCAGAAGGAAAATGGGGGGTTGGGATGCCCAAGCAGAGAGCCCATGTTTAGAGGCTCCGTACTCAGTGGACAAATTCATCCTAACAGCACAGGGACACAATTCTCAGCTCTGCAAGCCACCAGGTGGTATAATTTGACACAAAATCTTTTATCGATCATAAAAGACAATGTACAACTAGATGGAGAGGTATAAAGAGTGAAAGTGGCGCCGAGAACAATCTGAACACTGAATGACTTCTGACAGCTGAAGAGCAAGCAATTCCATCCTATAAATCAATTTCTTATCTAGAAAAAGCATTCAGACTAAATTCTAACTTTTCCTATAGTTTGGTTAAGTTCAATTACCACACTACAGAGCTGTGGCTTATCTCTTTGGCGTTTTGATTCCTAATACATTAATTGAAACCCCAGCTCTTACTCAGCACCCCATATCTTCCAGGGGAACCTTTTCAGATAGAAAACAACAGGATGTGTATTTTCCTATATACAGGTTTTACCGAAGTCCAAACTGGCAGGCCTGGTTATGGATACTGCAGAGGGTTTGAACATAAATAGTGTCAACGAGAAGCTTCCTAAACACTTCCTAAACACCGAGCCCTTTAGATTTTTGCAACATAGGCACACATATTAAAATCCTAGAGTCACTAAAGACAATGACTTAGCTTCCCCTGAAGCAATCCTGAGACATGTAGTTTACTTAAGAGGCAATCCCAGGAAAACCAACGGGCATCTGAGAAAATGAGATCCAAAAGGAAAGAACCCATTGATGCGCACTGTCAACAGGCTCATTGTCTTGGTGGTTAGCTAGAGATCAGTCCCATTAGGCAGCCCTTGGAACCAGTGCAGCATACACGCCTCAGAATTACCTGTCCTTACAGGGAGGGGCTGGGATTTTCATACACCCACTGTGGGCACCAGGCTCAGAGCAGAGAGCTGCAGATGCTGGCGGCTGGGAACTGCCTGTACCTAAGATAGGAAGGCCTAGAGAATACAGGTGTTCATATTGCTAGTCACAGCATCCTCTCCAAGGGGTACCTGGATCGTCCCTTTGGAAATAACCACTGCCCCTTTTATCTACAAAAGAAAATGTGGCAGTTCTTCAGTCCTTTACATGGGCAGTGGAGAGCAATTTTAGGCAGGTCATGTCCAAAAGCCTAAGACATGAACAGGCAGCTGTGCATGTGCCCCTGTTCCCTGAGCTTTGCAATTAAGAATCTCTGCAACAAGTAGTTTGAAATAAAGCACAGAGCATAGAGCAGACATCAGAAAACTCACCAGGGAGACTCGTTATCTTCAGTAAAGGCAGTAGAAAAAATTAAGAACGCCAACACGTTTGCTACCTGACAGCGATGAGGTAGGGAGTGGGAAACTTTTTTGAAGGAAGACTCACAAGACCAGAGAACTCAAGCAGACAGGTCTCCCATTACATACGTGAAGTTCTACGTCTGTCTCGTCCCTGCTGCTTCTGTCTTCCTTCCTGGAGCTCCTCCGGAAGTTGGCCACCAGTTTCCAGACGAATGTGAGGAGGGTGTCGTTGTAGGAATTCTTGGCGATCTGCAGGTTCCGATAGACGAGGGTGCTGAAGTGATTGGAGAAGAGCTCGGTGAGGATGTCGCTGGTGAGAAACTTCCGCAGGTTCAGGCCGTTCTCCAGGAAAAGGCGGACAAACTTGGGCCTGTCCTTTATGAGAGCCATGAACATGACCTCCCGAAGGTCAGCGGACTGAGGAGAGAGAGCAGAGAGAGTACTCACGCCCTGGGCCCAGGAAAGGAAGCACAAGGCCTTTCTCGGCCACATCATATTTCCAGCCACAAAGTAATAGAATCTTCAACTTCTCTTGAGCTCCCATCTTGAGAATAAAATACATCTTTTCCATTGAAATATGACATTGGATTATAGTTCACACACCTAGACAGGGGAAGTAGGATTTTTTACATCAGCCAGATGTGGGCTTGGATGTGACTTGGCCTCCTGCTGAGATAAGGTAGAGATCATTACACCCGTGCAGGGATGATGTTGGTCAAGGATTTATCCCAGAGCCTGGCATAAGGGAAGCACTTAGCGGGTGGGGAATGTACAGCTCACACCATTTCCATGATGTCTCCAGTGGACCCTGATTGTGAGTCACCAACAGCCAACACTTTGCTCTGGGTCATGGGATCTTCTGCTGCCCTTCAAGCCACATGCCACCAAGAACATACCTGATTATGTTTCATAACAGCGTCACTGAAATCCTTGACAATTGTACCTGGTTATGATTTATCTTTATCTCTACTTTCTGGGCTCCTGATAAAACCTATTCCAGAGAAGCATATTGGGAATTTTAATAAAGGACAAGCACCGTTTAGTTCAGAGAGAAACCGGTGGTCTACGGGTCACACCAGGTCTCAGACATATTCCCTTTGTCTTCCATAGTATTTCTTACAATTCAATTCCGTTGCCAACATTAAAAATTAGAAAGTTCATACAAATCCACTTTTCCAGCATTGAAATCCAGAAGCCTGGACAACATGGAGTACCATCATGGAGCTGAGTGGCAGCTGCTCCTGGTCCTCGAGTCCCCAGGGACCCCACCAATGCTCACTGCCATCCACCCAGCCCACTTCACTCCTGAAACTCCCCTGGCCCTGGTGTCATGAATGTCTCCTGCTAAGGGCAGCCTTGGCGGTTGCTGTGTCTGTCTAGTGCTGGATTCCTGGGAATCACACGTTGCCTACAGAGGAAACAGTCAAGGATCTCTCGGGGCCCACACTGTGGCTCCAGGCGAGACAGGGAGGGGAGAGGTGGCTGTCCTAAGGAAGGCAGCTGCCCTTTCTCCTCTGTCCTCAGGGAAAGTGCGCCTTGTACCCAGTTTCACAATTCCTTCTAAGTACGTTTGCCTTTCCGCTGCTCACCCATAGGACGGTGGTCCTCAGACATCAACCAGAGTCACCCAGAAGGCTTACTAAACACAGGGTGCTGTTGTCAACCTCCAAACCCATCCTTTAACAAGCCTGAGACAGAGTCTGGTCATCTGTGCTGCTAACAGGTTCCCAGGTCGTTCCTGAGCTGCCACAGGTGCAGGACCGCACTTCGAGAACCACTGACACATCTTTGTTTACAAACCCAGATGTGTGACCTGAGCCTCAGTATGACAAGATTTTCCCTGAGCCTCAGTCTGCTCTTCTAGAAAATATGTAAGTGCTTGTGGAGATGAAATGAGATAACATAGGTGAAGATGCTTTCAGAAATTCAAGGTCAGAGCAGGCCCTCAAAAAAAATGAGTGTGGCTCCATGGTTGATCATCGACCTATAAACCAGGAGGTCACAGTTCAATTTCTGGTCAGGGCACATGCCTAGATTGTGGGCTCAATCCCCAGTAGGGGGCATGCAGGAGGTAGCCCATCAATGATTCTCCTTCATCAGTGATGTTTCTATCCCTCTCTCCTTATCCCTTTCTCTTTATGAAATAAATAAAAACATATTTAAAAAAATAAAATAAAACGTCAGTAACCCCCTCCTGTGGTACTCACGGATCCCTGGTTTGTTACCCAGGAAAGTGAGAAAGTCCCCACCATGGGTCGGTGTGAGGGGCAAGTGAACTAACACAACAAGACTACTTTGTGTGATGTAAAAGGTTACACCAACATTACCATTATTCCAACGATTTTTATGTATTTTTATACAAATACTTACATATCATTTAATATGAGCCAATGTTCCTAAGCACTACAGAAACATTATCCAATTTAATCATTGTAACAACCCAATGAGGAAGGTACTGCTATTATCATTTCCATTTTCAGATGAGCAGTGCTGTGCCGGGAAATGTTTAACAACCAGCTCTCTGGAAGAAAATAACAGACCCCACTTTGTAGTCTTGCCAATTCCTATTGTGTAAATGCTCCCACTGTGGCTAACTTCCAGTTGCCAACGTGCCATCGTTGAATGCAGAATTGAAAACAGACCTGGAGTAGCACAACACTTGCCCTATTTCCAGCATGCAGACGCAATAGACAGAAATAATGCCCAGAGCCTAAATAATAATAAATGTAGTAAAATAATTAGAAAGCAATGAGTTTTGACTATGTATTACCTTTGTTTTTTAATAAAATGTATTTAGTTCTAAGTCTATGTAGTCGAATTTTTTTAAAAATATATTTTTATTGATTTCACAGAGGAAGGAAGAGAGAGAGATAGAAACATCCATGATGAAAGAGAATCATGGATCGGCTGCCTCCTGCAAGTCCCCCACTGGGGATCGAGCCCACAACCCGGGCATGTGCCCTTGATCGGAATTGAACCTGGGACCTCCCAATTCACAGGCCGATGCTCTATCCACTGAGCCAAACTGGCTAGGGCTGAATTTTTTTTAAATATGTTTTATTGATTTTTTTTTTTTTTTGAGAGAAAGGAAGGGAGAAGGAGATAGAAACACTGATGAGAAGAAACATCAATCAGCTGCCTCCCAGGGGTTGGGCCCGAAACCTGGGCATATGCACTGACTAGGAATCAAACTGATGACCTCTTGGTACATGGAGGGGATGCTCAATCCACTGAGTCACCCTGGCTGGGCTATAGTTGAATTTTGATGATGGTATTTAATTACTGACTCATAAAATCTCTAAAGCCTTAGCAGTCGGCTCTTGCAAGCCAGCATGAGCAGGCTCCACCGCACCACATCTGAGGGACCTGAGGCACAGAGAGGTTAAATGCCTTGCAGAGGTTAAGTCAGGCTGATGGGCTGTCTCCAGAGCCCATCCATACGCTTAGCCGTTATGCCCTCCCTCCTTCACTGTCTTAGGCTGAGTTAATAAAATTAAATGCACCGCTCAATATGTGCCCGAGTTTATGTTTATTTATATCATATGACCTTACTTAAAGAGACCATTTCTCACACAGGGATCCATTTATGAATCAATTAACTACATCTACTTATACTTTCCCTCAACTAACTAAAGCTTTGCAATGTGTAATGCAGTTCATTAAATGCAAAGACCAAACACAAGATAATGTTTGCTGCAGGAATGAATAATTTAAAAATCCATAAGTCATTACTTTATTTGCATTCTGTTATTAAAATTTATCACCTGTTAATATAAATCAAATCTTCATCATTGATTATACAACAGTAGGCCTAAAAGTAGTTTCTGAACCTGGCTGCGAAGGATGCCAGTTATGAAATGCATGCACCTTCAAATCTATGCATACATGTATAAAATTAAATAAATCCCAGCTGCTCACAAGTTACTCAGATTAATTCAGAAGGAGCTGAGAACAGATTCACCCACAGCCTTGCAGGTGCAAGTGTGACGGCTTGTGATTGTTCCTACAAAACAGAGCTGCCGTGGCTGATTTAACTGCAGTTGTACAGAAGAGGACATCCCTGGAAAGTGTGGTTCTATAACTCTGATCAAACTGCAAGTGAGAAAAGTCACTACATTGGGGTAAAATAGTGTTTTGGGGACATAAAACTTGCATGTTGGAGGTGCTTATTTGGCGGGGAGCCCCGATCCTCTAGCTCTAAGACATTCACTGTGTGTCTTCAACCAAATTGTGCTACCTTCTCCGATGCATCTCACTGCTGGCAATTCTCTTATCAGAACCTGGCTAGGTAGATGGGGCAGGGAGCAAAATGAGTACGGCTGTCTTCATTTTTAGTAAAGCTACTGCTGATACCCATTCCAATCATGTGACATATTTTCCCCATCCTCCCGCCCACCCACTGCCAGGGGAGCTGCACCTCTGCACGCGGATGGAGAAGCAGCTCTCACATCACGGCTGAGGGCTATAAGTGTGGATGGCATTCATGGATTGAGAGTTCTCCCATAGTGCTTTTATTATCATCTCTTCACAACAAACCTACTAAGTCAATATTGTTACCCCATACTACAGAGGAGGAAAGGGAGGCCTGGCAAAATTGATGGACCAGAAAAAAACCCTTTACAAGAGCCAATACCAGAGACTTTGTCAGAAATGGACCAGACCTGAGGCTGGAATAGCCAGGAGAGCTGCTAACGTACCTCCCAGCGGCAGTCGTTGGTGAAAATCTCGTCGTTGGCCAGGTCCAGCTGGTTCCACTCCAGCAGCAGCTTCAGCTGCCCGTTCCAGTTGTCCTGCTTGTTGGTGCTAAAGGCTACAAGAGGGCAGCAGAGTCAACCACCAAAGGCCCAGAAATAAAAGGGCCAGAGCCATTCGTATGACCTATTATCAGAGCCATTTTCCCCAGAGGATTCCAAGCATGTTCTTCAAGAAGCAGACACTCACAACTGTTCTTTTGCTTTATTTTCACTCATTCTTATCAATATTCTGAATGTCCCAAAAAAGGATCAATTCAAGTGTCAATAATGTCTTTCCACTTCATATTCTAACCACGTAAATGGTATATTGATATTTTTCCATAGACTCAGATTCCATAAATGTGATATTTCAAGGACCATATCTGACTTACACTATATCTAAATCTATGAAATAATGCCATATTACAACAATGTTCTACTTGTCTTTTCCAGAGCTAATATATTCTGATCTATGTTTCTCTACAGATATAATCCTATTTTAATAAATATTCTTACAACCAAATTTCTGGCGAGCACAATAAGAATGATTTCAATAAATAGCAAATGTTTAAATCCCACTTCCTATGTGGCTCGCTCTGCTCTGCATACCTTACAGCCATAATCAGGAAGCTCAACTCTAGATGGTCTTTGCCAAGGTTCTATTTACTTCAGGTAACATCCACCTTCATGGAAATCTAGCCAAGATCATAGGTGAGAAGTTTTAACCTGAACTTCACTCCTCCGCTACAGGAGATTTGTAAACCCTGAATCTGATGCAGAATCACTGATGTGTGTGAAGTGTGTGTGCATATATGTGGACCCCTAGGACAAATGCCTATGGCTTTATCACACTCTCAAAGGAGGCTGAGGCACAAAAAAATAATTCCAAGCCACTATTAGAGATACGTCTTTGAAGAGTGCTGTGATTGGATTTGACCAGCATTTTAATGACATAAAATGTTTTCTTCTATTAAAAATATGTAACCAAGGAAATTTAACTCAACAGGTCAACAGTAGTTATTGTAGCTTCTAATCTATCATAATCAAAACTAAGTACAACATTCTATTTCAATAAAGCCATTTAAAACATAAATGCAAGTCACAGGAAGCAACACAAAGCTGAGACTTCCAGAGTGGCTATTTTTACTCACCTTTGTACAAAGCATAGGAAATAGCGTTGCTCACAATTTCATCTCCGGCCTCTTCCATTTTAATAACTGTTAACAGGTGAGAACTTTCGAGAATTTCTTTGAGCTGGCAACATTTAAAGAACAGAGTTGTCAGCCAACTGGTTTTAGACATTAGGAGTATAAAGTTCACACTTTTGGTAAAAAATCTTTTATTCTACTTTTTTTTTAAAAAAAAATACCATCTACAGGGCAGTTGCAGACCTCCTTCCCTCACCTAAAGTTCCTGTGCCCATAGAGTCTAATTTCTAAATTGGAAATAAGAAGTCCTTGACCACAGTGAGAATACAGGTTATATAAGGACACATGTAACAAAAAGCTTAGGGGCCCATTGACAGGTGTGTGTGTGGGGCCGGGGGGGGGGGGTGGGGGCCAAGCCTGGCACATGGTGTTCTGTTGTTGAGTGAATGAATAAATGAGAAAAGGGCAACAGAAAATAACAGAAATTGTCCAAATGTGGTCATAAGGGCTTAAACTATAGGCAGGGAAGGTTCAATGTGAACAAGAGCCAAGAGGACTCAGTGATTGGGTGAATAGAGAAGGGATCTGCTATGTCATCCTTTGGGAATTTTCTGTAATAGTTAATTGTAAAACATTTTTATAAAATCAAAGCTCTGGGGAACAGGCAGAGCCCCCTAATTCCATGGTTTCAGGCGTTGGAGAGCTTGGGGAGGAAGCGCTACTTCTAGAGGAGGAAGCAAGTTGGGCGTGTAGGGGAGGCAACCGATTCATGTTTCTCTTTCACATTTCTCTCTCTCTCTCTCTCTCTCTCTCTCTCTCTCTCTCTCTCTCCCTTCTTCTCTCCTCTCTCTAAAATTAATAAAAACATATCCTCAGATGAGGGTTAAAAAAATTTCTAAAAAAAAGAGGGTTAGCCTACTTTGCAAACAGACAGACTTGAGTGTAAACCCACGTGATACCCCTTACGAGGTACGGAGGCTCGGCAAATCACTGAACTTGTGTGAGCTTCCACTTCCACCAAGAAATTGGTTTGGGCCATGGCACAGTTTCAAAGTCACTGAGAAAGTGTGAAACAGCCGCAGCTGCTGGTGGAGGCAGCATGTAAGGTGTTTTCCCTTCCCATGAACTTGGCTTCCCTTTTCTGAGTCCTCTAAAGTCTCCCCCACAGCTCACCCATTTGATCCAGCTCTCGGTTTCCTCCTCATGCAGCCGGGACACGGTGCGGGGTAAGAAGCGCACCAACTTTTCCTTGACAATGGAAGAGGTCAGGGTGTCCTCCAGCTCCACCAGGCTTGCAATCACATCGGCAATCTGCCCCGAGCCCTCTACCACCACACAGGGAATCTTACTCTTGATGGAGGTGTTGATGGCCTGGGAGAGGGGAGACAGAGCCGGTCAAATGGAAGAGACACAACAACCAGAAACCTAGCTCAGGACCAAGGCTCTAAGTCAAGGTGGTTAACCAAACACATTGACATGTCATCCCTGCACTTTCCCTTTGGGGTTTTACTCTTGATCAGAAGCAAACGAAATGTTTGCTATTGGCATTGAATGAGGAAAGTACTAATGCCAAAATCCATAATAATGATATATGTGACCAATTGAAGTTCTCCATCAACAAATGCTTGAAAATATCCCTGTGTACAAAATCGATCATTCCAAATACTGACACCATCGATTTGAGTGACAGCACTCGACATTATCGTTGCTAGCTTCTCGGATGAAGGTTAGCAATATTCATACTCTTAGAGTATGAAAACACCTTCAAAGCAGCAGCCACATTGTGTTATATTGATTCATATTTCCCTCCTCAACTAATTTCCCTTGCCCCTTTAATTAAAAGAGGAAAAAAATTTGCTTCCTGGATATACACCTATCACACTTTCACATCCTGTATAAAGACCAGGGAGGCCAGCATAAGAGAATCAGGTATGAGAATTTTAATCCCTTGACAGTGAGATCATATGGGTAGAAAGCTATGAAGCATTTTCCTTTAGCCAAGACCAAACCCTTTGTTTAGAGCAGATGTTGCCCATACAGTGTGTGGTTTCTTCATCAGAGTGAGCAGAGGGCTGATCCACAGCCCAGCCGGGATGTTTCTCCACCTCACACTGCACCAGCTATGGGTGTCAGGGCTGTGTTGGGTGGGAGTAGGGGTGATGAAAAGGGTGCTGAGAGAGGAGGGGACAAAGAGCTGGTGTCCACCCTCTTCCCCTCCTCTCTTCTGTGCTCCGTGCCTTGGGCTGTGAGTTGGCTGAGCAGACATTCCTGGAAAAGGCTCCAGAAATGCAGCATCCTAGGCCTGCATCAGCTGTCTGGAAAGCTGAATTCTAAATTAAAAATTTCAGAGAGAGATAATAAATGTAATCATCTTTCAGTTACTTTCTCTCCATTTCTCTTCCTCTTTAATGTGACTGCTATTTCTTCAAACTGATAATTTTACATTGAAAAAAATCTCTATTTTAATTTTCCTCTGAAAAGTCTTTCCCAGAAGAGTTTTATTTAACAATAGTCTCAGTAATAGATCTCATAGCAGATGATCAACAAATACCTGTTGATGAATGAATGAATGAATGAACGAATGAATGATCATCTATATATATATATAAAAGCCTAGGTGACGGTTTGATCGTTCAACTGTTTGACCGGTAGCTATGATGCGCACTGACCACCAAGGGGCAGACGCTCAACGTACAGGCATGGAAACATGAACAGACTGATGAATCTCAGAGGGAAACGGGGAGGAGGGAGGGTGGGAAGAGATTAACCAAAGATCTTATATACATACTAGAGGCCCTGTGCACAGATTTGTGCACCGGTGAGATCCCTCAGCCTGGCCTGCGGGGATCAGGCCGAAACTAGCTCTCTGATATCCCCCGAGGGGTCTCGGATTGTGAGAGGGCACAGGCCAGGCCAAGGAACGCCACCGGTGCACGATTCCGTGCACTGGATCTCTAGTTGTTATATAAAAGAATAAACAAAGAGAAGTGCTAGATTATAAAATTCCAAATAACTTTGACAGAAATTGCTTGTAACTGTAGGGGTGTACTCTGGTAATAAGAGGAGAGAGGATCAAGGACCTCTGATACCTATAATCTAACCCTGTCTTAGAGTTAAGAAAGGTTAGGGGAAATGGGGGGATATGCAAGCCAACCTGGAAATTAACTAAAAGAGAGAGGTAAAATTACTTCCTTATGCTGTCCTATTCCTGGAAAGGTGCGATCATGAAAATGATGCTCATGCCTTCAAATACTCACCCACACGTGGCCACACTAATGCTCTCTGAGAAGTTGGAACAGATGCCTGGCTGCAGGCAAGACGAGATCAGTAATGTCAAGTCTACAAGGATGGAATGGGAAGCAGAATTCTTGCTCACTGCTCAACAATGCAGGTCGGAATCATTCTAGAAGCTGTCCATGATCTCAGGATCACTTAGGGTTTCAGATTCCTTCACATGGGATGCTCGGACTTTGCATGCCCAGGAAGCATGTGGTGGGTAAGCTCAAGGTGGTCTTAGAACAGGGTTTTGGTGTCAGTCTTTGTGTGTCTGATCACACCTCATCTCCACACAGATGGGGTGGCATGCAGATACATGCTGGCTATGATCCTTACGTCTCATGAGTTGATGCCAACCCTTCTCTTTGTCAGGCTGATGGCCAAAGCCAACAATGAGTATTCAGACTGTTCATGTCGCTGCAAATTCTCTTCCTAAATCTTAGCTGAGGAGACAACCTAAGCCTGGTAGGAAAACACTGTGCGGTGGGAAAGATGCTACTGACTTGCTCTAGTGAAAATAGTCAGGTTAGATTAGGTGAGCCCCCAAACCCTGAAAATACAAATTAGATGAGTGAGCTTGTTAACCAATCTTCTAGAAAACCAAACCAAGACTCACTTTTAAAGTCTCTCTTCCGCCTCCTTGGGCAAAGCACACAATGGGGACCTTGCCACCATAGTTGGAATCTGTAAAACATGAACATAAAACTTATTTTGGGACTCATTAGAAATACTCAGTGTACAATAATCAATTTGATAAATTCTTAATGACCATCTACATTTTGGTCAGAATCCCATATTTGAAAATAATGATACACATAAAATATTTTTAACCAAGTAAACAATACCTAGTCTTTTTTTTTTTTTTAAAGACATCTACAACCAGGGAGAGTAGGACTAGGAGCTTCTTCTCTGTGAGCCCTGAGTGTGGGGTGACAGCTACAAACTTCACGGACTTCACTATTTACCCCTTAGTCACGCTGGATGTGTCTTAGTGTCTCAAGCTGCTAACAGCATGATGCAGGTCATGCTGCAATTTGTTACTGGTATTTAAAATGCTAAAGTCTGTAAATGATTTACTTTTGCTAACATATATTAGGCCAGATTCAAGTTTATCCTCACAATAAAAACTCTCACTCGTTTGCAAAACCCTATGCTTTTCTGAGCTGGTGGAAAATTTGCGTAACTATTTATTCTCTCAAGGGGGAGCACTGCATATAGAAATGTCTTCCCTTCTTGTACGTCCCATTGATGAACGTGTAAAGCTGAGAACATCTCCAGCAGTTCCCTGTTATGAAATAGATCACTACATCACGAGCGAATCTGGTTCCACAACAGCACACCTGTCAACCACAGGAAGAAAGAGTGAGTGGTTCACTTTCCATGGCAAACAAATTCTGCATTCTCCCCTGATTAGGTGGTTCTTTCACATAGAAGTAGCCAAGATGCAAAGAAGTAAACCTGTCGGCTATTAAACCAGCAGATTGGTTTTTATCATTTCTATGCCAGCTAATTGCACTGTTTTGTGAGCTCATATTTGCCATCAGGGATTTTATTTATTCTGAACTGTTGTCTAGCAGAAGAGACAGCCGGCTTTCTATCCTAACACACTAGAGGGGCAAGTGGCAGCATTTGTCATTGCTCCAGCCTGTTGACGAGTACCTATCGCAGTGACCCTGGCAAAGCATCCTAATTTGTTGAGGAAAGCAGAGAAATAACAGCTCTTCTTTGGGAATAGGA
Source organism: Myotis yumanensis (assembly GCF_028538775.1). Lineage (NCBI taxonomy): Eukaryota > Metazoa > Chordata > Mammalia > Chiroptera > Vespertilionidae > Myotis > Myotis yumanensis. The sequence continues at coordinate 32,236,802 of NW_027223759.1, read as the reverse complement.
GATTAATCGGGTGGGTTCGCCATGCTTCACTCAATAACTGGTCGCTACTGCTGTTGGTGCTACTGCTGCTGCTCTTGTTAGTATGTTTGTCCAGTGTCCCGCTCCCTGAGTCCTGACCTTGAATGGTGCGCTCAGAGATGTACTTCTCCAGCTGGTTCCGGAGCTTCGCCTCCACTGTGGGATGCCCGTGGCAGCCATTGTCCACCAGCAGCAGGTGGGTGTGATTGTTGTCCAGGATGTACAGAGGGTCCCTCTTGAAGTCGTCCATAATGTACTGAGCTGAAAAGTAGCCCTGGAAAGCACACAGAAGCTTGTCTTTGAGATTCTGTTTGTTGGCCAAGATGCGTGATGACATTTTTATAGGTTCCTCTGAAGGCTAACTTTTTGGGTTCAGCTACCTTGATACCTCTTCCCAGATTCTTAAGTTCAGAACATCTTAGAGATCTTATAGAACAGGCCTTCATTTTAGTATAAAGAAATGAAGGTTCAAAGTGGTTGGGTCACTTGCCTATTATCACATAAGTGACCAGTGATAGTGCAAAGGTCAGCTTCCCAATCCAGTTCTTGTGCCATCACCTGTGCTTTTTTGAATAAATTCATTGAAATTGATAGCATTCAGAAAAGGATAGCACATACACGTACATATATATATACACACACATATGTATATACACATATTCAGACACACACATATATACTCACACACAGATACACGTACACATGTATGTGCCTAGATCCAGGTAGAGGTGGACATTAGTATACACACATACATATTTGTTTGCGATCTATCATATGAGAAGACCTGTGCCAGGGTCTAGGGATTAGAAAATGAATTTATTGTTGTTGTTAATCCTCACCTGAGGATTTTTTTTTTCATTGATTTTTCTTTTTTTTTTTTTTTTTTTTTTTTAGAGAGAGAGAATGGAAGGAATGGGTGGGAGAGAGAAACATCGATCGGTTACCTGTCATATGTGCCCGGCTGGGGATCTAAAACACAACGTAGATATGTGCCCTGATTGGGAATCAAGCCTGCAAGTTTTTGATATACAGGACAATGTTCCAACCAACTGAGCCACCCGTCAGGGCTGGTGGGAACAGATTTTAATGAACTGAACACATCCATTGGCAACACCTTCCCAGGAATTCTTTGATTATATCATCTTTGTTTTTAATTCCTGAGGTTCCAAAGGCCTTTCTTGCAAGGCCAACTTTCCCATGAGTTAACGCCATCACAGAGCCCAAACGTTCAGGCCAGAGCCCCACACCCTGATCTTTCTCCCATGTGACCTCACAGACCTCCTCCCATCCCGCCCATACCTCAACATCACAATTCCTGATGAGGGTGTCCCTGTTGGAGACCATGCCCCAAGCCGCTATGCCAATGGCCACAATGTTCTCCTCTGAATTCCTGCTGATGGTGTTGTCTCTCACCACCTCCCCGATGAACTTCATCAGGCCATAATGGGTGCCTCCGGTGAGAATCCAAGCGCCTGTCAATAAGGGAGAAGCAAAGGCTCAGCTGGCTCTGAGTAAGGTTCCTGTCTTGTGCTCACAGTTGGCCACACCCCCCTTTCCAATGAGGCCATGAGGAGTGAAGTAGCACCCCACGTAGCCCACGCAGAGTGCAGGCAGATGACCGACTTCCCAGCTCTGGCCCCTCACATCATCTCAGTAGATGTTCCAGGCCAGGGGTTTTGTCATGATGCCTACGACTTACTCTCAGACGATTCCAAAAATATCATAATATGTAGATATTTATGGAAAGAGAATTATGGGAAAATGTTAACAATTGGTGAGTCTAAGTGAAGAGTTATAGACATTCATTGTATTCTTATAATCCTTATAATTCTTTGTATTCTTATAATTCTTTTGAAGGAATTTTCATAATAACAAGTTAAAAAGAAAACAATGCTGCCGTGGCCAGTGTGGCTCAGTTGGTTGGGCATCATCCCGTGCACCAAAAGGTTGCTGGTTCGATTCCTGGTCAGGGTGCATGCTGAGGTTGCAGGATCGATCCCCCATAGCAGGCATGTGGGGGGAGGGGCGGCCATTGATGTTTCTCTTTCTCTCTCCCTCTCCTTTCCTCTCTCTAAAAATCAATAAAAATATTTTTTAAAAATAAAAAGTGCTAAGCTAATATTCAAGTAAGAAAGCCCCAGTTATTTGTTTTGATCTCCATCAATACTGGTGGTTATGGCCTGCTGTTTCCAGCAGCCCACCCTTGATATAAAGAGCAAATAAATAAATTTTGATTTTTCAGAATATTCTGGATAAATTTTTTATGTAGAAATAAGAAAATTAAAGCTTAGACGTTTAAAGGAAACATTAAATTACCCACAACGAAGCACCTTAACACTGATTGTAAAGTTAGTTTGAGAACCACAGCACCCCCACACCTCCAGAGCTCCCTGTCCACTCATTTAAGGTCCTCGCTTTTTACAAGAAAATGATTAATTATCTAATTCTAGAAAATAAGGAGATCCGAATCGAAGATGGCGGCATAGGTAAACACCGGAGACTGCCGCCGAGGACAACCACTTCAAAAATACAACTAAAAGTCGGAGCGGACATCAACCAGAACCACGGGAAGGCTGGATGAGGAGAGTCTCTTCAACTAGAAGCAAAAACAACAGCATTCCGACGCTCAGCGGAGGCGCAGTGTGGAAAATTCAAAGGTACGCGGTGCGGTGGTGAGGGTGCGCGCGCAAAGCGGGCTGGCGGCTGAGGGCGCGATTGTCGTTTTCAATCAGGAGCGAGTCTCAGACTCTGGGCTACAGATCCGGGCGAGTCTCTAGGGACCCAGACTCAAACGGGAGAAGCGGGACTGTCTGGCTACGGCCCCTCCGAGGTTTGCAGCGATTGCTGGGACAGAGAGGCAGAGCCCCTGGGGACGGACTGAGAGCGGCCATAGCTGCTCCGTCCCCCCGCCCTGTTGAGCCCGCCCCGCCCAGGCCCTGCGCACAGCCATTTGCCGATCGCCTCAGGCAAGGGCTGGACTAGCGCCTCCCCTGAGGACTGAAGTTTTCCCACAGCTGATTTCCACAGCCAGTCGGCCTGGTGGTCAAATCCCTCTAGTGTTAACTACAACAATTAAGGCTTGGCTAGAACAAGACTGCGCACAGAGACCACAAGGGGGTGCACCAAGAAAGCATAAAAGATGCGGAGACAAAAAAACATGACAGAAATGGAGGATATGGAGCTAAGAATCGCAATTTTGAGGGCTTGCCATAAATTTGTGCAGAGCCTCACGAAAACTAATGAGACCCTCGATGCTACGATAAAGAAATTAGAAAGTAAGCATACACGGACTGAAATAAAGAATATTATACCCAATAGCAGACCAGAGGAGCACAAGAATCAAAACAAAGATTCGACAAAAAACACCCAATTGGAAAAGCAAAATGAAAAAAGAATCCGAAAGTGTGAAGATAGTGTAAGGAGCCTCTGGGACAGCTTTAAGCGGACTAATATCAGAGTCATTGGAGTGCCAGAAGATGGGAGACAGCAAGATATTGAAAACCTATTTCAAGAAATAATGGCAGAAAACTTCCCCCACCTGGAGAAAGAAATGGACTTACAGGTCCAAGAAGCACAGAGAACCCCAAACAAAAGGAATCCAAAGAGGACCACACCAAGGCACATCATCATTAAAATGCCAAGAGCAAAAGACAAAGAGAAAATCTTAAAAGCAGCAAGAGAAAGAGGCTCAATTACCTACAAGGGAATACCCATACGACTGTCAGCTGATTTCTCAACAGAAACTTTGCAGGCCAGAAGGGAATGGCAAGAAATATTCAAAGTGCTGAATACCAAGAACCTACAACCAAGATTACTTTATCCAGCAAAGCTATCATTCAGAATTGAAGGTCAGATAAAGAGCTTCACAGATAAGGAAAAACTAAAGGAGTTCATCACCGCCAAACCAGTATTATATGAAATGCTGAAAGGTATCCTTTAAGAAGAGGAAGAAGAAGAAAAAGGTAAAGATACAAATTATGAACAACAAATATGCATCTATCAACAAATGAATCTAAGAATCAAGTGAATAAATAACCTGATGTACAGAATGAACTGGTGACTATAATGAATCAGGGACATAGAAAGGGAATGGACTGACTATTCTTGGGGGAAAAGGGGTGTGGGAGATGCAGGAAGTGACTGGACAAAAATCATGCACCTATGGATGAACTCAGTGGGTGGGGAGTGAGGGTGGAGGGTGGGGTGGGAGCTGGAAGGAGGGGAGTTATGGGGGGAAAAAAGAGGAACAAATGTAATAATCTGAACAATAAAGATTTAAAAAAAAAAAAAAGGAAAAAAAAATTATCTAATTCTAGAGCATCTGGATTCTGCGCACGAACTGCATATGAGAATTCCATCCCGAAGAGGAGCGCACCTTTGGACTGAGCGATGTAGATCAGGCGGCTGAAGATCTTGCGCATGCGTGGCTTCAGGGCAAAGTTTTTGGCACCTCCGGTCACAGAAATCACAAGGTTGGGCGTTTTCAGGTGCCAGTGCTGGGTCAGCAGCTCGTACAAGATTTCCGCGTCAGTGTCGCAGGACAATCGGATATACTGTGGGAAGAGGGAAAGCGTCACGGTGGGCACGTGTCCTCCTGACCACCAGGGATCAGCAGGCTTACCTGCTCCTACAGAACCCAGCTGAGGGTCCCCATGGGGAAGTGGAAGGAGAGCAGCAGACTGGGGGCATGTGGGTGCCACCAAAGGGCCCTCCAAGCCAGCTGGAGGACTTGGGACTGTAACCTAAAGGCAGCAGGGCACCTGGGCAGCGTTTTCAGCAGAGCAGACACGGGTGGGGTTCAGTTATGTTTTAGGGCTTCCTCCAGGGGTAGAGATGACTACAGATTGAGGAACAAGGCTGAGGAAGGGGGAGCTGTGGGAGGCTAGACACAGTGCTGGCCCATCCAGGGCAGAGATCCAGGGAAGAGATGGCAGTGCAGGGAGCTGGGTCACCTTCCAGGGTTGCAAGGACAGGGCTTAGCGGGAGAGGGGGGATGGAGGGAGTCAAGGCCCAGGCTTTCAGCCACCTGTGAATGGTTCTGTCATTCAGATAGAGAAAATGGGAGGATTTGAGGAGACACTGTTAACGATCATTTAACATTGTTGTAAAACCCCATATAAGAGCCTGCAAAGTGGGTGTGTAGTGGGTGTGTGTAGACCTTATTCAGGGCCATATGAATACTCAAGAATGACATATGCCAAACGAAACAGGAAATTCATGAAAGTTTTCATCAGTCCTCTTGCAGCAGTGAGAGTCAGCATGGGTGTCACAGGAGTGCCTGCAGTGTGCAGACAGGCCGCTGGGTGCGGAGCCGGTCATCATCTGAGGTTCCAAAGTCCTTTCTTGCAAGGCCAACTTTCCAGTTGCACATAATCTAACCATAGCTTTTATACTTTTACTAGAGGCCTGATGCACGAAATTCGTGCAAAAGTAGGCCTTCCTTCCGCTGGCTTCCAGCACTGGCTTCTCTCTGGCACCCAGGACCCGTGCTTCCCTGTGGCCACCAGCAGGCACTTGGGACCGGGGCTTCCCTTGCAGCCCCGGCTTGGTCCGGAAGGACGTCCGGAAGGATGTCCGGTCTAATGAGCATATTATGCTTTTATTATTATAGATAAGTTTTCTCTTTTTCTGTGATAGTTTTTGGACTGACCACCCATCTCCCACCTCCATACTATTGGACAGTTCAAGGTAACTCAAAGTAGCCCGAGTTTTGTTCCTATATAATTGCTATATTTGTTAGTGAGGGTAGAAAATCATTGCTTACCTTCCCTTTCTTCCCCAGAGTCTCAAACTGAATATCCCCAAAGGCATCAGTCGGAAACTCCTTGGTGTGTTTCTTGTAATTCCATTTCTCATTCTGGTTGATCTGAGTGCCTTCGATGTGCTGGCTCTGGGCATAGCCACACTTGCACACATTTTCCCTGAGCAGAATGACATTGATGAGTAAGCTCATACCAATGACCAAAGAGAGACCCTTAGTTTTTCTGATGTTCATCTTCTAATTCACACAAAGTAAGAACACTCATTTATTAAGAACCTTTTGTACTCTGAGGCACTATACGAGGTGTTTACGTGTTACCCCATTGAATCCTTACCACACCCATGACGAATACTTTGCTAGCATTTTAGGATAAGAGATTTCAGTTCAGAAAATTGGCTCAAGGCCATGCAGGGAGCAGGCAGCCAGGCCAAGGTTGGACTTGGGCTGATTCTAATGCCCCTGCTCTCGCTTGTCCTTGCACCCTCCTCTGTTCCTACCTCCGCTCAGCAGAGTCAGTGCTTTAATTGTAAACTACAGCAGCAACTCTCGCAGCAGTTAACAGCTAGACTTTTCTTCTTCAGCAGGTAGAAAAGGCAGAGGGGAACTAGAGGAGAGGGAGGTGGGACCACATTGTGCACTGGGGTCCATGTGCATCTTCTGTGGGACACATCAGCAGGCAATCCATTCGCTCACTCGCTCATTGGCTAGCATCCATGGAGGACCTCCCTCGGGCAGAGCTGCTGAGGGCTGCTCCCAAGGCTTTGGTAACCCAGCCTCGATGCTCCAGCACACGGGAGACTCGCAGTAGATGAAAACCCGATTAGAAGGGAAGGCCTGACAGAGAGCCAGTCCGATTGCACGCGTGCACATACGCAATGTCTCCTGCCAACCACTACAAAATGGCACCTGCATGGCCACGGGCCTCTGATGGGGAGAGGGGGTCCCGGGCTTGTGGGGGTGCTGAACGGGGCCACAGCCTCTCTTGGGGCCTTTACCAATGACTGCCAAAGCTAAAAATATAAAACAAAATGATTTCGCTCCAGGGACCAACTTCAAGCTACTTGCCAAATTCTTCCTGCTCATGCACCATTTCTGAGAACTGCAAGATGGAAACAGCTTCAATAATGGACTAGTGATCATTAGTTTGTTTGTTGAAACGGTAGTTAATAATTTACGTTCGAACATGGAAGCAAAAACGGAGGGAAAACAGTTGCTTACGTGGCCTTAGAGTCTTTGGTAAAGAAGACACACTCCCTTTTCTTAAAATTTGCTTCAATAAAATTCACCAATTCCTTTGGAGAAAGAACATTGGACAGCACATTACCAATTTATCCTCCCCCTGCTGTGACTAACGAATACTGAAATGACCTGCACCTACTTCAAAGGTTCTAAGACTTTTTACTACATATTCATAGCATCCTCATCCATTCATGCTTTTAGAGTGCACAGTGTTTGTAAAAAGAGGCATTTGTTTAAACTTTTATAACTAAATGCAAATTTTTCTAAAAATTACTTGGAGTTATCTTGTAAGAAAGTCATTACACACACACACACACACACACACACACACACATACATACAAATTATGTTTTTCCATCTCTAAGGCTACCAGGGGAATTTAAGCATTTGTTGATAGTTCAGCATAAATAATACAGCATTGCAGATTCTAGTCCTCTTATGCTTGCTTTACAAAAGGAGATATATTCCAAAACCTCTGTCCATCCCCCCAGCAACAAGGTGGTATGATATCTGTGACCTAATTCTGACAACCAACCAAAAGACTTTGTAAGCCACAAGCTTCCCTTTAATTGTCAGAAGCAAACTTTGGAAACAGATGAAAAATACTTCAAAAAATACCTACACTCCTCAAAGCGGGAGGAGATACTTGCAACATGTATTAATCACGGGATTGGCAAACAGCATATATGAAGAACTATAGATTACTGAGAGTGAGAGAGACAACCGAATGGGAAAGGGGCAAAGACTTGAGCAGGCAGCTAGCAAAAGAAGACACACAAATACCCCATAAATGTGTGAAAAGAAACTCAACCCCACAGCAATGAGGCAAGTCTGAAGGGAGACCACAGTGACATCCCATTGCACACCCACCAGGTCAGAAGCATGAACAGACGAGGCACACGGAAAGTGGGTGAAGGGCTCGTGCCCTCTGCGGGTGGGTGAGCAAAGTGGTAGGACCACTCTGGAACACTGTCCAGTGCTGCCAACAAGGCCGCATCCCTAGAAAGAGTCCCTTGTGGGGAGAGAGGGAGGCTTGTCCCGTGAATGACCTGCAAGCTCAGAATGCCTGGCAGTGGGTTGTGGGGTTCAGGGGCTGTCCTGCCCTGGGAAGGAGGGGCTGGCAACCCAAACCCACTGCCCTTAGGTGCCGGGCACTGGCAGCTGGAGTTCTCAGACAGTCACACAAGGTAGTCCTCCCAAGTCAGGCTGCTGGCACCAACGCCAGCCCTGACTCCTCACCCCCAGGGAGGCCATCACCAGACGTGCACCACAAAAGCGGGCGGGGGGGTGGGGGGGGAGACGGGGGGAGAGACAGGGACAGTCCCTCTCCTGAAACAAAGTCCACGGTGCACCCGCACCTGAGTCAGCTTCCACCCAGAAAGGTGGAGAGGACAGCACAGCGGAGGCCACCAAGTCCCTGTCCCCTGTGTGTTCCTCACAGGCCAGGTGAGACCAGGAGCAACATCTAAGAGGGCACCTGGTGTGGGGAGGGGCAGGGAGCGCCCGCTTGCTCCTCTGTTTCCCTACAGCTCACTGATGTGACCCAAGGTCAGTCCACGGAACCACAGCCACGCGCCCTGCACGTGGGAGAGAGCCTCTTCCGGCACCCCGACCCGCACCGGCTCATCCAATAGCAATGACAGGCGTGTCTCTGCAACCCGAGGGCCGCGTGGGCGCTGGCTGGAGCAGGTGAGAAGCTTTGGCAAGAACTAACTGAGGCCCAGCCTTAGAGTAAAAGAAAAGGACTTAGAATCAAGAATCGTTTCTGAGGTGAACCAACAGGGCTGCAAGCAAGAACACCAAGCACTGAATATTAAGCTGATTATTACAAGGTTAGCATGTACATTTTCATCAAAGTCAGTTAAGAAGCGCATTATTCAACAGCTTACTAAGGTTACAAAGGAGTGCATGAGAAACAACACAGAAAATGCTTCTCCATTCAGCAAAAATAACCCACAGGACAAAATACTACATGTTGAGATGTCATTTTCTAAAGAAGAGGCATCGGTCCCCAAAGAATCCTGAGTGCCAAAGTGATGCTTTCTGACAGGAGGGCAGCTGGGCGCCCCCAGACTCACACTCTCGCTGTAGGACACGTCCGTGCTCCGGGACATGCTGGAGTACAGGGTCCGCGTGCTGTCCAGCGTGCCGTTCCTTCTGCTCCTCATGCTGAGCCTGGCACCCTCGAAAGACATCTGTTCTCCTGTGGAGAATGGGGGTGGGAGGTGCTGAGATCGGGTCATGGGCAAAAAAGCTTTACCACAGCCCATCCCTCTGCCCTCTCCTCCCCACCCTTTGCTGAGTGCCCAGGCTCAGCCCCCAGCCCCGAGGGGCAATTGCAGCTCTGCCTCTGCTCCTCTCCCTCCCTCATCTTCATCCCTGGACCCAGCTTGGGTCTCTGTCCTTTGTCCTTCCGTGGGTCTCTGGTCCCTCCCGCCCAGGGCTGGGGCCTCTTGGGGCTCCCTCTCCTCAGTGTGATGCACATCACAGACCACCACACACTGTGGCTTCAAAATAGCTACTTCCAGGTTCATGGATTTGGAGTAAAGAGGACTTACAGAACCAGCTGTAACTAGCAGCTTGTAGCGGCCAGAGGAAGGGGCTGTCGGGTCAGGGGAGGAATCCTGGCCCTGACACCCGCAAGTGAAGGGGGAGAAGGACCTTGCAGGCGGGGGTGGTGGGGCCTGAGGGCCAGCATGCGCCTTCTGGTCCCCCTGAGACTCAAAGTGGCCGGTGGCAATACCCTCCCAGGCTGGGGTGCAGGCTGTACCTGGGCATCACAGAAGCCTCAGCTCCCATAAAGACACCCCAGGGCTGCCCTCTACTCCTCACGCTCAGGCCTGCCCCTCCCACTTGGACCCTTTGCCCCTGTCTCCCAAAGCCCATATCCCAGGCCGCAAACCAAACACACCACGTCCCTGTGCTGTCCACAAACACAGCAAACGGGACGTTTCTAGAACGCAGGCATCAGCCATCCTGCACACCCCGTTACCCCAGTCTCTCCTGGCACCCAGCTCCCCAGAGGCCCAGTACCCCTGTGTCCCCTCCACCTCCTTCACCCATCCTGCCTCTCCCATGGGCCTGCTCCTCACATGAGCCCCACCTTTCTCATCCTCAGTACCCGCCCAATCTTCCCAGACCCTCTCCTGGTTATCTCCTGCTCATCTTCTCAGGAATCACTTCTTCAGGGAGGTCCCCTGTGATGCCCAGGCTGGCTCAGGGGCCCGGTGACCTCTCCACCTGCTGTGACCACCCTGATTTGTTTCATGAGCCCTGTGGCCCGTCAGCTTGCTGACGTCAGGGACCAGATGGATCTCGTTTTGCACTACCTTCCCAAGGCTGGCACAGTGCACCTGGTAGCTCTGCACAAATACTTAGTGAGTGATTAATTTAAAGGGATAAATACCCTCACACAGCCTCCAAATCCTCCTTTGGTTTGTACACTAATTCCACATCCTCAATATGGAAAGGACTAAGACCCATGCTCAGCCACATGGTTCCTGAGCTCTTGGCCACGTGGGCCTGACTCCTGTGTCCAGATCGCCCGCCGTCCCAGGCCAGCCTCTGACTCTCCCACCCACAGGGACTGGAAGTTTCTTTAAACCTCCCTGGGAAAGGGCGGTCCCGGCTGTTTAAAACAATGATGCTCCTTTTACTTCTCTCCCCAGGCATTTTGAAGAGAGGCCTAGAGTATTAATTGGTGCTTCACATACATTATTGCAAAACCGCAAATCAATCCTGCAGGGTCTTCACTATGATCCCCATATAGCAAATTGCTTCTAAGTAGGGCGCCACCCGGCAGGAAATGATTTTATTTGCCTGAAAGGAAGACGCTGCTGTGGGAAAAGGGAAGTTTTGCTTTCTGATCACATTCCAATTCAGTGAGACACGGGAAAGCGTGTAGATGAGCAGCAAGCTGCTGGTCCCGACATTGCCGACACCGGGCATGAGCTTCTGATTGGTTTTCGGAGGCCAAGTGGTTCACCTTGACTAATTATAAGCGTAGGCATCCTTAACAATGTCTTACTCAAAAGATGGTCGCTGCTGTTATTTATAGTGGGGACAATTGGAAATAACCTAAATTTCCATCAATAGGAGAACATTCCACCCAAAAGAAGTAGGGGGACAGTGCCATGAGCGGGATGCACTGTAATGAAATGGAAAGATAATGATTCATTATGAATAGGTGGAGACACAGGAGGCAAGAAATCCTAGTGGTTAAGAGCTCTGGCTTTAGAGAGTGAGTTTGGGTTCAGCCACTAACCCTGTGACCTTGAGTGAGACCATCACCCTCTTACATATATATAATTGACTTCATAGAGGAAGGGAGAGAGATAGAAACATCAATAATGAGAAAATCATTGATGGGCTGTCTCCTGCATGCCCCACACAGGATCGAGCCCACAACCCGGGCATGTGCCAAACTAAAGACTGACAGCTTCTCAAGTTTCCCACCCAGAGAAACCCATGTTCTCCGAACACAATGAGCCACCAGAGGCCTCATTAAAACTCAGATTGCTGGTCCCACCTGAGGTGCCCGGAAGCTGTGGGGTGGACCAAGGACTTTGAGTCTCTAACACGTTCCAGGAGCTGCTGGTACTGCTGGTCAGGGGACTCCAACCAGAGAACCATGGGGCTAACCCAGAAGCTGCAAACAACACCAATGCCTTCCTCATCTCAAGCTTCAATCAAATGCCTTCAGAACTTGTAACTGAATCTTTGTAAAACACAAGCATGTAATTGACAGGTGCTTAAGAGGCAGTTTTGGCTTAGTATTCTTCTCTGATCACAACTTGAATCTATGAACAAGACAATTCATCCTGCCAGCACACGAAACACATCATCATCAGGCCAGGAACAACGTCTTACTGCCAGGAATAAATAACAGCTATGTCTTATGTATGGCCTACTATGTGCCAGGCACTGTGTGACACTCTTTTGTATCAACTCTCAATCCTCCCACGAGTTCTATGAATTATTATTTTCCTACTGAACCAAATGAGAAAACCAGGGCCCAGAGAGGTCAAGTAACTTCCCCCAAGTCACACAGCTGATAAGTAGAAGAGAATACATTCAAACCCAAACTGGCTGGCCTGAGAGCACAATCCTTAAACTACTTTGTGCTCTCTAATACAAATACCTCTTTGTGAAGGAATCAATTGTCATTTTTACTATATTAATACACTATCAAAATGTAAATAAAGCATTAGAAAACTCATTCCGTTGGTTGGGGGAGAAATTGACCCAATGTTATTTTTATTATTGACTTTCATGGATAATTTTAAATAATCCAGATGTCACCCTTTCACAACATAATACTCTTGCATCCTCTGAGCTCAATGCAGAAACAAAAACAAAAAATCAGTCTGCTATGTTACTGTCCTAATACAAGAATGGCACTTGGCATGTTTTAAAACTGCATTTCAGCTTTAAATCTAGTCGCCATGGTCACACCAGACCTGAGATGCCATTTTCCAACAGGATGTACAGTCCTACGTCTCTTTATGGTAAAAAAGGAAAAGAAAGAGAAAGAATAAATAACAATGCCTGTGATACTGAACAAGAGAGGAACTGAATCGTTCATGCTCAGATGAGAATGTTCCAAAGGCCCGTCCAAACCCCAGGCACCTCCACTCTTCTCTCCCTTCAATTATTCATTACAATGATGAGTATGACACTTGCAGAGCTTCAGATATAACTGACACCATCCAGAGATACCACCCCGACCCCCACTGCCAGGCGTGCTGCCACGGTGCACGTGGGAGTGGCAGCGACTGGGAGGGTTGGTGTACACCTGGCTTTCACATGTCATCCACTGCCACAGAACTGAGGTTCGTGGTGGCATAGGCATTCTCCTGCTTTTCTAGTTATCTTTCTTTTTGTCGGCCACGTTTTTGGAGTTTGAATAGATGGGTAAAAGCTGAGAAAATGGTGAAAGCCAATGGAGGCTCCTGAAGTCACTGATCCCAGTGTCTCCTGCCCCAAAGTGTCTCCTCTGAGACAAGAGGTGGAATCCAGCAACAGATAATGCTTGAAGGTGCTATTTTCTGAGAATCCCCTAGAATAGGGGGAAAAGCAGGGGGTTCCTATGGTACCTGGAACCCTATAATCTTCACAGATGCCATGAATAACATTAATTCTTAGACAAGACAAAAAAAATAATCATGGATAATAACTGTTTCAGATTTTAAAGAATTATAAATTCAAAGTCACAGCTTTATTTTTTTTCCACAGCTTTAAAATAAAATTATTTACACTCTCAGGATACACAAACTTCTCTGGTAATAAGTGTATTTGGATAGCGCATAGCTAACAGATTTAAGAAATAACCATCCCCTTACGTTCAGCTTAAGAATCCTCACACTGAGAGTCAGTGTTGGCCATAATGGACTCAAAATTAAATAGAAATAAAACCTTTAATTATTCATCCACCTCCTCAGTGTTTCTTGCTCCTAAATAATACAAGTGATGAGCATGCTTCTGAAGCCGAAAAACTGGAAGGAACCACAGTATAAATAAAGTAAAAATAAGTCAAATATACTTTTCCACTTGAATTATCAAAGAATACTGACTATTTGAATGTATTCTTTCTTGACGCTAATTTAGATTTCAACACAGTCTTGGTTTACAGGAGACCTGCTTCATTATGTTCCCAGTAGTTTCAGGACCTAGAACTGAGTTAGGTCGTCAGCTGCAGCCTTAAGATGGGAATTTCCTAATAAAGCCCCTTTGAGGAAATTTGTGACTCTGTCAATCAGGAGGAGGGAGGGGGGAGCTGTAATTGTATTTTAAATCACTCAAAAATATAGCAGAGATTTCTCCATTTCTATCTAAATTCAAATGAGTGCTAAAGACATCTGTGAACTAGCATTTACTTCTCCCCACAGCTCTTTGGGAAATTTCCAATTTTGTCTTCCTTTAGCTCCAGATCTTCATAGGAAAACTAAGCGATGCCCTTCTCAGAGACACTACACTGGCACCAGTTCTACGAGTCACAGCAAGCACAACAGTTACGGAGAGACGAAAAGCAGAGGAGAACATACCAGTGGAGGATCTCGGGTAGGGTTTGCTTTCACTCCAAAGGTCCCGCCTCCTGCAGGAGGAACCGGCTTTTATAGCCCGAGCTCCCTGGCCCTGCCTTCCTCTGGGAGGTTCTTTTAAGAGGAGGGGCAGAGAAAACTTCAGCCACTGAAAGAGGACTCTTGGAGCCAGGCTTACAGAAGCAATGTAGTGAGTGAACATGAGCAAAGTATCCATAATTATAAAACATGGTATTTCAAATGCTCGTAAAGTAAAAACACAAAATTCCCACCCTGGCGTGCCCACAGTATCAGTATTAAAACATATTAAAATTTAATTTCTACAAATTAGTGGCATGTTTTTAAACCACAAATAAAATGGGAAGTGTTCATTATGCAAAGTAATGGCAAGAATAATTAGTAGATTAGAAGCTTTTAATGAGGGAGAAATCTTAAATAGAGGGAATTTAACAAGCATTGGGGGCTTGTTTGTTTGTTTGTTTGTTTGATTTTGCAGATTTTGTTCACTTTCTCCACACCATCAAATATTCAGCATTGGGCTAGCTAGGCAGGGGTGGTGGGGGCGGCATGAAGGCTCAGTGAAGCTAGCTTTATTAATTTAGAATAATTTCCATGCCCCCTTGAAACTACACTTTGTTTTTGTGAAAACTCCACAAGAGAAATGAAGTAATGATGGCCAGTTGGCGACTTGTAGTAATTTTATTTAACTGATGCACCACCATCATCGTTGAAGCAGTTTTATTATAGTCAATGCTCCTTGGAGGTTGGTGATAACTTCTATTATGTATTAATATATGAAGTCTATGCTATAGACAAGTAGAAATAAGATAGCATATCTGAAAATTGCTTCTACAGTGCAAACAAATGCAAAGGGCTTGGAGATTAAACATAATGAGTGTCAAGGGGAAATTTTGTAAAGGCAGAGGGATTTAGGCAAAATCTAAATGGAGAGATAAGATGCAATTAATTATAGTGGTATATTTAATTCAGGGAGAAAAGCCTTTTGACAAAAAGAAACAAAGAATGTAAAAATAGGGTCACATTATAATGGTGAGTGTGACACTTGCGGAGCTTCAGATATAAATGACACCAAGGGCCAACAGGTAATGAAAACAAACAGATTATAAGGCAATAGGGAAGGGTGGAAACTGTGGAAAATTGGAAATAACAGGTGCTTGTCCTGAATAAAGACCCATGTCAGAAGAGATCTAGCCAGAAACTAAAAAAGCTAAAGAGAATCAGATTAAAAACCTAGAGAGAGAAAAAGTGGAACCTCAAAATTGCCCTTAATGTGGATCCCAGGACTGAAACCTCCCCTACCCCCATGACTTCCAACCCTGCCAATGGATCAGGTGCTCTCTCTCCTAAGCCTGCAGTCTACACAACATCCTTCCAGGTATTTTCAGAAAAACATGGAATTGAAAACCAGAACCTAAAATCTAGTTTGAAACCACCCCCCCCCCCAAAAAAAGGAAGAACTGGAAAGGACTAGAAAGCTAGAAAACTATAGAGACTGAAGAACAGAATGCATACTGAAGGGATGCCCTTGTGGAAGGTGACGGAGCAGTGACCCTCCGAGGGCATAGGGAAGCAGGTGGCAGAAGGAGCATGGAGGGGGAAGTGAGAGAGCTGGAAGGAGAATGATGCCTTCATTGGATGGAGTACTGTAGAGACATTAAATTAATCTTGATTTAAAGCTGTATTCCCAGGGCAAGATTGGAGTAGGTTGCAAAACAGGGCATACAATTTTGCCTTTGGTTTAAAATATACCTAGAGAAAGAGATCCAGAGGACAAGGAGGCTGGCTTGGGGATGGAAGCAGAGAGCCAGTGTTGGGAAGCCTCTGAGCTGGGACTGGAGGGGTGTCATGGCACTGCAGAATAGAATGGAAGGGCCCTGAGCACCAGACTGGGGGCCTCAGAGTTTATTAGATGGGCCATCCCCTATAGGTCCTTGATAGTAACAGGGAGGGTTACACACACACTGAAAGGGACATGTAGCAGGAAGTGGAGGGTTTGGTGGTGTGGAGGGCAGTCTTCAGGCGGATGCAGCCCTGTGAAGTCTTGGGGAAACCAGTGCTTCTGAGCAACTACTGTACACTTCCTGCGACCATGGCTCAGCCTTGCTGCCTCCCCCATAAGACTGGATCCAGTCTTGGGTGGGGGATGTAATTGTGCCACACACACACACACACACACACACACACACACACACACAATTAATATGGTTTAACCCTGACCCTCATGACCTCAGAATGTGACTGCATTTAGAGATAGGTCTTTGTAGAGGTCATCCAGTTAAAATGAGGTCACTGAGGTAGGTCCTGGTCTGATATGACTGGTGACCTTATAAAAAGAGGAGATTAGGACACAGGCACACACAGAGGAATGACCCCGTGAGGACACAGGGAGAAGATGGCCGTGTGCATGCTAAGGAGAGAGGCCTCACAAGAAAGCAACCCTGCCGACTTGACCTCAGACTTCTAGTCCCAGACTGTGAGAAAATACATTTCTGTTGATTAAGCCTCCAGTCTGTGGTATTTGTTATGGCATCCGTAGTGACTGATACAGCCTCTGAGACCAGGTGTAATTGTCAACCCCTCCCTTGCGACAGATAGTACCACCACGGATACCCACGGGAAGAGCAGAGAACTCCCATGGAAGCCTTTGGCACCCCCAAACCTCCCAGACCTGCATCTTCAGCACCGCACAGCTGCGAGGGTCCATCTGAAGAGCAGCAAGATGGGCTTTTACTGTAACTGTGAGAATTATCAGGAGCCAAGGCACCCCATCTGGTCTCAGAATTAAGTTAATTAAGCTAGTGTAGACTTTTCTCCTTCGTTTTATGACTATTAAACCATCATGTTCTTTGTTTTATCCCAGTGGTTCCCAAACTTATTTGGCCTACCGCCCCCTTTCCAGAAAAAATATTACTCAGCGCCCCCTGAAAATTAATTTTTTTTATTTTAATAGCAATTAAACAGAAAGATATATGTATTAATGTTTCTACCTTTTTCGTAAAACATAGTAACGAGAGGTGTAAATTAGAAACATTGAAGTTTGAAATTATGAAACTATTTATTGAACTCAGAATAGAAAGGTAATACAAAAAAAGTTAAAACAAATGCACCTGTGGCCATCACCGTCCCCCTGGATGGCTGCAGCGCCCACCAGGGGGCGGTAGCGCCCACTTTGGGAATCACTGTTTTATCCCAATGTTCATCTCAGTACCAAACTTGTATCAAATTATCATCTGGCCTAAACAAGTTCTATTCAAATGTCTTTAATACATCCTTAAGTCCCATGTGAACAGTCTTTGCTATAAGTAAATACCCTCAGGCAATGGGAGGGCTAGAGATATAGGTAGAGATGTATAGGTGAAGATGTAGATAGATAGGTATAGGTATATAACCTACAGATTTGCCATTTTAGTCAAGATTTAATAAAATCTCCAAATTCCTCTACTGAGGACAAATATGAACTTTTATAAAAAAGGTGTTTTTAACTGCTATGTTGTTGCATTACCTTTAAGTGCCAGAAGGTGGTGTCTCTGAGCAAAATCGGTGGCTGCAGTAGAGATTTTTCATGCACCTTACATCCCCCACCCAAGTAGATTTCATAAGTGAATCATGATATTGGCCCAGAGCACGTCTCCAGAGCCTTCTTTGCCCCCCTAAGAGAAGCAGAACCTTTCAGCGTGCTCCCTGCTGAACTTTTAGACCCTATTCTCAGCTTTGCTTTCCTGTTTTCTGTGCTGTGAGGAAACACATCACAATGGAATGAACAGGAGATGGATGGTAGTGATGGTTGCACAATAATGTAAATGCCTGTAATGCTACTGACCCATACACTAACAATGGATAAGATCACAAATGTTAACTTATGTGTATTTTGCCACAATAAAAATAATTCATTAATATGAATGAAACCGCTGTGGGTTTGAGCACCAGCTCTGAGCCTTTGCTAACTGTGAGAGCTCAAACCATCCAACCCCAGCTCCTCCTCAGTCAGATGGGATCCTCAGTCAGATGCCTGTGTCTCAGGCTGTGTCAAAATTGGGGGAGGGGGATCCTGAAAGGACCAGCCACAGCAGATATTATGTCCTTCCTCCTTCTGACTTCTTTTGTTCCTCTAATTCAGGGTCCATGTGCTTGGGATTCCCATGGCAGATGACAGCAGGAGAGGACGCCTTTCCTTCTGTTTCCCAGACCCCACTGAAATAGTGAGGAGCCCACCCCCATCAATACTGAACCCCACATGTTTCCACCTGCACCTACATTTCAGGGACATGGGTTCGAAATGTTGAACCAGGATCCCTGTGCCATCCGAAGAAATGCCATCACTCAGCAGGAACGAGGCAAAATACAGCCTGTTGAGCGGTGGCAAGTGAGTGTCCCTGTAGGACATCTGGCAAGAAATATGGAGGGGGGGTGGGACCTAGACGCTACATCTCTCACAAGGTCTTTCTAGGTGAGGTCTTTCCAGTGGTCCACGATCACTCTTTGAATAGCAAGGGCTCAGGAAGAAACAGATTCCTGCCAGCACCATGGTCAGCTCCAAGGCCAGCAGCTATGAGAAAAGTAGGAGCCAATAAAGTGGACAAGATAACGTTCTGCCCACCTGAAGATGGTCCATCTGGTAAACCCAGGGGCCATCTCTGCCTAGGGGAAAAGGGCTTCTCTGGATTTGGTGCTCTTCGGATGCCTCCCCAAACCCTGGAACTCTGCTCCCCCTGACAGAATCAGATGAAACTGGCTCCTTAGGTATTTGTCTCTCCCCTGCTCTCAAGTGAGAAGCTCCTGATCCATCCCTGAGTACACGGTACCTCAGCAGTGGCAGCCTCAACCTGGCCTGCTCTGGGCCCCTTGTTTAGACTTCACACCTTCCAAAATCCCCTGAGGGTGACCTCACCAGAGAACTGTGGGGCCCAACACCTCTTTAGAGATCAAGGTTTTACTGAGTGATTTGATAAGAAGTAGGAGCTTGAAACTCTTTTGTTCTCATGGGGAGCCTTCCTCAATTATGCTAGACATAAGGGGTAAATGAAGCTACTCAATGATTTTTTTATGTCAGGCATCCACGTTTCTTTGCATATGAGAACCCACACTGGGACTGAAAACAAGAATAAACAGTAGTTGATACAGACAGAGAGATGGAGATAGAAATAGAGGTAGAGACAGAGATAAAGATGAAGATGATGGAGATGATATAGATGGTGGAGATCATGGAGATGGTGGAGATGGAGATGATAGAAAGGAGATGATAGAGATGATGGAGATGGTGGAGATGGTGGAGATGGTGGAGGTGGAGATGGAGATGATGGAGATGATGGAGATGGTGATGCCAGATGAGAATATGGATGAGAATGGGGAATGAGAATAGAAGTAGAGAGACAGAGATAGAGATGGAGATGATAGAGATACCAAAATGACAAGGACCAAGAGTTGCTCAGACTCACAGATCAAGTATTTGATATTCACCAACATAAATGTAAACAATGACAATTTTCCTTATGCATTTATAGTAAATCACTCAGAATAAGACAGAATACTGTAGTCATTAAGCACTGAATCTCCAGAAGGTGGGTCTGGATTAAAGTCCCAGCTCCAGGGCAACCTTGGGCAAGGCCCCAACCTCTGTGAGCCTCGTGTCCTCACCTCAAACAATAACACCAGCTGTCAAGCTCTCAGCTCATGTGCCAGGACGCAGAGTAAAGGACCAGTGAGTGTGTCCTGCTCGGGGTTAAACTCCTCGGACCAGGTGCTCAAGGCAATGCATGAACATTTCTTGACACCAAGACAAGCTTCTCAGCCACGTCGATGAGCGAGGAGTTAGAAACAGGGTTTGAGACTTAAAGCAGATCATTTCAAGGAGCTGCAGAGGAAACAGCATTTTAAAATCTGCATTTGGAATAGACAAAGCAGGGGTACCAGGGTGGGAGTGGAGGGGGGGTCTTTTGAGAAAACATTTTGCCCTGACTCCAGCCCAAGAGTGCTCCAGCCCCTGGGTGAGAGAGGGAAGGAGACTGCTTTGCATCTTGAAAATTCACACAGTGGTCAATTTGGCCTATATGACCCTGCTCTGCCCCAGTTTCGAGCTCCAGGCAATAAGAACCCATTTCTTCCCTTTTATCCAAATTACCGAAACTTGGCTTGAGGAGAAAAATAAGTTCTGAGTGATTTGTGACCGCTTTTAGGTGGTAACGGGGATGGGAAGAAACACACATCACAGGCCCGCCTGGGTTCGCAGAACTGCTCCATCTGCCTTCTATTTCGGGGGGTGAGAAGCCCACCCCCAGGCAGGAGGGACACCTGGATGCTGCTTAAAAGCATGATGGCTGCGGGTGATGAAGTGTAATGGAAAGAGGCCCTGAACAGTGATGGACAATTAGGATTATTAGAAGTACTACCAGCCCACAGAGTAAGCCCAGAGTGGGAAGGGATTCAAATGTCAGAGGCAAAAAATAGCCGAGCGACCCTAGATGATAACTAAATATTTGCCCCGAAAGTAAGCTGATGGGAAGGACATTTTCCAAGGGGAAAGTGGGTACCACAGTACGATGACCCTGGAAGCCCCAACCTGTCCATCAAACCGAGACAGGCTGACTTCCAGGCCCTGGGCCAGGGGCTGCAAATTCACTCACGCTAAGAAGGCAAAGCCCCACGCAGGAGGAATTCGGTCAAGTAAAAATCGTGTTAGGTAACGAGGAAACGGGTGCCTGTGACGATGGGAATCTAGTCAGTTTGGGTGAGGCATTCCACCCAACGACCAAGGGCAGGCTTTCTGCTCAGCTTTCTCCTTATATTCATTCTATCTATAATGATGAATCTCAAATAGGAAAGTATTGGACCATTCACCCAATAAAGAATTCCTATTTTAAACAAGTTTACAATTAAGCGCATGTGACAATAGCTAACATTCACTGAGTGCCCATTCTGTGCCAGGCACAGTGCCAGATGCTGCATGTGCTCTGCCTGTTGACACTCTCAGCATACCTTGAGGTAGGTGCCACCAGGACCATCAGCCCCATTTTTCAAGTAATACACGGAGGCACAGTGAGGTTAAGTAATGTGCCCTAAGTTACATAACCAGCAAGTGGTGGAGCCAGAGTTGAAATCCAGGCTGTCTGGTTCCAGGGGCCTTTTGCTTAATAACCTCTTTGCTAAAACTGCTACAGGCACCCACATGCCCCCCCCCACCTACCCCCACACACACAGAGATATGCACAGACACATAAGACACACACACACACTCAGAGTCACACAGAGTCACTCAGATAACAAGCACAGGGAGGCAGGTTGGCCCTAATGAAACTCAAAGGTCAAGGCTGTTTCTGCTGCCCTTTTCACCTAAACTCCTATTAGGAGATAAGGTATTATTATGTTTTCAGGAATTTCAGGATTGCTCTTGATGCCACCATTTATGTGTCTAATAAGCATCTCAGACCCAACAGGTTCTGATCAGAGCATCTGAGTCCAAGCCACCTTCCACCCCTTAATCGGCACCTAACTAGAAGCTCAAAACACCATTGACCACCACACTGGACTCATCTTGGTCCTTCCCTTCCCCCCACGACCCAATCCATCAGTCGTTCCTGTTGGCTCTGCCTCCCATTCTGATTTGGTGTACCCCAAATCTACTCATCTCTCTGGTCACTGCTTCCTGTCCAAGGCAAAGCCATCTCCTTCCTGAAAGCCAGCCACAGCGCGAGCCGACCCATCGGCTTCTACTTTTGTTCCAATCTCCTCCAAAGCCATCTCGTCCAGATACTTGTCAGATTCCATCAGATCCCTTTCTAGAACCCTTCCCACTGTGGCCAGAATAAAGCCCACCACGTACTATGGCCTGCAGCAATCTGCGGAGACTCCCACCCGGCGCCTCCCTAAGGTCCCTCGTCAGGCTCCTGGTGCTTTCTGTTTGCCTTGTTGAGAACTCTCCCGAGATCAGGAGCAAGTGGCTGCTTTGAGGACACGTAGGAAAAGGTCAAGAGCTGGGGCTCCAGAGAGGCCTGCCTGGGCAGAAATCCACCATTTCACCTGTGTGATCTTGGGCAAGTTTTTCAACCTCTCTGTGTCTGTTTCTTCTTCTAGAAAATGGTGAAAATAGTCACCGCATCTCTGCAGGGTTCTTGTAAACCAGTGATTCCCAAAGTGGGCGCTACCGCCCCCTGGTGGGCGCTGCAGCGATCCAGGGGGGCGGTGATGGCCACAGGTGCATTTGTTTTAATTTTTTTTGTATTACCTTTCTATTCTGAGTTCAATAAATAGTTTCATAATTTCAAACTTCAATGTTTCTAATTTACACCTTTCTTTACTATATTTTACAAAAAAGGTAGAAACATTAATACATATATCTTTCTGTTTAATTGCTATTAAAATTTTAAAAAAATTAATTTTCAGGGGGCGCTGAGTAATATTTTTTCTGGAAAGGGGGCGGTAGGCCAAATAAGTTTGGGAACCACTGTTGTAAACACTAAATGAGTAACCCGTGTAAAGCTCCTAGAGTAGTTCCTTCACATGCAGTGCTCACTGTTGTTACCATTATTATCACTATTACTATTAACAGCAAATCAACTGTGAGGTTGGACTCTAGAGCCAGACTAACACTCACTCCTGGCTGTGTGACCCTGGACACATTATTGACCTCTCTGTGCCCAGTTTTCCCATTTGTAAAATGAAGATAATAATTACACCATCCTCATAGAGATTTTGTGAGGATTGAATTAATTAATCAATACACATAAAGCACTCAAAATAGTACTTAGCACACAATAAGCATTTAGAAATATTTATCATCATCATTATTATATTCTCAATATCATTCTCGTCTTCTGGGTCTCTGTTACACGGTCTCCTCCTTAGTGAAGCCCGACCCCCAACCTTGGTCACTCTGTCACACATCCTGTCTTGTTTTCATCGTTGCATTGATCACTACTTGATGGGAGCTTCTTCTTCATGGCGTCACATGGTTTTGATACCCTCTGTCCCCCGCCAGCCTGGAAGCTTCCCCAGTGCTTCCCCAGGGCCTGGAGCAGAACCTGGCACGTGGTAGGACTCAATAAAAGCCCAATGAACAAATGTCGAAGAAGTCCCTTTTTCACGTGTGGACATGCTCCGTTTGCATGAGGTCTCTCTCTGTTCCCTGCGGTCGTTATTCTGCTACCCAAGTTCATGGCCAGCCATCCCTGCACATCAAACCTAACGGGAGGTCTTCCTACTGTATTCTGTTCTCCAATGGCTGCCATCGGAGCAGCTCCCTCTGCAGAGGATAAGCCATTCGATGGCAATCCTTTCCTGACACGTGAGCTCAGACACAGCCTCTCATATTTACATTCTCACTTTACCCATTGATTTATTCCTTTATTCATCACTCGACTCATTCATCAGCCTAACACTGACTCGGTGCCAACCACATCCTGGCCTAATGCTGGACATTGAAGTCATCAAGGCAACATGACCAAGTAGCACTGCAATAGCCTGGGGGAGAGAGAAAAAATTGCCCTCCCACTGTGTTCCTAGGAAGCAAAACCCAGATGCAAGTAAGCAAACAGCTGAGTGCACCTGGGGTCTGCAGTAAAGGTGGGGGAGGGGAGATTGAGCGCCTGGGCGGGGAATTTCCGGAGCCTGGCAGAGAAGTGGCATTTACCTTACAGAAATGTGGGCATTGAAGGGCTTTATCTGAGTAATTGCCAGATTTGTCTCTTAGGAAGGTTATCCTTGAGTTTCCCCAGTGGTCAGGTTATAAATGGGGGAAAAGAAACCATTTAATCCCAACAAGAGATGGCAGAGGGAGGAGAGGGATGTTATAGTCTCAGGAAGCCTGGGTGACAGGATCGGAGAAATAAGAGGAATCGACCAAGCGGTCAGTTACTTCTGAGGAGTGAGGTCCCGTTACCTCTACTTCACTATCATGTGCAGTAGAAACACTCTCACCAACACCATCAGAACCGGCGGGATGTTAGTGTTTTTGAAGAGCAGCAAAAGTGTAGACTCTTGAGAAGCATCCCATTTAGATTGCTATGGTAAACAGAACCATGCCCACCACCCCCTAAAGAGGCCCATGTCCTAATGCCCAGCACCTGTGAACACGTCAGGTTACATGGCAAAGAGGAGTTAAGGTTGCTAAACAGCTGGACTTAAGATAGGGAGAGTTTCCTGGATTACCCAAGGGGTCAATGTAATCACAAGGGTCCCCTTAAGGGGAAGAGGCAGGAAGGAAAGACAGTGCCAGAGATGTGACAATGAGTGCAATCAGAGAGATGCTACAAGGAAGAGGTCAGGAGCCAAGGAATGTGTGTGGCCTCTGGAAGCTGAAAAAAATCAAGAAATGGATTCCCTCTTATGGCCACCAGAGGGGAACACAGCCCTGCCAACACCTTGATTTTTGTCCCATGAGACCTGTGCTGGCCTCGAATGTTCTTTTTTTTTTTGGCCTTGAATGTTCTTAATTGCAGACTTCAGGTTAAGGATCAGCTCCAATTTATACATCATTAGCCTTTACACAAAAATGTTATAACCAACAACCAAGACTGAATGTGCATCATTGTAGAGTCCTGGTAACTGCAGGTACAGTGGTGTATGCTTTTACTGTTTGGGCCCCTGACTAGCTTTTTCTAGTCCTGGAATGGGGTAAATCATCCAGACTCAACTATGTTCAATGCCTCTTGCTCACTTTCCCACAGACCAGAAACAAGTGCAAAACTAAATTATAAAGTCCCTGTGTGATGTGATTTCTCGGGTGTAGACAACCTTCACCTTAGAGAAGGTGGTGACCAGCACAGCACCTGTGCCTCCCCTGGATCCTGTCACCAATGCTGATAAATATTGGCTGACTGATCATCTGTGTGCCATGAGGCTGACATCAATGGCCATGCTGTGCGCCATGACGTGGAACTAAGATCAAACCGGGCTCTCTGCCTGAGCTTCCAATTCCCTGGAACTTGAGCTCCTTCCTTACCTTGGAGAGAAGAATTCTCCTTTATCAGGAGACTCTTGTCTGCAAGCAATTCTGTTTCTAGGGTCAAGGAACAGAAAGTCATTCACCATGGACTAACAACAGGCCCATCCTACTCACCCTGCAGGGAGGAACGAAAAGGCGTATGAGACTTTCCTTCACAACTCTCCTTCTATTTGCAGGGAATGGAATGGAGCCACCAGTTGGCTGAGCTGAAAACTTCCTCTCATGCCAACCCTGGACCCGGCTTCCGAAGCAGGGCGGTTCCCCAAGGCGTGGTGGGAAAGGCAGTCCTGCTCATCGAAGTCTCCTGTGGTGTCACCAGTTGGGGTCAGAGTCCAGTGGAGTCAGAAGATGAGAAGGGAGCACCCACATCATAGGCTTCTCTGATGCCCATATTGACAGAGACTCTCCCGCCACTGAAAGCAATTGAAAGCCATTATTGAAAGCAATTTCAATTCCGAATACACTGAATTTTAGAGAAAAAAAACTGCCATGGAACGACACTTTTATGAAAAATATATGAGGATGCTTCCAGTAATTATAGATCAGTGAGGGTATGTTTCTTTCATTGGCCATTAATTTATATCAATTATTTATCAAGTCCTGTGATGCTGTGTGCTTAAAACCACTTAGGACTGGGTGCTTAATGTGTCCTTTAAAGGGACAGGTTACAGAATCGACTTTGAGAATTTCTTTCTCTCCTACGATCGACGTGGGAAGAAAGAATAAGAAAGAGTAATTAACCTCATCCTTACAATGAAGTTCCCTCCCCACCCTCTATTCCCTAAACTTAGGGTGAGAATTTTTACGACTTTTTTTTTCTTTTTTGCCATTAGCTTCCCTGATTCCAAAGATTATGCCAATCTTAAGAACACCCTTGGTGCTTCGACACAATGGGCATTTTAGTAATTGTCCTAGCTCAGATGACTCCTTGGTGTCCTGGCCACACTCATAATTACAAGATCACACCTTTTCCTGGTTTATTCATGATGTCTGGTCAACACCAACTCAAAATTCAGGTCCAGCTGATGACATTTCACAAACAGCTACTTTATTATTGTCTCTTTTTACTTTTGTGATGTTTTCTGTTCTTGGATCTCTAATGCCTGCTCTAGGCAGAATGGGAACTTCCTGAGCATCAGAAAAGAGAATGAAGAAAAAGTGGTGAAGATGGCCCAAAGGCAGAAGTAGTGTCACAGGCAACATTAGGGAAGATGTTTTACATCAAGATGAGCTCAAATGCATGGCCCCACTAGCTGGGAAAGCTATTTGCCAGACTGGCTCAACCTACTGGATGCCTACCTACCTTACAACCTTCCTTCCTCCCTGCTGTACCTGAACACCAGTGAGCTGGCTGACCAACACACGTCCTCTCTTCGTCACAGCCTTGGACCTGGGTTCCTATCCGTCCCCCAGTGCCTGATGCTCCTTCTCTCCTCCAGTCCTTGCATGTTGACTTGCCCTCCCACCTGGGCGCTTTCTCTCCCACCTCCCTGCCTGGCTAATGCCTGCACTCAGCCTTGAAGGTGCGACTCTGGCACTCCTGGTTCAAGAACCTTTCTCAGCAGGCACCAGCCACTTCTACCCTTTGCTTCTCTGTGTCACATGCCCCATGACCACAACTGCCACTTCATTTGTGTTGTGACTTCTAGGGAAATAGAAACGATGTCTTCTGCATCCCGGAATTCTCAGGGCATTCTCATGTTCCCAGAGCTGCAGATAGAGAGTGCTTGGTCCTTGCTGTGTAAGTAATGATCCTCACCAAAAACGAGCAAACCAACCAACCCTGGTAAGCCTAGGGCGAAACTGTGCCTTGCTGACAAACTCAGAAATGCCTCATTAGTTCCAAATCTCAGATTGGAATTCTTTTCTCCCAAATATTCACACACTAGATTCCTCCCCTAAACATTCCAACAACTGCAGTTTCATTTCAAATTCAAGTGGTTGGTAAAAAATAACCTAATAAAAGAAGAGTAGATTTGAAGACCTCATTCATAAAAAAGGATGAAGAACCTGGTGTTGGTCAATGTGGGCATTAAAAGGCCTGGCCATCTTGGTCCAATGTGGGACAATCAGAAGAACCATCTAGCACAGAGCCCTGTGTGGTGGGCAGAAGCTGCCCCGGGGTCTGCATCACCACTGACTTCTTCTTCTGTCCACTCCCTTTCCATACCCTCCCTTCCACAGGGGTCATTCCCAAGTGCACCCCCAAATAGACGTCCTGCTTTAAACTCTGTCTCAGAGTCCTCTTCCTGGGAAACTAACCCAGATAGCAACACAGTACAAAAGAACCTGCAGTGTGTATCCACATCTACGTAGCTCAGAATCTGGCCAAGTCACCTCATTGTTTAGGGTTGCAGTCACACGTGCAAAACCAGAGCAGAATAGGACGTATTAGCGCAAAGTCAGGACAGGGACCACCTGAGTGGGCAGGGCACAAATTAATTTCTGGGGTGCAGACAGTGTCCTATTCCTTGATCTTGGTGGGTTTCCAGGGGTGTTGGCTCACGAGTATTTTTCCACTACCCATGGATGTTTGTACAGTGCTCTGTGATGATAGATCTTACATTCAAAAAGGAAAAGATTTAACAAAACAGTATGCTTATTGTCACCACTATTGTCACTATTATTTCAGTGACAAGACAGCACTGTCCAGGGTCCTGTCCCTCTAATGAGCAGGGAGAAGGGAAGGTTCTCCTACAGTCATAAAGTACAGCCGTGGCTGGGTGACAGCTATGTTCCCAACAGTTCTCGCCCACGTTTCTCAATAGAGTGGAATTGTAGGTAAGATCAAGGTGGGTGAGTAGCGATGGGGGCTCTTTCAGGTGGTCTGACAGTCATGACTCCCCTCTTGACCTGCAACAGGTCTAACTATTTCCCTGAATAATGAAATCAGGTCCCTTGCTACCTGTGCTTCCCAGCAGTGGGATATATGAGCCCAACTTCCACAATGTTAGTGTCACATCCAGTGACCCTCTCTGTGACCTTAATGGACATTCCCCTTTTTCTGAAACTTGTCTTCAAATAAGAGCATCAAAGTGGGTATATAATCTCCACCATAAATGGGACGGGAGCTGAATCTCATCTCCCCACCGATGAGCTGCTTGAGGGAATGGAACTCATGGCACCACCGTGGCTTAGAAAATCCCTTCCCATAATCCTCGGAGCCATTGGAAAGGTTAGCAAAAGCCTTACACACGGGTACGGAGGGAAGCCACAGGCTGAAAGGCAGCATTCTCTGCTCATATCTGTTCAAAGTTGTGGCAAAGAAGGGTGATACTGTCAGAACTCTAGGGGCAAAATAGTCCATTAGGCTCCATCTGCAGCAGGGTAGGTGTCCCGTAAAAGCCAAGAATGAAAGAGCAAAACAGACACCTGGAAAATGCAAAACCGTGTTGCCCTCCAAACAGAGAAGGAAAGTAATTTAACTGAAGTCCCTGTTCCAGAACCATTTAGAAATCTCTGCCCTCATACTTGCACTAATACTTGGATTCCATTTGGCTTTTTAAATAAAACTCTTAAAGCTAGATCCAAAAGTTATTCTCTGAAATAAGTTGGAAGTGTTTTCCAGGCCTCAGAAAAACCATGATTTGGGGAAGTTTAAATAGAAAAGGACGCCTCCACCCATCTTTCCTGACCTCACACCTTGGATGGACATTCTCCTGTCATTGCCACTCATGGCATTACAATGTGACTTGGAAGTAACTCTCTTCTGCCTGTTCTCTAGCCCCACACCTGCATTGTTAGCAAATTACTCTGCTTAGCACCATTATACTTTATGCAAGCACTGTGCCAGGTGCTCTTACCTAGCTTGTTTTATTTCATTTCTATAACTCTATGAACTAGATACTCTTCGTATTTTATAGATGACATGACTGAGGCTCATTTCAATTGCCCAAGGTGGCCTTGGTTAAAAATTGCAGAACTGAGACTTCAAAACAGGTCATCTCCCTCCTTTGTTGAGATCACAAACAGATACAATATATGTGAACTGTTTAGCACAGTTTCTGCTCAATGAATAGTGTTAGTGTTTTTACTAGTTTTATTACCCACTTCAGGAAGTGGATTACCCCAGGATCCATCTCCCAATTCCCTTACATTTTCTAACACAAAGTCATTCAATCAGGACCATGTATGAGCCCCATTGATACCCTGAGCAGAGCATATAATGGGCAAAGACAAAAAAAAAAAACTTTACAGAAAAATGGAAAAGTGATGGCCATTACACTTATAAAATATACTCAACATAATAAGGAAAATTAAAATGAGATAAGGGTTTACCTATCAGATTAGCAAAGATGAAAGATTCTGATAACACATTGTATTGAGGAAGACACTGTAGGACTATGAATTGGTAGACCCTCCCCCAAGGTGGGCATTTTGTCAATGTCCATCAAATGTCATGTGAATATGCCTGTAGCCCTGCATTCTCTGTGAATCCGTTCTGCTCACTCCTCGTACTTCTCAATATGTGGCACACCTATGCAAGGAAATGCAGAGCTCTGTGTTTTCTCGGTAGTTGGAGATCAAAAATGCAAACCATCTACTCATCAGTAGGGAGTCACAGAATAAAGGATGATACACACATGCAATGGCACACTCTGCAACTATTAAGGAATCAATTGAATCAATGCTTAAGTCCCAGTCACATATAGTAGATACCGAGGAGTTTTAAAGTATCATTGCATTTAATCTTCATCACAACCCTATGAGGAGGGCACTATTCTTACCCACAGATGAGAAAGCAGAGGCACCTTTCCCTACATCACAACCCAGGCAGCCTGGCTCTAAGTCCACTCACATGTGCTGCTGGACCCAAGGACAATTCCAGTTTTAAACATCTCCATCATGAAATAGGGAAGAGTGAAGATAATTAAGCAGACAATCCCATCAAGAAGCTAGATGACAACAAAAAGAGTAAGGCAAAGAGAATACATAAAATATAAAATTAAAAACTTATCAATTAAAAGACATGTAATGTGTAGGCCTAATAAATAAATCTAAGAGTTAGTACTTTGAAAAATTAAGAAGAAAATACAAACCACTTGATAATGTAACCAAGAAAAATCAACAGAGAAAGCACAAAATGTGAAACCTGACGAACGCAGAGCTGGCCCCAGCTCCCCTTCCTGGCGGGAGCACAGCCATGAAGCCCAGATTGACCATATTTTAGACCAGGGGTGGGGAACCTTTTTTCTGCCAAGGGCCAGTTGGTTATTTATAACACCATTCTCGGGACATACAAAGTTATCAAGTTAAAAAATTAACCTGCTGTATTTGGTCAAACATTTAATTAATTCATTCCTGATGCCTTGGCAGGGCCAGACCAAATGATTTCACGGGCCTAATATGGCCCACGGGCTGTACATTTCCCACTCCTGTTTTAGACCATTAAAAAAAATCCTCAACAAATTTAAGAGATTATAAAAAGAATTGGCTGACATGATTATGGAGCCTGAGCGGTCCCTGATCTGCCCATTCCACGCTGGAAACTCGGAGAGCCTATGGTGTGGTTCCAGTCCGAGCCTGAGGGCCCAAGAACTGGAAGGCTGGTGGTTTAAGTCCCAATCTAAGGGCAGGAGAAGTCCAAGGTCACTCAGTCAGGCAGAGAGAGAACATTCTCTCATCCTCCATCTTTTTGTTCTTTTCAGGTCCTCAACACACTGAATGACGCCCACCTACATTGGGGACCGCAATCTGCTTTTCTCAGTCTACTGATTCAAGTGCCAGCTTCTCTTGACAACATCTTCACAGACAGACCCAGAACGAATGTTTGACCAGATAATATCTCAGTATCCCATAGCCCAGTTGACATAAAATTAACCATCTCAATGCCAGAGCCTGGTGAACCATAAACCCACCATAAAAATTAGCAGGATCCAAATGGGAGGAGAGAGCTATCATCATCACAGCCTTAATGATGGGCATGGTCTTGGTTTTAGTTTGCATGTTCATATTCTTAAGCACACTAACTTCAACTCCAAGGACCCTTCGGGATGGAAGCTCACAGTTCCCTCAGGGACTGGCAGGCTCAAGGACACTTACTGTAGTGCTCCAGGTAAAGGAGACATTTTCCGTCAGTTTCTTGGGGTTTTTTCTCCTCTGAACACTAGCAAATTTTACTATTAATTTCAGAGGGATAGCTGCAAATGAACATAATATTTTCATAATAAATTCAAGTATGCGGTAAAAATACTACTTACAGGCCATTGAAATGGGAATTAGTATTTTTTTTCTGTCACTTTCAAAACTATAGAACCAAGAGAATTCATAGAATTCTAAAGTATATATTCCATTCAGCAATAGAAAAAATCTGGGATATAAGCAAGACATTTAAAATAAAAAAATAAGTGAGAATTCCTAAACACACACACACATACACACCTAAATTCTGTTAAGAAATAATTGTGATAGCCTGGCCCACATGGCTCAGAGGCTGAGCATCGACCTATGAACCTGGAGGTTGCAGTTTGATTCCCAGTCAGGGCACATGCCAGGGTTGTGGGTGCCATTCCCAGTGTGGGGTGTGCAGGAGACAGCCAATCAATTATTCTCTCACATGATTGATATGTCTATCTCTCGCTCCCTCTCCCTTCCTCTCTAAAATCAATAAAATATAGTTATATATTTAAAAAATGAAATAATTGTGATAAATGAGAAAAACACAGAAATTCTTATTTATTGCAAGAATTAAAAACATTAGATGCAATAGTAGCAGGGGTTGAATATAAAAAGATAAAGATGGGAGATGTAATACTAGTAATACTATTAACATAAAATCTAATCTTAAGTAAGGACTGGATACACCAAAACTTTTCAAGAAACAGAACAAAGTTTCTTCTTTTTCAAACTTACTCCAATAAACCATGGGTGGTAAGAAGGAACTAAAATGGGTTAAGGAAAGAAGAAAGGAGAGTAGCAATTAGGAATATTTCTAAGGTAGGTCCTTTTTTTTGAAAAGTATTTAGCAAATTATTAATTAACCTGGTGCCTCCTGTTTTAAAATTATAATAACAGAAGAGTTAATTCTTGAAGGCTCCAGAGAAAGAGGTCCTGAGAGTTTTCAGATCCATAAATAATGGGATTTATTAAAAATAGGTCATCCAAATCAATCTAATTGCCTTCTATTTTTAATGTTAATTCTCTTTATTGATTTTTTAAAATGGATAGCCCATTAAAACGCATTAATCATGACCTGAAGAGTGTATTTGCATTGCAAAAAGCCTAAGGTGAAGAATAAAAAGCAATTTCCCACCACATGAACCTGAGGTGGGAACATCAACCAAAAGAGCTGGAGGCCTACTTTTCCCAGGAAAAAGCATTTCTGGGTAAAAGCTGGGAGGTGAGGTATCATTATGATCAAATGTTGTATGACAGCAGTTTTAGAATGTTTGAGCCATGTGTGTCCTATTTGGGTGAATGGTCTCTAATTTTGTAGAGCCAAAGTAAAAACACATGATTTGTTCTGCTGTGTTTTCATTACATAAGTAATGCATGCTCATAATTGCAGAATATATGTTCATTCCAGAAAATGCAGATGAGGAAAATTACTACTAAAAATAACCCATAATCCCATCATCCAGTAGTAACACCGGTAACATTTTGATACATACTGGTACATATTCAGATTTTTAAAACATACAATGGATATTGTTTAAATGCAGATTTATAATGCATGTTTTTAATCATTATACTAAAGCACAATCACATACATTTAAGATGACAAGAAATATCATTCTTCAAAACTGTTAGTGGAACAGTTTTAGTGGAACATAGATAGGTATCATCATTTACTCAACTTTCCTTCTCCTGTTGGACTTTATAAACATGCTTCACTACAGATCCCACAGCTATATCCTGGCCAACATCCTTGATTACTTAGGATAGATCTGAAAAGGGAGACTCGTTAAATCAAAGAATAAGCACATTTTGTGAGGTTTGACTGACAACTTTTGGAAAGTCAACTTGTCGGCTACTTTCCAGTCCCTCTGTTTCCATAATCTCTCTCCCCACTCCTTTCCTCTTTCTGAAATAAATTTTTTAAAAAATTTGAAGAAATAATTGTGATAAATAAGAGATACACAGAAATTCTTATTTCTCTCAAGAAATAAAAACATTCGAAGCAATAGTAGCAGGGGTTGAATATAAAAAGATTAAGAGGGGAGATGTAGCCGAAACCGGTTTGGCTCAGTGGATAGAGCGTCGGCCTGCGGACTGAAAGGTCCCGGGTTCGATTCCGGTCAAGGGCATGTACCTGGGTTGCGGGCACATCCCCAGTGGGGGATGTGCGGGAGGCGGCTGATCAATGTTTCTCTCTCATCGATGTTTCTGACTCTCTGTCTCTCTCCCTTCCTCTCTGTAGAAAATCAATAAAAATATATTTAAAAAAAAAAAAAAGATGGGAGATGTAATAGTAGTAATACTATTAACAGAAAATCTAATCTTTAGTAAGGATTGGAGGGACTGAAGAGAGTTAAGCCCTTTATTTGATGGGATTGATGCTTGTGGTTGATAATTCATCTCAGAGCGATGTTTCCCTGTCACGTAGCAGTTTCTATGTCAATGCTGGAACCATCTAAAAGCTGTGCTTGTTCAGCCACAGACAGGTGATGACATTTCCACACCTTTCCAACATAGAATTATGTGCATGGCAACTCTATTCAGAGTAAACCTTCATTTTAAAAGTTCTATTAAATTTATTGGGGTGACATTGGTTAAAAGGGTCATATAGGTTTCAACTATACATTTATATGACATGTGATCTGTATATTGCCCAAAGTCAAATCCCCATTTATTGTATAAAATTTTATAAAATTCTGACCCACTTTATGAGAGCAGAAAATAACTCCCGTGAGAATTTTTTCCTTTGTACATAATTTTAAACAGCATTTTGATGGTTGAAAATTCTGGCCAAGTCAGCAGAGGGCGCTGTGCAGGTGCATCCAGAAGTGGAGCTTCTGGAGCAGGGCTGAGCACCCCCTCATCCCTGAAGGTTACAGAAACCTGTGAGACCCCAAGGTGCTGCACCCAGCCTCTCCCATTGCCAGGGAAGGAGCTGACTTGTGATCCTTCCCTATTACATGGGTTTGGGGAGGTGGGGAAGGAGTTTGGTAGTGAGTCTGGGTCACATATTTAGGTTGCTAAGGTATGTATGAGGGAGGGGAGAGGTCAGATCTTAGGGAATAGTGTAAAGTTAGGAGCATCCTGCAGGACTTCTTCCTTCATGGGCCACCACTTTGGGCCAGGGGTTAAGGAAAGCCAGTCAGAGAGGACTGGGAGACCAAGCTTGAGGACAAGGGCCAATGCACCGGCTTTGGCTGGTTTAGAGAGGATTGGCCAAAGCAGGTACGTTTTCGGACCTTTCATTTAAGACATGAACTTGAGATTGAGAAATGTTTCTTCTCAATCTGCCTATGAGCCCCTGGGACAGAGCAGATCCTTGGACAGTCAGTGAAGCCTTGGAACCTGGGTGTGGTTTCCCAGGAGTAAGGACCAGGATCTAAGAGAGGCCAATTTTCAAAAGTGTCACAATCGCCCTAACCAGTTTGGCTCAATGGATAGAGCGTTGGCCTGCGGACTGAGGGTCCCAGGTTCGATTCCGGTCAAGGGCATGTACCTTGGTTGCAGGCACATCCCCAGTAGGGGGTGTGCAGGAGGCAGCTGATCAATGTTTCTCTCTCATCGATGTTTCTAACTATCCCTCTCCCTTCCTCTCTGTAAAAAATCAATAAAATATATTTTTTTAAAGGGTCATAATCACGCTTTTTAGTCACAGAAGAGAAAGTTTTCCAAGCCTTAAAAGAAAAAGAAAATGTTATCCAAGGCCTCAAGTCTCTAAATGTGACACTTAAACATTTGAAAACTAACTTGAGTGTGCAGACAGGGCGGAAGGACCAGCACATTCAATTTCTCAACACTTTCTAGGAGGGAGGAGGAAAAAACCTCAGCTCTTGTGTGAAAACTGAAAAAGCTACAAACTGAATGTGTAGATTCTGTGGCACCTGCAGCCAGGTCGGATTCTCAGGCTGCAGAATGGGGCAGAGTTCGTGTGTAGAATGTTTATTAGGGAGTGCCCTTCGGTCAGGCACCCGTGGAAGGGAAGGAGAGAATTGAAATTGGACAGGCTGGATGGGTTGCCTGCGAGGTTTCCAAAGGGAGCTCAGGGGCTGCAGACCTCCCTCTCTGCACCTGGGAGGGCACCTGCAGGCAGCCCTCCCAGCAGCAGGGGCATCTTGAAGGTGGATCTGGGCAGCACATCTGTGTCCATCACAATGCTTTTCCTGGCCACTTACACTACGTGAGCCCTGAAGTCCTCACTCGCCGCTTCTCCCCTCATTTCTGCTGGCTGGCATGATCGGATTGGGGAGCAAGCTTTGGGGAGGTGAAGATTCCCCCTATCACATGCTATGGTAATTGTATCAGGACAAGCACATGAATATGACTGAGTTATGAAGCTGAATACAACTTTTCTAAAATATGCATGGAATTCGGTCAACCATAATTGAGAAAAGACAATTACCTTTCTATACTTAAGAGAAAATACTACAAAATTAATATCAATGAAGAGGCCAAGTATGCAATAAAAAATATGAACTAAAATGGCGTGGTAGGAGGTTAAAAATATTTAATGTCCATACTACCCAAAGCAATCTATAGATTCAATTTAATCTCCATTATTAAAATACCAATGGTATATTTCAAAGACCTAGAACAAACTCTCCAAAAATTCATCTGGAATAAAAAAAGACCCTGAATAGCTGCAGCAATCTTGAGAAGAAGAACAAAGTTGGAGGGATCACAATACCAGCTATCAAGCTATATTATAAAGCCACTATCCTCAAAACTGCCTGGCACTGGCACAAGAACAGACATATAGACCAATAGAACTGAACAGAGAACCCAGAAATCGACCCAAGCCATTATGCTCAATTAATATTTGACAAAGGAGGCAAGAGCATACAATGAAGTCAAGATAGTCTCTTCAATAAATGGTGTTGGGAAAATTGGACAGATACATTCAAAAAAATGAAACTAGACCACCAACTTACACCATACATAAAAATAAACTCAAAATGGATAAAAGACTTAAACGTAAGACGAGAAACCATAAAAATCTTAGAAGAATTCATAGGCAGCAAAATATCAGACATATGTCATAGCAATATCTTTACTGAAACAGCTCCTAGGACAATGGAAACTAGGAGAAAATAAACAAATGGAACTACATCAAAATAAAAAGCTTCTGCACAGCAAAAGAAACCGTCAACAAAACAACAAGAAAGCCCACTGCATGGGAGAACATACTTGCCAATGTTATCTCCGATAAGGGTTTAATCTCCAAAATTTATAGGGAACTCATACAACTTAACAAAAGGAAGATAAATAATCCAATCAAAAATGGGCAAAGGCCCTAAATAGACACTTTTCGAAACAGGGCATACAGAAGACCAAGAGACATATGAAAACATGCTCAAAGTCACTAATCATCCAAGAGATGCAAATCAAAACAACAGTGAGGTACCATCTCACACCTGTCAGAATGGCTATCATCAACAAATCAACAAACGACAAGTGCTGGAGAGGATGTGGAGAAAAAGGAACCCTTCTGCACTGCTGGTGGGAATGCAGACTGGTGCAGCCACTGTGGAGAACAGTATGGAGTTTCCTCAAAAAGTTAAAAATGGAACTCCCATTTGACCCATTGATCCCACTGCTAGGAATATATCCCAATAAATCAGAAACACCAATCAGAAAGGATATATGCACCCCTGTTTATAGCAGCACAATTTACCATAGCGAAGATCTGGAAACAGCCTAAGTGCCCATCAGCAGATGAGTGGACTAGAAAACTGTGGTACATCTACACGATGGAATACTATGCTGCTGTAAAAAAGAAGGAATTCTTACCATTTGCAACAGCATGGATGGAACTGGAGAGCATTATGCTAAGTGAAAAAAGCCAGTCAGTGAAAGAAAAATACCACATGATCTCACTCATTTATGGATAATAAAGACCATTATAAACGTATGAACAAAAATAGATACAGAGGCAGAGCAGTCTGTAAACAGACTGTCACACTACAGCAGGAAGGCTGGGGAGGGTTGGGGGGAGGGGGGGTAAGAGATCAACCAAAGGACTTGTATGCATGCAAACAAAAATAGAACCAGAGACATAGAAGCATGGAACAGACTGTCCAACCTATGAGGGAAGGCGGGGGGGGGGGGGGGGGGGGGGGGGGGGGGGGGGGGGGGAGGGGTAATAAAAACGGGGGACTAGTATGCATGCATATGAGCATAACCAATGGACACAGACAGTAGGGGAGTGAGGGCATGCGGTGGGGGGTGGGAGCCCGGGGAGAGGTCAAGGGGGGGGGTGGGGGGGGGAGACGCATGTAATACTTTAAACAATAAAGAATTTAAATAAAGAAAAATAATCATCACTGGATTCTGTGACGCGCACGGTACTTCTTTCTAAATGCCTGCCTCCTTTTGTATTCGTAATTTGGGGGGAAGGTGTTCTCTTTCTTGGTCCTGGCTCTCGAGACAACGCGAGGGAGCCAAGGCCCAGGGAGGCCTGTGGGTGAGGGGGCTGCCACCATGTGCACAACGGAGGTAATTATACGCACTTCGCAGGGTTCCCGCGCGGCGCTGCTGATTACCAGGGACGCGAGCAGCCCGAGGGACAACCGCGGTGTTACTGCGCGCACGCCCCGCGCACCCTCACCGCAACACCTCGGGGCCCGGCGGATGCGGAAACTCGGGCGCGATTGGCCGGGCAAAAGCTCAGTTACCGCGTTTGAAAGGCCCAATCAGCGCCAACCCTCTCCACGCTAGCCAATGGGAAACCCGAGGGGCGGGCCGGAAGGGCGGGGTCTCTATTTGAACCTGGACGCGGGGAAAGGCTCCCAGTACGCTTTCCTGCAGGAATCCCGGTTTGGGTCTCCGTGCGCCATGGAGGGCGAGGTCCCAGGGGATGCCGTGCTGATGCAGAAGCTCAAGAAAAGCCGCCACCGCTTCCAGAGGCACATGCAGCAGCTGCTAGAGAAGGTCGGTCCCCCACCGGCCCGCTGAGAGGGGCGCGGGGCCGGCGAAGAAGGGGAAGACAGGGTTGGGGGCTGGGGTGGGGAGGGAAGCAGCGGGGAGGGGACGTGGAGTTTGAGGCTTGGTGTTAGGGAGGTAGGCGGGCTTTCGGGGCGGGGGACTAGGGGAGAGGAGGCGGGTTTTGGGGGCCGGGGGCTAGGGGAGAGGTGGGGGACTTTCGGGGCGGGGCCAGGGGAGAGGAGGTGGGCTTTAGGAGCCGGGGGTAGGAGGGAGAAGGCCGGTTTAGGGGTGCCGGCAGTCTTGGCGGTCCAGGGGCAGGGGACGGAGTTGGGGGAGTGGAGGCTCTCCTCCGCCCAGGTCAGGGGCTCCTGGCTCCCTCGGACCCGACGTGATGCCCCTTGCTCTCCTGCAGTACAACCAACCCTTCGAGGATGCCCCGGTGGTGCAAATGTCCACGCTGACCTACGAGACGCCCCAGGGTACGGAATCCCCGCCTCCCCCTTCTCAATATTTACGGTTAACTGTTTAATAGTTGGTGTTGCAAACTTACTTTTCATGGGTTCTCTTTGGTAAATAGCTGAGAAAATTTGCACTGGGTGATGTCAGTTCCTCCCATTCAGCCTTTCCAACTCGTTCTTACTAATGAAAGCCAACCTCAGATCCAGTTCTGCCATGTGTTGGATAAGACAGGCACAAAAAGGTTCACAAGACCTGCTCTTAAAGGAAGTCCTGTCTCTTTACCTTCCCAGCTACACCTTGGGTGAAAGTTGGCACAAGCAGAAGGTAAGGTATCCTGGGCAGGACACAGGGCTCTGTAGGAATCATTCCTACAGGCTTCAGTGAGAATGGGCCGTGCCTGGAATATTCTGCCAGTTCATGTATCTCCAGTACCACTGATTTCACCAGCGAAAACTCATTTCCGATTCCCATTTTGATGAGAACAGCAGTTGAAGCACCTAAACACCTTGATAGCAGTCACACGTTAGCATGCAGAAGACCATCTGGAGAGCTTGTTAAAACGCAGATTCCTGGGGTTCCTGACACTAGGTAGAGATTTTCATTAACGACAAATATTTGTCTGATCTTGGTTTTAAAAAAGAAAACCTTCAACTTCACAAAGATGAAGAGCAACAGAGGATCGGAAATATGGCTTGGTTTTAATATTACGCTTTTCTTTAGCCTGTCATTTGGTTTTCTTTGAGTGCAGATTAAACAGAAACCCCGTGTTCAGAATTACTTAAGTGGTAATTTTATTTCATTTCTTTTCTCGAGGATTGAGAATTTGGGGTGGAAGACTAGAAAAGGAGAAAAGCAAAGGACAGATCCAGGTATTTAATGTCACATGTTATTGCCACCACCCCCGCTGTGGAGGGGTATTGATGCGAATAAAGGGTGGGTGAGCTGTAACAATACCAGCAGCCACTGCAGGGCCCTTCCATGGAAAATAGAAACCCTATTTTCCTGTTGTTAAGGACTTACTGAGAAGCATTTCTTCTGTTGCTTGTCAAGTTCAAGGAGGAGCTGTGTGGTGCTTAAGCCCTTCTGTCCCCCGGTGCCTCCTCTACCATAGGCTGACAACTGGACCCCCACATGCACAGCTGGGCCAGCCGGACAGACCTCTCCCCGCCCCACACGTCAGCCACAGTTGTGAGCTTGCTAGTTGGGTTCTTACAGAAAAGATCAAGTCCAGGTCCTTCTAGGAAAGAAAAATGCCTCCTTGCCTCTTCTGAAAGAGGCGGAGAGAGACTAGGGAGAGGATGCCGTGGGCAGCATCACGATTCTTTCCTCCCACGTTGTGCCACCTTTCAAAGTCCCAGCTGTGGTTGGTTTGTTTTCCCCGAGTTCATCCGTGGACACTGCAGCTCTGCCCACGTTATGTCCACGGAAGGTGCCGATACAGCTGCCTTCCTGCTACTCAGTCTTCCACGATAGGAACGTTTGCAAGGATGTCTGATGTTTCTTAATTACCGCTTCTCGGCTAAGGATTCTGTGCTCAGAATGAAAACCTCAGTGTTAGGTTTCCAATGCCATTAACAGCAATTCAGAAGTCAGATTTCTCCCTGATTAATTACTTTAATGACATTCATAATACATTTCATCGTAGAACTGTTAGAAATACATATAACTATATACTTAAAATTGACCTGATTTCTCTAGATAATCACGAATAATACTTTAATATAACATGATTCCTCATTATAATTCACATATATTTAATTATACATATTTCTACCCTTTTTCCCCTACTTAATATATATTGTGAACACTTCTCTTCCATTAAAACTGCTCTCTTGTTGATAGGTATTTAGCTGTTCACACCTTCCTTTATTGCAAATCAGGGTCAGCACACTTGCTGTAAAGGCCGAGGTGATAAATATTTTAGGCTTTGCTAGCCACGTGGTCTGTGTCACAGCTTCTCAGTTCTGTGTTGTAAGGGGCAGGCCGCCATGGAGGTCGACAGATATGTGCTTTTTAAATTATACATAATAATGATGCCTACCAATCAGACCAGTGCTTGGTGGTCCTGGTGGAAAAATGTTCTCATCTGGATATTTAAGGGTTTTGCTTAAAGTGTAGATACCTCCCCTACCTGGGGTATACAGAATTTTAAACCCCTTTCCTGGAATTAGACAGCTGGGCGTAGTCAGTGATGACAATTCAGATGTCTACAACCTAGAATTGCCAGGGGCGATTATGCCCAAATCTACCTTCTCCTTTCGAAGACACCCAAATACTCAATCCCTGCCCCCCGCCCCCTCCCTGAGATTGCTGCATGGGGGCTGTGGGCTTGTTTACTTAGGCCACTTGGGTCCTACCACACAACTTGGGTTCTCTTTGTAGACCCCAGAGCTGCCAGTACATAGGATTTGATGAGAATTGGCTACTTCCCCATAATTCTCAAACCAAGTTCTGCCACACCTCCAGACACAGCAGCCACAAATAACTCTGTCAAGTCCTCCAGGCAGGATTCTGTTACCCAGGCCCTTAGCAACGATGCCTCGGGGCTGTCCCTACAGGGCTGGGCCTCGCCACGTCCTCACTCCTGATCTTGCAAGTCTTCACCTGGTTCCGCTCGCAGGGCCACTCCACCTGCTGAAGCTTGTAAAGGAGTTGTAGACCTCACAGCATCGAGGTCACACGAAGTCCCCCAGGGGCCTCTTGAACTTCTGGGTTCTACCTGACGACCTAGTGACAGTGTTGTCCTGTTTCGTGTTGTTTTTTCATTTGCTGCCATACGAGGGCCAGGTCAGGCCCTTTCGCTTGGGCCTTGGCTTCTTGCTTTGCCTGCTCCGTCCCTCACCATCCAAGTGGCTTTTGAAGTAGCTGCCATGGGCACAGCTAGAGAAAGAAAGCTTGTTTCCTTTCCAAGGGGAACCTTGACCATCTACTAGAAGTTTTGAGGCCTTTGATCCCAGAATGTGCTGGAAGAGAAACTTTGTGAAACCCCCTGTTCTCCCATATGTGAATGGAAGGGCTGGAGGCTTGTTACTTTACAGTGGCTTTGAAATGTCTTATGACTGAAACGAACGTGTCTTTTCTCACTTTCTGAACTTTGAGGGCTCCCCGGAGCAGACAGTCAGCAGGAGAGATGGCGCTGTGCAAGCCACAGCTGGAGGTGACGAGCTGCCCGTGCCCTACACACAGGACCTGGGCGAGGGTGAGTGTGCCCTGGGCTAGAACCCGAGGGGCTGGGCCTGACATGTCCCTGTTACAGCATTTAAGCTCTAGATTCCTCACTGTGGCTTTTTCTAAGGTCTGTTTTAAAAGGTAGAACATCTTTAAGTGTCCTGTTATTTCCTCCCTAGCTCCCCATAGGAGCGGCCTTGCACTGTGCTGCTTGACATATAAACAGTACTCAAATATTCTAAAATAATGAACACATGCCCCTCATCCCCACCTCATTTTTTTAACTTTTTACAAAAAAAAATTAATGTCAAGAATTTAATAAGACCTAAGGTCTGCCCTTAAGTGGTATGAACTGCTAACTTCCACAAACTCTCCACTGGGCTAGAGGGACTCGGCTTCTAGGATCAGAGGTCATTGAGAGAGCTAGAAATGCTATAAAAGCTGCTTTTCCCTGTCTCCACCGCTCCAGGCAGCTCCTGTTCTGGTGGGGTCTCTGCATTACTGATTTTCAGGAACCGTGGCAGACGGCTGCATCCCAACTAAAGGGAGCACACTTGAAGCTATTGGAATTTTTACCGTAGAACACGCTCCAGTGATACAAAAACCATCCTTGAAAGAAAAATACAAGCTTTCTTAAAAATTCTGGTTGAAATTTCCTTTTTTTTTTTTTTTTGCTTTTAGATTCAAAAAGCAGTGATGTTGATGCAACTTTATACCAGGAAGATCTGGCTGCTGGGGCCTTAATGGTAAGATCTGCCTTTTGTAATGAAGAGACAGTCGGGATTTGGGGTGCAGGTTCAACACCCTCTTACCTGTACTTTCCTCTTCTGAGGCTTGCTCTTTGCTAATCTCACCCTTTATGTCTGTCATCCCCCTTTCAGTTCCCCTAGGCAGCAAATCTATCACTTGACAGCCATCACTAACCAAGTTCAAGTTCAAGTCTGATTTATTGAATGTACATAGATGTTGGGTGCTGTTCCCTCTGCACACAGAAAAATCACAGCTATGGTTCACACTATGTCATTTGCCTTGATTGAACATGCAATACTGAAAGTTGGGTCCTAAGTAGGTCTACCTCCTTAGAGGCAATGTCATAGGATGGTGTTCTAGGGAATATTTCTAGGTGAGCCCTTAAAGCCCATTGAGTCATGAGGTCACATACTCCGGTAGGCCCTTGTTTTGTGTCTGTCTCCCAGCATGCCCCAGTGGTCCTGGAAGCCACTGTCTCCTTATAGAATCTGCTTCTCACCTTCCCACTTAGTTGGGATAGACAAGAATACACACAGAATATGGAGCATCTTCCCTGGCCCGGGTCAGATGCTAAAGTAGCAGGCACGTGGTTTCCCTCTGAAATCACTCTTTTTGTGCATAGATTTGCTCATACACCCATGTGTGGCTTTGAGCATCTAATTAGAATAAGGTGATGACCCCGAGGAGGGAAGCGGTGCTTAGTGAATATAGTGGAGGGGTGGCGGCAGTGACAGGAAGTAGGCAGCCCCTCAGTAGGGACACTGAGTAATGCGTGTGTTACCCACATCTGCATCCCCAGTCCAGTCCTCACCCCACTCAGCCACCGAGAGAGGAGATTGAGACCCACTGTCTTCAGTGTGAGGCAGGTGAGAGGCTACCATTCCTGCCTCCTCAGTTGGAACTCTGAATTCTTTTCTTATAAAACATACAGATCAGGGTCGGTTTCAGTAGCTGAATCCTGAACTCACCTAAGAATATTCAGATTGTTTTACTTACTTTTCTTTCTGCTCTAGTAATGCTGTCATAAACCCCTGCATGTTTTATCTTCTAACTTTTGGATTGTTCCACTGGTAAATTCCCTAAGGTCAGATTCCTGGTCAGGTGGATTTCCAGAGGGGCTGGACCACTTTGTCCTGGTACCAGCAAGAAATGGAAAGATGACTTTGAGGAACTTCATTTAAAGATTTTCGCATTAATGAGTTTGCCAGTTTGTTTCAGAATCCAAGAGCTCATCCATCCCCAAAATCTCTTAAGAATGCTGACTTCTCTTTTTTACCAGCCTGCAGTGCCTTGGAGCCCTTTGAAAGATGAGTTAAGAAGGAAATACTTGACCCAAGCGGACATACTGCTACAAGATAAAGGATGTGCAGAGGTAAATGCATTCCCCAGTATGTATCTCTGTAACTGATCACAGACTAGAGACGTATTGAGGGACAGTGTAGGCTTGTGTTCTCTCTACGGAGCCTGTAAAGAGCATTTTGAACGATTGTTTCCAAGCCCTTTCGTTCACAAGCTTGCAGACTTCTCTTGAGTAAATGCTTGGGGTCCTCTAGGGCATGTGGTCAGGGAAGCTTGCAGGTGTGGCCTTTGTTGCCCACTGTGTCCTGGGGTGGCTCAGAAATCCAGTAGGGCCCTATCTTTGAGTGAACAGGTTCTAAGCCCTGTGAGAGGTGGCCCCTCTCCCAGGGCTGGTGCCCCCTGAGTTCTATTGTAGCCCGTTTCCAGAGCTTTGCCTGGGAAGAGCAAAAATGCTGAAGGTACAGGTCCATGTAAGGATGCCAGCTCAGTAGTTTCCTGAGCCTGTCAATATCTTTTCATAAAATAAAGGACTTTTGTTTTAATCCACACCTGAAGATATGTTTATTGATTTTTAGAGAGAGAGAGAGAAACATTGATCAGTTGCCTCCCATCTGAGCCTCGAACAGGGATCAAAACCGTGGCCTTTTGATGTATGGGATAACGCTCCAACCAACTGAGCCACCAGCCACGGCAAAAAAAGGACATTTTAATACCAATATTACGTACATGTGTAGAATAAATTCTTCATCTCAAAGGCAGCAAACTTAGCAGGAACATGTATATTTTCTTCATGTGCTTGCTGACCAGAGAAAACCTGTGTCTGAGGGCACTGAATTGGAGGGTGCACCGAAATGCCTTTGCCTTTATCCTAAAGTGGCAGCAGGTGGTGTCCTGGCAGGTGGTGGCCTCTCCAGGGTATCCTGGAGGCCACCTGGACAAAGTCCCTGGTTTTACTAAGACACTTCTTCCCACCACTGCTGTAAGGCCAAGTGGCTACTGACATCCTGGCACACACCTGTCACTGCTGCTGCCAGGCTCAGG
Source organism: Myotis yumanensis (assembly GCF_028538775.1). Classification (NCBI taxonomy): domain Eukaryota; kingdom Metazoa; phylum Chordata; class Mammalia; order Chiroptera; family Vespertilionidae; genus Myotis; species Myotis yumanensis. The sequence goes on along the minus strand of NW_027223759.1, from coordinate 32,192,032 downwards.
TGTACAGCCTCCTCACATCCAGTGGGCCTGGTGTTGGGGGGAACCATCTTAGTGGGCCCAGAGCCGACATCTGACAACTCCTTTGTTAAAAATCACGCTTTGATTTCAGTATGATCATGGAGACGGAAACGACACATGTGTGACCCTGGTCCCTTCACTGGCCTCACCTCCCAGGCCTGCCCATGGTGAGTGACAAACTGCATGAACCGTGTCCCGTGCACTGTTGGTAGAGCCACACAGCCCCTTACGCTGGGCGTATCCCCGTCCACTGTGCAGGGTTCATCAACAAAAACTGTTAGAGACACCTGCACTTCAAAAACTGTTAGAGACACCTGCACTTCACCTAAAAGCAGGTAATTCTACATAAAGCAGTAAACTGGGCACAAGCCAGCAATGAAACAGTGACACAGTGCAGTTTCACCCATTGTGGCCGTGGTGTCCATCTGAGGGAGCACGCACGACACTTTGTGCAAAGTTATTTGGTTTCTGTTTTCTCTTTCATTATCAGTTTGATAATTATGGTCATTTTTCTGTCTGTATTTAATTCAGAGTGCTCCCCATCTTTGTTGGTTTAAATTTATTTGTTTAATATATAAAACATGTAACATTGTGCAAAAGTCAAAGCTGTCTGAACAGCTGTATTCAGGACTCTCATTTCTTCTGCCCTCCCTGTAGGCAAACTGTCACTATTTTTTGGTTCCCAGTTAGTCTTTGAAAAGGCAACCAAGTTCCTAAAACTGTCCCCTGGGGAAGAGAGGCTCTTTTTGGGAAGGTTGGTGGAACGTAGAAATTTAATTTTCATAGGTAGAAAGAAGAGTCTATTCCCAAATATGTGTAATATTTCTTTTGTTTTTATATTGCTTTATAAAAAAAACCATTATGGTCATGATCCAGCCTTCCGTTCCATGATCTCTGCATACAGCTTGTTTGAAGTGATAACGTACACACATTTACCTGTGTGCTTTTCTCCAGGATACTGTGGCCATGTCTCTGAAGACAGTCCTTTTGAGCCAGCTGCATCTTCACGCCTTTGCTCCCCAGACACGGTCATCGTGCCCAGAAATGACAGTGTCTCATTGCAAGAGACCAGTGGTCACAGCTTCTTGAGCAGCCAGTCCTTTGTGGCTGGTGACATTTGCAACGTTACCATCAGCGACCTGTATGCGGGCATGATGCACTCGATGAGCCGGCTGCTGAGCTCAAAGCCCTCGTGCGTCATCTCCACCAAAACCTTCATTGTTCGAAACTGGAGCTCTCGGAGGAGACACGGGTGCAAGAGCAGAATGAACAGAACATATTGCAGAGGCGGCAGGCACTCACGGAGGGACTCCCAGGAGACACTCGTGCCCTGCTCTGAGCCTGTGAAAGAGGCGGGGGTTTTAAGAGAGAGCCAGAACTTCCGAGATCTTTCTGGCCAGAAGGCAGGATTAAAATTGGAAAAAGCTTTTCCTGAAGTAAACAAACTCCAAATCTCAAAGGAGCTTAAGGGAACACCTCGGAAGTTGTCTTCATTAATTTATGTGGACTCTAGTGTAACACATCGTCTTGATCGGGAAAATAGATTAATGACATTAAAGTGGTTAATTTCTCCTGTAAAAGTAGTTTCCAGACCAAGAATGCTGCAGGGCGAGGGAGGGAATCATTACAGGGCGTTCGATAGCAAATTTAAGAAACTTCACCAGGAATATTGCCCAAGCCCCAGGAAGCAGCTAGGCCTGGCCTCCCTCCCCAGCTCCTCCTCCTTCGGGGTCGATGTGCTCAGAAGTGGTCTAGCAAGCCCCAGGAGCCCCCAGGGCTTAGAAACCCACCGGCCAAGTAGACCTCTCAGCAAAGCAAAAGTGAAGAGTCTAAATGAGGCTTTTAAAAACCTGGGCAAACGGGCTGTTGAAACAGGAAGATGCCTGCCCCAAAGTGATTCATCTGCATCATTTTCGAAGACCGACCCCACATGGAGCCCAGGCTGCTCTGACCCCACAGCTGATCTTTTCCGAGAAAATCCTCTTGGAATACTTAGGGAGTCAGCGGCACTCAGCAAAGCTATTTCAGTACCTGGGGTACATCCTCTAGGCTCTGCAAGAGATCGTTACGATGGAATCAAGGAGAAATTTGACCAGCTGCATCAGCAGTATTGCCAAAAATCACCTCAGCGGGCGAAGGTGCCTTTTTGTGCTGAAGCATCTCCAGATGAAGCAAGTGTGGAAGTTCAGAATCAGAAAGAAGCCTTCTTTAAAAAATTAGATCCAGACTCTGGCTTACTGGGAGCCCGGAAGTTGTCATCGTCACTGCAGCGGAGCATCAGAAGTTCACGGGACTCAACCACAGTTGAGCTCCATTCATCTCCGTGGTTCGAGCTGGCCGCCAACTGCAGGCCTCAGCCCCACGCGAAAAGACGCCGCTTATCAGACCCTCAGGTGTGTGGAAGTTGGGCAGAGTCCCAGGATCCCCCTCACATGGTGGGCCGGGCCTTCCCGAGGCCAGGGGAAGAGGTCTGCTCTTCCCCCGACTGGAAAGGCAAGGTGAGTTTTTGTCAAACGTGGCTGTTTGATAACAGTATTCTTCTGTGCATGTTCATTTTCTAAACTCTCTCCCAAATTCTGTTTCTTCACATCAAGCACATGTTCATGGTAAGATGTGCCCAGGTGGAGCTGAAAAGCATTCTTCCCGAGAAAGTTCTACACGATTCCCAGCAGAATGCATCACTTTGCATGCCGTATCGGTCCTTGTCCAACCGTGTCATTTCCACCCTCTCCTTCTCACACTCAGAGAAGAGCTGTTGTAAGGAGAAATTGGTCCGGAAACCATGGCATTGTTTTACTTCTGGATTTCCTCGTAAGGACGGAGCAGGAGCAGGCCCTTGAGAGCCGCCGGTGCAGAATCTCACATGTGCTGGGCTGCGAGAGGGCAGCCAGTAACCTCAGCGCCCTCCCGCCTCCTGCAGTGTCGCTTGTGCAGACCACTTAGCTAAAGTTGAATGTGCTGCACCCTTTTATTTTCTCCAGAGACAAGATGAGGGGGTGGGACAAGTCAGTGGGTCGTTGAGTGTTATCACTTGACTTTTTCGGATCTGGCCACCGGCAGGGTGACTGAGTCCTCTGAGGCTGAGGCTTTCAGTGCCCAGCCATGTGCTCCTGGCAGACACTTCGGGAGCACGAAGCTCGCACATTCCGTTTGCTCTCACAGATCACCGCTCATCACCATCACCTTGTTTCTCGGTTGAAAGGGTACATTTCACCAACCCCTCAGCCCCGGGGTTGTCTCTGAGGCTTCTCCTAGCCCCTGACACGTCACATCCCCCTAGTCCAGCCGTGGGCAAACTACGGCCCGCGGGCCAGATCCGGCCCATTTGAAATGAATAAAACTAAAAAAAAAAAAAGACCGTACCCTTTTATGTAATGATGTTTACTTTGAATTTATATTAGTTCACACAAACACTCCATCCATGCTTTTGTTCCGGCCCTCCGGTCCAGTTTAAGAACCCATTGTGGCCCTCGAGTCAAAAAGTTTGCCCACCCCTGCTCTAGTCCCTGTCCCCACTTGTTTGAACCTAAACCTTTTCCTCACACGGCTTCCCTCCTTGTCTTTTCCCTTTTTTGTGCCTTTCCCACCATGTTCCCTGGTTTGCTCGCGCCTCATCTCTTAAGCCGCCTGCTTACTAACTGGCTCCGGGAGTGTGGCAGGTCACTCCTGCCTCTACTCTACCCTCTGGGTGCTCAGTGCAGTGTCCCCTCACTTTTCACCGGCTCAGCCTGGTGACCATGTGTGCCTGGACATAGAGGACCAAGAGGAGAACTCGGCCTTGGTGGTCCCGGGGGACACTCCTGGCTCCCTTGGAATTTGATAAGCTCCACTGGAGGCCTTTGCAGTTTCATCTTAAACCACAATATAAACATTTAATAATTTTCCTTCTTGCCCTAAATTATAAATTTCTTGAGGAAAAGGACCAAATCTCCGTGAGCTGAGGCTACAGAAGGAATTGTAATGGCTGACACCTGAATGCTTTCTGTTCACCAGGCCACGGTGAACAGAGCAGGCACTGTCATAAAAGGCCCCTTTCATGCCATCCTCAATCCCCCACGAACCTTTCGATTAGATAGGTCTGTCTTTTAATAAATAGGGAATTCAGCTTCAGTCTTGTAACTGCTGGACCAGCATTTGAAAACAAGCCTGTCAACCTAACTACCTGTTTGCATTCTGCCTTAGGGCTTAATGTTAGTTTTTGTTAGTTGTTGTTTTGGGAGGTTTGTTTGTTTTTCTTTACGTTCCTTAGGGCAGCGATCGCCAATCTTTCGGACCTCACGGACCACCAGTGGTCCAGAACCACTGGTTGGCGACCGCTGCCTTAGGGTATTTATTGAGCATGGTGGCATTTTCTATAGTGGACACACTAATATTTATATATATATATAGACATTGAAATAAATAACAGTTAAGCTTTTAGTGACTGGCTTTGAGAATGCTAGTGGAATTTTACTGAGATCGTTTTGTCTTTTTTTTTTTTCCTAGAGGAAAGAGCACATCTTTCAGGTTGGAAGATAAGTGATCTTGTGTTAGAAAACTCGAAGCTAAAAATCTACAATCCAAAGGTGGATTCTGATGCTTAGGGCTGCTGTTCTCCACAGTTGTCCCACTGCCCCTTTATTCTGTTTGTGTGTGTGTGTGTGCGTGGTTTTTTTAAATTCTTAAGACTTAGAAATTGCTTTAGTTATCTCCCCTTCAAAGCAGATTTCCATGAAATTGGTTTCATTGACATGACTGACAGGTTCTTGGTATAGAAATTATTGGAATAAGGTTGCTCAGTTAAAAGTATTAATGGTATCCTTTTGGGGCTATTTTGCTCATGTTTTCTTTGCTAAATTTGGATGTACCAACCGAATTCTCTCTTATATTTCCCATTTCCTGGGAGAAATTGTTTGCTTTGAAATATAAGTTTAAGCCCTGGGTACAATGATCTCTGAAGGGAAAATTCAGCTGCTTAGTTTTTTAAATTCAGACCCATGAGACTTGGCACCTTCCACATCAGGAGGTAGCACATTGAAGCACAATTCACCCATACAAAGTCATTTTCTATGTTTTTAGAGGAAAGCATGCTGTATTGAAGCGTTCTTGTGATGTTCCCCAAGTATTCTTGTAGCCACATGGTAGCCATGACATCTGACTCTTATCGGAGCGGTTGATAACAGAATGTCTTCGTTAATAAAATATTTCAAATATTCAGAACACAGTGACTAAACCCAGGTTGAGTAATTGTTATGCTGCCATGTGCTATGGATTTCTTATTTTAAATAAAATATTAGATAAGATTGGATGTCTTCCCTTCCCTAGGCTGTCACTGTCCTCATAATAATGTGTACCCTTTTCCCCCCACATCTGTGCCCTGGGACCTCATGACCGATGTGTATTAGCTCAGGCCGCATCACAAAATACTACAGCTGGGTGGTTTAAACAAGAGAAATTTATTTCCCAGTTCTCAGGCTGGACGTCAGAGGTCCAGGTGCCAGCATGGGCTCCAATGAGGACCCTTCCTGGATTGCAGGCGGCGCCTCCTCACCATGTCCTCACATGGCAGACAGAGCGGGCGCTGTCATAAAGGCCCTAATCCCATCATCAAGGTCCCATCTCGGGCACTCGCACTGAGGTTAGGGTTTCCATGTGTGAACTTGGGGAGACATGTTCAATCCAGAGCCCTGTGATTCAGTAAGGAGGACTAGCAGTGGGTGCTGACTGGCTCGGCCAAGGCTGGAGTGGCCCCTGCAGTTCTAGACCTTTCTTCCTTCCCAGGAAAACTATCATTCTTGCCCCAATCTGCTCGTGCCTTGGTTGACCCCAACCCGTTACCCAGTGGGCCTGTGCTGAGGTCTCTGGCCAGGCCTCGCTGCCAGAGAGCCTAGAAATTCAAGGTTTGATGTCCTGTTATCTAGCAGAGGAAGGTAAGTCAGAAGGGACTGGGCTTGCATCTCAGCCAATTTACAGCTCTGCCAGTAACGGACCCATGAACTGTACAGAATGGTGCCCTCTAATGCAGCAGTTGCCAACCGGTGGTCCGTGAGGTCCGAAAGGTTGGCGACCGCTGCTCTGATGTGTGTCACATTTGGCTGGTAGATGCCTCCTTTCCCTGTAAGAGTGGGGGCCCTGGGGCAGGGCCTGCACAGTAACCCGGCTCTCTGCCTGGCACAGCCATGGGCAGTGGACACCATCAGCATGGCTGGGACCTAAATGCCAGTGAAGACAAAGGTGGATTCTGATGCTTAGGGCTGCTGTTCTCCACAGTTTCTTGCTAGAAACAATGACCTCTCCCTTTGCCCCGCTGTCCTGACTCTGGGATTTCGTCACCTTACAGCCAAGAGTCTGCATCCACGTGGCAATGGAGGTTTATTTCAGTGGAAAGGAGGGGACACTGATTATCAGAACAATGCTTTCCTTACAAACTAAATTCAAAGTGGTCTGCATTGCTATGGGCAGGGTGGGCAGTTTGCATTTCACATTCGGGCCACCTAGGAGTTTCCTTTGGGGGAAGCCAAAAGCTGGTGCTGACTGCAGGTATCCAAGATTTTGAGAGTCTCCAGGGCTGCCCTCTGCACCCCAGGATCTGTGTCCAACTGTAGCTCCTGGAGGGCTGAGAGCACAAATGGGAGGGTCAGGACCTGGCAGTTGGGCTGCGCCCCCTGCCCTCTGCACTTGCCCACAGGCAGGTGGAGCTGTGTCTTCACACACATCTGCCATCTCTCAGGGCTTCCCTTCTCTAACGGACAGTGGGATCCCCAGAACCCCAATTGCCGCCTGGATCCGCTGACAGAATCAGGGCGGAAGCATTTTACTAATGTTTGTGAAGGGGGCGGGGCAGAAGCCCAGAACAATTGCACCCCCTCCTCCCAACACCACCCCACAAAGAGCTGTCTACCTTGGGAAGCCCTCCATAGGGCCATCCGTCTCTTTGTGCCTGGTTACAACCCCAACCCCCACAAAGCCCACAACCAAGGTCAGCAAGCTGCTCCCTCGGCACTTCACTAAGCTCCCCACCTACAGTTGAGTCTCCACGACTTACAATTCCGTAATGCCACAAAGTCCAGCTTTTTCAGATAATGTTCAGACATCTGCTTCATAATAATCCCTAAGTGATAGCCAGAGAAATGCTCATCACACAGGTATTAGGTGAGTGAGCGATCTGGTTTTACCTTACCAGGTGTCTGAGGAGTTTGTTGAGGACACCTGAGAATCAGGCATGTAGGCAGCAAGGTGAGACAGGAGCTCTGGACCTGGCACCTGTCCCCATCCCCTCCAGACCCAGGACTGACCCCACGGCCTTCAAGGTCCCTCCTGCATCAGGAGACATCTGCCCGCTCACCTGCCAAGTTGCAGGAAGCGATTCTGATCCTTGACAAGTTACTTTTAATGTAGGGCATTGTTTCTAGCAAGAAACTGTAGAGAACAGCAGGCTTTTTCTGAGTCTGCAAAAAAACAAGTGATACACAGAGCTGGGACGGTTTCGGTCCCGGATGGGAATACAAAGTGTATTTGCCATCTGTCTGATGCAGGAGGGGGTCTGCCAAGAGGGCGAGTGACTCCAGGGTCACACAGCAAATTGTCACTCTCTCTTAAGGGTAATTTTTCAAGGAAAAGAAGGTGTTTTATCTCATAAGTTGCAGCCTCTGCTGCATTAAACAGTGCCATTGGGGTGTGGACTCCTGGGATGATTTACTAAGTGACTTCCTCCATTCTCAAAGTGCCCATTATTCATATTCCTTCCTCTGCCAAAGTCCCCATCATTGAACACTATAGACCTTCAGAGGAAACCAGGAAGGTTATCAACCCAAGTTATCAACCTGCTCTGAGTTAACAGCAATGTGTTCCATTATCCATTCTGCAGAAAACTCGGAGAGTGAAGCTTGTCGTATTGGCTTTGGCCTGTTTGGCCCAGGGAGGAGATTATATTTGTCCAAAAACCATGCTGTCCAATACAGTTGCCAATGGCCATGTGTGGCCCTTAAGCACGTGAAAGATGGCTAGCCTGAATTAATAATTTTTACATTGATTACATGTTGAAACAATAAAGACTTGGAGCAATTGGGTTAAATAAAATCTATGATTAAATTTGGTTTCATCTCTTCCCCCCCCCCCCCCTTTTTTTAAATCGTTATTATTGAAAGTATTACATATGTTTTCTTTTTTCCCCCATTGACCCCCTCCAGCCTGTCCCTGCCCCTGCCCCCCGCCCCAGGCCTTCACCACCCTATTGTCTTTTCCCTTTTCTTAACATGGCTATTAGGAAACTTAAAAATGGGCGTGTGGCTTGCATTCATTTCTGCAGGACAGTGCTGGTCTCGACACTTCACCTCTAGGAGGTGAACACAGGGTCACAAGGTCGGCTCTGGCAGTTGAGACCCTAAGCCCTAAGCCACTGAGCAGCCACTGCCAACAGGTGAGCCCCCCCTCAGCCTCCTCACCAGGACGGAGCACAGGGTCGTCTGGAAAGTGGCCATCTCATCAGCCCCCTTGGTGTCTCTTTGCCCCGAGGAGTCCACCAGGCCCTTGCAGCCCCAGAAGTGCACACACTGATACATGGTCTCCACACAGGCCTGGAGGGACACAGCAGGGTGGCAGGAGGCACGTCAGGTGGACCGGGGGCTTCACAGGAGCGGTGGGGCTGGTCCGGCTGCGTTCCATCAATAAAGCCAGAGGGTATCCCTGGAAAAGCCTCAGGAAGCTGAAGGGTGGGCTGGTGGGCCCTGGGAGGGCACCTGGGACCAGAGCCCTGCCAGCCTAGGTAATTAGTATGTGAGCATTTATAAAAAGCCCCTTGGGGGCCAAGGCAGCCCACTTGCCCCCTGAGCCAGCACCTTCATGCCCTCAGCAGCCCTGCCTGGGACCTGCCCTTTAGGAGATTGGGTTGGGGGCCTGGCTGGGGTTGGCAGGACGGGGGCAAGCCTTCTCATTCCCCCAGATGCCCTGCACCAGCTCTTCCTGCTTCTGAGGACTGCACCAGCCAGGCCCGCAGGCTCTGGCCTCTGGTGGGTTAGGTCATAGGAGGATGCTGATGGGAGACAGAGGGCAGGAGGAGAGAGACCAGCATCTGTTGCCCAGGGATAGCAATGGCAGCAGCTCCGCTGGGGCTAGCCTCTGGCACTTCCCATCCATGCTGGTCCCCTCGCCTGTCCTCTTTGAGGCTCCTTCATTAAAGCCCCTCGGTCACTTATCTGCTGTGCCTTCCCTGAAGCACCGGCCCACAGGACAGTTGCTGATAAGACGTGGAATAACAGTGGGAGCCCTTGATGGAGGTGAGGATTAATGAAGAAAGGAGTCTCCAAGAGGTGATGCTCTGTGCCCTGGGTCACCAGGGTGCCCAAGGCAGAGCCCAGGCAGGGAGGCAAAGTTCCGAGTCAGGGGGCACTGCAGGCCTCCCCTCACATCCCTGTGGATGCCACCCAGACCACCCCCACCCCACATGCAAATTGGCAGGCCTCACAGCAGCAGGATTGAGGGGACTTACCTTGTGACCCCAGAACTGGGAACTAAGGTGCTAGTTAAAAATTGAGCTATTGAGGACCCCTTGGTTGCAGTCAGCTATATCCCCACAAGTGTGTCTTTGTCACTTGTTTTTTGCAGAATGGCCCCTGATCTCAGCCACCACCTCCCCTTCTATAGGAAGACAGAGGACAGGGTCATGGTCCGTGTGTGCGGTGAGAGGTTCCCTACCTGTGTGTCCCCAGCCAGCCAGTGTTAGCCTGCGAGGCAGCAGTTAGCGTAGGAGACGGGTCTCTCCCCTTCCCTCCACCCACCCAAAGCATTACAGGAGCTGGGACTTGGAGAGGGAGGAGAAACAGGGTCACAGAGCCAGGGAGAGCCCCTCACCCTCACCCCACAAGCCTGCCCCACAGGGAGCAGGTGGGGTTTAAGGTGAGTTTTAAACATGCCTGAACCATAACACCCCAAAGTGAATCTGGTAGAAGAAAGGGCAATAGGTGGAAGTGATGGGGGAAGAAGGAAACTCAGCCCCCGTAGAAAGCCGGTTTGTGGGGCGCCTTGAATGTGGTTTCTGGGCTCTCCGGGAGTGGGGAGCCTGCAGGCAGCTCAGCCAGCGGGCCCAAAAACACTTTCCTCTCGGGAACAGCGGGCCCCAGACTTTGGAACGCAGAGCCGAGGGTGCCTTACCTGGGCTGCGTCGGGGCAGGGGTCCTGGCAGTGCAGCATGAGCGGGACCCAGGCTCTCTTCACTTCCCCCTTGAAGAAGTGCTTCTTGGAAACCCTGACCACCTTGGCCAGCTTGCTGAACAGGAGGAAGGCTTTCAAGCGCAGCAGCTCGCTCTCCTGTGGCCAAGACGGACAAAGCAGTTCTGAAACTCAGGGAACTAGAAGCCCAACAAAACTGCAGCCATTCTCCATGGACCGTTTTGGATGTCTTGACCCCTGTGAAGCCTTCTGGATCATTCCATCAGGACGGAGTCTCTCCTCCAGGGCTCTGGGACTGGGCATAACTCAGGTATTTGTGACCTTCGCTTCCTAGAGGAGGGCTGTGTTGAATCTGCAGGCACACACTGCCTAGCAGAGGCCCCATCTGGCATGTCACAGGTGGCCAAAGAGCATTTGTGGGCGGCAGGGAATTGGAAGGGAAAGCTCATTCCTTTATAGCAGTGAGAAGGGTCCCCTGGGCCCCAGAACAAGATCATTTTTTACAAGATCCATGCTCAGCCAATTGATCCATTAGCGCCAAGTGAGACCCGCTGTCCTTTCTGCTCACCTGGTCGAGCACCTGCGCAGCCCCCACCCAGGGCCTGGGCCCAGCGAGGCTCTCGTCTGGACTCACGTTGTCAAAGAAGGACCTGCACTGCTCGGAGATGGCATTGAAGAAGGACCCTACGTCCCCTTCCCGGAGCTCGGCCAGGATCTTGGTCAGGGCCTCCATGCCCTCAGAGGGCACGCTGGTGCTGCGGGCATCCCTCAGGGCGTATAGGCACTTCTCCAGGAGCAGCTTGCGGTACTGCCTCACCTGGGGGGTGGGGGGCAGGGAGCCTTCAGCTCTGACCCTCAGCCCACTGGGTCCTGCACCCTGGGCCCCCGGGTCGAGGTCGGATGCAGCACCTTCTTGGGGGCGCCCAGGGCCATGTTGCCGAGGGCACGCAGGGCCAGCACCTGCAGGACCTCCTCCCTCTGGTCCACGCCCTTCTCTAGCAGCTGCATGGCGGGCTTCAGCAGCCTCTCCTGGTACAGAATTGGGTCGCTCATGAACTAGAAAGGAAAACTTTTTGCAGTTATCCCCAACCAGGCCCGATTCTGTCATGAGACGTTGCGTGTGACTATATGCAGCGCACAGAATGGTCTCCCTGTGAATCGGAGGAGAGTCAGAGCCTGAACCCCTGGAGCCCGCCCCTGGCTCCTCCGCCTGCCCCTGTGGGGCCCTGGCAGGCCACGCCGCTTCCTCATCTGCAAAAAGATGGTGAGACCAGCACCTGCCTCGTGAGGTTGCCGTGAGGATTCAGTAAGGAAATAGGTGGGAAACTCTGGGGAAGTGTTACCCATATTCACACACTCCTTCGTCATTCATTTCTTCAGTGAATGTGATGGAGCGGCTACCCCATGCAGGAGCCGCGTCCATTGTGTCCAAACAGAACCACGCAAGAAGCATGCATTTCCCTCATCTGGGATTCAGCGCCACCACCAGTCTCGTTCTCAAAATGCCAGGACATCAACCCGAGGGGGCCCCTGTGACGTGTGCATGTGTGTGTCTGTGTGTGCACGCGCACACATGAATGTTTTTTAAATAAACCAAAAGAAAACTAAACACCAAACTGCTGACACTAAAATTGAAACTTCACTACCCGGTCCTTTACAGGAAAAGTCTGGGGACCCCGCACTAGGCTGATGTTTGGTTCCTGTGGTATATGGGGCATCGTGCAGCCAATAGAATTTCTCCTCAAAGTTTTCTGGCCAATTCCCTGAACCTCCAGAAACCTCTCTTCCCCACCAGTAAGGGACAACAAGGGCCTCTCAGTAGGGATGACCCCTGAAGCACCCCATGTGCGTGAGAGGGTAGCTGGGCCCCAGTGGCCATAACCCCTTGCTCCAATCTTCCTGGCTGGCTAAGCCCTCCTGCAAGACCCTCCCCAGCACTTCCATCTCCCCAAGAGCCCAAGGTGGCCTCCTCCGGCCACCTGTGTGTTGTGACACTCACCACAGCACACATCACTCGGCTGCTACACACAGAGCAAAGACCACGTCTCAGCCCCTTTCCCCACAGTGCCCACCCTGAGTTACTGTTGTGATGAAGGAAGGAATGAGTGAATGCTCACCTGCCCCCTGGACTAGATCCCCCTCACAGCCTGAGCACCTGCCCCTGAGATGAGCCCCCCAAGAGAGCTGGGGGTTGCCCACCTCTCCTCCCCAGCCCACCGCACCCACCCCTGAGCCTTACTTCCACGCAGATCGCTGTGCTGCTGACACGGCAGCTGAGGACCTCCGAGGCCATGCCTCTGAGCACCAGCTCCGACAGCCTCTGCCTGTAGCCCTCCGCATTCCGAATGCACAGCCTGTGGAGGGGAGCACAGCCCACCGGGCAGGGAGGGCATCTCAGCTCCCCCCGTGCAGAGCGGCTCTCGAGCTGGGCACTCATGGGCAGATCTAGCACTTTGTACCTCCCCCTTCTCTCCCCTGAAGTACTTGCTTTCCATCACCTTTTTATAAAAAGGACTCAAACGAGGGCTGCTCATCAGTGATCGGGACCTAGATTCCCCCATCCTAGACCTGCTCAGAAGCCCTGTGTGGCCTTGGCCAAGCTCCATCGACCTCTGACCTCACATTTCCTGCCCTGGGGCATGAAGGTTTGGAAGGAGAGATTCCCTTTGCCCTGCATCCCAAAGTGTGGGACACAGGTCAACACAATGCAAGTCCTGCCACCTGCCACATGGGAGCCTGGGTGCCCACCTGGCCAGCAGGCCTGCTCCTTGCAGGAAAGTGGAGCCACTCTCCAGGAGGGCCCACACGCCCTGCTCTTCCAGCATGTGGACCAGCCGCTCACTGTCAAGTCTCTTGAACAAAAGCTGCATGGATTTGATTGTGATCCTGGAAGAAGGTGGGACCATGTCATGGCGTGGCAGCCCCGCCAGGAACGCCCAGAGCACCTCAGTGGGGCAAGCACTGCACCTAGGTCTGTGAAGCAGGGTCCCAACCCCTGCTGGGCCCAATTCAAGGGGCTAAGACTGGGTCTGCAGACTCTGAAAGCCACACTGTGCTGGACCCATGTGAGGGAGTGTTGTGAGTAAGATCAGGTTCCAGAAACTTCTCCCCACAGGAGGGGATGTTGAGGGCCTCTTGGTGGAGGTGACTTCTAAGAGGCAGCCCAAGGCCACGTGTAACCCAAGCCCACTGCCTTGCACCCCAAGCTGCCTGCCCTCGAGAGCACCTCTGCAGGTTGATCTCCTCGGGCAGGGTCCCCGTGTGGATGAGTCTCCACGTCTTCAGGGCGGGCGACACTGCCTCCGGCCCCTGGCTGCTGCCCAGCTGCATCAGGAGGGTGTAGATGAGGTCCGGGAGGAGGTCCGGGAGTTTGTCGTCCTTGTCCATCTTCTCGATGAGAAGGTGGATAGTGCAGAGGGTCTGCAGAGAGAAGAACAGGAGGCATCGGGGTTCCGACTCAGAACCCCGGAGGAGCCCCGGGGCCTGCCCCTGCAACTCACCATCAGAGGGTCTACCGCAGCCAGGCGCCAGATGTCAGCCTTGGAGGTGGCGTTGGCCTTGGGGGTGAACCGGGACTGCAGCCGGCCCATCAGCCCGTGGAGCATCAACCGGGCAAAGGGTACATTCTCCGCCACAGCCAGCCACACCTCCACCAGGTGGCTAGCCAACGACAGAGGACAAGGACTGTGGGTTACCTGCCATGTGCCCTGGCAGATAAGAGCCTCTTTGGACCCCAGCAGCCCCCTGAGTAGTGGATAGACTTGAGGCTGCACCTCAGGGAGCTGGCATGAGCCCAGGTCCCCGACTCCACGCTCAGCCACCTTTCTGTGCCCCGCTCATGGTACTCCTGAGAAGCCACGCTTCATGGCTAGGTGGCCACCAGGCCTACTGTTTGCTGACCTATGGATGACATCCAGTAATAGCCTCCAAGTGCCCGATTTGAGTCAGGCTGGTCCTAGGCCACTAAGCAGTGTCCTCACCCCTACTCCTCCCAGCACATCTTTGAGGAAGAGGTTTCATCTCCATATTCCACAGGAGAGGGAGTGAGGCCAGGCTACAATGAAGCAGCTTTCCTGATCCCCAAGTCCAAGCCTGTGGCCCTGCTGAGAAGGGAAAGGACCCCTGACTTGAAGGACCTGGTTACACAGGTACAGGGAGGTAAGGTCCTAGTGGGTTCTAAAGGGCCAAAGAAACAAGTCCAACAAGATCAAATTGGACAAGGAGATGCAAAAACTGCCTGCTGGAATTCACAAAGCTGTGTCCATGGTTCCCCAAAGGCTGTACCTCCTACGGGAGATACAGGGAGAGGGTCAGACAAGGCACCACTCAAGGTCCCAGTCCTCTGGTAAGTACGGCACAGTCTGGGCTGCACAGAAGCCCCTGGCCCCCCACCCAGGGCACCCACCACCTACCTCTGCATGGGCAGGGGCTGCCTCAGGAGCGACGTGAGGACCGTCTCCTGGTGGTAGTGGGCCAACAGGAGAATGCCCTCGATGAGGTGGCGCCGCACCTCCTGGTGATCCACCACGGGCAGGTGGACCAAGATGGCACCCAGGATCTCAGCCACCTGGGGAAGGGCCAGGCATCACCAAGGCAGCCTGGCCCTCAGGGGTCTCTCGCCCTCACACCCCTCCTCGTAAGACTCTCACCCAACTGGACGGTGGGTAAGTTAAACCTCCAGCACACCTCCAATAAATCCTTTGGTCTTTTCCCAGATTTTATTAGTGTTTGGTGTAGGAGGCAGTGCGCTCTGACAGAGAGAGTTGTGGGCCCTAGTCCACCGCCCACTTACTGACCTATCTACCTTCAACACCTTTCTTTCTCATTCTAGAACTCTATTTGCTCCTCTTTACAGCCAGGGGTTGTGGGGTGGGCGTTGGTAGCCAGTGCACCTGGGCCCCAGCCGGTCCCTGCAGCCTGGGAGCACTGGGCCGTCCCAGCCCCAGGTGGCCCAGCCACAGTTCTACCTTATCCTCCAGCTCCTTGACCCGCATCTGGAGGAAGATGTCTATCCAGGTGACGGAGGCCTTGTCATGCTGGAGGCCCATGGCCCCGATGTTCTCACAGAGCTTCTGGATGAGCGAGACCACCTCATCGCAATTAAACTGCATGCAAATCACCTAGGACCAGAGAAGGCCATTCTTGGGGTCTGACATCTGAGTCCCAGGCCCAGTTCCCTGCCCCACCTGTCACCACTGATGCACTCTCCTCTTCTGCTTGACATTACGACCCCAGCCCAGACCCCCATTCTCTCTCAGCACCATTGCCATGACCTCCCCCCCCCCACCTCCCTACCCAGCCTGTCTCTGTCCCAATCATGGGCCTGCTTAGGATGTCACTCTCTATTCCAAGCCTCCTATGGCTCAACAGGGCTTTCCAAAGCCTCCAGGATGCACCTCCCACTCCCCATCACCTGGCCAGCCCTGCCTGAACCCTGCACAGGAAGCTTCACCCCAAACCCTCCCTGACCTGTCTTTGCAGCCTTCTTTCAGAGTGTGCCCTGAGCCCTGAAGCCCTCTGATCTGTCCTACCACTACACAAGCCCCCTCCTCCAGGAAGTCCCCTCTGCCCTCTGAGTTTGGGTGGCTCTGGGCACTTTCAGTCACAAGTATGCCATCAGCCTTCCCATGAGCCAAGGCCTGTGTGCTGGGCCTCATGTTCAGTTTTTTCTGGGGCCCCCTCCACCCTCAGTGTAGCACATCACAAGGAAGGAGGGAAGACAGCCAGGGACTATTAACACCTACTGTGAGCCAGGAAACCCCCATGGGGACCTCACATATTGTAGGCCATTTACAGATGGCATGAGTTGGACCAAAGGCCACAGAAGCTGTGACTCCCAGAAGAGGATGGAAACTGAGCAAGATCCTGCCCCCAGAGGTGATCCAGGCACTGGGAGAGCAGCCCAGCAGCCCACAGAAGCTTCCTGGGTCATCACCTTAGCGATTCTGGAGGACGCACTGAAAATCTTCTCCACCTCCAAGCCCTGGAGGTCCTGCTTGCATCTCGCAAGCTCCAACTCTTTGCACGCATCCCATGAAGAGCAGGTCTGGCTTGCTGTTGGGAGTAGTTTCAGACACAGTCAGTACAGAAGGCCCAGTCACAGGCTATGTCACAGCAGCCGCCTGTCCTGACTCTCAGGGCACCTTGGCTCTGAGGGACTGGACCACAGCATCTAGACACCCTGTCCCACATGCCTTTACTCTCATTGTTCCCCACACCATCTCTGCACAAGCTCAAGCAGTCCCTGCTGTGATGGATGCCCCACCAGCCACCACACCAGAGGTGACCTCTCCCCTTCTGAAGGTCACCACACTGCATTCTCCCCTCAGCTCATCTCTGGCCAGTTTTGCTGGCTCCTTGGTATCTGTGAGCTGGCCTTGTGCCAGTGGGGCCCTCAGTAACCAACACATGCCCGCAGTGAGTTATGCTGAACTAATGAGCCTCTCCTTCCAGAAGCTTCCGTGGTCTCTCAATGAGCTCTGCACCCTCTGTTGTCTCTCTGGTCAACCTTATTTGTACAGAGAGGTTGTCCCCCGCCCCCACCCCCCAAGGACAGCCCCACAGCTGACAGCCCTGGTGTCAGCCCTCCTCCCAGCCTGGAGAGGCTGGTTGTGAGGTCCCACCCTCCACATACCATGCAGATCCAGCAGGCTGGACAGGACGTCCGCTGAGGCCAGGCGAGTTCTTTTGTTGGAGTCACAGGTGCATGGGGCGATGAGTCCAATCAGTGTGCCAAACTGCCCCAGCTTCAGGGGGATCTGAGGGGCAGGAGGCCTTAAAGCTCACACTCTGTCCACTCACACACCTGGTGCTGCCCAGGGACAGGGTAATGGGCAGCCAGAGAGGGCAAACCCTGCTCTGAAAACACCACCCCTGTCTGGGAAGGGGGAAGATGCCACTGTCCAACTGCTGCCCACATTCCTGCCTCCTGAGCCCCACAGCTGGGCCCCTGGAGGCCAAGCAGCCAGGATCTGAGGAGTCTGACTGACCTCAGGCCCAGGCTCTATGTCCAGGCACCTATCTCATTCCTGTAACTGAGCCCTCAGTTCAACTTTGGGCTTCCCCCCTTACTAGCTGTGTGACGGGGCAGGGTACCTACCCTCAGGCCCCTGGGTTCTGAAGAGAGGTCTCCTCAAGCTGTGTCAGACGGGTAACCAACGAAAACACCTCATTGCTTTTCTAGGTGTTTGTGGTACTTGTCAAGCTTTGTATTATTTGCAATGTTTAGTAACTTATTTTCTCATTTTAAGTAAATATGCACTTTTCTAACCAATGTGGTGTTCATAATTGTGTATCCTTTTTCTCAGAGAGGGTTCTCATCATGGTATGAGCTTCAGGACCCACAAAACCTAGATACTTGCAAGCCTCGGCCCATTCTCTCCCTCATTCCCACCCAGAGTGCCAGGTTGGCCCCACCAGGGGTCTCGTTGCCTTTCCCAAGTGAGGCGACCTCTTCCCACAGGGCTCTTTGGGGGCGGGGGGCAGAACCAGGCAGGGGGCTGGTGCTCCTGTACTCACGCAGACGCCGATGCTCTGGATGTAGCTCTGCATGAGACAAAGATGCAGGTTCATAGCCTTCTCCCGCTCCCATTCTTTCTCGGACAAGATCCACTTTTCCAGGAGCTATAGATGGAGCCCATAACCAGAAGAGGGTGTTAAAATCCCAGGGCCAGCCCTTTCCTGGCCAACTATCCCCCCCCATCCCTGCCCCATCCCTCTAACTCAGAATCCAATTTTCAATGCTATTAGATAGTTCTAGACACTTCTGGTTTCCTTCCCAGGCCCCACTACTAGGGTGATGAGGTTGTAGGAAGAGAGTGCGCCCCCCAGCGTCCTCACCGAGATGGCTCTTGACTAATTAGTGTGTTGGGCCTTGCTCCAAATGTTTGCCCGTCAGTGCAAGGGCCAGGAGCACAGCCCACCCTGCATTCCAGGACCTAAGCATTCATGCATCTACTAACAGAGCTTAATAGCTCCAGAACCAAAAATGGATAGAAGTGAAAGGAGAAATAAATAAGCCAGAGTGTTAGAGGTTTCAGCACCTCTCTCTCAGTAACTGATAGAACAAGACAGAAAATCAGGAAGGATACAGGAAACTTCAACAACACTGGCAACCAACTTGGCCTAATTCATATTTAGGAACACTCTGACCAACACAGCAGGTTAGTGTTCAAGTGCACTCAAGGCATTTGCCGAAGGTATACCATACCTGGACAACAAAATAAGTTTCAGTCGATGTAAAAGGACTCAAATCATACAAAGTGTGTCCTCAGACTACAATGGAGTTAAAGTAGGAATCAAAAACAGAATGACCTCTGGACAATTCTCAAATATTAGAAAATTTCTAGATAACCCATGGGTCAAAGAAAAGATGAAAAGAGAAATTAAAATGTATATTGAACTGAAATAAAGTTAGAACATGACATATCAATGTTTGTGGGATGCAGCAGCCAAGAACAAAGTCAGTGGGCCCACACAATCAGATTTTAAGACTTATCATAACATTACAGTAATCAAGACAGGATGACACTGATATAAAGATAGACAAGTACATCAATGGAGCAGAATAAGTGTTCAGAATTAGAGCCACACATACATGGTCTATTGATTTTTGACAAAGGTGCAAAGGTAATTCAGTGGAGAAAAGATAGCATTTTCAACAAACAACTAGAACAATTGGTTATCTGTGTGCAAACATACAAAAATTACATAAACTTTGATCCATACATCTCACCATCTTGCTACTGTTATGAATCGTAATGTAAATATCTGATATGCAGGATATATTTAGGTGACCCCTGTGAAAGGGTCATTCGACCCCCAAAGGGGTCGCAACCCACAGGTTGAGAACCGCTGCTATAGACCATAGATTAGAATATAGCATTGTACCAATGCTAAATTTTCTGGTTTTGATCATTATCCTATATAATAAAAGCCTAATATGCTAAGTGTCCGGTCATCTGGTGGGCCATTCAACCAATCAAAGTGTAATATGCTAATGATATGCTAAGGCTGCTCAACCGCTCGCTATGACGTGCACTGACCACCAGGGGGCAGACACTCCGACCCGTAGGTTAGCTTTCTGCTGTGGTCTGGCTGATCGGGACTGAGCAAGATGGGCTGGACATGCCCTGGAGCCCTCCCACAACCCTTCCCCAGCTGGTCAACCTCCTACATCCCTCCCCAGCCTCAATTATGCACTGGTGGGGTCCCTCAGCCTGGTCTGCGCCCTCTTGCAATCTGGGCTGAGGGACCCCCCCAAGTGCACAAATTTCATTCACTGAGCCTCTAGTTGTTATATAAGAGACTATTCTTACCCTGGCAGGGTGGCTCAGTTGGTTGGAGCACCATCCTGTACATCAAAAGGGTTCAATTCCCATCCAGGGCACATACCTAGGTTGTGGGTTCAATCTCCAGTCGGGGCATTGATGGGATGCAAAGGATCAATGTCTCTCTCTCTCTCTCTCTCTCTCTCTCTCTCTCTCTCTCTCCTCTCTCTCTCTCTCTTTCTTTCTCTTTCTGTTCCTCTTTCCAAAATCAATAAAAAGCATCCTCAGGTGAGGCTTAAAAAAATAAGAAATAAAAAAGAGACTCTTCTTGTTCTTAATATCTGCAACTGCCTATGATTTAAAAGGTGTGTGTGTGTGTGTGTATGTGTGTGTGTGTGTGTGTGTGTGTGTGTGTGTGTGTGATGAGGAAGAGAAAAATGTGGCAAAATATTAAAAATTGTAAATCTGAGTGAAAGGTATACAAGAGTTCTTTTTACTATATTTGCAACTTTTCGGCAAATTTTAAATTTTATCTAAATAAAGTTACCAAAACAATGTTTAACTCATACCCCTGTTTCCCACAGAGAGCCTGGCCCTCAGGCCAGCTTCCTGGGAGAGGTGGCCATCCCTGGCCCTCTGACAGACAACTCACATGCACCATCTCCTGCAGGCCCTTGGGGTCCATCTGCCTCTGCAAGAGGCCCTCCATCAGCTGTTGCAGGACACACAGGGCATTCGTGTACAGGGTCTATGACAAGAGAGGGAAAAGCCAGGCAGCAATGAGGAGGGTGCACAGTGTAAGATGATCAGATAAACAGCTCTTTTACTTTTGCTCAAATTGAGTGCTTTACACTTGTCTTCTCACATGGTGTAAAAGTCAGCTTCTTAAGAGGAACCCGTTTCACAAAGGAGGAAACTGAACTCCTAGAGTCCAGTTCTCCTGACTCTTCATCCAGGGCCAGGCCCTGGAGGCACAGATGGCTACCTGACCACAAAAGATTTGTCCTTCTTTTCCAACAGTGTTCCTGGAAAATAGCTCTCCAGTCTGGGACTACATTTCCCAGCACCCCTTATATTTAAGTGGAGCCATGTGACTGAGTTCTGACCAATAGAAGGTGAGCAAAGTAGTTCATAAATCCTCCATACCCTTTTTCTTCCTCTCCATGATGGATATCAATACCCATGCAGACCTTTGGAACCAGGCACTGAAGAAGGCAGGGCTCCTGAATAACTGTGTAAAGCAGCTCTATCCCCACCCCCACTGCCAATTTGAACTATGCTCTCATGTTGTTAAACCACAGAGATTTCAGAGTTTATCTGTTACAGCAGTTAGCATCACCTTACACTGACAAACAGAGCCTGCTGCACTTTGCTGCTTCTAACCACAGATGGGTGGTTCAGGATGGTGAGCTCTCAGCACTATTCATGTTAAAGTAAACTTCCAGGTCCTGACCCAGAAAATGAGGTGGCTCAGAGGGACCTACCTTAATGGACTCATTGTCCTTTCCTGGGGGTTGGAGAGAAATTACAGAATGTATACTGATATCCATCAGCTCACTGTTTTCCTCTGTGGTGTAGAAAGGCTTCACTTTGCTAAGGAAAGAAAAAGTGACAGAAGGAGTGATCAGTGGAAGTTGAGATCCCACTGGGAGGGGGAGACATCCCGGGCTCCTGACCCTCTGCCAGACAACTCATGTGCACCATCTCCTGCAGGGCCTTGGGGTGGAGGCATGTCACAGATCAAGAGAGAGACCAGCTTTCCTGGTTGGGGGTTTAGGTGTGCACCCTCCCCAGGGGTCTGTGCTCTGCTCAGCCATCAGTGTCCAGTGACTATGTCAGGGATTGAGAGGCAGAACCAAGGATCCAAGGCCACCTCTCCTACTTGGTGTCTCTAACCCTGTCCATCTCCTGCTCAGAAACATTCCATTGCTCCTCCAAGAACACAACCATAGACTCTGCCTTCCAAGTTGGTATTAGCCCAGGGTCAAATGTAATACGTGGACCAGCAGTAGTAGGTCACGTTAGAGTTTATTAGAAAGTAGAGGCCCAGTGCACAAATTCGTGCATGGGTGGGAGCTGGCCAGCCTGCCCTGATGGGGGCCATCAGGCAGAGCTGGCGGGGGGAGGGGACACGGGAGGTTGGCCAGCCAGGCCCACTCCCGATTGGGGTGGGGAGGGCGGATCAGGAGCCAGGCCAGCCAGGGGTAGGGGCTGTGGGAGGTTGGGGGAGGCCAATCGGAGCCCCGATCAGGCTGGTTGGCCTCCGCAGTGCACGTCATAGTGACTGGTCATTCTGGTTGTTCCATTGTTCCAGTTGCTTGGCTTTTATATATACAGATGCCAATTCTATGGCCCCACCTCAGAGCTACTGAATCAAATACTCTGGGGATTAGGGCCCAGCCATCTGTGTTTTGATAACCCCTCCAGGTTTGTACATAGCTGCTTCAGATATCTAACCCATTCTCTTTCTTTGTTTTTAAATGTATCTTTATTGTTCAATATATTACAGTTGTCCCCCAACTCCTGCCATCTTCCACCCCTCTCCTGCCCCCTCCCCAGGCCTTCACCACACTATTGTCTGTTTATGGATTATGCATATACTAGTGCACCAGTGGGGTCCCTCAGCCTGGCTTGTCACCTCCCATCCAAGGAGAAGAGCACAGCCTGAAATATTGTTGAGAATTATGGACAAGATGTGTGGAAGCAGACTCCCATCTTCCAGGATGGCCCATTGCCTGGGAGCTGCCACCCAAGACCCCTGCTCCGGAGGCAGACCTGCACCAAGGAGCGCCGAGGGATGGTTTGCATCTGCCCAGGAGAGGGAGGTGCCTGGGGCACACGTAGGGGCCCAGCTCACCTCAGGTGCAGGAGGGCATCCATGGCCATGGTGCGCATGGGAGACACCAGATTGTTGGTCGGCTCCGCCTTGATGATCGCCTGCCCGGCAGAGCAGGGCAGTGAGCTGCCAAGCCACCCAGAGGCCCAGGCCAGGAAGGATGGGGCCCTTAAATCTCAGGGGCCCTGATGGTGGCAGTACTCCCAGCACTAATGCCAGGAAGACCTGACATTTTTAGGATCACTTGGCCTTTGCCATTTTCGGGGAAGGGCAAAATCTGGTGAAAGGTGTGGGACTCAAGATGGACGTGTGATTCCCACTCAGGTATGCATTACTCTACTGTATCCTTGGGAAAACCACTTCTCCTGCCTGAGACCAAGTTCCCTTACATGTAAAATGAGGACTCGGCAGTCCTGTGACTGGTGTGAAATGACATGCACAGAGCTTCTGGTCCAGGCAAGAGCCAAAGTCACGTTCGATTCCTTCTCAGGGCCTCCTGTACCACCCACATCTCACTTCCCTCCTAAACTGCTTCCGACACAGCCAGAGCAGTGTCCGGGGCTAAGGCATTACAGGGCATGGGGAGGTCTGGGGCCAGGGCAGTGGCTGTCCCACAACCTCCATCAGCACCTGTCACTGCTTCTTGCCTTTGGGTGACATTTTCTAGATCTTATCAAAGTTCTGTGCAAAAATAGTTTGAAGCTCTGCCTGCAGCCGACACCTGCCCAGAGGTCCTTCCTACATACAGAGAAATGCTGGGGCAACATGGGGCTGAGCTGGTGGACCTGTGTGTCCCCACCCTGAACCCACCCCCTCAGGGGCACACAAAGCCGGGCTGTTTCCTGGCTATGAAACCCTTTATCAGATATGAGACTCTCATCTCAGAACTCCTACAGCTGGATCACAGCAGAACTGAGACAGAATGGACTTCAGAGACCCGGGAGGCCCCTCGTCCTTCAGACACCCTCAGGAACTTGCAGAGTTAGACCCCACACTGCCCAGGTCCCAGGCCCCTGGCCCCCAGCTTACCACTATAATGGCAGTAAGAGTCATCTTCTGGGCAAATTGAAAGTCCCCCGGGCCCTTGAGGTTTTCGATGGCATTCGAGATCTGCACCACGCTCTTCATGAAGGCCATTTTGAGGCAGATGTCCTGTGCGCAGACCAGGCAGTGGGATGAAAGAAGCGTGTTGTGAGTGAGTCCAAGAATCCTCAGCCACAGTCTTCATGCCTGGACCCTACAGCCGCCTAAGGATGCTCCTTCCACCACCCGGAGAGACAGCCAGCCTCATGCTGTCCTTCAGCCACTGACAGAGCACCTGCCACGCGGTGGGGCTGTGGGCCAGACCCCCCCTCCCCCCACCTGCACCTGAGGGCAGCAGTGCCGGTCACTGAGCACCCTCGCTGGCCAGGGGCACCAAGCCCTGTGTGTCATGGGAGATAAAAGTTATTGAGATAAAACCTCTCTGCTTTTACAACATGGATGAATCTTGAGGGCATTTTAATACTGGATGATTCTGCCTATACGAGGTACCTGGAGCAGTCAGACTCAGAGACAGGAAGCGGAACGGGGCTGCCAGGGGCTGGAGAAGTGGCTGGGCAGTCATTCGATGGGTGCAGAGTTTCAGTTTTGAAGGACAAAGGGTGCTGGAGATGGGTGGTGGTGATGGCTGCACAGCTACGTGAATGTACGTAATGCCACTTAACAGGGTCATGATGGCAACATTTAGGTTATGGGTATTTTACTACAATTTTAAAAATAATAACAAAATGATATGTGCTTCATTCTCTGTGTTTTCCCTTCCTTGTTATTCAAAGAAAGTAGCTAGTCCCTTTGCATTTCTGAAGACAACCCCACATCTTGTCCCTTATGGGAAGGCCAAGGGGCAGCTGTCTGGGGTGGAGGGCAGAGGCTAGGGTAGAGGGAGCGAGGGAGACTGGAAAGGGGGGCTCATCTTGTGACTTCTGAGGACCCAAGCTCACCCCTCCCAGCACTTGAGGAAGGGGCTACACAACACGTCCTCCTGCAGCAAAAAATAGCACAGACTGGGGCAATGGGCCTCCCAAATGCTGGGAGTCACGTAGGACTCCTGGATGTCTCCATGTGGGCCATGGGCTGCCTGGACCCAGCTCCCGGCTTCACCACCACCCAGAGAGGAATGCAGGGTGACATTCTGCCCGCCTGGCAAAAGGAGGGCATCTCCTGGGCACTGACGGTGGGTCTGTGTTCTCCTGGGTTACCTGGGAGCTGCTGGTGTAGTGGTGAATGATCTTGGCGGTGATGGGGGTGTCCACATGAGTGAGGAGCATCTGCCAGTGGCAGTGCAAGGCCACACAGCTGTACATCACCATGAGAGCGCTCTTCACTGTCTCCCGCCTCCAGGGGTGGTCCTTCTGCAAGGCCAACGACAAGGAGAAGACCTGCTGGGTGGGGGTAATGTGCTCAACTTGCCCTGCTAGGAGCGAGCAGGGTCAGCCCCTGCTGCTCTCGGATCATCTCTGGTTACAAGACCAAAAGAGCCGTTGAGTCAGCCAACTGTGCCTAAAACAGTCGTTCATTCAATACTTTTTTTATTGAGCACCTACAACATGCTGGGCCCTGGGTGTAGCGTGGTAAGTAAGTCAGAGCAAGGTCAGACTGCCCATTAGCTGTGAGTAGTTGGCTGTGTGGAGACTCCTAAGCAGAGGCAGGCTGTGCATACCCTCATACCCCCACCTGCCAGGCACCTGCTCTGGGCCAGGGGCTCTCATGACGCTGGGGATCCAGCAGGAACAGACACCTCAGCCCTGCTCTCCTGAAAGGAGGTGTCGGAGAC
Organism: Myotis yumanensis; assembly: GCF_028538775.1. Lineage (NCBI taxonomy): Eukaryota > Metazoa > Chordata > Mammalia > Chiroptera > Vespertilionidae > Myotis > Myotis yumanensis. The sequence goes on along the minus strand of NW_027223759.1, from coordinate 32,166,948 downwards.
CACCAAACCCTCTGTGGGTATGAGGCTGGGGGCCCCTGGACCCTGCCAGGCTGCAAATAAAAATCCAGGTCTCAGGTCCTGTTCTGTGGAGCAGGTTGAGAGACACTCTCCATCCAAACAGCTAGACCCCAGGGCAAGGGTGGAGGTCAAGGCCAAAGCCTGAGGCATCAGTGACTCCAGATGACTGCCCACTGGGCCTCCGCCAACCTGTGGCACCAGACCCTGCAGCAGGAAGCTGGACCAGAGGCTGGCCATGGCTGCTTGGGTCCAATGCCTGGCCAATTGCACGCCTTTGGACAAGCTTCACTGCTCTCGTCTATACCACCTCCATCCAAGCCCCATTGGTTCACTGAGGCAGAGCTCCCAACACGTGGAAAGCACCTTCACTTCTTCAGACCCAGTGAGGCTGGACGAGGCCTGAGACCCTGCACTGCCAGCCTGCACCCAGGTACCCTCATCATGAATAGCTAAAGGCTCAGACTCCTGTGAAATATCTGGGTTCTGGAAAGGCCCACCTTGTGTTCTTTAAATTATCCAATAGCAAAAGCTCTGTTGGAGGTGGCCTCCAGATCACAGTTATTTTGAGGATAGGAGACATGGAGGGGGGGGGTCTTTTTTTTTTAATGTTTTTATTGATTTTTTTTTGAGAGAGAGAGAGAGAGAGGAAAGGAGAGTGATAGAAAGAAATATCCATGCAAGAGAACCATAGATCAGCTACCTCCTGCATGTGCCCTGACGGGGAATCGAACCTGTGACCTCTTGGTTCATGGATCAATGCTCAACCACTGAGCCACACTGGCCAGGCAAGAAGAGAGGTTCTTATTGTGATTGGGTAAGAACCTTGGTTGGGTGCTGAGAGCACTGTTGCTCTAAGAGGCCCCTAGAAACCTGGTTGTAAAGAGGAGGAGCCTTACCCGCCAAGCACCAATCTGCCAGGACTCCTCTGATTCCTGAATCCTCTCCTCAAAGTCCTGGAGCACACTCAGCACAGTCTTCACCTGGCCCTGGGCGCACAGGCCAAAGCACAGAATCACACCCTGTGGGGAGACCCAGTCAGCTGGAGTGAGGGGGCGGGCAGGGGGCAGAGGAGGAGCCACCATACACACATGCACACGTGCACACACATGGGTGCACACACGCATGTGTGTATACACATGAACAAGTACACACATGCACGCATGGGTACACACATGTATACTCAGGAACACAATACACACTCACACGCACACAGGTACACACATGCACAGACATGAATGCATACACGTGTGCGTGCACTGGTACACATGTGCACATGCATGCACACACATATGCCATATCCCCTGAGGGTCCAGAGAGCTCTGACGGATAGGAGGGGGCTGCAGAGTGCCTTCACCTCTCGGTCAAAGTCCTTGCTGTAATCGGTCTTGTACAGCAGCTCCAGCAGCAACACCTCCACCTTGTCGGCCTCCAGGCCTGTGGCCAAGGTGAAGCCCAACGCCCGGTACAGGAAGCTCTAGAATATCAGAGGACAAATGGAACTTCAGTGTACAGTCTTTAAAATAAATGTTCAGGGGCAGTTGGACTGTATGTACAGGGACAAGCATATTATAAATAGTGGGGCCCAAATTTCTCTCCTATACAAATTAAAACAATTTACATTCCCACCAACTAATCCAAGAGGACCCATTTTCCCACTTTCTCCCCCACAATAGGACATTACCAGTGAGAGGTGGGACATTCCCATTTTAATTTATTTCTTTATTAGTCTTGTAGATCACCTTTGCATAGTTTCAAGATCCATTCTTGGAATTTCTGTCTATATTCTTTCCACATTTCCTGTTCAGTTATTCTCCTATTTTGTTTTCATTGATGTATATATTTGAAGTCCACATTTAATCCACACAACTGTAGAAGGTAACTATGATTATAGTATTGAGAAAGCAAGCAGGAAGTGGTATAACCAGGAAGCGTAGTCTAAGGCTCACTTCTTAACAAACGAGTATCAGAAGAATCAACTGGCAGATCACTTTCAGTGGTCTATTTCCCCCATGTCTCATTTCCCTTTTGATTTTATTTATGATAATTTTGTTTTGTCACACAGAAAATTTTCATTTTCATAGAGGAAAGTGTCTTTCTTTTCCTTTGTCTTTTCTGGTTTCTTTTCATGCATATAAAGGTCTATTCCATGTTAAGATCATAAAAATATTCACCCCATGTATTCTTCTGGTTGCCCGCAGTTTTACTTTATTTAGTACACTTCAGTCTTTGCTCTGGGACAGTGAGTCCTTCCTGACCCTGCTTCATTTTCAATATATTTTTAGCTATTCTCTTACTTTTTTTCCCCACTCAGATGAACTTTAAAAGAATCTTGTAAAATTTCATAAAATTGTCAAATTTCCATAAAAACTCCTTCTGGGAATTTGACTGGGAGAAATTATGTTGCAGATTAATTTGAGAACAATGGACACCTTTACAACATTGAGACCCTATTTACGAACAAGAGGTGGCATCTATTTGATTAGGGCTTCTTTTAGCTCCCCTGCCTCCCCTTGCAATTTTGTGTTCTTTGCATATTTAATATTTTATGATTGAAGATATGTTGATTACATATTTTACATTGCACTGGTCCTTTGACTATGTTTTCATTATATTGTATTGTATTTTTTTGTATATAGGAAGATAATGATTTCTGATGTTAATTTTGCCCTTATCTTCTTTACTGCTAAGCTAGAACCTGGAGACTCCTTTAGCCTTCTGTGGCTCTATGTCATCCTCACCCTTTCCCTATCTACCAAAATCTGTTCAGACATCTCAGTCATGCCTGTTAGACTCTGATATCAGACAACTTCAGGTGGAGAGTGAGGTGAGAAGGATGGGGAAGCTGGTGACTGGAGGAGAGGTTGCCCAGCTTCAACAAGCAGGCTCTTAAAAACACACACACATATACACAATACAAAACCCCACTGGTCTGAACCCCCCTTCTCTCTTCCCAGGACCCTGTAGACAGCCGTGGGTACAGCTGCTCTCACACAGCTGATGTGGGGACCAACCTTCTCCAGAGAGGGGCTGTCAAAGCTCTCGATCTGGTTATTCAGCTCTTTGGCCAGACGCAGGCTCCAGTTGGAACCCCAAGTCTTCTTGAGGGAGAGTCTCAGAAACTGGGGAGGCAGAAGACATTGGTGTGCAGTGCTCCGGTGAAGCTGTGTGGTACTGAGTAGTGACCCACCTTCTCTAACCCCCTCCCCAATCTGTGAATCACTGGACCCATAGAGTCCTGATCCAGTGCTAACATTCTGGGGGCCTGGGGGTCTGGGGAACAGTTGTGGCTTGTGAGATGGTGGGAAGGGTGTCAGCCCTGTGCTGATTTCCTGAGTACTTGGTGTCACAGAATGGAAGGTCCTCTGTTCTCCCCTGCTGCTAGACACAGCTGTGGAATGCTTCATACCCCCCGAATCTTCTAACAGGAGAGTGTGTCCTTTAGGGACTCCTAAAATCTCCACATGCCAACCCCACCAAGTGCCCTCCCATCCATCCTCCCCAGCCTCCGCAGGCGGGGTCACCTCTTTACCTGAATCAACTTGTCCGCCCAAGTCTCCTGATTCCAGGTAAACTTAGTATGCTCTGCAGAAAGAAGGATCACACATGTTACTCTCTGTTGCTCCCCTCTGAGGCACCTCCTTAGCCTGGCCTGTGAAGCCCCCCATGGGGCATGCTCACCACACGCTATATTTCCCTCCCCACCTTCCCAAGGACCAAAATAGGCTGTGCTGGTCTACCATAGCCTCGCCTCCTGGTGTGCAAGCCACATAATTAGTAGCCCAGTCTGCACGCTGAGAGAGCACTTCACCTTCCAGGTACTTGATCAGCAGTGGAATCTCCAGCTCCCACATGTCTGCCATGGAGGGTGCAATGCTGTGGCTCAGGGTCCTCAGAAGGTTGAGCATGGCTATCCCCCTCCCTTCCCCTTCGTAGGGGGATGACATCAGCACCTGCAGGGAACCCAGACTCCAGTGGGGCTCTGCCCATGGTCTGGGCAGCCCTGGGCTCCTCGCCCCCACAAAGAACACCGGGGACCAGATCGTGAGCTCCTTCCCTGCCCCATGGGTCATGGATTAGCATCCGGGGTCCACACAAAGGTGCAAGATGGAGCCCGCCTCCAGGGGGCAGGCAAGCCACTGTCCTGGGGGTGCTTTGAGATGCTCAAAGGCCGAGCAGTGGAATCTGAGAGCAGGTCCGAGTCCACTGTCCCTGGCACACCTATACCAGAGGGACAGCAGGGACCAGGAAAGCTCTGTTGTCCAATCGTCCAGCTCCCTCCCCACTCTGGGGGCTCTGGGAATTAGGAGCTCCAGGGAGAGGCACCATAGGACACGGTCTCAGCCAGGCCAAGGCACAACCTGGGCGAGCCACTCACCAGGAGACGGGCGAGCAGCTTCTGCGGTGCAGGCAGGTCCACTGAGGAAGAAGGAGATTCGACCCCTGCTGGAGTGCTTGGCCCAAACCAGGAGGTGCCCCACCCCGTGTCCCCAAGGTGGGGCTCTATCCTGGGAGGTGCTTTCCTAACACGACCCCATTGTCCACAGAGATAATATATGGGCACAGGGGATTTTCCATAAAGAACATCACTTTATTTGGCTTATCCTGGGAAGAGTGGAGAATCATGCTATGGGCTGGGGCTTAGAAGGTGCTATTTTCAGAATAAGCCCACTTTGTAGTGGACACTAGGGTCTCCCATGAGAGTGTGCGTCTCTTACTGTGAACCTTGGCATCTATTGAGCCAACAGTAATCAGACACCTACCCCCCACCACCCCGCAACTGTACAGGTGCTGGGAGTCAATGAGTCTGTAAGAAACAAACACAGCGCTTGGACCAGTGGGCAAGGGAGGACCAGGCTTCCCGAGAAGTTGCAAGTGACAGAGCTGGGTTGGGAGTGGGGGCATGAGGGAGACCTCAGGGGGTGGCCTCACTGGTTGCTCAAAGCAGGCTCCACCGTTTGCTGTCCCTGGGTCCTAAAGGGCACCTCAAATCACCTCCACTGTCAGCCATGCCCATCAGCAAACCCCTGGGCCCTGAGAGCAGCCCCCTGGGAACAGCAGGGTCATCCTGCACATGGCTGGGCCTAGTCACTTTTTTGACTCTGATGTTCACAGTGCTCAGTCGCGGGGACCACAGTGGAGTGGTTTACGGAGGACTCAACGATGGGACATCTATAGTTCCTCCACCTGGCTCACAGCAGCTCAGAGAGGTCACACGAAGGGAGAGGCTGAGCCAGGACCTCGAAAGGCTGGGGTCTGGGCTGGGTCTGGGGACATGAAGAATGAGCCGCCAGAGGAATTTTGTCCAGTGTTACTACCTCCTCAGATGAGGCAAGGGCGGGTCTTTGGCCTGACTGTTTGGGCTCGGGATGCTTCCTGGAGGAGGGGAAGTGGTCAGAGACATGGAGGGTCTCACTTAAGGGACCTGCCCAATCCCACCAGCTGGCTCAGGGATCTGCCCACCATGCCTGCTCTTGCTGGCCACGCTGGCCTCCCCATCCATGATGTGGAACTGGCGTTCTGCCAGGTTTGTGAGGCTGATGCAGATGGGGGTCAAGACCTCCATGTTATTGGTCTCCATGATGTAGCACAAGAGCCTCACCCAAAACTCCTGGTGGAGAGAGGGGGCCAGGATTAGCTGGGACGTCCCATGGCCACACGAGGGGATGAGTCAGGCTCCCCCACAGTGTGGGCCTCACCTCAGTTTCCCAAAACTGTACTCCCACCCACTGACAGCCTCAACCCTGGCTGGCTCCGTTACCAACCCCAGTCTTTGTCAGGGCCATCAAGTGACACCCCCCTGATATGGCAGAGGAAGCCAGCTAGTCCTAGGGGCCCAACTCCCACCCCGGCTGACCTCCCACCGACCCCACACCATCACATCCTCTTCGACCAGCACCTTCCCTCTGACCCCAAATCCTACAGAGGTGCACACTGGGCAGATGACTCAGCCGAGCTTGCCCACTGTGATGGTCAGGTTTATGTGTCAACATGGCTAGGTGAGAGTACCCAGTTATTCAACCAAACACTCCTCTAGGTGTGGCTGTGAAGGGTTTTGTAATCCTTAAAGGAGATTATCCGAGATAGGGTGGGTGGACTTCATCCCATCAGCTAAAGAGCCTTAAGAGAAAAAAAAAAACTGAGTTTCTCTGAGGAAGTTCCTACCTGAGTTTCCAGCCTGCAGGCCTGTCCTGCAAACTTCAGGCTTGCCAGCCCCCACATTTGCACAAACCAATGCCTTGAAATAAATTGTGTGTATGTATGTGTGTTTCTCCTATGGCCCTGTTTCTCGGGAGAACGCTGACTAATATAGATTCTTGGAGCCCCCAACTTCATCCTACCATCTCCCCCCTCCTTGGATGCTTATTGAACACCCCCAGCTAATCCTGGTCCCCTAAGCCTCACTATGCGTCTCTGGGAGTTTGGACTAAGGCCCCTCTGCTACTAATTAACAAGTGACATCACTCAGCTATTCTGGCTGCCAGGACTAGAATCCTCAGCTCCTGGGTTCCCCCAAGGAGGAGGCCTCACGGTGAACTGGAAACAGCATTTTAATCCTGGATGCTTCGAAGCCTGGAGCAAATTTATGTCTCTCTGATCCTTAGTTTCCTCCTCTACAAAAGCAGGGTAATAATAAGAGAGCCTAACTCACAGGGCTGTTGGGATCATTCAATGAGTGTCCATGTGCTGCACACCTGGCACAGTACCTGCTATATACAGGCTCGGTGAATTATAGAAATCATTTTTCTTCTAAATATTTCTGTTATTAAGATAAACTGCTATTGGACAGGGGTATCTAGCCCAGGGCCTTACTTAATGGACAATGATAGCCTCCTTGAGCTGCATGGTAAATGTTTCCTATCTTATTGCTATGTCACAGTGTATTGCAATTGAAAGTTGTCACATTTATTTCTCCGTAAGCCTGTAAATTCATTGGGGTCATACTGTGTCATTTTGGTGTATGTCCTCATGTCTTTGCTGTATGTTTATGGAATTAAACCACTAAAATAATTTGTTTTCACACACACACACACACACACACACACACACACACAACTTATCAGGACTGAAGGGGATTTAAGTCAACAATTACATTTCGGGCAGTAAGTCAACTGATACATAGTAAGGCTTACTGTGTGCCAGCCATTGCCCAAGCATCTGGGGGCTCTAAGTTCCCATCAAGCATCTGGCTCTGGAACTGGATCTTGAAGGACTACAGCTCAGGCAATTGGAAGATCAAGGCCCCCAAGCATCACAGGCAGTGGGAATGGGAGAAGCAACAGCACAGTCCTGGACATGCACCATTTCCCCAAGCCTGAGCCATGCAGACATGAGCAATTAGCTTCAGTTTGCCAGCCCAGTGGGCAGGTGGGCGGGGCTCACTCACATTGGTCATCCCACTGACAGCAGAGGTTATGATCTTCACGGTGTCCATGGTGACTTTGTGGACCATCTTTTCCTCCAGGTCCCTCTGATGAAAGCTCTCCCGGCGATTTGTCTGGAATGCAGAACCGAGGGGTCCCTGCTTGAGGGCTGGCAAGGGGCTTGCTGTGGTCTTGGGTGTGATCTCCTCACCCCCATGCGGTTGAAGCCTGGACACTGAGTCTCCAAGATGCTCAGAGCCGGGAATGCCTCTCTGTGTTTTCTAGACTCCTGCCTGTGTGGCTGCACCCTCCTTTACCTACAGTTCACTGTGTCTGCATACTTGTGTCAAGGACGTATATGCATATAGTTCAAGCTCAGGGACATTCTTCCTCTGACACTTTGGAAACCATTTCCAAAGTCCACCTGCTCCATGGTCTGCATGCCAGGACCACTCACCAATTTGTAGGTGGACAGGGTCAGCTGAATGGACACGTACTTTAGGCCCCAGCCTTTGATCCTGTCCTGGAAGCCAGACAGAGCCAGCTGGCCGATGATGCGGAGAATTGCCATTCTCACCTGAGAGGACAGGGCGACAGACACGCTGGGGGTCGGGGTGGGCTCCAGGGTGGGAAGCTGGGCATCCAACACCCAATCCCATGACATGAGACAGTAGAATTGGGGTGCTCTGGGCTAGAAGGGGTCTCAGGAGCCACCTGACCACTACCCACTCTGTTCACTACCCCTGCCTCATCCAGAGGATCCCACTCTGCAGCATGTCCTCCCCAGAATCTCCCTCATTTGCTTTTTTCACGTGCAGTAGTGACCTTACAACACCCCTAGGCAGGCTAGCAGCTCTGGCCCAAGCTGAGTCCCCTTGGCCTTCCCTCTGTCCAAGTGTGTCTGAGACCCCAGTAGGCAGCAGTGAGAGTGAGATGAGAGCGAGCCACAGCTTTGATGGGCCTCACTCACCTCCAGCCCTACTCAGGGCTGGCTGGGAGCTAGGTTTCCTACTGAAAGGCGTTACTTCGGGAGGCCGGTCTCCACCCACAGAGCTGGAGAGGAGCCAAGGCGCTGCTGATGGAAGAAGGCCCCTGCCGACTTCCCTTTGCTTCCCAGCAGGGACTTCTGAGCGCCAACCCGTCCAGGTCTCTGCCCTGTTACCTTGGAGCGGGTGTCAGAGATGGTATTCTTGACCACCCGGATGGCCAGGCAGATGGTCTTGATATTCATTCTGGGATCTGAAAGAGGAAAACCAACCTGGCGGGCCGATGGCCTCAGGGCTGGGCTCTGAGATGCCCAGAGCAGCAGGAGCTCACCTTCCCTGGACAGGCACCAGGTGGCTTGTCCACGTCACAGCCTCCAACTCACCACCACTGCTCTCAGAGCCTCCCAATGCCTGGCCCACCCCACACTGGCCCACCCTAGGGCGATGTGTTTATGTCTCACTCCCTCAGTCTCTACTTCTCTCTCTCTCTCTCTCTCTCTCTCTCTCTCTCTCTCTCTCTTAAATTGATGTTTAGAGAGAGAGGAAGGGAGAGAAGGGATAGAGAGATAGAAACATCAATGAGAAGGAAACATCGGTCGGCTGCCTCCTGTATGCCCCGCACTGGGTATCAAGCCCACAACCCAGGCATGTGCCCTAACTGGGAATCAAACTGGTGACCTCTTAGGGCCTGGATCAACGCTCAACCACTGAGCCACACCAGCGAGGCCCAGGTTTAGTTGTATGTCTCTTTTGAACCCAGTCAAACTCTCCTTGAAAGCAGGGTCTCAGCCCTAACTGGTTTGGCTCAGTGGATGGAGCGTCGGCCTGCAAACTCAGGGGTCCCAGGTTCGATTCTGGTCAAGGGCAGGTACCTTGGTTGCGGGCACATCCCCAGTAGGGAGTGTGCAGGAGGCAGCTGATCAATGTTTCTAACTCTCTATCCCTCTCCCTTCCTCTCTGTAAAAAATCAATAAAATATATTTTTTTAAAAAGAAAGAAAGAAAGCAGGGTCTCCACCTCAGAGCTTCTTGGTCCCCTCAGCTGGGCACACAGTGCTGGGCACACAGTGGGTATGAGTAGGCTGCAAAGCATAGCTGAGGAGAGCCTGGGCTCCAGGGCCAGGCTGCCCGGGTTCAAAACCTGTCCCCAGTACACCCCAGCTATGTGACCTCGGGTGAATCACTCAGTTTCCCTCGGTGCCTCAGTTTCCTTACCTATAAAATGTCGGTAAGTATAGTACCTCCCTCACAGAGGTCCTGTGAGCAGTAACGAGTTAGCATGGGGCCTGGCACACAGCACATGCTGCTGTGTGTTTTAAAACTAATGACAGCACATCCTGTTAGAGGAGGAAGAAGATTAAGGGAGATGAGAAAGCACCTCCATGAGACGGTTCTGGAGAGATAATGTGTGGACAGAATTAGGGTTGGGTGCTTTGGCTGATGTTCAAGTCTAGGTGTTACTGGAATTCCATGCTGGTGGAGGAAAAGCAGGAAATGAGGACAGGCAATCAGGCACTGAGGAGGAATGTTACATTTTTTTTTCTGATTGTAAAAATAGTGTATGTTGTCCTGGCCAGGTGGCTCAGTTAATTGGAGCATCGTCCCATACACCATAAGATTGCAGTTTTAATTCCCAGTGGGAGCATGTATGTGAGGCAACCAATTGATGTTTGTCTCTCTCTCTCTCTTTGTTTTTCTCTCTCTCTCATTAGTAAAAACATATCCTTAGGTGAAGATTAAAAAAATAATAGTGCACTCCCAGCTGGTGTGGCTCAGTGGTTGAGCATCAACCCATGAACCAGGAAGTCATGGTTCGATTCCCTATCAGGACGCATGCCCAAGATGTGGACTTGGTCCCTAGTGGGATGCATGCTGGAGGCAGCCGATCAATGATTCTCTCTCATCATTGATGTTTCTACCTTTCTCTCCCTCTCCCTTCCTCTCTCTTAAACCAATAAAGCCATTTTTTAAATAAAATAATTTTTTTTAAAATAGTGCTGCCCTGGCCAATGTGGCTCAGTTGGTTGGATATCGTCCTGTGCATCAAAAGGTTGCTGGTTCGATTCCTGGTCAGGGCACATGCCTGGGTTGTGGGACTGGATCCCCTGTGGGGGCATGCAGGAGGCAGCCAATCGATGTTCTGTTCTCTCATCAATGTTTCTCTTTCTCTCTCCCTCTCCCTTCCTCTCTAAAAAAAGTAAAAATGTTTTTAAAAATATTGTATGTTCATTGCAAGATTAAAATAAAAAATTACCATTCAACAGTTTGTGTCTTTTAAACCCATTTATGCATAAACGTATAGATTTCTTTTAAATAATCAAGGCCATGCTCTATATACTGTCTCACACTGTATTATTACACTAAATATATAAAGGGCAGCTTTTCCATGAAAAAGTATAGATTGACTACACCCTTAATGGCTGTATGATACTCCATTATTCGGTTATACTATCATTCCACAAATTTTCTATAGAAAAAAATTAGGTTGTTTCTAATCTTTTGCTTTTATGCACAATGTTATAATGAACATTTGGGCAATTATTTCATTCAGACAATTGACAAAATGTTGGGTTGTTGAGCCCAGGTTTTGTTCCCTGTCCGATTGAGCATCCAAAATTCTTTATCATTTTACACCCTTGTCAAAGAAGTATAAGAAGCTGGTTTCTCGTTCTTCTAGCCCAGGGATTAGCAAAGTGTAGCCCATAGGCTAAATTCAGCCCAAACCGGCTTTTGTAAATCAGGTTTTATAGGAACACAGCCACGCTCTGTAGTCTATGGCTGCTTTTGCTCTGCAGTGGCAGATTGAGCCACTGTTCCAGAGACCATGTGGCCTGCAGAGCTGGAAATAATTTTACTATCACCTTTTACAGAAAAATGGCTAGGCCAATCTAGTCATCATCATCTCTGCCCACTGGATAGGTAGAAAGGGTCTTGTTGATGCTTAAATTTGCATTTCTTGAAAAGAGAGGTTTATTATCAGCAGAAGGTCCTGCACACAATTGCCAGGTTTGTGCCCTGCACACAGACACTCATTTCAAGGGCTGAGCAAAAGCCACCCAGGCTCTTCTCACCATGTACCTGCAGGGCTGCATGCTGCCAGCAGGGGGCACATTGTTCAAAAGGTGAGGTCTGAGCTAGTGCGTGGCTGGAGACAGTATTTCCCTTTTGATATCAAGGCCAGAGTTTGGGTTTAAGGATTTAGAAACAGGAGTTTAGTCTAAAGTTGGGTATTGGGTCAATGATGATTTAGGGATATACCTACATGATATATGAGTCTTTCTATTCATCTTTGAGTTAGCTTTGGAGTTAGTACTAGGATTCGGGTTAACAGTCTGAAATTCAGACTCAGAGTGTAAGGAGAGGGTTAGGGGTGGGGAAGATGGGTCACAGTGCTGGTTAAGTTCAAGGATAGAAAACATGAAGGAACTGAGAGCGTTGGCTCCTTAGCCCACCCAGTGGTGTCTACAAAAGAGGAAATGACGGAAGTCCAGACATGGGTGAAACCCACCTCTCCTGACCCCCACCCGCCTTCCTGCCCTTGCTCACCATCTGCGCCCACCACTGCCCTGATCAGGGTGAGGGTTCCCACGCGGATGGCCTCCTTGCTTATCTCCATTTGGCTGAGAAAGAACTTCATCAGCTCCTTAGGGTAGGAGCGAGCTGCAGGGGGGAGGGCAGTTTGAGTCCCTCCCACTGAGTCAGAGCAGGGGGGGGATTCAGCCCCAGCTGTGCTCAGAGCCTCACCGAGGGCTATGAAGCAGTGTTCGATCTCCCTCACATTCTGGCTGCTGTACTGCTGCTGGACGGGGGCCTTGGTGCACACCTAGGAAGGGGCCATGCAGGGAGGGTGGGTGAGATCACAGCCGAGCAGTGGAATGTAGGTGCAGAGGAGAAAGACAAAGCCTCCGCCACCCTTTTGACCCGGTCGGCCACTTGCCGCAGCCCGAGTCCTACAGATCCACCCTGAGAATGCCATGCCCAGCTGTGCTTGCCAGCCTCACCTGGGTGTGCAGTTCTGTGAAAATAGTGTGTAGATGCATTTGGGGGACAGGGGTGCTGGTGATGACCGACACTTCTAGGATCTGCCTCAAGACCTGCAACAGATGGCCAAATGGTGGCAGATGACCTTCCACCAACTCATGGTCACAGTCTAGACCCTTGATGATGAGGTGATCCTGGATTTAGGGTGGGCCTTAAATCCAATGACTGGTGTCCTTATAAGAAGAGAAGACACAGAGACAGGGACTGGGAAGAAGGCCACGTGAAAATGAAGGACAAGTTAGGAATGATGCTGCCTCAAGCCTAGCAATGCCTGGACACCAGACGCTGGGAAAGGCAAGCAAGGGTTCTCCCCCAGAGCCTTCAGAGGGAATGCAGCCCTGCCCCTACCTTGATCTTAGATTTCTGGTCCTCAGAACCTTGAGAGAATAAACTTCTGTTGATTTAAGCCACCCATCTTGTGGTTCTTTGTTATAGCAGCCCCAGGAAACTACACAAAGGTCATAGCCTCGCCGTGGCCTCTAAGACCCTTTGGGATCTTGTCCCTTCCCCGTAAAAGTACCAGGCCCCATGGCTCCTCATAGGGCACAGATGTTGGGTCTGCTGTCAATCGTCCAAATATCAGACATCCCACCTTCCATCCAGATGGCACCTCTTCTCCCCTCCCCCGCACCCTCCCCTCCCCCTCCCTCTGGTACACTTGGGGACCAGGCCTCCAGCCCAGGCGAGTTCCTGCAGAGCCCGCACCTGCGTGATGAAGAGGGCCTCCAGGCTGCCCTGGTACTCTGCCAGCAGCAGGGGGAGGTAGTCGTACACCTCCTCCCGCAGGTCATCGTTGGGCAGGAGCAGGTTCAACATGGGCTTCAGGGACTTGATGACCCCCAGCTTCACCTACCACAGGAGGGGAATCTCAGGATTCCTTGGCCCAGGGCCCCCAGCAAGGACCAGTCATGTCAGCCCTGTCCACAGAGTCAAGAAGGTGTGACAGAGGGGACCTTGGAAGTAGAGTTGAGTCCTTGCCCAGGGCCCCACAGGTGAGCAGTGAGACCAGGCTGTCCCCATGAGTCCTGGCTCTCTCACTTAGGTGGCCTTGTACAGGTACTTATTCACTCTGTCTCTCTTTCCTCATTTGTAAAACAGTCCTACGCCATAAAGTTGGCATGGAAATAGCTCCCATAGGTAAACCACATGGAGAGCTCCCACTTGCACATAACACGACCCCCATCTAGAAGCTCCCAGGGCTTTGTCAAGCCGGCCTCCTGGGGCACCAGTGCCCGGGCATTCAGGGGCATGACCTCCTAGCTCTGCCATTAATTAGGTCACTATCTCTCTGGGGTCCTGGGAACAAGGCTAGCCCCAGGGGTGTCTCAGCTCTCCCAGCCCCACAGTCTAGGGAGCCATTACCTGGGGGAAGGCAGGCCCCCCTGAGAAGGGCTCATCTCACCTCTGGGTTGTAGCTCCTCAGCCACACTGTCACGAAATAGCGATACATAGGGAACAGCTTTATAGCAAACTGCTCCTCTGTCATCACAGGGTACACGCTGTCCTCCAGATGCCTCAGGTAGAACTGCACCGTCTCACAGAAGGTCTCCATGGCTACGGTGGGAGAGGGGGAACCCAGAGGGGTAGGAGGCAGGACACAGCCCCATCCGCAGAGCCAAAAATATGTGACAGAGGAGACCTTGGAAGTAGGGTTGAGTCCTTCTCCAGGAGGGAGGGAGCGATCACACACTTCCACAGCTAGTAGGTTACTGAGATGGCCAGGGACAGCCCAGAAAAATCCCCTCTGTGTCCCTCCCTCTCTGCCCTCCCAGCCCCTCACCACTCCCTAGTTTTTATCCCATATACCTGTGTATAAAAGAATCCCCCAGGGTTGGGGGAGGGGGGGCATTAAGCACACAGGCATGTCCAGGCCCTGGCCCTTGAGATTCACATGCAGGGGTCAAGGATGGGGCCTGGACATAATTCTTTACCCACATCCTGGGGAGGCCAATACAGAGGGAAACAAACCTAGTTTGCCCTATTTTTCTCAGGGTTCAGGGATTTGGGGACCAAGAAAACATTATGTAAGGAAGACTTGGGCAAGGAGATCGGATGTTAATAGCATCAAAGACCTGCCCTAGTCAGGCCCAACACGGAGACATTTCCCCTGGTCTCCACCCTGTGAATCCCATCCCCTTCACTGGTCTGAGAAGCTTAACTACAGAGCAAGCTACTCCGAGTCACAGGGACAGCTTCCTCCTCTAAGCCACCTGGCCCCCCCCCCCCCGCCCCCCTCCCCCCCCAGAGCCAATCAGAGGCCACACCAAGTAGTAGATTGAACAAATGTTTGGATATAAATGAACAAACAGCCTCTGGTTCAACAACCCCCTCACACACCCACTTCTTACTCCACTTTCCCCTCCAGCACCCTAATTGGGCCAGACCTGCAGACCCACAGGGGACACGTACCACCACAGATCACCTGGCGCATCTTGGCTTCGTTGACGAGTCTCAGCATCGTGAATATGGTTGCCAGGGTGATGCCCATGTAAGGCATGAATTCAAACACTGTAGTGTGGGGGAGGGGTTGAGGAAGCAGGGTCAGCCAGGAGAAGGCAAAGATGACACCTCCACTCTGCCCCCAACCCAATCCCCGGTGCCTGCCGAGCCAAGGAACCCCTTTGTGCCCCTATGGCCACAGGAAATAGTGTGGAAGTCAAGAGGTGAAGAGCCTGCTGGATGTAGGTGAAGGGAAAGGAAGACAGAAATGGGAGGAGCAACAGAGAGACAGAAGGAAGAGAGAGAGCAGAGACAGAGCCTCGGGAAAGATGGGAGAGGCAGGAAGTGGGAGACAGTAAGCTCTCAAGCACGTTGGCTTCCTTGGAATGATGTCTATTCCCTTTGGGTGTCACAGATTTTCTTGGATGGATGAGAAACACAAAGAAAGAGAGTGAGGAAGAGGAACTGAAAGAAGACCAGCAGGCAGAAAAAATGAGGGCAGAGGAAGAAAGGAAACAGAGATGGGAAGGCGACAGAGAAAAGAGGTTGTTGGGAGAAAGGGTAACAGGTGACAGGCCCCACTCCGACACCTCTCTGAGCCTAGTCCTTCCACTGTGCTGGAGCCTCCATCCCCACCAACATGCTTTCTTTAGACCAGGGGTGGGCAAACTTTTTGACTCGAGGGCCACAATGGGTTCTTAAACTGGACCAGAGGGCCGGAACAAAAGCATGGATGGAGTGTTTGTGTGAACTAATATAAATTCAAAGTAAACATCATTACATAAAAGGGTACGGTCTTTTTTTTTTTAGTTTTATTCATTTCAAATGGGCCGGACCCGGCCCGCGGGCCATAGTTTGCCCACGGCTGCTTTAGACTTTCCTTCCCTGGCTGGGCCCTTCCTCCTATTCATCCATCTGTCCCTCTGTCCTGGTTCTCTAGGCCCTCCCTTGCCCCTGAACCCCTCCAGCTGTCATCTCACAGCAAGTGATCGATCCTCTTTGTCTTCACCCCTCCCACCTCCCTCCAGCCTGCCCAGGCTCCATCCCCAGCACACCATGAAACTCTTCTTGGCCAAGCAGCCTTCTCCAGCCTCATCTTACTGGATCCTTCAGCAAGATGGGACACAACGGCCCCTGGGCCCTTGCTGAATCACTGTCCTCTTTGCAAGGCCCACTACACTGCACTGTCCTCACCTTCCTCCCCATTCTTACGATCCCTCCTAAGCCTTTTTAATGCTGAGGCTTCTCTCTTCTCTTCTCTCTCTACTTTCATGCTCTTGGGGTCAGTGGCTTTGAACACCAACTATACTCTGAGGTCTCTTGGTAGGAAGGCTGAGCCCAGATCTGCCCTCTGAACTCAGCATCCACACATCAGCTCCCCACATGACCTCTCCACTTGGACATCTCACAAGGAATGCAAACTCCATACATACAAATGAGGTTCTTTCTGAGCCCTCAAGTGTTCTCTTTCTCCATGTTTCCCATCTCAGGACATTAACAACCACATACCCTATTGCTCAAACCTGAAATGTGGGAGTCATTCTTGCTTCCTCTTCGCCTCCTACACACAACTTGTAGTTTCATGCCCAAGACCCATCCATACTTTCCATCTATTCACTGCTAACCAAATGCACTCCAACCCAAGCCACCATCACCACACCTTCACACATCTTCCATCTCCATCCACACAACAGCTAAGTTTCATCAGGCAATTCTGCAGCCTTGAAATCCCTCAGTAGCTTTCTGGTGCCCTCAGATACAATCCAGACTCTTTACCCACTCGGCCTGCCTAACTTTCCAACCTCATCTTACAGCATATCCCCTGGCTCTCTAACTCCAGACACACTGACCTCTCAGCTCTTCAGAGAAGCCAAGCTTTTTTCCTGCCTCAGGGCCTTTGCACATGATGTTCTCTTAGTGCATCCCGTTCTTCGCACAGGTATCATCATCTCATCCTTTAGGTCACAGCTGAAATATAACTTCCTCAATGAGGACCCTACAGAGATGAAGTCCTCTCCCTCATCCTGATTTCAAGCAGCCACCTGGCTGTCCTCTTCACACCCTCATCTCTTATTATGGTCACTTATTTTCTTGTTTACTTGTTTATGGTCCTTTATGAGGGTAGAGATTGTGCATGTTTTATTCCCTGTTGTGGCCCAGCACCCACCGCAATGCCTGCATGGACTCAGTACCTCTTTTGTGGAATGAAGGGAAAGGGAATGAGAAAGAAGGGAAATGAGAGAGAGAGAGAGAGAGAGAGAGAGAGAGAGAGAGAGAGAGATGAGAAGACACAGAAGAACAGAGCCTCAAAGGAAGAGAAGAGAGGTTTGGAGGAGATGGAAAGATGGAGAAATATAGACCAATATGTGAGGCAGAGACACACAGAAAGAATCTTGACAGCTGAGAGATCCAGGGAGATGAAAAGAAGGAATTCCAGAAAAAGAGAAGAAAAGAGAGAAATGGAGGGGGCGGGGGGTGCAGAGACTAGGAGGAAGCACTGGGACAGCCCGAAGGGGCCAGGAACTGGGTTGAGGGCCCCCACACCCTACCATTGCCGTTGGCCAGCTTCGCCAGGGTGATGATGACAAACTCGTCTGTGAGGTCGAGGGGCTTGAGACGGTGCTGCATCTCATACATGACCACACTGAAGTGGTTCCGGGACAAAGCTACCAGGGTGTCACTGGCCACCTCTGCCTTCATGTAACCCTCCACCTGAGGGGACCGGAGAGGGACATGTGGGATGACCACCAGCTGGATCCTCATAAAACCCTCCAGTCTCATGCCTTCTCCAGCCCCGCTGGGCCCCCCTGGGCTCAGCCTGTTCTTGCCCTAGGAGGTGGTTGGACAAGGGCCTTGGTTGTCATAGGCCATGCCCACCAACAGCCCCACCCTAGGTTGGCGGAGAGACAGGATACCAATGAAGCCAGAGTTCCACTACCTCCAGGATCTCCCGCATCTCCTTGGAGGCAATGGTCACCAGCCTGTGGACACACTGCTCCTCCAGCTCCCCCTCCTGCTGAATGATCTCCTGCAGGATGTTGTAAATGTTGACTTTCCGCTGGGTGGATATCTGGGGAACAAGCATGGCGAACGGGAAAATCCCAAGCCTCAGGCCCCTACTCCTCCATCTTCCATCGCCTGCCCTTCCCTCCTCCATCGAACTCCTCCAACTGGCCCCATCAGTGTGGCCTGCAAATGGTTCCCTCTTCCCTGTGTTCAGTCTGACATGCTCAGCAAGGCAAGTGTCAAACAGTCAGCATGCCAGGTCCTGAAGACTTGGCACTGGCCCAACTGAGAGTCCAAGTTGGGTTTGCTCTGCCCTTTGCCCTAGTGAGGGGGCGCTCCAGACCAGGGAATGTTCCTCTGTCTCTATTTCAATTCCTAGATAGCACTTATCACTGTTATAAATTACAGGTTTGCACGAAGAGGTTATAATCCAGACCACACCCGGGGAGCTGGATTTGAGAATGACTCTCATTTATTCAGGTACGATGAGCCACTCTCAAGAAATGAGGGATGACTCTGTATGTGGGCCATTGCCTGCAAAGCCCTCTGGGAAGACGGCTTCCTCCCCCAGGCAGTAAGAAGATCACTTTCCAACAGTCTGGACATCTCAGCATATTTAGGGACCTCAAGAGAGAGGAATTCACCCAAATTTATATGTTCTACTCGTGAAATCCGATACAGAGAGTGTTGGTCTTGTTTTCTTAGTCTTGGTTTAGTGAGTCAGAGAGGCTAGTAAAACACCAATCAGAGATTCCTTGTGGCCATTGCTGTTCAGTACCACAAGGCTCAAGATCAGGGATTCACAACTGGTCCTTTCTTTTTTGTTGTTGCTTCCTAAGGAGTCTTCTTAGACATTTCTTCCCTGATCGGCCCTCATGAAACCTTAATACCACACATATAGTATGTATCTGTTTATGATCTGTTTATGTATCTGTGCTTTATACATAAAAAAGTAAGATTTTTTTCTGCTCCCCTCCAAGAACCAGTTTTACCCATTTGGGGGCAGTATTGCACCCCATTTGTTGAGAATAACTGCTCTGGGTTTTCAAAATGAACTCTAGAAGGCCTACATGCATAATTGGCACTCTTAATGAACCCACATAAATGGCCAGGCAAATTGTAATAAGAACAGTCTTTCCTGCAATCAAGATTAATCCCTGGAGAATATTTATGGGCACAAGAGAAAAACTGTTCAAAACTTGGAAACTGGCATAAAACAGGCACTCAGTGGCCTTCCAGTGTGTGGTGCTGCCTGCCAGTCACTTGGGGGTTCTCAATGCCTTTATCTTGGACTATCTAGGCCAGCGGTTCTCAACCTAAAACCATTGGAAAACACATATATAATTACATATTATTTTTGTGATTAATCACTATGCTTTAATTATGTTCAATTTATAACAATGAAAATACATCCTGCATATCAGATATTTACATTACGATTCATAACAGTAGCAAAATTACAGTTATGAAGTAGCAATGAAAATAATTTTATGGTTGGGGGTCACCACAACATGAGGAACTGTATTAAAGGGTTGCAGCATTAGGAAGGTTGAGAACCACTGCTCTAGAGCAGTGGTCGGCAAACTCATCAGTCAACAGAGCCAAATATCAACAGTACAACGATTGAAATTTCTTTTGAGAGCCAAATTTTTTAAACTTAAACTATATAGGTAGGTACATTGTTATTAACTTAATTAGAGTACTCCTAAGGCTTAGGAAGAGCCACATTCAAGGGGCCAGAGAACCGCATGTGGCTCGCGAGCAGCAGTTTGCCGACCACGGGTCTAGGCAATTGTATGGCTCCATGTGGATAGAAGCTAACTGGCCCAGCATCTCTGCACCCTGGGACTGCTATGTCTTTGCTCTCCCATATCCACCAGCTTTGCTCCTGCTCTAGAATGATGGCTCCCAACCCCACTGTGTCAGAATATGGAAGAGCTTTTAAAAATTGACATAGCCACAGTTTCCACTAGGTCCTCAAGAAACTAGAACTTCACAGTCCAGCCCATTTCCATACCCCGGCACCTAGCCCTGCACCTTTGACAGTCAGTATTTGTGTGCTGAGTGGTAGATGGACACACGAGCAGCCACTATGGCTGGGCTCAGAGGAGCAGCTGAGGGCGCAGGAGGCCCTACCTCTGGCACCTGTAGGCAGCGGATGAGAGCGTTCATCACTATACAGGGCTTGGCGGTGGCCTTCTCCGTGATTATCACCGAGGCCAGTGTCTTCCGCATGTCAGGACCTGCCCCAGCAGCATCCATCTTTGATTCGCTGTCTATGATGTTGAGGAGGTTTGTGACTTGTTGGAAAGTGCCTGAGACAGAGATGGCACATGTTTGGTGCTGAGGTGACCATTACAGAAGGTGCTCTCTGTGCCCCAGCCTCCCCGACACCTACACAGCCTTAGCTGCATCTGTCCACCGAGTGGATGGAGATACTTAAACCTCAGCTAGGACTTGCCCTCAAGGAGTTAGTGGCCAAGATCAGACCGGAGTGCAAGGATGTGGGTGACTTTCTTACCACCATCATCTGGTTCCAGAGGTTCCAGGTCCTCTGTTTCTTCTGACAGGTCCTCGTTTGAGTCTACTGCTGATTCTGCCATCTCTTTCTCAGGCTCTTTTGACATAAACAAGATTTTTAAAATACTTGGTGCATTGACACAGTCTAAGATGAACAATGAGTCACACCTTGTATAATCCCTTCCCTTTGAGGGTGGGCAGACTCCAGGATTTGTTTCTAAACAATAGAGGCTGACAAAAGTGATGGGAAGCCACTCTCATAATCACATTATATCATATCAGTCTTAGCAGATTGGAGACAGAAATTCTTCTGCCAGCCTTGAAGGGTAACAGCCATGATGTGAACTGCTGATACAGGTAGCCATGTGGCAAGGAATTGAGAGCCTCAGTCCTACAACCACAAGGACCTGGATTCTGCTAGCAACCACATGAGCTTGTAGAGCATGCAGTCATCTGACACCTTGAGTGCAGCCTGTGAGATCCTGGAGCAAAGGACTTGGCTAAGACATGCCCAGACTTTGACCCACAGAAACTAAGGAATAATAAATGGGTGTTGTTTTAAGCCACTAAGCTTATGATAATATGTTACACAGCAATAAATAATACACTTGATTAAGCAGACTTTCGTCCCTGTTTTCTAGGCACTGAAAATGAAAGATGAATTAGAAATCTACCTCGGCAAGTTTCACAGTTCTTTCAAAGACTATCACATCGGCAGCTTCTTAAGGGTTGACAAACACCAACACAGATGTCAAGGTGGAAGATTCAAAACTCCCAGGTCCTTTCTCCTCTTGTTCCCAAGTTCCTCAGTCTCAAACTCCACCCCAAGGCCCTTCACCATCCCGTGCCCTTTCCTCTAGGGAATCCTTTAAAGAGCTACTCTGGGACCTAAATACTGACCTTTTCTCCAAACTCTCTCCAAGATGGAACAAAAATACAACACAAGAAACAGCTCTGTTCTTTGCCTAATATACATCAATGGTGACTTGGACAATGGCAGGATCAGTTGTCAAAACGGGAGACAGTTGGGCTCCTCAGTGGTAACACAGATGAGGACCAGGTCTCCTGGCGGGTGGAGGTCTTCATTAGAATCATCACCGTTAGGTGCCAGACCCTTGGAACTTTGAGCTCCAACTGCCTCCCTGAGTCTCTGTCAACTGAGGACTTTGAAGAGTGCACAGATCCTGTGAGAAAAACCCCACATCATGCTGTTTAAACATTTCTTGAACATTACCCACATGTCTGGTGAAGTACGGTGGCCTGTTTGGGAGAGGAAAATGGTGAGAGGGAGGTGCTTCACAACCTGGGGATACTGTCATAGAGCCCCAGGGTGGAGAGGTGTGGTCTGGGCAGCTGGAGGGGAGGAGGGTGACAGAAAGTCCTGGGAAGAGGACTCCTCCCTAAGGATTGGGTGTCTTGCAGGATGAAGAAGGGGGTTTCCACTGGCAGAATACTTAGAAGATAAAGAACCTCAAGGAAGGCAGGCACCTTGTGTCCTTAAACCAAAAGTGGGGCCCAAAGGATTTCCCTGCCACTTGCAGCTGTGAGAGAGTCCAGATCACCAGTTTGAGCAATGAAATATTGGCCTCAGAAGCCTTTCATGCATTACAGGGCAACAGAACAAGACTCACAGCCACCTGGGCCTTGGTGCTCAGTCAAAATTACACTCAATGTTTGCCTGCCCTGCCAAGAGGGAGTGAGTTCCTCTGCCTCTGCTTGGACACCTCTGATACCAGGAAGCTCATTACCCTCATTACCCCATTTCTACTTCATTGACTTTGGGTGGTTAGAAGATGAGCTTCCCTCTATAGTGCCAAGCACATCTTCCCATAAAAAGTATGCATTGTTCCTTGGTCTGCCCTTCGGAACAATATTGACTGATATGAAATAGACACAAGGAGACAATTATCACAAGCCCCATCTTTCACAGACCCCTCTGTCCTACCTCCTCCCACTCCCCTCTAAGCCTTCTTTTCTCTTCCATCGATTACTCTAAGTGACATGGTTGCAATTCCACAGCAGTTAAGCGGGGCTCCCCATTCAGTGATGGATACAGAAGTAGATAGGACACACCTTTGTCTTTTGAGGGTCTAAGATGCAACACATAAAATGTCATGAATTTAGAGCTGAAAGTGAATGTATCAGCCACTACTGTGTAACAAGCCTCTTCAAAACCACTTATTAGTGTTTGCAAGTCAATGGGTGGTGAGCTGGGTGGTTCTGTTGATCTGTGCCTTGTCCAGCTAAGCACTACTGAAATCACTCATACATCTGCAATAGCCAGTGGGTTAAGTGAAGGCTGGCTGGTCTAGGATGGCCTCACACACAGGGATCTTGCAGTTGGCTAGCTATTGGCTGAAGTGACTAGGATGATTGGGATAGTTGTGTCTTATAGCAGCTAGGTGGGCTTCCAAGAGAGTGAGCAGAAACATGAAGGCCTCTTGAAGCCTAGACTTAGAATTGGCACCATCACCTCTGCCATATTCTATTAGTCAATGTAGGTCACAGGCCAGCCCAGATGCAAGGGCTAGGGCAGTGGTCGGCAAACTGCGGCTCACGAGCCACATGCGGCTCTTTGGCCCCTTGAGTGTGGCTCTTCCACAAAATACCGACTTCTGTGCATGGGCCACGAAGTTTTCATCGCACTGTACGTGCACGCCTGCACGTGGTATTTTGTGGAAGAGCCACACTCAAGGAGCCAAAGAGCCGCATGTGGCTCGCAAGCCGCAGTTTGCCGACCACTGGGCTAGGGTAATAGATCTCTCCTCTTAACCAGAAGAGCTGCAAAGCTACATTGTGAAGGACATGGCTAGTGGGAGTGGTGAATATGACCATTTTTTTCTTATACACATGGTGAGTGTGTAAGTACAGAAAAAAAATGAGATGCCCCTGAATACATTTTTTAGAGAGAACACAAAGACAATGAGATCAAGGAGAAAGACGTGGACTCTGCTTGGTTTTCCAAAGTGAAAATATTTTTTATTTCTCAGATCGTGACAGGAATATTTGACTCACATGCAATCCATTCATAAAATCAGCCACTCTTGTGCTTTCACTCTGCAGAGCTTCCCACCTCTATTTCTAAGGGAACTAACTTGAAAATAAGAAAACATTGTAGAAACCTGTGAGCTTAAAGGTATGAAAAGGGCCAAGGCAAGAAGTGGGGGAAATGTGAGTGTGTAGTGGATGCATTTGGTGGCACCTCTCCAGAGACCAGTTTCCCTCTTTTTTGACCCTTCGGGTCACAGTTATGGGCTCCTGGTGGTCATGGTTTCCCTCTGTAATCCCTCCCCCAACACTCCTGATTAGAAAAGGAGAGGACATCTGGCCTACCTGGACTAATCAGATTCTTCCTCCCAGGAATTCAGAACTCTGGGCAAGACAGAACCCAGTCAGTGTCCTATAGGATCTTGGGGTTGAGAAATCAGGAACTGACCCTCAGGGCCTGTGAGCAATAAGTGACTCTAGAAGGGGCAGGACATTGCACCCAGAATGAAAGGGATTTCACAGGCTTACCACAGCTCTTGCCCTGATTTCAAAACCCACAGGCAGGGCTGTCAGGGTTGCATGGCACTCCAGTGTGAGATGCCCCCATGGTGGGGACGAAGGGAGGTCCCTAGCCTCAGAGACCTCCATGGCTGTCTGAAAGGGGGGGGGGGGGGTGGCATCCCCCTTCTTGCAGCCCTCCCCGCTGGGTAGGAGGCAGCCTGTGAGCAGAAGGTGATCTGAGGCTGTGGGTGTTAGAGACTTACCCAAACTTCCAGAGATTGGGAATTCCACCCCTCTGCATGAGGAGCAAAGCAGCCAGGCCAATGTGGCTAAGTGCTCAGGTGAACATAAGGGTGGGGACTCCAGAACAAGGGGGAAGGCCCAGGTGACCAGCCAGAAGTGGTCAAGTGAATAAGGGCCAGATGAACTGCCGGAAGTGGTCACATGAACAAGGGTGTGGGGCTAGGTGAACAGCTGGAAGTGATCACGTGAACGAGGGGGTGGGGCCAGGTCAACAGCTGGAAGTGGTCAAGTGGTTAGGGCAGCGGGGCCACATGAATGCCGAGGAGGGTCACCACAGGTCACAAACACCTCACCTTCCTTCGGTCCAGACCCTGGATGACAGCCAGAGGTCCCTTTCCTCAGAGCAAGGCATACCCTGTTAATGAAGCAGAAAGCCTGGCCCTCAGGGCCCGGCCACCAGTAAGTGACTCTGGAGGGGGCAGGACAGTGCTCCCAGAATGGAACGGGTTTTCAGGGGCTTAACACAGCTCTTGCCCTGATTTCAAAGCCCACAGGCAGGGCTGTCAGGGTCGCAGGACACTCCAGTGTGAGGTGCCCACATGGTGGGGATGATGGGGGTCCCTACCCTCAGAGACCCCATTGGCTGTCTTAAGGGGGGGGGGGTTGTTGAGGGTCACAAGCGAATGCAAAGGCTCCACCTTCCTGTCGTCCAGACTCTGGATGGCAGCAAGAAGGTCCCTGTCCTCACGGAAGGGCATTCCCTGTGAATGAGGTGGGGACAGAGGAGCAGAATAGGACAAGAGAATGGGGAAGAGCAAAGCTGTCACTCAGAGTGTTATGCCCAGATTTCAAGATTCCCAAGAAGCCACCAGGGAGCCAGCCAGTCCATGCAAAAGCAAAGAGTCTTTTATTTTAAGCCCGGGCTTAGCTCCTCTACCTTCCTTACTGACGCAGCAGCAGGTGGCAAAAAGAGAGCAGTCTGCTCGAACCAGGGGTTTCATAGAGGGTTGGAGTAGGGGCGGGAGAGGGGGCTGTGCCCCCCGCCGATTGGCCAGGTGCGAGCTGGTGACCCATTACACAGGATGTGGTCATAGCGATGGCGTGCACTTCCCTTGATTACCATTGGTTAGTCCAGAGAAATGGTGGGTGTGGCTAGCAGAGGCTCCTTCCGAGGGGGAGGGAGCCTTCGCTGAGCACATGGTTCCATACAAAATGGAGGTCCCTTAATGGATGGGAAGCCAGCCACTCGGCTCCCATGCAAGGCCTGCCGCCGTGGGCATCACCGGGAGGCGGGCCGCCCACCACCCCACCTGGCCCTTGGGTCGCCCGCTGCTCGGCCCGAAAGTGACTCGGAGGCCGAGGAGGGCGGCCCGGGTCCTTCTGGGCGTCCGCGGGCCTGCGCCTATCTGGTCAGGCGCTGCCTCGGCCATGGCTGCTCGTCATCCTCCCTGCCGGATGCCTGCGGGGCCACGTGCCCCGCCGGCCCTTTCATTCCCCCCTTGTCTTGGAACTTCCGGCTCAATCATGAGACGGACTGCATTTTTATTCTACCAGAACTATCAACTGAACTATCCCTATAAGCTTAACAAATGGTTCAGTGGAAGGGAAAGAAACCATTTCAGATTTAATAAATTCTATTGAAATAGGATTTTTCTTTTTAAAATTCCTCTATGGCTATCAAAAAGCCAAATCAAGATTAATCCCGATGTTTGCATAAACACAACAAGAATGGTGATTGACTACCTTTGCTGGAATCTCATGGTTGAATCTTAATGTGCCCCGTAGGGCCAGGAAGCCATGCCACCCAGCTGCCATCAGGCCCACCTGCAGTATCTGCTGAGTTAGGTGAACTCCTCACCTGTAGCAACTCCACCTGAGCCCACGCTCCAGGCTTTAAGGCCCATCTCAGTAGCCCTCCTACCTGTTGCAGTCCAGAGTGTGTGGGGGTTCCGCAGGAACGTAGAGGCATCCCTACTGCTCCCCTTCTACTCTTACCAACCGCCAGTGATGGTAGGGCATCGGCCTGACACTTCAGCGCCAGCCATCTTCAGGGCTTCCAAGCAGGATACCAGGCTTTCTTCGTGGCATTCTTATTGGCTTCAAGTCTTTAGAGCTCAGACAGGGCTCTTTAAAACATGATACTCCAGTCAAAGTTTTCCGTTAATAAAACCATTATTAGGAACCGGTCTTATTGAATCTATGCAAAGAAACGTATTGCCATGTTAGCATTGCCAAATTTCGGAGGAATTACATAAGAAGAAAGACATATTGATCTACTCTAAGATTTTCTGACTTTCCTTGCCAATTCTTTTTGATAAAACAGTACTTGTTGGCATTAAATTTTCTTTCTATGCATAATTATACCTTAGATCTTCTATTCTAATCAGGACTTTTCCAGCTTACTACCCCTGACATGGGCATTGTCACAAAGGCCTGCAAGACAGTATTACAGGCTGCCAACTGTTAGCTGTCTCTCAACAGAGACCAAAACCTGATGGGCACTGTTCCTGCCCAGTTGGGCACCTGCCCTCTTGGCAGCCAGACACTTTCTACTCTTGGGGTTCACCCCACACAGTCCCCTTCCAGGACAGCCAACATAAATTCAAACCTGCAAGAGAATTAAAGGTTAATGTGACATATCAATACAATGAAACATAATATAGGTATCATGGCCGCTTTAGGCAGCCACATCTTCTGCTACTAAACATGTGATATTAAAGTCTATTCTTGATCTTCCTATGAATTGTCCTTGTCTTTTTGGAGCCATGTCCATGAAGACGCAGGCATTATCTAAGTCTATTCAATGTTACCAGCATCAGGCAGGTCGATCACGCCGTAGCTTGACGAAGTCTTTCCGGATCATGGATGGGTCCGCTGACCGGACGTGGGTGTGATGGACCCAGGTCGCACGTGCAGGGCTGCCAGGGCCTCGTCAGGCTTAGGACTTTCTGGCAGAAGGCTGAGGCTTCGGGGCTGGCTCCCGGTCGGCGTAGCACACAGATGGGCACCAGACTGCAGATGAGTGTGAGCACCAGCAGGAGCACCAGGGCCCCCAACTTCACCTCCAGGCCCACAGGCAGTGGGGGAGCCGAGGCTACTGCCTCTGGGCGACACACCAGGAGCTCTGGTTCTCCCCAGGACCCCATGGTGGCCGGCTGCTCCAGTGACTCTCAGACCTCGCGAGGGTTTCACTCCATGGCCCTCACTAGGTTCAGCAACCAGGCCTCTTTCAAGGGAATGCGCTAGGACCAAACCCTTTCAGTACATTAGACCAGCTTCATTCCCGCTTATTTTTATAGATTTCAAGGCCCATTGTTTTCCTTTACAGGCAGGGGGAAAGGCCCATTAAGTCTTTGCCTTGGGGAACTGTGAGCCCCATCCTTAAATGTTACTAGAAAAGCCACAAAATACCTTTTAAATTACCCCAGAATTCCAAAATCCCAACCCAGCACAGAATATCACATAGAAAATCAAAGTTCCCAGTAAACAACAGAGATGCTTATAAACATCAAATAAACATTTACACTTACACCTTTTCAGTGAACAAGTATTTTTACAGCCTTGGGCTCTTGAGCAGATAACAGGAACACCGCCGGAGCCCCCTGATGGGGGCCTGACAGGAACAGATGTGAGGGTCTCCCCTTTCCCACATCCCAGGACAGGATTCTTGACCTATGTCTTATTTAGATAGAAACGGTATTTATCACAAACAAACAAATCCAAAACCAAGAAAATCAAGGCCAGAAGTACCCTCTGATGTTTTAGGGGTACCAAGGAAGGAGAAGTTAGGCAGTGTCCAGCCCTTCTCACAATCCACCACCAGTGACCAGTTCCAGCTTACTGGCCTATCATCCATTTAACATTTCTTTCCTCCCATCATACCAAAGCCATGCTTTCCAGTTAAAACTTTTAGCCTTAATTTTTAGGTGACATGTAAATAATTCCTCAGATTAACAATACATTTAAATTTAACAACAAGGATACATATTTAAGCAATAAGGACAGATTAATTTACAGAAACCAGTTTCTACCTGAAATAATTGTACTTTTACTTTAGAAATTGGATTCAAGCACACTTCCTGCTTTATAGGTGATTTGAACTTAAAAGTTTTAAGTTTCCAGCCAATAAGCCTGGCATAGCTGCTAAATTTCAAAATGGTCACAATTTTCCTGCTGGGGCAAACCCCATAGCTATCCACATGTAAATTTGACTATCAACTTCCTGGTGGTTTTAAAACTTTTACATTTCTAGCTGGGGCGATCTCCATGGGAAGAGGCCGGCTAGCATCCAGAGCCGCAGCCGCCCCCGGCCTCCCGGGTGTCCGGCCCGCAGGCTCCGCGGGGGACCTTCCCCCGGACCCGATGCCGACGGGGGCCTTCGCTGCTCCCGCCTCCCTTGAGCGACGCGCCGGCCCCGCCCCCCGCGCTCCACCTGGCTCCAATCACTTGCCACAAGCCCGGGGCCAACGCCAGCCAACGCCGGCGGCCGCCGCCGCCGCCGCCGCCGCCGCCGCCGCCGCCGCCGCCGCCCCCGCCAGGCTCCGCGAACGAGTCCGCGCCCGGCCGCCGCCGCCGCCGCCGCCGCCTCTCCCGGCCTCCGGCCTCTTCCCGGCCCCGCCGCTCGGGCTCCGGCTCCGGCCCAGCGCCCGCCGCCGACCAGGCCGGAGGCCGAGCCCCCAGGGCCGCCGCCGCAGCCGGGCTCCGGGGCAGCCGCGCGCCGCTCCTGCACGCCTGCCCCCGACTGCAGAGCAAGCGGCCCCTGCGGCCCCAGGCACAGTGATTCCCAGCTCACCCTCCCTGCCTGGGAGGCGCGCGGGCGGGGAGCCCTCCCCTGTCTTTACATTCACATATTTTCACCAGACATTCATTTAGAGTTTAAACAATCCATTCAATTCCTAACAACTTCCCAATTTCTGAGGGAGTTCTAAAGCCTCCCGCAATCTCCTTGAACTGATCAATCACAATACCCGAAGGACCAGTCTGAGTCCGTCCCATAACATCCGTCCAGTCCACAGAAAACAAAAACACAGACAGACAAACAGGGCCCCAAAGAACAGCCTTTCAACTCCATGGAAGTAACTAGACGATGGCATTACGCCAAACCCGGCGGGAGCTAACCGCCTCGTCTCAGATCCGCGAGAGGAATACACTTCTCTCATGAGGGGGATACACATCCCTCATGGGGAGCAGAACGTCTTCTAACTCTCCCCGGCCTGTGGTCGTACACGGCGCGTCCGCCAGACCCCTCAGGCACTTAGATTCCAGAAACGAGCTCACACAGATCACACAACGACACAGACACATGACACAGACACCTACCGCGGTCAGTCAGACTCACGGATGGGGAGTCCCTCGATGGTCTTGGGAATCCCGGACGAGCCCCCAAATGTTATGCCCAGATTTCAAGATTCCCAAGAAGCCACCAGGGAGCCAGCCAGTCCATGCAAAAGCAAAGAGTCTTTTATTTTAAGCCCGGGCTTAGCTCCTCTACCTTCCTTACTGACGCAGCAGCAGGTGGCAAAAAGAGAGCAGTCTGCTCGAACCAGGGGTTTCATAGAGGGTTGGAGTAGGGGCGGGAGAGGGGGCTGTGCCCCCCGCCGATTGGCCAGGTGCGAGCTGGTGACCCATTACACAGGATGTGGTCATAGCGATGGCGTGCACTTCCCTTGATTACCATTGGTTAGTCCAGAGAAATGGTGGGTGTGGCTAGCAGAGGCTCCTTCCGAGGGGGAGGGAGCCTTCGCTGAGCACATGGTTCCATACAAAATGGAGGTCCCTTAATGGATGGGAAGCCAGCCACTCGGCTCCCATGCAAGGCCTGCCGCCGTGGGCGTCACCGGGAGGCGGGCCGCCCACCACCCCACCTGGCCCTTGGGTCGCCCGCTGCTCGGCCCGAAAGTGACTCGGAGGCCGAGGAGGGCGGCCCGGGTCCTTCTGGGCGTCCGCGGGCCTGCGCCTATCTGGTCAGGCGCTGCCTCGGCCATGGCTGCTCGTCATCCTCCCTGCCGGATGCCTGCGGGGCCACGTGCCCCGCCGGTCCTTTCACAGAGCATGTAAGGACAGAAGAAGACAAGAGAGGCTCCAATCATCCCAGCCCTTTTGTACGCTTGGCCATGAGCCTGAGTCCCTAGGAACCCCATCTCCTTACAAAAGGACCCCCTATTTGCTTAAGGTGTCTAGAGTTGGGTTCTCTTACTTGTGGGACTAGAAACATGAAGAAGCAGAGGAGCCTGTGAGAGGTCAGAGCAGCTCATGGTCCCTGAGAGAGACGAGGGGACATGGAACATGGGCAGCAAGGCCAGGATATGGTCACTGGGTGGACGGGAAGTGCCTAGAAAGAGGGTGGACCCAATGCAAGAGTCACCGCAGGGTCTAAAAATGTGGGGAGGGAGCTGGTGTGAAGAGCTTGTGTTCCAAAAGCAGCCTGGGGAAGGAGCAAATGAGGTAGAGTCAGGAGAAGCCCTAGCTATACACGTGACACTCAGCTCCAACTTGAAGCATGTATGGTTAAAACGTTTGCAAATAACACAAAGCAACAAGCGGAGGTGTGAGAAAAAAAAATTAAAGGCAAAAATAATTAAGTGGAGAAAATACTTCCAGTACATGGCAGAGAATATTCTCACTCGGGCAGTAAGCGCTCTTAGCCAACCCTCAGGGCAATACACCCCAGAGGGAAACAGGCAAAGGAATAAAACAGAAATACAAATGGCTCATAAGCTTGTAAAAAAATCAACTTTTAATAGTAATAATAAATAAAATAGGAGCAAATTTAAAACAAGTTCCCACGTTTCTCTTAACAAACTGATGTTTTTTTTTGGCAATATATTACTTTGTATTGCAGAGGTGTGGGAACCTGGCTTTCTCACACCATCTCAGGATGCAGTTTGGGAATATTTCAAACCACTTGCAATGAGAAGCGGCCGTGCCCCACCCAGACGTCCTGTGTTCTTCTCCCTTTAGTGACAAAGCCACCTCCACCACCACACAGCATTTCCCTCCCCGGGGGCTCTCTGGCTTCCAGAGGCACCATGCTGACTGGAAGTGCAGGAAATTAGTAACCAGTTGGGAACAGCCATTCACTGGCAAAGCAAGTGTTCAGATACCCAAGGGCCTTGCTTCTCCCCAGCGTAAGTTGGGTGCATTTTGTGCGCTGGCTCCCAGCATCCACCAGGGGGATTCAGCTCTGTCACCCAGGGGACAGCCAGCTTCTTGGTGGCTATCACGCCCCATCCCACTGCCCATGCACCTTCAGTTCCCAAATAAACTACTTGACCTGAATCATCACTGCAGAGAAACCCAAACTGACACAACCACTGATTAGTTGTAAAGTCTTTCCTACGGAAATAGTCAGGAATATAGGCTCAGACTTAGCTTCTTCTTCTTCTTTTTTTTTTTTTTTTTTTTTTATAAAAGTGGATCCACCCAGAAGTTGTGGTTAAATACATCCTGGTATATCCATGCAATAGAATAGTCCTTGGGTATTAAAAACAAATGAAATGTTTCTATAAGACCTGGGAGAAAGTTTGTGATAGTATGAAGTAGAGAAAGAATGATAAACAACGCTGCAAATATAGGGCATAGCTGCGATATTTTATGTGCACTTGCCAAAATAGCAACTGTGATTATTTCTGAGGATCTCAGGTGATTTTTGTTGTGTGTGTGTGTGTGTGTGTGTGTGTGTATACAACTCTGTATTTTTCAAATTTTCTGCCATAATCATACATTACTTTTGTAATGGGAACATGTAATTTAACAATAAATAAACGCAACATCAATGAAAAGAAGAATATCTAAGAAATATAATTTCTATAAATTTATTGATATGTTTTTAGTTGTGGGAAACACACATCAGAGAAAAATATACTAGCCAGACATTGCACTTTGGGCTTTTATCAAATTCAGATCCATTTGGCACAAGCAATGGTTATCCTTTCAAACACATTACCTATCAATTTCACACATTACTCTTTTCCCCCAAAGAAAGAAATCATACTTTGTTCTCCAAGGGCTCTGTGTCATTCATTCATTCAAGTACAAGGCACTAGGCTTTAAAGGAATAACGGTTTACTTCTTTAAATATGCAAAGTGATATCTGTGAAGCATAGGAATAAATTAGGACCTGCCATTACTACTGAAGGAATTGATCACAACAGTCTATAGAAGCCCGATGATGTCATCTCAGGCGGGGACAGCAGTGGTTCCCAAACAGGCCTCATTGCTGAGTAAGAAAAGTAATGCAGAGTGAAGGAGGGACCTGTCCAAACCTCTTGGCAAGTCCTTTGAACGGTAGAAAATATAGTCCAGATGAAAGGTATTGAAGGGGGCAGAAAACATTTTCAAATATTTCTAACTGGAGGTGTGACTAGCAATTAAATTATTTTTATTTTAAAAAAACACTCTGGGTGTCTAACTTACAGTAAAGTTTTCTTCAATGAGCATGACCTGTATTTCACACTGACTGCAAATTTGGATCACCTCATTTTTCACCCATTTCTCAGTGTGCCTTGGATTTGTTAGATTTCTTAACTCGCCTTTTTTTCCCAAAGCATTTGCTGTAGCCGAAGGCACAGCATTTATAGACAACAAAGGCAACTCCCAGCACAATGGCCAAGAGGAAGCCAATCACGTCCAAAGAATGGTACTGGTACCAGGTGAGGAGGTGGGCCGCAGGGCGCAGATGCGGGGCTCCCTTGTGCCTCATCACGAACTCCACCCAGAACACAGCCAGGTCCAGTGGCTCAATGGGGCGGTCCTTGTGGAGGCTGGAGAGGCGCATGATGTTTTCCTTATAGCTAAACACAGACAGTTATGTTAACACCTGGAACATCGAAGGCAGTGAACTAACCTCCATTTATGCTTGTATGCTTGCTTCCAGTGAGAAGCACATCTGGTTTTTCCAAACTTGGTAGAGAAAATATATCTCTATTATAAATAGCAAATACACACACACACACACACACACACACACACACAGTGTTCGAGGGGAGGGGAAAGGCAAAGGAGGGGAAGGGATGGGAGGGGAGGCTACTGGAAGCCCAAAAATTACAATTTTAAATTGTCTGAAACCTGCATGTTACTTTCCTTCTTTTCTTTTCAGTGATATTTTTGTAGGAAATTAATTATATGTTGTTTATAGTAAGATAAAGGAATAAAGAAAAAGGTCATGTCAGAAATTATGAATGATTTCTTGTTCAAATGTGTAAACAATCACACCTAGCCAAAGTAAAAGCCATTTTTAAGTGCCATCTCCAAGACAATGGTAAACTGTCAACCTAATTGATCTAAATTTTGCATGAGGTTGTGTCTATGCAGCCTGTTAAAGCAAAATGGATTCCTGTGTATTTGGCTGTGTTGCCAGCTGAAACAGAACATCCAAATTCAAAATGGGTTAGATATTTCAATGCTTAGTATACATGCACCAGGAGAAGAAAGAGAAGGAGGAGGAAGAGGAGGAAGAGAAGGAAGGGAAACAAAAGGAAAAGGGAAGGAAAAAAGAGAGGAAAGATAAAAAAGCACTTCTATTCAGAAGCAATTATGATAATTGCTGTCCTTAAACATGTCTATCATTTTATTTGGATATATTACTATAATGTAATATTAATATTGTGCTCATAAGTTCAGTTAAACATCTTTCTTATATATAAAATTTCTCTTAAGACAGATTTCCTTGGACTTTCTTTTTTTTTTAAATATATATTTTACTGATTTTCTACAGAGAAGAAGGGAGAGGGACAGAGAAGAGAGCTAGAAACATCGATGAGAGAGAAACATCGATCAGCTGCCTCCTGCACGCCCCCCAGTGGGGATGTGCCCGCAACCATGGTACATGCCCCCGACCGGAATCGAACCCGGGACCCTCGAGTCCGAAGGCCGATGCTCTATCCACTGAGCCAAACCGGTTCGGCATGGACTTTCATTAATTCATTCAATATTTATTGAGCACCTGTTATGGCCTGGTTGCATAATCTGCTCTTTAAATTTTTTCCAATTTTCTTTATATCATGTAGGTATGCTCTAAGCTTAGAGTGTTGGAAATATGGAGATTCACAACCAGATAGATGGCTCAACAATGAATAGATAAAGATAATTAATAACTTGAGCTGATGGATTAGTGTTTTGAAAAAACAATAATGTACTAAACAACTTCTACCAAGTCATTTTTAGGTTTCAAAGAGGTATCTATGCCACTGAACAAAAGATCTAAATTATATTACTAGTGTGAACATAGAAAATAAATTTCATGAGCACATGGAGAGAAGTTGGGTCTTAATTGTACTGATGTGTGAGTAGCACGGAGTGACCCTGACAAGCCAGACTTCCAGAAGCAGCCAATTGGAATGAAGGGATGCCAACCACACTAACTGCTCTGGGTAGGTTGTCACCCAACACTCTGGGCACTTTGCCCTGGGGTTCTGTGGATATTTCTTTTTTATCCACTGGCATTACACACACACACACACACACACACACACACACACGCAAGCCCTATCATCTCCCCGCCTTTTTCCCTTGTCCAGGCTCAGTGTGTGCCCGTGTCCTATCTCCTCCTATCTGAACACACTCCCAGGTTTCACATCTGCCCTCTTGCCTGATGTCTTTTCTGAAATGAAGCAATTACAGGCGAAAGCTCTTGACACTCTCATAGGCAGGCGTGCACACACACACACACATGCATGCATCCACACATGCAGAAATGTAGTTGCACACACATTATTAACTGTTGGATGAAATCTACCTCTGGGTATCACTTATTTCCATAAGGTTTTAATCAGCCTATTACTAGTGAGCTTGACAATAAATTTCATGTAGAGACCATTTGATCTGATGGCTTTTGCCTTTTGAATCATCTTCAGCCACATTTGAACAAACCTGTCTTCATTTTTCATTATTTTTTTTCACATTTTTATTTTTATTTTTTAATTTTGTTTTATTGCTTAAAGTATTACAAAGAGTATTACATATGTCTCCTTTTTCCCCCCTTGACCTTCCCCCAGCCTCCCCTACCCCCCAGTGTCTTGTGTCCATTGGTTATGCTTATATGCATGCATACAAGTCCTTTGGTTGATCTCTTACCCCACCCCCAACCCTCCCCAGCCTTCCCGCTGTAGTTTGACAGTCTGTTCGATGCTGCTCTGCCTCTGTATCTATTTTTGTTCATCAGTTTAATGGTCTTTATTATCCATAAATAAGTGAGCATTTTATTATAAGTGATTTCACATGAGCCCCCATTTATAAATCCCCAAGAACAAAATTTCTCACAGATTTCAGTGCTGGGAAAAGCTGTACTTTGAAGCACCTGGTTTGTTTCTATTTTATGGACACTATGCTTCCTGTAATTTCTCTCTTTGCAGGAACTTATAGAGCAGGCATCTATTATGGTGACATTATTTTTTAAATTAAGTTATAAATTTATGAGAGAAAATAATATTTAAAATCATTCCCATGATTCCATAGGAATCAAGCATGCTTTTATAAAATGATTAATAATCCCAAATGATCTTACTTATAAATAGATTTTCATGTATTTGTTTGAATAATTACTGTGAATGGAATGGGCAAAACACAAGCAGTATTCCTCCATACCTTCTCTCTTACCTTTTGTCATTGATGACAGTTTTGAGGGCATTTTCTAAATCTTCAGAAGTCATTTCCAGGACGTTCAAGGACACTCCTGCTCCCCGGGTCTCCATGCGCTTTGCATTGTCCATCTGATCGCCGAACAGAGGCATCATCACCATCGGAACGCCGTTGCATATTCCTTCATAGATACCATGGGAGCCAGAATGTGTGATAAAGGCACGAGTCTTCGGGTGACCTGGGAAGCAAAGAGGGAGGGATGCCGGTGGTCAGATCTCTGAGTGTCACATTCTGGCATCACTAGGTTGTGAAAGCCCTCCACGCACTCAGTGCTGTCCACAGTGCCCCTTATAGAAGTTTGCAGAAGAGAATGTGGTTGAGATGCCCTGCTGGGTAAAAAGCAGTGTGGAATATGTTGGCCATAACATTTTCCAGCTAAATGGCCGTGCCTAACCCA
This sequence comes from Myotis yumanensis, assembly GCF_028538775.1. Taxonomy (NCBI): domain Eukaryota; kingdom Metazoa; phylum Chordata; class Mammalia; order Chiroptera; family Vespertilionidae; genus Myotis; species Myotis yumanensis. Next base: position 32,130,812 of record NW_027223759.1, on the reverse strand, counting down.
CTTTCTTAATTTAACCTTGGTTTGACCTACACATTAAATCCTCTCCACATACCGAGCAGATCATTTTGTGGCAGCCAGTTGACCAGGATTGTATTCTTCGCAAGATTCGATGGTCGAGTCCCAGTGTACCGCCACAGCACCTTACAGACGAGAAGAGGGTTTAAAGACCAGAATATGATTTTTTATAAAGACTGCTATAGTAGCTAGAAAGTAGAGTCTTCAGAAAGAGCATAACCAGGGGGCGAGGGTGAGGGAGGAAGTGACTAAGAAGGCTCTGGGGGGCTACTAACATTTTGTGAATTTATGAAAATTCATCAAGCTATATATTTATGATTTTTGCACTTTTCTGCACTCCAAGGGACAGTCTACTTAATAAATGAGTGGATGCAGAAATATAATTATACACCATTGTCCTAACTAACAGCTTTTTGGAGAAATATTCTTATTTAATATGAAGAAACAATATCCTATTTATTTTATTTTTAATAGATTCTCCTTGAGTCTCTTAGAGACAATGAGATGTCCAAGCGAAGTGGGCCATAGTTTAACAGAGTAGTTAAGAGTGGAATTGCAAAAAAAAGAAGAACTTGGGATTCATAATTGGGGAGTGGCAGGGGAAACCTGAATCTAAAGTCCAACTCAGAGAATTAATTCAGAGCTGGAGGTCTGGGGTTACAGCTCTTATGAAGATAGAAAAGTTTAGCATCTCCTTACTGTCTGAGGTATTTTGCCCAAAGCATCAGCAATTTCCATGGCTTTCTTCTCTGGAATATCCGAGACCATTGAGCCCAAAGAGAAAACCACAATTCCATGTTCTCCAGAGGCATTTACATAGGCTTCAAACTCCTGGAGGCAAAAGAGAAATTCCCAGTTAATGTTTTCTTGTATTCTTTGGGTGACTGCATACATTAAGCTGTGACTCAGATGTCTTCCTCCTAAGAATGTGATGAAATGTGTGTGTGTGTGTGTGTGTGTGTGTGTGTGTGTGTGTGTAAGCTTTCTATGGACTCTAAAACTCTTGCACTTCCCCTTTAAGGAAGTCTATAGTAAAGGTCTGTAGTGTTTTTTCAAGGCTTCTGGAATATTCTTTGTATGGAGGAAGAATGAATAGAGTAAAAGCACAAAGCTATACAGAGTGTTAAGGATTAGGCTTACAAGGAAAAAACAAATAGAAGACAACCTTTAACAATGCTTGATTCCCCACAGCCTATAGCAGAGTCTTCCACACAGCAGCCAGTCATTCGGATGATTAAATATCATATTCATGTCAACTCAGTGCTGAAATGTAACCAGTCAGCCTTGCATTTTCCCACCTTTCCTGGAGAAGAGCTTTCTAAAGAGTGCAAATCAACTTTCCTGCTTTAGCAAGAAGGATATGCAGAAATATGTTGGACCCTATCTTTGCTATAAGCTCCTCTGTAGGTCTGAGAGATACAAAGTGAAGGACAGGAACCCTGACCAATTGTCCACCAATGATCTGAGCCCCTTCTGTGCAGTTCAAAAAATAGCAAGGGCATAGGCGTAAACCTTGGTTACCAAAGCCACCGTGGGAAGGATGAACAGGCACTAAGTCCCAACCCCCGCAGCAAAGGACTCTCATTGACTGCTCATGTCCTGTTCCAGAAGCTGATTCCTTATAGCAACATGTCCATCACTGTCATCAAAGGAAGGTCACACCTAGAAGGTCACTCCACTATCTCCAGCAAAGGAAGCTGTCTGTGTGTATAGGGGTGAGGAACAGTGATGGCAGATGTTCCCAACTAGTAAATTGATGACAGATGACGACCTATCCAAGACCAATCCCTGAAATAATATGGAACAGATTTTAGAGATGGGTGTCAAACAAAAGCTCTGAAAGGATGCAACAGTCAGAAGAATGGCAAAATTAGGAATGGTGGCCCTGTCTCCAGAAAGAGAGTAAGGAAGCCCCTAGATTCAACCCTTGGCAATAATCTTCACTCACATTGCCCTGTGCCCAACCTTCAAAGCCAACTCCAGCTTTCAGCAAACATACACACGCACATGCACACATGCACAGAACACACCTGCACCCACATACATGAAAGGCTACACATGCCATACTCACCGTGGCAATTCATTTAGAGGAAACAGAGCAAGGCATAAATAAGGTAATCCCCCCCGCCCCCCGAACTGTAGGTTATTAATGATCTAATCAACCCTCTGAGAATCTCCAAATGGTTTTACTATTATATGTCTCCAAAGAATGCCAAGGGCATTAGTGAGATTGTACAATGTAGCAGGGTTTTCCCAAAACTGAGGGGTTTCCTCAGGCATGGGACTTCTGGTGTTAAAACCTGACAGTCCTGGTTAGACCAGGACATTGGGCACCCTGGATGTGAGATGGAGGAGCCTTCTGACAGGGCTCAGCACACACCAGTGTTCAGAGGCTCCTGCCAAGCCTGACTCAGAGCATGACCAGGAAAAACACTGAGCAGCCTTCCTCCAAGGACACCCACTGTCTAGTCCCCAGACTCTGTTCCAGGCCTCTGGCTCCAAACGCTTTGTCTCAGACTTGGCCACTGGTCTCATCTGACAAGTCAAGGAGGCCAGCATCATCCTCTCCACCACCAGGCTGTATTTTTGCTTTGCAGCAAGAACACCCTGAAGATGCTTTTTCCAAGGTTCTTTCTCCTTAAGAAATGTACTACAGCCCTCATTCCTGTGGAGAACAGCTCAGCTCCAAGTAACCATTACCTTCACTCCTGAGTGAAACCACTATTGTCTAAATCAGGGGTGGGCAAACTTTTTGACTCGAGGGCCACAATGGGTTCTTAAACTGGACCGGAGGGCCGGAACAAAAGCATGGATGGAATGTTTGTGTGAACTAATATAAATTCAAAGTAAACATCATTACATAAAAGGGTAAGGTCTTTTTTTTTTTTTTTTAGTTTTATTCATTTCAAACGGGCCGTAGTTTGCCCACGGCTGGTCTAGAAAGAGACTAATCTAATTTCCCCTCCTTGCAAACGCTCGCACACTCACTCTGCAACCAGCGGGGTGTGCTTACATTAACGGAACCCGTAGGGCCATGAACACCCAAAGTTAAATATCAGCACTGGCCATAGTTAAATGGCCTGGAAGTTCATTGACAGTTCACAAAGGCCAACTACGCAGATTGTGTTAGCATGGCCAAGTCTATCCTAGACCAGCTTTTATGGGATTCGATAATGGTGAGGTCCACCCCGTACTTGGCAAAACTTGCCCTAAACCTTGCTGCAATTTCACAGACTCTGGAATAGCCAAAGAGTGGAGCAACGTGTTTGTTAACTGAAAATAACCCTTGATTCCCTCACCCCGATCACCTTTCAAAAAAAACGGGGCCACTGCTGAAGTGAAAGTACCTACTGGCTCCAATGAGGCCTTTAAAACTAGTTCCTTACTTTGGCTGAGAGTTTAGTACAGTGGGGCCTTGACTTACGAGTTTAATTCGTTCAGAGACCGAGCTCGTTAAGGAGCTCGTTAACTCAAATTACTCTATCAACTCTGCAAAAAATCGGCGGAGAGACAGCTGGTATCTCAAACACTCGTAAGTCAAGGCCCCACTGTATTTTTAGTTCCAGGCTTTTATTAGATTTTTCCCTTCCAAATGTCTTTTGTTTTATAAGAACGCTTATAAGCACTTAGCATGTTGGAAACATGTCACTTTATCATTATTCATTCACACTCACCAGCAAATACCAGTTTTTCTTCTCCTCACCATCTTCGAGTCTCTATTCTTACTGATTTTCTGTTTAGTTATTTTCCCCAGACCCAAAATATATGTATGAATATCATCTCTGAATCTCTACATGTCCATAAAGACAGTCCCTCACCCTGAGAGGGGAATGACATCTTGGAATTCTTGCATTCTATTCATTTGCTCTCAATGCTGTTCTACCATCTTTTGTCTTTCAGACATTCCAAAGGTATGTCCAGTGCCAGGCTGTACTTTCTCTGAGGACTCTCTTTATAGAACAAAGATTTTATCTTTACTCTTGGAGCTCAGGACTTTTATCAAGAGCATTGGGAATAAGACAATATCCTCTAGAGCAGCGGTTCTCAACCTGTGGGTCATGACCCCTTTGGGGGTCGAACGACCCTTTCACAGGGGTCGCCTAAGACCATCCTGCATATCAGATATTTACATTACGATTCATAACAGTAGCGACATTACAGTTATGAAGTAGCAATGAAAATAATTTTATGGTTGGGGGTCACCACAACATGAGGAACTGTATTAAAGGGTCGCGGCATTAGGAAGGTTGAGAACCACTGGTCTAGGCCAGTGGTTGGCAAACTCATTAGTCAACAGAGCCAAATATCAACAGTACAACGATTGAAATTTCTTTTGAGAGCCAAATTTTTTAAACTTAAACTATATAGGTAGGTACATTGTTATTAACTTAATTAGGGTACTCCTGAGGCTTAGGAAGAGCCACACTCAAGGGGCTAAAAAGCTGCATGTTGCTCACGAGCCGCAGTTTGCCGACCATGGCTCAGGAATGGAAGTGTAGAGTATGTAGACCCCGAGAAAGACAATACCTACTGAGAAAGGCTCCAGGTGGCTAACGGGGCTCAAATTTACAAAGAGCCTAGCAGCTGTTTGTAAACAGGGCCCTCTCATGCAAACCTTGATTCAGGAAGAAGCCTGCACTAAGCTGCCTGCCTCCCACACTGAACTGCCTGCTTGCAGTGTTCCTGGAATCCTATTTCAACCTATGAAGCTGAGACTTTCCCTGTCCAATTGAAGCTCCATAAATATATGCCCCTCGTCAACATCTTCACCTACGGGGAGGCTCCATTCTGACCAATCAGGACAGTAATTTTTGGACTATTCAAACTGCAAGGATTTGGATTCCTCATTTACATGAGGACAGACCAATCTGGGACCAGGTGCAGGACTTCTCTCGCTCAGAAAATGCATTTTCCCTTTTCACCAAAAACTGAAAAAGCAGACTGCGTCTCTTCCCCACCCCCTTCCAAAGACTTCTCCCCAGAAGAGAGCAGGCTAACAGAGCAGAGAGAGCAGAGTAGAATGGTCTAGCTAGAGAAGTGCCTTACCCAAGGTCCTCCTTGTAGCCCTGCTGTTTCCTAATTGAGCTATAACACTATTGAGCCTCTCCACAGCTGTGCTGTTCCACAGCCATGCTGTATCACCAGTAGCTGTTTGCACTGCCCCAATTAAAGGCCAGGTAGTCCTGTACACTTTTGTTCTCTGCAAAGGAACCCTGAACCCAGTGCTCTGGGCATATGGCATTTAACCCTTGTTGCCTCTCATTGATGACAATCCACTGGAGCCCAGAGAATAAAATGCCTCCGTATACTTTCCTAAAGCCTCAGATCCAAAGAAAAAACCGAGAAGATGACTCCAAAGACAAATATAAATGACAACTCAACCTAGGAAACTTGCAAGCTAGAAGTTAAACAAGAGGGCGTTTGAACCTAGGCATTCAGAATCTATCTGTGACAAGTTCATCTACCCAAAGTACTTGTGAGATTATAGGCTTGTGAAGTTCCCGCTCAAATTACACACCTGGGACAATGGTTTTTTGTTAGCGCAGTTGATCCCACCAATAAAAACCATATTGGGCATGATGGGCCGGGGGGGGAGCTTCACAAAGTCCGTTCTGAAAAGCCATATTGATGCAGAGCTCATAAGGTCCTCGACAGTCACGTCTTTCTGAAGGACTTCCGAAGCCAGCAGCCCATACGGTGAATAAACCATATTGCACATAAAGTTCTCTGTCAAGGTGATGAGCATGTTCTTCACCCGTTGCAGGAAGGTCATGTGATCTGAGTTAAATGACAGACTCCTGGGCACGTAGGACGGTGGGTTGGGGCACTGGGTACCCTGAGAGTCCAGACTGCATGGCAGTGCATTCAAGAAGAACACAACAGGCAGAGCCAGATACTGGGCCACGATAGGGCCGCAAGGAAGAAAAGGGTCTGTCAACACAGCATCAAAGCCGCTTTCGGCCAGGGAGGTCATCAGCTCCTTGTTGTGCAGTAGATGGGAGCACCCCGACAATAACAGGGCCGAGTCCTCTTTGACCTTCTTGTAAGTTTTGATCAGACGCTGCAAGAAAGGCTTCTTCTCAAATGCATTATGCCCAACGTCGATAAAAGATGCTACCAAGTCCTCCCTTCGGTATGGCACGGGGTAGGTCTTCAAAGTGTAAAACGCTCCTTCTTTAATGTGTATCGAGGCTTCAGGCGCCAAGACCACGATGTCATGCCCCCTCTGCTGCAGCTGCTGGATGACGTTGCTAAAGCTTAGCCAGTGGCTGCCATCCATGGGGACCAACAACAGCTTCCCAGCCTGGGACACAGCCAAGCTGAGCACACACAGCAGCAGGCCCAGGACAAGCGGACGTGGGCCCCGGGACCCTGCCGCCATGGTGCACCTGCCTTTGCTACCAAGACTGGTGTCTGCCTGAGGTTTGTCCTCTCCCACTTACAGGTTCCAAGAACCAATCTATACAGCCAGTTAATGTTTGATTTTTGTTCCATGACTAGAGCTGCCGTCAGTGAAAGATAGCAGGAAATTTAATTTGAGCAATAAAAAGTTTTCTTAATAGGCAACCACAGTTTTATAACTGGCTGAAATTCTTATCAACCGCTCAGATCACCTTCTGGAGTGAACAGAGAAAGTGAAGCCTCTCCAGCACCTTCTACCCCATTCAATGAGCATTTCCCAGGACTGAGCGAGTGTTGCCTGGGAGGAAAAAGGCTATGCGGTGAAAAGGAGACTCCTCTCCTGAAGTGAGAGAGAACGCTGACTATGGCTTTCAGCAAGAAAAGAAAATGATGTTGCAAGCCCACCTTTGGCCCATGGAAACCGTTAAGAAAGCTCAATCATCTTTGATTCATTCATCCAAAAGTATTTATTGAGTCCAGCACAGCGCTGGGCCTGGAGGCTGCAGCAGAGATCCCCAAACATGAGTCTCCCGCTTCCTCTGTCAAGAGCGACAGATTAACAATTTAAACAGATAAACAGACACGTGAGAGGTTGTGAAAAGACTAAGGAGGAGTCCAATGCTGATGGGGTAGAGAATGGCAGGAAAGGAGAGCCCCTTGAGTACGTGGACACAGAAGGCCTGTTGCAGAACAGATCTGTATTCATTTGGAAAGGCAGTGAGAACAACTCTGTATATAAAAGGCTAATATAGATAAAATAAAACTGAAATTATACTCATCACACAGGCCCAGGGGCGAGGGAAAGGAAGATACTTTGGGAAATTCTGATGACCTTGTTGAAGCAAAGGGGAGAGGTGAACAAAAATAATACGTATTTATTGAGCATGTACCATGTGCCAGGTAGGGGGCCAAGCACTTTACAACACATCTGTAATCCTCTAGAACTGTCCTGTAAAGGCAGATACTATTATTCCCATTTTATAAACAAAGGCACTGAGACTCAGAGAGACAAAGTGACTTGCCAGAACCCTGCATTTCCTAAGCGGCAGAGCTGAGACCCAGGCTGCGACGGCCAGAGCCTAGAGACCTGCTCTTTTTTCTTTTTTAGATTAGAACTATATACCATATGTTTATTAATATTTCATAACTTAGTTTTACCCTATCAAATGGAGATCATAATAATTCTTTTTAATATATTTCTTATTGATTTCAGAGAGGAAGGGAGAGAGAGAAGGAGAGGGAGAGGGAGAGGGAGAGGGAGAGGGAGAGGGAGAGGGAGAGGGAGAGGGAGAGGGAGAGGGAGCGGGAGCTAGAAACATCAATGATGAGAGAGAATCATTGATTGCCTGCCTCCTGCACACCACACACTGGGGATCGAGCCCGCAACCGGAATCAAACCGTGACCTGATTCATAGGTCGACGGTCAACCACTGAGCCATGCCAGCTGGGCCATAATAATTATTGAATGATTGTTAAAAGGTCTCCATCATAAAATATCAGTGAGTTATTATGCACACCACAAAGCTCTATTTTGATGATTATTTATATTATTAGTTATAGAATTCCTGACAAGAAATATATTTGAATCATTTCATTTAATGAAGTGTTTATAAGTACATGTGATTCTATCTCCAGAAATACCAACATTCAATGAAGAGTAAGATTATTGTGTACTCAAGAAGTATGGAAATTATAATAATATTTCTCTCTTTTTACCTGGTTAAAGAAAAGTATAGACACTATAACATATATACTATTAAATTGTTTTCTGGTCAGAAATAGTTTAATAAATACAAAATGAAATTTAGAAGATAAAATACTTAAAGATCACTGAATGCACACATTTGTTTTGCATATACATCAACAATGTAAAGTGCAAATATGTGTGTCATTGGGCTCATATCATCCAGAAATAAATATATTTACCTGGAAATTTTTACTTACATGTATGTAGAGACCCTGCTCTTAACCACAATTCCCACTAACCTCCATTAATGCCCAGATATTAGTATGTAAGGCCATGATTGAACTTTACAACCAATCAGAAGTCAGAAGTAAAGCTGTAATCCCCACACTCATTACCCAATTGATATAAATGGAGGGAAGGCAGAGGGCAGGACTTTGGGACCAAGTAGAATGTGCTCACACAGCAATACCCAGTACTAGCTGGTGCCCCAAAACAACAGGTGAAGGGTCAGGGAACAAATATGGTCATTGCCTAATAGAAATGCCCCTTCTACAGAAAGGGCAAATTGGTGTGCAGACAGAACTGAGTATCTCACGCTTTCCTTTGGGGATCCATTGCTGTTCTATACAATCCAAGGATGAAAGCACAGAGCCCAAAATTTTGACCATGAACAACAGTGGCCACCCACACTTGAGGGATCTGTTAGAAGAGTCATAAACGTGTAACTTTAAAGCATTGGGGTCTTGTGGGGCATGTTCTCATTCTGGTATTTAGAGTAGGTACTTAGAATCCCTTTTCCGTGTACCACCATCCTTCCTCCACAAGCCTCCAGTTTTGTATGTGCTTATAGATGAGTGCACATGTTTGTATACCCACATGCACATGCACTCTGAAGCTCCTCTGTTCCTCAAGCCCTCTCCATCTCCGGGACCAAGATTCTGGGTGAGGAGAAAAGAGGGAGCAATGCCTTGCCTCATTGGTGTGCCTTTATCTGCAATTCTGAAATTGTACTCCAGTTTCAACATTAAGAGCAATAATTCTCCCGAGGTCTCAACGTCATGAGAGTTCATCTGAGATTACATGGAGCCAAAGGGCGGTGAACACAGTCACCACTATAATGATTTTATAACTTCCCTGCATCACGAAGCACCTCGGGACTTTTGGGGGCCTCTGTGTACCTAGATGGTTTGGGGCCCAACTCTGCCCATGACTAGGGCATATTGTTTACTAATATGAATAGCAGGCAATCCACATTCACTCTCAAGAATTACAACCAAGAACCACAACAAAACAATCCAGTAAAGCCTCTGCCCTAGAACCTGAGCAGACCTGACATACAAATCCATTGCTAGTTCTCCCATTCACCGAATATTTATGCGAAGTGTTGGCCCTATGGGCACTATGCTAGGAACTGGCACCAGAAAACCAAGTTAGAAATAGTTGGTGCCTATCAGGAGGACTCCAGTGCACAACCAACCAGGCAATTACAGGGCAAGGTGAGTTGTGCTCTGGTGGGGGAGCATGAGTGGCCAAGGAAACATAGAGCAGGGCAGAGATGTGGTCTTGCGCTTTTTTTTTTTAAATAAGTAAATGGAACAAATCGATTATTTACTTATTTATTTATTTGAAATATATTTTATTGATTTTTTACAGAGAGGAAGGGAGAGGGATAGAGAGTCAGAAACATCGATGAGAGAGAAACATCGATCAGCTGCCTCCTGCACACCTCCTACTGGGGATGTGCCTGCAACCAAGGTACATGCCCTTGACTAGAATCGAACCCGGGGCCCTTTAGTCCGCAGGCCGACGCTCTATCCACTGAGCCAAACCAGTCAGGGCTGGTCTTGCTCTTGCAGAATAGGTTGTCTGCGAGAGAGTTCCTGGAATCCACTAGATGATTTCTCTTTAAGCTGAAGCCAGTAGTTAAGAGACCCAACATTCCACCCACTCCTAGCTCTTTTAATGGAATCAGATTGGAGCTGTTTGTTGAAGCTCCTAAAGTAAAGGAGCTGCATAAACAAGTCCATTGCCCTCTAAATAGTCTATGAGACCCTCCAGGGGAAGCAAATTGGTCTTCCTTGAATCTCTGTAGCGTTTTGTTTTATTCTGCCTTGTATCCTTTAGCAGTTTCCATATCTTTCTCTGCTATTTGTGTATGTGCCTACCTATGTATCCATCTATATTGCTTACAGGTAGGATTTCAGCATCAGCTTTAGAATGACTCTCTTGCTCAGGTGCCAGTCTATGGTTTTGCAGACCTTCAGCACTCAGTAAATGTTTCTGTGTAGATGTGACTTCCCTTCTCCCTTTTCTCTAGGCCCCATATCCAAGTAAGAAAGTACTGAATCCAGATAATTCTGCCACTGCCTCTCAGAGCCAGCTGCAATGGTCCTGTTTCAGGGCTTCAGGACCTATCTGTGCCTTCTGATTCCTGATATCAGCTGCTTTTGCATGGTCACACCCCACCACCACCTCCGAAACCATGGTCAACAGCTTCAGGGCCCAGAATAAAATTCACACTCCTCAGCCTTGGCCTCAGAACTGGGAATGGACCCAGCCCACCTGCCCAAGCTCATTGCTTCTCTCAAGCTCTTCCACTTGACCTCTTCCCCTGCCTCTTTCCCTGCAGCCATTCTGGATCACTCGCTCTTCCACAAATATGCTTTGTAACTTCCCACATTGCTTTGTTCACAAGGACTTCTACTCCCAATCAGCTTCTTATTACTGTTCATTTCATATGCTTACTAAGTGCCAGGTCCAGGCTTTATATTTAGCCTTTCAAAGTTAGCAGTTTGTTCTGGTGATATAGCACACACACCCTTTTGAATCTACTACCCTTTATGATGAAACTAGAGGCCCAGTGCATGAGATTCGTGCACGGGGTGGGGGGGGGGGGGGCGAGGGGGGCAGGGTTCCCTCAGCCTGGCCTGTGCCCTCTCGCAGTCCCTCTGGATGTGGGAGCGAGCCTAAGCCATAAGTTGGACATCTTTAGTGCTGCTGTGGAGACGGGAGAGGCTCCTGCCACTGCTGCTATGCTTGCCAAGGCTTCTGGCTAAGTAGTGCTCCCCCTGTGGGAATGCACTGACCACAAGGAGGCAGCTCCTGCATTGAATGTCTCCCCCTAGTGGTCAGTGTATGTCATAGCAACCGGTCATTCAGCCATTTGGTCAATTTGCATATTAGCCTATTATTATCTAGGGCAGTGGTCAGCAAACTGTGGCTCGCGAGCCACATGTGGCTCTTTGGCCCCTTGAGTGTGGCTCTTCCACAAAATACCAACTTCTGCGCATGAGCCACAAAGTTTCAATTGCACTGTACATGCACATCCGCACGTGGTATTTTGTGGAAGAGCCACACTCAAGGGGCCAAAGAGTCGCATGTGGCTCACGAGCCGCAGTTTGCTGACCACTGATCTAGGGTATTAGAGAGTTCATTGGTTAATCATTTTTCTCTTAGAACTAAGTGACCTCTATTGGTGTTGCCTCACCATTTATCAAAGCAAAAAAATATAGGGCCAGAGAGAGAATGAGAATGTGGAGAGAAATCAGATGTCAAGAAAGGCCAAAAATAAAATCATGGTTGTGTTATAGCGTTTTAGTGGAAATAATCACTGCATGCTAAGTTTAGACACATCACTATAAATGCAGCCAGCAAGCTTCAATCATTTTGATATTGCTATGGGCCAGGGCACTCTGGGAATCTCAAAAAAATTTTCAGGGGAATTTTGCAAAGTTAAACTGTTTCCATAATCATGATATCGGACTTTTCCACTCTCGTTCTCTCTTAAGTGTACAGGGGAGTTCCCTGTACATGTGATACAGCAAAAGATTGAATGCAGAAGCAGATAAAAGAATCTAGCTCTCTTTGACTAAGCCGGAGAGATGAAAAAAAAAAAGTAAAATGACGCCATTCTTCACTAAATCTTGTTTTGAAAAAGTATTTTTTCTATAAAAATATGATTTATGATACCGTGTAATGGGTTTATTGCTATTAAGTTGATTAATGGATTTTTTTATTGTTTTCATTTCTAATGGAGTATTGCTAGATTGAACCCACATAAACAAAAGCCAACGGGTCCTGAGGCCAAAAAGTTGAATGGATGTCTAGGCAAACTCTATGACTGTTCTTTAGCCCAGGGTCAGACTAAATTCACTAAAGGTATATTCCACAACCTAGGTTCCTCTCTTTTGTGCCCTATTTGGAGATCACAGCTCAACTGGGGGCCCAGTGGGAGGAGCCTAAGTGGGCGGAGCCTAAGTGGGCGGGGCCTTGGCACCACAGGAAACACGTCACAGAGCGCCTTGTAGTGCGTGGGAGAGGCCTAGCACCGCCTTCTGTGGCCTCGACCAATCAGATGCGGGCTACGTCACAAGGGGCACACCTCCCGGACGGCCTCACTGGGCACCGGGCTGGAGCCCTAGGACACCAGGCGCGCGCCGCTGCCTGTTTGGCCCGTGGCCCGTGGCCCGTGGGCCGTGGCCGGCCGTCCAACATGGTGGACTACTACGAGGTGCTGGGCGTGCCCCGCCAGGCCTCCTCCGACGCCATCAAGAAGGCCTACCGCAAGCTGGCGCTCAGGTGGCACCCTGACAAAAACCCTGAGAACAAGGAGGAGGCGGAGAGGAGGTTCAAACAAGTGGCCCAGGCGTACGAGGTGCTGTCGGACTCCAAGAAGAGAGCCGTGTACGACCGCTACGGCGAGGCGGGCGTGGAGGCCGGCGGCGGCGGCGGCGGCGGCGGGCCCTTCGAGGACCCCTTTGAGTGCGTCTTTACCTTCCGCGACCCGGTCGAGGTCTTCAGGGAGTTTTTTGGCGGCCGGGACCCATTTTCGTTTGACTTGTTCAGAGACCCGTTTGATCACATTTTGGGAGGTCGGAGAAGCAGGAGCAGAGGGTCCTCGCCCCTTTTCCCCACCTTCAGTGAGTTCCCAGCCTTTGGTGGGTTTTCTGCTTTCGATACAGGATTTCATTCCTTCGCTTCTCTGGGGAATGGGGGCCTCTCTTCCTTCTCCACGTCTTGTGGTAGTGGCGGTGGGGTGGGTAACTTCAAGTCCGTGTCAACTTCCACCGAAATCATTAATGGCAAGAAAACCACCACCAAGAGGATTGTCGAGAATGGCCAAGAAAGGGTGGAAGTGGAGCAAAACGGCGAGTTGAAGTCCCTGATCATAAACGGCAGAGAGCAGTTGCTGCACATTGACACCAAGTAACTCCAGCCCACGTTCCGCTTCAAGCACATGGGGAGGAAGAGCAGGACATTTTTTTGGAGATTGCAAGTGAGCTCTACTTTCAAAGTACTCGGCACTTTATAAACGGTTCAATGCCTATGCCTATTTGTTCTTCTTGTTAGGACCACGCTAATAGGACTTCTCTTTGTTTCTCTTTAAAACTGTTGCAAATGTCTGCATACACTTTGCTACTTACTAAACATCGTCTTGAGGCTGACCGTGTTAATGTCACTTTAAGACAGCGGTTCTCAACCTGTGGGTCGCGACCCCTTTGGGGGTCGAAGGACCCTTTCACAGGGGTCGCCTAAGACCATTGGAAAACACATATATAATTACATATTGTTTTTGTGATTAATCACTATGCTTTAATTATGTTCAATTTTTAACAATGAAAATACATCCTGCATATCAGATATTTACATTACGATTCATAACAGTAACAAAATTACAGTTATGAAGTAGCAAGGAAAATAATTTTGTGGTTGGGGGTCACCACAACATGAAGAAGAACTGTATTAAAGGGTCGCGGCATTAGGAAGGTTGAGAACCACTGACTTAGAGGATAAGAATATTTCTGTAAGACCAGGGAGAGTGCTTCATTTGACATATCTACATTTGACAAAATTCAGAGGAATTTTTTACCTTGGAGCTTTATGAAAAAAATATTTGTTGAAAATAAGTACATTCATATCATTGCGGCGGGACAGAAACTGACTTGAAAAGTAAGCAAAAAATAACATTTTTAAATGCACATCAAAAGCAAAAAAACAAACAATTGATAATGCAGAAAGTAAAATCAGTGATACAAACATATTCTTTCAGAGATACTCTCCTATGATGCATCAGAAAAATAGAGGAGATAAACTTAAAGAGTAAGATGATAGTGACAGCCCTAACCGGTTTGGCTCAGTGGATAGAGCGTTGGCCTGCAGACTCAAGGGTCCCAGGTTCGATTCTGGTCAAGGCCATGTACCTTGGTTGTGGGCACATACCCAGTGGGGAGTGTGCAGGAGGCAGCTGATCGATGTTTCTCTCTCATCGATGTTTCTAACTCTCTATCCCTCTCCCTTCATCTCTGTAAAAGATCAATAAAATATATTTTTTTTTAAAAAAGAAAGATGATAGTGACAGAGAATGGAAAATATAAATCTGTGGATGACAGGCATTCCCAAAGAAACCAGAACAAAAATTTCAATATTTAGAGAAAAACTTGAAAGTTTTCAATGAGATCTGGTTTTAACTTTAGACTTACCATACATAGCAGGCACAAAAATGGCCCTGTAAATCTGTCCACTTCTAATCCCTGTTACCTGCAGACAAGTCACCTGACATGGTAAAAGGACTTTGCATGTATGATTAAGTCAATGATCTTGAGATAGGGCAATTATCTTGGATTATTTGGGTAAAAATGTAATCACAAGGGTGCCTATAAGTGAAAGAGGGAGGTAGGAGAGCAGAGATTTGAAGATGCTACACTGCATTTACATGGAAATGGAAAAGTGACAGAGAATTCCCAAAGTAACAACAAACACTTGTTTTAAAAAAGGGAACAATGCAAAAAAATGAATTTACACTAAATGGAAAGAATAAAATTATACACACACACACACACACACACACACATACATACAGTCCTCGGGTTACGTCGGAGATCCGTTCCTATGACGCTATGTAACTCGATTTTCGACATAAGTCAGAATCCACCTACATAAGCACCTACGTCGCTCACATGGAGCACATACACAGCAGTAATGAAGTGAAACAGTAAAAAAAATTTTAAAGAAAGATAACAATTTCTTACCTTTACTTGTGGTAAATAAATAATAAAAAACATAAAGCACATATGTACATACGTCGAAATAATGGAACTTTTTTTTATATAAATACTGTAAATGGGAGATGGTGATGTAACCATGAAACGACGTAAGTCAAGTCCGATGTAACCCGAGGACTGCCTGTGTGTGTGTGTGTGTATACACTGGTATATTGTGTGAATGATAGAAATTCTTACATCAAAAGAAACTATCAGAAGAGGGGAAATGTTATCAAAAACTCTTTAAGCAAACTTTTTATGAAGTTTTTAAGTTAAAAAGATGACTTCACATATATGATCATATGATTTTTGGCAAGGGTGGCAAAACCATTCAATGGGGAAAAGACAGTCTCAGCAAATATTGCTGGGAAAAGTGGATATCCACATGCTGAATGAGGTACCTAAAATAGTCAATTTCACAGAGACATAAAGTAGAAGAATGGTGTTTACCTGGGACTAGGAAGAGAGGGAAATGGGGAGTTGTTGTTTAATGGGCATAGAGCTTCAGTTTTCCAAATGAAAGGAGTTCTAGAGATTAGTTGTACAACTATGTGAAGTGCTTAGCAGTACTACACTGTACACTTTAAAATGGTTAAGATGGTAAATCTTATCTTAGGTATATTTTACCACAATTTAAAAAATTGTAAAAGCCAACTATGAAGAAATAAACAGTAATAACACTATGTGTACCAATCTTGTAACTATAGAATAAGCAAAAATTATTAAAATTCCAAATAGAAACTGAGCAAAATTTAGTTAAATAGGGAATAGGTTAAGACATCTTTTTCAGAATTGGGCATGTTGAGGGTTTTTTTTTAATAGAAAAATTAAAAATATAAATTTTAGGCATTTCTATGGAACATTTACAAATATTGATCATATACTATCTATCTACACTAATAAAAGAGAAACATGCAAATTGGTGTCACACCGCTACCCTTCCCATTGGCTAATCAGGGCGATATGCAAATTAACTGCCAGCCAAGATGGCAGCCGGCAGCCAGGCAGCTTGAAGCAAACATGAGGCTTGCTTGCTTCAGTGACGGGGGACTCCAACGTTCCCCGCCTGCCGCTTCCGGCCTCTGAGCTTGCAGTTTGAAACATTGTTACAAATATAGAAGCTAAACAAAACCCCAGAAACCTGCTTTCAGCCAGCCTTGCCTCAGAGCTGGAGTTGAAACAGTGTTTCAATTATAGAACCCAAACAAACCAGATACCTACTTTCAGCAGCCAAGGCCTAAGAGTTGGAGCCAAGCCTCAGAGCTAAAGCTGGCCCAGAGTAAAAAAGAAAAAAGAAAAAAAGGAGTGGTTGGGAGCTTCAGTCACCCGCCAGCCTGAAAACAGCCTTCAGCCCCTCACCCAGACTGGCCAGGCACCCCAGTGGGGACCCCCAACCCGACCCAGGATACCCTTCAGGGCAAATCAGCCGGCCCCCACTCGTGCACCAGGCCTCTATCCTATATAGTAAAAGGGTAATATGCCTCCCAGCACCGGGATCAGTGGAGCCGCGAGGCCTCCCGGCACTGGGATCAGCATGACAGGGGGCAGCGCCCAAACCCCCTGATCAGCCCTGCTCTGTGCCTGATAGGGGGGAGTTCCCCAACCCACTGATCGCCCTGCGGCTCTGTGTGTGACAGGGTGCGGTGCCCCAACCCCCTGATCCGCCCTGCTCTGTGTGTGACAGGGAGCGGTGCCCCAACTCCCCTATCGGCCCTACTCTGTGAGTGACAGGGGGGAGCTCCTCAACCCCCTGATCGGCCCTACTCTGTGCGTGACAGGGGGGAGCTCCCCAACCCCCTAATCGACCCTGCCTTGAGTGTGACAGGGGGCGGTGCCCCAACCCCCCAATTGGCCCTACCCTGAGCGTGACTGAGGGTGGCATCGCAACCTCCCGATCCGCCCTGCTCTGTGCATGACGGGGGCGGCACCCCAACTCCCCAATCAGTCCTGCTCTGAGCCCGACCAGGGGCTGCACCTAGGGATTGGGCCTGCCCTCTGCCACCCAGGAGCAGGCTTAAACCAGCAGGTCGTTATCTCCCGAGGGGTCCCAGACTGCGAGAGGGCACAGGCTGGGCTGGGGGACCCCCCTCCCCTCCCCCCCAAGTGCACAAATTTTTGTGCACCGGGCCTCTAGTGTATATATAAAACCCTAATATGCAAGTAGACCAAACGGTGGAACAACCGAACAACTGAACAACCAGTTGCTATGACGTGTGCTGACCACCAGGGGGGCACACACGTGGAACATGATGGGCATCAGCAGTAGGCAACAGAGCAAGGAACATGGCAGGCGTTGGCCCTAGCAAGATGGAGGAGCAGGTAAGCAGGGGCGCCAGACCAAGGTGGGCCCGTCGCTGTCATCAGGACGAGCCTCTGGTGGTTACTGAAAATTCATTCTTTACTCCCGCGTGCTGCAGTGCCACCTGGTGCTCACACCCACTGCCAAACCCGGACCTGCTCACACCCGCAGCCAGTGCCAAAGCCACCACTTGCACCTGCTGCTGGCGCCCAGCGCCAGTCCCGATCACTCAGTACCATCAGCGGGTTCGAGCAGCAGCTGCTGGCCCCCGATCCCCCCTGAGGGCTTTTCCACCTCCCTCAGCTCCTGAGGGGCAGTTGGGGCAGCAGGCACCACTAGCACCCGCTGCTGGCACTGGCCCTCATTGCTCCTCACTATCAGCAGGTGCGAGTGGGGCTGGCACCATCAGCATGTGGGAGTGACGGCGGCAGGAACAGGGCTGCCTGCAGACAGGGGACCAGGGGCTGTGGCAGGAGGGGGCAGGTGGGGGAACGGAGGATGGGCTAAATCCCGCCCCTGTGCCCACAACAACCTTGCGGCCACAGTTCCTTTCAAGGTACATGAATTCATGCACTGGGCCCCTAATCTGATATAGTAGCCATTGGTAACACATAACTATTGAGTATTTTAAATGTGGCTAATCCAAATTGAAATATGCTGTAAGTATAAAATACATACCAAATTTTGAAAACTTAGTGTTGGACAGAAAAAAGTAAGATATCTCATTAATAATTTTATATTGAGAATATGTTGAAAGAAAAATATTTTGGATATATTTGGTTGAATAAAGTATATTAAAAATAATATTTTTGCTTTTTTAAAACATGCCTACTAAAAACTTTAAATGATACACGTGGCTTGCATTATATTTCTCCTCAGTCTCTTCTGAAACAGGACCACTATAAATGATCATGTAAATAAATGCAATTTGCTAGTTCCTTTATCCTTCCACTGAACACCCACAAGCAAAAACTCCCTGATAAATAAGTTCGAAACTCAATTTCTTTGGTCCTACACAGCTGAAGAAAATTGCACAACCCTGAAGATGATTCCATAACAAAAGAACAATCTTGATTGAATCACACCATTGTAAATCCTATTATAGAACTTTATACCCCTCTCTCTCATTTTTTTTTATGACCATTGCAAACCTTAACCACACTACTTGAGACACTTGAACAATTTATCTCATCAAGACTGTTAGAGAACAAGAGGTAGAAATTAACAGAAAGATTGGTAGATAAGTAAGCACTTGGAATTAGTTTAAAAAAATAAAATGTGTTCTGCCTGGCACACTGAGTGGATATAAGCACTAATACAGACCTGAGATAATGGCTTCCTGTTGGCACAGTTTATGCCCCCAATGAAGACCATGTTGGGCATGATTGGCCTGGGGTAGTCCAACACAAAGTCTCCTCTGAACAGCCACACGGATGCATAGCCAAAAACATCCACCAGTGACATCTCTCTCTGCAGAAGCTCAGAGGCCAGCGGTGCATAAGGAGACAAAGAAACATGGCAAATGTACTTCAGGGCCAGAGGGTAGAGCATGTTCTTGACCCTTTGCAGGAATGTCATGTGGTCCGAATTCCTTGTTAACAACCTAGGAATATATGAGGAAGGATTTGGGCACTGTGTGCCCTCCGAATCGAAGTCACATGGAATGGCACGCAAAAAAAACACAGCAGGAAGCGACAGGTACTGAGCCAGCACTGCCCCGCAGGGGTAGACAGGATCTGTTAAAACCACGTCGAAGGCACTGGCATTCAGATGCCTGATCAGGTCCTGGTTATGCACCAGCTCCTCACAAGACTTTTGAAAGACCGAAGACACATTTTTCAAAATTACAATAGAATTCAAGAATGTTTTTAGAAAACTTGCTCTTTCAAAAACCAGGTCAATATGGCCCAGCATGAGATACTGGAATTCCTCCTGGGTGAATGGAATGGCATAGGTTTTCAGGGTGAAATAGTCCTCCTCCTTGACATGCAAAGTTGCCTCTGGTGAGAGGACTACTGCTTGGTGGCCTCTGGCATGGAGCTCCTTCACCACCTCCCGCATGCTGAGCCAGTGGCTGCCCTCCATGGGGACCACCAGTACCTTCCCGCCCTCAGTCCAGGGCCCGACACACAGGAAGAGCAGCAATCCCATGAGCAGTGGTGGGGGAAGCTGGAGTCCTGTAGCCATCTCAGTAGATGCAAAAGCAGCTGACTCCCCAGATCACAGTGTGTCTTATATACTTGTTTCCTTTGTCTTATCATATCATCAAGCCAATTCACAGACTGGCACATCACTGGAGGGCAGGGTGCACTACTTACATTAATCATTACAGAATGAACCTGCCCCTGCCCTTCACCACTAGCCTTTTACCCTTTTGCTTCCCCTAGGGAGAGATCGATCCCCCTGACTTTGGAAAATTCATCTGAGTCCACTGCTCTCTCAGAGGAACTGTTTAGTTCACGCTCTTGTTTTTCATCCCATTGTCAAAACAAGGCTGTGGATGCCCATTCATTCTCTTCCCCACCCACTCCTCTGTGAACCATGTTTTACTGGGCTATGACTGAACTCCAAGAAGTCACCAATGCTAGTCCACAACCAAAACCTCTCTGCTGGATGTGACCGTATTTGATAACTCTTAAAACTCTTTCCTCCCGTGTGGGCAATATTGAGCACATCCAGAAAAATACATATAACATTGCTAAGACGGCTTTCTCTAACAGGAGGTGGACGCTGGCTCTCTGGTTCTGTTCCTCTTTTGCACAAGGACACACCTCATGCAATGTTCAGGGAAGAGTCTACTTGAAGCAGCTGTCAAATGTGGAAATAACTGGAGAAACCCTGAACTCGAGACTTGCTGAAAACAACACAGGGATTGTTGAGATGCCTATACCTACTCCATGGGATAAGAGTTGCCATTATGGGCAATGACACAGTGGGGTCAGAGAGCACCGTTCCCCGAGGGCCTGCTCACCACAAAACAGGAGGGAGCTGTCACCTGGCCTCAGACCAGTCTCTGTCTGAATTCCTCTTCTCTTGCATGCTGAAAGTTCCAGTCTTCTGCTACTCTGCTTCGGGAATAGGGTGTACCTTAATCAGGGCCTCCCTTTAATATATCCTGTGGTTTATGTTCAGGCTTCTCTCCAAGGTCATTTATACTCCTAAGTCCTCATAAGAACAGATTCTTCCAGAACAGGATGAGCTGCATAATTTGTGCACTCCTTCTGAGGGTGGAGCCCTGAGCAACCTCATGAGTCACATGCCCATGAGGCCAGGCCTGCTCCAGAAAGTGACTCCCATCTGTGCTCCATCTCCTTGTCCTGTTCACTCTGGTGATGATGTGGGTGGGCTCCTTGTGACGTCCCCCTTCCTCATTGAGTGTGCTCTTCGGCATCCTTGGCTTCTGCCATACCAACCTGCAGGCCCAGGCCACCATGACTAGCAAGGCTGAGGCTTCCCTTTGGGAGGAAATGACCCCATGAACGATTCACAGTGATAACAGATTCCACCATCGGACAAATGTGTGCACACCAAGACACTTCCCATGGAACACCAGCCGCCACTGTGCAGGCAGTGTTTGGTTTAACCCTTCCTTATAGGCTGTGTGTCCAGGATCCTGGTTCCCTCCTCCTCTCCAACAGCAAGTTCTCTACTCTCTTTTGCAGATCCTCTTTCCGTCCAAGACATAACTCTATTTTTTCCCCAAGACTCCGTTTCTGTCTCCTACTCACAGGCTAAACCCTATCATTTCTGTCCTCCATTCACTCCTACAAAAAGCCATTCAAAATCTCTTGAGTGTGTAGGCTTGAGGCTGCTCATGTCCTACATTAAAAGCATGAGGGCAAATGGAGCCAATAGCTAGGAAGGTACAACTTCAAGTTTGTTATTGGTGCTGCAGCTGCTGTTATTATCATTAACAAGAGAAGCTACCATTAAGGATTCTTGTCACCACCATATCAGTGGCAGAAGCAGCAAGTCACCAGAGTTGACTCCTCTTCATTCTGTTAATAACTTGGTAGTCCCTGTTCCTTGTACAGCTGTAACTGCACTGGACACGTGTAGGAGAGTATATATACCAGGGCCACCTCTCTAGCTTTCATCACTGTGGTCATCTGCCTTGTGGTTATAACTCAACCTGACAAGATGTTATAAGCCAAGTAAGAACATGGGTTTACCTAGGGAATTGGTCATAGTGGTGGTGTTTTCTCTGCTCCAATTGGAGATATAAATAAATCTAGATCAAATAAATGAAGAGGCACGGATGTCCTGGAAGGGAAGACTTAACATTGTAACACTCTTGATTTTATCCCAAGTTAAGCAATAGATTTAATGCAAGACCAAACAAAATCTCATTGGGATTTTTAACAGGAGAAAAAAAATTTTTAATTCACCTAGAAGCATTTTTGTCTTCTGGTAATACAGGAGTAGTTCCTATCAGACCAATGCTCTCACCGGTAATGATTATAAATTCTTACCAAAAAAACCTTTTTACAGCTGTCTGAAGGCACTAGAGAGAAAACAAAAACAGGCAGAAAGAGAAGGAGACAACAGATGACAAGGCCTGGGTAGAGTTTCCTTGCTCTTCTTAGCAGCCACCTCTGGTATGTCTGTCCTTACCCATTACACCTAAAGCCTCAAGGTGGCGCTTGCTCCCTGTTAACAAGGAGATTATCTACAACTCATTTGTCTCCATGTGGCCAGAGGGTGGCCAGCACCTCAGTCAGCCTATCACCCCAGGGAGCAAGCACCACCCTGGGACTGTAGGGCTGAGAAGCCTATACCTATCCTCCATGCCATGGTATGTTTCCTTGGTGACTCTGCTCACAGCTCCAAACTGTCAAAGCAGATTACAGGGTACCAGATACCAACTCCGATAGGGGACTCCAACTTCCTGGCAGATAGTGAAGATCATCACTATGCCAGCCATCAGTGACAGAAGGCCCAACACCTCTGCCCATTGCATCTTGCTATTGGAGTTGCCAAGAACACACCATAGTCACCCAGCATGCTTTAGTTACATGGGGAAGAGACAGAGTGAATCAATCCCAATAGTGATCCCCCATGGCCAGCAGGTCCCTATGACAGCGGACACAGAGCAGTTCACCCACATGCATTCCTACTGTGCAGCAGTAGAAAGACCCTGTCCCCTCCCCTTGGAGTACAAATACAACAGTGTGTTGGCCAAGTGCCATGGACCCACACGCTTCAAAAAAAGAAAAGAAAGAGGAGCATTCTTTGAGCCTGAAACAAAAAGACATTCCCACACAAGGTGATAAGGCGGCACAGGCTTGTGGTGGGAAAGACTTGCAAGCCCAGGCCCATTCTTTTTTTATTATTATTCTTTATTGATTAAGGTATTACGCATGTGTCCTTATCCCCTCATTGTCCCCCGGCCCCCCACTCATGCTCTCATCCCCCTAGTGTCTGTGTTCATTGGTTATGCTTATATGTATGCATACAAGTCCTTTGGTTGATCTCTCCCTCTTACCCCCACCCTCCCCTGCTTACCTTCTGAGGTTTGATGGTCTGATCAATGCTTCTCTGTCTCTGGATCTTATGAGGCGAATGGGGCCCAAAGACTACATGAGTGATTCTGCCTTTCCCAACACCCATTTTAATGGCTCTTTGCATGACACTAAGTCACAGTTGATGCCACATCATGCCCCTAAAACTCATTCTCAAATGCTTTGGTGTTTCCCACCTACTCCTGCACAGAGGCATGGGAATGGCAGGAAGCATTCTGGGCGGTACGAGAACTAAATGACCCAGGAAACTTGCAGAGTGTGCAAGAGCAGGAAGCAGGAGGCGGAAGAAAACAGGGTGCATTCCCTTCCCGGGACCGCTGAAACCAAGAGCCCAAACTGGGGAACTTAGAACAAGAGAAATGTATTATCGTATTGTCTCACACTCTGGAGGGCAGAACCAAATCAGAGCCATGCTCCCTCTGAAGGCTCTAGGGAGGATCTTTCTTTGCCTCTCCCAGTCCCTGGGGTTTGCCTGCAATCCTTGGTCTTCCTTGGCTTACAGATGTATCACTCCAATCGCGTGTCATCTTCTCCCTGTACATTGTCTTCCTTCTGTATATGTCTGTATCCAAATTTCCCTTTTTATAAGGACACCAGTAATATTAGATCAGGGGCCACCCTAATGACCTCATGTTAACTTGATGGTCTCTGCCAAGATTGTTTCCAAAGAAGCTCACATTCTTTTCTTTTTTTTAAATATATATATTTTTATTGATTTCGGAGAGGAAGGGAGAGGGAGAGAGAGGTAGAAACATCAATGATGAGAGAGAATCGTGGATTGGCTGCCTCCGGCACACCCCACACTGGAGATCAAACCCACAACCCAGGCATATGCCCTGACAGGGAATCAAACCATGACCTCCTGGTTCATAAGCCAACGCTCAACCACTGAGCCTCACCAGCTGGGGTGATGCTCACATTCTGAGATGCTGGGGCTTAGGACTTCAACTTCTCTTTTTTGAGGGGGTCTCGATTCCACAGACCTGAGCTTTCTCCTGAAGACTGGGGCAGCCACCTAGGATGGCGTGCTATGTTTGGCTTTGTGTTCTTAAAATGTTCCTCTTGTGAAGAAGTAGAGAATGGTTTAGAGGGGTCAGCCTGGACCCAGGGAGTCCCACCTGGAGCTTGTTTGTGAGAGGCAAGGACCTGAATCAAAGCTGCAGGGGTACTGGGGACTGGAAATAACTAAAATGTTCGTCAACGAATGAGTAGCTACATGAAGTTATTATGCTAATGGAACAAAATATCATTCAGCAATAAAAAATAATGTTATAACATGAATGAACCTTATGAAAAACATTATGCTAAGTGAAAAAAGTCAATTACATTATTACATGATTCAGTTTGTATGAAATGATCAGAATAGGCAAATCCATGGAGACAGAAAGTTGATTAGTAGTTGCCAGAGGCTGAGGAGAGGAGGAAATGGGGAGTAACTGATAATTACAGGTGTGTGTTTTTGTGGGTGATTGAAAATGTTCTAAAGCCGATTGTGGTGATGGTTGCACAGCTCTGTGAATATATTAAAAATCATTGAATTGTAAACTTTAAATGCACTGTGTGGTATGTGAATTACACCTCAATATAAGATAAACCACTTAATTACATTCTTCTCAAATTATCTAAATTATTATCCAACCAAGTTTCTAGCTTCTCAGAGACTCGTGTTGAATATTGTTTTTTAAACCTTGACTCATGCTAGCATTTAGCTACTCTATGGATAATTACTCACTGACAGAAATAGCGCTGTCAAAATGTTCCACAGGTTTGTTCATCTCCAAGATATCCAGTCATAAAGGTAAACACGGGTTTGGAAAGAGAAGCAAACCATCCTAGGAATTGTAGACATTGGCCTAAGTCATGTATTTTCTAAAAGTGTCTATTAAGAATGACTCGGCATTTTAGGGTTTGGTTCCCCTTACTTGCTTAGAATTCAATCCTCAGCTCAACCAGTAAATGTTGAAGTTGCAGCCTGAGTGCTTATTGCTTGCAGAGACCCCTGTAGCGGGCAGCGGTTAGCTCAGGGGTGGGCAAAGGATGCTTGCTGCCCCCTCCCCACCCAGCTCCGGGCCCTGCTGGGTAGAAGTTACTGATACTCACTTGGAATTTGTTCAGACCAGCATTGCTCAATTTCAGCACTATTGACATTTTGGCCAGGTAATTCTTGGTTGGGAATAAGTGGGTGGGTATTTCTTGTGCTTTGTAGGATTTTTAACAACATCCCTGGAGTTTACCTACTAGTTAATTGACAGTGTCACCCCCAATTGTGACACCAAAAATGTCTCCAGACATTATCCCGCAAGGGTCAAAATTCGCCCCCATTTCAGGACCACTATTTAGATTAGGGGCAGGGAACTTCCAATCGCGGGCTGTATAAGGCCCAAGAAATCTTTGGTCTGGCCCTGCCAAGACATTATCAGTGAGTGAATTAAATGTTTGACCAAATATAGCAGGCTGATTTTTAAGTTGATAATTTTGTATGGCCCTCGAATTATGTTATAAATATTCAAATGGCCCTTAGCAGATAAAAGGTTCCCCACCCCTGATCTAGATGATTACAGAACACAAGAGGAGAAAACTTGGGAACAAAAGAGCTAGTACTGAGAAATTTGGATATAGTTTTCTGGGAAGATGCTTCCCAAAGAAGGCTGCAAGAAAACCACATTGTTTTTATCACTTCACAGAAAGTCTCAGCCTATATTGAGTGTCCCAGGAGCTGGCCTGACCTGGAGCTCCTGGAGGCAGAGAATGTGGCACAAGTAGAACTGCTTAGGGGGGGGATGATGAGGTGCATGAGGCTGGTGAGGAGGTCCTGGGTGGGATAAGTGGCTTCAGAACATCCAGGGCTGCCCAGGGCCTCGTTTTTTGAGGGTCTCCCAGTGGGAACCACCTGCTGGGTGCCTCAGGGGCTTCCCCAAGACATCTTGGGCAGAAACGCCCAGGAGCCCTGGAGGTGGCTGAGTCCCTCCTTGGGCAGAGGAGGCTGGTGGGGCTGTGGTCAGAGTCACACTAACCTGGGCGTAAGTGGGAAGAGATCTCATGCTCTCCCACACAGGTGAGGCTGGGAGCGCACAGGCTGCCCTGAGGATAGGCACCCTTGATTGTGACTCTGTGTTATGCAAGGATTGTTTGCTAAGCACTGGTTCCCTAAAGGCTTTGCACATATTTGAAAGAAATATGAGTATGCATTTGAAGTCAGGCCAATAGTTACCAATACAACAGGCTTGCTGACTTGATATGTGAACTCGAATTTCATCGTTTATTAATTTGAAGTTCTCAGATTATTTCTGAAGTTAAATGTGTTTTCAAACTTTTATTGGCCACTTCTGTTGTTTATGTATTGCCTGATCATGATATTTGCCTACTAAGGAGTGTCGAGGTTTTTGTGGTTTTTTTAGCTATAAATCAGGCATTAATTTTTTCTGTTTGATGATGTATCTTCTTTTTTAAAATATTTATTGGATGAGGCCATATAACAAAACAAATTATGTTAATGTGAACAATTCAGTGGCATTTCGTCCCTTCACGATGTTGTGCCCCCGCCATGTCTACATGACTCCCATTCTCATTATTCCAAAGTGCACACTTTTTCATAGTGTTGAAATGGTTTAATTGTTTGACCAGTGAAACTGATTTTGATCACTGCAACTTAATTTCTAATAATTACACATACAAGTTGACACAGAATTCTCTCTGTGGTGACACGCAGGGACTGCTAACTGAGACACAGATGAAAGCCAAGCACAGGCAAAGCTTCAAGGCCCAAAAAGCACACTCACGACAGCCTGTTTTTTTCAATGTGAGTAAATAGAACTTTTTTTTTTTTGCAAAAATATATGATTGGTACCAAGGTATCAAAAATGATATTTTTCCTTCCTTCTTATAGCCAATGATTCTTTTTACACTTTTGCTTATTAACTTCTTAATTAAATGTTATTGACATACGAGGTTTCTATGCCCTGTGCTTCCTGGAGTTTGTCCAATTATGCTCTTCACCCCTGTAGCTACCATTGACCGTATCAACAGAGATATTGGCAGATATTAAAGAAGGTTGGTAAGGGTCTTTGGGACCTCTTTGAGGCTTTCTTTCTGATGAAAAAACAATGCATTGAAAAAGAGAATTCTGGTCTGAAAGTTTACGTGATCTGAAGCTTTTCGAAGGTGTAAAAATTCAAATAATATTTTTTTAAAAACAAACACAAGTTTTTATTTTTCAAAGCCCTCTTTCCTCATCTGTCAGAGGGAATCTACAAACCCTTGCCTTAGGTCAGAGGTCAACACGCTCTCTCTGTAAAGGGTTAGATAGTAACTAGACTGAGTGTGCCACGTACCCCTCTGTCTCATAGTTCTGATTGTTTTTAACGTCCTTTTTAAAATATAAAAACCATTCTTAGCTCTAGACCATATAGCAACAGGCCTGTGGGCTGAAGTCCATTTGGTTCACCAACTATAGTTTGTTAACCCCTGGTTTAGGGACCAGGGAAAAAGCATGGCACAGAGTTGGAAGAATGGGTTTTGACCTGGACTACCCTCTTAGCTGTGTCTCTTGGTCAAGGCTTCACCTGTTTCTTCAACAGGTAAGTGCAGGATTTGGCTTGGAAAATTTTAAGGCTCCTTCCATGACTGTCCCCAGGTTACCCAGTTAAAGATAACTGCTGCTGTTGCCAGGCATGAGTGCTATCTCATTCAAAGTCTCTGCATCATTCAAACCCTCAGCCTCAGGTCTCCTCCACCCCCTCCTCCTAGCCTGGCATCCCTTTCGTCAGGTGGCCCTCCCAGGTGACAATCAGAGGAGGAGCCAGACCAGTGAGGGAAGCAGAGAGTGAAGAAACGGGGCAATCACAAAGAAATAAAGCCACCCACCTGAGACAAGACCCCTTTCTTCTTACAGTTGGTCCCTCCAATGAAGACCATGTTGGGCAAGACTGGTCTGGGATACTCGAACACAAAGTCATATCTCAAGAGCCAAATGGAGCCCTTCTGATATGAGGTGGGTAAGTGTACCTATCTCTTGAGGAGGTCTGATGCGAGGTCTTCGTACTTTGAAAACAGAAAGTGAAATACGAGGTTCTCCAAATGATTAACAAGGAAGTTGGCCACCCGCTGGGAGAAAGTCATCCTGTCTGAGAACTGGGTGTAGCACCTGGGGATGTAGGACACGGGGTTCGGGCTTCGGCTGAACGTATGCTCCAGGGCAAACGGGAAGCCCCTGAAGAGGTACACGGAGGGCAGGCCCAGGAACTCGGCCAGGATCACCCCGCAGGGCATGGCCGGGTCTGTGAACAGGGCATCGAACTTGCTCTCCCGGAGGAAGCTCAGAGTGGCCGAGTCCCTCAGGAGGCTCTGGCAGTTGATGAAGCACAGGTCAACGACGACCATGTTATTCCTGTACTCCACCAGGGGAGCAGTCAGGAGCGATCTCTCAGCGAAGTGCCGGTTCCCAAAGGTACGGAAGCGTCTCTGTAACTCTTCCTGGTCGTAGGGCACCGCATAGATTTTCCTGGTGTAGTGTTTGGACTCTTTCAGAAGCAAATTGACTTCTGGCACCAGCACCACGATGTCATGGCCCCTGTCACTAAGCACCTCAATTATGCCCTTCATACTGAGCCAGTGGCTTCCATCCTGGGGGACCACCAGCAGCTTGTCACTGAGAGTCACACCCCAAAGCCCTAAGAGGAAAACCCCTGCAGAAATGCCCCGGACCGCACGGGGGAGGCAGGCCATCCCTGTGGAGTGCAGGTAGCAGCAAGAGTAAATGGGTTACGCTGCCTGACCCCGAGGGCTCCCGGCTATTTCCCCTACACTGACTACCTGCCCCTCTTCACAGACCTGGCCTACTTCTCTGTGCTCTGAATTTTGCCCTCTAATAAGCAAGAACCTACATTAATATTTAACTATTTCTAAGAACACAGGTAACTTGAGCCAACCATGCTTCTTAGCTCTTGCCTAAGCTTCTGGGTTTAGTTCTTCTCTTTGTCTGCACCAACCTGTCTCTCTGGTTGGAGGACAACCTGGACAGGCCCCAGGAGGCCCACCGCAGCCCTGCCTTCTCTCCTGAGCACCAGAACTCCACAGCATCAGTGAAGACCATGTTCACAGATGAATAGCTGTCCATGCTGCTCTGCTTACTTGTCAACTCTCCTCACAGTGGAAAGGAAGCATGAACAGATGTAAATTCATGATTTGAACAACACAATGGAACTGCTCACTCCAAATCCTGGTTACCACAGCCGTGGCCGGATTAAAGGAAGGCACAGAGAAGCCTAATAGAACGTCCCACCGCCCCCTGCTCCCAGCTATACCACTGTTATTGGGGAGTTTTGTTATAGCAGAAGATAGAATCTAATCCTAACATATGTGCTCTGACACCACACATCTCACTTTGCGGTTAAGAGCACGAATGCTGGAGCCAGCCTGCCCCTACCAAGCTGTGCGACCTCACCACCCTTCCCCTGCATTGCTGCACCTGCCAGCTGGGGGTTGCATCAGTCCCTCCCCTGAGGGGTGGTGAGAATGAGCTGAGTGCAGTTCCCTTGGAAGGGCTCCATCTGGGTTTGGTCGGACACTCTCGGCGTCAAAAAGTGACCCTGCATGACCTGCACTGTGAATACAATAACCATAGGAGGAGTGAAGGGGACAGAAGAGGAGGCAGAAATGAAGAAGAGAAGAAAATGTAGAAATATGAAATGGTGGGAAGGTGTCAGGTGACAGGGCACTTGATGGAGGTGCACCAGCAGTTGGAAGAAGGTGGCTCCAGCACAGGGCTCCCCGACATGTTCAGTTTCTAAAACAATTTCCCATTGTCTTCATTTCTTAGGGCCACTGTAACAAAGCACCACACTGTGGTGGCCTGAAAAACAGAGCTTTATTCCCATAGTCTGCAGGCTGGCAGTCTGAGGTCAAGGTGTCAGCAGGACTGGTTCCTTCTGAGGCCTGGGTAGGGGATCTGTTCCAGCCTTGCTCCGGCTCCTGGTGGTTTGCAGGCCATCTTTGTTGTTCCTGAGTTTGTAGAACATCAGGCCATTTCTGCCTGTGTCCCTGTCTGTGTCCAAATTTCCCCTTCATATAAAGACACCAGTCATGTTGGACTAAGGCCCACCCACCCTAATGACCTCATTCAATTTAACTAGTTACAGCTGCAAAGACTGTATTTTCAAATAAGGTCACATTGTAAGGTATTGGGCGTAAGGACTTCAATAAAACTTTTTGGGGGAACACAATTCAACCCTATCACTCACCCTTCATCTCATGCAATACAAAGCCCTGGCTGACCATCGTTCTACCGATGAGAAACGGAGGCTTGTTGCCTACAAAATGACATTTTTGGGTAACTTGCAGCTTCAGAAGAAAAAATAGAATTGGCTACTTCTAGATCAGCCTTTCTCAACCTTTTGGCCTCAGGACTCCTTTTTACTCTCAATGCGTGAAGACCCCAGAAATGTTTGTTTATGTGGGTAACATATATTCAAATAAACTGTTTCAGAAATTGAAACTGACACATATAAAAAGTACTTCCTCATGAATTTGAGATAACAAGATGAAACCCATTACAAGTTGACATCTTTTCTAAGAAAGTAACTGTAAATTTCCCAAAACAAACAAAAAAAGTAGTCAAAAGAGTGATGTCGCTTTACCTTTTTTGCAAGTCCCTTTAATGTCTGACTGGAGGAGAGGGACTCTCCTGTCAGCATGTGCACTTGCTCTGCTGTGGTTTTGCACGTTGTGAAGTCTTGGGAAAACTCCCCAGGACCAAGCAAACTAAAATTTAATAGTCTTAGTACTATTAAGGAAACAGGTTGACCTTGCAGACCCCTGAAAGGGTCTCGGGGATCCTCAAGGTTTCCAAAACACCCTTTGAGAATCACTGTTCTAGATTAGGGGTGGACAATTACTTTTCTTTAAAGCCATAAATAGTACATAGTTTGGATGTTGTGGGCCATCTGTTCTCCTTGGCAATGATTTAGTTCTGCTGTTGTACCAGGAGAACAACCATAGGCAACATTAAACAAATGGACACGGCTGTGTCCCCATCACTCTTGTTCATGACAACAGGAAGCGGGTGAGATTCCACCTGTGGGCTGCAGTTGGACAACCTCAGTTCCAAACAGTGATAAAAACCACGGTGTTGACTCTTCCCTGCAAATCCACATGCCGCTCCTTCCCTTCATTCCAGATTCACTCAGTGTTATCTCAAAGAAAGCTTCTCTGATGGCCCCATTATCACAGGGCCCAGCCCATCACTCTGAAGCCCCATCTCCCTCCTCATTTCGCTTCACCCCTTTCGCCATCACCTAACCTGTTACTTATTTACTATGCGCCTCCCCCACCTAGAACAAGAGCACTTTAAGGGCGCTGTATGCCCAGTGTCCAGAACAGTGCCAGCATACAACAGGCACTCGATCCAAGTTTGCTGAATGAATAAACTTGCTTTTGATTTGCCTGTTTGTTTTAGTCTCACATTTCAATTTCTCTTTTGTTTTTTTTAGTTGTGAGGATTCACCCAAGAAACAGAACATTTAAAGAACCATGTGCTTTTTTTTTTTTTTTTTTTTTTAGAAAAGCTGGTCAATGACACTATGAGCATGGAGTCTGCCCCTTGCCTTTAGGAAATTAAAATCTGAGAAGTATAAGTCTAAACAGCATGCAGTGAGAGCCTGAGGTAGGAGTCGGAAAGCCAGGTCTCCTTCCAGCTCTTCCACCTGCCCGGGGTGGGACCCATCTCCTGATCTTCAGGTTTTTCGACCGAGACTTAGGGAGAGGGTCATGTTTGTCCTGCCTGATTTGGCACATTGCTGAGGGAGGTCCAAGAGGCCGAGGGAACCAGGCTGTCTAAGGGAGAGGCGGTTTCCAGTGTGGCTAGAACAGACTCGCCCACAGCTAGTCACGCACAGCTGAACTGGCACGCAAAGTCCTCTCCTAACCCATGCCTGTTGGCACAGGAGGCATGCTGGGATAGGGAAGGGAGGAAAAGCCTGAGGAACAAGATAGAAAGGATCACCCAAGCACAAAGCTGGGCCCAAGAACACAGCCAAGATGCAAATTCATTGCAGCCAAATTAAACTACAATGAGGTGTCACCTCATGCCTACCAGAATGGCAGTCACAAGAAGCAAACTTTCATTGCAGCCTTCAGGGGAGTGATCAGGGCAAGAAGGTGGCAGCATTCTGGTTTGGGTCCATCTAAACGACAATAAGACTCCCAGATGGTCACAAAGGGAGCACAATGCAGGTCCGCTCCTCCAGGGCAAGCACAGCCCAGCAGGCTCTTTCTAAAAACAATGCATCTGGACGGCCAACGTTATGTTTCACAATTTGTAACTGACTAATGTGTGTCTCCCCATTGAACTGCAAGCCATGCACACAGAAGGCTCTCAATAGATATTTGTTCAATGACGAACCTTTGATGTTAAACAACAACAACAACAAAAAGGGTCAACTGTACGTTATTCTGTAACACTGCAAAATCAACAAATGCCATGTCCACTGAGTGATTAGAGGCCATTGCTGTAAGTCAAACAACCTCGGCCAATTCCACAGGCAGGACATTTCCTGAAAAGTCTCCAGTGCACAGAGGGAGACAATCAAGTGTACAGGTTAGGCACCAGGGTCCTAAAGTCAGAATGTTGAGTTCGTTGTGCAAGAATGTTCACAGCAGCATATTCTTCACAGCTGAAGAGTAAAAACAACCTAATGTGTGTGGACTGATGAACAGATAAACTATAATTTAGCCATGGAATATTACTCTGCCATAAAAAAGAATGAAAGGTTTATACAAGCTACAAAAAGATAGACTGTGAACACTAAGTGAAAGAAGTCAGTCACAAAGGACCATATATATCACCTGATTCCATTTGCGTGAAATATCCAGAACAGGCAAATACACAGAGACAGAAAGTAGATTTGAGATTGTCAGGGGGAGTGACTGCTAGTGGGCATGGGATTTCATTTTGGAGTGGGGAAAATGCCCTGGAGTTAGAGAATGGTGATGGTTGCTTGTGTTCATGAATATACTAAAGACCACAGCATTGTATGCTTATAAAGGATGAAAGTTATGATATGACTTATAGCTCATTTTTTAAAAAAAAGAATGTCTGCCCCGGCCCACATGGCTCAGTCAGTTGGGCATTATCGTGCGCACTGAAGAGTTGCTGTTTCGATTCCCCATCAGGGCACATTCCTCAGTTTTGGGCTCAATCCAGAAGGGGGTGTGGTGTGCAGGGGGCAACCAATTGATGCGTGTGTGTTTTTTAAGAGCCTGATCCTATCTTCTATATAATGAAGAGATAATATGCTAATTTGTCCATTACGGTGTCCCAGTCACGACCAGTCTGTGGGCTGGGCCAGGGGCGGGGACTTTCGCCCCCAGCACTAACTTCCCACTGCCTGTGTGCATCCCCATTCAGCACTGGTATGACGCTGTGGGGGAGGAGGGGTAGGCCTGGGCTTGAGGGGGGACCTAAGGCCGTGCCCCAGGCCTGGCTCCTGGCTGGGAGACCTCAGGCTGTGCCCCCCACCCACAGGGCTTGACGGGGGACCTCAGGCCACACACCCCCGCCCAGTGGGGCTTGACGGGGGACCTCAGGCCGGGGCACCTGAGGCTGTGCCCCCCACCCAGAGGGGCTTGATGGGGGTGAGGCCAGCTGAGTCTAGGTCTCACCCAAGGGGGTGGGGCCGGCCGGGTCTGGGTCTCCTGTGTTTTCGAAGCGCGTGAGGGTGGTGGGCAGGGATTTGACTCTAGGTCCTGCGGTGCGCGCCAGACTCAGACAGGAGGAAGATTTTATATACATTTTACTAATTTTCTTTCATCTCTGACACTTCTATTATAGAGAAAGGGCAAATAGCAATATTAAAATATTTCCTCTCATTAATTCTCTTTTAATGTGTATGAATTTCATGCACCAGGCCACTAGTGGTTAATGTAAATATTGTGATGATTGGAAATAATTGTGCTGGAATATGCAAAGGCCAGGCTGTTTCATGTAGCAAAACTTTTATGAAAATCAAGGGCCCCTAAGGTAGGAGATGTCCCAACGCAGCACAGAGAAAAAAAACTCAAAACCAAACAATGGACCTTCTTATTCCTAAAAGTCCTCTTAGTCACTTGTCACAGGATTCCTCACAGACCGTTCTCTTCTCTCTAAACTGAGAGTTCAAAAGCAGATGCAAATAAATATGGAAATTCAAAATATAATAAGGATGCCTTTCAATTCAACAGATGCAGAGTGGAATATTTTATAAAACTATGTTAGGACAATGGACAATCCATTTAGAAAAATAATAAAGTTAGATCTGTATACTTCTGTGTAAGGTTCTCCTTGTTAAAAAAAAAAAAAAGTAACTATTCACATTAGAGGAATTAAAAACATTAAGACACAGTATGGAAAATACATTTATATATCCCAGATTTGGAAAGACTTAAGCAATTGATATCCAGAAACCATTAAAGGAAAAGTTAACCAGATTGACTACTCCAAAATGAAAATCCTGTATGACAAAAGAGGAAGAAGAGCCCAGGAAAAATGTTTGCAACATACATAAAGAGCTAAGCATTAATGTTCCTAATACTAAAGAAACTTGTAATAATTTGCTATTAAAAAGACAAATAGCCCTCAAAAACATGGCTAAAGAATGTGAATACAAATACAAAAAAAATCTGAATACATAATTCACAGAAGAGGAAATGCAGATGACCACTATATCTATGAAAATGGAAGCAGCTATGTAGAATTTTTTTACCAAAAAATTTAAAAGTTGGAACACATCTGAAGCTGGAGATGGTATGGAAAAAACTAGAACTTTCATATACTGTTGACCAAAGTGTAAGGTTGTTCAAGGCCATTTGAAGGCCATTTGTTGCATGTGTAATATGTGCATAGCATTAGACCTAGCAACACTACTCCTAAGGACTCTTGGCCTACAACAGCAAGATTATGGAAATGTGTGAATGTAAAGAACTTTTTTTTAAATGTTTAGTACAGTCTTACTTATAAAAGGAAAAAGTAAGAAAAAAAGCATAACCATCAATCAATATTGCTTACTTGAATAAACAACAGGGCATCCAAAGTAAAGAATCTTATGCAACTCTTAAAAAGAATGTTACACATTTGTATATAATGGCTGTTAAAAGGTCCATGATTTAGCCGAAACCGGTTTGGCTCAGTGGATAGAGCGTCAGCCTGCAGACTGAGAGGTCCCAGGTTCGATTCCGGTCAAGGGCATGTACCTGGGTTGCGGGCACATCCCCAGTGGGGGATGTGCAGGAGGCAGCTGATCGATGTTTCTCTCGCATTGATGTTTCTAACTCTATCTCTCTCCCTTCCTCTCTGTGAAAAATCAATAAAAATATATTTTTTAAAAAAAAGTCCATGATTTATAGGCAAGAAAAAAGGTAAAGACAGCCAGAGAAAGATAAATATCACATGATCTCACTCATTTGTGGATTATAATGAGCAATATAAACCGATGAACAAAAACAGATTTAGGGATAGAGAAGCATCGATCAGATGCTCAAACCTCAGAGGGAAGGTAGGGGAGGGTGGGGGTAAGAGGGAGAGATTAACCAAAGGACTTGTATGCATACATATAAGCATAAGCGATGGACGCAGACAATAGGTGGTGAGGGTGAGGGCAGGACTTGGGGGGAGGAAACAATAGGGGAATAAGGACACATTTGTAATACCTTAATCAATAATAAAAAAGGTAAAGAACAATATGTCCACTCTGATACTAGATTTCATTTTCATAAAATGAGTGTGAGGATTTACATTAGCTATATGCATATATCTAAAATAACTTCAGAAAATTTGGATAAGATCATACAAAACTGCTCAGAGCATTTTCCTAAAGGGGTTTTTTCAGTATTTTTTCCGAAACAGTATTAAAAAACACATCCTGGAAATTATATACAATTAACTCAATTGAATACACATAAGTATCAAAGGGGACGGTGTTATAAAATTTGCTAACACACAATTAAAAGAATTGACATAAAATGATTCATTGCACCAGAAAGGAATTTTAAATGTAACTAATATAAATTACAAATCATGGTGCAGTAAGTAAACTTTGTTTTCTTTCCTGTCCAAGCCACACTATTCTGAGCATGGGAAGCTAGAGGTAACTCACCTGTGACAATGGCTTTCCCGAGTAGCAGTTGATGCCCCCAGTGAAGATCATGTTGGGCATCACAGGTCTTGGATAGTCCAAAACAAAGTCATTTTGTAACAACCAAATGGATGGTTGGCTGTATAGGTCATATGCTGTGACAGTTGTCTGGAGAATCTCAGAGGCAACTTCTAAAGCAGTTTTGAGAAAATAGCCACAAAATAAACGTTCCTCCAAGTGGATAATGTGATTCCACACTCTCTGCCTGAAGGTCATGGTATCCGATAACGAAAAGAGACCTCTCGGAACATAAGAAAGCGGACTGGGGCACTGTGCACCTTCTTCAAGATAATGGCAAAATAATCCTCTGCTGAAGGCCACAGATGGGAGTGAAAAATATTTGGCTACAATAAAGCCACACATGTCAAAAGGGTCTAGAAACACCGCATCAAAAGAACTATCTTCTATGTATTTTACTAATTCTTTGTCGTTAAATAAACTTCTACAATTTGAAAAAAAGTATTCAAAAACACTGTTAGATGAACTCATTAGCATAGAATATAAATACTTTGCCCGAGTTTTCCATTGAGAGTCAGCAAAAATCCGGAACTGATTCTTCATATCCTCCAGAGTGTAAGACGTGGAATAAGTCTTTACAGTATAATTGGATGATTGTCCCACACGAAAACTTGCCTCTGGCCTGACCACGACCACCTCATGCCCTCTGTGGCTGAGTTT
This sequence comes from Myotis yumanensis, assembly GCF_028538775.1. NCBI lineage: Eukaryota > Metazoa > Chordata > Mammalia > Chiroptera > Vespertilionidae > Myotis > Myotis yumanensis. Next base: position 32,094,006 of record NW_027223759.1, on the reverse strand, counting down.
CTCCACAACGGATCGCATGGTAAACCAGTGGCTCCCATCCATGGGGATGACCAGCAGCTTGCCTGCCTGGGCAAAGCCAGGTGCCAGCAGGAGACACACACATAGAGGAAGGAGGCCAGTCAACACTGCAGGAGCCATTGGATAGCCGCAGCCTGGAGCAGCCCAGCTGTCAAGCTTGTGTGATACAGTTGATGGAAGAAGTACAGGCACAAAACCTGCCCCAAGGAGGGTGTGGTGTGTGTTAATATATTCATAAAAGCACACACACAGCCCTAACCGGTTTGGTTCAGTGGATAGAGCGTCGGCCTGCGAACTGAAGGGTCCGGGTTCGATTCCGTTCAAGGGCATGTACCTTGGTTGCGGGCACATCCCCAGTGGGGGGTGTGCAGGGCACAGCTGATCGATGTTTCTCTCTCATTGATGTTTCTAACTCTCTATCCCTCTCCCTTCCTCTCTGTAAAAAATCAGTAAAATATATTTTTTTAAAAAGCACACACACAACTGATTGCCAATGATTTACTCAACAGAATATAATGAATGAAAGCATTTACTGAGGTGCCTTCTGGCACACTTCCAGAGAAGAATAATCTTGATCTTTGCCTGGGCAGAGATCATGACCTATGCCAGTTTACAAAGAGAAATATTAAGCAATGATCTTTGGACCTTGATTACTCAGAAAGATAATAAAGAAAGTAAATTCCAATAAAGCTGGTATTTTTGGAATTTGTCTCAAAGGAAAAATTGGATTTTATCCTCAGACTACCAAAGAGGAAAAAAAAATTACCAACATCAGAAATGGGAGAGATGACCTCATTACAGATTCTAAAGCTATTAAAAGAAAAATAAGGGAATATCATGGAGAAATTTATGCCAATATATTCTATAGCTCAGATCAAAGGGACAAATTCTGTTATTTTTTTAAAAAATATATTTTATTGATTTTTTTACAGAGAGGAAGGGAGAGGGATAGAGAGTTAGAAACATCGATGAGCGAGAAACATCAATCAGCTGCCTCCTGTACTCCTACTGGGGATGTGCCCACAGCCAGGTACATGCCCTTGACCAGAATCAAACCTGGGACCCTTGAGTCCACAGGCCGATGCTCTATCCACTGAGCCAAACCGGTTAGGGCAAATTCTGTTATTATTTATCTTTATTGTTGAAAGTATTATAGATGTCCCCCTTTCTATCCCCCATTGACCCCTTCTCCTTAAGTTCTAAATTTTAATCAAGAATAAATAAATAAGCTGAATGGAAATAACATATATATTTTTAAATTAAAATTTAATTTGTAATTCAAATTTTCCCAGAAATAAAATTTCAATCCCAGGTGGTTTGCTGGGGTCCAACCCCAGCAGGTCCCGGGGTCCCCAAAGGTGTGGATGGAGTCGGTGATGAAGGAATGACACGGAGGCAGCATTCAGTTGATCAGCAGCCTAGCCAGGATCTCTAGCCACGATCTCTGGCCAAGTTCTGGTTAGGATCTCCAGCCAGGTTCTGTTACCATGTTCTCTCACTAGGTTCTCCAGCCAGGTTCTCCAGGTTCTCCACCCAGGTTCTGTGTGCATGTTCTCTCGCTAGGTTCTCCAGCCATGTTCTAGCCCAGATCTCCAGTCAGGTTCTGTCACCAGGTTCTAGTCAGGTTCTCTTGCCATGTTTTCTTGCTAGGTTCTGTCTCTAGGTTCTGTCTTCTGTTGTCTTGTTACATCTGTATTTATACCAGTTGATTTTAATCCTATCAATTTCTTATCTCCATTCCAGGGAGTAAAGATTATGTAGCTCAAGGGTGATTGTTTGTAGTTAAAGTGATTAACTACCCGCCTTAGTTAAGGAGTTTTACTGATTTATTCCCTTCCTTAGTCCTGTTAATTCCTAACTCCAGGGGAAAATCCCCACCTGGGGAAACAACCTTTCTCAGAGAGGTGACCTTGGTTAAAACACATAGCGCCAAGAAGGGGAGCAAACATATTAAGAACAGTATGCCATATATGCCAGGTCCCTTGAAACATATGCTGTGCAGATGTTTCTTCCCTGCAGCGACTGTGTCAAGCAGCAAAGGATGGACCAGCTCCCAGCAGTGGTTTAGCTGATAAATGCTTACAAATAATAGAGGAAGAAATAATACATATTATGATTTCAGAATATATTCTAGTATGCAGAACAATATATTCCAGTAGAAGCAATAAGGAGCATCCTAATTCATGCTATGACAATAGAATGGGTCTATGAGACCAGCATTACCACATACCAAAACTAGATAAAGAGATTGCAAGAAGATAAAACTACAGACCAATACTCTTCGTGAGCATATATGCAAATATGCTAAACAAAATCTTAGCAAATCAAATTCAATAATATAAATATACTAGTGGCCTGGTGCACGAAATTTGTGCACATTAAAAGGGAATTAATTAGAGGATTTATTTTAATATTGTTATTTGCCCTTTCTCTATAATAGAAGTGTCAGAGATGAAAGAAAATTAGTAAAATTTATATGAAAATCTTCCTCCTGTCAGAGTCTGTAGCACACCATGGGAACCAGAGTCAAGTCCCTGCCCACCCATGTGCACCTCGAAATCGCACCAGACCCAGACCTGGCCAGCCCCACCCCCATTGGGTGAGATTCAGACCTGGCTGGCCCCACCGCCATCAAGCCCTGCTGGGCAGGGAGTGCAGCCTCAGGTCCCCCGCCCTGGCCCAGTGCCACACAGCCTCAGGTCCCTGCTGATCGTTTGTTACAGCTTGTTATAGGAACCCTGCCTCCACTGTGGGTGCAGCCATCTTGTGATGGCATGATGGTTCATTTGCATATTACATCTTTATTATATAGGATAAGCATATACAACATATGTAATATGTAAAGTGTAAAAAAGATAATACCTCATATCAAGTAGAAATCTTTCACAAATGCAAGAAAAGGCTCAGGTGCTGTTGGGGGATGTACAGTGGTTTGGCACTTTCTTAAAAAGGTAAACATGGACCTATCATACACATGGCTATTAGAGATGGCAAAGGACCCAGCACAGTGCATGCCTTTGACATGCAAACTAACCAATCTGAAGCCATTGTGGGACACGTTCCTCAGCCTTAATCATCCCAGGGCCAAGAACCAAGCAAGTAGGAGACACCCCTAAGGCTGACAGCCTGCTAAAATGTTCTAACTAACCAGCCCTAAGCTGTTTGTCCTGCCCTGCCCGGCCTTTCCACAAAACTCCAATCAAGGCCCTGGCCTAGGATCTTCCCTGGCTCCTACACCTTCTCCCTTCTGACCAACCCTGGTGCATCCATTTGTAGCTCTGCCTGACGTGTCCTCTCTTTTGTCTTGAGGACCTATGACTGTAATAAACTTTGTTTTCTGGAGCCTCTCCTGTGTCTCCTCTTGTGGCCACACTTAATGGACCACCCTATGAACGGATACTGAATACTTCCATACAAAAACTCGTATATGAACATCCACAGCAACCTTATATGTAATATAAACAACTGGAAACAGCACCAATATCCATCCACGGGTGAATGGATAAACAAGTTGTGGTTTATCCATCCAGTTGAATACTTCTCAGCAATAAAAAAGAGTGAACTTCTGATAAATGAATAACAAGGATCAATTTCAATATAATTTTGGTGAATAAAATATGCCTGATTTAAAAAAAAAAGTCCATACTGTATAATTCCATTTGTATAAAATTCTAGAAAATGCAAAATAATCTATAGTGACAAAAAGCAGGTCAGTGGTGGGTTTCTGGGAGGTGGGAAGGGGTGGAAAGGGGGATGGTTCAGGGAGGGGTAGAGCTGGAAGGATTACAAATGGGCACAGGGAAACTTTTGAAGGTTGTTATGAGTTAAATGTGTCCTCCCTCAAGAAAGGTATGTTGAAGTCCTAACCCCCAGTACCTCAGGATATGACCTTATTTGGAAATAGGATCATTGCAGATGTGATTAGTTAAGATGGGACCATACCTTAGTAGGGTGGACCCCGATTCCAATGTGAGTGGTGTCCTTATAAGAAGACGGCCCCATGAAGGCAGGAGCACACAAGAGAAGGCCACGTGATGCCAAAGGCAGAGAGATGGGAAGCAGCTGAAGCCAAGGAAGAGACTAGAACCCAGGAAGAGACTAGAAAAGATTCTCCCCCTCCATTTTCAAAGGGAATGAGGCCCTGCCAGTACCTTTATTTAAGACTTCTGGTCTCCAGATCTAGGAGACAACAAAGTTCTGGGTTTCAAAGCCGCCCAGTTTTTCATCTTTTGTTAAAGGAGCCCCAGGAAATGAATACAGGGGCAATTGTGATCTGGGTTGCAGTGACAACTTCAGTGGAGTTTTACATATATCAGAACTTACGAACTTCTATGTGCCATGTGTATGCACTTTATCATATGCAGTTTACCTCAATAATACTGTTAAACATCAGTGAAGTGATACATAGCAACACAAGTTGTACTCTTTCATTCTAGTATTCCAAAACATTGTCCTGTCCTCCCCACTTTGGCGACCACTGGCCCACATTATACTCTGAAATGTTTGCATAAGTGTGTTATGGTTGCTGGCACAAGGTCAATATGGGGTTGAGACAGTGGCTTTCAAACAATTTGGTTCAGGACCCACAGCAATAATTTACATATAACATGGAAATGCAGTACACAAGTAAAAGTTCCACATAACTATCTTTATCCTCAGAACTGAGATATTTTTTTATCCCATTCAATTTAATTCTATTTCTTTTTCATTTTTCTCTCTTTCTTTTTAAATACTGATTACAGTCCCTTTCAACAAATTTGATAACCCACTAATAAGACATGATCTTCACTTTGAAATATTTTTGTTTATAACATTGGGTGCAGATTGTATAACAAGTAGATTAAGTAACAGCATAGATAAGAAAACAAAAAAAAACACACCACATAAAATGCCAGTTTTTCAGGCAAGGATGATGATTGTTACTTTGATCCAACCATTTGGATCAAAATCCCAATTTTTACAAAAGTAATCATGAGCTTGGAATTGGCCCCAAATAAGTACTGGTTTCTGGAGTGGGGCCCACAGACCTCTGTGGGGCCTCGTGGAATTTCCAACTGAGGCGGTCCTGTGGGTTGGTGTTGTTCTATAAGCAGAAGGCAGTGGGCAGCAACTGAGACTAATGTGGACATTAGAAGAGAAACTTCCACCCAGTCCATAATCAGCAATCTTGTGGTAGGGTGTTAAGGTAAACTAATATGGGATTTTTTTTTTTTTTTTTTTTTTTGGTTCATTGAGTAAAAATTCCTCATCCCCTAGCATCAAAATCCCTCTCTTTCTCCTTTCTCTCCTCTGTCTAATAATAGCAATTAAGACTCAAACCTATTGCCTGATCAGAAGTGTCCATGAAAAAGCCTGGGCACTACCATCTTTCCCAGTGCTATCCCTGAGAAATATAATGCAAGCTACATCAGTTTAAAGTTTATTAGTAGTCACATTTAAAAGTAAAAAGGGGAGTTCCAAGATGGCTGCTGCACAGGAGGATCCTGAGCTCACCTTTTCCTAAAAGCACACTGAAATGTGCACCTATATAGAGAGCAATTCCTTTCGAGGAACAATTGAGGATTGATTGAACAGCTTCTGCAGAACAAATGAGAGACTGACCACATACAGAAGGCTTGGGGAACTGAGGGAGCTCTCCAGAATCTGCAGGAATTCTCTGGGACCTATAGGGCAGGTGGTAACTCTTTCCAAGCAATCTGTGCTACCTGCATGGTTGCTGCAGTATTTTCCCAGCTGCACAGCTCAGAGCCCATTTCAGCTTTGAACAGAGGAAGGAAATCGAATCAACAGAGCATCATCACACACACTAGGCCTCCATACTCAAGCCACCCCAGCCTAGCAAGCCAGCACTCAAGGAGCCACAAGCATCTGCCCAGCTCCAACTCGACTGCTAAAACCATCCAGCACACATAGCCTTCCCACATGTCTTTTCTACATAGACTACTTTTTCAAGACTAGGAGAGAGAGCAATTTTGTCTACTTCATATAAACAGGCACCAACAAACAAACAAAGTCAAACAAAATGAAAAGACAGAAGAATATGTCTCAAATGAAGAAACAAGAAAAATTTCCACCAAAGAACAAAACAGAATAAGTAATTTGCCTGATAAAGAATTCAAAGTAATGGTCAAAAGGATGCTCACCAAACAGGAGAGTAGAATAGAGGAATTCAGGAAGAACTTAAACTTCCTGAATTGGAAGTTGGAAAGTATAATAAAGAACCAAGAGTTGGAAAGTATAATAAAGAACCAAGCAGAGCTTAATAATATATAAATAAGAGTTGGAAAGTATAATAAAGAACCAAGCAGAGCTTAACAATATAATAACAAAAACAAAAAATAAACTAGGAGGAATAAACAGAAGATTAGATAATACAGGAGAATAAATCCATGAACTGGAAGTCAGATCATTGGCAATCAACCAATTAGAGCAACACAAAGAAAAACTAATTCTTTTTAAATTCTTTATTGTTGAAAGTATTACATATGTCTCCTTTTGCCCCCATTGACCTCTCCCCACCTGCTCCTGTCCCTCTCCCCACCCAGCACATGCCTTCACCCTCCTAGAAAACATATTTATTTTTAAATGAGGAGAATTTAAGGGACCTCTGGGACAACATCAAGCACACCAACATTCATGTTATATGGATCCAAGAAGAGAGAAAAGTGAATAAGAAGTTTATTTCAGGAAATAATTATGAAAACTTGCCTAACCTGGGACAGGAAATAGACATCCAGGTCCAAGATGGACAGAGAGTTCCAAACAAGGTGAACCCCAAGGCCCACACCAAGACATATTATTATTAAAACAGCAAAAGTTAAAGATAAAGAAACTATCTTGAAGGTAGCAAGAAGAAAACAACTAGTCACATGTCACATACAAGAAGAACCCCCTAAGGGTATCTCCTGATTTTTCAGCAGCAACTTCCTGGCCAGAAGGGATTGGTAAGACATATTGAAAGTGCTGAAAGAAAGGAATATACAACCTAGAATACTCTACTCAGCAAGGTTATAGTTCAGAATTGAAGGAGAAATAAAGTGTTTTCTGAATGTGCAAAAACTAAAGAAGTTCATCACCAGTGAGCCAGATTTACAATAAATATTAAAAGGTCTTCTTTAAGCAAACAAGAAAAACCCATAATCAGAAATAAAAATATGTAAAAGAAAAAATCTTATATAAAGGCAAATATTTAATAAACAAAACACATCAGCCATTTAAAAACTACTATGAAGGTCATGAGACAAAAGTAGCAAACTTAACTATCACTATAATAATTGCTAAGCAGATACACAAAACAAAAAGATCTGAAATATAATGTCAAAAACATAAAGCACAAAAGAGAGAGTAAAAATATGGTCCTTCTGAGTATTTTCAAACTCTCACGCCTATCAGAAAAAAAAGAAAGTGAGTATGAGGCATGTCTTACCAAATATTAAAACTTACTGCAAAGTTACTATAATCAAAGTATAAGACTGGCACATGAATAGGTAAATAAATCAGTGGGACAAAACTAGAAGTGCAAGAGCAGATGTAAATAAATATGGAAGTTTTAAATATTATAAAGATGCATTTCAATTCAAGGGATGAAGAATGGATTTTGTATTAAATTATGATAGGACATTGGACTCTCCAATCAGAAAAATAATAAGTTAGTTTCTTATTTTATGTAAAAAAATCTCGTTGCAAAAAAAATTATTAATATCAGAGGACTTAAAAAAATTAAGACACAGTATGGAAAATATGTTTATATATCCTGGGCTTGGAAAAACCTAAACAAGTTGAAATCCAGAAACCATCAAAGAAAAAGTTAACCACTCCCATTTGACCCAGTGATCCCACTTCTAGGAATATATCCCAAGAAACCAGAAACACCAATCAGAAAGGATATATGCATCCCTATGTTCATAGCAGCACAATTTACCATAGCAAAGATCTGGAAACAGCGTAAGTGCCCATCAGCAGATGAATGGATTAGAAAACTATGGTACATCTACACAATGGAATACTATGCTGCTATAAAAAGGAAGGAATTCTTACCATTTGCAACAGCATGGATGGAACTGGAGAGCATTATGCTAAGTGAAATAAGCCAGTCAATGAAAGAAAAATACCACATGATCTCACTCATTTATGGAAAATAAGGACCATTATAAACTGATGAACAAAAATAGATACAGAGGCAGAGCCGCCTCGAACAGACTGTCAACTACAGCCAGAAGGCTGGGGGGCTTGGGGGTGGGAAAGGGGGTAAGAGATCAACCGAAGGACTTGTATGCATGCATATAAGAATAACCAATTGACATAAGACACTGGGGGTAGGGGAGGCTGGGGGATTGTCAAGGGGGGGAAAAGGAGACATATGTAATACCCTTTGTAATACTTTAAGCAATAAAAAAAGAAAAAGTTAACCAGATTGACTACTCAAAAATGAAAAACCTGTATGACAAATAAGAAAGAAAAGCCCAGAAAAAAATATTTGTAGCATAAATAAAAAGCCAAGTGTTAATATTCCCAATACGCAAGAGACATAGAAATGAGCTCTACAAAGAAAAATATTCCTACAAGATGATCGAAGAAAGCCAATACATAATTTACAAAAAATGCAAATGACCAATATATCTATGAAAATTGAAGCAGCTATGTAGAATTTTTTTACCAAACATTTTAAAAGTTGGAACACATCTGAAGCTGGAGATGATATGGAAAACCTAGAACTCTCAAACACTGTTAACCAAAGTGTAAGGCTGTTCAATATTTTGGAAGCTCATGGGGCAGGGAAGGTGAGTGGAGGTGGAAGAGGGCAAAGTGGGGATAAATGGTGATGGTAAATTAAATGAATAAATAAATGAATAAATAAATAAATAAATAAATAAATAAATAAATAAATAAATAAAATTTTGAAAGCCATTTGTCAAGTGTGTAATATGTGCATAGCATTAGACCCAGCAACCCTATTCCCCAGGAGTCTGGCCCATTATAATAAGAGCGAGATTATGGAAATGTGTGAATATAAAGAACTTATTTTAAAATGTTTAGTACAGTCTTACTTATAAATAGAAAAAGTAAGAAAAAAAGCTTAACTATCAATCAACATTGCTTACTTGAATAAACTATAGTACATACAAAGTAAAGAATCTTATGCAACTCTTAAAAAGAATGTCACACATTCGTATGTAATAGAAGTAAAAAGGTCCATGATTTACAGGCAAGTGAAAAAGGTAAAGAACAATATGTCCAGTCTGATACTAGACTTCATTTTCATAAAATGAGAGTGAGAATTTACATTAGCTATATGCATATATGTGAAATAACTTCAGAAAAGGATGCATACAAAACTGCTAAGAGCATTTTCCTATTGTGTAGCACTGGATTAACAAAAACAGAGGTTTTATTTCTTATTGTGTTTTTCAGTATTTCTGTATACAATTACTTCAATTGTATACAAGTGAGTGTCAAAGGGGACAACTCTATAAAATTTGCTAACACAGAATTAAATGAATTGACACAAAATAATTCATTGCACCAGAAAGAAATTCCAAATGCAAATAATGTAAATTACAAATCATGGTGCAGTAAGTAAACTTTGTTTTCTTTCCTGTCCAAGCCACACTATTCTGAGCATGGGAAACTAGAGGTAACTCACCTGTGACAATGGCTTTCCCGGGTGGCAGTTGATGCCCCCAATGAAGATCATGTTGGGCATCACAGGTCTTGGATAGTCCAAAACAAAGTCATTTCGTAACAACCAAATGGATGGTTGGCTGTATAGGTCATATGCTGTGACAGTTGTCTGGAGAATCTCAGAGGCAACTTCTAAACCAGTTTTGAGAAAATAGCCACAAAATAAACGTTCCTCCAAGTGGATAATGTGATTCCACACTCTCTGCCTGAAGGTCATGGTATCCGATAACGAAAAGAGACCTCTTGGAACATAAGAAAGAGGGCTGGGACACTGTGCACCTTCTTCAAGATAATGGCAAAATAATCCTCTGGTGAAGACCACAGATGGGAGTGAAAAATATTTGGCTACAATAAAGCCACACATGTCAAAAGGGTCTAGAAACACCGCATCAAAAGAACTATCTTCTATGTATTTTACTAATTTTTTGTCATTAAATAAACTTCTACAATTTGAAAAAAAGTATTCAAAAACACTGTTAGATGAACTCATTAGCATAGAATGTAAATACTGTGCCCGAGTTTTCCACTGAGAGTCAGCAAAAATCCGGAACCGATCATTCAGATCCTCCAGAGTGTAAGACGTGGAATAAGTCTTTACAGTATAATTGGATGATTGTCCCAGGTGCCAACTCACCTCTGGCCTGACCACGACCACCTCATGCCCTCTGTGGCTGAGTTTCTCCACAACGGATCGCATGGTAAACCAGTGGCTCCCATCCATGGGGATGACCAGCAGCTTGCCTGCCTGGGCAAAGCCAGGTGCCAGCAGGAGACACACACATAGAGGAAGGAGGCCAGTCAACACCGCAGGAGCCATTGGAAAGCGGCAGCCTGGAGCAGCCCAGCTGTCAAGCTTGTGTGATACAGTCGACGGAAGAAGTACAGGCACAAAACCTGCCCCAAGGAGGGTGTGGTGTGTGTTAATATATTCACAAAAGCACACAGGCAGCAGATTGCCAATGATTTACTCATCAGAATATAATGAATGAAATCATTTACTGAGGTACCTCCTGGCACACTTTCAGATAAGATTAGTCTTGATCTTTGCCTGGGCAGGGATCATGCCCTATGCCAGTTTACAAAGAGAATTATTAAGCAATGATCTTTTGACCCTGATTACTCAGAAAGATAAAAACGAAAGTAATTTCTAATAAAGTTGGTATTTTTGGAATTTGTCCCAAAGGAAAAATTGGATTTTATCCTCAGACTACCAAAGAGGAGAAAAAAAATTACCAATATCAAGAATGGGAGAGATGGCATCATTACAGATTCTAAAGCTATTAAAAGAAAAATAAGGGAATATCATGGAGAAATTTATGCCAATATATTCTATAGCTCAGATCAAAGGGACAGCTTCTGTTATTATTTATGTTTATTGTTGAAAGTATTACAGATGTTCCCTTTTTTCACCCATTGACCCCTTCTTCTTAAGTTCTAAATTTTAATCAAGAATAAATAAATAAGCTGAATGGAAATAACATATATTTTTGAATTAAAATTTAATTTGTAATTCAAACTTTCCCACAAATAAAACTTCAATCTCAGGTGGTTTAGCTGATAAATGCTACCAAATATTAGAGGAAGAAATAATACATATTATGATTTCAGAATATATTCTAGAATGCAGATACAATATATTCCAATAGAAGCAATAAGAAGCACCCTAATTCATTCTATGACAATAGAATGGGTCTATGAGACCAGCATTACCACATACCGAAACTAGATAAAGAGATTGCAAGAAGATAAAACTACAGCCCAATACTCTTCGTGAGCATATATGCAAATATGCTAAACAAAATCTTAGCAAATCAAATTCAATAATATAAATATACTAGTGGCCCGGTGTACGAAATTCGTGCGCATTAAAAGGGAATTAATTAGAGGATTTATTTTAATATTGTTATTTGCCCTTTCTCTATAATAGAAGTGTCAGAGATGAAAGAAAATTAGTAAAATTTATATGAAAATCTTCCTCCTGTCAGAGTCTGTAGCATGCCATGGGAACCAGAGTCAAGTCCCTGCCAAACGTGTGCAACTCAAAATCACGTGAGACCCATACCTGGCCAGCACCACCCCCATTGAGCGAGATTCAGACCTGGCCGGCCCCACCCCATCAACTCCCACCGGGCAGGGAGCACAACCTCAGGTCCCCTGTCAAGCCACCGGGTGGGTGGGTGCAGCCTCAGGGCCCCCATCAAGTCCCACCAGGTGAGGGCCACAGCCTCAGGTCCCCCATCAAGCCCCGCTGGGTGGGGGGTGCAGCTTCAGGTCCCCCAGTGCACCCTAAGGTCCCCTGCCCTGGCGCCAGGAATGGGGGCACAGCCTGAGGTCCCCCAGTCTGGTTCTGGAGTGGGGGATGCGGCCTGAGGTTCCCCGTCAAGCCCTGCTGGGTGGGGGCCCAGCCTCAGGTCTCCTGGCCTGGCACCACAGAGCCTCAGGTCCCTGATGATTGCTCATTACGGCTCGTTACAGGAACCGTGCCTCCACTGTGGATACAGCTGACTTGTGATGGCATGATGGAGTGAGGGTCCATTTGCATATTACCTCTTTATTATATAGGATAAGCATATACAACATATGTAATACGTAAAGTGTAAAAAAGATAATACCTCATATCAAGTAGAAATCTTTCACAAATGCAAGAAAAGGCTGTCTTAAAGCTCAAGTGCTGTTGGGGGAAGCACAGTGGTTTGGCACTTTCTTAAAAAGGTAAACATGGACCTATCATACACATGGCTATTAGAGATGGCAAAGGACCCAGCACAGTGCATGCCTTTGACATGCAAACTAACCAATCTGAAGCCATTGTGGGACACGTTCCTCAGCCTTAATCATCCCAGGGCCAAGAACCAAGCAAGTAGGAGACACCCCTAAGGCTGACAGCCTGCTAAAATGTTCTAACTAACCAGCCCTAAGCTGTTTGTCCTGCCCTGCCCGGCCTTTCCACAAAACTCCAATCAAGGCCCTGGCCTAGGATCTTCCCTGGCTCCTACACCTTCTCCCTTCTGACCAACCCTGGTGCATCCATTTGTAGCTCTGCCTGACGTGTCCTCTCTTTTGTCTTGAGGACCTATGACTGTAATAAACTTTGTTTTCTGGAGCCTCTCCTGTGTCTCCTCTTGTGGCCACACTTAATGGACCACCCTATGAACGGATACTGAATACTTCCATACAAAAACTCGTATATGAACATCCACAGCAACCTTATATGTAATATAAACAACTGGAAACAGCACCAATATCCATCCACGGGTGAATGGATAAACAAGTTGTGGTTTATCCATCCAGTTGAATACTTCTCAGCAATAAAAAAGAGTGAACTTCTGATAAATGAATAACGAGGATAAATTTCAATATAATTTTGATGAATAAAATATGCCTGATTTAAAAAAAAAAGTCCATACTGTATAATTCCATTTGTATAAAATTCTAGAAAATGCAAAATAATCTATAGTGACAAAAAGCAGGTCAGTGGTGGGTTTCTGGGAGGTGGGAAGGGGTGGAAAGGGGGATGGTTCAGGGAGGGGTAGAGCTGGAAGGATTACAAATGGGCACAGGGAAACTTTTGAAGGTTGTTATGAGTTAAATGTGTCCTCCCTCAAGAAAGGTATGTTGAAGTCCTAACCCCCAGTACCTCAGGATATGACCTTATTTGGAAATAGGATCATTGCAGATGTGATTAGTTAAGATGGGACCATACCTTAGTAGGGTGGACCCCGATTCCAATGTGAGTGGTGTCCTTATAAGAAGACGGCCCCATGAAGGCAGGAGCACACAAGAGAAGGCCACGTGATGCCAAAGGCAGAGAGATGGGAAGCAGCTGAAGCCAAGGAAGAGACTAGAACCCAGGAAGAGACTAGAAAAGATTCTCCCCCTCCATTTTCAAAGGGAATGAGGCCCTGCCAGTACCTTTATTTAAGACTTCTGGTCTCCAGATCTAGGAGACAACAAAGTTCTGGGTTTCAAAGCCGCCCAGTTTTTCTTTTTTTTTTTTTTTTTTTTTTAATTAAATCTTTATTGTTCAGATTATTACATTAGTTACTCTTTTTTCCCACCATAACTCCCCTCCACCCAGTTCCAACCCCACCCTCTGTCCTCACTCCCCACCCACTGTCCTCATCCATAGGTGCACGATTGTTGTCTAATCTCTTCACTCACCCCCACACCCCTTTCTCCCCCCCCCCCCCAAGAATAGTCAGTCCATTCCCTTTCTATGTCCCTGATTCTATTACAATCACCAGTTCATCAGATTATTTATTCACTTGATTTTTAGATTCACTTGTTGATAGATGTGTATTTGTTGTTCATAATTTGTATCTTTACCTTTTTCTTCTTCTTCCTCTTCTTACAGGATACCTTTCAGCATTTCATATAATACTGGTTTGGTGGTGATGAACTCCTTTAGCTTTTTCTTATCTGTGAAGCTCTTTATCTGGCCTTCACTTCTGAATGATAGCTTTGCTGGATAAAGTAGTCTTGGTTGTAGGTTCTTGGTATTCATCACTTTGAATATTTCTTGCCATTCTCTTCTGGCCTGCAAAGTTTCTGTTGAGAAATCAGCTGACAGTCGAATGGGTACTCCCTTGTAGGTAACTGATTTTCTTTCTCTTGCTGCTTTTAGGATTCTCTCTTTGTCTTTTGCTCTTGGCATTTTAATTATGATGTGTCTTGGTGTGGTCCTCTTTGGATTCCTTTTGTTTGGGGTTCTCTGCGCTTCCTGGACTTGGAAGTCTATTCCTTTCACCAGGTAGGGGAAGTTTTCTGTCATTATTTCTTCAAATAGGTTTTCAATATCTTGCTCTCTCTCATCTTCTGGCACCCCTATAATTCGGATGTTGGTACGCTTGAAGCTGTCCCAGAGGCTCCTTACACTATCTTCATATTTTCGGATTCTTTTTTCATTTTGCTTTTCCGGTTGGGTGTTTTTTGCTTCTTCGTATTTCAAATCTTTGACTTGATCCTTGCGACCCTCTGGTCTGCTGTTGGGAGTCTGTATAATATTCTTTATTTCAGTCAGTGTATGCTTAATTTCTAGTTGGTCCTTTATCACAACATCGAGGGTCTCATTAGATTTCTTGAGGATCTCACTACATTTATCGGCGGTCTTACCAGTCTTTTCGAGGGCTTCTAAACAGTTCTTTAAAGACCTTAAAAGTGTGGTTTTGAACTCTATATCCAACAGTTTAAAGCCGCCCAGTTTTTCATCTTTTGTTAAAGGAGCCCCAGGAAATGAATACAGGGGCAATTGTGATCTGGGTTGCAGTGACAACTTCAGTGGAGTTTTACATATATCAGAACTTACGAACTTCTATGTGCCATGTGTATGCACTTTATCATATGCAGTTTACCTCAATAATACTGTTAAACATCAGTGAAGTGATACATAGCAACACAAGTTGTACTCTTTCATTCTAGTATTCCAAAACATTGTCCTGTCCTCCCCACTTTGGCGACCACTGGCCCACATTATACTCTGAAATGTTTGCATAAGTGTGTTATGGTTGCTGGCACAAGGTCAATATGGGGTTGAGACAGTGGCTTTCAAACAATTTGGTTCAGGACCCACAGCAATAATTTACATATAACATGGAAATGCAGTACACAAGTAAAAGTTCCACATAACTATCTTTATCCTCAGAACTGAGATATTTTTTTATCCCATTCAATTTAATTCTATTTCTTTTTCATTTTTCTCTCTTTCTTTTCAAATATTGATTACAGTCCCTTTCAACAAATTTGATAACCCACTAATAAGACATGATCTTCACTTTGAAATATTTTTGTTTATAACATTGGGTGCAGATTGTATAACAAGTAGATTAAGTAACAGCATAGATAAGAAAAAACAAAACAAAAACACCACATAAAATGCAAGTTTTTCAGGCAAGGATGATGATTGTTACTTTGATCCAACCATTTGGATCAAAATCCCAATTTTTGCAAAAGTAATCATGAGCTTGGAATTGGCCCCAAATAAGTACTGGTTTCTGGAGTGGGGCCCACAGACCTCTGTGGGGCCTCGTGGAATTTCCAGCTGAGGTGGTCCTGTGGGTTGGTGTTGTTCTATAAGCAGAAGGCAGTGGGCAGCAACTGAGACTAATGTGGACATTAGAAGAGAAACTTCCACCCAGTCCATAATCAGCAATCTTGTGGTAGGGTGTTAAGGTAAACTAATATGGGATTTTTTTTTTTTTTTTTTTTTTTTTTGGTTCATTGAGTAAAAATTCCTCATCCCCTAGCATCAAAATCCCTCTCTTTCTCCTTTCTCTCCTCTGTCTAATAATAGCAATTAAGACTCAAACCTATTGCCTGATCAGAAGTGTCCATGAAAAAGCCTGGGCACTACCATCTTTCCCAGTGCTATCCCTGAGAAATATAATGCAAGCTACATCAGTTTAAAGTTTATTAGTAGTCACATTTAAAAGTAAAAAGGGGAGTTCCAAGATGGCTGCTGCACAGGAGGATCCTGAGCTCACCTTTTCCTAAAAGCACACTGAAATGTGCACCTATATAGAGAGCAATTCCTTTCGAGGAACAATTGAGGATTGATTGAACAGCTTCTGCAGAACAAATGAGAGACTGACCACACACAGAAGGCTTGGGGAACTGAGGGAGCTCTCCAGAATCTGCAGGAATTCTCTGGGACCTATAGGGCAGGCGGTAACTCTTTCCAAGCAATCTGTGCTACCTGCATGGTTGCTGCAGTATTTTCCCAGCTGCACAGCTCAGAGCCCATTTCAGCTTTGAACAGAGGAAGGAAATCGAATCAACAGAGCATCATCACACACACTAGGCCTCCATACTCAAGCCACCCCAGCCTAGCAAGCCAGCACTCAAGGAGCCACAAGCATCTGCCCAGCTCCAACTCGACTGCTAAAACCATCCAGCACACATAGCCTTCACACATGTCTTTTCTACATAGACTACTTTTTCAAGACTAGGAGAGAGAGCAATTTTGTCTACTTCATATAAACAGGCACCAACAAACAAACAAAGTCAAACAAAATGAAAAGACAGAAGAATATGTCTCAAATGAAGAAACAAGAAAAATTTCCACCAAAGAACAAAACAGAATAAGTAATTTGCCTGATAAAGAATTCAAAGTAATGGTCAAAAGGATGCTCACCAAACAGGAGAGTAGAATAGAGGAATTCAGGAAGAACTTAAACTTCCTGAATTGGAAGTTGGAAAGTATAATAAAGAACCAAGAGTTGGAAAGTATAATAAAGAACAAAGCAGAGCTTAATAATATATAAATAAGAGTTGGAAAGTATAATAAAGAACCAAGCAGAGCTTAACAATATAATAACAAAAACAAAAAATAAACTAGGAGGAATAAACAGAAGATTAGATAATACAGGAGAATAAGTCCATGAACTGGAAGTCAGATCATTGGCAATCAACCAATTAGAGCAACACAAAGAAAAACTAATTCTTTTTAAATTCTTTATTGTTGAAAGTATTACATATGTCTCCTTTTGCCCCCATTGACCTCTCCCCACCTGCTCCTGTCCCTCTCCCCACCCAGCACATGCCCTCACCCTCCTAGAAAACATATTTTTTTTAAATGAGGAGAATTTAAGGGACCTCTGGGACAACATCAAGCACACCAACATTCATGTTATATGGATCCAAGAAGAGAGAAAAGTGAATAAGAAGTTTATTTCAGGAAATAATTATGAAAACTTGCCTAACCTGGGAGAGGAAATAGACATCCAGGTCCAAGATGGACAGAGAGTTCCAAACAAGGTGAACCCCGAGACCCACACCAAGACATATTATTATTAAAACAGCAAAAGTTAAAGATAAAGAAACTATCTTGAAGGTAGCAAGAAGAAAACAACTAGTCACATGTCACATACAAGAAGAACCCCCTAAGGGTATCTCCTGATTTTTCAGCAGCAACTTCCTGGCCAGAAGGGATTGGTAAGACATATTGAAAGTGCTGAAAGAAAGGAATATACAACCTAGAATACTCTACTCAGCAAGGTTATAGTTCAGAATTGAAGGAGAAATAAAGTGTTTTCTGAATGTGCAAAAACTAAAGAAGTTCATCACCAGTGAGCCAGATTTACAATAAATATTAAAAGGTCTTCTTTAAGCAAACAAGAAAAACCCATAATCAGAAATAAAAATATGTAAAAGAAAAAATCTTATATAAAGGCAAATATTTAATAAACAAAACACATCAGCCATTTAAAAACTACTATGAAGGTCATGAGACAAAAGTAGCAAACTTAACTATCACTATAATAATTGCTAAGCAGATACACAAAACAAAAAGATCTGAAATATAATGTCAAAAACATAAAGCACAAAAGAGAGAGTAAAAATATGGTCCTTCTGAGTATTTTCAAACTCTCACGCCTATCAGAAAAAAAAGAAAGTGAGTATGAGGCATGTCTTACCAAATATTAAAACTTACTGCAAAGTTACTATAATCAAAGTATGAGACTGGCACATGAATAGGTAAATAAATCAGTGGGACAAAACTAGAAGTGCAAGAGCAGATGTAAATAAATACGGAAGTTTTAAATATTATAAAGATGCATTTCAATTCAAGGGATGAAGAATGGATTTTGTATTAAATTATGATAGGACATGAACTCTCCAATCAGAAAAATAATAAGTTAGTTTCTTATTTTATGTAAAATAATCTCGTTGCAAAAAAAATTATTAATATCAGAGGACTTAAAAAAATTAAGACACAGTATGGAAAATACGTTTATATATCCCGTGCTTGGAAAAACCTAAACAAGTTGAAATCCAGAAACCATTAAAGAGAAAGTTAACCAGATTGACTACTCAAAAATGAAAAACCTGTATGACAAATAAGAAAGAAAAGCCCAGGAAAAAATATCTGCAGCATAAATAAAAAGCCAAGTGTTAATATTCCCAATAAACAAGAGACATAGAAATTAGCTCTACAAAGGAAAATATCCCTACAAAAGATGTTCAAAGAATGTGAATACATAATTTACAAAAAATGCAAATGACCAATATATCTACGAAAATTGAAGCAGCTATGTAGAATTTTTTACCAAAAATTTTAAAAGTTGGAACACATGTGAAGCTGGAGATGATATGGAAAACCTAGAACTCTCATACACTGTTAACCAAAGTGTAAGGCTGTTCAATATTTTGGAAGTTTGTGGGACAGGGAAGGTGGGTGGAGGTGGAAGAGGGCAAAGTGGGGATAAATGGTGATGGTAAATTAAATAAATGAATAAATAAATAAAATTTTGAAAGCCATTTGTCAAGTGTGTAATATGTGCATAGCATTAGACCCAGCAACCCTATTCCCCAGGAGTCTGGCCCATTACAATAAGAGCGAGATTATGGAAATGTGTGAATATAAAGAACTTATTTTAAAATGTTTAGTACAGTCTTACTTATAAATAGAAAAAGTAAGAAAAAAAGCTTAACTATCAATCAATATTGCTTACTTGAATAAACTACAGTGCACACAAAGTAAAGAATCTTATGCAACTCTTAAAAAGAATGTCACACATTCGTATGTAATAGCAGTAAAAAGGTCCATGATTTACAGGCAAGTGAAAAAGGTAAAGAACAATATGTCCAGTCTGATACTAGACTTCATTTTCATAAAATGAGAGTGAGAATTTACATTAGCTATATGCATATATGTAAAATAACTTCAGAAAAGGATGCATACAAAACTGCTAAGAGCATTTTCCTATTGTGTAGCACTGGATTAACAAAAACAGAGGTTTTATTTCTTATTGTGTTTTTCAGTATTTCTGTATACAATTACTTCAATTGTATACAAGTGAGTGTCAAAGGGGACAACTCTATAAAATTTGCTAACACAGAATTAAATGAATTGACACAAAATAATTCATTAAACTAGGAAGGGATTCCAAATGCAAATAATGTAAATTACAAATCATGGTGCAGTAAGTAAACTTGTTTTCTTTCCTGTCCAAGGCACACTATTCTGAGCATGGGAAGCTAGAGGTAACTCACCTGTGACAATGGCTTTCCCGGGTGGCAGTTGATGCCCCCAATGAAGATCATGTTGGGCATCACAGGTCTTGGATAGTCCAAAACAAAGTCATTTCGTAACAACCAAATGGATGGTTGGCTGTATAGGTCATATGCTGTGACAGTTGTCTGGAGAATCTCAGAGGCAACTTCTAAACCAGTTTTGAGAAAATAGCCACAAAGTAAATGTTCCTCCAAGTGGATAATGTGATTCCACACTTTCTCTCTGAAGGTCATGGCAAAAGAGAACCCTAAGAGAAACCTCGGAACATAAGAAAGAGGGCTGGGGCACTGTGCACCTTCTTCAAGATAGTGGCAAAATAGTCCCCTGGTGAAGACCACAGATGGGAGTGAAAAATATTTGGCTACAATTAAGCCACACATGTCAAAAGGGTCTAGAAACACCGCATCAAAAGAACTATCTTCTATGTATTTTACTAATTTTTTGTCATTAAACAAATTCCTACAATTTGAAAAAAAGTATTTAAAAAAATTGTTTGCTGGATTCATTATCAGGGCAAATACACTTTGATCCCGAGTTTTCCACTGAGAGTCAGCAAAAATCCGGAACTGATCATTCAGATCCTCCAGAGTGTAAGACGTGGAATAAGTCTTTACAGTATAATTGGATGATTGTCCCAGGTGCCAACTCACCTCTGGCCTGACCACGACCACCTCATGCCCTCTGTGGCTGAGTTTCTCCACAACGGATCGCATGGTAAACCAGTGGCTCCCATCCATGGGGATGACCAGCAGCTTGCCTGCCTGGGCAAAGCCAGGTGCCAGCAGGAGACACACACATAGAGGAAGGAGGCCAGTCAACACCGCAGGAGCCATTGGATAGCCGCAGCCTGGAGCAGCCCAGCTGTCAAACTTGTGTGATACAGTTGATGGAAGAAGTACAGGCACAAAACCTGCCCCAAGAGTAGTCTGAGGATAAAATCCAATATTTCCTTTGGGACAAATTCCAAAAATGCAAGCTTTATTGAAACTTACTTTCTTTTTGATCTTTCTGAGTACGCAGGGTCCAAAAATCATTGCTTAATAGTTCCCTTTGTAAACCAGCATTGAAGTCATGGCACTATCTTTGCCCAGGTAAAGATCAAAACTATTTTTTTGTTGTTGCTGATGTTGTTAATCTTCACCCGAGAATATTTGTTTCCATTGATTTTTAGGGAGTGGAAGGGAGGGGGAGAGACAGAGGGAAACATGGATGTGAAAGAGACACACCGATTGGTTGCCTCCCTCACCCACCCCGAGGGGGTGGGGATGCGCCTGCCAACAAGGTACATGCCCTTGACTGGAACTGAACCCCGGACCCTTCAGTCTGTGGGCCAACCCTCTAACCGTTGAGAAAACTATTCTTATCAGGAAAATATATCATTCAATATTTTCTTATGAGTAAATCACTGGCATTGACTGGTTTTGGGTTTTTTGTTTTGTTTGTTTTTTGTTCTGATATTTGAACAGCAAGGATGAATTTCAAAATAATTCTGCAGAATAAACTAAGCCAGACAGAAGAGTCGATGTTGTATAATTTCACTATTGTATTTCTTTCCCCCTTTCTCTCTCTCTCTCTCTCTCTCTCTCTCTCTCTCTCTTTAAATGCTAATCAGAGTCCCTCTCAATAAATTTGATAATCCACTAATAACACATGACCTTCAGTTTAAAACGTTCTTGTTTATAGCATTTGGGTACAGATTGCATAACAAATAGATTAAGTAACAGCATAGATAAGGAAACAAAAATGCCAATAAAATTGCAAGCTTTTTACCTTTGCCAACCACTTGGGTCAAAATCCCAATTTTTGTAAGAGTAATCATGAACCTCAAAAGAGTTGGCCCCAAATTATTACTGCTTGCAAGGGTGGGGGTCACTGTAGATGTGGTGTGCTTCTCTTTAATGCAGGAGGCCCTATGACTAAAGTTTTAGTGAAAAACCTTTTTAGAAGGCTATTTAAAATTAAGTACACTTTTGTACCCATCCATTGCCTGGATCTCCTCTCCTGTCAACATGGCCATTCTTTCTTTAAAAAAAATTTTTTTTTAATTGATTTCAGAGAGGAAAGGAGAGGGAGAGAAAGATAGAAACATCAACGATGAGAGAGAATCATTGATCGGCTGCTTCCTGCATGCCCCCCGCTATGGATTGAGCCCGCAACCTGGGCACGTTCCCTTGACCGGAATTGAACCCGGGACCCTTCAGTCAACAGACCGATGCTCTATCCACTGAGCAAGACTGGCCAGGGTCACATGGCCATTCTTTAGCTCACCTCTGAAGTAAGCTATTTTATCTGTAGACATCCCAGACTTTTGGGAAGCTCTTCCTTATAATAACAATTCAAAAACTGCCCCCCCCCCCCATCCTAGTTTATTTGTTCTGGCCATACAAATTGCATTCTAATAGCATTCCAATTTTACCTCACTAGCTTCTAAGAGTTAATATATCCAAAACACAACTTTTGAGTTCCCTACCAGAGCCTTCCTCCTCTCCCAGTTTGGCTCAGTAAATGCTATTTTCATCTACTTGGTGTTTCAAGTAAAATAATGTACAGGGCATCACTCTCCCACAGCCCCTCCATTCAAGCTGTGTCAGTCGGGGTTCAGTCAGAGAAGCAGAACCACCAACACTACCAATAGTCAGGGATTTTTCATAGGGATTTCACTCATGTGGGAGCTGGTTGAACGGATCTCTGTAAATAGTCTTTGCCTCTGATGCTAGAGTTTAAGGACACCAGGGTGGGTCTTCTGGAAGGAATCAATAAGCTTGGACCCCCAGGAATGAACTTGGATCTACAAGAAGGGACTAGAATCTTGAAGTGTTCTTACTATCTCCAACCTTGATGATGTGGGGGTCCTGCAGGACAAGCTGGTGCTCTTCCTCACCGAGCTAAACACACACCTAGCCCAGGCGTGGGAGAAGCTGAAGGAGGAGCCAGGGCAAGGAAGGGCAGGTGCAGGTCCAACTGCTGCTTCATGCTAATGAGGTGAGTCTGCACAGAGGTGACAACATGTATGAGCTACAGAAGTGCCTGTCCCACACTTCTGCATGTAAGAAAACAAAAATTGCTCCTGCAATTTCAGGTAAAAATGTCTCTGTGACTAACCCTAATCAGAAATAGGAAGGGAATTCTGGGAAACAAAATTCAGCTTAGCCTCCTCTCAGAAATAGGAAGGGAATTCTGGGAAACAAAATTCAGCTTAGCCAGGTTGATACATTACAAAGCCACCACATGACCAAGTCTCGTCCTACCTCCAAAGTAGATCTCACATCTGCCCCGCTATCTAGTGCCTGGATATCATTCCACCATCGTCTCTTACTTGAACTCCAAGAACTGCCTCATAAATTAGTTTTTCTGCTTTCCTTTTTGCCCTGCAGACAGAAGTCAGCGGGGTTTGTTCAAACATCAATCACTATGCTATCTTTTGCGTAACACCATTGAATGGCTTCCCACTGCAATTAAAAAACATCCTCACCTTGGCCAAATGGTGGGTGAGTCCACCTTTAACCAGTTGCCATTTGCTTTCTCCACTTATTCAAGGCCTCCTTTCTACGTCTGGAACAGGACAGTTTCCCACCTCAGGACCTATGTATTTGCTGTTCTCTCAGCCTGGAGGGGTCTTTCCTGAGCTCTTCCTGTGCCTCCTCATTGGGAAGTTCTCCTTTAAGAAGTCTGCTCTGAGGCCAATATCAGAAACAGCCCCCATCCTTGCCATTTACTGTCACATTCCTCTGTTATTTCCCTCAAGTTACTTATCACTACAGCTATCATGTAGCTTTTTCTTAGTTTCCTTCACTATAAAGTGAGCTCTATGAATTTAGGGGCCTATATCAGTCAGATTAATATTAAATCTCAAACTTCTAGCCCTGTGCCTGCCACTTAGTAGATGCTCATTAAATAAACAAAGATGTTTACTAAATATTTATTAAAGAATGGATGAACGAATAAATGAATGAATGAAAACATAAAAAAGCTACTCATTATGGCTCCTTGCCAGGGAACTGCTGAACCTCAGCCTGAGTGATTGATCCAACCTTCTCCGCTGGGACTGACCAGCAGACCCTGAGGGACGGATGAATGGATTACTCTAACACACATTTCTGTGAAAGAGAGGCTAAGGGGCTGCTTGGCAGGAGGCACCAAAACAGCCCTGATTGCCTGCCTCCTTAGACTTTTATTGTAACAACAGCTTGAACTAAAATTAACCTCTAGATACAATCAGCAGCATAAGTATCCTTGAGAAAGCACACGCTTCTACAAGGTCGGGTTTAAAGACTAAACATAGAGATTCCAGCAAAACACCCGGGGGCTCAGACTTGTTTGGAAAAGTCAAGGCAGGGGCTGTCGCCTTCGGCAAGGTTCCCCTAGAGGCCACCGACCTTTCGGAGAATCCTCCTTACAGACTTTCCAACCAAGTCCTGTGTTTCCCCACACTTCTCTGGTCTTTTTCTTTTACAGAGCAGGTTTTTCATCACCTGCTGACCTGTCTGGCTCCTCATAGTCCATCTCATGATCACTTTCTGGAATTTCCAGGGCAGATGCACTCATTTCAGAGACATCTCAGTCTCCATGCCAACAATTGTTCTGGTTTTAACAGCCCGTGTCCTGGTGGAGCTAACCTCCCGGTGCTCATTCTTGACCAGGGAATGGAAGTTTGAGGAATATCTACAATTTGGAAGAGGGGAATGAAGCACAGCCGGTAAAAGAAAGCAAAGTGCAGAAAGGGAAGCAATAGGATAGTCTGCCATGGGGCCAGGGAGGAGAGTCTTGAAGCCAAGGGGCAGTGTGGCCAAGTGAAGACTAATGAGAACTGAGAACAGACTTTTTCCACTGCAGTTTCCTAGACCTTTGACCTCTTAGCTGGTGCGCTGCCTCCAGGCCTTTCCCTACCAATACTTTGGAACACTCCAGCTACAGGAGTCTCCCTCAAGTATTCCATCCACAAATCTCTTAGTCTGGCATTCACTAGGACTCCTGCCTTGCAGCTATTCCCGATTTCTCCAGCCTTTAGCTGAAGTCCAGAGGATTGTCTCCCTGTCTTCCTCATTCATTCCAGGGTGGAAGCTGGATTGGATTGGGGAGGTGCCAAAAGTAAGGCCTACATACGTAAGCAACTGACACAGTCCACTAAAGGTATTCAAGTCAGCAAGAGAGGATACTTTTGAGGTATTTTTTACTGTATTCTTGTGTATTTAGAGTTGGTGCAGACAAAACAAACATTGAGGTTATTATAAAGGTTCAAGGCTACGTGGTACATTTTTTACTAGAGATACACTGGAGAATGTCTTTGAAAGTGCATAGCCAAGCTGAAGCCTTACACAAATGTCTCCTTTGTTTAGGTAATTTGGGAATTAGCCATTGCAAAAGACAAGTGATCTTTGGGTACTCCACCGCAACTAGTGCGGATTGCCAACAGCAATAAGTATGAATTTTAAGTGTGATTGAATGAGCGGCCACCTGACCTATAGGGCCCGCGGACCGGGAACTGACGAACTGACGGGGAAAGCAAGCACTCCCCTCCCACCCCGACTCCCAAACGCCCGGGACAAAAGAACTACATTGCCCATAAGGCCGGAGCTCCCGCGGGGCATCCTGGGTCGCGTAGTCCGGGTTCCACAAGTTGCTCACGCTGGAAGCTGCCGGAGACACGCCTGCGCCAAAATGGCGGCGCCTATTCGGGGCGCGTCTGTTCGCCAGGGTTTTGGGCCGGGGCGGGGGTCTGGGCTTTAGGCAGTAAGTGGAGCTGGCGGCCGGGGTTCTGGGGAGGGACCTGGGAGGCGTAGGGACCGTGTGGGCGGCACGGCCTGAGGAGGGAGAGGCCGGCCCGGGGGCGCGGAGTTCTGGCGTCGGGTCAGTGGTCCTCGGCAGGAGGACTTCGGCCTCCTCGCGCCTCGGGCCCGGGGTGACTGGGAGGGCCTGAGGGCCTGGCCTAGGCCGGGAGTGGGAGAGACGGGAGTCCCGGCCACGAGCTCGAGGTCGGACTTCCGAGTTCCACTTCTTGTGCTTCTCTTTTGAGGAAAGCGTTGAACAGGAAAATAAGTGCATTTCAGCGTTTCCTGTCACTTAGGCGCTGTGCAGGGAGCTTTGCGTTTCTCGTTTCCAGGCGGCCCTCCGCCGCGCCGCACTCACGGGAGACCCTGAGCGGGTGGCCTGGATCCCTGGGGCCGACGTCAGGACCGCTGGGTACCGACGAGGCGGCCTTTTGCTCCGTAATTTTCATGGTCGTGAACCTCCTCGCGACTCTCCAGCTTGGGGGCCATGCACTTAGCTGCGGTAAAGGGTAATTAGCTCCATTTAATTCATTCCAGTGTGATAATCCGGTAGGAGGAGTGTGCGAAGCAGAGATTTTAGGGAGGGATTGACCGACCCAGGCTGGCCTCCGCCGCCCGGCAGTAGGTCGGCTGTGGCGACGGGTTTCCTTTGTTTTCATTCGTGAGGCCAGTATACCTTTGTAAGAACAGCTGTGGTTCGTTGTGAGCCAACCCCTGTGCACTCAGCGCCTTCCTTTAACTGTCGTTTGATTGTTTAAATGACCACGTGTGCTAGGTGGGATCC
Organism: Myotis yumanensis; assembly: GCF_028538775.1. Classification (NCBI taxonomy): domain Eukaryota; kingdom Metazoa; phylum Chordata; class Mammalia; order Chiroptera; family Vespertilionidae; genus Myotis; species Myotis yumanensis. The sequence goes on along the minus strand of NW_027223759.1, from coordinate 32,067,743 downwards.
CGTGTTACGTGTCAGGAACACAGGTTCAGTCACTGGCCCAGGGAAGACTTAGAAATAGAGACTCCCAGGTATCAGATAGGGCGACGGGGAGAAAGTCAGTTGTAAAAATAAAAGCTTTTTATAACATGTCATCTTTCTTAAAGGTAATATTTAGTTTCACAATGTTTGGGGACCTATTTGAAGAGGATTATTCCAGTGTGTCAAATAATCAGTATGGAAAAGGAAAAAAATTAAAGGCCAAACCATTGGAGCCACCTGCTCCTAGAGAGTTTACCAATTTAAGCGGAATCAGGAATCAGGGTGGAACTTGTTACCTCAATTCCCTTCTTCAGACTCTTCATTTTACACCTGAATTCAGAGGTATGCTATATTACGTGCATTTGCTTAGTAGCCTGTAACCCTCATCTCCATGTAATTGTGCAAGATCACAAAGAGACAAAGTATCTTAAAGGTGTATTCTACAGCATATGTTTATTGTTATTGTGACACACAAAATGGTAATGTGGAGCTTAAGTTATTTTAAGTATATTCTATGTAACCACTAATATTTAGTAACAAAATTTAGAAAGGCAATATTACTTTTCTAATTCTTATCATTTAAAAGACAACATAAAGACAGTTTTGTCATGAGTACTGGCCTTCATTATTGTTATACTATTTGTATTTTTTGAGTTTTAAAATTTCTCCAAAGTAATAAACACATAAGCCAGAGTTACCCAAAGCAATTATATCATTTGGAATGGGGAGGGGTGTCACATTATTTAAACAGTTCATAATCATTTATCTGCAGTTCTGCAATTCAGAAAACTCTGACAACCTGATATGATCTAAATTTGTTTGAGTGTTAGAACCTGACCTGATGTGAAGCCTTTTATAGTCTAGTTATCTCACTTGGGTGAATATTCATTCATTTGTTACAGGAATATTAATCTTCTTGATTAACAGATACTGTTTGCCCCAGACCCTGCTGAGGGTGTAAAGTTAACATCATGTTAACCTTTTCTTCATATTATCTTTCTAAAATCTGGAAATAGTGAATTTCAAAAACCTAAGAAAGATGTTAGACAAAGGGATTGTGTGCAAGGAACAGAAACCCACTCAAATTAACTAAATTTCAAAGGGAATTTATTATAAGAATGTAAGGAAATATCCCAGAAATGACCTTCAGGAAGCCAGCCCGTCCTTATTGGGCCCTAATTTCTTGCTCCTGTTTCTCTCTACATGTTTATCCCATTCCCATCTCTGCAGACTAGCTTCTTCCACAGGAGTCTTCATCTCTGTGCTGTCTTGATTTCAGTGTGAATGTTATTTTGCCTTCACATGACCCTGACTGGGGCCCCCAACTCTATGTGGTTTTGTAGCTTAGCTCTCCACAGTGTCTCTGTTTTCTGAGGACAGACAACCTGGTTCATCCTGTGTCGACTGCCACATTCCCCTTACCACCGCTGCACATTTATCAAATCTTTGTAACATTCTCTGTTGCTTCTGAGCTTAAGAAAGACTTCCTCCCTCCAGAGATTTAGTAAATATTTACCATGTCCCCTTCTGAGGACCATTCTAGTGGATTGGACTGCATGTGGGATTTAAGAGTGGGGCCTCTGTTCTTGACTCCATCCCCGCCATAAAAATCTCTCCCTGTTGCATTCAGTAATTCCACCATAAGAAAACGGGATTGTCAAGGGCGGGGGCGGGGGGGGAAAAAGGACACATATGTAATACCCTTTGTAATACTTTAAGCAATAAAAAGAAAGAAAGAAATTTTCTGTCTGAATAAGTAGGTCCCTGGCGGGGGGGGTGGGGTGGGGGTGGGGGGTGGCGCGCGGAGCTAGAACTTTTCCATGTTTTAATATTGTTGAAGTTAAAGGGCAACTTAAAGTAGAAAAGTAGCCTTAAAAAGAGACTGAGGCAGGTGTTTGGGGTGGAGCAGGTCATGATGAGTACCCCTAAGCAAGAATAGGGCTGAGAGTCCCAGGACATCTTCTCTAGCAAAGGAGATCACCAGCCAAGCACATGGGTTGATATCTTAGTGGGGATTGTGAACTCCTTTTAAGGCCTGGCATGAATCCCAGTGCTTATTGAAGGGAGAGTATAATTGGGAAAGAGTAAGGACTGGGGGAGAAAAGTGTTGGAGCTTCTTGGAATCATATTTTATGGAGTTGGGCTAGATTGGGTTTCACTGTACTCCCAGTTTAGTGTAGCTGAGAGTAGTGGGAGATGATTGTGAAAGTCCTTGTAGTTCATTTTTTCCCAGTTCCCCCCAGGAATTATGGAGGAGTATAACATTCATAATAGTAATCACTAGGCAGGAGTGGTTGCCAGTAAGGGACAACACCCATCCCATCCCTTCTCTCCCTGGAGTACATCAAAGTTCCCAGTAGGAGTTCCTATCTAGGTTTGAATACAGACTTCCCAAAAGATTCATATATTCCCTCATTGAGTGGCATAGCGAGATGCTGTATTTAAAAAATTCCGGGGACTGGCATTGGGTTACCAACTTATTTTTCTAGGTAAGACCACTAACATCTGTTATCACCCTCAACCCAGGAAAAATATTTACATACCCCAAAAAGGAAGGGCATAATCTCAGAGTTAAAGGTGGTCCTTCTCAGGAAAGGATGGCTTGCTGTTGATCATATACAAAACTATTATTTATTGTATTTCCTGAAACTCCTTAGGTAGCTCTAGGGACCTACTGCCTATGGCCATCACAGATTTCTGATGTTTCTGCTCTTAGTTTTATATGAATAATTTTCCTTTTCTAGATCTTTCATGCTGAAACCTTAGCATGCCCTTTATAGTCAGTGGTTAAAAATAGTATTACTAGAAAGTAAAATGTGTAAAGGTATAAACATTGCTGCAATCATATTGCTGAATTGTTAACTGATTTTATTTATTGGTGGCCTTGGTTTTCTAAAATGAAATAATGTCATTTACATCTCTGATTCTACTTTTTTTGTCTAGAAGCTTTATTTTCTCTTGGCCCAGAAGAGCTTGGTTCTTTAGAGGAAAAGGATAATCCTGATGCAAAGGTATTAAATCTATGATTTACAGGGGTGGTTGTTGTTGTTTTGAGTATTGAGGGAGTGTTTTTTAAGGAAGGAATTAAATTTCTTATAGAAATCAATAATTTTATTAATTAATTACCAAATATAATTATTATTTTCAGAAAGTGACTTAGCTTATTCCCTGCTGACAATGGAACAATTAATTTTTCAAATGTAATGTCTCTGCTGCTGCTGCTGCTACTGTGTTTATTCTTTCTTCTGGTGAAGGAAATATTTGCAAATGGTCCATACTAGCCTAACAGAAACTCTATTTAATGCACTTATTTGTAATAACAACAAATAACCAGTATTCATTCACTTTGGTATTCTGGAAATAAATTGAATGAGGAATTGGTTTATCATAAGTGCAGATCTAATGATGTTCCTCCCCTGCTTAAACATCATTCAGAAGTTTGTTGCTTTCAGGCTAAAATCAGTACTTCTTACGAGGAGTCTTTCATGATCCAGCCCAGTGCTTCTCAGGCCACCTAACATCTGTTATCACCCTCAACCCAGGAAAAATATTTACATACCCCAAAGGGCCAGTTTTTGTGTATTTTTAAAAATTCCCAATCTGTTGCAGATTATACTTCTGTGGGATATAATAAAGATGTCATGATAATGTCAAATTGCCATAAAAGTTTCTAAAGGCTGATTCTCACTTTAGATGCTTAAATTTGGTCTGAAAACTAGGCTCTGACCAGCATTCTCTGTCAGCCCAGCCCTCTCCAGCCCAAATAAGACAGGAACCTACGGGAAGAAAGTGAGGCAGGTGCAGCCCGTCTATGACTGGAACATTCCTCATGAGAGTATGTCTGTGTCTGAGGCATTTTAGAGAAAGAATGAACTATTAGAGACTTAAATTACTAACCGTCTGTAATCAATGAGGTAGTTTTTTAAGGCCTTTTTGGGTTTTAGTATTGACCTGAACTATGTCTAGGTAGAAAACTCCAGACAGCTAAAACACTTTGGATTGAATTTTTTTTTAATTGATTTTTTTTACAGAGAGGGAGAGGGATAGACAGTTAGAAACATCAATGAGAGAGAAACATCGATCAGCTGCCTCCTGCACACCTCCTAGTGGGGATGTGCCCGCAACCAAGGTACATGCCCTTGGCCAGAATCGAACCTGGGACCCTTCAGTCCGCAGGCCGATGCTCTATCCACTGAGCCAAACCGGTTAGGGCTGGATTGAATTTTTGAAAAAAAAAGATCACCCTTTGTAATAAGATTTGTAAACTTTCTTCTGGGTGAACTGAGTGAATTAGGAGATATAAGAAAATTAGTATGCAGTTCTTTTAAAAAGCCCCAAACCACATTGAAAAGACTTATTTAGAAATGCATTTGTTCTCATTCAGGTTCGAATCATACCTTTACAGTTACAGCGGTTGTTTGCTCAGCTCCTGCTCTTAGACCAGGAAGCTGCCTCCACAGCAGACCTCACTGACAGCTTTGGGTGGACAAGCAATGAGGTACGGAGGTCAGCTTCTCTAAGAAACATTGCCGGCAATGAAGAGTAAACACTGGTTTAATGTTATCTAACTTCTTTAATTTTGTTTTAGGGTCTCAATATACTATTTAAATATTTACTCTCTTTTGTTAAATAATTACAAGCCAGAAGTATATTTTTGGACACTTGTTGTTTGCAGGCTTTTATAACAGTTGTGATTTGGGGGTGGGGAGAAGGTTGTGGATACAGAGAGAAGTATAGGAGCTTATTTTTACAATTTATACCCTGAGAATCTTTATATGGACTAGTTGAGGTAGAACACCTATTACAAAGAGTTTACCATTTACATAGCAAACTGCTTGATCAGCTTAAAAAGCCGCCTAGCAATAATTCTGTCTGCCTCTGTGACGTGCTCTTGGTTTTGAATCCGAGTGTTCTGATTTGAACATATGCTTCAAGCAAAACTATAAAGTCATCCTTGGCAGGTCTTTTCACTTTCCTTTCCCAGCCTTTCTCCTGTCTCTCTTCATTGTCTTCCTGTGTCCTATTGTAAGACTTTCTTTCCTTGTTCTCTTTGTGTCCCTAAGGGTATGGCACTGTGTACAAACACAGAACATTTGACAGCAACAAGTAAATAAGCTGTTAGTTGTATAAAATAAAACCAAGTATGATTTTTTTATGAAATAGATGTGCTGCTCTGCCTGTTCATATTTTTGTTTTGTAATAAAACTGAAAATAGGTGGTGGTCTCTTAACCTGTTCTCAGCCCATTTAGATTAGTCATCCTTATGTTGATCGAGGTTTACCTTTAGATTTGATAAATCATGTGGATTTTTTTTTTTAACATCACTTTAAAAATCTGTTTTTAAAAATGTGAAGCACAAAATCATATTTAAAAGTTACCTGTTTTATAGGAAATGAGGCAACATGATGTGCAGGAACTGAATCGAATTCTCTTTAGTGCTTTGGAAACTTCTTTAGTTGGGACCTCCGGCCATGATCTCATCAATCGTCTATATCATGGGACCATTGTTAACCAGATTGTTTGTAAAGAATGTAAGAATGTCAGTGAAAAGCAGGTGAATATGCAAGTGTTTTAGTAATAAGTAATATGGTTAAGAATAATTCATACATTTAAATTTGTGATGTACCATGTGAGGATTAAACTGTTTATTTCTGGAAATCACTTTATTGTTTTTTTTCTTTTACTCTCACTGCACCTAAGTCATAAGTTTATAATCCAGATTTCTCCATGTAAACTGAAAGAAGCAAATATCTTAAAAACATAGTTTTAATGTTTTATTCATTACTCTGATAGTTAGAAAATAGAGTTGGGAGATGTTTGCAAGTAGAGATCTGTGGCCAAACAAGGAAAGTGACTTCATCATGGTTGGTGGTGGAATATTATCAAGTTAATTAGGGAAGTAATAAAAATAGGGTATTGACAAATATCTATAATTAAATATTGGATTTAGTTTATTAATGTCTTTAAGAAAGTTCATTTGTACTTGTATGCTTATATTTACATGTTATATGTTTAAAAATATGTTTATTATATATAAACATATATAAAGCCATTATAATAATGTTTAATCCAGTATAACCTACAATACTTTGTCATGACACAGATTGTCCATTCAATATAATTGGAAATTTGTTCATGTAAATATAATAATCTCCACTTACTCTACCTATCTTTGACAGCAAATGATTTAATCTGAACAGCTGTCCTTTAATAAAAATCTTTTGTTATGGCAAGAGTTATAGAAAGTTTCTGTATTTGATATTATGAGTAAAAAATTAAATGCCATTTTCTAAATGTTGCATTAATTGCTTTTTTGGCACAGATATTTTCTTCTCTTTCTATTTTTTTATGAGTATTGGGGATAAAAGATACTTTTTGATTCTTTTTGTCTGTGCTAATAGGTTTGGCCAGCCTAATTTGGAAATATTCAGGTGTTGTGTGTCTTTGAATTACTATATGATGACATCTATAATAATACATCACAAACAAATTTCAAACCATTTTGTATATTAAGGCACATGATAAATTACAGAAATTAACTTTTCACATTCATATATTACAGACCATATCTAAATGTTACTTGTATTACTTTAGATTTCTATCATGAACTTAGTACTGTTATTTTATAGTCCCAATAATGCCTTTAATGCTATTAAAACTAAATACTCTATAAACTTGTCAGATTTTCTAAGATTTTATTACTAAAAACATGTTGTAATTCAAATGTAGTTACAGTATAATTTATAGACTCCCATTTTGAAAAATACCCTCTTAATTTTCATTAAGAATACCTTTGTATCTTGGCTCAAAATTTTGTTTTTCTTATAACTTCTTCAGTATGTGTTAAACCAGCCCTGGCAGAAGCAGATGAGTAAGCAGAATTCCATTTGAGTATTCAGCCCTCCCCTTGCTGTTCTAGCCTGGGGACTCAACACTAATAAGCCCTGCATGTACACACTTCTCAATTCAGATGTATATTTGTCATTGGTCTTAACTCCTGATAAAATAGGTTTTATTGTATCTACAATGAATTCGTTCTTGATATATTTTAAGCTCAGTTATAGTTTGTTTTAGAAAAGATGATTTGGTTATGAATTTCACTGTATCGGATCAGGAGGAGATCTATACCTTCATATGTACAGTATTGTAGAAAAAATATATCTGATTATTTTCATTATGTGTATGATATATATGTGAACTGTGAAAGTGTTTTTTCAATTTTATGTTTATGTGTATTTTAGGAAGACTTCTTAGATCTAACAGTAGCGGTTAAAAACGTAACAGGTCTGGAAGATGCACTCTGGAACATGTATGTAGAAGAGGAAGTGTTTGATTGTGACAACTTATACCACTGTGGATCTTGTGACCGGCTGGTGAAAGCAGCAAAGGTAAAGACAGACACTCTGCTTTTTCTTAGGTTGCCCACTTAGTACTTTAGCAAGAAGGTCTATCAAGTGAAGTCAGCTTGTTTGAAGCTGTGGAAGATATACATGAAGCTGTTAATTAATACTAAGGATCGAAAACACATTTACATGTTATCTGTATTTTAATTTTTACAGTAAAGGCTTTTTTAAGCTTTCAACTCAATAATTTTCTCAACTTCTTTCTTTCTCAGGAAAAAATTTATTTGTACCTTAGTGTTTCTTAAATACACCTTTTGTTTATAAACTCACCATCACTGCTTTTTGCAAATTACCATTACAAAGAAGGCAATATGTTTTTATTACTGCCAGCCAAGATGCTTGTTGAGCTTTCCTTTCTTTGTCTACTACTATGAAAATAGATGACTTTCTTCACTTTCTGCATATGCACTTATTTTACAGTTTCGATATATGTACATATCCCCTTCCCAACTCCAGCAGATCTAATATGCCCTAATAAAAGGGCTTGATAGTACTTCTAGGTTTCTTTTTGTATAGCAAAGCAAAACACAGGATGAAAGGAGGGCAGGACGTAAGCAACAGTTTTTTCTGCAATGTGGCATCAACTCCTCTGCTGCCATTGTTCTCCACAGTGGTCACTATTCCACTGCTGATGGATGGTATCATAGGCGCTTCCTAGCATGATGAACTGGAGCTCGAGTCACTTGGTGGTTATTGAGTACTCACTGAAAGAACAACCACAAAAGACATATCTTTGCAGTTACTCTGTTACGACAACAAGATAACACTATTCCTACAGCTGATAATGACTGACTTTTCTAACAAAGAAAATGAGGAATGATTTAGATAACACATGATACTGATTTGGATCCTGGTCATTGTAGGTGAAAATGTAATAAAAACAATAAACTCAACGCCTGTAGCTTTCACAATAGGATTTGAACCAGGGTAAATATTATACTGTTTAGTCCATACTTCTATCCAGCCTTTACCCCTTTAGGAAACCTAAATAGAGAGGTTTATTGTTTTCTTATTTAGTTTGTATCTCATCTTTGGCATTACGACTACAATCTAATAAAGTAAATATAAAATTCAGAGGATAAAAAGTTTTGAAAGATACTTAAATACATTTTTAGTTTTACTTGGGCTTAATTGGCACATTAGTAAAACAAAAACCTTTTGTTAAACAAAAGCAGTTCTTTTATGCATCTTGTATATCATTGGTTTAATTCTTTTTCAGTGGAAATATTTTGATCTTGATACTTTTTTAAAATATGTTTTTATTGATTTCAGAGAGGAAGGGAGAGGGGGAGAGGGATAGAAACATCAGTGTGACAGTCTGTTTGATGCTTCTTTGCCTCTAATTTTTTTTCAACAGTTTGTAATGTTGTTGAACAATAAAATTTTTTAAAAAAGTAAAAAACAAAACAGAACACCAGTGTGAGAATCATTGATCAGCTGCCTCCTGCACGCCCCCTACTGGGGGTGGAGCCCGCCACCCAAGCATGTGCCCTGACCTGGAATTGAACCATGACTTTCTGGTTCATGGATTGACATTCAACCCCTGAGCCACATCAGCTGAGCTTATCTTGATACTTTTAAAATTACATTCGGTTGTAGTTGCATTAGTTTTATTGCATTCTAAATTTAGGTTTAGTTGTACTACCTAAATTAATGCATATTTTCTTGTTTTGAGCAGTCTTTCTTTTCTCAGCCACATTGTAGTTTAGTTTTTTAGACTTATTTTTTGAGCTTGTTTGAAAATCTACCATGTGGTTAAATTGCTGTTTTATCATTTAACTTTTTTTTATTCACTTGATTTTTAGGATTGTTTTACATACATTTTTAGGAATGTTTAATATTTATGATTTTGGATAATTTTATATGTGGGGAAGGATGTTTTGCCCCCCTCACGTGCCACTAGTGTAAGAGGGTTGGGAAAAGCTGATGACTTTTTTAAAAAATTGATTTTAGGGAGAGAGAGAGAAACATCAGTTTGTTGTTCTGCATATTTATGCATTCATTGGTTGCCTCTTGTACGTGCCCTGATCAGAGACCAAACCCATAACCATGGCATGTCAGGATGACACTCTAACCAAATGAGCTACCTGGCCAGGGCTAAAAGCTGATGACTTTAAAAAAAAAAACAAACAGCCGAAACCGGTTTGGCTCGGTGGATGGAGCGTCGGCCTGCGGACTGAAAGGTCCCAGGTTCGATTCTGGTTAAGGGCATGTGCCTGGGTTGCGGGCACGTCCCCAGTGGGGGGTGTGCAGGAGGCAGCTGATCGATGTTTCTCTCTCATCAATGTTTCTAGCTCTCTATCTCTCTCCCTTCCTCTCTGTAAAAAATCAATAAAATATATTTAAAAACAAACAAACAAAAAAAAAACTTAATTATGTGGTTTGTTTTAAAGCAAGAAATTTTTAAAAAACTTCTTACCTGCTTGTAAGAACAATAACTATAAAACCCCAATCAGTAGATCTTAATGTTTGGGGAGTTAGAGCGCTTTTGAAAGTCTAATGAAAGCTATGGATCTTCTCCTCAGAAAAATACATGAACATGTACAATTTTGATATTTCAAGGGCCCAGATCCATTGAAAGAGGTCTGGAGATCCCAGATTAAGAGCTCCAGTTCTTCGTAAATAAAAGGAAGAAGATGAAAGACTAGGACTTGGGCAGGAAAGAAACATTGTTAGGGAGGGGACTATCCAGTTATAACATGCTCATCAGATAGCTTTGATTTTAGGGTATGAACACTAAAAACATAAAATTGGATTGTAAATTTTAGTTGTAAGCATAAATGAGTGATACCACGTTTAGTCCTGTAAAATATATGAGTTTATATCAAGGGCTATATTCAGTTCATCATGATGAGTTTGTGATTTAAGGACATATTCCTCTTAAAATTATGTCATAATTTGCTTTTTTATATGTTAAGAAACATGTATTCTTTTATGCAACTGCTTTTTAAAAATTTAAAAAATTTTTCTTTTAACAGTCGGCCAAATTACGTAAGCTGCCTCCCTTTCTTACTGTTTCATTATTAAGATTTAATTTTGATTTTGTGAAGTGTGAACGATACAAGGAAACTAGCTGTTACACATTCCCTCTTCGGATCAATCTCAAGCCTTTTTGTGAACAGGTTTGAACTCTTATTTTTAAATTATTTTTTTTCTCCCTCTCAGTATTGAATTCTTAACTGACCTGGTTTTCAGTTGGCTTATTGCAGAATCTCAGCCATGGCACTATGCTGTCCCATGTATTGTAGGATGTGAGGCAACATTCCTGGTTGCTACCTGATGATAGCAGCAACCTCCCCCTCCTCTCCACTAGTGACAAAAATGTATTCAGACCTTGTCAAATGTCCATGTCTCCTGCAGGAAGGGGAATTGGTAAAATCACTCCCAGCTGCGAACTCCTGGTTTATTACAGTCCTTTTGAATTTCCAAAGTATGGATTTGTTCTCAGTTCTTTTTATTAAACTCTCTTGAAAAAGCTTTGATATGAAATTTAAGAGCAAAATTAGAAGTCACCTTACATTAAAAGAAGTTACCTTTAATTGGCACTTTGCTATTTGGATTTAGTTTACTTTAAATGCAGTAATGAATCACACATCTAGAAAGTGAACAGGTAACTGGAACTTCACTAGCCTGGGATTTGTAGTACTTAAGACTTGGGCAAGAGAAAGTTTGGAAACAAATTAATTGCATGATCAACCTACTTTATAAGCCATTTAAAAATATTTTCTATGTAATTGTTATACATGTCAAGATCACAATGACAAGACTGATGTATTTCTTGTTACAAATCATTCTTTATATGTTTATTAAGACCAGAACATTTATTAGCTTGCTATTGAATTTCTATGCATGAAAGTAATTTTTAAAAATATTCTTAAATTTAGATGGGCCTTCCTCTACTTCAAGCGTAATTACTGAGCTTTTTGGTTGTTTTATTATATGAATTAACATTCAAAGGTTGTAATTTGTGTTGGCCCTGAGTTTGTTATTGGACACACAGAATAAACAGTTTTTCCAGTGTTGGTGGACTTTTCCCTCCATTTACTGCCTGAAAAACACACACACACACACACACACACATAAAAACTGTTTTTCAGGATAATTGAGTTAATTATTTTTTCCAGTTTTATTGAGAAATAATTGGCATGCATCAGTTTATAAGTTTAAGGTGTACAGCATGATAGCTTGATTTACATGTAGGTGAAATAATTGCCACAACAGGCTTAGTTAACATCCATCATCTCATATAGGAAAAGTTTTGTCCTTTTATAAACAGCAGTTTGTCAAATGATTTTTAACATACTTTGAAATAACAAAACTGAAATAAGGAGAACATTGAGCACTTATCCAAGGAATTTGCAATATTTCTTTTTGATATCTGTATTAATGAAAAAAAAATTACCACTTCTCATCTTTGTTTATATCTCTCTTGTCTTTCGCCTGAACCAGACATTTAAAAAAAGAATGCTGCTTACTTTAATAGTATAATTTTTAAGCAAATATATTTTCTCAAATAATTGGGATCCCTTCAAATAGCACCAATATGCAAAGTATCTCTTAACCTAAAGTAGATTTTTCTTTTAAATGCCAGTGTAGTTATTCATCTGTTGGGTCAGTCATATTATAGAGCGCATTAATTACAGAAAAGTTTGATCATAGAATTAATAAATTAACAAAAAACTTTTTCATTCCACTAAGCTGCCTCACAAACCCAGCTAGTATTCATAATTGCTAAATTCCTCTTATATGCAGAGGACCAACATGTCAGAAGCGGTGACAGATACGGCTTTGACTTTGAGGCACGTGACAAATCTAGTTGGAACACAGGAAAAATTTACCAGCTAAAGACCACATTTATAAAGTGGCAAAATAGGTATCATAACAAAGATGGGCTTGCCAAGATCACAGACGCACTGATAGGCAAGTGTGTTTTGTTATCACATTGGTTTACATGATCTTAGCCAAAGTACATAAAAGTAGCATCTTGTTTGGGTATGTGTTTTCATGTTTAAGCAAGACACAGAATGTGATTGGTGTAGTGTGTTTGGTATTGGATCAATGATAGATAATCTTCTAAGAATTAAGAATTTTAAAATTTAAAGTCAGTTCAAATTTATCTTAATTTACCCTTAAAGAACAATAATAAACAGTGAAATTTTTATTTCAGTAGTTAAAATTCTTTTGCCCTTTGGTTATGTATCTTCCCACTTTGTGTAAACTATATCCATGTTTATATGGTCTTTTGTAGAGTCAACTGGATGACTTGGAATACATGTATGACCTCTTCTCAGTTATTATACACAAAGGTGGTTGCTATGGAGGGCACTATCATGTGTATATTAAAGATGTCGATCATTTGGGAAACTGGCAACTTCAGGTGAGCGTGGACATTAGTTTAGAAGTATCTTTGAAATATTTTTCCTTTTTTAGTCCTATTTGGTGAAGATAATCTTTTGTCATTTATTATGTATTCACTCTGGAATACTTTTATAGGCACTGAAAGTGAGTATAGATAGTTTAAAATTTTTATTTCTTAACACTCTGGTGTCGGGTGAATTTCCCGCCAAAATATAAGCTGGCGCGGGCAATTATTTAGGTTTCCCGCGCAAAATCAGAGTTAGTTTAAAATGCCTATATCTTTTGAAGTATGGGTTCGATTGAAATGGGTATGAAACGGTTCGCATACGCAGGTAGGTATCTTTGAAACAAATATTTGGTAATACGCAGTTACAATCGGCCCGAATTTACACGTTTCCCGCACTCCACCGCAAATCTATATGAACCGAGTTAAGACGTTTCCCGCAACCCAAGTGTAAACAATTTCATACTTACAGAAACATAACCAGCAGAGTACAAACACGTCCTGTATACTCTTCACCTAGATTCTCCAATTAACATTTTGCCACATTTGTGCAAGCACACACTCTTTGTACACACACATGCACACGTGTGCGTGCACATACACACAGAGTTAACATTATGATTATTAGTGCTGAACCATTTGAAGTTAAGTTTATCCCTAAATACGTCAGTGCTTATCTCGTGAAAATGAAGACATTCCCTTTCATAAGCAGAGATCAAAATCAGAAACTTCAGCACTGATACCATCTTTTTAGCTAACATTTAATTTATATTTAGATTTCACCATTTGTCTGATCCAAATCCTTTATAGCATTTTCTTTCCCACTCTAGTATCAAGTCCAGGATCACGAACTACATTTAGTTAGCATATTGCTTAAGTCCTTTAATCATTAATTCCTTAGCTTTTCTTCTGTCTTGCATGGCACCAACCAAAGATGATGAAGATTTTCCTCCTATGTTGTCTTCTAAAAGTTTGTGGGGTTTTTTTTAGGTTTGGGGTTTTTGGATTTTTATTTTTTTATTTATTTTTAAAAACCTTTATTTTACTTTTTTTTTATATTTATTGGGCTGACATTGGTTGATAAAATCATATAGGTTTCATGTGTACAGTTCTATAATACATCATCTGTATATTGTATTGTATGTTCTTATCCCAGTTAAAAGTTTGTTTTTCATTTACATTTAAAATTTCCTTCTTCCTGGAATCATCTCCTGTGAATGTTGTGAGATTGTTTTTTTTTTTCATTTGGGTACCCAACTGCCCATTACCATTTATTCAATAATCAATTTTTACCCACCAATCTAGAATGCCAATCCTGTTATATCAATTGTTTATGTATGTGTGAATCCATTTTGGGGCATTCTTTTCTGCTCCATACTTCTTTTCCATTCCTAGGCAAACACCACATTGTTAATTTCTGTAGCTTTAAAAGAAGTCACGCCATGTGGTAGGGCGAGGTCTCCCTCTGTGTTGTTATTCTTCAGGAGGGTTGTGCCTATCCCTCCTCTTTATGCTTCTGTGAGCATTTCTAGAATCAGCTATTCTCTTACGTGCTTAGTGGGGTTTTTAATCTACATATGAAAATGATATATCTTTTCATTTTTTAGTGCTTCTTTAACATTTTATGAAAAAGTTTTGAATAGTCTCAAGAAAAGAACTTCCAGATGTTCTGAGGAAAAGCCTGAACTGAGATTCTAGTTCCAATTATTTCCAACGGGCAAAATTATGATGCATTACCCATCAACCCCAATCTCTCCACCAGTTTTTTAAATGTAACTAAAACACAATAAAATGTCAAAATGTAAGATACAAATCATTATGTTAGGATGTAGAATACTTAAAAACATATCTTCTTGATTATCAAACAGTTAATTATGTTATTAATGAATAGTTGCTCCACATGTAGTAATGTGGCTTCTGTTAGTGCTGAGAAAATGTTGTAACACTGTATTGTGCTAGAAGCTTTACTTATCTCACGATCCTAATTTATAGATGAGGTCAGAGAGATGAAAATAACTTGTCCAGGATTATTCAAGCAAAGCTGGAATTCAAAACCATATACAAATTATATTGTTTTTATTGTCATTTCTCCATCTTGAAATCTTCATAACATAAACATTCCTATTTTGTTAGTTACCTTTTAAGGAATTGGAGGTTTTAAAAAAGGGGGTTTTATATTAAAAAAAATTTTTTTTTCAGTTTATATTCATATTACTTTGTATTAGTTCCAGATGTACATCATAGTGGTTAGACAATCATGTACTTTACAAAGTGTTTCCCCCGTGATAGAAACTTTTTTATTGTTTTCTTTTCTAGGAGGAAAAAAGTAAACCAGATGTGAATTTGAAAGATCTTCAGAATGAAGAAGAGATTGATGATCCACTGATGATTCTAAAAGCAATCTTATCACAGGTAGAGAGTGTGCTTATATTTGTGTGTATCTATATCAGATATATGTAAATGAGGTTGATTTGGTGGATCTGATACTATTTTTTTCCTTTGGACATTGTATCTCTTTTTGAACTTTTATTTTTATTGGAAACTTTCTGCTTTTAAAAGAAATACATATTCATAGTAGAAAACTTGAGAGAGGAAAAAAACCTAGAAAATATATAAAAAAATAAAAAAATGTAAATAAACCAAATGCTCAGTCATTGTTAACACTTTGACTATATTCTTTACATTCTGTTTTCTTTGTGTTTACACACTTATATTGGGATTGGGTTATGGGTTTCTTTAGTATTACTATTGTCATTTTAAATGGAATTGGGATTCACTTTACATACTGTTTTAGAATTTACTGTTTCCTATATTGTCCTTTAGTATTTGTAGGATCTGAAGTTATGTCTCCTTTTTCATTCCTAATATTGGTAATACCTCATACAGATGACTTTTAATGTTTGCTTAGTACCCTGTTGTAATAAATGTTAGGTCTCCTTTCATTTATTCATTCATTTGTAAACAGTTTTTTATAATTGTTTATTGGGGACTTAGGCTCAGTCCTTGATGGTCACCATATTAGTCTACTAGGGTTGTCGTAACAAAATATCACAGACTGGGTGGCTTAAATCAATAGAAATTTATTTTCTCATAGTTCTGGAAGCTGGGAGTCCAAGATCAATCAAAGTTTGGTTTCTCTTGCAGCTTCTCTCCTTGTCTGTTGTAGATTCTGCCTCCTCTCTGTGTCCCATATGCTGGGGTCTTAACCTGAATCTGCTAGGGTTCAGGAATCTGGAGAAGGGGCTGTGACATAAATTAATAAAGAGACTAGACATGAAATATAAGTTTGGGGGGCCTTTTGGGGGAGCCAGGAGAGGCTTAGCTTTAGTAACTAAATTCCCCGAATCTCCTCACCCAGGGCTTTTTATTCACACATTTTGCCCTATAGCAAAGCAGATATACATATCAAAGGTAAGGTTTGGTAAACAATAAAGTACCATCAAGTTGGGGGAATTGCCTTCAGCTGTTCCAGCAGCAGGTAATAACATGCAGATTTTCAGCTCTGCTGAAAGAGTCCATTCAATCTTTTGAGGACTTCTCGCATTTATTACGAGGACCCGCTGGACTTAGCCTCCAGCACCCATAGGCCTTTCCCGTACATGTGCATCCCTGGTGTCTCTGTGTGCGCCTAGATTTCCACATAGGGACACCAATCAGTTTGCATTAGGACCCACCCTAATGGCCTTGTTTTAACTTCTTTAAAGACCCTATCCAAAAATAGCCACAGTTGAAATTTTGAAGGTTAGGAATTCAACATGGAATTTTGGTGTAGGTGCAGGTCACATTGCATCCTGTAATGGTCACTTCTTACCATTGGTAGGTAATTGGAACAGATATTCTTAAATGATTTTGTGTTTCTTTCATAAGGAGGAGAGTAATCTGATTCTTGTTGATCTGCTGGGCCAGAAACTTTTGAAAAAGATAGGAATATCTTGGAACAAGAAGTACAGAAAACAGTATGGACCACTGCGAAAGGTAATATATGACATTCTTATAGAAAGTCCTTTTCTCATGAAATCTTATTATGATCCCACAACAAGAATTCTTTGAAGAAAATTTAAATTATGTGAAAACAAAATCAATATTTTTGTTGAATGGTTAAAATTCCATTAAGTTACTTATTATTAAGTTAAATAATTTATCATAGAATCAAGAAGTAAGCAAAGAAAAGGGGAGGGGCTTTTAACCAAAACAGCCAAATAATGTCACAAAGTTCATACCCTAAAACTTATCATTTTACTTATAGAAATGTCTTCAGGTATTAACCCAAATTTCACTTTACCTTTCTTTTACACACACTTCTAGTAAACTTGGTGATCTGGTTTCCTAGGCTGTACAATCAGATGTAAAAACTGTACTGCCAGAAATGAGATAACTCAACAGGAAACAAGCAGAGCAACAGAACACACAGCAAATGTTTGGGAGCTATTTCTACAGAAGCGAAGAGCTTACTTCAATAAGTGTTTAAGTGCATCCTTTAATTAGATCACAGTTGATAAATAAATGTTTAATGGCCCTGAGTTCATAGAAGGTTAAAATGGTTGGATCAATGTTTCAGTATTCATTTTTAAGTATATTAGCTATGCAGGTTTTAAAAATATATATACTAGTAAATAGCCTTTATAAGTTTGAGGAAGTTAGCTTTCATTCAGACTTGATTGATAGTTTCATCTTGGGGTTGGATTTTTATCAAATGCTGTTTGTTTTTCATCTATTGATATGATCACATAGTTTTACTCTTTTATTCTGTTAACTAGAGGCCTGGAGCACAAAATTTGTGCAGGGGGGGGGGGTCCCTCAGCCCATCCTGCACCCTCTCCAATCTCGGAACCCTAAACTGGCAGTCGGACATCTCTCTCACAATCCGGGACTGTTGGCTCCTAACTGCTCGCCTGCCTGCCTGATTGTCCCTAATTGTCCCCCCCCCCCCCCCCCGCCAGCCTGATCACCCCTAACCACCTCTGCCTGCCGGCCTGATCGCCCCTAACTGCCCCCACTTCCACCCTGGTCGCCCCCAACTGCCCCCCCCCACCACCACCAGCCTGGTCGCCCCTTACTGCCCCACCTGCCAGCGTGGTTGCCCCCAACTGCCCCCCTCTGCCAGCCTGGTCGCCCCTAACTGCCCCCTCACTGGCCTGGTTGCCCCTTACTGCCCCCCTGCCAGCTTGGTCACCCCCAACTTCTCCCCTCTGCTGGCCTGGTCGCCCCCCAACTGCCCCCCTGCCAGCCTGGTTGCCCCCAACTGCCCCCCCCAGCCACCTGGTTGCCCCAGGCAGCCTTCTGTTCAGTCGTTTGGTCGTTCCTCACTAACCCTGCTGCTGGCCTGGTCACCCCACGCAGCCTGCTGTTCAGTCATTTGATCGTCCCTCACTAACCCCTCTGCCGGCCTTGTCGCCCCATGCATCCTGCTATTTGGTCGTTACTGTTATTGTGACCGTGTCCTGGACAATTTGCATATTCCTCTATTATTAGTATAGATATGGTGAATTCTATTGACTGATCTTTTTAATGTTTATAAAATCTTACATTTCTGGATTAAATCACTTGGTCATAATATATTTTTATGTGTTGCTATATTCGTTTGGCTCATATGAATTAAGGACTTTTGTGTCTATGTTTATGAGAAATACCCATCTTTAATTTTATTTTTTTTGTAAAGTCTGTCAGATTTAGTGTCAGGGTTATGCAGGATTTATAAAGCAAGTTGGGAAATATTCCCTTTTTTATATTCTGGAAAAGAACTTCCATAAGATTGATTATTTCTAACTGTTTAGTGAAGCTATTTAGACCTGGGACTTATTTGTAGTATGGTTTTTAAATTATATTTTTAATTTCCTTGATTGTAGTCATTTAAGTTTTCTATTTTCTCATTTGGGAAAATTATATTTTTAAAGGAATTTGTCCTTTTACCTGTGGTTTCAAATTTATTGGCATAAAATTGTTCAGAATTATCTTTTTTAGTGTATTTTTCATTCCCAATATTAATAATTTGTGTTTTCTTACTTTTTTTTTTTCATCAGTCTTGCTAGGGGCCTATTGAATGTATTAAACTTTTTCAAAAACAAACTTTTGCCTTTGATTTTTCTCTACTTCTCATCTCTTCTGTGGTTCCTTGATTTCTGCTCTTTAATTATTTCCTTCCAACTCTGGGATTTAACTTGGTCATCTTTTTTATAGGTTCTTGAGTTGGTGTCTCAGTTGTTTTTAAACCTTTTATATATGCTTTTGTGTGTGTGTGTGAAGAAATGTTTATTGACTTACTCAAAATAATACATAATATAGAATATTCAAAATACAATGTGATATAAATGTCACTACTGCAGTTATCATAATAATTCTTGTTTTCATTAAAGTTTGTTGATAAAATTTTTGTGACATCTATATTCTTGATCAGTGCTTAGGAAGAGTAAGTGATACTAAGTGGGAATGGATGGAGATAATACTATGAGAACCCAGTAAGCTGGGTCTACATATCTGGCACTTAATTAGTTACTTCCTTTACATAACACAATATACAGTATAATACTCTATATAGATACTGAGAAAGCTGAATGAATGTACAGCCTCCCTAGTCATCCATCAAGTGCAGTAGGCTAAAGCCCATCTTCATTTCTGGGTTTTATTCATAAAGTAAATTGAGGTTTCTGGTGTTGGGGAATTCACCTTCCTTGAAGAACAGAGTGATAAGTTCTTATGGAAAGTAGGCTCCACTTGCAGTCCCATCAGAGTTTAGAACAAGGGGTTTTTGTGTTTTCAACACATGCTTTTAAAGCTATAAATTTCCTTCTAATCACTAATTTAGCTGTAGCTAAATTTGATGTTTTCATTATAATTTAGTTCAAAGTATTTTGTAATTTCCTTTTGATTCTTTCCTTGACTCATGAGTATTTTGGAAGTGTGTTGCTTAATTTCCAAATATTTGGGGGATGTCTGAGTTATCTTTGTTATATCTAGAAATTTATTTCTAATTAATTCCCTTGTGCTTTGAGGACATGCTATGATTTTAGTTCTTTTAAATTTATTGAGACTTTGCTTGAACTCTCCTCTGCCATGCACTGATACAAACCAAAAAGTGGTTTATTAATGTAAAACTCACCTAGTTTGTGTCTGTTATTTGAAGGATTATGTTTCCTCCACTTTGTGCCTGCTTTTGGTTACTCTGCAAACAGATGTTTTCATTATTTTATCTAGAGTTTATTATTTTTATTAGGAGGGTTAGTTCAGTAAAAGTTCTCTGCTGCTACTGGGAGCTGACTTCAGTGAAGTTTGAATCTTAAAAGAGTTAATCTCAACTATCAAGCAAAGAAAAAATTAACTTTTCAAAAAGTTCATTACTCAGAGTTTTCAAATGTTTGATATTTTATTGTACCTAAAACAAGTTAGCTACAAACCTATTTTATCAACTGGTACACACAGTGTTAACAATATTTTGTGTCATATACCATATACCCTTCTATTTGTAATAAAATAATACTTCAGATTTGAGAGTTGGCATTATCATAGATTATTGCTTTCCAAGAGAAGCTTTTCACCTTTCCATAATGATTGATGAGCTCAGTGAATGTTACATATACTTGCTAAGCGATTTCCTATATGAGGTAACTTTGTACTGAGAGAAAAGGAGATGCAAGGCTGCACAGAGATTAGGGAATGAGAGTAGAGGAGTAGGGGAGGAAGCAGTGGGATAGGCAGTGGAGAGAGAACAGTGTTCTTCCTAATCCTTTAGCTAGAACAGTGGTTCTCAACCTGTGGGTCTCTACCCCTTTGGGGGTCGAACGACCCTTTCACAGGGGTTGCCTAAGACCATTGGAAAACACATATATGATTATATATTGTTTTTGTGATTAATCACTATGCTTTAATTATGTTCAATTTGTAACAATGAAAATACACCCTGCATATCAGATATTTACATTATGATTCATAACAGTAGCAAAATTACAGTTATGAAGTAGCAACAAAAATAATTTTATGGTTGGGGGTCACCACAACATGAGGAACTGTATTAAAGGGTCGCAGCATTAGGAAGGTTGAGAACCACTGAGCTAGAAAAACCTGAGAAATGGTCTTTGAGATTATGACAGCCTTTTTATGCTTTGATTTCCTGAGCTAGCCTAGCCTGTCAGCTTCCTGGACAGAAAACATTCAGTTTAGTTAATGTGAAGCAATAATTTAGGCTTACAATTTCTAATTTATCCCAACAGAGTTAGTCTGAGTCACTAGTCTTGAAATTATCTTCTCTGAGGCTTCATCATGTGATTGCCTTTGTTTTGTGCTTTGTTTCCGTTGCTTTAAATACTTCAGAACTGCTTGTTCTTCCTAATCTGTTTCCATAAAGTACTTTTTAAAACAGCATTATTGAGGTATAATGAAAATATTTTTTAGATTGTGGCATGACAACTTTCTTGATACAACTACTAGATTAACAGAGAGAACTTTGATTTTTATTAAATGTTTTTATTATGGCTGAAATGGCTGTTTTTTCCCTCGTAGCTGGTCAGGCCAAAAATAAAAGGGAAGTTAAAATATCTGATATCAGAAAGGAAGATGAAGGTTTTTTAAAAAATCACTTCCAATCTTAAAAATTTTTTTTGTTAACCTAGTATTTTTGTTGGTTTGTTTCTGTCTAGTTTTTACAGCTTCATTCTCAGATCTTTCTACTCAGTTCAGATGAAAGTACAGTCAGTCTATTGAAGAACTCTTCTCTGCAGGCTGAGTCTGATTTCCAAAGGAAGGATCAACAAATTTTCAAGACACTTACTTCAGAATCCCCAGGATTAAATGATAGAACCTCCTGTTCTCACTGGTTTGATATAAATGATTCCAAGGTCCAACCCATTGAGGAAAAGGATATTAAACAGCAATTTCAGGGCAAAGAGAGCGCCTATATGTTGTTTTACCGGAAATCCCAGTTGCAGAGACCACCTGAAGGTATGGAAAGAAAAATGTTCCTGTTTGTTTAAGTTGATGAGTTTAAAAAGATAAATATTAAATGCTATTTGTATTGTTACCCTTTTAAAAGGAGGTTTATTCTTGAAACACTTAAAAATATTTTTAAGCTAATAGTAAGAAATATATGTTGCTGAAAGAAATCCAACAATCTGTCACATTTTAAGAACCTATATTTCTAATTATTTTTTTCTCTAATATGAGGCCATAGTGAGATTTTCAGAATTGGGTTTTCTTGGATCACATACTGTGAGCAGATCTGAGTGTTGTTGCCCTGTCCTCAGGTGTGACTCTCTCATCTGGCCATGTGTTGCCTTTTAGTTGTAAGTGGCTTTGGTCGCATTTTCGTATATTCCCTTTTATTTTTCTTTCTTGTGTCTTTCCTTCAAGGTAATATTTTCTGAGCAATTAAAGTATCTTTGATGTACTCGTTGTTGAACCTTCTGAGAGAGCTTGTACCAAGAGGTTAAACATTGAGACACACAATGATAATTTTTTTAATTTAAGCCACTAACATAAATCAGTGTGTAAGACTTGATCACTTCCTAAGATCTACTCAAAAGTAAAACATCCTAACTAGGAAGCTCTTTAGATTAAAGATGTGATTAGAGATGAGGATACTGTTGTTAGGAAATGAGAAAGGTGATCGTTTTTTATAAAGAATAAGAACAAAGAATTAATAATTTGCATGTCAGTGAAAAGAAATTAACTTTCTGGATCTGAAACAGTTACATAACTATTCTATTGACCAGAAAGGGCTTTGTACTTTTCTAAGGGGAAAAAAGATATGATAATGATTCTCATAAATATTTCCTGGAGCAGAAGTCACAGTTATAAAAACATATTAACAGAAAAAGACTATCTTCAGATGGAGTGTTGTCTTTTTCACTAAAATGAAGTTTAGTATGTACATAATTGAAATATGTACTAAATGACAGTTTTCTAATTAGCTTGGGAATTGAATAAAGGTCCAGCCAAAATTTTGATGGACTTTTCTGGGGAATGAAGGAATGGAACTTGACAAAGTGATTCTAAAATTTACGTAGAGATAAATCAATGAAAATTGAAGAATGGACTATTGAAGGAAAATTTGCTCTC
Source organism: Myotis yumanensis (assembly GCF_028538775.1). Classification (NCBI taxonomy): domain Eukaryota; kingdom Metazoa; phylum Chordata; class Mammalia; order Chiroptera; family Vespertilionidae; genus Myotis; species Myotis yumanensis. Next base: position 32,044,913 of record NW_027223759.1, on the reverse strand, counting down.
AGTAAAAACATAAAGCTGTGATTATAGTAATCACTTGAATGAAATTATAGTTCTTTTAATGTTTATGCAAAAAAGTAACTTAAGATGTATAAATAGAAATATTTTTCTAATCTTAAGGTAAAGACCCTTTTAAGCTTAAAAGCAAAGAAACGAAAAATTATAAAAAAAGTGATATAAACCTTAAACAATATTAAGCTATGGAAAATAGAGGAAATATATTTGTCATATATTTTGCTATCTGTAGAGTGCTTTTATATATATTCCATTGTCCTTAGTAGTAAATTGGGAAAAGTATATTTATAAATAAGCAATATGCAAAATAAAGAAGTAGGAACAACCAATAAACTGCAAATAAAAAATTACAAAAACAAGAAAGCCCACTGCATGGGAGAACATATTTACCAATGTTATCTCTGATAAGGGTTTACTCTCCAAAATTTATAGGGAACTCATACAACTTAACAAAAGGAAGATAAACAATCCAATCAAAAAATGGGCAAAGGACTTACCAGGGGTAGGCAAACTTTTTGACTCGAGGGCCACAATGGGTTCTTAAACTGGACCGGAGGGCCGAAACAAAAGCATGGATGGAGTGTTTGTGTGAACTAATATAAATTCAAAGTAAACATCATTACATAAAAGGGTACGGTCTTTTTTTTTTTAGTTTTATTCATTTAAAACGGGCCGGATCTGGCCCGCGGGCCATAGTTTGCCCATGGCTGACTTAGACACTTTTTGAAAGAGAACATACAGAAGGCCAAGAGACATATAAAAACATGCTCAAAGTCACTAATCATCTGAGAGATGCAAATAAAAATGACAATGAGGTACCATCTCACACCTGTCAGAATGGCTACCATCAACAAATCAACAAAGGACAAGTGCTGGCAAGGATGCGGCGAAGAAGGAACCCTCATGCACTGCTGGTGGGAATGCAGACTGGTGCAGCCACTGTGGAGAACAGTATGGAGTTTCCTCAAAATATTAAAAATAGAATTCCCAGTTGACCCAGTAATCCTACTTCTGGGAATATATCCAAGAAATCAGAAACACCAATCAGAAAGGATATATGCACCTCTGTGTTCATAGCAGTACATATTACAATAGCTAAGATTTGGAAACAGCCTAAGTGCCCATCGCAGATGAGTGGGTTCAAAAACAGTGGTACATCTATACAGTGGAATACTATGCTACTATAAAAAGAAGGAACTTTTGCCGAACCGGTTTGGCTCAGTGGATAGAGTGTCGGCCTGCGGACTCAATGGTCCCGGGTTCGATTCCGGTCAAGGGCATGTACCTTGGTTGCGGGCACATCCCCAGTGGGGGGTGTGCAGAAGGCAGTTGATCGATCTCTCTCATCGATGTTTCTGGCTCTCTATCCCTCTCCCTTCTTCTCTGTAGAAAATCAATAAAATACTAAAAAAAAAAAAAAAAAAGAAGGAACTTTTACCATTTGCAACAGCATGGATGGACCTGGGGAGCATTATGCTAAGCGAAATAAGCCAGTCAGAGAAAGATAAGTATCACATGATCTCATTAGTGGAATATAATGAACTGATGAACAAAGATTCAGAGAGAGAAATACCAAATGGACTGTCAAACCTCAGAGGGAAGGCAGGGGAGGGCGGGTGGGATATAAGAGATCAACCAAAGGACTTCTATGTATGCATGTTAGCATAACCAATGGACATGGACACTGGGGCGGTAGGGGCTTGTCCTGGCGGGGTGGGAGTGGCCGGGGAGGGGTCAATGGGGGGGGAAAGGAGACATATGTAATACTTTAAACAATAAAAAAAGAAATTAATAAAAAGAAAATTAAAAAAAATTCAACCTAACTCATAATAAAAAATGTGAATCCAAACAGCATTGAGTCCTGGCTGATTTTTCTCAGTGGTTAGAGCATCAGCCTGGGAACCAAAGGTAGGGATGTGTAGGGGAGGCAACCAATCAATGTGTCTCTCATAGATGTTTCTCTCTCTCCCCCATTCCCTCCCCATTGATTTCTCTCTAGAAATCAATGGAAAAAATATCCTCAGGTGAGGTTTAAAAAACAACAACACAGCATTGAGATGACACTCTTTTCCTACCAAGTCAGATATTTCTTAAGATTCTGATGCTCAACAGTTGGCATTTCCTCTATAGCTAGTAGGCATATAAAGTAATATAGCGAATTTGGTTGTATGTGTTTAAAAACCTTAAATTAATGCTACTTCTACAAATTTGTCTTGAAATAATCAGAGCTGTGTATAACTGTTTATGTTCAAAGATGTTTGTTAACCCCATTGTTTTGTAATAATGACTAATGGAAATCACCTTAATGTCTAACAGAAAGATTGGTTAGATTAATTATGCTATTTAAAGAATGGACAACTCTGCAGTCATTTAAAGCTTTGGAAAAATACTCAACAGTATATGCAATGAAAAAGCAAGTTACAAATTTGTTGAAAATAATTCCATTTTGTAACAAATTTAATTGCTTTAAGTGTGTGTGTGTGTGTGTGTGTGTGTGTGTGTACAAGACACATTGTGTAGTATAGAAAAAAAGACCAAAAGTATATATTTTAGCGGTATCTTTTGGGAATGAGATTATAGGTAATATCAATTTTAAAATGATTTTCAGAATTTTTACAGTGACAGATTATTACAATTGTTATCAAAAAGAAAATGGTGTTCATTTTAAAAGGTATATTTAAGGAGAGTTGAGAAAGTGGAATTCTTCTAACTTGACCTAAGGAACTGTGTACCTGTCATTTGTTCTAATGTTTTCATTTTTCAGATGGAAAACTGAGAGCCAGAGAAAATGATTGTTCACACAGATAAAGCTTTCTAGTTTTCCTTGCTAATTTTCAGCAACCAGTTTTCATTTAGTCAGCATAAGTTAATGAAAAATTTTGTCCACAGCTCGAGCTAATCCAAGATACAGGGTTCCATGTCATTTGCTGAATGAAATGGATGCAGCCAACATTGAACTGCAAACAAAAAGGTAACTAACTTACTTTTAGAGATTGAATGGTTTTTCTGGAGAATTAATCTAAATTAGGTCTTAAGTATTTAATAATGAAAATTAAGAAAGAAAAAAGTCATCTAGTTAATGCCAGTATTTGTTTTCAGCTGAATTTTTATAGTGAGATTATCTTTGACTTTGAAATTATCCTTATCGTGTGAGAGTGAACGAAATGATGACTTGTAAATGGCCATTGCTAAGTAAGAATTGAAGCCTTAGAAGACTAGAGAAATCTGTGAGCGCATAGTTAGCTAAATTGTATCCTAGCCTGTCAGGTTATTCCCTTGGTACAAAGAGAACCTGCTGTGAAAATCACCCCTCATATTTAAGTAGTTGTGGAGAACTGGCAGAAGAACAGAGGTGGGCAAAGGAAGGAAATGTAGATTCTACAAACTACGGGGCTTACTGTCAGTCTTGGTCAAAAACTTGTAATGGATTATTAAGGGGATGTTTTGTGAGAACTTAATGGTCTCAGCATTATTTTCTTTGGATGTCTAATCTTGGCCCCTGAAGAATTGGTTCTTTATTTGCTCTCTGACATGGTCTGTGGGGTATTGGGTTAGAGAAATGGAAGTCCAATGGTCTTTTCGTGGACCAAGGTGGCTGCTTATGTAGCAGGGGTGTGTTCAACATTTTTATCATTGCCTTGAACCTGGGGAGAAAATAGCAGGTAGATTGAATGGCAAGCCAAGATGAAAGGAAATCTCAAAAATCAAGACACTAAAAAAAAAAAAAAAAAAAAAAAAAAAAAAAAAATCAAGACACTAAAAATTTAAAAACTTAAAAGAGTAAAATATCTTAAGGATAAAAAATAACCTGCATGAGTGGTGTGGCTTAGCAGATGGTATTAAACAAACAAACAAACAAAAAAACACCAAGAGGTTTTAGTCATGTGGCCATCAAAAAAGCTGATGCTGTCTTTGACCACATTAATAGACTGTGTCAGAAGTACCTGGACGGTGGCAAAAGTCTCCTCCACTTTCCATTGGCCCACTGCCTGGAGTAGAGTGTTGGGCACTGTGCTGCAAGGCTGCTGCTGAGGTCATTGGGCCTGGAGGGAGTAGACTCGGGAGGATTATTAGATCAACCTCAGATATTTCAAGGGAAACTCTATGGAGCTAGTGGAAGTCAGGATGAATTAAAAGTTTGCAAATCTGACACTTCACAGTTATTAGGAGCAGGTTTCTAGCATTTTGTTTATAATCTCAGGATTGGAAGAGTTTGAGTGTCAGTATTCAGAGTAACATTGCACAATGTACGTTAAAATACATTTTCCTTGGAATGCATGGTGGCAGAGCTGAAATTTTGCTATTTATTGAGAAGCTGAAATGAGTCATTTTGGAGCATGGAAGAAAATGATGTTAATTATAATTACTTAGGTGGAATGGAGAACTTATTTATATTGTAAATCAAATATTTTTGGTTTGAAATGAAACTGTTTGTTGTAAAAACATAGCATTTATGTACTTTTTATGCCTCTTTAAAGGACAGAATATGATTCTACAAACAATATCTTTGAATTGCATCTCCACCTGGGCCCTCATTATCATTTCTTCAATGGAGCCCTGCACCCAGTAGTCTCTCAAACAGAAAGTGTGTGGGATTTAACCTTTGATAAAAGAAAAACTTTGGGAGATCTTCGACAATCAATATTTCAGGTAATTTAGTTGCACTTCTTCTTAATTTAGACATTAAGGTCCATCTCAAGCTGGATTTCTTTTCAAAAATCCTATTTAAGATATGACTATTTATTTTTCAAAGCTGCTTAGTTCCATAGAGGGATGGCTCAGGTGTTCTCCCCTCACTGGTCAGTCTTTTAGAGAGAGGCTTCTCTGCCAATCAAGGCATAGTCCTGCAGGAGCTTTGCAGGGGCAGAATCAAACTGGCATATTTTATTTTGGGGAGAGAGTACCAAGTTGTCTCTTTTTTGAATAAATGTAAAAAGTGTTTTTAAAGGTAATGAAGAGATAAAGATAGGCATGTTATCTAAAACTAAGAACTACTGAACAAATAAAAGCAGCTCACTTCTACCTTTCAGTACAGAATAGCATCCTATATAATAAAAGGCTAATATGCAAATTGTCCCCTTGGGAGTTTGACCGCCCGCTATGATGTGTGCTGATCACCAGGGGGCAGTGCGGAATGAAGGAAGGCCCTGGCCAGCCCTGATCGCTGGCCCGGCTTAGGGACCCGATCCGTGCACGAATTTTGTGCACTGGGCCTCTAGTTTATTAATAAGATTGCTAAGTGAAGGAAAATACCTATTGGTTTATATCAAACAAACATTGTCGTAATCATTTTTTCCAAATAATTTATCCAGTTGTATTTTAATGACAATAACAAGACTGCTCTTTATTTTACCCCCAGAGCTTTCATATTAATTATGTCATTTGGTTCTTTAACCTCCTGGGACAAGCTAACCCCAAGATGAAGAGATTGTGATTTATTTGTGATTGTCTGAGGTCAGACATCTAGTTAGTGGTGGAACTAGGATTCCTGTCCTGGTCTTCCTACTCTTTCTTCTCCCCACTCTACTTCCTGATCTAGGAAAAGGGAAACAGAAAATGTAAGCTTTTTTTTTTCTTTTCCAGAAATAATTGAATTTTCTGAACTATCAATTACTAAAATTATTAGCCTTTTTTTGACTTTCCTATTGTACAAAGAAAAGCAGGCCAGTTTTTTTTTTAACTTTAGTTGATTTGAATTATATTTAAATGTTGGATCAGCATCAGGATTTCTAAAATTGTCTAATATTTCTGAACTTTTGCATTAAAAGTTCATTTCGGAGCCAATCCTGGCAATGTTGATGAAGTGGAGTTGTGGATCTGACCCTAAGATGACATTAGGTGATAAATGAAAAGGACCTTTAAGTGCAGGTCTGTTATCTTAGAAGCCAGCCACTGGCAAGGGGCTGTGAGATTGACAGTTAACTAATGGTTTATAAATATGAAATTTCTTCTTAAGAGAACTGTCTTGTGGTATTGTGGAGAGAGACTAAATAGAACTAATCTTTATGGGTGATGTTATTTTGTAGAGGTTACCACAGTCCCCAGAGTCTTGGATCTACAAACTTATAAAACAAACCCCCGATAATCTATTACACGGTTTAAATTTATAGTGGGAAGCATTCCTTTCAGGTGTTAGAGTCAGTGCCGCTTTTTCTGAACAGCACTGATTAAATCATTTTGCTCTTTTGGACAGATTCCTGGGCTGGCACGTTGGTCAGTTTGCCTCTGATAAAAGTGGTCTTCCCATAAGTTACATAGAATTGTTTAGATGGTTGTTGTGCCCTTTGTGTATGCCAAGATTTTTCCATCACTAATGGGGGAGATTAACCATCTTTGATGTAACAATGAGTGATATCTTCTTTCCTTATTTTCCCTTTTGGGTGGGAAGGGGGTATTCATTTGTTTGCTCTCTGTATCTTCCACATATGTATATTGTCACATTACCTGTCTTATTTAATCTGGAAATGTGATATATGTTACTTTTCTTGTTCTCTTTTTCTTTTACAAATATTCTGTAGCTGTTAGAATTTTGGGAAGGAGACATGGTCCTTAGTGTTGCAAAGTTTGTACCAGCAGGACTTCACATCTATCAGACACTTGATGGTAAGATAAATATTAAGACACAGCAGTTCATTTTATATATTTATATTTTTGTGGGGCTCATCTGTGATTTTCTACTCCTGGCCAGTCTTCCGCCCCTACCTATTACTTTCTTTTTTTTTTTTTTAATTTACTTATAATTTTTTTTTATTGTTGATAGTATTACAGTATCTCCCATTTCCTCCCCTTTCACCCCTCCTCTCAGCCCCTCCCCTTCCCCCCCTCCCCCATCTTCACTACCCTATTGTCCATGTCAATGGGCTATGCATTTAAGTATGTAAGTTCTTTGGTTTATCTCTTCTCATCCCCCCACCCCCTCATCGAGGTTAACTATGTAATCTATCCAGTTTATAATGTGTCCAATTTATGAAACATGTAAAATTTTGCTAACATGGAAACATTTTATATTTTCTGAAATTTAAGGCTGCCTCTGTACCAAATTAATTTGTTAGTTAATCGAACCTGTAACCTTTGGTGTACAGGACAGTGCTCCAGTCAACTGAACCACCCGGCCAGGGCTATGTAGCATGATTTTTTAACCCAGCTCTTAGCTTCACATTTTGTAGCAAAACAAACAAATGTACTTTGAGAGCTTGAAAGTATTTACTTCCTTTAAATAACAACAAAACAGTAATAATAGCAGTCACAGTGGTAACAGTTATTTTGGGCTTCACTTTGCCAAATACTAAGGTAAGTGTTTTATATAAATTATCTCATTTGATTGTTACAAAATTCCTTTATCCCCATTTTATACATGAGAAAATTGAAGTGTAGAGACTTGAAGTACACAAGGACATAACAGCTAATTAGTAGTGGAGCTGGGACCATTTGATGCCTAATTCTTACTCCTGTTCACAGGGTCAAGTACAGTTGACTTTATATTAAACTCTTTTCCTGCTGTCATGCTCACAAAACTTATGCAGCAACATAGGGAAATGCTTACAAAAGGAAAAAAACTAAAGGGTGTGATGGGAGGAATAAAGATAAAAGTGATATAATAAACATAGTTACTACCTTCTTAATTTTTCTTAATGGGAAAGATTTTTTTAAAAAAATTAAGTGTCTCAGCTCTTTCTTTAGATGAATGGTCTCACTGACTACCTCCTTGTCCTAGGAGATGATCTGACACTGTGTGACATTGAAATTGCTGATGAGGAAGACATCTTTGTATGGAATGGAGTGGAGGTAAGAAAATACTGAAGAAATATTCATGATAGTTTTGGATTTTTTAAGTCATTGTAATGAAATTTTATTCAGCATATGTGAAGGCAATTAGGGATTAGAAAACTACTGAAATATTTAATAAATTTTAGGTACAGTTAGTAGTAGTTATGTGTTAAAGAGATATTTATTGAGCACCTCCTCTCTGCCAGGCTAGATGTCAGGAGCTAAATACAAAGATTCAGGTTTTATGGTATAACTGCACTAAGTGCTGGGGACGGGGGGGGGTGTCTGTGCATATTCCCTGTGGGAACTCAGAAGGAGGCTTATAGCTCTATTGAATTAGGGAGTAGAGGTGACTTGTAAGAGCAGAGTGAACTTTCTAAGTCAGGAAAAGGGCGAGGAACATCTCAGCCACTCAGTGACCTCTCCCTCGCACTTATTCCCAAGGCTTCATTACCACCACCGAGGACTCATACATCTTTGTCCCCACTCCAGATTTCTCTCCTAAAAAATAAAAGACAGCTAAGAGAAAGTTTCAAATGAAATATCTAAAGTTATTTTTCTGATACTTAAAAGACATTTGTGAGAACTTCACTTGAAAAGAAAAAACATGAGAATTATTCTGCAAGAGGAGTCTTTTGTTACTGTGTTGACTTCATGTTGGCAAATGTAAACTATACTAATGGATGTCTTGGCATTATTGTAGGTTGGCGGAATCCAGATTCCCACTGGTAGTGACTGTGAACCTCTGCTTTTGAATGTTCTTCATCTGGCAACAGGCAGTGAAGAGTGTCGGCAGTTGGTAGAATCTCCACAGGTCTTCCCAGCTAATGCAGAAGTGGGCACAGTATTCACAGCCTTAGCAATTCCAGGAGGTGTCATCTTCACCAGCAATACTGCATCTGTAGGTGGAGAGAGCTGGACTGCCATTCCCAAGGAGGACTTGAAGAAGACATTCAGAGAACAAGGCCTCAGAAACGGAAGCTCGATTCTGATTCAGGATTCCAGTAATGATAATAACAGGTAACTCGAAAAAAATTTTTAAGTTATTTAAATTAGAGCACTATCTTTTAGAACTCTAAAGCTTTATTTTACTAAGAGTTAAATGTTTCTTTTTATTTCTAGACATTGTGTTCTGTGTTTTGTAAGTAGGAATGTTCTAGGTTAGGCAAGTTGGAGAAAAATGATATTGTAATGTGATAACTACATAATATAGATGTAAACAAGATACAGTCAAGATTAGTTGGCTATAAAGCAGAATCCTATCTGAGAAATTCTGATTAGCGCTCCTTATAAAATTGAAGACATAGTCTCACAAAGTTTGTTCCTGAAATTTTTTATGAGAATTATATTAAGATCATAGCTAAATTTACCTGACTATTTTGTCACAAAAATCCCGTACGGCAATTCAGTTTTTCATCCTTTTTATGACTCTTGAGCTCCTCCCAGCTGCCCACATAGGGCAGTTACATGGGGAACTATGCCCGCATTTCCATAAGTTGCATTTGGAACCCAGAAACACTGCCTCTCTTCATTTTTGTTATCCATGTCTTGACACTGTAGAGCAGCGGTTCTCAACCTGTGGGTTGCAACCCCTTTGGGGGTTGAACGACCCTTTCACAGGGGTCGCCTAAGACCATCCTGCATATCAGATATTTACATTACGATTCATAACAGTAGCAACATTACAGTTATGAAGTAGCAACGAAAATAATTTTATGGTTGGGTCACAACATGAGGAACTGTATTTAAAGGGCCAGAAGGTTGAGAACCATTGCTGTAGAGTGTCAGTTTCTGTAGTCATTGTGTCACATACTGTAACTCCCCCCTCCCCCCAAATTCCACATATAGGAGACTTTAGGTTACAAACCTAGTCAGTTCCCTGCTTCATCAGTGCTGTGAATATACTTAGATTACAGAGCCTCTGTATTATTTAGTGGCTGCGACACAGAGGAGCATTTGTGATTATGCTAATTTTGTGTGACATTTATCAATATTATTCTTTTGGGTAAGTGTTTTCCAGACATTTACTTCCCCACCATGTGTATCTAATTAAAAAGTTTATTATGTATTTCTTTTTTTAAAGTAATACACTTATTAGGACTTGGGAAATACAGAACTGAAGACTGGAGACTGGCAACAGTGTCACTGCACCTCCCAAGCATGTCAGTCCATTTTTAGCTTTCCTGTTTGTTTGAGCTCAGATCATTGGTTTTTTTGTTTTGAAAATGTTTCTTTTTGAACATGCCAGTTGTTTTGCAGATAGCAATATTTTGCTTTCCCCATGTTTGTAGACTCTTCATAAAACTCATTCTACATAAGAATCAGTGTTGATGTTACAGTATACCCAGCTGCTCCTGTGGGAGGCAGTACAGGTAGTGGGTAAGGACAAGGGCTCTGGAACCAGCTGTCTGGATCTGTTTCCAGCTTTATCACCTCCTAACAGTGTGACCATGGGCAAGTTACTTCATCTCTCTCTGCCTGCTTAAAGAAGTTTCTTCTTCTGTAAAATGGGGATAATAGTTAGTACCAACTTCATAAAGGTGTAAGTATTGAAAGAGTTAAGTGCTTACAGGGTGTGCACATAGTGAGTGCTGAATATTTTAGCTAGCATCATCATCATTGTCATCATCAGCTTTTCACTATTTTAAGGGTTTCTTCAGGGAACATCTTTGTGCTTAAAACTTTGCTGTATTTAGGATTGCTAACTTCACGTGGGGTCCAAATAGGAATAACTGAAATAAAGAGTAGGATTGTGTTTCAGGGCTCTGATACGCACTCCCAAAGAGGACTTCCACTAGCCATTCAGTGCCTCCATGTGAATTAGAAAGAAGTCACTTCTTTCTTAAGATCTTTTACTACTACCTGTAGGAAAGGCTTGTTAGAACAAGACACTCTACTGCTATCTGCTATCATAAAATAGCACTCTGTAATAAAATACAAATATTCAGTGTGTATGATATAAGTGATACCCCTTAGCTGTGGCACTTTGATGCAGTGTCGGTCTGCACAACTGTACATGGCTGTCCTGTTATTAAATCGGAGTCCTGTGGGTGGGCCTTGCGCAAGCTGCTCTTAAAGCCCTCCTACTGTTATAAGTGTGCAGGCAGAAGTCAACAGCTGATTGTTCAGTTACAACAGTTCTCTTTGAAAAGTGTAGCAACAAATTATTTGTCTAAGTCAAAGAATATCTGAGTCATTAATATAGATTCCATAGAATATAAACGCCATAGAGTACTGCCTGACACTGTCCTAAAAAGATAGTCAACTTTCATAAAGCCAGCTCAGTAGAAGTTAGTCAACTTCAGTGAGTCACATTAAGGCACCGAGGCAGATTTTAGAAGTGGTGCCAGAGAAACAGTATTGATTTTTCTGATTCTTCCTGATCCATAAAAGTGCTTTGTAAAGACACTTTTTTTTTTTTAAACATCTTTTACCTACAGTTTGTTGACCAAACAAGGGAAATGGATCACTACTGTGAATGAGGTTGACTGGGTCCAAGTTAATAATTTATGTCAATTAGAATCTGAAGAGGACCAAGTTAAAATATCAGCAACTGTTAACGCAGTGAGTAGATTATAATTAAAGTTTAGTTGACAGTGTTTTAGTTAACAGTTTTATTTAGAAAGCAATACCTTACTCTTTCAGAAAAGTTTCAGACTTCTAAATCCTAAGAAATCAATGTTTTATTTTTAATATTTGATTACTGCTTGTTTACTTATTATTAGTCCTTGGCATATCTCAAGAAAATATGTGCCTTTTTCCCCCCTCCAAAGCCTAGAATTAGAAAGTGGGAGTTAGCTATTTAACTGGAATGGAATCCTCTGGCTTTGTTGTCAAATATATAATGCTATATCAAAATATGAAGATATATTTATCTTTATCAAAATGTGAAATGCTGTTTTCAAGGGTCATTTTGGTAATTTTAAAACAGGTATATATGTTTTGTGTTGTTTTGTTTTTTAAGTTTAACTGAAATTGCTCTACATTATACTCTGTGCTCTATATCAGCGGTCGCCAACCAGTGGTCTGTGAGGTCCGAAAGGTCGGTGACTGCTGGTTTAAGGAAACCTTTGGAGCAGTGGTCAACAACCGGTGGTCCGTGGACATTGGTGGTCCGTGAGGTCTGGAAGGTTGGCGACCACTGCTCTATATAAAGCCATCCTCTCTCTAAAAGGGCGTCCTCCAGTCTTTCATTTAAAGACTGTGATACTAGTTTCCTTAAACATTATTTCAGAAAACATCTTTTTTTATTTATGTAGTCTCAGTTCATTGCTTTTTTTCTATAACATTAAAAGAACCATTAGAGTGATTTCTTTTCTGTGAGTATTATAATTTCTTAAGGTGCATTAATATTTGTTGGTATAGTAAAGGGGAAAGTTTAAGACCTACCACCCTGACCCTAAGTGGGAGACTTTGGTGAAATCCCTGAACCTTCTTAGCACAGTGTGAGAGGGTAGAGTGGATCTCTGACATCAGTTTTACCCCTAAATTTTCACAATTTTATGCCCTAGAGCAGCAGTTGCCAGCCGGTGGTCCGTAGACCACTGGTGGTCTGTGAGTCCAAACGGTTGGTGACCGCTGCCCTAGAGGCAATTAGCCTAAACTAAAATGAAAACAGTTCTAAAATAAAGTAATTTAAACATTTTAAATAGTGCCCTTGGGTTAGTATTATATATTTTTATATAATTTATGCTTATTGGCACTGAATATATCATTCTTAACATAAAGGAAGGTGATGACCTGAAATTTCTTTTGTTTCCTCTCATCAAAAAGGTTACTTGTTTGTCAGTTTTTTTGTTTTTTCTAGCTAGAATTGTTTCTCTGATTTTCTATAGGAGTTCTGTTCCAGTTAACATCAGTTTGGTAAAAACTTGACCATTAAAATCTAAGTTTTTTATTTTGACTATGTAGAAGAGAGAAAAGGAATTTCAGGGATGAAAAAAAATTTTTTTAAGTAGGCAAAAACTACCAAATATCAGGTAATTAATAATTCAATCTGTACATGCACTCACTGACAATCTCCATTTTCTTCTCCTCCCACTGTTTTCAACTTATACACAGTCATTAGTTTATTTCTCTATTTTAGGTGGTGTTTGATATTCGAATTAAAGCCATAAAGGAATTAAAATTAATGAAGGAACTAGGTAATCGTTTATGTTTGCTTTTGGCTTTGGGGTTTAATTTAGTTTTGATTTTTAATTGAAAAAAATTATGGGAGAGTACACAAAATAATTTAGGGAAAACTCATGCACGTACCACCCAAAATGGACAGATGTTAACATTTTGGCATGTGTTTGTTTTGTTTGAAACATTACAAAGCCCTCTGTGTCCTCCTCAGACCCACTCTCTCTCCCTCCCCAGTTGCAACCACTATATCTGATTTGGGTGTGTGTCTAGTCTGTGGACTCATATTGTATATATTATGTTCCCTTATATATGTGTATGTGTAGATTGTGTTTTTACACTTACATAAATTAAGATACTGAGTATAGCATTCTATAAATTCACTATTCACTCAGCATTGGGTTTTCTTTAACAGTCTTTTATTGAGGTACAGTTTATATACCACAGTTTATATATCAAATTCCTGTTGGAAGCCTAATTAAGTGATTATTAGTTAAGGTATAGAGATTTACCACCATCACTGTAATTGAGTTTTAGAACATTTCCATCACTCCAAAACAATCCCTCATTCCTTTTCACATTCTGAGCCCCTGATGACCACTCACCTACTTTCTGTCTAGATTTGCTTTTCTGGACATTTCATGTAAATGGAACCATATAATAAGTTGTTTTTTTTATGTCTGGCTTCTTTCACTTAGCACTCCATTTTTTGATTCATCCATGATTTACTGTGTATCAGTAATTTATTCCTTTTCCTAGTATCCCATTCTATGATATGTTACATTTTGTTTATTCATTTACCAGTTGATTGATTCATTCACTTTTTGGCTTTTATGAATAGTGTGCTATAAACCAGCAGTTGCCAACCTTTTGGACCTCATGGACCACCAGTGGTCCACGGATCACTGGTTGACGACCGCTGCTATAAACACTGTCTTTGTGTGGACATCCTGTTTTATGCAGGATTAGAATTGCTGGGTCAAATGGCAAATTTATGTTTAGCTTTATAAGAAGCTGCCATACTATTTTCCAGAGTGGCTGAACCAGTAATATGTCAGGGCACTAGTTGGCACTGTATTTTTTATTATAGCCATTCTAGTGAATATGAATTGGTAGGTCATGGTGTGTTCTATTGTATTTTCCTTATGCAGTGATGGTGAGCACTGTTGATGTGCTATGGTCCATTTGTATATCCTAAGAATTCTATTAAAAAGCTACTAGAAATAATAAGTGAGTTTATTAGGAATTCAAATCATATACAAAAGTCCATTGTATGTTTACCTACTAGTAACAAAAACAAATGGAAGATGAAATTAAGAAAACACTTAGAATAAGATATCATAAAATACTTGGGGATAAATTTAACAAAATGTGTGCAAGACCTGTACACTGAAAACTAGAGAACATTGCTGTGAAAAATAAAAACGACCTGAATAAATGGAGAGATGTCCCATGTTCCTGGGTCGGAAGACACAATATTGCTGAGGCTAATTCTCTCAAAATTAATTTGTGGATCCGATGCAATCTCACTCAAAATCCTAGAAGGTGGTTTTTTGGGGTCATGAGGGGGGAGAATAAATTGAAAATCATCCTTGGGTGAGGATTAACAATAAAAAAATTTGTATTAGAATTATGTGCTAGTTTCATATGACTATAATATAGAATACAGAACTCAAGAATCTCAGAAAGGAGATTCTGCCAACATCTAATAAAATTAGGACTTCTAAGACCCATGTCATACTTTCCCTCTCAGAAGGCTCCACCCTCCCAACCTCCCCATTTCATGTCCAACTTTGTAAGAATTCTGACTGGACCAAACCTGGTGTGTTCCTTCCCACAAAACAGGAATTTGCATCCTCAAAAATAGGGCACACCTGCCCTAATCCATTTAATGGGCATAAAAAAAAATCACCTAACATTTTAAAGAGACAGTCTCTGCAAAGTTCCTATGTGCACAAGTTTCAGTTATCACAGTTTATTATGTAACAATGACCCAGAAACACAGTTCAAATTCCAGCTACCACTGGATTTAACTGCATAATTGTGTAAAGCACAAACGTGGCTCCCAGCTTCAGTCCACAGATCACTACAGAAATAACAAACGTACATCACTGCATGTCTGATCATTAATTTCACCACACGGACAGTAGAGTGTGTATAGTTCATTGCCTCCTTTTCTCCCAGTGGTAAACCCATGTGACATTTTATAAGGACAGGTCATCAAACTGGCCAACCAAGAGGAATGTGCAGCAAAGAAACAAAGCACGTGGAGTGATAGAAGAAATAGCTGACATGGGGGTGTTGACATGCAATCATTCAAGAGACTAGCCACGCAGGTGGAGGAACTTAATGAATGGGCACTTATCCACAGAAGTGAGGACCGTGGTTGTGACAGAAAGAATAAAGCTGTCCCAGAAGTGATGCTAGCAAAAAAAACAGTTCACATTAAAGGGGCTCTTGGGCATATTTCATGAGGTTGAAAGCACAAAATGTAAAATATTGGAAGCTGATCCAAACTTAGAAATCTGAGTATGACAGTTTGCTGTGAAAAGAAAAGATGCTCACTGTGTAGCATAAGTCATTTGAGTAGCTGAAGAAAGCAAGCCCTGTTTACACTATTGACATGTTTCACACAAAGAAATAAGACAGTATCTTTTAAAGGGCAAGAAAATTGTAATTCTTCTCACTGTTAAGATTGCTTTGCACCGTTTCAGCTTGCAAGGCATTCTTACAGTCCTGTGCTACTGCAGTACAAAGTGAAGACTGCCTGTACTTGTTTTCTGGTTGTTGGGGAAGGAGGGATTGTTTTTGTTTTAGCTTATCATAGCTTCCTGCTAATTAACACAGTAGAGGCTCTTGAGTTTCCTTTCTTTGGTGCACTGACCAGCTTCTTCTTCCTTGCAGCTGAGAACAGCTGTTTGAGACCTATTGATAGAAATGGGAAGCTTCTTTGTCCAGGTAAATCTTTGTGGTAGCTTTCAAAAGCTGACACATATTCATTCATGCTATCTAACTTTCTTAACACTTTTACTTTAAATGATGGCTTCCAATACCTAATATTCTTTAATTACCTTTTAGAAATTGATTTATAGGACATACTTTCATCCAGGTGTCTTACTCACGTGTTACAGAATATCTTAACCAAAATTCAAACACTTCTGTTTTGAAACAGCTGTCTTTCTGATTAGCTGATCCTCATTTTAGTCATGGGTTTTTTTGTTTTTTTTGTTGTTTTTTTAAAATGTATTTTTATTGATTTTTTACAGAGAGGAAGGGAGAGGGATAGAGAGTTAGAAACATTGATGAGAGAGAAACATCGACCAGCTGCCTCCTGTATACCTCCCACTGGGGATGTGCCTGCAACCAAGGCACATGCCCTTGACGGGAATCGAACCTGGGACCCTCTAGTCCGCAGGCCGACGTGCATCCACCGAGCCAAACTGGCTTTGGCTAGTCATGGGTTTTGATCTACTTTTATCCTTATAGATTTGTTGTCAGTTTTTTAATTTGCTAACTTTATTGAGGTATCTATTATGGAAGAGTCTTTCTTCTAACCTCTGTAACACTTGTCATTAGATGTAATTGAGTCTAATTATTGACAGTAGACTCTAGAATATTCATAGTCACCTCATACCTTAGCATTGTTGTACAGATAACAGGAATAATATATTCTAGCATTTGGAAATAGAAAATCAAACATAACGATAATATATATAACCCTTTTTCATGGAGTGCAGCTTTCTCTTTCTTGACATTCTTGATTTTCAAAAGAAAAATTGATTTAAGTATAGTATTTTGCCCAGAAAGGTAGGAATGAATAATATTCATTCTGTTATAAAAAATTTTTGTAGTGCCAGACAGTTATACGTTGAAGGAAGCAGAACTGAAGATGGGGAGTTCACTGGGACTCTGTCCTGGAAGAGCACCAACTTCCTCTCAGGTAACATGAGATCACCTGGCCACCACACCCACCTGCCCACAGTCAGTTCTTCACTTTATAATTCACTAGAGGCCAGGTGCACCAATTCGTGCACCAGTGGGGTCTCTCGTCCTGGCCTGCGTGATCAGGCCAAAACCGGCTCTCTGAGAGGTCCTGGATTGTGAGAGGGTTCAGGCCAGGGCGAGGGACCCCACCAGTGCACGATCGGGGCCAGGGAGGGACGCAGGAGGTTAGCCAGCCGGGGAGGGACCATGAGAGGGCTCCAGGGCATATCTGGCCATCTCGCTCAGTCCCGATCGACTGGACGCCAGCAGCAAGCTAACCTACTGGTCAGAGCGTCTGCCCCCTGGTGGTCAGTGCACATCCTAGCAACTGGTTGACCTTTCGAGTGTCTGCCCCCTGGTGGTCAGTGCACGTCATAGGGAGCAGTTGAGCAGCCGTACCATATCATTAGCATATTACGCTTTGATGGGTTGAGGGGACGACCGGACACTTAGCATATTAGGCTTTTATTATATAGGACTAGAGGCCCGGTGCACAAAAAATTTGTGCACTCGGGGGTAGGGGTCTCTCAGCCCGGGCTGTGCCCTTTCGCAGTCTGTGACCCCTCGGGGGTGACCACTTGCTGGCTTAGGCCTGCTCCCCGGGGGATTGGGCCAGGATGGCAATCAGACATCCCTCTGGCAGCCCGGCAGCCCTTTAGGGATGTCCACAGGCCAGCGGGGAGCAGACCTAAGCTGCAGTCAGACATCCTTAGCGCTGCTGAGGAGGCAGGAGAGGCTCCTACCACCACTGCTGTACTGGCAGCCATCAGCCTGGCTTGTGGCTGAGCAGAGCTCCTCCCATGTGAGAGCGCCCTGACCACCAGAGGGCAGCTCCTGCATTGAGCATCTGCCCCCTGGTGGTCAATGTGTGTCATAGTGACCAGTCATTCCCAGTCCTTCTGCTGTTAGGGTCAGTTTTCATATTACCCTTTTACTTTACAGGATAGAGGCCTGGTGCACGGGTGGGGGCTGGCTGGTTTGCCCTAAATGGTATCCCGGATCAGGGTGGGGGTCCCACTTGGGTGCTTGGCCAGCCTGGATGAGGGGATGATGGCTGTATGCAGCTGGTCACACCCCCTTCAGGGTGGGGGTCCCCACTGGGGTGCCTGGCCAGTCTGGGTGAGGGGCTGAGGACCGTTTTCAGGCTGGCGGGCAACTGAAGCTCCCAGCCTCTCCTTTTTTACTGTATTTTGGTTTTTTTTCTGGGATTTATTTACCTTCTATAGCTGTCACTGGAGCCGAGAGCCGGCTCCAGCTCTGAGGCCGATGCTGGCTGAAAGCAGGTTTCTGGGGATTGTTTAGCTTCTATAATTGCAACTTTGTTGCTTAGAGTGTAGCTTAGAGCAGGGCAAGGCAGGCCGGGAACGTTGGCTTCCTCCGTCACTGGAGCAAGCAAGCCTCATGTTCGCTTCAGCTGCCTGGCTGCCGGCCGCCATCTTGGTTGGCAGTTAATTTGCATATCCTGCTGATTAGCCAATGGGAAGGGTAGCGAAGTTACGGTTAATTACCATGTTTATCTGTTATTAGATAGGATACCTTAACTATTCCAGTAAAACTGTAATTCTTAAACATTTTATTTTCCTTAAATGATAACCTTTTATTTTAGGAATGCTGTGTTTAAATAAAAAATACTAGCCCGGCCAGTGTTGCTCAGTTGGTTGAGTGTCGTCTAGTGCACCAAAAGGTTGCCAGTTAGATTCCCTGTGAGGGCATATAGCTGGGTTTGATTTCCAGGTCAGGGCACATGCGGAAGGCAACTGATCAATATATCTCTCACACATCCATGTTTCTCTCTTCCTTCCTCTAAGTATGTCCTCGGGTGAGAATAAAAAATTGTAAATGAAAAATACTATGTCAAAGCATAGTCAAAAGGTTCTTTTTCTGCAAAAACTGGTTAAGGGGAATGTTACAGCTACCAGTTTCAACCATATTTCAGAAATTCTGAAATGTGCCCTTTCCCCCCAACTTTTAACATCTGTGAGATTAGGCTGCATATTTTGTCCATGGCATCCTACAGTTATAGCCAGCACCGTGTTTTCTTTTTTCGTGGTACATAAAGCAATGAGTAATAGCTAATTAAATTTTAGATTTAATGAAATACAGAATATTAATTCTGGTTGTACTATCTCTGCAATAATATAATCTCTCAACAGCTTGGTCTTTATCAGTATTCATTTCCTATATAAATACCATCTGTTTGACTTTGCCAGAAGCCCTACCTATTTAATAAACTTTCATTACAGTCCCAAAGTCATATTTATGTCCTTATTGTTAAGACTGTGTCGAGTTTAGCTGGTTCATATCAGGAGCCCTCTGTCTGGATCCACTTCATTCGTTTTCCAGCCACCTCTCTTTCATTTCTTCTTCCTTGAATAAGCTGGAGAAGGAAAACATGACATGTGAAGTTGAGTTACAAAGGAAAGTAGGCCCGGCCAGTGTTGCTCAGTGGTTGAGCATCCACCTATAAATCAGGAGGTCATGGTTCGATTCCCTGTCAGGGCACATGCCTGGGTTTCGGGCCCGATCCACCATAGGGGGCATGCAGGAGACAGCCGATTGATGATTCTCTCATCATTGACATTTCTCTCTCTCTCTCTCTCTCGCTCTCTCACTTTCTTTCTTTTCTGAAATCAATAAAGACATATTTTTTTTAAGGGGAAGGAAAATAGGGCTCTAAGCAGCTGAGTTGACAAGAGATCAGACTCACATTTTTCCTGTAGAGTCTTGGGAATCATAGTATATGGACAGAAACCAAATGATTCAGAGAAAAACAGAGTTACGCTTATAGTGTATAGTAATTGCAAGTCCCTTTGAGGAATGACCAAGAAAGATGGAGATCATGGAAGAATAAAGAATATCTATGAGAGATGTTTTTAGGAGTAAAAACATTGGTGATTAAGCATCTTACATTTCTAGGTAGTTGAGATTATTATTTAAATTGTAACATTATATTACCCAACGTAGTTTTGTTTTACATAATTTGATATTTTTTTTAAAGTTTCATGGACTACATGAAACTTTTCTTTTTGGGGAGTAAATAATACATTTGTAGAATTTTAAAATTTAGACTGAGTTGCATTCACACTATGTCTCGATCTTAGCTGTTCCTGTTTTTCGCCATGGGAAGTGATATCCAGCCTGGGTCAGAGATGGAAATCATAGTAGAAGAAACAATCTCTGTGAGAGAAGTAAGTTATTTTACTTGGGGGAGGAGGGGAGTCTGTGGGTGTCTGATATGGGGAACAGGAATAATCTGTATTAGGATTTTGAGGTCCTAAGGCTAGGGGTTTACATAATATACTTTAAATAATTCTATGTATCCACTAAAGGAGTAGTTTTGGGAGCTTGAAAATTGGTGAGCAAACTGGAATTTTACATTAGATTATTTTTTATTATTATCAATAATGTTGATCATAGAAACTTGGAATATGTAGAAACAGATTTTTTAAAAACATTAAAACCTCTCATCATACCTTATCCCATAATATGAACATTGTGGCATATTTCCTTTGTTTTTACTTTATATACAGACACAGTTACATACACAGAGGTAGAAATGTGAGTGAGTGAGTGTGTGTGTGTGTGTGTGTGTGTGTGTGTGTGTGTGAGAGAGAGAGAGAGAGAGAGAGAGAGAAAGCATCTTGTCAGAACAGAAAGCAGAGAAGCCAGCAAAGATGACTGGCGTCGGCAAAGAAACACAGAAGCCAACATGAAGAGGCTGCCTCTGGTCAAAGATGAGACAGCTTGGACCTCAGTGGGAATGGTCATGAAAGTTGACTGGTATATATAAAGTCTGTGAGTTCATATGACCCTAAAAATGCCATCTTCATTAGGTACCGATGGGTAACCAAGTGGATGCTTGGGAACCATGAAGGAAAGAATTGAGCATTTGTCCTGTTTTTGTTTTACAGACTATACTGCAGGGCAACTAGACAGATAACAAGTTTTTAAATAAACAATCCCAGCCAATAAAAAGAAAGAATTTTAAATTCTCAGTTTTTCAACTCCGAATGACGTTGGAAGGCAGTGATCCTGAAAGCCTGTGCACAACCCAAAAAGGACAACACTCAGGCATTATAGAAGTTTAACACTACTCATGCTTTTCTTGCCTCCCAAAACCCCCAAACAACCTGAGTCTGATCAAACCTAGAAGTACAGTTAGCACAGTCCAAAAGTGGAAAACTCTTCAAGAAATCAGCTACAGGGGAGAGGGCCTGTAGGTTAAAAGATCTTGTCTTAGGAGAAACAGCAAGCAGGGCAGGGTGTGGACTTCATTTGGCCCTTAATTCAAATCAGAAGAACTAATAATAGTTTGGAAGAAAGGGAAATTTGAACACTGACTAGATAATTGTTATTAAAGAATTCTTAATTTTTTTTAAATGTCATTGTTTTAGGGTTATTTTTTTAAGGATGTTTATCTTCATGTAAATATTAATAAATGATATTATATGATACCTGACATTTGCTTCAAAAGAATCTGGGATAGGAGAAACCAAGATGGAGGTATAGGTAAACACGGGAAATTGCTGCCTCACACAACCACTTCAAAAATACAACTAAAAGACAAAACGGACATTGTCCAGAACCACAGGAAGGCTGGCTGAGTGGAACTTCTACAACTAGAAGGAATGAGAAAAGCACACTGAGACTCAGAGGAGGTGCGGAAGTAAAGTGCAGAGGTATGGAGGCACACGTGGAAAGGGCTGGCAACTGAGGACGTGGTTGTTTTTTTCAATTGGGAGGGAGACACAAGCTCCCAACTGCTCTGAACTCCAGTTCCGGGCGAGTCTCTGGGGACCCAGACTCATACGGGGAGAAACTGGACTGTCTGGCATCGGTTGGAACTCGAGGGCGGCTTTCTCTCAGAGGTGCTTGCAGTGATTACCGGGACACTGAGACCCGGGGCCTCTTAGGGCAGAGCTGAGGATCAGCTATAGCTGTTTGCTCCACCCTGTTGATTCCTGGGGCCCCTTTCCCCATCCTAGCTGTTCCTAGAGGCTTTTGCATATGAATGGCCTGGCCCTTTGCAATCTGAAATTACCTAACAAACTGCAGCTGGGTCAGAGAGACCCAGAACATCCAAAAGAAGGCCCAAGTTCCCACAGCAGCTTGCATTGCTTCACAGTTGGGCCTCATCTGGGCACCTCCAAACCCCAAACAAAGAAGAGGAATCTGCAGATCTCTCCATAGCCCCTGCTAGGTAGCCTCAGGTAGAGGCTAAATTAGCACCTCCTTAGAGATCCAAGATCAGTGTACCCAGTGGTCAGAGTGGGACCATCCAGATTACAACTCCTCAGATCCATAAGGGACACACTCAGGGGGCAGACTCAGTGAGCACCAAAGCCCCACTGAAGCAAGTCTTGCCCCAGAAGGGTGCCTCCAGCACAGAAGTTCTCCCACTGTAGACACAGCTGATTCTCACAGACAATTGGCTTGGAAGTCAATTCCTCCCAGCGATACCAACTACAATCAAGGCTTAACTACAGCTGAAACCGGTTTGGCTCGGTGGATAGAGCGTCGGCCTGCAGACTGAAAGGTCCCAGGTTCGATTCCAGTCAAGGGCATGTACCTGGGTTGCGGGCACATCCACAGTGGGAGATGTGCAGGAGGCAGCTGATCGATGTTTCTCTCTCATCGATGTTTCTAACTCTCTCTCTCCCTTCCTCTCTGTAAAAAATCAATAAAATATATTTTTTTTAAAAAAAAGGCTTAACTACAAGACTGAGCACACAGCCCACAAAGGGGTGCGCCAAGAGTGTCAACCTCAGGTAATTGGGGAGGCTGAGCCACTGGGCCCTATAGGACACCTAGCACAGAAAGCCACTCTATCAACACAGAGAAGCATAAAAAATGCGGAGACAAAGAAACAGGTCACAAATGACAGAAATGGAGGAAAGCAAACTACTGGATATAGAGTTCAAAACCACGGTTATAAGGTTTTTCAAGAAACCGCTGATAAATTAAGTGAGACCCTTAATAAATCTAGTGAGACCCTCGAGGTTATGAAAAAGGACCAACTAGAAATTAAGCATACACTGACTGAAATAAAGAACATTATACAGAGTTCCAACAGCAGACTAGAGGATCGCAAGAATCAAGTCAAAGATTTGAAATACAAAGAAGCAAAAAACACCCAACTGGAAAAACAAAAAGAAAAAAGAATCCAAAAATATGAAGATAGTGTAAGAAGCCTCTGGGACAACTTCAAGTGTACCAACATCCGAATTATGGGGGTGCCAGAAGAAGAGAGAGAGCAAGATATTGAAAACCTATTAGAAGAAATAATGACAGAAACTTCCCCTACCTGGTGAAAGAAATAGACTTACAAGTCCAGGAAGCACAGAGAACCCCAAACAAAAGGAATCCAAAGAGGACCACACCAAGACACATAATTAAAATGCCAAGAGCAAAAGACAGAGAGAATCTTAAAAGCAGCAAGAGAAAGACAGACAGTTACCTACAAGGGAGTACCCATATGATCGTCAGCTGATTTCTCAACAGAAACTTTGCAGGCCAGAAGGGAGTGGCAAGAAATATTCAAAGTGATGAATGCCAAGAACCTACAATCAAGATTACTTTATCCAGCAAAGCTATCATTCAGAATTGAAGGTCAGATAAAGAGCTTCACAGATAACTTTTCCTTTTCCTGCTGATAGCTCTCGCAGACATGGTGAACGTTCCTAAAACCCGCCGAACTTTCTGTAAGAAGTGTGGCAAGCATCAACCCCACAAAGTAACACAGTACAAGAAGGGCAAGGATTCTCTGTATGCACAGGGAAAGCGGCGTTATGACAGGAAGCAAAGTGGCTATGGTGGGCAGACTAAGCCGATTTTCCGAAAAAAGGCTAAAACTACAAAGAAGATTGTGCTGAGGTTTGAATGCGTTGAGTCTAACTGCAGATCTAAGAGAATGCTGGCTATTAAGAGATGCAAGCATTTTGAATTGGGAGGAGATAAGAAGAGAAAGGGCCAAGTGATCCAGTTCTAAGCTTCATATTTTGTTTGATTATATGACAATAAAATCATGGTATGTTCAATTCAAAAAAAAAAAAAAAAAAAGAGCTTCACAGATAAGGAAAAGCTAAAGGAGTTCACCACCACCAAACCAGTATTATATGAAATGCTGAAAGGTATCCTTTAAGAAGAGGAAGAAGAAGAAAAGGTAAAGATACAAATTATGAACAACAAATACACATCTATCAACAAGTGAATCTAAGAATCAAGTGAATAAATAATCTGATGAACAGAATAAACTGGTGATTATAATAGAATCGGGCATAGAAAGGGAGTGGACTGATTATTCTTGGGGGGGGAAGGGGTGTGGGGGGTGCGGGAAGAGACTGGACAAAAATCGTACACCTATGGGTGAGGACAGTGGCGGGGGGGGCGGTAAGAGCAGAGGGTGGCGTGGGATCCGGGTGGAGGGGAGCTATGGGGGGAAAAAAGAACAACTGTAATAATCTGAACAATAAAGATTTAATTTAAAAAAAAAGAATCTGGGATACAAGACGAGAAGTGGGTTGGGGTACTGACAAACACAAATGGCTGCAGCAGCGATTGAGACTTGAGGATCATTTTACGATCCTCTTGCATGTGGTGAAAGAGTTCCATGAGTAAACACCTTTTTAGTAAGTTCCTTTACTCTTGTTACATGCTGAAAATATTTTTGGAGTTTTTCATTTGGAGTTTTTCATTTTCACTTGCTGCTTTTAAGATTCTCTCTTTGAATTTGAGTGTTGTGTTTGTTTTTAATTTCAAAGAAAGAAAATCACAAATCTTTACAAAGGAGCGATGTGTGTATCTTTCTGTTCTCGTGGCAAGCAACTTGTTCCCACCACACCACCGAAACAGCTCTTACCAAGTGCAGCGGGTGGTTCTCAGTCTTCCTCTCTCTCCCTCTCTCTTGGCAGCATGGCATATATGTGAGGACTGTTCCTTGCAGCTCTTCAGATTTCCCTTCCTACCCCTTCTTAGTTTGCTACTTCCTCTTCTCTCCAGCTATAAGTACCTTAGGGCTCAATTCTTAAACTGGATCTCGCCTCAAAATTCCAGGCTTACATAACCAGCTGCTACTTGGTTGTTTGATTGTCATCCCAAATTACAACACACCCACAACAGCATTTCTGGTCTTCTCTCAAAACATAACTGGGTTTTTTCCCTCCAGCTCTTAGGAAGGAGAGCTTATTCGGTCATCTTCTTAACTATGTGTATTACCTATTTGATCAGACTTAAATAGGCCCCAGGGTCCAAAGAGGTTGTTTCTTTCAATACTGTAACTCTGAAACAGGAAACTAATGAACATACTTTTTTTTTTTTTTTACAGTGTTTGAAGATAATGCTGGAGAAATTTGGCCTACCAGGTAAGTTACAGGCCATGATGATGTAGAATCTTATCCACATCCTTGACTTATAAGAAAGTACTTATAAGCCTAATGAAAATGTTTCAGCCCTTTTTTTTCTCAGGGTTATCTGTTACACTTTATATCTGTGTGTACATAATAAGTTCTCCTGATTCTGTTTGCAAGCTGGAAGAACACTAGTTGTAAATTAGCCGACCACTGAGGATCCAACAAAGACATAAAAGAGATGAAGTTAAGATTACCTTGTGGAATCACTCCAATCTTTTGCTGGTTTTGTTTAAACCTCATTGATTCAGAATGTTGGTGATTGTGCTTCATACCTGTGTGGTTTAGTATTGATTAGGGAATGTCATATGAATGAAAACACAAATGCAGGACATCTGAAGTAGCTACCAGGGGAACCCAGCCAGCGAGCATCACATGCTTTCATTGGAGTGCTTTGCCACTCTCTGACTGCATTCCTTGTCTGGAAGGGAAGGTCATGTGCTCTGGAGCTTCTATGCATTGTCCCATTTCATTTCGACAGTAGTGTTCCCATGCAGGGATCATCCCCGTTCCCATTTTACAGAGGACGGGACAGAGGCTGAGAATGGTTAAATGGCTTGCCCAGAGTTACACAGCAAGTGTAATTTACACAGTCTCTCTGATTTCAGAACCCGAGTTCTTTCCATCTTGCTGTGCTATGAAGTAATGGTGTTCACTTTTAACTTACTGGTGTGTTTGCAAAAAATATATATACTTAGATTAAGTTAAATATTCTTGTAAATCTTACTGTATTTAAAACTAGAATTAATGACAAAAAGGGTCTGCAAAGAAGAGTATTGGGATTCAAAACCTATGGCCTATGCAGGATGAATATGAGATCTAGGTTTATTCCTCTGGCTGTAGTTTCTTTCAGTGGGTGGGGGAATTGACTATTTTTAAGATGTTGCTGTTTAACTTAATAACCAGGATTTCCAATTTCCACTTGACTCGGCTCCCTTCAAAAAATTTTCTTCCCATTTCCTCAGTGCAGCAAGCATGTGAAAAACAGAAATTTAATTAAAGACTGTTTACATTTATAAGTGTTATACCAACTTTATTAAATGTATTCCAAAAGTACTATTTTTTGTTAGATTAACCGCTAATTGGATAGCATCAGTTTTGCTGAACACATTATCAATTGCTGAGCAATGTTAGCATATACTTTCAGCCAAGACAGTGAAATGAAACTTAACTTCTGTACTTATATGTATATGTACATATATTTATACTCATGTGTGATATGTGTATACATGTAAACAAAGGTGTAACATAGCTATCATGTAATAGTAGCAAGTGTTTTCATTTGCAAATATATAATTACTAGAGGCCCGGTGCGAAATTCGTGTACTGGAGGGGGTGTCCCTCAGCCCAGCCTGCACCCTCTCCAATCTGGGACCCCTCGGGGGATGTCCGACTGCCGGTTTAGGCCCAGTTACAATCCGGGACTGCTGGCTCTTAACCACTCGCCTGTCTGCCTGCCTGATAATCCCTAACCACTTCTGCCTAGCAGCCTGATCACCCCCTAACCACTCTGCCAGCCTGATCGACGCCTAACTGCTCCCCTGCCAGCCCTATTGCCCCCAACTGCCCTCCCCTGCCGGCCCGATTGCCCCCAACTGCCCTCCCCTGCCAGCCCGGTCGCCCCCAACTGCCCTCCCCTGCCGGCCATCTTGTGATGACATGGGCACGGCCATCTTGTGACCACATGGGGGTGGCCATCTTGTGTGCAAGGGTGTGACGGTCAATTTGCATATTACCTCCTTATTATATAGGATACACAATTATACATCTATTCTTGGTGGAATAGGAGATTAACCAAATTGTGGAAACAACTTATTTTTCATGCTCTGGAAGAGAGAATTTTATTTTAAATATATGTTTTTATTGATTTCATTTTTTAAAATATATTTTTATTGATTTCAGAGAGGAAAGGAGAGGGAGAGATAGAAACATCATGATGAGAGAGAATCATTGATCAGCTGCTTCCTGCCCTACACTGGGGATCAAGCCCACAACTCAGGCATGTGCCCTGACTGGGAATCAAACTGTGACCCTCCTGGTTCATAGATTGACATTCAACCACTGAGGCACACTAGCCAGGTGAGGGAATTTTTTTTAAAAAATTAGTTAATTATTAGATCAAATCCCATTCAATTTTCATTTCCCAGAAGGGTCATTCCTGACAAACTCTTAAAACACATTCTTGTGAATTTTTTTTCATTCTGATTCTGCTGCTTTCACAGGTGACACATGGCACTTAAGGAAAATGGATTGGTGCTATGAAGCTGGGGAGCCTTTGTATGAAGAAGTAAGGTTATTTTTATATATTTCACTCTTTAAAATGATTGTGTTTATATGGTATTTTCATACAGGATACTTATCCTACTCATGAATAAATTCTAGAGAAAGATTTAATTTGTTTAGGATTCAAAAATGTATACATGCATCCACCTTTACTCTTCCCTCCCTGTAGTTATTTGAGAGCATTCAGAGGGAAGGTCTCAGCCAAGTGGGACTATTTCTGACATCTGTGTTAAGTCCTCTTTTGGTAAGAGAGTGTGTTCCTGGGAATGGTGGTTCTTCATTAGGAAGCAGAGAACTTTAGCAAACAAAAGACATTTGAACTAATGAAAGAATTTGGAGATACACTCTGAATTTTGAAACCTGAATATTTTAATCTCAGAGTTGATGGCAGAATTCATCTTACCAACCAATCACTTAGGCTCTGATCTTAACTACATCTCTAGATCCAGCCAAACTCTTAGGGTAGCCTTAGGAACAGTTGTATCACAGGATAGGTGGGGTCTGGTTAATCTTATCCAAATAGCACCCAACCTCCTATCCAATCTCACAGCATTAGAAGTAGACCCAAAATGAAGCTTTGTGAGAACGTTTAGACAGTAAAACGTGGTCAGCCACCCCTCCCCTATCTGCCTGCTTCTGTTCAGTGACATACAGTGGCACTGAACATCAACAGAAGTTGATTGAAGCAGGTAGCGGGGTCACCCCTCGAACACTCTTTGCTGTGTCATGGTCAGTAACATTATGGAGAGAGGACCCTCTTGAATCTTGGACATGGATTTGACTGCCCAGAGTAAGAAGTGGACCTAAAGAATCTTCAGGCCCTAGCCGATTTGGCTCAGTGGATAGAGCGTCAGCCTGTGGACTAAAAGGTCCTGAGTTCGATTCCGGTCAAAGGCACATGCCTGGGTTGTAGGCTCAATCCCCAGTAGGGGATGTGCAGGAGGCAGTCGATCAATGAGTCTCTCTCATCATTGATGTTTCTATCTCTCTCTTCCTCTCCTTCCTCTCTGAGATCAATAAAAATATATTAAAAAAAGAAAAGAATCTTCAGGACATACTAGTATAGTTTGGATGTCGAGAGTAATATGTAGTCACATAGTTTCCAGATTTTCTTCTCTATTAAGTCCCAAATTGGTATCAAACAGTTCTAAAACTGTCTAGAGCAAACTCATTACCCTCAAAATTGCTTTCTCTTCCCGATTTGCTGCCTGTCTTTCCCATCCTGATCTTCTTCAGCCTGAAATGTGGCCAATCCAACTTACCTGCCGCCTTCTTGTTTGGGCTCAGCCTTTTCAAAGGCCTGTCAGTTTTTCCACTCCTTCCTGAGTCCACTGCTGGCCTCCTGGTTCAAGCCATTTATTTTTCCTTTTACCTAAATTATTGCAACTGGCCTCCCTGAGCCCAGGTGTTCCCCACTTCAGTGTGTTATGCATGTAGCAGCCAGATTGATTTTTAAAAACTCCTTCTCAGAAGTCTTGAGTGGCTGTTTACAAAGGAACTAAAAGCTCCCTTTTTTCTATTCCACATCCCTTAGATCTGTGACCACCCTTCCCATCCAGCCCCCACCCCCCCCTTACTCTGATACTGTCCACTCTAATCAGTCTAGTCTAAGCTCTTCCCTAAACAAGCCATACTTATTATTTTTTTAATATATTTATTTATTGATTTCAGAGAGGAAGGGAGAATGAAAGAGAGAGATAGAAACATCAATGATGAGAGAGAATCATTTATTGGCTGCTTCCTGCACGCCCCACACTGGGGATTGAACCCGCAACCCAGGCATGTGCCCTTGGCCGGAATCGAACCTGGGACCTTTCAGTCCGCAGGCTGACACTCTATCCACTGAGCCAAGTCGGCTAGGGCCCATACTTATTCTTGACATGACCTTGACTTTGTTCACTTTTTCATGAGAAATTCCTTCTCTTGTTTCATTCACCTTTCCAAATCCAACGAATCTTTTTAGGTTGAACTAAAATGTCATTTTCTGTAAATCAGTCTCATTATTTAACTAAAATGTCATCTTCTGTAAATCAGTCTCATTCTTTCTCACCTCTCTCTTTCCTCTAATCTTCTATGATACTTGTAGTTCCTACTCATAATTTGATATATAATAATAGACTGTTTTATAAGCCTATTTTCTATTCAACATCTGCTTTATCATTTATTCATTTATTTATTTCAAGGGTAATAGAGGCATAGGGTTCACAAACAAAAGTCCAGTGGTCTGTTTGTTCCTTGCAGAAGTCACAAGTAACAAAAAAGAATTTCCGTATTCCCAGGATGCAACACTGAAAGAGCTTATGCTATGTTCTGGAGACACTCTGCTTTTAACTGAAGGAAAACTTCCTTCTCCGGTAAGACTTTGCTTCCAATAGACACTCTGTGAATAATGGTTATTGTTGTCTCTGTGTGACAGTCAGAAAGAGAACAAAGAACTTACCCCAAAGTCTACCAGACACAGCCATCATATTTAACATGTTAGGTATTTCCTTCCTATAAAATCAATTGTATATACAATTTTATTTTCTACCTTTTCTATTTAATTTGTGAACCTGAAACAGTTACAATGTATGACTTATCACAGTTTAATTAACTTTTTATCTTCATTGTTGGAAATTTATCTTATTTTAAATTTTTTCTTATAATAGTACTTAAAAACGAAATCATCTTCAGATAGTTCTAAAGATGGAATTAACAAGTCAAAGGGCATGAACTTTTTAAAGACTTGAGAATGTATGTTGCCAAATTGTTTTCCCAGAGAGTTGTACTAGATTTACAGTCCTACCAGCAGATATGAGGGCTCC
Source organism: Myotis yumanensis (assembly GCF_028538775.1). NCBI lineage: Eukaryota > Metazoa > Chordata > Mammalia > Chiroptera > Vespertilionidae > Myotis > Myotis yumanensis. The sequence continues at coordinate 32,014,534 of NW_027223759.1, read as the reverse complement.
TTTCCCTCCTCTTTCATAAACACTGCATGTTCCCATTTTCTAAACCCATTAATTACTTATTCGTATTTTTAATGTGGACACATGTAAAGATTTTTTTTTAAAAAGTTGACCCCAAACTCCAGTACTCAGATATCCATTAGCTTATGATTAGAAAATTCACACAGCCTAGAAGGCTATATAAAATGAAAAAAAAAGTTTCTTCTACGTCTTTCTCCCCAGAAAGAGCCACAATTAACTTACTTGTCCTTTCAAGAAGAAAAGTGATACCTGTTTGTATGCTGAGTGTAAATATATGCATATATATTTAAAGTTTCCATACAGGGGATCATATTCCATACAGTGTTTTATATCTGTTGGTTTTTTCAGCACATACAGACCTACCTTATTCTTTTCCATGACTTCATGAAATTCTGTGGTATTTTATATACATGCTCTTTAAAGTTAATATTTGAATTGGTAATACTCATGATACAAAATTCAAAGTGTATAAAAAGCTGAGCCAGGAAAAATAACTATCCTCCCTGCCCCCCCAGCCACTCAGTGTGTCCCTCCAGAGGTAGCCAGATGCCTCTGTGTCAACACACAAGTAAGTCTGTGTGTGTACATAGCGCATATATACATATTTGTTATCCATATATAGGGGTGGGCAAAAGTAGGTTTACAATTATGAGTACATGAAATACAAAATTATTCTTGTATTATTATTTACTAATTGTATTGTTTGCATTGCAACTGTAAACCCACCTTTGCCCACCCACCTTGATGTGTAGCAATACACATCAAGTCATCTCATTCTATAGGTGGTATCTATATCTCCCATTGTATGGAGGTACTATAATTTAACCAATCTCTTTCAAAGAAGATTTCGGTTGCTTACAGTCTTTTGTTAATATAAATGACCCTGCAAAAAATACTATAAATGTCCATTTATCTACAGAATAAATTCCTAGACCTACCACTCTATTCTGCTGCCATCAACAATTGGCAGTGACTGTCTTTGTACCCGTGACTTTGTCTCAGGGCTCGTCCATCAGAAGGCAAATTCTCACCATGGATGGCAGGTCTAGGGCGTGGCATTTAAATTGTGACAATTTCAAATTACTCTCCAAAAACTTTGCTTCAGGTTTATATTTCTGCCACCAATTTACCCATACTTTCAACAACATATAGAATATTATTAAACTTTCTGGTTTTTGACAGTCTGATAAGTAAAAAAAATAGAATTTTGTTTTTCTGATTTATACTTATTTCATTGAATGGAGGTTGAGTGTTTATTAATCTTCACCTACTTAATAAACAAGTTATTTTAATATGCATTTCTTGAAATACATATTTAAAATATTTTACATGGTGTTTTCACATTCTCATCTTCTGTAACATCTTTAATCCCTAATAAAACTATTAAAGTTCTTTACTAACAGACAAAAAAGGTTAGTGAAGAACCAGTTGTTACACTAGTAAAACTAAAATTACAAGACAGGTTTAAGGAAATGTGCTTATTTCCTGTAGTGTGTGTATAGGAATCCAACTTAGACCATTAGGCTGTTGATTCTCTCAAGTTCCCATGGGAACTCGAATGAATGAAAACAGCTGGATCTGGGGCCTTGCTGCTCTCACGGGACCTGGATATATTTATATAGTTGGTTCTGTCAAACATTTTGCTGTTTTGTTTATACTGTTCATGTATGTAACTACTGAGCTACTTCTAAACAATGAACATTTAGTCTTATTTTATCACTTAAATTTTTTGATTGTAAAAACAATTAAAAGTGTAATATATAGCAGTTATACATCTGAAAGGAAAAACAATTAAGTTTGGGAACACTTTTTGTCATCAAGATGTTCCTCTTTATGGAAGTAGCAATGGAAGTTCACTTAATCTGTGTACCTCACAGCAGTGAGAAATGCTCCCTTCTCCAGGGTCTCCTGAAGGTGCCCATCTGGTGGTACCAGCCTCCGGGGCCCAACAGTCAGGGGAAGAGACATCTGGACCAGATGAACTGTACCCCTTCTCAAGGCGGGGTCTGGAGAGCTGCTTCCACCCCAGGTGAGACCAACAGAATCGCAGTGGCCTACGTGTCCTAAAGAAAATAGAACAACTGCTTCTGCTCTGAGGGCAAATGACATTTATTTCTTTTTTTAAATGTATGGTTGAAAATCAACCTATTTATCCCACAAGTCATTCCAAAGCAGTAACACCATCCTTTTATACAGTGCTTTAAAACCAACCATTCGCTATAAGGTACAATTTGTTAAAGTCTTTGTCAGTATATTTTTTCAAGGAATTTTTATGCCCTCTCTCAGGGTTCTCCTGGTAGACTAGGATATGGAGGCAGCTGGGACAGAGGCAGGGCTGGAGTCTGTCCCCTGCACCCTTCACCACTCCCCCCCCCCCCACCCTGAACTGCCTGCAGGTCATTCCACACCCCCACTGCCTTCTGAACAGTATATATGCTCTGCTTTACTTCTAAGTGGTTTCTCCACAGACAGAATTCAGCACATGTCACGATGAGCAAGAAATCACAGGCAGCGAGTTTGATTTTCCATTGTCAACAGTGGGTTTCCATTTCATTATAAAGAAAACACCAATCAGTCTCCTTTGTAACTGTAGATATATTATTAGGATCAACTCTTTATATATTGTTAATCATGCTTTACTTAGTTATTTAGCTTTTTTTGGGGGCGGGGGTTAAAGTATTATATACTTACATTTATTTTTTATTTTTTAAACCTCAGTATTGAAACTACTAAAAATGAATCAAGTTCTTCTCTCCTTACTCTTTGAAGTTAAGAATACATGTTTAGACCAATAAAATAATTTCATGTTGAATTAGCTATGAAATTAGCATTAAGTTATTTTTTGGTTGGGTCATATTAGATGTGTTAACTAATTCTAAAAATGCTATGGTAATAGAATAATAGTTACATATAGAGTTGGCTACAAACTTAAAAAGTGTGTTTAATCAGTGAGTTTTTCCATGAAAGTGAAAAAATAGGATCATTGTTTGATAGTCCTTCTTTATATAACAACACATGAGAAACATTTTTAAATCCGGAGTTTCCAAAAAGTATCTCTTAGCATTTGGTGTCCTTGAGATACAAGAAAAACCATTCATGAAGCTTTTTGTTTTAACTTATTTCCAATCTAATTTTGTTGTATATTAGCAGTGTGCCCAACAATAAACTAAGAGATTTAATTAAAGCAAAAATGAGTTAAATTATTCTGAATTTTAAATTTAGTTGCCAACTTTTATACCCAGGATTTTAGATGAGAGCGTGTTTTATTTCCCCCTTTTTATAACAAATGTAGAAGGCCTTCTTACTCTCAAGGACTGTCAGTAAACATCAACCACGTGACACCCACCCTGCCACACACTTGACAATGAGAATGCAGGTCTGCCCTCCCCTGACTGTCATAGTCTTTATACACAAGCAAGAAAACAGACAGAGAGAAACAGGTGGGATAGGTGTGATGTGAGAAAGAAACAGGAAGGTGATACAAAGAATAAGGGCAAAGTACTCTTTGAGGAAGGAGTATCAAAAAGAACATTCTAGTAGACACATGTGTGAAATTCCTCAAACCCCCACCAGTGAGAAAGCCATGGTCCTGTGCCAATAGCTTCCTCCCCTCCAAAGGCAGGAGGCCTGAATTGGAGGAACTGATTCTGAGTTACATGAATGGAATTGTATTAAAAGTATTTACAACATCAAAACATGGCATATATTTTAAAAATATGAAATAAATGCATTCAAGCTCCTTTCTAACATCTGGCTCTGTCCTCTGCAGGTGCTGCTGGTGATGTGCATGCGGATGTTCCCCTCTGCTACCTGGGAGACGTCAAAATCTCAGAAGATGCCACCTTAGGGGAGCTGAAGGCTCAGGTCAGACTTCTTCCTGCAGCGTACCTGAGTGGGGGTCTGGCTGCTTCCAGTGAGATATTAATCTATTCTTCTATCTCCTCTTCCCTCACTTACAGTCTGTTCTGATATGGCATGTGTTACATGCCATGTTCAGTGGTAAGTACCCAGCAGGCGACACGCACACGGCTCAGCTCCCTGGTCTTCTTTTCCGCCAGCTGCCCTTGCGGCTCTCATTCCTCCTCCTCTGACAGGCATGCTGTGCTTTCATTCAAATATACCCTCAGTGACTTGCAGCTTATGTTTATTTTTACCTTTTAGGTAAACATGATTTATTGAAACATTTGTAAAACATTCAGTTTAACCTTTACATTGTTTTTGTATCATTGTGACCCATGTGTTATATGTTGTTAAAGAGGCAGTATCCATTTCCCAGGTCAGAATATCAGCTTTATGTCAGATTATAGTGTCTTGTGTGTTAATATTCATAGAGAAAGAGTGTTTTGTCCAAATGGAAAGACTAAATTGAATACAACACTAAATGTTTCAGAAGCATCTTACTATTGTTGGACTGAAGTGAACATCCCTTCTTCCTCTTGGAAAAATGTGGGGGCAGATAGTAAGAGTATCAGTCACTAACGTTTGACCTGTGTCCTCAAAAAAAGCAGATGGTTTAATTATCATGAGACCAAGTAGGAAGAGACCTGTTTTCCTCATATTGGATTGAAAGATACAAAGTTGCTGTTTTTAGGTTAAAATGGATGAATATTGGCCATTTTATATACTGCAACCTAAATAATATAAATAATTACCTACTCCTCTAGAATTAGTGCATCAGTTTGGGGCTAGCAGTGGGATCCAGAGATATTGAAATATTTCAGAATCAAAAGATTCTTCTTGGGCAATGCAGACACTGCTAGAGAATCACAGGATGGATGTAGACGAAGCCCTTGCTTCCTCTACAGTGACCTCTGCTCTTGTGAGTTAGACTCATCTAAAAATTAATTTTAAAGTTTCATTTTCTAAAACATTCTGATCAAAAAAGAGTTTTGGGCTCAGATTTAGAAATCAGAAACTCACTTCTCTCTCAGCTGATTAGTTTGAGTTAGTTCTGGGAATGTTTCAGTAGATAGTACCATTACTCAAGATACTCTTTCCCTCAGATGTTCTTGTATGGTGCTTCATTTCTTCCTAAAGCAGTATCTTTTTAAGAGTGCTTTTCCAAACCCTCGGGCAAATTTCTATAAATGCCTGTTTCTTTTCTAGGCTATGACCTTGCCCTCCTTGTCAGAGTTTTTCATCCCGTCCCCTGCCTTCCTCAGAGCCTGGACAGTGGACAGTAAGCGCCCCGGGAGGCTTTTACGAAAAAACCAGCAGCAGCTCAGGTGGGTTCCTTGTTGAATTCAGTAACAAAGCCCGACCCTGGCAATTCCACATGTCAACTGGGTGACGCTTCTTACCGTAAATCAAACTCTGGAACAGCTTCAGTTTCCATATTAAGTATAAAATGTAGCTTCATGGAAGTTTACTATGTTCCAGAGGCTGTGAACAGAATTTTGAGTGTTTTTTTTTCTAGCTTTATTAAGCTGTAACTGATATAACATTGTGTAAGTTAAGGCATACAGCATGTTGATTTGATACACATACATTGTAAAACTATCACCACCGTAGCGTTAGCTGATGCCTGTATCACATCACATAAATGTTCTCATGGTGAGAACATTTAATATCTATTCTCTCAGCCCCTGGTAACTACCATTCTGGTGTCTACTGCTATGGGTTTGGCTTTTTCAGATTCTACAATAAGTAAATATTATACAGTATTTGTCTTTCTCTGTCTGACTTAATCTTATTATAATGCCCTGAGGGTCCATCCATGTTGTCACAAACAACAGCATGTCTGTCTTTCTTGTGGCTGAAAATAGCCGTGTGTGTTTGTGTGTACACACTTCATCTTTATCCATTCATTTGTTTGTTGGTGGACATTTAGGTTGCTTCTGTCTCTTAGCTGTTGTGAATAATGCTGCAATGAACATGGGAGTGCAGGTATTTCTTTGATAGCCTGTTTTCATTTCCTTTCTCATTGATATCCTGAAAAAGTAGGATTGCTGGATCATTTGGTATGGTAGTTCTATTTTTAATTTTTTGAGGAACCTTCATACTGTTTTTTCACAATGTATGTATCAATTTACATTCCCACCAATAATACACAAAGTTTCCCTGTCTTCCACATCCTCACCAGTACTTATCTCTTGGGTTTTTTTTTTATTTGTTTACTAGAGGCCCAGTGCATGAAATTCGTGCACGGGGGAGGTGGGGAGGTGGGGGGAGAGGTAGCGGGGAGGGTGTCCCTCAGCCCAATCTGCATCCTCTCCAATCTGGGACATCCCTCTCACAATCCGGTACTGCTGGCTCCTAACTGCTCGCCTGCCTGCCTGCCTCATTGCCCCTAACCGCTCCCCTGCCAGCTGATTTACACCTAACCACTCCCCTGCTGGCCCGATCGCCCCCAACTGCCCTCCCCTGCTGGCCATCTTGTGGCGGCATCGCGTGAGGGCGTGATGCCACGATGCCACCTAGGCTTTTATTATATAGGATAATAACCATTCTAATAGGTGTGAGGTGAAAACTAGTGGTTTTGATTTGATTTTCCTGATGACTAGTGTAGGATGTTGAGCACCTTTTCATGTACCTATTGGCTATTAGTATGCATTCTTTAGAAAAATGTCTATTCATTTCCTCTATTTTTTTTTTAATCAAATTGGGATTTCTGCTATTGAGTTTTATGGATTTTTTATACATTTTGGGTATTAACCCCTTATCAGGTATATGATTTGCAAATACTTTCTCCCAGTTCATAGGTTGCCTTTTTATTTTGTTGGTTTCCTTTGCTGTGCAGAAGCTTTTTAGTTTAATGTAGTCCCACTTGTTTATTTTCACTTTTGTTGCCTTTGCTCTTAGTGAAATCCAAAGAATCATTGCCAAGACCAATGTCAAGGAACTTAGGAGCTCTGTTATTTTTCTAGGAGTTTTATAGTTTCCAGTCTTAGGTTCAAGTTTTTAATCTATTTTGAGTAGATTTTGTGTATGGTGTAGTAAGATAGTGGTCCACTTTTCCCAGCACCATTTATAGAAGAGAGTATTCTTTCCCCATTGTATTTTCTTGGTGCCTTTGTTGTAAGTTAATTGAGCATATATGTGGATTTATTTCTGGGGTCTCTGTTGTGTTCCATAATAGAACTATGTGTCTGTTTTTATGCCAGTACCATAATGTTTTGATTATTATAGCTTCATAATATAATTTCATACAAATTCCATACAAATTTTAGGATTGATTTTTCTATTTCTGTGAAAAATGCCATTGACATTTTAATAGGGTTTGTATTTTACCTGTGGACCACTTTGGGTAGTATGAACATTTTAACAGTATTCTTCTAGTGCATGAATATGGGATATCTTTCCATTTGTGTTTTGGTCAATTTCCTTCATCAATGTCTTACAGTTTTCAGTAGACAGACCTTTCACCTCCTTGGTTAAATGTATTCCTAAGTATTTTATTCTTTTGGATGCTGTTGTAAATGGAACTTTCTCTTTCTGATAGCTGTTAGTGTATAAAATGTAGCTAGCTGACTTTTGTATATTGATTTTGTTTCCTGCAAGTTTATTTATTAGTTTTAATAGGTTTTTTTGGTATAGGGTTTAAGTTTTTCTAAATATAACCATGTCATCTGCAAATAGAAACAGTTTAACTTCTTCCTCTTACCTAATTGCTCTGACTAGGTCTTCCAGTACTACGGAATAACAGCAGCAAGAGCAAGCATCTTGTCTTGTTCTTGATCATAGGAGAAAAGCTTTCAGCTTTTCACCACTGAGTATGTTAACTGTGGGCTTGTCATATATGACCTTCCTCATGTAATTTCCTCTATATCCAGTTTGTTGAGTTTTTAACATGAAAAGATGTTGAATTTAGTCAAATGTATTTTCCTCCATCTATTGAGGTGATCAGATTTTTATCCTTCATTCCGTTAATGTGGTATGTCACACTAGTTGATTTGCAGATATTTGACACAACCTAGCATCTCTAGCATAACTCCCATTTGATCATGGTATATGATCCTTGTAATGTATTGTTGAATTCAGTTTGCTAATTTGAGGATTTTTGTATCTATGCTCCTCAGGGATATTAGCCTGTAATTTTCTTTTCTTAAAGTGTCCTTGTCTGGCTTTGATATCAGTGTAGTGCTGCCCTCATAAAATAAGTTTGAAAGAGTTTGAGAAGGATTACTATTCTTTTTTAAACGTCTGGTAGAATTCATCAGTGAAAACCATCTGGTCCTAGACTTTTCTTGGTTGGGAGATTTGTGATTTTTTATTCAATTTCCTTAGTAATAATTTGTATTTTCTATTTCTTCATGATTCATCCTTGTAGGTTACATGTTCCTAGGAATTTACCCATTTCTCCTAAGTTTTCCATTTTGTTGGAGTATAATTGTTCATAGTAGTATTAAAGTTTCATATATATAAATATAATTGATTTTAGAGAGGAAGAGAGAGGGAGAGATAGAAACATCAATGATGAGAGAGAATCATTGATCGTCTGCCTCTTGCACGCCCCCTACTTGGGATTGAGCCTGCAACCCGGGCATGTGCCCTTGACTAGAATCGAACCCAGAACCCTTCAGTCCACACGCCGACACTCTATCCACTGAGCCAAACCAGCTAGGGCCATAGTCGTCTTAAATGTATAATATTTTGCTTATTAAGACAGTTTAAAATTGACAAAAAAATGTTTTAAAAAATTAAATGATGTCACTATTATTTTGTTTTATTGATTATCAGGGAATATAAGTTGGGGAAGAGAACTGAGATCTGCTTAGAACCCCTTCAGAAAGAAGAACACTTAGGGTAAGAATTCCATGTCTTATCACAATGGGTGGCTTCTCAGTGGTATGGCAGATTAAAACAGATTTTGTTCTGTGTAACATGGAACCCATTTTCCATAGAAATTAGACTTGTTCAGTAAGTCCAAGTGCACACTAAGCCCACTCAGTCTTGAAGGACAAGCAGGATGCTGTGTTTTGCTCTGTTGATGCAGGTGGAGAGTCTAAAGTCAAACTGCCTTATAGCACCTCTCACTCTGGCCCTTCTTTCCACTTTTTTCATCCTAATATCACACCTGACATATTATGTCTCCCACTACTAGGATGTAATCTTTGCGAGAGCAAGTACTTTGTTTTTTGGTCATGGCTGTATCCCCAATATCTAGAACAGTGCCTTTGTCATAGTCAATGTATTTTTTGAATAAAGAAGCACCCCAAAGTTTCTTTCTATTATTTTTTCACTATAGAAGAATCTTTTTTTATTTCTATTTTTTTAATATTTTATTGATTTTTTACAGAGAGGAAGGGAGAGGGATAGAGAGTTAGAAACATCGATGAGAGAGAAACATCAATCAGCTGCCTCCTGCACACCCCCTATTGGGGATGTCCCCACAACCCAGGTACATGCCCTTGACCGGAATCGAACCTGGGACCCTTCAGTCCACAGGCCGATGCTCCATCCGCTGAGCCAAACCGGGTAGGGCTAGAAGAATCTTTTATATTGTACGCCATAAGCGTCTGTAGACGCAAGTGGCAGCCCTGACCAACTTTAAAATCATTTTTCATGAGAATTTTCAGCTGAGAATATTCAAGAACACCTGAATTGTAATATATCTATAATATTCATTGCAAATTGATTTTTTAAATTAAATTCAAAATGTCATGGCGTGTGGGGATGGTTTCCATTTTGCACGCGTGGCAGCTAACTGAATAAGCCATCTTTGTTAGCATCACCGAGTGTTAAGATTCCTTCACCTGACATCCAGTAACTTTGATCGCGCTCTTTCAGCCACACTGACCTTCCTGTGATGTGACTGTCTTAATACAAATTGTGTTACCAGTAGCTTCTGGGGGGCAGGGGGGGATTTCTGGATCAAATGATATGGACATTTTAAACCTTTTAAAATAAATTATTCCTTTCCAGGTAAGTTATATCAATTTATGTTCACACAGTGTTTCTGAGTATTTACTTCACCTCATCCTCAAATCAACATTGAATATTGTCATTGTTTAAAGGTTTGCTTTGATTGCTACTAAGATTGGGCATTTTTTTCAAAGGCTTGTGAGCCATTTGTAGTTTGTGAATTATTTCATACATTTTGCCTGTTCTAATGGGGTCTAACGTGTGTGAGCTCTTTCTGCATATCTGTTTTAAGCAGGATCTTTTGTCTTCAATAAGCAGTATCCCTTTGAAGCCTGTGCTCTGCACTTACTTAGACCCCTAACCAGCTTCTGGTTCCTCATTGTCCTCTTCACCCCAGCATCTGTGCTGACCCTCCACTCCCGCATGGAGAAGGTTCGGTCTCCTCCAATTACTCCTTTTCTCCCATTGCATCACTCTTTCCTTTGGTAAAAACACCAATATAACAGAAGTAATCTTTAAAATCACTCATTGTCGCACCATCCTAAAAACAACTGAAAGAGTAGTTTTCATTTCTCCCCCTCCAGCTTCCAGTCTTGCCTGCAGTTTTTACTTCATGTACATAACAACTCCCATAGATCTCTTTTACTCCCATCTTTCTGACTGTTCTTTCCCTCCTCCCTGGCTACCCCACAGCAGTCAGATTTTTAGCACCGCCCAGGCAGTCACTGTGGCTGGGAACCCTCTCGTCTGGGAGGAGCTTCACTCCATCCTGGGTCAGGATGAAAGGAAATGAGGGTTTAGTGGCAACCTCTTATAAAAATGAGAAGAGCTGGAAGGGAAGCTTCACACATCACCCCGCTCGTATCTATCGTGTGTTCCTCATTTTACTTCAAAGCTGATGTTTTACTGTTTTCTGGTGCAGCCCTCAGGACATGCTGCTGAGGACACAGATGCGCCTCCCTGGCGAACGGGCATATGCCCTGCCCGTGGACGTGGTGTGGGACGCTGCCCGGGGCACTGCCAGCTCCCTGCGGCAGCGACTGGCTGACTTCTATTCCCTTCCTGTAGAGAAGATTGAAATTGCCAAATACTTTCCTGACAAGTTTGAGTGGCTTCCAGTGTCCAGCTGGGTAAAGTGTGGGGCTTCCTGCATAACAACAGCTTCCCTGCAAGTTTTCACAGAGGGAATTTAGTAAGAATGCGAGGTTGTTTTCTTTATTCAAGATGCTTGATTTTTCTATAGAACCAGCAAATTACCAAGAGGAAAAAGAAGAAAAAGCAAGATAATTTGCAGGGGGCACCTTACTACTTGAAAGATGGAGATATTATTGGTATTAAGGTAAGTTGTTTAACAGCAAGTTTCCCACTTTGACAAAACACCAGGATTAGATGGTTTCGTAGAAATGATTTATGAAATCTTCAAGGCACAGAGTCTTTTGTATATAAATTGTTCAGAGCACAGAACACGAAGAGGGAGAGCAGACAGCTCCTCGTGTGGCCAGTGGGGCCTCAGCACCAAAACCCTAACTGTGGGTCTGACCTGAGTAAAATGCTGCTGTAGGTCTGAGTAGGTACCTGCATTAGGTTACATTTCCTTCCATTCCTAGTTTGCTGAGTTCTTCGTTGTAAATCATTAAAATCGGTGTTACTAAGAAGTATGTCCTTGACATGGGCCATTCTTACATTCCTCCGACAAACCTGGTTTGTTGTCAATACTTTTTAATTCTTTAATTCTTAAGTGAACTATTTACTGATAATCAATTGATTTAATCCCTTAATCACCACTTCTAGTCAACACTGTATTAGACAATTGACCCTCTTCCCTAAAAAGTAAATAAGGCTGTTTACCTGCCATGTTTCTGCATAGGACATTCAAGAGACTACAAGATCAACATCCATAAAATTCTAAGGTAACTAGGAATACATCCAACAAGAAGCCTTCTAAGACCTCTCTGGAGAGTATCACAGAAATTTTGAGTGGCGTTAAAGCTTCAGTTTTTACCATGTTCTTAGAAAGGAAGCCTCTCAGTAGTAACGGTGTCGTCCCAGGGAAAACCCAGACGGATTACATTAAAGAGGATAAATATGTGGAAGAGCTCGGCCAGGGTCCTTGCCTGGTCAGCATTAGGACTGACGCTACAGCCCCCAAACCGACCCCCACAGACAGGGAACTGACAGGTATTTCAGATCCACATTAAAAATTATTATTCAGTAAGTGGTTCTGGGGAAATTGGTTCCATGTAGAAAAAAATGCAGTCATCATTTTGGTTTTCATAAAGAGGGTCCTCAAGCTTACATTAGCCCAGGTCCCATAACATCTGTGCACCTCTGCTCACACCAAGCACAGCAGTCAGTGTAAAGGCTTACATGTGAAAAGCAGTGATTTCCAATCTTTAGAAGAATAGATGTAAGAAAATATTTGACTTGGGATTTCTTAAAATAAGAAACAAAATGCACAACTCAAAGTATTGATTAAATTGACTACATTAAAAGGAAAAACATTTATACATCAAAAGAAACCGTCATCAGAAGCCAAGCCACAAATAGGAAAAGATATATGCAACAATAGAATAAATAAGGATCATTATCCAAATGTAAAATACTTCTACCAATCAGTTTCAAAAAAACACAATTGGGGAGAAATAGGCAAAGATGAATAATATCTGGCAATTCTCAGAAAACTAAATGGCCAATAAGCAGATGAAAAGGTGGGCATCTTCCGGGTAGCCAGGGAGCTGCGAGTCAGCAGTGATTTGTGGCCAGACCCCCAGCACTGCATCCAGCCGCTCTGGAAGCAGCGGGCAGCACTCAGGAAAGGTAATTCCACTCAGTCATCACCCCAGAAAAACTCACACTGGGGGCGAGGAGACACAAAAATGTCCACTGTGTGACAGCGTAAATTGGGAAGAACTTAAATGACCCTCAGAAAGGGGATAAAATGGGGAAAAATACTGAAACAGGTATAGAACACAGCAGTTAAAATTTATAAACCAGAGCTGTGTGCATCCAGGTGAACATATCTGGTGTAGAAAATGATGTCCCAGGATGTTTTTTTTACAGAAAGTCTAAGCCATGTAAATGCTGAGTCCACCTCCTGTGCTGCCATCGAATGACAATGCAGACAGAACACTAGCACCCAGTTGATGGTGGGCTTACCTGGAGCAGGGGTGGGCATCAACCGAGTCTCTCTTTTCCTTGGAAAATACTAAAATGAAGCAAATATGGTAAAAGGTTAGCACTAATTGCTAACTTTCACTGATAATTCTATTATAGGCCATGTACACATTTAACTCAGGTTTCCTCATGGCAGCCAGGGGGAGGGAGCTAACTGCAGGGCCATGCCCAGCCCTCACTACCCTGGGGACATGGTGTCTGTCTCATTATCTCTGTAATTTCACAAAAGCACATCATGTACAAGTTACTGGACTGGAGATTACAGTATTTGTTGGGATAGTTTCTCCCGAGAGCAGAAGCAGGCAGCCCTGCAGTTGTGGAGGTCCCAGCCTAGGTGACCCAGTCAGCTCCCCCAGAGCCATGTGGTCCTCTGACCTATGCTGTCCTTCGGGGTTATCTTCCTTCAGGTTAACATTTTGATTGGTTCACACTGAGAGTGGCTAGTATTTATGGTAAATAAATTCAGATGTAAAACTGACGGCAAGCACCGGGAGAGCGCTCGTCCCTCAGGAGGCCATGCTGAGCGTCCTGCGTCTATAACGCACTGCCAGACACTTCCAGGAGGTTCCCAGGAAGTCAGACGGGTGCACCTTTCAGCAGCTCCAGTGGAGCTGGAGGTGCCGGGTGGACATGGCTGCCCCCAGACCACAGCGTGTTTCTGCCTCTCCCTGTCGTCCTGATGGGGCCTGTGCAGGGCTCACTCCAGGGGCAGCGTTTTTAGTCACAAGCAAAGGTCAGGTGGCTGCAAAGTCACTTCTGCTCTGCCTGCCACTCAGTCTGTCATAAGGCACTAGAGTTTTTCCTGTCAGTTATTAATCCAGTTTACGTAAAGGTGGATATATCCTTATGTTGGTTTAGGTAAATTTACATACTTTATTCAAACGTAGGCTAAAACGATGTCTGAATATGTGGCTCCTTCCTTATTTTGAAATGCAGAATCTCCTGGTGGAAGAGGACGATGACTTCAGCACAGTCCGAGATGACATTGGGAGGGAGGACCCTGCTCTGGGGAAAAGGAAAAGGTAACGTGAGGTTTCTCACTGTCTCATGGACGCCGAGGCCTCTGGACGGCTCGCTCTTACTCAGAGCTCTGGCCGAAGCCTCAGGTCTCATTACAGGGCTGAGCACTTTGGAGAAACTTCGTGTCCTTTAGAACATGAACCAGGCCTGTGAGCTTGGGACAAAGGTGCTCACAGCCTCACCTGGAGGACGCAGCCACACAGTTTAATCTCCTCCCCCCTTCCCCCCAACTTTCTGGGTCTTTCCTTCAGACACAGAGGTCTCAGTCACCTGAAAACAGGGGCATTCCCCATCACAAGTCCACCAGCTGTCACCTGCCCCTGGGGGCTGCTCCAGAGCTGCCTCACCTCACTGACCTCTTCCTGGCAGGGCTCCTCCGGAGTCAAGTCCCCCTGCTCTCCCCGCTCTTACCCTTTCCTCTTCTGTGTACAGTGGGCTTGCTCCCCTGGCCTCTGGGCCACCTATACCTCCCAGGACCTCCAAACATCCTCTGAAACCCACACTTCAAACCCCAGTGCCCAGACCCAGCTCACCACTGCGTCGTCACCTCCACCCAGGCCACACTAGGGGTTGCCAGTCCTCCTTACTTGCTCCCCACTTTGGTCTCCTGAAGTCATTCCACACCCCTCGGCCTGGGTGGACCCCGTGTCAGTGACTGTGAGTTGGTGACAGCCTCTGTCTCCCGCAGCCAGGAAGCACTTCGCGTGCAGAGCAATGGCCTTCTCTCCAGTGCAGAGACACCTGGCCGGCCCCACAGACCAGAAGCTTCTCTATCCATCCACGTGGGGAGTTTCAGATAGCGCCGGCACCGCTGAGGTCCCTGTAGGCTCGGGTCCAGTCGGAACTGGTACCAGGGCCTGGCCAGCAGCGGGCTCTGCCCCTGCCAACTTTGCTTGTGGTTCCGTGAGAGCAGGCTTGTAGGCTGCTTCCACTTTATTAGAGGGATGTTTGGTCTCGGGCCAGGCAAGTGCACTTTCTCACCGGCCTGCACAGCATGGCCACCGAGGGACTCCCAGCTGGGCTGTCTTACAGGCGCCAGTGAGACTGCACTGGACCCAGCCACCACAGTTACAAGAACATTGCCTAGTTCTGCATCGACTCCAGGCTCGCATAGCATGTTGGCCAGTGAAGTGCACACAGTCCACTCTCCTCCCTTCACTGTTCAGACAACGTAGTATCTGCATTCAGAGGTTCTGAGAGCTCAGCACACTGATGGGCTGGCCAGGCTGGTGCAGGACACAGAGGGAGTCTGTTCTAGTTCAAAGTGTGTCGTCCATGATCAGAACGTTCCGGAAGCCTGTGCGCTGAGCTAATGATCCGAGAAACCTCTCCTGGAACAAACAAAGGAAATGTGCACAAGCTCCTTTTGCTCTCCCTTCGGCATGGCCAGCTATGGATTTAAAAGGTGTAACTGGCAGTCATGACAAATGCTGCATCTGTGTTACGAACCGACTGACACTTAGGACACAGACGATTCACTTAACTCAGTCAAAAGTGGGATTCCTGAAAAGAAAGTAAATTCTTCACTTTTATGCCTCCAACAAGGCGAAGTACGGTTACAACGTCACACAAATCTCTCATCAGCCCTTCATCACCGACATTAAGATAGCACTTCCATGTTCAGAGGTGGACGGGGTCTCCTGTCCCGCTCGCTGAGAGGAAGTAAGTGGACATTGGGTTGGATGAGCCCGCTTTTGCCTCCTGTCCCCCTTCCAGCCTCATCAGAACCAGCTGGAACCCTCAGTCTCCTCCCTATTTGTCTGAGGTTGTTGGGTCTAAACTGTGCTAATTTGTAAGAAGTTGGACTTTCACTAGCAAGCTGCCCCCATGTTCTCAACACTCAGCCCGCCTCAGGATGCGCACTTGGGGTGGCGGCATGTTTGTGAAGATCCTGGACTGTGAGCTCAGTGTGGCTGGGAGCCCAGCCCTCGGTGCAAACTCTCCTGTTCCTTTTACTGTAACTGACATGTCTCCTGCTGCACCCTTCTTGTCATTTTAAGGTAATGAAGTAATGTAATAACTGAAAGCTTTGCTGTTGAGAAGCCAGACACCTCACTGGATGTGACTCACCAAGACAGAGGGGGATGGGTGGGTGTGCCTTAGGGTCCGCAGTGAGCCACCGGGGCCTCCAGCTCCCTTTTTTCTTAAAGTTGCGATGCACTGGGGCTGCAGAGAGAGCTGTACAATTTAATAAAGAACAAATAAAGTGTCTTCACGTTCCATTTTAAGCTGACTGCTTCGTGTTCCGCTTGGACTTTTTTCCCCAAGTGCATGTCAGATGCTAAATAAGCATGGTTTATATTTGGAAATACTGTATCAGGACCACAGTAGAAACAACAAAAGCATGTTTTGGTTTTAAATAAGTTCAGATTCCTGGGAAAAACTGTGAAGAAACTGCAGTGGCCTTTTCCTTCTAGGGAACAGAACTGGCATAGGGTGCAGAAGACAGTTACTCGCCCTGACATTTTTCTGCCAAAAGGGGTTACAAGAATTCCAGTAATCCAGAACTATGGCTTCACAGGCACGTTTCCCTCTAGAACGGACTTGACTGTGCAGTATTAGAGGCCGTTCACCCCATCGGGGAGGGGGCACAGCAGCTCATCTCATTCTGTTCTTGATTGTGTCACATCTAAAGCAGGGCAGTAATGCGAGTCAGTCAAGTACACAACAAACTCATTTTGTGTTCTGGGGACTCACTACCTTTCAAAGAGGAAAGTGAAGCAGTGAAATTCACACAGGTCGGGAGGGAGAAATGTCTACATTCCCTCCAGTGCTCACCCCTCCCACCCAGGCACCCTGTGGCGCTGGCCTGAGGACTCCTGGCTCATGAACCTCAGAGCTCACAGCAGAGCTGCGGCAGCCGTTCCAGGTGCTGGTGCCTTTCTCTGCTGGTTTCCACCTCCCAGAGGTTTCCCCCAGGTGGCGAGACGCCACCAGCAGCGCTACACTGACATCCTCTCAGACTCTGCCTCATTCTAGGGCAGCCGTGGGCAAACTACGGCCCGTTTTAAATGAATAAAACTAAAAAAAAAAAAAAAAAAAGACCGTACCCTTTTATGTAATGATGTTTACTTTGAATTTATATTAGTTCACACAAACACCCCATCCATGCTTTTGTTCCGGCCCTCCGGTCCAGTTTAAGAACCCATTGTGGCCCTCGAGTCAAAAAGTTTGCCCACCCCTGTTCTAGGGTCGGTAAAAGTCCTAGGCCTGACACCCATGGGCTCAAAGTGGGTGCCCTGCCCACCTTGCTGTCACTCCATTCAAATAAAAGTGGAGGGAGAGCAAGGCAGGTGGGGTTGCCCACAAGAGACCCCAAACAGAAACATCAAATGTGACAGCACCCAACTTGATGTTAACAGCTAGTCCACCTACCAGCGGACCACACATGTCCCCCTCCACAGGCAGCTCCTGCTCCCCACCGTCTTGGGGGAGGACAACAAGGTCCTCTGGGATGTAACACCTCAAGGTTCAATCTACAGCTAAATGACATGTAAGCCCAGCCTGGAACCAAGTACACAGGAGTGGTATGACCACAATGAAACCTCTCTTCGGAGAAACAGAAGATGCCCAATGCAGCAGTCACAAGCCCAAGCTGCTACACGATGGCACAAACTCCCCGCCCACTTGTGAGGTGAGCCCCTGCCCTGCTGCGCTGGCCACTCTGTCCTGCTCCGGAAAGGCTCGCACATCCGCGGTCCCTGTGGGTACACCTCCCGTGGGTGTTGGGAGAACCTCACACTTGGGCACTGCCTTCCCGAGGAGGCTCATCCTGGAGGCCTAGGGGCTGAGGTGCCTGGGGACCAAGTGAGCACAGGCTCACTTGGAGTTTAGCTGGCAACACCATTTCCTTAATGGCTCAGAGACTTATGGTTGAATCTGCCTCTGAACAACGTGAGCCAGGGAGCCTTTACCTCCCCGCCAGTGCTCACCTTCCATGTGTCTACAACCTGTTCATGCTTTTGTGATCCAAACTGAGGAGGCTGAGCACTCGCTTCTGCCTGATACAGACAGGTTCTAAGGCCAGCACCCTGGCGGGGCTGGTACAGTCAGAGCTGCACCCCCCGCCCCGACCCCCGTGGGCAGCTCCCCTGTGCAGCCCACCTCAGTGCTCTCAGACCACGCCTCCATTGAGGCCTCCACACCACAACCATCTGCTCAGATGTGCCTAGTCTGCTCAGCTTTCTCTGCACCAGTTCACCCATCTCTTGTAGGGGCCCTGGCCCCACACCTGCATAATCACTATAACTCATGTCTCTAAAAAAAGCTTTTGCTTTTCCCATACAAAATCATTAACCTCGATACTCGCTTCCATTCTCAAGCCATCCATGGCCCAAGCTAGCTGCTGGAGGACCAGCCATCAAGTCCACCCTCCAGGCCAACAGCAGGAGGAAAGAAAGGCATGCTCCCAGGTTTTTAAGGAAACTTTCTGGAAATCCCAGTAAATACTGAATCTTTTTTACCAAAAGTAAGTCACATCAGTCAAGCCGCAGAGGAGACATGGTCACAGCTGCAGGGCATATTTGGCGCAACCACTACAGTGCAGGAAGGAAAGGAGACCTGGTGTTTGCAGGCATCAAGCAGTGGCTTCCACAAAAGCTAAGAATGTTAGAAATGCTCAAAATTAGATTACACAGCACGGGGCCAGCACTAGGGTACGATGAGACCTTGGGCACAAAATGTAAAGGCACCCAAAAACTCAGTAAGCAAGCTAGGTCATCTTCAATACAATACTTTTGGAAATCAAAGTTAATGCAGAAAAGCCTATGATGAACAAATTCAACTTATTTTTAGAGCAGCTGAAAAATGTCATTCTGATGCAGTTTGGAAGGATTTTGGCAACCGACATTTTATGGCAACCGACATTTTATGTCAAAGTACAAGGAATGAGGACAAGAAATCAGACAATGAGAGATCCAAAACAGGCTTGTTTTATTTACACACAGAACCACTTATTTACAACCCCTGACGTGGACTATGTACATAGCAACACAGCAGGCATATGCTCCACGGTGAGTGCTGTATAAATTAAGATCATAAATATGAGGGTGAGTCCCACCCGAGAACACAAAACCTTTTCTCCAACACTCTCCAGGGATCCTTCCTGCCCCCACACTGACAGGCACCCCACCCTAGGACACGGCAGGGGTGCTGGAGCGGGCAGAGGTACAGCCCCACGTGCAACCACAAAGACACCACAAGGAACGGACGCCCGCCCTTCACTGACGCACCTTCATGCAAAACTGACGTTCATTCCTTTGCTTCTGACGAGATTTTTAAAAATGGCTTTTATGTAAACAGTGCTGCTTTCATCACTGACAACGTGTTAACTTTAAATACCACACACGACCCAAACCTAACTCCCCCCGCACCTCCTCCCCGAGCTCCAGCCTGTCCTGTCCCATCCAGACGCCCTGGGAACCTCGGAATCCAGGTGCCCACCTCGAACAGGCAGTGCCTTTCTTCACCTTCAGCTGTTCTGATGGGGAAGAGAATCACGAGGCAGGGAAGGCAGACACAACTGCCTGGTCTCACCTCCAATGAAGGTATGTGCAGAACACCGGGCTCACTCCAAACCCCGTCGCCACGCCACACGTGAGCACAGGAGTGGGCACCCAGAAGAACTACCAGTGGGAGCACCCCCAAACCAGAGACGGGTGCCTGGCCATGCCCAGGGAGGACCCACTGGGCACGCTGGTCAGAGGGGTCTGCAAAGTGAGTGGCAGGTAAATGCTGTTCAGCTGTGAGTCCCCAAGGGGCCCCTATGAGTGACTCTGGACAGCGCCCTGAGGCCTCCTGCCCAGTCCCCTCACAAGGTCATCCCTCCCCTTTGGGATGCGGGATCCTGGCACCCAGGGGTGGGGGTCATAGAACCCCCTTTCCGGGGTGGAAGAGAGCCCTGTAAGGTGTGACTGTCTCTGGAAGGGCAGCAAGGGGCAAAGTCAAAGGCAGTGACAGCTTGCAGAGCTACACAGGCACCGACACCTCCAGGAACCTGGGGCCTGGCAGCACCAAACGAGAAGCCACCCACGGGTCAGAGGCTCTCAGGACAGCCCAGGCAGCAGCCTGTTGTCCCACAGAATGGACATGCTGTCTCCAGAGAAATACTGACCCAGCGCAACACACAGCCTCCGTTGCAGGGAGGCCACCGGCCATCGGGTGCTCCCAGCCCCGGACAGCACCGAGGCTACTGCATCCTGGACACACAGGACCATGTACCCCGCCGTAGCTCAGGAGGGACCCGAGACATACGGGGCAGGGGTTCATCAGCCCTAGAACGTGGTACCTGTTTACCAGCTCCAGGAGGAGCGAGTGTTCCTTTCTTTTCACGTCACATTTGAATGAACAGGACTGGAAATGCATCCATGGTGCCTACGAACCAGGGAAGGCAGGACCTCATAAGCAGGGACATCTGCAGTGGGTGGCGGCCTCGTAGGGCTCCGTGGAGAACCATGAGAGGCTGGTGGGAGACGGTGCCTGACAACGCGCTATGAAAGGGTAGAGAGGAGCCCTGGGACACTTGTGTGCAGCCCAGCCAGGCTGTTTCTGCTGGGATGCCGGGGGCCAGGGAGGCCAGACCTGGCCCAGGATGTAGGTCAGCGAGCAGAGAGGTGGTGGCACAGTCACCACATACACCACTGGGTTAGAATGGTGCGTGTCCAAAGGTAGCCATGTTGGTGTGCCCGAGGCCCTGGAGCTGGCCAGGAACAGTGTCCGAGAGGCTTCCTGTCACGAGCACAGGGCGTAGAAATAGCACCATGAGAAGGGCCCAGGACGGGCCCCGCCTCAGTCGCAGGTGGAACGGAGGACACAGGCCGAGAGGGCGGAGGCTAGGCCTCGGTGGCAGGGGGGCTGCGGCTCAGCTCCTTGATGCCACACAGGATCCTCTTCATGTGGCCCACCTTGGTCACGCCGAGGTCCTGCAACAAGAGCACAGCACCCTGACGCCAGGCAGCAAGCCAGGCCCCGGGCACCACCATGGGCTGCCCAGCAACTCTGCACACAAATGAGGGAAGTGATGGTGGCACCAGATGGACAGGAACGGCATAAAAAGTGACAAGTGTGCAGCTGCCTCCACACCCCTCCTGTGATCCAGTCACTAACACTGTTTAGGGAACATCACCCAAGACAAAGACCACACACAACCGGCAGCAAGTAAAACCCTCCCTCCCCAAGCACCACTGCCCAGGACATGGCCCCGAGACCACAGCCCTGAGCTGGGCCAGGCGCCACCTCTCCTGTCCCTCCTGAGATGAGGCGAGGCACCCAGCCTGCAATGTAAGCCGTGCGCATGGACACAGGTGAGAAGGGCTGCACTGGAGAAGCTGCCAGGCCCCCAGCAGCCACGGTCTCCCTGACTCTAATTGACTGTGTCACCAACAGAGGAACCTCTGTTCCGAGTCCTCCACCACAGGGAGCTCTTCAGTGACAACAGTTCCCATCCAACCAGGCTCAGCAGAGCAAGGTCCTCCCCGCCCCGCTGCCTGTCTGCTCTGGCTCCTTCTGGCTATGGTGGGTAGAGACACCACTGCCCAGAGCACTGCATACGTCACCCTGAGTCGTACACGTCACCCTGAGTCGCATACGTCACCCCGCGTTGTACACAAAGGACCGAGAAGAAACGTAAAGAGAATCCTGATCTGGGACATGGCCAGGTCAGAGGGAGGGGACAGACGGAGCCGCGGGCAAGCCCAGGTGTGGAAGTACCTTGAGGTCTCTCCGCTCCAGGTGCAGGAGCTCGGAGCCCCGGATGTCGTGCCGAGTGAAGATGTCCTTATACTCACAGAGACTGAGGTGCTCCAGCCAAGCAGCAACCTCCTCTGTCCCCCAGAGGTGAACTGTCAGAGACGGAAAAGCAGGAGAGCAGTGAGTGCCAGCGTCCAGCACCAGGCAGGCAGCAGCGGGCACCCGAGGTGCCCCAGACACCCCAGCAGCAGGCACCCTGAAACACCACAGTAGCCAGCACCCACAACACCCCAACAGGCACCCCAGAACACCACAGCAGCCAGCACCCACGATGCCCCAGCAACTGGCACTGCCCTGAGCTGTGCAGAAAGGGGTGCAGCTGCGGCAGGAGCTGGTGTCTGTCCCTGCAGCCCTGTCCCCGTGTCCCCAGAGGAGTCAGAGGCACCAAATGGAGGGAAAGTGGGTCTGGCTGTCCAGCTAAAGCCAGCTTTCCCTCCACCTCGAGCAGTTTCAGCCGTTCACCTCCTGGCACATAAACTTCTGCGTCACACCAAAAAGTATATTTTTTGCCGATCTGACAAAAAATATAGGCATAATTTTGATTTATTCATTTCGGATGGCTATTGTTTTGCTGGCTGCTATGATTATTTTTTAATTGAACAATCTAAGGGAAGGAGGTCAGTGTCCCTGACTGAACAGTCAGGCACTGCATTTTTTAAACATTCTGCAGCACACTGGTTGAAAATCGCTGTTCTAAGAGGGTTCATTTCAGTTTGAGCCACAGCAGGAAGGGAGACACGCAGAAAGCTCATGTAGTCAGAGCCACAATCATTAAAAGAAACCCAATTTCTGGGCAAACATGCAAAAAAGAATAATCAAAGGGCACTGCCCCAGCGGGCACCAATGCCACCCAAGCCCAGGCTGGACCCTGGCACCCAAGGGCGCTGGGGACAGCAGTGCTCAGGGCTGACTCTTCAGACAGAGACTTTAAGCACCAATTTGCTGACCCAAAAGAAAAATTTCCTTTAGTATCATTTTCTATTGATTTCACCGCCCACAAGAGCTGGTGGCCCAGGTCCCCGAGGTGCAGGGGCCTTGATCAGTGAACCGACTGAAAGGTAATCAGCAGCCCCACAGAGGAAGCAGGTCTGAGTGGGAGCTCTGTGTCTCTGTCTCGTCACCTCTGCTGTCCTCCCACCCCAAACCCCCAATCCAGGCAAGCAGGTGGCGCAGTGGCCAGTCACCTAGTCTACATGGGGAACAAGTTCAGGGCAGGAAATGACAATGGTCAGCACCCAACACAGAGGGGAAAGCAAGGCACAGTTCTGTAGCTGCAGACAGACGACTCCTGCAGGCCACGGGGGGGGGGGGGGGGGGGGGGGGGGGGCGGGGGTCAGCCTGGGAAATCGGGGAAGAGCCACAGGACCAGGGGAGGAAGGGGAGGCTGGGAGGCACACACAGCGGCGCACACAGCCAGAGGAAGGAGGCAGGTACCCGGGGCTCCCAGGCTGCTGTGGGCATCTCTGTTCTTGCTGTTCTTCTCCTTCTTAAACTTGGTCACCAGGCGGAATTTTCCGCTGCGGCTGCGTTTGGAAAGATCCATCACATTCTGTGTGGAAAGCAAGAAACACTGAGAATCAGACCGCAGGGCACCAAGCCCCAAGTCACACCTGGATCAGAGAGGCAGCAGGGCCAAAAGATGCTTTGTTCCAAATTTACTTATTCTTGTGTTTTTCCTTTATTTTTAGCCTAGTGTTTATTGTTAATTTCTAATGCCTTTTAAAAGTGGTTTCACAGTGATCGCTGTGTGTATTTTCATATTTCACTTTTCATTTTACACCATGCATTTCCCATGTGATTAAAAAGCTTTGTAAATATAATTTAAACTAGAGGCCCGGTGCATGAAATTCCTGCACAGGGGTGGGGGTGGAAGTGTCCCTCAGCCTGGCCTGCACCCTCTCCAATCTGGGACCCCTCGGACCATCCCTCCCACAATCCAGGACCACTGGCTCCTAACCACTCACCTGCTTGCCTGTCTAATGTCCCCAACTGCCCTCCCCTGCCGGCCTAATCTCGCCCCCAACTGCCCTTCCCTGCCGGCCTGATAGCCCCTAACCCCCAGCCAGCCTGATCTCACCCCTAAATGCTCTTCCCTGCCAGCCTGATCTCAGCCCTAATGCTCTCCCCTGCCAGCCTGATCTCAGCCCTAAATGCTCTCCCCTGCCAGCCTGATCTCAGCCCTAAATGCTCTTCCCTGCCAGCCTGATCTCGGCCCTAACTGCCTCTGCCTCTGCCCCCACCATCACGGTTTTGTCCAGAAGGATGTTCGGTTGACCCGGTCTAATTAGCATATTACCCTTTTATTAGTATAGATATCAGTACCATTATAGGAAGATTATTAAATAGGTTATTTAGCCAATCTTCTAGTGCTTTCCCAGGCTGATGCCCCCCTCTTCCCTCCATACCCCCCACCCACGTGGCCTGCAGGAGTCATCTGTCTGCAGCTACAGAACTGCCTTGTTTTCCCATCAGTGTCACGCACAACTTCCTAAATAAAGCTTTTCCTGCACTTTGCACTCTTCCCTTGGATTTACTCCTGGAGGCAGACTGTCAAGGAGGGGAGCAAGCGTGACCCTGGCCGAAGTCCCCACTGGACAGCCACAGCCCCATAGCGCACTCCAGGGGCCGGGCAGAGCCAGCACTGCCCAGCATCCCTCACTCGACTTTGCTTCCCCCCTGGTGGGCCTGTCTTCCGTGCACACAGATACCTGTGTTTCAAGCTGAGCGTGTGTCACTGGCTGCACTTGCAAATAAAGCCACGTTCCCTATTCCCCAGCTGTGCCCCTTTTTTCCTGCCCTCGCCGGCTTGGAATCCGCCCCAGGACCCAGCCCCCTACATCCCCACACTGACCCTCACGGTTAGACTTCGCAGCTTATGATAGGGACATTTGGTCACACTGAAAAAACTGCATAGGAATGTTCACTGGCACTGCACCAAACCTAGAGTCTGGAAATGACAAGTACCTCATAGTGGGAATGTGCTGTGGAGCCGCTCGCTCTAATCTCCCTGCACGCCCTTCAGAGTCGCCTTCATGGACTTCCTATCATAGGCATTCTAAGTTTTAAGTCCTCTACTATGAAAGTCTAGCTGCTCTGCTAGACCTTCAGCTCCCAGGCGATCAGCCCGGCTCATGGGTCCCCCACACAGGCTGGCACCCACCTCGCACTTCCCAGCGCTTCCTGCAGGAGCCAAACAAAATCCTGTTCCTGCGTTTATATAATTTCTATTAGTGTAAATGAGCATTACATTTATTTCTAACTTTTAATATGGATATGTTCATCCATTCATGACAGGAGACCAGTAGAATGAGGCTGATTATCAACATGTTATCTTACTTTGTCTCCCCAGCCTTTTATTTTTTATTAAAAAAATATATATATAAAGAACAAAGTAGGTGGGATCTCAATGCCAGATATCAAGCTGTATTACAAAGCCACTGTTCTCAAAACTGCCTGGTACTGGCACAAGAACAGACATATAGATCAGTGGAATAGAATAGAGAGTCCAGAAATTAGCCCGAACCAATATGCTCAATTAATTTTTGACAAAGGAGGCATGAACATACAATGGAGCCAAGATAGTCTCTTCAATAAATGGTGTTGGGAAAATTGGACAGACATATGCAAGAAAATGAAACTAGACCACCAACTTACACCATACACAAGAATAAACTCAAAATGGATAAAGGACTTAAATGTACGACAGGAAACCATAAAAATTCTAGAAGAATACAAAGTCAACAAAATCTCAATGCCAAAACAATTTCTTCACTGATACAGCTCCTAGGGCAGTTGAAACTAAAGAGAAAATGAACAAACGGGACTACATCAAAATAAAAAGCTTCTGCACAGCAAAAGAAACCATCAACAAAACAACAAGAAAACCCACCTCGTGGGAAAACATATTTGCCAACGTCATATCTGATAAGGGCTTAATCTCCAAAATTTATAGGGAACTCATACAACTTAACAAAAAGAAGATAAACAATCCAATCAAAAAATGGGCAAAGGATCTAAATAGACACCTTTCAAAAGAGGACATTCAGAAAGCCAAGAGACATATGAAAACATGCTCAAAGTCACTAATCATCCGAGAGATGCAAATCAAAACAACAATGAGGTACCATCTCACACCTGTCAGAATGGCCATCATCAACAAATCAACAAACGACAAGTGCTGGAGAGGATGTGGAGAAAAAGGAACACTTGTGCACTGCTGGTGGGAATGCAGACTGGTGCAGCCACTATGGAAGGCAGTATGGAGGTTCCTCAAAAAATTGGAAATGGAACTCCCATTTGACCCTGTGATCCCACTTCTAGGAATATATCCCAAGAAACCAGAAACACCAATCAGAAAGGATATATGCACCCAGATGTTCATAGCAGCACAATTCACCATAGCTAAGATCTGGAAACAGCCTAAGTGCCCATCAGTAGATGAATGGATTAGAAAACTGTGGTACATCTACACGATGGAATACTATGCTGCTGTTAAAAAGAAGGAACTCTTACCATTTGCAACAGCATGGATGGAACTGGAGAGCATTATGCTAAGTGAAACAAGCCAGTCAATGAAGGAAAAATACCACATGATCTCATTCTTTCATGGATAATTAAGACCATTACAAACTTTTGAACAATAATAAATACAGTGGCAGAGCTGCCTCAAACCGATTGTCGGACTTCAGTGGTAAGGCCAGGGAGGGTTGGGGGACAGGAGGGAGGGGAGTAAGAGATCAACCGAAGGACTTGTATGCATCCATATAACCATAACTAATGGACATAAGACACTGGGGGGTAAGGGAGGGCAGGGGCTTGTCAAGGGTGGGGGGGAAAAAAGGACACATATGTAATACCCTTTGTAATGCTTTAAGCAATAAAAAAAAAAATAACATGGTATTAAATTAAGTATAAGTGAAAAAAAAAAATATATATATATATATATGGAACGCTTCACGAATTTGCATGTCATCCTTGCGCAGGGGTCATGCTAATCTTCTCTGTATCGTTCCAATTTTACTATATGTGCTGCCAAAGTGAGCACTCCCCAGCCTTTTAAAATACACACATTTCAGATAAATTATTCCACCAAGACTACTTCATTAGCAACTCTAAGAGACAATGCTCTCTTCTTTAAACACAATCACAGCACCATTATCACGGGAAACCACCACCAACAATCCACTTATATCGAATGAATTCTCTTTGTGCCCAATCTCCCCAACTGCTTCCCGGTCGGTCTGTCCTCAGTACGCTGATCTGAACCAGGGCCCTGACCAGGTCCCCAAGCAACCTCAGTATCCCCTCCCCGCCTCCCCCGGCCACCCCCGCTTCACCCACCAACAAACCAGCTGTCTGTCCTGTAAGAGCTGATGGCTCCCTGCTCCTCCCTGCAGCGCAAGGCTGCTCAGGACATGGACACTTTTGGGCAAGAGGAGGTCACTGGCTAAGCCCATCCCTCCCTTCCCCACCAATGACCTGCCTATGCCAGTATTTCCCAGGGGACAGAAAATGACCTTTTAATCCCGCTGCACTTTCCAGCTAGAGTTCTTTTAAAAATCATTTCTTTCATCAATTATTTGATTTAAAGAAATGACTTGTACGGATCTACTGATAACACTGAATTTTGGAATCAATGTGCTAATTTTAAAAAATAAACTGAAAGTTCTGGACATTTGTTTCACAATACTGTGAATACACTTAACACTAAAGTTAGACAGGACAGAGACTGGTACCTTTTATGTTTCTCCCCACAATTTAAAAAAATGAACTGGGACAATGTCCATCTTTTTCCAGCTTAATGCTGCTTCTTACATGTGGAAGTACACATCCCTTGGCAGTTTGCCTTTGGAAGCTGTATTTACTTAGATTATTTTGCAAGTTGTTCTGTGGCTATTCTTTTTTAAATGTCTTCAGATTTCAATTTGTATAGTTTAAATTTTTCCTGAAAAATCAACAGTCTCATCAAGATTTTAAAATTTATTACCATTTCTTTTACTATAACTTACTTTATTTTCTTGTGTTTTGTTACATTCCCTTCAACACTGCATTCTGTTCATTTTTTCTTTGATTATATTTGCCAGAGAGTGGTTTGACTTATTTTACTTTCCCAAAAACCCAGCTCATAGATTTGCCTTATTTTTTTTCTTTCAAGTAAATGACTTTCCTATTTGTCAGTAGAAATGCCACCATCCCCTCCAGGGTTCCTTGGCGCCTCTGCACTTCACCCCCATCTCCTCCCTCGCAAGGGAGACTGAGCCGGAGCGCGGTGGAGGGAGCACTGAGTGGCAAGGCGGCCAGCAGGGGAGCCACAGGAGGCCCCAGGGCCCAGGGTGTTCCCAGGACATCTGGCTGCAATTTCTGGCCTCAGGTTCCATCAGATGAAGGCAATGCCACAGCCCCTCCCTGTGTTGCATGCTGCCCTCCCTGAGTGCAGAGCGTTTCTGGTTTGTAACTAAACCTGCTCTTAGGCTCCACCTACCTGTACTATTTCCCACCGACTCCTGCAAGAACTAACACCTGCGCTATCCCTTGAGCCCATGTCCGGGAACCTAGAAACCAGTGGCTCTAGACATGCTTATAGGGTCACCACAGGGACGACCTGTGGTGGTTTGTGTTTGTTTCTGTGGCGGCTGCACAGCACTTGGTGATATTTGTTTTTAAAACATTCTTAGGTTTGAAGCATTGGAGCCATAATCCCTGTGACATGGGCTTTTAGTACCAAGACCAGACAGTCCCAAACAAACAGGGTGGGTTGGTCACCCTGCAACCATGCACCAGGCTGCGAGCCCCCCATGGCTGCAGCTGCTCCTCTGCCCATGAACTGAAGACAAGCCTAGCCCTCCATTCTCCGTCTTCAGAGGAAATCTGTGTGGAGGGAGGAGCCCGACGTGGTCAGGGCAGGACGTAGGAGCACAATTTCCACTCCGAGTTAGCATCTGAGGCTTCCTTGTGCCGAGGGCTGTGCTGCTCAATGTTCGTGTCCAGGAGTTACCTTGTGGGATGTGTCACCCAGGGCAAACTTCCTCCTGGCCCACTCTGCTCGCTATCCCTGAGAGGAAGCAGCCTAGGGTTTGCCTTTATCCAGACGCTGCCCACAAAAACAACCCTTCGGCAAGCACCTGTCTGGGCTATTCTGCCTGCTCTCCGCGGCAGGAGGTGACTGCATCCCAGGGCGCAATGTGCCTGGGGTCCTGTCTGTCCAACTCTAGAACCTGTGCCAAGTGGGGGGTCTCTAAATGCATGAAGAAGAAAAGTGTGAGTAAGTGTCAAACACACCAACTCTGTCCCTGTCAAAAACAAACTTCCAAAAAGCTGCCATTTAACCGACCAATGTTTGTCCACAGGAGGGGAAACAGTGGGCTGGGCTCAGCCTTCTTTCTACCCACTCCCTGGTCAGCAGGCAGTTCTGCTTCCAAGGGCAACACATGCCCAGTCACCAAGGGTCCTTCTCGATACCACCCCCCAACTCCTTCCTCCCGCCAGCCTCTCTCCACAGCATCTGACTAGAGAAGACTCGAGAAGCCATATCAGGGGCTACAAGACTGACATCATCTTAACCCCAAAGCTGTACAGAGCACACTCAACACCAGCACCTAAGGTGCCCACGCTGAAGGCCTGTGCCCACATACCTCTTCATCACTGGGCTCCAGGGGCTGGCACAGCCAAGGGGTGTCCACCAGCTTCCTGAGCTGTCGGTCCATCTCGGCAAGAGCAGCCCCCAGCCGCTCCTTCTGAGGGGGGTCCAACTGCTGCTCCCGCGTGGGGAAGAGAGACGCGCTGGTTATTAGCAGTGGAGCTGGGGCCACGCAGTCCCCAGGGCTGAGCTCACTCAGAGAGGTCCTCTAAACCTCCCCTTCTAAGGAGTGTTGGGGGAGAGAATTAAACTCTCCTTTCATAAACAGTGGAGGAAACCACGCCTGCCGGACAGTCACACTCACAGGGCTGACGCTTCACCTGCCTCCCTGTGCCGTGGGGCCCTCTGTCAAAAGGGACAGACCAGCCCGCCAGCACCAGCTGCAGGAAATGCCCTTCCATTCCAGGATAGCACGGCACAATGGAGGGAAGAGCAGAGGGTATTAAAACTAGACTTTTGGGGCCATTCTCCAGCTGTGTGACTTTTAGCAAGTTGTTTCGCCTCCTCGGCCTTCCAAGTCCTCATTTTTTAAAACAAGAAGGTTGGTCAGGCCATCTCTCGGCCTTTCCCTATGTTAGCTCCTGTGACCCAGTAACCTCCCCACCCTGAGTGCCTCCCCAGAGCCGCCGCTTCAGCCAGGTCTGCAGGGCTGAGTGAGGATGGGCAGTGAGCTCGTGTGCCTACCAGGCCCAGGAGGATGGTTGCCGACCTACAGACGACTAAGGGAGAATTCTGTCTACGATGACAAAGGCGGTCACATCTGCAGGAATCTGACACGCTAGGGATGGCGTGGGTGAGGTGTGGCCAGAAGTGTGTGTTCCACCCACACAGTCAGGTCACAGGATCTCTGAGGCCCCTCCCAACAATGAGTCTAGATTCTTAAAGCCAGAAAATCTGGACTGAAATGTGCGACAATGGCCAAGTCCCACAGCAAGAGCCCAGCTCCTCAGCTCACCAGGGCCATCTTCCCGGACAGCAGCAGCTCTGTCTCGCTGCGCAGGGCCTTCATGTTGTTCACCATCTCCAGGACAAAGCTGCAGTTCAGCCCCTGAGAACAACCAGGATAGACACCATGGAGGAGGCCCGAGGGCTACACATGCCCAGAGGAGCAAGACCGGAAAAGGGCAGGTACCTCCGTGGTTCTGGGCTTGCTGTACACACGGTCCATGGACTTGGAGCTGGCGTTGACGGCGTGGGCAAGTTCCTGCTCCATGTCTCGATGGGACTGAGCTATCTCTCGGATGCTAGAGAAAACGAGAAACTCCACACATCAGAGCAGATGAAGGGTGGTCTAAAGTGGA
Source organism: Myotis yumanensis (assembly GCF_028538775.1). Lineage (NCBI taxonomy): Eukaryota > Metazoa > Chordata > Mammalia > Chiroptera > Vespertilionidae > Myotis > Myotis yumanensis. The sequence goes on along the minus strand of NW_027223759.1, from coordinate 31,983,835 downwards.
AGCTGTAAGTGCACTGCTCCTAGGAATCCAGGACAGGTGTGCAGATCTGTGAGCTGGCTCTGAAAACACCCTAGATTTTAAACTTCCGTCTACGTAAACTGAGTAGCTCTCAAAGAGGATCGGTGGAAGTAAATCAAAGCCAAGGGCAAGCAGAAACCCTGCTGGGCTGTGTGAAGGAGGCCAACCAGCACCAAGGGTTTGGGAGGAGGAACTCAACCCATGCATGCCAACGATGGGCGTGGAGCCTGGCGCTCCAGTGAGCGGAAACTGACCTGTGGATAAGGGCTCCCGCCGCCTGCCCAAACTGGTCCATCTGGGTGGCCTCTTCCTCGGACAGGATCCCCAGGTGCAGGGAGAAAGACGGCGGGCGAGGCAGTTCGCACTTCTGCTTGTCTTCCCAGGACTTTAGCGTGTTCTCAAATGCCTAGGGCACGAGAACCCAGAGTTACACTTTCTACTGCCCTCTAGGTGAGCACGTCTCTACCAATGACAAGCACACCTGACATGCTAGGCTCCCAGAGAGGGAGAGGCAGACTCTTCTACACTGGGGAAGAGAAACGGTCCTAGGAATTCCTACACCGTTGGCTTAATACCGGCGTCTAAAAAAGAATAATTTCCTAGAACTAAACATTAAAAACCCCCGAGTCTTCTTATAGAAGCAGCACAGGTGTGCCTGCAGGTGAGCCCTGGCCCCAAAGGCAGCCTCTTACCCTGTCTCGGGTGAGCATCTGGGCCCGGTTCTTGTGGATAATCCGAATGTATCCCGGAGGTTGGACCCAGGCCTCTCCGTCCACCTGCACAGGCACGCCCTCCTCACCCAGGATGGAAATCTTCACCGTGCGACACTGAGCAAACATCACAGCATTACTCGTGCACAGAGCTCACCAAGGAGCCTCACAGCCGCTGAGCACTACAGGAACCTTCCTGCCCTGCACCCGGCACAGGCAGCTGCCCTCTGGAGCAGCAGGCACCACACCCACAGCCAACCCTGCAGTCAGAGCATCCCTGTCCAGGTCGAAGCTCAGGGAGCCTTAGGGTCTGTGCCCTGGCCCCACTGTCCCCTCGCCCAGAACTGCCTCTGTGATCGCAGAGGAAATCTCAGTGATCAGACACAAACACCAGGCCCAGGGTCGGGACGCACGGCTTCCAAGAGCCACTGGGTCCCTGAGCACATGCGACACTGAACAGAGCCAACAGCCCACAAGTGGGGAAGAATGCACTGCTCCTCTCTGCAACAAAAAATGCAGTCAAAGACCTAAAACAGTGAAATCCCAGCAGCCTCCTTTGGGAACAGGTGGGACAACACAGGCTGCGGCTCAAGTCAGCTGGTGTGTCAGCTCCCACCCAGGTTTCTAGGCATAAAGCACCACCCTCCCCTACCCCACAGATTGACAGACCCTTCCCAACCCGTCACCAGAAATAAGTAACGGGGGGTGGGGGGCGGTGCAGAAGCTACATCCCCTCCCGCACTGGGCCTCAGAGTAGCTAGGCGAGGCCACACTTTCTCCACCGACCATATATGCTCAGCCTCTGTTCCTAAGCACAAGTTGCCGCTTCTGAAAGCTGCAGGCATGGTCCAAATCCAGGCCTGGCCTGTCTCATCTCATCCCACCTCAGCAAGAGGGGTAGACAGGGGGCACCCCCAGAAAGAGGGCAGGGAGCTCAGGCTGGGTGCTAATTGGTCCCAATTTTGAGCACCCATTCTTCTGGGCTCTGCACCAGGACGCATTTATTGGGGAGAGTGCAGTGTCAAGACTGTGGTTCTGGGCCAGGTCCTGCTCTCCCAGAGACGGCCTCCCAGGCCCTCCCTGCCTCCAGGACCACAGCCAGTACCTGGGCAATCCGGTGATGCTGCAACTTAATGACCCGAGAGACAGCCATCTGCATACTGCCAAACACAGCGACCACCTCCAGGATCTTATCATCAAAGGACGGAGCTGCGAAGGTCTGAAAGGTGGAGGCAGAGCTGACCTGGGCTCCCACTTCCCTGAACACATGCCACATACTTCTCCCTGTTAGGGCTGTTGCACTGGTGAAAGCAGACAGGCCCCTACAAGGAGGTGATGCGTCCTAACTGAAGCAGCAGCTACAGTATGAACCTGTTACTAAGATCCTGAAACCAAGCTGCCTAGGATCAAATCCCGGATCTGCCACTTACTAGCCTTGTGACCCTGGCAAGTCACTTCATTACCCTGTTCCTCAGTTTCCTCATCTGTAAAGTAGGGTAATACTGGTACATGCCTCAAGGGGTTGTTATGAGGACTGACTATGTTCACAGTCTCAGAAGAGTGACCAGCACATATTAGTGTCCAATTAGTGTTAACTATTTTTATTAGCTCTTATGTCCAAAGGAAGCCATGCCCCTGGTTAAAACCTACCACTGCCTCCCAGAGTTCTCAGCATAAATTCCGAAGTTCTCCCCTGGCTTATACAACCCCATGTGAACTCTAACTTCTCTGCACCCCACCCGCTGCACAGTGCCATCAGACAACTTCTGCCCCATGTCACTGTCTAGCCACTAAGCCTTCCATCTGCTGCTCCCTCTGCCTGGAAGAGCCTCCCCCTCTTCTTCCCTCCCCCAACACTCCAACTGACCTGGCTGACCCCAAATCATCCTTCAGGACTCAACATAGATGTCCGCTCCTCCTAGAAGCCTTCCCAGATCGCCACCAGTCAGGGTTGGGCCTGGCTTCAGCGTCACACCTGTGCCTCTGAGCACATCTGTTCTAGTCAGCCTCCCTTCTCATGAGCAGGGGACACCACCTGTCTTGCTCTCCACTGTACCCCCACTGCCAATACAAGAAAGGTGGTGTGCATCCATCCCTCTGCATCACTGACAGAGCACCCCGAGTGCTGATGCTCTATCAGGGCCCCAAGTGGCTAATGCTCCTTGAAGGGGCTGCCTCTCTGGTCACCGCCTCCCTGCCCCCAAGCTCAGGCCCATGCTAACCAGAACCCCTGTACGTACATCATCTTCCTTTGTGCCCCCCCAGAAGTTGGTCCCTCCGGCATAACTGGGAATATTGAGGACAGCAATTCCTTGGAGACTGGGAAGCGGGATGGGCCGCCCATCACACTGCGTGGTGGAGAAGCAGGAAAAGGAAAGGAGAGATTCGGGCATCAACCAGTCCTTCCTCACAGGCAACCCGCCCCAGGGCCGAGGAGGCCCCGCTGTGGGGGGCTCCCACCGAGGGGTCCACAGGGAGCAGCGCTCACAGGAAGCCCCCAGCTCACCTCCAGCAGGACCTTTTGCTCCAGGTTCTTATAGGTCCTGTGCAGCAGCTCTTTGGTCCCCAGCACCCCATACCACATCATGTTCTTGGTTCGGCTCCTAGAGAAGGAATGACAGAACGGGCGTAGGTCATGGCTTTCTTTCTAGTTAACTAGTCATTGCTAAAAAGTGTGGGGTGGCATCTGATCACAAAAGGGTGAGACTCAGCGATTCTCAGCGACCCCTTAAGGAAGGACATGTTCCTGTTAGTATCTATGAAAGGAAGGCACAGAGGTATGTTTATTGACTGGAAAAGTAGTATTTCTCAAGAAAGTAATCATACCCTGAAAGGTAAAACTTCACAAAAATTTTATAAACCATGAGCTTTTCTGACTATAAAATTATGTTTACCACCCGACAATTGAAAAGCACATCTGTAAGTGCTGGTGATCAATGCTGCTGGGGGTTTCTGTCTTTTCTGGGTGTGCGATTTACAGGAGGAATAACCAGCCTGCCATCTCCTGACGCACTGTCCACTTCTTAGCACACTTTGTGTTGCCTGCCCCTGGATAGGAACCTCATAGACTTATGAGTCTCCTAAGAGACTCAGTCCCTCTTCCCACTGACTGGGGTCACTCGCTTTCTTGTGCTGAATTTGCCCAAACCTGGACAGCCCTCGGGGAAGCCTCCTCTGAGCTGGCCTCTCGGACTTTCACCTGCTTCCACCCACCTTTGAAAGCACCTCCATTTGCAGACACAAGGCATTCAGGTAGCACACTGCACATCCTTTTATCTGCTGACTCCAAAAATTACCTTACTGACCAGGAGAAATGGGGAAGACTCGAGGACAGGTGTGCACACAGGTGTCACCCACCTGCACTTCTCCGGGTGCTCATCACGCTTGTTGTTGAAGTCCAGGGATATCTTCGCATCCAGGCCAATGCCAAAATAATTGTTCATGACACATTTCTCTGTGTAATACTCTCTGCAAAAGGGGTTTCAGAGCAATTAAAACAACCCTGTTTAGCAGCTTCCCAACCTCTAGCAGTTCTTCTGAAGGCAAAACTCTTTTTTTTTTTTTTTTGTAAGAGTGTTGAGAAATAATGCATATACCATATAGTTTACTCACTTAAAATGTACAATGAGATTTTGGGGGGCTGTTTTTCATTTTGTTTTATTAATCCTCACCCAAGGATATTTTTCCATTGATATTTAGAGAGTGGAAGGGAGAGGGGGAAAGAGAGAGAAACATCAATGTAAGAGACACACATCGATTGGTTGCCTCCCACACAAACCCCGACCAGGACCGCAGATAGAGCCTCCAACTGAGGTACATGCCCTTGACCAGAATGGAACCTGAGACCCTTCAGTCCGTGGGTCCGACCATCTGAAAACTGAGCCAAACCAGCTAGGACTACAACGCAATTTTGATGCAATCACAGAGTCATGTAACCATCACTACAATCCATTTCAGAATTACAGGATCACCCCAAAAAGAAAGCTCACACCGTTAGCCAGCACTCTCAACCCCTCCCCAGCCCCCGACAACCACTAATCAACTTCTTATCTCTATGGATCTGCCTCCTCTGAACATCTCATAGAAATGGGGTCCCAAAACAACAAGGGGCTCTTGTGTCTGGCTCCCTTCACTGAACAGTGTTCCCAGGGCTCAGGGCCTGGAGGAAGCAGGGCTTCGGGGGCCTGAGAAGTGGACAGGCAGGCCACAGAAGGCCATGGCAGCACAGACAGAATGACCAGGTCCTGGGGTGACGGGTGGCGGCCTGGTGCCCCAGCCTGGGTGGAGGAGGAAAGCAGCTTTGGTCTCCCTAGGTGAAGGAGAAGTCTCCCCAGTCTGAAGAGGAGAGAACAAAGGTAGACCAATGGCTGCGGCGGCCAGACTTGGAACCTCAGAGATCTCAGATTAAGAAAACAAACAAAATATGGAGTTGTGGGGGGGAGGGAGGGCCAGGACACTGCTCACAGGAGGCCTTTTCGAGGAAACAATGTCAGGAAGGGTCCAAACAAGAGCCCAGGCAACCCCGGGAGGGGCCTGGAGTGAGGAGCAGACAGGCCTGTAGGTGGCAGTGGCAGGTCCTAGACAGGATGCCCAAGCACTGGGCAGGCCAGCACGTGGCAACAGGTGTCTGAACAGAGGCAGCTCCCTGGCAACTGGCCTGGCAGGACTGTCATTCTTCGTACTTCCAGCTTCACCTTCCCAAAACTCAGAGTCTCTGTAACCGCACATTTCTCAACAGCTCTCCCCGACCACACCAAACACATGGTTGGCAACTTCTAACCAATCACTACCACCTGTCGCTAACTGCCCAGAAATTGCTATCAGCCAGCAGAAAGGAAAACCTAGAAGAATGGGTTTTCAAACACCATCTGTGTCTGCAATGGCGTGTACACACACAGGAACAGACTCAACTGAACTGCTGTACACACTGCTCACTGCCTCAGGCCAGGGGCAGAGGACACAGTGCGGGAGCACAAAGCAACTCTGGAACTCTCCTCCCCACACATCTCAGCCCAGGACAGTGTCTCCCTGGGCATCACCAGGAGCTTCCAGCCCAGGGATCTGTGACTGCAGCTCTAACGGGAGCAGACCCCATAGGAGAAAGCAGCAGAACAGCAGGGGGGGTGGGGGGGTGGGGAGGAAGTAGTCAGGAAGAGGCGCCAACACAGGGTCAGCCGAGGTTACCAAACAGTGATAATGAAGAATAAGTGGAAAGTTAGTTCCCAACTGGAGTTTCTGAACCTGCCAAAAACTCAGAACATTACATATATTCAGAAGACGCTGCCTCATGACCATCGGAAATGAGCCAGGACAGGCTACATCCCATCGTCCCATCGTCCCATTTCTGGGGTTTCCTTACCAGCTGACACCAGCTGGAAAAGGGTCCCCTAGTCAACTGCTCACAAATTACTCCAGTTAATGCCAAGTCACTTTTCTAGGCTCCAGCATTCTTTTACCAACATGCCCCCTTGGTTCATGCCACACTCACAGGTTTTCTGGTTCGGAGTTGAAGGGATCAGCATTAATTAATAAGCGACTGATAACTGAACCGCCAGGCAAGGAACCAGACATCCCCGCGCGAACATCTGTGAGGGAGACAACCCATATTCATGAGACAAAAGCAAACATACTGGTGACAGAAATCAACACCTGTGAGACACGTACAAAGATGGCTTGTGAAGACAGTCCTCATTAAATGTACAAAGCTCCGCCAGAATGAGCTCTTCGTACGACTCATCTTAGAACCCAGTCATCCAGCTTTGGAAGGCTACAGTCATGAGAAATAAACACCTTCAAGCCGCCTGCATCCATTTAAAATCTTTAAATCACACATTAAGGCAGAGATGAAACCTATTTTTGAACGTTCTGCCCATCCATGCCTCCAGTAATATCTTTATCACTGGCTACCCAAATGCTCCTCATTTCCGAGGGCTCACTTCCCAAGGGCTTCTGAAATTTTCTTTTTATTTAGTGGAGATTCACTAGAAATTGACAAATCACTTATAGGAGTAGATGGTGTGGCTAGGAGGCCTCCAGACTCTACCTGAAGCTGGTTAAGGGAGCCTTGCTGGCAATTTCAACCCCTTATGGCATTTCTTCCTATGAAGATAAGGTCTGTCACCACTGCCCTGGAGTTGCCTGCACTTCATCCCAGCAAATGAGAGCAAGGGCAGGGAAGAGGACTGGGCCAGCCCTCCCGGCGGCTAACTGCTCCTGCTGCAGTCATACTAGCAACAGAGGCACGACTCCACAGTCCCACCCACAGCCTGCCACCCTCCTTGTTCACTCAGGACAACTATTTTGCCTGCTTCACATGCGTTCCTGGAGCCCCACTCCCCTACCCCCACCTGTGAGGCGATCTGGGTGCCATCTGCCCTTTGTAATGACTAAGAGCACTTTCATACCGTGACTGAACTCTGAATTCTATCTACTTTCCCAAGGACCTATAGACTCTTGGAGGACAGAGACCCGGTCTCGTTTATTCCCACAGACCCAGTGCTGGGCAAAGCGACGGGCCTGACACCCTCCCACAGACAGGCTCACCACTGTGCCCACCTGGTGGTGGGAACACTCACTCGGGAAGAGGATCTTCGTGTTCAGCGCTGGCAGGCCATCCCGGCTTCCTGACTGGGGAGGAAGAGAGGCAGAACTCCCTTTGCTGATCAGCTTCTCACATGGGGACTTGGACACTATAAAAACAGGACACAAAGCCACAAGACTATTCAAAACAAACCATGACTGACTACTGGGAAAGTTCACTAGGGAAATGCCAGGTGGAGGGGCCGGGGGAAGTGTGGAGCTTACAAGCCACTGGTCAGCCCATGTGGAGCTGGTGAGATAAAGAAAGAGGCCCAGAGAGAGAGACGAAGAGGGGACAAGAGGCAAGTGGGTCTGAATGCCTTCAAGAGGGTGAGGCTGGGGCGGGGCAGGGAGGGGCTGGACCCTACTCACACTGGGGACGCGTTCTAAGTGGTCATGACCATGGAGTGAACTCCGAGACAGATACCTGTTATTGGCTTGTCTGGGTACAAGGGAGGGGCCATGAACAGCCAGGGGGCAGGGACATTCTCCACACCTGGAGCCTGAGCTGTTCCAGGACAGATAAGGGGCACAGGAAGAGGACCCATGGGGCTGGGTGATGCTCTGACCTAAATGCCAGGCCAGGCTGGCTCTGGCTGGAACAAATTTCCTATGTTCATGGCAGGTGGCTGGCTGCAACCAGGAGGTTCTGAGATCTACTGGGTCTGGGGCACAGGGAGGTTCTGAGCCCTACTGGGTCTGGGGCACAGGGAGGTTCTGAGCCCTACTGGGTCTGGGGCACAGGGAGGTTCTGAGGAAAGCACACTCCTCAGCAGCAAGGCTCCCCCCTCCCCAGCACCCTCTCCCACCTGCCCCCAGACAAACGACGCACAGCAGGTGGTACAGGGAAAGGCCATGTGTTAAGCTTTCTGAGTGTCATAGGCCCGATCGCAGGACTGAGGGTCACCCAGCTGGCGGCTGTACCTTTGCGGAGACTTCTATGCTTGGCAACCCCGCAGCTCTCACTGTGGCACATGGTGTCCTCTGACTTCAGGTCCTTTTTCTCCTCTGACTCAGAGAGACCTAAGACAATCATCTCCTGTTCTTGGGTCTGGGCATTCTGCTCATCGACAGCTGCATGGAAAGAACGTCCACAGCTCAGCCCAAGGACATTACTGTAGGAAAGGCCAGGCTGATGGAGGTCCTGCTGCACAGACTCCCCTCTTCATCTACCAATTTGATTTTCCTTCAAATGTCCTCTTGGCTACAGCTTAGACCTGAAGCTCCCACCTCACCCACTGTCCCCCTGGGCCTACCACACTGCAAGTACCATGGGCACCGGGCATCCATGCCAGCTGGCTGGGGAGGAGGGCCCAGAGGCTGAAGATGTGGAAAGAAGGTGAGTGAAAGATTGAGAGCCTAGAGCAGCCCTGGGAGATGTGGTGAGAGCTCTACCTCGTGCATCCACCAGTATGTAGGTAGGAGGTCACGACTTATTCTTCTCACGGAAGCAAGAAGCAGCTGATCTGCTCAGAGTGAAAAGGTGAGGGCTAGGAAAGCATCTGAAGGGTGTGGACCTGTGAAATGGTTTCCGAGGGTAATGACAGACAAGACAGACCCAAGACAAGAAAAAACTTGCCGAGGAGGGATCTGGGGGTCCCGGCTAGGTTGGAGGCAATGAAGTTCACAGGTCAATGTGGTTTTTCAGCATTCTCATCTAAGCTTAGCAAACCGAGTCTGGAGAAAGGGAGTGACTAGCCAGGCAAATCTTTATCCTATGTGGTCTATCTACCTCTCCCAGGCCCCAGGCTGATGGTGGGCAGTCAGCACGCCAGGCCAATGACCTGCCCATGCCCAGGGCACCCTCCACCACTGCAGCAGTCCTGACTCAGACACCATTGTGCACATGGTCCCCCCACTTCTTTGACTACCTCCCTGGGCTCCCCCAACCTCCAACCTCTCTCTGTCCACTGACTTGATGGATGGGGCCCACCTCTCCAGGTGTCCTAAGAGCACCTCAGTTCTAAGCACCACGGCTCTCTCAGAACACACTCCCCCAGAGCAGCCCCTCCTCCAACTGGAGGACACACATCCTGCAGGGCTGCACCCGAGGTTGGTTGGGCAGAGTTCCCACAGGTTAACTCCCTTCTAGGGAGTGGGCCCCCTATTCAGGGATCAGTTTCTCCAAGGAGCCCCCTGCGTATGCCCATGAGGCACCTTTTCACCAGCCAGGGGCACCCTCCAGCTCTGCCTTTTACTTTCTGGATCCCTGGGTTCTCTTTCCACAGTCTTTACATCAGACCAAGTAGGTGAGCAGGGAGAAACGCTGCGGGCATGCGCTCAGGTAGGAGGTGCTGCCTCCTGTCAGGCAGCCTAGAGATAAACCGCTAGGCCGGAAGTGACCTCGGGCTATCAGGCTTTGACCTACATGGTGGATGCCTTTCCAGCACCATGTTCGGAGGAAACTGGGTGTGCCCAGCACTTGCCTGAAGAAAGCTCCCTTTGTCATTAAGAGACCAGCTACCTTTTTCTGTGTGTTCTATGATCTGACGAATCGCCTTCTTCAGGCTGTTGGCTCTCAGCATGAGCTGTTCCCGAGGCCTGAATATCTGCGGCCGGGCTGGACATGCTGACCCCATCGAGCGGTCCACAGCTGAGCCACAGCTGCTGCCCGTTCCATCTCCATCTTCTGCCTCCTCAGCAATGGTGGGCGGCGGGGTGGGCAGAGAGGACGAGGCCTGGGACTCATCATCCAAGGTCTTGAGGAGAGAATCCAGCTTCTCTTTCAGGACAGAGCACTGGACGGGAACAAATGGAGTGGAATGGAGTGCCTCTCATCCTGACACCCTCCCAGTCAGGGGCTCAGGGAACAGACCTTCTTGGCCATGACCTCAGACTCCTCCGAGCTCTCGGTCGTCTTCTCATAGGCCTTTCCCACTCGAGCCACAAAGTCCTTCACCGTCTCGCAGAGCACTCTGGGAGAAAGCGCAGAAAATCACTTCTAGACACAGTCCTGGCTGGGGACTGGCCCCGTGTGGGCGCCCCTGCCCCCCCACCCCCACCCCCCACCCGCCGAGGCAGCTGGCACTCACTTTGCTGATGAGATCACCACCGAGTGCTGGTCAGAAGTCAGGATTTTGGAAAGATGGGCCGCGACCGAATCTTCATAGAAGAGAATTTGCTGCACCTACAATTACCCCAAAACAGGGTGGGATTATTGTAGGAAGTTCACCCAGTGAACTCCTCACCCACTGCGCCCGCTAGTCGGGCCTCAGCTCACTTCCTTCAACAATCTGAGACCTGCCAGTGCTATCTGAAAGATGTCAAAGGCTTGATCCAGATGTGGACAGAAGGGCCTTAACAAAAAAGAGCATATTGATAAAGACAAGTATCTCATGCTTCTTTGTCCTTTAGCTTGAGATTCACCACCAGCAGCCTGTGCTAGGAACTAGGATCTTCTATCCTGTTTCCATAGGCAACACTCCTTAACTCAGGTTCCATTCACAGCAGACAACACATCTGTCTACCTGGTTGGGAATGTGGCCTGGCCCATCTTCTTCTCTCAATGTAAGTTCCCCCTTCCTCACTCATCTCTGTCTGCTGATATGGGAGATCTGACGCTGTGTAATCCCTAGTCCCTAGCCCAGGGCCAACAAACTTTACTATCAGCTAGACCGTACACATAGTCTTCCTCTCTTGAAAGGTACAGACCATTCTCTGCTCACAGGCCATGTCAAAGCAGGCCCAGGAAGATGTGGCCTGGGGGCCAGTTTGCCAATCGCTGATCTAGCCCACTGTCCTTGACCCTGCTGGCGAGCAGACGGCCCCTGGCAGAGTTCTCTCTCCTGCTCAGCCAGCAGCCAGCTTGCCCAGTGGGGATGAGCACAGCTATGTGCCAGAACTGCACTACTGCAGGATATAAAATAAGGAAGGCAAAGTTTAGGCCCTTATGAACTATTAAGACATAACAGCCCTAAAACAAAAAGAAGAGTGAATGGTTGAAGTGGCACAGCTAGCTGCAAAGGGAGGCTACAAAGAGGATGATGGGGCAGCAGCAGGTACAGGGAGGGTGGGAAGTCCTAGGGAAGTGTCACCACGAAGGCCCCAAATCCTGATGACAACTGGGAAGCCTCCATCCAGATGACCCAAAACCTGGGGAGGTCAGAGTCCATGTGGCTCCACCTCAACCTTGAGCTGACCCTGAACTCCTGGTCTAACCTAGGGCTGGGCATGAGAGCACTGGGGTACAGGGGAGGGGAGGGGAGGGGAGGTGACCGGAAAATACCTCGGAACCCTCGCTGAAGTCCTCGGTGACGACGGTAGAAGAGGAGGCCTGCCGGGGCAGTTTAGTCTCGTAGGCCATGACACTCCACCTGCACACAAAGGCAGCTCCCAGCAGGTTGCTCCACCTCCCAGGCAGGCCCTACACCTCCCTCCTTGTGTCCTGGAGACCTGACCTTACAACAATTCTAACTTCATCTGTAAGTCCTTTATCTTGGCTGTGTCTCCTAACTTGGCTCCTCCCAAAGCTAAGAAAAATGCTACACCAGTTAGTCACTATGGCTCCAGTGATGGAAGAGAAAGCCAGCAGCCAGCTCTTCATCAAATGCACAACATGGGAGGGGCAGCTGAGTGGATGCGTGATCAAACCTGCTCATGGCAACCACAGGATCGTGAAGAACATGAGCATTTTCAATGACACCAATCCACCACAGGCTCTGGTTAGCAGGATTTCAGACATGAGTCAGAACTCAAAGCAGTTCACCCAAGAAGGATGCCAAAGTGTTATTAAACACACAGAGACTATGTATCCAATACTTAAGATCCTTCTAGGAACAGAACATGAGAAAATGGGGTTGCTCAATTATGGATAATGAGCACTCTACTGATAGGCATCAGATGACGGCTGCAATGGCTCAAGGGGACAGAGCCACCTTCTTTAATAGTCCCAGTGGATCAGGCTTGGCCTCAAGAGAAGACCTCAGCACTCAGTTCATAACCTGTCTGTTATCTTTTTCATAATCCTGGTCAAAACTTAACTCCCAGGAAAAAAGAATTCCGGCTCAGGTCAAATTTTTACAACTATTTGTCAAAGGCCTATGGTTCGCAGGGACCCCAGGTAAGAACAGCTGGTCGAGATGACTTGTCTCCAACCAGCTCCTGTGGTGCAACACGAGAATGCGCCCCACTCACCTGTCCAGCATCTTGGTGCTGGCTCTTTCCAGCTTCTCCAGGATCTGCGGGAGCTGGGTGTCATCGTCACAGGCCGAGCCCCAGCCTAACACGCGAGCCAGGTCATTCCCTGTGCCCAGGGGCAGCACTCCCAGCTGACACTGGCAGAACACAGTGGGAAGATACAGTATTGAGCCCCCTCCTCTTTGCTGACAATGGTGGCTGATCTCAGTGTAAGAGACCTGCTCCAAAAGGAGTGGGGCTTCCATCCCAGGCAGAGCCACAGAGCCCACGGCCTTTCTAATCCCACAGAAAAGTCCTCCCTCTCCACAAGCTGTATCTCACATGTTGCTACATTTTAACTACCCTCTAATACAGTGGTTCTCAACCTTCTGGCCCTTTAAATACAGTTCCTCATGTTGTGACCCCAACCATAAGATTATTTTCGTTGTTACTTCATAACTGTAATGTTGCTACTGTTATGAATCGTAATGTAAATATCTGATATGCAGGATGGTCTTAGGCGACCCCTGTGAAAGGGTCCTTCGACCGCCAAAGGGGTCTCGACCCACAGGTTGAGAACCACTGCTCTAGTACCTCTCTGATCTACATTTCCCAAATCCCCTCCCCTCCCATTTTACAGCTATGGCCACAGTCCTGTCTCTGACTGTTGAGTGTCTGAACCCCTGAAGAATGATTCTGTAACTCCCACCGCCTGTCCCTCCATCCACTGCATCTGACTCACTGAAGCCAAGCTCATCTTCTAAAGACACCACTAGCGTCATCTTACTCCTCCAAAAACATTGGCAATGGCTTCTAAGTCCCATCAGAAAAGGCACCAGGACATCCAGTCTGGCCACAAAACTCAAACACACCCAGTGCTCAGCCAACATACCTCTACATGCTATTCCCCAGAGAGACCACCCCCCCTGCACTGCTCAGGCCTCAACCCTCCCCTTGGAATTCCCACCCCAGAGCTCCCACCACATCAAGTCAGTCCTCAGGAAGCTCCCTAGACACTGGCTGCCGAGACCTCTCCACCTCCATCGTCTACATGCAGTGTGCAGGGTGGGTCACTGGTCCTAATAACTGCACACCCAATGGTCACCTGCTCCAGCCACAAGGGAGGCGCTGCCACCCTGGGGGGGACAGCAAGCTGGAGGGTGAGGACCAGGAGCCCGAGCACTAGGTGAAGAGGTCCTGGCACTGGCTCCCTGGAACCTAAAAGAAAAGGCACAAGCAGTGGAGGTGAAGGCATGGAGGTGACAGTAATGGTCCAGCTGGAGAGGTGACCCCCTGCCAAGTCAGAGTTCCTCAAGAGGAGGGTAGTGAGGAAAAAGTCAGAGAAGCAGAGAAGGAAGAGGGAGCCAAACTGGGACCCTAGCAAGCTGTGTTATGAAGTCTGGACTTTGTCCTAAAGACAAGGGGCCACCAAAGAACACTTAGGGGGGTTCATGGGCAGAACTGCCCATGGTGAAAGTCCCCGGGGAGGGTGGACGGCAGCACACAGGGGCTAGCTTAGACACTCTGGGGTGGCAGGACTGAGCCCAGCAACTAAGTAGAAATGAGGAGGGAGGGCAAGGGAAGAATCAAGAATGACCAACTGCCAAATCTCTGGCTTGGATGTCTGGTGGATGATAATTTTCAGACTCTAAGGAAAGAAAGGGGGGCGGGCAGGGCTGAGTGGTGCTCAGTGCTGGAAATGTTGGGCTTGAGGTGGGAAGGGGCAGCCAGGAAGACGAGAAACACCAAGGAAAGCTAGGAGAAAGATGGCTGACCAGAGAATCAAGTGCCACAGAGAAGCCAAAGGAGATAGTGCTCACTGAACTCAGCTGAGTGGATGAAACCTGCCTTCCTGATTAGTGACAAACTTGATGATCATCCTGGAAGTCAACAGAACACAGGACCTAAGTGTAGTGCTCTAACTTTACCACTAGAGGGCAGCATTCTCTTTCCTGAGCAAGTGGCCTTGCTGGAGAGTTCACTGTCCAACTTCCAACATCATTTTAGTGCCAGAGGCTAAAAAAATGCCTAAAAACAGTCCACCCCACCTGAGAGTCAGGTCGAAGATCTGGAAAACAGTGTGTTGAAAGCAAATGACAAACTAGGAAAAAATATCACCAACAAAGAGTTTACACCCCTAATATGACAATAATCCTTAAAAATTAAAATTTTTAAATTTTTTTAAAGGCAAATACCCCAATTGAAATGTAGGCAAGGAACATAAACAGGTAACTCACTTAAAAAGTCATGGTTAGCCTGGATGGCGAGGCTCAGTGGTTGAGCATCGACCTATGAACCAGGAGGTGATGGTTCGATTCCCAGTCATGGCATATGCCCAGGTGGTGCGTGCAGGAGGCAACCAATCAATGATTCTCTCTCATCGTTGATGTTTCTATCTCTCTCTCTCCCTCTCTCTTCCTCTCTGAAATCAATAAAAATATATTGAAAAAAGAAAAAGAAAAAAAATTCACGGTTAATTGAGATGTTTGATTTCACCAGTAGTGAAGAAATAAAAATAAGACATACCCTGGAGAGCAGGAAGGGTCAGAAATAGACTTACTGGAACTGCAAGTCACAGTTAGGCTTCCTTGGACCTCGCTCTATCAACAACAGACTCGTATCACCCATGCTGTTCCGTGCCTGCACTTTATAAATCAGCATGTTGTGGCATCTTGCACTCACCCCCTGGCAGGAAGTGGAGATCTGTGGGTGGTTTCCACCTGGCAAAGCTCTGCGCTGAGCTAGCTCACTCCCCCACTGATGATCCCCTACCTGGGCATTCATAACGACTACTGGTGAAAATCATACAGACCCTTTCCCAGCTATGCTCTTTCAAAGAGCGTCCAACCTTTAGACTCTGCTCTGTACTGCCACACTGCTGTCCTTCCAGACTGCATCAATCTCATCTCCTAATGCCACAAAAAACTGTCCTTTCCCACACCTGTCCATTGTTCATCTTATTCGTTTTTGCCCAACTAAGTAGACAAAAAGGTCATACCTTTACTTCTAACTGTGAAGTTCCTGTTCCCCTGTCACAGCCCCAGCCCCAGCCCCAGCCCCAGCCCCAGCCCCTGGCCCCATGATGCTATCGAGCTACCAGCTCTTCCCTTCCAGACCTTAGCTGACCCCTGCCTGGGAACAGTACTCCAAGGGGACATGGAGTGTCACCAAGACAGCCCAGCTTCTCTCTAACTGTGACATCACCCCCCCACCCCCACCCCATTCCCAGGGCTGGGCTCCTCCACATTCAGGCACCTGTTTGTGAAGATTGAGGCTGTCGATTTCAGAGAGGACCCAGCCAACACTGCCGTCCCCACCACAAACCAGAATCCGGAATGTATCAAACTTCTGGAATAAGCGTAAGCTGCAAAGAAAAGAGAATGTAATGAGATGAGGTGCATTCTAAATGACAAATGATGGCCAGTTAGTCCTGGGCGAGGGCTCCGTCTGTGGTACTCAGGCCGACCTTGCACCTTCCCTGTGATTAAGTCCCTCAGAGGCAGAGCCCAGGTGCTCAGACTCAGCCTGCTGGGGCCACTGGGCACCTGAGAGCAAAAGCCTCCCACCCGAGGCCTCTGTGCCCATTACCCCCTCGCCTAGTCCCCACGCCCCACTTGCCTAGTCCCCACGCCCCATTTGCAAAAGCCTCCCACCCGAGGCCTCTGTGCCCATTACCCCCTCGCCTAGTCCTCACACGCAGCCAGAACCTGCATGGGCAGCTGAGGAGCCCAAGAAGCACAATTATGTCCACTTTACCTTCCCGCTGGGCCACTGCATCCTCCCAGGTGATGTGACCCATCCCTCCTCCCCACGTGACCCACCTCCATCTGCTTCCCGAGCTCTTCATGGTCACCTGCCCCTCGCATGTAGTGTCCCCCTCTGCTCACTCCTCACCCACTTCCTGAGTGGCCTGATCCAAGTTTTGGCTTCAGAGACCACACATATGCCGATAACCCTGAATGACCCTAAACCATGACCTCCAGGCTTTCCTGAAGGACAATACTTGCACTTGTCTACCAAAAGAGTCACTCGGGTGTTCTAGGTTCCCCTCCTGGGAAAATAGCAGAGCTACCATCAAAACAGTCACCAGACCACCATTGCTGTCCCGTCCACCATTGCTTCTCTCATAAGCACTACATGAGCCTTCTTCCTAGCTCACGTCTCCTGCGAATACCTCTGATTGCTACCAGTATGATCTTCCCTAAACAAGTCTTGTCCAGTGTCTCACTTTAACTAGTTGCCACTTGTTTCCTGGAAAGGTTCCAACCTCTTGGCCAGCACCCACAACCCTCCCTGGCCAGCAGCTGACATCCCACTGTCTTCTCACCTCTTGGCACACACAGTACCTTCTGCCCAACAGGCTCCAAACCTCCCTCCCCCCATGACACCAATTCTCCTCGAACACTGGCTCAGGGAGAAACTGAGAAACCCCGATTTGATTTATAAACTCCTCCTGTGGCTCCCACAGAATCTGCATGTCTCCCTGTCATGGTGACAGACGCTGTCGTGTGACCTTGACTATGTGTCCATGTGCTACATCCCGGCAGGCAGGGGCCCACCTTAGTAGGCCTTCCACCTAGCTGAATCTGAGCCAGAGGACATCCTGGAAAGACAAAAGGGAATGAGGGATGCACGTGACTTAGGGAATAAACACAGGTGAGGTTCTGAAGCAGCAAGGCTGCCTCTGACTGTCAGGGTGCTTCTCTGAGAACACTGACCTCTCCCAGGCCTCCTGCTCTCCAAGGACAGGTGACACATCAAGGGCAGGAATCAAGAAAATGAAACAGTGTGCCTAAGTTTGTTTATAAAGTGTGAGATCGAAGCTGCTTCCCAGAAATAAGAGTTTACTAAACCAACTGCCCCTGTGCCTTTGTGGGGCCCCGTCTCCTACACAACACCACCCCAAACACGGGTCTGCATGCAGCCAAGGAATATTTGGTTCTTCTCAAATTCCCTGTCCAAAGCCATTCCACAGCATTCGTCCAACACTCTCGGTGCCTCGCTGAGTGAACCTGTTTAGTATATCAGGACAAGGGCTGTCTGATCCCTTCACTACCCCCCTCCCCATTTTTTAATCCTCACCTGAGGATATGTCTATTGCTTTCAGAGAAAGAGAAAGAGAGAAACATCAATAGGTTGCTCCCATATGCACCCCAACAAGAGATCAAACCCAAAACCTAGGTATGTTCCCTGACCGGGGATTGAACCCTCACCTTTTTTGGTGTATGGGACAATGCTCTGAGCCACCAGGCCAGAGCACTGGCCCCATTTTTTAACTAAAAAGATTCCTTTCTAAACCCAGCGGTGAATACGCTCCTGCGTCATTCAGTTAACTGAGTCCACCTATCTACATCTCGGGAGTGCTGCCTGGAGGGAGCAGGCTAGAAAGTTGCCATGGGACTTTTCTCCAGCAGCTGCTGCCATGGGAACATCCCCACATCAGGCCCTGGGGGTATGTGCACATCCTCTCCCCGCCCCGCAGCTCCTGTTACATCAGCCCCTGCTCCAAACATAGCACCCTCCCAGAAAACACAAACCAGAGAACAGGCCCCCAAGCACTTCCCACTACAAATACCCTGGATGATCCATCCCCTCACAAGCTAGGAGGCTTACAGCGCTGACCTTGAACTGCTGCTTCCAAATGAGGACGGAGTTAGTTCAAACGACAAAATTTACAGAAGCAAATGTCTTTACAAACCTATAGTATGCACAAAACTAGGAAGAAGACACATCAGCTCTCCAGCTACTTGGGCCCTCGCACGTCTGCATGTGTCACTGCACCTGCAAGGTGAGCATCTTCTTGTGCCTCCAAAATGAAAACTCTCTTGTTTGGCCTCCTTGGAGGAAAGTCTCCCCAATACTAAGCAGCCACTGAAAGCCACAAAGCAAGTCTGTAACCACTGACATCAGAAAACGCCCACACTATTGCATGCTGACACCCTTAAACAGTATACTGCACAATGCCAGGCAACAATGCACCACATTCAGTTCAAAAGTGTGTGTGCACGCCTGAAATATACATTTGAAAATTGGAAGGACACCCAACTCTATTAACTATTGAGTGGGTACCTCTGCGAGTAGAATTTGGGGAACGAGGGGGTGATTCAAGAAACACGGCCTTTATTTCCTATTTAAAAATGTATGTTTGAATCTCTTAATAATAAACATGCATTATCTTCAAAAAATGTTTAAACTCCAAGAAAGATCTATTTTACAAGCTTACCCAAGGTGTGGCCCTCCGTTCATGAGGTCAAAAACCTGGGCAGGGTTCAGCAGCTGTTTGAATCTTCTGAGGAACTTCACGCCCTGGTTGTCCCCACTTTTTGAATTGACGAAGACTAACAAGGGGCTTGTGCAGGACGGAGGACATGTGGCCTTCCAGAAGCCTGGATTGAGAACGGAAAAGGGCAGAGGAAGACTAAAAGCCATGAAAGACAGATGGGCATGCCTGATCCTATAGGAAGTAATCACCCGAGGGCCCTGTAACTTACACAGAACCAGCAAGAGTTAATCAGCATATTTCCACATCGCCATTATCCCTACAGAAGAGAGTGAGTGCCCATCCAGTCTGACTTCATATTTACAAGGATTCTAAATTTCAGAAAGAAGGGGCACCGCACTGCTCTTTCACTCTTGCTCTTATTCTGAAGAGCTGATTTCCTCCTGGATATAGGCCCCACTTTCCCACCTTTCCAACAAACACTACTACAAGCATGTCAAACTCGTGGCCAGAGGGTTTCCCATGCTTGACGTACTAATGTGCATCATCAAACATGCTCTGGACAAGTGCCAACAGCATGGAATCACGTGCTATTTAATACCTGCTGCTAGATGGAGACCAGCTGACGTAGCACATGATTTCAATGGCTCACAGCAGAGACAGACACAAGTCTTTGACTCGGTGTCTACTCACAGCCTACTGGATCCATCACCTTTAACCAAGGTACCAGCCTTGAGTTTTAAGCCTGCCCAGTGGCCATCAGGACACCATTTACCACCTTTGTACATAAGTTCTCTCCCCTGATGGCTGGGCCTGACCTCTTCCCCACCACATCTCAAAATCACCAACAGAGCCTTTTAGAGTGAGGAAGGAGAATGCACGAGGGAGAGCATGAGGAACGGGATAGGCCAGGAGAGAGCCTGATACCCACCATCGGAATCGATGCTGTTGAGAGCTGTGGGAGGGATGACCGACACTTTACACAGGCCCAGCGGGCACTTGGTCACTAAGGATTCCTTACACGCCGTGTGTACCTGGAACAAGAATCCATGCATCACAAAGGGTCACAGCCTCCTTCACATATGGCCTACAGTTGCAGGAGGAATGGGCTGTTCCCATCGAGGAACTGACAGGATTCAGGAGAGGGCCGCGCTCACTCACCATGGCCTTGCACCACAGGCAGCGCCAGTCCTGCAGACGCAGCACGCTGCCACAGGTCTTGTCACACACCGTGCACTTGGCACTCACAGGCAGATTTCCTTCCAGCCACTGGTGAGGCATGGCAATCTGCAGACCAAGCAGAGACATGCACTAGGGACATGTCCCAGCACCCCACACAAGGGCACAGAAGACCTTGGGCAAAGATGCTCCAAAATGACTTCAATCAAGACACTTTTCTCACCACAAGCAGAGGGAGAACAGGACTGTCCCACCCATACTCCTACCCCGGGCACAGCATGACTCACAGGGACTGGACAGAGCTCGGCAGCACAAAAGCCCACAGTGAGCCCCCAAATGCAGAGTGGGAGCAACTCAAAACCTCAAGGAAGAGAACTGAGGGAGAGGAGAGCCACAATAGTTTGACCAGTGCCCCTTTGCGTACCCCGTCCTCATCCTCAATGATGTCCTTCCCGATGGAGGCCAGTGTGGTCCACTTGCAGTTATTGGTTGCACGCACAGCACACCGCTTGTGGGCCTTGAACTTGCACACTGTGAGAGAATGAACACATGAACCTTCAAGCCTCATTCATGGCAGCTGCTTCCTGTGCTTGAGGAGATGGTCCAGTGGAACTGCCCAAGCCTCCTGGACAGTTGGAACAAACAGACAGCACTCCCTGTGTTATGAACTAACTACTGGGACATAGGTAGGGACTGATCTCGGTGAGACCAGACACCCAGTATAGCCAGGAGTCGGCAGACCTTCTGGAAAGGGCCAGAGAGTAACCAGTTCAGTCTCTATCCCAACTGCTCACCCTGCCCCTGCAGCCCAAGGACCGCCATGAACCATGCTTCACATATGGACACTGAAATGTCCATTTCTTGACTTTCTGTGTCACAAAATAGTCATCTTCTTTTGACTTTTTCCAACCATTTAAAAATGTAAAACCAGCCCTAACTGGTTTGGCTCAGTGGATAGAGCATCGGCCTGCGGACTGAAAGGTCTCAGGTTTAGTTCCGGTCAAGGGTATGTACCTTGGTTGCGGGCACATCCCCAGTAGGAGGTGTGCAGGAGGCAGCTGATCGATGTTTCTCTCTCATCGATGTTTCTAACTCTCTATCCCTCTCCCTTCCTCTATGTAAAATATCAATAAAATATATATTTAAAAATAATAATAAAAATAAAAATGTAAAACCAGCCCAGTCAGTGGTGGCTCAGTTGGTTGAATGTCGACCCACAAACCAAGAGATCATGGGTTCGATTCCTAGTCAGGGAAGATGCCCAAGTTGCCGGCTGGATTCCCAGTGGGGGGCATGTAAGAGGTGGACAAATTATGTTTCTCTCTCATCAATGTTTCTATTTCTCTATCCCTCTCCCTTCCTCTCTAAAATCAATAAAAACATTCTTTTTTAAATGTAAAACCCTTTTTAATCTCGCAAGTTGCATAGAAACAGGGCACAGGTGGGATCTGGCCCGAGGAAGACAGTTTGCCTTTCTCTGATCCTGCCCAAACACTGGAACCCTGCCCTCTAGATCTAGAAGACAACTTTCAATCCATTTATCCACAGCCCAATTCACCCCAAGAGGGGGTATAACTACACTGGGGCTGACAGTTTCAACTCTTTCCCTCCGTGGCCTCTACTTTCTTCTCCATGTCTCCTTATTACTGCCTCCATTCTTTCCTTTGATCCATTACTACAAAAAAGAACTTATCAAAGACTCCTCAGTAGGCACAATAAATAAGCATGGGGTCACAGCAATCACTTCACTTCTGATGATGTGGGGTGACTACATTTGGACCTCTAGGGTCAGACCACCTTTCCCAGCAGATAACACATCGTCCACACCTTCACAGGACAGTCCATGGGACGTGACCCCAGATAGAGCCTCGCGGCACACGTTGCAATAGGTCGGCCTCGCGTGGGAACAGGCGTACCAATTGTGCATCCCTGAGAAGTGGTCCATGCTGTACTGGGTCGGCTGGAAGAAGAAAATAAAGGCAGCAAAGAGAAGGTGAACCTCTGACATTCTTAAATATGGTAACTTAAACAGGAATCAATAAAGTATCCAGAGGAGGAGAGGAGGAAGGTTATAAAAGACAGGGTTGCAGTACGATGGGGCGACCTTAGTTTACAAGGACCATGCTGAGAACGCAAGTCCAGAGCTGTACGACCCACACATGAGAGACACCCAGACGGCAGCAAACTAAGGAAAGGGCAACAAGAAGAGTTTCTTTCTACCTCAAAATGCTCCCTGTTCTGGACAGTCTTCAGCGCTGCGATCCAATCTTCCATTTCTTTCCTGTTGTCAGCACACAGGATGAGTTTCCTACATGGAGTGATAACCTAAAGAAAGGAACATATTCAACAAATCTATTAACAAAATACAAATGCTAACAACTATAAAAACATCTTAAAAACCTACTTTCACCATATATATTTTAGTGAAAAATAACTGCTTCATTCAAATACTCAATTGAACAGAGCATAAAAATGGTTATCATGAATCACTAAAAAACAAGAACAATCTCAAACCAAAAGACAATCATATTTAGGTTATACATTCACCAAAAATCAACTTAAGTGGACACTTATGATCTACTTACTACTCAGGCACAGTAATAAGCCATAGGAAAAATTTTTAAAGGAATAGAAACAGCTGTTATTGTTCTAAAGCGCTCATGGGGTGACATCCTGCACTGACATAGCTCAGGGACAGTCTGGTCCAAGTTACTCAAAGAACAGGGTGGGCATTTCACATGTACCACATGTAAGTGTTCTCACACAAGACCTTTTAATACATGACAATGGAATAACAGCCAGCTACTGCACGCAGGGCCTGAGCAACATAACTGAACCTGGTAATAATCAACAACTAGCAATTATACCCACAACATATAAAAAAGTCTTTACACACCAACAGAAGAAATCTTTCTTACGGAAAAAAAGGTTATAAATTTACATTTCACAGAAGAAATACAAAATGGCTAATAAACAAAAAGATGCTTAATTAACCACTCTAGCCATCAGGGAATGCAAATGAAAATAACAAATTATTTTTCACCTAACAGATTGGCAAAGTTTTAAAAGATGATATTCCAGTGTTTTCAAAGATATGGGGGCGGTGAGGGGGGGAGTTCTCCTGAAGTACTGACAGGAGGTAAACAGCATATAAACTTTATAGAGAAAAACTGGCCCTAGCTGGTTTGGCCAATAGATGTCAGCCTATGGACTGAAGGGTCCCAGGTTCAATTCCAGTCAAGGGCACATGCCCAGTTTGTGGGCTCAATCCCCAGTATGGGGCATGCAGGAGGCAGCCAATCAATGATTCTCTCTTATCATTGATGTTTTTCTCTCTCCCCCTTCTCCCTTCCTCTCTGAAATAAAAATATAGTTTAAAAAAATTACTTTTAAAAAAGGGTGGGAAAAGAAAAACTGACCATGTCTATTAAAATTTTTTTAAGTTATAGCCTTTTACTTATTTTTGTTTTATACTGATGTAAATTATCTACATGGTTCCAAAGTCAAATCTACAAAATATAGTACATTCAAAAGTCTAGCTTTGTATCTGTTCCTTCCATCCTGGTTCCCTCCCTATGCCAAAGGAGCCCTAAAAATAAATAAACAAAACTACGGTTTATCATTCCATGTGTAAGATATTTGCTAATACATGTATTAGCACAATTCTCTTTAGAAGCAGTAGCACACCACAGACGCTCTCCTCCTCTGCTTTTCCCTCTGAGTATAAGACCCCGCCCTCACTCCTTAGCAGCATGCAGTGTTTCCTTGGTCTTTCTTGTAGCTGTACCCAGTCTGTTCAACCCGATCTCTATTAATGGGTATTATGTTGTTGAAAAGCCTTTGGCATGTCAAAAGTGCCGAAATGCACAGCCTTTACACAGATCTTTTCATATGTACCAGTGTATTGCGGTGACAGAGTAAATGCATATGTAATTTTGTAGCTATTGCCAACCCTCTGCAGGGGCTGTGCCATTCTGCATTCCCATCTGCAGTATTAGAGAAACGGCAGCTTTCCCAGGGACTCACCAATGAAGTATGTTATTTAACTTCTGGATTTCTGCTGTTTTGTAGATTATCTCTTCTGTGATTTCCATAAACTACCCACAAAGCTTAACCAGAGAAGGGGATAATCAGAAGTGAGTCACAGATGCAGGGTACTGTTCATTCTTTTAGGTAACCAGGGTAACTGGGATAACTACACGAAGGGGGCCAGGCTGGGTGTAGAAAGAGGCGAAGCTAGAGGAAGGTGAAGGGAGCCTGAAAGACAGAAAACAGAAGACTGGAGAAGTGAGTGCCCTCCAGAGTGAGGGTGGGGGGTGGGAGCCACTGTCTCTGAAGCTTCAAAAGCACCACATATAGCCTATATCCCAGCACTGAACCTACCCATCCACCCAGCAAACACCTGCTGAGTGTCTCAAAGACCATGACAAGCCAAGGTTCCTGCTCACAAAGAACTCACCCCAGGCAAAAAGGACATTTCAGAAACTGACATGTGCCATGAGGACAAAGCAGATCATGGGAATGGGGCTGATGGGTGCTTTGGAGGGTGGTCAGAAAAGGCCATAAAACAGCTGGGCAATAGACAAGGCCTTGGGTCAGTGCTTAAGGACTTTTCATCAGTAACTATAAAATCTCAGCAAATACTTCTTTTTATTCACTCCGGGGTGAGTTTTAATATTTGAACATTTTTATCAGTATAATAAATACAATTTTAAAAATATAATACAATTTATTTTGCATAACTTGGGGATTTTTTTTAAATATGTTTTTTATTGATTTTTTCACAGAGAGGAAGGGAGAGGGATAGAGAGTTAGAAACATCGATGAGAGAGAAACATCGATCAGCTGTCTCCTGCACACCCCCTACTGGGGATGTGCCCGCAACCAAGGTACATGCCCTTGACCGGAATCAAACCTGGGACCTTTCAGTCCGTAGGCCGACGCTCTATCCACTGAGCCAAAAGGGCATTTTATTGGGGGTTATGCAATAAGGTATTTACAGAAGAGAACAATGAGATTTTTCATGTCCTGTTCTATTTTAAGCCTTGTTTCCACTACTCCCGTGACAACCTGTACAAGATCAAGTGTGCATGTTATTCCAGAACTCAGCTCTGTGGTCGGAGCAGGTGGACCTTTGGGCCCTCCCTCTCCCACATGCCGAAGGAAGGAGAGGGGTTACTGGAATAGCTTCGTGGGCACTAGCACCACTGGACAGCAAGTTACAGACAAAACTGTTATGTTTAAAGATGGTGACTTAATGGAACAAATGATAAATGATGTCATTTCCTCAATCTGTGCAGTTATTTACAGGGAGTAAACACTGACCAACAGATAAATGTATAAGAACCTGGTTTTCAGCTATTTCAAGAAACACTTGTGCCTGTCGGAAGCCTCAGACCTGGCCACTGACTGGTTAGGGAACGTGGGAAGACTGTCATATTTTCTCTTCTGGAAATGGGGGGTGATAAAAGCTAACTGACACGGCTGTTATGAGATTAAATGGAACCAAATGTGGACAGAACCAAGCATGGGACCCAACGCACAGTGTTCAGGACACATCCCGAGTCCAAAGCCCTCACAAGCTGTGCAACTTGGAACAGCTGCTTCCCCTCCCGGTGCCTCCATCTGCTCATCTGAAAACTGGGGCTACTAATGGTGAGGACACATACCAGGCTGTTGTGAGGTTCTAGGTGGGGACCCGGAAGTGCTGAGAACAGCGCTCACGTGTAAGCGTGTCCCACTGTCACTCTCAGTGCTATTTCAGGCTCTTCCCTGTGGACCAACCTTTCTGAGGCCATTCTGGGGCCAAGAGTCCACCTCCCAGATTATGAGAATCATCAGAGAAGACTCCCACCCACTAAATAAAAATCAGTCTCAGCAGGGCGTGTGTGGAAGGCAACCAGTCAATGTGTCTCTCACATTGATGTTTCTCTGTTTCTCTCTCTCTCCCCTCTCCCCCTCCCCCTCCCCCTCCCCCTCCTTCTCCTCCTCTACACTCTCTGAAAAGCAATGGAAAAAATATCCTCAGGAGAGGATTCACACACACACACAAAAATCAGTCTCTGCCTCTGTCTGGTCACACTCTGCCACCTGAGACAGAATCCATGCTTCGTAGCCACCCACGGACCAGGCATGACTCCTCTCCTTATCCCCAATCACCTTCCAACCCAGGAGAAGCCTCCCAGACACCAGGGAGCAGTCTGCACACCTCAGATACCCAGGACTGAGAGTGAGACAGGTGAGGCTGGGAGGGCCTCCTCGGGAGGAAAGGGAAGTGAGAGCTTTCTAAGAGAGATGTCTTGGGCAGGGCTCCCTATTCAGTCCCTTGATTTGGGAACAGAGCAGCCAGGACAGGACCCAGGAGAGAAGCAGGTACTGGAAGAGACCTTCAGGTGACTCCCTCCTGGCTGCTCACCACATCACCAAAAGAAGGCAGGATTTAGAGGAGACACTCTAAGGAATAATAAGAGTGTCCATTTGGACTGCAGCCAATACCATAACTCCTAGAAACTAAAGATGGTACGAGAAAGCTAGAACTATCCCTAAAATTGAGCTTTCACACAGGAAAAGCTTTGCAGACCAAAGAATGTTTTTGGTCTATATTTTTCAAGCAAAGTTTTAACGTAAAAAAATGGCTCACATAACTAAATCAACTTAAAATATAAATGCAAATTAAAACCAGGGTAATACCGTGAATGTGACAGGACAAGTCAGTGACATCCCAGACTCAGCGGGCCAGGGTCCATGGCTGGAATAAGCAGACTTGATACCAAGGGAAGGAGCAGAGTAGTACCACAGAGCAAGACAGCTACATGGAAACCCACAAGCTTGAGAGAAAGCACACCCCAGGCCTTGAAGCTGGAAGGACAAGAGACAGAGGGAAACAGAAAGGAAGGGGAAAGAGAGAAATGGTAAAAAGCATCTCTCACATAATTCCCTGAGGCAAGCTAGAAGAGCAGTTAGTGGACTTTAATTCTTACTCTTGCTGGAATCCTGATGGTAAAAGCATTTAAAAATCAGTAAGAAAAAAAGCAGACCAACTAAGAAAAAAATGAACAAAAACTTGAACCATTATTTCATCACAGTTGTTTCACAAAAGGCCGGAAAGCCACATGGAGAGGTGCTCCACTTCACAAGTCATCTGGAAAATGAAAATTAAAACCCCGGCATGTTCACAAGGTGGCAACACTAACAAGACAGATATCCAGGATTGGTGAGGATGCGGAACACCCTGAACTCTCACATGCTGGTGGGAAGGCGGTTCGTTGCAATTACTGTGGAAAACAGTAAAGCTGACTTTATATTCACCCCATGGCTCGGGAACTCCATCCACACACACAACAGCAATACAAACGTGCCATCCTCATCAAGACACAGCAGCACTACTCTTCACAGGCCTGCACTGCACACACCCGAACACTCAGCACTGTGAAGTGGACACACTGAAACACAGTGATATTCAGATTAGTACAGGACGAGAATGACCCACCACGGCTACCGCAGTAACTTGATGAATTCTATGCCGAAGCAAAAGAAGGCAGACGTATAAATGAATATGAGAGACTGGTAGAGCTATTTTTTTAATGTTAGAAATTAAATATTAAAGTGTTAGAAATGGATCTTGAATACATGAGAAATGCTCAATCTTACAAAATAAATGCAAATTAAAATTATGAGACACCTTTTTTCTTCTTTAAATATATTTTCATTGATTTCAGAGAGGAAGAAAGGAGAGAGAGATAGAAACATCAATGATAACAGAAAACCATTGATTGGCCGCCTCCTGCACACCCACTACTGGGGATCAAGCCTGCAACCCAGGCATGTGCCCTTGACCAGAATGGAACCCGGGACCCTTCAGTCCACAGGCATACGCTCTCTATTCACTGAGCCAAACCAGCTGGGGCAAGACACCTTTTTTTAATCTCCCAGATAGAGAACAGTCTGGTAACCTGCTATATTGGGGGCATGAATTAACACAACTCCTATGGAGAACACAGGGTGAAATCTAGCGAACTTTAAGATACAAATCTTTGTCTTATCAACAGTGCTTCTATAAATTTACCCTACAAATATGCCTCATGCGAAGTGACATACAATATATATACACAGTTTTTCATGGCAATATTCATAGTAAAGATAAAAGATTGGAAATGACTCAAATATTGATCAAGATAAAACCGGTATGCCCTGGCCAGTGTAGTTCAATTGGTTGGAGCATCGTCCTATACACCGAACGGTTACGGGTTTCATTTCCAATCAGGGCACATACCCAAATTACAGGTTTGGTCCCTGGTCAGGGTGTGTACAGGAGGCCACCAAACGGTGTTTCTCTCTCCCTCTCCCTTCCTCTCTCTCTAAAATCAAGGAAAGCATATCATCGAGGGTGAGAATTTAAAAAAAAAAAAAAAGATCCGTAGGCAACTGGTGCATAAATTATGGAGCATTCCTATAGTGCAGTGGTTCTCAACCTTCCTAATGCCGAGACCCTTTAATACAGTTCCTCGCCCTGACCGGTTTGGCTCAGTGGATAGAGCGTCGGCCTGCAGACTGAAGGGTCCTGGGTTCGATTCCGGTCAAGGGCATGTACCTGGGTTGCGGGCACATCCCCAGTGGGAGGTGTGCAGGAGGCAGCTGATCGATGTTTCTCTCTCATCAATGTTTCCAACTCTCTATCCCTCTCCCTTCCTCTCTGTAAAAAATCAATAAAATATGTATTTTTTAAAAATACAGTTCCTCATGTTGTGGTGACCCCCAATTTCATTGTTACAAATTGAACATAATTAAAGCATAGTGATTAATCACAAAAACAATATGTAATTATATATATGTTTTCCGATGGTCTTAGGCGACCCCTGTGAAAGGGTCGTTCGACCCCCCAAAGGGGTCACAACCCACAGGTTGAGAACCGCTGCTATAGTGGAATACTATACAGCTATATCATATTCTTATATTCTTAAGTTTAGAATTACATGCTAAATACCAAAAAAAAAGAACTTTAAAAGTTCTATTTGAAACAAGAACTTTTGCTTCCAAAAAATGAACTTCCAGGAAATATAAAATATCTGGAGACTCCAAATGAGTCTATGACACTAAAGCCAGACAAATATCTTCCAAGGTCCTGGGAAGAATTAGCCAAGATTATTAAGCCTTGATTTCTTCGAGAAATCAAGGAGAAAAAGGAGACGTGCTGGAAGAATACAGATGTGATGTTTAATTGGATGAGAAGGTGGACTCCTGAATTATAAAGACACTAGCTGGTATGACAAAGGCGGTGTCAAATGACAGTGGCAGCTCCCATGGTGGGGCACTTAGTAGTCCAGGGAAATGTCTGGGTATTTATAGGTATTTGCTTGTTTCATCTTCTCTACAACCTAATGAAGTAGCTATCGAGAGAACACTGAGGCCCACTGAGTCACCTGCCCAAAGTCCCACAGCTAACTAAGTAGGGGGCCAGACACCAAGCAAGTTGGCTCCAGGCCTGACTGCTGACCCCCTACCCCCACCTACCCACAGCAGCTTCCCTGAGTGAAAAGTGTGGGTCCCTAAAGGTTACATACTGTGGGATCCCATGAACACTTTTGAGATGACAAAAGTACAGAAATGACAGATTAGTGGTTGCGGAGGGTTAAGGGGGGTGTGGCTATTAAAGGAAACCAGAGGATCCCGGTGGAGATGAAGACGTTCTGGATTTTAATTGTGTCTATGTCAACATCCTGGTTGTGAAGTTTTGCTGTAGCTTTGCAAGACCTTACTCCTGGGGAAACTGGGTGAAGGACACAAAGGATCTCTGTATTATTTCAATTCCGTGTAAATCTACATTGCTCTCCAAATAAAAGGTTTAATTAAAAATAAGCAACCACGCCCTGGCCAGGTGGCTCAGTTGGAGCATCATCCTATACACCAAAAATAAGTAACAACAATCAACAACATTTTCTAACATCTAATATGTTTAAGGTGGGAAAACTGGGAGTAACTCCAGAATAATGCTATCTTTCTTAAGGACAAGGACATCTGTGTTCTCAGCACAAATTAAAAGTGTAATCTTATCTTATTAAAGTCCCTATTTGTAGGCAGTGCAAGCTCATGAAACATCTGACTTGCCAAGGAAACATTATGTGACACACCTTTGGCACACATTCCCAAAGAAAACCACATCCTATGCATATGCCTGTGCCCGAGTACACAGGAGGGCCATGGTGCTGCCGCCGGCTGCGACACGTGGCCTGTGAAGGGCAGAGCCCCGGAAATAGCAGGCCTCATTTCTACACCAGCAGTGCCTGAGAAATCAGTCAGGCTGTGCTTCACACCAGTCGTGAACCACAGGTCCTGCCTCACACAGCACTGTGCTTCCTTGGTGGGTGAACCCCATCGACAGCAGGTGCACTGTGGAAACTACCAGAAATGCCACCAAGACAAGCTGCCTCCCCAGCTCCAGACCCATAGATCCCACTGCCCAACAGACAGAACCATCAGGGGCCCCTCTCACATACCTAGACATGTCCTCAGGCTGACTACTCTCCACCCCAACCCAGCTGGGAGGCCTCAGGCTCCAAATTCTTCCTTTTTTCTAAGAAATAAATTCATTTAAACAAACAGACAAGATCCCTGCTCAAATGCAGACAGGGAATAAATAACATAATAAAGAAATAAACTATAGCCCTAGACAGTCTGGCTCAGTGGATAGAGCACCAGCCTGTGAACTAAAGGGTTCTGGGTTTGATTCCGGCCAAGGGCACATACCTTGGTTGCAGGCTCCCCAGCCCTGGTCGGGATGCGTGCAGAAGGCAACCAATCAATGTGTCTCTCTCACATCGATGTTTCTCTCTGTCTCTCCCTCCCTCTCCCTTCCTCTCTCTCTAAAAACCAATGGAAAAATATCCTTGGATGAGGATTAACAAAAAAACAAACAGAAATTATACAGCTGGTGATAAGTCTATAGAAAAAAGGATCAGAAAAACGAGGTTGCAGCCAAGGTAGGCCTCACTGGAAAAGGCTGAAAGGGCACAGCAGGAAGAGGTGAGCAAAGGCCTGGAGCAGGAGAGAGCCTGGAGAAACAACGGGACACAGAGAGCCATGCCCGTACCTGTAGGAACTTGGGCTTTTACTCCGGAGTGGAATAGGAACCACAGAGCTTTTGAGCAAAAGTCTGGCATCTGACTTAGGTTTAAAAACATCCATTCTGGCTGCTTTATTGAAAACTGAGTGTAAGGGCCAGGACAGAAGTCAGGAAACCCTTTGGAAGGAGCTCAGAGATCCCATCAAGAGAAAAGGGAAGGTGCATTCTGAAGTATGCTGAGGGCAACAGGATCTCCTGACAGACTGACTGGATGGATGGATGGATGGATGGATGGACGGACGGACGGACGGCTGGCTGGCTGTGAGGCAGAGGAGCCAATAGCAACACCTGAACAGCTGGAAAAGGAGCCACTATCTGGGACAGAAAGCTGTGAACAGGCTCTGCAGTTGTGGGGTGGGGACCAGTAATTCCATTTCGGACATGTTGAGGCTGAGGTGTCTTATCAGAATGTCATCTCACCCATGAGCTTTTCACCTTGCCAGCAGCTTGGCTACAAACAAGAAAGGAGATCCCTCATAGATTACCACTGCTGCCAGTAGTTTAAAAAGTGACGTTTAGAAGAGCAATCTGACAGTATCTCGTCAAGCAGAAGACGTACACACCTGGCAATTCTACCCTCAGAAACACACTCCAGAGAAACTTGTGCCCAAGTGCCCAGGAAGACCAGTATGACTTCACAGTAGTGCTGTTTATAGTGTGAAACTGGGGAAACCCAAGTCAACAGTAGGACACTGTATACATAAGCCATAAACACTAACAATTAAGCGTTGTGGTCCTCAACGTGGGCTACACTTGTAACTGTGAGATTCACATCCCACTCCCCACTCCCCAGGAATTAGTTGTTTTAAACTTTGAACTACTTAATTAGAGATGGATGTGGCCACATGAATAAATCTCAGAAACAATGCTGGGTGGAAAAAGCAGGTTGCACCATTTACTCAAAAATTTGAAACTGGTGAAAAATGCTACATATTGTTTGTACCTACATATATGAGTAGAGCAAGTATTAAAAACATGCAAACAAGTGATAGACACCAAAGTCAGCATGGGGGTGAACTCTGGGGAGGAAGGGCAGGAGGGAAGGAAAGGGATGACAAAGGACTGCAAGGTGGATCAATGATTCCCTTTCATCATAGATGTTGAGGACATCCATAATGCTTCTTTCTCAGGCCAGGAAATGTACACAGTTGTTCAGTATGTTACTTTCTTTTTTTTTTTTTTTTAATCCTCACCTGAGGACATACTTAGAGAGAGGAAGGGGGAGAGGGAGAGTGAGGAAGAGGGAGGGAGGGAGGGAGGGAGAGAGAGAGAGAGAGAGAGAGAGAGAGAGAACGAACCACCAATGTGAGAGAGAATGATCAATTGGTTGCCTTCCTTATAGGCCCTCAACGGAGATCAAACCCGCAACCCAGGTATGTGTTCTGACCCGGAACCAAATCAGCAACCTTTTGGTGCACAGGACGATGCTCAACCAACTGAGCCACTCTGGCCAGGCCATTATATTACTTTTTGAATGTCTAAAATATTTAATGAT
This sequence comes from Myotis yumanensis, assembly GCF_028538775.1. NCBI lineage: Eukaryota > Metazoa > Chordata > Mammalia > Chiroptera > Vespertilionidae > Myotis > Myotis yumanensis. The sequence continues at coordinate 31,951,400 of NW_027223759.1, read as the reverse complement.
TTTTAAAATGTTAAACATTTTGGCACAAAAATAAGCTAAAATACCCAAGCCAGAGCTGGTGACACATACAGCATGACTTGTATTTGTAGTTTACAGTATTTATGTTTATGTATATATACACACATATACAGTTCACATAGTTTATCCTATATAATAAAAGCCTAGGTGGAGTAACACGATGCCCTTGCACAACGTCGTCACAAGATGGCCGGCAAGGGAGGGGAGTTGGGGGCGACCAGGCTGGCAGAGGAGGGCAGTTGGGGGTGACCAGGCCTGCAGGGGAGGGTAGTGCCGGCCTAAACCGGCAGTTGAACATCCCCCAAGTGGTCCCAGATTGGAGAGGGTACAGGCCGGTTGAGGGACACCTCCCTCCCATGCAAGAATTTCATGCACCAGGCCTCTAGTTATACTATATAAACGTATAGTTTAGCATTACAAAAGGGAATGGGTCAGCCTGAAGCCATGCCTGCAGAGAGATTCTGCTGGTGAAACTGGGGAACTCTCCAGCGCTGGAACTTGGTTTCCATGCCTGCATTCTCACCATAGTTAACACCGTCACCAGGCACTCTCTGGCAGTTTCACACCAGACAGACACCACTGGCTGCCATACATTTCATGGCAGACACTACTGTGCCTAACTTGCCTCTCAAATATCTCATCCTGGAGTAGAATCCTTAATCTTACAGAGCTGGCTGAGTGTGTGAAAGTAAGGGGCATGCTTTATAAAAGGAGGAAGAGGCAGGTACTGGTGGGACCCCTCAGAAGGAAGCTTTTAGAGACCAATAAAAAGCCTTCTCTCCCAACATAACCCGTCTTCCATAAATCGTTAGGGTGGCAGCCATTGGAAGCTAACATTGAACACTGGAAACTCCTTTTTCAGGATCCTCAAAGCACAGAGATAAGTGTCCTGCAGCTTAAAGGACAAGCCAGCTCAATAAGCTTCGGTGAGGGTTACTGGTGTGTGGCACAGGAGCAATACTGCAAAAGTTACATAGACTAAAATGTCAGAGTCACTGGTGCAAATGACTTGTCTCTCTAGTTCTCAACTTCTTCACCTGCAAAATGAGTACCAGTGCCTGGCCCTCAGATCACTCCGAAGGGAAGGAGATAGAACATTATTGCTGCTAGCAACAGGAGCCATAATCAGGCCCAGCACCGGTCAGGGCATACAAGACGACGCATAAGAGCAAATGGCTGGCTCCCCAGCTACTCCTGCAGCGAGGACAGCCACAGCAGACACCTGGGCTTAGGGGACACTGAGCAACCCATGTGGGCATCTGGTCAGCACCTGCCTAAAGCACCGTCCAACACCACTGGGCAAAGATCACCCACATCTACAGCAGTACGAGTAAGGAGTAGGCACTCTACCTAGGCAGGTGACTTCCAGGCTCCACCGTGCTTGTTTTCAAGATCAGGGGTGAAATTTCTCCTGTGACAAAGCTCAGACAACAGGAATTCATCACAGAAAAGCTTACCTGTCCTGCAGGCTTTCTGTCTGGTCAGATAGGGACTAAAGGCTGTTTCTAACATATAGGTGAAGTCATATACCAAGCCAATGGCTTTAAAAATCCCAGCCTTCCTCTTATAAGAAATACAAGACAAAAGTCAACCCTCCACAGACCCAATAATCTATAATTCTTTCCACTCACTTCATTTTATTTTTTAAATATATTTTTATTGATTTTCAAGAGGGAGAGATAGAAACATCTATGACGAAAGGGAATCATTGATCCACCTCTCACCAGGGATCGAGCCCACAACTCACTTCATTTAAATCCTTACAGTGTAACTTCTTTCCCACACAGCTTCCCATGTTGCCCACCATCATCTGGAACTCTTACCTGCTGCTCTCCTCTCTTTCAAAACATAATCCAACTGCTCAAAATGGATCAGAATTAGAGTGGTCCAGCAAAACCAAAAACTGAGTTTTAACATCAATGGACAAGAAAAACCTGTGGACCACCAAAGAGGAGCAGAGACGCCAGAGTAACAAAGCAGCCCCACGCAGGTCAGCACTGACCAGAAGAGGGGAAAAGCGACAGTACTGGGACAGGACCAGAAGCCTGGAAACGCTCTCCTAAATATAGCTCCCCGGTCTGCAGGGCTTGAAAAAGTGGCTGAGAATAAGCATCTGACACACTCGGTAATTTCTGTCACTTCCTGTTACTCACATCCTGATGTTCAGATGCTGCCCAAAATCCTGGAATGGTGCACACAAATCCTACTTTAAAGCCCCCTGAGACACAGACTATTCAAAACAGTTGGATGTGCGTAGACAACCCACTTCCTCACGGAGAGCCGTACGAAACACAAAAATAGACACACGCAAACAAGTTCCTGAAAGTCCCTATGCAAAAGAAACCCCATAAGGCAGGTCCAGACCTCCAGGCATTCAGCTCTGCCTGCTGCCTGAGCCCCAGAGAGGAGCCAGGCATGAACTACTGATGGAACACTTTCCTCCCTGAATCCGCACCTCACTTTCAATCTCTGGGGGCAAAGTGGTGATGGGGTCACCACCACCACAGCGACTGACCTGCCCAGGGGCCCAGAGCAGAGAGTCAAGGCCAAGCACCCTCCTCCCGGCTCTGCCCCACCTCACAGCCTTCCTGAGGACACCAGCACCCAGGAATGCAGGACGCCCAGGCAGGCAGCACAGCCAATTGGGCCAGAGGTTAAAAATCACATGTAATCTATCAGAAGACAGATTTTTAAAAAGGAACAAAAAGCAAAATGAAGCAAGAAGTAATACCTAAAACTGAAACATGAAAAACCTATTTGGGGTTATTCATCTATTCATTATTTCAACAGTGCTTCATTAAGCCTTGCAATGTGTTTGATGTGTGGGAAACCTCAGAGATAGAGCAGAGCCCACCTTGAGCATGGGTGGTGGAGGCAGAGAGCCCCTGGGGCACCACCACAGGAAGGGCACCAGGTATAGAGGTGGTGCCCCAGAAGGCACTTTCCCAATAGCAGGTAGGAAACAGGAAACAGGCACAAAGAAGGCAAAATACAAACCAAAAAAATCTAGCATATTTCCAACAGCAAAACACTAGAAATAACCTAAATCTCCAAAACTGGGGAGTGGTGAAATAAATGATGACTCGATCATACAACAGAATACCTTATAGCCAATTGTTAAAAGGATGATGAGGCACAGAAATTTAAAAAGTAAGTTACAAATTAGTATGTGTATCACTGATCCCACTGTTTGTGAAACTAATGCATATATATTGATATTCATAGGAAACACCTAAAAAACTATATGTCTATGTTAGGGTTTTTAAACCTCTGTACTACTGACATTTGAGGCCAATTAATTCTCTGTTGTCCCCCACAACATTGTATGATGCTGAGCAGCAATCCTGGACATACTCCCCCACCCCCAAGTTATCACAACTCAAAATGTCTCTGACTACTAAAGTCCTCTGTGGGCTGATCACACTCCCTCACCCCCTATCCCACCCATGTTTGAGAACCACGGTCTCTATAATAGTGTTTAAATCTAGAATCTCAGTGATAAGACCTGGGAGTCCTTTTGTTTGTTTGGGTTATGGCACTTACTTATTCATCTTTATTATCTATCTAATAAAAGAAAAACATGGTAATTAGTCGTACCTCCACTACCCTTCCCATTGGCTAATCAGGGCGATATGCAAATTAACTGCCAGCCAAGATGGCGGCCGGCAGCCAGGCAGCTGATGCGAACAGGGAGGCTTGCTTGCTCCAGTGACGGAGGAAGCCAGGTTCCCCACCTGCTGCTGCCGGCCTCTGAGCTGCACTCTAAGCAACATTGTAACAAATATAGAAGCTAAACAAAACCCCAGAAACTTGCTTTAGTCAGCCAGGCTTCAGCCAGCAGGACCGCAACATTGTTTCAAATACAGAAGGTAAACAAAGGCCAGAAACCTGCTTTTAGCAGCAGAGGCCTAAGAGCTGGAGCCGAGCCTCAGAGCTAAAGCTGGCCCAGAATAAAAAAAAATTAAAGAAAAAAAGGAGCGGTTGGGAGCTTCAGTCACCCGCCAGCCTGAAAACGGCCCTCAGCCCCTCACCCAGACTGGCCAGGAGGCACCCCAGTGGGGACCCCCACCCTGAAGGGGGTGTGACCAGCTGCAAACAGCCATCATCCTCTCATCCAGGCTGGCCAGGCAGCCCAGTGGGGACCCCCACCCTGAAGGGTGTGTGACTAGCTGCAAACAGCCATCATCCCCTCATCCAGTCTGGCCAGGCACCCCAGTGGGGACCCCCACCCTGATCCAGGACACCCTTCAGGGCAAACCAGCCGGCCCCCACCCGTGCACCAGGCCTCTATCCTATATAGTAAAAGGGTAATATGCCTCCCAGCACCAGGATCAGCGGAGCCGCGAGGCCTCCCGGCACCGGGATCAGCGTGACAGGGGGCAGCGCCCAAACCCCCCGATCGCCCTGCGGCTCTGTGTGTGACAGGGGGCGGGGCCACAACCTCCCTATCCGCCCTGCTCTGTTCGTGACAGGGGAAGGCGCCCCAACCCCGTGATCAGCCCTGCTCTGTGCCTGATAGGGGGGAGCTCCCCAACCCCCTGATTGCCCTGAGGCTCTGTGTGTGACAGGGTGCAGCGCCCCAACCCCCTGATCGGCCCTGCTCTGTGTGTGACAGGGTGAGGAACCCCAAACCGCCCCCCGCCCAACGGGCCCTGCTCTGTGTGTGACGGGGTAGAGCCATAACCTCCCCATCGGCCCTGCCCTGAGTGTGACAGTGGCGGCGCCCCAACCCCCTGATCGGCCCTGCTCTGTGGGTGATAGAGGGCGGCGCCCCAACCCCCCCTCCCCCCCCCCGCCTCACGGGCCCTGCTCTGTGTGTGACGGGGTGGAGCCATAACCTCCCCATTGGCCCTGCCCTAAGTGTGACAGGGTGCGGCGCCCCAACCCCCTGATCCGCCCTGCTCTGTGCATGACAGGGGACGGCGCCCCAACTCCCCAATCGGCCCTGCTCTGAGCCTGACCAGGGGCTGCACCTAGGGATTGGGCCTGCCCTCTGCCACCCGGGAGCAGGCCTAAGCCAGCTGGTCGTTATCTCTCGAGGGGTCCCAGACTGCGAGAGGGCACAGGCCAGGTTGAGGGACCCCCCCCCCTCCCTCCGAGTGCACAAATTTTTGTGCACCGGGCCTCTAGACTATATATATAAAAGCCCAGCAACTGAATGGCAGAACAACTGGTGAACCAGTCACTATGACGCACACTGACCACCAGGGGGCAGATGCTCAAGACAGGAGCTGCCCCCTGGTGGTCAGTGTGCTCCCACAGCGGGAGCAGCTGCCAGCAGGCCCAGGGTGAGGCCGAGTCTCTGCACCTATCAAATACCTGAGACAATCCAGACTCTGGCCTGACCCCACCAGCTGATGCAGCCCCTCTAAGGTGTGTTCTAGAAAGAGCGTGGGGAGCTGGCATAGGCAGATGGCAAGAGGGCACGTGACTGTGGACTCCCCGGGGAGGCTGTCCTGATGGCTGAGGATCTTGGAGCACATCTGCCTTGAACATTCCCAATGGTGTAACCAACCTGGCATCACATATCAAGGACATTCACCGAGTGACTTTGGGGTGCAAAGCTCTCCGCCAAGTACCTCCAGGACACAGAACACACCTTTACTCAAGACATTAACCAGAAATATCAGCTCAGACTAATTTCCTCATCCAGCAGCCACTCAGAGGGCAGGTCCACAGCCTCTCAGCTGACCAGGAAGAGCAGTGCTCCCACAGCGGGCAGATCCCCGCAGGCCATGCCCCCCCCCACCAGTGCACAAATCCGTGCACTAGGCCTCTAGTATCCTATATAATAAAAGGGTAATATGCAAATTGGCCGAATAGCAAAACGACCTGTCACTATGATGCACACTGACCACCAGGGGCCAGATGCTCAATGCAGGAGCTGCCCCCTGGTGGTCAGTGCGCTCCCACAGGGGGAGCGCCACTCAGCCACAAGCCAGGCTGATGGCTGGCGAGGGCAGCAGCAGTGGCGGGAGCCTCTCTTGCCTCCGCAGCAGCACTAAGGATGTCCGACTGACGGCTCCCCATGGGGAGCGGGCCTAAGCCATCAGTAGGACATCCCCCAAGAGCTCCCAGACTGCTAAAGGGTGCAGGCCAGACTGAGGGACACCCCCCCCGCAAAGTGTATGAATGCTGTGCACCAGGCCTCTAGTTTGTATATAAAGGTGAATAAAAAACAATCCTAGCATTGGTAAAACATTACAAGTGTTTTTGCTATAGTGCAGAGATTTTCAACCTTTCCATCTTATGACACACAAATTACTAAAATTCTGTGACACACCAAAAAATATATTATTTTGCCAACTTGACCAAAAAAAAAAAATAGGTATAATTATACTTCATTCACACCAAACAGATATTGTTTTGTTGGCCATTGTCATTTTTTTTATTTGACAATCTATGGGAAAAGAGTTCAGTGCCCCTGATGAAATAGTCAGTATTGCACGTTTTAAAAAATTCTCTCTCACGGGTTGCTATAAGGCAATGCGGTAAACCCTCGCACTCTATAAAAAGGCACAATAAAAACAAGTCTCATGGGAAAGGATGAGATGGGGCAGAGCACTCAAAACCTGTGCAATTTTGTAACCAAGCATTAACATATAACAGCAATCCTAATAAAAATACTAGTGCATAAGAAAATGCTACAGTAAATATAGAACTTTACCTTTTTTAAAAAAAGTAAGAGTTGCTGCAGCTGAGTTGTGGAGTTATGAGCAAAATGCACAAAGATCTAAGACACAATAAGTAATTCCAAGGCAGAGCCTGAAGGCGGGGAACCCAGCACTGTGCTCCCCTTTGGCCGGCCTCCTCCTGCATCTAGTGATCACAACTGGGCCAGTGCACTTTTTGTTAGAGAAACACACCCAGCAAAAAGGACTAAGTGCATCTCCCTCTTGGCTACTGCACAGAGGGAGCAATGAGCTCCAAGTCATTAGCTCAAACTAATATTGATCCAGTGATCATGAACTCTAAGTACCCTAACAGTGGATCATGGGGATGGAGGGAGGAGGGTAGAAAGGCTTTGGCAATTTTAAATCTTGCCACCACCATGTTGTCATAATGTATCTGTTTTTCTCTGGGATGGTTTGATGGTAGATCTGCTTACACCCAAGTACATCTAAAGTAATGTTACAGTAACTGGTAGGAGAGGAGGGGAGGGGAGGGGAGGGGAGGGGAGGGGAGGGGAGGGGAGGGGAGGGGAGGGGTTGGGTTCATAAGCAACCTCTGCAGTCCAAGGTCAGCCAAGCACTTTACTGACCACCAAAGGTCAATCTGATTAGGCAGTAAGATATCCCAGGCCCAAGGAAAAAATGCTGCAAGTGCTGACTCACCAGGAGGCCACCCTTGGAACAGTCTTATGCATGCCTTTATTGATGAGCTAAGTAAACCAGGCAACATGCTATGCAGCCAGAAAACAAACCGCCAAAGGGGAAAGCCAGGTTTACAAGGAATGTATGAGAAGGCATCTTTACATTATAGTACTGCCTAACAAAGGATGGAGAGAGGGAGGCTGATTAAAGGGCAAGACACAGCCTGGAAAACTGGAAATTGACCTTTCAGGTGGTGGGGTTAAGGGATTATTTTTTCTTTTCCTTCTGGTTTTCTGTATTTTCTAAATTTTCTACAGTAAAAAAGTGTTTTAAAATATACCTATCCTTTTCTTTTTTCCTACAAAATCAACATCTGGGACAAAAACTACAAGCATTTTCCTCTTCTTCGTTCCAAACTGACCCTGCTGTGCCTGGTGGCCTCTGGTGGCCTAGCTAACAGCACATTTCCCACCACTCTGCAGCTAGGGCCATCAATGGGGGAAGCAGCAGCAGCCATCCCTGGCCCGGGCTACCTCCTCCCTGTCTCCCTGTGGCATCTCCTGTGGCATCTGCCATGAGGGGACCAAGAGGGAAAGCCTGGTCTCTGGCCCTGGTTTTTTCAAAAATAGAAAAATAAGCCTCTACCTTACTCAAACCACTATTACCTGTGTTTTCTGTTAAACATCCAAAACCTCATCTGAATTGAGGCACCATGCCCCTCACCTCACAGAAGAGAAAGCTGAGGCACAGAACTTGAGTTTTCCTTATCTTCCAGGTAAATAGCTTAATTTACTTCATTAGATAAGAACTCAAAACTCTCAACTCAGCCCTAACCGGTTTGGCTCAGTGGATAGAGCATCAGCCTTCGGACTGAAGGGTCCCAGGTTCGATTCCGGTCAAGGGTATGTACCTTGGTTGTGGGCACATCCCCAGTAGGGGGTGTGCAGGAGGCAGCTGATCGATGTTTCTCTCTCGATGTTTCTAACTCTCTATCCCTCTCCCTTCCTCTCTGTAAAAAATCAATAAATTATATTTTTAAAAAAAACAACAAAAAACAAAACTCTCAACTCAAATGGGCAGCAACACTAAGGAAGCCTGATTTAACAGAGAATACCAGTAAGGCTGAAATAACAACCCCACAGACCAAATCTGAGGACTCAAGTCAGGGCTGGGCAAATTCCAGCCTGTCCCCTCTTCTTTAAACAAAGTTACTGAAACGAAGCCACCACCCACTTATTGACATTGTTTTGGCTGCTACATATAGCCCGAGACCCTACAGCCCTCAAAGCCTGAAAATACATGGCTCTCTATAAAAGTTTATCACTAACCTCTGATGTAAATTATTGGTCCCATAATGAAGTATGGCGGCAATCACCTCGGGTAGAAACTATAGTTTAACTTTAACCCTGCTGTTTGGTTTCTGTACTTAATTGTTTGCTAAAATAATAGGGAAGTTATTTTGATTTTCTGAATTATATAAATCACCCCATTCGATTGAATACCCTATTGATTGTACTGTGAATATTCCATTGGTTGTGGTCATACTGGTCTTAGAAAGCACATTTTCCTTTACCTGGGAAGGACAGCACAATTATCCCAAGGTCAGAGGGCTCCAGTTAACGTGTCCCTGTTGACTCAGTGTTCCGGAGACCCAAAACTGTAATTTAGATAACATGCTTAAGTCTGACCAGGTTCCTCATTCCAGACCCGAGGGCTCTAGCTAATGTGTTTCTGTCAATCCTGAAACCCCAACCTATAATTTAGATAACATGCTGATCTGCTTCTGTAAACTGCTTTTTTACGAACCAGGTTCCTCATTCGAAACCCTGGGATGTAATCAATACCTTTGTGATCTTTGCCTATATAAGTCTGGTTTTGCGACCATCTTATTACTATGAGATTTGGGAGAGCAAGATGCCCCCTCATAGTCCCGGATTGCAATAAATGTGACTCTTTAATTCGACTTCTTGAGGCGTCCTTCTGTGTTTCGCAGGGTACATTACAACAATATACCTTAGGAAGGGCATAAAGATAATTAGAAGTGAAGGTGTAAAATGCAATCTGCTGCATAAAAGATGGAACATGTACCTTGTCCCTTCTGCCTCTGGCTCCACAAAGGAGGGGTCTCAGTGCTGTTCCCAGAGGAATCCCTGAGTGCCCGGCAGGTAATACGTGCTCAATAAAAACTCATAGAATTGAACACTTCCCACTTACAGAGTCACCTATGAAAACTGTGTATGTGTACTTACATTTAGTAAGCAATTTAAAGTGAAAGGCCTCACAAAGTGAAAAACACTACACTGATAAATACTTCAGCATAACTCCCCTAACACACCCGTTTCACAAGGAACATTTCTATGTAGTTTTAGCCTGTGGACTTGACTGCGAGTCAGCCTAGAAGCTTAACTGTCTGGGAAGAAGGCCACACTGCTACCTGTGTGAGGATGCTCTCAAGCTTTGCTCTAGGTAAAGAACAAGGCCAGCAGGAGCAGAATCCTCAAGTGGGAACCTGGCCATGAAATGGCCTCACCCCTCCCAGGTGATCCACCATGCAAGACAAAGGGGGCAGTCATCTCCTCTCCCCAGAACTAAGTCTAAGAAAAATGTCTACAGACATGTTACTTTCACAGAAGAAAACAAAACAAAACACCACAACATGGTATTCAAATGTGATGGTTGTGAAACAAAGCTGTAGGAGGAGACAAGCAAGGATGGCTGGATCTGAGCCCGTTCTCTCACAGCTGATGACTGTCACACAGTCAGGTTTAGCTGGAAGGTGAGGTCACAGACTAGTGCATATGCCTGTTAACTGGATGACCATTTATTCTAACCCCTTTTCTCACATTGGGAAATAAAAGCCCAGAGAGGACAGGGGACTCCTCAAGGCCACACTGCTCGTAGGACATATCTAGGGCCAGAAGAGTTTGGCCCAATCATCACATCCAAGGAACATAGTGGCCCATGGAGCTCCCTCCTCAAGGGGTGGAGTGCCCACCCAATGACACACATGGCCTGGGGAGCCATGAGTGCCAGCACGTGCATGCAGCACTCTAATTAGCATTTGGGCCTGTGTCCTTCGAATCTCAATCCAGAAAGGAGACAAGACCATGAGGAACATGGTTGTCCTCTTGTCCTTTGCCTCAAGCCCTGATGAGGGAGCCCTGGCTCCCACACCCAACCTCTGGAGCTATTGCAGGTGCACAAAGAACCAGCCTCCGAGATGCAATGGGGGAGTGGGCACTAGACCCCCTCCAGATGTTGGGGGCCTAAATGGAGGACATGGCCACAGCAGTCATGTCCTCTCAGAGATGTCCAGTCCAAATCAGCCTGCCTTGAACTCCCCAAGTGACCAATATACTCAGTCGGGGGCTTTTATTTGTAAGTGATCCAGGAAAGAGGATCTCAGAGCACATTCCCAGCAGGCAGGTAGATCACATGCAAAGTCACCACCTTTCGGGATAACCCTTCTCATCTATAACCCCCTTCCCAAGCTTCACCCAGTTTACCCCTTTCCTCTGACCAAATTTCCTGTGTTCCCTCTGGTATTTCAAATATATTTCAAAAATTTCACTCCAACCAGAGGATTCAACATTTTAAAAAACTAAAACAGAAAAATGTTGTAATTTTTTCCCTTCAGCAAGCTCTGACCCAGATGATCTGTCTCCCAGGGCTGTGGACAAATCACAGATATCTGAACGGCCACAGGGGGAGCCATGGCATTCGGGTCAGCCGAGGCCAGCTGGCCTGACTTAGTAGGCACCTCCCTTTGTCATGGCACAGCTGTGACAGTCCCATGTGGATGGAGCAGACACAAAAGCTTCCCAGACAGAAAAGCCAAGGGATAGACACACAGCAACAACAAACCAATTAACCCAAGACTATTTACAGAATGTCTACTTTGTGCCATGCATGGCTCTGGGGCACTAGGATATGGAGAGTCAACAAGTCCCAGGACATTCTTTCTCTCGGGAAGTTTATTATCTCTTCCTCCAACAAACAGAAATCGATACATAAAATGTCTATATAGCCATTAGAAACAAAAAACCTGACGGGCCTACATCCATTAAAAATTTTAATTCATTATCAAAAAATTTCAAAGGTACTATCAAAAACTTTACCCCAAAACACTCCACACTCAGTCAGTTCCACTGGTAAATTATAGCCAAAATTTAAGAAAGGAATAACACCATACTTTATCAGAACAATGATCCTCATTTTATGATGCTAGTTTATGTTTTATAAAGCCAGCTTAACCTCAGTACCAAAACCTAATAAAGACAATGAAAAGAAAGAAAAATTTGAAGATCAGTATCTTTCATGGATATAGATGCAAAAATCTTTAAAAGTCCTGGCTGGTTGGTTAGAGCACTGGCCAGCGGACTTAAGAGTCATGGGTTCAACTCAGGTCAAGGGCATGTACGCTGGTTGCAGGCTCAATCCCCAGTGCCCGTTGGGCACGTGCAGGAGGCAACCAATTGGTGTCTCTCTCTCACATCAATGTTTCTCTATCTCTCTCTCTCCCTTCCACTCTCTCTAAAAATCAATGGAAAAAATATTCTCAGGTGAGGATTAATAAAACAAACAAAAAACAATCCTTAACAAAATAACAGCAAACTGAAGCCAATAATAAATAAAAGAATAATACAACATGAAGAAATAGGGTTTATCTCAGGAATGCAAGGTTGGTCTAACATTTGAAAATCAATCAATTTAATTTGCCCTTTTAAAAAAATAAAGGAGGGAAAAAACATGATTACTTTTATATATCCAAAAAAGTATTTGACAAAATTCAACATACATCCATAATTAAAATTACAAGCAAACAAGAAAATCCTCAAACTGATAACAGTGCCTATAAAAAACCTACAAGTGGCTCAGTTGGTTGAGTATTGTCCCATGTACTGAAAGGTTGCCAGCTCAATTCCTGGGCAGGGCACATACCTGGGTTCTGGTTTTGATTCCCAGCTGGGGAGGATATAGAAAGCAACCAATCGATGTTTCTCTCTCTCTCTCTCTCTCTCTCTCTCTCTCTCTCTCTCTCTCTCTCTCTCAGCATGTCCTCAGGTGAGGATTAAAAAAAAAAAAAAAGCCTACAACTAACATGATACTTAACACTGAAAGGCTGAATTCTTTCCTGTTAAGATTGGAAGAAAGGAAAGGACTACTGCTTCACTACTTCAACATTGTACTGGCAGCCTTGGCAATGAAGCAAGAGAATGAAATAAAAGGCATCTGGGTCAGAGGAAGTAAGACTGTCCCTACTTGCACATGCTGACTGTCTACATAGAAATATCTAGGAGATCTACAAAACAACTACTAGAACTGATAAGTTATTTTCCAAGGTCACAAAATCCATTATATTCTTATATTTTTGCAGTAAACACCTGGAAAATAATTTTTTAAATTTCATTTAATAGAAACAAAAATAAACTACATAGAAATGAATCTAACAAAAGATGTTAAAGATATCTACATGACAACTATAAAACTTTCTGAGAGAAATTTTTAAAAAGCTAAATAAATACATAGATATATCACATTCAAGAGAAACCTCACTGTTATTAAGATACCATTCTCCACAAACTGATTTATAGAGTCAATGCAATCTCAATCAAGATTCCAGGAGGACTTATTTTTTTAGAAATTGACAAATTAATATTAAAAGTCACATGAAAATGCAAAGGACTTGAAATAACAAAAGCAAGTTTAAGAAAGAACAAAGTTAAAAAAGAGAGAGATAAAGTAAAAAAGAAAGAACAAAGTTAGAGAAATTGCCCTGTGTTATTTCAACACATATTGTAAACTTACAGTAATCAATAAAATGTGGCATTAGGGTAAGTGTAGACATATAGATCAATGGAACAGAAGAGAAAGTCTGGAAATACACTCACAAATACATGGTCAACTGACCTGTATCAAAGGTATCAAGGTAATTCAATGGGGAAAGAAAAGTCGCTTCAACAAATGCTGCTGGAAAAATCGATCATATGAAAAAAATGAATATTAACTCTTACCTCACATTACACAAAAATTAACTGTACATCAATCACAATCCTAACTGTAAAACCTAAAACTACAAAACTTCTAGAAAAAGCTGAGGTAGAAAAAGGTTTCTTGAACAGAACACAAGAAGCATGAACTATAAAGAAAAAAAAAACTGATAAATTCAATGTCACCAAAAAGAAAGACACTATTCATCTGCAGATATCATTTTTAAAAAGGCAAGCCACAGATTTGGAAAACCATTGGCAAAACATATATCAAACAAAGTACTTATATCTAGAATGTGTGAAGAACTCTTACAACTCAATAATAAGATAAACAGTTCAATAGAAAAATGGGCAAGTGATTCTACCATATACTTTACAAAAGACAGACAAATGGCCAATAAACACATGAAAAGATGTTGATGTAATTTGTCACCATGGAAATGCAAATGAAAATTAAAACCACAATGAGATACCACTACATATATATTAGAACATCTATACTAATAAAAGGGTAATATGCTAATCAGATCAGATAGGCCGGACGTCTTCCGGACAAAGCCACAGCAACTGCGAGGGCCAAGGGCTGGTGGCATGGGAGAGGTGTCAGCACAGGCCGGTCCAGCACCACGGCCCCTTCCGCAGAGGCAGTGGGAGTGGAGGCTGCGCAGTCCCAGTCCCCGTGCTGCCCCTTCCGCAGAGACAGCCACAGAGGCAGCGGCTCAGGCCTGGTCCTGGCGCCATGCCTCCAGAGGCTGGACAGAGTGCAACCTGCTGTGCTTCAACCCCACAGCCCCCTCCCCAGCCGGCCTGGCCCCAGATCGCCCCTCACCCACCAGTGGGCCGGGGGGGGGGGGGGGGGGGGGGCCGGCAGGGCCAGCGCTAAGAAGCAAGGGCTGAGAGCCGGCAGCAGCGGCAGCAGCAGAGTGATGGGGGCGGCACCTTCCCCTGATCGGCCCTGTTGCCTCCCACAGAGGGAGGCCAGACTGCAGCTTAGGCCCGCTCCCCACGGGATCGGGCCTCAGCCGTCAGTAGGACATCCCCTGAGGGCTCCCAAACTGTGAGAGGGGGCAGGTCGGGCTGAGCGACACCCCCCCCCCCACCCCCGCCGCCCCCGCAGTGCACAAATTTTCATGCACCAGGCCTCTAGTGTGAAATAAAAAGACCGACCACACCAAGAGTTGGTGTGGAGCAACTGGAACTATAGGTGGGAATGTTATGTTCCAAGCATTTTGGGAAACAGTGGAGCAGTTTCTTAAAAAGTTAAACATACACCTACTATATGACCCAGCAATTCTGCTACTAAGTATTTACCCAAGGGAAATGAAAAGATACCTCCACACACAGACATATGCTATTATATGAATGCTCATGAACAGCTTTATTTGCAATAGCTCTAAACTAGAAACAGCTCAAACACCCACCAACAGGTAAATGGATCAACAAATTATGGAAAAGGAACATATTATTGATATACCTGATAAGGAAAATTTCAAAATCATTATACTGAGCCAAAGCAACCAGACATTTTTTAAAAAGAACATACTACCATTATTCAACTTACACAGAACTCTAAAAAATACAAACTAATCTTCAAAAACAGAAATGTTTGCTTGTGGATCGAGGGGTAGAGAGGGAAAGATTATAAGGAAATTTGGGGGACTAAATGCTTGTTATCCTTACTGCGATTACAGTTTCAATAGGTGGTGTGTTTATGTGTGGACTCATCAAGCTGTACATTTCAAATAGTGCAGGTCACTGTACAGCAATTATGCCTCAACCAAGTTATAAAATATTTTTAATGTTTACATATCTTAGTGTACTGGAATATTCTTTAAAAGACAGGGTGAACCTTTTTCTGAATGACTAAAGTGACCATATAATTTATCACTCAAGCCAGGAAACTTCTGCAAGTCAAAGTGGGTGCTAAGAATCATTAATAGGTGTTAACTCATCTACAACAGGGTGTGTGAACAGGCAGTGCCCTGGACAAACCAGCACTATGACTCTGGGAACAACAAATACCCACTCTATTCCTTGGTGTGATTAGATACTTCTTGATAAAGCGAACCATAAAGTTCATTTCTCAGAAGACAGAACCAGAGCTGGCAACAGCCTCCAGGCTCAGCTATGCCTGGGCCCTTATTTTCCAGACAAGGAAGTGGTCCTGCTTTTCAGTGTCAGGGACAGGAAAGACACAAGGGCTCCTGCCTCAAGGTCAGTGTCCCTACAGCCATTCCACTGATGAGGTGGGGACCACCCCCATGCCCATTTTCCAAATGTCTAATTACTCTGACCCACTGTCTTTAGACCTTTGCAGCCAGTGAAGGCTATAGAGAAGAAGGCACCCTGACACTAACCAGCTTTTCTAATACACATCCAGGGATGGAGGTGAGCCTGGGAATAGCCATGGAGTCGCCCCGAGTAGGGCGCCTTATCTGAGCACCTCCACATTGGGTGGAGATCTTAAGGTTTAGCTAAACATCCTGTACAGAACTAGTACGGCTCCTACAGTCCTCCACCATCTGGAGGGGGGAAAAGGCAGGGGGTGGGGGAAAAATCCCATGTTTTATTTTTGATTTTACATTTCAAACCAGGTGCGTCAGCTTTGGAGGGGAGAAATTACTGAGTCAATAAATAATAGTACAGCCTCCCCACCAAAGAGCAGGGAATTACCTTACTTTAATAAATTGTTTCAAGGAAATAAAAGATCTCACCACTCAACATGCTCTGAAATACCAGCTCATTCTGGTACAGAATGATATCATTTTCCCAACTTTCAAGGAAAAAAACAGCCAAACAGGACTTGGCCCAGTCAAATCCCTGGCATATTTATCAAAGAATACTGGGTAAAGAAAGACTAAAATTATTAATTTCCTAGAAACACAAAGAAAAAACTTTAATCAAATCCATGTACTTTCTCCATTTTTTTTTTTTTTCTCAAAGAACTCTTTGCTTTACAAAAGTACAATAGTCAAATTATAGTCTGTCAACTATCTATTTTTTTAGGTTTGGGTTTCCTGTCATTAGGAAATAAAGACAATTAGAAGTATTAATAATTAACACACATACATACATACATATACACACACATATATAACACATACATGCGCACACACACAAACAGTATTGTGAAAATAGCTTGGACTTCACAAATTTCCCTACTCGCTAATAACACACAACCCAGACAACTCCTCTTCTCCCACCCCCAACTCTGAATCCACTTAATAGACACCACAATTGGTTCCACTGCTCACCAGCCAGGCTGTCAGCAGAAGACAGTGTCTTCTCTCTCTGCCTGCTTGGAACAATTGTAAGAACTGAATCCCAAGCGCTCACGTGGAGTCCCTGGCTCTGCAGACCATCTGTGCCACAGAGCAGGTGCTGCTTCAGCAAAACCCCACACTTAGCAAACACACAGCCACCAACTGGGCTCGATGCCTGCTTCTTCCTGCTTCTTGAAACTGAGAACACAGATTATAAAGCATAGAATTTGCTGGATTAACTTCCTTCTGCAGTTGCCCTTTCAGTCCTGCTCTACTGTCCAAGATGTGTTTTAACAATCACAGCATTTAATTCACTAAGCACCTACTATGTGCCTGGTGCTTGCCCCACCACCATGAGCAAGGTAGTACTGCCCCCACTGTGCTAATGGGAGGATGAAGCAACAGGTGTTAAGAACTGAGATCCCACAGCTGACAGCTGGCACAGCCAGGACGTGAGGTCAGGCTCTCCTGGAGCCCTCCACGTGACCAGGAACTGGGTGGGCTCACTCATGGCAGGGAGCCTAGGCGGCAGGTGCTGCTTCCCTAACGTAGAGCTTCCCAGCTGGCAGGGCTTCTGGCCTAAGAGGACTTATGAGACAGTCCAACCCACAAGTCCAACTCTCCCATCCCAGATCCTGGCCAGCAGTCAAAAAAATTAGGAAGAGTTTTTCCATGCAAGGAAATTTGCCAATTATATATATAGCTTTTCCTCTCTCCAAGCCAAAATGACCAGCCCAGGGGTTTTGCCCAGGAAGTACCTGAGCTCCAAACAAGCTGAGAGGGAAAATTGATGTTGAAATCTGGGTAAAGGTCATGGATCCTCACCAAAGGAGCAGCCCTGACCACACCACAGACTGACATCTGCTGGAAACAGCGTGAGAAACAGGTCTGCAGTTTCACCCTTTGCAGGCTTAATAAGGAACTTTCATTCATTCAACAAACATGATTGCCAAGTAGATAAGATTTTAAAAACTAGAAATATTACTTAAACCATCACATAGCTTCCTTTTTATTTAGAGTAATAAAAAACAGGGAAAATACAAGGAAAACCAAATGCAATTAAAATGTAAGGTAATTAAACAAAGGCGTCTTATATTTTTAATCACACTTGGTTTTCTTTATATTTCATTTTTCCTGTTTACAGTAGTGCAGCCTGCGAACTCT
This sequence comes from Myotis yumanensis, assembly GCF_028538775.1. NCBI lineage: Eukaryota > Metazoa > Chordata > Mammalia > Chiroptera > Vespertilionidae > Myotis > Myotis yumanensis. The sequence goes on along the minus strand of NW_027223759.1, from coordinate 31,933,652 downwards.
TAAGGATAACAATTCTTTCCGGATATCTATTCTGCAACTGCAGTTTTTTAGAAGTCTAGAAAACTGACTTCAGCCTGGATCCCCCAACACCTTGCAGAGCGGGAGTGGCCCAGTCACCGCGGGACCGGGGCAGCTGGGGTCCAGACGGGGGTCGCCATGATCCGCTTCATCCTCATCCAGAACAGAGCGGGCAAGACGCGCCTAGCCAAGTGGTACATGCAGTTTGATGACGATGAGAAGCAGAAGTTGATCGAGGAGGTGCACGCCGTGCTCACGGTCCGAGATGCCAAACACACCAACTTCGTGGAGTTCCGGAACTTCAAGATCATTTACCGACGCTATGCCGGCCTCTACTTCTGCATCTGCGTGGACGTCAACGACAACAACCTGGCCTACCTGGAGGCCATCCACAACTTCGTGGAGGTCCTAAACGAATATTTCCACAACGTCTGTGAACTGGACCTGGTGTTCAATTTTTACAAGGTTTACACGGTCGTGGACGAGATGTTCCTGGCCAGCAAGATCCGCGAGACCAGCCAGACGAAGGTGCTGAAACAGCTGCTGATGCTCCAGTCCCTGGAGTGAGCGGCGGCCCCTGCGCCCCAGCCTCCCATGGACTTGCCTGCTCGCTTCCCCGTTCCAGGCCCGGGGCCTGCCCCGGAGCCCCTCCCTCAGCTGCCCAGGAGGAAGCACCCAGCTGGGTCTGGGCCGCAAGGGAGGAGACTGCACCCCACTGCCTCTGGGCCCCAGCTGCGGGCGGAGGCCACCTCGTGTGTATTGCGTAACCGTGCCATTGTCGTGTGACACCGTGAGTGCGTGTGTGGAGCCCCCAATAAACCTGTGGTCCCCTCCTGAAAAAAAAAGAAAAGAAAAAAAAAGAAAACTGACTTCATCTGAAATCCTTTGGAATCCCTTTAAATCAGAATAACTGCTGTGTTAGCAAGTTGAACCCTATCACATTCCTATTAGTAGTGATGAGTGGTGGTGGAGATAAAAGCCAGAAATATTTAGAGTGCACTTTTTGCAAACCTAATAAAATGACCTGTGAGATGGATCAGTATTATCCCCAGTTCACAGATGAGAAAATGAAGCCTTAAAAGATGAAGCGTCTTACCCTAAGTCACACAGTTAACAAAGAACACGTTTATAATATCTCACGAAACTTCTGGGTACCATAAAATATTTCAACAATATCACTTGGGGAAAAGGAAGTTATAACACAGGCATGAAAGACCAGTCCTCTCTTTGTACAACATGGTTATTCTGACATGGTCATTGCAGGGCAATCACTAGGATGATGCTAGGAGTGAAGCCTGCTAGATCCCCATCCCAACAGCCATATGGAGTCATGCAAGATTTCAACCTGGTATTTTGCAGAAGCCAGCCTTCTAAACCTGTATATCCTACATGAGAATATAACTCTCATTCAATTTACACTGAAGCTTATATGTTATACTTGTGTGTGTGCATATATAAAAAAACATATTTTTGTGCCACGACCCCTTTTGGCAGTCTGATAAAGCCTATACAAACCTTCTCAGAATGTCTCTAAATATAGAAAATGAAATACTTAGGACTGCAATGGAAACTAATTTTAATAAAATATAGTCATATCCACAGACTCTTTAGAAAGTGGGGAAACCCATGAACCTAAGCTACAAACCCCTGCCAGGCTACATAGTCTTCTCTCCTCCCTGTCTCCCATCTCCCAAAAGGGGACATGGGCGTGACTGGCACTCTGCAGCATCTTGAACCAGGAGAATCAAATTCTGGGAGGACCCAGATGCCCTGGAGGACTGCCATACTGAACAAGAACTACCTTCTTTTTGCATGGAAGAATGAACTTCGCATGTTTACACCATTCTTATCTTGACATTTTTTCCTACAAGCAGATGCAGTGGGTTGAATGATGGCCTCCCAAAAGATATGTCCATGATGCTGTAATTCCCAGAACCTGTGCCTATGAGCTTATTTGGAAGAGTCTTTGCAAATGTAATTAAGGATCTTGGGATAAAATCATCCTGGATTATCTGGGTGGGCCCTAAATCAATGACTAGTGTCAATGATAAGACAAGACACAGGGGAAAGAGGAGACAGCCATATGAAGATGGAGGAGAGACTAGGCAGCGGTTCTCAACCTGTGGGTCGCGAACAATGAAAATACATCCTGCATATCAGATATTTACATTACGATTCATAACAGTAGCAAAATTACAGTTATAAAGTAGCAACGAAAATAATTTTATGGTTGGGGGTCACCACACATGAGGAACTGTATTAAAGGGTGGCGGTATTAGGAAGGTTGAGGACCACTGGTAGAGTGATGTGGCCACAAGTCAAGGAACACCTGGAGCCACCAGACGCTGGAGGAGGTGAGAAACAGGATCTCCCCTAGGACGTCAGGAGGGAGTGCAGCCTTGCTGACACCTGGATTTCAGACTTCTAGCCTCCAGAGGTGTGAGGGAATACACTTCTGTTGCATAAGCCATATGGCAATTTGTTATGGCAGCCCTAGGAAATTAACAGGGCAGCGGGACCTATTTCTAATGAACACATTTTTATGATTTTCTAAACATTAACTACTAAGAATTACACATAAATTCCCTTTTGTGTATGCAGTGTTAAATATAACGTTATGCAGAAGCAACTTTCTAACATGTATATGTTAGACTTAATTCTCATTCAGTTTATACTGAAAACCCTCTTTATTTTCAATCTCCTCTTTATTTGACCAATCCATTTTCCTGAAATTTAAAAATAAACCTGGGGCATGTATTTTCCTCCGTTTTGTTCTTCTATGACACCAACAAGTATTCAGTCCTCACTTTCCGCCCTCTGCCCAAGCTCTTCCGTCCCCTCCAACCACCCCCTCACCCTTCACCCCAGCACATTCCAACTTCTCCACCACCATTCTCTGGGCCATACTGCCTGGACAGCAGATGTTCCATCCAGCTTTCTGTTCACGTTTCTTCCTCCACCAGCTCGGTCACTTAATGCCAGGGTCCCTTGATCTGTCCACTTTCTCATCATCAAACCCAGCCCGGTCTCCTCTATTCCTTTATCACAGGTGACATACTCACCAGAGATTCTGGGGGGTTAGAATACACGAAAGAGCCCATCATGATCCATCTAAAACAATGTAAGTAGAAGCAGGAATACAGAAGTACTCATGCCCAAAAGTGAAGCTATAAGCCACAACCAAACCCAAATCAAATAGAGCAGAAAAAGTTTTATCTTCTCAACTTCAAGGGCAGGTGACAGAGGTGAAAAGATGGAGCACAGGCCATCCTCTCAGGGAAAACTGCCCCCTTCCTGGGAAGGGGGCTCAGCATCAGAGCTGCTCTGCTGGGGAGACTACATGCATTTTCCCAAATGTCCTTCCTGGGACCTACTAGTAAGATACTCACTCTAGGAAGAGTATCAACAGGAAAAATGAAAACCATACTTAGTCCCTAAATACTTTGAGGAGTAAGTAAAGTTTGATCATTTATGACACATCTGTCTACACAATGAATTATCTGCAACTATAAAAACGATCATTACAGACTCCTGAGGTAGAAACATTTATGATGAAATAATAAAGCAAAAATATAAATTATACGGGTACATACATGACGTGTGATTTACATATGTATCACTTAGTGTTTGCCTATAAAATAAAAAGTCTGAAGGGAACTTGGAAAAAAGAAGCAGCTGCTGAGCTACTGTGGGATCTTTTTTTCCCCCTATTTAAATCTCCTCTAAGATCATTACTTATTATTTGAACACTTCAGGAAATAAATAAGCAGCCCCCTCTGTGGCCTCGGGTACCTGGGACACACTGCTAGTCTGTCGGATCTCTGAACTCGAGGCACCTGCCGGCTCTTCCCAGGCTGTTCTGTAAGAGACAGTCTCCTCTCAGGTCCAGCTCACATGTCCCCTTCTGGGAAGCTTCCATTCCCCAGCCCCACCTCCCCAGCCCCTCTCTATTTTGAAACTTCTTCTTGTCACAGGGACTATAATTATTTCTTTTCATGTCCAACAGGCTGTGAAGTCCCTAATCACAGGGAAAGTATTTATCCACCTCTGTCTGCCCTCAGGCACTCAGGGTTTGCCACAACACAGTATTGTTAAAAGAAGGAACGAGTCTTTCTACATCATGCATTTTTTTCCAGTTGGTTTCTGTTTGATTTTAGCAATTAGGTTGCCAGGGTAAAGCCATAATTGTTGTCCCATATTCCTATATTCTCCAGGGGTAAAGAAGTTTTCAAACTGTCAAACTTGTTGGAAACACACACATACACACACACACACACAGTAGGGAGCCGGCTCCTCCCACGGGTTCAATCCCCAGTCAGGGAAGTTCCTGGCTCCTGCTCACTCCGGCACTCAAGGTGTGGGTAAGTGGGTACAGCTAATCTATGGGGCTGGCCCACAGGATCTGCCACAATAATGAACATTTATCCCGCAGGGCTTTGCAAAGAAGAAACGACTCAACATTCTCTCTGAACAGAAATGAGCAAGGAGGTGATTTCGAGCTCCCACTGACTGGCACAGCAGGGTGTATCTTGCACAGGGGACAGCAAGTGTGAAAGGCAAGAGGTAAGTAGGTGTGTGTGACCAAGTGCACAGATCACTAGGAGCCTGTGCTCATGCAGTGTCACCTAAGTGTCCCAAAGGTGGCTACACTTCAAAATCATGGAAAGTGGTCCTGGCCAGTTAGTTGAGCGCCATTTCATGTACCAAAGGGTGTCAGGCACATGCCTGAGTTGTGGGTTCAATCCCCAGTCAGGGTGCATACAGGAGGCAGCCAATTGATGGTTCTCTCTCACATCAATGTTTCTCTCTCTCTCCACCCCCCCCTCTCCAAAATCAATAAAAATATGTTTTTAAAAAATCATGGAAAACTTAAACAAATCATCCCTGTGTAAAACAGCACCAGAATCTCTGGGGATGGTGCCACGAACCATTTTTAAGTAACACTGCTCAGGCACAGCCAAGTTTGGGAACCACTGCCCCAAAGGAGCAGAGGCCACGGTGTGAACAGGGAGATCTTACCAAAGAGAAAATTTTTGCCCTACCTTTGAAGAATGGACAGATCTATAGAGAGAACTGGGGAGAGGGCTCCAGATGGAGGGGCCCCATGAAGACCAGGTGACTTGTACACAGGGCAGTCATTCCCTACAAAGGGCAGAGGCTTGGCTAGAGCAGGTCTGTGTTGGGCAGGAGGGTAGGATGATGGGAGCACAGATCCCTGGACTGCATTAGGTAAGAAATGAGGAGGCACCAGATGAGTTAGTGCTTTTAACAATGAGCAGAATGATTCTTTTTAATGGTTTTATATTTCAGATATATTCCAATAAAACTTGTCTTTTCTCTTTAAGGTCCAACTCAACTGCAGTTGCTGCCATGACCCAAAGGGTAAAAGTGAACAGTCAGCTACACTAGGCCCAGTGAAATCTGGAGTAATCCACAGTGACTTGTTTAATTAAAAGTTATTATTCAACAAACAGAAGAAGTATGTGATATTTCATTTAAGTAATATAAGTAAACCAAACTAAAATAAAAACTTCCAATTAAGTACCAAATGACATAATAAATTATTTGGTAACTGCTTTCAATTAACTCATTGAATAGAGTGCCTATAATCATGCTGCTCAGTCAACTGTGACTGCGGTGGACCTAGAGGCCCCCTGTGGGAGGGTGTCCAATCCCCAACCAATGTATGCCTCAGCCAAACCCAGGGCCAATGTGTCGCCCAACGCCAGCACCACAACCTGAGGGGTCTGAGGCGTAAGGCTCAGACAAGTCCCCCACGACATAGAGCAACAAGTGGGTGGTGGTATGACAGCAAGTGGGAGGGCCACACTGAATGAAGTGAAGAGCTCCAGGGAGTGAAACTTCCATCAAGAGCCACCATCTTCACCTAGCCGGTGTGGCTCAGCGGTTGAGCACTGAACCAGGAACCAAGAGGTCACTGGTTTAATTCCCGGTCAGGGCACATGCCAAGTTGCGGGCTCAATCCCCAGTAGAGGGTGTGCAGAAGGCAGCTGATCGATGTTTCTATCGCTCTATCCCTCTCCCTTCCTCTCTCTCTAAAAATAAATATAGGAGAAAAAAAAAGCCACTGTCCTCTGTCAGGCAATGTGGGCCATCCTCTGCCCACATTGTGGGCATGAATGTCTCACAATCCCCACATGCTCCAGGCACCTTGCCCTTCAAGGGACACAGGCCAGGTTGCAGCCTACACCTGCCTGCCCTCAGCCTTTGACCTGCTTCCTGCAACCCATCAGGAGCACCTGTCTGCCTCAGATGACGAGCTCCTTGTCCTACTAAGTTTAGAAAAACTTCACGAAATTGAATTCCACTAATTCTGCCTCCTCAAAAAGAACAGAGCCTTGGACACCAGCCACCATGAAGTCAGTCTCTGAGGTGAAGAGGTCTAGTTTCTGAAACTGGAAGGGGTTAGCAATAGGTTCCTGGTAAAGGGAGAGTACGGAGCTGCCTGAGTCTCGCCATGTGCAATGTGACCAGATGCTTTCTAGGAAGCCATCTACCATGGACTGCTCAATTCCCCAGTGTTCTTCAATACAGTTATTGAATTCCCAAGTCATGCAAAACAAAGAATGGCACTGGTAACCTCATGGCTCCAGCCAAACTTCCACATCCCTTGCCTGGCCACAGTAAAGGACCCTGCTGACCTCCTCACACGTATTCTGGCCACCTCTTCTCTGCAGATCTAGTCTCCAGCAGCAGCCAGAATCAGAACAAATACCACTCCTAGCTTTAAAAATCTTAATGGCTTCCCAATACATTTAGAAAAAAAAAGTCTTAATCCCCTCAAAGCCAAGAAAGTACTACACCCCTGACTTCTGCCTACCTCACACATCTGTTCCCTCTGACAGGAACCACTTGCACCTAAGACACTTGGCATCACTGGCCATAATCCTCCTTAGCCCGGAAGGCCTTCCCTGACCCCGCCCCCCACTGCAGCCAAGCTCTCCTTGATGGCCTGCTGTTCCTGCATCGGCACTACCTGCCGCCCTGTGGCACTGTATGCTGCATCAAGGAAAGCCTGGGCCACTGAAAGCATTCTGCTGAGTGACATCAGTGACAACAACAGGGCCCAAATCATCCTGAAACTAGTGCTGACAAAGTCACTCTTCAACAAGTACTTATGAGCACCTACTTTGTGCTGGCACCTGGGGAAAGCTGTGAACGAAACAGACAAAAATCCATGACAGCATTATAACAAAACAAAATAAGCCAAATGGACTCAGTGATGACTCTCAGGGAGAGATGCCAGGGGTGGGGGGGCACTGTGAGAACCGAGGTATGGTGTACCCCACCACTTTTGTTTTTGCTGCATTTTGAAACTTTAAGTAACAGTAAAGGAGGTGATGACATTTCATCAAGTCTTTATTAAAATAGGACTTAAGTTAAAAGTGATGAAAGCACTGCTCTTGGTGGTATCTCAGTGGTTAGAGCACCTGCCCAAGCAATGAAGGGTCTCAGGCTCGATTCCCAGTCAAGGGCACATGGGTGTGGGAGACAACCAATAGATGTGTCCCTCTCTTATCAATATTTCTCTCTTTTTCTTTCTCTCTCTCTCTCTCTCTCCTCCCCTCTCATCCCTCCCTCCCTTATACTCTCTCTAAAAAAAAGAAGAAAAAAATCAATGGAAAAAATATCCTCGGGTGAGGATTAAAAAAATAAAGGTGTGAAAAAAAAATAAAATGTGAGACATAGAGAAAACAAGTAATAATATGTGTTAAATTTATACCCAAGTACAAGAGTATCTAAATTAAGTATAGATTTGCCAAAACCGGTTTGGCTCGGTGGATAGAGCGTTGGCCTGCGGACTGAAAGGTCCCAGGTTCGATTCCGGTCAAGGGCATATACCTTGGTTGTGGGCACATCCCCAGTAGGAGGTGTGCAGGAGGCAGCTGATCGATGTTTCTCTCTCATCGATGTTTCTAGCTTCTCTATCCCTCTCCCTTCCTCTCTGTAAAAAATCAATAAAAATATATTTAAATTAAGTATAGATTAAACATAATCCAGTTAAAGACATAATCAAATTAAATATACAATAATATTAAAATCACAAAACTATATACTGCTTACAAGAATCACACATTAAATAAAAACAAAGATGTTGAAAGTAAAAGGATGGAAAATTATATACCATTACTTATAATGCAATTACTAGCCAAAATAAAGCTATTGTAGCTATAATAACATCAAAGTAAACTTTAAGGCAAAAAACATTAAGATTGATAATAATGGTTATTTCATAATAAAAGGGTCAACCTAGTAAGAATATAAAATAATTCTAAATCTGTATGGACTCAATAATAACCCTCCAAATATATAAAGCAAAAATTAACAGAAAGAAAACAAAAACAGATAAGACTACAATCACAATAGGATATTTTAATATATCTCACTCGATAACTAATAGGACAAGCAGAAAATAAATCAGATTATAAAAGATTTGAGAAAAATGTCTAAACTTGTGTCCTAATCAACAAAATAAAGAATTACTGCCGGGCCGTTGTGGCTCAATGGTTGAGCATTGAACCATGCACCAGGAGATCACTGGTTCAATTCCCTGTCAGAGCACATACCTGGATTGTGGGCTGGATCCCCAATAGGGGGCGCACAGGAGGCAGGCAATCAATGTAGATGTTTCTCATTTTTGTTTCTATTTCTCTCTCCCTCTCCCTTCCTTTCTCTCTCTAAAAACATTTGATTTTTTAAATGCTATTTTTAAAATATATATTTTATTGATTTTTTTACAGAGAGGAAGGGAGGAGAGGGTTAGAGAGCTAGAAATATCGATGAGAGAAACATCGATTCAGCTGCTTCCTGCCCGCTCCCTACTGGGGATGTGCCCGCAACCAAGGTACATGCCCTTGACCGGAATCGAACCTGGGACCCTTCAGTCCGCAGGCCGACGCTTTATCCACTGAGCCAAACCGGTCAAGGGCTAAATGCTATTTTTTTAAAAAAGATAAAGAACTACTATCCAAGTTCTGTTCAAATGCACATGGAACATTTATAAAAACCAACAGGTATTAAAGTCTCGATAATTTCAAAAGATTAGAATCACAGACTCTGTTCTCTGATCACAGTAAAATTAAGCTACAAATCAGTAATAATACAACTAGAAAAATTCCCCACATGCCATTAAATCAGGAATTACATCAGAAACAGACACAAAAGAATATACATTATGAGTCAATTTACATCAAATACCTAAAACAATCAAAACTCATCTACAGTATCAGAAGTCAGGACAGTTGTTACATGTGGGAAGGGGAGCTTCCGGGGAACTGGATACATTCTATCACCTGATCTGCATAGTGGTTACACAACAAACTCTGTACTCATATTTATACACTTTTTGGTATGGAAGTCATATTTTTTTTTAATTTTTTTAAATTGATTTTTAGAAAGAGAGAAAGGAAGGGGGATAGAAAGATAGAAACATCGATGAGAGAGGAACAGGCTGCCTCCTGCACCCAACCTCAGTAAGGATTCAGCCCACAACCTGGGCATGTGCCCTGACCAGGAATCGAACTGGAGACCTCTTGGTTCCTGGGTCAATGCTCAACTGCTGAGCCACCGCAGCCAGGCTGGAAGTCACATTTCAATTTAAAAATTTATTTAAAATATATAGTTTCAATAAAACAGAAATGCTGCTTTAACAAACTCCTTTGAAAAATTATGGTAGTAAAAATATACCTTCAGCACAAATCTGTAATCCTAAAGCTGAAAATAATTTTAAAATGTGTTAGGCCCTGGCCGGGTGGCTCAGTTGGTAGGAATGTCGTCTGGTGCAACAAAAGGCTACAGACTCCATTCCTGGTCAGGACACATATCTAAGGTTACAGGTTCAATTCCCCGGTTGGACCAATGTTCCTCTCTCTCTCCCCTTACCCCTCTCTCTCTCTCTCTAAAAATCAATAAAAAACATATCCTCAGATGAAAATTGAGAAAAAATAACAGAATTAATTAATCAATTAAAAATAATAAATAAAATAAATAAATAGATGTTAGATAATGAAAAACATTTTACCTGGTAACATCAGCACACTGTTAGTGTATGAAATCTAGTAAAAAAAAAAAAAAAAAAGAGCACTACAACTATTATAGCCCCTGAGGGCAAAGAGTGAGAGAAAAAGGTAACTTTGAACCCTACAAATACTCTACTATCTAAAAGCACATGAAAAAAATCATTTCATAACGAGAAATACAGATGGCCAATGGACCGCAAGGAATGTTTGAGCTCAACTCACTTTAATCATTGAAGAAGAAAATTGCCATTTTTAAACTATCAAAGTGGCAAAGATATTCTAAAATGTGAACACATGGTATTTGTAAAAGGATAGAAAAATAAGCATTTTCATGAAATCTTATTGATATTTCTAAGGGAATTTGGCAATAATATACCAAGTCTTTTAGTCTTCATAGAAAAGCATTAACATGTTTAATCATCAAAAGCATAGAATTTCATGTTATTGCAGAGGCTGAGACATGAAGCTGGTAAATCCCCTTTTCTTTCTCGTCATGTTGCTGTGTTTTTGGCCTTGTAAGGGGCTGGCCCCACTGTCTGCTCTACTCCCCACCTTCTGAAAGCACCCAGTGCCACCGCTCTGCCTGTCAGAAATCTAAAGGCAATCTCTATGTTTTTAGCTTCATCCCGACTCACTGTCCTTAAAGAACAAGAGAGGCAGACCCTTGTCCAATTACATGAAGCTCATTCATGCCATGTCTTCCATCAAGCCTGTCTCAAAACCTCTCCTCTCCTACAAGTACCTCCGCCCATCTCCCTTAGACGTTTCTATCTGTTGGTTGATTCATGGTAACAGTAGTTCTCGTTGACTGGTAGTTTGTACCAGGCATCAAATTTTAGTAGAAGTTGTAGAGCTTGGAAATCACTACTGGAATAGCTGGAAAACCAAATGAGATATTCCAGAAAGTGCAGTAGCTTCTGGGTGAATTCACTGATTCATTCTGCACTCACTCCCTGAAGGGCACAGCCAATGGAAGAGACACCTGCACACGACTCCTGCATTCGCTGCATGGTGAGTGACAGGTTCAGAGGTCAGACAGTAAATATCGCAGGGGGTGAGAATTAGGCCAGATCATTAAAAGTGAATTTTAAGCAAAGAAAATATTTGTATCACCTAAAGCCCCAGTGCCCAGAACTTACTGACTCTATGGAAGCGTGACTAGGGGACTGGGCACCAAACACTCCCCATTTATCTCCATATTCCATGCACCATCACAGATTATTCAAGGGATGAGCTTCCTTATATTGGAATGTTTCTGGGGAACTCAGTATGAATCTTTCTTTCTCTTGTCCTTCCACACATCCTCAGATGAAAAGGCAGTGTTAGAGCAGTAACAAAATAGGAAATAAATGTGAAAGAATAGGTGCCTCTTCCCTGAGGGCTGGGAATCACCCATGACTACCAGCCAGATATGGAGTTCCAAAGGCTCCAACATAGAACAAGCTCTACATCTGGAAGCTGAGCATTTGGTCCTCTGCACAAATTTTCCCACAGAGATGAAATATAAGTCAGACTTCATTCTCAGATCAGACTGACAGCTCCATAGTAACAAGTGTAGTCCCAAAATGCATACTATTTCCATCATGTTTTTATTGAGATAGAATTTCCATACAATTCGCCCTTTAAAAGTATTCAATTTAGTGGTTTCCAGCATATTCACAAAGTTGTGCAACCACTTCCCATATCTAATTTTAGAAGTTTGTCACCCTCAAAAAAAAAAAAAAATCCTGCACACTTTAGCAGGCAATTCTTCCTCTTCAGCCGCTCAAAGCCACTAATCTACTTCCTGTCTCTACAGATTTGCCTATTGTGGACATTTCACATAAATGGAATCATAAAATATGTGGCCATTTGTGTCTGGCTTCTTTCACTTAGTTATTTTCAAGGCTCATCCAAGTTGTAACAAGTATCAGTACCACATTTATTTTTCAAAAGCTTTTTAAAAGTTTATGTTTTCTACTTCAAATGTAATTCCATTTCCAATAATTTATACTATGGAAATAATCAGAAATGCACAAAAGGATTTGTGTGCAAATGTACATCACAATATTGAAATGTTTAATATAGAGACCGAATACATAAACTTATACACTGATAAGATGGAATACTAAAAATATCAATAAGACTTTGAAGGATATTATAAGAGAAAGCTCATTGTTACGTGAAGAAAGTTAAAAATTGCATTTTATAAAATGTATTTGGTGGGACATAAACCAAAATATATTACTGGGTATATTTGGGTAATAGCAATATGGATGGTTTCAAATTTCCTATTTATAGTTATATACTTCAAAGTTTTCTTCAATAACTTCAATGATCAACAAAAAATAATTTGTCTTTAATAACATTTTTCTACTGGGAAAAAACAACTTTGGGCATGTGAACAAAAAGGCACTCAATTAAATTCAGTCCCTCATGTTTTCATTTTATATATATATATGACATTATGTATATGAAAATAAGCCAATCAACAAGTTGTTTTAAATAAAGTTGTGAAAAAAAAGAAAGGACAATAAATATTCGCAGAAATTGAATTAGGTAATGAGTAAACAGGACTGATCAATAATCCAATAACTGGTTCTCTTAAAAATTAAAAAAGACAGGGTTTAAAAAATCAGATAAGAAAAACAAAGCTGGTTCTACAACTAGAGAAATAAAGAAGAAAACACATCAAGACTGGTAGAAGGGGCGGAGGTGCTGAACAGGCTGGTCTGACACCCACTTGTGGCATGTTTTTTAATCAGAAGGGATATCTAGGCTGCAGAAAGCTCCTGTGAGGAGCAAAGGGTCCCAGCCCCAGACCAGACCCCTCAGCCCAGGGTACCAGGGCTAGGAAGAGAAGTCCCAGTAATTTCGGGCTGTAAAAACCAGCAGGGATTGTGACTGAGTAACCCGGAGGCAGCTGGAGTCCCAGGCGGTTCCTCTTAAAGGGCCGGTTCTTCTTAAAGGGCTGGCACATGAACTTACTTGGACACTCCCTCTGAACTCCAGCACTGGGCAAAGGCTGGGAGGGAGGGGGGATCCAGGGACATATGGGGAAGAACTGAATTGTCTGACATTGGAGCAAGAACTCAGGGGCAGCTTTCTCCCTGACAGAGGTGCTTGCAGGGGTCATTTTTCCTATGCTGAGACCTTCCCCATCGCAGAGCTGACTGGAAGCCATATCTGAGTTTTCATCAGCCTGGCTCACACTGTTCACTCCACCCTGGTGATTCGTTGAGCCCCCACCCAAGCTTTTTACAGCAGCTTCTCCTTATGAATGGCCTGTCCTAGCTTAGGCTTCAGTCTTTCCTAAAATCTCTCAAACAAGCAGCAGGAGTCAGCATGCCACATACCTATCACTAAGAGGCCCAAGAGAGCTTGACCTCGCCTGGGCACTTCCAAGCCCAATACAAGTAGCAGCCATCTACAGATCTCTCTGTAGCTCCTGGCAGGTGGACCTAGGCAGTGACTGACTTTGCACCTCCCAAGAGGCCCCAGAGCCAGTGCACCAGGTGGACAGCTTCAGATCATACCAACTTACAACTTTACACATCCATGAGCAACACACTCAAGGGGCAGACTTTGTGAGCACCTTAAGCCCCACTGAAGCAAGTCCTGCTCCATATTGGTGTCTCCTGCACAGCAGCTCTTCCACTGTAGTCGCAGCTGGTCCTCACAGCCAATTGGCCTGAAGGTCAATTCCTCCCAGTGATGCCAACAGCAACCAAGGCTCAACTACAAGACCGTGCACACAACATACACAGGGGTGCACCTAGAGTGCCAGCTCAGGTGACTGGGGAGTCTGAGCCACTGGGCCCTACAGGACACCTACTACACAAGGTCATTCTACCAATTATATAAAATAATTATATAAAGCAAAAATTAACAGAAAGAAAACAAAATTATGAGAAAACACATAATGAGGAGACATAGCAGCTCTACCTAATACATAGAAACAAACACAGGGAAGCAACCAAAATGCAGAGACAAAAAAACATTCACAAATGAAAGAACAGAAGAAATCTCCAAAAAAAGAACTAAATGAAATGGACAAAAGCAAACTACTACATACAGAGTTCAAAACAATGGTTATAAAACTGCTCAAGGAACTTAATAAGAGCTTCAAGGGTCTTAGTGAGAATTTTAAGGATCTTAGTGAGAAATACAAGAACCTTAGTGAGAACATCAAAGACATGAAAAAGGACCAGTCAGAAATTAAGCATACACTAACTGAAATAAAGAATAATTTACAGGGATTCAACAGTAGAGTAGAGGATTCTGAGAATCAAATCAACGATGTGGAATATGAGGAAGCAAAAAACACCCAATCAGAAGAGCAAAAAGAAAAAAGAATAAAAAAATATGAAGATAGCTTGGCCAGCGTGGCTTGGTGGTTGAGCGCTGTCCTATGAACCAGGAGATCATGGTTAGGTTCCAGTTAAGGCGCATGCCCAGATTGCAGGCTCGATCCCCCATGTGGGGCATGCAGGAGGCAGCCAATCAATGATTCTCTCTCATCTTTGATGTTTTGATTCTCTCATCTTTGATGTTTCTATCTCTCTCTCCCTCTCTTCCTCTCTGAAATTAATATGTATTTATATATATCTTACCTAAGAAAATAGAAACATGCAAATTGACCGTACCTTCACTACACTCACAAGCCACGCCCACCAGCCAATCAGAGCGATTATATGCAAATTAACCCAACCAAGATGGCGGCCGGCAGCCACGGAGCTGGAGCAAGCAGGAGGCTTGGTTGCCCCAGCGATGGAGGAAGCCAAGCTTCCCGCCTGCCCTGGCCAGCTGTGGGCTCCACTCAAAGCAACAAAGTTTCAATTATAGAAGACAAATAAATCCCAGATACCTGCTTCCAGCCAGCCTCCACTGGGAGCTTGGGTGGCTGGGGGCTGTGGACAGCCTGCAAACAGCCCTCACCCAGGATGGCCACACCCTCATGGGGTGAGGGTCCCCGCTGGGGGGCTTGGCCAGCCTGCAAACAGCCATCAGCCCCTCACCCAGGCTGGCCAGGCACCCCAGCAGGGACCCCCCACCCTGAAGGGGCTGTGGTCAGCCTGCAAACAACCATCAGCCACTCACCCAGGCTGGCCAGGCACTGCAGCAGGACCCCCCTCCCTGAAGGGGGTGTGGCCAGCCTGAAAACAGCCCTCGGCCCCTCACCCAGGCTGGCCAGGCACCCCAGCGGGGACCCCCACCCTGAAGGTGCTGTGGCCAGCCTGAAAACGGCCCTCAGCCCCTCACCCAGGCTGGCCAGGCACCCCAGCGGGACCCTCACCCTGATCTGGGACACCCTTCAGGACAAACCAGCCGGCCCCCACCTATGCACCAGGCCTCTATCCTATATAATAAAAGGGTAATATGCAAATTGACCCTAACAGCAGAACAACTGGGAATAACTGGTCACTATGACACACACTGACCACCAGGGGGCAGACGCTCAATGCAGGAGCTGCCCCCTGGTGGTCAGTGCGCTCCCACAGGGGGAGCTCTGCTCAGCCACAAACCAGGCTAACGGCTGCCAGTACAGCGGTGGTGGCGGGAGCCTCTCCCGCCTCCTCAGCAGCGCTAAGGATGTCCAACTGCAGCTTAGGCCTGCTCCCCACTGGTAAGTGGACATCCCCTGAGGGCTCCCGGGCTGCCAGAGGGATGTCTGACTGGCAGCTTAGGCCTAATCCCCCCCAGGAAGCGGGCCTAAGCCAGCAGGTGGACATCCCCCGAGGGGTCCCAGACTGTGAGAGAGCACAGACCGGGCTAAGGGACACCTCCCCCCCGAGTGCACAAATTTTTGTGCACTGGGCCTCTAGGATGTATGTATGTGTATATATGTGTATGTGTATGTATGTATGTGTGTGTGTATATATATATATATTTTTTTTTTTTTAATACGAACATATTATAAGGAACCTCTGGGACAACTTCAACCACACCAACATTTGCATTATGGAGGTGTCAGAAGGAGAAGGGAGCAAGATATTGAAAACCTATTTAAAGACAAAAATGACAGAAAACTTTCCCTATCTGAACTTGTAAGTCCAGGAAGCACAGAGAGTCCCAAACAAGAGGAACCCAAAGAGGCCCCTACCAAGACAGATCATAATTAAAATGCCAAGGATTAAAGACAAAGAGAATATTAAAAGCAGCAAAAGAAAAGCAATTAGTAAGAAGAAAAAAGATAAAAAATATGAACAATAAAATGGCTATTAATACATATCTATCAACAATTGAATCTAAAAATCAAAATAGACGAACAAGGAATCTAATGAACAAAATAAACTGATGAATAAAATAGAACCAGAGGCATGGAAACATGGAACAAACTGACAAATCTCTGAGGGAAGGAGGGAGTGGGTGAGGGGGGAAGAGATTAACCAAAGAATTTATATGCATATATGCATTACCTATGGGCACAGAAAACAGGGTGGTGAAGGCCTGGGGCAGGGCGGAAACCAGTTGGAAGGGGCAATGGGGAGAGGGGGAAGGGGGGTATCTGTAATACTTTCAACAGTGAAGATTTTTTTAAGTGTTCCAGAACACATAAAATCAAAAAAAGTTACTAAATGAATTTTATGCAGCTATTTTAACTCTGAAATCAAAACACAACAAAGGCTACTTTCCCACACCAAAGAAAAGCACACACATGGACAGAAAATTCTAAATCCAAAATTTGGTTGTAAAGTTCAACATTACCAAGAAAAATTTATTGCTAGGAAATGTACAAATACTAAAACAAACTGGTCACCTAAATTAATGCTCAAAACACTCCAATGAGAATACCTATTCTTATTAAATTAAAAAATCTAAAAGCCACATATCAAAGAATAATCATTTACATAGTTTTAGATGTCTCTCCCAGACACTAACCATAAAATTCATGGAGAAAAGGCTAAAAATATTCCAAGTAAAATAAAGCAAAAGATAAGAGAAACCAACAGGAAAGGCTAATTCGATAAGCCATGAAGCAAAACCAGGAACAGTTAGTTACATCATCACAAAGTAGAAATTTAAATGAAGAAAGGAAAATCCCATTTGTATCAGCAACATCAACAATTAATCAAATCAATAATTAAATAAGATAAAAACAAAACCTGGAAGTATCTGAAACTAACACTAATCCAAAATATCGGATCCTAAACATGACGAAAATTACCCACCTTGACTGTTATCAAAGAATTGAAAAAAAAATAGGAAGCATACTTTATGTCTAAATGAGATAGCTTAGTAATACTAAGAAAACGATTTTTAAATACTCCATTCCTAATATTGGAGTCATAACTTATAGGTTCTAAAGTCAACTCCTAAAGCCAAAATTGGAAAGTCATACAAGAAATGCTACATAGCCATTAAAAAATATGATGAACATTCAGATCAATTAACACAGAGAAATAATCACCATAAATTGTCAAGAGAAAAAAAAGTGTAAATACAAAAGGATCACTATGATCTTATGGTGGATGTGGGTGAAGACACAGATATCCTATATAATAGAGCTAATATGCTAATTAGACCTACAGCAGAACAACCTTCTAGAATGACCAGTGGGCAGGGGGTGGGGCCGCGGGGCAGCCGGGGCTGCAAAGGCCTACTCTTGCATGAATTTCATGCATCAGGCCTCTAGTTTAGAAATAAAGATAAACACTCCAGAGTGCACAGTTGCTACCTTTGTCTGAGGGGGGAGGGGGGGGTCATATGATTGTATGCACTTAGAACTTTTGCAGAAAGCACAAAACTTTTATAAGTGGGAGGGAGAGGGGTAGTTTAAAACTAAAAAAAGAAAAATACACCAAAATATCAACATTCTGTTTTGAGGTGGCCTAATTATGGCTATTTTTTCATTGCTTCAACATACTTGCCTGTATTTTCCAAATTTTCTACAATAATCATGAAAAACAAACTTCTATGTAAAACTGTTAGAGAAATGTAAACTACAACATGTTAAAAATTTTCATTTGTACCAAGCTTTTGTGCTTACAAGTGCCAAATTCTCCGTTATTCAGCAACCACAGTATTATTTTAAGCCTTAAATTCAATATTTACCAGGAATCGTTCCCATCAGAGTGAAAAGGATGAAAAAGTCTGAACTGCTCACACATTTGTTCAAATTAAAAAGGGAAACCAGATATGGTGAAGAATCAGGAAAGATGTGTGCCCAGAGTCTTACCGTAAAACTGTTGTTGACATTTTTGGTGCTGGATTCAGCCACACTGGCATCTGTCAGGTCTACTTCATCAAATATGATCGACTGGAGAGACACAGGGACCACAGTCAGCATGAAGCTAAGGCACCTCTGAGGTGGGCACGTTCCTAAGCCCTGGCCCAATGCTGCCCACCACTCTCCTCAATCCCAGTCAAGCATCCACAGATGCCAAGGACCCTGAAATTGGAGGCTTGTTGCCTAACTAAGCGCTGACAACATCCCCCCATCTAGCCACAGGCATGGCTCCGTGATTTTTTTTTTTAAACAGGGAGTTCACTAGTGATTGCATTAGTAGAAAAAATAATGATAATAATATAATTCTGTATTTATTTTCTGTAATATCAGCATTTCATTTTAAATGGGAAATATGTCCTCAGACAGGATCTACCTGAGAGAGCAGGGGTCTGGACTAGGATCCTCTGTCCTTCTGGCTCTAGCTTCTCCAGTAAGCAAATTTGGAAGAAAGGTCCCCACTAAAATAAATTATTCTAGTGGAAGAGAGACTGACCCAAAGAGAAGACATTGGGCTGTGAAAGAAAACGAGGGAGCAAAGTGGAAAGTATCTAGTCCTGGAGAGAGAAAGGCTCCAGAAAAAGGTATGGAATCTAGGCCTGGGAACAGGCCCCATTTTCCTCTCCTCTACCCCCAAACCTACCATCACAGTCCCCACCTCCTGTTAACCTTACTGGCCCCTCTACGAGGACTCCATAGGGAACCCCTGGAGGAAATAATAATAACCCAGAAAAGAGGCTTGGCCTTTTAAATAACCTCTCCCCAACCCCTAATGCCCATAGAACTAAAATAACTGTAAGGTTGTTTTTTTTAAAATGAGGGACATGGTCAGAACCCTTTATAAACAAGGTGCTCTGTTCAATTTCAAATTTTAGTGTACTAACTCTCTAAGGATACACCTCAAAATGCAAATGATTCAGATTTCAGATTTTTCTTAACACCAAAATATCAGTATTGACAGCAACATGATACAAAAATACTAGTGTTCAGAATACCAAAAACTAGTTTTACAAACACACAAATATCTGAAAAGTATAAGACCACATTTGTTTAAACATGGCGGTAACTTAGTGACTCTCGCTGTCTCCTCCTCTTTCCCAGCATCTGCCCGGTGATTCTAGCTTTCAGTCTTAACGTGCAACATGACACCCAGCAGGAAGTACCCTGGCTAGAGAGCCCAGGGATAAGGAACTGCTGTTCACACACCAAGAAGCCCCGTACATTTCAAAAATACTTTGTGTTAGTTTCATCGGTGTATACTTATCTCCAAACTCATCAAAATGTATACATTAAAAAATATCTATAGCTTTTTGTATGCCAATTATACCTCAAAGTACTTTTTAAAAATACACTCTAATCCATAAAAGATATATAAGTCTGTGACCCCTAATCTTTCTGCAGGAAAGATATCCAGCTATAATATGGTTATTTCTGTGACATTTCTCCTCCCCCATTGGTGACATGCAACATAAAATAAATAAAACTCAATGTTTATAAGCACCTAGATCTCCATGGGAACAAATAAAATCTAGAACCCTAGAGTATTTTCTCTAGAAAACACAGCTCTAAAAATCGAAGATTTCTTCCCAGATGAAGACCCAGCACCCTGCAGGTCCCCGGATATTTCCTCCCATTAAGTTTCCGGTACTTCTCCTTACCTTTGCAGTCTTTGCATAGTACAGTGTTCGACCTCGCAGCTTGAAGTACCTCCTTTTGGATCGCTGGAATGAATTGTTCTGTTTGGTGAGCATCCCCTCTTTGATGACAGTCTGAAAGCACAGAAACGAACTCATGAGCACGCGTTTTCACAGCGCCACTGCACTCATCCACCCAAGCTGCACACTGACGGTCTGGTACATGCGCGTCTCTAACTGCTGACAGCCTAACAGAAATATTTCTCACACTCTCCCCAGACCTTGACCTATGGACAAGCCGAGCGCACTGCTGGGGGAGGGCTAACACAATTCTCTGTGGGGCGATGGCATGCCTAAGTGGTGGGAGTTTCAGAGGCCCAAGGTGTGCCCTGGACATGCCTGGGGAGCAGCAAAAATGGACAGAAGGTTAGAAGGACCACAGCAAGCGGCCTGGGCCAGTGCCTTCTCCAACTTCAGCATTTGGTATTTTTTTAGTTATTCTTGGCCTCGTCTCCATGCTCTTTGGCCTCCTGCCATTTCTCAGGATCCTGTTGCCAAAACTGTCGACGTAGGTTGCTGTGGGGTTCAGTGCGGCTCCAGACCTGCGACCCATTCAGCCCTCACCCATATTCACAGGCCAGGCACATGTGTCTGTCCACACAGTGAGAGATAAGTGGATAGCCAAAGTCATTAAAATTTATCTCATCCTGTAAATCTGAGGAGACCACAACAAAACAGGAGTTTTGTTAAGAGAATCAAGAGGTGGACAGCAGTCTACTCACCTCGTCTCAATGAAAGCTAAGATCGGGGATGGCTTATCCTGGAGCTGTTCCCCTCACATTGCATCCCATGGGCTGGACACCTAGAGGGCTGAGAGAGCCCAGCAGATCACTTAGAAGTTAAATGCTCCAGAGTCTACCCGGTCATTGACACATGGAACCACTAGGAGCCACTAACACAGGTCAAAACTAATAAACAAGATGCATGAGCAAGAGTCTGGCTCTCAGAGTCTGCAGGGTATGGTTTACCCCACCTAACAGAAATGTCCATTCTACATAGAGTCTCATCACGGAATGGAGGCAGAATGTACAAAAATTCTGTTAAAGGACAAGAATATTGGTTCAAATAAGCTTTTGTTTAATCACCTAATCCCATAGAAATTTTAAGTAACTTTTAAAAAAGTATCTGTAAGAAGCATCTGGGTATCTGGGGCCACCTCAGATGACATAAGAAAAAACCAGACATAGAAACTTCCTGTCCCCCAAATACATCAGAAGGTAAGAGCAGAGCACTAGTCATCTGTTCCCTCCATCGGCCTACTCCTAACCAGGGAGGGAGCAGAACTCAGGATGCAATGTTACCTGCCCCCAGATGATGACAATGAAGAAAGCCCCTGTCCCACACACACCACACACACCTGGCTGTGCAGCAGAACCCCCACCTAAGCAGCACAGCAGTCCAGGGTGTCCTGGGAATGCAGACAGCATGCTCTTCTCCTACCCCGCTACAGGATGTCCCTTCTGTGAACTTCCTGGGCACATGCCGACTCACAACCACAGGCCAGGTATGATGGAAGATGCTCTCAACTCCCAAGAGAACCAACCCAGGAGAAAATCTACTGAGGAATCTACTTACTCACTCTGTGATGTATACCTGCACCTTTACTTGTAAGAAGGTCGCCCACCTGCTTTCCCAGGTAATTGCTCCAGAGAGAGGAACACAACATCACCCAGTGGTCAAAAGGAGAGACACACCAACTACAGTCAGAGTCTGAAACCTCCATCCTTAACTGAACAAAGGCCTGGCTTTTTGGAAGCTCGGGAACATATGCTAAACCAGAACCAGACAGAACCCAGACTGAGAGACAGCCCAACCTCCAATCCCAGGGGATTTCCTGACCTTCTTTGCAGACCCCTTCTTTACATGGTGATGTTCATTTCAATGTGCTCTTCAAAGACACAGGCCAGCTAGTGTGGACAGTAGCTCAGAACCTCAGACGCCTGCACCCCACAGCAGGAGAGCCTTTCCTCTTGACCCCACAGGACTTGCTCACAGGTGCAAGCACCTCTCCTCGCCCACGAGTTTTCCTTACCTCTGCAGGGGAAGGAATCTCTTCCATCTCTTTCTTAAATGCAAATTTAAAAAAAAAAAAACAAAAAAAAAAAACAAGCACAGACACAGAAAAGTTCTGAGTTATTTTTAAAGGATAAACACTCGAATATTTTTTCTTGCATCTCCTGCTACACATATCACACATAAGAAAAGCAAAATTAAAACACAATCCAACACACACACACACACACACACACACACACACACACCTTTCAGAGAGCGAATGAGAACTGATCGTGGGCTACCCAAGGAGAGCTGCTGTTCTATTTATAGAACAAGAATGCTCAGAAAAAGACTGGTGGGTTTCAGCGGAAAAGGCTGGGGAAGAGATAAAGTCGGTATTTCTTTGAAGCTTTCTCAGAAACTAATTTCTTCTCCTGATTCACTGCTTGTGAATACTATAGATATGTTGCAGAGTATTTTTAAACACTCGGTCAAAAGCAATGAACCAAAAGTGGTCAAGAAAATAACACCTCTGAATAATCTGCTATGTTTTGCATCAGGCAGCCTGTAACGAGCACCCACAGGAAACTGCAGGGCTGGCAGGGCTCCTACTTACACCCCACAGAGCAAAGAGCCAAACACCCAGATCTCAACTGCAGCTAGCTCAGGGCATGTTGGGCAGCCAGGCTCTCAGAATCATCCTGTAACGTTCTTTGCACAAACAAGAGGGCTGACTCTGTCCTACAAGCAATCCAGGACACTTTCGTTACCACCAGAGACGAGAAAAGTACACACACAGGCACTGAAAATCAGATGGAGTAGCAAGTGAGAATGTGAGCACTGGCCCACATCCAAACAGAGAGGAAGCAAATCCCCAGCTGGACTCCAGAGGTGAAACCCAGCAGAGCACTCAGCCTGAGCCTAAGCCACCCACTGCCCAGACAGACATGTGCCTGGCCACAGCGAGACTGCTTAGTCACCTGCTGCAGGGGAAGTTCAGACACAAAGAAAGAACTGAGGAAGGCAGCTCTGGAAATGTCCTTAAAAGAGGCTTCAACGAGAAGGCAGAGAAATGCAAAAACAGACCCGGTGAGCCCTGGTCAAACCCACCTGCCCACCAGACTTCCTCTGTCTCTGCGGGAATGCATGTTCCCAGTTACAGGGTGAGGATGCCCCTCTCTGGTAAGGAAGTGGGAGCCCCTCCCTCATCAGTCCTTCACACCCACCACAGTCACAGCACTGGTTGCACAGAGCCTGACAGGGTCAGGAAGGCAGGGACCAGGGCCAGGAAGGTGAGGAACAGGCCTAGATCACTGACAGCCAGGCCTGTGAGCCACAGGTCAAGGGGTGGTGTCTCCCTGGCATATATACACTTTTGAATGATGATTCTGGCCACAGTGTGGAGCAAAGAGAAAAGGCATAAAACCTAGAGGCAGGAAGAATACACCAGAAACTCTTGTAAAAGAGCAGCCAGCAACAAGCGTCTGGGAGGAAGAGACATGACATAGTCATGCATGTTAGGGAAGAAGACCCACCACAGACAGAGGCAAGGAGGCAGGACAGAAAACCAGGATGATTCCGAGGGTTCTCATGGGGAGGATGTGGGCTTCTTTCTGGACATCCTGGCTCTAAGGGCCTTGAGAGTGCTGGGCCAGCTGAGTGAAGAGCCAGCTGCAGATATATAGTGGGGAGTATAAGAGAAAGTTTACGAGAGAGAAGCCTAAAGGCAGTCCCTTATGGATAAGGAATGGAATGAGAGGAAGTCCAGGGACCCAACCAGGAACCCCAGGACACCAACACTGGTGCAGAGAGGAGGCGGGAATCCAAAACAGAGATGAGAAGAGTGAGCAAAAAAACAGGGAGCAGGTGAGAAAGCACTTGGAAGACCTCGTGGATGTCAAATACAGTGGCAATGGGAGAAGTCAGAGGAGGACCTGCCGGGGGAAGCCAGATCAAAGTGCACTGAAAGGGTTGTTTTATTAACATGCACGTTAACTATTTATAAGCATGGAATCAAGACTGTACATACCATACTTGAACTTCCTATTTTTTCTGTCGTGCTATAATGTCAGCACCCTTTCATATTAGTAAACATATTTTTAACAACTACAGAGTATATATTTCACTGTGCAGATGTGTCTCACTCCACTGCTAGAACATTTAGAATACTTCCTGCTCAGCACCATCAACAATACTTCAAACAATACTGCTATAACGAAATGCATACACTGTCTTGGGCTATTCCTTAGAGCAAATTACTAGAAGTAGAATTGGGGGATCAAAGATAGCCCAGAAATAGACCTGAAACTGACAGCAGCAGCATCACAGGTTAGAGGAGCAGAGAGACAAGTCAGTGAATGGGGCTGAAACATGGGCTGTTGAAGGACAAAGCACAATGGTCCCTTCCCTCACAAACCACAGACAAAAGTCACTTCCAGACAGACTACAGATCCAATGCAAAAGGCAAAACTTTAAAAGTTTCAGCAAATGATATCGGAGAATTTCTTTATGACTTTGGGACTAGAAAAAGCTTCTTAAACAGGATTTTTAAAAATACTATACTATAAGACTACTAAAGCCAACTACATTTCAAATGAGAAATTCTGCTCATCAGAACCTTAACAAAAAAAGAGAAGAGAGAAGCCACTTTCTGGGAGAAGATACGTGAGAGCCAGCACCCAGAATATTCTAATAACTTCTGCAAAAACAACAGTAACAAAGAAAAAGAAACTATTACAAGGAAAACTGGCAAAAGGCATGACCTGGAGTCAGCAGAATGGTGACTAAAAGATGTTGAATCATGGGCCTGACAAAAAGGAGCCCGGAGGGTGACATCCTAGTGCTCTGCTGGGTGCATGGGTGCATGTGTATACAGCTTATTTACATACATTACAATTTATGTTGTCTGTTGTTAAAAAAAAAAAAAAAAAAAGGAAAAACAAAGTTAATCAATAAAAGGATAGAAGTACAACTCCAGGCAGAGCTTTGCTGATGCTATCAGTGTCTCATGCATACAAGTGTGAGAATTTCCCCATTTTCCTGATCACTACCTGCCTGAGGGAGGAGACAGAGGCTGCAGGCAAGCCAGATAATAGAAGGGGGAATAGAGATCAAATAAAAGGAGTGAAAATTTAAGCAAATGTTCACTTCAGTCATCTATTTGTCCTTAAACATTTTTAGTCCTTCAACAAAAAAATGGTATGGAACTAACTATGTTAGACAATACCATCCAAATTCACCAAGTCCAAAAAAAGTAGGAATGTTAGCGTAAAACATTAATATACAAAAGGACTATTAAAATATTTCAATGGAAAGAAGCTAGAAAAACTTATTACCTTAAATGTGCAGCACACTTTTCATGAGCATCTTCATATCTATTTGCCTTCTTAATACAACACTTATGGTCTACAAAACGGACACTAATATTCCAATTCACAAATAAGAAAACTGGTTACCAAGAGACCGAGTAATATGTTCAAGGTTAAACAGCTCATAACAGACCACAAAAGAAATGTCAGGCCTCCTTACTCTTATTTCGAACCTTCTTCTATGGTTTATAGTTTATGAATACCATAATTCATAAACAGGAAACAATCAAAAAATAATCTGTTCAAAAGCATAAAGCATGTACAACATATTCAAAGAATTACAGGTTATTTTAAACATTAAGTACTCATCACATTTACTACATACAGATGAGCCATTTTTACCTTTTAACCTTCATACCAGCTCTGGAGATTTGTTCTCATTTTACATATTAGGAAACAGAAGAATTAACTCATGCAAGGCCACACGGACAGTAAATGGGAGACCTACACAACCAGACCAAAAATATTTGTTGGCAAAATGAAACCAGCATAAAAGTCTACTGATAAATCTGATTTAATTCAACTAGGCAAAGGTAAATTCCTTTACCTATTCAAAACACCATCCACTAGTTCATCCTGATTCCGAACTACCTGCAACTTATTGACAACCTACCTACCATCTGGTCTTATCACAGCCTATCAGAAGCTGAGGACGTTTGCACACGTAGGGCCACACCAAATGCTGCACACATTTGTGTGTGCGTGGCACCAACAACCAGCAGGAGAGACACCTGGGTAACTGCTCTGCTGGAGAATTCCTCTCAACTTTGCAGAGCCAGGTTCTACATCGGATGCTGCCAATCTGATTCAAAAGCACCCCACATTAGGTTTTTCCTAAAGACCCAAAATAATAACTCAGAGAAAAAGGACTGCCTTGCCCTGGCCAGGTAGCTCAGTTGATTGAAACGTCATCCGGATGGGTTTGATGCCCAGTCGGGGTACAAAAGGGGATCATCTAGTGAATGCATGAATGGGTGGAACAACAAATTGATGTTTGTTTCTCTCTTAAATCAATAAATAAAAATTAAAACAAAACCCAAAAAGAGGACTGCCTTTCTTTTCTTACTAATCAAGAGAACATAATTTCCCTTTTCCCACTGGTTTGCCTCCTTCAATGCAGTGCCACCAAGATTAAAGCTACCACATCCCAAAGCCCCTATGTCATTAGAGGTTCCACTGAGAAGAAGGGAAAGGCCTCATTCCTGTCCCCACTATATGACGAAGGACAAGCAGAAGAGCCTAAAAGTAGCCTAAAATGTAATCCCCAAGTCCCCAAAAGGGCTGCTCACAGATCTGCCCTTCATTTGGAGTCCATAGCCTCTTTCCCTACATCTGAGGGCACATCTTTTACTGTCTCCCTCCCCTCTTTGCTAACACGGTCTCAATTCTAAGTGGACTGGTTGTACCAAATGTTGCCCATCATCACAATCCTAATCCCACTTCCTCAGTTCCGGCCACATAGCTCAGTCTTGGTCAAACAGACCTACACAGAAATTCTGCATAGGAGTTGCTTCATTAATATTTGGGAACACAAGTGGCTTCAACTCCCCCTTCTTTCTTGCCTTGAATGTAGTCACTGTGTACAGAGCTATAGCAGCCATGTTGAGATCATGAGGTGGCAAGCAACAGTCTAATGCTGGTAGTAAAGCAGAAACAATCTGGATCCTGCCGGTGTCATCGATCTGCTAAATGCATTCCTGTCTAATAAAGGTGGGTAGGCTGAGCTAGCTCAGTTGGGTCACCATCAGTGGCCACTATGATCACTAATGCTGGTGTTCCAGGGTTTAAGAGCTTTCCACAGATGATCCCACTTTATCTACACACCATCCTAAGGGAGGTATGGTAAACATCCAATTTCACAGAAACATGGGCAAGAAGATGCGAGACAGGGTCAGTATTTGTAGAGTGTCTACTCTATACCAGGAACTTAGTTATCATCAGCATTTCATTTAATCTTCACCACCCTGTGAACAGTTACCACCCCATTTCACTTATGAAGAAACTGAGGGTCAGAGAGAACCTGTATCCATAGAGAAGGGACAGAGGTCGGGCTCAAACCCAGGTCTGTCTGATTTCAATTCTAAGATTCATTATCAAGTGAAAAAAATATGTGCTTGAGCAAAGATTTTTTTGTGTTTTTTTTTTTTTTACAAGTTACCAGTAAGCAAGGCTAACTATAGTCATAACTCCTCCCATTTTTCTGGGGTGAACGTATGGATAAGTGTGCATGTATCAAGGCACAACCCAAGCTCTCTACACAGGAAGTGGGCCAACCTGAGTCACCAGTAGCAGGTGCGACATCCCCAATACACACAATACACGCAGTGGGGTTCGGTTAAGGCACCAAAGATTCACCGGAATCTTTGAGCCTACAAAGGAAAATCTGCCTCCTTATGGATAGTAGAATGAAATGCACTCTTTGTTTCAACAAATATTTATTGAACACTTAAGTGCTAGCACTGCTGGGAATATGATGAAAGAGACGGGGACCCTTGACCTTTAAGGAAATTGCATGCTGGTAGAGAAATACTTTTACAAAGTAAAAAGTACCATAAGAATTTGCTTTAAATAACAGAAAAAAGTAGGGTTGGGAGGTGGGGACAGATGAAACAAGAAAGACACAACGCACTGACGACTGTTTAGACTGAGTGATTAATCCAACTCCTCTCCCTACTTTTGTGTAAGTTAGGAAATTTCCATTACAGAGGTACAGACAGGATGCTCTGGTAACTCAGAAGTGAATGAAACACACCAAGGCTGGAATGCAAGGCATGAAGCTGCAACTACTTGAGCTGAAAGCAGCCACTCTCCTACACTCCAGTTTCCCAATCTGCCCCTCCCACCTCAGGGGGTGCTGTATAGAGCAGGAAACACTCATATCCAACCAAACGCTGCACAAATAAATGCACAGCAAGATCATAACTATCACTATC
Organism: Myotis yumanensis; assembly: GCF_028538775.1. Taxonomy (NCBI): domain Eukaryota; kingdom Metazoa; phylum Chordata; class Mammalia; order Chiroptera; family Vespertilionidae; genus Myotis; species Myotis yumanensis. The sequence goes on along the minus strand of NW_027223759.1, from coordinate 31,905,398 downwards.
CTCCTCGCTGGGCACACACTCGGTCCACTATTTCCTGCTGTTTTCTAACATCAGGTGGAAATAAAGTCCCTTGTTAAACAGCCCAAGGCCAGGCCACTGTGCATACTGGATGGTGATTACTTTACTCGAGAACACTCAAGAGTCCAGCCACTGCTAACACCCACCACTACAACCTGAAATAAGATCCTTCCAGTATGTTTTCAGGGTATTAAAAAAGTGGGTTACAGAACACACAAATTATTTAATAAGCTGCTTTCCCAAACAATATATTGTTCTGCTTTTATTTTGTTTTGTTCTCTACAGCCTATTTCTACTTAATTTATTCAAATGTACCCTGGCATAATTATGAACACATCTAAGAAACTGATGTTTCATACATCAAATAGTTTCAGTGTTGCCTGGCCAGGTGGCTCAGTTGGTTGAGCATTGTCCTTTGCACAGAAGTGTTGCCAGTTCGATTCCCTGTCAGGGCACATATCTAGGTTTCAGGTTCGATCCCCAGTCATGTACAGGGGGCAAGTGATGGATGTTTCTCTCACATCAATGCCCCCTCCCCTTCCTCTCTCTAAGGATATACTCGGTGAGGATTTTTTTAAAAATCGTTTCAGTGTCAGGCTAATTTATATCAAGTCCTTGAACTCCTTGTTTAGATTTATTTTCAACATAGGAGTTAAAAATTGAGGCAAAGGAAAACATAGCTAAGATGTTCCATAGACTGTATATGTTTATTAGGATGCTATGAAATTTAAATCCTATGTTTTTACAAGTCATGCCCTTTTGTATATCTGGTTCCTTAAATTTAATCTGTTTTGATCCAACAGTTGGAACCGTTCCAACTGTGTTTTAGGACATTCGAGAGAGGAGACTGAGGGCAGACTCTTCTCCATCTTCTGCTACTAGAGCACAGCATTCTAAACCATCATGTCACCATGCCTCCACCAGGAATCTTCACTTCAAGGGTAGCATGCCATGCTTGTGTTTTGTATAAAATAATAATGCTCATTTTGGAAAATAGAAATAAAAGAAATCTCAATTGCACCACCCAGCACAATCCCTGAGATCAGTTTGCACAATTCCTTTGTCTTCCTTCCCCTGCACGTGCTTTGTACACAGCTGAATGGTATCCTGTGACACAATGCCTCTCTGTTTCCCCAACATCTCCAAGTACTGTCCACCCTACTGCCTTCCTCAATCACCTGCATGGCTTCATTAGGCACAGGAACAGCACCACACTCCACCATTCCCCAGTTATGTGACCTGGGGTTGCTGGGAGCCTCAGCCACCTCATGGCAATCGATGGTCAAGCAGTCATGAAGGTGAAGTCAGACCACTCTGCATGGTGCACAGTGCAGGACCAGCACACAACAGGTGTCACCCTATTGTCATTAACTCACTGAGTCTTAAATTGAAGTGTTTCTGGATTTGCACCTTTTTATATTTAAAGGTGCAGTAAATTTGTCTGGCCAGTGTGGCTCAGTGGTTGAGTGTCAAACTATGAACCAGGAGATCACAGTTCAATTCCTGGTTCACATGCCTGGATTGCATGCTCAATCCTCCATGGGGGGCATGCAGGAGGCAGCCGATCGGTGATTCTCTCTCATTATAGATGTTTCTATTTCCCTCTCCCTCTCTGAAATCAATAAAAATATATTTTAAAATAAATGAGCAAAGCACTGGAATAGACATTTCTTCAAAGACAATATACAAATGACCAACTAGCACATGAAAAGATGCTCAGCATCATTAGTCATTAAGGAAGTGAAAATTAATAAATACCATGAGATACCACTTTACACCCATCAGGATGGCCATAATTCAAAAACACAAAAAACAGACAACAAGTGTTGTTAGCAAAGTGCAGAGAAACTGGAACACTCTAACATTGCTGTAAAATGGTGCAGCTATTGTGGAAGACAGTTTGAAGCTTCCTCAATAAAGTAAGCACAGAATTACCCAGCAATTCCACTCTCTGAGCATATACCCAAAAGAACGGAAAGCAAACATCCAAATAATAACTTGTTCATAGCAGCTCTATTCACAATAGCCAAAGGGTAAAAGCATTTCTAAGATAGATCAACAGGTGAACAGAAAAATAAAATGTGGCCTATCTATACAATGGAATATTATTCGGCCATAAAAGGAATTAAGTACTGCCCATCGGCGTGGTTCAATGGACTGAGCACTGACCCATGAACCAAGCGTTCACTGGTTCGATTCCCAGTTGGGGCACATGCCCAAGTTGCAGGCTCAATCCCTAGTAGGGGGTGTGCAGGAGGCAGCCAATCAATGATTCCCTCTCATCATTGATGTTTCTATCTCTCTCTTCCTTTCTGAAATCAATAAAAATGTATTTTTTTTAAAAAAAGGAATGAAGCACTGACACATGCTACTATGCTAAGGGAAAGATGCAGACACAAAAGGACACATATTGGATAACTCCATTTTTATTAAATGTCCAGAATAGACAAATCCATAGAGATGGAGAGCAGATTGGTGGTGGCCTGGGACAGAGGGGGGAATGGGGACTGACTGCTTAATGGGGAAGGGGTTCCTATGTAGGGAACTAAATAGCAGTGATAGCTGCACACATTGTTAATATACTTAATGCCCCTGAACTGTAAATTTGCAATGGTTAAAATTGTAAATTTTAAAAAAGAAAAAGAAAAAGAAAGAGAGTGGCCCTCTTCTTGCCACAGGACAAATCACTGTTCGTCCTGGAGCCTGGGCTGTACCTCACCCTAATGGGGCCAGAGGAAGTAGATTTAGGAAAACCACCAACATAGGCACCCTTCACCGTCGACGCAGAAACGCAGAGCCAGCCAGAAGTAGGTGGCAGGTGACCCAAAACAACCCACTACTCAGACCAAAGGGGCAGGAAAGCAGTAGTGGTCAGCACTGTGGCCAGTCTCAGATGGGACAGCCAAGCATACAGCTAGTGGCAGTTCAAACCCACAGTTAGCAAACACCATTCAAGGATAATAAATCAGAACAAAAAAGTGGAAGCGTGGGTGGTTGGAGATATACCATAAAACACATACAGAAATCTGAAATGAATTATTATAGAAAATGGAAGGCTTTAGAAAATATGTGCTTATATATATACTAGTAGCCCGGTGCACGAAATTCATGCACATTAAAAGAGAATTAATTAGCGGAGATATTTTAATATTGCTATTTGCCCTTTCTCTATAAATAGAAGTGTGAGAGATGAAAGGAAATTAGTAAAATGTATATGAAAATAATATATAAATTTATTAATAAATAAACAGTAACAAAAGGATATAACAGAGGCATGATATAAAAATGACAAAAACATGATATGAAAACAACAAAAACATGATATAAAAACAACAATGATGCAAACAATGACTGATAAAGTGATTAAACTTATTCTAATATCTCCCTGTACACCACATTAAGAGTGAAAACAGTTTCAAAGTGCTTGACTAATTTCCCTTGTAATGAAGTATTTAGAACTTTAACTGTAACATCACATGCTCTTCAAACTCGAGAGAAAGCAACATATAACTGACCATGTGCAAAAACGGGTTCAGGTAGAAATATGCCTACTCTGTCTAGAGTTTGTCCTTGTGATTTATTAATAGTCATCACAAATGCTGGCATCATGGGAAACCGTCATCAAATCAATTTAAATGGGAGGCCAGTGTCAGATGGGGACAAATTAATTCTTGGAATCAGAACAACCTCTCCCTCTGCAGATCCTGTTAATACTTCAGCTTCGATAATGTTAGGTCGTAACCTTTTGATAATAAATCTGGTACCATTACAAAGACCCCATTTACTATTGAGATTTCTCAATAGCATGATGATTGCACCCACTTTCAATTTTAATTTATGACACGGCATTCCCAAAGGAGTAATACTATTAAGAGATTCGATGGGAAAATTTTCCTTTTCAGCATCATCTGTGGAATCAATGGAATCATCACTCAAATATGTGTGAAAATCTCCATCGAGTATATCCAAAATGTCTTCATTTAATTTTTGAACATGCTCATTTTTTGGACAAAGAATTGCACGTTTAGATATATTTTTAATATTATCTATAGATATAGTATTTCCAAAGGTAGCTTCAATAATAGATCCATTACAAATCATTTCAAGGGGATTTCAATAATACCCATTCCTAAATGAAAACTGCTATCAAGTTTGCCATCTCCAAGTTTTACTAACCATCCACTATAAGCAGAATCCTCTCTGATCTCATATTTGTTGTAAGAGACAACTTTCTGAAACATCCCCAAACATTGCAGTACTTTAAACTCGTTTGTACTATGGCCGATCCCATAGCATGCGGTTCAATACTGAGACATTGTCGAAAATCCCCTCCAAAAAGGAGAACTTTCCCACCAAATACAACATTCAAACTCATAATTTCTCTTAGTAATCTGTCTATGGCGTTTATAGCATGACTGGATGCCATAGTGCATTCATCAATAATGAGTTGGGCCTTTTTAATAGTTTTAGCAACTTCACTCTTTATATTGAGTCTAGAAATTGAAGTTTCATTTAATGGAATCGGTAATTTATATTGGGAATGAAAGGTGCTTCCACCGAGAAGTAAATTTGCAGCAATTCCTGTAGACGCTGTGGGTAAAACAGCACCACCACAACCTCTAATATAATGTATTAAAACTTTATACAGATATGCAAGTGAATAGGATTCCTAGCTGGCAGGCCCCTGACAGCAAGCTGGCCACCTGCCGATTCCGTGAGGAATGGGGCTCCCTCCTTCCTCCTGTCAGGGTCCAGGGTGCAGGTGAATGGGGTTCCTGGCTGGCAGGCCACTGACAGCAAGCTATCCAACAGCAGATTCTGTGAGGAATGGGGCTGCCTCCTCCCTACTGTCAGGGTCTGGTTTGAAGGCCAGACTCAGTACTTCCACGCTCCGCTCCGAGGGCGGGTTCCTGCCTGAAACCTCGCCCTGGGGGAGGGGGGGACAGCTGGGGGAAGGTGCAGCCGTTTCCAAGACTACCCCTGCAGAACTAACTTCCTTCCGGTTGGTCGAGCTTCGGGATGTGATGTTACACCCAGGGTTTTTATATAAGTAGATTTTCTAATTGACTTCAGAGAGGAAGGAAGAGAAATAGAAACATCAATGATGAAAATCATTGATTGGCTGCCTCCTCCACACCCTTTACTGGGGATCAAGCCCGAAAACCCCAGCATATCCCCTGACCAGGAATTGAACCATGACTTCCTGGTTCATAGGTCAACATTCAACCATTGGGCCACACCAGCCGGGCAATATGTTCTTGTAAGATTACATGAAGATTAGTGCCTCTATTAAAAAATTTAAGTTAATTCTTTTTAAATACAGGGACAAACAAAATAAGAGCAGGATGAATTTAAAGGAAACAAGCTAAGATAAAGGCCATGATTAGAAAAGGAAGCAAATCATCACACCTCAGCAGAATTAAAATCCACGTGGAAGGGGCTAAAGGGAAAAGTGTACACTGAAAAAATGTCATTGGTGGTGTACAGAGCAAAATGGAGATGCTCACAGAATGCTGTAGGACAGAGCAGAGATGAGAAATGCTCCTGGTGAAGGCACAGACTGCCTAACCAACAGTAATAAAGAACCAACCAAAAGAAATACAAAATAAATAAAGATTCAAAAATGAGAGACAGAGAGAAGACAAAAACTCTCCAATTCATTTTAATACAACCAAAAAATGAAAAGCAAAGAGCTGATATGCTGCCTGATGTGCTGAAATCACAGGGCACTGTCTATCCCAGGCATAGGGAAGAGACGGGCAGTGTCACACGTGGCCCCTGGGCCAGCCACCTCAGCCACAGGACAGAAGCTGTCCACTCTGCCCTGCAACCCAACCTCTGGTTTACATCCAGAAAATTAAAAGACAGGTTGTGTCACAGTAAGCAAACATTCAAAGACCAAAGAGCCAGCCTGAGGAGGCTCTTTTGGGAAAATGGGGATAATGTTGTGAGCATCAGAAAGAATGACTGACAGTCAAACACTGAATAAAAACAGCCATGAATCCACAGTGGCACATATACACACCCTAGAGAGGAGAGGGGGGAGAGGGAGAGAGAGGAGGAGAGGGAGATTGACATTTGCCTCCATTGGGGATGACTATTGTACCAAATCCTTGCTTTAAAAATTGGTAATTATACATCAAATTGGCAATTATCCTGCCTTTTTAGCTTCTCCAGTTAAGTGGAAAAATTTCCAGAAGAAAACCAACAGATAAAGGTGGAAGCAATGGAAGAAAGGGCATGGCGGGGATCTCCATTTTGCCGACTCTCTCAATAAAACTGACTCAGGCAAGTATCATGTATGAATGCTGAAAAACATTTGGTTATCAGTTGTTGGACAAAAGGGTATTTTCACAGTGTCCAGTTATCACCTCACAGATTACTTCCTAACTGCCAAGAGGGAGATCCACATGTCCAAAGGAAACGTCTAGCATCTGCACATAAACCCAATGAACACACATCAACCTGAATATAACCAGTCTTCAAACCTCTTACTTTCGGTTTACAGCAAACACAGAGGATGAAAGAACAATGAAAAAGAAACCACAAGGAAGCAATCAGACAAATCCAGAAACAGATTTTACAAGACAACTGCCCTCCTCTCTTCAAAGTCAGTGTCATAGAGGGGAGGGCAGGGAGAAGGTTGGTGGAGAGAGCTGTTCTTAGTTAAAAGACTAAGAGATACAAGTAAATACAATGCATGAATTTTGACAGGTATGAGGTTCCCAAAAGTCAGGCTATGAAAGACATTTTTGTTTCAGTTGGGGAAATCTAAAAACTATGTGGATATTAAATATTAGAAAATTACAATTAACTGTCTAAGTATAATGCTACATAGAAAAATTCCTTATTTTTAAGTGTCCTTATTTTTATTATTTCTAATTGATTTCAGAGAGAAAGAAATATCAGTGTGAAACATCAATCGGTTACTTCCCGCATGCACCCCTACTGGGGATCGAACCTGCAACCTGGGTATGTGCCCTGATTGGGAATCAAACCTGCCACCTTTTGGTGCAGCGGTTCTCAACCTGTGGGTCGCGACCCCTTTGGCGGTCGAACAACCCTTTCACAGGGGTCGCCTAAGACCATCCTGCATATCAGATATTTACATTACGATTTATAACAGTAGCAACATTACAGTTATGAAGTAGCAACGAAAATAATTTTATGGTTGGGGTCACAACATGAGGAACTGTATTTAAAGGGCCAGAAGGTTGAAAACCACTGTTCTGGTGCATAGGATGATGCTCAAACCAACCAAGCCATACCAGTCAAGGCAAAAGTCCTTATTTTTAGGAGTTTAGTTGTAATAATGGTGTATAGGAAAATGTCATTTTTAAGATATGCATGCTGAGCTGTTTAAGGGTATATTGTCCTGATGTCTACAAATCACTTTCAAAAGGTTTAGCAAATTTTTATTATAACCACTGAATTTACTATTATTATATTTAACACATATGGATAACATTATTTGGAAACATTAATTATTAAATCTTGGTAGTAGGTATATTGGGTGTATACTACTATTATTATTATTACATTTTTCATAATAAAAAAATTTTTAAAGAGCTTTCTTTGTAAAGACAGTCTTCACAGACTGGTGCAACTATTACAAAGGGTAAGAATAAAGAGATTTTAATAACATGGAGAAATGCTTATAACATTAAAGTATAAACTTACACAGTTTCATTTCAATTAAATTAAACATATCCAGAAAAGAGTGGAGAAGGAAATACAAAAGTCATGATAACGATAGTGCTGGTGGAGCTCTGGGTGCTGAGATCAGCGGCTTACCTTCTTACCCATCACTCCATCTCCCCACTCCTTCTCTGACTGGTCCTCTTCCCCTGCCCGCTTCCTAAACGCCAACAACCAGAGCCTGACCAGGCCCTCTGCCACTGGCCCACTGTTCTCAGTCAGGCTCAGAGGAACTGTACAAAACTGTGAAGGGCTGGAGGGTACTGTAGGAAGAGGTGCAACCTGGAATCTATGAGACTTGGCATACTGGCAAGTCACCTAACTGCTCCAAGTCTATATCCCTCACCTGTGAAATTAGGGTAGTTGAGCATAACAGGACCCAGGATACCAGGCAGCAGAGCTCAGAGAGAACAAAACCCAAGATGGTCCTAAATAGTCCTCAACTACAGTTCCTTATCTTAGAAAAGGGCTCCATTACCCAGCTAGTCATGTAAACCACAAGCCTTCTCTTCCCCAACATCCACACCAAAACCATCACCAAGTTCTGACCATGTCAAATCCAACCAATTCTCTCCACCACCACAACCCTGGTCCAAGCTACCATCATCTCTTACCACATGGTCAGCCACCATCCACTCAAGCAGCCACAACACAGTCGGAGCAATCTTTTCAACCTGGATCGGGTTATGTCTGCGTATTAAAATCTTAAAGCAATAGTAGCCCACTACTACTAACATGGTTCTCCTACCCAGCTCCCAGCCTCACAGCACAATCAGGGTCTCCTTGACGCTTGCTAACTCTATCCACACCAGCTTTCTTTTAGTCCCTAGATTTCCCAAAGCTCTTTCTGGCCACAGGGCCTTTGCATGACTCTGATCAGCTGCCACTTTTTCATTCATTTATTAATCCTTTAAAACAAAATTTTTTCATTATAAAATAGCACACATAAACATAAGTCCACAAAACAAAAATGTATAATTATCACAAATTGATAGCCCAACTAACCACCACCTAGGACTAGGTCAAGAAACAGAACACTACCAGCACTCCACAAGCTCCTTCTCTCATGGACCATCCAATCGCTACCCGTCTTTCCCACCATCAGGAATTCTCTGGTACTCATTTCCTTGCACGTAAGCTTAAATACACAAGCAGGCAAGCCTAAACCCCTTAGTATCCTCTCTGTTCTGACCTGGATATAAATGAAATCATACAGAACATATTCTTTCATGTCTAGCTTTTTTGGCCAGACAACTTTAATGCAGTGATTAATCCTTAAATCAGCAAGTAGCAATTTATTTCCATTGATGTGTAGTGTTCTCTTATAAGGACATGCCATCATTTATCTGTTCTACTATAGGTAGACATTTGATTGCTTCCACTTTTGAGCTATTACAACTACTAACACTAATTATATTCTTGTACATGCCCCTTGGAGTACATTTGCTTATATAAGCTGTTAGATATATATACTTGCAAGTAAAATTGCCAGGATGTCTTCTAAAGTGGTGTTACCAATTTAATAGATGAGTGGTCCCTTGCTCCATTCAGCCGCAGGGCCACATTTAAATAAACAAGGCAGGTGGCCTGCCGGCCGCAAGTTTGACATGCTTGCTCCACAATCAGTGATGGCGAACCTATGACACTCGTGTCAGAAGTGACATGCGAACTCATTTTTTTGGTTGATTTTTCTTTGTTAAATGGCATTTAAATATATAAAATAAATATCAAAAATATAAGTCTTTGTTTTACTATGGTTGCAAATATCAAAAAATTTCTATATGTGACATGGCACCGGAGTTAAGTCAGGGTTTTTCAAAATGCTGACACGCCGAGCTCAAAAGGTTCGCCATCACTGCTCCACATCCTTACCAATACCTGGAAGAGACACCAAATGGAAGAGATGCATAGGGAAAGGTATAGGCATAGACCGAGCTTCCATGCCCTCTTTGCATATGCCACCCTTCCAGCACATTAATGTGTTCACCAACCCTCAATCTCTCCGGTTTGAGAGTTTTTACAACTCAATCTCCAGCCCCCCTCCGCTACTGGGAAGATGAGGAGGTAAAGCTGAAAGTTCATACCTCTAATCACTTGTTTGGTCTTTCTGGTGACCAGCTCCCGTGCTGAAAGGGTCCCTACCCTGAGTCAACTCATTAGCATAAAGTCAAGTATAGTCAAAAAGGGCTCGTTATGAATAGGGAAAGACACCCCTATCACCAAGGAGCTCTGTGTCAGGAACCAGGGACAAAGAGCAAATATATTTATTATACCACACAGAAATACAGATTTTTGTACACTGTCCTTGAATCCAGCAACCCTGCTATATTCATTTATTTATTATAACTTATCTGTATACTTGTAGATCTAAGGCAATGTTTCTATCATCTGCAAATAATGATGTTATTTTCTTCCTTTCCAATCCTTATACCTTTATTTCTTTTTCTTGCATTACTGCAAATGTTGAATTGAAATAGTGATGGTGGACATCCATTTCTTGTTCCCATCTCATGAGGAAAGCTATCAACATTTATCACTAGGCTTGAGATTTGCTGCTTTTGTAGACACTCTTGATTAGATTATGGGGGTTTCCCTATTCCAGGAGTGGGCAAAGCAGTCCATGAGCAAACCCAGCGCATCGCCCATTTTTGTAAAAAACACAGCCATGCCCATATTGTCTATGGTTGCTTTACACTACAAAGCAGAGCTAAACAGTTGCCATAGGAAATGTATATATTCCACAACGCTTTATTTTTTTTTTTGCACTGATTTATTTATTTATTTATTTATTTATAATTTTTATTTCTTAAAGTATTACAAAGAGTATTACATATGTCTCCTTTCCCCCCCCCCTTGACATTCCCCTGGGCCCTACCCCCCCCCCCCCATGTCTTGTGTCCATTGGTTAATCTTATATGCATGCATATAAGTCCTTCGGTTGATCTCTTAATCCCCCCCCAAACCCTCCCCAGGCTTCCCACTGTAGTTTGACAGTCTGTTCACTGTTGCTCTGCCTCTGCATCTACCCCTGTTCATCAGTCTATACTGGTCCCCATTATCTGTCCCAACCTCACTGGAGCAGTCCCAACCTCAATGGGGCCGTCTCAGCCTCACCGGGGCCGTCCCTACCTCACCGGGGCCGTTTCAACCTCACTGGGGCCGTCCCGACCTCACCGGGGCCCTTTCAACCTCACCGGGGCGGGACGGCCCCACAACGCTTTAAATATTTACTCTCTGACCCTTTACAGACATCCTCCCTATTCCAATTTGAATATGAATGTTGAATTTTCTCAAAATATTTGTGGTTTTTTGCATCTATTGAGATGATCATACATTGTGTTTAGGAAATTTTCACCTATGTTCATTGTTATATTGGTCTGAATTCTTCCTTTCTTGTAATGACCATATCAAGTTTTATACTGTGGATGAAAAGGGGCCACATACTAACCTGACTAACTCAGGGAAGGCCTACGTGGAGGCCTTACAAACTCAGAGACCTAAAGTAACCACAAAGGATGGTCTGAAATTTAAACTGTTTTAATTAAAAAGCAGTTTGTAGTGGGTAGTCAGTCATATCTTAGGCCAGTATCTTCCCTGACAAAGATCAACTTTCTCCCACCTCCCTAATCTATCACCAATGGATTTCATGTAACCCACTTACGTCTCCTCCTTTGATGATAATTTATAAAACCACCATCCTCTGGCTTCCTGGGAATTGTCGACAGTTTGGCTCAAATAAACTCAGAAAAATTCTTTACAATTTGAATGTTTCTTACGTTAACATTACTATTCAAGCTTTGTTGGTCTCATAAAAAGATATAGAGTGTTCCCTCTTTTACCATTTCCTGGAAGTGTTTACTATGTAACACTGTTGTTATTTCTTTCTTACATACTTAGAATTCACTGGAAAAGTCATCTGGGTCTACTGGAAGATTTTAAATTATGAATTCAATATCTTTAATAGTTATAAAACAATATGCAATTTCTATTGCTTGTGTCAGTTTTAAGTTGTGTTTTTCTAGGAATCTGTCCACTTTTTCTAAATTTTCATTTTAGTTGTAAAAGTATTTTTAATACATTTTAATTCTTTCTAATGTCTGTAGGACCTTCTATGATGTCCCTTTTCATTTCTAACATTATTCCTGCTGGAGTTTGTCAATTTTATCAGATTTTTCAAATCAATTTTTGCCTTTGTTGGTCCTCTCTAATGTTTTCCATTTCATTAAATACTGTTCGCTATTTCGTCCATGTTATTTTCTCTGAATTTAATGTGTTGTTATTCTTCTAACTACCTGATACATATATACCTAGTTCATGGATTTTCAGCATGTCTTATTTTCCAATATAAATGCATTTAAAGGCATAAACTTCCCTCTAAAGATGACTTCAGCTGTATTCCATTAGTTATATTTGATACTAGCTGCCCCCGCTCATCCAGGCCCCACTACGCCTGCTGCCGTCACTCAGCTGCGGTCTCTGGTGCGCCCCGTCCTAGGGCGATACTGGCACGCCCATGACCGAGAAGGGGCCACTGGTTCGCACCCAGTCAGTCCTGATGCTGGTCCCAGTCTGGATGGGGGAGAGGCGCGCAGGGGGAGGCTCAGCCCACTACAGCTGCACTTGCCAGCCATGAGCCCTGCGTCTGGCACCTGTTGGTCAGCTGAATGGCGCTGAGTGCCCCCTGGTGGTCAGTGTGCGTCATAGCTACCAGTCGAACGGTTGCTTAGGCTTTTAGATAGATAGATAGATAGATATTTTGCTATTATTCAACTCAAAATATTTTCTAGCTTTCTTTGACTCATAAGTTAATTAAAAATAGATTTCTAAATTTCTAAATACATGGGAATTTTCATTTTATTGGTTTCTAGCTTAATTCCATTGTTGTTAGGGAACAGTCTATATAATTTCAATCACTTTATATTTGTTGAGAATTGCCTTGTGGCCAGCATAATGTGCCTTTTATACTGCATAAATGCACTTTTATGTGCATTTGAAAATAATTTTATTCTGCCCAGCCAGTATGGCTTAGTGGTTAAGGGTCAACCTATGAACCAGGAGGTCATGGTCAGGGCACATGCCCAGGTTGCAGGCTCAATTCCCAGTAGGGGGCATACAGGATACAGGAGACAGCCAGTCAGATTCTCATCACTGATGTTTCTATCTCTCTTTCCCTCGCCCTTCTTCTCTTAAATATATATATTTATATATATGTATGTATATATGTATGTATATATATGTATATATGTATGTGTGTATATATATATATATATGTATATATGTATATATGTATATATATATATAATTTACCATTGATTTTCAGGGAGAGTGGAAGAGAGAGAGAAAGACAGAGAGAAATATCAATGTGAGAGAAACATCATTGGCTGCCTCCTGCATGCACCCCACCAGGGCCTGGGCCAGGAGAAGCCTGCAACCAAGGTATGTGCCCTTGACCAGAATCGAACCTGGGACCCTTTGGTCCACAGGTGGAAATTCTATCCACTGAGCCAAACCAGCTAGGGCAAAATATATTTTTTTAAGAAAATAATTTGATTCTGCAATTGCTAGGTACAGTGCTCTATATATGTCCACTAGGTCAAGTTTAATACTTATGCTGCTCAATTCTTCTACATTTTTACAAATGTTTTATCTGCTTATCATAACAGCAGCTGAGACAGTTATGTTATAATATCCCACTATGGCCCTGGCCAGCGTTGCTCAGTGGTTGGAGTGTCAGCCCGAGAACCAAAGGGTCATGGGTTCGATTCCAGTGAAGGGCATACATCTGGGTTGCAGGTACCCCGTCCCATTTGGGGGAGTGCGGGAGACAACCAATTGATGTGGCTGTCTCTCCCCCTCCTCCCTCCCTTCTACTCTAAAATCAATGGAAAAAATATTCTCCCAGTGAGGATTAACCAAAAAAACCCCACTGATTTCGGATTTATTTCTATTACAGTTGTATTGATTTTTGAAATTACATTAAGTGCATGAGGATTTTAATTATACCTGAAATAAACCATTTATCATTTATCAGTATATCTTTATCTCTAATATATTTTGCCTTCAAAGCCTATTTTGTCTGATATTAAAATAGCTACTCAACTTTCTTTTGGTTAGTGTGTGCGTAGTATTTTTTTTCCATTCTTTTACTTTCAATCTTTTGATATGCTTTTATTTTAAATGTCTCTTTTAAATAGCCCTAGTCAGGTTTTGTTTTCTTACCTAACTGTCTTTTTATTGGAGCATTAGAGTCCATTTACATTGAATATGATGACTGATACATAAAGATTTAAGTCTATCAATTTACTGTTTGCTTTCTATTTGTTCTGCTTGCTCAATGTTCCCTTTTCTCTCCTTTCCTGCCTTCTTTCAAATTTAGAAATTATTCAATTTTTTACTTGCCTTTTAGCTTTAATATAATATAGTCTTTCACAATTTAGTGGCTGCCACACAGATTACATGTATCTGAGACTTGTCTAACATTAATGGTTCTTTTTCCTGGAAATGCAAGGACTTTAAAATAGTTTTATTCCATTTATCTCCTTTCTGACTTATACTCCATTGTTGTACATTTTAATCTATAGATATTTTAAACCCAAAGACATAATTAATTTTTACAGTCAATAATCACTTGGTCTTTTCCACATAAATACACTTTTTGTTGCTCTTCATTTCTTCCTGCAACTCTAACCTTTCACCAGAGATCATTTTCCTTCAGCCAAAAACAAAGAAAAAAACACCTTAGTGTTTCCTTTAATGTGGGTCTGCTCACCAAAAAATTGTTTTTATTTATTTGAAATGTCTTTATGAAGGATTTCTTTGGTGAGTAAAGAAATCGTGTTAGCAGTCAGTTTCTTTCATACTTAAATTTCAGTTGACTTGTTTTCCATGGTTTCTGTTCAGAACACAGCTGTTGATCTAACTGTTGCTCTTGTGAAGGTAATCTGTCTCCAGATGCTTGCAAGTCTCCTTCTCATCTATGGTTTTCAGCAGTTATATCATGAAGTGACTGGCTGTGGTTTTCTTTGTGTTCATGGGGTTATCGTTTCTGTGGACGTAAGTACCTTAAACAGTTGTGGGAAATTCTCAGGCATTATCTTTTCAAATATTGTTTCAGCCCAATTTTCTCTCTCCTCTCTTTCTGAGATGACAACTGAACACACGTTAGACCTTCTCATATTATCTCTATCTCCTACCCTGTCTTTTAAAATTTTCCATGTCTCCAGGCTTTCTTGTGGGTATGTTGAGCTATCTGTTGGCCATTAAATTCTTTCTTCAGCTGTGTCTAATTTACCCTTCCTTTGAGAATTTAGCTTTGATTATTACATTTTTCAGTTTTAAATTTTTCATTTGGTTCTTTTTTAGTTTCTAAGTCTCTGCCAAAATTCTCAATCTGGTCTTTATCTCCTCTTTATTTGGAAATGGGGTCTTTGCAACATAATCAGTCAAGGATTTTGAGATGCATAGTTGTTTGAAAGTCTGCATCTGATATCTGGAGCCCCTATTAAACCGTCTTCATAGTCTGTTGTTTGTATTTGTTTTAACTCATGTAGCCTTGCCTCCCTGTTTGTCTATTTTTTATTGTATCCAGACACTGAATTTACAACAGGGCTTGTGAAAATGACTGGAGGACTGTATGGTATTATCGCTTCTACAAAAGATTAATTTCAGAGACAGGACACAATGTGAAGCAGGACTGCAGTCCTTAGGAAGTCCTACTTCTGGTTCATCCTCATATCTTGGAAGTGGCTTTTGGGATCCCAACCCAAATTAAGGGAGTTCACCCAGAACTGCTGCCCTTTGGCAGACCTTGATACCTCAGCTTCCCCTTTTCCCCAAAGCATTTCTGACAGCCTCGCAGAGCTCAGCCTCTCAGTTTCCCCTTCAGAGTCAGTATATGGCCCTATATTAATTTCCTGTGGCTGCCCTGTAACCAAGTACCACAGACGGGAGGCCTAACCAACAGAAATGTGTAGCCTTGTGATACAGATGGCTAGAAGTCTAAAATCAATGTGTCAGCATGCATAAGCCATGGACACAGACATTAGGGTGCTGAAGGCCTGGAGCGGGGAGGGGGGAGTGGGGGCGGACTGGAGGGGGTCAATGGGGGAGAAGGGGGACATATGTAATACTTTCAACAATAAAGAGTTATTTTTAAAATAAAATAAAAGGTGTCAACAAGGCCTAAAGGATCCAGGGAGATTCCATTCATTACCTCCTTCCAGTAGCCCCATCAGGCCTCAGTTTGTGGTAACAGAACTCCAATCTGTTTTCTTTCACATGCTCTTTTCTTCTGTGTTTCCTGTGTCCAACTCCCCCTCCCCTTTCTCTTATAAAGACACCAGACACTACATTTAGAGTCCACCCTAAATCCAAGATGATTTCATCTCGAGATTCTTAACTAATTATATCTGCAAAGCCCCTATTTCCAAACAAGGTTACATTCTGAGGTTCTGGGTGAATTTTGAGGGAACACTATTCCCACTATAGACCCCAAGGTAAAAAGCAGCCCCAAATGTCATGCTCACTTCCTCAAATTACATCCTCCCCAAATCCTAACCTGTAATTCTACATTATCTTAGCTCTCTCCTCAGTGATGGCAAACTTTTGAGCTCGGCGTGTCAGCATTTCGAAAAACCCTAACTTAACTCTGGTGCCGTGTCACATATAGAAATTTTTTGATATTTGCAACCATAGTAAAACAAAGACTTATATTTTTGATATTTATTTTATATATTTAAATGCCATTTAACAAAGAAAAATCAACCAAAAAAATGAGTTCACGTGTCACCTCTGACACGCGTGTCATAGGTTTGCCATTACTGTAGCTGATGGTGCCTGGAAGAATGGCTTAGTCAGCTGCTTGGCCCACCATTACCAGAAGTCACCTTTTCCTACCCACCTTTCAGATTAAACTAAACAGTCCCTTCCTCAAGGAGCCCTTTCCATACCTCCCTGAGTATCAAGTCAAATTCACCTACTGCTGAAACCGGTTTGGCTCAGTGGATAGAGCGTCGGCCTGCGGACTGAAAGGTCCCAGGTTCGATTCCGGTCAAGGGCATGTACCTGGGTTGCGGGCACATCCCCAGTAGGAGATGTGCAGGAGGCAGCTGATCGATGTTTCTCTCTCATCGATGTTTCTAACTCTCTATCTCTCTCCCTTCCTCTCTGTAAAAAATCAATAATCTATATTTAAAAAAAAAAAAATAAAGCCCATCAACCTTTTAAAAAAAAAAAAAAATTCACCTACTGTAGCCTCCCAGAGCACTCCAGCCCTCTCCTGTTTAGCACTCACTGCTGTCAACAACTGCACATTAAATGTAATCATCTTACTAATGTCTGTCTTGTTTTCAGACTATTAGCTCTAGGAGTGTTTTTGTTGTTGTTCAGTAAGGTACTCCAAGTGCCTAGCACACTTAATAATTTTAAGATCTCCAATTTTTTAAAAATTTATTTTAGAGAGAGAGGAAGGGAGCGAGGAGAAGGGGGGAGAGAGAAAGAGAGGGAGAGATGGAGGGAGAGCGGGAGGGAAGGCGAGAGGAAGAGACTGGGAAAGGGGGAAGGGGTAGGGGGGAGAGGGAGAGGGAGAGGGAGAGGGAGAGAGGGAGAGAGGGAGAAAGAGAGAGAGAAAGACATCAATTTGTTGTTCCACGTATTTATGCATTCATTGGTTGATTCTTGTATGTGCCCTGACCGGAGGTTGAACCCACAACCTTGGCATAGCCAAGCAATGCTCTAACCAACTGAGCTACCCGACCAGGGCCTAAGATCTCCAATGTTTGCTGAGTTAAACTGAATCTGTGAAAAAAGGAAAATAATGCCTGGCCCATGTGTTTCCAGTAGTATTCAAGAAATTAGCAATTTTTTAAAAAGATCTCCATTGCTAATTGTCTGCCAGACTCGTTTTTATTTGCTCTTCCAGCTGACAGAAATGGAGACTCACCCAGATCAGCTTGAGCTAGGGAAGGACAGGTTTAGGGAGATGGCTACTATGAGATACAAAAAGTGAATAATTAGAAAGACAGAACTAATCATAAAAGCAACCATTTGCTGAATGCTTACAATGTGTGACGCACTATGCTAAGTGTTCTACATGGATTATTCCATTTAACTCTGAGTTATCATCCTTTCTATTTTACGGATCTGAAAACTATGATTATCATTCCATTTTGCAGATATGGAAATTGAGACTCAGAAATGCACAGCTAATATTTATTGTCACTGCTGCCAACCCAAGAACTAATATTTACCCTATTTACAGATAAGGAAACCAAGTCTTAAGAGAAATTTAGAAACTTGTCTGTGATCACATGTCTTATAAGCAGAAGAGCAGGATGTGAATCAACTTGATTTGACACCAAAGTTCAGGATATTAAATGCTACTAAACACTAGCTTTGAAAACCCTTTATACCGCTTCACACCCACTAGGATGGCTATCATCAAAAAGACAGTAACTGAGGACATGAAGAAACTGGAACCTTCATACATTGCTGGCAGGAATGTAAAATAGTACAGCTACTTTGGAAAAGTCTGGCAGTTTCTCAAAAGTTAAGCAGAGTTACCATATGACCCAGCAAATCTACTCCTAAGTAGATGCCCAAGAGAAACAAAACATATATCCACAAAAACCATGTACAACGATTATTCATAGCAGCATTATCCAGAACAGCCAAAAAATGGAAATAACCCCAATACCCATCAATTGATAAATGTAAAATGTAGTATAGCCATACAATGGAATATTATTCAAGAATAAAAAGGGGAAGAGTACTGGCACATGCTACAACATGGATGAACTTCAAACAAATTATTCTAAATGAAGAAGCCAGCCCTAGCCAGTTTGGCTCAGTGGATAGAGCGTCAGCCCCCAAACTGAAGGGTCCCAGGTTTGATTCAGTCAAGGACACATACCTCAGTTCCCCACCAGAGACACACAGGGGTCAACCAATCGATGTGTCTCTCACATCAATGTTTCCCTCTCTCTGTCTCTCCCCTCCCTTCCACTGTCTCTAAAAAAAAAAAAAAAAAAAAAAATCAATGGAAAAATATCCTTAGGTGAGGACTTACTTATTTAAATTTTTCAAAAAATTATTTATAAATAAATAAGAGAAGCCAGTCACTAAAGGTATGTACTGCATGTTTCTACTTACTAGTATATGAAATGTCCAGAATCGACAAACCCAAAAAACAGAAAGTAGGTTAGCAGTCGCCTAAGGTTGAGAGAGTTGGGAGGAAATGGGGAGTTAATGGTTGTGGGGTTTCTTTTTGGGGTGATGAAAATGTTCTAAAATTGATTGTGGTGATGGTTACACTACTGTGAAGATACTAAAAACTACTGAACTATACACTTTAAATGAGTGAACTGTGTGGTGTGTGAATTATATCTTAATAAAGATGTCATTTTTTAAGACTTCTACAACTTTAAGCTTTTACCTAATTTCTAGTAGTCTTCATTTCAATGGAAAAGTGCTTTGTTTAAATTTGAAATCATGAATTTAAGCACTTTTATGCACAAAGCCAAAAATGTTAACTTTTAAAAAGCTTTTAAATAAATTAAACTCTACCTTAACTGATAAGCTCCACAGATCACACTACTTTTACTCAAATTTCATCATACCCTATAATGTGCTGGTGAATTAATTTACCAGTGTATTAGCTCCATTTTCTTTTTTCCACTCTAGCTATGCAGTCCTATAGAATCATTATTGTGTATTATGGTTAGGAAATACAAATGAATTGTTTGCTGGGAAAACTGGAACATATAAAAATATCAGACATGAATGAAATGCTAAATTAACAAATAACCATCCCCAATCTACACACATCAAATTTTCAGTATGCTGAAGACTTGGGGAAGTCTTCAAAGAAACTCATAAACTAAAGATTTGGAGTTTGGTAAGGCCTCTCCTTACACATGTCATAAGGTCCCTGAACCAGCAGCAGCAGCATCTCCTGGGAGCTGATTAGAAATGCAGAATCTCAGACCCCAACCCAGACCTACTCAGCCAGATTCTGCATTTCAACAAGATCCCCAAGGGATGTGTCTGCTGCACATTCAAATTTGAGAAGCACTGTCCTAAAACACTTCCTTTTTTTTTTCCATTAAGATAGCTCTAGCTTGCTGGACTAATATTTCAAAACTTGACATACATACAGCTCTGGTCCTGGGCCAGCTTGTCCTCAGTTCCATTCCTCATCTGCTGTATTCCAAGTGGTGGAGGGGTTGATCTTTGCAGGCTGAGTTTCCCATGCAGGAACGGTGATGGGTGAGTCCCTGGCAGCAGCTGTGTCTTCCCCAAGGCTCCAGCCCCATCCAGACAACTTAGGGTGGTTCCAGCCTCTGGGGAGTCAGTCAGCTATGCCACCTCCTGGAGTCAGCCAAGCCACCTCCTCCCTTTGTCCTCCAGCTTAGGGGTAGCAGTAGTTTCCTGTTTGTTGCCTCATCTCAGGGTTGCCTCACTGCCCACTGTCTGCATTCCCAATTCTTCATCACCTATGCGAGCATGCCCTACATTAAATTCCCTCTGTTCTAAATACTTAAAGTGGATTCTGTTTTCCTTTTTGGGCCCAGAATGATACTCCATACATTTTAAATAGTTCTCTTATGCACCACATACAGCAGAGAATTTTCTTTAAGCTTATTGGCTTAAAAGGGGGAGGAGGGGCTATTGCACACACAGTAAACCTCAGAATTCCCACATTCTGACAATCACAAACTACCAAAAAGAAAAATCAGTCTTGAGCTATTTGTACAGCAGATGTAACTGTATTCAGAAACTCAAGGCCTCAGAGTGTATTTTTAATACTCTCCCCATCACTCCTCAATCAGAACAGCTGGTATAGCAGCTACTATTGTTTTGTTGTTGTTGTTTTGAGGAGGAGGAGACCCATCTCCAAAGAACAGAATTCTGGTCAAATACTGGAATCTCTGAGAGATGAAATCTTAATCACACTTGTAAATCACATGATCTACCCTACACTAGGAACATAACATGCTGGAGGACCAATCAACAGGAGAGAGCAACTCCTATCAGTACCGATTAAGGTCACTTGGAGATCTTCCTAAAAACACATCTGACCTGGTCACTCCCATACTCTGAATAACCCTCTGGGGCTCACTCTTGCCCAAGGCCAAAAACCCAAGCCCAGGCTAGCCCTTCAAAATCTACCTTTCCCATCTCCTCTTCCTAATTCCTCTCAACCTGATGCATTCACCTTCTGACCATTCCCAGGTGTGTTTAAACCTTAGCTACGACAGTAAACTCTGTGGAAAGCCCTCCCTTCCCACTTAGCCTGGCAAATCCTTTCCCTCAAGATCCTGTCGTAAAGGGGACCTCTCTATCCCTGCCTCCCAGGATAATTGGATTCTCAGTCCTATGAGCTTCCACAGCACTTACAATGCCACACAGTCAAGAAAATACACAGGTGTCCATTTCCTACAGACTGGGAACCCCTGGGTGGAGAAACGGCCTTCCACCTTGGTATTCTGACCACGGCTCACATCCAGGTCCACACTTACTACCTGTGATACCCTGTGCACGTCCCTTAACTTCTCTACCTGGATTTCCAATTCCATAAGATGGGGATGATAGGTAACACCCAACTCCACGAGCTATCACCAGTACTAAATGAGCTAACCCACGTCACGTGCTGTAAAGTTAACCCAAGAAAAGTGCCTGGCACATACAGCAAGCACTGAAGACTTGCTATCATTAGTTATCACTGTTCCGCATGGAACAGAAGAGGTGTTCAATACCTATTTGCTGGATAACTGGAGCACATCACAATGAACCCGCTTCGTAGCATGTCGGGGCTAAGGACTAACCCGCCACGGGTATCAAAAGCCAGCAGAAGATAATGAGAGAAATGGCTCCCACGGTCAAAGTAACAGCTGAACTTAACTGGCCCGAGGACAAGCGCACTGCAGCAGGATGAGAAAGTCGGTGCCAGCTGGATCTGCCGAAGCTGCCCACAGACCGGCCTGCCCTCGGCCACCTGTCCGGCCACCTGTCCAGCCACCTGCCTGAGGAAGACGAATTCTAACAGGGAGGGCTCACCTACAGCAAAAACCGTAAGCAGTTTTCCACGGGAACCGCAATGGGAAAACAAAGGGTGCAACTTTCCTCGTGCAGAAAGGAAGCGCGTCTTTCTGCAGCTAATAGTTGGCGTCTAGAGTTCTCTACGGAGATCTAGGTGCCAAGCAGGTGCACAGCCTGGGAAAACCCCGTCTCCGCTTCCCCGAGGAGAGAGGGAGGGACGGTCACCAAACGGGCATCCCTTCCCTTTCGGGCACGAAAACGCACCCGAGTGAAGGGACGAGCCTCCACACCGGTATCCACTGGATTTATAAGGAGACCACAGGTGAGTGTCTGCAGAGCAGCCAACGGGAAATGACCTGACCAGTTATCAGAAATGGGCAGAACCCCAGGCTCCGGGAGTGCACGCCTGCGGCGCAGCCAAGCGCCCCCATTTCTGGTGCGCTCGACCCCCCGACCCCGCCTCTAGGCCTCAGTTTCCTCCCGGACCTTGCGACGCGGGGCTTCCTCCCAGCCCACCGCCCCGTGCGGCGCCCACCTGCGCCCCCGGCCCGGGGTCCCCGCTGCCGCCCCGCCGGGAGGCGCGCTCAGCCCGGGAGCGCAGCCCGTTACCGC
The DNA here is from genome assembly GCF_028538775.1 of Myotis yumanensis. Taxonomy (NCBI): domain Eukaryota; kingdom Metazoa; phylum Chordata; class Mammalia; order Chiroptera; family Vespertilionidae; genus Myotis; species Myotis yumanensis. Next base: position 31,883,033 of record NW_027223759.1, on the reverse strand, counting down.
GGAGCGCGCTCCGCCCCGGCAGCTGGACCCTGGGCCGGGCCTGGGCGGCCGCTCCGGCCGAGCTGCGGGCCTCACGGGGCTGCCTCGGCGGGAGGGGCGCGCTCCCGGGCCGCTGCCGCGTCTCACCTTCTGGCGGATCTGGCCCGACGTGGACACCTTGCGGATGAGTTTCTGCGGAGAGCCGGGCTCCGCCTCGGGCTCGCTGTCCGACGACTCCTCGGGCGGCGGCGGCGGAGGCTGCTGCAGTGAACCCGGAGAAGGGGCTCCCGCCGCCGCCGCCATGCTGCCCGGCCAGCGCGCGCACGGCGGCTGGGGGCGGGCGGGGGCGGGGCCTGTCCTGGCGGGGGGCGGGGCCGGGCCTAGGCGGACCTCCCGCTCCGTCCCTCTGTGTCCCTTGCAAGCAGTGCTTTGGACCGTACCCCCACCATTGGTGTCCGGAGCCCTGATCTTAGCGTTTGTTTGTCTTCCTAGGACACAATTTCTGTTTTGTTTTTTTTTGTTTTTTGTATCTATGCTCACTTTTTCTTAATCTTTAACCTTCCCCTTCAAGAATGTAAGTGACCGGGTGGGAAGGGGTTGGGAGGAGGGTGGTAAAGGGGGAGGGGGAGACATCTGTAATATTACCAACAATAATATATTTTTTTTATTTTAATTTTTTTAAAGAACGTAAGTGACCTTAAGGAGACCCCGGACCTGCATTGTGCCGCCAGCATCTAAAGCGGAGTCTGGTTTTTGTAGTTACTTGCACGATAAACAGTTGGGCAGTGGATGAATGCAGGAGAGAAAGAAGTTACTTGGACGGACCTCTGGGATGCCAGAACACAATGCCATCTGAGGAAGCTCCTGGAGAAAATGATGTTTAAGGGAAATGCCAGCAGGAGTTATCTCTAACTAATGGTAAGAGAACCCCAGGATCTGTGCTCTAGGCAGAGAGACCAGATTGTGCAAAGGCCTGGAGACAAGAAAGAACAAGTCTTCAAAAAAAAGAAAAAAAAATGAAGAAGAAGCAGCTGTAGCCTAACGGAAGGAAAATAACAGGAGGAGATAAGCCTAGGTCAGGCAGGTCAGACAAGACTCTGTGAACCTGATAATGGGGTGAGTCTTTTCTGCTGAGTCCTGAGGGCAACTGGAAGCTGGGAGGGGCTGGGTCACAAAACTGGGACTTGTGATCAGGCTTTGAGGTAATCAGGGCAGGTAGCTACCCTGGATTATTGGGAGTGGCTGCCAACATAGAGAAGTGGACTCAGGATGGGAGGGATCTGTAGGCAGAAGCAGAGGCCCTGGGCTGAGCTGCAGGGTAGGTTGGTGGAGCCCTTCACTTGGGGGCCTGCAGTTGGAGATAAAATCAGTTGAGCTTCTGCCACCCTTTGGGACATCCAGTTGACAGGAGCGTGGTGCCATCCAAGAGGAGAAGATCTTTAGGGGACTGCACAAATAAGTGTCCCCATACTCTTTCAAAGGACTGCTGGAAACTCAGCTGACCCTGGCCTGCCCACCTGTCAGCCTTCTCTGGCCCCTACTGCACTTGGCAATGCTTTCTAGAGCAAAACAAATGAAGACCCCAAGAGGCCACAGAGTAGCATCCAGCATGGGGACATGGCCAGGGGAATGGACTCATATCCATGGCAGAGCATGTAAGGGTCTAATTCAGAAACACTCTGGGACAAGCCAAGGGCCCCTGGTATACTGAGCTGCAATGCCCAATACTATAATCACTAACTACAGGTGGCTACTTCAATTTCAATTAATTAAAATTAAATTTTCAGTTCCTCAGTGATACTAGCCACATTTCAAGTGCTCAGTAGCCACATGTGGCTTAGAAGCTACCACATAGACAGCACAGATATAGAACATTTCTGTTGTCGCACACAGTGCCCTTGTGCTGACCACCGGGGACATGCCAAACACTTGACCAGCAAGTCTAGTCTTCACACAAGCCCCACAGATAAGCTCGATGGTCTTATTCTAGAGCAGTGGTTCTCAACCTTCTGGCCCTTTAAATGCAATTCCTCATGTTGTGACCCAACCATAAAATTATTTTCATTGCTACTTCATAACTGTAATGTTGCTACTGTTATGAATCGTAATGTAAATATCTGATATGCAGGATGGTCTTAGGCGACCCCTGTGAAAGGGTCGTTCGACCCCCAAAGGGATCGCCACCCACAGTTTGAGAACCGCTGTTCTAGAGGCTTAGATACCACTCCAAAGGAGTGAGAGAGGACGTATAACCTGGACCAACTGCTTCTTATTAGGAGATGAGGGAGCAGGACTACTTGTGATGCTCCAGGGGATGAAGCCCCACTGAGCATGAGCAGCCCTAGAGGAGATGAAGGAGATGAACTTGATTTTGAACAAACTGAGTTTGCAGTCCCTGGGTGTGCTGTTGCCTGCACATGTCAGAAGCTCAGGGGACATCTGGGCCCTAGAAATCATCATTTTAGAGGTGAAAAAGCCATGAGCATGAATGTGAGTGCAAGTCAGAGTTGGCAGGTAGATACTGTGGCTGGATGGAAGTAGATTTGCAATTATGAAAAAGTACTAGAAATTGTCACAGCCAAGAGAAACTTACGGAGATATGACAACTAAATGTCATGCGGGATCCTGGAACAGAAAAAACGACATTGGGTAAAAAACTAAGGAAATCTGTGTAAAGAATGGGCTTTAGTTTAATAGTAAAATGTCCGTGTTGAATCATTAAGTGTGGCCAACGTAGCCTCCTAATGTTAATAATAGGGAAAACGGTATGGGGGGATTCTCTGTACTATTTGTCAACTGTTCTGGAAATCTAAAACTATTTGAAAATAAAATGTGTAATCTTTAAAAGCTGATAAGGATGTTTCCCTGAAGAGCAAAGAAGCCTTTATGTTCACTGTAATGGCTGTTCCCTTGGAGATCTCCCCAGAGTGGCAGGCCTGTAAGGGCACATTCTCCCCAGTGCCGCTTTATGGTCTGAGTCATGCTGTGAATCATCTCTGACAACACGCTGCTCCCTATGTTTACCCCACCTTAAGGGCATAGCAAGGTGGCAGTAATAACACACTTCATATCCAACCTAATCTTTCTTCTCGACCTGTCAATGTAGAAGCGCACCTCCTGTCAAAAAGAACCGCTTCCCGTTAGAGGAGAAAAACAATGCACTTGAAAACGGGGATGGTCTCATTCTCCCCTGAACTAGGGTTATGATTGACATGTGGAACGGGACATTTATTCACTGGGTGTGGTATACAGTTTCCCTGGCCCCCAGGCATGGTGGCAACCTGAACCACCCCCATACATTTCCAAATGTGTCCAACTCCCCATCTATCCCACCCACAAGATTCAGTAAACTAAACCATTAGGGATGTGACAATAGATTGGGAGGGAAGTGATGAAACATGTTGAAGGAGCAGGAAAACAGACACTCTAAAAAGAAATTAACTGCACATGTGATAAAATGATAGTAAACTCACACACACACACACACACACACGTATAAGTCAAACTGGGGAAATCTGAGTAAGATGGGTGGATTGTACCAATGTCAATATCCTGGTTGGGATAGGTACTATCGTTCTGCAGAATGTTACCCCTTGGGGGACAGATAACTACATGTAATCTACAAAATTATCTCAATAAATAAAATTTTCAGTTTAAGAAAAGAACTTAAGGGCAGCCATTGTAAAGTCACAAATGCTAATCTCCCCCTCTGACCCTCCAAACTCTCATCCACTTCAGCATCAGAAGGTGAACGAAGGTCTGGTTATAGAGTCAGGGAATCCAGAGTTCAAATCTTGACTCTGACTCTCACTAGCTGTATGACCTTGGGTAAGGTACATGATCTCTCTGAACTGCAATTTCCTCATCCAACAAATGGAATGACAGTACCAATTTGCAAGCATTTGTGGAATGATTAGATGTAATATGGGAAATGGCCAGCACGAGGTAGGTGCTCAATACATAGCAGGGATCCCTACTTTTCTAGCCCTTTGGTTGTGGTTGCAGAACATTGTCCCAAGTTCCCACCCACCACTTGCTCCATGCAGCACCCTCAACTCCTTTGTACCCTGTTTCTTGCACTGTGCTCACCTGGAAAACCCTGGGTCACACATCCGACCTACACACGGACATCCTGTCTCCTGACAGCAGGGAGTACACCAGCAGACACAACGCCATGCGTGTGCAGGCCCAGCCAAGTTCCACATCCCTTTTGGGCTGGCCAGCCATTCACTTCCTGCTCCCACCCCCACGCCCTCTCTAGTGGCCAACTGCAGGCCATAAACTAACCAGCACCTGGAAATCCGAAAGTCAGCCATTTTGGTACCAGAATAACCTGGAGGGCAAGGACTGTTCTGACCTCTGGTCTCCAGGAACTGGCCTGCTCACTCTTCTCTCCGTCTCTCCCACCCACACAGTTGCAAAGGTCAGGCCTAATAACATCCACCCTGACTTAGGATGTCTTGGGGTCAAGCAATGCAGGAACCAGCAAGCTGGTTCTCTCAGCAGGCACTCCAGGGTCCCTGGCTTACCCAAGATCTGGGTGTGAGCCAACCACGATGGCTTCTGGGCTTTGGGGGAGGGGTGGCAGCAGGGGAAGGGCTCAGATCCCCAGAGGAGTCTGCCACCCTGATCATCCCTTTCCTGAGTATACGGGGAGAGAGGCCCGGGCTGGAGGGGGTCACATGCTGTGTCCTCTTAGCATGGGAGAAATAAGGAAGAAGAAATTGTGTCTGACCTTGCAAACCCACAGGCCAAAGGCCCAATCTTCTTCCTGTTATTATTATTATTATTATTATTATTCCTCTAGAAATGAATGAATATTCATCCCTGTCAATATGAATGCCTCAAACTCAACACAAGAGTTAAAACCTCGCTTTGTGTATGTGGACTCCTGTCCAAAGTCCCAGGTGGAGCCTCTGGTCTAAATCCCAGTCCCCAAGACACAGACCAGCCTGGCATCTGGCAGAACCACCCCAGCTCTGGGCACCTTCGTGTGCATGGACCCCACACTGCTATCCAGCCCTCTGCCACTGCTCTTAGCGCTGGAGACCTGACCCCAAGTGTCACTCCTTACACGACCCCCTCCCATTCACCTTCCAACCTCCTGTGAGTGGGTTGAACTGTGCAGAACTCTCTAAACCCCTTTTATCCTGCTCCTTGGAGCGTGGACTAGAGCTACCCATCCCTCAAGTCCCTCCAGGCCACCAAGAGAGCTCTCTCTGCATCATTAGCAGGCCCCCAGGCTGGGTACCACAGGCCAGGAGGGGACTCCATGAAGGACAGGGCCCTGGCATCACCTTGGTTTTCCCTCCTCCCCCTGCAGCTCCTCCTTTTTCCCTGACACAAAGCAATCTCTCTGCCCCACCCCTTCTAAGCCGGATCTCCATGAAGATACTCTAACCAAGAAGCCTGTCAGGCTTGCAATGAATCCCCTCTTCTAGGGCAACACGGTCTTAGGGTTGGCTCTGCCATAGTGGGCCACAGGGCACTGATCCACCTGACTGAGACCAGGAGCTTCTGGTGCTGAGCCACAGCTCTGGGTAAATGGCAGGACCCCTGGAGCCTCTCCAATTTCTGCGCAACCCAGAAATGGCAGCTCAGGTTCTTCCTTTAATTCAGTTCTCTGAGCCACTCCAAGGTCCTTCAATGCATTCCTTTCCCACCTTAAACCAGCCAAATCTGAGTTTATTGCTTGCATTCAATAGAAACTTAGCCAACAACCCTGAGCTCAGACAGGGACTTGGCCCCCAGAGTTGAATCAGTGAAGTGTGTTTGGCCCACATTTGTCTTCTGTCCAGTTGATCTCAGGAGGTTCTTTTGTGGTCCTGGAGCTAGAATTGGTCAATGTGATCAGAAACACTGCCCCTCCCCTATATATTTCCAGGGAAATGGCTTACACAGGACCCTAGGAGAAAGCCCAGGACACACTGGGCCCCACAGGTGAGCACATCCATTTCAGCTGCCTTCTCACCTTGAAGAGCCAGAGCTGAGCCGCTGTAGGGAAGGTTGGCCTCTTTTTTAGATGCTGCCCTCCCCATCCCAGACTCAGGTACCCTAAAGGCTGCAGCTTCTGTTGGTGACGTCACTCAGCCTCCCCAGAAAGCCAGCCTGACTCAGGACCCAACAGAACAGACAAACTTTATTTCTGTGAAGAGACTCACACTTTGGTATTTAGCATAACTAAAGAGCTAACTGTGGAGCTTTGCTCATGGACTGCTAATATCCCATTTCCGATCCTCAGTCACCTCTTCACTCATCCGCAGCTGTCTCCTGGTCTTTCTTCCCTTCCTCAGGATCTCCTGCGTCTTTCAGATTTTGACGAGCAAAATCCTCAAAAACCAAATTTTCATCCTGAAAACTAAAATTAAACAAAGAACATTTTGATCATGGCACACTATGAGGCTTACAACGAAATCTCGAGCAAAACAGATCTTTTTGCAACAAAGGAACCCATGGAGAGTTTCCTGCATGATGAACACAGGACCCCACCCTTCTCATAGTTGTTCATGGAAAATCTCTTTAATGGGCAAAAAAGAGTGAAAACCCAAGAGCAGACTACACACCCACTATATCCGTGCATGCATGTGTCATGTGTGTGCATGTGTTTGTTTGTGTGTCTTAGTACTAGGAAACAAAAGGAAAACCAGGGTCCAAACCTGTGTCAAGACCACGAGGTGTGTACAAAATGACCCTAAAAGTGGTTGTGCCAGATGAGAAAGTCACAGAACACAGGGCAACAAAGGGCAGCGGCTCACCTTTCCTTTGCCATAGCTGCGGCATGGAATGAAAAAGAGAGAGATTAGCATAAATTCTGTATAATGGCTGCACCTGGAAAATGTCTTCCTTGTTTAGTGATTTATAGTTGGGGGAATAAAAGGTCTAGATACATACATTTCATGATAATGGCATGTAATTCCTTCTTCTTTGCCTTTTCCTGCTCAGAGAGCCTTCTCCCTGCATTTTTAGCCATCGCTTCTTTTTAAAGTGCCACAACCCTCACCTGCTCAAGGGGACCAAGCCACAATCTCACCTCCAGAACCCTGTCCTTGGTTGGCCTCACTCTCTCTGATGTCACACTTCTCTTTGAAAGCGTCTCTCCCTACGTGTCCCTAGGACCATTCCAGATCAGAGTCCCCAGGTGCTGTCAGGATCCAAGCCTACCCACTTCAAACCATCCACACGTTCAGCTCTTGAGCGGTGAGTCCTAGGCCTCATGCTTACCCAGCATCCCCAGCGGTTGAGGTGGGCATTAGACCTTGAGAACTACCTCTGGCCCCTCTCCATTTCTCTGTTAGCATATTGATCTTCATTTTGTTGGGTTATATTCTCATGTATGTTTTGCAGCCCCAGTTAATTGCTATTCATTTGGGGTGTTTTTTTGTTCTTTTTTAGCTTTCTGCCTCCCTAGTAAAGTACTGGTGCAACCCTCAGTGGTGAGCCAGGAAGAGCGAAGTGATGCTAAACAACTCCAGATGGTTTCTCGGGAGCCCCGTGCTGATGGCAAGCCACTGCTCTTGTGCCTCGTGCCCACCTGGAAGCCAGCCCTGAAAGGGAAGTGTCTGTGTGGGCTGCTAACCACAGGAAGCCTACGGAGAGGCTGACTCATCAAAACATCCCCTGGGCAAGAAGCCTCCAGGACCCCCTCAGTGCTCAGCATAAAATTATACTAAGTGGGACCATCAGCCCAGAAGAGAATCCAATCAACACCCTGGGTTCCTGTGGATGCTCTTGACAGGGGACAATAAAAGCTTGGTAGCATTTCTACAGCACTTACTACATGCAAATTACTTGGCCCCTGGCCCTGGCAGAGTTTCCCAGCCGCAACCTAAAGCTTCCTCTGCTTGGAGTCTGTCATCCAGGCCAGGAAGCAGGGACCTAGGCAGGTGAGACGTGAGCATGCATCCATGAATAAAACTGAGTGACTCATAAATCTCTGGAAATCAGAATTTCAAGGCCATAGGGTGACTTGTCCTTTTTCCCTGAAATCTCATAGTATAAAAAAAGATCATTGGAGAGTCCAGATGTGTGATATGTTCGATGGAAGGACCAGAATGACTGGAACATGGAAATGTCATACCCAGAAAAGGAATAATGCCACTTCCCCCCAGCTCAGCCATAACGTCTGCCTGTTCACAGCTGCAGAAAACAATTTCACATAAACTGTGACATCTCCTCAGGCCACAGTTTTAAAATAGCCTTTGAAAATGTCCTTGACAGAGACCAGAATGCATCTCAATCTCACATAGTTCAAAATAGTATTTTAATGACACAAGCATAAGTGAATAAAATAAACATGGCTAGACTGTATGTTTCCCCCGGGGGAAGGTTTTGGCAAAGCACACTGAGCATTTGAATCCAAACTATTTGGAAAAGATGCTTGGAGACCAAATATTTTTGAGACAAACCCAAATGAATCTGGGGCCCCTTCTACTGTTCAGATGTCATTTCCTTATCAATTTCATAAAAGCTAGATATAAAGTATAAGGGAAAAAGAAACCCTGCTTGCTTACACCACTTTTACTCCCAATGTTCCTTACTGCTGTAACTGTGAGATTCCCTTTCGAGCAGGCCCATTCCTCTGTCCTGACAACTAAGCCACTGAACACTCAGTGGAGAATTTTTCTCCGAATTTCCCAGATGGCACCTGTATTATTTTTGCTGCTTCATCCATCTTTTTTAAGAGAGCTCTGTTGAGATCCAATTCACATAGCATACAATTCACCATTCACGTGTACAGGCCAACAGTTTTTAGAACATTCAGAGTCGTATAGGCACTGTTTCATTTACTTTTAACAACTGTACGAGAGCCAATAGAGTTACATTCACAGGAGCCACGGTGTCAGGACCCCAGCCTGACCCTCTTTCCTGGTATTTTCTATCTTCTCATCACAATCTCCACTGTCAAAAACACTCATCTTCCAAAGGCCTGCTAATGTTTCCAAATGAAATACAAAAGCCTCAGGCTCTCAAAATTATTTTCACCTTAAACTTTCTTTACATCTAAACCTAGGTCTGTTCAACAGGAGAACCTATGCTTTTAAATCATTCCTGACAATACCTAACAAGATTGCCCATGTCGCCGAAACCGGTTTGGCTCAGTGGATAGAGCATCGGCCTGCGGACTGAAAGGTCCCAGGTTCGATTCCGGTCAAGGGCATGTACCTGGGTTGCGGGCACATCCCCAGTAGGAGATGTGCAGGAGGCAGCTGATCGATGTTTCTATCTTATCGATGTTTCTAACTCTCTATCTCTCTCCCTTCCTCTCTGTAAAAAATCATTAAAATATATATTTAAAAAAAATAAAAAAAAAGATTGCCCATGTCTGAGCCCAGGGAGGCTCGGACAAGCTCACGGAGGGTGGACAAGCACCTGGCTCAGGACTGAGCATGTGAGCATGTCTTCCTGGGGCCGGGCACCTTGAGGATGACATGGCCATGCCCGCCCGTGCTCACAGGTGTGGTCAGGAAAGACTAGCAGTGAATTTGTAATCAATCTGAAAGTTGTGAATGACAGAGAAAGTCAGGGTGCTGCAGACTGACCTGGGTCCTCGGGCTGCGGGTGCATGAGGCGGAACGGCACTTCAGTGGCCACTTCACTACAAAAAAGAAGAAAGCAGATTGTTCTTACACACACAATTATAAATTGCACAGGATCCAGTGAGATTCAGAGCAAAACAAACCAGATGTCAAGAAGTGAACAAGTAGGAATTTTAAATGTATTCCCTGGCAGGTGGTCCAGAAACTTCACATACTCGTGGCCGAGGCGTCTAGGATTTTCAGGTTCCTTTCCTCCTGGTTATTAGTTTCGGTGACACCATATTGTGGTGCAGGACAGGTGGAGGGAGAATAGTTTTGAAAAATATCCTTTGCAAAAATGTACACAATTTGTATGTGTTACATCTTCTATGTAAGGCTGGTGGGTTGGGGACCGGGGACACAGTCTCTTGAATAGAGAGCAGAATAAAGATGACCAGAGATCACCAAATTCCAGAGGCTAAAGGGCTTCGGGGCAGATTGGAATTTATATAAAAAGAAAGAAGGAAAAGAGTCAGGAAGGAAAGCAGAAGGGAAATCTAGACAAAGGGAGAATGGCAAGGGTGTGTGTGAGTCTGTGTGTGTGAGAGTGTGTGCTTCACCTAGGACCCACTACCTCCCGCCCCACAGTTACCACTTTGGTCAAAGCACATGTTTACAAGGCTGTTGTCACCACACCCCAGTACAGACATACAGATGGGGTCTAGAAGAAGATGCATACCCTGGTTTGTGAGGGAAGGAGATGGTAAGAGTCGGGGTGAAGGAGTATGTAAGTTCAGTGCCTGTCTCCAACGTGTGAGACTGCCTCTTTGCGCATGGTATGAAAGGCAGCTGTCACTATTCGCAATAGCCAAAAGGTGGAAACAACCCAGATGTCCACAAAAGATGAAAGGACCACAAAATGTGGCATATCCATACAGTGGAATGTTATTTGGCCATACAAGGAACGAAGCACTGACACACGCTACAACATGATGAACCTTGAAAACACTATGCTGGGCGAAAGAAGCCAGACACCAATGGACAAATATTGTCTCATGCTGTGTACAGGAAATGTCCAGAATAGGCAAACTTTTGGAAATAGAAAGCAGATTAGAAGTTGCCAGGGACCAGGGAGAGGGGCAAATGGGAGAGAATATAGGTTTTCTCTTGGGATGGTCAAAATGTACAGGAGCTCAGTGGCAGTGACAATCACACAACAACTGTAAACACAACCAACACCACTGAATCGTACACTTTCAAGGGGTTAAAATGGTAAACCTCATATTATGTACATTTTATCAAACACACAGCCACACCAAGGCAGCTGCATGGAGTGTGCCGGTTTCCTGAGTGTGTGTGTTTGTGTCCTTGCCCAGGTGTAGGCTCAGCTGTGGTCTCAAAGAAACATCCCCAGCTCTTGGCCAAGTTTTGCATGATGCACCTGAAAGGCAGAGGGCATGGTTTCATAATGGCTCTGAGCACAGCTGCCAGGAAACCAGGCTCTACTGTGACTGTTTTGAACCCCAGGTTTGTTTCTTTGATACCCTGGAATCAAGCGGGAAGGAAGGTGACGAGGCTTACCTGGAGGTGAACTCTCCCAGAAAGCTAGGAAACAAAAGCAGACAGGGCTGTGGTGACTGCCCACCATGTAGCATGGCCTCATTTCCCATTACTTAGAGGAGGGACGTGTCCCAGTCCTGTCCTTCACTCACAACTTTTAGGACCTTTGTGTCCCTGAATATTCAACTCCACTATTCCTCTCCATTTGTGATTTCTCAAGTGGATTAGTTCAAATGAGGAGGCACTTAGGTTCAAGCCCTACTGTTTAAGAGTAAACCACAGATCAGAATTTCTCTCTTGGCCACAAAGATTATTGTAAGAGAAACTCTACTCTGCTTTACACCCTCTTTGCGAAAATGAAAGAAAACACTGTACATCTTGAAAAACACACAACGAACACAAACACTGTTAACAAAATTTGCAAAATCAACCTATGTTCTACTTTGTTGTCCCAACCAAAATTTGGGCAACTCTTTATCTACTCAGAATTACTGAATCTATGCCTGGACTTGTCTTTGATGGTTGAACTAACCAAGGCTCATATAGGTTAGAGGCCAGAGCCATTGGCAATGGAATTTGAAAAGGAAAATGAGAATTCAAAGTTTTCCCTTCGTTAAAATATGTTCTTAAAATTAATTTTAGAGAGATCAGAAGGAAGAGGGAGGAGCTGCCTCCTGCATGCCTCCTACTGGGGCTCAAGGCCGTAACCCCGGCATGTGCCCTGACCAGGAATTTGAACCAGCAACCTTTTGTGCATGGGACAATACTCCAACCAACTGAGTCACATCAGCCAGGGCTCAAGTTTTTCTCTTTTGGAAAAGGTTTTTAAAATGGATGAAATTCATTTTACTAAAAAAGATAAAACCATTTCCTCGGAATTCTGCGATATCTGTGCTCTTGAATAAAAAGGAAACTCCCAAATCCTGTGATTACACATTAGGAAGGGAAGGAAAGATCTCTTCCTTATGGACGGATGCCTCCCTGAGATCTAAGAGAGTTCCCTTGATAGCCACCATTCCTTCCTGAGGTTCAGCACCACACTGAACTCATCATCCTTTTTTGCATGTCAACTTCCACCACATGAGCATAGGCACACCCACTCTTGTCATGTGGTACTAACAGTACACATATTTCATCATCCACTTTTCTACCCTTTCCCATGTGCTGTTCTATCAGACAGAAATATGAAACTAAATCAACAGAGTCTCTCCAAAACTCTACTCGGTAATCAGTAGAATTTGTGGCCCTTCCTGTGCTTTCTGTCTCCCCATCATTCAGGAATGAAACAATTTAATCAAAGGCCAAGACAGGGCCAACAGAGTGGTGGGACTTGGACACTCACCCTGACACTGTGAGCTTCACCTTGATCTGGTAAGACACCAGAATCCCCAGGACGGTCCGGTCTATGCCCTCCTTGATGCTGCATAAACAGAAAGGAAAAGTAGAAGAATGCAGGGGAGCAATAGAAAGCAAGGACTGGGAAACCAACCCCTCATCTCCATGCAGGCACACCATCATGGGGGCGTCTTCTCAAGGACCTGGTGAACTCAACCAAGCTGTCAAAGTCCTAGAACAGGGTGTGCTTCCTGGTTCTCCCTGCTCTGCCTTACACTGAGTCATCTCCTGAGCTGTGAGGACTCACATTGTGCTGGAGGCAAGATTCGTGTCCTCGTGCTTGATTTTCCCATCCAGGGCGATGCCCCTCCGTTCTCGGTTGTTGGCCAGCAAGGGCACCAGCGTCAGCGTTGTGGTCAGAGTACTGTTTGGCAGCACTTTTTCTCTGCAGGAAGATAATCAGAGAGGTGATCTGACTAATTGCTCTCACAGCCATAAAGCCACCATCCGTCCCATGAGCCCCTGTGTGCCATGAGGCATGTTCCAGATCTAAGCTCCCTGCGATTCATTGGAAAGGTAGTTCAGGTACCCGTGCATTTGCCTGACGAGAGGCAGAGGCGTATTACTGACAACTCAAAATAGGCTGCCAGCAACAGTACGACATTTCCTCGAGTCCCTTGGTCTGCTCTAATAACTGAATTCTAGAATGTTCTGTGGGGTTAAATGATACCAACTGGCCCAAGGGTCAAGGACCATACCGATCTCCTCTTGAGACTGTGAACCACACAGCTGGCTGCAGGGCCACCTGTTGCCAAAAACTGTCACTCTGGGGGGGGGGGGGGTGATCAAAAAGGGGAAGGCAAGGTCCTCCATTTGTGAACCAGAGACTGCACTGGTTTGGGTTCAGAGCAGCACATGCTCCCAGATCTTTTCCATGGTCAGTCGGACGGGGGTGTTCCCACCATCCGACAGACACAGGGGACTGGTATCAAAGCGTAGATTTGAAATGGAGCTGGGGACATAGCAGCATGTTTCTCCAGGCCAGCAGGACCCAGCTCACTGATCCCAGTGGCTCTGCCACGCATCTGCACACTGACACCATGCCACACTGAGCCATCAGAGTGGCCTTGTACCTCTTCCCTGCCAACCTTATGAATGAGTAGGTACTCGCAGGATCTCCACTTTGCAACCAGGGAAGCATGCCGGGCACCCCCCTCCCCCACCCCCGTATCTGGCCAGGGGTAGGCGGGGCGGGGCCCAAAAAACAGTGCCCAGGAGTGGGCCTCAACTCTTTCCTTAGCCTGCCCTGAGACAGGCTGGGAGTCTGAACTACCACACTCAGAATGGCTTCCCTATTTGAGCCTCCTGTGGAGTTTCAAGCAGCTGTGGCTTCTCTCACCTGCAGTGTGTACGGGAAGCTCCTGGGCATGCTCATTACAGAATTCTGCTGGAGCATGAGATGGCCCCCACCCTCCCATCTGGGCCCTGTGGGAACCTCTCTCTCTCTCTCTCTCTCTCTAAATATATTTATATATATATGTATATATATATATATATATATATATATATATATATATATATAATATATATATATATATATTTTTTTAAATTGATCTTAGAGAAGTAGGGAGACAGAGAGAGAGATAGAAACATCAATGATGAGAGAGAATTATTGATTGGCTACCTCCTGCATGCCCCACTGGGGATCAAGACCGCAACCCAGGCATATGCCCTGACCAGGAATTGAACTGTGACCTGCTGGTTCATAGGTTGACACAAACACTGAGCCATGCTGGCTGGGCAGGAACCTCTCTTAACATGTTTGGTTTGAGCCACAAATGACAAAATCAGAAATTATATCCTAAGGGGAAGGTAACAGGAAGAGGGATGGCCAGCAAGGCCACTTCTCAGTCCCTTCAGGACCTGGGGTTGAATGGTGGGCAGTACTCCTGAATGAGTGATGGAGGACCACCCACTAGAGCCCAGGGAGCCCCAGGGTTCAAGGACGAGGGCCATGCTCTGCCGCCCTCGCCTTCTGAGTGGCTTCTGGTCTGAGACCCATTAGCACATTCCCACCTAGCTTTCAGTCTCCCTGCCACTTCTAGGGGGGCCCTAGATTGGTTCCTAGTTTCCTGAGAATCATTTGGTCCAAAAATGTACGGAGAACTGAAAAGAGAACCAGATTATGGGGTATATTAGGGGAAACTCAGCTGAGGACCATTCCCTCCTATCACTGTTGAGCATATGCCCAAAGGTGAGCCAGGAAGACTCCTAGGTCACAGTGTGCAAAGATGCTCCTAAAAGAGACCTTAGGCTTGGTTGGTGAGTTATACTTCTTTCCTGCATAACTGGATCTGCTTTGGGTAATAGTTTATCCCAAAGTTACCTTTAAAATATCGGGTAATATTATCTTGCCGAATCAGTTTGTCTTTCCTCACCACCCCTTCCTCTAACTGTGGTAATACTGTTTGCATACATCAGTACTTAGAACATGCCAGCTAGACAAAGACCTTTCCAAGGGGTCCTCCCTGGGGCATGTGTGTTTAATGACTCTATCAGCCTGCCTAGCACAAAGCAAGAACGGGCAGGCCTCTCCCTCCACCAAGAAGCCATCGCAGTTTTGATTCTTGGTTTTGGTTCTAATAAAGGGAGAAAAGTCATTCGTGATAAGGGGCTGAGACTTGATCCAGCATGCTAATCCAATTGGTATGAGATTTTCAAATTGAGGAGAAGATCAAAAGATAGAGAGCCCTCCCTGGGCTGAAAGACTGTTTGAATATCTGCTGCGGGGAGGGAGGTAAGGAATAGTATCGTCTCTAGCAATGTCTTCCAAGGATACATACAAGGTCAGGCTGTTCCCACTGTGACATTTCTAGGTTTATTTCTCTCCTCTCTGTCAAGTCTTAGCTTAACCGATCTCTCAGAACTCTTGGGAGTGAGAACGGAATGGAGACGCTAACCTTCTTTGCAGCCCTTGAAGTGAGAAAAGGGAAGGAAGTGAAGAGCTGGCAAGCTAGCTGAGCATTCACTTCCCTTGTCAAGAGGACAAAAGGGGAACTTGACAAAGAAGCCTGGGCCGCCCAGGAAATAGAACCCCAACAGTTACTCACTGTGCTTCCTCCTGGGCCACCGGCTTGACGTAATAGTCGCTTGAGTAGAGAACCACATTGGCCACTTGTTCCACTGCAGGGGGAGGACAGGGGTGGGCGATTCATGTGGGGTCCTTCATGCAGGTGCCTGGCCTTCTGGGGATGCGGTTGGTCTTCCTTCTCTCATGCTTCTCAGGCTTAGCTTTCTCAGCTCAAAGCTTAAAGGCTGAGATTTCTGAAGCCACTTCTGTTCACCATTACAACTTGCTTTGTCACAACTCCTACCCATGAGCCAGTCTCCTAAAACTGCACCTCCTGGGAGGCCCCTCCTCTCTGCTGAGCCTCTGATGTGCCTCTGGGTGTCCTCCCAAGGCACACAATCTTCCAGCATCAAATAACTCACCACTTGCTCTTCTCCTTCAAGCCCACCCCTTCCAGCATTCTGTCTTAACTGAAGGGGCATCTCCTTCCAGGTGTCCAAGCCAGAAACCATCTGGAGGTCCCTCAGGATGGGCTTGTGGGTGCACATGGTGGACAGGAGGGTGGGCTCTGGAACCAGACTACTTGAGTTCAAATCCCAGCTTAGCTGTCAGCTGTGAGTTACTTAGCACCTCTAAGCCTCAATTTGCCCATCAGCAAAATGGGAGTGATAACTGTCTCTAACTCATATGGGTGTTGTGATGATTAAAAAGATGAATTTTAATCTCCACTAAAATAAAAATTGAGCCCAGTTGGTGTGACTCAGTGGTTGAGCGTCGACCTATGAACCAGGAGGTCAGGGTTTGATTCCCGGTCAGGGCACATGCCCGGGTTGCAGGCTTGATTCCCAATCTGGGGTGTGCAGGAAATAGCTGATCAATGATTCTCTTTCATCATTGATATATCTATCTCTCTCTCCCTCTCCCTTCCTCTCTTAAATCAATAAAAAATATATATATAAAATAATAATAAAAAATAAAAATTGAGGATTAAAAGAAACAATTTGTTTGAAGCACTCAGCACAGAGCCGAAAATTTAATAGCTTCTTTAAAAAATTAATGGTGTTAATGTTAGCATTCATAAAACTTTGAGAAATAATTTTAAATCAAAGTATCAAATGATACTTTCACAATCATGTTACTTTGTATTGAACACTAAATAAATAAGTCAGGTTCTATAAGGAATTAAAGGCATATGAACTAAACCAATATAAAACAAGCCGTAAATTAAACATTCATATTAGCATCAGGAAATACCTAGAATTCTTTAGTATGCATGCAGCAAAATTCCTGAACCTTATCAATGACACATAGGGTGACCCATCTTGGTCTGCCTGGGGCTGGCCTCGTTTTAGCCTGAAAGTCTTGGAATGGTAAGTCACCCTAACACACAAAGTCTGCCTTTGTCTTAGTCATCAAATGTTTGAGTTGGAAGCGAATTTGGAGGTGTCCCACCTATGTTATTTTGTCATGTCTTTTTTATGTAGCCCATATAAGACCATTATATAAGACCATCTCCTGCATGTTGACGCCCTTTGAGCTGAGGAAGTGTCGGAACAGCAAGTGGGCGGCGCCTCTCCTGTAGTATTGGTGGGGCTTATCCATTACCTCGTGGGGATTCAACATGACCAGCAACAGTAGCACTTTACCATTTACAAAGCCCCTCACAAAACCCAGGGAGGTAGACCAGGAGCCCCTGCCATGAATGCCAATGAGACTTGGAGAGGATGCACACAGCAGAGCCCACAGGAAGCCAGTGTCCTCAGGCCAGTGTCTTCCCACCATGCTGTGCTGATCTGTCAACACAACTCATCACTGATCCCAGGAGGAAAACTCCCGCCCAGGCTGTCCTGAGACCTGGCCCGGGGCCCCTCCAGGAAGACCACCTGTCAGGAAGTTGTCCCCAGACCAAAGTCAGCCTTAAGCTGGGATGACATCAAAGGGCTTTCCTCCCTGTGAGGCCCTGCTGTCCATGACAACAGAGGCAAACAGGTAGTTCCAAGGACCCAGGAGGGCCTTATCTGACCAGAGGAGAGACCCTCGGGAAATAGGACTAGGTTGAGAAATTCCAGAAGACTCCACCCTCCAGCTTTGAGCAGCAGGTGCTACCTAATGCTTTAATCTTCTTTACTGTCTTCTCTGTGTTGTTGGTCACAGTCACGGTCACAGAAATGGGTTCCCCATGGAAGTAGATCTGAAAATGTTAACAGATAAATCAGAAAAAGGGAACAGAGTGTGGTGGTATCTTTAATCTCGTGGCTTTCTAAATTCATCTCAATTCTTTAACTAGAATGAGTGGCTGGATCCCCCATACTTTCAAGGAAGATAAAGTGACAGCCATGTGCCTCCTCTAGAGGAGGGTCTGGAACACTCTCTGCCCATCTGTGGGTGCTGAGACGGAAAAGGTGACTAATGTGGAGCAGAGTGAATTGCCCGGAATATCCAAGTCCTGAGAGTCACTGCAGAGTTAGCCCTGGGATTCTGGGTGGAACCATAAGGTTATTTGGGGCAGAACGATGAAATGGAATGAAATCAGTGGGGTAGAGCTCTCCTCAGTGGAGGTGTCTGTGTAACCTGGGTCCAGGCAGGCAAGCCCTTGCACATGTGTGAACACACATGCTTGCACGTGCACACATGCACATGCAGGCACACACCCACGTGCACGCAGAGTATTTAGGCTCTTGCCAACATGTGTGTGTGACTCTTGGTGACCAGAAGGGCCAGAGACAGCCTCAGCCAGTGGTTCTTCACCTTTTTTGTCTATGACACACCTCATAGATGACATTAACCTGTGTCATGGCCGCCCCCCCATGGTTGAATTTTCCAGGGAAGTAAACAGTTTGCAATACCACACACATTGATGCCACACTAATAAATGAGGGCAGAGAGGGGTAAAGATAGCCTGGAGTCAGGGTGTGACATTCTGCCCCTCCCATAGCCAGTTGGTCAGGACTGACAATGAGTGGAGTGCAAGTCAGTGTGACCTTATTCTAATGGTCACCTTTACTAGCTCCAAATGAAGAAAAAGAGCCAATCGTTCTCAAAGGTTGGTACTTAAACTGTCCCTAGAAACACACCCACAGCTGTTAGGGCACTGGGCGGAGCCCACCCCCAGATCTGCTCCCACACGGAGCACAGTAGTGCCTATGGGTTACCTCTTTGTTCAGGGAGACTGCGAGGTGCAGGGGCTTGTCGGACATGAAGAACTGCCAGGCGGCCTCAGCCCGGGGCTGGGGACCCATCTTGGACGGTGCGTGCTGTACCTTACGGATCAGTAAACGCACAGAGCTCCTGTGGACGGGAAGTCACAGACAGTCCTGCAGTTAGTGCTCGGGCCTCTTCAGGACGGCCCCCAGGTCTCTCTCCCATAGTCACCCTGGGACCCAACAAACAGCTGAACCCAATGAGGGATGGAGGAGGGGCCCAGGGACCTGGTTTCCAGGCCTTTCTCTGTGATTTCACCAGCTGGGTGGTGTGGGGCCCATCCGCTCTCCGGAGGGTCACTCTCACATCCTGGGTTAGGGCTCTGGGCCGCCTCCACTGGGGGAGGCTGATGTGGGAATTCATGTCATGTGCTTTACATGACATGCTTCAAATGTGCGCTCCATCACTGCTACTCATTACTATGGCAGCGATAGGTGTGTGCTGAGTATGAGGAGAAAGTGTTGGTGACAGAGTTGGAAACTGTGTTCAGGTATAAGAAGAAAACAGGGGAAAAAAGAAGAAGAAAAAGAAGACAAGTCCGGCTGGAGTGGCTCAGTGGTTGAGTGTCGACCCAAGAACCAAGAGGTCACTGGTTTGATTTCCAGTCAGGGCACAAGCCTGGGTTGTGGGCTCAATGCCCAGTAGGGGGCGTGCAGGAAGCAGCCAGTTAATGATGTTTCTCTCTCATTGATGTTTCTATCTCTCTATCCCTCTCCCTTCCTCTCTCTCTCTAAAAACAAACACAATAAAAAAATTTATTATTTTTTTTAAAGAAAACGGGAGACCAGGCCTGGGAAGATGGGAGAGATTTGAGGTATTGCTCAGTGAGCAGAGTTTCTGCTTGGAGTAATGAGACATTTTGTGTGTAACTATGGTTACACAACATAGTGAATATACTTAATGCCACTGAATTGTACATTTGAAAATGGTTAAAATGGTAAACTTCATGATATATATGTTTTACCCCATGAAAAAAATGACAAAAGAAGAAGAAAACGAAAGAAGGAATCTGGAGGCTTTCAGGGCCTTACAGGAGCCCTTGAGGTTGCTAACTCCCGTCATTCTCTTTTGGTTTTTCCCCCAAATGATCAGTCACTGATCCTTCGGAGCCTGGGTAGAGGTTGTCCCAACTGCCCTGGGCTAGGGAGGCTCCATTATCCTCAACGTGCAGGCCCCCTGGGAAGAGTTCTGCCATACACACAAATTGAAGGGTGGTCTCTTACCACCTCCCACCCTGGCCCCTCACCAACTCCCACAACTTACTTCTTGGGAATTTTGTCCTCTTCATCATTGGTGCTGTCTGTAGCGAATGCTTTGACCTCGAAGTCGACCCCACAGCACTGCAGGGACAAAGAGCAGACAAGATCAAGGTCAGGACCACCCTTCTTGGATAGGTTATATGGCACTTGGGAGTGTCACTTGCACCTTCTGTTTTGGTCTCAGCCTTATCCTTTTCAGGGTTCGCCATAAAAATGTCATTACCCACCATCACCCCAGCATTCTTAGCCATGCAACACCTCGCTTCTGGTCCCCCTGCCCTCCCACCGTGTGTGTTTCCTGCACAAGCCACATTTTTCACCAGTCTACCGTGGGCACACACGATTCCTTCTTCTGAAATGCTTAATGCTCCTCTTTCTCTCTTGTTCATATTTGACAAACTCCTGTGTATTCTCCAAGCCCCAATGCAAAGGTCTCCTCAGCTGTACGGCTTTGAGACCCCCAGGCATGCAGACGCCCCCTCTCCCAGGCCTTGCTGACCTCAGTTCACATTGAGCTCTGATACTTCCTCTCCCAGGATGGACTGAAGGGTGGCACTTTGGCTGGCACAGTGTCCCCCAGTCTGATTTAGTGACCTTGTCTTCCTCCATCTGGGCTGCCCACACCCGGTTTTCTAGACCAGTGGCTTTCAAATATCTCACCACCATGGTAAGAAGTCAAGTTTATAGTGTGGCCCAGCAAACAGACACGTGCATGTGAAACAACTCCCGTAAAATATCCCTGAGCTTTACTGCATGTGAGACACTGAGATTTCCCATTCTCTTCTGTTTCATTCTGTTCTACTTTTCTTCAATGCCACTGCGGGCCCATGGCACTGATTTCACAACCTCTAACATGGAGGCAGGACACCCACATTGGAGAGCGTTGCCCTGGACCCCTCACTGCCTGTCACTGCACACTCCATCCAGGTGTAGACCTGCCACTCTGCCCTCACCTGTCATGTGTCTAGCTCCCTCCCCCAGGTATCCCAGATGCCAATGACTCTTCTGCCAGTAATTCTGGGTCCCAGCACCTTCCATTCCCTCCTCCTGTCCCCTGTCCTCCTTCCTTGCCTGGAGTCCCTGGTCCACCATGGCCACTGCTCCCCTGCACAGATTCAGCCCCTTTGCTTCTCTGTCGGTTTGCAGCTCAGGTTTGGCCATCCAACCCCATTCTCAGCGAGTGGCCAGAGCAATCCTTTGGAAACCTAAGTCCAGAACCCAGCAGGGGCTCCCATCTCACTCAGAAAAAGTCCGAGTCTACACCACGGTTCCTGAGACCTTTCACGATCTGGCCAGACCTCCCACACTTCTCTGACCTGGTCCCACATTTCACCCCTGCTCCTCCTGCTCCAGCACACACCATGCAGCATCTCTTCTGCCTGAAAGGCTGTCCCCTAGGAGGGAATGGCGTCTCCTTTACCCAATTAGAGAGGCCGTCCTTAAACATCCTGAACAAGGACCCTCCAGGCTCCCTTTGCTTCTTATAGCCTCCTGCTCTCCAGAGCGCCTGGCATCCTCGAATGCACCATAGGTACTTGTTACTTGCTTCTTGCCTGTTTCTCTCCATCAACCTGTGAGACCTACGAGGGAAGGGACTCTACCATTTTGTCCACAGGATTACTCATGGTTAATACTTGCTGAAGGCAAGCTACAGGCTCATTAGACTGTCTCTCTGTGTATGTTTGAAATTTTCCATTAAAAAAAAAAGCCATTTTTGAAAGTCTTTTGAAGGAACGAATCCATGGCATTTCTTCTTGAACCCACCTTGCCCGTATCCTGCGGAGCTGGCTGCAACATCACCGAACAGGGCAAGTAGTCAGGAAACTGGAAAGAAACAACAGATCACTTCTTTCAGAGGTGATTCCACGGGGAATGTATGCTCATCATGCAAAAACTAGAAAACGAGGATGAGGAGCAGGCAAAAGGAAACACATGTTCATGCACGACCCCAATTCCCAGAAGGACGCCGTGAACAGAACCGCCCGAGAGTCTTGTGTACACCGGACACACAAATACGCGGGTGTGTATGTGTGTGTTTTTCAGACATGGGACCATGTGATGCGGGTGTCCTGACATCTGGCTTGCTCATGTCACTGACCCTGATCCTACTCCTCAGGATGGGCTTGTGCTAGGACGATGTTCCCGCCATGAGTCACGGCTCTGCTAGGGCTCCGAGACACCTTCGTTGGCTGGTCTTGACTTTTTTGCCATGGCCAGCAATGTCGCAATAAGTACCCTTCCTCATCCCCCGCAGCACAGTGTCAATCAATTCCAGAGACTACTCTGCTGGGAAGGGAACTGTCAGGTCAAAATCACACTTTTCAGGTTCTGATACACGTTGACATGTTATCTCCAAAAGGTAATGTCACTTCAGACTCCCAGCACCAGTGCATGGGACCACCCAGGACCATGAAACATTGTTAAAGTGACTTCTTTAAAAAGCGTTGTGATAAAATATACACAACATGAAACTTACCATTTTATGGGCACAGTCCAGTGGCATTCAGTATATTCACACTGTTCTGCACAATCCTCACCATCACCTCCAGATCCTTTGCATCATCCCCACCAAAGCTCTGTCCCCATTATCACTCACTCCCCATTCCCTCTCCCCTGCCCCTGGCAACCTCTATTCTGCTTTCGGAGTCTATGGGTCTGACCACTCTAAGGACCTCCTATGAGAACCATCACATAGTATTTGTCTGGCTTCTTTCACTTTGCATAATGTTGTAGCGTGTATCAGAATTTCCTTCCTTTTTTAAGGCTGAACCATGTAACTTTGGAGGAGCATATAATCATAAGACACACTAGCAGAGTTCACGCCAAGTCTCAGAGGGCAGGCAGACTGGCCTTTGGGGAGTCAGGTGCTCCCAGGGGAGACGCAGCCTCGAGAGGTGAGGCGATTTCTCTGACATGACTCACAGAGCTATAGACAAGGCTTCTTATTTCCCTAAGATCTCCTGTCCCATAAGGAACTCTTCCGTTTAGAATTCCTCGGGACCAGCGGAGGGGCACATCTTTCTTTTTATAGCTGGGCAAGTTAAGGAACAACATGCGCATGTAATTAGGTAGTCGGATGAAGGGAAATATTTAAGCCGTTGGTTCAAATGGTGCCTTCAAAGGCTGACAGGCTATTTTCAAGGGCTTAAAAAAAGACAACCACAGCCCGTGCAATCTAGAATTTCCTCCTAGGGTGCAATTTGAAGGCCCACAAATGTGAAGTCACTCCTGTCCCCTTTCCTTTGCTCTGGGTCACATTACAAGGTGCTGCGGGTGAAGGAACCAGGGCAGGGGTGTGCACATAGTAGGGGTCACCCACCGTGAGTACAAAGGGGTACGTGTTGGCCCCCAGCTTCTTGATCAGGCTCTCCTGCAGTTTTGTGGGGGCACTCACAGCCCCCACAGGAGGGAACACCTGGACCCGAGAGAAGTACAGGTCCCTGCGGAAGCGCAGGCCCATCACGTCGATGTCTTCCTGGCCATAGCGGAAGGCGCACGTCACGGAGACATACACTGGAAGGCAGGCAAGAGAAGGGTGGGATTGCCCGTCGGCTGAGTGAGCATGGGCGACCACTGACACCATCAGTCACGGCGTCCAACCTTTAGCTTCTGGAGGGATGGGGTTTGAGAACCACACCACCCAGCTGGGCCACACACCTTTCCCAGGGCGGGTGTTAATTACTGTACAGGGGCATGCCAGGGGCCTGGGGGCACCTCCCAAGAACCCTGTTACTTTGTCACCTGACCGCACTGTTTCCTCCATCTCACCACCCCCTCCTCTTGACCCCCAGCTCAGTGACCTCAGGAGGCTTTTAAACAGTACAGGTCGCTTGGGTTCTGAGAGGAGGATGTCTGGATGGAGCTGAGGGCAAAGGTAAGAAGCAGAGGGAAGCTGTGCCAGGGAGCAAACAGGTCTGTGCCAGAGCTGGATGTGGGTCTGCGAGAGGAACTAGAGAGGCTTTTGGACCAAGTGAAGAGATGGAGTCGAATGCAGGAAGAAACCCCTCTTCCCACACTGCTGGGAAACCAGCATGCTCTACTAGTAAGTCAAGCCTGTCAAACTCGCAGCCCACGGGCCGCATGCCTCGTTTATTTGGTCTGTGTTAGCCTTTGAGTTTGACATGCTTGCAGTGGCCACTGCTGGAGACTCAATCTGATTGAAAGATGTAAATTGTGCCCAGTGGACCAAAGAATTACACGAACCTACACATGCTGCCACTGTCTTTAATGTGGTAAATAAAACCACACATTGTTCTAGAACATAAAGCATACAAAAGTGGTCCCCCATGGACCTAGGGAGTTAGTTGAGGATTTTGTCTGTGTCTGTCCCAAGGATAAGAGACACGGATCGCTTGAGGTGACCTGTTATTACCTTGGAGCAGGAGCCCTTCCCTGGTGAGGGCACCATGAGGAGGGAGCAGACAGCAGGGGTGGCGATGTTCAGCCCCATTTCTGCCAGGCCCTCTCAGTGCCGATGGCCCCACATCTGGCATAGTTCCCGGGGGCACATCCAGGGTTAGGAACAATGCCTCATGGTTGCCAGTAGCAACTACTTAAAAAGGCATCTTCAGAATGGAACTGAGTCTGTGACACTGTCACAAGGATAATTCAAATCTGTTCTAATTTAGTTTCTGAACTGTTATTAGTACCAAATTACCTGCCACACTTCCCAACTGCCAGAATCTTCAAGGCAGCTGTGATGCTGTGGTTCAGAACCACCACCGTGAGCAGCAGGCCAACCCTGCCTTCCTGCAGCCTCCAGCTCCCCCTTTCGGAGAAACCCACCAAGGAGCCCGCCTGTGGTTGGCTGTGGCATAGAACTACGTGACATGGGGACACGTGCAGAGTTGATGGAGCCCACAGACCTGGGCTCCGGCCCTGTCACCATTTACTTCTCCTGCCGCCTCAGTCACCTGGTTTCCCTGAGTCCTCAGCTTCATCTGAGAAATGGGGACATTGAGCTCTGCTGTGAGCAGGACCAGCTCCGGAGGATGATACCAGGGAGGGCAGCACAGTGTGCAGGAGAGCCCCAGCGGCGCCCAGCCCTCCTGCCACACAAACACCCCTTCCTAGTCCCAGCCCAGCCCAGACCACTGTTCCCAGAGGACGAGAGCTTCTCACCTCTCTTTCCCTTCACAAGCTCAGGATCCACCAGCACAACACCATCTGCAGCAAAGAGAGAGAACAGTGAGGCTGGAGGAGACAAGAGAGACCAGTGGCCTTCTCTATAGACAGAGATCTTTACTTGCATTTGTAAACTATGTTCATCATAGGAAAATTAAGCAAAGAGAAAAGTCACCTAAATTTCCACTCCCCAGAGATCTCCATGGTCAAGACATTGGTACAGAATTTTTTTCCAGACGTATATGCACTTACATGGATGTTTTTACTAAAGAAAAAGAGAGATCCTACTACACATACTATTCAGTAACTGCTTTTCTCATTCAACAATATTGCAAACATCTATACACATGCGCACGCATGCACACACACACACACACACACACACACTGTATACTCATCATTTCAATGGCTACACATGGCTCCAAAGACTAAATGTAGCATAAATTTTTAATTACCCCCCTCTTGTTAGGGGAGTTAGGCTGCTTCAATGTTCCCCATTGTAATGAATATTGTAATGAGCATCCTCATAGACGCCTTTGTCGGCACCCATGGTAGACCTGGGTTAGCCTTAGATAACACTCTGCCAAACCACCTTCCAGAGACATTTTGCTGAGAGACATGCTCATCCTCAGTGCCTAAAAATGCCTGTTTTGTACACTCCTTTTTTTCTCTTTCAATAACTATTTGAGTTGAAATAATTATAGAATCACAGAAAGTAGCAAAGATAGTACAGAGAAGTCCCTGGGCATCCGCCATCCAGTTTCTCCCAGTGGTTACATCTTAGATAATTACAGCACAATATCACCACCAGGAAGCTGACATGGGTACAATGTGTGCACAGTTCTGTCATTTCATCGCCTGTGCAGAGCTGTGTGTCCACCACTGCAGCCTCGAGACTTCCTCAGGTGCTTCCTTTACAACAGTGGTTCTCAACCTTCTGGCCTTTTAAATACAGTTCCTCATGTTGTGACTCAACCATAAAATTATTTTCGTTGCTACTTCATTACTGTAATGTTGCTACTGTTATGAATCGTAATGTAAATATCTGATATGCAGGATGGTCTTAGGCGACCCCTGTGAAAGGGTCGTTCGACCGCCAAAGGGGTCGAGACCCACAGGTTGAGAACTGCTGCTTTAGAGCCACACCCCTACCCCTTTCGCCCCTGGTAACTGCTGGTCGGTTTCCCATTTCTATAATTTTTCTCATCTCCAGAATGTTATATAAATGGAATCTACAGTACATGGCCTTTTGAGACTGGCTTTTTCTACTCAGCATAACACCCTGGAGATCCTTAAGCAGTTGTATGAATCAGCCATTCCTTCTTTTTTATCGCTGAGCAGAATCTCATGCTAGGATATGCCACAGATTGCTTAACCGTCTTCATCCATGGAGAAACATTTGGTTCTTTCCAGTTTGGGGCTATTACGGACAAAGCTGCTGTGAACAAATGTGTACAGGTTTCCGTGTGGACATAGTTTCCACTTCTCTGGGGAAAATCAATGCCCAGGGGTACAATTGCTGGGTCATTGGTGAGTGTATATTTAATTTCTTAAGAAACTGCCAAGCTATTTTCTAGAGTGACTTCCATGTTGCATTCCCACCAGCCATGCGTGAATGAACCAGTGTCTCTGCATCCTCACCAACATTTGGCGGTGTCAGTATTTTTAATTGTAGCCATTCTGACAGACATATAATATTTCATTGTGGTTTCAATTGGCATTTTTCTATTGACTAATGATGTCAAACATTTTCCCATGTGCTTATTTGACATCCATATGTCTTCTTTGATGAAATGCCTCATGTCTTTTATCTATTTTCTAATTAGAATTTATTTTCCTTTTACTGTTGAGTTTTGAGTGTTCTTTGTATAGTCTAGAGATGAGTCCTTTGTCTCCTCCATACTCTTTAAAATTATTTCCAATCAGGCAGTGGCACCTTATTGATGCTTTAATCTGCATTTCTTTGGTTAGATTATTAGCAAGCTGATTTTTATAAATACAAAACAAGTAGTTGTCTGATAACTTAAAGGAACACTAGCATGAAAATTTTACTCTAAACTCAACTTACCCACAGGCTCTACTTGGTCAACATGGTCTATATAGTCCCTCTTCCCCAGGTAGATGGTCACCTGTGGGAAGAACAGGTATGGATTCTAAATGGCCAAAGTACAGTAACCTAAGGCATTCATCTTAATAATCAGCAAGAACCAAACCTTTTAATGAGTTTTGAGAAGAGGAGCCACTTGGGTCTGCAACCTGCTCTCCCCCTGCGTGGCCATGGACGGAGACGATGGACTGAAGGCGAGGGGTGTGCTTGCCTCCGCCTCATAAATCTGCTCTTTCCCACCCGTTTGGGTGCACCCTGTTCTCTCCACCTTTACCCATCAAGCCCAGGTCTGATATCAACCAGTTCAACTGGTTGAATTAACTGATAATACTTTAGTAGAAAGTTACATCTATGCAAATGAGGCTTCTCCCACACATTTGCATGTTAAACTTTTAATGTATAGCTGTGAGTGAAAAGACTCCCCTCCTTGTTAAAAGGAATTCTAGACTGAGCAAAGAGCCGGGAGTTTGGAGAAGTCTCTGAAATCCTACCAGGTGAGCTTCCTTACAGGTAAACCTGAACCTGTGCTCTGAGGGACGGGGGAGGGTGGAGCTGGGTGCAAGGGAGAGGATCATTGCCTCAGCCCTCATCCTGTCCATCTCCATGCCCCTGGCAGCAAAGGTCTCTTTACCAACGCCCCCTGTGGGAGAGCACAGGTTGGTTCACCGCCAGTCACCACTTTAGCTTGAGGTACTGTGAGTGCCTTGATGGCAAGAATTCTGTCCTTCAGCCATCACAGTACCTACAACAATACCTGCTACATAACAGGAATTCAATCAACATTTGCTAAGTGCACCAGTGAATGGGTGCACCCTGGCTAACCCCCTTCTTCCCTAAGCCTCTTAAATTCATATTTTTATTTCCATAAACACCCCAAATCATTTTTGTTGGCATTAAATCATCTCCTAGATCAGTGATGGCGAACCTTTTGAGCTCGGCATGTCAGCATTTTGAAAAACCCTAACTTAACTCTGGTGCTGTGTCACATATAGAAATTTTTTGAAATTTGCAACCATAGTAAAACAAAGACTTATATTTTTGATATTTATTCTATATATTTAAATGTCATTTAACAAAGAAAAATCAACCAAAAAAATGAGTTCGAGTGTCACCTCTGACACGCGTGTCATAGGTTCGCCATCACTGTCCTAGATCTACCTTCTCCCATCAGATGTCCTGGAGTGAATCCCCAAGTCTTAGGTTATTTGTGATTGATGTTAAAGCACCTGAGAATGGCATGGCCAGGTGACCAGATGGGGGATGAGAGGTTGGGTGGTGGGGGATGCTTTCTGGGCAAAAGAATTGTGTGTACAAAGCCCACAGCCAAAAGGATGCTTTCATCTGCAGGTGAATGGTCACCGAATGGGAATGCAGACTGATGCCAGAAAGGGTCTTAGGGCAACTGACCCTAAAGAATCTAGGAAGATAGTGAAGCATTTGTAGCTGGATGAAAAATCTGCAATTAAATAGCATTTAGAGTGTTTATCTTGTACCAGACACCAAGCTAAGCATTGTGGCTACATTATTTCATTTAATCCTCACAACAACTCTCTGAGATGGGAATTAACGACGTTTTACAAAGGAGAATACCTGCCCTAACCTGTTTGGCTCAGTGGATGGAGCGTCGGCCTGCGGACTGAAAGGTCCCGGGTTCGATTCCGGTCGGGGGCATGTGCCTTGGTTGCGGGCACATCCCCAGTGGGGGGCGTGCAGGAGGCGGCTGATCGATGTTTCTCTCCCATCGATGTTTCTAGCTCTCTATCCCTCTCCCTTCCTCTCTGTAAAAAATCAATGAAATATGTTTAAAAAAAAAAAAAAACAAAGGAGAATACCGATTGTGATCACATCAGCAGCAAAATGGAGAATGAACTGGCAGGTTTGGAAAGAGGGCCAGTTAGGCAGCTGAGATGGTCAGGAAGGGGAGGACTGAAAAGTGAGTGGTAGGGAAGAGGGCTGGTGACAGGAGTGGGAGTTATCTTCATTTTCATGCTTTGGCTGTGAAGGTCAGCGAGCTAGAAAGGGAACAAGCATCAAGGGGAGTGGGTGGTGTTTTTAAGGTGCATATGATCAATACTTGTTTTGCTGCTCAGGCAAAGTCCTGGTAGAGAAGGAGAGGCGGCAGATATAGCCCAGGAGGGAGGCTGATGATGGAGGACTCTAAGGAGGTGGTGGACCATGAGACTCAGGGTATGAGTAACGTGAACCTCAGATGGGAGCAAAGGCACCTCTTTTGTGGGAGTAGAAGGGGGAGGGAAAGGACAGGGACAGGTAGAGAAGTGGGACTGAATGTGAGACTGTAGCCAACCTGCTGCTTGCCTATCCAATAGCCACGTGCTCCTTCTTCCTGGATGAAAGTCACCAACTATGGCAGGGTCCACCATCCCCAATGTGGTCCTGTGCTAAGAGGAGACCAGCCCCAGAGGATGATTTTTAAAAAATATATATTTTATTAATTTTTTATAGAGAGGAAGGGAGAGGGATAGAGAGTTAGAAACATCAATGAGAGAGAAACATCGATCAGCTGCCTCCTACACACCTCCCACTGGGGATGTGCCTGCAACCAAGGTACATGCCCTTGACCAGAATTGAATCCGCAGGCCGATGCTCTATCCACTGAGCCAAACCAGTTAGGGCCAGAGGATCATTTTTGATTGGCTGGATCCAATTATGATCATCCAATTCCTATGGCTCAGGATTGGCTTAGGGAGGGAATGTGACCCAGTTTTGACCAGTGATATAGGACAGAATTCTGGTGGGAAAATATTTCCTCACTTTTTTCTTCTTTTTCTAAAGAATAGTTCATTGATTTTTAAGAGAGAGAGAAACATGATGTGAGAACATAACATCAATCGGCTGCCTCCTGCATGCCCCTTACTGGGGATCGAGCCTGCAGCCCATGCCCTGACCTGGAATGGAACCAGCAACCTCTGGGTGCAGGGGACTGTGGACGAAAGGGGCCACATGACTCGGAGACCTAAAGTAACCACAAAGGATGGTCTGAAATTAAACCTTAACTAAAAGCAGTTATGGTGGGCAGTTACGTTCTAAGCCAATATCTTCACTGATAAGGTCAACCTTTACCGTAACTGAGCCTATCTGTCTTTTTGCATCTATAATAACATACCCTTGAAATGTCTGGGTAACTTGTGATTTCCCTGTATCTGGAGCCCCTAGGGCACAGCCAGGTGTGCTGGGCCCAGGACAGATGCTGCAGATTCTTTCATTTATCATGTTAATTGTTCCTGCACCCACCTAAGTATGTGTCCATCATTTTACTTTTTATCCTATCACAGAGGTTCCCCCCCCCCCCCCCCCCCCGCTTCGCTTAATCCCACCTCCTTAAATCTGTCACCAATGGATTTCATGTATAAATACGGATGTAACCCTGCCATTCTTCGGAGCATTATCTCAATTCGTTGAGGTTCTGCTTCCCGGCATATGTCGACAGTTTGGCTCAAATAAACTCACTAAAATTCTTTACAGGTTTCAATGTTTTTTTTACGTTAACAGGACCATGCCCAACCGAGCCACACAGGCCCAGGGCCTATTTTCTTACTCTTAAAAAGAGACCCCGGGAAGCAATAGCCTCTTCCTTTTCTTGGAAGACAGGGAGGGAGAGACACATGGAGCTGGGGCAGCCACCAGCTGGAGGGTGAAGATGACGAAAGAGGGCCGAGTGGAGAGAGTCACAGAGAAGTGACCCCTGAGCCCTGGCACTCCGTGCCGGGACCCATACAGAGGTTGCAGTTGGAATGATCCTAATCTGTGAGACATTATTGACAAATTATTTTTTACATTTACAAAAAATCCTAAATGTCTTGGTTCAAAGGATGCATATTTAGGTGTGAGGAACAAAAGAGTAGATAAATGATATGGCCCAGCAGGAGTGGTTTCTCTCTACTTCTGCCAGAAGTCAAGATAAAGCATGCTGGCAAGACACAAGTTGGAAAAGAGTTTGAAGAATGAAAGGTTGAGGAGCACCCAACGTATCACCCCAAAGAATCAGAGCATTTGATGAAAATGATGGAGTTCCTCAGCAAGGAGAGGAGAGTAGAGAGAGACTGTGCAAAGCATGATTTCCTTGTGTGACACCATAAAGATCATGGAGTTTTTTGGATGGTCCAGTATAGGCTTCAGAAGTCAACTGGAAGAAGGACCTGGAGCTACACTGTCCAATACGGTAGCTACTATTTACAGGTGGTGACTTATAGGTACAACATACCCATTCCAAATGGACATGTGCTGTAAATGTAGACTGAAGACCAGAAAATGCATGTAAAATATGTTTGCAATAATATTTATATCATTTACATGTTAAAATGAGTTTTTGATATATTGGGTCAATTAAACTTAATATTAAAATGAATTCCACCTGTTTCCTCTTACTTTTTCAATGCAGCTATTAGAAAATTTAAAATTACATATGCAGCATTGTATTGATGGTGCTGAGCGAGATGGTTGGCCCCTAAGAAGCCATTGAATGGAGCAAGGAGACCCCATCCACGGAGGCTTTGGGGTGGACCTTCCCCAGTCTCCCCTGCCAGGAGGTTCATAGGCACATCTAGACCAGCTAATGTGCCTCTGAGGGAGCCAACAGTGGTGTTATCTATGTCTAGTATGCTGTTTGCCGGGATATTAGTGGCCACGCAGCCACAGGCAGCATGGTGGAAAGGGAGCAGCCAGTCATGTTCCCTTACCCAGTGGCCCTGAAGGCCCAGCGAGGTTGAGAGCATTGCAGGTGCACAGGAATAGAGAGTTGTGTCGAAGCAGCATTAGGGCTTTCCCTGGGCAGGTGATAGACAAAAGACCAAATACAATGATTGGCAAAATAGTGTTTGAAATGGTAAGTCATGGGATCAAGGCTGGCTACGAAGAGAAATAAAATTGGGGGTTGTGTTAGGAAAAGAAGTAAAACTGGAGGTTGGTTGGAGAATGAGTGATTAGAAAAAAATTAAGGGTCTCAGGACTAAAGTCTTGCTGCAACTGAAGAGAAGTTGTGTTTCTGCAATTCACTTATTCACTTATATCTCACTTATCGTCCATCTCAGGCAGAGATAGACAATAGACATAGAGCTTCCTTTGGCCTCACAGGGTCTCGGTGTTGATCATATCTATTCTTGAAAATGCTCCTTTAAAAAACAAATAAGCAAACAAACATACATTTCCACAAGCCACTCACTTCTGTGCCACTTACCGATTTGTCCCGGGAGATCTTCTTGAAGATAACATGGTGTGGTGTAGACTTACTGGTCTTGACGTTGGCAGCCATATTATCTGTCTCTGGCAGCTTCTTCCACCTTGGGATGTACGTTGGGTGTTAGGGGGCTGGAGAAAGGTAAAATCAATCCTGAATATAAAGTCAAGAGCATTCTGGGTAGAAAACCTACTTGTGAGATGCAGTACATCCATCAGACCTTTCCTGCTACTGCCTCAATCTCCATGTTTGATTTATAAATAGGGTCTTTGTCTAATTTGTGTTGCCTGGCAGTGTGCTACTTTTTAGAGCTGTGTTTTTATTTTTATTGCTAAGCCTCAAACATTTCTTTTTTAAAAAAAAATATTTTTATTGATTTCAGAAAGGAAAGGAGAGGAGAGAGAGATAGAAACATCAATGATGAGAGAGAATCATTGATCGGATGCCTCTTGCACACCCCACACTAGGATGGAGCTCGAAACCTGGGCATGTGTCCTTGACTGGAATCAAACCCAGGACCCTTTAGTCATTGAGCAAAACTGGCTAGGGCCAGCAGACCTCTTAGTAGACCTCTTCAGGAAGTCTAGCTGGCTTCCAAAGAGAAGGTTTTCCGTCCTAAGGTTTTCCGTCTTATGGCAATTAAAATAGAAAAGTTTCCGGAAAAGCACAACAGAGCCCCTTCACAAATACCATTTTCAAATGCATTGAATCCCCCGAAAAGTTCTGTGCAGCCGTTTGTAGCCGGTGGTGCTTTCCTGTTCCTCCTCCCTCCTGCCCAGCTGCACCATGAAGAGGCCGTCTTAGCTTCGGGAGCCCAATGCCCTCCAAGTCTCCCCAACAAGCAAAGTCCATGGAAGCTACACGGAACAGGCGAAATGGGGACAGACTGACTCCATGAAAACCTGACTCCTGTCATCCTGGCCCTGGCTCTTCCCTGTGCCTGCCCCAAGTGTCTGAGAAGGCTTGTGCAAGGGCAGTCACATACCTTGTGCAACCAGTGGCTGGGCCCAGGGGAGAAGGTCTCTGTGCCCTCGGGGTGGCAGCCAGCCCTCGCTGTCTAACCAGATGACCCCAGAGAGGCCCCTGGCTGACGTGTGTGGGGAATTTGTAGGGGATCTGGAGTGGGGTCCAGCACCCAGGTCTGTGTCTCAAAGCCAAATCCCATGTAAGGAGCAGGGTGAAAATTGGATTAGTGTCCAGATGGGTGAACTGGCCGTTTCAGCAGTTCTAGGCATTAGGCCAGGGTCTCCGTCCAGAGGGGCTCAGATGCAGGAGCTCCCCCCCTCCCCCGGCACTTGAGTGGGGAGGGGCTGGAGGGAGGCACAGTGGCTCAAAGAAAGCGGCTTTTTATCCTAACCCTCTTTGGGTTCTGGAAATAGACTGATTATCCCTGCAAAGGACAGGGGGTTTTCGAGTGCTCAACACACTTGATTAAACTCAGTAGGCAGCTAATACAACCTTGGGGGCAGGGATATAAACAAAAAGGTCAAGGAGAAATGTCAACCTCAAGATGAACCCCTGTGCTAGGCAAGCCAAACTAGACAGGTCCCTCTCTTCCAGCCCGTTGTCCTATGGACTAGGTCCTGACTCCCCAGTGTCTCTGGAATCTGTCCACAGCTCTCTGGGCCCAGAGCCTCCCCCAGAATCCACAGCAGCCACCTTGCTTCCCTGCGGTGTCTGACTGCACCGTCTACCTCCACCCTCCAGGCCCTTCCAAGCCCTGCTCTGCACCCGCCTGCTTACCATGTCCCATTGCTCTCAGGACACAGGCACACATCTTTAAAACTCTCCCACCTCTCTGCATGGTCCTGAACCCCAGTCCTACTGTTCTCTGTGCCAGAACAATTCTCTCCTCGCTTCACCTCCCTGACTCAGTCCCTCTTCAGATTCTAGCTCAAGAGCCCCTTCCTCAGGGGAGCCTTCCCCATCCTCCAGGACTAGGTTAGAGGCACAGTGCACTTGACACTTGCTCTAGGCCAGGGGTCCTCAAACTACGGCCTGCGGGCCACATGCAAATACAAATATCGTATTTGTTCCCGTTTTGTTTTTTTACTTCAAAATAATATATGTGCAGTGTGCATAGGAATTTGTTCAGTTTTTTTTTTAAACTATAGTCCAGCTCTCCAACGGTCTGAGGGACAGTGAACTGGCCCCCTGTTTAAAAAGTTTGAGGACCCCTGCTCTAGGCTTTACAAGGGCAGGGACTCAAGCCGCTGCATTTCCCTCACCTCTGGATCCCAGTTCTCAGAACAGCTGCTCCCAAGAACACCCAGGGAGTGAGTGGATGGCACGACGTGGCCACTAACCCATTTACTCACATGCTGGACGTTACCTGGTGTCTGGGAATGAAGGGAGTATATGCAGAAAGCTTGTTTGGGGTGTGAGCATCTATCAAAACATGCCAGTGGCTTCCTGCCTAAGGTGGTAATTTCTGCGAGGTCCTGCAGGACCTGGCTTTCCTGCTGTCTGACATAATTTCTCACCGTCTCACCCACTCAGCTCGTCCACTGGCCTCTTTGCTTTTCTTCAAACCTGCCTCAAGGCCTTTGCACTCACAGTTCCCTCTTCTGGAACACTCACTCTTCCCACTGATAGCCCTTCATTCCTTTGGGTCTTCACTTCAATGTCACCCTATTCATCTACATCCTTTTATACCCTTTCCCAAATCTTTTATCCTCCTTCTCTCCATATCACTCATTGTCATCTAACATACAAGAGAATTTACTTTCTTAATCTTGTTTATTGTTTGCCCCCCTACACTTCATTATTAGAATATAAGTTCCAAGAGTTTAGAGCTTTTTAAAATGTTTTTACTTATCCCATCTCCAGCATTTAGAATAGGGACCTTAATATTCTTTGAGTGAATCAAAGAGCCATTGGATTGCAACAGTGTAATAGCTGGCAATAAACTTGGGGGAACCTTTTTAAAAATATATATATTTTATTGATTTTTTTACAGAGAGGAAGGGAGAGGGATAGAGAGTTAGAAACATCGATGAGAGAGAAACATCGATCAGCTGCCTCCTGCATACCCCCTACTGGGGATGTGCCTGCAACCAAGGTATATGCCCCTGACCGGGATAGAACCTGGGACCCTTCAGTCTGCAGGCCTGCAGGCCGACGCTCTATCCACTGAGCCAAACCGGTTAGGGCAGAACCTTTTTTTAAAAAATTTCTAAGGGAGAAAACTTTTTTTTAAATAGAGGAATGTCAGCTAATAAATGTAAAACATCATTTGACCAACTGATTATATTAATTATGACTTTTAAAAAAATATATTTTTATTGATTTTAGAGAGGGAGAGGGAGAGAAATATCAATGTGAGAGAGAAACATCAATCAGTTACCTCCAGTGTGCACCCCTGACTGGTAACCAAACCTGAAACCTGGGCATATGCTCCGAGTGGAATCAAACCGGCAAACCTTCCTTGCAAGGTTATCAACATTTTTTTTTCTGTTAATCCTCACCTGAGAATACTTTTCCATTGATTTTTAGAGTGAAAGGGGAGAGGACAGGGAGAGGGAAAAGGAGAGGGATAAGAGAGACACACTGCACATCAATTGCTTGCCTCCCAAACATGCAACCTAGGTACATGCCCTTGACCAGGAATCAAACCCGTGACCCTTCAGTGTGCGAACCGACACTCTAACCACTGAACACATTGGCCAGGGCAGGTTCTCAATTTTTGATAAAATATTGTGTTTCTTCCCCCTTCTTTATTGAGGTATACTTGACATACAACAAAATTGACTCATTTTCAATATACAGTCTGATGAGTTCAACCACCACTATGATCAAGACACAGAACACTTCCATCACCCCAAAGTTCCCTGGCCCCCATTTTAGTCAACTCCTCCACCAACCTCCTCTGCCACCCCCCTCCCCACAACCCAGGAAAACACTAATTTGCCTCTGTCATTAGTTTTGCATTTTCTATTATTTATGAACTTTAAAATAGTAGAGAAGAGTTGCCAACCTGCCCTGGCCAGGTGGTTCAGTTGGATGAAGCACTGTCCAGTACACCAAGAGGTTTTGGGTTTGATTTCTGCCCAGGGCACATACCTAGGTTGCAGGTTTGATCCCTGATCAGGGTGAGTACGGGAGGCAACTGATTGTCTCTCTCTTTCTCCCTCCTTCTCTCTTTCTCAAATCAATAAGCATCCTCAGGTCAGGATAAAAAAATTTTAAAGTCACTATCCTTCTCCTACAATCCTTTTGGAAATTTACTGGTCTGTGAATTCTCAAAGTCTGGCCACCATGGGCTCTAGCAATACTTGTTTCTCTGGAGTTGGCATCTTGTGAGATGAAGCTAACATGCCGTGTTTCCTCTCTTGCCACCAATCCCAGCCCTGGCTTGTGGGGGTGGGGATGTTCAGCTAAGAAGCTTATGGGCTTTGGGGCAAGGTTATCATCCAGGGGTTCATTAGGGCACATGCATGAGGAAAGCTGGTACACGCTGTGACCATCAGCTACAGAATATAAGCCTTGTTTTTCAGGGCCTTCATTTTACTGAAGCAGAGTGCTTGAGAAGTTTGAGGCAACTCTATTTATGAAAAGTGCCAGAGATTGGGAGCTTTTAAAAGCCACCTTAATTTCAAGATGATCTAAGTCAATGGACCTGGGGAATAGAGGGCTGTTATGGGTTGGGCTGCTTATACCTGAAATCAGTGAGCCTCAGAACCCAGGACTCCAGTCTGGGGCTGTTTGTACAACATGCTCCTGCTGCATGGAGAACAGGAGCACCATGTACATTCTCGGCACGTTGCCTCAAGATGGACATTTGAAATTTGTCTTGGGGTAGGACCCCAGGGTGGCAAAAGGGTTTCAGTGCCCATGAAAAATAAGCACCCGTGTTCTAATTATAATAGTCACTTCTGGAGGAGATTAGATTAACTTGGAGCAATGGAGAGAAGTAGAGTGGAGGCTGGTTTGGTTTTCTCACACCTCATGCTTTTTCAAAGAAAGGTGGTAGTGATTTCCCCATCCCTGAAAGCATTCAACAACTTCTTGTGGCTATTGTAGAAGAGAGCCAAGCAAGGGATGGGGTGTAGACTAAATGCTTTTCAAGGGTCTCTGCCCACTTGAGATACCATTTATGATTTCATTTTTTAAAATACATCTTTATTGATTTCAGAGAGGAGGAGAGAAACATCAATGATGAGAAGCATTCATGGGCTGCCTCTTGCATGCCCCTGACTGGGGATTGAGGAGCAACCTGGGCATGTGCCCTGAGCGGAATTGAACCATGACCTCCTGGTTCATAGGTCGATGCTCAACCACTGAGCTACACTGGCCAGGCCAGAAACACTTGGTTTCTGCAGCCCAGCAGTCTTGCATGGGATGCTTTATCATGGCCACTCTCCTCTCTGGATGCCCCATAGGTGATGAGTTTCAAGTCTACATTTTAAAATGTCCAGTTCCCCAAGAACACAGTTGTGAAGACACAGGCAGCTCTGCGCACCTTGGCACACTCCGTGATCTGGAACTTCCCCACCCACCCACTCTGGGCCCCTCCGTTTCCCCATGTCCACACAAAACGTCCCATGTGCCATCATGTGAAGATCAGAGGGGCTTTACAAGACTCTTAGGATAAAGGCAAGTGTGCGTAGTCTGTGCTTTAGTAAGACATCACACTTGATTTACTACACTATTGTGGGCAACGACTAAGGAAATAGTTAAGATGTTTAAAAATTCTCAACTTCTGACATGTTAATGCATGCATCAAAGCTGACAACGCTGACTAGGGAGCTCACTAGCTATAACCACCCAGGAGTCCTTTGCCCACCTCCCACCCTCCAATGGAATCAGTAGCACAGGTAGGGTCCCCGATAACCTCAAAGGTGGCAGGGTGAAGACCACGAGTTGGATGGAAGCCATACTCCACTGCAGTGAGTCTACACCATCAACTCAATCTTGGTGGCCAGGTGACTTGAAAAGCTTCAGTGTGGATGAACCTCAAATTGAAACTTTTTAAAAAAGCAGAGACAGCAGGAATGCTCCCCTCCAAGTTCAAAGAAAATAGGATAATCAAAGGCTACTGCAACGATAACTTTGGGTCTCCTTTAAAAATGACTCCCTTGCCTGATTGGTGTGGCTTGGTGGGTGAGCATTGATCCATGAACCAGGAGGTCATGGTCCAATTCCCAGTCAAGGCACATGCCCGAGTTTTGGGCTTGATCCCCAATAGGGGCGGGCAGAAGGCAGCCAATTGAAGATTTTCACTCATTCTCTCTGAAATCAGTAAAAACATTAAAAAAATAAAAAAGACTCCCACTTGCAAAGGGTTTCTTCAGCTTTCTGGAGAGTGCTGCCTGAGACGTCAGCTCTTGATGGAATCTTGACTCAAGCTGCTGGGCCGAGCAGATGTTTGGCCAACTCCTCAGTAAACACAGTGTTGTGATGCAACTGTCTTACGGGGCATTCCAGGGAGATCCTAATTGTTAATGCAGAAGGATGCTTGCTAGGTATCTGAGCTGCCATTTAAAAGTCACTCCTCAATGAGGTAATTCATGCCCCTTCAACGAAGAGGAGCCTGGAGACACGGAGAGTTCATGATCAATCCTGTGGACAAAGTCTCCAGTGCAGGGCCCAGGAGCTTGTCCTGCTGCCTGTGGAGCCAACTGCAGGGGTAACAGAAGTGCATGCGGCTCTCAGAACACAGCTCCCCAAGTTCTGAAGACACCCATTTCCTGTTTAAGAATTGCAAATGACGGGAAGCTGGGACGTTCATATTTATAGGCAGTGACAACCTGGACTTAAATGAACAAGGAGAAAAAGACACCAGGAAAGTATTTCCATTACTTACAAATGAATAAAAGCCAGGAAAATAAATAAAAGAGCTCCCACCGGCCCCTTAGGATAAAGGAGAATAAAAGAACCACCAAGAGACATGGAGTTTGAAAAGTATATAACAGATTTCTTTTTTATTTACAATCAAGTTCTGTTGGGCAACACAGTTAAATAAATAAAAGATGTGCCCTGGCCTGTGAATTTCAACTCCCCTCAACTCGAGCTCTCTGAACAGAAAAGAGAAGATGAAGGTGGGCAAGAGGGAAGGGGAGTTCTGCCCCGGGGGAGGAAAGGCACTCCTCATCCCCCACCCCTCACCAGGCTCTAGCACTCACACCAACATCTGTCCAGAGAGCAAGTATGGGAGGGAACAAATAAAGTGCAAATTAGAAAGTGATAAAAATATTGGTGTTTCAGTCACTCAAGGAACGAAAATTTTATACACAAGGAAGATGGGAAAGAAATGCTTTAAAAAAAATGCCCCAGGCCAGTTTCCCTGGCCTCAATCACAGCTCCTGAAATGGAAGGTGATATTCATTCCCCGCCTCCTGGAATGGGCTTCCTGCGCTCCAGCACTGAGGGCACTGCACATGGGCTTGGCACAGGGGCAGTGACCTGGAGCTGCTGGCTCCAGAGATACACCCGAGTCCCAGCAGCTGTACCCAAAGACTGTGGCATGCACCCACTTTCTTGGAAGGGACAGATGGGTCTAGGAAGACACCTACTCCTGCAGCACACACACACTTCTCTGGAAAAAAAGGTTTTTGCACTTCCTCTCAAAAAAATATTTTGTAACCAAGTTGAGATTTATGTTTTGACCAATAAATAGATATGTAGAATCAGGAGTTTCGAAGAACAGTTACTTTCCAAGAATTGTTTAGGAGACCTAAGAAAATTCCAACCGTAATCAGGAGATCACACTAAGAGCTTCGGAATAATGATACAAACCAGCAGGGTGGACGGCAGTCCCATGTCTCCTTGGAAACCAGGGCAGTCCCTGCGGGCTACCTGAGGACAGGGGTAATCCTGTTTGGGTATCTGTTAATCCAATGATTAAAGCAAGTTCACCAGGAAAATGATCCAAGGCGACAGGACATGCGTTGGCCAGAACTGACTCTGAAGGGAGAAATAAGCGGGAGGACCCCCCCACATACACACATGTGGGGTGCTGTTGGCACTGCCTGTGCTGCCTGCCCCGCTGAGGTATGGACGGTCAGAGCTAGTAGTGTTTCCCACAGAATGGAGGCAGCGACCCACCTCTGCTAAGTGGCTGCAGAGGTAGCGTCATTCCTCCAGGTCATTGGAGACTGCAGCCCAAATCCTCAGAAGTCCTGCTCAAGGAAAGTCGCCTGGCTGGCTCTTCTCTGGAGGTCAAAGCTACACCCCACATGCCACCTGCCAGGACAGAGCTGCGGCCTGAGTGCTTCTCCGGCTTCGGATCTGCTCTCTCCTGAGGAGACACCGTCAGTATTCTGACCACAGCACAGCTTTGCTTCCCTTGTCCACACTGACGATGTGGGAGCCGGAGGGGGACCATGCCACTGCATTGATGGACGAGCTTCAAAGGGAGAGGTCAGAACATCTGTGAGGCCTCAGTGAGCTCGGCACCAGGCTCCCTCACTCCTGGGGGTTGTGCTTTCTCCACAGCTGTTTTACTCACCCGGCTGCTCCCGCTCACAGGCAGGCACTTAGTAAAGAGCAGAAGAATGCAGGAGGAACCCTGCACTGTGTTTTAGGAAGCAGTTTGGGAATGAAAGGAGCAGGCCCGATCAAGTCTACCCTAAGTGAACAGCTCTGGGTGAATGAAGCAGAGAGGGACAGGACGACTGACTGAGGAGTAGAAATTGTCACTGCTTTTGAGGCACAGAGAGAGGTGGTTGTGGAGGAACCCTGGGACTGTGTTCTAATTAGCAGTTGGGCCTGGGTGGATGGAGCAAAGCTAAGAAAAAAAGGAGCCTAGGGGAAGACAAGAGAATGTTTCTCTACTCTTTTCTCCAGCAGCCACTATTCTGATTGCTCAAACCGGAAGATTCTGTATAAACATACCAGCAGAGCACTGCAGCAGGCTGCACTGGGGGGACTGGCTGCTTCTCTCCACTAACCTAGCTCACAGCAGAGCACATGAGTGCACACTGCCCTCATGGGGCAGACTCAGGTCCATGCCTGAAGAGAGCATGATGAAGTCACAGGACCCGCTCACAACCTCAGAGGGGCTCCCAGGGGTCATCTTACCCATGATGCTTTGAAAGGACCTTCTCCACTTTCCCAGAGAGCACACTCCAGACGTAGAGAGAGCCCTCCGCGGAGCCTGCTGCCACATAACTGCCATCAGGGCTGGAGAACACAGAAGACAGGAAATGGTGTCAACCCCCCCCCCCCCCACCCCCCCAGCCCTTCCCCAGCATCCTCATGGACCTCCTGGCAAGAAGCAATGTTTAGTCTTCATTTATGAGACAAACACAGACTGGTCCTGTATACCCAAAAAATCAGAACTTGACACTCATGACTGTTACACCAAAGCTATTTCACCCTGTTATCTTGGCCTCACCCACCCAATGAAGAATAGTGTCACTATGTTACTTCTTGAGGCCACAAGTCCCTCACTATCTCAGACTCCAACTCAGCACACACAGGGAGTCAACCCCTGAATGGTGACGGGTTTCTTTTGTCTGGCAGACTGCCTGGTCACGTGGCTCAGTGAAAGTAGGAAAGAGAGAAGCATTAACTGTGATGCCGGAACTGTTCCATGAGACTTTCCCACACTTCCCTAAAAGCTCTCAAACAGCTCTTCTCTAAATGCATGGAGAGATGCGAACCTGCTGTGCCCAGCAAGAACCAAGTGGGCAACCAGTTCATTTTGGTACAATCACGAAGGAACAGGAGGGAGGAAGGACATGATAGTGACCTCTAGCACTGAATCTACAGGTTCACTCCTGGATGCTCGGCTGAGACACTGTATAAATCTGGCTCACTTTCCCAGCGGGAAAATGCCCATGCTTAACCTTTGCGATGAACCAAGCTTGGGGGTGAGGTGGGGCAGAAGGAGCATCACCACTAACCTGAACACGACTCTCGTCCAGTCAGAGCCACACTTGAACCCAGGAGCACTGAAACAAACAAGAGGGCACCGTCACTCTGAGAGCTCAGAGTACTCAGGGTCTGAGAGCAAACCGGGGCCTCCGGTCTTCATGCAACTCTCAGGAGCTCCAAACCAGCGTGGCTTTAGTTACCTAAATGTCTGTCTGACAGCATTTATTCGGAGATCAATAATTTTTAGCAGGTCATCACGGGAGCAGCTTAGGAGTTCAGTTCTTTCTGGGTTTAAGTCCAGGGCGGTAATCTTCCCCAAGAGCTCCATCTCTCGGATGATAGTCTCTGACCTACCAAAGAGATGGAAAGTCTGAGAAAATGTACCACAGAAATGTCAGACTTCCCCATCTGAACCAGGATGGCATGCCATGGAGCAGAGAAGGGGAAAAGGCAAGCCAACCAGAATGCAAAGCTCTTCCAGGCAGTGAATGTGTTCCCAGCCTTATAAAAATAACCAGTGTTGCTTTTATTATCTTTCCATCAACAGACTCTATGGTAATAATTTTGAGAACTAGAACTCTAAATCTGGCAAGGATTCATTTCCTTGCCCACTTTTGGAACCATACGATAAATGCCAATCGGAGCTTCTGATCAGCATGTACCAACCAGGGCTCCTATCCAAATATGGAGAAAGCTGTGCTTTCTCAGTCTCCCTGCCACACTAAGTTCAGCTCAGGGGCCCCCAACTTCTTGGTGATGCTAGATGTGAAACTGGGACTCCGGGGTAGTCACCACACTCTGCAAGGCCCTCTCTCTTTCACTCTCTAGATTCTCACCTGGGCCCGTCCATAGCTAGGCCTGTGAACAGAAATCCTGGGCAGGACCCTGTTGCTGATGCAGGTGAAGGAGGCGCAGACCCTTCTGCAGGCATTTTGGTGTACTAGTAAGCGATCAAGGAGATGATTTCCTACCACAAACCATAACTAAGTAAGAGTGTTTTATCTTAGTGTTGGTAAGTATGTAGCTGGAGGCAAGACACTCCACTGCCTTGGAACTCGGGGTCTTCATCTCTTAAATTAGGGGCTACACCAATAAAACTTGAAGTGATGTCTAGGAGTCAGGAGCATCATTCCAGGCCTTTCAAAGCCTCATCTATAGCCATGGCTCTTCACTCCCCATTCCGTCCACAACTGTTCAACTGGGCTTCTGCCCCAGTTGCCCTCCCTTCACTCAATCGGATCACCAACCACCTCCTATCAAACCAGCCTCATCCAACTGGACTCCTCCTGCCACCTGACCCCGTTACTCCCTTAGCCGTGGCCCATCCACAGGACTCTGGCTCTCTTGCCCTTTCTAGTTCCTCCTCCTCAGACGGATCCCTAAGTGCTATCTTCTTAGTGCTTTACGTGTGTCTGAGTAATCTGTTCTCATACCTCCAAAGTCCTCTCTTGAGGACTTCCAACCTCTTTCAAAAATTCTGCTTTTGTTTTTCCAAATGTCTATTAGAAACCACAAACTAATGTCTTTAGCTGAACACATTCTCTGCACCCTCTTCCTAAACTTGTCATTTATTGTCTTGCTTTAGTTTTCTCCTTCCTCACCTTCACATTCAACTTGTCACCAAGTCCTGCCAGAATTCTCACTCAAGTGGATGCCCACCTTCTTCCTCAACTGCTTGGAGTTCAGATCCTCATCAACTCTATTAATTTCCCTCTAAAAGTGCCACCCACACAAACTACTAGACTCCTGGGAAGCAATCCTTTGCTGAACATCCAATGGCTTCTAAGATCAAGTCTTTTACAAAATGGCATATAAAGCCCCTGGCCATCTGGTCCCAACACACAGTATCAGTCTCACCTGCCCAGAATGTCTCTCGGGGGCTTTTCTGCAATATGAAGCCTGCTCTCCTCTCAAGATGAGTCTTGAGGCATGCTCTAACATCCCTGAACAAAGGAGCTGGCTCTGAATGCCTCAGCACTCAGGGCAGACCTGTGTGACTGTCCCACCTACTACATTTAATTACCCACCCACCCAGGTGTTCATCTCTGCTGATCATGCACCGGAAAGTACACAGTGCAAATCCATGGATGTTGACCACAACTGTCGATTTCATGGTAAAGAATATCAAACTGTTAAAGTAAATGTGGACTGGAGTTTATCTCTGCATTTGCAGGGATTTAAAAAAACCCACATACAAATATTCACAGTTCTACCACATACAGACCCTCTCACA
Source organism: Myotis yumanensis (assembly GCF_028538775.1). NCBI lineage: Eukaryota > Metazoa > Chordata > Mammalia > Chiroptera > Vespertilionidae > Myotis > Myotis yumanensis. Next base: position 31,838,637 of record NW_027223759.1, on the reverse strand, counting down.
TGCCTCCCCACCGAGGGAGCTCTTGGGTATCATACCGGATGTCCCAGAAACGAATTTTCTTGTCAAAATGTCCACTCATTACACACTGTTCTGTGCAGACAATATCGTTGCAGCTGGATCCCGCAAACACTGTCTTTATGCCTGAAAGAAAGCCGAACATCAGTCATCACGCAGAGGCTCCTCCGTGGCCGTCCACATAACCTCACTCCCTCAGACCCCCAAGCCAACAGAACTCCTCATTCACATGAAGCTTCAAACATGGAAAATTGCCACCACCTCAGCACCATTCTCACTTGCATTCAAACTGTATCACACTAAATGCAGGCTTTGAGGTAGAAATAAACACCTCTGCAGTTAATGTCTAATCCCACATATAAACAGAGAGACTGAATTTCCTCACAGACTTTGCTGCGCAGATCCCAGAGTTTGAGGGTCCGGTCATGACTTCCAGAAACAATACGCGCATTGTCCAGCAGGAACTTGGCAGAGAGCACTTTGCCACTGTGTCCCGTGAGTGTGTGCTAGGAGAGAGAAAATACGGCGGGATAAGCCTGTGGGCAGCACACTGCGAGGGAGCCAGCTTCTCCAAACACCCAACGGTTGGTCAGGAACATCAGAGGCAGAAGGACCAGTAGCTGGGGAAACACCCAAAAAGCCTATCTATCTACGGGTACTGCCCAGAGGTGAGGTGTATTAGAGGAATAGGATAAATCTCTGACCACAATAACATAAAAAAACAAAAAAAGCAAAAAAACAAAAACATCAGCAGTACAAAGTTCACGTGTCCCATCCTCAAAACCAGCAAGGGCAACCAGAGGACTTTTTTGAAACACTGCACTGTTCTTGCACCTTTTTAATAAGACTGTATTATATCAAATCACAACATTTTAAAAGCCTTGGGTTTAGCCAGTGCCTCTAAAAGTCAGAATAGACACAATTTACAAAAGGAAACATCAGGCCTCATTAAATAAACAATTAAAAGCCCTGGGGGTTTTTCAAAGAGAGGTCTCAGCTTGAAAGTCAGATCAGAACCACAGGTACCACACTCCCAGTAATCACATCCCTTCGAGACTGGCTGTGGGATGCCAACCACGTGTCCTCCCTGGGCTCGCCAAGGAACACAGACCTGGGACATCACAGAGTGTCAGCTGCCCTTTTACCCATCAAAGCACTACTGGAGCCTGATGGGAGCAAGGCGGCTGGGGATGGTGAGGATGCAGGGAGGGGACCTGGGGAGTCAGCCCTTTTACTAGTCATCATTGACCTCTTTTATATTTGCAAAACCTCAAAGGCTCAAAAGGTATTCACTGATGTTTTCTTTCTAATAAAAACAAGCCTTTTTAAAAGACCCTAGTATACTTACTCCACTGGTAATGATGGCTTTCAACCTCACTCCCAAAGATGAGACCTCAGAGTTTCGTGTAAAGTTTTCAGTGTTGAAATTTTAGAGTCCCGTCTTTCTGCTATACTGAGTGGAGCAACTGCATTTAGTACAGGAACAGAAACTTAGGACATGCGTACTTCTCCCTTTCTAAGAAGTCTGCTCGGCTTCTCACTCACATCCCTCACCCGACACCTCTCTGAAACTGGGACTGATCTTACAAGTGTGCCAGCAGGTGGTGGCTGGGCTGCAGCAGTGTGAAAGCTGCCACCAATCCTGCTGGTGAAAGCAACTCCAGCACCAAAGCTGACATTCCACACAGTACAGGAACGTGAGTCCACTCAGTACAACTCATCCAATCTGTACAAGTCAGAGGAGACAGGAATCTGGGTAGGTACTTCTCATGCAATGCAAATTAAGTCCTTAGTTCTGTGTATATGCACTGTCTGTAATCACATTTCACCAACATAGGGAGAAAACGACATCGCTCATGAATGGGCTATGCGAATGCACTCACTCTTGCACACTTTCACATTTCTGTACATTTCATGTTATTTTTAACATTATAGTATAAGCAGGTTTTCATGTGATAGCTGAAAACACATGGGCCTGGAGTCACCCTGATGTGGCTCTACACAGCCTGGGCCTCTAAGTTAAACTGAGGAAGACAAATCTCTTTCTCACGCTGGTTTAACAGTATGAAATAGGCACATGTGGACAGCACTAACTCTTCCTGTTTGCACCCTCACGCTTAAGTCTTCATAAATACTTTAATAGCTGAATAACCTGTATGTGGTGAGGTGACAATTTAGCTGAAATTTCCTTGGCCAGCAGACACTTAAGTTGCTTTAAAAGTTTCATGATAACAAATAATGTTGCAATGAACACTATGAGCACACAGCTTTTTCTTGAATTATTTCCTGGAATGAACTATTGGACTAATGCAGTGGTTCTCAACCTTCTGGCCCTTTAAATACAGTTCCTCATGTTGTGACCCCCAATCATAAAATTATTTTCGTTGCTACTTCATAACTGTAATGTTGCTACTGTTATGAATCGTAATGTAAATATCTGATATGCAGGATGGTCTTAGGCGACCCCTGTGAAAGGGTCTTTCGACCGCCAAAGGGGTCGCGACCCACAGGTTGAGAACCACTGGACTAATGGAATAAAGAAAAGGAATGTTTTTATTGGTTGGCCCTTCATATGTATTGTTAGCTTGCTTTTTAAAGTCTGGACTTCTGTGAATCTTGCTCTTGGTGGCAACCCGGATGGATCTGCCTGAGGCTGACTAGCTCCATCTCTATGTTCTCAACAGCAAGGAATTGAGCCTCCTATAAGCACTCACTTTTACCATTTAAAAAGTGCTTATTTTAAGTGGATCAGATTTATTAAAATTTTTTTCATTCACTCAGTTTTTTGTATTCACTTATAATATTTAATTTTAATACTACTTTTAAGTTTTACCTTAGTCTTTTCAACAAGGACTCACTAGACATGCCACAGTGGGTTCGGCTGTTGCAGCAGCTCGAGCCCCACATGGGAGGGAGGTTTGGCATGCTTTTCTAGCGCTCTGCCCAGACTCGCGTGTTCCGGGGCAGACCCCGAGGGCTGCCCACCATGCAGGCAGCTACTGTTAATATCAACTGAAGACCACTGATGCCAGAGAAATGCAGAACTTGATGAGGAAGTTTCTGAAATAATCACCACCACCTGAAAGCCAGTCCTGCCTCTGGCCACCTCTCCATGTCACTGTCAGAGAACTGAACAGGGTGGATTCTTCAATCCAGTTCCTCAAGTCACAGCTCAGAGAGCGGCCGGGCCAGTTGGCACTGACTTTAGATTTTTAAGGGAGTCTAACACACCTGGTATTGAAGGAGTCCTGTCATGGGCCCCCTTCAATGCCAGGCTGTTTCTAGGGGCCCTTTTCTAAAAGGGTTTTAAAGCAAGCACTCACCCAGCTGCTTCTTGCATCTAGTCTCTCCCAACACTATTCGCTTATCATCAAAGTTAAAGAGATACTGACCAGTGCTTGGATCTGAGTTTTAGACCATAGGTGTCCATTCATCCTCTGTAGAGAGGGTCTAAGTGGGAGCCACAGCCCCTACAACAGGAAGCCCACTTAGTTCCGGGCCTTAGTAAGGGTATGATGTGTGAAAAAGGCCTCCTGGATCTCTTCTCACATTTACTGAGGAACAGGACATGGCTGTGAGCAGACCTGAGGCCACAGAGCCAGCTAGTCCAGCGAAGGAGACGATGGCCCCAACACGAGCCCAGCTTGCCAGCACCCTCAGTTGCAGAACCCTCTCTGATAAAACCTCAACAGTATGACCTCTGTCTTCTAGAACTACCTCACCTCCAGATTCTCTTCCTCTTATGTCAGACCCAAAGGTGATGCCCACCTGTAAAGAACTCTACCAACGAAAAATACATCCTGCACAACTGATTGACTCAACTGCCTGCCTGGGTCCTCCCTCCAAGGGCCGCAAATGTAAGGAAAGCTGTACGTCCCTCAATTAAACACTTCAGCTGTTTCCCAGTCTAGAATAATCCAGGCCAATCCAATACAGGAAAGAGCACAGGCCTCAATTCCAATTCTCACCTGTTTGTTAACTATGTGACCTCGGGCAAATCGGAGCCTCAGCCCCCTCATCTAACCACCTTAGCTGCCTTCCTGGGGACTACAGCAGTAATGCACATAACACCCTCAGTACTGGATCTAATACACAGAGGCCACTCAAGAAAAGCCACCTTCCTTCAGGTAAGTTAATGATTGCAGACGCATACAACTGTCTTACACGGCAGTTACACAGAACATGGCAGACCACAGAACGAATTAAAAAACTGCTACGAGAACAGGCTAGGCATCTTTCCATGTTTAGCGTGAACTCTCACGCTTTAAGCTGAAAACTCGCTCAAATATTTGAACAGAAGTGAACTGTTGCTTGAGGCGGGCCTAGCCCTGCCTGTGGGTGCCAGCAGTCCACTTCCACTCCTTCACTCAGACAAGAACCCAGGCAGGCTCTTCAGCTTTCAGGGAACATAATCTGTCATCTTCACGCTTTAGACTTTATATGTGCAGCCCTGGATCTTCTTTCAACTAAGAGTCAAGAATTACCACTGTGATCATTTTTCACAGCACCTTCAAGAAAATGGAAAGTCTAAGGGATCCATTCACTGTGTTTCTAATGATTCTTCTAGCTGCACTCTTGTGTCACCAAAACAGACCACCGTACACCACCCAGCGCAGCTCCCACCTCCCTGCATTTACCTTTAATAAGTTCATCTTGACATCATGCCGTTTTCTGTGTGGGCTGACACACAGAGCTGCTGTCAAAGTCTTTTGGTAAAATGCCTACCAATGTCAAGTTCGCCCTCCATCTTAGCTTTCAGCAGCCCTTATTTAACGAGCTCATGGGAAGACTCCTTCAAGCTTAAGGAGAAAAGCCAGTCTCCAAATCAAATGATGTGTTTTTCATTAGAACAAAGGCAATATAACCCTCACATTTTGGTCTTTGTCTTGGAATCCACAGGACTTCTCGGCAAGTCTGGGTTCAGATACAGGCTTCCTCCACATCTGATCCCATTACACTCCCTCCCCCTGCCCTCCCATCTGACTCCTAGCATTAGTTGTTTTCTCTCAATCACAGAGCATCCATATGTATGTCTATATCCTACTTTTCCAGCTATACTCTGGGAGGTAATTACTGTCAGTTTATATGCTGTCATCAAGACCGCTGAAATTAAGCTAAGACTGGTATCTATGAAAGTACCTCCTCTTATAAATAGGAATGTTCCGAGTCTTTCATGGAAAAGTGAAGGTTTCCTATTGCAGATTAAATGGACCTGCTATTGCCTACCATTGTTGTGCCTCGATAACCATGAGAAGTTAGGAGATTATACTAATTTTCCTAACTGGGTCTTACCCGTAACCGATAATCATCCACGGTCCAGATTCGGCTTGCAAAATCATTTGAAGCTGCTAAGAGGTAAGATCCCTATTGAAATAAAGGAGGAGGGAGGGTGAGACACAAATTTCAGCCAAAATAGAGGAATTTAGTTCACACAATACAAACTCCCCAATAATAAAGTCCAAGAAGGTCTAGATGTCTAAAACTATACACTTGATCCAAATACCAACTATTATCACCAGTGTCTGTCAACTCACCCACCCCGTTACGTTCAGACCTTTCTATTAAGCTCGCTCAATCTCGCCTGAAGGTCGAAGACCCTCCAGCTCAAAATGGAACTTGGCCTCCTGCATTCACTTCCCTCCGCTGCCCACCTTCAGTAACAGCAAATACTAATTCTCTACACGCTGCTCCGGCCAGAAAGCCCACAGGAACTGACTCTCCCCTTGTCTCACCTCCCAGCTACCCCCTCGGAGATCTGCTCATCTCTGGCGCAGGTCTAGCTGGATGCCCTCCTCTCCACCCACAACACCTCAGCCCAAACTGGGACTTGTATCAAGTCTGCAGAGATCAGCTGGGTTAATGCAGACCTGCCTCCCCAACCCAGTTACGATCAGCACAGAATTTGTAATCTACCTGCATCTTTCTTTAATACTGATTTTACTCAAGATAAGTAGCAAACCAGGTGAGTTATTTAAAAATTTTGAAAACCAGATGTCTTGTTTCTAAACACCTCTGAATGCACCTATTTCCCCAGGTGTTAGATACTTACAGCACTATCAAATTCAATGCTTGTAATTCCTGCGTTACTGCCAGAGAGGGAACCCTTGAACTCACACTTGTCTGGATAAAAAGAAAGATGGAGGAAAGAGAAGGTAAAGCCATTATGTAAGTTAAAATGGGGCACCCGAAACACTGGAAGCCAACTATATTGTCAAAACAGCATTCCTGCACCATCACAGAATCAACCAGCAGGACAGACAGAATACGAGACATTTCTAAGAGCAATGAAGGTATATGTGGATGCAGAGCCTAGCATTTTGCATGTGTGTTAAGCTGTTCTTTTAGAGAAATTTAGTGTATATAGGCCATGTCAATTGACTTAGAGACTGAGTTTCATTTAGTTGTTATTTCTCAGTAAAATTTTCTAACTTACATCATAAACACATCTTTGGGTTTGATCCGTGTTTGGACCAACTTAACTACCAACTCTGAACCATCAACTTTTCAGAACCCAGGTGTGATCATTTCAGGAATGTCTGAAAAGAGCTTTTGCTTTAGGTAGGTGTAAATGGCTAGTCATTAGAATTCCAGTTAACCAGTTTGAAATTTCTGGAGTTTGTCCTTGCACTTACTCTATGTCCATGAACTCCAAGACTCCGGCAACCCAGCTGCCTGCCAGTGCTCCCTCCCTCTATCCAGCCTCCCTCACCAACAGACTCAGCTACCGCTCCTGGGTCCTACTCTCACAGAACTGGCCCCACACACGGAAACTTCAATTATGCAGACATAAGCTTAGAGGATTACAAGTCTTGATGACGAAGTGATTACATTCCTTTTTTATAGGGTAGCTTAAGGGTGACCTATATAGACAAGCTAAGAAAACAATTACGGACCCATTCTAAATCAAGTTCATAAAAGGGGAGCACAGGACGAGAAACATTTCAATGTTATCTCTTACTCAACACTTCTAAATAATAGCAATATGAATACAGGTTTGGAGCTGTCAAACATATTTAGGGCTGGGATTATTAACCTGGTCTATGAACTCCACCTCTATACTTACTTGAAAAATATAGCACATTATATGCCTCTTCCTGGATCTTAGCTTTCATTAGATTTTCCAAAGTAAAAAGGGCCAACATCCACTAATTAGGTCTTTATTTAGATTACACCTTTACAGACCAAATTATTATTGCAAATTCTAAGAAACAGCTCTCTGACTTATGCCCAAAATAGTCGTCTACTTGTTTGGCAGCCAAAATGCAAGAAGTGATCGATAAATGCTATTCCACACAAGAGATTGATCTCAAAAGACCAAACACCTTGTTAAAAGTAAAAAGCTCTTTTATCTAGAAGGCACCAAGGGAGGTTATATTAACGCTGTTTATAGAAGTAATTACCAATGGAGCCTCTGCTTTGACAGAAAGAGCAAGGATGGGTGTTCCTACTGGGTGGAGAGTGCCATTCTTCTGATATTTTAAAAGAGTAAAAACAGGACACCCCAAACTATTTCATAAACAGTCTCTTGGACTTTGTACCTTCCAAGGTTCAGTAAATATTAGCCAAGAGGAACAAAACTGCAGACTGAACAGGCTGTTGTGGACTAATTCTAATGGGCTTCAACTACTTGTAACTGCCAGGGATTTAACTACTGAGCCACTTTCTTGAAAATCAAATGCCAGGGCAGACACACTTGGAGCTTTACTGACCACCTGTTCTAACAGACAGACTGCTCTTCTGTAACCACAGTGATCTACAGTGTTCTTCAGCAACTCTACAGCTTAGGGGAGGCTGTCATGGAGAAAACAAGGGACTTGCAGTTAGAAGACCTAACTCAGCTCCTAGGTTCCACCACTCCTTTCCACGTAAATCATCTATCAGTCATGTAAATCAACTATGTAAATCTGGTAGTGCCCCCTGAGTTTTCAAATACAGGTGATACCCACCTTTCTAACTGCCTAGGGCCATTGTGAGAATCAAAGGAAATAACACAGACAAAAGGCCCTCTGAAACTATTAACTGCTGGACAGGGAGCATGTATGTGCTGTAACTATGGAAACTTGACAAAGTGGTTCCTACAAAAACCTTCAGCCTATTCTTTGACCTTGCTTTATTAAAAGTATATGTATATTTAACTGAATCTCAAAATGTTGAAATTGGGCTATGTTGTAGCTTCAGCATTTTAAGAGATGGGTTCATTAACTCCCATCTTTCAAAATGCCATCCCATTTCTGAGAGCTCTGAGATCAATTCTGAAACCCCGTGTCTTGATCTTAGGGTCCTTGTCTGATAAGCTGCTTTTAATTTTCCTTTAAAAACCTGCACTTTCTTGGAAGGTATTCTGATTAGAATATATTTGTAAAACACAAACATATCCATAACTTTACAGTGTTTTCCAGTCACTGCTTGGAAACACAGAGAAAACATCATCAGCTATAAAGTGCAACTGAGACAGTAATGATGCTCTGGTCAGGCTCCTTACACAAACTGTGCTTTGAGAAGATGAACAATTCAAAGGTTGCCTGAAACCAAGTCAAACAGATGTCACAGCTTCCTTTTGTACACTCTGAGATCTCACCTCCGGACACTTCCCAAAGCTTAACCCTCCGATCCATGCCGCCCGTGGCCAACAGCCGGGATCCGGGACTGAACTGCACAGCGTTGACTTCCCCATCATGAGCATCCTGCAAGACAAGCACCCTTTCAGACCCAATCACTGCCATTCCCAGGAAGAAACAGCCCAATATAGTGAGCCCTCTGAATGTCTCACGAGGTTGAACATTCATCCTTAATGAGAAGAATCTCATCATAAACTACATCGGGCTCCTAGCGCAGGCTTTCCTAAGATTCTATCATTTTATTCTTATAGCTAACAGTTCCACTTATTTAAATACAGTGCAACCTTTCAGGATTCAAAATCTGTGTAAACTGCTTCAAGTTTGTTGTCACATTAATCTTATTTCTTTTAAGAATAAGAAATTTCAATTTATATTCTTATATGATCTTAATAGCTTTAGAGTAAGAATGTGATTACCTGCTTCCCTTTTGGTCCAGATTGCATGAATACACATCACATTATGTATCTAATTAATGTACAGCATGACTTCTCATGATAAAGAAAGCTTTTATGGCTTTCCTAACAAGGATATTCTAACATGGAGTCCCAATATGAGCAGATGCCAGTGCTACTGAGGCACAGCAGTGTTAGAGTGAGATTCTATGCGGGCATTAATGTGTATGAGCAGTGTGACTTCTGGCAAGTTCCTTACCTTCCTGAAGCCTCAGTTTGCTCATCTATACAAAAGGACTTCCAGAAGTCTTGTGACCTAGGACTGTGCCTGACTACAAGACCTTCAACAAAAGTTAACTGGTGTTATTTTGGGAGAATTTAAATTCATCATAGGGAAATTACTAAGACTGGCATCCACACTGGAACGCATGATATGACAAAATGGCATCTGTGGTCAGAAAAAAAGAAAACCAAGCAAAAAGCATCCCATCCTAGATTGAGAGGAGAAAATGCCAGAAGTGGTTGCTATAATCTCTTCTCTTTAAGACCCTGGATACTGGATGTCAGCTGTAATTAAAACATAAATAACATAAAATAAAATAAAATAAAATTTTTTAAAGACCATGGCCAGGCTGGTGTGGCTTAGTTGGTTGAACATCAACCCATGCACCAAGAGGTCGCTTGATCCCCAGTAGGGGTTGTGCAGGGGGCAGCCGACTGATGTTTCTCTCTTTCCCTCTCCCTCTCTAAAAATATCAATAAAAATATATTTTTAAAAAAAGACCATGGATACTAAAATATCTATGGATAAAACAATGTCTGGGACTCTGCTCCAACAAGAATGTGCAGGGGAGAGACAGTAAGATGGAGAAACGTGGCTAAATGAAGCTGCCAGACTGGATGATGGTACCCCAACGTTCTTTTTACTCTCCACTCTGATGACTGAAAATTTCCACAATAAAATGGAAAAAAAACCCACAAGACCATGAAAGAATGGATTATAAACATTAGATCATTAGACAGGTCATCAATCATTTGCCCAAAAGGTTATTTTGGGAAGACAAAATCTGATCTTCACATTTGCCTGGGACTGAAAAAGATGCTTACTTAACATATTATTTCGAGCATAACTGGATATAAACATCACTTTATTATTTCCTTGCTTGGTGATCTGATTTCCCGTCCCTCCTGTGTCCACTGCTGAAAAGCTGTATGACAGGAGACCAAACGTTTTAGCTCCTGTAATTCCCTTCCTTGTCTTTTAAAAAGAATGTATCTTTCTATTGAAGAGGTCTCAGATTGAAAACTTGAGATCATGCACCATCACACCCATGGTTGCCCTCGTCACGCTCCTGAAGGCTGGTTCTGTTGGATAGTTGTCAGCTGTGAACTGACCACTCTCAGAAACACACACTGACAGAATCCCAATTATCAGCTGCTCCATTATCCCATGCACATGACTTAAATGTGATAGGAGGAAAAAATGGGCTGCTGGGAGCTGAGGGCAAGGAAGGGACTGTGACATTAAGTGCAATCAGACCTTTTACCAATCATCATTGACCTCTGTGAGGTGCCAGGCCTGCCAGGGAACCACGGGAGTACAGTGGGACTTTCTTTATATCTAAGGTAGTTCACTGTGTGCAAATATCCAATTACTAAAGTTTCTCCTGATGCCTAGAACGGAAAGCTCCCCCATATAAATCCCATCTCATTTTTAAAACAAGTCTTTCTCTCCCCAGAAAGCTGGCTCCTCTAACTCACTGCAAGAGTCAGCCCAACTTTCTGGGATCTGCTCTTCCTGTCTGCCTTTCCCCACCTTCACTTGAGCCCTGAGCCAGGCACTCTCCTGTTTCCACGCTGGTTCAGTGTCTGCTCAGCCTCTCCAGCAGGGACCACACTATCCTTTTGTACTAGGACCCAGCTCTGAACTCCAGCTGACAGTACCTGATACCATAATGGCTTCTGCCAAGAACTGCTTCCAACCATGTGCTCCTAATGGTCAGAAGTCCCACAGATAGAGGTGTGAATCATGAAGCCAATAGTCACCCTATTGACCCTTCCAAACAGACCATGGACTAGACCAGTGATGGCAAACCTTTTGAGCTCAGCGTGTCAGCGTTTTGAAAAACCCTAACTTAACTCTGGTGCCGTGTCACATATAGAAATTTTTTGATATTTGCAACCATAGTAAAACAAAGATTTATATTTTTGATATTTATTTTATATATTTAAATGCCATTTAACAAGAAAAATCAACCAAAAAAATGAGTTCGCGTGTCACCTCTGACCCGCGTGTCATAGGTTCACCATCACTGGACTAGACTCTTACTCTAAATTGGAGCCAACTGGTGACAGCGATTGCATGAATTACTAATTTCTCACATCTCTAATTATTTTCCCTTGCTCCATCCCTCATGCTTCCAATCCTCTCTTAGCCAGTCCTGTATTACGGAGGGTGACTGTAATAAATTCTATCCTCTGAAGCTAAGCAAAACGTATTAATCCCTTTCATCAGACAGAGACAGGTGCAAAGGCCTGATATAAATAAAGCAAGAAATAGCTTATCAGCTGCAGCAGGAGAAAGGACCCTTTAATTGTCACACTGTTACCATACTAGGCTTCGTGTGGGTTTGGGGAGAAACCATACTTACAAAGACACACACTGCAGTTGTTGGGACCCTCACTTCTTTACTAGAACCAGGATGAGTATCCGCATTGTCATGAGGAACCGGAAAGGAAGAGACAGAGCGCCTCCTAAGAAGTAACACAAAGGAGAACATTAGAAAAGACCGCACAAGGCTACTTGTCCATCAACCTCAGAAGGGAGTCAAAGACCTTTTTATCAATAACTTTTTTCCCTTTTAGACCCTTCAAACTACAAAATGATTGGCCAAATCAGAAACATCCTCACTCAAGGACAACTGGGAAGATAGGCAGCACATACTTGTACTCCCGTTTGCTAACTCATGGACTCCAAAACTCAACATTGAGAAGAGTCCTGAACTACTGCTTCCCAGTCCATAAACTACTGAAGACTTTCTGAACATAATCTAAGTGCTAGCTCAGAAAGAGCTCGGTATTTTTGTAAAACAATTTAAAGACGTTTCTATGCCTAGTCAGTCATCCTCAGCATACACTGTGGTCAAGGCAAGTTGAACACATGCCAAGAAAGAGCGGCGAGAGCGTGGCTGTTGTACAGAGCTCAACCTAATCGCCCCCATTCAGAGGGCTGCCGGCATTCCTAGGAACATGCAAAGCGTCTTGGTTAGAACATGGACATAGATGATGGAGGGCAGTGAAGCGGTGATCAGCTTAATTATCAATGACCCACACCCACATGCTGGGATAAGAGTAGATAATATTTTCACCTGGCAGCATCAGAAGAAGAGTGATGTCCCAAAATGGGAGACTCGGACAGACTAAAGGATAAGGCCAGAGATCAGCACGCAGCAAGATTAAGAGAAAGGAAGTTGAGGAAAAAGAAAGAAGCTAAATGAAAAGCTGAAATTAAGGCATCTGTATATTCTGTACCACTGACATTCTGGTGTACATTAAAAAAAAAAAAAAGATAATAAATCATGTACATATACTTAGGTATATTTACATACATATCAACAAGGAAAGGTGAAGGTTTCTAACCTACCCAAAGATATTAGTGATAGAATCCAGAAGGCCTCCAGCAGGCTGCGAGAGTCGCTTACTAAAGAGGAGGGGAGGATAGGTTTAAACCTTAGGAACATTTTGCCCAAATAATCAATCAATAAAACAGTCCACAAAAATAGGTTACCTGGGAGTATGTTTCCCACGAGTTCCCAAACCCCAGCCGAGAAACCCATTGCAGTATAAACCACCAGACAACAGTGGGAAGGTCGGAGGGAAACCCAGCCTCAAAGTTTTAAAAGAAACAAGGATCCCTAGAATTAAATGAACTTCCTTGGCAATAATGCTTTTGACAATGAAACTGTCTAACTGACCTAACAATTTCTGGCTATTAATATCCAATCCCCATTCTTTCAGTCCTGCTTAACCAAATAAAAAGAATCCTGGATCCCAATAAGAATTAATCAGTATGATCTAAACCAGCAGTCACCAACCTTTCCGACCTCACGGACCACTGGTTGGTGACCGCTGCTCCAAACGTTTCCTTAAACCAGTGGTCGCCAACCTTTCGGATCTCACGGACCACCAGTGGTCCGAGGACCACCGGTTGGCGACTGCTGATCTAAACAATCACCCTGCCTAATAAGGTTGAACTGTCATTTTTTAGGAACCATTGAACTTTTTCTGCTTCCCTTCACAGCAGGTGGCAACATTAGGGGACGGCTTGCCTCCCTTTAAGTAGACTGCAAGATGGGGTCACTGAGGAGCCTACTGATCTCTGTGGTTGTGCAAGAGGACCGGTGCCCCAGCACAGAGGCCTGGGTGCATCAGATTGCTGTCGTGGCCACAAATGTGCTCTGTGAAACTGCACCCGCATTTTCCTTTCCTGGCCAAACCCGTCTACTTACGTGGCTGCTCTGCTGATGGCTCGCATGGGAGAGGTCTCTTCAGTGTGATCAGAGGTCTCATCCACAATGACTTCAATGTCATCATCCCTGGAAAGAAGGGCAAGAGGTAGAGTCTTTGATTCTGCTCAATCTGGACCAACAGGATTTTTGTTTTTTAATGTTTTTACTGACTTCAGAGAGAGGAAGGAAGAGAGAGGAATAGAAACATTAATGATGAGAGAGAATCATTGATCGCTGCCTCCTGCATGCCCCCTACTGGGAATTGAGCCAGAAATCAGGGCATGTGCCCTGACCAAGAATCAAACTGTGACCTCCTGGTTCATGGGTTGACACTCAATCACTGAGCCACACCGGCTGGGCTCAACAGGATTTTTATGATGAGTCTGTTGTGCAAATGCCAACACCATTTCCCAGTAACATACCACTTATGTGACTTCGCTATGACATCAATGTTTAAGGGTTCTCTGGAGAAAAAGGAGCTGTCATGCTCTGAACAATACTAAAAGAAACATTCAACCTGTCTAAATCATATCCAGAATTCAGCTGAGGACAACCTTAAAAGTGAGCTTTTGATCTTTTCAGATCCCACTTAGAAAGCAAATAATGGTTTATTAAGCCCAGAACCACATAACCAGCACATAACTTCTTGCCATCAGAAGTCTGGCGAGCAGCTGAAGGCCTCCTGCCCTTGAACAACTGGACCGTACTAACCAATAAATAGTTCCCTGAGACAGGGAAGGGACACAGATAGGGGCAGCTACAAAGTATAAGAAAACAAGTAAAGGGAGAAGGTCCTGTTGAATAAGCAAAGGGACCCATAAAAGGGCAATGAAATCAATAGTTGCCTTAACAACTGTTTTAAATATTACTTTAATAATATAAAAAACAGGAAAGCAAAATCTAAACATAATTCACTTACACTCTGGGTAGTTTATGTTTAAACTACTCAGTGCTCCTGCCCCGGCCGGGTGTTGGTTGGAGTGTCATCCAGTACACCAAAAGGTTTCAGGTTCAATTCCTGATTTCTCTTTCACATGGATGTTCTCCCCCACCCCCACCCCCCACCTCAAATCAATCAAAATATTCTCTGGTGAGGATTAAGAAGAAAAAAAAAAATTAAGTCCTTGGTGCTCCTGACATTTGGAGAGTCCAACGCATTTCACACAAAGCCATCAAGTCATAGGAACACACTCCTTTGCTATTGCTCATCCTATGGATGCAAGATCACCTCTGGAATCCACCGCCCTCCCCCCCATTTTCCTGGTAGGGGCAAGTCAAGTAATTATTTTGGTCTTAATGACCTCCTACCGAGTTTCAATCTTCATGGAGAAGTAAAATAATAAAATGTAATAACCCAAGACTATATCAACTAATTTTTGGATTCATAGAAGCTTGAAAGCAAGATTTTTTCCATGATTATCTGGATTAGGTAAGTATATACGTAAGGACCTGTTATCAAGCAAGTTAAACCAAGTCAAAGTAAACTTATTTTCCTTGGCTATTGCATCTAGGGTTCCGTGTAACTGAACCCAGTCTGGGCCAAGATGTACAGGGAAACAAAGGTAGGTCTGAAGAAAGAGAACAAGGCTGGGCTTTCTTTTCTTCTGGGTTGTGGTTCTGGAAGTCACTTGTGTTCACACAAGGGTGACAACAGACCAGCAGAGATGGCAAGAGTAGCAAAAATGAGTTGAGATCATGTAAATGCTTTAAAGTAGAATTTTAAAGCCATAAAGGTACTCTGAACTCTACAAAGGCCCAGGGCCATCAGAAAATACAAGGGTTTGGCAATTGGTTATCAAAACCCTTCAAAGATGTAAATGTCCTTTCCTCTAGAAACTCCTCTCTTAGGGAAGCACAGAGACTAAGAACAGGCCTTGACAGACACCCCTGGCTTTGCATTCCAGCTCAGCCCTTTTCTGGGTGATCTTGGGCAGGATGCTCCACCTGTCTAAATCATGTCACACCTAGTCACCCCCTTAGGCTGGCAAATAGGTGGACAATCAATGCTTTGGTGGACAAAAATAACAAAGCTGTAATTTTTAAGAAATCAAACCTCATTTCCAGGTCAATTAATTTATTTACATTGCAGTTTTGTCAGGTTCATTTTTCACCTCTACAATTACAGAAGAAATGTCCATTCTGCATCTACAGCCAAGGCTTGGTATGAGAACCTTCTTGTTTCCCTATAAAATAAGACCTTTGTCTGCTAGGTGACTCCTAAATGAATTTCAACCACCCCCCTTCATTTATATGCAAGCAACTTTTTTTTTTTAAAAATATATTTCATTGATTTTTCACAGAGAGGAAGGGAGAGAGACAGAGAGCCAGAAACATCGATGAGAGAGAAACATCGATCAGCCGCCTCACACACATCTCCTACTGGGGATGTGCCCGCAACCAAAGCACATGCCCTTGACTGGAATCGAACCTGGGACCCTTCAGTCCGCAGGTCGACGCTCTATCCACTGAGCCAAACCGGTTTCGGCTATGCAAGCAACTTTTTAAAAACCAGATAATTCTAATGCCATACTCCAAAATATAATTCAACAGGAAAAGAACACATTCTGAATTAGAGACAAAAGGAACTCAGTCATGAAAGCTCCCACCACCTCAAAACAAAACTTTGGGTCTCAGGGAAGATTCTCCACCCTGTCTCCAGATTAGGAAAAGCTCCAACTGATTCAATTCCTTTTGTTCCAACAGAACCTAGTCTTCACTTATGCTTCAAGGATTTGCCCAAACATCCATTTAAAGCCACAAACCAAGAGCAAAAGAACCCTGCCCAGCATAACACTGCCCCAAGCAAGGGGAGAAAGTGGGTCAGTAGCAACAGGAAAACAGGGAGGTTGTCACGAGTTAGGGGTGCAGGTAGTTAGAACTCACAGCACATGAGGGGTGTAAAGAGGAACAACTTTCTGGAAGGTAATGAGGGTTCTTTCCTTCCTTAAATTTTTTACATTTCTTTCAGCAATCCATAAAATGGTTTTATAGAAATTAAAAATATATTAAAAAGAGAGAATCAAATTATTCAGAGCACAGTTTTGATTGCATATCTCTACTTACTGTTCAACTGGTAGAGGTTCTTTTGCTGCTTCTGCAAGCTCTTTTTGCAGTCGGGCTTGCCGCCGCCTATTAAAAAAGAAAAGAAAGCCCACTACTTATGTTTGCTTAAAAAATGCATGGGGCTTTGGCTCTCAATAAACTAGCTCTAATAATGTATCTAAATATTCAGTGCATTCAAAATAACAACTGCCCTGAGCAAAGACTCCAAAGTCCCAAATCCATACTGGTAACATTGGTAAAGATGCTGTTATAAAGGATGTCAGAGCAAAGCCTGGAGGGAGGATTATCCTATCTAATAATAGACAAACATGGTAATTGACTGTACCTTCGCTATGCCTCCCACGGGCTAATCAGCATGATATGCAAATTAACCGCCAAGAAAGATGGCGGTTAACTTGGATACACCAGCTGGGAGCGAAGCAAGCCAGGCGGCCGAAAACAAGCCGGGAGGCGGAGATGGGAGCGAAACAAGCCAGGCTGGGCGCGAAACAAGCCGAGTGGCAGAGACGGGAGCGAAGCCCGCATGGGCTTCGCTCCCTTCTCTGCTTCACTCCAGCCGTAGGAAGCCCTATTCTTGCAGGAATCTTCCTGCAACGGGCCTCTAGTGTTATTAGAAAAAGCAGTGAGCCAGCAAGTGAGAAGCCTGTTGGGACCCAGGGCCTCTCAGGACAGAAAGGTGTATACAGGGTTAGTCATGGCTGCAACTTAGTTTCTACAGCAAACAGCCTCACACCGACATACCAAGAGCATGAATAATAATAGTTAAGCTTCACTTACAATTTACTTGTTCCTAGCTGAGTTTTATTACTTTACAGTTTTTAACTCATTTAATCCTCATAACAAGCTTTGAGGTTAAGTGCCATTATTCCCATTTTACAAATGAGATTAGGGCTGAACACAGAAGCCTCGTCTGTGGCAAAATCTTAATGCTGTCAACAGTTGCATCCACTCTCAAAATTATTTTTATTAATGTTTTCTGGTTTTCCCCCACCCTGTGGTAGGAGCTGCCAGGTTTGTTTCCTTCTTTTCAAAGACCTAGGTTCCACTTTAGCAAAAAAGAAACCTACTAACTGTGGATACATCTCCTACCTTGAATCCTTTTCATTCTCTGCATTGAGGCGATTGGCTTCCTGCGCTTTCTCGGCCATCCACCTGGTGACCAGCTCCTGGTTCTCCTCCGAAGTTTTCCTCAGTTTCTCCTCCAAGGCAGTAAAAGTGATCTGCAGGGCATCATATTCATCCTTCAGGGTCTGGTTGGCTCTCTCCAGGTCCTGCAGTTTACTGCGTAGTTCTTGGCACTCTGTCTCCAGATCAGAGATAGTCTGCAAGCATTCTGCAATTCTGAAAGCACAACACAGGGAAGAAATGGCACTTTGCAGGAGCCCCGCTGGGGGCCAGAGGACCTGGCCAGGTGCTGGAGCTGTATGTGCTCGGGCACCAGCAGTGACCTCAGCCATCACACCAGGCACCATGCAGGAGACTTCATTGTTATTACACCTCACTTAGAGTCCAGTCCCAATGGTTTACAGGACAACCTCATTAGGAGAGGAAGCATCTGGGGTCAAATTCATCCAGACAATGAATGACTATTACAGCATTTTTCAGAAAAGCAAAATTTGAAGAGAGGAAGCTTCTGGTCCTTAATGTGAGTGGTCAACAGGGGCTTAAGAGGCTGGAAATCCTGTGTATTCCATCAGCTCTATCATTCACTGACTGAGAATGCCTGAGGAAGCCCCCCATTTTTCTAAGCCTCTAGATATCCCTCTCTGCACGTTAAGGAAAAAGGCACAATGACTCAGGCTTGAGTCTCTGTTTATCTTATCTGCCAGGCTTCTCTCCAATCAAGAATAATCCTGCCCACAAACTCATCCCTGCTCTCAAGGACCACACACTCTTTATCTTGGGCCATTTCCACCACAGAAGACACCAGCTCCCATACCCAGCGGCCACAGGGAGAACTGTGAATGCCCCAAGGACATTTGCAAGGGCCAAAGGTACTTCCCAGGAGTATGCTGGGAACCTGGAAGACTGAGGGCACTGTCCTGGCCTTTTCCATCTTTAGAGCAGGAAAAAAGATCCCAAGCTATACATGCACAAAAATGAAACTCTTGCTGAGTCCAACGTGGCTACTACCATTTGCCACTGATCACCACTGGCCCTGCTCACAAGAGTACAGTAGATAAAACAGGGGCACGATCCCACGACCAGTCCCAAAGTAGGTGTTGTCTCTACTCACTTTGCTTCATTCATCTGCATCTCCCTGTCCTTCTGCTGCATTTGGTTATTCAGGTCAATCACCAACTGAGCTAACTGGGGGGTAAAGAAGAATACTTTAATAAATAAGAGATTTTAGAGCCTCAGTTGAAAACTAAATAACAGTGGGTTAAATTATTTTTAAGAAAGAAAAGGTGCCTGTGGGTTGAGCCAAGGCAGGAAGAAACGAGCTGGGTGGCGGAGAGGAGCCGAAGGGCCCATAGGGATGCTCATGGGAATGGTGGGGGCTGGTCCCTGTTGAAGGCAGGCTCGGATGGGTGAGAAGAGCTCTAGGTGACTGACAGGTTCCTGCTGAGGACTCTGTCAACCCCTGCACCCCAGCTATCTTTTCAGACTCTTCAGCTGATAAAATGATCAATTCAGCTGATTTGTAAATTTTATTGTACTTTTTCATAATGTGTCATCACAATACCATTGAGAGTTAACATAGCTCAGGATTTAATTCTAACGATTCTTTCTGAAATCTCAGGATTCACTCTCAAAAGATTCAAAAAAAATTATTTTCTTTATTGACATAACACTGGTTTATAACATTATAGAAGTTTTAGGTGTGCAACATTATATCACTGATGGCGAACCTATGACACACGTGTCAGAGGTGACATGTGAACTCATTTTTTTGGTTGATTTTTCTTTGTTAAATGGCATTTAAATATATAAAATAAATATCAAAAATATAAATCTTTGTTTTACTACGGTTGCAAATATCAAAAAATTTCTATATGTGACACGGCACCAGAGTTAAGTTAGGGTTTTTCAAAACGCTGACACGCTGAGCTCAAAAGGTTTGCCATCACTGTTATATATAATTCGACCGAAAGTCTAGTTTCCATCCGTCACTATATAAGTGACCCCTTTACCTGTTTCACCCTCACCCCCCTCCCTTTGTCTCTGGTAACCACCCATCTGCTATCTGCTTCTAAAAAGCTTTCGATCTTCAGTGGACCAAGCAGAAAACTTCTTTCCTTTCAAATTTCTCCACTTGTATCTTCCATGCTATCTTAGAGCATGACAACTGGGCAGTTATCTCAATGGCTTGCCCTCTTGCTGATGGAAGCAAGGCCCTCACACCTTTCCCGTTGTTTCATTCCCACAGATAGAGCTGGTGATGCCACACGAAGCCAGCCTGCCCATCCTCCCACTAAAAGACCCACAGAGAGCAGAAAACAGACAAGGAGAGCAGCTATCTTTACCTCCCCACGTTTCTTGTGCAACTCAGTCAGTTCTTCCTGGTGTTTCATCTTCAGGTGGGCCATTTCCTGTAGCTGGCCATCATTCCATGCACCATCATGTCCGGGACTGAATTCCCAAACCAGGCAGATGAAGAGAATGTGCAAAAAAGAGGGGGGGAAAATCAGACCCCTTTCAATCAGGTAGTGTAACAATAACTCCAGAATTTCAACCATGAACATGACAACAAAGCCAATAAAGCGGGCCAGTCTCTCCAGGCCAGTGTAGTTATACGCCACATAAACCTGATGGAGAAAGTAGGAGACCAACCACTACCCAAACCACCACGTGCTTTAGGAATAAAGGGTAGGTTCCAGAATAAAGGTTAGGTAACTATGGAAGAGACAAGCAGGCTGCTCACCAGGCAAGTATGTGAGCACCAACTCTGTGCCAGGCACTGCTCCTGCAGCTTGGAGAAAGCAGTGCACAGAGCTCTGCTCTCATGCAACTGACAAGAAGTTAAGAGCAGACAGACAATAAGTAACTACATAAAGGCAGGTGGTCAGATGTACTGAGAAAAACTTAGTCAGGTACAGAGTGACAGGGGTCCTACTCTATGCAGGGTGATTAAAGAAGGCTTCTCTGAGAGGTCATACAAGAATGGAGACGGGAAAGAGGTGAGGTACAAGCCTTGTGGTCCATGGGGGCCCTTCTAAGCAGAGGGAACAGCAAGTGTTGGAAAGGCCTGGAGGAGGGACACAGATGGTGTTCTCCAGGGATAGTGTGACTAGAGCCAGTTGGGGAGGAGCGGGGAGGTCAGGCAGAGCCTCACAGGCTGGAGGACTGTGGCTTTTACTGGGTATGACTGCAAGCCATTGGAGGGTTTTGAGCAGAGGAGAGACTTCGGTTTTAAAAGGATGACTATGGTTGCTGGGTGGAGAGCAGAATGCAGGGGACAAGGGTAAAAACAGAGTGACCAGTTAGAGCTATTATACAGCCCACAGTCTGGGTTTAAGATAGTGCAGCTCAGATGAAGGTGGTAGCAGTGAGAGGGTGAGATGTGGTCAGATCCCAGCTAGATCCATTCTGAAGAGAGATGACAGTATGTGCCCTTAAATTGGATGTGGGGTATCAGAGATAGGAATAAAGAATGACTCCCAGGGTTTTGGACTGTGCAACTGATAGAATGTAGGCGTCACCTACTAAGATGGGAGGGACAATGGGAGAAGCAGGTTTGGGGGAGGGCTGAAGAGTTCAGTGAGGATAACCAAGTAGGTATGTCCACCAAGCAAGTGGAAATTGGAGTCTGAACCTCAAGCAAAGAGGTTCTAGCTGGAGGCTGACATGTAGCAACTGAGTTCAGATTGCCTCAAGGACCAATGCAGTTTTGGGAACTCTGCAGGTGTTTGCACAGTATCTCAGAAACAGCAGCAGGCAAGGGGTCTCAGCTGGAGCTACAGATGTGAATTATCAGACCATCGCCCAGGGAATGTACATGGATGGAGGAAAGGAAGAAAGCTGGGATACCACCACCTGAAAGGAGGGGAGAACTGCCTCCTCCACCACTGATAAGGAAATAGAAAGAGGGGAAAGTGGGAGGGGGGAGAGCACAGTGCTCCCTCCAATTCCACCCTCCATCTCTAAAGTTTTATCACAAGTTCAAGCACACAATGCCTCATCTTCTGAGGCGACCTAGTGCTTCCCCAATCTTATGAGAAATCATCAACAGGCCTGGGTGATTAACTGCATATGTGGATTAGAAATTATCTTTATCAAATCTCCTTACTTTAATGCAGAGCAATGGGGAATATGCAAAATGTAAAAGCCCTCTTAAAAGGAGTTGACATTCTAAAGAAGAGCTGGAGACTAGGGTAAGGATACAGGTCACTCATGCCACTTCAAAGCCTCCTACTACTTCCAATTTTACTCAAAATAAAAGTCAAACTCCTAACAATAGTCCATCAACAGTGCTTCACTAGGTAGGTAAGAGTCACCTAGAAGGCATGTTTAAACACTCCCGGGCCCCACCCCAGACTGATACAGGTCTGAGATAGAGCTGATAATCCGTACGTCCACCGGCTGATTTACAAGGACTCCTGAGTAGCCATGGACTAACACAGTGGTTCTCAACAGTTAGAGGTTATCAGGATCACCTAAAGGGCTTCTTAAAACAGATTAATGGGGCCCCACTTTCAGAGTTTCTGAAAGAATAGGTTTGGGGAAGGACCCAAGGCTTTCCATTTCTAACAATTTCCCAGATGCTGCCGTTCAGGAAGCATACTTGGAAAATTACTGGAATCCACGATATTCAGGCTGAAGAGTTTAATTTTAATCTATTTAGTAAGCAAGGGGATTAAAACACTGAAGAGGGAAGTCAGATAATTGATAGTATTTTTTAATATTAAATTTATTGGAGTGACCCAGGTTAATAAAATTAAATAGGTTTCAATTGTACAATTCTTTTAAGATTAATAAGGACAAGATGCACAGGATTTAAGGAGACAGGAGGGAGAAAGGAAACTTAAAAAACAAAAGGCCCAAAATGGGGTCACCTGTGCTAAAAGCCTATAATCCCAAACCTACATTTAATGTCTGATCTAACTGCAGTTTCAATCTCTCCCATATTAGTCAGCCAGTTTAAAAGTTTCTGATCAACATCTAGAGGTAATCTGTCAGGTGGACCCTTTCAATTTCCTCCCTCCTCAAAGAAAGAGGCTATCTGCATTATAAAAATCCTTGGAATAATAATTCTTTCTTTTCTTTTGTTAGTAATCCCTTGGCCCACCCTTCCTATAAAAACTTCCTATTTTATACAACTTCCAGTTGCTAGATGGGATGTTGCCAGATTCACAAATTGTTTAATAAATTCCATTAGTTCTCCAAATTTACTATTGAATTTTTTTAAAAACATAATCACCCAGGTAGCCATATTCTGTGCATAACTTATCACACTAGCAAACACCCCTTGAACTGGTCACCCCCATTAGACCCACTTCCTTAAAAATGGGCACTGACTTATTCGCCTCTATATCCCTAATACCTGGCTCACACTACAGTCACACAATGTCTGAGTGCAGAAGGTGTCACAGTGCAGGAATGAAAGGGCAGGTAACAAATAAAGGGGAGAGGGGCACAGCAAAAAAAATAAATAAGTAAAAATAAAGGACAGATGCACTCGGGACTGTGGGAGGAACCAACAGGCCCAGGGAACTGACTATATGTGGAGGGGCAGGTCAGTGAAGGAAAAAGGAACCATAGATGACTCATGGAAAATAAAGAACCAGGCAGTCAGGAGAAGCCTGATTATGGACACACGTTTGTGGGGAAGGAAAGACCCCCAATCAAATTACCACCCCTGTGATATTCAGCCAAAATAATTGTTTTTACATTTACTTATAGTACCTTTCCAAGCAAATGAGTTTGTCAGAAAAAAAATATATACAGAAATATAGTCCCCAAGAGTCTAGCCTGGTAGAAATAAAATGCTTCGAGTTTTCAATCGATTGATTTTAGATGAAAAGGTGAAATGGTATTCTCTATACCTGAAATTGACTAGAAGACTGAACCGAGTATTTTCAATGCTACAGAAGACCCCCAATAGGGTCCAGCCAGGCACACTCTGTTGAACTGTTGTTAGCAAGGATGGAACCTGGGCCAGCCCATTTGTTCATGTTTCCCATCTGGCCAGATGTGGAAACATGCATGGCAGTTACACAGCCCATTCAGCTACAGCAGTAAAGATACGTATTAAGCTACACCTAGCATTTGTGGGATTTTTAAAAATCCCAAATTACCATTAACCTTGTTCTTAAAACTGTTAACTAATATGCAAATAAGAATGGAATTTTAGAGCAATGATGGCTACCGTTCTCATACAAACCATCAAATTTAATATGGCAACATGAGCATATGGGAAAAGACAGTAGGACTCTAGAATGATTCCAATTACCCTGCTTTGAAGACTGGTTTTCAGGTTTTTGGACCGTCACCCTCAGAAAGAAATGACCCAAGTAAACACATCATGAACTCATATATGCATATTTAACAAGACAATACTCATCCTTCCTATAGAAACGCAGACCTTTCCCCTAATCTTTCTTAAAAGAAAAAAAGGCTTGTTGCAACCTGTTAGTTTAATTTCACAATCTACTAAAATATGTTGAAAAAACACTGAATAAAAAGGATCAAATAGACCTGTTTTGTAGAAAAAGCAACTTATGGCAATCTGTATTAAACAAGATCTATGTAAATCTGCTCAGGAATGCTTACTTGTCTGATTATTTAGAAAATGTGAACCCTGACTGGCTGGAGAAGGAACTGGCCTAGTTACCGCCTTAAGCAATTTCTCTAGCTAACATCTTACCAATAACCCTTAAAGGTGGGTAGGTGTGAGAACCTCTAAAAAATATTTTAGTTATCTGGCTTCAGAATCTTATCTAAAAAGAGCTGACAAAAACTAGAGCCAGAAACAGTACTTGGTTTGCTTCTAAATTAGAGAAATGAACTGAGACTAATTTCAATTCGTGAGAGGTACAAATTACACAGGATAGTTTCAAAATACCTTATCTCATGCCTGTTGGGTATGTCCGGCTTTTCTGCTTGTAGCTTCTGGGTCAGCACTGAATGAAAATCTGACTTTTCCAGCAACTTGTTATCTACCCCCCAAAAGAGAGAAAATCAAGTTATTTATTATAACCTACATACGTGTTTACTACTTAATGTCATATAAAGACTTGGACCACACACACACACACACACAAAGACTTGGACCTAAATAAATAAATGGTTTCACTTTTATTAAGTATCAAGGTACTAGGTACTGTACTTTGTCACCAACTAGAGCAATTATCCAAAATTCAGGAACATACACTCCTTAGATGCTGCTTGGCCTAGCAAGGACAACCCAGTCAAGGGACCCATGTTCCCCCTATTAAAGGCAATGGAAAATGCTTTCTACTCCCACAGTTACCTTCTACCCTGGAGTAAAAACTAAGAAGTCAAGCCCTGACTGGTTGGGCTCAGTGGATAGAGCGTCGGCCTGCAGACTGAAGGGTCCCAGGTTCGATTCCGGTCAAGGGCACCAAAAAAAAACCTAAGAAGTCAAAGATCATTTTGAGATCCCTTGCTCAGGAAACTGGGTGGAAGATGCTATTGTATCACTTGTGGTCACCAGTGTCAAAGAGAACACATGAGTGGAGAGCTTAAGGGAGAAAATGAGTTCCCTATCTGAACTTAGCAAATGTGACAAGCAACACAGTGCAGGAATTCAAAAGAAAGGTCAGAGCTAGAAACGGACTTGTAGTTAGTAATGACAGGCACATGGGGCCCAGCAAGATCAGATTGGGGGTGGGGGTGGGGGGTGGTGTTTAACCAGAACAAGAGAGTGACCATGGGGAATTTGCAGAATAGCTACATTTGATGGGGGTTGTTGCATATCCTAAAAGTCTAAGATTATAACTGCTTAAGAACAAAATTTTGATAGGGTTTATGCTAATGACCATTCCTGTTAGAAGAGCTTCTTTATTTTCTTAAAGGTTCTTAAGCCCTTGAGTTCAGCCCTGGTCGGTGTGGCTCAGTTGGTTGGAGCATCAAACCCTGCATCTGAAAGGTCCCAGGTCCGATTCCTGGTCAGGGCACATACCTAGATTGTGGGTTCCATCCCCAGGATGCATACGATTGATGTTTCTCTCTCTCTTCCTTCCTCTCACTCCAAAATCAATAAGCACATCCTCCAATGAGGATAAATAAATGAATAAATAAGAGTCTTGAGTTCTATTTCTCCTTGATATCTGAAAATGGAATTACTGGCAGAAAAAAAAACACTCTCTTCATCTACATTAATTTAATGAACTAGTCAGGACAGGGAAGTGGCTCCAACTTCAGATATTCACCAGTGTCAAAGGGCTCTACGAAGATCTTCCAAATGTTACAGCAGAGCTGGGTGCCCTGTGATAATATTAGGTCTTTCAAAGGACATGCGGTATTGAGGCATCCTTCCTAAAGTTCCTCTCACTAAAGAGAAGGCAGGCCCAGCCTGAGTGGCTGAGTAGTTGAGCGTTGACCTATGAACCAGGAGGTCACAGTTTGATTCCCAGTCAGGGCACATGCCCAGGTTGTGGACTTGCTTTCCAGTGCAGGGCCTGCAGGAGGCAGCCAATCAATGACTCATCACTGATGTTTCTATCTCTCTCTCCCTCTCCATTCCTCTCTGAAATCAATAAAAAACCCCACACCAATTATTAAAAAAATAAAAAGAGAGAGAAGGATGAAAATGCCCACTGCTCCCACAGCCTCTTTTCATCTTTCTCTTCAGGCTCAGAGGCAGGAACTGAACATGAGATTCTGGGCTGATGGACAGTCAGAACTTGACTGGGAAGGCTGGAAGGAGCAGTGGGGCCGTTTCAAGGTCAAACTAGAAGTGATCTCCCCAATGACAATCCTCAGCATAAAGAAAGGTGGTCTTGCTCTCCTACCTGCTTCTAGCCCCTCAGATATTCTCTGCCCACCACAGCTCATTAAAAGATATGTTCCCTTTCCAGGACTGATCTCTCCTGACTTTTCTACATCCTCACACCCCATCAAGATGCCCATTTTTAAAGTGCAGAAAAACATTCAAATTGTGCCAATGTGATTGATTACAAGCATCTTTCATTTATAGACTTACGGACATGGCTTCCAAAGCACTTACATGCACAGCCTTGTTTTTATGAAGCAGGCAGAGCAAGCGTCACCGCCATTTTATAGATGCAGCAAACCAGACTCAGAAAGGCAAGTGTAAAAAAATGGTTAGTAAGGAGTTGAGTCTGATCTCCAACCCAATTTTTTTTTTAAACATATTTTATTGATTTTTTAGAGAGAGGAAGGGAGAGAGATAGAGAGTCAGAAACACAGATCAGCTGCCTCCTGCACATCTCCTACTGGGGATGTGCCCGCAACCCAGGTACATGCCCTTGACCGGAATCGAACCTGGGATCTTTCAGTCCGCAGGCCGACGCTCTATCCACTGAGCCAAATCGGTTTCGGCCTCCAACCCAATTTGACTTACAATGTGCATTAGCTCTTGAAGAACAAGCATTCAATAAATACCTGATGACCTGCTAAGGAATCACATTTGAGTAAGAGGCTAGCCTGTGCCTCTGGCTGTTTGAAATGATACTGGTCTGCCAGGGCCTTTGAGTACAAGCCATAACAGGGGTCCACCATCTCCCTTTCTTTCCCATCTAAGGGCCATTTCTTGGGGGACCAAGGGAGAACAGCAAATCCAAGTTGGGAGCCAACAAGTCTACCTTCAATTCTAGGCCCCCACTGTTAACCTGCTGTACCTTTCCAGACAGATTACTTAACCTCTCTCCGCCTTGTGTAAAATGGACACCAGGACCTGCTTCGTAAGATTTTCAGGAAGATTAAGTGGAATAATAAATGCCAAATGTTGACTACAGTACTCAAACTTGTCGGCACATTTTATAAGATCCCCAGGTGATTCTAATGTATAGGTAGGTTTGGGATCCATTGATTTAGTGCAATCAGAACTCAACACAGGTCAACTACTAGTATTACAAATCTCATCAATCAATATAAATGGAGAGACTTGTCAGGCTTACTTCAAGGGGGTAGATGAAACCACAGGACTGAACACTGCCCATTTCTTACCCTAAATGTGTCATCAGTTATGGTAAAATTGAAGAAGGGGGGAGCTAGGAAGTGCTCATTAGAACGCATTTAAGGGTACATTTTTCTACTCATATTGCACCGGTGGTGAAAGGAAACTTTCTTTTTTTAAAAAAAATATATTTTTATTGATTTTAGAAAGGAAGGGAGAGGGATAGAGAGATAGAAACATCAATGATGAGAGAGAATCATTGATCGGCTGCCTCCTGCATGTCCCCCATTGGGGATCCAGCCCGCAACCCAGGCATGTGCCCTTGGCCAGAATCGAACCTGGGACCCTTCAGTCGGCAGGCCAACGCTCTATCCACTGAGTCAAACCGGCTAGGGCGAAACTACCTTTCTTATATTGAAGTTTTCAGTAATAGCAAAAAACTATGTTGCCCCAAATTGAAAGTATATTAAGCCTCAAAATATTCAATCGTCAAAGAATATCAAGTTGGAGTAAGGACAGAGGTCTAAAGGATGAAAGGCCAAACATTTCATGACACTCAGAAGATGTTAATTGCGCGAGTTAATGCTTAAAGTCAGTGCCCGTTTCAAAAACACGGCTGCCCGAGAAACAGGACGTTTCTGGAGCAAGCGCTGTGTGAGCTGCGGGGATTCACAAACGCCAGCGTGCACGGTGCCTGCCTCCGAAGAGCGCACGATTTAGTAAAGGAACCCCTCCAGAGTCACACCCAAGGGTAAAATGAAAGAGAAGGTCTAAGAAAAAAAAAAAAAATGGTCTGGGGCGTCCGAGGCACGGGCAGCGCCGGGAGCTCGGCCTCCGGTCCCCGCCGGCGCCCCACGTGCCTCTGCAGGCCCGTCCGTCCGCCCGCTCCCGGGGCCCGCCCGCCGCTCACACTGCAGGATGATCTCCTCGAACGCCTGCCTCTGCAGCCGGTCCCGGCGCCTCAGCTCCTCCGAGATGTGGCGCTTCCAGCGGGGGAAGTCGGCCGCGCGGAGACCCGACGACATGGTGCACGCGGCCCGGGCGCCTCAGCGCCGCCGATTCGAGCGGGGACTGGCGGCCGCGGCCCGCAGCATGAGGCGACCCGCGGGCGCGGGAAGGCGGGCAGCCCCACGCTCACCTCCACCAGCAGGCCGCCCCCGGCGCCATCCGGGATAGTCTTCCGGCTCCTGTCGGAAATAGTTTGGGCCAGGACCGGAAGGCCCGCCTCCCCGCCGACGTCTTACGCCACACGCACGCACGTGGTCTGCGCCGACGCAGTCGCGCTCGTCAATGACACCCTCCCGTGGCCGGAAGCACTGCTGGGAGAGAGGCGGCCGCTGGGAGGCGTTGGGGCATCGTGCTGGCTCAGCCCTGGCTGGAAAGGAGACCTGAAAGAGGCTGCGCCCGCTTGCCTGCCTACGTTTCCTCTGCTTCTTACTCCGTTTTATATTTTACTTCTTGGCCTGCCTCCCTTTTCTTCATCTCCTTAGTTTACAAGCTGAGTGGGGTCCGCATAGTAGCTGTGAACTGTGGATGAATGGGGATCGTAATGATACCTACCTCACAGGGTTGTCTTGAGGTTTAAAGGAAGAACCTGTAATATAGGTTCTTCCTTTTATATAAGTCCTATATAATGCAGTTAGCACTGTGCCTGGCCCATGGTAAGCCTAACTTTCCCTAGACACCCAGCATCCTTCCAAGGTCTGCCCAAAGTCTGGCTGCTTTAGAGAGAGCATCCCCCTGACCTTGTAAACAGGTTGGTTTGTTTTTTACAAAGAAGAAAAATGCAAAGAATAGTTTAAGGTGTGAAAAGATTGCCTACGTTAATCATTAGAAACCTAGAAATTATGGCCTAACCGTAAATGGGTCCTTGGGTTGGAAGGTAATCTGAGGGTCAAGATGAGACAGGCCAGTAAGCCAGGACAAGTGGAATAGGGAAGCTGAGACAGACGGGTAAACGTCCAAGCAGTGTTCAGCCATCAGTAAGTGGTGAAGTCCTATCTTCCCTACCAAGGGCACTTAAGAGTAAGTGGTTTACACTTCTCCCCAGTCAGAGGGTAAATAGCTTAAATACTCTACTTGGGGAAATAGGTAGCAGAAATCCAACTAGTGCCATTTGCCAACCACACCCAAGGACAGATGAAGTTAAGGGAATAAATCTCATTTGGCACATCAGCATAAAACTGATGAATATTCTATTTAGACCCTTTTCTAAGACCTCCCCCAAAGCCCAGTCTTTAAATTCCTCCTGGGAGTAGTGTCAGGCCTTTCCTTCCCCTTTCCATCCCCCACAGGAGTGCATCTCCTAAACTCTAAGGTTCCCCATGAGATTTGCAGCAGCAGCTCCGCCTGGGCTAACTTCCTGAACCTGTCTTCAAGGCCCCCTTGTCTCTGACTTCTCAGTGAGCCAAAGCAGCCCTGCCTAGGCTCTCTCCCATTGCTTCTTCTGTCCTTATTTCACTTTATCCAGCTTTAATTTTTTGTTTTGTTTTGTTAATCCTCACCTTAAGATATTTTTTCCATTGATTTTTTTTTTTAGAGAGGGTGGGAAGGAGGGAAGGACAGAGAGAGAAACATCATATAAGAAAGGCACATTGATTGGTTGCCTCCAGCATGCGCCCTGACTGGTGCCGGGGATCAAACCTGCAACCCAGTTACATGCCCTTGACTGGGAATCAAACCTCAGACCCTTCAGTGGTCAGGCTGATGCTTTAACCACTTAACCACATTCATCACGGCCCTGTCCCCAGGTTTCATAAACGTGCTCTCAAAATCATCTGGACTCATGTTGTAAAATCTTTCCTGCACGAAGTTAAGAACCCCCACACTACAGGCCTGCCCGAGGCAGAGCCGCTCTGGGCCTGGTCCCTTTCTGGTAACAAAAGATATAAACAGGACTTTGAAAGAGAAAAAGGACCGTTTGCTAGATATTGAAAGGGGAGGTGGGAGAGACAGACTCAGGAGGAGATGGCATCTATCAACTTTGTAGAATAGAAAACCTCAGTCTGAACCTCAAATCATCTGAACTTCACCTGCCTTTCACAAGTTGGTGAATTTAGCACATGAACATAGAACTGGACAAAGTAAGGGACCAGAGGAGAGGAAAGGAATATCAGAAACTGGCTTATCTTCCAGTGTGTCTTAGTCCAGAGAAAGATCCTTCAGCAGCAGATATAAAAGCCCTTCCTCTTCTATGGAGCCCAGGACTAGGACAGTCATGCTTCTAGAGATGTCGAAAAGGATATTTTGTTGACCGCCAGTACGGAGTGATCTGAACTTGAAGGAAGGACCCATGGAGATCAGAAACAAAAGTGACTTCCTCACACACTGAAGAAAATTAAGAAGCAGGTTCTGAAAGTCTCCAAGAATGCCTTCAAATGTAACAGCCATACCAACCTCAAAAGATCATAGCATCACATAGCATCAGATCTTGACAGCTGAATATACTAATTTTCCAGACAATGTTATGATGAAAATATGTTAACAAATTTGCAGAACCAGCAATTCTACTTGTAGAAATTGATGCCTAGAAATATTTGGACTAATGTCCATATATAGAGAACCTTGGGAGAAAAAATGGAGATGTTGGAAACAATCTATATTTTCAACAATAAGAGGTAAATGACTATTATATATTGTTAAAAATGTTTATAATAAAAGCAGTATGTGGTATAAATCCAATTTATGTAAAATAAATGTGTCCCTGGCTCCTCATCGGGAACATTTTTTGAATGAATAGAGAATATAATTTCTAAACCAAGCCAATGACAGTTGGGAGTGGGCAAAGGTACCCTGTGCCCTTGCCTCTGCAGGGGACACTCTCTGTTATGTAGAGTATGTCTGGAGGTCCCCACGGGGCAGGCTGAGGTGAGATTGCTCCTAAAACTACAGTTCTGCCTAACTTCCTCCCCTGGCCTATTCTGTCTCCTCTGAGATTGAGAGTATTTCTCCAACAAATCTCTTGTACAGGAACCCCAGTCTCAGGCTCAGCTTTTAGGGAACCCAGCCTAAGGCAGCCCTAAGGCCAGAGCTTACCTGATTTGCCCAAAACCCAGCAGGGAAGCCATTGACTAAAGCATGCCTGCCAGGAAGTGTTCACCTATGGATTGATTTGCATATAATTCTGTTTAAGACATTGGGGAGCCAGAGTCAGCAGCCACAGCATCTTCTGGGGTGCCCATGTAAGGACTGGTAATGCCACATGTTGACTTCTTGATCCACCGGCCATTTCACCACAAAAGTGTTGAAAGGCTACTTTCTCAGACAGAACTTTCTGTCTTTGGTAGGAAAGCTGTCCATTCGCATCTTTCCTGGAAAATTACTTAACTCCATCTGCTACGGCCTGTATTGTGTCACACCCCTCTCCCCCTGCCCCCACTGTCCCCAAATCCATGTGTTGAATCCCTAAACCCCAATGCGACTGTATTTGGAAATAGGGATTTTAGGAGATAAAGTTCAATGAGGTCATAAGGGTGGGGCCCTAATCTGATAGGATGCTTGGTATCCCTTCCTAAGAGGAGTAAGAGAGACTCTCTTTCCCTGCCTTGTGAAGACCCCCAGAAAATGGTCATCTGTGAACCAGGAAGTGGGCTCTCACCGGAAACTGAGCTCTGAGCAGACCATCAAGACTACAAAACCATCCAAACTACAAATGTCAGTTTAGAAAGTTCTACACAGTTAGGTTTGTGAAGATCATGTTTCTGATCCCATGGGGGAAACAGTTCCTGAAATGCCTGGCTCAGCTCCAGGGAGCCAAGTCAGCATGTCCTTGGGCAGTGCCAAAGGACTAGAAAACCAAGGGCAAATCAGGATTCAACTTATTTTTCTATTTCATCCCTACCCGTAATAGGTATGAAAGCATTGTAAAAGGTCTGAAAATAGAGACTGAGGGAGACTTCTCTTAGAGTTTTACAGAAGAATACATAAGTAATTTTCTCTTATATGTAAATTAATTCCAAGAAGTAATTTCCCCCCCATTTTTAATGTAAAATGCTTAACCCACCTTCAAATATCCTGGCAATGTAACCAAACTCTTTTTTTTTTAAATTTTGTTTTTGTTAATCCTCACTTGAGGATATTTTTCCCATTGATTTTTAGATAGAGTGGAAGGAAGTGGGGAGGGCAACGGAGAGAGTGTGAGAAGAGAGAGAAACATCAGTATGAGAGAGACACATCAATTGGTTGCCTCCTGCACGTGCCCCAACAGTCGCTGAGGATCAAATCTGCAACCCAGTCATGTGCCTTTGACCGGGAATTGAACCCTTGACCCTTTGGTGTGCGGGCCGACACTCTAACCATTTAGCAACACCAGCCAGGGCTGTAACCAAACTCATAACACGCTGTTAGAAAGAATAGCTTTGGAGATTGGAGGCACAGTTAGGAGACGTGGTTCTCCGCCTTTCTTGTGTGACTTTTGCCAAGTGCCTCAACCTCCCTGAACCTTAGTTTCTTCCTCTATAAAATACACTTAAGACCCAGCCTATGGAGTAGTGAGGATCGAGTACAGAGCACATATGACAATGAACTTCCATTTGGCACAAAAGCATTCGGTATTAGTCCTTCTCTGAACAATCCCTGAGATAGGTAACCTGCTGGATTTTCAAGAATTTACCTTGTTTGTGATTAATTGTCATGATCAGGTCAAGAGAAGTTGAAAAGCTCAAAGAATATTCCTTAATCTTATATATATACCTGCTTCCCAGCCAGTGCTGAAGAGGTTGCCTGGGTCGGGAATCTGCTCACAGGTAAGGGGATGGGCAGGTACATATAAGAGAGAAGGAACACCTCCAGGAAATATGGACTAGTTGGTCCCCAGCTAGCTACATCAGCATCACCTGCATAGTTCTTTAACACGCTTGTTCCAAGTTTCACCTCACCCCGCCCTCAGAACTACTGAATCAGAAACTCTGTGGGTGGCCCCAGAACCTGCATTGCCAAGGGGGCCCCTTGGGTGAGTCTGTGGATACCCAAGTTTGAGAAGCATGGATCTAGAGCTTGTTCAGATTTTGTAGTCACTAACAGGCTACTAGACTTTGTACCTAAGTTTTAAGTAAATGTTTTGAACGGCTTGCTTGGAACAGCTTGCAGTTCAAATTTATTTCCCATAACAAGCAGAATTTGTAGGCTATTTATTGGCAGAAACAATGGAAGCTTATTATGTATCATCTAGGATTAGTAATTATATTATGTAAAATATTCCTCAAGTCACATATTATCACCTACTCATGTCCAATTAGGGTGATTTAAGATGAACAATTAGAAACTCTTTGTACATGTATTCACTGAAGGTCAGTTAAGTAGATTAGGAAAGACCCACAGTGGTAGTTAGATTCTGGGCGTAATCAAGGCTGTTGCATTATGAGGTCTGATTTTTGCTTTGCTGCTCGGGGGTCTGATGCAAGATGCACAGACAATTAAATGTAACAAATGCCTTTTGCAATGAACAGAGAGCAAAGGTTCACTTACATTTAGCATTCTGGCTTCATTAAAAATCTGTATTCCAGCACACAGAACACACTGTGAAAAAGAAATCACAGAATGACATAAAACAGTCCCTCTGTCTTGGGAGTCTATATTTAGAATAATTTCTTAACATTTCTGCACCACTAGGGCTGTGCAAAAGATTTTCCTTCTCATCATGCTACAAGATGAACCAGAACCAAAAATTTAACACGGCTAGTTTTAATATTTTTTGTTAACACCATATTGTCGAATGATATGATGCCAACAGCAAGAGAGAATGGGTAGGAAACCTATTATCCATATGCTGCAGGATGAACAGTAATTTCCTGAGTGTAACAAGGAAAGAGTGAGCCTCAAAAACTCTGAAATGTATGAAATACAGCAGTGATGGCGAACCTTTTGAGCTCGGCGTGTCAGCATTTTGAAAAACCCTAACTTAACTCTGGTGCCACGTCACATATAGAAATTTTTTGATCTTTGCAACCATAGTAAAACAAAGACTTATATTTTTGATATTTATTTTATATATTTAAATGCCATTTAACAAAGAAACATCAACCAAAAAAAAGAGTTCGCGTGTCATAGGTTCGCCATCACTGAAATACAGTATCTCAGTATGGTTCTCCTGGGTCTTCAAGGTAGGACTCCCAGAGCCCTATCATCCTGAGAAAGGCTTGCTCAAGAAGCTTCTGGGTACAAACAGTGAGTACCACTGTATATTAATCATGGTTTTCGATCTTCAGTTATTACCTCCAAGTGTACATGCATTGTGACCTTCTTG
Organism: Myotis yumanensis; assembly: GCF_028538775.1. NCBI lineage: Eukaryota > Metazoa > Chordata > Mammalia > Chiroptera > Vespertilionidae > Myotis > Myotis yumanensis. Next base: position 31,803,754 of record NW_027223759.1, on the reverse strand, counting down.
CAGATGACAGAAGATAAGTGGCCTCAACTCACCAGTGGTGAAGTTGGCATTTGAACCCAGCTCTGACCCCAAATCATTTCCCCACTCCATCTATCACACCACTTTGCCTCCTCTGTGTATGAATCGTGTGGCCAGCCTTTGAACAGCATTCCCCCAAATGTAATGCACTGACCTCCAGCAGAATGAGCTGGAATGCTTGTTGAAATTCAGATTCCCGGGCCCTGCCCAGACCAAGGGAATCCACCACACTGGTGGGCCTGGGAACCTGCACTCCCACAAGTTCTCTGGGAGATACTCACACACGGTAAAGTCTGAGTGTCATTATTTCAGAGGGATCCAGAAGAAGCATGAGATACAGCAGTGGCCCTTCATGCCTTTACAAACTAGTTGCAGAGAGCAGGCCCCATGAAGCCAAAGCAAAAACTTCCATTTACTTTTGCACGGTGTGCAGCGAAGGGCAAACCCCAGTCTGGCTCCCACCTGGTGCTCAGTGTGCTTTCAAGCCATCTTGCTTTGTGGTATTTATTCGAGGAATCAAAGCCTCGTATTAACATAAGTGAAACATAATTAGAGAAAAATCTGTTATAAAAACCATTTGCTTTCTAAGCCAAGTATAAATTACTCTGGAGTAAGTCATGCCAGGGATCCCACTTCATTAGCTCATGCAATTAAGAATGGCTGTCATGCCAATTGCTGTCAATGTCTGTTTTTCTTAATTGTTTAGACATGTGGTCCTCCCAATATCTTTCCCTCCCAATGTATGTGTAGTTTGAAAGCGTTGCCATCAAAAGGTGATCTTACTCATTTCTGCAATGAGGTGCCTTGGGTTTTCTCCTTTTGCACTGTCCTCCCCATCCATTCTCTGCCCTTCTCAGTCTGGAGGCTAACCCCTATGACAGTACCACCACCAGGGCTCCCTTGCCCTCTGGCCTCTGGTTGGGTTTGGCCAATAGGAATAAAAGGTCAGGAGAAGAGGGAGGTCAAGGTATCTTTAACTCACACCTTTTCTGTCTCCCTACTATTCTTGGTTTCTTTTATGGCTCCAGCTCTTCACTGCCTTTGGTAATACCACCCTTGGACCCTTCAGATCTAAGGGAGATGATGGCTCCCTGCGATTGCTAGTCCCTGGATGCCTCAGCATCCTTGGGTAATTCTCACGTGTCTGCCAGCATCTCTGTAAATAGCCTTCTAATTAAGGTCTCCCTTGAATGTGCCCTGTTTCCTATACATTCAGGCGCATCTATTTATATTCATGGGTTATGTGCATAGAAAGATCTCTAGTCTATCTCAAGTACTGGATTAATACTAGTATGAAACTATATACATACACAAATGCATACACATATACATACATGAAAATATTAAAGAACAACAACCTAGCCCTCCTATCTTCTTTAGAAGGAAAGACTTATTGCAGGTTCCATTGAGGAAATTGATAAAACGGACCATGGGGAAAGGGAAAATGTGAAAGTCTAAATTTAACAATAAAAAAGGGGGGTGGAGATTGCATGAGCTAGGATAGAGAGAGGACAGTAGAGCTGGATGGAGAGGGGAGGGAGGGAGACTGAGAAAGTAGAAGAGCTGAGGGCTGCCACGCAGTGTGGACACATGGTTCCTTGGGAGAGAGATGATAAGGAGAATTTTTTTTTTTTTTTTTAATTAAATCTTTATTGTTCAGATTATTACATTTGTTCCTCTTTTTTCCCCCCATAACTCCCCTCCTTCCAGCTCCCACCCCACCCTCCACCCTCACTCCCCACCCACTGTGTTCATCCATAGGTGCATGATTTTTGTCCAGTCACTTCCCGCATCTCCCACACCCCTTTTTCCCCCAAGAATAGTCAGTCTATTCCCTTTCTATGTCCCTGATTCTATTATAATCACCAGTTCATTCTGTACATCAGGTTATTTATTCACTTGATTCTTAGATTCATTTGTTGATAGATGCATGTTTGTTGTTCATAATTTGTATCTTTACCTTTTTCTTCTTCCTCTTCTTAAAGGATACCTTTCAGCATTTCATATAATACTGGTTTGGCGGTGATGAACTCCTTTAGCTTTTCCTTATCTGTGAAGCTCTTTATCTGACCTTCAATTCTGAATGATAGCTTTGCTGGATAAAGTAATCTTGGTTGTAGGTTCTTGGTATTCAGCACTTTGAATATTTCTTGCCATTCCCTTCTGGCCTGCAAAGTTTCTGTTGAGAAATCAGCTGACAGTCGTATGGGTATTCCCTTGTAGGTAATTGAGCCTCTTTCTCTTGCTGCTTTTAAGATTTTCTCTTTGTCTTTTGCTCTTGGCATTTTAATGATGATGTGTCTTGGTGTGGTCCTCTTTGGATTCCTTTTGTTTGGGGTTCTCTGCGCTTCTTGGACCTGTAAGTCCATTTCTTTCACCAGGTGGGGGAAGTTTTCTGCCATTATTTCTTGAAATAGGTTTTCAATATCTTGCTGTCTCTCATCTTCTGGCACTCCAATGACTCTGATATTAGACCGCTTAAAGCTGTCCCTGAGGCTCCTTACACTATCTTCACACTTTCGGATTCTTTTTTCATTTTGCTTTTCCAATTGGATGTTTTTTGTCGAATCTTTGGTTTGATTATTGTGCTCCTCTGGTCTGCTATTGGGTATAATATTCTTTATTTCAGTCCGTGTATGCTTACTTTCTAATTTCTTTATCGTAGCATCGAGGGTCTCATTAGTTTTCGTGAGGCTCTGCACAAATTTATGGCAAGCCCTCAAAATTGCGATTCTTAGCTCCATATCCTCCATTTCTGTCATGTTTTTTTGTCTCCGCATCTTTTATGCTTTCTTGGTGCACCCCCTTGTGGTCTCTGTGCGAAGTCTTGTTCTAGCCAAGCCTTAATTGTTGTAGTTAACACTAGAGGGATTTGACCCCCAGGCCGACTGGCTATAGGAATCAGCTGTATGGAAAACGTCTGCCTTCTGGGGAGGCGCTAATCCAGCCTTTGCCTGAGGCGATCGGCAAATGGCTGTGCGCAGAGTTTGGGCGGGGCGGGATCAACAGGGCGGGCGGAGGGAGCAGTTATGGCCACGCTCAGTCCCGTTCCCAGAGGCTCTGCTTCTCAGAACCCCGGCAGCCGCTGCAAACCTCGGAGAGAAAGCTGCCCTCAGGTTCCAACTGATGCCGGATAATCCCGCTTCTCCCGTTTGAGTCTGGGTCCCTAGAGACTCGCCCGGATCTGGAGCCCAGAGTCTGAGACTCACTCCCGACAGAAAACGACAACTGCGCCCTCAGCCACCAGCCCGCTTTGCGCACGCACCTCAGTACCTTTGTATTTTCCACACTGCGCCGCCTCTGAGCCTCGATTTGCTGTTCTCTTTCCTTCTAGTTGTAGAGTCTCTCTTCAGCCAGCCTTCCTGTGGTTCTGGGTGATGTCCGTTCAGTCTTTTAGTTGTATTTTTGAAATGGTTGTTTGCGGCAGCGGTCTCCGGTGTTTACCTACGCCGCCATCTTGGTCTCCTCCGATAAGGAGAATTTTAAAGAAGTTTCCTGTGTATCATATAGTGCAGTGATGGCGAACCTATGACACGTGTGTCAGAGGTGACATGCAAACTCATTTTTTTGGTTGATTTTTCTTTGTTAAATGGCATTTAAATATATAAAATAAATATCAAAAATATAAGTCTTTGTTTTACTATGGTTGCAAATGTCAAAAATTTTTTATATGTGACACGGCACCAGAGTTAAGTTAGGGTTTTTCAAAATGCTGACACGCCGAGCTCAAAAGGTTCACCATCACTGATATAGTGTGACTCCTCTCCTGGCTGCCCATCAGTTATGATCAGCATTTCTCTTCAAGGATGTGGGGTTTAAAACATGTCTTCAGGTTCTTTGACCCATTTCCCATCAAAAGGTGAACTCTACTTCTCTTTCCCTGGAATGTGGGCTTTCTTTAAGTAAGAGACAGCAGAAGTGATTCTGCGTGACTTCAGTGGTGAGACCACAGGTGTTCCCATTGACAGCCAACATCCACCATCAGACCTGTGAATGAATGAACCTTCAGATGGTTCGAGCCCACGCAGTGATCGTGAGTGGAGCTGGGCCAAACCTTGCCCAAATTGCAGATTTGTGAGCAAAGAAAGTGTTGCTGTTGTTTTAAGCCACCAAGTTTTGGGGTGGTTTGTTATGTAACAATAGATGACTGCAAAAATGCTTTAAATTCAGACTTGGGTTTCTTTTCTTTTTTTTTTAGTTATTATAATATTCTCGACTATATTCTCTATGCTGTATTTTACAACCCCATGACTATTTTGTAACTACCAATTTGTACTTCGTAATCCCTTTACCTTTTTAAACCATGCCCCAGTCCCTTTTCTCATCTGGCAATCATCAGTTTGTTCTCTGTATCTAAGAGTTTGTTTCTGTTTTGTTTATTCATTTATTTTTATTTTTAAATTCAACACATAAGTGAAATCATATGATATTTGCCTTTCTCTGTCTGACTTATTTCACTTAGCACAATACCCTTTAGGTCCATCCATGTTGTTGCAAATGGTAAAATTTCATTCTTTTTTATGACTGAGTAATAGTCCATTTGTATATATGTACCACATTTTCTTTATCTAGTTGTCTATCAGGGGACACTTAGAATGCTTCCATAGCTTGGCTATTGTAAACAATGCTGCAATGAACATAGGGGAGCATATATTCTTTCAAATTAGTGTTTGAGGTTTCGTTGGATATATTTTCAGAAGTGGAATTACTGGGTCATAAGTCAGTTCCATTTTTAATTTTTTGAGGAAACTCCATAGTGCTTTCCACAGTGGCTGCACCAATCTGCATTCCCACCAATAGTACACGAGGGGTCCCTTTTCTCCACATCCTCATGAGCACTTGTTTGTTGTTTTATTGATAATAGCCATTCTGACATGGTTGAGGTGATATCTCATTGTGGTTTTAATTTGCATTTCTCTAATTAGTAACATTTAACATCTTTTCATATCAGAAAATATGGGTTTCTTAAGCCGGCCTTAGGGTGGGCCAGTGTTTATTAGTAATAAGATGATCTGGAGAGAATACTTTTTATTGTCTGAAAAAAACCTTGTCAGGGTATTATATATATAATATTATGAAAAGCACACAGAAGGGCTTAATATATTTATATTTTGGATGAGCAAATAATAAGCCACATTGGGGGTGGGGGGTGGGGAGACAACAGGTGGGTGAGGCAGTATAATAGCCACTGGTGTGGCTCAGTTGTTGATCGTCCACCCATGCACCAGGAGATTGTGGTTCAATTCCTGGTTAGGGCACATGCCCAGATTACAGGCTCCAGAGTCTGGGCTGTTGGTCACTACCTAACTTGAAGGCTCTTTTAAAATAACTGAAGCAAGACAATTTCTGGGGATATGCTCAAAATTGGGCATGAAAATTCAGTTTATATCCGATGCACAAAAACAGGATTCTACATAATGCAAAGGAAGGCTCTCCCATATGCCCCTTTGCCCCTCCCCCTCCTTCCCTGGGCCCTGCCAGTGCTGCAGAGCCTGCGCTCTGTCATTTCACAGCAATTCAGCTCCTCCAGGAATCCAGTGCTCCCTCCTCCCACCTTCTCTGCAGGCCAGGGCTGGGGTGAAGCAAGTGAGGCATCGGGCACTACATTTAAGACAGTGCAAGCTCAGGTGGGCACCTGAGAGTGAGTGCCACTTACCTTTTGCATCTGGCACCTCACTCACCTCCTGTCACTGTCTGCTCGAGTCTCTGCAGGATGAAGCATGGGCCAGGGGTCACTTATGTGGTAAGGGAAGGAGGAAGAAGCCCGAGGAGGGAGAAACAGGAGTGCTGGAGCTGAGTCTCACAGGAACAGGCTGATCCAGAACTGCCAAGGCCACAGAACTGCTGTGTGGTGACTGGAACTGCCAACATGTCCAAACGGCAAGGAGCACTGGCCAGCTCTGCCCCGAGAAGCATGGCTGGGCACCTGCACAAGGACTTCCTATGTGTCCTCAAGGTGCACTCCCTTTGGCTCAGGCAATCTGAGCAGCTCTGATATGTGTAGCTATCCAATTGGCCCCTCACCCCCTGCCCTACCTCAGCTATCCCCTACTCAAGCCTAACCTAGTCCCCCTGGTCTTAACCAGTCTCCCTGACCTAAACTAGTTCCTCTGGCCTCAACTAGCTTCTTCTTGGCTTCAACTAGCCCACCTGGCCTCAATTAACTCCTCCTTGGCCTCAATTAGCCTCTCACTGCCCTTTGTCTTCAAGGCTTTCCCAGTCTCAACCCTCCCCTTGATTTCTTGCCTGACTTGTTTCATGCTCTCGCCTACACCTACCTCTCACCTTTACCTACCTCTTCCAAGACATTCCTACAGTGCCTGCTCAGTTGCCTCCCTCCTGGCTGCCTGGATCTTTTCCCTCCCAAACTTGTCTTCAGGGAGAGGGAGGGGCTAGAGTTAATGTGTGTCAATGAATGTCTAAAAAGGCAGGCTGAGTTTCCCCAGAGCTCAGGAATCCACACAACCACACCATGCACTAGGCACCTTTCTTCCCATTTTAAAGAGGAGGAGACTAAGACTCAGAAGACCTAAGTGCCCAGTATGAGATCATACTTTTAGCAAATGAAAAATAAGATATTTAAACCCCATTCTGTCTGACCCCCACAGCCAAGGATGTACCACCCTTTCCCCCACCACTCATGGTCCCCTTAATAAATGTGTTGACTCCCAAGGCCAATCACATTCCATCAACATGTATGTGGTTGAGGGAATGAAGAAGACTGCCAGCTGTACATGGCGGGGATAAAAGTGCTCACAGAGAAGCCCAGACTGTGACGTGAGAGAGAACTGACCAGTGAAGATTAGTTACTCAAACAGAAAATAACAGGCATGAAAATCTGTTCATATAATAATGTGTGTGTTGGAGGGGGGCCCCAATAGATGGTGACAACCAGAACTCAGGGACAAAGGTGGTCAGGGACCTTGAGGAGTGGTTGAGCGGTTAAAAGGACAAGGATGAAAGTTCTTCAACTGTCCTGGACTTTACCTGCCAGTGTTGTTCTGACATAGGGCAAGTTTCCCAGAAAGGGACCTTGGAGTGTGTGTGTGTGTGTGTGTGTGTGCGCGCATTGGGGAGTGGGGGAGTGTCTGTGCGGGTGAGAACAGGCATTTGTATTACTAAGGGTCTCTTTCTGTTGGAGTGAAGGCTGAGAACTGGGTTTGCTGCCTTGCAGAAAGCTTCTAGGCCCCCAGATAGCTGGATCTCCATGGAAATTAGCTTGCGTAGAGAAGGCAGCTATTTTAAGGACAGGAGAAGAGAGAACCTATAGGCTAGAGTTAGGGGAGGTAGCTGTGGGAGAGAGCTTTTCTGAAAGACTAATTTCCTCCTATCAGGATGGAACAGAACCAAAACCCAGGAAGGAGGAGTCCGAAGGTTGTCAGTCCCTAGGAAACGGGGCAGCTGCTGGCCTCCAGGCCAAGCAGGGTGCCCGGTGCTCATCCAGGGGCTATTAGAGAATATCCACTATATAACAACACCTTTCTGTTGGCACAAAATCTGCTGATTTCAACCAGCATTCATATAATCATGCAAAGAAGGAAAAATTTGCTTCTTTAAAAAAAAGTGACTGTAGCAGCCTCCGCAATCTCAAAAGACTGCAGAATTTATCTGGGTGTGGGGCACTTTGGTGAGGAAGCTTTCTCATGAACCCGCCTGCTTGGTTTGGGAACTTGGTGAAGAAAAGCTTACATAAAATACAGATTCTCCTCCACCTATGATGGGGTTACAACCCCATGAACCCTTTGCAAATGGGAAATATCGTAATTTGAAAATGCATTTAATACCCCTCACCTACTAAACATCATAGCTTCACCCAACCTACCTTAAAGGTGCTCAGAAAACTATATCCAAAAGCCACTAACAACACAATATTGACTGCTTACCCTGGAGATGGAGTGCCTGGCTGGGAGCTATGGCTAGCAGCCACATCACGAGAGAGTATGGTACTGCATATCACTGGCCTGGGAAAAGATCAAAATTCAGAATTTGAAGTCCAGTTTCTACTGAATGTGTATCATTTCCACACCTTTGTAAAGTCAAAAAATCATAAGTCGAACCACCGAACCACCGAACCACCCCAAATCAGGGACTGTCTATAAATTACTTAGGTGATTAAGTGGTAGGAATTTATGGGGTCCCTTCTCATCCTGCTGTAGGAGTGTTTGGGAGGCCTAGGATTGGGAGCAAAGCAGGGATGACAGAGAAATCTGGCTATAGGGGCCCCCAATAGATGGTGATGACCAGAACTCAGGGACATAGGTGGTGAGGGATCTCGAGGATTGGGTGTGGGGCTGAGTGGTTAAAGGCACAAGGATAAAAGTTTTTCAATTTCACGGTGTTTCAGTTCCAGTCATTGCAGCGGGCTCTGCTGTCCACCAGCTTATAGACAAAGCCTGGTTGGTGCTCACACAGCCTGTGTTACCCAAAAGAAAGGGTCTGTTTGCCTGCATGCATCAATGCCCAATAAGGTATGAACAGGAGTTTGCAGCCAAGAAAGTAAGGACTTATTAAGGAAATGACACCATGCCCGGAGTCGCAGATAGCTCATGCTCAAAGACTGGGGCATGGATTATAGAGGGGAAAAAAAATCATTAATCATGGCAACTAAAGGAGTTAGGGTTCTGGTCTCAACTAATTGGTTGGAGCTAGGGTAGGGGGTAATGGATTATTGCATCTGTCCTGATTTCAGCCTTGGAGTTGGTCTGTCCAGCTTCACAAGGATTTGTTCTGTGAGATTGTTCCGCTTTCCTGGGTCAAGAGCTAAAACACAACTGAGGCCAAGATATTGTCTTCAATTTGATTGAAAACTGTCTCTATGATCAACAGATCCAGGACCTTGTTCCTAAGACCACTGGATGCTGACCAGAACCAGCTGTCCTGAGGGCTTAATGATTAAGCAAGGGAGAGGGAGGTGGGTGAGTCAAGGTGCTGGGTAAAGCCAATTTGAGTCAAAGGCAAAAGAAAATAAAAATAAAGGTTAAAGAAAATAAGGTTCCTGCACAGTTATGTCTGTGTTGGAGCTTTGGCGAGAGGCATAACGGGCCCTGATCTTGCTCAGGCCACCAGAACTCAGAGTAAAAGATGACCAGGAGTCCAAGGTGCACCCCACACTGCCACTCAACTTGCTTCTCCTGGGAACCTTCAAAAATGGTGGTGAGGGCCTGGATGTTCATTCTCAGTGAAGGTGGGAGCTCAAGCTCTTTGTTCTCACTCCCAGCATGCCAGTGCACCCTGGCAGCCTCCACAGGCCATTGCTGAAGGCCAGTGAATGGTTTGCTCCATGGCTGCCAAGAACACCACTCCCTTACGGTCTGAAACAGAGCAGAGGCTGAGTAGCCAGAGGTGGTGGGAACAGCAGCCCAGGCCAAAGTACCCTGGAGGTGAGGCCAAGCAGCCCCCGTTCTGGCTCTCTGCACGGGGGCCACTCCCTGACCCGTGGGCAGTGCACGCTGTCCCCAAATGCAAGGAGCTGAAGGCCCACGACCTGGGGAGTGTCTATTGTCTCTGGAGCTTAGCAATGAACACTTACAAAAGCCAGGAGGAACTTGTGAGTGCAGGACAGCAGGTGGTGGTTGGGGGGATGCCTCTGGTGGAAGCTGGGCGGCTGCAGGTGCCCGGAATTCCTCGAAGATGTGTGACATCTACTGCTGTTCCTGGTCCAGGCCCAACTTCAAACTGGTTCTAACCAGATTGCCCATCACCACTGTTAACCTCAACATCCTCCCCTCCCCTTGCTGCTGCTCTACATCCCCAACAGCCTAGAAGCATTGTTTGTGGCTGAATGTTAGGAAAAAAAGGCCACACAGATGAGAGCTGAGTGAGAGAGGCACAATTTATTGATCACACAGACTGCACACAAGGGGATGTGGGTGCATATCCAGTCTCAGGCACTCACACACTTTTCTGGATTTGGTTTCTTGCATTAATTCTGTTATGTGAAAAAGCAAAACAAGGAAAGACGTCACCGATCTATGCTAGTAACCAAGGAAGCAGGGCCAAAAGCCATGAGAGTTCAAAGAAAAGGCTGCACAGTTTTGAAAGCTGGGCACCAAGAGGTCCACCCTCCAGGCAGCCAGGTATTAGCATGATGGGAGGCGTGTTGGGGGCTGGCCTGGTGGTGGCTGCCCACATCAGGGAGGGCATGGGGGACCTGGCTCAGGCCTGGGCATCTCTAGCCTAGGCTGAAGCTGCACTTCCCATGGAGAGGAAGTGCTGATTGTCCTTTTTCAGAATAAAGAACTGAGAGGACCCAGAGAGACCCCTGATCTCGGCACCAGCTCTGCCCGAATTCCTGGGGGCTTTAGCTAATGCAGTTTGTGTCCAGGTCAGGTTCCTTGTACCCTAAATTAATACTGACTCTCCAGCTCCCTGCAGGCCGAGCCCTGTCTCACTCCAGGAGGGCACTGGCCTTAATGTTTAATGCTTTGTCCAAACCACTCAGAACATACTGTGTTGAACTGGGGGATCTGGGAACGTGGTTTTGCTGGGCTGAAGAAGACTCAACTCATAATGTTTGTAAATCACTTAGCAGGTACCTGGCACGTGGTACATGCAGCCATTATTATTATTGATATTATTATTATTTATATTTCCACCTGGAAATCAGTGCTTTAGTTCCTTTCTTCAAAATGATAACCGGAACAAGGCTCTTGGGTCCCAAGTACCAAGATCAAGCTGGGGGCCCAGGTGCCCGAGTTGTTTGTTGCCCTTCGGGTGTGCTTTTCCTTCCAACCTCAGCACTTGGGGCCAAGTTTCGAAGCCAACACACTCTGCCGACCATGCAGAAGCTGGCCTCTCCTGAAAAGTTTGAAGCCCTGCACAGGAAGTTGGGTAGGAAAGGCCAACAGGAAGTCCCAGGAGAGGGTCCGAGTGGCTTTGTGCTGCTCCTCTGGGCTCACATCTCACCGAAGCTCACCAGGGCCTTCACTGTGGGCCAAGGACAGAAGACTGTCAGCATTGCATTCTCACCAGGCCAGATTTAACCAAAGGTCCCCATGTCCCCGCATGCTGTGGTCTAGGTCAGGATTCCTTTAACAGAGTGCTGAAAAGAGCCAACACTTAGTAAAGGCCTAAGTACCTTAAATATATGTTATATAGTTCTATGCATATATTATAGGACTATATAGCATGTAAATACATAATTTAGATGTACACAATAACATATAGCAATAATCTATATATATAAAAGCTTAAGTGACTGGCCGACCAACCAGTAGCTATGATGTGCACTGACCACCAGGGGTCAGATGCTCAGCGCAGGAGCAGAAACCACAGGCATGGAAAAGATTGATGAATCTCAGAGGGAAGGGGGGAGGGGGAAGGGCAGGAAAAGATTAACCAGAGATCTTATATGCATACCAGTTCCCTCGGCCTGGCCTGTGGGGATCGGGCCAAAACCAGCTCGCAGTCATCCCCTGAGGGGTCCCAGATTGTGAGAGGGAGCAGGCCAGGCTGAGGGACTCCACCAGTGCATGAATCCATGCACCAGGCCTCTAGTATATAATAAAATTTAAGCCTCCTTATAAGCCTATGAGGCAGGTTCCACTAGTAGCCCCCTTTTTACAGATGAGTCAACTGAGGCTCAAGGCACAGAGCCAGGAAGCTGGAGAACAGGGATTCAAACCTAAGACACTCTGGCCCCACAATCTGTTCTAAGCATTATTAGTTCTGCTAAAAAAGAAATCTATTTTATGAAAAGGAAGGGGACTGGAAAATTTTTAAGTACTAATACTAATGATGATAAGAATGAAATGTACATGATCTGGGCTCTTTGTTTTTGTTTGTTTGTTTTTAATTATTTTCTTAATCAGAGAAGAAGGGAGAGGGAGCGAGAGATAGAAACATCAATGATGAGAGAATCATTGATCAGCTGCCCCCCGCACGCCCCCCGCACGCCCCCCACTGGGGATCAAGCCCACAACCTGGACATGTGCCCTTGACCGGAATTGAACCTGAGACCTTTTAGTCTGCAGGCCGGTGCTCTATCCACTGAGCCAATCCATAGGGCTGGGCTCTTCATATGTCTAGAACCTTATTCCTATGGGCCTGACACAGGAGGCCTGGGTTCAAATCCCGTCTCCACCCCTTCCTCACAGAACAGCTCCCAGAGCCACTGTTTATTAGAACCCACTCCTAGGCTGGATGGTCGGATCATGCACATTCATACTCACATGCACACATGCCAGCCCATGTGCACCTGAGCACATCCATGGTCATGACAGGTTATATCATACACACGCAGGTACATGCACATGAGCTCACAGGCACACTACTCCTAGGCACAGTAGTTGTATAATGTGCACATGCACACCCACTCGCTTGTGCATCTGAACACATTCCTGGGCATGGTGGTTGTGCCACATATGTGCACATGGCTCACGTGCATGAACTCCTTAGCATGGCTATTGTGTCACACACACGCACACACACATGAACCCCCACAGGCAGCCCAGGGCACCTGCATGGCAGTCCTGCTGAGCGGTGTGTCGTCGGGCCGGTGCTTGCCGTGGTGGGGGAGCTCGGCATTCTCACGGTAGTCTCGGCCTTTGGAGTGCTGCAGGTGTAGGACGGCTGGGCTCTTGAGTGGGAGGGGAGGACGCTGGGCCGGGGTTGGCGGGGCCTGCTGGCTCAGCTCTGACCTGGAAGGCTTGATGGGCCTCTTGGCTGGCACTGGGACTGGGGAGCTGGCAGGGGCCTTGGGCTTCCCCTGGCTCTTGTCCCCTGCGGCCGGCCGGCCCTCGGCAGGAGACGAGCAAGTGAAGGAGCGGAGCCGAGGCGCGGGACTGATGAAGGGTGTGGGTGCAGGTGTAGGCACCGGCTTGCCTGTCCCCTTGTTGCCCTCGGGCTCCTGGGCTTTGGAGAGCAGGATATTGGGAGATAAGCTTCCTGGGTCTGGGCAGGGTGGGAGCTCCTTCTTCAGCATTTTGGGAGACTCCTGCTCTTTCCTGGGAACCAGCTTAGAGAAAGCACACACAGATCCATAGAGTGGGTTCTCAAACATCTCAGGCTTGGTCAGCTTGGAGTCCTCCTGAGGCAAAGGCTCCACTGCGTTCTTCCCCAAGTCACTGGGCCTGGAACGTGAGAAGAGGACACATGGGGAAAACACATGGGGAATGACTGCCTGAAGCCTATGGGTTTTCCTTGGGGAGTGATAAAAATGTTTGGAACTAGATGGAGGCGATGGTGGCACAACATTATGAAATACTGAATGCCACTGAATTGTTCACTTTCAAATGGGTAATTTATGTTACGTGAGTTTCACCTCAATTAAAAACAAAATTAAAAATGAAAGGAACCTGGCCGGTGTGGTTCAGTGGTTGAGTATCGACCTATGAACCAGGAGGTCATGGTGTGATTCCCTGTCAGGGCACATGCCTGGGTTGCAGGCTCGATCCCCAGTAGGGGGCGTGCAGGAGGCAGTCAATCAATGATTCTCTGTCATCATTGATGTTTCCATTCCTCTCTCCTTCTATCTTCCTCTCTCCGAAATAAATTAAAAATATTAAAAATGAAAGGAAAAGGAACTGTGTTAGTCATATGTTGATGCTCACATAGGTAATCTCAGTTGTCGCCTGGACATTTGCCACCAGAGCCTTGGTGAGCAAGGGGAGTTTGCTGGGGGATTTGTAGGAAGAGGAAGAGGGCTTATGTGGCACTGCCAATATCAAAACCGGCCCCTCAGTCCTCATCAGAGAGGCCTGCCTTCCACAGCCTGCCCCTCACTACTGCTAACAGATCCATCTTCTTGGCTCCCCGCAAGGATCCCACAGCCTCTCTGCTGTCTCTAGCAAATTCTGCTCTGACCCTCAGGGGAATGAAAGCCTTGCAGGTGACTAGACACCCTCAGCCACCATCTGTGCTACCTGAGAGTCCCAGGTCAAGGAGTGCCATTTAACAGATATGTATGAGCCACTGTGTGCCCCAGGCCCAGGAGTCAGCTGTGAACAGGACAAAATCTGGGCTCAGGGGCCCATGTTCCCAATTAACATAGTTCTCTTCCTAAGACACAGTCTCTGCCTGGAGAGCTCCTAGTGACCACAGTTTCCTTCATGGCCTCGTGTAGGGTGGGAAGGAAAGCACAGTGGTCACGCTAGAAATCAGAGGGAACCTGGAGAGATGGGGAAACAGGCCAGCAGCAAGCAAGTGGGCCTGCTGACTTGTGGCCAGAGAGGGAGCGCCTATCATAGGCCAAAGCAGGTAAGCGCTGCCTCCGTCTGTTTCCTGGCTTCTATGGTTCTTACTTGAGGCGATTTCCTGCAGAGCAAATTATGAGAACCAGGAATGGGACCACGTGTTACTTTCTGGCCAATGGCATAATCTCCTGGAGAGTCTTCTGGGATCTACTTTCTGCAAAAAGGAGGCTGTCGAGAAGAAAATGTTGGTCCCTGGGAACCCACGGACTGTTCAGCCATGGCACTTCTCACTGATGGGATGGGCTGAAACACTGCTCAGAAGCCATAGCGAACAGACTCTTTGGGGAGTAAGGTGTGGGCTCAGGGGGCGGGGCGAGATGTCATCCTTGCCCAGGTGCCAATGAGACAAGATGACAGGGGGTATCGGGGAGACTAGCCTCGGGGACATGCCAATGGGGGCTTGACTGTCAACTCAGTTTTTGGCTCATTCCTCTTTGGAAAGACCTGGAAGCAGTTGTATAACTAGGAATGTTAGAGCCTTGAAGGAAGTCTTTGGAAAGCTGCCTCTCCACCACTGGCCACCCTCTGTCCCCGTCTGGAACCTCGAAGACCTTTGCTATGAGTTAGCCCCAGGAAGGAAGGTGTGGGAAGGTACAAGCGGCACTGACCATCAGCTTCTAATAAAGAGGCAAGAAGGAGAAGAGAAAAACTCAGCATCTGACACCTTACAGCCCACTCTCTGTGGCTGAGCAGGAGGAGAGACTTGCTTCTGAGAATCAGGGGCAGGGCCCTGGATGTGAGCCTTTTTTTAATTCCAAAGCTCACTCCCCAACGACAAGAGCAGAGATGGTGCAACTCAACTTCTGCCTCTGGGAGGGGCTGCTGTCATTCTTGCAGAGGGGAAAGCTTGGTTGGGGCAGGAGAGACTGGGAAAATCACAACAGAAATGTAAAAGTCTTATTTCCATGACCAAAGGTGATAGGAAACCAATTCCCATAGTAGGCCACGGTTGTGGAGTAAGCAAACCAACCAATATCCATGGCACAGAGTTAATTCCTGTGGCAAAAGGATTCCACTTCACAGATCGATTCTGGAGTCGATTCTTTTCTAAAGGAGTGAAGCACCGAGCAGGGGCTGAGAAGAGCCATCTTTCTAACCACATGACTTCGGTGGATGACCAGCTGTTCAGGTTTGTCCAGGATTCAAGGGGCTCCCAGGATGTGGGATTCTTAGTGCAAAAAAGGGACAGTCTTGGGCAAACTGGGATGGCTGGTCATCCTACTTTGGGTGTAGAGCAATGATGAGGCGACATGGAGGATGCTGGTGACACCCCCTTTTCCACAGCCTTTGCTCAGGCTGAGCCAGGGATTGAGAGCAGTTAAGAGGGCTGCAGGCAAGGGTGGGAGCTGCTGGCTTCTTGCCTCTAATCATCTCCTTGGTGAGCAGTGAGCTTAGACTGCCACCCTGGGGGCCCCTTGCCTACAGATGTCCCTGTTCTGAAGCTGTCACTGTCCATGAAACTGGAGGGAACACATTTCCCACACACTTATCCTGTCCTGTCCTCTCCTGTCCCACCTGCCACATCCTCTATTCCTTTCTTCCTTCCTTCCTTCCTTCCTTCCTTCCTTCCTTCCTTCCTTCCTTCCTTCCATTCATTTATCCATTAAAAAAATTTTTTTTAGCCCTAACCGGTTTGGCTCAGTGGATAGAGCGTCGGCCTGTGGACTGAAAGGTCCCAGGTTCGATTCCGGTCAAGGGCATGTACCTTGGTTGCGGGCACATCCCTAGTGGGAGGTGTGCAGGAGGCAGCTGATCGATGTTTCTCTCTCATCGATTTTTCTAACTCTCTATCCTCTCCCTTCCTCTCTGTAAAAAATCAATAAAATATATTAAAAAATTTTAGATAAAAGCTTAAAGAATAAAACTGTAAGCTGCCCCTCAAAAAGGTGGGAAAGTGGTGAGATGAGGGAGAATACTGTTTGACAGCACTCCCTTTCCTGGCTACTAGGAAATGACAGAAAACACCACTGAGAAACGTAAGCGCTCACAAAAGAGAGCAGCCCCCAGAAGTCATTATAAACAAGAAAGACAGCCACCAAGGAACGATGATGTTAATGATAATCTGTGTATCTGTGATCATTGTTCATTGGGCTCTGCACTTTCCATTTCCATCTGTCATCCATGGTTACTAGAAACTTGCACGGCTCCCTATCTTATGTTTCCATGCGATGCTTATGAATGGTTTGCTTGGTTACGGTGGCACGTATAAGAGGTGGCTATGGCTTTGGCTACCTGGCCTGGGCTTGTCCCTGGCTCCCTCCTCCTGACACAGGCTGTCTGAGTCATCTTTCTCTAACCTCCTGGCCTTTGCTGAAGTTTTGCTGAAGTTTCACGGCCAAAGCCCCTCCCTCTGCAGGCTAGCTGCTCTCTCCCTTTGGCATTCCCAGGCTCAGCTGTGGCTTTTGCTGACTATCCTTAACAGGAGAGACAGGAAAGCTGCACCTGGGGACAGGCACCTCGTGGCTAAGAAGAGAGAAGGGAACTTGGTGTTGGAGAGGAACTTCTACATGGAAATTCCCAGCTCTGTGCCCCAGGGGCCTCGAGGGAGCGAGAGATTGCCTAAAGGGTTCACTGGTTATAGAAATGTATTTTTCAATAAATGTAGTTTTTATAGGAGGGTATTTTTCTTGACCGTATCTTTAAAATTTTCTATTTAAAAAAATCAAGTTTACACTAATAAGGTAGGACTTGGAGATTCCACAAGTATTTCTTGAGTGTCTACTGTGCTCCAGGTCCCAAGGATGAGTCAGAGACTAAAGTGGACCCACACCCCTGCCCTCATGCAGCTTCCGTTCTAGGGCTGGGTTTCCCAGCAGTGAAAACGTAGGGAAGGGAGAGGTCTTGGTGAAGAGAACACTCACCTTGACTCCTGTGTCCTGGGGCAGGGGCCCCGGGTTGCTATGGAGGATGAAAATTTCTTGGGTGATATGGGCGGTTGGGAGGGTGGTGTCGGAGGGGTCTCTCCCCTTCCAGATCCCAGGGAGGAGTCCTTGAGTGGCTGGTCATAGCTCCAGGCTGTAGGCTGCTGGTCAGGGGACAGGGTCTGTTTTATGTACCCAAAGGATCCCACCCCCATGTAATTGGGGTTGATGATTTCTGTGACACTGGAGCCACTGCAGAGAGGGACCCTGTGGGGGAGACATACAAAGTCACAAGTCAGTCCCAGCCTGAGGACGGTGCTTTCTGCTGTTCTGCAGGACCCCTCAGGATCTCCTCAACTCCTTCACTTTTTGGGCAGAGGATTTGTTCATTTGTTCGTTCGTTCATTCATTCATTCATTCATTCATTCATTCATACAACAAAGTAGTTTCTGAGTGTCTAGTGTGCATTAGACCCTGGGCCAGGCAGAGGGAATATGGCTGTGAGTAAGGCAGCCATAGTCTCTGTTCTCATGGATCTCAGATCTGGTCGGGGAGACAAACAAAACTCAGTGACTGAGACGCATGGGGTTTATACAGTGCCGAAGTCTGAATGAGAGCCACAGAAGGGGCAGGGGTAGACTGCAGGAGCCTTGGGACCCACTGGGCATAGGGTAGCCAGGGAAGGCCTATCTGAGGAGGCAGGTAAGAAGGAAGCGGGGAGACAGTGGTAAGAGCAATTGCAATGGCCCTTAACGGTTCCAGGAACCATCGGAGGGCCTATGAGCAAGTGGGGAGAACAGAATCAGAAGCTGTTGAGGCTGGTGGGGCGAGTGACCGTGGGGGAGGGCAGGCTGGGGTGGGGGGAATGGAGAGCTCCTCCTGAGACACATCAGCGTTTGTGTGTGAGGCGTGAGAATGGAAGTGGCCATGTGGGCATTTGAAGATGAGAGAACAAAGGTCAAGGCTGGAGTCTCAAACATGGGAAGTCAGCTGAAAGCTGCCAAGGAGATGGCCCAGGTGAGGAGACCTGAGACACCAACACTGTGCTGCCTCTTGGTGACAGAAGTGCTATCCTTGTAAGACAGGGCTGTCATGAGAACGAACAGGCAGAGTTCTGAGTACTCAGTTTATAACGAAGCCTCCCAGCTCCCTTCTGCTCAGCCAGTCTGGTTCTGTGCACAGCTCACTCTCAGCCGTCAGCGCCTGCTTAACAAATATTAATTCTAATACTAGTCAAAAGGAAAATAATTTGTAGACCTACACTGACCCTGACTCTGGAGCAGAGCAGACATGTGAGAGCTGTGATGCTTTCATTGATGGGTAACAGTGGGAGAAAAAGATGGAGTGGGAATACTTTAGCATCCATGGCTACAGCCCTCAGAGGTTGGACATAGACGAAGGAACGGGCTGGAGACGTGAGCTCCTGTGTTCTGAGTGGGTGGGTGGCGTGTGCAAGGGCTGGCTGGGAGGACAGGCAGTGTGGGGACCAGCAGGGGCAGAGCGCATGGGGCTCTGCAGAGGCTTTGGATTTTCGCTCAGCAAACAGCACAACTTTGCTCCCTCGGGAGGTAAGAGACCATGACAGCCTTGGGCTTCTTTCTGGGACTTGAGATCATGTCAGAGCTGGGGTGACTCTGTTATTGGGGACTTTTCTAAATTCCGGGTTATTGCCAGCCCAGTCTCTGCCAAGAGCAGCCTGCGTTCATTTCCCCCAGTGGCCTCTCCCCTAGGAACAGGATGGGGTTTGTGGCCATGGAACCAAGACTGCTGTCCCCAGGACACACGGCAACCATTCCACGTAGCCATCTCTGCAGGTGCTTTCTCCTGGGTGGGGCTATGAGTCCCTAAGTCAGGGATGGCACCTAATCTGCCTTGGTTTCTCTAGAACTTGTCACATAGTAGGTGCTTAGAACATGTTTGTTGAACAGAACTGAAGTTTCCAACACAGAGGAGTCACCAGGCCTGGTGCAGTCATACTAACCCCCAGAGACATGGGTTTGTGGTCAGGACAGCGCCTCTCCTGGCTGAGCTCAGTTTCTCTGTGCTCCACTTACCCTCTCTGGTGCTGGGTCTGTGAGGCCAGCTAGTCTGGGAAGCCCTGGCAACCCCCCTGCCCTACCTGGAGGCAGGTTCCCACTGCTTCATGGGGTCGTGGCTGGTGAGGCTCTTCAGATACTTGGGCCCGCTGGACTCATCCCGCTCAGTCTTCACAAAGTCTGCAAGGAAAGGGCCAGGAAGAAGCATGTGAGGGCCCAGCGTGCAGGTCTGGGCCAGGATGGCAGAGGTTTCCGTTGACATGCCAGAGCCGGACGGTGAATACTGCTGCCTGGGGAGGCAGGCTAAGCAAGATTCTGACACCTCCTGTGAGTTCAGTGATTGATTAGTTATGCCTGTCAGCTTCAGAGGAGGAGAATTGACACATGTGACCCAGAGGGGTCATTTCATGTGACATTTCCCACCTGTTGGTGTTGGCAAAGGACAAAACAAGCCAGTTGTTCTGGACAGATCCAAATAAAACAGAAGAAGGCGGCTCCAGCAGAGCTTCCAGTACCAAAGCCAACCTCTTTGTGGGCAGCTGGGACCCTGTCTTCATTTCTGACTGACGTGTGGTTGCAGAGGTGCCGACACCTCCTCATTCCAACCCACAGTCCTGCTAGAGAAAGGAGCTCCCACAGGGCGGAAGGGGGGGCCACATCCATGGGAGGCAGCACCCCTGATGGCCCAGCGCCCTCTGAGGAGCCGAGGGTGCCAGAGGGTCCACATGTAGTGAGCCCTGCTGTCTCACTGTCCACGTGAGGCAGAACCCCATCTCATTTACAATCTCAGCTTGGCACTGGGTGAACCTGCACTTCACCTTGGGCTGACTGCTTTCTTGGTATATGACCTTCAGTCAATTACTTAAACTCTCTATGCCTCAGTTTCCCCATCTACCAAACAAGGACGATGCCCGACTCTCAGAGAGAATATTCAACAGCTTTGCCGAGAGAACCCTCACTCCTGTCTAAACCCGCAGCGCTGACGAGGGCTGGGGGTGGGGGGTCATGGCCACTTACCATACAGCTTCTCCCTCATCTTGCCCTGGGAGGTTTGCAGCTTGATCTCCCCCCGGAAGTGACCTGTCATCTCTCCATGGTGGGTGAGAGGCGTGTAGATGGGGAGCTGTGTTTCCGTGGCCTCTAACCGCAGAGCAATGCAGCCCTCGCCTGGGGACACGGAGGGGACAACAGTAATGTTAAGACCCTGCCATTTTGCAGGAGAAACACCATGAATTTGGCCTGGAGAGTTAGTTCTACCACCAAAGGCAGTCATTCAAGATGATGGCTAAGGCAGGGATCATCAAATAAACATTTTAGAACAACCCCTCAGCAATCTGGGAAAACATCTCAAAATTTATAGCAAATGAACTCCATGTAGATGAGTTGCTGTGAAAAAAAAGTTAAATCATAGGTAATCTCCTGGCTGGAGGAATGACAACTTTCTAAGGCTTGAAGCTATGTCAGAAATGACAAAATAAGATTGGCAGGTAAGAGAATATAAAAGTTTAAAACTTCTACATAGAGGGGAAAAAAACCACAGGAAATTGAGATGATTGACTGGGACCATTCTCTGCAGTCAGCTTCACAAAGCAGGGATTTTATCTGAACTCAGGAGGAACTCCTCAAAATTAAATGCCCAGCAGATAAAGAGTCAGGTCACCCAAACAATCATTTCACACAAAAGAGAACTGTAGCTGGTTAATTTCAATAAATGGAAATTCATTCAGCCTCGAAAGCCATCACAAATGCAAATGAAGCAGCACAAAGAGGCTCTCTCACAGACATGAACTTAGCACAAAACAGAAGGAAGAAAAATACCCAGCGCCAGCGAGGCTCAGGGAAACCTGGACCTTGGGACGTAGCAAGGTCCACATGGCAAGACAGTCTTTCCGGCAACCGGTTCGATAACAAGGGCCAAGAATCACGGGCATATGTATACCCTTTGACCAGCAAATATGGAACTCATCCTGAAAAGATGATCCAAAAGAATAAAAAAATGTAGCTTCAGAAGAACATAAAAATGTCCCCAAAGAGATCATCTCAGCATTATTGGTAACACTAATAAAAGTAACTGACAGAGCCTCAATAACAGTAATAAAGACGACTGTGAAAAATGAGGCTACAGCAAATCCATGGAATACTATGAAGCCATGAAAAGCCACAATCACAAAGACCATGTAGGAGGGTTGTGGAAAATGGGTCTTATCTAATATGAGGCGAGGAAAGCAGAATAGAAATGGTATCTTTGTGATGATTAGAAATCTAGAAATCTAGGACCTATGCCTATGGATGAGGATAGAAGTGTGAAACCAAAATAAAAAGGATTTCTGTAGAGGGGAATGAGACTGCTGGTCGATTTTTTTCCTTGTTATTATTATGATTTGCTGTTTGTGAGTATGAATATCAAAAAGAGCAAACAAAGGAATAATACAGTATTTGATCAAGGAAATGGAACCATCAGACCTGAGTTCCTGTTTCTTGCCACTGAACCTTCAAACATTCCGGCATCCACATGGATCCTTTTTCTCT
The DNA here is from genome assembly GCF_028538775.1 of Myotis yumanensis. Taxonomy (NCBI): domain Eukaryota; kingdom Metazoa; phylum Chordata; class Mammalia; order Chiroptera; family Vespertilionidae; genus Myotis; species Myotis yumanensis. The sequence continues at coordinate 31,782,118 of NW_027223759.1, read as the reverse complement.
TTGCCCCGTTGAGAAGGACAGGAGATTCAGATCTGGAGCCAGAACACTCCCCAGGCTCTGCCCACCCCTGCTTTGGCTCGGGGACCCTTTTTCTAGTGCTACACTAGGAAGGGGTAAAAGGAATGATTCTGGAGCTGGGCTGCCTAGGTTCAAGTCCAAGGTCACACAGTAGCTTGTCAAAGTCACGCAGTAGCTACATGACCTTGAACAAGTCACTTCATGTCCTCACCTCTGCAAACAAGGGCAGTGACTGTACCTAAGTCCCAGGGCTTTGGCAGAGCCTGCACAGGGGTGACCAACACCCACAGGCACCCTTCGTGTCTCTGCCTGTTTCTGTTTCCTGACTTCCACCATCAGCACTGAGCACCTTCAAATTCCTCCACTGAAAACAAACCCCCTTCCTGGACCAGGTTCACTTTCTCACCTGCCTCACACCCTCTACTTCCTCACCGCCATTCTCGCCTAAGTGCCTGTGAACACTGCCTCTCCAAGTACGTGGATGGTCCCCGAGTCACTCTGTCTAAGGACCGCTGTTTGGTTTTTATTTTGTTGGGTCTCTCGGCACATCTGCTATCATAACCTTGCCTTCTTTGCAAACCAACTCTGACAGTGTCCCCAATGCCACTGCCTGACCTCCCACTTCCCTGGCTGTGCCTTGTCATCCTCCTGTGCCTGTTCCTCACCACAGCTGACCCAGATCAGGAAACAAGACATTAACCCAGTTGCTCAAACCAGAAGTGTGGGGTCATCCTCAACAACCCACTTGCCTCAGTTCCCAAGGCCAAACCATTTCCCTTCTTTCCTTTTTTTAAAAATTTTTAAAATTGATTTCAGAGAGGAAGGGAGAGGGAGAGAGAGATAGAAACATCAATGATGAGAGAGAAGCATTGATTGGCTGCCTCCTGCACTCCCCCCACTGGGGATGGAGCCCATAGCTAGGGTAAGAATTGAACCGTGACCTCCTGGTTCATAGGTTAATGCTCAACCATTGAGCCATGCCAGCTGGGCAACCATTTCCCTTCTTAACACCTCTCAAATTTATCCTGTCCTCTCCATTTTTACTGTCACTGCTTTCACTCTGGCCCCCTCATCTCTCATCTTTTTGTGATTTTGTTGTTGCTAATCCACACTGGAGGATATTTTCCCCATTGCTTTCAGAGTGGAAAGCTGGGCGGGAGGGGGAATGAGTCAGAAGAGAGAGAGGGAGAGAGGGAGAGAGGGAGAGAGGGAGAGAGGGAGAGGGAGAGGGAGAGGGAGAGAGAGAGAGAGAGAGAGAGAGAGAAAGAAACATCGATGTGAGAGAGACATTAATTGGTTGCCTCCTGCACGTTCCCTGACTAGGGCCAGGGATCGAACCTGCAACCCAGGTATGTGCCCTTGACCAGGAATCGAACCCATGACCCTTCGGTGCATGGGCTGACATTCTAACCGCTGAGTCACATCGGCCAGGGCTCCTCTCTCATCTTGATCACTGCAAACACATACTTGTAAGATGGAAAGCTGATCACATTACTGAGTTATTTGACTCTCTGATGGCTTCCTACTGCTCCCAGGATAAAGTGTCTGCCGCTAGCCTGGCTTGTAGGGAGCTGCTTGATCTGGCTTCTGCCTTCCTCTCTCTGGCCATTACCCCTCTCACTCCATGCTGTAGCCACCCTGAATGTGCCAAGTGTAAGGGCGAACCTGACATTGGGTGGGAGCCATGGACAGGCTGAAGACGTTACAGAAGACAGAGTCTCTCCAGTAGGACAGTTGGCGGGGCCACCAGCCTGAGCACTGAGCAATGCTGGGCAGACCTGGGTTCCAATAAGGGCTCAGCCAGTTCCTACCTGTGTGATGTGGGCAAGTCACTTAACCTCTCTGAGCCTCAGTTTTCTCATTGACTAATTGGGAGAATAGTGTCTGCTTCATAAGGTCTTGTCAGAATTAAATTTTAAAATTCCTGCAAAGCCCTGGGCACAGAAGCTGACACAGGAAAGTCTTAGTAAATGGGAGGGGCTGTGGCTACTAGTCATTACTCCCAGAAGCCCAAAGGGGCAAGAAGGATGACTGAGGAGTTATTGTCCGCCTGCGGCCCTGAGGTGGAGGAAGGATCAGCAGGAGAGTAGGATGGGGAAAGGCAGGTGGGCTTTCTGTGATAGAGATGCCCCGTTACATCAGAGGCCACCAGCCAACAGCAGGTGTGGCACCTATGGCACCTGTGGGATCCTTACCATAGGATTCGTCGCTGTCGGAGGATTTAATGCTAATCAGGATGTGCTGGTCCAGCAGGTACTCGGGGTCAGAGATAATGGGCTTCAGCTGCAAAGAGAAGGGCATGGGATTAGAGGTGACAAGTTGGGGACAGGCGGGTGAGGGTCGCCAGCCCAGAGGAGGGGATGCTGGAGAAAACAAGGCCTGTAGATGTTGTCATTAAACAAATTTGAATCTCTGCTTTTCATGCCCAGAGAGCAGGAAGGAGCCCATGGGTACCCCCTACACAGCCAGGCGGGATTAGCTTCCTTTCCTGTCCCCTTCCATCACACTGCACTCCGGGCCCCAGGAACAGGGCCTGACCCCAAGAATGCCCCACCTTCTGTCTCCCTTCCCTCCTTTGCAGTCCCCAGGATCCTGGGAGTGGGGCCAGGCTGATGAGCAAATGGGACAGGACCAGAAACCAAGTCTGAATGCACCCACTCCCACTGCAGTCTCCCCAGCAGGGCGCAATTCTCCCTCAGCCCCTCCCAGGATGGAGGCTGCAGGGAAGGCGGCACCACAAGGCTGTGCCCATCTGGGCAGAAGGGGCCTCTGTGTCCACCCACGCAGAGCGCCCAGGTGGGTCTGGAGTGTCCTGTAGCTAGTTGAAGGATGACAGGCACAGGTCCCCAGTCCCCGAATATCTTGCTCCAGGCTGTCCCCTTCCTTCCCACCCACAGTTACACAGAGACCCCTGGTGCAGGCCTGGTGCCATGTTGATGACAGAAAGTTTCAGAACAAATGTTGCAGTGGGGCTCTGAGGCATTCTGGGGTCCCAGAGCCACACCAATCACTCCGTTCACTGACTTGTCATGATGGCCAGCTCGAAGTTTGACCCTGGGCCAGTGCAGCAGATGCAGGAAGACCCTGCCCTCTCAGGCAGCAGCGGGAGCAAGGGGCTGGTGTCTGAGGAATGTCTGTGGGTGCACACTTACCATGGTGGGGGCGGGGAGGGAGGCAGGAGAGAGTGTCAAGGTGTCCTAAAGGGGTTTTAGAGGATGAAGAGAGAGGAGGTGAGAGAGGTGGGTGGCAGCGTTCAGGGAGCAGGAAGGAATGAGACCCCAAGGTGCTGGGGGAGCAGATGAGGCTGGAGATGGCGGAGGGGCTGGGAGCCACACCGAGGAGCTTGGGCTCATCCCATGTGACAGCAGAGAATGGACAGGATAAAGAAGGGTACGCCAGGCTGAGGTGGGCATTCCAGAAAGATTCATCAGGAATCAGGATGCTTTAGCAAGAAGAAAGGAGGGATGGAGACCCTGGGGAGGTGGTGGTGGGTAGAGAGGAAGGGATAGAGACAGGAGGAGCATCAGGTCTCGGAAGTGGACAGTGTGCTGCAGGGACTGGGATGCTGATATCCTTCCCGACAAACAAAGGCGAAAAGAAACCATTTGGGTGCTGCCTGGGAGCAGCTGGGAGAAGACGCAGGAGGGTGGGGAGGGTGGATAAGGCAGGATGTCACCGTGGAGCCAAAGCCACCAGGAGTCAGTACCCGAAAACAGCCCAGGACCCTGACAGTTCACTCCCGCTTCATGGAGGACCCCGATCAGAGTGTACCTGAATTAGGAGACTGCGATTCAGGCATTGGCCTCTGCTCCTGAGATGATATGGCCTTTGTGTGTGTGGCCCAAAAGTTGGTTCCAATCAACAGTTAATGTCAGTGTGGGCAGCCCAGCCCTTGAAACCTGAGCCTTGGGAGAGGATGGCTCCCTTTACCTGTTAAAGGTCATCCTTCAAACCTCATCTCGGATGGCACCTCTGAGGAACTTCCAGGGGAAGCCTGAGACTCCCACCCACGTGATAGATTTCCCCAGCCTTGTACCTTCCCTCGATGCACCCCTCCCTGGTTATGGGACAAAGAAGCAGGTCCTTCTCCATTGTGCACCCAGCATGAACATCCAGATGTGTCCACCATAAATTTTGCATCAGAAAAACAGTCCTGGGTTTCAGGTAGAAAACCATTTTTTTCTGCAATAAACATGAATGCGTTCCCACTAAGTTTTGCCTACATGTTTTTAATTATAACCCTCCGCTCACACGGGTCATGGTCGTAGCAAGTTCTCTCTGCATTCAGTGTTTGTGTAGGAGCCAATGGACTCCTTTCTACACCTTCACTTGACCCTCCGAGCTGGGGCTGACCAGGCAAAGGAGTATTGCAGGGAAGTTTGGGCCTCAGGGGTCTGTCGCTAAAATCATGTGACCGTGGACAAACCTCTCTGGGATCTGTTTCACTTTCCTTCTTTGTAAAGCCAAGGTGAGCTCTAGATCTCTTCCACAATCCATTATGGGAATTGAAATCCATTCAGAAATATTGGGGCCACTAGACACAGGCTCATGTTTAATCATCGCTGAAAGCGAGCCACAAACCACCTTAAAAGGGAGCTGGCCCAGAGGTGGGTAGGTCTGTGGAGCCTCTTCCACATTTGGCCCCTGGAATGCCCATTCCCTCTGGTCATATCCCCCAGAGCAATATCCAGCAAATACCCTGCTGGCTGGGTAATTGCAAAATCTTTCCTGGGAGTGTGCTCTCCTTGAATTACCTTTGGAAGGGTCTCACCAAACTTCACCACCAACTCCCCTTCGCTTCCTTCTTCATTTTCTCCTTCCTGACTCTTGACGAAACCTGTTGGAGGACAAGACGGCTGGTTCTCAGAGGACAAAATAAGAACCAGACACAACAGACTCCCAGGGCCGGCCCACTGGATCAATGAAGATACTGTCTGCCTCTTATCTCTGTAGGGGCCACAGCATCGTTTAGGAGTCGGGCTTGTTGGGGATTCTGTTTTGGTGTAGGGGATGGTCATTTGCCAATGGGCTCTAGTTATTTTTAGGACAATCAGATTTCCCTCCGTTTTGGCTCCTCTGTGCAACAAACCAGGCAACTAGAAATCATCACTTCTCAGACAAGGAGGTTAGGAAACATGACAGCTCTCCCACGCCACTCAAGATAGCAGCCTTTTGAAAAGCTAATTTAAGCTTCTTCGAATATGCTGTTTCCATAGAAATGCATGCAAATGTCTCGATAGTTTATTAAAAACACCCACATGAAAATCCTCATAATTTTTGGAAGAGCTTTGGCCCTGCTGGGTGAACTGGGACCTAGAGAGTTTGTGGAGAAGCTGGGCCTTTCACCAGGACTGGGCCCAGGTGAGTCGGGGGTGGGACAGCCTGCAGCTGGGGGCTCAGGTCTTCTTCCCGATTTCTGGAAGCTTCCATCATCCTGTCACCTCTTATGATGGAGTTGATTCTACCCCTGCTACCACCACCACTACCCGGACCATCTCAGTGAGGAGAGCTAGACACCACATGGGTCTTCTCACACAGAACAGCTTTAGATGACATGCCTAGAAGTTTTGTGCTAACTGCTGGCAGAGAGGAGGCTGGTCATATCCAGCTTGCTCTCAGATGCTGCAGATCACCTGGGAAAGTGCCTGTGGTGTAGGACAGAGAATAGGCAGCTCGGGGCCGGTGCTGGCCTCCAGTACCTCTGGACCTTCACTCAGGATCCTCTGGTTGAGTCAGAACCTGGATTGGGGGGACCCTCAAGTGGGCTATTCTTTGCCGTGAGGGGCAAGGGAAGAATCCAGCTGCCCAGTTGCCTACAAGGCTGAGGGATCAGTGTATCAGTGACTGCCCTGTCCCTGGAGCAGCAGGGGTCTGCTTCAGTTTCCTTCTTTGTAAAGCCAAGGTGACCTCTAGATCTCTTCCACGATCCATTATGGGAATTGAAATCCATTCAGAAATATTGGGGCCACTAGACGCAGGCTACATAATAGGGGTCCCCTTGTGTCCTCCATCTACAGCCTTGCTTCTCAGACCCCCCTTGAGTCCATCCCAGAGGGAAGAAATGGGGCAAAGAATCATTACGACTCAGAGTCGTGCCTGCCACAACCAAAGGAAGCCCAACGACCCCTTACTCTCTAAACAGCTCGAGTGGAACTCCAGGTAGAATTTGGTCTGGGACTTGGTCTTCAGGGTGGCGAAGCATCTGAGAAACTCGATCTGCCCTTGGCTGTCGACAGTCCCGGGGCCTGGAACAGGTGAGAACAGAGATTGGGTTCCACAGTGTGCCTGGAGATGGAGCATTTTAAATCAGCCCCAGCCTCCCAACATGTTCTTTCTTGGGGTCCAGAAAGGTCAGAGTCCAGGGGGAAGAGAGGTTTTCCCCAAAGTCCCACCACCCACACTGAGTGTCCCCATGGTGGTAACAGCCCCTGTGACAAATCACAAACTGGTGGGGACAGAGTGAGAACCGCCAAGAATTCCAGGATCAGAGCTGCTCTCAGCTTTGCTACTAGAGCTGTGTGGCCTCAGGCAATGCCCTGAAGCTCATTGCCTTGGTCTCCCTATTTGTTCCAACAAAGAGAGCTTGTCTGATGATTCAGCGGCTGAATACCCAAATCCATCTCGTTTCTAAGTTCAGGTTGTGAGGGATCCCTGCTCTTCCTTCCTCAGGCACCCTGACCTTCGAGCTCTTCACTCACTCATGCTGAGAACTTGCTCTCAAAGCTATTCATTTAGAAGATGCGTTTGCAAACATCCTTAGGCTGGTTTTGAACATGTGTTCTCTCCTGCCATATAAATTCTGAGCCACCTGAGAGGAAGGACAGACATTCCCTTCCTCTGTCTTTCCCATCCTTCCTTCTTTTCTGTTTTTTTTTTTCTTTTCCTCAGCTTTATTGAGGAGTTACTGACAAACATAATTGTGCATATTTAAAATGTATGACATGATGATTTTATACACATACACATTGTGAAATGATTGCCAAGACCAAGATAATGAACACCTCCATCACCACATATAGTTACCTGTTTGTGGGGGTTTCTGGTGTGGTGAGAACACTCAAGATCTTCTCTCAGTAAATTTCAAGTATACAATAGTGTCATACTGTATTATTACCTATAGTCACCAGGCTGAATAGGGCCTCAGAACTTCTTTATCTTATAACTGGAAGTTTGTACCCTTTGACCTACATCTCCCCATTTCCCTCACCCCCTACCCCCCAGCATCCACCATCCTGTTCTGTTTCCATGATCTATGAAATCTGCTTTCTAAAAAAGTTTCTGCACATAAGTGATTCCATGCAGTACTTGTGTTTTTGCCTGGCTTATTTTGCTTAGCTTTCCTTTCTTTTTTTAAGCCCACAGCATCTAGGCCAGGCTCTGCTTAGGTAGATGTTCAACCAACACTCAATGCAGGTCATGGGGGCTTATGAGCATGTATAGTGGCTGAGTCCCAGTGGAGAGCAAGCCTGACGCTGAGGATGCAATGAGGGTCCTCATCGAGGGTGCAGTGGCAGAGGCCACCCATCAATGCTGCAGGAACTCAGAGAAAGGGGAGATGGGTGGGAGGTGGGGAAAGGTGAAGGTTCTGGAAAGCCACAGTGGCCAGAGCTAGGAGGGAGACAGGATGGTGGGTCATGGTTGCATGGAGAGGGGAGGCCACATCACTGGGGCCAGGAATGTTAGACCCAAAAGCATGGAGAAGCGTCCCAGGAAGACTGCTGCAGCCTCATCTACACCCATCACAGTGCAAAGGACACAGTGATACAGGCTTTTCCAACCTGTGTTGAGCCACCTGCTCAGCCTTCATAAATGAGTCTGGATTGTCTGCTGCCCACAGAAGTGGGGGTTGGCAGAGAACGTGATAACATGGCTCCATAGTCACCTAGGCCCAGGGCTTGACATGCCAGAGAGAACACCAGCCTCTGTTAGGATGAGGTTGGCCCGGTGACCAGGGCTAAGCTGGTTTTTTGAAAACTTACCTGTAAATCTAAGTATTATTTATTCAGTCATTTCATCCCATCTACACATTTTTATTATCTCTGCCTACCATTAAGCTGCACTAATATTGACTTAAATTTTCTTTAGACTCACTTTTTAAAATTTCATAAATGTATTTAAGAATATCGATCACAAGACTAAATGGAAAATCAGAGTTGCTTGCCTTACACTGAAGAGATAAACCTAAAATGTATTAAGATAAATGCATTACTAATAAATGGTGTCAAGGACCCATCTAGGATTGTCTTTGATGGTAGACATGCCACAACTTAGAAAACACTCATTTACCCAATTTTAAAGACTGTGTTAGACCCAAGACTTAAAAGGCTGATGTATTTGCCACAGAGAGCAAGAAAATGCTTTGGGCTGAAATCATGATGTGGCTTGGACATGAAGAAACCAGATAAACAGACCGTGGATTTGCTGGAAGAAGGGGCCTTCATCTAACACAGACGATTGACTCTTGCTACCAGAAGATGAGTGCCCAAAGCCTCTGTCTTTGTGGAATATGAAGGGATGGACACTGCCCACCACTTACCATTTTTGGAGACAAACTGGGAGGTGACTCCTGCCTCAAATGTGGCAAAAACAGGGCTGTGGTCACTTGTCATGATGTCACTGGTGCTGCCTGCAGGGGAGGGAAGGCATTTCTGAGCAGGGAAAGGGAAACCCTTCTGGTCAAACCAAGGATGGCAAACCCATAGCAGAAATCAACTCACACTGATGGAAGCCTCCAGAAGTTTTGCACCTGTCATTTCACTGACCTTCCACAACTACACTCAAAAGTCTCAGTAACTGTGTGTGACACTGTCTCTTCCATAGTTAAAATGTGCCTATGCTATATTTTCATGGTCTAAGCACTCTGTTGTATTGGTGAGAAGCTCATGGCCCAGAATGGGATGGGGGTTTAAGGTCACTGAGCTCATTGGTAAAAGAGATGACACCTCCCCCCATCCCACAATGACTGGCAGGATCAGGAGAGGGTGGAGGTGATGAAGTGTAGACACTGAGGGTAGACAACTCTTTTAAGGAGCCAGGGGAAAGGCAGTAGAGCAGTTTGGAGTGGGCAAGAGAGAGAACACAGTTCTAGAAATACTGAGGATACACCCACTTCTTCAGGTGACCAACCTGACTAGGGCTGTAGGGAGCTCTCCCATTTTACAGATGGACAGATTCCAGCATGCCACTCACCATAGGACTGACACACCACGTGCACCAGGGGGTACGACTTCCAGAGGACTCGGTCACACCAGGAGGGCAAGTTGTATTTCATCTGCAAATCAAAGTCACAAGCTATGTAAAATGCCTGCAACTTTAAAAGAACTTGTGGCCTTCATAACCCTTGGCTTCATCTGCTGTTGGTTCTTTATGGAATTACCCGTAGGTGGCTTTAAACCCTTTTTGCTTGCTGCAAGTCCCAATTCCACTGCCATGCCCCACACTTTCAGACTCCCTGGACTCCAGCTTTAGAACAAAGATTGATTCACCTGGCTGTGCTCCCTTACTTATCCTCCTCATTATTTCAGAATCTCATGTATTTTTATATTTTCTTATTTTTTCTAACTCAGATAAACCTCTCTATGAGTATTTTCAACCTAGTCTCTGCTTATCTTTTCCAGCTACTTCCTTTAATAACATACTCCGGCCAGTACACCTGATCCACCCATTCACACATCCATCCACCTATCTACTTATTCATCCATCCTACCACCCATCTACTTATTCATTAATCCATCCATCCATCCACCCACTCACCCACCCACACATTCAGCTACCCATCCAATCATTCAAACAATGTGTACAAGCCCTCTGAAGACTATACTGGTGAGCAAGACTACTATTGGGTATGGTAAACAAGGCAACCTGGCAATGATAATAATCCTCTTTAATCAATATCCTTATCTCCTTAAGTTCCAGCTCTTTCTCCTCTGCCTAAGAATGTAAAGGTACTCATCCTAAAAGAACCTACCCTTGCCACGTCCTTCAATATTTTTCTTTTCTTATTTTTACCAATTTTCTTTCAAGAATGTTCTCTTTTTGCCTCTACTTTTGGACTGTCCATTTGTGGGTGTTTTTTTTAAGACTTGAGGTATAACTTACATACAGTAAAGTGTACTAATCTTAAATGTATAGCTTGAGGAATTTTTACATTAGCATACATCCATTTTATCACTACCCAGATCAAGGTTTAGAAAATTTCATCACAAAAGGTTCCCTGTCCCTTCCTTGTCAATACTATCACCTCCTTGAGGTGAACACTATTATGAATAATGTCTCCACTGATTAATTTTGCCTACTCTTGAACTTATACATGGACTCATCCAATATACAGTCAACCCTCAAAGAACACAGATTGACTGCACAGGTCCCTTATACGTGGATTTTTTTCAATAAATACGTACAGTACTATAAATCTATTTTCTTTTCCTTTCAATTTTCTTGATAACATTTTCTTTTCTCCAGTTTACTTTATTGTAAGAATATAATATATAACACATATAACATACAAAATATGTGTTAATCGACTGTTTATGTTATGGGTAAGGATTCTGGTCAATAGTAGGCTATTAGTAGTTAGGTTTTTGGGGAGTCAAAAGTTATATATGGATTTCCTATTGAATGAGGGTCAGCGCCCTAACCCCTGTGTTGTTCAAGGGGAAATTACATACTCTTTTTGTCTGGCTTCTTTCACTCATGTTGCTGCATTTATATATTCTTTCACATAATTACTGTGGTTTTATTGCATTGTATGTATACACCAAATCTTCCATTCTACTGTTAATGGAAGTAGGGTTGTTTTCAGTTTTCGGACATTGTAAACAAAGCTGTTATAACCACTCTTATATTTGTCTTTCAGTGAACAAATGTACTGATCTCTCTTGTGTGTAAACCAAAGTGGAACAACTGAATCATGGGGTAGATGCATATGTCATTTCATAGATTCTGCCAAACTGTCATTTCTTTAACCTTACAGTTCTCAGCATTGGCCACCCAGCGAATTACTGGTGGAGCTTCACAAAGACATGGAAAGTGGGGCTCCACTCCAGATCTACTGCATCACAACCTGTGGGGATGAGTCCCAGACAACTGCATTTCTGAAAACTCCACCAGTGACTCATCTGCACAGCCTTGGTGAAGAGCTACCCTGTCCTCCTGCAGCCTGGATTTCATCTCTAAGACTCTGCGCACACTGTTCTTTTAACGTCTACCGAAAACTCTGAGCCATAAGTCCTGCTCTTCAGGCAGGGTCATGTGAATGGCACACATTCTCGACTCACATTTCATACTGGTTACCACTAAGTCTGTGAGGCTGAGCTGTGCGGTCGGTCTTCCCACCACCTACCAAGCATACTTTTTCCATCTCCTTTGTTGTCTGCTTCTTTCTCTCATCTCTGAAGATAGATGGCCCTCAGATCTGTCCCTAGCTCTTCCGTACTAATTTCTGCTCATTCCTTGTCTTCTCTGCCGACAACTCTCAAATCTATGACCCAGCCCTGGCATCTCTCTCTAGCATCAATCTAGTATTTTAACTGCCTTCTGGATGTTTTCTGAGATTTTCCACAAATATTGTACAATAAGTCTAAAAAATAAGCTCTATTTTATCCCTCTAAGCCAGCTCTGCCTTCTGATTTTCTGGTTTTTAATACATGGCAATCTGATCTGCATCCATCATTGTCACAGTCATATAGTATATTTATCTTGTTTTGTCTTTCTCACTCTAAACTCTTGGGGGACAGACACCCCACTCCTCTTTGATCTCCCATCACCTAGCAGAGTACCCAGTCATCAGTAAATATCTGTCAAACAAAAATAAATAAATGCTTTATTGTAGCTTTCCCCAAACACAGTTATTTGGAACACAAGTGGCCTCATATGATGTTAATTGGTATTCCATAACCAATCAAGTTTGGCACCTGAATTTCCTCATGGAGAAATACAATGTTCATAAGTCCACAAAGACTCCGATTAGTCCCACAGCAAGAAGCTTGTTTAATGATGAATCACTTGGCAGATTAGCAGATATATTTGCTAAGTGAGCTTCAGAACCCAGTTAAAGAAATAACACTTTAAGTCCTCTCAGAATCTTCAAGTACCTGGATAAAAGGCAAATACTGTAGGATTTATGAGTCTAACTCCTCACAGTGTCTAAATCTGGCTGCCAAGCCTCTCCTTAGAGGTTTTTGCTCTGTGACACAATCTACACGAGATTTCCAATTTTCTTCTTTTTCTTGTTGCCTAATGGAAAAGGACATTCATCCGTCTGTTCACCTTTATAGGAACAGACACAAGAGCGGTGAGATGTACAAGGAGCGTGGAGGTGGAGGGCAGGGGAGGGGTCTATGAGGACTCACCCCCGTGGCTTTCTGCTTAGTGTAGGCATATTTGTCCCGAGTCATTCTTTCAAAACGGTAGGTGGGCGCGAATGTGATTTCTTCCTCCTCTGAAACCAAACAAAACCCTGGTTTCAGCTTTCATTTCCACGTTTCACATCTGGCCTAGTTTCCTTCTCCTCCAGGCATAATCCTCCCCTTCTCTTCCCCGCCCCGTGAGGATATTTGGGGAGAAGGGGAGACAGAATGATGGCTGAGAGGGTCCCGGGGAGGATGGCAGTTCTTACCGAAGTGCAGGAAAACCTTCTGCTCCTTCCTCTCCATGAGCAGCTGGTCGTGGCACAGGAGTTCTGCGTACTGCTGCTGCTTGATCTTCTGGATCATGGGTTCTGCCTCCTGGAGCAAGGACATGGCCACTGTGAGACACCCCTCTTCACCAACATGCTCAGGAGGCACGCCATCGCCCGCTGCCCACTGCACCAGGCCCCAGAGCCCTGGTGCTGCACCAGACCCTAGCCCCCACCTGGGGTTGCTGGGTTGGTGCTTCTTAGCTCAACCATTTTTACAGGGAAAATCCTGCAATAGTGAAATATCAACCTGACAACATAAGTTCCTGGTTATTCCAAATTTGCTGAGGGGCATTTTATTTTTTCATACTGTCTCTTAATATCATCTTATTAACACTTCATTAGGTAGGTAGGTATGTCTCTAGTGCTCTCTCTTTGGGAACTGAGCGAGCCTGTTGCAAGGCCATGAAAGGATGTGAAATCCCATTGGGCCTCTGTGATCTGGGCTGGGACCCCAGGGAGTCGGTGTGACATCCAGGGGATGTGTTGGCCTTGGGAACTAGCAGTCCTCTCTCCCAAGACTTGTTACCTCTGCTCTGGCCAATGCACTTGGTCCTCTCCTGGCGAGTGAATGGCTGTGACAGCCACTTAGACTGTGATATCCACCTCTCTCCCATCTGCCTGCTCAGTAGGAGGAAAGGGGCCATGGGAAGCACCTTGAGAGGGGAGAGGGAGTGGTCAGGGAATCAGGATGGACCCCAAGCTGCCCAGTCTCTGCAGAGCCGCTGTGGCAGTGGGAGGGGGAGGCAGCTAAGGGATGTGGGACAGTGGGAAGGTCCAGGTTCAATTCCAGCCTTGTCAGTGATCGGTAACAGGCCCAAGGCCTTTTCCTTGGCCTGTCTGTGCCCCAGGGCTCTCTCTGCTCTGTAAAAGTAGGTCACTTTCGGCCACCACTGCCACCCCTCAAAGGATGGCAGCTAGACGCGGACACAACAGGCAGTTAACCAAGGTCTCTGGGCAGACGGGCTTGGTTCTGCTCCTAGGTCTGGCTCCTGCTCCATCTTCCTTCCAGGAACATGGAAACAACCTCATCTGGTTCTAGATGCAGCCAGTGGCCATGCTTGTCCACCCCCTTCCCTCCCCGAGGGTACAAGGTTGCATCTGTGCCATGTGGCCCTCTGACCACTGCTCACTGGACCAGGGGTGGGCATATAACTTAGAGAATGGCTTCCCTGAGCTGGATAGTGACCTGTGATTTGGGGAGAAAACTGAGCTGATCGAATCAGACTTTAGCCTCTCCTGGAGACCTGGGACTTGCAGGCTGAGGGGTGTGGCCCGCCAGCGGGAGGACAGAGTAGCAGAGTGGTGGTGAGGAGGGGCAGCGGGGACAGGCATGTGAGAACTAGGCATTAGCACAGGCAACCCATAAGAAAGGCGGACACTCCGCCATGGGAACAGCTTTGAGTCCCAGAGGTGGAGTAGCTGCCTTGGCCCAGCTCGGTCTGTGTGTCTCTGTGGCCCTCTGCCCTGAGACAATGCAAGGTAGCCTCTGTCCCATGCAGGCCAGCCCGTCAGACACTGGTCACCCAGATGGAAGCCCCTCACCCAATGGAAAGCTCCCCGCCCAGGTGGGCAGCCCCAGGCCCAGGCAGACAGCTCCTCACCCAGATGCGCAGCCCCAGCCCCAGCGGGTAGGGAGCTCCTTACCCAGGTGGGCAGCTCCACACGGTAGTTGAGGTCCCCGAGCCAGAAGAGGTGGGTGAAGCGGTGAGTGATGTTAAAGGGACTCAGTTTCTTGTCTCCCAGAGCCAGAAACCGGAGAATGTTCGTATAGTTTTGGTTTCGCCTGATTAAATGACAAAACAGCCATCTTAGCACAGGGCTCCCTACTCCACCATGGTGGGACATCAGAGGGGCGTGGGGGAAGGGGGTGGCGGGACCGAGACTTGAATTTCTGGCCCTGTTGCAGGAGACCACGGCCCGGGCCCCGGGAGCATGTGCTCAATGGGAATGTTCTAGATGGCTGTCTTCACGACCCAGGGGCATCTGTCAGTGTGCCCCAGGTGAGGTTCTCCCCTTTAGAAAGAAGTGGTGGTATTCGGGTGTCTATTCGGTTAATGACACAGGAAATGTCTGCTCTGCCCTCCTCCACACGGGGGGTCACTACTGAGCTGCAGTTGCCTCTGAAGAGACCACGGGGAAAGCCATTATCAGAGGCGTGAGGTCTGTCTGGGCAGAAAACCTGACACAGGCTCTCGGGAACAAATGCTATTTATTACCTGAGTTTCTTCTCGCTTCCGGAAGTCAAGTGGCTGTTGACAAACCCCAAGGAGGTTCCATTGAACATGAATGACACCCCCACGGCTCCCTTGTTCCCTGAAGAGAGGGAGAAAGAAGTCAGAATGTCAAACAGGCAAACCTGCCGCTTACCAGGACATCAAGGTAAGAAAGAGGGGCGGAAGCAGGTGTGGGAAAGTGGAAGAGAAGGAAGCAAAACAGCTTCCTGTGTGTGTGTGGGGGGGGGGGGGGGGGAGGGGGGAATGCCTAGAGGATGAGACTCTCCGCCAGCGGAGTAAGAAAGCAAGAGGATGGTCAGCAGCCTTGGGTTCTCTGAAGGGCCGAGGGAGGAGGTTGCCAGTGTAACCCATCCTGGCATCTCCCCGGAAGGGGCTCTCAGTCACCACACAGGCCACGTAGGCAGGACACTGAAAGCAGACAGAAGCCGTGGGAAGAAGACTCAGGAGGAGGAGGAGCCAGGGGTGCGGGGGGGGGGGGGGGGGGGGGCGGTGCGGGGGCGGGGGCCGGGGAGGGTGATCTTCCACCCAGCTAACTCCAGGTTCCTGTGAGACCAAAACCTGCACCTAAACCACCTCTTTTTCTATCAGTTTTACGCTCTTCTAGACCAGCGGTTCTCAAAGTGTGCTCCCTGGCCCCGCAGCATCAGCATCACCCGGGGATGTGTGGGAAGTACACATTCTCAGGCCCTGCCCTGGACCTGCTGGATCTGGGGTGGGGCGCAGTGCTCTGGGTTTGCCGAGTCTTCTAGGTCAGGGGTAAACACTGGTCCACCGCCAGCTAAAAATGGTTTTTACATTTTTAGAGAGTTGGAAAAAATCAAAAGAAGAATATTTTGTGACACATTGAAATGATATGAAATTTAAATTTCAGAATCCATAAACAACATTTTATTGGAACATGGCCACACCCATAGACAGAGCTGAGTGGGTGCAACAGAGACCTGCAGAGCCTAACATATTCATGATCTGACCTTTTAGAGAAAGTCTGCCAACCTCTGTTCTAGGTGATTTTGATACATGAAGTCTGAGAACCTGGTCTGCCCAATACAGCAGCTATGAGCCTACGTACAGAGCCCTTGAAACGTGGCTGATCCAAACTGAGATGAGCCCTGAGTGCCAATGACACATCGGAATTAACAGCCTTGGTAAGAAAAACGGAGTGGAAACTCTAATAATTTTCTTTATTGAATGCTTATTGAAATGGCAATCTTTTGAATGTATGAGGCTTGATAAACTTTATTATTAAAATTGTCTTTGATCCTAGCTGGTTTGGCTCAGTGGATAGAGCAGCCGTGGGCAAACTACGGCCCGCGGGCCGGATCCGGCCTGTTTGAAATGAATAAAACTAAACAAAAAAAAGACCGTACCCTTTTATGTAATGATGTTTACTTTGAATTTATATTAGTTCACACAAACACTCCATCCATGCTTTTGTTCCGGCCCTTTGGTCCAGTTTAAGAACCCATTGTGGCCCTCGAGTCAAAAAGTTTGCCCACCCCTGGGATAGAGCGTCGGCCTGTGGACTGATGGGTCCAGGTTCGATTCTGGTCAAGAGCACATGCCCAGGGTGTGGGCTTGATCCCCAGTAAGGGGCGTGCATGAGGCAGCCGTTCAATGATTCTCTCTCATCATTGACATGATATGAAGTTTAAGTTTCGGAATCCATAAACAACATTTCATTGGAACATGGCCACACCCATAGACAGAGCTGAGTGGGTGCAACAGACATTGCATGACCTGCAGAGCCTAAAATATCTCTTTCTATCTCTCTCTCCCATTTCCTTCCTCTCTGAAATGAATAAAAATATATACTTTAAAAAAATTGATTTTGCCTGTTTTCATTAACGTGGCTAAGAGAAAATTTAAACCCCCCACATGGCTCCCCTTCTGTCTGGGCTGGACAGCCCCTGGGCAGAGCATGAGCTTTGCAAGGGCCTTGGGGATAAACTGGGACCATCCCTTTGGGAAGGGGCAGGTGGGGGAGGTGGGTGGCCCAGCAGAGACGGAGCAAGCACTAGAAAGAGGTTCCTGGGCAGTGGAAGGGCGTGGGCTTCACGACAGGGCAGCTACTGAGACAGGAAGGAAGGAGGCACGAGGGGGTGTAGACCCAGGCAGGTGCGGTTTGTCAGCAGAAAACTTGAGAGAGCTTGTCAAGATGGATTGCAAAAATTCTTCTATTTCCTGTTCTCTCTGAGACTGTCCTGTCCCTGACTCCAACCCCAGAAACCGCTGGCCTCGCCCTCACCTCTGCCCTCACCCACGTGGGGCACCTGCCACACACACTCACAGACAGAATCACACAGATAGATGCATGTGTACACTCACTTATACACCCACAGACTCACACTCATGGGGTCCTCTGCTCTTATTTCGATTCTCTGAAGCATCCCAATGAGTCCCACCAGCTCAGAGTCACATCCCACCCGAGTCAGTCTAGATCCAGACTGGGGTCGGCAACCTACACCTGTGGCCAATTCCAGACCACAGCCTGTGTTATGAATAAAGTTTATAGAACAGCTCCTCCCATTCATTTCATGCATCTGTGTTTGTTTTTGTGTGACAGCAGTGGGGACGAGGAGTGACATATGGCCCACAAATCCTCAATTATTTACTCTCTGGTCCTTCATAGTAAATGTGCTGAGCCCCCCCTAGGTCCCTGACACTCAAGGTGGGGCCTATGGATCAGCACTGACACTACCTGGTTGGAAATGCAGGAAGTCAGGCCCCACCTGACCTGCTAAGTCAGAACCTGCATGTCAGCCAGATCCCTGGAGTGCTGGTGTCGACCCAGATGAGTTTGCCCAGGACCAGGGGGTCTCAGGATCTGAGACTCTGTTTTTAATCGGGGGACGTCCCAGTGGGGCCAGACAGGATGGATGGGCATGTTGGCAGGAGCCTGCTATGAATAAGGGGGCCCTCTCTGCTCACCCAGAGTGTTGGCGATGCCCGTCTTCACGTTGTCGGTGCAGATGTGGCTGATCCGGTTCTCATGCTCGGGCTTGGCCAGCACCACAATGCGAATGTTCCAGAGGGTGTGGATGGCGATCTGATGGGGGAGGACAATGGTGTGACTCTCGGCCAGGACGTACTGCTTGACCCCAGAGCAAGAGATTCACACCTAGTCCTCACCTCCCAGGTGTGGAGTTCCCTGTCTGTAAGCCCTAAACTTTGGGAGACTCCTAAGGGTGTCCCACGGGTGACACAGAGTATCTTAAAGATGAGAGCCGGGACTGACCAAGTTTCAATGAAGTAAAGCACAGGTAGGGCAGAGGGAGGAACCTGTCACTTTCAGCAACACCCTTGGGCCCCATCAATTTCTGAATACAGGTTCCCTTCGCTGGCCCTGGAAGGTAGGGGAGAACCACTGAGCACCCGGGCAACTTTGTAAGCTGAGAGTTGACATGCTGAGCCCACCATTGCCTCTAAGATGTCCTGGCCGGCCTTGCAAAGCCCACTCCCCTGGAGTCCCAGCTGGGGCTGTGGCCAGCTGCTCACCATTTTAAAAGTAATGCTGGTGATTTCTTGCAAGGAGTTTTTGAGTATCTCTAGCCACTCCTTCTCCCCCAGGGGGTCCTCCTGGGTGCCAATCACGTAGATGTCGTGGGGGATGTAATCAGCAGAGTCATCCCGCGTCTTCCCCTGCCCCTTGGAGAGAAACCAGGACGTGATCTTCTTGGGAGGGGGGGCGTTACCTTCAACAGCAAAACCCAACACCAAGTGAGTCATAGGTACATCAGAAGAATTCAAACAGAGGTGGGGGAAGGATTGGGGTGGGGGAGCCTCACAGACACGAAAACCATTCAGGCCACCCAACAAAATACCTTAGATGGAGAACTAGGTACTATCATCCCCAGATACATTTCTTTTTAAAGATAATGTGAAGTTTCAAGGACTAGAAACATAGAAGATTCCACATGGTGTCTTGAACTAGTTGCACATGAGGTCAAACACCAGCTGGTCTTTGAAGCCACATTGGGAACTGAGACACAGTCCTTGAGGAATATACATTCTGTTGTCAAGATGACCCCAAAGGCTGACAGGTTTGGGATGGGGCTTCTAGCCTACGGTTGGGAGACAACAATGGCTTCCTTGCAAAAGAGAGATCTCAGCCAAGGTCTGATGTGAGGGTGTGTAGACGCCCCTTCACTCCCTCCTTTCCTGATGCTGCTGGGCGACTATCCACTGCTTCAGGACGGGGTGGGCCTGACTCTGTTCCAGACCAGCTTGGGGAGATAGACACCCAGTTAAGTTAGAATTTCAGATAAACAACAGATAATCTTCAGAATAAGTATATCCCATGCAATATCTGTTTGTCTGAAATTCAAATTTAATTGGGCATCCTATATCTACTTATTTTTCATTTTGAGCTGAATACTCACATTAAGTATATAATTTACAGTTAGTATATAAATATATATTAGTATATAAGTATATAGTACATAGCTAGCATACATCTAGTACTTATTTCTAGCTGCAGAGTTATACTGAATATTTAGTAATATTTACACTCAGCATATAATATTTATATATTTGGTATATAATATATATTTATATATAAATATATACATTTAGTGAAATATATAGTTAGTATATATATTGTGTCCCAAAAAATGTATACATACTAGTTCTGTAGATTCTATTACATTTTGAAAATGAAATATGTTTTAATAAATACTGCCTTTATAATTATTCAAAGTGTGTATACATTTTTTTCTGGGACACCCTGTACTAGTATGTATGCATTTCTAGGTAAACACCTATACCAAAATATTATTTGTTATTTACATGAAATTCAAATTTAATTGGGCATCTTCTCTCTCTTCTCTCGCTGTCTCTCTCTCTCTCTCTGGCAATGCTACTCAAGGAAGTTCTTTCTTTCTTCAGGTCTGGGGCCCCTTGGCGGGCTGCCTAAGACTGGCAGGTGTCCAAAAGCCCCTTCACCTACACATGCAGATTCTTTACCTAATATTCTCCAACTTAGATACACAATGTAACCCACTGCAGTGGCTCTTGGGGTGTAAGTCCCAGGACTCGCCCCCTTACCTATTGTCTCAGGAAAATGCTAGAAGGGAGGCTGTGCAGGTGGGCTGGGGTGGGGGGGACAGGTTCCCCAACCTCCCTTTTGAGGATGCTGGATGCAGGAAGCAGAACCCAAGGGAAGGCGACAGGAGGGAGGGGAGGCAGCTGGACCTACCCATGTTCCAGGTGCCGATGAAGATGGTAATCATGTCGGGTTCCGGCTGCTCGGAGTGCTTGTTTTTCATCTGCTGCAGGAGCTGGCAGAAGCCTTCTCTCTTCTAGGGATTGAAGGGCAGACAGACTCAGAAAGGCCTCTGCACCCGCACATTACACTCTCACAGTGCTTGGCCAGCTTCAGGAAAACTGAGAGGCACACAAATCAATCCGCACTTCCAGGAGGGCAATGGGAAAATGGATCCCAAGACTAAGAAAGTGGCTGTTCTGTGACCAGCTGCGCCGCGGCAGGGACCAGACTCCAGGAGAATATTCAGGAACTGGACAAGGGCCCCACCATGTCGAGGAACTATAGCATGTGTTTCAATATGGAAAAAATGAGAAACAACCTTAATGTCCAATCTTAGGAAATGAATTCATAATGGTATTCTGGGTCATCCATACACTAGAATACTGTAGGGTTCAAAAATTGTGGTGCAGAAATACTTTGTCAAGAAGGATAGATGGGCAAATATATTGTTAAGTATAAAAAGCCTGTTGAGAAAACAATATGAATAGCATCATTACATTTTTAAAAAATATATTTTATTGATTTCAGAGAAGAAGGGAGAGGGAGAGAGTGATAGAAACATCAATGATGAAAGAGAACCATCGCCTCCTGACTGCTCCCTACCGGGGGTTGAGCCTGCAACTCGGGCATGTGCCCTTGACCGGAATCAAACCTGGGACCCTTCAGTCCACAGGCCAATGCTCTATCCATTGAGCTAAACCAGCTAGGGCAGCATCATTACATTTTTATAAAAAAACACAAAACCCATCCTGAAATATATTGTCCAAGGTTTACTAGTGGTAGACAGGCATTTCTATTTTAAATTTTTTGCTTATTTGTAACTTTTCCACTAATGAGACTAGATGACTTATGTAACGAAATATAATTTAAAGTGAAGAAACTAATTGAATAGAACACAGGAAGGCTGTCAGAGCCTCCTTAGTAGTCTTTATTTTGTTATCCCGGAAACCTGCCTTTAGTTTGGGATACTCAAAATTTAGAGCCTCAGTTTACTGCTATGTCTCAACCCTTCTGAGCTTGCAGCATTGGGTAGCACTGGTTTTGGGACCTATGTCCCTGTGCCCAGAACAATGCCCAGCCAGGCCTTCCATCATCTGTCTGGCCCCACTTTTTTGTTTCTCCCAGTCCCTTCCCTATCATTCCTCATAGTCCTCCCCATCCTCTTGGCCAGTTTTGGGCACCCTCAGATCCCCCCCTCAATGGCTTCCCACCAGCCCAACCCTGCCATGTCACCCAGAGGGGACTGTGAACCTGTACTGGGAGCCCTTGTCCCTGAGCCTTACCACAGTGCCAACATGTGATCAGCTGACACCGGATGCTCTGGGAGCCCTTTGTGTCCTGCCTCATGGGCTACAATGGTGGGTTTCAGCCCCTGGTTGGCATGTCAGAGGTGAGATTAGGTCACAGAGAACCCTGCCCATGCGATGTCCAAAGTCCCCGAGTATTCCCATTGGCCTGCATTACCTCTCACTCCAAGAGCCAGTCCTAACAGGCACCTTACTTCTGCAGAGTGGGGCCGTGTGTAGAAATGGAAAGAGCGCTGGTTGGGACTCAGGTTTAAATATGAGGTGCCCCAGAGCACTTCCTAGTGCAGCTCAGAGAAGCTAACGGCCTCACAATGGGGCTGCGTAAACACATTAATAAAATATGCATTCTCTTGGGCAGACAGCGTGAAGGAGGGAAAGATGATGGGGCTGTGACTGCTCAAATCCCAGCTGGGCTCAGCTTTCCCAGGTAGAAAATGGGTTGTGAGAACTGAGTGAGCTCTCGGTACGAACTTCCAGGCACAGAGCCAGTCTTGGAAAACATGCATCCCTCATTCCCCTCTCGGCTATCTTAGTAATCATCACTTACTTTGGAATCAGCAAAAACATATTCCTTCCGCACGGTCTTCTCCTTCTCTGTTTCCACCAAAATCACCAACTTGTTCAGAAACTTCTGAGACTTGATGAGCTGCAGGACTTAAGAGAAATGCAAGTTCACTTATTCATTCACCTACTCATCACCCGATATGTACAGAGTGTCCACTACATTCTGGCATCTGACCATCCACAACCCTGACTCTCCCATCCTCAGGCAGAGCACCAAATGTGTGCCTAGTTTCCCAGATCCTTTTGTCCCTGGCTGCTCTTCCAGGGAGAAGCTCATGCTTAGAACGAGTGGCCTGGTCAGAGCAGAGAGAGCGTGACTATAGTTTTCTTGTCTTCCTCCCTTTCCCCTTTTCTTTATTTCTTTCTCCTCCTCCCTATCTCCTTTCCTACTTTTGCTTTGCTTTTAATTTATAGCTAAATTAACATTTTTTATTTCTATCAATGATTAAAAGACTCAAGTTGTTCTATAAGATTTGTACATATAATAGCACCCCTCCATCTCACCTCCCTTTAATGTTCTGCTTCCTAGAAACAACCACTTTCAATTCTCTTAATGGATTCTTTTGGAATTTTACTCCATCTCTAAATAACATGTCTATATTGATACTTCCTGGTGTTTCAGGTTAAAATATTTCAATATTTCCTTTGCATATTGACTTCGCACTATGGAAGATGACGGTTTAGCTCTCTTTCACACATACAGCCTGCCCCCCCTCTTGCCGTCCCCCTGCCACCACCAATTCATAATGCCAGTCCCCCCATCATCTTTCCAATAATTATATCATAATTTTGGCTGGGTAACCAGTCAGTGTTTTGTATTGTGACTATGAAAATGCTACTGACAGACAAGTCCCGATTGTTTCTCTACACAGCTTTTTGTTTTTTCCTGGAATTAATGATCACCATGTTTGTTCATTGGTCCTAACGTTGTAACTCTCTTTTCCACATGATCAAGCACTTTTTATCAATTTTATCATCCTGGGGGAGCCTCTCCCAGAGCCTCTGGGCCTTCGCTTCCCTGGACAGTGACCTCTGGACACATAGCCATTACCTTAGGGCCTTCCTTATTCATCATCTAAGAACCCATTCACCTGTCTCTCTTGTATTACATCCCATTTTTTTTGGATCTCGTGTCCTCCTCTTTCTTGGTTTATGCCCTCATTTTCGTAGAGCAACATCTCTAGTAGCTTCCCAAGAGAGGGGGAATAAGGTGATAAATGTTTGGAGGCCTCGCATGTCTGAAAACTTTACCCTCACGCTTCACTAACAGAACCCTAAGTCTGAAATAATTTTCCTCAGACCCTGGAGACCTTGTCTCATCATCTCTAGCTTATAGCATTGCTACTGAGCAACTCAGTGCTGTTCTGATCTGCCTGCGTGCGTGAGCTCACACAGCAGGCCTGACTGCTATCCTTGGAAAGCCTGCTTTCTAGGTGGCCCTGGGCTGGCATCTGGAACTTGGATTTGGGGAGGGGTCCCAGCATTTGCTGAACTGCTAAGAGCAGCTCACGGTGCCTACCTGGTACGAACAACATAGTTTAGCCTGAACCCCTGCTCTCCTCCTGGGAGTCTGAAATTTGGGTAAGTGCCAGGCAAGAGAGCGTCTACATGACCAGCTCCAGTAAAAGTCCTGGACCCGGATCTCTTATGACTTTCCCTGGTAGACAGCTCTTCACATGTGTGTTCACACCTCATTGCTGGAGGAACTGTGTGTCCCATGACTGCACCAGGAGCAGACTCCTGAGAATCATTGAACCTGGAGGTGACCTTGGGGACCCCAAACACAGTCTGTAATTCTATCTTCTGTGTTTAAGTTTTCAGGATCTTTTCTTTGAATGCAGTGTTGTAAGCATTCCCAATGTTGTGTGTGTAGCAGGGTAGAACAATTTCCTTTGTTGTGCTGGGCACTTGATGGACTGTTCCCATCTGGAAACTGGTGTTGTTCAGTACTGAGATTTTTCTTAAATTATTTCTTTAATAAATTTTCTCACTCTCCATTTTCTCTTATTGACACATTATTTTGATAATGAACCTCCTAACCGATCTTATAATTTTAAAAAATCTCTTCTATTATTCCCTCACTTTGTCCATTTGTTCTACCTTCTGAAAGCTTTCCTCAACTTTATCTTTTCACCTTGCCTTCAAGTTTTGTTTTTTTAAAAAATATGCTTTTATTGATTTTAGAGAGAGGGAGGGAGAGAGAGAGAGAAAAAACATCAATGAGATTGGCTGTCTCCCGCATGCCCCATACTGGGGATCGGGCCCGAAATCCGGGCATGTGCTCTGATCAGTAATCGCACAGTGCTCAACCAACTGAGCCACACTGCCAGTTACAAAAGCCACCTAAAGTGGCTTTTCCCAGTGTGGCATTTCACTGGTCTAGAACTCACTCATTCATTCACTCAATATATATCTATTAATCACCTACTCTGTGCCAAACACTGTTCTAAACTGGTGGTAAATACGTCAGTGCCCACAAGAGAACATCTCCAGCCCTGACTTTGGCATTCAAGGCCCTGCCCCACATCTGGGACCCCATTTCTTACTGCTCCTCTCATTACGGCCACAAATAACATGTAATTCTCCTAATATCCTGCTCTATTCCTTGCACATGCCAATGTCTTAGTCCAAGTGCCCTCCCTGCCTCATGCTTGGTGAACTAATTCTTCAAAGCCCAGACAGAGCTATCTCTGTGGTATGAAGCCTCCTTGCACCACCCAACAGCTGAGCTAATCAATCCTCCTGCCAGGCTAACCCTGCCTCTGACATACATTCTAAAACAAGCTCACATGTCAGCTTCCACCTTTAAATTGCTAATTCTTTGAGGGAAAGTCTGTAAGTCAGATCTGGCCTTTGGAAAATGTTCAGAAAAAAAAGTCTTTGAATTAAGCTGACAAGAGTTCACAGTGCTTTTCAGAATCCTGGGAGGTATTTCTTTCAACCCAGAAACCTCAAGGTTTTTTTTTAGAACAATCAGGCACTCTTTGATAATCTCTTCACTCATGGTAGGTTTCTCCTTCCTCTTCTCAGAGTTGGGACCGCCCTTTCAGTTTTAACTCACTCTCTGTGACAGGTAAGAGGAAAGTATGGCTTTAAGCTGATCACTTTCAATACAGTCCTCTCCTGCTCAAACGCTCAATAAATCCCCATCTCTCCTGCCCAGCTCGGCAGTGGATAGAGTGGTCCTGCCAAACACTGTGGTCTCAACTCTGCGTGAGTATGACGGCCTGTCACGCTCATGTCTAAGGACTTCATTCCTGATCCATCTTCACTGCTCTAGTCTGCCTTCCTCACAACTACCCTGGATGTTTTCCTTCACAACACTTAGTCAACAGCTGACATCATTGTGTTGATATACAGGATGGGCAAAGTAGGTTTACACTTGTGAGTATGCAAAATAGAGTTTAACCTTGTATTATTATGGTTCATTAATTATTGTATTATTTTCGATATGAACAACTGTAAACCTACTTTGCCCCGCCCTGTATTTGGAGTATTTATGGTCACTCAACACTCTGGAATGTAAATTCCGTGTGGGTAGAGAGGCCTTGGATCCCCAGTGCTTAGCCCACAGTAACTTGCCTATAATCATCTGGTATGTGGACATTTCCCATTGTACTGATGAGTTTACTTGATGGTATAAAGCCTCGGGTGTTGTGAGTGGCTCCTACATGCTAGACTCCTAAGGAGCCTTACATGCAGATAATTCAGTTAATCCTTATCAACCTATTTTACAGCTGAGGAAACTGAAGTCCAGTGCAGTTAAGTTGTCTAAGGTCACACAGCTGCTAAGAGGAAGCGCTGGGATGTGAATTTGAACAGTTTGTTTTCAGAGCCCATGCACTTGAAACTGTCTCTCAGTCTCTGTTACACTAAAGATGCCGCCTGATTTGGGCCAGAGCCCTTATGCATGCAGGGCTCTGGACCAGGCCCTGGGAGGTGACTGTATGCATCAACCTGGCCCCCACTGGGGAGGAATGCATCACAGAGCTGCCACATGTCCCCAGGATTCAGAGGAAGGAGGCGGAATGGACAGGGAAGGCCTCAGGAAGGAGGGGCCCTGAGAGGTGGGTCCTAGAGCTGGGTGGGGGGTTCCACAGGCAGGATGGGGCAGAGGGTATCCTAGCATAGGGGTGGCATGTGCCTGGCAGGACGTGCATCCCCAGCTGCCTGTTGCTGACCAGTCATCAGTAAGAGCACTGACAGATGAGAGCATTATGGGTGTGAGGGTCTTACTTTTCTTGTGGCTGTAGAACTTGTCCTCAGAACCATCCTTGGACTTCTTAATGATCAGTTTCCCAGTCTCAACATCAACTTTGAGCTGCAATTTCTGAGGAAGCGCCAAAGACTCTGACTTCACCTATGAAGAGGAGGAGAAGAGAAAGGAGGGGTAAGGGGAGGGGAAGAAGATGGGGGAGAGATGTAGGTTATCTCTTCTCTGTCCAGGCTTTCATGAGCTCCTCATCTATATGGCTGGGCAGCCCTTGGCCAGTTCAGCCTCGGTGTCCCATATTGGGCCACCTGGTTTCTATTTCTAAGCCTCCCTTGCCCAGGGTCACGCACCCAGGTTTCCACTGGCAGCTCCCAAGAATTGATAAAATGTGGTAAGGAGCCCAGCCAGTCTGCTGTGTGCACATTAGTTCTTCTACCAACAGGTTTGGTGGAGGAAACAGATGAACTACTGGAAAATTATTCATTCACTGCCTAGTCTGACAACACTCATTAATTTGATGTCGTCTACTTCCAGGAAGGATTTTACTAATAGAATTAAGGTCCTGAGCCTTGTTACAACTAATAATTGAACATTGATTGATAACAATTAGGAAAAATACAATTGCCATGCTCAGAAGATAGAATTATCATCAGGATTAGAAAGGATGTTGCGGGGAGGGACATCTTGGGACCTCTCGTTCTGTGCTTCTGAATATGGGACCAGGGCTGCAATGGATGCATCAGAATCTCTGGGGATAATTAAGAAAAACAAATTTCTGGGCCGAAGCCTGTGGATTTTAACTCACTCACTCCTGGGGAAATCATGGGATATGCATTTCCCCCCTAATCTTCCCTTAAGGCACTATGCAGCCAGTTTGAAGGTCCCATTTGATGTCACTTACTACCCCTGTTGAGAAGGACAAAGTTTAAGTCATCTTGGGCCAAGGGAATCTTTCCTGAGGAGCCTCCCCATGAAGGAGATTCCACAGATTCATATGGCACCCATTCTAATGCTGAAACATCTTCACAGGTGGCTCCACTGATGGCTAATCTCAGTTGCTGGGCTCCTTGACCTTGTACAGGTGAGCCCAAAGCCCTCCTTCCACAGGGAAGAGAATGTCCCTCAGCCTCCAACTGCAAAGCATAAGGGCACAGCCACTTACCTCAAAGGTGACTGGAGGGATGAGAGAACGCCGGTGGGAAGACTCGGGTCCCTCATGCAACAAGGCCTTGACCTGTGAGCATAAATGTACAAAGCCATTGAGGCTGGGAGGCGAAGGGAAGGCAGTATCTTTGGGGCAGTCAAAGGGAGCACAGTCTGCATTCTCTGAGCAAAGAGGGGACCAAAGAGATGCCAAGAGGAGCTGTAGGAACCACCCCCCCGCCCAAGTACCTTATCTTCAATAGAGGACAGTAGACTTGTCAGTTGGCTGAGCTTGGTCACCATGTTGATCGGATTAGCCTCACCAGGCACCTGGGAGACGAGGAAACAAGCAAAGAAGGACACAGTCATAGAGGACCTGTCACTGAGGGGTGTAACACTCAGCGCTTTCCAGGCCTCATCTCATTTCATCCCCTAACAACCCCAGGAGTGCTGTTATTATCCCCCTTTGCAGATGAAGAAATCAAGGATATTGCCAATCACCTCACATGCATCATGGCCAAAAAATAAGTCATTTTTCCTTCCCTCTAAATCTGCTTCTCCCCAGAGTTTCACACCTCATCCACTTATTTGCTTAAACAAAATTACCTTCCTCTTCCTACGTCTACTGCATCGCTGCTCCTGCTCTACTCCCAAAATAGAGCCACCCTACTGCTGAAAGCCCTAGACTAGCTGCTTCCCACCACAGGGAAACTGCTTACCCTGCCCTCAGAGACCATATAATCTAATCCTCCACGCCCAGACACTCTCAGCCTCACTTCTGATCTGCCCATGGCCTCGAGCTACACTTTCTGAGGAATCCCCAGAGACATGAATTTCATCTGGGAAGGCCATCCCCTATCACTCAGGTCTCAGATCCACAAAGAGGTCTTCCCTGACCACGCTAAAGTAGCCAGCCACAGACATCTCTACCAAATCACCCTGCTTTGTTGCATATCAATCACCACAATCATTTATTTGTTCACTGTTTCCCCTGCTAGAAAGCAAGCTCCATGAGAATTGGGACCAGAGTGCTCTGTTCAGTGCTGCAACCTTGGGGCTTGGAACAGTGCCTGCCCAGGGAAGATGCTCAGTACAATTTTTCAAGGTGTACTTGAGGCCCAGAGAGCTGAAGTTACTTGTTGGAAGTCGCACAGCTAGTGAATGGCACAGCAGGATTTGAATCCTGTTGGCCTGGCACCAAATCCACAGTCTCAAGCATTTATTCCCAGAACAAACTTTTCTAAAGCATCTATTCTGTGCCAGACACACTGCCAGTGCTGCAGGTATAGAGTTAATAAGACATCCCTGCCCCCCAGAAGTAGAATGAGAGTCAGACATATGCTTGATTAATTGAATACCAAGCAGAACAGAACCAGGGTTATCTCCAACCAAGTGATGCCTTTTGACCCCACCCTTTGCTTTTGACCTCAATTTCCCACCCAACCACGTTACATACTACTTCTGCCATCAGTAATCAACCATCACTCCATCACCACCATCTGCAGCATCACCATCACTCCCCTCCCCACCATGACCACTGTCATCTCCATCAGCACCATCACAACCACCTCCAACCAGTAGCCACACCCCCACCATAACTATCACCATCATCATCACACCTACCAACACTTTCTCTGACTGCTTTGGTCAATAGATGAGACAGTTCAGGATCCCCTTGTTTTAAGGGTTTTCTCATAAAGGATTGAAAAGGTAACATATTTTAACCCCCTTATCCTCCCTCTTGGACACTTGGAATTACCTGCTTGCTACCTGGGATAGTCACCTGGCTGTCATTTTTTCTTCCCTCTAAGTAGCAGTTTTAGGCTGGTGTTTTTCACTCTCTTGCTGAATCTGTGTCTTTTGGAGCAGGCTTGGCAAAAACTCACAGACTATAAATGAAGTTTCTGACAAACCGGGGGTGAGTTCTTGGACGGGAAGGTGTGAGAATGATGCTGGAGCTTTGTCCATAGGTCTGAGTCTTATTCAGTGGAACGCACAGGAGGATCCAATGAGTTCTTGCAACACTGTTCAAATCCATCTTAATTTGAACATATTCACTCATCTAATCTGCATGTATATTTATTCTTATAATCCTTATTCTGCAGATGGGGAAGTTGAGTCAAAGTGATGAGTCACCTTGTCCAAGATCACACAGCTAGTGTCCCCCGGAGATTTGAATGCAGATCTAACCCAGTGGTGGCAATTTTGCCCCCCAGGGGACATTTGACAAGTCTGGAGACACTGGGGTTGTTGCAACTAGGGTATGCTAATGGTGTCTAGTGGGTAGAGGCTAGGATGTGTTAACACCCAATAATGCCACAGCATAGTCCCCCACAATAAAGAATGATCCAGCCAAAATGTCACTAGCCTGGGTGTTGAGGACATAATTCACAGCTCTGCCTAGAAGCGGGTGAATTGGTCTGAGAGCCACCTGTGGGTTTACATAAATTGACGAGTTATTTCACTTTGCTTTTCAGTTGACTTTTCAAAGGAGGGTGTGGGCTCCAAAGTCAATGACTCTTCTTTCTCACATAGGGCAGACTCGGGTCTTTCCTCAACCTTCAGGCCAGCAGTCATTTTAATAAGGTTACATTTTATACCCCCAGGCAGTCTCAAATAAATTCCACACAGGGGTCCAGGAGTCTTGCCCACTTAAAAGCAAGGGTCTAATGTTGGTAAGAGTCCAGCACATTCAGATGGCTCACATGTGCAATTTCACTTAGCGCTTTGTGGGTGTAAATCTTTCTGGTCCAATTTCCGCAACATACTGTACATACTGTTCCACCATTTACTTTTTTTCTTTCACCCTACAGTATGCCTTGGATATCTTTCCACGTCATTGCATCCACTATATAAAATTCTGCACCACAGTTTAACAACTCTACATTTGTGTGGTTTCCAATGTTTTTGCTTTTAGAGACAAAGCCACAATAAACATCTTTGTCAACATCTCTTTGTCCCTAAGACAACTGCCTACATACAGAACTGCTTGCTTGTAGGACGCGTGCATTTAACATTTCCTTGCTGCTGCGGCCCAGGGCAGACCACCCCTTGATATCACTATACAGTGGCCTAGTGATTATTTCCAACTGCAGTCACCTGGGAGGCAGCAGGAGCAGAAGGAGCCCTATTCTCCTCTGTGCCCCCAAAAGTAGGAGATAACTCTCCTTGGAGGGACAGGTGCCCTCCCTGCTCCTGAAGGCTGAGACAAACCTTATCACATCTGGGAATCCGGAATGAGAGAGCTGTGTCAACAAGCCTATCTCGCCTGAGCCCAAGCCCTGCTTACATTCATTTTATTTTATTTTATTTTATTTTATTGCTTAAAGTATTACAAAGAGTAGTACATATGTCTCCTTTTTTCCCCCCTTGACCTTCCCCCGGCCTCCCCTACCCTCCGGTGTCTTGTGTCCATTGGTTATGCTTATATGCATGCATACATTCCTTTTAATGAGCAGTGACTTTCTCTGTCTTGTCAGTTTCTCACAAATGTGTTTTTCTAAAAACTATAAAAAGGTGCCTAGTTTGATCATTTCTTTGAGCCTCATTTTATAATCTGAGCATCTCACTGTGGCTTTCCCATATGCATGTGTCAATTTGTTTTTTTCTCCTGTTAATCTAGTCTTGTGTCAATTGTATTATTTTATGACTAGTCCAGCAGTTAAAAACTAAAGAAGGGTAGAAGGGAGTGAATGCTCTCCCTTCCCTAATGATGCAAATGGCCAAATAGTCTTTCAGAAAATCCATTTCCATTCCAGCGGTGTGGACAGGTGAGCCCTTGTGAGTTCTTGGTCCCCACACAATCAAACCCTGACTTCACCAATCAGCTCTTTGCGTATCTGATATGAAAGAACACACGTCCTCGTTTTGAATGTCATTTTCTGGTTACTAACGAGGTACGGTCAAACATCTTTTCATGTGTATGTTGGCCATTCCAAGTTCTTCAGTAAAACAGTCTTCCTTATATCCTTTCCCCATTTTAAAAAGTGGGTTGTTTTGACTGAATTATTTATAGACTTAAAAAAAAACATACATGTTAACCCTTTGTCTCTTATCTTGGCTGCAAGTACTTTCTCTGAGATACTAGTTTCCTTGTTTTTAATTCTGCAGATGACACGTCTTGTCACACAGATCTTTGCTCAAAGGACACCTGGTCTCGGCCCCCAGCTAGGCCGTGAGCAGGTGACTGTGGTGGGAGAGAGGTGCATGTATTCCTTGCTCTTCCTGGGGCAAAGGCAGGATCAAGAATTTAGGCACCTCATGCGTTTCTTTAGGTTTCTGAAGAAAATGTTGGGAAGAGGCCCTGCCACCTTATTTAGTACTAATAAGTCCTTTTGCTGATGGGTGCATAATTTAAAATCTTTATTTCTCAAATCAAAATCAGGCAGTGGGAAATGCCTTATGGGGGTGGTGTGGGGGGGATGGGCAGAGTTCTGTGGCTCTCACCCTTCACCCACAGCATACGCTGACAGTCCAGCCATCTGGACTCTGGCAACCTCGATAACCCACCCCCAACCCCAGTTTATCAAACTCATCTTTCCAACCCACAAAGCCTTACCTGAGGCCGTGGACGGAGGCCGGGGGAGAGCTGCTGGTCAAACAACCTCTGCAGAGACTCCAGGGAGGGAAGGGTCCGGGTGACTTCTCTGGGGGCAGGGGACAAGGTGAAGGTCAAGGATTAGTGAGGACTCCAGCGGAGGAGACCCTGGCTCCATCTGAGCCCTGTCTGGCAAAGGCAAAAGTCCTTCCCAGAAGGCAAAGATGCAGGCCTGCCCATCCCCCAGACCTCCACTCCTTCCCATCCCACACCCCGCGGACCAAACTGGAGTTGTGATTTGTAGACCTGATTTACCTCTGCTTAGTCATACAAGGCCTGTAGAAAATTTTGATCTAGAATCTCAAAACTACTTTGAAATCACTTAGTAACCCATGGTTCCAACATTTACTGTTGCTAAGAATCATACACACACACACACACACACACACACACACACAGTCACACGCATATACCTGTGTTAAAAATGCAAATTTCTGGGTCCCAACCTGATTTGGTCTGGAATCTGCATTTTAAATAGGTGCCCCAGGGCTCCCTGTGCTGGAAATCCGTGCTTCCTGGTTCAAGTCCCCTCATCCAAGCTCAGATGGACGCCCAGAGAGACTTTCCTTGGCCTGATCCTTGATGAGCCAATACTAGAGCTTTATGGATTCTTCCTTCCCTTCTCATCTTTTTCAATTGTTGTAAGCATGGTGGGCAGACAATTTTGAGTTCTACTTTTCACTTACTTCACCAAAACTGTTAATGTTTTTACAAATTTGACATTCTAGTGGTTTCCAAATAATCTATGGGGTAAATGTGCTCAAATTGTTGTAGATATTTAGATTATTTTAAGATCTTGGGGATCATAAATAAAGGCTTCTCTGAACAGCTTTGTTCATATAGCTTTTCCTTTCTTATTCTCAATTGCAATTTAAGCATAACCAGAGATTACAGCACTTGATCAATATTTCTAAGCCTTTGAGTCATAGTATCAACTATAAGGTCATCAGCACTGTCCAAGCCAGATGTGCTGTCCGAATTCCTTCAATTAATTTTCTTTTCTCTCTCTCAACGCTGCATTTCAATGCTGGTGAATTGATTTACATATCTTTAATTTCTAATGTCATTAAGTATTTTTTTTACAAGGTTGGTTGTAACTGTACTTCTCTTTGTACAAACTGTTCATGTCCTTTGTTAGTTTTCTGTTGGGAATTTTGTTAGTTTTATACATTGGTATAAACTTCATATATTGCTTTGCTTTTTGTTTAATCTAGATATTGTTGGTTTTTTCCATTCTGCTATTTTCATCCTCAGTGGGGTGGATTTCATTATAAAGTGATCTGTAATTTCTTACTGTTCCATTTTTCATCTTTTCCTTGGTAAAATTTTTTTGCTTACCTTAGTCAACACTTTATCATCAGTATTTACTAGTGAGCAATTACTTGCTCATTTTAAATTGGTCTCTCACTCTTTTATTTTTTAAAATATGTCTTTATTGATTTTTAGAAAGAGATAGAGCGAGAGAGAGAGAAACATCTATGTGATAGAGAAATATTGATCGGCCGCCTCCTGCATGCCCCCAACTGAGTATCGAGCCCATAACCCAGGCATGTGTCCCCACTAGGATTCGAATTGGTGACCTTTTGGTGTATGGGATGACAATCAATTAAGCCACACGGGCCAGGGCGGTCTCTCACCTTTTTAAAAGTTATGTTTTATATGGGTCTTTTGTGGACCTGCTGCACTCAGTCTCCCACACCTACACCAGGTAGCCTATCACTGTGTCAGTTTCTTCCTTAACTCAGCTGTGATTTAGGAAACCATCTAAAAATGTCTTGATGGTTGAGTGGTTATGGCTAGCTCTGTTAGTTATTTCTGTTTTCATTATATTGTGTTCTGGGAGTATAGAATGAACACTTTTGCTTTGAGTGTATTCATATCTAGCTGCTCAGTAAACTGCTGGGTTCTTAGTTTTAGGATCACTGGCACTCAAAAACGGGGGAAAACAAATTCTTGGTTCCTTTTTGAAGTAGAGGCATGTGATTAATTCTATGACCTTGAATGACCCAGATCCAGGTAGCAATCAGCTGTCAGGGAACACTGCCCATGTGCTGAAGTGACTGGAGAAGCTTAGTGGAGAGAATTAAAGGTATATTTTCTTCTGGACAAGGAAGGAGCGAAGAGTGGGATTTCCATTAGAGCAGAAATAAAAGCTTGTTACCAGTCATCATGAAATTGTTTGTTAAAAAGAGAGTAACATGTGTATATGTTTTCCTTGGTGATAAATGAATGATAACAACAGCATCAAATGGAAAAATATCTCCAATGGAGAACCTCCTGCTCACCACTTCCCATAGCAACTGGCCTCCAAGGAACTTCAGTTTAAAAAAAAAAAAAAAAAAGGCACTACAATTCAAATACCATACAAACAAAACCTGAAACAACCATGAAGATTTCTAAGCCCCGCCAACTGTCTGATTATTCCTAGTACAGCAGCAGTATCTGAGCAGCCAGGGGGAGCCCTGGGTCACCCTAATAGCTGACTCTCTTGCCCAGGTCCTCGCCCTCTGCCCACCAGCTTGTTACCCATAGAGTTCCTTGCACAGCAGCACGGTCAGTTTCCTCAGATGAGGGAGACTGCTGGAGCCCGTCTTCACAAAATCAGCGTCCAGGGTGAGCTGAGTGCTTAAATAATCCTGGATGGCTTTCAGATGCTCTTCTGGAAGCCTGAGGGGAAAAACACACAAATAAAAACATGCCCGTCCTGTTCCCCTGGCCACAGACACCAGCAAAAAGGAGAAGAAATCTGCATTCTGAGTCTCCTGCTGAGACAAGGTCCTTCAGGGGATCATCTCCATCTGTTTGGTTCCCTGGGTCTCACCAGGGGCTAGAAAAACAGGTTGTAGCAAGATTAAAGGGTTGGACAAGGGAGGGGGCCTGGTAACCTACCCATAAAGGCTTTTGCCCAAGCCAGTACTTGGAAGGTAGTGATACTCAGAAATGTTTATCCTCTAAAAAGAAGATAAAACACCTTGGAAAAGTCCCGTGGAGTTGTTTCACTACTTCATCTACTCCTAAACATGGAATCTGAGGGCTGAGTGATGGCAAATGTTTCTAGCTCACATGCCAGCTGCAAATTCACAGCCAAAGGCCACCTGGAGCCCCTGTGTCGGGAAGTTCCAAGGCATTCTAGGCTCCGTGGGGAATGAAGTCTCTGTGATGGGAGATGGGGCTGGGAATGTGGTAGTGGCAGCCCAGGTGCCCTGCCCTGGGCCTCCCTCCCAGTTCTGGTCCAGCCCCTTCATGGGCTGCAGGGCAGACTTGCTCATTGAACACCACGGCCCAGCAGAGGAGAGCCCAGGCCATATCTGATCACACCCCTACTCTATGTCCCGGCACCTTTTTTTCCCAGATAACTTTTTTGTTGTTATTAATCCTCACCCAACGATATTTTTTCTATTGATTTTTAAAAATATATATTTTATTGATTTTTTACAGAGAGGAAGGGAGAGAGACAGAGAGTTAGAAACATCGATGAGAGAGAAACGTCGATCAGCTGCCTCCTGCACACCTCCTACTGGGGATATGCCCGCAACCCAGGTACATGCCCTTGACCGGAATCAAACCTGGGACCTTTCAGTCCGCAGGCCGACGCTCTATCCACTGAGCCAAACCGGTTTCCGCATTCTATTGATTTTTTTAGAGAGAGTGGAGGGGGGGGGGGGGGGAGAAAGAGAGAGTGAGAGAAACATCGATGTGACAGAGACACATTGATTGGTTGCCTCCCACACGTGCCCTGACCAGGGCCGGGGATTGAATCTGCAATGTGTTCTTGACTGGGCATCAAACCCGGGATGCTGCCTAACCACTTTCTAACCACTTAGCTACACCAGACAGGGCTCTAGATAACTTTTGAATCTTGGCTCCTATAATTAAAAATTAATAACAGCAAATATTTCCTGAGTATAACACCCCAGTCACTCTGCTAAGCACTTTATGCTCATTTTGTCCTTTAATCCCCAAATCAATGTTATGAGGCAGGTATTATTATTCCTGTTTCACAGACGAGGAAGCTGAGATTCAAGGATGGTGATATACCCATGTGAAAAAAAAATTATTGCAAGCCTTAAAAATCTTTGTTCCAGCCTTGACAGGTAATCAAATTCAAACTGGAGGTCACAGGTTTTTTGGGGCTTCTTTTGAGGATCCTTGAAAGTATGAAAAGTTGTTGCTCTTAAGATTAGAGAGAAGTGAACTAGCCACTTCTCTAGTTTGAGAAATCAGCAACTATTTATGTACCAGTTGTCAGAACATTTAAGTTTAATCTATACTTGTTCTGAGTCTTGACATCATAAAAATCTCCATATATATTAAGATATGTATTTTTAGTCATTCTAATGACTACTGATTTACAACTTGGAGACCACGAAGCCTTGCTATAGGAAGCGATACTTGTTCAAATGTTTGTCGTTAGAAACGTGTTGACGTAAGATGGAAACTCTGCTGTTCAGAGGTTAATTTTACTCAGCGGTCTTATGTTAACCAGCACCTAACTGATTAGATCTAATTCACTTGCACAAAAGACTGTGCAGGTCGTCTTATAATTAACAATAACCAAAAGGCAGTCCTCTGTGTACAGAGCTATTTAACAAGCAAAATTGATTAACTTCCAAACACAAGGAAGAATCTCAGCTTTTCATGACCCAGAAGAGAACAGAGGGCCGGCACTGTGTCACCGAGGTCCCTCCACCATGCGCCATGTACTCATCCCCAACTCCACGCAGAAGTTTTAGGAAGGTTCTACTGCCGCATGTTAACTGAGAAGCAAAACCAGAGAGAGCATGCCTCCCCTGCTCACAAGCCCTCGGCCGCCCCCAGGCTCCTCAGGAGGCTGCCCAGAGGCTCCGCTGCATACACTGTCCTGCTCCACTGGGCCCTAGAGAACACCTGTCCCTAGAGAGGAGGCACTGGAGAGGAGATGGAGTCAGTAGATGTGGGAGAGGCGGGAAGATTGGGGAGATGGTGGCACCACTGGGCTCCCTGCCTATTTCCTCAAGGAAGTCACTGCATTTGGCATCTAAACCTGGAGAGAAATGCAAACTCAAGGAAACCAACAATGGGCTCTGCATGAAATATTTTAATAAGCATTTGTTATTTAGATGCATATATCAGGATAATCAGGATAATGTAGGAACATATTCAAAGCATTGGATGTGTAGCCAGTTGATAAAAAGTACAGGGAACTCAGAGTGTGCAGAGCATGGTGGGCCTGGAGAAGCATCAGGGGATGTGTCCGGGTGGAAACAGGAAACACCAGGTATCTTAGCAACCGGGTGCTTGTATGTACCTGCAGGCATTTCCTTTGTATTCTGTCAGATTGGGTGGTAGGTGAGCAGCCTCGGCAGCTCAAGTTGATCTTTCAAGTTGGAGATGTTGCAGCAGCCTGCCCCTGGGATATTCTTTGGGGGCCCCTTTTCTCACAAAGAAACAAAAATGTTTCTAAATTATTAATGCAGGGAAGTTACTGGTACTAACTAATTCATACATGAGGCAACATGCTGGGCACGGGGGACAAGATCCTCAGGGAGCTTCCTTCCTATTGAAGCCGTTCCCAGGGCCTGGAAGTCAGGGCCTCTGATTTGCAAGTGCTGGGCCTGCTAAGAGAGGGACCACAGGGCAAAGAAGCCACGCATCTCGTCAGTGTGGACCAGCCAGTATGCTGAGAACCCTGGGTCAGAGCAAGTAAGACTTAGAGTATTGGAATGAAAGCATCTCACACCCTCCATCACAAAGGAAGGAGCGCCATGCTGTGCAAACCTCACAGCTTGTACCACACATGGAACTATTGCTCTGACCCATTTACCGGTGACAAGGAAGGTGGCCCACTTTGAGCGGGGCCCGGAGCAGGAAAGGGCTGTGTGGCTGGTCCGGGCTGCAGGGCAGGCAGCTCCTCCGCTTGGGCCATCTCACTCAGTAGATGGGGTGGTTCTAGGACAGTGATGGTGAACCTTTTGAGCTCGGCGTGTCAGCATTTTGAAAAACCCTAACTTAACTCTGGTACCGTGTCACATATAGAAATTTTTTGATATTTGCAACCATAGTAAAACAAAGACTTACATTTTTGATATTTATTTTATATATTTGAATGCCATTTAACAAAGAAAAATCAACCAAAAAAATGAGTTTGCATGTCACCTCTGACACGCGTGTCATAGGTTCGCCACCCCTGTTCTAGAGGCACTGTGATGGAAAGATGCTGGGTGTAGTTTATGGCAAGTCCCAGTAAGGGAGTCTCAGCACAGGTCCCTAAAGTGTGGACCACACCGACGGCAGCAGATGTACGTCATTCCAGAGCCAGCTCCTGGCACACTGCTGGGCTGTGAGACGGAGCCTCTGAGTAGGGCCACCCAGTGCCCATGCCGTGGAGCCACCAGGTGAGCTGGGCTCCCTCAGACACACCAGGCCCTCTGGCCGGCCAGTGGCTCCACAACCACCTGTCCTGGGGTGGAAGCGGTACCTCCAGGAGTGAGTTCTGAGGGGGCTGCCTGGGAGCTGTGGCTCTGAGGCTGGCCTCTGAGGGGACCACCAGGTGGAGACTCACCCGCTGGTGTCCATGCTCTGTAGTCGTTGAAACAAGGTCTCAGAGAGGCTCGGCCGGCTGACCTCGGTGGCTCTCAGATTCTCACTCAAGAGGGGCACCTCCTTGGCCTCACATGGCCCGGCAGATAAAGGGATGTTTCTCGGTGGCAGTTCAGGTGGAGATGGAACACCTTCTACCCAAGAGAAGAGCAGAAATGTCATTCGGACTGAGCTTTAGCTTCTCTCTGGATCACTCGCCTACAGAGAGGGCCGCGTAGCTGATGCACTATGTCCTCTGAGCAGTGACCTCGCAGGCCACTTCACCCAATTGCAGAACCCATCTGTGCCCACACTGCCCCTGCCATCCCCGTCCCCTCACTGCCTCCCTGACTGGACGGGGAGCCCACTGAGGCCAGGGGCCCAGTCTTAGTGGTCTTTGGCTCGGGGGGCCTAGCATGGTTTGTCCCATTGAGGCACCCAGCAAACACTTGGAGTCCAATGGCCATGCCAGGCAGAGCGCCTGGCCTTGGGCAGGTGGAGCCAGCAGCCCTAGGCAGCTCAGCAGAACGGCCAGCTTTCCAGGCTGAAGCAGGCCCTGAACCAGGCAGAGAGAGGCCCCATTCCCAGAACAGGAGGAGCAGGGTGGGGAGCAGGCAGGCTGACACCAGCTCATTCCTCTCCTACCTTGCCCCCTTTCTCTGCTTTCACTCCAGCCTCTGCCCTCCTTCTCCCCTGAACCCCAGGCCCTCAGAGACAGATAAATAAATAAATTAACTAATAAATAAATAAATAAAATAAAGCAACTGAGGGGTCTTCTTCACAAGGGAACTGAAATAGGACACAAATGACTTGAACTGGCCTGGGAAGTGAAACTCCTGCCCATTCACCTTTAGGAGGACTTCCACCCTCCACACCGCAAACGGGTGAGGTTCCTGAACCCCTGCATCCAGGCCCTCCTGCCTGAGCCTCTTTGCACACCAAATGGCCGCCCCACGGCCTTGGCCACTCTGCCTCTTGAAAGGATCAGCCCTCACTTCCTCTCCCGTGGGGCTCTCTGGCTCTTTAGATGGTTGAATCTGTTATGAGCCCCATGGGGACTGCAGCGCCTTGAGACCTGGGCTTCATTTGGGGAAGTAAAGCCTGCAGTTGGCAGACACTGGTTCTCCTTCTGGCTCTTACAGGTCTCGGGACTTTCTCAGATGGCCATCCCCAGAGGGGCAGAAAAGCTGGGCTGGGGCTGTAAGGCAAGTGAGGACACTCATGTGGAGGGCATTTCTGCAGGGTGGTCGCTCAGTGTCGAGGCCAAGGGCGAGCACATCTGGGGGACGTCTGGGGGACATTCGCTGTGGCACAGCCCTGGTGAGTGACCCTGCACTCACACATGGACAGGTCGATTCTGACTACTTCACCACTGAGGGCACCTCTTACTGGGCTGAGGGAGGGAGAAGAGACATGGCCCGCCCGGGTCCCCCTCAGCCTCCACGGCTGCTGCGGTCCTTTGGAAACCCTTTGCCTGCCCCGCCCTCTCCACCGAGCTGATAAGGTTGCCTTGAGAGTTCACCCTCAGAGGCAGTGGGTGAGCTGTGTAGCCACTCAAAGTGGGTCGCCAGGAAGCAGGGAAGAAGGTGGGTGGGGACCCACAAGCCAGCCCATGGTAGTGGGATGAGAAGGGTGTCTAGTACATGGCTGGCAGCAGCCTGCCAGGGACAGGAGGGGAGACAGCCAGGGACCTCAGCCTCTCTGCTCTAATCTGCCCTCCCTTGGGGGTCACCCTGGGGGGCCTGGTTGTTTCCAGGCCCTGGAATTTAGAAAGAGCCCTGACCTTCTAAATTGAAGGGTTCAATTCAGTATCTCAGGGTTTTCTTTGAGGAAGTAAACTTTTAGGGGGAACAGAAGAGAAGGGTGCCACCCAGGTGTGCTGCCAACTGCAGGGCCTTCTCTGCCGGGTCTTGTTCTGTTCTGTCTGTCCCTCTGCGGCTTACAGGGCAGGTCAGATTCACAGATGCTTTTAAGGGTCTGTACATTTTATTTTATTTTAATGATGACAAAAAGAAACACCTTTCTTTCCTTTCCAGTTAGCAGCAAGGATTCCCCCTCCTTCACTTTTTTCCCAGTGAAATGCAGCCAATTATTTTGATGATGATGGCACCTGCATTTATTGAGCACTTACTATGTACTAGGCTCTGGGCTCTATGTTTAGTGACTCATTTGATGACACCCTGAGAGGTAGATACTATTTTTACTGTCTCTTTAAGAGAAGTCTGTGGTTCAGAGAGGTTAAGTAATTCACCCAAGGTCACACAGCTAAGAGGCTGAAGAGTAGGAAGTCCAACCCAGGACTATGTTGCTCCAGAGCCTGTGCCCTTACGTGTCCTTAACCACTGTGTCACACTCTCTCCCCTTGATAATCAGACCCACCTAATCTATGAACACGTGTAGTGAGAGAAACACGCCACCTCTGCCCGGTGTTCCTTCCTACCTGTCTCCTCCTCTGGCTCATCGCCGGTGTCCTCTTCCTCCAGTGGCACGGGATACTGCAGGTGGGTGACCAGACCCATGTTTTCCTTCTTGTAGAACTCGATGAGCTGGTCCAGCTTGGTGAAGAACCTCATGGGGACACCTTCAGATGCCTGAGGACAGAACCCCAAACAGAAGCATGGTTGACTGGCTGGGACATCACCCAACCACAAAGGCCACCTGCAGCAGAGACCAGGGGGCTGAGGCCACCTGCAGCAGAGACCAGGGGGCAACCGCGATCCAGAAAAAGCCCTGGGCCTGCCTGCCTGCCACGCCCACACCCTCACATCCTGTGATCAGCAGCCCCCAAGAGCCAGTCTGCGAAAGGCACAAATAGGACAGTTGGAAAGATTTTTTTCTTTTAGTTAAAAAAAAAAACCTTTTATTTTAAAAAGTGTTTTATTTATACTAGTAATATATTTTCATTATGGCAAAATTAGAAGATAGAAAATTTTTAAAAATAATTTTTTATTGTTGAAAGTCTTACATGTGTCCCCTTCCCCCCCCTCCCCCATTGACCCCCTCCAACTTACCCCCTCCTCCTCCACCCCAGGCCTTCAGCACCCTATTGTCTGTGTGAAGATACAGATTTTTTTTTTTGTAAAAATAGAAATCACCTGTAATCCCACAACCTTGAGAGAACTTTTTAATAGTTTGGAATGTTTTTCTAGTCTCTCTCTCTCTCTCTCTCTCTCTCTCTCTCTCTCTCTGTGTGTGTGTGTGTGTGTGTGTGTGTTTGGCGGAGAAGTTATCCCTCCACCCCTCTGAAAAAAATCACTTATTTTTAAATTCAGGAAAAATCGATTCTAGCAATTATTTGGCTTTTATTTCTATATTTTTTCATTTACTATACTTCTGTTTTATCAAAGTCCAGAAGATGAATTAGCACAAAAATCTTCCCCGATTTGTATCTCTGTGGCTGATGACAGAGAAGCCAGGTGACAATTCCCCAGGGCTGTTCAAATGCCCTGGGGCCAGTTCTTCCTCCAGTTCTGTGACTTCAGCAGGAAATTCCAGGAGGTCCAGGGGCAGTCAGCTCCTCTTGCTGAGGCTCTGCTTATTGAGATCCCACCCCAGGCCCCGCCCCTATTGGTTCCCCTGAGGGGTTATCAGGCAGCAGGGTGGATGGGACAACTCCCAGCAGAAGACTTACATTCTCATCAATGCTGTACCCTACAGCTCCTTACCCAACAGGTCCCAGTGTCCTATCGAGCCTCCCTATCCAGTTCCTTGCCTGGCATCCCCTGTCTCGAAGAGTGGCACTGTCATCTCCCCATTGGCCCAGCCAGAAATCCAGAGGCATCTTGGACTTCCCCTCCCAAAGGGCAAAGGTAGACAGAGTGAGGCA
Source organism: Myotis yumanensis (assembly GCF_028538775.1). NCBI lineage: Eukaryota > Metazoa > Chordata > Mammalia > Chiroptera > Vespertilionidae > Myotis > Myotis yumanensis. Next base: position 31,739,716 of record NW_027223759.1, on the reverse strand, counting down.
GGGTGTCCCTGATCCAGCCAGGGAGATGCTGAGCAGGGCTGCAGCCTTGGGTAGGGGAGGAAGACGCAGCTGGGCTCCAGAGAGGGGCCTGGACACAGGGATGAGTACCAAGGAGGTACCCCCCTCTGGTGGGTCTTCCCTGGCCTCGAAGGGGCACAGCACCCCTAGTCCTAACACTGAGTGCCTGTGATTCACCCTTGTTATCATAACCACCATCAGGTCAAAGACAGTCATGCGATTTTAAAATGAGTTGAGAAGGTGCCATCTTTGGAGTTGGAGGTCAGGGGTCCAACTGCTCCCCTAGGGACTGCCAGCTGCCTTCTTACTGAAGGGACTGGGTCCCATCGCTGGTGGGAAAGGAGGCCAATAGGCAGAAAGGGAGGGGATGGAAAGTCCACCCTGGTGAACCAGCAGGGTCTAGGGCTGTGTGTGGCTGGGTTGTCGTGACTCATTCACCTTTAAGCCGAGTACCTCCTGCCCTAGCATGACTGGGCCCAGCAGGGAGGATGGGGCGGTGCTCTGGTGTGAGGGTCTTCAGGGCTACAGGTAAGAGGCATTGGGAGAGAAGACTAGGATGGATGACCCAGACCCAGACCTCGGGGAATGGACCAGGATTCAGACCTGTCCCCAACCCTTCCTTATTCCTGGTGGTTAACCCCACATTGCAGTGAGGGTACATTTGCCTTCAATGAACACACCTCAACCTCTCAGCTTAACTCAGGGCTTTCCCTTTGGCCTCTCTTTTTCTCTCCAAGTGTGTTTGTATGTGTATATACACAGCACGCGTGTCTAAATCTGTGCAGGAAAGGTGTGTGTGTGTGCTTGAGTGTGCAGCTCAAGTTATTCAGTGCATTTGTAGAAAGTTTAACAAAAGGATTTTAAAAAGTTCTTTTTAATAAATTCTCTTGTTTTCACAAAGCCCCCTGCTAAGCAATCTCCTTCAGGCATTATTGAACCAGAAATATCTGAATAGCGGCAGCCAGGCCTTCTAGAAAGTAACTTAAATAGGTTTGGCACCAAAAAATGAGCAGAATAACAAAAATAATTTGCCATGACGCAAGATCAATGAGCTTGACTTCATTAAAGCAGTCGTGATAAAAGCATCATTCTGCCAAAGAATGGGCAGCTAGTGATGACAGGCCTTTAGGCGTGTGGGGAAAGGATTTGAAAATATCAGAGAAAGTCAAAGCGAAACGAAGGGTGTGTGAGTCTGGAAGAGGGTTCTCAGCCGGGGAATAGGTGTGTGAGAGAGCACGTAGGATGTGGGAATTTAAGGTGCTGGTGCTAAGGCATTGTTTTACATACTGCTAAAACGCTAACATGCAAACTACCATACACCGTCAACTGTGGACACATTTTATTTCAGAGACATGAAAAGATAAAGGTTCTAGAATTGATGAAATATGCAGTGTACTAAGCATGCAGAATAATAGAACACTCTAAAGTTAACCAAACCCCCCAAATACATAAAGTTAATCTAACCCCTACAGATACAATGAGGTACGAGGACCCGGAGGCCCAGACTGGGGGTGGGTGGGTGAGGAGTACAGTGTAGACCGGTGATGGGGGCTCCACAGGCCCTGCACAGACAGGAGCAGCCAGTCAAGGAATTCTTATTCCTAAGCGGGGCCTAGATAGACCCTCCGTCAAGGCAGGATGGCCAAGAGGGCAGGGAGGGGGCCAGCGAGGCTCTGGGTCTGCAGAAAGGGCAGCTTCACCTGGGCATGGCCTAACAAACCTGCCAGTCAAAGTGAGAGGCGGGAGTTGGGGCCTTCTGGTGAATAGTGCATTGACCATGGGCTGGTGGGAGCACAGGGCTCCGTGGGGATGATCCAGTGCATGTGCACCTGTCGCCTGATGTACCCCCGATGGTGCTGCAGCACCTGGCAGTTGGAGGTGCTCAGCAATCAATGGTTGGATGGACTTGCTGCATTTGGAGCCAGGAGAAAGGGTGTGATTGTACCCCAGGCAGGTCAGGGACTGGGCATGCAGAGAAAGGGCACGGGGGAAGGTAGATAGCAGGGAGCACTCCTCCCCTCACCACTGCCGTTTCAATCATTTAAAATGCAAAATGTCCAAAAGAAGTATCATGTATATCAGTCAAGTCCTGGCAGGAAGCAGATGTCACATGAAACTGGGGAGTTTGGGGAGACTTTAGTGGACAGGGCGTAGGGATACCAATAAGAGGGGTGCCACACCCCAGAGCTAGCACCGGGGAGCAGTTACCACCCTGAGACAGGCCACAGGCGAGGGGGAGGCATGGGAACTGGAGAGAACGGCCTTGCAGGTGCTACACCCACCCTGGAGCTGGAGCCGGGCAGGATGGCCTCCACTTCTCAACACCTGACGGTGCCCCCCCACCGGCCAAGCCCAGCTGGAAAGGAGGGGCCCGGACAAACAGCCGCCACTCAGCACGGCAAGTCCATGGGAGAAGAGCCTGTTTGTCCTGCAAGCACAGTCAGTGCTCACGCCAGGAGGGGAACCACATTTGCTGCCAGGGAGGGGGTGGCCCATGATCCTTAACGGTCAAGGCCTCCAGACTTTGTTCCTCATTCCATAGCCACTGGCTTCCTGAAGAGATTTATCAAGTCATTTTGAAACAGAGAAGGAAACCCTGACACCCTAGCCGTTCGCTGTGAACGTGAGCCCAGCACAGGGACAGACACACCCAGGGCAGTGCCTACGGGTGACTGCATTTCTGCTCTGAGACAACTCTCCCGGCACCGGAACGAACTCCTTGTCTTCGGCAGGTACCTAGAGCACATAACCAAGGCGCCATTTTGAACAGCAAAGAGCAGCATTTCCTAGTTCCGTCGGCTTGTTAACAACTTGCGATGTGCAAGGCACAGAGCAGACGTCCCTTCGGGGTTTATGAGATCAACAGAATGGACATGAATTTATTGATGTTCATCACCAAAAGTCACACAGAACACAATGTGATAGGGGCTAGCTCAGATGGTGAAACAAAATAACCATCTCTTCTCCTGCCTCCCATTAGAATCTTTCCAGCGCGGTCATTTCCATGAAGATCCTGCAGACAACGCCCCACCAAGCCCGGCTGGGCCTGCCTCCCCACAAGCTTAGAAATCCTGGAAGGAATGAGACCCTGCTCGGCCCAGCCTCATCTGGTCCCCCAGACCCCTGGCAGGGGTACCGACAGGCCCTGCGGCTGTCTGGGGAGATGGGCACGTTGCATAAAACGGACCTGACGGTTGAAAAGTTGCAGGAGACAGAGACGTGGATTCCAAGCGGGGCCCTGTAGGGAGGGGCCCCTTCTCCTGATGGCTTCACACCTGAGCCAACCCAGGGACATACTCCTGGGGAAGGTACAGGGCAAGGGGAGAGGGCCACCTCCAGCCCCGGGTTGGAGAAGAGACCACCTCCGGGGTCTTCAGAACAAAGGACAGCTAACATCCAGTCTGCTGGAGGCTCTGGGCTGTGAATTCTGATAAATGATGTTTCTAGAAACAGCTGTTGGCCTGTGACTTGCAGACACCCTGCAAAGGTGGGGGAGGGGCAGGGAGGCTGGCAGGCTGAGCTCTCCCAGGGGGTCATTTTACTTCCAGCACTGTCCGCTGTCCTAAATGGGAACCGAAAGAGGCACCTCGCAGGGGGAAGCCCGCACAGGAGCGGGTGGGAGCCGAGGGGCACTGCACAACACCCTCCTCAAGGTCCTGCCAGCCTTCGCTTTAAATTAACAAGCATCTACAAGCACTGTGGAAATTTTACAAATGATTGAAAACTATTAAGTATCATTATCCCACTGTGGCAAAGCATTTTTCCACATTCAATAAGAAAGCCACTAGAAAGGTCTTAAGCAGGGTGACAATACCATTTGGCTGCTGTGGAGAGAATGGCAAGGGTGGTTGTGGGTAGCTGATGCCATTCTTTTCTATTTTTCTGTGGAGGTGGGAAAGGTGTTGGAGGCCTCGGGGCCATGGGGAGGGCAGAGCTGGTTTCAGGCTCAGAGCCCCCAGACCCGGGGCTCCCACCCATCCACAGAGGCACCGCACAGAGGGGGCGGAGAGGCGCCCAGCCTGTGCCCTGAGCATCACTCCTGCCCCCGGGGCTCTCAGCTGAGGCCCGGCAGTGTGTCCTCCACTCGGAGATCAGCTCAGTGGGGGCTGGGCACCACCTTCCCGTCCACCTCTCACTGTCAGAAGTTGGAAATTATCTATATCTTAACCTGGACAGTGATTACATGTCAGCTAGAGGCCCCCAGTCTCCTAGAGGCCCCCATTCTTCAATCTCCTCCTCTGTGTAGGCCTTCAGACCTCTCTGGCTGGGCCAATGTGGACACCTTTCTGAGCTATACGCTGTAATAAAAACAGGATGGCTCCAGGGAATGCGGAGTGGATGGAGGTCAAGTAGGAACAGGCTGAGGAGGAGGCCGGCCCTCTCAGAAGTGTGCACCCAGAGGTGAAAAGTTGGGTGGGTGAGACGAGAACCAGGAGCGCCCTCTGAAGATGGAAGACGAGTCCGCACGTTAACCGTCCTCGAGTGGTGCAGGACACAAAGAGCTGTTCTCCCACCCGCAAGGGAGACTGACTGCAAGATGAGAGTTTAACTCTAAGATTGTCTCTAGGACCTGATCACCCCACAGTCCCGGCCGCCACCGTGAAGAAGCAGCTGGGGCCCCTGCAGGAGAGTGAGCATGGAGGGCAGAGGGCAAGGGCGAACCTCTGTGGGCGCTCTGGTTGAGAAGACAACCCGCTGTATGGGAGAACATATCTGCCAATGATGCATGTGACAAGGGGTTAATATCCAAAATTTACAAAGAACTTATGTAACTCAACACACACACACACACACACACACACCAAACAATCCAATTAAAAAAATGGCCAAAGGACCTGAATAGACACTTCTCCAAAGAGGACATACAGATGGCCAATAGATATAAGAAAAGATGCTCAATGTCAGTAATCATCAGAGATGTGCAAATTAAAGCCACAATGAGCTATCACCTCACACCTGTCAGAATGGCTATCATCAATAAATCAACAAACAACAACTGTTGGTGAGGATGTGGAAAAAAGGGAACCCTTGTGCACTGTTGGTGGGAATGTAGACTGGTGTCGTTACTATGGAGAACAGTATAAAGTTACCTCAAAAAATTAAAAACAGAGCTACCATATGAACAAAATAAACTAACAAACACAATAGAAACAAACTTATAGATAGAGAACAGATTGACAGCTGTCAGAGGGGATGGGAGTTTCAGGTCTGGATGAAAAAGGTGGATTAAAAAACACACACGTAAAAAACACTCATAGACACAGACAACAGTATGGTGATTACCAGAGGGGAAGGGGCTGGGGAGGTAGAAGAGGGTACAGGGAAATAAATGGTGATGGAAGGAGACTTGACTTGGGGTGGTGAACACACAATACAATATACAGATGATGTATATAGAATTGTACACCTGAAATCTATATAATTTTATTAACCAATGTCACCCCAATAAGTTCAATAAAAAAGTAGCTCCTGTAACCTAGCTCATTTAATTATGTGGGAACATACACGCGTGCGCGCGCACACACACACGCGCGCCAAAGGTTAGACGGGTTTAAAAGGCATTTTGTCTAAAAGCATCAGGTTGTTTCTTGTTGTTGTTGTTGTTGTTTAATATATTTTTCTTGATTTCAGAGAGGAAGGGAGAGGGAGGGAGAGATAGAAACATCAATGATGAGAGAGAATCATTGATCGGCTGCCTCTTGCATGGCCCCTACTGGGGATTGAGCCCACAACCCGGGCATATGCCCTTGACCGGAATTGAACCCAGGACCCTTCAGTCACCAGGCCTACGCTCTATCCACTGAGCCAAACCAGTTAGGGCTGTTTTTATTTGTTTTAAATTTTATTCCTGGTCTATATCCTTCCAGAGGTTTCTGAACAAAAATAATATCTTGGAAACATCTTTGAGGCTCAGATAACCATAATAACATTCACATACCGAAAATAGAAAGACAATCACAGAATCTCCCGGTACATGTGGACGGAGGTGAGGCAGTAGCCACAGCCCCACAACCAACCACATGGTGGGTGCAGCCTCTGGGTGGATGTGAGAGCTCTTGACACTGACCAGAGGGGAGGGGCAGCACCCGCTTTGATCATACAGGTATTGAGGAAATCAGGTGCCCTGGGCACTGTGTGGCTGAGCTGGGCTCCTGCAAAAATCCCATTCGTGGATAAGCAGGTCAGGTTCTGTTTTTTGTTTTTTTTTTAAATATATTTTATTGACTTTTTACAGAGAGGAAGGGAGAGAGATAGTTAGAAACATCGATGAGAGAGAAACATCGATCAGCTGCCTCCTGCACATCTCCCACTGGGGATGTGCCCGCAACCAAGGTACATGCCTTTGACCGGAATCGAACCTGGGACCCTTCAGTCCGCAGGCCGATGCTCCATCCACTGAGCCAAACCGGTTCCGGCAAGGTTCTGTTTTATAACTAGGAAAAGTGAGAGACTGAGAGGGTGGGGGTAGGCAGAGGACTGGGCCAGGTGTGCTAGATATGGACTTCTGGGGAGCCAAAGCTGGCAGGCTGCTGGACAGAGCTTTAGGCACCTGGCACAGAGCCCCAGGCAGGGACAGGAACCCTGGCGTTCTCATGGTGCACAGGGGCCGTGTGGAGTTTCTTCAAGTGTCTTGCCACACAAGCAGCAGCTGATGAAGGAGAGAGGAACAATGCCAGGTGGCTCCTGCAGCTGGCTGGCCAGTGGAGGGCACATGAGGGGTCTTCCCGGATGGCCCAGAGCTATTCTTGGAACCTTCTGAGGGGGCCACTTTTTGGCAGTCAGACCGCAGAGCGCTGGAGCTGCCACGTCTCAGAAATGGCCTGGTGTAGGCCCGTGGGCTGGAAGGCTGTGGGCTGGAATGGCATTGATGGGCAGAGGAGGTGGGTGGGGAATGAGGACTTTCCAGGTCCAGGGGAGTGGGGTCTCCACCTTTCCTCAGGTCTTGTTTTGAAACAGTGACTGGTCCCCTGAATCAGTCACTTAGGACACAATGTAGGTCATGGTGGCAAGCACACAGTTCTCGCCGTGTCCTGTGTTGGGGCAGGGGAAGGTCTATCTGAAGGGTCTCCTCTTTGGCTCTTCTCTGTTGAGAACCCCCCCCCCCCCCCCCCCCCGCCAAATGGAAGAAACTGGAACTGGGCCAGGTGTGCTAGGTATGTTATCTAATTTATATTCTATCTAATATTATAGGTGGCTACATAGCTCCAGTGTATAGATGAGTGAGGAAACTGAGTCTCAGAGACATCTACAACTTGACTGAGTGGTCAGAGACATTGTCAAAAGAGCAGAAACTCAGGGGACATTTCAAGATTAAAAAAAAACAAGAGGCTGTGGGTGGGCATCCACGACTTGCTAGCTAGACAGGAGGGGGTGTAGGAGCTGCCAGCTCGGGTAGAACCAGGCAGTTAGAGATTCTCCCAAAGACTCAAGCCTCCAGCTCAGGGGTGGGTTGGGTGGTGTGAAACCCGGCATGTGGGAGAAGCTTGTATCCTGGGAGGCAGCAGGCCTGCCCTCCAGGCTGTGATGGCTGGTGGAGATGGTGCAGAGGCTGGCATTTGCTGTCTGTGCACAATCCCGTCTCCACTGGCCTGCCCCATGGCAGGGTCCCCAAAACCACAGGTCTAGGGCTTGGAGAGGCTGAAAGATGACACCAGGCTCATTCGAAGTCCTTTTTGTGCACAAGGGAGCCATTCGAAGGCTCTGGGAGGAGGCATGAAGCTTAAAGGAAGAAAGTGGAAACTGCCCAGCCTGCCCAGCCCCACCCACCAGCTGTCGCCAGTGGAACATCACTGCTCTCTGCTCCTAGCAGGCTGCCCATAGGACCCTTTCCACCAGGACTGGTGGGCTTGGAACTCGGTGGGTTCTGTCTTACACTCAGCTGGCAGGCGCGTCTCCCACCTACCACGTTGCCTCCAGCCCCCACTTTCAGAAGCTGGGCTCTTCAGCTTCTCTCTTGCTTTGTTTTGGGCAGACTTCCCAGAACAACTTGGCATAGGCTTTGTACTCACTTCGAAATTCATATCCCTCCCAGATTCTCAGAGCTAACCCCTTCCTTGGACTTGTAATCCCTCACCAGGCTCCAACAGAGCCGGCAGCCACAGCAGCCCTGCCCAGTGCACTCTCCCAATGGGGAAACCTCAATGCTAGGTCAGCTCCCATAGGCTGTTCTCTTTGTCACCTGTCAGCTGGGATCCCCCTGGGAGCCCCAAATCTCTGCCTTTCACTCCCAGATACCTGTGCATGGGAGTAAGCGCTGAGCTTTCCTCAAAGACCTGAGTGTCTTACAAAGTGCTTTGAACCTCTGACATCAAAGGAGCTACAGGCTGGGAAATTCACACCTCGGCTGGTACTGAAATGACAGCGCTGAGACGTGTCCTCTGAGGTTGGTGGTGTCACCACAGTCGTTGTAAGGGGGTAGGGCACGACAATGCTCTCTGCCAGCACTGTGGTCTGGGTGTGTAGACAGTGGAACTCTCATCTGGGGACCTTGAGCCCACAGTGAAGATGCCAGGAGAGGATGAATTCTCTGTCAGTAGAATCACAGTCGAATGTATGCCTCATACCTAGCATCACAGTCAGGTTGACAGCTAACTATGGAAAAGGTTGCTGTGCTTTCTCCAAGAGCTCACATAAACAGAAGCCCAGAGAGGAGGGAGGAGGCAGTGGCAGAGTGAGTCTTTCCTGCTATAGAACTTTGCAGCCACATCCTCATCATGGCACCTTGCGACATCTTGCACTCAAGAATTCATGTCTTTGTTCCACTGAGGTTGGGCTTGGCTATGCGGCTTGCTTTGACCAAGGCAATGTGGGCAAAAGTGCCAGTTCTAAACTTTGGGCTTCACAGGTATTGTGGGTTTCTGCTTGCCCCTCCTGGGCCCCGGTGATCTGTCTCCGAGACCCTCTGGCCCTTCAGTGCGGGCCAAGAATAAAGACATGAGGAGCAGACCTGGACCTGACTGGAAACCTGGAGTCCAGCTGAGTCCAGGAGAGCCCAGCCCAGATCAGCCTGCCACAGCTGACCTGCAGACCCAGGAGAGGAAAATAAATGTTTGTTAACTACTGAGATTTTTGAGTGTTTATTACAAAGCAAACACTGATAAATACAAATTTGAAGGCAAGAATGGACTTTTCCTGAGTCTTCCTCTTATTGAAACTTTATGACATAATTATCTCCATTTATCCACGAAGAAGCTGAAACTTCAAGAGATTTGGTAACTTGTTTAGTGTCATACAACTTGTTTCATTAGCAGGACTTCACCCCCACAAGGGACAAATCTTCAAGTTCTGTGTCCTCATTCCCAGCATGTAGTCTCCTAGAGGCCCCCATTCTTCAATCTCCTCCACTGTGTAGGCCATCAGACCTCTCTGGGCCCCATCATCTTTCTGACAAGCCTGAACCCCATTGTGGCCACCAGAGACCTGCCCCATGTCACCCTCCACTCCCCGTGTAGGCCCTCTCTGTGATTTAGGATCAGGTCCCCAGTCCACCTCCTGCACCTGAGCAGGGCTGGAATAAACCAGAGCCCGGGGGCTCATCTAGCCACAGGCAGCCCACACCTAGTTATTAACCTCTTACCATGTGCCCCACCTGGGGCTCAGCCATGAGCATTCAGCAGGGATCCACACAGACCCAGAAATAAGACATGAGACAATAAACAATGAAGTAAACAATTACAAGGTGCAGAGGCCGTGTGGGGAAGACAACACTTTGGGAGGTTGTTATTACAAGGGGACTTAGCCAAGTGGGCCAGGAAATTATTTGTTAAAGAGGCAACGCTTACGCTGAGATGCAAAGGATGGTAGCAGTTGTCGAGACAAAGAGCAAGGGAGCAGCTTGTGCCAAGTCTGGGTGTTCGTATAAATCTGTGGCTATAGTTAGGTCCTTCAGCGAATGCTTTTGGTGTCCGACACTGTTCCTCTAGATCCCTTACTGCTCTGTGCTCCCAACCTCCCTCTTCTGGGGGCTCTGTGCTTCGCTACTAAAGGCTTCAACCTGTAACCTGAAATGATTATCCTTGGGCACTGGGGCAACCTCATTCCTAGGGACATTGAGAAGAAACTGGGGAGCATTATGTTCCCTGGGCCCACCCCAGGTAGCCAACATGTGCCTGGAGTGTATGTGCAAAAGCCCAGCTCTTTGCCTGAATGCAGGACAAATCCTAAGGTACATTCACACTTCAGAGCTCCTTGTGGGATTAGGCAGGTCTGAGACTTCACCTGAAAATGCACCTTTGCTTGGCCTCTCTCCACTGTCCTGAATCCTTCTCGCTCTTACTGGTTCTCCTGGAAGCCATTCTTTAGTGAATTACTGGTACCCAAGCTCAGGGTCAGCTTCTGGGAGAACTTGACCTATGATGGTCAACTCTCAAATCAATCCTTTTACTTGCCTATTTCAAGCCCTCCCTCAACAGCTGATCCAAGGATTTATCCTCGGGCCTTTCACCAAGAGCAAAGAATCTGGAACTCCTCCCCACTTTATGGAGGAATTGATCAGATTTGTACTCCTTAGCTTCCTTCCCAAACATGGCTACCTGTGAGGACCAATACTCCCACCTCCCCCCTGCCCCACCCCTGCCCCGGGCTCAGCACACATCCTGCCTTAACTTCTGCACAGACCAGTTCAAAGCCCCACCATGTAGCTGGGCCTCTGGCCCTGTGAATCCTTCAGCCAATGACAAAGGAAAAAAGATGTCCTAAATGAGACTGGGCACACACAAAACCCAACATTTACAAAATGCCTCATGTACTTACCTGCATGTTGAGAATGAATGAATGAAAAGATGAATATTTTTTGAGTATCCAAACAACCTGACTTAAGTTTCTGTTGGTCTTCCCATTTTACAGATAAAGAAACTGAGGCTCAGAAGGGCCAAGTGACTTTCCCTGTATGTGACAGCACCGGGACTTTGGATCCTTCACTGTAAGTTCTGTGCTCCTGGACTCTGAAAGGCTGCCATTCTCTGATTTCTCTGCCTGTGTTCTGGCATCTGGGTATGAGGCAAGCAAGCCTATTTTGAACTAATGGATGTCATATATTTTAAAGTCCTCTCTCCTGTCAATCCCCCCTTAAAGTCTGTGTTTTATAGAGAATCCCAGGAGTGCAGACCAGTGCAGCCATTCTGCTGAGCCATCAGACACAATGTAGACAAATTAAATATGTGTATATCCTATGACCCAGTGATCTCACCCCTGGCTCACGTTGGGCCATCTATATGGAGGGTCATCACAAATTTGTGGTGGCAGAGATCTGGAGGGAAACTGGGTGCCCACGACTGGGACAGCAGACAGGTAAAGTGTGCTCAAGGAGTACATAGGATGCTATGCAGCAGCCAGAAACAAAGATTAAAGGTATACGCAGCCACATGGAAGCTCTTTAAAAGATCCTTAAATGAAGAAAGTAGAAATCAGAATAAAAGCTATGAAATCACCTCAGTGAATTGAAAATGCATGTACACAAAACAGCAATAAACACTTTAAAAGAACACATTCAAATAAAGACACCCACTCAAACAGTTGCCTGTTAAAGGAAGGGTTATGTAAGTGCACTATGGGGATAGGATCAAACCCGTGGTAAAGACCTTGCTTTATAGTGAGATTGCGCTGCCGCACAGCAGTTTTGCTCATGTGGCCCGGTTGCGAAAGATGGGTTCTTCACTTTGTTGTGACCTTTCTGATTGGACTTGAATTACCAAAATCCTCTGTGTCTGTTTCTCCCTTGGTCAAGTATGGAGGAAGGACTTGGCAAGGGGAAGTAACATTTAGTTAGAAAGCAGTGTGGTCCATAAGTAGGAGCACAAAATCTGAAGCCTGACACGAGTGAAGCAGGCAGGGTGTAAGGCACTAGGGAGAGCTGGGGACTGTGGCGCATTGAAGAAATGTCCCTTCTAAGGGATTGGCTTCCACTTAGCTCCAGTTTTATCCCCGTGGGGTAACATAGGCCTAGAGTTGTTAGAATTTCAGAATATTGAAGGGAAGGTAGAAATCCAGATTCTTAGATAAAATCTCAGATTTTTAAATGCTTGCACCTAACTTTTTAAAAACACCATGTGAGCTACAAATTCAAATTCTAACTTCACCACTAACAAGCTGTGTGACCTGGAATATGATATTTAACTCTCTAAGGCTCAGCCAATTTCCTCATCCATGAATGAAGATTCTAAGACCTACTCAACCATATGTTTAATTGAGCTCATATATCCCTGGCCAGTGTGGCTCAGTTGGTTTGAGTGTCATCCTGTACACCAAAAGGTTGTGGGTTCCATTCCCAGTCAGGGCATACACCCAGGTTGTGGGTTCGATTTCTGTTCGTGGTATGGACGGGAGGTAACTGATCAATGTTTCCCTCTCACATTGATGTTTCTCTCTCTCTCTCACCCTCTCCCTTCCACTCTCCCTAAAATCAGTAAAAGTATAACTTGGGTGAGGATTTAAAAAGCTCATATAAATCCAGGGCAAGGCTCTCAGTCAGGAAGAGTCATTATCACCATGGAGCACCTGCTGTGTCCCTGCTGTGTGTTGAATATGCTAATATATGATCAACTCTTATTTTTCAGATAAAAAAAAACCACTGATGCTCAGAGGAGTGGAAAATTAAGTAGAAGAGTCAGGTGTAAAAAATATATCCTCGCCCTAACCGATTTGGCTCAGTGGATAGAGCATCAGCCTGTGGACTCAAGGGTCCCAGGTTCGATTCTGGTCAAGGGCATGTACCTCGGTTGTGGGCACATCCCCAGTAGGGAGTGTGGAGGTGGCAGCTGATCGATGTTTCTAACTCTCTATATCTCTCCCTTCCTATCAGTAAAAAATCAATAAAATATATTTAAAAAAATATATATATATATCCTCCCCAAATGTGATAAAAAAGGATGGAAAAAATGGAAGAAAATAACTTATAAGCAAGGGTTTGGGGATTTAATGGGCTCCAAGTGAGACAGAAGTGATTATTAACCTGCTAATGAGCCACCAGAGTCTCTAATAAAGACACCTACAGTCCCAGCAGCATGCAGACTTCACCAGGACAGCAGCAGGTATGCGTTTACAATACCCAGGCTGGTGTGAGCTGCTGCTGGCTCATGCCAGCTTGTGCCAACCTGTGCTGGCTCAAAACCCAATTTTTCCAGAACACCAAGAGCTTGTTGTTAAATGTGGCCACCATGGTGAGAGTCTTTACACCACAGAAATTGGCAACCACTGCAAATCAGGCTTTGTTTTCTTCCCTGGGGAACTGGTTGTCAAATGTTTGCCACTGCAGGTAGCCCAGCGACATGGACTACTTGGGCAAAATCATCCCTTCAATTCTTACAGGCCCCAGCCTGACCTTTCTGCACACGGACCTTTCTGTCGGCATGGCTCCTAGAAGAAATACTGGGTCAGGAAAAAATATCGTTGACACCAGATGGGTAATAATTCGTTGGGGGAAATGTGGAGGGGGTTACTGTTCAGTTAGGAAAAATACTTTTTCACTTAAAGATGGCAAAAGCCTAGAAAATGGGAAGCTTCCAGTCTGCCTTCATGGGTAGGTGGGATTGTCTGAGACTGGGAGAAGCTGGAAAGGGATGATAGCAAAGTGTTGGTAAGATGGAGTGACAAATGTGAATCCTCCAGCTCCCCAGCAGGGCTCACTCTAGACCTTTGGGGAGAGAGGCTCTGTGTAGGTGATCAGGAGTAGACGGGCCAATTCTGGTAAACATGTGCCCAACAGAGGAACTGAAAGTCACCGTTTGCAGGCTCCTGCTGCTCTGAGGAAGTGATAAGGCTCCTGTCATGGGACCGAAGCCCCAGACAGAAAAGGGGAATGCCACTATACCTGCTCTACAAAATCCAAGCCTCATCCCAGGGGAGGACGAGAAGTCTGGGTGAGTGAGCTCAACCACGGGTGCTCGCAACTGGCAGAGAGTGAAGAGGAGGGGACCAGCTGGCTGAAGGCAGGCCAGCGAAGCTGTGATTTTCACAATAGGTAAGACGGCTCTTCTGCAGTTTATAATTGAGTGAGCATTATGTCCACCCAGGCATGAATCTAGATCAGATTACTACGAGTAGGGTTTGTAAGATGTGCCAAAGCAAGGAGTGATCCTAAGAACCAGCAGGAGTTCACTGGGAACAGAACAAGTCAAGTGAACTTGTTTTTCTTATTTTATTTACATAATAGCAGGTCAATGTATGTTTGCTAGCCTAATAAATCGGATTATTTGTTGCATCTGATAGAGATTACAGTTCAATTGCCTACAGAGGCCAGGCAGATTATGTAAACCAGTGGAACAGTATGGAAGTGAGGCAGTAGGGAGAGGTGGGGACTGTGGCACATTGAAGAGAAATGCCTCATTGAAAAGGGGATGCTTCCACTATACTCTGTTACATCCCCGAGGGGGTAATATAGGTCTAAGGTTACCAGATGTTCAAATTTTTCAAGGGAAGCTGAAAATTCAGACTATTATATAAAATCGCTGAACTCTAAGAAATGCTTTTAACTAGCTCATAATTTTTAAAAAACGTATGTCAGGCAAATAACACCAAACCAAACATAAGTTGGGCTACGAATTTGTGCTCTTTGACATAATATATATAGATTTTAATAGAGCATTTTGTGAGATTCATCTGTGATTTTTGAAGGAATGTGGGCTAGGATGCGACTACACCAATGTCAGGCTGGATATAGGTTTCTGGTGCTGTTGGGTTCTCCCTCTCATTTACACCAGGGATTCAGATTAGGATCTAGGAAGTGGGCTTACCAATGTGTGGCCATCACCAAGCTAGGGGCCATCTCAAATATGCTGGGTGACAGGCAGAACCAAGATGAAACAGAGCTCAGTGGTCTGGAGCAATGGGCTAGGTCAGAGACAGGGTCCCGTTGGGCACCGACCACCCGGGAGTACTTAGCAGCTTCCCATCTACTCCACCTTTCCAAGGTGGGCATGGTTTGGTGGATGCCCTCCTCTTGGCACTCTCATTTTACTCCTTGTTTTTGATTGGCATCCTCCTTCCAGAGCAGAAACGTCTCGGCCATCAGAAACAAGACAATGATGAATGCCACTGCCACTGACCTGCCTCACAGCACTGCAGGTCCAGCCAGAGTGAAACGAACCCAAACGACTCTCCTTTCCCCAAATTAACCATATTGGAAAGAAGAAACAAATCGATCATTATTTGCAGATCACAAGATCATGTACCCAGAGAAGCCAAAAAAATACATTAAAAAAAAAAAAGATTAAGCCCCACCAGCATGGCTCAGTGGTTGAGTGTCGACCTGTGAACCAGGAGGTTATGGTTCAATTCCTAGTCAGGGCACATGCCCACATTTCAGGCTTAATCTCCAGTGCAGGGCGCGCAGGAGGCAGCCGATCAATGATTCTCTCTCATCATTGATGTTTCTATCTCTCTCTCCCTCTCCCATCCTCTCTGAAATCAATAACAACATATTTAAAAAACAACAACAAAAATGATTAAAACTGGTGAGCTAATTCAGAAAAACAGGTAAGAACGCCCTCCGAAAATCATAACTTTCCTAGACATCAACAAAACCCAATCAGAAAACGTCGTGTTTTCTGTTTGCCAAAGTCACTAAAAATACTTCACACCCAGTAACAGGGAAGATGTAAGAACAATATACAGCCCTGGCCGGTGTGGCTCAGTTGGTTGGGCATTGTCCCTATGCACTGAAAAGTTGCTGGTTCGATTCCTGGTCAGGGAACATGCCCGGGTTGTGGGCTCCATCCCTGGTAGGGAGTGTGTAGGAGGCAGGGGATCTATGTAGTGCTCTCACATTGATGTTTCTCTCTCTCCCCTTCTCCCTTCCTCTCTCTGTAAAAATCAGTAAAAAATCTTTACAAATAAAAAAAGAACTATTTGTAGCAAACATAAACCAAATACAAAAGAACATCTGAATAAATGGAGAGAGATGCCATGTCCGCTAATAGGAGAGCTCAGTGCTACAAGGATCTGAGTGACCTTCCAATTAACCCATACATTCAATGCAATTACATAAAAATCCCAACTGTAATTTTTAGGGAACTTTGCAAGCTGATTATAAAATTCACCTGGAAAAGGACATACATGGGGACCACCACGGAGTAAAGAGAACAATAAATAAGCACTTGGTTGGATGGTTGGGCACACACACAGTAAAGCCGCAGGAATGAAACTGTAGGAACTGGGGCAAGGAAGGTTTACCAGCCAGTGGAACAGAATGAGTCCAAAGTCAGATTAGGACTATGGGGGAATGTAGCATGTGGTATGACGGCATTTTGAATCAATGGAAAAGGATGGACTGTTTAATATATGGTATGGCTATCCATTTTGGAGGTCAGTGTTATAGTCCCTATCTTAGGTTAAACGTAAAAATAAATAAAGAGCTAGACATAAAAGCATGTTACCAAAGTGCTAGGAAAAATGACATTTTCCCTGGATAAATAATATTGAAATGAGTGACTCATGAAACCCAGAGTCCATAAATGAAAACATTTGACTATAGAAAAGTTGTAAACTTCCATATCACAAATGAACTGTAAGGAAATATTTTTAGAAGTGACAGACTGGGAGAAATTATTGACAGCATATGTAACCAAAACTTATTATGCAAAACATATGAAGAGCTTTTTAAAGTCAGGTTTTTAAAAAAGGGAAAGACTGCAAAGAATACAAATAGGCAGTTCACGAGTAAAGAAATATAAACGGCCAATCCAGGTATAAAAATGTGCTTTTCCTCATTTCTAATGAGGGAAATACAAAATAAAATATTGAGGTTGCATGTTTCACCCACTGTCTGGTGAAAATCACAGAGACTGTTAATATCCGGGAATGAGACGAGGTGGGGACATGGTAGACATCACGTGACATCAGACGGGTGCTGGCTCGTTGGAAGAGGCTCTGGCAGGGTGACGTTGCTGTATCTACAGTAAAAATATGCATTCCTACAACCTAGTAATATTTCATCTTGAAGGAAACAGAGGCACACACAAGCCTTGCTTATTGTAGTAATAACCAGAGAAAAAAAGAGGAAATTGTCTAAATGTCTACCTATGGGAGGATGGTGAACTGTACTACTGCATGACAGTTAAGCATAAAGTTAAAACACAATAGTTAAAAAAACTATAGTTAACAATACTGTGTTGTTTATTTGGAAGTTGCTAAAAGGGCAGATCTTAAAAGTTCTCATCACAAGAAAAAAATTCAGAACTCTGTGTAGTGATGGATGTTAACTAAACCTATTGTGATCATTTCACAACATATACAAATACCAAATCATTAGGTTATATACCCCAAATGAATACAATGTTATGTGTTGATTACATCTCATGAAAAAAGAAAATAAAATACCCTCCCCTGCCCCACCTCCAAAAGCACAGAGGTACGTGACCTGCCTTGGGGAGATCTGAAAGGCATACTGTCATGGGAAGAAAGAAAATTTTGGGCAATATGTACAACTCATCCTATTTATATTTATATGTATATTTATATGTATATTTATTTGTATAGGCTCATATCTCTATTTAAATGCACAAAAGTGGAAATGCCATACCCCCTTGGAGGAGAGAAGGGTGGGGATGGCGAGGGCCTGCTTTCACTTTCTGCTCTCTGTGCTTGTTTTGTTTGAACGCATTGCCCTGCCCTAGAGCATCTCTTGGGTTCTGCCTGTAGCCACCATGGGACTGACAGTGGAGGGAGCTGTGTCTGGCATAAGGACTCCAAGCCATGATGTTATTATTAATATGATTACTACTATCTGTTCCTAGGCAATGTTCCCAATAACTGTTTCTTACATTTTAAAAAGTGGAGATATAATTGACATATAACATTCTATTAGCTTCGGGTGAACAACATAATGATTTGCTATTTATATATATAGTGAAATAATCACCACAGCAAGTCTAGTTGACATCCATCACCACTCAGTGACTTTTTTTCCTTGGGATGAGAACTTTTAAGATCTACTCTCTCCACAACTTTCAAATACCATGTTATTCACTAGAGTCGCCATGCTATACGTCACACCCCTAGGACACTTTATTTTATAACTTGAAGTTTGTATCTTTTGACTACCTTCTCCCAGTGATTTTTATTTTATTTTATTAAATATGTTTTTATTGATTTGAGAGAGAGAGAGAAAGGGAGATGGAGAGAAACATTGATCGGCTGCCTCCTGCAGGCCCCTACTGGGGATTGAGCCTGCAACCTGGGCACGTGCCCTGACCAGGAATGGAACGGGTGATGCACAGATGACGCCCACCAACTGAGCCACACTGGCCGGGCCATCCACTAATTTTGAAAGGAAATCATAGCATACTTGAAATTTTGCAAAGTTTGTTCTAGTTGACTAGGTATGATGTTATTATTGCCAAATTATTGCAAATCTTCTCTCCCCCAAATATCAGAGGACTGTTGACATTTAAAGAATGTCTCGGTGAGCATCCAAGGGCTTTACATAAAGTATTTGTGACCATTTTTTAAGATGCCAAAAACATTACTGGGTCTGGGAAAGTTAAATTTTAGAGAAATGTATTTGCATTGACAGGGCCCCAAGAAGCAAGGCCTGTTTCAGCATTGGGGGATTTTAGCTCTATTTTGTATTTTTGGTTTGAACTTCCGCACCCTCACAGACTACCTTCCTAAGAGACAAAGCAGAGATAGCACATGTTGATCTGCAGTAACCCTTCTTCATATAAAAAGAAAAGAAAAGTTAGCCTGAGAGTAACTCGGAGGTCCAAGGCAGGCTGTGTAGAGAGCAAGACGTGGGCAGCACTCAGATCGGAAGTCGGCTACTTCCCCATTTCTCTCAGGACTTGCTATTTGATCTTTCTGCTTCTTCCTGTGCAACCATTTTCACCACGGGGTCAAAATGTGTTTACCCACATCAGCAGGTCAAAGCACGGGGTGGGGCCGAGGGGCACAGAGGGCTGGGTGCAGGGTGGAGATGAGGGACCGGAGGAGTTATCCCTGGGCACCTAGGGCCAGAGACAGTCATGGGCCTCGGCTCCGAGGCCTGGCTCAATCCGTCTCAAGACTGAAGAGAGCGTGGGAAATGGGGGGAGGAAGGGGTGCGGTTGGGAGTCTCTAAGTCCTCCTTCCCCTCCAATATTCAACATTTGCCTTTAAGAGAGCCATTTCCCTCTGACACATGTGAGGAAGGAAGCTCATCTTCTTCACTGTTTCCATTTCCCCTTTTCTCTTAAATAATGACCCCAAGCAAAGGGCCATTATTTAAGATGCTGCATGGTTGAAGCACCTTTCCTTCAAGACTGGACCCCCACACCGACGGGCCTGTGGGATGTAGATGGTGTTTATCATTGTACAGGCTCACCGATACTAAAGGCCTGGACAGCTCATCTTTCGGAAGCCGCCCTGGTCCCAATGGTCCCAGAATAGGAGCATTCTCCATTTCCTTCTGCAGGAGCCTAGAGGAATATTTTCATCCTTAGCTACATATCCCCGAGATGCTTGCTTCTTTTCTTTTTGTGAAACACTCTAGGTACTCTGGCAGACAGAAGTGACAGCTGGCAGACAAGCTCTGAGTCCTCTCCTGGGAGTCAGCCTGGGGAGGAGCTGCCTCGGGGGAGCTGAAGCCTGGGGCGGCCCCTCAATGAACTCTGCAGCTCACCCCCACACTCTCCCGCTGTCCTCACTTCACCCCAGACCCTACCCCTATGGCAGTCACTGTGCCCGAAGCCGCAGAGCAGATTATGAAACAGGCACCCTCGTAAGCCTTTGTTGATGTCATTGTTACAGAAGGAATCACAGCCGTTTAGAGCATGAGGCCTTTGCGGTCTCCAGTCTACTGCCTTCCTTTTAGAAGTGAGGAAATGGAGACCTTTCCTCCCTCGCTCACATTACAAATTTACCCCTTCATTCAACCATTTAGCCAATATTTATTGAGCACCTACTATGTGCCAGGTGCTCTTGCAGGAGCTGCAGAACCAGAGAGATGGCCTGGCTTGGAAGGTGGAGAAAGGGGTCATGAGCCAAGGAGTGCAGGTGGTCCCTAGAAACTGGAAAAGGCAAGAAAACAAATCTGCCCCTGAGCCTCCAGAAAGGCTCAGTCTTGCCAACACCTGATTTAGCCCAGTATGACCCATTTCAAACTTTCAGTCCCCAGAACTAAGATAATACGCTTGTGCTGTTTTTAAACCACTACCTGTGTGGTAATTTTTTACAGTGGCAACAGGAAACTAATACTGATGAAGACAGTGTTAAGGACTAGGAAGAAAAATAAATAGGCGTATAATGGAGAATGATCATCGGGGCAGGGCATGACTTTATATGGGGAGACCTGGGAGTAACATCAGGGCAGTCAGCCACATGGTGATCTGGGGGTCATAGTTCTAGGCAGAGGTCAGAGCAAATGCTAAGATCCCAGGGCAGGGAGGAGTTTCTGTTCATGGGGGTAACTATCTCTTCGATGTCTTCCCAGGAGGAGAGAACCATTCTACTGTCTGGTTTCCTGAGCAACAAGTGGTCTTTCTTGCAGATTTCTGAGTAACCTTTAATCTACTTGTTTGATGTCTGGTTTCCCTCTTTAAAGCCCAGGACTATGTCCTCATGTCCTGTCCTTGTCCCAATATCAGGTGCTAAGGCCTCTTCTTAGAGACTTAAGAGTGTACATTTGCTGGAGACACTGGATTTGAGAAAGCACATTTCTTCATTTCAAGATTTCAGAACCCTTTCTCCCAAGTCATGAGGGAGCCAAATTATGGTGGACAGACAGGCAGACACTCTGATGGGCCATCAGCCTCCCAGGGAACAGCCGAAAATGAAGGGACTTTGGGAACTTCCTAGTCTCTTATGGTGAATCTCTTTGTAAAAATGACTAACTGATCACCTCTACTTCAAGCTATATAGATCTAGGGTTCAGGGGATAATCTTTTTTTTTTTAATCCTCTCCTGAGGATATTTTTCTATTGATTTTTACAGAGAGGGGAAGAGAGAGGGAAAGACAGAGAGAAATATCAATGTGAGAGAAACACATCGATTGATTGCCTCCTGCATGCGTCTGCGGAGGGGCCTGTAACCAAGGTACGTGCCCTTGACCTGAATCGAACCCAGGACCCTTTGGTTCGCAGGCCAACACTCTATCCACTGAGCTAAACTGGCTACGGCTCAGGGGATGATCTTGATAATTACTTGTCTTCAGTTTCTCAGCTGAATGTCCCTTGAGGGCAAGAACTATGTCAATGAGGTTATCGTATCACCAGTGCCCAACTAATATTTTCTGAATGAATGAGCAGATGACAGGTGGCTCCGGGAAATCTCTAAGCCAAGTCATGCTAACCCTCAAGGAATATGGTCAGGAGATGCAGCTATACCCTGACTGGACTCAGCTTAAGAGTAGGGCCATCTTGAGCCTCATTCAAGAAGGCTAATGGCTCAAATACCATACAGCTCACAGCTGCTTCCACAGCGTGCCCCAACCTTCTGTGGCTCGGGTACCAAAGGCCAGCAGCCAAACGTGAGAGCAGCACCAGACCCAATCTGGCGTTCACCTTCTAGCTGCGGCACCTCAATGACCAAGGGCCAAGCCAAGGAGGGGGACAGTGGTCTGACCCTTGGCCATAACATGGCAGGTCACTGGCTAGTTTTATGAACCAAGCAAACAGTGTTAGCCCATCTGAGCCTGAGTTCCCTTGTATTTAAAATGAGAATAATGATAATACCTCCTCCACAGTATTCAATTAAAGAGTGTATAGCAAGTGTCTGGCTCCTAAGACAGAGGGCTCAATAAGTGAGGGCAATGATGAAAAGGGATAATGAGGTGGGCCCCCCCTGAGAGCTTTGGGATCCTGCCTCTGAACCCCTGGGTATCCTCAAGGTTCTCTCTTACTGCTGCCTACCGAGACCCCTGGCACCAACCCCTGCCCTGTCCCCTGCCTCTGTCTTCCCCAGTCCTTCAAAGATGGGATGACATAGGCCCAATGAGCAGGCATATTCATTAATTACTCAACAATGATTCGTTGAGTCATGTGTCAGGCACTGCACTATGTGCTTCACATAAACCCTGGCTTTGGTCCTGGGAACCTCCCTAGGTGAGAAGCACTACCATTACCCCAATATTTCAGAGGAGGAAATGGAGGCCAGGGAGAATGAGACCCAGAGGAAGCCTTCTCTGAAAATGCTGCGCAGGAACTAGTAAAACACACTGGGAAGCAGCTGACATCCTCGTGTGGATGTGAAAAGGCAAAGCCTTTAAATACCCAGGACTAAAGACCCACAAGAACGATGATAGACAGCAGGGCCAGTTACAGAAGGCACTGGCCACATAAGGCAGGCTGGCCCCAAAATGAAAAGCTCAACGTCAAAATCAAAACCCACGTCGGAGGGAGTGAGAGCACAAGCGAGACTTGGGACCAGAGCACTGAGCCCAGAAGGCAGAGGAAACCGACCAAGGCACGAGAAACAAGAGCAACAAGGCGACAGATGTGGCGGACACTGGGGTGACTGGTTTGGCTCAATGGGTAGAGTGCCAGCCCATGGACTGAAGGGTCATGGGTTCGATTCCAGTCAAGGGCAGGTACCTCAGGTGCAGGCTCAATCCCCAGACCTGACCAGGGGCCACCAATCAATGTATCTTTCTTACATGGATGTTTCTCTCTCTCTGTCTCTCCCCTTCCCTTCTACTCTCTTAAATAAATAAATAAATAAATGGAAAACTATCCTCCAGTGAGAACTAACAACAACAAAAGAATGATAAATGAAACAAGGGAAAACAAGTCATAACTTTAAATGAAACATGCAGATTTTTCTAAATTCTTAAGGGGGCAGCAGAATTAATTCATTCAGTAAATATTTACAGAGTGCCACCCTATGCCAGGAGCAGTTCTAGGGCAGACAATAAACACATCAAGTACTAAGTATATAAATTAGGTAGTTACAAGTGCCATGAAGAAGAGAGAGCAGGTGAGGGGTGAGGGAGGGACAGGGAAAGCCTCTCGGGTGAGGTATTTTCTTAGAGGAAAGATTCTCTTCTGTTGGGCAACTTTAAGCAGCCTCTTGCATATCTGAAGTTTAGACCCAGAGCCTGATTTTTTAAAAATTGATTTTAGAAAGAGAGAGGAAGGAAGAGAGAGAAAGAGCTTGGGGGAGAGAAACATTGATTTGCTGTTCCACTTATTTATGCATTCATCGGTTGCTTCTTGTATGCGCCCTGACCAGGGATCAAACCCACAACCTTGGTGTATTGAGATGATACTCTAACCAACTAAGCTACCTGGCCAAGGCCCAGAACCTGATCTTTTTTTTTTAATTTTTAAAAAATATATATTTTTATTGATTTCAGAGAGGAAGGGAGAGAGAGAAAAAAAAACATCAATGATGAGAGAGAATCATTAATTGGCTGCTTCCTGCACGTCCCCTACTGGGGACCGAGCCCGCAACCTGGGCATGTGCCCTAGACTGGCATCAAACCCAGGACCCTTGAGTCCACAGGCCAATGCTCTAACCCACTGAGCAAAACTGGCTAGGGCCCCAGAACCTGATCTTGAAGGGTCACCTTGACAGGAGATGTTAAACCATTCTGCAATAAGCAAGTAATCGTTAAAATATTTGTTTTTTGAGCTTTTTCTGGCTAGATTTGGAGAAAGGAATATTACTGCCCCCCCAGAATGTTTGGCCTAGAGACACATCAGACACGCCATAGGGAATGTCCGGGAGGTGGCAATGGTTC
The DNA here is from genome assembly GCF_028538775.1 of Myotis yumanensis. NCBI lineage: Eukaryota > Metazoa > Chordata > Mammalia > Chiroptera > Vespertilionidae > Myotis > Myotis yumanensis. Next base: position 31,716,051 of record NW_027223759.1, on the reverse strand, counting down.
CGGCAGCATGGTGCAGGCCACAGCCTCGGAGAGAAGGAAGTCAGGAACTATGGGTGCCAGACCATGACTTGTGGTGCAGTGACACTTGATGTTCAATTTAAATTTTCATTTTCTGCTCTGAAATTCCCATAGGATAATCCAAGCCTTTGTGCCTTATGATACTTTTAGCAGCAGGTAACGGAAAACCCTAATTCGGCTACTTGAACAAAAAAGGAATCCATTATCTCACAAACAGGAAGTCTGGAGGCAGGGCAGCGGCCAGGCTGGCGAATTCTGTTCCGTTAATTCAGTGGCATCATTGAGGACTCAGGCTCATTTCATCTTTCTGCTCTGCCCTCTGCTTAGTGCCTCACTCTCCAGCCCCCTGCCCTTGTGCTTGCAAGACGGCAGCGACAGCCCCAGCCATCACCTCCTGTGACAGCTTCCAGAGAGAGAAAAGGGACCCTTTCACCTGAGACAAATCAACCTTTACCAGAAGCCCCGCAGAACTTTCCCTTCACATCTCATTGGTTACAATTGCAACCTAATCCTGTGCCTAAACCTGCCAACCACAGCTGGTGTGGGCGCCGGGTGAGATCTGTTTTGGGCAACAAAGAGGAAATGGGTCCAGGTACTGGGGTGAGGGGAGCCAGAGGCTCGGAGCCCGAGAAGCAGGGACAAGATGGCGGGGGGTGGGGACGGGGGAGTAAAGACAGTTGTTTGTAGGTAGGATGGCAAATGGAAAGCAGAAGGGCTGGAATAGAAATGTACACAAAGACCAGACAGAAGGAAAGTCCTCTGAGCCAAAGCCAGACCCAAGTTTGCAAAGCAAACAGGCTCAACACATTCCAGGAACTAGCAATGAAAAGAAAATGACAGGGATGGAAAGGAACCCCCACCAGCTTCAGGGCAGGAAAAAAACTGGCTCCCTGCGATGCATTGGATTTTGCCTTTTCGACTATTTATATTACTACATTTCTCAAGGCATGTGAGCACCAGGATGGCATTTTGAGGGATAACTTGGTTCCCAAGGATATTCTGTCCACCAAATTCCCCTTTTGAATGGGAAGGCAACTGGAAGACGTTTTGAGATACCCAGAAGCTTGGAAAACAGAACCTGACAAAATAATAGAATAAAATCAAATGAAAATGCAGGCTTCCAGAAATGGCAGTCAAGGCACAAAGGGACTGCTTGGCCACTGGGGACCCCCGCTGGGCCACCCCCCTCCTCGGAGGCCTGCCTGCCTGGCGCAGTTGCCGGCATCTTTTCTGCCCCCTCTTGCGCAATGTCAGGAAGTGTGCGTTAGAGCCACATCCTTCACCGGGGGCTCGTACGGAATCTTTACTTCAGTCGGTGACCACGCAGAACAATAACAGCTGCCACCCTCTTCCTGAGTTTAATAACAATGGCTGAACCGTTTACCCACCCGGACACTTGCGATGGAACGGCTTTCAGAAAGTTGTTTTGTTGTCTCTTTCCGAAAGCCACACTGCCCAGAGCAACATGACGTGGCCCCCCCTTCCCCCGGCCATCAGGGACCAGGAACTGAGTCATGAGTCTCACGCAGGGCTCGAGCCACTGGCTTTTCTTCTATATTGGGAAAGAATACCGAAAGTGTCTGATAGTTTCAAATTCCTTCTTCACCTACACTTGCATTACAAGCTGTGCGTGTTCTCGTCTTGACTTAGTATCCTGGATAAGATCTCAAATGAGAAACGACAGGAAGTTCACAGCGAATACTGACGTGTCTGGGGACTCGGGCTGGTTTTTATTTTCTGCTTCTTCTTCTTCTTGGTAGGAAAGATGTCAGAAAAAAAAGCCAGGGGGGCAGGGTTGTAGGAATAGAGCCTCCGTTATTTCGAGGCCTCATTTCTCAAGGGGCCCCATGAACTTTGTGGCTTTGGGTTTGGGGTAGCCAGTTAGGTGACAAGCCTGAAGGCCACTTCATGAACCCTGTGGCCGCCCCTCACTCACGCTCCAGCTGGCCCATTAGGACGCTGTACTGCCTCAAACTCATTTGTCCTCGGTCTCCCAGGGAGGAAGTCATTTTATTTTATTTATTTTTATTGATTTCAGAGAGGAAGGGAGAGGGAGAGAGAGATAGAAATATCAATGATGAGAGAGAATCATTGATCAACTGCCTCCTGCATGCCCCCTACTGGGGGTTAAGCCCACAACCCAGGCATGTGCCCTTGACCAGAATTGAACCCGGGACCCTTCAGTCCACAAGCTGATGCTCTATCCACTGAGCTAAACCGGCTAGATCAGGAAATCATTTTAAAAGGCAGTGGGAGCCTAGCAGCTTATTCTGGACCCAGACTCCAAGAGCAGGTCACTTCCCTTTCCAGTCAGGGAAGGAGTTTGAGTTTTACAAGAAACCCACTCTTGGTGCAGGGAACTCGGACCTAAGGGGCTGAGCTGCCCTGCCTTCCTCTGGCCTCCCCTGCCCTCAGCGATGCCCACCCCTGAGGACCAGCGGCTCAGGCTCTAGTCCAGAAGGTTCTCTGGGTCTGAGGGTCACAGGGGTTGTTGAAAACTACTTAACACAGACCTCCAAGGTGCAGAGCTGCTGGCCACAGAATCTGCCACCCAGGTTCTGCCTAGAATCTTCTAGAATACCACCTGTCTCCCTTCCCTTCCACCTCCCACTTCTCTGCCAGCTCTTTGCCCCACACCTATTTCCATCTCTTCTGTCAAAACTGCCCCTAACCCTCATGCACTCCACTCCTCCCTCTTTCTTCCTTTCTCTTCCTTTTCTCTTTCCCTCTCCTTTTTTCTTTTCATTTGTTCTTTTCTTCTCTCCTCTCCCCATTCTCTTTCTCCCTCCCTCTCCTCATTTCCCTTCCTCTCTTCACCTGAACAGGAGACAGACCTGACTTATGCTGGTTAGCAGACGAGATCGTTTGTTGGATGTCGGCTCCCTCTCACAACAAATAGAGACAGTCACAGTGGCGGCAGCGGCTCCCCATGCCAACCACCCACCTGGGCTGGGTGTTTTACACATGCTCAGAGAGGCACGTGTGTGTGACTTCCACTTTCCAGTGGAGTTACATCCTCACCCACGGCCACATGACTGGCAAAATCTGGAATTGAACCAGCTGGGAACAGAGGGCCCGATCTTGGCTCCAGGTCCCTCTCCGATTCACCACAAGACCAAATGCCACTTGTGATCAAAGGTTACCTCCACCGTGGGAAGGGAAAGAGGCCTCGCTCCTGGAGAAGCTACATCGCCTGCCTCCCTGTCCTCCTGGGGCCAAGTCCATCCTTGCCCAGGGCATCCCACGCCCAGCCAGGTTTGGACACACTTGCTGCTGTGAGCTCCACCTCCTGCCGTCTCAGCTCTGACCATACTTAAAACAAGGGTTCCAGTGAAGCTACTAGTAGTTTAATCTTTTCCACCCAGCTCTGATTTTCCATAAGTCTGCAAAGGTGGAGTAAGACTAAAGTCACCGAGTGTCAGGTTCTTCTTTCTGACCGAAATGGGGCTGTCATGGCCACGGTGCGTGGTCCCACTTCTCCAGGTCGCCCTGCAAAGAATGAAGATGCAGGGGCGCTGGCTTTCACAGAAAGAGGGCAGCCCCTTGAGAAGAGCTAAAGTAATTAACATAAGAAAGCGATGGAAGCCTTTGGTGTCACACTTGGCAATGTTTCAGGCCAGATTCATATTTTGGGAGCCTTGTTTTATTTGGTGGCCCTATGCAGACTCAGGTGTAAGGAATGAGTTGTTTAGAAACTGTGGCTAAGCTCAGAAAAGAGTATGAGGTTTTGCCTCCACATGAAAAGAGGAACTCGAGTTAAAATAAGCAATGATCCTGCTGAAGCGCCACCAGAGCTGGGTGTGGACGAAAGGGGCTGCATGCGAACCTGACAAGCTCAGGGGAGGCCTGCAGGTGGGCTTGCAAACTCAGAGACCTAAAGTCACCACAAAGGATGGTCTGAATTAAACTTTAACTAACAGCAGTTATGGTGGGTAGTTACGTCCTAGGCTGGTATCTTCACTGACAAGGTCAACCTTTACCTTAACTGAGCCTATCTGTCTTTTTACATCTATGATAACATATCCTTGAAATGTCTGGGTAACTTGTAACTTCCCTTTTTCCAGACCCCTTGGGGCACAACCTAATGTGCTTGGGTGCCAGGACAGATAACACAAATTCCTTCATTGTTATTGTTATCATGTTAATTGTTGACTGTTAACTATCCTGCACCCACCTAAGTATGTGTCTATCATTTTACTTTTTATTCAATCCCAAGGGTTCCCCCCTGTTTTGCTTTCTCCCGCCTCTCTTATCTATCACCAGTGGATTTCATGTAACCCACCTACATCATGTAACCCACCCTCCTTTGATTGCAATGTATAAAAATATATGAAAAACCACCATTCTCTGGAGCATTATCCCAATCTGTTGAGATACTGCTTCCCGGCAATTGTCAACAGTTTGGCTCAAATAAACTCACAAATATTCTTTACAGGTTTGAATGTTTTTACATTAACATGGGACTCCGCCTAATTGCATGCCTGCCTTAATTCGCTCCCAGGAGGCATATACTCCTATTCTTTTAGTAAGGTGTTGTCCTTTTACAGGAAGGCGTATCTTAGGGGTGGGCACTTCCTTGGGCCATCTAGGCCCCACAGCTCACTATCCCCTGGTTAGTCGGTGTTGGCCACCAAGGAGGTCACAGGCCCAGTGCTGGGGTCAGGAGCAGACATGTCCAGCAGGGCCACAGCTCTCCCAGGAAACCTGCCTGCCTATCACCCTGGCTGAGTGTGGGCCTCAGGTAACACACTCTGCCCCCACAACTCTACCCCCATCTCAGAGTGGTGAGTGGGCACCTGCTTCAAGACAACGGATTTTTGCACAGACCTGTGGCCCCTGAGTGGCCCACACAGAAAATCCAACCATATTCCCTCTTGGGACTGGGAACTAAGAAGTGAGCCTGTTAGTGGGAGAAGAGCAGACCCACAGAGAAGGGCTGAGTTGCGGCAGGTAGCACGTGGGGTGTGGGGCCCCAAACCCTTCTGGTCCCAGGCCTTCTCCCTCCTTGCTCTGTACATCCCCCGCAAAGGCCGCCCGCCCCTTACATGAGTTAGCCAAACCGAGTCTTTGTTCTTTGCAACCCCCCAAACCTAGTGAGGCCCCCTGGTCCTGAAGCTGCTGCAGGACTGACAACAATTCACAGGAACACACAATGCGTGGAGATGAGAGGAAACAGATGCTAGACAGGGTCTAACATTTACAAGCCCTGGGTACAAAGTCACGTCTTTTCCAGCTTAAGGCCTAGTCATAATTAAAGTCTTCTTTACTTTGAAGGAATAGAACAAACCACAAGGGGAAAAAGATCAAACACATCAACCAACTTTTAACTTAAGAGAGTTTAGACTCCTTTCATCTAAGCACCTATCAAGGATGCCACCCAGCCAAGAGGCCATGGAGGCACACTGCCTGCCCCATGCAGCCCTCCCCTCGCTGGTCACATCCCTGGAAGGTGAAGCCCATATGGGAGATGACTGTTATAATGCCAGCAAGTACTTGAAAGGACAGTCGTGTACCAGGTGTGCCAACATTTGTTTCTGGGGAGCAGGTCAAGACATATGGGTGTCCCAGACTAGCTAAGACATTGGAATGGATACTCTTTAGATACTGGTGCAGATGCACAGATAGGAGGGATGCAGAAGCCAGAAGCAAAGCTCAGCCTGACCTAGATCAGGTGGAGCAATTCCGCTTGAGCCCAAACTTGCATCTCCCATGGAAGCTGTGCAGCAAACAGCTCCTGACTACTGAGAAGACAGCTTCATGACTACCTGTGTGGCTCAAGCATGACCCTCCAGGTCTCACTCTCTGTCCCAAATGGCTCATTGATCCAAGTGAAACCTTTGATCCACAGAACTAGCCTCCCTAGAGGCATTCTATTCAACAGTGACAGGGTCCTGCCCTTGAGGCCAGCTCTGTTTGTATTACTGCATCTTAGTCCTGCACAAAATGCAACATCCCCTTACCATTCTGCAATCAGGGATTGTTTCCCTTCCACTTCCATTTTCTTTTTAACTAAACCCCGCAGACCTGTCACTGCTCCTCCATGACACAGTTGTCCCAATTCTTGTGTATCCTGGCTGCTCTGGCTGCCATGTGGGTGCACTTGGCCTTAGTCTAATGAGCCAGGAGTGACTCCTCTGCCCCCACTGAGGACACTGAGAATGTCACCACCTTCATTCTGCCCACCCCCTGCTCTCTTCATGCAGCCAGATAAAAATAGCTCCCCTGGCCTCCACATCATTCAGCTGTCATGCACTGTGGTCACACAAAGCCCTGCTGTTTGTCACACAAACTGAGAGTAGGGTGGTCCTCCCGACTTGGACTGGCGCACACTGGTTTTTCTCTAACATCTCACGGCCAGTTTTACACACTCGGACTTTACATGGTGCATCTGATGCCATGAGCATCCGTCAGCCTTTGACAAGACAGACCTCTACGAATGGAAAGTACTTTTTCAGGTGCTGTTTCGTGCTAATCCTCTGGGCAACCTTCTAGCCCCTTGGAAAGGGTGGTCTATTCTCCTGCAAGTTCCCCTCTTTTTCTCCTTCCTGGTCCACTGACTCTTACTCCTTTCAGCCACAGAAGAAAATAACCCAGGAGCCACAGTAGCTAACTTTCCTTCACTTCTGGGTCCTTCTTTACCATTGTTTCCCCTTCACACCCATTAATGCAAATAATGTCTATTATGCCTGCTCCATCATGTCACAGAGCAGGGTCACAGTTCCCCTGCTAAGCCACTCCCACCCATGGAGTTCTATGAGGAAGACAGGCTCAGCCAGGTCCTAGTGTCTAGGCTACCTGGGGCCCCTTCTCTTCTTCCTCTTTTTCACTCTTTCTCCACCAACATAGGCTCTAATCAGCTCAGATTTCTAGGTTTATTACAGGCTTACCTGAACAGTGAATTTATCATCTTCGTTGGGCAGAATCCTGTAAGTGTAAACGCAATTCCGATACCTGAAATAGACCAAAGACCTTATTAGAACCCACGCAGGAACATTTTTCTGGTACCTGAAATGACAAGAATTCCTGACATGGCTCGAGGAGTCTGAGTGTGAAGTCTCTGAACTTTGGAGCTGACTGTTCTGAGGGGTGATCAGCCCTGACATCCAGTGGAGCGTCAGGAAAAGGCAGGGGGGTCTTTGGGGCATGATTTGCGTTGGTGCTTGACAGCTCTGTGGTCTGAGCTAAAGCCATCCAACAGCTGGAAGGGTTTCCACAACCTTGGAGCTGTCATGTTGGCCAAAGAACAGAGCCAGACGGGATGTTTCAAATGTAAATAAGACTCCATGGGGCTAAACAAGGTGGGGACATGCTGAATGGGTGTCAGCCACAGCCACAGAGAGGACCACAATGGCCAAGGAGAGGCTCTGGGTGGAGCACCTCCCTCCTTCTGCGCTACCCTCCCACCCTGTGGCCTGTCCCTGGACAGTTGGCCCCATAAGTTCATACTCCCAAAGGTCAGCCACCATCCCATCAGCGACCTGGATTTTCCTCAACAGCTGGTGAGTGAGCCTTAGGATTGCTTCTAATGCGGAAGAGTCAGGGGCCCTGGATTCTCTTCTCTTTCTAGAAGCTCCACTTTCCTTTTGTTCAGGAGTCCCCAATGTGAGGGGAAGGAGGAGGAGGAGGAGGAGGAGGAGGAGGAGGAGGAGGAGGAGGAGGAGATACTTTTTACTTTCCTAACACCTTTGCGAGTAAGATAAGTTGTCAAGTCTGAGCACCTTGGGAGAACACACTGGGGGGTGGTCCAGCTGGGCCAGAGGCATAGGGAGTTTCAGGGAACACTATTTGGGTTTTATACTCTCAGTTGAAACTGCTGGTCTGTTCTCATCCACCATAATCTCCCCCCATTTCCTCCACTTGAGATTCTCAGGAACCTTGAACCACTCACTCCTGCTGAACCTCCAGGTGGGGACCACATTCCAACTCACAGATACTCGTTTTATTTCTGGGATCAAGACAATGAATAAATACCTCATTACAAAAATTTCACTTATTTAGCCTTGCTTGTGTGCCTGGATTTTCACTTATTTAGCCTTGCTTGTGTGCCTGGCATTTCACTAAGCATTCATATGTGTTACTGTCTAACTAGATTTTTAAAATTATACACTTGTCTTAAAATTTTAAGACCATATAGAAAGATATAAAATAAAAATCAAATGTCTCCTACCCCTTCTCCTGTAAGTCCAGCTTCTTAGATTTACCGCCCCCTTTTGTAAATCATTCCAGAACTTTTATTTTTTATTTTTAATTTTTTAAAAATATGTTTTATTGATTTTTTAGAGAGGAAGGGAGAAGGATAGAGAGTTAGAAACATCGATGAGAGAGGAACATCGATCAGCTGCCTCCTGCACACCCCCCACCGGGGATGTGCCCGCAACCAAGGTACATGCCCTTGACCAGAATCAAACCCGGGACCCTTCAGTCCACAGGCCGACGCTCTATCCACTGAGCCAAACAGGTCAGGGCCATTCCAGAACTTTTAAACATGCACACACACTTTTTATTTTTTTATTTTTAAATATGTTTTTATTGATTTCAGAGAGGAAGAGAGAGGGAGAGAGAGAGACAGAAACATCAATGATGAGAGAGAATCATTAATCGGCTGCCTCCTGCATGCCCCACACTGGGACTGAGCCCGCAACCTGGGCATATGCCCTGACTGGGATTCGAACTGTGATCTCCTGGTTCATAGGTCAAAGCTCAATCACTGAGCCATGCCAGCTGGGGTAGATGCATGTCTTTTTAAATGCAAATAATATCATACAATATTTGTTGTTCAGAAGTGTGCTTTTTTCTTTTTAATCTTCAGCAGAGAATATGTTTTACTTATTTTAGAGAGAAGGGAATAGAGAGAGAGAAAGACAAAGAAAGAGAGAGAGAGATCAATGTATGAGAAAAACAGTGATTGGCCGCTTCCCATGTGTGCCCTAACCAGGAATTGAACCTTCAACCTTTCCGTGCACGAGTCGACACTCCAACCAACTGAGCCACACTGACCAGTGCCAAAAACGTACTTTTTTTCACCAAAAAAAAAAATATCTTAGAAGTCTTCCCAAGTTATGTTCCACCTTTAGGCTGTACAATCATTTACTTGACTAGACCATGCTTTTTATTATTGTAAATAATGCTACCGCGAACATCTCTGTTCCTATACCTTGCATATATTGGCGAGTTCAAAGTTCAGTTTCCCCATCAGTAAACCCAGGGTCAACAATGGGGTCTACTGTTGTCGTGCAGACTAAGTGAGTTGATATAAAAACATTTAGAATAGCACTCCCACCTCCTTCCTGACCACACTAAATACTCCATGCTGAGATTCCTGGTGATCCTGGACCAATCACTGGGAAGAACAGCTGAGCTAAAGGACAGGGCTCTATTCGGATAGAAACTAGCAATCGCCTCCCAATGAGGTGGTGTCACTTTTTGTTCTGCTAACCGGATATGAAAGTGTCTATTTCCCCACACCCTGCCAACTGACTGTTATCAGACATTTCAATCTTTGCAAATCTGAGAGGTGATAGCTTGCTTTATGAGAAAGGTTGAACATGTTTTCATATGTTTTGCTATCGGTATTTCTTTTTTTCATATGTTTTGCTATTGGTATGTCTGCCCCAGCCCCATCACCTCCAGCCTCCACTCCTCCTCAGAGCCTGCCAGACTAATGGCAAATAGCTGGAACCCTACTGTGCTTTTATCTTTCACCTCTAGTTCTAATGACACTTCTTCCTGGGAACACACAAATGAGGGCCGGACAAGAATCACCTCTTAAGGGGCTGAGGGCAGCTAATTTGTGGAAGAGGCTGAACAGGGCCAAAACATTAGCTTGTAGGCAGAAAGAAAGAACATTGTCACAAGGAGAGGGACAGAGACAGCCGCACAGAACAGGAAGGCCCTTTATGACTTTTTCAAAGATGTTCCAGAAACACTGAAACAATGAAGCAGCTCCACATGACGTAAATAGATCAAAAGCAAGTACAAGAGGAAGAGGGACACTTTGCCCTGGACAGTCACATCTCAGCCGCTCCAGTGCCTGGGGCAGATACCGTGTTCCTGGGGCCAAATCAGTTTAGATCTTCAAGGGAAACTGACGCACACGCACACAACCCACAGGGGAGCAGTCATTCCAGACTGCATACCATGGGGTGCTGGGGGCTCACAGGGAAGTGGAGGGGGCACTCCCCAGCTTCTCCCACCAGCAGCTGCATTTCAGTCTGGTCCTATATGCATACACATGTACATGCCTGTACACACAGAATGCACATGGATATATATATGTATGTGTGTGTGAATATATATATATATATACACACACACAGATACTATATATATCCTATATAATAAAAGCCTAATATGCAAATAGACCAAATGGCAGAATGACTGGTGGAACAACCGGTCACTATGATGTGTACTGACCTTCAGGGGGCAGACACTCAATGCAGGAGCTGCCCCCAGCCCACAGGCCCCAGGCCAGCCAAGGAGGGTGCCAGTGGGCCCCCCGCCACATGGCCCCACTGGTCTCCCCACAAATCGGCTCTGATCACTGGTCAGGCCTAAGGACCCTACCTGTGCACAAATTTTGTGCACCAGGCCTCTAGTGTGTGTATATGTGTGTGTGTGTGTGTGTGTATGTGTGTGTATGTGTGTGTGTGTGTGTATATATATATATATATTCACACACAGAGAGACTCTTACATGGAAATATTTAGAGTTAAATCATCTTTTATAACTACTACTCTAGAACATAATCCAGACAACATACCCATTGCTGTCTAGAAAAATCAATTGTGAAGACTGAGCAACATGAGAGGAGGAAATCTAATTAGAAGGGTAACCTGGAGTCCCAGAGTCGGCATTAAACACCAGAAGAGGTGTTATTTGTAATACATAATTGAACCCAAACCATTTGGGTCCCGGAACATGGGAATACAATGATTTTCTAATTAACGGGCAAGGGAATGTGCAATGAGCAGGCCAAGGAGGAGGGACCTGGTCTGCTGACGCTTGTTCTCACCACCTCCCATGGGGCCCAGGCCCGCTGTGGCCACCAGCACTGACCTCACCTCCCACACACTGCGCTCCTTCTAGCTTCCTCGGAGCCTAGGACTTCAGTCCTCAGCACCTCCCTCCCAAACCAGAACTAGTCACTCTGGAGATGGCCTCCATTTCGTCTCACTTTATCTTCACTCTATCTGGTTTCATTTGGTGGTTATTCCCAGCATCCATGCCCCAGGCCACTTTCTCCCTCAGGCTTCCAGGCACTGAACCCTGGTCCCAGCAGTCACGGCCACAGTGTGTCATTCAAGTCCTCTTCCTGCGTCATCTCTTTGAGCACTTCCTCTGAGGAGGCCCCACAAGACAGCTCGGTGTCTCCCGGAGGCTCCTCGGGCCTCCAGGAAGTTACAGAAGTGACACACTGCCTCCGCTCTGCTCCTTCTTTCTGTGAATTCTCTTCACAGACAGGCCCTGTACTCCTGAGATGACACCATTCACATTATAGCTTATAAACAAGAGCGGCCACGTTCAGTGGGTGCTTACCATTTGCTGGCCTTGGGTTATACGTGTTCCCACATTCCCCCATTTTATCCTCTGAGTAATCCAATGACCACCACAGAAAGACACATAGCCCAATTTTTGAAATGGGCAAAGGATATGAATAGACATTTCTTCAAAGAAGAGATAAGATACAAATGACTAAGAAGCACGTGCAAAGCCGCTCGACATGGTTAATCATCAGGGAAATGCAAATCAAAGTCACAATGAGATGCCACTTCACACCCACGAGGATGGTTATTATCAAAAAGATAATAGTAAGTGTTGGTGAGGATGTGGAGAGATTGGAACCCTCCTCCACTGCTGGTGGGGATGTAAAACGGTGCAGTTGCTGTGGAAACAGCGTGGCAGGTCCTCAGGAAGTTAAACAGAGAATTCCCATAATCCAGCAGTTCACCCAAGACAATAAAAATCATATATCCACACAAAAACTTGTATGTCAATGTTCACTGCAGCATTATTCACAGTATCCACGAAGTAGAAATACCTAATGTCCGTCAGTTGGTGAACAGATAAGTCTCCACACAACAGGCTATTATTTAGCTATGAAAAGGAAGGATTTGTGCTGCAACATGGATGGACCTTGAAAACATTATGCTCAGTGAAAAAAGCCAGACGCAAAAGGCCACATATTGTCTGATTCCATTTCTATGAAATACCCAGAAGAGGCAAATGGTAGAGACAGAAATTAGACTAGTGGTTGCCAGGGGCTGGGAGGAGGGGGCACAGGGAATGACTGCTAAGGGATACAGGGTTGCTTTGGGGGATGATATGATGAAAATATTCTGGAATTAGAAAGTGGTGATGGTTCACAACATTATGCATGACTAAACACTGTACAAAGGGTGATCTTATGGGATGTGAATTCTCTCCCAGTAGAAAAATTAACCCCATGAGTGGGCATTGCACCAATGAGGTTGCTGGGAGAGCATACGGAGGCTAGCATCTCACAAAGGCTAGAATTCACATCAGAGCAACCACAGAGGGCTCCCTCATAAGGACTGTGCCACATGGCATGAATTAGGGAGAGAGCAGACCTCCACCACTGGGTGGGGAGGAAGCCCTGGCTGGGAGGAGCACATCTCATCAGCATGCGTGGGTTCACGCTCCAGGAGATGGGACCATTCAACAGAGAAGAGCTGATGTCTATGCACAGATGAGTTTAACCTGTCAGGTAGGCAAGCTTGCACAATGCACCAAACCCAGAGTCCACACTGGATGGAAGGATTGCTCTGGGATGCTGGGCATGGGCACAGACACTCGACTTGACCACAGTTGTTCCAAGTCACTGCCCATAGAAGATCCCAGGAATCCACCGCCCAGTGGCCTTTGTGGCCTCCCCTCCCTCCTGGGCTTGCACACAGAGAGAAAACTCAGGGGGGTTGTCCTTGGAAAGACTCTTATGCAAACCAGACTTCAGGAGCCTGTGGTCCTCCAGCTCTGCTACTGGCCACTGTCTGTGCCAGCATTTCCCCCGCTTTCTGCCAATACCAGGTACAAAAAACAGCATTTTTCTTTGCATTTGCACAAAAGTAATTAATGAGCAGTGTCAGCTTTACCGGATCTTTGGAAGGGGGTTGAAGGAAAGAGGATTCTATCACAACCATTCACACCACAGGAAATGGCTTCATACCTCTGCTGGACCTTTCTGCCCTCCCAAGCCCCTCTCTGTGGTTCTTTCACCAGGGGTCTCTCCTCCAGGCCTCCCTCCCACAACCCCACCCATGACCAGGCTTGCTGGCTCCTCCCCAAGAACAGCATGAGTTCAAGTCCTGGCCCTTCCATTTATTAATCCTGTAAACATGGCTTGTCACCTAACCTCCCTCGGTTTCTGCATCTGTCAAGTGGGAATAATAATAGCACTTCGTCCAAAAGCCATTGTGGACAGTAAGTGAGGCGATACACAAAAGGAACCTAGAATAGAGCCTGGCACACATTACACCCTTTATGAGTCTTTTGCTGTCATTTCTAGGCAGAACGGGTTAGTAAACACCTTTTGTTAGAGGAGCAAGGTTTAGAGCCTGCTCTTTCTCAAGGGGACTGTCACACTCTTCTTCCCCAAACAAGTAGAATGCCTTCTTTGAGGGACTTTGATGGCTGTCTCCTTCTTTTTCATCTTTCTGGCTCTGCCAATAAGGCCACCAAGTCCAGGCTGCCTGGTACAGTGTCTCTGGGAAGGAGACTGGGCAGGCCGTGTGCTGAGGAAAACCGAGGCTGCCTCCCTGCTACAGCTGCTGGACCAGGCTGTGGCTTCTGAGCCAAAGGCGGCAGTGCATGCCCCTCCCCCAGCAGGGGAGCCAACTCTCACCAGTGTGGTTTGGTGGGAACACCACCCAACTAGGCAGCTCCATATTGGATGATGAACCCAGTCCCAGCAGACGCTCTGGGGGCCCAGGATGCTCTTACAGGGCGGGCAGGTTGTAATTCCAACAACCCTGGACCATTGTTCCCATTCTGCCTGTGCAGCCCTGGCAAGAGGAGGCTGGCCCTGGCTGGCCCTTACATTGATGGACACCCCCCCACACACACACACCCCCTGTTCCCAAAGGCATATTTCTTCTCTGCAGCACAACACAACTGACAGGTGCACTCGGTCCTGCGTGGAAATACAATCCTGGCAGGAGAAGAGGGCACGACCTTGACAGCCTCTTGGCATCCTTCATCCAGGACAGGCTGGGCAGCCCCCAAGTGCCCTGTAGACTCCCTGCAGTGGGACCAACTCTGCTGGCAGCTTTGAGTGGGGCCAAGTAAAGCTGACATAGACCTTACCCGGGAGAGCCCACTGTCACTCATGTTCTCAACACCCTCATCATAGACGACAGAGCTGGACCCAAACCATGTGGTCAGCAGCCTGGGATCTTCCCCCTCCAGCTCTCTGTACCCAAAGATGGGCCCCCAGGGTCTCCCTAAACCAGAGCTTTCTGAGTTGCTAAGGAGAGAGCTGGGCTTTCCTGCCACTGGCAGGTGGCAGCTGGCAGGGCTGACCTCCCCAGAGGAAGTGCAGGTTCACTAGGCCTGGGGTGAATGTGACTCTCAGGTCACGCGGGCAGCACTGAATTACAGCCTTATCTTTGGTGCCCTGCCCTCCACCCCCCAGTTCCATTTAAATAGTCAAATCCTGTCCTCTTTTCTGAGCATGAAGGCCACTTCTGGGGACCTACACTCCGTTCCTGGAGCTCGAACACACTGCCTAAATCAGCAGTTGGACCCCCACTGTCCCCTCACAAGGGGGCACCAGGAAGAAGCTCTGGCCACATGGCAGGGCACAGGAGGATGAGGTGAGGGCACCCTGGCCTGTAAGGTCTTTTCCATGTGGGTATTTCTAGAGCAGGAGATGTGGCTTCCTCCAGCCGCCCTGGCTCACTTCTAGAGCAGGGTTACTACGAGGCCCTGACCTTACACCTGCACCATGCAGGGCCCTGCACCCTCGCTGACTTCCTGAGACTGAGGAAAGCCCAGCTGCTCTTCCCCCAGCAGGGTCCCCAACACCAGGCCAGGGACCCCGTACGTGGGGAACAGAGAAAACTGAGGATGGTGGGTTATTTTTCAGGAAATTAAACCTATTTGATTTAAAGGATTGGCTTTTTAAATTTTTATCTTAAAGAGTGTGTTCTTTCTGCTTCTTTGGTGTTAAAGGATGCTTTCTTTCATGAAATGAGCTGTTGGGAGGTGGCAGCTGTCCTTCATTTAGTTTTTAAATCTCTTTAATTGGCAAAATTAAGGGTAACAGCAAAATGAGGTCTCCCAGCTTTGGGGGAAATTTGGAGTCCATGGTATCCCCCAGCCCCCAGTGGCTCCTGACCCCGCAGGAAGGTGGCTTTCCCCACAAAAAGTAGAGAAAGGGGGGCCCCGGGCCTGGGGGGTGAAACCTGGCCAAGGGGCGGGGCTCCCAGGGAGGCCTCCAGCTCTGGTGTCTGGGGCTTTGGGGATGGGAGGTGGACAAGTCCAGACTTGGGCTAAGAGGGAGGTGGACATCTGTGGGCAGGGCACCATGGGCCCCTTCCCTAAGGTGCAGACCCTGAACATCTGCTGAGGGTCTGAGAGGAACTCAATCCGTGCGAGGGGAGTGGAGGGAGGAGAGGTGGAAGAATGAACTCGGGAAACCAGGCCTGGACCCTAGTTTGCCACCAGCTAGCAGGGCAGCCTAGACAAAGGCCTCAAGCCCTCCGAGCTCCATCTGCTCACCTGCAAAGTCAGGGGCCTTTGGACCAGAGCTTCCCGAGGCGTCTGGCCCCAGCTCTGGCTGGCATGACACTCCCAGTCTGGAGTGAGAGAGACCGGCGTTCCACATGTGCAGCCTGAGCACAAGTGCAGCCCGTCAAGGGAGCAGAAGCCATCTCCCTGCAGAAGGCTGGCACACAGGGACACCTAAGGAATCAGCCCCGACCACGATCCTCCGGGGACAGAGGACAAATCCACACGGGCCAGTGGAGTCCCATAAGAATTACCTTGCCGGTTCCAAGGCCCCATTGGTGGGTCCCCACAGGAGCAGTGTCTGCGGGGAAGTCTGGGCCTGAGACTCTTGCCCGAAGTATGAGAGGAGGCGGAGGGGGTGGGGCTCAGGAAGCTGGCCTTGGTAGGTCAGGCCGCTGTGAGCCTGGGTTATTTTCTAAGTACTCCCAGCTGGCCCTTGTAAACACTCTGACCTCCCTGGCTGTTACCTGGGACCTATCCTCACACCTGGCTTGACAGGGACAGAAGTCTGATTGTCTGGGGCAGACACTGGGGGCAGATGGTCTTGGCTTTGACGATGGTCGTGCATTTAACCTGTCTGAGCCTCAGTTTCTTCATCTGCAAAGTGGGTGAGAACAGGACCCGTACTTCAGGTTGTCGTGAGGATGAAACGGGATAATGCACAAACGCTTAGACACGATGCTCGAAACAGGTCCGAGTTCAGTGACCCACTTTCGCTCCTGCCCAGAGAAGGGCAGGGCCCAGCCAGCTCAGAGCGGCCTTTCTGCAAGCCCAGGGCCACTGCTGAGAGGTGCCTGTGGACACACCCTTCACCCACCGGGCCCTGACGCTGCCCGAGGCCCCAGCTGGATGGTTGGACCACAGGGCTGCGGGGGCGAGGGCCTCCTTTAGATATGGGTCAAGAAGGGTATTTTAAAAAGGAACCTTCAGCAAGTGGCTGGTTCCTCAGTTGTTAGGACAACTGGCCCATTCAGCAACATCTAGAGTCGAGGAGCCGGGAAGTTCACGCAGCAGAGAGGCCCCAAGCGCCGAGACAGGGAGGAAAGAGGCTGTAGCTGCTGTGTCGGTGACTTCCTCTGTGCGCAGGGCCCCAAATGCCACTTCTGGGTGAACTGAAAGTCCTTTCTGGAGTGAACCCACTCCATTCTCGTGGTTCCCCCCGATAACGGTTTTCTCCAGGGGCCTGGAGCCTGGGCATGGGAGGGCCGCCTTGCCACATCTGTTCTCCATGACGTTTCCACACTGGGCATCTGCGAGCAGCCCCTGAGCTGACCGAGCACTGACACACCTACCCCCATGGAGCCCTGAGCTTCCGCCAACCCCACGGAGCCCGCACCCCTTCTCCTGCCCCTGGAGCCCCTAGGAGCCGCCCGCCCGCCCGGGCAGCTGCAGTGTGTGACCAGGCCTCGGGGTGGCTCTGGAGGGGTCCAGCGCTGCCAAGCCTGAACTCCGGGGACAGCGGTGCACCTCAGGCCTCGGTGGCCCCGACAAACCCGGGCAGTGTGCACGCAGGACCACTCCAGGCCATGACCTAGAGACCCCGACTCAGTGCCGGGCCCTGGCTGAGCCGCCAGCTGGTTTCCCCTCTCTGAGCAGCACCTCCGCATCTCTGTGCCGGGGGCACGGGAGGCCAGGCCGGGCGGAGGGAGGGCACAGGCGGGGACGAGCATTGTACTCACAGCACACAGAGCGCGTAGGCCCGGGAGATGGACTCGCTGGCGCGCACGAGGAAGCTGCCGTCCTTGCCGGTCCTGGAGAGCAGCTCCTCCGCCTTGGAGCGGGTGATGTTGCCATGGTTCCAGCAGGGGACCATGGCGGGCGTGGGCCTCCTCGGCCAGGCCGGGCGGGGCCGGCAGCCTCCCCCACGACCAACACACCACCAAGGGGAGCGGAGGCCCCTGTGCTGCCACCCCTTCTTGTCCCCTCTCTGTTGCCCCAGCTGCTGCCACCAGCTCACTGACCGACGACTTCCTGTTTCAGGCGCTTTGCGAGGGAAAGGAAACGAGCTGCAGAGAACTTCCTCATTGCAGAGACCAAGCAGGAGCCGGGTCCTCCACCTTCCCACCCCACCCGCCCGCCCTTTTTCTGCTGGATGGGACTCCGTCCTCAGAGGGTCAAAGGCCAGCTGAAGTCCTGGGGGAACTGGCAGCTCCTTTGGTGTCAGGAGGCTCAGCTGGCTTCTGCAGAAGCAGGACCTGACAGGCGTGGACATGCCAAAGCAGTGGCCATTCAGAAGCCTGTCCCTCTGTTCACGTGGGGTGGCCACACCCTGGACAGATCTCTCAGCCTTCTTCCCTCCCCCAGGGCTTCTCCACTCACTGACCCTCTAACCCGCAACAGACCCAAGGAACGGAGGCTCCCAGGGCAGGGCTTCTCAGCTGGGTCTCAGCCGCGTGGGGCTGAATTAAATTGAGGGGAGGGGTACCGTCAAGCCCTCCTCCCCATATCGGAGACTCGCGGTCATTCAGACACCATTCAGCCCTGGGTACTGGAGGGACCTTGGGTGACACCACGTGATGGCTCCAAGGGCCCAGGTGGCCGCTCTGTGACACCTTTACACTCATCCTCAGGGGCTGGTGAGTGTGAAGGACCTGGGGCAACCTGTTCTCCATGGCAACATAAATGCAGGCTGGGTTTTCACCTATGGGTCTTTCCAGAACACCCAGGAAACCCACACATCCCCAGGGGCAAGCTGGTCACCTGGCCAACAATGATGCTCCTTCCTGCATTCTATATCGGGGGTGGCCAGGCATGGCTGTCTTTGCCCACAGCTCAAAGGGAAGCTGCCTCCGCGAGGCCACCATCCAGGACCAGCAGATTGAGGACTCTGAAGTGGCATCCACTCCTTGGTCCCCAGACGGTTGCCCTCAATCCTTGGGTCAGACCCACCAGGGTGAAGGGGCAAGTGCTGACCTATTGCACAAGGGAACCCCCCAACTCCACACTTAGCCTTCCCCCACAGGACATGACAAGAGAATCCCCTCCAGGGCCTGAGCCAGGCCTCTACCTTGAGGAAAGTAGCCCCTAAAGGAACTCATGTGTGCCACAGAGTCCCTGCAACCCACAGCAGCACACACAGCAGGAGATTTCAAGTGAGCAAAGTGCTCTCATCCAGGTGGACTGACCCCATTCGATTCTGAGGCCCAGAGCAAGTGTGTTCCTCCCCCTGCCCACTTCTGGGCTCCAGGCAAAGTTCCTTTTGGAAACTCGAGTCTAGAGAACTCCCATCATCACCCCCACCTCCCCAAGCCAGTTTCCCCCAAACCCCCTCCCTAGCTCCTCCCACTGAACCTTCAGCAAGCTCGTACCAGGGGCCCTCTGGGCAGGCCCTGAGTGGGCGTGGAGACTCAGTGGAGATGAGAGTTGGCCTTCATGCTCTGGCCTTTCTGAAGACAGCTGGGCCCTGGGTCTGCCAACTCTCCAGCAGCCACTGGTGGAGGCCTCTCCTTCCCTCATCCCCACCTCAGCTCTATCCAACCTTGATGCTCCCACCATGTTCTCCCTTCCCTGCTGAACTGCACCACCTTCCACCCTGCTCTCAGACTCAAAGCCCCGGGTCACTCTAGGGTCCATCAAAAGAAGGCTCCATCCAAAATCCTGGTTCCTTGGTGCCTTGACCAACGCATCCCTAGAGTCCCTCCATCACTCTTTACCTATAACCATCACCCCCCTCCCCCGCCGCCCACTTTCCAGCTTCCCACCCTCCCTCTCTCATGCCTCTGTTCCCACTGAGTCCTACATCTCAACAGACTTGTTGGACAGTGGGCCTATCCTTGCCATTTGACTCATGTGATTTTCCTTTGACACACACATGACACCTGCTTGACACATACATGACACACATGTTTCCCTAATTTGTAAGGCCCGTCCCATCTTCACTTCCTTCCCAACCCAATTGCCTAAGCCATCTGATATGGTCAGCTTCCTTGTCCCTCTGTTTTTATCTCTCCCCTCCTCCCCCCTCAGAAAATCCCAGCATCTAGACCAGGGCTGCCCTTAGCGGTGGGTCAGGCCTGGGTAAACATTTTTTGCAGGGCCTCATCTACATAAACAACGTACTAAAAACTTGTATTATGAAATTAATGGACCCACTGAGGTACAGTGATTTATCAAAGAAGATGTAGAATAGTGGACAGAGAGGAGGAAAGTTGTGTATATTTGATGTCTAATCAGTGTGCATGAAGCATCTTCATGATGTCAGGTCCTCTTTTCTAGTTCAGGTTTAGTTGCCTACTGACAAACATGATTCCTGGCTGTTTGTGTATCTCCTACAGCGAGATGAAGGTGGCAGTGTGAGCCTCTCCATTTTGAGATGACAACGATCTTGCCACTGCGTTTCCCAGCACCATTTATCCATTGCTGGGTGCTTCATTACCCATGATGCTGCTTCACCCATGGTGCCAGTGTGAATACCAGCTTCCAGTAATTCCTTCTGAGGTTGTTTTTTGCTTCATAGATAAACACAGATGCATGTCTTGCCCAGAGCACGCAAGAAATTATTAACAACAATTTATTTTCTGGTCATGTTAAAGCTCCTTTTCTTATAGCATAAACATAGGACAACACATCTTCTAACCAGCTTCTCTTGAATTTGGGGGCCATAATCAACATGGTGATCTCTTTCACTGATGACAACATCCCTGCCTTGCACACAGGAGAGCAGCCCCATTCTCAAGGAATGTCCATCCCCACGGGGCATGATTAAGATCAACCTGGAGAGCTCAATGTCAGCTGATTGGAGGAGCCCACAGGCAGTGAAGAGCAATGGTTTCAAAAGCCATTAGAGGAGATGCTGCTGCCTGACACCTGGACAGGGACCTCTAGAGCCGGCAGAGTGACTGCTCAAGTGCTGTTGGCAGGTGTGCAGAGGGCAAGAAATACCTGCCACTCTCCCTGCCATCCTCATTGCTATTGGATGGAGGAAGCGCCATGGGTGGGACGCTGCAGGTGAGTGGTGACCTGGGAGCACATATGCAATTCGAGGCCAGGGATTGCCTATGAACCATTAGTTGCCCAGAACCCTAAACGTGTCTTATGTCTGATGTAAGAGTCACCCCAAATCAGTGTCTCAGCACCATTCTAAGTCACCCAATCTTGTGCCATCACACAAAAGAAATACTACCCTGCACCCAAGGCTGTCCTCTTGAGTCACACCTAGCCATGGGGGTCCAGAAAGATCCCATAGGCTTGAGTCTCAGAGTTCCTTGGAGCATCTGGTCAACCCTACATGTAGGGGAGAGAGTTGGAAAGCACCTGACAGGGAAACAGTAGGATCAGGGGTCATGTGGGCCCAGATTCAGACCGGAGCACTTGACCCAACTGCACTGCCAGCCCTGGCCAGTCCTAGGTGCTGGAAGGGTACTTGGAACATCTCTAGGAAGTCAGGAAAGTGAGCAGCATCAGGGTGGTCTGGTAGGCACCAAGGCACGGGCACTTGGTCTAGAAGCTCTAGGAAGAAGAGATGAAACCTCAGTGTTGAAGAAGTGAGCTTATGTGGAGGTGTGCCCCTGCCTTCCTTCTCCTCACAAGGAGTCTCAATTTCACTTCTGCTACTGGCATCTTCAAGTAGGCCTTTCCAGATCCTCTCCTGGACCCCTGCAGACACAAATTTGGTGCCAATTTGGTTCAACAGTGCCTGAGTTTGGGGCCTCTTGGGGCCTGGAGCATCCTGAAGAGTAGGCAGGTGAGGTCTCAGTCCACAGCCCTGTCAACCCTCTGCTCCCCACAGCTCTGGTAACTGTTTCTGAGCTGTAAATCAGACCCTGGAATCACACACAGGTGAGGCCAGGGTCTGAATCCTGGCTCTGCTACAAATACCTAGCATCTGAATCTCAGTTTGCACCTCTGTGCAATTGTGGAAAGTGCCTGGTGCAAAGTAGGTGCTCACAACAAGGCAGGTCTCGAGGTGGCCCTCCTGATCGATGCCTGGAGGGCAGAGCGTGGGTTGGCTCCAACCTACAACCAGTATCAGTGACACGCACCATTGGCTTACCAACCCAGGTTTGAAAGAGGATGGGATCCTATCAAGTGCTCTTTATCTGCAACTAAAAATAACATAATTGGGTCAGGTTCTGAGCCTAGTGATTTCCGCCATCTGGGGGGAAACTCTAGAATTTCTCAAGAGGTTCAAAGGCCAATAGAGTCCTAATTGTGCTCAAGGACATCCATGAATACCAAAGGCCTGGCAGTGAGCTGCTCTGTCCTTTCAGTGAACATACCGGAAAATCAAACTGGTGAACAGCAATAAGGAGTTTGACTCTGGGAAAAATCACATCCACAAAAATCACTTGGATCTTCCGCCAAGGTTGTTAAGGACATGGGGAAGTATTCATAATAATACAATGGTAAGTAAAAAAAAAATCAGGAAACCAATGAAAGAGATTGATTCTAATGATGGAAACGCTTTATTTCAGGAAATCACTGATTTTGAAGAGTGCTCAGGTGACAACTCTACAAACATTTTTTTTTTCTTCCTTCTACGTTTCCAGGTTTCCTTCATGACCACACACTACTTTTTGTAATAATACAATTAAATGAATAAAGACAACTCTGGTACCTGAAGTGTGTGTGAAATCCTCCGGGAGAGCTTGGCTTCATGTGAACTGCTGGTGGAGTCCCCAGAGACACACAGCCCTCAGGATTTGTAAAGAGACTGACCTTTTTCTTTAATCTTTTTAAAATTGAAAAGTAATACACGCTCACACTAAAAATTCAACCAGCACAGTGAAAAGTAAGTTCTCCTGCTTGCCCAGAGGCACCTTGCTCTTTTCACTTAACAATATTCTGAACATTTCGTGGAGGTTTTTGTGTTGGTCACACTTTTTTTTTAAAGCCAGCATACCATTCTGTGCCACAGCATAATTCATGGTACCAATTTGCTGTTGGACACGCAGAGGGTTTCCGGCGTTCGCTATCACAAACCACGCCACAATGCACACATGTGGCCAGATCTCTGCATACTGTGCAGTCAGGGTGCCTGCTAGGTAAATCCCCAGAAGAGCAACCCAGGTTCAAAGGCAGAGCATGCTTTCAGTTTTGATGGATTATGCTGTATTGTCTTCGTTTTTTAAAAATATTTTTTTATTGATTTCAGAGAGGAAGGGAGAGGGAGAGGAGATACAAACATCAATGATGAGAATCATTGATTGGCTGTCTCCTGCTCACCCCCTCCTGGGGATCGAGCCCACAACCAGGTATGTGCCCTTGACCAGAAGCAAACCCGGATGCTTCAGTCCGCAGGCCAACACTTTATCCACTGAGCCAAACCAGCTAGGACTATACAGTATTATATTCTGAAATGGTTGCACCTCCTGGCTGGCGTGACTCAGTGGTTGAGTGTCGACTTATGAACCAGGAGTCATGGTTTGATTCCCGGTCAAGGCATATGCCTGGATTGTGGGCTCAATCCTCATTGTGGGGAGTGCAGGAAGCAGCTGATCAGTGATTCTTTCTCATCATTGATGTTTCTATCTCTCCCTCCCCCTTCCTTCCTCTCTCTGAAATCAATAAAAATATATTTAAAAAAATAAAATAAAGTGGTTGCACCAGCTGCTATACCCACCATCTATGAGAATCAGCCCAGAGGGGCAATTCTGGAGCACCCACTTTAAGTAAGTGACTTGCATGAAAATCCTACTTATGAAACAGATTTTAAGAAACAAGCCCTGGTGACTTTTTTCAAAAAGGATTCTTGACTTTCATCACAGTCTTCATTTAAAAATGAGCTGTCCCCTGTATCTATGATATGATTTGAATTTTTACAAAAAATGTATAAATTTCCCTTCCAAGAAAGCTGCCTGGATGTTTCCTGGGCCGAACGTGGAAAATACGAAGGTGCTAGCTCAATAAACTTGAAGGCCCTGGTAACTTTGCATCTTTGTGGCCAAGGCCCACACCTGGGGTATAAAGCAAAACACCCAGTGATCTCCCCAAGGTACCATGTTGCCATAGCAACTGTCCTCTCCTGGTTCTCTGCCCCCAGGTCAGATTGGCCAAACTCTCTGGCCCTGAGCCAAGCCATTGCCTGCACTGGTCAGCCTGCCTGGCTGCCGCTGTCCCATGCTGGGCGGCCACTGCCCAGGCCCCTGTGCAGCCTCCAACCTCTGTTCCGGTCCTGAGCACTTCCCAAGCCTGAATCATGACAACCCTTCTTGGCAGGGCCTATGACTGCATTTCCTAAACGCATTTTCTGCCAACAGCCACTCACTTTCCGCAGTGATTACGTGTCAGCTCCTTTCCAGCTTCATATTCTGCCTCTTCTTCTGTGCTGTCAGCAGTGCCTCTGACCAATGCACCAAAACAAGAAACATACCCTCCCTGCTGGTTCCAGCCTCATTCCCATCAGAACCTCTGCCCAGTGTTGTCTCCTGATCTGTTCCTCTTGTGTGGCCACCCTGAGTCTCAGGAAGCCTGGGGTTTTCCTAACTGCATCTGTGCCCATTGATCTGCTCTCAAAGCCACATGAAAGTCACCTCTGTGGTGCCCTGCACTACCCTTCCTGCCGCCGCCGCCCCCCCCGCCCACCCCCTGCTCCCTGCATCACCTCTTTCCTGGGCTGTTCCTGCCTTGTAGTTTTTTCTTTTCTTTTTAATCTTTATTGTTGAAAGTATTACATATGTCCTCCTTTTTTCCCCATTGACCCCCCCAGCCTACCCCCACCCACCGCCGCAGGCCTTCACCACCCTATTGTCTGTGTCCATCTGCCTTGTAGTCTCTTCTGACTACACTTCTGCTGAGCATCCCCTCCTCTGCAAGCCCCCAGCCTGTCCAGCTTTGCCTGCTCTCCGCTCAGAGCACTTCACTATCGCAACTTGCGTTATTTTGTATGCACCTCTCTGAGTCCACCTGTGTCTGGTTCATCCCTTGAGGCTGCAGCTTTCACCCGCATTGCCATGCAGCTTGGGCTGCCATAACAAAACAGCACAGACTGGGGGGCTTCAACAGCACACATTGATTTCTCACAGCTCTGGAGCTGGAAGCCCAAGCTCAGCGTGCCAGAGTGGTCAGGTTCTAGTGAGGACCCTCTTCCTGGCTTGCAGATGGCCTTCTCACTGTGTCCTCATGTGACCTTTCTTCACTCCCTGTATGAGGAGAGAGAGAGAAGAGAGAGAGAGAGAGAGAGAGAGAGAGAGAGATCTCTTCCTCTTCTATAAGGATTAGGACCCCATCCTTATGAACTCATTTAACCTTGATTACCTCCTAGATACCCTATTTCCAAATCCAGTCACATTGAGGGTTAGGGCTTCAACATGTGCATTAGGAAGGGAATCATTTCAGTCCAGTAAATATCTGCTAAAGTGTCACAACAGCTCATCTCTATCAGCTACTATGTGCGAAACACTGCGCTAACCACTCAGCATGCGTTGCCTCACTCAATCCTCGTGATACTTCAAAGGCGATCTTATTGTTATCTCCATTTTACTGGCAGAGAAACTGAGAACCATTGAGGTTAAATAATTCATTGGCAAGTTAGTGGCAGATATGAGATTCTCGCTCATGTCTGTTTGATCTCATAGCCACCATGCATAATACATATTTTGAGCTATATAAGCCTGAGATTCTGTGCTGAACTCCGAAATTCTTAGGCCAGACCCTTTGCCCCATTCACCTAAATTCTTACCAGCATCCCCTTGGGCACCCATGTGACAGTTACCTAGACCATTGTTGGAGTAGCACAGATGAAGGAGTAGCTGAGTTCCAGGCATGGGGTGCTGGTCCCCTGCATACAAGAATTTTGGATGATCATTTTAAGGGTCATTGGAGATGTGTGTGGACTGTAGAATTAGATAGGTTCCTGGTAGAAAAGAAGTATGGGTCTCACCCTATTCTAGTTATAGTTGTTTTTATTGTAAACTCAAATATATATTCTTTAAAATACATTTTTATTGATTTCAGAGAGGAAGGGAGAGGGAGAGAGAGATAGAAACATCAATGATGAGAGAGAATCATTGATTGGCTGCCTCCTGCATGCCCCACACTGGGGAGTAAGCCCGCAATCTGGGCATGAACCCTGACTGGGAATCAAACCATGACCTTTTTATAGATCGATGCGCAACCACTGAGCCACACTGGCTGGGCTCAAACATGTCTTGATGACCACCTGGTTGAGGTATGGTAGAGAGGACAGGGCCTTGGCTGGTTGTTGAACCTGTCAAACTACAAATCCCTTCCCACCTGGAGGACCTTGTTCTCAATGCAGCCATGACCTATTTAATCTCCTAGATCTACAGTTTCTGGTTTGTAGCCACGCTGCAAAGAATGTCCAGGTTCGTCTTCCCAGGACTTGCCACTCCTGTACTGAAAATCTTTGAGTGGCTTCTTACTGCCCATAGGACAAAGCCCAAAATTATTTACTTGCAAAGACTCTCTAACTTGGTCACCACTTGCCTTCTCTTATTTCCCAAGTCCTGGGGACTTGGCAGGAGTCCTCCTTACTTTGTGTCTGGATCGGCATCTACTTCCATTTCTGCCCATTGTAGCTACAGCCCTTGGAACATGTGCAATTTGAACCCTGACCTCAGCCTCTCACTCCACCCCCTCAGACCAGCCTTCTTCCCTCCACCTCTCACAAGCCCCAGTTCTCGAACCACCCCGTCCTGCTCCATCCCCGCTTACAACACTCAGCCTCTATCACACACAGCATTCACACCCTGGACTCCTCTCTCAGAACCTTCAGCCCCACTCTTCCCACCATACCTCCCTGGAAACCTCCAGCCAGACTCCTCCCTCTTGACAGGGTGACTGACCTTGCCAGAGAAATCCCCTGCCGGGCAGCGTAGGACCAGGACAAACCCACAGTTCCCAGCCAGCGAAGTGGCCAAGGTCTTCCAAACATCCGTCTGCCTTCTTCAATGGTTCCCACTCTCAAGCCTGTGTTTTCCTAGTTGATCTTGTTTCCCTACCTCACCTCCTCTTTCTCTGCAGAGCAGCTCACTTCTAGAAGCCATCAAAAAAGAAATCCCTCTCTTTTGTGCCCACAAACAGATGTGCCAAGGCCACCTTCAAATGCATCCACAGCCCTAGCCTGTTTGGCTCAGTGGATAGAGCGTTGGCCTGCAGACTGAAGGGTCCCAGGTTCGATTCTGGTCAAGGGCACATGCCTGGTTTGTGGGCTCAATCCCCAGTAGGGGGCGTGCAGGAGGCAGCGATCAAATGATTCTCTCTCATCATTGATGTTTCTATCTCTCTCTCCCTCTCCCTTCCTCTCTGAAATCAATAAATATATATATTTTTTAAAAATGCATCCACATCTGCCTGTCATTCCCCTACTTCTGCAGGTTCACTCACAACACTGGAAAGCACCTAGAGCACCCAGGCCCTCCCGGACTGTCTCCCCTCTGTCCCCTCACCTATAAGCAAGCTTATGATTTTTCTACCTTAAAAACAACCAACACAACAAGAACGATGACAAAGACACGCCCTGCCAACAGCTTTCTGCCTTGGCTGTGCATCTGAAAGGTCTCACGCCAGGTCAATTAAACAGAAGACTCTTGGGCATACCTTGGTTTGTCCAGAGGGTGACCAAGACTAAGAACCAGCTCCCACTTGCTTCCTTCTTGCTCAGGGATTGTCCCGTATCTTCATCCTAAACCAGGAGCGGGGAACCTTTTTTCTGCCAAGGGACGTTTGGATATTTATAACATCATTTGCTTAATATCATTCACTTAAAATAAATTTATGTTGCTATGAAAAAAGCTCCTAGATTTATTAAATTTTGAGTCCAACCTGTAGTTGCCTTGGCAGGGCCAGACGAAATGATTTTCCCAGGCCTTATATGGCCCGAAGGCCGGATGTTCCCCACCCTTGCCCTAAACTGATGACCTTTGGATAAACTGTCCTCACTCACCATCACAGGGTCATCTCCTTCCACTACAGCCTGTTTTCACCTTCCCCCTGCCCCACTGAAACTTCATCAAGATCTCTAATGAGCCTGGTTGTTGTGACTCAGTGGTTGAGGGTCGATCTACCCGGTTTGATTCCCAGTCAGTGCACATGCCCGATTTCTATCCCCAGTAGAGGGCGTGCTTGAGGCAGTCAGTCAATGATTACCTCTCATCATTGATGTTTCCATCTCTCTCCTTCTCCATTCCTCTCTCTGAAATCAGTCATATATAAATATATTAAAGATCTCCAACTATTTCCTTCTCCCAACATCTTTCTACCCTCTGTGGCCTCCCCACATTCTTCTGACTACTCCTTCCAGTTCCCCATCTTCTCCCGACTGACCATCCAGTTTCAGCCCCACCCTCTGCCCCATTGGCGTTTCCCTGGCTTTTGTTCTTGGCTTCTCTTTGATCCAACCTTCGCTCTCCCCAGGGCATGTTCCCCCATGACTCCCAAATCGCATTTCTAGGCTTGACCTTCCAGAGCTCCCACCCACGTTGCTGCTGTCTCTATGAATACCCAATGAACACTTAAGCCCCACCTCATCTGTATGTCCCATTTTTACACCAAAAACCTGTTCTACGTGCTCTGCCCATCTAGATTCCTGTCACCGATCCACCCAGTCTCCCAAGCCAGAATTCAGATGACATCTTCATCCCCGCCCACATCTGATTGATCCCGGATCTGTAGGAACCTCTAGAATCCACTTCCTTTGATGCATTGGCCCTGGTTGTGTTCCACACTTGTGTCGTTCATCCCCCAGACTTCAAGGGACCTTCATGAGCTTGTCCTCTGTCAGGTGCCACCCCACCCCACCCACATCTCTCTGTCCTCCCATTTGTACCAGGGCTCACTTTCTAAAATGCAAATCTGAGTCTGCCGCTCCTTCTCTCTATGGTAGGATGAAATGCATGCTCCCTGGCAGGTCACACCAAGCCTTTCACCTTGCCCGTCTTTCCTGATTTTCTCCCACACTCACTCAGGGTTCCAATACCACTAAATCAGTACCTTGCCTGTGTCCATCCATCCATTCACTCATTCATTCAACAAATGTTGCCTAAGAGCCTACCATGTGCCCAGCCACTGTCCTAGACCCCAGGGAGGTAGCAGGGAACAAACCGCCCTGCCCTCTGGAGCTTACACCTTATGTGGGAACTTCTGTCCTGTGCTGCAGCAATTGTCTACAGTCTAACTTCTCCATAGCCAGGTGGGAAAGGGCAGGCTTGGGAACCTGACTGCCTGGCTTGGTCATTTACCAGCTTGTAAAATCATGGTCAAGTGGCTTAATCTTTCTGTGTCTCAGTTTCTCCCTCTGTGAAGTGGGAATGATAATAGTAGCCTGTCTCATAGGGTTGTCGTGAGGATTAAGAGTGAACACACACCAAGGGCTTAGAATTATGCCTGACGGTGCACAGTCAGGTCCCGATAGACTTTTTTTTATACCCTCAGTTCAATACTTAACACATAATGAGTATTCAATAAATGTTTTCTGGTTGGATCAAAGAATAAAAAAGTGTACGTAGCCCTGGCCAGTTTTCTCAGTGGTGAGAGCATTGGCCTGAGGAATGAAGGGCCGCAGGTTTGATTCTGGTCAAGGGCACCTACCTCGGTTGCTGTCTTGATCCCCTGCCTCAGTCGGGCAAGTGCGGGAGGAACCAATCAATGTGTCTCTCTCACATTGATGTTTCTCTCTCTGTCTCTCCCCCTGCCTTCCACTCTCTCTAAAAATCAATGGAAAAAATATCCTTGGGTGAGGATTAACAACAGCAACAACAGAAGTGTAAGTGGTTAGCACATTAGAAATTATGTTCTCACTGAATTCCAAGTGGCCCTGGTGTTATAAAACTGCACTGGGAATGCCATTGAAAGATCTAAAAAGAAAGAACATGCTCCATGCATGGAAGTAACATGTTCAGATGACAATGGCCAGCTGAGTACCCTCTGACCCAGAGCCTCCTTGTGCAGAAGGGAGGAGGGCCTGACAGCTCAACCAAGGACCTTTCAGGTGTGAAGGAAAAGGAAAGGAGGTGACAATGGTTGGGATTCCATCTGCATTTGCTGGGAACCTTGAGCTTCTGGTCTAGGGCAGAGGTGGAGAAGTGGGGGTGCCTACAGGGACCTGATACCATCTAGGCCAGGACTGTATGACCTTGAGCAAGCCACTCACCTCCCCAGGCCTGAGATAAACTCTCATCAAATGAACAAAGTTAGACCAAAGAATATTCAGGGCCCTTCTGACCTCTACAGATTCTAGAACTTTCTATATTATATACCTAGATTATAGATGACATCAGGGAGAAGCAAGGACCATGACATGAACTAAAGAACAAACGCTCAGAGCTCAGGTGTCTAAAAGTACAAAAGAAGAAAGCCATTTCAGGAGAGGAGAATTTAACTCACAATGGGAGTTATACTCTACATCTACAAGCAACACATTTCAGGAGATTTCAAATGTTCATCTCTGACTCGATAATTCCTTTTAGAGGATTCAATGTACAGAAATAATCACAGATGAGCACCAAGACTTGCTCACAAAGATGTTCATCTCGGTGTACTTATAATAGAAAAAAATTAAAGTAACTTCAATTTCTAATACTCAAGGAATGGTTAAATTATCCATGGTATGTGTCTTTTGCAAGAAAATAACATGGAGGAAATACTTATGATATATAATGTCAAGTGGGGAGAAAAAGTACCATCCTGCATCATCTCTGCTTCATAATCTCAGTTCTAGGGGGAAAAAAGTTCACAGATGAAAGACCAGAAGAAAAAGTGCCTCTGGTTAGTGGGATTTGTGGGAATTTTTTTCCTGCTTCTTTGCACTTCCAAATGTTCAGCATCTAGTACTTTGAAACCCTCCCCTAAAAACAGTACAAAAATGGAATTTGAAGAAGTAACACTTTGCCAAAAGTACAGTCAGCTTTCTCACCTCTTTGAGCAGTGTGATGCAAGTATCCCATTTAAATACTGGATCCCTTCCTTTCTTCTTCCCATGGTGGGGGTGGGGGGCAATCTGGCTCCAGCATGGAAACCTCACGACGTTGAATAGGGCCTTGGAGCGCTGGGCTCTTCACTCTTCCTGGCTGGGCATGAATCGCTGCCTTTTTAGATACCCTGCACTGGCAAGTCCTCAGACCAGGGCTGCCATCCAAGCTGCCATCTCCTTGCCCATTCTGGCAAAGCCATGAAGGAATGCCAGGGAAGGTGGCACCGTGCCCAGGAGCTGAGGGCACAGGCTCTGGAGACAGACCAAGCAGAACTCTGCATCCCAGAACCTGGACACACAGACCCTGCACTTTTTGAATGTTCAGGCACAGACAATAGAGACAACTTTGAAGAGAGGCAGGAACATTGGTCTGGGCTCAGAAAACCCAGTTGCTTCCCTGGCCCTGCTTCTACCTGGCCATGTGGTCTTGAGGAAGTCACCAAACTTCAGATGGACTTGATTCAAGGTCACTTTCATCTCTAAAGGTCTAACCTGTGTCTTGCTGCTATATGTGGCCTTACTTCTAAGAATGCACATGCTTCAGCTAGTCTATGTGGACACATGTTGTCCCAATTAATCTCAGCTGTGCAGAGAGAGGGTCTGTCCTGAGAGAGGCAGACCCTTCCTATCAGCACCACTGGGTTTAGCAGAGCACCATCCCCCCCCCCCCCCCATCCCACCCCCAGCCTCTCCACAGGGGCAGGCTCTGGGCCTTCTAAGGTGAGCACCCTGGACAAGGCCCCAGCCCTCTCTCTCCTCTCCTAAGCCTCACACGCACCTCTGGCAGGGGCCTTCTTGACCTCCACCATCACCCTATCCGAGGTGTCCAATGCAGAGGAGGGTGTCCCCTGGGAGGAATTGCAGGCCATCTTGGCGTCCATCCAGGGCATCTGTTTAGGAGGCACAGTCTTTTGCAGCATAAATCAACATGACAAGCTGGTCCCTGGAGGAGGAGAGAGTAGGAGCAGAAACTCTACGTGAGTATATGCATACATGTGCATGCGTGTGCACATGTGTATGTGCACATGTCTGTGTGGCTTTGGCATGGTTACAATTCTTAGGGGAGGAGACAGAATCTGATATGGCTATAGTGGACCTAGCCCAGTGATCGGCAAACTGCGGCTCAGCAAACTGCGGCTCGCGAGCCACATGCGGCTCTTTGGCCCCTTGAGTGTGGCTCTTCCACAAAATACTGACTACTGCACATGGGCCATGAAGTTTCAATCGCACTGTACGTGCACGCCCGCACGTGGTATTTTGTGGAAGAGCCACACTCAAGGGGCCAAAAGTCACATGTGGCTAGCGAGCCACAGTTTGCCGACCACGGATAAAGATGACTCTTCAAATTTGTCAACTGAAAATGACTTTTTCATTATCAATTGGCAAACTTCAGACAGTTTCCACTGTCATGGGACAGCCTGTCCAATGGCTGACTTTGTGTATGCGCACGTCCCGTGGTCATCACGCACCTGGCACGTGCATCTGTCAGTGGAACAAAGGCAGGTGGTGGACTTGCCAAGAGCAGACAGGGGTGGCCCCAGCTGAGGGCCCTGAACACACAAAGCCTGCAGAAGTTCTTTGTGTAGCTTTACGACTTTGGAATCGTGTAAAAAGTCATTACCAGCCTTTCTATTGAGTTATGTCAATTAGAAACATATGTTTGTTACAGAATGGCCAAGAAGGGGCCAGATTTACCTTCCAAGAGCCCACTGATGTTTTAGTTCATTGCATAGATATATGACAGAGAAAGGGCCAGGTCAGGGGTGGACCACATCTTACGGAGGATGGGGGGTGCAGCAAGGCAGTAAAAGGCCAGCGGAAAACGAGAGGTTGCACACCCGCTGTTACCAAGGGAAGTTCCCAAGGATCTTTATTCCAGGCCCAGAGCACATCCTCTTCTAATGTTTTTGACCAAATTAGAAGGATGTCCCCAGCAGTACATTCTTCCTGCTCCATCCACATGTGCTGCTGGCAGAGAGAGAGAGAGAGCTTTGTTAGCCTCTTACTCCTAGCCCAGTCATCAACCACCTTCATCTGAGGTCCCCAGAGATTCTAGGCCTTGAGCCCCACAGGCAGCCATTGTATCAGTAAGACCACCAGGGTGGTCAAGGTGGTCTTACAGACCTGGGAGGAGCGTACTGCATCTTGAACAAAGTCCTGGCCAGGTTGGGGTTTACACCAGGGTTTCTCCAGGTTCTCAAATTTTGCACACACCAGAATCACCTGGAAGGCTTGTTAAGACAGATTGCTGGGCCCCGAGTTTCAGATTCAAAGGGTCTGTAGGACTCAGGACGACCCAAGGACTTGCATTTCTCACAACTTCCCCAGTGATGCTGTGCTCCAGGGGCCTCTCTAAGTACAGGTAGAAACCCAGGGATTGGGCTCCAAGGGCAACCCTAGGGAAAGGCAGGAGAATATGTTCGTGGGCCCATATCCAGCTAGACCCTGGCCAGGTCCTCGGTCCATGGTGATGGCTCCTTGAGGAGAACAATCAAGTGTATTGTCTCTCCTGGACCACTGTTAAGACCTCACTTCCTCAGAGATGCAGTCTCTGATGATCCAGGTATAGTAGCCACTGCTCTTGATCATATTGTTCCCTTCTATATTCTTTTAAATCACTAATTAGTAGAGTTGCATTTCCTACTTAGTTGTTTATGTGTTTATTGTCCACTTTATTCCATGAGATGAGGGTTTCTTGAGGGTGTCTAGTCATTGTTGAATCCTCATCTCCTAGAACAACATCTGGTCTCTCACTGACACTCAATGGGCAAACGTTGTGGAATGGTGGCCTTCAGCCATCCCGGGGAACAAACTGAATTCTTGGTGTCTGCAGTGGGTGGTGTAGACCCTGATCTATTCCCAGGGTCCTTAGTGGACTAGCTCTGCAAAGTCTTTATAATACTTGAGGCAATGGGTGAGACCTCAGCATGAAGCTCTTAATACTCCACTATCATTTAATGAGCCATTAGATGCCTTGACTGAACACAGAGGAGAAATGAATGGGGACATGATGGAAATGTTGAACCTGGCCCTGGGGGTTCCTAATGGTGATAAGAGCTCCAACTCCTCCAAGCTGATAGCAGCCCTGAGTCAAATATCTGCAAGGACCAGGACCAAGGGGGCTCCCCAAACCAGGAGCTCTGATCTAAGGGGAGTACACTGGTGAGATCAGGCTCCCTGCTGAGTCTGTGCCCTGCTTGTCAGGTCACCAGGCAGAATATTAACCACAGCTGCTCTACCAGACTCCCTCTCACTTGGGCAGTGCAAGAACAATGACCATGTGCCACACACACACACACACACACACACACACACTTTCCAAACCAGTCCTCTTTGTCCCAGGCAATGGCATAAAGGAAAATGTTTAGTTAGCTTTGGGCTCAAAACTGAAAAGTCCCCCTGACAATGTGCCACAGCCTAGACCTGGAGCTCTGGTGTAACTAACCTGGGGGTTACCTTTTTGAGTCTTTAGAGCAGTGGTTCTCAACCTTCTGGCCCTTTAAATACAGTTCCTCATGTTGTGACCCAACCATAAAACTATTTTCATTGCTACTTCGTAACTGTAATGTTGCTACTGTTATGAATCGTAATGTAAATATCTGATATGCAGGATGGTCTTAGGCGACCCTTGTGAAAGGGTTGTTTGACCTCCAAAGGGGTCTCGACCCACAGGTTGAGAACCGCTGCTTTAGAGGCTGAACTTCCGACATTTGCAGTCCAGCAGTCCAGGCCTGAAGCACATGATCTTGGCATTTGCTTGCTTATTTATTTGTTCAACAAGTAGTTTTTAGGGGAAGGTGGGTGAAGGGGAGGGGCCTGTTGTAGCTGTGCACCAATCTCTGGGTATGTGTGTATCTCTATGGACACAAATTATAGTAAAAATTCAGTTTTACTCAATGCACTAAATATATCCTGGATTGGATCCTAGGACAGAAAAAGGACATTAGTGGAAAAACTGGTGAAATCTGAATAAACTCTGGAGTTCAGTTAATAGTAATGGAGCAATGTTAATCTCTTAGTTTTGACTAATATACCAGTTATGTAAGATGCTAACATTGGGAGAAACTTGGTGTGGGATGTATGGCAACACTCCATACTATTTTTGCAAGTTTTCTGTAAATCTATCATTATTCCTCCAAAAAAGTTTATTTAAAAAATTCCATTCCAAAGTTTTACAATCCAATGTAACATATTGATTTGGAGGTTTAATTGGCAAATCCACTATTCAGTTCAACTTTTATATTTTATTGAGGTATAACATGCATACAGTAAGGTACACAAATCATGTGTGTACAACTCATTGAATTTTTACATACAAATGCACCCTCCTCATCAGCACCAGGTCAAACATTAGAATGTTCCCAGGACCCTTCACAGTGAACAGTATTCCTCCACCAGTGTCTTGCTGTATATACCATAGACTGGGTTTTGCCTGTTCTTGAACTTCATGTACATAGAATTATAAAGAATGGATTCTTTTGAGTCTGACTTCTTTCACTCAACATACCATATGAAAAATCAGCCCTACTATTATGTATAGCAGTAGTTGATTATCTTATTATTGGGTAATATTCCATTGCATCAATAGTCCCCAGTTTAGTTACCCATTCTGTTTTCAATTGACATTTGGGTTGTTTCCAGTTTAGGACTCTTATGAATGAAGCTGCTGTAAATATGCTCATCCGTGTATTTGGCAGCTATATGCTTGCATTTCTCTTGGATGTATACTTCTGAGTGGAATTGCTGGATCATAGGGTATTTGCATGAGCAGGGGGACAAGAATAGGGGGTAGCACATGGCCGGCTCACTGAGCTGAAAATTCAGTTGGGAAGACTTGTTTCAGGGTGAACATGAGGAAGATGATCTCCTCGTAGTTATTATGCTCATACAGACACCCAAACTGGGGTGAGCCATCGGGGCCGACACCCAGGCTCTGAAGGTCTGAGTAGGCACAGCTGCCCTCAGCCAGCAGAGCTGGGTGGGACCAGGCGTTAGAGGCTGGGGGCCGTGTATTGAGGTAGGCACCTAGGTTGGTTCTCTGCCGGGGGTCAGTAGGGTGAGTGTAGAGCAGCCACTTGTCTGAGGAGCCTGACCCCGCTCTGGGGCTGGGGAAGGCGATCACACTCCCATGGCAGCCATGGGGAGGCTCCACAAGCTTCTGGACCAGTTGGGCCCCCCTGAAATCAAGCCCGTCGTTGACACTCTCGGCCTGAATCCTGGCCCCACGGGGGCTTCTAGCATTGAGATATATCATTCTCTGTTTTGCACCCCCGACCTCAGCCACTTGGCACTCCACGGTTTCCGGGGCCACAAAGTTGCCTCTTTCCCATGTGAGCCCGTGGTTGTGGCTGATGAAGCAGAAAGCGGAGGGGCTGGGCCGCCCGTGGGCACGGAGTTTCCGGTAGGCGTAGGCTGGCACCACCAGGCTCTGCGCCTCGTTGTGCAGCTGCAGACAGTGCCCCGGGCCCACCGCAAAGGTGGCCCATTCCCCGTGGGCCGAGCCAATGGCAGAGTCTGTGAGGTCTCTGGTGGGGCTCCAGGACCTGCCGTGGTCGGTGCTGGTGACTTGGCACAGCCGTGTCACATTGACCTTGGTGTGGAGTTGGTGTTGCTCAGAGACCTGCCTGGGGATGGCAATGAAGAAGAGGAAGAGGGTCCCCGTGTTCTTGTCATAAAAGGGACTTGGATTCATGGACCGGTGGCCCTCCAGCTGGGCTTGGACCACCTCTTCCTGAGCGTGCCACTGAATGTGAGGAGAGGAAGAAAGACAAGCACTGCCTTGAAATGACCAGTGACAGAGCTGCACTCTCGGTGGGGCGGGGTGGGGGGGGTCTCATGGGGTTAGGTCAAAGGTCATGGAGGAAGTGTTCATCCACTACTCGATCAACTCACATCACCTCCCAGAGCTGTGGGAGCCAGGCTCCGCCTCACCCCTTGCATAGCAGCCCACTCCTCCTGAATGTCTGCTGCCTCCATTCCCACCAACATGTATGGTGGGCTAGACCTCAGATGCAGAGGTCCTTTGGGCACGAGCCATTCCCATCTTCATCCTGGTTCCCTCAACCTACCAGCCCAGTCCAACTTTCCATTCTTGAAAAGTAAAGCCCTAGTAGTAACACAATAGTCTGACCTGTGTGGGACAGAATATGACAATCACTTCCCACCTTCTATACATCATACTCTATTAATGCAGCCTGGGGGGTGGGGGGGTGCTGCTACATGACACTAGGACTTGCATGGAGCTTCCATAATCCCAAAGTCTGTGTCATATATGCAACAGTTCTGCCATCTACCCCCATTCATTAACGCCTGTCCCCCAGTGAGCCTTCTAAAGGCAGACATTGTACCAAGAGCCTAACCCCTAAACTCCTGGGGAACAGGTGTCATTAGCTCCAACTTATGTCTGGAGAATGGAAGGCTTAGATAAGGAAGGTGAGTTGCCCAAGGCCATACCTCTAACTGATAGAGCCAGGACTTGAACCCAGGTCCATCTGCTTCAAACCCCATGCTCTGAACAGCTGCTATGTAATAATGACCACAAAGTAATGATAATACTAATAGTAATGTGTGATACGCCAGCCTTGGATGTCTTTGTCAAAATCAATTACTTGATCTACATGCTGGGACTTTAGAGCACAGCAATCACTCCAACCCTCCCCAGGTCCCACTCGCCAGGTTAAGTTTACTCAAAGGCTACAACCCCAGTGATGGAATTCTAAACTAGTCCTCCCTCAGGTTCTCAATCACACAGGACAACCTTTCTGAGCATTAGTTTCCCTGGACTTGTCCCATCATGCACTGAAGCTGATACCGCCAGGCCAACTGGACTTGGTCCCAGTGAACCCACATTTTCTGGGTGACCACTTTGGGGCACTTTCTCTGCCCCATCCATGGTAGGGCCCTGAATCCCTCCTGGGTTTCGATGTCTCCTTTCCCTCTGTCCCCCAGACCCCAGCCATCTAAGAATGGCATGGTCCCGGTATTCCCGGCAGAGCTAGTGTAGCCTCATCCTGCCTTACCTGGACCCGGTGGGTGGACTCATCATAGCTTCCCCTGCGCAGGACAATCAGCTCTGCGTCCTCGTCCTTCTTGCTCTTGCGCCTTTCTGCGAAGGCCAGCAGAGTCTTCTGCTGCGGCAGGTAGAGCAGAGCAGGGATTCTGTAGGCCTGTGCTCCCGACTTGAACACCCTCTCCTTCTGCAGGACAGGGAGGGATGCCATGGGGCCTAGGGGAGGTGCAGAAAGAGAAGATGAGTTCCCTGAAGTCACATCCTGAGATGGGGCTGAGCTATCCTCCCAGGCAGGGGGTGCCCACTCCAAGGGCGAGGAGGCTGAGATTGGTGACCTGTCCTCCTTCCCCATGGGGTTCGACCCCCTTATTACCTCCCAAGAGCCTGTCTATGATGCTACACATGCCTGCCATGGAGCTATGCAGCGCTGTGTCCATGACACTTCAGGGAAGGGGTATTTGGAAAAGCACATTTTGTGTTGCATTTTAAACCTTGCTAGGACAAATCTGTGATAACCTTCAGCTGCTTTTTCCCATCAAATGCCAAGCCTTGGGTTGGATAAAAGTGTTTGCCAAGTGGCATTCTGCAGCTGTCCAACTGCCAGAAAAGGACACATAAGAACTTTTTATAACTCTGCAGGCCTGGAAGTCACCTTAGAAAAAAGGAAAAAAGTGTGTTGGGGGGGAGCCTTGATTTTGCAGGCTTGCTCTCCAGGTTGCCTGAGGCTGACTTCCTAGCTGCCTCCAGTGTGGGGGCCTCACCCCTGGGGGAGGGAGAAGCATCTGGAAGGGAAGAGAAAAGCTCCCAACGGCTCACTCGGGCTGGGAGGGTCCTCCAGAGGTACAAAAAAATAAAATAAAAATTATAAAAATAAGCTTCCAAAGTGTTGAGTTCAGTTCAGGGCAACTTCCCTGTTCTGTTAATTAAACTTGGGGACATTGAAACACAGTCTAGGGGGGATGACCAGATAGAAAGCATTGCTCTATTCACTTACCTCACAGCCTACAAAAATGCTTGGTCAGATGGAAATATATCAGCAGGTTAAAGATGTCCAAGAGAGAAGTGATTCTGAAGGGACTGAAGACTGAGCTTGGATTAGCAGATGACTCAATTCCTTCAGCTTTTGGAAGTTTGGCAATCTGTTGGGCTATTGGAGATATAATGACAACGAATAATTTTTATACATGGCTGCTTTTCAGAAAAAAAAAAGCATTTGATCAAAGAGGGTAGGGAGGGCCCGAGGTAACTTAGTGACTGTGTGTGACAGTGGTCTCCATGCTAGGCCACCTGGGGTCCCCTTCAGGGGATGAACCCCCAGCTGCAGGGAGTGCTGGCTGCAGAGCAGATGGCTCTCAGCTGAGCAGCAGGGACGAGATTATCATTGAATAACCTCCTCCTGCTCATCCCCAGGAAAGGCTGCATCTGATGGCCGGCCTGCCCAGAACCTGAAGACCTGGCCCCGTGACCTATCTGGATCTCTGAGGGCCAGCACAGGTCCAGGGCAACTGCAGCTGCCCTAGGAGGCACATCACCTCTCCTCTGTATACCTGTTCCCATTGCCTGCATCCCTCCCCCCCGCCCCCCCCCGACTGTGTACATTATTATCTACTTAAAACTTATTTAACATGTTTGAGCAATCTATGCTTTTACTCTGTGCCCTACATTGTTTAGGAACTTGGGATACTTTATGAATAAGACAACTAACCTCAGTCCCCACAGGCTGCTAATATAAGTATTTGTCTCTTAAAGATTTAGAGCCACAGCTGATGCAGGAGGGGATGGGGTAGAGGAAAAGGGGGTCTTGGGGTCCATTCTAGAGAGCTCGTCTCTATTCTCAGTAACTCAGCACCAGTCCAAACTCACACACTTACTGGCAATACCAGTCCCCAAATGTCTTTAGAATAATAATAGCAAACACAAAAGTGACCCTTACCAAATGCTGGGCACTCTTTAAGTGCTCTATAATATTAAAAAAAAGTTTTTTTGGAAGTTATATTTACAAATTGTATTATTTTACAACATGATTCACAAATATGTACTCATTTCATCCCCACAACACCCCCATGAAGTTGATGCTATCATTGCCCATTGTACAGATGAGGAAATTAAGCCCACCCAGCCCTTCAGTGTCAGAGCTGGGACTACAGACTCTTCTGACCCACACAGCCTGCCTCTCAGGGCAGTTGTGGAAGGTGCCATCTTCCTGCACCTTGTCACACGATGCCTTAGCACCGCATGCAGGTAGCTAGCTGGCCCACTTGGCCCCAGCCCTAGCTCCAAATGTGGCAGCAGCTTCAGGCCAAGGTAGTGGAAAGAAAACTGAATTAGGAATCAGATTCTGGGCCTAGGCTCATGTCCAGCAAGTTGTACATCTTTGGGCAAGAACCTTCCTCTTGGAGGTCCATTTCCCCACCCGGCAAGGAAGGGGCTGAAGAAGGTGATTGCATAGGCCCCTTCATCTCCAGAGCAGGCACTGAGTTAGGCCCTGACTCCTTCGGGGAGGCTGGGCAGGGGCCCTGGCACAACCCAGTCCCACACAGCAGCACAAAGG
Organism: Myotis yumanensis; assembly: GCF_028538775.1. Lineage (NCBI taxonomy): Eukaryota > Metazoa > Chordata > Mammalia > Chiroptera > Vespertilionidae > Myotis > Myotis yumanensis. Next base: position 31,675,860 of record NW_027223759.1, on the reverse strand, counting down.
CAACCAGAGAGATGATAATGTCAGTTTGCACCATGAAAAACTGCCATTTGGTAGGTCAAAAATGACTGAATAGTGACGATTCCAGATGGTCCCACCTAAGGCTACCAGCAGCTGACACGGCTTGTAGTCTGTGGGCACCAAATCTGGAGCAACGCATCTTACTTCTCCTCACTCTGCCTACAAGGCCAGCTCTCGTGCTCCCATCTCAGATATGGGGAAACCGAGAAGTGAGTCAGGGAGGCGGTGGATGACTTCCTTAAGTCGGTGAAGGTGGGTGGATTTGAGGCTGGATCTGCCTTATTTCAGAACACATGCCCCTAACCACTGGATTCTCCTGCCACAGACCCACAGCTGGGACCCTGAGGTCTGAATGCTTCCTAACCAAAGGCGAGCGGTGGAGGGCCCCTGCCCACTTCCTCTCTCTCTCTCCTGTTGGGAGCACACTGGCTGCTGGCATTCCCTCACCTGCTTCAGGAGGCGTCTTTGCCAACTCAAATCTGTATGGACCACCTTCCATGAGCCTGGAAACAGGTAAACACACCAGCCTGGTCCCTGCCCTTCCAAAGCCCACAATAAGTGACAGCCAGTGCTTCGGGGAGCAAGAAAGAGACACACTTTGCAGCTTTCCCCAGAGGAATAGCCCTTGTTCTTGAGGCCAGCTTTGGATGGAATGTTGGCCTGTTGGCTACCACGTTGAAATAATGCCATCTCTCCAAAGAGCAGACAGGGGCCCACATGTGGTCTGCCCTCAGTTCCAGCAAAGCAAGCGTGTGGGGCAGCAAGCCCAAAGTGCTCTCCCCCAAGAAAACCCCGTCCATGGGCTCAATGCAGCTTGGGCCCGGGGCTGGGATTCGCACCCCAAGCTGAGAGGAGCTCTCCCAACTCCCACGCCAGGACAGGAGCCTGAGCAGCCTTCTGGAAGCTCAGACCAGCAATAACTTGGGGGCAGAATGAAGAGTTTTCCTGGCCTGGCTGATCTGAGCCTTCTTCCGCATTTCCCATCCAACATGTCCCCTCGATACCCCCAAAACAGAGTGAGCACCATATCGGGGGTTGAGGGGCCATGAGTACACTTAAAAAAATGGCCACTGTCTGAGGCATTTCCAAGTATGGCACCATCACCCCGCAATTACCTGGTACAGGAGAACTCTTGTTTATATCAACAAAGGAACAGGTGGGTCAATTCCAAGAGAAGCCTCACCTCAGGGAGTGTTCCAGGTTGGATCCCGGGGCCTGGATTGGACGTCAGAGTGTGCGAGAAGAGGCAGTGGGAACCAGCTTTGAGAAGGTCAGCGCAGCTCCTGTGTTCACCTGGCTTCACCCCGAGTCTCATGGCTCCACTACTGGGCCTGTGCCTATAAACACCTGAGGGAGGCCCCAGGCAGTGTCAGTGTATAAGCCCAGCCCTGGAGGGCACTGCCTCTCATCATCCGGGGAAGGACTTATCTACAAGTCATGCTGAATCAGGGTGAACCGCAGGCCACTTGAGTCAGGCTTGCCTCTTAAAAGGATGCAGTGGGCAAAGTGTGTGCATTTCAAGGAACAGACCTTCAGGGCCTGGGAGGGTGTGGACGTGCAGGAGGACCTGGAGCCACCCAGGATGCAACTCCTCTTTGGGATCTGCCTGGGCCAGCTAGGTGAGCAGGGCAACCTTCTTGATCTCTTGAGACCTCAGTTTCCTCTGCTGAAAAATGGGAACAAAAACCTCACAGTAGACCAAGCTGCCTGGAGCAGACTATATAACTCACCTGTTACTATAACCCAGTACCTATGGCGTTTCAGACAATCATCAGTGCTCTATCCATACTCATCAATTCAGTGAATGAATGGATGAGGCTGCCTTTCCAGGCAGGGCTGACAATGTGAGGATTTAGATAACCTGTCTAAATCTCTTCAGCATCAGCTCATGATAAGGACTGCCATGGCAACAAGCCCTTTTCTTCTGGACCCATCACAACATGTCTAAACAGCACCATCCATGGGCCCCAAGTTCATTCTCAGGAGGAGGAGTCAGGAGCTGGCACACTGTCAGAAAATACAACCCAGCTCACCCAGTCCACCGCCAGCGTGGGTGAGGCCTCAGGAGCTGGAAAAACCTGAAGGCAGTCTATTCACTTCAAAGTGCACTTCTTGGCTTAGTCTAGAACTGAGGGATGGGGGAGGCCTCCCTAACTTATTTCCCTTCCCTCCACTGAACATAGTTCTCCCATGATTATCTTCAGCTCTAGGTGGTTCCTGTGGCGCAGAGCCAAGTTCAGCTCTCCTTGGCTGCCCCCCAGGTCGGAGTGACCCCTGGATGGCCAGTTCTGGGTCCCCTTGTTCTTGCTCTGGTCTAACCCTCTCATCAGTTTGCAGAGAAAGTGTTATGGTGACCTTGGAATTGACTGCTTGAAAGTCCCGTGCGAAAGCCAGTCCATGTGAACACCCTAGTAAACCCAGACCCCAGCTCTGACTCATATCCCCTGGAGGTCCAGGAATCACCTTGAAGTTGATGCTGTTATATTCAATTGGCCACAGAAGGTGTATTTTAAAAGCGACGTAAGTGTAGGGTGGTGACTCATTAAAGAAATCATAACACATCCATAAAATGGAGTATTAGGCAGCTGATTAATTAAAACCATGTTTTAAAGATAATGCATGAAAATGTTGGGATACAAGATAGCATATAAACTAGGATCCCACTTTTGTAAATCTGCATATTATATACTCAGAAATCTATATTAAAAATAAACAAAAATTATACCAAATATGTATTGCTGTCTCCCCCAAAACTTAGCACAGTGCCTGGAACAAAATAGATACTTAGCAAATATCCAGTGAATATAGAATGAATAAATAATACTATCGGTAGTCAGTTTTAACTAGTGGGATTACAAATGATATTTATTTACTTCCTGTATTCTTCCAGGCACATATGATTTAATTATTAGTTTAAAAAGACATTTTTAAAAAATATTTTTTATTGATTTCAGAGAAGAAGAGGAAGATATAAACATCAATGATGAGGATCATTGATCAGATGCCTCCTGCACGCCCCCTACTGGGAATTGAGCTCACAACCAGGGCATGTGCCATGACCAGGACTCAAACTGTGACCTCCTGGTTCATAGGTTGATACACAACTACTGAGCCACACCAGCCAGGCAAAAAAAAACAAAACATTATTTTTAAAATGATGATAAGTAATAATATATGGCCTAAGAGTGCCTACTCACTTTATCCTGGCCAGACCATCAAAAGGGCTTTCAAAAAGGCCCAACAAGCTTATGAAAATTTAATTTATTTTTGACTCCAAAGGATAATAAATTTATTGTGTTCAAAAATGTTCACTGAGCTCTGGCTGGTATGGCTCAGTTGGTTGACCAGAAGGTCACCGGTTTAATTCCCCATCAGGGAACATGTCCAGGTTTCAGGCTCAATAACCAGTAGGAAGCATGCGGGAGGCAGCCGATCGATGTTTCTGTCTCTCCTTCTCCTTTCCTCTCTCTCTAAAATCAATAAAAACATATTAAAACATATATGTATTCACCGAACACATACATGTAGCCAACACCATACTAACTTGGAAGGAGGAGAGAAAGATCCTGGATAAAGTCCCAGAGCTTCCCGTGTTTATTATTTGTGTGTGTGGGGGGGGGGGGGGGGGGGGGAGACAAACATCCAAGAAACAGAAGCCAGTCACCCAGGAGTCGGGGGCGGACTGTAATGGTGACAGTGATTAAGAACAAGGGGAAGTGGGAACAGGGGTAGTCAGGAAGACTTCCTGGACGAAGGCTTATGACCTAAGCTAGACCAGGAAGAAAAGTAAAATTTACAGAAGCAGAGGTAGAACATTTCAGCAGCATGTAGTGGGTGCAGTTTGAGTCTGAGGAAGCAAGGAAGCAGGATAGTGCTGGCTGGTCAGGATCATCATTATTTTGATAGTAATCTATTTTCTCTCCTTACCTTTATGATTTTTCCTTACCTTTGATGCTCTGCAGTCCCACTATGGGTTGTCCAGGTGTGCATTCATTTTTATTTACCTTGTGGACTCAGCATGCTTTTCCAAACTCAGAGGACAAGTCTTTCTTCAATTGTGAAAATTTCTCAGTCATTAATGCTTGAACATTCCCTCTCCTCCCCTCTCTCCTTTAGAACAGCCTCTTCAATGTATACTTGTTTGTTCTTCAGATGTCTTTTGACTTATTTTTCATGTTTCCCATCTCTTTGCCTCCTGGTGCTTCATTCTGGGTGCTTTACCCGATATATCTTCCAAATCACTAAATCTAGAGTTGTGTCTACCTAAGAGGTGTTGTTGGTTTTTTTTCTAATGCAATGTTGTTGTTTTTTATTTCTACAATTTCTACTCAGTTCCTCTTTGAATTTACTTTTTTTAAAAAACTAATTTCCTCGGCATTAAAAAGCAATGCACTATTAAGCCATGAAAAGACACGGAGAAACCTTAAAAGCATACTATAAAGTGAAAGAAGCCAACTGCTAAGGCTGCACACTGCATGATTCCAACTCGATGACATTCTGCTGAGAGAGTGGAAAGTCAGTGATTTCTAGGGGTTGAGGTGGGAGGGTGAATAGGAGAAATATAGATAATTTTTAGGGCAGTGAAAATACTCTCTGTGTAATATCCTATGGATACATATCATTATACATCTGTCCAAACATACAACACCGCCTGAACCCTAATGTAAACTATGGATTTGGGTGATAATGATGTATCAATGTAGGTTCATAAATTATAACAAACTAGAGGCCCAACGCACAAAATTCGTGCAAGAGTAGGCCTTCCTTCTCACAGCTGCCGGCACTGGCTTCACTCTGGAACTCGGGACCCAGGCTTCCCTCCGATCCTGGTTTCGTCCAGAATGATGTCTGGAAGGATGTCTGGTCTAATTAGCATATTACCCTTTTATTATTATAGGTATACTGCTCTGGTGGGAATGTTGATAGTGGGGGAGGTTATACATATGTGGGGACAGGGTGTATATGGGAAGTCGCTGTACCTTCCCCTCAATTTGGCTGTGAACCTAAAACTACTCTAAAAAAGTGGTTTTAAATTCTAAAAAAATGATTTCTTATTTTTGTTTTAAACACCTTAAATATACTTATTTTTAAGTCTCTTTTTATATTACTCCATTGTTTCTATTTTCCCATTTTTTTTGTGGGATGTTTTTCTTCAATTGGATTTCCTCAAATGCTGTGTAACTTGTTATAATCTGTTTTAATAATTCATAATTGTTTATATTCTTCATATTGGTCTTCCTCAAATGTTTTACAATTTCTGTGTGTGAGCTCATCCTCTGTGGGAATTATTTCTCAGAGGTGGTGGAGGTGGAGGTGTTCCCACTAGTGCCCCAGACTGTGGAAACCTCCCCAAAGTTGCCTCTACCTCAGTGTTAGGGCTCATGATTTCTCAAGTTTCTTCCTCTGTTTCTATCTTAGAGTCTCTATACTTCATGAGTGGTGAAGGTTTAAACCTCATGTGCAAACCCAGCTTTTCTATTTTCTTGTAAGTGATTCTATTTCTACTCATAGAAATTGCCTAGGACAATTTTTAACCTCTGCACTGTAATTTCCCTCCCAATTTCCTGTTGTGTTCAAGTTCAGAGGCTTTGAATTTTGTTCCCCCACAACTGTTAACTTAAAACAAATATATCTCTGGCCATGTGGGTAATAGTTCCTGAAGCATTAACTCACCAGGATAGATATAGAATTACCTATTAACTTATGGCATCTAGAGATTTATCTTCCTTGCTCTTGAAATCAAATATATATTTATAATACATACATATGATATATATATATATATATATATATATATATATATACACACATATATGTCTACATTCAGCATTTCTGTATGTTCAGGAAATTTCATGTGACCCTGGGCAAGCTGTTTAATCTCTGTATGTCTGGCTTCTTCATCATAAGACTGTAGTGACGATTAAACAAGTTAATTCATGTAAAGTGCTTAGAATACAGCCTGGCCCAAAGGTTGTCAATAGATGTATGGCAACTATCCTAGCTTCTGCTCAGTTCTTTTTCTTGACCAGACCTGGTCCCTTGTCTTTATGTATTTCAAATGTATTTTTAAAAATAAAAATGCAATTTCTAAAACATTTACATTTTAAACATTTACATTTCTCTCCTCTTCCCACTCCCAACAGCAAACTTTACATGGAAGTTAGTAGAAAATCTTTTTTTAAATCTCTTTTAATGAATTAAGCTTATTATACTTGACCACTCAATTCCCGCCAATGTGCAATTGTAATAATCACCTTAAAATAGCTGGTTTATGATTATTAAGTCCATTAATGATCTATCAGAAATTATCACCCAGAAAACATCACAAAAGCTTCTGGTCAAGGGTTGAAATGATTTCTCCTGTCTTGTCCATTCAGGCTGTTGTAACAAAATACCTCAGACTGGGGGGCTTATAAACAACAGAAATTGATTTCTCACAGTTCTGGAGGCTGGGAAGTCCAAGATCAAGGCACTGGCAGATTCAGTATCTGGTGAGAGCCTGCTTCCTTGTTCATGGGTGGCCGTCTTCCCTCTAGTGGAAGGGCAAGGGAGCTCTCTGGGGTCTCCCTTATAAGGCACTAACCTATTCATGAGGAGTCCGCCTTCATGCCCTAATCACCTCCCACAGGCCCCACTTCCTAACACATCACCTTGGGAGTTAGGTCTCAACATATAAATTCTGAGGGAACACTAACACTCAGTCTACGGCACTCAGTATCACCCCAGAATATTCCTATAGCAGAACAATCGACCATTATTAAAGAGGGAAGGACTTTAAGGTGCGCTGAATTGGAAAAGTACCAAGACAATAGATACAGAATAGTACATACATTTGGTACATGCTGTGTTTCTGCCTAAATAAAACAAAAGGATGTAGGTGTGTAAGAGGGGGGTGCAGGGGGTGAGAGAGAGTATGTAGAGAGAACATTTCTAGAATACTCAGGAAACTGTTAACAGAGGTTACATAAGATGTTTTTGAGAAGAAAGTGACAGGTTCAGGACTGTGTCAGCATGTTCACATGGCATATTGAGTGGGATGGGGTGGGAAGGACTGGAAGCAATTGGGAGAGAATGAACCCAGGAGACCATTAAAGGACATTGCAATGGTCCAGGTCCGTGGTCGGCAAACTGTGGATCTCAAGCCACATGCGGCTCTTTGGCCCCTTGAGTGTGGCTCTTCCTAAGCCTTAGGAGTACCCTAATTAAGTTAATAACCATGTACCTACCTATATAGTTTAAGTTTAAAAAATTTGGCTCTCAAAAGAAATTTCAATCGTTGTACTGTTGATATTTGGCTCTGTTGACTAATGAGTTTGCCGACCACTGGTCCAGGTAGAGTTGAGGGGGCCTGTTCTGAAGCAGAGATGGAGTGGAGGAGAAAAAAAAGAAATGAGATTCACTTTCAAGGTGCTCCCAGTGGTACCCTCAGGGCCTAGCACAATACTACACCTACTAGGTGCTCAACAAACGCATGAAATGAATGGTCTCCCATATAAAGACTTACAATTCCAGTTCCCAAAGACATTCCTCTGCACATCTTAAGAGCCAAATTCCACAGACCTTGTCACCTTCTTCTCAGAATTCACTCACCCAGCCCAGGACCTGTGCAGTCAGCAAACAGGATCCACAGGAGGGTGAGGCTGGAGTGAGAGAATTGCAGGCACAACTCTGAGCTGGTCCTGTTTGCACATGGCAAGATGGGTGTCTCCAAAAAGCTGTGGCCCTGCTTCCCTCGGAGCTAAAGGGAGACAGGAAAATTACTAATGAGAAAGGGAGAAAATCAACCCCAAAAATCAGATCTAACCCTACAAACATGCACACACCTTGCACTTAGGAGGTGCTCAAAATAGGTTTTTGCAGCAGTCGCCAACTGGTGGTCCGTGAAGTCCAAAGGGTTGGCGACCGCTGTTTTAAAAAATAAGACAAAGACAGGGGAGTGAGCAGGAGGAAAAGGAATTTCAGGAGTGTGACATATGAAGACTGGTTGGAAGAAAGAGAACTAATGCCCCCGAAGAACAGAGCATTCAGTGGACACCACCTCAAACCTTCATATGTGAAGGCTCAGCTGGAAGTCTTTGGTGGTAGGGAGAGTAGAGTGAATGGTATCTTCGGACCCTAATGTGGGGTCTGGCTGAAAGTGTCGTGCTCAAATGTTTATTGGATGGATGGATGGATGGATGGATGGACGGATGGATGGATCAATGAATGGATGAATTAATGGATGGGTGGGTGGATAAAAGACTACCTCTGTCTGGCTTTCAGAGGCAAAACTGAAACCATTGTTTTATGGCAATCAGGTGGCTGTGATGGACAGCTTTCAAAGATGGCCCTCAGCAATCCTACCTCCTGGTGTTCACATCTGTGTGTAATCCTCTACCTCTGAGTGTTGGCTGTACCTGATGATTTCCTCCTAATGAGTAGAAGACAGCAAAAGTGATGGGATGTAACTTCTGTGAGAAGATTACAAAAGACAGTGGTTTCTGTCTTCCTGGACTCTCTCTCTCTGTTGCTCACCTTGGTGACAGGCTGCATAGTGGAGAGGCCTCTGTGGCAGCCGTAGGCCAACAGTCAGTGAGGAGCTAAGTCCTATGGCACACAAGGAACTGAATGTTGCCAACAACCTTGTATGGAAGGAGATCCTGCCCCAGTGGAGCTCTGAGACTCGGCCCCAGCCCTCCCGGCACCTTGACTTTGGCCTGTGAGGGACCCTGAGCAGAGAACCCAGTTAGCTGTGCCAGATTCCTGGTCACAGGAACTGTGGGAAACAAATGTGTGTTGTTTGAAGCCACTGTGTTGGTGTTAACTTGTTGCCAGCAATCAGTGGCTAATACAGTGGCTGATTTGAGTTTAACATAAAAAATGGACATTCTGCCGAAACTGGTTTGGCTCAGCGGATAGAGCGTTGGCCTGCGGACTGAAAGGTCCCAGGTTCGATTCCGGTCAAGGGCATGTACCTGGGTTGCGGGCACATCCCCAGTAGGAGATGTGCAGGAGGCAGCTGATCGATGTTTCTCTCTCATAGATGTTTCTAACTCTCTATCTCTCTCCCTTCCTCTCTGTAAAAAATCAATAAAATATATATATTTTTTAAAAATGGACATTCTGGCCATTAAACTCAGCAAATGACAGTAGTGGTTAAGAGCCTAGGGTTTGGTACCAATTGGCTTCAGTTTGAATTTTGAACCCCCAACTTCCTAGCTGTGTGGCTTTGGAAGGTCATCAACTTCTGAGCCTCTGTTTCTGCATCTTTAAAATGGGCATAATTCTCTTCTCATAGAGATTACGAAAGGATTACATGAAGTGATTACATAAAATACTAAGCCCAGTACCTGTCACTGAATAGAAGGTAGATATTATAAAATAATAATCATAACAACAATAATAATAATAATAATAATGGAGCAAGTTCTCCCAAAGCAGCAAGTGTTCCATTCCTGGAAGTGACCAAGCTGAGGCATGATGGCCACGTGCAGGAAGTGAAAGGAAACCTAGAGGACCCCAAGCCCTTTCCCAAGCCTCGGATTCAAGAGCTGTGTGTCTGCCTGGCCAAGGCCAAGGGGCGGGGCAGTCAGGTGTGCTGAGGGACCATCAGAGTTACCTTGCACCAGGGAACAGTACCAGCTGTCGCCAGCCTCCAGCAAGGGTGATGCCTTCCCTCCCGCACAGCCTCTGGGTCAGGTATGTGGCCACCACCCTAGCTGGGCCCATGGGGCCCAGGAAGGTAAACACCCAGCCAGGAAGTGATTGTCACGGGCATGGGGCCAGCTCTGGGCCGAGGCAGGTCTGAAGGTCAGGAATGCTTCCCAGGAAGCCTTTGCAGGGGAGGACAAAGTGTTTGTTGTGGGCTCTCCGCGACAGAGCGGAGGGCGTGTGGATCTTGCTGGGGACAGGCCAGTGGACAGGACAGAGGACAGGACAGGAAGGGCCGTCAGGGAGGCCCAGCCCCAGGAGCTCCTCACTGGCAGGTGAGTAAATAGTTTCCGTACTTTTAAAATGGAATGAGATGAAGTGAGAGATGGAATGGAGGTTGCGGCCAGGACAGGATTGGAAAGACCCCAGGCAGGTGTGTGAGGGAGAGGAGACCATCCCACCCCTGCTCATTGAGAGGCAGCTCCAAGAGAGAACAGCCCAGACTTCCCTCCCCGGGTCCAGTCTCGTCTTGGCTTCATGCACCCCGCTTCCTGCCAGCGCTCAGTTTCACCATCTTTGAACTGGGGGAGTGTTTCCCTCCGGCTCCTCTCCTGTGATGGCTGTGGGGGCAAGTGAGACAATAAACAGGACTAGCTACATAATTTGCAGCACCCCGAGCAAAGGGAATATGTGGGGCCCCTTGTTCAAAAGTTATTCTGAATTTCAAGAATTAAGAATTTTAAAATTAAGAATGGCAACATCAGAGCCTTAAATCAAGTGATTGGTTCTTCTAAGAGCAGGGCCCTGTGCAACCGTGCAGGCCGCAAACCATGTCGCCAGCCCTAATTATAACCCTCCTGCGTGTAAACTGTGAAGTGACAAACAAACTGTGATTGCTGCAAGCGCCTGCTCCATTCTCAGGGTCGGGAAGCACACCTGTGGAACTTGGCTCTGAAGGTGCGCAGAGGGATGCCTTTGGGAGCCATGAGGTGACAGCTCCCTGCAAGGCCACCCTACTACATTGGCCCCTGCCGCTCAGGGTCCCACCTCAAGAGAACAAAAGGCTCCGCCCCTCTGAACCTTCTGGACTGTGCACCTGTCTGGCATCAAGCCAAAGCCTGGTGCGACTCCATGTCTGGGGACACGGCTTTCTTGGATGTGGTGGGGTAGGCTCCTCTTTTCTGTGTTGATGTAAAGTCTGGGAGGCTCACAGTCACTGGCTGAACAGACCCGGGCTGTGGCTCCTGTCCTTCAGACAGTTCTGCCCTGTTCTGATGACCAACACAGGTTTGGCTTTTGGAAAGTGCTTCTGTTAATGTCGTAAGACCACTGGTGGGAATGTGCCAGTCTCCCTGTCCCCCTTGTCCCCCTTCCCTTATCCCTCTCCACTTTCTGCCCAGGTTTTCCCTTTCCTCTTCTCTCCCACCACATCTCCAGCTGCCCCGGCATCGCTTGGCCTTAGTAGAGACCAGTGTCTCTATGGGTGTCTTAAACTTTCCAGTCCTTGAAAGCTGACAATAACCACTTCCCTTGACTCCTTACTGGAGTCCAAATTGTCTTGAAAACCCACCGTTGGAGGGGCTCCCCACAGGAGAGACGAGGTGACCCCACCAGCCAGAGGCGGAGGGAGATAAGTGTTTGCCTATGGAACTGGCTCAGGCAGGGGCAGCCCAGGAGACCTGCACCAGTGGTCAAAACAGCCCGGAGACTCAGCAGAGGAGGCCAAATCTAACTGCCCACTGCTGGCTCTGCCCACCTGCTGGCTCTGCCCACCTGCTGGCTCCACCGGGGACACCAGAGTCACTACTGGTCTCAACAGCCCTAGACCAGACACCCCATCTCCCAGGAAGGGGTCCTTTCCCCTCTCCGTGAGCCCAGTGCCTCCCCAGTAAAGGGTCAGCTCTGACTCTCTGAGGTTACCATCAGCACCACCCTAAAATGGCATAGATTCCTTCCTTTACTACTTCATCAAATCATTGCCCCCCCCCCCCAAAAAAAAAAACACCATTGCTGAGCACCCTGGAAGGTGAGGCTTTGAAGAGGGGCTGGGACACAGGTGGGAGAGGCAGAAGCCAGAGGCCAGGCTAGAGGCCCTTTCTTCATGAAGGGGCCCAGGACACCCTCCTCATCCAAAGAAGGTTATGGGATCATGGTGCTGAGGCATTTTGACTGACTGGGCAGGAGGTACATCTCTGAGACTCTGGGCTGTCTTATTCAGAACTCCCCTTGGCATCTTTGGGGGTTGTTGGGGCTGGGCAGCCTGGGCCTCAGAAGGAATTTTCTTTCTGGTCACCTTGGGCTCACCTTTCCCCACTTCCTCAGTGGGCAGAGCTCTGCTTCTGGACCTCGAGGAAATGCCCAGAGAAGCCAAAGAAATGGCATTGCTTTCCTTGGTTGATAGCAGTCCTTGAGGCCCCGCTCCGGGGAAGTCTGCAGTGGGTCTAGGCAAAGATTTTGAGCACTAAAAAGGGGGCTTTTTCTGAGAATACCCTTCATTAAGGACCTGGGTATCTGGGAACCTGGGTCAGCCATCTCTCAATCTTTCTACTTCTACTCACCTTACTTTTGGAATGGAAAAATAAAATCACATGTTCGAATGAGTGGGGGATCATCAAAGAAATATCAGGGAGGCCAGCATGGAGGAGGTGACCTTTGAGCTAGACGTTATTAAATGATCTTACATCACTTATTAATTCTTTTGCAAGAGGAGGAGGCTGAGGGATATGACTTTATGTAAAGTAAGGTTCTGTATCTTGAAAATGAGATAGTAATTTTTCACACTTACCCTAGTTGGATGTTGAAAGTTCTTTAAATAGCACACTTGCACAGGAAAGGGGCAGCAGGGTTTTAACAAGGTAGAAAGTGCATGGGACCCCAAAGGCTCCCAGAGATCACACTGTATGGCCAACGTGTCTCACGGGGCACACTGCCCTTCACTTCTGTACTCCGGTGCCGGCTGGCTTTGCCTCAGATTCTCCCTTTCCTTTTCACTCCTGGCTGAGGTTCAGGCTCAGGCATTGGTGTCTGCCACAGCTCTGACCATCAGGTATCTAGGTCTTTGATGAATTGTAAAATGGGGTGCTGATTCGTTATTAATTAACGACTATGTTTTCTACCAGAGACAGACCCTTCAAAACATAGGTTCTCGGAAGATGAGCAGCTTAAAAGGCTTGGAGGAGCTTGGGAGCCACTGGGGCAGGGACAAGGAAGAAAGACAAGCTGGGCCGGAGGACCTTGGCCCCCAGGCTCTGCCTGGAAGTGGCAAGAGTCAGTCCTGAGTGGCTGGTGGGAGGGTTGCTCAGTTCACATACAATATGACCTGCTGTCTCAGTAGCTCAACCCACCATGACCATGGGCTCCTTGTGGACTGGCTGCTTAGAGCACACCTCATTCAGCCAGTCAGTATTCGCTGCACACTTGCTCTGAGCCAGCAGTGATAAGATGTGACAAGATGGATGACCTCGCTGTCCCCCTCCCGAGCTCCCCACCTTCATTCCAGCCCCTGAGCTGCCTTGCCCTCTTTGCTGCTGCCCAGATAAGTAGAGTAAGAAAACCTAGTTTCTCACATAGATATTTCTCTCTCTTCCGCTCTTTCTAAAAATCAATAGAAAAATATCCTTGGGTGAGGATTAAAAACAAACAAAAAAACACACAACAACATATCCTCGGGTGAAGACTTAAAAAAAAAAAAACTTCCAACTTTTTTAAGATGATAAAACGCTGGCATAATGGGCCCTTCCATGATGCTCTATATAGACATAAATCCACTTGAGAAAGGGAATAGGTCTATAAACAGTTTTCTGCTCTCATCTGAGTGATAAAAACCTTCCTTGGTGGGTCCTTGAACGCTGGAGGAAAGACTTATTTCCTGTTGAGTACCTTTGTAAAGAAGTTAGCTGTGAACTTTGAAATGATATTAAGGTTCTTTGTTTCTGGATTAAAAAGGCATCTGGCACATGGACAATTTTCCCTAGTGCCTCAGATATCAGAGCCTGGGACTTTCTTTCTACAGTTTTTTGGCCTCTTTGGAACCAGTTCGGTGTCAAAATCAAAGCCACTTGCTGTCGGCTAACTTGGGTTCCAAGTCAGGGTTAAGACATGGAGAGATTCTAACTTGGGGTTAGAATGAAGCCATCTGATGTTCAGTCTAGGATAAACAGACCCGGCTAATGTTTGGAGAAACATTATTATCACCGATTTGTGTATTCACTGGAGAAATACCACAGAAATTGCCAAAATAAAGGAATATCTTTTAACCACGGGCACAGCCTGTGGAGGCTAAGGTGGCCCCTTTGTTACTGCTTAGACCCAGGCTGTTTCTGTCTACTTTTATTCCTCCCTGAATCTCCATGATCTTATAAGAGTGTGTTCTCAGGAAAGGCTGTTTACCATGAGTCAGAATGTTCTGAATTAAAGGGGGTGAGAAGTAGCTTAGCAATCATGCTCTTAACCACTCGGCCACAGCCAGGCTGCCTCCAGCACTGGCTGGCTGTGTGACCCTGGCTGAGTCAGTTAACCTCTCTGAATCTCCATGTCCTCCTCTGTAAAAAAGGGGGAAATGGGACAGGACAGTAACAATTCATATAGGATTGCTTGAGTATTCCATGAGGTGACGATTCTAAGGTACTCACACTCAGCTTCAGCTATTGTTATCCCAGTAGGCCTTGAGAAATAAAACAGATCCTTCTTTTCAACATAAAAGTTGACTTTGAGCAGCAGGGAGAGAATTTATCATTTTACATCAATTATTTAGCACCTACAGGAGTGTATTAGTGTGCAGAGAACTCTCTTTTAAAAATATATATATTTCTTGATTGATTTCAGAGAGGAAGGGAGAGGAGAGAGAGAGAGATAGAGACACCAATGATTAGAGAGAATCATTGATCAGCTGCTCCTGCACGCCCCCAACGGGATTGAGCCTGCAACCTGAGCCCGAAACCCGGGCATGTGCCCTGACCGGGAATCGAACCATGACCTCCTGGTTCATAAGTGGATGTTCAACCACTGAGCCATGCTGGCAGGGCCAGAGAACTCTCTTGAAGCATTCACCTGTCCCAAGTGCTCTGAGCAGCCGACTCTGAGAAACTCCTCTCGATGAGTCATTCAGGCCTGATGTCCACCAGCAAGATTGTCCACCGTCTAGGTGTTGCCTCAGGGGACCTGATGACCACTTCCCTCCAATCTATAATAATAAAAGCATAATATGCTAATTAGACCGGACAGCCGAACAACCTTCCAGATGTCCTTCCAGATAACCTTCCGGACAAAGCCGTGGCTGCGAGGGCCGAGCCCTTGCGCAAATTTCGTGCATCAGTCCTCTAGTGAATAATATTTCTAGTTAAATGAAGGCTTTTTTTTTGGCAAATTTAGCTGGTGCTTCAAATTTTTTTTTAAAAAAATCGAATTTGGCAAATGCTGGTGTGGAAACAATTTGAGGAAATTAATGGTGGACCAACCACACAGATTTCGGGCCCCGTCTGTGGAAGAGTGAGTTAGCTTTCTGTGGCTGTTGTCACAAATGACCAGGCCCCTAGTAGCTTAAAACAACACAAATTGTCATCTTACAGTTCTGGAAAACAGGTCTTGCTGGGCCAATGCCCAGGTGTCGGCAGGACTACCTTCCTCTGGAGCCTCTGGGGGAGAGTGTTTCTTTGCTTTCAGCTTCCAGGGGCCGTCCATAGTCCTAGCTTTGTGGCCTATTCCCTCATTGTCACAGCTGGCAGCATAGCCAGAGAGAGAAAGGGGTCGATGGATGGACAGAAGTCCATGCACCTGGGTGGGTGGGCTGTGCGTGGACGGGCTTCTAGAACCCAGGAACAAGTGGGCCCTTAGAAGATAGACCTAGAGAAACAGGGGACTGGGCAGGGTGGCACCAGGCAGGGCCACGGGCAGGAGCTCAAGAGCTGGTGTAAGTTCAAAGCCCTGGCCAGAGCCCAATCAGTGGGGACAGAAGGAGAAGCCTAGAAGGGAAGTCTGCTAAGGTCAGAAAGGATTAGAGGCAGGGATCCAGCCCTGGGGAGAGAACACCCCGTGCTGCTGTCTTTGGGTTCGGCAGCCTCGAGGGGAAGGCCCAGCTGCCTCCCGGAGGCTGTCCTTGGTGGGGCAGGCCTCAAACACCTGCCACTGCTGTTTCACACCCATTGAATATGCCCTGCCAACCACCTGGCAAGGTTTGGGTTAATTTATAATTAAAAGCACATGGATTTGTGAACACAACAAATGGGATGGCAGGCACCTCGGCGAGCAGTGGCCTTGACCCTCTTCGGCTGTGGTGAAAGCAAGCACGCACCCTGCACACAATTTCAGAAGATTTTCAGACTCGCTGAGGTCAGTTCCAGAAAGCTGGGTGGAGCAGTGAGTCATCAAAACCCCTGCTGGCCTTGTGACAAGGGGTCACCGCCGCCCCCTCCCCAGGGCACCTGGTTGAGCAGGTCGGGTGTAGGGCCTAAGGGCACCGCTGGCACAGAGCGGGAGAAAGCCTTCGTTCAGGAGAGAATGGGACTCAGTGGGTCTGGCTCATGCAGGTAATTCCTGGCAGTATTTCTGGACTGTCAATTACTTTCCCCATTTGCCATTTTTAAGGTATGCACGTGCCACCTGTGCTGTCAATACTGCCCACAGGTTGGCTTCAAATTAAATTCTCTGTTTATTTTCATCCTAAGCATTGACATCTGTGAAGTCGCAGGTTCCATGTGCTAATTGGATTTTTCTAAAATAAATAATATTAATTTTTTGAATGTTTGATGTACCTCCTATAATAAACTCCCATTCCAGGCTCACATCCTACGCTGGAGAGGAACAGGGGACTCTCTGGGTTCTTTTAAACCAGTGGTTCTCAACCTCCTGGCCCTTTAAATACAGTTCCTCATGTTGTGACCCAACCATAAAATTATTTTCGTTGCTACTTCATAACTGTAATGTTGCTACTGTTATGAATCGTAATGTAAATATCTGATATGCAGGATGGTCTTAGGCGACCCCTGTGAAAGGGTGGTTTGCCCGCCAAAGGGATCGCGACCCACAGGTTGAGAACAGCTGGTCTAAACCCTATGGATAGTTTAAGAAATCACAGCCCCTCAACGTCTCTGCCACTATTGTTCGTTTATTAAAAAGTATCGTATCTCCCTCTTGCATAACTTGTTCACCCAAACCAAATCCAAAATCCTGGCCTTCTCCCACTGCCCCCAACCCGCCCCAGCTCCCCATGACTCTGTCACCCTCCACCATTCTCTCTGGTTGCTCCCACTCCCCTCTCTGCCCACCGTCAAGGCCCAGGCACACTCAATGAGTCTTGACCCGCACAGCCCATGCCTCTGTGTGCCTCAGTTTACCGTGTGCCTCGGTCAACCCTCCCCAGGGCCAGAGTCCCCTCCCTCCCACCTGTAGGGAGAGCACAGGATCACACCAGGAGGGGCACAAAGACACTTGGAATGCTTCCAGCACCGCACAGATGACAGAAAGTTCCAGAAGGGAAAGGTCGGAGGAGGGGCGGTCACGTTTAGGATGATGGGGAATTGTCACCAAATTCCCTCCCGCCTGCTCTCTGAGGCCTGAGCGAGGGGGTCACCTCTGTCTCATGACCCGGGGCCTACAGAGGGCGAACACAGCTGGGCTCAGCATGTGAGTGGACAGAACCCACCAAGGACACAAGGACACGACTGACCATGTCCTGAATTAGAGTGTTGAAAACCTAGATATACCACTAACTGGGAAGTCCAGCTCCAGACCACTGGGAAGTAATGCATAGGCGTCCCTTCAAACCGTAAGAAGGATTTTTAAGAGACCTATTGGAGAAAACACAGGGAACTCAAGGGCACTGTGAACACCCTGGCCTGCTGAGGGTGAAAACCAAGGACAGGAAATGGTAATGCTATACATCTCTCTCTTCCTCTCATTCTTCTGCTCTGTTCTCTCCCCCGCCTCCACCCCTCATCCCTTCCTACCTCCCCCCACCCTTCCCGCCATACACAGAGCTTCCCTACTGGCTCATCCTGGCCATTTCAAAATACCTCCCCGACCCCATGGTCATTCAACCCAGAGCCCCTGCTCACTGGTCTCAATCCTCATCTGAGAGAGAGAATCTGATTGGCTCAGCCCAGCCTCTGGGTTGACTCCTCCTGGGTCAAAGGTCCACTCTGTTCTGGTCAGTTATGACCAGGAGGCTGGGGGTCATGGCTCTCAGGGTCCTCCTCTTCCAGGGCTAAGGGTGGAGCAAACCCTCTAGGAAGGTTTTGGAGCAGGAGGGAAGGATGCTGCCTTCCGGTACAAGTGCTGGCTGCCCAGAGCCATTCTGAGAAATCGGGTTGGGATTCAGATTTCCCAACCAGAAACCCAAGTACCCCTCCATTCCTCTGCCAATTGTTATGAACTGGATGCTCATGTCACACACACACACAACACACACACGCACACGCACACACACGCACACACCCGCATTCACATGTTAAAGCCCAAAGCCCCAATGTAATGGCATTTGGAGATGGGGCCTTGGGAGGTAATTAGGGTTAGTCAAGGTCATGAGGGCAGGGCCCTTATGATGGGATTAGTGGCCTTATGTGAAGAAGAGCATATCCTCTCTCCCTCTCTTTTTCTTCCTCTCCCTCGTCCACCCTCCGTCTTCCCCTCTCTCCCTCCCCTTGTCTCCCTCCCTCCTTCATCCCTCACACACACACCCAGGAAAGGCCATGTGAGGGCATAGCCAGGCAGCCGTCTACAGGGCAGAAAGAGGGCCCTCACCAGAACCTGACCATGCTCCACCCTGACCTCAGACTTCCAGTCTCCAGAACTGTGCGAAAACAAATGTCTTGTTCAAGCCACCCTATCTATGGCATTTTGTTAGGGCAGCCTGAGCTAAGACACCAGTATTGGCCCTGTCCTTTCAGCAGGCCTTTTTTTACCCGCTCGGCTAGGGGTTGAGTGATGAGCTCACAGCAACTCCGACATGCAAACGGTCCCACCACTGGAGCCCAACAAAGACTCAGTGTTGGTGTGCAGCTTCCTGCCCTTAACGATCCCTGGTTGGCTGTGGAAATGACATTGCCTGCTTTTGTGTAGTGTCTGCTCTGCCCGGTGCCTCGGAGCTCAGCAGCCCTGCCCAGCCTCCCTCAGGTTGGGACCTTGGACCACAGGAGGGTGGGAGCTTGCCAAGGGCGGTGGCTGGCGGAGGCTCACCCAGAAGGAGTGGTGCTTGTCCCCAGCTTACTCCCTGCTGTTGCTCACCGCCTGGACATGATGGCCAGGACATGGAAGAGGCTCAGCTTCCATTAATTAGGTAAACTTTCTCTTAAGGCGAAGACGGCACAGCTAGCTCTGGCTTCACTTTGAGAAAGTAGGTTGAGCCTTCTCTTCCCCGACCCTGCTGAGAGTGGCTGCTGTCACCGATAGGACCAGAGGGGATGGGACTCTGGGGGGTGCCACCAGCCAGTCCCTGGAGACGAGGCATAGATTCCCTCACTGGGACCGAGCCGAGGCTCTGATGGACCCTCAGTTTGTTTTCAAACTTTTATACCGACTTTTTATATTGAACATCATCTGGCATCTTGGTTTCTTTTTACACCAAAAAGGAAAAACAATTTAAACAAGCGGTCACTCATTTAGTTGCAAAGAGTAAAAAGAGCAGCAGCGGGAGTATCGTTCATGGCGTGTTGATGGGATTCCAGGCACGTAAGCTCATCTGATCCTTGCTCCATCCCTGCACACGTGAGAGCTCCTTCCAGAAGGAAAGGGGAGCTATAGGAAGGGCACTCACGTTTGGGATGATGGGGGATATTAGGCAATTCCCTCCTGTCTGCTCTCCGGGATCCTGCACTGGGGACCACATCTGTCTCAGGACCCTGTGCCTAACACAGGGTGGACTCAGCCTTACTCAGCGTGTAACCGCAACCCACTGTGGACACAGCAGACCGGTGCCACTCCATGTGAGCTAAGTGGGCATCACCCTCCAGATGGGAAGCTGAGGATCAAGTTGTCAAGGACTGGGTGAGACGCGTCCCCAGAGTCCTGTCAGGACATGCTGAGGTGCACACCATGTCTTCCCCTCTGCTCCAGGGGCCCCACAGTTTCAGCCTGACTTAGAATAAGAGGAAGGGAGCTGGTAAGAGGCCTCACCCCACCACCCCACCCACCCCCCTCACTGAGAAACCTGGGTGTGGCCATCATTCTCACGTGGGCAACTGTGGGCCACAGCCCCCAAACTACCCAGGACTCCCCATAAAGAAGCCTCCACACAGAGTGGAGGTTCGCTGAACAGTGATTCCCCGGGGAGCCTGGTGGCTTGGCCCCCAGAGAGGACAGGGCTGGGCTGTCCTGGCTCAGGCTTTGTCCCCCGTGTGCTTGGATCCTGATTGCTGCTCTTGGATAAGGGCTGCATTGCTTCCTAAGCCATCTCCACCGCCACAGGCAGTCTCTCCCCCTCCCTCCGACGCTGGCCATTCCTGTCCTCCCAGCGGCAAGGAGGGCTCTGGGACCGCAAGACCCAGGTTCGAATTCTGCCCCAGCCACTTCCCAGCTGCATCTCAAGCAAGTGACTAAGTTTCTCTAAAATGTGACTAACAATAGTCCCTTCCTTCCCTCCTCCCCCAAGGGCTATATGAGGATCAAATGACTTAACTGGGACGTGCCTGACACAAACCCCCTGTTTCCCCCAGGAGCAAGAACTGTGTCTGCAGCTCAGCCCAGTTCCTCTCTGGGCAGGGTGGCCTCCGTCACCAGCTCTGGCCCAAGGCACTGCTGTCATCCTCAGCACCTCAAGCTGACCTGCCCTGGTCCTGTCCTCCTCAGAAACCACTGGGAGGGTGGCTGTGGGTAGCCAGGAGCCTCTGTCTATCCGTTCAGGACACCCTGTCTCGACACAGTGGAGGACTTGTGGTCTGTGGGCAGCTGCCCAATGGTGTCAGGCGGAGACTGGACCGTCAGCCACAGCTCAGAGGGAGAGCAAGGCCATCTGGAAAGAACAGCCAGTTAAAGCCCTGGCAACAGATGAGACCCGGGTGAAGGGGGTGGAGGGGGAGGACGGAGACTGAGGGAGGAGAGGACATGACACATTAGCAGGGACGCAGGAGGCAATGGAGAGGCTGGTGGCTCACATGCATCTGAAGCCTGGGAAACAGATATTGGAAAGAGGAGGAGAGAGTGAGAAGTCCCCACTTCTTCCCTGATTTGTAGATACATCTACAGAGAACAAGAGGCCTCATTCAGTTGCTTTGGTGGATATGACAGAGAGTTTATCTTGGAGGGGACACCAGGAAGTCACATTGCACAAGACAACACTGCGGATGTTTCACTCCGCTGGTGGTGGCAGGGGGTGAGTTGAAAGCCAAAGGAAGAATCTCGCCTCACCTGCCAAGGAATTTTCCAGGCTAGACGGTTCAGGGCCTTGACATCCTAGAACTGAGCTCCGTGGCTCCATCCCCTATCCACAGTCAAAACAATGTTCTTAGTGAGATCATCTTGGTCTCCTGGAGGAATACCATCCTCTCATTTTTCTTAGGGCTCTTCACCCTCCCAACCTCCCAGTCTACTCCAAGCAGGTAGTTAGCAGGCAACACAGATGAGGCCTATCTATCTGAGCCATCTAGAAGCTCAATCTCAAGACGGTCCTAACTAAACATCTGTCAAACCCTCCACCGAGAGGAAGATGCAGAGTCCACGTCCCCTCTGAAATCCCGCCACCAGGCAGAAACCTGCATGGGGTCACCTGTAGAGTGACTTCTGCTGGTTGTGTCTTGTGTGAAGCCATCAGTCTACACTGACGGGCACAGAGGGAGGGTCTTCACAAACCTGTTTGCATGAGCGTGTACGAGCCTTGTGTTCAGGAGACAGACCACCTAATAGAACGAGTAGACGGGTCTGTGCATCACCTGGGAGAGACACTCTCTAAAATGCATGTTCCTGGGACCCACTTCAGCCTTAGTCCAAATTCCGGGCATGGGATCCAGGAATCCATCTACACTAATAAAAGAGAAACATGGTAATTGGCGTACGACCGCTACCCTTCCCATTGGCTAATCAGCGTATCCTTATGCAAATTAACTGTCAGCCAAGATGGCGGCCGGCAGCCATGCACTGAAGCGAGCAGGGAGGTTTGCTTCCTCCAGGGACTGCAGGCTCCAACGTTCCCCGCCTCACTTTCCGGCCTCTCAACTGCAACTCTAAGCAACTATTACTATGCTGCAAATAAGAAGCTAAACAAAACCGGCTTTCAGTCAGCCCCGGACCGCAACATTGTATCCATGTCTTCAGCAGCGAGGCCTCAGAGCTAAAGCTGGCCCAGAATAAAAAAAAAAAAAAAGAAAACAAGGAGCGGTTGGGAGCTTTTAGTCAACTGCCAGCAGGAAAACAGCCCTCAGCCCCTCAGCCAGCCTGGCCAGGCACCCCAGTGGGGACCCCCCACCCTGATCCAGGACACCCTTCACGGCAAACCAGCCGGCCCTTACCCGTGCACCAGGCCTCTATTCTATATAGTAAAAGGGTAATATGCCTCTCGGCACCGGGGTCAGCGGAGCAGCAAGGCTCCCGGCACTGGGATCAGCGTGACAGGGGGCAGCGCCCAAACCCCCTGATCAGCCCTGCTCTGTGCCTGATAGGGGGGAGCTCCCCAATCCCCTGATTGCCCTGCGGCTCTGTGTTTGACAGGGTGCAGCGCACCAACCCCCTGATCGGCCCTGCTCTGTGTGTGACAGGGTGCGGTGCCCCAACCCCCTGCCCCCACGGGCCCTGCTCTGTGTGTGACAGGGTAGAGCCATAACCTCCCCATTGGCCCTGCCCTGAGTGTGACAGGGTGCAGCGCCCCAACCCCCTGATCTTCCCTGCTCTGTGTGTGACAGGAGGCGGTGCCCCAGCTCCCCTATCGGCCCTACTCTGTGAGTGACAGGGGGGAGCTCCTCAACCTCCTGATGGGCCCTGCTCTGTGTGTGACAGGGGGCAGCGCCCCAACCCCCCTGATGGGCCCTGCTCTGTGAGTGACAGGGGGCAGCGCCCCAACCCCCCTGATGGGCCCTGCTCTGTGAGTGACAGGGAGCAGCGCCCCAACCCCCTGATTGGCCCTGCTCTGTGAGTGACAGGGGGCAGCACCCCAACCCCCTGATCGGCCCTGCTCTGTGCAAGACAGGGGGTGGCGCCGCAACCTCCCCATCGACCCTGCCTTGAGTGTAACAGGGGGCGGTGCCCCAACCTCCCAATCAGTCTACCCTGAAAGTGACTGAGGGTGGCATTGCAACCTCCCGATCCGCCCTGCTCTGTGCATGACAGGGTGGCGCCCCAACTCCACAATCGGCCCTGCTCTGAGCCTGACCAGGGGCTGCACTTAGGGATTGGGCCTGCCCTCTGCCACCCAGGAGCAGGCCTAAGCCAGCAGGTCGTTACCTCCCGAGGGGTCCCAGACTGAGAGAGGGCACAGGCCGGGCTAGGGGACCCCCCCCCCCCCCCCCCAGTGCACAAATTTTTGTGCACCGGGCCTCTAGTATATTTAATAAGCTCTTAAAAGTTTGAAAATCACTGCACTGCCCTTCCACAAAACCCCTGAAGAGAAATCCTTTAGTCAACCTTAGCACTAACTACTAACATATTTTCTCCTAAGCGACTGGTGATTTTTATCCCTGAATACAACAGAATGGGTCAGTGACACATTTCCCTTTCACACTGGCTGCTAGGAAGCTCAGGGGCGATTTGGGCCCATCCATAGCAAGTCTTTGTAATAGGAACTTTTAAACTTTATCCCCCATTGAGTTTGTTTTTGTTTTACTTTTTAAATGTTTATAATTATTTAATAGGAAAAAAAACATCTGAGTGCTTTCTCTAACCCATTGAGTTTTATGGCCCCACCTTTTTATTCTTCTTTCTTTTGTCCTCTTTTTAATTTATGCTGTGTTGAATAAGTGAAATATAAGAATAAATATGCATTATATTTATAGATGAAAATATTATCACTGTGCATTAATTTGCACAGTAATGCACAAACAGCTACCATGAATCGAGTACTTAGGTAATGCTTGTGCACCCTACATGACAGTTGAGAAGCACGGGGTCCCAAGAGAAAGCCACATGCCCAGCTCATGTAATCAGTGAGGAGGGTGCAGGGTTGACAGCCCATGCTTGCTTGGCTCTGCTCTCCAGCTCTAAATACCTGTGCTGCTCCCCCCCAGGGTCCTCTGGAAAGATTTGGAACCATTTAATTCCTTCTCAAAATGTTCTATTTTTAACCCCAACAGAGGTGGAGGGGCTGGTCCCCAGAGTGCCTTGGCCTAGTCTAGACCTCCTGTCTTTTTTTCAGGCTCCTTTCCCGGAAGTAACTTGAATGACTGTCTCTTCCTACAACCAAAAAGAACCTAACTTACATGCATATTAAAAGAGACAATGGAAACAAATTAAATAAAATAATGGAACTCTAAATGAGGTATTATAGAATATTATGCAAATATTAAAAGTGAATCTATACATCCTACTTCACTGAAATAGAACATCCCACAAAACATTGTTTAATGGGAGGAAAAAGTAATCAAATTGTAGGAAAAACATTCTTTAGAATGCTCTGTAGTCTGAATAAAATATTTAATGGTTTAATTCCTTTGGAGTTTATTTAGGGAATTTACTTTGAGGATCTAAACTGAGATTTTTCCCAAACTGTTAACCAATATTCCAAAGTGTTATTGCTACCCCTCCTTTTTCATAATAACAACTTTATTGAGATATAATTCACATTCTAACAATTCACCCTTTTAGAGTATACATCCAATGGTTTTTAGTATGTTCACAGAGTAGTGCAACCATCACCACTACCAGTTTTAGAACACTGTCAATATCTCACCAAAAGAAAATCCTGTCCCCATTAGCAGACACTCACTCCCCATAACCCTTCCAGCACTAGTCAACTGCTAATCTACTTTCTGCCTCTGTGGATTTGCCTATTCTGGGCAGTTCATACAAATGAAATCATACACTATGTGGTCCTTTGGGACTGGCTTTTTTTACTTAGCAAAGTGCTTTTGGGGCTCCCTTATGTTGTAGCACATGACAATACTTAATTCCTTTTTAGGACTGAATAATATCCCATTGTATGGATACACCCCAGTTTACTTACCCATTCATCAGTTATTAGACATTTGGGCTGTTTCCTCTTTTTGCCTATTATGAATACCTAGAGGCCCGGTGCACAAAATTTGTGCACTCAGCGGGGGCAGGAGGGTCTCTTAGCCCAGCCTGCACCCTCTCACAGTCCAGGAGCCCTCCGGGAAAGTCCGACTGACAACTTAGGCTCGCTCCCCACCTAAGCTGTCAGTTGGACATTGTAGTGCTGCCGCAGAGGTGGGAGGGGCTCCTGCCACCACCGCTGTGCTCACCAACTGTGAGCCCTGCTTCTGGCCGAGTAGTGCTCCCCCTGTGGGAGCACACTGACACCTGCATTGAGCATCTGCCCCCTAGTGGTCAGTGCGCATCATAGTGACCGGTTGCTCCGCAATTTGGTCTATTTGCATATTAGCCTTTTATTATATAGGATGTGGCTATGAACATTCATGTACAACTTTTTGTGTGGACATATATTTTCATTTCTCTGGGGAATATACTTAGGAATGGAACTGCTAAGTCATTCTATGGTTAGCCTTTTGAGGAACTGCCAGACTATTTTCCAAAGTGCCTGCAAATGAACTTCAAAATCATTTTATCAAAACATTCCAGCGAGTTTTTTCATTGCAATTTTTAAATTGAAATAGCACTAAAACTATATATTAACTTGGGGAGAATTAATATATATTTAATTTTCCCCATCCAAGAAAAACCCACGCCTCTCTAAACATGCAAGTCTCCTTCCGTCTCTCAAGTTTTTCCTTTAAGGTGTTTGTGTTTATTCACATGGTTACCCTGTGTTTTCTGGGTCTGTTACTACTACTTTCTACTTTCTTGTTATTGTTGACATGTAGTAAATCTATCCTCTTCTCCGCGTGGGCTGAATTCTTTGTATTCCGATAGTCTCAATTCGTTCTTTTGGATTTTCTAGGCATTCAAATCATATCAGCTGCAAATTGTGATGAGTTCATCTTTCTTTCTGATAACGCTTGCTTTATGTCTCATTGCGTTGGCTGAAGCCCGAGAAACACATTAATAATCATGAGAGCAGGATCTCATTTGAATATTCCAGCATCGCTGTTTTTGTGATGTGCACAGTTTTCTTCTAGTCTCACTTTTAAAGGTCTTTCCTGAAGATTGGTATTTAGTTTTGTCACTAACCCACTGATGTGTTATATTGTATTAAGACTGCCTCATGATTATAAAATTGCCTCTGTTTTAATTAAAGCACTCGGAGAACATTTTAATCAGGGAATTAAAACACCTCATTTAACAGCTCATTCTTATTCTCTATCTGATTTGGTGGGGGAGGGAATCTTGATCTTTGAAGATATAAACATAACATAGCTTTCTTTTTCCCCTTCATGGCTATCGGTTTCCCTGGCTAACCTCACTTCACTGATGCACAGTAGGGCCCTTGGGGCTTCTTGGTCATTTCACATAACTTCTTTCTTCCAGTTTTTAGAAGTGATTCATTTCCTTACTGAAGATTCTGTCCTAATCAAGTTTTTTCAAGAGATTTACCTATTTATTTTTGAATAGCTTAATACATTGCATGACTTTTAAAAAATAAAAGTATATTAAAAAGTATTTTATTTTAAAGTCTCTTTCCCTCCCAATCTTACTCTCCATTTGCTTAGGTTTTACACAATAATTTTAAAAAATATGTGTGTATATATGTAACTAATTCCTTTTAACTTCTTTCACAATTTTTTAGGCACATCCAAATAAATTTGAATACATTTTCTCCTTGTTCCCTGATGGAAACATAATACACACTCTTCTATCCTTGTTTTTCTTTTAATCTTGAGATATCCTAGAACCCTTCCTTCATCAGTATATCGAGCTTCCTCTTTCTTGCTTTTCCATCTGCATTTTATTCCATTTGTGGAAACGTTTAGAACGGTCTAATTGGTGCTACCAGTTCTGGCAGAGGGGCATTCTGTCGTCTTCAGTTACTTGCGTCACCTGCCCACAGACCACTCCCCACGTGTGCAAGCAGATCCGTGGACCCACGTCCTGGGCTAAAGTATAGTTGTTTTCCCTGTGATAGACGTTGATGGGGGGCTGCCTGTTGCCCGTCAGCTTCACCAATCACTTTTCAAGCTTCTTGTTTTTTTGCCAATGTATTAAGTGAAAAAAGGAGCTCAGCGTGTTTTGGATTTTCATTCCTCTTATGAGACATGAGGTTCCTGGGAAAGTCCTGTTATTACAGTTTCTCTGCCCTCCCTATGCCTGCCATCGCCTGGAGTGCCTGCAGGTGACCTCTCCTTCCTCCATCCCCGGCGATGACATGCCTCCAGCGTGCTTTGCCTTCTGAGATTGATGCTCCGCTCATGGTCCCTCCTCTCCCTGTGCTTGGCACTGACCATTTTGCCAACAGGAATATCTAGTTTGTTCCTTGAGCATCTGATTTCTTCCTTCCCCGCAGGCTCTCTTCCTATTGCAAATTATACATATAAATAGATCAATGTAGTGTATATGCCGCCACTCTCTGGCATCGGAATATCTTCCTGAAAAAAAGGAATGTGCTGACCCCCTCTCTACCACTGTCTAGTTCGCCGGTTTAAAATTAATTTCACCGATTTCTGTTGCATCGTCAGGAAAGGGGGCTGTTCACACTTGATCGATCACGGTCTATTTCGCCTGGCGGATGAATTTTGTCACTGTCTGACCCAGCCTGCCGGGATGTATAACTGCTGGCGGCACCATGTGTCGGGGAGAGGGTGGCTCCAGCGTCTGTAGGCCCGATCTCCTCCCGCTGGATCTCAGCAGCCGTGTGGCCCTATCTCACAGTGTCAGCGCTCTCACCTCTAAAGAGATGTTGTTGGGATTAGAAACTACTATCAAGTCCGTGCTGCTTGGGCTGTTACTGTGATTAGTAGTCAGCCTTCCAGGTTCCATGCTGGCTAATTCGGACCTTGTCACAATGGGCCATTTTCAAGTCCAGCTTCCTGCCAAATGCCGCTCCCCCTCTGGTCTCAGGCCCAACCTCTCCCTCAGATCCCACTTCCTTTCTCAGTGCATCAACAGCCTGAAGGAAAACCGTCTGAGCTCATGTTTACTTCTCTCCCTCTTGAACAGAAGCCAACAGACAAATCAGTTTGGAACTTTGCCTCCTGGGCTGGCTCTCTGGCCTCCTTCAGGCCTTGTTGGCTCAGACTTCCTCTCTGTAGGCTCCCTGCTGAAGCTAGAAACCCCACCCCCTTTACTCACTCCACCTCCTCCCCTCCCCACTCAGTTATTTCTATACAGGCCTCTTTCCTGCTCACTGGGAAGAGAATCTCCACCCAGCCCTATATGCACCAAGCAGGTCACTTTCTGCAATCGGCCACAGTCTTGGTTCTACAAGGACCCCCACCCCTTCCCTCAGCCTGGGAACCCCCTCTTCCTCTTTCCTGAAGCCAATGCTGTCCCCCCATGGCCATGATGCAGGTGGGGTTTCACCCCAATGTTGAGAGCCAGCGGGGGTCTGGTTGCCCTGAATTCCCCTTCTGGTGCCATTTTTATCCTGTCCCTCTCCACCCTTGCTCCCCAATTTTCGAATTTCCACTTCAAGTTCTTTTGGGATTCTCTCCCTGTCTTTGGGTATCCCATTTCTTTCCTCTTTTGTTCATGCTGACAACACCAAAATGTTCCCAGGGCATTTCTGGGCCAGCAGCACCAGCTATCATCCTTTTGCCCAGTGGTCACATGATTCTCACAACACAGGTTGTCCCCACAGCAGAGCACCTTCTGGGGCAGCTCTCCGAGCTCCAGTCCTCGCTGGGGCTTTTCTCCCAAACCAGAAACTTCATCTGTTTTCCTCTCTGCTACCTAAATGTCTCCTCTACAGCTCCCCCCTCCCTTTTTTAAAAGCCTTTGTTGTTTATAGCCCTTGGTAAACACTGCCGTTTACCTGGGAGGAGTCTCAGGTACCAACGCTAGGAGCAGGAATGAAAGCTGAAATGATGCAGGTGACTTGGAATCATCCAGGCCTGCCTCCCTCTTAGGGGGCCCATCTTGTCATGAAGGTATTCAAGCCCTTCCTGTTGTCACAGTCACAGCTAGGGTGACTTTCAGGCCACATTTCTGGACCATGCTCCCATCCCCCACCTGGATGGCTAATATACCCCCACAGTCGCATTGCCCTGGGCCTCCTACCTAAAGACACGTACCATCCTGTGCCCACCACGCCATTGTCCCCCCACCCCAAGCAGCTGGCTTGGATTGCCAGAACTGGGTTTGTGGCAGCTTCCCTTCCCTCCCCTCCCCACTACCTTCTCTCATGTGTCCTGACCTCCCAGACTGCCACTGACTCATGCAGGGAGGTCCCTGGCCCTCAGCCCAGCCCCAGGAGGTTTAATAGTCACTCCTGGCTCGTATGCCCAAAGCCACATGGCTAGGACTGAGAGAGCAGCCTGGAACCCCTGCTTCTGCCTGATGCACCCAGGCAGTCTTCAGCCAGTTTTTATAACAGCATCTTCTGACCACATCCCATGGGTCTCAATTTCCCCCAACAAACAAGTCAGACCGACGAGGTGCGATTCTGGCTGTACCCTTTGCCAGTTGCGTGATCCTGGGCAAGTTACCAGAGCTCCCGGTCCCGCCGCTTCCTCATCTGTAAGATGGGGGTGATTGTCACATCTGCCTCCGGGAGTGAATCCGTTTACAGAGTGCTGTGTGTGCCTGGCACCAGGGATGCAGGGAACAAAACAGACAAAGCCCTGCCCTTTCGGAGCGTCCTAACGAGGGAATGTGGGCGGACGTGGGACACAGACATGCACAACAAGCCAGCCAAGCTTGTTGTGTGAGTAGCGAATGAATGAATGGTATGCCGAGGCCACTTTGCCATCAGCCCTCCCCCGTCCAATCACAAGGCTGACTCTATGGACTTCCACCCTGAAGCACCTGGAACAGAAATACGTGGGCTTAAAGCTCCCAAGGAGTTTCAGAAAAACATCAGGAGATTTGAGGTAGGGCTGTCTGGCTTCCAGCAGTTAATGGATATAGAAGAAATGGAGCAATTACAAAAAATATTTCAGATTTAGAACACATTTGCCTGAAATAGGCAATAATTGAGGTGGAATTAGAGTTGTTTTTCAGAGAGTTTCACAAATTCTTTGTGTGTGTGTGTGTGTGTGTGTGTGTGACGGCCTTTAAAATGGTATGATTTGGAATACATTTTCTCAAGGTTTCAGAGCCCACTCATTTAAAGAAAATGATAGAGAAGGTTTGAGGGCAGTCCCCAGGGCTCTCTCTAGACAGTCCCTCTGTGGGCTCTCTGAGCTGCCTTTGATCACAGAATTTGAGAGCCAGCTATGGAGCCCAGAGACACTACCCCCTCCTCCCCCCTCCCAACCCCCCGCATGTTTCCTGGGCGGAAAATGAGGCCCTGACTTCAAGTTAAATAAGTGATTACAGGCAGCAGAATATGGGGATTCAAACCCAGTCCCTTGACTCCCAGCCTAGTGCCCTTCACAATACATTGCATAGGCCTCCATAAGTTCATAGCACCGCACAGTCAACACTGGCCATCAGCACGATACACTGGGCTGAATCTGAAAGACATCACGCCAACCAAAGGGATGGGGGAAAGGCTGCCTACAGCAGGGCACTGAGGAACTTAGGGGAGAAGGAATGTCCTGTATTTAGACTGTGGTCCTGGTTCCATGAACTGTATGTGATCGTCATATTTCAAAGACCTGGACACTAATGAGGGCAAGTTCCACTGGGTGTAAATTATACCTAATTTTTTGTTTTTGTTTTGTTTTGTTTTTATACCTGAATTTTTGTTAAAAAGCAGTCTAAAATCAAAATGGCGATGATAATGGTAATGATAACCTTAAATGCCAAAAGGCAGCCATGTTTGTGGCTACTTCAGGGAGGTTTTCAAGATGCTGAGGTCAGAGCAGGAAGTTGCCCTGTTTGTAACAGTCAGTCAGCTTCAGTCTAGGACTTCCCACTGCAGACTCTGCTGGGAGGCTTTCCACCTGCACGCCCCCACGCTCCAACCCCAAGCCAGCTTTGCTCCCACTTCCCTGACTGGCAGTGAGTGGCAGTGGCCTGCCCAGTAATCCTGGCCACCACCCAACGTTGGGACAGCCCCCTCCTTGCTCCTCCACAAACCACTGTGACTCACCGATCCTGTCTTTCCTCTGGCACAAGGTCCCCAGGCCCACCTCCACCCTGGCTTAGGTACTCACCTGCCACACCTGGATGATACTAGTGTGATACCTGCCCTCTGGCCTCAGCCCCTCAGCCCAGCCTGCCCAGAGTTCCGGGATCCTGCCACCTCCTCACTCATGGTCATCAAAGATGTGGCCGGAACTCCCTGACCCAGTTCAGAGACCTCCACAGACCAGCCCCAACCCACAATTAACTCCTACATTGCCCGCCCCCCCCGCCCCTGACCAGCACCACAGGACCCCTGCCCACTTGCTGCCCCCAGACCAGCTCTCAGCTGAAAACAGCCTCAGTATCAGAATCAGAGGCAACCTTGGTGGGAGGCATAGAGAGCAAGGGAAAGGAGAGAAGGAGATGTCATAATCATTAAATCCTAAACTCCCCATGACCCTGTCTGGACACCTCTGGTGATGGGACATTCACTGACCCCCAAAGCAGCCACTGCGCCTTTGGACAGCTCTGAATTCTCTCCTGTGGTCCCCAGCCAATTCCCTCCCCAGGCTCCAGAGAGCAGATATGTGATGACCTTGACCTCCTCCCTCCTGGGTGCTCTCTGCCTGTTCGCTCAGCCACTATCTGAACTCAGGGCAAGGGGTCCCCCAGTCGTTTGGCCAGAAGAGAAACCTCTCATCCTCATTCTACCGTGTGGCCCAAGAACAATTTTGCTTTTACGGTAACCACATCCTCTGCCCACTGGGGAGGCAGACCTGTCCCTCACCGACAGCCCTTTCCGTTCTTCCCAGAACTCTTTCCTTTCATGTCTGCACATCTTCCTTTCCCTGGCATTGGCTCCCTGGAGTTCCCCTCCTTGTTTTTTGCTACTCCTTTTCTCTTGAATTATTCAGAAAATGTTTACTTGAAAATTAGTTTTACAAGCCACTCTAAGCATTTCCCCTCACAGTGCATCCTATGAATAGAATAAACAAGCCTCAATTATAAAATGATACATGAATGCATCCAAATTGCAGTGGTTTAAACTGTAATTTTCATTGACAAAGACACAGCCCCCAGGATGTGCAGATTATCCCAAATTTCATCAAATTTGAATCGGAGTGGAAAACATGCCCTGAATGGAGTGGTTAACCTGGTGATCCTGACGGAAAATAACTGTTCTCTTTCCATTCCAAAGGACTCAAAACTGCTGAAGTTTGGGGAGCTTATTGATCTCCCGTCGTTCTATTGAGAAACAACCAGCTCTATTTCCATGGAGACCAAGGACTCTGACCACTTGGAAAAGCCCCAGAAAAAATCAGCGGATGGCCCCTGGGAACTTGCTAATGAACCAGCCAAGGTGAGACCTGAGTTACTCTCAGAAGAAGATAAAATGCCCCAGGCCGACCTGGTCCAAGACAAAGAACCCCGTTTCCACAACCTAATTCAGAGAAACTCCATCTTCAATCGCACCGTGAGACGCAGAAGCAAAGGCAAAGCCAGAGACACTCCCAAGTCAAACGCTGGGCACCTGGCAGGTCAGTACCAGGGACAGCTGTCAGAGCTGTTCCTTGGCATCCAGCTGGGATCCTCAGGGCTGAAGGGCCCTAGTTGAAGGAAAGGAGCCTAAGAGGCAATGAAAATGATCAAGGATAGGGCCACCATTTTGAAACCATTATCTAAAGCAGTGATGGCGAACCTATGATACACGTGTCAGAGGTGACACGCGAACTCATTTTTTTGGTTGATTTTTCTTTGTTAAATGGCATTTAAATATATAAAATAAATATCAAAAATATAAATCTTTGTTTTACTATGGTTGCAAATATCAAAAAATTTCTATATGTGACACGGCACCAGAGTTAAGTTAGGGTTTTTCAAAATGCTGACACGCCGAGCTCAAAAGGTTCGCCATCACTGATCTAAAGAATTTGAATGCCCCTAATATGATGATGGGAATCTTTCAGGAGAAAGTGTTGACCCAAATGATACAATAAGTTTGTAAAAGGCGTTTGGTTTTAGGACTCAATAAAACACCCCCGGAGGGAGGCTTGGAGCTATCCATGTTTAGGGGCATCTGGGAACACGAGGCTCTGTCCTGTCTTTTCACTGTCACCAGAGTTTCTGCTGATCTGAAAATACATGAGATTAATTCCTTGAGAAGAGTTTTGCAGCAGGAACCCTTAATCTTTTAATCCAGTTTTCGCACAATTTTATCTGCTCAAAGTCTGTTCATTGAGCAGAATAGAGTTCAGAAACATTTACAAATGGGAGTATGAGAGCTAAGGACTTCTTTCCTTGTGACTGGTTCACATGGCTGAGTGGGCAGCATGCTGGTGTCATCCCTGGGGGGTGGCAGCTGCCACTGGACGGACAGTATGGCAACCCCTGTTTTAAATCCAGGGGCTTCATTAACTCGATCAATAACTCCTTACTTAAACTCTATCTGGTAGCCTTCTGCTACATGAGAAACCACCCTTAAATCACAGGAACAAAACAATATTTTATTATTTCTCATGATTCTGGGGGTTGGTAGGGTGGCTCCTCTGTCTGGGCCACTTTGACCTTTGCAGTCAGCTAGTGGCTTTGGCTTATCTAGATTTGGAAGATTCAGGAAAGCCTTGCTGGCCTCTTTGGTGGCTAGTGAGCTGGTTGGCCCAAGAGGGAACTCAGCTGGGACTGCTTGTCTCTGCTCCATATGGTCCCTCATCCTCCAACAGGCTAGCTTGAGCTTGTTCACATAGCAACAGGCTTCCCAGAGAGCGAGAGCGGAAGCTTCCAGGCCTTGAGACCTGGCCTGAGGTCCCACACAGTCACTTCTACCACATTCTTTGGGTCCAAGCAGCTCACAGGACCAGCCCAGATAAAAGCAGATGGAGAAACTGACTCTACTGCTTGATGGGAGGAATAACATAGAATTTGTGGTTATTTGCCATCTGCCAAAAACACTAACAAAGTCACAGGTCAAGAACCGTGCCAGCAAGAGAAATACAATGACTGAAACACGACAGTCGTGGAGGTACATTATATTATTCTCCCAACTTTTGTTGGAAATTTTCCATAAGTTAAAAATTACACACAAAGAATTCCTGCCCTGGAGGGGATTGTAATGATGTCGTTTTATGGCAAGCAATGTGTCCAAATTACAAGAGAGATAAAGGCAAAGAATTAGACCCTTCTGGTGGGATTAGGAAAGATCCCCCAAAGAAGATGAAATTTTAGATGAGTCTTAAAGGATGAGTAAGGACATGGCCAGAGAGACAATGGGAGCCAACTTGGCTAAGCACTTACAGGTACAGTTACTATGTCAGGCCGGCATTTCAAGGGTATCCTTACCATACCCATTTTACAGATTTTTAAAAAAGAGCAACTGAGGCCCAGAAGGATTGAAACACTTACCCCAAAGCACACAGCTAGTGAGCTGCAGCTTGAACTGGAGTTCAGATTCTTCTAGTCCCAAAGCCTGTGCAGATGGAGAAACAGGTAAAGCAGCTCTGTCCAACAGAAATATAATGTGAGCCACATGTCATTTTAAATTTTCCAGTGACAACATTAACAAAGTAAAAGGAAATGGGTTAAATTCATTTTAACAATGCATTTTACTTAATGCAATACATCCAAAATATTATCATTTTATCACCTAGTCAATAATCAATATGAAAATTAGTAGTGAGGTGTTTTGCACATTTTTTTTTTGCACTATGCCTCTGAAATCCATTCAGTAGTTTATACTTACCGCCCCTCTCATTTTCATTGGAGAGGCTTGATGGGGATTTAGATTTCATAAAATGTACAGTCGGAAAAGTGATTTACGTACCCAGATTGTTCCAAATATCCTTAAAAGTTTTCCAATAACTGACTGGAGTACCAGTTTTTATATTTTTTTTAAATATATTTTATTGATTTTTTACAGAGAGAAAGGGAGAGAGATAGAGAGTTAGAAACATCGATGAGAGAGAAACATCGATCAGCTGCCTCCTGCACATCTCCCACTGGGGATGTGCCCGCAACCCAGGTACATGCCCTTGACCGGAATCGAACCTGAGACCTTTCAGTCCACAGGCCGACGCTCTATCCACTGAGCCAAACCGGTTTTGGCCAGTTTTTATATTTAAATTTAAGTTAATTTAAGTTTTAAAAGTGAAGAATCTACTTTTTCAGTCTCACTAGCCTCGTTTCAAGTGTGTGATAGCTAGCGGCTGCCCCATTGGACAGCACGGGTTACAGCATGAAATCAGAGGGAAGAGCTACACAGCTGCCTCGGGTCAGGGGTGGGGGCTTTCTGAGCAGGAGAAAAGGTGGGTGTGGGGCTGTGTGTGAGATGAGGCTGGAGAAGGAAACGGAGTCACTGGGGAAAGAGCCTCGGGTTTGTGGCCTCCAAGCCGAGGGGAGAATGCTGACGCCTGGGTAGACTGCAACAGCCCCAAAGATGCCATTTATGTCCAGACCAGAAATTTTCAGCAGACTCACAGTTTTATTTTTAAAGTGACTCCCTCCATTCACCCTCGCCCCCGCCCCTTCCCCCACTCCGCCCTCCCCAGGAGTTAACTCCCCAAGACAGCCCAGCAATGCCTGACCCAGAGTCCAAGGGAAGAAGTGGTGTCCTACACTCCGCCCACAGGGAGCGGACGAACAGCCTCCTGGCATCAGCCTGCTGTGGGAATGCTGTGCTTTGGGAGTAAAACATATGTCTTTGTCTTAAATAATTTTAGGAATATGAGTTAGTCATGAGACTTACTCATCTTCCTGGGACATATGGATTGGTCTATTTTTCTACAAAACTGGAGAAATGAACCCAGTTCTAAATGAACGCATGACAAAAGAAAACATGTGAAGCAGTTTTGATTTTTATTTACAAAAAAAAAAAATAAAGTCACTTCCTAATTCCCTAAAAATAAAGGCAGACTCACTTGCACTCTGAGTTCACGATTTGTGATTTGGGTCTAAGAGGTGAGGACATTCCCCGTTTCATCTGCTGTATGGGCACCCTTTGAAATCACACTAGAGCACTGACGAACAACCCCCTATGGGTGATCAGACACTCTGCAGGAATATTGACTAGGACGTGGACATTGTAAAGTCCAAAAAGATTAACTGGCAAATGAGCTTGTCCTGTAGGAACAATAACGCCATAGGTTATGGTTTTATTGCCATCTAGGACACTAACTAGATTTTTAAGTTTGCAATCTCATCTCCAATATTCTTTCCTCCATGTATGTATGTATGCACTTCTATATATCCATGTGTGTATGTATATGTGCATGGATCCATGAACTTTCCAATTTTCAGAGAGATGATCACCAAATACAGCATAAGGTGTGCCACATCCCCTCTCCCCCCAGGGGCGTGGGAGGAAGGCACCCCTCTCCCTTCCCCTCCCTCCCCTCCTGGGGTGATAGTTGTTACTGACCTGTCAGAGACTCTTGCCTGAAAAGGGGAAACGCACACTTGCTAACTTGCCACATTTCTTAAATATCACAGATTCACCGGAAAATGGAAAATCTGTAAAAGAGCTCCAGGCCTTGAATTTCTCGCAGAGCAGAACGCCCCTTTGGCCAACAGAAACTCAGACGGACCCAGGAGCCAAGAGAACGAGGTGAGAGACAGGGCGTCATGAGGAGCTGGTTCATGACAAGCTGGAGCAGGGACATAGCGCAAAGTCTTGGTGGGAGACAAGGGTGTCTTGTGGTTTTTTTTTTAAAAAAAAGGTAATTTTTAGTTGTTCATGTTTTAAAAATCCACAATTTTCTTTTTAAAAAATAACGCCATTGTTACTCTTCTGTCACAAAACTAGGAAATTGTAGATATAACATACATTGAGAAGCAGAAAAAAAAGAAAAATCACTATATCACCACCACTGAGAGATGTTTTAATCTATTGTACTGGCTTCAAGTCTTATTTTCTATATTCCTTATACATATTTTATCCTCATAAGACAGGATCTTACTATACATCCAGTCTTGCAAATTACTTAATGGTATGTCACAAACACCTCTCCATGTTACTACAGATTTTTCTACATAATAGTGTAGTGGCTATAAAATAATCTACAGTATGATTGGATTGTGATTTATTAATCATGCTCCTGTTGTTGGACATTTGGGTATTGTATTGGTTAGGAATGAATTTAGCTGCTTGTAACAACAACAACAACAACAACAACAGACCCAATAACACAACTGAACAAGACACAGGCCTATTTGGCTCCTGTGTGAAGAAGTATAGAGGGTTGTGACAACAGCTCTTTCATGCCTTCAGGGACTGAGGCTCCTTCTAGTTCAGTGATGGCGAACCTATGACACTCATTTTTTTGGTTGATTTTTCTTTGTTAAATGGCATTTAAATATATAAAATAAATATCAAAAATATAAATCTTTGTTTTACTATGGTTGCAAATATCAAAAGATTTCTATATGTCACACGGCACCAGAGTTAAGTTAGGGTTTTTCAAAATGCTGACATGCCAAGCTCAAAAGGTTCGCCATCACTGTTCTAGTTTCTACTCGGAAATCTGACAAGATGACTGCCAGAGTTCCAGCCATCACAGCCACAGTTCAGGTGGAGGAGAAAAGGAAAGCCAGGGAAGTGGGAGGAGAAGGAGAGAGGACATTTGCCAGCCTAGTCTGAACTTTTAAGGAACTTCCCTGAAGCCCACCCAGCAATTGGTGCTTATATCTCATTGGCCAAAAGTGGGTCACATGGTGGCCCCCTACACCTGCAAGGGAAGCTAGGAAATATATGCGATGTTTAAACCAGGTCTGTTTCTGTCCCCCTAATAAATTGGTTCCATAGTAAGAAAGAAAGAAGAATACAGGGGAGGCGGCAGCAATCAGGGTGTTACCATGGTAGTGTTTGGGAGGGCTCTCTTTTTGGCTTGCAGATGGCTGTCTTCCCACTATGTCTTCACATGGCAGACAGAGAAAGAAAGAAGCTCTTTTTTTCTTTATGTGGGTCCCACCCTCATGACCTCATCTAAACCTAATTATCATCGCATTGAGGGTTTGAATTTGAGAGGGGCGGGGCACAATTTGTCTCTAGCAATGAATTTTTACATACATATACACCCACTGACTATCAACCAGACCAAGACATAGAACACTTCTATTGTATCCTGAGGCTTCCTAACGCCTTTTTCCAGTCAATATCCTACCCTCTCAGACATAACCATCTCCTGACTTTTATCACCATTAAATTAATCTTTCTAGTTCTTGAATTTCATATAAATGGGACCATACAGTATGAACTCTATTGTGTCTGACTTATTTACTCAACACAATATTTTTGAGATTCATTAATGGATGTGTGTTCTTTTTATTGCTGAGAAGTATTATCATAATATGCTTATCCACCCTTCTGTTGATAGATATTTGGGTGGTCTTCAGTTTTTGACTATTATAAATAAAGTTGCCATGAACATATTTAGATGAGTCTTTCTATGGATATATGCACTCATTTCTCTGGGTTTGTACACAGGAGTGGAAGCTCTGGGTCTTACGACAGGTGTATATTTAACTTTACTAGAGACAGGCAAATAATTTCTCAAAATGGTTGTACTATTTCACACTCCTACCAGCAAGATATCAAGGTTCCAGTTGCTGCAGATCCTGACCAGTGTTTGGGATTGTTAGTCTTTGTACCTATATCCATTCTAGGATATTGTGTGTCACTGCGGCTTTAATTTGTTTTTCCTTGATGACTAGTGATTTTGAGCACCATTTCATATGTTTATTGGCCATTCATCTTCTTTTGTGAAGTTCCCATTTAAGTCTTTTGCCTATTGTTTCTTTATTTTAATTTGCAATATTTCTTATATATCTTCAATATAAGTTCTTGGTCAGATATATATATAGCAAATGCCTCCTATCAATCTGTAGATTATTTCTTAACTTTTGTGTCTTTTAATGAGCAGAATTTTTAAAATTTTGTTGAAGACTAATTTATCAATGTTTTCCTTTTATTATTTGTTCTTTTCCAACCTATCTAAGAAATATATGGCCTTAGCTGGTTTGGCTCAGTGAATAGAGTGTCAGCCTGCGGACTGAAGGGTCCCGGGTTCGATTCCGGTCAAGGCCACATGCCTGGAGTGCAGGCTCGATCCCCAGTAGGGGGCGTGTAGGAGGCAGCCGATCAATGATTCTCTCTCATCATTGCTGTTTCTAGTTCACTCTCCCTCTCCCTTCCTCTCTGAAATCAATAAAAATATATATTTAAAATTTTTTATTTTAAAAAGAAATATATGATTATTTCAAGATTATAAAAATATTCTCCTATGCTTTTCTCATAGAAGTTTTATACTTTAGCTTTCTCTTTTAGGTCTGTGGTCTGCATGCATAAGATTTGCTCTAATGTCATTTATTAAAAAGAGTTTCCATGACTCCCAATAAATTGCATTGGTACTATTTTTCAAAAATCCACTGATGCAGACATGTGGATCTTTCAGACTTCTATTCTGTTTCATTGATCTAATTGTTTTTACTTATGCCTATTTCACACTGCCTTGAATAACTGTAGCTTTATGCTAACTCTTAAAATCTGCTAGTGAAACCCTCCTACTTTGTTCTTTTTTAAGATTGTGTTGGCTATTTGAAGTCTTTTGCATTTCTATATAAATTTTAGAATCAGTTCGTCAATCTCCAAAGAAAGTCTGTTAGGATTTTGGTTAAGATTACATTGTCACTAGAGATAAATTTGGAGATCAACGACATCTGAATATTGGCACCTTAAATTGTTCAATCTATGAACATATCCTAGCTTTCCATTTAAATTAATCCAGCAATGATTTGTTGTTTTTAGTATAGAGGATTTACACATATTCTAATTACATTTGTTCATAAGTATCTAATGCTTTTGTTCCTATTTTAAAGTCGATGTTTATTCATTTCATTTTCAACTGTTTATAAGTAGGATGCTTAAAAACAATTACTTTTTGCATGGCCACCTAGTATCCTTTGATCTTGATATTCATTTATTAGTTCTAATTGTTTGTTTATTCCTTTAGATTTACTAAGCATACAAACAATCCTGCCATCTGTGAATAAAGACAGTTTTAGTCCTTTCTAATCTTCATGCCTTGTATTTATTTTTTCTTGTTTTATTGAACTGGTGAGGACTTCTATTACAATGTTGGATAGAAGTGACGAGAGTAGATATCCTTGTCTCAGTCACTGGTCAATTGCTTTTGATAACAGAGATCAGAAACTTACTCAAATTTGTTCAAGTGAAGGATGCTGAAATCCCACAGAACCCAAGTATAAAAGAAGCCCAGCTTTACAGGAACCAGAGCCACTTTCTCCTTTTCTCAGGGCCATGGGGCCCTCTTTATGGATCGCTCTGTTCTCCTGCTCTCCCCAGACCAGCATTTCTCTGTCTGTGCACTTGCACATGACCTAGATTGGCAGCCATAGCCAGAGTGACCATTCAGCTTGGCTCACCACAGCCAATTGGGACTTCTTTCTGTATCTCTTAGAGAAAGAAAAATTCTAAGGAAAAGAATCTGGTTGGCCATCCTTTGGTCAAGTGTTTATCTCTGGTCCAATCAGCTAAAAGAAAAGGAGGCAGGATTAATGGGGCCATTCCAACTTCATCAGTGAGAGCTGTATTTGGGAGAGTCTTTGAGAAGTATGTGAAGAAGAGCCAGGCACCCAAAACATATCTCATGTAGTGTCCAGGTCTCCCATATAAGAGAATGACAAAGGGGACTTGGTGGGAACATTAAAAATGGCGGCAGAGTAGGTGGATGCTGCACGGACTTGCTCCCGGGAACAAGCTGGAATTACAACTGAAATATGGAAAGGCTTCCTGAATAATCAATGGAAAACTCACAGGAGAGGATCCTATATCCAAAGACCAAAGGTGGAGACGCATAGAGACTGGCAGGAGGGGCAGAGGCTCAAAAGGGCTGGCTGGGCACCCACAGACAGCAACTGAAGTCCGGAGAGATATCTCAGCTGGGGGGAGGGGTGCCACTCAGAACTCTGGGATCTAATCCCCAAGCTGGGCTCCCCAGCAGAGAGCACCAAATCTGAAGAGGGTACCAACATAACATCTAGCTGTGAAAAGCAGTGTGGTGCTGTCTGCCAGGGTGTGGCAGCTGAAAGTTCAGGCACCATCTTGAAGGGCCAACGCACAAAAATTCCCTGTGGAGCCACCCACCTTGTGCTCTGGCAGAGGGAAGGTGAAGTGGACTAAAGCTGTGAGAGCAGAATCCAGGACTGGGGACTCAGAATGATAAAGCTCAGAAGGCAGGCACCACAAGTTGCCTGGGCTGAGTCATTCCCTCACACAGTGAAGGACATCTTTCCCACATAGACATTTGCCTTGCGTGGGGGGAAGACAGTCGACACAACCTGTTGGAAAACACCTTGCCCTGAGGCCACTTAAGAGATTAAAAGTAACAATTAGCCTCCAAGCAGAAGCAACCACCCTACTCTGTTGAAAAAACTTGATACACCTGAGGATGATTGCCCGGGGACAATTCAAGTCGAATCCTATTAGTCTGTAGACAGAGGTGGTCTCTGGAGGCTTTGAGTCTCTGCCTGATCCAATTTGTCAGAAACAGCTTTTAATACTGTCCTGCACTAGAGATTGAGAGGATCTACATAAAACATAGTCACAAACCCAAACAGACAATTAAAATGAGGAGACAAAGAAATAACCCCTAAATGAAAGAACTAGAGAATTCTCCAGAAGAAAAGATAAATGAAGCAGAGATAAGAAATTTATCTGAAACAGAGTTCAGAATATTTTTTTTTTATATATTTTATTGATTTTTTACAGAGAGGAAGGGAGAGAGATAGAGAGTCAGAAACATCGATGAGAGAGAAACATCGACCAGCTGCCTCCTGCACATCTCCCACTGGGGATGTGCCCACAACCCAGGTACATGCCCTTGACCGGAATTGAACCTGGGACCTCTCAGTCCGCAGGCCAACGCTCTATCCACTGAGCCAAACCGGTTTCGGCCAGAGTTCAGAATATTGATGGCAAAAATTCTCAACAGTATGAAAAAAGATATAGTAACTATGAAAAAAGAACAGTCTGAGATAAAGAATAACATAACACAAATAAAGAACACATTGAAAGGAATAGACAGCAGATTAGGGGAAGCTGAGGATCGAGTCAGTGAATTAAAAGACAGAGTTGAAAATATCACTCAGTCAGAGAACCAAAAAGAAAAAACAATTAAAAAACAGGAGGACAGTTTAAGGGAGCTGTGGGACAATGTGAAACATAACAGTATTAGAATAGTAGGTGTGCCAGAAGAGGCAGAAAGGGAGAAAGGAATAGAGAAGATGTTTGAAGAAATAATGGCAGAAAACTTCCCTAACCTGGTAAAGGAAAAAGTCACACAAATTCAGGAGGCACAGAGAACCCCAAACAAGAAGAACCCAAACAGACCCATGCCCAGACACATCATAATTAAAATGCCAAAAATTAAAGACAAAGAGAGAATCTTAAAGGCAGCAAAAGGGGGAGAAAAATGTTACCTACAAAGAGTTCCCATAAGGCTGATACCTGATTTCTCATCAGAAACTATACAGGCCAGAAGGGAATGGCATGAAGTACTCAAGGTAAGAAGAGTACAGGGAGGAAATTAACGTTTGTGGAGTGCCTTTATGTACACTATCTCTTTAAATTCTCTTATCATTATGCCTATTTTACAGATAAGAAAACTAAGACCCAACAAATGTTAGTAACTAGCCTGAGGTTGCACAACTAGTGAGACAGTAGACCATGAACCCTGAGGCTTCAACTCCCCATCCCATGATCTCCTACACCCCAGGCAGCCCCAGAGGAGGATATTGCCAGAGTAAACTTGGCTGTGAGAAGGAGATGTTCCTGTTAACCTGTTGACTGGGGGCAAAGCCCAGAGGCACAGGGGGCCCCCACCCCTAGTCCATTGCCACACTGGTCCCTTACAGGTCCTCTCGAGTCAAGGTTTCTAAACTGGGTCTCTACTATAGATGCAATTTCACAAATCAGGGTGCTAGTCCCAGAAATTATTTCATATCACAAAAATACCAAATTGAGCCCGGCCAGCGTGGCTCAGTGGTTGATCATCGCCCTATATGAATCAGGAAGTCATGATTCAATTCCCAGTCAGGGCATATGCTCAGGTTGGGGGCTCGATCCCAGTGTGGGACATGCAGGAAGCAGCCAATCAATGATTCTCTCTCATCATTGATGTTTCTGTCTCTCTCTCCCTCTCCCTTCCTCTCTGAACTTAATAAAATTATTAAATAAATAAATAAACAAAAATACCAAATTGATTATATATATTCTAGAGGCCCAGTGCATGAAATTTGTGCATGGGAGGAGCGTCCCTCAGCCTAGCCTGCACCCTGTTGAAATCCAGGACCCCTCGGGGGATGTCCGACTGCCGGTTTAGGCCCGATCCCACAGCCTGGATAGGGCCTAAACCGGCAGTCGGATACTCCTCTCACAATCCAGGACCACTGGCCCCTAACTGCTCACCTGCCTGCCTGCCCGATCGACCCTAACCACTCACCTGCCTGCCTGATGACCCCCCTAACTGTTCACCTGCCTGTCTGATTGCCCCTAACCACTCTGCCTGCCTGATGACCCCTAACTGCCTCTGCCTCAGCCCCTGTAACCGTGGCTTCATCTGGAAGGACATCCAGAATGATGTCCAGAAGGTTGTTTGGCTGTCTGGTCTAATTAGCATATTACACTTTTACTAGTATTATTATAGATATATATGAATAAAGAATAGAACTTTAACATGTGCTGTTAAAAATTTGCATTTCTATATAAAATTAAACTGCATTATAAAATTTCATAAGGGGCAATTTTCTGCATAAAGTAAGCAGGCTGATGCTTTTAAAAATATTTTCCCACTGACCTTCAGACTGAAAATACCTTTGTGTTTTCCTGGTGATGCCCTAAAGGAGTTGCAGTTCTTCACTCTTCCAGGCATGGCAGGCCTGCTTTCGGCATGAGAGTCGCCCAGGGCTCATACTCAGTGGGGCAGCCAGGTCACAGCTCTGCTCCAGCTGGTCCAGCCAGACCTTCCTGGTTATTAAATATTGTACCTATTATCCCTGGATCCATCTCCAAAATGGTCATTGCCACCAAAGACTCATTCATGCGTGCACTGCATCTTTGGATACTGACTCCGGGCAAGAACCAGTTTCTGTATTGGAAACTATATGTTTTCCCATGGAGATATACCAGTTCCAGGTACCATAACCTCAGGGGCAGCTTATCAGTTGTTCATAAATGTTGGTTTGAATTGTTACTAGGAGAATCTTAGTCTTTACAGTCTGGAAATGCAAGATTGGTTGGGGGCTGCCTCTTTTACTCAAAAAAGCTGTTTTTTGGTCCTGCCATCACTCAGTCATTTGAGGCAATATGGGAGCTGAAGAAATGCAGTCCGGCTCTAATCAGCCTCTAGATCTACTGATTCAGAGGAAACCACAGGGGAGAGAGGAACGGGTAAGCTGTGCAGATGCCATCAGCAAAATCCAAACAGGATGAATGACTCAATTTCTCATCAAAGTGCAAGGAGAAAACAAGAAAGGGAGGGGGCAATTCAAAGAGACTAAAGCAATATCAAGTGCTACATGCAGACCTTACTTGAATCCTATTTCAGGGGAAATTTGAACACGGATCAGTTATTTGATGATGTTAAGAAATTATTAATTTTAAGAGTATTAATGGTATTATGGCTATTTTTTAAGTCCACATCTTTTAAAGATACATTCTAAAATATTTTGTATAAAATGGTATGATGTCTGGGACTTATTTAAAATAACTCTGGCCCAGGAAGGAATATGTGGGGAAAGAGATGAAAGAAGACAGGTGGGAGTCTTTAATTGTTGAAGTCAGTGAAAAGTATTCGGTGAGTTCATTATACTTTTCTGTCTACTTTAGTGTATGTTTGAAATTTTCCATAATAAAAGTTTAATTTTCATGTTTGTTTGTTTGTTTTTAATCATTATTTAAAAAATGAAAAGGCAGGCCCTGGCTGGTGTGGCTCAGTTGGTTGAGTGTTGTCCCATACACCAAAAGGTTACTGGTTTGATTCCCGGACCTGTCCCGAGTTTCTCTCTTCCTCTCCCTTCCTCTCTCTCTAAAATC
Source organism: Myotis yumanensis (assembly GCF_028538775.1). Taxonomy (NCBI): domain Eukaryota; kingdom Metazoa; phylum Chordata; class Mammalia; order Chiroptera; family Vespertilionidae; genus Myotis; species Myotis yumanensis. The sequence continues at coordinate 31,630,955 of NW_027223759.1, read as the reverse complement.
AATAAAAAACATTTTTTTAAAATAAAAAGGCAAGAGCTGAAGTAAAGAGACCCTCAGCCTCTACTTGCACCCCCCCTGCTGTGTCTCCTATTCCAGGAGATTGGGCATAATGACCAGTTCCCATCATGGTGGCTCCTCAATGGCAGGATCATACCAAGTTTTGTTTTCTCTTGAGCACTTAGCACATAGCTGATACACTAGAAGCATTCAATATTTGCAAATGATTGATTGATAAATGAATGGACAGGTGGGTGGGTGGATGGATGGATGGGTAGAATGAATAAATACAAATTCCCTGGGCGGAGGTTGCAACCTGGGAATTTGAAAACCTCCTGAAGGCATCTGTGCCGACTGGCCAATGGTGGCTCAGGACTGTGCAGAACAGGCTAAACCTCTCTGCAGCCCTGGCAGGAATGCAGCGTCTCTAACTGGGAGGGTTTGCCTGCCCAGCTGCCTTTTGGTGATAACTCACTTCCCCACCTCCCCGAGTCAGACAGGAGACCCAGTGCTCTCAGCAATAAAAAAGCAAATGGAGCATCATAAATCAGTTTCCTCTCTGGCATTCCTCCACCTGGGCACGGGCAGAGGCTCTGGAAAGGCCTGGCTAGTCTGTGGACCATAAGCAAAGGACACTAGGATGTGGTTCCAGGGCCCAACTCTAGAGGGCACCACTCACATATCCTCTATGTAAAAGGTGCCCCTGGAGTTGGGCTGTGCACACAGCCTGAGCTGCTGTACACGATCGGCTGTTATTTATACATTGATAGGAAGAATTAATCATTTGTGTGGTTAGCTGTTCTAAAACAAAAATCACTACTCTTGGCTGGTGCTTCACCCCTGCAAACTGGAGGAATACGTTCATTTATGTGTTTATTCATTTAACGAATATTAATTGAGCACTTCCACTGTTCTGAGAGCTGATTTCTATCAGAAAACTCCTTATTTGGTCACTCAGAGACATTTAGCAACCACATCCCCTGGAAGCTTCCCAGAAAGCCACAATGTCCTTTAGCCCACTGTTGGCCTTAGTTGTGTGGCTTGAATGCACTCCTGCTTGGTCCCCATCACCCCAGTCATGCTCCATGGCCTTGACTGCACATGTCCTAGAGTAAACCCAGAACTGCTCCTCTAGGGAAGACTCTGTCCATGGGCAGATCACCCCTAGGCAGGGGACACGGATACTGAGAATCTTATCCTACTTATTAATTTTTATAAAATGATATAAGTCAACCATTCTCTGGCCCTATTTATTTCTTATGTAATTTCTCATTCACTTATTCATTCACTCAAGTACATGGGTTGTAGGAGCAGCTGTCTCAGACAATCTGTCAATGTCAAGAGGTAGATACACTAACCCCTTTTCAAAGGTAGATTGATCAAGGCAATCAGTCATGTTTCTAAGACTTTCCAGCAAAAAGATGGCAAAGCAAGAAAATATAAACACTTAAAATGTTGTTTGGCAAAAAAAAAAAAAAAAAATGTTTGGCAATCTATATTAATAAAAGGGTAATCTGCCAATTAGACTGGGAGATCTTCTGGATGTCCTTCGGGACAAAGCCATGGTGGCAGGGCCGAGGCAGAGGTGGTTAGGGGAGATCAGGTCAGCAGGGGAGGGAAGTTGGAGGCGATCAGGCAGGCAGGGAAGGGCAGTTGGGAGTGAGCAGCCGGCTGGGGGTGGGGGCAGTTGGGGTGAGCAGGCCGGCAGGCAGAATGGTTAGGAGCCAGCGGTCCCAGATTGAGAGAGGGATGTCCGGCTGCCAGTTTAGGCTCGATCCCGTAGGGATCGGCAGTAGGACATCCCCAAGGGGTCCCAGATTGGAGAGGGTGCAGGCTGGGCTGAGGGACTAGTGCACTGGGCCACTAGTGTTAACATAAGAAACATTCAAACCTGTAAAAATTGTTGTGAGTTTATTTGAGCCAAACTGTCAACAATTGCCAGGGAGTTGAATCTCAACGAATTAAGAAAATTCTCCAGAGAATGGTGGTTTTTCACCTATTTTTATAAATTACCATAAAAAGAGGAGACATACGTGGGTTCATGAATCCATTGGTTATAGATTAGGGAGGTGGGAGAAAGTAAAGCAAGGAAACCTCTGGGATTGGAAAAAAAGTAAAATGATGCTTCCTTTAAGTAAGTGGGCATAGGATAGTTAACAGTCAACAATAAACACAATAACAATGAGGGAATTTGTGGTCTCCACCCTGTGCATTGGTTGTGCCCTGAGGGGTCCAGAAAAAGGAAAGTTACAAGTTACCCTGACATTCCAAAGATATGTTACCTTAGATGCAAAAGACAAGGGCTTAGTTAAGGTAAAGATTGACTTTTGTCAGGGAAGAATCTAATCGACGACCGGACTAGCTGCCATAAACTGGTTTTAGTTCAAAAGTTTTAATTTCAGGCCATCCTTTGTGCTTACTTTAGGTCTCTGAGTTTGCAAGGCCGCCACGCAGCCTTCCCTGAGCTAGTCAGGGCAACGTGTGGCCCCTTCTCTTCCACAACAAATAACACTATTTCCTCATAGTAACTGACCCATTGCTGGAGTCCAACCCCAGCGGGTCCAGGGGTCCCCAAAGGTGTGGACGGAGTTGGCGAAGAAGGAATGGCACGGGGTCAGCGTTCAGTTGATCAGCATAGCGAGGTTCTCCCTCCAGGATCTCAAGCCAGGAACTCCAGCCGAGTTCTGGTCAGGATCTCCAGTGAAGTTCTGGTCTCCAGCGAAGTTCTGGTCTCCAGCGAAGTTCTGGTTAGGATCCAGCCAAGTTCTGGTCAGGATCTCCAGCCAGGTTCTGTAGCCATGTTCTCTTGCTAAGTTCTCCATCCAGCTTCTCCAGCCAGGTTCTGTCCAGGTTCTCCTGCCATGTTCTGCCTAGGTTCTCCAGCCAGGTTCTGTAGCCAGGTTCTGTCCAGGATCTTTTGCCATGTTCTCTCACTAGGTTCTGTCTCTGGGTTCTGTGTCTAGGTTCTGTCTAGGATCTCCAGCCAAGTCCTGTCTCTTGGTTCTGTGTTTTGTTGTCTTGTTACATCTGTATTTATACCAGTTGATTTTAATCCTATCAACTTCTATTCCAAAGGTTAGGGTGTTTCTTATCTCCATTCCAGGGAGTAAAGATTATGTAGCTTAAGCATGATTAACTACCCACCTGGCACTTAGTTAAGGGGTTTTATCTCCTCCCTAACTTCAGGGAAAAAATCCCTACCTGGGGAAACAACCTTTCTCGGAGAGGTGACCTTGGTTAAAACACATAGCGCTAAGGGGAGCAAACATATCAAGAACAGTATGCCACATACGCCAGGTCCCCCAAAACATACGCTGTGCAGATGTTTCTTCTCTGCAGCGACTGTGTCAAGCAGCAAGGATGGACCGGCTCCTGGCAACCCATGAAGTTAACTAATCTGCCACTAGAAAAGCATGGCAATCTCAGTGTGACTAATCAATAAAAAGGTACCAGATGCACTTATATGAAGGTGGGAGAAAGCAAAGCAGGGACTGGATTACGGGACAGTTAACAAGATGATGCGCTCCCTTGAGGGCAGTTATTTCAAAGGTGTGTTAGCCTCGATGCATGGAAACAATGGTCAGGACTTGCTTAGGGCAAATAAACATTTTACTAAAGAAGTTATAGACCTGGCTCATGACTGCCCACCAGGACCTGCCCAGTAAGGAATTTAAGATCCAAACACCCTGTGAGGTTACTTTCCAGCACTGGACTTGTCTCTCTCTTTTTTAAAAAACATATTTTTATTGATTTCACAGAGGAAGGGAGAGGGAGAAAGAGACAGAAACATCAATGATGAGACTCATTGATCGGCTGCCTCCTGCATATGCCACACTGGAGATCAAGCCCGCAGCCCGGGCATGTGACCTTGACTGGAATTGAACCCTTCAGTCCTCAGGCTGATGCTCTATCAACTGAGCCATCCTGGCTAGGGCTGGACTTGTCTCTTTTTTCCAGAAACCCCTTTTTTGTCCACATGGAGAAAGCACGTTCAAGAAAATAAAGTGAGCCGAAACCGGCTTGGCTCAGTGGATAGAGCGTCGGCCTGCGGACTGAAGGGTCCCGGGTTCGATTCCGGTCAAGGGCATGTACCTGGGTTGCGGGCACATCCCCAGTGGGAGATGTGCAGGAGGCAGCTAATCGATGTTTCTCTCTCATCGATGTTTCTAACTCTCTATCTCTCTCCCTTCCTCTCTGTAAAAAATCAATAAAATATATAAAATAATAAAAAATAAAAAAAAAGAAAATAAAGTGAATGCCAAGCAGCAAAAACGCTCCTGGAATTTATAAGTATTATCCTACTCTGCAGACTTGTGAGAAATCAATGGATTTCTTACAATTCTTTATTAAAAAATATTTGTATTGAGTTTTACAGAGGAAGGGAGAGAGCAAAACATCCGCTTGGATGCCTCCTGCACATCTCCTACCGGGTTTGATCCTGCAACTCAGGCATGTGCCCTGACTGGGAATCAAACCAGCAACCTTTTGGTGCACAGAACAATGCCCAATCAACTGAGCCACATCAGCTGGGGCTTTCTATATTAGCAATTCTTATACTACATGATTCATATATATTGTGCTTAGAGTTTTTATTCATATTCCAGTTCCATTAGCATTCCTCTGGCCTTCTTTTAAAAATATATATTTTTTATTGATTTTAGAGGCGAAGGGAGAGAGAGATAGAAACATCAATGAGGAGAGAGGATCATTGATTGGATGCCTCCTACACGCCCCACACTGGGGATCAAGCTCACAACCTGGGCATGTGCCATGACCGGGATGGAACCATGACCTGCTGGTTCATAGGTCAACGTTCTACCACTGAGCTCTGGAGCTCTGGCCTTGTTATGAAGGACCTGCCTCAATCACTGTGGGAAGCACGCACCTTCCAGGTCCCTGCTTGAGGTGAGCTCTCTAAAGGGCAACTGAAGGCTTGAAACCCATGCATCCTTCCGTCCTCCCAGTAGTCTGGGTGTTTATCTCTGGACTGCCGCAGGCTCCCACAGGGCTCTGTGCTTGGTCTTTATCTCGTTGTGCTTTCGTCCAACTTGCACTCACTGAGCTTCGTCTCCCTATCCCATCTCTGGCTTATGTTAAGAGCTGCCATAAAAAACTCCCACCCAAATGTTCCTGTTACACTGACTATAGTCATGCTCAATGCCGTTGAGGATGTCACCCATGGGAGAAATGACTGGTTTCTCATACTGGGTTTCTATTGCATGTAGGAAACAAGGGAGGGGAGACACAGGCTACAGAGAAGAAAAGGGGGAGCTGTGGCCCCGTGGCGGCACACCAAAGCAGCCAAGCACACAGTACCCTGAGAGGGAGCGTCAGACCTCCCCAGCTCCTTCTTTCTCCCTGGCGTGGGGAGTGAGTGCTGTCAACCTCGAAACCCAACACTACCAATCATGCATCTATAAAACCTCCAAATTCAGATGGATTCCGCGCTGTAGAATAATAGCATGCTCTATTTTGGTCAACTTTAATTACTGCGGCAGGAGTCAGGCCTTCACAGGTTGCCAAGAGGAGGCTGGCATGCCTGGACTGGGGAGACAGAGCCAAGAACCTGTATTTGAGCCAAAGAAACGAGCCGGCTGGATTTGGTACAGGACGGAACATCAGATCCGAGGTGCCTTGTTTCACAGAAAGAGTCTGCGGTGTCTAAAGAGGGTGCCCAGACGTGCCCGGGTGATGAGCCCACTGCAGACAGCTAAGGGGACAGCAGAAGGACCCAGCGAGGGTCCGGTGTCTTTGTCCATGTTGGAGTCTTTGCTTTGGCGGGTGTCAAATTTAACAAATGGGACAGGAGCCCTTATTGTCCTCAGCAATTTGCAAGCAAGAAAGCTGAAGGAACGTGTGCTAATCCGCCTCCCAGATGGCTCCCAGGGACCCCGCCGCCAGAACTCACGCCCTCCCGTGGAGTGTGGGCTGGTTTTCATGACCACTTCTAACTGACAATAGATGTGACGGTGTGTGCACAGGAGGCAAGGTCACAAAAGGCAGGGGGCTCCTGTCTCCCGTGGATCCCTTGCTCTGGGGAAGCCGTCATCCGCGTATGAGGACACTTGGCAGGCAGCCCAAGGAAAGGCCCAGGTGGTGAGAAGCTGCACTTCTTGAGCTGGGCTGCAGCCTTGTGTGAGACTCTGAGCCCGAGCCACAGGACTCCTGACCCGAGGTCGCCACGTGAGAGGACAAATGCGACTATAAGCTGTGAAGTCTCAGGGTCATTTGTAGCACAATAATAGATAGCTAAAACATCGGGAACCTTCTATAAATGCATACACATCAGATGCTGGACAGAATGCTTGGCATCAGGCCCCTCTCATCCCACCTGCCTTTCCCCTGTTCCCACGCCTGCGAGTTTACCTGCCCCCACCAACCCTCCCCCCCACCCCCGCTACACACACACACATTCCACACAGCCCTTAGGCAACGACCCACCGCTGCCAAAGTATACAATTCTAGCTTCCTTGTCACAGGGCGTCAATACCAAGAGGTTGTTTCTGCTCCAGAGCCCCCAGCAGGTGCAGCTGAGGCTAGGGCTCTCCCTGGTGTTACAGAAATGTCCCCTTAAAGTTATCAGATTCTTAAAGAAAGTCTTCCATTCATTACGATAGCTTTTAAACAAAGAACATATAGGTGTACAACTTTAAATATGTAATTTATCCAGTAATTTTTCAAAAATTGTTTGCTAGGCCTCTATTATGGGAAAGAATAAAAGAAATCCTTCAGAGACTATAACGGTGAAATAACGTCCCCTCAAAGAGCGCAGTCCTTTTAGAGACTTTATCAGCATTTCACTGCCGGACATTTTGGGATTCCCACATCACGATCATTTTAAGTTAGTAGCAGCCGCCACAAGCCGGAGGCTACGGCAGGCGCTGCGGCCTGATCATCTATGGGGGCTCTGTTGATAGTGGATGTTCAATAGTCACTCTTGGAATAAAGTAATTACTGAACAGTTGGCAGTTGCTATAAATTTGTTAGCTGTTCTTCCTTCCACGTTTTCCTGCTGCACATGATGAAGTCAATCCTATGTTAGTGAGAAGAGACTAAGCCAGCAGACAAGGCAAGTCTGCTTTTGATGGTGAGTTTCAGGTCAAACTGTCTACAGAGGGAGGGGACCTCGTGAAAGTGCCCTGAGATCGCAGTAACTGTCAGGACTGAGGAACCGCCCCCAGCTCCCACCGCCCAGGAGGACCTGGAACAGGGCGTGTCCAAGGAGAGAGGCCTGCCCCTTGCTTGTCCTTTCTATAAACTTGCAGTTCATCTGTCTCAGAGCTGGACCAAAGGACCCTGTGAGGCTCCTCTCTGACCACCAGGTCCCGTCTCCGGTGGGTCCAGGGGCCAGTGGCTACAAAGCCAACCACTGCCCTCACTGAGCACCTGTCAGCCCTCACTGGTACTTTGATTCATATACCCTTTAGAAATAAGTTAAAATAACTTATTTTAGGATTCCTGTTTCGGTAGGAAAACCTACAAAGTGAGCCATGTTCTAAAAATATACTCCTACAAACACCATTGCATACTATATTTGCAAATCAGTTAGAAGAACATATACATTCTAAAATTAAAACAAGCAAAAGACATGAAAAGATGATTCATGAAAGAATACAAAACTTTCATAAAATAAACAAAAAATCAAGGTCACTAGTAAAGAAATGCAAAATAGAGCAACATATCATTTTTTGTGTATCAAACTGGCAAATTGCTTAAAATTCTAATCTGAGTACTGGAAAGAGTGTAGAGAGAGATACTGGTTTGGTGTAAACCAATATAACCTTTGGTAATTTTAAAATATATTTTTATTGATTTCAGAGAGGAAGGGAGAGGGAGAGATAGATAGAAACATCAATGATGACAGAGAATCACTGATCGGCTGCTTCCTGTACACCTCACACTGGGGATCAAGCCCGAAACCCAGGCATGTGCCCTGACCAGGAATTGAACCATGACCTCCTGGTTCATAGGTCAATGCTCAACCACACTGGCTGGGCACCTTTTGTAATTTTATAAAATATGTGGAAAGCAATAAAAATGCTCTTAATCTCTGACCAAGAGTCTATCCCAAAAAAAAAAATTTTTTTTAAATCAGACAAAAATATTTAACACTAAACTATTTACATGCCACTGCTTTGCTCTAGGGCTGGGGATGCAGCAGTGAACACAGGGGAACAAAAGTTTTGCCTAACTGGGCTCACATTCCCAAGGGTGCTGGCACCCCAGGGCTCCCAGCTTGGCAAGAATCCCACACTCAATACCCTATACCTTACATCTGACTGCATTTCAATTTGTTGTTTATACCTTTCTCTCTCTTTTTTTGCCATTGTAAAATATAATTTTATTAGGATAATTATTTAGATACATAAGTCACTGAGAAAATTCTAAATCATAATGTCCTTTCCCAGTTGTTTGTTTTTCATTGTTAATTTATTCATTTCTTTAAACCAAATGAGGTATTTCTCTAAATGTTATTTTCCCTTTCCCCAAATTTTTATTTTAAAAATTTTAAACATATAGAAAAATGGAAAGAATAGTACAATGAACTCCCATGTACCCTGTACCTAGATTCAATAAATTATTAAAACACTCTGCAGCTTCAGGTCAAGAGGTCACGCAGGTAAATTCAGTACTGGAACCTCCCACAACCGCATCAAAATTACAACTAAACTACAGAACAACTGTCATTCAGAACCGACTGAACTCTGGCTGAACGGAAGTCCTACAACTAATGATTTAAAGAAGAAGCCACTGACGGTTAGGAGGGGTGGACACCTGGAACTGGCTGGCCCATACCCACGTGTGGCTGATAAAAATCAGGAGGGATATCTCACCTGTGGAGGTCCTAGGGGTCCCAGCCCCACACTGTTGGGGTCCAACCCCAGCCACACCAGGCGCCCCAGCCCAGGGTTCCAGTGCCAGAAGAGAAGTCCCCATAACTTCTGGCTATAAAACCAGCGAGGATTGAGGCTGAGGGAGGCGTGGCTGCTAAAATTCCCTGTGTTCCTCTTAAAGGGCACACACACAGACTTACTCAGACTCATCCCTCTGAGCTCCAACACTTGGGCAGCAGCTCAAAAGGGACCAGGGACATACTGGGAGGAAGTGAATTGTCTGGCTTCAGGGTGAGAGCTGGTGGTGGGGTGCAGCTTTCCCCCACACAGAAGTGCTGGCAGAGACCAAGGTTCCTTTTGCTGAGCCCCTCCCAACTCAGAGTTCTTGGCTTCACCGTGGTGATTCCCTGAGGCCCACCCCACCCAGCTGGCAGGCCCACCCACACCATTGCCAGTGGTTTCTCCATACAAACGACCTCTTTTGGTTCATGCTTTGGACTTACCTAACATCTTTCAAACACGCAGCATCTGGGCCCTGCTACCGCGTTACTCTCACTAAGTGGCCCCAGGCCTGGCACTACCAGCAACCAGCCTCAGTTCACAGCTTAGCCTCTCCTGGGCACCTCCGACCCCAGCACAAGTAGCAGCCATCTGTAGATCGCTCCATGGGGTCAGCCCCTGTGCAGCAGCTCCTCCTCTGTCGTCATGGCCAGGTCTCGCAGCTGACCAGCCTGGGGCCAATCCCTCCCAGTAATGTGCCAACAGCAATCAAGGTCAGCCTACAACAGAACAGTGCACACCTGGAGCACCCAGCTCAGGTGACTGGGAAGGCTGTGCCACATGGCCCTACAGGACACCTGCTACATAAGGCCACTCTACCAAGACTGGGAGACATAGCAACTCTACCTAATACATAGACACAAACACAGGGAGGGAGAGAAAATGAGGAGACTAAGAAACAGGTCCCAAATGAAAGAACGGGAGAAATCTCCAGTAAAAGAATGAAACAAAATGGAGGCAAGCAAACTACCAGATACAGAATTCAAAACAATGGTTATAGCATGCTCAAGAAACATAGTGAGAACAGCATAAAAAGGAAACCACTTTAAAAAACCAGTCAGAAATGAAGGCTACACTAACTGAAATGAAGAATACATTACAGGGAATCAACAGTAGAGTAGATGAAGTAGAGGCTCAAATCAGAGATTTAGAAGATAAGGAAGCAGAAAACTCCTAATCAGAACAGCAAAAAGGAAAAAAAAAATCCAAAGAAATAAGGATAGTATAAGGAGACTCTGGAACAACTTCAAGCATACCAACATTTGCATCATGGGGGTGCCAGAAGGAGAGGAGAGAGCAAGAAATTGAAAACCTATTTGAAAAAATAATGACAGAAAACTTCCCTAAATTGATGAAGAAAATAGACATACAAGTCCAGGAAGTGCAGAGAGTACCAGACAAGAAGAACCAAAATAGGCCTATACCAAGACACATTATAATTAAAATGCCAAAGATTAAAAACAACGAGAGAATCTTAAAAGCAGCAAGAAAAAAGCAGTTATTTACCTACAGGAGAGCTTCCATAGGTTATCAGCTGATTTCTCAACAGAAACTTTGCAGGCCCAAAAGGATTGGCACAAAATATTGAAAGTGACAAAAAGGAAGGGCCTACAACCAAGATTACCCTACCCAACAAAGCTATCATTTAGAATTGAAGGACTGATAAAGAGCTTCCCAGATAAGAAAAAGCTAAGAGTTTATCACCAACAACCAGCATTATACAAGAAATGTAAAAGGGTCTTCTTTAAGAAGAAGAAATAAACACGGCCGGCATGGCTCAGTGGTTGACCATCAACCTATGAACCAGGAGGTCATGACTGTATTTTTTTTTTTTAATATATTTTATTGATTTTTTACAGAGAGGAAGGGAGAGAGATAGAGAGTTAGAAACATCGATGAGAGAGAAACATCGACCAGCTGCCTCCTGCACATCTCCTACTGGGGATGTGCCCGCAACCCAGGTACATGCCCTTGACCGGAATCGAACCTGGGACCTTTGAGTCCGCAGGCCGACGCTCTATCCACTGAGCCAAACCGGTTTCGGCAAACCAGGTTATGGTTCGATTCCAGGTCAGGGCATATGCCCGGATTTTGGGCTTGATCCCCAGTAGGGGGCGTGCAGGAGGCAGCCAATCAATTATTCTCTCTCACCATTGATGTTTCTATTTCTCTCTCCCTCTCCCTTCCTTTCTTAAATCAATTAAAAAATATTTTTAAAAGATTAACATTTAAAAAAAGAAATAAAAAGGGTCAAAAATGAATAATAAATGGTAATAAGTGCATTATCTATCAATAATTACTTGGAATTCAAATGGATTCAATATTCCAATCAAAAGACTGAATAGATAAACATTTCTAGCAAGGATGCATCCAGGTGATGTGTACTTCAAACTGCATTCCCATCAGGAGGCATTCATATCAGCTGGCCCACTGTTCCTGATGCTAAATTTCAGCGTTTGGTTAATTTGGAAACTGCCAGGTTGCTCTGAAGTAAGGGTACAATTTTCCTTTTTTGCAACTAACAAGTGATAGTTTGAGATCATATAAACATCCTTTTTCTATTAACCTTTCTATTAGGGCTTTTAACATCCATTGGTGATCCTTCCTGAAACAACCATTACATTGGGAATTGCAAAATGGGAGAGTTGTAATATCCCTCCTTCTTTTATTCATTGGTTTTCTCCTGTGAAGATGACCCTCCTTGATTTTTTATTTGCTTTGTTGTGATTATCACTATGGATTCATGGTGGTAGCTTGTGGTTGTCTAGTTCAATGTGTTTTAGTCCATTACTGTCATATTCCTTTTGATACCCAAATTGTCACAAATTTGGCCAGTAGATGTCCCTTTTAAGCTGCTTCTTATGTCCCTTTGATATATCCCTTCCTGCCTTTGAGCACTTTTTTGTTTTTGTTTTTTTTGGCCTTCTGTCACAGAAAAATACTTTTTCTTATACTTTCTATATCCGAGCTCTGGAGTCAGCCATTTCTCCCAGGAGCCCTCGTTCCTTTGAGTGCAAAATAATATTTAGAATCCAAGATCTGGGGGTTATGCGTGCTTGTTAATACTGGAAGGTCATCTACCCCAGTGGACAGAGCTAAGAAACATGTGGGTGAGTTCATACAAATACCTTTGATTCCAACCCAACACACAGCAGTCCTCCTCACTCTCCTCATTCCATGTTTCCATCTCCATTTTCTAACAGTGAGGACCCCCAACATCAATATACAGTATTGTAGTCTATTTCTCTATTCTACAATGAATCTGGCGTATTAGTTTCCCAGGGCTGCTGTAACAAAGTACCACAAACTGGACAGCTTAAAAAGAGCAGGAATTTGTTCTCTCACAAACCTGAAGACGAGAAGTCCAAAATCCAGCATTGGCAGGTCTCCCTGAAGACTGTAGGAGCAGATTTGCCCCATGCCTCTCTCCTAGGTTCTGGTGGTTGCTGGCAACACTTGGCATTCCTTAGCTGGTAGATGCATCACTCCAACCTCTGCCAACGTCTTCACGTAGCATTTTCCTGTTTGTTAGTTTCTGAGTCTCTAGGGCCAAATCCCCCCTCTTATAAAGACACCAGTTATTGGGTTAGGCCCCACCCAAATCTTTTTCTGTGTGGTTATGTTATCAATTTGATAATTAGGTTCACTAGTTTCAGGTTTTTTTGTTTTTTTTAACTCTAGGGTTTGATTCCCCTCCCCCCATTCTTTTAGGTTTTCAAAAATCATTTGAATATGTAAAACACCTATATGGTTTGCAAGTCAAAACTATATTAAAAGGTACATTTAGAAAGGGCTTACCTTCTACCCCAACTCGGGAAATAATCATCTTTACTAGTTTCTCTTTTTTCCTTCTTCTGTTTCTTGTCAGGAGGGAAAGTGTATGTATAACTGTATAACTTCACCTACTTTAGTTCACATACTGCACAGGCTCTTTTGTCCCAACACTGGACCACTCAGTGTCAATTCAGGCATTGCCCTCATCCTCATCCTCCAGCTGCAAAGTACTCCATTATGTGGCTATCTTATAGTCTAGTCAACCAATCTTTGATGGGTATGGAGTTTGCTCCCAATATTTTGCTATCAATGCCCTCCCAATATTTTGCTATCAATGATATTCAGTGGTTGAGCGTCAACCTATGAACCAGGAGGTCATGGTTCAATTCTCAGTCAGAACACATGCCCAGGTTGTGGGCTCGATACCCAATAGGGGGCGTGCAGGAGACAGGCAATCAATGATTCTCATCATTGATGTTTCTGTCTCTCTCTTCCTCTCCCTTTCTCTCTCTGAAATCAATAATAAAAAATATTTATTTTTTGCCCTAGCTGGTTTGGCTCAGTAGGTAGAGTGTCAGCCCGAGGACTGAAGGATCTCGGATTCAATTCCAGTCAAGGGCATGTACAGGCTCAATCCCCGGCCCTGGGCGTGTGCAGGAGGCAAACAATCAATGTGTCTCTCTCACATCGATGTTCCTTTCTCTCTATCTCTCCTCCCTTCCACTCTATAAAAACCAATGGGAAAATAACCTCAGGTGAGGATTAACAAAAGTAAACAAAATAAAAATATATTAAAAAATAATAATGTCATAATGAAGGTCCTTGCACATATCTTGTTTCATGTTTCAGGATGTCTTTGGGGTAAATTCTTAAAAATGGAATCGCTAGATCAAAGGGTAAATGCATGTTGCCTTAGTCAGATTGGGATGTTCTAACAGAATACGGTAGACTAGGTGGCTTATGAACAGCAAATGTATTTCCCACAATTCTGGAGGCTGTGAAACCCAAGACCAAAGTGAGGGCTTTCTCTGGGGTCTCCTTAATAAGGGCACTAATCCCATTCATGAGGGCTTTGCCCTCTTGACCTCATCACCTCCCAAGGCCCAAGGCCCAAGGATTTTAGCATAGAATTTGGGGAGACACAAACATTCAGTCCATTGCATACATGCTGTTCTGTTATAGTCAAATCCCCCCCCTCCCGCCGCCCCCCATCTGAAGCTGGACAACTTTGCTCTCCCATCGGCAATGTATATGAGTGCCTGTTTCCCCAGAAGATTTTCAATTTGGTTAATAACAGTGTATTTCAATGCAGAAAATGCAAAGCACTCCATCCTAAAGACAGGCACACAATCGGTGGAGATGCACAGCGTGTGAAGTGCTGAGACTGAGGGCCGTGGGTTAAGGAAGGTGTATTCGAAGGGACCCTCAACAGGGAGGGAATTTTCCACTCGGTTCTGTCATTTCTCTGACTCACTCTGTCAGAAGAGTTTCCTCCTCCCGGTAAGAAGCCATCACTTAGAGGAAACACTCAGTTGATGACAGGTTAGAGCCTCTTTTCTCTTTCTTCCTTTCGTTTTCTTTTTTCTCTCTTTTGAGAACAAATGCTATTTTCAAATGGAAGAATGTATTTCTGTGAGCTTTGGACCCTCCTCTGAGACCCTTATGAAATCCCCCCGTGGCAGAAAAGAGAGACCTATGAAGGACCATTGTTTTACCCTGAGCCTGAGAAAAAAAACAGCCTAGAGATCCCGCTGACTGTGACAAATAAAAGCCACTCCAAAGGCTGAGCAACGTTTTAGAAACAGCAATCATTTAGCATGCAATCTTCGCTGCATGGAAAAAATGAGACACAACTTTAAAATTAGGGAAAGAGACATCCACTGGTCAGCTCGGGGGAGGGCTGAACAGTCAAGAGGTACAGAAATTACACTTCTTTGCTGGCAGCCTGACTCTTTTCCCCCAGCTAATAATGGTACTTCAGCTGAAGGTGCACTCACCTTTTAAAAGAGTAGCAAGGAGAGGAGGTTTGTATTTAGTGAATAAAAGGAAAGGGTTTGTGAGATGTTTCTGGGCTGTAATTTACCCAGAGGCACCAGGATGATACCAAAGGAATGTCTGTGCTTTCAAGCCTCTTTCCACTCCGCCTCCATGTGGCAAATATGTCCTGAGCCTCGGGGATGTGCAAGCTCTCTGCCCGCACAGGCAGGGGGGCAACATCAATCGAGCTCCTCCTCCTCGAGGAAGTGATCAAGTCCCAAGAGAAGCCCTGGGAAGGCTATGGAGACCCCAAGAGGGAAGGAATGCAGCCAGCTATGGGTTGGAACAGGAGGTGGGCTTCACAGAGGAGGGGGCATTTGAGCCAGCATAGGTGGGATGTCTTCATGCTGTTGGAGGGGGATGGGGCATGGGAAGGGCTTGTGGTATGAGAGAGACCTGCCTTTAATGGGAGGCAGTGAATTCTGTGATGGCTCCTTCGACAGGACCTTGACTTCAATAGAAAAGGAAGAAGCATTCTGTTTAGCAATTGTATGTGTCGATTTATAAAAGGAAAGGGAGAATTTCTGGGAAAGAACTATTTTTATCACCGGGCAAATTAGAAAAGCAGGTAAATGCTTTAATTTTAGAGATGCCAGGAAGTCATTCTATATAATAAAAGGCTAATATGCAGATTGACCTACCAGTGGAATGACTGGTCGCTATGATGCACACTGATCACCAGGGGGCAGATGCTCAATGCAGGAGCTGACCCCTGGTGGTCAGTGTGCTCCCACAGGGGGAGCAAGCAGCAGGGGTGAGAGCCGATCCCACCTCCGCAGCAGAGCTAAGGATGTCTGGCTGATGGCATCCCCCCCGCCCGAGGGCTCCCGGACTGCGAGAGGGTGCAGGCCAGGCTGAGGGGCCCCCTCCAAGTGCACGAATTTCATGCATCGGGCCTCTAGCCTACTATAAAATTTGAATTCGTGATTCTTTGGAAACTGAAAAGCTTTTGAAAAGATAGATTTATGTAAGGAATTGAGGTGTTTTTCCCCCAAGTAAATCTAGAGAATACAAAACAGCTCAGCCCAATTCGTCAATTTCCTTAGGGCTCCCTCCTGTTACGTGAATGCTTTCAACTCAGCTCTAAATTTATGCACATTAAGGGACTGATGTTGTTTTTTGAAGTAACTTCCCCCTTATTACATAAGTGACACATTGATTGTAGAAAAATTTTTTAACACATATGAGTAAAAAGAAGAAAATTCCCTCAGATTCCGACTAATCAACTGCAAGTACAGAGAGATGTTTTTGCTGATCATTCTTCCAGTCTTTTTTCAAATGTGTGTGCTTAAACGTCCATCTTGATAAGTCTATTTATAAACAAAATTAGATCATTTATAAATGAAATAAGATCATACTACCATTTAGTTTAGGAATCTGCTTGTCTATTCAATACATTATGGACATCTTTCCAGATTATTAAATACGTTAAAAGTCACTTTAGTGATATTCCATTTTAGATATATGTCATAATTTAAATAATCAATCTTCTATTATTGGGCATTCAGGTTGCTCCTAATATGTCACTATTATAAATAACGCTGTAATAAACAATCTTGTAGCTAGTTTTTCCCCATGGATTCTTATATTCCTAGAAGTAGCATCTCTTCACTAAAGGTATGAACATTTATGGTATGGGTGGTCCAGACTACCCTCCAGAAAGGTCCTATCGATTCACACGTGCATTCCGGAGGCCAATGACTGTTTCCAAGCCTTGCTAGCTGCCTGTTCATTTTTAAACCTCTTTGATGGCTGTGCACTTGGTATGTTTTTGAAATGATTGTGCTTTCTCTTTAGGATGATATTCATTTGTTTGGTGCTAATTTCTACACTGCAGTCCCCAGTTTCCTTGTTAGAGTCTTTAAAATAGAAGTAGCAATAGTGGTTAAAAGCTTTGAATTCGTGGGAAGACAGGTCTTGTCGTCAACACGATGAGCAGTTAAGGACCCAGAACGGGTCCCTGGTATGGGGGCACACCTCCCTCACGTCTCAGATGGCCCTCGTGAAGCGATCGGTCTCTAACAAAGACATCCTGCTCTTTTTACGGGACCCTAAGTTCCTGAATGCTTCGTTCTAGTGACTCAACAAAGAATATTCTTCCTATTCCTATGGATGTTAAGGGTGAGGGATTTGTTTCGATAGAGAATGAAAAGTTCTCCTATTACTTCTTGTTATGAAAACACTTCTCTAAAATCCAGGTACTTGCAATTTTCAAGGAACAATGCGTGAATAATAGCTAGTTATTAATTTTAACTACGTGCTATTTCTTCAAGTCTATTTTGTTTATGAATGGACATCTTTTTCTTTCTCATTTCATACCATAAGCAGTTTTGCTACATTTGTATGTTTTGCTAATGGTTAAGGCAATACATTCTCCATTATAATAGTGAATGTATTTTAGTGCTCAATGCAGTCTTCCTAAATAATAATTAATAATAATAATATCATTTTCTACTTGTGTGCTACATTATAGGATTCACTATACATAGGACTAAAATAGATCTAACTATATAGTTTACAAGGTGATTTAAAATGAATAAGCTAAGTGGAAGGAAGTGAGGTATTGGTCCCTTTACAGTTTGAATTCCAACTAAGAGTACATGAACTCCCATAGCCACAACCTAAAATGTCAAGTATGTGTGCCCAGACAACTCTGTATCTTTATCTAATTTTCTCCACATTGCATCCTCAATAGTACATTTCCTTAGATCCCCCTTGTTCCAGAATGCTTCTGTTGGTCAAAAGCCATAATCCTTGAACCCTGTGTGTCTCAGACCCCGTGGTTAGGGATATTCCAAAGAAACCCATAGCCCCAGGCTCTTGTCTCATTTCCCACAGTTTCAGATAAGCACACCAGCATTACAGCACCTTATCCATGAGTTATTTGGGGGAACCTGTTTTGAGAATACATTTCTATCAAGGTCATACAATTGTCTGCATCTCATAATTGAAGATATGGCTACCCTTTGTCCCAGCATGTGCCCTGATGGGGTAACCCAAAACCTAGGTATGTGCCCTGACAGGGAATCAAACCTGTGACCTTCAGTGTACGAGACAATGCTCCAATCAACCGAGCCACATCAGCCAAGGCTGAAAGGCTGCACATTTATATCAGCCAAGGGCAGAGATGCATAGAGGTCTACACAGAGCTTCTGGTTACCTTGTCCCTGTGGTGCTGTGGCCAGCGCTAACGTTCTCCTGCAACAACGTGTGACGATATTGCCAACCAGGGAAACTCACTTGAGCCTTAGTGTCCAGAGTTTTTATTGGAGCCTGATCAGCTAGAACTGGTTGGTCACCCAGGTGGCTGACCTGTCTTCAGCTCCTCTGGAGATTAAGCTATTACCATATGGCCCCAAATCCCTACCTTTTCTGGTATGGCCCCAGGATCCCAGGTAAACAAAGATGCTCTTAACAGACATAACATTCTGACGGCTTAGAAAGCACCTCCCAGGAGTCCAGGGGAAAGCCCAGGCCTCTCTTTGGGCACAAATAATGCTTTATACTACATGGGGCTAAACCAATTGCGCTTAACTTATTTCCACAGAATGTTACAATCCCACATTTACAAATTATCCTTACGATCAAAACTAAGGAAAGACATTCACCTCCCCCTCTCCAGTAAAAGACTTCCAACCACACAACAGGACAAGTCTACCTGGGACCCCTCTCCTTATGGAGAAACCTTTGTAAACATCACATATGGGTTTCCAGGTGGAGCTTCGGTGAGAGAGGCTACCTCCTGTCCTTTCCCTAACTTTCTCCCTAGATTTTGGGGGTTCATTTATCTCTTCTAGCTTTCCATAGATTTACTGCTGGGGCTGCCTATGTGGTTTGAATTTGTTGATTTTTCAAAGCAACTGAAAAAAGTCTTTTGAGAGTGATAAAAATAAACTGTGTTTATAGATGTGAAAGATGCAAGTAATTAAAAGTTATCAAGCACCTGTTTCTAGATGTTTCCAATATATATTTGAGGATTATCTCCTCACTACAAAAAACAATTCCATGTCATTTTTCCTACTAGATTGAAGACAAATGTATTTTAACATTTGATTGTCTGTTGCCAGATCATGTAACCCTAAAAACCTTTAGAATAATTAAATAGAAATGTGCAGTTCCTTATCCCACACAACACAGTCTTGACTTACTAGCATATTCTTCCAAAATCTGCCATGAGCCAGCTGTGTGACCTTGCCATTTTAACCCTCTGGTTCTGTTCCCTTTTTTCTGTCAAATAAATGTGTTGGACCAGATCATTTTTAAACTTCCTTCTGCTTCTAGCAATTCTCCCTCAGAATAAGGTAACATTTTCTAAATGAGGATTCCTGAAGCCTGAGAGGGCTATATAAATAAGAATCTACTTTTCCCCAACATTTACTCTTTGTAATTCAAAGGAAAAAATAAACAATCTTTAGATAAAATACATAAAATAACTAATGTTCAAAAACGGAGCTCAGCTGAGTAAACTTGAAGATCTAATTGGCTTTACTAAGTGATTCATGAGTCAGGCAACATCCCATCTAGCAACTGGAAGCATGTTCCGTTGAGTCCCTCCAAATGGAAGATTCTTGATAGGCAGAAATAGGGTGGGACTAAGAAGTTAAAGGAGTTGAATTATTTCAGACAAGAACCCTTCCCTTCGGGAAGGCGGGGGTCTTATCAAGCAGATGACCCCCACTAGTGAGGACCAAGAAACTCAATACTGATTGGCTTAAAATTCCACGCCTGGCAAAGTCTGAGACTGCATTAGGTTAGTTATTAAATTTTGTTTTGGCAAAAGTGACTCCCTTTTGGTCCATTGATTCTTCTTTCTTTTTTTAAAAAAAAAATCTTTATTGTTGAAAGTATTATATATGCCTCCTTTTCTCTCCCATCCACTGATCCTTTTTTTTAACACTAAATATTTTTTAAAGCATACCATTACTACCTGGCTGGCATGGCTCAGTGGTTGAGCATCGATCTATGAACCAGGGTTGCTGGCTCGATCCCCAGTAAGGGGCGTGTAGGAGCCAGCCGATCAATGATTCTCTCTCATCATTGATGTTTCTATCTCTCTCCCTTCCTCTCTGAAACCAATAAAAATATATTTTAAAAAACAAACAAACAAACAAACAAAAATACCATTACTTCCTTAATAAATACTTATAGAGCACCGACCATGTGCTAATCAGGCATATTTGAAAAATTTATCTACATTTTGTGAATAAAGTATATTGTGAGTAAAATGTCAGTTAAATGGAGATGTTATAATTTCCTGCCTAAGCACTAAATGTGATAGAAAATAGAACATGGGGAGTTTAGCTTAAGGTTATATGCCTTCAGAACTCAGTGACTTTCTAAACTGATTTTATAATTAGGAAGATATTTTTAGCTTATTTTTCAACTGGAAGGTTTTAGTATGCTCACCTTAATGCTCACAGCTGGCTAACAGTTGTGAGTATGTAAAACACAGTTTATTCTTGTATTATTATTTATTAATAATTGTACAAACAACTATAAATCTACTTTTGCCCACCCTGAATGTAATTTCACTTGAATATTTTCTGATTTAAAAAAAAATTTAATCTTTTCCCCTTGGTGCAGCAAAGTGCGAAAGTAACAGCTTCACTGAGTGCTGCACCCAGACTGAGAGGTGGTGAAACCGTGCAAAGCAGGAGGTTCTAGTGATTGCCACACATGCTCTTCTTTGGACCCTGATGAAAGATGAGTAGGATATCATAGTGCCCAGCCTGGAGGAGCCCTACTGGCAAAAGTGACTTACAGTGTCAGCCAATGCTGCTGGTTACACAAAGGAAAGGGCCTGGGGGAGGGGTGCCCCAGTGCGCCTACACCCCCCAGAGTAACTACTTGACCCCAGGAGCAGAGAGCCCAGAGCCTGGAAAAGTGTGTGAAACCAAAGCCTCGGAGGAGTCAGCAAGGACAGTGGCTCTAGGAAGCTGGCAAGGAACTGAAGAGCCCATTGCAGTGCCAGGAGGCTGGCCTCCCCCGCAGGTGATGGTACTCCGAGGCAGGTTGTTAAGCAGGGGAGGGACCAAAGCAGCCCCATATTTTAGGAAGGGGACAGAGAGAGGATGAGCTGGGTGGGGACAGGGCCAAGGATTGGGGTAGTGCTTTAAAGGTCTGGAGACCCAGGGGGCTCAGTGAGGCACTGACATGTAGGTGACAGGAGGTGCAGGAGAAGTGGAGGCCGGCTCTCACCTTCTGCTGGCCTCCTGGTGGGGGATGTGAGTGCCTGGTGGAGTGTTTAGGGCACATCAGAAAGAGATGGCCAGAGAGCAAATAGAAATGTAGAGCTCAACAGGAGGCTGTCTGTCTGGAGACATGTGGAAAGAGTCAAGGAAGGGAGGAGCTTGGCTTGGAAAAAGAGACCAGATGGCTGTCACGAAGATATTCTGAGGCCTGAAGGGCACGAGAAGATGGGAACTGTCCATTCTGGCCCCTAGAGGGAACTAACTTTTACACAACTGCCATGTTCTAGACGGCTGGCTAAGGAACCTAGTAAAGCTAACTGAAACCCTCCCACCAGTGTCTGCATCCCCCAAACAAGGAATGTGTTCCTTTAAACACAGTTAGAGCCCCCTGCGCTCTGCACGCCCCCTCCCTGCCCACAGGTACCCTCTCGCACGGGCCCTGGCCCGCAGCCTCAGAAAGGACACCGGGCAGTGTGCCAATCGGATGAAATCCCTCCAGATTTCCGCGGGCCACGGGATCACTCACACTCCACTGGGCTCCGTTTTTATTTGCTTTCTGTATCCAGAAGCGGATTCAGCTACTGTAGCTAACACGTAGGCGCAGATTCCAAGAGTCAGTGTGACGGAGCAGGGACGCCGGGCGGAGGTTTGGGGCACTTTGTCTCTCCCCCTCTAGCTCCACCATACCCACCCCGGGCCGCCAGGGCCTGCGGGGCGCGGGGCGCGGGGCGCGGCCAGACCGGCCGGAAGAAGCCTCTGCGCCAGCCCCCTCTCCGTAGCCAAGGTGCCGGGGCTCCCTAAGACCCCAGTCTCGGCCTCGGACTCCCTCCGAGCGACAGAGGCAGGTTCCCGGCTGGTCCCTGCGGCAGACCGCAGAGGATGTGCGGCCTCGCCGGGCGGAAGTTCGAGGGCGCGAAGGGCAGAGGGTCACCTCGCCCGGACCTTCCAAGTTCTCCTCCCGAGCCGGTGGGGTCCGGCCCGGCGGCGAGGAGGGCGCGGTAGGCGGAGGGCGCAGTTCGCCGGCCCCCACGCATCCTGCCCTCCCCCTCACCCCCGAGCCGGGTGCGGTGGCGGCAGGAGAGCGAGGCGCGAACCCCGCGGGAGGTCGGCGTCCGCCGCCAGGGTCGCGCCCAGCCCCGCTCCCCGCCTCGCGCCGCCTGGACTCGCCCCCGCCGAGCGCGCCCCTCCCGCCTCCCCCGTTGCCGTGGCAACCCCGGGATCCTCCAGGCGCGCGTCCGCCCGCCCGCCCGCCCGCGGGAGCGCTCGGCAGCAGCGGCTGCAGCTCCGACTCGAGCAGCGCGCCGTGCGCCCCGGATCCTGAGCCCGCTCCTCGCCCCTGGCCGGGCTGCGGGCCCCAGGGCGCCCCTGAACCCGGCCCCCGCGCCGGCCGGCCGCTGGCCCCATGGAGCTGCTGGCCGCAGCTTTCAGCGCCGCCTGCGCGGTGGACCACGACAGCTCCACCTCGGAGAGCGACACGCGCGACTCGGCGGCGGGACACCTGCCCGGCAGGTGAGGACTAGCCGGCGCCCGGACCCGCGCGTCGCCCCCGCGTTCCTCTGGCCCCAGCTCGCGCCCCCCTACCACCCGTGGCCTTTGCCCCGTGGTCCCCGTCGTCCCTCACTCCACCCTGGCCCCTGTCGTGCCCGCACCCGACTGGGGTTAGTGATGAGTCCCAGCCCGGCCGCTGACGCCCCTGTCCCTGCCCCAGACCCTCTCAGGGGCGCCCTGGGCGCGCGCGTCTTGCTCGGCATCCCCTTCTCCACGTCGAGGGACCCCGGGACTGGAGGACCCAAGCCCGAAAGGGACTGGGGGCCGGTGACAGCGGACGGCGCGGGGTGCGCAGCGCGGGCTGGGCTCTCGGCCGCGGGACCCGTTGGGGCGTCCGGGCGGCGCCGCCGTGGAGAGAGCTGGGAGCGCCAAGTTTCCGATGCCTGCCTGCGAGCTCCGAAAACCTGAAGGTTTTGGACGGGTTGGTGTGGGAATGAATCACTCGGTCGCGCCCTGGTGCTGTGACAAAAAGGGCCTGTGGGGCCCGCCTGGACGGTCCCGGGCGGGTCCAGCTAGCCACGGCCGCGTCTCTCGCCAGCTAGCCGAGGTGTGTCGTTACTTAAAAATAACTGGTCCTGCCCCTGCTTCTTTCTGGCAGTGAGTCACCCTCCACCCCGGGAAATGGGGCCACGCCCGAGGAGTGCCCAGCGCTGGCCGACAGCCCCACCACACTCACGGAGGCCCTGCAGATGATCCACCCCATTCCCGCCGACTCCTGGAGGAACCTCATCGAACAAATAGGTGGGTACTCGAGCGGTGGCTGCGCTTCACGGGGCAAAAGTGGGCTCCTGGTGGACTCTGAGGGTCCCCCTGCTACTGAGATACCCTCGCATTTCTGTGAGGAGGCTAGGGGACGTTTTTGTTGTTGTTTGTTTTTAATGTATTTTTATTGATTTCAGCGATGAAGGGAGAGAGAGATCAATGATGAGAGAGAATCATTGATTGGCTGCCCCCTGCTCGCCCCACACTAGGGACTGAGCTCACCACCCAGGCATGTGCCCTGATGGGGAATTGAACCGTGACCTCCTGGTTCTCGGGTCCATGCTCAACCACTGAGCCACGCCGGCTGGGCCTAGCGAACGTTTTGACATGTTTGATTCTAACTGGTTCTAGAGGCAAAACTGCCCCATTTTAATCGTGCTGCATAATTGGGCTTTAGCAAATGCATTTCTGTCCTGCTCTCTCTGGAGAGGTCTACCCGCCCAGCCCCTTGTCACTTCTGTGGGAAAGACCAGGGGTGAGGTGCTGCCAGGCCAGGCAGGGGGGAGCCCAGGACGAGGTCTGGGGAAGACCTGGAAAGAGAGAGAATCTGCAAAAAAAAAAAAGGGGGGGGGACCTCTGGGGAGAGCCAGGCTCACGGGTGCAATCCAGGAAGAGGAGGCAGTGGCAGACTTTGCACAGGGGACAGGTAAAGTAGAGAGAAAGTGGGGACCCCCCCTCCAGCCCCTCGGTTAAAGAAGCCTAGTTCCACCTGCCTGTCCAGCACCGTGGCCGAGAGGTGGGGGGTGCGGCCGTTTATGTCCAGCTCGGCACAGCTGCAGCTGAAGCCCTGTGAATGCAGAAAGTGGATTGAGGAGTCCCACGTACGTGAGCACTTGCATTTCAAAGTCAAAAATTGCTAATAATGTCAAACTAGTTCTCATCATGTGGGTTCCCTTATTCAGAAAATGGTACCGGCAGCTTAGAAAATCTTCTGTTTTTCAGTGTCGTCAGAGCAGCAGTCTATTTGTTCAATTGAAATTCTAGGTTTGGAAAATTTGTTCCCTAAATATCATCATTGCCCTTCATCCCAAATGCTCAGACAGACAGGAGGTGTCTCGAGTGGAAGTGGAGCATCCGTGGCCCCAGAAGACCCTGCGTTTGGGAGACTTTGGGGGCGGACCACTCTTCCCTGGCAGGGGTTTTTCCAAACTGAGCCCTGAGAGGAGCTGAGCCCTTGCAAAGCTGAGGGGGTGGAGTGCACACTGCACGCTGTGAAGCTGCTGACTCCAGAAATTTTGTTTCCAGCAGGCCCCCTGAGTGTCAGGCCGGGTGGGATGGTGGCGGCGGCTTTTCCCTTTGTTTGCAGGGGGAATGGAGAGGGGCTGATCTGAGAACAGACTCCTGAAAATGCCTTTCCCCCACCTCCCTGCCACAGTGTCCTTCCTAATGAGCAGGGCCACCTCTGCCCCTCTGCCGTGGCAAATGCTGGAAGCCTAGACTTCTACCTCTTGAAAGGGACCCTCTTTGACTAAGATCGATGCCGTGACTACGAAGGAACTCGGGGTGGGGCTGGGAGAGGCTCCTGTCTGTGCTCTGGGCATGTGGAGACGCCTCTCCTGGAGGCAGCTGGACCTGCTGAGCCAATGCATAAACCTGACGCTGGGAGGCAGGGGCCCTGAGCTGTGGTGCCTGCCCATCTCTGCACTCAGTTTCCTTGTGTGCCAAACAGAAGAGACTGACATGGTAACTCTCTTTTTCTGGCTCCTGGGCTAGATCCATAGTAGGTGCTCAGCAGATGTGTTGAATGACAGCACAGAGCTGTTGCTGCCTTCTTCTCACATTCTCCCTTACAGATTCCTACACCAGCCCTACCTGCTGTTAGCTCTGTGAATGAAGTGAATTCTTTGCCAGGGATCAGGAAAGGACAACAGGTTCCTAAAACACACAGTGTAACTGAGGGGGGAAGAAGGTGGAATGACCGTGTGGGCACTTTGCAGACACTGTGTTGGACTTTGCAGTGGGTCCCACAGAGGCCAGAACAGAATCATGACAGGATTATGCATGATATGGTATACAACCATCATTATAGATGGTGGGCCCTGCGACTCTGGGATTGTGTGTGTGTGTGTGTACATGTATGTGCATGTATTACTGTTGTTTATGACACCTAATAAATGCTTGGCACATAGAAGGTGCTCAGTAAAAAAATAAGACTCTCTGTCCCTTAGAAGTTTCCATTTGAAGGATTCAAGGAACAAAATTATTCTGTTCAGAAAGTGAGATTTTGATTGACTGAAGACTTTGAAGAAGAGCTGGGAACTTACCCTCATGTGCAGGGCAGCACAGCCAGCCAGGTATAGATCATTTTAATAAGGAGAGATGAAAACTGAGCCTTCTAATTCTGCATGGATATGATATCAGGTGCAGGGTATTATAGGTAAAATTAATTTCCATGTAAAGTTGTGCTTGCTAAATGTACAAAATATAAAGTAGGAAAACATCATATATTAACAGTACATTGAGCACAGAAATTTAATAACATAGTTCCTCTGGTAAAAGTACTCTCTATTGTAATCTGAATTTTAAAGCTAAAAAAAATAAACAGGATATGAAAAATGGGGACACGGTGTGTCAGATAACTCTGTGTAATCACAGTAACTCTAGGAAAATTGATTTTTAAATACGTACTTTAAATACCACAAAAAGAGATATGAAATTTTAAGAATATTCTAAAAGCACGTGTATTGGAAGTCTTTGGTTGAAAGTAACAGAATAGCCAGCAAAAATAATAATAATAATAATAATAACCTTAAACAATGTAAGTATTCTATCTCAGTTAATGAGTCCAGGGGTAGGATGTCCAGCAGTTGGTTAATTCAGCCAAGCAATTACCCAGCTCCTTTTCCTTCACCATTCTCAGCATTTAGGCTTCATGTCACAAGATAGCTGCCACAGCTCCAGACATCACATCCTCAAGCAGCCATGTATAAAAGCAAAAAAGGGCAGTCTGTCTTCAAGTGTCTGCTGGGGAGGGACATCTTTTTAAGAAGCTATCCCCCTTACCTGCCTCAGCCAGATTGTGTCATTTGCTATGTCTAAACCCACCACTGGCAAGGGGAAGGGAACTATCACAGGAAGTTTTGATCAGTCAACATTCACCCACTTCCCTGAGCACAGAATGGGTCAGCACTCAAACAAACCCCTCCCCTGTCAGCTGGGAAGAAGGGTTGTGAGGGGTGGGAGAGAGGCAGCCAATGGTGTCTGCAACGATGTGATTTCAGAAATATTATTTTCAATCCAACTACTCACACTGCTAATATTGCTGTCTTTTTTTTTAGCATATGATATTGGATATAGGTGTTTTTTTAAATTGATTTCAGAGAGGAAAAGAGATGGAGATAGAAACATCAATGATGAGAGAGAATCACTGATCTGATGCCTCCTGCATGCCCCCCCCCAATATGGGGGGGGGGGGGGCGTTGAGCCCGCAACCCAGGCATGTGCCCTGACTGGGAATTGAACTGTGACCTCTTTGTTCATAGGTCGACACTCAACTGCCGAGCCACGCCAGCTGGGCTGGAGATAGTTTTTAACCCACAATTTTTTACCCATTACTTTTTTTACCCATGGCTGTAGCGTACATGAGATGTATTTTTGAACCTTCAAAAAGATGCCAAATTAGATATTTTTGTGAAGCTTGGAAACTGCATTTTTAAAAGGTGTTCAATTCAATAAATAAGTATGTACCTACCATGTGGGGGAGGCACTGTGCTAAGCATCGAAAAGTGACTCCAAGTCAACTGTGGGAACCTAGTTCCTTTAAACCTCCATAAACCAGTATCAGAATCACAGAATAATTGGTTTACTGTTGACAGCAATAGAGATCTTGTGCTCATGACTGAACCAGTTTGCGTAGTGACATTAAACCTCTGTCTTTATAGATCTTCAGTCCAGATTGCATTTAGTGTAGACTAGGTTTTCTTTTTCATTCCTTTGTCAGATTAACTCCATGTTGTATTCTGCTGGAATGTAACCTTGTACAATCACAGGATCTTAATTTTTTAAACAAGTTCTACACTTTCCGTAAAGGCTTTATCATTTAGTGTCATGCAACATAGGAAGCCAACTAGTTTAATCCAAAGGATGGATTTAGCTTGGCTGGTGTGGCTCAGTGGTTGAATGTTGACCTGTGATCCTGGAGGTCAGGGTTTGATTCCCAGTCAAGGCACATGCCCAGGTTGTGGGCCCGATCCCCAGTGTGAGGCATGCAGGAGGCAGCCAATCAATGAGTCTCTCTCATCAATGATGTTTCTATCTCTCCTTTCCTCTCTGAAATCAATAAAAATATTTTTTTAAGAAAAGAAGGATAATCGGCAACGTGTTTGTACTGCATTATAAGAGACAGTGCTATACAAGTGGTGCATTTATCCGTATCAGAACTTTCCTGGGAGAATCATCTTTGTTTTGTGAGTAGACATATCAAAGGTCTGACCACTCTCCGGACCAGTATGTCCAGCTGCTCACTGGACCTCTCCACCTAGGTGCCCCTCTGCTGCTCACGGGATCCCTCCACCATCCCCCTCCCCAGTCAGATCCTCCTGTGTTCCTCATCTCCTTGAATGGGGCCAACCGACCTTGTTGCCAGTCTGAAAACCTGGACATCATTCGTGACCCAGCAGCACCAGGACATGTCTTCCACTTTATCACTGTGCCCTGACAGGTGCGGCTCCATCCCTCCACCCACTGCAGCTCAGGCCTGCCTCCATCATCACTCCTGCAGAACTGTCACAGCCTCTTCCCATCCGGGGCCTCCAAAAACAGACCAGAGCTGCTCGCCCGCCCGCCTGGGGTCTCTTGGGGCCTCTCTCTTGCCCAGAGGATAGGCTGCCGCCTCTGTGGCATGGCAGGCAGACAAGACCCGTGGAGTCCGATGCCCCTCCTCCCAGCCTCACATGCCCGCTCCCCCTCCCCACCCAGCTGCCCCTCTCCCTAGGCTGGGACCCCCTTACTGCGGAAGCTTCCTGCTGCTCCTGTGAGGAGACAGCCCCGCCCCTAAGCCAGGATGTCTGAAATGGGTTTTTCCCTGTGGAGGAGGTGCCACCTCTGTGCTGATTCATAGGCACCCTCACATCTCCTTGGAGACTTAGAATACATTTACTTCAAGTACAGTTGGTCAGGGAAGTAAGTCTGAAACTGCAACAGCAAAAAAGGAATGTTTCCCTTTTGCATCCTAAGGATGGTGCAATGTTTTTTCCTTCAAAATGAGAATTGACAACTACTCCCAGTTCACAAATGAACATACTCGAGTTTTAATATGGAAGCATTTAAGGCCTTGAAAGCATCCTGGGGGATACTGAAGCGTAATTGGGACATTTCCATCCACTCTGCACACGTTGGTTATTAACACATCAAGTTGTGGATTCTTGTTTGCCAAGCAGGGTTCCCAGCAGGGTTCCTGTGTGGGGAAAGCATATATTTGTGTGATTGGATTTTAAATCAGTTCAGGGGTTTCTTATCCTTCTTTGAAAAAAAACTTACAAGGGCTGATCCTTTCCGGGGAGGGAAGGCCTGGCAGTAGTTGGCTGAGGGTCTGTCTTGGTGTATTCCTGGGGTCCTGGCCCTTATGAGAGGACAAAGCCTCGCCTTAGTGATTCAGAAAGATCTTCACCTGAAATATTTTTCTGCTCTTCATTCCAATTCTATCGATTTCAAGGGCTCCTATATCAGGAATACCGAGATAAATCAACTCTCCAGGAAATTGAAACCAGGAGGCAACAGGATGCAGAAATACAAGCCGATGACCTCCGCTCCCCGTCCAGCGAGGAGACGCCTGAGGAGGAGGAAGAGGAGGAGCAGGAGGAGCTGGCAAGCCCACCTGAGAGGAGGGCTCTGCCCCAGATCTGCCTGCTCAGCAACCCGCACTCCAGGTTTAACCTCTGGCAAGACCTCCCGGAGATTCAGAGCAGCGGGGTGCTGGACATCCTCCAGCCGGAAGAGATTAAACTGCAGGAGGTGAGGGCGCCTGGGGTGGGATGGGGGGACAAGGGGGTGTTTTAACCAATGTGCCTCGAGGCTGCCCAGCAGGCTCATCCTGAGAAGCCTTGGCAGGGTTCATCCACCCAGAACATGCAGGAAAATTCCCTTATTTCACGGGGAACAAAAAAACAGCTCGTTACCTTGTAGGATAGCTCAATCCCAACACTGAGTGTTCCCGGCATAGTGGTTTCATTACATAGCAAGATTGCATTCTTTAAATCCGCCGTTATTGTTGGGAATTTCCTGGCACCGGTGACCACGAATGCTCTAGGTGGCGCGGAGCAAACTGTGACTGTGAAATCACTTCCGTCGGCGCTTGGCTTCTCACTCAGTAGCCCACAACTTTATTGCGCTGTCGCTTGAACCTCGGGGAAGGGGAGGCTCTGAAAGAAAGCCCTAGCATGCCCACCCCTTCTCGAACTGGCACTTGCTTCTCTGCCCTCTCCTTGGCTGGTCCAGGCAGACTGCCCATCTGTCCATCAGACTGAGGTATCGCTGAGGTGCCTCCTGGTTTGTGGCCACCAGGCAGAAATAATCAATTACAAATGAGCAGTAACAGTAATGAGTAACTAAGAAATTTAAGTATTCACTTTAGTTGCACAAAGATTATTTGGCCTAAAGGGGAAAAATCTGTGGAATAGGGAGACTAGAGTATGGGGTATGGTCAATAGTAAGGAGAGAGACTGGGTGAGAGAAATGGTGAGTGTGCAAGTGTGTGTTCGTTGTGAAATTTAAAAAGTGGGTACAGAGGGGAAAATGAAATGAAGAGATTGGGTTTTTCCACTGGTTCAATCCAAATCCCATCATATCTATTCTCTCTGCGTCCCTCTTGGGCCACCCTGCCCCTCCCTACCCCCCCACCCCCACCCTCACCCTCCCCTACCCCTTACACTCACCTACTCCTTAAAGCTGCACTTGAACCTGTTTGTGTTTGTTGCTGGTTGCGGTCCTGACACCACATCTTCTGCCTTCTCTGACCCGTTGCTTACTCTTGCGCCAGATTCTGTAGACACGTTTGCTCTTCTCCTTTA
Source organism: Myotis yumanensis (assembly GCF_028538775.1). NCBI lineage: Eukaryota > Metazoa > Chordata > Mammalia > Chiroptera > Vespertilionidae > Myotis > Myotis yumanensis. The sequence goes on along the minus strand of NW_027223759.1, from coordinate 31,600,745 downwards.
TTTAAAAGGCGAACTACAAACTAGGCACACAGTTAGTGACCTGGACTGAGAGTCTTCCTGGCCAGGGCTGCCTAACTCAGACCGGTTGCTCCACGCATCCGCTCCCTGGGAAAGCTTGATGAAGCTGATGGATGAAGGGCCGCCCACGGTTCACCTGCATCCTGTACAGCGCAATCAGGAGAAATTGGTTTAAACTGTGACATCCCTGGGGCCGTGAGCAGGGATTTGTAAATGTCTGCATCGAGAGTTTTATATGCACCTTCGATGTACATGATGTCTCGTCATCAGAGGCCTTCCACTGAGGCAGGAGGAGCGGGACAGAAGAGAGCCCACCAGACTTTGCCCACAGAAGCAGCCAGGTGGAAGGTGCCAGGGGAGACGGAGGAACCCCTCCGTGTGACCGTCCCTCCTCCCCAGGGGACCCAAGGGCTATGTCAGCCACAGGCAGGCCACTGTCCCCGACTTTCTTGTTGAAGGAATTATACAACACAGTTTTGCTCTTGGTTTCTTTCACTCCATATTACCAACCTGGGGCCATTTTCTCCCCCTTGTAGTCCTCAGAGCAAGGAAAAGAGACCGGCTGTGTGTTGGGGAGGGAAGATAATTCTTTTTTACCTTGATCATTTGAGAAGTGAAGGTTTTTAATATTTTGGAAAACTTAGAGATAAATCCTAGTAGAACTTAAAATAGGATATAAACCGCCTACCACACGCGAAAAGCTAAATGTAGAGAAAGCAGGGCCCTGGCAATAAAGGAAAGCAAACGGGGGAGAAGCACAAAACCAAACAGCACAAGAGAAGGCGGCAGAGTTCATGGCAAAGGTGTGAGGGGCAGCAATCCATGTGGATTGCCTGACTCCTCCACTGAAGGACAGAGGCTCTCCAATTGGTTGGAAAACTGAACCCGCTGTATTATCAGACAGCGTAGGATTCAGGGCAAGGAAAGTTACCACAAGGGACGATGGATCCTTTTATATTGTCAAACGTATCACTTCATTTATTTTTCATTTAATTTAATTTAATTTTTTTGTTAATCCTCACCCAAGGACATTTTTCCATTGGTTTTTGGAGAGACAGGAAGGGAGAGGGAGAGACAGAGGGAGACTTCTCGGTTGTGCTTAGAATGTGCTCCCTCCTGTGTTCTCCGAAAAACGAAGCATCTTATTCCCTTGGAGCCCTAGCCCCCGACCGACACGGGTGGGTATAACACACACAGAGTTCTGAATACCTGCTCGTGTAAGCGGGCTGTCCTGTGCAATTGTATCAGGGAGGACCCAGCTCAGGGTGATGTCCTGGGAACCAGCGAGGCTCTCACTTAAATTTCTGGGTTGAAAGTGGCATTTTGTTGCTGTAGCTCGTACCATAGATTGTTTCAAGGTTGTGACCAAACAGGGAGGCACGGGCTCGGGCTGCACAGTATCCCTTAGGTCAGTGGTCGGCAAACTGCGGCTCGCGAGCCACATGCGGCTCTTTGGCCCCTTGAGTGTGCCTCTTCCACAAAATACCACGTGCGGGCACGCACGTACAGTGCGATTGAAACTTCGTGGCTCATGCGCAGAAGTCGGTATTTTGTGGAAGAGCTACACGCAAGGGGCCAAAGAGCCGCACGTGGCTCGAGAGCCGCAGTTTGCCGACCACTGCCTTAGGTCACATCTTTCCTGGTCCCAGTTGCCCATCGGGTTCAGTTCCAACAGGCATTCTCATTTGAGGTGCATCTTCACCCACACTGGACAGCTTGCCACGGTCCCTGAGCTTGGGGAGCTGGGTGTGCAGAGTTTGAAAAGTGAGCAGGGAATATTTTGAGTGTCTCCAAGGAAACATGGACACACATACACTCATGCGGAGCGTCCTGCCCAGCTGGCACTGTGGCAGCACAGCCCCAACATGCCCAGACTTCCAGCTTCACCCTGGTAGGAACCGGAAGGGAGGAGACCCAGTGGCACCCTGTGCGGGTCTCCCCAGGGGAGCTAGCCAGTTAGGGTACAATTCACAGTCAGTCCCAGTGGCCGCTGACATCAGGGCTGCGTTTTCATTGTTTGTCAACTTATTTTCACAGCGTAGAACTTAAATGTATTTTTTTTCAGAAGAAAACTATCCATTTTAGAAGGAAGTTACTGAGGGTTTTCATCAAAAAATTAAATTGTGATTGTTATTTTATTTAGCAACCCTCACTGAATCATATACTTGTCTCTTTGGGACAATTCAGCAAATTAAATCCCACACTGGGAGGGAACAGGGGTGTTTGCACCTTAAGGTGGACAGTAGCCATCACCCCGAACCCCAGCGAGCTCCTGTGCTGTTTGACTTGGAAGCAAGCACCTATGACTTTCCCAGGCAGAGACAATTTAACAAAGTGACAGTGTTAGCATTTATCGTTTTTAAGGTGAATCCTTTGGGTAAGTAATTTATGCACCTGATATAAAGTTCAAAAAGAGCAAACAGATTTATAGTGAAGGGGAGTCTCCCCGCCCCCCGCCCCCCCCCCCCCCCCCCCCCCGTCAGGGCCTGAGCGCGTGCACACAGATGGTGAAATACTACGTACAGTGTTCTCTTTCCCTATCAGCCCAAATAGAGGACCCACTCTTTTTTCTCTCCGCTCCTCCTCCCCGTCTTCCTCCTCCTCCCTCGTCTTCTCTGTCTCTCGGAAGCTCTATGAGGCTCCATGGTTTATGAGGTTGTTGGACAATTGCAGTTGTGTTCGTTGCAGCATTATTTATAGTAATAAAATGCTGAGATTTATACAATGGGAATTGCTAAGTGGAATTATTGGTTTAAAGATGACATGTTTTTCAATTTTTGAGAAGATACTGCCAAATTATCTTCACACTTTAGCCGTGTATGAGGGTGCTGGTTCCCTATACTATTATCTAAGGAGTTTATCCTGACCAATGTGTGAGTCGTAGATGGTATCTTGTGCTTTTAACTGGCACTTCTACTGTGCAAACCTGTGTCTTTTAAAACTTAAACTTTTCACTATGTACTTTTTTGTAACTTATTAACTAGATCACCTTGAGCAAACATAACCGTTGGCGCTCAGTTGTGGGAGCTTGCTAAGGCTTGGGTTTGGGCTGCTGGTGGTGTGTGGTGTGCACCGGGCACCCCAATGCTGTCATGTGTGGCTTACCTTTAACATATGATCCCTAGTCCCACAGCAGTGCCAGCAGTTAGTTGTCACCCGTGTGACAGCCGGGGCCCCATGGGCTCATTCAGCCTTGACCTCCTTGCATTTCTTTTGAGGATTAGAGCTCGCTGCGGAGGGTCAGGCACAAGCCGGGAGTCATCTCTGCCCGTCTCTGCCTGTGGGGTGTGAATGACTATTGGCCACATATGTGAGGAAAGCACCACGTGGGGGTCCCCAGAGAATCCTGAGCTGTGGAGGTGAGCATTGTCCAGCTTTGAGTTTGCGATGCTGGCAGGAGGAGGCCCGGGCAGTACCAATGGGGATGTTGGAGCAGGTGTGAAGGATCGGTAAGGTGAGCTTGCCTGGCCCGACATGAGGACCTAGGGCACACGGAGAAATACAACACAGCTTAAGTGTGTCAGATCACAGGCAGTTCTGGGTCAGTCAGCTGAGTTCCTAAGGACCAGTGCTGTGCTTTGGGGCTGGTGGTCGGCCCCAAAAACCAGCACCTATGTCCCAGCCCCTCTTTCAGGGGTGGGTGGGTCCTTTCAGGCAACACACATCACACTCACTCACACACACCTCTTCCTGCTGCTCCATAGCGGCTCTCCACCTGCCCTGCATGGTCCTCCTGTCTGCCCTGCCCCCTCCCCTGGGGTGTCCGCTTCGGGGGCCACAGGAAGTTCTCTGTGTTCACCACTGAATGTTATTTTCTGAGCAGGTTATTTTCCTCTAGGCTGTCTCACCATCCCCGCTTCCTCTTTAATCCCCCTTGCTGGTAGGCGGAGGTCTCCTTTGCTTCTTCTTTTTTTTTTAATATGTTTTTATTGATCTCAGAGAGGAAGGGAGAGGGAGAGAGATAGAAACATCATTGATGAGAATCATGGATCGGCCTCCTGCACGCCCCCTAGTGGGGACTGAGCCTGCGACCCAGGCATGTGCCCTTGACTGGAATCGAACCCGGGACCCTTCGGTCTGCAGGCCGACGCTCTATTCACTGAGCCAAACCGGCCAGGGCTCCTTTGCTTCTTTAAATGCTTTGCTCCAAGGGGTCGCCCAGGTGGACTAGCTCTGGGCCACTCCAGTCCTGAGGCTGCCTGAGGTCTCTGAACCCCAAGCGGACCCAGAACTGTGCTCCTTGTGTGGGGTGGGGTGGGGGGGGGGGGGGCGAGGAGGGGTCCTGGTTCTGCACACCTATGGTGTCTCCGGGCAGCTGCTGTGGTGCCAGCTGGGTCTGCAGTCCCCGAGGAGGGGGGCGCTCCCTGCCTGAGCTCACCCTGCAGCTCCTCTGAGACTGCGGTGAGGGTCCCAGCTGAGCGCCAGTGATTTCTCTGATGTGCTGTTTCCTTCCTTTGGAGGGAAATCTAAATTTACTGAGAAAAATGTGTTCTAGGGCCTCCCGAACGTGGCAGGGGAGGCCTATGGAGGGACGGGCATGGCCTCAGAGCTCATGGCAGCAGCCCCCGCGGCCTTGTGGACACAAGGCTGTGTTTCCGGCCCATGCCACTGACCATGAGAGGGCATGGGCTCAACATGTTACTCAACATGTTACCGGCAACCTGTTGTTCCCCACTTGACACCTTCCAGTGGCCTGGGGCCAGCCCCACCGCCTCACTAGCCACCTCCTCCTGGAGCTCTCACGCCTTCCCTGCACGGGCGCCCCTGGAACGGGCCTTCCTGTCCAAGTTTGGGACGCAGCCCCCATGTCACGTCCTGGGCCAGGCCCTCCCTGACTCCTCTGGCTGGAGCACCATCCATGAAGCGTGGTCCTGTGAAGGCAACGCCCAGAGGTGGGGTCGATGGTGACCCTGCAGGTCTGCAGGTGCTTTGAGATGGGCCTGCTCCAGGCTGAGCACTTCCCGCTGAGAACTGCGGCTTAGCGGGCGAAGCGATTCCCACTCCCAGCAGAGGTCTGGCCAACTCCAGGGCCAAGGCCTTGGACACTCTGTTGCTCTGAGGCCCATGGTGGACACCAGGCCTGCCACAGCGCTCGCTGACTACAAACGAGCTGGACTGACCCCTCTGAAGAAATGGCCGCGTTGACCTGTGACCACTAACACTGAGGACCCTACCCTTCTCAAAGACGCCACACGGGAGTGGGCTCTGAGGTCGCAGGGGTGGAACGTGCCAGGAGCAGGGTGACTTCTGGCAGACATCCAAAGGAACAGTCGGGTGATAAGAGCGCCCCTGGGAGACCCAGCGTGATTCGTAAAATTCGGGTCAGCGTAATTTAGTGTTCCCTGGGGACAGCAATCCTGTGTGAGCCTAGCAGAGAGGTGTGAGCCTGATGGTGGGGAAAGAGGGGCTGGGACATAGGTGCTGGTTTCATCCAGGAGGGCTTCCCTGTAGCAGGCGACACACATCACACTCACTCACACACACCTCTTCCTGCTGCTCCACAGCGGCTCTCCACCTGCCCTGCATGGTCCTCCTGTCTGCCCTGCCCCCTCCCCTGGGGTGTCCGCTTCGGTGGCCACAGGAAGTTCTCTGTGTTCACCACTGAATGTCGGCACCTACCCCAGTAAATGCTCAGTAAATGTTTGTGCAACAAATGGATGAATGAGTGAGTGAGTGAGTGAGTGAGTGAATGAATGAATGAATGAATGAAGAAAGAACAGGGCCTGGATCCCTGTCAGCTCCATGCTGCCAGGGAAAGTCTTGAATGACTGAGAACAAAAATAATACTGATAAGGAAAAAACAACTTTATTGATGTGGCAAATAATTTGACATATAAAATGAAGACAAACACCCTGGAAAACAAATTCCAGATGACTAACCGCCTAAAAACAGAGAAAGAGGGGGTGAGTGTTGTGGGAAATGGGCTCAGCCAATACCAGTTAGCAGTGATTCAGGTCCAGTCCCTCTGTGTGCCTGCAGCTGAAAGAACACTTGCCTCCGCCCCGCTGTCCCTGATCCTTTGTCCTCAGGACAAAGATGCCCTCGGCCCCGGGGACCTGGGGGAAGTTGAGCTGGGGCCGTGTCTCCATGCCCAGCCCCACAGGTGTGCATCTGAGACCTGGTGATTTTTCTGCTCCTGGTATTGGTAGCACTCATCCAGATCAGTGGCTGGGTTTGTTTGTTTGTTTTTAAATTATACTTGCTTAGAACTTCTGAACTGTACTGCCTTGACATTTTCTTAAGAAACTTAAATGCAGCAGCAGGAAAGTGACTTGATTTCAGCATCAGTGACAGAGAAGCTTCAAGGAACTTCCTGCCAATCTAGCCTCAGTCTTGCCAGGCAGTGCTTGGGGAGTGAGATCTGGGGTGGGCAGGGCCTGGGTGGATGCTGGCAGAGTGAAGGGTAGGTGGGTCCTCGCTCAGTGCTGGGCCCGTAGTTCCTCGGTCAGTGCAGCCAGCGTGCTGTGCTCTCCGTGGCCAGGGCCCACTTCAGCGCCTCCTCTTACTGTCGCGTCTCAGGTCAGCAGGGGATGCCATGGACCTGGGGCCAGGGGGCAGGGGGTGGCTCCCACCGCTGCTGGTGGCCCAGGGTCTGTGATTGGTGGCCGCCCCTAGATGATGGCAGAGGCTGACTTCCCCACCTCCCTCCACACGCCCTGGGCATCAGCACTGGTTTTCCCTTTGGAGACCCTTGCCAAGCCCCTTTGGGTCTCTGTCTGAAAACCAGGTGGGCACTCTCCTGAGGGCCAGTCTGCAGTGGTAACCACTGTCTCCTCTTTTCTAAAAGTTGAATTTATTGGGGAGGCATTGGTTCACAAAACGATGCAGGTGTCAAGTGTACAACTCAGTAAACTGCTGTTTACACTGCATTGTGCACCCATTGCCCAAAGCAGTCTCTTTCCTGCCCCATTTTCCCCTCCTTTTCCCACCTCCACCTACCCCTCATCCCCTCTCCCTCTGGCTATCTGTGTCTGTGTTTTAAATAGATACTAGAGGCCCAGTGCTCGAATTCGTGCATATTGAAAGGAAATTAATTAGAAGAAATATTTTAATATCGCTATTCGCCCTTGCTCTATAATTCACAATCGACAATGACAGATGGAAACACATGCATGTGATTGGCGCCAGCGAGAGCTCCCTCTCTCTCTCTCTCTCTCTTTCTCTCTCTCTCTAAACTTGCTTAATTAGACCTGCTTTCTGATTTAGCTAAACTTTCTCCAGCCCAGTGAAGCACCCCAACTTCTCTTCCAGGTGATTGTCAGCAACACAGCCATAAATATCAACATAAAGCAGATTATTATTGTAGATCACGCAGGGAGAACAAAAGGTAAACTATTTAACTGCAGCAGTGTTTGACTATATTCTGTGCAGTGAGAAAACCTGAAGTCATTTTCAAGGTCCACCATTTCTTCTTTTCAGTAGGGTCAAGTTTCTAAGCTTTCTAAATCTCCATTTTCTGGCTAATGAAAAGAAAATAGGATTCCACTGAGTCTCCTAAATACCTACTCCAGGACTTCTGTGAGGATCAAATGAGATGAGGCACGGGGAAACGCTTCACAGATATTTGGTTACAGTGTGAAATGTTTCCACCTGGCTATAAAGCAAGTTGTGTTTCTGGACTGAAGAAACTCCAAGGAGGCTAGTCGCTAGGGAGAGGAAGCCAAGCATTGCTATGTGACATCATTACCCGGCGCCCACAGCGACCATTTTCGGGCTGGGCTGGGCTGTGGGCTGCATTTTGTGCCATGGGTTCTCAGCAGCATTGGCTGCGATTTGGTGGGGTGTTGCTCCGGGGTGGTGCCGGGGCCTGTGTCCCACTTGGGGGAAGCCGAGTGTTGCTTTGTGGGCACCAGGTCCGTTGGTGCCATTTCTCTGTAAATGGCCAGTGTGCATCACAGCAGCTCCTGCATTGAGCATCTGCCCCCTGGTGGTCAGTGCGCATTATAGCAACTGGTTGGATGGTTGGACACTTGTATTAGCCTTTTATATGTGTAGATGTTTGTTGGTTTGTTGATTAGTTGGTTGGTGTTTTTTCTTTGCTGAATCCCACCACTGTCTCCTCTTGTCTGCTCCTCCCTGTGTCCCTGACGAAGGCCATGTTCGAGCTGGTCACCTCTGAAGCTTCCTACTACAAAAGCCTGAACCTGCTCGTGTCCCACTTCATGGAGAACGAGCGGCTGAAGAAGATCCTGCACCCGTCTGAGGCACACATCCTCTTCTCCAACGTCCTGGATGTCATGGCCGTCAGCCAACGGTGAGCATCCCGCCTTCTCGCCTGGGGCGGCTGGAGCAAGTGGCCAGTGCTCCTTATGTGGACTTCTCTGCTTCTGTAGGTTTGGAATTTTCTATGATAAGATAGGAATAAATATGTTCATCCAAAGATCCACCTTCCTCCTAGCAGGGCAGTCAATCACGTCCCCCTGGACTGTGGCTGTAGGTCCTTCCGTGAACACAAGTGTCTGTGCATCCCACAGTCAGGAGGGTGTGCCCTGGTGTCATGGCAGGTCAGAGTGTCCGTGCAAGCTATTCTTTATCCTGATAGAGTCATAAAGCCCTGGCCTGGTGCCTGCGGGGTTAGACCCTCGGAGCCAGTGTGGAGCGCAGCCTCGGTTAGTGCCTCCACCTCACCAATGGGAGGGTGTTTGCCCATGTGGCAGTGTTTCCCAGAACTGTGGTTATATCTCAGCCCCTAGGAAGGATGGGATATGCTTAGTGGGGAGGAGCAGACATCTACCAACTGATTTCTGCAAAGAAGAACGAACTCCGATCCTGTTGATAGGGTAAAAGAGCCACTTACCGTTTTCACTGTAGGCCATGGATTTTACCAAGAAAAGTGTAGAACTCAGCTTTGGATCATGTGGTCCAACCCGAGTGTCCAGGTGTGAAATCAGGTGTGGCAGAGCTGCTGGCTCTCAGTGGACCCCGAACGGGTCCCTGTCCAACACTGATGCCTCGCCTTTCCGCTTGCCCTGGGCTTGGGAGGGCGAGAGCCCCAGGCCCGAGCAGCTGTGAGATGCCCTTGCCCTCAGCTGCTTCACCCTCGCTGGAAGGAGAAGGGTCTTTTTATTTATTTATGTATTTATTTATATTTTATTAGGGAAAATGCCAAACATGCGGAATAGAGACACCAGTGTAGCGAGCCCACGCTTCAGCATCTAAGTTCAGCCCGTCCCCACCCCTGCATGACACCCATGGGATCTGTCTGATACAAATCCTTAAAAAAAAAATGTTTTTTTATTGATTTCAGAGAGGAAGGGAGGGGGAGAGAGAGATAGAAACATCAGTGATGAGAGAGAATCATTGATTGGCTGCTTCATGCACACTCCACACAACCCGGGCATGTGCCCTGACCGAGAATTGAACTATGACCTCCTGGTTCATAGGTCGACGCTCAACCACTGAGTGATGCCAGCTGGGCTGATGACAAATCCTTGTCATCATTTCATTTCATCTGTAAATCTATCAGTATATATACATATAAAAGATAAGGTCTCTCTCTCAAAAATACTGTAGTCCTAATGCTATTTCCACCTAAAAAACTGGACAGTAATTCCTTGATGTGACCAGCTGTACCACCGGCATTGGGATCTCATCTCGTAGTGCTTGTTGGTTTGTCCGGGCAAAACCCACTGGCGAAGGTGTGTTTTGAGCCTCCACCCAGGCGCCCTTACCCACAGCCGCTGCCTTCCGCAGGTTCCTCCTGGAGCTGGAGCGCCGGATGGAGGAGAACATTGTCATCTCGGACGTGTGTGACATCGTGTACCATTATGCGGCCAACCACTTCTCGGTCTACATCACCTACGTCAGCAACCAGACCTACCAGGAGAGGACCTACAAGCAGCTGCTGTGAGTGTGCCGGGCTGTGGGCCACGCTCCACGGGGACACGGAGCCCTGGCCCTTGGACCTTGACTTTCCCGGGATAATATCCATGCCTGGTGTGTTCCGGGGGGGTTCCGTGTCACTAGAGAAATATTGATCCTGAGACGGTCAGCTGTGGTGCCCATTGGACCTCTGTCCAGCTGTGCAGAGCTCTGTGAGGTGTAGAAAAGGGAGTTTGAGGCCAAGAGGACAGCTTGAGGCCAGGATGGCAGGAAAGTGATTTGAACCAGAGACAAACGAGGATGGGCAGGAGGAAGTCTCTTTGGTGGCTACCCAGCAACGCCCTTGAATTTCTTGCTAATCTACCCATTTAGGAAATTTTCTTGGCATTTCAGTTGACAAGATACTTTTTCAGTCAACTTGCCTCTTTTTAAAAATATATTTTTTTTTATTGATTTCAGAGAGGGAGGGAGAGGGAGAAAGAGATGGAAACATCAATGATGACAATCATTGATCGGCTACACATCCCCCACTGGGGATCAAGCTCGAAAGCCGGGCATGTGCCCCAAACTGGAATTGAACCCAGGACTCTTCAGTCTGCAGGCCAACACTCTATCCACTGAGCCAAACCAGCTAGGGCTCAACTGGCCTCTTTTGAATCCTTTGCATTTCTATGCTGGGCATCATGGCAGTGTAACCAGGGATGTGTTCTTAGATGGGGCATGCAAGAATTTGGTGGGTAGTGACATGTGATTGCCACACTTACTTCCCTGGTCCTATCTGTCAAACCCTGTCATCCCCACTGTGGATGTTTTAAAGCTGGAGTATTAGGGGGGGAGGGGTTATGTTTGGGATTTGAAATTGGGATTGGAGGGAATCGGAAGCCAGCTTTGAGCACCAACGTGAGAAGACAGGCTTCCAGGAGGACAGGAATCCAGGTATCACAATGCCCTCGGGTACACTGGTGTGGCTATAAGTGCAGACTGTTTGGGCTTGAGCCCCAGGCAGAGGTCCATGTCCCTCCAGAGGGCCCGAGTCTAACTCCAGCGGCAGTTTCCTGGCGCCCTTGTCAGCTGCAGGCCAGCTGTGGGCCTGGCCCAGGGCTGAGCCCCTCTGCAGACGAGGTGCCTCCACCTGCAGGAGGAGCGCAGGTTCCTGGCAGTGGCCTCCAGCTGCTGCCTGTTCCTGTCACTACGTGGGTTCACCTTGCCACGGGTTCCTGCTGGGTAAACCATCCGACTGTGCATCTGATTCATAGACTTGCCCTCCCACACGCAGCATATTCGGCCAAGTCTTCGTGGGCCAGGCATGTGAAGCCACTATTTTACATTAAAATAAATAAATAAATCAAGCAACGGGCGTTTGGTGCCCGTGGGCTGTCTGGTTCCTACGAAGCTGTGAGTGGCGGGCCAGAGACTTACTCCCGTGTCTGTGTCCCCAGCCAGGAGAAGGCGGCCTTTCGGGAACTGATCGCACAGCTGGAGCTCGACCCCAAGTGCAGGGGACTGCCTCTCTCCTCCTTCCTCATCCTGCCTTTCCAGAGGATCACACGCCTCAAGCTTCTGGTGCAGGTACTGCCTCTCCCACCCGACCGGCAGGTGGGGCTTGTGTATACTTCTGCCACACACCTGTTTCCTTCGGGCATTCAGTCTGTTCCACAAGCCCTAATTAAACTCCTACTGTGTGCCAAGGAGCTTGGGGAGGAGAGATCAACAAACACACAACCAGGAAGTGGTCATGGCGATGAGGACAGTGAAACTGGGTAACATAATTAGGTGCCTTCCTGGCCACTGCCAATTGGAGGGTCAGGAAAGAGTCTCGAATGAGTGACATTTAAGCTGAGAGATGGCTGACAGGCAGGAGCCATTCAAGTGATAGAACAGCTTATGCAAAGGCCCTGGGGCAGCCAGGTGCACAGACAGGAAGGCCAGTGAAAAGCTGGGGGAATATGAGGGGAGTGAGTGTGGAGATGTAGGCAGAGACCAATCAGCAGGGGGTCTAAGAGGCCAGGTAAAACATTGGGCTCTGTCCTCAGCGTGACAGGGATTCACCTGATCTAGTTGACATTTGTAAGAGCACACAGAGGCCACCATGAGGAGAGTGATGGGCAGGAGGGCAAGAGTGAAAATGGGAGAAGGGGCTAGGAAGCAATTAAAAAAAGAAGGCTAGCATGGAGGGTGGAGAGTGGAAGGGTCCTGGAGGGAAGCGAGTGAATTGAGCCTGGGACTTGCTTCTGTGGAGTAGGAAGGAAGAGAAGAATCTTCTAGTTTGAGCAGCTTCCGGAGGCGGGAGGGACAGTCTGGGGAGCAGCCCAGGTTCAGGTTGAAATAGTTGAGCTTGAGATGACTTTGAGCAGTTGAATATTCAGGTTTAGAGTCAAAGGGAGAAGTAGGGGCTGGAGTCCTCAGCACGGAGATGGCATTTAAGAGTGAGACCATCGAGGAAGGACAGAAAGGGACCCAATTTAGAGCCAGGCAAGGCATTGAGTCAGGATGCTCGGCCCTCGGCCCAGCTGAGGGTTCTGCCCTCTGTTGTCACCTGGTAGGGTTGTTTGTACGTGGGTGTGGGTGTAGCAGCAACCAGAGGCTGTTTGGACTGGTGCAGCAGTGAGGCCACCACTGCAAAGGGAGGGCGGGAGCAGAGAGGGGAGGAATGGCCGTTAGGAAAATTCATGCCGACTCTCCTGTGCTCAGAACATCCTGAAGAGGGTGGAGGAGAGGTCTGAGCGTGAATGCACCGCCTTGGACGCCCACAAGGAACTGGAACTGGTGAGCATGCGTTCTCTCTGTTTTTCCCAGTAAATTGCTTCCTCGTCCACTCCTGCCTTCCTGCTCCTGCTCCCTCGCATGCTGGCGTGTCTTTGGAAAATGCATACTAATTTAGTATTTGGTTGTGGAATCCAGAAGAGTCCCTGGGTCAGGTGTGTCCTGCGCAGAGAACACGCTGTCTTCCTTCTCCACCCCGACTGTTGATGATGTGTGGGGTGGACTCGGCCGGCCGCAGCCCAGCGCTCTCCCCACGCTGACCTCGACGCCACCCACAGGCCCCGTGCGCCTCGTCAGCTCCCTCAGGCAGGCATCTGGGGCCCTGGGAGGCCCCACGCTTGTCCTTGCCTATTTCCCGTGTCTTCCCTCCTGTGACTCTCAGGGGCTGGGCTGGCTCTCCCGAGCCTGGTGGAGCTCAGCCTGAGCCCCTGCCTCCGTGGCTTCCCCGTCCCTCAAGCTGCAGCCGCCCTCGCTCTATGAGAGGACTCAGGGGCCCGCCAAGCCCGGGAGTGGAGACACCATCTCTGCTCCTGACCCTGGAGAGAGCACTTCCTCCTGGCAGTTGCCGGCAGAGCAGAGCTTGTGTGGGCGGGGCCGATGAATGTGCTGGGCTCACGCGGCTCCTTCTTGTCCAAAGTGCTGTCTCCAGTGTGTCAGCTGGAGCTGCCGGCCAGTCCTTGGCAGCCGTGTGGGGCTGGGGTGGCCACTCTGTCATGCTGGTGACCCCACAGAGGATAAGCATGGGTGCTGGGAAGCCCTTTCCACTCCTTGTACCAGAGACAGCAGCTCCGTAAAAGGAAGAGCCTCAGTGAGCGTCTGATGGTGGTTCCAAGCTACACTGAGCCACCAGGACTTTGGAACTTAATGCAGTGGTTTCTCTGGACTCGCCTCGTGTCCCTTCTCAGACCAGTTGGCCACCAGAATCCTTCTGGCAGTTGCACCCTTTGCACATTAGAAAACAGTCCCTCCTCGAAGGCCAGTGGGGGAAAGTGGAGGCCTTGAGCAGGCTGGTTGGGGAGGCCAGTGACCTCAGGGTCAGGCAGCATCTTCCAGGCCCCGTGCTCACCTCTGAACGTACACACCCAATCAGATGGGAGTTTATTACAGCCCCACGGGCAGCTGACCACACTGGGTCACACACGATGAGTCCAGTGACCACCGAGGCCTGTGAGAGGCCCAGGTGCCCCGAGGGGTCTTCCTACGCTTACGGTCAGGGACCGCGTTCTACTGCTTAAGTTCTTTTCTACTGTCCTCTCCCTTTCCTGTCCTTGTAACGGAAGTTATACTCCTATTTCTCATAAGTTGCCTTTTTTGCAAAGGTTTTTGTCTAATGTGTAAAAGCAGTTGATGCCCGATACAAAACATTTCAGACGGTGCTCTAAGCGAAACACTGCTGACATGCCGGTGTTGCCCTCCAGACCTTCCAAACAGGCACATGCACACACGACTGTATTCTTTGTAAAAAGGAGAGTGTGTCCTATAAGCCAGCATTGCTCTCCATTTTAGCGCATTTGTAAAGTTACTGCATTTTTTAATGATTTTAGAGAACTTGGTAATACGGCTATATTAGCAGTAATCAATTCCAGTTGGTGGACATTGAGGTCGATGAAGGTTTTTCTTATTCACCTGCAGGGAATGTCCTAGTCCACACATCTTTGGGCACCGTCCTCATTCATAAATCCTGAGTGCCTGCCGGGCGCCGGGCTCTGTTCTACACACCAGTGACCCAGTGCAGAAGGTTTCTCCATAATGAGTCCCCAGAAGTCCCGGGAACTGCAGTTTTTAGACCTCTTGGTACCTAGAATATCTCCCGGGAAGGAGGGGGTCCCTCACTCCCCCACAGTGTGTGTGTGACAGGTCTCAGTCCCCACACCTCGCCGGCCTGGAGCCTTGCCTTTTCCAGTCGGACACATGACTAAGGACATCTTATTGTTTAAATTTGCTTTCTAACAGCCTGACAAGTTTTCCCACTTTGCCTTTGTCCCAGAAGGTGCTAGAGAGGGGAGCTCCAGCCTGATTGAGACTGGCCGCTCCGTCTCAGCTGTGGGCGCACTGTCTGACCACAGCAATTGTTCAGCCCTCTGGGGCCTGAGTGGCCAGCAGGAAGTGACCAGGGACAGCGGGCTGCAGGGGACATGATGTGTCCTGCTTTACATCCCAGGTGGTAAAAGCATGCAACGAGGGCGTCAGGAAAATGAGCCGCACAGAGCAAATGATCAGCATCCAGAAGAAGATGGAGTTTAAGATCAAGGTGAGCCCTCACCCGTGTGCGTGTCCCCATCCAGCCCAGCTGGTCTGGAGCCTGGGTCGCTGGCCAGGATCCTCAATTGGCCACCGCTGGTCTCAGTGCAGTGTCACCTCCCAGAAGCCGTCCCTGAGCCCCTAACTGGAGGGCACCCCTCGGCCCCCTAGTCGCAGGCCATCACATGGGCCTAGACCAGTGATGGCGAACCTATGACACGCGTGTCAGAGGTGACACACGAACTCATTTTTTTGGTTGATTTTTCTTTGTTAAATGGCATTTAAATATATAAAATAAATATCAAAAATATAAGTCTTTGTTTTACTCTGGTTGCAAATATCAAAAAATTTCTATATGTGACACGGCACCAGAGTTAAGTTAGGGTTTTTCAAAATGCTGACACGCCGAGCTCAAAAGGTTCGCCATCACTGGCCTAGACTATCTTCTGAGAGATGGTGAGCAAGGAGCTTGCAGCCACCTGCTCTCATATACTGGCTGTGTATTTACACCAAGTACCTAAAAGGGAGCAGCCCAGGGATTCTTAAAGCTAGAAGGTTTGAAATTCTGAGGGTAGTTACCAACCTTCTCCCCAACTTTGCGTAAAGATTCAGGCATCAGTGAACCTCAGGGCCTGCATTTTTGGTGCTGTGGACACATGAACATGCAGTGCCCAGCAAGGGTCCCTGAGGTCGTGCTGGGTTTGGGGGCTAAGCCCCAGGTGAGGATGCAGACATGGCCTTGCGAACCCCTACATATCTTCACCTGCCAGGCTGAGCCGGGTGCCAGGAGCCTGCCCCTGAGCCACGCAGTGGGGACCTAACACAACCCAGTTCTCTCCTCTCCCTCCGAACTTGGCCCCTGCTCTGATTCTGCATCGCACTGGCTGAGGCTGGTGAGGGGATCTCTCTCTCTCTCTCTCTCTCTCTCTCTCTCTCACACACACACACACACACACACACACAGGTGTTCATGTGGGCACCTCTGTGTGTGTGTGACCCCTCACCAGCCTCAGCCAGTAGTTACACGTAGATACACTTAGACACAAACACACATATATAGAAGCATGCACAGATACGTATGCAACAGATAATTCACAATTGCACACACAGGCACAAACACATACACAGCTGTACATATGTACACAGACCCACACACACACCCTGCCCTCCCGCGTTTGCCTAGGACCCGCCCCTTCCTCCCACTGGCACTGCGTGTGCTCTGGGCCCAGCACAGCCTGGCACGCTGTTCCTCGTGCTCATGACTCCAGTGAGGGCCCTGGGGGAGCCTCGGGCAGGCGTGGGCACAGCCGTCTGACACCGCCCCCCCTCGCGCAGTCGGTGCCCATCATCTCCCACTCCCGCTGGCTGCTGAAGCAGGGCGAGCTGCAGCAGATGTCCGGCCCCAAGACCTCCCGAACCCTGCGGACCAAGAAACTCTTCCAGGAGATTTACCTCTTCCTCTTCAATGACCTGCTGGTGATCTGCCGGCAGATCCCTGGGTGAGCACCGGGCACTGCTGGCGCTCGGGGCGGGGAGGGTGAGCATGCTGTGGGGGGCAGCCCAGGGAGGGCACCCGGGGAGATGGTTCCCTACGGCCTGGGGGGGGCCGGCAGGATGTGCATGGAGCTCAGGCTTTCAGTCAGGTTTAAGGTCAGCTCTGTTCTTGCTGAGCCTTGGGCCTTTGGGCAAGTTAATTTAAAACTCCCGGGCTCAGATCCCCCTCCTGTTGAATGAGGCTTTTACAGGGATATGGAGAGGCCAGCTCAGCGCCTGACACACAGTGAGTGCTCAACAGAGCAGCTGCTGTGGTGTTGTCCGGTCCCCCAGCCACACCGTGGGAGGGGTGGTTTGAGGCGGGGGGGGGGGAGGGGGGGGTTGGGGGGTAGGCGGGAGGGTCGGAGGGGGGATAGGAGTTCAGGCGGGGCCTCCCGGAGATGGGGGTGAGGCGTGGCAGTGGTGGGGCTGGTCCTCCTGGGGGCCAGGGTGAGGTGTCCCCTGGGACCCCTAGGCTTCCCCGGGACCTACATGCCCGCCTGCCACCCTTGGTCCCCAGAGACAAGTACCAGGTGTTTGACTCGGCCCCTCGAGGCCTGCTCCGCGTGGAGGAGCTCGAGGACCAGGGCCAGACGCTGGCCAACGTGTTCATTCTGCGGCTGCTCGAGAACGCAGACGACCGGGAGGCCACCTACATGCTGAAGGCGTCCTCTCAGTGAGTGCCCACTCGTGTCACCGTCCCAGGTGGAGCAAGGCTCCGGGCTCAGCCCTTGGCCCGCCCAGTTCCCGTTCCTCCCACCCCCAGACCTGTGGTGAGCGTTTCTGTCCGGGGTTAGTCAGGTGTAGCATATTGCTGTGTGTGTGTGTGTGTGTGTACGTACACACGTGTGTTCCCTCAGGGCCTCAGATGGGGGGTGGGCCCTCTTTTCCAATGAGATGTTGTAGAACCCTTGGTCCAGGCTGACCAGCGAACTATCCTTGTGTGGCCTGGGGCCCATTTCATCGCCTCTCTGAGCAGCCAGGCTACTTGCCCTGCAGCCCAGGGCTCTGAGAGGTACAGCCAAGATCAATGTGGGGAGACACCCTCTCACCCCCAGACTCACAGGTGCCACCCTGTCCATCTAGGTCCAGTCCCCACCGCATGACATTGGCCCTCCCCAGCTGACAGGTTTTTAAAAGTTTATTGGGATGACATTGGTTTGCAAAACCATACAGGTCTCAAGTGTTACAACAAAACATCATCTGCACACTGCATCGTGCTCCCACGACCCCAGCACAGTCTCTTTCCGTCCCCACCCCCCTTGGCCCACCTCCACCTACCCCCACCCCCCTTTTGGCAAATCCCTTCACCTTCTTTGTTCCAGTCCCCCCCGCCCCCCCGCCCCACTACTGACACTGCTGACAGGTCATGGCTTCTGGGCAGCTGACCCCTGCTGAGCGCGCTTTCATGGGTTAACTTTGGGGTTTGCACAAGGCTCACCTTCACCAACTGACTTTGTGAAGTGCACGGGGGAGATTCTGTCAGGCTCCCCAGCCTCTCGCTGATTTCTGGGTACCTGTCCTGCTGGAGCCCTGAGCCAGGCTCAGGACTGAGTAGCAGGCTTGTTGGACACTTGACGCCTCACCTCTGTGGGGCGCATTGCTCTGCGGTTGGGGCATTTGTCCTCTTCCCTGTCCCAGGAGTGAGATGAAGCGCTGGATGACCTCCCTGGCCCCCAACCGGAGAACGAAGTTTGTTTCCTTCACGTCCCGGCTGCTGGGTAAGTGGCCCTCTGGGACCAGGACATCTCTGGGCAGGACAGGGGAGGCCTCCTTGGCATCAGCCCCAGATGCTTCCCGAGCCCATCTTCCCAGAGGCCTGTGTGGCCTCTAGGATGCCCACTTTGACTGGCGATGGTCCCAAGTGCCAGCTGCTAGCTTAGTGCCCAATGGGGGTATCAGTGTGCTGATCCCTGCAGACACTGGATGGTGACTGAAGGAGTGTCACTTGGAAACCAGAGGAGTCTGGGCCCTGAAGGCAGGCACCAGTGTTCTTTGGGGTTGCCAGTTGTCTGAAAACCATACAAAATGCAAAAGGGCCCCAGTCCAGCTGCCTGCTAGCAGCTGCCTGTCTGACAGTGTCCACCGTGTCCTAAGCATCCCACACTTGCTCCCAGGGCCTCGTCCAAGCTCAAGAAGGTCCTTCTGAAGCCTCGAATAGGAGCCCTCACCGCCTGTCAACCCTTTATGGGTGTAATGTTTTATCCGAGTCCCAGCTATTTTCCTCTCATTTTCTTTGGAGCCAAGCCCCCTCCCTCAAGTGACTTCTCTTCAGTTGCTGCAAGACAGGCAGCACATCCCTACTAACTGCAGGGCAGTGTGTCCCTACTAACTGCAGGGCCATGTCCAGGGTTTGCTGGGTGGGGCAGGGCGGTGATGGATGAGGAGGATGTGCCACCTCTCTCCCTCCCGTCAGACTGCCCCCAGGTCCAGTGCGTGCACCCGTACGTGGCCCAGCAGCCAGATGAGCTGACACTGGAGCTGGCGGACATCCTGAACATCCTGGACAAGACGGAAGACGGTAAGGCAGGGGCTGGGCGTGTCGCTCACTCGTGCACCCAGGACTCTGCACCCAACCGGCACCAGCCCCAGGTGGAAAAGCTGGCGGATGGGTAGGCAGGCCCAGGACCTGGCACGTCTCTGCTCCCCTAGACCTCTCTGCCCATCCTGGCTTCCCCAGCTTTTCCTCAGCCCAGAGAAGGTGCTTCTTCCAGGGCCTCTGCTCTCCTTCCCCCAACCCACGAGGTCCGCCTCCCCTTCACACCAGGCCCAGCCTGAGCACCTGTTCTGCACCTTCCCCTCGATGGCCCTGGGCTTGGCCCACCACCCTCACCCTACCTGTGACCCTAACTCTAAACTCCATATTTGCCACAAGCTTCCAGGTGAGCCCTAACCACCAGGCTCAGAGCCCTGTGTGGGCCAAGAAGCCACCCACCCGGCGCCCACCCAGCCCTGCCGACAGCGTCAGCACCAAATGAGGTTCACTCCCCTCCCCTGAAAAACTGATCCCTTATTGCTACATCAGTTATTCTTCATCAGAATCCCCCAAACGGCACGGAGCATCTCCCCTCCCCCAACTCCTCCTCCCCTTTGCGGTCCTGGCTAGAAGGCCTCGGGCTGGTGACCTCCAGGGGATTGCTTCTGGTCCCAAACTCCAGGGCCTCACCTGGCACTGAAAGAGCAGTGTTTCCCTCCACGCCTCCCCCAGAATAAAACAGCCCAACATCCTTCCCACGTGGCCTGCAGAGGGTGAGCGCCAGGCCCTCAGAGCCCAGGTCCTTGTCCTGCTCTGGGACCTGCCAGGAACCCTGTCCTGCAGGTGACCTCTGGGGGAGGGGGAGAGCCAGGGCCCTGTGCTGGGGTTGGCCAGTTCATGACAGCCACCCTCAGCTGACCACCCGACCCTAGGGAGGCTCAGAGAGGGATGCCCAGCAAGAGGGCGATGTGACATTCCAGGCCCGGGAACCACCAATGAGTCATCACCCCCACCAGCCACTGGGATGCCTCTTGCTTTGGGGAAAGCCCTTGGGGACCCCTGCCTCATGTGGGACAGCTTAGGCAATACATTTGGGACACACTGTGGCACAGAGCTAGCTGGTTCCATCATAGCGATACCCACATACTGTGCTCCCTAGGAGGGTGTCAGGGCGGTGCCTCCCCAGAATATGGGAGGCAAACCCAATCTGAGTGTCTCCGGCAGGGGCCCTCTGAGCAGGCTCCTCTGGGAAGGCCCACTGGGCTCCTGTGCCAGCAAGAGGACTCAGCCAGACCCCTGTAGGAGCTCCTGACCCTTTCCCTCCCTGTGCAGGGTGGATCTTTGGTGAGCGTCTGCACGACCAGGAGAGAGGCTGGTTCCCCAGCAACATGACTGAGGAGATCTTGAATCCCAAGATTCGGTCCCAAAACCTCAAGGAATGTTTCCGCGTGCACAAGATGGATGACCCTCAGCGCAGTCAGAATAAGGACCGCAGGAAGCTGGGCAGCCGAAATCGGCAGTGAAACCCCTCCCCCAGCCCCCAGTCCAGCAGAGGCATGTGGGTAGGCAGGTGGGAGCTGGGCCTGGCAGGCAAACGCACTGACCATGGAGGGGCGCTGGGGGAAGGTGACCTTGTGCAGGAGTCACCCTGACCCCTCATCCCGGCCACGTGGTGAATGCTCACATGTCTTGGCCCCTGCTTGCAAACTGGAAAAAAAGGGTGCCCTCATCTTTCCTCTGATGCATTTGTAAATGAGAAATGTATTTTAAACAGTATTACACCACCTCTCCCTCTTGTCTCTTAGAGGGGGTGGAAGAGGACTGGCATGCTCCAGGGGCCTCCCCCCAGCACTGGAAGAACCCCAGACCCAGGGTGTCCCTGGCCCAGGGCAGGTGCGAAGGTGATGATTGTCACGAACCCCTGCACGTGTCCTTCTCTACCCTGGAAGCCATTAGAATCCACCAGGCATGCAGATGGACTGCCCTTGCCTGATGAGCTTGATGAGCAGCCCTGGGTCTCCAATTTACAAGACTAAGAGACCGACTGCCTGTCTGCCTCTCCCAGCCTCTGGCTGCACGGCCAGACCCTGCCTCGTGGCAGGCCTACCAGGGCTTGGCAGAGGGCCCGTGCCGCCTCCGGCTCCCTGATGGGCTGGATGTAACGTGTCTTCTGGCCCCTTAAGGAGCCCAGGTATTGTAAGCAATGAACTAGTCACTGCATCCTGATCAGTTGTGGTTCCAAGAAAAGCAAATGCCATGTTTTGGCTGCATTAAAAGAAGCATCATGTATAAAATAAAGAAGGTGAAGTTCTTTTTTATTTCCCTGCTGCACACAGGAATGAGGTGTTCGGTTTGGGGCAGGGAGAGAGGAGCCCCCTTCAAGGTCAGTGGAGGAGGTATATCCTGAAGGAGGGGGTTGAGGAGGCCTCTGGTGGAGAAGGGAGCAGCCAGGGTAAGGGCCTCCACTGGTTCAAGGACTCCAGAAACAGAAAAGGATGTTTGAGGGAGTTGGAGACGCCCTTCTGCTGCAGTGAAAGTGAGAACCCGGGTTTGGAAGACCACAGTGGGACTGAGGTGTCAGTGTGTGGCAGTCCCACAGGGAATCTGACCACCAGGCACGGGGCTGGGGCTTCCTACCTGGCCAGTCCCTGGCCTTGGGCACGTCTTCCCACCTGTGGAGGTAGTAGCCAGTTAACCAGAGGCTGCAGCTCCTCCACCAGCCGAGCTGGCCCTCACAGCTACCCCACCATCACCCCTGGTTCTGTCCTGGAGTGTGGACGGGCCTGAATCTGACCACCCAGCCCCTCGCCTAGGACCATGCTCTTTCTGCCAGGACACACTGTCCTCTGCACCAGAACTGGCCCTTGATTAGAAGCCGGAGGTTTAGATCCAATGGGGCTTTGTGGTTTCTTCCCACGGGACACAGCATGACTCGGCGTTCTTGAGACCTCAGATCCTTTGAGAATTGCATGAATCCTGCAAGATGCACACGCTTGCAGTACAAGTGTTCAGGTGGGGAGGGACTGATGCTCTGTGCTGCACCCCTGGTCCAGGAGCCACACCTGAGGCCCCAAGACTGAGGGAAGGGTAAGAGGGGCCGTCTCTGAGCCCCACGCTGCTGGGGAGAGGGGAGGGGATAACGAGTGGCGGGAGTCATCCCGTGGTCCTGGCCCTGGCCCTTGTCCAGCTCTTTTTGAAGCTGGGAAACCACATGCTGACTTGGAGCCTCTGCTCCGAGGAGGGCTTTGGCCACTGGAGGTTATGTGATTTAAACAGTTTCGTGAAAACTGGTCAGTTTCATAACAGTCCTTTATAAGCAGAAACTTGTAACCCATGAAGTGTTTTGGGGAGAGTGTGTGTGGGGACCACGTGTGCTCATCTAGAGTATCCAGGAACAGGTGTGGCCAGAAGATCAGGGAAACCAAAGAGGCCAAGTACCTGAAGAGAAAATGGTGGGAAGAGGAGGAGGAGGAACTGCTCCCTGCCACCAACACCCACGCTAGGGACCTCCCAGGGCCCGGGGTGATAGCAGTCTCTCCTCCGGGGCTTCTCCTCACTCCCAAAGGCCCCTGGGGGGCGGGAACAGGGGCAGGTCACAGTTCTGGCTTCCCTGCTGCGCCCAGGGCTGGTCAGCGACTATTTATAATCTCTCTCCAAATTATAAACGCTAGGCTCCTTGGGGAGCGTGGAGACAGAGCATGATCAGGGTCAGAGGGCCAGGGCCAAGCTGGGGAGGAGGGAGAAGGAGGCGGCGGGGTGGGGGTGGGGCGCCTGGAAGCCCTGGCTCCTGGGAAGCCCGGCCTGGGGGCCGCCTGGGACTGTGGGTGGGGGACCAGGCCAGGCTGACAGCGGCTCTTCCAGCTCCTGGGGCTCCCTGGGGTAGAGGGGTCCCCGCGATGGCCTGGCCGCCCTACCCCCGCCCTCTCCCGGCCTGGCCTCCCACTTGTCGGTGCTCGAAGGCTGGGGGCCGAGGCGGAGGGGCGGGCAGGGAGGGTGTTCTGCTCCGAGCGCCGGCCGCACCCCGCTCCGCACCCCGCGGCTCCTGCGGGCGCCGGCCGCGTGCACACAGGCGCCCGTGTTGCGAATTGCCGCCCGCCCCGCCCGCCACACACTCACGCTGGACACACGGAAGACACGGGCGCGCCCGGTGGATCGCGGCCCCTTTATTCGCTTCAGGAGGCGGAAAACTTTCTCAGCGCGACCACCACGAGCGCCAGCACCACGCAGGTGGCCAGCAGGGCGGCGATGACGATGGCCGCGATGGCGCCGGGCCCCAGCGAGCCTGCAGGACAGAAGGAGGGCTGCTCAGCCCGGCCGGCCTCGCTCCCCGCCTCCCCTCCCTCCCTGTCCCCCTCCACGGCCTGGGCTGCCTCGTACCGCTGCTGCCGGGGTCCAGTCGCTCCCGCGCAGTGCTGTCCTCCGGGCTGGGCGGGGCGGTCGGGGCCAGGGCGCCGGTGGCTGCGGGCTCCCGGGCGGGGCTGGTGCTCTCCACGGGGCCTTCTCCCGAGGGCAGGTCGGCCGGCTCGTTCCACAGGGTGGGCACGGGCTCCTGCAGGTCCTCGGCTGCAAGGCCAAGGACAGGCGCTGGGCCCAGGCTGCCTCCAGGAATGGCTCCCCGCGTGGAGATGGCCCTGTCCTCGGGGCCCCGGGGCTCACCAGCACGACTCCAGCCTTCCGTGTCACAGGTGAGGCAACTGAGAGCCCTGCTTCTCCTTGGCCCTCACCTGGGTGAAGCCATACGGCCCACAGGACATGGGGCCCAGCACCCACACACGCCCATGTGTGTCTGCAACTCAAAGCCCAAGGGGCCTCTCTACCCCAAGGAACTAAGCCCAGCACATACTGTCTCCAGACAGAACAGGCCCAGAGGGGTGTCGGTGGTCCCCCTGCCCCCATACAAGCTGAGACTCAGTAGCGCATCAGAGTCTGCAGGAGCCTTTCTTTGCTCATGGGTGGGGGTTAGCAAGGATTTCGGGTACCCAGGGCCCCAAAAAACTGAAGGGACAAGGCTGAGAGGCCTGTGTGATAACCCCAGCCTCATACCCTAGCTCGGCCCCAGGCAGCTCATGCCAATACCCACCCCCCACCCCAAGGATGTTGGCCCCGAGGAGCCCCACAGCACCACCCCATCCCTGGGCCCATCCATCCTTCCTGAACAGGCGGCCCCAGCCACTCAGGAAAGTTCAAGACCAGGGTGGCAGGCAGGCTCCAGGCTTCCGCCATGCCTGATCCTGACTGACCCAGGGATGCTCTGGAAAGATGCAAGGATAGTTCCGGGCCTTTCCTGCCAACGGTGCCCACCTGGGGCAAACTGTAAAGAAACATCAACCGAGCCCAAATTCGGAGTCAGTTATAACATAACTGGGTTTTCAAAAATGTCAAGGTCATGAAAGACAAAGGAAGATTGAGGAATTGTTCCAGATGAGAGACCAAGGACGGGTGACAGCTAAATGCAGCGTATGTTCCTGGATGGGGCAGAGGGGCTGCTATAAAAGACAGTTCGGGTCCATTGGCGAAAGCTGAGTAAGGCTGTGGTTTACATAACAGTACTGCATCCGTGTTCATTTCCCAATGTGGACATGTGAGAGAACCCTCTTGTTCTTGAGCATATTTAGGCGCAAAGGGGCATGTCTACAACTTACTCTCAAATGGTTCAGCAACCAGATAGGCAGGTGGGTAGAGAGAGACAGGAAGACAGTAAATATGGCAAAATGTTGGAAACTGGTGAATCCAAGTGCAGAATATACTGGTCATTGGATTATTCTTGCAACTTTTCTGTAAACTTAAAATCTTTTCCCAATGAAATTGTATAAGGCCCCCCATCCCTGCCTCTGTAGCCTCTCCCAGGCCCGGGCTGGCTCAGTTCCGAGGCTTGGTTTGCAGGCAGGAACCAACTGTCCCACTCCCCAAGGCTTGCCCAAGCTTGTGCCCCTTTTCAGAAAACTCCCCTGGCAGGGAGGCCTCCAGGGACAAAAGGCCCCAGCACCCAATGGTGTGGCGGCAGGCGGGGCCCAAGGCTCACCTACAGCACTGTGTCTGGGGTACCCCTAGCCCCCCCAATTGTGAAGTTTTCCCTGTGAGGGGGACAAAGTGACCCTATCAGGCCTCCTTTGTCACTGTCTGGAAGGTCAGGGGCCTATAGCCTTGAAGCTGCCACGGAAGGCCCCAGGCCCCAGGTGGCTCCAGGCTCCAGGCATGCTGACCTCAGAAAAGGCCTGAGAGTGCCCACTGCTTGGCAGACCCTGAGGTCTAGGGCTTGAAGAACGTCTGTCTCCCCAGATAAATGGAGAAACCACTGGCTCCCACTAGCTCCCCACACACCCAAGACAGGGCGGCAGGCAGGCACCGCCCTGTCCCACCACTGCTGGCCGAAGCTCACCTCCGACTGCTGGGCACCTGACCAGGGAGGCCACCACAGGGTTCCTGGGTACCTGGCCCAGCCGACCTGGGTGGCATCTGGGGAATCAACTCTGAGCTCAGGAGGAGGAGTGACAGGCCCTATGGCCCTTGGGAGAGCAGGGGCTTACTCCCTGGAGCTAGCCACCCCTGCCTTTGCCAGACCCTGGGAGCCATCTGTGGGGAGAGTGGGCCCCCTGAGCAGGGCGGCTGGGCTGTGCACCCAGAACCTCTCTCCCCTTCTCTCCCCAGTGACCAGCCTCACTCTGCTGCTCCCCACAGAGGCTTGGCTCCTCCCTGTCGGACACACTGGCCCAGGCTGCCTCGTCCCTAATAAGTGTACTCTCCTCCACCCTCTTCTCCAAGACCAGTCCCTGAGGCTCCAGGAGCTAACCCCTTGGGCTTGCAAATCCTGCTCCTTCATGCTCTCACCCAGGGACCAGGCAGACTGACTTCACCGTCTGCTTCACTTTCCCAACCTGAGAATCAGGGCTGGACCATGCCTCTCACAGCTGCACAGTTAGTAACTATGCTGTCATCGTCATCATCGGGAAGCCTCCCTCTGGCATGAGCTGCACAGCTGGACACAGGCCAGGCCGCTCCATGTGCTGTGCCTGCTGCAGCAGACTCTTTCAGGAGACCCCCAAAGGCTGCTCCAGGGCTCATCTGTGCCAAAGCAGTAGAGCCCCCAAGGCCAGCCAGCTCCCTGCCCACCCAGGCAGATGCCCCAGGGGCAGCCTAGATGCAGCCCCCAGCCCCTAGCAAAGGAGGTGCAGTGACCAGGGAAGGACCAGCTCACTTTCTTATCCTCATCTAAATGCCTCTGTATTTTCTCAGTTTGCTGTCGTATTAGGGGAAAAAAAGGTTTAAAGGCAATAACCCACCCAGCACCCTCAAGCAGTCATCAGGAGGGTGCCAGCAACAGCCCCATCTGGGCAGAGGTAAAAGAATGCCAGGCAGGGGACCAGCATGGCAAAGGCACAGAGATGGAACCCATGGGCCTGTAAGGAGAGCTGTGAGTCAGCCACAGGGATGTTAAGGCCCAAACTGCAAGGACCAGGGTAAACAAGGTTCTGCGACTTCGTGCTCTGACAGAGGAAACCAGGAGGCGTGGGGCCTCGTGACACAGGCCTGGGCACTGTGGGCTCTCCCCCAGCCCCACCGCCCCAGTCGCCCTGCCTTTCAGTAAATAAGTTTGTTTAGTGCTCACTCTGACCACAGGGCCCCGAGGCCAGGCGCCCGTGCTCACAGACGGCCTTTGTACGGCCATGAAGGGCCTTTTCATCCCTGTCCTGGCCTCCCGCCTGCTCAACCTGGCCTGCTCCCCTTGCCCCTGTAGCTGTGGCCACAGGCGACCAGTGGGGAGGGCAGCAGGCTGCTCCTTCCAGGACCCCCCACCCACCGAGCAGCGGGCAGGGGCTGCCAGGCCTGGTACACCCTCCCAGAATGGCAGGAAGAAGGACAGCCAGCCAGAACCCTGAGAGGAGTTGGCCTGTCCCTCTTGGTAGGACATGTGGAAGGAGGTGAGGCCACATGAGATCCCGGTGATGCTAAACACAAGGCTGTCCCCTCAAGCATTCCTGTGGTGGAGGTCGAAGCCCACCCACCCAGGCTGTGTACGCACAGTGTGACCCAGCGCCTCTGGCCGGCAGCCTGGGCCGGGAAAATTGGCTGTGCGAAGCGCAGGAAACTGGACAAGAGTGTCCCAGGCAGCCCTGGACCCACCAGTGGGAGAAGCATTTCATGGGGGTGGGGTAGAGGGTCTGCAAGAAGATCCAGACCATGGAAGGTGCCACTTGACACTTTAGGTCACTTCCCCAATTCCTGGGCACCTCTCCCACTAAAGGGATCGAGGTGCTCTCTCAGCCTGTGCGAAGGGGTGCTTCTGCCCCGAGACCACCCTGCACCCAGTGACAGGAACTGAGCATCGCCTGACATCTGGCCCATCCTGGTGTCTGAACGTGGTAGGCCTGCCATCCCATGAGGGAGGCAGAGGCACCGTGGCTGTCACCCTGTACAGATAAGGAGGGACTGAGGCTGAGGAACAGCCTGGAGGGGCTGGAAGCAAAGCCAGGCTGCTAGCTTCTTCCTAGGGCGTCTGAAGCTCCTCACCATCACCTGGGACTCCCCGCTGTGTGCCCGAGCATGGGGCCAACCCACAGGCGGCTCTCCCCGGGGCCCTCCTCCCCAGTTGCCTCTGCCACAGACCCATGGACTTTCCCCCAGAGCCCATGCTGCAGGGAGGGTCTCGCTCCAGGACCCCTGCCCGGGGCTCTGAAACACTGCTCTCTGGCTACGTCGTGGCAGCAGAGATCACTTTCTTCCAGGAGAAAGCCCACCCGTAACCCAGGTGTGCCTTTCCTTCCAGGCTTTGAAGCCAGCCCGGGCCAGCCCCAGCTCGGGGCCCCACAGCCATGCCCAGCTGGGGCTGAGGTCTGGGAGCTGCCGCCCAAGCCTGTCGTGACTCTCCTTCTCGCTGGACACCAGACCCAGACATTTTGGCCTCCGTACAGAGCCTGAGTCCCACATCCTCAGTTTTCTGAGGAGTCTCTAGCCCTGCACTCCCCCTGATACAGGACTAACACTATTTCCTGATACAGAACTAGCACCTGGGGCTTCGCTCTTGAAAGACTTCTCAGAAAACCAGCAGGGAGAGGCATGCAGGGTTTGAAAAGTAAACGGCAGGGTCAGGGTCTTCTGTCCAGGGGCCCAGGGTCTCTCGCTTCTCAGCCACTTACCCTGGGCCTGGTGCCCCCTCCTCACTCCTACACCTGGGAGCTTTCAGATTTAGGTACAGGAGTAACCCCCTTGTCCCCCAAGCAGCTAACGTTCCTGGCCCTGCTTCAGGGCCACTGTCCCGGGGTTGCCAGTTCCCAACTGCGGCCATCTGTCTCATGGGATCCTCCGCTGAATCGCCCCAGAGGCCGCCCCATCTGCTGTGCAGGACCTCTGCCCCCTGGGCCCAAGGGAGCACCTTACCTGTGAGCACCGCAGGGGCTAGGACCCCGAAGAGGAGCAGTAGCGCCATGCGCAGGGTCAGACAGAATGCCATCCTGGGCCGAGTGAGTGTGGCCAGCGAACGGGATGCACCGAGGACTGAGCTGGTTAACTTCAGGGCGGCGGGAAAGAGGTATCAAAGGGCTGGGAAGGGTTTTCATCAATGCAAACTCTGTCCTCCTGGGACACCGTGCCCGCCCCCCATGCATGCCAACACACACACACACACACACACACACACACACGCACACGCACACGCACACACACACACAGCAGAGCTAACAGAACAGACTGCTTTCCTGAATTCTGGAGCAGCCCCACCCTCGGAGGGGAAAGAGGAAATTGCTCCCTTTCTCTCTCTCTCTCTCACCTCCATGTGCAAAGACTCACCCAGGGAACTGGAAAATGCAGACACCTTGGGCACTCTGTTTCAGTGGGTTGTATTTGGGCCCAGGAATCTATGCCCAGTGCCCAGGGCCGGGCGAGGAGACTCGCCCTGGGCTGTCGGCACTGAGCAGCAGGCTCTGCTCACTTTCGGGCCCTGGATGCCTGGCCGGGAGCGGGCTTGTTAAGGAAGCACAGCACTTTAGGCAGTTTCAATCCAAACCCTCTGGCTGCGCTCATCTCCTTCCAGAAAAGCCCATGTCATTAAATGCCCTTGTCTTGCTCTCTGCTCTCCCAGGTGCCTAAGACTTGAAATGCCACCAAAATGCTCATCATGTGTTGGGGCCAGGTCTGGCCCCATGGCCCACTGCCTTGCTGACAGCTTCACGGGTGTCTAATAAGCATCTCTAACTTAACATGTCCGACACACGCCTTCGCTGCCCTGCCTTCCCAGCCCTGCTCACCAGGGAGCAGCCCCCACCTTTCAGATATCCTAGCCACACAATGAAAAGTCATCAAAAGTCCCTCTCTTTTTATCTTACTACCCTTGTCTCCCCCCGCACTCCGAAATAGCTCAGAAAATACTGCCATCACCCTCCTACCTCACACCCTTCATGGTTTCCCACTGCTCTTAGAACAAAAAGTCAACCTAAGGGCTTGCCTTGGCCCTGCTCCCCTCCCTCACCTGCTCAAGCTTGAGCCTGCCTCCCCTCCCCTAGAAAGCAGCCCCTCAGGTGGCTCCCTTCTCATCATCACTCGGGTCTCAGTCCTGATCAGTTAGCCCCCCATCCACTCATCACATTAATTTCTTAATACTTATATTTACATGAAACTCTTGGCTTTGGTTTTGTTTTTCAGTTTTTGTGAGGACTAATGTACTGTGAAATATACAAATGTTATGTTTACAACTGATAAACTTTTATACAGATATATACACCTAAGTAAACACTACCCCTCCCCATCACCAGTCAGTACCCCCAAAGTGCCATTCTACCTTCTATCACCATAGATTCGTTTTGTCTACATTTGAACTTCAAATAAATGGAACCATATATGACTCGTTTGTTCAACATTCTGTGAAATTCATCCACATTGTTGCATGTGGCAATAGCTCATTCATTCTTGTTGCTGAATATGCCACAACTTATCCATTCCTTTATCCATTTCATCCATTTATTTGTCTATTCGGGTTATTTCTGGGTGTGAACTTTTATGAATACAGCTCCTATGACTATTCTTGCACATGTCTTTTGGTGAACATGTGCACTAACTCTAAGGGTCAAATTGCTGGGTCAGAGGGTAGACAGTGTTTAGGTTCTGTAGATGCTGCCCAGCAGTTTGCCAGTGTTTGTTCCCATTTACACTCTCATCAGCAGTTGCCCTACATCCTCACCACACCCTGGTGTTGCCTGTCTTTTCGTTACTAGTCGCCTGCTGGGTATGTAGTGGTGTCTCATTGCGGTTGTATTTCCATGACTAATAAAGTTGAGCAGTTTTCCTTATTGAGCACAGGATTATCCTCTTTTGTGAAGGGTCTGCTCAATTGCCTCCATACTATGGAGTGGTCAGTCTTTTTAGGGTTTTTTGTATGTCCCAGATAAAAAACATTTGTCACGATACCTGTAATAGCATCTTTAGATGAAGTGTTCATTGGTTGTCTGTCCCCACCCTGTAAGTCCCAATACAGCAGGGGCTGCTGTGTTCACCAGTGCATTTCCCAGACCTAGCCCCATCCCAGCACATAGCAGGGACTTAATATGTGAATTTAGTCAGCTGGGATTTGGGGGACAGATTTAACTGTGAGCATCTTCTAACTGTTCACTCATTTGTGCTGCTTGATTGCTGTGTCCCATCTACATCTTTCTGTACCCTGCAATGTAATGTAGCAACATACTGATAAGTACAGTCAGACCCCCAAATCACACTCCTGAGGCCTTCCTGCCAGCATTTGCCAATGGGAAGCACTGCAGGGAGATACGAGGTGGGAGGGGAGAAGTAGCTTCCTGCTGCTTCAGATTTCTGACAGCATCCCTGGCGGCAGCAGCAGCAGCAGCAGCAGGAGCATTGGCTACAGTAACAGTGACGGGTCAGGTGGAGGTGGCTGGAAGTGCAGGCTCCTGGATTCCAACCTTAGCAGCCTCACTAGACAGTGCTCCAGCCTCTGAGCTATCTTGCTGCTCCTCCAGTCCAGGCTGGTGTCAACTTCCAAGTTGCAGTTACCATTAGATGAGGAACCTTGCCTTCTGTCTCTTGCTCCATTACCCCTTCAGGCATCCTTATAACAAATCCCCATATTAAATCTCTCCTGCTTGAAATACCTGCAGGGGACTGTTTCCTGGTGAGAGCTGGGAACACATGGCCCACCGTGTGTTAGGGCTCAGCTGTTTAGCATCAAGTGCCTATTGAAAACAAGGCTTACAGGACCAGGTAGATGCTGCACATGATAGTTACAGAAGTGATGATGACAGTGAAGTAAACTGGCTACTTTTTACTATGCTGGGTGTTCACAGAAAGGATAATTTCAAGGATTTGAATTCTAAGGTCAGGGCATGATCAGAGAACTAGAGCATTTATGTATTAGTCTTTTTAAAGAATCTCTCATTTCTTATACATATGGGCAGGGCATAAGGTCAGGCCCAAAATATGCATGTGTTGCAGAATTATAATCTTAAATTGAATTCAAAGCCATGCCAATTCTCTTAGGTGACATTCACGGCATTGATTGGGAAGGAGTGAGACCTTGAGGTCTTACTGAGGATCCCTGGGTAGACTCAGACAAATCCCCAGGCAGTGGGCTCTTCTTCAGTGTGAAGACAGCGCCTTTTCTTGTCTAAGTAATAAATAACCTCACCTGTTAAGTACCCTTTCAAGAGGATGCCTACTCTCAATACCCACCCTGGCAACACCCTTATTGTCCCCATACCCATAACTAAAACTAAGGAAAACAGGTACAGAGTCTGAGCCAGGAGGAAATCAATACACACTAAACCAATTGCTAATTATTCTAGCAATAAATTAATAACTAAATACTAAGTAAGATTTTGCTAATTTATAATAATAAAAACCTGGAGAGTATGTGTGGGATAAATTCTAAGGTATTAGACTAAATGGATAGGATCCGAGGGATCTTAGATCAGGTCACATGTAGAGGTGTGTTTAGCAGAGATTCTGAACTCAATGTTTAGCTCAAACATCTAGAAGTAGCTCTAACAGCTTGACTAAAACCAAACTCAATAGTAGCCTGGATTCAATGAGATTGAGAAGCCTGATGTCTGAAGAGGAGGGAAGCCAAAGACTCAGGAAGGAAGAGATGTTGGAGTGGATTTATGGTGATTCCTCACTGAGGCGCTGAGAGGTGTGTAGGGAAGGCGACCAGCATCTTTAAAAAGTTGTGTGGTGTGTGTTCCCCGAAGGCCAAGGCTGACAATGATGGGATGACTGACTTCAATGGGAATCAGATGGATATAAACACTACAATGAGTGTCCACAGTGTGTCCACAAGAATGTTCTGACCCCCAGGAATAAAACAGATGGGCGACCTGCTGATGTGTTACTTGCTGTACAAACATGGACAGGGGAGTGGAAGCCTGCACTTACTGCAGTGAGCAGAGCACCAACCTCTTGCCTAGTTCCCAGACCCAGACTCTCTGGACAGGAAGGCAGGCGCTTCTCAGTGCACGGTGGCCACAAATATAAACAGCCAGTCTTTCCCCAAAAGTGTTGGCAGCCACAGACCAGGGCCACTATGCCCTGGAGAAGAGAGATCTTCAGGGATCGCTGGACACCGACTATGTGGACACTAATCTCTGGGACCCAAACGCCACTGTTCACCAGAGTGACAGTTTATGAGAGTCAAGTGGTAGACAAGAGTTTTGGCCTGAATCAATCTCAGTGGATGAGAAGGGAGGGAGATGGAGGCTGCCCACGGGCAAGAGGGGGCAGCTGAGACAGCATCCTGGGGAGGTGGAGCCATGTGTGAGCCAAGGTGCCAGGCCCAGTGCATGTTTCATCATTCCATCAGATTTTGTTTATAAAGACAAATTTGAGACAAAATTAAGAATTTCAAGATAGTGAATTGTATTTCAAATAATTAATAAACCACACTAAAGAGCAAAAAATAGCAATGTACTCTCAGATTAGACAAAAAGTCTAAATTAAAGAAATTACTACATGATTAACCTTGTACATACAGGGTGGGCAAAAGTAGGTCTACAGTTGTTCATATGGAAGATAATACAATAATCAGTAAGTAATAACACAAGAATAAACTTTCATATACTGACAACTGTAAACCTACTTTTGCCTACCCTGTATTTTTGTAATGTTGGGGGTGAATAGAGTAAACAAATACTGAATTCTAGCTAGAAAGACGTTTTCACAGTAGTATGGGTTAATAATTATGAGACCACACTGGCATATTCTAGGATTGAAAAATAAGGAAATACACTGAAGATAACAGGAGTCAGTGTCTCATTGTTGGAGGAATTATTAATATGGAAAGGAGAAAGATTAGAATGGATCCTGTGTGTTGGAATTGAAGATATTACTAAGAACTCATGGAATGTAGAGATAAAGTTATGACACGTAGATACACAAGTGTATGCATGTACACACACACACACACACACACACACACACACACACACACACACACACTGCCTCTCTGTGGAGACACCCCAGTAGCAATAAGCATGACCAGTGCCCAGATTTTGGTCTGGATACCATTCCCCATGAAAAGCAACCACAGCTCCTCAGAGAAATGGTTTCCAAATCTGGTAAAGTAGATGATGAACCTAGCATATCTCGTCAATGTAAGGAAGTGCTCAGAGAATGATGGGGACATAGCAAAAGAACATAGAAGCCAATCGAAGGGGCTCATAAATGGATAATGTGTGCATGAAAAAGAGAATCAGACTGTAACCTACACACAGTGTGTGTAACCTACACATGAGTGTGCATGTGTGTGTGTGTATGGAAAGTTCATTCTTACAGAATGCTGACTAATAAATGTAAAAGGAAAGTTTGGCAAATATCTTAGTAGTTTTTCAACAATCACCAATGGCTACTAAACCAGTGGATGAAAGACTGATGAGGATCTTAGTCTGCAGGTATCCCATAAAGAGGAAAATCAGTGCAGCACAGAAACCTGGCTGACAGCACCTTAACCAAGGGATTAAAGTGACCATCGCCAGTAATGGTCCAACCCACCCACACGTGCACCTGATACGCACTGAGGACATCACATCAGTGTTGTAGTATTCCTGCCCAACTACGTAACCTCAATCAGATCATGAGAAAACACCAGGCAAACTACAAAGTAATTGTCCTACCCCCTTAAAACATGTCAAGATATGAAAGGCAAAACCAGACAGAGGAACTGTTCCAAGATCAGAGGAGACCCAACAAACATGACAACTAAATGCAGCGAGTGATTGTGGACAGCATCCTGCTCCTGGTGGTTTTCCTTATAAAAGACGTTAGCAGGACAATTGGTGAAACACGAAAGCCTGGATATTAACTAAGAGTATGAATCACCGATTTCCTAATTTTAATCACTGTCTGTGGTTATGTAAAAATGTCCTTGTTTCAAGGTTCACACTCTGAAATAGTTAGGGATAAGGTATATAACGTCTGCAGCTACTAAGAGGTATCAATGTTAGCAATTGGAGCAGCGGTTCTCAACCTGTGAGTCGCGACCCCCTTTGGCGGATGAACGACCCTTTCACAGGGGTCGCCTAAGACCATCCTGCATATCAGATATTTACATTACGATTCATAACAGTAGCAACATCACAGTTATGAAGTAGCAACGAAAATAATTTTATGGTTGGGTCACAACATGAGGAACTGTATTTAAAGGGCCAGAAGGTTGAGAACCACTGAATTGGAGGATCTGGATGAACGTTATGTGGGAGTTCTTGCTATCGTTCCGGCAATTTTTCTTTTAAAAAAGGCTGAAATTACTCAAAATAAAAGAGTCTCCCCCCCCCCCCCCCCCCAATGACAGAGTCACAACTTTTCAATGACTAAGGAAGTAATAGACCTAGGTGACAATCATCAATGAATGTTAAAAAAAAGTTACATGCAAGACTGACAGGGCTTTCCTAATGGGGTGAATCAACTAACAACATAACTGATGATGAATTTAATGTAAGTAAAAATGGGACAATCAGACAATACTGCCAGCTAGTGTGACCATTGTGTGCAGCAGGGTGTACACCACACCACCGATTAGTATTCTTGGAGAGGGAGGGGAGAACCTGAATTTAGTCAAGTCTTTAGATCTGACCAAGTATAGAAAATGTGGGAAGGTGAACAAAGCAATACCATAAAGATGCTCCCTGCTGAATCCAGAATATGGGATGTTCTGTGGACAAATGATTCTGTTTTATCAACTTTTCCTTTCTAAGGGGTAACTGGTGGTGTCTGTTTCATGATGGACTGACCTACCTAAAGCTTAATTTCATGCTACCAGAGAAAGTCAGAAAATCCATGAGTGTCTCTGTCCCCTACATGAGCTCACCATGCTTGCATTTTGATTGGGGTCTGCTTACGTAGAACTTCAAAGTGTACTTGTCAAGCATCAGCAAGGACCACATTGAAAAACCGTGTCAGCAGGATCTCACCAGGGTGGGCAAGTGCCCACATAGAGCACACCAGCACTCAGGTGGCAGAAGCTAAAGGAAACCTCAGAGGTCAGCTAGGCCACTGGTTCCCCATTCTGGCTCTCCATTTAGAATTACTGGGGCCACTTAAAAATAATCTCATGCTGGAATTGCCTCAAATTAGACTCTGGGACATGGAGCTCAGGGCTGATTTTGTTTCAAGTTCCTCAGATGATCTGGGCCAACCCCCTCACCTGACAGGCAAGCAAACTGAGGCCAAGACAGGACAGGAAAGACTGGTTAATATCGAGGTTGGAAGTATTGTCCCAGCTCCTGGAACCCTGAGGAATACGTCTTTGCACTAATTTTAAGACATCTAAGAGGAAGGGCACCCCTATTTAATATGCTTTACTGTACCTATACTTGCTCCCACAAGCTCTCTTCTCCCTTGTAAAACAGTCTGCAAATGGAATTTACCAAGCTTTTATGTGCTGGGCATGGCACGATGCAATTACATTTTAAGTTACTGATCACAACTACCTGGTAATTCCCATTTCACAGATGGGGAAACTAGTACTTGCCTAAAGTAGGTGGGACCAACATTCAAATCTGACAGCTGGACTCCAGGACCTCCACTCATACCACCACTCACAGGGTTACTCCACAGGGAACCTTAAAAACACACCAAAGCTTAGATCAGTGGTTCTCAACCTTCCTAATGCCGTGACCCTTTAATACAGTTCCTCATGTTGTGGTGACCCCCAACCATAAAATTATTTTCGTTGCTACTTCATAACTATAATTTTGCTACTGTTATGAATCGTAATGTAAATATCTGATATGCAGGATGTATTTTCATTGTTACAATTTGAACATAATTAAAGCATAGTGATTAATCACAAAAACAATATGTAATTATATATGTGTTTTCCGATGGTCTTAGGCGACCCCTGTGAAAGGGTCGTTCGACTCCCAAAGGGGTCTCAACCCACAGGTTGAGAACCACTGGCCTAGATTCTGTGTAGAATTGGGAGATGCTAGACACGGCAAGGCTAGGCCCTTGGAAATGACTCTGGGTTCCTGGCTCTGTGCAAGAATGGAAACCAGAGCCTGTTCTGAGCCTCTCATGGAAAAGCCAGGGGTCCTCAGTCCACAGGCCAAATCGGGGTGTCTGCTAGGATTCCTTTCCCATGGTCACTGTGCACAAATTTACCTCTCCCAAACTTCTCCCATTTCAAAACAAGACTAGAGAGCATGACTGTAGAATCAGGATCACAGTGAAATTTGGGGTGGCAAAGCACTCAAGCAACGCCCCCCCACCCCCACCCCCCGCCACCCCCCCGCCGCCGCCCTGACTTCCAGCCTTTCCTACAACTAATTGTAGCTGTATCTCTCTACAGCTGGCTAACAAGAATTGAGTTGGGTAAGGTTCCCAAAAAAGCTTCTTAAAGGGGGCTGACTGAAAAGAGGTGTGCTCCCTCTGTCTCGTCCCACTCCTTTCTCCTGTCTGGAATATGTGCATGATCACTGGTGCCCTAGCAGTCACCTGGGACCATGAGTGACCTTGAGGATGGAAGCCACAAGAGGATGGTGAACAGAAAGAAGCTGGGTCCCTAATTGACCTCCAGCTTTCACTTGAGAAATAAACTATTTTGGTTAAGTCATTGCTACTCTGTCTTTTATTATATGCAACCAAACCTACTACTGACTCACAGACCATTTTCAGGACCGTTTCTCATGCTAAAAGAGGAAATCACAGGAAAAAGGAATGTACTGTCAGGGGAAACTAATCCATTGCACCTGCATTTGGGGGACAAGTAAACAATCTTTCGGACACAATGTCTCTGCGTCGGAAGACTGACTGGACTGAACTGAGTATTGAGGTGATCCTGAGTCCCACCCTAATGTCATCACCTTGCCAGCCATGAAGGAAGGCAATGCCAGCTCTTAGGCCACAGGGCAGCCATCAGGGAACAAGCCCACTTCTCTCATTCCCCTGCATCAATGTGCCGCTTCTCCCATGCAGTGAACCATGGCTACAGTGGTTTCTTTAGTTGCAAACATTCCCACTGATAATCCCTGGAGGGAAATGCTCCTCTAGGCTAGGGTTCCCAGTTCGGAAGTGATGCTACCAAAAGCTGCATAGGTTCCTCACACTCAAGGAATCCAGCGACATCAGTAAGCTGAACATCACACATCTATAGCTGCTTCCAGGTGCCCGGCTTCCCGCGTCACAGCAGCCACTGCAGGACCAAAGCCATCATCCAGAGATGAGCCCTTACCTTTTTGTTCCAAAAAACTCATCAATGATGAAGCCAACTTCCATCTGTGCTAGTGGTGGTTGTGCCTTTTTGTTTAGAATGTGTGTGGCTCAGTTGGTTAGAGCATTATCCTGATTCACCAAGGTTGTGGGTTTGGTGCCCAGCCAGAGCATATATAAGAAGCAACCAATGAATGATAGATAAATAAGTGGAACAAATCAATGTTTCTCTCTCTCAAAAATCAATAAAAATTATAGAACGTGCATGCCTGCTGCTCTTTTGGGGAAGTTCTATTTCCCATAGTGGCCGCACAGGAGGAGGTGGTTCATTTCACAGTAGCACATCTGTGTAATCAGTCATACACAGTCTTTTTATTTTTATTAATAGTGTAGAAAGGAGCATTTTGTAAAAAATACATTTTAATTCCTCTACCTGATCAACTTTAATGTATTTAAAATAATACCCACTATATTATATATTTATAAAATGGTTCCCCGAAGAGAAATTCATTACTTATAATGAATTTCGTAAAAGCATAATATGCTAATTAGACCGGACATCCTTCCGGACGACCATCCGGATGAAGCTGGGGCTGCGAGGGAAGCCCGAGTCCCAGATCCCAGAGGGAAGCCGGTGCCAGTAGCCAGGGAAAGGAAGGCCTACTTTTACACAAATTTCATGCATCAGGCCTCTAGTATAAAATAAAGCCAGAGGTACTAATATCTATCCCATTAAAAAAAAAAAAAAAAAAGCCCTCAACTTAGAGCCAATAGAGAAAGTTCAAGTTCCTTGATGTATATGTATAAACTCATTTTATACAGCTGTTTCCCCCAATGGTCACAACGGTCTCTCCAGTCCACTCGCACATCTCTAATATGACCTTAGCACTCCTTCCATGGAGGGGGTGGGGTGTACCCAGTCCCTGACACCTGAGTGGGCTGTGTCACAGAAGTGAACTGTGGCTTCTGCCTGGTTCTCTGGGGGAAGTCACACAAGGAGCCTGCCTGCCCTGAAGCTACCGTGCTGGCGAGGACACGAAGTTCCTTCAGCCATAACTCAGTCAAGTTCCCACCCACCAGCCAGCACCAACTGCCAGTCACACAAGTGAGCCATGTTGACTGCCAACCTAACCGGGCCTTCCTACGCCTCAGCTCGGCAGACACCTGAGCATGCAAGAGGAGATGACACACAACTGCCCAGCTGAGCCCTCCCCCAAGTCCCGACTCACAAAACTACAACAAAGCGAAGGGGCTGCTGTAAGCCAGTCTGGGGTAATTTGTTATGCAGCAACAGTAACGAGAGCCCCGACTATCTTGGGGAAAGTCTCCATAATTAAAACTATTTTATCTGGGTATGTTTTTAAAATCTCTTAAGTTAAAATAACTTAAAAGCAAACAGTGTACAAAACAAATACTTTAACTCTTAGAAAGAGTTCAGAAATTTACAGAAAAGAGTTCAGATAATTTGCAAATACTTTTATAGAAAGGAATAAGAACATGGCAGCTGGAAGTGAGAGTGAGCAAATCAGAATGTTAGAGAGAACCGAAAGAAACTCCTAAGAAAGAGCAGTTTCTTCCACTAAGTGGGAAATTCCACAGGTAGGAGCTAGGCTCCTGGTTAAGCACATGGAATGTTCCATGACTAAAATGACTTTGTACCTTCTAATCTGACTCCCCCATCCCTTATTTATTCCCTGAGCAAGCACACAGCAGAGTCTGGTTTGGAAGGTGTGGACAGGGCTGAGGAGCAGATATTCATGGGGCATCAGAAGGGACAAACAAAGGAAGCCTTTTGGTCAAACTTACCCATGTTTATCCTGACCCTACATTTTCAAGTCAAGAACCAGCCAGTGTTTCACAGCCTGGCAGAGAAAGCTCCGGATGCCTCCACGTCTTTGGTGCTCACATGAGCACCGAAGCTTTTCCATGGCACCAAGAGAACGACTTTGTGCAAAGCGCAGCCTCGACAAGGCGAGAGACTACTACCAGCTTTTATTTAAGTTCTTTTTTATTTTCCTCCACACTGGCAAAAGTTCCGAGGGAGCTTAAAGTTTTGTAAACATTTTAACTATTCTTCTTCCCCACCCCCACCCCACCCCCACTTTTGAATTTACAAAGCAAAGGAGAGCAGGAGTCTCAATTTTAAATGGTTCCCCATCTCCTCATGCTATTTGATCCAAAAACTATATACAAGTTTATAGCAGTCTCTGTATAGTTATTGTACATGTTTAGGAGGGAGGGAGGCAAGAAGGGGTAGGGAGAATAGTGATCCAAAATAATAAAAATAGAAACCAAATATAATCATTCAAAATCAAACCGCTCTCAGAGCAACTCCAGCCTCTTCAGGCAATGACGACAGGAAGAAAAGGTGCTCTACCAGGAGCCACCCAAACAGCACTTCTTGCACAGGGAGGGATGGTCCAATGGCTCCCGACCAAATGTGATTGGCAATTCCAGATGGTGTTGGGGGGGCGCGGGGGGGCAGGTGGAGGCAGGAAGAGTATTGGTTTATAAATAGGGCTTGAATACATTTATATCTGAAGGAAAGGGTATGAGGAGACCATGACCAGAAGCCAGCACCAGGCTTCTCTCCCATCCTCTCCCGTCCCTCCATCCCACTGCATTCTCTTGTATAGTGGTTTCCATGGATGAAGGTCTTACAGATGGTCAGGTTTTGTATATTCTTTTTTCAGAAAAGGCAACCGACTTGCCATTCCAGAATCTTTAAACAAAACCTTTTCAGGGCCACAGCAAGACACACACGCAATGCTCTGAGGAACCAGATGAATTTCCGAGCTTTTATCTGATGCAAAAGTTTATCCCTATTCAAAATGAAATTATACAAATTCATACATATGGTAAAGATCCTAGCTGCCTCTTAAACGAGACAAATTTTCAGCAGAAAGGCCCAAAAACAAACTGGTCCTAGTCCTCTGAAGTAAAAATATTTATGGGAAAAATCAGTTTTTGTAAGAAAGAAAAATTAAGAATGAGTCCCTCTCCCAGGCCACAGGGTCTCCTTTGTCCAATC
Organism: Myotis yumanensis; assembly: GCF_028538775.1. Taxonomy (NCBI): domain Eukaryota; kingdom Metazoa; phylum Chordata; class Mammalia; order Chiroptera; family Vespertilionidae; genus Myotis; species Myotis yumanensis. Next base: position 31,560,218 of record NW_027223759.1, on the reverse strand, counting down.
AGGTTGGAGTATGCCAGGGGAGAAGTCAGCTTGCGTGGAAGTCACTATCTAATGAAGAAAACATGAATCCTTCCTCCGAAAGGATGCTCAGAAAGAACAGGCGAGGGGTGTGTAACATCAAACTAATCCAATCTAAACTCCACCCGACTCAGGGCCTCTTTGATGCAATCCCAAAGTTAGCAATGTGACCTTCAGACTGCAGAGCGCTGACTGTCTCTGTCGGACACTCAGTCATGGTCCATGGGCGTTTTGTAGCTGGCCAATGTCTGTTACCATTAACTCTCTTCATGATTGCACCAGTAGACCCCTTGCCCTTATTGGGGGAATAAAATGAAGAAGAAAAACAAAAGGAAAAAAAATGACAAGAGAAAGTAAAATTGCTATTGGCAGATCCCAACACACTTTCTGGGAGACAGTAGATGAAATCACGGCACAGTAAACACGTGCTGCCCAAAATCAGCCTTGTTGGAGAGTAATCCCAACTGCCACCCCCGAGACACAGGGTCTGGTCCACTTATCTACAGTCTGAGATGCTCACCAACAGAAATGGTTTAAAGGATCTTGGACACAAAAGGCTAGAAGAGAAAGCCTGAGATGATGGATTCTGTGATTTGTTGCAGAGTGATAAGAGTAAATGGTAAGTGTTGTGTCCAAAGGTGAAGAATCCATGGTCAGCAGAGAGGCGAGGGAAGGCCAGTCCACTGGCAGGTGCTCAGTAGTCATCCAAAGTTTCGATTTCACCCATATTGAGTCGCTCTGATGAGGCATTGACTGAAAACCCTGTAGGAAAAAACTGACAATGAGTGACCAAGACCCAGACAACTATGTGTCTCAAAGGCAATGGGCTGCAATTCTGGGCAGTAGGCTGGAATGTAAGTCTCTTGTTTTTGAGCACACCAGAGCAGTGGTTTTGTTGTCTGCCCTTCGAATGAGAGATTCTTTTTGTTTTATTTCTTAGGGTTCTAACATAATTTAATTAGGGAGGAAAAACAAACAAACACCAGCATTACTGCTTAAACAGAATTACAAACCATTGCCTTAGAGCAGCGGTTCTCAACCTGTGGGTCGCGACCCCTTTGGGGGGTCAAACGATTCTTTCACAGGGATCGTCTAAGACCATCGGAAAACACATATATAATTACATACTGTTTTTGTGATTAATCACTATGCTTTAATTATGTTCAATTTGTAACAATGAAATTGGGGGTCGCCACAACATGAACTGTATTAAAGGGTCGTGGCATTAGGAAGGTTGAGAACCACTGCTTTAGAGAATCCTGAGAGTAACCTGGGGTATAAGTGTGTGTTTAGGCCAAGCCAGGCTGGACCCCAGGGGAGAGGGGAAATTCATTCAGGATAGGTACCTTAAAAGAAATGGGACCTTAGCTGCATTTGGGGCTCCAGCCTGTTTGGCTCAGTGGACAGACAGAGTGTTGACCTGTGGACTGAAGGGTCCCAGGTTCAATTCTGGTCAAGGGCACGTACCTTGGTTGCAGGCTCAATCCCTGGCTCGAGTTGGGGCGTGTGCAGGAGGCAATCAATCAATGTGTCTCTCTCATATCAATGTTTCTCTCTATCTCTCCCCCTCCCTTCCACTCTCTCTCAAAATCAATGGAAAAAAATATCCTCGGGTAAAGATTAACAAAACATAAGAAATGGGGGCAGGAAAGCAGGAATAACACATTCTGAGTGAGAGTAATACTACTTCAGCCCCACTCACTGGGAACTCCACCACCCTTAATTCAAAAACTCTATCAAATTCTGGCCAAGAGCTTTTGCTATTCGGAGGTAGGAGGCTTCAGGAAAGATCCACTACAAAATCCCTAGGGCCCTCAGAAATCATTTCTATCACATAATAGACAGTACAAAAATATTCAAGTACTGTATTCAACTCAACCTATTATAAATAGACCTGCAAAGAAAAGGATTTCATTAGCAATACTGAATAGGCAAAATGGAATTTGTTTTAGAATAGCAGAACTGTCCTGGACAGTGTTTCTCAATGGTTAGAGCATCAGCCCACTCACTAAAGGATCTCAAGTTCGATTTCTGATCAAGGGCATATACCTGGTTGCAGGTCAGGGTATGGGAGACAACCAATTGATGTGTCTCTCTCATTGATGTTTTTCTCCCTCCTTCCCTTCTACTCTCTCTAAAAAATGGAAAAATATTCTTGGGTGAGGATTAACAACAACAAAAATAGAATAACAGTACTAGCACTGAAGGCAGCAAGCAGTACTCACAAACACTACTGACATTTGAAAACCTAATGCCACCAGCCACATGTATGTAATTTTCCCATAAACTCCATAACCAGAGATTGATAAATAGAATTATTTACAGGGCCTCTTTGGAAGGAGTGACTCCCAAAAAGCTTTCAGTTTATCCACCCTAAATGAAATCCCAAACTGTTTCAGCTGCTATTTGAGTAACAAAAAGTAAACAAGTCATGCTCTCCAGTCTAAAAGCAGTTCTGTTAATATTATTTGAGTTTTCTGCCTCCTCCTTTTTGTTCCTAATGTTCAAGTTTTCAAATAAATACATTTTTTAAATGTACCAATAATAAACAAAAAATGCTCTACATAATAAAAACAGCTTAATTATATTACATTCTTGACTCAAAAATATCATGAATTGAAAACATAAGCATGTCTGTTTATTAACCAGGGAGGCTGTGGTACAAGCAGCTTACAGGGCTGAGTCTGGGAGAGTTAAGGACTCCAAACCCCAACCTGAGTTCTATCCATCAACTGTGTTCCCAAAGCCCACAAGACTTTCTCCCTTAAAAATAATGAAAGGCTTAGTGTTTGTATTTTTAAATAACGGTTTAATTAGTTAACTATAAACACCTAAACACGAAACAAGTCTAAGAAATGAGCTATTAATCTATTCTGAAGCAGGTTTTTCTTTGATGTCACATATATCTCAAGAACAGATGAAATGTGATAAAAACAATAATTAACTACAGGCAATAAAAGTGAAAATTTAATAACACAAACTAAATTACTTTTTAACCATAAAAAGACAGGAAGGGAGAATAAGCCTGCGGCAAAAAAAGTTATTTATTTATTGCCATAATATGCTGATTACAAGGCTTTTCTCAGACATGGTCTATGGTCTCATTTACTTGCCATAGAAAACCAGTAAGGTGGGCATTTTCCCCATTTGATAAAAAGGAAAGCTCTGGGACACCAGGACACCCACGGCAATGCAAACGAGGATTTAAGCCCAGGATGCCTAGCTCTAAAGACACATTCCCTTAGGTTCAGAACAGGTTGCCTCTCACTCACACAATTTCTTTAAGGTTTGAGAGCCTGTTTTTATTTTATTTTTTTAAATATATTTTTATTGATTCCAGAGAGGAAGGGAGAGGGAGAGATAGATAGAAACATCAATGATGAGAGAGAATCACTGACTGCCTCCTGCACACCCCCACACAGGGGATCGCGCCCACAACCCAGGCATATGCCCTGGCCACAAATCGAACCATGACCTCTGGTTCGTAAGTTGAACATTCAACCACTGAGCCACATTGGCTGAGTTGAGACCCTGTTTTTATAAGGAGAGGTAACTGGGTAACTGTGTGTGTTTAAATTGCACGGGTTCACTTACTTATAGGTGGATTTTTTCCCCCCATTAAGTATGCAGTTGGCCCTTCGTATCCCAGGATTCCACATCTATGAATTCAGACAACCTCGGTGGAAAACAGTATTTTTGACTGGAAATTGGGAATCAGTGGATGCGGAGGGCAGACTGTATACACTGTTCTACGGCATTTTATATAAGGAACTTGAGAATCCTCAGATTTTGGTATCCGCACCAGTCCTGGGACCAATCCTCCACAGATGCAAGGGACGACTGAAGTTAAGTTTTGGGGAAGTAAAAAATTATACTCAGACTTGTGATTGTGCAGGAGGTCTATGCCCCTAACCCATGTTATTCAAGGGTCAACTGTATTTGTCATATCTAAGCACAGGATGCTGGCTCACAATGGCAGCTGGTAGACAATGGAAGATATTAAAATGAGACTGGGCACCCTTCTGAGGGTTTGTTTTAGAAGCATGACTCTCTTTTGATCTATTTTTTCAATGGATACTTTTGGATCAAATTAAAGCCTGTTTCCTACTCTGTGCATGGGAAACCTGTAACTGGCAGATATTTATTAATTTTCTTAATCTGTAAATCAATAAGGCATATATAAATTAAAACAATAGTATGTGAAAGTGAGTAGGTAAAGGGCAGAAATTAGTAATTATCAAAAGAATTTCCAGAAGGAGGTTCAGCTGAACAGAAATTTTCATAAAATGGCCTAAGAGACTACCCAAGTGAGTTTCCTTAATACTTGGATTTTTTTTCTTCCCCTTTAACATATACAGATTCCTTAAACTCTATTTTAAAATGACCTCTCATTCCCCTAAAGGGAGATTTTAAGTCCCATTTTTTTTCTTACATCTGTAATAGGAGATGGGGTCAGATCAAATACTTAACCCAATACTTAAGCCTCATTTTCAAAGGAATCTTTTTCCTGACAGCCTAGCCTTTAAATAGCATGGGATTCTGAGCTAGAACCCACAACCAGACTTTTAGAAACACTTTTAAATTTATATTCATCTATTTCTGTCAAAACTAGATAAAATTCTGGTCTACTCTACCCAGCCTTAATATAAACTTTCAAGATAGGCAAAAGAACAGAATTTCACCAGATCTCCATGCTCCCAAAGCCAGTGTTCAGGTATTAGCTCCAAATGGCAATGCTCAAAGTTAAGTTTTTGTTCCTAACATTTGCTTTCTCGAGGGCAGGAAACCTCTGGAGGAAAGTGGATCCTGTCCAAGGCAGAGTGAGGCTGTAACTTCCCTCTTGCTGTGCTATTAGCTCTCTCATGCGGCTCTCTCCATTGGAGTCTCACAGCCATTTCCCACTCAACTCATCCAACACTTAAACGCCCTATCATTTCCCCTAAAGCTCACTCCACTTCACTGTGCTTGCTTATCATTTTAGCAAAAGCCAACACTATCCTTCCTGCTGCTGCCCAACCTTCCCAGTCTTTTTGGACAGCCAATTCTATCCCCTAGGATTCCTAGCTCTAAAGCCCACATTCTCTTAGGTTCAGAACAATAGGCTGCCTCTCACTCATATAATTTCTTTAAAGTTTGAGATCCTTAAAATTCCTCAAATCCATCTTCCATTCCAAAATCCTACTCACCTGGTCTATACTGCAGCCTCCTAACCAAGCCAACATCCCAAACCATTCCATTCTAGACAGCGTGATTTATAATAGCCTATTTTACACTCATAAATGAATAATAATTTTATCATTGTATGTAGGTTGTTAGGCCAATTTAAGGAACACTAGCAGCCCATCAGCTTTGCCTATGCTTTTTATTACCCCAGAAACACCATTCCCCATCCTTCCTGCTAGTCTTTCAAAGCCCCAATTCAAGTGTCACCTTTTCCATGAAGCTGCCTTGTGTGAAGACACTGGTCCTCACTGCAGGACAAGAACAGCTGTTGCTAACACAGAAGAGTGGAAAGAAAACAGGTCTGCTCTGCAATCCCAGCCCATGCTGACAGCTGGGTGACTGGGATATGTTCTGAATCCTCTAGGCTGGGGTTTACTCATTGGGAAAACTGGAACATCACCTCATAAAGCAATCATTCTGAGAATCACATGATACACATGATCAACAAACACTGGCTCTTTTCTCTGAACACCTGATTGGATTTATGGTCAGTTTCCACACATATCAGCATTTAAGTTTGTAAATAACTTTTACTATTCTCCATTATCATTATTTCCAAATAAATGAAAGGGCCTTCTAGGAAAATTAATATTAAATATGAAACAGGCTTTAAAGTATAAAGCACCATAGAATCTAGTCCCTATGGCACATGAGGCACGGCTCTTGCGTTGAGACACCCAGTAAATACTTACTACTTACTTTGAACTGGTTAAAAAAATTAATTTGGTAGAAGAATTATTTCCCTTCATGAAAAACATCCTACCACAGAATTGCTTAGCCTGCTATTCCCCCAATACCCAGCCGAGACTTAAGACCTGTGCTCACCTAATAAACTGGGATCTGCTCGGACCATCTTCTGTTTTTTCTTCTTCTTGCCACTCTGTACGGCCTCAAAATTGGATTGTTGGTTGTTGCTTTGATTGGTCTGAAATACTGAATGGAGTGCACTGTGGTTCATCCCCCACACGGAGTCCTGTGAAACAAGATGGCACAAGTGAAGTTACACAGTGCACGTAGGCTTGGCCCACCCTCAGAGAATGGTTGATTTGCCCTACCTCACCTTGTCAACTATGAGTTTCAAACAAAAAGTCTACCACAGATTCTGGTAATTATGAACCTGAGTAATCCGCTGAGCCACCCTTCTCCTTCATTTAGATTTGGACATCCCATTTAAGCGCTATGCCTCCACAAAGCCTATGTGCTAACTCCAGGTGTCACCCTGCTATGACAGCAGAGCGTTCAAAACCTCTCAGGTCTACACGGAGTCTGTATAATCCACTAGGAAATTCAATATACAGCAAATGAAATCACCAGCAGATCTCTGACTTTGGCAATTTACACCCCTAACATACCCAAAGTGGAAGGTTCCTTTGTTCTCTGGGCCCCTAGACAGAGAGAACAGGCTGCAAACCAACTGGTACCATCATATCAAATAAAGTAAATGCCCTGTACTTTATTTCTATTGACAATCCCAGAAGGGGTCTAGTCTTAAAACATTATCCATACTTCTACCAACTGGTTCAACTATGAAATGATCTACCAGATAATTCACACTTGCTTGTTGCACTTATTAGAGCAATTTATTCAAAACTGGGATCAAGCCCTGGCTGGTGTGGCTTAGTGCTTAGAGCATCGGCCTGCACACCGAAGGGTCTCGAGTTTGATTCCCGGTTAAGGGCACACACCTGGGTTGTAGGTTCAATCCAGGCTCCATGGGGGAGTGTGCATGAGGCAGCCAATCAATGTCTCTCTCTCACGTCAACCAATCTCTCTCTCTTTCTTCCTCTTTCCCTCCCTCTCACCCTAAAACTCAATGGAAAAAATGTCCTCAGGTGAGAATTAACAAAACAAACAAACAAAAAACACTGAGATAAAGATTTAGTGAGCTAGCTGAAGGCAGGGTGGGTGGAGAAAGCCCTGTGGAAGGATGAGCCTGGATGCACATGCCCTGGACCTTTGCCTTCCTATTGCAGCAGAGTCAGCCACTTTACAAATGCAAAGGACCGTCTGCATTGCTATAGAATGTCTTCTCTTCTGATTCCTCAAAATATTTTTCCTAGTGCTGTTCCTATTTACATCTTTTCACTTTTCCTTCAGTTGATCCCTATCAGCCCTCTACTCAAATGGATTTCAAATGCCCTGTACTTCACTATATCTTACATGTTCCCAGAAGTGACCTATAAAACAAACATTATCTCTAGTAAAAGAATTATGTGAGTAAAGAATATGAATATTCTTAAGCCTCTCCCTTAATTATGCCAGTTAGTCTTTCAAAAAACTTGTATCCTCATTATTTATGGATTCCACATTTATAAATTCACTACAATAGTCCACCCTTATCCATAGTTTTGTCTTCCTTGGTTTTAGCAATCACAGTCCAAAAATATGAAATGGAAAATTCCAAAAATAAACAATTCATGAGTTTTAAATTGTGCACTGTTCTGAGTAGCATGATGAAATTTTGCACCACCCCACTCAGTGCTGCCCTGGACATGAATCATCCCTTTGTCCAGCATCTCCATGCTGTCTGTGTACTTGCTACCTGCCCATTAGACATTTAGTAGCTACCTTGGTATCAGATCTGTTATCAAAGAGCCAAAGACACCACATTCACATAACTTTTATCCTATCTAATAGACAAACATGGTAATTGACCGTACCTTCACTACGCCTCCCATTGGCTAATCAGCGCGATATGCAAATTAGCCGCCAACAAAGATGGCAGCTAATTTGCATACTGCAGGCAGGGCAGGCCAATGCGAGCCGCCATCTGGGCCCCCGTGTGCCGCCTAAGCCCTGCCCCCAGCTGGGACCCCCCTGTGTGGCCCTGGGCGGCGGGGCTTGGCAGTGCAAACTCGCCGCCTAAGCCCCGCCCCCAGCCAGGACCCCCGTGTGCGGCTCTGGGCGGCGGGACCCTGGGGCCATGATCGTGATCGTGATCGTAAACTGGGCCGCAGGCAAGGTGGCACCCCGGGACCCAGGAGCTGCCTTGCCTGCGGCCTGTGATCCTGATCGAGATTGGAAAGCCGGGCGCAAGCAAGGCGGCACCCCGGGACCTAGGAGCCCGTTGGCGAGGTCTGCAGGTGAAGCAGTGATCAAGCTATGAGGGGAAGGTGGGGGGCGGAAGGAGCTACAGGAGCAGCTCTGGCCGGAGACTAAAGACTCCCGCCGGAGCGAGGAGCAAAGACTGAAGGCTCCAGCCGCAGCGAAGACTGTGTCCAGAGCGAAGATGGAAGGCGGAGGCCAGAGTGAAGGTCTGGGTCCCGGGTGCCAGAGGAAAACTGGTCCTGGCAGCCAGGGGAAAGAAGGCCTATTGCACTAATCTTCGTGCAACGGGCCTTTAGTTATAGTATATTGTTATAATTGTTCTATTTTATTACTGTTGTTAATCATTTATTTGCCTATTTTATAAATTAAACTTCATCATAGGTATGTATGTACAGGAAAAAACAGTATATATAGGGTTCAGTACTACCTACAATTTCAGGCATCTACTGAGGGTCTTACAACATATCCCCTGTGGATAAGGGGGGGGGGGGAGACTACTGTCCTTATTGTAATTTATTTGTAACCCTCAAATCAATATCAGCAGTGCTTTTGTGGTCATTCTGGACATGTACATGTTAGAGCAGTGAAAAGTCTGAGTTGCTCGAGGCACACATTCACAGTTGAGGTAGATCAGAGCAATACTCTGCCTTCTTATCTCAGCTCTCATACTATAAACAAGCATCTTTTTCAGCCTACTTAGTGTCATGTTTTCCACATTTTTGTCCTTTTTTGTTGGTGATTTCATTGTTTAAAATAGTCCCCAAGTGTTAAGTGCTGTCTAGTGTTCCTAAGCACAAGGAGGCTGTTACCTGCCTTATGGAAAATATGTGTTAGATAAGCTTCATTCAGGCATGAGTTAAGAGTGTGCTGACTGTGAGTTCAATATTAAGGAATCAACAATAGAGAGGTAGGAAAAAGTTGTACAAATAAGTAATACAATAATAAGAATATAAGAATAACCTTTTCACATCCACAACTGTAAACCTACTTTTGCCCACCCCTTTATCTACACTAATAAAAGAGAAACATGGTAATTGGCGTACGACCGCTACCCTTTTCATTGGCTAATCAGTGAGTATATGCAAATTAACTGTCAGCCAAGATGGCGGCCGGCAGCCAGGCAGCTGGAAGCGAACATGAGGCTTGCTTGCTCCAGTGACTGCAGACTGCAACGTTCCCTGCCTGCCTTGCCGGCCTCTGAGCCGGCAGTTTGAAACTTTGTAACAAATATAGAAGATAAACAAAACCCCAGAAACCAGCTTTCAGATCTCAGAGCTGGAGTTATACATTGTTTCAATTATAGAACGCTCAGCAGCGGAAGCCTCAGAGCTAGAGCCAGAGCTAAAGCTGGCCCAGAATAAAATTAAAAAAAGAGAAAAAAAGGAGCGGTTGGGAGCTTCAGTCATCAACCGCCAGCCTGAAGGCAGCCCTCAGCCCCTCACCCAGACTGGCCAGGCACCCCAGTGGGGACCCCCACCCTGAAGGGTGTGTGACAGCTGCAAACAGCCATCATCCCCTCATCCAGGCTGGCCAGGCACCCCAGTGGGGACCCCCACCCTGATCCAGGATACCCTTCAGGGCAAACCAGCCAGCCCCCAGGCCTCTATCCTATATAGTAAAAGGGTAATATGCCTCCCAGCACCGGGATCAGCGGAGCCGAGAGGCCTCCTGGCACCGGATCAGCGTGACAGGGGGCAGCGCCCAAACCCCCGATCGCCCTGCGGCTCTGTGTGTGACAGGGGGCGGGGCCACAACCTCCCTATCCACCCTGCTCTGTTCGTGACAGGGGAAGGTGCCCCAACCCCCTGATCAGCCCTGCTCTGTGCCTGATAGGGGGGAGCTTCCCAATCCCCTGATCGCCCTGCGGCTCTGTGTGTGACAGGGTGCGGCGTCCCAACCCCCTGATCGGCCCTGCTCTGTGTGTGACAGGGTGCGGTGCCCCAAACCCCCGCTCCCCCACCCACAGGCCCTGCCTCTGTGTGTGACGGGGTAGAGCCATAACCTCCCCATCGGCCCTGCCCTGAGTGTGACAGTGGCTGCGCCCAAATCCCCTGGTCGGCCCTGCTCTGTGGGTGATAGAGGGTGGCACCCCAACGCCCCCCCCCACGGGCCCTGCTCTGTGTGTGACGGGGTAGAGCCATAACCTCCCCATTGGCCCTGCCCTGAGTGTGACAGTGGCGGCGCCCCAACCCCCTGATCGGCCCTGCTCTGTGTGTGACAGGGGGCGGCGCCCTAACTCCCCTATCGGCCCTACTCTGTGTGTGATGGGGGGAGCTCCCCAACCCCCTGATCAACCCTGCTCTGTGCATGACGGGGGCAGCGCCCAACCCCCTGATGGGCCCTGCTCTGTGCATCACAGGGGGTGGCGCTGCAACCTCCCCATCGACCCTGCCTTGAGTGTGACAGGGGGCGGTGCCCCAATCCCCCAATCGGCCCTACCCTGAGTGTGACTGAGGGTGGCATCACAACCTCCTGATCCGCCCTGCTCTGTGCATGACAGGGGGCCGTGCCCCAACTCCCCAGTCAGCCCTGCTCTGAGACCGACCAGGGGCTGCACCTAGGGATTGGGCCTGCCCTCTGCCACCCGGGAGCAGGCCTAAGCCAGCAGGTCGTTATCTCCCAAGGGGTCCCAGACTGCAAGAGGGCACAGGCCGGGCTGGGGGAACCCCCCCTCCCCCCCAAGTGCACAAATTTTTGTGCACTGGGCCTCTAGTATTAAATAAAGCATCTTGAAACAGAAACTCACATAAAATAAGGTTACATACTGATCAGCTGACAAAAATGTTGTGACCACAGGTTCGAAAAAAGCTAATCCTCTATTTCCCCTAGGAACAATGATTCAGTATTCACTAATTCAGTATTGGCAGCAACTTCACAGAACACACTACTATCAATAACAAGAACTGATTGTACCTTTAACATCCCCACCAAAAACATAGGAAATTGTCAGTACTGGGTTAAGTGGTTCCTGAGCACTGGAGATTTAACATTTGTAGATTTTAACTGTTCTAAACCAAATTTATGGGACTGTGACAAGTTGAAATTTGCAATTTGACTGAGGCACATATATGAACCAATAATAATGGTGCTGGTAGTGTGCCTAACAGCGAATGAATGGTTATATTTGCTATCTGAGAAATTCATCAAGATCTCTGGATATGTAATTTAAAAATATCAAATCTACCACAGCTTTGATCATTTAACATACAAAAATGGTATCCTTGTTTTACTTTTCATCTCTCTGACTGCTCAGAATTTCAAGGTATGAATAAATGCTCAGGCATGGGGCTGCACTCCCTGCCACCTCCTACCTGCTGTGGCGGCTGCTGCTGCTGCTGCTGCTGCTGCTGTGGCTGCTGCTGCTGCTGCCGCTGGCTGGCTTTCTGTTTGGCACGACGCTCGAGGAACTGCTTGGCAAACTCCTTGGCCTCAGAGGTGTCACCTAAATAGGCCCTAATATAATCATGGACCTCATAAGGAGATTCTACTTCTTTCAGGAAAGAAACAAATGTGGGAACTGCAACATGAAAGGGGAAAAGATGTAAAGAGTAATAATGAAATATCACATAACAAAAAATCAGCTTCAGTTTTTAATATATTGTCAACTCAACCCAGACACTGACGACGGAAACTTAAAAGGTACATAGCTATTGTATTAAATAGTCCTTAATCTACTTTAGAAATTAAAAAACAACAACAACATCATTGCAGTATCTCAAATTATCTGAAATGGACTAGAGTCAAATAAAGACATATCAAACATGCTTAGTTTTACTAAACGTTATGTCAATTGAAACAACTGCTTGCCTAAGACTGAAGTCATCTGGGTATTCATTTTTTTAAAAATTCAAATAATACTTATTAAGTGCCATGATATGTACCAGACACCTCGACAGATACTAAAGATACAGCCATCCCCTCCTTTCACATCAATGAGATGTCATATGTTTAGAGAGAAATCAAGCATTGTAGTGTAGGAGAAAAGCACAAGTGTCAGAGTTACACAGACATGGGTTTAAAACTTGCTGGCTGTGTGACCTTGATGAGCGTCTTAACCATTCTGAGCCTCTGTTTCCTAATTTATAAAATGTAGGTAACATCATCTACATTGTAAAGGGAGCTTATAAAATTGCTGCAAAAATTAAATAATTGAGATAACATAGGTTAACCCCGAGAGAGTGCCTAGCACATCATAGGTGCTTAATGGATGGTAGCCATTACTATTATTTACTACTTTTCTTTTCTGGCTCTTTTAGAACATTAGATATTATTACAATGTTGAAAAGACCCATTCAGTCCCTTTAATGCTATGTTTTTAAAGATCCTTGGTTTTAGATAAGACACATCAGAGGTGGACTGGTTTAACGTGGTCTAGTAACTATGGGAATTCCCAACACCAAGCTGACCAGTCTCTGTTCAAACATTTGTGGGTGAGGGAGAGACTCACTTCTACATAAGGCAGAAAATTCTCTTTGTGAACAGCTAACAATTAGCAAGTTTTTCTTCAAATTGTCCTGAAACCTTTTCACTTTCACATACTGGTCCTAGTTTTATGCTATACAAAATTAAGTCTACTTGCTCTGTCACACAATTCCCATCCCACCCCCAAGGCAGGAAGGGAAGAGCTCAAACATCACCTCAACCTCTTCTTGCCCAGGTTGACCTTTGTCCTCACCACAACAGTTACTTTCCTTCATACTTGCCCAGTTGGCACTGTCCTTCATAAAATGATCAGTAAGGAACTATGGCCACTTCTGTCTTATACACCATAAGACAGCCAGAGATAGCATTTACTTTTTGGCAACCTCTGATAATCTATTTGAGCACAGTATTATAGGGCTTCTGTCACAAGTTATATACGATTAAAGAGCCACGTTTTTATGGCAGGTGCAGGACTTGACCTCCATTAGATCATTCGTTTGCCAACCTCTTTGTGGGTCCTGCTCTGCCATCCCACATGCTAGGTTTCCCTCCCCAGTTCTTACCATCCAAGTTATTTGCCGTATTAAGGGCATGAAGCATCTGTTCACACCATTGGGTAAATCCATCTTGGGCTTTATTTACTCCCTGAAAGAGCTTCAGCAACTTTTCTTCTTCTTCTACTTTCTTATTCTGCCGGTTAGACACACCTACAGATTTACTAAAGCAAAACAATAGGGCAATATTATATTCCCAGAAACTGTTACTATATGATTATACTACAACACCATAAATAATGTTTTGGCAACACTGGATGGCTATCCAATAATCCAATGCTTGGCTCCAAAAATTCAAATATTTGGATTTTGGGTAGGATAGGGTTTACTCAATACCCCTTTAAAATCTAGTCTCAGCAAATACATTCTAGTTTGTGAATACAGGGCTTCTTTTCAGAGAAATGATTCAATTCTTCCTATGTGTGCTTTGTTAATTCTTTAAATTTTGCTAAGCCTCAGTTTTCTCATCTGTAAAATGATACTAATATTTCTTTGAGTTATCAAAGGGAATAAAGATATTGCACACAAAGGTCTAAAAGCACAGTCCTCTATGAGCTGGCAGATATTTAGCATCCTATTCGTAATTTATTAGGCCCTCAATTGAGAAGAAACAATCTGACAACACTACCATTTATTAAGTAGCTGCTATGTGCCAGGCACCTTACTAACTACTTCACATGTATTCATTTAATCTTTACAACTATACCCATGAAATTATTCTTATCTTCATTTTACAGATGAGGGAACTGAGGCTCAAGGTCACACAGCTAAGTGCTAGTGCTGGGATTTCAGTTCATGTTTCACTTAACACTAAAACCCATGCTCATTCAACAACACTGTATATTGAGGAAAGAAAGATGAAGGTGAGAGATAACTAACATCATAAAAATAAACAGGTTTAAGGCCATTACAGAAGTGCTTATTATACTTATTTTAGTATAAGTAACTTAAAAATATATATTTAGAAAAAAACATTAAGATCTAGAGAATATCTTGGGAAAATGTTCAACAACAACAAAAATGTAATATACCTAATATTTACTAAGTGGTTACCATGTGACAGGCAATGGACTAAGTGCCCAGCAGTAGGAGCCCCTAAGTCACCAAACTATGACCTCATGTGCTTAGACACAGATGAAAATAAGCAGAACCTAAATAACTACCTTTCTCTGCCCACCCAATATCCCAATTCCCAAGCGTCCCTTCCCCCAACCCATCGAGGAGTATAGGTTTGATCATTTTGAGCCCTACCTGAGACTGGCGTTATTTTTGTTTTTATTTGTTGAGTTCCTAGGTCCCACCTCTTTCACTGCATCATCCCAGAATCCCATGTTGGAGTTTTTAGTGTCAGCATTACTCCAGATACTACTAACTAGGTCAGATGACCACTGGTTGGAAGGACCGGTATTTATAGAGCCCCAAACAGAATTCCCAATGCTGGTGTGCAGGTTGGAATGCTGTTAAAGAAAAAGAGACAAATGATTACAGTTAACAATATGAAAAAAGATAAAAAGAGTACACAAAAGCCAGAAAAGAGAAACTCACAACACCCATCCTCAGAATGACAGCTCGGGAAAATGAACCCACCGTACTATTCCGGGCTCTGTTTGGTTGCTGGTGTTGCTGCTGCTGCTGTTGCTTCTGCATTTGCCTGGCTTCCTCCTGTTGTATCTCCAGGAGTGACTTGGTGGTGCCTGCGGGTTTGCTGACATTCCCCCAGCCTGAGAGTTTCTGCTGCTGCTGCTGTTGCTGCTGCTGCTGTTGCTGCAGAGCCTTCATCAGCTCCCTCTGCTGGCGCCTCTGTTGCTGCACAGAAATGGAAGCCAGCTCAAGATTCCAGTTTCAAAAATAATTGTCACACATGCCCAGTATACTAACTGGAGTGCAAATATATAGTAGCGATACCAAATTAAACATCTGACTGCTAAAGTTACTAAGAGGAAATAAGAAGATCAAATGCAGAATTACTTCTTTAAAATTAAGTAGGGCTTCTGGTTAAGCATAGAAATGAAACACATGCTTATTTCCTAAAGCCCTACCAAAATGACAGAAAAAAAAATTTTTAAGTACAAACCATAAGGACAAAGAGAGAAAAAAAAAAAGAAAAAAAAAGTAAAAAAAAAAAAAAAAAAAAAGGACAAAGAGAACAGAATCAACTAAAAAGCTGGAAAGCAGATAAACAATGACAGCCAATGTAAAAGACCCATAAGTTGAAAATTAAGTAAAGGAAGCTCAGAAATGAGTTAATTCATACAGAAAGTTTGGGATAGAGGCATGGAGATCTCAAACAGAGGAAGACTGGCTGAAGGTCTATAAAAAGCAGTAGTGAGACTCCAGACTACCTGCCCCACCCCACCCAATACAACTGGGCAGCTCTCTCTCCTTCTCCCTTCTTCTCTAAAATCAATTTAAAAAAAGAAAGAAAGAAAAGAAAAACAGAATAGCTGCACATCAAGCCCTGAGCATCCAGATTTGAATAGACTGGAGGGTCCTGAAAAGGCTACCTCCCAGGAAAGAATAAAATAAAGCCGAAACCGGTTTGGCTCAGTGGATAGAGCGTCGGCCTGTGGACTGAGGGGTCCCGGGTTCGATTCCGGTCAAGGGCATGTGCCTGGGTTGCGGGCACATCCCCGGTGGGAGATGTGCAGGGGGCAGCTGATCGATGTTTCTGACTCTCTATCTCTCTCCCTTCCTCTCTGTAAAAAAATCAATAAAATATATTTTTTTTAAAAAAAAGAATAAAATAAAATTATCTTAGGCCTCCCTACATGAGAAATATCTATTGAGGAGCATTTCATATCTTTTAAAAAGTAAACGAAGATTTATGGTTCAAAGAAAATGTAAATGAAGCAATGCCTAACTTGTGATAAAAAGATGACCAAGACCTGTGATTCTCTGATAACTACTATTATTTTTCATTCAGCGGAGACCAAAATTATGGAACAATTTCTAGCCTTAAAAGTTGATGATATACTCTGCTATGTATCCATTTGTTGATAAGCTTTTTAAAATTTTATTTATTTTTTATTGATTTCAGGGAGGAAGGGAGAGGAAGAGATAGATAGAAACATTGATGAGGGAGAATCATTGACTGGCTGCCTCCTGCACACCCCACACTGGGGATCGAGCCTGCAACCCAGGCATGTGCCCTTGGCCGGAATCGAACCTGGCACCCTTCAATCCACAGGCCGACACTCTCTCCACTGAGCCAAACCGGCTAGGGCTGCTGATAAGCTTTTTAAAAAAAGAAATGATTTCAGGGTAAGTTCAGTCTTTCTCTATCTGAAGAGGGTGGGAAATAAGGTAATTTTAAAGATGAAATACTTTAACCCATTTGATGAGGTCAAGCACACTACATGGTGAATATGTACAGACAACTCCCACTTCTCTTTTTGCACCCGTGGCCTTCAGTAAATGATACTACTCAGCTCTAAAATGAGAGCTTGCATTGTAACAAACTGACTACTCTGCCTTCAATCATATCCACATACACACTTTTTTTAAGACTCTGTACTTTATGCTACCTTTTCAGAGGCCTTTCCAGATTGCACTAGCTAAAATTAGACAACCAATCACTACCATTAACAACTTTTATTGTCATCTCCTCTCAATTAGAGGGTAAGCTTTATAAAAAGCGGAGAATTTTGGCCCTACCCAGTTTGGCTCAGTGGATAGAGCATCAGCTTCGATTCCAGTCAAGGGCACATGCCTGAGTTGTGGCTCGATCCCCAGTAGAGGGCATGCGGAGGCAACCGATCAATGATTCTTTCTCATCATTGATGTTTCTCTCTCTCTCCCTCTCTGAAATCAATACAAATATATTTAAAATAAAATAAAAGCAAAGAATTTTGCCTGTTTTGGATTCAGCTATAATCTTAGACTTTAACTGTAACTGAGTAGGTACTCGGCAAATATGGGAGGGATGGATGAATATATGGCATATTGAACCAAACCATTTTACTTACTCATTTTCTCATATAAAGAACTGTATCCCTCCCCTCCATTTCTTCTTTCATTCTTTTATATCCTTACTATCCTAAAGATATCAACTTACAACTACTACGGGATACAGACTTACAAGCAGAGACTTAATTTCTCATATTGGCATATTTTACGGTTTTCTAGGAAAGTCAAAAACCCAACACCCTACAGAAGAATGTATTCTGCATTCTAAAATTCAAATTTACAACTGGATATCTGCATAGAACTCACAATTCTGAAACACCATGAGTTATTCTCTTAAGAACTACATTAAAATAATTAAGATAACTGGATATTTGTTATCCAATCTTAGTTATTCTTATTAGATTCTTATTTGCTAGAATGACCAAATTGTAAGCTAAGGAGTTTAATAATCAACATGCAATTCAGACACACAGCAATCTGACAATAATAATTATCTTCACTAATCCAGAATCACACTAGCTAATCTGTAACACTGTTGGACTGGACCACATTTACTTTTGAAATTTACCTCTTCCCGAAGTTGCCGTTCTCGTTCCTCTTCCAGTTTTTGGATTTCAGCCAATGACAACGTTGCCTGGGACTGACATGCTGTTGTATTGGACTGCTGACCCCACGTTGAAGAAGAGGGAAGCTAACAGAAAAGGAAAGCAGAATAGTGCATGAGGAAATGTGGACAGGAAACAGGCACTAATGTATCATGTACAAACAGAACATTCAGACTCCCCGTGCAATACTTTTACACACTATTCTCCAAGTTGGTTTCTTTTAAATTTTCTGTCACTACTCCAAACGTAAGGTTACTTCAAAACAACTTACAATACACTTTTATTTGCTCTACCATTTGGGGATTGCCAATTTGTTATGTCTAGCATTGACATATACAGCAATATACAGGCATAAAGGGAAACAAATAAACAAAGGTAACACTAAATTTTTAATCCAAGGAGGCGATTAGAGCATGATGTGCGACTTTCCAGTGAAAGGAGTAAGGTCAGATTTCTGCAGGGAGAGCTGAAGTGGACAGCTAATTGAAGACACCAGGCATAGTTTTCAGTCTTTTATGAAAGTCATTATTAACCAAACTGTAGCTTCTAGTCCTGAGCACCAAACAGCTTTTAATCAATAACTCTATTTTCCTATCCCTTAAAATTATGGACTAAAATAGAGTGTAAATATCTGGGTTCTAAATACCTTAGCATTCTCAAAAGCATGATTATTGCCCAGCCAGAGTGGTTCAATTGGTTGAGTGTTGTCCCATGCACTGAAAGATTGCCAGTTTGATTCCCATCAGGGCACATACCTGGGTAGCAGTTTTGATCCCCACTCAGGGAGTGTACAGAAGGCAACCGGTCAATGTTTCTCTCTCACGTCAATGTCTGTCTCTGTCTCTCTGTCTCCCCCTTCCTCTCTCTAAGCATGTCCTCAAATGAAGATTAAAAAAGAAAAAAAGTCTGATTATTCTAAGAGAATCCCTTGGTCTCCTAGGCAATAAAATTATGCATTCAAGTTGTGAGACATCTTATGGTTCTTAAAAATAAAATACAAACCAGACTTAAAACATTTAATAAAAATAATACGTGAACATGGATGAAAACAAACAAAATGCCCCAAAGCCGCTGCCGCCGCCGCCACCACCACCACCACCCCCTCACCACCCCCCACCCCAAAACAATGGCTTCTTAGCAGAAATCTCTACAATTGGAGCTTATAGGATAAGGGTATAAACAGTTACAACTGCCATTGATATTACCAAACAGCTAGCCAAATGAATAGCCTTAACACTACTGAACAGCATGAATCAATTCGTAACAATTTTGGCCAATGTGATAGGTAGTAGGGGCATTTCTCTCAAAATGCGCCAGTCCTGAGGTGTGGGAGGAGTGCAGAGGGAAACTAAGAGAGAAAGATGGTGGACCAGGTAAGCAAAATTGAGCACAAACAAATGCTTTTTCTCCATAAGAAATGACCCACTTGGAAGGTGCTATCAAGATCAAATAAGGTATTAGATCTCAAACCTGGTAGCATCACATGGGAGGTCCTGTAAAAATGTAGATGCCCTGGCCCCACATTTGATGAACCAGAAGAGCCAAAGGTCAGGCCAGAGAATCTGCATACTTTTGCAATTAGATAATAGCCAGTAACCACTGATGTCTGAAATGCTACCCTGCACTGAAAGGTCACACATTAGATTCCCGATCAGGGCACATGCCTGGGCTGTGGGTTCAATCCCTGGCCAGGGTGCATATGGGAGGCAACTGATTGATGTTTCTCTTTTTCTCCCTCTCCCTTCCTCTCTCCCTAAAATCAGTAACAACATATTTTAAAAAAATAAAATCCCAGTGGATGTGTCACCCCATAGTACCCTGGAACCAGCCCCACACCCCCTTCCCCTCCTCTTATGCAGAACCTAGGCCAGTGATGGCGAACCTATGACACGCGTGTCAGAGGTGACACACGAACTCATTTTTTTGGTTGATTTTTCTTTGTTAAATGGCATTTAAATATATAAAATAAATATCAAAAATATAAATCTTTGTTTTACTATGGTTGCAAATATAAAAAAATTTCTATATGTGACACGGTACCAGAGTTAAGTTAGGGTTTTTCAAAATGCTGACATGCCGAGCTCAAAAGGTTCGCCATCACTGACCTAGGCCCACACCAGGAAGAGAAACACAACCTCCTGAAATGACCTATTTCCCTTTCAGGCACCTCTGAGATCCTTCCCACTGCTGTGCCAAAATATACTTCAGTGTACTTTTTGCTCGTGATTCACAGGTCTGCTCTCTGGAGTAAAGCAGAACAAATCTAAATTTTCACATGACAGACAAATGTCTGCAGATAACTATCATTTTCCTTAAATCTTATCTGTACATAGGAAATAATATCCCATCACTCCATCAACATTGCCTTAGGACATTTTCCAGTTCAACCAA
Organism: Myotis yumanensis; assembly: GCF_028538775.1. Classification (NCBI taxonomy): domain Eukaryota; kingdom Metazoa; phylum Chordata; class Mammalia; order Chiroptera; family Vespertilionidae; genus Myotis; species Myotis yumanensis. The sequence goes on along the minus strand of NW_027223759.1, from coordinate 31,540,051 downwards.
CATCCTGTACAGCCCACTCAGAACTGCATTTTACTAATCATGCTTTTCAGAACAATTCTCTTCCAAATCAGCAGTAAATAGTAGGGAATTGGGCATACCCCTGAATGCCTACTATCCTTTGTCAATTTGTTTTATTTACTTTTTTTCTGCCCTGACATTGCTATCTTATTTTCAACACTATTTTTTATTTTAAAAAAGATTGTGTTCCACATCCAGTATGATAGCACGAGGAGCTCTGTAGACCCAATTCTTTAGCAAAACTGGTGGAAAGTATTTTTTTAAAATAACTTAAAGATTTTGGGAATGCTCCCAAGGGAATACAGCAAATGAAACATTTCAAGAAAAGCTGCTAAAACTTGGTTAAAAACAGTCTGTGGTACTTATACCAATACCCCTCTCTCCCAACCCCCAGCTCCGTCAGACAGAAACTCCACTCCAATGAGTGGAGCCAGGGACACAGGCCTCCCTTTCCCCCTCAGCTGCCAGTCCATTGGCTGGCTTCCTGGAAAGCACATCGGCACTTCTCATCCTAACTCCAGCTACCTGATGCAAAGGCGGTTATAGGCCAATACAGCTGAGAGGTGGGGGCTCCCTCCTCATGCTTATCCCTCCTGGTAAAATGAAAACTACTAAGACTACTAGGGCTCTGATTGCCACTGCCCTTACTGGAAAGGCCACCATGCCACCAGGAAAGGCAAGCTAAAAAGACCTAAAGCAATGGTGTCACTCAGAGAAAAGCACCCCATTGTTCCCAGCCCCAGAGCTGTGACTCAGAGATTTTGCTTGGGAGTGAAGGTGGGAGGAACAGACTGGAATATGGAGAGCTCCAGGCCTCTTCCCAAAGGAACTGACTTCATTTGCAACAGCATGGAGAATGAGGAGTTTGAGCCAGGAACGCTTTCAAAAAAACAGTGAAGGACGAGGAGAAAGGCAACTGGGAGGAAATGGGCAGATTTACTGGAGATAGAGACTGAACTGTCTACCACTACTTGGTCTCAGAGAACCAATGTAAGAGTTGAAGGAAGTTATCCTGGGGTCAGAACTAACTTCAAATATTGACCTCAGGAAGCAGCTCTTCAAAGAAGCCAGAATTTGATCGGATCAGTATGGATCAAGAAGAAGCAACTTGTGCCCCAGGGCACTTTTGAGAACAATAGAGCAATCCAGCTGGCAACTAGTGGAGCTTAGCAGCTGGATGTGGAAAAAGAAAATCAAAGAAAGGCCTGTTCAAATCAGTATTATCCCAGAGTGATTCTGGGCACACCCAGGGCTGTGCCCTAGAAGAGCATCAGCAGAGGCTTCACACAGTTGGGGAGAGTGGGACTTTACTAACTATTCTAGCCAGTCACAAAACAGTAATGCCTAAGGCCACTTGTCTCTCACCATACTGTATTCTAATTTCCTGTTTATGTGTCTATCCTGTAAGCCCCTTGAAGACAGGGGACATTGAGCCTTATTACTAACTACAGACTCTATGTGAAGTTGTGCAGACCCTGCCATAAAGCTGCTTGCCCCTTCCCAATCACTCCAGCTTCATCAACAGTTCCACTGCTTTCCCAGTCACTGAAGCTTACTAACTAGCAGCCACCCCAGCTTTGTCCCTCAGACCTAGACAGTCACTAAGTCTTGCTGATTGCTATTAATACAAGACTGTCCTGCCAGCCCTTTCTATTCATTCTCACTACCACCATCATATTCTCTTTACTGGTCTCTCGGTTTTCTCTTTCTACAACTTCAAATAATGCTTTGAATACTCATAAAATAACACTTTGCATACATAACTTCAAGTCAGCTGCCTTTCAAGCTCTGTATGACAGTTCCTATTTACACATCCAAATGTTTTTATCTTGAGGGGAGGTATCTTCTCTTATTCACCTTTACCTCAGCAGTACTTTACTGCTACAGTAGATACTCCAATGAGCTGCATTAAATTTATGAAACACATGCCCTGGCCAGGTGGCTCAGTTGATCGGAGGGAGCATTGCCTGGAGCACCAAAAGGTGGCAGGTTCAATTCCCTGTCTGGGTATGTATTGGAGGCAACTGATTGATGTCTCTCTCCCCCTCTCTAAAATCAATTTTTAAAAATTAAAAAATTATGAACCAGAGATTTATTTCATTTTGCCTGTATCACTGCTAATGTCCTATCCTCTTTTATTTATTCTTCTCTTGTTTAAAGGCCTACACAAAGTACATGCATCATATTATGTTTTATTGATCAAAAAACCATTGCAGTAAATTTAACATTGAAGAAAGCACACTATTTTACTGCCAGCATCTACCTAAGATGTTAGCAAGTAACACCTCAGGACTGGTGCCCAGGCTTTACCTTCATCTGTGCCAGCTGCTGCTGTTGCTGCTGCTGCTGCAGCCTCCGCAGAGCCTCCTGCTGCTGCTGCCGCTGGCGCATCAACTCCTTGTGCCGCTGGAGCTCCAGCTCTTTCCTCTTCCGCTCTTCCTCCTCCTGCCGCAGTCTGGCTGCCTCCTCTTCCATTCGCAGCCGGTTCTCCTCTAATCGACGCTGGGCTTCTTCTTCTTCTCGGGCCCATTTTGCAGCCTCCTCTTCCTTCCCAGGAAAAAGAAAAGAAAATTTAATTGTGTGGTGTGGTTTTTTAAAATCTGAATCACTTCTGAAGTGACAGAGAAAGGCAGAAACTTTATTTATGATGATATAAGGTAGAGTTAAATACTCTTTTAAAATATATTTAAAGTAGCCACAAAGGCCTAGCATGCTTACAGAATACATTTTCATTGGCTTGCCAGTTCTACATAAAAGGAATGTCACTTTGAATATTTGTGATAAGTACTGATCTCTAAGTGATCACTGCCAGCTGCAGGGAAGTCTCCTGGAAACTGTTCCAACATTGAGGCGAACTGCTGCCAGGACCTTGCAGGGATGTTGATGACCAAGAAAGTCTCAGCCAGGGCTGGAACCAGAGCAACTTCACAAGAACACTTCATTTAGTCCCTGGCTCTCACCCATTGTGGCCCACAGGTTCCTTGGAAGAACTCTCCTCAACCCACCCTCTACCCCTCTGGCTGCTGGTAATGGCAGAATAACATGGTTGGACTAGAATTAGATAGTGCTAATTGTTGCAGAATCTTGGGACTTTATTAAGCAGCACTGAATTTGTGCACTTTCAAAGAATGAATTGAGGCACACCCTCAGGCAAAAGTTGTCAACTTGCAGATCTCACTTTTGGTTTTTAAAGAGTATGTCTTTGGATTTCTTCACTGGTGGTCTATTTTTTTATGTTTTGCTTCTCTGATATTCAGCTAAGCTTTTATAATTACATGTGGGACAGTTATTACAAAAATAGGAAGAGCCAGTTAGGTCTCTTTTGGCAATTTTCAGCAACCTGAAAAAGACAGGCTATCTGAACACTTTCTTCATCACTAATTCCCAGCTCCAAGTAGCAATGAGAAGAGTAAACCATCTGGTTACCTGCTTGCGTAACAATTCTTCCTGCTTCCGCCTTTCTTCCTCTTCTCTTCTCCTCTCCTCCAGCCTCCTAAGAGCTTCTTCCTGCTGTTGCCTTTCCTCCTCTTCTCGCTGTCGCCTTAATGCAATCTCTTGCTCCCTCTGGCGTCGCAGGGCCTCTTCCTATAGTAACAAAAAAGTGTGTGTGTGTGTGTGTGTGTGTGTGTGTGTGTGTGTGTGTGTGAGAGAGAGAGAGAGAGAGAGAGAGAGAGAGAGAAACTATGGGTCTCAATTAATATATGACACATCATAATTTGAAAAGGAATAGGCTATGTGCCGCAAAGACTCCGTTAATAGCAAACATAAAAAGTACACAGAGTAGTCCAAGCATAGTGGCTCAGTGGGTGAATGTCGACCTATGGACCAGGAGGTCACGGTTCGATTCCCAATCAGGGCACATATCTGGGGCATGCAGGAGGCAGCTAATCAATAATTCTCTGTCATCATTGATGTTTCTCTCTCTCCCTTTCCCTTCCTCTCTGAAATAAAAAATATATATTTTTTAAAAGTATGCAGAATAAACAGTATATATGTAAGTTCAGAAGAAGATACATTAAGAGTTAAAATAATTTGTGCCCTGACCTGGTGGTTCAGTTGATTGGAGCATTGTCCCATGCACCAAAAGGGTTGTTGGTTCAATTCCCAGTTAAAGGGACATACCTAAGTTGCAGGTTCAATCCCCATTCCGGGTGCGTATGGGGAGGCAACTAATCATTGTTTCTCTCTTGTCTTCTCTTGTCTTGTCTCTCTGTCTCTCCCCCCGCCCCTCGCCCCCCCTTATCTCTCTCAAATCATTAAAAACATCCTCGGGAGAGGATTAAAAAGTTAAAATAATTTGTATTTAGAATATAAATGGCATTACACTGTGAAGTCTACCTTGGTTTCCACATTAGGTATATTTACCGATTACCCCTAGAAAGAAAGGGCCTATTAGGACATGGCCTTAGTTTTCTCCATTGGGACCATCAGCTCCAATTTTTTAATCAGCTCAGAACCTAAGGTATAGACAGATCAAATCAACACAGCTACCAAAAATGCTTGGTGAGGTAGGAATAAGTTCTCCAGTCAGCAGTACTGAGTAAAGTTATGTGTCCCAGAACAAAATAAGTATATAGAAAAGGGTCCCGTTGTTAAGTAATTTAGGAAATACTGAGCATCACAGAATTAAACAGATTTCCTTACTGCAATATTTCTTAGAGCCCTTACATGCTAATGCAGTAGTTCTAATCTAATCTCAGCATAGACTCTTTTGTTTTTCACAGAGTACCTCCTTGTGGCCAACAAGAAGTAGGAAATATGAGGTAAAATCTAGACTTTGGGGCTATTACAAAGAAGATTCTTTCCATTGGGATTTTTTAAAATCCCAGTAGAAAATAGGCCAAGCACATGAATAGAAAATTCTGCAACCTCTCCCTCCCAAATACAAATGACAAAAAATCATGAAAACTATTCAATGTCACTGGTTATAAATACTTAGGCAGAGACTTGGTTACTTCTGATATCTAACTGGTTTATAAAAACCCCAGGAAATATGCAAAAGAAATAAATTCTAAAGTTTTACTTGGACTGAGGACTATCCCTCCAGTGGGTGTTAGTGGACAAGACACTCTAAAAGGAAGTGAGTCTTCTAAGCTTCCAGTCCTGTTGTTGACCTTGGATAAACCATCTCTGTGAACTACAGTCTGTGAAATGATAGGAGTGAGCGAGCTACCCTGAAGGCCCGCCTTCGGCACTAGTCCTGTGGTCAGAGTTCTCCGAGAAAGGGTTACCTGCTTTCTTCGGGCAAGTTCTTCTTCTTCCCGCCTTTTTCTTTCTTCCTCCTGCTGCCTTCGGAGAATTTCCTCCTGCTGTCTCCGGAGTTCTTCTTGCCTCTTTCGCTCTTCCTCTTCCCGTTTTGCCCTCATTTCTGCCTCTCTTCTCTCCTGCTCTAGCTGTGATTACACAAGAGTAGTCTTAGACAGTTGACGCATGCAAAGGAACACCCGAACATCACTGACCAGTACAACTGGGAGAAGCTGAAACGCGCAGGCACCACCAGTCACTCAGTTACTTCCACTGCAACGGGGTGATGAAGGCAGTTCTGTAAGAGCTCTAAGATCTGATCTGTCTCAGTAATCAGAACAGTTTTAAGCTCTTCTAAATTAAGTGCACTCTCAGCCCACTTTTCCCTACCTCCTTGCTCCATACCACCTCTGCACCACATTTTCTGCATGTGGAAGAGAAGTAGCTAAGAGGAGAGTAACACAATTTTCTTGGGGAGTGGCCATTTCTTTGCTCATTCCACAAAAAGATTTTCTGATTGAAGATCTAACAAGGTAGCTCCAAAATTTCAAAAGCAATTTTGTAAAGCTACTGATGTAAAAATTATATAATTTTTTAAAATCTGAAGACGAACCACTTGACAAATTCTATCCTTCATAGTCCCTAAATACTAGTCAAATCTAGCAACCAGTTTCCAGTTCCATTGCCACAAGTATAGTTCCAGCTTTTATTTTCTCACCCACATTCCTAAGAGTCTCCTTATCTGGTTTCCCAGAATCCAGTTGTGCCCACATTCCCCAGCTCAACATCTAACCTTCCCCCCACACCACCCCCCCAAAAAATCACTCCCATTTAAACTAGTGGTTCCCAACATGAGGCACACGCCCCACAGGGGAGCAATTTGATTTTATCTGGGAATACTAAGAAATATATACTCAACTCGAGAGTGAGTTATTAAGTGAATTTTTTGCATTTCTTATGGTTCTGGGATCTCATATACAGTATATAAATACATATTGTGACATATTTATGCATTTCAGTTCTCTATTATGTTTTGAAACTTTATTTGCTACTTTTTCATATCACTTCGTATTATTTTTTTTAACAGTTTCTTAGTGATTTCTTCCTCAGTACTTCAACTCTCCTTTTGTTCTTTTTTCTCTTTGATGGATGTCATGTTCTTTGGAAGCTTGTTTAGACCAAGCTAATGGCCTTTTAGGCTTCCTCCACATGAATAGGAGTTCGCTTTCTGAATAAGAATTATATGTCCGGGGGGGGGGGGGGATCAGGATTTTAGAGATGCTTATGTGGGGCATGGCCAAAAAATGGTTGGGAACAACTGATTTAAACTATCCTTCACCCAGAAAATAAATCCTGACTAACAGCATGTACAAGGATGCTCACGACTGGCCTGCCTCTTCTTTAGTTTCCTCTCTCATCATTCATTCCTCAGACGCATCAAGGGTCCAGGCCAGACCAAAGTACTTAGCTGTTTCCTTAGCCAGTATGTTTTTCTGCATTTCTGAGCCTTTACAGGGTTGTTTCCTTCAATTCCAATTTAAATGTTTCCTCCTCCTACTCTGTCAACCCAAAACCCTTTAATAGGGCCTACCATCCTTCAAGTGAAAATTAACTCAGGTATTAGTGTCCATTGAAAATGTTGCCCAATTTCTGATTCCCCACCTCTCCAACTAGGTAGCCGGCCCATAATGCTTTCTTGACCCGCTTGTCTGTGTCATCACCCCCCCCCCCCGCCCCCCCGCCCACTCCACACACACACACGACTGCAAGCTCCTGTATTTCATTACCTCAGGGGACAAGACTGTATCAAGTATAAAATAGGAACAAGTCTCTCAGAGGCATGAAAACCTGGAAATCATGACAGTGATACTAAGTGTTGATAGATCAAGCAAGCTACAGCTCAAGGGTCTAATAGCCAAGTAGTGGATATTTTCTTAAGGTCTTAGTATTTGTAACAAGTGTATCTAACATGAATCATGAAATTAAAATATACAGATGACCATAATCATTAATGTGTCAACCAACCAATAATTTTTAATTGAATTGATTTTAACTTATAATTTTAATTCTGTTCAAGGTCTTTGGGGGTATATATATTCAAAGAATATGAATGTGCTTATACCAGCTAAGTAGCAGTAAACTAGAAGGGAAAAAATATATAGCTAGCTAAAGATACAGACATCAGTAAACAAATGCCTGTGTCCCACAACTGGAAAGGATGCACAACTGTGGAAGAATGAGTTCAGACCTTTGCAGCTTTGGCCTTCTCCATCTGTTGAAGCTGTTCAAGGGCAGGTCCTGGAGTCGTCGTATCAAGGGGAAGATCCCATACACTACTACCTTCCCAAACTATAAGACAACAAGGAAAAAAAGTGAGGATGTCAGGGCTTACATGCACAGTCACATATCCAGGAGCATAACAAAAAAGGCTACCCCCTGTCCCTGAATGAGCTCCATCGTATACTATATCTGTTCTGCTTCGAAGTCAACTGAATTGCCAGTGGGCTCCAGTTTATATCAATAACCGTCAACACATCTAGAGGTACCAGGCATTCGTCCTCAAAAAACCCTGTAAGGTATCTGTTCACTCCCCCATTTTTACAGATGAACAAGTTAAGGGCCAGAGGTAGTTCTGTAACATCTGCAAGAATACAGGACAAGCACGTGGCCATGCTAGGACTGAAATCCCACTCTGAATCAGATCCCAAAGCCCACCATATTTCTAATAGCCACACCACCTCTTACTGCATGCACTAAGTGGAGAATGGGGTTAAGAAGGGCAAAGCTGTGGAACTAGAGAAAACTAAGTGGCTGTACAATACTGTGAATGCATTAATTATTCATTTAAAAACAGTTAATTTTATGTTATATGATTTCAGTTCAATAAAAGAGAGAAAAAAGAAAAAGGTATAGCTGGAGCTGGGCAAGCCTCTGGAAAGGCTAGGCAAGTCTCACAAACACTGGGTCTTGCTGACTGACCTGAGAGAGTCAGATGTGAAAGTAAATAAACAGGAGAAGGTTCCTGAGTTTGTTTTCCTATTGTCAGCAACGTTTGCTGGCACCACTTTTCAGCATTCTCTAATCCCTACATTCCTATTATAGTCTATTTATAGACTATAAATTATTGTCTATATAAAATGGAGTATTTGTAAAGGACCTTGACTGCATCATATTCAAAGAAAGAAGTTGTTTAATAAGGTACTTACAACAGTTTCCCCAAAACTGGAGAGCATTTTAACATCCTAACTATAAATGGCTTCCAAGAAAAAATAAGGTACATATAGCCTGGGAAGGTGATGAAGAAGAGGGAGGATAATCAGTCCTTCTGCCACAATCCTCAGGGTCAATGTTAGTCAGAGAACTATGGCCTGAATAGCTCAATGGCTCTAAGAAAAATCCATCAATGCCCATGTTCCTGAGAATTTTCAACATAGACTATAACCTCTTGTAAGGACTACCCACTTCTGCAGAAATCAGAGCTTAAGAAACAGAAGTACTCCACCAATGGCAACTTTTAAAAAATCCCAGCCCCCAAAATGTTCTAATTTACTGCAAAGGAAAAAAAAAAGAGAGAATGAGGTTAAGATGTTCACTTCAAAGCAGGCTTTTCTCTTCTCCAAATTTCTGGGTACCTGTAGGCTGTGAAGCTGTTGGCTGAAGCTCCCAGATAGACCCAGTGTCTGGCACTGACACAGATCTAGTTACTGAGGAAATGACACTCTGATCAGATATTCTGCAAAAGGGAAATAAAAAGAACTTGTTCTTGTCATTTTGCCAAAATAAGGAGGGACGTCTATAATATTTGTAGATTTTCCAGGTTATTTGGCCAGAAAACTCCATTGTTTTAACTAAATGGTAACACTACCACAGCATCTGGGACACAGGGAAGAATAATCACTCCCTGGACTACTAAGGTCTTAGCAAACACTGATTTCCAAATAATGGATATACCTACTATCTTCAAAATCCACAACATCTCAATAAACAGAGGCATGTTATAATGGAAAAACACACACTAAAAAACCCCATAGACTCTAAGTCAAAAGGTCTGTATTTTTGTTCTGTCTCTGAAGTTTTCTGTGTATTATGTCAACCAAGACCTCTAGCTTCTCAGAGTCCCAGTTTGCCCATCTGTAAAATGGACACCTTAGCACTTAACAGGATGGGTTACGGCTCAAAAGAGAAGTGTGGCCGAAACCGGTTTGGCTCAGTGGGTAGAGCGTCGGCCTGCAGACTGAAAGGTCCCGGGTTCGATTCCGGTCAAGGGCATGTACCTTGGTTGCGGGCACATCCCCAGTAGGAGATGTGCAGTAGGCAGCTGATCGATGTTTCTCTCTCATCGATGTTTCTAACTCTCTATCTCTCTCCCTTCCTCTCTGTAAAAAATCAATAAAATATATTTTAAAAAAAAAGAGAGAGAAGTGTAAAAGGCTCTAATTAAACTGGACAGTAAGGTTTTAAAGAGCAGTGACAGCTCTTTGCAGAAGATAAAATAAATATTACCCTGAATGATAACCAGAAATTAAACATAATTTCCTTTTCCTTTGACCGACCTTAATAACATTTGGGTTCTGGAAAATGATAACCCTGTGTGACATTGTTAATATCTTGAGATAGCTAGTACAGGTAAAAATGAGATTAAGCTTTTAGACTACAACTTTTTTGATTGCTGGTTCCATAAGACTACATTGCTTCTCAAGTGTTATCCTCTGGTTATCATTTCCAATTTATTCTCTGGATTGACCAAGTAAATGCTTTACCTCCAGCCTAATTATTTTTAAAAACCATGTTCTATTTAACACACAACACCACACACTTTTCTGTGGCGTGTACATTTTTTATACCTGAGTTCACACATACCCATATTTCCTTTCTTCTCTTTACCTGATACACACATACACACACACACACCCAGGGACACGTTATGGAATGACCACCAACCTCATCTTCAGAGCCTGGAACTGTTGGAGAAGAAGTGCCAACTGTTGCTGCTGCTGGGAAGAGAGGGCTGCTTTCTGCTGTTGAGTCAAAACCTGTGCATACTGTTGTCTTTAAAAAGTAGAAAAAGTGTAACCTGTCTATCCATATTTAGTTCACTTTACTGAGACAATGAAAGACATGGTTCAATCTATCCCTCCCCCAAAACCATCAGAAACAGCTAACAAATATCTATAATAATAAAAGCGTAATATGCTAATGCTAATTAGACCGGACGATCTTCTGGAGGGAAGTCTGGGTCCCGGGTGCCTGCCAGTGGCTGGAGGAAAGCCTGGCTCCTGGATGCCAGAGGGAAGCCGGTGCCGGCAGCCAGGGAAAGGAAGGCCTACTTTTGCATGAATTTCATGCATCGGGCCTGTAAGTATTTTATAATTCTTCATGAGAACAATAGTCACACAGAAAACTCTATACTTCATTCTAGAAAGAACTGAACTTACAGATAACATGCTTTTGAAAGGGGGGGAATAATGAATATAAAAAACTGACAAATTCCTTCAAGATGAAGAAATTTGCCAGTTTTTTAATACTTTAATAGTCTTATACCAGAAAACAAGTTAAAAATAAAACAAAATCAAATAGCTATTTCCACATGAAACACCCTTTGCAAAAATAAAATCACTTGTATAAAAATTCTCAAATTTGTTTCAATTGGGAAAATTTTAGGTAAAATTATTTTCCACTAGATCAGAGGTAGACAAATTTTTCAGTAAAGCGTCAGACAGTAAATATTTCTGGCTTGCAGACCATACGCAATTACTCAATGCTGCCATCTTTGTTCAAAAGCAGACATAGGACAATATACACACAAATTGGTGTGGCCGTGTGTCCATAGAACTCTGCTGATAAAACAGGTAGCAGGCTGCCAACCTCTGCACAGATGACAGGCAATCTTAGCTCTTCTACAAAAGCAACACACAAGCTAAGTGATTCTGCCATCAGTCCACACCACTTCTAACAGTATAAACTTTTACTTCTTTTCTGTCCTCTGGTCTATGTTTTTTCTCTGTAGCATTCAAAGTCGAGCTATTTAAGAGGCACTTAGTTCTTAAATGCTTGTTGATTATTGCTTTTGGAGCTAATGAGCTTGCAAAATTACAATACTGTGTTATCTTCTACAAACTTCTGGTATTTAAGAAGACAAAACTTAGTGGTAACATGCCACTAGGTGGGTGACTGAAATATCCTAAAACTTTTAGTTTTATGCTGTAAAAGGTGGGACTTGTGAGCAGATGATATCAAAGGCCTTTTTGGTGCTACAGTACACCCTCTCCAGTACTGCTCTTACTGTATTAAGAACTGCTGGTACTGAAGGTGATGCATCTGATATAAGGCTGTGAGTTCCTGCTGCCTGGTCAGTCGCTCCTGGTCCAACTCTCCCTGAGAGTAAAGAAATGGGGGAAGAAATGCCATTGAATAAATTGCAAAGAACCTAAAAGCCATTTAACACATATATCTAAAAGCAAAATGAATCCCAGGTCTTCACTTCCCACTCCACCTTTACACCCAAAATGCATAACTATAAAAACCTCAGGCATTTGTAAAAACTAAACAGTTCCATCTAGTGGAAGAAAGTGGTGTCTGCACTATAAGAGACTAGAAACTTGGTGCACAAATTCGTGCACACTGAAAGGAAATATTTTAGAGGAGGGCTCCGGGGCGTGTCCAGCCCATCTTGCCCAGTCCGTGGGAGCGTCTGCCCCTGGTGGTCAGTATGTGTCAGAGTGACTGGTCAAACGATCGGACACTTAGCATATTGGACTTTTATTAGATAGGATTCCCTAAGGTGTGGGAAAGGGTCCTTATTTCAGATGCTGTTTGCCCTCCCCTCCTGGCCTTGAAGCTGAATGTTGTACTGTACTCCAGTTATTACTATAACTAAAAAATGTATAATTCTCCTAATATTAAAAGTGATTTATAAATTTGTTAGATCAGGAATTATAGAAATGGGACAAACAGAAAAGTGAAGTTATCTAAAGGATAAAGGAAATGGCACATAATACTGGGAGCCAATATGTAAGTATGTCTTAAGAAAATAAAAAAATTTTTTTTACTATTTTTTATTGACTTTAGAGAGGAAGGGAGAGGGAGAGAGAGAGATAGTAACATCAATGCTAAGAGAGAATCACTGATCGGCTGCCACCTGCATGACCCCTACTGGGGATCAAGCCAGCAACCCGGGCATGTGCCCTGACTGGGAATTGAACCATGACCTCCTGGTTCATAGGTTGATGCTCAACAATCTGAACCACACCAGCTGGGAGATAATGAGAAATTTTAAGTTAAACACAGTATAAAAGAGCTCTGAAAAGTAAAACTCCTTACCCCAAAATTAGGTTTTTCTACTGCTATTAATACATCCTAAGTTTTACAAAAACAAGCTATAGTAAAACCCTGGTTTTTTTAGCTTATATTTCAAATAACATGGTCTGAAATTTAAATTTGAAAAGCTCAAAGTGAGAAAAATAAGGAAAATATAAGGTAACAGAAATACAGTAGTCCCCCTTATCCATAGTTTCACTTCCTGCAGTTTCAGTTACCTGTGGTCAACCATGGACCAAAAAATAGTAAATAAAAAATCCCAGAAATAACTTATAAGTTTTAAACTGTGCGCTACTTAAAGTAGCTATTTAAGTAGTATGCTGAAATCTCGAGCCATTCCCCACTATCCCCCACAGGACACGACTCATCCCTCTGTCCGGCATGCCCACAAGGCAGATGCTACCCTCCAAGTTAAGTCACTTAGTAGCTGTCATGCTTATCAGATCGGTTGGGAGGTACGGGGAGAGGGGTGCCACATTCACATCACTTTTATTACAGTACTAGAGGCCCGGTGCACAAAAATTTGTGCACTGGGGGGGCGGGGGGGGGGGGTCCCCCAGCCTGGCCTGTGCCCTCTCGCAGTCTGGGACCCCTTGGGAGATAACGACCTGCTGGCTTAGGCCTGCTCCCGGGTGGCAGAGGGCAGGCCCAATCCCTAGGTGCAGCCCCTGGTCAGGCTCAGAGGAGGGCCGATTGGGGAGTTGGGGCGCCGCCCCCTGTCATGCAGGGCGGATCGGGAGGTTGCAATGCCACCCTCAGTCACACTCAGGGTAGGGCCGATTGGGGGTTGGGGCACTGCCCCCTGTCACACTCAAGGCAGGGTCGATGGGGAGGTTGCGGCGCCACCCCGTCACGCACAGAGCAGGGCCCATCAGGGGGGTTGGGGTTCTGTACCCTGTCACACACAGAGCAGGGTCGATCAGGGGGTTGGGGAGCTCCCTCCTGTCACGCACAGAGCAGGGCCCATCAGGGGGTTTGAGGAGCTCCCCCCTGTCACACACAGAGCAGGGCGGATCAGGGGATTGGGGCGCTGCACCCTGTCACACTCAGGGCAGGGCCAATGGGGAGGTTATGGCTCTACCCTGTCACACACAGAGCAAGGCCCGTGGAGGGGGGTTGGGGCACCACCCTCTATCACCCACAGAGCAGGGCCGATCAGGGGGTTGGGGCGCCGCCACTGTCACACTCAGGGCAGAGCCGATGGAGAGGTTATGGCTCTACCCTGTCACACACAGAGCAGGGCCGATCAGGGGGTTGGTGCACCGCACCCTGTCAAACACAGAGCCGCAGGGCGATCAGGGGATTGGGGAGCTCCCCTCTATCAGGCACAGAGCAGGGCTGATCAGGGGGTTGGGGCACCTTCCCCTATCACAAACAGAGCAGGGCGGATAGGGAGGTTGTGGCCCCGCCCCCTGTCACTCACAGAGCTGCAGGGCGATCAGGGGGTTTGGACACTGCCCCCTGTCACGCTGATCCCGGTGCCGGGAGGCATATTACCCTTTTACTATATAGGATAGAGGCCTGGTGCACGGGTGGGGGCCGGCTGGTTTGCCCTGAAGGGTGTCCTGGATCAGGGTGGGGGTCCCCACTGGGGTGCCTGGCCAGTCTGGGTGAGGGGCTGAGGGCCGTTTCCCAGCTGGCGGGTGACTAAAGCTCCCAACTGCTCCTTTTTTTCTTTTTTCTTTTTTTTTTATTCTGGGCCAGCTTTAGCTCTGAGGCCTCGGCTGCTGAAAGCCGGTTTCTGGCCTTTGTTTTTCCTTCTGTATTTGATACAATGAAGCGGTCCAGCTGGCTGAACCTGGCTGACTGACAGCCGGTTTCTGGGGTTTTGTTTAGCTTCTTATTTGCAACATAGTACATAGTTGCTTAGAGTTGCAGCTGAGAGGCCGGCAACTCAGGCAGGGAACGTTAGAGTCAGCCGTCACTGGAGCAAGCAAGCCTCCCTGTTCGTTTCAGTGCATGGCTGTCGGCCGCCATCTTGGCTGACAGTTAATTTGCATAAGGATATGCTGATTAGCCAATGGGAAGGGTAGCGGTCATACGCTAATTACCATGTTTCTCTTTTATTAGTGTAGATTCCTATATAATAAAAAGGCTAATATGCAAACAGACCAAATGGTGGAACCAGAACCAAACAACCAGTTGCTATGACGTGCGCTGACCACCAGGGGGCATGTGCAGAACATGGCGGGTATTGGCCAAGGCCAGATGGTGGAGCAGTTGAGCGGGGGCGCCAGACCAAGGCAGGAAGCCAGTCACTATCATCAGGGTGAGCCTCTGAAAATTCTTTGCTCCTGCACACCACGGTCCCACCCAGTGCTCACACCTACTTCCAGCACCAGAGCCACCACTCGCACCTGCTGCCCATTCCTGGCGCCAGTCCCCATCACTTGGCTCCATCAGTGGATGTGAGCAGCAGGTGCCAGCCCTGATAGCCCTTGAGGGCTTCTCCACCTCCCCCTGCTCCTAAGGGGTGATCAGGCAGCAGCTGCCGCTAGCACCCACTGATGGTGCCGGCCTCACTTGCACTGCTGCTGGAGCCAGCCCCAATCGCTCTGCACCATCAGTGCATGGGAGCAGTGGGAGCGGGGCTGCTGGTGGACAGGGGATGGGGGCCAAGGTGTGAGGGGCCGAGCAGGGGCACAGAGGATGGGCGGAAACCCACCCCTTGCCTACTGCAGCCTCACGACCCACAGTTCCTTTCAAGATGCACGAATTCGTGCACTGGGCCCCTAGTATTATTATAACTGATCTGTTTGATTACTGTTGTTAATCTCTTACTGTGCCCAATTTATAAATTAAGATTTATCATTGGTATGTACGTATAGGAAAAATAAACATAGTATATATAGGGTTTGGTATTTTCTGTGGTTTCAGGTATCCACTGAGGGTCTTGGAATGTTTCCCCTACAGATAAGGGGGGGAATACTATAAAAGTATAAGGGTGACACAGACTAAACTTAAGCAAATCATTAGTGAATAGTTTATATCTTTATAGTTTGCAGTAAAACATCTGATAATTTCTTGGGCTAGGGATCATCTAAAATTAAAGCTAGATAAAAACTACGCTAAGATCATCTAAAATTTTTATATGAAATATAGGTTTCAAGGTATATTCATCATAAAAGTGAACTCTCTTATCAGTGCAAAAGCAAGAGCTGACAGGAAGCAGAGATTCCCATGATTTTTCCCTTTAAGTGAGTCTGACTGAGGCTCAGCCCTATCACTGGAAGTCAGGAAATGGACTACAGAAAGTTTGCTAAGCTCCAAGTAATGATCTTTCAGCTCTGAAACACGCAAGATAAAAACTCATCCCAATTCAGAGAAGGAAAATAAAGCTCAAACTTGGTACATAAGTTAAATTTATACACAACAATACACTATAATTTTTCTTTGAATTTATAACAGAAATAATTTCCCTCACCCAGGAATATTTACTGCTCTTCAAACTATAGGTCTCAACCCATCAGTGGATTGTAAAATCAATGACTGGGTCAAGATTAACATTTGTATAAGAAGAAGAAAAGAAATAGAACAGAAGATATGTGCATGACAGAAATTTTTTGTGAAACGCACAGAGAAGAGATGTAACTTTTTTTACCTACAGGCCATGGTAAAAAATGTTTGACAGCCACTATTCTCACCTATGAATGCCCTTGATAAGAAGTTGTATCTTACCCCAAGAAATCTAAGGCATTTCTATACACCAATAGTGAACTTTCAGAAAGAGAGACTAAAAAAACAATCCCATTTACCATCGCACCAAAAAAATTAAGCTACCTAGGAATATACTTAACTAAAGAGGTGAAAGACCTCTACTCAGAAAACTACAGGACGTTGAAAAAAGAGATAGAGGATGACATAAACAGATGGAAGAAAATACCGTGTTCATGGATTGGTAGAATCAATATCATTAAAATATCCATACTACCCAAAGCAATCTATAAATTCAACGCACTTCCCATTAAAATACCAACGGCATATTTCACAGATCTAGAACGAACTCTCCAAAAATTCATCTGGAATATAAAAAGACCCCGAATAGCTACAGCGATCCTGAGAAAGAACAAAGTAGGTGGGATCTCAATACCAGATATCATGCTGTATTACAAAGCCACTGTTCTCAAAACTGCCTGGTACTGGCACAAGAACAGACATATAGATCAATGGAATAGAATAGAGAGCCCAGAAATCGGCCCGAACCAATATGCTCAATTAATATTTGACAAAGGAGGCAAGAACATACAATGGAGTCAAGATAGTCTCTTCAATAAATGGTGTTGGGAAAATTGGACAGATACATGCAAGAAAATGAAACTTGACCACCAACTTACACCATACGCAAAAATAAACTCAAAATGGATAAAGGACTTAAATGTACGACGAGAAACCATAAAAATTCTAGAAGAATCCAAAGGCAACAAAATCTCAGACATATGCCGAAGCAATTTCTTCTCTGATACAGCTCCTAGGGCAGTTGAAACTAAAGAGAAAATGAACAAATGGGACTACATCAAAATAAAAAGCTTCTGCACAGCAAAAGGAACCATCAACAAAACAACAAGAAAGCCCACTGCATGGGAAAACATATTTGCCAATGTCATATCTGATAAGGGCCTAATCCCCAAAATTTATAGGGAACTCATACAACTTAACAAAAGGAAGATAAACAATCCAATCAAAAAATGGGCAAAGGATCTAAATAGACACCTTTCAAAAGAGGACATTCAGAAAGCCAAGAGACATATGAAAACATTCTCAAAGTCAATAATCATCCAAGAGATGCAAATCAAAACAACAATGAGGTGCCATCTCACACCTGTCTGACTGGCTATCATCAACAAATCAACAAACGACAAGTCCTGGAGAGGATGTGGAGAAAAAGGAACACTCGTGCACTGCTGGTGGGAATGCAGACTGGTGCAGCCACTATGGAAGACAGTATGGAGTTTCCTCAAAAAATTAAAAATGGAACTTCCATTTGACCCTGTGATCCCACTTCTAGGAATATATCCCAAGAACCCAGAAACACCAATCAGAAAGGATATATGCACCCATATGTTCATAGCAGCACAATTCACCATACCTAAGATCTAGAAACAGCCTAAGTGCCCATCAGTAGATGAATGGATTAGAAAACTGTGGTACATCTACACGATGGAATACTATGCTGCTGTAAAAAAGAAGGAACTCTTACCATTTGCAACGGCATGGATGGAACTGGAGAGCATTATGCTAAGTGAAATAAGCCAGTCAATGAAGGAAAAATACCACATGATCTCACTCATTCATGGATAATAAAGACCATTATAAACTTATGAACAAAAATAGATACAGAGGCAGAGCTGCCTCAAACAGACTGTCAAACTGCAGTGGGAAGGCCGGTGAGGGTAGGGGGGCAGAAGGCGGGGGGGGGCGGGGGGTGGATCAACTGAAGGACTTATATGCATGCATATAAGCATAAGACAATGTGGGGTAGGGGAGGCCAGGGGATTGTCAAGGGCGGGGGGGGGGGGGGGAGGCGGGGGGGGGGAGGAGACATATGTAATACCCTTTGTAATACTTTAAGCAATAAAAAAAATAAAATAAGTTGTATCTTATTCATCCTTAGCTCTTCAGAACCTACCACAAGGCCTGGTACAAGCCCTCAACCTAGAGTTAATGAATAAGTCAATAGTGTTTTTATTGTTGAAATCCGGTGTTCACAATGAGGTTTCTAACTATAGCTACTTTTGACTATGGCCAAGAACCAGACACTCCTATACTTGGAGAAGGAAAAGTACAGCACAGATCCAAAGCTCTCCAAGAGGAACTCTTTGGGGAAAGGGTCGGGAGCAGCTGAAAAGGAGTATTATTTCCCATTCAAAGGTTCTCCAGGACCACTATACAAGAGGGCTACATTATGATCCAGTTTTTAGTTACAATACCAGTAACTAATTTTTTTTTTAATCCTCACCCAAAGATATTTTTTCCATAGAGAAGCAAGTGCATCTGTATCTAATACATGTTCTGTGTGAGCTGTAAGGTACTTACCATATGAGAAGGGGGTGCAGGACCGGAAGAGAAGGGAACCCTTCCCCACATTTTCATGATATCACCAAGAGGTTGGAAGCTTTCATCACATGCTCTCTTCACCAATAAAGACATAGTAAAATAGCCCGCCTGAAACCATTCTGCCATCTCCTGATTATTGAAGGGACCTACAACACCAATTTAAAACAGAAGGACAATAAGAATCCTTTCAGGCTAAAGAGGAAAAAAATATTTTCTGTGTTTGATCCTCATCCAGAGGTAACAACTTGTTTCAGGTGGTACCTATCAAATAATTTTTAAGATAAATTTAATTCCTCTCCAAAGGTGGTGAGAGGCTTTTAATAAAATACAACAAAAAAGATTTCAAAATAAGCCTATGTCTACATATCACAAATTCTCAGAAGTGCTGAGATTTTAAAGAGCATATAGTCTCCATCTCACTCAATCTCTATAATTCATTTGTCAAAGAAGTATTTAATTAAACTGGAAAGAGTACTTATTAGACTCTGTGTCACTTAGTAATAGAGAATACAGATATGCAGGGCAGAACACACGCTTTTCTAAATTTTCATTTTCTGCCAGAGATTTAGCCATTAGGGAAATGCAAATTAAAAACTATGAGATATCATGACACACTTGTCAGAATGGCTATAGTTAAAAATAGCCACATCATGCGCTGGCTGGTATGGCTGAGGTGGTTGGGCGTCATACTGTATACCAAAAAGTTGCTGATTCGATTCCCAGTCAGGGCACATGCCCAGGTTTCGGGCTCGATCCCTGCTGGGGGGGGCATGCAGAAGGCAGCCAATCGATGTTTCGCTCTCACATAGATGTCTCTCTCTTTCTCCCTAGAAATCAATAAAAATATTTTAAAGTAAGTAAATGAAAATATTTTCTGTAAAGAAAATATGGGTCACTCATAGATTGCTGGTGGGAATATAAAATGGTACAGCCCTTCTGGAAACCAGTTTGGCAATTTTTTTAAAAAAAAGAACTAAACATATAATCACCATATAACCCAGCAAATGCACTAGTGAACATATTTTATCTCACAGGACTAAAACTTACATTCACATAAAAACCTATCATGAATGTTTTAATAGCTTTATTATAATAGCCAAAATCAGGAACAACCCAGATGCCATTCATGTTAAACTATGATAATGCAGGTCATAGAATACTAAATTAAAAGAAACAAACTACTGATATATGCAACAAACTGAATGAATCTCGAGAAAATTATATTGAGAAATGACAATGACAAAAGGTTAAATACTGTATGATTTCATTTATATAACGTTCTTGAAATGACAAAATATAGAAATGGCGAACTGATCAGTGGTTGCTAGGGGTTAAGGAGGAGGAGAAGGGGGTGTGGATGGGAGGGGGATGGGTATGGCTATAAAAGGGCAAAGAAGGGATCCTATTGTTGAGACAGAAACACTGAATCTTGACTATGTCACTGTCTTGGTTGTGACACTGTACTAGTTTTGCAAGAGGTTACCCTGGGGAAACCGAGTAAAAGGTATGTGGAATCTCCATTTTATTTCTTTCTTTTAAAAAAAATATATATTTTATTGATTTTTTACAGAGAGGAAGGGAGAGGGAGAGTTAGAAACATCGATCAGCTGCCTCTTGCACACCTCCTACTGGGGATGTGCCCGCAAACAAGGTACATGCCCTTGACCAGAACCAAACCTGCGACCTTTCAGTCCACGCTCTATCCACTGAGCCAAACCAGTTAGGGCTCCATTTTATTTCTTACAAGTGCATATGAAGCAACAATTATCTCTAAGTAAATTTTATTAAAACACACATCCATATGTATTTTAATTAAAACCCTGCTCTTACATACTTTACATTTTATAGATCATGAACAAGTATATACAGTGCCAGGTAGTGATAGATGCTATGAAGAAGAATGAAGCAGGTTAAGGGTCCTGAGAGTGGGAAAGGAGTTTTTACATTGGTCACTTGGTTAAACACTATCATGAAACTGACACTAATACAGTCAATAACCAATTTCAAGTTATTAGCAAAGATTTCAAAAGCAGAAATGAAGAATCAACAAATGTCCTTTACAGCATTCTCTCTGCATTCTAATTTTTATTTTTTTAAATATATTTTCATTAATTTCAGAGAGGAAGGGAGAGGGAGAGAGACACAGAAACCTACAACAGAGGTTCACTGATCGGCTGCTCCTGCATCATCCCTCCTGGGGATCCAGCCCACAACCTGGTGTGTGTCCTAACTGCAATTCGAACAGTGATCTCCTGATTCATAGGTCGACACTCAAACACTGAACCATACTGGCCAAGCTCTCCCCATTCTAATTTAATTTATGCATCATACAAATCTTTTAAGGAATTAGTTTATAACATGGCACTACTTCTCAGATATTTTTAATAGTTTTTTATCATTTATATCAACTTCACTTTAGTGAAATATTAAAGCAGTCTTCCAAAATTGCTCCAATTACCTTTTTATGGAAAGAAGACTGGAATATAGAGAAGGTAAGTAACTCACCTGCCTAATAAATCAGCTGGGATGCCAGAAATGAGGGGGGTCTTGCGCATTTTTTTTTACATCCCTATCAAATTAGCATGACATTCTGCCCTGTATTCAAATTATTTTCATTGGACTTCCCTTCCCCTCACTGAAATAGTAAAGTACTATGGGAGGAGCCTATAAAAATGCCTTCTATATATATAAAGAAAGCCTATAGCATGAAAATTAACATTAATCACCACCATCTTACAAAATCTGGAGGTAATGGCAGGCACTTCTGAATTAAAGTAGAACAAAACCACTTACCCTGAATTTCTCCCTGAGGATCTTTGTAATACCACTTCTGCATTGCTTCGTGCATTGATGGACCCGAGACACCCTTAGCTCTGTGCTCTTGCAGTTTTGATGCCAGTCTCTCATCATCTAGTGCACTGTCTTGGAGATAAGCCACCATCTTCTCAGCTTGCTAACAGAAAAACAAAAAATGGAAAGAAAAGATCCTAAATTAATACTTGCGCACATAAAAAATGCCTACCTTTTTTGGAGTACTTGATCTATGAAAGACATTATGCAAGGAACACAGCAGGCAATGACTTAATTTTTACAACAATGCCATGAAAACAGGTACTATCCCCCATTTCACAAAGGGCAAGTCTTATTCAGGGTCTCAAAATTATTAAGCAAGCCAAAGATTAGGAGCAGTTGATCAATGATTCTCTCTCATCCACAAACTGACAGGGATCAAAGCCGAGGCTTCTAATCAACACACTAATAATAATACTTTTTAAAATTTATAAGCTAGTGTTCAATCCTATATTGTATAAACTAAACCTGTAAATACATGCATGTTAACAGAACAAAAGGCTCCATTAGTACAATTACCAATAAAATCTTTTGCAGGTTTTACTAAGACACTGCCCCCTTTCTTATTTTCTTCAACATTGCTTGTCACCCCACCCTGGAGGAAAGAGAAATTCTTCTGCAGAAAGCAGGCTATTATTTACTCTGCATGTAAACAATGGTATTTACAATCTTAGGAAAATCTAGAAACATGATTAAGATAATATCCTACAAGTTTTACTATTTTCCCTGTTATACTTTAGGCAAAATATACAGAAGACACAGTACCCATCCACAGCTGCTTGTATTCACCATTTTTGGCATTCCATTAATTTCCATTAAAGAAAAAAGAAAAGCAAACAGCTAAAGGCAACCTCAGAAGAGCAAAAAATAACCTGACATAATGACTACTACATAGCAGAAACTTATAAGCATGAAATGATTTGAAAGAAATTTTTCATACAAATAAATACTAGAAATACAAACAACTTTTCCAGTACATAAAATCTGGTGCACAAAAGTCCCATTTTTAATTATTCATTAATGCTTTCTAGTATTTATAGCAGTTGGAGAAAAAAAGAATTACATGATTTTTACCTGCTCCAAATGCTTGAGACCCTCTTCATCATCTGGCTCTGTGGAAATACTGCCCATACCAGGAGCACCTACGACCTGCGTTTCACCTGGCCGGAGGGCAGCACTAGGATTAGGAAGAGGTGGTGGAAGTATGAGGAGAGGAGAGGCTGTGTCTGAAGGAATCTGAGGGAGGGGCTGCTGGACGTCAGGAATCATTTCTAGAGGGAAAAAGATGTAGACTGATGAAAACCCTTTAAAATATAGAGAATCTTATGAAGAATAAGTCTATATCAAGTTGAGCAGCTTGCTAAATGGGCTCAGCTACTTCTGAAGAAGTACAGCATTTCTCCCCAGAAAGACAGAAGTACCTCCCCAGAATGACAAAATATAAGGATTAAAAGGTATCCAGAAGGGCCTTCTACAGTGCCTACCTGTGTCACTAGACGCAGTGATGGCGAAACTTTTGAGCTCGGCGTGTCAGCATTTTGAAAAACCCTAACTTAACTCTGGTGTCGTGTCACATACAGAAATTTTTTGATATTTGCAACCATAGTAAAACAAAGATTTATATTTTTGATATTTATTTTATATATTTAAATGCCATTTAACAAAGAAAAATCAACCAAAAAAATGAGTTCGCGTGTCACCTCTGACATGCGTGTCATAGGTTTGCCATCACTGCACTAGAACATCTACCCACCCAATGGTTGGTTATGAGTTTACCTCTTGAAAACAAACGGAGTCAGTCTAATCCCTTCTTAATATCATGTCTCAGAATGGTAGAGACAGTTAACAAAGCACTGCAAATCTTCTCAAAGATGGCTTATCTCATCACTAAAACCTTTATTAAAAATCTCTGCAATTATCTTGAATAAGTACCTTTCAAGTCATAATTAATGTAACTCAATACACTGCATTTTGTAGGATACTGAAAAACACTTGGAGTCTACCTGTACAATGCAGGAAGTTCTTCTCAGTAAGTATAAAGACTGCAAAAGAGGTTCTATGTTGGGTCCTGTTTCTAACCTATTAGTATGCAGGCTCTTAAGAAGGAAAAGGGGGATGGAACTAATTAGAAACAATTTCAGTTTCCCCTTTGAAAGCTTGTTTGTTCAATTACAGATAGCTTCTCTAAATTCCTGTTCCTCTCACTCCTTCCTTTGCCAATTTTATTTCCAAAGGACAATCCATACAAGTTGTATCCACTTCACCACCACCTACACCTGCTACACTGTGACTTGCACTCCCACCCCTCCAGTAAAGCTTCTCTTCCAAAGATAGACAGTGACATAAAGTCCCCAAATCCAGTATTTTCCTCATCCTCATCACCCAATCTCTTAGTAGTGTCTGACATTATCTACCCTATTCCAAGCTGAAAACGTTCTCCTTCCTTCATTTTCCTGCACTCTACACTTGCCTCTGAAGACTTTTCTCTGGCTCCTCTTTATCCTCTAAAAATTGGAATTACAGCTGGGAAAAAAAAAAAAAACTGAAATTACCCAAAGTTCTGTTCTCTGTCTACTTTTCTTTTCACCCCTAACAAGTATATGTAATGTTTATATTTTAATTCTCTAGCCCTAAACTCTTCCTATCTTTGCAGTCCCTTACTCAACTGCTCTCTGGCCATCTCTACCTTTTTCTCATTAACACCTCAGAATCAGTATTCAAAATTAATTTATCCTCTCCCCTTCCAAATGTGCTCCTCAACTTCTACTCTTTTTCTACTAATGGTAGCATAATTCTCTCAGACACCTCTCTCTGACTCTTCCCTTTCCCTTGCCCTGATATACAAGCAATGACTATGTCCTGCCAAATTCTACTTTGAAATCTTATCTGCCACTACCTCCCTTTACAGGTGCACTGCCTCTGTCATAATGACTACTTGGGAGCCCAACAGGTCACACTGAACCCACCTGTCATCAAAACAATCTACCCTACGTACATCTGTCAAATCCATGTTTCCCACCATTCTCCTTTCACACATCATGCTTCACCTAAATAAAAACAGGAGCTGGTTCCTGCCCATGCCTGGACTAGCCCTGCTTCCTCGTTTTAGCTTTCACCAATTCTGAGGTGTTAATGGGAAATTAGGTACAGCTTTCACTGTACCAGAATGCCCTTTCCCAATTCATCTAGCTACATCTACCTCCAAATTCTACTTATTATTCCAAGACACTTGCTTCCTGAAGCACTGCAGGAGTTTACCAGTCATGAACTCATACAATTCTTTTTGCCCTAGATTATTACTAGTACACATAGTTTACCTCCCCTAAATCCAGAATTTCAATCTTTAATGATTATCTATGAAGCTTTCTCAAAATACACATTTTGACCCCATCCTAAAATTCCAAAATGTACAAGTCCCACAGTGCCTGATACATATAGCAGAAATTCAAATATGTGCTGAATTCATTCATTCAGCTTTGTTCTAGACCAGGGGTGGGCACACTTTTTGACTCGAGGGCCACGATGGGTTCTTAAACTGGACCGGAGGGCCGGAACAAAAGCATGGATGGAGTGTTTGTGTGAACTAATATAAATTCAAAGTAAACATCATTACATAAAAGGGTTCGGTCTTTTTTTTTTTTTTAGTTTTATTCATTTCAAACGGGCCGGATCCGGCCCGCGGGCCGTAGTTTGCCCACGGCTATTCTAGACACTAAAAGGAAATCCTTGGTTCAAGCCCTCAAAATATTAGTTTATTGAGCAAAGAAAGGACAAACAGATCTTTATAATACTGTATTGCTATTTTGGAAATGTTGTTTAAGAAACAAGGCACCTAACCTAGCTTGGGAAGATGAGGTGGGAGAGAGTGTCAGGTTCACAGAACAGCATGTGCTAAGGCACAAGGCAAGAGAACACAGCACATTTCAGAACCTAACAGGCTGTGAGGCTGGTGAATAGAGTACAAAGGAGACACAGACTGGTGCTAAAACTGCATGCAGGGAAGCAGAAGCCCAATCGTGCAAGATATCATAGGCCATATTGAAAGGTGTGAATTTTGTGCCCAGCTGGTGTTGCCCAGTGGTTAAGCGTTGACCCATGAACCAAGAGTTCTCCAGTCTGATTCCCAGACAGGGCACATGCCCGGGTTTCAGGCTCAATCCCCAGCAGGGGGCAAGCAGAAGACAGCCAATAAATGATGTTTCTCTCACCAATGTTTCTATCCCTCCCCCATCCTCTCTCCCTAAAAAATCAATAAAAACATATTTAAAATTAAAAAAAGGGTGTGCATCTTTATGGTGAATGAATCAATCAACCCTTCAACACCAGGCCTTACACTGTCATTTTTTAATATGTACAAGAAACATGGAAATATTAATATTGCTTACTAAGGTATATGAGCAACTTAAAATCAATATAATAACACTGGAGGAGATATACTTTAAGCTTATTCTATAGCAAAATTGATAGGAATCCCACAGATTCATGAATGTTCTTTCTGGCCTCTTTTGGAACAATGGCAATTTGTTATGTCAACTAGAAACACACATAGCCTTTACATGAAAGGAAGGTACCTGTCTGATATCAGAATCAAACTACTGCAGAGACCACAAACCCAGTTTGCTCAACTGATACCAGGGTGGCTATGTCATAACATCCTAGGAAGTGAGACTCTGGAGCTCCACCCTTGCTTCCTCTAACTATGTTTTGATAAATTCTGGGATGGACACGTGGGAAGCGGAGTTCAACTAGGTTTACCAGTAAAATAATATGTTCTAATTATCTACCATTGGAAGCAGTTCTAGGAGGCATAAGCAGTAACCTATCTTACCAGTCAGTGATAAAGTCCCTACTTTAAAGCAAAATCCTACTTTAGCTTAATGACTCTCACAAATACATACCATCCCCTCTGCTGGGCATTTTGGTTGGGAGACTATTTTCCGTCCGACTCTCTTCTTCAGTTTTTTCTGTCTGCTCAGTTTTGGGTTCCTCTTTTCTCTCAAACTGTGGTGCTTCCTGAGGTGGATGATCTGAAGGAGTACCTGGTCTAGCAGATGATGTTAAGATTTGAGGTGTTTCCTCACTAGCTTCTGTAACATGAAGTAATCTTAAATTAACAATTTAGGAAACTTCTGGTTTGACAGATAAAAAGGTAAAGACAAAACTGCACCTTACCAACTCCTATTCTCTCTGTCTTCTCTCCCTCTTTCTTATTTGCCTTATCAGGTTCTTTGGCTTCTTCATTATGGCTACCCTCAGAGTCAGAGCACTCCTCCCCTTCCTCTACAGGCCGGAAGTCCATCTCCTGCTCTTCTGGAATAGGCTCTTTCTGTACTTTCTGTAGCAAAAAATAAAGCCAAAGGTTAACAGCATATTTGGATTTGGTAGAAGGTCAGTGCCTGTCATGACATTTAAACCAACTTCTTACCTTTAGAGAGAGGAATGCTCCAGAGGAGTCAAATGTGCCCATTTCTTCCTCGGCGTCCTCTAAACACCATTCAGGCAAGCTGTCCCTGTCATCGTCAATGCTGCCACTGCCAGTGCGCACCCTTCGGTAACCCCGTTCTTCATCCCGATCTCGAAAATCAAACTCAAACCTTCGCCGTCGTTCCATGTGTTCCCGCCAGCCTGCAGAACGAGGGCCATCTGGGATCAGGAGGAGGACACAAACCTTAGAAAAGTTTTGTGACAGTATTGGAAAAAGAAAATAATAGATAGGAAATAAAGGAGAAAACTACAACTAAAAGCAAATTCAAATACATCAACCTACTAAACAGAAAACTAGGCAAATTACATGAAGTTCAGATCTCAGCACATGTAGTTATCTTCATTAAGTACCAAGCCACAACAGACTCTAAAGCTTTTAAAGATACATTTAAAACAAATAACTTTGCCCTGACCGGTTTGGCTCAGTGGATAGAGCGTCAGCCTGCGGATTGAAGGGTCCCAGGTTCGATTCCGGCCAAGGGCATGTACCTCGGTTACTGGCACATCCCCAGTAGGGGCTGTGCAGGAGGCAGCTGATCGATGTTTCTCTCTCATCGATGTTTCTAACTCTATATCCCTCTCCCTTCCTCTCTGTAAAAAAATCAATAAAATATATTTTAAAAATAAATAAATAAAACAAATAACTTTTAAAGGACGCTTTATTCAAAGTATAAACTTTTAATGAGCTTTAGGTATCTGACTGAAATGTTGATTAACCTACTCCTTGGTCAGACTTAGCACTGCATATTTTTCCATACTGAAGTCCATGCCTTCCTTCTGGCAAGTCTGTGAAGCATTTTCTTTATTTTCCTGAAAGTATCATTCTCTATGAATAAGACCAGCTCCCTATGACAATTCACATCAAAATCATCATGCCTACCTACTAGTGCCAACCTCCCATTTGTAATTCTGATTCCCAACAAAAAGTCATGGAATTACAGCACTGGCAGCTTTCATAGAGATTTGATATAGCCCACTATCATAATTTTATAATTTAAAAAACAAAACTTCTGACAGAAGTAACTTGCAAATGGTAAAGCAGAACTAGAATCCAATTCTGCATCCTCTATTGCTTTTCCACAATAACATGCTTACTTTCCTTTCCCTTCTCTCATTTCTTCACTCTCCCTAGGGAGTTATTTCTGTATAATATCCCCAGGGACATTCCTAAATCCACCCTAGCATACTGTTTATTACATCCACTGTCCGGCAGAAAAAGAATGCCTAAAAATAAAAGATCCTAATTGAAAAATATTTTTCTAAAAAAGAATGGGAAACCTTGGTAAAGTCTGACAAACCTGAGTCTAAGAGAGTTAAAGAAAAAAAAAGGGGCGGGGGGCAGTTTTTAACATATTAGAATTTTCTATCCTTGACTGCTTTCTCTGTGGGAAATACACAAAAAAATGAGGCCAAAGCAAAATGTTCTTACCACTGAGGCTCAATTGCTAAACCTAGCGATCTAAAACTCAAACTGAAAACCAAAGGGCAAAATGTTAACATGCCAAATACGGGTAGTATTCTGTAAGCCACTCACAAAATGGTAAGACAACATTATTCCACATTCCCCACCCTTTACTTACAACAAAACACTATTTCCGACCTTCTATGAAAATGAAGGAATTTTATACCCAGATCACTTAAATGTAAACCTAGAGTCATTGCTCAGAAGATGTGTTCATGATCAAATGCTGATTTTCTGAGTGCTCTGTCTACTGCTGTCATTTCTAAACTGTCTGTAAATATGCACTATGATAGGAATAAATCCTTCTAGGCCTCTGGTTCACATTTTCCTCTTACTGTGTTTCCTAAGTTCAGTTCTCAGAGTGAATGCTTAGCTGGTCTAATGCACCATCTCCACATGTATTCAGTTGTGCACCCTACGTTAATAAAACTAGATTCCATAACGTTGTTGTCTTATCAACAGTAAAAAAAACCATTTTATTCATGAAAGTTAATATAGCAGATAAGGTGCAGCTATAGCTTAAGACTAACCACTGCTTTAAAGACCTTACATTAGAACTAGTTTATAGTATTTTCACAAGATAAAATAAATCAAAATCATTATATTTAAAATTTTAATCAAATCTTAGTAAAAGATTGACTAAAATCCAAGAAATGTTAAGAGCAACTTACAATTGATATAATCAGATTTAATATGCTGGTTTGAAAAAGTGATACTATTCATTTTTTAAAATGCATATTTAGAGTGGTTGTTTTGTTTGTTTGCCCCAAATCTTTATCTCCCCCAAACTATATTTTAAAAATATAAAAAAATAATAAAAATTAAAAAAATAAAAATATATAAATAAAAAATCTTGGGAAACTGTCAAGTTAATTACAAATAAAACTAACGTGAAAGTCAAATATTAGGAGAAAGACTTAGAAAAAGACAATATATATTCAAAATCTAAGTTACTGGTTGAGGAGGTTTGATGGTGGAATATAACACTAAAATTTTACTTTGTTCAACTCCCTTTAATAGAATCAACATCATTCTTTTGAGCTCAGAAACACTGTTCATCTTCCAAAACATTCACCTTGTTTGTTTTTGATCAGCTGGAATTTTTCTTCTCGCTCAGCCCAGATCCTGTTCATTCTCACTGAATGCTTGTTGGGAACATAGTCTACAAACCCTCTGCTAACAGGCAAGCTCAGCACAAAATGCAGATATGCCCTGAAGAGAACAGTAACATTTGGTTGCCCAGGACACAGACTGGTGAGAAGTGCCTAGAAAACTATGATGTAAACAATGCCAACTGATGACAGAAAACGCACCCAAGAGGCAGTCATGAAGAGCTGGGGTACAGCATCCCAACTTTATCCAAAGATTGACTTCATCAAGTTTCTACCTACCCACACAAGTCCATAAACCATTCTAAATGCCTGTTAGAATATTTATTTAGACCAAGATTAGTGATTTTGCTACTTGATTTTAAAAAGTAAATGGAAACAGTTTACATTATTATAATGTCCTCTATTACAGGTAAGCTCTCTTGGCATATGGTTGATAGATAAAAATATTATGTTATGCACGTGAAATTCAAAAGACAAGTACACGGTCTTTGTATGCTTCAGTTCTGCATGACCCCACGATTCAAACTACAGTGGCATCTGATTATCATGAGGTGTGGAATCAGCACTTTGGCAGGGGATGAACTCTGACACAAAGCACCAGTGTCTTCAGTTACCAGCATATCTAATGTCAGGGAAGAACAGTTGGAAGCATTCTTAGGAGTCAAACAGAAGAACTTATAAAATCACTAATCACTACTATTCTCTCTCCTTTTTTTAAAATTAGAGGGACAAAAGAATGAACTTTTATGTTTTTGACCTGGGTTTAAAGTTTATTCTTCAAATAAGCATAAACACATTTTCAGGACAAAAAATTTGAAAGAATAAATCCTTTCTTGCACAAGGAGAAAAAAAAAATTTTAGGGGGACCACATGTCCCTAAATGTCCCTAATTATACATTTATTAAGTTTTAAAGCGTGATGAAATAGGTCTCAGAGATTTAGAGTTAGACAGAACGAAATGAAACCCTCTCTTAGTTGTGCAGTTAAGGGCAAGTGCTTCCTGTGAAACCACATTATTTGCCCCAGAAAAATAAGAGTGATTTTAATCAAATAAATAGATCTGGAGTATTTTTATGTTGAAATTTTTTGTAATACTAAGACTGAGTGTGATGACATAAATAATGACTTCATTTTTTTTTTTAACCAGTTTATCTTTTCCACTTACTACCTAACAATTTCCACCAAATACTCAACAGAATTCTTACCAGGACTATGAGGCCGCCACCTCTCTCCATCCCTTCTTGATCCAGCTAATCTCCAACCTCCATCTTCATCTTCTCCGTTTTGTTCTTCTCTAAAAATACGCCAATTGTCACTTTCTGATCTTATAAATTCATGCTTCCTCCCCACTGATGTTGGTCCACCTTCCTCAAAGTTTGGTCTCCCTGAAAAGAAAATAAGAAACATGAGCCTTAACCAGTGAGAATTTTGAAAACAGACTTGACTGCTCAAATAAAGCTTTTCTGCAAATGTGTCCATTTCAATGTTTAGGCAGTGTAAATAAAATAACTGATATATGCATAGATTATTAGACACATTTCTTAAAGCTGAATGTTCATAGACAGTGCAAGTATTTTTTTAAAATATATTTTTATTGGTTTGAGAGAGGAAGAAAGAGGGAGAGAGAGAGAAACATCCATGATAAGAGAGAATCATGGACTGGATGCCTCTTGCAAGTCCCCCACTGGGGATCGAGCCCACAACCCAGGCACGTGCTCTTGACTGGAATCGAACCTGGGGCCTTTCAGTTCGCAGGCCGACGCTCTAGCCACTGAGCCAAACTGGCTAGGGCATTTTTTAAACAAAAATAGATGCATTAAAAAGAAGGGTATGCCATGAAAAGTAAATCAACCTTCCTCTACATGAGACCCCCCCCTCAAGTGTTCCCCAAACTGTCCACAGCTATACTTATGCACATATATCCAGATCCCTCATTCACACTTCATACCACCACCCTCAGAATGTTATGCATGTTGTCTCATACCCTTGCTGTTTGCACTTAATCATGTATCTGGGCAATCCTTCCTTAACCAGCACATAGGTGCTCTTTTTTAAGTCATATAATATTTTAAATTATATGCTATAACTTAATTTAATCAACTTCTACTGGTGATTCTGCCCAAACAAGATAACTGTAAATGTCCAAAACAGATTGTAAACTCAAAAAAGTAGAGACTATGAGCTATATATAATATTTCATTTATTCTAGCACCTAGTACATTACAGACATACAACAAATTGCTTTTGAACAGAATTCAAAGCTAAGTTATGTCTAACCTGATGCAACTCAAGAGCTACATTAAGGATAAAAGACAATACTAAGTAAACTATTTGTTTATTTTCTCTTTAGTTTCCATTGCTCTAGGAACAGTATCAGTGAAGAAATTGCTTCGGCATATGTCTGAGATATTGCTGCCTGTGGATTCCTCTAGTATTTTTATGGTTTCCCGTCTTATATTTGAAGTCCTTTATCCATTTTGAGTTTATTTTTGTGTATGGTGTTAAGTTGGTGGTCTAGTTTCATTTTTTTGCATGTGTCTGTCCAATTTTCCCAACACCATTTATTGAAGAGGCTGTCTTGACTCCATTGTATGTTTATGACTGCTTTGTCGAATATTGAGTACAGTGGTTTGGGTCTATTTCTGGGTTCTCTATTCTATTCCAATGATCTGTATCTGTTCTTGTGCCAGTGCCAGGCTGTTTTGAGAACAGCGGCTTTGTCATATCGTTTGATATCTGGTATTGAGATCCCACCTACTTTGTTCTTTCTCAGGATTGCTGCAGCTACTCAGGGTCTTTTTTTATTCCAGATGAATTTTTGGAAAGTTTGTTCTAGGTCTGTGAAATATGCCATTGGTATTTTAATGGGGAGTGCATTGAACCTATAGATTGCTTTGGTTAGTATGGACATCTTGATGATGTTGATTCTACCAATCCATGAACACGGTATGTTCTTCCATCTGTTTATGTCTTCCTCATGATCTCACTCATTTATGGAATATAATGAACAACATAAACTGATGAACAAAAACAGATCCAGAGACAGAGAAGCATTGCTCAGACTGTCAAACCTCAGAGGGAAGGTAGGGGAGGGTGGGGTAAGGAAGAGAGATCAACCAAAGGACTTATATGCAAGCATATAGGCCTAACCAATGGACACAGACAACAGGAGGGTGAGGGCATGAATGAGAAGGGATGGGGGGTAATGTGGGGATAAGGACACATATGTAATAACTTAATCAATAAAAAAAATACTAAGTAAACTGAATTGGTACTTTCAAAGGACAAGACAATTCTAAATTGTGCAAACAAATTCTTTAGCACCATCCCACGTGCGCTAACATATATAATTCACAACAGATAACATAAAATCTGAAATTTAGTTGAAAATCCAGAACGTACACAGATGTCCTCAGTTTACAACAGTAAGAATTACATATTCTCTCAGTGACAACCTCAAATCTTTTCACCGAACCATACTAAAAGTGGGCGGCGGGGGGCGGGACTGTACAGTGGCCTCTGAAAATGAAGAAATTTCATTTTTTGGTCATCCTCTTATAGTTCATTCACATTAAGATTCAACATCCTATTTGCCCAAATGGTTGTTAGGTTTTTATCAGATATTATTCTTAAAGACTTAAGATTATTTTAAAGGATAAAATAACTTGGAATGGGGGTACAATTATTTGCTGAGCAAAACCTTACCAACTGAGCCACATAGCCAGGGCTTGTGTATATATGTGTTTTACTTTTTTAAAACTATTTCTTCTCCAAAATAGCTATAAAATTGTATGCTAATTTGGCTCAAATATGAATTTTTCATATTATTTACTGACTTTATTTCCTTTTATGTGAATTGCTTGCACTTTTTTCTAAACTAACAGCTTCTTTACCTTTGTAACTGTCAAGTCCTACATACACTTTTCATATTAGTATCTAGGAATCAGAAAAATATAAAGACAGAATAGGTTAAAAAAAAAAAGTAAGGAAACAACAGGAAGAAAAAAATTCTAGCTTTTCTACTTACTGTAAACTATCTTGTAGTTCTCAACCTGTAGGGAAACCTGTATCACATAAAGTTTAATGATTACTTATGCCATTTCTTGTACCAAATGGATTAAGAGGGAAATTTTGAAGAAAGAAAAAAAAAGGAGATCTTGGAGTCACTAGACCTGATTTTATTTTATTTTTTTAATCAGAGAGGAAGGGAGAGGGAGAGAAAGATAGAAACATCAATGATGAAAGAATCATTGATCGGCTGCCTCCTGCATGCCCCCCCCACCCCCCCACTGGGGATCGAGCCTGCAACCTGGGCATGTGCCCTTGACTGGAATCGAACCCGGGACCTTTCAGTCTGCAGGCCGATGCTCTACCCACTGAGCCAAACCGGCTAGGCTAGACCTGATTTTAAATTCTGACTCTAATTCTGATCTCTACACCTTGAGTAAAGAAGATCCAACTCCTAATTTGAAAGAGGATGTGTATGCTCAAGTGTCTCAGTGAAACCACCTGATTTTATATAAACACTAGCCCAATCTAGTTAGAAAAATTCTATAACAAAGGAATTCAGATTTTGTTAGAGTGCCTGTTTCCACAAAATAATTCCTAAAAACTGTATTATACTTTTTGGTATATCAAATATTACATAAGGACTAAAAGCAATAGAAAGATCTACGTGACAACTTTTCTGGTAAACAAAGGAAAACCAGAATAATATAATTCTGACATGCCAAACCAACCCCATATGTAAGTGCAAGGTAGGTGCATTTCCACCTTCAGGGATCACTGTCATTTTCAAAAGAGAAGGGTGAAAAAGATTCAAGAATTTTTAAATGGACTCCACTTATCTCCTCCCCCTACCTTTTTTTAAAAAACAAAAACAAAAAAACCAACTTATTGAATTATAACATTCTTATCAAAAAGTGCACACATCATAAATGTACAACTGAAAGAGTTTTAATAAAGCAAATATATCCACATAACTGCCACCTAAGATTTAAAAAAGCAAAAGAATATCAGGGTCTCTCAAAAGTCTTCATGTCCTCCCAATCATCCCAGTCAGCTCTTCCCAAATTAAGTACTAGCTTGATTTCTATACCCAAAGATTAATTTTGCCTGTTTTTAAACATTTTTATAAAAACAGAATATTCGTTAATGTCTAGCTTCTTTCATTGGACATTAAGAGAGATTCATCCACATTGTTACAGACAACAGAACCTTGTTCTTTTGTGCTGCTGTATAGGATCTCACTATATAAACAGACCACAATATATTATTCTTCTGTACTGCTGATTTAGGTTGTTTCTAGTTTTTTGCTATTATGAATTGTGCTGTTATGAACATTCGTGGATATGAAATTTGATGAGCATATGTTTGCATTCTGTTGGTATTTACCTAGTAGTGAAATTGCCGTGTTATAGGTATATTCAACTTTAGTAAGTAGTACCAAATATTTTCCCAGAGAAATAGTATACTTTACCATTTTTTTGTTTTACTTAAACCTCCATAAACATTAATATGAGTACCTTCTCTGTGGACAAACACAACTGAAGACATAGGGCTGAAAATAAAGAGACTCAGACATAGCATCTAGCCTATAGGTTACATAGGGACAGACAACATCTCTAAAAGGGGGAAGATGAAACTAAACTTATTAAATGTTCTATCAGAAATAATATATACCTCTGAAAAGAATATTAAGACCAATTTACTCAATGTAAAAACTTCACTCTAGAAATTAATTTGAAAGGAAAAAATAATTTCAAGCACTATCTAATAAAATATACTTTCCAGTCTGGCTGGTGTGACTCAGCAGTTGAGCGTCAACCCAGGAACAAAGAGGACACCAGTTCGATTCCCAATCAGGACACATGCCCGGGTTTGCGGGCTCGATACCCAGTAGGGGACATGCAGGAGGCAGTTGATCGATGATATTTCCCTCTCATTGATATTTCTATCTCTCTCTAACTTCTTTCATTGGACATTAAGAGCGATTCCTTCTACCTTCCTATCTCTCTAAAAATCAATAAAAACATATTTTAAGAACTTAAAATATACTTTCCAATTATTGCTAATGCAACTAAAAATTACACTGTATACAAAAATTGATCTAAAACATTAAAATAAATCCTTTATAACCTAAATGATTACAACAGACTTGTACTTATATAAATCTGGGTGGAGAGTAGAGGTGTCTGAGAGAACATCTGTATAATTTGAGTTAAAAAAATATTTGTACAGGGGTGGGCAAAAGTAGGGATGGAAAAAAACAAGCAGGTTATGATTATTACAACAGCTTTATTAACTCTGTTTTGTGTACTCACAATGATAAACCTACTTTTGCCCACCCTGCATATTACTGATATAATTTTAAATTAAGGATAAATATTAAAGTCATTCATGGGCAACTTAGAAGATAATATCTAAAGTTCCTTTCATGTCTAAATTATTCTAGGATTCCATAGTGACCAGGGCTAAAATGAGTGAGGGGCACCAGCATGGCCTTTCTTAGCATTTAAAATCAAAGTCTTCCTCCTTTTATAACATCAGCATTATGACAAAATTGAGTAACCAAATATTTTAGTTGACTTCTTTTAAAAATCTTAACAGATTAATTTGTAAACAAGATGATTTTAAAGTAAATGCAATTGAATAATTTGAAAATTAATGCCTGAACCACGTATTTCTAAGCTAGTCAATAAATGAGCTCGGGGGCTATGAATCCTTGAACTGAAAGCACATATGCACTGGCATGTTTTTTCTTTTTTTCAGGGAAAAGGGTCTAAGGCAGCGGTTCTCAACCTGTGGATCGCGACCCCTTTGGGGATCGAACGACCCTTTCACAGGGGTCACCTAAGACCATCGGAAAACACATATATGATTACATATTGTTTTTGTGATTAATCACTATGCTTTAATTATGTTCAATTTGTAACAATGAAATTGGGGGTCACCACAACATGAGGAACTGTATTAAAGGGTCGCAGCATTAGGAAGGTTGAGAACCACTGGTCTAAGGTTTTTGTCAGAGTCATAAGGGTATCTATGACTTCCAAAAGGTAAACACAAATTTAAAATGTATATTTTTCTATTCAACATAGCAAACACGACCATTTTTGTGAGCAAACTATACTGTGTAACACGTTTGTTCTTACATCACAGTAATTCAAGGTGTATAAAAGGTGCTAAAATACAAAGGTACTTCATTTCTAAATAGTTTCAATGGCAATGAATACTTGTTTCTGTCTTAAAGTATTACTTCTCAACAGGATTCTTCTAAAAATAAAATAAAATTAAAACACACTATTGGTTTTAGTCTGGTCTAATTGAGTGGACTTCCTAAGGAGAAAGAGCAGTAAAAGGGCACCTGTGTGCATGTTTGACACACAGCCAAACATGGTGTTTATGGAAAACTTCAGATGGAGCAAGGAGGCTCCCAGCCAACAAAATCTACAGCTGTGAGACTTGGAACTTACAAGTGCCCAAACTCCAAAAGCAAAAGTGGAATTATGGGACAGACTTTGAAGCTTGTTTATGTGCAAATTTTTCTAACGAGTATTGTATTCCTCTATTCAGATATATATTCTCTGATCAACACTAAAAATTTTTTCTAATGCTAGAGAAACAGTAAAAGGGAATCCCATCCAGTTGTTAGTATCTACTTTTTTTCCGCAATTACTTGTAAACAAACTCATGGTGGCTAGAATTGAGTAGGTTAAATTCCATATCCAGAGATTTGCAACTTTTTTCCCATCTTAACCCCCGAAAGGAAACAATCTGCTTCTCTGGTTAGCATGGGTCCTGAAATCACAGCAGCTCCTGGCTGGAAGGAAGAAATAAGAGGGGCTGCAGCATATCAGAATCTCTTTGAAAAGGCATCTCATGTGGTTTGAATATGCTCCATATCCCTAAAATCTTCTTGCTCAGTCCCCTGCTGGTATACACGCAGACACTGCCTGAAATATCTGGGGAAGATGATCAGAAGGTGAGCTCGAATGCAGAACTGGAAAGACAAGAGGCACCTTTTAAAGAAAGCTAAGTGCACTACGTAAGAAAGAACATTGGAGCCAGGGCTAAAGTTTTGAAGTTGGGAGATTATCTGCATATAGGCAGGACACTGCACTCCACTAAAGTTTTTGTTGTTTTCAAGTACAAGGCGGCACAGTTTGGGATTATATACTGAATTACTTCAGCCAAAAAGAAAAAAATCCAACACCTTCAGGGACAGAGAACTGAATTTAATAAAGAATAACCTACCTGGTCTTGGCACCTGCTTAATCATTAAAATTTTGAATAAAAAATAAATAAATGAACAGGTATCTAGCATATATATTCATTCACAGATGTTTTAGAGCTATCTCCAATCAAAATCACTAATTCTGTTTAGATAGGAGGGCCCTGTGTATTAGAATGAAACTGGCATATCATCTGTTCCAAAATCAGTTTCATCTCAGCTAATCTGGCATCTCAACCAGAAATGAATTTAACTGCTCAGGCTATTATAATGGGAGTGCTGTGCTCCTGAGAAGAACTCCAAAGCTGATCTACATTATCCATACAGTTAGCAACTAGGAATCACCGTGTAGAGACCCTAGCAAACTTTCAAATTATAGAAATCCAGAAACTATTACACTTTTTCACTTGAGACAGTTCTTGATGATCATTTTGCCAAATCATTTTTGCCTTAATACAGGGGTGGGCAAAAGTAGATTTATATTTGTGAGTATACCCAAGTTTGTTCTTGTGTTATTAATTATTAATTGTTGTATCATTCTCCATACAAACAACTGTAAACCTACTTTTGCTCACCCCTTTATTATGGAAAGAGGCTTCTAAGTTGGGTAAAATCCTTAACTATCTTGCTTGCTATAATGACTATTCAAGACACATGGCAGATACACTCCAATACTTCTGCTTTTTGAAAGGCAATGTTACACTGTATTTACTCTGGCTTAACTCCACCCCTCCCTCTCCCCCCACCAAAAAACAAAACAAAACAAAACAAAACAAAGAGTTAACTGGCAACTGATATAAAGTATAATTCCTACCAGCACAGGCAGGAAACCAACATCACATCACAAGTCATTCCTTTATGCTTTTACCTTCTCTAGTTCTGAAGGTCATAGTTTCCAATGCTGTGTCTGAACTTGTATTGAAATGTTTGGCATTAATAAAACAAAGAAGGAATTAATATATTTTTTTTAATTGTGAGGAGCGGGGAAGGAATCTACAAAGGCGGATTTCACTTTCTAAGTAGCATTATATTGGTCTACATTAATAATTTTCCCAGCAGGCCTTCTATGATTTTACTTTGAATAATCGCAGCCTTTGTTTCTAAGATCCTCTTACATGTGACATTTGATCAAAGTTTTAAAATCAGCAGCTAATGGAAGTGGAGAAAAGTATTGCTCAGTAAGGCATTATATTATACAAAGCCATCCCACAGCTTATTTTAAGGTTTAAATATCACAGATGTCTCCAGCTAAACATTATATTGATGTTAAGTTAAATTTTCTGAACCCTGAATATTATGATTTACTTCATATCATCATATTTCTCAGGGAAACATCTCCTAAACACCACTAAAGCATGCCTTAAGACAACTTTTCAGTTTTTCACACAGATGTGTTTTTTAAAGATAAGTACAATGTACCAAAAAAGTTTATTCTTATTCAAGGTCTCTGTACATAGCCTTAAAAAAAAGAAAAGTCTGCCTCCTTGCCACCCCCCAAAAAATATTTCAGGTAACTAAATTACCTATATTACTAGTTCTAGAGTTAGTGACAGCCATTCTGATGAAATGGTATATGAAAACTGGTAAAAAATAAATTCATTAATTCATACCTAAAAGTCCCTATCCAAGGATATCTTCCCCAAAGAAATGGAGGGAAAAAACGATTAGTAAAGGAAATACCTCACACTTCAACATGCTATATAAGGAAAGACGTCTGAAAAGAAATCTTGCAGGGAATTTTATCCCTTTGAACTTTTAAATAAATTCTTAAGTAAGATTATGCAAACTTACTAAAAACCGGTCCAGATTAGAGGGAAAAAATGCACCCCTTCTCCAAGTCAGTTCTGGAGGCTTTAACCAGAGTTGTTAAGGTTTGTGTTGGGTAAAGAAAGACCTCCTAATAAACCAGCATTCTTTTCCACATGATCAGAGCTAATTGGCCCCCCTGCAGACTAAGTGACCAATCACATCAGCTTCAGCTGAAACCAACCCCCAAGACATTATAAACAGAGGAATGTGAACTGTAAACCCAGTCCAAGAAGAGAACCTACAAACTAGACTTGTAGAGTAAATTACCTCATCAAAAAGGCTGACTTTAAAAGTTTCCTCAAGACCTACCTGTGCATATAGTCTGACCCAGCAAAAAACTGGTGAGTACATGAAATAATATTCATTCTTATTTCTTTCTTTAAAGGGTAACAGAGAAAGAAAATGCTGGTAAATAGGGATAGAGCTAGATGTTGCCAATAGAATTTTAAAACATACATTAAAGTTCTTTATTCTTTTTCCTTAAATTTTTGAAATGGAATAATGGATCCTACTGAAAGCATTACTGAAAATTTTCTTCTTAATTGTCTTATTAAATGTATAATAATTCTCCATTATAATATAGAAACGAGTAGAAGAGAAAAACCCTAAAAAAATTTTCAACAACTTATAACAAAATGTATCTTTTTCTTTTGAAAGGGATTAAAGAACCCCAAATGAGCATATAAAAACAAATGACAAAAAGAAAAACTTTTAAAATTTTTTAATCCATGAAAAAGTGATGAGTATCCTAATTTTAAATTTTGTTTTAAGCATGGATTAGTGAAAGTAGATGTTTCTGCAAATAAGAATTTAAAAGACTCTCTGAGCTTATATAATAGAGTTAGAACTCACACTGTTTGCCCTAATTATGGAGGGACGGGAAAGACAATTTTAAGACTCCCTAGAAGGTCTTAAAGTGTTTATACCAGATGTGAACAAATACATAGTAATACTGTAATCATTTAACATTTGTTGTTATAGCCTGTATCTACACTGTTTAATAGGAACTATACTAACTATATTACAGCATGTTAATAAAAGACAGTTTTTAAGCTACAATCTAATGCGTAGAATAAATCAATTATTTTGATGACCAATGAAGCAGCCAAACTATCATTTGTATAAAGCACTATTTTTTCCACCAAAGAGTTTGTAAGTGGGTAAAATTTTTATAGCCCACAGAGAGTGATACAAGCAAACCTTCCCAATCTTCAATTCTACTTTCTATTGGGATGATTTTATGAAAATCACATGAATACAAACCAAGATAAATACAATAAAAACAAACAAATTCATAGATATAGAGAACAAACTGATGGTTACCAGATGGGAGGCATGTGGAGGAAATGGGCAAAAAAGGTGAAGAGATTAACAAGTACAAACTGCCAATTACAAAATTAGTCATGGGGATATAATGCACAGCATAAGGAATATAGTCAATAATACTGTAATAACGATGTATGGTGGGTGACAGGTGGTTACTAACCTTATTGTGGTCATCACTTTGTAAGATATATAAATGTCTAATCACTATGTTGTACACCTAAAACTAATATAATATTGTATGTCAACTATAATTTAAAAATACATTTGTGTGCCTACAGGGATATGAAAATTACTTGGAATTTAATAGCATAAACATAACATCTATCCATCAGACACTAATAGAGAAAACCTATCAGCTGAGGGAAATGGTAATAAGTTTACAAACATGTGGGGTTTTAAAGTATCATGTTATTTAATTCCCTCTTCTCTTTCCTTTTTTAATATAAAGAAGCCTGGCCAAGGGGATTGGGTGGCTTTCCCACACTGAGACAGCTATGTAATCAACACAGCTAGAACCTGGCCAGCTTGATTTCCCACCTGGTCTTCCTAGTACTACATACAGT
Organism: Myotis yumanensis; assembly: GCF_028538775.1. Classification (NCBI taxonomy): domain Eukaryota; kingdom Metazoa; phylum Chordata; class Mammalia; order Chiroptera; family Vespertilionidae; genus Myotis; species Myotis yumanensis. The sequence continues at coordinate 31,498,579 of NW_027223759.1, read as the reverse complement.
GAATACACGAGTCCAAAGAATGGAGTCATACAGGGTAATGTTAGGCGGGAATGAAAATCTTACTTCTCTCAACTATTCCACTCCACAACACGATCTGAACAAGATCTAGCAAGAGATTGCTTTGCTGCTTTGATATTAGCTTTTTGACTTTCCTGTTCAAAGGTTTTTCAATGTATATATAGTTATTTAGCTGCAAGAGAGAAAAAATAAAATTATAAAAGCCTAGAGCAGGGGTGGGAAACTTCTTTTCTGCCAAGAGCCATTTGGATATTTATAACATCATTCGCGGGCCATACAAAATTATCAACTTAAAAATTAGCCTGCTATATTTGGTTAAACATTTAATTAACTCACCCCTAATGCCTTGGCAGGGCCAGACCAAATGACTTCATGGGGCTTATATGGCCCACAGACGGGGCGTTCCCCACCACTGGCCTAGAGCATGAGTGCTATAAGTAACAATCCTGAAAAGGCCCAAATGAGAATAATTGTTAGCTATAGTATGTATAGAAAGACTATCTCCCAGGTAATGCATTCTATAACTTAACAAAGCAGGTTGAAAATCAAGAAGAATTGCTTGACCTGCGTGGCTTAGTGGTTGAGTGTCGACCTATGAACTAGGAGGCCACGGTTCGATTCCCAGTCAGGGCACATGCCCAGGTTGCAGGCTCGATCCTCAGTGTAGGGTGTGCAGGAGGCAGCTGATCAGTGATTCTCTCTCTCATTGATGTTTCTATCCCTCTCACCCTCTCCCTTCCTCTCTGAATTTAAAAAAAAAAAAGTAAAAAAATAAAATGTAAGAAAATCAAGAAGAATCATGTAGATTTCTCCCTACCCAGAAATTACTGTGAAACAAAAAGCAATCAGTGGTTCCCAAAGTGGAATAAGCACTAGTGTAAAGTTCTGTGATGAGCATTTTCACACAGGCAGGAAGTAAGAAACAGTAAAGGACACTGCCATGGACAATACAGAACCATGCAGTGGTTCTGACATTCTTCAACTGTCAAAATGTCTTTCATAAAATTATGATATTATCATAATATTTTTTTAAATTATTTTCTCATCTGGCAAAATACAAATTTGGCAATGCCATATAAAAACTCTCCTCTCCACGTTTTGTTTTAATTCTCCTAGTCTGCAGAATCCTAAATTGACTATGTAATAATTCTGATTGTACTAATCTTCAAATCTTGCAAGGTGTCTTCCTTAAGTGAAAATATATTTTTGCCTGCAAATCACAGGTCTGAACCTAAGCAAGCATTCCTGAAAAAACAAATATTCTGTAGTGGCTCTTGAACAAAATTTGTCAAATAAAACTTTGTGTTTCTTTATGAAGGCTAACCAGGGCCAATGAAACAATATAGCACTAACTCTGAACTATGGACTTGGTATGGGACTCAGCATTACTTACTACCTTTGTGATCTTAGGAAACTCACTGTGCCTTAGTTTCATTATCTGTAAAATGAGCATACTAATGGTACTTTTACTGTGAAAGTTAAAAAAATTATTAATTACAGTAAAGCAAATACTTATTGAGAAGGTACTCTCGCCAGGCATTGGCTATTGGCTTCATATAAGTTAATATATGTGAAGTGTTTGGTATGATTCCTGGCACACAACAAACCATATATGTTAGCTAATATTATTAATCATTACTGTCATAAAATCATGTAAAAAGTTAACAATGGTTTAAAATAGATACCTGAGACAGTTAAGGGGACAAAAAGAGCATCTACTAAAGATGCTAAAACATCTGCTGTCAGACTTTTTGTGAATGTAATACCAATTAACTTGGGAAAGACTTTTATTTCACCAAACTCTCTAAATAGACATCTTCTTGTAGTAAAAAATAAAAATAAATTAACTAGCTGTGAAGTTAGACAGATTTGGTTAATAATTCAAATAATCCATGGCCCCCATCTGCCTGTGTACATTTCTTTTATCTGCCTGATCCTTGGTGACTTCATCTGAAAAATGGGATTAATAATGTCTATCTTGCTGAGATACCAAAGAATTAGAGATAATGCAATACAAAAGCATGGAGCACAGTGCCTGTTTACAATTGTTGTTGTTATTATTTCCAAAAAGGCAGAGAGCAGGTCTCCTAAAACATTTAAAGAATCTAGCAAAATGAGTCATTAAATAGCTGTGGCAAGAAAAAAATATATACTAAGTAAAATGATAGTAACAACTTGTTAGGAATAAAAAGTTATAAAACATTAATGCCCTAAGTTTTTTAAAAGTTTATAATATGAAACTGAAATGGCTATCTAATTTAAATAAGTTTATCAATCATTTTAGTGTTCAATCAGTAACTAAAATCTGGAAAAAAATACAAGAGACTGTTTAATATCACCAATAAACAATAAATTAGCCTCAGGACAAAAGAGAAAGTTTATACCCAGCTAGACAATGTTCAATTCCAACAACACAGGATAGGAAGGATCCGGTAAACCTAAGCAACAAGCTAAGTCTATATATGCCTCTAGTCCAATTAAGCAGCACTGTCCTTCAAAAGACATGAAGGATAGTGCCTTGCAATACTTCCAAGGGAATCTACTTCTAAAGGAAAAAGCCAAGAAAAAGTCAAATATAACACCTACTACTGAACTGTAGCAAAGAAGAGAAGAGTATTCAAGGAGCAAAGCAGCATTTCCCATTCAGTACCTGGTAGCCTCTACACAAGTCTCAAGATGCAAAGATGGTCACATAGAAAACACACAGTATATTTCTACTCACCACACAGAGAAAAGAGTAACCACTTATAAATACTGTTTACAGCTAAAAACTAATTATATTATCTTTTTAAAATTGCCATTTGATGTACTAATGATTATTTTAGTTCATTAAACTTGAAGCTTTATTTTCTGGTTTATTTACTTTCAAAATTAATATTATCTAGGAATCTCTACCTAGAATTCCTTATTTTGCCAAGAAAATAATTCTCTACCCTATAATCTAATCAGAATTGAGAATATTTTAAGAGGGCATCAATTCATCAGCCAGGAAGGAAAAGAGTCCATGAAGATGGCGACAAAGTGGCAAACACAAATAAAAATTTAAATAACTAACTAAAAAGCATATATTAGAACTATGACTCTCTAAAAGTTTAGTCTTGTCCTAGCACTAAGTTTGGTGTCAAAACATTTATAGACAGTTTAACTTCCAAATGATTTCTATTTATTTACACTTCTAAATGATTTCTATTTATTTACACAGAGAAACATATTTTTAACAATTCTTATAATTATGGGTCCTCCATAATTATAAATCATTAAATAATTATGCAAAGTTTTTATTTACACATAATGTTTAGTCAAGTCAATAAATACTCAATGACTGGACTTGTGTAAGAAAGATAAGGGGTGTTAATAAGCCATGAACCATAATCACAACCTTCAGAAATTTTAAAATATACTTGAAAATGTTAAAATGCCAAACAATATTCTAACAGTCATTCTAGGAAACAATAAGAGCTATCCTAAGGCAAACCAGGATTAGCCACTTTATGTAAAGAGAAAAGAGACAGTCAGACTGGAAAAGCCTGTGCAACAGTCAAGAAAGCATTCCAAAGAAATTACATAGTGAATGAGGTCTCAGAATCTATTAACATTAACTGTAAATCTCTTGATTTCAAAGATTTACAGCCTGAGATGGATGGCAGCAATTGCAAGGTTAATGCTCCTCTCCTAACTCAGAGATACCGAAGGATGGTCACCAAGGATGGCCACAGCACACTTCAAATGGATGGCGCTCAAAGAGGTCTTGTCTATCTTCGAGATGCTTGGGGAATCCTAATGGACATGCGCTGGCGCTGGATGATGTTGGTCTTTTCTGCTTCTTTTGTTGTCCACTGGCTTGTCTTTGCAGTGCTCTGGTATGTGCTAGCTGAGATGAATGGTGATCTGGAACTAGATCATGATGCCCCACCTGAAAACCACACTATCTGTGTCAAGTACATCACCAGTTTCACAGCTGCGTTCTCCTTCTCCCTGGAGACACAACTCACAATTGGTTATGGTACCATGTTCCCCAGTGGTGACTGTCCAAGTGCAATCGCCCTCCTTGCCATACAAATGCTCCTAGGCCTCATGCTAGAGGCCTTTATCACAGGTAATTGTTTTTGTTCTTAAAAAAATGTATGAAAGTTCTAGAAAGGGTATAGTCAGTAATTAGCAACTGTGCTATAGAATCATTTCTTTGCATTATTAGCAGGTAACGTCTGAGATTGAAAAGAGAGTCTAGGGACAAATGATAGGGGGGATTATAAGAAACATGACCCTATACTTAAATTTTACCTATTGGAACTTCTTAAGAAAAAAGGAACCATTATGACACTAACTTGCAGCAACATCTTATGAAAAAAAAAAAAAAAGAAAGAAAAGAAAAAAAAAAACTACGAAAAATTTTTCAGAGAAGCTAAATATTTCATTAAATAAGTGAAAAAATATCAGCACATATTTTGACATTTTACCTAATGAAAGAATTTGATATTTTAAACTTGGCTAGAATTTTCTCCTCTGAGTTCATCTTTTCAACATTTATTCAATGCTAGTGAGTTCAGAGCACCAAAGTCAACATTGTATGTATATACATACAAGTATATACATTCTTAGCAAAATGCACTAGAAATATAGCCACAGAGATTATGAAATTTTGCTTAGAATGCAGCAACAAGTAGGGCTAATGTACTTTTTATAAGTGATATGTACAAGTAAAAACAATTTTAAGAAAAAGAAAGAAACCCTGGTCTTAACACACTACCCAGTAATAATCTGAGAAGGTAAGCAATGGCCATATGCAGAGTGATCTAGAATGAAGTCCCAGTGTGCCAACAAGTGGCTCCACAACCTGTAACAAGTCACTTAACCTTTACAACAAGAGTTCTTACACTGGATTAGTCATTAGATAAAATTTAGAGGATCTGTGAACTTAGTTAAGAAAAACTTGCTTCTTTTTTCACTAACTCCTAACTGAAATTTGGTATTTGATTATAAATATAGGCAAAAAACAGTAACATCAATAACACTTTGATGCAAACAGAAATCACAGATATTTTCATATTCACACTATACTTCAACATTACAGTACTAAATCCACCACTATATTTTGTTATTTAATGTACTAATAAATCACACATAGCACTATAATACATTTTTTAAACATACTCAACCAGATTTCAATATATTTGGTTTTCTTTGTACATATCTTATTTGTATGAATGTAAAGCATAATTTCATAAACCTGCCTGCCAAGAAGACCTGTGGCACAAAAGCAGTTAAGAAACTTTAATCTAATCTACAGCTCTGGGGAACAAGAAGGATGCACCTGAAAGATGCACTGAAATCACCTTAGAGCCAGAGCCTTCTTTAAAAAAAAAAAGTGTGAATGGGGATAAATTTCAAAGTTAAAAAATTCTTTAGTGTATCTATGGTCCCTTCCCCAACCCAAATCATTCTACTTTGAATCTAATCTTTATGTAGGCTTGAAGTAATCTGTTTGCACTTAAGCTGAATTTATTTTGTCACTTCTTTTTTTTTTTTTTTAAAGGGCAGGAATATAGGAAATAACTATTCTTTGACTTTAAAACATACTAGAGGATAAAGTTTTAAATTTCTATGTAACAAAATGAATTTTGCTTATCCATTTTGAAATCATAATTTTTTAAAAAAGAGTATGTACACTTTCAAAATTTCTTCAGGCAAATAAGACTATCCAAATTAATGAGTTCAATTACTGACTTATTTGTAATGCATGACACCAAGAAATGTATTACCCATTTGATATACCCTTCTCATGCAGAAAACGTATTGGCATGTAAAGTACTCATTCTAAAAACAAAACTTAATGGTTTCTAATTTAGGTGCCTTTGTGGCGAAGATTGCCCGCCCAAAAAATCGAGCGTTCTCAATTCGCTTCACTGACATGGCAGTAGTGACTCATTTAGATGGCAAACCTAACCTTATTTTCCAAGTGGCCAACACTCGACCTAGCCCTCTAACCAGTGTTCGGGTCTCAGCTATACTCTATCAGGAAAGAGAAAATGGAGAACTCTACCAAACTAGTGTGGACTTCCACCTTGATGGCATCAGTTCTGAGGAATGTCCATTCTTTATCTTTCCATTAACCTACTATCACTCCATTATACCTTCGAGTCCTCTGGCTACTCTGCTCCAGCATGAAAATCCTCCCCACTTTGAATTGGTTGTGTTCCTCTCAGCAATGCAAGAAGGCACTGGAGAAATATGCCAAAGGAGGACATCCTACCTACCCTCTGAGATCATGTTACATCACTGTTTTGCATCTCTGTTGACCCGAGGTTCCAAAGGTGAGTATCAAATCAAGATGGAGAATTTTGACAAGACTGTTCCTGAACTTCCAACTCCTCTGGTCTCTAAGAGCCCAAACAGGACTGACCTGGATATCCGTATCAATGGACAAAGCATTGACAATTTTCAGATCTCTGAAACAGGACTAACAGAATAAGATGTATTCATAGCACCCTATTTTTTAATGTATTAAATATATCCAGCCAGTTATGCAGCTACTTTTCCTTCATCATATCTCATGTTCTTTTTTTCCAATGATGATTACATCTCTCTGATTACATCGAGCCTAAGCCCATAAAAAATGGCTGAGCTAACAATACACATTCTGGAAATATAACATTCGACTTTACAAAGTTTGTATCTGTGGTTATCTCCTAAAATCAGTGTATCTCAACATGGCAGATACTTATACAGAAATGTTGGTGAATTTATAAAGATCTGGTATAATAGCAATGGTGAAAGTAAAATAGACAGTGAAGTTTAACACATCTAAACTCTAAGAAAATCAACCATAAATCTCTCATTTTCATCTGCAAGTTGAAGCAACAGTCTAGTTTCAAATCTAGCTTCCTAGGTAGATAGATGATTTCACAGTATTTAGTGAACATCCTTTTAAAACTTATTTTTTCAAGACAACAAAGATCATTCCTTTGGTTCTTTATACTACAAAACTGGGTAAGTAATACCCCCTTAGGTTTTAACAGTTAACAACAAAACTCCACAAGAAAAACAGCAAAATATAGATTTATGCATAACTCCATAGACCAGTGATGGCGAACCTATGACACACGTGTCAGAGGTGACACGCGAACTCATTTTTTTGGTTGATTTTTCTTTGTTAAATGGCATTTAAATATATAAAATAAATATCAAAAATATAAGTCTTTGTTTTTACTATGGTTGCAAATATCAAAAAATTTCTATATGTGACACAGCACCAGAGTTAAGTTAGGGTTATTCAAAATGCTGACACGCCGAGCTCAAAAGGTTCGTCATCACTGCCATAGACATTTGAGCATGACACCCAATCACATGTTCATACATTTGCGGCAGAATGTGATTAGAGAAAATAAGATCAGCTCTAGCCCAAATGGAACCTGTGGGGGTGTTTTTGATAAGGATATTCAAAATTGTATCTACATTAAAGCTACCTGCATAACAATCAAATAGTAATTATAATAAACTGCTCATTAAGTGGCTTGCAACCTAAGTAAAAATATTCCCTTCCTACCTATGATCCATTCAATTGTATAAAAAAATGACAGCTCTAGGTAACTCATAAATGTACTCATAAGTACTCATAAATGTACATATATATTTTGTTTTTATAGACATAAAGGTTTAGTTAGATGTAATTGAACTAGGAAAAAGTCTCCAATAGATAAAGCAAAAAATAATTAGGCAATGAAGTATTTTCAACCCCAAATTCTTGTTTCCAACTTGAAATAGTTTTTTCTATAAACAAAAAATGAGTGTTTATTCACCAGTAGGAGGTTGGACTAGATAAATCTATTATTTATTTCCAAATCTAATACCCCCTGAAAATTATGCTTTTTCTGCTTCAATTTTTACTTTATATATACTAAGATGATCCCTTTCCCTTACACATCCAGTTTAAGACTATCCTTTGTATACTTTTCATTTCAATAAAAAAATCAAACTGTCCTCAAACAAAATAAGAACCAAATAAGTCACCCTATCAAATTTCAAATAGATTTGTGGTTGCTCTTCTTTTCTGAAATTTCCCTTATTCAGGTTCATGTGGGAAAAGTGAAAGATTAACCCTCCCTCCTGGAGATGACCCATGCAGGAATAATCTCTTGAAATAAATACTAGCTGAGTAAAAGCAAGCAGTTGTGAAGAGCAGGGCACAGCAACAAGTCACATTTTTCCCTTTGACTAAAAGGAAAAGAAATTAAGAAAAATTTTGGAGTATCTAAGACTGGTAATAGCAGAAGAATATCAAGGACACAGAAACTTAATTATTGTGAACTTCGGCTGTTTGAAAATCTTGGGCATTCTTAATTTAAGTACTAGCCAGACCAACAGATTTTTTTCGACCCAAAATTATTGTAACAATTAGCAGTAATTCCTCTTTCTATAATAAAGTAATAAGATTCACCTAACCTGTTAAAATAAAAGTTATATCAAGATTTACATGGTATGTTTTTTCCTAAGAGCTCTATGTCACTTTCATAGATCACAATTCCAACAGTTAAGCAAAACTTCCCAAAATGACAAAACAAAGGGAATGAGAAAGATCTGGGATCTAAGCCTCCCTTATAGATGCAGTAAATTCTCCATTGAAGTACACTATTTACACATTAACTTTGTATCTGAAAGCTAGAGTGGCTTACCCCTAAACCCACCCCCACCAAAAAAAAAAAAAACCCCTCTAGTTGGTATACTAACGCTATTTTTTAAATGTTTAAAAAATAGACAACCAAGAAATGCAATCAAAAACTTTTATCTAGGGCAGCGATTTTCAACCTTTTTAATTTTCATGGCATACATAAACTAATTACTAAAATTCTACGGCACACCAGAAGAAGTATATTTTTTGCCAATCTGATAAAAGAAAAAGGTGTAATTTTGATTCTTTCACACTGGTGGCTATTGTTGTGTTGGCTGTTTTCATTTCTGTATGTCTTGTGTCTCTTCTTTTTGCTTTTTTTTAAAAATCTACACCTAAGGATATGTTTATACTGATTTTTTTTGAGAGAGAGAGAGAAAAACATTGATGTGGGAGAGAAACATCAAGCAGTTGTCTCGCATTTGAACCCCAAATGGGGATCAAACCTGCAACCTAGGTATGTGCCGTGACTGGGAGTCGAACCCACAACCTTTTGGTGGTACAGGGTAATGATCCAACTAGCCAAGCCAGCTGGCTAGGGAAGTTGTCTCTTTTATTTTTTACAATCTAAGTAAGCAAAAAGAGGTCACTACCCCTGACTAAAGTAGTCAGGTATTGCATGTTTCAAAAATTCTTGCAGCACACCAGTATGGCATAGCACACCAGTTGAAAATCACTGGTCTAGTGGGTTGAAAGCTTCCAAAAACACTGTTCATAATTCTTTCACTTCAAAGAATCACAGTCTTTACATTAAGGATTAAGTTTTCTGAGAGCATTGGCCTGGGGACCAAAGGGTCCTGGGTTCAATTCCGGTCAAGAGCACGTACCTCGGTTGCAGGCTTCTCCCTGGCCCGGGCCCTGGTCAGGGCTCATGCAGGAGGCAACCAATCAATCTGTTTCTCTCACATTGATATTTCTCTCTGTCTTTCCCTCTCTCTTCCACTCTCCCTAAAAATCAATGGAAAAATATCCTTGGGTGAGGATTAACCAAAAAACAACAACAACAAAAAGAATTAAAAGTTTTCTGCAAAGATGCCGTTATCATTTCAGGAGAATGGAGTGCAAATAGAAAGAGGGAGAAATTACTGGGAGGTGGAAATAGCAGCTCTTACTTCCTGGCTGCACAGCTCACTAATCTGGACCACCTGGGAGCTCAGTGATGTATCTCGGATACATTATCAGGAAGACCACGTTAGATCAACTTAAATAGTGCTTCTGGAAACCAATGCAGATACCATGATAGTGCCAACAAACTGAAGACAAGAAGATACTAAAAATCATAAGGCCTAGTTTTATTTATATACAAGCCCACATTACTAACTGCCAGCAGAGACCTAATAACCAAAAACTGCTTTTGGTCTACTTCAATGTATTTCACACCAAATGCACTAATGGTGTCACACTGGGCTATGAACCTATTGGTATCATTTGGACTATTTCTTATTTTTTAATCATCTTTTCATTTCATCCTCACAGAATCATACAAGATGATCGCTGGAACTGATCTCCCCCTATGGAGCAATCAATTCCCACTAAATAGGAATCCATTATCATAGGCCTCTTTCTACATTCTCCCATGGGTGTTCACAAGGGTTATGATTGATTCTTACCCAGATATCTCTAATTACACCCATTTCTCTCCACATAAGCAGCAAATACATAAGGACCAACTCCAATTTTTTTAAAAAAATCATTCTGGACTCTTCAGTACTCAAATTATCTTAATTTAATGCCATAGGACACCTCACAATTGATCAATAGTATATCAGTGTCCCAACAAACTAGTTTAGTACTGTTGTTCCTGAACAGTATAAGATACAATTATGAGCAAATATTTTCAACAAAAGTGGATTACTTACAAAAAGAGCTCAGAATAATTAACACAGTTAATATCTTGAAAGTGAGCATCTTATCAAAAAGCCACTATTATATATTTGAATATGTATTTGCAGAAGATGCCCTGATATTTTAGTAAGAAACACTTTCTTAATATTCTTAACCACTTCACATCAATTTAGTTTTATGGAACCTGCCTTTTAAAAAAATATACATTTTCTTTGCATTTGCAAAAAAAAGAGGCTATATTCTTAACAGTGGATGATTGGGAAAATTACCCTACTGAATTAAAGAGTTAAAATGTGAGAAAGGCAAATAATGATAAAAGGATCTTTATACTCATCTAGTTCAAACCATCAAAGTGTGACTCTCACTCAAGCAGTTAAAATCAAGCTATTCCCATGACAGGTAACTCGCTACTAGGCAATCCAATTCATTTTCAGACAACTCTATTAGAGCTTTTTAAGACTGTCAAATATCTGCCTCCTTGAATCTGCCCGTTAGACTCATACAAAGCAAGTCAAATTGCCCTCTTACACAAATATTGGCAGACAGTGATCCTATAAACTCTCCTCTCTCGGTCCTGTCCACAATCTTGCCTCACATGTAAACAGACCCATTTCCTTCGTGCATTCCCCACCACGGGACTTCAAATGCCCAATCATCCTATTCCAATCTATGGATCCTTTCAAGATGTGGCTCCAGTACTGAACACAATACTTAAGTTCTCCTGTGACAACATAAAATACAGTGGGTCTCTCTATCACCTGATTCACTGAGGACACTTTAGTTCTAGTAAATGCTGTACTTGAACACACTGGCACTACTGTTAACATTAAGCAGTTAGCTAAAAGGGCTGTGCCTTTCCCCAGAAGGCTGCTGTTACACAACTGCTCCCTATAGTAAGTTGTGGAATTTATTTATGCAAAACTGCATTTTCTTTAGTTCTAGTAAATGCTGTACTTGGACACACTGGCACTACTGATTAACATTAAGCAGTTAGCTAAAAGGGCTGTGCCTTTCCCCAGAAGGCTGCTGTTACACAACTGCTCCCTATATTAAGTTGTGGAATTTATTTATGCAAAACTGCATTTTCTGCTGTTAAACTTCCATCTGATTAAATCTGGTCTTTTGTTCCACCTTAATTCTGACCCTAAGTTCCAACTATTCCTCTCTATAGCTATCCCTCTTCTAGACATAAATGACTTGAAAATCTGATCACACACCAACACTGTCATCCAGTGAAAAGAAATAATTATTTATCACCTAGCACTAGGACTATATGAGTAGGAACTCAATAATCATTAAATGAATAAATTAGTTCACACACTCTTATTTAATCCCAATAATTATGTAAAACATTACCAGCTCCATTTATTATGATACTACTGAATATTACTCGTGATCTTCTGACTCCAAAGCCCTGTATTCTTTAAACTGTTCTTTATTACCTCTCTGCATTCACTAGGAAAAGTACTGAATCAAGCAAGGATGGGAGCAGAGGTCCTGACAAATCCCCCAAAGATAGTACCTATCCAATAGTCTACAACAGAGTGGGGAGCCTTTTTTCTGTAAAGGGCCATTTGGATATTTATAACATCATTCGCGGGCCATACAAAATTACCAACTTAAAAACTAGCCTGCTATATTTGGTCAAACATTTAATTAACTCACCCCTAATGCCTTGGCAGGGCCAGGCCAAATGATTTCATGGGCACTGGACGTTGCCCACCCCTGGTCTACAATATGAGTAAAGCCATTCAGCTAGCAATAAGTTATCTATCCAGTCTGTTCCAAATTTCTTCATGCTACACTCATTTAATGGCTTCTTATTTATATTCCTAATGCCATGATAATAAATGAGAAACTTAAATAACTGATGTTAAAATGAGTTTTGATATGGAAACAGTGATGCAAAAATGGTATTGTAACTACTTTGTTTTAAAAAAACAATCTGTAAATCAGTCTGTGAATGATATTTGCCTATCTACCATATATTTTTGAGAAATATTTACTACTGTCAGAATCATGCCCTGGAGAACTTGCCTGGTACTTCTAGGAATTTGGAATTTGGACAGTAATTTTCATAACTGTAATGTTACTATGAATTGGAACTTTTCTCTGATATTAATAATACCTACTGGTAGTTTTTAAGGCAGTACCTTTAATCAGTCAGAAAGCCCATCTTAACATTATAGAGCTTTAATATAAACTGATTCATTCACCATAAACAATGAAATTCTGTTCTCTTACTATGTTTGTCTTAATTCAGTGGATACCTTAAATATACAATTTATTTTGACTGCTCTCATTTCAAAACAAGAAAAAAAGATTACACATCAAAAAGACCAAATAAGTGACTAAAGAACATTCATAATGTTAGCCTTTGCTCTCTTATACAAAAGCCAACATTCTAGCATTTTCTCTTTGGGTGCACCTTTGAGATGCTAGAAGTTAATAGACTGATTCCTAACTTGAAATTTCAGTTCACAACATACCCTTAATAAAAAATATATGCCTTGCAGAGAACACACAAACCTAAAAAGTAAAATCAAGTAAACTCTAATGATTGTATGCCACAGCATGGTTCCATACAATAGAGCTCTTAAGTGACCGTGAAATTCCAATGCAACAATGCTACAACCCCATCTACTGGAGAGGTGCAGGTAACTGAGTCAATTTTTAATAAATGTATCCTATGTGGGAGCCTTGTTAAAAACCCATATCATGGCCCAGCCAGTGTAGCTCAGTGGTTGAGCATCAACCTATGAACCAGTAGGTCACAGTTTGATTCCCAGTCAAGGCACATGCCCAGGTTGTAGGCTTGATCCCCAGTGGGGGTCGTGCAGGAGGCAGCCGATCAATGATTCACTCTTATCATCATCTTATGATGTTTCTATCTCTCTCTCCCTCTCCCCTCCTCTCTGAAATCAATCAATAAAAATAATAATAAAATAAAATAATAAATAAAAACTAGTATCATGGAAATCCAGATAAAAATACTTCAAAACAGTAAGAAAGCCTTACCTACATCTTTTCGTCCTGGTTTTTCAAAACGCCTGTCACCCCTAGAAAAGATAAGTTTCAAACAAGATTTGAGAATAATATACAGATTTTCCATCCACAACACACACTTTCCTATGTTTCTTTAATAGCATTTTTTTCTCTTTCAAATTATAAAACAAATAAATGGCTATTGCCTAACATTTGGAAACTACAGAAAAGCAAGTATGAAAATAAAAATATCCATCATCTCACATATAATAGTTAGCTTCTGACACAGAAATATTTTTTTTTAATTAGACATTTTTAAATTAGATATATGCTTAAATACATGCTGCACAGTTTTTAGATATGTTTAACAATGTTTTCCCACATCATGAAATATTTTCAAAATCAACCTAACTTTAATGGTTATAAAGAATAAATTGTGTGGATACACCATTATATTAGAAACCATGCTGGTATTGCTGTTTGACTTGTTTCCAGTTATTTCATATTATAAATATCATCACAGTGGACATCTATGCACATACATCTTTGTCACAAACAATACAGAGAAGATGCTTTGATTAACTGCAACAAACGAGAAAATGTCAATGCTTCCCACTGAACGCTCATCAAACAGCAAATCTAACTATTAAATATCTAAGCAGATAAATAACCTATTTATCTAAAATGCTCCTTTTAAATAAAGATCATTTAAAATTTTTTTACGTATAGCTTGACATTCAATAATTAACAGCACTTTAAAAAAATGAAAACGTATGCCCTGGCAGGTGGCTCGGTTGGAGCACTGTCCCATACACTAAAAGGTTTCAGGTTCAATACCCAGTCAGGGCACATACCTAGGCTGTGTTTACAGGAGGCAACAGATCAATGTTTCTCTCTCTCTCTCTCTCTTTCTCTCTCTCTCTCTCTCTCAAATCAATGGACATATCCTCAGTTGAGAATTTAAAAAAAAAGAAGAAAACCTGTAACTGTATAAAGTGGCTTCTCCTCTACAAAAAGCAGAACATAAGTTTTTTACATCAAGTAACCTTTATACCAAGATGTGGAACCTTTAGTTACCTTTCCTCCCAGCTCTGCGACCTATGCATTTCCCTGCTACCTCCTCGACCAAACACACCCTCTACTTCATCAAAGCTTCTTTGGTAAAAACCACATTCACCTCTGCCTCTGCCTGAAAATAAGAAAATAGAAAAAAATGATAATCAAATGTCAACATTTGGCACATGTTTAACACCAAAGATTAATCTTTGAAGTTCTGTCTCTATACAAAGCAGAATGTCTACATTTTAATATTTAGCGAGGCCCAATGGATCTTTACCTGTGAGACCAACGATGGCACTGAAGTAGCTAGACCACAGGAGGTTGAAAGAAACAAGTTAGTAAACTGGTGTAAGAGTCCCAGTCCCAGTCCTGAACAAGAAACAGTGTCAATATTAAGCTCTTTAATAAAAAGTCCAATAGTGAAATTCTAAGGTGATTACTAAACAATTACTACAAGTTAAAACTTTTATTATTTTCAACAAAAATGGAAGATTTAGAGACTTTACCAAGAGAGCAGATAAAGTACAAAAGCCAAGTACAAATATAAAAATAATTTATCTAACTCCAGAGGAAGAATAATTTAATAAGGTCAACTTTAAACCATCAATTTTACAAACTAACTCCTTAAAGGATATTCCACAGAAACCAAAGGCACTTTCCTCTTTGCTCAAACCTTGAAGAAAAGTATCACAAAGAATTTCAAAGCACAAAGCTAATAAGAATGTGTGGATGTAGGGATTTAGGAGCTCTAGTGGTTTAAGTGTAAACTGGCCTTTACTAAAGGCAATTGGTTAGATCTATAAAAATTTGACTCAACAAATCTAACTTAGAATTTATCCTAATAGAAATAATCTCAGAAATATGCAAATGCATACATATAAAAAATGTTCACTGTAATTAAAAAACACAATATATAATCAATAAGGACTGGCTAAATAAATTCTGACAAAATGCAGGAGAACACTATGAAGCCACAAAAGATAAAGTACTATCACTTAAAAAAAATCTTACATTATTGCCCTAGCCCAGTGGTCGGCAAACTCATTAGTCAACAGAACCAAATATCAACAGTACAACGATTGAAATTTTTTTTGAGAGCCAAATTTTTTAAACTTAAACTATATAGGTAGGAACACTGTTATTAACTTAATTAGGGTACTCCTAAGGCTTAGGAAGAACCACACTCAAGGGGCCAAAGAGCCGCAGCTTGCCGACCACGGTACCTAGCCGGTTTGGCTCAGTGGATAGAGTGCTGGCCTGTGGACTGAAGGATCCCAGGTTCGATTCCGGTCAAGGGCACATGCCTGGGTTGTGGGCTCCCTCCCCAGCAGGGTGGTGCAGGAGGCAGCTGATCAATGATTCTATCTCATCATTGATGTTTCTCTCTCTCTCTCTCCCCCACTTTCTCTCTGAAATCAATAAAAATATATATATATTTTTTTATTAAACTACATTATTCTGTTGAAAGACAAAAGCATGCCAAAGAACAATGCACATAAAAGTAATTCCAGCCCTAGCCGGTTTGACTCAGTGGATACAGTGTCGGCCTGCGGACAGAGGGGTCCTGGGTTCGATTCTGGTCAAGGGCATGTACCTTGGTTGTGGGCACATCCCCAGTCAGGGGGTGTGTAGGAGGCAGCTGATGGATGTTTCTCTCTCATCGATGTTTCTAACTTTCTATCCTTCTCCCTTCCTCTCTGTAAAAAAATCAATAAAATATATTTAAAAAAATAAATAAATAAATAAATAAATAAATAAATAAGTGATTCTACTTATATAAATGATATAGCTGCATAGTTTGGGTCAGGAAGGTTATATACACAATTGCTGGGTTTAGAGACAAAAGACAGTATGAATTGTGAGCTTTATACTTTCTATACAGCGTGAGGATTCCCCAACTAATATGCACCATACGTTTCCAACACACAGGCTTGAAAATTGAAGGAGGGTGGGGGGTCTAGGGATGTATTTATACCTAGACAAAATCTAAGCCATCATCCCTAGCTCAACTTCTCCAATAGGGTAAAACCACTCAAAGAAAAGTGATGTTCAATCTTGAATAAAAGCATGGATGAATTCCAGAGCTAAATACAATTGAGTTAAATAATTATTTCAAATATCCATGCAGTATTTCTACATCTTGGTTATAATTTCTCAAGAATTGATTCAGAATACAGCTGTACTTTAACATCTTACTAGGAAATACAAAAATAATGGACAAGATTGTATGTGGGTAATCTTAGGAACAATGTGTACCTTCTTAAGAGTCCAAGTATCCATGTCTTCATTTGTAAAACATAGGTGAGGACTAGAGCTGAACTGTAATTATCTTAAACTTACCTTCTAGTTGTGTCAACTTTAAGTCAACTGAAAGTCAACCGAAAGTCAACTCCCAATTTCAGTAACTCTCTCCTTAGGAAATGTATACATTTTATTTAAGGTCATCCTAAAACAGTCTAATACAAACTGTTATGCAATACTGGGATGATCCCTACAATAATGTTGAGGGTGAAAGAAAACCAGTATCCTGTCCTTTTAGAGAACAATTTTCTCTGGAAAGCCATTAAATATGTATCACCTTGCCGAAACCGGTTTGGCTCAGTGGATAGAGCATCGGCCTGCAGGCTCAAGGGTCCCGGGTTCGATTCCGGTCAAAGCATGTACCTGGGTTGCGGGCACATCCCCAGTGGGGGATGTGCAGGAGGAAGCTGATCGATATTTCTCTCTCATCGATGTTTCTAACTCTCTATCTCTCTCCCTTCCTCTCTGTAAAAAAATCAATAAAATATATTTTTTTAAAAAATATGTATCACCTTGAAAAAGTGTTTTATAAACATACCGGTACGAATAGGAAAAATAGCCTCCAGGTTGCCCAAAAAACAACCAAACCACAGATAAAAGATTTTCTGCCAGTTATGATTAGGGTGAGCACTGGACCTCCTTATGAGACTAAAGCTTTGTAAGTGGGCACATAAAAACTATCGGTTCTAGAGCTTCCCAGCTTGTAGAATGTAGAAATAACCTTCAAAGTGCACAAAGTCCATAATCATTTATAAGTGTACTTCCCAGATAAGAAGGAGCAAGTAAATATAACATGAATCTTTCATAAAGCTCAATTTAAAGGACTGACCTATTACCTGAGATTTCACACTATTCTTTTGGGGGATTAAAATATATTTCCTTTTAATGAAAACGGTGGCTGACAGTTGCGTGAATCTGCTTTTTTATTAAACATCTTAACCAGATAAAATAGAAAGATGACAACTATGTTGTTTTCCCCTCCATTTATTTGTGTAAATTTTACTAGTTTGTGATCTTTAGAAGTTGGGGAATCAGTCAATTTTCAAATCAACATTCCCTCAAGTTGGAAAGAGGCAGGATTATCATCTAATATTAGCTCTGCCCATGCAAAAAATAATAAAAATTTAAAAAGGAAGAAAGCCAAAATAATCATTATTTAACCAACAAGTTAAAATTAAATAATGAGTGAAGATGATAAAACCATATCCATTAAAAAGAATCACAACTGGGACAATGGTGTTACAAGTATTTTTCACAAAGTCAGTTCATTCATTTGACTAAGTTTCAAGCCATTCTTTCACACTGATGTTAAGTCACAGCTTTCATCACAGTATCTATCTTTTGTGCATGCCCTGTTTAAATTGTGAATGTAAGACTTCTATTCTGTGTGATAACCCTACACTTCAAAGAAACCAGAAAGCAGGGATAAATTTATCAATCCCTCATTTGTTCCTCGATATGGAATTTTGTTTAAGCCTGTTTAGAGAGACTGGCTGGTATTTGCAGCACACACAGTTGATAGTCACTTGAGTCACATAAAACAGCTGGCTTGTGGGCCACACTTTTTGATTAATAAGATCTATGTCTTGCCCTGAAAAGCACCGGAGACAAAGCTGAGAACATGCAACCTCTCCTTGCTGCCAGCCCACTGCAGAGAAATACAGGAAACACCCAATAGCAGATTGGGGCTGTCTCCAAAACACTATCGCACCACCAAGATAGATGCACACATCTCAAGTCGAATTCTAGATCAATGGAATCTAAATGCACTTGGAAATCTCGATGGTGTGTGGAGCTTTTGAAGCACACACATACCTTAATTCATCATCCAAGTAGTCTCTCACAGAGATATTTCTTGTAAGTTTTACAGATGATTCTAACAACTCCCCAGGTTAAAAACCACCGTTCTAGACATTGACAAATAATTCAGAAGAAAAAAACAAGTACAACAAATATAACTCAGTAATAGTAACAAGCCTACAAGTTGAGTTTTCATTAACCTTTACATTATTCGTAAAGGTTACGAATTCGTAAAGGTTACCTGCATTCCATATTTTGAATGGACTACTAAAAGAAACCTCTTCACAGGAATGCACAATTAAGTATGGTCTCTATAAAGACTGAGTACAAATTACTCTATTCATAAGACACAACTTTAAGAAAAAAGAATTTAGCCCTAGCTAGTTTGGTACAATGGATAGAGCATCAGCCTTCGGACTGAAGGTTCCCAGGCTCGATTCCAGTCAAGGGCACATGCCTGGGTTGCGGGCTCGATCCCCATTAGGGGGCATGCATGAGGCAGCTGATCAATGACTCTCTCTCATGATTGATGTTTCTCTCTCTCCCTCTCTGAAATCAATAAAAATATATTTTTAAAAAGAAAGAAAAAATAATTTAGATGCTCCACACTCATAATCATGACAATCTGGGTGGTGCGATATGCAGACACAATGGCCTCTGCCGTAGCAGATACCCAATTCTTGCATTTCTAAAGCACCTCTTAAATAAAATGACAAGGGATATTTAGACTACTACTATGATTTAGCCAATTTAGAGGTAAGTGCTCAAGTAAATATTTATATTATAAACATCAAGAATGCCCTTAAGTAGCAGAAAATCAACAAACCCAAAATAGAGAGCAGATATCAAAAAAACAAGTAATATTGAAATAGGAATTGTTCTAAGATAAGACACAAATCTGTAAAATGTAGGTTAAATGACTGCTACATAACTGTTTTTTATTCTACCCCCTAAAACAGCCCTAATTTTGATGAGACAACTTTTACTAAAGTCTCTCTGGGGCTGGGACACCCTTGACACGTGGCCTTATATAGAAACCCTGCGTTACAGAAGCCTGCAGGGACTTTGGTGCTGCTCCAGCAGCCAAGGCACTTCATGGAACTCTGGCTCTCCAAGTGCAAAACTCCCTGGGGACAAAGATTTGCAAAAGTTAACTAGGACCATCTAGAATGCTTCACACTCAAATCTCTAAGCTAGAATTAACCTTGTCTGTTCCACATCAGGGATTGTGAAGCAGATACATCAAGAAATGTCTCAGGCCCGGCTGATGTGGCTCAGTGGTTGAGTGTCAACCTTTGAACCATGAGGTCACGGTTCGATTCCCAATTGGGGCACATGCACAGATTTCGGGTTCAGTCCTCAGTAGGGAGTGTACAGGAGGCAGCCGATCAATGATTCTCTCTCATTATTGATGTTTCTATCTCTCTCACCCTCTCCCTTCCTCTCTGAAATCAATAAAAAATACATTTTAAAAAATGGTTCAGAAAGCAAATGTTCAGGACATTTAGTATGCAGTTAATGTCAAAGAGCAGTTTTTTAAAAAATCAAGTATTAAAATATTTTTAAAGTGATTTCCTATCCTCCACCTCCTCCTCCATTATTACTTTTTCAGATAAAAGCTCACCTCGCCCTCTTGAAGAACTTCGACCTCTAGGAGCCCCCACCACTGTTCCTCCTCCTCGTCCTGTCAATCGCAGGACAGCGGCACTATTTACAGACATGGAAAAGTTTCTCTGCCAAAAAAAAAAATTAAAAAGAAAGAAAAAAATGGATAAAACAGATAAAACTACATGGTGCTTCTCCCCGTCTCCCGTTGCATCTATAAAATGCATATAATTACTAATAACAATGGGAAACCCTAACTACACAACATACTAAGATGATCCAAATCCTGATTTTAGCTAAAAATTTCAAATAAACATTTCAGATCAACAAACATTGACAACCAAAGCCTTACACTATGCTAGATTCTGTGAAGAAATATTAAACTCTAAATCTGTATATATCCAAAGCAGGCATGGTAAATATGCATCATTATAGAGAAAACTTGGTAAGAGATCTGATTTGAAAGGGTCCTTCAATTAGTGAAAAGTAGAAATGAGAGGGAGTCACAAAAAAAGTCTGAATCAAGAGTAGCGTGATAAAGAACAAAATGAATGATAATTTTTGCCTCATTCTGTTCACCAAAGTGAATCAGCAACTCCAAGTAGTAGTTAATAGAATGACATGAATCGGAAGTAGATGGGGAAGGGCCAAAAAAGAATTTACTTAAGACCAACTACCTTAATGGAGAGAGGGAGGAAATGCTTGAAAAAATAAACAAAACCCCAATCAGTCTTCACCTACACTTGCACCCCACAGCCAATCTGGAATAGGGTCCAGTACATTAAGACAGTAATGGGTGGGCATCCTTCACAAATAAGAGAAAGACAGGAGGCCTGGGAATCAAAAATATGTTTATAGAACTGAGGAAAAGGTCAAGCAAGAGTATAAAAACCTTGAAAAATGGTCTATAAAATACAGCAGTTATAAGCAGATTTTCAAGTACATGGGAAGTCGGCACCCTTATCATCTACATTGTACAAGAATCCACTTTAATTTAATTTGAAGGAGATTTCACAACAGTTTTAAGCATAGAAAATGCTGGAATATGTCCCTACATGAATACTTCCTATATACTTAGAACCTAACAGACATTTGTGCACAAGTACAGACGTGCGGTGCACTGAGGAAAATACAACTTGGGCATGGATATTGCCAAGGACACTCCTGGAGAAGGGCAAGAAGTGAGACTTAAGAAAAGGGTTGAAATGTGGGGTGTTTTTTTCCCCCAACTAATATTTTTCACCCAAATTGTTTTCCACTGTGAAGTTCTAATTTGTTATTTTGATTCAAACTCAACTATGTGATAGCTATGCCTCTTTTAAAGAAATTGACATGTATTGGTGGAAAACTTCTACTTTCATTATTGAATTTCTTATTTTAATATATGGGTCACTTTCTCACTACCTGTCTTTCATTATTGAATTTCTTATTTTAATATATGGGTCACTTTCTCACTACCTGTCTTTCATTATTGAATTTCTTATTTTAATAAATGGGTCACTTTCTCATTACTTGTCTCTTTCAGGTAAATTTTATAAACTTATTAATGTAATTAAGTTTTTTCTTTTCATTTGAGGGATAAAACTGAAGATTTAAGATGTAACCAATAACTAAAAATTACAGTACGACACCCAACCCAACTGTACTTTTTAAAAAAGCTGGTTGAAACAATGCATTAACTTATCTTTCACCATAGAGTAACCAGTTAAATTATTGAATAATGCCTCTGAGATCACAATTAAGCTATACTATGAAGTCTCAAAATCTAAATTAATATATTCTAATACTGGAAAAACAGAAATCAGGGCTAACTGCATTATGTATGCCAGGATTCCATGCAGCTGAACCCCTTACTACCACATGTATAAAACTCAAATGCACCCATCCATAGGATGTGGGGGAAACTCTCATATGCTTACACACATCCTCACACATTGCCCCCGAAAGTGCAAAATGGTATAATCTCTGCAAGGCAATTTCTCAAAGTATATTTAAATGTCCATAACCTTTGACACAATTGCTCTTTTTACATTTGTGAAAAATTATATAAGCAGAAAGATCTTTAACTGCAGCACTGTATTTTTGTAAAAGCAAAATATAGAAACCAGCTTAGTATCAACCAATAAAACTAAATGAAAAATCATGGTCATCTATATATGGAATTCTATGCAGTTGTTTTAAAAAATGAGGCAACTTTATTTATTAGGTTGGATCATATGAAATTGCTAAAATTCAGCCATTTCTGATCCATAAAACTGCAATTTCATATGGTCAATTTAGTTTATGAAGATATAAAGCACAGTTGTACTTGGGAGCTTGGAGAGGCCAGATTGCCTGAAACTGAATTTTGATTCCTTTACTCAGCTTCTCTGTACCTCACTTTCCTCATCTATATAATGTGAATAGGAATGATATTTTTATCTACTTCCTGGGTTGTTGCAAACACTAACGCATTAAACTGCAAGTGCTTAGAACAATATCTGACACTTACTAAATGCTAAGTAAATATTTGCCATTATCTCCTAAAAAGACGCTTAGGTGAAATAGGTCAAGTGTAGAACTGTGTGCAGAACATGCTACCATTTATGTGTATGTGTGTTTAAAGGAATTGATATACAGCTGATCCTTGAACAACATGGTGTGAATTGCACAGGTTCATTTATAGGTGGATTATTTCCAATAAATGTAATAAATGTATTTTCTCTTTCTTGTAATTTAACATTTTTTCTCTAGCTCACTTTATTGTAAGATACACTATATAATACATATATATACAAAATATGTGTTGATCAGCTACTTATGTTATCGATAAGGATTCTATTCATAGTTAAGTTTTTGAAGAGTTAAAAGTTATATGTGGATTTCTGACTTGCAGAGGAGGTAAGTACTCCTAATTCCCACATTGTTCAAGGGTCAACTGTATGAACAGTTGCAGATGTAAGTGTTGTTCCTGGAAGGTAACAAGAAAATAGAAACAGTGGTTACGCCTGAGGAAGAATAATTAACAGAGTTTGGGTGACTCACAGACTTGATTTTCACTACACAAGCTTTTAAAAAAAATGTTTATGTATGTATTATCTATTCAAAAACACATACATGAAATAATTAATTATTCAAAAACACATAAATAAGGCCCTGGCCTGGTACCTCAGTTGGTTAGAGCATCATCCCAATACATCAAGTTGAGGGTTCAATCCTGGGTCAGGGCACATATAAGAATTAACCAACAAATGCATAAATAAGTTGAACAACAAATCAACCTCTCTTTCTCTCTCTCCCCGCCTTACTCCTTCTGTCTAAAATCACTAAATAAAAAATTTTAAACACACACACACACACACACACACACACACACGGCCCTAGCCAGTTTGGCTCAGTGGCTAGAGCGTCAGCCTACAGACTGAAAGCTACTGGGCACATGCTGGTCAAGGGCACATGCCTGGGTTGCAGGCTCGATCCCCAGTAGGGAGCGTGCAGGAGGCAGCCAATCAATGATTCTCATCACTGATGTTTCTATCTCTCTCTCCCTCTCCCTTCCTCTCTGAAATCAATAAAAAATATATATATTTAAACACACACACACACACACACACACACACACACAGTAATTTTCTTTGATGGCAAATAAATAGAAAACACCAATCTGGTAACCGGTACCTAAATTTTAGGTGTAAAGTGCAGAGTCATGCTTCTCAAACTGAAATATGTATTTAAGGACAATGCCCAAAAAACAACTAGAAGATCATCTTTGAGCATCAATTTTGTTCTAAAAAAAAGTTTTTCCCTAGTTATATTTTATAGGTACATGCATGCACACACACAGGGAGAGGGAGAGAAGGGAGGGAGGGAAGGAAGCAGAAAGGGAGGAAACAAAATTAACTTTCATTTTAAAGATAAAATACCTATTTCAGATAACTTCAGGAAACTTAAAGAGAGGCAGCATAGGGATAATGAGTAAAAAAAGTATGCAAAACTCTAGTCTGCAAAGATCTAAATAATTCCTGATCTGAAATCAATAAAAAAAAATAAATGAAAATGAAGGCTTGCTCCTTTCGTCATTCTAGAACAAGTTTCGATGTGTAAGCATACTGCCTACCTTTGTTTTTCAAATTGTTAACCGTTCCTAATAGTATCTGTTAAATAATCTTTAATTTTCCAAATGATTTGTGTAGCCACTTACTAAATACTACTTTCTTACAAATGTTAGGGATGTTTCTAAATTACTCCATTAGTCATCTGTTGATTAAGTCTATCATGTTTCGGTTACCAATAGCAAGTGCTCCTCCATTGAGAGGTGTCAATTTTACATAGTTTTATTTAAGACCACACTTTCCACTTTACAATACAGTACTTATAAAGTGCAGTTATTTCCTTTCCCTGTGCACATATTCCATGTTCAAGTATCAAGAATGTCCAGTTATTTACTCTACAGCAGCTCAACTTTTAGAACTGCCATAGAATTTGCTACAAATTTGTGTAGAATAATGCTAAATCTATGCTCAAGGTTGGCTTAATCAACCTCTTCCATGGTGGGCCCAGGAGGCACCACCACAGGGATGCCACCAGGCATTCCTCCTGCACGATGGTACAGCTTGCTAATGATGGAGTTGCAGCAGTTCGTTTTCCAGCTCTTTCTGTTGATGTTCACATTCTTCCTTCTGTGCAGTCTGGTTATTGAGCCAATCAATTTCCTTATACTTGTGAAGAATCTTCTGTTTGTCCTCATCATTGATCTTGCCTTGAAGTTTTTCATCTTCAACGGCTGAACCATGTTGAAAGCGTAAGATTCAAGTGAATTCTTGGAAGACACTTAGTCCCGCTGCTTCTAATCTTCAGCTTTATCCTTCTCAGCTTCCTGGACCTGCACTCAATGTCTTCCTTGTTCAAATGACCCTTGTTGTTAGTGAAGGTAATCTTGTTCTCTTTTCCTGTATTCTAAGCCACATCAGAGACATTGTGGATGCCACTGGCATCAATATCAAAAGTAACAATAACATTTTAAAAGCAGGCTTCCCAAGGTAGACAGGCTTCTGCCATTTCCTTCATTTTTGTCAAAACCATAGATGATGCCTCTTCTGGATAGAAACTTTTCATCTCTCCGTTGTATTCTACTTGGACGTTGGGCATTCACCGCCATGAAGGGCCAATCCTTCATATCAGATTAGATCAGTGGTTCTCAACCTTCCTAATGCCGTGACCCTTTAATACAGTTCCTCATATTGTGGTGACCCCCAACCATAAAATTATTTTCGTTGCTACTTCATAACTGTAATTTTGCTACTGTTATGAATCATAATGTAAATATCTGATATGCAGGATGTATTTTCATTGTTACAAATTGAACATAATTAAAGCATAGTGATTAATCACAAAAACAATATGTAATTATATATGTGTTTTCCGATGGTCTTAGGTGACCCCTGTGAAAGGGTCGTTCGACCCCCAAAGGGGTCGCAACCCACAGGTTGAGAACCACTGGATTAGATAATAGCATCATGAAAACTATGTCCAATCAAGTGTTTGGAATCAAACCATGTTGGTAGAGTCACTGCAATTTGACTCTGCAGCAGCACCAATAAATCATTCAGTATCAATAAAGGCGACATAACTTGGTGTGGTTGCGTTTCCCTGATCATTGCCAATTATTTTCACTTTTTTGCACTTGAAGACACCCACATAAGAGTCGGGGGTACCAAGATCAATGCCAATTGCAGGTGCCTTAGACAATGTTGCTTGAGTATACGTATGGCTTGGGAAGACCAGGATCCAGAAAGCTGCCCACTTTCAATAAGCCTCCCTATTTACTAAAAGGTTTTCTGACCCATTTAGTCTCCAAGAAATTTAGGAAATCATTCAAGGAAAAATACAAAGAAAGATTAAAACTGGACTGCACTATGTTAAAATTAGCTTCTGTATTTAAAAAAAGAATCATAAATGAAATTTAAAAACTTAGAAAACAGGTTAGGATTAGCTCATATAAATAGTATAAATCAACAAGAAAAAAACTAATATCCAAAAGAAAAACTGGCAAAGAACAAAAAACTAAGAAATATAAATACAAACATTTGAATAATTCTGCAATGGGGGGGAAAATATTAACTAAAGTAATAGAAGAACATTATTCCCAAATATACAGAAAATTTTTGCAATAAAAATACTCAGAGTTGGTAATACAGAAAAATGCTTAGTGTACACCATCACTTGTACAAAAGGGGGAGGAGGGTATGCAATATTTACTTGGAAAAATACACAAGGAACTGCTAACACTGGCTGCCTTTGGGAAAGGGAAACTCATGACTGAGGAACAAAATGGGAGAGATTTTCCATTATTTACTACTAGAGGCCCGGTGCACGAAATTCGTGCATGGGGGGGGGAGGTGTCCCTCAGCCCAGCCTGCACCCTCTCCAATCCAGGACCCCTCAGGTGATGTCCGACTGCCTCTCGCAATCCGGGACTGCTGGCTCCTAACCACTCACCTGCCTGCCTGACTGATTGCCCCTAACCACCTCTGACTGCCTGCCTAATCATCCCTAACTGCTCCCCTGCTGGCCTGATCACCCCTAACCGCCTCTGCCTCGCCCCACACCCGGCTGCAGGCACCCAGGACACAGGCCAGCTTCGCCCGGGGTTGGCCACAGCCACAGGGGACCATAGGGCGGGCAGCTTGTCCCTCTCCCGGGCTGCAGCCTGGCTGGTCCCCATTCCTGTCTCCCCAGTGTTGAGTGTCTGAGCCATTATGGCATGATGGCGTGATGATCATTTGCATATTAGCTCTTTATTATATAGGGTACTTTAAATTTTTATTTTTAAACCATGTGAATTATTTATTTAAAAAAATAATTGAAGAAAAAAGCTGAACGTGGGCCCTGGCCAGGTGGCTCAGTTACTTGGAGCATCATCCTGTGCACTGAAACGTTGCAGGTTAGATTCCAGGTCAGAATACATACCTAGTTTTTGGTTTCCATCCCTGGTTAGAGCGCATACACGAGGCAACCAATCTCTCTCCCCCGACTCCACCATTTATCTCTCTCTAAAAATCAATAAAAACATATCCTTGGGTAAGGATTTTTTAAAAAATACTCATCATGGCAAAAAAGTAATGGTAAAAAGCTACAGTTTTGGCAGCAGGGAAACAAAAACACTACTGTCCTTATACAAAGCTTCTTAAAAGCAATTCAGCCGTATGGAGCAATTGGGTTTTCTTTCTGGACTTTCAATTCTATTCCACTGACCTGTATGTCTATCCTTATGTTACAGTTTGTATTACTGTGGCTTTATGGTAAGGTCTGAATTCAGGAAGTATGAGTCCTCCCACTATGTTCTTTTTCAAAACTGTTTTTTACTATTTTAGGTCACTTGCAATTCCATATGAATTTTAGAATCAGCTTTTCCATTTCAACCCAAAAAGCCAATGGAATTTTGATGGGGATTGCAATAGATAGATTAACTATTAAATCTTCCAAGGTTTAATGAATACTGGTGCCTTCCCATTTACTTAGGTCTTCTTTAATTTCTTTCAAATGTTTTATAGTTTTTAGTATAAAAGTCTTATACCTCCTTAGTTAAATCAATTCCTAAGTATTTTATTGGTTTTGATGCTACTATAACTGGAATTGTTTTCTTAATTGCCTTTGCAAATTGTCCATTGCTTGTGTATAAAAATACAACTGATTCTTGTGTGTTGATTCTGTACTCTACAACAGTACTGAATTCATTTATTAATGCTAATAGTTTTCTTGTGGTTTCTTTAGGATTTTCTATATCTAGGATCATGTCATCTACAAATAGATATAGTTTTACTTCTTACCTTCCAATATGAAGGTCTTTTATTTCTTCTTCTCACCTAACTGCTCTGGCTAGAATTTCCAAGATAATGTTGGATAGCAGTAGTGAAAGTGGGCATCCATGTCTTGTTCCCAACCTTTCAGTCTTTCACTGAATAAGTGCAGTCATATACCACATAACAACATTTCAGTTGAAAATAGAATGCTCATATGGTAGTCCCATCAGATGTCAGTAGAGCTGAAAAATCCCTATCACCTAGGTGATGTCCTAGCTGTTGTAATGCTGTAGTGTAAAGCATTACTCATGTGTTTATGGTGATGCTGGTGCCAACAAACCTACTGTGCTGCAGGTCATATAAAAGTATACCACATACAATTATGGACAGTACAAAATACTTGATAATAACAAATGACTATGGTACTGGTTTATGTATTTTTACTGTAACGTTTTTATGTTTAGATATAAAAACACCATTGTGTTACAATTGCTTGCAGTATTTAGTACAGTAAAATGCTGTACAGGTTTGTGTAACCTATGAGCAATAGGCTAGACCCGTGGTCGGCAAACTGTGGCTCGTGAGCCACATGAGGCCCTTTGGCCCCTTGAGTGTGGCTCTTCCACAAACTACCACGTGCAGGCGCACACGTACAGTGCGATTGAAACTTAGTGACCCATGCGCAGAAGTCGGTATTTTGTGGAAGAGCCACACTTAAGGGGCCAAAGAGTCGCATGTGGCTCGCGAGCCGCGGTTTGCCGACCACTGGGCTAGACCACACAGCCTACGTATGTAATAGGCTTCACCACCTAGGTTGTGTAAGTGCACTCTATGATGTTCCCACAATGACAATATCACCTAACAATGAATTTCTCAGAACATGTTCCCACCATTAAGTGATACCTGACTGCATAATATTAGCTGTGGGTTTTCATAAAAGACCTTAATCATATTGATGAAGTTCCCTTCTATTCCTAGATCACTTAGTGTTTCATCATGAAAGGGTGTTAAATTTTGTCATATGTTTTTCTGCATCAATTACGATGATCAAATGGGTTTTCTCCTTCATTCTATTAATGTGATGCTTTATGTTGATATTCTTATGTTGCACCACCCTTCCACTCGAGGGATAAATCCTACTTGGTCATAGTGTAACCCTTGAAATATGCCGTTGGATCCTGACTGTTGGTATATTTTGACAACTAAAGATATACAAAGAACACAGACGGCAATAAAACAAATTAAATGTTAACAATTATCTCTACATTGCAAGTTTATAGATGAGATTTTCTTCTTTATACCTTTTGGCATTTTCTGCAATTAATTTGAGTACCTTTTATAATAAAAATAAAGTATATTATTGGTTTTAATGAATATATAAAGAAATCATAAAATCAATAAGAAAAACAATCTAACGTTCTTTGCACAAAGGACACAGACAAATAAAAAATGATAATGGCCCATAAGCATATGAAAAGATGCTCAACCTCACTAGTAATCAGTGAAATACAAATTAAAGACAACTATCACAGCCATCATTTAGGCCAAAATTTAAAAACCAACAACCGAGGGGTTGCATAAAAATGACCTCTTGCCTTGACTGGTGTTTGTAAGTAGTTAGAGCACTGGCCCAAGCACCAAAGAGTCTCAGGTTCGATTCCCAGTCAAGGGCATGTACTTGGATTGAAGGTTCGATCCCCAGCCCCAGTCAGAGCGTGTACAGGAGGGAATCAATAGGTCTGTCTGTCTGTCTGTCTGTCTCTCTCTCTCTCTCTCTCCCCCCCTCTCTCTCTCAATCTCTTTCTCTCTCTCTCTCTTTTTCTCCAGCTCTCCTCCCTGCCTCCTCCCTCCTACTCTCTCTTAAAAAAAAAAAAAAAGAAATCACTGGGAAAAATATCCTCAGGTGAGGATTAACAAAAAAATAAAATACAATAAATAAGACCTCACCTTCACTGCTGGTGGGAGTGCAAATTGGCTTAAATCCCTATAGAAAGTAATGTGGTAACACCCAGTAACATTTTAAAAAATGTGAAGAACCAAAGCCCAAAGATTTCATTTTTATAACACATTATAAGAATTTTTACAGCAACATAATATATAATAGCAAATACTCAAAACAACCTAAATATTCAACCAGAGATTTTAAAAACTGGATTTTCTTGCAGACAGAATACTATGCAACAGAGATGAATGAACTAAAGCTATGTGTATTAACATAAATTTAAAATCATTATTGAATGAAAATCAAGTTGAAGACCCTTGCTGGTTTTGCTCAATGGTTACAGCATCCAGGATTCGAGTCCTGGTCAAGGGCACATACCTTGGTTACAAGTTCCCCAGCTCCAGTAAGGGGCGAATGTGGGACGCAACCAATCGATATGTGTCTCTCATGTCGCTGTTTCTCTGTCTCTCTCTCTCTCTGCCCCCCATCTCTCTCTCTTCCACTCTATCCAGAAATCAACAGAAAAAAACATCCTTGGGTGAGGATTTAAAAAAAAAAAAAAACAAGCTGAAAAATAAACACTACAGTATGCTATCTTCAAAATAAAATTTATAATCCTATAAAATAAAACATTTAAAGACTATGGATATATAAATATGTAATGAGAAGATTAAAACATGAATGAGAAAAGTAACTCAATTCATAGTAATCTCTGTGAAGGAAGGGGTATACCCCAGACATCTCAACTACATGAGAAATTGTATTTCTTAAAACAAAGACACAAATATGTCATAATTTTAAGATTTGGTATATCTGAATTTTAATACACTGGTGTTTGTAATATTATGCTCTATACTTACCTATTTGAAATACTTCCTAATAAAATATTTTTAAGAAAAATAAAAACCAAAATACAGGGTGGGGCAAAAGTAGGTTTACAGTTGTTCCTATATGGAAAATAATACAATAATAAATATTACAAGAATAAACTCTGTGTTTTATGTACTCATAACTGTAAACCTACTTTTGCCCCACCCTGTAGAGCCAAATGTCAATTTTTTTTTTCTTTTACAAGGAACTTTTCAGCAATCACTCAAGACAGGACCCTTTCTTTCCTGTGTCATCTTTACAGTAATAAATACCATTTGATCAATGAAAATATCTGCCGATGACCTAGATGGTAAATACTGGGTTTCAAAAATAAACACAAAACTAGTCTGATTTAGAAGAAACCATGAACAAAACAAAAATTGCTTATGAATCCTAGCCAGTTTGGTTCAGTGGATAGAGCATCAGCCCAAGAACTGAAGGGCTTGGGTTCTATTCCTGTCAGGGGCGCGTGCCTAGGTTGCAGGCTTGATCCCCAGCCGCAGTTGGAGCAACTTCGGCAGGCAACAGATGTATTTCTCTCACATCAATGTTTCTCTCTCTCTTTTCCCTCCCCCTCCCTTCCACTCTCTCTAAAAGAAAAAAAAAAATCAATGGAAAAAATATCCTTGGGTGAGGATTAACACACAGATACACACACACATACACACACAAGTTTTTTTTAATTGCTTATGAAGTATGGTGCTGAAAATAACTAAAGATCAACATCACACCTTTCTTAGAATTTAACACAGTTGGAATAGTGTTCTTTTAATAAGCTTTTCTTTTTTAATAGAGTGACTTCCTCATATACAATATGGCAAACGTGTAGGCAAGCATGTCAAACTTGCGGCCGGCGGGCTCCATGCTTGGTATAGAAGAAACATTCAGGGTTGTCACAAAAGTAATTATAAAAATGTTCTGGAATTAGAGAGTGGTAATGGTTATACATCTCTGTGAAAATGCCAAAACCATTGAATTGTATACTTTAAAGGGTAAATTTTATGGCATGTGAATTATGCCTCAATAATTACTTTTTAAAGTAATGATTCTTCATTAAAGTGGCATTCCAACATTCCAACAAAGCTCTTATTTATCCGTTTTACTACAATCACCATAGTCCTTGAAACAGTGGTTCTCAACCTTCCTAATGCCGCGACCCTTTAATACAGTTCCTCATGTTGTGGTGACTCCCAACCATAAAATTATTTTTGTTGCTACTTCATAACTGTAATTTTGCTACTGTTATGAATCGTAATGTAAATATCTGATATGCAGGATGTATTTTCAGGGGTTGCGACCCACAGGTTGAGAACCGCTGCATCAGAAACTTATTTATCTTTGGACTATAATAGGACAACACAAAATCTGTTACTCTACAGCCTAAAAATCAAATTTTCTCACAATATCATTTAAAATGTTGCTGCAAGGCCTGTGTGGCTCAGTGGCTGAGCGTCGACCTAAGAACCAGGAGGTCACGTTTGGATTCCCAGTCAGGGCACATGCCCAGGTTGCAGGCTCAATCCCCGGTGAGGAGGCATGCAGGAAGCAGCCAACTTATGTTTCTCTCTACCAATGTTTCTATCGCTCTCTCCCTCTCCCTTCATCTCTCTCTAAAATCAACAAAAACTTTTTTTGTTTTTAATGATGGCGACAGTAGAGTATTTTAAAGCACATTTTAAGCTAAAAATCTACATTTTTCTGTAATGGTAGAATTTACTTGTGAAAATTCAGGTTGCCAATTACTTCTCAAAAGCTGTATTTTTCTGAAAAGCAAGACCTCCCCCCCAAAAATAACTTTTTCTCTATTCGAATAAATTCTAAAGGATGGTTCCCAATGTCCTTAAGGATCTAGAAACATTTCCTTATCTCTACATAATACTCACCAATTTCAGATCTAAGCAGAATCTAGTCAAGTAAGACAAGCATCCACATGCCAAGAAAACATAAAAAGGAAGCAGGCCTGTGGGGACGAAGTATACTCCATAGAGTCTAAGTAGTAACCACCTATTTTTATGCCTCACTGGAAAGAAACAAGGGTTTGACTTGAGGCTCAAAGCTAGGCACAAACCTGTTCTTCTTCTGTAAAGGGTACAAGAGCCAACGGTGGCAGAGGCTCCTCCTGTAGGATAGGCAGAAATTCTTTATCCAGAAGGTCTGAAGGTATCTGTTTGACCAAACACATGACCATGAGATTAATGCTATCCCTCCAAGTCAAGAAGATAAAACAAGAAAGAACTCTACTGTTTTTATCTGTTGGTAATGATTATAAACTAGAGGCCTGGTGCACAAATTAGTGCACCAGTGAGGTCCCTCAGCCTGACCTGGGGGATCAGGCCAAAACTGGCTCTCCAATATCCCCCAGGGGGTCTCGGATTGCAACTGGGCACAGGCCAGGCTGAGGGACCCCACTGGTACATAATCAAAGCCGGGGAGAGACTCCGGAGATTGGCTAGCCGGGGAGAAACCGCAGGAGGGCTCCAGGGCGTGTCCGGCCCGTCGTGCTCAGTCCCAATTGGCTGGACCCCAGCAGCAAACTAACCTACCAGTCGGAGCATCTGCCCCCTGATGGTCAGTGCACGTCATAGTGAGCAGTTGAGCAGCCTTAGCATATCATCAGCATATTATGCTTTAATTGAATGGCTGACTGGTTGACCGGACACTTAGCATATTAAGCTTTTATTATATAGGATATATAGGATATGAATAAAAAGCTTACTCAGCCACAATTAACTTTAGTGGTACTTACACATTCTCAAGGTTCAAATATAAAAACCCCAATTATGTTCCCAACCCTCCCATAAAGCCACCACTTTCAGATTTGATACAGCAATACCTCTGTTAACCCAGAGTACACAGTGGGAGAGTAAAAATCCCTACATTGAACTCAAGGCACAAGGTGATAAGAAGAGTTTTACAAGCAACTGTGTCTGTCTGTAGCAACCATTAACATTTGAGATTCAATCCTTTAATTAAAAACAAAGTATGCTTTGAAATAGAAAATATTATTTCTTATTAGTCAAATAATAAAAGCGTATTTAATACTGTGTGAGTTTTGATCATTTGTAAGTGACACAAATGTGGCATTACATTTTAAGATTTTCTCTCCACTAAAAATTTTACATTTAACTCAAAAGGGAAAGAAAAAGAGAAACAACTGCTCTTCTCCCTAACTGGAAAGAAGAATAAGAGGTGCAATAAAAAGAAGGGAGAAATTCTTCCTTTCTCAGCCATCAAACTGGAGTAGAAATAGACATGAACAAAAGGTTAAAAGGAAACTAGTTAGACAAAACATTAAGTGTTGACTATTCTTCCTGTTTGCATGAAGCTGTCGATCTTATACTGAAATCATAGGCCTTCTCTTTAAAAAAAAAGAATACATTACACTTAGAAGAGCCTCTGTTGCCCTGGCCAGCATTGCTCAGTGGTTAGAGGGTCAGCTTGCGCACCGAAGGGTCTCGGGTTTGATTCTGATCAAGGGCATGTACCTGGGTTACAGGTTCAATCCCAGGACCCGGTCAAGGGGCATTTGCAGGAGGCAACCAATTGATCTCCCACCAACCCCCATTCTCTCTCTCTCTCTCCACCCCACCCCAACCCTCCTTTCCACTCTGAAAATCAATGGAAAAAATATCCTCAGGTGAGGATTAAAAAACAACCACCTGTTAACTATTATAGTTTCAAAAGCAGAAAAAAAGAGGTAAGGTAGAAAGGGAAAACCATGGGTCTTTCATATATCAATACATCACTGCACATAACCCAACAACTCATTCAGAATAATTCTTAATTCTTTCCTTTCTTACCTTGTTGTCTTTAAGGAAAAGTGCTAACATTTCTTCTCTGCCATAACGATAGTCTGCTAATTTATACTTTGGCAAAGCTGGAGAAAGAGGAGGGGATGTAATACTCCCACCACTGGACAGAGCTCGGAGCCTAGAAAAGGAGACACACAGAATACAATAATGAAGTGTCAAACATTCTGGCAGTATAAACTTTTTACTTTTATATAATACTAGAAGCCCAGTGCACGGATTCATGCACCGGTGGGGTCCCTTAGACTGGCCTGTGCCATCTCGCAATCTGGGACCCCTTGGTGGA
This sequence comes from Myotis yumanensis, assembly GCF_028538775.1. Taxonomy (NCBI): domain Eukaryota; kingdom Metazoa; phylum Chordata; class Mammalia; order Chiroptera; family Vespertilionidae; genus Myotis; species Myotis yumanensis. The sequence continues at coordinate 31,463,613 of NW_027223759.1, read as the reverse complement.
TGTCGGACTGCCGGTTTCAGCCCCATCCCCGGCAGTCCAACATTACCCAAGGGTTGTAGTAGTGCACGAAGCAACAGGTGGCTGGGGAAGAGTCCAAGCCCGGGCCAGGCGCTGTGCCACTCCCGCTCACCCTGGCCACACTGCGCCTGCCGTTGCTGTACTTGGTAGCGCTGCCACAGGAGTGGGGGAGGCTCCCGCCACCACAGCTGTGCTCGCCAGCCGTGAGCCCAGCGTCTGGCTCACATTGGTGGGAGCACACTGACCACCAGGGGGCAGCTCCTGCATTGAGCGCCTGCCCCCTGGTGGTCAGTGCGCATCATAGCAACCAGTCGACTGGTCGTAATGGTTGCTTAGGCTTTTATAGAGAGAGAAATATAGATACTATAAAAATTTTCATTTTAGTTCTTTAAAAGAACAGAAAGAAATCCCATTATCTCAAGGTATCCAAGATTTTAGCTTCAATAAAACCCGCTGTCATAGCACACTAGGAGAGTAGTTCATTTAGAAATAAGTAGACAACCATGTGGCAATTACTTAACCTAAAAGGTATCATGGCACATCCTCGAGAAGCTTTTCTCCAAATTATAAAATAAACATATGATTAAAACAAAAGTTTTAATAAAAATGAATAAATCTAATAGTACCAGTTGTTGGTAAGAATGTAAAACAATTCTCATGCAGTATTTGTGGGATTATAAATTAGAACAACTATTTCAAAGAATATGATGTGCTAATATTTAATAAAATATGTAACAAAGTATTCTACACAAAAGAAAAAGAAAAACACGAAGCTTATAAAGAAAGTTATATAATTCATATAAACTTGCTATTTAAGAACACATACAAAACATAGCAAAAGCATAGACACAAAATGAATTGACAAATATAAAATTTGCAATAAGGTTCTACCTGCAAAAGAATGTAGGGTATAAAGGGTGCTTTAGCCCTGGCCAGGTGGGTCAATTGGTTGGAGCATCGTCCCGTACACCAAAAGGTCGAGGGTTTGATTCCCAGTCAGAGCACATACCCAGGCTGCGGGTTTGATACCCAGTCAGGGCGTGTACTGGAGGCAACCAATGTTTCTCTCTCTTCTCTCTTCCTTCCCCCTTTCTAAAAGCAACAAACATATCCTAAGGCAGTGGTTCTCAACCTTCTGGCTCTTTAAATACAGTTCCTCATGTTGTGACCCAACCATAAAATTATTTTTGTTGCTACTTCATAACTGTAATGTTGCTACTGTTATGAATCGTAATGTAAATATCTGATATGCAGGATGGTCTTAGGCGACCCCTGTGAAAGGGTCATTCAACCGCCAAAGGGGTCGCGACCCACAGGTCCTAAGGTGAGGAAAATAAATAAATAAATAGTGCTTTACTAATTATATCTGCAGTGTTTTATTTTTTCAACTTGGCGCTGAGTACGTGGGGGTTTGTTACAATTTACACTTTCATATGCTTGCAATATTTCATAATTCATTTTATTTATTTTCCTTCCATTTTTAATTTTTTAAATATATTTTTATTGATTTCAGAGAGGAAAGGGGAGAGAGATAGAAATATCAGTGATGAGAGAGAATTATTGATCGGCTACCTCCTGCATGCCCCTACTGGGACCAAGCCCACATCACGGTCATGTGCCCTTGACCAGAATTGAACCCAAGACCCTTCAGTCCATAGGCTGAGCCAAACCAGCTAGGGCTATTTTCCATCCATTTTTGGAAGAGAGTGAGGGGATAGAGGGAAGGAGGGAGGGAGGGAGGGAGGGAAAGAGGGAGGGAGGGAGGGAGGGAGGGAGGGAGAGAGAAACATCAACGTGAGAAAGACATCAATTGGCTGCCTCCCTCTATCACCTGATGGTGGCCAGGGACTGAACCTGCAACTGAGGTACATGCCCTTGACCAGGAATCGAACCTGTAGGCCAATGCTCTAACCATTGAGCAAAATTAGCCAGGATACAAAAGTCATTTTTAATAAAATCAATTAATGTAAAGAATTTGAAAATGCAATGACTAGTACAAGGAGAAAAAATATTAAAGCCATATTCACCATTAAGAAGAAAAAAAAATTGTACTCTGAGGTGATAATAGCCGTTGCCTCTGAAAAATGAAACTGGGAAATAATATTTTGTTTAATTTTGAGATGTTTTTATTTTAAAAAATAAAAAGAAGGGAGGGAACCTTAGCAAAGAATGACAGCACTGTGTCAAACAGCAAGTGGGAACTATCAGGAGTAGCTGATGATCAGGGGGCTGCCCAAAGTTCTACAAAGTAATAGATACCAAGGGTAAATGGGACCTTAATTCAACAATTTAATTCAATAACTTTAGCCTCAAGAAAAATTCGACAGAAGCATTAAAAAAATCCCCCAAACGCTAAGCTTTATTCACAAAAGTAAAAAAAATGGGGAATAATCTACTAATTACACATTAAAAATATTAAGACCAAGCATAGTAAAATACTTACATATTATTCAAAAATGGCAGGGAAAAAAACAGTATATGCATAGTAAATACAATTTTTCCCCCCAATGTTTCTATCTCTTCTTTTTACTTTTTTGTTTTAAACATTTGATTATGGACAATTTTGAACATAATATAAAAGCAGCAAGAGCATAAGGAACTCCCATAAGGAAATCCCATGTAGCAACCACCCAAAGTTGCAACCACTTTAAAATAGGTATAAACACAGTGCTTTGGAAGAAAACAGAAGTGCCTCACTCTTTTTGCAAGATGTGGGATAACTTCCTTAATGCCATGGACAGGAGACACTGACCCCAAAGAGGTCAATGGCTCCTTCCCCATTAAGCCAAGGAACTATCAGTAATTACTTCCCCTATAATAAATCTCTTTATTAGGTAAACTTATCTGAGTAGACTTTTCATCCTCAAAAAAAAATTTCCCAAATAAGACAAGTATAATGAATTTGTTGGGGTTTTATTGTTTTTGGTTTTTAAATGTCTTAAAGTACACCTACAAATATTTGCAAGAAAAAAAGAATAGAAAGAAACAAACCAAAATGTTAGCAATGGTTCTTTGAGTAGTAGAATTAAGGATACTTAGATTTTTTTTTTCCCTTTTGTACTATTGTTTCCTCCAAGGTTTTCTAGAATGAGCATGTATTATTTCGTTACTAGGACTAAAATCAAAAAATTCTGTAAAACCTGTACCTACCAGATTTAGAAGTGAAAAAAGTTTTCTTAAAATAGTACTGAGCATTTTGTCAAGGATGAAGTAAACAAGTAAGGGATGAGAATTAAATTCAGTCCTAGCTAGTTTGGCTCAATGAACAGAGAGCCAAATGGACTGAAGGGTTCTGGGTTCGAACCCAGTTAAGGGCCCTTACGAGCTGCAGCTTGATCCCCATCTCTGGTCAGGGCGCATGCGGCAGGCAACCAGTAGATGTTTCTCTACACATGGATGTTTCTGTCTCTCCCCATCCTTTCCACTCTCTCTAAAAATCAATAGAAAAATATCCTAGGTTAAGGATTAAAAAAAAAATTAAATTCATACAATCTTACTGATGGTTAATCTGTTCAGATATCATCCAAAGCTTTAAAAATGAAAACTTTTGATTTAATAATTTTATTTTCAAGAAATTAATCCAGCCCTGACCGGTTTGGCTCAGTGGATAGAGCATCGGCCTGCGGACTCAAGGGTCCCAGGTTCGATTCCGGTCAAGGGCATGTACCTTGGTTGCGGGCACATTCCCAGTAGGGAGTATGCAGGAGGCAGCTGATCAATGTTTCTGTCTCATCGATGTTTCTAACTCTTTATCCCTCTCCCTTCCTCTCTGTAAAAAAATCAATAAAATATATTTTAAAAAAAAGAAATTAATCCAAAGTAAACAATCAACAATACAAATAAAACTGTTCAAGGATGTATATACATATTTACAATTGCAAAACTTAAAAACGACCTTACTTTCTAACAATTCACTCACTTAACAGATATTTATTGAGTATCAATTATTTGCTAGGTACTGGAGATACAGCACTAGACAAATTATACAATAATCAAGTCCAAAGTACCTTCCAATGGAGCACATAGGCTAGTGGAGGCTGAAGGATGGAATACAAATAATAAAGGAAGTGATTTCAATATTTGGTATGTTGTATTTGATATAGACCATTCAAGAAAAATTAAGCCGGGAAGGGAGATAGAGAGTAAGGGTAAGGTGTTATATAGATGGTCAGGAAAGATCAAAGGTAGTAACTAACATTTGTGTAAAGACTTATAGTGACTATTGTTTTAAACCTAGAAATTATTTACTTCTCCATTAAATCTACCATACCCTTTAATCTGCTTTGGAAATTATGTAATATATTTCTTTATTCTAAATAAAAAGATAAGCTAAAACCTAATGATTCCACAGATCTACCTTAAAAAATAATCAACTCCAAGCTTATGGTCATTCACAACTAAACCTACCACAATTTGCAATATTCTCCCATCTTCACTTCTGTCCCAGGTACAAATAAATTTCTTCATTTTATCCACCTCTTATTGAATATAGTTTTACATCATTATGAAAATTATGATCTTAGTAAATAGAATATAGTATCACTAAATATTTCTGTATGATTCAGAGTTATACACTGATTCAGTGTGAAAATGTTGATTCTCAAGTATTCTGGACACAGCTCCTTACCTCAAGTTTCACAATGAATGTAATCTAACATGCAGAAAAACACAGCACCTTTTTAGCTCGGGGTTACTTGAGTTATTTAAGGATCTTATATATTTCCTTTGCCAGAAGGAATTTTGATAAATGGTACAAAGAAGGCAGCTGCCTATTTAAACTTCCACTCCTCAGTTTATCAGCATTACAGATGACTAAGGCTCCTAAACTCTAACGCCTGCGAGATAACAGAAGTAGCAATTAGGTAAAGCTACTGCTTAAGCATGGGACTATTACCTGTCCTCTGCTAAAGTTACCTCAATTCAAATTTTATATGAAACCATTGGGCTCATCAAACAAAACTTGAGTGTACCAATGAAAAGGATGTGAAAGACTATCCATAGACTGGATCAATGACACACTGAAATGCCTTTAGAAATCCATCCATGATTTATGCCAAGAGCCAGCAAACATTTTTCTCTAAAGAGCCAGAGAGTAAATATTTAAGATTTTTGAATCAGATGATCTCTGTTTTAACTTACTCAAGCCTGTCACTGCAGTGTGAAAACAGGCAGGTAATATAGAAACAAATAGGTGACTGTGTTCCAACAAAACTTTACTTACAAAAACTTTATTTGCAGTCTCACAGGCCAACCTGTGGTGTAGGGCATCAAACGAAATGTATAAGGACTCCAGAATATCACTAGGAGTTTTTTTCTTTTGCTTTAGCTAAATTCCTGGTGTTCTCTCTCTTTGTTATTCCTTAATAGAGGGATCCAGGGGGGAAAAAAAGTTTCCTTAAGTTTACTGATTTTAATCATGTTTTTACAAAGAGATATGAGAATGTAAACACGAAAGAACATTTACAAAGAGATTAAAAATGGCGGCAGAGTAGGAGGATGCTGCACGGACTTGCTCCCAGGAACAAGCTGGAATTACAACTGAAATATGGAAAAGCTTCCTGAATAATCAACGGAAAACTCACAGGAGAGAACCCTGATACCTAAGAAACAAAGCATAGAAACTGGTAGGAGGGGTGGAGGTGCAAAAGGGCTGGCTGGGCACCCATAGAGGCAACTGAAGTCCCAGAGAGATATCTCGGCTGTAGGGGGGTGCCACTAAGAACTCTGGGATCTAATCCCCAAGCTGGGCTCCCCAGCAGAGAGCACCAAATCTGAGGAGGGTACCCACATAACATCTAGCTGTGAAAAGCAGTGGGGTGCTGTCTGCCAAGGAGTGGCAGCTAAAAGTTCGAGCACCCTCTTAAAGGGCCAACGCACAAGAATTCCCTGTGGAGCCACCTTGTGCTCTGGCAGAGGGAGGGTAAAGTGGACTGGAGCTGTGAGAGCAGAAACCAGGACTGGGGACTCGGGGTATAAAGCTCAGAAGGCAGACACTCCAAGTTTCCTGGGCTCGGTATTTCCCTCACATAGTGGAGGACAACTTTCCCACATAGACATTTGCCTTGCCTTGGGGAAGGCAGTCGACACACCCTATTGGAAAACACCTTGCCCTGAGGCCACTTAAGAGATTAAAAGTAACATTAGCCTGCAGGCAGAAGCAACTGCCCCACCTTGTTGGGAAAACTCTTGCCACACCTGATGATTGCCTGGGTGCAATTCAAGTAAGAATCCTATTATCTGTAGACAGAGGTCTCTGGAGGCTTTGAGTCTTAGCCTGATCCAATTAGTCAGAAACAGCCTTTAACACTGTCCTGCACTAGAGATTGAGAGGTATAGAGCAGTGGTCACCAACCTTTCGGACCTCATGGACCACTGGTATAGAGGATCTACCTAAAACATAGTCACAAACCCAAACAGACAACCAAAATGAGGAAACAAAGTAACAACCTCCAAATGAAAGAATTAGCAAATTCTCCAGAAGAAGAGATAAATGAAGCAGAGATAAGAAACTTATCTGAAACAGAGTTCAGAGTAATGATGGTAAAAATGCTCAACAGTATGAAAAAAGATATAGTAACTATGAAAAAAGAACAGTCTGAGATAAAAAATGACATAACACAAATAAATAACACATTGGAAAGAATACACAGCAGATTAGGTGAAGCTGAGGATCGGATCAGTGAATTAGAAGACAGTTGAAAATATCACTCAATTAGAGAACCAAAAAGAAAAAAACAATTAAAAAACAGGAGGACAGCTTAAGGGAGCTGTGGGACATGAAACATAACAATATTAGAATAGTAGGTGTGCCAGAAGATGCAGAAAGGGAGAAAGGAATAGAGGTGTTTGAAGAAATAATGGTATAAAACTTCCCTAACCTGGTAAAGGAAAAAGTCACACAAATTCAGGAGGCACAGAGAACCCCAAACAAAAAGAACCAAACAGACCCACGCCCAGACACATAATAAAAATGCCAAAAATTAAAGACAAAGAGAGAATCTTAAAAGCAGCAAGAGAAAATTGTTACCTACTTAGGAGTTCGCAGAAGGCTGACACCTGATTTCTCATCAGAAACTATACAGGCCAGAAGGGAATGGCATAAAGTATTCAAGGTAATGGAAAGCAAGGATCTGAGCCCAAGATTACTCTATCCAGCAAGGTTATCATTCAAAATAGATGGTCAAATAAAGAGCTTCCCAGACAAAAAAAAAAGGCTAAAGGAGTTCATCACCACCAAGCCAGCATTACAAGAAATGCTAAAGGGATTGCTGTAAGGGATTGCTGAGAAGAAACACAGAGAGAAACCTAGCCATACAGAATTTAAATGGCTATAAATAAGTACCTCTCAATGATACCCTAAATGTAAATGGATTAAATGTTCTAATCAAAAGGTGTAGGGTAGCTGAATGGATACAAAAACATGACCCAACTATATGCTGTCTACAAGAGACCCACCTCAAAACAAAAGACACACACAGGATGAAAGTGAAGGGATGAAAAAAAAAACTTTCCATGCAAATGGAAAAGAAAAAAAAGCTGGAGTAGCAATACTCATCTCTGACAAAACAGACTTTAAAAGCATCGTGCTAAGCAAAATAACGCAGTCAGAGAAAGATAAATATCATGATCTCACTAATTTGTGGAATATAATGAACAACATAAACTGATGAACAAAAATAGAGCCAGAGAGGGAAACAATATATACTAGAAGTAATCCTGTTATTTGCAAATTTTTAATATTTCCTACAACTTTTGTGATATCATACTATGTTAGTACAGTTTTGGTATTATTATACTTAAAATCCTTTTATTCTTGAAATATTAATGTTTACTGCATGTAATATTATATGTAAGATAATTTTACTTGAATTGGTGTTTATTGCATGTAACATTATCATATTTAAAATCATTTTTGAGATATTAATGTTTACTGCATGTAACATTATTATATTTAAGATTGTTTTTCTTGAAATATTAAAGCTTATTGGATGTAACATTAAAATATATATATCTTTAAAAAATAAAAGAGCATTTGTAAACTCTAGATAAAAGCAGAAGATGGCACAAAGAGTGAAACAACAACAAAAATTAAATTAAATTTTAAAAAAATAAGAGGGCACAGAAAATAGCTTATAAGGTAAGCTATATAAATTAGATCCACCTGGTAAAGAAAGTTTCTAAGATGTGAATAAAAAGAGTTAACTATTAAGAATGTTTGTCAAAAAAAAAAAATGTTTGTCAAAGATATTTTTATAAAGAAAAACTGAGAACAGCCTATATATGCTACTTCTAAAAGATTAAATAAATGATACATCCATACAATGCAACCATTTAAGGTAACAGAAAATATTTATTGATAAAAAGGTATTTTTGGCATAGTTATTTTTTTAAAGCAGGTTACAAAATTGAATGTACAGTATGATCCCACCTTTTGTGAAAAATAAACATATATATACACAAATAAGCATACATAAAACTAGCTGGAAAGATATACCAACCTATTAACAGTGGTTATCACGGCTGGTGAAATTACGGTGATTATATCTTCTTCTGGCTTACTAGTAATTTCTCATTTTTCTAAAAACATACAGATATCCCCCACTTTTCAAAGTTCATTTTACACCACTTCGCTTTTGCGAAAAACCTATATTAGTACCTGTTTTCACTAACCAAAAGAAATCCAAAGAGGATTTTCACTTTTACGAGGAAAATCAAAAAGTGAAATAGCATTCAGCATGTGTCTTGCAATAAGCAATTATTATTGAGCAGTTAATATTGAACAGTGAGAATGGCCCCAAGCTCCTTCACCAGGAACTGTACTCAGCATCTCAGCATTAGCCACCATGGCTTTGAACTGTGTCTATGAGCATCTGTGCTTTATCTCCATTTATTTTGTGCATCTGCTAGCAAGTCCCTAAAGTAACTGCTTCTTCACTTTATACCATTTCAGCTTATGAAAGGTTTCATAGGAACACTCCAATTTCAGATTGTTGGGAAACTCATATTAATTTGATAGTAAGAAAATTATTTTTTTAATATAAACAAGAACTAAAACAGGTGCAGCACTACTTGTATCAACATTTCCAAAATAAATTCTCAAAGTCAGCAGTTCTCAACCTGTGGGTCGAGACCCCTTTGGGGGTCAAATGGCCTTTTCACAGGGGTCACCTAAGACCACTGGAAAACACATATATAATTACATATTGTTTTTGTGATTAATCACTATGCTTTAATTATTTTCAATTTGTAACAATGAAATTGGGGGTCACCACAACATGAGGAACTGTATTAAAGGGTCGCAGCATTAGGAAGGTTGAGAACCACTGCTCAAAATACATAAGATGCATCAGTTCTTAGAACTTCAAATTTGGAGACTTTCTCCTCAGTCTCCAAATGCTAAGCAATAAGAGTCAAGAAAATTTAGAAATTATATATATAAAGAAATGCATATACAAAGGGAAGTTAATAAGAATCCTCAGACAGGGAGTTACTATAAGAAGTCTGCATCATTTATCAAACCACCACCACCCAAACAACCAACAATGTTTAAGACACTATTCCAATGTGTTCCAAATGCCTCTGGTTGAAAGTTTGAAAAGCAACTACATTATTCACGCACTGAGGAGAAGATCTTCAATCACCAACTTTGAGGGAAAAGGAAGAAAGGGGCAAAAGTCACACTACAATGTGATGGATCTCAAAATTCCATGAGAATTCCATATTCGGGGTCCAAACACATCTGTAAGAGACTCAAAGGTCAGTTATAATTATGGCAAATGCTAACCCAATCCTAGATGGGCTTCTGTTAACAACCAATATAATTCTGGACCACCTGTCTACCCCATCAATAATATAAAATTCAAATAATAATTCAACAAAAACTACTTTTAAATGAGTCTATGAACAGCACTCACAAACAACAGTATAGCAGAAAACATACACATATAAATGTTTCAACTATATAAAATTGTACATACACCTAGACAAGGGCTGAAACAAAAAGTAAATAATTTGATAGGATCTTGGGACTGTGAGATATTTTAATTCCACTATTGTAACATAACCAAACCAAGAAATGTTTTAAAATAAAGTTTATAATATAGTCATTAACCAAATATAATTTATTCCTAGACTAAATACATTGTTTTCAACTAAACACATAAAGCAGTCTCAAAAACATACACATTTATATAAACCATCTAACACCTGTAAAAATACCTTACTACTGTACTAGTCATCCAATATCAAAAAGATGAGATTTTGAAAACTCACCATTCAGGCCCAAAGTTCAGTGTCTGTGTTTCCGCTGCCATTCTTTTCAGTATGTTTACAAGACTTTTATATGTGGAGAAACCTGTTAAAGAGAAAAATATCTCCATACAGTTAGTCAAGATTAAATGCAGAATTCCAGCCAAGAAAGTATAGCTAGGGAGTGTGTTTTGCTTATGCTCCTCTCAACCATAGTCACCAGATGAGGTTTTTAAATCCCTGTTTATAACAATATAGCAGGCAAAGTAAAATTAATATAATCACCCTTACATTCCAATTCACCATCTTTTTATATTTATCTAAAGAAAAGAGGCATGGTATCTGATGAAGCTAGTGAGATAGAGGGGAACAGACCACGCAGAGCACTGGAGACCTAATTAAGGATTTTCTACTTTCACCTTAGAGCAGCGGTTCTTAACCTGCCAACTCATTTTTTTGGTTAATTTTTCTTTGTTAAATGGCATTTAAATACATAAAATAAATATCAAAAATATAAATCTTTGTTTTACTATGGTTGCAAATATCAAAAAATTTCTATATGTGACATGGCACCAGAGTTAAGCTAGGGTTTTTCAAAATGCTGACACGCCGAGTAGAGACCAACATTACTCAGAATGGAGTTCTGCTCATTCTCCTTTATGAACTAAAGCAAAAATATAAGAGTTATGACTCCCGAAGAAATCTCATTTAAATTCTTGAAGTACTGTAATCACTAATTCCAAATTCTACACCTCAGATTGCTCCTTCTAAATCAATTTAAATGAGCCCAGTTCTAATGTATTTATATGTACTGGAGGGATTGTCTTACATGATGCCTCTGAATTATAAATTAGTCAGAATGGAAACTAGGCTTTTTTTCCTCAATTGTCCTTTCTAAGGATGCAGTGAGGTATTAAAATGAGTATAGGCTTCACCACCATTTAAACCCCACTACACTAAATGTTAACTCAAATCCCCACGAGACTTGTGACCATGAGAAAACAGCTCTGCATTCTGACAGGAGTATCTGAACCAGACTCTAGAATCTAGAGATGCTATGTTCCCACCATGTGCTTTTTCTTGAAACCATTTCCTCCTTTATCCACCAAGATCAGAACAATATTGTTACTTTTTCCTATCTTCATTTCCTTCCTATGTAGTCAGCATTCCCCAAAAGTTTCTCCATTTCTAACTTTCATCAGTGTACCCATGTTTTATTTAACTATAAATTCTGTTTAGATATTGTCTTGAACCTCTTGTTATTTCTCCACTAACATTTTGGGTAGAACTCTGCCTACTAAATCACAGGGAATACCATGCAGGGAGTGGGGGTGTCGTTACAACAGCAGCAATGAAAAATACTCCCACAAATTTCTAAATTGCCCAGCTTCCTGAGGAGATGCCTCGCCCCTATTGTAAATTACAGATTTCTTTTCTGCCATGACCTGTGTGGCATTTCCAGATGTTTGTTCCTCCTGGATACCTATCTCATCAACAACTGATCAAGGTACCACTGTTTTTTACAATTCACCGATAAGCCAGGCTCAAAACCCCAGAGTTATCTGAAACTCCTTTTGCTTCTCTCTCTCATATCCAATCATTTTGTCTCAAATTTGGTCAATTTCTCCTTCAAAATCCCTCTTGCATTTTTTTTCATTATAATGGAACCTTTAAGTCATGTCTAGATTATTAGAATAAAACTTCTAATTGGCTTTCTTGACTCAATCTCTAACTATTCACATCCCAAAAGATCAACCTTCCTAAAGCACTGCTCTGGTCATGCCTACCCCTCTTTAAAATAATTAAACCTGCTGTGCATCATTAAAACTCCTAGTAAAGACATCTAAAAGACCATAATAGACCTTGAACTTCAGTGTAGAGTAGGGCTGGGGAGACACAGATTTTGAAGTAAATTTACAGAACTATAACCAAAAATTGAAAGAAGAGAAAAAACATATAGCTAGATATCTCTGGCCCTAACCTTTCTCCTAAACTCAAATTCACTGATTCTAGCTTTGTCTACATTGACTGTATCAAAAAAACAGAAAGGGGAAGAGCTAGATTCTTTTGGGAGATTTCCATTTTATCAATAAGACTAAAAACTACTAAAGTGAAGCTTGATAAAGCAGTGGCCATATAATTGAAGCCATTGTATTTTATACCCCAATGGCAATGAAAAGCTATATAAAAAGATTCAGGCAAGGAAGTGTCCAGGATGAAATCTGCACTTCAGAAAGATCATTCAGGATGCCAGGAGGAGAATGAATTAGCAAGAGCTAAAGTGAAAAGAGGGTATGAGAAATCCAGCATATACTGTGGAAGCCAGATCTACAGAGCAGTAGAGGAGAGAGATGATAACTGTACTCACTGACATGAAAAGATGTCAACAATATATTGTGTCCAAGGCAGATTATGGAATACAGAGAATATAATCATATTCAACACATTTTAAAATACATACAGGGTAGCCGAAACCGGTTTGGCTCAGTGGATAGAGCGTCGGCCTGCGGACTGAAAGGTCCCAGGTTCGATTCCGGTCAAGGGCATGTACCTGGGTTGCGGGCACATCCCCAGTAGATGTGCAGGAGGCAGCTGATCGGTGTTTCTCTCTCATCGATGTTTCTAACTCTCTTTCTCTCTCCCTTCCTCTCTGTAAAAAATCAATAAAATATATTAAAAAATAAATAGATAAATAAAATAAAAATAAAATACATACAGGGTGGGGCAAAAGTAGGTTTACAGTTGTTCATATGGAAAATAATACAATAATAAATACTAATACAAGAATAAATCGTGTTTCACATACAACTGTAAACCTACTTTTGCTCCACCCTGTATATATACTGAAACATACATAATTTTATTAATCAACTAGTAGCCCAGTGCACAGATTCGTGCACACTGAAAGGAAATTAATTAGAAGAAATATTTTAATATCGCTATTCGCCCTTTCTCTATAACAGAAGTGTCAGAGATGAAATAAAATTAGTAAAATGTATATGAAAATAATATATAAGTTGATTAATAAACAATAACATGATATAACAGCAAAGACGACATAAAAACAACAAACACATGATATAAAACAAAAAAATGATACAAAAACATTGATAAAAACAATGACTGATAAATTGATTAAACTTATTCTAATATCTCCTTGTATACCACGTTAAGAGGAAAAACACTTTCAAAGTGCTTGACTAATTTCCCTTGTGATGAAGTATTTACAACTTCAACGTCACATGCTCTTTGAACTCGAGAGAAAGCAACATATAACTGACCATGTCCGAAAACAGGTTCAGGTAGAAATATTCCTACTTGGTCTAGAGTTTGTCCTTGTGATGTATTAATAGTCATCGCAAATGCTGACATCACAGGAAACTGTATTCAAATTAATTTAAATGGGAGGCCAGTGTCAGATGGGGACAAATCAATTCTTGGAATCAGAACCACCTCTCCTTCTACAGATCCTGTTAATACTTCAGTTTTGATTACATCAGGTCGCAATCTTTTATCGAAACACATGCATGCACTGGTGCCAGCGAGAGCTTTATATGTATCACACGTGCGCGAGTCAACATTTATTTTTAAATTTCCAGTGCACGTCATATGTCCAGGCCGGTTGGTCAGTCACTTAGCCTTTTATATATATACTAGGGGCCCAGTGCATGAATTTGTGCACCTAGAAAGGAACTGTGGGCCATGAGGCTGTAGTAAGCACAGGGTTGGGTCTCGGCCCATCCTCCGTGCCCCTGCCTAGCCCCTCCCACCACGGCCCCTGGTTCTCTGTATGCCAGCAGCTCCACTCCTGCTGCTGCTGCTCCTACACACTGAAGGTGCTGGTCCTGCTCGCACCCGCTGGCTGCGTGGAGCAGTTGGGGCTGGCGCTGTCAGTGGGTGAGAGCAGCAGCTGCTGCCCTGATCACCCCTCAGGGGCAAGGGGAGGTGGAGACGCCCTTAGGGGCGATCAGGGCCTGCAGCCGCCGCTTGCACCCTCTGATGGCACAGAGCAACTGGGGTCGGCACCAGCAGTGGGTGTGAGCAGTGTTGGTGTGGGCAGTGGGTGTGAGCGGCGGCTCTGGCGCCAGCAGTGGGCGTGAGCGGGGCCGGCGCCAGTAGCAGGTGTGAGCGCCAGGCCGGACCACGGTGCACAGGAGCAAGGAATTTTCAGTAACCAGAGTCTTGCCCCAATGACAGCGACTGGTGCCCCGCCTTGGTCTGGCATCTCTGCTCACCTGCTCCACAATCTTACAGCGGCCAATGCCGGCCATGTTCCACACTCTGCTGCCTGCTGCTAATGCCTGCCATGTTCCACATGCACCCCCTGGTGATCAGCACATGTCATAGCAACCGGTTGTTCAATTGTTCCACCCTTTGGTCTATTTGCATATTAGTCTTTTATTACATAGGATAGACGTCACCCCAATAAATTCAATAAAAATTTTTAAAAATAAAATACATATATATATATACTAGAGGCCAGGCCAGGCACACAAAATTCATGTACTCGGGGGGGCGAGGGGAGGGGGGATTCCCTCATCCCAGCCTGCACCCTTTCGCAGTCCAAGAGCCCGCGGGGAGTGGGCCTAAGCCGGCAGTCAGACATCCTTAGTACTGCTGCAGAGGTACGAGAGGCTTCCACCTCTGCCACTGTGCTCACCAGCCGTGAGCCTGGCTCGGGGCTTCTGGCTGAGCAGTGCTCCCCGTGGGAGCGCACTGACCACGAGGGGGCAGCTCCTGCATTGAGCGTCTGCCCCCTAGTGGTCAGTGCACATCATAGCAACTGGTCATTCTGCCACTCAGTTGATTTGGATATTAGCCTTTTATTATATAAGAAGGATGCCACAAGATGTTAATGTTTTTACTTCTGAATGGTGGAATTATGGGTAATCCTTTCCTAGTAAGTTTCTAATTTGTGTATACAACAAGGATAGTTCTGGTACAATTTTTTTTTTTTTAATGGCAGAATTCAAAAGTCTCAAATGTTTAAGTCAAAAAGAGAAAGACTAAAAAGTCTTCATTGGCTTCCACAATGAAATCATTGGTGATTTGAAGAGCACAGTATAGAACTGTGGGTGGGGACAGAGCCAGATTTCTGTGGGATGAGTAATGGCAGGGAAGTGAGAAAGGAAATGCTACAAATGCAGTCAATTCTTTATAGAATCTTAGCTGTGAAAAGGTGAAGAGAAATGACATCCAGTAGAAAGAAATTTTCCATTTTTTATTCTAGATAAATATATCCTAATGGCCCTCCCCCTCCCTCCGAGAATGTGTCAGTGACCCAAAGGCAGTGTGAGGTGAAGGGACTGTCAGGTAAAAAAATAATAATAATAAATTAATTAAAAATATCCTAATGGAAAAGTATTAGTAGAATAAAAAAAGTGAAGAAACAATTTAGCAAATATATCATGGAAGAGACATCTCTGAGAAGGCAGCAGGTATGGGGTTTCAGAGAACAAATAAGGGGAAAAAAAAAAAGACTCCACTCCTACACTCCTATGGACTAGTGACAAGAGGAAAGTAGAACCAGATGACTAGGATGCCTCCAAACATTCTGTAGATTGTTGTGTTTTTTTGTGATTTGGGGTTATTTTTTTGGGGGGGTTGGGGGTGGGGGCTAGGAGGCTGAGGATAATTCACATTTGATGGCCTCAATTCTCTCAGGTAAGTAGGCAAATGACAGAGGAGATGACAACGGGTTTGTCAGCAATGAATGGAAGAGTAAGAGGGCAAAGTGGAAGGTTCTGGCTAAAGTGTGATTTAGGCACAATGGGGAAGGAAGTAAAAACAGAAGAGAGTTTACAAATTAGAGATGTTGGTAATATCCAAATGCTGGTGTAGTAGGGATAAAACTGAAAACACTAGAATAATTAGAGTGCAGATAAATTAAGGAACCAGGAGCCTGGGAGAACTCTGAAGTCACCTCAGGATAATAGTAGAAAGGAGAGAGCAGAAAAGACAATGAATCAAAGGGTGAGACCAGAGTCTGTATCTGATGATAATAATGGGAATCATGGTTGTATTGTCAGCATGAACTTCAAAGGAAAAGGGATTTTGCACAAAAGATGAAGGAATAATGACTAAGGTGACTATATATAATCTATCGCCTAAACCAGAAAATGTTTGTGTGAAAGGGTATTAATTATATAGAGACAATAGGAGCAAGCAAGCTGAATGGTCACCCTAGTAAAGAAATGGAACAGGCATCTGAATGAAACAGGATGAAGATCCTGATTCTGTCTGCTGTTGCACCTGCCACTGTGCAAGAAAATGTACTGGCAGTCTGAGGGTGAAAGAGAAGATAAAATTATCAGGGCAAGATGGATTCAGCTACCTTAAAGTGCTGGAAAACATCCTATGAACAGTTTAGCACATGGAACGGTTTAACACAAAAGTGACATATCAGAGTCCTCAGAAAAAATATCTTGGAAAGGAATGAAACAGAGATTGGGTATAAAGAAAAAATTCAGGGTGGTATGAAGATGGAACTACAAAAAGGATGAATTAACAGATGAACTTTCATTCAGTTCCCAACAGATGATGATAATAGTATATGGCAAAGTGAAATTAGCAGCCCTCAAGAATTCTGAGAACTAGTCCTAGTCCTAGAACCTCTTAAACATAGGAACACTCAAACCTTTGAGGAAGGAGTCAGAAAAGGGCATAAAGTGGACATAATGGCATAAAGTGCTTCCGTGGGAATGTGAGCAAAATTTTTAAGTTCCAAGGCCACCCTATTAGCATTTCTTTCTCATGCTGAAAGCAACTGTGACAGAGCAGATAAGGCTCTCACCTTCCTCCTCTGATCTTTTCTCTCCTTTGGCTACTTCAATTCTAGGGATAAGGGCCTCAGACAAAGATCTACCCTAACTAAATGTAATGTGGTATCCTGGATGGGATCCTGGAACAGAAAAACACACTAGACAAAACTAAGAAAATCCAAATAAACTATGGACTTTAGTTAGTAACAATGTATCAATATTGGTTCATTAACTGTAATAAGTGTACCTTAATAATATGTTAATAGGGAAAACTGGTTGTAATATATATATAGGAGCTCTCTGAACCACTTTCTCAATTTCTCTGTAAATCTAAAACTTTTTAAAAATAAAGCCTACTGCCCTAGCTGGGTGGCTCAAAAGGTTGGAGCATCGTCCCGTATCCTGAAGGGTTTCGGGTTCGATCCCGTTAGGGCATGTGCAGGAAGAAAGGGTATGAGAGGCGACTCACTGATGTTTATCTTTCACATAGATGATCGATGTTTCTCTCTCTCTCCCTCTCCTCTCTCTCTCTAAAAATCAATGACATATCCTCGGGTGAAGATTAAATAAATAAATAAAGCCTACTACATATAAAAATAAGGAAATATGACTTATAATAAAAAAGGTTTTGTACATTTAAAAAAATGCAGTTCCTCAGTCACATTAACCACATTTCAAGTGCTAAATGGTCACATGTGGCTAGTGGCTCCAGTCTTTGATAGTGCAGATTTATTGATCATGTCTATCACAGCAGAAAGTTCTGTCAAATAGTGCTGGTGAAGACTATTATATAACTAATCACAACTTATGAACACATATATATCTACCCAGCACTAAACCTTCACTGAATCTAAAAATCTTCAATGATGTGTTTATTATTCCAGTTTCTATTTCAAACAATTAATGCTTTTTTTAAAAAAAAATCAATGTAGCTTATATAAACCTAACATTGAAAACTGCTCCATTCCCCAGAGCAACAATCCTCAAAGTCTTCCAGCAGAACTCCTTTAAGGTATCCATGATGCCAAAACAATTTTTATAATAATATTAAGGTATTATTTGCATTTTTTCACTGTGTTAGCACTGCACTGATCATGCAAAGCTGTGATGAGGAAAGCTGCTGGCTCCTTAGCATCATTCAAATTAATGGCACCAAAATGTACTGGCAATCATTGTATTCTTGACTACCACTGTTATATACGCACAGGAGAGAAAAAAGCCAGTTTTACTTAAGAATGCCCTAGACAAAGCAGTAAAAATGATTGATTTTATTCATCTTGACCCCTTTGTATACATCTTTATAATGTTCTATGTAATGAAATGGGTAATATACATAAAGCACTTCTGCTGCACACCATGGTCTCAAAGAAAAGACACTTAGGAGATTGTTTTGAGTTGTGAACTCAACTCATTTTTTTCATGGAACATTATTTTAACTTGAAAGAAGAGCTGACACACAAACATGATTATCCAGACCTACATATTTAGCAAACATATTTTTCAAAAATGAACAAAGTGATGCCTGGCCAGAATGGCCCAGTAGTTGAGCATCAACCCATGAACAAGGAGGTCATGCACAGTTCAATTCCCCATCAGGGCACATGCCAGGGTTTGGGGCTCGATCCCCAGTAGGGGGTGTGCAGGAGGCAGCTGATCAATGATTCTCTCATCATTGCTGTTTCTATCCCTCTCTCCCTTCCTCTCGCTGAAATTAATGAAAAAAAATTTTTTTAAATGAACAAAGTGAAACTGTCACTTCACAGAAAACAATTGACAGTACAGTTGTTGCCAATTATAAAATTCAAGCTTTCAAGCAAAAATTAAAACTTTGGGAAACTTCTATTCACCACCATGAGCTTGACAGGTTTTCAAGTACTTAGACTTTCTCAATACTTGAAGGTTTTTTTTTTGATGGGTGTTCACATTAACAAATGTGATTTTTTTTTATATATAATGTATAATATAAAATATCCATTAAATGTGCGAGACCAATGTATTTTAATGTAACAGTACAAAAGGTGCATTGATAAATTCAGATTTCACATTGCAATTAATCTTTAATAATGAATACTTGCTGAATTTTAGTTTATCAAAAAATGCCTGCAACTATTTAAAAAGGTTCTTAAAATACTCCTCCCTTTTCCAACTACATACATATCCTTCATATACTTCAACCAAAGTAATAAACAACAAATTGAATACAGAAGCAGATAAAAGAATCCAGCTGCCTCTATACAGCAAAAGTAATTTGCAAAAAGGTAAAACAATGCCACTCTTCTCACCAAACTTCTTAGAAATGTTTTAGAAAATAGGTATTTTTCTCAAAAATATATTTGTCAACATGTAATGAGATTATTTTAAAATAAATTAATAAATAATTTTAAATTTCTCAATATGATAACTATATGTAGATGTAACTAAAAAGCCAAAAGCTCTTTGGGGTTCTCTAACTTTTAAGATAAAGGAGTCCTAACATGTTTGGCTCAGTGGATAGAGCATCGACCTGCGGACGGAAAGGTCCCAGGTTCGATTCCGGTCAGGGGCATGTACCTTGGCTGCGGGCACATCCCCAGTAGGGGGTGTACAGGAGGCAGTTGATCGATGTTTCTCTCTCATCAATGTTTCTAACTCTCTATTTCTCTCCCTTCTTCTCTGTAAAAAAATCAATAAAATATATTTAACAAAAAAAAAAAAAAGAAGATAAAGGAGTCCTAAGATCAGAAAGGTGAGAATGTCTATCTCAGAGAAAGAAGAAAAATGACAAAAGAAATACACCTATTAACTCAGAACAAACAAATATACCCTGGAAAGTATATCAAGGAGCATAAAATACCAATGACATGAACACCATGATCCAAAATGTGACACTTATTAAAAAAGTACCTAGGGTTTTAAAAATGTATCTTTTCCGAGGACAGAGAGACTTTTCACATTATGAAATTTAATTCTATGATTTTTTAACTGCCTCGGCCACAAGAAAGACCCTTTCATGTTTAGCTCACCATTATGGCTAGCCCAGCACCTGGCTGGCACAAAAAAGGTATTCAAATATTTGTTAGATTGAAAATAAAACAAAGACAAAAGACTTACAAACAGAACCCACTGATGTCTCTATTCAAATTATAAATATGAAATTTTATAATCAAAATTACCAATTTACATAGTAGTAACAATCAGACAAGCTACCACTCGCTGAGAGCCTATTTACTATGTGTCAGGCATTGTACTGGGCACTTTAGATTTTTAATTCCCACAACCACCATGGGATATACTTTATACAGGTAAGAAAAACACAACTTCAAGTGGTTAACTTATTTACCTAAAGTGGCAGGTAATAAGTGACAGAAGCCCAATTGGTGTGGCTCAGTGGCTGAGCATCCACCAGGAGGTCACTGTTCGATTCCCAGTCAGGGCACATGCCTGGAGTTGTGGGTTGGGTCCCAGTAGGGGGCATACAGGAGACAGCTTATCAATAATTCTCATCATTGTTTCTATCTCTCCCTCTCCTTTCCTCTCTGAAATCAATAAAAAATATATATATTTAAGAAGTTACAGAAAATTAAACCCACATTTCTCTGCTTAAAAGGCCACAAGTGCCCTAGCCGATTTGGCTCAGTGGATAGAGCATCAGCCCACAGACTGAATGGTCCCGGGTTCGATTCCAGTTAAAGGCACGTACCTCAGTTATACCAGTAGGCACACAATCCCAGGGGCATGTGGGAGGCAATCAATCGATGTGTCACTCTCACATCGATGCTTCTCTCTGTCTCTCCCCTTTCCTCCACTCTCTCTAAAAATCAATGGAAAAACATTTTTGGGTAAAGATTAACAAAAACAAATTTTAAAGGCCACGAGCTTTTCACTACATACTGATATAGTGCTTAGTTTTCCTTGATTCCCTTTTCTCCCCCATCCTATAAAATAAAACCCTAATATGCAAATCGACTGAATGCTGGAATGACTGGTCGCTATGACGAGTGAAATGACAGCTCAATGTAGGAGCTGCCCCCTGGTGGTCAGTGCGCTCCCACAGGGGGAGCGCCGCTCAGCCAGAAGCCAGGCTTACAGCTGGCGAGTGCAGGGGAGGTGGCGGAAACCTTTGCGGCAGTGCTAAGGAGCAGCGAGCAGAGCAATAGGGAGCAGTAAGCAGGCAGGCAGTAAGGAGCGAGGGGTCCCAGACTGTCAGAGGGCATAGGCTGGGTTGAGGGACCCACCTCCTCCACCCCCAGTGCATGAATTTCATGCACCAGGCCTCTTGTTTCCTTATAATTTTCAGAGGAATTCATTTTGTGGAAGTCCCTTTTTCTCCTTTCCCAATCTACCACTCTATTCCACTCTCCGCCAACTTCTACCCCACCTTTGCATCACTTGATTAAGCAAGCAATATAGGGAAGTGTATGTATTCTCATAACACACTATTACAAACTTCATTAACTATGGTGGAGTAGTATAAAAGATTAAAGGAGAGGATCAGATTCCAGAACATGAATTAAGGCTCTGTCCCACTGAGCTTTCAGGATGGCTTTACTCAACTGGCCATGGTTTGGGCAGCACCACTTCAACTCCCAAGGGTCTAATCATGAGAGCCCCTGGAAGTGGACATGTCTTCACAGCCTCAGCCATGATTTATTATTTAGAAAGTACCAAGACAGTACCTCTGCCAATTCCTTGCCAGTCTCTATAACCATGGGACCAATACTGAAGAGACCAGAGCTCTTGAGACTTCCTCCAGACCCGGACAACTTGAAAAAAAGCAGCTTTGTTCCCAAAGAACATACTGACCACAATATCACTATAAGAAAAGCTATTACTATCATTCTCCCACTATTTCTGAACATTATGTAAATGTTTCTCTTTTTTCTCCCCCTTTTGATAAAAGAACAAGAACAAAATTAGCAACGGTGAACTATTCTAGGGAAAATTACAATGTCATAAATATTACCATGTCATTTGATAATCTCACTACAAGTCAATGTTTTCCAGAGAAGATTCCCCAAACCCTTGACACCTTTACAGAGGTTATGTGGAAATCTTTTTAAACTTCACAAAATCTTGAAAAGCCCTTACCTCAATATCCAGATTAAAGAAAATGTACAATATGAGAATGGGCTCTTCTACCTTAAAAATGAATTCAGCTGCAACCAATTTACTAGAGAAACCTTGGCTGAAAAAGAAGTACCATAGGAAGTCACATCTGTGACCTGTCATTCAATACATCACTTTATAATAGATCACTTTTATTAATAATAGGCTTTGCATCAAAAATCTCAATATACTGCCCTAGCCGGTGTGGCTCAGTTGATTTGGTGTCATCCCGTACACCAAAAGGTGGTGGGTTCAATTCCCAGTCAAAATACATACCGAGGTTTTGGGGTCCATCCCTGGTTGGGGTGGTTTTGGGAGGCAACCAATTGGTGTGTGTGTCTCTCTCTTGCTTCCTCTCTAAAATCAATTTTAAAAAATCTTGATACACTAATATACTAACATAAGATTTAAGTAATAAAAAATTATTTAAGCAATTTTGCTTCTGAATTAACTAATAATTAAAGACTACAAAAACATGTTAATACACAAGTTTATACTGTCTCACTGATCCTTTACCAACAGTAACAAGTCCCTTCTACCACCCAAATAATGTGACTATAGATTCACTTACAGAAGCCCCACCCTTCAAATTCTCTATTGCTTCCTAATAGTTAAGTGCTGTTCAATAATGTAAAAGGTATCCAGAGATTAAAATTTATAAAAGCAATCAATGAAAAATAAATAGGTAACCACTGAATTTCCACTAAGCCTCTCATTTGCTTATGTCCTTTTGTTAAACCTTTATCGCACTCTGGCCAATGTAGCTCAGCTGGTTGGGTGCCGTCTGTGCACAAAAAGGTTTCGGTTCAATTCTAGGTCAGGGCACATGCCTGGAGTTTCGGACTCTAACCCCGATAGGGGGTGTGCAGGAGGCAGCTGATCAATGTTTCACTCTCACATTAATGCTTCTCTCTCTCTCTCTCTCTTTTTCTCTCCCCCTTCTTCCCTCCCTCCCTCCCTCCCTCCCTCCCCTTTCCTCTCTCTGAAAATTAAAAAAACTAACGAACAAAAAAACCTTTATCCCATGTGTTCATTTGAACCACACCTGTATTCCTTCCCCACTCCAATCAAAAATTTTAGTTAAGCCCTAGCCAGTTTGACTCAATGGATAGAGCATGGTCTGAAGGATGCCGGGTTCGATTCCCATCAAGGGCACATGCCTGGGCTGCAGCTCGATCCCCAGTGGGGGCATGCGGGAGGCAGCCAATCAATGATTCTCTCTCATCATTGATGTTTCTCTCTCTCTCTCTCCCTCTCCTTTCCTCTCTGAGATCAATAAAATATATATATATGTGTGTGTGTGTGTGTGTGTGTGTGTGTGTGTGTATATATATGTGTGTGTGTGTGTGTGTGTGTGTATATATATATATATATGTGTGTGTGTGTGTGGATATATGTGTGTGTGTGTGTGTATTTTTTTTTTTTTTTTTAAAGAACTTTAGTTAAAACTCTGCACTAGGGTCCTGGCCAGTGTGGCTCAGTTGGTTGGGCATCCTCCAGTGCACCAAAAGGTTGCCATTTTGATTCCTGGTTAGATTCCAGGTTAGGAAACATGCCAGGATTGTGGGCTCGATCCCCCGTAGGGGGCATGCAGGAAGCAGCTGATGGCTTACATAGATGTTTCTCTCTCTAAAAACCAATTTTAAAAATCTTTTTAAAAAACACTGCACTAGGAAGTTCCAACAAAGATGCTTGGTGAGACCTACTGGCCCTCATTCACCAAAAGATATGCATATATATGGGTCCCCCCAAAAATGTATACACACTTTAACAGCTGATAGCTCAATTGATGTTTCTTTCTTTTCAGATTTAACCCATTAGAATTAATAATGGTATTCAAAGAGTATATGCCCTATATTTTAACTCTTCAGTGCACATAAACTGAAACTGATTAGCTATATATAAAGAAAATGTTTCTAGGAAAGGAAAAATATCTAGAAACTTCTGTGGGTCTCTGATTAGAATAGCCAACACACCACCTTCTCTAAGGCCTGTCCCCACTCTTAGGAATCTTCCAACTAATTAGGTTGCACTTTGGACCCCAAACCCATGGCTATACTAAATGAACCAATGATGGAGAACTGGACCAAGCTAAACTAATCAAATTTTCCCTCAAAGGAACCTGAAATGTGGACACAATTTAAACCAGTGGAACAAGAGCCTGAATTCATTTGTGGCTCTAGAAAGTAAGTGAAATTTTCTTCCATGTGTTTGTAAAGCATAAAAGACCAGACTGTGGAAAAACAACTGAAACAGGATAACAAGAGACAAGAGAGGACACTGACTAGCCAAAGGGGAGAAAGGTGCTAGCTGGACAACCTTGTTCCTGAATGCTTCCGTTTCTAGATTGTGTCCTTCATGAAGCCAACTACTCTTGGGTTCTTTAAGATACTTCCTTACCCCTGCCCCCAAAGCATTCCTCTTCCTGTTTCATGCCATCAAAAAAAATCATTATGACAGTTAAAGACATAAATTTATACCAGGATCAAAGCAGAAAGGGTATTATTATTCTTATGGTTCATAAAGGATCTGAGCTGTACTTATTATTATTCTTATGGTTCATAAATGATCTGAGCAGTACTAGAGAAGTTTACTCACTGTCTATAACCTCAGGAGAAATAATAGGACAAAAATAACCAAAACAAAATAACCAAAGCAAAAACCATCTGTTTACATAAACCCACCTCAGCTTTGTATTCCCTTCAACACTCACCTGTTCAAAAGTTCTGCTGGTTCACAGCAGATGGTTTGAGCAGACTTTGTTCGGGCCCTTTTAACACTGTAAATAATAAAAGTATTAAAGTAAATCACCTAGCAATCTCTTAAGAAACTTCAAAAACATAATTTATTATGAATGGTTTATAGGAAATGAATTCCAAACCTGGTTAAAATATTAAAATCATATGGTGTGCTCATAAATGAGATTCTCTTTCCTGACAGCTAGAGTCTCTCTCACTACTTCTGGATTGGGACTGAAAAATACGTTTTTTTTAGTCCTCACCTGAGGATATGCTTTTTTCATTGATTCTAGAGAGGAAGGGATAGGGGAAGAGATGTGAAAGAGAAACATCAATTGGTTGCCCACCCCCAGGTACCCGGACCAGGAATCCAACCCGCAACGTGGGTATGTGCCCTGACCAGGAATCAAACCCAAGACACTTCAGGGAACTGGTCGACACTCTCTAACCGCTAAGCATACTAGCTAAGGAGAAAAATACATATAGAACTTTTTAACAAAAGTTCTGATTCTGATGAAGATAACAAATGCACACCACTATAAGGTTTCAGGAGAGTGATTATTTAGAATTTTCATTCAAAACTACATTGTGCCCTGATTAGGTGGCTCAGGTGGTCAGAGTGACATCCTATACACCAAAAGGTTATGGGTCTGATTCCAGGTCAGGGCACATACCTATGTTTTGGGTTCAATCACCGGTCTGGGAGTGTACAGGAAGCGATGATGTTTTGCTCTCTCTTTCTCTAGCTCTCTCTCTTCCTCTCTCTCTCTAAAATCAATAAACATATCCTTGAATGAGGATTAAAAACAAAAAAACAAAGATCACTGCTGATATTTGGTATTAACTTTTTAAACATATCTGATAGAAAAAGAACAGCCAGCAACAAAGCAATATAATATGTACCCTATGCTAATAATCAGTGAGTCCCAAGAAGTATACCACTGCCAAATGACCAAGGAGCAAAGCTCCAGGTATGCTTTCAGTTATAAAATCACAACCTTCTTTTAATGCTCTGTTGAGACAGTATCTTAAAAATCCACCAGATGGTGATATTTCAAGTTGACAAGGAGTGGACTGAACCACAATAGTTTCTCAGCTAACATCAAATGATGTTTTGAATGCTGCTCCTAAAGAGTCAAAAACAATAATTAAGTTGAAAATTTTACTAACAAAAAGAAAGCAATTTGAGAAAGCCACTTCCACCTTTAATTTTGCAAGAAAAAGTAGCTGTGTTATAATGTCCAAAAGGTCATCCAACTTTGCCCAATGCACTCTACTTTTTATAAAAGCAGGCAGAAGAAGAGGGGAGAACTAGATAATAAAACAAACTTTCCTCTGGGCTCAAGAGAACAAGCTCTAGAATATCTTCTTTTATAAATTAAGTTCAAGTTCAGTGAAACTCCATAATTAATATAAAATTGTGGTCCTTACATAATTTCTTCAAGTAGGGAAGCATGTAATACTTTGAAAATATTTTTATAAAATTAATTTTGGCCATTTAAGTGAATTCCCTTTTGTTTTTCAAACCTCTCCCCTCTTCTCCCTCAACCTCCCACAAAATTATGGACAATTCAGCAAAGGTATCATTTTGTATTCCTGCATAATTAATCTAGTATATTTTTCAGTCATCTAGAGAGCATAAAAAATAAAAAACAAATGCTAATCTGGACAAAAAATATTAAAATTCTAAATATAAATAAACTTGCCTATGGATTAAAAAATCTACTGATATTTTTAAAGCTATGTACTTCTTGCCCTGGCCAGGTGGCTCAGATAGTTAGAGCGACATCCCATACATGAAAAGGTTTTGGATTCAATTCCCAGTTGGAGCACATATCTAGGTTTCGAGTTTGATCCCTGGTGGGGTACATGCAGAAACAACCAATCAATGTTTCTTTCTAACATTGATGTTTCTCTCTCTCTCCCTCTCCTTTCCTCTCTTGCTAAAAAAAAAAAAAAAAAATCAATAAAAACATATCCTCTGGTGAGGATTAAAAAAAAATCCTTTAAAGATATGTACTTCTTCAGGGCATTAAACATGAATGTAAATCCTAGGTTATTATCATAAAATCCAAGTGGGGGTCAAGGGGGAGAACAAAAGCTTGATTTCAAAGTTTTACAACAATAACCAAATAATGTTAGGCAATTTAAATTGCTAAAGAAAAATGGACATTTAACCTGCTTCTAAAATACCTGGATTAACACCAACATAGGCTGTAGTAGATTCAATCTCATGAGACTGGTCCCACTATAATCTATAAGAAACAGAACAAAACAGAAAGTACTGAAAATTTACTCAGCTGGGGCTAATGGAAAACTGCAAATGAAGTCAGTATTTGAAAATGGCACAAATCAAAGATACTTTGGGAGGGAAGGGACAGTAATAATCTTTTCACCCAAAAAGGTTCTCCTAGATAGTAATCGCTATCAATATTGTCATCTTCCAGTGTGAAGGTCAACAAAAAGAGGACATATGGAGTATTAAAATGCAAAGTCATGAGAATAAATGAACTGGTATGACATCAAAGACATTATAATTTGGAAATGTCACTTCAAAATTCAATGAAAAAAAAGGAGAAAGGTAATTGATTCACTTAAAACAATACCTAACAAAAAAAGAAAACCTACCATTGTCACTATCATCACTATGTCTCCTTTGAGCCAAGGAGCTGCACTCACATCCTGAAGCTGTAATTCTTATCTTCTCATGATTTTCAGGCAAGCCTAGGACAACTTATCTTTCATATATGCAACTCACAAGCAAAAACATTTCAAAACCAAAATATTAAATACCTAAAGTGAATTAAAGTAAAAGAGGACAGCCTAGCTGGTGGCGCTCAGGGTTGAGCGTCGACTTATGAACCAGTCAGGGCACATGCCCAGGTTGAGTTGCATTGCAGGCTTGATCCCCAGTGGAGGGCATGCAGCAGGCAGCCAATGATGTTCCTATCTCTCCCTCTCCCTTCTCTCTGAAATCAATAAAAATATTTTTTTAAACAAAAGAGGATATTTATGAAAGCTCAGTAATAAGAATATGGAGATAAGCTAGAAGAAAATCAGAAAAATTTTCCAATGAAAATCGAAGACCTATTCTAAAAGGTAAATGTGGAGGAATAAAAAACTCAGCATATAAAGTTCTGCACATGTAAAATGCTATAAAATATATACAAACAAATTAGTGGAAGAGTCCCTGAGTAATTTAAAACTAGGCTAGACAACACAGAAATAATTAAGAATTCTTTGCTAACCATATTAAGGACAACATGAGTTAATACAATGATTTCACCTTTCTTTTAGGTCATATCCCATATCTTTCCTCAGTTTATCTGTATCTAAACTTCAAAGAACATTATATCTCTACATTTTCAAATATTCTGAATTATCCCAAAGATCCCCTTCTTAAAAAGCAATTCCTTTCGAAAAATCACTTCAGGTAACTTATCAACCTTCTTTAAAAACTTACTTTTGAGAAAGATATTTCATGACAACTTCATTCAGGATGTTCTGTGAGCATCCTGAATTTTTCTAAATGGGGTAGGAGAGGAAGGGGCTTGAGCACAGGGGCCCACATTTCCAGAATCTGATTTCCTTTTCCAAGAGTCAGAGATGTGGAAAAAGAGTCCAGGATACTGAATAACTCCTCTCATCTGTGCACACACTTCCTACTAGCCCATCTCTCACTTGCACCTCTCTGGCTAGACTACCCTTCATTTTCCCCAGCCACCAGGATCTATCTGCTCCCTTCAGTTTCTGCCTCGGGGTGTTTGCCTGGCTTCCCTAGCCTGGAGCATTCGTCCTCCACATAGCTACAGGAGCAGCTCCTCTCCCTGTGTCAGGTCTTTCCTCTATATTAGCTTTTCCATGAGGCCTTCCCAGGGCACTCAAAATTAATCCCTCCCCCTATTCTTTATTATCCTATTTCACTGTCTCATTTTTTCCCACATCATTTACCACTGCACTATATATTTTACCTAAGTATTTATTTATCTGTCTAGAAATGAGCTCCTAGGAGACAGGAATTTTTGGTCTGTTTTGCTCCCAGCACCCAACAGTGTAACAAGGTCTCATATTTGTCAAATAAATGAATGCATGAATGAATGAATGAATAAATGAATGAAGACACATGGTCCTTACTCCCTCCTCATTCTCAAAATTGTAAAATGCTTTGTCAAGTATAGAAAAGCTGTGAAGCCCTTTCTTTTCTTGTGAATCACTACCAACATCAGTGTATTCCTCAGTGTTAAATGTCAAAGGAAGAAGGGTTATGTGACATTTTCCCAGATACAGGCCACTTAAAAATTTTTTCCTAGTGTCCCCTCTACTGATGTCAACATCTGATGTAACAGGAAAGCACACATTCCAGTTTGAGTACTCGAAAAGGTGCTACTCTAACTGGTATAATACATAAAAACACCAATGAATGACAAAACACATTTACATTCTAACCAAAATGGACAGACTCTGTAAGGCCAGAGCTGCAAATATTAGAAGAATGAATTAATGTACAGAAACAATGACAAGAAAATTCTTTTTTAATCTAAAAGTCTAAAAAGGAAATACTACATAAGAATATATATTCCCCGCACGCAACACTGGCAATCAAAACTGCCTATAACCCAAGGTATGTAATACCGGATCAGTAACTGTTTACAGGTTCCGGCCCCTCCCTCAATTTCTTGCAGGTTACACTGGGATACTTACCTTTCTAACAGAGACACTAGGTGTGCTTAAGTGCTTTGACTTTCAGAAAAAGAAGAATGTAAAATTAAAAACAACAACAACAACACAGTGGGAGGTAAATGCAAAGCAACGTTACTGCTTCCCAAACACCAGTCATACAACCTGCTTCTTTCATACTCACCCCTCCCCACCCCCGTCCCCTGGTCGCTCGACTTGTTTCAGCCACTAAACTGAAGCATTCAAACGCCTGGTGGGGAACTGCTGACACTTAAAGGCTAAGGCCCATTTTCACCTGAAGTAACGTTCGGACCCCAAGCTACCAAGGGCTCTCCTTTCCCAGCCTCTGTCCCAGGTTCCGATCAAGGCTCCACTTGGCCTCGGGCCTGGTCCAGACCCCGTCCTCTCTCCACGGAAAGAGCCTCCCAGCGCAGACACTCAGTGAGCAAGACAAGGGCGCACCTCCCCGAGGCCAGGTGTGGGGCGGGGGGCCGGCCGGAGCAGCTGTCTCGCTGCAGCAGCTGTTGCCCTGGGCACCCCGAGGCCGGGCGGGGGGCTGGCCCCGAGGAGCAGGTAGCGGATGGCGAGCCCTCTGGCCCCGAGCGAGCCGACCTGACACTGCCCATCCCATCACCCTTCCTCAGCTCCCACCGCGATGCCAACGGGCCCCCGGAGGAGGGGGCTCCCCGGCTCCGAGGACAAGACGCGCCCGGGCCGGCGTGCCCCCCGCCGGGGAGGAAGCTCCCTCCGGCCCCGCACCTGACCTGTCCCCTAGCCTGACGCCCGAGCCAGCCGCGGCCGCTGCCAGGGCGGCCTATGGCTATCCATGCGGCTGGACCAGGGCTGCCGGAGCGGCGGGGACGCGAGCGCGGGCGGAAGGCCCGGACGACCCGGAGGAACAGCGGAGACGGGGCGCGGAGCGGTGCCGGGCAGGGAAGCGAGACGGAGTCGCTGGTTACCTGCGGTCCGGGACAGGGAGTCTCTCAGAACCCAAGTCAGTCCTCAGCCTCAACAACACAAGATGGCCGACACGTCGCCACGCACGTCACGTGACAGCGCGCTCGCTCCGCCCCGCCCCCTGCTCCGCCCCGCCCCGCCTCACCGCCCTCCCGGCTCCTCCAGCCTCCCACGACATCTTCCTTTCCGCTGCCTCCCGCCCCTTTTCCCGGACACGCTGCCGCCCGAGCCCCGGATGTCGGGCCGAAGGGGGCGGGGCGGAGCGGAGCGGCGGCAGGGCGCAGGCGCGGGCGGTCCCGGCGCGGCTTCCGCCTGCCCTTGAGGTGAGAGGAGGTGGTGTCCAGAGGTGGACCTGGGCCAGGTGCCCTGTGACTCACCGTCCTGGGCGCCCAATCCTGAGCGCGTTCGCAGTTCAGAAAGCTCCGCATGCTGTACGAGCTGATGTTCCAACTAGAACTTTTCCACAGGTTTTCGTGCAGCCTTTTTCTGACCGCTTCCCGTCCTAGAGAAAGTGGGGAAGCGGCGAAAGCTGAAATTCAGCCCTAGCCGATTTGGCTCAGTGGGTAGAGCGTTGACCCACGGACGCAAGGGTCCCGGTTCGATTCCAGTCAAGGGCATATGCCAGGTTGTGGGCTCGGTCCCCAGTGGGGGGCATGCAGGAGGCAGCCGATCAATGATTCATCATTGGTGTTTCTATCTCTCTCTCCCTCTACCTTCCTCTCCGAAATCAATAAAAATGTGTGTTTAAAAAAAAAAAAAAGCTGAAATTCAAAGCAGCGTCTCCACTTACTACCGGTCCTGATAGAACCGGGAATTCAGTCTGGAGTCTCGGAGTGTGACAGCTGGCAAGGACTTCAGAGCCCCCACCCCTCCTACTGTATCACAGCTAAAAAACCCTTTTGCCCCCAAATCTTCCGTTTGGGGGTTTGGCAGGTAAAATACAGGACGCCCAGCAATGTGGGGGACATGCACTAAAAAGGTATGTGTTGTTTTTCTGAAATTCAAATGTTTGTTGGCTAAATCTGGCTACTCTACCCTTCTCAGGTCATTCCATTCTTTCCTTATGGCTCCAACTTCTCCCTCTGAAATGGGATTCTTCCCATCAGCGATTTTTTTTTTAATCCTTGCCCGAGGATATGTTTATTGATTTTTTTTTCTTTTTTAAGAAAGAGGAAGGGAGAGAGAGAAAAACATGGGTTCGTTGCACCCTCTTAAGCTCCCCAACCGGGACCGAACCACAACTCGGGTATATGCCAGGAACCCATGACTTTTCCGTGTGTGGAACAACCCTCCAACCACTGAGCCACACCAGCCCGGGCTGCCAGCTCTTAAAAATACTCAAATGTTCTTCCATCTTAAAAGTTAATGTTCACACTCCAATTCCTCTTCCAACCACCTCCTACCTCTGTGTTCCCTTTCAAAGCCAACTACACACACACAAAAAGTTAAAAGCACTTTCTCAACTCCCATACCTGGCAAGCCATCATGAAAAACGTCAACGTGGCTTCTGTCCTGACCCATCCACCTAGCTCAGGATGACTGATGGCAGAGCTCGTGTTTCTAACCTGTGCCTGTAATTACATTGCATACAGTAAGATTTAACATTTGTATGTGCAGGTCTGCAACTTTTGACTAATGTATACCTGTGTGTAACTACCACTAAAATCAAGGTACAGAATAGTCCCATCACCCACCAAAGTTCTCCCAATGACCTTTTGTAGGTAGCCCTAAACCCCCCTCCCAAATTCCCAGCCCCTGAAGCCACTGTTCTGTTTCCATCTTTATAGTTTTGCCTTATGTCATATAAATAAATCCATATACTATATGGCCTTTTGAGACTGGCTTCTTTTACTCAGCTAATGCATCTGAGAGTCAGCCATACTGTTCCATGTTTCAGTACTTAGTACTTTCTTCTTTCTTCTTCCTTCTTCTTCCTCCTCCTCCTCCTCTTCCTCTTCCTTCTCTTCCTCCTCCTCCTCCTCCTCTTACTCCTCCTCCTTCTTCTTCCCTCACCCAAGGATATGTTTCCATTGATTTTAGAGAGGCAGAGGAGGGAGAGAGAGAGAGTGAGAGAGACATCCATCAATTTGTTGCAGTCTGTACACACCCTGACCAGGGATCGAACTGGGCATGTGCCGTGACTGGGAATTGAACTCAAGGCCCTTCAGTACATGGGACAATGCTCCAACCAACCGAGCCCACCAGTCAGGGCACTTTATTCTTTTTTATTGCTGAGTAGTATTTCACTGGATATATGCACTACATTTGTTTATCCATGCCCAGTTGAGGGACATTTTGAGCTGTTTATAGTTTGGGGATTATTAATAAAATTGCTATAAATATCCATATATAGTTATTTGTATGAGCATAGGTTTTCTGTGGGGTTTTTTAAATATATTTTTATTAATTTCAGAGAGTATGGGAGAGGGAGAGATAGAAACATAGAAACATCAATGATGAGAGAGAACCATTGATTGCTGCCTTCTGCACATCCCCTCCTGGGGACTGAGCCTGCTACCCGGGCATGTGCCCGTGACCAGTCGAACCCGGTGTCCGTCAGTCTGCAGGCTGACACTTTATCCACTGAGGCAAACTAGCCAGAGCTGAACATAGGTTTTTATTTCACTTGGGTAAATGCCTAGAAACAGGATTGGTGGTTATGTGATGTTTGCTTAACTTTATCAGAAACTGCCAAATTGTTTTTCAGAGTACCTTAGCCATATTTTTAGCCCTAAACTATAAATCAGAGAGCAAGAACTGAATCTAAGATGATGATGATGTGGTGGTGGTGGTGGTGGTGAAAGCCAACAACATCCCTTGTTTTTAACCATTACACATACTGCATTATTGGACTTTGTTTCCTCAACAGCTGGCATTGTCCTGGCACACAGTAGACACTCAATAAATACCTATAGGATCAATAAATTTTTTATTATACTCCTCAGGAAAGGTGCTGTTCTCTTCTCGTTTAATTTACTGTCTCTCCAATATTTTGTTAAATAGTAGTTTTAAAAAATATTTTATTGATTTTTTTACAGAGAGGAAGGGAGAGGGAGAGGGATAGCAAGTTAGAAACATTCATTCAGCTGCCTCTTGCACGCCCCCTACTGGGGATGTGCCCGCAACCCAGGTACATGCCCTTGACGGGAATCAAACCTAGGACCCTTCAGTCCGCAGGTCGATGCTCTATCTGCTGAGCCAAACCAGCTAGGGCTAAATAGTGGTTGTTAAAGTTAACAGCAGATGATGCCTGCCCTAGTCAGAGATAATAACAGTTTCAGATTTGTTGTATCAGTGATAGAAACAGAGAAATTGAGACTAGCAGATCATTAGGAGAAGAGGGGAGTAGGGAGTTTAGTCCAAAACAAGTTTAATTTGTAGCAAACACAGGTTGATCAACTGTGGCAGATTGTGTTTTTCTAAAGATGGCAGCAACAATGTCTTCCATGCCTTGTACTCCTCTAAAACCTTGTAATTACCCTTTCTAGACATAGAGTATAATTCCCCTCCCCTTGGGCCCTTGTAACCTATAGAATGTGCTAGAAGAAAAACAAGGTGACTTCCAATGTTAGATCATAAAGGTGGTAGAGCTTCCACCTTGTTTGCTCAGTCTATTTTATTTTTTGTTAATCCTCACCTGAGGATATTTTTCCATTGATTTTTTTGTTTGTTTGTTTGTTTTGTTTTTTTTAGAGTGGAAGGGAAGGATAGGGAGGGAGGGAGGGTGGGAGGGAGGGAGAAACATCAATGTAAGAGAGACATATCAATTGGTTGTCTCCCGCACACATCCCGACTAGAGCTGGGGATCAAACCTGCAACCCAGGAACATGCCCAAGACATCATGAAACAAGGACCACCATTCTCATTGTGCCGTGTCTGAATTCCTGATTCACCAAATCTATGAGCATAACGAAATGGTTGCTTTAAGCCACTACATTTTGGGGTAATTTGTTACACAGCAATTTGAACATCCTCTCTATGGATCAGATTGCATCCCTCCAAAAGACATGTTAGCATCCTAACCTCAGAATGTACTTCAGAATGCCACGTTATTTGGAGATAGGGTCTTTAAGAGGTAATTGAGCTAAAATGAGGTCATTAGGGTGGGCTCTAATTCAATGACTAGAGTCCTTATGAAAAAGGGAAATATAGCCCTCGTGGGTATGACTTGGTTGGAGCATCATTCTGTGCACCAAAAGTTGAGGGTTTGATTCCTGGTCAGCGCACACATGGGAGGCAACTGATTGATGTTTCTCACTCTCTCTCCCCCTTCCTCCCTCTCTAAGAAAAAAAATCAATAAAAATTTAAAAAGGGAAATTTGGACACAGACACACATAGAGGGAGAACTCCATGTGAAGAGGACGGTAGAATCGAGAGGTATTAGAAACAGTTTGCAGCTTATAAGAATTATTCTAGCTGTAGGGTGGACAATCAGGGCAACATGAGGGCAGGGCAACCAATGAAGGCCATGGCCATGGAGGTGGAGGATGGGAACTGCAGGTGACAGGCATGTAAGGAACATCTGCAGGACTTCATGACCAAGATGGGGCCAAGAAGTCCTGTCTCTGTCCTGTTACATGGCCCAATATTGGTCCTTTTTTGTCTTAAATCCTCCTGTGTTACATTTTCTGTTATTGCACTCAGGGTTTTTAACTCTCACTTGGGCCTAGTTATAAGAGAAACAAATGAATGTTTGAAAGTAATTACAATGTTGCCTCCATTCCTGCCTTCTTTTTTTTTTAATTGTAGACTTTATTTTTTTTTTAGAGCAGTTTTAGGTTTACAGAAAAACTTAGCAAGAAGTACCCAATGCCCATAAACCTCTCTTCCTTCTCCCCCTCCGGTTTTCCATATTATTAACACCTTGCGTTAGTGTTGTACACTTGTTACAGTTGATGTGCCCATATTGATGCATTACTATTAACTAAAGTCCATAGTTTACATAAGGGTTCACTCTTGTTCTTGTACATTCTATGGGTGTTGACAGCTGTACAATGAACGTATCTACTATTACAGTATCATACATAGTTTGACTACCTAAAAGTCTTCTGTGTGCCATGTATTCATCCTGCCCCTCACCCTGCAACCACTGATCTTTTTACTGTCTTCATAGTTTTGCTTTTTCCAGAATCTCAAGCAGCTGGAATCATGTAGATGCAACCTTTCTGGGTTGGCTTCTTTCAGTCAGCAATATGCATTTAAGTTTTCTTCATATCTTTTTGTGGCTTGATAGCTCATTTCTTTTTATTATTGAGTATTTCTTTTCATCACTAAATTAATATTCTACTGTGATGACACTGTTATCCATTCACCGACCGAAGAATATCTTGGTTGCTTCCGACTTTTGGCAATTATGGATAAAGCTGCTCATAAACGTTTTTGTACAGGTTTTTGTGTGGACAAAAGTTCTTGGCTCATTTGGATAATACCAATAAGCATAATTGCTGGGGTCCAACCCCAGCAGGTCCAGGGGTCCCCAAAGGTGTGGACGGAGTCGGCAAAGAAGGAATGACACGGAGACAGCCTAGAGTTGATCAGCAGCCTAGTCAGGACCTCTAGCCAGGATCTCCAGCCAAAGTTCTGGTTAGGATCTGATGTTTATTGTCTTGTTACATCTGTATTTATACCAGTCGATTTTAATCCTGTCAATTTCTATTGCAAAGGTTAGGGCGTTTCTTATCTCCATTCCAGAGAGTAAAGATTATATAGCTTAAGCGTGATTGTTTGTAGTTAAAGTGATTAACTACCCGCCTGGCACTTAGTTAAGGGGTTGTATCCCATCCCTAACCTCAGGGAAAAATCCCCACCCGGGGAAACAACCTTTCTCGGAGAGGTGACCTTGGTTAAAACACATGGCGCTAAGGAGAGCAAACATATTAAGAACAATATGCTATATATGCCAGGTCCCTTGAAACATATGCTGTGCAGATGTTTCTTTCCTGTAGCGACTGTGTCAAGCAGCAAGGATGGACCGGCTTCTGGCACATAATCATACAATCAGTCTCTTCATTCCTTTTTCATGTTCACTGCAACCCAGGTGGGGAGGTTGGAGGATGACTTGACCTAGAAAAATGCCTGAGGATTGTATAGGTCTTGGGCATGTGCGGCAACAGAAACGATCCTCGCTGGGGGGCTAAGGGTATTCTCTTAGGACAGAAGTCCTTACCAGGTCCCCCAAATACCCTGGAATTACACATGGGAAGGTGAGCTCTCCTCAGAGTTTCAAGAGTCTAGTAAGCAAGAGAGAGATTAAGCCACAGGTTTTACCTGCAGCTGAAAAAATCCTCAGTGATGGGACGGGAAAGAGCAGCCGGCAGACAACCTCAGTGCTCAGATTCCCTGGAGTGAAGACTAACCCTCTAGTTACCACTTCTAACTGGACTTCAGAGACTCGGTGACCAACAGAAGCCTGGGCTGGAAGTGGCCCCTACGGAAAACACTTCCTCTCTCCCCCAATTCAAAGAAGTCTAGAAGCACAATGATGGGATGGCAAAGTCTAATTGCACAGTTTATTTAAAAAGAAACAGCTGTAAGGTAGAAATGCAGATGTTTTCTTTATTGTAAAGACAGCAGTTACAAAAGGGAATAAATATGACATTAGGAATTATTTTTTTAAAATACAACAAACCCCTGGCATTTGTACACAATCCCAAGAACTCACAAGATATAAAAACGTGTGCTGGAGGTTTAGAACAGCCTCACCACCTTGGAGCAGATGTCGGAAACTTTCTACATGATGAGGGTGGACATGACCTTTGGGATTTTGCAAGACTCTAGATTTGTCACTTGTGAATGTCAGGGGTCTACTGTAATATAATTTGCATAGAGTCAGAGTTAGCAGGAATTCTACTCATTAATAGAACTTCTAAATTATTCTTTTATTATTATAGGTATATAGCACAGTATTTAAGAGTGGGGAAAAAAGGCTGGAATGGGGAAATATGAATGAAGGTGGGTCTGGGGGAAATGCTAGGGGACAGGAGAACCGTGATGGGAGGAACAGAACTTATCTTTTCACTACTTTGTGTCACCTTGGCAGCATGCCACGCCCCCTGTTGGAGAGGGGACAGGCAATGGTCCAGCTTGACCTGCTTCAAACTTCACCACCATCAAAAGACAAGTGAAGATGAAAAGGCCACTGGCAGGCTCGGGCTAAGAATGAGAACAGGGTAGCCGATGGGAAACAAAGGGGAGGAGGGTGGGGCAGAGAATTACCCAAGAAAATGGGCAACATGAACATCACAGCCCCCAAGGGTCATCTCCTCTAAGAACCACCAAGGGGAAGAAGTGTCTGTACAATTTGTTTCCACTATTTGATGTGGAAGAGTAAAAGGAACAAGGAAAAGTCACAGGTGGCCAAACAGAGGCACATTCTGGCTACAGAAAAGGGCAGAGAACCGTGGGAGGAAAAGAGAGGCAAGGAACAGCTGGTCTCTCTCACCTGGGGGTGAGGACGCTCCCTGCTGCCCTGAGGCTAAGGCGTTTGCTTGACGGGTGTGGAGGCTGGTTGGGGCGAGGAATCAGTTGGGGGTGAGGATGCCTGCCCAGCTCTCCCAGGGGCACCAGTGAGGCACAGCTGTAGACAGAGGTCAAGGTCACCCGACTATGTGCTAAAAGTGGCCTTGAGCTCCCGGAAGGCTGCCTGGCGGATCCTCCTCTTCTCCTCCTCCCGCTTCCGCTCATCTTGCTCAGCTTTCAGCTCAGCTTCAAACTTACTGGCCGAGGCCAAGGCTTGGACCTGCAGAGAAACAGCAGAAACAGACCAACAGAGTGAGAGAGGGGACGAGAACCTAGGAGATGGAGCACCCAGTGAACAGAACTTGGTTGTCTAGAGCAGCGGTTCTCAACCTGTGGGTTGCGACCCCTTTGGGGGGGTCGAACGACCCTTTCACGGGGGTTGCCTAAGACCATCGGAAAACACATATATAATTACATATTGTTTTTGTGATTAATCACTGTGCTTTAATTATGTTCAATTTGTAACAATGAAATTGGGGGTCACCACAACATGAGGAACTGTATTAAAGGGTCACGGCATTAGGAAGGTTGAGAACCACTGGTCTAGAGCCATGTGACATGAGACTCCTTCCCCGTGGTCTTCCCAGGTTTGCCTGGTAGTAGCGAGGACACAGTCACTTTGCTGTTGTGGGTCGGTCTTCCCGCTTCTCTGCTTTTTCAGGACACTGTTTAATATCCCACCTATTACCCACTTCTACTTTTTTTAAAATATATTTTTATTGATTTCAGAGAGGAAGGGAGAGGAAGAGATAGAAACATCAATGATGGCAGAGAATCATTGATCAGTTGCCTCCTGCTGCCCCACACTGGGGATTGAGCCCACAACCCAGGCATGTGCCCTAACCGGGAATTGGACCGTGCCCTCCTGGCTCATAGGTCTATACTCAACCACTGAGCAATAACGGCTGGGCTGCTTTCCAGTTTTTATTTCACAGAAACAAAATAACCTCCCTGCTGGGATTCTGATTGGGGCTGTATCACTCTCCTGTGGCAAAGGGATTTCTTTAAAATAGAGGTTTTCCCTGAAAGCCTCTATTTTTATTCACCACGGTCTTTTAGGTTACCCACTAGAATTTTTGGTTTTCTCTAAATAAATCATTCTAAACTTATTTCCATATATTACATGTTTTTTGTTTGTATTTGTGAATGGGATTCAGTGCCATTTTTAAAAAAATCAAATTTATCTCCAATGATACAATATCAGGTAAACTCATCTTAAAATTCTCTATCCTAGAACTGATTTTCTCTCTGTGTCTCATCAATTAGGTAAACTTTTCAAACACGGTGGGCATGCACATTATTTAATAAAGATGGTGAACTTGCTCTCCAAAGCAACCGTTCCCATTTATACCCCACCATCAGAGAACACGGGTTCTCACTTCACCCACAGCCTTGCCACGGCTTATAATTAACCTTCTCCCTACTTGCCAATCTGATAGGTAAACTGGCACCTTTTATTTCCTCTTTGGTGAAGTACCCATTTGTATCCTTTGCTCCTTTTCCTATTCAGCTATTTTTATTTTTTTTACTTTCCATAATGTAGGTGTTAATTCCTTCTTAATATTTTTCAGTTACTATTTCCAAGTTCTTTGTCTTTTTTAAAATATGTTTTTATTGATTTTAGAGAGAGTGGAAAGGAGAGGGAGAGAGAGATAGAAACACCAATGAGAGAGGACCAGCGATTGGTTGCCTCCTGCATACACCCCACCAGGGATCAAGCCTGCAACCCGGGCATGTGCTCTGACCAGGAATCAAACTGGTGACCTCTCTTGGTTCATGGATTGATGCTCAAGTCACTGAGCAACATTGGCCGGGCTTATTTGTCTTTTAACTTCAAGGTAGCTTAAGCCATACAAATATTCTTAAATTTTGATGCAATCAATGCTTTCCAGCCATTTCCTTTCTGACTTTAGAATTTCATGTCATGTTTACGAAGTTTCTAAACCCACTTTCCTGTATTTCCTTCCAATACTTTTATGGTTTTATCTTCACATTCAGCTTGTTGTTGTTGTTAATCCTCATACAAGGATATTTTTTTCATTGATTTTTATTTTCTTTTTTCTTTTTTTTTTTTTATTAAATCTTTATTGTTCAGATTACATTTGTTCCTCTTCCCCCCCCCCACCATAACTCCCCTCCTCCCAGTTCCTGCCCCACCCTCCGCCCTCACTCCCCACCCACTGTCCTCATCCATAGGTGCACGATTTTTGTCCAGTCTCTTCCCGCATCTCCCATTCCCCTTTCCCCCCCCAAGCATAGTCAGTCCATTCCCTTTCTATGTCCCTGATTCATTATAATCACCAGTTCATTCTGTACATCAGATTATTTATTCACTTGATTCTTAGATTCACTTGTTGATAGATGCATGTTTGTTGTTCACAATTTGTATCTTTACCTTTTTCTTCTTCCTCTTCTTAAAGGATACCTTTCAGCATTTCGTATCATACTGGTTTGGTGGTGATGAACTCCTTTAGCTTTTCCTTATCTGTGAAGCTCTTTATCTGACCTTCAATTCTGAATGATAGCTTTGCTGGATAAAGTAATCTTGGTTGTAGGTTCTTGGTATTCAGGAGTTTGAATATTTCTTGCCATTCCCTTCTGGCCTGCAAAGTTTCTGTTGAGAAATCAGCTGACAGTCGTATGGGTATTCCCTTGTAGGTAACTGATTTTCTCTCTCTTGCTGCTTTTAAGATTCTCTCTTTGTCTTTTGCTCTTGGCATTTTAATTATGATGTGTCTTGGTGTGGTCCTCTTTGGATTCCTTTTGTTTGGGGTTCTCTGCGCTTCTTGGACCTGTAAGTCCATTTCTTTCACCAGGTGGGGGAAGTTTTCTGCCATTATTTCTTCAAATAGGTTTTCAATATCTTGCTGTCTCTCATCTTCTGGCACCCCTATAATTCTGATATTAGTGCGCTTGAAGCTGTCCCAGAGGCTCCTTACACTATCTTCGTATTTTCGGATTCTTTTTTCATTTTGCTTTTCCGGTTGGGTGTTTTTTGCTTCTTCGCATTTCAAATCTTTGGCTTGATTCTTGCACTTCTCTGGTCTGCTATTGGGTATAATATTCTTTATTTCAGTCCGTGTATGCTTAATTTCTAGTTGTTTCTTTATCATAGCATCGAGGGTCTCATTAGTTTTCGTGAGGCTCTCATCAAGTTTATTGGCAGCTTCTAGCACATTATTGCAAGCCCTCAAAATTGCGTTTTTTAGCTCTACATCCTCCATTTCTGTCATGTTTTTTTGTCTCCGCATTTTTTATGCTTTCTTGGTGCACCCCCTTGTGGTCTTTGTGCGCAGTCTTGTTCTAGTTAAGCCTTGATTGTTGTAGTTAATACTAGAGGGATTTGACCACCAGGCCGACTGGCTGTCTTCATTGATTTTTAGAGAGAGTGTAAGGGAGGGAGGGAGAAAGAGACAAATGTGAGAGAGACAAATCGGTTGGTTGCCTCCCGCAGGCACTCCAATTGGGGCTGTGGAGCAAGCCTGCAACTGAGGTATGTGCCCTGGACCAGAATCAAATACGGGACCCTTCAGTTCATGGGCTGATGCTCCAACCTCTGAGCCAAACCAGGTAGGGCAAAAATGAGCTTTTTTATATACTAAACTAGAGGCCTCGTGCATGAATTCGTGCACCAGTGGGGTTCCTCAGCCTGGCCTGCAGGATCGGGCCGAAACTGGCTCCCCGACATCTCCGGAGGGGTCCTGGATTGCGAGAGGGCGCAGGCCAGGTGAGGGGCTCCCACCAGTGCACGATCAGGGCCGGGGAGGGATGCGGGAGGTTGGCCAGCCAGGGAAGGACCGTGGGAGGGCTCCAGTCCCGATTAGCTGGACCCCAGCAGCAAGCTAACCTACCAGTTGGAGCATCTGCCCCCTGGTGGTCAGTGCATGTCATAGCGACTGGTTGACCAGTTGACTGCCCCTGGTGGTCAGTTCACGTCATAGCGAGCGGTTGAGCAGCTTTAGCATTAGCATATTACACTTTGGTTGGAGGCCAACTGGACAACCCAACACTTAGCATATTAGGCTTTTATTATATAGCTGTTTTTATTATTGTCTATCCTGTTCTACTAACTGTTTTGTTTATTCCTGTACCCATACTACATTACTTAATATTACCATTTTATTGAATGTTTTTATACTTATAAAAAAGTAAATATTCTTTTATCACGTTGAAGAATATTGTTTTATTGCTGAGCCAGTGTGGCTCAGTGGTTGAGCATTGACCTGTGAACCAGGAGGTCATGGTTCAATTCCCAGTCAGGGCACATGCCCGGTTGCTGGCTAGATCCCCAGTGTGGGGTGTGCAGTAGGCAGTCGATCAATGTTTCTCTCTCATCATTGATGTTTCTATCTCTCGCTCCCTCTCCCTTTCCTCTGAAACCTATAAAAATATTTTTTTTAAAAAAGAAGATGGTTTTATTTTAAAATGTGTTATTATTAAAGTTAAACTTCACCAATGTCTCTGAGATGTCTAACTGACCACATTTTTCTAATTTGGTCTACCTATGATATCAATATTTTAAACATTATCCCAGTCCTTTTTTTATTATTATTAATCCTCACCCAAGGCTATTTTTCCCATTTATTTTTAGAGAGGGGAGGGAGGCAAGAAAGGGGAGAGAGAAAGAGAAAGAGAGAGAGAGAAACATCGATGTGAGAGAGACACATTGACTGGTTGCCTCCCTACATGCCCCAACTGGGGACAGGGAGTGACCCTGCAACCTAGGTACATGCCCTTGACAGGGAATCGAACCCACAACCCTTTGGCACACGGGCCAACACTCCACCACTGAGTCACACTGGCCAGGTCCCTTTCTGATTTTCATTCTGTTACCTCCTTTGGAGCCCAATGAGGATTCTCACAACTCAGTGAAAAGTTATTATATCCTTTTTCTGAATTCTGTCTACACTTCACAGGGGTCTGTTTCTGGAGACAGATACTTCTGAAACTATTACCAGGAATGTTGTTTTTGTTCTTTCTGAATCAGAAGCCCTATCATGCAAATGTGTGGGTGTAACACGGACTAGGAAATGATATTTTCCGAATTTCCCAGGTATTTCTTAGGACATGAACAGAAACTATTTGCAACCAACATTGTGCCCTTCAAATGAAAGGGCATGCCTTCCTTTTATCTTAAGTCACCTTAGATTTAACTCTAAAACCCAGCTTATAACTTTTCCTCCTTAAATTATTCCCATGGCTGGGAGGATGGCCTGCCTTGATGGAAAAAAATATCACCAACAAGCCTTGTAGCATTTTACATTGAGTGGCCAGATTATTATGATCACCTGACGTTTGTAGGCA
This sequence comes from Myotis yumanensis, assembly GCF_028538775.1. Lineage (NCBI taxonomy): Eukaryota > Metazoa > Chordata > Mammalia > Chiroptera > Vespertilionidae > Myotis > Myotis yumanensis. Next base: position 31,420,306 of record NW_027223759.1, on the reverse strand, counting down.
AATGAGCTATAATATCCAGAGGGCCAGACAATTATAAATAGGGAAGCAGGTTGTTTACCACGACAGTAGAAGTGATTTTTTTCTGAAGATATGGGTAAACAGCGCAATTTAACAGCCTTTGAATGTGGGAGATTATATATATATATATATATATATATATATATATATATATATATATATATATATGTATGTTTGTAGGCAAATTAGCCGTACACTGCATCGTATGGATATGGAAGCCGAAGGCCTGTTCAAACACCTTTGCTGTCTGCAGTTACCAAGATAAAACGTCTCCAATTCGCACAGGAACACAAGGATTGGACAGTCGAGCATTGGAAAACAGTCATGTGGTCTGATGAATCATGTTTCCAGTTGCATCATGCAGATGGCAGAGTGAGAATTTGGCAGAAACAGCATGAAAGCATGCACCCCACATGCATGAGTACAACCCTTCAAGCTGGTGGGGGCAGTGTTATGGTTTGGGGCATGTTTTCCTGGCATGATTTGGGCCCTTTAATTCGTGTGGAACAACATCTGAATAGCACAACATACTTTATGTATTGTTGCTGATCAAGTTCATCCTATCATGTTGATGGCGTATCCCAATGGAGATGGCTTCTTCCAACAAGACAATGTGCCATGCCACGGTGCTCATATTGTACAGGAGTGGTTTCAAGAACATGAGGGAGACTTTACCTTGCTTAGGTGGCCCCCACAATCACCAGATCTCAATCCAATTGAGCATTTGTGGGACAAAGTTAAAAGAGCCATCAGGCAGCTGGTTCCACAACCATCAAATCTCACAGAACTGGACAGTGCTATTCATCAGGCCTGGGGTCAGATTCCTCGCATCACCTTTCAACATCTTGTGGAGTCAATGCCAAGAAGAATCGCCACAGTATTGAAGGCAAAAGGTGGCTCAACGAAGTACTGGGGTGGTCATAATAATCTGGCCACTCAGTCTATATAGATATATATATGTCCCATGTTCAAAGGCTGTTAAATCGCGATGTTTACCCATATCTTCAGAAAAAAATCACTTCTATTGTCATGGTAAACAACCTGCTTCCCTATTTATAATGGTCTGGCCCTCTAGCAACTTCAGCGCGAAATTATAGCTAATTTGCCTACAAATGTCAGGTGGTCATAATAATCTGGCCACTCAGTGTACATCTCACCTCCAATCAAGTGGTCATAAATACTGAGAGTCCCCCATTGTCACTACCTTCACTGGACCTACGATTCTCCAGAATCTATGAAAGCTTCCCAAGTCCAGCCTCGCCCCAGGCAAGTCGATCCCTATAGTGTCCACCACTGATCATGTCAGGCTCCTGCTCAAGCTCCTCTGAGGGCCACCCCGCCACCACACCCACACCCAAGTGTGCAGCTGTGCTTTCCAAGCCTGGCTCTGCCCTGAACCACCTGCAGAGCTGATTCAAGTCCATGTTTCCTGGGCCCTACCCTGGAGAACCAGGTTGATCTGGGTGGGACTGGGAAGCTGGCCTGCAGATGGTTCTGGTGCTCAGTAGGCTGAGGAAGGCGTGGTCTCTAGGGGAGCCCAGACTCCCTTTCTAAGTGTGTCTAGTGTGGACAAGGGCCAGCCTCCAGACACTCCTCACCCTCCATGCCTTGCAGCCTTTGCTCCTGCCATTCCCACGGCAGGAACGCCTTCCCTTCCTTGATTACAAGGTGAGTTTCCATTCATCTTTGAACATCTGTCACAAACGCCAGCTCCTTTATGGCCCTCTCCTAAATTCAAGGGGTGATTCCCTGCATTTGTCACTCAAGCAAATGTTTATTGAGGGCTATTATATGCCCAGCACTGTAATTACAAAGATAATATACCTACCCTGCCTTTGAGTCTGGGTGGGGAAGCAGATGCGTACACATAATACACTCAAAAAATTTTATTTTATTGTTATTCTTTTCATCTTTTCTCCTGGTTATAAAAATAATGCAGCCATAATTATAAAACATTACAAAAATATTTAAAAAGCCCCTCAGACAACAAGTGTTACTAATGCTTTGGAAGTAATTATCCAGAGTGTATTTAATACTTACAAAATGGGGTTTCAAACAAACTGTTTTGCTTAATTCATTTTCGGCATCTGTCCATACATACCCATGGCTGTAGGGTGTGCACATGTGTGGGTGTAATTCCTGATAATGGAAGTTTCAGTCATTTCCAATTTTTCTTTATTACTAACAGTGCTGTAGGAAAAAACCCTTGTCTGTATTTATATTTATATACAGACAAGGTTAGACACACAATGCTGGTGCTGAAGGTGCATTTACATGAGTGTCTCTGAGGCCAAACTCCTATAGGCAGAATTCTAGAGGTGAAGAATATCAAAAGTTAACAGCTAGATCCAAACTGCTCTCAAAAAATTGGGTCGATTTATTTACTTGCCCAACGTGTCCAAAATAAATTATAATACCTTGAACAAATAAATTATGATAGCACTTCCACTCATAATACAGGCACGCAGAAGAGGACAGACTTTTTCAACTGGGATAATCAGGGAAAACAGCCAAGAAGAGGCAACTCTTTAACATGGGTCTTAAAGAATGAGTAGAGTTTTCTAGGAAGAGGCATTTGGATGGGGCCTTCCAGGCAGAGGACACAGCAGTATTGAGGCCCAGTCATGAAAAGCATGGCAGCGTTCGAAACATGCAAGGGGTGGACGAGGCTAGAGTGGGGACCAGATCTAGGTTACAAAAGGTCTGAATGCCCAGATAAGATGTTCCCAGAGACTTCATACAGACTTGGACAAAAGCACTCGGCACACTGCACTGCAGCCATGGAGTGAAAAGAACATCCTGCTAAGGTGAGTCTCAGTCCTTGGCCCCAGCCCAAGGTATCACGAGAGATGTGCACACGTTGACTCAGTCAATGAATGGGGAGGACCCATCCCACCAGAATTAGCCCCTGCCTCCTCTCCATCCAGGCTGACAGTCTGCTTTCCTCACTAGACTGAGTGCGTGTCCTGGGCAGGGCAAACGTGTCATCTTCTACACCCTTGTATCTCCTGAGCTGAATGTGGGGCCAGGCATTGCCAGGGGGACTGGGTTGAATCAATGTTACGTCATGAAAGAAGGGCCAAACCACTTTCAGGGTTGGACACACAATGCTGGTGTTGAACGCACAATGAGTGGTCGGCCTGCCCCCTGACTATCAGATGATGGCAGTAGGAATTCAGGCACCGAGTCCGCCATGATTCAGTTTACATGTTGGCACAAAAATGATGGACTGTTCCTCCAAGCAGCATCACAGAGAAGTGAGAAGATAATCAAGCTTAAGGGCCCAAGCAGGCTGAAATGTGTTGCCAAGGACAATTTGTCTCTGGGCAGACTAGTAGAGTAAGCCAAAACCACACAAGAGGCAGACTCCTGCCTCGGGTGGTGAGGAGTCCAACAGCTCGTATCACATATGGAATACTCGCAGTGAGCCAGGTACTTGCTTAACACTTTACGTATATATGAACTCTTATAATCCTCACAGCAATTCCATTATCTCTGCCCCACCCCCCAACTGCATAGATGAGGAAACTGAGGCACAGACGGGTAACAGGAGGAGGCAGCCTTACCAACTGCACTCCACTGCTGTGGTGGACAAGGGGCTTGGAGGGCTCTCCTGATCTCTCTTTCTGCAGGTGTGCTCTGCAGAGGTGAAAATGACAGTGCCCAGCAAGGGGTGGGCTCTCCATAAATGTTCAATGGCCGGATGAACATGTGAATGAACGGCAGCGCCCAGAGGAGAGTCAAGACCGTGCACTGCAGATTCCTTCCCCACTCCCAGACATTGTCAATGGAGCAAATTTGGGGCAAGTCACCAAGGCTCCTTCCTCTGGCCCCATTATTCACTTGTTTACACACAAGTGTGTAAAATGAAAATATGGAGGTAGCTGTCCAAGTAACCCAATCTGAAACCAGAGTCTGGTGCATGTGCCATTCAGTTGTGTTTTTTATTTGTAGATTGCACACAGACACATTCATTCTCCTGCAATCACGCACGATCTATTTAAGCTTGTCCTGAGGGAGTTAATGAGAGAGTCACGAACCGGGATCTCCTGTTGGGCAGGGTGCAGGGAGGGGGCGATTGTCCCACACAGGAAGAAGCCACCTACCTTGGCTTCAAAGAAGTTCTTGGCACCTTTGACGCCCTCCAGGGCAACATCGATCTCAGACAGCTTGGCCAGGGCCATCAGCCCACTTTCCTCCTGCAACTCCCCTGCGGCGGCCTTGTGGAAGATGAGCAGGAACTGTGGGGAAAGGTCAACATCACTGAGAGATTGACAACCATCCCCTTCGGCCCCACTAGATTGCTTACCTTTCTTAGTATTTTCTAAGAAATCCTTATAGCTATGTTTCAAATGCTTTAGCTCTGTCTCTCCGCTTTTGTTCATGGTCATTTTTGACTTTCAAAAATTTTACATAAAATCTATCAAACTTTTTATTTTTTCTCACCAGTGTTGTGCTTAGAAAAACCTTCCTCGCCACCAGGGTTATAGAAACAATCACCCATGCTTTTTGTCTACTGCTTTTATGACTCCCCCCTTTTTTTTTTAACATGTAAATATTTAATCTCTGAAATTTATTCTGATCTATCATGCGACATTGATCATTAACCTTATTTTCCTCCAAATGGTTAGTTAGTAATCCTCACATCATTTATTGAATAATCCATCTTCTTCTTCCAGATTCAAAATGTGACCTGAATGAGTTAATCTTTAAAGCCAGCCTGTGCCAAAGCCTCCGTAGAATGCATTTAAAAATAAATAAATAGGCTAAGCTGAAAAAGTTGGTCCCCCAGCTTTCTGTCTTTCTCCCCCAAGTCAATTTTATGGCTTTTAACTTCTCTTCTTTAAAGAATTTTTCTGAATTTATTTGTCAATAATGGCTACCCAACTTCTACCATTTATTTTTCATTGGAAAGAATATGAGTTATGCATTCCACATCAAAGAGGTTTCTCCAGGTTTTCATGTGCTACCTAAAATATAGGGAAATTCCAGGTTCTTTTTCATGACCTTCTTCTCCAGAGAATGGCTTCCCAAGAGAAAAGAACATTATCTAAAGTATAGTGAGAGGTAAAACACCTACAACAGGCTCTCCAAATTCCACCTGGGGTGTCTTTTACTGCCAAGACTCTTAATTCCTAGAGGAAAGTGTCTTTCATTAAGTCAAAGTTTCAACCTCCTCGCCCTGGCCAGTGTGGCTCAGTTGGTTGAGCATCCCCCAATGCAGGGATGGGTGACAGGTTCGATTCCCAGTCAGGGCACATGCCTGGGTTGCAGGCTTGATCTCCAGTAGGGGGTGTCAGGAAGCAGCCGATCAAACTCTATGTTATTTTTTTTTTCCCCTCTCTCTAAAATCAATAAAAACATATTAAAAAGAAAAAGTTTTAACCTCTACCACCACCACCCCAAAAACCTTGCTAATAAAACTTTCTTTGTAATTCTTGCTTTGGGGGTCTTGACTCCACTATGGTCATTGCTGATGCAAAGCTATGGATGAAGCAAGATGCTCAGGGATGAAGCAAGACGTGCAGGGACATGCAGCTTTGCAGAGACCACTGACTGGCTCAGTAGCAACATGATGTTCATCCACCCGCAACTTCAAACTCTCTCACTAGAGGCCGGCAAAGACTCAGTTTGCTGCAGACTATCAGAGCCCAAACACTGGCTCCAGAGGCTTGGAAAATACTAAGTATACTTATATGAAACTATATATGATATCAGCTTTATCACTGAATATAAAGACACTTCAGTGTTTCATTTTACATGTCTGAGAGTCAAGTTCAGGTACTATAAAAGAATTAATACGTACATATTGGCTGTAAAACGAAAAAGAAAACAAGCCTGTTGAAGAAGGTGAGTAGAAGGGAGGGCAAGGGGGTTTGGGGACGGTTGTGGCCCGGCTCTCACAGAAGAGACGGAAGCAGCAAAGACTTCCATGCTGCAAATGTGAGCCACTCCAGGAGGGAAGGAGGGAAATATCTGTCCCTTGTCCCTCGGTACCCTGCCTGTCTTTAAAGCATTTAGTTACAGAAGCCCCCCCCCCACACACACACACACATTGCTCTGTAAAGCACACACAAAAGCAGGTAGCTTCTCCACACCAGCCATTCCCCTGGGCCCTGGGAGGCAACCCAGGAAAGACAGAGCCTAGCAACAACCCAGGTGACCCTGGGGCGGCCTCTCACATCCGAAGTGGAGATGACAATGTTCCTCTGTGTTTACAGAATGGCTTAAAGTATTCCTCGTGGGTCTTTTCCCAGAGCAGACCCCAGCCTGGCCTCATATGCTCACTCTGCCAGCTCAGCGGATGACCAAGAGGAGCCCTGTCATTACTTAGGGGTCCACATCCCCGCCAGTTAAAGATTAAAAGTCCAGCTCAACCTGAAAATGTGCAGCCTTCCAAAAGCATGCCAGACATTCTCATTTAATTTTATTACAATCACCAACTCCTGAATGATAATTTCTCTAACTGCCCAGCCTTGTTTGTCTTCCTATTTATAGTCCACAAAGACTGGTATGTTGTGGGGAATTGGAAAGTGTCCTAGCTATGAGCAAAGAGCGGGGGAGGGAAGGAGAAACAGAAAACAAAGAAACAGAACTGTCAAAGCTAAAAGCAATTTCAGATTCAAGCTATAAAATGCTTCTGATAAGTTTAGGAAATTTTAAATTTCATGGCTCTAAGCTTGAGATGCAAACACATTTCCATATTAGTTAGTTAGAGCTCAAAGTTTGCAAGTAACAGAAACAAACTTGGCTTAATCAAAAAGGGGGTAGTCATTATATAAAATGATATCTCAAAAAAGTCAAGGGTAGCCCCGGCCAGGTGGCTCAGTTGATTGGAGCATCGTCCCTCTCACTAAAAGGTTGAGGTTCAATCCCCCGTGAGGGCACATACCTAGGTTGCAGGTTTGATCCCCAGTTGGGGTTACCGGAGGCAACCGGTCGATGTTTCTCTTGCATATCAATATTCCTCTCTCTCTCCTTCTCCCGCTTCCTTCCCCTCTCTCTAAAATCAATAAAAATATATCCTCAGGTGAGGATAGAGATAGAACTGCTAACTTTGTTCCATCCTTACGCTTCTTATGTGTGTCTGTACACACACAAACCTCAAATGCAAATAATATTTTACAGACAGTTTAGTAATCTGCTTTTGTCCTTACTTTTTTAAACATAGGTTTGTTTGTTAATCCTCACCTGAGGATATTTTCAGTGGAAGGGAGGAGGAGAGACAGAGAGAGAGAAACATCAATGTCCCATTGATTGGTCAGGCCCGTGCGGGTATCAAGGCTATACCTAGGTATGTGCCCTTGATCAGAATTGAACTGGGACCCTTCAGTCTGCGTGCCAATGCTTTATCCACTGAGCCACACTGGGTAGGGCTTGTCCCTACTTTTTACATGGTCAACAACTGTTCTCTGGTCATGAAACACTGTGTTGCATCATCATTTTTAATGGTTCCTTGTATGCCATTTTCTAAAATGCCCTTAATGTACATGCATTATTTTCATAACTGGAAATGAAAAGGTTTAAGAGGAAGACAAATTTCCTTGTATGTTTGGGAAAAGCAGCAAAATAATACTTAACAGAGACCTACCTTTTGTATCAAAGAGCTTTACTTGGGTGTGACTTGCTTGGGAGAGTTAAAGAAAGGTAAGCACCTACTAAGTGCCAGGTTTTGAGAAAGGAACTGAAGACATGAGCAATTTTGTTTCCTGGCAACCCCTGTCCCATGTGATGATGGTAAGTCTGTTGACCATGGTGCCCAGTGGCATATGACCTGGCCTTAGCCAATAACAGTCCCCTGAATGCAATGATTGGTCCCCTGAATGCAGTGATGGCGAACCTATGACACGCGTGTTAGAGGTGACACGCGAACTCATTTTTTTTGGTTGATTTTTCTGTTAAATGGCATTTAAATATATAAAATAAATATCAAAAATATAAGTCTTTGTTTTACTATGGTTGCAAATATCAAAAAATTTCTATATGTGACACGACACCAGAGTTAAGTTAGGGTTTTTCAAAATGCTGACATGCTGAGCTCAAAAGGTTCGCCATCACTGGTCTAGGACGTGGGCGTGCATTCCTAGTAGGGCCAATCAGAGGCCTTCCTCTAGGACTGGTATGAAAAGAAGCCCTCTATTCACTGGGGTTGCTAAACTGGGGCACTGAACCTTGGAGCTGCTGTCCGCCATCTTGCAGGTGCTGGGACAATGCCCTATGTAGAAGTAGAAGATGAGGTGGACACGGAAGAAAGCACAGTCAAGATGTCGAGATATGGCAAGAGAATGACCCTGGATTACTTGTATCTAATGCATTTCTACTTCTTCATCTCCCAGGTATGCGAACCAACAGTTATTTGATTTTTCTCATTTACATTAGTTGGCATTCTCTTCCTGTCACTTACAACTAAGAGTTCTGATACAGGCAAAGGAAGAGAACTTGGTTCTCCCCAACAGTCCTGAGGAAAAGCTATCAACACTCCCATATTAAGACAGAAAAACTGAGGCACAGAAGGAAAATAACATGCTGAAGTTCTGCAGCTTGTGTGAGACTGAGGCCTGACAGCAAACCTCCCTCCATAAGCACAGCGTGGTAACAGCAAGTGAGCCTATACCTCTGGAGGTATAACTGCTAGAGGTGGGACCATATGGGGCTCCGAACTGACAAAGGAGTGAATGCAAAGGTCACTGAGCTCTGTGGGCAGGTTGAAAACCCACCATGGAACCCTGGGAGATGTCCAATTCTCTACTGTCCACCGTCTGTGGGAAATGGCCAAACCAGCATCTCCACAGCTAACCAAGCATCCTGGACTCCGGGAAGAGCAAATTTGGGGGGCCCTTTGGTAAAACTCAGGGCAGGCATTGTGTTAGCTCAGTTGGTGACTTGCACAGACCTCTCAACACCCTCTCAATTTCTGTTCCCCAGAGATCCCAACTTTGCCACAGAAGCTCTTTCCCCAGCGTTGCCTCCAAAGCTTCACCAAGCAAAAGCTTTTACCTTCTACACCCCAGGGGCATCCGGGTAGGAAAGAGTCAGTGCCCAGTACCACACATGCATGACATAAACGAACCAAAGGCAGGTGAGGGAGCAGGAGGGACAGGTGGGAAGGCGACCATGGCGAGTGACACATGTGACATACAGGCTGCAGCTCAGGTCCAGCCATGGGTTGGGGCCTGATTTCAGGCAAATGCTGATCTTTTCGGCCCTCTAGCTCCCAGCTCTGCGATGAAGGCTGGACCGGATTATCCTAGTTGTGGGGGTTATGCCCAACACAGGTTTTCTGTGATCTTCCATCTTCACATCTACCAGTTCAGAAAGGAAGTGATGGAAGAATCTGGAGTTGATTTGTGGGCAGTGAGAGGCAGGCCAGTTTCATCACAGCTGGGCAGGGACTTGTGGATGCCAGTCAACTGCAAAGACCCCAGGAAGAGCCTCCAAGGCCCTATTTAGCCTGGACAGAAGACCAGTACTCGGTCAAAGTCACCATTGGAAAGCAGGATGCTGGCGCTCCACTGTTTCTGGAATAACCAAGGGTAAACACCAGGAAGGACAGTCTTCTCTATTTCTGGCCCCTGAGGGATCAGCTGAGACATGCCTGAGAACAGACTGCAGCAGCTGGGCTAATGCCCCGAGCCTTCAGCCCGACGTTGTCCCAGGTTATTCTAATTCCAGGCCACTCTGACACACCTAGAGGCCTTTCAATAAAACTCAAACATGTAAGACATGGAATTCCCTTTCTTCTGGGGTTGCATCCTTACCCCAGGAGGAACCCAATGGCCTTGAGCCTCCTCCCCACTCACCAAACAGAAATGGCCGTATCACCCACAGGGGGTCGGCCTGTGAATCTGTGTGCACTCTATCAGGAAAACATCTGCACATACAAAATTTTGCCTGCAGTTTCAGGGTTCAAAGGCCAAAAGGACCATTCCTTTTAGAGAGAGAGTGGAAGGGAAAAAGAGAGAGAGAGAGAGAGAGAGATTGATTTGTTGTTCCACTTATTTATGCATTCATTGGTTGCTTCTTATATGTGCCCTGACTGGGGATAGAACCCACAATCTTAGGGATGTGTTCTATCCAACTGAGCTACCTGGACAGAGCAGCTTTTTTTTTTTTTTTTTTTTACTATTTTTAAATGCTTACTATAAAAATGAAAAGTTTTTAATATATATTTTAAAAAGTATAAACTTATATAACCACCAAAACTTTGCACCCAGAAATACCTACTATGAACATTTTGGTGAACATCCTTCCAGATTTCTCGATACTTATACCACTTTACCCAAGTGAGGTTAACCTACCCACACTCCCACACTTTCTTTTTTTTTTTTTCCCAATTGATTTTGAAGAGAGGAAGGGAGAGAAAGAGAGAGCATTGATGAGAGAGAGAAACATGGATAGGCTGCCTCCCACATATGCCCTGATAGGGGATTGAACCCTCAACCTCAGTATGTGCCCTGATGGGGAATCGAACCTGTCATCTTTTTAAAATATATATATTTTTTATTGATTTCAGAGAGAAAAAGAGATGGAGAGCAAGATAGAAACATCAATGCTGAGAGAGAATCATTGATTGGCTGACTCCTGCACACCTCCTACTGGGGATTGAGCCCACAACCTGAACATGTGCCCTGACATGGAATCAAACTGCAACCTCCTAGTTCCGTGGTCGGCAAACTGCGGCTCTCGAGCCACATGTGGCTCTTTGGCCCCCTGAGTGTGACTCTTCCTAAGCCTTTAGAGTACCCTAATTAAGTTAATAACAATGTACCTACCTATATAGTTGAAGTTTAAAAAATTTGGCTCTCAAAAGAAATTTCAATCGTTGTACTGTTGATATTTGGCTCTGTTGACTAATGAGTTTGCCGACCACTGTCCTAGTTCATAGGTTGATGCTCAACCACTGAGCCACACTGGCTGGGCCGAACCCACCACCTTTTGGTGTACAGGACAATGTTCCACACAACTGAGCTCCCTGGCCAGGGCCACACTGACTTTCACTCTCCTTACTGAGCATCTCCCCATGGCAGAACTGAGATTCACTAACGCCTTAAATTGTTTTTACAAGCAGAACTGTAGATTAAATATCCAAACACTGCTCTAGAGAGGCCCAAGCCATTTGTACTCCAGGAGCCTGTAAATTTGAGGGTGCCCTCAGGGACACTCCCCCTCCAGGGGCTCAGGACTGCAGGACACAGGTACCTCACGGAAGCTGAGCTTGCCGTCAAAGTCCTCGTCCACCTCCTTGATCATGCTTTTCAGGCCCAGGTGGGTCTGGGGGGCCCCCAGCTTCTCCATCATCAGCTTCAGCTCCATCAAGTCGATGAAGCCGTCCCGTCCGGCATCATACCTGCAGAGTCAAAGGAAGTACACTGATGAGGCATGGCACAGCCAGGACGAAAGAACACCTGTCACTCTCCCAAATGTGTGAATCTTTTTTTGGCCTCACCTGTTGAAAAGCAACTCAAATACCTCCTGCTTTGCAGCACCTGGATCACCGCATCAGAAGGGACCGCCTTCCTCAAAACACCTTTGGGAACTGCTATGATTCACAGTGGATCTTGTACTACATGTTTGTTTTAATGACTTATCTCGATAAGTGGGCCATCGTTTCTTGAGGATGAAAATGTTCCTGGTTACCTTTATTCCCCCCATTTCTGTCAATAAACATCAACTGAATCTCCTGATACTGGACAACCGGTGAGCTGCAGGAATGCGCCCCATGGACCCACTATATTCACACGGAGCAACCAGAGATTCCAGTAGCCTCCCCTCGGGTTCTCTACCTCCATTTCCACCAACCCCTCCTCACATCCTTCCGTCTCCTGCTTATGCTTCCTGCCCTTGCACGAGGCCATGAATCAGGCTTGGTCACTGCACTCTGGCTTTATGCTTTGCCCTCTGGCTCACTCATCTAGTCTCCAGTTCTGAATGGTCACTTTTGTGTGACTAACAGCTGAGAGAGGTCCCAGCTCTGCCCTCTTGTCTGAGTTTTAACCACAGAGCCAGCACCTCTGCTGGTTGTCCCTGGAGCCCCCCATCCCTCTGCCTGGAAACAAACCCAGCCGCCCCCCCGTGGAGATGCAGCCCCGCCCTCTACTCCAGAATGCCTCAGTCAGCCAGTAGGGCCTTCTTTAGCCTCTGGCCTCTGCTTTCTCCTGACCACTCCACCTGCCTGCTCTACACACTTGGACTATTACAGCATTTTCTCCCAGACTCCCTGGCCTACTTCCTTCAAGTCCATCTTATTTTCTGCTGCCCAGAGTTCTCTCTTTGCTCTCTTGCTTTAAAAAACATTATTCATGCATAATCGCCGAAAGGTGGAAACAACCCACATATCCATTGACAAATGAGTGGATAAATAAAGTGTGGTATATCCATACAATGGGATATGGCATATTTATACAATAGAATATTATTTGCAATAAGAAGGAATGAAATTATGATACATGCTGCGACATGAATGAACCTTGACAACATTATGCTAGGGTTGAAATAAGCCAGACACAAAAGACAAATACTGCACAATTACATTTAGATGAGGTATCTAGAATTCATAGCGATAGAAAGTAGAACAGTGGTTGGCAGGGAGTGGGGGAATGAGGAGTTACTGTTTAATGGGCTAGAGCCACTATTTTCAACCAGTGTGCAGCGGCACACTGGTGTGTCATAAGAATTTTTAAAACATGCAATACCTGATATATCATCAGGGGCACTGACCTCTTTTCCCTTAAATTGTCAAAGAAAAAAATGACAACAACCAACACAACAATAACTGTCTGGTGTAAATGACAGTTATACCTAATTTTTTTTTTTGGCAGATTGGCAAAAAAAAATTTTTTTTTTTTTGGTGTGCCACAGAATTTTAGTAATGAGTTTATGTGTGCCATGAGATGAAAAAGATTGAAAATCTCTAGGCTAGAGTTTCAGTTTGGGATATGAAAAAGTTTCTGGAGACGGATGGTAGTAATAGTTACAGGAGAATGTGAATGTACACTTAATGGTTAAGATGGTAAATTTTATGTGTATTTTAGCACTTGAAAAAATTAAATTAAAAAATCTGGTTTCTTCACTATCTTGCCCTTCCCCCAACCTAACAACTAAAGCCCACCATTGTTAGGAACCACACCACCACTCACCAGGAATTACAGCCTGTAGGCAACCAGAAATCCATCTCTGTGGGCTGGAGGTATTCTGAGGCCCACGGGGTCGGGCTGGAGATGAGGCCTGTACTCCTCAACATGATCTATTCCAGCCACAGTGGCTGACTCATGCCAATCCTCCCACCCAGAACACACCACCCACCCGCCCCTGACTCTCTACAGTGGCCTTTCTATACCCCAGAACTCTGGAAGCTGCCCCCTTCTCTCCTCTGATCTCCAACAGCACCCACTCTCTGTCCCCCTCTGGAACTCGCTGATGTGACCTCCTTCTGCATGGCATCTTTGAACTCAAGCAGCTCTGTGCTCTCACTAAACACTGCCTCCTTGCTTAGAAGAATCACAGTACAAGTGCTACTGGGTGCAGGCGAGACCCCTTGGTCTGCTGGTGACGCCAAGGGACACTTAAGGACAAGACAGGTGTTCCAGGTCTGGAATGAGCAAGGTTCTTCCGGGTTTCCAGGAAGGGGGCAGAGTATATGAATCACAGATGGACCAGTCCAGGGTCTAGTATTACCAAAGGATGGTTTCTGAGCCCTTTAAAAAGGAAGCAATGATTGCCATCAGTTCAATAAATATAATTCAGGGCCTTATTTACTTGGTTTTAACTTCTTTTTAAAGTAACGGCTTTATTAAGATATAATGTATATCATAAAATTCATTTTTAAAATTTGAATTCATAAGATTGTGTAGCCACCATCACTATTTAATTCCAGAACATTTTCGTCACCCAAAAATAAATCTGTATGGTTATTCCCATTCCCCTCTCCCCCACATCACCCCCTAGCAACTGCTAGTTTGTTTTCTGTCTTTATGTATTTGCCTATCTGGACAGTTCAGATAAACGGAATCATACCATATGTGACCTTTTGTATCTGGTTTCTTTCATTTAGCATAATGTTTTCAAGGTTCATCCATGTTGTGGCATATGTTAATCTGCATTTTATTCCTTTTTATTTATTGCCAAATAACGTGCTATTGTATAAATACACTATACTTTATTTATCCAGTCATCAGCTGATAGACATTTCAGTTGTTTCCACTTTTGGTTGTTATAAACAATGCTGCTATCACACTCACGGACAAGTTTTTGTGTAGACATACGTTTTCATTTCCCTTAGGTATATATCCAAGAGTGGAACTGCTGAGTCACATGTTCATTTGCTTTTGAAACAAGATTGTCAAGCTAGTCCAACAGAAAACCACGGCTAACCTGTTATCTCTGCCAGGGGGAGCAAGGCCCCTCTGATAGGCTGCTGGGGGAAAGATAAACAGGTCATAGATGCCTATACAATTAGGTGGGTTTGCTATTGGGTGTAGAGCAATCTAGAAAGGGTGCCAACTATCACATTTGCTGGTGACACAAAGCTGGGGCAGAAGCAAGACCCAAAAGATCTCAGCAAACTGGTGATGTCCAGGGTTAAATCAGAGCAAGGAAGAGCTCATATTATCTAGCAATTCCATGTCTGGGTATACACCCAACAGTATTGATAGCAGGGACTTGGCCTGGCCAGCATGGCTCAGTGGTTGAACGTCAACCTATGAACCAGGAGGTCACGGTTCGATTCCCGGTCAGGGCACATCCCCGGGTTGCAGGTTCAATTCCCAGTGTAGAGCTGATCAATGATTCTTTCTCGTTATTAATGTTTCTCTCTCTTTCTCCCTTTCCCCTCCTCTCTGAAATCAATAAAAAAAATTTTTTTTTTTAAAAAAAGAAAGAAAGCAGGGACTTGAACATGTTTATAGCAGCATTATTCATAATAGTCAAAGGTGAAAACAATTCAAATGCTTATTGATGGGTGACTAAATAAATAGAATGTGGTGTGTACTTACAGTGGAATATTATTCAGTTTTAAAAAGGAAAGAGCCCGGCCAGTGTGGCTCAGTTGGTTGACCGTCAACCCATGAACCAGGAGGTCATTGGTTCGATTCCTGGTCAGAGCACATGTCTGGGTTGCGGGCTCAATCCTCAATAGGGGGCAAGCAAGAGGCAGTCAATTGATGTATCTCTCTCATCGATGTTTCTTTCTCTCTATCCCTCTCCTTCCCTCTCTAAAAATCAATAAAAACATATTTTTAAAAAAGAAAATGGAAGGAAATTCTGGCACATGCTACAACATGGAGAAATACTGTATGATTCCACTTATATGAGGTACCTAAAATAGACTCACAGAGACAGAAAGTAGAATGGTGGTGGGAATGGAATGGGGCGCTATTATTTCATTGTTATTGTTAACAGAGTTTCAGTTTTACAAGATGAAAAGAATTGTGGAGATGGATGGTGGTGATGGTTGCACATCAACGTGAATACACATAATGCCACTGAAATTGTGCATTTAATAATGGGTAAAATAGCCCTAGCCGGTTTGGCTCAGTGGATAGAGCGTCGGCCTACAGACTCAAGGGTCCCAGGTTCGATTCCGGTCAAGGGCATGTACCTGGGTTGCGGGCACATACCCAGTAGGGAGTGTGCAGGAGGCAGCTGATCGATGTTTCTCTCTCATCGATGTTTCTAACTCTCTATCCCTCTCCCTTCCTCTCTGTAAAAAATCAATAAAATATATTTAAAAAAAAATAATGGGTAAAATAGTAAAATTTATACCTTACCACAATTTTTTTTTAAAGGCAAGCTCACAAAACTAAGTCCTCCTCGCCCACTTCTCAGGTGCAGGTTTTGGAGGAAAGGGCTCAGTGGCATGTGCGATGACATTTGGAGATTTGCCAGACGTCAGTGAGTTTGAGGGCTGCCCAAAACCCATGGGTAAAATCTTGACGGCGAGAAGGAAAAGTTCCAAATCCTGGATAAAGGGGGAGCAGTGCTCCCCAGCCCACAATAGTCAGCTCCACTCCAGGCTGATCCCAACACCGGGGGACATGGGCCTGGTCAGTGGGGAGCACCCGGGAAGGGGGATGGTGTTTAAGACCCCACACCAGGATTAGAGAAGGAACCTGGAGCACCTGGCGCTGGGAAGCAGAGAGCTGTCCTCAGATTGTGCATTTACTTCCCAGGAACCTTTCCGAAGGACGGCGAGGACTGGGCTCTGTGCATGGCCAGGACAGAAGCGGCCTTAGCCAACACAAGGAAGAGCTCTCTGGCAAAAACAGGCGACTAGGAGGAGACCTGAGAAAGGAGAGCTCTTACAAACAGGCCACAGGGACAGTCTCCGTTACAGGGAGTCCTAGTCAAAGTAAACAGGCTTCTTTAGGTGGAACTTTCCAGAGCCTTCCATACGGTCATGTGTCTGAGACTTAGCAGAGGAAAACAGCACACAGACTCGTCTGACCACTGGTCTCTGCCTCTGGGAATTTCCACCGGAGGAGGCACAACGGACAACCTGGGGTACCAAAGAGAATACTTTGGGAAACACTTCCCTGGGCAGTTCCAGAAGGGCGACCAGTGAAATGACCGGGACAGCTGCTTCCATGCTGAGATTTTGAATGAAATGGCCCCACCCACTGCTCAGCCCACAGTGTGCATTCCACCAAAGTTTGCGGAGGAAACTAAAGCGAAGAAGGGGGAAGGGGTGCATTCAAGATGTGAACCATTGGGGGCTGAAGCCGAGAGGGTTAGGGTCTGGACACTAAGGAAGAAAAAGAGAAGGCAGGAAAGTAACAGCCCCAAAACTTAGGTGAAAAGACTGAGGAGGGCCAGAATGAAGAGGTAAGCAGGGGCGAGGATGGAGATAAGAAAAGGTCAGGAAACAAAGTGGGAATTTGTCTTGGGGGGGGGGGGGGGCGGGGGCGGGCACGAGGAGGACCAGGGTCTCCCTGCTCCCCTAACCTGGAGCTACATGCCTTCCCCCCCTCCCCCTTCTTCCCTGTCTCCACCACCCCACCCCCCAGCACAGAGGAGCTGTGAATAGGAGGCCATGCGTGGGGAGGGGCTTGGAGACTTTCTTCTTGTTTTTCTCATCTGGATTCTGGTTGAGAGGAGTTCAGAAGGTTTAGAAAACCTTTATTTTAGGCCCGGAAGCTTCAAACATTCTCCAGGCCTAAGAAAAAGGGCAAATATGTCAGAAAGGGACTCAGCACAGACTGGAAACAGGTTAAGGAATTCCACTTGCTGTGACTGGGCTGGAAGTTTGGTTTGACCACTTTTTCCTGCCTGGAAGCAGAGCCCACCACCCAGGGGGCAGATCCCAGACAGAAGAAAGAGCCGAAGCTGCAGTCGAGCAGCCCTGCAGCCCCGCTGGGGTCCCGCCGTGAGCCACCAGCTTGGCACAGGAATAGACAGTGTGTAGACAAAGAGGGGACATCTCCAAGGCCAAGAAAGACAGGGAAGGAAGGGGTCATGAGCCAGCCACCGCCTCAGTCCCAGGGACGCAGCAAAGGCTGCTTTCGTTGTTCCTGCTGGAAGCCCCGGCCAAGTGCCATCTCTGCAAGTCCTGGCAGGACTTTAAAGTGATCCCAGGAGTGGCATCTTCCCTCCTCCCCGTGGAGCTGGGATTGATCATTCAGACCGTCTAGGAGGGTTTGTCCACAGTCCCTTCCTTCAGGGCCTGCATTTGCAAGAGAGGCAAAAAACTTCCCAGGGCCCCTTACTGTGTTATCTGCTCCTCTCCAAGGATCTAAGACTACCTACGTGTGCAGCACACACAATGGGATTCAGAGTGTCTAATAACTAAAACCAGCCTGCTTTGCAGTTCACGACGCATTGTCTCAGATTCTAATCCTTTTCATCTTTACAAGTCCTATGAAGAATCACTAATAGCCACCTGTTTCTTGTTTTATTGAGAGCTTACTAAGTGCCAGGCACTGTGCTAAATCACCTCGCTGCATTCAACAGTTCTGTAAAGTGGCGATTAGTCACCCACTTGACAGATGGTGACAGGTAGGCAGCAAAGCCAAGTCCTGTGTGGATCACAATGAACCTGGGACTTCCAAACAGGAGCTTGGCTTTACATGGGTGTGGGGAACGCAAAAATGATCATTAGCTGAGTTTATACCGTGTGGCCCTCCACTCGAAGGGGGGCCGGGGGCACGATGCCTACTCAATGTCCCAATGAACAGACCACTACTGCAACTGTGAGATTTACACCTCTTACAGCTTATATATGAAGCCTGTGGCAGAAGTGATAGGAGCCACATTGCTGAGTCCTGAATGTGGGCGGACTCTGATTTTGGTCTTAAAGCATGATGCTTTGGACCGCCCAAATCTGCAAAGTCATTCATTTTTGGCCAAGAGAATACTGATGTTGCCATCTTACAAACATCTGGAGAAAGTCTCACCAGCCAAGCCCTTCAAATAAATTTACACTGATTTAAACCCCCAACACATCCTCTGAGGGATGTAGTACTGTGAGGCTGATGAAGAAACTAGGCCCATCAAGGTCAACCTGCCCAAGGTCACTAGACCTAGTGAGGTTAGCCAGGAGGACATCCATCCTGATGCCCAAGCCTGCAGCCCAACCCTGGGGCTGGGAGGCATGGCCACCGGAGGTAGGTTCTGGGGAAGGAAGATTTGATATCAGGCCAGTCCTTACACAATGCCAAGGTTGCCCCTCCAAGGACGGTTCACAGAGACAGGTTAGCCAAAGCTAAGGTAGAGAGGAGTTTCTGGGGGAAGTCAGGTGTTAAAAAGATAAGGGCCTTTCTGAAGGTTGTAAGATTCTCTACATTATTACCACATCCCATGGTGGGTGTGGCTACAGGTGCTGGAGGTGCAGACCCTGAGCAGAGGTGCCCAGGCCGGCCCAGAGGGCACAACAACCTTCCTTTATGTGCTCAGAGGCCCTCTTCTCAAGCAACTGCAGTGTGGAAGCCCCTTTAGACAAGGCCGCTGAAAATCGCTCATCTTCCATCACACTTTTGGGGCCTGTGGGAAAGGCGAATGAAGTTGGATATGTCCTCCTTATTCTAGAAAACTCTTTTGCTGCCTGCCCCATGAAAATGCTATCACGTTCCTTGCCATTTGGAATCCGGCCCTGAGAAAAGGAAACGGCAGCTAGAACAACCTGCCCGAGTCGGGCCCACCTGCACTGCCCAGTTGCCCCTGGAGACAGACGTCACTTCCCAGCACTGGAATTTAGGACCAGGTCACAGGGGAACCTGGAAGGGGAGGGCCTGGAGAGGGAGGGCGACCACGGCCCTACCCGGCCCAGTGAGGCCCCGCAGGCAGGGTCCCAGCCCTAAGCCTAGCTGGGGCTTTCTCTCTACAAGCCTGGCCTAAACCTGCATTCACACCCCCACCATTTCAAACCATCAAAATATGTTCTTTTCCTCCCCACAGTTTACATCTTTCAAACGCTTGCAGGATTATTAGAATTCCCTTAAGCCCTTGGCTCCCCACTACTAATACCTTAGCTCCTTTTTTTCTATAATTTAAATTTTAACCCAGCTTTTTCTTATTAAAGACAACCCAGGATATTAAAGAAAAACCACATGTGATCCCAAAACCTAGCACCCTTTTGTGTTTCCTGGGGCTTCCCTCTAGCCCTCCTCGGGATTGGTGACTTTTCCCCACGTTTTTGCTTTAAAATGTCTTCAGTCCTGCCCTGGCCAGCGTGGCTCAGTGGGTTGGGCGTGGTCCCGTGCACCAAAAGGTTGACAGTGGACTCCCAGTCAGGGCACTTGCCGGGCTTGCAGGTTCAATCGGGTAGGGGGCCTGCAGGAGGCAGTGGATGGATGATTCTCTCTCATCATTGATGTTTCTGTCTCTCCCTCTCCCTTCCTCTGAGATCAATTAAAAAAACACACATATATTGCCCTAACCGGTTTGGCTCAGTGGATACAGCGTCAGCCTGAGGACTCAAGGGTTCCAGGTTCGATTCCGGTCAAGGGCATGTACCTTGGTTGCGGGCACATCCCCAGTAGAGAGTGTGCAGGAGGCAGCTGATCAATGTTTCTCTCTCATCGATGTTTCTAACTCTCTATCCCTCTCCCTTCTTCTCTATAAAAAATCAATAAAATATATATTTTTTTAAAAAACACATATAAATAAATATATTTTTAAATCTTTAAAATGTCCTCAGTTCCTGTCATCTGCATACTCTCCAGGTTTTGTTAGGGAGAGTCTCTGGTCCGAGCAGCACTGAGGATGGCCCTGCTGACACAGGCCGGGTTCAAGCCCAGCCCTGCCACTCACTTGGGAGAGGCCTGGGCTAGGGGCCCTCTGCAGACTGAGTGTGAGAGCCATCTGTGCCATGCAGGGTGGGAGAGGGGCCAAACGGAGATAAGACGCCTGCACTGGCCCCTGCACCTGGGAAGCAGCCAGCGCGAGGGAGCTATTTCTAAAAGCAGTGCCTGTCTGCAGCCACGAAGAGGAAGCAGACAGCTTCCAGGGCTTCTGCTCTGCATTGCTGCCCACACCCAACCAGGCCTCAAACAGGTTCCACCATCTTAGCATTCAGCAGGGAACCCAAATCCACAGCCTGCAGGGCTCCCTGTGCTGAATCTCCACCAGCCCTTAGTGAGGGACCCCGCCTAGCCATCCTATGTCAGGGGATTAGGTCTGCTCCCAAGGGCCCACTCTTTACTGACTGGGGTAGGTCAGCAAGGCCAGGCTGAGATCTCTGAACACACAGCTGTGTGTGCCTATGACCTAGAAAAGCCCCCAGCCTGGCCAGAGGGGCCAATGATGCCTAGTCCCCACCCCACCAAAGGCCCGCTAGCAAGGGAGCGAGGGCCAGTTTCCAATGTGGGCCCAGAGCTGGCAGCTCCTCTTTCCACGAATCACTGGGCTCCCACTGTGCGGAGCCCCTGGGTTTTCTTGGTTTTCAGCACACAAATAATCTCGCCTTAATGGAAGAAAGAAGCCGCCAGCTTTTGTCTGAAGGCTCAGCCATCAGAAACTCCCCAGGGACCCCTCAGAAGGGGGCTCTCAGGGGGGTGGCAGTGCCCCAGAAAATGCCTTAGTGTTGGTGGATCATGCCTCAGACTCTACCAGGACATCGGAACACCCCCACTTTTCTTTCAAAAGGCCTTGTATGGAAATTATGTATTTCAAACAGGCAGGGGCTGGCTACTCAAAGTGTGGTCCCTGGACCAGGTCACTCAGGATCATTAGAAACGTAATATCAGGCCCCGCCCCAGACCTGCTGGATCAGAACCTGCGTTTTTATGACTCCTGCTGGTGCCCAGGCTCTTTCAAGTAGGAGAAAGGCACTGTGCCAGACTATCCCCAAGGTGAGTGGCCTTTCCTGGGCCACCCACCCCACCCCCCTTCTCACTGTGCGGATCCCTAACAGGGCCTATCCACATGAGCCTCCGGACTCCCCAAGTCACAGGACGGTCCCTCCTCCTCCAGACTCCCCTGGTTGCCCATTCTCTTAGTCTCTGGTTTCCTAGTCTTTGTGTGGGTCCCCCTCCACCTCCCAGCTGTCAAGTCATCTGCTGCTCCTTCCTTCCTTCTTTCCTTCCTGCTTGCTGCAGGGAAACCAGATCTCCAAGTGTGTTACCACTGCTTGCAAAGTAAGAGTAAGCAGGCTCTGAGCAAGGGCCCGGGGGACTCGCAGGAGTTAAGTACAAAAGCTTGAGCCCAAAGTCTTTGATTTCCAATCAGGCTGCTCCCAGCCAGCTTTGTCGAATGAGCTCCCGGCTTTGTCAAGTTCTATTCACCCTCTCACTCACCACCCAGCTCCTAGCTACCTGGGGCCACTCCTGAGCAGGAGGAAAGCACAAAGACCAGTCCCAGCGGGAAGCAGAGGTACAAAGAGACAGTTGAGCTGTGATAAGGCCGGAACTTGGGCAGAGCTGGAGTGGAAGGAGGTGGCTGGGACAGGGGAGCAAATGTGCTGAGAGGGAGCCACCATCACCAGTCTAGTCCAGAGGGGCCAGGATGTCCCAGAAGGGCGCAGAGGGCCCACTCTCACAAAGCATTCTAGGAGAGTTGTGTCTGTCAAAGGGCAACAGAAGGCGACCCTCCAAGAGTTTGAGGCAGAGACACAACATCAGATAGCTGTTTCAGAAAGACCTCTCAGCTCTGTGTGCAGAATGGATTTTTTTGGGGGGGTGGGGGATGAACAGACTAAGGCAGGGGGCCCAGTTGGGGAATGCCACGTAGTCCTAGCCATGGAGGGATGCAGGGGGGCGATGGTGAGGTGGGAGTGGTACCGGCTACAGATGAACACCAGCTTCACCTGTTCTGTGCACAGCCAGTGCTGTGGGTTCTCATTGTGACCAATTCCTTCCTTTTCTGGCACAAGGCCAACCTCTTGGCAGGCTGCAGGAGACCAGTGGAGGCTGGGTTTTGTCCCCACCGTCAGCCACAGCACCCTGTAGTTCCACACATCATACGCGGTGTCTGAAAGCTCTTAAAGAAAAGTGGGGGCAGCCCTGGCCGGATAGCTTACTTTATTAGAGCATTGTCCCAATACGCCAAGGTTGTGGGTTCAATCCCTGGTCAGGGCACATACAAGAATCAACCAATGAATGCATAAATAAGTAGAACAACAAATACCTCTCTCTCTCTCTTTCTTTCCCTTCCTCTAAAATCAATAAAAAAATTTTTTTTTAAAGTGGGGCAGAGCTGAGCTCCCCCACTACAGAACACCCACTGTGTGCTCAGCTCCTCACAAGACAGCAGAGGGGAGGCAGAGCCAGGCGAATGCTACTCAGGCTTCAGTGCAGTCAGGGAAATCTACTTAGTCCCAAATGCATGCTGGGGAGTGGCCCTACCGGGGACTGCCACATGGATTCAGGAAGCGAGATGGCAAGGGGTGATGGCACAGGACAGCAGCTCACTGCACCAAGTCCCCCCGCCCCCAGCCTCATGCTCTTAAACTGGATGCCATAACTCAATAGTGGGAAGACCTCAATGCAAACCCTCCTGCTGATGCCAGCAACCCAGAGTGGAAACAAAGCAAACCAGTCCCCATGGCCATCCCCAAAGGAACATGCCAGAGACAATGCCATAACAGGTCAGTGGTGCAGTATTTCAGCCACACTGAAGGCACAAATACCCTCTGACCACGAAGGAACTGAAAGGTGGGGTGCAGAGGGAAGAGCCCTGGCAAGCTTCTGACTCAGCAACGCAAGTGTGACAGTAACAATTCCTCCTCCTGGAGCCTGGGTGGGCTCCTCCTGAGGAAGGTGGAAGGCAGCAGTGGCTGGGAGTGTGCTCCTGGGGTCAGACTCCCCTGGCTCAAACCCCTGGTGACCTCATGTACTGTGTGTCCCTGGGCAAGTTACTCGAACTCTCTGAGCTTCCATTTCCTCCTGTGTCTAGTTGTTGCCAAAATGAAAGGAAGGCAGATAAACTCTCAGCTTATCAATGAGGGCTCACTTTTCTAGTTTTGGTTGCTATTATCTCGTTAAGAGAAAGACCCTCATCCTGGGGCCTCCCCTTAGTCCTTTGGAAATTGGGGCACTCTTGCTGGGTTTGGGCAAATATGGGCTGGAGACTGTTTGGGGGCAGGGGGTGAGTGGATCTGGGAATCTTGAGTTCCAGGCAATCCACCCAGAAAGGAGGTGAGATGAAAGGACCAAGGTTGTGAGGACTCAACAGTCGGGTCCCAAGGGAAGCCTCTCTGGACAAAGACTGATTGAGGGGAGGGGAGGGTAAAAGGCTCTTCTGATCAGGGATGTCGAGCCGCTTGATGGTGGGTTCTTTGCTGTGAGTGTGCAGTAAGGGGGTGCCTCCCCTTAGCTCCCAACTTTCCCCATAAAAGTCCTGAGGGGCCAGACAACCAGGCAGAGGAGCCCCTGGAAACCCAGCTCTGGGAATTCCCAGGAGCCCTGTGACTCTCGGGGGACAGGTGCCCCCAAACAACCGGGGGTTTTCATACCCAGACTTGGTCAGGCCTGGGGCAGCCCCTGCAGTGCCTCACCCCTCTTGACCCCCAAGACCAGGAGGAGCCTGGGAGGAAAATGGCCAGGGGGAGGCCCAGCTGAAGTGGGAAGTGGAGGACGAGGCTATGGCTCCAAACGGGGAGGAAGAGCACCTGGCCGCCGCCCTCAGGGTCTGGCTCTCCACCCACTGCTTCCCTGCCGGCCAGTCCATCCCCTGTGTCCCTGCTCTGGGCTGGCACCACCTTAAATCCAGCGGCCCTGCTGGGGCCAGAGGGACCTGCAGCTCCCTTAGTGGAAAGAACATGGGGCTGGAACTGGAGTGACCTAATTAAGGCTGTGACCGCACACCAAGTAGTCACGCGATCTTGGGGACAACCTGAGAAGGTGGTCACTTACCTTTTTCCACATCTCACTTACAGGCGTGTGCCCGTGTGGCATGTGGTCCGTGTCACTGCTAGAAGGAACTGTACTACCTCATTGAGAGCTCCCATTCCTCTGACAGCCCTGTGAGCTGCCCAGCTCCCCTGGGGCACTAATTAGGGCCTCAGTGCAGCTCCAGAGGAAGACCCTCTGCTGGTGTCAAGGCACCCCTACCCTCCAATGGCCCTGGCCCTGGCCCTGGGGTGACCGGGGGCCTGGAGGAAGAAGTTAGCCACACAACCACAAAGACCCACCCCTGCCTTCCCAGGGCAAATCCTATGGAGGGGGAGGGGAACCTCACAAAATCAACAATAACAGACAGTTCTATAATAATAACTAAGTGTAACCAATTAGAAAATGCGGGGCGTGGGAGAGAGAGGCTGTGGGGGGCCATCAGGCCAGCAAGAGGAGGGCCAGGCTGGGGGAACTGGCGGGAGAGGAATGCAATAGCCAGCGGGGCCTGGCCTTGAGGTGCTCATGAGGAGTCTGGACTTTGTTCCGTGGGCAATAGGGAGCTACCAAATGTTGTATGTTGTCCCCAAAGGTTCTGAAACAGAAAACAAGGTAATGAGGTCTGGGCTCTGGCAAGAGGATGGATGGGAGGAGGACAGTCTAGGACAGTGATGGCGAACCTTTTGAGCTCGGCCTGTCAGCATTTTGAAAAACCCTAACTTAACTCTGGTGCCGTGTCACATATAGAAATCTTTTGATATTTGCAACCATAGTAAAACAAAGACTTATATTTTTGATATTTATTTTATATATTTAAACGCCATTTAACAAAGAAAAATCAACCAAAAAAATGAGTTCGCGTGTCAGAGGTTCGCCATCACTGGTCTAGGAGGAAGCTGCCCAGGCCTAGGGCAGGTAGTCCAGTGAGGTCTGGAGGTCAGGAAGCTGGCAGAGGCTGTGCCACGCGTGGCCCCACCTGTCTATGGAGGGGGTGGGGTTGCCAGGACAGCTGAGATTTGGAGCCTAAGAAGCTGGAGGTGGAATGATATTAATTAACGAGAGAAGCTCATTGGCACAGGGGACAAGAGTGCAGGCTGCCTGGGTTCCAGTCACACCACTGACACCATGTGTGACACTGGGCAAGTGACTTAGCTTCTCTGTGTCTCAGTTTCCTCATCTGTAAATGGGGGATGATATACCCATCTCAGTGATTCTGATGTGTAAATGCTAGAGACAATGCCTGCACACAGTAGGTGCTCTGTAAGCAATGGTTGTTAGGTGGTGTTGGAGAGCCCAGTGCTCAGTAAAATTGGCCTTTGTAGGTAGGTCAGGGGGGTGGGGCAAGCATGAGGCATTTAGGAAGGGGCAGAGTGGGCAGGATCGGGGACAGCACCTTTCCAAGGCCAAGACAGAGTTCACCAGGTCCCTTGAGCACAGAGCTAGGGTGGTCAGCAGCCAGATCTTCTTGTTGGAGAGGTAATGGCTGGGGCCACTGTCCCAGGAACAATGGGTGTTCAGTGAGCAGTGCTCGGTGGGGCTGCGGGTCCACAGAGTGTCTAACCCCAGAGCTGGGACCAGCTGCAGCCCTCGGGTCCCCCTGCCATTCCACCAGGATGGGGTAGAGGGGCCAGTCCTGGGCACATGACAATATGAAAGCCCCAAGTACGTCCTCCTATTTCCACAAACCAGGTCCACGCTGGAAAAGGGCTAAACGGCCTGTCGGTGACCCAGGGGCAGCCTTGCGTGGTGAGAGACTGTGCAGCCACACCAGCCACCAGAGGTGGGGTCATCCCTTCAGAATCAGGCCCCAGCGAGGCTGGAAGGAATCACTGCTCTGTCCTGTCCCTACTTCCCCAAGGCTCCCGCTGGCCTGGAACCAGGAACTGTCCAAGGAGACTGCTGCTGGCACTGGCAACCCGGTCCTCACCTCCAAAAGCAAAGAATGTACCTTCATTCAGCCAACACGGGGGGTGCCCAGGCTGAGATGAAAAGAAGATAAAACCAGGCCAGACACCCCCACACCCATCCACCCACGCCTGTACAAAGGCCTCCATGCCGAGAAGGGGCCCTGGCAACAGAACCCCAGGCAGCGCTGAAAGGAATGAGGGCCCTCCATGCACTGACTCCTAGCCAAAGATGGTGGCTGGCCCCACACACTCACCAACTCTTCCTCTGCAGCCCCTTCCAAAGGGAGGAACTCAGAGACTGGTGATGATGGAGAGTAAAGGAGGTTTGGGGAGAGAAGAGAGAGAAGTGGAGGAGGCATCAGCAAAGAGTTTTCAAAGACAAAGCAGGTGAGGAGTGTCACTGATCAATTTGCCCCAGGAAGCCAGTTGGCCCTCCAGATGCAGAGGCCGGATGGTGGGTCCAGCAACGCCAGGCTCTCGGTAAGGTAAAAGGACTACTTCGGGCAACAGCAGTTTTGCTGAGAGTTGGCCTAGGGAATGTTGACACAGACACACATCCTCCACCCCCAAACATACACACAGTGCTTCCAGCTGCCAGGGATCCACAACCACAGGCAGAGAGAGACCATAAGGGTCTCCACTAAAATAGCAGAAGTGAGTGTCCCAGAGAAATGACCTCTACACTCAGGCACTCAGGAGCCCCTGGGAATGGGCTGCTTGCTACTCTGGAATCCAAGCCTGTGTCTAAGCCCCTCTCATGTACACAAAATCACAGGGGACAGAAGAGAGCCACAGCACCCTGCTCAGGAAAAGACCCCAAAGGACACAGGGGGCCCCTTCCCTTCCTCAATGACAGAACCCCCATTGTGGCCGGGGACTGGCCCCGCAGGGAAGGGAGTCCTGTTGTGGTCCGACCATGGTCATCACCTTCCTCTGGGTAGTCACCGGGCTGGGTGGGCCCATGACCCAGTGCTGGCCATGGGATGCCAGAGGCTGGCTGAGGGGAAGACTTGGGAAAGATTTCCTCATTGTTTAGAAGAGCCCCAGGTCTTTCCTCCCTAGATGTGACTTGGGGAGCCTTGTCATCTTGCTATCAGCACACAGATAAAGCCAAGAGAGAAAGTGGCAGGTGGCAGAGAAGGACCGGACCCTAGTCCTTGATGGAAGCAGCCAACAGGCCCAAGGGCCTCCTTGTCCTCTGGACCCCTGCCACGTGAGCTGATGCATTTCTTTACTGATCAGTGAGTTCGGGGCAGGGTTTTCTGCCACTTGAGCCAAAGGCCTCCCTCCTAACACATGACAGGACAGCAGAGCTGGTCTCAGCATTCCTGTTTAGGAACAGACACCTAAACTGTTGGCGGTGATCCCTCAGGAACAGAACAGCATGAGGCTTCCGTTCTTGAAGTCGTACATAAATATCTCCACTATTTTACAAGAAAATTTAAACAGGAAACATACTTTTATAATGGAAAAAATGTGTTTTCTTTAAGCTGTGAGATTCTAATCTCCTCTTTCTCTTCAAACCAATGGGTCTCAACTATGTCTGGGGAAACGGGTCCTAAACCCCTTGGAGGAGATGTTTCAGAGGAACTGAAGGCTTGAGGGGAGGAACCTCTGCTCTAACCAAGGGGCTCAAGGAGGCAGACTCCCAAGGCCAAGGTTTCTGTGCCACCAAGTCTTCCTTTCCATCTGGAGTTTTTAAGCCCCTTCAGAGCTTGACTGTAGCCTGGCTCAAACACATCTTGGACCCCCCCCTCAGGGGAAGTAACACCAAGGCAACCCTTCTGAGGGTGCAGTACGTCACACTGGGGACCCCAGCTTCTGCCTCTTTTCCCCCTCAGGAACTGAGGTCTGCCCCAGCGAGGGAAACCCCAGGCCAATGACCAGAAGAGAGGAAGGAGGAGTGAGACCACATGGAATCATGTGGCCCACCTTCTGCCCTCAGAGGTCACACAGGTCCTCCCCAGTGCTTCAAAGCTCTCAGCCCCCATCCTCTGGCTCCAGAAGCCTCAGTTTGAATTCCTTCCCAATACTGGCTGGCTGCTCTTCTCCGACTGTGTCCAGAAATACCAGGACCTCCTGCCATGAAGGCAGCAGAATGCCTCCTCACAGGGTCTGCTAGGCTTCCTGAGGTGTCTTGTACACGGGTGGTGGGTGACTTTTCCAGGACTTGCTTTCCTCCCTGTCAAGCAGCATCATGTTAAATCTAAGTTGCTGTTAAGTTTGTTGAGCCCTGACTGGTATGGCTCAGTTGGTGGGCATCGTACTGTCCTACTGGGCACTGAAGCTTGCTGGTTAGATTCCGGGTCAGGCTCTAACAACTCAGATGTCCCTGTACATAGGTTCCCCAAGGAGCACCTAGGATTTAGGACCAGGGGTGTCCTCGATCATCAACACTCAAGGGAAACAGAAGCAGGAGGCTATAGAGGCTTTTTCCAGGAGGACTGCAAAATGCTGTGGAGGCCAAGCATTGTGAGTGCGTGAGAGGGTATGTGAGAGCGAGCATGGATGTCAGCATGCATATAGGCATGTGTCAGTGTGCAAGGGCGCTGGAGGCAAAGACCAACAAGTAGTTAACATATAAATGCGAGAAGTCCATCAGAAGGTTGATGGACTTTGATACTCAGCAAGGACTGAGAATCAGCATTGTATTACCCTGCTGCTGACCAAATGGCTGAAGGCAATCCCCTACCCCGCTGTCGGCAAACCGCAGCTCGCGAGCCACAGGTGGCTCTCTGGCCCCTTGAGAGTGGCTCTTCCACAAAATACCATGTGTGGGCACGCACGTACAGTGCGATTGAAACTTCGTGGCCCATGTGCAGAAGTTGGTATTTTGTGGAAGAGCTACACTCAAGGGGCAAAAGAGCCGCATGTGGCTCGCGAGCCGCGGTTTGCCGAGCCGCAGTTTGCCAACCACTGCCCTAACCTGATAATCCTTTATTGTTTACCAAACCTTACCACTGATATGTCTGTTTGGTTTGCTAAAGGGCAAATGTGTGAATAAAAAGCTATGGGTCCTGAGATTTGGGGAGCCACTCCACTAGAGAGTAGGTCTCCACCTGGTTCCCCCATGCCTTCTAAGTTTATATTTCTTGTCTAGTATATCCATTTGTGCACGGCCCCTTCTCCAGATCCTGAATCCTTGCTGCAAAAGGTTGTGGCACAAGGGTACCTGAGTTGCACATTCACGAAACAACAAGCTAAAAGCAAACATTCACAAAACCTAGAGGGTGTGCTGGGCTCCTAACCTCAGCACGTCTTCCCTGAGGCAGACCAGCCTGGCAGTCCCCAGCTCCCGAGACCCACTGGCTCAGCCATGCTGCAAAACCAAGCATGATGTAGCCTCGTGTAAACCAGACACCCCAAACTCAGTGGAGAAGGTATTTCTATTTCCTAGTTAGACTGAGGTGGGGGAAACCACAGGGCTGAGAGTATAAATCAAGTTTGAGTCCCTTGGATGGTACAACCTTGAATCAGGCACTTGTTAACTAATTTTTTTTTTTTTTTACATAATGTAAGGCTTTAATAACTCACTCAATTTCAAATTCTCATAAAATGAGATGGCTCTGTAATAAGGAGGGTGGAGGGCACTTCTGAGAGAGAGGAGGGAGGAAACTCCAGCAAAGAAAGAACTGCCAGGGGCTGTGGACCTCAGGAGCCCCTCCCACATCACGCTCATCACACATGCTGGCAAATAAAAACAAGCAGTGCTCACTGGGCGAAGGAACAGTTCCAAGTCACGCTGTCTTTCTGCCAGAGACCAAGGCCCTGAAAGAGAAGCCAGCCTGGGTTCTGGCTGAACACCCCCCAGGAATTCAAACAAGCCCTGGGTTCCCTCACCCCACCTTCATCCAGAACAGTTCAACGTGCAAATCCAGGGCAGGTGAGAGAATTTCAAATCCAAGGGCATCCCTGTGACCGCAGCTACAGGAAGGTCAGAAGTCCTCCTTCCCTAAGGAGGGAAAAGCACTCAACTTCCATTTATTTGCATCTCCTTTCCAATCTTTAAGGTCAATTCACTCAAAAGATGTGGATGAGTTTGGGTGAAGCACCTCACCTCTACCCCCCAGTACAAACCTCCTTAAGAAGGCTCCTTTCACCTCTTTGGCAAAACCCCTCTAATCCCACACCCCCTTTCTCCCGCCCTCAGAGAGGGAGGAGAAAAGAAAACTAGGGGTGGGGGGAAGACAAGGAATGAAGGGTTCCAAGACAACCTCATCTTTTCGGGGTTCAATGGTGACCCGGGAATTGGTTGTTGGCAGGATGTCCATGACATCATCATTTCGGATTCTTAATAAAAAGACAACTTTCCCATAGCCAAATGCTCCTCTTCCCACCCTCTCTTCAGGGAATTGAAACACAAGCTTTTAAAATGCTGCAAACACATCACAGCTGCATTTTCAGATGTTGCATTTGGGTCCTGCCCTTAAGTGGCTGCCCTCGTTACCTCCCCCTTTGAAAGAGGCCCCTGGCTAAGTTCCAGGGTAATTGAAATTTCCTGTCTAACCTTGACCACTCCGCCAGCTCCTGTTACAGTCCTGGACACACACTGTAGAGTCAGTTTCTTCTGGGCCTTCTCACTCTTCGTTTAAAATCAGGCCACTATTCTGTAGGCTCAGGCTATCTAGTAACACACTTGGAAATGGAGAGGGAACTTTCTCTGGCCTGGCTGATGACGCCTCTGGCTTCCCACACTCATTAGAAAATTCTCTTTATTCTACAACTCACCATTGAGGAGCCAGGATACAAAGACAAATGACCCCATGCCAAGAACCCAACGTGCTCACAAGCCGTGAAGGAAGAATCCAGTTGTTTGGGGTGTGTGTGTGTGTGTGTGTGTGTGTGTGTGTTTTAATCTTGAAAAATGTAAGAAATCCCCAGGCAAAATACTTTTAAATACAAGAAATCACCTTTAAAAGTTCAAAGCATGTTTTGCAGTATCTGCTTGAATCTCTCTAGCCCCGAACGAAAGAATGAGCGTGCTCTGTACCGGTCAAGTCAGGTTCTGACAAACTCCAAAGTGACATCAGAATCTGGATCTAGAAACTCTGATTAAAAGTAAAATTCCTACTGAAAGTAATTGCGCTCCTGGCACCAGTGGGGGTTCTATTGGTTTGGCTTTGTTTTCATAGTTAGATGGCAACTCCGTTTGAATTAGGATTGGGCTATGGGAAGACTGATTCTCTTCTGTTGGGGGTGGGATCATCCTGGCTTTGGTTAGGTCTCTGACCTTCCTAGCTCACTCAGATAACCTAAATTAAGAGTCTGACGTTCCTAAATCTGAGGGCATCCTTGAATGGACTTTCCTCATACCCCCCAGAAGGTGGGGAGGAGGTGGTGCCCCATGGTCTGGGTATCTCTGCTCACGCACAGTAATGGGTTGAATAGGGTCTCCCCAAAATTCATGGTCATCCAGAACCTCAGAATGTGACTTTATTTGGAAACAGAGTTTGCAGATGTAATAAATTAAAATGAAATCACACTGGATTAGGGTGGGCCATAAATCCAATGACTAGTGTCCTTATAAGAAGGCCACGTAAAGACACAGACAGGGAGAGCACCATGTGACTATCAAGGCAGAGCGGCCAGCACCCACTGCCACCCTCTGGTCTTCCTGCTTTCCTGCCACCTTGAGCTCCCTCTGGATGGCCAGCTGGCTCTGGGACCTTCTCCGCTGGAGCCTGTCAGCACAGGGGGGTGGGAGGCCTGCACCCTGCTGCCCTTGCCCATATTGGGGCAGGCAGGCTATGGGCCCCTCCCACCTGGGAAGGCGACAGTGGGGCTTGGCATTTGGGGATTTGTTGCCTGCCTGGGCTGGTGTAGTCAAGGCCCTTTCATAAGATGAGGGGGGTGTCTATCAACTACAGTCTCTGCCATGTTCTAGGCACCGAGGGTGGATGAACACTTAAGTGACAAAATCTCCCAGCCAGAGGAGCCCCTGACCTTGGTGAGGTAGGGAGAGCGAAGTTTCAGCTGCTCCCAGATGTGGGAAACTGGGAGAAGCACCTGCAGGGTGCTCATTAGCTCAGGTGGAGTTGCTTAAGTTTGTGGATGCTCAGGGGGTGGGCTAAGGAATCCTTGTTTTTGTAGGGTCTGGGTTGCCTGAGCGTGGGGCAGGGGAGGGAGGGCCTGGACATGGACAAAAGAGAGGTAGCTGGCTTAAGAAACAGAGAACCGAAGCACTGCCAGCATCATCTGAGCACCTGGATCCAGCCATACCTGACTCCACTGCCTTATTACTATGGGGACTCCCTCTGTTACTTTTAGGCAGCCAACTCACAAACTTGTCCTCTCAGAGACTTTTCTGCAGGGAAAAAATTATAGTAATAAAAATAAATAAATGAAACCCAAATCACTGCAAAGCAACTGGAAGAAGGTCCCCAAGATGCCCTCCCTGAATCCAGCTGGACTGAGGGAACTACTGGTCGAAGGCATAATCCCAAACAAATCAAAGGGACTCTGACAAACCACTCACTGATTGTTCTTCCAGCTCTGCCCCAGTTGCAGGCATTTCTTTTGCCCCAACTCAGCTTTCCTTAATTGCCTCATCAGGTGTGAACAACAGAGAACAGCCTGGAAGCCAGGGATTCAGAAATTGGGGTGTCAGGCAAACGGAAAAGGCTCGGTGGCCTCCCGGTGCCTGCCTCTGCTGACCTCCCCACAGGGGCTGGCGCTGGACTACAGCCCAGCCTCAGGCTCGGGCCACAGGGCGCCGGCCACACGGCGCCCTTAAATAGAACCTCCACGGGGAGGACAAACATTCCAAGAGCTTTAAAAACGCCCCAAGCATGACCTGGCCGGAGGCCTCGCTCCCCCAGACATTTTTCTGGTCTCGGCCCTATTCTGGAAATAATATTAATAGCTCGGCTAGGAGCTTATGGTGTGCAAAATAATTTATGGCCTTGAAGGGCAGGAACGATTACTGCTCCCATTCTCCAGTTGAGAAAATTGAGGCCCCAGGAGCTCCCAAGCGACAAGGCCGTCTAGCGGGGGCTCTCTACTCTGCCTTCCCCGCCGGCTGGGGCTTACACAGCAGGACAAGAACGAGCCCCCGCGGGACCGCTGCCGGTTGCCGCGTCGGTTCCGACAGGCGCCTGGAGACAAGGCGACGCCCCCAGGAGGCTCCCGGACCCGCTCGCTCCAGGAACGCCCTGATCTTCTGCGAAGAGTTTAACCAACTCCCAGTTCTCAGCCTCTGTTGGTACATCAGACCCCGCGCGGCAGCCAAGGATAACTTTCCTCTTTTATTTTAAAAGATAAAGAACAGGGCTAATTTCTCCCTTGGGAGATAAAAGCTGGCAGGTGAGGTGCGGCGCGTCTCCGTTTCCTAGAAGTTGTGCTTCGGTGCAAATCGCAGAACTAGGCTGCGGAGGGGGCGGGACCCGCGGTCACCTCCCGGGGGGCCCAGGACCCGGGAGCTGGGCTCCGCTGCCCCAGGGGGGGCACTTC
This sequence comes from Myotis yumanensis, assembly GCF_028538775.1. Lineage (NCBI taxonomy): Eukaryota > Metazoa > Chordata > Mammalia > Chiroptera > Vespertilionidae > Myotis > Myotis yumanensis. The sequence goes on along the minus strand of NW_027223759.1, from coordinate 31,386,675 downwards.
TGAGCTGGGTGTGCGGGCCCTGCTTTCGGTGCCCCCAGCCCAGGCGGGTTCCCCAACGCGCCGGCATAGACTCGGGAAGCGCGGGACCTGGGGCGCTGAGTAAAATGCGACGGGCACCCCAGGGATTCCTGCACTATCCACCCTCCCCATCAGAGCGGAGCCTGGGACTCCCGGCCAGAAGGGCCGACCCACCGCCACCTCCCTTCCCTCCCTCCCAGGTCCCCAGGCACGGGGCCCTCTGGGGCGCACGGCGAGCGCAGCACTCACTGTTTGAACTTGCTCTCCAGGTCCTTGATGAGGCGGCGGCTGAACTCCGGGAACTCGGTGTAGGGGTTGAAGACCTTGCAGCGGCGGGGCCGCGCCGCGCCCTCGTTGATGTGCAGCCGTCGGCTCAGCTGCGCGCTCAGCTCGGCGTCGGCGCTGGCCGCGGGCGTCCCGGCGGGCGGCTGGGGCTCGGGCTCCGGGGCTGCGGCGGCGAGGGATGCGGGCTCCGGGCAGCCCTCCTGAGCTTCCCCGCGCTGCAGTCTCCGCTGCAGCTTGCGCGCCAACTCCTCACTGGACATAGCGGCGGCTCCGGGACGCGGGGACTCGGGACCCGGCTCGGGGACTGGGCGGGCGTCGCGCTTTTCACGGGCTCGCGGCTCGGCAGCTCTCAGCCCAGGCGGCGGGGCCGGCGTTTGGGTGGAACTGCTGGCGAGCGACGGGGAGGGCAGGGCGGAGCCGAGACTTTAAGGAGGCGCCAGGGCTGGGGGACCGCCCGCCTCGCCAGAGGCCGCAGGTGTCTGCGCGTCCCGGGACCTCGGCCCGCTCCCCGCTCCCTGAGGCTTCGGACCTTTGACCATCTGTGACCTGGCTGCCCACGCCCGCTCCGGGGGAGCCCGGGGACCCTGAGGTCCGGGGAGGAACGGCAACGGGAAAGTTCCACGACCGTTCGGGCGGTTCCTTTCTCTTCCCCCAGAAGTGCCCCAACTGGAGGCGCTCGCGGCCCTGGACAGGCTGGGGGTCGGGGGAGCCCAGCGCCCCCGGGTGTCACCCACATGCTCCCAGGACTCAGGGTGACACCCACCGGTTCTGAGGTTTGAGGGTGGGAGGCGCCCGCAGGGAGCGCGGGGCGGGGAGCTGCTTTTCAAACATGCATTGAAAAGAAATGTTTGCAAAACACAACTAAACATACTAAAAACAAACAAACAAACAAACAAACAGAAAAGAGAACCAAGGAGCAAGAGGAAACTCGTGGCTGCCCTGGAGGTAAGAGACCAGCGCAGCTTCAGGGCTCCGGCTTTTTCTGCGATACGCACAGAAGGAAAAGAAAGACACTTGAAAATAAAGAAGTAATTCCGCATTTTTAGCAAGAGGGCAAAACAAGTACAATCGTCATTCTCCCCAAGAAAGGCTGATGCGGGTGGCAGTAACATCAGCCAAGCCTTGAGAAATGTCTAGTAAACACAGATCTGCCCCAGCCCAGTCCGACTCTGATCTGACCGCCCCCGGCTGCTCAAGCAGGAGTGTCTGCGACCCCGCCCGGCTGGGGGCGCCAGAGACCCCGGGTGGGCCTTTGGCATGACTGTAGGGCACGCAGAGGTCCTGCAGGGATTGTGGGCCTCAGTAGGGTCTAATGAGGAGGGAGAGGCAGGGTATTTTTTTTAAAGGTATTAGGGAAAATACTACGTTTGAACTAAAGGTATCAAATAAAATGTTTTAACATCCCTACTTAACAATTTGATTTGATGGGTTAAATGGCCAGGAAAAGCCTCATGGGAGAGGTGTCATTAAAATAATGACCAGCAGGAAGTGAGGATGCCAAACAGTGAGCCAGGCCTAGAGCACGACCCACACAGGAGCTGGAGAGATTCCTCCCTTTATCAACATCCACCTTACTTTCCAACTCTTCCCCTACAGATGTTTCCAGAAGGCCCTCAATTATTTCTTTCTTTCCTCCAGGGATGTCAAGGTCTTTTTTAGGTTTCTGTTTGGAAAATCCTTAAAGTGATCCACCTAGCTTTCCCCAGGATGGCTCAGGTCCTAATAGGATTTTCTCACCTTTCTCTTTCAGCCTGGCAGGTGGAGGGGAGGCAAGCCAGAACCTCCCACTGCTCAGGAGGTCCCCTGGCCCGGCCATAAGAACATAATCCTATTCCATTTGCTCCCCACCCTCAGGAGCCCTTCCCCCCAATGCCAAGTCAGTCAACTCTGGGTCCCACTCCCTGGAGTTCTTCCAGTCCCTCCCATCCTTCCTTCGTGAGACTAGTACAGGTCGCCCGCCGGGAAGGGCAATATAGTTGACCCTTGAACAACACAAGTGTTAACTGCTCAGTCCACTTATACGGGGATTTTCTCCAATAAATGAAGTAAATGTATTTTCTCTTCCTTATGATTTTCTTTTCTCTAGCTTACTTTATTGTGAGAATGCAAGCAACACACAAACTATGTGTAAATCAACTGTTATCATGAAGCTTCTGATCAACAGTAATTAAGTTTTGGGGGAGCCAAAAGTTATACACAGATTTTCAACTGCAAGGGAGGTTGGCACTCCTAAGCCCCCACCCCCTTGTTCAAGGGTCAACTGTAGTTGGCAATCAATGCCTTTCTCTTTAGGGGCCTCACCCTCTGTCATTCTGTCCCCCATTCACTCACCCAGGCAGGAGGAATTGGCCCAAAATAGTGCTATCCATAAAAATAGAAAGCATAATTTTATTTGTAATTTTGTATTTTAAATACCCTATTTTTTTAAAAACAAAAAGAAAAAAAAATAGGTGGACTTCATTTTAATATATTTTTTTACCCTGATATATGCCAAATATTGTCATCTTGACATGTAGCCAATATAAAAACATTCATGAGATATTTTACATTATTTTATTTCATACCAAAGCTTCAAAATTTGGGGCGTATTTTACACTTACAGCTCATCTCAATTCAGATGATCCATGTTTGCAGCGCTCAGTACCCACAGTTGGTTGCTGGCTGCCCTCTTGGATAACTCAGGACTAAGGGGCAGATCAGAGCAGTCACTCCCTCACTCTGACCCTCAACCAGTTCTGCTGCTGAGAAGTTCCTGTCTGGCCTCATCTCTGGCCTTCACTCCTGCTATGAATTGCTGGAGTCCATTCATTGTCTTCACTAGCTGAGTTTAGACAGAGACCCCCAAAAGCTAGTAACCTTTGAAGTCCTAGCAAAGGTCAGAACTGCACCACCCAGTTAATCTAGGAACCACCCAGTTAATTTAGGTAATAACACCTGAAGCATCCCCACCTTAGTTCCCTTAATTCCTTAGATACTTGTGTAGATCCTTGTTGATTATTGTTGATCAGATATTCTGCCTATTTCTGGAAATTGTCTACCAATGAGCTAATCCATGTGTCATTCAAACATCCTTACCCTAAGGCTACCCCAGACAAACCTCCTTACCTTAGGGCTACCCAAGATCAAATAAAAGCTTGGAGCGGCCTGAGCATCGGTGGAAGTCCTTCGGGACTTGCCCGCCTGGTCCCCCAATATTGCAAAATTATCTTTTTCTCTCATTTGTTGTGCGGCTCCACTTTCAGATACCGAACCCTACTCCACGCAGAACGTGGAGGGAGTGTTACTCGACAATGAATCATCCTCCTCCCCAGCTCTCCTCCCCCACTGCCCCACAAGGCATATCCATCTGCCCACATCTGACCCCGTGTTCCATAGATGCTAGACCTGGGGATAAAATCCTAAAACAAAGGCCAAACTACGACACTGGTTCCAGTTCCCACGTGTCCTTTCTTGTTCCAATCTGGGCCCCTGCTGTAGGGAGTGGGTGGGGTTCCCTCCCCCTGCAGAGGGGACATCTTCAAAATTCAAAGGTTTGCTTGGTTGCCAGGCACCTGCTGATGAGAGCATGTCTTAAGTTTGGAAATATTACACTTCATTGCATCCCCCACATTCTCTGACAGTTTTTATATACTAGTAAAGCACAAGATAAGATAATCTTTGGGGTTCTATAATAATAACTGTTCTGGTTCTTCTCTTCAGAGAGAACCAAGAGCCCTGTCACAGGGACAGAGGCAAGAGGGAAAGAGGAGTGGTATAAATCCGGGCTTTGTCTCTTATCAGCTGTGTGACTGTGAATAAATTACTTAACCTCTCTGAACTCCCGTTTTCTTACATATACAACAGAGGTGATACTCCCCATAGGATGACAAGGATGCGATGATCACTGGTGGCATGTAACGCACCTCGGAGGTGTTGCTATAGGCACAGCACAGGCCTGACTGAGACTGGGGGTGCTGGATTGGGCATGCTCTGTGCCCTCCAGCTTTCACCTTGGCACTGACTAAGCCAGTGTTTGCGGCGGGGAGGGCGGGGGGGGGAGCGTCTTGCAGCCCTCACCCACATTTCTGCTATGCAGACTAGCAGCTCAGCCCTTCAGGTTTTCAAAAGCCTGCAGACACCAGGGAATCATAGTGCTGTCACATCAATGAATTCTATATTGATTTTTAGAAAACCTGTCTCCTTTACCCACCCCAAATCGGCCGAGGGCTTCCTCCCTCTCTTCTTCTCTTCATCTTCACCCCTCCCTCTCAGAGACCACCCCCCACCACAGATTCCTCCAGTATTCTCATGCAGATCACTCCCTCCCTTCCGCCCTGCCCTCAAATTGGGTCTAGGTCTCTGCATTTCTAAGGATTTGACTGGTGCTTGAATTAGGGTTTAGAGACCAAGGCCCAGTGGGTCTTGAGATGAGCAGGGATAGTTTGGTTCTTCCAGAATCATTGGCGTAACAAACCCATTTACACTTTCAATTTAAGAGTGGTCCATGCCAAGAAAAAATATTCAAAGATTTAATGTGTTAACTGGAAGAAGATATATTCAACAAATGCAAAAAAAAAAAAAAAGTATCTAGAATTTTATGGGGAGCTCCTACAAAGTAATAATAAAAAGAAAAACAAATGGATTAAAAACCAGGCACCAGGGCCCTAGCTGGTTTGGCTAAGTGGCTAGAGCGTCAGCCTGTGGACTTAAAGGTCCCGGGTTCAATTCTGGTCAAGGGCACATGCCCAGGTTGCAGGCTCAATCCCCAGTAGGGGGCAAGCAGGAGGCAGCCGATCAATAATTCTCTCTCATCATTGATGTTTCTCTCTCTCCCTCTCCCTCCCTCTCTGAAATCAATAAAAATATATTAAAACAACAACAAAAGAGGCAACAGGTATGAGCACCATTTTAAACTTACCTAAGCCAGTCAGATCTAGCACAGCTCTTAGAGTCTCTGAGGTTTGGGAAGACAAACAGAATTGTTCTGTCCACAGGAGGGAGATTTGGATGCAGGTGTAGCTCAGTCTGGCGGGTGAGTAGCTGGGAACATCACTGGCCCCTCAGTCACCCTGAGCCTCTGCCGCTATCCAAGCCGACTGCCATCTGGTGTCCTCTTCTGGGGCTGGGCTTTGTTGATGATTTTCTCATTCTCAAGGTGACCAGTGCCCTCTAGCAATGGAAGGTCTTATCATGAAGGTGTTGTGTGTGATGTGGGGGGTGGACTGCCCTCCCCCCCCCCCCCCCCCCCCCGCAAGATGTCGCTGTGGATGGGGGTGTAGAGCTGGAAAACTCATCTTAGGGCTTTGGACTGAATCACAAGGGCTGCCTTCATCTCAGAATGGATCCCCTGCCCAAGATGCTTATAGGATCCAGAGGCCCCCGAAGACACAATGGGTGAGGGGAGGGGGGATCTGGGCGGCAGGTGGTCACGTATTTCCCTCTGACAGCTAGAACCTGGAGCCTCTGCCTTCTGGGTCTGACAGGCTTGTTGGCTGGGCCCTGCAAGCTGCAGGCAGACTCACCTGGACACGAAAATAACAAAAGGAGATGGACTTCAGGGGCACCTGACCTTCTTCCCGCCTGGACCCTGCTGGCCTCTTCACCTGTGGACTCATCCAGAATGTTTTCCAGTGTAAAAAACAAAACACATAGGAGTACAAAGAAAACCAATTATAGTGAAATACAAGGATCAAACTTGTTTAGAAATGTATGCTACTAATATATGGGCTTCTTGGTTAAAGTCCTAATAGCAGCCCTCATGATGTCAGTCGTTTGAAAATAGAATAATGGAAGCAGTATTTCAAGACGCCTGCCACAACTGAGCGATACAAAATCCTGTGAGGTTGCCAGCTCCATGCTGGAAAAAAATGCTAGATTTCAGTGGGGTTAGTAAAGATAAAGATGGAATTCTTTCTCTATTCTAATTTATAGACCCATTTGAGCCTGTCCACAGTCACTTTGGGAGTCCATGGACCCAGGTCGAGACCCTGGCACAGAGGAAAAGGAGACTGCAGCCCTCACTCGGGGGGCCATGCAGCATGAGGGTTTCACTGTGAGTCTGCCCAGCACCCGGCTCATTCCGCAGAAAAAGGGGCATTTGGGCACACCACAGGCCTCAGGGTCCACAGGTCAAGACAGGCCAGCTGGTCAAGAAGTCCCCTTTCCCCACATCCCTGGCCTTCCCACAAACGGCATGGCATCCCCTGTGAGGGGAGTCCAGGACAGACCGAGCTCCCCAGGAGTTGGGGAAAGCACCCTCCTCCCTGACCTCTTAGTCTAGTCCAGTGATGGCGAACCTATGACACGCATGTCAGAGGTGACACATGAACTCATTTTTTTGGTTGATTTTTCTTTGTTAAATGGCATTTAAATATATAAAATAAATATCAAAAATATAAATCTTTGTTTTACTATGGTAACAAATATCAAAAAATTTCTATATGTGACACGGCACCAGAGTTAAGTTAGGGTTTTTCAAAATGCTGACACGCCGAGCTCAAAAGGTTCACCATCACTGGCTCTAGTCACTGTGATCCCTGGTCACCAGGTCAGTGCCTGGCACACTTAGGCATTAGAAATGGTGATGAAGGAAGGAAGGAATTAATGAATAATTGAAGAGAAGTTTTCTATTTCACCTAACCTTGCCTTCCCTGGTCAGAATGTTTACATTTAACATGCTTACGCATATTTTCATTTAAGAGTTTATGCTTCTCATGTTTAAACAAAAATCTCTGTTCTGTAATAGAAGAGTTGAACTTATTCAAATGAATTATGATAACAAATGTTTGAAATTACTTCATCATTGACTTTAGGCATTTTCTTTCTTTTTAAAAATTTAATGTTTTTTATTGATTTTTAGAGAGAGAGGAAGGGAAAGGGATAGAGAGACAGAAACATTGATGACAGAGAAACATCGATCAGCTGCCTCCTGCACACCCTCCACTGGAGATTGAGCCTGCAACCTGGGCATGTGCCCTGACAGGGAATTGAACCGGAGACCTCTTGGTTCATGGGTCGACGCTAAAGCACTGAGCAACACCAGCGGGCTTGGTGTTTTCTTTTGGATGCTACCTTGCAATTCCCTGGCTTTTCCTTTCCTGTCTATTCGTATACAAGTCAAGTGGTTTTTTCTCTTTCCCCCAAGTAACTGCAATGTTATTGTTTTGGTGGTTACCTTCCATTAAAAAAGAAAGAAAAAAAGAAAATATATATCTAAACTTATATATATTTTAAAAATTGATTTTAGAGAGAAACATTGATTTGTTGTTCTACTTATTTATGCATTCATTGGTTGATTCTTTTTTTAATGAGGTTTATTCTTTTTTTAATTAAAAAATTTTAAAATATTTTTATTGATTTCAGAGAGGAAGGGAGAGGGAGAGAGAGATGGAAACATCAATGATAAGAGAATCATTGAATGGCTGCATCCTGCATGCCCCATACTGGGGATCAAGCCCAGAATGGAACCCGGGTCCCTTCAGTCCACAGGCTGATGCTCTATCCACTGAGCCAAACTAGGGCCATTGGTTGATTCTTGTATGAGCGCTGATTGGGGATTAAACGGACAAGGGTGATGCCCTAACCAACTGAGCTACTGGGCCAGGGCTGAACCTCCATTTTCTTAACAGTGTCTGTGACCACCTCCTGGAAAAGTGAGAGATCGGGCTCTCTGTGTTCTCTTCCAATTTGCTTCCAGAAATTCAACAGCATTTTCTGGGCATCTATGTACAAGCATTTCACTGTTAGCTGCTAACTGCTAACAGTGAAAATAATAAAAGCACTCGTTAAGCAGCACTTACTATGCGCTGCACACAGTACTAGGAGCTTTCCAGATATGGCCTCACTTAATTTTCCATAAATCCTGCAAGCTAGGTTTGTCTCCCTTAACCTTTCCAGCAACCTGGGAGGTAACCTCACCTAGGCCTGATGAGCATCTTTGGAGGCGGAGCCTGGGAATCTATTTTAGAAACAAGATGTCCAGGCTGGGGTACGCCACTGAAGCGGATCCTGTGCTCCCTACCTTTAAAGACGAGGGTCAGTGTGGATGCAGAACTTGCTCGTGGCCTCTCCAGCCCTGACCGGTCTCCCCATGCGCGAGTGTACAGCCGCAGCGAGAAGGCAGGTGAGTAGGGAGAGGAGAAGGAAGAGTGTGGGCAGTCTCTCACCGACGTTCCGGGTGAATCTGGCGGTGGATTCCTCAAACACCTCCCCACTCCCCCGATTGCTGGAGGTTGTGGGATCTTACAAGTTTTTAGTTACCGATTCTCCCTTCTACAATGACAAATCCGACTACAGGTAAATTAAAGAGGTTTTTAAACCTCCCGCCTGGTAGGGAATTTAAAACTGGAAGTGCCACCTAGTGGCGGCCGTGAGAAGTTACCGCGTCCCCACACTGAACTAGAACCAACCTGGATGGTTAAGAAATTGAAGTTGAAATATTTGCCTAGGGAGCAGAACTTAAATGATATGATGATGATCATGACGACGAAAACAACAACAACAATAATAATAATGTGATATATGTGTTAATTAATTAGATTGGGGGACTCCTTTCACAATGTATACATATATCGAATCACCACAAGGTATACTTGAAATATTTTATAATTTTAAATGTCAATTATACCTCAATAATGCTTACATTTAAAAATAAAGAAAAAAATTGACTCATTAACGTCAAAAATCATAGACTTTCAAGGTTGAAAGGGGTTTTAAAGAGCACCTACTGCAACCGTCCCACTTTATGTCTAGGGATGGTCTCTCTCGCCTATGAGGACAGTGCTCTCAACGTCATTTATTCATTCGTTTATATCAGTATAAACTCCTGGATTCTTATTTTATTTAATGGACTACAATCTGTTACTATTATTAATTCTTTTGATGCTCAAATTGTCCCAGGTTTGGCTGCTGGTAGCCCCTTTAAACTAGCTTTTCTTTTACTAAGCGCCCTGACATTTGGGGGCACTTCCTGATTCTCTGGCATTAAGAATATTCCAGGTTCATCCATCTTCCCTTTTCTCCATCTGTCCAAGGAGCCTCGTTCCCTTTAGTGGAGATGGTGTTCAGTAACCAAGACCTAGATGGTGGGTGTGGTCATTGTCACAGGTGTGGTGTGTTCCCAGGCCTTTACCATGGACATGTCTTATACTAAAGTGTGATATATACTGGTACATTAAAGTCTGTTTCAGAGGTTTGCTAATTCAAGAAACACACAGACACACACTCAGATTTACATCTATATTTATTTCTATATCAATATATGCAAATCGTGATTTCAGACCAATACTTCCCATTCCAACCCAACACCACATGGTCATTCTCACTCTCCCCTTTCCAGGTTGTACCTCCTTTCCAACAGTGAGAAACCTGGTTCCCATTGCCCTCAACATGTTTGCTTACGTTCTCATTGTTCCCTCTACAACCACTTTCCCAACCCTTTCACCCATGAGCCCCTGATACTCAGGACACCTTACCCCATTCAAAACCCCTAAGCCCAGGCCAACGACCTCATGTGGACCTGCCTGTGGCTTTTTGACCATAGAAGGAAGAATGGCAATAATTAATATTTAATAAAAGAAAAGGAGAAGATGAGGTTACCTTATTCTTAATAGTTAATTAATCATCCTAGCCCCTTTATTGAGTAATACTTCTTCAGTGATTTGAAACGCCACCATGTCTTATACTAAAGTGTGATATATACTGGTACATTAAAGTCTGTTTCAGAGGTTTGCTAATTCAAGAATCATTTAAAAGTGAAAGACATTATTGTTCAGCTAGTCAATTAATTTCTTTTCTGTTAAAAAGTAGTGGGAAATGAGTGGGAGGTCCAGGGCAAGCTGAAGACCATGAGCTCCTTTTCAGACCTATTGAATTTGGGGTGACAGTGGAATCTTGCAAGAGGGTGAGAAGACCAGAACCTGTACCCCCAGGTAACACCCATGTAGCCCAAGCCCTGCCTATCCCCTCAAATCAGCCCTGAGTCTGGGGCGGCTGGGTAAAGGGTCCTTGGGGTCTCTGGCTCTCAACTTTCTCTCCTGTTCCTTAGCCTTGGGCCGAGGTGTAGCAAAGCAGAGCTACCACCAGATGGCAGCTCACCAGCCGGTGCTGCCACCCACATTACATTGGGCCTGGAGACTTGTCCTAGACTCCCGGGAAGATCATCCCCTTTGGCATTAACATTTATTAGTTATTATGATTGTTCATTGATCCCCACCACGTGTCAGACCCTGCTGATCTCTTCCAGACTTCAGTTCACTTGAGGCTACGGGAACCTCATGGGGTAGGGAGTCATTACCTTCCCAGATGAGGACCTGAGGCTCAGAGCTGTCTAGTGACCTGCCTGAGGTCACACAGCTAGCAGGCCATAAAGCTGGTCTAATCCCAAAGCCTGTGCCCTCTCCACCCACCCTGCACTGCTGACTCCTGGGAATTAAACTTCCACATTGAAGGTGTTTTTCTAGATACTGGGGAGTCATGGACAGAAAAGCCACATCCCTATGGTGAAGGAGGGCGGGGGACTTTGGAGTCTTAATGACTGGGTTCCTAATTCTTTAACACCCTGCCAAGATTGGGGGACTGCAACTTAGTGTCTGGGTGCCTGACTCCATCACCAGCTGAGGATGAAAATGGAGCAGGAGACAAAGGGGGACAGTGAGATCTTGGGAAGCTGGCACAGACCCTGGAGGGAGGGGTCTGCTGAGGATGGGGTGCCTGGTGCACCACCACCACTTCCTAGACACTGAAATTACCAGATGCCCAATCTGATAAATTGCTTCCTTTCCTGGATCCTCAGCTTCCTTATCTATAAAATGGGATGATAATTATGTGGCTATGGCAGTTTGGAAGGACAGAAGATTATGTATTAAAAGTACAACTATGAATTGGCGTCAGTGCTGGGAAGAGAGCGTCATGGGCATGAAGGGAAAGGGCAGCTATGAGAAGCATGTCCAAGAAAACCAACTCATCCTAAAGAGGTGCTGAGGTTTCTTCCACTTAGTAATGTACATTCAAGTGTTCTCCATGTCTTCTTATGGCTTGATAGCTCATTTCTTTTTATTGTTGAACTAGAGGCCAGGTACACAACATTCGTGCGACATTTGTGCACTGGGAGTGGGGGGGGGGGGGTGTCTCTCAGCCCAGGCTGTGCCCTTTCGCAGTCCAGGAGCCCTCGGGGAATGTCTGATGGCTTAGTGCTGCCGTGGAGGCGGGCCACTATGCTCACCAGCCTTCAGCCCAACTTGTGGCTGAGCAGTGCTCCCCGTGGAAAGGCACTGACCACCAGGGGCAGCTCCTGCGTTGAGTGTCTGCCCCCTGGTGGTCAGTGCACATCATAGCAACCGGTCATTCTACCGTTTGGTTGATTTGCATATTACCCTTTTATTATATAGGATAATATCTCATTGTATGGATGTACCAGCCACAGTTTATCTAATGAGCACGTTTAAAATCAGGAAAGAAATCCTCCTTTAGAAAGGGGGACAAATGTATTTGGGGGAGAAGAGGCAGAAGGAAGGTGTGTAGATGGTATGGAGGGAGGGGGGGACTTGAGCAGAACATGGCATTGCCAAAGGGAGAGGGAGGCGGCGGTGGAAGGGAGAGGGGCTGCAGAAGGCAGGGCAGCAGCAGTAGGTACTTATTTAGAGCCCTGGGCCTCTAGGTCCTGGGAGAGAAGGTGGAGGCATAACAGGTGCAGAGTAGTCAACATCTTATGTCATTTCATGTTGACCTGTGTCTTGAGGAATTTCCTGTCTGGCTCATGGTGGGTTTCAAAGCACGCACTACCCCTTCCTGGCAGCTGCAGTCTGGAAAAGCTCACCACCAAGCATTTCCTAGGAGGCCAGGGGCTCAAAGCCTGGACATTTAGCACCTTCGTGGCCAAGCTGGTAGACTGCCGGTTGCCATGGGTGCAAGGCAAACTCACAAGCCGAGAGCCTGACACCACTGTATCCCCAGGGCCAGGGTAGCTGTGGAAGGAGGGGGAGGTTATTTCCCTCACCCTCACTTCTGAGACTCTTAGATCCCAGGATTGAAGAGGGCCTGAAAGGCCATCTGCTCTACCCTTAGTGTGCCACCGGGATCTCCTTGGTCAATCCCCCAACAGGTGGCCTTCCGGCCTCTGCTTGCTCACCTGCACCATCTGAGCAGCCACTTCAGTTTTAGGCAGCTCAAATGATCAAGAAGCTTTTCTTAAACCTAAAGCTGAGGCACATATTCAGCAGAATTAGCGACAGCAAGGGAGCCTGGCAATGAGTGGGCCGGGACCTCAGCCAGGGTGCCTGGAACTGGGGCGTGGAGGGCACTGCAAATGGGGGAGCAAGAAGAACAGACCTAAGAAAACAGAGCCAGCCCCTGGAGACCCCCAGAAAGCCCGGGCAGGGCCAGGCCAGCCCGGTGACAGATGGAGGCAGCCTTTGCAGGACTCTCAGGACCTTCCAGGAACCATCCTGAGTGGGGTCGGGGGGAACAAGATGAGGCCAAGGCTGAGCCGGGCCTCTGGCTCTTAGAGCATCAGCGTGAGTAGTCCTCTTGTCAGTGACAGGAAGAAGATCTACTGGCCAAGGGACAGCTGATGGATTAGGTCTCCTGCCCTTGGGTAAATCATGCAAGTAGCCACAGATCCCGGATGTGGACTTGCATTCCCTTCACAGTGCTTCTCCCCGCACAGCCAGCTGTGGACTGATAAAATGCCTTGTTCACCAGCATGGTGTTCCACATATTACTTTTAATCAAGAAACTAATTTCACAGCAAATGAAGTGAAGCAATGGACTTGCAATCCTGTAATTCTCAGGGTTTAGCACAGGTCCCACTACACAGAGCAGCTGGTAAGAGACTGGCCTGGCCCATTGAAGACCGTCTCCTGAAAGGGCAGGTTCTGCCTTAAAGGTTGCAGTGTCCGTTTTGCATGAGTCTCTCTCCTCAACCACAATTCCTGGCCCAGGAACCAGGTGTAAAATGGAGTTCTGCTCTCGAGGAGGTCTTGGTTTTTAAAGGAGGAATGCTTCTGCCAAGGGAGAGAGTAATGGCTTGTGAATTAAGTCTCACCAGGCCATTTGGGGCTCTTCAGGACACTGATTGGGGAGCATTAGGAGGGGAAACCTGGGCACAAGTTCCCCCACAATAAGGGTAGGAAGGACCATAGCTGAAACGCAGAGAATCCTCTAGAAACAGCAAATATGAATGAAAAACTGCAACGAATAAAGGCTGCACAATTCAGACCTTTTAGGAGTAAAGGTGTGAATCAACCATGGCAAATAAAGAATGCTGACCAGCTGAGGTCCTGGCTGAGGGCCAGCAAATACAGCGAGGAAGTGGACAAAGAAGTTATAAAACACCAGCTCTAGCCTCATGAGTAGGACCGTACATCCTCTCTCGATGTACATGGCAGCTCCTCCTGGAGGTGCTACACGCACACCATTTTCTTTCCTCAGTATTTCATGCAAGTTTTACTGGAAGCTAATTTACCCTTTAAACTTTAGGTGTCATTATTCTACATTCTGTTCAGATGAGACTGTGACTGAATTAGAGGAATCAACACAGCCCAGAGGTCCACAGATTGTTAAGCTTTGCACTTCCTGTTTGGGGAGAGGATAAGAACATACTGCAATTAATTCTATGTTAGGCAGAAACAGTTGCTTTTGTGGTATTATTAAAGTTCAAATATGTGTAGAAGGGTGCGCATAGATACTGAGTGGCTAAAGGGGAGGACTATACCAATTACTAAGCTCTTTCCTCTCAGACTCACCTGTTTTTGGGATACTGGGCATAGAACTGGGCAAATATCTTGCTTTGCCAGCTGGCATACCTTAGGTTTCTCCAGCAGGGTACCCACGAGGGAAGCCTCAATGCTGGAGGGAGAGAAGGGCTGTGCTCCTGCTCCCATCAGCAGGATTCCAGCCCCGTTTCTTTGCCTCTGCAGCAGCAATGTGTTGCCACAGCCAAGCCCAACTACCATGTCTGAGCTCAGAACCAGCTGCATTCACACCCAGACACCAGCAGCAGGTGGGTAGCATCCACCCTCAGAGGCAGCACTTCTGGAGTTGCTACCTCCTTCATTTTTTAGTGTTTTCTTTTTGTCCTTTTAGTTACTGAGTAAACAATTCTATCATACTATAAACATAACTGGCAAGGTTTCTGCCTCCTATTTGGACCCTGACTGATACACATGGCAAGGAAATTTCTGTCTACTGAAACAGAGCCTCAAGACTGTATTGCTTTAAATCCTTTAGACACAATAACTGAGGCTCTGCAAGTTTCATTTTCTCTTGGTGTTTCCCATGGGCACTGGGCATCCGTACACCCTATATGTCCATCTTTGGGCTAAGCTACTGACTCTAAATCAACATTCCAAGCCTAGGCCGGGAGTGACTTCTCACTTCAAAATCTAATTCCTCCAGGTTTGATTCTGGTTGGGGCGCATGCCTGGGTTGCGGTCTCGAGCCCCATTGGGGGGAGTGCAGGAGGCAGCCAATCAATGCTTCTCTCTCATCATTGATGTTTCTATTATCTCTCTCCCTTCCTCTCTGAAATCAATAAAAATATATTTTTTAAAAATCTAATTCCTTGAACTTCCTTCCATTCCAATATTTCTTACCAAAAGTTGAGAATTAAAATTAACCACGTTTTGGTATTACAAATGTAAATTGAGTTTTGCCAGTGATTAATACCAATTAGAGAATATTTAAATAACATAGTTATGATATTGACACTGTCTGGATCATCCACATACTCTGTTCTGGAATGCACTTAAAGCAAAGACCTGTGCATGGATTACCCACTTCCCTTGTATTGAAGAGGCCACACCCAGTTCTTGCTGATACTTTCCATTTATTACTGCAGTAGACAATGGCTCTGAAAGTGCAACACTAGATCTCTCCTGCCACGGCCTCTGCTTCTCCGCTGGCAGATCCTTAGAAATTCATTCCTAGAGCATTGCGGACCATAAGCTTCTCTCTGGGTAGAAACTTATTGCTGCTGCCAATGTCACAAGGAAAACACAAACACACACAGGAATAGAAAGACAAAATGAGAAGAGAACAGGAGAGGAGTAGGGGCCAGTTTCAAATGGCAAACTCAGCAGAGGGGTCTTGGGAAAACAGCCCGCCTGTGCAAAGTGGAAAGAGACTCCCCATATCCCAGCAGCAGCGTCTACATTTGTTAGGTGCACCCTTCCCCGTGTCTCTAGAACAGACAAAACCGTAACCACGCATGTGTCATGTCTCAGCCCAGCAGCGGCCTATGGAGTCAGAAAGTGAAAAGACCTCCCAAGCCAGGCTGGAGAATGGGTGATGTGGATAAAGTGACTCCTCAAGCTCTCATTCGAAGCTGTTAGGCAGAGTATCTGGAGCGCTCTGAGGGTAAGATGCTGCCTAACAAATAACTCTGGTTTGACCTAACATAGGGTCAGCCTATTTTGATGGAAAAAAATAACTTTCAAAAGTGGAAGGGAGACATGAGCAGATCTGGAAAACACAAGAGTAAAAGATCTGAACAAATGAGATTAAAAAAAAAAAAAAAAAAAAAAAAGCAACATGAACATGGACAATACACCCAAGCACTGGGCGTGGCAAATCCCTCACTCGAGAACACTCTGCGCACATGCACCCACACAATAGTCAGGTAGATGCCCAAGTGTCTGCTCTCTTTGGAATATCCATGGCAATTCTGAGTTTAGGCAGAAGTACAGACCGCCCTGAGGCTACACAGACCTCAGGAGGCAGCCTCTGCTCCCCATTTGAGCCATGTTGCTCCTATGTTTGTTTGCCTGAGCCCTTCACAATGGTCCGGGCACTAGAATTTATTCTTCACATTCCTGGAGTTTAAATCATTGCTAGATCTTATCCGATCTAACTTCACCTATAACGGAAGCACCTCCCTTTGGCCCCTGTACTCCTCTGTTTTTAGGGAAAAACATCCCAAAACAGTGGCGATTAGAGGGTGTTTAGGAGTTGGAAAGTAGGAGAGTAATATAAATACAATAAGGAAATGCCTGCTACTCTCCTACGACTTCTCTGAGACCAGGTGGCTAAGGACCCTGGTCTGCAAGGATAGGTTTTAGGAGAGACCTTAATTTAAGGTACTTCGATCTCTGCTCACAAGAGCCTAGTAAGACAGTGCTCCTTGGAGGTTGCTGTACGATTGGTACTCAGTACTTATTTCAATCCTAGGTGCTTCTCGGCCTCTCTGACTGCAGTCCTTCTGAGTCAGATGACCCAGCTTCTCTGATGCATGCCTGGTCATTTCTAAAGCATGCCTGCAGTAGCCTAACATATACCAGGTGACGAGGACTGAAAGCAGGTCTCCAACCACTGCAGACAGGCACAGCCTTGCAAAGAAAGCCATCTATCATGGTCACCTTTTCTTCAGTTGTCCCAGTTTCAGGATCACAGAACTTATCATACTAAGTATTACTACCTGGCAAAAACCAGCTTTTGCTTCCCTTCCTCAATGAGGGGTATGCAAGAACCCACAGAAACAGGCTGCTCACACAGGCCCTGATCATCTGGGGAAATGGTTTCAACACTGTCTTCAGCTCCAAATCCCACACTCAGAACCTCTGCTAGAATCCTGCTCCCAACAAACCAGATGCCGCTCCAGTTTAATTTTCAGTCACCTTCTGAGCCGCCTCAGGGGACGTAGCCACCTGGATTATAGTTCTAAGTGCAGCAGTGCCTAAGAGGAAAGAGTCCCACACGAGGGAAGACAGAGGGCATAAGGCAGGAAACCATGCAAGATCAGTAACACATTTTCAGAAGGTGGTGGGCTTGGGGGAAGAGGGGCGCAAAATAAACAAAACGTCCCAATAATTTAATGGCGAAGCTAGAAGAGCATTTACAGCTATCCCGGGACCTCCAACAAAAAGTTTTCCTGGATGCACAGACATTCGTAATACTGACAAGTCTCAGTGGACAGCTCTGGCTGGTACACGTGGTTGCGACACCCTTTGTACAGTAGAGAGGAGCATGACAGAGGGCCTGCGAGGCATCTGGACAGCACACAGCAAAATGAAAGGCTAGACTTCCCCCCACAGAAACCCATTAAAAAAAAAGTGTGTCTATTACAAAGTCACGTTTGCCATCTTTCCACTTTATAAAGTCAGCGATGCTGGAGGGTGTCTAGCAGAATCCATCCTCCAGGAATGAGTGCAAAAGGGACGTCCCTTCAGTAAGCAGATGGAAGGACCAGCTGGAGACCTCCCATCCATTTCGGACAAACACACACATACTTAAGGAAAAGGATTATTGCCAGCTTGTGTACGTTCACAATGTGATTTTTGTATTTCGAAAGCTTGAATTGTCCCTGAAAGAAAAAATGGAGAAAATAGAGCATTCAATACACTGATCATCTATAGGCAACACACACACACACACACACACACACACACACACACACACACACGGGAGACCTGAACTAAGCAGCTCTGGGGCCCTCATGACTGTGGCATAGTCCAGGACCCTCCTTCCTACTAATCTAATGCCGGCACAGCAACTGGCCTCCCAAGTGCCTTCATATACTCCAACTCAACTGTGCAATAGCAAATGATTAGAAACCACCCAAATGCATATCAACAGGGGGATTAGTTAATATGAATGTAATGGCACATTCATACAATGGGACACTGGATAGCTTAGAAAACACAAGGAAGCTCCCTACTAATATGGAAAGATCTTCAAGAGAAGTGGATAAGTTAGGATGCAGAACAGTGTGTGCACAAAGTATGCTACCTTTTATGCAAGCGGGGCTGGGGGAACTAAGGCCATAGTTCATATTTGCCTGTATATAAAGAAACTCTGTAAGGCTCCATAAGAAACCAACAGCAGTGGTGACCTGGGGCAGGGGAAGGGACACAGTGAAAACTGGGCAGACGGAGTCAGAGTGGGAGGGAGACCTCTCTCTTTTTTAGACACACACATACTTAAAAAAAAAAATTTGAACATGATTGTATTATGTATTAAAAAAAAAACAAAAAAAACAACAACAACCAACCCTCGAACCAAACAACCTCCCCCCCAGGTTCAAAACTTATAGCAACTTAAAAGGGATATTCCAAGAGGTGAAACTTAGCTATAATTCTTGAAAGAGAAGCTTGTGTGTGTGTGACAGACTGTAAGATGTGTCCTGTTAGTTGCCTCCGATTGGCTGCAGACCCGTTTGGCCATCCACTAGTACCCACCCTGTTCCCACTAGAAATGGGAACACATTTTCAGAAGGTGTTCTAGAAACATAGTCCATTTTTGATGACATCTTAGCAGTTCACATTGCCATTTGAATCTGGAAACCTAAGGGCTGGAAGGGGCACTCAAGATCACCTTATCTTACCTACTGCTGTGGCCAGTGCTTAAGACTTAAATTTGTATGAAATTTTGAAACATTAACCTGGTTTTAAAGTCATTATTTCCCTTTAATTTTAATGACACATTCTAGAAACTATGGCTTTAACAGGCCTATCTTAAAATGATTACAACTGATTGGGCATAGGGCAAGGGTTCAGATAAAAGAATATGCTCGGCCCAACCAGGCAGCAGTTTTCTCCTGCTATCAGCAGATGGGTTCTCCCCCACGCTGGGGCAGGCTGACTGTGACTAACAGCCCTCACTACACAAAGAGTGTGACTGCAGACAGTACACGGATGGGAAACTGGAACTATTGTGGACCAACTCTGCAAGATTGATGTTATCTCAAAAACCCACTGGTGTTTTTATAACTGACATGCATGACCATGTAGCTCATTTATCAATGGCTACTGAGCACTTCAATGATTTCCATCTAAGGAGTTGAAGGTTTAACACAAAAAGAACTTAATGGGGTGAGCATCTTTTTTAAAAGGCCCTTTAAAAGGACAGACCCTGCCCTAGCTGGTTTGGCTCAGTGGATAGAGCGTCGGCCTGCGGACTGAAGGGTCCTGGGTTCGATTCTGGTCAAGGGCACATAGCCAGGTTGCAGGCTTGATCCCCAGTAGGGGCCGTGCAAAAGGCAGCCGATCAATGATTCTCTCTCATCATTGATGTTTCTCTCTTTCCCTCTCCCTTCCTCTCTGAAATCAATAAAAAATAAATAAAAGGACAGACCCCACTGAGGTGCCAGAAATAGCTAGCAAATGACAAGGAATGTACCTGATCCTAAGACAGAAAAGCAAGTATAACTAATGTGTGTGTGCTACTTCTGAGCCCTCTTGGGATGATGTGCTGTAACACTGAGTCTACACGACAGAGGACATCTCTAACAAAGGAGTAGTTAGGAAGGAATGGTTTGCTCTGTTTCACCTCTTCCTTTTTTTTAAATCTTCACCCAAGGATATTTTTTTCTGTTGATTTTTTTTTTTTTTAGAGAGGGAGAGAGAGGGAGGGAGCGAGAAAGGGAGGGTGAGGGGAGGGGAGAGAGAGAGAGAGAGAGAGAGAGACATCGATGTGAGAGACAGATCAATTGGTTGCCTCCCGCACAAGCCCTGGGGATCAAGCCTGTAACTGAGGTATGTGCCCTTGACTGGAAATCGAACCTGAGACAACTCCGGTCCGTCAGCCAACACTTTAACCACTGAGTAAACTAGCCAGGGCCCAACTCTTCCTTTTGATGCCACCTCTATTCCCATTAAGCAATTGGATGACAAGTCAATGAGCAGGGAGAAATAAGATAAGTGACTAGAAAGGCAGCGGGTGTGGGAGTAGATTCAGAGAATTTTCTGACTATGGGAGAATGATCTATCTTGGCGTAAGAGAGATGGCAGACAAGGGTTTGGATGAACCCTTTCAGCTGGTTAGTGAAGAGCATTTTCAAGATGTCACCACCATAAGTAGGTGACCATCTTTTGGAAGAATTCCTGTACTGTGCTGGGATTGGGCAGGAAACAAATTCTTCTTTCTGTGGCAGGTAAACTGAAGAGCTCTATAACAATTTCCCATTTAGATATTTAATATTTATTCTGATTATTTATATTGTCTAGATCTCTTCAGAGTCAGAAAACCTAAGACGTTATAATCATGCTAAGGTCTGTAAAATTGAAAAGGGGAGGAGAGGAGCAAAGAAGCCAGGAGAATCAACTGTTTTTCCAGTTTGATATAAAGGATCAGAAAGAGCAACAGGATGGGTGACAGGCTCCTGACAATGACAGGCTGGTGGCAGTTGGCATTGGTCCAGCCTTTCTAAAACAAGTAGGCTGAGAACAGCCTGGTACCAAATTTAGTCTGAGGAATTTGTTCACCTCAAACCAGCTGGGACTGATCCTCCGTTCTGCCCCTCACCCCAGCTGCAGTGCACAGAGAGATTAAGAGAGGGAAAGGGAGAATGGAGACAGGAAATGGCAAAGGCCACAGCGACTTTTGTTTTCTTATAAAAAGATGGGCTTTTGTTCTTTTAAAAGCAAAATAAAATTTAGAAAACCCAGCATGAACTCCTGCTAGCTAGCCCCTCCAGTCACCTAGCAATGCTGGGAAGGTGCGTGGACTAACAGAAAAGTTTTATTGTTTTTGATATGAAAGATCTTTTAAAAAAAGAAAAAATTTACATTCTCATCTGTGAATTTAGTAAAGGGATTTTCAGACATCAAGATGTCCACTGTAGCCCAACCAGTGTGGCTCAGTGGTTGAGTGTCGACCTATGAACTAAAGGTCACGGCTTGATTCCTGGTCAGGATACATGCCTGGGTTGCAGGATCGATCCCCAGTGGGGGGTGTGCAGGAGGCAGCTGATCAATTATGCTCTCTCATCATTGATGTTTCTATCTCTCTCTTCCTCTCTAAAATCAATAAAATCTATATATTTTTAAAAATATGTCTACATTATCCTAACTCATTCCAGAAGATTTTTACATGCCAGGGCACAGGACACGGGAGCCAAAAGACCCACAGTGCCAGAGGGACTCTTTCTCTACTGGATGACCCTCTATCCTGATGACAGGGCCTCAGAAATAGCAGAACTCCATCGAAATAATTGGCTTCTAACTTCACATTTGAAACAGCTTTCTAATCTACTCTGCCTCAAAATAATCACCTTCTTGTACTTCTAGAGAAATGGACAAGTACAAACTCGGGAAAAAATGAGCTAATAAGGAAGTTAATTCCTGAGGGGGGAGCCATGGGGGAGCAGGGTGGTCGGTTCCTCAGAAAAATGCCTCCTGCTCTTACAGAAACCTGCCCCTATGTTGATGCCCAGTGGGGGCATCAAAATGATTCTGGTCCTTTAGGGAGGGCTCGGAAGCTACCTAAGAGAAGCCCTCCCTGCATGTCTGCTCTGATGGGGGGTCTGAGAGCGCAGTTACAAACTGGCCCATGGGCTTAAGTATCCATACACTTCAGGGGAACATTTCCTGACTATGTCCACCCCAGGCCAGCTCGGGCTCCCTCCTGCATATTAAGTAAAACTGCTAAGGTCCTACATGCAGTGGGGCCAATTTCAATGTCTAATCTCTCATTGAGTGACCACACCAACTTCATTCCCCAAAGATACAGATCACTGTTCTGTGTCTGCCAGCCAGACAGAAGTAATCAGAATCCTCTCCCAGCAGCTGACTGGGACCTCTAAGTGAAGGCATGGTTGGAAGGGCAATACTGATTTGTAATGGGGGTGTCAAATGAAATAGTCCTAAAATATTAGCAGCCATATAGAATGGCATAAAGTATCAGATAGAGGAAAAGTACTGTAGTTCAATAAGAATTTATTTAAATAGCAGTTTTTATTCCTTCACAGATCATGATCTACTTGGAAGGGGAAAATGCAAAGAGAGGATGAGAGCCTAAATGTCAGAGGAGTCTGAAATGGCAGCTCCAACAACACAAGCTGGGTGTGTGCATCTTCTGGGAGCACCTCCTTCAAGGTTAAATCAATAGAGATGAAATATGAAGAAGACCTCAGGTCTGTTAAGACAATGGAGTAAGCTGGGCATTTTTTTGTTAGACTCCAATACTCCTCTAGGACTTCTAAGTCCGTGCCTCAAAGAACAGAAGTACCTCCTTCATCTTCCCATAAAAAAAGATAGGGAATGGGGAGGAGGGAGAACATAGACTGTAAAATGGCAATCATGCACAGATAAGACTTTTCAAAGCAACTCTGAAATTTTTTCTGGGGGATTTAGTGTTAGCTAAAGGAAGAGGGAATAATTTTAAATTTTCTTCCATTCTGATTATTCCAATTTCATTTTAAAGCTCTTTTTTCATGGACCTAAGATGCTGTTGACTTGTAAAGGTATCATCATTTTATGTACTTTAACAAGTAAACGTTGCCAATTAAACTATGACAAAAATCTTTATTACGTTCACTGTAAGCATTCCAATTTTAGGGATAAAAAAAGGTGAATCTCAGAAATAATTAAATATGGATGGTAATATTATTAACCGTTTGAGTCCCAAGCAGCGCGATTGCGCTGCTGAGATTTTATGTCAAGAAAACATATGATTCGTTTGAGTCCCCGGGGGTATTGAAAAAACACTGTCGAAGAATCCCAAACAGCGCAACTGCGCTTTCTCTAAATGAGTACGAAAAGACCCAAACAGCGTGATAGCGCTTGTTTTATTTTATGTCGAGAAATACCAAGCAGCGCAATTGCGCTGCTTGGGACTCAAACAGTTAAACAATTCCACATAGCACCAGGCCTCTGAAAATTAAACTTTAAGTATCTGTTCTGCAGCCTGCAAATCAATGTATTTAATTGTACAGCTGATGCTTTTCATCCCTCCTGCATATTAGCAGTCATCCCAGAATTCCATGCTGACCACACTTTACAGAGAAACCTTTTAAACTTCAATTTTAAAAAATCTAGTATTATCTAAAATTGAATTTATAATATGGGAATTAAACTGTTTTAAAAAGAGGTGTGAGTGGCATCATGATTGTGTGCAGGAGTTCTGGGACTGTTGTCTATCCCGAGTCCTCAGACCCCTGGCCGCCAGCTTCTGTCCCTCACAGTGTCATCCTCTCTCTTCTAGCCCATCTGTGGAATGCAGGTCTCCTCTTCTTGAAAAGCCTCACTTCCTCCCTGGGAAGGTGGAGTTCTGAAGCAGCTACTACTGTTGATGTGATCTGTTCCATACTTAGAAATCCTTTCTTAGGAATGGTGGTGGTGGTGGTGATGGGATGGGGGGTGATGTCCAGGAAAACAATCTCAGGTCAGGCCTATCCTTCCATCTACCCCTCTCATCCTGAATAAATGCACTCAACTTCCCTGCTGCAGCAGCAGACATGTTGAGTGTTGCTCAACAAAGAGATATACAGATGTTCTCCCAGTGAATGCTTCATCTGGCCTGGCCTTCAACATCCCAAGGCCTCTCCCTGCTGGGAAACGTGCGATGGTTATTACAGTACACACAGGAGCTGTCTCCTATGGAGCCTGGCATCTGCCCCGCCCTCTCACTGCGAAAACATCAAAGTTCTACCACTGGCTCCTCACAACTGACAAACACCGCCAGCAAGCAAGAGACATACCTCTCACCTACTCCATGTAAGTCACAGGACACTGTCAGATGGTTTAAAATGGCCACATCTGAGCAAAAGAAAAAGGACTTGTGGCACATTTATAATCTTGAAATGCTGTCATCAGAAGAGATCTGAGAGATGTCAGTCAGTGAAACCTCACTTTCCAAGTGAGAAACGGAGGTACAGTGAGGTTAAGTGGCCTGCCCAGGGTTCACCCTGAGACATGTCTGGACCCAGTGTTTTCTGAGACTGACAATCAGTCAGAGAGGCTGGAGCTGATTTGGAGCTGACTCCATGCTGGCAGAACAACGCGGGGGTAAGTGGGGAGGGCACAACCCCTGGGAAAGAGGGATCCTATGGCTGAGAGGTATGTCAAAAGGTTACAGAGAAGATTGACAAGGCCCTACCCTGAGTATGAGAGACAGAGGGGAGCGTCCGATCAGCGGCCGCTGCTGTTCACCAGGCCATGAAACTCCTCCCAGGCCCTGGCAAACCAGAGACAAAAAACATAATAGCACATTCAGATCAAAAGCTTTTTAACAGAGAGAACAGACACATAACCCCACATCCCATTCCAGATACCCTCAAGGTCGAGTGCAGCCCATAATACCTGGAAGCAGAGCAATGAGCGTTCCCACCTGGACTTTCCCTCAGATTCACAGTAATGCCAGTGCCTTTAGGGACAGCTGACACCTGTCCTGGAGGCTCCACTGGTGAAGACTGGCCCTCACTATTCCCGCGAGGCTTTGTATCCACTCCTTCAACAAGTCCACCGGGGAGGCCAATGAGGTCAGAGCTAAGCTCAACCATCACAGAAGACACCCCCGATTGTCTGGAGCAAGGGCAGCAGTGGGAGGTGAGGACAGGTGGCAGGAACTTTCTTATCGGGCCTCACCTTGAGGTTAACGGCAGGGACCCGACAGCATTATGGTGTCTAAAGATGCAATGGGGAAACTACCTCTGTTTTCACATTTCCAACCTTCTGACCCTTCTAACTTCAGACCCCAAATTTGTACCAGGTTGTTTCAGAATATACCCATGTAAGTCTCTTAAAATTTAAGCTGTGTAAGAAAGAAAAATTTAAGCTGTGCAGGTCACAGGTCAACATTTCCAGGAACAATGCTCATGAATTCCACGCTGATTAACTCAGAAACAGGGGTTAGGAGGGCTAAGAATGTGACCGAGGGGTACACAGTCTCTCAGAGTGTGCTCAACAAAGAGCCCTTGGCGACTGCTGTCTGAAAAACAGGAGACCCGAGTCCCTATGCACCCGAAAGCCCTACCACCTCGCTTTCTGAGGAAGTGATGTCCTAACTTTTGCCCCAGCCACTTCTCAGCCCCACTAGGACAGAATGTCTGTTAAGTCCCCTGGGAATTATATATAGATATACACACACACACACACACACACACACACACTCACACACACACATATATAGATATATAGTTATTTGAGGCTTTTAAATCTAAAATTCCTTTTTGTCAATTATTCATCCTTGGTTTAAAGGGATGACAATACCCAGGATGACAACATATTGTGTCACTTACTACAGGCTTAGATTATGGCCACTAAAATACAATTTTTACCACACCTTCTAAAGGTAGCTTTTCTCCTTTTTTAAATAGTGAGAGATTAAATACAGAGACTTTGCACAACAAATTCACTCTTCTAGGTGATACTTATACATGTTTCATCAGTATTTCCCTTTTGAACAGGAGCATTTATAAGGTCATGATCTACCTCTTAAAATAAGAAGTTGATGTGCAGTTAATGGTTTCTTCAGAGAGTATTACCAAAATTACAAATACATGGTAACTGAAGAAAGTATAAAACCACCAAACAAGCGTGCCAGTCTCTGTTAGTTCACAAACAATTTCCACATCAAGAAATCTGTTTCACAGCCCATCCTGGTGACGGGAACGCGATGACGAACTCTGTGAGTCCAGGCGTGACATCAGAAGGCCCTTTCACTTCATTCCAAATTAAGACAAGGGCAAAGCAAAATCTGATGCTTGGGCAATGACCCAGGAACCCCTCTCTCATTTTAACATTGAGATTTAAATTCTATCTTAAGCGACATAAATGTCCAGAGAAATTACATGGTTGTGTTGAAGCTTCATCTCCTGTATCCTTTTGTTTCCAGAAAGGCCTACACTAGTCCAAACAGAGTTCTCTGTCAAAAACCTACACTAATCCATTCTGGTATTAAACTGGCCTCCCATTTTCTTCAGAAATATCTTCCTCACATATTAAACCTTAACATGAGGAATCTGGGTGAAGAATTTTCCTCACATGGATACAGTGAAAATAAATTAGTTGGTCATATTCACTGGTACAATGTAGGCCAACAAATCACCTGCCTAAAGCTAGGTGCGAACATTCTAGCTCTTTTCCATATGACATTCCAATCATTCTGGTAATATTAAAACTTGCTTCTTTTAAAGGTAAAAAAAAGAAGTTACTAGTAAATGTTAAGTTCATATGAATGAAGCTTCTAAAAGAATAACTGAGATTAATATAGCCTACAGAGAATTCTGAACAATTTCAAATGACATAGTCAAAAGAGTCCTTTAAAGACCACTCTTGTTTCAGCTCACTTACCAGAAAGCAAACTGAGAGCAGAGGTCCATTTCTGTGTAACTCCGAATGTGTCCCACCCTCCCACCCCCTAAAGCCTGTTCATAGTCTTGCACTCAGCTGGCCCTCAATACTCATGGACAAGCTCTGCCTCCTGCTAGTCTGGGCTTTCTTTACTTTGAACATCAGTAAGGAGTATCTTTCATAAGGCAGGCCAGCAGTTAACACCGGTGTGATCCAGTGCCACCAGGCTGATTTGGCCACAAC
Organism: Myotis yumanensis; assembly: GCF_028538775.1. Lineage (NCBI taxonomy): Eukaryota > Metazoa > Chordata > Mammalia > Chiroptera > Vespertilionidae > Myotis > Myotis yumanensis. The sequence continues at coordinate 31,360,147 of NW_027223759.1, read as the reverse complement.
ACAAGGGATATTTGGTTGCTGCCTACAAATTTCCATGTTTAAGTATAATGAAATCTAAACAAGTTTAAAGAAATTCCCCATGATTTGACCCATTTCTCCTCTAGAATAAAGAAATAAAGTCACCTACCCTCAACTTTCTCTGCAGAGAGGTCTGGTCACTTTTCCCAACACTGTGGCCCACTGAGTGAAGGTGAGTGAAGCTGGCCCTGTCTTCCCCTCTTCCATCCGGGCCAGATGCACAAAGGGATTCAATGGCACTATTCCAAAAGTTATTTCCTCACAAAAGACTGTGCCCAGTTTTATCCTGAGGGTCCCACGATTCTGGGTTGCAAGTCTGTCTTAGATTTCTTCTCAAAATGGAGGACACAGTGAGGACCCAAACCTATAAAACCTTAACTGCGATTGGCCTCATTAGGAGCCATGCACCTGAAGCGAACACTCCACCTAACAAGTTTCCCATTTCTCAGTGGGACCTGCTATTGGCAACACAAGGGTAGGAGGCAGCAGGCAGGCGTCCCCTCTGTAGCAAGGCAGCTCTGGTGATGTGAGCAGCAGTGTGTGCCTCTCAGCTCACCTAGGAGCGCAGCAGGAAAAGGCCACAAGCAGTGTGATTAGGGGCAGGCTGGAAAACCAAACAGTTGAAAAAGGACATTGGAAACACAGCAAGGTGGAGGTATATTTGACTGAGAAATCTAGGCCACTGAGAAATTTACTCCTACAAAAAGTCCCACCAGAACACTTGGGAGTATTCTCCAGAATACCTTTTTCCTTCATTTTCCCTTAAATTCTCAAGTCCCAGGAGCTGCTGTTCCTTGGCTCAAGCAAAGCCATACCTGTGAGAGGCACAGGAAGGGAGCAAAGCAGACCAGTTCTGACTTCTGTTCACATGTGACAAGGATCAGAGGGGGCTCAAGGTCAATTTGGTGCTTTCTGATCAACTTAGGAAGGTGATGTCAAGCTCATCCCCTGGACCAATTATATTAGCTGAAATTAAGGTCAATACATGTAACATAATAGCAGAAGGCAAGAGGGAAAAGGCCTTAAGAGGTAACTCTTTGACAAATGCTGAAAACAGAGACTAGGCATTTCCACATACCATTTTCTAGAGACTTCAAACAATTTTGTATTTGCAATAAACAAAGAAGCAATGACACAAACACCTCCAGAAAGTTGAGCCCAGGGTGCTGTCCCAATGTGTGTTTTGTGGGATCACAGGCCACGTGGAGACTGGTGGGTCAGTCAGGATGGTACAAGCATAGGGTGTCGCTGCCAGAATGGAACAGCCACTTTGGAAACTTCCACATTACGCCCATAGCCACCTTCACAGATACTATCAGGCAACCTGACCCAGTGTCTGCAAAAATGTTTATTTTTGGTTTTGGTGTAGCTCCCAAGAAAGCCTGAAGTAACATGAGGCCTGCTGCAATTGTACATGCAGGTTAGGGCCTGCAGGCCAAGCTGCAGGTTACACAAGCCAAGCCACAAAGCATGTGAGGGGCTGGCACGTGCTGCAGTCAGATACCCTAAGGAGCAAACTCACGGAGGATGAAGATGCTTCCCCTCCTCAGATTCTAAGGCACAATTACCCTGGGAGAATGGGAAGGGCTAGAACATTGAGACCTTGCAAGCAGAGTTAGCCCAAAGAGGAGGATGACCTGGCCCTGAAGGGAAAGCGGAAGGGAGAGACTGGCAAAGAGCTTGTGGCTTGGGCAGCCCTGGCAGTGAGAAAACCCCATTAACACCAAGCAAGGAAGCTATATATGTACAGCCACACACAGATGGAAGCAGGAATTTACCTCCAAGCAAGAGATTTCTTTGAAGTAAAGGCAAATGACGTCAGCAAAGCAAAGGCCGAGGATCCCCCCCCTTTCCAACCTTAAGGACTTTCAAGCTGAATTCTACATCAGAAATCACTGTTCTTATTAATCAGCGTGACTAGATGGAGACTGAAATTCAAGTACCAGAAAATGGGTCTCATGTTGAGAGCTAGATGTCTCCTCATTATGTCAGGCCTCAGGAGAAGTAGAACAAATACCACATGACACTGTACAATGGGCTTATGGAAATGAGGCTGCATTCCCCCAATGGCCCTCCATGGAGAAGTCTGTGCCGTTCCTTAATATGGTGACAGTCAGTCTGAAAAGCCACTTCTTTGATGCACCATAAAGAGCAAGAGCATGAGACAAGCTAGTTTAGCACCATTTATTAAGTGATCTCAGCTGTTGTAGTAGCTGCTGTGTGTCAGCCTGTTCTTAAAACATAAAATGCTCTTCCAATTCCTCTTGTCCAGGACAGAAGAATCTTCCAGGTAGCACGCCAACAGAACAAGAGACTCCGATGATGCCAGCTTCAATGATGGTGCCATCCAGAGAGGGAGAAGGTCATGGCACATTCAACCGCGGCTTCCAGAGGTTTTGAAAAAGGAGCCTTTGGGGGCCCAGCCTGCCTGGCATTCTAGTGGAAGTGCAAAAGGTTGGCACATTGGGAGAGGAAAGAGAGGGAGACGCAGGGAAAGTAGCATCTGGGTGTCAAGGAGGGTTTTCTGGTCCCTGTAGCTGCAGGCTGGAGTACTAGGCAGACCTCTGGATAAAGCAGCGAGCAGTAGTCTAAGGCAAAAAGCCCACAGGCTCTCCTAGACTCTGTAAGGACTTGAATACAGTTCTTTAAGTCAGGAAAAACTGCCTCAGGGCATTAGCAAGGTAGAACAGTGGAGAGGGGAAAGTTGAAAAATACCTCTTTCCCTTTCCTATCCAGGTGAAAAGCTTGCTTTTGGGGGGAATGGGGGGTGTTTTAGAAATCTTGAATGTAAGAGTCCTAGAAAAAGTAGGTGTGGACCTCTCCAGCCTGGACTGAGTCTAGCTGGAGGGCAGAAACTACTTCTACCCCAGAACAAAGAATAGGGAAAATGTGCTTAGAGAAAAACAATGCTAACACAGGACTGCTAAGTCAAGCAACCAGGGCAATGGCCAGCTAATAACTCCTGGCTGCTTCAATGAGTCATAAGCAGCCATTCGATTATGAACAAACTCCTATGGCAGTGTTCCCAGTTAAAAACTGGCCCTTAGCTAGTTTTAGCTAACTCCACCCACAACATTATCTGTGACTGCATGGGAAAAAGACTCCTAAAGTGGTCTGTCTGCTGAACACCATCACTGGGCTCATTATGGTCTTTAATAAGAATAACATTATGATGATATCATTTCTAATGATGATGATGATGACAGCAACAATAATACTTGGCCCTGTAAGAGCCGTCTCCATCTGAGGACCTTCCATTACCAAGATTCAATCAGCCTCCCAACAACCCCGTTAGGAAAGTTATCATTATCCCCCATTTTACAGACGGGGGAACTGAAGCAGAGTGGCAGAGACTTGCCAAAGGCACACAATGATGCTGGAGTCAAAGGAGAGCACTAACCCTAAAAGTCCCGACTCCTAGTTGGCTAGCTCTCCGTCCAGTTTTGAGAAAATCTAACAGCCACTCCCACAAATTCATCATAGTAACCTGAACTTATTCCTGACACTCAATCACTGAAGGAGCAACCGTAACCAGTGATTCTGTGAGGATGTCTGGCTCCATTCCCCTAAGTCCTAGGAAGAGGGCAAAGCAAAGCTTATTTCCTGTTGGCATTCATGCTTCTCTTAGATTCTACTCTCACAAACACTCCATCTGCTTCCTCTAGGATTTCAGCTCTACACACAAGGAAATGGGAGTCACATTCCTGATAAGACGTTAATTTCCCAGGACAAAGAAACAGACTGAAGCTAACAGGTTAAAAAGACATGCAAAAGTAGGGGTTGGAGTGGACAGGGAGGACCTTCTTGTTCAGTGAAATTATCTTTAAAAACAAGCAAGAAAAAGGAGAGCACTTTGTCTTTCATTTTAAGACAGTGGTTAGCCAATGAAAGACAAGACAGCCCATGGAAATAAAGCAAGCCCAGGCACTGCAACTGGGATTCTGCAGAGGGGCTCTCTCTGGTACAGTGAGGTAAGCAGGGAGCCTCACCAGCAAAGAGCTGCTACAAGTGGCCAGAAGCATTAGAGGGGAAGACTGCTCTGTACTTTTTCCACAAGTCAGTCTCCTGTATGACCGTATTCCTCCGGACCCAACTAAGAACCTACTTCTGCTAAGGTTAGGGATATGCACCCCCAAGCCCCCCCAACACGTACTTGATGCTGTCGGTGTGGGTTTTGTATTCCATAATGGTGTTGGGAGGTAGATTAAGCACTCGCCGAAGCGTATCCCGGATTCGGGCTGTGGTTGCTTGGTCGCTGGCAGTCTTATTCCATATTGAAATAATGTCCTCCTATAGGAGGAACAGAGGGACTCATCAAAGCAAACCAGAGGCAGTGAGGAGAGCAAAGGCAACACATGAAACCAGACCTGCCCGCAGGAAGCTTACCTGAAACCGGACAGAGACTACAGCCCCACAGATCTCCTCCCCAACCATGAACTGTTCCCCCAACATGGCCAGGATGAGATTCTCCCAGCAACGCGATGCCAAGCCCTTCCGCAGCCGAATAATCCACTTGCCACCATTTTTATTTGCATCATCCTATAAAAAGACAGAAAGCATTAAAGTTAAAATATGGTTTCACAGCTCCTTTTTCCTTTGCATGAACACTAAAAGGTCTTATCACTTTCCAATTATTCAACTTTATAGGAAAAATGGTAGGAAGAGACAGAAAACAAAGAAAAACAAGGTGGGGATCCTTATACAAGCCATTACAAAAAGTGGCTGAACATAAGATTTAAAAAGAATTCTGGACCTGGCCGGTTTGGCTCAGTGGATAGAGCGTCGGCCTGCGGACTCAAGGGTTCCAGGTTTGATTCCGGTCAAGGGCATGTACCTTGGTTGTGGGCACATCCCCAGTGGGGAGAGTGCAGGGGGCAGCTGATTGATGTTTCTCTCTCATCGATGTTTCTAACTCTCTATCCCTCTCCCTTCCTCTCTGTAAAGAATCAATAAAGTAAAAAAAAAAAAAAAAAAAAAAAAAAAAAGAATTCTGCCCTGGCCAGGTGGCTCAGTTGGCTGGAGCATCGCCCCGTACACCAAAAGATTGCAGGTTCAATTCCCAATTAGGACACATACCTAGGTTATAGGTTTGATCCCCGGTTGGGGCATGCACAGGAGGCAACCAATCAACGTTACTTTTTCACATCGATGTTTCTCTCTCTCCCACTCTTCCTCTCTAAAATCAATAAACATATTCTCAGGTGAGGATTAAAAAAAAAAGAAACATCCTTTTTTGAAACTACTTTAGTAATCAAAATAAAATGTCAGATCTCAAACACAGATCATGCCTCTTTAATTATTTTCATTCCTCACTTTGCTAAGAGTTTACCAGGTGTCCTCATGTCCCAAAGACACAAATAGGAAGCCACAGTCTCTCCCAGACCCAGTCTAGTTGAGGAGACAGACAAGAACATTAATTACAGCAGGATAGTCTGTTGAGAGCTGCTGTATCAGAGGTATGCACAGTAAATTAAAGAATGAGACCTCCAGAAAATACTCAAGAAGAGGAAACATTTAAGCTGGGTCTTGAGGGACACAGGAGTCAGCCAGGTAGAGCAGGTGAAGAGGCTGAAGGCACTGGGAAGAGCATGAATCTGTGAGATGGGGAGAGTCAAAGGAAGGTCCAGCAGCACCAAAGGGAAGATGTGGAGATGATGGGAGACGAGGCCTGAAAGGTAAACTAGCTGCAAGATCATGTGAGCAACGGAGAGCTGCATAACATTTGTAATTTTGTGGGTGGGTGGATGGGAGGGAAGGTGTGATCACATTTGTCTTCTAGAAAAATGCCATGGTATCAGAATAAAAGATGGATTTCAGCAAAGCAGAGATCAGCTCTGGGTCTCCAATTAGTGCCTGTAAGCTTATTTTTTACCCACTTTAATCCTAAGTATATTAGAGTAATATACTACACACACAGCCAATTCTACAGGAATAAGGGAAAAAAACAGCCCAGCCATTGTGGCCCAGTGGTTGAGCGTCGACCTATGAACCAGGAGGTCGTGGTTTGATTCCCAGTCGGGGCACATGCCTGGGTTGCAGGCTTGATTCCCAGTGTGGGGTATGCAGGAGGCAGCTGATCAATGATTCTCTCATCATAGATATTTCTATCTCTCTCCCTCTTCCTTCTGCTCTGAAATCAATAAAAATATATATTTTAAAAAAATTTTAAAAATGAAATCTATCCTTTAATGTTGTTACATACCATTTTAGTGATGAAACAATCTTTCAAAACCACCCAGCACCAACCCATCCAGACAAGCAATGGCACTAGTATCTTTTCCTGGAGGTCCCAGCTCTTAAGGATGTACCAAACAGTAATGCAGTTTTGAAAGAAGGCTTTAAAGTACTTTTTAACCTTGGCAGGGCTAGCCTCCCCATCTCCCCCCCCCCCCCCCCCCCAAAAAAAAACCCTCTACTTGCTGAGGCCCTTAGTCCTCACCTCCCACATGGGTTTAATTCCTTCTTTGAAGAGATGGAAGTCACTGTGGCCTGTCAGGTCCCCAGGACGTACCATGTGGCTGTAAAACCTCCAGAATTGCTCCACCTGTGAAGAGAGGGCCCCAGAGTACAGAAGGTGTGACTTTTCTTTTTCTTTGCCTGAATGCAAGACTTATCTAAGAGAAAAGCATAAACAGGGAAGACACACTGTTATAGGCTATACTTTGGAAGGATACACATTTTCATTTGGAGGACTGTGTGGGAGGAAAGGCATATTAGATGAAAGCATATGGTATAGCTGGATAAAAAGAAAATGTAATATTGTTGATACAAGAAAAACTCTAAGGCCTCAGCCAGGAACCTTGGCTGATGAAGTCACACCAGCCAATATGCATCCTCCTGCAGAGGCCACAGGATAACCACGACATGCTATGAGGAGGACCTTGTTTTACATAATGGAAACCCTTTAGTTCTAAGGTATATTAAGTGCCACATAACCTCAGTCTGAATGCATTTTTTAGAACCAAATATCCTCTTTTTTAAAAAAAAATATTTTTATTAATTTCAGAGAGGAAGGAAGAAAGAGAGAGAAAGAGAAACGTCGATGATCAGAGAGAATTATGGTTAGGCTGCCTCCTGCATGCCCCACACTGGGGATCGAGCCCGCAACCTGGGCATGTGCCCTGACCAGGAATCGAACCGTGACTTCCTGGTTCATAGGTTGATGCTCAACCACTGGGCCACGCCAGCCGGGCCTAAACACCCTCTTGATCAAAGACTGTTTACTCAAATACAGCATTAGCTACAGTGAAATACATTTTAGTTCTATTTAGTTACTGAGCACAGTGATAAAATCAACCACATGCACTATGCTGCATCATGGTGCCTTTCTTAGGCCAGGACAGTCCAAAACCAAGCAGGACTTAGCCTCTAATATTTAGGGTTTAAGTCCCTTTTCTTCTCTCATTCATATATATATATATTTATTTCAATTACAGTTTACATTCGATATTATTTTGTATTAGTTTAAGGTATACAGCATAGTGATTAGATAATCACATATTTATCAAGTATTCTCCCAATATTTCCTGTACCCACCTGGCACCTTACACAGTTATTACAATATTATTAACTATATTCCCTATGCCGTACCTTACATTGCCATGACTATTTTGTAACTACCAATTAGTACCTCTTAATCCCTTCAACTTTTTCACCCAATCCCCCAACCCCTTGCTCCTCTGACAACCTTCAGTCTGTTCTCTTTAAGTCCCTTTTCTTACTAGAACATTTATGTTTCTCTTTGCCTCTCCTTCAAAGTCCTGTTAGAAAAGCAGACAACACCCTTCTCTAGCAATTGCAGACTTATTTATACTCATCATGCTAGTCCTTCCTGTTCCTCTCAGTGGTGCCTTGCGACATTACTTCCCTACCTCTCTGTCTCACAGAGGACACCTACAAAGTACTGGCCAGTGAAGAGGCACACTTTAGGAGGAAAGAGAAGATGTAGAATAGTCTGGAGAGAAACAACTGGTATTTGCCAACACATTGCCCAGGAGGCTCTAAACAGACACAGAGGAAGACACCAGAATTGTGTAGCTGAAAATGGATACTGAGTACACAGAGATTCAGGTCATATTTCTAGAACTGGTTAGCAACTAAGAGACCTTACACTGTGTGCAACAGCTGTCCCTTCAGTCGTCTAAGAACAGGAACATAGGCAGTGTCTCATGTTACAAAGAAGTCAGGAATGAGTGCCATTTGTAGGACTTTCGTGCAGTCTCTCATCTCAGCAACTGCTATGCTTAACTGTATAAGGGATAGTAAATGGTCAAATGTATACAATGAGCAATTATCTTTTCAACCTGAACACAGTGGGAAGAAATAAAGTACACCAAGTAGAAACTGGCTCACTGTAAATTAGGAATTAGAGAGGAGCTGTGGGGTAGAAAGGTACACAAACCATCCCCAGTTCCTCAATCAAGCATTGCTTCATTAATGGTTTGGCCTTCTCCAATCTTATAGCCAGACTATACAATTGTGCAATCACAATCTTTTTTTTTTTTTAATAAATCTTTATTGTTCAGATTATTACAGATGTACCTCTCCCCCCCACCCCCACAGCTCCCCTCTACCTGGTTCCCACCCCACCCCATGTCCTTACCCCCCGCCACTGACCTCATCCATAGGTGTAAGATTTTTGTCCAATCTCTTCCCGGACCCTTCACACCCCCTTGCCCCCAAGAATTGTCAGTCCACTCCCTTTCTATTCCCCTGCTTCTATTATATTCACCAGTTTATTCTGTTCATCAGATTTTTTAACTGACTTTTTAGATTCACTTGTTGACAGATATGTATTTGTTGTCACTTTGTTGTTCATAATTTTTATCTTTACCTTTTTCTTCTTCTTCCTCTTCTTAAAGAATACCCTTCAGCATTTCATATAATCCTGGTTTGGTGGTGATGAACTCCTTTAGCTTTTTTTTGTCTGTGAAGCTCTTTATCTGACCTTCAATTTTAAATGATAGCTTTGCTGGGTAGAATAATCTTGGTTGTAGGTTCTTGCTATTCATCACTTTGAATTTCTTGCCACTCCCTTCTGGCCTGCATAGTTTCTGTTGAGAAATCAGCTGAGAGTCGTATGGGTACTCCCTTGTAGGTAACTAACTGTTTTTCTCTTGCTGATTTTAAGATTCTCTCTTTGTCTTTTGCCCTTGGCATTTTAATTATGATGTGTCTTGGTGTGGTCCTCTTTGGATTCCTCCTGTTTGGGGTTCTCTGTGCTTCCTGGACTTGTAAGTCTATTTCTTTCACCAGGTAGGGGAAGTTTTCTGTCATTATTTCTTCAAATAGGTTTTCAATATCTTGCTCTCTCTCTTCTTCTGGCACCCCCATAATTCGGATGTTGGTACGTTTGAAGTTGTTCCAGAGGCTCCTTACACTATCTTGATATTTTTGGATTCTTTTTTCGTTTTGCTTTTCCAGATGGGTGTTTTTTGCTTCCTTGTATTTCAAATCTTTGATTTGATTCTTGGGATCCTCTAGTCTACTGTTGAATTTCTGTATATTATTCTTTATTTCAGACAGTGTATGCTTAATTTCTGACTGGTCCTTTTCCATTTTTTTTGGCATTCTCATTAAGTTTCTCGGAGGTCTCACTAAGTTCCTCGGAGGTTTCTAGAAGATTCTTGAGTAACCTTATAACTGTGGTTTTGAACTCTATATCCGGGAGTTTGCTTTCCTCCATTTCTTTCATTTGTGACATGTTTCTTTGTCTCCGCATTTTGGCTGCTTCCCTGTGTTGATAGAGTGGCTTTGTGTGGTAGGTGTCCTATAGGGCCCAGTGGCTCAGCCTCCCCAATCACCTGAGGTGGACACTCGTGGTGCACCCCTTTGTGGGCTGGGTGCACAGTCTTGTTGTAGTTAAGCCTTGATTGCTGTTGGTATCACTGGGAGGAATTGACCTCCAGGACAATTGACTGTGAGAATCAGCTGTGTCTACAGTGGAAGAACTGCTGTGCTGGAGACACCCTTATGGGGCAGGACTTGCTTCAGTGGGGCTTTGGTGCTCACTGAGTCTGCCTCTTGAGTATGACACTTATGGATGTGAGGAATTAAAATCTGGTATCTGACCACTAGGTACACTGGCTCCTGGATCTCCAAGGAGGTGCAAAGAGGCCACCCAGCAGTAGCTACAGCGAGATCTGCAGATTTCTCCTCTTTGTTTGGGGTTTGAAAGTTTTGGAGCTCTCTGACCCAGCTGCAGTTTGTTAGGTTAGGCTGCGAAAGGACAGGCCATTCATATGCAAAAGCCTCTGCGCACAGCTTGGGTGGGGTTGTAAATTGGGTGGAGCGGGGTCTCAGGGAATCACCAGGGTGGAGCAAACAGCGATGGCTGCCAGTCAGCTGTCTTCATGTCTCCGGGTCTCCGTGTCCCGTGCCCCCATGCAGTAACAATGATCCCTGTGAGCACCTCTGCGAGAAAGCCACCCTCGCTTTCCGACCCGATGCCGGACAGTCCAGTTTCTCCCCTTAGGAGTCTGGGTCCCCAGAGTCTCGCCGGAAACTGGAGTTCAGAGCAGTCGGGAGCTTATAGCTCCCTTCCAATTGAAAAAAACAGCGCACCCAGTTGCCAGCCTGTTTCGCACGCCTCCGCACCTCTGCTCTTGGCGCCTCCACACCTCCTACCCAGTCTCAATGCGCTTTTTTCTTTCTTTCTAGTTGTAGAACTTCCACTCAGCCAGCTTTCCCGGGGTTCTGGATGATAGCCGCTTTGTCTTTTAGTTGTAGTTTTGGTGTGGTTGTGGGAGGCAGCACGTACAGGTGTATACCTTATGCCGCCATCTTGGTTCTTTACAATCTACAGTCACAATCTTATATCTAAACCATGAGAGATGAAGTAGACAGCTCAAGAAATAGTATTAAACTTTAAAAGATGTTTTTCCTTCTCTTTAGGCAATTTTGATTTCTGAAACTCTTCATTGAAACAAAAAAATAGCCCTAACCGGTTTGGCTCAGTGGATAGAGCGTCGGCCTGTGGACTGAAGGGTCCCAGGTTCGATTCTGGTCAAGGGCATGTACCTTGGTTGTGGGCACATCCCCAGTAGGGGGTGTGCAGGAGGCAGCTGATCGATGTTTCTCTCCCATCAATATTTCTAACTCTCTATCCCTCTCCCTTCCTCTCTGTAAAAAATCAATTAAAAAAAAAAAAGAAACAAAAAAATAAAAGAAGTGTTCAGACTCAGAATATGAGGTGCAGAAAAGACCTCAGAACTACCTTACTTTACTCATTTTATAGTTGAGAAAATGGCTTCAGAACTTGCCCCAGCCCACAAAGTAAAGCACCAGATAAATGAGCCTTGCCACTCCCAAGTCCAATGCTCTTCCCATTTTAAAACACTGCCTTCTTAGTCACCTGATTTCAAGAACTTTTACTAGTTAAATACTAGGATTAAAGACAAATGGGAAATACTGCTTTGGATTTAATAAAAGATTTCACAATGCAATTATTTCTCTGTGAGGATTTAATATCGTGAAGCTTTTCTTCACGATACAGCTGACTTCAAACACTGTCACACATCCAGTGAGTACTGAAGAAGCATGAACCCCAGATGATACTCATGACCAACTCTATTCAACTTAACATATATGCCAAAAGAGGAAACAAAACCCTCCTTTCACAAGTTGGAAAACTCCACATATGCTTTCTTTAAGAGGGAAACAAAAGTGCTACATATATTTATAACTACTACAAAATAACTGAACAGAATCCTGAATGAAAACTTACTCCCCAGTTCAGTGTCTTCTTTGATCCTCCAAATGCTCAACCAGATGTTCATAAATAAAGGCTGCTATTTTACCTGTAAGGTTATTCCATTCCCATATAGCAGGTAATAAAACTTTTGTGATAGGTTCAGAAATGATAGGACTACAATTAGGACCCCTGAACAACATGGGTTTGAGCTGCCCGGGTCATTTGAAAAAACAGTGTAAGTGGACCCTCCTTGTGCTTCCCAACAGCACTTCTGTCTCTCTGTATTAGAATTCCTAGCTATGTCTTATTTCCCTAATGGCAAAGGAATTAATTCATTTTAGAACCCTACTAATCCCTTGAATTCATTCAACAAACATTTCTTGAACTAAATATGCACCAGTGCACAAGCTATTTTTAGTATTTCAAAAGAGCCTAAATTTACCAGTGTTAAGGGAGCATATATCAATTCAGTATAGTAATGGGATAACCTGATTACCAGTTATATGTGTAGTATATCTGATCAATAATAAATGGATCAATAAATGTAGCTTGTCTAGTACGACGCAAACATTTAAAAAACTGGAGCCTCATGTCATGCATTCTGGTATATTGGAAAGGTGAAAGAATATGGGCTTTGGAATGGGGCTTTTATGACCTGCCAAACCTGAGTTTCAACACTGGTTCCTCCACTTAGTCAAGTAAATTACAACTGACTTGACTTTAGATCAGATACTTAACCCAAGTTTCACTTTTCTCATTTGTAAAATACGGATAACATCACTGACCTCAAAAGGCTATCATAAGGATCAAAGGAAGTTACATAAAGTGGCTATTACTGTGTCTTTCCTCCTTATTACTTTACTGTAACATTTACTGCCTATTAAAGTTTCCTTTTCCAGTGTCTGCATTTTAAACAGGGCAGATACCCCAATAATTTCAAGAAAATAACAAACCCTGCATTTGATTGTGCCCAGAGATGGAATGTATAGCACATAGGAAGAACATAATCTGTGTTGAACAAGACAGCTTCTTAGGGAACACAAACCTAGCTACCTATGAGGGTGATAAGACAGTGCCTGGGCTCCCTGTTCTGACAACATCCACAAAAACAATTATTAGAGACTTCCTTTTCTTTCTGAAGACAGGAAAAATATGCTATTTTATACATAATCACAAACAGATCCAAAACCCTAATGAAAGGTTCTTAAATACAAAGGAAACTTTTGAACTTTACTCTTGATTTAACCATCAAGCTTCATGAGAATAGATACCATGTACTATAAAATTTTCGCCCTGGCTGGCATGGCTCAGTTGGTTGGAGCATTCTCCCATGCACCAAAGGGTCTTGGGTTCGATTCCTAGTGAGGGTGTGTACAGGAGGCAGCCAATTGATGTGTCTCTCCTCCTCTCCCTTCCTCTCTAAAATAAATTTTTAAAAAATTATATCTCCACCCACCCCTGGACACTTTGCACATAGTAAGGACTCACTAAATATCTACTTAAACAAACCTGTATTTTTGTATTGTCCCTTTCTGATCAATTCCACAATTACACACTAATTACCTATGGATATCTAATGAGAAACCTAAGAATGAACAAATCTGACCTCAGAGACTCAGGTCAGCTGACTGAGGAAACCAGAATCCTAGAGGTTACCAGGAGGATAAATAAACATGATGATACAAATACAGGCATGAATTTACTACTGAGGCTCACTAAGTACTCACAGAAGCAAAGGTGCCAATCTGTTTGATATTCTGTTCATAGCTCTGTGAGCTGGTGGGTCGGCCGGGGGTTCTCCTGGAGTACCAGAAAGTGTAGTTGTACTGCAAGGGATGCTCTGCTGGTCCCGGGACAACAGCCTGTATATTAAAGGTGTGTTAGTCCTTGGCCATTTATCACATGCTCTGAGACTGAGAAAACATTTTATAGCATTACCCCTTACTACCTCCCCAATTTAAAAAGGATACATGCTCACCCTAGCTGGTTTGGCTCAGTGGCTAGAGTGTCAGCCTGGGGACTGAAGGATCATGGGTTTGATTCCCAGTCAGGGTATATGCCTAGGTTGTGGGCTTGGTCCCCAGTGGGGGACGTGCAGAATTGCCCCAGCCCACAGAGTCAAGCACCAGATAAATGAGCCTTGCCAGGAGGCAGCCAATTGATGATTCTTTCTCATCATTGATGTTTCTATCTCTCTCTCTCTCTCCATTCCTGTCTGAACTCAATAAATATATTTTTTTAAAAATTTAAAAAAAGAGACATGCTCAATTACCTGCAATGTGCTCAAGATTCTGCTTACACAATAAATTTCTATAGTAGTTAATGGATTCTAAATTCCTGTAACATTTTACCTATGTTCTTATAGCTTTTTTAACTTTCTACTTCATAAGTATTTATGTTTGTGTATTATCTCTACATATTCCCAGGTCCAGCACCACTTCCTCTATGACACTATCACTTATTGGCTAGTGACCTAGGACAAGTTGTTTAACCTATTTGTGCCTCAGCTACTAAGCTGAAAAATGGGTAATCATCATCTCATATGGTTGTTGAGAGGATAAAATAATTTAATAGATGTAAAGTGCTTAACACAGTGCTTGACACATAAGTACTCAATAGCCCGGCCAGCGTGGCTCAGTAGTTGAGCGTCAACCTATGAACCAAGATCAGGGTTCGAGTCCCAGTCAGGACACATGCCCGGGTTTCGGGCTTGATTCCCAGTGTGTCAGCTGACTAAGGAAACCAGAAACCAGAATCCAGGAGGCAGCCGATCAATGATTCTCTCACTGATGTTTCCATCTCTCTTCCTCTCCCTTCCCTCTGTCTGAAATCAATAAAAACATATTTTAAAAAGTACTCAATAAATGTCAGCTACTATTATTATCACCACTATTAAATGTTAGCTCCTTGATCCATAGTTTCATTGACCTTTGTGTCCTCTTAGTCCTGAAATGCTTGTATTTGGAGGGTACTCAATATTGCAGAATAAAGCAATTAATGATCGCTTTTCAAAAAAGAAGATGATCCATCTATTTCTATTCTCTAAATTTTCTCTTTTCCAAGTCATTTTAGTTTAGACTATTACTGACTAAAGAGTCTAAAATTTCAAGGGATGTACAGGATTTTAAATACTCAGCAGCAGATTATGAAGCAAATAATGCCTTGTTAACGGCAGGGTTATTCTCCCCTACCTCAGGCTAGCAGAATGCTGAAAAGCAAGGCCCTGTGGTAAGCGAACAGTCCTGTGGTAAAGGCCCTGTGGTAAGGGAACCTGTCCTGTCTAAGCCCGTTTTGCTTCGTGTTTGGAGCATCGGACCTCGGACTGAAGGGTCAAGGGTTTAATACCTTGTGTTGAAGGCTCGATTCCCTGGCCTCCTGGCAGATGTGTGCAGGAGGCAACCAATCGATGTGTCTCTCCCCCTCTCTCTCAAGGTCCTGTGGTAAGGGAACAGTTCTGAGTCCCAAAATGAACTCCAATGATTCAATAATTCTTTCTTTTTTTAAAAAAAATATATTTTATTGATTTTATACAGAGAGGAAGGGAGAGAGAGAGAGAGTTAGAAACATCGATCAGCTGCCTCTTGCACATCTCCTACCGGGGATGTGCCCGCAACCCAGGTACATGCCCTTGACCGGAACCGAACCTGGGACCTTTCAGTTTGCAGGCCGACGCTCTATCCACTGAGCCAAACCGGTTTCAGCTCAATAATTCTTTCTTAAGAACAAAATCAGGTATTACAAAATAGTGTACAATTGTTAACCTGGTATCTTCCAGATAAACAGATTCCATGAGATAACCAAGTTTCTAGTCCCAACTCACCTTCCTCTTGCTGCTGCTCTGACTTTTGTCCCGTTCCATTTTTTCCTTCTCACCATCTTTCTGTGTGCTGTTTTCTTCATTCTGATCATGGTCACCACTGTCATCATCTTTCAATCTAAGTAGAAAGGCAAAAAAATATTATCCCATGACTGAACTGATTCTTGCTTACCTAACAAAGCCACCAGGTCAAATGAACTACCATGGAAAAAGCCCAAAGTCACTCAAAATACCAGCAATGAGATGAGAGAAGGGCAAGGAAATGTAGAATGTCAATTAGGAAGATTAAACAAAAATGAAGTGCCCATTAGCTAATGTGTGAATTCCAGAAAGCATCATTTTCCAGTTTCATAACAGGCTGCACAAAGAAGCAAGAGGTAAACAGTTTAAGGAACTGTTTTCTTGACCAAAAATAAAGAGTCAATAATCAGAAGAGTTTCTGGATTAAGTAACTGCTTTGGCATTTCGAATGAAGTTTTAAAATTTACCTATCCTGTCTAAGCCCGTTTAGCTTCGTGTTTGGAGCATCGGACCTCAGACTGAAGTGTCAAGGGTTCAATACCTTGTGTTGAAGGCTCGGTTCCCTGGCCTCCTGGGAGATGCATGCGGGAGGCAACCAATCGATGTGTTTCTCCCCCTCTCTCTTAAAAAAATCAATGGAAAAAATATCCTCAGGTGAGGATTAACAAAACAAAAACAAACAAAAAACGTATCTACCTATTCTTCTTCTTCTGACCATCTCTCCTATCCTTCCCAACTGCTACTGCTTTAGTCCAGGCCCTCTTCTTATCATCTCAATTATTACAATAAATTCCTAAATGGTTTCCCAACACAAATTATATCCTCCCTCTATCCATCCTCCACATAGCCACCAGCATGATCTTTCTAAATGCAAACAGTCCATTTAATTTCCATGCTTAAAACACTCAACTATCCCTTGCCCTTTGCTGCCCACCCTGAAGGATAAAGTACAATGAAATGCAAGACCCTTTAGAATCTGACTCCTGCCTGCTAGCACCGCCCCCCAAAGCATCTATAGTCCCACATCTGTGCTCTTTGCAATACTCCCCCTCAGCCTAAAGTGCCATTCATCCCACATCTGTTTTTCCTACTAGATGGAGGGATCCCTTAGAACAGTGTCTTATTAATCTTTGAATATCCAGCACCAAGGGAAGGAAGATGCTGAATAAATGATAAATGAAAAAAAAAATGACTAAAAGAAGAAATCAATGACTTCATGCCTATAAGTATGATTAAATATACTTTAGGAGCTGCCGTTTTAAGAGCAGTGAAACTACCCTAACGCTTTCAGGTCCAGCTAATGTTCACTGGATTCAGAGAAAAAAATAAACAGAAAATGAGTTCACAAAGATAATTAGAATGCTGTTTAGTCTAGAGCTGGACCACTTACTTATCATGAATCTTCTCTGAATTCACCTTTCTGTCCCTAATGACTATCTAGTCAAATGGAATTAGGTAACTCTCACGAAAGGTACTGGAAATGCTCAAATTATAACTCAGATATTACCCTACACAGACACAAAAACCTTTTGTAAAGCACCCCTTTTATTTCTGCCCATGAATCTTCACTGCCTAGAGCACATAAAAAGCATTCATTAAATGTTAGAATTCATGAGCTAGCCATGTGTTGGGGTCCCTGCTTTGCCCAGTTCACAGCCCTAGTTGTAGAATATACTCAGGTGGCCATGCACTGTACCATAAATGTCCCTATCCCCATCCTGGACAAGACATGACTATGAAGGGCACCTGACCAAAGGGCAGTCTAGCCTGGCCAATAACCTATGCCTCAGGGCCTTGCTCAAAATTATGAGCAGATTCCTTTCTCAGCTTTTCATATAAAAGATGAACGGTCACAGAGTCAGAGCTGGGGCAGGCTTATAGGTCCCACACAAGAAAAGCCATACAAAAAAAGACAATGAGCAAAGGCAGAGAAAGCCAGTTGGGAAAAGGGAATGGAGCAGAGGAGCAGAGAGAGTAGAGATTGGCTTTAATTGTAATGCTATCATTCCACTGGCTTCGTTTGGCCTTCCTGGACTTCTGGGAAACCATTGTCTGTGCTATGATACCCTTCCCCTTATGAAATTTGAGTTGGTTTGGTTTCCTTTCCGAAAGGAGCCTGTATAGCACACAAGTCCCACAACATTTACTGAGCACCTATTGTTGGTATCAGACACTAAAGAGTTTCTGTCTCCAAGGACCTCACTGAGGACACACACGCATACTCAGACCTCAGCATGGTACAAAGGACCCTCCTCTACCTACATGTGCCAATATCATCTCCTGCCTGGTCCCAAACTCCCTTCACTGTAGTAGTGATCAACCTATTTGCAGTTCCCTGACCTCACCCCCATTATGCTCACTATGTGGTCTCTTCTTAGAGAACCCTCTTCCCCTACCTACACTGTCCCTCAGGACTAAGAGGACCACTTTTTCTTTGAAATCTTTCCTAATCTCTCCAGAGGCTGAGCCTAGGCACCCCTCTTCTGGATTTCCCCTAATAACTGTTCGTACTTGTCCCAGCTATATTGTCATGGCCAGTTTTTTTGCCATGGTTAAGAACATGGGTTTTTCTATTGTTTAGGCCCAAGACAGTTCCTAACTCTCTTCCTTAGGGCAGACTCCAGGGACTCAAACCATTTCCCTCCCTTCTCAGTTTCCAAACCTCCATGCTATCCTCTGGATTCCCTATCCTCTGGGTTCCCGTGCCTTAAGTCTTGGTTAAAGAGGGACACAGTCACCCAGCATCTCTCATTTTGCTATTCCAAGCAAAGCATGTAAGTTCCTTTCTTTGTAGCAGTTTTGCTGCTAATCACTACTAGAAAACAGAAAAATAACAACAAAATAATTATGTCGAGATAAAACAACACTACTGTGATCCCTGAACCATACTTTCTGACTCCCTTCTAAGACAGTCATTGGAAACCCTATTGGACCTTCATCCTGTGTAGTTATCTCTTGAGGGTGGAGCTAACCTACACTTAACGCAAGTTATTTGCATCCTATCTTCCAGAGGTTACTCTTCCTAGTGTGAAGCTATATTTAAGCCAAAATATAATCCAAACTGAAAAATCAGTGCTCCCTAGACTCAGGTGGGCAATTAGTATTTCTGAAGCTGTCCAGACTGAGTTGCATCTAAATAGCTCACCAAGCTCTTGCTCAGATATGTCCTCATACTTTCTGACTAGACAGATTCCTTGTGGGTAAGGACTTGGTCTAATTCATTTTTATATGTACAGGTCTAATTAATTTTTATATGTATAGCATCAGAAAAGAAACATGATCAGTGAATGGATTTCTAAAATCAAAACAATACAAGTCAGAATACAACGGATGCCAAATAAGTAGTTCAGACAATAAATAAGAATGGGCCAAAAGCTAACAAAGACTGAGGGACAAAATCAAGTTTGGCATCTAGATCTGAAAACCAAGTTATCACAGTTGGGACTGCAGTACAGTGAAAGCATCTTAGGGTTTTGCATATGAACTGGATCAATGGCAATGGTAGCTAATGACTTGATAGATGTGTGTGTGGGGGGTGGGGGGGACAATTATAGTCTTCGATTACTTTCCTAGAAGTGGAGCCCACACAGTAAAGGAGGCTCCAATTCTTCACTAATCTGAGCCCATCAGATTAGACTCTAGTACTCAACTCCAGGCACTGGATTCTTAGGATTCTGGCAAATTGAACCAAGTCCTTAAGAACCGCTGGTGAAGAGTGCAGAAGCCAAGTATGTAAGGTCTAAAAACTGTAATTTTTGTAAAAAAAAAACAACTAAAGCAAAACTAGGGGTAGGAGTGCTGTTTTCAATCGCTAATTTCAAATAAAAGAAAGCTTTGTTTTTTTCCTTCGTAGCTAGAAGACAGACGTTAAAATATTCTGGGTCAGTGTAAGGAATAGTTAATAATTAGAACAAATTAAAAATGACCCAGGTTAATTTTTGTCAAGAGGTGCTTGAACCAAGGTTAAAGAAATCTGGGTTTGAAAGCCATCATATGGCCCTTCCTGTTGTTGTGGGCAAGTTACTTAACCTCAAAGCACCTCATTTTCTTTATCTGTAGAAGGAGGTAACAAGATCCCCTTTGCAGGGTTGTTAGTAGAAATAATATATGAAAAGTATCTAGCAAGCTGCCCTGAGAAGCCATTATTAACATTCTTTAATTAACTTACTGCAGACCTCCAATGGGTAGGACCATGCCAAATGATCCTTAAAGTATCTAAGGATAAACTTTTGATTTGTTCAATTCAGTGGAGGAAGGGGTACAGGACTGGCAGACAGCTCCACTGAGGCAGGTCTTAGATCTGGCAGTAGGGGTGGCAGGGTTTATGATGGAGAAGGGGTTAATATAGGGATGGATACAGCTAAGCAACTGGCTGCAGAAGTGCTCTGCCAAAGACTACTAGAAGAGTCCTCTCCTGCCTGGCCACGGTGACTCAGTGGTTGAGCATCGACCTATGAACCAGATTCCTGGTCAGGGTATCTGCCCAGGTTGCAGGCTTGATCCCTGATCGTGCAGGAGGCAGTCAATCAGTGATTCTCTCTTGTCATTGATGTTTCTCCCTCTCTTCCTCTCTGAAATCAATAAAAATCCAATATAATACCCTATATAATAAAAGGCTAATATGCCAATGGACCAAACGGTGGAACAACCAGTCACTATGATGCGCACTGACCACCACGGGTCAAACCCTCAACACAGGAGCTGCCCCCTGGTGGTCAGTGCGCTCCCACAGGGGGATCACAGCTCAGCCAGAAGCCAGGCTCTGCTGGACTTCTGCGGAGCCCTTCCCGCCTCTGTGGCGTCGGACATTCCCCCCCCGCCCCCCCCCCCCCCCACTAGGGCTCCGGGACTGCGAGAGGGCCTGGGCTAAGGGACCCTTCTCCCCCCACCCCCCCCCCCATGAATTTCGTGCATGGGGCCTCTAGTATTTTATAAAATGAGTCCTCTCCCCACAACCAAGAAATGTTTTTGAGGAGCTGTCTGGAGTGCTGGAATCCATGACCTCTGAATATGAACATCAGCACTCATTGTACTGGGGGGGAAAACAACTCCCCATCAGCAGCTGCAGGTCACAATCTAAACTAATAGTAATTTCACTTTGCATGTATACATCACCATGTAGCAATTTACAAAACACCCTTAAGCAAAGCTGAATCTGATTTGACCCTTCTAACACCCCTGTGCGGCAGCAGGGCACTGAAGTGGCTCGGGTAACCCTGGCTCAGAGACTGGGAAACTTTCCTGCTGTCAAAGTAACTGGTAACTGGTGGGTCTGGGACTGGAAATCTAGGTCTTCGGAAGAGCATCGGATTCACTAGACTACTTAAAGGAGAGCTAAGAACATAATCTCCCTAAAGGTACCATCGCTGCCGGGAAATATGGAAAATTACTTTGCATTTCCTTTCTGCATCTCCAGTTTGTGGCTGGAACTAGGGATCCGATAGGGTACAAACAGAAGTCCGGAAGGGGCCGGGGCAAATATACCCGAAGGGCAAGAAACTGAGAGTGTGGGGAGGGGAAAGGAGGGGGAGGAGAAAGGAAGCAGGAAGGAGTCCCAGGAAGGCGACGGGAACTCCGTTTAACTGAGCAGCCACGGTGCCGAGCGCAGCAGCCACGTTACCCCACCGCATCTGCACAACTCTAGGCACGGGCTGTGACCTTCCCACTGTGCAGAGGAGAAGCCGACTCCGGAGAGGCGACCTGCCCAGGCCAGAGGAGGAAAGCTGGATTCGGAAACTCAGAGCGGCCGGCTGAGGAAGCACCCCTACCCCTCCACGCCGCTGGCAACCCGCACCGGCCGGGCGCGGCGTCCGAAAACCTCCTTCCGGGCGGCACAACCACCCCTCTCCCGTCCCCAGCGCCTCGCCCCCGGTCCGGACTGCCTTGGGGTCCCCGGAACCCTTGCACCCCGCCTTCCCGCCGGCCGCCTGGGCGGGCTCCAGCCCGCAGCCCGCGCCCGGGAGGGAGCCCGGCGCTGTGGAGTGGGCGCCGCCGCCAGGCGCAGCGGGGACGGGTGCGGGGAACGGTTGGGGGAAGGGGCCCCGGGAGGCGGCCGCACGCCACTCACGCGTCGAACTTGTTGTTCATCCTCTCGCTGTCGCCACTGCCTCACGGAGTGACTTCCGCTCCGCCCGGTCCCTCCGCCTAGGGCCCGGCCACTTCCGGTTGCGCGGGGAGCCGCGGAACGTAGGCTCGCGGGCCGGGTGGGGGGCGGATATCCCGGCACGCCAGCCCAGGGCGGCTGCGCGGACGTGCTCGGGCTCGGGGACGCTACCGGCTGCGGAGGTCTGACGGGTCCCTGGCGGCCTCCGGCCCCGTGGCTCCGAGGAATCGCTCCCCGCCCAAGGCGGCGCGCACTGACCCCTCCCGAGGCTCCGGGAGGGAGATCGCGCCGCAGCGCGACGGCGCGGGCTGAGCGATCCCGCACTCAACCTCCCCTTTTCCCTCTTTGTTACCGGCGATGCTATAGTACCCGCCTCTTCAGGTTGCCGTGTGGATTGAACAGGATAATCAATTCAGGCGCTAGGCAACGTGACCCTAAATAAGTGGCAGCTATTGTTAGTCATTGCTTACTGGGGCCAGGAGCTACGGAGCTCACCTCCGCCCCTGAAGCCCTGGAGCTGTCAGTGAAGTTGGGAGACTCATCCCAGGTGACGAGTCTAGCAAGCCTTAGAGAGACCGGAGCTGGTTCCACCATCATCAAATTGCCTCCGGGATTTAGTCTCTGCTCCAAACACAGCGGGTGCACACACGCACACACTGGAGTAAAGGAAACGAACCTGCTGGTGATTGAGCCCCAAAGCCAGCAACCCTGTAGTTGGGAGAGGGGGTTATTTCCGGGATCCTCTTCCCTCCCCCAACAATGTTGCACTGTCAGGGCTTTATGTGGCACTTACACATTTTTTAATCACCTTCACCCGCACCTTTGATCCTGTAATGATCCTAAACTGATACCTGAGCCCACAGTTAGAGAGGAGGCAACAGAGGCTCAGGCAGCACAAATGACTTGCTTAAGTTTACCCTCTTATCACCAGCAGAACTCACGCTCCATCTGTACTCTCAAAGCGTGGCCTTGCCTCTCCCAGGAAGGTGTCAGCTAGTCCTCTTGTTTCCTAAGTGGGGTCAAGGGAGGCTGGTCAGGGTCTCCTCCCTGAAGGCAGAGCCCAGCAATTCCCTGTTACCTCCCAGCCTCCCTCCCTAGCTCTTCCTTAACCATTTTTTCGGGACCAGCGCAACTTCCCTGGCCTTTGAGAAGAGAAGGGGGGAGGGGTCTGTTTTCCAGGCTGTGGGATCTTTCTCAGAGTGTCTAAGATTGGGTCAGAGTTGGGAATGCTGGACTCCAAACCATAAAGCAACCAGTGTTCTGGGAAGCCACTCTTACTCGGCTCCAATTTGCCCATCTGAAACATTAGGGATATAGTGACTTGCTTTTCCATGATGCTGTGAGGAGCTCTTAACAATGGGAAAAGATAATAAAACTCATGAAATATGTTGTGATCAATGGCAAAAAAAAATGCATATGAATAGAAAAATCACTGGTGCAGATGAGTACTGGGTGCAGTAAGGCAGGGGAAGGAGATGGCAGCTGGGGTGAGCTGTTATCTTTTGAGAGATCATTGGCTGCCATTCTTCACATTTCTCTTGACTTCCCTCTTTCAAGAGCTTGTAGGGAACTCATCAAAAGAAAGGGAGGCCCAGGCTTGGAGAGATAGGACCTTACTTAGTTGGAGGTATCATGCAAAATGGAGTCGTTAGGACTTCAAACATTCTGAGAGTTGATAATGCTTTGCCACTGACCCCCCACAGCACACCCAGCCCACAGCCCATCCTCAACCACTCCAAGACTCCAGCTCTGTCTCTTTATTTCTCCAGCTTTTCTCAGGGCTGTTTGGCTTCCACGGCCCTGAAGGATGCTTCCATGACCTTAGCAGAAGGACACAACTGGTAATTCTCTGAATGGTTAACAGCAATTGGTTGACTCAGTCAGGCGAGGGCAGGTAGGGGTGAGGGTCTCCAGGGAATGGCAGGGCGGGCACCCGGTTGTAGTGCGCCACGAGGAAGATGCCGGCAGTGCCACAGACAAAGAGGGAGAGCATGGCCAGGAAGCAGACACGGTCCAGCACACGGCCCACTAAGAACCACTCCTCGTTCCCCTGAGGGTGGAGGCAGAGTGTGGGATGACCAGCGGGGGCACAAAGCCTGCTCTGGATCCTGAACCGTCCTTGGCCTTCCAGCAGGCCTCCATTCTCCATTTCCTTGGGCCCTTCTAACCTACTTCCAAGTTTCCACCTGGCTTCTTCCATGGTCCCCTCGCCCTGATGTCCCCCCTCCTCCCCAACCCCAACTCTACTTTTTCCATCCCATTGCCCTACCATGGTCACCCCCATTCATCCTGCCCCCATGTCAGGTCCCAGCCCCTCACCAGGTACTCACAGCAACCTCCCACTCCCAGACTGGCTTACACTGTCAAAGTGATTCCGCTGGTGTTGGGCCCGGGCAATGAAATTGCAGGCTTCCACACAGGCCTGGATGGCTGGGGCAGCCTGCTTCAGGCTGCCACACAACACCTGGCTCTGCCCTGGCTCCGGGCCTTTCTCTGATGAGATGAGATGAGAGGGTCAGGTTTGTGAGTAGGATGGAGGGAAAACAGGCAGAGAAGGTGGCCTCTCCTTAGCGACCCCAGCCCCTCCCTCCCCCACCCGTACACTCGCCCAGCACGCATCTGCAGTGCCTGGTGCTTTGGCCAGCAGGCAGCCTCCCATGGCTGGAGTCCATGGGGAGGACTGTGCCCAGAGTCACATCCTCTGCCTCACCTAGTTTCTCCAGCGCCGCCCTCACCAGCCCATTGCGCCGCTGCTGCCGGAAGAGGAGTTCACTGCGAGGCAGGCAGAGAGCCGCCTCCTCCCCACCTGAAGTTGACCACCCTGAGGAGGAGCCATTCTGGAGCCTGGGCTGGGCATCCTGCACCGCCGCTGTGGCCAGCGGGCGCACGTGCATCTGCAGCAGCTGGGGCAAGAGCTGCAGGAACACCTGCAAGTGTGTGTGGGGGGGGGTGATCTGGGCGTTAGCGTGGCAGCTACGCTGGGCTTTGCAGCAGAAAATGCAGGTTGGCACAAAGGGCTCATGCTGCTGGAGGCCGCGAGGCAGCACATGAGGGGCAGTGGCGTGGCCCTGATACAGCTCGGCTCTTCTGTCCCGGGCATTGAGGCTGGGCCCCCACACTCTTGTGCACATCAGAATCACCAGGGCACTTGTCCCAAACACAGGTTCCTGGGCCCCACCCCTACTATTCTGGCCCAGGATGTGGCAGGGGCCCTGGGAATCTGCATTTGTGACAAGGGCCCCAGCTGACGGCTGCGGGTGGGCTGCAGGTCACATAAGCTCTGGAGCCAGACTGCCTGGTCAGAATCCTGTCTCCTCCACTGTCTACCTGTGTGACCTTAGGTAAGTGTTTAACCTCTCTGTGCCTCATTTCCTCATCTGGAAAATGGAGATGATTCTAATACCCACTGCACAGAGGTTTTACCAGGGTTAAGTCAGTACGTGTAATATGCCTGCCACTAGGTAAGCACTCGATAGTCTATATTGTTATTAACTCATTTGGGCACGTGCTTCCAAACACACACAGACCAGATTTGCTGCTGAATATGGCACGGGAGGAACATGCACAGGGACAGGGGTGCCAAGGAAGGTGCATGTCAGTGGACGGAGCAGGAAGTGCTGGAAGGGGCAGGGAGGGACCTTGCCTTTCGGACCCCGCGGGCCATGGAGTGTGTGTGGGGGGACCGCAAGGACACGTTGAGCACGACCACAGCATTCACAACAATGAGGATGGTCACCACCAGGAGGAAGGTCAGGTACCTGCCGGGATGGGGTGGGGTGGGCAGGAGGTGGGGCTGGCCCTTCAGCACTGCATGCCCAGATGCCAACCCCACCCCTAGCGGCTGCTCCCCCAGATCCCTTGGGTGAGGGGCTGGCATTGGGAGGGTGGCAGGAGGGCCGTGCCCAAGAAGGGAGGGGGGGGAGGTGGGCGGCAGACGGGAGGACCAGCCTTACTTGCTGATGAGTGGCACTGCCTGGGAGGTCTCAGGCACCTTCTTAGCCACGAGGAAGAGGAAGACAGTCTGGGCCAGGAGCACGTTGATGGCAACGGTACACTTCTGGCCACCCGCTGGGGGTGACCAAGAGGCTCTCAGAGCAGGTCTCTGTCTCCCTGCTGTGGGGCACTCCCCCCGCCCCACAAGGAGCACACTGCCCTAGTCCTGGGTCGTGGTGCCACTCTTTGCCCTGCCAGCTGTCCCCTCTGGCCCGGGCCAATGTGCACCCCCCCCCCCCCCGCCCCCAAAGGCTCCAGGTACCCTTGGCAGGAAGGAAGTAGATGAGGATGGCGACGGAGGAGATGAGTACACAGGGTGCGATGATGTTGATGACGTAGAAGAGGGGCTTGCGCTGGATGAGCAGGTAGAAGACCACCTTCTGGTGGCCCGCCTCCTCTGCCGGGGCCGCAGCATCCAGGAACATCTTGGCCGGCCGATGCTGGATGGCCCACTCTCCGTTCTCTGTGGGTGGCAGGCCGGGTGGGCACAGCCATGGGCTGGGCGGACCTCTGCAGCCCTCCCGTGCCCGGAGAATTGCCATTGAGGGACAGAAACAGTGAGGGAAATCGGACACTTAATCCCCCTCCCTCCAAAATGGGAGTCATTATCATGAGGAAAATCAGAACTTTGTAGGCCTTTAAAAACCCATTTTATGGTTCGCTTAGTTTTCATCTTGAGCTGCATGGGAGGGGCTTGATCCTGGCCCAGCCACATCCCCACAGCCAGGTCCAGCAGGGGCCCTGGTGGAGTCACCTGTGAAGGCCTCCGGGTCGATGAAAATCCACTCGATGGTCTGACCATCTTCCTGGCTCAGCTGCAAATTGATCTCATTGGTGCTGTAGGTCTGGGACCTGGGGGGCAGGGAGGGAGGCAAGGTGAAGCTGGGTGTGTACAGACCCAGCTGTGAGGTACACGGTATAGTCATGTGTGGGCAGTTTTGCCTCACAAAGTGCAGCCAGCCCTGGCTGGTGTGGCTCAGTTGGTTGGAGCGTCATCTCATATATGGAAAAGTTGTGTGTTCGATTCCTGATTGGGGCACATACCTGGGTTGCGAGTTCGATCCCTGATCTGGGCACATACAGAAGGCAACCGATCAATGTCCTCTCTCACATCAGTGCTTCCCTCCCTCCCGCCTTCCCTCTCTCTCTCCCTCCCTTCCTCCCTCCCTCCCGCCTTCCCTCCCTTCCCTCTCTCTAAAGGTCAATAAGCATATCCTGAGGTGAGGATAAAAAAGAAAAAGTGCAGTCAATAATCTCTGAGTTCTCCACAAAACCCTGGCAACAAGGTGAGGGGCCCTGGGGCTCTTTGGGGCCCTGGAGAAACCTGAGTTGAAGGGACAGGAGGCTGCGGCTTAGTGAGGTCGCCTGGTGTCCAAGGGCCCCGGCTTACTGTGGTCTGCTCCTCCACTGCCTCCTGGGCAGAAGGTGCCAAAGGGCAGAACAGAGAAAACCCCGTCCATCCCTGTCTGGTCTGTTTACTGAGGAGGGTCTCCCTGCAGGGTCTTCCTGTGGAAAGACTGCTCCTCTAAACTATAGGAGACCGTCCCCCAGACCCCCTCCCGCATGCACAGATGAGAAAATTGAGGCAGCCCCACCTCTCCCCTGGGCTGTCGGGCGTAATGGTCTTGTAGGTGGTGGCACATGTGTGTGCATCATGTATGTTGTAGCATGTGTATGCCTTCTCACCCATCCATGCCGGACATTCATTTCTCCCCTTGGGCCACAGGAGGGGAAACTGAGGCAGTGAAGGAGGATGAACGAGGGGCCTGGGGCTTAGCAGGGAGGGAAATAGGTGTCTGGATCTTAATGTGCACAGAGCCCCAGAGAGATGGAGCCAGACCCCTGGCCAGAAGCTTCATGTCCCCCACCTGGCCAGGGCCCCTCTTAGGGCAGCTCCCTAAGGCCCCCCCTCGCCCCAATAAATGGCCTCACTGGAAGATGAGGGAGCAGTTCTGCCAGTCGAAGGGGAAGTAGGTGACAGAGACGGGGCAGGAGGAGCGGAAGATGGCAGGCGGCAGCCAGTAGACGCAGCCGTCAGGCGACACGAGCACGTTGCAGTAGAGGGCCACCTCGAACACGCCGTCCACGCTGTGGGCAGGCCAGGCCACGGGGCTGCTGAGACCCGCACCCGGCGCCATCCCTCTGCCTGGGGACACCAACCCCTCCTGGGGGCCACGCCCTGCCTGGTCCCCACCTGGCCACAGGAACCACCACCTTCCCTAGCACCTCCCTGCCACCCCCATCCGCCCAGGCTCCCCAGGCCCCCCATCCCATCACTGCCACTTCTCCCGCTCTCTTCCGAAGTGGTCATGGTAGCCACTAACATCTGTTCATCTCCTGCAAAGAGCCAGGATTGAGTACAGCGCTTTTCCCGTCTGGTTGGCGCTCGACAGCTTCCACAGGAGCCGTCCTTGTCCCCAAGTTAGAGGGGAGGGAGTGGCCCAGCAGTGATGGAGCCAGTTCTGCAAGCAGCTCTGGCTGGGCTGGGCCCCCACACCTGCTCTGTCTAGTGGTCTGTGCCTCTGCAGGCCCCTAGTCTGCATCCTCTGTCACCTCTTTCTTCCCAGACCCCCCTTGTCCTGCTAGGCCGGTTCTTGTGTCCTTTGTCCCCCAACCCTAGCCCACGTCCCCTCCTCACTTGTTCTCCAGCACGACATCTGGCCGCCACACCATGGTGGACGGCACCCTCAGCACCCACAGGCCTTCGTAGTCCCGCGGGTCCCAGCGAAGGCGATAGTCGCACCACTGCTGCAGGGAGAGGGGGGTTTGCCAGGCCCTGCTGTCTGTTGTGCCACACCCCCAGGAACAGGAGCCCAGCCCAGTGGGCACAGAAGAGGCAGGGAAGGGAGGAGGGCAGCTCTGAGGGCCTTGGGGCCCCATAGTGGGGGGCCCTGAGAGGAAAGGGTGAGAGGTGATCTCTTACCATCTCTATCCAGACATTGGTGGTGAGGGCCTCCTCTCGCTCATTCTGGGGGTACAGACCGAGATATAAGCCCCCAACAATTGTCCTCCCCAGATACTTGTCCCTACAGGCCATTGTTGGGTCCCCCAAGGACCCCAGCCGCTTGGGCAGTCTCCATGGGAGTGTTCTAGCAGCTTCCTCTCCCTGGCAGGTCTCTGGTCCCTCCTCCCTGTCACCCTACAGCCCATGGCTCACCAGGGAGATGAGGTTGGTGAGGGTGAGCTTCAGGCTGACGTTCACCACGTCCGCATCCCGCTCAGCAGGCCGCAGGTGGGGGTTGTAGCTGTGCATCAGGTCGGCCAGCAGACGCTCCTCCTGGTTCCGGCCCTGGGCTCCTGAAACAGACAGTGGTAAGCCCGGGCGCAGGAACTTTGGGGCAGAAAGAGGGGGAGGCCATGAGAGGACGTGATATGGAAAGGCAGAGAGCTGGGTTGGGGGCAGGCGCCAATAGCCCTCCAGTCCCTCCGTCTCCTGAGGCCTTGGTCCCCTGCTCCGGTCTTCCCCAGGCCCCAAGCCCCTGTGTCCACACCCAGGCAGATAGTCAGCAGCGGCAGGAGGAACAGCTGCCCCTGACCCCCGTGCATGGTGTCACAGCTCTCCGAGGGGACAGGAGTGGGATGGCAGCTCCCCAGGTCTGAGGCCGAGAGATGCAGACTCTGGTCTCATGTAACAGCCCACACTCCCACCCCAGTCAGCCCGGCCAGGCTGGCCCAGCCCCACAGCTGTCTGACCACAGCACTGTCAGCTGTTCTAGGATGGACAAAATGCCAGGCTCGGGTTACCTGGGCTGGGGAGGGGACAGAGGAGCCTGTCTGTCCCAACAGAGATGGTCCAGCCTCCATCCCCCC
This sequence comes from Myotis yumanensis, assembly GCF_028538775.1. Lineage (NCBI taxonomy): Eukaryota > Metazoa > Chordata > Mammalia > Chiroptera > Vespertilionidae > Myotis > Myotis yumanensis. Next base: position 31,330,693 of record NW_027223759.1, on the reverse strand, counting down.
TCAGGCTCAGTTGTCCCAGATTCATGTCCAGCGGGGGAGCCGAGGATGCAGCCAGGGCCTCGTGGGTGTGGGAGAAAAGGCAGAGTGCTTAGGAAGAGTTCCTGCTCCTGCTCCCTCCAGCATGTCAGGATTTGGGGAAGTGTGAAGACTTTTGGTTAGGCATGTTTTGTACCTGACTTTCTCTATGACATGGCTGAGGACCCCAAACCTCTCCCACCAGCCTGACATCTTAATGGATCACTCCACTGGGCCAAGACACCAGAAGGCACAACGCCTACAAGAAAGATGCATGATGTACACCAGGCTCTGACACCTTAACACAAATCAGGGTGTCAGGTCAGGATCCTTCCTGTCTCTGAGGCATGGGTCCCAGCCTGGTAAGCTTTGTAGGAAGGAGGGCTGAGAAAGATCTGAAACTTGGGGCTCTTGTGAATAGTACAGCCCTTCAATAGGGGTTCCTCAGCATTTATTAAATCACCTGTAGACTTATGGTAGGCACAGCTCTAGGCTTGGGGGACTCATGGGGGATACATGGGAGCTGCTCGCAGAAGCTCACAATCCATGGGACAAGAAGTTGTGGCCCCCTGAGAGTCGGATGAGGGAACCTAGAAGGGCTAGAAAAGAAGCTCCATCCACTTCATGGTTTGTGGTCACGGGAAGGGTGGGGCGAAGCTGATCTGGAAGCCAATGGCTGTGACACAGGCTCAGGCCACCTGTCTTCTGACCATCTATTCCAAGCAGACAGGTCAGCGTGTCCCTGTTCATGGGCAAGGCAGAAAATTCAGTTTCCCGTTCATGCCACCCACCCTTCAGTATCTTAGGAGGCAGGGTGGCAGATGCCTCTGAGGTCTGGAGGAAAGCACCATTTGAGAACATGTCCCCACCCCACAAATGAATGATGTCTGTGGCTTTTCTTTTTTAAAAAATATTTTTTTACTGGTTTCAGAGAGTAAGGGAGAGGGAGAGATAGAAACATCAATGATGAGAGAACCATCGATTGGCTGCCTCCTGCACGCCCCATTCTGGGGATTGAGCCCACAACCCAGGCATGCGCCCTTGACTGGAACTGAACCCAGGACCCTTCAGTCCGGGGGCCGACGCTCTATCCACTGAGCCAAACCAGGTAGGGCTGTCTGTGGCTTTTCAATGTGTGTCAGTAAACCGGAAGTCATGTGACATGCCCTGTCCTTGGCGATCCAAGTGAGAGGTTGGCTCAGATCCCAGCCCCTGTAGCAGGGCCACAGCTCCTCCTGCCCTCACAAGGACTTGGAGGAGGGGAGGCGGTAGTGGTAGCAGCTGCCTCCCTGGACATCTGCTTGTTCTGTGTTATGTGGGTGGCTCGGCTGCCCTCCTTGCATTCAGTCTTGCTCTGGGCCCCACACGTGATTTTCCTTGACAGCACCCCCACCCCAAGCTTTGATCTCCCTATGCACCTAGGACTACTTTCTCTGGAGTTTACAAAACCAATGCCCCCTCTTCCCACTCTGCCCTCTGGTGCCCCCAGACTCAATTGCCTCACCCATTTTGCAGAGCAATAGCTCTTCCCTCTAAAACCACACTTTGCCAAAGATCATTCATGGCTTCTGCTCAGTAATGGGCCACCCATCTCTCTCCCTTTCCCGGCACCATCCTCCCAGACATAGGTCCAGGCACAAGTGGTTCAACTGATGCTTCAGCATTTTTCACTTTGCCTTCTTCCGTCCCCACAGTGTTTGGAAGGGAGGGAAAAGGGAGAAGATGGAGACTGGTTTCTCTCTGCTTTGAATTATGCCACCTCCCTATGTATGAAGTTTTAAACTCCTGTTTTCTCCTCTCTGCTCTGCGAGAGTGGCTGAGAAGTCTCCTTGGTTCTCAGGAGGGTACATTGCCTTTGAGGAGTGGCAGTTTCTGGCCTGGAGGGGTTAAAGGGAAGGTCTGGGACCCATCAAGAGACAATCTTCTGTAGGCGTCATTTATTGTCTAACAACTACTCCATCACCATCTCCTACTCTGGAGGCTGGAAAAGTGAAATGTTCATTTCCCAGGATCCTTTGTAGCTAAGAGTGGCCATGTGATAACTAATGGTATGTCTGCAGAAGTTGGCTGAGGGGCTTCAGGGGAAGCTTTTGCTTCCTGATAAAAGCGGTCAGAAATGGCTGGCCCCTTTCCTGCCTTGAACACAGATGGGCAGTGCGGAGCTGTGGCAGTCAGCTTGCAACCTGGGGCAACAAGCCTGGGTCCCTGATAGCTTTGTGTGACAGCTGCAGCAACGATGGAACCACGGCCCTGCGATTCTTATTATGTGAGAAAGAGGAAGCCTTACTTCTTTAAGCCATGACTCTTGGGGTTTTCTGTTCCTTGCAGTTCAGTGTATTCCTAATGGAGTCATCACCCTTTGAAAGAGGGCAGGTAGCCTACCTGGCCTGGGGAGATGTGTAGGGACAGTCCTGGCTTCATGGACAGCTGGCCCCTGTGGGTGTGACTTCCTATGGGGGGAAGATGATAGAGTTTCATGCCACCCAGAGAGTGGACCAGTCCTGACAGCACCTGGAGCTGGAGTGCTGGGGGAGTGGGTGCTGTTGGGGGACCCTCGGTGGCTTTGGGAACCTGTACAACAGGCAGTTCGGATTGGGTGTGGCATTTGGAGTTGTCTTTTCTGGAAGGCTCTCAGCTACCTGAGCTAGGCCTGACACCACTGATTCACCTGTTGATTGGGATGTGTAAGACCCGCTGCCAACAGCACCACCGTGTGGCAGAGAGAAGCAAAGACTGGCCGAGGAATCTAATCCAGGCCCCTTTCTTCTCTGTGTTTGAAATAGGGACCCTCTGGGAGTTGGTGGACCGAAGTGGTGGACTATTCCAGGGACTGATTTCCTGCTCACTGACAGGTGTAAGTCCAAGCTAGTTTCCCTATTCAAAGGGAATTAAAAATGTGTACCTTGAATTTGTAGATGATTTATATTGGAAGGCAGAAGTAGGGTCAGTTTTGGTATTTTCCCTCAGTTCCATTGAAAAACTAAACATGTCACCTTCTGTACAGCTGAGCTCACGAGGCTATAGACACCTTCTGAGGGAAATGGCGTGAGCTGTGAAGACCTGAAGCCTGGACCTCAGGAGGCGAGTAATAGGGCCATCTGCACCTGCTCCAGTTCTCAGTCACCACACCAGGTTTGGATGTAGGAGACCTCACAAGAGGGATCCATCCTCGGTGACTGAGGCCTCCCAATGAGAAATGAGATAAACAACCACCTCTTACTTTGTGGGACACATGTAGCAATTCTCATTTTCACAGCATCCCGTGAACGGGTCTTATTTTACGTGTATTTTGCAGATGAGAAAACTAAAACTGAGACACGAGGAGTGGCTCAACCAAGGTCCCACAGCTCCAAACTACGCAAAGCTTTGTCTCTTAAAGCAACAAACTTTTATTGTCTCCCACAGCTTCTGGGGGTCAGGAACCAGGAGCACCTCCGCTGGGTGGCTCTGGCTCAGGGGTTGTCGTGGGGAGTGTGATCTTGTCCAAGGTCCTACTGGGGCTGGAGGACCCACTTCCAAGTTCACCCAGTGGCCGGCCGTTGGCAGGAGGCCTCAGTTCCTTGCCCGTGTGCCTCTCCATAGGGTGCTCATCATGCCTCCTGGTTTCCCCACGTGAGAGTGAAGGAGTGGGAGCAAGTGCAGGGCAAGGTGGGGGCACTTTGATGTCTTCTATAACCTAACCTCGGAAGTGACATGCCATCACTCCTGCCTCATTCTATTGGTCACCCGGACCAATCCTGGTATGGCGCTACACGGGGGTATGAGGACAGGAGGTGGGGATCACTGGGGCCATCCTGGAGGTGGGGTACCTCACAGAACCTCCTCCAGCTCCTCCAGTTTCAGCCTTTGGCCCTTAGGATAATATTGATGGAAGTCCCCTTTGGGGTAAAGTTGCCAGATTTAGCAAATATATACTAATAAAAGCCTAGGTGGTCCTCGTGCCCTCACACGACACCCTCATGTCATCACAAGATGGCCACCACAAGATGGCCAACAGGGGAGGGCAGTTGGGGGCGAACAGGCTGGCAGGGGAGGGCAGTTGGGGGCGATCAGGCTGGCAGGCAGGTGAGCGGTAGGAGCCAACAGTCCCGGATTGTGAGGGGGATGTTCCAGATTGGAGAGAGTGCAGGCCGGGCTGAGAGACACCCCCCGCCCCATGCACGAATTTCGTGCACTGGGCCTCTAGTAAATATATAAAATGCACAGTTAAATTTGAATTTCAGATAAATATGAATAATTTTTTAGTTTTGCCAGGCAACCCTACTTTGGAGGAGAGGAATAGGTGACCATAAGGGGATACTCTGGGGGAGGGCTGAGATCTGGGGCTCTAGGGTAGCCCATGTGAGCTGAGGTTGATGGGCTGACCTCTGGCCTCTGTAGCTACTGGGCCCAATTCTCCTACCCGAGTCCTCAGCTCCCCACAGGGACCCAGACCGAGTGGCCAAAGCAGAAAGAGCTGGGAAGGACATTCTGAAACATTGGTGCTCCAACCTCTGCCCAAAACCTCCTTCCTTAAGGGGTCTGGAAAAGGAGGCTCTGGGGGACCTCAGAAGCCAAGGCTGAGGGGTTGACAGCTGTAGGAACCAGGAAGTGAGGGCACAGGAGCCCACCTGCTCTACCCCCACCTAGAGGAAGGGGAGGCAAGAAGAGGCCACTGTCTTTCTCACAAAAGGGTCCCAAAAGGCCAGCCTGAATGACATTTTCCCTGGCCCTTGAGTCAGGCCCCTATCTCCCCAAAAGTCGTTCTGACCCACCCACCAGCCAGTGTCCACTCTCAGACCTTCTTGGTGGCTCCTGTCTTTATTGAGGAGTGGGGCTTCTCCTTGTCTCAGGAGGCACAGCTCATCTCCACTTCAGCCGTGCAGAACCAACTGGGCTCAGATCTCAGGGCCAGGAGTCGCCTCCCTAAGAAGAGCTTGTCCTTTCTCAGGCACCCCTGTCCACAGAGCTACTGCCACCCCTGAAGGCCCATCCCTTTCAGGCGCAAAGCCCCACCGAAGCTGCCCGGGGAGCTGGGCCAGGCCAGGCAGGGAAGCCCTTTAGATGAAACGCTTGTCTTGTTCCAGGTAGGAGAAGGGGTCCCCGGGGAAAGGCTGGGGTGGGGGCTGGTTGTAGGCCCCCTGCAGGAAGATCCAGGCCGTGCCCACCACCATGATGGGCGTCACCACAAACAGGCAGAGTCGGTCTACTGTGCGGGCTATCCGGTTCCAGCAGTCCTTCTCCTGGGGACAGTGAGGGAGGCAGAGACAGTAGGATGAGGAGGGCCCGCAGACCACAGGCCCATGCCCCAAGCTGGGGCCCAGTGACAGACGGGTGTCAGTGGGAGCCACCTCGGGCTCACAGCAGAGGGGGGCCTTCTGCATGTCCCCAAGGCCCAGGCCCTACTCTGGCCACAGGCAGGTTGGTCATTTTGTCAGTCCAGGAGACTAAGAGTGGGGCCACAGTCTTCATCCCAGCCACTCAGTGCTGCTGGTAGCCCCCATGGGAACTGGAACACGGCACCCTTTTCTCAAGAGAAAGTTTTAGAAAGTTGTGTTATATTGAACAACCATAGAGGTCTGCCTTTTAAATGTCTGGCTGTGTCTATAGTATCAGGCTTGGAATTGAGCAGGGAAAGAAAATGATTGGCAGCTGGGAGAAAGAAGGGACCCTAAGGGATGTCCAGAATGTGAAGACATGTGCCTGTGCGTACACCTGAGTGAGTGCCTGGCCCAGTGAGCTGTGATGGGGTTCTAGGCAGGGCTTTCTGTCTCTGGGGGGGCCTGGGTTTTGCATTCTTTGTCAACTCCTTCATCTAAGTTGGCATGTGTCTCTGAGGGGAACTGTGGCCCCTTGAGATAGGCTACCCTTGACCAGCACACAACGTAAACACCTGTGCATGCAGCCCTGCGGCCACTCACCTCATTGTAGTTGTTCTGATCCCTCATATGGTTGACGATGAAGTTGGCCCCCTCCACAGCTGGCTTCAGCTCACTGAAGAGGTCATGCTGGGCCTTCTCGGAGCCTGCAGGGGGCTGGCCTGAGGAGACAGATTTGAGATGGGCATGAGGCCTTTCCCCCGCCCACCCCCCCCACCTCCCATGGTGGGGCCAAACCCCAAGCCACTGGGACCCACGTGCTGTGGTGAGGCGCCGGGCCAGCCCGTGCCGCTCTGACTGCTTCTCGAACATGAGGTCACTTCGGGACTTAAGCGAGAAGTACTCCTCGGCCTTGGAGATGTAACCCAGGGAGCTGCTCCTCCGGACCAGGGCCCCAGGGCTGGGGCTGTCCTCCTCTGGGAGGGACATGTGTAGGAGCTTGGGCAGGGTCTCTAGGAAAAGCTGTGGCAGATCAGGAGGACACAGGAAGGCCAGTTAACCAACACGGGTTACCTTCACACATCCAAACACCCGTCACTCCATTTCTGACTGCCACGAAGTGCCAGGTGGAATTTTACAGATGCACTCAATTGTGTCAAACAGCACCCAGATAAGCTATCAAACATTATCCCCAAGAGGTTCCCTCTGCCTCCCCACATCAATTCCTTCTTGCCCCCAGAGGGAACCACCATCCTGACTTCTACCTCTAGCATTTGGTTTTGCCTGCCCTTGAACTTCATGCAAAATAAATTGTGCAGTCTGTGTTCTTTTGTGCCTGGCTTCTTACAGGTAACAATACACCTGGGAGAGTTGTCCACGCCAGCTGGTGTTCGTAGCAGCAGTTGGTGAGTTTGTACTGCAGGGAGCACTCCTCTGCATGAAATAGCTCAGTGATTTTGCCCAGACACCTGTAGGGGTGCCGGGAGCCGGTCCATCCTTGCTGTTTCAAGGGACCTGGCATATATGGCATACTGTTCTTAATATGTTTGCTCACCTTCTTGGCGCTATGTGTTTTAACCAAGGTCACCTCTCCGAGAAAGGTGGTTTTCCCAGGTAGGGATTTTCCCCTGAAGTTAGGGAGGGGATAAAACTCCTTAACTAAGTGCCAGGCGGGTAGTTAATCACTTTAACTACAAACAATCATGCTTGAGCTACATAATCTTTACTCCCTGGAATGGAGATAAGAAATGCCCTAACTTTTGGAATAGAAATTGATAGGATTAAAATCAACTGGTATAAATACAGATGTAACAAGACAGCAGAGGACAGAACCTAGACACAAAACCTAGAGATAGGACTTGGCTGGAGATCCTATACAGAACCTAGAGAGAGAACCTAGGGAGAGAACATGGCAAAAGATCCTGGACAGAACCTGGCTACAGAACTTGGCTGGAGAACCTAGACAGAACATGGCAAGAGAACCTGACTAGAACCTGGTGACTGAACCTGGCTGAAGAACCTAGAAACAGAACCTGGCTGAGGAACCCAACTATGATGATCACCTGAACACTGTCTCCGTGTCATTCCTTCTTCGCCGACTCCGTCCTCACCTTTGGGGACCCCTGGACCTGCTGGGGTTGGACCCCAGCATAGGGGGACCTGTGAGCTATTGACAGCCCTCACCTTCTTGACCCCCTCGGACAGCACGTGGGTGCTGGGTGTGCGGAAGTGGATGTTGAGCACGATGACACAGATCACCACGACCATGGCCACCAGTATCATGCCAAAGAGCAGGAACCTGTGGGCACACACTCAGCCTGGAGCATCCAGGGTGTGGCAGGACATGGCATGGCATGCCAGGGTGATGTGGGGCATGGCGCGGCCTGGTGGGGTGAGGCGAGGTGGGGTGTGGTGGGGAGGAAGGGGGTTACATACTTGCCGATGAGGGGGATGGCTATGGATGTGGCCGGCAGCCGCTTGGAGATGAGCAGCAGGAAGACAGACTGTGCCAGCAACACTGAGATTGCCATTGACGTCTTCTCACCACCTGAGGGAGCCTGGACTTAGCCGTGACCGCTGGTCCCAGAGGATCCCACTGTGGACCTCGCACCATTGTTCACAATACCACGGTGGCCTAATTAGCATAATAGGCTTTGGAGCTAAAGTGACTGGATTCAATTCCCGGCTCTGACACTTACTGGCTGGGTGACCCCTGGGTTTGTAGCCTAACCTGTCTGTGCCTCAGTTTTCTCAACTGTTAGATGTTGAGAGGACCAAGTGGGAGAGTATATTAAACGCTGGTCACTCCTCCTGGAACTGAGTAAGACCTCAAACACCAGCTGTCACCATTGGCCAATGCCCTGCCACTCAGCCCTCCTAAATCGCAGATCTGTGTGTGTGTCCCCTGCACAGACAGCACCAGAGTAACACCCCAACTCCTAGCCGGGCCCAGAGCAAACCATGTGGTGGCCACTGTGGTCACGGGTCCAGGGCCCTGCCCCAGCACCCTTTTTCTACATGCAATACACCGCTCACCCTGTCTCAAGCAGGGGCAGGGCTGGGTGGCACTTGTCTCTGGGACTTGCTGTGCCTGTTCATAGTAAATAGTCCAGAGCCGAGTAAGTGTAGGTGACACGTGCCCTTCTAGAACTGGTAAGGGGGGGTGCGCATCTCCATACCCTGGTTCTCTAGAGCTCCCATGACCCCCACCCCCATTGACTCAACCACTGATGGCCTCCTGTGTGCCAGACACACAGCCACACATGGTGACCACGACAGAACTGACTCCTGCTCTGGCTGAGAGGCAGTCTAGGTCCTTGGAAAGTGAGAGGGAGAAGGAGGGTATAGGAGGGACCCTGTTCATTTGGGGGATGTAGGACAGGGTCAAAGAGCGCCCCCTCTGGCTGGCAACATGCCCCTCATGCCTGGACCCTGGGCAGTGGTGACCCCCAGGGAGTTCCTAGGAGGAAGTGAGAGGCTGGGCTAGGTGGTCATTGCTCTGGTGACCTTGGGGGTGGGAAGAGGCTGCCTAGGCAGCCTGGGAGCTGGGCTAGCACTGAGGCCAGGTGAGAGGCTCACAGTCGGCTGGCAGGTAGAAGACCAGGTTGATCATGAAGGAGATGAGCACGCAGGGCACCAGGATGTTGATGATGTAGAAGAGTGGCTTTCGGCGAATGATGAGGTAGAAGGTAATGTCCTGGTGGTTGGGACTGTCCAGCGGGGCACTGGGGTCCATGTTGATCCTGGCTGGCCGGTGTACTATCTCCCACTCTCCGTTCTCTGAGGGCAGCACACGGACACCTTGGAGTCAGTCTGGGCAAGGGGGCTAAGGGGGGGCCTCGGGGCAGGATGAGGGGCTGGTGGAGTGAGCCATCCCCAGGGGCAGCCAGGCCTGTCTGCAGGGCTCTGAGGGGGGCATTCAGAGGAGGGCTCAGGTTTTGTTTGTGGGTCTTTCCCTGGGGATTGGGGTGGAGGTTTCCATCTGCAAGGGAGAAATTTTCCTCTGGGATTAGTTTTTTTGTTTGTTTTTTCTCTTTGGAAAACATGAAAGCTAAGGCCATATGTGGCTCAAATATGGAGTCTTGGGGATAACAAGGCAGTGAGAGTAAGAACCCCCTCCCCCAACATGTGATGGATCAGCAGGACGTGGGTCTCCTCTGATGGACAGGGGTGACCCCATAAAAGATCTGAGCCTGGCCCTAGCTGGTTTGGCTGTATGGATAGAGCATCGGCCTGTGGACTGAAAGGTCCCAGGTTTGATTCTGGTCAGGGGCACATGCCTGGGTTTCTGACTTGATCCCCAGTAGGGGGCATGCAGGAGGCAGCCAATCAGTGATTCACTATCATCATTGATGTTTCTCTTTCTCTCTCCCTCTCCCTTCCTCTCTGAAATCAATAATATATATATAAAAGATCTGAGGGACAGAAAGACTAAGCACCCCCTCAGCTGTCAGCCACATCCATCCCCAGGGACCTGCTCAGACCCAGAGGGTCTTCTGGCCTGGGCAGAGGCGGGGGAGGGGGGGCACGGTGCTCATCTGTCTCTGCCTTGGGAACACAGTCCCCCCAGCCACATGTGAGTGTGTGTGTCAGGTGTGGGTGCGCAGACATGGGTCTCGGCGGTGTCGGTGTGACTGTATGTGTGTCTGTGGGGAGGTCCTGAGAGGCCTGCCCATCTGCCCACCCGCCAGCTGCTGCTCCCAGCACCTGTGAAGCCCTCAGGGTCGATGATGATCCACTCCACCGGGTATGAGCGGTCATCTTCTTGCTCCTGCTTCAGGCTCAGGGTGATCTCCTTGGCCGTGTACTTGAGCGAACTGGGGAGGGCAGTGGTAGAGGGTGGTTCTCAGCCACTGGCTGGAGAAATGCCCCAGGGTCAGAGAGGCCATTGTGGGGGAGGGGAGCTCTAATCTGGACAGACCAGAAGCCTCTGTCTGAAGGTGGCCCCTGGCAGGGTGCCCTGGGGGGGAGGGGTGGTTGGAGCAGTGGGTGCACCTGAACTTGAGGGAGCAGTTCTGCCAGTCAAAGGGGAAGTAAGTGACGGAGATGGGACAGGAAGAGCGGAAGATGGCAGGTGGCAGCCAGTACACATAGCCTGACGGATAGATCAGCACGTTGCAGGAGTAGGAAATCTTGAAGGAGCCATCATTGCTGGGGGACAGGGACAAGGGCCACAGTGAGCATGGGCCAGCTTCCAAATGGCAGGGTTGGGGGAAGCAGAGGAGGGAGGGCAGGTTGGGGCGGGAGGGGGAGGTTCAGGATATTTAAGGAAGGGGGTCGAGTGATGAGGGGAGGCCAGGGAGGGCTGCGGCTCAACTTGTTCTCCAGCACAATCTCTGGGAGCCACAGCATGTCAGGGGGCAGGCGCAGGACGCTGATGTTCCCAAAATCCTTGGCATCCCACTGCAGCCGGCTGTCCGTCCAGCCCTGGAGGCCGACAGGAATGTCAGCAGTGGGTTCTGCTATTGTCCTGGCCCCTTCACTCCCCACAACTTCCCTGAGGGAAGACAGGGCAGGGTCTAGGGCTGTGACAAAAGAGGTTTGGGGAGGTGGGTATGGAGTGGAGACTCGGGTCTGTCATGCAGGGCTATGTAGGATGTACACTACACAACTAAAGGAACAGTATTTCCATTGTGGATATAGAAGGTGTATATCAATGTTATGAACTTCTGGCAGGTGGCAGAGGGTGTCTTCTAATAAAATCAGGATACTGGATACTGTGATAATTTCCCACAGATGAAGAATCCCAATCCTCCCAAAGGCTCTGTCTGGGCGGGTGGCTGCACTAGGTGGGCAAGGGCAGCTGGCTGGGGTTTCTCTGCAGGCAGGAGCCAGTGCCTCCCGCAGGAAAATGTCTGAGGCAGGCTGGGGATTCCCGAGCAGAAGCGGGCACAGGGGAGCCTAGGCCCTGCACCCTCACCGAGCCCTGCTCTGAGTGGGGTGTTCTTACGTGCTCAATCCACACGTTAGTGGTGAGAGTCTCCTCGACTTCTTTCTGTAAGAAAACAGGAGGGCTGTCCCCAGGGTCCTGCACCATTCTTTCAGCTGCACGCATTCACCAGGCACCTCCTCCTGGCTGCCACCCAGGGGACTCCGTGGCAATTGGCCTGGCCAAACTCCTACCCAAACACTCAGGAGTGGGTGGGCAGGCCAGGGAGCAGGGAGGACACAAGGCCTCTGAAGTGTGTCTCGGGTCGATATGGGGGACATCCCAGAGTGACAGCTGGAAGGGAGGGGTATTAGCCTGAGGGTCTGGGGGCAGCACAGGGCACAGAGAGAGGAGCTGCCACAGGCCGGCCCTCGGCCTTGAGCTTCCCTCGTGGCCATCCCAGTCCGGGAGAGAGCCAGGCCTCAAGGAAACTGTCCCTGCCCTCCAGTCCCCAGCCAAGCCATGGAGGGGCCACTCACCAGGGAAATGAGGTTGGAGAGGGTGAGGGCCAGTGAGACGTCCACGCTGTCCTCTTTGCGAGCCACGGGCCGGAGCTCCTTGTTGTAGCCCTTCTCCTTAAACAGGTACCGGATCAGCCGCTCCTCCTCATTTAGACCCCAGCAGCCTGGGGGTAGTTGGGGACAGGACCGGTGCTGGGCAGGGGCCCAGGAGCAGGGCCCTGGTGGTCAGTCCTCCAGGGAGAAATGGCAGTGGGAGTGGGGAGGGGGCCGTGAGGCTGGGGGAGGGACAGGAGGGCACTGTCTGTGGGGGAGCTGGGTGGGTGGGGTGGGATGATGTCCAATCTTACCACACACAACCAGGGTGGCCAGCAGTCCCAGCGTTAACACAGGCCCCTCCATCCTGTCTCACCAAGTAGGTCCTGCATCTGCTCCTCCTGTCCACTGGGCTGGGGAATGTGGGTGAGTGGCAGAGGGGACAGGTGCAGAGTGGGGGTGGAGGAGCTGAGGGAAAAGGCAGCCGGAAATGCAATCTGATACCTCTGTGCTCTGCTGTAGGGCTGAGAACCCGGGGCAGGTGATGAGGGGGTGAGGATAGGAACTGGCTAGCAGGGCAGAAGCCCAAGGACATGAGGCAAAGATCCCAGGCTAGGAGTCTCCACAGCTAGCCATGGGGGTGAGGGCTGGGGGGAGGCAATGGACACCGTGGACAGTGCTGGTCAGCCACGGATCAGGGAGTGGTGATAAGCAGATCAGCTGCCATTTCTTGGGTGGCAGACAGGTCTGCTCGGATGGGGGCTTAGCAGCCCTGTCCCCTGTCTTTGTGACTTCTGCCAACTGCTTCTGGAGGCTGGGCCTGCCCTGAACGGGCCCCACTCCCAGTTTCCATCCCACAAAAGCTCCAGCATTGTCTCCGTACATCATAAATAACATTTATTAAAGCAACTGTGATTTTCTGATGACACATCTGGGAAGACACGTGGGGCCTAGGGCCCAGGACCCCCACCCCACCCCACACATCTGAGCAACTGCAGCAGTGACAGCTTGTCATTGTGCTCCCTGAACCCTCCCAGGCCCTGGGAGCAGTAGGTCCTAACCAGAGGCTGGGGGTCCAGACATGGCTCATGGCTGTCTGGCTGGAGGAACCTGAGGGCCCAGTGGGTGGTGCCCCTTCCCCCCTAGCTCCTGGCTCTGCCTTGCGCCCATCCAGGCTCCCTGGGGCTCTGCCTTGGCCTGAGCAGCCAAGCGGAAGGCCTGCAGGGCCTGCGCCAGCAACCGGGGAAGGCTATGAGCCAGTGTGGCTGGCTCCAGGCCCACCAGGCCCCCAAAGACCACATGCCGGTCCCCCAAGCCAGCTCGAACCCAGGCTGGGAAGAGCCCTGTTATCGTCTTGGAGCTCAGATCGGCCAGGACCTGCAGAGGGAGGAGGGTGCTCAGGGGCTCCAATGCTACTCTTGGTCCCCTCCTCCTGGCCCCCCAAACTCTCACCCAAACCCACCCCCTTCCTTTCAACCCCACCATCCTGCACACTTTCTGCTCACATGGACACCCCCTAAGTCCCTCTACTCACATCTTCCCTCTCCGCACCACACCTTCATACCCACCCAGTACCCTAGCTCACACACAGCTGCCCTCCCCCCACCTTCCTCTTGTATTCCGACCCCCGAGGCTGTGGGGGTGAAGATCCTCCCTACTGCTGGGGAGGGTGCCCGTTCTGACCCCCTACCAGAGCTGACCCAGGTCTGCCCTCAGAGGCCACCGTGGAGGAGTCTGGGAAGTCTAGAGACCTACCTCCTGGAAGTCCATGGCCAGGCGCTCTGGGGGGACCTGAAGGATCCAGGCATGGGTGTCCTGGAGGGCGGCCAACTTCTGCCGCAGGGGCTCCAGGCCAGGGCAGTCTGCAGGAGAGACAGCAGCACGGAGCTGGCATGGGCTCCCGCCAGTACCTCAGGACCACCTCCCATGCTACAGATGGGGAAACTGAGGCTTGGAGAGGTTAAGTGATAACAAAGTCGATTTTCTGACACTGATGAGGGCCCAAAGCCACAAGTAGCCCCAAAGGGTCAGTCCCCTGTTTCAGGGGAGGAGTAGAGCGGGTCTGCTGGTTGCCGAGGGGTAACTGCTCCCCGGTGCAGATTCCAGGAGAATCCCCTCCCGGCCTCCGCCAGCTCTCGGCCTACTCCCCGGGCGACGGTCGGCAGGGGGCGTGATTACCGCGCGTGTCTCCGCGCTGCTCTGGCCTCCGCTTCGGGAATCCGGTCCCTGCAGCCGGGGATCCTGGGAAGACGCAGGATTAGGGGAAAGCCTCTGCCGCCCAGGGGTGGGGCCGGGGCTGGGCTGCCAGGGCTCGGGGTACCTGGGTGCAGCCGCTGCTCGCGGGCGCGGTGCCTAGGAGTCTCCCGGAGCGACAGAGCAGGGCGAGCCGGGGCCGGGGGCGGGGCCTGGCGCCGCATCCCCGGGCTCGGGCCGAACAGCTCCTGGGCGCCCCGCAGCAGCTCCAGCAGCGTGTGCGCCAGCGAGCGCAGCTCTGCGGCCGGGACAAGGGTGCGGTTGGTGATCAGACGTGGGCGAGGCTCCCTGCTCCCCGGCCCCGCACGGGGAATGGGACTGACCGCATCGCCGTCGGCGCTGCAGGCATTGCTGATGCGCTAGGGACGCACAGGCGCCCTTGGGTCCTGGGCACAGGCGGGCATAGAAGGCGCAGGGCGGGGCGGTGTCCGCCGGTGGCTCCTCGGGCGGCTCCCAGGCCAGAAGCTCCCTGCAGCTGGGCTCGCGGCTGGAGGGGGCCGCTGCGGAGCGCAGCGGGGGCTTGTTCACCCCCCCCGCCCCCTTTCCCCCCGTATTGGGCCCCCGCCCCCGAAGTCCTGCCTCAGAGGGGGGCTTTCCAGACGCAGAAGGGGGCTGGGGGCTCGTGGGGAGGAGGTGAGCTCCGGCTCGTCCCAGAGCTGTGGGCGGGACTCTGCGGAGGGGACAATAGGCAGCCAGCACTCACCGCTCATCTGCTGCTGCAGCCAGTCCCTGAACACGGCCACGCGGGTGTAGACCCCTGGCTTCCCTGGCTCCCCGCACCCGTCCCCCCAGGAGGTGATTCCATACAGGACCTCTCTGGGGCGGGGCTCAGGCTCAGAACAGGTGAGGGGGCCTCCAGAGTCGCCCTGCGGGGACCCGGGCCAAGAGAGAGGGCACTGCATCGACCCCTCGCCCCGACCCCACTTGGCAGCCTTACACCCGCAGGATTAGGCAGCTCTGACTCCACTGGGGTCACCACTCTTGTACCCATCTCAGCCACGAGGACATAGAAGCTCAGAGAAATTAGTGACAGCCTGACTGCAGAAGGAAAGTAGAGAGGGGCCCACCCGGCGCCCTCCCATCAACTGGGGCTCGTACCTGGCATGAGTCGATGCCCCCGGCCAGGTAACCGGCACAGAGCATGGTGCTGGGGCGAAGCCCGGGCCCCAGGGCCCTTCGGCAAGTGTCTGCGCTGAGCAGGGGCACGCGGGCCTCCCTCAGCGCCTCAGCCGCAGGCCCATCTACAGGGAAGCGGTGAAGTGGGCTCAAGCCTGGAGGGCAGGGGCTCCGTTTTGAGGGTCCCCCCCTCCCATTGCACCCCCTTGATTCCTCCCCCTTTGCAAGATCGGGCAGTGTTTTGCGAAGACAGCTAGGCGTAGGTGTGATTCGGTACACACTCCCCAGACTTCATCACCCCAGACCCTATTCTTCCAGGGCAAACCCGCGCGGGTCCAGCCCTGCCGGTACCTTCGAAAAGGGCCCCCCAGCCTGCGATGGCGCAGGCGGTGCCGGCGGCGGGCTCCCGGGGTCCCTGGGGCAGACACACGGGGCGCGCCGCCCCTCCCGGGCTCACGGGCGTCCACAGTTGCACCAGGGCAAGGTCGTTGTGAAAGGTCCGCAGGTCAAACTAGGGAGAGAGGGGCGACGCGGGGTCAACGAGGTGTGCGGTGGAGATGCTGTTCCAGCTCCGAGGGCCGCGGGGGGGGCGGGGCTGCCCTCTCACCTGGGGGTGGCACAAGATGCGGTTCACCCGCACCTCCTCCGCTTGCTCCCCCCGGGGCCCCTCGGCGAGCGTCACCGTCCACAGAAGCTCGTTCGGGGCGCTGCGTAGCGAGCGGCAGGTTCCCTGGAGGCCCTGCTCCCGCCCACGGGCACCACCCAGCAAGCCCGCAAGCCCAGCTGTTTCCCGTCGGGGGGCAGGGAGGGCGAGCCTGGGTGAGGCCGCTGCCGCGAGGGGGCTGAAGGTGCGCCCTGGCGGGGAGCCGCGGGCGCCTTGAGGCCGGGAGGTGGGGAGCAGGGCCGCCACCAGGGAGCAGCAGAGACCGGCCCTCGCGCGTGTCGCCCACCCAACGATTTGGGGTGACCCGGGCTGGTCAGAGACCTGGGGGCCGGACGTACCCTGCGAAGCAGTGAGCCGCCGTGAGCACCCAGGACGCCGCCACCAGGACGCCGGCACACAGGGGCTGCCCGCTGCGTCGCAGCCGCACCAGCCAGGGCCAGGCCCCGGGCTGCGCTGCGCTGCCCCCCACAATGCGGCCAGCGGCCTGCGTCACATTGACCTTACCGGGGCGCCTCTCGCCACATGGCCCTGGAAAGATGGAGCGACAAGTCTTGGCGTTCTCACCATCGAGGCCCACCTGCTCTCAGCCCTGCCCCCTTGGAACTTTTTTCAGCCTCACCTGGCTCAGGTGGGTCCTGGAGCAGGGGGCCTTGAGGCCGGAGGTGCCCAGGTCCTGCTGAGAAACAGACCATTTGAGCTTTCCTGCCATCCTCCTGGCCTTCCCTCTACCCCAGGCTGTGCCCAGCCCTCTCTCTCCCCTGGGCTCCCTTTCTCTTGCGCCCCGTCCCCCTCCCCCCGCCACCCCCCCCCCCCCCAATAGCAGTCAGTGTCTGTCTCAGCAGCCACAAGCTCACTCTTCACCAAACGAGCCCACACTGTTCTTCCCCTCCTGCCCTTGCACAAGCGGCGCCCCAAGCCTGGCATGCATGCGCTTTCCTCTTAGACCTTCATAGCCTTGTCCTGTTGCAGCCCCACTCAGTCTCCGTCTCCGAGAGGCGTCAAGTCAAGGGAGGGGGTGGGGTGGACAGGAGAACGGTCCCAGGTAGTTGGTGCAAGCTCACCCGTGCAGGGGGTGGTGCGGTTGGCACAACTTTGGCACTCATGCAATCTATGCTGGATCTCCATCGCCACTAGATTTACAGCCCACCGGGCGCTCCTCCGGGCGGCCTGCAATGCCTTTGTCCCCTGGGCGGACAAAGCTGCTGGGACATGGGGCACAGTCATGCCTGGTTGGGGAGGAGCTGCGGGCTTGTCCTCCTTGCTCCAGCTCCAAGCCCTGCCTTGGGAGACCCACAGGGAAGCAGGCTGGGCTCCCGGAGCGCTGGGGTGGAATGGGAGGAGACAGAGCCCCAAGGCCTCAGGGCCCAGCACTCAGAGCCAATGGTTCTGGATTCTCAGCCCAATATATCTCTGTAATTCAACTGGGCTGGAATCTTTTTTTTTTTTTTAATCCTCACCTGAGTATATTTTTCCATTGATTTTTGGAGAGAGTGGAAGAAAGAGGGAAAGACAGAAATATCGATGTGAGAGAAACACATCGATTGGTTACCTTCTGCATGAGCCCCGACCAGGGCCCGGGCAAGGGAAGAGCCTGCAACCAAGGTATCTGCCCTTGACCACCATCGAATCTGGGACCCTTTGGTCCACAGGCCAACGCTCCATCCACTGAGCCAAACTGGCTAGGGCTGGGCTGGAATCTTTGAAAAGGGCATTTCCTTAAAAACCTTGAAGGAAAAACAGTACCCTGAAGATTCAGATATCACAGAACTCAGATGTATTGACACAAAATGACTGTGGTTGAATTGCCCACCTTTAGGCCCAGACAGAGAGCCAAGGGGCTACTCTAGGCTCTTTCTTCCCTGCTAAACTTCCCTGATGCACACCCTCGTTGGCTCCCCTTCCCTTTCCATCCTCATCTTCCCCCTCCCTCTCCTACCTGGGTTCCCCGCCCCTTCTCCCTGCACGGTGGGCAGAAGAAGCCAAAGGTCCTTGTGAATTCAGGTAGCTGGCTCATGTTCCTCTGCCCGGGACCCACTTCCTCTCTGCTCCTCCCTCCTTGGCCACTCCCTCAGACCACCCCGGGCTCACCTTGCAGGGTGCTGGGGGGCAGGTGCATGTATAGCGGGTGCCCATGGGCAGACCATGGGCCTGGGAGGGGCAGCAGCAGCAGCAGCATAGCCAGCAGCATGGTGACCAGGAGCCGGGGCACTGACCCTCTTCTATTCCCGACCCCCCCTCCCCCCGGGTCCACCCTCCAGGCGCTTATCCTGTGGTGCCTGCCTTTCTGTCCCTGAGCACTGAATTCAAGTCATCTGACCCTATTCTTTTACATCAAAGTTACCATTTCCCTGGTCATCCCTCACCTGGTCCTTAACTCCCAGAGCCCACAGGGGAATGGGGCTTAGGGGGCTATATAGAGGGCAGATGGGGGAGGTGCCTAGGAGGGGGCTAGGGTTGAGGGAGGGCACAGGGTAGTGGGCTCAACCCTCACCTTTGAAGTTGCGTCATCCGGCTCTGAGGCTCTGAGGCCCCCTTCCCTCAAAGGAGCCCTTGTTTCTAGGCTCCATCAAAGGGGCCTGAACAGCCCAGAAGAGCTGACGGTTAGGCTGGGGGCCAGGCAGAGGGGGGCTGATGGGCAGGGGCTGGCGCTGTCTCCAAGGCTCAGATGGAGGGTTTCCCATCTGCCTCGATTCCCTGAGGAGTTCACAGCAATGCTGGGGGCAGATAATCTTGGGGGACGGTGGGCAGGGTTTGTCTGAGGGTCCTGGGCAGCCCCAGCCCCTGTGGAGGTGCCTGAGCTCCCAGCTCCTCTGCCCCTAATTGCTTGGCAGCATCCCTCCCCAATGTGGCCATTTCTAAAGATGATCAAAGCGCCCTAATTAGTGCCGTGATTGCCCTACGGGGGGTAGTGGGGTGGGAAGAGGCAGAGGCAGGCGGACACTGGAGTGGCCCAGAGAGGAAGGCGGGAGATGAAAGGCCCCACCAGTGGCCCAGTTTGGGGAGGACAGGCCCCAGCAGCTTCTAATGCTCTCCCAGACCTCCCACCCCTGCGCAGGGCCTGCTGGGCCTGTCCAGCATTGTTCTCAGTGGCTATGACCCTGAGCTGGCAGAGGGAGTCTTCTGGAGTCTCACGGGAAGGGCTACAACTGGGCAGCTCTCCTGGGACAGAGTCTCCACCTGGTGCCCTTCTGTCCCCCAAAATGTCCTGGGGCCCCCAAAATAATCCTGTCACCCCAATTCATGCTGGTGACTGCAGGGTGGCTTGGCAGGCCTGGTCCTTTTCCAGAGTGGATTCTGTCCTGACATCTCTCCAGCCCTTGTTCCTTCTGCACAGGTGAACGAGACTCTAATGGGAACCTGCCCCACTTGGTGAGACAGAGGCTCAGACCTGCTGTGATAGGGCTATTGCTGAGGTTCTGGGGCTCCCTGGCTCAGGCAAGCCAGGGGCAGGTGCCCTTCCTCTCTCCCTGCCAAAGAATGAAGGTTTAGGGGAGACCCATACACACTCCCACCCTCACTGCAGCTTCTGAAACTCGACCTGGCCCCAGGGTAGGAAGAAGAGCTTTGCATCAAGCCAGAGAGGGGAGTTTCAATGGACAATTTGCCAGGAGAAGATTCGAACCTCGCGGGTGGGGAAGGCTCAGAATCTGGCTTCATGTTGGGAAGGAAGCTGCCCCTTCCAGTGGGAAAGGAGCCTCGCCCAGCACAGAGAAGTGAAATAGTTTTAAATCTCTATCCCGATGAGATGAGAGTCCCCTATAAGCTGGCGAGAGCTCTTGGCAGTGTGAGCTTGGTCACTTGTCTGTCTGCTGTAGGGGAGCAGGGCTTTCTGTCTCCTCCCTGTGGTGTCAGCATCTGGGACAGAGCCTGACACACTATTTGCTAAACAAATGAAGGCATGAGTGATCAGTACTGGTCACTCATGCTCCAGGGCTGAATTCCCTGCCTCCTGAATGACAACCTCCACCTGCCCAATTCGAGCGGGGCGGGGTGGGGGGGCGCTCCCCTCCCCCATCAGCTCCCTTTCCACACAGCGGTGCCCTTCTCCTCCATGTCCACATACAGTCTGCTGGGTCCCTTCCTCTCCCTTGGAGTGTGGGTCAGGGGGAGAGAGGCGACATTGTCTGGGAAGGCCTGTAGGTACCAACACTTTATTTATTTTAAATACATTTTTTATTGATTTCAGAGAGGAAGAGAGAGGTAGAAACATCAATGATGAGAGAGAATCGTTGATTGGCTGCCTCCTGCAAGTCCTTGACTGGGATCAAGCCCACACCCTGGCATGTGCCCTGACCTGGAATCCTGGAATCGAACCTCCTGCTTCATAGGTTGATGCTCAACCACTGAGCCCCTGGTTGGGCGGTACCAGCACTTTACATGGTTATCTCTGAACTTGGGTTAGGAATGTGGCCCCCCAGTCCCAGGTGTAGAGCTGGGGTCTCCTCTCTTCTGCTGTTCCCATGTTCTTTCCTCTTTGCCTCCCAGTTTCTTGGACGGAGTGGACAGAAGGACTGTCAGGGTGCAGGAGGGAAGCAGAAGGGACTTCAGAGACTGTTGGTGACATTTGCAGCTTCTGGATTCTCGGCCTCCCCTCCAGGCTCCAGGCTCCTGCCTGGGAGGCGAGCTGCCTTGTCTGCCATATGCTGACCTTCCTGTCTTGGCCCTGCGAGGCCACAAGCTGTCCCACCTCGATCCCTCTCACAGGTGGAGGCAGTCTCCACCCCCACCTCCTACTTCAAGAGGAGGGTGAGAAAGGAGCTTGGACCTTTTCGTTGATGCCTCTGGAAAACCCCAGCAGCTCCTGTGGGTGAGCCAGCCCCCAGCCTCCCTCTGGCACAGAGCCTGCCCTTGTACTCAGAGGAGGGTGGTGCAGGGACCCTGAGCCTCTGGAAATGGGAAGGAGACCCAGGCACTTGCCACCTAGAGACAGAAGCTGTCTCTCCAGGTCACTACACTTGTCCTCTGGGTGAGGACCTTCCCCTTCCTTCCTCCTCAGAACCCTCCCTCCATCCCAAACTACCCTGACCGCCCCCAGCCCCACCAGGAATGGGCAAAAGCAAGTGGGTGGGAGATTCACCCAAGAGCTGCGAGGTTGAGCACCACCGTTGGCTGGCTCCAGGCTGGGTGTTTTATTTCTTAGGTTGAACCATCTGAAATTACCATTCTTTCCATCAAAATGATCAGATACAGTCAAAATAGCACTGAAACAGTCCTGGCCAGTTGCTCAGTGGTTAGAGCATTGGCCCACCACACATGGAGTCTTGGGTTGATTCCTGATCAAGGTGGTTCGGGTTCACTTCCTGCCCTCCAGGTTGGGGTACAGTGGGAGGCAACCAGTCGATGTCTCTCTCTCTCTCTATCTTTCTCTATCTCTATCTCCCCTCCCTCCCTTCCACTCCCACTGATAAACAATAGAAAAAATATCATATGAGGATTAACAACAACAGCAAAGAGCAATAAAACAACTTATTTAAATATGTCAATATTTACACATTCCAGAAATTACATCTTCCCATTTAAACACTATGGAAACTTTTAGATAAGGAGGGCATGTCTAGGCAAATTCTTTCAAGTTGAATATGTACAAAATTTTGAATATCACTGTTCAACCTTGTGATTAAAAGAATGAAACCATCGCACAATTCTGCTTGTTGCTTCTCCTTTTTTGGTATATTTTGTCTTTCTTTCTTGTGATCTCTCACCAGTTTTCTATCCCTTTTCTCAATCTGGCTTTCAGCTGTGTTTTTCTGAAACTTGCTAATTTAACGCCTTCAATTTCTACTATAATATTCAAATTTCTCCTTTTCCTACACAATATAGTCTCCCCAATCAATATTTTTATTCTTATTGCGTTCAGACCTTTCTGTTAACATGAGATGATCTTTTTAGGAAACGCTGTGTCTTTAATGAAGAGACACTCTCTGGAGTCTCGGTTTCCTTCGGTGTTACTTCCATTTATTTTCTTTTGTTAAAATAAAATTAGATTGAATAAGTTATAGCTAAAATATCGATCAGATCCCTATAAGTCTTACAGCAATATTTCTATCAATTTGTCTCTCTGAACTTCTATCTGCATCAACGCAAAAAGAAATTTCTGAAAATGGTGGTTATTCATTAATCATGGCTATTTCTGACAGGGAGATGTATTTTTATGCTGTTTCACTTTACTGTCTTCTTTGTGCTTTCCCACAATGCTTGAATTCTTAATAACCTGCCTGGCTGGTGTGGCTCAATGGTTGAGCACTGATCCATGCACCAAAAGGGTGCTGGTTGGATTCCTGGTCCGGGCACATCTGGGTTGTGGGTTCCATCCCCAATAGGGGACATGCAGGAGGCAGCAAATGAATGTTTTTCATCGAGTTTCTCTTTCAACAATGTTTCTATCTCTCTCTCCATTTCCCTTCCTCTCTCTAAAAATAATAAACAAACAAATAAATAAATAAAACCAGCAGGGAGTATTTGTACAAATGCAAAACCTGAAGAGAATGAAGGAAATGCAGGGCCTCAAGTAGAAACAATACAAAGCCTGTTGATGCAATATGTTTCCCAATAAATATTGATGTCAAAGACTGGTTAAATATAGGCAATTTTGTGTGGTTCCATGTACTACAATTTCATATAATATAAACCTTTATAATAACTGTTTGAGACCGGTGTTATCAGACCCATTTTACAGGTAAGGCCATTGAGGCTCATGGAAGTTGAGTGATATGGCCAAGACCACATCACTAGAAACTAGAGGAGTCAAAAACAATTCTGCCTGTGGCTGAAGGTTGTACCCTTGACCTCCACCCAGACCTGCCTCCTGAGTCCCAGATGCTCCTAAACTGTGCCAACCTTTTGGGGTTTTTGAGGGCTCAACACAAAGGTCAAATGTTCTTAAAGGGGTAGAGTGTTTGCCTTGCCCTTAAAGGGGGGTGGGGACAATGGCTGTGCCAAGGCAGGAGAGGGCGAGGTGGAGCAGCTATGATAGCACCTGGGGCTGGAGGTGGAGGTCTGCAAATGTGAGACAAAGCAGATGGTGAGAGACCAAGGGCCCAGAGGGGTTGAAGCGAGAAGGAAGAGGAGAAACCAGGACCACAGATACCACTAAAGTTCCTCCAGCATCTATGTTGCATTCCAGTTGGCTGTACTTCCCAAGAACCCTGAGGTCTGGGGGGTCAAGTGGGGTGGGGGGTTCAGCCACTCTTTCTGAGTCCAGCTGCCAGGCATGGAGTAGGGGGGAGTGCACACACACTAGGGACTGCTCAGCAAGGCCTCACCACCCTCCAGCTGGGCATATCGGTCTCTGCCCAGAGCTCCAGGTTTCATCACCGGGGGGTCAGCATAGGCCAGTGGCCAGGGCAGGTGGGGACCAGAGGCAAGGGAGTGGAGGATGGAGCCAACATATCCCGAGTCAATCATGGCAGTGAGCGAGGCATAAACAAGGTGCTTTGCCTGCCTGCAGCCACCCCCTCCTTTACACACACACACACACACACACACACACACACACACACACATACACAGCCCATTTGCAGGGTAATGGCTTTGCAACAGCAGGAATTATCTGCAGCATTAGAGGCAGCCAAGCTGGTTAGGGAGGGGCAGGAGCACAGGCTGGGTCTGGGGGCACTAAAAGAGGAAGCAGGTACCCATGGGCTAGGACCTGGGCCCCTGGGGATGCCGCAGGGATGAGAGGTGTGGTAGGGACTGCAAAGAGCTTGGTGAGCGCCAGGGCCAGATGGACAGCCTCTGTGCCCTGGTTCCCATAGCCCTTTCCTTCCTGCTTCCAAGGCCCAGAAGTGGACAGAGAACCAGGAGCACTGACTCAGGACCTGAAATCAGGCTGAGCAGCTCCCTCTCCTGTCCTGGCCTCGGGGCTCTATCCTGCTGACAGCCTAGAGGGGCTCAGGGTGACAAAAGCACCAAAGGGAACCCCAGGAGGAGGATGCGTGTTGTGGGTTTGGTGACGGGGGCGGCAGAGTTGGAATTAGTTGATTGTTTCCCTCCGTGCCTGTTGTGGGAATGAGGGCCGGGTTCCCCAGCAATGCCAGGGAGAAGGGGGTTTGAGAGGGAGGACTCCCCCTTTCCCCAGAACAGGTAACTGGAAAGAGCCACCTGGTGTTCACTAAAGGCCTCTGAATGCCTGCTGCAGGCTGAAGACCTTCCTTGTTCTTCCTCAGTCAGCTAGCCTTGATAGGGGCAGCGAAGACCCACTAAAGAAAGTGGGGTAAACTGGATCTTCCAGGCTGCCTGGGACCCCGAGGTCGTGGTGATGTGGGGATGGGGCTGATCCCTGGGGTCCCTAGTGTCCCAGCCCAGGGCTCAGCCAGGCCTGGTGTCTGTCGTGGGGGTGCTGGCAAGTCATGCCTGTGAGCCTGACAATACAGCCAGGCTCCGTGACTCTGGCAGCAGCAGAGCATCCTGCCCACCTGTGGGCACACCCAGATTGCATTTGCTGAAATAAATTGCTGGAGAAAATAAATCCTGCACACATGATTAATGGGAGACAGGGAGGCAGGCAGCCACCACAAAGAGCCGCTGGGGACGCTGGGGAACAGAGTGACAGTCGGGCGCAAAGCCAGCGCAGCCATGGGCTTCTGGGAAGGGGCTCTTGCCACTTCACAGCTGCTGGAGTCACTGTGGCCCTGGTGTTGCTTATAGGGACCTGAGCCTATAAGCCAACAAGGCTCCCAGCTTGGCTCCCTAGTATGGCAGGTGGTACGGAGGGGGCCAATCTTGAGCCTGGGGTGCCCCTGAACTGGGCCTGACTGCTCCTGGTGATTGGGGGTGGGGGAGCCATGGGCCAGATAGGGAAGTGAACCCAGGGATTCAGGAGGAGCAACAGGGGCTGAGGAGAAAGGATTTCCCTACTGGCCAGCGGTGAGTCCTTGAGCAAATCACTTCCCATCTCTGAGCCTTAGTCTCCTCATTTGTTCAATGGAGCTAGTTCCAGTGCCTCCCTCAAAAGGAGGTTGACAGGCATAGCTGGCAAAGCTCCTGTAAGGGTGCAGGGCACACAGGGGGCTATCCTAGCCAACAAATGGGGCATTCATTATCTCTGATGTGCCCATGCTGTGCCAGGAGCTTATAGGCTGGAGTAGGCAAATACTGAAAAAATAATAATGACATAATATACTATAAATCATTGCTATTTCTGGGGTGATACAGGGAGAGGGGTTATAGTCTGTGGGTCAAGGTAGGCCTCCTGAGGGCACTGAATACAACTGGATGTGTGGGAAAATCCAAAAGTTAGGCAGTACACTCAGTTGGCAAGGTGCTGAGAAACAGTCTCATCACTGCTAGGGGAGTGCCCAGTGGCTCAAGCGCCATGCAGGGAAATTTGCATACCTGCTGAATGCCTACCTGGATTATAAACACTCTCATTCTGTAACTAGTACTCCCATTCAGGGCATTTTATCCTACTGTGCTGTGTAAAAGCATGCTTGTGAAATGATGGATATACAAAGATGTTCACTGCAACATTGTTAGTAAGAGTGAAAAAGGAGCAGCCGCCCAGTTACTCATCAAGAAAGAACTGAGCCCTAGCTGGGTAGCTCAGCTGGTTAGAGCGTCATTCCAATACACCAAGGCTTTGGGTTTGATCCCTGGTCAGGGCACATACAAGAATCAACCAATGAATGCATAAACAAGTGGGACAACAAATCGATGTCTCTCTCAAATTAATAAAAATAAATAAACAAAAAGAGAGAACTGAATCAAATGAACTGTATACAGACACAATGGAATACTATGCAGCTATAAAAAAGGAACAAGGACTTTGTTTATGAAATGGGTGTCAAGATAGATTTAGTGAAAACAAAATGCAAAGCAGTGTACACAGTCTACTACCTTTACAGGAAGAAAGGAGAAAAAGCAGAAGCATAGATTCTTATTTTTTTTAGAAAACTACACCAGAAATGAATAAAAGTGGCCTCTTGGAGATATGTGGAAGGATGGGGGAAGGAAATCAAATGAATGGGGACAGGGTGACAAGAAGATTTTTTATTTTGGATGTATTTTCTACTAAATTGAAAAAAAATTATGTATTGATTTTATACAGAGAGAGAAACATCAATTTGTTGTTCTACTTATTTATGCGTTCATTGGTTGCTTCTTGTATGTGCTCTGACGGGGATTGAACCCACAACCTTGGTATATGGGGATGATGCTCTAACCAAATTAGCTACATGGTCAGGGCCTAAATTTAAAATATATATATGATTTTGTTTCTTCCTGGGGGGGGGGGGGGGGGGGCAAAGGGCTCCATGAAGGAGCCAGAAGCACAGGGTTGGGGAGTTGGTTAAAGTTACTAATTGATTCCAGGCCTGCCCTCAAGCTGGGTGGCCCGGGAATACTGACCCATTCTGAACAAACCAGATTTGGGAACAGTAGTTCATGAACTTTCAGGGATCAGAGGGTCAGGAGAAGTGACATCCTCCAGGTGTGGTCCCAATCAACCCCAGACTCAGGGCTAGGTGCTTGCAGGAAGGCCCAGGGCTCCACAAGGGGCCTGAGGGAGGGACCCAGCAGAGGATCTCAGACACAGCTAGAGCAGCACCTGGGAGAGAGTATCCGGTGGGACACCCCCCACGCGGTGGTGGTGGTGGTGGTGGTGGTGGGAATGGAGTTAGGGAGGGCGGGGGGGCGGGGGTTCAGGAGAGAGAGAGGTGCGCGTTCTGGGGCTGCACAGCACACCCTCCCCTTCCCACTCCGAGGAGACCCCTCCTCCCCACGGAGCAGGCCTAGCGGGGCTGGGGCCATGAGGATCGAGCAGGCTTGGGGCGCCTCCTGGTGGCGCTCAGTGAGACGCAGGCCTTGAAGGTCCCGGAAGGCAAGGGTTGAGTCTTCAGGGAGGCATGGAGGACTAAGTAAAATATAGGGTTGTCCAGTTAGGACAAGGGATTCGAACCGGGCCATTCAGAGGGAGATCTTAGGGCCGTTGAAGGAAGATCTCGGTGACTGGCTCCCCTCAGTAACCGGCCTCCCCCCCACCCCCACACCCACCCACAATGGGCTTTGAGAGTCTGTTTCAGAAGCACCCCCTGTCCCCAGCAGGACACAGCAACCCCCCTGTCCCCAGAAGGACAAAGCCTATTCCGTGTGTCCTTCTGGGCTTCTGGGCTTCTGGGAGTGAGTCTCCTGCGTTTTCTGCCCCACCATGATCTCCCACCCTGCCCCCTCTTTCCCAGGGCAGCCCCTTTGTTTTCTGAATGGCCCTCGCCCTGCTCAAGCCACAACAGGGGGCAGCTTTGGCACTTGTGTGACCCTGCCTGAGAAAAGTGGGACCAACTACATAACATGCAGGGCCCCTTGTTCAACAATTATTAAGAATGTCAAGATGGCAACGATAGGGAGATAAACCAAGCAGGTGTCTGAGCTGGGCATCCAAGAACCTAAGTGGGACCCAAGGCCAGGGCAGCAGGCCAAGGAGGTGCTGGAGGGAGGGGGTGCCGACGGTCTGGGTCACTGGGCTGCTGGCCTTTACTCCTGACAAGAGACTCTGGGCCTGGGATTTGCCCCCCGCCCCATCTTTGTGTCTGAGTATTTCTACTCTGGGAGGCTCCCAGGCCTTTCCCGTTCCAGACCTTTCTTGCTCCTGCCGCCTGTGCATGAATGCACACACACCTGGTCGGGGAGGTCCTTAGAACAGCGGCTGGGGCATCGGAACAGGCCACTGGGAGTTTTATTAAGTGACTACATGTATCAGCTCCACTAAGCCTATGGGTGTGTCCATTTTGCAGATGAGGATCCTGAGGCATGGAGAGGTTGACGGCTTACCAAGGTGAGCCAGGATTCCAGATCTGGGCATGAACCACTGGGGAGATTTGCAAATCCCCAGAACAGAGATTTGCTCTAGAGATTTGCTCTAGGTCATCTTGCTTACAGGTCGTGGCTGAGACCCAGAGGAAATAATACAACAGTAATTTGTGAAGTTCACGGAACCATTAGCATGTGCCAGGCCTGTTCTAGGCATCCTACACGTACTGACCCAGGGATCCCTCACAGAAGCTTCATGCAGTAGGGACCACAATCACCCCACTTTACAGACTGGGACAGCGTGAGGCCCAGGGAGGTCACACAACCTGCTCGGAGTCACACAGCAGAAAGGTGAAGCGAGCAGTTGAATCCCGGCAGGCAAGGTCTGCTGTCTGAGCCAGTACATGGTGTACCTCTGAGTGTGCCAGAGGAGGCTGAAGGTGGTGACAGAGGAACAGGCTGTCCCACAGTCTGCTTGGGGTTCATCTCCACCCCACTGTGCTCTCTCTTGGCCCATCACCTCTGAGCCACACTGTCTCTAAGTCCTGCCCTGGGCCTGGCCCCATCTCCTCCTCCTCCAGAGCCCGCCACCCCCAGCGGTGCAGGAGCTTGCAGCTGGCTCTTGCCTTCTGTGTTGGTCCCTGTCCTCATTCCCCCTGAGAGGTCTGGCCCCCTCTCCTCCTGCCTAGGGAAGGGTGCTGTCCATGTGGCTGGAGGCCCTGCAGTTGGCCTAAGCCAGTTTCGACAGGGCCACCATCTCCACCCAGTGTCCCCCCCGCCCAGGAGGCTCAGGATCAAGTAGAGGAACATCAAAGACCAAAGCCAGCCTTGAAGCCGGGCCTCCAGCCTGGCCCTCCCTGGAGACGGAATCCCCCTTGGTGACCCTACCCTGTGTGAGTAGAGGCATCTTCCCTCTCTCCACCCTCTCCCAGAGTCCTTGTTTGTTTCTTTGCCCCAACTCTCTCTCACTTTGTCCTCTCTCCTTGACACCCCTGTCCCCTCTGTGTCTCTCAGTGAGTCTGTGTCTCTGTCTCTCTGACACCCTCATCCCCTGTGTCTCTCTCCCGCCCTCTCTCTGTGTCTCTTGTTCTCTCTCTGTGTGCCGTCCACCCTGCTTCCCAAGCCCCAGCTCAAATCCCTCCTCCTCTCTCCGGAGGGGGAGCCCGAGCACAATTCTTGTTGTCCAGGCCTAATATCTTAATGCAAGGCCATTACTCACCCGGAGTCCAGGCAGGGCAGGCCTCTCCCCCTCTCGTTTGTCATCCAGAGTGAAGCTTCTGTGTTGTTCCTTGGGGATCAGATTAAGGGACTGGCAAGCGGGTGAACAAATCTAGCTGCCAGGGCCAACCACCTCTTCACTACCTCCCTCCCACCCTAACCTCCCAGGCTCCAGGTCCTTGAACTTTGAGTAGGGAGGTCTGAGGCCTTTGAGTCCTGTTTCTGATTCTGCTCCTCCTCAAAGTGCCCAGCAAGGGGAAAGGGGTAGCAGGAGTGTTTTTCCTATGAGAGTGAGAGAGAGCAAAGGAGCTGGGTCCAGAGTGACCTGGACCCCTGGGGGCTGTTGAGGGTAAATATAAAAATAGAACAGCCAACAGTATACCTAGTCCTTTGTGTCTGCCAGGCCCTGTTTGAAGCCTTTAACCTGTATTCACTCATTTAATCCTTACAGCAACCCTATGAGATAGGCACTATTTTTGTTGTTGTTGTTAATCCTCACCCAAGGATATTTTTTTCCATTTTTTTTTCTCTTTAGAGAGAGAATGGAAGGAAGGGGAAGAGACAGAGAGAAACATCAATGTAAGAAAGATACATTGATTGGTTGCCTACTGTGCATGCCTTGACCTGAATCGAACCTGGGACCCTTCAGTCTGCAGGCCAACACTCTAACCACTGAGAAAACTAGTTAGGGCAGCAAGCACTATTTTTATCCTCATTTTACAGGGGTTCAGAGAGGCTAAGTGACTTGTCTAAAGTCACACAACTAGTGAAATCTGTGTTAGGCATAGTGCTTTGCATCTTTGTTAATTTTCTCAATACAATATCTGTGGGAGAGGGGCTAGTATCAGCCTTTTCTTACAGATGAGAAAACTGAGGGTTTTGCCCATCCAGAGCCTTCCCTTTCTCTTGTTTCCCAGGAAGAGGCTCAGCTCTGCTGTCTGCAGAGCAGGCATGGTTGCAGTCAATTTGGGGGAAGCAGGAGTGTGAGGCTCCCTGGCCTGACCTATCTGCCCCTCAGCCCCATCTTTGGGGTCACATCCTCCACCAGGGCTCTTGGTTTGCAGAGGCAGTGTCCAGGATAACCCACCATCATCACACCTCTTTCAGGTCTTGTCACTGAGCAGCTGCTGCCACCTGGAACCCAGGATCTGGAACCCAGACCCCAGAGCTGAAAGCTGAATGCTACTCCATGGGAGGGGCAGAGAAGAGGCTGTGAGCTCACCTGGAGCCTTCCCACTGCTGCCTGGACACCAACTCTTTCCACATCAGCCCAGTTCCCATAGTAACCACTGGCTTGTCTCCTAGCAACTAAGTGGTCCTCAGAGGGGGAGGCAGAGCATTGGAGAGTGGCTGACATTTGAGGCCAGAGAACTTGGGTTCAAATCCCAGCTATGCTATGTCATAGCTGTGAAATCTTTGGCAAGTCACTTAACCTCTCTGAACCTATGCTTTTCCATCTGTGTAATGGGGATGATAATGTTCAAAGATTAGGCATTTTGGATTAAGTTGTCAATCTGTGTAACATGAAGGACTATGCAAAGCTGTGGAATTAATGAGAGTGGGGCATTGTTGGGCCTGGGTAGGAGCAGAGGAAGGTGAACCCTGGGTTCCAGATGGGTGCCCTGGTATGAGTGGGCCTCCATATGAGGGACCCCAGCCTTGTCCACCTGGCAGCCCCATGCAGATTCCTTGGCCCTTCAAATTTCCCAGTCCTCAATGTGGTGCCTTCTGTCATCCAATACCCATGGATCCTTCTAGAGAAACCACACCCCATAGCAGCTCTGCCTCCCCTTCTAAAACTGCAATGTATTGGCTGCCAGAATCCATAAATTCTAAGCCCTTTACATACATCATTTAATTTTACCCCATGCGATAGGTTCCTGTTATAATTTCCCAGTGTCAGGTGTGGAAACGGGCTCAGAGAGGTTAAGTTACATGCCAGGGCCTCAGCTCACAGGGGAAGAGCTGTGCGTGGAATCTGAGTCTGCCTGATAGCTTGACATCTTTCCCGTGCTGTGTCTGATGAGTTAGAGGGAAAGAGTGGGGAGGGAGGGGTGCCCCAAGGATGGAGGTGGGGGAGAGGGAGAGACGCAGATCCGAGGACAGACCCTGCAGGGCAGGCCCGGGAGTGCCCGAAGGGACACAGGGCCAGAGGACAGGATGGAGAGCCAGCCAGAGCGCGGAGCGGGAGGGAACCTCCAGGGCGGGCAAACGGTCCCGGTGGCGGCTCCTCATCCTGAGGCACCCCGGGGACGCGGCGAGGGGCCGCCGCGGGGTGGGTTCGGGAATTAGCCGCTTTCCTCGGCACCGTCGGGGAGACGAGGATAGAGGGAGCCGGGGCAGGTGCAAGGAGAGGGGGAGCCGGCGGCCCGAGGGCTCTGGGGCAGGGGCGGGCCGTGTCCGCAGGGGGCTGGGCTGCAGTCAGCCGCTCAGTTCCCCCGGCGGGCGCCAGGCCCTCGGTCTCTGTCCTCGCGGGGTTGGGGGTTGGGAGAGCTGAGCAGGACACAGACCAGTATTCCCCAGAGAGCTCGGTCCCCGCCCCATTCTCGGTGAGCCCCGCCCCACGCCGCCCTCCAGGCTGAGCACCCATCCCGGGCCGGGGCCGAGGTCGCTGCCGCAGCCTGAGCGGCTGATTCAATTAACTAATTCCCGACAAGACAGACGTGCAATCCCGCAGCGCCTGCGGGTGGGGGAGAGGGAGCGCCCGCGGCGGGGGCAGGGCGGTGACGTCACAGCGAGGCCACTGACGTCCTGGGCGTCGGGCCAGGAGTCCCGCAGCCACCAGGCCCGCCCCGCCCTCTGCAGTGAGTGTGGGCTTGAGAGTGTGTGCGCCCGCCCGTGTGTGCGTGTGCACACCTGTGTGTCCGTGCGCGGCCCCTGTAGGGGCCTTCTGGGTCTCGAAAGTCTCCACTGGGTCCGGATTTGGCCCAATTAGGGTGATTCCTAAAAGTGACCTCCCCCTCTTCTCGTCCCAGCCCTCCTCTCGCCTCCGGGCCCTCTGAATTTGCCCCCCCCCGCCCCCCTCGCCCGGTGTCTCTTGCCTTGGTGGGGCTTTCTGGGTGTGTGTGCACAGTGAGGCACATGCGTGTGCATACACACCCAGGCATGCACACACAGTGTGCACACAGACCTACCTGGGCACTCAGATGTATGTCCACAGGATGCATACTTCCAGATTGTGCACACAGAGCAGTGCCTCCCAGCCTCACACTCACACACATGCATTCACAAGTGCACATACATGCAGCTCTTCCACCTCCATACCCCGCTCCCTGGCTTCAGCCCTCCTCTGCTCCCAGGCCTCCTGAGGGGGCCGAGGAAGGGGCAGCAGAGGGGGAAGGGAGGCCTTGTCAAGGACACCAGCAAGGAAAGGGAAAAAAATGAAGTGGAAGAAATAAAATCAAAAGGCTTTTAAGGCTGCTCTCCCCAAGTGGTTGATGTCTTGGCTGCGACTGCCAGCAATGAAATATTGTGCTCTCTGATCGCTTAATGCACGGAGTTCTGCAGCCCCTCCCCCAGCCCAGAGGCAGTCCCCTCCCTCCCCTGTTTTCCCTGGCAGATCTGCCTCCTTGCTCCCAGAGGGCCCAGCATATATGGTGGAGGGCACAGCTGATATCCACTCCCAGCCTGGTACTGATGCCAGGAAAGGGTGCCCCACAGCTGGCATGGGATCCCCAGCCCACAGCCTGGGCAGGAGGGGAGAGCTCAGCCTGGCAGTTGTGCTGCTCTGGGCTTTCCCTGCAGAGATGCTGGGACTGGGGTCTCCAAGCTGAGACACCTTCGAGCAGGAGGGGAAGGACATGTGTGCTGGACAGGGGTCCCCCGGTGCTGGAGAGGCCCAGGCTCTGGGAGATGATGGGGGGACAGGGAGGTAGATGGGGGTGATCCTGGCCTAATTTTCAGTCTTTAATTAAAAACTGAGCTCAGCTATGGTTAAAAGGCCTGGCTTTCTGCCTCAGCCCACATTCCAGCTCCATCACTTCCTAGCTGTGACCTTGGGCCAGCTCCCAGCTCGGTGCCTGAGTTCCACACCAGGAAGGATCAAGCAAATAATAGAACTGGTATCATAGGGTTATTGGAGGATTAAAATGGAAAATATATGCAAAGTGCTTAGCACAGGGCCTGTGCACGGTGAGGGTGGGCATAAGTGGGGCTAATTATCTCTGTAATCTCCCCACTGTTCCACCCGCCTTGCCCAGGACTTGGAGGGGCAGCTGGGAGCAGCCTAGGAGACAGGTTGCCTGCTGACCCTTTCTCTTTCTCCTCCTCTTCCTCCTTTCTCTCATCCTTGCTTACGGACCTCTCCCCGCCCCCAGGCAACTGTTCGCTGTGCCTTTCTGTCAGGGTGGCCAAATTGGCTAAATCTCCGTAATGCTAAAAAATTGGCCCATTAGTTGGCAGGGAACATTGAGGGGGGGGGGGGGTAGGGAGAGCAGTGTGCATTTCTGCCACAGATGTGCAAGGAAGGGGGGCCAGAGGGAGGGGCTGCAGGGTGCATGCCTGTGTGTGTGTGTGTGTGTGTGTGTTTGCATGCACTCATGCGGGAGCCCTAAGCCCCACTACATGCCAGACCTGCTGCTGGGGGCTTTCACAGCATCACCTCATTTAAACCCCACAATGGCCCTGAGGGGTTGGCCCTATGATTATTTCCATGATACAGACGAGGAAACTGAGGCTCAGAGACAAGAAGGGCTTGGGATCCCACTGGCCTCCACGGAGCCTCCTTCCCAGGTGTGCCAGGACCCCCAAATACCCCAGGAGCCATGTTCCTGAAGTCTCTTCCCTCTGGTCTGCCCCATGGGGGTTTCTCACTGCACTAGGGCACCTGGTCAGGGAGTTCATTTTGTTGGGATCAGCCATGCCCAGTTGCTCCTCAGTGGAGACAAATGAGGTGTGGGAAGGAGGTCACTAGGTGCCTGGAGGAGGATGGGGAGGGAGCTCAGGGCTTCAGGAGGGAGGCTCAGGGCTTCAGGCTGGCCCCAGCCTTCCCTCCTGGGGGTGCTAAGATGAGGATTGCCCACCTGGGTCATTCCCCGGCCTAAGGCCTGGTCATGGGACTGGGTGCTCTCCTGCCCTCCTTGTGCATGCTCTCAGATAGACCTCATTGTCTCCATTTTTGGATGAGGACACTGAGGCTTAAAGAGGCCAGTGACCTGTTCACAGCTAGGAAATCGTGCTGAGATTTAATCCAGATTACAGAGACCAAGGTTTTAATCCTTTAGCTCCACTGTTGGCATTCTGTTAGGGGACAATTTAAATCCTGAAAATCTTTTCATTCACTCTTTTATTCCATAAATGTTAATTACGTCCTAATGCCAGCACCATGCACTGGGGATACACAATGAATAAGACCCTTCTCTGGCCCCAGTCACAGCTGCTGCAGGCAGCTGAGACTGTCTCTATGCCATTCCTGCAGACCCAGGGAGTCCCTGGCCACCTCTTCCTCCCTCGCTTGCTGGATCTACTTACATATGGACACCAGTGCACAGCGCTACATGGGCCCAGGGGTCACCATGTCTGCTCTTGAGAGGCGGAGGCACCTGCTAGTGGACCTCAGGACCCTTCTGGTCCTTCCTCTGCGGTCCCCAGCCTCCCATCTCCCATCCCCATCAGACCTCAGGCGGAGTGGCAGGCTACCTGGCTGATCCCTGAGTTTATGACTGCCCTCTTGGCCCCTGTGTGAGCAAGACATCAAAGCCAATGCACTGGCCTGAAGGGAGGGAGGCCGGTGGGCAGGGATTCTTCTCTCTTGGTCACAATCTAGTCCTGTGTCCTGAGACATCACCAAGGGCCCCATGGGGCTGCTGTATGTCTTGCACCCCAGGGCTGCCACCTCCCTGCCCTGCACCCCCAACCTGACTACCCATCCTCAGCTTGGCTACTATTCACAAGAGGTGAACGAGCCCCCAGAGCCAGCCATTGCCCAGAAAATGAGGGAACACTGGGGGAGATGGGGCAGCCTGGCCTTTGTGAGGCTAGAGACATAAAGGCTCCTGTTGACCATTTTCCCACTGCAGCCCTGGCAAAGTTCATCCAGAGGGGAGACTTGGGATAAGACAGCCATCAGCAGGGCAGCAAGATGGCCAGCTGCTGCTGCTGGGTTCTCAGGAAGCTGGGCCGGGAGGACGGGTGCCTCTGATTGGTAAATCCTGAGTAGACCCAGTGTCTCTCTTTTTCCCATGTCCTCTGGCTTGATTCCTCAGGCTCCTTGACTGAGAGGTGGTGAAGTGTAGTGGTTATGACTTGGGCTCTGGTATCAGGCAGTTTAGGTTTAAGTACTCCCTTTGCTACTTCCTGGCTCTGTGGCTTTGGGCAAGCTCCTTCACTATAAGCCTTGGTTTCCCCATCTGTAAAATGGAAGGATAATTCTGGCACCTGCTTCCTGGGTATTGTGAGGGTTCAATGAGATCAAATGCCTGTTGTCTTATTTTTTTTTTTTTTTTAATATATTTTATTGACTTTCCACAGAGAGAAAGGGAGAGAGACAGAGAGTCAGAAACATCGACGAGAGAGAAACATCGATCAGCTGCCTCCTGCACACCCCCCACCGGGGATGCGCCCGCAACCCAGGTACATGCCCTTGACCGGAATCGAACCCGGGACCCCTCAGTCCGCAGGCCGACGCTCCATCCACCGAGCCAAACCAGTTTCGGCCATGCCTGTTGTCTTAGAACAGTGTCTGGTACAGTGTGAATCCTGATGGCAATGATGGTGATGACAATGGTGGTTTTGGTGAAAATGATGATGATGTAATCATTGCAAAAGTGATGGTCATAATTTTGATGATAGCAATGATGGTAGATGGAGATGATGTTGAATTTGGCTAAAATGACAGTAGAGAAGGTGGTGATGATGATGATCTTAATTGTGATGGTGATGGTCATGGTGATAAAGGTGGTGGCGGTGCTAATGACTTTCATGAAAATTAATATAATGCTGCTGCTGCTGATGGCAAATTTGGAGAAAATAATAATGACAACAGAGAAAGTGATGGTGATGATGCTGATGGTGATATGGTGGATGTTGGTAGTGGGGATAAGGATGATGAAA
This sequence comes from Myotis yumanensis, assembly GCF_028538775.1. NCBI lineage: Eukaryota > Metazoa > Chordata > Mammalia > Chiroptera > Vespertilionidae > Myotis > Myotis yumanensis. Next base: position 31,294,915 of record NW_027223759.1, on the reverse strand, counting down.
AGAATGGGGTGATGCAACTCCTGGCTCAAATGAGGGGAGAGAACAGAGAGAAAGGGGTTCGAAGCACAGAGGTGCTTTTACCTGCTCCAGCCAGCAAGACCCAGCTCCTGGTAGCCCCCTTCCGCGGCCAGCCCAGGAAAAGGTCAGGGCCTTGTTCCTTTCCAGCCCGACTCTGGCTGTGATTAGTCCAGGCTCTGGTCTGGCCATGGTCTCTCTCTTAAAAAAATTTTTTTTAAAATTTATTTCAGAGAAGAAGGGAAAGGTTGAGAGAGATAGAAACATCAATGATGAGAGAGAATCATTGATCGGCTGCCTCCTGCACGTCCCACACTGGGGATTGAGCCCACAACCCGGGCATGTGTCCTGACTGGGAATCGAACCATGACCTCCTGGTTCATAGGTTGTCGCTCAACCACTGAGCCACGCTGGCTGGGCTGGCCATGGTCCCTTGGTCCCACCCAGGCCTCTAGGGAACATCCACAGTTCCTGATGGACAGGGGCAACTCTAGGTCTCCTGGTCCATTGAACCCATCAGCAGTTGACCATGGGGACCAGAGCGTGAGGGTAGGGCTGTGGAACTCTGGCAGGCTCTGCAGTGGGGGATGGTTATGTGGGCTGGAGTGGGAAGGTTGACACAGTGCTTCTGAGTTTGGGGTCACCAGTTCCAATCCAGTCCCACCATTGACAAGCTGGGGCTCTTGGCTATTTCTTCCTCTCTGATTCTCAGCTTCATCACTGTCCTGACACATGAGATGATAATGGCATCTACCTGGTGGTAGTTATTTTTGAAACAATCATAAGTTGGGAGCTCAGGAAAACACCTGGGATGTAGAAGGCACTTGGAGATGTTAGTGACTCCATTCTTATGACTTTTGTTGGCTCTGATGGACTGCACTTATCCTGGCCAGGGCCACACTGTGTACTCATGGGCTGGGCTGGGGACCCTTGCCACTGGACCTTCTGGCAGGCAGACCAGGTTGGCAGGCTGGGCTCAGCTGCCCCACCTCCCCATCCTTCCCTGAGTCAGGCTGTGTGGCCCTCCAATGCCCCCACCTCCCAGCCTCCCCCTGTGCCCTCTTCACAGGCTGGTGAGGGCTCTGACGTGTGAAATAAAAAGGGATTTTAATTACCTCTCAGCAAAACAGCAATTAGAGAGAATCACAGCACAACAGCAGTCCCCTCCTCCATTCCCCCCTCCAGGTCTGCCTTCTCCCCTTCATCTCCAGCCTCCACCCAGATCTGAGGGAGTCCTCCAATTCAGCTCAGGCTCCCTGTGCCCCACGTCTGGACATGAGGTGGTCTGTTAGGGACAGGGCACGGGGTGCAAAGGGCAGTGCAGGGAACACCCCCTGGTCGCTCAGGTGGGGCCTCCCTGTGTGTCCACAACTTGGAGACAGCCAGTAGCCATCTCTGTGTGTGCCCTGGAATTCGCCCATCCTGTGTGGGTGTGTGGCTAGCATGTGTGAACACCGTGTGTGCATGCAAGCATGTCTGTAACCTGGGGCAGTGCAACCTCGGGATGAGCCTGCTGTGCTGGGAAAGCTGCGCCGTTTCCAACAGGCTTTTACAATAATTGCCTGTGACCCTGAGCGGTAGCTCTATGTCCACTGGCCGCCCCCGCCCGGGGCCCCCTCTGCCATTGGTCACTTCTCTGTCCATGCTCTCAGCCTGGGGCACCTGTGCTGTACTTGGGGAGGGGGCCAGGGAGGGCAGAGTGGAGGTGTCCCCACAGGTGGCCTGAGGCTGGGGGTGGCAGGTGGTGGGTGGCTGATTGAAGTGGTAATTGCAGACAGCAGGCTCTCGCTAATGCATGTTATGATTAAGCCCCATTACTGAGGGAGGCAGCTCAAGCATGGGGGTTGGGGGGATAGGGGAGGCTGACTGTGAACTGTGGGCGGGGGCTGCACAGGGGCTGACTGACAGCCTTTTTCATGGCGGGAGGTGGGGCGCGGGGGCGGGGGAGCAGGTGACCATTGCCAGCTCTGTGGTCCCCTCCCCCTCCAGAGCAGTAGCCAACAGGAGCTTGCCCAGCTGAATGGAGAGCCAGAGCTTAGTAGTAAGAGCGGCACCCCCCCTAACATACACACCGACCTCTGGACAAAGGCCTGAAAGCCCCTGTTGGATTCTCTAAGGGGCCCAGCCCGCTGGGTGAGCAGAAGTTTCCTGACCATTAATCTTGGGACCAGAGGCACCACCCTGATAACTATAAGCCTCCCAGCCTCAGTGCCAGGGAACATGATGTCCTTGGGTTGCAGAAGCCAGACTGGCTGCAATTAAACAGCTGACATCAGGGACCCCAGTCCCACCTCATCTTATTGGGTGTCATAGGTGCCAATCAGACACCCCCAAGGCTCATTGGCTGTGGAAAGGCCAGGCCAGAGTCTACTGGTCCTCTGACATGGATCCTGGAATCTGGCCTACCTGTCTATGGGAAACAGACCTCAGCACCCTTCATTTTGCAGAGGCCCAGAGTGGTTACACAACTTTCCCAAAAACAGTATTTCCCAAATACTGGATCAGAACTTGTGCTAACAGTGATTTTAACTGGTGTGCTGCAAGAATTTTTAAAACATGCAATATTGTTTAGTCAGGGCATTGACCTCTTTTCCCTTAGAGTTTAAGGCTTAGACTGTCAAATAAAAAAATGGCAACAGCCAACACAACAATAGCCATCCAGTGTGAATGAATCAAAATTATACCTTTCTTTTTCAGATCAGCAAAAATATATTTTTAGGTGTGCTGCAGAATTTTAGTAATTAGTTTATATGTGCCATGAGGTGAAAAATATTGAAAATTGCTGCCCTGGAATCCAAGCTTGGCCAGTTACTGTGTATGACTTTGTGAAACCTCTCAGGGCCTCCGTTGCTGCCTCTGTAAAATGCAGATAGTAGTAGGACCGACTCATAGAATTGTTGTGAGGATTGAATGAGACAACTTAGCACTTAAAGCCCAGGACCTGACCCAGAAGTCAGGTACCAGTATTCTTAGCATGGTCTTTGCTCTTCGACCCAGGTCCTCTGTGATAGGCAGAAATCTAAGGTGCCTCCAAGCTTCCTGGCCCCTGTGTGCACACATACTCTCCCTGTTACCTAATCAACATAAAATCTAGGGATTTCAAGAATGTAATTACTTAGGCCCTTTAAAAGCTGAGTTGTTGCTTGGCTGGCATGGCTCAGTGGTTGAGCATCAACCTATGCACCAGGAGGTCACTGTTCAATTCCCGGTCAGGGCACATACCTGGTTGTGGGCTCATCCCCAGTGTGGGGCATGCAGGAGGCAACCGATCAATGATTCTCTCTCATCATTGATGTTTCTATCTCTCCTCCTCCCTTCCTCTCTGAAATCAATAAAAATATCTTTTAAAAAATAAATAAAATAAAAGGTGACTTGCTTTGGATGATTGGTGAGAGGAAGATGGACTCCAAGCAGGACCAGGATTTGATTTCAGGGGAAATTTTCCATTGATAACTTTGGAGATGGAGGGACCACAAGGCCAGGGATGTGGCTGGCCTCTAGAAGCTGAGAGGTTGACAGCCAGCAAAGAATGGACACACTGATTCTACAACCGAAGGAGCTGAATTCTGCTACCACCAGTGAGCTTGGAAGAGGAGCCTGAGCCCCAGGAGAGAGCCCAGCCCGAGCCGACCCCGACTTCAGCCCAGTGAGACCCTGAGCAGAGACTCCAAACCTACTGTGCCTGGACTTCTGACCTATAGAAGCTGACATAATAAATGTGTGTTGCCGTAAGTTGCTAAGTTTGTGGTGATTTGATACACAGCCCTGGAAAAGTAATAATCCTCTTTGGTAGTTCTGTTGGAAGGCCCAGAGACATCCTGCCAGGAGGGGAGCTTGGTGCCAGGCTGAGGGCAGCCCCAGGTGAGGCTGGCACTCAGAAAAGTGGCTGTGCACCAGCTGCTGGTTCCTCTTCAAGGGGCAGAGGGGAGGGCAGAGACTTGGCAGCCATGCTTCCTGCTCGGGGCCAGCCAGGAGCTGGGTCCCTGGCATCCTTGTGCCTGTCTCAAACCTGACCCATCAGTGCCTCCACAGGATGCCTGTGGGAACCCACCACCCCAGCCCCCCAAACCTGGGGCGGGCTGGCAGTAGGCAGAGGTGGGCATGGAGATTCACAGTGACACATAGCGTTGGACGGGACCTCTAAATGGGGTGTTCTTGTCCTCTCTCCCACAGTTCCACTTTGAGGACTCTCTGACAACGCTCCCCTCTAAAACACAGTGTAGAAGGAGGCTCCACCCAGGGCCAGGGCCCCCCTGCGTCCCTCTGAATTCTTCTGTCCCCTGCCCTCTGCAGCCCTGCTCTCTCTCCTACAAGGGACAATTAGTGGCCTCAGCTTTAATTAGCTAACGATCCCCTTCAGCTCCAATCACTTGAAATGATGATGGAGTGCTGGGGGAGGGGACCTCCCAGTGACCCTGGGAGGCCAGGAAGAGGCCCACCCTTTAGATCCCAAGCCTCCCCCCTCCCTTGTAGTTCCAGGCAGAGGCCAGTGGTGACCCTGATAGGAAGGGGTCCACCTTCCTATATCTGGCCAGCCCCTGTGGCTTTATTTGCATCTTGCATTAGGAGCTGCGCAGCCTGTCATGGCCTGTCCATCAAACAGTGAGCCCAAGGGGCCTGGCTGTCAGAGCTAGAGGCCCTCAGGCCTCAGACTCTCCGCCCCTTGACCTCCCTACCCCCTGTGGCCACAACTCTGCATTGGCTCTGTCAATCTGGCCCCATCCTCAACTGCTTTGTGGTTGAGGCCTGGTCACTCGGGTTGGACAAGAAGAACAGGGCAATGGAAAAATCTGGGGTCCCAAAGAAGCTGAGAAAGAGAGACCATGAAAATACCAAGTTACAAGCTAATGTTAGGTGGGGATGAATGCAGTATAGGATGTACCCTGAGTAACAGAGAGAAAACAACTGGGCACTTCAGACAGAGGATCCAGGCAGGGTCCTTGGAGGTGGGGACATCTGGAATGGAGGTCAAGGTCCAAGTGTAGGCCCTGGGATTCCCTCTGAGGTTTCTGGGCAAAGCCAGCCTTGGCACCTGCGTGCCTTCCCTCCCCCCAGATTCATAATCCCCAATACAATTCCTGGGCTGAGGTCATAGCTGGCCTCCTGGCTCTGTGTTGCTTTCACTTGGGTTCCGAGTGCCCTGCCTGTCCCCCTGCAGGCCTGCCTTTCAGCTCCCAGCTCATGGTGTGCATGTCCCTGAGACCCTAAGTGCAACAGACATGGGCTCAAATCTCAGCTTCAGTGCTAGTGAGCAGGGTGAACTTGGTCAACTTTCTTTCCTTCTCTGGACCTCAGTTTCCTCCTGTGTAAATTGGGCAACAACAAGGCCCCCTTGGGGGGAAGATGTTCCTGGGAGACTCAATGTGGTGAAACAGGTAGAGAGCTTGGCACAGAACATGGCACTGAGGAGGTGCCCCACACATGTCATTGTGGGGGTTCTGCCCATGCTGTGGGAAGCCGGTCCACATGGGAGTGGGGCCTGCTCCATCCAGCCCATAGGGGTGCACATGTCTCCCTGAAGGGAGAAGCCCTCAAACAGGCTCCTTGGGTGGGACCTGTGCAGCCATAGGACTATCAGGGCATTCTGGAAGCTTGACAGGAACCTAAGGAGGGCAGAAAGGATGGGAATGAGGCATTTAGGCAAAAGGGGCTGAGGGCTTGAAGAAAGGCACAGAGGCAAGGATACAATCCCTGTGAGGAGAAGGGACATTCAGGAGAGTAAGTCAGGTGGCTGGAAAAGGGTCTACAGCCAGACAGAGGAGACCTCGGAAGCCATGAGGAGGGGTCACAGAGGGTGTGGGGCAGGAATGGGCAGGATGCAGCAATACCCAGGGGGCAAGGGGAAGAGACCTCCTTCCTCCAGTAAGGATGAGAGGACTAAGGGCTAGAACTGAAAGAGGATGGAGGGAGGCAGGGGATGAAGCGAGAAGCCTTTCTAAGGCTGAGAGGTCAGGACTTGGTCCTCGTATACTGAAGGAGAAAGAGGAGAGTAAGTGAAAGATGAGCTGGAGTGCAGCGAGCTTCTGGTGCAGGTGGGCACAGGTGGAGGGAGCTTCTGGTACAGGTGGGTACAGGTGGAGGGAGCTTCTGGTGCAGGTGGGCACAGGTGGAGGGAGCTTCTGGTGCAGGTGGGCACAGGTGGAGGGAGCTTCTGGTGCAGGTGGGCACAAGGTGGAGGGAGCTTCTGGTGCAGGTGGGCACAAGGTGGAGGGAGCTTCTGGTGCAGGTGGGCACAGGTGGAGGGAGCTTCTGGTGCAGGTGGGCACAGGTGGAGGGAGCTTCTGGTGCAGGTGGGCACAAGGTGGAGGGAGCTTCTGGTGCAGGTGGGCACAAGGTGGAGGGAGCTTCTGGTGCAGGTGGGCACAAGGTGGAGGGAGCTTCTGGTGCAGGTGGGCACAAGGTGGAGGGAGCTTCTGGTGCAGGTGGGCACAAGGTGGAGGGAGCTTCTGGTGCAGGTGGGTACAGGTGGAGGGAGCTTCTGGTACAGGTGGGTACAGGTGCAATCTGGGGTCAGAGAGCAGACTCAGAAGCCATGGCCCTCACCTGGGCACAGCCTCCAGGGGATGGAGAGGTGGCCAGAGGGAGGTGAGAGACAGAATACTAGCTAAGGCCTCAGGATTTGGAGACCAGACAGGTGTGATCAAGACCTGTGTTCCTTATTTAGGAACAGTGATGCCGAGGACTTCTGTGTGGGAAATGCTGGTTTAAGCCTGTGGGCACAAGGCACTTAACTGTATGTATGTATGTATGTATGTATAAATAAGAGATGCCTGCAAGGCCCAGATGCTCACCTGAAGCGGTCACAGAGTTTATCTCAACTAACCTTGGCAAGGTCTGGAGGGGGACATGTGTGGAGGGTCTTCGCATCTGCCCTCTACATACCTTCGTAGTTTAAATCTTTTTGAATAAGATTGTGTTTATGTATTTCTTGTATGAAACAAAGGTTAGTGGGTGACTTCAGAGGAATGTGTACTCAAAGGGATGGAATCTACCATAGGGTAGGAGAGTGAAGCTGTCGGGGAGCAGGAGAGGGGAGGAATGGCCCCCTCTTGTCCTCTGATGGACCCCAGGACCAAGGGGAGGTGTGTGTAAGTGGGGTTGCTGCACCTGGTGCAAGGCCTGGCCCTGAGGGATACTTCACACAGGAGCTCCATAAGCCGACTCCTGCTGTGTGAGATCAATCCATGTCTATCCGATACTTTGCCTGTGCCAGGCTCTGGGCTACACAGCTCATTAAGATGCAGGAAGTGTGGTAGGGGTCCAGGAAGGGCAAGTTCGCAGCCTGCAGAGGCTTCACTGGACCATACAGTGAGGCTGACATCCCAAGAAGGATGAGTGGCAATTGGCCAACAGAAGAGGTGATGGGATAAGAGTGTTCCAGGTAGTTGGAACAGCAAGTGCTAAGCCACTGAGCTATGTGAGAGCCAGCTACATTCTGGGAAATGAAATTAGATAACAGTGACCAGAAGGAGATGACCAGAGGAGAGAGAGGTAGGGAGTGGACAGAGAAGGATGGGGAAGAGGCCACTGCCTTGTGGGCCATGTTAGATATGTGAATTCTATCATGAGAGCTGAGGAGGAGGCACGGGATCCAGAGCCCAGTGGGGAGGTAGGAGCTGCTGTCCAGTATGGAGTAGGCATCCTAATGCACTGAGACCTAGCACTGTGGCTCAGCTAGGGGTCTGTACAGGGAAGACTCTTAAACCCAGCACAGTGAGGTCCAAGAAGTTTGGGGAGAAAAGGACCCAGATCTCCCTCCAGGGCCAAGCTCCAGGTTGGAAGTCTGAGTCCCGGATGGAGGTCTGGGTCCTGGGATGCAGTTCTGGGCCCTGGATGAATGGCTGTGTCCTGGAGGGAGGTCTGGGTCATAGGCTGGACCTCAGTGTCATGGAATGGAGGTTTGGACCGTGGATGGAGGTCTGGGCCCCTGATATAGGACTAGATTCTGGGTTCAAGGTCTGGCCCCAGGATGGACTTCTGGGCCCTGGCATGAAGGTCTGGGACCCGGATGTAGGTCTGAACCCCATTGGAGATCTGGGCCCTGGATGGAGTTCTGAGCACCCCATACAGGAATGGATTCTGGGTTTGAGGTTAGGGTCCTGGGATCGAGTTCTGGGCCTTGGCATGAAGGTCTGAGCCCTAGATGGAGGTCTGGGTCCTGGGATGGAGGTCTGGGTCCTAAGATGGAGATCTGGGTCCTGGGATGGAGATCTGGGTCCTGGGATGGAGTTGTGGGCCCTGACATGAATGTCTGAGCCCCGGATGTAGGTCTGGGTTCTGAGATGGAGATCTGGGCTCTGGATGGAAGGCTGTGTCTTGGAGGGAGGTCTGGGTCGTGGGCTAAACCTCAGGGTAATGGAATGGATGTTTAGACCATGGGTGGTGGTCTGGGTCCCCGATGTAGGTCTGGATAATGGGTTCAACTTCTGGAACCCAAGATGGACTTCAGGGCCCTGGCATGAAGGTCTGGGACCCCGATGTAGGTCTAAGCCCTGGATGGAGGTCTGGCAAGCAGGATAGAAATCTGGGCCCAGATTGGAGGGCTGGGCCCTGGAGAGAGGTCTGGGTCCTGGGATGGAGGTCTGGGCCCCAGATGAAGGTCTGGGACTGGATTGGAGATCTGGGCCCCCGATACAGGATTGGATTATGGGTTTGAGGTCTGGGTCCTGGGGTGTACTTCTGTGCCCAGCCTGAAGGTCAGGGACCCGGATGTAGGCCTGAGCTCCTGATGGAGTTATGGACCCTGGATGGAGGTCTGGGCCCCCGATACAGGATTGGATTCTGGGTTCGAGGATAGGGTCCCAGATCGAGTTCTCGGCCCTCGCATAAAGGTCTAAACCCCGGCTGTAGGTCTGATCCCGGGATGGAGGTCTGGGTCCTGGGATGGAGGTCTGGGCTCAGGCTGGATGGTTTTGCCTGGAGGGAGGTCTCATTTTTGGGATGGACCTTTGGGTCATGGAATGGAGGTCTTGACCATGGATAGAGGTCTAGGCCCCCAATACAGGACTGGATTCAGGGTCCGAAGTCAGGGCTCCAGGTTTGACTTCTGGGACTTGACATGAAGGTCTGGGACCTGGTTGTAGGTCTGAGCCTGGGGTGGAGGTCTGGGCCCCTGATACAGGACTGGATGATGGGTTTGAGATCTGGGCCCCAGGATGGACTTCAGAGCCCTGGCATGAAGGTCTGTGACTCGGACGTAGGTCTAAACCCAGGATGGAGATTTGGGCACCAGATGGAGGTCTGGGAACTGGGATGGAAGTCTTGGCCCCGGTTGGAGGGCTTGGCCCTGGAGGGAGGTCTGGGTCTTGGGATAGAGGTCTGGGCCCCAGATGAAGGTCTGGAACTGGATTGGAGATCTGGCCCCCCGATACAGGATTGGATTATGGTTTGAGGTCTGGGTCCCAGGATGCACTTCTGTGCCTGGCTTGAAGGTCTGGGACCTGGATGTAGTCCGGAGCCCCTGATGGAGTTATGGGCCCTGGATGGAAGTCTGGGGACCCGATACAGGACTGTATTCTGGTATGAGGTTAGCGTTGATTGATTTCTAGGCCCTTGCATGAAGGTCTAAGCCCCGGATGTAGGCCAGGGAGCCCAAGGCTGCTCTCCAGGTCCAAGAATCTGAAGTAAGTGTAGCACCAGCCCTCCTTAGCCCCTTGCCTGGCCAGGGGCAGAGCCCACTGACGGGTACCCACTCACATGCGTTGATCATAGCAACAGAGCACATAGCAATAGGGTGGAATGAAGGCACAGGCTGGGCAGTGGGGTATGTGGACCTTTGGAGTCCCCAGGTCTGCTTCGGGCACCCAGATTTCCAATAACAGCCTGAGTCAGCACCATGGTGGCCGCCTTGTGGCTCCAACCTTCCCCACCCCCTCCCTACCACCCCAGCCACCTGGGAGAGTCATTTCATTTCTCAAATTAAAAATCCATTTTGTGCTGTGAATAATAGATGGGATGAGCCCTGGGAGGCTGGGCAGAGGACAGGAAGCTGGTTGGGGGTGTTTCCCAGGGCACAGAGGATACCGCAGAACTGTCAGTGGTGAGAGCAAGGGCTGGTTGGGCAGGGTGGAGGCTGGGGGCATCTCCCAGAGCAGAGGCTGGGCTAGGGGTTCAGCTCCTGAGGGGCTCAAGCAGCAGGCAGATGAGGGCCCAGTCTGTCCCCCAACATGTGCATGCCAGAGGGGCACAAAAATGTGTCTGATCATCACAGGGCCTGGCTTCAGGCTGGCAGCCCCCCTTTGGAGTGAAGCGTTTAGCATCTCACTTAGTGGAAGCTCAATAGATGGGAGTCATCAGTGTGAGGATGCTATTCCCAGTGAGCTGGTGCTCCTCTGCACCCCTGCCCCGGAACCCAGGTCCTAGCAGGGGTGGGCTGGGATCTGGGCCATGATCAGATCAGGGAAGGGGTAGAGATGAGAGGCTCAGGGAACTGACCAAATCCCTAACCTCGGTCCTTTGTATCCCTCAGGCCTTCTCCCCCCAAGGCAGCTCTGGCCCATGCTCCCTCACTCCTGTTCTCCGCACCCTGCAAGCTGGGGCATCCATTGGCCTCATTCAGGGTTTGGCTAGAAGCTGTTGTAGTCATTCTCTTGCTCCTCAGGGGGTCACCTTGACAATGGGAGGGGCGGGGGAGGAGGCATTGGAAGAGTTCTGGAAGCCTCAAAAAGAGAGTGAGCCGAAACCGGTTTGGCTCAGTGAATAGAGCGTCAGCCTGCGGACTGAAAGGTCCCGGGTTCGATTCCGGTCAAGGGCATGTACCTGGGTTGCGGGCACATCCCCCGTAGGAGATGTGCAGGAGGCAGCTGATTGATGTTTCTCTCTCATCGATGTTTCTAACTCTCTATCTCTCTCTCCTTTCCTCTCTGTAAAAAATCAATGGAATATATTTAAAAAAAAAAAAATAAAAAAAAAAAAAAAAAAAAAAAAGAGAGTGAGGGAGCCCCACTCATCTTTGCTTGGCTTCACTTCCTGAAAGGGGTGGAGGAGCAAAGGAGGCAAGGCCTGGTTGCTTTTACTGGTGGGCATTTAGGGCCACTAGGACTGAGTGGTCATGGGCCCAATCCTGGGGAGGGGTGCTGGCTGCTGAGCTCAGGGCTGGGTGTGGGGGATGAGGTGTTATAGAGAGCAGGTAAGTTGGAGCCTGCCGGGAGGGTGGCCTGGCCAGGACTGGGGAGGTGGATGAACAGAACGATGGCAGCTGAGTCTGGGAGAGGGTTGGCCAGGAGGTTCAGACAGCTGAGCTGGGAGGAGGGAGGGGCACAGGAGGGGCTGAGGGCCTGGGCCCCCACCCGCAGGGACTGGGAGGGTCCCTGGGAAGCAAGTTTGCCTTTTGGGTCTTTCTGCCTTTCTGTCGGAAGAGAGTCAGCTCCCTGAGACAATATCCATTTTTATATTTCTTGGAAATTTCACGGCATTCATTTCAGGGAAAATAAAAACTGTCATTGCTGGAGAAATGATACCAATCAGGGCCTGAAAAGGCTGGAAAATTATCCTCCTGGAGACAAAACGTTGAGGGAAAATGCAGATTAAAAGCACAAAGAGCCACTTTGCCACCGCCCTGCCCTCCCCTCCCCCTTTATGGACTCACCACATTTTACATAATTCCACTTCTCTTCCGGAGAATTAAACGCACCCAAGAAGAACATAAGGGGCGGAGGAGGGCCCTAGAATGGCCAGAGCGGAGGCAGAGAGTATCCAGAGAATTGCTTAGAGATGGACAGGTGGACAGACATGGGACAGGCAGAATGGGGCCAGGACCCAGTGGCTGTGCTTATGAGAAGCCCCAGGGAGGGAGCAGGGCAATGGGTCCTTTGGGTCCTTGCTTTATCATGATTCTTAGTAGATGGGCCCCATGGCAGTCTTACCCTCTCCAATTATTGTTTAGGCCAGTCCTGCAGGCCTGGGAGTGCTGGTCCTCTGCTAAGGACACCGAAAGCAGAGGGGGTAGCTAAGGGAGGGCAGAGAAAGCAGAGATTCCAGAAAGGATAGCATTTGTCCAAGAAGCTCCGAGTTCCCCGTGCCCCACTTGGACCGGGCCCTGTGGGTACTGTGGCAAGCCAGGCAGAAGTGGGCTCCGCCTCAGAGCTGAGAGCGTGGTAAGAGGTCCCACATTAAAAAGCAAGTTGTAGGGGAAGAAGGAGTGGGGGGATAAATTCAGATTCCCTCTACACCTACCCATTCCTCCCGCCAGCCCACATACCAGGGTCCCGAGGCCCAGGGCCTGTCTGCAGAGGGGCTGCAGGGCAGACTCTCCGCTCCTTTTCTTCCTCTCTGGTCAGGGTCTTCCTGAGCAGTGGGTGCCAAGGCCAGTCAAGGTTTGGGGAGGGATGCAGTCTCATCCCCGAGTCCCCTTCCTGCAGCAGCCTCCATGGAGGCTCTCCCTCCTCCAGGGGCTGGGTGAGGGAGGGTTATACCGGCACCCAAACCCCAGATGTCCTGGGGGGAGGGGGGAGAGCTGGGATGGGCCAGGCAGTCCCTTACTGAAGTCCGCTCTGCGCCTGGCGCTGTAAAGGCACAAGCAGCAGCTTTCCGAGGAGTCCTCCTTGGGCGGGCTGTGCTCCAGGCCTGTGGACGCTGATGGGACGGCCCACGCGCCGTCTGCAACCTGAACCCCTTATCGACGGGCTGGTGGAAAGCCCCGAGTGGGGACACGGGATCGGAGGGACCCCATCCCGAGATTAGCAGGCGCCCTCACTCTTCCCCGGACGCGGTTGGAACTGGAATCCCCGAGCCCGGAGTCAGAGCAAGACCCTCGGGAGCGTGTTCCCACAGCCGTCGTCCCCGCCCCCGATCTGCCAGAGCTGCCAGGTAGCCTGGATGGAGACAGGAAGGAGGGGGAAGAAGAGGGCGGGAGGAGGAGGGTGGAGCCGCCGGCGCGCCCCCTCCCTCGGGGCCGGCGGGCGGCGCGGAGCCGTGCCGCGGCAGAGGAAGCGGCGGGCGCACGGAGAGAACGATCGCCCACCCCGTTCCAGCTCTGGTCGGGCTGCGGCTCGGGCTCGGGCTCCGGCTCGGGCACGGGCTCAACCCGTTCTGTTCCCGCTCGGCCCGGGTGCGCACCTGATGGGTAAGTAGCACTCGGTCTTCTGCTGCCGCGGCCACCAACGCAGCCACCTCCGCGCCGCGGCGAGCCTCTAGGCTTTGTCTGCGTCCTCGCAGCTCTCTCTCCGGCTGCGGCTGCGACTCCGGGCTCTGCTCTCTGGCTCCGCGGACTGTGCGGCGCGGTGCGGTAGGCTCAGCGTCCAGACCTCGGGGCGCGCGGAGCCGGCACCCTCCACGCTAGGGGTGAAACTTCGCCCAAGTTTGGGTTCCAAGGAGAACCTGTTGAAGCCGGGAGTAGCCCACGCGGAACGGGGAGCTGGAGACGGTACTGGGTCCAGGTGCGTAGGGCCGTCGGGGGTTCCGACTCTTTCTGGGCCAGACGGCAGGCGACGCTTGAGAAAGGGGCATTCTAGCTATTGAACAGAAGGAGACGGGGCTGGGGGTCGCCCTGTTGACATCCGCGAGGGCCGTTTGTTTTTTCAACCGCTTTCTCGAACGTCTAATTTCGGGGAGCTGAAGGCGGCTTCAGTGTCCGCATAGACGCTCTTCGGACCGCACCTCCTTTCTCCAGTTTCCGCTTTCCCCCCTCCCCCACCGGCCTTTGCCGTAGCAGGTCTTGGACAAGAAAGGCTAAGGCAAGAGAAACAGTCTTTCATTGAAGGCCTACTACGTGCCAGGCCCCGTGCCTGGTGCTCCCAGCTTTCCACCTGGGACCTCCTAAATCTGCGGCGGGCATAGGTGTTCAGGGAAAGAGGAGACAGGTCAAAGGATGCATCGGTGGCAAGTGGTGGCCACTCTGAGCCTTCCCCTTCCCTCATTCTCCTTTTGGCGCAGGGAGGCCAGGCGCCAGGGCTGCTCGCTGTTGGGGAGTCGGATGACCTCCAGCCTCTGGACCCAGGCCTGCACCCGCTCCGTCGGGCCCCAGTGCCTCTCTAAGCCTGCATCTACCCTTCCTGTAGCTGCGGCCTGGGGGGCCATGCGGAGGCCAGACAGAAGGCCGGCGGCCGGGTGCATCCTGTAACGGAGATCGCCAAGGGCTGCAGGGTGGCGCCGGCAGCGCCATGGAGGCCCCATTTTCAATGACTGCGCACTACGACGAGTTCCAGGAGGTCAAGTATGTGAGCCGGTGCGGCACGGGGGGTGCGCGCAGGACCTCGCTGCCCCCTGGCTTCCCGCTGGGCGCTGGGCGCAGCGCCACCGGGACCCGGTCTGGGCTGCCACGCTGGAACCGGCGCGAGGTGTGTCTGCTGTCGGGGCTGGTGTTCGCCGCCGGCCTTTGCGCCATCCTGGCCGCCATGCTGGCGCTCAAGTACCTGGGTCCGGGCGCGGCGGGCAGCGGAGCCTGCTCGGAGGGCTGCCCCGAACGCAAGGCCTTCGCGCGAGCCGCCCGCTTCCTGGCCGCCAACCTGGACACCAGCATAGACCCGTGCCAGGACTTCTATTCCTTCGCGTGTGGTGGCTGGCTACGGCGCCACGCCATCCCCGACGACAAGCTCACCTACGGCACCATCGCGGCCATCGGCGAGCAGAACGAGGAGCGCCTGCAGCGCCTGCTGGCGCGGCCCGGGGGTGGGCCGGGTGGCGCGGCCCAGCGCAAGGTGCGTGCCTTCTTCCGCTCGTGCCTCGACATGCGCGAGATAGAGAGGCTCGGCCCCAGGCCCATGCTTGAGGTCATCGAGGACTGCGGAGGCTGGGACCTGGGTGGCGCTGCCGAGCGCCCGGGGTCCTCGGGACACTGGGACCTCAACCGGCTGCTGTACAAGGCGCAGGGCGTGTACAGCGCCGCCGCGCTCTTTTCACTCACCGTTAACCTGGACGACAGGAACTCCTCACGCTATGTCATCCGCGTGAGTGTCCCCCGCTCCTCAGGTACCCGCCAGCGGCCAGGAACCCGGGGTGCCGGCCCCGCTTCCCATAGACCCATCCCAGAGGGGAGGAGAGGAAAGAGGAAGGGAGCGTGCGCTGGCAGAGCTCGGGAGGAGGGCGCAAGTAATTTCCCTGGAGTAATTGCGGTGTTTAGCGGAGCCGCGGGAGCTGCAATTTCCCAGCCCTCTTGCAGGCTCCGTGAGCACGGAAGGAGGTGTGGGAAGGAGGTGTGTGCCCTTGAGCCCTGAGGGGCTGGGGCAGGCCAGATGCTGGGCCCTAAATGTCAATACCTCCTTGCGAATGCTCCTCACAGGTGGAGAAAGGGAAGGCTTTACAGGAAGGAGGCTTGGGTGTGGAGGTGGGGAGGCGGGCACCTACCCTCTATCATCCCCAGGCTACCCAGGCTAGACCGGTAGAGGCAGGGGCTCCTACACCCTCTTCTCTGGATAGTGGGAGGGGCTAGTGTCTTTGTGCCCCTGGGGTTGTGACAATGGATGTCTTGCTATTTGGACATTTGAGTGAGAATTCAGTTCTTTTGCTTGAACCTGGCTTGTTGAACTCTGACCTCTGACGCCCACCTCTCTCTCCAGATTGACCAGGATGGGCTCACCCTACCGGAGAGGACCCTGTACTTAGCTCAGGATGAGGACAGTGAGAAGGTGTGGGGGCAATGGGGTGGGGTTGCAGGGAAGGCCTGGGGCTCAGGGAGGAATGGACCAGGGCCTAGCCATGATCCTCACCCTTGACATGCCCCATCCTGGTGCAGATCCTGGCAGCTTACCGAGTGTTCATGGAGCGCCTGCTCAGCCTACTGGGTGCTGATGCTGTGGAGCAGAAGGCCCAGGAGATCCTGCAACTGGAGCAGCGGCTAGCCAACGTGAGCAGGGGCACTGCTGTGGGCTGGGGGGAGGGGACCATGGGGCAGGGCTGGGTCAACCTGATCTCCATCCATCCCAGATCACAGTGTCAGAGTACGATGACCTCCGTCGAGACGTCAGCTCCATGTACAACAAGGTGACACTGGGACAGCTGCAGAAGATCACTCCCCATGTGAGTGTAGTCTGGCCCTGGTGGGTGGGTGGAAGGGGGTGCTGATCCTGAAACTATTGGGTCATCCCCTCCCCAGGACTCCAGTATCTCTTGTGTCTCCCTAACCCAGTGGTTCTCAACCTGCTGGCCCCTTAAATACAGTTCCTCATGTTGTGACCCAACCATAAAATTATTTTCGTTGCTACTTCATAACTGTAATGTTGCTACTGTTATGAATCGTAATGTAAATATCTGATATGCAGGATGGTCTTAGGCAACCCCTGTGAAAGGGTCGTTCGACCGCCAAAGGGGTCAAGACCCACAGGTTGAGAACAGCTGCAACCCCTTCCCTATGCTCTGTGGTCCCTGCCACCCCCACCCCCACCCCCACCCATGGCCTGCAGCTGCAGTGGAAGTGGCTGCTGGACCAGATCTTCCAGGAGGACTTCTCAGAGGAGGAGGAGGTGGTGCTGCTGGCCACGGACTACATGCAGCAGGTGTCCCAGCTCATCCGCTCCACACCCCGAAGGTACAACTGCCAATTACCCATCCCAGGCCCTTCCCCCATACCCCAGACCCATCTTCTTGGGGAGCTATGAATTCCCACCCCTGTGCAGGAGCCACATGGGGAGGCATGTGAGGAGCACTGGAGTGGGAGTCCTGATCCCCAGGTTCAGGCGTGGTTCTCTCACCTACTCTGTAAAACCCTGAGTAGGGCTGTGAGTTTTCTGAGTTGCAGTTTCCTCATCTGGGGATAGTGAGGCTTGAGTGGGTCTGGACGTCAGAAAGGGCAAGTGTGACCACAGCTCTACCACCCCAGGGACACCCTGGGGAAAGCCTCCCTGCTCTCTGCCCACCTTGGGGAGGAGCAGAGGCCTCTCAAGGCCAGCTCTGGGGCACACAGTCACCAGAAGTGCCAAGTCTCCCACCCATAGCAAGTCAGAAAATGATGCTGGCCTGTGACCTGTCAGCATCAGGTGCTCTGCTCCATGGCCAGAATGTGTCCTGCTGTGTGTGTGTGTGTGTGGACCCAGTCCTTTTTCCTGACCAGGCTACTCTAGGTTCTGCCTCCGTGTGCCTGGAATGACCCTCACTCCTGGGGGTGCTAGGTCCAACCCCAGGCTCAGGAGTATGGGCGGTAGGATGGTAGGATGGTGCATTCGGGTGGCCCAAGCATGTGAGCCTATCTGGACACCCAGCTCCTTCACCTGGCCCTCAGGATCCTGCACAACTACCTGGTGTGGCGCGTGGTGGTGGTCCTGAGTGAGCATCTGTCCCCACCGTTTCGAGAGGCTCTGCATGAGTTGGCACGTGAGATGGAAGGGAGTGACAAGCCCCAGGAGCTGGCCCGTGTCTGCCTGGGCCAGGCCAACCGCCACTTTGGCATGGCTCTTGGCGCCCTCTTTGTACATGAACACTTCTCAGCTGCCAGCAAAGCCAAGGTCAGGCTGCCCTGGGCTTGGGGGTGGGGTTATAAGTGTTGAACTGGGCATGGAG
Source organism: Myotis yumanensis (assembly GCF_028538775.1). Lineage (NCBI taxonomy): Eukaryota > Metazoa > Chordata > Mammalia > Chiroptera > Vespertilionidae > Myotis > Myotis yumanensis. Next base: position 31,277,470 of record NW_027223759.1, on the reverse strand, counting down.
TCCTTGTATGGCCTTGGTCTGAGGATGGGGAGCCCCACACATCCCCCTGCAGCTAGGGGCAGCGGGCTAAGTTTAGGGCTCTGCCCTTTCTGAGGCTACAGGCTGGTTTCACCAGGTCTCCTCCTCCAGGAAGCCCACCTGGTCTGTCAGCCAGAGGAGGCCCTCCCCACTAAGCTCCTGCCCATCCTTCTCTGCCATGCTCAGTAGGCATGGTCTTAGGAATGCATGCGATCATTGCTGGGGCAGTTTGCCCCCTTCCAGACTGGGAGCTTTTTGTCTGAGGTGCAGGGCCTGGATCCCCACCTCCAAGGTCACCCCTTGGTGCTCAGTACCAGCCCTGAACTTAGAAAGTGGTGCTGAACAATTAGGTGACCCCTCATACAGGTGCCGGGGGCCCAGCTCTAAGCCCTCCTGGGTTGATCCTTGAACCCTGAGCCCTGACCCTGCAGGTGCAGCAGCTGGTGGAAGACATCAAGTACATCTTGGGCCAGCGCCTGGAGGAGCTGGACTGGATGGATGCTGAGACCAAAGCGGCTGCTCGGGCCAAGGTGAAGTGCGAGCCTGCAGGTGATGGGGTGATCAGCTTGAGGCCCCCCAAGGGATGGGCTGATTTGTTTGTTCTATATTTATTGAGCACCTATGAGCACCTAGGGCTGGGATAACAAAGGAGACAAAGGTGCCTTTTATGGAGTTGGCATGACTCGGTCTGCTCTTCTCCATCCTTGAACTCCCCTCTAAGCTGGAGCTAGAGCCTTCTCTTTGGTGGCTAAAGGGCTATCACCTGAGGCTCTGGCCCACTCTCACTGCCCTCTCGACTATAGCTCCAGTACATGATGGTGATGGTCGGCTACCCAGACTTCCTGCTCAAACCCGAGGCCGTGGACAAGGAGTATGAGGTGGGCTTGCCCCCTGGCCTGTTCCTGTCCAGCCTGACCAGCTGGGTTTCTCCAGGCCCCTGTCCAAGACCTCCAGGGAGCCCCCCACCACTGCAGAGGAGCCACAGCCAGCCCTCAGCTGATGGACCTTGGGAGGGCATGTGGCCTGCCCGGCGCACGCCTGGCCCCGCCCCTGGCCTGCCGCTGAGTGCTGCCTGTCCCCTGTGCAGTTTGAAGTCCACGAGAAGACCTACTTCAAGAACATCTTAAACAGCATCCGCTTTAGCATCCAGCTCTCAGTCAAGAAGATCCGGCAGGAGGTGGACAAGTCCACGTGGGTGCCTGGCCCAGAGCTGGGGGGTGGGGGCCAGGGAAGTGCCATGGAGAGAGGGCACCTTACTAAAGCCAGGAGGCTGGTGGGGCAAACTGCCTCACACCATGCTGGTGCGAGGGGCACAAGGCCTGCACAGGTTGTGGGTGGGGCTGTCAGCTTTGGAGACCATTGGGGAGCAGCTTGAGGGAGGCCTGGACATGGCTGTAGGCTGGACCACCAGAGCAGCCTTCAAGAGGTTGGCTAGGAGGGTTGTGGAGGAGTGTGGACCCCCCGCAGTTGACCTCAGCCTTCCTCCTCAGGTGGCTGCTTCCTCCACAAGCACTCAATGCCTACTATCTACCCAACAAGAACCAGATGGGTAAGGGGCATGTCCTGAAAGGGGCAGGGTTTGGAGGTGGGCAGGTCTCCTGCTTACCACACCCTCCCTATAGTGTTCCCTGCTGGTATCCTGCAGCCCACCCTGTATGATCCGGATTTTCCACAGTGAGTACGGAACCTGGCCTTGTCTGTGAGGTGGGTGGGGGCTGCTCAGACTGCTCCAAACCTGGGCTGGGTCCAGGAGCCAAGACATCTGCAGACCCTGGGTCCTCCTAGTCCTACTTCATCCTTGGTTATTTAGGACATAAATAGTTTTTTTTCCCTTTCTTTTTAATGCTCCTAGTCCCCTCTTACCTAGGTTGAGATTTCATCAGGTGTTTCAAAGGTGGAGTGACCCTAGTGATGAGGAAAAAGGCATATCCCATGTGGGGTGCCTCCGTTTCCCTCCTGCCTCCCTCCAATCCTGTCCCCTCCTCCCACCCCAGTTCTGTGAGATGTTGTTTCCTAAAAGGCAGGTGCGCAGGTATAAATGGCCCCTTTCACATATCTCACAAGGAAGCTGAGGCAGGAGTGCCCTGGCACCATGCAGACACCACGGGGTCACCTCCTAGCCTGGCCAGGGCCTCCCGGGGCCTGGGCAGCAGGGAGGCACTTTCAGAACACAGGTGGGGCCTGACGCTGCTGCTGTGGGCCCAGGTCTCTGAACTACGGGGGCATTGGCACCATCATCGGGCACGAGCTGACCCATGGCTACGACGACTGGGGTGAGGCCTGTGGGTTGAGGGGATGGTGGCAGTAGGGGGTAGGGTGGTGATGGGCTGATTAAAACTCTGCAGGGCCCCTCTGTCCTCAAAGCCTGGTCTCTGGGAGTGAGAGTTAGTCTCAGCCCATCCTGCCCGTTCCCCATAGGGGGGCAATATGACCGCGCGGGCAACCTGCTGCACTGGTGGACAGAGGCCTCCTACCGCCGCTTCCTGCGCAAGGCCGAGTGCATCGTCCACCTCTACGACAACTTCACTGTCTACAATCAGCGGGTGAGACCCCCTGACCTCCCTCAGCCCCTGGGGCCCAGCTCGGCACATAACAGGAGCGTGTGCACACACACGTGTACACACACATATGCCCAAACAAACCCTGTGCAGGTCCCTGCACATACACCCAAGGCTGCATGCACATTCTCACAGACACATGACTGAGCTCACACAGACTCATCAGGGCCACGGGGCACAAAGGGATTGGAGTCCCTCCTAAATCTTCTTGGAAAGGGGAGGACAGGGCAGGGGTAGGGGTGGGTGGGGGCCCAGGGTGCAAGGCCTGAGGAAGGTCAGTGGGCCCCATGCAGCCTCCAGCCTTTTCCTTTCTGAGCAGGTGAATGGGAAGCACACACTTGGCGAGAACATCGCAGATATGGGGGGCCTCAAGCTGGCCTACTATGTGAGCTGCTGGGGCTTGGCCCTCCATCCCTTCAGGGGAGGGGTGGGGGCTGATGGGGACTCAACCAGAGATGTAGCACCTCTTTCTCCCTGTTTTACTGTCCTCTGGCCTAGGGGGTGCCAGACAGGGGTCCTCAACAAAAGGAGGGACTCCCAGGCCCTGCATTCCAAGAGGAGGGAGGGCTGCCTGGAGGGGTGGCACCTACCTGGGGTTAGCCTTCCTGGGAGGAAGCTCAGCTTGGAGAGCGTGGCAGGAGGGAGCCGGGCCCTCAATGTGCAGAGCTGGGGCTGGCTGGGTGGAGGGTAAGTCAGGTTGCCCAGCTGTGGGCACTGCAGCTCCATGCACTTGAACCTCCTGAACCCCCAGGCTTATCAGAAGTGGGTGCGGGAGCATGGCCCAGAGCACCCACTGCACCGGCTCAAGTACACACACAACCAGCTCTTCTTCATTGCCTTTGCCCAGGTGGGTCATGGGGCTGGTAGGTGGTTGGGGGTGGGGACAATGGCTCTGTGGGTTCTGAGGGGAGTTAAAGGCCTAGTGTGCTGGGGGTTGTGGGAAGGGTGTTGCAGGGCTTGGGCAGTGAACTCCTGGCCTCATCTCCCACTCTCCTCCCCTGCACCCCTACCCCGGGCCCAGAATTGGTGCATCAAACGGCGGTCACAGTCCATCTACCTGCAGGTGCTGACCGACAAGCACGCACCTGAGCACTACAGGTATGCTGCTGGGCCTCACCCTTTCCTTGTATCTGGGATGGAAGCAGGTTCTTATGGGAAGGGACAGCTGGGGTATGCTGGGACCCACACTTTATGGGTCTCTTCCACCCCAGGGTGCTGGGCAGTGTGTCCCAATTTGAGGAGTTTGGCCGGGCCTTCCATTGCCCCAAAGATTCGCCCATGAACCCCGCTCACAAGTGCTCTGTGTGGTGAGCTGGCCGCTCCACACCTACCCGCACGCCCCCACTGTCCTGCACGAATTGCCTCCTGCTGGCCCCTGGACCTGGCCCTGGCCCCAATCTGGGTGCCACCTGCCTTCCCAGCCCCTCCAGGACCTCAGCCACTGCTGTCCATCACTTTAGGGATGACTCATAGCAGGGATGAGGTTGGGCTCTAGGAAGGCAGGGGAGAGATGCAGGGGTCCCCAGACTTGACTCTAGTCAGCCAGAGCCTGTGGCCAGGCCGGACTCTCCAGGCCCCACCTTTGCTATGTTCTTGCTGCTATGTCTGGTCAATAAAGCTGCTGTACTGTCAATTCTGCCTCTGGGAAGGTGGGGCTGGAGGAAGGGTCTCCTCTGGGAGGAGGTTCAGGCTTTTAGCACCATCGGGACTCTAGGCACCTTCTTGTCCCCTCCTAGTGACTTGGTTGAGCTGCCTCTGTCCTGCCTCCCCAGGCTTTTCTGTCTTTGTCACCAACGACCCATTTCCCCCTCTCCCAAGTCCTGCCTAGGCTCCTGCCCAGTTCTGGGGGTGCCCAGACGAGCCTCGTGGGTACTGGACACCCAGCCCAGTGGTGCCCCATGCTCCATACCCCACCCAACCCTCTGGCCTAGGATCCTGGCTGGAATTGGAATCCTTAGGCCTAGCCCTCTTGTCTGGGCTCCCCAAGTTCCCCACATCCACTCAAAACCATTTCTCCTGTCTCCCTGCTGGCTTAGAGGAAGCCTCAGGGGTCGGAGGCCTGTGGGGCGAACTTCCAGGGTCACTTCTGCTGTGCGGTGAGAAGTGCGGCAAAGCCTGGATATCTTTCCCCTTCCATCTTTGCCCACTTGGGGGGCCCACTGGGGAATGGGCATGTGAGGGAAGATGGGCCCAGGAGCCCTGGGAGAGGACATAAGGTTCCTGACCTGGAGGCTGGTCCAGAGCTGGTGCCCAGGATGTCCCGTGAGCCTCAGCTGCCAGTTGCTGCCTGGGAGTCTGATGCCCAGTGTGTAACCCACCTGGAGAGTGCCCACCCTGCTGGTGAGATTATGTCCGACAGGCATGAGGCTACCTGAGACCCCTCTGCCTGATGGGTCCCCGCTGGGCTCACTCGATGTCGATGTTGCTGTTACCTAGAGCTTGGGACTCCTCACTCTCCTTTGGGGAGAACAGAGGGAGATCAGCGGATGAGAGGGAGTGCAAGCCAGGGACATCTGGAAGACAGAACCCACTGGTTTCCAAACTGCTTTTCCAGACAGAGCCCCAGAGCATCCTCACTGCCACTCAGTGAGGCGGATAGTGGCAGGGACAGCCCCTTTCACGGATGGGTAAACTGAGGGGTTCACGTGCCCTCTCTGAGGCCACACTGCTTGTGTCAGCTGATGGGCATGTCTTGGCTGCCAAGTCCTCAAGCTCTGGGTGTCCCAACATTCAGCATCAGCTCTCAGTGTGTCTTAGAAACCATGCACACAGCACAAACACCGGCCACTGCGTTGTCTGCCAGGCCCTGTCTGCAGCCACACTGGGGATTAGATTACTCTGCTGGGTGGAGGATGTGAGCAAACAGCACGGCGGCCCACTGGGCCTCAGTTTCCCTTTAAGTGAGGAGCAGGAACAAGTGGTGATGCGGTGAGTGTAGATATGGCCTGGGGTGGCTATTGAAGGGCTGGCTGCATCCATCCCCGGAGGGCAGGCTCCCCACTCAGCAGGCCTCGGAGCGCGGCTCACCAATGTCGGAAAGCAATCTTCGGCTAAGCTTTTAATAGCTGGGGAATAAAGGAGGCCAAGATGGCTTACAACTGCACTTAAGCTTCCAGGCAGCACCTGTGTCCTGTGTGCGGGGGGCCTCGAGGTTCCCAACCTCTGCATCAGACCTTGCTTCAGCCATCCACAGCCATGAGACCAGGGTCACTGCTGAATTGCCTTGACAAATGATTCCATGTCTCTGTACCCCAGGAGATCATCAGCAGACCTGGGGGTGTGGGTGAGGGGTGCACTTACTTGTGGTAGAGCCTCCCACCCCCTCACCCCGGCCCAACTCCGAGTCCTCAGGGCCAAGGATGCTGGGGTCACCCTCAGCCCTGTGAGTACCAGCTCTTGTGTACCAGCCAGGCGTCTGGATTTGGGAAGGACTTGACGCCAAATGAAGAGGCGAACTTGTGCCCCAGTTTCCCTGCCTTGCGTCTCAGAGGAGACATGGGTGTCGGCAACCTGGGATTTCTGGTCACCCACTGGTTTCCAAACTGCTTTTCCAGAGCATCCTCACTGCCCCTCGGTGAGGCGGCAGGGACAGCCCCTCACAGATGGGGAAACTGAGGGGGGTCACGTGCTCTTTCTGTGGCCACACTGCTTGTGTCAGCTGATGGGCGTGTCGGGAAGGGGCTCAGGGATTATGGTGCCACTGAGCAGCCCTGGGCCCCAGGCCTTTCCAACCCATTCTGTGGAGCTCGGATTCAAGTTTCTGCCACCCAGGTGGTTGCTTCTATGCTGACCAGATGTCCAGCACCCTGGGGGTCCCAAGTGCCCCAGCTTGTGAGGTGCCCCCATGCACTATTTTTAAATGGCTTGGGCCTCTATTCCAAATATGCTGGGTCCTCTCTATGCAAATGCCTCCAGGTCTGGTTTATCGGAGGCTGGCTTGGCTTTCTCCTCATGCCCCATTGCGTGGGTTGGCCCTTTCCCACCTCATGCCCCCCACACTGGGCTGCACCCCAGCTGACTCCCCTTTCCCAGGGACTACTGCAAAGACTGGGTGAAGTCACAGGCTTTGCTAGAGGTTTGGGGTGCTGGATGGGGCAAAGCCCTTTCACTACCTCTTCTCCTTTCTCCCCCTTTCTGGGCTCCTCACCCCTTCCTAAAACAGGCTCGAAAAGCCCCCTTTATTAAAAAGAGCAATTGCTAGCTCTGGCTAGTGTGGTTCAGTTGGTTGAGTGTCGTCCCATGCACCGGTTCCGATTCCCGTTCAGGGCACATGCCCAGGTTTCAGGCTCCATCCCCAGTGGGGGGCGTGCAGAAGGCAGCCCATCAATGATTCTCTCTCATCAATGTTTTTGTCTCTCCCTCTTTCTTCCTCTGAAATCAATAAAAACATTTTAAAAAATAAAAAGAGCAATTTCCCTTTCCCCCCCGCTGGCTCCAGCCTGGCCCAGAGCCTGAGCACTGTGTGTCCCGAGGCTGTCCTGTCGGGCCACCCTGCAGCAGGACAGGGCAGCGGGCAGGGCTTGAGAGAGTGCAGCGTCCCTTCCTCTGTGCCACGCCGCAGCAGGAGCAGAGCTGGCTAGGAGGGGTTGGTCATTACAGATGTAATCTTGCACCTCGCACCCCTTACAAAGCAGAAGGGACTACAACCCATTTTTGTTTAAATGGCATTTCCCCTCCCTGCACCCTTTTCATCACCACCCCAGCCGGCAAGGGTGGAAGGGGGCTTCTGGAGAAACCGAGACCGATCAGGCTTTGGACCCAGGCAGCCCTCCTGGGTCTCAGTAACTGCAGTTGGCCACGCTAAGCGGTCCTAGGGAGCATTTTATAGAGAAAAATGCAGGCCACTGAGCCTGAGCCACCATTTGTAAACCCTTCACGGTCTCATTGAGGATTTGAGGGCAATATAAAATTCAGCTTGTCCTCCCAAAGGGAGCCCTTGCCCTCTAACCTCCCTTTTCAGCGTGGAGGCCACACATTTGACGGCATCCCTGAGTGGGACCTAAGTGTGTACGTCACCTGTGTCTAAGGAGCAGTGCTCCTCTGCAGCTGCTTCCGGGCCACCTGGGTGGCACCCCTCCCTTTGGGGAACACTAGTTGCACCTTGGCCTGGCCTTTCCTGCAGTCTTCGGAATGAACCCTTGGTGTCCTGGAAGGGACTCTGCCCCCTGATCCCTCTTCCGTGGCCTGAGGAGGACCCCCTCCCGGCCCAGCACCTGCCTTTGTCCCAACTGCGGTTGGTTCACATGACATGGGTTGTAGCTCATTTTGGGGCCTCCTCATCTGCCCAAGTTGGGGATTCCCAGCCCTCACTTGTTTATAGCCCATCTTTTTAAAAAAAATATATTTTTATTGATTTCATTGAGGAAGGGAGAGAGAGAGAGAGGAGAGAGACATCACTGATGAGAGAGAATCATTGATTGTCTGCCTCCTGCATGCCCCCCACTGAGGATTGAGCCCGCAACCCAGGCATGTGCCCTTGACCGGAATAGAACCTGGGACCCTTCAGTCCGCAGGGTGATGCTCTATCCACTGAGCCAAACCAACTAGCATCTTTGAGGCTCCGCCCACATGTTCCCCTGGCCATGGTCCCCCCACTGCTATCTGGGTGTGCCCTGCTGTACAGAAATATGTTGGCCCCATAGATTCCCCCCACCCCATGCTGCTTCCTCCCAGCCCTCCTTGCCTCCCCATGCTGAATAGAAGGTGCCTAGAGGGCTGCACCGCACACTGTTCATCCAGTGGCCCAGGTCCCTTTGAGCGGCTCCTGTGAGCAGGCTGGTGTCCAGCATGAGCTCATCAGTGAGAGGGGATGAGGCAGTACCTGGCTCCGACCTCAGCTGCCACCCAGCACCCAGGAGCCTCTGGCAGTGGCTCAGGTTGATTCACTGGGCCAGCATGCAGCTCAAATTCCCCAGCTGCTGTCACGTGGTGCTGTTAAGCTGCATCTCTCCTTGCCTGTACTTTGCATAAATAATAAAACTCTCCCACCTTCCTGCAGGACCAAACCGTTGCAGGGGCGCTGGCAGGGATCTGTGTGGAGGGGTCTGAATGCAGCTATTTTCCCTCTCACTGAGGAGCCCAGGCCAGCAGGGAGGGGAGGGGTGCTGTGCTGGCTGATGACCAGTAGTAACTTGCAAATCCATTGAGCAAAGAAAGGGACAGAACGGGGCATCAAGGCCTGGAAGCCTCCCGCTGAGGGGGGACGGTGGCCTCACACTTTAGGACAGGAAACGGCTGTTTCTTCCCTAAGGGGCACATCAGGAGACACAGACTGGTTCCTGGGCCCCCATGCCAAGTGCATCACGTGGCAGACTGGGCACCCCCAGTGGCAACGTCATATCAAGGGGAACTCCAGATGCCTTTGACAGGGCTACTGCCTGGTTTGTGCTCTGGTAGCAAACGCTGAAGCTCTGCTCTGTGGAGCACCCAGACCTGGCTATGCCTGGGACCCAAGGGTGCAATGGAAGATGCCGCACAGCTTCACGAGGGAGCCAGGGACTCCAGGAGGCATCCTCCAAGGGGCAATGGCCTGTCACACAGATGCCGACCAGGGGACACCCGTTTCTGGAACTAGGGAGGATGGCGGAGTCAGATGGTAATGTTAGCCCCAAGGTGAGGACAAGGCACAGCTAGCAGGCCCCTGTTCCTCAAGTCTGTGAGGCAGTGGGCCTGCTTTTACCTATCAGGACACTTCGGGTGTCAGCCACCAGAGCCATGCTGGTTGGTGCCGGAGCAAGGGCTCACTGGGGCTGCATAAGCAGGGGCTCCCGGTCTAGCTGGGCCAATGGCGCCCCCTAGAGCCCAGTTTAAGCTCTGCAGGGATTTGCTGGGCTTGAGAGTCTGGTGGGGCCCAAACACCTGTGGGTTCCCCTCTGGATGTCAGGGGTTTTGGTGAAAGGGACAAAAGTTCTCCCCCTCTCCCCCGAGTGTCTCGTCCCGGGATCTCCATGCTTCACCTCATTCAGCTTCACTTCAACCCTTGGGGTGGAGGGCGCTGAGATGGAAGGGAATCATCTAAAATCTAGCTCCATTGGCACCTTCGCCTGTCAGCCTGGCACCCACCCAACATGGTTCTTGGGTGTCCTGGGGGAAGAGGATGTAGGTGCTGCAACCCCTCCCAATTTGCTCATTTTCCATAGATTGCAATGTGTAAGACTTCAGTGTGTCTCTTTATATGGATTTATGGATTATATGATCTAATTTTAAACAAACTAATCTTTCCAAACAATCAAGGGGCTTACAAAATAGTCCTGAAAAGAAACTGCAAATAACACCAGTAATTCACGCAGGTGAACAACCACAGAAGCAGCAGCTGAGACCCTTCCTCCCTCCTGATACATGCTTGTCATCACCCCTGGAACAGACCCGAGGAGAAGTTAGCCTCCAATATCTACAATAATAAAAGCATGATATGCAAATCAACTAAACAGCCGAACAGCAGAACAACCGTCCAGATGACCACGCTGTGACATGCACTTGTGCCAGGCCAGCCAAGGCGGGTGCAATGCGATTGGTCGCCCCCCCCCCCAACCCCTCCCCGCCATCACCTCATGAGCGTCCTGCAGAGGGAGGCCCAGGTGGTCTGCGAGAGGGGGCAGGCTTGGCTGAGGGACCCTCCCTCCACATCCCGAGTGCACAAATTCTGTGCACTGGGCCTCTAGTGTATATATTAAACTAAACTGCTTCAGTACCCCACCCCTATCATCACTGAAAGCTTGCCCTGCATGCCTTGTGCCTTGAGATATTAGTCAATGACAACACAGAATCCTTGTGGCGAGCAAGGCATTTAAAAAGTAAGCTTCCAGAACACAGAGATGAACTCCCAATGATGTTTAGAGTTACATGCTGTCCAACCAGCACTTCTTGATATTTCCCTAAGCAATGATAAATATTTGGGAAGCCCCTTTAAAGTTCCTTACATAATAGCAGAAGACAAAAACAACTACCACCAGGCACTTATTCTTTCTACTGCAGTAAAAATGGCAGAAACAATGAACAGAAAATGATCTGTCGACAAACCGAAAAGCATTTCTTTGTCAGCAAATACTGTTGGAAGATGTAGAGAAAACACTGCCTTAGATTAGAAGGAAATGTAAGAGCAAATTACCCAGTGTGGGAGGTTTGCTATACAGTTGGCTGGAAGTACAGATGTTCCTAACACATCTCAGCTTAACGTATTTGCTGAATTCTGTTCCAATAATGAAATCCACAAACCACTTTTTTTTTCATGAACCACTAAAGGGGAGATACAGCAGGAAATATATATTCTCAACAGTAAATGTCTTGTTTAATAAAAACAATGTCATATGGGGAAAACAGTGTTAGTGCACCCGTCAATGGAACAATTACCCAGAAAGGATTTTTTTTTTTATTTTAAAGGATTTTGATGGCCCAGGCACAGTCAGAGCATTGCAGGAAAAGGCTAGCGGCCCCAACAGCACATAAAATGCTGTAGAGCCAGCTGTGACCTTAACTTTATATGATACTTGGTAACGTGGGGGAGGGAAACTTTTTCTTCTAGACTCTTCTGATGGGGTGGGGGGTGGTATTTCAAACAGTTTTGTTTTGTGTGTGTGTATATATATATAGTTATTGTTCATTCTCACCTGAGGGTATTTTTCCATTGATTTTTAGAGAGAGTGGAAGGGAGGGGGGGAGAAGGGGAGAGAGAAAGAGAGAAAGAAACATACTAGTAGATGTGAGAGACACATCAACTGGTTAACAGATTAACAAGAGAAAATGACCAAATTTAACTACATGCATGCAGATGGGAACCCCACATACACTAGTCAGAGACCCCACAGACATGGGAGGTTCAGGGACGGAAAGAAAAATGGAGTACGTATGACATTCTGAGCTAGGGGTGAGGTAAGGCACCTGGGCTGCAGGGGAGGAAGGTCATTGCAGGACGATAAGAAGGGCGGATGCTCAGTAATTAGAAATTGCCTTGCCCTGTAGGTAGGTCATAAAACATTCTTTCTGATGATAACTCTTATTACGGGCAAGGCCCCTAATTAAAATCCTTTAAGGGAGAGGGAAAATATTATCATGAACTGCAAGGTCTCGGTTGCCTTCAGCTCAAAATAATTCCCACGCCAAAGTGGCATAGCGAGGGGAGGCCTGTTCTGAGCCCCTCATCCTGCCTTTAAGACTTCCTGAAGCTCTCACGTTCCAGAAGTTGGGTTGAGAGGTTGTTCCATATCTCATTAAACCAGTCTGTCTTGAGAACAGGTCAGTTCAGTTCAACAGTTTTGCCCCCAAAGTTAGGCCTATGGTACAAGCAACCAGGTACACAATAAGAGGCATCTCTATGGAAACAGAAGAAAAATGGTTAGTGACTGGAGCAGACTACAAGCCCGGTTTCTGAGTTCCTAAGGCAGGAAGGCAAGGGGATTTCTAGACATCTGGCTGGAATCATCTTCAGGAGGAGTGAAGGCAGGCAGTGAGGGTCGGACAGATTCTCCTGGTTTGCATTTTGAACGTCTCTGATAGTCTTTCTGCCACAGGCACGAAGATCGTCCATATCTGAGCTGCTGTGATTCCTCTGAAGGTTATACTGGTATCAAGTTGTCCCATTTCAGCTCGCATAGCTTTGGAGAGGGTGGTTTGGGTTCTCAATGATTCCCAGTCAAAGGATGGAAGAAACATTGGCAGAGTGAGTTTGGAGAGTCATAGCCAGACACTGGAAGAATCCAGGATCCAGTTTAGTTTACACAAAACCTTGAAAGACAATGACCAGCACTAGAATCTAATATCCACAAAAGTGCTTTACTGAAACATAAGTTTTCTCTCTAAAGTCATCCCTGTTTTTACCAAAGATAGCCAAATTAAGATTAATTTGTTTGAAATTGTATAGTTTTAATAAACTTGGTGTATTACGTGTATGTATACAACAAGAATAGCAATTGATTATATAGGCTCTTTTAAATCTGCTTTGCTGGGACTTTTCCATAAGGAACCTCCTGACTGAACTTTGAAGGCCTCTGATGTCAAGGAGTGGCCTCAGACTTCACCTGCGACACCTGCAGATTTGGGTGAGTTCCTATTTTCTTGATGTCCCCAAATCGCTTGAGATTCCTGTACCGGCCAAGAAGTGACTTCTTTACTCACCTGGTAGGGCTGCTAAGAACCCTGTAAGCTAGGTACCAGGCCAACATTTCCAAGGATTTTATTGGCTTCCCCAAGTCAAATTTAATTCCTTAAAGCTGTCTGGTTATATCTAAGTCAATGTGTGACTCTCCCAAATATGACAGTCCAGTCAAAGCCTTCATAACATAACTAGTTTCCAATTGTGCACCATTACAAGAACAAAATTCTTTATTTAAATATCTATATTTTGCCCTAGCCGGTTTGGCTCAGTGGATAGAGCGTCGACCTTTGGACTAAAGGGTCCCAGGTTTGATTCTGGTCAAGGGCACATGCCAGGTTGCAGGCTCGATTCCCAGTGGGGAGCATGCAGGAGGTAGCTAATCAATGATTCTCTCTCATCATTGATGTTTATCTCTCCCTCTTCCTTCCTCTCTGAAATTAATGAAAAAATATATTAAAAAAATAAATATCTATATTTTATTGATTTCAGAGAGTAAGGGAGAGGGAGAGAGAGATAATTAATTACAGCCCCCTGTAATTAATACTTCTTCTTGAATCAAGTTTTTCCATTAGTTCTCTTGACCTTGCCCGATAACTGAGGGTGACAGGGTTTGTGACAATAACTTTGCAAGGCTGACCCTCAAGGCTCATATGAGTTCCTCAGTGAAGTGGGTGCCTCGGTCACTAGAGACTGGGAAGGCATATCCCAGTGGGAAACACATTTTCTGACAGTTTCTTTGTCACTGTGAGGGCATCAGCCTTGTGGCAGGGGAAGGCTTCAACCCATCTGGAAAACATACATGCAACAACGAGAACATATTGATAACCCACACTGAGTGGCATTGAATGCATTCCAGCTTAAATGCACTATGGTGGAGGAAGGAACCCAAAAACCTAAAAATGGGGTTTGCTAGGGAGTGGGGAAGATGCGAGTGGCTCTCCTGGGTTTCCCATAGCCCTCTTTGTTTAATTTACAGTAATTGTTTACCCAGCTTAGTTTCTCCCAAGGGATAATAAAAGCATTGAGATGAGGACACACCCAGTGCATCTGACCTTTGATTCAAAGAATGCCTTTGCAGCAGCAGCCTCGGAGGCCTCAGCAGGGCATCACCACACAGGAGGAACCCTCTGGGATGTCATTCTACTCTAGTTGGATGCCCCCTACCCCTCCACCCCCAGGATAGGATGAAAGTCAAGATCAACCTCAAGGGAGGGCCACAGGGTGTGGTTGGAGGCCTCACATAGAACTCACCATTCATTGGTTCCCCAGAAATACATAAAGAGAACTGTTTTGGTTGACACTGATGCTAAATGAACTCTGATATATGGTCATCCTAAACAAGTTATCTGTTCTCCTCAGTGCTATAAACAGCTATGGAAGCCAGACTATTATGATTAGTAGGACCCTGGTTCTGCAAATTGGGTGCTTTCCCCTTTGGGAATAAGATGTCTTTATCTCCCCCGTCCCGGAAAGCATTCTGGGTATGACATTTTGCAAGGCCAGACCCTACAAACCTCTGTTGGAAAATCCACCTTTGAGTACACATAACCACAGAGAGGGGCAAGTAACCACAGAATACCAGTTACCATGAGGAAACAAGGGAACAGGAGAAACGATTCAAGAGCCCCATTGTATGGATATTGAGTGTCCTGAACACAATGTCTTTAACAGTCCAGTGTGGCCGGTAGAAAAGCCAGATGGCCTTGGAGAATGACAGTGACCACAGAGAACTGAATAGGTGGTGCCTCCTATTTACGCAGCTGTACAGAACACTGCCCCTCTATCCAGGGTTTGGCTGTGGAACGGTCCATGCTGTACTGTACCCGGCCAATGCTTCTTTAGCATACACCTGGCTATCGAGCCCCGAGATCGATTTGTCTTTTCCTAGAAAGGGCAACAGTGGACCTTCCAGATACTCCCCCAAGGTTATTTACATAGCCCCACCACACGTGGCCCAGGACTCATCGCTGTTTTCCTTCCCGACCTCTGTGAAATTATATGGATGACATGATGCCGACCTGTGAAGATTTACCTCTGCTACAGAAAGCATTATAAGCTTTGCCAGACCACCTACAACAGAGAGGATGAGCAGTGAATCCACAGACAGTTCAAGGTCTAGGCACCATAGTAAAGTTTGGGGGAATCATGTGGTTGGGTAAGACCACGTTGTTCCGGACACTGTCATAGATAAAGTACATTCTTATCCCATATAAAAATATAAGAGGTCCAGGACTTTGTGGGAATTATTGGCAAACTGTTTTTTTTAATGTTTTTATTGATTTCAGAGAGAGGAAGGGGAGGGAGAGAGATAGAAACATCAATTATGAGAGAGAATCATTGACCGGCTTCCTCTTGCACACTCCCTACCTATGGACACAGACAGTAGGGTGGTGAAGGCCTGGGGTGAGGCAGGAACCAGGTGGAGAGCATTGGGGGGAAAAAGAGGGACATTTTTAATACTTTCAACAATAAAGATTTAAAAAAAAATTTTTGTACAAGCCTTTGTTGGTTTAATAAGTTCATGAAAGAAATTGCCTTAATGTAGCATAAAATCTTCCCTAGTTGCTGGGGTCCAACCCCAGCAGGTCCAGGGGTCCCCAAAGGTGTGGACGGAGTCAGCGAAGAAGGAATGACACGAAGACAGCCTTTAGTTGATCAACAGCCTAGTCAGGACCTCTAGCCAGGATCTCCAGCCAAAGTTCTGGTCGGAGTTCTGGTTAGGAGCTGATGAGGATCTGATGAGGATCTCATGTTTATTGTCTTGTTACATTCGTATTTATACCAGCCGATTTTAATCCTGTAAATTTCTATTACAAAGGTTAGGGCGTTTCTTATCTCCATTCCAGGGAGTAAAGATTATGTAGCTTAACTACCCGCCTGGCACTTAATTAAGGGGTTGTATCCCCTCCCTAACCTCAGGGAAAAATCCCCACCTGGGGAAACAACCTTTCTCAGAGAGGTGACCTTGGTTAAAACACATGGCACTAAGGAGAGCAAACATATTAAGAACAATATGCTATATATGCCAGGTCCCTTGAAACATATGCTGTGCAGATGTTTCTTTCCTGCAGCGACTGTGTCAAGCAGCAAGGATGGACCGGCTTCCGGCACCTAGTAATCTAAATATGATTGTTAAGAACTAATAAATAGATGTCAATAGAATAAAAAGTGTTTAGGTGAAACATTTTAGTAATAAATATATATTTTTAATAGTTTCCAAAAATCTTTTGGTAACTTGAACCTTAGAGTTTTGCTAAGTTGTATATGATGAAAATTGTTCAATATCCAAATCATTTTCTTTTTAAAAATATATTTTTATTGATTTCAGAGATGAAGGGAGAGGGAAAGAGAACTAGAAACATCAATGAGAGAGAATCATTGATCGGCTACCTCCTGCCCACCTCCAGTGCTGGGGGATGGAGCCCGCAACCTGGGCATGTGCCCTTGACTGGAATCAAACCCAGGACCCTTCAGTCTGCAGGCTGACACTCTATCCACTGAGCCAAACCGGCTAGGGTTTCTAGATCATTTTCAAATAAGATAAAATACTAAAGCATTAATTACTAAGTAAGCATAAGTTTACCTACTTCTGGTTTCTTATTATAGAGAAACTGAAAGATAAAATCAGATTTGTTAATAAATATGGTTTGTGTTTTGTTGTAGAAGCATATGTCTCTAAAAATTACGAGATATATTTCTTTGTCAGTAAAATAAACTATGCTTGTTGAGATTATGAAATGTATTCATAACTTTGCCAATCTAAAGAAAGCTAATTGCTTGCTTTTTAGTTTTTATTAGGAATTAAAATTTTTAAGGAATAAAATTTCAATATATAGGGTGCCCCAAAAAATGTATACACATGCTTTTAATAATTATAAAGGTAGTGTTTATTAAAATACATTTCATTTTCAAAATTGAGCTACAGCTGTTATAGTGTATATACATTTTGGGAGGGGGGACACCCTATATATAATTAAGAGTACTAGGAATAGCCCGGTTGGTGTTGCTTAGTGGTTGAGCATCAATCTATGAACAGGAGGTCATGGCTCAATTCCCAGTCAGGGCACATGCCCCAGTTGTGGGCTTGATCCACAGTAGGGGGTGTGCAGGAGCCAGCCAATCAATGATTCTCTCTCATCATTGATGTTTCTTTCTTTTTTTTTTTTTTAATGATGTTTACTTTGAATTTATATTAGTTCACACAAACACTCCATCCATGCTTTTGTTCTAGCCCACCGGTCCAGTTTAAGAACTCATTGTGGCCCTCGAGTCAAAAAGTTTGCCCACCCCTGGGCTAGAGCGACAATAATAAATGGCGTCCCGAACTGGGGCTCTCTGAACCCTGGAAGCACCAGCCTCCTCATACCCTTCTGATGTGCTTCATCCCTACCCAATCCAACCCTCTCCTCTGACCCCTCTTTCTTCCTCCTCTTCTTGCCACAGAACCCTTCCTTCAAACAAAACCTGATATAGATGTCTAGTAAAAAGAGCTGCCAGAATGGAGGGGACTTCAGAAGCCACACCTCCTGACCACTCCCATCCCCCCCACCCCCCAGTCATTGATGTTTCTATCTCTCTTTCCCTGTCCTTTCCTCTCTCTGAAATAAATAAAAACATGTTTTTTCCTCCAATCTTAGAAATTGAGAATATTAAAGACAAGTGTGCTTTGAACTTCTTCTAGAGCTACATTTATGGTTTTACAAAAATATATAAGATAAGGGCAATAGCTCAATTCCTCCACAAAACTGGGTAACTTAAGTGGCATCATAGGTTGATCTACCTGTCCAACTACATCATCTCTAACTTGCTTCTTTCCTTCCGGTTACATAGTTTTAATGTAACGAATAGGAGGAGGTCCCTATCAGGCTCTGAATCTCAGCTTCCAATTTGGCCAAATTTCTGGTCGTCATCACAAAATCCTTTCATGTGTCTTGTCGGACTTCAGCCAGGACAAACGGTAAATATTTCTGGCAGTATTATACAAGTTGAGGTGCAGAGGTTGTTACTTCCCGGAGTTGTTCCCTCTGATAGCCCAAAGAAAGAACTGATGGCGGCTTATCTCCTGCCGGCAGTCAGCCACACCAAGCCCTGAGGGCCCAAGCAGCAGCCATCCCCCGGAGGAAAGTGCAAATAAAAACCAAGAGCACTCAGACCAAATAATGAACAGTCACTGTGCCCAAAGAACTAGGTCCACAAATATTTCTCCTTATCTACATGTAGAAAAGGAGCCTCGCCTCTCGGCCTCCCCTGCACTCCGCAGGTAGACACCCAAGAGTCTCTGACGTGGCAAGAATTCTTATGGTGTTTTGCCAGCTCGGGTTAGTGGTCCCTGGACCTTCCTGCTGCAGCTTCAGGGTGAGCAGTGCCCAGCCGGCGAGGTGTCCTGCTCACAGTGAGAAGGTGTGACCCGGATACTCTCCCGACGAACAAGAACGAGTCATCTTTTAAAAAAAAATATATATATATATATATATATTTTTATTTATTTTTTACAGAGAGGAAGGGAGAGGGATAGAGAGTTAGAAACATCAATGAGAGAGAAACATCGATCAGCTGCCTCCTGCACGTCCCCTACTTGGGATGTGCCCGCAACCAAGGTACATGCCCTTGACCAGAATCGAACCTGGGACCCTTCAGTCCACAGGCTGATGCTCTATCCACTGAGCCCAACCGGTCAGGGCAAGAACAAGTCATCTTGATGGCAAAGAATTGAAAAGGGCTCTCATGAGTTTTCCTTCTTCTCTTTCTAACTTCCCTCCTAATTCAAGACCAAGCTGCTGACATGTCTTGAGTGACAAGAGCTGTCAGTCTGAGGCCCCCAATAAAAACCTTAAAAAACACACTTCCCATGTGTCTGCCCCTTCAAGATAAAGACAATCAAACAGATTTAGGAATGTTCCCATGGACACCCGACTTGGCAGCCAACAATGTGTTTGACAATACACCCCCTCATACCTACACATTGAAAAAACTTGGGAGCAGAAACTGTTTTGTAAAATTTAGATATAATTTTTATACCATAAAATTCACCCTTTTAAAGTGCACAGTTCAATGTTCTTTAGAATGTTTGAAGTTGTGTGGCCGTCAACACTAATTCTAGAATAATCTATTTCTAAAACCTTAGAGTTTTAAAATGTAGGGTTACCTTGGGTTTTGAGTCCATTTATGAAACAAACACGTGGCACCTTCCCACTGGTGGGTAAGATCAACTGACTGACAAAGGGAAGACAAATAGTAGCTGGATTCTAACACAACCCTTCGCACAACCCGTGGATGGAGTTCCCAGTGAGTGAGGCGCTTCGGTGAGCCCAGCTAATGATGTTCTTCTTCCTTTGAGCTCCCATTCCGTGACAGCCACTGAAATCCAGGATTGGACTAAACTGCCCTGAGACCCAGGCCTTCAAGGTGATGTTAGTGTTAACCAAGATGTTAGTAAAGGAGGACGCATGCTCTACCATCTTAGTATTTCCAGTGAGAGCCAAGTGGTTTTCTGCACCTTTGTCAATGGACAAATAAATCAGTAATTCTGTTCAAATGCATTGAAAAATATGGTTGATTTCACCTTTCTGGGCTTCTTTTCAATGTTCCCTTTGGGTGGGTTAGGTACTCAGTAAGTGTAGCTATCATGGAGTGGGTACCCCAGAATGTTGGCCCTGGGATGGAGGTCAGACAGGTTTGTGTCTGCATCTCCCCTGGGGCTTCCCATCTCCTGCTTCTGCCCCACTCCCTCCAACAAAACAGAACATAGTCTTCTCCCCACAGGAGCCAGCGCGATATTTCCTAGAGTCAGGTCTGCTATGCCCGTGCTCAAAGCCTTGTGATCGCATACCAGTCTGTGGGGCAGTTCTGAGCTCCTCCCTCAGCCGCTCCCCTCCCTTCAGGGATCCTCTCCTTTGATCCAGCTATTGACCTCCAGCAGCACTTGATTGCTGCCTCAGGATCTGTGCAGGCTGTTCTTTCAGCATTGCTCAAGCCCTCCTGCCTCCAGTCCGGGCACACCTGGCTGCTCCTCAGGGAGCCCCTCCCTGGCCCCTGCCCTCCTGATCTGCGTTACCTTTCCCCTCCCCTGACTCACACACACATTCTGTGGCCCCACGTGCTAATGATATTTCTTTCTAGAACATATCAGCATTGGCATACATTGTATAACAGTTTAGTTGACTATTCCTATGTCCCTCCCAGAATAGAGGTCCCTGGAGGGCAGGGCATCTCCCGGTCACCAATCTATGTCCAGTGCCCATACGGCTCAGGGTGGGGGCCAAGGCTGCTCTGGGGCTTCCCGAAGCTTCTTGGCTCTCCTAGTCTGAAAGGGCATTGGGAATGGCTTGGGACGCTTTTCTGTGTCTCTATCTATTCCTCTGTGTAATGGTACCAGGCCCAGGCCCAGGCCCAGTGATTCTGTCGAAGCACACCCCGCCCTCCCATGGGACCCTCTCCCCCAAGTGACTCCTCCATCAACAAGGTGCTCTCGGGGCCAGTTGCAGGGTGACAGGAAGCCACTGTTATCAGGGTGCCTGGACATTGCTCAAGTCTCAGTCCACCCAGTTTGGGGCGGGGTGGCGGGGAATCCAGAGCAACCTAGGAGGACAGTGGGTGCGGCAGGAAAGCCACTGCCTCAGCCTCTAGGGCGCCCCACCATCAGGCCCGCAGGGTGGGGCGGGGGCAGCGCTGCACCAGCTGAGGCTCATTTATTGCCAACAGGTAAAGGTCAGAAGGCAGAGGCCTGAGGTGGGTCCTGGGTCTGGAGGCTTTGGGCAGGGGTTCTGCTGACATCGGATGGGGGCCTAAGGGAGTGGTCAGGGCACCACTCAGCCCAGCAGTATCAGCCACAGTGCCCCAATCACCAAAGCCAGCGAGGGGCCTGTGGACAGTCCTGGGTGCGCAGCGTCGGGGATGCTGGTGCTGGGAGGGGGCTCCAGGCCGCAGGCGGTGTAGGGCTCCAGGCAGGCGGCGAACGCCATGACATGCGCCACCACGCTCTGCTCCTGCACACCGTGCATCAGGTGCGCCTGCGGGCCACGCGCGAACACCGCCACGTCCTCACCACCGTGAGTCTCAGACGACAGGGGCACTGCCGCCTGCTGCTTGTAGTTGGGGTCACCTGGCCAAAGATGGGGGGTCAGGGTGGGGGTTCAGGGTCCTTGGGCAATTCCCCCCTCCGGGAGTTCCCCCACGGAAGTCACCCTGCCCGCCCACCGGGATGCGCACTCACCGCTCTGGCTGTCACTGACGTTGGGACGGGAGCCCCCATTGATTGCGAAGCCGGGGCCATTGCCATAAAGGATGGAGGTGTAGGTCTTCCCATCGGAGGCTGCTTCAGGAGCCAACCCTGCAGGGAGAAGGGGACCTGTGATGGCACCACCACAGCTCTGCAGCGCCCCCTGTGTGCTAAACCCAGGCACTGTTTGCCTATTCAGTACTTAATCCGCACAAGACCCTGCAAAGTTATGGCTATTATGACCCCATTTGACAGATGAGCAAACTGAGGCTCAGAGCATTTTCTGCCTCCTACCGAAAATGGAGCTGCCACGCAGAGTGTAGCCACCAAAAGTGAAGACGTGAGAGTGGTCAGCAGTGACAAGGGTCAGGGTGTCCTTCTCGCTTGTGAGCTGGCTGGCCCTGTCAATGGCATCATCAAAAGCGACAGCATCTGTCAGTGCGTAGTAAGCTCTTCCCGCATGATGACCTTGGTCAATGCGGCCGCCTGCAGAAAGACCACGGGTGGGTGGTGGGGAACCTGCCCTGAATCCTGATCTCCCTCTGCTCGGTGAGGGGGTGCCACTCACTCACCCTCCACGAACAGGTAGAAGCCCCGGGGGTTCCTGCGCAGCAGACGCAAGGCGGCCTCTGTCATCTCCTTCAGGCTTGGGTCCTGCTGGGTGTCTCGATTGGCCTCATAGTTCATGTCCCCTGGCTCAAAGAGGCCTGTGGGAAAGGGGGCTGGGGTGACTGACAGCTGTGGAGTGGGGTCTGTGCACACATGAGTGTCCAGGGACCCGGAGGACAGGGCAGGAAGGTGGGGGAGGGGTGGGTCATTACCCATGAGGTGTGTTACGGAGGGGTCCTGGGACGCCTGAATGAGCGCTGTTCGGTTCCACACATACCGGGCACCCTGGGAGGGACAGAACCAGGCCTCAGCCCACGGCTCTACAACCAGCAGCCCTGCCCTTGTCCCTGCTCTATCCCCTGCCCCAGGAGCCCCCATCACCTCGTGCTTGGCCTGCCACTCCTGGACCAGGTTCCGCATGTCCAACCTGACTCCGCTCTTTGAGGCATCACCAGGGTACTCAGGGTCTGGGGTCCCCTTGGGAAACATGTACTTGCGGCCTCCACCCAGGATCACCTGGAGCCAGAGGAGTAGGGCAGGTGAGCTTGGGGCCTGCCTGGCCCTTTGCCCCCTGAACAAACCATCTCCAGGTCCCCCCCCACCGGGTCTGTGGCAAGGCCTGGCTTGCCTGTACCTTCTACACCACCTCCCTAGTGCCCAGAGACACTGCCAGGCCCCAGGCCCCGGGGCTCAGGCTGTGGGTTGCCTGGGACTGTGGCCAGCGTGGGGCCCACCCCTCTGCTCAGGTCCCCATTGCCCTCATGACCCACATCAATGTCCATGTTGGTGATGAGCTGCGTGGCGATGTCCCGACAGCCGTCCTTCAGCGCCTGGGCAGGCATGTCTGCATCCGAGTACCATTCGCGGTTCACCGTGTGCGCGTAGGTGCCGCTTGGCGAGGCATGCTGCACCCTCGTTGAGGTCACCACCCCCACTGACTTCCCTGAGGGTGACGGAGGTCAGGTCAGGGTGAGCCACCGTGCCCTCTGGGCCTGCCCCCTGCCCACTAGGCTGGCCCCAAGCCCACCTGCTTTCTTGGCCCGGTTCATCACGGAGATGACCTCGTTGCCATGTGTTGTGTTGCACTGGTTGTACCGGGCTGCTGCGCTCACACCAATGGTCCGGTAGTTTGTCTTGACACCACAGAGGTAGGCTGTGGCCGTGCCTGCACTGTCCGGCACTTGTCTGTCCACGTTGTATGTCTGGGGACAGAGACACCCTCAGCTCCTCTCTGGGACAGACACCCAGATCATGACCAGGCCCTGGGCCCCTAACTCAGGCCCCAACCCTCCTGGGGCCTTCCCTCCTACCAGGCTCCCTAGGCACACCCCACCCCTGTGGTGTGGAGCACCCTGAGGCCACCCAGCCCTTACCTTGGCCAGAGCCAGGAATGGGAATTTGTCCATGGCCAGGGGGGTCTCAGGTCCCAGCTTGCCATTCATCTGCGCCTTTAGAATCCGAGCTGCTGACACTGTGGGCACCCCCATCCCTGAGAAGTGGAACCCTGTCAGGTCTGAGTCCGCAGGCATGGCTGTGCCCATAGGTAGCCCTGGGTACCAGATTGTGGGGCTCTGGGAATGAACATGCCATGATCACTCACCATCCCCCAGGAAGAGAATGAGGTTCTTGGCGGCTGTTTGAATGGGCTGCAGCTTCTTGGCGGTGTCCAGAGCCTGGGCTGCCTGGTGGTTCCAGAAGGCTGGGTCTTCCTCCTCAGCTGGCCAAGGGGAGAGGGAGGTCAGGTCAGCCTTGGGGGAGCGCCCCATGTGTGGGGCCGACTGGAAGGGGCTCCTTACCTGGGATGAATCCGAGAGAGAGCTGTATCCTGAGGCCCAGCAGCAGCAGCAGCAGCACGTGGGCTCCCTGCATGCCTGTGGGATGGTGGGCCGGCATTGGAGCCGGGACTGCAGAGGGACCAGGACCTGGTGAGGCTGGAACTTGGACAAGGCTGAGCCACCAGGGCACCAGCTGCAGGGCAAGCTCTTTGGGCTTAATCAGGGGAGGACTTTATCCCTAGCTATAAAAGTCTCCATGTCCCTCCAATGATGCAGGCAGCTCCCTGACCCCGCCCCTGCCTGCCTGCAGAAGGAAGGTAGTAGGGTGTGGCAGTTTTGAGGCCTGAACAAGGTGGAGCCTGCTGTCTACCAAGGTAGAGTGGGGTCAGGGCACAGGTGCCCTCAGGGTGAGCAGCATTTGCAGGGTCCTGATGGGGCCACCCTAACTCTCTGCTCCCACAGTCCTGGGAACCCATTACTCCTTCATTCACCTGATTTTATTCCGTGTTCCCCTTGAGAACTGGGCCCAGGCTCCGTTCTGGGTGTGGAGGGAGGTGGGGAATATGGACAAAATGGACAGTAACCTCACAGGGTGAGCTTGTAAGTTCCTAACCTGGCAGTTAATGGGTGAATATATATCACCTGTAGTAAAAGGGTTATTTTTGCCTCACATTGTCTCTGTGCACCTAGGTTAACACATCTTTGAAAGTCCTTTTAGACCCCTCAGAAGAAAAACCACCCTCAAGAGAGTACATAGTTGCCCTAACCGGGTTGGCTCAGTGGATAGAGCGTCGGCCTGCAGACTGAAAGGTCCCAGGTTCGATTCCGGTCAAGGGCATGTACCTTGGTTTCGGGCACATCCCCAGTGGGGGGTGTGCAGGAGGCAGCTGATCAATGTTTCTAACTCTCTATCCCTCTCCCTTCCTCTCTGTAAGAAATCAATAAAATATATATTTTTTAAAAAGAGTACATAATCTTGTTAACTATCCTTTAATCCAATCTTGCCTTGCCTTTTCTTACCCACATGTAATCTTCCTTATGTTCCCTCCTTAATTCCTAATGTATAAAAGAAGCTGCGGATTAAAAGAAAGAAAGAAACTGCAAACTGACATTCTAAGAATCATTTTTTTCTCAGTCTGTTGCGATCTTACCTCCAGGTATATGCTTTGTTTGGCTCAAATACTTTTTAATAAAAATCTTCTACAGGTTTGGACATTCTTCCATGGGCATTAGTTGGCTCAGCTGGCAGGATTCTAAATAAGCCTGCCCAGGGCCACCTGCACACCCAGGCCAGGTGTTAGGCATCGGTGTGCCCACTGTGCTCCAGGGGCTCTTTGACCCTCCATAGGTAAACTTGGGTGAGTCTCCTCTTGAAATCCTTACCCTACCTGCATTAGGTAGTGGTTCCTGGCTTTATTTGAGTTGTTCTTTCTACTTATTTTTACTTGTTCATTGATGTTAGAGAGAGGAAGGGAGAGAGAAACATCAATGTGAGAAGCATTTGGTTGTCTCTTGCACATGCCCTGACTAGGGATCGAACACCTTTCAGTATACAGGACAACTCTCCAAGCAACTGAGCCACACCGGCCAGGGCTATTTGAGTTGTTCTGAATTGGCTCAAAAGAAAACTTAAAAGTAACATGGGAAATTGTACATCCAAGGCTGACAAGCCCCATGACAGTCAGCCTCCCTTCCGTACTCGGGCAAGTTTCATGTGCAATTTGTAGGGAGCCTCGACTTGAGAGTGTTTACAGAAATGGGGAAAATTAGGTAAAGTGATAGCAGCTTAAGATGGGCAAAACAGGTATCTTTAGATACCTCTACGCCATTTTTTTGTGTGCTCAATTGGAAAAATCAGGCTCTAAAATGGAATTGAACGAATGGGATACTAACCTTGATTAGAAAATAGAAGTCTGTAAAAGGAACACAGGTAAATTTTCCTCTGTTTGGGAATTTAAGAGAATTTTAAAGACTGTTTCTGAACTCTCCGATAAAATTTTTTTCTCTTCAAGGACGTTAATAAGAAACTTTTAGAAACTGTCTCTGAACTAAAGAAGGCTTCTGAGCTGCCCAGGGCCAGCACCCCACTTCACCCTTCCTCTATCTGCCCTCTCCTTTCTGACCTCCCTTTTCTGGACTTGCCTCCCCTTTCTTCACCTCCTCTTCTCTCCTCATCACCATCACCCTCTACTGACTTAGGGCAAAGTAAGAATTAAAAGACAGCCCAGCCCTAACCGATTTGGCTCAGTGGATAGAGCATTGGCCTGCGGACTCAAGGGTCCCAGGTTCGATTCCGGTCAAGGGCATGTACCTTGGTTGCGGGCACAACCCCAGTGGGGAGTGTGCAGGAGGCAGCTGATCGATGTTTCTCTCTCATCGATGTTTCTAACTCTCTATCCCTCTCTCTTCCTCTCTGTAAAAAAAAAAAAAACCAATAAAAAATATATTAAAAAAAAAAAAAGACAGCCCAGAATAGTGCTAGAAAAAAACAAACAAACAAAAAAAGCAACCCACACAAATTATTGTAGCTCTGCTTAGAGAAAAGCCAGTCTCAGGATGAGGGGAACCAGCAATAATTTGCCCTCATGGACTAAAGCAGAATTAAGGAATCTAACTATGATTTTCCTGATCCTCTCTAAGACCCTTTTGGGTTTGCAAAAGAATTTTATTTAATTGTTAGAATATATGATCCTGAATATTCTAACCTGTTTCAACTAATACATCTACCAGTTTTCTGAGAGCAAAGCAGCAGAATAGCTAAGTAAGGTCTGCTGGAAAACTCCTATAGAGGATTTCAAAACAAAACAAAACAGAGAAACAGGCCAAGAAAAATGCAGGGAATTAAGCCCACTGGCTTCACCAAGCCACCCCTGAGATCCCCACCCCCCAGAAAATAGATTGGATGAAAATCCAACAATATCAATGAAAACATACTTGATTTCTTTGAATTTTTTGAAAAAAGTTTCAAACAACATTCAGGATTGTCTCCAGACAGTTTTAAGGAACATCATAAGGATCCAATGCTTAATTCAGCATTTCTAGAAGGATTAGATGAGGCTCTTGTAACTCTGATTGAACAACATGAATTAAACTGGTCAACTACATATGTTAGCAATTCTGATAAACTAGCAATTCTGGCCCATTACTTATTTCAGTGGTTCTCCTTGGCTGCACATTAGAATCACCTGGGAATCTTTTTAAAATCCTGATTTCTGTGCCTCATCCTCCGGAAATTCTGTTTCTTTGTTACCAATGTTGTGGCCCCACCCCATAACAAAGAAACAGAATTTCCGGAGGATGAGGCCCAGAAATCAGGATTTTAAAAAGATTCCCAGATGATTCTAATGTGCAGCCAAGGTTGAGAACCACTGACTTACAGTGGGGCCTTGACTTACGAGTGTCCCGACTAACGAGTTTTTTGAGATACCAGCTGTCTCTCGGCTGATTTTTTGCATTGAGTTGATAGGGTAATTTGAGTTAACGAGCTCCTTAATAAGCTCCTTAACGAGCTCGGTCTTTGAACGAATTAAACTCGTAAGTCAAGGCCCCACTGTATTTGAAACGATTCAAAGGCAGAAAAGGATAAAGCTACTAAAATTATGAATGCATAGCACCAGCAGCTAAGCCAGTGATGGCGAACCTATGACACGCGTGTCAGAGGTGACACTCGAACTCATATTTTTGGTTGATTTTTCTTTGTTAAATGGCATTTAAATATATAACATAAATATCAAAAATATAAATCTTTGTTTTACTATGGTTGCAAATATCAAAAAATTTCTATATGTGACACGGCACCAGAGTTAAGTTAGGGTTTTTCAAAATGCTGACACGCCGAGCTCAAAAGGTTCGCCATCACTGCAGTAAGCCATCAGGTCAGACCTCCCCGAAGGACTTCCCAATGAGGTCAAAAGAGAGTCTCTTTTTACTGTAAAAAGCCACATCGTCTTAAGGAAAATTGTCAAAAACTGAAATGGAATTTAGAAAACAAAAGGGTGGGAGGGGGAGAGAGAGAGAGATAGGAGCAAGCATGGAGCTTCTTTAAGGGTTATGAGAGAGTATTTCCCTTCTTCTTACCAATGCTTTATGAGAAATTGAAATTATCCCCAGGCCAGTATTGCTCAGTGGTTGAGCATCAATCCATGAACCAGGAGGTCATGGTTCGATTCTCAGTCAGGGCACATACCTAGGTTGCAGGTTTAATCCCCAGTTTAGGCGGGAAGCAACTGATCAGTTTCTCTCTCACACTGATGTTTCTTTCTCTCCCTCTCTCTCTCTGTCTCTCTCTCTCTCTCTCTCTCTCTCCTCCACTTTCCTCTCTCTCTAAAAGGCAATAAAAACATATTTTCAGGTGAGGATTTAAAAAATAAAAAGAGGTATTCCCAGACATCCTGTGGTTCTAAATCCATGTATCCTATTATCAGCCATTCCTGTGGATTGCCAATATTTTTTCATAAGATCTCTGTAGTGCCTTCTTCAGCATTCCTGTAGAAAAGACAGTCAATAGTTCTTTACTATCACCTGGAGGAGATCTCTAATTTACTTGGACTGTAATGCGAAGAGATATACGGAAACTCACCCATTTTTCTCAGATACTAAAGGCTGATTTAAATGATGTTGATTTTCCCGGAGACTGAACCCTAACCAATAGGTGGATGATTTAGTTTTATTCTCTAGGACATAACTAGACTCCCTAAAGGACACCATTTACTTATGACAGCAGCTGGCTATAAAATAACACCGTGTCTCAAAAGACAAGCTCCAATTCTGTTTGCCTCAAGTGACGTACCTTGGCGGTCCTATATCTAAAGATGGGATACTAGATGGGTGGCTACCGGGTTTGGGGCCAGGTCTTGGGTAGCTGGTGGCAGGGGCTAGGGGTCCGCTCAGCACGCACTGTCGCAGGTTTTAGCACCGAGGCCCGGCGTCAGCTGCAACCTCCAGGCTCCAGCAAACGACTGGGGGCCCTGGGAAATCAGTCCTCCCCAGGGCTGCTGCAGCCAGAGAACCTCAGGAGGGAGGAGCTGGTCGGTGTGCTGAGGCCAACTGTGATGGACCAGAAAGGACCACCAGAGACGAACACCAGGGGTCTTCCGGTGACAGGAAAACCAGGAGAGCTGACATTGCTCTCAGTACTGCCAGAGCTGAGCCAGTTCCTGGGGCTCAGGGATCAGGAGCCCCAGGTTGTCTGAGCATCTGGGAAGGAGACCTGGGCTTGTACTCCTTTCCGGTTGTCCCCAGACAGCAAGCCGCCTCCAGAAGTCTTCACCCACTCATGAAGAGCCACCTACTGGGCTGTCACTGATGGGATCCCAGCTACTTCTGAGGGGAAGACCCAAGCAGCTCTGAAACCGGAACACGTTGATGGTGTTGGTTTTGTGGTTCCAGTGAAGTCCCGTCCCGAAAGGACATCCTGGAAGGTGTCAAGAGGACCCTAAGCCACTTCCGTGTGGTGGCCACAGGCTCTGGTGTGCTCTGGTCCAGCTGCAACCACTAACCGTGTTCCCTGATCAGCTACAAGTTCACATGGTACTACAGCTCTGCCCTGAGCTCGGGGACCACAGGTGTTCAGCCCGCATGGGCACTGTCATGGGCCAACACTTTCTACTGCCGGCAGAGAGCACCAAACCCCAAAGACAGGTCCTGGATGAAGCCCTCCGCAGACGCCTCCACCTGACGCCTGCCCAGGCTGCCCAGATGCCTTTGCACTTCCACCTGCACTGTCTCTACTTCCCGGGCACCAGGCCCAGGGATGCCACCATAGAGCTTTTTGCACCTTTGTCCTCTTATTTCTCCAGGACCTTACAGTGCCTGGGTCTCCACCAACAATAGTCCTCCTTCTGTTCCTGCTGTTCCTCCTGGAAAGTGGTGGGTGTGGGGGGACTGCAGGCTGGAGGAAAATGAGCTCAGTGGGCAACAGGGGGGACGGTCTTGGTCTAGGGCTCTGTGGTTGGACTAACCTAAGATCACACCCTGGCTAGGCACTTGCTGTGTGGTGTTGGACAAATAACTTCACCTCTCCGGACTTGAGATAATAAATGTACCTAACTCATAGTATGGTTTTGAGGATTTGCTGGGAAAGTAAAAAAAAAAAAAAAAAAAAAAAAGATGGGCTACTAATTAACCCTGAACAACTCAGATGCCTCCTTGCCTTTCCTCTTCCAAGAACTAGGGAAATAGCTCCGGGGCTTTGTAGAGATATCTGGACGCTGTCACAACTGGGTTTCAACCTGTTCATTAATGGCTCCACCTCTATATGCCATATTGAAATCAGATGGACTTGATCTCATTCAAGTAGAAGGGAAACGAAGTGTAGGAGCTCTGAAGGAAGAACCATCTGAAGCTCCAATTTTGGGACACGTAATCATAAACATACTTTCTTCCCTCTTACACAGGAAAATAAAGAAAATGCTTTAGGAGTTCTAACTCAGAAACACGGAGCGCATCATAGCTCTATAGAGTATTATAGTCAGCAATTAGACTCAGTACCAAACGGGCTCCCTCGCTGCATGAGGGCCACCCCTGCTGCAACCATGTTATGCAAACAAACATTTAACCTTTTAGGTTCCTCCTTATTCTGTCAAATCTTTGCTAAACTCTCACCTTTACTCAACTGGCTTCTTATGAAATACTCCTGCTTTCTACACCTACTATGACTTTTGCTCAATGTAACAGTCGTAACCCAGCAACTTCACTACCTTCTTTACAGGATAGAAACACTGACCACCTCCTTGCTCCTGGGAAGATTTACAGGAAATTCCTAGTGATAATGCAGGCTTATTTTTGTTTACAGATGGATCTTATCTCAAAGACGAACAGGAACATAACTCAGCTGAACATGCAATAACTTTCAGGTGGATATAATGGAAAGTTCTCATGTAGCCAAATTAAGATCTGACCAACAAGCCAAGTAAATTGCTCTAACTCACCCAGCTGGCGTGGCTCAGTGATTGAACATCAACCTATGAACCAGGAGGTCACGGTTCATTTCCCAGTCAGGGCATATGCCTGAGTTGTGGGCTCAATCCCCAGTGGGGGACATGCAGGAGGCAGCTGATCAATGACTCTCTCTCATCATTGATGTTTCTATCTCTCCCTTCCTCTCTGAAATCAATAAAAAATACAAATAAATTAAATTGCTCTAACTCAAGCTTGTCAGTTAGCCAAAGACCAAGTAGTCAGTATTTACACTGACAGTCACTGGGCCTTTGGTGTAGCTCATGACTTTAGAATGTTATGGAAGCAACAAGGCTTCTTAACTTCCATAGGGGTAGAATGGAAAACAGGTTGCAGAATTATTAGATCACATATAGCAATCAAGACAACTGGAAATAACCAAGATTCCTGGACATTCTAAAGCTACCAGCAAACAAAAAGAAATCATTTAGCTGATGCAGCAGCTGAACAAACAGCAGTAAGCAATCAAATTATCTGGAACCAAGAATGTTCTTTGCTCCCTGCTAATAAAAGATTCTGTTTAAAAAAATCAATA
Organism: Myotis yumanensis; assembly: GCF_028538775.1. Taxonomy (NCBI): domain Eukaryota; kingdom Metazoa; phylum Chordata; class Mammalia; order Chiroptera; family Vespertilionidae; genus Myotis; species Myotis yumanensis. Next base: position 31,246,710 of record NW_027223759.1, on the reverse strand, counting down.
AATTAGTAGATGATTCATTTCACAGAGCGCTTCCAGGAAACGAAGACTTCAAAGACCGTGGCTTACAATCAGCAGATTTTGTCTATTGGGAGAGACATCAAATAAAAGACTCTCTCCAATCTCATTAGAAAAGACCAGATCAGGTGTTACTAATGAATCCGTGTGCAACTAACGAAACCCTTTTTTTTTTTTTAAGTTTTGTTGTGTGCAACTCAACTTAAAGGAGTTAACCCATGGGTTCACATTTCTCATCTAAAAACGATTCTGCCTCTGGCAGATGTCCCCTTGCTTGCACCTAAAACAGACATCAGACTCTAGGGTGAGAGGCTGTTGACAACAGAGGCAGACAGCGATCCCAAGACATTGACAAGGCCTGTGAATCTCCAGATTGATATTGAACTCAAAATCCATTTTCTTTGGTTGTCTTTACCTGTCTACTAATAATATTATAATAGTTATACAGTGGAACCTCGTTTCTCGAACTTAATTCATTCTGGAAGGCTGTTCGAAAACCGAATTCTTTTTCCCCATTAGGAATAATGTAAATTGAATTGATCTGTTCCAGACCCCCAAATGATTCCCTGTTTTAACCTTTCTAATATTCAATACCTATCTATTATACTGTTTAATCTATAAATAAGCACTTTAAAAACAAAAAGGGCATGAACTGTAAATGAAAATTTAACAAAAAGGAAAGGAAATGTACAGTAAAAAATGTAACAAAAATTATAAGCAGCAACAAAAGAAAAAAACACACACAGAAATATTCACAGGATACTGTCCTGAGATCTTAACAGTGGTAAACTGACTCATATTCATGCATTTTCTCCTGTTTGTCACCTGAGAGATGCATGACTGATCATACAGGTATCAGCATGAAAGGGCTGTGAGGTTGAGAAGCGAATTGTTCAAGAAATAAGGTTCCACTGTACTTAATTCTTTTATTCCCTATATAGTCCAACTGTTTATGATTACTGAAGAAGTAATAGTATAAGATAACTGTTAATACTCTTTATGGCTTATGTAAATTTACACTAGATGCAAAATACAGAAAAATGAGACAGACCGCAAACCTAGGACCATGATAGGTCACAATATGGAAATGATCCAGAGTGTCCTTCACAATGAAGGCCATACAACCTGACTGCCTTCCATTTACTTGCCCATTCCTTTTGGGAAATTTTGGCCTCAATTACATCCCATAGTTACAGTATTGCCCCATCCTCAATGGCTCACCATTTCTACAAGAGGGTGATACTGAGACTTCCTAGGAATGAGTCTTCTGAGCCCTGTAAGACGCACTATCCAACCAAAGTGTTAATCATCAATGCATTCCTCAGATTGATTTATGGACACAAGGGGTAAGTGCAGGCTCTTGTTAGAAGTCCCTGGATGGCCCTAACCGGTTTGGCTCAGTGGATAGAGCATCGGCCTGCAGACTGAAAGGTCCCAGGTTCGATTCCAGTCAAGGGCATGTACCTTGGTTGTGGGCACATCCCCAGTGGGAGGTGTGCAGGAGGCCGCTGATCAATGTTTCTCTCTCATCAATGTTTCTAAATCTCTATCCCTCTCTCTTCCTCTCTGTAAAAAAATCAATAAAATATATTTTTTTAAAAAAAGAAGTCCCTGGATGTTTCTCCTGCAGCAGCTTGAGCCCAGCCAGTGAGGTATCCTGCTCACAGTTTCAAGATTGGGTGTGACCATGAAAACTCTCCAGACAACCAAGAATGAGTCATCTTGATGGCAACGTGTTGAAAAGGGCTCTCATGAGTTTTCCTCCTTCTCTTTCTAACTTCCCTCCTAATTCAAGACCAAGCTGCTGACATGTCTTGAGTGACAAGAGCTGTCAGTCTGAGGCCCCCAATAAAAACCTTAAAAAAACACACTTCCCATGTGTCTGCCTCTTCAAGATAAAGACAATCAAACAGATGTTAAGAATGTTTCCAAGGACACCTGACTTTGTGGCCAACAATGTGTTTGACAATAAACCCCCCTCATACCTACACATTGAAAAAACTTGGGAGCAGAAACTGTTATAAAATTTAGATAGCCCTGGTCAGGTAGTTCAGTTAGAGCATTGTCCCAATATACCAAGGTTGCAGGCTTGATCTGTCAGGGCACATACAAGAATCATTCAATGAATGCATAAATAAGTGGGACAACGAACTGACATTTCTCTCTCTCTCTCTCTCCTTTCCTTTCTCTAAAAAAATAAATACCATTAAATTCACACTTTTAAAGTGCACAGTTCAATGTTCTTTAGAATGATTGAAGTTGTGTGGCTATCAACACTAATTCTAGAATAATCTATTTCTGAAACCTTAGAGTTTTAAAATGTAGGCCTACCTTGTTGGTTTTTTAAAAATATATTTTTATTGATTTCTGAGAGGAAGGAAGAGAGAGAGATAGAAACATCAATGATAGAAACATCAATGAAGAGATAGAAGAATCATTGATTGGCTGCCTCCTGCACTGGGGATCAAGCTCCCAATCCTGGCATTTGCCCTTGACCAGAATCAAACCCGGGACCCTTCAGTCTGCAGGCTGAGGCTCTATCCACCGAGCCAAACTGTTTAGGGTGGGTTACCTTGGGTTTTGAGTCCATTTATGAAACAAACACGTGGCACCTTCCCACTGGTGGGTAAGATCAACTGACTGACAAAGGGAAGACAAATAGTAGCTGGATTCTAACACAACCCTTTGCACAACCCGTGGATGGAGCTCCCAGTGAGTGAGGCGCTTCAGTGAGCCCAGCTAATGATGTTCTTCTTCCTTTGGGCTCCCATTCTGTGACAGCCACTGAAATCCAGGATTGGACTAAACTGCCCTGAGACCCAGGCCTTCAAGGTGATGTTAGTGTTAACCAAGATGTTAGTAAAGGAGGACGCATGCTCTACCATCTTAGTATTTCCAGTGAGAGCCAAGTGGTTTTCTGCACCTTTGTCAATGGACAAATAAATCAGTAATTCTGTTCAAATGCATTGAAAAATATGGTTGATTTCACCTTTCTGGGCTTCTTTTCAATGTTCCCTTTGGGTGGGTTAGGTACTCAGTAAGTGTAGCTATCATGGAGTTGGTACCCCAGAATGTTGGCCCTGGGATGGAGGTCAGACAGGTTTGTGTCCACATCTCCCCTGGGGTTTCCCATCTCCTGCTTCTGCCCTCCTCCCTCCAACAAAAAACCAAACAGAATATAGTCTTCTCCCCATAGTAGCCAGGATTCCATATATGTATATATAATCTGTATTGTTGATAGTATTACAGATTAAAGATGTTCCCCTTACCCCATTGCCCCCCCTCACCCAGTTCCCACCCCAACCCATACCTTCACCACCCTATTGTCTGTTTCCATGCGTTATGTATATATGCCTATAAGTTCTTTGGTTAATCTCTTCCCACCGCTTCTCATACCTTCCCTCTGAGATTCGTCAGTCTGTCTCATATTTCCATGCCTCTTGTTCTATTCATCAGTTTATTTTGTTAGATTCCTTATTCATTTATTTTGATTTTTAGATTCAACTGTTGATAGATTTGAATTTTTATTGCTATTTAGTTTATATTTTTCATTTCTTCTTCTTCTTCTTCTTCTTCTTCTTCTTCTTCTTCTTCTTCTTCTTCAAAACGCTTTAATATTCATGTAATACTGGTTTGGCGGTAATGAACTCCTTTAGCTTGTCCTTGTCTGGGAAGCTCTTTATCTGACCTTCCATTCTAAATTATAGCTTTGCTGGGCTGAGTAATCTTGGTTGTAGGTCCTTGCTTTTCATAACTTTGAATATTTCTTGCCACTCCCTTCTGGCCTGCAAAGTTTCTGTTGAGCAATCAGCTGACAGTCATATGGGCACTCCCTTGTAGGTAACTAACTGCTTTTATCTTGCTGCTTTTAAGATTCTCTCTTTGTCTTTAACCTTTGGCATTTTAATTATGATGTGTCTTGGTGTGGGCATCTTTGGGTTCCTCTTGTTTGAGACTCTCTGTGCTACCTAGACTAGTAAGTCTATTTATTTCACCAGGTAGGGGAAGTTTCCTGTCTTTATTTATTCAAATAGGTTTTCAATATCTTGCTCTCTCTCTTCTCCTTCTGGCACCCGCCTCTAACGTGAATGTTAGTATGCTTGAAGTTGTCCCAGAAGCTCCTTACACTATCTTCATATTTTTGGATTCTTTTTTCTTTTTGCTCTTCTTACTGTGTGTTTTTGCTTCCTCATATTCCAAATCATTGATTTGATTTTCAGCATACCCTACTCTACTGTTGATTTCCTGTAAATTATTTTTCATTTCAATTAGTGTGTCCTTCATTTCTGACTGGACCTTTTTCAAGTCTTTGAAATTCTCACTAAGATCCTTGAAAGTCTCACTAAGTCCCTTGAAGCTCTCATTATAACCATTGTTTTGAACTCTGTGTCCAGTAGTTTGCTTGATTTCATTTCATTTAGGTCTTTTTCTCCAGATTTTTTCTGGTCTTTCATCTGTGACATTTTTCTTTGGCTCCGCATTTTGGCTGCTTCCCTGTGTTTGCTTCTATGTATTAGGTAGAGCTGCTATGTCTCCTGGAATTGGTAGAGTGGCCTTGTGTAGTAGGTGTCCAGTAGGGCCCAGTGTCTCAGCCTCCCCAAACACCTGTGCTGGACACTCTAGGTGCACCCCTGGGTGGGCTGTGTGCACTGTCTTGTTGTAGTTGAACCTTGATTGCTGTTGGCATCACTGGGGGGAATTGACCCCAGGCCAATTGGCTGTGAGGACCAACAGCGGAGGAGTTGTTGTGCAGAAGACACCCCTATGGAGTAGGACTTGCTTCACTGGGGCTTTGGTGCTCAAGTCTGCCCCTTGAGTGTGTCACTCATGGATGTGTAGAGTTGTAATCTGGCATGGTCTGAAGCTGTCCACCAGTTGCACTGGCTCTGGGGACTCCTGGGAGGTGCAAAGTCAATCACTGCCTGTGCCCTGCCTGGGACTACCCATACAAGCAACAGAGTGATCTACAGATGGCTCCAGGTGCCCAGGAGAGGCCAAACTGTGATCCAACACAGGCTGCTGCTAATGTCAGGCCTGGGCCACTTATCAAGAGGTATGGGATTCGCTGAGTCCAGCTGCTACTTGTTGAGAGATTTTAGGAAAGTCTGAAGCCTGAGCCAGGACAGGCAATTCATATGGAAAAGCTGCTGCAAGTGGCTTGAGTGGTGCTGCAAATTGCGTAAGGTGGAATCTCAGGGAATCACCAAGGCAGGGCAAAGCGTGAGCCAGGTTGATGGAGGCTCAGATATGGCACCTGCCAATCAGCTCTATGTCAGGGAGAGGTTTCAGCATAGGAACAATGACCTCTGTGAGCACTTTTGTCTGGGAGAAAGCTGCCCCCTAGTTCAGTGATGGCGAACCTATGACACATGTGTCAGAGGTGACACGCGAACTCATTTTTTTGGTTGATTTTTCTTTGTTAAATGGCATTTAAATATATAAAATAAATATCACAAATATACATCTTTGTTTTACTACGGTTGCAAATGTCAAAAAATTTCTATATGTGACACGGCACCAGAGTTAAATCAGGGTTTTTCAAAATGCTGACATGCCGAGCTCAAAAGGTTCGCCATCACTGCCCTAGTTCTTGCCCTGAAGCCAGACAATTTAGTTCCTCCCTGTATGTCGCTGAATCCTTTCAAGCTGCTGCCCTAGCCAGCGCCGGAGCTCAGAGGGACTGAGTCTGAGTAAGTCTGTGTGCTGGCCCTTTAAGAGAAACTGTCTGGTCTCCAGAAGCCTTTGTGTCACTCAGCCACAATCCCTGCTGGTTTTTATAGCCCCAAGTAATGGGGACTTCTCTTTCCAGTACTGGAAGCCTGGGCTGAGGGGTCTGCCATGGGGATGGGCCCCATGCTCCTCATAGGAGGCCTCCACAGCCAAGATATCCCTCTGAATTAAAAAACAAAACAAAAACAAAAAACAGCACATGAGGGTCTCAGACTAGCCCATTCTGTGCTTCTGCCCCTTCTTCCTGTCTCAATATGTTTTCTTCTTTAATTCCCTAGTTGCATGACTTTATTCAGTCAGATTTCAGGCATTTCTGAATGATGGTTGTTCTGTTACTTGAGTTGTATTTTTTTTTTTTAATGCTCACCCAAGGATATTTTCCCATTGATTTTTAGAGAGCAAAAGAGAGAGGGAAAGGCAGAAATATCAATGTGAGAGAAACACGATTGGTTGCCTTCTGCATGAGCCCGGGCCAGAGAGGAGCCTGCAACCGAGGTACGTGCCCGTGACCAGAATCGAACCCGGAACCCTTTGGTCTGCAGGCTGATGCTCTATCCACTGAGCCAAACCGGCTAGGGCTTAGTTGTATTTTGATGTGGTTGTGGGAAAAAACAAGTACCATATTTACCTATGCCACCATCTTGGTCCCTCCCCACATATGCCCAGGTTGATATTTTCAAAAAAAGTCATGTTATATCCCTGCTCAAAGCCACACTCTGGATGAAGTTCAAGCTCTTTCCCCATTTCTCCTTATCCCTCATTTCCCCCCATCTTTGACCCAGCTCTTGGCCTCAAAAAGTCACTTGCTGCCTCAGGACCCTTGCTAGCATTGCGGAAGCCCTCTTGCCTCCAATCTTGAGCACCTGTCTGCTCCTCAGGGAGCTCCTTCCTGCTCCCTGACCTCATCTGAGTTACCTTCCCCTCCTCTGACTCACACACTCTGTACCCCCACGTACTAATGATTTTTCTTTCAAGAACATATCAGAACTGGCATTACATTGTAAAGAATTTATTTTAGTTTTATGTGTGTCCCTCCCAGAATAGAGGCCCCTGGATGCAGGGAATCCCCTGTTTATAAATCTATGTCTAGTGCCCACATGGCCTCAGGGTGGGGGCAAGGGCTGCTCTGGGGCTGCCCCCCTGCACCAGCAGCTTCCGCGATGTTCCTTGGAGCTCTCAGCCTGGATGGGCATTGGGAGGTGACCACCTCAGTAGCCTAGTGATGGGGGACAAGCCTCCTCTCTTCTCTGTGTCCCCATCTCCTCTGTGAAATGGTACCACTGGGCCCCTAGATGATGAAGCCCAGGGCTTTATGTCAAAGGCACCAGGTGTACTGGCCACAGCGGCCTATGGGCCAGGAGGTATCCATTAGGACAGGTTGTAGGGTGACAGGAAGCTGTCCCTCTCCAGGACACCCCCCTGAGCCCCCCATGTGCCAGAGTCCTCAGGTCCCCATGGTGCTACAAAACTTCCTTGGCAGTCAAGGTTGGGGGCTGGGAGTCCTGAGCAGCTGGGAGAACCTGGGGAGCTTCAGGAAGCCACCACCTCAGCTCCAGGGTGCCCAGTCCCAAGGTGGCCGAGTGGGGGCAGTGTGCACCGCAGGGTAAAGGTCAGGCCCTGGGAAGCTTGGGGGCGGTGAGGGGGATTCAGTATTGGCAGTGAATGGCCCAGAATTGGTGTAGGGCCCCTTGGGGGAGATGGGCCCTCGGGTGAGGGGTGGGGCAGTCAGGGCTTAATGGTCCCCAGCAGCAGCAGCAGCAGCAGCAGCGCCCCAGTCAGCAAAACCAGTGAAGGGCCTGCTGAGGGGCCTGCTGAGGGCTCCAAGTGCTCAGCAGGCGGTGTCAGGCCGCAGGCGGTGTAGGGCTCCAGGCAGGCGGCGAAGGCCATGACATGCGCCACCACGCTCTGCTCCTGCACACCGTGCATCAGGTGCGCCTGCGGGCCACGCGCGAACACCGCCACGTCCTCACCACCGTGGGTCTCCGACGATAGGGGCACTGCCGCCTGCTGCCTGTAGTTGGGGTCCCCTGAACAGACAATGGGGAATCAGGTATGGTGGGCACCCTCCTGCGAGTTCCCCCTGCCCGCCCACCCACTGGCGCACTCACTGCTCTGGTTGTCACGGACATCTGACCGGGAGCCCCCGCTGACTGCGAAGCCGGGGCCATTGCCATAAAGGATGGAGGTGTAGGCCTTGCCATCTTTCGCCTTCTCAGGAGCCAGCCCTGCAGGAAGAGGATGTGTGATGGCACCACCACAGCTCTGCAGCGCCCCCTGTGTGCTAAGCCCCAGCACAGCTTGCCTATTCAGTGACTTATTCCGCAAAGACCCTGCAAGGCTATGGCTATTATGACCCCATTTGACAGATGAGCAAACTGAGGCTCAGAGCATTTTCTGCCTCCTACCGAAAATGGAGCTGCCACGCAGAGTGTAGCCACCAAAAGTGAAGACGTGAGAGTGGTCAGCAGTGACAAGGGTCAGGGTGTCCTTCTCGCTTGTGAGCTGGCTGGCCCTGTCAATGGCATCATCAAAAGCGACAGCATCTGTCAGTGCGTAGTAAGCTCTGCTTTCATGATGACCATGGTCAATGCGGCCGCCTGCAGAAAGACCACGGGTGGGTGGTGGGGAATGTGCACTGAATATCCTCCCACCTCTGCTCGGTGAGGGGGTGCCACTCACTCACCCTCCACGAACAGGTAGAAGCCCCGGGGGTTCCTGCGCAGCAGACGCAAGGCGGCCTCTGTCATCTCCTTCAGGCTTGGGTCCTGCTGGGTGTCTCGATTGGCCTCATAGTTCATGTCCCCTGGCTCAAAGAGGCCTGTGGGAAAGGGGGCTGGGGTGACTGACAGCTGTGGAGTGGGGTCTGTGCACACATGAGTGTCCAGGGACCCGGAGGACAGGGCAGGAAGGTGGGGGAGGGGTGGGTCATTACCCATGAGGTGTGTTACAGAGGGGTCCTGGGACGCCTGAATGAGCGCTGTTCGGTTCCACACATACCGGGCACCCTGGGAGGGACAGAACCAGGCCTCAGCCCACGGCTCTACAACCAGCAGCCCTGCCCTTGTCCCTGCTCTATCCCCTGCCCCAGGAGCCCCCATCACCTCGTGCTTGGCCTGCCACTCCTGGACCAGGTTCCGCATGTCCAACCTGACTCCGCTCTTTGAGGCATCACCAGGGTACTCAGGGTCTGGGGTCCCCTTGGGAAACATGTACTTGCGGCCTCCACCCAGGATCACCTGGAGCCAGGGGAGTAGGGCAGGTGAGCTTGGGGCCTGCCTGGCCCTTTGCCCCCTGAACAAACCATCTCCAGGTCCCCCCCACCGGGTCTGTGGCAAGGCCTGGCTTGCCTGTACCTTCTACACCACCTCCCTAGTGCCCAGAGACACTGCCAGGCCCCAGGCCCCAGGGCTCAGGCTGTGGGTTGCCTGGGACTGTGGCCAGCGTGGGGCCCACCCCCTCTGCTCAGGTCCCCATTGCCCTCATGACCCACATCAATGTCCATGTTGGTGATGAGCTGCGTGGCGATGTCCCGACAGCCGTCCTTCAGCGCCTGGGCAGGCATGTCTGCATCCGAGTACCAGTTGCGGTTCACCGTGTGCGCGTAGGTGCCAGCTGGCGAGGCATGCTGCACCCTCGTTGAGGTCACCACCCCCACTGACTTCCCTGAGGGTGACGGAGGTCAGGTCAGGGTGAGCCACCGTGCCCTCTGGGCCTGCCCCCTGCCCACTAGGCTGGCCCCAAGCCCACCTGCTTTCTTGGCCCGGTTCATCACGGAGATGACCTCGTTGCCATGTGTTGTGTTGCACTGGTTGTACCGGGCTGCTGCACTCACACCAATGATCAGGAAGTTGGTCTTGACACCACAGAGGTAGGCCGTGGCCGTGCCTGCACTGTCCGGCACTTGTCTGTCCACGTTGTATGTCTGGGGACAGAGACACCCTCAGCTCCTCTCTGGGACAGACACCCAGATCATGACCAGGCCCTGGGCCCCTAACTCAGGCCCCAACCCTCCTGGGGCCTTCCCTCCTACCAGGCTCCCTAGGCACACCCCACCCCTGTGGTGTGGAGCACCCTGAGGCCACCCAGCCCTTACCTTGGCCAGAGCCAGGAATGGGAATTTGTCCATGGCCAGGGGGGTCTCAGGTCCCAGCTTGCCATTCATCTGCCCCTTTAGGATCCGAGTTGCTGTCACCGTGGACACCCCCATCCCTGAGAAGTGGAACCCTGTCAGGTCTGAGTCCGCAGGCATGGCTGTGCCCATAGGTAGCCCTGGGTACCAGATTGTGGGGCTCTGGGAATGAACATGCCATGACCACTCACCATCCCCCAGGAAGAGAATGAGGTTCTTGGCGGCTGTTTGAATGGGCTGCAGCTTCTTGGCGGTGTCCAGAGCCTGGGCTGCCTGGTGGTTCCAGAAAGCTGGGTCTTCCTCCTCAGCTGGCCAAGGGGAGAGGGAGGTCAGGTCAGCCTTGGGGGAGCGCCCCATGTGTGGGGCCGACTGGAAGGGGCCCCTTACCTGGGATGAATCCGAGGGAGAGCTGTATCCTGAGGCCCAGCAGCAGCAGCAGCAGCACGTGGGCTCCCTGCATGCCTGTGGGATGGTGGGCCGGCATCGGAGCTGGGACTGCAGAGGGCCCGGGACCTGGTGAGGCTGGAACTTGGATGGGGCTGAGCCACCAGGGCACCAGCTGCAGGCAAGATCTTTGGGCTTAATCTGGTGAGGCCTTCATCCTTGGCTATAAAAACCTTTGGGTCCCTCCCAGGGCCCCAGGCAGCCACCCTGAGACAGCCCCTCCTGTTGGTTGGGTGTGACAGCCTTGGGGCAGGGGTCCTGAAAAAGGCGGAGCCCTTAGAAAGGAGAAGCCCATGTATCTCCCCAGGGTAGGGTGGGCCTAAGAGGCACGTGCCCTCAGGGTGAGGATGATTCACAGGGTCCTGATTGTGCTCCCCCTACCCTCTGCTCCTGCAGTCCTGGGCACTTGTCACTCCTTTGTCCACCTCATCTGTTTAGTATTTCCTTGAGCCAGTTGGGCCCAGGCTCGGTTCTGAGTGCTGAGGGAGGTGGGGTGCCAGGACAGGGCATGCAAGGGGCCTGGTTTGGCTTCCTGATGTCGTCCTGCCATCCAGGTGGCTTTTCACCAGGCTTGGCCTGGGCAGGTGGACAGGTGTAGTGCACTAGGCTTAAAGCAAACTTGAAGTAGCAGTGGGAAATTTTAGACTTAGCAAAGGTTGAGGTGACCTGTTCCGAGTTCTGAGAATTTGACAAGACCAAGGATATGGCTAAGGATGGGTGGCCATGCATGGCCCTAGAAGTTCCTGGTCAGCACACCTGTGCGTGAGAACCCTGAATAGAGTATTGTGAAAGGATGTTTGTGGTTTGTAGAGCATTGTAACAGTTATGAAGGATATTTGTGGTTTGTGCAAATAAAAGCTTGGTTGACCCCAAGGCTGGGGCTGCTGTTTGGGTATGCTCCCTGCGTGGAGAAGTCCGAGGCAGTCACTGGCCAGTTCAATAAATCCTCGCTTGCTGTTTTAGACCTAATTGGAGTTGGTGGTCTTACTCTCGCGAACGCTGGTCCACAACACAGGCACTGGACTACTGGGTGTGTTCCGGAGCTGGGGCTCAGAGTCTTGTTTGGTGGAAAAGGGTGGGGTGGTGGTGACAACAGAGTGGGGACCTGGTCTGTGTGTCCAAATACCCTGGGCTGGGCCAGCCTTGCAGTGTGTGTGAGAGAGACAGGCCTGTAAGCCAGGTAAAAGGGAATAGGCAAACGGAGACAGAGAGTTAAGCAGCAGTTGTAGCCATCTAGTAAATCCTATCTTCTCTAAACCAGGGACACTTAGGAGTTTGCACTTCTCCTCCCCAGCCAGAGGGTAAATAGCTTAAATCATCCTACTCTGGGAGACAGATAGCAGAAATCCAATTAGTGCCATTTGCCAACCACACCCTGGGATCATCTGGGTAAAGGGAATCAATCTCATTTTGACCCATTGACTTAAAGCTCTCAAATATTCTATTTAGATCCTCCCCTAAGCCCTCTCCTAAAGGCGAAGCCTTTACAATCCCCTCAAAACAAAGGTCCCACCTGGCTAGGAGCACACGTGGCCTCCTGCCTCTTTCTGCACAGGCATGCAGCTCCTAAACTCGTAGGGACCCCAGAAGGCTTACAACCAGGGCAACAGTGGGCAGTGGCAGTTCGTCCCAGAAAAATCTCCAAGGCCCCCTTTTCTCTGACTTCTTAGGGAGCCAAAGCAGCCCAGCCCAGGCTCATTTCCCCAGCCCTTCCTTGTTTCATTGTCCCCAGCTTTAATAAACATCCTCTAAAATTCACCTGGACTTGTGTTGTGAAAGTTTTCTTGCACGAATTCAAGAACCCACGTACTACCCGTCGGCCCTAGGCACACCCGCTTGGGCCAGTCTGGTAATGTTATGCCCAGATTTCAAGATTCCCAAGAGCCCACCAGGGAGTCAGCCAGTCCGATGCAAAAGCAAAGAGTCCTTTATTTCAAGCTAGCTCGAGCTCCCCATCCACCACACTCACCGACACAACGGCAAGCCAAGTGGCCGAGAGAGCGAAGCCTGATGGGACCAGGAGTTTTATAGGGGGGTGGAGTAAGGGCGGGAGAGGGGACTGTGGGCCCTGCCGATTGGCCAGGCACGAGTCGGTGTCTCATTACACAGGATGTGGTCATAGTGATGGCGTGCACTTCCCTTGATTATCATTGGTTAGTCCAGAGAAATCCTGGGTGTGGCACCTGTAGCTTTCTGCCGAGCACATGGCCCTGCCCAAAAATGGAGGACCCAGGGTAAGATGGAGGGCGCAGTCCCCTCCCCTTCACTGAGAATGCGGGGAAGGGCGGGGGCTGCGTGTCCACAGGTTTGAGATCTCGCCCTTTCAGTAACAGGTGCCTTCAGAGGGCAGGCGGGGTGGGGCCCTGTGCCCTGGCATGATGTTGTCTGCTCCCTTGGATGGGTTTGGAGCACAGGCACGAGTCTGCTCTCCTCTGATCAGGAGCGTTCAGAAGTATTCCTCCCACCCAACAACCCCACCTCTGGGTGTGAACCCTAAAGAACTGAAAGTGGGTTCTTCAAGACATAATCACACCCCCATATTCATAACAGCACTATCCATAACAGCCATAGGTGTGTCGGGGCCCAGGACAGGCCACCCTGCAATATTCCACAGTGACCTAGTGATTATTTCCAACTGCAGTCGCCTGGGAGGCAGCAGGAGCAGGATGAGGCCTGACTCTCCTCTGTGTCCCTGAAAGCAGGAGGGAACATCCCATGGGCTGAGACACAACCTTATCACAGCTGGGAATCCAGAATGAGAGCTGTGTCAACAAGCCTGTCCCGCCTGAGCCCAAGCCCTGTTTGCATTCCTTTTAATGAGCAGTGACTTTCTCTGTCTTGTCAGTTTCTCACACATGTGTTGAAAGGGCAAGGACTACGCCCTCCATCTTACCCTGGGTCCTCCATTTTGGGGCAGCCATGTGCTTGGCAAGGAGCTTCTTCCCGGAAGTCTAAGCCTCTGCTAGCCACACCCAGGAACAAGACACCGACTTGTGCCTGGCCAATCAGCAGGGCCCACAGTCCTTTCTCCTCCCCTTACTCCACCCCCCTGTAAAACTCCTCTTCACGCCGGGCTAGAACTCTCTCTGCCACTTGGCTTACCGTTGCATCGGTGAGTGTGGTCAGGGAGCCGAACTAGTTCGAATAAAAGACTCTCTGCTTTTGCATCGGACTCGGCTGGCTCCCTGGTGTGGTCTAATGGGGATCTTGAAATCTGGGCATAACAGTGTTTGTACAAAAAACATAAAAAGGTGCCTGGTTTGAACATTTCTTGAGCCTTGTTTTCTGACCTGAGCATCACACTGTGGTTCTCCTGCATGCATGTTTTAAACTGGTTTTTCTCTTCAAGGACGTATCCGAGCCTAAACATCCTCATCTGGGCTTTTGCAGGGTGACCCCCGAGGCTGTTTAAAGAGCATGACACTGCTCCTGGGCCTGGAATTGGCCCACAGAACTGTGATAGACAGACATGAGCAGAGCCAGTGTGATGGGCCAGGTACAGAAGGTCACCAGGGCAGAAAGCTACAGGTGCCCAGCAGCGGAGAACTGTAGGGTGTGACCTCGCCACCAGCATGGCCTCTAATCCCCTAGCGTATCCATGGTCAGGGGATTTCAGCCTCTTGACCTTTTCTCCCTAGAGATAACATTTACACCTCAGTTGTATTTCAGCTATGGGTCCAAAAAAGCAATAAAACCAGACCAGCAACCCCATGGCCGACCTCAGGACCAGCTGCATTGAATAATGACCTGCTGCCCTGGTGCTGGCCAATCAGTGGAGACCACAACCCCAAAGGACACGCCTAGAAAACTGCCGAATATTCTATTAAGATCTTCCTCTGGGACTTCCCCTAAAATCTTCACCCTTAAAGCCTTTAGGACCGGAGGGACCCGGTGCTTTCTCCCAGTGCCTCTCTTTATCCTACCCTCCACCCCCACCCTCAGGCACGTTACCATTACCTTCTTCTCTCCCAAGCTCCTAGGGCCCTTCTTTTGCCTCCATAACTCATTTCCTCAGCCCATCTCTTCTACGTATTACTTCTTCTACCTCTGTAATTTTATAAAGAAATGTTCTCTTATAGTTTGAGTCTTGGCTCTGAATTCTTTCCTAGCTAGAACTCAAGTACCGAGGTTGCTAAACCCAGGTCCAGTCTGACCCCACCACTCAGACACCTGGTGCCATTCCTGCCACCTGCAACCTAATGCTCTCTCTGGGCTGATTTCTGCTGATAAATAAATTAGAGGCCCAGTGCATGAAATTCATATACTGGGGGGAGGGGGGAGGGTCCCTCAGCCCGGCCTGAACCCTCTCGCAGTCCAGGACCCCTCTCTCCTTACTGCCAGTCTGCTTGCTGCTCCTTAGCGCTGCTGCAGAAGCGGGAGAGGCTCCCACCACCACTGCTGAGCTCGCCAGCCATGAGCCTGGCTTCTGGCTGAGCGGTGCTCCCCCTGTGGGAGTGCACTGACCACCAGGGGGCAGCTCCTGCATTGAGTGCCTGCCCCCTGGTAGTCAGTGCACATCATAGCGACCAGTTGTTCTGGTCATTCTGCTGTAACGGTCACTTAGGCTTTTATTATATAGATAACCCAGAACTTGTGCTCTACGGCCTGAACCAGAACTAGGACCTGACAAATGCCTCAGCATGTTACCCATTGTTCTTGCATCACAGCCCTACTTTTGGATCCCTGAGTCAGCAGATCCTTGAATTTTGCAGTTGCCCCCACCTCTCAGAACCAGTGATGGAAGTTTGTGGTCTTCCCCACAGCCACTCGCCTCTTTGATCAGCAGCCCCTGCACTTTGCCTTTGGAAACCATGCTTTATCCCCTCCACAGTGGAACATGTCTCTGGTTTACACCAAGGGCTACGACCCTGATTTGCAAATCATATCTGAACAGAACGCTCTTTTAATTCATCTTGGAATTTTTGTTAACATCCTATTAATCTAGTCTTGTATCAATTTTTATTATTTTATTACTAGTTCAGAATTAAGAACTAAAGAGTAGAAGGGGGAGAATTATCCCCTCTCCAACAGGTACAAACAATTCACATGTCCGTCAACAGATGAATGAATAAACAAAAGGTGGTGTCCATACTGTGGATGAAAATGGGGTTCTATGGAAAGTAACCTCACAGGGAGATCTGACCACAAACGCCTAATTGGGCAGGTCATGCTGGGTAGTCACGTCCCAGGCCTATCACTTCTTCAGTGAAAGGTTTGAAGCCAGCCCTGTCCTTTGTTCTTGTGCATCTAGGTTAACACACCTTTGAAATACCAGAAGTAATATCCCTCGAAGGGGTATTAACCCTCAAGAGAGCACATAATCTTCTTTTTCTCTCTTTTTTAAAAAATGTATTTTTATTGATTTCAGAGAGGAAAGGAGAGGGAGAGAGATAGAAACATCCGTGATGAGAGAGAATCATTGATTGGCTGCCTCCTGCACGCCCCTTACTGGGGATTGAGTCTGCAGCCTGGGCATGTGCCCTGACCGGGAATTGAACATTGACTTCCTGGTTCATAGGTCAACGCTCAACCACTGAGCCACACTGGCTGGGCATAATGATATATATATTTAAAAACGACCCCTCTTCCCAGCTCTGCCCACCCTAGGGGACCACAGTAGCCCCCTTTGCCATTGAGTCCCCCTCTCCACCTGCAGAGCCTTCCTGGGTCCTCCTCGCTCTACTGAGACAATCTCACCTCCAAGGGTTATCTGCCAGCCTCCATCACTCTCTCTGTTCCCTGCATCCTCTTCCTGTTGAAGGGGAGCAGAGTTTGCCATCCCAATATATGCCTCTTTGGGGATAGTGATTCCCTAGATTCCCGGGTAACTTTTGAAAAATGTTGTCGATTGATGAGAGAGAGAGAGAGAGAGAGAGAGAGAGAGATTTGTTATTCCATTCATTCATGTATTCATTGATTGCTTCTTGTATGTGCCTTGACCAGAGATGGAACCCACAACTTTGGTGTATTGGGGTGAAGCTCTAACCATCTGAGCTCCCCAGCCTGTATTTGTAAGGCTATTTTCCTCACTGGAAGAACTAGCATCTAAATTCCTAGAAACTGTTATCAGTGGAGGAAGCAGACACCTAAACCTGCATAACAGCCTGACTCCCGTTCACTGTGCTTCTCCTGGTCCCCTCCCACGCCTCACTCCCCACACCCAACATCTTTTTTTTGTCTTTAGCTGAAGATGGTATGTAAGGTGTGGCTTCCACTATTTGGGAGAGTTCCTCAGTTGCTCTGGGTCTCTCCCACGTCTATAAGAGGAATACATGTTATTAAATGTTAATTTGTTTTCTGCTGCTAACCTGTCTCATGTGAATTTGACTATTAGACCAGCCAGAACCTAGAAGTTAAAGAGAAAACTACAGTCCCAAAATGACATCGCTGTGACAGAACCTCTGAGCTAGTCACATCAAGCTGTGCTTCCGTGGCAGGCGGACTGTTCTGAGGGCAATTTTAGCTTCAGGCTCCAAGGGCAATTTTAGCTTCAGGCTCAAGAGAAACTTCTGCCCCTCCCTTTGCCTAGAAGAACTTGAATTATAGAGATGATCAGCTATAATCTCTTTTTGACCCACCTATAAGGCAGGGCACGCTTCTATTTACTAAGATCTGCTCTTCTAATCCTGCAGCGACCCAAGGAAGCCCCCCAGCTGCCTTATCTCATCCCTCAGCCAGAATGTCAAGTTCCTCGTCTGTCTGAACCTCTGGTGCGTGTGGGACCTCTGACTCTCACGGATGTGGGGTTCCCATACATATGTATGTATGAAGTTCGGTCGGATTCTCTTGCTAATCTGTCTCATGTCTATTTGATGATTAGACCAGCTGGAAGAACCTTAGGGTAAAGTTTTCCCCTCCCCTGTCTCTATGTTTATATATATATCCCCCATCATAAAACCCATACAGAGAAGGCTCAGAGAAATTATATTGCAAAAGGTTTTAAATTCATAACCTAACTCAGTTATGTGCAAATTTAAACTCTTCATTCCAAGTGTCAAATACACCCTCTCCCATCTCCAGACTCTCGTTTGTGGTCATCAAAGGCATCAGCCCTCCTCCTGCCACTTGCCAGCGCTTCAATCTTCAGTTTGCTTCAGCACCCCTCCACCGCCAGTCCCCCTGAAATCTGGGACCTGGTCCTGGGAGGTGGCCTCAGTGGTGCTTGCCTGGCAGGGCCTGTGGCACAGCCCTTGGTGGAGCTGCCCCAGTGGGGCCAGGAGCCTCGTCTGCATCCTGCCCTTCCCGGCCAGGCTGCTGCCTCCAGGCTGGCAGCTGCCCAGGAGCTAGCCCCGCACCCTGCACTCCCTGGTCTTGGCTCAGACACAATAGACACAGTCCCTGGGGCTCCACCGAGGCAACCAGGACTCCTCAGGGCCAAGACTACCACCTGAGTGTTTAAGCTAAAAACCTTAGGCAGCATTTTAACTGAGTGGGACTATCAGGCCGCTTGTCAGCAAAAACTTTATCTTATTTACTGGAATAATGGAGTTTGATGTACCCGTTGCTGAATGTACAGGAAGCCTTTCAAACCCACTGTAGATCCATTCTTGCTAAGGAAAAAAATTTTTAAGTTTTTTTTTTTTATCCGAGTTATACATGTGTGTAAAGTATAAACTAGATCATCCATGTTTGTTACAACAAAACAAAAACAGCAGCCCCCTCTACCTGCATTTTCCCATCTCAGAGGCAGTCATCTTTCCCTCTCTTGGCTTTTTAATTCGATATTTACCAGTTTCCAAATCACAAACTTGTTCATTTTTTTTCTCATTTAATATATTGTCCTCAGATAGAGGACGTATCAGATATTAAACTGATAAGAACAGGTACTACACTTAATCTTAGCCAAAAGATCGAGAAGCAATTACTTGTTTGTTATTTATTTTAATTACTTTATTTTAATGCCTTTAACATTTTTATTTATTTATTTTAGAGAGAGAGGAAAGGAGAGTGAAAGAGAGATGTGTTGTTCCACTTATTCATGCATTCATTGGTTGTTTCTTGTATGTGCCCTGACCCAGGATCAAACCCACAACCTTGGTGTATCTGCAAGGCCTCAGCTGGGGGGCTGGATAGGAGCTGGGATCCACGCCCCGAGGCGGCTGTCGCATGGATGATAACCTGCTCCTCTCCCTGTGGGCTGGCTTCTCCACAGGCTGCTTTAGCTTCCAAACAACATGGCAGCTGGGTTCTGGGAGATGGGAAGAAGCCACCAGTTTCTTTCTTTCTTTCTTTCTTTCTTTCTTTCTTTCTTTCTTTCTTTTCTTTTCTTTTCTTTCTTTCTTTCTTTCTTTCTTTCTTTCTTTCTTTCTTTCTTTCTTTCTTTCTTTCTTCCTTCCTTCCTTCCTTCCTTCCTTCCTTCCTTCCTTCCTCCCTCCCTCCCTCCCTCCCTCCTCCCTTCCCTTCCCTTCCCTTCCCTTCCCTTCCCTTCCCTTCCCTTCCCTTTCTTTCTTTCTTTCTTTCTTTCTTTCTTCCTTCCTTCCTTCCTTCCTCTCCTTTCTCTCTCTCTCTCTCTCTCTCTCTCTCTCTCTCTCTCTCTCTCTCTCATTCCTCCCTTCCTTCCTTCCTTCCCTCCTTCCTTCCTTCCTTTCTCCCTCCCTTCCTCCCTCCCTCCCTCTCTCTCTCTCTCTTTCTTTTTCTCTTTCTTTCTTTCTTTCTTTCTTTCTTTCTTTCTTTCTTTCTTTCTTTCTTTCTTTCTTTCTTTCTTTCTTATTGATTTCAGAGAGAAAGGGAGAGGGAGAAATAGAAACATCAATGATGAGAATCATTAATTAGCTGCCTCTTGTACAACCCCTACTGGGGATCGAGCCCGCAACCCAGGCATGTGCCCTTGACCGGAATCAAACCTAGGACCCTTCAGTCTACAGGCCAACGCTCTATCCACTGAGCCAAACCAGCTAGGGCAGCCGGTTTCTTATGGGCTTAGAAACTGGCCCATTGTCACTTTGCACATTTCTGCCTGTTAGCAGCTACAGGGCCTGTCCAGATTCAAGGGAGGGGACATAGATTCCATTTCTAATTAATGAATTTAGCAGCTCCACTGAGGTATAATTGACAAATAGGAATTATATATATTTAAGGTGTACAACTTGATGTTTTGATACACGTATACACTGTGAAATGATCACCATAATCAAGCTAATCAACATTCCATCACTTACCTCATAGTCACCATTTTCTCTTTGTGGTAAGAACATTTATGATCCACCCTCTTTGCCATGGCTGGGTACCTCAGTTGGTTAAAGCATCTTCCTAATATGCCAAGGTTGCAGGTTTGATCCCTGGTCAAGGCACATACAAGAATCAACCAATGGCCCAGCCAGCGTCATTCAATGGATTGAGTGTCACCCCATCTACCAAGAGGTCACCAAGTGGATTTCTGTCAGGGCACATTTCCGGGTTGTGGGCTCAGTCCCCAGGAGGAGGTGTACAGGAGGCAGGAGAAACATCTCTCATCGATGTTTCTATTTCTCCCTCTCCCTTCCTCTCTCGCTCTAAAAGCACACTAAAAAAGAATCAACCAATGAATGCATAAATACCAGTAAGTGGAACAAATCGATTTCTCTCTCTCCTGCTCTCTAAAAGTCAATCTATAAAATTTTTTAAAAAATTATTTTTAAAAAAGATCTACCCTCTTAGCAAATTTCAAGTGTACAACATAGTATTGTTACCTATATCCCATGCTGTACATTAGGTCTCCAGAATTCATTCATTTTCTAACCGAAACCTTCTACCCTTTGACCTGCAACTCCTAATTCTTTCCCTCACTGCCCTGGGAACCACCATTCTATTCTCTGCTTGTATTTTAGATTAGACTCCACATATGAGAACACACAGTATTTGTCTTTCTGTGCTTGGCTTACATCACTTAGTATAATATCCTCCAGTTCATCCATGCTGTCATAAATGGCAGGATGTCTTTTATATTTATTTATTTTTAAAGTATGTTTTTATTTCCAAGAGTGAGGAAAGGAGAGGGAAACATGGAAGTGAGAGAGAAACATCCATTGGCTGCCTCCTGCATGCCCCCTACTGGGGATTGAGCCTGCAACCTGGGCACGTGCCCTGACTGGGAATCCAACAGATGACCAATTGGGCACAATGCCCAACCAACTGAGCCACACTGGCCAGGGCAGATATCCTTTTGCAAGCCTGAATAATATTCCATTTTATATACACTGAGTGGCCAAATTATTATGACCACCCCATCAGTACTTCGTTGGGCCACCTTTTGCCTTCAGTACTGCGGCGATTCTTCTTGGCATTGACTCCACGAGATGTTGAAAGGTGATGCGAGGAATCTGACCCCAGGCCTGATGAATAGCACTGTCCAGTTCTGTGAGATTTGATGGCTGTGGAACCAGCTGCCTGATGGCTCTTTTAACTCCGTCCCACAAATGCTCAATTGGATTGAGATCTGGGGATTGTGGGGGCCACCTAAGCAAGGCAGTCTCCCTCATGTTCTTGAAACCACTCCTGTACAATATGAGCACCGCGGCATGGCGCATTGTCTTGTTGGAAGAAGCCATCTCCATTGGGACACGCCATCAACATGATAGGATGAACTTGATCAGCAACAATACTTAGGTATGTTGTGCTATTCAGACGTTTATAATGATCTGGCCCTCTAGCAACTTCGGCGGGAAATTATAGCTAATTTGCCTACAAACATCAGGTGGTCATAATAATCTGGCCACTCGATGTATGTACTACATCTTTTTTTACCCATTTATCTGCAGATAGACACGTAGGTGTGTCCTTATCTCGGCTTGATCATGAGGACCTGCTTGCTCACTTGCTGGGCTGTCAGCACTCTCCTAACCCCTCTCCGCCATCTCTGTGAACTCCCAGCAACAGCATATGAGGCTCCCTGTCCCCAGGAGTCCAGCCTCTGCCCTTCACTCTGTCCTACCGCTTCTCTGCCTGTCCTTTTTGCACCCATTCCCCGGCCAGAGCACAGGTGCCCCCTGCACTTTAGACCTCTGCTGTCATTTCCACATCTATTCCTTCGTAAATCCTGTCACTGTTGCCCCCAGCTTCTCAACCCAACTACTCCTCCCCTCCATCCCTGCAGGGATCTTGGCCGCAGCCTCCATACAGAACCCCAGGTTCTAAGCGCGCAGCTTAGAGAGCGGGGAGGCGCTGGCTTGTGCCCCTCCTTTGCTCAAATCCTAGGAAAATCCTCCGGACATCTGAAAAGGCTAGGTGAGTCTGCCTCAGCTCCCGGGCTCTTCCAGCTCATGCCAGCCCAGTGCTCTGCCCTCGCGCCCCTCCACTGACCACCACGCTCCTGCCCCAGGGTCTGTGCCTGCAAATAGCCACCAGGCTGCTCCAAGGCCTCTGTTCACACGGGGCCTCCCTTCCCTGCTTTACCTCTCGTGCCATCACTGCCACCTGCCACTCTAGAAACGGGACACCCCCCTCCTGACCGTCAGCTCTGAGAACACTGGCACCTCGTGGACACTCACTGTCATTGCCTAAATGAGGGAAGGAACAGAGGTCACACCCTGATGGAAACCTTCCAAGGCTCTGCACTGCCCTGAGGAGAGTGCAAACGCTGGCGGCAGAGGTTGAGGTGACCCACCTGCTCCTGCCTCCCCAGCATCGCCTTGCACGCCCCTGGACACTGGTCCTAGTGACCTCAGACCTTCACGGCTCCTATCAAGTACCTTCAAGCCTCAGTTCCTTTGCCATCTTTTTCTGGGTGCCATCCCATTATGGTTGGGAATACGCCACCCAGACTTGGAACTTGCTAGAATCTCATTATGTGGTGACTTTTTCGCATCTGCCTCCCTCGCCCATGGCGACTCGGAAAAGAGCCTTGCTCTGTGCCCTGGGCTTCGGCCTGCATGGGCATGCAGGTGCTCCGGGATAGCTTAAGCAGCAAACGAGTCTTCCTTGTTATCTTTTTTTAATTTGTATTTTATTTTGTGAGTCTTCCTTTTTGATGAGGTTTTTGTGTTTCATCACCCCCTTTGTCAACAGTCCCCCAAGCATGGGGCATGTCTTCCTGTTTGGACCCTTGGACATGGTCCCACCCATGCCCTGCATGTGTGGGTGCAGACGGTGGGCCCAGGCAGTGGGTGTGGTGGAGGGCAGGTGCCTGAGCCTTGGTCCTGGCTGGGCAGTCTTGCTATGTCACGTTGACCAGAGACCAGAATCCTTTCTGGGGGCGGTTTCCACTCATACCAAATGTGGTGATGGTGGATGAGGCTGCTATGGCCCTTGTGGCTCTAGGGACATCAAGGCCAGGCCAGCCTCTGCCTCCCAAGCAAGTCTAGGCAGCAAAGATCTTCCTTGCTGACCAACCTCATGGGCCAGGAAGGGCTGGGGTTTATGGAGGGATGTCTGGCCTGGGCCCAAGCTGCCCTCGAGGGAGCCCCAGCTCTGACCTACTGCTTCCGGAGGGGCACTATCCTCTGTGGGAGGCCCTGGGGGACAAGAGCAGAAAGGAGGGCTGCTCCTCCTCAGGGTGGGGCAGTTGAGGGGCTGGGGACAGGGCCTCACCCTGGGCTCTTGCCGGAAGCCGGTCCATCCTTGCTGCTTGACACAGTCGCTGCAGGAAAGAAACATCTGCACAGCATATGTTTCAAGGGACCTGGCATATATAGCATATTGTTCTTAATATGTTTGCTCTCCTTAGCGCCATGTGTTTTAACCAAGGTCACCTCTCTGAGAAAGGTTGTTTCCCCAGGTGGGGATCTTTCCCTGAGGTTAGGGAGGGGATAAAACCCCTTAATTAAGTGCCAGGCGGGTAGTTAAGCTACATAATCTTTACTCCCTGGAATGGAGATAAGAAACGCCCTAACCTTTGTAATAGAATTGACAGGATTAAAATCGGCTGGTATAAATACGAATGCAAACAAGACAATAAACATCAGAACCTCATCAGTTCCTAACCAGAGCTCCAACCAGAACTTTGGCTGGAAATCCTGGCTATAGGTCCTGACTAGGCTGCTGATCAACTGAAGGCTGTCTTCATGTCATTCCTTCTTCGCCGACTCCGTCCACACCTTTGGGGACCCCTGGACCCGCTGGGATTGGACCCCAGCAGGCTCTCACTGTTAGGCCACCCAGGCCAGGGAAGCACCCAGAAACCTCCTCATCCAAATACCAAACCACCAGACGCCCACCTCTTCTCTTCCACATACTTGGTCCTAGAAGCCTCTGGGGACAGGAGCAGAAAGGGGATGGTAGCCTTTGGGACAGCTTTGAATGGCAGGAGGGACAGACTGAAGGCTGACTGAGGTGTTAGAGGAGAGAAAGGAACAGGGGGCAGGGACAGACACATGCACCACAGCCCACTGGTGACAGACTAAAGCTGCCATGCCCAGTCCCTGCGAGGCCCTCCTAAAGGTACTGCATTGAGTTTTCCTTTGAAGAAAATTCACTCTAACTAGACCAAACGAGCTTGTTAATACTACCCCCAAGGAAACGGCATGGTGAAGCCGGGCCCTTGGTCACCATGTCCTCACTTTAGTTTTTGGCAGCTCCTGGGGAAGCCAACCTGTGGTTCCCTAGTTTGGTGGGGAAGGAGCAGGGGCTGTGGCCAGGCTGCCGGGGACAGAGTGCTGCCCAGGGGCCTGCCATCTCTGTCCCCGCGTCCCTGAAGACGGTGGTGGCATCTGTGGATGTCAGGTGACTAGGCCAGGCTGGGCCACCAGGAGCCATTTCTGCTCCCTGGTTGGGAAGGCCAGTTTGAGGGCCCCTCCTCTCATGTTCCATAGGCCCAGCCCTCACTTTGTTCCCAGGGCTCCCTCGATGCTGCCAGGGTGCAAGATTGGGACGGAAGGTGCTGAGGTACCGGCTTGAACCAAGGGGTAAAAACAGGGCCAGAGCTCTAGCCTGGGAAGAGGGGGAGGGGGTGTTATAGAACCGATGCCCCATCTGGGGTCTGGCAGGCAGAGAGGAAGTGGTGGGGGCAGGGATGGACACAGCCATCAGCAGCAGGGATGGGTGAGCTTGCACCTTGCATACTAATGACATTTCTAATCAGCCAGAACGAGGCGCTGGCATCAATCTGCCAAGTGGCCAGCTCTGTGAATCATCCTGGAACTGACAGGAAGGTTCCAGAGGGTGGTGACCCAGCTTAGCTGTGACGGGTGGAGCCTGAGCCAGATCCCTGGTCCTGGGCCCAAGGGGCACCCTGCCGTCCCGGCCTCCCAGCCATGCCCCATACACCAGGCTGCACTTCACACCTGATTTTATTCCATGACACTGATTTGCTGAAAACCCCGTTTCCTGGGCAGGGGAAGGCAGTGGGTGGCCTGGCAGAAGGGGGGATGGCCTCCCAGGAGGACGGTACCACTCGGCTCTGATAAGCACTGGCCCATCCAGCTCCACCCTCTCCCCTCCAGTTCATTTAAAAACTGAGCTGCAAAAGTAAAATAGAATGAAAAAATAAAAACAAAACCCTGAGATGTTAAAAACCAAATTAAAAATCCCCTTTGGTGTCAAAAGGTCCTATTCCTAAAAGCCAGTGGGTGGGGTAGGCCGGTGGGGTGGTGCCAGGGTGTGGCTTCAGTCCTCCTGCTCATGGTCATGGTCACTGTCACACTCCTCCTTGTCCTGCAGGCCCAAGAGGTCCTCGGTGCCCGGCCGCTTCAGGATGGCACTGTACTTGAGGGCGGCAGCCTCTGCCCGCAGCACCACCTCCACCAGGCTGAAGATGGTGATGACCTGCAGCACAGCAGAGCCCGGCGGTGACTCAGGTGGGTCTCGAGGGGCTGCCCACGGGACAGGGGGATCAGGGACCCATGGACCAAGCCTAGCTCTGCCACCATCTGTCAGCGGGGTGCCAGGGACCACTTGTTCTGCCTCTTTAGGCCTCTGTTGTCAGTCTGAGAGCCGAGCCCACTCAAATACTGAGGCCCTGGGGCCCTGGCACACAGTAAGCACTAGGGTAGGGAAATGCTGGGGTCTGGGCTGGCCTCGGGAGCATGTTTAGGTAAAGACTGTTTGTTATACAGAATTTCTTGGGCAGGAGGTCCATAGCTTTCATCAGATTCTCAAAAGTTAAAGGCCCTGTTCTAAAGAGACAGGCGGAACCTCCCCCTATCTCTGCCTCTCCTCACAGTGGGTGTCCCCAAGGGAGGAAGGTGGTACCAGAAAGCTAGGAGGGGATATGGGTGAACTGGTGCCCACCACCAGGAGCCTGGGTGCGGGGGAGGGGGTGGGGTCCGGGCCACAGTGGTGCTCTGGGAAAGCGGCGCCAGCCCGGGGTTCTGACCTGTTGCACTGGCTCCGGCTCCGTGTCCTCAGGATCCCAGACAAGTGTCAGCACCGGCTTCTTGCCCACCCTCCGGAAGTGGTGGGACCGCAGGGGCAGGGCCTGGGGGTGCACACAGCTGGGTCTCAGGACCTGGGCCTGGATGCCGCCTCCTAACCATTGACCCTGCAAAGCCCTGACTGACCTCAAGGGAGCTCCCTGCCCTGATGCCTACCCAGCAGCTGGCTGCTTGACTTTCTGGGGGTACCACCCTCACCCTCACTCTGGCCATCTTCAGCTGGGGCAGGACAAGGCCAGTACCTAGGCTCTGTGTGCTATTCGGGGAAAGTGGTGGGTTTGTCCAGGCACATCGGGACCTGGGCCGGAGGTGGACCAAGCACCGGAGGCTGGAGGGCTGCTGCCCCCTGCTGGCGCTGGGTGTTAGCACAGACTGAGGGCTGGGTTGTCTGCAGAGATGATCTAGACCTGAACTTCTGTCCTGCTCAACGTCAGGACTTAAGGATGAGAACGCTGATTGGTTCCAGCTGGCCTCTGTTCTGTCTCTTCTGTTTTACTCCATGTTAATATCATGTTTATTCTACACTATGTGCTGGGCTCTGCACACCCCAAAGTGTTTTGGATGTTAACCACAAGGTAGGCTGAAACAGCTCCGTCAGGTGGCCTTAGACAGGCACCAAGAGCCTGGAATAAATAGCCACCGGAGCAAAGGCTGGTCTCTTCCTTTTGTTTAGGGCGTCACTTTCAGAGTGGCAATGGATATTCGTTCTGGTCTTTTCTTCTCCCATGTTCCTATAAGAAATCTCGCAAAGGCTGTATACCCTGCCATCCTGTACTGGTTATGGAGGGACCTGTTTTCTGGGACCTTGAAGAAGAAGCCTGACCCCTGGCCTGGATCCCCATCCCAGACAGGCTCAGTCGGGTATTTGGCAAGGCCCATGAGTGGGCTTGGTGCTGGGTCTTGGAGGGGGACCAAGGTCAGGGGCTCCATACCCTCTACCTCCGTGTGCCAGCATAGCCCACATCTGAGCGAGGGTGCGGTGCAGAGTCACCACCACAGCTTGGATCCCCAGTGAGGACAGGGACAGCAGGGTCCTCGCCTGTGCTCCCATCCTCCATGCTTATGTGTTCACTAAGGGCTGTCCCTGGTCCACGACCCCCCAGATGCTAGGAAAATATGAAGGAGACCCCAGCGAAGGGAATGGGACAGGCAGGGGAAAACAAAGTGTGCTTAGTGGATGCGGCTCGGTGTCTGAGGGGGGAACTGCACAGCCCCCACACTCATTTCACAGTCGATGGGCGTCTGCACCCTGTAGTTGGCCTCTGCCTCCCCAGAAGGTCCCTAACTGTGGCCTGGATGCCCCCATATACTCACATTGCAGTAGATGCGCTTGTGCACCCCGTAGCGTAGTACCAGCACGTCGAAGGCTTGGTTTAGGACACCCAGCACCATGGCTTCCGACTCTAAGGGGCCACTCTCCTGCAGGGCAGGGCAGGGCTCCAGCCAAGGCTTGGCCATGGGACGTGGCATCCCCCCAGGGCCCACCCTGGCTGCTGAAGGCCCCTGGGCTCCTCCAGGGTCCTTGTGAGCAGCTGCCAGGAGGGGAGGTGGGGCAGACGGAAGGGGAGGGGGTGTCAGGAGGGTGGCCTCACCTTGACCAGGATGGCAAAAAAGAGGCTGGTGCTGAGCTCATGCACGCGCTTCGATGCCATGCGGCGGTCATTGCAGTGGTCGGCCTGCTTCTGCAGGACACTGGGCTCCACATCTGGCAGCTCCCTGTAGCCTGGAGAGAGGGTGGTTGGGGGCCTGCTATCGGGGAGGGGGGTGCGATACTCTATGTGCACGGCATGGCTGGGTGATGGGTAGTGTGGTACCCAGGGACCAGGAAAGATGGGGCCTGGGAGGCCCATGCAGAGTGAAGGCCTCCTGCTGCCCAGCGCCAGAGACTGAGAATGACGGGCGGCCTTTGTTTGGGTTTCTAATGAGCCCTAATGTGGCTTCCCCTATAGGGACTCACAGAGGGAGAGTTTCAGGTCCAGAGGCCCTGCTGCTGGAGCTTCCATAGTCATAGCAGTGTGGCCTCTGGGCACCCACTTTAGGGGGTGGGCAGCCACTAGCTGGGCACAGGCCTGCATTCCGAACTGCGCCTCTTACCGAGTGTAGCGGCCAGGAGACGGTGCACCATGACATCTGCAAAGCGGCGGATGGGCGAGGTAAAGTGTGTGTAGAGTGGCACGTTGAGGGCGTAGTGCCGGAACTGCTCCTGGTCCCGCAGCATCCCCGAGCAGAAGTACAGTGCCATCTGGGGGTGGGGGGGATGGGGAGGTGGGAGGGGGCCGTCTGAGAGCCTGGCCAAGCTGGGCAGGGCTGGGTCAGGGGCTCCATACCCTTTGCCCCCAACACTCCACCGTGTGCCAGCCAAGGGAGGCAACAGTTTGCCAGCCTCAGCCCTTCTCGTCCCTGATAATCTGGCCCGGGGCCAAGACCCAGGTCTGAGTTCAAAAGGCCCTTAGGCAGGGCAGGGATTATGACTGGGGTACAGGAAGGGACAGGCATTGCTCTGGGGCCCTGCAAACAGTCTCAGGCTGGAACAGTCCTGCGGTCCTGGGAGCCCTGGCCACAGGCCTGAAGCTGCTGGCCCCGCGTCCCAGAGCTCTCAGGGCTGGGAAACAAGGACGTGCTGCTGCCCGGGAACCAATGAGCGGGTTCCTCATCGGAGCCAAAGTCACACCCCGTGTGTTCACTTGCTCGCTCACGGGCTGCTTGCCACGCTCTCTCATCTGCACACCCTTCCGTGCGCTTACTTAGCCAAATGGTCAGCCGGCCCCGGTTCCTGTGTACAAGGCCCTGGAACCCAGGGCGCAGCTGGTGGTGACCTGCTCAGCTCCCCAATTCGGCTTCTTTTCCAGCTCCTGCTGCGTCCTGGGTTACGTCTGGGGCAAGTCACAGGAGGAGGTGGGAGCTGCCTCCACTCTGAGCCAGTTTGTTCTCAGAGGTGGCCCAGTTCCCCAGATGAGCTGGGGTGAAGAGGACAGAAGGCCGTGGCTCCCTTCCTGGCTGGCAAAGGTGTCTCTTGGCAGGGTGGGATGGGTGGGGACCGTAGCTTTCCCACAGTGACCAGCCCTCCCTGGAACAGCCCTCGTGTCCTGTTTCAGCAGTTCGCTCAGGACTTTCATGCTCACTGCTGCTCCCCTCCCCGGTCCCCCGTCCCACCAGTTTTTAGGTTGGGAGAAAGGGACTCTAGACTGCCTGGTCACTCCCTGCCATCAGATCCCAAGGCAGAGGCAGGCCTCTGAGGAAAGGCCAGGGGAAGTCTAGTCTTTTTCAGACTCTGGGTGACTCAGGAAAGAGCTCCTTTCCATGCAGCTCCA
Source organism: Myotis yumanensis (assembly GCF_028538775.1). Taxonomy (NCBI): domain Eukaryota; kingdom Metazoa; phylum Chordata; class Mammalia; order Chiroptera; family Vespertilionidae; genus Myotis; species Myotis yumanensis. The sequence goes on along the minus strand of NW_027223759.1, from coordinate 31,217,797 downwards.
GGGCTGGTTTGACTTTGGATGTGGATGCCTTCTAGAGTCAGGGAAAGGGGGCCTCACTGGCCCTGCATGGTACAGCCAGGGGGCAGTTCTTGTGACCTATGGGCAATTAGAGGGCAGAGTAGTGTTGAGTCCAGTGGCCATAGGTACACTGTCTCCCTCCCCCGCCCCGCCGCCCCATGTGGGCTGTAAGGTGCTTGGTGTGGGGCAGGGTAAGGGCAGCTAGATCTAAACAGGCCCTGACAGCTCCGTCCCTGGCAGCCCTATAAGATGCCAGAAAGTAAATCACCTGTGGCCAGTTGGGGCAATCTGATTCTTGTGAAAAGAACGAATAGTGCTGAGCAACTGAGCCCTTGAAAAATGGTTTGTCACTGCCCCCCAGAAGGGCTGCAGCCCAGAGCTAGCCCCATCAGCATCCACAGCTCCTGATGGCCTGACAGTCCACTGGGCTGGCTCCTTCCCAAGATGCTCGGGCTTCCAGGGTTTGAAGCTCAGCCTCAGAGGACTGAGAGGCTGCCAGCCCATCATCCTGCCTGCAGACACAGGCCCTGGCCTGACCCCTCTTCTCCGGGCTGGTGAGGAGACTTGTCTCCCTGGAGTCCACAAGCTGCAGTGGGGGCTGACCACTCCCCTGTACAGGCTGCTTTGGGAAACACTTTCTCCCCTCCAGGGTCCCCATCTGGCCACAAGGGCTGACCACCCCCATTCTCTTCCCCAACCTGGTCTGGTCTCTGGGGATTGGCACTGAAGGCTTGGTGCAGGCCCTGTGGTGACTCCCTGTCCTGTGCCAGGGAACAGAGCCCCAGAGGCCACACAAAGGGTCAGCAGGGCTCAAACTGGGCCCTCGAGCAGGTCCAGTCAACCTGTCCTTGAGCAGGTGAAGCAGATAAGACCGAGCCGGAGGCAGCAGATCAGGCTCAGCTCCGGGCTCACCTGTCCCAGGTGTTGCCTAGGGACATCTTCGCCACCCTTCCACCCAGTCCCCTGCATGTGCAGAAGTCATGGATGCTCCTGGGAGAAGGGGAGGATGGGGGACAGGCCGCTCCTTACCTGCATGGGCCGGGAGCACATGCTGGTGAGCACCTCCTTCCGGGCCAGTGAGTACTTGTCATCTCCAAATATTTCGGTCAGACTTTTCTAGAAGCAAACCCATGTGATAGGCAGTCAGGCTTGGGGAGAGGGTCTGGGACCCCTGTCACCCGCAGAGCATCTGAGAGCCGGCTCCAGGGAGGGAGGGTTAGCTGAGGGGCCCAACCCTGCTCAGATGGCCATGGTGGGGCACAGGTGCCAGCAGCCCCCAGCCTGTGACCCACACTAGGCCTGCCTCACGGGCAACAGCTCGGAGATCAGTCCTTTCACTGGTAGTTGGCTGGCCCGGACAGACTGTTTCCTGCTGTCTGACCCAAGGCACCTCTGCACCCACCCCAGGCTTGGGCACAGGTGGAAAAAGTCTCCCTCCAGTGGGATCAGAGCTGGGCACTGGAGTTCTGAGCTCCATGAGGCTTAGCTCGAGGCAGGGAACACCTGACACCACTTGCCATAAAAGGCATGCTATGGCTTCCAATGACCCAGCCCCCACTGAAGGCCTCTGGGCCAAGCCAAGCCCAAGCCTGGCTACAGGACCCCTGCCATGGCTGAACCTCAAGTGACTTCCCTTGCCCGGTCCTGGTGGGAAGCACAGCCCAGGGCCAGGGCCTTGCAGGGGAAGTCCTGGCTGAAGAGGAACAGACCCTGGTGGGATGCAGAGGCTGCTGCACCCCCAACACCCTCTTCCCCACAAACAGGGCCTCTACCTGCCTCCCCCCACTTCCCAGCCCCCAGCACTCACATTGAGGGCCCCAGAGGAGGTGAAGTCCATGGGCAGCCCCATCTGGTCACAGAATTCCACCAGGTCATTGAGCATCTTGGTTTGGGGTGGGGGGTGCCGGCGCAGCAGCGCCCTCTCAGGGAAGGCGCGATAGATTTTGTGGGCCACTGCCATGTTGGCCAAGAGCATGAACTCCTCCACGAGCCTGCAGGGGGAGGAACCGGTCAGGGGCCATACCCATTCTTTCTGTCGCAGGCTCTCTGCTAGCTGGTCCTCTTGCACCCTCAGTCTCAGCCTAGAGATGCCCTCCCCCATCCAATCTACTTGTTACTCGAGTTGCTTTCTCTCTCAACCCTGCTCACACCCCTCACTGCACTAATCAATCCACAAGACTCTTCTCTTTGCAGTGTCAGCTTCGGCACTGTCTGCCCTACTAGATGGGGCTCCTGGAGAGCAGGCACGGGGTCTGTCCCATTCTCCGCTTCACCCTGGGGCTTGGAACCCCGTCTGACCCACAGAAAGTGCTCAGAGAAGATCTCTGTAAGAAAACAATGTGCCCCAAGAACCCAGAGGGCTCCCTCTCTCCCTGGGGAGATGAGGTTTTCTGAGGATGAACGGGAGAGTCCTCAAGACAGCAAGAGTGACCTCACACATCCTGGGACAAGGCAAAGGTGCTGTTGGGGTGTTCAAAACCCGGACAGTCAATCTCTTAGGAGTTAATGCTCTAGTTCTGCTTCACTTTAGTGTAATTAGGATCAACAATAAGTACGAATAGATACAGCTCACCAAGGGCCCAGGGGGAGGAAGGGGACTGATGGAGGAGGAAGTGTGCCAGAATTGAAGAGTCAGGCAAAGTAGAAAGCTGGATCACAGAGGCCTGAGGTCAGCACCCCCACCCCTAATCTGAGGCAGCCTACATGGTGCTCCCCCACCTGGGGCTCCCACAGATCATACGATGCTGCACAAGAGCTGAGGCCTCTGAGAAGGGGGCTCAGGCATGTCCTGGTGCCATGGTGGCCAGGATGCCCTGAGTGGGGAAACTCTTGCCCAGAATAGGACAGACTCTCCCCTGCCTTTAATCTGAACTCCAGGTTGCATGTCAAACCTGTGCTTCTCCCACCAAGGCAGAGAGCTCAGGGAGGAAGCTCCAGCAAGCCAGGTAGTAGCTGGTGGCCCAGCATGAACTCCCCCTTTCTGGGTAGTACTGCAGGGTTAGTTAGCCTTGTCACCTGACCAAGCTCTTGGAAAGAAAGCAGCCAGGTGTGCCATCCTTCCTGGGAGCATGCCCATGCCTTTCTCTCTCAGGCGTGCATCTCCTAAATCCTAAGGGTCCCCAAGAGACTTGCAACCAAGGGAGCAATGAGCAGCGGCAGCTCATCCCAGGCTAACCCCCTGAACCTATCTCCAAGGCCCCCATTTCTCTGACTTTCCAGTGAGCTGATAGCAGCCCCACCTTGGCTGATCTCTTCCCTATAACATTTCTAGAGAGCCAAAGCAGCCCACCTAAGCTTTCTTCTGTTGCTTCTTTTATCCTAAGCTCTTCCTGTTTCACTGTCCCAAGCTTTAAAAAAAGTATTCTCAAAATAAAAATTAAAAAAAGATCCCTGTTATTAGAGGAATCCACAGGTAGCAAAATCTCAGATATATGCCGAAGGAATTTCTTCACTGATACAGCTCCTAGGGCAGTGGAAACTAAAGGGAAAATAAACAAATGGGACTATATCAAAATAAAAAGCTTCTGCACAGCAAAAGAAACCATCAACAAAACAACAAGAAAACCTACTGCATGGGAGAACATATTTGGCAATGATATCTTCGATAAAGGTTTAATCTCCAACATTTATAGGGAACTCATACAACTTAACAAAAGGAAGTTAAACAACCCAATCAAAGAATGGGCAATGGACCTAAATAGACACTTTTTGAAAGAGGACATACATAAGGCTGAGAGACATATGAGAACATGCTCAAAGTCACTAATCATCCGAGAGATGCAAATCAAAACGACAATGAGGTACCATCTCACACCTGTCAGCATGGCTGTCATCAACAAATCAACAAACGACAAGTGCTGGAGAGGATGTGGAGAAAGAGGAACCCTCGTTCACTGCTGGTGGGAATGCAAACTGGTGTAGCAACTGTGGAGAACAGTATGGAGTTTCCTCAAAAAACTAAAAATGGAACTTCCATTTGACCCAGTGATCCCACTTCTAGGAATATATCCCAAGAAACCAGAAACACCAATCAGAAAGAATATATGCATCCCTATGTTCATAGCAGCACAATTTACAATAGCTAAGATTTGGAATCAGCCTAAATGCCCATCAGCATATGAATGGATTAAAAAATTTTGGCACATCTACACAATGGAATACTATGCAGCTGTAAAAAGGAAGGAACTCCTACCATTTGCAACAGCATGGATGGAGCTGGAGAGCATTATGCTAAGTGAAATAAGTCAGTCAGAGAAAGATAAATATCACATGCTCTCACTCAATTGTGGATTATAATGAACAATGTAAACCGATGAACAAAAACAGATGTAGAGACAGAGAAGCATCAATCAGATGCTCAAAACTCGGAGGGAAAGCAGGGGAGGGTGGGGGTGAGGGGGAAAGATCAACCAAAGGACTTGTATGCATGCTTATAAGCATAAGTGATGGATGTGGACAACAGGGGGGGAGGGTGAGGGCAGAATTGGGGGGATGAGGGGACAGTGGGGGGATAAGGACACATTTGTAATATCTTATTCAATAAAGGAAAAAAAAGATATTAAAAAGAAAGATCCCTGGATGGTTTTGCTCAGTGGTTAGAGTGCCAGCCAGTGGAACCCCGAAGGTCTGCAGGTTCCATTCTCGGTCAAGGGCACATACCTCATACCTCGGTTGTAAGTTCGATCCCTGGCCCTGGTTGGGGCGCATGAGAGACAACCAATCAGTGTGTCTCTTTCACATCAATGTTTCTCTCTTTCCCCTCCTTCCCTTCCATTCTCTCTAAAAATCAATGGGAAAAGGATCCTTTGGTAAGGAAAGGAAGGTAGGAGAGAAGGAAGGAGGCAGGGAAGGAGGGAGGGAGGAAAGGAAGAAAGAAGGGAAGGAAGGAGGGAGGGAAAGAAGGAGGGAAGGAAGGAAGGAAGGAAGGAAGGAAGGAAGGAAGGAAGGAAGGAAGGAAGGAAGGAAGGCGGGAGGGAGGGAGGGAGGGAAGGAAGGAAGGAAGGAAGGAAGGAAGGAAGGAAGGAAGGAAGGAAGGAGGGAAGGAGGGAGGGAAGGAAAATAGCCAATGACAGGAGCAGGTCAGGCAGAGGGGGAGCCTGAGTGTGTGAACCCCCTCCTCCCCCCAGACTGAGTCCGCCTCAGCAGAAGTTTGGCTCTAGTCTACCAAGCTGTCCCAACAGCACATCTGTCTCTCCCAGAAGCCCTCTCTATAAGTCCTACACTCATAGGCCCTCCTCTACAGGGACTGCTTTGGGCCAGCGCACTGTGGGGCAGGGTTACAACTTGGGTATAGGACACAGGCTTGGACCTCTGCTAGCCCATGTGCCATACAGGAAGCCAGTGCGTGGAACGAGGAGTTTCTTCATTACCACTGAGATGCCCTAACAGCCTTGAAAGTGGCCATCCTGACCCTTCCCTCCCTGCATCTGTGCTTGAGCACATTACTCCCTGTGGAAAAACCCTTGAGTTCAAGCACCTGAACCCAACCACCAAAAATCTCAGATGAAATTTTGACCTGGTTCCACATGCCCCTTTTTTTTCTTTTTCTTTTTTTTGAGAAGAGACATCAATTTGTTGTCCACTTTTTATGCGTTCATTGGTTGATTCTTGTGTGTGTCCTGACTGGGGATTGACCCACAACCTTGGCATATTGGGACAATGCTCTAACCAACTGAGCTACCCTGCCAAGGCTCACATGCTCTTGCTGTAGGACCCTGAACAAGTCACGGGCCTTTTCTGACCCTCCTTTTTCTCAGATTTAGAAAAGGAATAATAATAAACAGCACCTCTTCACGCTGGAATAATACATATTTTAGGGCCAATCCTGTGCCTTAAGACATGAGGGGTGCTTTCCTCTCTCCCTGCCTTCTATGCCAAGTGGCCAGCCTGGGTGTCTCCGAGTGCCCTGTGATTTTCATCCCTGCCATCTATCCCCCTTCCTCACCCTTGCCATGCCTTCCCTAAAGGCCCAGGCTGCTCTACGGTCACCTGTGTAACAGTCTAGCATCATCAAACTCTTCATATTTGGTTTTCTTATTGGATTTTGTCAACCCAAGAGGAGTCCCAATTCCTGCTCAATAAATGTCTGATTTATTGTCTCCTCTTGATCAGACACTGCAGGCCATCACCTCCTAAATTCTTCAGATATATATATTCATTCATTCGTTTGTTCACTCAACAAACATTGCTGTGTGCTAGGCAGGTCTAGGCTTGCCTCCCCATGCAGTCAGAGAATAGTTGTGGGTTTGGAACCCCGTCTCCAGCCTAGCAGCAGGCTAGGGTGAAGACACTGGGCTGCATTTTGCCAGCATGGCCAGCAGGGGGCAGCATGTCCCCACAGCAGGGCTATAGGGCAAAATAGCAGGGTTGAGCTGAGGTGCCTTCAGCCTGTCCCCTCACTCGGCTCTCCCCTCCAGGGTCAAAAGAACTGAATGTTGGGCAGCCTCCCCAGGCAGAGCCAAGCTCCTGTTCCCAGTTCCTGTCTTACTTCTCTTCTTCTTCTTTTTTTAAAAAATATATTTTTATTGATTTCAGAGAGGGAGAGGGAGAAAGATAGAAACATCAAAGATGAGAGAGAATCATTGATTGGCTGCCTCCTGCACGCCCCCTATTGGGGATTGAGCTGGGCATGTGCCCTTGACAAGAATCTAACCTGGGACATCAGTCTGCAGGATGACGCTCTATCCACTGAGCCAAACCAGCTAGGGCCCTGCCTTACTTCTCAAGGTTGTAGGTAAGGAGAATAAGAGGGAAAGGAAGGGGAAGGGAGGGCCAATGTCCAAAGCCCCAGACAGTGACAACAGACCCCAGTCAAGCTGCTTCTCCAGTGAGCCCACTCCTTGTCCTCCCTGGACTCCCAGTACAGTGCTGAGTCACCTGAGGATGGTGAGAGAAAAACAAGTGTGCTCTTATTGACCTTGAGAGCAAAGTTAGGTGAAGCTTTGGATGCAGAGGCCGACCTTGGGCAGGGCCGTGGTGCCTTTGGGGGGCTCCAATTCTCTTTGAGTGTCTCGGCCCCTCCCTTGCAACAGAGAGGCAGGAGTTAGGAGTTAGGAATCCTCTCCAAATTAGTTCACTGATATCAAGCATTCATCCCAGAAAAACGTCAATGTCACCAAACTGGGAGGCTGTGCAGTAATAAGCCCAGTTCTCTTAGTGCCACCATGGCTCATTACTGTTTTAGCACAGCTGCACGGATCGTTTTCCCACAACCTGTCCTTAAAATTCTTCTTATAGCAGCAGGTGGGAGAGGGAGGATAAGGAGAACCTGCCAACGAGTGAGCATGAGAAAGCAGGAGTGGGGCCTGGAGAGCCCTGGTGATCAAGCCCTGGGATGGCTGGGAGGGGTGCAGCACAGACGGAACTGGGTCCCCAAGGAGTGCAGGAACAGAAAAGCCAAGGAAAAGCCAAGCGGCCAGCAACCAGATTCCAGAGTTCCGGATTCACTGTCAAAACTTGGCAGGCACCACAGGAGGGAGAACTGGGCTAGCCAGGGCGAGTGTCACAGGTCCCCCACGGGTCAATTCCCCAGAAGGACCGGCAGGGGGCCCCCAACATCTCCCTCCCACAGGACCTGGGACGTGGCAGGAGCATCTTAGAACCCAGGAAATTCTGAGCAGGAAAGAGCGCCCTTTATAAGTTACCCAAGGTCCAGGGTCTCTGGGCTCCCATTCAGCGTTTTTCCTTCACCAAAGCCAGCTCTGGGGCTGAGGGTTGCACTCAGCCAGGGAAAGCGAACAGCAGGGTGATCACAAGAGGAGCTCTGACAGCTGACCCCATCAGCAACACCCCTTCTCTTTCCTCTTTTGGGGATGGCAGTGCTGTATGTACAGGCCCACAGCCAGGCCTTAGATGATGTCCGGAGCTGTTCTGGATGGTTAGGACACACCTCTGAGAGCAAACTGCACACACTGGGGTCTGGGAACCCAGGTGGAGATGGAGCCTTGCACGCTGCTCTGATCATAACCCCTCCCCCTCCCATCTCACCTCCCAGCATGGCACAGGCATGAGATCACTCAGTCCTGCTGGGGAGCGGTGGGGGAGGAGGGGGGGTGAAGAGTAAGCTGGAACTCAGCAACTGCCTGACAACTGCTCTAAATAGGGGCTCAGGAATGGCCGCCAGCCAGGATAACCTTCCAGAACAGCAATCCAAGCTCTCAGAGATGAGGCCTTAGTCCCAGGCCTGGCATCTGCTGAGCATCTGGAGCCAGTACCACTGGGGGTCCACCACTCTGGAGGTCTGGGGCGGGCTCTGCTGTGATAGACAACTGCATGGCCAACTGGGGGACCAGGCAAGCACTTGCAGCATCCCACCTACCTGTGCTCTGGGCCTCCAGGTGCTGGAGGGCGAGGCAGAGGACAGGTGAGAGGCTACTCATTCCAGGGAGGAGCTGAGCAAGCCCAGAGGTGTCAGAGTCCCTCACCTGCTATGGCAGGTGGCAGGTAAGACTGCAAGCAACCTACACACAAGTACACACACTCCTCCCACAGCAAAGACGACTCTGGTCTAGAATGGTGTTTCCCAAAAGGTGTTACTGTCACTTAAAGAATAAAGTATAGCCTGGCCAGGTAGTTCAGTTGGTTGGGCGTTGTCCCAAAAAGTTGCCAGTTCGATTACCAGTCAGGGCACATGCCTGGTCAGGGCATGTACGGGAGGCAACCGATCAATGTTTCTCTCTCACGTTGACCTCTCTGTCTCTGTCTCTCTAAAACCAATAAGAACATACCCTCAGGTGAGGATTAAAGAATAAACACATATGAAGTGCTGGAGGTTATTCTGTTTGACATTATTATAGGACATCCCTTCGCCTTTAGGATGCTAATGTGAACTGTGACTTTATGAGGAGGAGCTACTGGGTGCAGCATTTGCTGCTCAGTGATGACTGAGTGTGTTTGGTCACATCTTAAAGGGCAATGTTTGGGAAAGGCCACACCACCTGGCAGGGATCAGGCAGTGGCTACTAGTAAATGAGAACTGGGCTAAAACACTACCCTTTCAGAAGAAGGTTGTCCATCCTTGACTGTCAAGGAACTGGACTGAGTGTCCCTCTGCTCATCTGGAAGGCAGTGGCTCTGCTTTGTGTTTGTGGCCACAGAAGGCCCTCTGGTTGGGGGGGTGTCCTATGGTGAGGCTCCTGCTCATGACCTCTCCTGGTGCTACTTTCTTCCTTGCTCAGGCCAAGCCACCTGGAGGGGCGGAGAGGCTAGTGGTTATCAGCTCAGCAGCTTGCCTTCAATCCCAGCTCTGCTGCTCAATAGTTGTGATTTCAGGTAAGTTTTTTAACCTCTCTGAATCTCAATTTATTTATCTGAAAAATGGGGATGCAATATACAAGTGCCTAGCCTTAATTATTACATTACTGTTATGCATACTGTGGCTATAACTGACCCCAGTGGCTCCAACCCCAGGATTTGGCTGACCATGGCAAGATGCCTAGAGGCCTCTGCTGTGCTCTCACCACAATGTCACCCCAAGTCCAGGCCTCCATCTCTTACCAACTGGCCTCTCTATTATTTTTTTCTTTTTCTTTGTTTAAAAAATATATTTTTATTGATTTCAGGGAGGAAGGGAGAGGGAGAGAGAGATACATAGAAACATCAATGATGAGAGAGACACATTGAATGCCTCTTGCATGCGCCCCAACCAGGGCCAGGGATGAAGCCTACAACTGAGATATGTGCCCTTGACCGGAATCAAACCTGGAACCCTTCAGTCCGAGGGCTGACACTCTATCCACTGAGCCAAACCCGCCAGGGCTGATCTCCCTACTTTCCTTTTTTCACGCCCAAAGTGGTGTATTCTTTCTCCAGGGCAAATCTGGTTACTTTCCTCTCTTGCCTGCAGCCCTTCAGCAGCTACTACTACCCTCCAGACAGTTCCACCTCCTCCTAAAATGAACTTTACAAAGCTTTGTGTCATGTGCCCAGATCACTTCTCCCCCTCCTCTTTCCCTCCCCACACACACTTCAACCATACTGAATTCTGGGCTGTTTCTTTCTTCTGTCCCTTTGTACTGCTGTTCCCTTAGCCTAGAACCCTAGACTACTCTTCTCCCATCTCTTTGTCTTAGATGTCCCTTCCTGTGGAGAGACGGCATGAGGTGTCCGCTCTATGTGCTCCCTGGGCACCCATTTCTATCCCATCTCGGCACTAAGCCCACATCACTGACCATGGGCTGTATCTCCCCCAATCCCCTCACCCCCACTCCAATGCTGCCTCCCCTGGTCCCAGTACAAGGCCTGGCACAGTGCAGCCACTCAATAAACCTGCGGAGAATGAAGGATTCACAGGACGAGGCATGTTCAGGAGTTGAGGGTTAGGTCCCTGCCACCATGCCCCTTTCTCTTCGGGCATACAATCCTCATATGTTTACTTTTGACACCTTACACTGCTGCCAGAGGTTGTCATTAATTTAAAGCTCTGTCTAAGAGCTTGACTGAGATCATCCCCAAACCAGGCCAGAGAGCACAGCCTGTTCCTGTTCTTTCCCTCTCCCAGTCTACAGAGCACCATGTGCACTTATGACAAGCCAGAGTGCTACACCTCCCAACTAGAGCCATTCATTTGTTCCTGTTTGTACTCTTATTCATCCTCAAATCTTTCTGAGCTGCTGCTGTGGGTTGGGTCAGCGAGAGAGGGACGAGACACCAGTAAGCACCACATGTGAGTGCAGCCCATGAAACCTTCCTGCGGCCTGGGCAGGCATTTTTAATCCCTCTCTGTGTGGATACAAAAAAAGGGAAGGAGATGGCCCCACATCCCCCTACTCCCTGAGAACAGCTGGGATTCATGAACAGGGCTGTGTGACCTTGAGGCCCTGCTGCCACCAGAGATCCTTGGCCTGCCCTCCTGAAAAGAAGATATGTCTAGAAATGCAAGATCAATTCCAAGAGATGGCAGGGAGGAGGGAAATACTTTACACAAAGGGATGAAGGTGTAAAGATGTGAAGAAAAAAAAAAAAGGCATGTTTGGTGAATAAGGCATCAAGGAGGAGGGCTGTGCAGTGGGGGGCTGGGACTTCATCTGAGAGGTCTGGGGAGTTGCAGGACGAGGGATGGACATGAAGGAGAAGAACCAGCAATGGTGGGACACGGGGACCAGAGGCCACATGCCATTAGGATGGAAGCGGAAGAGTCTGAGGGCTGGCAAGAAGCCAGAGGCAGCAAGAAAGGGCAGGTTGTGCCAGAGTCTAACATACATACAAGGTGAGGCTCTCAGAGTGGACACAGCTGTCACTGTGTCACAGGGCACAGAGGGGTAAGACAGGAGGGGGCTTGGAGGGTGACGAGGTGGCTGAGAAGGAAAGTGGCATGAGAGGAAGGAGGGCATAAGGTGGAGCTGGGTAGTTTGCCCGCAGTGCTGGCGCTGTGGTGAAGAGGGGGGCGCTGGAGAGGCCGCTGGATTTGGCAAGTAGGAGCTTGGGGTCTCAGTGGCGGTGGGGTAGGGAAGTTGATTCAGAAAACCAGAGACTGAAGAGTGAGGGAGGCCGTTAAGGGTGGACAACTCTCAATACATTTATTGGTGAAAGAAACTAGAGTTAAAGGGTTTTCTCTGTAATGTTTTCTGATTGCTGTTTTAAGTATTTAAAAGATCTGAATGTGCTTTCAGAGGCAAAGGAGCTACTGTGAGAAAGACCTGAGGTTGAGTATGTGACCAGCCAGCATTCGAGGAGGAAGAGGCTGTCCAAGGAAGGGCAGCCTCTCTGGGCAGACCCGGGTAGGGGGCACTGGTCCCTGTATGTGGCATTGGAGGCATGGTCCAGATCGAGGTCAGCGCTGAGCTGACCATAGCCCAGCAGGCTGCTGTCTCCTCCCTTAGCACTCGGCCCATCTAGACAGCAGAGGAAGCTGGTGCCTGCCGGCAGCAGGACTCTCCCCACCCCTTGGTGGTGTTGGCAGGCAGGCCGAGCTCCCCAGCCTGCTGGTTAAGGGCTTTCGAACTTGGGCTCGCTGCTCCTCTGCACTTACCCTCTCCACACTGCCTGGCAAGAGAGGCAGGGCCTCCGAGGATGTTATGTTTCCAGATCCAATTTACCAGCTAAACCAGATGAGAAACTCGCCCCACCTCTTCCACACTCAGAACACTCAGAAAGTGGCTTTGGAAACAACTAGGAGCCAGGCAGCCAGGGCAGTGGCATGGCTGTTGCCCAAACCTGAAAATGCATCACTTTTTCAAAGACCAAAACTAAGTGAGAGGCTAGAAGAGCTTCTTCTGCCCTCAGCCACCAGGGCACTTGTCACAACTCCATGGGAGTCTCATGCAAATGGAATCAGGCCACTCACAGAGGTTGTTCAATTAACTTTTGGTGAAAATTGATAACTGGGACATCTGATAAAAATTGCTTCTAGCCAGTCTCCAATTCATTTCTTCTGAAGAGCAGACCTTCCCCACTTGGGCACATCCTCACAGTGGGCCTGGGAGCCCCAAGGCTCTGCAGTGGTCAGCCCTGAAGGTAGCTGTGCCTCTCACAAGAGCTTTGTACCTGAGCAATGCCCCTTCTCCATGATGGAGCAGCCTGCAGGGGCGGAGGCAGTGGCCACCCTCATGGGGGACCTGCTGCTCTCCTGCAGCCCTAAATTGAGTGTAGTGTGGCGGGAAACTGGAAGGGCCCTGGTGCCGGGGTCTGATGGGAGGCAGTGGCCAAGGAGCACTGGAGTGACAGTGCTGGGCTGGGAAACTGAAGCTCTCTGCTGCAGTTCTCTCCTAGGCCAGGCCAGGGTGGAGCTGGTGGCCTGGGAGCTGGAAAGCGGAGGCCTGGAGAGAGGGAGCTGCAAGCAGAGTAGGCCAGGGTGGGTGGGGAGCCCACCAGAGGAAATTTAGCAGACTGACTGATGGGCGCCCACCCACAGCCGACTGGGCACCCCACTTCAAGCTACTGAGTGGAGGGTGCTGCAGCCCCAGGGCCGCCCACACGTCAGAGCTTGGGCCTCTCGCTGACCCCTCTCCTCCTGGGCTCACTGCAACCTGCTGAGCGTTTTGGACATTCCCATGAAACCACAGGGAAATGAATGGGGCCTAGTTCACAGGCATGGAAAACCCCAGAGGAGAAGGCCTCTGGAGCCAGACATAACAGGCCCTGTGGGTGAGGCTGGAGCCAGGTTTCCTCTTCTGTGAGGCTGAACCCACTCCAGGCCTTCCTATAGGTTCGGCAGGCGGGGCCCAGCTACAGCAAGGCATGGTTCAGCTGCTTGTTTTTCTAGCTCAAAAGGAAGTCTCCAGAGGCTAGGCCTCCGGAGCACGGGCCCTTGGGCTCTGCCAAAGGGAGGCCCAGTGGCTGCGGTAGGCAGGGGGTGGGGGCTTGCTGGGGAGCCGGTTGACAGGCAGAAAGCCCTTTGTCAGCGTAAAGAGAAGCCTCGCTCCCTTCCCGAGGTTCAGCACTCTGCTCGGGAGGCACAGGGCAAGCCTGAACGCGGCAGTGCCGGACTTCCTCATGGCAGAAAACTCCCCCTAAGCAGAACCAGGTGGCAGTTTCGCAGCCTTGCAGAGCTGGGCAATTAGGGCTTGCTGGCTCCACCACGGTGTTGACACACATGCCTTTCTCCACTTCTAGCTGCTATCCAACTGGAATTGGAACCGCTGACCAGAGGAGGTGTGGCCAAGATGCACAGAGGCCCAGCCACCTTGGGGAACCACCGCAGGGCCCCCAACGGCTTTGCTGCTCTGCTTAGACTCCCAGGCCTGGGGTCTCTTTCACGCCCCAGCCCAACAATAGGGCTGCCTCTGTAGCCTAGGACAAATTCCGTGGGGCCAGCGAAGTCACCACTGACATTGGGAGGGATCAATTTTGATTTTGATTTTAAAGTTAGGCTTTGGGCATGAAGCTCTTCGAAAGACAAGGGTGTGCTGGAATACACTGTTGTCTGTACACACACACAGATAAGGGAAGATGAGACACATGTTCTGGGAACCCAAGCTGCTTTGGTTTTGCAAGTTGGAGCATGCTTTGCTCACCTTTCCAGATGCTCTTGGCCCCACTGCCGCTGGGTGCAGCTCCCATTGAGCAGGGCCACCATCCCAGGCACACGGCCATTAACAGCTACAGAAAAAGAGCAACTGCTGGTTGGTCTCAGGCATCTCATCAAATCCGCACAGAAGCCTTGCACAGGGAGCAGTGTGAAGGCCCTAATCTGCACAGAGAGACAATGGGTGTCTGAGAGGCCAAGTACGGTGAGTGCATAGGTCACACAACTAGAGTGTGACAGGGCTGTGATCTGGAGACTGGTCTTATTTACTCCAAAGCCTATTCTCCACCACCAACCTGCAGGTGGGAAGGGCCTGCCAGAGTAGCTGAGGTCTAGGCCTACCTGGTGCAAGTAGAGGAAAGGGTAATGTGTCCAGGAGAAAAGGGTGTTCTGGACTGGACAAAACAGGAATCTGAGTTCTTTAGCTAAATAGAGATTCCTCAGCAATAAAGAGGAAATCTGCTTCCGCAACTCCCTGAGCCCAGTGACTGAGACCTACAGAGGCTGGGGGGCTACCTGAGTGGGCCGGCCAGGGCAGCAAGGCCTGTGGAGGCTCTCAGCACCAGGGACGTGGCTTCTTGCATCAAAGGCTGCAGCTCCCTTGGCTCCTACAGGCCTCTTACTGACTGGCTCTTGGCCTCAGCCCAGCTCCCCCACCAAGTCACGAGGAAATGGGCACCTCCACACCTCGCCTTTGGGCCTCCTCTTAGCTTATGGGCACCCGACTCTCTGGGATTCCCCCTGGGGCTTCTACACTGCTTTCTCTGCCTGCCAGGCCCTAACCCACCTTCTCCACATTGTCATGTTGAGTTTTCAAGGCTCAACTCACTAGATCAGCAGTTTTCTTTTCTGGGGAGCAGGACTCACTCATCTCTGCATCCCAGGGCCAAGGGCATGTGTAGGTGCTGATGAAATATTTACAGAACAAATAAACGCTTCAGAGACATGATCTGCTTAATGATCCACAGAAAATGCTGAGGGGAAAACAAGGCCTTTTTGGGGAGTGGGAGTGGAGCATCCAGGAGAAGGCCCTAGAAGTGGTAGTTCAGTTCCTGCGGCTTCCCTTCAGCTTACCCCTGCTGGAAGGTGGGCACGTGAACTTGGCAGACAAAACTAAGACAGCTTCTGCCAGTCTAGTGGGACTCGCTGAATCTGCTCCTGTGAGATTCCTATTTGCTGTAGGTGGTTATCACTTAGGCCCAACACGAGGTGATGGTGTGCTGGGTGCATTTGTTGGCCACCTGATCAATGAATACTCTTGTCCAAGGGCAGCCCACCTCACTGTAAATATGAAACCCAGTTGATTATTAAAAAAATCTCTTTCTGAGCTGTTTCCATTGAACTAACACTTGTCATTATCACCCACTGGGGTGCAGTGTGTTGAGTCTGGCACAGCTCTTCAATATTTTACATGACTTTTAAAATATTGACCCACAGTTTTATGAACTAGGTTCATAGTGATTTAAATGAGCTGAGTGGCCCTAGCCAGTTTGGCTCAGTGGATAGAGTGTCAGTCTGCGGACTGAAGGGTCCTGGGTTCGATTCCAGTCAAGGGCACATGCCCAGGTTTCGGCCTTGATCCCCAGTAGGGGCTGTGCAGGAAGCAGCCAATCAATGATTCCCTCTCATCATTGATGTTTCTCTCTTTCTCTCCCTCTTCCTTCTCTCTGAAACCAATAAAAAAATTTTTTTTTAAATGAGCTGAGTGGATGGTAAGTCAGATGTGAGGCCAGTATATCAATACCTGACTGGACCCCATGGTTCCACTTCCCTGACCAGTCGCTCCAAGTTCAGCTTTTAGGGAAGCCCAGGATGCAGAGGGGGGGGCCCTGTTTACCCAGGACTTAGAGACACTCTAAGAAAGTTGGGCACCTGGAACAATGGACTTCATAGGCAGCTCAGGCCAGGTCTGGGCAGCCATTCCTGACTGGGAGGACCAGTCGGTTCCATCCAGGTCTCCTTCAGGTGCACACTGCTCTCCTTGGCAAAGGCCACTGCACCCAGGGCTCTCTGGCTTCAGCCTGGCTGACCCCACCGGGGTGGGAGGCCCTGCCTGATGCCCTGCAGGGCCCTGTGTGGTTCTCTGGCTGCAGCTGTCCTCCCACGATCAGGCCTCTTGTCTCTCCCAACAACCACCGCAAGGGGAGAGTGACTACGCTCCCTGGTTAATGTCTATGCCAGTCCACTTACACCAGTCAATCTTTGTGAAACTCAAGCCCAGTTCCTTATATGCCGCATTTGGTGTTGGCAGAATCACTGCCAAATGGTTATTTGCAATAATGGGAAGACCTGGCCACCAGTTTCGCCAGGACATCCTTACAGGCAGTGTGCAGCTCAGCAGTGTCCACAGCCAACCTCCAGAGGCCGGTGCTGCTCCTCTGCTCGCTCTACGCTGTCTGCCCAGGAATGGCCACGGCAGCTGTGCCAGCAGCAATGACACCCACCCTGCTGAGCATGGAAGCAAGCTGGGCCAGTGCCCCAGCACAGATTTCCAAGAAACAAGTGGCCGTGCGCATACAGGTGTGTGAATGGAAGTGACAACTCATGCTCTCTGTTGGGGAATGCTCATGGAGTTTTGGGGAGAGATGGCCAGAGGTGGGGTGGGGAGAACCATTCTCCTCCCGTTCATGATCCTTAGTGGGTCCCTCTCACTCCAGCAAAGCCTGATAAGATAGAATGCAGAGCTTTATGAGCTAGTTCTCAACTTTGAGCTTGGCTCGCCAGGGCCTGGCCAGCCTCTTTTCTCCTAGCTTCTGTCCCCTGCCCCCACGCTGCCACCTGCCACTGAACACTTGTCTCCCTTGGGTGGGGTGGGCCTCCCACACTGACTGCCCAGGCTCCCAGCTGCGTGGGCTTCCCCACATGGAGTGGGCATGTCACTGGGAGCCTGCTCCCGCACCCTCTGCACACCTCCGCCACGGCCCTTGTCAGCGCTCATGGATGTTGCTTTACACATGTCTTCCCCAGTGGGCTGTCTGCCTCAGGGAGGAGGGCCCTTTTGGTTGCACACACTTGGGTAGTAGTGGCACTAGCAGGTGTCCAAAAAAATTTGCTGAACAAGCAAAGAAATGGTGTCTAGGTCTGGGCTGAAAACACTGGCAACTGGTCCTCTGACCATGAGGCCCATGGGCAACCTCCTGAAGGCCCTTCCTCAGGCGCTGAGGAATGTCTTAGGGGTCACTTTCTAAGTTGGCAGGGGGAAATGACCCATTTGGTATGAAATGCAATTCTGAATATGTTTCCTGTGTTTCCCTTGCTCCAGCCCAGCTTTATTGGGGCTCTGACCAGCACTGGCCTCAGGTCTCCAGGGAGGCCTGGCCTGGATGGGAAGGATGAGTAAGGCGGACAGGGTTCTCCCTTGGGGACAGGCAGCTTCCCTTTATACCTGAGCTTAGTGCAGCAGCCGCCTCCTATGTTCTCGCTTACTACAGCAAGGGAAAACTGGGGAGTTGTCTATTGGCTGCCTGGTAACCGAGGCAGGTTCACCTCCCCACCTCCATGACCCACCCCACAGGTTCTTCCATGAAGATGGAGTGAGATAAATGTGTAAAATTCTTAAACAGCACCTGGCATATTGTTACATATTTCATACATATTTGTTATTATTATTTAAGGTGATAAGAGTCTGCTGTTACTAATAGAAAAATGTTAGGAACATAGAACATGAGGGGTAAGAGCAGAGACAGCTTGCTCCCAGAGCTGGTCAATCAGCATTTGTTGGGCATCCACAGTGCCCCAGGCATCGTGCTGGGGCTGGGGCAGAGATACCGCCCTTGCCCTTGGGCACAAGAATTTGAAGATGGACATGCACTCACCCCATGGACCTCCCATCAGAATTTTCTTAGAGTCATAAGCAGGCTCTTTCCTGGAGCATTTATTTTCTGAGCTTCCACGAAGTGTTCTTAGCACTTTGGGCAATGGATCCCTCAGATGATCTGAGCAAAGTGGTTTTACGCTCACCCCTGACCCACAAAAACGTTTCCACAAAGCCAAAGGCAGGAGCCTTCCTCCCAGCACGCAGGCTAGTGCTGTGGGTCTAAAGCACACGAACAACATAAGAGTGACGTCTGATGACACTGGCAGTTGGAAAAGCCTAAGAGGGTGAAGAATTTCTTCAGCTTCAAGAACAGAACACTGAAGAATCTGATAGTTTTTTAGAATATTTACAACACAAAAGATGGTAACCAGCTAATTGGTCTTTGATCTACGCTGAAGACTACTGAGAAGAATAGATTTAGATTAAACTGGAGGGCTGGTAGAACTAAGGAACTTTCTAGCATGAAAAATATACTAAACAATTCAGTTAAAAGTTGATTTAAAAAGCATAGCCTCATTTTGTTTGTCTGGAACTCAATCACACATAATCTTGAATATTTGAAACATGGGGAGAACCAGGAAAACCAGCCACAAAGACTGTGAGCAGCCAACACAGGTGTGGGAGCCAGGCGTCGAGTGTGACTCACAGGGAAATCACTCAGAGCCTCTTTTCTTCATGAATAATTCTAACCCTCCACTTGGCTTCCTAACCAATCTCACACCCCCATGGAGCCACACACTCACATCAGGCTGGAGAGTGGGAAGGGCTTCTTCTGAGGTGACTATAAAGGTGGCCACAAGACAGATGGGGCAGGGCCTCAGTAAAGTCAAATGGAAACACCTGCACTGTGGGGCATTCAGTGTAGATGGAGGCAAAGGGCATGGTACAGCACAGCAGACCACAAGGAAAACGCTCTAACATCACGATCTAAACACTGAGAATAATCCTAAATCTTAGAAGGGCCACATTATGTCCAGTTGACACTATCAAACAATAGGTGTATAAATTAAAACTTTTGGTGCTTAAAATAATCCCTTACCAGGCGACAACATGGTTCTATTGAACAATTTCCTCCCTAGGGTTCCAGAAGACTCAGACGTCCTGGTATTTATCTAACGACCATGCTAGCCTGCCCCTGTGTGAGACACAGAGGAGGAGATACCCAGAAGGGCACGTGAGGAAGCTGCAGAAGAGTGAGGCTGCCGGCATCCCAAGAGGGAAGTGCTGAAGGGTGAGTTGGCACCCCTGCCTCTGCAGGCCTCAGTCCTGAGTGCTCCCCACAGCCCTTAAGTTCCATGGTGGTGACAGTGGGGTCCTCAATTGCAGGAAATGAGCCATGTCCTCTAACATCCCCGGCCACTCTCATGTTTTCAGAGTAGCTGTGTAAGTCTGCCACTGCTTTCACCTGACTCAATGGCCATGAGTTGGGCACCTCCTGAGTCCCTCAGTGAGATCTTTGCTCACCTGGGTGCCGACCACTGGAGAAGTGCACTAAGACGAAAGAGTAATCATGTTCAATTCCTCTTCAATAAACGAAGCAGCCTCTCAGTAATTTATATCAATTTATGGCCTTTGTCATCAAGCACAGCAATTCCTTTAGGCTCTGGAGGCTTCCTGCCCAACCACCAAGAAAAAGCCACAATGCCCCAGAGAGCTGGGGAGTGGCCGTGAAGACAGATCTGAAACACTTCCCTACAGAGAGCATAGCCAAGAGCTGAGAGAGCCAAGCACGTCTGGTTACCTGCCAGGCAGCTGCAGGAGGTCACAACCACGGGCACCTTCTTCAGGCTCAGAGCCAACACGCAGTCATGTGGCCCGTTTCCTAACTAACCTTTGTGAGAGTCTCCTCAGGCCTCTGTGGCCTGGGCCTGGGCTCTGGACTTCCAGGTGCCCAAGAGAGGGTGTCTATGCAGAGGGATTTGCTGCTCTAAGTATCTGCACATGCCCTGGAGTCTGGCGCAGCACACCGGCACGGAGGGTCTAGAGCAGTCGTGGGCAAACTACGGCCCACGGGCCGGATCCCGCCCGTTTGAAATGAATAAAACTAAAAAAAAAAAAAAAAAAAAGACCGTACCCTTTATGTAATGATGTTTACTTTGGGAGAAACCAAGATGGCGGCATAGGTAAACACCGGAGTTTGCTGCCTCGAACAACCACTTCAAAAATACAACTAAAAGACAGAACGGACATCATCCAGAACCACAGGATGGCTGGCTGAGTGGAAGTTCTACAACTAGGAGGAAAGAGAAAAGCATACCATGACTCAGAGGAGGCGCAGTGCCGAAGTGAAATACTAAGGTGCAGAGTGCATGCGGAGCGGGCTGGAGGCTGAGGGCGCGGTTGTCGTTTTCAATCGGGAGGGAGTCTCAGGCTCTGAACTCCAGTTCCGGGCGAGTCTCTAGGGACCCAGACTCATACGGGAGAAGCGGGACTGTCTGGCATCAGTCAGAACCCTAGAGCAGCTTTCTCTACGAGGGGCTTGCAACGATTACCGGGACACTGAGAAGCAGAGCCTCTGAGGGCAAGACTGAGAGCAGCCATAATTGCTAACCCCGCCCTGTTGATCCCGTGGGACCCGCCCCGCCCAAGCCCTGAAGGGAGGCTTTTGCTGGATAGCCTCAGGCAAAGGCTAGATTAGCACCTCCCTAGAGATCCAGGAGCCAGGAAGCCCAGAGGTCAGAGTGGGACCATCCAGTTTGCAGCTCCGTGGAACCATAAAAGACACACTCAGGGGGCAGACTCAGTGAGCACCAAAGCCCCATCGAAGCAAGTCTAGCCCCAGAGGGGTGTCTCCAGCACAGAAGTTTCCCACTGCAGACACAGCTGATTCTCACAGCCAACTGGCCTGGAGGTCAATTTCTCACAGTGATAACTATAACAATCAAGGCTTAACTACAACAAGACTGTGCACAAAGTCCAAAAGGGGGTGTACTAAGAGTGTCTACCTCAGGTAATTGGGACACTTAGCACAGAAAGGCACTCTATCGACACAGCGAAGCATAAAAAATGCCGAGACATAGAAACAGGACACAAATGACAGAATTGGAGGAAAGCAAACTGCTGGATATAGAGTTCAAAACCACATTTTTAAGGTCTTTAAAGAACTGTCTAGAAGCCGCCAATAAATTTAATAAGGCCCTCGAAAAGACTGGTGAGACCGCCGATAAATGTAGTGAGATCTTCAAGAAGACTGGTGAGACCGCCGATAAATGTAGTGAGATCCTCAAGAAATCTAATGAGACCCTTGATGTTGTGATAAAGAACCAACTAGAAATTAAGCATACACTGACTGAAATAAAGAATATTATACAGACTCCCAACAGTAGACCAGAGGGTCACAAGAATCAAGTCAAAGATTTGAAATACGAAGAAGCAAAAAACACCCAACCGGAAAAGCAAAATGAAAAAAGAATCCAAAAATACGAAGATAGTGTAAGGAGCCTCTGGGACAGCTTCAAGCATACCAACATCTGAATTATAGGGGTGCCAGAAGATGAGAGAGAGCAAGATATTGAAAACCTATTTGAAGAAATAATGACAGAAAACTTCCCCTACCTGGTGAAAGAAATAGACTTACAAGTCCAGGAAGCGCAGAGAACCCCAAACAAAAGGAATCCAAAGAGGACCACACCAAGACACATCATAATTAAAATGCCAAGAGCAAAAAAGACAAAGAGAGAATCCTAAAAGCAGCAAGAGAGAGAAAATCAGTTACCTACAAGGGAGTACCCATACGACTGTCAGCTGATTTCTCAACAGAAACTTTGCAGGCCAGAAGGGAATGGCAAGAAATATTCAAAGTGATGAGTACCAAGAACCTACAGCCAAGAGTACTTTATCCAGCAAAGCTATCATTCAGAATTGAAGGTCAGATAAAGAGCTTCACAGGTAAGAAAAAGCTAAAGGAGTTCATCACCACCAAACCAGTATTATATGAAATGCTGAAAAGTATCCTTTAAGAAGAGGAAGAAGAAGAAAAAGATAGAAATTATGAACAACAAATACACATCTATCAACAAGTGAATCTAAAAATCAAGTGAATAAATAATCTGATTAACAGTATGAACTGGTGATTGTAATAGAATCAGGGACATAGAAAGGGAATGGACTGACTATTCTTGGGGGGGGGGGGAGAAGGGGTGTGGGGGTGAGGGAAGAGATTGGACAATAATCGTGCACCTATGGATGAGGACAGTGGGTGGGGAGTGAGGGCGGAGGGTGGGGTGGGAACTGGGTGGAGGGGAGTTATGGTGGGAAAAAAGAGTAACTAATGTAATAATCTGAACAATAAAGATTTAATTAAAATTTTAAAAAAATGATGTTTACTTTGAATTTATATTAGTTCACACAAACACTCCATCCATGCTTTTGTTCCGGCCCTCCGGTCCAGTTTAAGAACCCATTGTGGCCCTCGAGTCAAAAAGTTTGCCCACCCCTGGTCTAGAGGGACATGTCCACTTGCCAGGAACTGTGGGCCTGTTCATCAACAGGGGAGTAACCTGGATATCACCAGCCTCTTCTAGAACTCCTCAAAGTCTTGAAAAGGGGCAGGCCTCCTTGGGTTTCAAAACTGCCCAGCTTAGCCATCTGCTCAAAAAGCTGGCCTTAGGGGCTGAAGAGCAGGCTCTTCTCTTGGGCCCCCGCCCCCGCCCACTCCACCTGGGATACAAATCTGTGGATGGACAAACACCCAGAGAGGCAGAGTAAGAGGCATGAGTCATGCCAGGAAACTCTGAAAAAAAAGGTATAGATGTGGCAGGTAGAGGTATAGAGAAAACAAATATGCCAATTGTACCCATCCTCTCTCATGGGTCAAAGCATGTCAACACATGCTAAAAAGCAACTGGGAAAAAAAACCACACAACTGAAGGGCTCTAAGTCACACTGGCTTGCTGCAGCCCCAGGAGGCTCCCCAGAATGGTGAGAACTGCAGTCAGCGCAAAAAAGATGAGTAAAGAGAAAGGCCAACTTGTACAAAAGAAATTTAACTCAAGGAGGAAAAAACGTTGTTTCCTTAATACAACCCAGTGTTAAATCAACCAAGAAAACATTTACTCTCTTTAATAAGGTCTTTGAGAATTTCTAAAGTGTTAGTTTAGAGAGATCCTGGTGTCCTAGAATTTTCTGCCTTGCAGGGAAATCTCTTGGGTCATCCTTGGGTAGTTATTGGAGCTGCAAAAGGAGGGCTGTGAGAATAACAAGGACATCCTCATCTTGCCAGCTCAGGGTTGGTTTGAGTCTCTACTCTCCCTGTACTCTTCCTTCTTCTCTCCAAATCTCAGCAGAGAAAGAGTCTGTGTAACTGCACAGGATTCATAATCTTCAAACTGGGACAGCTGAGGCTATAAAGAGCTTAAAAATACACAGTTCTATGCCATGACCCAAGCAGCCTGACGGAGAGGAAAGCTCTCAGTCGCCACCTCCATCCTCTGACATTAGGCAAGAGCACACATGGCAGCAGAGATGAGGGAAATCCTGTACCTGGCCTGGTGGGTGGCTCAGCCAGGTGGCTGAGGAGAGCTGCAGGTGCAGCCCTTCAAGGTTCCAGGGAGGTAGGAAGGTTTCCTTTCCTGGGAGACTCAACAGAAGCTAAAGTTTGCTTCCATGGCAACAGAAATCAGAGAAAGTGGGATGGGACAGATGACAGCGATTGATTTAAAGAGATGTGGAGGAGGGAAAAGGAAAAGATATTAAATATACCTATGAAGCAGTTTAACAACTTTTCTCTTAGAGATCTAAGACAAAAGTGATACTTTGATGACCTTGGGATTAGACATTCAATATTCTTCCAGGGAACTGGGAATAGTAAGAACAGTCTGAGCTTTGGGTCCAACACATTTTTTTGAATTCCTGCTCACCTGTACCAGCCACGAGAACCTTCTGTAAAATGGAAAAGGCAAGATCTTCTCCACAAGGTTAAAATAAAGAGCCATGGTCTTGTGATAAACATCAGCTCATTTTCTTTAAAATATAAAACTGATTCTATTAATCTAGCTCCTAGTATACAAACCATCACTGCCATGTCAAACTGAAAAATATTCCCAAATTGAAAGCTCATCTTGGGGACAAGTAAAATCAAGTATATACTAAAGAAAATTCCAGGGTAATTTTTCATAATCTAAAAGTAAGTGTGTGGAAAAAACCCTTCTCACTGAGATCAGAAACAAGACATGGATGCTTGCTGTCATCACTTCCATTAAATACTGCACAGTACAATATGGCAAGAAAAAGAAATAACATGGTGTGAGAATTGTAAAATAAAAGTAAAATTGTCACTACTTGCAGATGATATGCCTGGGTAGCCTATATAATAAAAGCTTAATATGCCAAGTGTCCGGTCATCCAGTCAGCTGTTCAACCAAAGTGTAATATGCTAATGATATATATGCTAAGGCTGCTCAACCACTTGCTATGACGTGCACTGACTACCAGGGGGCAGACTCTCCGACTGGTAGGCTAGCTTGCTGCTGGGGTCCGGCCGATCAGGACTGCGCAAGATGGGCTGGACATGCCTTGGAGCCCTCCTGCGATCCCTCCCTGGCCCCAATCATCCACTGGTGGGGTCCCTCGGCCTGGCCTGCGCCCTCTCGCAATCCAGAACCCCTCAGGGGATGTCGGAGAGCCAGTTTCAGCCCAATGGTGGAACAACTGGTCACTATGATGCGCACTGACCACCAGGGGGCAGACACTCAATGCAGGAGCTGCCCCACAGTGATCAGTGCGCTCCCACAGGGGGAGCACCGCTCAGCCAGAAGCCGGGCTCATGGCTGGCGAGCGCAGCGGCGATGGCAGGAGCCTCTCCTGCCTCCATGGCAGTCGGACATCCCCCGAGAGGTCCTGGACTGTGAGAGGGCGCAGGCCGGGCTGAGGGACCCCCTCCCCCGAATTTCGTGCACCGGGCCTCTAGAATAGAAAATAAAAAAGAATCTATAAACAAATTATTTAAATTAAAAAAATAAATTTAACAAGGTCACTGGATATAGGTCAATAAAAATAAACTATATTTCCATATATCAGCAATAAAGATAAAAGGAGATTTATAAATACAATTTAAAATAGTATCACAAATATCAAATATCTAGGAGTAATCTAAGGAAAGATGAGGAAGACCTCTACATAGAAAATTATAAAGCATTATTGAGAAAAATTAAAGAGGATCTAAAGACTGAGATATACCATGGCTGCTGAAAGAAAAAGATCAGACACAAAAGAGAATATACTGAATGATTCCACTTACATAAAGCTCAAAGCCATGCAAAACTAATCTACATGTTTGGAGTTAAGATGATGGATTCCTTTGGGATGAGAGAGAGGGCATAAAGGAAGTTGTTGGGGTCTGAAATGTTCTATTTCTTGATTTGGGTAATAGTTAAGTGGGTGTGTTCATTCTAATACTCTTCTGAAGTAGATGCATAAGATTCTTGTACTTTCTTAATGTCATAATTTAAAAATACATTTTACAGAAGTGAGTTTATTGTAAAAATGTTTCCCAGTGCACACTATGGAGGGAAAGAGTGGGGTGGACATTAACACACACTGAGACATGGATCAGGGCGTCTCTGCATGTACACTGGTGTGTCTGCATGGCCTCTGTCCAGCACAATCTCCCCCTGTGGCTTCCACATGTTCTCATTCTCATCAGTCCAGCCTTAGAAAGCAGCAGGAGCTGAGGAGCTATTGATTGCCACCAAGGGCTCAGCATCCTGACCTGCAGCATGGGAATCCTTTGCTGAGGCAATTTAGTGCTTTAAAATGTGACTTCAGGCTATGTCCCTCCCCCATTTCCCAGCAGCAGGAAAGGGTGTTGCTGCACACAATTCATTAAGAGCTTCTCCCTGCCCTGGCCACATTACATTTGTGGGAGACTGGGTTACTGTAACCCCAAGGTAATGTAAGCAACACAGGAGGCAGCCATGCTGACCTAGGCCTTGCTGCCCTCCCTGCGGAGCCCATAGCAGTGCAGCACCACTCTGTGGAGCTGTCCCAGGTTCGCTCCATGTTTCATGGGGTGGAGGCAGTATCCCAGGGAGAAGCCTGCTGGCTCCATCTCCGGTTTACAGCTTGACCTTGGGTAGGGCACCTCTCAGGGAACTGGCTGCCCTCTCTATAAGATGGGAGTGTTCATATCCCCTTCTCTTCCTGTAGGAAAAACTGAGGTCAAATGAACACTACATTTTGTCATCCAAAATATCATTACTATCACTGTATGGAGTGTGGTGATGGGAGGAAACAAAGAGCCACCGCCCATTTCTCTGTGTGGTGGGAAGGTGAAGCACATCCTTCACCAATCACCACCTTGATGTACAGCAACTTAACATGGTGATGCCCAGCAGTAAAGGCTGTGATGGAAACAGTGAACTCACACTCCAGCCAACTCCAGCATGCCCATCACAGCTGCAGGCTCGCTCCCATGAGGTCACCTCTGGCACCTCTCTCCAGCTGCACTGCTTCCAATTTCCCCCAAAGCCCTCCCCTGCCTGACTTCCAGCTCCCCTTTCTCCTAAGCAAGGGCTTCCCCAGGACAAGAAAGGCATTCTTCCTTCTAACTTGGTGGTTTCAGC
Source organism: Myotis yumanensis (assembly GCF_028538775.1). NCBI lineage: Eukaryota > Metazoa > Chordata > Mammalia > Chiroptera > Vespertilionidae > Myotis > Myotis yumanensis. The sequence goes on along the minus strand of NW_027223759.1, from coordinate 31,191,438 downwards.
GGGAGATCTGGAGGCTCTCAGGTCACATCACTGCTTAGCCTGATAAACTGGCCTCAGGTCCAAAGCACAGACACAAAGTGTCCTTTCCAAATACTGACAAGTGTTGGGGTTGGTCTGAAGTTGTCGGAGCTTATTTAAGTGAAGGAAGGAGACAAGAACCAAGTGGTGAAGGAAACAAATTAAACTCAGGGCTTTATCCAAGAGCCTTGCTCCCTCTCCTCAAGTTGACGGCCATGAAAAGGTGCCCCTTGGAGCTCCTGCCACGGGAGCATCAATTGCCTAACAGCCCAGCTGCAGTCCCTGTGACCCAGCACTGCACTTGCATTGAGGCCACACGTCCCATGGGATGCTCCTGGCCAGGGACTGAGCACTCTGGGGTAACTTTGGCTTGAGGACTTCCCATCAGCCTGGGGAACCTTTTTGAAAACCAGACAGCAACCTAAGACTCTTCCTACCATCCTCCTCCTCCTCCCTGCTCCTCCCTAGGGGTCAGACTTGAAAGCTCTCTCCCTGCTTTCTTCTCTGCCCTTCTGTTCCTCACAGGCCTTCCTTCAATAAATCTGGTGCACATCTAATCCTGTCCTGGCACCTGCTCCTCGGAAGACCTGAGCTAACGCAAATGGTACTGGAGCAGATCCGAGAAAAACAGGCAGAAAGATGGAATCTGGAGACTGGCTCACTCACTACCTGGCGGGCAAAGGGGACACTCTTCTGAGCAGTATGTGGGACATGGAGAGTCCTTGGCACAGAGAAGTGGCACAACTGCTCAGAGACTCACCAGTGACGACCTGGGAAAGAGCCTTTGATCACTGTGTGACGACTGAAGCATCTGAAAGCCTGGGAGGCCCAGAACTGGGGAGCTGGCTGGTTATTCTAAGGTGTGCCGATGTTCAGCAGGGGACAGTGACAGTCTTAGCAAGTGGTCAAAGGCTAGGTAGGAGAGCCGGGGGGCCTCTGGCAACTTACAAAATGACAGCCCCCACTTCCCTTGGAAGGCTGGCAATGCCCCTGTACCTCTCCTCGGGAACCTCCCACCTCCTTTCCCGGTTGCCTGGCCCACAGTGAGGGTTAAATGCCAGTATAATCCAGTGGGGGATGTGCTGGGCCTGATAAGGGAGGAAAGAGATTTTGTACCAATAGTGAGAAGAATTAGTTGCTAATTGAGGGGCTTGATAAGGGGGGCAGGAAATAAGACCAGATGAGCAACCATTCATTGATTTGGGGGTAATTTCTTGAGATGTGGGATTTAGCACCCTGGCAAAGACCCTAAGGCATGGGGCAGACTACTGCCCGGGAGCCTGGAGAAAGTGACAGCTAAGGCTGAGCAAAGTGAAAAGGCATGAACTTCCGTGGCAAACAGCTGAGTAGGAATAGAGGCTGAGGGGAGGGGCTAAGCTGGAATAGATGTATTACTGAGCACACAAGGCCCGCCAGAGAGAGAGGCCTGTGTTCTTTGGGAGGATCTGCAGGACACCCCCTTCACCAGGGTCATCAGAAATGTACCAGTGAGTCCGGCTGGTGTGACGCAGTGGTTGAGCATCGTCCCATGCACCAGGAGATCACGGTTAGATTCCTGGTTAGGGCACATGCCTGGGTTTTTAGCTCAATCCTGGTGGGAGGCATGCAGGAGGCAGCCAACCGATGTTTCTCTCATTATTGATGTTTCTATCTCCCTCTCCCTCTCCCTTCCTCTCTCTGGAAAAAAAAAAAGAAAAGAAAAAGGAAATGCACCAGTGAGACGCCAGCATCACTAAGGAGTCTGGTGGTAGCATTCCTCTGCAGGCCAGAGAGGACCACAAGAGAGGTAGTCACGGAGCTGGGCTCACTAACATCCATGGGGATGAAGGAGCTGAGATACTAGAGGTCAGAGGTCTGAACTACCAGTGATGGTTACTGCCAGGATTCTTTGGCTGCATGTATCCAGGCTCCAGTGGATCAGAGGAAGAATCACCATGGAGAGATGGGCGCGGGGGGGCAATAACCAACCCAGATCAGAGGAGGGGCAGAGAGAGAGATGTGTTGAACCCATGGGAACCTGCTGACACTCCTTTGCCCAACTGTGAACAGTCATATGTGTTAATTCTGAGAGGGATATGACAGCCAAGGGCGCAGAAATCTTGCAATGAAGGTCTGGGTTACACCCAACAGCTAAGCTGCCAAGACCTGCTAGGTGCTAGCTGAGGGTGAGGACCAGTTGGGGCTCCGAGTTCGACTATGATAACAGAGGTGGTAGTTTGTCTCACTCACTTCTCCTTTTTAAGCTCCATTTGGGGAAGTGGCCCAGGGAGACTGAACATAGTAGGGGGCTCAAGGCAGGACTGTTTCCCCACATGGGATGTGAGATTCCTCCAACTAGCAACTCTGGCTGGAGGATGAGCCACGGGCCTGGCCAAAGCTTTTTTAGAGCCTGGTTACAGGCTGAGGCCCTGCCCACCAGCTCTCCTTTCCCCGCCCCTCTCTTTCACAGGGGCAGGCTGGTGCCACTGTCTGCAGTCTCCCACCATTCCTGTGTGCTCCCTTCATCCCCCATACGTCTCTTGTGCATTAATCCAGTCTGGGAGTCTACTTGTCCGTGCACCTGACCTGACCCAGCACAGCCTCCATGATGAGAACAAAACAACAGAAAGAGACTCTCAGTGTGACCCTGAGCTTTGTCCTCTGGGTCTGCTCTGCCTGCACGAAGAGTGTCCTCAGACTGAGGGGAGGCTGAGCAGGCCAGGCCCCCCAAAGCAGGCCAGCACACTGGGAATCCCTCAGGTCCAGAAAGGGCTGACTATGTGATCAGGGGCTGGAGGAAAGAATCGAGGTGGGTTTGCAAGGGCCCAGAGCCCTGCCTCAGCCCTGGCTGCTGCCAGAAAGGCCAGTGACCTGAGCTACGAGGTGCCCTCAGGCTGGGGAGAGGAGAGGACAGAGGTAAGAGCAGAACTGCCCTGTGCTCTGGAAGGCTGCAGGGACACTGTCCTTCAGTGTGGGTTTAGGAAGGTGGAGGCACCTCAGCTAAGGACAATCAGTCCCACAGGAAGCTCTCTCTCTGATACTTCTAGATGTGGGCTATTAGCTCTGATGATACAGGTTTCAAGGTGCCAAGATGAGTCATCTGGCGAGGCAAACAAAATACTTAGTTTCATTTGTTTAGCAAACTCACCGACCCAAGAAGAACGAGGTGGGGGAGCAGGCTGTGGGTGTCAGGGAGTCTCTGGACCAGGGCGAGGCACAGTGCACGGGCCACCTTCATGTTTCTAATAGGCTGCATCACAGAGTGGACAGTGACCCACCACAGAGAGTGACTGGCCAGACTCAGGTTTACAATGACAAATCAAGAGCTCATTCCACCAGACCAGGCTGTCTACCCACCCAGAGGTCTGCAGGGATTAGAAATCCCAGAGTTTCCAGACAAGAAGCTTCTAGGGAAGGTCAGCTTAGCAGAGGCTAGAATCAGAGCTCCCTCGATCTCTAAGCTGTGGAGAGAAAGGCAGGTGACATGGGCTTTGGAATCTGCTAGAGCCAGGATAAGGTTCAGGCTCTGCTCTTGACCACGGTATGACCTTGGGCAGGTTAACCTCTCCGACTCTCAGTTGTAATGTGTTTTTGGTTTGTAATCTGTAAAACTGTGATAGTAAGTCTGTCTTGAGTGGTTTTGAAACTAGAGATAACGGGGGAAGCCCATAGCCCAGTGCTGGTGAGCTGTGGGCAGTTGGGAGGCAGGAGCTCCTATCATTCTTCTTCTTCTTCTTTTTCTTCTTCTTTTTTTTCAAATCCTCACCCGAGGATATTTTTCCATTGATTTTTAGGGAGAGCAGAAGGGAGAGGGAAAGACAGAGAAACATTAATGTGAGAGAAACACACTGACTGATTGCCTCCTGCATGTGCCTCGGTTGCAGGCTCCTGGCCCTGGTTTGGGGCATGCAGGAGGCAACCAACTGATGTGTCTCTCTCACATAGGTGTTTCTCTTTAACTTTCCCTCTCCCTTTCACTCTCTAAAAAATCAATGAAAAAAAATATCCTCGGATGAGGATAAAAAAGAAAAGAAAAGAAAAGAGTATCACAATAAAGCTAGTCTTAATCTTTTTTTTTTAAAGTATTATTTGTCAGGTCCTGGGCTAGTTACTAGAGTACTGAAATGAACAAAACACATAGTGGTTTTAATAATTAATTATTACAAACTAATACTGAGATATCAAGCTAATTTCTTTCACATGTAGACCCTCATCTCTCTGCTGCTGCCGCCTTCATGTCATTTGGTTCCTTAGGGAATATCCTCATTTCCCAAACATCACTATTACTCCAATATTGGGACTCAGGCACTCCTGGGGAAAAGACCCTGACCATGAAAAGAGGAACACAGGGCAGAGCCTGGGAGGAAAGAGAAAATCATGGTCAAGATCATGGGGTTCTCCGTGCTTCACTTCACAATATCCAAGTGAGAAAAGGAGTTTGCCTTTGGATAGAGTGTATCGCACACAGCTGAGGGGGTGGGGGGGTGAGGTGGGGGCACCAGCCTCCTCCAGAATCAAGAGATGAGGTTAGCTGCATCCAGCACTCATGGACACAACCCTGCTGGCAGGGGAAAACAGAACAGAGTACATGAGGTGACTTCTCTGTTTGGGAAGGAGAGGCAATCAACACTTACTTTGGGCGTTCTATATGCTAAGTCAGTGATGATGTTTTTAACATGTCTTCCTGCTCAATCCCATGACAATCATGCCAGGTAGGTATCATTAGTCCCACTGATCTTAACAGATGAAGAAACCTGAGGCTCAGAGAGGTTAGGAAATTTGTCCACATTTTGAGAATGAACCCCAACGTTGCCTCTAAGACCGTAGTCGGCAAACTGCGGCTTGCGAGCCACATGCGGCTCTTTGGCCCCTTGAGTGTGGCTCTTCCTAAGCCTTAGGAGTACCCTAATTAAGTTAATAACAATGTACCTACCTATATAGTTTAAGTTTAAAAAAATTTGGCTCTCAAAAGAAATTTCAATCGTTGTACTGTTGATATTTGGCTCTGTTGACTCAATGAGTTTGCCGACCACTGCTCTAAGACAAGCAAGACAGAACCATAGGGAGGGGCCATTGAGGCACTGGATCATATACTTTCCTATCCAGCTTCCTACACAAATGTTTTCTTTTACACGTCTTTGGGGGCCAAAGCATACTTATATTTAGAACCCCGAAATTCTCCTCCTAAACATCGCTTACTCTGATACATATGAATACTAGGAGCTAGGGGTTGGGCCAAGAAAGAGAGCTAGGCTATTTTCTCCTCTCAGCTTCAAAGACAACCTAAGCTGTTGTCACTGGACCACATGAATTTATAGGGAAGAGGGCCAATGCCCTTCTCCCACTGAACCAAAACCCTGCCAATCTTTGTTTCAGGGAGTGAAGAGTCAGGCAGGAAATGGAGTCTGTAAACACTCCTGGGCATAAAGATCTGTTTCTGCTGCCACGATCTCCATGCATGGGGGCTGCCATCCACCGCCATCCAGCAAGCAGCAGGGAGTATGGGGTGGCACTGACAAGCAGGGTAACAGAATGGCATGCCAAGCAGCTTGAGGCTTATGTTTCTCCTATTCCTGAGTGATGCTTGCCCTTACCGCCCAGAGACTTGCTCAATTGTCCCTGCTAGTCCCTGGACTCCAAAGAAGTCCAGTCCTACTTCTCTGCTGAATTAAGCACTACAAGAAGCTGAGATGGTAATTCCAATACCATGGCTTACATAGCCTGGAACAGTGCCGTCCAAGAGTAGGAAGGATGGTGTTAAAGGATGCGTGGCCAGCCTTTCCTAAACAATTAACTTGGGAACCGAGGGTACACAACAGCTCACCATGACATCCTCCTAAACGTAAATTACAAAGGGTAATGATGCCTTGAAAGCAACCTGAGTGGAGATTTGATCATGAAGCACCCAGGAACCATCTCAACCCATATCAAAGCAAGAGCTCTGAGGAAGACACGGGTTTTCCTTTGGAAGGTAATGTATAATCCCACTGGAGTATGACTATTTGATTCCTTTCACTGCATAAAATTAATAGCTTAGATATTTAAACATTCAGACCAGGGCATGTTGTCCTCAAGTCCATATTGAGACTGTTCTTGTCACTGACTGGAGTTTCTAAGGTAGCAACTTGGGACAACAGGTTATCTATTCTCTCCCCAGAGTAAACATGATAATGTGACTCTGCCTCAAACAGCTGTGGCCAGTGACCGTGAGCAAGTGCCCTTGACCCAAGCTTCTGCAAATACAACAATAACAAAAGGAAACTCAAGTGCTCACTTTGGCAGCACCTATGGTGAAAGAGAAGTCTTCAGGTTGTTATGAGGATTAAACTGAATAGCAAGTGTAATGTTCCAGTACTGTCCTAACCCCCAGCAGAGTTTCTCAATGGTGGCTGACGTTTTATTTACCATCATCGTCATTGTCATCATCAGGGCATATTCCTTTGCCTTGCTCACCACCACTTTTACTGTCTCACAGACAGAAACACATAGTCACAGATCAGTCTGCCGGGAAGAAAGGCAGGGCTATGGAAGCATGCACCTCTTCTGATAAATCTCTAGAAGTTCTCAGAAACCCCCCCAACTACAAAATTCACGAGGTAGACAATTACAACAAAACCTGCAAACCTAAGTGTAATCAGACAACGTCAACGAGAGCCGAAGTCACACAGTGAACCAAATTAGCAGGCACATGGCTGGAGATAAAGCAGGGCGGGTCTGGAGAACAGCCGGAGCCTGGAAAGGAAGGTCTGCTTCGGGACACACAAGTCAAACATCACAGCTGCTCTTATACAAGCACTTCAAGTTCTCTGTTTACGGGCAAAAGGAGAAATATTTTCCTGCCACCTATTTTCTAGTATAGTCATGAAAAGTGTGATTGTCTCCCTGACAATCTCTTTGTAGGAGAAGCCCAGTACAAGAAAGCTCACAGGTGCTACCCCTGCAGGACACAGCGAGGTGACTCCCTTTCCACTGAGTGGCTTACTTGTTGCTGTCACGGTACTCGTAGATGTGACATCCTTGAGGCAATCCAGTCTCATGGTCCAGAGTGAAAGCAAGCTTCAGCTGAATAAAGAGAGAAGAGAAAAACAAGTAAGATTTAGGCAGCATGCTCTATTCATTCTGATAGGTGAAATTTAAAAAAAAAAAAAAAAAAAGCAAAATCAAACTCCCTTCAGCTGATGTATTGTGGAGAACCTGGGCCTGCCACTTCTGGGAACAGCCCATGCCTCACAGGGACACTGTTGTTACCAGGACTCTACTGTTCATTTGGCATGCAACCAATTATTTATTAAGCACCTACTTTGTGACACTGATCTGACTGACGGGGAAAGAACAGTGAACAGTGGCAGAAAGTGGCCTCATTCACGGATCTTATAGTCCAGTGCAGAAGATGGACATCAATCACATAAACTAATGACTATAGATACAAAAAACTTCAAATTAAAATAGGTCCTCTGAAGCAGGAAAAACCTCCCATGTTTCTATAAAAGTAAATAACTGGACCTAGACTAGGACTGAGGAAAGAAGGAGAGGGTTACCTGGACCATAGGGAGGAAGAATGGGGGGAGCAGATGGTTCTCCTTGGCACAGAGCAGAGGCCATGGTGCAGGAGTTTCAGGACTTGAAGGATGGCTGGGAAGCCAGAACTCGCTTACAGGGGACACAGTGCACAGTGATGCAGCAGAGGAAGGCCAGGGCAGAAAATGCAGGACCCTCTTGGCTACATTAGAAATTTTGGCCTTTACCTTAATAGCAAAGGAAGGACTATGACAGTGATGGCGAACCTATGACACGCGTGTCAGAGGTGACACGTGAACTCATTTTTTTGGTTGATTTTTCTTTGTTAAATGGCATTTAAATATATAAAATAAATATCAAAAATATAAATCTTTGTTTTACTATGGTTGCAAATATCAAAACATTTCTATATGTGACACGGCACCAGAGTTAATTAGGGTTTTTCAAAATGCTGACACGCCGAGCTCAAAAGGTTCGCCATCATTGGACTATGACATGTTTTAAGGAAGGGATGGATATTTATTAAGCACCTACTTTGTGACACTGATCTGACTGACGGGGAAAGAACAGTGAACAGTGGCAGAAAGCGGCCTCATTCACGGAATTAAGCACTACAAGAAGCTGAGATGGTAATTCCAATACCATGGCTTACATAGCCTGGAACAGTGCCGTCCAAGATCCCTCTGGCTACCATGTAGAGACCAGACTGCAGGGGAGAGAGCAAAGCAGGAGCCCTGTAGAAGGCTGTTGAGAAGAGCAGGTGAGCAGTGATGGGGGCTGGGCATAGAGGGCGGGCAGGCAAGATGGATAGAAATGAACAATTTGAGATCTATCTTTGAAGTGAACTTTTAGAAGTAGAATTGACAGGATATACTGATGGACTTGATGTTCGGTAGTAGTGAAGACGTTGATTTCAACAACCAGGCAGGTGGTTGTTCCATTGCTGAACTTGGATATGGATAGGGAGTCAAAAGTTTGATTTCGGACATGTTAACTTGGAGGCACTCATTAGCTCTCTCTGGTTAGGGACGATGAGGAATAAGAACTCTGGTAATGAAGTCTCCCTTTCTGGATCCCAGAGGGGCTGGGGTGGGTGGTGCTCAGGTGAGTGTAGAACTCCGTCTGTGTCATTGAGGAGCCAGAGCTCCGGGAGGTTCTGTGTGTCCTCCTAGAGCCCAGGTGACTGTGGCAGCTTTAACATTTCCAAATGCAGAGCCAGTTACTAGGTTTACAAATCCACTGGGTTTTTAAATTGCTAGGGAAATTTTCACTAAAATCAACTGCACATTAGAAGGATATAATATTATAACTTTTTTTCTAACTGCAAGGCTGTTAACAGAGCTAATGATCTGCATCATTAGATACTGGATGAGTTTTCTCTTCCTTAGAGGGAAACAAGCTGGTAGGAATGGTTTGTCCTCTTACTGACCCACATGAAAATACAAAAACAGAAACAAGCCCATCACAAAGCCAGAAACTTCAAGTTAAAGGTGTGTTTTCCCTACAGAGCACTGCTGGTTCTTCCCAGACCTCCTTCAGTAAAACAGAAAATAATTATTTCAAAAATCTATTAAACCCTTTTCTCTTTATCTCCCCCTCTGCAGCTAAGGTCAGGTCTATAACCATCTGGTCTGCTTCAAAGACTGTACTGCTTAGAAATTTTTAAATTATTTGACTCAATGATTCAAGTTATGAATTTATGTCTTAGAAAAATTATTATAAATGTAGGAGGAAAAGTTGTGTTTTTGTTTTTGTTTTTTTCAAAACTGTTCACCTCAGTATTATTTGCTGGAAAGACTGTGAAAGACCAGCAACAGCAGAAAGGTTAAATAAACTTTACCAGAGTCACATGCAGAATAGTATGCAGCTGTTACACTGTTTATGAAGAATTTTTATTAACCTGGGAAAATATCTGGATTAGATGAAAAAAAAAAACACACACACACAAAAACAACAATAGATGCATACTTGATTATATACAAGAAGACTATGTAAATATCACAGACTGCATAGAAGAAAGATGGGAAGGTACAATATCAAAATGGCAGTAGGCCTTGGCATGGCTCAGTTGTTTGGAGCATCGTCCTGTACACCAAGGTGTTCCAGTCACTGATTTACAGACACAGAGCCATGCCCCCTGCAGGCTGCTGTGCCCGTTGGCACATTTTGATCTGGTCCAACAGACCTTTAGTCATCCAATTTTACCCGAGTTTTTTATTTCTCCTTTTGCTTCAGTAAGAAAATTTTGCCTCACATCTACCCCCACTCAGTAACTGTGCCACTAGACGACAAGCAGTGGCTCAAATTCTCTCAATGGCCAGGTGCTCCCCTCTCACCAGTGCTTTTGAAGAGGCACACACAGTCCTTCACTCAACAGTAGTTACTGACTGTGTCCTATGAGCCAGGCTGCCATCTGTATCCTTGCGGCTCTAACTAGGGCCTGCAGGGACCCATCTGTGGAGAGCTGCAGCCTGGAAAGTCTTATGAGATGTCCTGAGGTCTGTCTTTCCCTTTCCAGAGGCAGCTGCCATGTCAAGCAGGAGAAGAGTCTGCCCCAATCAACCAGACCATTCTGACTGCACAGCATTCCTGGTACTGAGTGAGGAGGGAAGACAGTGAAGGAACCCAAGGGCAGTCACAGGCCACTCCTCCAGCAGAGGAAGGAGGCCTTTAGATGGGTCTAGTTGACAAAAGGTTTTCCTCTGGACAAAGGACAGGCCACCTCCCTTGGGCAGGAAATGGAAGAGTCCTACTTTCAGGGGTTCATGCTAGATCAGCAAGGAGGGCAGGTTCAGGACAGCGAGAGTATGAGACTCCTGCTGGGACCCCTTCTGACTAGCTCTTGTGCTATGACATGGGCCCCCAAGAAACTGGCCATATGGGTGAGCTGAGGCTCTCGGGTGAGTGGAAGCGGTGAGGACCTTCGGGAGAGCAGAGGGCTGGTGGGATGAGGACAAGAGAGGCAACAGGACCATCCTCCCAGCAGGTGGCAATAGGTGAGCAACAAGGATGGCTGATTCAGGACTAAGTATTCCTCAGGATTCTCAGACATTGCTTGAGGAAGACCCTTCAGGGAAACCTAAGGGGAAGAACAAATGCCCTGGGCTAAGCAGGAGAGGGGTGCACAGAGTCACTAAATGTAACCATTAAAGGAAATGTGACCTTACTTTGGAGGCCAACCCAGTGAAGCCAACGGCCAGATCACATTCATGAGGCTAACCAGGAAAGGGTGGCTAGTCATGGCGTGCCCTGGGCTCATAAACAAGTCAGTCTTCAATCTGTTCAGGTCATAGTTGGCTTTCCCAAACAGCCACGTTCCTGAAGAACATTATACTCAGGCCACTTGGCACTAAACTCCATCAGCTAAGGAAGGTACCAGCTCAGAACTTGCGCTGCTTTTGAAAACACCTGGCCTGACCTTGGATGGGCAAAACATGCACTAAGAAGTCTAGGAGTTGCCTGTCTTGTCCACAACAGCTCCAAGATGAACTCTGGTGGACAACCAGTTCTCTCTCTGACCTTGGCCTGGATGGTACTTGCAGGCTGCTCCATCATTGAGCAGGGTGACCTTGGAGTCCAGCTCTGAGTTCCTCTGACAGGGGTACATTGAGAGAGGTAGCTGGTAAAAAAAAGTGCTATTCTGTGGCCAAGCTTGCTCGAGTTCAAACCAACATGGGTTCTCTGGGAGGCCTGTGAGCTTGCTTCAATCTGCTAGCTATTAGGACCAAGGTTCAAACGCAGGTCAAGGACCAGCCTGGGAAGCCTCCAGCCGCTACATGGTTGACTCTTCCCCACACAGGCCACTAGTCTTGCAGAGTGTCCAACTCTCTCTCAAGCTGAAAGTGGCAAACCCCATCCTAGTTCAAACATTTCAGGTATGCCATTTATGGCACTTAGAAAGAACAGAAAAGTAACTTCTACCTGAGCCTGGTTTTGTAATTGAAAAATCTTATTAGAAGGAAATCTTCACATTCTCTGAGGTGATCTTTAGTTTTTCTTCTTTAGTTTTCCTTGTTTGGTTTGGATTTCCTAAGCATTATTTCTTTTTTTCCATCTCCTCTTTGCTTTCTTTTATAAGACAAAGATGCTGTGGACTTGGCTTTTACTTGGTTCACAACGATTCTATGGCAATGTATTAAGTTTCTTTCTCCTAAGTCCACTGAAGTCTTTTTGGACTTGGAGAAAGCTTTTTAAGAAAGAACTTGCTCATTCAGCAGGATTTTCCTCCCCACCCCAGGCTCTGGTTCTGACCTGGAAAAAATAAGAGTGAGAAAGAGCAAGAGAATCCTGCAGTCCTGACGCTCAACTTCACAAACCACAAAAAAGAACCTTGCTCCAGTAACGTAATCATGGAGATTGCTGGCACCTTGGTCTTTCAAGAAAAATACATCCATCTGCTGGCACAGGGACCCGTCAACTCAATCCTGTTCAGCATGGAGTTCCCGATTCATTAGTGTTGGAAAGTCTATAGTGAGGCTGGCCGCTCCCACTGGATGACGCCTCCCCGCGCACCGTCTGTAAACCCCACAGCTGTGTTTTCACTTAAGGCCACTTCTCCCGACTCCATTGCACCTTGTTCCAGAGGCTCGTTCTATTCTCATTACGGTTAAAAATGACAGGACAAGGATTCTTCAATGCTGAGGTTTTATTTGCTCAGAAGAAAAACCGCCTGTCTCCAGAGCTATAGTCAACCCATACGAAAGGCTGCTCTTCAGTTAGGAGCCTCAGAGGCCAAGCATGTAAGTTTATTCTGTTTGCTTCCGTCAACAAGCTAGTCCCAGGAGAGAAGCCTGGCTTCTCCTGCCCACCTCTCAGGCTGCCTCCTCTTCTGAGGGTCACTTCATCGCTCACCAGCAAGGCCAGGGTGGTAGGGCTCTGCTGACCACTGCCCCACATTACTTCTGCTTCTATTACTGAGAACAGCCCAGAAGAGCTCATTCCCCATCCCAGGGTCTCCTTTAGCAGAACAGCCTAGCTTTCTTGATGAGGCCTTACCTGGTTACTGAGCTACACTGTTGCCCCTCACATTTCTGGCCGACATGACTACAAAGCATGGTGAGCAAGTCTGCATGTGTCACATATGAAGGCAGAGACTTGCAACTTATCTGCTTGCTCATCCTACCCACAGCTGAAGCATTTTTTATGATTTTCATGGCCAACGAGGGTGACTGTGCTGGGACATTGCCAGCTCAGAGCTCTGGGATCATTTCAGATCAACCACTGTTCAGGGACTGGAGTTGCCCAAAGCTGCTTCTACGGGGAAGTGCCAGTGCTAACTGTGGTGACAGCACCGGCCCCTCCACGGAGGGGAGATGTCATCTGGGTCCCTTTGCATTTAGAAGATATCAGTTCTGCCAGCTAGCTATCTGCTTTCTAAAGCTTGAGGCCCTGCCCACACAGTGGAAAATCTCCCCACTGCAGACCTTGCAGAGCCTCCAGCATCAGAGTCTGCTCGCTGCTTCTACTCCACACCCAGCAGGGAGGAGGCAGCCTGGTGAGAGGCCACCAGCCACACAAGGAGATGCTCTAAGCTTCCCTTGGAGGCAAGTGAGGCTGCAGGCAAGTTATGTATGTGGACTTGAGCTTGCTCAGAGCTCACTTGCCTTCCTTAAGTTTTTTGTTTGTTTGTTTTAATATACTTTTATTTATTTCAGTGAGTAAGGCAAAGGGAGAGATAGAAACATCAATGATGAGAGAATCCTCGATCCGTTGCCTCCTGCACACCCCCTACTGAGGATCAAGACTGCAACCCAGGCATGTACCCTGACCGGGAATTGATCTGTGATCTCCTAGTTCATAGGTCGATGCCCAACCACCAAGCAACACCAGCCAGGCCATGGAGCTGTTTTAATCATCCTTCAATTTTCACCAAAGTTTGTTTTAAGAAATAGCCTTATAAAACCTCCTTCTTCATTTGCCATAAATGTAAAAATCTGTCCACTATGACATTTAATGTCCCCAATATCAAGCCTTACATGAGAAAGTGCTTTGAGAGCTAGGAATGAGGCTTGTTATAAGAAGTAACCTTATGAAAATTTCCTTCCCCCACAAAACAGGATCCTTCTGCCTTCTTTCCTGATTGTCTTTCTTTCTATTGCATTCATTTCATGGGTCATTTTCTTTGTTCTAAGTGTTCTCAAACCATTTTTGGAGATGGATGAGGATGTATATAAATAAAATAAGGTTCTTCAAAATATAAGCCAAAATTAAAACTGAGATCCAGGCAAACTTGAACACAATCTGATGAAACAATGAGCATGATGGTAGGCATTTCAGTTTATGGAAGAGAGAAAACAGGATGGTCTTGTACAATCCTCAGAGCCGTAATCAGGCTGGCTCTACTCTTGAAAAAACAGGAGAGAACAAAATGATCTTCCAGGGAATTGGCCTCAGTTTCTAGGGACTTGAGGATTCAGGAGTTATGTAACTCCAAGCTGGGAGCCAGCAGTGCTGGGCCTGTCTCTGTTCTCTCCCAGACTTCAGGGTGGTGGTGGGGTTCTGCTGGCCTTAGTCTTCCTACCTGTAACATGGAACTGAGTTCCTCTTTGGCCATTGTTGAGGTCTGTTTTATGGACAAATGTGAGATATTTTCTAGGTTTATTGGAAGAAAGCACTTGTGATATGCCCCTGCTAAGTCTGTGAGAATAGAAGCTCTGAGAATTCAGAGAAACCAGTGTTCCCATCTTTGGATGTTTTAATGAGAAATAAGTGACAGTTGAGAATTTTACTACTTAATGCTGTCTGATGTGGCCAAGAGCAACTGACAAAGTTCGTGACATGATTCATGATAATTCTACTTCCTTCCTCCCAGACGGTCAAATGTCTGGACAATATATACCAGGACAATATTCTAAGGGCTTTTCTGGCCCTAGGGCAGCCAGTCTGCCCCTCTCCCCTGCTCCTGCAATCTGACTTCAGCTTATCAACCTGAGGCAGTGGGCTCAGCAGCACCTCCTGGCATAATAGCTGTCCACTGCCATCCAGGCACAAAATGCCTGTTGATCTGAATTGCTCAGAACAATCTGGAAGGGACACCTAGGAGGCCCATACCTGGAAGCCCATACCTCAGGTTCCTATTCTCATCCAAAATAATTTAAACAGCCCTTTTCTTTATAGAACAACCTATAAACCTAATAGATACCATTCTAATTATGGTAAAAACCAAAAAAAAAAAATTATGGTATTGTGAAGTTTAAAGGAAGTACAAAATAAGTTTACAGCTAAGTTGAGATGCATAACTAAAAAAATTTAAAGAGTTTAGTTGAGGGTGTTAGAAAATGCTAGGATCCAGTAAGAAGGAAAATGAACGGCATTTCTATTTGCCTTACTACCAGAAAAATTAGCTTTGGTAAATAGAGAATCATTGGGTAATCAAACATAATTGAAAATCGTTTAAGAGACTAGACATAATGTTAAATGTTAAAAAAAAAAGTTTTTTAGTAACTTTAGGGGAACATTTTTATTAAGCAGAAACTTGTTTTCCTTTCGACCTTTGTATAGTCTCTTTAGGGGTCTGGGCTGGACTCAGGGCCAGGCAGAGGTTCTTATGCTCTGCAGAGATTTGGGGACCCTCTGGTCTAACTTTCTACCCATTAGACTTCCAAAATTCCCTTCCTATGAGTTCCTACTTTTGCTGCGATCCCCCTGCCTGGGACACTGGCCTACTGTATAAGGAAGGAAATGCAAGCAGGTGTACTTATCAATGCAGGGAGGCCACACAGATTAGAAGTAAAGGTGCAGCCTCTTTGGGCAGTATAATTTTGAATTCTGTCTTCACTTCCTATTAGCTGTCTACTAGTAAGCCCAGGCAAGTGACTGTACCTCAGTTTTCTCATCTGGAAAATGGGGATAATAGTACCTACTTCATAGGGTTGTTGTGAAAATTAAATGAGGAAAACCACATTAGAATAGTACCTGGCTATGGCAAACATTCTGTAAATGTTCCTGATGTAATAAGCCTGGGTTTATTTCTTATAATGAGTTGAGATCACAATTTAGAAGATGACACACTGGCACACGCTGACTGGGACTCCACAGTTCCAAGTATGATCACCATGAAACCTGAGCTGGAGCAGTGCTTTGGAAGCCACTTCTCCATGTGCAGGAGCACTGTGGCACTCAGCAGGAGGACATGATGCTTCAAAGCATCACCTGTCTGCTTGGACAGCCCCACTGGCATTTACAGTGCTGTCGGCTGTGCTGATACGGGCTCCTATCACAGGGCAGCCCCACTGTATTTTCTGGTGACCAGGTCTCCTGCAGCAGCAGGTAGGGGGCTGCTGTGCCCTACACGAGGCTCACTACTCAAAAGAGAAGCTTTGAAGAGCCTGCAAGGTTGGCAGATGCCTCAACATGGAGGCTGCCCAGTACCTCTGCACCGACACCAACTTGTCAGTAAATCTCTCCTTGGGAAAGGAAGAGGCCACAATGACCTGCTAGAGCAGCGGTTCTCAACCTGTGGGTCGCGACCCCTTTGGGGTCGAACGACCCTTTCACAGGGGTCGCCTAAGACCATCAGAAAACACATATATAATTACATATTGTTTTTGTAATTAGTCACTATGCTTTAATTATGTTCAATTTGTAACCATGAAAATACATCCTGCATATCAGATATTTACATTACGATTCATAACAGTAGCAAAATTACAGTTATGAAATAGCAACGAAAATAATGTTATGGTTGGGGGTCACCACAACATGAGGAACTGTATTAAAGGGTCGCGGCATTAGGATGGTTGAGAACCACTGTGCTAGAGCAAGGCAAGGGGCTGGCTCTGACAGTCTGATATAAAAACATTGCTTCTATCATGGTCTGATTCTTTTCATTTATCCTCAAGTTGGAACATGTCTGTAGCTGTATATTAAACTATTACAGATTATAAGCTCCCAATTGGTTACTCTTGGTGATCCCCCACAAGCCTTTGTTAAATACAGTGGGGCCTTGACTTACGAGTTTAATTCGTTCCGTGACGGAGCTCGTAACTCAAATTACTCGTATGTCAAATCAAAAAGTGAACGAGTGAGACACGTGATGCTGGGCTGATGTTGTGGCGTTCACTGTGACGTTCGCTGCGCCAGATAGCGGTGGGGTATCTGAAGCTGGCTCGTAACCCGAATTTTAGCTCGCAACTCAAAGCAAAAAATTGGCCGAGAGACGGCTCCTATCTCGAAAAACTCGTTAGTCGGGACACTCGTAAGTCAAGGCCCCACTGTAAAGGATTTCCACTGTAAAGGTGATGTAGGGCTCTGCAATAAGTAGTAGGAATAACAGGTTCCATACTCAACCAGACACGGTGCCGAGGACTTCATGTGTACAGGTACCACTACTTCTGTTTTAAAGATGAGGAACTGAGGCTCAGAGAGGGGAAGTAACTTGCCTACCCAAGATCAGGCAACACTTGGCAGACCCAGAAATGGAACCCAAATCCATGTAACATTTCCCATTGGGCAACACCTGCAATTTCTTATCCCACAAACAGGGGGCTCCAAAATTTACTTCTCTCATCTAGAATCCGATAGATGAAGGATAGCAAAGGGCGTTCAGCCTCCCTAGGCTCACTAGCAAAGGCACTATTGAAGAACAAGGTGGGGACTCTTTCTGTCCAGCGGGGAGGCTGGGCAGACCGACCTGCCCAGTTTCAGGTGGAGAAGCTGGACTGGAGGAAGTGAATGCTGGGTGGGCCTGCCTCCTTTAGTGTCCTGCCAGGTAAGCCCACTCAAGTGACAGCAAGTGAGAAAGAGAGAGATGGGTTGGTTATACTTTTCCAGTTCAATGAACTACCCTCTGGTTGACGTGCCTCTGTCACACAGGTAGTTAGTAATAAAACCAGAACCAGAGCCAAGGGCTTCACAGGGTATGCAAATGGCTAAGAGAAGAAATACCAGTCAGCTAGTAAAAATAATGGATGGCAGGAAGAAAAAAAAATTAAAGAAGCAATAACAACAAAAACTACAATTAATATAGGATCTATTATTATCCTACTGAAAAAATGGGTTGGGGTTCATAGAGCCAATTTCTTTTTCTTTTTTTAAAATATGGAGCGCTTCACGAATTTGTGCGTCATCCTTGCGCAGGGGCCATGCTAATCTTATCTGTATCATTCCAATTTTAGTATATGTGCTGCCGAAGAGAGCACCATAGAGCCAATTTCTATTACTGAAGTCATGGGCCCCTATCTATTGGTGCAATGTGTGTCTAGTCCAATGGGTTCTTAAACTGGACCGGAGGGCCAGAACAAAAGCATGGATGGAGTGTTTGTGTGAACTAATATAAATTCAAAGTAAACATCATTACATAAAAGGGTACGGTCTTTTTTTTTTTTTTTAGTTTTATTCATTTCAAACGGGCCGGATTCGGCCCGAGGGCCGTAGTTTGCCCACGGCTGGTCTAGTCCTATGTCATTTCATCTGTAAAATGAAAGCCTCAGAAGAGATGTTCCTTTGGTTCCATGTTACAATTCGGCAAGCAAGCCCTTGTTGAGCACAGTTCTGAATAAGGACTGTTTCTATCCTAGTTCTGCCACTTCTAGCGATGTGACTTTTGACAAGTTACTTAACCCTAGTCAGTTTCCTCATCTGTAAAAATGGGTATAAGGTTTAGGACTGAATAAGGTAACACATGAAAGCACTTGGCAAGAGGCAGGTGCTCCATACATTCTAGCTGTTTGTTATTATTAATAATAAGCCAAGGAAGTCTGCTGTGTCTCTTTATAGAAAACCAGGCTCTTAACAGTCACAGACGATTAAGGAAATGACCACTCCAGCCCTTCAATGACCCCAGGTTATTCTTTCCTTTGTTCCACCGTGGAAACAAGTGGGGACTTTTAAAAGGCCCTTCCAACAGGCATCTCCATGGGCACACCCTCATGAGAATAAGCAGCCACTCCCCATGCCAATGTCACCAGGGGGCCGAGAATTCTGAAAGTGGGAAAAAATGGCCCCGGCTCTCAGTTTAGCACCAATGCCTCCAGAGGACAGCCAGGGTTTGTGCGGAGGCCCCAGCAGCACACTGAGCACAGAGTGGGACAGTGCCAAAGAGAGGCAAGGGTCAGATGTGTGATTGAATTAGGTGCTGCATGGATACCCCACAAAGCTCAGCATCACTCAAAGGCTGCATGTGTGAAGGATGACAATGGCCCGCACTGCCCACGATGTCACCTTTACCATGACTTGCTACAGAAATCTGAAGAAATCTCCCCCCAAATCACATATGCAAAGAGTCCATTACATAGTCGAGAGAGCACTTTGAGTAGCTGGGAACCCAGCACAAATGGCTGACTATATCTTAAGCAATATGCCCAAGGCCCATTGAAAACGGACAAAAATGGGTATTCAGGATCCTTCGTGATTTATTAAAAGTGGCATTGTCTGTGCCTTTGCATGGCACCAGCAGGGGTGGGATTGAGGGCACTTCTCCTGACGGTGGGGTCACCCCATGTGTCTCCTGTTCCCTTGGACTTTTCAACTCCCGTGGCCCACATTCACTCACTCACTCTTTCTCCTTTGAAGTTAATGAATACCGCCTCATCTATCACTGACATGTTGGGTTTCAAAAGGACTGGGAGTAAATTCACTCCTTTTATTTTATTTTTTTTTAACCAGTGAGAGGGCTCAGCTGGGAAGAGGGAAGGAGGGAAGGTGGAGGGCAGCAGCAGGACCGAGCTAATGGTGCTGCTTTCCTCAGCTCCATGCAGCCCCAAGTGCTCCTCTGGCGTCCTCGCTCGCAGTGGGGGGACAGAGATGTGCCACGTGCTGTTCCTCAGTCCCTGTGTGTGCTCACCACAGCCTCTTGCACTGGTCTTTATATTGTTTCTAGTCCTACTCACTGTACTTTGGAAGGTACGCATGTTCCTAGTGCTTCCAGAAATGCTCACTTAACTGGAACAGAAGAGAAACCTATGGCACACCAGACTTCCATGGCCACCTGCCTCGTGGGTTCTTTAAGCAAATGACCCCAATGTACCTCAAGCCCACAGGGTCCCCACCTCGTGCCTGCTCTTCCTCCCAGGGTGTGGGGAGACTCTCCTGGGTGACACCATAACCAGCCAGCTGCCCAGTCAGAGAAACCCAAGAGTATCCAAATGCCCCATCTCCACTTCCTGGATTCTGATTCCACTTCCTCAGTACCTCTCGTCTGGGCTTTCCTGTCAGCTGTATGATCTCAAGGCAGGGCTGTCCTGGATTATTGCTACAGCTACCCAACTCGCTTCCTTGATGCTCACCTTGACCCCTTTCAATTCTTTCTCTCGAGTTTCCAGAGAGAACTTTCGAAAACACAAGTCCATCCCATCACTCCCATATGTAAAATCCTTCCATGGTAGCAAGTTGAATTAAAAACACTTATATTTCAGTGCAAAGCAAACAAGATCCCTGGTTACTTACATCTCTAATGACATTTCCCAGCCACCCCATAAGCCCTTCCTGACACAGCCACACCAACAGCCTACACATTCCAGACATACCAAACCTCTGCACTGTCCTGCCTGGAACATCCTTGGAAAAGCCATTCCCAACCTGCTCTCAACTGCTCTCTTTTACTAAGACAGGAATCTCCTCTGGCTCTTCGGATCCAGCAAGGATCACAATCAGGACAAGGCATTTCTGGGAGATGCGGTGGCTAATCTGTTGTGCAATGACGGACACAAGCCGACAATCAATGTTGTTTTCTGAGTGTTTTTGCTGCAGAGCCTTTTCCCATGGATGAAAGATGGCAGGCCTCTACTTTGCTTGGCTGAGGTTGGTCCTTTCACAGATTTCTATCAAACGTTAGCTGCACGTCCTTCCCAGGCAAGCAATCCTTGGCCTCGCATCCACATCAGGCTCTCTTCCCACCTCATCATACTCCAGCTGTTCTGAGGAAAACCTGATTTCAATGGCAGTCATAACTAGCAAGCTGCCTTGTTGACTATAATTTTTAAAAGCCTCTCGGTTATAAGATTAAAGTGTGATTGAGTGAGTCACCGACATGGGTGTTTGCATGTAATCGGCAAAGCCCTGTGCTTGGCACCACTCACTGTCCTGATTTTGTGCAGCAGTCAGAGGAATTATCTAGAAAGTTTAGAGGGTTTTCTCTTATCATCAGCACCTTCTTTGGGAAGATATAATCTTCACTTTTATGCCAAGTCTTAAGCCAGGAAAGCCTCATATGTGTTTAAAAGCCACTCCTGGGGCAGCTTCTGACGCTGATACCTGCTCTTCAGATGGTTCCTGGGGGGCACCATGCCTGGAAAGGCTCCCAGGACAAACTCCATCCCAAACCTTCTCAGGTAGGTCTGTTACTGGAATTGTTTTCCAAAAGAAAGTTCTGGGCCCAAGAAAATAGTGTTTGAAAAAGAAGGGGAACCTAAATATAAATCCTAAAACTATGAAACTTCTGGAAGAAAACAGAGTAGAAAATCTTTGTGACCTTGGGTTAGTCTAAGCTTTCTTAAGCAAAAGCACAATAAAAAAAATTTTTTTATAAACTAAACTTCATCGATTTTTAAAATTTTACTCTTCAAAAGAGGATAAAAAGACAAGCCAGAGAGGGAGAGAGAATGAAGAACCAAGACAAAGACGAAAAGAAAATATTTGCAAATCACGTATCTGAGAGGATTTGTAACCAAAATATAAAAAGAACTTTCAAAACTTACTAATGAGAAATGAAACAATCCAATTAAAAAATGGGCAAAGATCTGACAGACACTTCATCAAAAAAGATATGCAGACCGCAAATATGCACATGAAAAGATCAACATTTTTAGCCACTAGGGAAATGCAAATGAAAACCACAATGAAATAACACTACACCTGTTAGCATGGCTCAAAAACAAAACAAACAAACAAGAAACTGACAATACCAAGTGTTGGTGAGCATATAAAGAAACCAGAACTCTCTCACATTGCTGGTGAGTGGTAGAGCCACTTTGGAAAACAGTTTGGCAGTCTTTCATAAAGTTAAAGATACACTTAGCATATGACCCAGCAATTTCCCCTCTAGGTATTTACCCAAGTGAAACGAAAACTTAATGGTTACACAAAAGCTTGTAGGCAAATGTTTATAGCATCATTATTTATAATCACCGAAAACTGGAAACAACCCAAGTATCCTTCAGCTGGTAAATGGATAAACAAATTGGTACATCTGTACCATGGAATATTACTGTGCAGTAAAAGGGAACAAACACATACACACAACCACAAGGATGAACCTCTGAGGCATGATGCTAAGTGAAAGAAGTTAGATTCCAAAGGCTGCCAACTGAACGAGTCCACTTGTGCATCATTCTGCAAAAGGCACCACACAGGCATAGAAACCAGACTAGCAGTCACCAGGGGCTGAAGCTAGAGGAGAGGGGCTGACTACTAAGGAGTATGCAAGAATTTTCTGGTACAACACAACTGTCTTATATTTTTATTGTGGCATGTGTAACCTGCAGACCAGTACACTAAAAAGAGTGAATTTTACTGTGTATAAACTATACCTTACTAGGAAAAAAATGTAATTCTGGCTAAAAATGCGGCCAGTGGGGCTAATATTTAAGATGTAGGAGATGATGGTGTATAAAATCTGCCTTTTCATAGGGGACTGAAGAGTTGATTGAGCCCACAAACAAATGAAAGTCAAAACACTAATAAAACACTATTTCCAACCTATCATACTAACAAAGAATAAAAAACCCCACAAACTCTCAATTCGGTGAGAGGCAGTGACAATGTACTATTGTTCCCTGCTGGGGAAAGCCTAAAACAATCTAGCCTTTCTGGAAAATTATCTAACAGTTTGTACCAAAAGCTCTTTAGGATACATAGAAAAATGTTATTGTTAGGTGATGGGTGACTGATCAATGGCTCTTCTGGCTTACTTATTAATTTCTAAGTTCTTATAAAGTAAACATGTATTAATTTTATGATGAAATAATGGAAGTTAATAAAAAAGAGAAACATATCACAGAAAAAAATCAATTCCCTTCAATCCAATAATTCTTAGAATGTACTCCTAAGGAGATAATCCAATTTTATTTTATTTATTTATTTTAATGGAATGTCTGTTTAATCTGAAATTTTATTTATAGGAAATTATATCATAGGTCACACAATTTTGAAAACCAGTCTACATGTACTTAATTGAACATTTCAAGTTTAATTACTAATCCTTCAAACATTAAAACATAATTATGTTAATATATGACAGCTAGGATTGATGGCTAAAACATAGCAGGTATTTATTATAAGAATAATACAAGGTAACCAGCACGATCAACCAAATATAAAATTATGTACTAAAATAGTGCTAAAATAAGGAGAAAAATAATTTTATTTTTTTAAATATTTTTTTTTATTGATTAAGATATTACATATGTGTCCTTATACCCACGTTACCCCCCTCCCCCCCTCCCCCCCCCCCCCCCCCGCTCATGCCCTCACCCCCCCATTGTCCGTGTCCATTGGTTAGACCTATATGCTTGCATGTAAGTCCTTTGGTTGATCTTTCCCCCTCACCCCCACCCTCCCCTACCTTCCCTCCAAGGCCCGACAGTCCAATCAATGCCTCTCCGTCTCTGGATCAGTCCTTGTTCATCAGTTTATGTTGTTCATTATATTCCACAAATGAGTGAGATCATGTGGTATTTATCCTTCTCTGACTGGCTTATTTCACTTAGCATAATGCTCTCTAGTTCCATCCATGCTGTGGCAAATGATAAGAGTTCCTTTTTCTTCTTCCTCTTCTTAAAGAATACCTTTCAGCATTTCATATAATGCTGGTTTGGTGGTGATGAACTCCTTTAGCTTTTTCTTACCTGTGAAGCTCTTTATCTGACCTTCAATTCTGAGTGATAGCTTTGCTGGATAAAGTAATCTTGGTTGTAGGTTCTTGCTATTCATCACTTTGAATATTTCTTGCCACTCTCTTCCGGCCTGCATGGTTTCTGTTGAGAAATCAGCTGACAGTCGTATGGGTACTCCCTTGTAGGTAACTGACTTTTTTTCTCTTGCTGCTTTTAAGATTCTCTCTTTGTCTTTTGCTCTTGGCATTTTTTTTTTTAAATCTTTATTGTTCAGATTATTACATTTGTTCCTCTTTTTTCCCCCCATAACTCCCCTCCTTCCAGCTCCCACCCCACCCTCCACCCTCACTCCCCACCCACTGAGTTCATCCATAGGTGCATGATTTTTGTCCAGTCACTTCCCGCATCTCCCACACCCCTTTTCCCCCAAGAATAGTCAGTCCATTCCCTTTCTATGTCCCTGATTCATTATAGTCACCAGTTCATTCTGTACATCAGGTTATTTATTCACTTGATTCTTAGATTCATTTGTTGATAGATGCATATTTGTTGTTCATAATTTGTATCTTTACCTTTTTCTTCTTCTTCCTCTTCTTAAAGGATACCTTTCAGCATTTCATATAATACTGGTTTGGCGGTGATGAACTCTTTTAGCTTTTCCTTATCTGTGAAGCTCTTTATCTGACCTTCAATTCTGAATGATAGCTTTGCTGGATAAAGTAATCTTGGTTGTAGGTTCTTGGTATTCAGCACTTTGAATATTTCTTGCCATTCCCTTCTGGCCTGCAAAGTTTCTGTTGAGAAATCAGCTGACAGTCGTATGGGTATTCCCTTGTAGGTAATTGAGCCTCTTTCTCTTGCTGCTTTTAAGATTTTCTCTTTGTCTTTTGCTCTTGGCATTTTAATGATGATGTGTCTTGGTGTGGTCCTCTTTGGATTCCTTTTGTTTGGGGTTCTCTGCGCTTCTTGGACCTGTAAGTCCATTTCTTTCTCCAGGTGGGGGAAGTTTTCTGCCATTATTTCTTGAAATAGGTTTTCAATATCTTGCTGTCTCTCATCTTCTGGCACTCCAATGACTCTGATATTAGTCCGCTTAAAGCTGTCCCAGAGGCTCCTTACACTATCTTCACACTTTCAGATTCTTTTTTCATTTTGCTTTTCCAATTGGGTGTTTTTTGTCGAATCTTTGGTTTGATTCTTGTGCTCCTCTGGTCTGCTATTGGGTATAATATTCTTTATTTCAGTCCGTGTATGCTTACTTTCTAATTTCTTTATCGTAGCATCGAGGGTCTCATTAGTTTTCGTGAGGCTCTGCACAAATTTATGGCAAGCCCTCAAAATTGCGATTCTTAGCTCCATATCCTCCATTTCTGTCATGTTTTTTTGTCTCCGCATCTTTTATGCTTTCTTGGTGCACCCCCTTGTGGTCTCTGTGCGCAGTCTTGTTCTAGCCAAGCCTTAATTGTTGTAGTTAACACTAGAGGGATTTGACCACCAGGCCGACTGGCTGTGGAAATCAGCTGTGGGAAAACTTCAGTCCTCAGGGGAGGCGCTAGTCCAGCCCTTGCCTGAGGCGATCGGCAAATGGCTGTGCGCAGGGTTTGGGCGGGGCGGGCTCAACAGGGCGGGGGGAGGGAGCAGCTATGGCCGCTCTCAGTCCATCCCCAGGGGCTCTGCCTCTCTGTCCCAGCAATCGCTGCAAACCTCGGAGGGGCCGTAGCCAGACAGTCCCGCTTCTTCCGTTTGAGTCTGGGTCCCTAGAGACTCGCCCGGATCTGTAGCCCAGAGTCTGAGACTCGCTCCTGATTGAAAATGACAATCGCGCCCTCAGCCGCCAGCCCGCTTTGCGCGCGCACCCTCACCACCGCACCGCCGTACCTTTAAATTTTCCACACTGCGCCTCCGCTGAGCGTCGGAATGCTGTTGTTTTTGCTTCTAGTTGAAGAGTCTCTCCTCAGCCAGCCTTCCTGTGGTTCTGGTTGATGTCCGCTCCGACTTTTAGTTGTATTTTTGAAGTGGTTGTCCACGGCGGCAGTCTCCGGTGTTTACCTATGCCGCCATCTTCGATTCGGATCTGCTCTTGGCATTTTAATGATGATGTGTCTTGGTGTGGTCCTCTTTGGATTCCTTTTGTTTGGGGTTCTCTGCGCTTCCTGGACTTGGAAGTCTATTTCTTTCACCAGGTAGGGGAAGTTTTCTGTCATTATTTCTTCAAATAGGTTTTCAATATCTTGCCCTCTCTCTTCTTCTGGTACCCCTATAATTCTGATGTTGGTACGCTTGAAGTTGTCCCAGAGGCTCCTTACACTATCTTCGTATTTTTGGATTCTTTTTTCATTTTGCTTTTCTAGTTGGGTGTTTTTTGCTTCTTCATATTTCAAATCTTTGACTTGATTCTTGTGCTCCTCTGGTCTGCTGTTGGGAGTCTGTATAATATTCTTTATTTCAGTCAGTGTATGCTTAATTTCTACTTGGTCCTTTATCACAACATCGAGGGTCTCACTAGATTTCTTGAGGATCTCACTACATTTATCGGCGGTTTCCATAAAATTCTTGAAAAATCTTAGAAACGTGGCTTTGAACTCTATATCCAGTCGTTTGCTGTCCTCCATTTCTGTCATTTGTGACCTGTTGCTTTGTCTTCGCATTTTGTCTGCTTCCCTGTGTTGGTAGAGTGGTTTTGTGTGCTAGGTATCCTACAGGGCCCAGTGGCTCAGCCTCCCCAGTTACCTAGGTGGACACTCTTGGTGCACCCCCTTGTGGGCTTTGTGCACAGTCTTGTTGTAGTTATGCCTTGATTGTTTTAGGTGTCACTGGGAGGAATTGACCTCCAGGCCAATTGGCAGTGAGAATCAGCTGTGTCTGCAGTGGGAGAACTTCTGTGCTGAGGACACCCTTCTGGGGCAAGACTTGCTTCAGTGGGGCTTTGGTGCTCACTGAGTCTGCCCCCTGAGTGTGTTCCTTATGAATCTGAGGAGTTGTAATCTGGATGGTCCCACTCTGACCACTGGGTACACTGGCTCTTGGATCTAAGGAGGTGCTAATTAAGCTTCTTCCTGAGGTTACCCAGCAGGAGCTACGAAGAGATATGCATATTTCCCTTCCTTTTTTTGGGGTTTGGGGGTGCCCAGATGAGGCCCAGCTGTGAAGCAATGCAAGCTGCTGTGGGGCCTTGGGCCTTCTCTTGGAAGTTCTGGGTCTGTCTGGCCCAGCTGCAATTTGTTAGGTAATTTTCAGGTTGCAAAGGACCCGGGCATTCATATGCAAAAGCCTTTGCAGCAGCCTGGATGGGGCGGGGTCTTGGAATCAACAGGGCGGAGCAAGCAGCTATGGCTGATTCTCAGCCCTGCCCTAAGGGGCCGAGTGTCTCAGTGACCCGGTAATTGCTGCCAGCACCTCTGAGGGAAAGCCGTCCTCAAGTTCCGAGTTCTGCCTGCTGCCAGATCGTCCAGTTTCTCCCCATATGAGCCCTGGGGCCCCAGAGATTTCCCGGAACCGGAGTTCAGAGCAGTCGGGAGCTTGTGACTCCCTCCCGATTCAAAAAGACAGCCGCGTCCTCCGGTGCCTGCCCCTTTCCCGCGCGCTGGAGCCTCCGTACCTCTGCACTTTACTTTCGTAGCTCCTCTAAGTCTGTGTGCTCTTCTCTTTCCTTCTAGTTGTAGAATTTCCACTCAGCCAGCCTTCCTGTGGTTCTGGACGATGACCGTTCTGTCTTTTAGTTGTATTTTTGAAGTTGTTGTCGGAGGCAGCAATTTCCGGTGTTTACCTATGCTGCCATCTTGGTTTCTCCCCGATAATCCAATTTTATGCATAAGAATATTAATTGCCATGTTATTTATAATATAAAAACTAAAATCGACCTATGACAACAATATTAGGGAAGAGTTATATAAAGCATGGCATATTTATACAAATGGAGTATCTTGCAGTTCCTCTTTGAGGAACTTGAAGTATGATGTGCAGAACTCCCTCTCCTTCCCTCCCTTGCTCACAAATCTTGCGTGATGTCCCCTGTGAATGAACCCAATGCCAACTCCTGATGCTCTACGGCACAGCCCAGTGTGAGCTCTGGCTGCCACGCCTCCCTGGACACACCCAACAACCTGGCCCACTCCCTATGGAGCAGGGGAGGACCCTTCCTTGCCTTGCACCTACATGTCAAATATTCCCCCTCCATCTAGAGACCATCTGAAATATCACAAACAAGGATAATTTTTTCTTCTGGTGGCCACCACCCCTGTACTATAGCTCTTGCTGGGTTCTTCTCTGATAGAGGTGGCACTTCTGTGAGGACAAAAATGGGGCCTTTCTCACCATCTGAACATTCAGCTAACTTCTGCAGGGTGCTATGTGTCAGGCATTGTCCTAAGTATTGTTATGGGTACAACTCATGACCTAACAACAAACCTATGACATAGGTGAGGTGAAATCTCAATGTTACCTCAGAACACGGTATCTCATTTTACTCATTATTATCTTAGGAAACTGAGGCATGGGATAGTTTAAGTTGCACAGCAAAGTGAAAAGGATCTGAATGCCGGTGGTCTGAGGCAGGGACTGTGCTCCTGAGCTCTCCGCTCTGTAACCAGTCACTGACTTGAAGCTGGTGGCCACAGGAGCGTTGGCGCTGGGCCTGGGGCAGTCTGGAGCAGAAGCATGTGCCAAGGAGGAGTTCAGAGCTAGGCTTCTGGGCACACAGGACAGATCTCCACAGGGACCAAGAAGTCCTCAGCAACAAGGAGTCAGGAATCCAGGTCAGAAAGCTGGACAGCCAGGCAGGCGGAGGAAAGGGCGAAAGCTCAGGCAGCGCTCTGCTCCTCCTCCACTTATTCATAAGTGTGTTCTGCAGGCCAACCAGGAAGGCAGGCAAACCTGCGGGCTTGACTGGCTGGAAGCTTGCAGGAAGGGCTAAGTCTCAGTACTTGGCTGGGGTAGAGGGCAGGAGAATGAAGGGGAGAACTCCTTATTATTTACAGAAGGAAACTGATTGTAGCAAATCAGTTTCAACCTGTTTGATGGCCAAGCCTAAGTTTTCAGAGCTCAGGAAAAGCTACCTGGTCAAGTGCTCTTCAAACCCAGTAGACCGCGAAACATTAGCAAATGTTCTTATTTAGGAGACTGCCAATTTAATGCTGACAAGCTGGTAAGAGACCTGCTGGGACTCCCTCCTGGGTGTTGCCCTTTGGGTCTGCACTCATTCCTTCCACAAGACAGATTTCCTTGACCCTGGTAGGTCACAATTCAAGGGGTGCTTAAATAATTTCTAATTTATTTTCAGAATTTCTAGCATTTTTATACAGCAAATTGCTAATTTCTATTTTGTAGAGATTTTTAAATCAAAATGACCTTATTCCTAATCAAAATTTGAAGGTGACTCCTTTCTACCATAGCTAGCATCATGTAAACCACCAAAGCAGCCACTTCCACACAGCCCAAACTCAGCATGTCCAGGCCTCGATGTGTCTGTTTCCTCCATGAGGCATTAAGCCACGCTGAGAATGGGACCGGGATCCAATTTTCTCTTTTGTCCCCAACACCTAGCATACTACTTTGTGCTAGTAGGAAGTCAAAAAACATGTGGGGTCCTAAAAAGGTAGGCAAAAGGGATATTTGGAAGTTACAAAATAATTTTTTAAAAAAAATATATTTTATTGATTTTTTACAGAGAGGAAGGGAGAAGGATAGAGAGTTAGAAACATCAATCAGCTGCCTCCTGCACACTCCCCACTGGGTATGTGCCCGCAACTAAGGTACATGCCCTTGACCGGAATCGAACCTGGGACCTTTCAGTCCCCAGGCCGACGCTCTATCCACTGAGCCAAACCGGCCAGGGCTACAAAATAATTTTAAGGTGCTTCCAATTTCCTTAAAAAATGCCTGTCATATGTCATTTAAAATGGTGTTATAAAACAAAACAAACTTGTTATGACACTACGATTCTTTAAAAATATGGACATTTCTTTTTGTTATTCTCACTGAGGATATTTTCCATTGATTTTTAGCAAGATTAAAAGGGAGGGGTAGAGACAGAGAAAGAGAAACATCGATGTGACAGAAATACATCTATTGGTTGGCTCCCGCATGCTCCCCAACCGGGGCTAGGGATTGAGCCTGCAACTGAGGCACGTGCCTTTGACCAGGATTGAACCTGAGACCCTTCAGTCCACAGGCCAATACTCTATCCACCGAGCCAAACTGGCTAGGGCTAAAAATGTGGAAATTTCTTGAGAAATAACAGGACCATATCTCCAAGCTCTAGACTGGAGATGGGCAGTGTGTCCTCAAGCACCCCCTGACCTCAGGTGACCTGGAGTGCTGGGAACAGCTTTTAGCATGCCTCTGGTGTGCCAGTGCATAAATTTATGGGTGAGAAAGAAGTGACAGAGAGGTATCTGCCTTTTACACAGCTGATGATCCAGAATGCAGGCGGAAGGAAGCAGAAAGGGAATAAAGAGCAAAACTACAAAATGAAGCGAATGCAAACCTACCAAGTGCTCCACCCAGCACCTGGGAAGAAGAGTGGGAGGCAGCCTCTGTGGAGGAAGGAGGTTTGTGGAACCGGGGGCAGCAAGTGGAGGCCAGGGCCACGTGAGGCAGGGAAGGACGAGGGAGGAAGGTATAGATGTGGCTGGGAAACAGGGAGTACCAAACACAGGGCACATCACAGAGGGCCTCCAAAGCCAGGAGGTGTTTGGATCTGATGGAATGAGTCAGTAGTTTTCAAAGGCTGGTTGGAGATCAACAAAAAGAGAAAAAGGTTTTCTGAAAAGCTCAATCAGTGTAAAAGACAACCCCATATTATGAAATTCTATATTTCCTTCATTTTGGTGCTAAAATGTTTTCATTTGTAAAATTGTGGAGATAAGAGATGGTAACTGACTTTTTAGGAAAATGTCCTTGTTCAGCAAAATTAAAACCTAGCCATTGTATCTTGTCCCAGAATATTTATGGAAATCTTACTGGTCCATGAAGTTGTTGCGGGAGACTGTAGGTTCTTGAGTGAAGGTGAAAGCACATTTGGGGAATCTCTGGCAGCAGGGTTTAGGACAGACCAGGAGCAGAGCCCCAGTTCACTGAACCATAAAATTCGAACTCAACTGGGCCTGCCCCAAGAAGCAGTCGTGGTGGAAATCTAAGGGTCAGCTGCAAGGATGCCTTTCCCAGTGCAGGTTTTACTAACGTCAAAGGATTCCACGTCTCTTACGTAGCTGTTTGGCTCACATTTGAGTGACGTGGGTGTGACATGGGGTAGGGAGGGGACATGCAGGGTGTCCCGTGAATAGAAAGGGAGAGTCCAAGCGCTTCCTAATCCTAAGTACAATTGCCAGAAAGACAGGCCTGGAGGAGCCAAATCTACATCTTGAAGAGGGAATGGGGCACTTGCCGCTGCCCTGCTCGACCCCCAGAAGTGTCTTATACATCCTCTTGTCAGTGTGAGAGCCCTCTGTCTCACTTCACTGCCCTCTGGAAATGCAGCAGTGAGTCATCCGGCACACTCTCAACTCCAACTGTGATGTGAGTTATCTTCTCAGACAGTCCCGCGACAACTAACACAGAACCTATCTTGTGGAAATCATTCCCATTAGAAGCAACACCAGGCTCTGATCAAATTCTAAGAGGGACTATTAGACCAGGGATCCCACTGGGGTAGACAAATAATTTTTATGTTGTCATGGGGGTGGGGATAGCAGCTCAGATGAGCTCACCCCAGAGGGAATCTTTTTGAGAGGCATGTGGGGGAATTTGGTGCCTCCCCCACCTTTCTGTGCTGGCAAGGTCTCTGACAAGCCTGAGCTTCTCCATTCCCAGGGAGGCACCTGGGGTCTCAGTGCCTTCTTCCAGAGAGCGTCCTCTGCCAGGCTCGCTGAGGGGCACAGCTTGGTCTGAGGATATCAAGGTGAACACAGACTGCTCAGGACCCCTCAGAAGCACTGCCAGCCCCCTGGGGTGCTGAAGCTTCCTGGCTCCTCGCACCTGTCCAGGCAGCTCCACCTTGAGAAAGTCCTCATTACACCTTGTTCTAAACCCTGTATGCCCTGGCAAGCAATCAAACACCCAACCCTTTTATTCAAACGGGGAGGAAGCCTCTCTGATTCATAATGTGCATTTAATTCTCTTACATAAACACACCTCTCTCCTCTAGCCATTGTACCTTTCTCAGGTCACATCCATCACACTTCTTTAAAAAGACCAATATATACAAGAGATGCTTACAGACCTTGAAATGCCTGGTTAAAAATGAGCACTGTGTGGGAGCTGGAGATACAAAGATGAAAAGACGCTGTCCTTACCCTGAAGGAACTCAGTCTAGAGGAGACAGGGAAGTAAATGGAAAATAACAAGGCAATGTGACAATGTGATCAAAAAGGGTGACAGTTGTAGCCCGGCTGCTGTGGCTCAAGGTTGAGTATCGATCCATGAACCAGGAGGTTCACTACCCAGTGAGGGGTGTGCAGGAGGCAGCCGATCGATGATTCTCTCTCATTATTGATATTTCTATCTCTCTCCCTTTCCCTTTCCTCCCTCTAAAATCAGTAGAAAAAAATTTTTTAAAGAGGGGTAACAGGTATAAATAAAGAGCTAGGGAGCCCCAAGTGGGAGGGAATGGATGGGGGGCGGCAATGCAAACCTCTCTGCAGCAGGATGTGGAGTACACAGAGTTCTTCTCAAATTCACTGTGAAATTTTAGGACAGAAAGTCTGTCTTCCACTGCCTAAGGCTCCTTCATAGAACTATGAGCAGAATTTGTAACACAATAGGAACTCAAGAAATATCTGTCTAGTGAGGGTTGGAGATCGTGTCTGAGTCTGTATTTTTAATAACTTCCAGAATAATACTACCCGTAGCCCTTCTAATTTTTTAAAATTATGAGTGAATGACTCTGTGATGTGCCTAAAGGAAGAGTGAGTACATGAAGAGTTTAGGTTTATAATAACAAGCTGCTCAGCAGAGTTACTCTGAAATTTAATGATATATGTTAGTTTTTATGCATATGTTAACAAGCCACAAATAGTGATCAGCTCACACAGTAGCTGTAATTAGTGGTACTTAACATACAACTAGGTCAAGTTTTCAAGTCTGTCTTGTTCATGCCGTGGGATACATACATATGGCTTGTTTTCCCTGACTCCACATGAAATTAAAGTATGACAACTGAATCAAACTCTCTCTTCCCCTCACAGGAGAGATCTATGCCTCTGACTGGGAATCCTCCGTGGAGCCGGAGGCTGCAGTGTGTCCCCTCTCCAGCCGCTCCGCTCTCCTCCAGAGGCCATCCTCAAACACCTGGGGACTGAGGAGCTCAAAAGAGCCCAGTCTTGGCTATAGAGTTATTTATAAATAAAATGGATAAATCTAAACAAAAATTTTGCTAATATGATTATTATGAAACTGGTAACTGGGAAAAATATGACAGGGTGATAAATATTCGTTAAGCCTCACTGATTCTAGAACTATCTCCACAGCTGAAGTAAGGCACAGTCAACATTTAAACAGAAGTCCTGAATTTCTAGAAGTCTTCTTATACTGTTTATCACCACCTTAAAAAGAGTGGCACCATTCTTACAGTGGCACAGGTTACATGAGCAATTTTATCCTCCTCAGTCTTAAGTCAATTAGATTTCCTTATGATTATTCATGTGCAGCCAACCCAAACAATGCCTGAGAGCTGTTACAGACAGGAAGAAGTTAGGGCAACAAAATAGGCTAGTGAAATTACAAATGTTCTCCGAGGATCTAAAAATACAAGAGTTCTCAGCACCATTCCAAATACAGTGGGTTTCTGTACTAATTCTAATGAGAGTGGGAAGAACTGTAGTTTGGGGCGGGAGATCTCTCTCCAGTCTCAATGTTAGCAAGAGCTAGCGAGATGCTTTCAATCACTTCTCTCAGACATTTAAAATATTAGGACCCTTAGGAGTTTTATGCATGTTTTATTTATAATGGCTAATGGAAATAGGAACACATAGGACAAAGATGAAGGAATAATGTAAGACCTCAGTCACTGGGACACTTCAGACCTAGACATGTGGAGAGAGAGAGAGGGGAGAGGGGAGTGGGGAGAGGGGAGAGGGGAGAGGGGAGAGGAATGAACAGATACAAACACCCCCATGTAGGCAAAGAACGCTTGCCAACATTTCTCCCCTCCTGCCCTTATTCACAGGTTACTGAAAGGGGAATACACTGGTATGACATTTCTAGAAGGGTATGTGACAATATTTCAAGATTTTTAAATATGTCTTTATCTCTGACCCTATCATCACTGTTCCAAGAATGTCCTAAGGACATAACCAGAGATTAGGGTAAAGTTTCATAAGTCTAGTTGGTCAAGGCTCACCGATTTTCCTTCCTCCCTTAGATCTGTAAATTTCTCTCCCCTACAGTCTCTATGTCAGGCCCTCGTTGTTTCTCTCTTAGAATATAAGAATCCTTTATTTTGTTCTCCTTCAGTCTACTCTTCATACTATAGCCAGTGAACTTTCTAAAACACAATTCTGATCACGTCACCTCCATATTTAAAATAATTCCATGGCTCCCCTAGATGGTTCCCTCAGATTTCAAGGCCCAGCCTCTGCCTTCTTCCCTAGCTGTTCCCTCTCTTCGCTATATACCTCATGACCTGGAGCAATTGGCCATTGCCCGAATGTGCCACCTGTTGCTCCTCCCATGCCTGTACCAGTAGTTTATTCAAATGCACTCCCCAGCCCCCCAGTGCCTCCAGAGCCTAGTGAGTCTCTCAAGTCTTTTTAAAGCCCTCATGGGCACACTGCCCTGCTGGGAAACCTTCTGATGTCTGAAACCGGGCCGGTCCACTCTGGTACAGTCTCACAGCACTCTGTGAGAGCTCTGTTGCGGCACTTTTCATTTTCTGGGTGGTCTGCTGGCTCCTCCACTATACCAAATCTTATTCCTCCATCTTTCATTTCCAGCACCCAAAGAATGCCTTCTGAAGACATGTTGTATGAAAGACTCCATGACTAAGAGAACAGAGATTGATTCTACAAACATATCCAAGCACCTGATTAACAGCTTACTCTTGTGCAAAAATGATGACATAAATAATAAGACCAAAGGAGAGCCAAATAGAATGATTAGGCCCATCCTTCTATCTTGTACCAAATACCATACTGTATAAAATTAAATACCAGAGAGCTAAAATGCTCATTTCTTGAAAATAACTGTATTGGAGAGAAGGAATAGAAATATGAACTATAATTTGTAAATGCATGACTCAACAAAACTTACTGCTACATATAGCAACAGGGGTGGGGGGAGAATGCCATACCATGGCATCAGAGCCATGTTTTGCCATGAGCAATCCCTGCCCTCAGTGTACCCGACAAGATGGCAGAGCCAGCATCTCTGCAAGTGGGTCCAGGGACATGGGCTGGTGGGAGGAGACTGGCTGTGAAGAGGCTGTAGAGCTTGCAGAGTTGGGAAATTAAAACCACTGCTCTTTTTGCTTCAGGCTAATTAAAGCTACTTGACTGTAAATAGGGTAAGGGAACTGGTGCTAAACCGATTTATTCCTCTACTTCCGGCCACCAATTGGACCTGCTAAGCATGGTAGTAATCAAATGAATACTTTACTTAATTGCATGAAACCATCCTGAGAGCTAACTTAGCACAACTGTTCCCATTACCCAGTCCAATTCTCAGTGCAGCAATGATGAGCTGCTAAGAGCTGACTGGGTCTGCAAACTATGGACCACAAGCCAACTCCAGCCTTCCACCTGCTTCTGTATGGTCCTTGAGCTAAGAATGTTTTTTACATTTTTTAATAAATGAAAGATAATTAAAGGAAGAATACTATTTTGTGATATGAAAATTATATGAACTCTGAATTTCAGTGTCCTTAAATTTTATTGGAACAGCCCCACTCACTTGTTTGTCTATCTCTGGCTGCTTTCACATTACGACAGCAGAGTTGAGTACTGGAGACAGACCTTATGGCTCACAAAGCCTAAAATATTTACGATCTGCCCTTTAGAGGAAGCCTGCAGACCCCTGACTTAAAAGCTGGCTAGGCAAGGCCATCCATAATAGCATTCCACAGCAGCCTGGATCCCAAGGTACTTAAAAATTATTTCCAGCCGAACCGGTTTGGCTCAGTGGATAGAACGTCAGCCTGCGGATTCAAGGGTCCCAGGTTCGATTCCGGTCAAGGGCATGTATCCTGGTTGCGGGCACATCCCCAGTGGGGGGCGTGCAGGAGGCAACTGATCGATCTCTCTCATCGATGTTTCTAACTCTCTATCCCTCTCCCTTCTTCTCTGTAAAAAATCAATAAAATATATTTTTAAAAAAATTATTTCCATTAATGAGTTTATCTTGCTCACAGAAATGGCCACTAGTTTGAGCTTCAAAATTGTGCCAGGCAGGATTCATGTAAGATAGCTGAGAATTTAATAAAGGCCCCTTTAGTTTAGAGAAATTGACTAAGAAGATGAAAATAAATTTTCTTCACTACAACTTTCTCTAATTCAGAAAGTCAAAGGCTCATCAGGAGCCAGTCATATCCACCCTCTCACATGCTGAGGATCCTGAAGTGGCTCAGTTTCCTTCAGGGAGTGGGGCTCCTTTCTTCAGAAGCCTCCCACGGAGGGCCTCCCTCTGAGTGCTGTCACCACACTGAGGGTGTCAGTCTGGAAAGAAAGCCCCAGAAAGCTGTAGGTGTAGCTTCCTGATTTTTGTTGGGGGGTTTTTTTTAGCACCCTGCTACCCTCCCTTGTTATCCTTTCTGAAGGCAATGGCTAAGACACAGAACAACACATCAGAGTCAACTAATGGCATCTTCCTTCCTGGAAGGGAGGCTCCTGGGAGGATGGGGGTCAGGGAGCTCTGTGCACTTCCAAGGCCCGTAGGGCAGGCCTGAGTCATCCAGGAAGAACCTGAACAGGGCGTAAGGGCTTCCCATAGCCCCCGACCCCACAAAGCTCAGATTTGCATATGATTATAATCCATTATGATTACTTTGACTACAAACACATAAAAGTCCCTTTAATGAGAGTCTTTTTAAGAAACAGAGGGACATATGTATAATAAAGAAAATAAAACAAGCATGTGTTAAACTCTGGAATTAACATGGCAGCAGAAAACATGAAGGTGGGAAGAAACCACCTGGAAGGTATGTTACTCAACTCATTCAACCACAAGCACAAAGAATGCACTCAGCACCTACACTTGCTTTTGGGCAATGGCATAAAGGAGCATCATTTCACTGAGCTAGAATCTCTTTAGAACTCGGTTTAAGCTCCAGGTAAAAGAGACATTTGGAGCAGGTAATCTGACCTCAAAGGCAGTGCTTCCCATCTGTTTCACATCACAGTACATACAGAACTTGCTAGTACCTGACAGCACGCTAGGATAAGCAGACAGGATTGCTAGCAGGTGGTCCCTAGGGACTGAGGCCAGCCCAGGTAGCCCTGAGGGCTGAAGGTGCACCATTTCAGATGTAAGTGTGGCAGCTCTGGTCTAAGGTGTGGACTGCAATCACCAGTGGTAAAGATGCTCTGTACTTCTGAAGTTATTATGACCTCCAAACCATTGAGTCCTTACCTGACAAACAGGTACCATGCTAGTGTCTTCCACCTCATCCATTCTGAAAGTCATCACGGTAAACTGACTTCTCGGAAAGGTGACTTCTGGGTTAGCAGATCTATTCTGCATTCAAGGGCATGCTGTGTGACAAGGATGGTGTCCCCTCTTACAAAGGCCTCTCATAGCACCTTCTTAATTGAGGCGAGTGTAAAAACGCATATATATACTTTAGGACTGCTACCAAAAACGTGGACATCGTGAACTGAGGCAAACACAGCATCAGAGAGCAGCTCAAACAGCAGGCTATGCCAAAGGTCCGAAGAAAAATGGATTTTAGTGAAGGCAAATGCAGGCAGTCGGCACATGAGAACAAATGCAGTGACTGCCAAATGGGCCACTGAGCTGATTTATAAAGGATCTCACGGTGTCTCTGTCTCAGGAGGCTGATGTGCTCCTCCTAAAGTCCTGGTCCACACACTCATCTAGAGAACCAAGGAATCAACTCTAAGGATGCAAATCTCTTATTTTCAAACCTTCATTAACTGGAACCTAAGTAGGACTTTTTTTTTTTTTTTTTTTACAACTTAGCCTATAATAGATAAATATTATGTGATTTATATGAAGTACCTAGAATAAGCAAACTCAGAGAGACAGAAAGTAGAACGGTGGTTGCCAGGGGCTGGAGGGCAAGGGTCACAGGAGTTATTGTGTAGTGGGTAAAGTTTCTACTAAGAATGATGAAAAAGCCCTAACCGGCTTGGCTCAGTGGATAGAGTGTCAGCCTGCGGACTCAAGGGTCCCAGGTTCAATTCCGGTCAAGGGCATGTACCTTGGTTGCGGGCACATCCCCAGTAGGGGGTGTGCAGGAGGCAGCTGATCGATGTTTCTCTCTCATTGATGTTTCTACTAAGTAGGACTTTTGAGGGCTTGTTTTTCTCACTTGAAAGGAAAATTTTTCTCTTAAGTCAGCATGGTGTAAAAGGAGGAAAGGTGAACAAAGTGCTAGCTCTCTGGATTTCTTGCATATAAACAACTTATTTAACCTTTGGGGGCTTTGGCTTTCTAATTTATAAAATGAGAGGGCCAATGAGATACAGATAACTGAGTTACCAGACATGGCAACTTAACCAGGTTTGAATGACAGCTGCCTAAGTCCCAGTGAACCATTGGCATGGCTGTGCTACTCCAGAGCCATCAATACCATTCTGGGTCATTGTTTTCTTCAATAGCCAGCATTCTATAGTCTCCCCAGCTCTGTGCTTCCTCAGATATTAATCT
Organism: Myotis yumanensis; assembly: GCF_028538775.1. Classification (NCBI taxonomy): domain Eukaryota; kingdom Metazoa; phylum Chordata; class Mammalia; order Chiroptera; family Vespertilionidae; genus Myotis; species Myotis yumanensis. The sequence continues at coordinate 31,153,336 of NW_027223759.1, read as the reverse complement.
GGAATTTGTAAACATAATTCTTTTAGGAAGACAAGGGATAAGAAGAAACACTTATTTCTTTAAGCCCCATAATCAGATACTGGTTAACTCCTACATGTCCATGTTTCCTGTTACCAGCTCAGTTAAGAGGGATTTAGCAGTAGAAACCGAGGTGAGGACCAAATACTGGACATACCTTCCCAGGTTAGGCCAGCTGGGAGCTTTGGTCTCACAGCCACCTAGACACCACCCTTTTCCTGGGCTCACAGTGTTAGGCCTCAGGTGCCTGCAGAGCTAGGGAGAGTGGGAGTTAGTTCCTGCCTACCTTGGGGAACATTGCTTCAGCGCAGTGACTGAGGAAACAAGGAGGGAAGAGTGCAAGACTGCCATGCTGAGTTGCAGACATGCTGGGTTCAGGCACAAAGCAAATCTGTTGGTAGCTCTAAAAAAAGGAAGTGACTGACCTGATCCAAACGCAGTGCACCGTCCAAAAACCGCTGTTTGCGTAACTCCTTCGCAATCCGGTGGAGATTCAAGACAGCCTGGTGTACCTCCTCGCTGGTGTGCTCAGGGGAGATGGGGGGCAGCTCCTGCTCAGGGATTGTCTTAGTCGGGCTCTCAATCATGCTCTGTGCGTGCTCATAGCTCAGTTTGGTGCAGGAGCAGATGATGGTCCGGCCAAACCACTCACTAAGGATCTGCAGGAGGACAGATTGTGAGAAATTGGTTTTCAGGTTTTTCTTACATGTGACCATTCACCCACATGCATTCTCCAGAGATTCCCTGAGCACTGGCTTTTTGATCAGAATGGTGTTAGGTTCTGGCTGGGTACAAAGTCTGATCCAATGTGGAAGCTGCTGCCCTCAGCGAGCTCAGCCTCTACCAGGCTTGGACTGGGCAGGAATGGAGTCTCTAGACGTCTCTGAGCACAGGGGCTCAGGCAAGGTCAAGCAGGAGACTGAGGTGAAGGGCCTGTAGGAGGAGGCTTTTTCATTAGTTTGGGTAGGTGGTCATCAATGTCAAAACTGGGAAAGAGAAGAAGGGATAGATGCCAAAGATGTGCAGATGGGGATTCTGTGGGTTTGGTAATGGATGTGATGTGGGATGAGGGAAAAGGTGGGGCCCCTGATAGAAACAGATAGCAAGATGCAGGAGAAAGAAAAAGTCAATTCCAACTTGTTCTCTTTGGGGCACTGATGTAGAGACAAAGGCCCAGAACAGTATTTCTCAACCTCAGCACTATTGGGCTAATTCTTTGTTGTGGGGTTGTACTGTACACTGTGAAACGTTTAGCAGCATCCTTCAACTCTACCCATTAGCACCTCTCCCCAGCCCTGAGTTGACAACCAAACCATCTCTAGACGTTGCCAAATGTTCCCTGGGGTTATCGGAGCAGGTTGAGACCCACTGGGCTCAAAGCAGACACACTGCTGAGGGATGGGTTACCACTGATCTGTATTTTATCCTTTCAGTTTGTCTCTATTTTCTATAATGAGCATTTATTACTTTTAAAACAAAAATAAAATGAACCTTAAACTATTCGGGGACTCCTGAGCCTGAGGTGCAGGGAGGAGACCTGGATGGCGCCATGTTGCAGGCAGCAGGGTGTAGCCCTGGGGCAATGACTGGTCTGGAGGTGGGGAGATGGCCTCCTGGATCTGAAAGAAAGAGAAGGCCGTATTCTCTACAAACTCCTTCATATTAGGGAACAAAAAGAAAAGCTGGATGATGAAAAACAAAAACAAAAACAAGAGAACTCAAAGAGACAGGAGAAAATTCAAGAGTGTCCGCTGTTAGAAAAAGCAGGAGACAGGGCAGCAGACAGGGGTGCTCAGAAGCAGCAGCAGACATACTTCGTGGCCCCTGGATGAGACGGACGCTGTTTCTATACTTTCCATACAACTACTTCCTCACACAGCAACGTATGAGGCAGGTGTTCTATTATCCTCACTCTGCAAACAAGGAAACGAAGGCACAGACCCATTGAGTGACCTGCTAGAGAACGAATGGCAAAGCCAGGAACTGAGCCCAGGCAGTCCAGCCCCAGAGCCTGAGCTCCTAACCCTTAGGCTATGTCAGATGCCACCTGGCCATTGAGGAGGATGAAAACAAAGGAAAAGACCTTGTGTTGAGCATTTGCTTATTAGTGAGCTTTATGAAGGCTATTTTAGGGGAGAGTACGGTACAGGCTGGGTAGATTTCAGACATGTGCTACGGACGGATTACAGAGACACTGTCATCCAGCAGCCAGAGCTCTGCCTTGCACCGGCCTCTCACACCCCGTGTGCCATTCAAAGAGCAGCATCTTCTATGTGAGGCATATGAGGGAAAGTTTGGGAAGTTTGGGGTTAAGGAAAGATGGACAGCTAGCAAGCAGTGGTGGCAATGTGTGGATGGCTGATTCCACAAGGATGGAAGGACAGGATGTTGCTGTTTGTAGGGTGAGGGAAAAAGCCAGTACAAAAGGAGGACCGACGGTGCCAGAGAACGAATGGGTCCTGGGCAAAAGGACTCCAGTAGGTGACTCATCCACGAGAGAGGAGCAGGGACCTGGAAGGGAGGTGAGAAGGATAGGGGAGGCAAGCAAGGTGATCTTGAGGGGAAGAAGAGGCAAGCCAAGAGCACTCGGATCCGATATTCCCAATCTATGGAGCCAAGTAGAAGGCAAAGAATGAGGGGGCCTGAGTGGGATTCAAAGGCATGAGGAAAGTGGAAGAGCCCTGTGATCAATGCCAATTCTTAAAATTTATCATCTGTAACCTGGCAGAATCAGAAGTCTACACTCCTTATCAGAGCTCCCTAACAACGCACGCTGCCTGCACTCTCAATTTGAGCCCCTTCTTCCTAACGGGCACCTTGGCTCCTTCATCTGTTTCCTTATCCACCTACACCCATCTCAACAGCACACATGAACACCACCAGATCTGCGACTATAGGGCTAATGAGAACTTTCCTATAATGCCTGCATCCCAGAAAACCTGTACTGCCCTTCTTTTTGAACCCACAATGGGTTGAAGTGAAAGTTCTGAAGAGCCATTGAGAACTATCTGGCCATGTGACAATGGCCTCAGGCAGCAGAACCTATCCTGCTTTAACACAATCCAGCGATTCTGGAATCACCCTGACAAACGGACTAAAAAAATTCTGAGGCCAGAAAAACTAGCCTGAAACCACCTTGTGGGAAGGCAGCAGAGAAGCAAGGATGTCCCCCACAGCCTCAGAGAGACGGCAGTAGGGAAAGAAGGACTATGGGGGCTCCCAGGGACAGCATGCCTAACAGCAAGGGAGGAAGGCCTTTCTGGAAGGAACACCTCATTAATTTCCAATTTGGAAGCTGTATTCACATCAACACCCCGTCCATAACCAGGGCCAGTGGCAGAAGACAAAAGGACATTTTTTCACGGAAAAAGTGAAAAAGACATAAGGAGCTTCATAAATAAAACCCTTCAGAGAGATCTTGTCCTTCCTCTGTCCTTTGCTTAATCGCAGGATTTGGGTCACTTGTTGTCTGCAGGTGGGCAAGCTTCCTGCATTCACTCGAGGACATCATTGTTTAGAATGTCAGACTGAATTCTGTGCCAACACCTACTGAAGGTATATGGTGAGGAGGAAAACCTGGTCAGAATGGAGCAAATACTCTAGCTCATGACCTACCTTCTGGCCCCAGGTAGGATAGGAAATAACGACACTGCTGTGGACAGCACTTCGGAGTATCTGGCCCTGGCCCCTACTGAACAACCTTTCACAGTTTCTTGAACACATTTGGGAGGACTGCATTATTCAGCCCATTTCACAGTTGAGAAAATAGGCTGGGGATTTGCAAAAGCTTCTAAGTGGCAGCCACAAGCAGATCTATATCTAAAGACTTAAGGCTCAAAATCTAGTGTTACTTGTGTTATATTTTAGCTAAAGATCACATAACAGACAAAGACGGTGGATAAAGGAAAGGAAGTACACCTTATATACTAGCCTTCCATATATATTACAGATACCACGTTGTGAGGACACCATGTCCTTGGAAAACTTAAATTCTATTTAAATACATTATAAAGTCTATCTTCTAAAAAATGTCAGTGCTTCATTAAGAAATTTCTGGTTCAAAAACCGCTAACGGGTAAATTTGTAATTTTAAGTAAGTAGGTGCAAAATTACTTCTACAGCAGTTCTGGTTTTCTGTATGTAAAGTATTTTTTTTTAAAAGTATTAGGAAGAGCCCTAGCTGGTTTGGCTCAGTGGATAGAGCATCGGCCTGTGGACCAAAGGGTCCCAGGTTCGATTCCGGTCAAGGGCACCTACCTTGGCTGCAGGCTCCTCCCCAGCCCAGGCCCTGGTCGGGACTCCTGCAGGAGGCAACCAATCAATGTGTTTCTCTCACATCGATATTCTCTCTGCCTTTCCCCCTCTCTTTCACTTACTCTAAAAATCAATGGAAAAATATTCTCAGTTGAGGATTAAAAAAAAAAAAGTATTAGGAAGAAACATTTTCCTGACTGGAATAAAACCAGTTTGAGGTGGCCAGGGGTGGGGATGGGGAATTTATGCTGCTTGGAACACAAGGCAATCGTCGTGTGTGTGTGTGTGTGTGTGTGTGTGTGTGTGTGTGTGTGTGTTGCAGGGGGTGGGGGTGGGGTGGGGGGGTGGGGGTGGGTGGTTAAGCGATGAGAAAAGTCCAAGGGGCCAAGAAGAACATGCCTGAAAAGGGACTGGGCAGAAAAAGGAGGGGCTTGAAGGCAGCGAGGAGAGACCAACATGTCTGTGATGGGGACCTTGGGACTGCAATGGGGAGAGGCAGTGGGGTGGTGGCTGGCTGAGGAGTAAGCAAGGATCCCCTCGGCCTACTCCTCACACTAGGCCCACAGTGATTAAGTAAGGTGCAAGTCACTTTTTAAAGAAAAGAGAAGACTTTGGTGAGATTAGAGAGTAAATAACAAGATGGAAGAACTGTCAGCAACTCACTGTATTTAGAACCAGCTGTGTCCTTTCCTACTGTGTGGAGAGGCCCTGAGGCACACTAGACCCACCAGAATGCACTGAGGAGGGGCCTGTGCTTGGGCCATGCATTTGCCAGCCTGTTTTAGTTTATAAGGCGGTTTATTTATGTGCTAGAATTTTCTGGAAGGTCTGCATAGAAAAAAAGCCTAACTGAGTAAACCGTGAGCTCTTCTGTCTCATGTCACCTGCCATCAGCCTAGTCTGCCAACCCCCAGACAATAATCGGGCCCTTTCCATCTTGACCTGTCTAAAGGTCGACTGTCTAAACTTCCAAGCCTAAGAGGAAGGAAATGAGGGAATTTCCTTAAGTGTTTGCCTTGCAACTGTAGAAAATGGCAGGAATGTGAGAGGAACCTCAGGTCCCGGATGTGGTTAGGAGACAAGAATTCCATTTCTATGAAAGTGGGTGAGGCCCCAAGCCTGAGCAGCCCTTGAAAAGTGTTCCCTTTACCATGACAGTTGCATGAGGGTAGGGAGGGGCAGTGGGACTCTCAGGTTGGTAGACAGGCTGGGAGGCCTGAGGAACTAGGGAAGGAAGTTGAAGGTGGGGGAGAGGGTAGGAAATGTTGGAGAGCCACAGAGAAAGCCTTCTGAGGACTGGCTTCAGACAGACCCAGGAAACACAAAAGCAGATTTTTAGGACCAGTGAGGTTAGCTCAGCCCCAGCCTTTCTTTCTTTTTAAAAATAAATAAACTATATATATATATATATATATATATATATATATATATATATATATATATAATTGAATTCAGAGAGGGAGAGAAAAATAGAAACATCAATGATGAGAATCATCGATTAACTGCCCTCTGCATGCCCCCCCATCCCCCACCAGAGATGGAGCCCACAACCCAGACATGTGCCCTGACTGGGAATCGAACAGTGACCTCCTGGTTGATAGGCTGACGTTCAACCACTGAGCAACACTGGCAGGGCAGACCTAGCCTTTCAATAAGACCAACCTAAACCAGCTCTCATGAACAGAGGTCCAGCTTTTCTTAAAGACACCCAGCAAAGTGACCTGTTATGTTGTTAACTAACTTCAGGGCTCAAGTCCTTAAGATTTAAGTCAAGTTCACTATTTTTTTTTTATATATATTTTATTGATTTTTTACAGAGAGGAAGGGAGAGAGATAGAGAGTTAGAAACATCGATGAGAGAGAAACATTGATCAGCTGCCTCCTGCACATCTCCTACTGGTGATGTGCCCGCAACCCAGGTACATGCCCCTGACCAGAATCGAACCTGGGACCTTTCAGTCCGCAGGCCGACGCTCTATCCACTGAGCCAAACCGGTTTCGGCAAGCTCACTATTAATAACTATTAAAATGCAGGAGAAAAGGTGATTAAAAATAATTTTTAGCAGGACAGTCTTATAAATAAATGATAAATGTCTTGCCAAAACCGGTTTGGCTCAGTGGATAGAGCATCGGCCTGCAGACTGAAAGGTCCCAGGTTCAATTCCGGTCAAGGGCATGTACCTGGGTTGCGGGCACATCCCCAGTAGGAGATGTGCAGGAGGCAGCTGATAGATGTTTCTCTCTCATCGATGTTTCTAACTCTCTATCCCTCTCCCTTCCTCTCTGTAAAAAATCAATTATATATATATATATAATATATCTATATATCTATATATATATATATAAATAAATAAAATGGTAAATGTCTTTTTTTTCCTTGAAAATATTTTATGTTGAATCTCAAGGATTTACAGCAAAATCAATGTCCATGGTTTAGCCTTCTGTTACCTTGAAGTGACCTTAGGGAAGCCTCTAATTGCCTGGGGCCTTAATTAGCAAACTGGGACACAGGGGATCAAGAACACAGCAGTTTTCCAAAGACTCCTCTGGTCCTCGGTGGTCTTTATAGGCCTGAGATAAAGCAATGCTGTCCTGCTTCTGCTAAGGACTAGAGATGGGCATTCTGGTAACTTTTCTATTACTCTCAGAAGCAAGTGACTCTCACTGGAGCTGCTTGGGCAAGACTCCCACTGTAGTGCCCGAGGATGTCGCAAAACAGTGTATTTCTTTACTACTAACTGAAGCCCCGCGTCACACAATGGTGCAAATGAACCTTGGCTCTATGAGCAGGCTGCAGACACCATGATGGCCCCGGAAAGCACATTTATTTTATTTTTTACATTTCATAGGACTTCCATGGGTGGCAGCAGGGGTGGCAGCAGCAGGGAGAGCATGGGAGGCAGTGGGGTGAACCTCTGTGGAGGGGTCATGAGGGGGAAGCAGGTAGTGTACCTTCCTGGTGTGAGCTGTGGAAGGTCCTCCTCAACTCCCAGGATAGGGCTCAAGAGGGCTGAGAAAGCTGCTGTGGATAAAAATGCCTTACCAAGGGGAACACCGTTCTAACTAAGCAGACTAACTCAACCAAGAACTGCAAAAACAGATATGCAATTCACTTTATGAAATCATTTCTGAGCATTTTAGGGAGTTACATGGCATTGTGGTGTGGAGGGGGAAGAGATTAATTAACAATGGGCTCTGCTTATAAGGATGTTAAAATCTAAAAGGACAATAGATCTGTGTATGGCTCCCAAGTGCAGATGACAGGTGCTGTAGGGATGCAGAGGTGGGAAAATGGGTTTTGACAGGCAGAATGGGGCCCTCCTATCTGAGCACCTTTGTAGGCTATCTACCCTGCACCATCTCTAGACTACAGCAGGGGCCCCCAAACTTCACTCCCTCAAGGCTTGCGAGTTAGTGGTGTGGTTCTTATAGTCCTATTGGGAGTAACTCCCTCACCTGGGGTTTGGGTTTTGAGTCTCCCACTTCCTTCATGACCTGACACTAAAAATCTGTTCCTCTTTCCTTGTCTTCAATATCTCCTTTTCTGTTCGCCTTCCCATACAGCCTACAAACAAACTCCAATCTCTCTCATCTATTTATTTTTAAAAAAGGAAAAAAACCTCAAAACAATTCTTACTACAATGGTCATATGCATTCATTGCAGAAAACTTAAATACAGGTGGGAAAAGGAGAAGAGAAAGAATCTTCTATAAATCCACCATCAGGAGAAAATTATGACCTGTTTCTATTTTAGTACATATGTACTTGTATGAATAGAGCAAATATTCAATGACTATTCACTAAATGAATGAATGAAGAACTAACAGTTTCATGGAAGAAGTGGTATTTTAGCTGGATCTCAAAGAATAAGTAGGATTCATACTGGTAGAGATGAGGGAAGAACAGCCTAAGAAGAGAGAAAAGCATATGCAAAGTCTCAGAAGTGTTGAGAACAAATAAAACCTTCGGTGGCAAGAGTAGGGGCTTGGGGGACTGGAGAATGGTGGCAGATGGTCATGTAGTAGAGGAGTTGGTGAGGTCTTTGCATAGCCTGCTCTGGAAACTGTCATGCTGTAGAAGGATGTTGAGCAATAGTGTAATAAGACCAGATTCAGCTTTAGAAAGTCACCTAACACCACTGGGGAGAGGACTTGAACAGTTTCTCTCAGCCATCCCAGAGGAGGATGGCAAGGACTTGAGTAGGACAGCGACTGTGGTGACAGAAAGGAGAGGAGTGACTAGAGATACTTTGCAAAGGTAGAGCTGTTAGCACTTAGAACTGCTGGGATGTGGCAGATGTGAAGCAGGCTAGAGGCTGAGAGTCTGGTTTGGAAGATGCTGATGCCGTTAACAGATCTAGAGAAGGTGGGGCTTGAACTCAGGCTGCAGCAGGAGATATTTTACTGAATGAACAGAGGTGAAGGGATGAGGAAAGGCAGAGGGGAATTTTGACTCACTGAAGTGGGGATTTCAGCAGATCACGCTGGCTGGTTTCCCTGATTTCCAAGAAGAACGGAAAGTCTCCTGGGGGAGCAGTGGATCTTGAAGGAAAGAGGAGTGAAAGGCAAAGTTGAAGGCTGGAGTCAAGAATAAAAATTTGAAACAGCTACACTGGCAATAAAAGGATTCTTAAGTAGCACATTGAAGGTTCAGCTGAAGAAGGACATTGTAGTTCTGCTACAGTGTCCAATATTCAAAATGGTGGGTGTTAGGCAGGGACTGGAAAGATTTTCCTAGACCATCAAGGAATGAACAGAGACTTGAAGGATGTTCTAAAGTGGCAGTTAGGAAAGTGCGACCTTGAGTGGAGTCAGGTCATGGAAGCTGGGGTGGGGAGCTGCTACATAGTGGAGAGCTCAGTTATGCAATAAAAACCAGCTGTTCCCAAAGCAGAGATGCTCTAGGAAGCGAGAAGAGACTCTAGCCCCAAGCAGAGTCTAGTTCATGCATTTCTAGTTGCGAAGACAGGGAGAAAAGAAAAGGAAAAAAAATCCTATTGTGAAGACTTTTTAGATTTTTTTCTGAATAAGCGACTAGAGCAGTGGTTTTCAACCTTCTGGCCCTTTAAATACAGTTCCTCATGTTGTGACCCAACCATAAAATTATTTTCATTGCTACTTCATAACTGTAATGTTGCTACTGTTATGAATCGTAATGTAAATATATGATATGCAGGATGGTCTTAGGTGACCCCCATGAAAGGGTCATTTGACCGCCAGTGGGGTCGCGACCCACAGGTTGAGAACCCCTGGACTAGAGAGTTTTTTTGTGTTTTTTTTTAAAGAGAGACAATACCTAATTTCTGACTTAGAAGGATCATCCTGACTGCTGAATAGAGAGAAGATGATTGGGGCAGAAGTGGAAGCTAGGAGAACAGTTAGGAAGCCAGTGTAGTCCAGGTGGGGGAGGGCAGCTTGGACCCAGGTGACAATGCTGGTAGTGGTAAGGAAGGGAATAGATTCTAGAGGTAGTTAAGATGATAAAATCGAGGACATTCACTGGTGGATTGTAAGAGGTGAGAGAAAGATCAAAGTCAACAATGACGTGATTTTTGGCTACATAAACGGCTGAAATGGGGTTGTTACTGATTGAGGATGAAATGGGCAACTTCTGGAGTACACCCTCACATTCTAACTTAGAAGGAGCAATGGCAGGGATATTGCTGGAAAGGCAAGCTGTGAAGAGCTACTATAATTGTGGGACACTTCCTTCAGTATTCCCAACTCTGACTTTGAGATATTACGATTTTAAGATCTAAGAACTTAGTTATCAAGTCAGATTCATTGCTTCTGACCTCCTTTAAAATGTAAGATAGGTGTTTTTACAAAAGTTACTTAAAATTAAGATGCCTCTGATGAGTAGGGCACTTAGGTATGGTCTCTGTTTTGTAGGACCTGAGTGCCAAGTGAGACAGGAGTGCCAGGGGTGTTCAGAATATAACAAGGGCACTGAACTAACATGGTCAAAGTGGATTTCATGGTACCCACATTGGATCTTACAAAGCACAAGGTCCAGTTGGGCTTGTTTTCCATATGACAATATATAGTCACAAATATCTAGATCAGAGAACAATGCCCTCACCACCAATATGTGAGAAAAATGCCAAAAATAGATCCTTCAGAATTTACTGATCTAAAAATCTGGGCACTGGATTAATGAAAGCATGTGTGACCAAGATTTTCTGCTGGATGTTTAAAAAAACTTGGTGGGTATTTAAATAAAAATAGCCTTTCTATAGCTGACCATGCCTACTCCAGAAAATAAGACTTTCCCGTAGGCTAAGGAAAACTACAAAACGTTCTCCACTTCGTCTCCAGGTGAGACTGGCACCATGTAGCAGTGGTACGATGCTGTTGGCCCTGCTCGGGCTCCTAAGTTCCAGGGCTTAGAAGCCATCACTACACACAAACCATCACTACACACAAACCCAGCATCAGGCTTTGGCCACCCTCCTCCTCATTCATTCAGGGTCCCTACTGGCCTGCTCTGGCTCCCTGACCCTCCCACCTGCCCCTCACCCTCACCCCATTTCATGCATCTTGACTATAAGACGGGTGGGGAATGTTCAGCCCTTGGGCTGTATAAGGCTCGAGAAATCATTTGGTCTGGCCCTGCCAAGACATTAGGAGTTAACTAAATGTTTGACTAAATATAGCAGGCTAACTTTTAAAAATATATTTTTTTATTGATTTCAGAGAGGAAGGGAGAGGGAGAGAAACATCAATGATGAGAGAGAATCACTGATTGACTAGCAGGCTAATTTTTTAAAAAAATAATTATTTTCTTTTTTAAATTTTCTTTATTAAGGTATTACATATGTGTCCTTACTCCCCCACCACTCATGCCCTCACCCCCCTGGTGTCTGTGTCCATGGGTTATGCTTATATGCATGCATACAAGTCCTTTGGTTGATCTCTCTCCCTTACCCCATCCTCCCATACCTTCCCTCTGAGGTTTGACGATTTTTATTGATTTCAGAGAGAAGGGAGAGGGAGAGAGAGATACAAACATTAATGATGAGAATCATTGATTGGCTGCCTCCTGCATGTCCCCTACCGGGGATTGAGCCCGCAATGTGGGCATGTGCCCTTGACCAGAATCGAACCCGGTATCCTTTAGTCCACAGGCCGACGCTCTATCCACTGAGCCAAACCGGCTAGGGCCAGGCTAATTTTTAAGTTGATAATTTTGTATAGCCCGAAAATGATGTTACAAATATCCAAATGGCCCTTGGCAGAAAAAAAGGCTCCCCACCCCTTCTGTAAGAGCTACTTATCGGTCACTACACCCCTGGACTAACGAACCAGGTTAACTCCCCATGTACTATTTGGTCTGGTAGGGTGCTTGGATGACCACAGTACAATAAGTGTGGTTAGTGGTTCCACAACTATTCCCGGTCCAAATCCCTTCACTTCCTACTTGGCTTGTTTGACAGAGGCCCAGCATCCCCTCCTGGACCCTGTGCCTACTTCACACCTGCTCTATAGGCCCCTCATGCCAGAAGCCTTGGTTACCAGACACTACCTCCAACAGAAACCCTAAAGACCAATTGAGCCTTCAGAGTGCCTCTTTCTAGTGCTTCTTTTATGACCCTCATATTTTAGAAGCTCATTAGATCAGGCAGCTTTTTATTCCTTGGGTCTGACCCTGGCAGGCATAATTCAGATTCATCGTTCTTTTCTGTTGATTCAAGTTACTTTTCTTCTATGGGCTTTTATTTTCTATTTAGTTAAATTTTTGCAAAAACAAGCACTTATTAAAATATAAAAGTAATATCTGTTTTCAAAAAACATTAGAAAACACAAAAAAAGTAGAAAAAATTACTCATAGTCTTACTACCCAAATACAACCACTATTGGCATTCTATTTTATTTCCTTCTGGTCTTTTTCCATTCATTTTTTTCCCCATGCATGTTCCCACCCCCACCAAAATATGATTACTGGCATACTGTCTTCACAATTCCTTCTTTGTATTTCAGATCAGGTTTGCTTCTTGACTCTCACAAAGGAATCTATTATCAGATATATAGGAGCTGTAAAACCAAATATAATGCGTGTAGCTTGTTTTGATTCCAGTCCGGACAAATCATTTGGAGGCAATCCAGGAAATGTAATTATGGAATGGATTCTGGACATGACACCAAGGTACTAGCATATTGTTGGTGTGCTAACAGCATTGTGCTTACAATAAGAAAGTGTCCACGTTTTTTTAGAATCACATATCAAAATATGTTATGAGAGTAATGACATGATGCCTATGTTTGTTTTAAAGTACTTTAGCAAAGAAAAAAATGTTGATATAGTTGAATCTGGGAGCAGGGATGGTGGGGTTATTGTATGCTTGAAATTTTACAAAATAAAAATGAGAAGATTGAAGTATCCAGAGTTCACACAGTCAAATAGTTTTAAAAGCTTGTTATGAAGATAGTAGCCCTCTGTCCCTCTCTCTCTTCTGCCCCGCCCACAGGGTAATCACTTCCACCTTGTTCAGCAGATCAGATTATTTTGGCATTACTTTCATTATTTTTGTATAGCCTGCTTGATTTCTGCTTCTTGATTTTTCAGTTTTAGACATTATTCACAAACTTTTCACTATAGAAGAAGAGAATTTATTTTTCTTTCCACATACACTCTTCCCCTAATCAAACCCACATAATTGTTCCAGGCCCTCATCCTCCCAATAAAGTTACATAATAAACTATCAGCATTAACTATTATGATTATGTAGATACAAAGTGTTACTTTTTTTTCCCTACACAACTTTTATTTTCACTGAATTTAATAACTGTCTTGTTTTAATTTGCTGGTTTTTCTGTATACTATGTACATTGATCCACTCCAGATTACCAACTGTATAGAACAGTGGTTCTCATGGTCTGGGGACTCCTGGTGGTCTCTGAGACCCTTTCAGGGACCCATAAGGTCAAAATTATTTTCATAATCGTACTAAGGCATTATTTGCCCTTTTCCGTGTATTGACATTTACACCGATGGTACAAAAGCACTGGGAGGGAAAACTGCTGTTGCCTTGGCATGAATCCAGCCATTGCAACAAAGGGTACCAGTGGTAAAAAAACTCATCACACTTCACACTCTCAGGGAAAAACAGCTAGTTCACTTAAGAATGTTTTTGATTAAGCAGTAGAAGTTATTAACTATATTATGTCTCAACCCTTTAGTGCTTGTTTTATCACTTATTCTGCATGCCAAAGTATGATGATTATCTTGAGGAAAAGCATTTATATAACTTCAAGTTGTGAGCTAAACTGATTGCTTTTTTTATGGAATATCACTTTTACTTGAAGGAACAACTGACACACAAACTATGATTATTTGGCACTTCAAGGAAAACAACTGACATTATTTATTACCAATGATAAAATTTGTACTTTTACAAAAATAAGAATTTTGGAAACCTTGTATCTGACACATAATACACACATTTCCTAAAAGACTTGTCTAAGATCAGTAGTAATATTAACAAATGTGATTTCTTGATATCATATAATGAAATGTGTCCACATTTAGAAGATCAGTATAACAAACCAGTATTTTCTAAATGATCTAAATTTCTAAATACATGATTAAAAAAATCATGCATAAAAGATCCATTCAGAGTGTAAGACAGACCAATAGATTATACTAGAACCCAGTAAAAAAAAAAAATCAATTGATATTATATTAGTCTGCTAGAGCTATCATAACAACATACCACAGACTGGGTGGCTTAAGCACAGATATTTCTCTCATTTCTAAAGGCTAGAAGTCCAAGATAAGGTGCTAGCTGATTCAGCTTCTGGTGAGAACTCTCTTCCTAGCTTTCAGAAGGTCATTTTCTCACTATGTCCTCACATGGCAGGGAGAGAGAGTAAGCCCTCTGGTTTTTTCTTATAAGGGTACTAATCCTATCATTTTTATCAGGGCTCCACCCTCAAGACCTAATTTAACTTTAATTATCTCCTTAAAAGCCATACCTCCAAATACAGTCACATCCACGGTTAGGGTTTCAACGTATGAATTTGGGGAGGAGTGAGGCACAATTCAGTCTACAGCAGATATGGTTTCAGAGTCTAGATTGCATTTGACATTTAAGAGATTACTGTCAAATTCTTGTATAGTATAAACAAATATCCACAATTATTTGAATAAAGCTATTAAGACACTCCTTTCTTTTTAAACTACGTATCTGTCTGAAGCCAGATTTTCTTCACATACTTCAACTAAAAGAACTTATCCCAATAGACTGAATACAGAAGTACATGTGAGAACCCAGTACAATGTCATCTAAGAAAGACATGAAAGAAATTTCCAAAAATGTAAAAAAAAACCTTTTCTCCTAATTTTGTTTTAGAAAATAGTTATTTTCCACAAAATGTTATTTATATCAACATATAATGAATTGAATTTATTTTAGTTAAAATAAGTGAATGTCTAAAATTTAATCAGTTTTTATTTCTAATAGGGTAAGCTACATAAAAGATCTTTGAGGTCTTCAATCATTTTTTAGTGCAACAGGTCCTGAGATAACTGCCTGAGATAGAAGCTTGATAACTGCCAGACTAAATCATTTGTTAAGAAATTCAGATACACAAATATTTTAACTATTTCATTTTCTCAAAGATATCTCTCCTAGAGCCTTCTACACCATGTAGAGCTATATCTTAGTAACTTTCTTCACCATCACCTTGGTCAGGTGTCAGCAAGTTATGGCGTGTGGGCCAAATCCAGCCTGCACCTGTTTTTTAAGTAAAGTTTTACTGGAACACAGCCATGCTCACTCATTTATGTATTGGTTTTTGTTGTTGTTTTTTACTGCTACAAGGGCAAAGTTGAGTAGTTGCGACAGACACCAAATGGCCTATAAAGCTAACAATATTTACTGTTTGGTCCTCTATGGGAAAAGTTTGTCGACTTATGATCTAGGCGATTTTTTCACTTCTTTCCTGTGTTGGTTTATTTGTTTCTTAAATCCCATGTCTTCCTCCTTCCTGATTTACTCTTTAATTTTGGTGAAGCACATCTTCTGGTAGCTTCTTGAGAAAGGATGTATAAGAGGTACTTTTTTTGAGACCTTGCATATCTGAAAATATCCTTTTCTACTCTCACATTTTATTGATAGCTTAGCTGGTAACAAAATTTTAGCATAGAAATCATAGTCTTTCAGAAATTAGAAAGCTTTGCTTCACTGTCATCTAGTTTCTAGGGTTATAATAAAAAAGCCTTAAGTTAGTCTGAGTTCTGATCTACTCTGTGTGACTTTTTTTTCTTTTAACTCTTAGAAGCCTAAAGGACCTTGCTGTGTTCTCAGTGTTCTGAGATTATAGGACAATGTGGCTTGGTAATGATGTGCCTCCACCACTGTGCTGGACAGTGGGCTCTTTCAGTCTAAACAGTCAACCCTCTAGTCGGGGCACTTCCTTGAATTATTTCTTTCCCTTCTGTTTTTTTGTTTGTTTTGTTCTCTATTTCTGGAATGTTTATTGAACAGATATTAGACATCTTGGACTGGTCCTATAATTTTCTTACCTTTTCTCTCTCTTTCTGGGACAATTCCTCAATTTTATCTTTTAACCAGAAGTTTGAATCTTTATATCTTCTAATATGTTTCTAATTTCTAAGAGCTTTCCCTCCATCCCCCGAATGTTTTATTTTAAAAGTATTTAGATCTTGTGATATGTTTTCTTTTAAACAATTATCTTAGGATATAAACAACAGTTCTGTTTCCCTGTATAATCTGTTTTGTTCTAGTTGCTATTTTTCTGTTTGCTTGCTTTGGTTTTTCTGTATCATGTTAGAGGCTTTCCTCTTGGTTGTCTCTTCATATATGAAAGTGAAATACTACAAGACTGATTTTTTGTGAAATCCTAAAATGTTCTGCTTGTGTGAGTGGAGCTGATTGTCTACAAGCTTTACTACAGAGCAGTGGTTCTCAATCTGTGGGTCACGACCCCTTTGGCGGTCGAACGACCCTTTCACGGGGGTCGCCTAAGACCATCCTGCATATCAGATATTTACATTACGATTCATAACAGTAGCAACATTACAGTTATGAAGTAGCAATGAAAATAATTTTATGGTTGGGTCACAACATGAGGAACTGTATTTAAAGGGCCAGAAGGTTGAGAACCAATACTACAGAGAGATACAGCTGAGCTGTTGGTTCAGCAATCCTGAGGTTATTATCTTTAAATCTGTTTCACTACTCAGATTCCTCAGAGAAAAATTTTTCCCACCTCCTGACTCAGGGTATAGACTGAGCTACCAGAATTCTGGGGATGACTGGGGAAAGAAAGCTGGGACTCTTAACATTCAGTGTGCCAAAGTTCACTCAATCTCCGCTAAGGGACCATACCATCAAGTGTCCCCTAGTTCAAACAACCTTTACTTTATCCTGCCCAGGGAGAAAATTTCTGGTCTTCTTTGAAATTATGGGAGGGGCAATCTTTTAAATAAACTTTTAATCAATAGAGCTAGTCTTCTCTTCACACACCTCTTTTCCACTTTACAGAGTTACCTGGTGCTGTCAGTTTTTGAATTTCTTTAGGGTTCTGCTGTGTAAATTGGGTTTTCTTGGCTTTCTCTATTGCTGGCACAGGATTCAGCTTTCTCAGGACTGCTAAGTCAGTTACCACTCATCCATCTGCTTCCCAGCTTCCAAAATTTTGTTGCCGTTGTCTCCTCTCCCATTCTCTTTGTCCTTGTGGGTTTATGTCTTTAAAAAAATCTCTTCACTGTTGTTTTAAGTGAGGTTTTGGGAGGGAATGAAAGCAAATGTGGGTACTTGATCCTCCATCTTTATTTGGAACCTCTTTATAATTAAATATCTTTTTTTCTTTCATTTAATTTTACAGCATACACATTTCCCATGTTCTTACATGGTCTCTGTAACAACTTTAGTAATTGCATAACATTCCACTGAGTTGGAACCATGGCTTACTTAATCATTACTCCATTTTTGAGAGTTTACAGTTGTTTCTGTTTGGGGGAGGGAACTAGTTTTTCCTAGAGTCACCTTTCATTTATTTGTCTCATTTATTCCCTCTATTTAGGGAATGCTTGCTGACATTCTTCACTTCTCTGTTCTCATTCTGTGGTTTCATCACCTTTGCCTTGCTTATGGAACTACCTTGTGCAAATCTAATTCATCTTTAAATTGCCAGGCATCCCACACAATGATGCAGCACTAATCTTTCTAAAAGTCACTTTTCTCATGACACTTCAGAGGAACCCTACACCTACAATTCACTAGTGACTGACACTTGTGGCTCCCCATAGTTTGATTCCAAAGTCGCCACCTTTCCCCTGAATCTCATCCTTCAAACAAGGTCTGCTGCTCCTCCTGCCACTGCCAATCCACATTCACCTTCACTTACACCCTATCAACTGCACTAAGCTTCCCCAAGTGACTTTGCTTACACAACTGCTTCCTTCACCTAATAGATAAGAAACAAGTACTTGTTTCTAAAAGCTTAGGGTCTGTCTTGCCTTTTAAATGGACAGCAGAAGCTAATAACAAAAACACAAGGGCAGGAAATTAAAAATGGTGGTGGAGTAAATGGATGCTGCACAGACATGCTCATAGATCCAAACTGGAATTACAACTAAAATACAGAAAAACTTACTGAATAATCAATGGAGACACGTTGGAGAACCCTGATAACCGAGAACGAAAAGTGGAGACGGCATAGAGGCTGGTAGGAGGGGCAGAAAGGGCTGACCAAGCCCCCATAGACAGCAGCTGAAGTTCTGGAGAGAAATCTCAGCTGTGGGGGTTGCCACTGAGAACTCTGGGGTCTAATTCCCGAGGTGGGCCCCACGGCAGAGAACACCAGAACTGAGAAGGGTATCCACATAAGATCTGTCTGTGAAAAACATTGGGGTGGCTGTCTGCCAGAGAGAGATGGCTGGAAATTCAGGCACCCTCTTAAAGGGCCAATGCATAAAAGTCCCTGTGGAGCCATCCATCTTGTGCTCCAACAGAGGAACAGCAGAGTGGATGGAGCTGGGTGAGCAGACACCAGGATCAAAGGCTCTGGATCAGAAGGCAGACACCCCAGTTTCTTGTGCTGAGCCATTCCCTCACACAGCAGAGGAAATCTTTCTCAAGCAGGTGATCGCATACAGCGTTGCCCGGGGGGAAGACAGCTGACCCACTCTATTGGAAAGAACCTTGCCCCTTACAAGACTGAGAATAACAATTAGCCTCCAGGCAGAAACAATTACCCCATCCTGCTGAAAAAAACTTGCCACACAGGTGGATGATTGCCTGAGGGCACATCAAGAGGAATCCTATCAGTCTGCAGCCAGAGGCAGTCTCTGGAGACTTTGAGTCTTTGCCTGATCTAATTAGTCAGAAACAATATTTGACACCATCCTGCACTAGAGATTGAGAGGTGTAGCAGATCTACCTAATACATAGTCACAAACCCAAACAGGTACCAAAATGAGGAAACAAAGAGACAACCCACAAATGAAAGAACAAGAGAATTCTCCAGAAGAAGAAATAAAAATGAAATGGAGATAAGAAATTTATCTGAAACAGACTTCAGAATAATGATGGTAAAGATGCTCAACAGCATGAGAAAAGTTATAGCAACTATGAAAAAAGAACAGTTAGAAAAAAAGAATGAGATAGCACAAATAAAGAACACATTGGAAGGAATACACAGCAGATTAGGGGAAGCTGAGGACTGAATCAGTGAATTAGAAGACAGGGTTGAAAAAATCATAGAGTACCAAAAAGAATAAACAATTAAAAAACAGGACAGCTTAAGGGAGCTGTGGTACAATGTGAAATGTAACAATATTAGAATAGCAGGTGTGCCAGAAGAGGCAGAAAGGGAGAAAGGGATAGAGAATGTGTTTGAAGAAAACTTCCCTAACCTGGTAAAGGAAAAAGTCACACAAATACAGGAGGCAGAGAGGACCCTAAGCAAGAAGAACCCCAACAGGCCCACACCTAGACACATCATAATTAAAATGCCAAAAATTAAAGACAAAGAGAGGATCTTAAAGGCAGCAAGAAAAAAGAAAACTGTTACCTACAAAGGAGTTCCCATAAAGCTGACACATGACTTCTCATCAGAAACTCTACAGGCCAGAAGGGAATGACATGAACTACTCAAGGTAATGGAAAGCAAGGATCTGAAACCAAGATTATTATATCCAGCAAAGCTATCATTCAAAATAGATGGTCATAAAGAGCTTCCTGGACAAAAAAAAAAAAGCTAAAGGAGTTCATCACCACTAAGCCAGCATTACAAGAAATGTTAAAGGGACTGCTGTAATGAGAAGAAGAAATAGAGAGAGAAAACTAGACATACAGAATTAAAATGGCAATAAACAAATACCTACCAATAATAACCTTAAGTGTAAATGGATTAAATGTTCCAATCAAAAGATATAGGGTAGGTGAATGGATAAAAAAACATGATGCAAAATATATATATATACTGTCTACAAGAGATCCACCTCAGAACAAAAGACACACACAGGATGAGAGTGAAGGAATGGAAAAAAATTTCCATGCAAATGGCAAAGAAAAAATAGCTGAAGTAGCAATACTCATACCAACAGACTTCAAAATGAAGGTCATTAGAGAACCAAGATGGCGGCATAGGTAAATGCCTATACCTGCTGCCTTCCACAACCACATCAAAATTACAACCAAAATACAGAACAACTATCATCAAGAACCGCAGGAAAACTGGTTGAGTGGAAGTACTACAACTAGAGAGGTAAAGAAGAAAGCACATTGAGACTGGTAGGAGGTGCGGAGGCCCGGAACGGGCTGGTCCGGCACCCGGGTGTACCGCTTCTTTAATCAGGAGGGAGATTTCCTCTGCAGAGGCCACCTGGAGGAGCAAGGGATCCCAGCCCCATACCAGACCCCCAACCCAGGGGCCCAGAGCTGGGGAAAGAAGTCCCTATGGGCTGTAAGAATTATGGGCGATGAGAGAGAATCATTGATTGGCTCCTCCTGTACACCCCTTACTGGGGATCAAGCCCGCAAACCCGGGTATGTGCCCTTGACCAGAATCAAACCCAGGACCCTTCAGTCCACAGGCCGACACTTTATCCACTGAGCCAAACTGGCTAGGGCCCAACACCCATTTTGGAAAAACCCTCAGCAAAGTGTGAATAGAGGGAGCTTATCTCAACATGATAAAGGCCATATATGACAAACCTACAGTGAACAGCATACTCAACAGGCAAAAACTAAAAACATTTCCCCTAAGAAAAGGAACAAGACAGGGATGTCCGCTTTCACCATGCTTATTCAACATAGTACTGGAAGTCCTAGCCACGGCGATCAAACAAGAAGAAGAAATAAAAGACATCCAAATTGGAAAGGAGGAAGTAAAATTCTCATTATTCGCAAATGATATGATATTGTACATAGAAAACCCTAAAAAAATCCACCAAAAAACTACTATACTTAATAAATGAATCTGGCAATGTAGGAGGATACAAAATCAACACCCCAAAATTGATGGCTTTTTTATACACCAATAATGAATTCTTAGAGAAACTAAAAAAAAAAAAGTCCCATTTTCCACTGCAACAAAAAAATTAAGATACTTAGGAATAAACTTAACCAAGGAGGTAAAAGACCTGTTCTCAGAAAACAAAAGGATGTTGAAAAAAAGATAGAAGATATAAACAAGTGGAAGAATATACTGTATACATGGATTGGTAGCATCAACATCATTAAAATGTCCATACTACCCAAGACAATCTACAGATTCAATGCAATCTCTATTAAAATACCAACAGCATACTTCACAGAGCTAGAACAAATACTCCAAAAATTAAATGGAATAAAAAAGCCCCCAAATAACTGCAGCAATCTTGAGAAAGAAAAACAAAGTTGGAGGAATCACAATACCAGATTTCAAGTTATACTACACAGCCACCATAATCAAAACAGCCTGGTACTGGCACAAGAGTGGGCATATAGACCAATGGAATAGAACAGAGACCCCAGAAATCGACCCAAGCCATTATGCTCAATTAATATTTGACAAAGGAGGCAAGAGCATACAATGGAGTCAAGACCGTCTCTTCTGCACAGCAAAAGAAACCATCAACAAAACGCAAAGGGAGCCCACTGTATGAGAGAATATATTTGGCAATGATACATCAGAGACCTCCAACCACATAGGACTTTGGTGAAGGAGTTTCACTAGAATTTTTAAACCGACTTCTATGGACAATCTCTCTGCTCCCTTCCCCCTCACAAAGCCCAGTGAGTGGGATAGAAGTTCTTGTAGATAAAGAAATCCTGGAAGTGGCAGGGCAGGTATTGGGCAACATTTCCCAGGAACAGCCACAAACCTCTGAGAACTGCCAAGGTCTCACCCACCTGTTTTCCAGTAACCTGGAGAGATAGGGAGAGCCTCCATCAGATCAGATGATGGCAGACAGGGCTCCCTGCACATCCTGTCCCACTGACTTTCCAACGGCCTTGGCTTGAGGACACACCTCCCTGTGCTTCTGGCCTTGGGCTCTGGACTGGATGTTGTGTTTTGTTTTGTATCTGCAGAGAGGGTGGGGGACTCCTTGCTCTGCTGGGTGGGTCTGCTGTGGCCACTGCTGTCTGATGAAAATGAGTCAACAGGAGTGGGAGGCCCTGGAGGCCTTGCAATGGGAAAGAATGGGAAGCCACAGGAGGATTCTAAACAAGGCACAACTCAGATTCATCTTCAAATCTCATTCTGGCTATTATGTGGGAAGCAGCCATTACTCTTGTGTGCTCATTTGCAGGTGAGGAAGGAAAGTAAGTAAGTAAATAAACAGACTGAGCTTTCCAGAGGCAGCAGCTCTTATATGTTCTTCTCTATAGTGGCTGTTCCTATATCATCATCATCTACCACCATGGGACTCCAGCCCAGTGCGAGGCATACAGTAGGAACTTACCAGGGACTCACTGAGTGGAATGGACACAAGTCTAAGTTGTTACCTTGCCCTCCGAAGTCAGCGTCCAGATCACAGAGAAGGTCAGTTTGTCAGTCATGGGATTGAGGCTGCACAGTTCCTCACACAATGCCCTGGGAAGCATGGGGATCACCTGCAAATAGAGAACAGACCTGTGAGCACCTTTCTCCAATCCACAGTTTACACAGCCTTAGAAACATCCCAGACAGCAGAGTTTTGATGAACAGCTTGAGCTTCCAGGGAGAGCTGAAGATGGAGGCAGCTCTTTCCCCCAAAGACTATCAGAAAGACCACACTATCTGATACTTTTCCATGAGCTTCTAAAGTCAAACAGGAATGTGAAATAAAAGGTAAGAATTGGTAGCAGGGAAAAAATACATTAGAGCAATGAAAAACAACTACATTTTACTATATACTAAAACTGAAGCTTTAGACTCTAAAGTTTAGAGTCAAGAATGACTTGTACTTTAGGATATAACTATTTCAGTTGAACTATATACTTAAAAACCCAAGGTCTTACTCTTTAAGTCTTTAATTCATTTTGAGTTTGTTTTTATGCATAGTGTAAGTCAGGGGTCTTTTGCATGAGGCTATACAATTTGCCCAACTTTTATTGAAAAAGACTATCCTTTCCCCATTGTGTGTTCTTGGCACCCTTGCCAAAAATTAGTCTTACAGTTTTCAGTGTATAGGTCTTTCATCTCCTTAAGTTTATTCCTAAGTATTTTATTGTTTTTGATGTTAATGTAAGTGGGATTGCTTTCTTTATTTCTATATCACCTCACATCTGTTATGGTGGCTATTATAAAAAAAGACAACAGATAGCAAATGTTGGTGAAGATGTAGAGGAAAGGAATCCCTTGTACATTGTTGGTGGGAATGTAAATTGATACAGCTGCTATGGAAAACAGTATGAAGGTTCCTCAAAAAATTAAAAATAGAAATACCATATGATCCAGCAATCCCACTTTTAGGTATATATTAGAAGGAAATGGAACCCATACTTCTAAGAGATATCTGCATTCCCATGTTTGTGGAGAAGCACGGGACTTGGTTGGAATGTCTGTAAGGAGGATTCTCCGAAAGGTCGGGGGCCTCTGGGGGGACCTTGCCAAAGGCAGCAGCTCCTACCTTGACTTTTCCAAACAAGTCAAATCCCCCGGGTGTTTTACTAAGGGATCTGTTTAGTCTTTTAGACTCGACCTTGTAGAAGCATGTGCTTTCTCAAGGATGCTTACCTTGTTGATTGTATCTAGAGATTGATTTTAGTTCAAGCTGTTATGACAATAAAAGCCAAAGAAGGCAGGCGAACAGGGCTATTTGGTGGTGATAGCCAAGTAGTGCCTTAGCCCTCTCTTTCACAGAAAAGTGTGTCAGAGCTATCCGTTCACCCGTCACTCAGGGTCTGCCGGTCAGCCCCGGCACATGTTCATTACAGTATTATTCATAATAGCCAAGACATGGAAACAACCCAAGTGTCCACTGATGAATGAATAGATTAAAATATGTGATATACGTGTGTGTGTGTGTGTGTGTGTGTGTGTCTCAAATGAATGGCTAAAAAATGTAAACTACATACACACACACACACACACACATACACACACACACACACAGGAATATTATTTGGCTGTTGGAAGGAAATCCTGCCATTTGTGATAACATGGATGAACTTGGAGGGCATAATGCTAAATGAAATAAGTCAGACAGAGAAATACAAGTACTGTATGGTATCATATATATGTTAAATCTTAAAAAAAAAAAAGCCCATTTCATAGAAACAGAAACAGAGAGTAGAATGGTGGTTGCCAGGGGCTGGAGGTGGGGGGTTGGTGGGTAAGATGGGAATAGAGAGATGCTGGTCAAAGGTTACATACTTTTAGTTATAAGATGAATACATTCTGAGGATCTAAGGTACAGCATGGTGACTACAGTTACTAATAAGATACTGTATACTTGAAATTTGCTGAGAGCAGATCTTTTTTTTTTTTTTGAGAGGTCTTAAGTGTCCTCTCACCATATACACAAAAAAGAGTTAATTACATGAGGTGATAGATGTCTTAATTATCTTGACTTGGGCAATCATTTCACAATGTATATGTATATGAAATCATAACACTGTACACTTTAAATACATATAATTACATTTGTCAATGATTCTTCAATAAAGCTGGGGACAATAAAAAGAATCTAAGGACTGAGTATAACAGAATTTCATCCAAGTAAAATTACTGAATCAATGCGTTAGTAATTGAAAATAACACAACTGATCAAATCACATGTTGGAACATTAATAGATATTCCAATGAAATATCCCTGAAAGGTTCTTTTTTTTCTTTTTCTGTTTTGTTCGTCAGTGTATTTTGCTCATTGGATTCCACGTATAAGTGAGATCATGTGATACTTGTCTTTCTTTGACTGGCTTATCCTGAAAGGTTCTTAAATACAGGTTCTCTAGATGAACATTGTAGTCTACTAGTCACTCATTTTGCAGTGTTTTAAGCCCAAATTATTTCTTCCCTTTACTGATCTTTCTATCCCTTAACTGATACAATGGTATACCCTCTTTAATTAAAAAATAGATCTCTTCAATTTACTTTCAAATGATGACTTACAGCTATTCTAGAATATTACTTATTTTCTCTAAAATTCCAGAGATGATTTGAATGTCTCTACCCAATTTCCTAGAGATATTTCAAACTCTCTCCCTCCTTCCATTGAATCTATTCCTTTTCCCAGTTTTCTGGATTAATGGCATTACCATTCACCCCACCACCCAAACTAAAAACAGAGCATCAATGGCCATTTGTTCAACACACTGCAGACCTACTTGATTTGCAGCGAAGTACAGGTAACATGCTAACCTGTGTGAAGTAACTGGAGTGACAGTAAGAGGGGCAACTATGCACTAGTTGATATAAAGTTAGCTAGTTAAGTTTCTATGTCAGCAAAGGCAAAACAAACCCCAGTGTTTTCTTATTCTGTGTAAAGTGTCTGTACTTGTACCATTTCAGTACAGTAAATAACCTTGGTATGGAAAAGTACATTCTAGAACTCACAGCCCATACCAGTAACAACTAATTATTCTAAAGGATGCCATATCTTCTTAACACCTATGTACAATCTAATGACCACCTGCAAATGTCTGGTAACAGCTTTTATAAGATAACCACTTTGAAATTTTTTCTCATCATTACTTTTATACCATCTGTTCAGATAACACTATATTTTAACTTACTAGTATTTAATGAATATTAAAATGTAATCTAAATTTTTTTCTTGTATGTATCAAGTGTTGTACAAAGTAATACATTTTTACTTGCATAAAAATATCGAACAAAATGGAGAAAGTTTCAGTACTATATTGTGCCATGATTGAATTGTAAAGATTTTACATAATTTCAGCCTTTGGACTATGCTATAGACTGAATTGTGTCTCCCATCCCCAATTTCATGTTGAAGCCCTAACCCTCAATTTGACTGTATTTGGAGGTGAGGTCTTTAGGAGGTAATCAAGGTTAAATAAGGTCTTAAGGGTGGGTCCCTGATCCTATAGAAAGAGATAAACTCCCCCCTACCCTGCACATACACAAAAGGCCAAGTAAGGACACTGAGCATGGACCCCCTCTGTAATGTCATTGCAACTTCGTTGTAAATCTAAAATTATTTTAAAATAAAAGAGTTTATTAAAAAGAAAGCCACTGTTTTTATTAGTAGGTTTCCTAAGTGCCATACATTTAAATATGGAAGAAATTTATGTTAATAAATACAACCAGATCTGTTCAGCTTATGTTATACTTAAAGTACTAGCTAGCTGCCTATGAAAATAGTATTCAGGTAACACTATAAGCCAGGAAGAGTCCACAGTAGGACCAAATTGGCTGACATCTTCTTCTGGGACTTCTAGCATCTGGAGCTATGAAAAAATAAATGTGAGTTGTTTAAGTCCCCTCTTTGATATTTTGTATGACAGCCCAAGCTGAGTAAGACAGGCCAAATCGAGTTTGTTGGGGTGGATTCTTGGATTCTTCTTTGGGCTGCATTATCAGATAATTATACCAACTGTATTTGGTAGCAGGCTGCTCACCCTGCTAGTTAGGATTTCTTCTAAGTGTACAAGGCAGTATCTGATTGTGAATCACAAAACTGAGTATTTGAGAATGCAGCACAACTCCTGACTTCATGTATTAGTGCTTGTCAAAAGAAAGTTATTGCAACTAAATGCAATGTGGTACCCTGAACTGGACCTTGGAACAGAAAGAAGGCAATAGTGCAAAAACTGGTGAAATCCAAATACAATATGCGTTTTCATTAATAGTAATGTTCTGATGTCAGCTTTTTACTTATAGCAATCGTACATGGTACTGTGAAGATATTAACCAGGTCTGTTCAGGTAACACTATATATCAGAGTTTGGGGTTAAGATTGTATTTGCAAATTGTCTGAAAATCATTAACCAATAGCGTGATGTCCAGGTTCATCATCGGCACAATGCAGGAAAAAAGAGCAAAGATAGACTTGAGGTTTAATCCTGTACAAGTTGGGCAAGCTAGTCTAGTTCTCTGAGTCTCAGTTTTCTTATTAGTAAAACAATATTGAAGGTGCCCAATAAAAGTCAGCTCCCTGGCCATCCCACGGTCTACTGGGTCTTTGGGCATATGGCTCAGCCTTCCCTCAGTCTTTGCCCTGGTGTTCCCCTCCACACCCCAATCAGAGCCACACTGACTTGCTCACTGTACACCCCTTCACCTGCCAGGCCTGCTCACTGCTCTAGCTCTTGTTCCCTCTTTCTGGAATACCTGTATGGATATTTGGCATCTGGCCAACTTTTACACATCCTTTAAGATTCAACTCATCACCATTTCTAAAAAGATTATACAGATTCCCCCAGGTGGAATGTGGACTATGTTCTGTGTACTCCCCCACCCCACCCCCATTCTTTCAAAAAGGACTAGAGGCAGTCCTGAATGCCTGTCACTTACTCCATCCTTCCTGCTCTTCCACAGTACTTCTGTAGCCCTTCACACACTCATCCTAATTGCTTCTTTATGTGCCTCTCCCTGCTACTAGACCATGCAATCTTTAGGAATGAAGACCAGCTCCAGCTCCTGTTCCCGTCTCTCTATCCAGCACCAGGCACACAGCAGGCACTTCTGGTTGAATGAATGAATGACTTTTGCTCAGGAAATGAATGGCCTGTTTTTTTCTATGTTTACTGTTTACTGCATCAGAGAAGAATTTTATGAAATACATGGCAGACTTCTACTTAAACATCTTTACAAAAGATTTTCACAGGCAGGTAGTAGTTTAAGTATAAGATAAGCTGTTTTGGCTACTCTCCCCTAAAAACAATGGGCACACACAGCGGCTGCCCTGGTTATAGATAAGCACTGCTTGGTCTCCTGTATCTTATACAGAAGATGACATTTTAATATTCACACTACAATGTGCTGCCAAAGAACCTAAGTGCTCAGGAAGAAGCTAAACATCAAAACTTTTCATGTAGTATAATTATCTTTAAATTTTAAAGAGTATTCCTTTTAATAAAATTTCGTAGGGCAGAATTCAGATGGAATTCAGAGAAAACAGTCTTTATGTCCACATAGTTTTGTAAATAAATGGTTATTTCTAGGTCTTTGAAAGGAAAATGAGTAAACCACAATCACATCTGTGGTTTGGCATGTCATGCCTTTCATAAATTGGGCCTGACTTCTGCTGAGGTCACTGGGAATGTGCTCTACGACATGAGGCACATGTATCAAGAACAGAGCACAGCAGGGATCCCCCTGGGAGATGGGGCTGGGGAGACTGGCAGCTGCTCCTGATAAGCTGCTTTAAATACAATCCTGTTATTTCAGGGAAGACCTGCCCGGACAACAGCACAGTGCCCCATGCACATTCATCGGCTGCGTGAGATCTGCCCTGGTACCTGGAGAGACTCTGAGGCAGGGGTGGTACACGCAGAACACGATGTGTAACTAGAAAGAGAAGAAAGGTCTCTGCAGGAGTTGAGAAACTGCTAGTTGTCATTAGCATCGTGGAGATGCTTATGCATCCCTGTGAAGTGTCCGCAGTTGAGTCCTGCCTGTCCCCATTAGCTTCACTACTCAGTATGGACCACGTGGCTATTTCTTTCAAAGTTCTCAAACTTGCTCACTTTCACTGTCCCAAGTCTACAGACCCATAGTTAAGCTTATAATCTGCTTTTCCTGCTTCTGCCATTCACAGCTGAGTGGTGATGGAGGAAATCACTGGACTGTGTCAGGTGCACCACTGAACCAGCCTTAGCTCCCACCCAGTGGAGGCTGGCAGTCTTTCACTTACATTGCTTAGTTCCTTCCTCTATGCCCCTCAGGCTCTATCCCAAAACTTCATTACGCTCCTCAAACCTCCTGCCCAACTGTCTTCTGCCTCATTCTCAGCAGAAAACCTCAACTCTTCTTCACAGAGAAGGTGAGCACGTCAGACTCACCTGTTCCCAAGCATCCTTCCAGCTCTTTCCTTCACCAGTTTCTCCAGACTCCACCCCCTCTAACTTCACCTGAGTGCCTCAGTTCCCTGACACCTCACAAGCGTCCTCCTTGTCTAAAGCCTGGCCTCTGTCTGGGCGTTTGATCCACCCCTCCCGCCAACGCTCTTCTCAATCAGCTACCTGTTCTGCCGGTGTCATATCTTTCCTATAGACCATATACAAGGCCAATTTTAGCAACAATAGACAACACTGACCTCCTCAGTCTAGCTCTCCCCCTCCCTGAGCCCTCCCTTCACTTCTCAAAACAGTTTCGCTTCCTGTTTTCATTTCCAGCTTCCTTTCACATCTCAAGGCAATATGACATTTTAAAATTGCAAAAATTATATGTTCACTGTAGAAATTTTAGGTGACAACAAACCAAAACATGAGAACACAAAAATTCTGAGGCCCCATGCTTTAGAGAATAAACAATGGTAACATGTTGGTACAGAACTTTTGTCTTTTTTCAGTGCACACATAAACAACTATATGTCAGGTAAAATATTACATATTATAGGTCTATGTATATTTTGAAACACAGAACTAGTGGATACTCAGACGCTCCTCTGTATTGGTCTTTATGGGTCTCTTCTCCTTCCCAGGCTCCCTCAACCCTGGTGCTCCTCTCTCTCTCTGGGCTTTGCTTTCCATTCTCTCTCTGCACATTCTCCCCAAGGAGACCCTTTACCCCTGGGTGTGCATGACCACTGATACATGAGTCCCACCTACATCCCCATCTCTAGCCCTGCCTTTCTTCTCCTGGTAGCTCCAGACCCCTCTATTACACTGCCCTTTGCACACCCTGATTTGGATATTCCATGCCCACTTCAACTTTACATGTAGAAGACAAAGGTCAGCATTTTCATCCCTTCACCTGTTCCTGTGTCTATATTTTCTTTCTCAGTTTAGAGCAGCACCTTATCCCAGTTAAATAAGCAAGCAAACAACACACACACACACACACACACACACAAACACACACACCCCACAACTAGGTATTACCTCGTGATTCCTCCACTCTCCTCTTCCCGCTACATCCCACCAGTATTCAGGTCTGGTAGGTCTTACCTTCTAAATCTCTCTCAAATGAGTGTTTCCCTCTCCATCTCCACTGGTAAAGTGTTGACACCTTTGTCTCTCTTGGGATATTTTCCAATAGTCTCCTAACCGAGCAGCAGAGTTCTGGAGTGGAAATTATTCTAGATGAGATTTCTTTATTAGTCTCCAGATTTCTACATCTTCTTAATAAACTCCACCCAATGATAATCTGCAATCCCACTTCTATTAGGATACATTGCTTTTACCTTCCCCGACAGTTGATGAGCTAAATTCAGTAATTTGATTTTTTTTTTATTCATCCTGTTAATAAAGGAGGGCTCTGAGAAGTCTGCGATCAAGCCTGGTCATGGCCCAGGTCACGTGTGGCCCAGGGCTCTCCAGGAGCAATGGGTACAACACCGGGATCCCTCCTCTAAGGAGACAGCAAAGTCACAGTGGAAGCTGAGCTTTCCCATCTGCCTCACCCCACTCTTAGTTGTGTGAGATGGACTGCTAGATTTGGAGGGGAGGCAATTTGGAGGCAAATATGAAACACTCCGTGCTCAGGATGTCCATTTTAGCCACAGGCTGCAGACATCTATTGCTCTACTTTTCCTGGGCTCCAGCTGGATGCCAGCACATCAGTAGACTCTATGATTCTGTGGAGGGTCACTCAAAGCCTCCAGGGGTCACAACTGAGGGAAAGGGATCTGGTACTGATAACTGTAGCCTCACTGTTCTTCAACCACATAGTTTCTAAGGGGATTGCGTATCTTAATAAAAAAAGATCATGTCACTTCCCTGCTTGCCCTCAAAATGAAGCCCAACCTCTTTAGCCCACCATTCCAGGCCTCTCTGTAGCTTCATCTCTTGGCACCCCTTGCAACATACACCCCAGCAATTCTAAACTACATACTGTTCCCTGAAAAGTTCCATGCTTTTCCTAGCCTCGGTCTAGAATGCCCTCTCCATACACTTTTGTCTACGTAGAAATTTTCTACTCATAATTTGAAGCACTGCTCAAAAAAATCAATAGCTTTATAATACCTTCTTGGCTGTTATGGAAGCTCCTCTCTTACCACCAAACAGGGCAAATAAAACCTCTCTTCTCTATAGTACTTCCTCACCTTGGGAGTACAGGTAGCCCAGTGCATTGTAACTGTTTGTTACATGCTCCCCTCCTAGGACTTCCCAGGGTAAGATAAGCATCTCTGCCATTTTCATAAGCCTGGCACCTGGCACACACTGGAACTTGATAAATGCTAACTGGATGAAGACTAGTAGCACCTCAGGCAGCAGGAAAGGAAAGGGGATTAAAGGGTGCTAAATCTTCTTAAGCATGTTTCAAAGTCAGGATCAAAGCTGGGTCAGGGCAGAGCTTAAAAGGTGGTCATGGATAAAAAGGGACAGTGAAGATAGGATACTGACTTTCTAAGCATTCTGGACTAGAGCTTAAGAGAGCTGAGAGAAATTGATCATTTAGGTAAATACACCACTGCCCAAGGCAGCTGGGTGGGGGTACCAACAAGACTATAAAATCTTATATTAGCCTCAGAGAGCAGAAACATCTGCGAAAGCCACAGCGGGTAGGCTGGCCAAGTTCAGCAATGGGTTAGCCAGGACAGCCCTGTGACCAACAGAAAGGGCCACAGAGGGGAGGAATCAATCAGCTAGGCAAAGAGGAACAGGAGGTGACAAGCAGTGACAAGGGGCTACAATAGCTGAAGGAAGTCAGCTGTCAACAACTGGGTTGCCCAGAACTGGGAGGGGCTGTAGAGGGCTCTTCTGTCCCCCTCGGCTCAGGCCACTGCTGGCTCCCAAACTTCCCTCACACCTTCAGTGCCCACTGGCTGTCTGAGCCTGAGAACGTGGTGAATTTTCTCCTGAGGACTTCGAGGTTTTAACAATGAGGTGCACTCAGCTAGCTCCCAACTCGCACACATAAGCAACTTAAAAGACAGAGATAATTCACTTGCCAACCAACATCTCTGTTTAAAGAATTTTCTTTTTCACATCAACACTTCCTTGAATTTCGAATTTGATCAACTCTGTGTTGCACAGTTTGACATTAACAAAACATCAACATTCTGACAACCTGCTGGGGTCAGAAAGGAACATCTTAAAACTCTTTGGACTCCACATTAAGACAGGCTTCCAATCCCAATCTTTGATCTCTATTATAAAGCAGTACCAATAAAATATCGTAGAGATTTATGGGCGAACTTTCATTTGAGCTGTTTCACACCTAAAATAACACAAGTGCTTGGGCCAATAGGCAGAAATTTTTGGTTTAGGTTTCAACTGTTTAGGTTTTCTTTTACTTTTAAAACTCAATTCACTTATTTAAAAGAATTACCTTAAATTTTACAATTACATTATATTTCTCTCTCAGAGAAGACAGTGGGAAACATTAACTGGGTAGATGGCATGTCCTTCTGAGAAGGACAGGCCCAAGTTAGGGCAAATAGTCCCCAGCCTAACAGATATCTTTTTTTTTTTTTAAAGGTGTTATATCTTTTGTTAAAAAAGAAAAAAAGGTGTTTTTTTCAAGGGATTTAAATGGACGATATTTAAATTTATCTTTCCTCCTGAGTGAACCCTAGTGTTAACAAGAATAACCAAATACTTATTTCTGTGAATAACGTCCCAACAAAAAGAATTTCATTTAGAAGGCAGTAGGACAGTATTTGGACCCAGATCTGCTGCCTTGCATGCTGCCCCATCAAGCTTAGATTGCAATCTGACATTAGTCACTCACAGGTCAGTAGCACTGAATGAACACGATTAGTGCCACATTCCCTCCAGGTGGGAAAATAACCGGCACCCCTGCCCCCACCACACATATTCCCTCCCCCATCTGATGGAGTTGGGACAATGATTCTGCCAAGTGAGAGAGCAGAGGATCTGAGGAGGAGGAACGCAGCTCATCCAGCTTTTAAGAAGACCTTTATAGGCAAAGTAAAGTGAAAACAGCAGAAGAGTTCCTGGACACAGTCCTTTAAGAAACAAAAACGAGTAGGAAGAAAGGTCAGAGTTGTGGTTCCAAGGAATCCGGAGGCACAGCTGCTGCTGTCCAAGGTTGTAGGCCGGCGCCACTCGCTCCTGCCAAGCTGGGGCAGTGCCGGCAGGCGGCAGGAGCCCGCAGCCATTCAGAGGCACGATGGCCCTTCCTCCACCCAGCTCCTGCTTTCAGAGCTTAGGAGCAGAGTCCCAACAATAAATTCTAGAACTGTGACAATCAGGAAATCAAAGAGAACAGAAAACATGCTTAGTTATTTAACCCAATTTTGTTTCATCATTTTCTAATTTTGAAACAAAATTCCTGGTTACAAAAAGAGAATGCAGCAGTTAGATAAGAGAAAGACACCTGCTTAGAAGAACCTCACATTGTGACAAAAATTCCTAAATATTTGAATTTGAAGATCACAGTTAAGCTTTTCTATGTGGGGAGAACATTTCTTTTATGCACTTTTATGTGGTCTGTAAAGAGATTGCTACTTTTATTTCTCTTTCCATCATAACATTATAGTTTTGTAGATAAAAGTGATTTTGAAGTCTCATCTCCCTTTCCTAAGAGGTCCTGCATTTTCGGGCAGGGGATGTGGATGAGACATCTCCAACCTGAGGCTATAGTAAATGTAGTCCATGCATTGCTAGCACGCGGCTGGGGCACTCAAAGGTCAAATGACATTAGGTTTATTGGACGTGGCAGAGGTATGTTTGAAAGTCCATCTTCCACATGTCACAGATGATGCCCACTAAGGCTGAGGTGGGGATGACCCAATCCTGTGCACCAGAGCAGAGCTACATTAAGTCTTGGGTCTGTAGGAATCATGGGAACTTTCCATGATGGCTGTATTGAAGCAACAGAAGTCCTGGCAGAAGTGGGCTCCACAGCAAAGACAGAGAGGCTGAGAAACCCTTGACACAGTTGACGTCTCTATTTTAGGAAGCCTTGGTTTCAGACTTGAAAGGAAGTACAGACATCCCTCAGAATCCATGGGGGACGGGTTTCAGGACAATTCCCACAGATACCAAAATCCGAAAATGCTCAAGTCTCTTATATAAAATGTTGTATGTAGCATTTGCATAGAACCCATGCACAACCTTTAACTCATCTCTAGATTACTTATAATCCCTAATACAATGTAAATGCTATGTAAATAGTTGTTATACTGTATTGTTTGGGGAATAACAAGAAAAAAAGTCTGTACATGTTTAGTACAGACGTAACCATCACAGGACTAACTACATAGTACATGTCAGCAATAACATAACTGTTTTTCCCCCCCGAATGTTTTAAATATGTAGTTGGTTGGATCCAGGGATACAAAATCAGTGGATACAGAGGGCTGACTATATACTATAATAGCTGGGTAGTCTTACAAGCCTTGGGTTCCAGGGTAATTATACATTTGTGATATGGGCACAGATGGTATATCCTTGGCAATAGTGTGATGGGGAGGGGTGGGTATGGAGGTGATGCCACAGGGCCAACTATAAGCATGGACATGAAGTAGTCAGGGACAATTTTCAGAACCCAGGAGAACACTGGCTTCTAAAAAGATGCACTACCACAGTTAGCATTGTCAGGATGATACTCATCCTTCCCTATGGCCAGGGACCAGGCATAACAAGAGCAGGTGGTCTGATTCCTAGGACCCTAGGGGTGTGACATCTCTAGGATTAGCAGCACATGGATCTCTGGTGGACTGCTCTGCCTGGGTCTAGACAGCATGTCCATAAAAGGGCCAACCCATTCTGGGGAACAGCAGGAAATGGAGGCTCAGTTGGCCAGGAATACACATTTTTCAAGCCCTAGTTTTAAAGGGGTGATAATAAAGAGAGAGGTCAGCAATAACTAAGAGAAGGGGAATGCTGTCCTACAGACATGTCTTAATGCTTGTGCCAAGATGTTCATAAAGATCAGGGCTTTAAAGGGCCTCTTCAGAACCCCTATGTAGGTGGTTTTCTCAAACCTATAGTTATCCATCTAAATGCTTCAATCTGGGGTAGGCAGCACAGTGAATTTCCCCAGAAGTTAGAGGGGTGGTAGCCAGAACCACAGTGGCCTACCAAGACATGCTGCTTTTGAGGGTAGTGCTTATAGCCTGGCTTTTCCTTTTGCCAGCTGTGTAGGCACACAGGTGTGCTGGCAATGGGAGCTGAAAATCAGATTAGGCAGTGGAGGGAGACTGGGCTGTTGTATCCTCTTCCTAGGTAAAAGGTTCCCAACTCCCATGTACATGTGAGTGGGTGGATGGTGGGAATATACCTCTCACCTTAGTGTATTCAAAGAGAAAACACCAGAAGTCATGTCCTGAGGGCATGGGAGGAGGGAAAGTTCAAGCTAGTATAGGTACCAATCTAAAACTGGACCATAGGATTTAAGGAAGCTAAGGAAGTGAAAGTCGTGATATAACCAAATAAGCAGATGAATGGAGGAGAAAAGAACCTGGAAGAATTCATGAGCTTCAGTAAGGGGGTAGAAATAACTCACATATGGTCTTTTATTCATCACCGCCCCCAGGGCCAAGA
Source organism: Myotis yumanensis (assembly GCF_028538775.1). NCBI lineage: Eukaryota > Metazoa > Chordata > Mammalia > Chiroptera > Vespertilionidae > Myotis > Myotis yumanensis. The sequence goes on along the minus strand of NW_027223759.1, from coordinate 31,118,040 downwards.
GCAGTGCCGGGAAGACACTGGTGCCCATTGAATAGTTGTTAAAGGAGGCCTATAGACTCAGTGCCTCATCAGGAATGGCAGAATCAAGACTAGGCAGATGGTATATCCTTGGCTCCCTTTGCTTTTCCATCTCTGAGAATCCAGGGTATCTTGTAAAGGGCAGGGCAGGGGCAGATGAGCTCCACCCTTTAGAACAGGAGTCAAAACACCCTGGGAGGTGTGGCTCAGTTGGTTGAGTCCAGTGCAACAAAAGGTTGCCAGTTTATTTATTTTTTTTTTTACAGCAAAAATGTTTTTTATTTTGAAAAATATATTCTTAAAAAATTAATAACTACAAATGACATTTATAACTAGCTAAACCTACATTTTATTCCCCATTCTACAGTTTTCCAAATCTGGAAATCTTGGACAAGTGGTTTTACCTCTTTCTACAGCACTTCCTTCATTTTTTTAATTTTTTTTATTTTTCGCTTAAAGTATTACAAAGGGTATTACATAAGTGTCCTTTTTTCCCCCCCGCCCTTGACAAACCCCTGCCCTCCCTTACCCCCCAGTGTCTTATGTCCATTAGTTATGGTTATATGGGTGCATACAAGTCCTTCGGTTGATCTTTAAATCCCAGTCAAGGCACATGCCCAGGTTGCAGGCTCAATCCCAGTAGGGTGCCTTCCTCTCTCTCTAAAAATCAATTTTAAAATCTATTTAAAAAGTACAAAAAACTTTTTCTTAAAAGACTAGTAGTAAACTTTCATTCCATTCTTCTATAGTATGATCATTTAATAGATATTACATAAGTGAATGGGTGTGACTGTGTTACAATAAAAGTTTATAAAAATGGTGGCTGCTGTGGCTGAGTTTGCTGAGCCCTGCTTTGTTTGGAATGATAGTTTGCAAGCAGTTATTTTTCCTCATTTCTTGCTGAAGCTGACTACTTATCTGCATTACTTACGTGGCAGGGCCTGTATGAAGGCTGGAGATGAATATCTGTGTTTTGCCTTCCTATCTCTTTAATTTCATTCCTCTTGAATATATAAGGGCCTAACAGGAAAACATGCAATAATAGAGGACAAGTATTTTTCCAGGGAAAACTTTTTTTTAAAAAAAACCTTCACCAAAACCGGTTTGGCTCAGTGGATAGAGCGTCGGCCTGCGGACTAAAGGGTCCCAGGTTCGATTCCGGTCAAGGGCATGTACCTGGGTTGCGGGCACATTCTCAGTAGGGGATGTGCAGGAGGCGGCTGATCGATGTTTCTCTCTCATCGATGTTTCTAACTCTCTATCTCTCTCCCTTCCTCTCTGTAAAAAATCAATAAAATATATTAAAAAAAAAAACCTTATTAGATGTGAGAAAAGATGTTCAGACAAGGTTGCTGTTCCTCAGGAATTTTTTGTTTAAAGAGAAATAAAAAAAAAATTTAAAAGAAGGGAAGAAGCACATTTTTCAATCCAAGAAACTAGAGACTGATTTTTACCTTCTGAACCAAGTAGACACTCGTAGCTCTCTGAGCAGCCACTTGATCCAATTCGGAGCCCTCAGGGACAAAGTAACTGACGTCGGCAATGTGAACTCCCACTTCATAGGTGTTGCCTGTAAAGAAAGGCACAAGAAGGTCCATCAGCCTGGTCTGGAAGGCAACAGCAATCCCTCCCGGAAACTCTTCCCAAGAACACATGTCACTCTCAGAGGCCACTGGGGGCCCTTTCCAGTGTCGATGGGCACTCTACCTACTCCCATAACTTCACTGTTGTTACTCGATGAGATTTTTATCCTGAACAAACATTAACCATTTTCACAATATGTTTCGCACTTCTCTCTTTTAAAAAAAATATTTTTACTGATTTCAGAGAGGAAAGGAGATGGAGAGAGAGATGGAAACATCAATGATGAAAGAAAACCATTGATCAGCTGCCTCCTGCATGTCCCACATTGGGAATCAAGTCCGCAACCCAGGCATATGCTCTGACCAGGAACTGAACTGTGACCTACTGGTTCATAGTTAAATACTCAACCACTGAGCCATGACAGCTGGGTGTGTTTCCCATTTCTAAAGGCTTCTTGTCTTTGACAAAACATCAGTAGACTTGCAAAGGAAGACTCATTTTAGATGATGAACAAGTCCTTTAGGTCAGTAGAAGCAAGTTGGTCCCCAAATCCTGCAGACTCTGCCTCTGAAAGCTCTGCCGTCCTGTCTATCTGACAAGAGCCTGCTTTCAATCCCACAGCTGGCCTTCCTCCCTTGACGCAGGCAGCCTCTTACCCAACCTTCCATACTGTTTCTAGTCATCTTCATAATCATGGATCTGGTGATGCCACTCCCTAGCCTGCTACTCTTGTTCTTGCATGGTCTCACCCAATCTACCACACCAGCCTTATGACCTTAACCTCCACACGCTCTATACGCAGCTGTCATGGCAAATTTCTTCCCATTCCCAGAACGTGTCTTACTCCATCCCACTCAGATGCTGGCCTGGCTTGTGCTTTTTTTACACTTGAGATAACTCAACAGGACTTGCCTATCAAGATCCTTCTTACCTTATAAGGGCTAACTGAAGAGTATCCCAGAACAAGAAGAGGTTCTCTGCCCTGTTTCCTCCAGCTGCACTGTTAAAACACCCAACCCATAACTGAAGATGCTTGCCATGACCGCTCTTCAGAGGTCTCATCTCTACCAGACATCACAGCATATCTGCACTGGGTTACTCCAATGTCTGTCGCTCTCCCTACAGCGTAAGCTCCGGAAAGGAAGGGCATTTGGTGTAAAGTTCACTTGTGTAGGCCCAGTGCCTAGAAGAATGCCTGACACACAGTAGGCACTCAGCAATACCTGTTGAGTGAATAAATCAACAATTGATTTGCCAGTTGCTTTTTCCCTTTTGGCAAAAGACCCTACTTGTTTTCCTTTTAGAACTGCCCTTTCCTTTACTGGTGGAGCTGTTTTTCAACAGGCACTGCCTTCCCTATCAGTTCCACCAGAGATGGTCAGATGATTCAGGCGAATGGAATTTCATCTAAAGCTAGGCTGGGGACCAGTGAGGTTATGCATTTAAGATTTACTCTTGAAAATCCTATAAATCATCTATCAAATGTAGTATATGTAATTACACATACAAACACATTTCCATATATATATGAAAATGCACAAAATGAACAGAATATGAAAAAGAGCACACATGTAAAATCAATGTGTAGATGTGTGCAGACAGAAGTATATTAATAATATGAGCACAAAAGTGAATGTTTAAATTTAAATATATACTTGATGTAATTCTATTATACCTCATCCCTGTTCACAGTTACTGGGTTAGGCATAGGTATATGACTCACGTAGGTCTATTCTGAGTCTGTTTTCAGGGACTGAATTTGGACTTCAGGAAAAAGTGTCTCTCTCAGAATCCAGAGACAGTAAGGTCCATTGTTAAGTCCAGAGTTGCCAAGGAAATTTCTTTGTCACATAATCATGCCAATATAGTAAATAAGAGGTCTAAGAAATAAAGGGAGAAATCATGATGACCTCATTTGAACTCCAGGATCCAGTTGAACTAGCAACTAAACTACCTGTGGACTTGGCAATTCATGAATAATTCGGTCATGGTGACCTCACTGACATAATCCTGACTTGAGTCCTCCACCGTGTGAGGTCACAGTGAGAAGACCACTATCTATGAACTAGGAAGCAGACTCTCATAGACACTAAATGTGTTGGCACTTGGATCTTGGACTTCCCAGCCTGCAGAACTGTAAGAAATAAATGTTTGTTGTTTATAAGCCCCAAAAAAGAAAGAATCCTGATTGATACCCAAGTTGACTTAGAAGAGTTTGCTAACATATCACAAACTTGCTTCTCTGTTACCTGGATAAGGTCTCACACATTTATCTGAAAATCTTATAGCTATTTATTGTCCTCCTATTCCTTCTTCACTGGGGGATGATTCTTCCCTCAGTTTTTAAAATGGAAAAACATTTAAACATGTGGTAGTTAAGGGGTTCAGGGGAGGAAAAGCATTCTTCACTCAGAGACCATCCTCCTACTGGACATTCACTGGGTTTTCCTGCCCAGTCCTTTAACATTAACACATTAGAGAAAACCTAAGTCCACCTAAGAGATCCTGGCTGCTATGGGATAACAGACCAATTCCCCACAGAGGAGAAAGGACTGTCTGGAAAGCTGAGAGAAACCAGTGTGGCTCAAAGTTCAGCTGCCTCATTCTGAGAGCCATACAGCTGTGTTGTTGGGTCATGGGGAACAGTGAAACCTGCCCTGCGATGATCGAGAAACTCAACCCCAAGAGAATGTGGCCAAGAGTCTCAGACAGCTCAACTTCCAATTTTGATATTACAAGTATCTAAAACCAACACTTGAAGAAGGTAAAACAAAGTGTCTTCTTTTGAAGTGAGAATTATAATATATTGGCCTAACAGGTAAATATTGACTAAAGGAAAAGAGAGAGGATTATTACATCATGATATAAACCATAATCTTAAATTCAGTCTGTGTGTTGTTACTACACATGAACTTTCTGTCCTTAGTCAAAATTGACAAACTGACAAAGAGTTCATTACAGGAGATAAAATATGAAGGAGGCCAATCAAAACATATTTGAGAGGCTTAAATTTCACTCAGAATTCCCAGGAGAGCCTCTAAAACCAGTAAAGAGAAGCTCTTGTATTCTCTCCTTTGGACATTTTTAATGGAAACCATAAGTAAATATTTTATTACATATATTTACATAATGTGAACTTGCAGAACTCTTGAGGTAGTTGTACTGTAGTTTTTATTCTATGAAAGAGAAAATATAAATCCAAAAGATTATATAATATATGCTGCCAAAACATTTAGGCCAAATTTGATGTTTTAAAAAATACCATCTTCCATATAAAAGTATTCTTTAAATTTTTTTCTTTACATTAAAACATTTCATCTCCTGGGGCTAAGGTGAGTACTGTGAATACTGAAGAGCTGTGGAAGGAGAGGGAGGAAGAGTCCCCAGGCCAGCCATGCCTGGCAAACTCTGCACAGGGCCCATAGACTTAAGTGAATACAAATGCTCCTCTGAATGAACCTGAGAAGATATCATAACTGCTTCATCTAATTAAAACACTAACAAAACCTAAAGCAGGGGCTTAAGAACCATCTTCTACACCAGTCTTTCAGCCATTCAGCTGTTCCCCCCGTGTGCCTGCCAGGTGGCCCCTGACACAGTCTCAAGCGGGTGGAGCTCACATTTTGAAGCCACTGCTCCATTTCTGAAGAGCTTTGGTCATGAGAAACCACTTCCTTACATAGATGCATGACACTCAGAAATAGAGCCATAGTTTATTTCAGCACCGGACCTCTGTAAGAGGTAATCCCTCCATTAGAGGAGCTCACAGCCTAAGGTGGTTGGCAGATATACCAATGTGGTGACAATATAATGTTACTAATGCTATGAAAGAGGACAGTTACAAAACCTTACTGCATGGGAGCAAGTTGAGCTGAAATCTGTTTTTACTTCAATGAGAACATGTCTAGTGTTTTATAATTTATAACAACATAAATGCAATGTTGACATTGATGATCACAAAAATGATAACAAGGACAGCAGCAGTGACCATTTGTTTAATGTCTCCTTTGTGCCAGGGTCTCCACACACATTAATGTAGCTTTGGCAATAGCCATGTACACCATATTTCACAGATGGAACATCTGAGGCTCAGAGAGGTTCCAAGTCACTTGTCCAGGTTTACCTGGCTGGTAAGTAATAAAGCTGGATTCAAATTTAGAGCCTTTCCTCCTTTTATTACCACCCCTCACCCTCGCTAATGTCACCATAACTTTAGGACATGATAAACCCAATTTTTCGTCTCAGTGGACCACAGTTAGAAATGCCTCTCTACATCTTCTGATTCCATAGAAGCCACATTCTTGCTATGGATTCATAAGTTCTGTCAGGAATTTTCTCAGCCTTGTACACAGTCACATCTCTGACCCTGCAGATGCTTTTTGGTTCCCACTGCCAATCTCCTTGGCCACTTGTAGCAGGGCCTGATTCTAGAGTAACCACTAAGCTGTCAACTCTAGTTCTACTTAACTAAAGCCCTTGAGATCCAACAATCCCTTTCTAAACTTCTAGCTTACAGTCATCTTTAGCTGGTGGCAGGGTGACTGTCTTATTACAGGTGGGAATATCATGCTTCCCCTGCCTTGCAAAGGGTGAGACCAGGGCCTTTCAGACCTGGGTCACTTGATCTCACCTTTATCCACTGCTAAGATTGGACTGTGGTGACAGAGGCTCTTCTTGACCCAGTAGGACACTCCTTTTAATCCAGAGTGTAGGGGAACAATGCTGTTAAGTGTATTTCACTAGCAAAAATAATTGCAATTTTCCAGGTCACTAACGGCTTGTGTGTCACTAAATTCAAACCTTTTTAGGCCTGACTTGGCCTGATCTTCTAGGGCATCTGAGGCTGTGGTGATTTCTCCCTTGCTGAGACCCACTTCCGTTGGCTACGGGCCCCACTCTGGGTGTCCAACACTGTGGCGCTCCTTCTTAGGTTCCTCTTCCTCTCCTATCCCTTCCATGTACATATGCCTCTAAGCTCTGCCTGGGCCACCTTCTTTTCGCATTCTGCTCTCTCTTCCTGGACTGTCTCATCCACTCCCATGAGTTCAAGCATCATCTCTGTGCTTCCGTCTCCTCATTCTGTGCCACCAGTTCCAGAATGACATGTACAAGGGTCTACTAGGAACTGCCACTTAGCTGTTTTACAGGTACCTCACACTTACACCCCCAGCGCAACCTTTTCTTTTCCTATTCTCCACCCAGGAAGTGGAATCACCTCCACTAAAGCAGCACTGCCCAAACCTAGAGGAAACCTGGGCCTGCCTCCACCTGCATCCACCAAGTACTCTGAAATCTACCTCCCAATGCCTCTCCAGACTGCCTGTCTCTCCTCTGCCCACCATCCCCATCTTGGCCAGGGCCACCAGCGTTTCTCTGAAGGAAAATCTAACAACCTCCTTATGGATCTTCCTGCCATTTCTCAAACCCATTCTCCACACTGTACTCTTTCCAAAACACAAATCTCCACCACCTATGGTATAAGCCTGCAGTCCCCACACCTGGTCCTCCCACAGGGTGTCCAACCTATTCTTGTATGCCTCAGGCAACTTAGAAATCACTACTTCCCAGCACAGTCTACTTCTTCCTCAGATAACAACAAGAAAAAAGCTCCTCCTTTGGAAAAAAGGGGACATATATTATACTTTCAACAATAAAGAATTATTTTTTAAAAATTCCCCCCTTTGAAGACAAAATACATCTCCCTAAATTTCCACTTATTGGTGCAGTTCTACCTCATTGGGCTCCCCAGAACAAGGCCATCTCCTCAGAGGACAGCAACCTGGCTAAGAGAAACAGTGACAGGGAAGACCTCTTCCAGTAGGGCTGAGCTCTGCTTTTGGGATAGCACCAGCTTTGAATATTTAGATAGCACAAGGCTCCCTAGATCTTCTCTCCTTCAGGCTAAATAACCACATGGCTAGCTCTGAGTCACCTCATAATCCTCACCATCTACTTCAAACGTGTTTCTAATGACCATCTTCATTCATTCAATTAGCCACCAACAAATACTTAGTAAGCTCCTACTATGTGGCAGGTACTTTTCTAGGCTCTGGGTACATACAAGTCAACAAGATTGACAAGATCCCTTCCCTTGTGGAGCTCACATTATAGTGGGGGAGAGAGGACAGTAAGCAAATAAGTGATAAGATTACTTAACATAGTAAAAAGGACTTTAAAGTAAATAAAATTAGGGTGAGGTGATAAAAATGTCTAGGTCCATCTCAGATTTAGTTAGGGAGGTTTCTTTAAGTAAATAAATTGAGACATATGTCTAAAAAGGACCACGTCACATAATGGCGTGAGGGAGAGCATCGCAGGCAGGAGAATAACCAGAGCAAAGGGTAAAAGATGGGAGCAAGCATGGTATACATAAGAAATAGAAGACTGGAAATAAGGGAGAATTGGAAGCCAGGAGGCTACTGAGGTAGATGGGGCCACAATGGGAGATGTCCTGTGGGGCAGGAAGAAGCATATAGATTTTATTTCAAGTGCAATGGGAAACCACTGGTGAGTTTTAAGCAGCAAAGCAACATTAATTGAATATGCCATATTCACTTCTCATGCTGTCACCTCCTTCACTCTGCACACCATGATTCTACTAATGTATTTCCCACCTTTAATAAGAAAGTCACCCTGCCACCATGGTTCTAAGGCCATATTGAACTGAAAACAATGAGCCTGAAGAAGACCACAATCTCTTGGGAATGGTCCTAACAGCCAAAAAAATTAAATCGATCCTTCAGTAAATTAATACATTTGGTGAACAAAGGTAGATGATAAAAGAAGCAAAACCTAAAAGACACACTAAAAGATACGATGAAAGTGGGATTTCCCATCCCGTAGACAGGTTTCCATCCAGCCAACACGACGGGAACATGATGATCTTGCTTGGATCACCCTCTTGACCATGTGGCCAGTCTTCTCAGCAACATGAGCCTTAGAGAGATAGAAAACAGTACTCTGGGAGCTCAGAAAGGGTAATCCAATGTAGAGACCCGAGAGAATGGGACTTTCTGCTGTCCAGATGTCCCCAGCTGTGATGGGCCTCACTTTTGGCAGCACAGCCAGCCAGGATGCGGGCCCTAGCCTTAGTTTGGTCCCACTGAATTTTAGAGACAGACTCCATAGCTGAGAAATAACTTGGCTTAGATCACCTTGTGGCCACACAACAAACTCCATCTTTTAGTTGGGGAAAGCAAATTCCCTGACTTTGGTGAAAACACTGATTGAGTTGCTGGGTAAGAGGGACAACTCAAACTCTGACGTCTTCTAATTGTGTGGTATTTGGTTATGCAATCAAACACAAAAGTTGACCACTGACACAGCAAGCCATGGCAGTACTCCCTAGCCATGACGTGGTGATGGTTTGAGGATATTTCATAAACTTAAAAGAAGTCAAAAGAGAAAAATTTCTGGGGCAAATAAATCTAAATGCAATGCAAGGTATCCATGTATGAGAAGGGGGCTATACAAGATGACTTCTCAGGTTCTTCTGAAAGCCAGGATGTGAAGAGTCTGCAGATTGCCTTTCAAAATTTTTCTATGCTATCCACAAAGGATTGATGAGGACCTTTAGTTGCAAACTCCATAACTGGTGAGCTCACCTTCTGGAACTAAACAGCTTAGAGAACCTTTTGCCTTCATTATTATAAAGGGCTCTATCAATCTGCAAGTACTCAAACTATCCACACATAAATTTTTGTCATGTTCAATCTAATTCTCAGGAATCTAAGTTTAAATTTATATGAACAGAATGAAGAGGAACACCCAGGTAGTAAGTTCCACATTTCCCTTTCCAAGTGATTTGAGCAATGGCCTCCTTCATTAACAGGAAAGAGGACGAGGAGCTGCACATGTGCAGCTGGCACACCTTGTGTCTGGGAGTTTCCAGGCATTTCACAGTGAGCAGGGAAAGCCCCGGTCACTCTGTCAGGCCTGGAACAGAGAGCTGAGTATGGCTCATGAGGAGGAAGGCGGGCATTTGATCCTTTCTCATTTCTAAAAGAGAGTGAAGTCAGAGGGGCCAAGAAGGACCCTTAAAGGTAGTTACAAAGTTAGCAAATCCAAATAATAAGGGCTGGGAGAGGGGGTAGATGTGAATGGGGTAGATTGGCCATGGTTTTCAGGGTTCCCGGGGCTGGATGATGGGAACAAGGGGTTTCATTATACCATTCTGTCTACTTTTGTGTTCAAAATTCTCTATCCAAAAATTGAAAATAAGAATGTTTGCAGAGGTTGAAGCCAACGAAAGGAAAAAAAGTTTAAAAAGGAAAAATCTAGTTAAGTAAAACTAGTTACAAGTATTAAAAGAAAGACAAGCCAATAGAGGCAGGGGAGGGTTACTGCTTAAGAAGAGCAGAATTAAAATGTCCCCAGTGATGATCTCTGGAAGTTGAGGTTATGGGGACCATTTCTTTCTGCATTATATACATTTGTAACGTTGCCAGCTTTCAAAGACTGGAAAAGCAATAATGATAAAAAGTATAAAATAAAAAATGCAAACCTGGCTTGAAAATGTCTGAGTGCTAGTATTATGAAATTTTTTTCCTGCTTATATGTAAACTAGAGGCCTGGTGCATGAAATTCATGCACAGGTAGGGTCCCTAGGCCTGGCAGGCAATCAGGGCCCATTGGGGCCTTCCTTCTCCCGGCTGCCAGCTGCCAGCCAGGGCCTTCCTTCATTCCTCGACACCCCCTGGTGGTCAGCGCACGTCATAGCAAGCAGTCGAACTCCCGAGGGGACAAATTGCATATTAGCCTTTTATTACATAGGATTCTCAATTTTCTATCATAAATAGGTTTTTTGTTTTACATTTTTGTTTTAATAAAAACACACCAACAAAAGGCTGTTTGCTCCCCTCCCCCACTCCTGCTTCCTGGTGATTCCCCATCGCATAGGAGAAAGCCCCACTGGCCAGCCTGGGCAGAAGGCAGTGAAAGGGTGGCAGCTCATTGACAACTTTCCTGGTGGATAACAGCAACTAAGCCCTTTGTGAGCAAGTTCTGTTAGAGCCAACTCAGTAAATGAAGTAGCAGGAACTGGACATACCCCTTCTATTTTCATGCCAGAAATGTGACTCCAGTTTGTGGCAGCCTGTTTTTTGTCGTCATTGCATAGGTTCAGTGTTTGTGGCTAGCATGAGGACCCTGTTCTTTCTCGTGTCTGTGGGGTGCAAGGAATGCTTGTACAATCCCAGTAGACTGGTTTCCCAGATTGGGCTTGAAAACTGAATTTCAGCATATTTCACTCACTTGTAGGTTTTTCTACTTTTAAAAAGCTCCCTTCTACTAACAAAACATAATTATAAGTCTATAATAGCCAAATTGAAAAGAGAAAAATTTCAACAAGTTTTACAGAAATATAAATGTGTGTATTTAGATGCTGATTCACTAAATGTTAACTATTATCAACAACTGCTTAGTCCAATCCCAGCCTTTGTTTCAGCTGAAATTAAACCGACTTTCATACTCACCTTGAATTCTGAGAGGCAAAAGCTTTTAAAAAGTTTATATCCTGGTGATAAAACCTCTTAGTAGCTTTTATCTCATTCTGGGGAAGCCTTTGTGGGTTCCTGTTACTTTTTCACCATACCCAATTAGTTCTTTTTAGATCTAGGTTCTCAGTTTCATTAATCTTCTTGTATGAAGAAGAAACTCTTTTCTGATTCCCCAAGGCTTTCCAAAAGTTAACAAAAAAAATGATATCCACAATTTATATATGCTTGCAATATGAATCCACTATATTGGCTATCCCATAACAATAGCATATTGGCTGTTTGATTTTTAGAGCATTTTGTATTAATTCATTTAATCCTTCCAATGCTATGAGATCTCTTTCCACAGATGAGAAACGGAAGCCCAGGGAGATCAGATACCTTGCCTCAAAGTCTGGCTCCTGAGACTAATCTCTTAACTATTACTTTATGGGATTTGCCCCTTAGTTTCAGGAACTTGACTAACTTATAATTGCTTTTTTCTCAACTCCTGTAGGCTACAAGCACTGTCAATGTAACATTTAAAAGGGTTATACATTTACATTGCAGAATATCCATTTTAAGATAACTAAGTAGACCACAGTATGATTTTGAACATAACCAGAAGGAACTCCATTATGAGGACAATATACATTGACCGAAATAAAAGCCTGTAATCAAAAGTTACTTTCTATTTTTGAACTATCCATATATCAATTACAGTTATAACTCAGTTTTCCAGTTTTTTTCATAAACCCAGTTTTCATATATGTATAATGAATTGCCAAATTTTCTAGGTAACTGAATGCCAATACCTTAATCATCAACATTTATGGTTTTAATGCTTCCAGATGAAAATCCTTTATAAATGTACTAGAGGCCCGATGCACAAAATTCGTGCAAGAGTAGGTCTTTGCAGTCACAGCTGCCTGGATCCCTCCCTCGCAGCCACGGGCGGCTGCCTGAATCCCTTCGTCCTGGAAGGATGTCCAGAAGGACATCTGGTCTAATTAGCATATTTATTTATTTATTATAATTTATTATTATAGATTATGTACTTCCTTTTCTTAATAGCAGAATATAATTCAATATTAGTAACTCAGAGTCACTAATATAAACATTTCTTTTGTATTTTGCAATAGATGTTGATGTGGTATAGCAGGGCAGGGTTGTCTTATCTTCAGGACATACTCTCAAATTTACTTATCGCTGTCACTAAAGTGGAGTAAAGACTTCAGATGCAAAACCCCCTGGCTATATATAACAACAGTTATCACTGACTCAACCTGGCACATAAAAGATACCCAAATATTTCTTAATTAAATGAATCCTCTTCACAAAAGTTCTATGGGATAGGTACTTTTTTTTTTTTTTACATTTCAGAGAGGCAGGGAGAGGGAGAGAGAGATAGAAACATCAGTGATGAGAGAGAATCATTGATTGGTTGCCTCCTACATGCCCCCTACTGGGGATCGAGTCTGCAACCTGGGCATGTGCCCTGACCAGGAATCAAACCTTGACCCCTTAGTTCAGCAGTTGCCAACCAGTGGTCTGTGAGGTCCGAAAGGTTGGCGACCGCTGCCCTAGTTCATAGGTCGATGCTCAACCATTGAGCCATGCTGGCTGGGCAGGGTAGATACTAATAATATTAATATTTTACAGACGAAGACATTTGGCTCAGAGAGCATAGATGTTTTAGCCGATGTCACACATAGTAAACAGTAGAGCCAGGATTAGAATACTGTTGGACTCCAGTATCAGCATTCTTTTTTTTTTTTTAAATATATTTTATTGATTTTTTACAGAGAGGAAGGGTGAGGGATAGAGAGTTAGAAACACCAATGAGAGAGAAACATCGATCAGCTGCCTCCTGCACACCTCCTACTGGGGATGTGCCTGCAACCAAGGTACATGCCCTTGACCGGAATCGAACCTGGGACCTTTCAGTCTACAGGCCGACGCTCTATCCACTGAGCCAAACCGGTTAGGGCAGTATCAGCATTCTTAAGTATCATGCCACAGGGCTACATGGGGCAGCCTTTTCCTAAGGGGCTTTAATCATTCCACAGTTAGCAACTTTATTGAGATTTCATTCACTCATTTAAAGTGTACAATTCAATGGTTTTTAGTATACATAGAGTTGTGTAACCATCACCACAATCAATTATAGAACATTTCAACATCCCTAAAAGAAACCCATATCTGTTTTCAGGCACTATTTCCTATTTCTCCTAACCTTCCCAGGCCTACGCAACCATTAATCTACTGTCTGTCTCTATAGATGTACCTATTCTGGACATCTCATAGAAACTGAATCATTCACTATGTGCCTTCTCTCATTCTTCTCTCATTCTTGTACATTTTCCAGGGCCATCCATGTTGTAGCATGTATCAGTACTTCACTTCTTTAATGGTTGAATACTATTCTACTGTGAAGCTATACCACATTTAACTATTATTCATCAGCCGATAGACATTTGGGTTGATTCCACTTTTTCTATGCTCCTTCACTTTCTAGAATAAACTTTTTATTGAGACACAAAATTAAAAAAGTATACAAACCTTAAGCATACAGCTCAGTGAATTTTTACAACATGAATACACTTAAGTAAACACCCCCCAGATCAAGAAACAGACCATAACCAGAATTCCAGAAGTTTCTCTTGTCTTCCTTTAAGTCGTTATACCTACCAAAGATAACCACTTTTCTAACCTCTGCCACCCATAATCATAGATCAGTGTTGCCTATCTTTGCACTGTACATAAATGGATTCACACACAGTGTGTGTGTGTGTGTGTGTGTGTGTGTGTGTGTGGCTTCTTTTATTCAAGATATTTTTGCTACTCATCCATGTTGTGTTTTGAATTTGCTCTGTACATTACTATATAGTACTCCATTGTAAAACTATCTGACAATGTAACATTTTATTGATGATACTTGGTTTGTGTTTAGTTTTTTGCTATTGTGAATAATGTTGCTATGAGCATTCTTGTACATATGTACTCATTTCTTTTGGGTTTTTATCTAAAAATACAAACACTGGGTTATGGAATAGGAACCTTTTCAGCTCCATTATGTATCATACAACAATGTTCCAAAATGATTGTACCAACTTATACTCCTACTTAGAGTATGAGAGTTCTAATTGCTCCACATCTCCACTAATATTTGGTATTGTCAGCTTTCAAAAAAAATAGCTATTTTGGTGGATTCTAAATGCCAAGGATACTACATAGTAGTATCTCATTGTGATTTTAATTTCCATTTTGCCATGGACTAATAATATTAAGCACTTTTCATATAATTTTGACCACTGGCTATCTTCTTTTATGAAGTGCCTGTCCAACTCTTTACATATTCTCGATAGGAGTCCTTTAATGGATATAGTTGACAAATATGTTCTCCTATCTGTGACTTGTCTTTTAATTCTAAGTTATCATTCTTCTCCAGCTTAAGAAATCTTTGTCTATCCCAAGGTCAGGAGGTTAACTCTTCTATGTTATCTTCTGGAAGTGTTAACACTTTAAGAAGTGTTACTATTTTACTTTTTCACATTTAGACCTGTGAGCCACATGAAACTGATTTTTATGTATAGTGTGAAATAGGAGTCAAAGTTCATTTCTTTCCACATGGATAGCCAGTACCATTTACTGATAAAAACATCTTTCCCTCACTACACTACAGTGACATCTCTACTGAAAACCAGGTGATCATACATGTGCAGGTCTGTTTCTGGATTCTCTATTCTGTACCTACCATTAGTAACCTTTCAGCAAAACCTTACTAAAATTCCATGTCAGTTTAATCTTTCACATTTATATTAATAATAATTTTCACTGAGCACTTACTTTTTGTCTGGCACAGTTCTAAATGCCAAGGGTTATCTCACTTAGTCTTCTCCACAATTTAAATTAGGTGTTATTATCTCCATTTTATAGACTAGAAAATGTGAGGTATGGAGAGGTTAATTTTTTCTTCTGAAATATAGACTGTGCCTCTTCTTATTTTGTTGTCATCTTATCTACTTTTATGGAAAAGCATCAGTAGCATATGCAACTTTTGGCAGTCACTGCTAATATCTTTAAAGCTAGATTGTGTTTTTGCAAAAACAGGCATAAGTGGAGCTTTGTTCCTTTAGCTTTTCATATACTCAGTATTTTGGAACTGGAAGACATTTGAGAAACTGTCTAGTCCAAACACCCATATAGCCGAGGAAAGACAATTTCAGAGAAACCACAGACATGTCCAAACTTACATGATGCAGTAGAGGCAAAGATGAGACAAGAACCCAGCTCTCCTGCTCCTACCCCAGTGCTCTTTCTGGTAGACCACAACTGCCTCTCCTCATGCAATGAGCATGTTGGATCACTGAGACTTCTTAACTGGCTTCCAAGTTTACCTTGGTGCCAGATACATGAGGATGCCTGACTGGTGGGTGCCAGATTATCTTGGCTATAATGAGGAAGGAAACTGGAACCAATCAGCAGAGCTGGAAGGAGATGAACAGGCCATAGTCCAAATTTGGTTTAACAAGGTGCACTGAGACATCCATGAAAAAAGAGAATTTCCGAAGTCCAGACCCCACAGAAATTAGGCTAGAAGATTCAAATGGAACATAGGAATAAGACTTAGAGGGGTGGAGCTGTCTCTCCACTTAATCTTTCCACTTAGATTCTGTGTCCTCAAAACAGGAACTCATTGGCAAGCATCCCAGAAGCCCACTTCCATGCCAAAGGACTCGCATGACTATTCAGTTACTTGGATTTTTCGAGTCAAGGTACGATTCAGTAAAAAATTATCATACTACAAGGACAGTTAAAATTGTTCCCTTACCAATGCCCCAGATGAATGAAGAAGACATGTACTTCCTTATGAGCTGACGGCTCTACAGAATTTTCCATTTCTCTTCCCAGGTTCATTATCAAGGGCCATACTACAAAAATAAGGTTTGTCTCAGATGAAGTACTTGGGTTGCCTTGCATTTGCCTGAGGTCAGAATGCCCTCTGACATAGAGACTGCAAGAGAAAAAATCAGCGCTTCAAAACCTGGATTAGAAATGACTTCACAAATTAGAAGAGAGTAGGAGGACTAGCATTTGAAGCACTGGGCATCATGAAGGTGTCAGAGACAAAACCCAGAAATGGATCCAGGTATAAAATTGACCTGACATGGAAGTTTTCTTCTCCAAAAATCTATGGAAGATTTATCAAGGATTCTCTTCTAGAACACAAAGAACAGATTTTAAACATAGTTTCTTTTAGTTAAATTAATGCTGCACGTAGACCTTATTTTTATGCTACATATTGCATGTTTCCAACATCTAATAGATTAAACTTTCCAAATGAAGTTTAAGTTGCCTCTTGCAGTACAGTGTCAATATTCAGGAAGGGCATTCCTTGGAACATGGCATATCAGGGTCCAGCTTGCTGAAGTGGATGAACCAAGGAGAAGTCACTCCCCAGTGCCTGAAGGCTCTGATTGTGGAGCCTATTTCCTACCCAATGACCTAATTGACAAGAGCATAGGATTATGATTCTGTCTTTCTATTCCTTATCAACATGGTTATGTGAGGTCCTGGGGTGCAAGGCAGGGTTCAGCTAGAGCTAAGGACGTGGCAAAATACACTGTGCAAGGTTAGGAGTGGTGCAGAGCACAATGTAATGCAATGCTGTCTTTAAGTCATCTCACTGCAGATGCAACAGAAGTAGCAGACCATGTCTTCCATTAGATGTAGAACCAATGACCTTCAGCTTCTGTTAATGTGCAGCAATCCCACTGCCACTGCAGTACACTGACAGCAGAAACAAGGCATGGGCACATCCTTCCCTAGAGGGAATGAACCTCTCCAACCTCCTGGAAGGGGCAAGTCCTCAGATGGGAAATGCAGGAAGTAGGCCCAAGGCCTCTTTCTAGCACCTCTTAGGGCAGGTGTTGAGGTGTGGTACCTGGGTGATGCCTTGGCAGCGTGGGGACAGGTCTAAACCTAGGTAGGCTTGGTTTACATTTAATCTTTGTGTCTTCACATTTTTATATTTAATCTTAATGCCATGTTCCAAGGGATGCCCTTCATGTCTTCATGTTTTAAGTGTGTCTGATTAAAAAAAAAAAAAAAAGCATATAGCTAGATTTATCTGGTTTAACAGTCTTTGGTTTTTTTACTGCAGAGTTAAATTTAATGTGCTTATATTTTTTGGCACCTTAATATGTGCTTTTTATTTGTCCTGCTTCTTTCTATACATTTTTTTCCTCCTGTTACTCTTTCTTTTACACTGAGGTGTCTTTATGTGTTTTCTGCATTCCTTTTGCCTCTCTTTCCAAGTTTGGAAGTTATTTACTGTATTTCTATTATTATTCAAAAGACATTTGAAATGTTCATGGAACATGAACACTATACATATATATGTATAATATAAAATCTAAAAATAATGCAGAAACTGAATATTAAAAAAGCATATGTACATGTTCACATGTTTCAAATTCTGTTCCAAAATTAAATCTTAACATGCCAATTTTTTTTTCAAACATTAATGGTTTTTGGTAAAATACCCTTAGCTTGACAATTAAATAGCACTCTAATACTAGAAAAACAAAAATGAGACCTAATAGCTATGTTTGACATATTGTGTCTACTTTTTAAGATTTCCCTTTTGGCAGGGCCAAAGTGCAAACAGAATTTTTGTCATTCGAGTAAATAAATTGTTTTTTCCTATGACATGCATGAAAAGTACAATAGAGTTTGGTTATTTGTCTTATGTATTTTGGGGGAAGTAGAGGGAGCTTCTATTGGTTATAATAGATAAAGGGGAAGGAGTTAGGCTCAAATATGCCAATCACAGAGCTAGAGGAACAGATGTCAGGAACATAAGTTATAACTCAGTGATCTCATAGTATTGCAGAGACATGATGAAATGGACTAAAAGATTTGATTGTGATGACAGAAAGGTACACCAAATTCCAAAAAAGCAGACTTTTTTAGGAGAGCATGTGGAGTAGGCTTATATATCAGCATAGAAGCCCATTCATACTTACAGATTTAAGGGTCGAAATAGAAAGGGCAAGGTAAGAAACAAAAAGGCTTGAACTCTGAAGGTATACACCAGTTTGCTTGGTTAGATTGACTAGACCAACGCTTTTTTATATATATATATATATATTTTATTGATTTTTTTACAGAGAGGAAGGGAGAGGGATAGAGAGTCAGAAACATCGATGAGAGAGAAACACCGATCAGCCACCTCCCGCACACTCCCCACTGGGGATGTGCCTGCAACCAAGGTACATGCCCCTGACCGGAACCAAACCTGGGACCCTTGAGTCCGCAGGCCGACTCTCCATCCACTGAGCCAAACCAGTTAGGGCGACCAACGCTTTTTAAACACAGGTTTTGATACTCAGGATATAGAGATATCCAAGGCACTCCCTCCCCATAGGAAACAAGCAAAAAGGGGAATTAAATCCAGAAGCAATGGTGTTTACTAGTACTGCTGCATTAGTGACATGAAGAAAGTGTGCTGATAGGAACAATCTTGGTTATCAATGGGAATTCAGCCAACACAGAAGTAGGGAGGCGAGGCATTCTAAGCAGAGAGCAAAGGGCAAGCAGAGGCCCAGAGGCAGGATAGCGTACAGTGGAAAATGCAGAGCCTGGAGTGGCCAGAAATCATTAGGGGTGTGTGTGGGGGGGGGGGGGGGAGGTGTTAGGGGAAGTGGCATTGGGAGGTGGGGAGGTGGGAGAGGAGGCTAATCTTAAAGGGCTTTTATAATGAAGCTCTGCTAAAAAATGTGGACTACACTCAGGTACAACAGATTTTCAAGCAGAAAAGCAATATGATCTGGTTCTTGTGCATATATAATAGAAGAGACAACGGGGTAGCAAGGTGGAGGGTAGACAGGAAGAATGAGGAAAACTACTGAAATGGCTGTCACAGTGCTTAGGAAGAGGAATCAAATGTGATTCCAGGATTCCTTTTCTAAAAAAACCTTTGATCGCTTCTCGGCCTTTTGGCTAAGATCAAGTGTAAAAAAACCTTTGGCTGATTAGGTGGCAGGTGACGCCGTTATAAAAGTAGGGAATGGAGAAGAAACAGAGGGGAAGCAAGGTCCCAGCACCCTTGTCTTAGTGCTGGCCATGCCTTCCCTCCCAGCAAACCCCCAAATTTGGATCATTGCAACTTCTGCGTCCAAACTCAGGAGGCTGAGGGGTTTTGAAGAAAATCCCCCAAACTTGCTAGTAATTCCACCTCAGCACAGCTGGACAGTGTAGCTACTAATGTGTGTTTGGTGGGTTTCTGGTCAGCTTCTTTCCCTGCCCCTTTCAATAGTGCCCCTCCCCCTCCACTTCTGCCCTCAGCAGGTATGAAGACTCAGCAGCAGCAGCAGCCATTCCCTAAGACCTCTCATCTCAAAGGAAGAGGCATTCATCCTCCAAGTCTTGGGCTCATTTTCCATTTACACTCTGAATTCACTCCCAGCTTCTTCTTCAAGACCTTACAAAAATAATCAACTCCTTTCATTCCTATTATTTCAATGTCTCCTTCTCCAATGTCTCCAATCTCTTAACATAGAAACAGGTCAAAATCACTTCCATCTTAAAAACAAAGGAAAAGCCTCTCCAGCTCCAACTTCCCCTCTGCCTCCAAAGGGGATCAGTCATACAAGAAACTCTCATCAGGTGACAAATATAAACATGTGGGGAAGTGACAGAGTTTAGGAATTCTTACAGGCTTTGCTTCTAATCTCTCATTCATGTTCCCTTACCAAAGGGCTCCCTGAGACAGAGTTCCCTAGTCCATGCTCCTCAGGGAAGGGAAAGCTAGAGAGGCAACAGAAAAAAACAAAAACAAAAAACAAACAAAAAAAAACAGACTGATGCCCCTAGAGAACAGTAGGTATGTTGCATTTCTGAGGTCCCTTGGGCTAGATGATGTCCTTTTACCTGGACAGGAGGACAGATCCATCTTTCTTCTGAGTAGGATGGCTGCACTCTGAAGGTAAGCGAAATATGAGCAGGTGGCTGAACAGAGGGGTGTGCTCATTGATTCAGAGATTAAAGCAGCAAGGAGGAGAGACAGAGAAGAGGGATGTGACTACGGGTATCTAGCCCAGGCATTCCATCAAGACTTCTGCTAAACTGTGGCTAAGGTGTAAATTCCAATTTCCAGAAAGCCTCAAGGATGAGAGGATTTGTTTGTTTATTCTTATTCATTCATCCATACATTCCTTTCTCCCCCTCTCCAGTGGTTTTCAGTATATTCACAAAGTTGTGCAACCATCAACACCCTACTTCCAGAACATTTCATCACCTCCAAAAGAAACCCTAAACCCATTAGCAGTCATTCCTCATTTCCCCCTCTCCTTAGCTCCAATCCTTCGCATCAAAGTCCTGGCTAGGATAATCCTGACATGCTTAGTGGCAGAGCATTAGAGAAGAAAGCATTAGAGAAACAAGATGATAGAGAAATGGTGAACATCAATTTTTTGTGGGGTCTATTGGAAGCCTGAACAGCTAAAAACTGAATAAAGGTCCTTGCCTGTCTGGCTAACAACTTCCTCGCTCAGAGATTAGAACACAGCAATAATGCTTATTTAATTGAACAGAATGGGTGGCTATTACACCAGACTCAGATCTCATCCAGTAACAAGAGAGTCACCATGCCCTGGCCACCAGGGAGGAGAAGTCTGGATATAGACAGCTATGTACCTCAGGTCCCATACAGGCAGAAGAAACTATGACACAGGAAATGGGCTCAAACTGCAAAAGCTACAGGACATGGAAGAATATGTAGGTTATCTAGTATCTGAAGGTTTGTCACATGACAGACAAAACTTGTGAAGGCTGCAAGGGGCATAAATGGGACTAGTGGGTGGAAAGTTACAGGGAGATAGCATTATTTCAGGTCATTACGGGGAAGGAGTTCCTAATAGTCATGTAATCTTCAGGCCAAGGGGCTGCCTATAAGGTAGCGTGTTAAATGCAATCTGTAATTCAGTAAGTGATGCTGTAGAGGTCTGAAAACCAGAAGATGTGTGACAACTGGTGAGGTCAACTGTGAGGTGTGTTGCAAGTGATCTGTTACAGCAATAAAACTGAGGTGTGTGATTTACTGTCATTAGATTCGGGGTTCTCAATATAACACCACTCTTATTCACTTGCATTATTATTTTCTTGAGCAAAAGTGAAAGACTCTGTGTTCAAGGTAGCAGCCTGGGTACTGTCATGGGAATGTTCCACTCATGTGCTTATAGGCTACACGAGGTGGAGCATTACCAGCTAGATGTAGGATCCCTTCCAAAGCTGAGATTCAAGGGTAGGGGCACCTCCCTCAGCCTTCCAACCTAATCAGGACCTACTAGAGAACAGGTGTCACTGTGTTTCTGCAGAATTTATCTTCAGACTGTATAGTTTCAGTCTCCTACCTATAGGAGATATTGGTAACAAGTCCTGGGGTTATATCTGAACTCTGTAGAAAGGGAGAGTGAGAACTAAATAAGCTACATCTGTCTGCATGTTTTATTTTCACAGAACAGTCATTCAGATGATTTCAATGGGAACAAAGAAAAGTTTGACCTTTCTATTTTCTTTAAATAAAAATGGTTATATATAGAATTATATCCCGATATATATGAAACCTATATATTTTTATTAACCAATGTCACCCCAATAAATTCAATAAAAAATAAATAAAATGGTTATAGATGATGTAAATATGGCCAGAAAACATTATTTGCTCTTTGAAACATTAAACATTTTTTCCTCTAAGCAAGAATTGACTGAATTGTTAACTAACGGAACCTGGACCTAGCCAAACTCACCCCCATCCAAACTGGAACTGACTTTTACTTTTCAGTTCCCTGGATAAATGGCTTTGGCAGAAACTGCTGTCACAAAGGCCAACTGTAGAAGTGCCACCATAAAAACACTTGACTGACCAACTGAGGCCTTTTCAGATTCTTCCCTGACTCCTTTTCCATGTCCTTTTTCTGCTGCTCTGCCAAATGACCAGATGTTAATTACCCCTCTGGAATGCAAGAATAACTAAGCAGATGGAAGGTATCTAGTCACCTGGTGCAGTGCGCTACTCGGCAGCCCTGTGATTTCTGGCACCTCATAATATTTTTTTATTACAAAATTTTTTTCATTATAAAACTATTATTACCACATTATAAAAATTTGGAAACTAGAGAAAAGAGAAAAATCACTTATGATCCCATCATCCCAATAAAATCACTGTTTGCATTTGGTGCACTGTCTACTTTTCTTCAGGGCTCTCCGGATGTAGTTAATGGACCACATGTATGTAGCTTATTTGCACCCCACCTCCTTTGAAAAGGATTTGCAGCAGCTTATATAAATGCATATCATCAGACAGACAACTCCATGTGGACATACTCTCTCCAAAACCAGCCTGACCTCCTGTCTTCCCAGTTTCTAACTTATGGATTTCATCCCCTCATCATCCATGTTGAACCTTTTGCCCCCTCTGGAACTACTCTCCCTGAATTCTAACATCCATTTCCATTGATTCTTCTGCTGTTACCCCTTTCTCACATCTGTCCTCCTCACCCCCATAAATATTGTCACAATCTCTAGTCCAGTTCCTTATTACCTACTTATATTCCTAAATTACAATGTTTTTCTGACTCATTTCTAAGCCTCTACTTCCTCTCCTATCCTTTATCTTGTGCTGCTAAATTGTTTCCCTCACTTTCACTGCTCTCCCTGACTCACAGATTGAAAACAATTTTTTTGACTGACAAAGCATATTCTCTAGTTGAAATTTTTAAAAAATGTACAATCTGTCCCCAATCTACCTTTCTTGCCTATCTGTTACCATCACCCTAGGTGAAACCTCTGCAGTGACCCTGTACACACAAAACTAGGGTGGAGTGAGTGGGGCAGGACACGTGCCAGCTCCCTGGTGTCTGTCCCTGCAAGGCAAATTCATTGGGGCCAGCCGAGATGGAGTAACAGATATCAGACCTATCCTCCTGCCATTAACACTATAAAAGTGGACAAAATAAATGAAGCAGCTGTTTTCAAGCATTTGATTACAAACAGAGCAGGGCTGTGAACCTGGGGAGAAGAGCAATACAGGAAGTGTGGTCCACTGTCACCTGGTTTTCTGCCCAGGGGCACTTTTCACAATGGGGTTCAGGGGAGTAGAGCTCATGCTGAGGGCGATCTATGCCCAAGCCTTTATATGCACAGATGGCTCAGGATATAAGAAACCAACCCAGTATTTGCTTTTTTAAGTAGGCTGTTCAAATTTTGGATTTTAAAAATACATAATTCCTCAAAAATTTCCATGGGGACTTCCCTCTCTTTATGTTTTATCTTCCTTTCAAATTTCTCTAGTTGAAAATACTGAGCTATTTTGCCCACAGTTTCAAGGATGACGCCCATTAAAAGAAGATAAAAGCACTTTTAGGCAATGATGCTTTCTGTCTCTCTGGGTTCTCTCTACTATGCTTCACTGCCTAGTATAGTAGAGATTAGATGTTGAACCTATGCAGTTTTGCCCCAGTGGAATATGTGAATACCTTTGCAATGTTTTATAGGACTAAGCCACTGGGCCATCAACAATTTGCTGCAGATTGAAACCCAGGGTGGACATCCATCATATGCAAGCCGCCCCAGGCCATGTTACTACCAATACCATATCCAAGAACGACTGAAGTCAAAGCAGTCAGCCAGACACCATACTAGAGAGGGGCAAGAAGTAGCTAAGACTTAAGCAGTACATCCTGGGGAGACATTAAAATGGGGATTGGTAGAGTTTGCTCTTCTCACCACCACTCCCACTTTCCCTTTCCCCCTGTTGTAGTTTTCAAAGGCTGCTGCCTCAAATCCCACCTTTTCCTGCTTAGCTCCATCCCAAAAGATTGTTGAAAGAGTCCCTAGCAGCTGCCTTTTGCAATCTGCTGAACAGATGAAGACCTACTGGGAACAGTGCAGGCTCCTCCAGTTCACTTGAGGGACATTCCTCAGGGCAGGTGTTCCTAGCAACCATTGCTGAGCATGCCTTTGGAGAGCACCCCTTGACTCACCCCATCTGTTGTTCAATTCAAGTAAGGAGGCCTATGCTTCTCCCAAGCAGAGCTTCAGGGATTTCATTTTTAACACATCCCACCCAAACTGAAACTTCCTGAAGGCCAAGGCCTGGAATTAGCTATTCTGCCCTCTCTGCTGCCTCTTCTGAGGCCCAAGAAGGATCCAGTAGAGAGGACATTTCTTATTCTCACCCTCACCAAAGTCACCACAGGAACACAATCCTTAGGTCACATATTTGTGTAGCCTCAGAAGCCTATGGCAAGTTCAGGAACAAGGCAAACCTCAGCCTGAACATTGCGCTGCCTGGTGAATACACAGCAGCCAGGCTGACCACAAAGGTATGCACCCTGTCTGCTACCCAGAATGGTAGAGACATTTCTATCCTACCGTCAGCAAGTAGCTTGCAGGAGAGGGCATCATCAAGGTCTCGGGCAGTTGATGGGTCAATGGTGAAGATACAGTCTTTTCTAGGAAAGATTGAAGATATAATTAGTGATGCCGCAAATAACAGAAACTTTACCCCACTGGAGTATAGCTTTAAAGAACAGTTATTTTGAAAATGTACAAATGGTAGGCACAGTGAAGAGTAACTCCTATAATGTCTCTTTGAGGAGGAGTCTTCAGTAAAATGTGAGACTGGGGAGAGACAATGGGGGTAGACAGCAAGGCTCCATATGGTCTCTGTGTCTTTTTCTTCCTCTCTATGAACTGGCACCTACTTCTTCTTGACCCTAAACAGGAACAGGTGTGAGAAGGTGGAAGTGAGGCAGCATCCATGAATGAGACTGCCCAAGAAGAGCTGTCTGACAACAGGGACAAGTCTCTGGTAAACAACTCTCCAATCATCAGTTCTTACTTTTGCTTCTCTCTTCCTCAGTGGTTCATGGGAACCTATCCTTCTAGGATCTATGTGAGGAAAATTTAGTGCTTGTATCTTCCAAAAAAAGGGGTGTGTTAAAAAATAAGTCACCTAACTTGTTATGATATGGGGCAGGGGACCCAAGAATAAGTTTTGTAAAAAAACTTTAGGCCATACAGTTAGCTGTAATACAATTCTACTTGAAAATGTCCCTAATCACAGTTTGTTTCCATGAACAATTGTATACCTCACCCAAGCTCATATCATCAAGTATACCCTCTGTCCATTTATCTTCACAAACTATCCCTATGCAATTTCACTCTTACTCTGTGAAGCCCGCAGCCACTCTCTTTTTGCTTTAGTTTCTCAAATAACATGCCTCACCCAACCCAGCCATTCCTACCAAACGGCTAAAGATCTAGGCAGAGTCTGGCCTCAATTTTCCATAACTTCTGCCCTATCCTCCCCAGGCACTGGGCTGGAGATTGGGTGTTTAGCAGGTCACTAAAGGCTGTGTTTCAGTACTATGAACATAGGCTGCAACTCACAAGTGTATGTTGAATGAATGAATGAATGAATGCTGACAGGAAGGTGAAATCAATCCTGACACAACAGTAATGAGCTCTAAATTGGTTAGAATCTTGAACTTGATTCACAAGGCAAAGGAGGAAATGTCTGCTTCTTGGTTCTTTTTGTATGCCCCATAAAAATAAGCAATATGCTTTATATGTACTGAGTATCAATAAATAGTTGTTGAACTAAAATTGAAATGTCAGACTTGGTGGTGAGAATATTTTAGTCCTTTCATTATAAGAAGCTGGAAGAACATCCCTCTAGTCAAAATAAAAAAGAATACTCTTAGCTTGGTAGGGGACACAGTTCATTGGTTTACTTGGAGCGTTGACTAGGAAGCTATGTTTTCTTAAAATTAAATGTCTCTGGGTGATTTGAGACTTTTATTTCTATGAATGAATGATAATTCCCACTAAAACATTTCCAGCCTCAAATTGACCCAGCCATATGTAACAGAGCAAAACTATAAGTCTTCAATTTTTAGTCTGTCAATGTCTTCTTTGAGAGGACCCACAAATTGTTTCTGAGAAAAATCTTAGACTAACCTGCAAGCTCTCAAACCAATTCTTTTCTACTTTTAAAAAAAATCTGCTCTTAAACCAGAAACATAAAAGTCTAAATTAAGACAACTCTGAGGAATAGTGTCCTCAGGAAAGTTTGCTGGAAAAGCATACCATCCAGTTCTTGATCAAGGGTCGGCAAACTACAGTTCACAGGCCAAATGGGGCCTCACCTGTTTTGAATGGCCTGAAAGCTAAGAATGGTTTCTGCATTTTTAAGTAGTTGAGAAAATCAAATAGAAGAATATTATTGCATGACATGTGAAAATTACATGAAATTCAAATTTCCGTATTCATAAATGAAGCTCTATTGAAACAGAGCCACCGTTTTTTCAGTACAATGGCAGAGTTGAGTAGTTATGACAGGACTATATGCTTAAACTATATCTATCTGGCTCTCAGCAGAAAGTTTGCTGCCCCTTGTGTGTGTGTGTGTGTGTGTGTGTGTGTGTGTGTATCAAAAGTTTATTAAGGGAACTTACAGATGAGAAGCATCTTGGGCAGCGGCAAGATGAGGTAGATATCCTGTGTTTGCTGGCCCATTTTATTTTTTTAAAATATATTTCTTTATTGATTTCAGAGAGAAAGGAAGAGGGAGAGATAGAAACATCAATGATGAGAGAGAATCATTGATTGGCTGCCTCCTGCACGCCCCTGACTGGGGATCGAGCCTGCAACCCGCGCATGTGCCCTTGGCCGGAATAGAACCCGGGACCCCCCAGTCTGCAGGCCAACGCTCCATCCACTGAGCCAAACTGGCCAGGGCTGCTGGCCCATTTTAGATCAATGTTTCCCAATGTGTCAAGTAAGTTTTCTAATTTTTAAAAAAGGTCCTGTGATTAAATCTGTTTGGTAAATGCTGGGCCAGTTTCTTAATTTTAGGACTTTTTTATTGAATTTATTGGGGTGAGATTGGTGAATAAAATTACACAGGTTTCAGGGGTACAATTCTACAATACATCACTTGTATATTGTATAGTGTGTTCACCAACCCAAGTCAAGTATCCTTCCATCACCATTTTGTAGGACTTCGCAGAGCCTTCAATATGCTGGGATTGTACAGTTCTTGTCTAACTCTTTTGATCTTGGCACTTTTTATGGCAGAGCATCACCCAGAGGCAAGGTCCTCATGACAGCACTCTTTGAGCAATGATGGACTGCACAGACCTCCAGTGGAGGCCTTGTCCCACAAGCCTACCCTAAGAGACACTGCAAGAAGACAACCAAATGGCTATACTATTCACTGCGGGGAAGCTGATGAGAGCCCTGTCCTTTTCATCACTCTGTGTCTCTTTTATGAGGGAAGTCCATACAGTGCAAGGACTCACTCTTCTCCTGAGTTGATGGTTGGTTTGTACCTTACAGACATGTGAGTTTCATCCTTTTAGATTTCCCTCTCTGCTTTGGCTGTCAGGAAGCTCAGAAAAACATTTGTGACTTGCCTCTAGAGCAGTGGTTCTCCTTGGCTGCACATTAAAATCACCTGGGAATCTTCTTAAAATCCTGATTTCTGGGCCTCATCCTCCGGAAATTCTGTTTCTTTGTTACTAATGTTGTGGCCCCACCCCATAACAAAGAAACAGAATTTCCGGAGGATGAAGCCCAGAAATCAGGATTTTAAAAAGATTCCCAGGTGATTCTAATGTGCAGCCAAGGTTGAGAACCACTGCTCTAGAGGATCTTGTTTGTAGTTTAAACTTTGTGAACTAATCTTTATCCTAGCTGTGCCTAATTTTTCTATGCATATATTCCTTTTGCTCCATGTCGTAATTTTTAAAAATCCACTGCACTATATGTATATCGGCAAGCTGCCTTAAATCATTTTTTAAAACCACAGGGTATAAATAAATAAATAAATACATACATACATACATACATACATACTGAGAGGATGCGAGAAGAAAAAGAGACATTCAGTATGGGCTATTAAGAAAACCAACTTCTAGCCCTGGCTGGTTTGGCTCAGTGGATAGAGCATCAGCCTGTAGAATGCGGGGTCCCGGGTTCGATTCTGGTCAAGGGCACCTGCCCGGGTTGCAGGCTCAATCCCCAGTAGGGGGCGTGCAGGAGGCACCCAATCAATGATTCTCATCCTTGATGTTTCTATCTCTCTCTCCCTCTCCCTTCCTCTCTGAAATCAATAAAAATATTTTTTTTAAAGAAAACCAACTTCTAGACAAAGCTCACAGAGCTCCCGACAAGTATTTGTGCTGTATCAGTGGACTCCAATTTGTTCTCTCACTATGGAAAATTGAGAGAAGCAAGGGAACAGTGAGTGACCCTGACAAACCCCAGGCCTCAGTGCTGAGAGCCAGTGATTTAATCTGTTGTCATCGCCACAATTACGAATTAGCCATGATGTGGTGCATGAGGGCTCCTTCTGGTTGTGGGCCACAGTAGCTGGGAGCTGCTGGCCTCGGCATTTGGGAGCCCAGCACCATGGGGCATTGTACTGTGCAGCTGCTACACTCTGTTAACATGCTTCGGATTTTACTGGCTCCTTTTCTGGAAGGCTTTGGTCTCACAACCAGCAGGGAGCGGCCTGGCCTGCCAGCTTCTAGAACCTGCGAGACCAAATATTTAAGGAGTTCCGCAACAATGGTTAGAAAGAAGCTAACTCTGACCCACAGAAAATAAAGTGCCAGGTGGGGGAGGGAAAGAATGAGACTCCAGTTCATGAGGCTGCAGAATTCCAATTCAGAGCAATGTTATGTAACCAAACTTCTGAAGGCACATGACTGAAGGGCTCAGTATAACTTTTTAAAGGGACAGAAAACTTCTAATATTATTTTATACGAAGCCATTGACCCGGGAAAAGAACACATGAAGAATAAATAAAAGCCTTCTATAAGCCCTTAAGACCTGGCCATGAATCCCAGGATATCACAAAAGCATAGAAAGAACTTCTGTTCCTCTGTCACTCACACACTCTTCCTCTGACCTTGCGTTCTCTTCCTCCTCAAGGTGCCAACATCTCCATCCACCTCCTTGCAGCTGGAACAGCTGTCTAGTCATCACAGCAACTTTTACTTACCACTTACTTTGTCACTATTAACCTCACTGTATTTTGGCCATGGTCTGTATCACAGCACATAAATTGTTCTCCCCAAGGCAACAGTGCTGCCAGATTCATCATCTTTTTGTTGTTGTTGTTAATCCTCCCCCAAGGAAATTTTTTCCCATTGATTTTTAGAGAGAGTGGAAGGGAAGGGGAGAGACAGAGAGAGAGAAACATCAATGTGAGACACATCGGTTGGTTGCCTCCTGTACATGCCCCACCTGGGACTGAGTATCTAGCCTGAAACCAAGGTATGTGCCCTTGATTGGAATTAAACCTCTGACCCTTCAATCCGCAGGCCAACACTCTAACCCAGGAGTGGGGAACGTACAGCCCGCGGGCCTTATAAGGCCCAAAAAATCATTTGGTCTAGTTCTGCCAAGGCATTAACATTGAGTTAATTAAATTTTGACCAAATACAGCAGGTTAATTTTAAGTTGGTAATTTTGTATGGCCCGAGAATGATGTTATAAATATCCAAATGGCCCTTGGCAGAAAAAAGGTTCCCCAACGCCCCTGCTCTAACCACTGAGCAACCAGCTAGGGCAGATTCATCATTTTAAAGCATGCATCTGGTAAAAAACCTTCAGCAACTCCTTACTGAGTAAAATAGAAATTTGGCTTAGACTTCGAAGCCTTTCAGATAGAGCCCCAACTATATTTTTCCAGTTAGACTGCACACTCCCAACATGTGTATTTTGTGCCAAACTTTTCTCTATGCCCTCTGGTCTCTGAGACATTGTTCGTTCTGTCCCTAACACTGGGACATTTCCTCACCCATCTCCAATGTCTAAGAACTACAAGGCTTTTAAAGGCCTGGCTGCAATGCCATGTTTTTTTCTAGGGAACCTCTGTGGCTCCAGAGTGTAAGCTGCCTCTTCCTGCCTACCCTGCCCAAACCTGTGACCTGTCTCTCTCCAATAACACTGGTCACGGTCCCAGCATGCTGGTGGTTACTTATGGATATGTCTTATTGCAGTGACAAGGCTAGAAAATCTTCCAAGGTCTGCTGTGATATTGGCCGGTCTCTGTACCTCTTGCAGCATACTGAAGACACACATGTAATGAATAGTTGATGGATAAGTGAATGAAAAAATGACGAAAGGGCTCTCTTTAGCATTTTTCCATTCAATTTTGCCACTATGTCTTGGGAAATACATTTAGGATTAGAACTCATGACCTCTTGGCATCCAAACCTGTGGTCACACCACAGTGTTATTGTTTCCAAGGGTGTCCTTTTCTGTATTTATCCCATATTCTTTTCTCATAAAACAGGGTTTTATACACTGTGGTTCAGGAACCATTTGTAGACTAACAAAATTTATAGAGGCCCTCCTACGTCCGTGACTCTGGGTTTGTCTCCTTGCTAGCAAGCAATTCTGAAAGGATTTGGGTCAGTGGTGGTGAATGGGTGAAAAGGAATGGAAAATTTTAAGAAATAACCTTAAGAAAATAAAGAATAATTTTTTACTCGAACACTTTCTTTTCTTTTTTTCCAAACACTTTCTTAGATTAGATAGTACTGGAGTTTATAAAGAAACCAGAAATTTTTATGTAAACTGCAGCAGAAAAAAATAGCTAATGAGCTAGAGCAGTGGTCGGCAAACTGTGGCTCGCGAGCCACATGGGGCTCTTTGGCCCCTTGAGTGTGGCTCTTCCACAAAATACTGACTTCTGCGCATGGGCCACGAAGTTTCAATCTCACTGTATGTGCGCGCCTGCAAGTGGTATTTTGTGGAAGAGCCACACTCAAGGGGCCAAAGAGCCGCATGTGGCTCGCGAGCCGCAGTTTGCCGACCACGGATAGAGGACTCCATCCATGGTAACATGTCCCTAAAGAGTGCCAAGAGGAGAGCACAGTCAAGTCAGATGTTGAATTCACCTGCACTTCCATTTCACCTTGACTTTCCTCAGGACTAGGCTGGCCTCTCCTCTTACAGGCAGAGGGAGTTGGGATCATCATTCAAATCTCAGTCTGCCCCCTTGGTGTGGTGGGGCTGGACCGTTTATTTCTTCTGATGGCAGCTGTGGATATGGTAACACTCTTTCACTTAGTTCTATTGCCACAACAGATGTTAACAAGTCTGACACAAATCACAGAATTTTCAGAATAGTAAAAGACTTAGTCTATGTAAAGCAGAAACAAACCTTGGTATATCTGTCCTCTCTTTCCCCAAAGTGATAGCCGGACACATATGAGGCCATGGAGTGAGCAGAGAGAAATAATGCAATGCTCTGGGCAGGCTCTTTTCATCTGAGCAGGGGTTTTCATCTAGGGTCCATAGAAGGTCTATCTCAAGCATTAGCAAAATTCTAGACCAAATCGTTACTTTCAAAATGACAGTGATAAGACTGAATCAGAACTGACCTCCCCTGTTACATTCATATACTCATCTCCACTGAACCTCTTTTATACTTTAAAAAAAAAAGACACTCTAGAGCAGAGGCCACAGGACAAGGGTGGTCTGATACTGTGGGAGCCCAAGACTATGGCCCAGTCCAGGAAAGCCATGGTTTAAATTCAGAGACTATGCTACTTTCTTCCTCTCAATTTTCATTTTGAAAAATGTCAAACTTTCAGGAAAGTTGAAAGAATAACAAAATGAACATCCCATATACTTCTCATCAAGATTCATCAAATGTCAATACTTTGCCATATTTGCTTTATCTTCTTCTCCTCTCTGGGTCCCTCCCTTCATTTAGCAAGCTTTTAAAAAACATCTTGAGTATTTAAAATTACACTGCAGAGATCATGATACTTTACTCCTCCATACTTTATCATGTGTTTTCTAAGAATAAGAGCATTCTTCTACAGAACCATGATACTGTTTAGTGAGTAGAATTAGAAAATACTGGGTTAAATCATATGAAATTGCTAATAGTTGACTACTTGTGGCTTAAAAATTGGCAATTTCATGTAGTTCAACTTAACATACTGCTAAAAAATCATGAGTTCATATTGACATCTCCAACTGAAATATAACAAAACTACAGAGTTCTTCTTCATCTTCTCCAATTCTATATTTATATCTTCAGTCTCCCAGTAAGAACCTCAGCTACCAATAACCTCATATTCAAAGTAGTTTCAGAATTTCAATACCACTAGCATCAAAGAACTTATTAAATATAAGATGTCTTTGGAGTTTTATCCTTAGAAAACAGTCCCTAAGGGTATACAGTCAAAGTGGTCAAATATACAGTACCCCAAAGTTACTTGATTTAATTATTATTTCGGAATGTGGTGATGCTACATACTTGCTAAACATTAGAACCATTTGTTTTTGTTTGATGTCAATTTTAAAGATTATGTTTTTACCCCCTTTTAGCTTTAATTTTATTATTTAATATTTAAAACATTTAAATTGTTCAAAGTTAAAATGAGTTTTATTCTTGTCTCTGTTCTTTTACTTTGATCCTACACATCCCCTATAAATAACTATTTTTATCATTTTCTGGTTTATCTTTTCTTTTTTTATATGCATTATTTCTTATTTTCTCTTCTGTCCCACACAAACAGTTGAATACTATAAATTCTCTTTTGCAACTTGTTTTATTGTTATTTTCTTAACAATAAATCCTGGGAATTACTCTATCAGTTCAGGGAACAGAATCATAGAATCATCAGAGCTGAAAGTTCCTTAGAGGCCACCCTCATCCGAATCTTATGCCCAAAATGCCTACAAACCAAAGTCCATCAGGCAGGTCAGCTCATCTCTTGAATACCTGGGACAGGGGTGGTAGAATTCATTGCCACATTAGGCTGGCCATTTAATTTTAGAGAACTCTAACTATTAGAAAGTACCTTCACACTCTGAATTGAAATCCGATTCTGAGAAACTTCGTAATTCAGCCCTTCATAGCCACAAAGAATTAGTTGGCTCCCTCTTTCACCATGCAGTCCTTCAAACATGACTTTCCCCCTTCCTTGTTTTAAATTGTTTATACCTGTGTGTAATAATTGTCACTCTTTTCATACATTTTTACTTATTTTGTATCCAGATCAAATCGAAGTTGTAGGGACCAGTGAAGCATCAGTATGAAGAAGGTATCAGAGGTCAAGAGGAAGAAGGCTAGAATTCCTTCATTAAGTATTTACTGAGCATCTACTGCTTGCTCTAGGGACACATTTGATGATTATTATCCACTTACATTCTAGTGGGAGAGGAGATAGAAAATAAACACTGAGTGCTGTGGAGGAAAAGAAAAAAACATTACAACAGAGCAAGAAGGGTTCGAAGTACTGATTACAATCACAAATAGGACAGTAAGGGCAGGCAATGACATCTGAAGATGACCTGAAGGATTTGAGGAAGTGATCCATGGCTATATGGGGGAAGAAAGACTTGGGCAAAAAGAAGAGTTGGCCTGGCTGATTTGGCTCAGTGGATAGAATGTCAGCCTGCAGACTGAAGGCTCCCAAGTTCGATTCTGGTCAAGGGTACATGCCCGGATTGCGGGCTCAATCCCCAGTAGGGGGCAGGCGTGCAGGAGGCAGCCGATCAGTGATTCTCTCTCATCATTGATGTTTCTCTCTCTCTCTCCCTCTCCCTTCCTCTCTGAAATCAATAAAAACATATTTTTGAAAAATGAAAAAAAAGAAGAAGAAGAAGAGCTGGTGCAAAGGTCCAGAACCCATTAAGTTAGTTTCCCTGAAGGCACTGAACTATACTGGGCACAGCTGAACCAAGAGTGTTTGTATGTGGAGCAGAGATGGCTTGGCCTCTGCACGCTTTTACTTCCTGTTTTAACCTAGGCTTGCCCAAGAGAGCAAGAGCAGCTGAGTCCCAATGCATCCACAAAGTCTTTCTATCTTTTCTCAGCTCTCACTGAACATCTCTCTTTCTTTTAACCTCTGGTAGTAGGGTTTTCCTATAACCCAGATTTAAAATATCAGATTGGGGTTACTTTAAAACAGGCTATGAGAATACTAATTAATATAAATTAAATTTTAAAATTGGACAAAATGAGGTAGCAGTAAACTTCCAGAAAATACTCCCACAGAGGGATCAAATTTCTAAGCCCCTAAATATCTATATAGTGTTAAGAGTTTAAGCATGAAAAGTTCTATACAATGTACAAAATCTTCACAGAGAATAAACACATTAGAGGTCTTCAATATACGGGAAAACTTTAAAATACTTTTTTTTTATACCTCCTACAAATCACTTCTTGAGAAAATAAAATTATAATAGTGGTGGGTATTATTTTTTACTCTCATTTTGTGAATGGGGAAACTGAGGCTCAGGGAGATTAAGTAACATGCCTAAGATCACAGAACTGTAGAGCTCTGATTTAATGGGACAGGAATTCAAAAGAGTAGGTGTTAAAAGAAGTGGATTAGACCAAGAAGTTTTATTTCAATGGAAGTTGACAACTTTTCTAATTACCTGTAGTTCCAAACGTTATATTAAGATTTAAACATCCCAGAAACATTTTGGCAAAAAAAAAATAATAATAATAATTGCCAAAAATTTCTTTCAGGACAAGTTTCTCTATGGTTAAGTTGGCAATGACTTAATCTTAAGGTACCAAACCCAAATTTGACAACCTTTTACCTTCAACATGAAAATCCACATACAGAGTTCTGATATAAAATTTATTCAAAGTGGATATTCCTTAGTTTGTCAGAAAAAGTTAAGTCCCAAGTACTTTCTTTTGGAATGAATATACAAAAATAGGAAAAAGTAGCTTAAAAAAAGAATATGCATAGAAATATTTTCACTTAGATATACTACACTTTTAAATTTGCTATGCAATTTCCAGAAGCGACATAGTTAATATGTAAAAATAAAACAGAAATTGTAACCAAAGTTTAAGGACTTTACCAAAGACTTAAACACAATGGGGTAAAGGCCAGTATGTAACAGATTTAAATTCTAGTAGGCAGAATTAAGAACAGTCACAAAGTCAAGGAATTAACTATGTCTAGACATGGCTCCTAGATTTCTATTTGAGGAACAGTATTTTTTTTCTCATCCTCTGAATTCCCAAACTAGGAATTCAGAACCTGCTGTTGAAAGGATCATCATCCTTAATTCTCAATCCATTTATCAGGCTAAAATGCAAATGTAAGAGATGAATACATTTCAACAGCCCTGGAGCTCCAAAGAGCCTTCCAGGAACATGCTGAGCTAACTGGGGAAGGGTTAAGCCACCCCTATTTTTCAGATCTGAAAACAGTTGTTCTGATATGAGAAGAATCATTACAATGGTGCCAGCTCCCTTCTATAAAAGCTATACACGTATTTTGCACAACTGTATGATTGTTATGGCAACCATAAAAATGGAACTATCATTCTTCAAATTACACACTTCCCATACTGGATTACCTACATACATTTGTTCTTCTACATTACCCAGAATTGCTTTTCAGAAAGTGCTATGTTTGTCCTATAGATGTTTAGGAGCAAGATAAAGTGGTCTCTTTCAAAGGGAGATTCCACAACAATGAATCTTTTAAAAGCCTAACTCTTCAAGAATTCTAGGGCTTCCTTGTCAAGGCTTTTAATCCTGTGGTCACTGGGAGGCCTCAAAATATTCCCTCTGGGAGGTAGAGGAACTGTCTGGAAAATGTATTCCCAAATGATTGTTTCTTATTAAAAGGATGATTAAAGCACCATGAATGGGCCTTAATAGACATTGCACAGTTCTGTAAAATACTGAGAACATTTACTAGAGTCTCAGTTTAGTGAGGTGAGAGACTTATTTAAGAGATACATACAAGCATTTTAGCGTTTTAATTAAAATTACTGCTGAAAATAACAACTTGACTATATCAAACAATAAATCCCTAAATAAATGTAAGCTGTATTTCAGAATGGCCAGGAACTCATTATTATTACTTTGGCTAATATGAGAACTCTGTAGCTCTTAATAGAAAAAAAAGTGAATTCTTTCTTCTCATTAATGGGGAAAGCCACGTCTAGTCTTGTATGTCTTTTAAATATTCACTTTGGAGCCAAAATTCTGTTTTCACTATTCACAGAGTTGATTGTATAGTTTTAAAAACAACAACAACAACAAAAATCCAACCAGGCCAGTAGTGACTTCCTAACTGATTTTAATATTAAATACTTAGATTTTGAGATGAAAATGTGTTAATAATTACTGCTCCAAATAAGGCACTGAAATTCATCTAGGTTTCCTTTCTCAAAAACACAAACAACAAACCCCCCCCCCCCCCCCCCGCCCCGAGTCTCCCTTTGAGGCGGGCAGGGCAAGTCAAGCTCTAATAGCAGCACCCTGGTTACCATAAGCACTCCCTTGGCTGCAGAATGCATTGAGTGAAACACAGAAAACTACTTCTCCACTCCCACCCCATCTTCAGGAGTGACCCGGATGGCCCCATGTACAGTTTGCACCTCTTCCTGTATTTCCGGGGTCAAGTCTCCCAACATACTCCCTCTATCTCAGTCCAATCAACATCACCCAGTCCTTACCAAGCCTTGGACTGGTCCTGAACTCATAACCCCACCCTCTTTTCCTACAGAAGCTCTTGCCAACTGAACTCCTGTCTTCTCTCCTTCTCGCCTGCCTTTCAGATTCATCAGCATTTGGCTACCAGGATGAAATTCCTAAAACATAGCATTAATTATGCTTCTTTCTCTAAAACCTTCACTAGTTTTCAGGTATCTTGACACAACAGTCATCAGCTTGGCATTCAGAATCCTCCATGCTCTGACTATTCTTCCCTTCTTAAGATGATACCTTCATTAACATGGGCCCTTAACAAATCAGTTCTGCTAAATGTCCTGATTTAGTGATTCATGTAGACTCATCATCTCTTCTAGACTTTATTTTCTTTGAAGGACAAAATAAGGCTCAGAGGAGTTAAGTAACTCGCCTAAGAATGTATACCTAGTGAATGGCAGAGGGAGTGGGGATTCAAACCA
This sequence comes from Myotis yumanensis, assembly GCF_028538775.1. NCBI lineage: Eukaryota > Metazoa > Chordata > Mammalia > Chiroptera > Vespertilionidae > Myotis > Myotis yumanensis. The sequence continues at coordinate 31,080,970 of NW_027223759.1, read as the reverse complement.
AATTTGTCTCTAAAACCTACTTCTTATATTTCAGCCCTGTGATATCAGGGTAATTTAAAATTTTCAAACTCCTGGAATAGAAAAAGAGCCAGTGAACACAGCTGTTGTAGACTGTTACCTGTCTTGACAATCCCTCTCCCAAACCAGCATGGAACCCAAACCAGGACAAACAGACCATGGGCCCAGAATTTTGAATTGGGACTGAGAATGGGAGAGGGAGATAAGGAGGAAGGCATGTGAGGAGACAAGAGGGAAAGAGAAATCAGGCTCCCTCTGAGGGGCTGTGGTAGCTGTTAGGTAGCAGCCATCCCAATGAGGAGTAGGAAGGAAAAGAGGCTAGTCTGAGCGAAGGGATGAAGGGATCAGATGTGGAGAGCAGAAGAGGTGGAGATGAAGACAGAAGCCCTTCAGGGTTTCCTGCCTTACTTCGGTCCTTGGTTCCCTGCCCTTGGGTTCTGGCAGTCACCCCAGGATCCTTTCTGCTTTGGTGAAATCAAGTGGTTTCTGTTATTTGGGACCAAAAAAGTCTTAATTAATACAACAGCTGTGAAAGTTTCCTAGAATAGCTAACTTGTGCTCTCGATGCTTTCTCATTAACAAGCCACAACAGGAGGTTAGATCGATGCTTCCACACAGCCCACTCCTGGCGGCACGGTGAGTGTCTAAAGCAGTGGTTCTCAACCTTCTGGCACTTTAAATACAGTTCCTCATGTTGTGACCCAACCATAAAATTATTTTCGTTGCTACTTCATAACTGTAATGTTGCTACTGTTATGAATCGTAATGTAAATATCTGATATGCAGGATGGTCTTAGGCAACCCCTGTGAAAGGGTCGTTCGACCGCCAAAGGGGTCGCGACCAACAGGTTGAGAACCGCTGGTCTAAGGTGTGAGGAGGTAGAGGGAAGGCATGGCAGAATAGCAATATTAAGTTTCTATTCAAAAAACAAATCAACTTAAAAAAGATTGCTTTAATCATTCAAATTACACAAAGTACAGTGCTATACACCATTTTTTTGGCCAGTAGTGATTTGAAGAAGGCTCTAACTTCTCTTTCCTTAATATTGAGAGGGCAGTGTATAGTGTTTTTTATTGACTTGGTGTTTTGGATTGATTATCTTAAAATGTTTATTAAGGGTGTGGGTTTAAGAGTGTGAAGACAAGGAGGATGGTAGTTAAGAGCTTCCTGACTGCAGACCTGAATTCAAGACCCAGCTGTGCCCCTCTCAACATGAGATGTGGGGCAAGTGACTACATAGCCTGAGCCACAGTTTCATCTGTAAAATAAAGAGTTATTGCTCAGAGTTGTTTCAATGATTAAATAAAGTATTACATAAGTATAAAATAATTAAATGAGATAATCTATATAAAAAGATATAAAAGAAGCATTAGGTAAATGACCCATTTTGATATGTGTGTATTTGTCCCATTAATAGCAAAGCTAAATTTCTTTATCTTGGATATTTTGGGCTGAGCATTAATGGAGATGATCTGCTACCTGCGAACTACTTTCTCTTGTTATGTCCTCTGGAATATGTCAAGCCCCAAAGCAGAGAAGACAGGAGAGGGACATTCAGTGAGTACCTACTACATGCCCAGCATCGGCACAGGTCTCACAGATAGTCAAGATTATGCTAGTGATTTAATGTTTTTAAAGTAGCTCTATTTCAAAAAGAAACGATTAAATATGACTATAGAAAAGGATAATTGAACACACATTTAAAGTATTATTATGCTTGTGGGAACACTCCTATCCTAGGAATTCTAATTACATCTGTAAGACCACAGGAGAACTGTTTAAACAATCACAATTTGAAACTCCTGATTCTCCCATATACAAACTTTGGTGGAATTCCACTAAGTCACCTCTCAGGCAAAAAGATTATAAGGCAACTTTACATTTGCACATTTAGAGTAAATATGGAATAACAAGGCCAATTTCTGCACAAATATCAGAGAACTTCTATGCACTTCAGTGTCTTCCTGAGTTATAAACAAACTCTGGACACTTATTCACACAATGCCACAACTGCTCAAAAGGTTTTTGGAGTTCTCTAAGAACTACTTTCTAAGCCAATTCATGAGCTCCACAAGAAAATCAGTTTTACTACTTTATAATTATACTTTTTTTTGAACTTGTATTATCCAGCTTGATCACCACCTGATTTACCACTCTTGGCTCTAAACTGACTTGGCTGTTTCCAAAAATCAAAGCCACTCTTAAAAGATGAAGATTTGCCATTGTTGAAAATGTGCCTTAGGCTCTGAAGGCAATTTCCGAAAAGGAGTCCAAAAATGTGTATGTCCTCCCCTGGCTCCTTCCCCACTGCCTGCCAGCAAGCTCAAAGCCTCTTCATTCTCAAAAACATCCTCAGGACCTTGCTTCTGTCAAGTCCCCTCTCACCTCCTCTGCATTGAAAAGCTCCTTAAAAGAGAAGTTGATACTTAGTGTCTCCACTTTCCCATCTCCCTTCTACTCCTCAACTGACTACAATCTGCTTTGGCTCCCATCATTTGACTGAAACAACTGATCAGAATTCAAAAGACAAAGAAAAGGACTTGATGGCTAAATGCAGTGGCTTCTGTCCTCACTGACCTCGATACAGTAGAGCACAGGAAAGCTCACCCTTGCTTGGAACTTGGCACCAGCTTTTCCTGTTCCTATTCTTTCACTCTTCTAATATCCTCCTTTCTGCACCCCCACTCCACTTTTCCTAAGAAGCTTCCACCCTTTAAATGTTGGAGCTCTTCAGAGTCCACCATGGTTCTCACACCACATGCTCATTAGGTATATTCATTCACTTTGGTGGCTCTGACTCCTACTTGTATGCACCTAAATAGCTATCTGCAGCCCAGACTTCTTTCCTGAGTGCAGGTCTATTTTTCTTACTGCCACTTGGACATCTCCTTTTGGTATTCTAGGCACTAAATACCCAGGTTTTACTCACATTTCCCCGTCCAACTTGCAGTCTCAGATTCTCCTGAATTTCACCTTGACCTAAGGTTACTGACATAGTTCAAGGGCTGTACAGGCATATCCCCCTACTGAGAGGTCTTTTCAGAGGATATCAGTAATAGAGTTAGTTGCTTTTTCTTCTTTTTTAATAAGAATAATAAGGTAAAAGCCTATGGAAATCCTATTCATCCTTCAAGGCCAAGTTCAAAGATTGCCTGGCTTTAAAGCTTCTTCATGCAAAATTAATTGCTGCTTTTTCATCTATGTTCACCTGGTTCCTTTTAAAAAAGTTTTGAACCTTTTAATTTTGAGATAATTGTCAATTAACATGTAGTGGTAAAAAATAATAGATGCTATCTACCTTTTACCCAATTTTCAATGGTAAAATCTAACAAAATGATATAATATAGTACAGCATCAAAACCAGGATATTGCCATTGATACAATGCATGATCTTAATTTCCCATTCTTACTTGTACTCATTAAGTTCTATACAATGTCATGTGTAGGTTCAGTAAGCACTAACTCAATCAGGACACTGAAAACAGCCATCATCTCAAAGATCCTCTAGTTGTCTTTTAATAATAATCATATCCAACTCTTTCCTGCCTTGCCTCCCTCAATCCCTGGCAACTACAGATCTATTCTCCATTTCTAAAATGTGTCTTTTTAAAATATTATATAAGTAGAATCATACTGATGTAACCTTTCTGATTGGCCTTTTATCATTCAGCATAATATCCTGAAGATTCATGCAAGTTGCTACGTGTATCAATAGTTCATTCCCTTTTACTGTGCTTTTTTAAAAATATATTTTTATTGATTTCAGAGAGAGGAAGGGAGAGAGAGAGAGAGATTGAAACATCAATGATGAGAGAGAGTCACTGATTGGCTGCCTCCTGCACACCCCCTACTGGGGAACAAGCCCACAACCCAGGCATGTACCCTTGACCGGAATCGAACCCAGGACTCTTCAGTCCGCAGGTTGACACTCCATCCATTGAGCCAAACCGGGTAGGGCCCTTTTTACTGTTGAGTATCAATCATGATATGGATGTACCACAGTTTGTTTAACCATTCGCCCGTGGAAGGGCATTTGGGTTGTTTCCAGTTGGGGCTGTTATGAATAAACCTGCTATGAAAATTTGTGTAGTTTTTATGTGAACTATAAGTGTTCATTTCTCTGGGATAAATGCCCAGGAATGCAATTACCAGGCTGTATAATGGTTATGTTTAGTTTTTTGGGAAACTGCCAAAGGGTTTCCAAAGTGGCTGAGCCATTTTACATTTCCACCAGCAGTGTGTGAATGACCCACTTTCCTTGCATTCTCACCAGCATTTTGTGTTGCTTGGAAACTTCTCACCAACTTAGCCTTTTTCTTTTAGTTTTTGGCCATTCTGATAGGTGTGTATTGATATTTCATTGCAAACTTAATTTGCTTCTGCTGTGCAGGGATTGAAATATTAGCTCCCTACTCAGACCTGCTGACACCTCCCAAAGGGGGAATTGGAGTGTGGCAGACAGGATGGAAGATTAAGTCACTGCATGGCTCCACAGACATCACCAGGTAGGGGGAATTAGAGCATTGCTGCTTGATTTCATGGGATAGGATGGGGGTGTGTGGAATAATGACATCTTGTTCAGCCCCACTGAACTATAGGGAGTGTGTGAATGTGTGTGTGTGTGTGTGTGTGTGTGTGCGCGCACCTTTTCTATTACTATTTGTGTCTTTTCTATTACAATTTGGTTGGAGTATGGCAGATATTGCCAGAAGGGTTTCCTGTTGTTAGACCACCCTTCACCTAGTCTTTTGGATAGATGAGAAAGGTTTCGTTTGGAGATTATTTTTCCTGTGTCTTCTGGCCATTCCAGGTTGGCAACTTCTAAAGCACCCTGTCTAAGCTATATGGGAGGCAATAAGGAAATTCAGGGGAACCACTGGCATGTTGTTTCTCAAGTCCTGAGACCCCTAAGCAGTCCTGTCTTCTTTTTTGAGAGAATCTTACCATGCTTGTTTATTGTGTTATTTCCATATTTTCAGCTGGAAGGTCCAGGAGGAATGGGTATCCTCTAGCTTTGTCAGAAGAAGTAGTACCTCATTTTATTAATTTTAATATTTTATTCTTTAAGATGTTTTCCTACCTAATTTTTATATTACACAGCAACCACTTTAAAGGCACTGGACTGCATTTTATCAATATTCATTTTCCTGGGAATATCACAAAGAAACAAAAATTAATCCCAGCACTTGCTTAAAAACACTTTATATTGAATAAATTAATACATATCTTGCAAATTTCTAAACATAACCTTCTTTGTCTTTTTCCTTTTTCTCCCTTCTTTTATCCTATACACATTTATTTGCATGTAGTCCTTTCTTATCCACAGTTTCATTTTCCATCGTTCCAGTCACCCATGGTCCAGTCACCTGAAGCCCAAAAATATTAAATGAAATTTTCCAGAAACAAACAATTCATACGTTTTAAATTGCCCACTGTTCTGAGCAGCAGTAGCTTCTTGCTATCCTGCTCTGTCCCATCTGGACAAGAAACATTCATTTGTCCAATCCAATACAAACACACTGAATACGCTACCCATTGTCACTTAGTAGCCATCTAGATTATCAGATTGGTTATCAGAGAAAAACCACATCCATATAACTTATATTATTACTAGAGGCCCAGTGCACGAAATTTATGCACAGGTGGGGTGCCTAGGCCTGGCCGGTGATCAGGGCCAATCTGTGGGGCGACCCTCAGAGCAATCAGGGGGGCCCCCACTGGCACCTGCCTTGGCCAGTATGGGGCCTACAGGCTGGGGGCAGCTCCTGTGTTGACTGTCTGCCCCCTGATGGTCAGTGCACATCATAGCAACTGGTCGTTCCACCATTCGGTTGATTTGCATATTAGGCTCTTAATATAGGATAATATATTGCTATAATAGTTCTATTATTAGTTATTATTGTTAATCTTTTACTGTTCCTAATTTATAAATTAAAGCCCATCATAGATATGTATATATGTCTGAATAGAAAAAACACAGTATATATAGGATTTGGTACTATCCATAGTTTCAGGCATCCCCACAGGTGAGGAGGAACTACTGTATAAAATTTATTATACACTAAGTATTGAGTTAGCTTCTAGAAATGGAAAGATAAGTAAGACCTAGCCCTTGTTCTTGAGAATTTTGCTATCCATCAGGAAAACAGAATTGCATTCAGGTAGAGGACAGTATGGCAAGTACTGTAATATAGGTATGAACAAACATCAAGGAACAAGAGAGTGGGGCATGACTAATTCTTCCAGAGCCAGATAGTGAAGACATCTTAAGTTAAGATGGGCTCTGGAAAATGAATGAAGTGCAGAGCAAGGCATGGGCAAGATGCAGAACTCTGATGGAGTAAAATGGCTTGGGGAAAGATGAAGGGTTGAATGCAGAACAAGATATTGCATGGGAGCAAGAAATTTATTTCCATCTTTTCCTATTACCAATAAATTTTATAATTTCATTTTTTCACTTTTATTTATATTCTAGAGGCCCGGTGCACAAAATTCCTACACTCATCGAGGGGTGAGGTCAGGGGGTGCGGGGGGAGAGGATCCCTCAGCCCGGCCTGTGCCCTCTCGCAGACCGGGAGCCCTCAGGGAATGTCTGACTGCCGGCTTAGGCTAGCCGTGAGCCCAGCTTCTGGCTGAGCAGCACTTCCCCTGTGGGAGTACACTGACCACCAGGGGGCAGCTCCTGCGCTTAGCGGGACTGGGCCGAAACCGGCTCTCCGACATCCCCCGAGGGGTCCCAGATTGCGAGAGGACACAGGCCAGGCCGAGGGACCCCACTGGTGCACGATCGAGAACGCGGGAGGTTGGCCAGCCGGGGAGGGACCGCAGGAGGGCTCCAGGTCATGTCCAACCCCTCTCACTCAGTCCCAATTGGCCAGACCCCAGCAAGCTAACCTACGGATCGAAGTGTCTGCCCCCTGGTGGTCAGTGCACATCATAGCAATTGGTCAACCGGTCAACTGTCTGCCCCCTGGTGGTCAGTGCACGTCATAGCAAGCAGTTGAGTGGCCTTAGCATATCATTAGCATATTATGCTTTGATTGGTTCAACAGATGACCGGACGACCAGACACTTAGCATATTAGGCTTTTATTATATAGGATTATATAGGATGAGAGCCAAGGTATCCAACATTTCTTATCTTAAGAAAAATTTGCCTTTAATGATGATTCCTTGTTGTTGGACTAAAGCTCATGAAGTAAAGTTTTCCTTTGCTACTTGAATAGCAATAAAAGTATGTTATTTTCTGACTGATGAAAGAAATACAAAAAGCCTTTAGCCTCGAGGTGCCTTCTGAAAATAACCAAATTTCATCCACATATCCTCTTTTATAAATTTATAGAATGTCAAACTTTGCCTTCAGCTATTACTTTTATTTCTAGTCTCTTCTACCTTAAAATGGACACTGCTTTTCTTCCATTGACCAGTTAGTGTTGAGTACTGTATGTTGTCTATTATTTTTGTAAAGTTTTATGTTAGACATTAAAGATGAGAGTTAGGGCAAGTTAATGGGGGGGAAATATGGGAACCAAAAAGTGACCCCAAGTTTAGACTGTATGAGTATGTAAATTTGTAGACCTAGGGGGAAAAGGCCCAATAAACCTTTTTTTTTTTTTTTAACTTCTAAGTGGTTCTTATTTGTATCTTCATTCAATATTACTAAAACGTTAGGGAAGGTTGGAGATTTATCTAGTACTTCTATATACTGCTGAAAAATTACAGTCATTCTTTAGACAAATTATATAGTTATTCTTTTGACAGAAATTCTCAATCATTTGTATTTATTAAAAGAGATTTGTCCTAATTTAGAGTTTTCTTTAAATCTGAGGGACTTTTAAGAAATCCTAAATAATTTTTCTGGAGGAAAATCATTGCCATTTCATAGAATATTTCAAACACTACATGGAATTTCACTATACCATCCTTTACAAGTCATTAAAATAATGTTTCATCAAATGGTTAAATGGACCACTGGTTTCTCAGTGAAATGTTTTTAGGCTTAATTCATTCAAATGTCAAGTACACTTAGTCTTAATTAATATACTCAGGTTTGAACAGATTATTCTGAACATTTAAATTTAATCCATTCTTAATACTTTAAAACTTTTGTGTTAAGAAAAACTGCCAGATTGTTCTTTTGAAATGTCTGTTTTGACATCATAGTCTACTAGCACAAATATGACAGTGCGTATGTACTGTTATTAAAAGCTTTATATACAATTATTAATGTAAAGTTTTTCAGTTTTTATTCAAGGAAGGATTTCCTAAAAACATTTCAAGGGATCTATATCTACATATATGTATGTGTGTGTGCATATATATATACATACACAGATGCATATGTATATGTAATGACATTTATGTTGCTTTTTTTTGCATTTTAAATGATCAAGATTCATTAGATTAAAATGGGTTTTGTTTTAGTAAACGTAAGTTCAAAATTAGATTGAAAGAGACAGGTTTCCTGAAGAACAAAGGTGATTATTTGAAGGGCATGTATTTCACACAGTTATCATTCAGATAGAAAATGGGGAACATTTCATCTAAAGTACTGTTTAGTGGGTTCATTGGTATAAGTTTCAATGGTGAAGAATTTATGCAGGTTTTAATAAATCTTGATAGAAAGTATAAAATTACTGTTAACAGTGCAGTGTTTTTGCTGCATAAGTATGAACTAAGTTAATATAAAAATGAAGATCTGATAATAATTTTGAATTCAGAATGTTAAGAAAATGAAATAATTGGTTTTTTCCAAAATATTTTTTCCTCTGTTATAACGCACAACATTGTTGCATTTATGGCAGGTTTTGTAGTGTTTGGGGGTAAGGATGGTAGAAATGTCAGATTAGTCAATAAACTATTTATGTTTGAATTTTTAAAATGGATAATAGGGCATGAAATAAGTGCTGCTATCTTGAAATGTGCACAGGTACACTTACTTTTTTTTTTTTTTCTTCTTCAAGTTTTTCCCATTCAGGAAAACATCATTGTGGTTTGTACTGCAGGAACCAAACGTCATGCATCATACATTGTGTATAAAGTACATAAAATATATCTAAATATGCATAATGGGGGGAGGGTAATATTGTCTGTGAAATAATGTAAGAAGCTTTTCACTTTTTAAAAATGTGCATTACTTTAACTTAACACTAGACACCAGGTCAAAATTTTTAAGGTTAATATAGTGCTCTAATAAAATTCAATAATTAATTCTTAGAGATGCTAGCTAGTGTCAAAGCTATTCTAGTCTTTTATTTATACTGAATTTGATTATTTTAATGCCATTTTTTTTTTTTTTTTTTAGTTCTAATCATTCGTGGTAACTTGGAAACAAATAATTATGCAATGGCATTTGAGCATTCATTATTCCTAGAGGTAAAAATTCAATGGGTTTAGAGAGAATGGTGGGGTTACGCTGATAATTAATGGTTAATTAAATCAGATATTTATTTGTTACATTACTTCATTTGTATTTTAGGTTTTCTTTTACATTCTTTTTATATACTTTCTGATATTACGTATTTTTAAAGACTATGGAAATAATTTAAAGATTTGCACTCTGGTGGATGTTTACTAAGTTTGAAAATGTAATATTTTGATAATATTGTATGATAACTGTCACACATGCTTTTCTAATGTTTTAACATTGAGTATTGCAGTTGCTGCTTTGTACAGAGGTTACTGCAATAAAGGAAGTGGATTCATTAAAACTAAAAAAAAAAAAGAAAAGAAAAATTTGTACAATTATTTACTTCTCCTGGCTTTTATTTTTAAATTATATCTTCCTTTCCCTCTCTCTATTATCTTCAACAAGAGGCTTATTTCTTTCTCAAAACTTTCTGCTGCAAGTTGTCTTATTTTATCTCCAACATAATTATTAAAAGGTGAAGAGACTTGAGAGTTACATTAGTAGGACTGGCAGAGAGAATGGATCTCTGAAAAGCCACTACTCCACATAAGCACTGATAACACATAGAATTGTCAAAATCAACCTTTTCATAACTCTGGACATTAACTAAAGGCTTGTAACAATCTGATGTACATTTATTCAAGAGAAATGGCTTAATCTCAATAAGAACAGAGAGCTTTGTAAGGTTTTCATTGCTTTATGTCTCTCTCCCAAGCTCTGTAATAGCCTTAAAAACAAACAGCCTTCTAATATTGGTGAAAAACAGCAGCTTAGCAGCCACTGGATGGGGCAGAACAGATTTAGAAACTCACCAAAAACAGCAATCCAGAGGAATTGACATTATTTGACCTGCTTGGCACTTCCCTGAAAACCCCCATTCACATTAATTTGACATGACTCACACCTTGCTCAGTGCAAACAACCTTATAGACGTAGGGGTGTTTGTAAAAAACAACAACAACAAAAAAAACAACCAGTAATTATTTAACATCACAGATTTTTGAAGTGGTGATACAGTTGGGCAAACAAAAAGCTAACCAAAACAGTTAAAAGTTAAAGTTGGAGATTAAGATGTCATAGAGAGCTTTGAAAAGGCCTGATATATTCTTGGGGATGGAGACAGCCACACACATCCACAGGGCTGTGCACATGCCCCTCGTCCCCCATCCTCCCCTCCCCCTAAAAATCAGGTAAGAGTGAAGTGTTCACCACTGGCTGACATTGAAACTCTGACCAGGCATGAAGCAAAGAATAAGGCAGAGTTAGAAAGTGCATGTCTGAGCATTGAAGGTATACCCCAACACATGCACACAGGCCTTCAGCAAAGGCTGAGAGACTATTGATCCTAAGCATTTAAGAAAATCTCTGTCCATTCATTAGGTGATCACAAAGCTGGTCAAGCAGAAACTTCACACAACGAAGAATACAGACTACAGAATTCATTCATGAAAGTCACAAACAGCAGCAAAAACAAACTGTGACAACAACAAACTTTGAGAAAGTGATCTGATTTTTCAGAGTTTCCATGTTATATTATTTACAATGAATAGATATATCTTTATAATATAGATATATCATGCAAACAGTAATAAAAAAAGCTATAGACACTAAATAGAAAAATAGATTTCAAGATTAAAAGTGTTATAAAGACAAAGAAGGTTAATTTATAATGATAATAGGATCAATCCACCTAGAAGACATTATAAACATATTTGCACCTAAAAACAGAGCCACCAAATGAAGCAAAAGCTTGTTGATTTAAAAGGAGAAACAGACAATGAAAACATAATAGTTGAAGACTTCAATACCCAACTTTCAACACAGAAAAAAACAACTAGAAGATCAACAAGGAAACTAAAGACTTGAAAAATATATCAACCAAGTCATTCTAACAGATATCTACAGAACATCCCATCTAACGACAGTAGAACACATATTTTTTCAAGTGCACATGGTACATTCTCTAGGCCATAAAACAAGTTTCAATAAATCTCAAAAGACTGAAATCATACAAAGTATGCTCTCCAAATGGAATTAAAATAGAAAATAATAACAAAAGGGAACTTGGGAAATTCATAAATATATGGAAATTAAGACACTTCTAAATAATCAATGAGTCAAAGAAGAAATCACAGGGAAATTATAAAATACTTTAAATGAATGAAAACAAAAATACAACCTACCAAAACATTTGGGATGCAACCAAAGCAGTGCTTGGAGGTAAATTTATAGTTGTAAATACCTATACAAAAAAGTAGAAAGATCTGAACTCAATAACATAACCTTCCAAATTAAGAAACTAGCAAAAGAAGAGCAAAACTAAACTCAAGCAAGCAGAAAAAGGAAATAAAAAAGTTTGAAACAAAAATAAATGAAAGAGATAATAGAAAAACAGGAGATAAAATAAATCCAAAATTTGGCTATGTGAAAAGATCAACAACATTGACAAACCTTTAGTTAGACTGACCAAGAGAAAAGAGAGAAGACTCAAATTACAGCCATAGCCCTTTATCCACAGAGGATACATTCTAAGACCCACAGTGGATGCCTGAAAGTGTGAATATTACTGAACCCTAAATATATACCTTTTTCTATACATACATACTTATGATAAAGTTTAATATATAAATTGGGCATCATATGAGGTTAATGACAATAATAAAATAGAACAAGTACAACATACTATAATAATAAAAGGGTAATATGCAAATTGACCCTAATGGCAGAACGACCAGAACAACCACTGGACCAGTCACTATGAGGTGCACTGACCACCTCTTGGTCCCTTCCCCCAGCCATCAGGCACCAATCACCTGATGGCAAATGGGGAACTGGGGGTGGATTGTGGGGGGGTGCAGGGCCGCTTCAGGCAACTGGGGAAGATGGCCCTGATTGCAGGCCAGGCCTAGGGACTGTATCTGCGCATGAATTTCGTGTGCCGGGCCTCTAGTACTATAATAAAAGCTTTGTGAATGTGGATATCTCTTTCTTTGCAAAATAGCACAAATTTTTTCCTTCTTTACAATTTCTCAAATAGAAGAATCGTTCTTACTGTGGATCTTAGCAACCTCAGCAAACATTTATTTTCTTCCCTTATTAAGTTGAGAACTTTGATTTTCATTTAAAGGAAGCACTTTATGTCTTCTCTTTGGCATATCCGTATTGTGTATTTGGCACATCCAAATGGTGTATTTTGCACATCTAACTCACTACTCCTATGATCAGGGCCATTAAGTAAATAAGGGTTACTTGAACACAAGCACTGTGATACCACAGCATTTGATCTGATAACTGAGATGGCTACTAAGGGACTAACAGGCAGGTAGCATATACAGCATGGGCATGCTGGACAAAGGGATGATTCACATCTCTGGTTGGATGGCCTGAGATTTCATCACACTACTCAGAATGGTGTGCAATTTAAAACTTTTTAATTATTTATTTCTGGAATTATCCATTTAATATTTTCAGGCCACAGTTGACAATGGGTAACTGAAACCACAGAAAGAAAAACCATGAATTAGTTAACCAATAAAAAGAACAAATTTATAGAAAGATTACAAACTTCTGAAACTGATTTAAGAAGAAACAGAAAATTTCAATAGACCTATAACATGTAAAAAAATTAAGTTAATAATTAAAAATTTTTCCATAAAGAAAAGCACAGGGCCAGATGACTACACTGGTAAATTCTACCCAACATTTAAAGAAGAATTAACACCAATTCTTCACAAACTCTTCTAAAACTCATTCTATGGGTCCAGCATAATCCTCAAATAAAAACCAAACAAAGCTATCAAAAGAAAATTACAGACATGATCCCTTAGAAATACAGATGCAAAAATCCCCAGCAGAACACTAGCAAGCCAAATCTAGTGACATAAAAAGGATTACACATCATGATCAAGTAAGATTTAACACAGGAATGCAAGGTTGGTTCAACATATAAAAGCCAATCAATGAAATATATTATATTAATCGAGAACAAAAATCACATAGATAAACCACTTCACAAAATCTAGTAATATTCATGAGAAAAACACTCAAAAAGCTAGAAATATAAGGAATTGCCTTCACTTGATAGAAAGCATTCTCAAAAATCCCCACAGCTCACATTATAATTAATGTTGTAAGACTGAATAGTTTCCCCCCTAATATCAAGAACAACACAAGGAGGTCCACCACTGCTACGCCTATTCAACACTGTACTAGAGGTTCTAGCCAGAGCAATTGGATAAGAAAAGGAAATAAATAGGCATTCAGATTGAAAAGAAGGAATAACACTGTCTCTATTTGCAGATGATAAATATAAAAAATCCTAAGGCATCCACAAAAAACTATTAGAACTAGTACATTTTGAAATATTTAGTTTAGCAATTTCAATGTGTATTCTAAGGAACACTATACTTCCATGAGATTATCTATGAGAAAAAGTTCTAAGAAATCTACTAACCCACTGATTTCTAAAAATACTTGGCTATAGACCCCCTTTTCTCCTTAATACCTATTACCTTAATACCAAAAGAACCTGTGGTCTATCAACACTTTTTGGGAATCCTTACCTGGTCAACTAATCCATTTTACAAAAGATGAAATTGTTCTCTCTGTCTTTCCCAGTTTAACTGATTTGCCCAGAGTTACTCAAGTAGTCCCTGGGAGAGGGAGGACTAACTTCTAGTGCCCCTTCTATGCTGCCACACTCCCTTACCAGGAGAACCTTTTCTAATGGCAATTTAATCACATTGGACTTCCTGATAAACAGCAAGATTATTAGTCACTTAATGTTAGTTGTGTTTGAAAGTTTTCCCACAAAAAGGGTTGACCTGAAAGGGTTGCTTTCAAGTTGCTATTTCAAGGTTGGTTTTACCTGGAGTGAGAGGAAATTTCTGTCTATTGGGAACAGTTCCATCTTGAAGATATTTCAATATTTCTTACCACAACACCCTTTCTGTGCTCAGTATTTTTAGCTCATTGTTTTCTATTTTGGCAGCTGAGAAGCTACAGTTTGTAATTTTACCTCCAGCTTCATATTTCTTCTTAAAAGTGAATACAATGTCCTGTTTATAATAATAAAATCACTAGTTGGCAGAACGACATTAAATGGAAAAAAAAGAAAGCAATTGGAAAATTTAGAGCAAGCAATTTTAAGTGCCAAGTTTCACATTTGTAATGGTCCGGTGGAGGTCACTGGGCTTCCTTTTTATTGAGGAAATAGTAAAGAAATAGATATCCACAAGTTCTCCTGTGAAATACTATAGAAACCACCTCCACTTCAATGAAACTCATAGTTTTACTAAAAAGTGATGTGACCCAAGCTTCTGCAATATTACTAACTATAGGAAAAACATAAAAATCAGTTTAGCGTGGTATTTTCCCCTCCAATATTTAGGTTTTCATTTTCCACTTCAATTGAGCTTTTAAGCTTTGGTTTCCTATTCGTTTAGCAACAAAGGAAACAAAACAATATCAATGAAATTGGAAATAACTGGAGCCAGTCTCAGAAATAACCTTGGGGTTTCTTGGGCTTCTGGTGCAACCCCCTTTAAGCAGTTTCCTTGGATACATTCTCCTCCAGATCTCCAAAGGCTTGCAGTATTGGTGTTGCTTTTTTTTTTTTAACCTCAGATGCCCTGCTAAAGAGAGCTGCAGGTCTAGGCCAGGTAAACAGGGATTCTGCAGGTCTGAAAAAAACGGTGCTCCCAATCAGAAGGGCCAGATCGCCCCTAGCAGTTCACACCAGCCTTACTTCTTGAAAATTGCTAACCAACCATTTTTCTTTTCAAAATAAACACTATTTCTCTCAACTTCAGTTTGCAAAATATTACCCCAATTCCATTGGACTAAAAAACTGGAATTTTACTGACATAATTGGATTATGAGGTTTAAAGATTGATGGAACTTTTCTGTTCCAAATATAATTGTTCAAATACCAAACCTAAACGGGTATGTTGAAGTCCTTACATAGTTAGAGCCAGAGTAACACTGCCGGCTCCATGGCAGGGTGGCCCAGCAGAGGGGGTCAAGAAGCTATCAAAACCATAGGAGTTGTGAACCCTGTTACAGAAGGACCTGGGAATCTTGGGGAACATGTCACCTTTTCTGCAGCCATAGCTTATCAAGAAAATGAAGGCTACTTTAGTCCCTCTAGTTCTCTCTGTGCCTGCTCATTTCTCAGATCTCAGCTCAAGCACCAATGAGTGACCTTAGCAGCTTGCTCACACAGACATTATAGCACTTGACATACTCTTGCTGTAATTTATCTGAGTATAAATCTGTATCCCTGAGAAACAGTACAGTCTTGAAAAATAAAGGTTGGGCCTTACTTGTCTATGTACTTCCAGTGACTAATTTACTACTTGGCATATATGATATATACACATATATAATAATATATGTAAATAAATGTATACAGGAGAGAAGAAAGAAGAAAAGGGAAGACACAGAAGGTTTTATTTAGGAATTTATGGACTATGTATTAATTTATTCATAGCACATGTTTTTTAGCATGCACTGGAACTCATTCCTACTTCTCTTGACATTCCTGGGGAAATTAATATTCATAAAAACTTTGTGAAGGTTCTGAACCTCTGAGCAAAAGAAATCATAGTACTATAAATCCTTGTATCAAGTACCTCTCTCCTCCATTACAAATCTATATTTGACTACAGTTTAAGACACTTATTTACTTTTTTTTTTTTGGTTAATCCTCACCTGAGTATAATTTTTCCATTGATTTTTAGAGAGCGTAGAAGGGAGGGAGAGATACAGAGAGAGAAACATCAATGGAGAGATACACATCGATTGGTTGCCTCCTGTGGGCGCAGATTGAGCCTGCAACAGTCTGCGGGCCAACACTCTAACCAGGGGTCCTCAAACTACGGCCCGCGGGCCACATGCGGCCCACTGAAAACATTTATCCGGCCAGCCGGGTGTTTTTGCCGCTGCTGCCTATCCTGCTTATCAGCCGACTCATCCCGGACCCGCAGTGTGCATGTGTGGAATGCCTGAGGGACAGTGAACTGGCCCCCTGTTTAAAAAGTTTGAGGACCTCTGCCACTGAGCCACACTGGCTAGGGCCTGTTTAACACATTTGACTCATGCTCTTCTGCTATGACTGAGAGTTCCATGAAAACAGAGACCAGACCTGTATTTGTTCACTGTTGATTCCCCGCTCTACTGTAAATATTTGTTAGTTTAAAAACTGAATAAATCTATTACAAAACCAGTCAAAGAAAAGGGAAAGGTAATCAGATCCAAATACTTCAGCATACTATGGACTTCTCTTTGTTTTTTCTCTTTGTTTTTTATTGTAAAAAAATAAAAACTTAACCATGACAACATAACCACCTGGTGTCCTCACAAGGTGTGTGGGTGAGGTGATGAGGTGTACAGATGAAAGTCAGCACTCCAGAACACCAAGGCGATGACATTGGCAATCCCATTAGATTCTATGCTTTCAGCCATAAGTGGGTATTTACAGAAATTATCTAATTTTAGCTAAACTAATCTTCACAAAATAGAAAAGTGGCTAAAAATGATTATTGCAAAGATCCACAGATTAAAGATAACACTAAACTAATAATAACACTAATACTACCAACACCAGGAAAATAGCAGAGTTGACTTCTCCTAATAGGAATTCATAATCAGTCACATTATGATTTCAAAACAATGACTAGTCAATCACATGCTACCAAGAAGATACTAAGACAAAATTAAACACACTTAATCTGTCCCTTCAAGGTAAAGTTGACATTTTAACAATGAGGAAAAAAGTTATTTCTTTTTAAACAAAATAAAACAAAAACTCAAGTGTTAAAGATAAAATTTTAAAAATGGATATCATTAAATGTTTCTATTGTTATACAATTTGGGATCCTTAATTGATCTAAGTGTATAAACTATAAAACTACTCGTATCTAGCCCTAGCTGGCATTGCTCAAAGGTTAGAGCATTGCCCACCCACCCAAGTATTGCTGGTTCGATTCCCAGTCAAGGGCACATACCTGGGTTACAGGTTTGATCCCCAGCCCTGGCTGAGGTGCATGTGGGAAGCAACCAATCGATGTGTCTCTCTCACATTGCTGTCTCTCTCTCTACCCTCCCATTCTCTCCAAAAATAAATGAAAAAAATATCCTTGGGTGAGAATTAACAAAAACAGAAAGAAAAAAAAAACAATTACTTATACCTATACACTTAAATATCCTAGCAGAATTTTCTAACTAGTTTTTAAAGATGCCAACTAAAGAATAATCCAGGATTAAGAACACATTTTTTTAAATAAAAAAATGCAGCACCTTTCAATTAGTCCACAAGAACTGACAATGAAAGATGGAAATTTATTAGCTGGATTGCAAAATGAATCTGAATATAATCAGTGAATAGGATGAAAAATGAATACTATAATTTAGTAAATTCGGGTATCTTTTTCAGTTATGATAACCATTAAAAGAAAAACTAAGTACCAAAATTTACAGAACCTATAATTAGACCTTTGCATACCCATATCATAAGCTGTTAAAGCAAAATTTTTAAAAAAGAATATTTAATCACATTACTTTCATCAAAAGAAAAATTATTAATATGAAGTTTTTTATACCTTTACAATGAAAATATTTTAAAATTTATTTCATTCTCATTTTTCTACTTTTATGTAAATTTACAATGCACATAATAAATTAGTAAAGTAGTAAGTACATTTGTAATTTTACAATAAAGAGACATACATTATTGGAATGTATGTTGAACAAAGTTTAGAGATTACTACTTTATAACATCAAAAAGCAGTTGAAAGATTTTAGGTCAAAGGAGTAAAAAAAGAAAAAAGATCAGATTTGAATTTTAGAAACATAATCCTAGAGATAATAGGCAGGGAGAAAGTGTTTGGATACTTAGACAAAATTCAACACACTTAATCTGTCCCTTCAAGGTAAAGCTGACATTTTAACAATGAGGAAAAAAAGTTATTTCTTTTTAAACAAAATAAAACAAAAAACTCAAGTGTTAAAGATAAAATTTTTTAAATGGATATCTTTAAATGTTTCTATTGTTATACAGTTTGGGAGCCTTAAATGATCTAAGTGTATAAACTATAAACCTACTCGTATCTAGCCCTAGCTGGCATTGCTCAGTAGTTAGAGCATTGCCCACCCACCCAAGTGTTGCAGGTTTAATTCCCAGTCAAGGGCACATACCTGGGTTACAGGAGGTTAAAGTGATTTAAAAATAATCCCTGTTACTATGCTAACAGCAGACAACATTCTATAAGCCCCTTGTATCTTTAACGCCCTTTGCAGGACACATTGGTATATTTTAACAGAGGCTTTAGGCAGAGCAAGGTCTCCTATTCTGTGGTCTACCAGAGGCAATGGGGACCAAAGAAAAAGGCAAGTTGGAGACATGAGAGGGAACTGAGAGCAACACTGGGCTCTATGACTATTGAAGTACCTTATTACTTATCTAGTACAGGCCCAGTGCATGAAATTCATGCACAGGTAGGGTCCCTAGGTCTGGCCGGGCAATCAGGGCCAATCAGGTTTACCATCTCCCCGCCTCCCCACCTCCTCCTTCCCTTGCTCCCTCAGCACCCCACCACCAATGCTGCTGGTCACCCGCCATGTTCCGTGCCACCCACTGGTGGTCAGCACATGTCATAGCAAGCGATGGAACTCCCGGTCTCCTGGTCAAACTCCCGAGGGGACAATTTGCATATTAGACTTTTATTATATAGGATAGGCTAGGAGTAAGACTAGAAATGATTGAGCCTTTCTCTTTTCTGATAGTCTAATTTATAATTTTTAATAGTTATAAAAGTTATTTTAAAATAATTTAAATAATAGAAAAATTTATAAAATGAAAAGTAAAATATTGCCTCCCTACCTCCTACTACTCTACTGAGTTTGCACATGCCAATCACTGTCAATAACCATAGAAAAAAGTCTGGATTTCCTTCCAGGAATTTTTACTGTATGTATACTTTTATGTGTATACATATATGGAGGCATATACATTTATAGAGTTTTTGTATTATTTAACTATATAAAAAATAGACTCATTCATATTGTTCTGAATTTCTTCTTTTCCTTCACAATCTGTAACAGCCATTGTTTTAGGACAGTGCATATGGATTTAGCGCCTTTTTTACAGCTGTAGGGAATGCTATCTTACTGACATGACATAGGTTATTTAACCATCCTTCATTGATAGTCATTGGCGGCATTACCTTTACAATAATAAACATGTATACTTCTATACTTCCTGAGTAGGATTCCTAGAAGTGGAGTACTTTTAAAACGTTGATGTTTTAAATGGCTACAGAATGGCTATAGTAATTTATATTTCAAACAATAAAGTTCAGCCATTCATTCTGACCTATCTATTAAAAAATCTATTAAAATTTTTTATAGATTCCTAGATTTAAAAAAAATCTCAGAAAATAATCCCCACAATTTGTAGCTGAGTAAACAAAGGTTCAGAGAGAGCAAGGCTATGGGCCCAAGATCTCAAAGTTCCTGAGATGAGACAATAGGACAGCAGGAGTTCCACGAATAGCGGTTACTGCTGAAAGCCAGGACAGCAACTTCAGTTAACGGACTTCAAAAATAATGTGTTCCACCAGAGCTACTAACAAGTAGGAAAAGGGACATACTGTCATCTTTTCCTTGCCTAATTTCAGCAAGAAAAGGAAAAAAGGTAGTAAATTCCTAAAAGATACAATAGCAAAAGGGGGCACAGAAGAAGGATTCTCAAAGTAGGTGGAAGAATAGGCACCAAGAGCTAAAGGTATCATAAGTTCAGCTGCATGAAGTGAGCAAGTGTGGTGGAAAAGACTCTGACATGGGATGACCTTAGCAAAAAACCTTCCACAGCCTCAGTGGGTTGTATGAAAAGTTTCTTGGTTCTAACTATCTCCATGTGGCATCCAAAATGAATGCCAGTACTGAAACCAAATTCTAAAGAGAAATATCAGAAAAGAACTAACATCCCACAATGAAGAAACATCTTCAAAGAAGATGTTGTTATAAAAATACCACAAAAGTACTTTCCAACAAATTCCAGACCTAAAAGTAAAGCTTTAAAATGAAGCTCCAAGCACAGAGTCTTGAATCCTTTGCTCTGTGCCTGAAGAGGCCCATTTAAAGGAAGGCACTTCTAACCAGATAACACTGTCTTTATTCGACCAGACTTATGGGGTAGAGCAATGAGAAAGCAAGGTGGCAACTGGACCCTTTGAAATCTGGATGATCTAGAGCAGGGGACAGCACACTTTTTCTATAAAGGGCCAGAGAACAAATCTATTAGGCTTTGCAGGCCATAGGTCTCTGTTATAGTTATTCAACTCTGCTATTGTAGTGTAAAAATACACCCAGAGACAATGCGTAACTGAACAAGCATGGTTGTGTTCCAATGCAACTTTATGGATGCTGAAATTTGAATTTCACATAATAATCATAAAAGATTATTCTTGTTTTGATTTTTCTAATGATTTAAAAATATAAAATCATTCTTAGCTCATGGGCTGTACATAAACAGGCAGTGGGCTAGATTTAGCTGGTGGGCCACAATCTGACAACCTCTGGTACAAAGCATTTAATTGTCAACTGAACTGAACTTGAATGTGGATGGAAGATGGAAACATCTGAGCCCAGCTCCTAGGAAAGTTAAGTTAGAAAGCAAAAAGGTAGAAACATGTTTTTCTTAAAGAGCTTTAGGTATTTACCTTAAATCTCTTCTCTTGCTGAATTCCTCTGGTGGTATTGTCCAGGGCAGGTCTTGAGGAAGACATTCTAAAACTTCTGAAGAGAAATCAGAGAAATCCACACCATACTCTGTTAGTATTCCTTCTGTTTCAGGCTCAATTTCACCAGCCTGCCCAAGACTCTTAGCCAGCTGCCTATGGACAAGACAGAGAGAAACAAGTGTGTTAGTGAGTAAAGGGAAGACAGGTACCCATTTCCTCTCTAAAACTGACCTGAGTAGGAAAGTCTTCAAAATCCCTTGCCCTTCCCCTAGTAGGAACACCCTCACCAGTGAATGAGGGGCCAAGCAGAAGAGACAATGATATACGTGGCCTGTTAAAGCCATGACTACTATGTAATGTTAACTTTCTTCAGGAATTCTGTCCTAGGGAGTAGAGCCAGACAGCTTTCCTTTGGACTCCAGCAATTGTTTTTAATGGAGAAGTCAAACTGATATTGTTAAAAGCTTTTGTCAATTTTTTCTCTTGTTTACCTTCAGAGACAATTCTGATCAACCCAGTTTGTTGTTAAATCATTAGTTTCACAGTCCCTATACCTTAAGTCATGCTCACTAGATTAGATTCAATGTTTATATTTCACAATTCTACAAATTTTACCTTAATATTTTAAAGTATTTTATCTCAACACAAAAGTAATATATGTTCATAGAATTTAGAAAATACAGAAATGCACTGAGATGAAATTTATCTGTAATCCAGTCACCAGGCAAAATGCTATTCACATTTGAGGGTACTGGTCTATTAAAAGTAAGATTGCATTTAATGGGATAGTTCTGACATTATGAGTAGGGTTCCACCTTCAGGGGGCCGATCTCACTCTTTATCTGTGGGTCACCTATACATATGTCAAAACTGAAAGCTCCCATTCTCATATATATTGGCATACCACATATAGACCACAAGTTACATGTTAAATACAGATATCCAACAGGAAATGCAATATATGAAGCAGCTGCCTTTGTAAAGGGTTCTGGAGACCAAAGATGGCTACTTCTGTTTTGCAGGTCTACCAGAGTGATCTAGGAATCCACTCTCAGCTCTTCCTGCAAGGAATTTAGATCTGCCATTAGAGTCTTTTCTGGGATAACTCAATTTCTTAGAAGAAGATACCATTTCTAATGTAAGGGTAGATGCCTGGCCGCCAGAGTCCTTAGGTGCACAGTGGTGGAAGGGGTGGAGGATGTGACTGCCTCATATATAGACTTCCAACAAATTCCCATTTTCAGCCTTGCTACTGGAACACGGCAGTGGTGGCAGCAAGGCTGGCCCCATTTCTCACACGCCAGCCAAGAGAGAGAAGCCCACAGTGGACACATGCACCTGTCCACCAGCATAGGCTCCAGGTAGCCTGTGAATTCCTTACGTACAATGTAGGCTCAGATCAGTGTCTTTTCCTCACATCTAGATGGTGATCTCCCAGAAAGCACATCAAAAAGCCAAAGATAGCAAAAATACAAAGTAAAAAAATAACAGAAAGCTAACTGGAAGATCCACAAATATTTGGAAATTTAAAAACTATGGGTTAAGGGGGGGGGGAGAATTTTAACTGACTAGAACACAACATCAATATTTATGAAAAACAGCTAAAACAGTGCTTTCAGGAAATTTTACAGCATTAAGTGCTCATTTTAAAAAAGAAGAAATGTGTCAAATCAATTTCTAAGCTTCTACCTTAAAAACATGAAAAAAAGAAAAGCAAATTAGATCCCAGGTAAGCAGAAAGAAAGAAAGAAGAAAGAAGAATCAATGGATAGAAAATTGGGAAAGAAAAACAATAAACTAAAATCTGATTCTTTGAAAAGAGAATGAAATAGATAAGTTTCTGGTGAGGCTGACCAAGAAAAAGAAAGAAAGACACAAGTTGCCAATATCAGGAATGAGAGAGGAACATCATTACAGATCCTACAAGCATTAAAAGTATAGGAAAAAATTATGAATGATTTTAACCCAATAAATTCAACATCTTGGATGAAATGGATCAACTCCATGAAAGACACAAACTGTAAGATTATTCAAGCAGAAACCCATATCTAAATATTCCTATACCTATTTAAAACCTTCTTACAAAGAAAACTCCAGGCCCAAATGGCTTTACTGATGAATGCTACCAAGTATTTAAGAAAAAATTAATACCAATTCCACACAAGCTTTCAAATATAGAACAAAACAAAATACTTTCCAACTAGTTTCATGAAGTTAGCATTACCTCGATGCCAAAATCAGACAAAGAATACATTAGATCAATATCCGTCATGAATAACTTTTTAAATTTTGAGCAAGCTTTTAAATTTTAAATCCCACAGACTTAAAATTCTGATAAAATATTAGCAAACAGAATTCAGTAATATATAAAAAGCATAATACATCATGACCACATAATTCAAGATTTGTCCAACATTAAAAGTCAATCAACATAATTAGTCATATTAGCAAATAATGAGGAAAACATATACAATCCTCTCAAAAGATGCAGAAACAGCATTTGATGAAATCTATCCATGATCAAAACTCTCAGCAAATGAGTAATGAAGAAGAACATCCTCAATTACAGCTAATGCCAAACTCAGTGGGGAAAGACTAAATTAACTTTCCTCTGGATTAGGAAGAAGACAAGGGTGTTCACTCTCACCAGCACTATTAAACATGGTATTGGAGGTCCTAGTGAATGCCATTAAGCAAGAAAGAAGAAAGAAAAGGCATACAAATTGGAAAGAATGACTTCCACATTGCATGTAAATGGGTCAAAGGACTATCACTCCCATTATAGAAATGGCCAGCCCCCTACATAATGCCTGGACTCTCTTTATAGAAGACCTCTCTCATTCTATGCAAGTCCAGTAGCCAGCTCACTGTATGACTTAGACTCTGCTTCTACTCAAAACTCTGATTGTGAAGAGAATGACACAAAGACAAAGAAGTGCTTAGAATTTATTCATGGCAGCTAGAATGGTTTCTAGTGACAGTAGTGGTATATCAGTGTCTGGTGGCAATGCTGTCCTGAAAGGTAGCAGTAAGAATTGTTGGCATTATGACCAAACTTATCCTGATAAACAGATGATGGCTGGACTTCTTGCTCTTGCCTCTCTAGATTTGCCTTGGTTCCTACCCACGACTTCCTCAGGACAATCAAGACTCTTAATTGTTTCTGTGAGTCCTTCAATACCCTTCTAATAAATTCCTTTTCCAACCCAAGCTGGTTTCTTTTTCTTTCTTTCTTTCTTTTTTTAAATTGATTTCAGAGAGGAAAGGAGAGGGAGAGAGAGATAGAAACATCAATGTTTAGAGAGAATCACTGATCAGCTGCCTCCTGCATGCCCCACACTGGGGATGGAGCCTGCAACCCCGGCATGTGCCCTGACCAGGAATTGAACCTTGAGCTCCTGGTTCATAGATCCATGCTCAACCACTGAGCCACGCTGGCCAGGCGAGCTGGTTTCTTTTGTTTGTACCAAAAATGAAAACAGTTGAAGACTCAGGTCTCATTAATTTTCAAAATGCTAATTCATTTTCAAAATCACTACATTATTACCTATGTTCACTAGAACAAAGTTCTCACTGAGTATGTGGAGAATCTATTGTCACTATCTTTAAAGTTTGAAGGACATTTTGAAAATTCATTAGTATTTTGAAAATTAATGAAACCTGAGTTACCTCCAACTCACCTAAAACCATTTATTATTTTCACAAGTTCATGTGGTTCTGTTTTCTACATCCATCTCTTAATACTAATGTCTTTAACTGACTAAGTTCTTAGTTGCAAGCACAAGAAACTAACTCTGGTTAGAAAAGGAATTTATTGGAAAGATATCAAAGAGTTCACAGAAATAGTAAGAGACTTGTAGAACCTGAAAAGGGGAGAGAAACAAAGAATTACACGCTCAACTTCTAAATTCTTGATTCCAGACTAATGGGAAACTTAGGGTTTTTCTATGTATATCAAAAAGATACTCTGAGTCACTTACAGGATAAGATGGGGGAAATTCAAAGGGTAATAAATGATCTACACTAATAAAAGAGAAACATGGTAATTAGCGTACGACTGCTACCCTTCCCATTGGCTAATCAGCATATCCTTATGCAAATTAACTGTCAGCCAAGATGGCGGCCGGCAGCCATGCACTGAAGCGAACAGGGAGGCTTGCTTGCTCCAGTGACGGCGAACTCCAACGTTCCCCGCCTGCCGCTGCCGGCCTCTCAGCTGCAACTCTAAGCAACTATGTACTATGTTGCAAATAAGAAGCTAAACAAAACCCCAGAAACCGGCTTTCATTCAGCCAGGCTTCAGCCAGCCGGACCGCAACATTGTATCAATGTTTTCAGCAGCGAGGCCTCAGAGCTAAAGCTGGCCCAGAATAAAAAAGAAAAAAAGAAAAAAAGGAGCGGTTGGGAGCTTCAGTCACCCGCTTCCGGAAAACAGCCCTCAGCCCCTCACCCAGACTGGCCAGGCACCCCAGTGGGGACCCCCACCCTGATCCAGGACACCCTTCAGGGCAAACCAGCCGGCCCCCACCCGTGCACCAGGCCTCTATCCTATATAGTAAAAGGGTAATATGCCTCCCGGCACCGGGATCAGCGTGACAGGGGGCAGCGCCCAAACCCCCTGATCAGCCCTGCTCTGTGCCTGATAGGGGGGAGCTCCCCAATCCCCTGATCGCCCTGCCGCTCTGTGTGTGACAGGGGGCGGGGCCACAACCTCTCTATCCGCCCTGCTCTGTTCATGACAGGGGAAGGTGCCCCAACCCCCTGATCAGCCCTGCTCTGTGCCTGATAGGGGGGAGTTCCCCAATCCCCTGATCGCCCTGTGGCTCTGTGTGTGACAGGGGGCAGGGCCACAACCTCCCTATCTGCCCTGCTCTGTTCGTGACAGGGGAAGGCGCCCCAACCCCCTGATCAGCCCTGCTCTGTGCCTGATAGGGGGGAGCTCCCCAATCCCCTGATTGCCCTGCGGCTCTGTGTTTGACAGGGTGCAGCGCACCAACCCCCTGATCGGCCCTGCTCTGTGTGTGACAGGGTGCGGCGCCCCAACCGCCCCCCCCCCCCAATGGGCCCTGCTCTGTGTGTGACAGGGTAGAGCCATAACCTCTCCATCGGCCCTGCCCTGGGTGTGACAGTGGCGGCGCCCCAACCCCCTGATCGGCCCTGCTCTGTGGGTGATAGAGGGTGGCGCCCCAACCCCCCTCCACGGGCCTTGCTCTGTGTATGACAGGGTAGAGCCATAACCTCCCCATTGGCCCTGCCCTGAGTGTGACAGGGTGCAGCGCCCCAACCCCCTGATCCGCCCTGCTCTGTGTGTGACAAGGGGCGGTGCCCCAGCTCCCCTGTCAGCCCTACTGTGTGAGTGACAGGGGGGAGCTCCTGAACCCCCTGATCGGCCCTGCTCTGTGCGTGACAAGGGGGAGCTCCCCAACCCCCTGATCGACCCTGTTCTGTGTGTGACAGGGTACAGAGCCCCAACCCCCCTGATGAGCCCTGCTCTGTGAGTGACAGGGGGCAGTACCCCAACCCCCTGATCGGCCCTGCTCTGTGCGTGACAGGGGGTGGCGCCGCAACCTCCCTATCGACCCTGCCTTGAGTGTGACAGGGGGCGGTGCTCCAACCCCCCAATTGGTCCTACCCTGAGCATGACTGAGGGTGGCATCGCAACCTCCCGATCCGCCCTGCTCTGTGCATGACGGGGCAGTGCCCCAACTCCCCAATCGGCCCTGCTCTGAGCCTGACCAGGGGCTGCACCTAGGGATTGGGCCTGCCCTCTGCCACCCGGGAGCAGGCCTAAGCCAGCAGGTCGTTATCTCCCGAGGGGTCCCAGACTGCGAGAGGGCACAGGCCGGGCTGGAGGACCTCCCCTCTCGCCCCCCCCGAGTGCACAAATTTTTGTGCACCGGGCCTCTAGCCCTATATAATAAAAGAGAAACATGTAAACTGATCATCCCTCTGCTACACTCACCAGCCAATCAGGAGTGAGTATGCAAATTAACCCAACAAAGATGGCAGGTTAATTTGCATACACAGGCACCGGGCGGAGAGCAGAGTGGGAGAGCCGGTGGCTTGGGGGGTCGTGGCTCCCTTGGTCACTCCCCCCAAGCCGCCAGGTGGAGAGCAGAGCCGGAGAGCCAGAGGCTTGGGGGGACGTGGCTCCCTCGGTTGCTCCCAGCGACTGAGGGAGCCACGTCCCCCCAAGCCAGCGGAGAGCAGAGAGGGAGAGCTGGCGGCTTGGAGGACTTGGCAGAGTGAAAGGCCATGGGATGGAGACAGAGCAGGAAGGGAAAACCAAGAGCGCGGGAGCACCAGGAATTCTGGGAATAGTAGTTCTGGTGGCAGCCCCAGGACCAGAAGCAGAAGCCCAGAGCACAGGGAGCACCAGGAATGCTGAGAATCGTAATTCTGGTGGCAGACAGATATCCTAGACACTAGAGCAAAGTGAGCCTGGAGCAAATTACTGTTGCGGTGGGGGATGGAGGGAAAGCAAAGGTGAGAGACCTAAGTAAAATCAGAGTGTCTAGAAAAAATTAAAGGGACAATATCCTAAAACTTCCAGGAAATCTCCACCAATGAAGCAAAGAAAAAAAAAGCCTCTATTATTCTGTGAGCAACAAACCAAACTGAGTTGGGATCTCAGACAACTCGCTCATATGATTGCAAAGACAGACAGAAACTCCCAGATTGGAGAGGGCGCCACTGAGAGCTCCCAGATTGGAGAGGCTGCAGGTTGGACTGAGGGACCCCCCACACCCCCAGTGCACGAATGTCGTGCACCGGGCCTCTAGTTATATCATAAAAGTCATGGTCTCACTAAGCTTTTTATGTGAGAAGTTGGGGGTACTAATCAGAAAGGTGAAATTCAGAGAACCAGATTTACACACACACACACACACACACACACACACACACACGTCCTATTACACAGGACGATGGCTGGTTCCAAATGACCTTCCATTCTCACAAGTCATAACTGGACTATGATAGTATTATATCCATTCTAAGGGTTGTTTCTAAAAAGACAGTAGAGCAGCAACTTCCTCCCTGCAACAGAACTTCAAGCAATATGTCCATGGTCTACTCTGGCTGAGGAAAGGTGGTCTGATGGATAAGTACCTGAAAGAGGCAAGTTTGGAGGACTGGTGACCAGGACACCTGGTGAAGACAAGTGGATGAAATGGATCTACTGAAATGAGCCCAGAATATGACTATTTGTATCCCATGAGAATGCTCAGCAAAATACTTCCACTGTGGAGGCAGAACAACCTGTTCTAAGAATGTCAACCAACCTCATTCCCTAGCCACTACCGTGCTTTTCAATGGACATAAGTACAAAGTACATGTTAGCAGGAAATTAGCTCCACAGTATGAACTTCCTCTTACTAAAGATGACCTGACTACCACCCCTGCAGGACACCAGTTTGTCAGCACCAGCTACCAACTCTGAGCCTCTGACACAAAAGCACAGCAGAAGGACCCACCAACTATTTGATGGCGGGTTAAGTTCACTGAGCTCTTCTGTGATGGAGAGCTAATTCCGGGTTTAGATTTGCTATCTTCATTTGTTCTACCTACTTGGCTTGTATAAATACCACAATCCATAGATTTACCAAGTATCAGCCATTATGTTTTCACATTCAACATTGTAATCAACAATTTATCCTCATAGAAGTAGCAAAGCCTATTGAAATCACTGATTAGAATGCTGTACTGACAGACTACATTGAGAGGCAACACCTTCTCAGGATAAAGTACTATTCTTCAGATAGAACATTGCTCTTAGTACCCTAAAGCCATGTACATGATCTGGGTGGGGAGGAGTTGAATCTTTCAATATCATGCTTAAAACCTAACCATAATAATCACAGCAATACTCACCTCTACAGCTGGAAGGTTTTTAGTATCTCTGGGGACACTATAGTAATTCCTCTGAATTGGAAGCTAAGACTCTAAGAAACCTGACTGATATAAATAAGGCATAAGATATACTGCCCACTTCCTTCCTGGAAAAATACTTGCAATTCAAGCCAGCTGAGAGATGACTCTGAGGTAAGGATTCAAGAATGGCAAGTCATAAGTCACACAAGTTCAGGAGGCACACAGAATTCCAAGAAAGAATAACCCAAAGAAGCCCACCCCAAGGGATATCATAATTAAAATGCCAAAAATTAAAGACAAAGAGAGAATCTTAAAGGCAGCAGAGAAAAGCAATTTGTTACCTACTAAGAAGCTCACATAAAGCTGTCACTTATTTTCTTCAGAAACACTATAGGCCAGAAGGAAATGGCATGAAGTATTCAAGGTAATGAAAAACAAGGATCTGAAATCAAAACTACTATATCCAGCAAGGCTATCCTTCAAAAATAGATGGTAAAACAAAGAGCTTCCCAGACCAAAAAAAAAAAAAAGGCTAAAGGAGTTTATCACCACCAAACCAACATTGCAAGAAATGTTAAAGGGACTGCTGTATTAATAAGAAGAAACAGAGATATAGGCATAAAGAATTAAAATGGCAATAAATAAGTACCTATCAATAATCACCTTAACTGTAAATAGATTAAATGCTCCATTCAAAAGACATAGGGTAGCTGAATGGATAATAAAGCATGACCCAAATATATGCTGTCGACAAGAGATCCACCTCAGAACAAAAGACTCACACAAGATGAGAGTGAAGGGATGGAAAAAATTTCCATGCAAATGGAAATTAAAAAAAAAAAAGCTGGGATAGCAATACTCGTATCTGACAAAATAGACTTCAAAATGAAGGCTGTAACAAGAGACAATAAAAATCATTACACATACTAAAGGGGCTGATCCAACAAGAGGATATAAACCTGTTAAAAATATATACACCCAATGTAAGAACACCTAAATATAAAAAAAAAAAAAAACTTCTGGAGGATATTAAGGAAGAGATCGACAGCAATACAGTCATATGGGGGGGGGGGGGGGGAGGACTTTAACTCCCTACTGACTTCATTGGATAGATCTTCCAGGTAAAAAAAATCAACAAGAAACAGTGACTCTAAATGATACACAAAATCAGATGGATTTAATTGACATTTATAGAACATTTCACCCCGAAGTTGCAGAATATACATTCTTCTCAAATGCACATGGGTCATTCTCAAAGATAGACCACATATTAGGACACAAAACAAGTCTCTACAAGTTCAAGAACATTGAAACTATATTGATCATCTTCTTAGATCACAATGGAATGAAATTAGAAATCAATTACAGTAAAAACACTCAAACACATGGAGGCTAAAGAGCATGTTATTAAACAACAAATGAGTTACCAATGAGATCAAGAAAAAAAGAAAAGAATTCCTGGAAACTAATGAAAATGAACACACATAACCTAAAATCTCTGGGACACAGCAAAAGCAGAACTGAGAAGGAAGTTCATAGCACTACAGGCCTTCCTCAAAAAACAATAAAATTTTTAAATAAACTATCTAACCCTACAACTTAAAGAATTAGAAAGAGCACAACAAGAAAAGCCCAGAGTAAGTAGAAGGAAGGAAATAATAAAGATTAGAGCAGAAATAAATGACATAGAGACTAAAAGAAAAATACAAAAGATCAATGAAACCAAGAGCTGGTTCTTTGAAAAGATAAACAAGATTGATGAACCTTTAGCCAGACTCATCAAGAAAGAAAGAGGACCCAAATAATTAAAATCAGAAATAAAAGTGGTGAAGTAACAACTG
Source organism: Myotis yumanensis (assembly GCF_028538775.1). Lineage (NCBI taxonomy): Eukaryota > Metazoa > Chordata > Mammalia > Chiroptera > Vespertilionidae > Myotis > Myotis yumanensis. Next base: position 31,050,089 of record NW_027223759.1, on the reverse strand, counting down.
ACATCACAAAAACACAAAGGATTGTAAGAAAATACTATGAACAACTATATGCCAACAAGCTGGACAATATGGACAAAATGGACAAATTCCTAGAAAAAAAACACAATCTTCCAAAACTGAATTAGGAAGAACCAGAAAACCTGAATAGGTTGATGAAACTGAAGCAGTAATAATAATAATAATAAATGCCAGCAAACAAAAGCCCTGGTCCGATGGCTTCACAGGGGAGTTTTACCAAACATTCAAAGAAGAACTAACACCTATACTCCTCAAACTATTCAAAAAAAAATCTAAGAGGAAGGAACACTTCCACACTCTTTTTGGAATTATCTTAATTCCAAAGACAGATAAAGACACAGAGAAAGAGAATTATAGGCCAATATTCCTGATGAACATAGATGCTAAAATCCTCAACAAAACGTTAGCAAATCAGATCCAGCAATACATTAAAAATATCAGACACCAATACCAAGTGGGATTTATTCCAGGGATGCAAGGCTGGTGCAATATTTGCAAATCAATAAATGTGATACATCACATAAATAAATTGAAAGACAAAAATCACACAATCATATCAATAGACCCAGAAAAAGCATTAGACAAAATCCAACACCCATTTTTGATTAAAAAAACACACACAACTTTCAGCAATGTGGGAATAGAGCAGTGGTTCTCAACCTTCCTAATGCTGCGACCCTTTAATACAGTTCCTCATGTTGTGGTGACCCCCAACCATAACATTATTTTCGTTGCTACTTCATAACTGTAATTTTTCTACTGTTATGAATCGTAATGTAAATACCTGATATGCAGGATGTATTTTCATTGTTACAAATTGAACATAATTAAAGCATAATGATTAATCACAAAAACAATATGTAATTATATATGTGTTTTTCAATGGTCTTAAGCGACCCCTGTGAAAGGGTCGTTTGACCCCCAAAGGGGTCGCGACCCACAGGTTGAGAACCACTGGAATAGAGGGCTCAAACCTCAACATAATAAAGGCTATACATGATAAACCTACAGCCAACACTATTACTCAATGGACAAAAACTAAAAGCATTCCCCCTAAGAAAAGGAATAAGACAGGGATATCTGCTTTCATCACTCTTATTCAACATAGTATTGGAAGTCTTAGCCACAGTGATCAGAGAAGAAAATATGAAAGGCATCCAAATTTGAAAGGAGAAAGTAAAACTGTCATTATTCACAGATAACATGATATTGTACATATAAAACCCTAAAGACTATCTACTAGATCTTCCAGATAAAAAATCAACAAGGAAACAGTGACTCTAAATAATACACTAGATCAGATGGATTTAATTGACATTTACTGGATTTAATAAATGAATTCCACAACGTAGCAGGATACATAATTAACACCCAGAAATTGATGGCATTTTTATATACCAAAAATAAATTTTCAGGAAGAGAAACTAAAAAAAAAATCCTATTTACCATTGCAACAAAAAAAAATAAGATACTTAGGAATAAGCTAAGGAGGTAAAAGACTTGTACTTGGAAAACTACAGGATGTTGAAAAACGAGATAGAGGAATATATAAACAAGTGGAAGAATATACTACCATGTTCATGGATTGGTAGAATTAACATGATTTAAATGTCTATATTACCCAAATCAATCTATAGATTCAATGCAATTCCATATTAAAATATCAATGACATATTTCACAGATCTAGAACAAATACTCCAAAAATTTATATGGAACCAAAAAAGACTCTGAACAGCCACAGCAATCTTGAGAAAGAAGAACGAAGTTGGAGGGATTAATACCAAATATCAAGTTATATTACAAAGCGACTGTAATCAAAACAACCTGATACTGTAAACAAGAACAGGAATATAGATCAATGGAACAGAATAGAGATCCCAGAAATCGACCCAAGCCATTATGCTCAATTAGTATTTGACAAAGGAGGCAAGAGCAACAATGGAGTCAAGACAGTCTCTTCAATAAATGTTGTTGGGGAAATTGGACAGGTACATGCAAAAAAATGAAACTAGACCATCAACTTAGACCAGCCGTGGGCAAACTACGGCCCGCGGGCTGGATCCGGCCCATTTGAAATGAATAAAACTAAAGAAAAAAAAAAGACCGTACCCTTTTATGTAATGATGTTTACTTTGAATTTATATTAGTTCACACAAACACTCCATCCATGCTTTTGTTCCGGCCCTCCGGTCCAGTTTAAGAACCCATTGTGGCCCTCGAGTCAAAAAGTTTGCCCACCCCTGACTTAGACCATACATAAGAATAAACTCAAAAAGGATAAAAGACTTAAATGTAAGTCGTGAAACCATAAAAATCCTAGAAGAAACCTTAGGAAGCAAAATCTCAGACATCTCTCATAGCAGTATGTTTGTGGATGCATCTCTAATGGCAAGGGAAACAAAGGAGAAAATAAACAAATGGGCTACATCAAAATAAAAAGAAACCATCACAAAATGAAAAGGGAGCCCACTGTATGGGAGAACATATTTGCCAATGATACATCTGGTAAGAGGTTACGTAATTTCCAAATATATAAGAACTCATATACCTTAACAAAGGGAAGATAAACAATCCAATTAAAAAATGGGCAAAGAAAAAAAAAAGAGCCAAGGACCTAAATAGACACTTCTCCAAAGTAAACATACAGATGGCCAAGAGACATATGAAAAAATGGTCAAAGTTACTAATCATCAAAGGGATGCAAATTGAAATGACAATAAAGTATTACTTCACACCTGTCAGAATGGCTACCATCAACAAATCAACAAATGACAAGTGCTGGTGAGGATGTGGAGAAAAGGAAACCCTAGTACACTGCTGGTGCAGTCACTATGGAAAACAGTATGGAGTTTCCTCAAAAAATTAAAAATGAAACTATCATTTGACACAGTGATCCCACTTCTAGGAATATATCCTAAAAAAATCGAAACACCAATCAGAAAGAATATATGCACCACTATGTTCATAGCAGTGTAATTTACAAAGGCTAAGATCTGGAAACAGCCCAAGTGCCCATCAGTAGATGACTGGATTTAAAAAGTTGTGGTACATTTACACCATGGAATACTATGCAGCTGTAAAAGAGGAGGATCTCTTACCCTTTGAGATAGCATGGAGGGATCTGGAGAGTATTATGCTAAGTTAAATAGGCCATTCAGAGAAAGATATCACATTATCTCACTCATATGTGGAATCTAAAGAACAAAATAAGTTGATGAACAAAATAGATCCAGAGACATACTAGCACAGAACAGACTGTCGAATCTCAGAGGAAAAGTGGGGGTGGGTAGGTTGATGGGTGGGAAAAGATTAGCTAGAGAACTTATATGCATACTAGAGGTCCGGTGCATGAAATTCGTATACGGAAGGCAGGGGTCTGCTCAGCCCAGCCTGCACCCTCTCCAATCCGAGACCCCTTAGAGGATGTCCGACTGCCAGTTTAGGCCCGATCCCAGGGACATTCCTCTCACAATCCTGGACTGCTGGCTCCTAATTGCTCACCTGCCTGTCTGCCTAATCGCCCCTAACTGCCCCCCCCCCCCGCGCGAACCGGTCGCCCCACACTGCCTCTGCGTGCCAGCCTGGTTGCCCCTAACTGCCCCCCACTGCCGGCCAGGTCACCCCCAACTGCCTCCTCCCTGCCGGCCTGGTCGCTCCTAACTCCCCCCACCCCGCCAGCCTGGTCACCCCTTACTTCCCCCCCTGCTAGCCTGGTCACCCCCAACTGCCCCCCTCTGCCAGCCTAATCGCCTCCAACTGCCCCCCCTGCTGGCCTGATCACCCCTCACCACCCCCCCACTGGCCTGGTCACCCCATGCAGCCTGTTGTTCAGTCGTTTGGTCATCCGTCACTAACCCCCCTGCCAGCCTGGTCGCCCTCACACAGCCTGCTTGTTTAGTCATTTGGTCGTCCCTCACTAACGCCCCTGCTGGCCTGGTCACCCTACACAGCCTGCTTGTTCAGTCGTTTGATCGTCCCTCACTAACCCCCCTGCCAACCTGGTCGTAGGCAGCCATCTGTGAGAACGTGATGGTCAATTTGCATATTACCTCTTTATTATATAGGATATGCATAACCCATGGACACAGACAATAGGCATGGGGTGGGGGGTGGGTGTGGACCAGAAGCAGTCAATAGGGGGGAAAGGGGGACATCTGTAATACTTTCAACAATAAAGACAAGCTAAAAAAAAGAATGGCAAGTCATATTATATAAAAGTAACTCATATATTATATTGAGACATATGAAATTGCCAATGTATTTGACCATTTTTATCTGTAAAACACAACTTCACATGATTCTACCCTATAGTATCAAAAATCACATAAAATAATTAACTATATATATAATCAGATAGCATAGATAGTTTCTTGGAGAAGTATGAGCAATGAGGTACATCATACAGAGATTATTAGAGAATTAGACTAATGTTAAAAGAAATACATTCTTACATGGGGTGGGAGTCTCAGTAACAATCTTTGTGAGGCACACTTAAAACACAATGGCCATTCTTACCTGATGAGGCTGGAGTGGCCAAAAATGATTATCATATACCTGAAGTAGAAAAGGGCCTAAACACTTAAACAGAAGGCATTGTATAATGTCTAACTTTTAAAGAATAATAAAACATCCACGAAGAATTCATTATTCAAGGATGAGGGAAAGAGAAGCCATCCCAGGTATTCCATTAAAAAGAAGTACTGCATTAAAAAGGAAGAAAGGAACAAGAAAAGAAATAGCAGAAGGATAAAACATAGTCTACAAATATGTGGTCATAGAAATGATTGTCTTGACCATAGATATTTGCAAGACTCGAAAACTAATGAGAATATCACCATTATAAGGAAAGAGTTCAAAACAATAAATAGATTTCACAAAAGGAAATAAAAACTAGTGTTTTAGACCTAGGAAATAAGTAAAAAAGAAAAAGAAAACCATTACAGACATGCAGGTAATACTGGAGGTAACTAATGAAGAACTGATACTATTTGAAAAAAATAAGGATCCCAAAAGAGAAGCTTGAGAGAAGTGAGGAAAATGAAAATGAAAAATATAAAGAGGTAAAGAAAAAGATTACAGAGAAAACAGATACGAAAGGCAGATGGAGATCCAACATTGGCATAACTGGTATTCCTGAAGGAAGGAAATAGGTATGTGGAATAGAAAACATTTTACAAGGTACCATTTAAGACAACTTCCCTGAAATAAAAGAAATTTTACAGATGGAAAGTATATACCATGTTTCAGGAAAAACTAATACAGAAAATCATCACCGAAATATATTCTAGTGAAGTTACTGGATTTTGAAGATGAAAATTTTTAATGCAAAAACTCAGGGAATATAGTTCTCACAAACCTTTTCTGAAAAACTACTGGATGAAGAACTATGGCCTACCAAGATATGGAGAAATCTCTCCAAGAAGACTGGTGCCAAGTATCGGATCACTTCTGTGGGGTGGAGAGGTGAACATAAAGGAGAACAAAAGGAAACAGGTGAAAACAGATCTAACATTAATTGTCAGAACAAATCATACCAGTCATTGGACCTTTACTGAAATTAAAAGAAAAAGAAATTGGTCTTTTGTTTAATTTTATTGGCACTTGTGTTCTGGCAAAAATTTTCAGCAGGTTATATTCTGAATCCAAAAAAGCTTGATTTGTTTACTAAAAGTACAACATGGCTTATAAAGACAAAATTATATTTCAGTTATGGCTTCCAAATATGATCAATGACTCCAAGTTTCTATTAGTAGTAATTAGCATTTATTTTTCTAAGTTCCAGAGAACATTTCTCAAGTACGCTATTTAAATAAATTTACTATAGATTTTCATTGGAGATCTACTTGATAGCAGCACAGACTAGGCTGCTTGCAGGAGATAAAAATCCAACAGGTCAGCATGCTGACAAAGCTCATGATTTGGGCCTTAGATGCCCCAGAAAGAATCCTATGCTGTCTACTTATTCATAAATTCTGCTGTCACCCTAAAAATCAGAATATTTAGGGGTCTAAACAAAAGCAGAATCTACTAGGGCATGACTCCCCTGGGGACTGTAATCAATATCATGACTGGCATGTGGTCGAAAAGCACCTATAGCTGACCATACTTGCGTGTACCAGCTGTATACATGGCCTTAGAGAATCTACTACTAGATCACTGAAGAACACAAAGGCATCCTGATAATACCAAGAAGTTACTGACTACCAGGCCTGGAGCCTGCACAACTTCTGGATTCCCACATATGTGAGATAATAAATTCCCTTACTACTGCAGTCGATTTGGGTCACAGTGCTCTATCATTTGGTGCTACAAGCATCCTAACAAATATAAAATATTTAAAAATATCTTCCATGAGAAGCAAACTTCCCTTTCCCTCCCTTCACTCTACAACAGAAAATGTAAAGCTCTTACTACCAAAAATAGAATCTCAGGACTGTTTACATCATATATCTTGTAGGTATTCACTACACATTGACACAGTATTGCTAGTTCTAGAGCAGTGGTTCCCAAACTTATTTGGCCTACCGCCCCTTTTCCAGAAAAAATATTACTCAGCCCCTGGAAATTAATTTTTTTTTAATTTTAATAGCAGTTATTCATCGCCCCCAAATGCACCTGTGGCCATCACCGCCCCCCTGGATTGCTGCAGCACCTACCGGGAGGCAGTAGCGCCGACTTTGGGAATCACTGTTCTAGAGCATAAAAACACTATAAAAGTTCCTTCCTTAAGCAATATATTACTATCTTAAAGACACTTCCTTTAAGATTTCTGTTGAACTCAACCCACAAAACATAAATCAAGTTCATTTCACCTCATGGGATACAGGAGGAAGGAGATCTGAGCCCCAATGCAGATCTCTCTCCTCAGTACTATCACTCTCTTCTGGTTATGTCTCCTTTCTCACACATGCCACTTTCTAGTCATAGTGCTTTTAAGTACATCTCTTCTTTACTAATAGATGAGGAGGATCATCCTAAAGAGAATAAACATTCATTTCTGTATCCTACAATGAAACTTGTTCATCACATGATGGGTGAGTAAATCATATCTAATAAAAGAGTAATATGCAAATTGACCATCACTCCAACACACAAGATGGCCACTCCCATGTGAACACAAGATGGCCTGCAGGGGAGGACAGTTGGGGGGGACTAGGCCTGCAGGGGATGGCAGTTGGGGGGAACCAGGCCTGCAGGGGAGAGCAGTTAGGGGCGACCAGGCTGGCAGGGAAGGGCAGTTAGGGGCGACCAGGCTGGCAAGGGAGGGCAGTTAGGGGTGACCGGGCCAGCAGGGGAAGGCAGTTGGGGGTGACCAGGCCGGCAGGCAGAGTGGTTAGGGGCAATCAGTCAGGCAGGCAGGTGAGTGGTTAGGAGCTAGCAGTACCAGATTGCAAGAGGGATGTCCGACTGCCGGTTTAGGCCCAATTCCTGTGGGATCAGGCCTAAACAGGCAGTCAGACATCCCTCAAGGAGTCCCAGATTGGAGAGGGTGCAGGCTGGGCTGAGGGACACACACACACACCCCTCCCACCAGGCCTCTAGTTAATGAATAAACATACTAATGCTTTTGAGCCTGGAAAAAGGCATCCTAGTCCTCCTTGAAACTCTAAAGGAAAACTGAAGATAATAAAACAAACAAAACACAAAGATATGTACTTAGGTAAACTTTTGAACCCTTTAATAACCAGCTGCCATATTATCAAAATTATTAAATTAATATATCAAAAATATCAAATAAGGAAAAAATGCCTGCTACTATTGCTTTAATTCAAAATTATTGAACTTTTATCATTTATTGGTGTAGAAAATTCCAATTTTGAATTGCCAGTTCAGTAAGATGAGAGAAAAAAAGTTATAGAGATTAGAATGAAGAAACAAATCTGTCATTACACGCTGATGATGTGATTATCTACATAGAAAATACAAAGCAAATTATGGTATATCCAAAGTATTAAAATTAATAAGGGGATATAGCAAGATGGCTGGATTAATATACAAAAATTAATTATAATTCTATACACAAACACTAAAAACTTAGAAAATGCAACTTAAAATCTTATTCTTCAGAAGTTAACATTAATAACATGAAAAGACAACTCATAAACTGGGGAGAAGATATCTTCCATATAGTGACTGTTAAAAGGACTACTTTCTAGAATATTTTTTAACTCCAAAAAATCAAACAACAAACAGCTCAATTAAAAATGAATGCTAAAATTAGTTGGTGAAAGTTTAACCAAAAACAAAATAATTGCATAGCCTCAAAAAAAAATCTTACCCAAAATATAGTATAGTAATTATAAGGAAAAAACAAGAAGTCAGAAATCCTAGCAGACACTAGCTTAGCCAAGTGATCAACATAATGTATCCCCTGATACGATGCACATCACTTCTGTAGTATCCTTCCCAATAATGGGTAATCTTATATAATAAAAGGCTAATATGCAAATTGACTGAACGACAGAATGACCAGTCGCTATGTGCGCATTGACCACCAGGGGGCAGATGCTCAAAGCAGGAGCTACCCCCTGGTTGTCAGTGCACTCCCATGGGCTCACAGCTAGCAAGTACAGTGGCGGTGGCGGGAGCCTCTCGCACCTCCATGGCAGCGCTAAGGATGTCCAACTGATGGCTTAGGCCCGTTCCCCACAGGGAGCGGGCCTAAGCCGTCAGTCAGAAATCCCCTGAGGGCTCCCAACTGTGAGAGGGCACAGCCAGGGCTGAGGAAACCCCCACTCTCCCCAAGTGCATGAATTTCGTGCACCGGGCCTCTAGTCTCAATATAATCATGAGAACTCATTAGACAAACCCAGATACAAAATCATATGTAAATAAGGCATTATATGAACCCAAAGAGACCCACACCAAGACACATCATAACACCCACTCTTCAGAAGTATCAAGGTCAGGAAAGACAAGGCTGAGGAATAGTCACAACTGAAGAAACTACAGCAATACAACAAGTAACAGCACTATAGGATCCTGGACCAGATTCTCAAACAGAAAAAGATAGTAGTGAAAAAGCTGGTAAGATCTGAATAAATTTTATACTTTATTTAATAGTATTGTACCAAGGTTAATTTCTTAGTTTTGGTAAGTATTCGATGGTAATGTAAGATGTTAACATTTTTGCAACTTCTGTAAATCTAAATTATCTAAACAAAAAAATTAACTGTGAAAAATAAAGACACAAAGACATTTTCTAGAAGAGAAACATAATGACCATGTAGGAAAAGATGCTCAATTTAATTAGTAATTAGGAAAATGTAAATTAAAATCACAATGAGATACCATTTTATACCCACTTGACTGGCAAAAATTGAAGCGTCTAACAATATCAAGTGTTGATAAAAATGTGAAGCAATGGAAACTTATACACTGATAACAGGACTAAAAGTAGGTGCAGCCACTTTGGAAAATGGATTGGCTATAAAATTGTAAAGTTAAACATGCATATATGTGTAATGCAATAATTATACTCTTAGCTTCTAGAGAAACTTGAGTTCATAAGAACTGGAATATCTATAAAAACATTGTTTATAGTAGCAAAACCATGGTTCAACCCAAATATCCACTGTGAGATAAATAATGTTATATGTCAAAAAATTAAAATATTATGAATTAAGATGAATGATATATATGTAAATATATCTTAGAAACATAATGTTAAATAAAAAAGCAAGTCATAGAAGAATATATGTAGCATGGTATTTTTATTATTTTATTGATTTCTTTTTAGGGAGAGAGAGAGAGAGAGAGAGAAACATTGATTTGTTGTTCCACTTATTTATGCATTCATTGGTTGCTTCTTGTATGTGCCCTGACCAGAAATTAAACCCACAACCTTGGTGTATCAGGATGAAACTCTTACCAACTATTCTATCTGATCAGGGATAGCATGGTATTTTTCATAAGGTTCAAAAACAAGCAAAACTAACATTTTTAGGAATATTAAACATGGATAAATTAAAAAGAAAAGCATATTTCAATTAGCATGTTTGAGATAATGGTTACTACTCAAAAAAAATTAGAGATTATGACAGAAAGGAACACACAGGGATCTTCAACAGTATTGTGATATACTTTTTAATCTAGGTGGTGAGTTAATGGGTTGGTTTTAATATCAGAATTCAAAAATTACATAAGTATTACATATATTATTTTATCTGTGAAATGTATTTTGCAATATTAATAAATCTTTTTAAAACAATATTTTAGATAAATATATACCAAATTTTTAAGAATGATTATTTCACAGAGGTGAAATTATGGAGTTTTTCACTTACTATAGCATATATTTGAAATAATTTTAATAATAAATATAGTATAATATATATGTACTTGAAAAAATTTAAACAATTTTCCTAATTTTGATATTGTAATAATAAATAGCTGTGAGTAATTTATAATGATCATCACCTCAAATTTTTTCACTCACCAGAACTCCTCCAAAAATACTGTTCCCATTCATAATCAATGACATTACAATTGTGTCCTACTGTAAATTAATTGGGACAGTGCTGAAACAATATTCCCAACTTCCTATAGCTAGGTGGTATGTGTGTAAAAAATCCATATAAATAAGCATTAGGTCCACTGTTCTGGGCAATGTGCAAGTATAAAACTTCTTGAGAGAAGGGACCAGCTATAGATGTAAAAAATTAAGACAAGAAATCCTTCAAATTGGTCCCTTTGCCTTAAAGGAAATAGTAGCACTTAAAAGTAAGCATTGGTGTTCTAAGTCATTTATCCTCCTTTCTCTATCACATATTCCTAGAAAGTTTCAGCCTTAAAACGAGGCTATACCTAGTCATACATCCTTGTAGTGATTATTCCTATCATTAACACTCTTAAATAAATGTTCTCATGAATATTAGTCCATGTTGAAAACTCCATGCAAACAGATACAATGAGAACCTGCAAGTGGAGAGCAATCGAACACCAGCACATAGAGGGCCCGGAACATCAGTAGCAACACACAGGGAAAACAAAGTGTGGCAAATACACAATGTCTTTGGCTGCACATATTTACATACTATTTTCTATCATCAGGAGGAAAGAACACACTATTTTCCCTTTTTTTGGCTCAGTACTATGACAGAGCAGAAGGCAGCAAGTAAGGAAGGGGGACTTTAAGAAAAGTGTGTGCAGATCAATGAAAACAGATTGCAAAATGTGGGAAAGAAGCAAGGCTCAACAATTCTGAATGATTTTAGAAAAGGCCCTAAAATTTGAGAGTGAAGAGCTTGATGTTGATGTGAAGGGAGGCCAAAAGCATTTAGGGTGTAAGAGAAGGCTAATGGTAGTAAAGTTCCCTTATACTTTATACTAATACTTTCAAGAGGATGCACTAGAAATTGTGGGTGAAGCTGACAATCACAAAAGATGTGTTAACAATTGTACACAGTGTGAAGAAACAATCTGTTCATCAAAGCCCATTCTCTTCCACTCCTTTTACATTTGCTCTGCTTTGATCAAGAAGCTCTCTCTTTGTTGAAGGAGCTGTCTCCAAATCTGATCCTTATAGGCCACCAGGTGGAGCCCAAAAGTCACAAAAGAGAGCCCCCTCCTCAGCCTGATTTGCTTTTTGCCCACCAGCCAGCTAGAGCCATATCCACTGGAAAGAACTTACAAAGTCTAAGTTCGGTAATGTAAGTTCATAGGATTACATAACTCAGCCTCTTCCTCAGATAAGGAAAGCATACTCTTAAAAAGGTGAAATAGTCCTTTTGCTCAAGAAGACTGGATGGCGCCACTTTTCAATTTGCTAATCTTGTCAGCTATGCCTCGATGAAACAAACTAATTTTTCCTGTTTGTTTTTTTCAGCAACCTAGTTACACTTTCATTTTCCTACTAAATAAAATTTAATGACCAGCTCCCCAACCCTTATAAGAAATTCAGTCTATCAAAACTGGATGGAAGAGTAAAAGTATTTGATTTCATTAAGTCAACAAATGTTTCTGATTGTCTAATAACTGACACCTTATGGGCACAAAACTGGAGATGAAGAAAATACCAGAACAGATCTCCTTCCCTCCCCCAACCAGGTCCTTCTCCACCACTTCCTCCTCGATCAGAACTTCCCTTCCTCTTCTTTCACCTTGTCCAGTCACTCTGCAACGGAAACTACTGTCCTTCACTCTCATTAAAATGAGCAGTACTGTGACCCATTCTCTATTTCTCATTTTTCAACAGGCTCCCATTAAGCCTTAAACAATCCCATGTTCAACCAAAACTTTCTCAACCCTACTATACCTACACTAGCCTATTCATTTTCCCTCCTCTCCATCCTTTAAAGCTACCAAAGTTTGCTAGAGAAAAAATTATAAATATGTCAATTTGCTCTAGGTCAATTCGTGTGATACATCTTTAGTTAGTCTACAATGTTGCCAAGAAACACTAGTATGTTCCCCACAGTAGCTGCTGTAAAATTTTTCCACTTTCTTCAAGATTTATCCTTAAATATTTAAGAAAAAGAAATTATGACAAATCTGGGAGAAAGAGACCATAATGATATTTCCTTGCTTATAACATCCGGGAGGGAAATATGGGACTGTAAACTCTAGACTTTAGGAAAAGAGATATCACAAAGGTCTGAGAAAATACGGGCATGAATTCTACTGCAAGAGTTTCCAAAGCAGCGGTTCTCAACCTGTGGGTCGTGACCATCAGAAAACACATATAGCATATCAGATATTTACATTACGATTCATAACAGTAGCAAAATTACAGTTATGAAGTAGCAACGAAAATAATTTTATGGTTGGGGGTCACCACAACATGAGGAACTGTATTAAAGGGTCGCGGCATTAGGAAGGCTGAGAACCACTGTAAGGGAAAGATGATTTAAGAGGGTTAGGAAGCTCTAAGAACTGTAATTTGATTATGTAATTACAAATTATCTCAATGAGGAAGTCAATGTGGCTTTTTAAATATCCTGGACTATGCAGCAGTAAATATGAAAAGTACTAAATATGTTGTGCCAGCAAGGGTTCGCTAAGAATGACTATCATTTTTATAGATAATCTTTAAGAATGATTAGGTTTTTGGTTTGTTTGTTTTTTAAAAAATATATTTTATTGATTTTTCACAGGGAGGAAGGGAGAGGGATAGAGAGCTAGAAACATCTATGAGAGAGAAACATCGATCAGCTGCCTCCTGCACACCCCCCACTGGGGATATGCCTGCAACCAAGGTACATGCCCTTGACCAGAATCAAACCTGGGACCCTTCAGTCTGCAGGCTGATGCTCTATCCACTGAGCCAAACCAGTTAGGGCAAGAATGATTAGGTTTTTTATATTACAGGACTAAGATTCATGAAAATCTGGTAGATGCCATGTATAGAGGTAAACAAGGCTCAACTGAGATCTCTCATGACAATGATAAGAACAAGATGAAAAATAACTTTTCTAACAAATAGAGGTTTCCAGTACTGTAATAACCTTGGGACTTCCCTCAATTAGAAACAACAAAGGGCCAATGGGGATGCCAGAGAAGCAATGCTTACACCAACGGGGGCACCAAGATTGATGGCCTCCTTAAGGCCCCTTCTAAAGCTACTGAAATTATATATTCAATTAATGTGTATGTTTTATTTAAACTTCTTATTAAAGATAGTAAATTGGAAGGAACCAAGATGGCAGCATAGGTAAATGCTGGTTCTCACATCTTCCCACAACCACATCAAAATTATAATTAAAATACAGAACAGCCATCATTCAGAACCGCCTGAAATCTGGCTGAATGGAAGTCCAACTAGAAAATTAAAGAAGAAAGCACAATGAGACTGGTAGGAGGGACAGAGGCACTGAACGGGCTGATCCAATACCCACATGGGGCGTGTTTGGCTCAGTGGATAGATCATTGGCCTGCAGACTGAAGGGTCCCAGGTTCAATTCCAGTCAAGGGCACATGCTGGGATTGCGGGCTTGATCCCCAGTATAGGGCATGCAGTAGGCAGCTGATCAATGGGTCTCTCTCATCATTGATGTTTCTATCTCTCTCTCCTCTCCCTTCCTCTCTGTAATAAGTAAATATATATATATATATATATATATATATATATATATATATATATATATATATATATATTTTATTTTTTTTTTTAAATAAGTGGCCCCAGGCCCAGCACTAGCAGTAGCTTGCCAAAATTCACAGCTTGGCCTCTCCTGGGCACCTCCTAGCCCAACACAAGTAGCACCATCTTTCAGATCACTCTGTAGCTCATGACAGGTGGCCCCAGGCAGGGCACAGAGGCTGACTTTGCACCTCCCGTGAGGCCCCAGAGTCAGAACACCCAGTTGACAGCTTCAGACCACGCCAGAAGCTTCAGACCATGCAAGATTACAACTCTATCACATCCATGAGCGACACATTCAAGGGGTGGACTCAGTGAACACAAAACCACACTGAAGCAAGTCCTACTCCATAGGAGTATCTTCTGCACAACAGCTTTTTTGCTATAGTCACAGCTGGTTCTCACAGCCAATTATCCTGGGAATTATCCTGGGGGTCAGCAGCAATCAAGGCTCAACTACAACAGGACAGTGCATACAGATCACACAGGGGTTTACCTATAGTGCCCAGCTCAGGTGACTAGTGAGGCTGAGCCACTGGGCCCTACAGGACACCTCCTGAAATCTGGCTGAATGGAAGTCCAACTAGAAAATTAAAGAAGAAAGCACAATGAGACTGGTAGGAGGGACAGAGGTGCTGAACGGGCTGATCCAATACCCACATGGGGCGTGTTTTTAATTAGGAGGGATATCTTGGCTGAGGAGGCGTCCCATGAAGAGCAAGGGGTCCCAGTCGCACACCAGGCCCCAGCCCAGGGTTCCAGAGCCGGAACCAATTCCAGGAGACATAGAAGCTCTACCTAATACATAGAAGCAAACACAGGGAAGCAGCCAAAATGCAGAGACAAAGAAACATGTCACAAATGAAAGACCAGAAGAAATATCCAGAAAAAGAACTAAATGAAATGGATGCAAGAAAACTAGATAGAGTTCAAAACAATGGTTATAAGGATGCTCAAAGAACTTAGTGAGAATGTCAAGAAAAGTATTGAGAACATCAAAGACATAAAAAAGGACCAGTCAGAAATGAAGGATACACTAAGTGACATGGAAAATAATTTACAGGGAATCAATAGTAAAGTAGAGGATGCTGAGAATAAAATCACCAATTTCAAATATGAGGAAGCAAATAACAACCAATCAGAAGAGTGAAAAGAAAAAAGAATCCAAAAAGATGAAGATAGTGTAAGGAGCCTCTGGGAGAATTTCAAGCATACCAATATTTGCATCATGGGGATGCCAGAGGAGAAGAGAGGGAGCAACAAATTGAAAACCTACTTGAAGAAATAATGACAGAAAGCTTTTCCTCTCTGAAAGAAATAGATATACACATCCAAGAAGTGTAGAGAGTCTCAAACAAGATGAACCCAAAGAGGCCCAGACCAATACACATCATAATTAAAATGGTAAAGGTTAAAGATAAAGAGAATCCTAAAAGCAACAAGAGAAAAGCAGTTAGTTACCTACAAGGGAGCGCCATACAACTGTCAGCTGATTTCTCAACAAAAACTTTGCAGGCCAGAAGGGAGTGGCAAGAAATATTTAAAGTGATGAAAAGCAAGGACCTACAACCAAGATTATTCTACCCAGCAAAGCTATAATTTAGAATTGAAGGTCAGATAAAGAACTTCACAGACAAGAAAAAGCTAAAGAAGTTCATTACCACCAAACCAGTATTATATGAAACTAGAGGCCCGGTGCATGAAATTCGTGCACGAGAAGGGTCCCTAGGTCTGGCCAGCAATCAGGGCCAATCGGGGCCTTCCTTCCGGCTGCTGGCTGGGGCCTCCTTTCCCTGGCTGCTAGCTGCCGGCTGGGGCCTTGCTTCATTCCACACTGCCCTCTGGTGGTCAGCGCATGTCATAGTGAGCAATCGAACTCCCAGTCTCTGGGTCGAACTCCCGAGAGGACACTTTGCATATTAGCCTTTTATATATATCAATGTTGAATAGTCTTCTTTAGGAAGAAGAAAAAAATGATAAAAATGTGAATAAAGTGGCAATAAATATAATTCTATCAACAATTGAATCTAAAGTCAAAATAAACAAACAAGGAATCTAATGAACAAAATAAACTGATGAATAAAATAGAACTAGAGGCATGGAAGCATGGAACAGACTAACAAATCTCAGAGGGAAGGGAAGAGAGGGGGCGGGAAGAGATTAACCAAAGAACTTATATGCATATATGCAAAACCCATGGACACAAATTATAGGGTGGTGGAGGCCTAAGGCAGGGCAGCATCCAGGTGGAGGAGTGCAACAGGGACAAGAAAAGAGGAGGATATATGTAATACTCTCAACAATAAAGGTTTATTTAAAAAACAAACACTCTAAGTTAGGAGTTCTCCACCTACGTTTATATACTGACTGTATGTTGTCAACAAGTGTTAATTTTTAAATCATATAACCTTAGTTCTCATCATTTTCTGTTCCAAACACCCTCTCCTATGTATTCTAGCATGATTTATGGTACAACATTTTCCTAATCAATGTCAGGGGTCATCAAATCATTTTCATCTACCCATCTGATCAGCCAGAAAATGTTCACTCAGTATCCTGTCCTAAAGGAGCTCATGGCCAGGTAAATAACTTGCATAAGCAATTACAATACAAACAGATGAGAGATACAATAAAGGTATTATTAGAAACTATTAGAGCACCCAAGAGGGAGGACTTAGAGTCAGGAAACATTTTTCGACTAGACAACTGATAAAAGTTTAAAAATTGAGTATTTCACTAAATAAACTCTGAGGAGAGGAGAAAGCCACTGTTGGGAATGGGAGTGCAGTGTGCAAAAGTTTGGAGCTATGAACAAACACAGTCAGGTTGGGAAACGAAACAGCAAGCAATGAGGCATAAGTGAAGGGAACGGTGGGAGCTGAGGTTGCTCTCAGAGAACCGTGGTTACATGCCATCATCACCTACCCAATCACACAAGTTGGAAGTCTGAAAGTTCATCCAAGATTCTGTCCTTTTCCTTCATGCCCCATTTGTAATCGGTCATCATGCCTGGGAGAACTGACCTTCTTAATTTCCCCTGAATCTTTTCTTTCTCTTGTTTCCTTCATTGCAACTCCTCTCCTGCAGGTTCTCCCCTCTCATCTTACTGCAAAAGCCTATTATGACTGCTTGCTTCCAGTCATGTCCCTTCCCATCCACTCTAGGCTCTCAGTGACTGATCTTTTAGCAAGGAGGCTTCCATTTTCCAGGAAACAATCCTGGATTTCTCCCTTCATCCACCTCCTCTAAACTTCCAGAAAATTATTTTGTTCCTATGGAAGAACTTAGAACATTCTCTTTCATACTATAATTAGAGCTCAAAAGACATAAGCATTCAATCTATCTGCTGTATCCACACTCCTGCACGGAAAGCCATGCTCACTGGGCAGTAGGTCATGGGACCTTGGACTCCTACCTCTAGTTAAAACTACTGACCAGGGCAAATAATTATCTCAAGCTAGATCAATAAAATTTTCTACCGCAGAAATTCTGTATTGTGATCTAGACTTTGGTATGTGACCTGCAGAGGCCCAGCAGTACCATTTTAGGGCCATGCGTGGTACTGAGTAGGTAGGTGGAAACTGTTAAGAAAGAAGCAGAATAATACTGCTTGTGTGTAGAAAGGGATAGAGAAATGATACCACGTGGTGGCTGGACTGGTCAGGGTGGTTGAGAGAGAAGCTGTGATTCCTTTGCCGCCTTGTTAGTTCTGAGTTCCTCATGAGACCTGCCTATACTTCTGGCCCTGGATTTGAGGAGGACCACCAGTTTCTTATAATAATCACCATTTTTATTTAAACCAGTTCAATTAGGATTCTATTTCTTGGAATCAAATTAATCCTGTGACATTTATGTACAAGTCCTTCCACATTAGGCTATAACTGTGGTCGGCAAACTGCGGCTCGTGAGCCACATGCGGCTCTTTGGCCCCTTGAGTGTGGCTCTTCCACAAAATACCACGTACGCCCGCACGTACAGTGCGATTGAAACCTCATGGCCCATGCGCAAAAGTCGGTTTTCAGCCTGGGCAAGTCTATTTTGAAGAAGTACTGTTGATACTTGGCTCTGTTGACTAATGAGTTTGCCGACCACTGGGCTATAATTTCCTTGAATAAAGAAACCATAGCTTTCTACCTTTCTATTTCTCATACAATATAGCACAGTGACTTAAACAGAGCTGATCAACACTTGTCCATGAACTGAATTTAACTACAGAAGAAGTAAACAACTTTGGACTTGAATAATTAGTAGCAATTAGACAGGCAGAAGTTGTTTGATATTTCTAAGGGTAGAAAGTAGGGGCAGGGAGAAAATTCAAAAGAAAGCCTCTTTGGCTAACCTCAGTTTTTAGGCACAGTTTTTGCAGAAGCTAACCACACACATTTACACCCATAGCAAGTACTACATTCACACTCCTGATAGAAACCTGGCCAGGATGATAGAGAAAACCTAGGCCAGTTGTGGCGAACTTTTTGAGCTCGGCGTGTCAGCATTTTGAAAAACCCTAACTTAACTCTGGTGCCGTGTCACATATAGAAATTTTTTGATATTTGCAACCATAGTAAAACAAAGACTTATATTTTTTGATATTTATTTTATATATTTAAATGCCATTTAACAAAGAAAAATCAACCAAAAAAATGAGTTCGCGTGTCACCTCTGACACGCGTGTCATAGGTTCGCCATCACTGACCCAGGCAGTCCTAGCACAGCATGTTCTGATTAGGAAACAGTGACCTCAGCTCCTAAAGATCAGTAACTGATAGCCAGAACCAATGGTAAGGCGACCACCAACATGCTCAGCAGCTGCAGCCCACACCCCTTAGAAGACAGACGTCATCTGAGAACTGCATCATGAAAACCTGCCATATTTTATTTCAGATACATTTTCTCTTTTTCACAAAGATTTTAAAAGGCATATTTCCATAAAAGATCATTCTTAATGTCTTCATAGTAAGAAAATAGAGGAAAAGTTAACAGAGTTTTCCATCTAAATATGAGAATCTTCCTTTTTTTTTTATTTTGAAAAGAATATAATTAACATATGGTTATTATTTTTAAATATTCTTTCTTAATATTCAGCAAATGTCCTTGCTGCTTTAAAGGGCTGATTCCTTTTTCAATTATTAGTGTACTTTACCCACAAGAAAAAGAAATCTTGATGAAATAATGGCTCAACTGTAAAAAAAAAAAAAAAGGAACCTGCAAGGCCATTCGAGCAATAAGAGAAACTCACACCCGAAGATTTCCTGACTACACCCTTACAATTTGAAAACTAAGGAAGAAGTCCAATCAAGTATACAGAATGGGATGTGACAGAAAGGCAGATAAAAGACAAGGCTGGATTTCCTGCTGTGATGTGAAAGGCTTCCCTTTTCACTGCCAAGCAGAGTGTGGCAGCCACAATCAACAGAAGCCAGGTGGCACAGCTACTATCGGGCCTTTCGAGTTAATGGTGAGAAACTGGCAAGCCTCTGAGAAGGACTATTTAGAGCTCAAGGGATTGACGTCACTTTTGGATAATGATTTAGGCTTAAAAAAATGATGACATTGCAATCACACTATTTGAGAGTAAAAAAGAAAGTACAACTGTTCCTGAGTGGTTCTGAGATCATATAAATCATGATGATCTTCATATCACTGAAAGAGTGGCATAGGATAGTGCTTCTTAAATTGCATTGGTATGACATACAGATTTGATCTGACTTACTTCACTGGGCATAAGAGGTTAAGTATAGAATAAACTTGATCAAAGCAGCACAGTATGGCCATCCATTCAGTGTTGGCACTCATAACCATAGAACATTCCTAGGAGGCTCCATCCTGTACAAGTTAGATGATCAACAAGCAAATCACCAAAATGGACAAAAAGTGTCAGAACAAACTCTGTTCTAACTTGTACGCTTTTATTTTCATTTCCTGTGAAGCATAAACCAGACATCATCTATAATAATAAAAGCATAATATGCTAATTAGACCAGACAGCCGAACGACCTTCCAGACGAAGCCAGAGCTGCAAGGGCTGAGGCAAGCCGCCATGGCTGCAAGGGCTGAGCCCCTTGCATGAATTTCATGCATTGGGCCTCTAGTCAATAATAAAGAGCTAAAGATTTAGCTAAAACTTAAGACTGCTTTTCTTTCAAACTGAATACCAATTCTAAGAAGACAGGCAAAGCATTTGATCAAACAGCTGGGTTCAGCAGTTTCTTCAGATCAAAATAAAGTGGCTATCCATGATGCCCTGCAACCACATAATCTATATTTGTTAGATTGGTTTCTGATAGCTTCCATTTAAAAATGGTACCATTTTCCTGCTTACAGTAAGGTAATTTTGTTTTTAATGCCATAAGTGAAAAATCTGAAGATTAGTGTCAAAAAAGCACATCATTCAAACATCCCTTCATATTCAGATTTAAAACATGGGAGACTGGGATCCCTTGAATATGCCTTGACTTGCATATATTAACACTAGTGTCTGAAAGGATGGGTCTGATTGTTTGATGTGATGAATTCTTTGCAGTTCACAAATACAAACAGGATACATGACAGGAAATATGTATGTATAGGTTCAGAATGTGCTTATATTTTATGTCAAAAAAACAAAAACAAACCGAAAAGGTGACTGCCTTGCAATTCAAGGAACCTATAGGTGAACACTTGAGATGGTAGCTAAGGTCAATTTCTTAAGAACCAGGACCAAAATATGTAAAGTACCCATGTTTTAATAAGAAATAATAATTAAAATATAACAAAAAAGTTTACCTAAAGGCCCCCTAAACCAAGTTCTGTGTGGGATCTGTGGTTTTTTTGCCAGAGCTCACCTACCCCAAGGCAAAATTGCTGTCCTCCTTCCAGTCCACAATTCGGCAAATGAACAGTGTATTGGCATAATCTTTAGGCCGGGTCACAAAGTCTTGGGGACAGTCCTTGAGAGGCACGTATATTCTGGGCACTCGGTGGTCTGAGGGAGAAAACAGGGCATATTTCCTGAACAGTTCACTGTTCTTATCAGCCAGGAGTTTGAGGAAGCCAGTTGCTGCTCGGGAATGCTTTTTCTCCACGATGTAAACCACCTGCAAACACCAAAGACATACACAATGCTGCTTAGCTCCAGGACTGAGGAACAGTTGGGAGAGGTCAGCAGGAAATTATTTGGTCAACCAGCTGGGTCCAGCAGTTTTTCCAGGTCTATATGAAGTGTCTCTCAGGGAAGCTGTGTGACTAAGTAGTTGCTATTTCTGTTGGTGGGGGACTGTGAAGTCTCCTGCTGCTATGTTGTTCCCCTAGACTGGAGCCCCTAATTAGTTGCCTTCCTCTTTTCCCCTTTCAGAATTCTTCCTATGTTGTCTCTTGTTATATTCCAGGGTTTATAGTTGTACTTAGTAGAGAAGAGCAAGGAGAAATGAATCTATGGCATCTTGTCTGAACCAGAAGTCCTTGCTTCTAGTTTTAATATTTGATAGCATGAGAAGTGTATAAAGCAGCTGGACATTACTTATGATTCATACATTAGTTGTCATAGAAATGACTTGACCACAGCATAGGTTTCCCATACAAGTGTTGTTTGGGCTTGTAATTTTAGTTTGAATTTATTAAGAAACTATCCTTCCATCTCCCCAGCCCCCAACAAAAAAACAAAAACAAAAACAAAAACCAGCCAGAGAGAGAGTACCATTGGAGGGCAGTAGCAAATTACAGAACACAAGTTCCATCACCAGCTGCCTCTATTCAGCTCTGACTAAAGTCATTTCAGAATGTGGCCCAGTGCTGCCGATGTTTTGTTTTGTCAGGAGAAGCCAGAAGTCTAATTTTTTTTATGTGACCACTCCAATTTTCTTTTTTTAATGTAAGCTACCAAGTAAAAATCTTTAAATACTGCTCAGGTCAAACAAAACACAAGTTTGTGAGCCAGACCTAGCCTACAGGATTTCCATTCATTATAATCTTCCACACCTCACATACTGCCTGTCACATGGTTAGATTTGAAAATGCTTATTAAAATAAAGATCTAGATAACTGGATGGGGAATTGTGGGTAACATGTATGCGATATGATTTAGAAATTCCTCATGTCACTAAGCAGGAGACATTCTTGAGACTCTCCTAACTAACTCCCTAGACTGAGCAGCAAAACTGCATTCCCCAGTTAAACGTGCTGTCTATGCTTCGGGCAGAGGAAGCCTCACGCCATTATGCCACCTCATTCTTTGACTGTGTACCGCTTCCTCCACCATGAGCTACTTAGCTGGGGTCAGCTGTGTTTGATCCCATATCTGATCATGCCACTGCATACATAATTAAACAATAAAATCAAATTATGCAAAACAACAAAATCAATTGTTTTCATTTCTATGATAACTAAATTAAACATTTTGGAAAAATTAAAAGAGACTTCTTAAAAGCTTACTTTTGAATTACATATGAGCATGACAACAACTAAACAACAATGGAGCTCTGGCTGGTGTTCTCAGTTGATTAGAGCATCATCCCATACACCAAAAGGTTGAGAGCTGGATTCCTGGTCAGAGCTCATACCTAGGTGATAAGTTTAATCTCAGGTCGGTGTGTGTAGGGAAGGCAACCAATCGATGTTTCTCTCACATCAAAGTTCTCACTCTCTCTTCCCTCACCTCTCTCTAAAAATCAATGAACATGTCCTCAGGTGAGGATTAATTTTAAAAATAATGAAGAATAAAAACTATAAAAATCTAGAACATTAATATTGATTCCTTCACCAGTATCTAAATTCTCACTCCACTTTAAATAACCCAAACTGGAAATCACAGATGCCACATTATGAGTGTGGTTTAAGCAATAATAATAATAATAATAATAATAATAATAATAATGCAGAACTTCAATAAACTTACCCACATACAAAGAAAAGGCCTTGGCCCTTCATCCAAAGGCAGGCAAATGAACTTATTACATGTTTACAGTTATAAAAAAAGATTTACTTTTTATAATACCCTGCTTCCACTGACTGTTCTGATTAATTGACTAAAACTACAGCCCTAAGTGTCCCATGAGAGACCTTTGACAGGTAGCTCAGGTGACAGCCATTTGGACAAATAGGGAAATCTGTAGGCAATGACCTTTGCTGATCTTTGCAGTGACCTCTCTGGTAAAGCGCTTGTGTCCTGTGCCATGGAGGTGCTCTCATCTTTTGTACTTGGTGCACCAGCATCCTCTTCACCTTAATTAAAAACAGAAAGAAAAAGAAGAGGAGGAATAAAACGCATATGTATTCAGCATAATGTATTAGGCATAATGTATTAGTCATACAGACTCATGGGATTTTTAAATTCAGAGCTATAGGATTCTTGGATACCATTTACCCCAAACCACTCATTTTATGGCAATGGAAACTCAGGCCCTCACTGGTATGTGACTTGGCTAAGGTCAATCAAATCACCTACTTGCATTAATGCTCACACTCAGCAGGCCACATTTTACCCATTTAACACTATTCATATGCTAAACATCATACATATGGAGAGCATCAAACTATGTTGAATTAAACTTAATCACCTATGTGTCAAAATGCCAAAAACACTACATGTTAAATACTGTCCCTGCTTACAATGAAGAATAGAGATAGGTTATTTTATTATGTACATCTGCTGAAAAAACAAAATCAAAATAAATGTTAACTTTCAAAAGTAGTTTGGTATCAGCCATAACAAACAAAATGGTGGAAAATAAATTATACTTATCCTATATAATAAAAGCCTAATATGCTAAGTGTCTGGTCGTCTGGTGGGCCATTCAACCAGACAAAGCATAATATGCTAATGATATGCTAAGGCCACTCAACGAACGGCTCTCTATGATGTGCACTGACCACCAGGGGGCAGACAGTCAACCGGTCGACTAATCACTATGACGTCGTGCACTGACCACCATAGGGCAGATGCTCTGACCGGTGGTAGGTTAGCTTGCTGCTGGGGTCTGGCTGTACAGGACTGAGTGAGACGGGCCGGATACACCGTGGAGCCCTCCTGCGGTCCTTCCCCAGCTGGCCAACCTCCCGTGTCCCTCCCCAGCCCCTATAGTGCACCAGTGGGGTCCCTCAGCCTGGCCTGCACCCTCTCACAATCCACCCCTCAGGGGGTGTCGGAGAGCTGATTTTGGCCTGATCGTGCAGGCCAGGCCAAGGGACCCTACTGGTGCATGAATTTATGCACCGGGCCTCTAGTTAAATAAATAAATAAAAATGCCAACCCTGATTTTCCTTGCTTTCTTAGTGACATTATATAAAGAGTAAATCACTTAAAGTCTTTTAATGTTTAATTTCCTTTCTTAAAAAACTTATAAAATGCACATTCACCCAAGAAACTGAAACCACATCTCCCCAGTAAAGAGAATTAGGCTCTGTACCAGAAGTATTAAAACCTCTCATGAACAAAAGCAGCAAATTACACACTTTTGAACATTTAATATTTTGTACTTTCATGCGTTACATTATATTTCCCCCATGCCACAAAATAGTCTTAGCCAACTATACTAGAGTTTTTGGATTTTGGGGGCCACAACCAATTCATGTGGGACCCACTCCATTGAGCCAAGAGAGACTTGTATTTATCATCAATTGGATATTATCAAGGCCAAAATAAATAAATAATTTCTTTTAAGGACCAGCTGCCTCTTAGAAAGCCTCAGCTTAAAGCCAATTTTTTACCACTGTGAGCATACTCTGGAAACACTGACATGATCTGAACCTACTGGGGTAAGAATGATCAACCGTTTGCTTTTCCATCTATGTTGAAATATACCTACCATAGTGCCCACTGAAAGCAAAATTTTCATTGTTTACCAAAAGGAAAAAACAAACAATAACTTTCCCATTGTTGGTCATGCTGTCCACCAGTAAAAGAGGGGATTCAGCCTGACCGATGGGGCTCAGTGTTTGAGCGTCAACCTATGAACCAGGAGGTCACAATTCGATAACCAGTCAGAGCACATGCTCAGGTTGTGGGCTCGAATCCCAGTGGGAGGTGTGCAGGAGTAGCCGATCAATGATTCTCTCTTATCATTGATATTTCTATCTCTCTCTCCCTCTCCCTTTCTCTCTGAAATCAATAAAAATACATTATTTTTTTTTCTTAAAGAGGAGCATCATCCAAGTTCATCTTTTATTTTAGACCATAGTTCAGGATTCCAAAAAATCATTGGATGCTTCCAGAACACCTCTTATACTCTTAGGGAGAAAAACCCACACAAGTTTTTTATCTGTTCCATACATATTTTGCCAATATGTTCTGCAGAACAAGGTAATTCAGGAAAGATAATGAGCCTGGAATTACCATGAACAAGTACACTGTACCTACATATCTAATATTTGAGCACAAGAGTTGGTAAATACAGGGTAGTGAGGGTTTTTCCAATGTACCCCATATCCTAGGCATAAAGCCTTCTGATGGCTCTATCTTATGACTGTTGGTTTAAGTTCCACTCCAACAACAAGCAAGTCTTCAGTTCCAAAGGTTATGCCAGCCTGTATCCAAAGAAAGAGGGCAAGCCACGGCAGTGGGCCCAATCATGACTTTCAGACATCATACCTGAACATGACCTTTTCAGGTTCTGTGTTCATAAGAATATCCTGGCAGAAATAAGGCTTTGTTCAGACAAAGATGCATTTTGGAGTTGAACTAATAAATTAACCTAAGTTTACAACCCTGTGGGTAAACATCATAGATGTACTCAATAAATATGAAGAAGCACAATGCCAGTTTAGAAAGGTGAATCACCTTAATAGGTTTCCCACAATTACATTTCACCACACTGAATAGCAAAGTTGCCAATTTAATGCATTGTTTAATCTCAAGATCACTTATTTATTCATTTATTCCATGTGTATTTATTGAGCACTGGGCATTGAGGATTCAGTGGTGAATAAAAGAAATATAGTCCAAGCCCATACAGAACATATACCTTAATGTGGGAGTGATATTCAATAAATAATGACTCAATAAATATAAAGTTATAAGTTGTGATGAATGGTAGAAAGGAAAGAATAGTCCCTTAGGAATAAGAGGAAAGGACATATGATTTACATTAAGAAGTGAGGAAAAGGCTCTGTGTGGAGGTGACATTTAAGCTAAGACAATGAGGATGGTATGTTTAGGAGTGAAGAAGGGAACCTAAGGGTTGGGAATGTCACTAGGGAAGAGCCAGAGGTGGGAAGTTCTTGGCACAATCAAGGGAAGAGAAAGAAGGCCATGTGGCTAGAGCACAGTGAGCAGGAATATACAAGACAAAAGATGAGAATGAGGCAAACAGGAGTCAATTCAGGTGGGGCTTTCTAGGATTTAAGAGTTCTGGAGTTAAACCTAAACACAATGAGAAGCTCACTAACCATTTTAGGCAAGAAAATGACACTGCCGAGGTTAGATTACAGCAGGCTTATACCTATAGTAGTCCAGACATGGAGGATAGTGCTTAGATGCAAGCATTGGAAATGGATTTAAAATGATCAGTTTAAGTCCAGCCGGTGTGGCTCTATGGTTGAGCGTCAACCTATGAACCAGGAAGTCACAGTTGGATTCTGGGTCAGGGCACATGCCTGGGTTTCAGGTTCAATCCTCAGTTAGGGATGTGCAGGAGGCAGCCAATCAATGATTCTCTCTCATCATTGACGTTTCTATCTCTTTCTCCCTCTCTCTTCCTCTCTGAAATATACATATACATATTAAAGGATCAGTTTAAGACCTATTTTGGAGTTGATCTAATAGACTGGTGGTAGATATCAGAGTTTAGGGTTATTTCCAGGTTTCCAGCATCTGCAGCTAGGTTGGCAGAGGAGGCATCATTACTGGCACAGGAAAGACTAGAGAATAAGGTGAAAATCAAGAGTTCTATTTGAGAGATGGTTCTATTTGAGAGGTTACCTGTGAAACCCTTAAGTCATAATGTTGAGAGACAGTTCAACATGAAGGTCTGAAACTTTCAAAAAGGGAAATCTGGGCTGTGGCTTTAAATACAATTTTTGTGCTGAGAATTTCCACATTTATTCTTTCCAGCTCAAGCTGCAAGAAGAAATTCAAACCCAAGTCTGTTACTACTATTAGTAAGTTCATGAAGCTCTTCCACTGCTACATGCTCAAGTAAGAAGTAATGTGCTGTCACTGTTAAGGGAAAAAAATTCTCTGAGGAAGTGACTTGGAGCTTGAAGGATGTATAGATAATTAAAAGAGAGATAAGAAAGGTGAAGGGCATTTCAGGTAAAGGCCCAGAGCTGTGAAAGGGCCTATTGAAGCTACTAACATGTTGAGAACACAAGTGTTGGGCGGGCAGGGCCTGGGATGGAGAGAAGAACAAGGCTGACAGAGAGGTGGGATGGGTCCTATGGCAGGGACTCTAGTTACAACTCAATTGTCTATTCTCTTCTTTCCTAATAATAAGAACTACAATTTTTAGCTGGGTATACTAGTTAAAAGACTATGTTCCTCAGCCTTATTGCAAACTAAGCATGGCCTATATGTCTAAGTTTCAGCCAGTAAGATGCAGGTTAAAGTGTTGTGACTTATCAGAAGTATTCTTAAAGGATACACCTTCCCTCTTTCTTTTTTCCTTCTTGCTGGCTGGAATGTAGATGTGATTACTGGACCTCAGGCACTCATCTTGGTCCTGGAGGTCACAAGACAAGGGTGCTCCCTACTGTGCAGAGCAGCACAACAGAATGAGCTGAAGACTGTGGATCTATCCTACAAGCTCTGACCTGCCTATCTCTGGCCTTTTTTTATGTTATCCTATATAATAAAAGCCTAATATGCTAAGTGTCCGGTTGTCCGGTCAGCCATTGAACCAATCAAAGCGTAATATGCTAAGGCTGCTTAACCGCTTGCTATGACATGCACTGACCACCAGGGGGCAGACAGCTGACCGGTCAACCAGTCGCTATGGCATGCACTGACCACCAGGGGGCAGACAGTTGACCAGTTGCTATGGCATGCACTGACCACAAGGGAGCTGACAGTCGACCGGTTGACCAGTCGCTATGACGGGCACTTAAGTTCATTGAAATTTTAAGATTTAATGCCACTCTCAGCAGAACAAACTTTCTAACATACAGGTCCAGATGATGAAACTGACAAGTCGAGAATGCATACATTTTAAGGATATGAATTTGGTAGCACTCTGGAGTAGAGAGGCAATAGTACAGAGATCTCAGAAAGCTGGGGGTGCTGTCTAGGTGAGACACTATCAGAATCTGAATTGAGATGGTAGCAGTGAGAGTGAAGAGAGGCAAGACTTGAGAGATCTCTGAGAAGGATGCTACTAAGAGTGTCTTCATCACTATGAATGACTTAGTATATAAAAAATGGGCTTAAATTAGAAGAGCTTTTGATTGAATATCAGGAAGACTACCTTGACAGAACAATAAAACTCCAAAATGAAATTACCAGAACAGGGCAGAGGTGCCAGCAGTCCTCAAGTTTGTGGGTCCCCATAGCCTTCGGCTTTGCCATACCAAAGGCAGAACTGGCCTATGCATTCTGTGGTCCTTGTAGTTAAAAAAAAAAAATTTAGAAACTATTGACTACCAATATTCTTCATTAAACAAAAGAATTTTCTAAAAAATAGATAAACAACTGATATAAACAACTGTTCCTTATATTCCCTCAAGAAACACTCTAGGAAGAAAAATCCAGTGAAATCTTAATCTCTCTCTACAGATTATCTGAAACTTCTATTTTAAACATTTAAAAAATAAAATGTCACGGTTTGCTGGGGTTGGCATGGCCATTTACATAATCAAGTGCAAACCCAACATCTACTTTCGTAAGAAAAATTGTTCTGATTTGGCCTTCTCATAAATAAACAGTCAACTGAGAAGTCTGATGATTCTTAAAACTTTACAAACACATCAGAAGGTTTCAGATTACTCGACTACTATGCTAAGTGGGGACAATATGAAGAGAAAAGCAAGAAAATGGGCAAAAAGGTATTTCAACTCATCCAATTAAAAGTGTGACAAACTCTGACAAGTCTAAGCTTTTTCCATCTCTGAATGAAAGGCCACAGAAATTTACAATCCTATAAAAGCCTAGTATGCTAAATGTCTGGTTGATCAGTTGGCTGTTCAACCAATCAAAGTGTAATATGCTAATGATATGCTAAGGCTGCTCAACCACTCACTATGACATGTACTGATCACCAGGGGGCAGACAGCCAGTCGACCAGTCGCTATGACATGCACTGACCACTAGGGGGCAGGCGCTCTGACCGGTAGATTAGCTTGCTGCTGGGGTCTGGCCAATTGGAACTGAGCAAGATGGGCCGGACACGCCCTGGAGCCCTCCTTCGGTCGCTCCCCCACGGGCCAACCTCCCGCATCTCTCCCCAGCACCGATCATATACCGGTGAGGTCCTTCGGCCTGGCCTGCACCCTCTCGCAATTTGGGACCCCTCAGGGGATGTCGGAGAGCCGGTTTTGGGCCGATCCCACAGGGGGAGCGCCGCTCAGCCAGAAGCCAGGCTCATGGCTGGCAAGCGCAGCGGCGGTGGCAGCTGCCTCTCCCACCTACGCAGCAGTGCTAAGGATGTTCGACCGCCGGCTTAGGTCCAACTGCCGGAGAGCGGCCTAAGCCAACAGTTGGACATCCTCAAGGGCTCCCAGACTGCAAGAGGGTACAGGCTAGGCTGAGGGACCCTCCCCCAAGTGCACGAATTTCGTGCACCGGGCCTCTAGTTTACAACAAAAACTCAATGAAAACTGCAGTTGTTTTTTGTAAATGAAAACATTTCCCTTTAGGTCTCTCAAAATCAACCAACCAGGAAAACTTATTTTATGGGTCCCTCTCCCCGATGAAATGTAGAAATAACAACACAAGTCTTCACAGGGGCAGTTAACATTCATGTTATAGTCACTTGCTATGCTGCAAGTGTTGATGATTGTTCTAGGACCCCACATCTAGCCTTTGCCAAGGGCAAGGCTTGGAGCACCAATGAGTTTTTTTCTTCATAAAATCCCCAGCCCAAACAAGTCTCTGATGGAAATAAAGCTAATGAAATTGTATGATGTCAAGAGAGTTTTCACAGTGGGTTCACAAACGTTATCTCATTTGATCCACACTACAACTTCATACTATGGGTAGAGTGGATATTGTCATTACAGTTTCACCAAGGAAATGAGAGTAATGAACAGAGTCAGTCTATGTCAGTATGCAGACCATGGTGACCAGTTTTCCATATAAGCAAGAATCAGTGCATCATGGGAAGAGCCATGAAAACGCATATTAAGATTCTGTGTAAGTGGTGATGGGATCCCCTGAAAAGCTGGCAATAACCCAGTAAAAGTCCTGAATATCTATGGAATGTCAGGCACTGCAAATGACCCTGTCTCTATCCTCAGAGAGCTCATGTGCTAGAAATGAGACAAAGGTGACAACAAATATTGAAAGTGGTGTTTACGACAGCTAGCAAATAGTGCACTCAAAGGCAGTAGGAAGGGCGACAGTCAGTTTGGCAGTGAACCCCTGAGCTGAGAATGGGAAGGCTGAGGAAGAGCTGACTAGATAAATGGGCATGCGGAGCATTCCAGAAAGGGAGAAGAGCATGTGCAAAGGCACACCATCAAGAATAAACTGAGAGGAAGGTTGTGTCTAGACAAGCTGCAGGACCAGCCTATGAAAAGCCTCATATGCTGAAAAGTATGTCTTTTATATTTTAAGGATGGAAAGCCATTGGAAATTTTGAGAATAGCATAACCAGAATTATATTTGATGAAAAGTGAATGGTCGGTCTATTGCTACTTTGAAGATAATCTTTTTCTCTAGCCGCTTTTAAGATTTTCTCTTGACCTTTGGTTTTCTATACTTTCATCTTGATATGTCTAAGCTTAGATTTTTTTTTAAAGCAATTATACTTGCAATCACTAGTCTTCTTATATCTTTAGTTCAGTATCTTAACTACCATGGAAAATCTCGGCCATTAACTTCAAATTTCATCTTTATTCATTTTCTTTCTCAATTCCTTCTATGACTCTAATTAAATGTATACTTTCTCTACCTCTGTGGTTTCTGTCTATTTGTCTGTAGATAATTTTTTCTCATTGTCTTCCAGTTTGTTAGTTTTCTCTTCAGCTTTATCCAATTTTCTGTTCAATCCATCAATTGAGATTTTTTTCTTTAAACTTGAATACATATTTTTCCTCATTCATTAAGTTCTTTTTTTAATAAATCTTTATTGTTCAGATTATTACATTTGTTCCTCTTTTTTCCCCCCATAGCTCCCCTCCATCCAGTTCCCACCCCACCCTCTGCCCTTACCCCCCTCCCCACTGTCCTCATCCATAGGTGTATGATTTTTGTCCAGTCTCTTCCCACACCCCCCACACCCCTTCCCCCCGCCCCCCCCCCCCCCGAGAACTGTCAGTCCACTCCCTTTCTATGCCCCTGATTCTATTATATTCACCAGTTTACTCTGTTCATCAGATTTTTTATTCACTTGATTTTTAGATTCACTTGTTGATAGATGTGTATTTGTTGTTCATAACTTTTATCTTTATTTTTTTCTTCTTCTTCCTCTTCTTAAAGAATACCTTTCAGCATTTCATATAATACTGGTTTGGTGGTGATGAACTCCTTTAGCTTTTTCTTGTCTGTGAAGCTCTTTATCTGACCTTCAATTCTGAATGATAGCTTTGCTGGATAAAGTAATCTTGGTTGTAGGTTCTTGCTATTCATCACTTTGAATATTTCTTGCCACTCCCTTCTGGCCTGCATAGTTTCTGTTGAGAAATCAGCTGACAATCGTATGGGTACTCCCTTGTAGGTAACTGACTTTTTTTCTCTTGCTGCTTTTAAGATTCTCTCTTTGTCTTTTACCCTTGGCATTTTAATTATGATGTGTCTTGGTGTGGTCCTCTTTGGATTCCTTTTGTTTGGTGTTCTCTGCGCTTCCTGGACTTGTAAGTCTATTTTTTTCATCCGGTAGGGGAAGTTTTCTGTCATTATTTCTTCAAATAGGTTTTTAATATCTTGCTCTTTCTCTTCTTCTGGCACCCCTATAATTCGGATGTTGGTACATTTGAAGTTGTCCCAGAGGCTCCTTCCACTATCTTGATATTTTTGGATTCTTTTTTCTTTTTGCTTTTCTGGATGGGTATTTTTTGCTTCTTCGTATTTCAAATCTTTGACTTGATTTTTGCTATCCTTTTGTCTGCTGTTGGATCTCTGTATATTATTCTTTATTTCAGTCAGTGCATGCTTAATTTCTAGTTGGTCCTTTTTCATATCCTCGAGGGTCTCACTAAATTTATCGGCGGTTTCTAGAAAATTCTTGAAAAACCTTATAACCGTGGTTTTGAACTCTATATCCAGTAGTTTGCTTTCCTTCATTTCTGTCATTTGTGATCTGTTTCTTTGTCTCCGCATTTTGGCTGTTTCCCTGTGTTGACAGAGTGGCTTTGTGTGGTAGGTGTCCTATAGGGCCCAGTGGCTCAGCCTCCCCAATTACCTGAGGTGGACACTCTTGGTGCACCCCTTTGTGGGCTGTGTGCACAGTCTTGTTGTAGTTAAGCCTTGATTGCTGTTGGTATCACTGGGAGGAACTGACCTCCAGGCCAATTGTCTGTGAGAATCAGCTGTGTCTACAGTGGGAGAACTTCTGTGCTGAAGACACCTTTATGGGGCAAGACTTGCTTCAGTGGGGCTTTGGTGCTCACTGAGTCTGCCCCCTGAGTGTGTCCCTTATGGATCTGAGGAGTTGTAATCTGGATGGTCCCAATCTGACCACTGGGTACAGGCTCTTTGATCTCTAAGGAGGTGCTAATTTAGCCTCTGCCTGAGGCTACCCAGCAGGAGCTACGGAGAGATCTGCAGATTCCTCTTCCTTGTTTGGGGTTTGGAGGTGCCCAGATGAGGCCCAGCTATGAAGCAATGCAAGCTGCTGTGGGGTCTTGAGCCTTCTTTGGAATGTTCTGGGTCTCTCTGACCCAGCTGCAGTTTGTTAGGTCATTTTAGATCTCAAAGGGCCAGCCCATTCATATGCAAAAGCCTCTGCGCACAGCTTGGGTGGGGCAGGGTCTCAGGGAATCAACAGGGTGGAGCAAACAGCTATGGCTGATCCTCAGTCCTACCCTAAGAGGCCCCCGGGTCTCAGTGTCCCTCGGTAATCGCTGCAAGCACCTCTGAGACAAAGCCGCCCTTGAGTTCCACCCGATGCCAGACAGTCCAGTTTCTCCCCGTATGAGTCTGGGTTCCCAGAGACTCGCCCGGAACTGGAGTTCAGAGCAGTCGGGAGCTTGTGACTCCCTCCCGATTGAAAAAGACACCGGTGTTCTCCGTTGCCAGCCCTTTCCGCGCACGAGCCTCCGTACCTCTGCACTTTACTTCTGCACCTCCTCTGAGTCTCAGTGTGCTTTTCTCTTTCCTTCTAGCTGTAGAATTTCCACTCAGCCAGCCTTCCTGTGGTTCTGGATGATGTCCGTTTTGTCTCTTAGTTGTATTTTTGAAGTAGTTGTGCGAGGCAGCAATTTCCGGTGTTTACCTATGCCCCATTAAGTTCTTAATTTCATCACAGTTATGTTACTTCTAGAAGTTTTATTTCATTCCTTTTCCAATTTGCTATGTCACATTTCAGTTTCCTATTCTTTGCAGATATCTTCAAGCTTATCTCTTATTTCTTACAACAGTTTTTTTACAGATGGCAATGATTCCAGTATTTCATGTTTATGAAAGGCTGTTTCTGTGTTTGTGGTTGCTGAGGCTTCTCCCCTTGGCTTCCTGGGGTGCTAAGACTAAGTAGGCAGGGGTGCTGGTCACTGTATAATTTTATGCCTAGATTGAGGAAATTTTCCTTTTGAAAGAACTTCCACTTGATTTTGCCAGATACCTGGAAGCAATACCAGCCCTTAAAACCATTCAGTACTTGAGATTCCTTGGTTGACCCAGTTAGCTTGAATCTTGGCTACAATTCCATATAAGAGCAGGGTTTCAGCTCTACCCTCACCCTGATGGTGTATAGGCATCTTGGACATCACTTTATTTATGTTCCCCATAACTGCTGGTCAAATCTGCAAAGTCACCTGGGTTCTCCATTCCAATTTTAACCTGGTAATGCCTGTCAGCTTTTTGATGCTTTAAAAATAAAGGGTTTTTTATATTTATTTTATCCAAATATTGTTGGTTTGTTTCAGTGGGAAGTTGTGTATCTGAATAACAGTCTACCATTTCTGTTACAATTAACAGAAAGTCCTTAGGATTTTGTTTTTAATTTGATATGTTTTCCAGGTGGCAGTGTTGAGCATAGTTAGAGAGCAGTGACAGGAGTGAGGTCAGGGGAGGGAGCAATAGTGATCTGTGCAGGAAACACAACATGAAAATAATAGGAAGCTACTATGATAGTGCCCTATATCACATTAAGGAAGAAGCACAAGGGATGAAGAGAAGAGGCAGGAAAGTAATACTTTCCTCAGCAACCCCATGAGAAAAGTATTACTATTCTGATTTTTCAAGAAGAGCAATCAGTAGATCAAAGAGGTAAAGTAACTAATCCCAGGGTTCATCCAAGGAGATAGTTAGCAGAGGGGGAGTCATAACCCAGTATGAATCCAAATCCAAAATTTTAGAAGATGCCAAATGACAAACAGCTCTCTAAGTAATTTCACTGTTTTTACCTATAGAGACAATAGAGTAAGTTAAAAGCATGAGCTCTGGAGTCACAAGACCTAAATTCAAAACTATGTGGCTTTGAACAAGTTATTTCTTCCCTCTGAATGTCCTGCTCTATAAATCAGGAATAGTTTACATGAGTTCTGTTTACATGTAGTGCTCTGGCACAAAGTGCATTAACAAAAATGGTTTGGTTATTATTAATGTTGATATTGTTATTAGCTCTCGCAGTAAGTTTTGAGTGACTCCAACCCTGTTACCCTGGTCACAACTGAACAGGACTGGTGTACAGAACAATGTCTAAATTATAAAATGGGTCACATTTTATCATCTGTGAAATGTAATCCATCCTACAGGGTTAATGGGAAGATTAAAATTACTGTGTATAAAAGTGCTAAAGAACACAGTAAGCACTCAATAACTGTCACATGATATATATATTTAAATTGCACATACCTTTTGTATGGCTGGTGCATTCTGTGCAAAGTAAGGAGAGGCAAGAGATGTTAGGCAGAGGCCAGGTCAACATTAAGAAATTTGGATTTATCCCAAAGGCAATTGAGAGCTATAGAAGAAAGCAGACAGGAGACTACTGTGATTTATGCTTTAAGAAGCTCACATTGGCGGCTGTATGGGGAACAAATTTAGAAGATGTGAGACTGAAGGCAGAAAGAACAGTTAGCAGGTTGCAATAAATCAGACCAGTGGCAGAGGGGATGGAGGGTTCTGGATAGAGAGGTATTTAGAAGGCAATACTGGCAAGACTGTTTAGATGCTAGTGGGGAACTGGAGGTGGTAGAGGTCATATTGAGAAAAATCACTCTAATGTGGGGTCAGAAAAGCAAATGTTTCAATAGGAAAAGCACTGGTCAGCAATGTGGCCTTAGTGACAAAGTAACAGGTGGCCCTAGTGAGACTAATTTTAAAGAAAGAAACTAAGTGCCAGGTATGGGAAATTAAGTGGGAGCGGGACTGTGGAGATGAGGGTGATGACTATGCTCCGGAAGTCTGGCTGACAAGGAGTGGAATAATACAGGGTGGTAGCTCTAGAGGGAGACAGACAAGGTTTTTATTATTTTACTTTTTTAAGATAAGGGAGGCTTGGACACGATTCATTGCTGATATGAAGGAACTGTTAACGAAGGTGTGGTCAAAGAGTGCACACTTAGGAAAGGGAGAGGTCCCTGGGCAGGAAGGGATGGGGTCCGGAACCCAGAGGAAAGGATTAATTTCAAGCAGAAGGACAAAAAGATGCCAACTTCGTTGTATCAAAGTAAATGGAGGAGGGAAAGAATCCAGACACAAGCTATTTATAAGTCTGGCAGCTTAAAGCTGAGGGGGCACATGGAGGCAGTTTTGTTTTTTCTGAAACACAGAAGCCAAACTCATCTGTGGGAAAGTACTAGGGGAGGTGGAGGACATGCACTACATTCAGAATTGGGTTTCACAATTCCAGATGAGAATCAAATGCAAATGGCATCTCAAAGCAATGGCCCTGAACATGCCAGGCACAATCAGGGGATTTACATACACTACCATATTTCATATTCTCCAATAATCCAAAGAGGTAGGCAGATATTATCGTGCCAATTTTAGAGATAAGGGAAATGAGGCTCATAAGGTCAAATAACATGCTTGTCCATGGTTACCAGCTAGGAAATGACAAGGACAGGATTCAAACCTAAGTCTCATGAATGCCAACACCTCATCCTCTTCCCATCATGCCACTCAACCTTCAAGATCTGAACAGGATTGATAGATGTGAGAATGGAAAAGAAAACATGGTTTTGGAGAGACCTGACTGAGTGATAAGACACTGGGAGAATTCAATCAATTCTGGGGCACATTTTGAGTTTGGGGTGACAATGAAATATAACTATGATGATGTCGTCTAACCAAGCTGGGGTAGAGGTTGGAAATATCAATTAGATGATAAAACATTGTCTGAGTAGACAAATATGTAGAGGCTGGAGGGGAAAGGACTTAACATACTAAGAGCGACAGGATGAATAAATGAATGAAAATAAAACTAAGATTCAAGTATTAAGAGGGAAAAAAATCCCTTCGCTACCCTATTTTCATGCGTTTCTAACTTACAGACTGGTAAGGGAATAAGAAAGAAGGTACTCTTTGTGGCAAGATTTAGTCACCCTTCTCATCAGGCTGAGCATGCAGATGGCTCCAGGTTTCTGAGTTGGAGTTGAGACCCAGATGGCGTGGCTTTCAGGCCCAAGTCTGAGTCCCTCACAGGATCATCTTCTTAAATGGAGCTTTGCACTGATTCCCATTCCGAGCTGTTAAATGCATTAATTACATCATCAATACCCTCCTGCTTTTCTCCAAGTACTCTCTGCTCCAAATCTTTCTCTTGCCCAGGAGAAACCACTGAAATTTCTCTCTACTAAAGCTTTAATTGGCTTTTAGCTTCATGGCTCCCAAAAGACCCAAAATGTAGGCACAGACACTAATGTGCTCCCATCTATAGCTGGCTTTAACTTACTAATTCTGCATCTTTCCAACAGGAAAGATGAATGATTCCTCCAAATTTAAGTTAACTCCCATGAGTTTTCTTAAAGAGGCCAAGCTTCACATCTTACTGTGATATGACATTTCAACAGCAGGAAGTGTTTACTCAAATCAAACTGGTATTTCTTTATCTGCCTTCTAAGGACCAGCTATCCATCAAAACTTCAAAAAAAATTATAAAGGTGCTAAGCTATCTTAAAGAGTTAAGTAGAGAATGGATCAAAGCTTGGGAAGCTAGAATAGATGGGTTTTGCTGTGTTTTGAGTCTGTGATCTCACATATATCAAACATGTATTATAGCTCTCCTATGTTCCAAGACTCTTAAAGCACATGCAATATTTCGTACTACTGAACATCTCTAACAGGGATAATAAGATCTGGCCCATTGCTTGGGTAAAAAGGAAAAAAATGAAAACACTGCTTCTTCAAAAGCTGGTCTTCTTTATCAATTTATTTACTGTGACCTAATAATAGCAGGACTACAAAGTGATCATGACAGACAAAAAAGAAAAAGACTTTAAAGAAGAAGACTGAATCACTTCTAAGATCCATCAGGTCCCCTAGGAAACAGAAAAATGTACCACTCAAAAAAAGCTAATATCTGAAGCATCTTTGATGGAAAATTGCTTCACCTTAATAAGATAACAAGTCTAGCTCTAAATGCAAATCATATTAAGGCAAATCATTCCAGCCAGGTTATATAGACATAGATGAGTCATTGCTTCTGATGCCAAATTGGTAAATCTGAAGGTTTTATAGTGGATCTTATGTGACTGCTGTGGAGAAAAAGGACTCAGGTATTACTCAGGAGAGTGACTAGCTTGGTCCTTCTTTAGTTTCAAATGAGGGAAGAAAGGACTCTTCTGCAGAACATTTGTGAATACAAGACTCTATTCTGGGAGTTGCAGGTGGATGAAAGATAAGCAAAAAGTTACATGAGAGAAATGTTAAAAAAACATTCAACTCTAATATCAGTCATGGAATATAAACTGGAAAAAAGTAACTATAAAGAAGATCCACAGAAAGGACAGATCACACATTTAGTTGGAAGAAATTAGTAAAGGCTTGTGGAGAAAACATCTTGCAGACTAGACTCTAAAATGGCCCCAAATGATTCCCACACCTCCTAGTCTTCACACCCTTGTATAATTCCCTCCCTTCAAGTGTGAAAAGGACCTGTGTCTTGCTTCCAAGCAATAGAATTTGGAAAAGATGATAGGATGTCATTTCCATGATTAGGTTACATAAGACTATAACTTCAGTCTTGATAGCAGGCTCTCTCCCTTGCTGGATCAGATGAAGCCAGCTGCCATATAGATAGGTTCTTGCAGCAAAGAGCTGAGGGTGGCCTCCGGCCAGCAGCCAGCAAGGAACTGAGGTCCTCAGTCCAAAAGCCCACAAGGAATTAAATCTGGCCCACAATCACATAAGCTTAGAAGCAGATCCTTCCCAAGTCAGGCCTTCAGATGAACAACACCATGATCACAGCCTTATGAGAAAGCAGAGGACAGAGTTGAGCCATGTCCAGATTCCTGACTAAAGGTAAAACGTGTTTCCTTCCTCTACTCACAACACTTTGGATACCAAATGTATGGTTTTCTACACCAAGTAATTCCCCCATTCTCTTCATACACAACCTGGGTGTCCTACAATTTAACTGAATTCTGACACTAAATACTCAGAGTTAGTACAACCCCACAAGTGAAGGGCTCAGACCCAAAAGACTTCCCCTTCCCCCTGCTTTTCAGATACCAAATGCAAGTAATGGGTCTCTAGGTTATCCAGACTTCTAAGTTCACTACAAATTGGTGTGGAGGTTCCCATGGCCCCTTCCTTAGGTTCAATAACCACTTACAGAACTCAGGACAACACATACCTTACATTTACTGATTTAGTACAAAGAATATAATAAAAGGCCGATGGACAGCTAGATGAAGATATGCATAGGTCTTCAAGGCTCCTGAGCACAGGAGTGTCTGTTCCTGTGGAGTAGAAGTATATCAACCCTCCCAGCACATAGATGAATTCACCAACCTAAAAGCTCTCCAAACCCCATAGTTCAGAAATGTTTATGAAATCCCATAGGCATGATCAATTTCATCAGGTAGGTATAATCAATTGTTAACTCAAACTCCAGCCCTCCTTCCATCCCTGGGGGCTGGAGGGTGGAGCAACAAATCTCAAGCTTCTAATCATAGCTTGGTCTTTCAGGTGACCCAGCATCCATCCTGAAGCTATCTAGAGTCCACCAAGAGACTAGAACAATAGATGTGCCTATCACTCAGGAAATTACGAGAGTTTTAGGAGCTCTGTGTCAGGAACCAGGGTCAAAGACCAAATATTAGAACAAAAGATGTTCCTAGCACTGCTATCACTCAGGAAATTACAAAGGTTTTAGGAGCTCTGTGTCAGGAACCAGAGGCAGAGGCCAAATAAATATTTCTTATAATGTTACACTGACTCACAGAAAATACAGGATAATAAATGTGTTGTTTTAAGCCACTACGTTTGTGGCACAGCCATAGGTAATTAATACACAAATAAAAGGGCAGTTGATATTTGAAAATTGGAGGAATTTTTACAGGAAGAGATGAGGAATTAGGCAGCAAACATGGCAGGAAGGAGGAAGCACAAAGGTAGAAGAGGGAAGGGACTGCTTAGGAACAATACAAAGCCTGGTGTGACTGGAACCAAGGTCTTGAATGGGCAAGTGCAAGAGGCAACAAGTGTCAAAAAATGATTTGGAAACTGCCCATAATGGAATGCTATGCTTTCTCCTTTTTAAGACACTTTCCCTTCCATTAGCTCATTGACTCAGGCAAGAACCTATGAAGAAGCCAGGGCAAGTATTTATTATGAAGGTGTGTTTTTGCTTTATTGCTGTTTTGGGGGGGTTTTTTGGTTGTTGTTTTTTTGGTTTTTGTTTTTTTTACAAATAAGGAATATGAAGCACTAATCGTCAAGAATTAATGGCAAAAACTCTTGTTCAGTACCGTTTTTTCGTTCTAAGAGTGTTGCCACATTTTGTTGGATGCCCCTTTCCTGGTATAGATTCAAAGAGGGCTAGCCAGACAGGTTGTATCCTGGCCCCTAAGCACCAGGGTGGAGGGTCCAAGGATCATTTGTACCTGGAATAGTAGGTACAATGAGGCCTGGATGTACTCCAGAGCCAAGAGTGTAGCAGTCTCAACTGCAGAAACTGGTATCAAACAGGCTTTGAAATAAGAAGGGTCAAAATGAGTGTCAGAGCCAAAGTCAAGCCTATCAAGTTCATACTTGATTGCTGCTTCTGGCTCAAACAAACGAGTCAGAGCTGGGAGGGGGTGGGGGGGGCTGGCCAAATGGGGGTCAGCCAACTGGGAGCAGAGATGAGAGACTTTAGCATGAAGCTGAGCTTTCACTCAGAGGACTAATGAAAGGGTGTGCGAGGCGGGTAGGGAGGAGACTGGTTCCACTTAAAGGGGTATGGATAACTCAATCATTTCTTAGGGTTTTTTAAAAAACTAATATCAGAAAACCTGGGACAATTTTCTACTGTAAAATGTTAAATAAGATCTGTCCTTAATAATGGACATTTTATACCCAGTGTAGGACAGCTGTCAGTTCCCTCTCCCCATCCAGAGTCTCATGACCCAGTTTTATTTCTTCTTTCCCCAACAGGCTTCGTTGAAATCTCAACATTATTCCAATTACCAGGCAAAGATTTCCCCTGGCATGTTTCTGCACAACTTGAAAAACTTAGTAGTTCTTAAGAGAGAATGGGCATTATTTAGAGTGATCCAAAGGGGAAATCAATGTCATTAAGATGGATCTGTAGGCATATAATTCTGCACAGTGGCAATGAAAGGGTCTCTAACCAAAAACAAAACAAAAGATAATAAAGAAAAATACATAAACCCTTAAGGAAGCAGGTTAAACATTTAAAATTTATTTTTTAAAGGCTTCATTACTGAATTGAATAAACCTGGGATATGCTGACTAAAGGGATAAATTGGGAAGATCTACTTGATAGGGCCTTCCCTTCTGAAGACCTGAAAACTAACCTCACAGGAAGTAGTGCTCAGAATCCCAGCAGAGGGAAGTGGGATGAGTACATTAACTGTCCCCATATAGAGTTGATTCTGTTTCCCAGTTCAATAAAAACCAAACTGAACTTTTTTCTTTAAATCTATTCTTCCAAAATAATGTTTAAATGCAAAAGAGAGGCCCTCCCTGAATAAAGTTGATTTGAAATAACTGTGAGAATTGGACTTTTTAAATGAAAATGATCTTTAGTCATTTGATATCCTTGAAAGAGAAGCATTCTTTCATTTATTGAAAATACTCACACTTCTTAGCTCTACACACTTTTCTGTTATGTCTTTTTTTGTTGTTGTTAATCCTCATCTGAGGATATTTTTTCCATTGATTTTTAGAGAGTGTGGAAGGGAGAGAAAGAGACACAGAGAGAGAACTATTGATGTGAGAGAGACACAGTGATTGGTTGCCTTCCACATGCACCCCTACCAGGGCCTGGGGATCGAGCCTGCAACTGAGGTATGTGCCTTGACCAGAATTGAACCTGGGGACCCTTCAGTCCATAGGCCAACGCTCTAACCACTGAGAAAAACCAGCTAGGGATCTTTAGGTCTTGTATAGCAGTCTCAAAATTTTTATCAGAGTTACTTCCCAACCCCTACCCTTGTCCCTAAGTTTTCCATATCTACCAGCTTTTGCCTTGGTTTAATGAGACAATGTCTACTTCATGTAAATCCAACTTTGAGTCATGTATTGGATAATCTCATCGATTTCCCATAGCTTTCATTGATAATGTTCAAATTTATAACTCTCACCATCCCTCTTCTGGGTTTACATTTCTATTTCCAATTACCTATTGGATGTCACAACTTCAATGTCCCCCATGTAGCTCAAATTCAACATATGATCAGAACATGAATTCACAGTCTTTCTTACCCCTGGTCATCTTTTTCTCATTTAAGAATGTCAGTACCTGTGCAGTTGCTAAACTAGATATCAAGTTAATCTCATTCTTGAATGTTCCTCTGCCTTAAGTCCCATATTTGATCTGCCATCGAACTCTGTCAATTATAGTTCTGAAATAGTATGTGACTCTATCCCTTCTACATTCCACTGCTCTGTCGGGTCTTCAACATCACTAGTCTTAACTGGTTCATGCTGTGTGCCAATTTCTCCCTTCTTTCTAATAATCAGTCTCCTTTCCTTAAAAACCTTGGATGATTTGGGGATCCAAACTCTTGGATGACCCAG
Source organism: Myotis yumanensis (assembly GCF_028538775.1). Taxonomy (NCBI): domain Eukaryota; kingdom Metazoa; phylum Chordata; class Mammalia; order Chiroptera; family Vespertilionidae; genus Myotis; species Myotis yumanensis. The sequence goes on along the minus strand of NW_027223759.1, from coordinate 31,007,579 downwards.
ATCTCTTAGCAGCCATATAACTGGGAAAAATGTCACCAGAGCCTACTTTTTTAGCCTCCTCTCCAGATTCCCCCACTGTGCATCCTGCACTATTTCAACTGTAGATATTACTCTATTTACCATCCACCTCTGTGCCCCTATTCATACTGAAACTATTTTTCACCCTTCTTCACCAGGCAAACCCTTCAAGGCCCAGAGAACAAGTCTTTTTTTCTCTCTCCCTTTTCTTCCCTCTCCTTTCACCTTCTTCCCCTTCCTCTCTATATGGCCCTTCCCTCCCTCTGCTCATCAGTTCCTCTTCTCTACGTGCAGCCTCAGTTCCCTGAAGACTGTCTCCAGCCCTCACTCTATCTGACATTTTAGCCTCTAAGTCCTCAAGCTATGGAAGAAAAAAATCTAATGAGTCACTGATGACCCTTGGGTCAGGAATCTACTCATGGTCCAAGACCCGGCGGCAAGGTTAGACTGTATGTACTGCTTCAGTGAAAGCAATTCCCATTGAAGGGAACAAATGCAGGCAAGACCCAGAATATGCCTTTACTAAAGCTCTTCTTACAGACTAATTTCACCTTGAGGACAAGCATCTAGATTTTACTCTTCATTCACCTTTCTTTTTCCAGCAAATAACATAATGTCTAACATGTCATTCCCTCTGTATTCTCTTGGATACTCATTGAGATGACAGAACATTCAAACAAACTGGCTTATCTATCAAAGGTGACTCATGCAATTAGAAATCCAGAGGTTAGGCAGACTTCAGGGTCAGATGATCCAGGGCCCACTTAGGGGCCCAGATTTTTTCCTGGTCTTCTGTCCCCAATACTTAGCAAGATGTAGAATAGCTGCCAGTAGCAATTAGGGATAAATGTTTCCTGTTTATATCCATCAGGAAACTACTTACATCCCAGAACTCCTAGCAGGAATCACCCTGATTAAACGGCTTATATCATGTGCCTATGGGAAGAGGAATGGTATGAAACTATAATATTTAATATAGTACCACAAACCATATATAGCTATTTAAAATAAAATTAACTAAAATTAGAAACAATTAAAAATTCAATTTCTCAGTCACACTAGCTACATTCAAGTGCTCCACAGTCACATGCAGCTACTAGCTGCAGTATTAAACAGTATAAATTAGAACATTTCCATTGCTGCAAAAAGTTCTATTGGCATAAGGTAACCAAGTATATCAAGCAACTTATATAAGACAACCAAAACTCAGCTTGGCAGTTGGGGTCAACTTGCCTAAAGTTCAAGGAATTAGGAAAGAAACATGTCCAGATGAAAGTCTGGGAACATATGGGAAAGAAAAGGGGAAAATAGACAGAAGGTGGGCAATGAACAATGTCTAATATATTCTTATAAAAAGATATTAATCTGATCTGGCATGATTTGCTCTTCAAAAAATAAGACCACATGTAGAAATTGTCTGTTGTTATTATAAGTATAAGGTATTTTTCTTTTATGAACTCACTAACTTCCTGTAGGACACTGGACAAGCCAAGTAACTTCTCTGAGCCTCAGTTTCCTCGTCTGTAAAACAAAAGGGATGAACTACATCAGTTGTTTCTGACCTTTTAATCACAGCAGATTTTTTATAAGTACATTTTAAAAGTGAATTTTTGTCTAAAATCTCACACTTTGAAGTATTTTTTATTAACTTAACTGCTTTGAAAATTAATTTGCTATCCTGTTGTTGTTGGGTTTTTGTTTTGTTTTGTTTTTACCAAAAACATGTAACTTAAAGCTTCCGATCAGCAAGAAATGTCACAATGGTGGGCAGGTATCATTTGTATCAAAGTGAAATAAGTTTACCTTGCGGTCTTACTGAAAGCAATTTTAGTACTTTCATATACTGTTATAAAATATTTATAAATAATGTCAAATGCTCCATTGAAAGCCCTAGGGGTAGACTATCACCACATGTCAAGTACATGATCAAGTAGGACCTGTGCAGGTCCAAATTCTATGATTTCTATGACAATGAAACTATAAACAATTATGACCCTTGTCACTAGCACAAACTTGCCCAATCTGGAAAGTACCAGAGAGAGGAATGAGTGAATAGACTGGGAAGAAAGAGTTCAAGGGTGACTGAAATCTAGTGAACAAGGGACAAAAAATAAGAAGAAAATGATATCATCACACAAAGATGTTGATCTCCCCTTTTTGATCGTAAACCCAAGAAAAGTAGATTATTAAATAATCCAGGAACCAAGTATAAAGCTGAAAGTGAACAAGATAATCAAGTGCGCTATATTGAAAAGGGTGCTAGAAGGGCCCCAGGGAGGATGATTCCAGATTTCAAGTCTTCATTCACCTCCACTGAAGAGAAGGGCAGGCACAAATAATGACTGACATGCTAGAGTTTTGGGAACTCAAATTTCCAGATAATAGCATAAACAATGTTTATTATTATTTCCTTTTATTTAAATTTCTATCCCAAAAAAATTTATGTTAAAGCTGCTACCAAGAAGGCTGACAGACATGTCTATTCCTAGGCACTTTATTTATTCTATAAAATAAACTACTTGTAATGTTAGGAAAATGTTCTGAAACCCAAGCCCCCTATGTCTGCTGATGTGTCAAAGAAAAACTAGGCAAGTAGGTAGAAGTGACTCCATGATTTAAAACTTTTAAAAGAGGAAAGGAGGAAGTGAAAAGGATAAGCTGGAGAAAGAACTGGGCAAGCTTCAGTTATATTTCAGTAATGAACAGAATTAATTACCATTATTTCAAGATTTCTTATAGTTCATCATGATTTTATATTTATGTTAACCCTTCTAATAAATACAATTTTAATAATAAAAAATCCACCTCCCTCAAGTAGCTAAATATGGAATTACCATATGACCCAATAATTCTACTCCTAGTTATGTGCACAAATAACTTGAAAACAAGGTACTCAGATACTTACACACCAATGTTCATTACAGCACTATTCACTATTCAATACCAAAAGGTGGAAGCAATTCAAATGTCCATCAACATGGATGGATAAACAAAATGTGGTATATACAGTATAAGGAATATTATTCAGTCATAAAAAAGCACTGAGAAAGAAAGGCTCCCCAATTCTACCAAAATCACAATAGAAATAAACCACAGAGCCCTGGCCAGCTTGGCTTAGTGGATAGAGCATCAGTCTGTGGACTGAAGGGTCCCGGGTTCAAATCTAGCCAAGGGCACATGCCTGGGTTGCGGGCTCAATCCCCAGTAGGGGACGTGCAGGAGGCAGCCTATCAATGATTCTCTCTTATCACTCATGTTTCTATCTCTCTCTCCTTCCCCCTTCCTCTCTGAAATAAATATATTTTTTTTAAAAAGAAAAATAAACCACAGACCAATCTCACATTTTATATTATAAATACAAAAATCAATAATAATGATTATACTAAATTAAATAAAAGCCAAACACAAAAGGAGACATATTATATGATCCCGCTTATTATGAAATATTGAGAACAGACAAATTTACAGAGAGAAAGTAGATTAGTGGTTATCAGGGGTTAGAGTAGGTGAAATAAAGAGTTACTACTTAATGGTTATAGAGTTTTGTTTAGGATGAGAAAGTGTTGAAATAGTAGTAACAGTGTAACAGTTGCACAGCATGAATGTAATTAATGCAATTGAATTGAATACATAAAAATGGCAAAATTTGTAGTATATATATTTTAACACACACACACATTGAACCCATATGAGTTTCTGTTTGTTACAGAGCCTGTAGGGCAGGGAACAGTTTGATAAACAATAGTTATTGCTTTCACAGAGGGGAACCCAAGGGCAGAAGAGAACAGGTAGGCCCCTGGACTCTCACAGTCCCTTAAAGAAACTCTTAGAATACAGAGGTTTCTTCGAGGAACTAACTAGATGCCAATGACTCTATACTAGTAAACTACATTCCTAGTCAAACTCCTGTCATGAACTTCAACTTGCATTTTCAACTACATATGATCACCTCAGACTTAATGTATCTGAAAGTTATTAGTAATAAAAAATAAAAGTAGAAATTAGTTATTTACAATAACTATATAGTAAAAATAAAGTTCTTTAAAAAATTAGGCAGATCACTAGCTAGCATTATAAAAATGAGGGGAAAATTGAAAGGAGTTATGATCATAGATGCACAGGAAATTAAACAACTGAAAAATGTCTACAACTCTAATATATTAGAATATGTGGTTCAAATATATGATTTCCTATAAAGTATAAATTATCAAAATTAATGCAAGAAGAGAAAAAAATTCCTACAGAAACCAATAATCATTAGAGATGGAGAAAGTTGCCAGCTAAAGAAAGCCCTAGTCCATGTTTCAAGCACAAGTTCTATAAATGCTTCAATCACTGAGAATAGTTGGTCATTCTTGATGCTATTTTAACTGTTTCAAAGCACTGAGAAAGGCTCCCCAATTCTTCCTCCAAAGTTAATAGAGCTTGATACCAAAATCACAATAGAAATAAACCACAGACCAATCTCACATTTTGTATTATAAATACAAAAAATCATTAATAATTAGCAAACAGAACTGTTACAAAATATGTTACATACCAAGATCGAATGAGGGTCATGGTAATATGAGGGATGCAAGAATTATTCAATGTTACATGTCATCATGTAAACAAGCCAAAGGGAATAACAGCATTTTGAAAGAAGATCAAAACGCACTTGAAAAAAATTTCAATATCCAGTTATAATAGGAACTTTTAGTAAAAAAGAAAGAGGAAACTAGGTTAACTTGATCTCAAGCCAACAACCAGCCTTGTTCTTGAGGGTTTAATAGTAGAAGCATTTCCATTAAAGTCCAGAAGAAAACAATTACCACTATTATGTAATACAGTTCTTAAAGCAACGGCCAATGGAGTGATGTAATAAGCACACAATTAGAAAGGAAGGGGCAAAATCAATGTTTGCAGATCAAATTATTTTATAACTATGAAATCAAAATAACCAACTGAGAAATTATTAGAAATACTAAGAGCACTCATTAAGTTAAACTGATTCACAAGAACAACCACAATAGCTTTTTTTTATATCTCAACAAAAACCTGTGAGAAAATGCTAGAAAAAATATCCTTTCAAATTAATAGCAAAAAAACACAAAATACTCGAGTTTTTTCCTAATAAGAAATGTGTAAGACAATGCTATAGATAAACTACTAAACATACTAAGAAGTTCTAATAGTTTATAATTCACAGTGTGACTAGTTTTGATAAATGAAGATGTACATAGACCAGGCTATAGCCAAAACAGCAAAATAGGGCACAAGAGTCCCCAAAAAAGATCCCACAATTGAGTAAAAGAATTGAGGCAAGAGATTTTAGTCTGTAATTTAGCATCCCTAAACAAGGGGGGAAGTACCAATCCAGTAACCACTTAAAACTAAGGAAATGGCCCTAGCCAGTTTTTCTCAGTGGATAGATCGTCGGCCTGTGGACTGAAGGGTCCTGGGTTCGATTCCGGTCAAGGGCATGTACCTTGGTTGTGAGCACAATCCCAGTGGGGGGGGGGGGGGGGGGGTGCAGGAGGCAGCTGATCGATGTTTCTCTCTCATTGATGTTTCTAACTCTCTATTCCTCTCCCTTCCACTCTGTAAAAAATCAATAAAATATATTTTTAAAAAAACCTAAGGAAATGAAGTGTTGAATATCCTAACAGTAAAGAATAATTAAAACATATACTAAAGTCCTGTTCAGCATGAACTATCACTTTCAATAGCTTAAACCAGTGGTTGTCCAAGTGTGGTTTGAGACCCTGTCAGAGGGTTGGTCCACAGGTCAAAACTCTTTTCATAATAATAGTAAGACATTATTTCTTCATTTCCCTCTCATTCACACATGAGTGTAAAGTAGAGATCAGCAAACTAAACTGGCCAGCAGAGCAAATCTAGCCAAGTCCACTCAATTACATATTTCCTACAGTGGCTTTTAAACTACAGCAACAGAGTTGAGTAGTTGTGACAGAGAAGTCTCTGTCTCTGGCCCGAAATGCTGGAAATACTTATTACCTGGCCCTTTACAGAACACCTGTGCTAATCCTTACTTGAATGACTAATAGAATGTGCACTTATATATTCTTGTGTTTTCTAGAGTGGTCTAAGATATTAGATTTAAAGTATAAACAAGAACATTTTAGAGGTTAATTCCATTGTTTTTTGCCTCAGTATTTCAACTGTGATTACATCTACTATCATCTCATTAACCTGAGTAGGGCATGGTCACCAAGATTCAGAGGCCAAAACTGTTCTTAAAATTCTGATGATGAAATACACAGAGCACTAACATGATATGATCAAGCTGTATCACTTGGACATGATGATTTTTATCTTTGGAGTTTGCAAACCACGCAGCCATTACCTGCTCATTTAATACCAAATAAAATTTATCAGGATTGCCCCCAGTCTCTAAACAGATGGCATATTTCTGTGCTGACAAAAACATGACTGCCTGGAAAGTGGTAAAAGCTCAGCATCAGGAGGCTGTGGGACTGGCCCTACAAAAGGGGCCCAGGTGTTTTGGCCTACTGTCTCTCAGGAGCTAAGGACAATGCAGATCATGTCTTCCTAGAAGAAATTATTGTGTAGGTCTGAGATGTCCAGAGAATTTTTTCTCTTCATGCAACAACAGGAACTTGTTGCAGACAGCTAGAGCAATTACTCACTTACCAGAGAAACTGGTAGTTATCTTAAAAATATGAATGTTTCCTGGGCAAACAGGGATATATAATTCATATGCATGCACTATGTAACATTTGCTTTGGGAAAAGAAAACAAAAGTAAGCAAATAAAAAACACTCTTTTGAACATAAGTGTGAAACAAGATAATCCATTTGTAATCACAACACAAAGCAAAGAACCTTTCTAGAAGTCTAAGGAAATGTTCTTAAGGTTATGGTTTGTTTCAATAACAAATTTCAAAACCTTAAATGGTGCAAAAAGTACTAACATCTTAACTGTAACCAGATTTTATATTATCCAGACAAGAGAATCTGGTTAAAATATCCTAAAAAAATCATGATTTTTAAAAGAGCAAATTGCAATTTTCCTAAATATCAAGAGGGCAAGAAATGAGAAACAGCCATGTGGTTTCACAAACTCTCTATTTAGAGGCTAGCAAGAAGGAGAAATTTGTACCAGATACGGAGGGAAGGATTAAAGCTGTTCCCTCAGTCAGGGCTAGTAAGGAAGCAATATAAATAACAGTAGGATAGGAAGACCATAAAAAGAGTAAAGAAAAAACATGCATGCAGTGGACTTATAAAGCATTCAATGATATTTATTTGTAAGAGAGGAGTGGATTTACAATAGAGGACAAATCAAGAGCACATTTACACAAACAAAGGGCAAAGTGAATTATTAGTATCTACCCCAGGCACCAACTTGCCATCACTTCCAACCATCAATATCTCCTTGCCCTTATATTGGTACCAATCACTAATGAGAAATTAAGGCATCTTATTCCTTCACCTCATAGCCCAGGAGAAAAAGGGCTACTAAGGTCTGCCAAGTCCAATTATCAGAACTCCATTTCTACAAAGTAGTTTGGGGCCAAATAGTTAAGTTTTAAAGTGCTCCTTTGCCTGAATTCAGACTATAAGTATCTCTCTCCCTTGGTGATCTTAATGATGAAGGATTTGGCTAGTTAGGGTCCTAGTTATTTCCCTCTCTTCTCATAGAAAAGACATAACTCACAGTACTGACGCCATTACGATAATATACATGCACTCTCAAGTGGGTCACAGTATCCAACTGTTTTTAAAGAAAGAAAAAAAGAAACAACAGAAGGAAATTGGCTGGGCCCTGAACAGTGAAACCACTAGTTATCTAAGTAAGCCATAAAACAAAAGAACCCGGGTGCCCTCAGGTCACCACACCTGATAGGGCAGTGAGAAAGTAGCAGCCTCTTCATTCAAAAAGAATTTCAAAATTAGAAAGTTAAGAGATACATGCTTTCAGAAAATGTTCGATGTCCCAGGTCACTACCTAGTCAGCAGTGGAGAACCAGCCTGATTCTTAAGCAGACACCTCCTGAAATCACCCCCAGCTTTATTCCAGAACTCAATGAGCTGTGCTCACCAGTCCCTACCACAGGGTGTCTGCTGAATATCCTCCTTTAGTAATCTTCTGGCATTTCTTCTAGCCTTTAATAGGGAATGTGCCAGAAACTTCTTCCTGATAAAAAAAAACAACTAATAATCTAGGCAGCTTAGCCAAGTCAATCTTTTCCATTTCATAATATACATAAAACTCAATTTGGCTGGAAAATATCCACCCTGCATTTAAAATCTCTTAGAAATCTATACATTGAAATATTCCAATTTTCATTACTATTTTCCCTTACACTTCCCAGTGTGTGGTCAGGTAGAACCCTTGGTCACAGCTCCTTGCCATGTGTTTGCAATTGCTGTCCTCTGCATTCAGAGGACCCATGGCTTAAGTTTTGATCAGAGAAAATAAGACTGGCTTTTTTAAAAGGTTTAAAATCAAAAGACACTTTGTAAATGTGATTTAAAAAGGAGTCACATACTAAACTTGACAAGCATGAAGGCCTTACAACCTGAGAGCCTAAAGTAACCACACAAGGTGGTCTGAGCATAACACTTCCTAACTAAAAGTGGGTCATGATGGGTAGTGATGTCCTAGGCTGAAGCCTCCTTGACAAAGATCAATCTTTAACTTTAAAATTGTCTATTGACTTTGTACATCTATATAATAAAGAGCTAATATGCAAATGGTCATGACGCCCTCACACGTTAAAGACCGATCAGCAGGAGGCTGTGTGCACAGCAGGAGTGGGTGGGCAGGGACTTACAGCGTCAGGGACTTGTGTGAGGCTCGAGTCCCCCCCCCCCCCAGCGTCAGACCCAGGGACATGAGGCTCGTGGAGGCCTCACTCTTTGGGGCGATGGAACGCAGGGCTCCCGCACTATGACAGGGGACAGGACAGGCTGTGGGATCCCCACCTCACTGAGTGCACAAATTTCGTGCACCGGGCCACTAGTCTAAAATAAAATACCTTTTAAATGTCAGAGTAATATTATTTTCCAGACCCAGAATCCCTCATTGTTACCTTGTTCCTCCACATACATCTCTCTGTGCTATAAATGTCAACTATCTTGTACACACCAAAGTAAAAGAAGTATATGAATCTTCACTTGCTTTTTATCCAATCTCAGAGGTTTCCCAGCTTTGCTTTCTTCCTCCCCCTTAATCTACCACCAATGAATTTCATGTAACCCTCCTAATGTCTCCTCCTTTGATTCTCGTGTATGAAATAAGCTGCAAAACTGCCATTCTCCAGAGCATACACTTTTTTTTATTATTATTAATTTCAGGGAGGAAAGGAAAGGGAGAGAGAGAGAGATAGAAACATCAATGATGAGAGAATCATCCATCGGCTGCCTCCTGCACGCCCCCCACTTGGGACCGGGTCGCAACCCAGGCATGTGCCCTTGACCGGAATCAAACCCGGGACCTTCCAGTCCACAGGCTGACACTCTATCCACTGAGCCAAAGTTGCTAGGGCTGGAGCATTTTCTCAATTGTTTCCCAGAGATTATCATCCATTTGGCTTAAAAAAGACTTTTTTTAGGCTGGATGTTCTTTCGTCTACATAAAAATAACCTCCCTATAAAATTTAAAGTGATCCATTCCCACCACCAATTACAAAAATAATTATAATAAATTATTTTCAAATATATAAATAATTTTCAAATGTATTGAGTTAAAGAAAAATACAGGATAAAATGAAGTGCTTTAGTAAGGATTTTAAAGATCAGTTTAATTCTGTTTATATCAACCATAAGTTGAGGCTGACCTCATCACAGGAAATTTCAGGTTAGCTATCAACACAACTCAAAACCTATTAGGAAATGACAACAGCCATCCATCACTGACCACACAAACCACCAGTGGCATTGCTGTTCCTCCTCATAACCAGCAGCTGTAAGTTTATCAAAGATCCTCCTTTCCTAAAAGCTGATACAGGTCAGAAATTGGGAAGATACCAAATGTGTTGTGTGATTAATTCTGGAGCACAGAGAGAATTCTAATACCTAACATGATTAATTTACTAAAATAAAATGTCAGCTAGCAGTCCAGTACTCACCTTTTTCATGAACACAAACTGAGAGTTTCTTAACACCATCAACCAGAACATGTTGTGTGTTGCCATGTCCATCTTCTGAGTCGCTGTCTTCAAACTGAGCCTCTATAATGACATCAGGACTGTCATTATGGCCTTTCAGGGACTGTTGCAGGAGATGGCTTCCACAGATTTCCTCAGGGAGATCTGATTCATAGGCACCTTCTGTTTCTTTGTCACTGCTCTCTGGTTTAATTACCTGAAGAAAATAGAAAAGTTCTGCTAAATGAAAGAAAGAAAAGGAAAGAGCAGATTTTTCTTTTTTCTTTCCTAAGGAAAAACTGCATATTCAGAGATTCCAACATTGGACACTCACCATGTAGTTTGAAAAAGGTTCTTTATTTTCTGAACCTTATTGGAAATGATCAATCCAGCAGTGCCAGGTTGGCACTTCAGCTCTGCAAGATGCCCAAGGTGAACGCCACATTCACTTCTCATTTTTCTAATGTACATTTTCATCCCCTCTATCCTAAAGACCCCAAATACGAGAAGTACTATGCTGCTTCATAAGGATTCATCACATGGGTCAAAAAGTAGGTTGGATAATGATAAAAGAACTCAAAATAGCATATCACTGAACTCCCAGTGAAGCCACAAGAATATAATATGAAAAAAAACCAAAGTGTGAACAAGAGCTTACAAAATGTACTCGTATAAAACATAAACCCTTAATTCACCATTTTGAGGCCTGAAATCAATATAGAAAGCACACAACTGATGGTCATTTCCATTAGCAATAAAAATGAAGCATTATACAATGTCAAATATTTTCAATAAAATAGCAGGAATTACTGAATAAATCAAGTCACTTGAAACTGTGTAATTAAAATTAGTATGCTGCATTTTAAAGGTATTTTCATTCTATTCTGTTATCTCAGGACACACAAGAATAGAACAGTCTAGTGGTTGAGCGTCGACCTATGAAACAGGAGGTCACAGTTCAATTACTGGTGAAGGCATATGCCCAGATTGAAGGCTTGATCCCTAGTGTGGGGTGTGCAGGAGGCAACTGATCAATGATTCTCTCTCATCATTGATGTCTCTCTCTCTCTCTCTCCCACTTCCTCTCTGAAATCAATAAAAATATCTATTTTTTAAAAAGAATAGAACAAATGTTGGGGGGCAGAAATCATCATAAGATCACGGGATACAAAAGGTATTCTAAAATTATTCCATATTGGTTGAGTAAGGATTGTGGGATTCCTTCAGCAGTTCTCAACCTGTGGGTCGCGAACAATGAAAATACATCCTGCATATCAGATATTTACATTACGATTCATAACAGTAGCAAAATTACAGTTATGAAGTAGCAACAAAAATAATTTTATGGTTGGGGGTCACCACAACATGAGGAACTGTATTAAAGGGTCGCGGCATAGCTGAAACCGGTTTGGCTCAGTGGATAGAGCGTCGGCCTGCGGACTGGGGGGTCCCGGGTTCGGTTCCGGTCAAGGGCATGCACCTGGGTTGCGGGCACATCCCCAGTGGGAGATGTGCAGGAGGCAGCTGATCGATGTTTCTAGCTCTCTATCTCTCTCCCTTCCTCTCTGTAAAAAATCAATAAAATATATATATATATTTTTTTTAAAAAAAAGGGTCACGGCATTAGGAAGGTTGAGAACCACTGCGGAGAAATGGCTAATTCAAGTCTGGAATAGAAAATAAACAAGATTATCCTGGACCATCTTGTCATAATAGGAAAATAAGGAAGTTATCAAAGGCTCTCTGTGGTCATTCTTAGAAAATTCTAAGCATTTATCCTACATTTCCTGTGTCTCATGTTAACCAAATAGTTGATGAGGTAAAGTGGTTATTCACAGAGAGTTTGAACTAATTATCTGTAATACCTTCAACAATAAAGATAAAATTTAAAAAAAGAAAGACATTCAGCCCTAGCCGGTTTGGCTCAGTGTATAGAGTGTCAGTCTGAAGACTCAAGGGTCCCAGGATCAATTCCGGTCAAGGGCACATGCCCAAGTTGCAGGCTCAATCCCCAGTAGGGAGCGTGCAGGAGGCAGCCAATCAATGATTCCCTCTCATCATTGATGTTTCTATCTCTCTCTTCCTCTCCCTTCCTCTCTGAAATCAATAAAAATATTTTTTAAAAAAAGACATCCAATACCATTTTACCTATTGAAATAATGGATTCAGGATATGATCATCAATGGTTATTGAAACTAATAAGTCATAACCTGATGGGGATGGAGTTTTATAACAGACTAGAAGCCTGGTGCACAAAATTCATGCACTGGATGGGGGAGGGGGGGTTGGGGGGGCGTCCCCCAGCCTGGCCTGCACCCTCTTGCAGTCCGGGAGCTCTCAGGGGATGTCCCACTGAAGGCTTAGCCCCGCTCCCTGCGGACCTAAGCCAACAGTCAGACATCCTTAGCGCTGCCATGGAGGCAGGAGAGGCTCCCGCCACTGCCGCTGCACTCGCCAGCCATGAGCCTAGCTCAGGGCTTCTGGATGAACGGCACTCCCCTGTTGGGAGCGCACTGACCACCAGGGGACAACTCCTGCGTTAAGCACCTGCCCCCTGGTGGTCAGTGTGCGTCATAGCAGCAAGTCATTCTGCCGTTCGGTCTATTTGCATATTAGCCTTTTATTACATAGGATGGACCAGAGTAGCAATACCTGAACGCACTAATCAATATAAATATTTTAAAAAGAAAAATAACCAAAGTGCTTCCTCATGCACGATAATAGGAAGTACATACAACTAACTGTGAAGTACTTTATCCCCATAAGTTGAACTTGAATCTGATTTGATAAAGGGAACAAGTAACACATTAAACAACACCAGGGCGAAGATCCTTTTATACTTAACCCCTAGGTTCATGGTCGGCAAACTGCGGCTCGTGAGCCACATGCGGCTCTTTGGCCCCTTGAGTGTGGCTCTTCCTAAGCCTTTGGAGTACCCTAATTAAGTTAATAACAATGTACCTACATATATAGTTTAAGTTTAAAAAATTTGGCTCTCAAAAGAAATTTCAATCGTTGTACTGTTGATATTTGGCTCTGTTGACTAATGAGTTTGCCAACCACTGCCCTAGGTGATTTCATCCAGTTTTATGGCTTTACATCTCTATATGTCATTAATTCCCTAAATTAAATGCCTATCCTCAACCTTTTCCTTCAATTCCAGACTTATATTCAATTCCCTACTAAATCTTCGTTTGGATGCCAGTTGGAACCTCAAACAAGAGAGCCCACTCCTCTCCCAGCATTCCGTCTCTCCGCCAATGGCACCAAACTGTGGCATTACCCTTTGCTCTCTCTCTCTCATGCCCCACATCCAATCCATCAGAAAAGCCCATTGGTCCTTCCTTTATAATGTATCTTCTTGACCTTTCCACTGTTACTACACAAATCCAGGCAACCTTTAGCTCCTTACTGAACTACTGCAATAACTAGCCTCCTGGTTTCCATTTTGGGCTAAAGCAGCTAGAGAAGTGGTTCTCAACCTGTGGGTCGCGACCCCTTTGGTGGTCGAACGACCCTTTCACAGGGGTCGCCTAAGACCATCCTGCATATCAGATATTTACATTACGATTCATAACAGTAGCAACATTACAGTTATGAAGTAGCAACGAAAATAATTTTATGGTTGGGTCACAACATGAGGAACTGTATTTAAAGGGCCAGAAGGTTGAGAACCACTGAGCTAGAGTGATCCTTTTAAAAAATAAATCAGATCATGCTCTTCTCTCAACAGCTTCCCAACATCCTTCTATCACCATACTACAAGGCCTTGTCAAATCTGGCCCTTATCTATTTTTCATTTTCATTTTCTACTTCTTCCTTTGCAAAATACATTCCAATCCTAGAAATCTTTTTGATAATCCTAGAATACTGAAGCTTCCATCTTGAGGTTTTCACATTTGCTACTCCCTCTTTCTGGAAAACTCTTTGCCCAGTTATTCTAGGGCTCACTCTCTTCATTTTGTTCAGGTCTTTGTTCAAGTATCCTCCTCTCAGAAAGGCCTTCCCTGATCACATTAATTGAAACAGCACCATCTTGCTGTCATTATTCTACCCTCTCACCCTGCTCTATTTTCCATCACTGTACTTATCACTACTTGCGAATACATTACATACTTATTTACTTTCTGTCTCCCAAATAGAATTTAGGTTTTATGAGTACAGAGGCTATCTATTTTACTCACTGACTGCTGAATTTCAAGAGTTGATAACAGCATTTAGTAACCACTCAAATATATACTGATTGATTGAATGAATGAATGTACTAATTAATTAGGAAATGACTTATTCAGAGTCCATCTTCCCTGATAAACTGTAAACTCCATGAAGTAACCATGGTTAGGCCTGACACAGTGTGTACTCAAGTCTCATTGAATAAATAAAGAACCAGAGATGGCACACTGCATCTAACATTTCCACATATCGATCTATCCATCTCATAAGACCTATCCAATGCCTTGCATTTTCTATACCCCAGAATCCACCACATACTCTTCCCAGTTCCTCCCCATCACATTACCCTCACTGTCCAAGGTAAATAAATTCTTCCTTTTTTAAAGTCTCAAAGCAAAGTATTTATATCTCTTCTCTGGCACTTCTCCATTTCTTCACTATATTAGTATTATCTATGTATATGATTTCCCTCATCTGTTAAGACTATATGCTCACCAATTATATCTTCTTATTCATCGTTGTATATTTTCTACAGCAACTTGCATAATCAATCTAGGTACTCAATATCTGATGAATAAACAGATGAATAAATGGGTAGAACAATGAAGAAAGAAATATAAAAGATCATCAGGATACAAGAGAGCTTTCAGAACAGTTTCCAGATATAAGAGTATGTGGGTTAGAAACTAGGAGCCAAAATTTCCTGGGATATGTAAAGAAGCCTTCTCCTGTGGGACTAACCTCAAAAAAGTTGAAAAGTCTAGTTCAGTGGTCCCCTACTTTGTAGTTTAGCAGATCCCTAAATCTGAGAATCAGATGAAAGCTATAAGCTTTCCTCCACAGCAAAATGCATATCTACAAATAGAGAGAAAATACTCTGTAAGAATGTACAAGTAAGGAGAGTAAAGGGTCTGGGTGCTGAAAGCTACCAGTTCAAATTGATCAATATTTTAGAGAGCTCTGGGCTCAGAGTAAGAGGAGTGGGGCCTGTGGAGAATGGATACATTACTGACTTGGTTAACTGAGGACTAAAATTCCTCTGGTTTCCTCCACAACCCTGATACAGTGTGGCAGCTGACTGGACTTATTATTCCAAGTGCATGCTACAGCTGGGATTATAGTTCTCCCTTAGAAAGTTAGTCTAGTCTCTGGAGGACAGGACAGAAATGGGTTGGTGAAGGAATCAAATTGCTGGGTCATATAAAACATTTTCACTCACAGTCTTGTTCCATGAACAGGGTAGGATGAGCATCACATAAACCCTGCTAATAAAAATAAACTGAAAATGTAGGCAGAGATCAACTGGGGAGTACTGATCTGAAATAAAAGTGTCACTTGCAGCTACTAAAAATGCTCAAAATAGCGCATACAATACTAAATTTAATTCCCTTGACCTTCCCTTCCCCAAACACAAATGCACATGCACAAACACTCTCCTCTTGGAAGGGAAAATAGGATGATAGAGTGGTGTGACAGTGTGATGAGGAAAAGGTGATCCCCTTTCGCCATCAGGCTGCAATGCTTATGCTCTGGGCAATGGAGAGCAATAATCTTGCCTTTTCAGTAGCACCGGGAGGAACCCTGAAAACCATTAGGGATGAAGTTGAGGGGAGGCTATGAGAAGTTTACCATTAAAAGAAATAGAGAAGCCAGGCCAGTGTTGCTCAGTGGTCGAGCATCAACCTATGAACCAGGAGATCAAGGTTTAATTCCCTGTCAGGGCATATGCTTGGGTTGTGGGCTCAATCCCCATCCCCAGTGTGGGGCATGCAGGAGGCAGCCAATCAATGATTCTCTCTCACCACTGATGTTTCTCTCTCTCTCTCTCCCTCTCCCTCTCCCTCTCCCTCTCTCTTTCACTCCCCCTTTCTCTTTGAAATCTATAAAAATATATATTTTTTTAAAAAGTTATAGGGAAGAGGCCTAAGCTCAAAATCTTCAGTTGAGAGACCCAAGAGAGGAGACACCTTGTATTAGTAACAGAATGGCAAACTGCCTCGTAGAATCCCTCTCCTTCAAAGATAAGAGCATTTGCTGAGTCAGAGACACTATGCAATCATGTGAGTGGAAAATGGCTAAGGAAGATGCTAATCTAAAAGGCTGGCAGAATTTTAGAAAATAATATATGAGAAAATATATAGGGAAATATGTTTTAAACATATATATATAAAGCACTGCTATAAAATAAAATAATGATAAATTCAACTCAATAAAAATTTAAGTTTGCCCTTCATTCTAAGATAATGTAAAAGAAAATTTAAAAGATAAGTCACAGAAGTGCTCATGTCTAGAATGTATAAAGAACACCTACAGTTCAATGAAAGACAAACAATCTAATAGAGAAATGAGGAAAAGACTTAAAGACATTTCACAAAATGGGAATGTGAAATAGCCAATAAAGATGAAAAGGTGCTCAGCCTCATTAGTCATGAGAGAAATACAAATTGAAACCACAATGAGATGTCATTACTAACCCACACTTTAGCAAAAAACTAAAATCCTGACAATAGCAAATGTTAGCAAAAAAGTATAGCAACACACTGCTGGTATGAATGTAAACTGATCCAGCCCTTTCTAGAACAGATCAGGACTGTGAAATAAAGCAGAAAACAGACCCACTTGACTCCTGCCCTGGCTTATTCCACCACACTGCCCTGCCTTCCTCTGGATTTTGATAGGTGAGCACATGAAAAGGAGAAGACTGAACTGGGAAAGGACATACATGCAAAAGCAAGAAGATAAAATGCAGACTTTTCTTTAGGAAAGGCAAGTAATACCAAAATGTACAATAAGAGTGAGAAGGGAGGATGAAGAAGCAGACATGAAGAGTCCAGAATGCCAACTTAATGAGTCTGGTCTTTACTGTAAAGCAAGTGAAGTGAAGAAGCAGAAAAAAAGTGCTTAAGAGCAGGAATTCTAGTCGACAAACTGGGTTCCCATCATTGGCTCTGCTGCTTACTAGCTATATCACTTCGGGGAAGCTATTAATCTCTTTGAATCTCAGTTTCATTCTCTTTAAAATAGGGACAGAAGTATCCAATATCATAAGGTTATTGTGGAAACTGAGATAACATATAAAAAGCTATTAGCCTAGGTTCCTGGAACATGGGAGGGAGCTTAATAAGTGAATTTGTATAGGGGAAACAAATTCAGTCTTTAGACTCAGGAAGTCCAAGGTGATAAAGGACCATCCAGGTGGCAGCTGGAAATGTAGGTCTGAAGATAGAAAAGTATACTGGGGGACTGAAATCCAGATTAGGAAATTAACCACAATGGGTTGACAGTAAAGTAAAGGTGAGATATACCAGGGCCAAGAGTCAACTGAAAAGATAAGGTGAGACTAGAGCCCTGAGAAGAAACTCAAATAAAGGGGGTTCAACAAGGGAGAGGAGTTAATGAAGTAGAGAACATCTACACTAATAATAGACAAATTTGTAAATTGACCATACCTCCGTGACACCCCACAGCCAATCAGGAGGGAATATGCAAATTAGCAGGACAAAGATGGCACGGCCACGGAGCCAGCTGAAGCAGGCGGGAGGCTTGGGTCACCCGCGGCGACGGAGGAAGCCAAGCTTCCCACCCGCCTGGGCTGACGCTGAAAGAGGGGCCTTTGGGCGGCAGTCACGGAGCTGGCCTGAGCGCAAGGGAGGCTTGGGTCACCCAGGCCGGCCGCCAAGGGAGGGGCCTGCAAACGGCCCTCAGTCCCTCACCCAGGCTGGCCATGCCACCATCAGGGTGAGGGTCCCCGCTGGGGATGTGTGGCCAGCCTGCAAACAGCCATCAGCCCCTCACCTAGGTTGGCCAGGCACCCCAACGGGGACCCCCACTCTGAAGGGGGGGGTGGCTAGCCTGAAAACAGCCCTCAGCCCCTTATCCAGGCTGGCCAGGCCCCCATGGGGTGAGGGTCCCCACTGGGGGGCATGACCAGCCTGAAAACAGCCCACAGCCCCTCACCCAGGCTGGCCATGCCCCCCATCAGGGACCCTCACCCCATGGGGGCATGGCTGACCTGCAAACTGCCCCAGCCCCTCATCCAGGCTGGCACCATCCCCAGTGGGGACCGCCCCCATGGGAATGTAGCTGGCCTGCAAACCACCACAGGCCCCTCAGGCTGCCCTGCCCCCCAAGGGGAACCGCACCCTGATCCGGGACACCCTTCAGGGCAAACCAGCCGGCCCCCACCCGTGCACCAGGCCTCTATCTATACTAATAAAAGGGTAATATGCTAATTAGACTGGGAGACCTTCCAGGAGACCTTCCGGAAGTTCTTCTGGACAAAGCCATGGTGGCGGGGCCGAGGTAGAGGTGGTTAGGGGCCAAGAGGGGAGGGCAGTTGTGGATGATTAGGCCAGGCTGGGACAGCAGCTGTGGGTGATCAGGCCAGCGAGGGGGAGGGAGGTTGGGAGCGAGCAGGCCGGCAGGGGGGGCCAGTTGGGGGCGAGCAGGCTGGCAGGGGGCCAGTTGGGGGTGATCAGGCTGGCAGGGGGGGCAGTTGGGGGCAAGCAGGCCGGTGGGGGTGGGGGCATTTGGGGGCGAGCAGGCTGGCAGGCAGGTGAGTGGTTAGGAGCCAGCAGTCCCGGATTGCGAGAGGTTTGTCCAACTGCCGGTTTAGGCCCAATCCCTAAAGTGGCAGTCGGACATCCCCCAAGGGGTCCCAGATTGGAGAGGGTGCAGGCCGGGCTGAGGGACACCCCCAGCCCCGGGCACGAATTTCATGCACCGGCCACTAGTTTAAATATAATTATGAATGTTAATCATAATAAACACTAAGGCTTTTATTATCACTCTTCATAGTTACACACACTAACTGATTTGACCCACACAATGACCCCAGGTGATATTGAGGAGAATAATTATATTCAGCTCACGGAGGAAAGAACAGGTTCAGACATGTCACAACCCCACAGCAACTAAACAGCAGAGCTCTGACAAGCACACAGGTCTAGGGCACTAGGTCCAGTGCTCGCAGTCCTGGACATGCCTATGGGAGATTTCCTGCAAAGAGATTCAGAGTGAGCTTTGCACAGACAGCTCCCACCACGAACATACACTGCATACAATGTCTCTGCATTGTTTGTCTGCCTGGCAAATAATCAACATTCAGGACCTCGCTCTTCTGTGAATGATTCTAACTACTTTCCCTCTCTTAAGAAATGTTCTGTTTCCTTCCTTTGTTCCACTGCTATTCCTTAACTATTCTTTCATTACAAGGTTCCTTGACCAGGCTATATTCCATTTATTTGTTGCATGTTTCTTGCTCCAACCAGGCAGCAAACCATGTCACATTCATTTTTTTATATTCCTCAGAGGTTCCCAAAATGTTTGGCACATAAAAATGCTCAATAAATACTGGTTTCCTTTTCTCTTATGAAGAGAATGAGAAAGACTTAAATCAGCTGTAAAAGAAATATTCTTTAAAAATTGCAAGAAATGAATAAAGTAACTACCAAGCAGCAAGAGCCAGCTAAACTGAGATGCTTGTCAACATGATACTGCATTCTTCCCCATTAACCACTATGTCTGGAGACCAGGAGTCATCAGTTAATCATCGCAGTTGAAACTTAGCACCATATGAAGCAACTATAAATACAAATGCAACTGAGTAAAACTGGAAGCCATTTAAATAAATGCATTTTTCTAAAATAACTCTAGAGCTTCATACCTAAATTAGAATGCCATATTTCAATATAAACTCAAAATAACCATAAAGTTCACCATTACCCAATTTGAAAACAACAGTTTTAGCAAAAAAAAAAAAAAATCACAAATGCCTAGATAAAGAAGAGAAAGTAGAGAATGGAGTATAACTTGCAGGGACATTTCCTGATTCCTACAAAATCGTGAAGTAGCAATCTATCCCTTAGAAAGGGGGGAAAAGAGGAGAAACATCTACACTGAGCTGTAAATTAAATCAACTGCAGTTACTGGAACTTACCAGAATCAAGAATCTGGCCGTTCTAAACTATTTAATATTAGATTTTCTCCCCCTTCCTTTTAAAGTTAATATATTAATGCACTGAAAAACTGGACAGCCACAGAAAGGGTCCTTGTAACCAAACAATTCCAATGAAATCCTAAATAAAAATGCTAAGTAACATTTCTATCACATATGGCTTACCCAAATTCCAAGCATGAAACATTTCATAGTTTCCCCACTTACTGACATAGAAAAGCCCTTCCTTGAACATAAAAGCTATCTTTAAAGAGTGCTATTTTAAACCTTATAAAAAAGAGCAAGTCTATATTAGCACGGAAAATTCTGTTCCAGCAAATAAATTATATTACATTCCCCAGTGCTATCAACTGGGTATAATGGAGGTTTTCCAGAAGATTTACATATACCTGTCCACACACACTTTCTGCTGACAGGACTGTTTAGTTGAGCAGTGTTGGCTGAAGACTTTGTACACAGGAGATACTGCCCATCCCATCCTACTACCTGAGCATCTGGTTCAGTCCTAATGCATGTTAAAGTCCACCTAGGAGCTGCTTTTCGTTTCTTGGCTCCTCTGGACAGGCTTAAGTGACAGCACTCACATGCCACACAT
Organism: Myotis yumanensis; assembly: GCF_028538775.1. Lineage (NCBI taxonomy): Eukaryota > Metazoa > Chordata > Mammalia > Chiroptera > Vespertilionidae > Myotis > Myotis yumanensis. The sequence goes on along the minus strand of NW_027223759.1, from coordinate 30,986,723 downwards.
GTTTGAACAAACTTTCAAATCCCTTAATGGCACACTTGGGACAAAGTATAATACACTGTTCAGGAAATACTTTGGAGCCAAGAAAAGCAATTGATATTTCCACAGGGAGTTCCTGACAAGACTTGCCAATAGCTTCTTTCATTATAAAATATGACCATAAACACTATCATTTTTAAAGACATATTACAGAGGTTCTTAACGGCATATCTGTTATTGGGAACTTTGCTTAAGGTAGTTCATCCAAAAGTACCTTTTATTTAGTTAATAGGAACAGAACAAACTATCTCCATTCTTCCAGTTACTCAAAAAATCCCATTATCCTTCTAGGTCAATTAATCTCTCTCTCTCTCTCTCTCTCTCTCTCTCTCTCTCTCTCTCACACACACACACACACACACACACACACACACAAACACTATCACATTTGTCAGCTCATCCTGTCAACTCTACATCACTGCCACCATGGCCGTACCACCCTGGTGCATCATATCTCTCACCTGGATATAGATAATAGCCTTGTAAAGGATCTTCTACTCTGGCCCCCTTCAGTCTATTCCCAATAGAGCAGCCAGAGTGAGCCTATGGAACTAAGTCATATCATGTCAATACTCTAAGTCCTCCAAGGCTTTCCACCTCCATCAGAGCTAAAACCCAACTCCTAATTGATGCACAAGCCCTACCTAATCTATACAGTCCAACCCCACAAGCCCTCTGACCTCACTTCCAACTGTTCTACAGCTCAGCCTCTTTACTGTCCCTTGAACACATTAAGGCACATATTAGCTGTTCCCCAAGATCTCCACAAGGATAACTCCCTCACTTCCTTCAATTCTTACACAAAGTCACCTTCTCAATGAAGCCTTCTTTGGTCATCCTATTAAAAATCTCAATCACATCCCCAAAATTCTTATCTGTCTTCCTTATTTATTTTTTTTACTTTAGTACTTATCACTCCTATTGAGCATGCTAATCATGGTATTTTATTTATATTATGATAGAGGCCCGGTGCACGAAATTCATGCACGGGGGATGAGGGTGTCCCTCAGCCCAGCCTGCACCCTCTCCAATCTGGGAACCCTCAGGGGATGTGGGATCGGGCCTAAACCAGCAGTCGGACATCCCTCTCACAATCCAGGACTGCTGGCTCCCAACCACTCACCTGCCCACCTGCCTGCCTGCCTGATCAACCCCCTAACTGCTTCTGCCTGCCAGCCTGATCACCCCCTAACCACTCCCCTGCCAGCCTGATCAACACCTAACCACTCTCCTGCCAGGCTAGTCACCCCCAACTGCCCTCCTCTGCCGACCCAATTGCCCCCAACTGCCCTCCCCTGCTGGCCCGGTCGCCCCCAACTGCCCTCCCCTGCCAGCCCAGTCGCCCCTAACTACCCTCCCCTGCTGGCCTGATTGCCCACAACTGCCCTCCCCTGCCGGCCATATTGTGGTGGTGAGTGCCGCCATCTTTGAGGGTGTGGCAGTCAATTAGCATATTCCCTCCTTATTGGCTGTGGGCACCACCATCTTTGAGGACAGGGCACTCAACTGCATATTCCCTCCTTATTGGCTGTGGGTGCCACCGCCTTTGAGGGCAGGGCAGCAATTAGCATATTCCCTCCTTATTGGCTGTGGGCGCTGCCATCTTTGAGGGCGGGGAAGTCAATTAGCATATCCCATCCTTATTGGCTGTGGGTGCTGCCATCTTTGAGGGCAGGGCAGTCAATTAGCATATTCCCTCCTTATTGGCTGTGGGCATCACCATCTTTGCGACAGCGTGAGGGTCAATTAGCATATTCCCTCTTTATTAGATAAGATGTCATTCCCAGTGATATGCAAGCTCCATGAAGACAGGGACCTTTTTTTTTACTATTTTCTCACTGTTCTATCCCAACACTGAATATAGTACCTAACACAATGTCTTCTAAACAATTCCATCTTAATGTGCTACTATCCCCTTAAACTCAAAGCATCAAAAACCACCCTAGTCCTTCCCCTCAAAGCAGTTCCCTTTCTGTTTCCTCTGCCACAGGAAAGGGGAATACACCTATTGGCAGCTGTTCCATTCACCCTGGAACTCTGGAATGAAGATAATACAAAACAAACTCTAAAAGATCTTGATGGGCAAGGAGCATGAGTAAGGAATAAGCCATGTCATTCCACAGTATGACTTACCTACCACACAATTGTCCAGCAATTTAGACACTTTAAAGGAATGCTTATTAAATCACAAACATTTTATGTCAACATTTTACATCATTATTTTATGTCTGCTGTGAGTATATGTTGTCAGTGGTAAATTCAAGAGAAGAAAATAATAAAATTGAATTATTATGTGATCTTGGCCAAACTATGACTCTCAATCTTCATTTCAAAGAAGAGTAACAGTAATATTTGACATTTCTCGAGCACTTATAATGTGCAAACATTTTTATCAGTACTTTATCTACGTTGACTCATTCCTTACAATGAGCATGAATTTCATCAAACTATCTCCATGGAGTTAAGAAGGAATTAATTAGTTTTCTAGCAAATAATTCTGAAATGTTAATTGGGAGTTTCCTAGCACAAATAATCTACTCTAACCTTAAATGATACATTCCTTATTTCAGACATTTCAATTTGAATTAGAGAGATCTTAAAGCATGTTTAAAGCAACAGAGAACCTGAAGTATTTGATCCCAGAGCTGGCAATAATAAAGAAGAAAAGATGATTGTTAAAAATAGATTTGTGTATATAACAATTTGGGAAAAATCTGGTCATCATAGTAGATACACCTTACCAACCATACTGCTGTGGGTGGAGGCTCCAAAGACCTTGCTCTCCATCATTAAGTACCTTCCAAGTCTTTTTTGGGCCTGCCACCCAGGCCAAGAAACCAAACAGTTCTAAGAAATCCTAATTCCACTGGAATTAAGAATAATCCAAAATGATAGTGTTATATAAGAGATTGGATTAAATATAATCTAATATGATGGGTGCATATTTAAAGAACTTGGAAGACAAAACTTTAAAATAATCATTTGAAGGAAAAGGTAGTTGTCAAAGGAAACAATTTACTGTACTAGACCAATTTCATGTGACCATAAGAAGGTTTGGAACAGTCATTGAAAACCAGAGATTAAATGTGCACTTTGATTTTTCCTATTGTTTGTTTAATTTAGAATAAGAGTAGTTACTCCTATCAGCACTTCCTGTATTCTTCCAAACTCAAGTTATTTTTTCTTTCTGTGCCAAGCTCTTCCAAAATACCCACCCATACTTCTATTATTCCCTTGCTAAAATATTAGTAATCATTAAATAAAAATGTTTTCTTAGTAACTGTATAATAGACATGTTAGAAAATATAGAATAATTGTTCCTGCTTCTATACCCTCCTTAATTCATGTATAGCCTTTGCTCCGTTGTAAGTTAAGTGAAAGAATCCTGTCCCAAGAGAAATTTAGACTTAGCTAACAAAATGCCTGATTGATTTATTCCTACTATATCCTGCCAGTATAGTGCAGATACTCAACAAATACCTGGAGGATAAATGAATAGCATTATTTTCCAGTGGGTATCAATTATTAAATCAGTTCTAGGCTATCTAAAAAATATACTTTATCGATTTTTTAACAGAGAAGAAGGGAGAGGGATAGAGAGAAACATCGATGAGAGAGAAACATCGATCAGCTGCCTCCTGCACACTCCCCACTGGGGATGTGCCCGCAACCAAGGTACATGCCCTTGCCTGGAATCGAACCTGGGACCCTTGAGTCCGCAGGCCGATGCTCTATCCACTGAGCCAAACCGGTTAGGGCAATTCTAGGCTATCTATAAATATAAAAGGCTAATATGCTAAGTGTCCAACCATCCGACCAGTCACTTTGACGCGCACTGACCACCGGGGGCAGACGCTCAACACAGGAACTGGCCATTTACAGAGAAATGGCACCAAGGACCTGGCACCAACAAAGCAACACTCGGCTTCCCCCAAGTGGCACACAGGCCCTGACACAACCCTGAGAAACAGCCCACCAAATCGCAGCAGATGCTACCGAGACCCCATGGCGCAAAATGCAGCTCACAGCCCAGCCCAGCCCAGAAATGGTGGCTGTGGGCACTGGGTAATGACGTCACATAGCAACTCCCGGCTTCCTCTCCCTAGCAATAGGCCATTTAACAATAAAAAGCACCGTGGACCTGGTGCCCACAAAGCAACACTCGGCTTCCCCCAAGTGGGACACAGGCCCCGCCAACACCCTGGAGTGACACCCCACCAAATCGCAGTCGACGCTGCCGAGACCCATGGCGCAAAATGCGGCCCACAGCCCAGCCAGGCTTGGAAACGGTGGCCGTGGGCACCGGGTAATGACGTCACGTAGCAATGCCCGCTTCCTCACCCTAGCAACTAGTCTTCTTAGAGTTTCTTCAGCCCAGGAACATGACTTGCTTATAGCCAGGTGGAAACATTTTACACTTTAACCAAATGTCTGTGAAGCGTTTTCCCATGCCTCATCTCATTTGATCCTCACAGAAGTCCTGAAGTAGGTAGACAGGAGACTCGGTGGAATCCTATTTTCTTTTCATTAGCCGAAAACAGATTTAGAAAGCTTAGAAACTTGACCCAACTGAAAAGAAGAAAGAAATGGTGGACCTTGAAAATGACTTCAGGTTTTCTCACTGCGCAGAATATAGTCAAACACTGCTGCAGATAAATATTTTACCCTTTGTTCTCCCTACGTGATCTACAATAATAATCTGTTTTGTGTTGATATTTACTGCTATGTTCCTGACAATTACCTGAAAGAGAAATTGGGGTGCTTTACTGGGCTGGAAAAAGTTTAGCTACATCAGAAAGCATGTCTAACTAAGCAAGTTTATCTATATATATAAAGCGCTTGCTGCCACCAATCACAAGCGTGTGTTTCAATCTTTCATTGTGGATCGTGAATTTGGTTGACACTTCTATTACAGAGAAAGGGCGAATAGTGATATTAAAATATTTCTTCTAATTAATTTCCTTTCAATGTGCATGAATTGGTTTACCGGGCCACTAGTCTTACTATATTTTTAAGTATTCAGACAAAAGAATATAGAAGCTTGGTTCCAATGAGTAGAAATTTCACTTGAAATTCAACCTAACTCTTCAGCTAGTCAGCTTCTCTTTCACACTTCTCTTTTACTTGTTTGAGTGTAATTTAACTATGTTCCTGTTGGCCTCCTTCACTCTGATTTTCTCATGGTCACTCACTATGGTTGCATCAACTAAACTGCTCCCCTAGCTCCCAATCAAGCAGAATAGGAAATATTTACTAGTAAACAGCTTTGGCTCCTCCTACAGGAGGCCTTAGCTTTTAACCCACCTCCCAGATCTGAGATTCCAGAGCTGAATTTCCTGTATGTAACTAGAAAAGGCCCAGAATTCTGATCTTAGGGTTTGTCTTCTACTAAGGTTCTTGCTCCTAGTACTGCTCTAGCCAATACTAGTGTAGGGATCAAATCCAACCCTTAACTCCCAGCCCAGTGGCTGCATCTACTAGTCTGTTTGTAATAAGACAGTCCAACATTTCTGAAATTAGAACTCTATCCTATCCCAAAGTCCCAGAAGGACCCACCTCCTACATAACAACTGCCTAACTGCTTTCTGAATATCTGTGCAACACGCCCCATGAATGGGGGATCTGCTGTCAACAAGTCAGGATGGCATCTGGATCTGCAACCATTTGACTCTGTACCTTGTCCAGCTCTTGATTTTTTAAAATATATTATTTAATTGATTTCAGAGAGGGAGAGAGTGATCAAAACATCAATGATTAAGAGTGAATCATTGGGGATTGTGCCAGAATCGAACCCGCAACCGTTCAGTCTGAAGGCCAATGCTCTATCCACTGATCCAAACTGGTCAGGACAAGCTCTTAATCTGAATTGGGTCAGTTCTCTCAGTATCTGATCCATCAACCACAGCAGATGTCTGGTAAGATTGTGACACATTCCCAACATCTGCCTCCATAACACTATGAGAAGCCATCATACCTCTCTAGTCTTAAGATACAAGCACTAGAATTCTAATTATTTTTTTCTAAGCTGTTTATTTCCTAAAATTAATACTAGGCCTTTGGTCATTTGAATAGTCATCTTCTTTACCCATGATGGCAACTTAAAAATATTAGCTAATGCTAAAGCATATATTACTATTTTTTATTTATGCTGATTTTTATGATATCTAACAATATCTATCTACAGATCAAATAACTTTCTTTTTTATATCTCTAGACTAATAAACAGCAATAAGACCATGAAATAAGATATGAATCTGAATCCCAACTCTATCGTTGCCTACTTCCCTAAATAAGTAAGATCTTTAAGCTAAGCCCCAGGGTTCTCATTCACAAAATTAAAACAGAGATAATAACAAACTAAAGAATGGTGTGAGGCACTAAATACAGTTCTTGGTACATAGTAAGCACTAAAAAGTTAGCAATCAGCAGCAACACCTACAGATTTACAATGCTTATTTGTAATATAAAGTATTAAGAGAAGGGTCCAGCCAGAGTGGCTCAGTTGATTGAGCAATGACCTATGCACTGAAGGGCTGATGGTTTGATTCCCTGTCACAGCATACACCTGGGTTACAGGTTTGATCCCCAGTCTGGAAGCAACCAATAGATATTTCTCTCTCTTTCTCTTTATCTCTCTCTCTCCCCCCCCCCCCCCCTCCCTTCCTCTCTCTCCCTCTCTCCCTCTCTCTTTCCCTCTTCCTAAGCATGTCCTCAGGTGAAGAGTAAAAAATAAAGTATTAAGATAAAGAGAAGAGTAGAATACACTTTTTTTAGTTAACAAAAAAAGATGAAAGACAAAGTTGTTTAACAGTGATGTGAGATTAACTTGATTGGAAAAGGAAAGAATAGGACAAGGAAAAAGAATGGAAGAGACAAGATGAAGATCAAATAAATGACAAATAGAAGATTTTACAAAGCAAAGTACAGTATTCTGTGAGCTTCTGGCAAAGGGGGCCAAGGATGCTGATTTTCCAGGAGGGTGGGCTCTAGAGAACAGTTAGCAAACTCTGCTCTTGCCAGTGTCTAGGAGACTTGGTTGAGGGGCAGCAGCACTTAGCCAATGGCATGGCAGGAAGAGAGCTTTATTCCATACGTTCCTCCTCAAAGGGGAAACTTTCATAATCATCTCTTGCCAAATCATTCTCAGCCCCACTCTCCTCCTAAAACAAATCTTTTTTCCTCTCCATTCCCATCCTTCAAACCTTAGTTCAAATGTAATCTCCTCTATGTGGACCTTCCCCAATTCACTCAGTTTCATGCTTCCATAACAATATGTATTTCTCTTTCTATCCTGCAAACCATAATACAATTGTTCCCATCCCCTTTCCATACAGCCTAGGAGCTCCTTAAGAGCAAAGCCTATAACCTATTGGAGTTTGTACCTCCAATATCTAGCACAAAGCAAGATGGGTGGAAGATGAGAAGCCCCTGGTACCCTGCACTGCTGCAGGCAGAAACATCAGGATCATGGCTCCTAACTATTTGGGCAACATGCACCAACCCTCTGTTTTAAAAACCTGAGGAAAGCCACAGATGCTCAGCCTAGAAAAATACATACACATGCACTCACTCAAAAAAATAAAATAAAATAAGAAAAGAATAGTAAGCTAGGAGTCAAAGGATTCTGGATTCTACTCCCTGGTTCTGTCAAAAACTCCAAGTTCTCAGAGAAGGCAATTTCTCAACTGACAAAATGAAAATAAACTATCATTTTCCCTTCAATTATCCTTCATTAGATGACTGTAACAAAAATATACATAAATACTAAAAATGTGGAATAATTCTGAAATTAAAATTGTTATATACGAGCAAATTGTTTTTTATATTGGCTCACAGCTTGCTACTTTTACAGCTATCTATTTTGCCAAAAAACAAACAAACAAACAAAAAAAACATGCTGTGAAATAAATTGACTGTTTACTACAATAGCTAAAAGAACTGTTGTTTTTTTCCAAAACCCCAAAGGCCCTATAGTTTACATACCCAAGAGGGGTGAGCACAACAAGTATAAAGAAGCAAAGACGAATAATCCAATTAATTCACATTTGTTCACACCATTGACTACAGATTCCTTTGATAACAATATGCTTTTGTACTAACAAACCTGTAATACAATTGACCAGTATGCTTTGAGATGTTGAGCTTCTACATGTCTGGGATTCTTGATGGCAATCTGAATATTCTCTTCTCTCCAGTTTGACCTTATCATCAACAACTGTCACAGGTGGGTTGCAGTCAACAGCGCTGCCCTCTTCAGAATGGGAAGCTATGAAATATTCTAACTAATGAGTTCTAAGAGACAGACCTTCTGAGGCTGACTTTAATATAAAAAGCCATTGTCGTGCTGGCCGGTGTGGCTCAGTTGGTTGGAGTGTCGTCCAGTACACAGAAAGGTGGCAAGATCGATTCCCAGTCAGAACACATACCCAGGTTGCAGGTTCGATCTCTGGTTGGGGCACATATGGGAGGCAACCAATCGATATTTCTCTCTCACATAGATGTTTGTCTGTCTGTCTGTCTCTCCCCCCGCCTTCTCCCCCTTCCTCTCTCTAAAAATCAATTTAAAAAAACAACAACACATGTCCTTGTGTGAGCATTTTTTTTTAAAGCAACTGTCAGGCAGTCACGTAAAGACCCTTAGGGGCTCCACAGAAACAGCGTAAGTAAGGAATCCCTCTACATTTCAAGTCTGCTGAAAGTGGAAGAGGACCTGTAGACACACCCAGGCTGGCCTTCTGTCATTGCCCCTTCTCTACTCCTACCAGCAACCCAGCAGGGTCCTCCTGGCCAGTCTAGGCTCTTCTTTTTATCCATGCCAATCTTTTACAGACAGAATACAGATATTAACTGTAAAATAGAAAAGCAACAAGTTGTGTCTACGTACTCTGAATGTTTTGACTGTGGAAATACTACAAGAATTTTTGCAAATTCTTATCTGCTTAACTAGTTCCAGTGAACCAGAAATCCACAAAATTAAGATGTTTTAGGGAAAACCACAACTTTGCTTTGTTGAGTCTTAAAGCGGGTATAGGTTTTTTTCTAGAAGTAAAGGCACCAAGGCAGAAATAAGAATAACCAAGTCCTAAATCTGTCCTTTTAGAACTCAACAACAGCAACAAACATATTCAACTCCAGCCTACCCCCATCTTCTTAGGCTTCTTGCCCAAAGCAAGAGTGCTTCTGACTATACCAGGAAAGGATGTGCTTGCTCATCTTAAATAGAAATGTGTAAAGAACAAGTAACCAATTTATTTATTCATATGCTTGTTTATTTTAGCCAAGGACAACAAAAATGCCAGGCAACTTGGCCTTGTTCCTCTAAGCAACCTCTGCAGAGCTCAACAGGTGTTCTTCACTAATCAACACCTAGTCAGCTCTAGACCTACCCAACTCTTCCGTTTCTTTCAATTCTACCCACTATCATCCCTTAAGTCAAAGAAAGCCATATTTCTTGCCCTTCTTTGGCTCATCTTAATTGTAATGCTGTCTCTTTACTTTACCAAATGACCTCTAAGAATACTTCCTCTGGCTCGACCCCTTTGGCTTGGCCTTAATGCACTCCTCTTATCTTCTTGGACTTGGTCAACACTGTGCTAAATGATGCTTTCAAGAAAAGAGAAAGTAAACTAAATCTATCTATGTCCCTAGGAACTGGAGCCAACACTTAACTGTGCTTTCAAGGAATCAGAGGAGGAGACTATATCCACACTGGGGGAGCGGGGATCTGGATTAGAATAATTCACTTTCATAAAACACTCTATACTTAACTTCACAGCATTAATAAACATTATCCTTAGCACTGGCCGGGTGGCTCAGTTGGTTGTAGTGTCATCTGTACAACAAAAGGATGAGAGGTTTGATTCCTGGTCAGGGCACATATCTAGGGTTGCAGGTTCAATCCATGGTTGGTGTAGTCAGGGCACGTACAGGAGGCAACTGATCAATGTTCTCTCTCAATCTGTTCCTTTCTCTCTCTATAAATCAATATAAAAAACATATCCTCAAGTGAGGATTTAAGAAAAATGTATCCTTAAATTTGTATAAGTGCAATTAGTATGTGTCTCTTCCTGCCTGTACTCCCCACCAGACTAAAAGCTCTATGAGGGCAAGAACTATGTCATCTTGGATCATGATTAATTTCCCTACACCCTACAAATCCCTGGCACACAGGTCTAACTCAATTATTCTAGTCCAGTCAGATAAAAATGAATTAAACTTATGCCTCAACAAAGCTCTGGTATAAGGTAATACTTCCCACATTTCTAGATCTGTTATTAGTAAGAACTGCTACCATTAATCTGGCACCATTCTATGATTTTTACAGGTATTCTCATATAATCCACATGACAAACCTATGAAGTAGTTACTATGATCATTCCCATTTTATGGGAGAGGCAGTTGAGGCATAGAGAGGTTATATAATTTGCAAAGCATGTGACAGGGAAGACAAATCACAGGGGAGATAGCAAGGAAAACAACTCAAATCATTCCATGTCTGCTCACCAGATGCTTCTATATCCTAAGCATTATGTGGCCTGTTTCTGAGACAACCACAGGGCCTTAGGGGTCCATAACTACTCACTGATGCACCATGGATGCAAAAGGCCCTGAGAAGTCTATAATTAGAAAATGAAAATTTAACTCACCTTCCACTGCTCCTCTGGAAGCAGCTTCACGACCACCAGATCCCCATTCAAGGCTCTATTACGAGCAACAATCCCATCAATAAAAATGTCTCTATCACCATCCTAGGTTGAAGAAAGAAATAAAATAATTAGCTTACCAAAGCTTGGAACCAAAAATTATTTCCTTGGTTTAAAAACTATGAACTCCACAATATGTCCACTGATTTAATAGGAACACTAGTACATAGCCATAAGCAGACGTAGAGGGAGCTCAGTCCCTTTGGAACTAACAGAAATGGTGACAAACACATAAGAGCAGATTAACAGAATACTAACAAATCACCAAGTAAGAGAAAATCTACTACAAGCAGGTCAAAGACAAACAAAAAACACACAAAGCAAAAAACTAGGATTGCATGCTTTCATAACTGAAATAAGAAAGGAGTAGGTTATCCTTAGGTTATCCTTTTTAGTTTTAAATAAAATAAAGCATGCTGATATCTTTTCTACATCAGCTAAATTTTTTTTAAATAAGGGTAAGAGTAAAAAAAAATAGAAAGTTTTCAAGAAAACAGAACAACAACATATAATCCCTCAAGAACATCGAGAGCTAGAGCAGCTCTAGAATGTGGGTTCTCTAAGGGGAAGCCAGCAAAATCCTACTCCCCCAAACCTCCCCCCAGAAAAGTGGCAGAAAGAAAATTGGGATTGTTTTTATGGATAGCAAAGTAGATAGCAAAGAAGAAAAGGAATGTAAATGAGATTCATAAAGCATTCTCATGTTCCACCTCTCTCACTGACCTAGGAGCACGGTAAACTGTGAATGCAACAAGGCTTGGGTACTTTCACCCTCAATCACATGCTTATAAACAACCCACTTTAAGCAGTGTAGCCCCAGTGAACTCTGCAGGTATCGATTGCTAAACTTAAATCAGTGCCAGATTACGTTACAAAAATAAGCCAAATTTTACAAAAATACTTAAGTGGAAAACACAGCTAAGAAAAAGCATGCCTTCAACAGGTAAGTGACAAAATTAAGTATTTTCCAAATGTTTCATCAACAAACATGCAAACATTCCAAAAGTTTATACTACATGCTTCTTTTCAGAGGATAAGAGAGAAATAAAAGGTTAATTTTTCTTAAATAGCAAACAGGCTTGGAAACTCAAAATTTTCTAATATAGATGCTATAGAATGGATTTAACACTCAACAGACGACTACAGGTGATTACTATGACATGTTAGTCAAAGTTAAAATTAGCATTCCAAATTTACCACCCCCACGGGATTTTAGACACTCAGCAATTTTTATAGTTTCTGGTTACAAATCATAAGAGATCTTTTAGAACAGTCTTTCTGTTCAAGTTCCATTCTAGCCATGGGCTGGCAGCTATGCCTGCATACTCTGCCAAACCTGACCCACCCTAGTCCCTGAGGGACAGCTACCATGTTAGCCACAAAGACAGAATTACCACAGTTGACCTCAAGACAAGCAAGAAAGAGGCAACCAGAGAGTGAACAACTAAAGTGTGACATACCACCATCAATCACTGCCTTCTGCAATTTATAAAGCAATAGGATATCTCTGGCTTCCTAAGAATGAAAAAAGAGCTGTCTGCATGTAGGTCATCCTACCCATTATCATGTGTCAAAACATGCAGTGAGATGCCTCTTTCATGAGCAGTTACACCACCCTTAGACAGCTCAGAGATTTAAGACGTAAGATGCTGGTATTGCCATGTTTCTATCCCAGGAAACCAAGAGAAGCAGGCTGAGTTGAACTTCAGACAACACACAAATCTATAAATATTGCACCACTACTGAGCTCTTACTTCATTCATTCAGAAGCCTGTATCTATTGCAGAATCTCTTATTTTAAAGACACAAAACATGGGAATACCTCAATGTTAAAAGTTTGCATCATCCCTCTTAACTACTTTTTAAGGCCAAAAGGTGAACTGGCTGCAACATCTGTCACCCCATTCTTTTTTATGGCTGAGTAATATTCCATTATATATATGTACCACATCTTCTTTATCCACTCATCTATTGATGGACACTTAGGTTGCTTCCATATCTTGGCAATTGTAAATAATACTGCAATGAACATAGGGGTGCATATATCTTTTCAAATTAGTGTTTTAGATTTCTTCAGATAAATACCCAGAAGTGGAATTGCTAGGTTATATGGTAGTTCTATTTTTAATTTTTTGAGGGACCTCCATACTGTTTTCTATAGTGGCTGCATCAATTTACAATCCCACCAACAGTGCACAAGGGTTATCTTTACTCCACATCCTCACCAATACTTGCTGTTTGTGTCAGTAATACTTTTTATATAATCCAATGGGTAAGACCTAAACTTGAGATATAAATGTGAATCCTTGGCTTCTGGAAGAGAAGGGAATAAAAGAACTAAACTGAGCTTGAGACCAGGTCTTAAGGTTAATATAATAACAACAATATCTATGAAGTACACGACTACACTTGTATTCTCACTAAACCTGTCCTGTAACATTATGAAATACTAGAGGCCCAGTAATTGGATTCATGCACCAGTGGAGTCCCTCATCCTGGCCTGCGCCCTCTCACAATCCGGGACCCCTCGGGAGATGGTGGACTGCAGGTTTCGGGGATGGGACCAAAACCGGCAGCCCGACATCCCCCAAGTGATGTAGTAGTGCGCAAAGCGGCAGGCAGCCAGGGAGGAGCCTGAGCCCAGGCACCATGCTGCTCCGGTTGTGCCTGCAGTCGCCCAGTAGCGCTGCCACGGAGGCAGGAGAGGTTCGTGGGAGAGGTTCGCACCACTGCAGCTGCGCTCCCACTGTGGGAGCACACTGACCACCAGGGGGCAGCTCCTGCATTGAGCGTCTGCCCCCTGGTGGTCAGTGCATGTCATAGCAACCGGTCAAACAGTCAACTGGTTGAACCATCGACCCATTGGTTAGGGTTTTATATATATAGACGTTAACTGACATCTTATATAATAAAACCCTAATATGTAAATCAACCGAACAGCAAAACGATATCCTCATCTATAAGCAAAAGTTTATTCCTATAGTATCTTCTGCCTTGAAAAATATATAATTCTACTGCTATCCTATTTATGGTGTCATAGTTAAGTCAGGAATTTAAGAACATTGCTCTCTTAGCTTTGTACAATCAAGTCTTATTCAGAGGCCTGCTGCTAACTATATGCCAGGGTGGACTTCCTTTAATGGAAAAGAGCCTGTTAAAATGAGTCATGAACATAAGGAAGGGTATAAAGACCCAATGGTAAAAAGCCTTGTACCAAGTCCTATCACCTACATAAAAGTGATGTGAGAAACTGACCAAGAAAAAAAAAGCATTACACATTATTTTTGGACAAATGTGCAGATTAGCTCATGCAGTAGAATGAAAGTAGATAGAATATTTGTTTAGGAAAGATTAACATAAATCAGTGGAAAACCCATAAATCCTTTTAAGCTATAAACCAAGGGCATCCAATTACATGAACTGGTGGGTGTCTGGGTGGGTTCAGCTGCTCTGCAGCCTAGTAACAAATGCCACCCTTTTCATTTGAAGTGTGATTTTAAGACTGGCAGAAAGGGTTGTTAACCAAAAGCAAATTTTGTTTAAATCTGAAACAAATCCTTGCCCGTCCTCAATTTTGTTTTACTACTCTGTTTTTTAGTAAGAATATATTATTTTGGTTCCAGAGCATATCTAAAAATTGAATGTGAAATTAAGTTTATTATAAAATTATTGGACTTACCGGGGAAGGAATGAAGGCTTCATGAAACTTCTTTGGATTAATTCTCAATACACCCTTTAAAATAAAATTAAAAATATATGAAACTTCAACAAGTTACATGTATGATTTTTTATACTTATTTTATTCTCCAATAAAAAGTTTTAAATTAAACAGTTTGATCTAGAAAACAAGTTAGATTATGAGAATTGCTCATTAAATGCATGAAACATGATTTATATTGGTACATGTAACATAGGGTTCCATCAAATACTGAAAGCTCACACTGGCTCCTTGTTGTGAACAGGTAGAGGTAAGAAGTAACAAAGCCTGGCGTGGAGTGGGAAAGTGGCAGCTATTGGAATTGTATATGCCCCTATATGCTGGTCTTCAAATTCAAACTTTTATTTTAAGAACAAGGTGATCAGGAAATTACACTTCACTATATAATGGCCTTTTTAATTCTCTAAGACCTTTCCACAATTGCTTGTTTCTGTGACAATTTTCAAAGTGATACAGGTTGATTTCCAACCTGGATACTTAGACTCGAGGGATCAGATGCATAATTTTTTACTCTAGCCCCTCTGCAGAGCGGAATGAGTCAATAATTCAAAGTGGTCCAGAACCAGCTCTTAATGTAAATGGGGATCCTGGCTCCAATAGCCAGGCCACCCAGTCTGCCTTCAGCTTCATGTTATTCCAGCACCAAATCAGGGTCTGCTTCTATTTATGCACAGGGTGCAGGTGGGGGCTGTGCTCAATACCAGTTCAGTATTTTAGGCTCTTGCAGGAAGTTGTAACCCTCCCCACGTCCCAGCTGCATCTGAAGGCCAATGGAACACATGGGTGGAGGCCATTATTTTGCTAAGAGCCAGATTCAAAGAGTATCTTGAGAAAGCGTTTTAAATAACATTTCCCCCCTAAAATGTCGAAAGACTCAAAGATGCATAATTAACAAAACAGGTAAGGGCATAAAATAAAGCAGAAAATAATTCTTTCTTTCACTGGCCCACCATGTTTAAATTATAAATTTCCATGCAACAGTTTATACTACCAATAATATCCCAATACGACTACTACAAATGCTCATTCAGTCCATAGTTTAATAATTATTTCTTGAATTCTGACTATATTCAAAACCCTGAGATAGATAATATGGAAGAGAGAGTGATGACCAAACTCAGCCCTATTTGAAGTAAAGCATTGGTCATGCTCATATGCATGAATACAAGTCCTTTGGTTGATCTCTTACCCCACGCCTCCTCCCCTGCCTTCCCTCTGAGGTTTGAAGGTCTATTTGATGCTTCTATGTCTCTAGACACAGACAATAAGAGGGTGGTGGGGTCATGTGCTGGGGGCCAGGAGGGGGCAGGGAAAGGTCAATAGGGGAAAAAGGAGACATATGTAATACTTTCAACAGTAATTTTTTAAAATGAAGTAAAGCATGAATGCTGTGAGGATGCAGCTCACTTTCAGCTGGAGGAACCTCCTTGACTTAATTGAAACCTGGCCATCCCTGTTCTCTTCCAAACCCCACAGATGCTTTGAAGTTCATGCATTAGCTCCTGCTATAGCTCCTAGGGCTGTCATCTTCAAACCTGATCATATTCCTAATTCACGAAAGCTTTGACTTGTAGCTCACTCCCAATCCTATAAACATTTAATGGAACTTCACATCCATATTGATGACCAGGCAACCCTAACAGTCACTCTAGCCACCTTTTCTTCCACCCAACCCTAGTCACTTTCTCCCATGTTCACACCCCATGTCTTGTCATCATTGCTAATCACACCACCTCTAAACACAACAAGTCAAATATCATACTTTCTGATTAAAATCTCCTGGCCTTCCAGCTCACTTACGGTAGAAATACCACTTCGAAAATTTTTCATCTTCACTAAGAACTCCAACCCATGAACCTGACCACACTTTGACCATTCATCATCTTCACGCTATGCTTACTCCCTTTCTTGGCTACCTAATTGCCATGGCCTGCCATTACCTCCTGCCTTTGCAAACCTGGAGCCTTGAGTCCACTCTTCCTCTTATATGTAACTAGTAAAACCTCACTCCCAGTTGACCGCAACTATCTGCCTTCTCCATGACTAAACCCAAGGAGCTGAATGTTACTGTAGAAAAAAACCACACAACTGGACTAAGTAGCCTAACATGGCAATCACAAACATGTTTTCCATGGCTTACAGGATATTTGAGAATATTCAAAACTAAGGAATTTCACATATCCTATATAATAAAAGCCTAGGTGGCATCGCACGATGTCGTCACAAGATGGCCGCTTTACGTCATCACAAGATGGCCACCACAAGATGGCCAGCAGGGGAGGGCAGTTGTGGGCAATCAGGCCGGCAGAGGAGGACAGCTGGGGGAGAACAGGCCAGCAGGGGAGGGCAGTTGGGGGCGAGATCAGGCCTGCAAGGGAGGGCAGTGGGGGTATCCAGGCCGGCAGGGGAGGGCAATTGGGGGCCATCAGGCTGGCAGGGGAGGGCAGTTGGGGGCGATTGCACCAGCAGGGAAGGGCAGTTGGGGGCAATCGAGCTGGGAGGGGAGGGCAGTTGGGGGCAATCGAGTCGGCAGGGAAGGGCAGTTTGGGGTGATCGGGCCAGCAGGGGAGGGAAGTTTGGGGTGATCGGGCAGGCAGGGGAGCAGTTAGGTGTCAATTAAGCCGGCAGGGGATCGGTTAGGGTGCGATCAGGCAGGCAAGCGGTTAGGATCCAGCAGTCCGGGATTGTGAGAGGGATGTCCGACTGCCAGTTGGGATCGGACCTAAATCAGCAGTCGGACATCCCCCAAGGGGTCCCAGATTGGAGAGGGTGCAGGCCAGGCTGAGGGACACCCCCCCATGCACAAATTTTGTGCACCAGGCCTCTAGTAAATATATATATATTTCTAGATTTTGTTGAAACATCAGCTAACCCCATCCAGCAACAACCACTTGAGTTGAATAGCAGATGCTTCTCTTATAGCAATAAAAACAATCACAAATAACACAACCTTCCTAATGTCACAACCCTTTAATACAGTTCCTCATGTTGTGGTGACCCCCAACCATAAAATTATTTTCGTTGCTACTTCATAACTGTAATTTTGCTACTGTTATGAATCGTAATGTAAATATCTGATATGCAGGATGTATTTTCATTGTTCACGACCCACAGGTTGAGAACCACTGAGTCTTATACCAATATACTACATGTCACATACAGTTGTAAGAGCCTTGTATCTATTCAACTAATTTAACCCTCAAAGCAACTCTAGGTGATAGGTACTATTATCCTCTTTTTTATAAACCAGAAAACTGAGACACTGAGAGGTGCCCACTTTCCCACTACATTCTAACCCAAGCAGTCTGGTTCCAGATACCTTGCTCTTAACTACTACAGACTGCTTCTGTTTGCCATACTCACGCCCAGGGCCTCTTTGCTCACTTATGCCATCTACTCCCTTCCCACAGAAAAACCGAACTATATTCCAACCCTCAATCTTTCCAATCTTGGTGAATGACAACATCATCCATCCAGTTTCTTGACTCAAACTCTTAATAACCATCCTTTATTCCTCCTTTTGCCTCACCTTTCACATTTAATCTATTGCTATGTCAAGCCAGTTCTAGCTCCACATCCATCCACTTCTCTCCACCTTCACTACCACTCGCCTTGTTCATGTCTCCATATTTTCTTGCCGGATGTACTCTGATGGCCTTCTACATGGTCTCCAGCTTCCATTCTAGTCTACTTGTCTTACAACTGCCAGAGATGTTTTTAAAGCATAAAACAGATCATGTGCTTCCCCTGCTTAATGCCCTTTAGTGAAACCTCCGTCTCCATCATTCTTTAAATAAAATCCAACTCTCCGACACAGTCCAGAGACCCTACATGATTTGGCAGCTGCCTAACTCTCCAACTTATTCTCACATGGTAATTCCTTTTGCTTGTCATGTCCAACAGGTTCCTTCCTTAGTCCTCAAAAACACCAAGCCTTTTTCTGCTCGCTATTCTTCAACTAGCTGCTCTCTCTCTGCCTATAATGTTCTTCTCCTAATTCTTCAAATGGCTGGCTCATTCTCACCCTTCAGATCTCAACTGAGAGATTACCTCCTTAGAGGTAGTTACAGCACTCATCACAGGTATAATTTCCTCTTTATTTCTTTACTTGCTTTTGCCTATCTCCCTAGTGAATTGCCTCTCTGTTATGTTTGGCACTTAGTAGGCAGTCAAGAAACATTTGTTGAGCTAATTAATTGGCTGCAGAGTTGAAGCTCTCCCACCACCCCTAATAATAATGTTAAGAATGTCATCTGTTTCTTCTAAATGACTGGACAGTCCACTGTAATGTCACTTCTATTCTTCTCTTTAACTCACACCCAAATGTTCTCCAGCTGATTTCACTCCTAACAAATGGTGAAGGTCCTAGAAACTAGGTTATCCTGTCCTGTCTTCCTGAACTAGAATTTCTTCTGAGGTTCAAAAACACCAATATTTTATTCCAGGGGAAACTCTGACATACTGTCTTGGGCAGCTCTGGGGGCCCAGCTTGAACCACCTTTAGACATAGCAATAGCTGGGATTAGGAAACCACCAATTCTACCATCTTCCTATCCATGTCACTTTGGTCATCACCACAAACCTAAGTCCATTCCAAGACTGTCTATTCCATACTCTCAATTTCTCCCAACATCCCCTAGAACAACCTCACAACACTGTACCTACAGAGGGAGAAAGGACATATATTCTTTGATATAATGATTTGTTACAAAAAAATTTCCAAAATACATGTGCATGATCATGAGTTATTGCTGGTCAGTTCAAACACGGGGAAGAGATTTCTTGGTCACTGTGGACAGTAATTTGATACCAATGAAATGTCAAAATATCAGTCAAAGTATTGAAAGGAAACAAAAACTATTATGCTATCCTATTTTAAAATATTTCAATATCTCTCATTAAAAGTTGCTCCTCTGGGTTGAGGAAAGAAAAAGGATGTAACAGTATGCTTATGTGTGAATACAAAAGTTACATGCTTATAAGTATGTCTAGAAAGTTTATTTTCTCCAACAACACTAAAAAATCTCTTATTGTCTAGCTCTCTACCTTACCCATTAAGGCCTGCACACATGTAGTTCATGTCAGAAAGCAGATGGACTCTGTTTTTTTGCCTATGAAAATATTATTTACAGTTGTTGTATATTTCACACAGTGACCTCATATCTGGAACCCATTCATTTCCCCATCTGCAGAGAACAACTGTTCTCATCTGTCGGGGGGAGGCTCTGGCTAGAGTCTATTGATGTCACAGGCCAGGAGGAATCACTTAAAAATGCCTGGAAATGAGAGTTGTTATACTTATCAGATTTTTGGTGTTTTATTTTACTATCAGCAAAGAGTTACTGCAAAAGTAAAAATTAATAGGAGGGAGCAAAAATGAATAAAATTGCAGAATATTTCCCTCACATTATCTGTGTAAATCCTATAACCAAAATTATAAGCAATTTTTCTTTCAAGTTATAACAACCAAGATTACCCTCACTCTTCTTCAAAGACAATAAGTACCTTGGTCCTTTGTTCAGCCAGTAAGTAAATGTTTATTCAATATAAACTTATTAAGCATCAATCAAATGCCAGCTAGGTGGGAATAAGACATGATGATCCTGCACACAAGGAAGTAAACAATCTATATGAGGAAACATAAAATGTCAAGAAATGGTAATAGGATTAAAATAAAGGGTAAACCAAGAAGTCAGCTTCAGGAAAGTAGTAAAGGCTGATTCTGTGGAGATTGTAAGTCAGGCCTCTCAGAGAGGGTGATATTTAAATAGAGACTTAAAGGTCAAGCAAAATGACATCAAGATACTGGGAGAAGGCGTTTCAAGCACCAGGAACAGCATGTACAGAGAAACAGAGGAGTCAAAGAGCAGAGTCTTTACAGGAAAAGTTTGAAGATCAGGGTGAATGGAGCAGAACGCAACTGGAGGAAAGTGCAGGGGATGAGAATGGGAAAGGCACAACAGGTCCTTGTATGTGAAACAAGAAAAAGGCCAAGAAACTGTACATAAAATGGAGTTCAGTGTGGGCCAAATGATAAACAGCATGTGAATGGATTAATGAATGGCCAAATGGCCAACTCTCCTAAGAGAGGCCTGTTAAAGAAATCCAAGGGAAGCTTTAAAAATAAAGCCAATAGGACTTCTAAAGTCAGAAAGATTAACTCATCTGTTAACTACAGTTTTCAATTCAAGAGTCTATATTAATCACATGTGCACTTAACCACAGTTAAATACAAAAAGGTGACAAAAAAGGAAGAGAAGACAATGGTACTTATTAATTGGCTGGACCTTCAGCCAAAAACACAAATATAGAAGTTGAGCTCTCAGAATGAGAAAAAATCTAACACAGTCAACATTTTCAAGTGAGCCAGGTAACACATGGCAATATTTCTATACTAATCCAAGAATTATGAAATGAACTTAATTCAAAGAATATGTGGCTCTGCCTGCCTCTCCATCTCACAACCTACTATCTGGCTCCCATTTCATGGCTAAGAAGACCTAAGCTACCCTACTCCATACTGTTTCACAAGTTCATGTTTTTATTAGTGCCACTATTCTTCCCACACATTTAATAGATCCAAACCAGTCCGGCTGATGTGGCTCAGTAGTTGAGCACCGACCCATGAACCAAGAGGCCCCCAGTTGATTCCCAGCCAGGACACATGCCTGGGTTGCAGGCTCCATCCCCAGTAAGGACAGGCAGAAGGCAGCCAGTCAATGTTTCTCTCTCTCATCTATGTTTCCATCACTCCCTCTTCCTTCCTCTCTCTCTAAAAATCAATAGACATATTTTTTAAAAATAAAAATAAAAAATAGATCCAAACTAGTCATCCTTCAATATCCACAGCAGATGTCACTGCCCCGTTTCCCAATTTCCGCCAACCACTCTCCCATAACCCGGGTCACACTTTTATCTGAGTACTTACCATCTATCCCCAAATCATCTATTCACATGACTACCTGCCCCCCATTGGGCTGCCAGTTCAAAGTACCTCACCCACCTTCATTTCAAGAGCACCCATGCGCATGCTCTTAATTATAACTGTGCCTGGCTAACAGTAGATGCTCAATAAACATTTGCTGAGCCAAACCATTATACTAGCTTGTAAAAGTACTTTGTAAACTATAAAGCACTCAACAAATATTGTTCTGCTGCTGTTTACTGTTTCCTTTCAACCTTATTCTCCATCACTCAGCTTTCATGTGCTCAAGGCAAACTGAACTATCAATGATTCTTACAGCCAAAACCTATTTTCCACTTTTATCTGAGTAGCTTACATTTGTCCCTACATTTATAAAGCTCTTTCTCTTATCTTTACTTATTCAAATAGTACCAATCCATGGCCTGGATCAAAAATATTACTTCCAGATAATACCCCGCGCTTTCTTTCTAACTTGTCAGGCACAATGGCTCCTGCAAAGAAGGTTGGTGAGAAGAAGAAGGGCCGCTTTGCCCTCAACAAGGTGGTGACCAGGGAGTACACTATCAACACCCACAAGTGCATCCATGGTGTGGGTTTCAAGAAGCATGCCCCTCGGGCACTCAAGGAGATCTGGAAATTTGCCATGAAGGAGATGGGGACTCCAGACATGCGCATGGACACCAGGCTCAACAAAGCTATCTGGGCCAAAGGAATAAGGAATGTCCCATCTTGTATCGGGGTACATTTGTCCAGAAAATGTAATGAGGATGAAGATTCATCAAACCAGCTGTATACATTGGTCACCTATGTGCTTGTCACCACCTTCAAAACTCTACAGACCATTAAGATGGACAAGAACTAATGCTGATGGTTGAATAAAGTTATACAACTACCTTGGAAAAAATATACATATATATCACTTCCAATAAAACATTCCTGGACAACCTTAACTGGAAGTAACAGCTCCCGTCTCTGAAACCTCAGAGCACTATGCTGTCTCTGTCTTGTGGCACCTATTACATCTAATTGCATTGTAGTTGTAAGAAGTGGGAAGCTCTATGCCTGTTATGTCATCATTTCTTTCAAAGCACACAGCATAGAAAAATAAACACTTTACTGATTCCACATATTCAAGGAATAGTCGTCTAGTATGATTTAAGCACCTGGATAAGTGTTCCTCTCTTCAAGCCTTCTGAAACATCCTCCTTAGACATGTAATTTTCAAAGATGCTCTTTTTCTTCCCTCGTATGGACTTGTTCTTTGACTTTTTGTCACTTGGCGAAGCACCAACACCATGTGGGCCAACCACGGAGGACACACCTAGAAACATGAGGCAGTAATCAACTCTTTCCTCAATCAAACATCACTGTATTTTTAAAACTAGAGATATTTTACCTTTTTTTTAATTTAGAATGACCAACATGAAAATGAAACTCCCTGCCCAGGCAGCGTGGCTCAGTGGTTGAGCATCAACCTATGAACCAAGAGGTCATGGTTCAATTACGGCATGTGTTACCGGCTTGATCTCCAGTGTGGGGCATGCAGGAGGCAGCTGATCAATGATCATCTCTCATCATTGATGTTTCTCTCTCTCTCTCTCTCTCTCTCTCTCTCTCCCTTCTTCTCTGAAATCAATAAAAATATATTTTTCAAAAATATTTAAATAAATTTTTAAAAAGAAAATGTAATTCCCTGATAAAGATTTCAAATAGTCACAAGAAGGAAAGAATAGGTAAGAAAACATGAATAAAATATATACAGATGAGACTTGAGTTTTAAAACAATACCACATATGCATGGAATATAATCTGAATAATGGGTTCAGTATGCTTTCTGTTTATAGACACAAACTTTTTAAAAATAGGAATTACTAAAAGATCGCCATTTTTCAAGAGGAAATTAAATAGCTGTGCTCAATATATCAACAATTTAAGACAACAAGAAATCACACTTAATTCTAGAACAAATAATGCAGGAGCATATTTAACAAGTCATCAAAAGAATTATAGGCCTCCTCAATCCTAAAACCCGCCCTGCACCTCCATTCCATTTGTATTTCAGATCTCTACTTGCTAGAGTAGACTCCATTTTCCTTTGGCTACCTCTGAGGGTCCCCAGGTTCAGCCTGCAGTCAGGATGACTCATTACTGGTTCCAAGGTTGCCTCTTCTCTCCAGATCCAGAGGGGCCTCTACTGCTCAGGCTCAGAGTTCTTCCTGCTTTGAGCAGCTCAGCTGTTACAAGCTGAAACCAAAGAGAAATGGGTGACTAAAGAGCAATTAACCTGTAGCCTCCTCTGTGCTCTTGGAAATTTAGTACTTGGATGGCAAAGGCAGTGTGGTGCGCTTCCTGGGTCCTGGCGTCACTTTGTCCTGGGCAGTTAATCAAGCACACCATCTGTCCTGAGTTTCTTTCAAGGCCTTCACCTCCACAGTTATCACTAGCTTGCTTATTTGGACCACTTCAACTAAGAACTTCCACAAATGGAACAATGAGGTAGAAGTTAAGGAGTTGTGCAGTTCTATTTAGCTTGTGAAATGCACAAGAGCAGGAGGGAAGACAGTTTTGAAAAAGTAAACTTAGTCAAGAGATGTAGCATTGACTAAGTTTAACCTTGGACAAAATGACGTTCCTCTATGAAACCAAGTAATCAATTCCTTAGAATTCATCAACAAAATCTAATTCACTGCCGCAAAACTATGCAGGGAACCCTAGATGGTTCACTAGCTTTCAAAAAAATAGAAATATTGTAGTTAAGCATCTATTTCCCTATTCTGATCTGCCATCACTTCAAACCAGTCATCTGACCAGAAGCTCGGCCAGCTGCTTCTAAGGAATAGAAATCAGCTGCCTGGATCAGCGCACTGAAATATGGGACCCTGCAGCTGGCCCCATGACCTTCTACCTGGATACTGAACATGTCATCACAATGTCTACTTTCTATTCTCTGCTGGCCACCAGCCCAGGATTTAAGCCTATACTTGCAAATTTCCAAAATCCAGGTAAGCAGCCTTTATGCTTTCCCATAAAATGGATCAAGATGTCATTCTAAACACTAGCTTCCATTTCCTCTAAATTTCCCACTAACATCCTTTATCAAAATGATGGAATTTTTCTTTAAAATGAAATTAATATAACTCAGGAGAAGCAACAGAGACAAAAGGTAATAGGCCATTTAGTCATACATGAAGAGATACAGAGATAATGTCAAAAAGTGCAAAAAATGGAGAGAAATAGCTTGTCTTAGATAAAAAAATTTTCAAGCTGAAACCATCTCATCTCATGGTACACATAAACTAATTATTAAAATTCTGTGGCACTCCAAAAAATACATTTTTTCCTATATGACAAAAATAGGTATAATTTTGATTCATTCACACCAGACAGCTATTGTTATATTGGCTGTTGTCATTTTTTTATTTGATAATTTAAGGGGAAAGGAGTCAGTGCCCCTGACTAAATAGACAGGTATTGCAATAGTCAGGTTTTAAAAATTCTTGTGGCACACCAGTGTGACGCAGCACACTGGTTGAAAATCTCTGTCTTAGATAAACAACAAAGTAGTGGGAAAGGCACATACAGGATTCCAGACTGTCTAATGGTCTAATTCAGAAATGCATTCATCCAGTCATTCATTCAACAAACACTTCTGCAAAGTACTGTACTAGGAACAATAATGGATACAAACATTAATTTATAAAAATCATATTGAACTAACAATACAAGTTGGGAAGTGATAGCATTAAATTTTTTTTAAATATGGCTAAATGTACTTATGATGAGAGAGAAAGGATATCTGCAGGACAGTAAATCAAAGAGAGCTTCAGAAAATTTTTAAGGAATAACTGAGAATGTGAGAAAATCATACTGCTGGCAAAGGAAACAGGGGTGGGGAGAGAAAGAGAGAGGGAGGGAGGAATACAGGCAGGTTCTTGCAACATTAATTCCGTTTGGATAGAGTCCAGTCTATATGAAGGAAAGCAGTGGTAAGGAAATTAAAACAAGTTGGAAGGTCTAGAAAACCAGCCCAGTTTTTCAGAAGTAGTAGGGACTTTCTGAAGCATGAGTGAGCAGGAGAGAAGACAGATCAGAGTTGTATTTCAGGAAAAATTAACCTGTGCCGGATTCATCTGCAGTTGAGAAAAACTGGCAGCAGCTGCACCTTAGGAAAGAACTAGAACAGAATGGGGAAAAGGAATGCCTGAACTAGAGTTGTACAGGCAGACAGTGAAATGAAGAGACTTTTAACATGATGTCACACAGAACAAAGTGGCATCATTTGGCAACCAGGCAGATCTGAATTAGAGCAAGGAAGTGGCACCTATGTGAAATTTCAAACAAGGAAACTGAGGAATGATAACATCACTAAGATAGAGAAGACGATGAATTCTACTTGGGGTATTACATAGCTCCATATGGAAATGCATACTCTATACATGGAAATATATACCTTTACCTATACCTCTACACCAAATACTTAGAAACTAGAGCATAGTTTAGAGAAATGAATTACCCAGCCATCTGCATAAAGATGGTACTCCAAAGTTTTCTAAAATAGATGAAATTGCTAAGAAAGGGTAAACTATACAGAAGAGGGGCTAGGACAAAATCTGGGTTAGAGCAACTTTTAGGAAATGGAAAGAAGAAAAAGTAAAAAATATAACAAAGAAGTTAATAAAGATATACAGGCAGACACTGAAATGAAATAAAGAACTAACAAAATCAGATGTTACCAAAAAAAAAAAAAAAAAAAAAGGAAGAAAATAACTTCCAAAGAAAGACAGGCTCATGTTTCACATAATCAAAAAAATCAACATAAAATAAAATAAAAATGGAGGAAATAGCTTAAAATGCAAGCAAATAAAAACAAACAATCCTAATATATTTAAAATGAAAAGCACAACATACTAAAGAGATGGGGAGAGAACTAACCCAAATAACTTTTGAACAGTTAAAAACAAAAAATAAATAAAAATTAAACTCAAATTAATCGTTTTTTAAAGAGGTATGGCTTAGCAATTCTAAAACTACTTTCTGGATATTCTGAGAGTAAACAAATAAGTAAATATACTGTGGATAATAGGAGTCGGACTTGTGAATGTGAGAAAGAAATTACAAATATAGAAAGTGTAAAAACTAGAATAAAGGCCTGTGGTTTTGAAATGAAGTTGGAGATATCACTGCCAGGGCTGACCAGCAGCCCCTGAATGACAGATGACCAGATTACTCAGACACAATTTGACTGTGAATGAAGGGCTAAGGGGCTTGCCACAACACCTGGGCCTAATTTCTCTTTAAATTCCTGCCTACTTGTTCCCAGAGATCAAGGTCTAATGTTCCAGCATCAGGGAACAAAGGATTATCTATAATAATAAAAGCGTAATATGCTAATTAGACCAGACAGCTGAAGGACCTTCTGGACGTCATTTCCGATGTCCTTCCGGATGAAGCTGCGGCAGCAGGGGCTGAGGCAGAGGCAGTTAGGGGTGATCAGGCAGGCAGGCAATCAGTTAGGGGTGACCAGGCAGGGAGGCGAGCAGTTAGGGGCAATCAGGCAGGCAGGCAGGCAAGCGGTTAGGAGCCAGCGATCCCAGATTGCAAGAGGGATGTCCGACTGCCAGTTTAGGCCTAAATTAGTAGTCGGACATCCCCCAAGGGGTCCTGGGTTGCGAGAGGGTGCAGGCCAGGCTGAGGGACTCTCCTCCCCTCCTCCATGCACAAATTTTGTGCACCAGGCCACTAGTAAGTTATAATAGTCTGCAAAAGGCCCTTTAATTGTTTCTTGGTAACCGAGGCACCATTCGCCTTTAACAACTGCTTAAGGACTGTGGACGGAAGGGGTCACATGCTGACCTGACAAGCTCAGGGGAGGCCTGCATGGCAGTCTTGCAAACTCAGAAACCTAAATTAACTACAAAGGATGGTCTGAAATTAAACTTTAACTAAAAGCAGTTATGGTGGGCAGTTATGTCCTAGGCTGGTAACTTCACTGACAAGGTCAACCTTTACCTTAACTGAGCCTATCTGTCTTTTTGCATCTCTGACAACATACCCTTGAAGTGTCTGGGTAACTCGTAACTTCCTGTTTTCTGGACCCCCTGGGGCACAACCAAATGTGCTGGGCGCCAGGACAGATACCACAAATTCCTTCATGATCATGTTAATTGTTCCTGCACCCACCTAAGTATGTGTCCATCATTTTACTTTTTATCCAACCCCAGGGGTTTCCCCGCTTTGCTTTATCCCACCTCCTTAATCTATCACAATGAATTTCATGTAACCCACCTACATCCCTCCTTTGATTGCAATGTATAAATACAGATGTAACCTGCCATTCTCCAGAGCATTATCTCAATTTGTTGAGGTTCTGCTTCCCAGCATATGCTGACAGACAGTCTGGCTCAAATAAACTCACAAAAATTCTTTACAGGCTTCAATGGTTTTTTTACATTAACAGCACTATTATATATTGTTGTTGTTCTACGGATAACTTCTGTCCCATTGTGAAACCTGAACTGAAAAACAATTCCCTCGAACTTGGAAATCCTAAGGGAACCAAGAATTATAAATTATAACGATTTGTAACAGGCTCCTTAATTGTTCTTGTATAACTGAGGCACCATTAGCTTTTAATACTTTTTAAGTAACAGAGACATGTTACTCGGTGGATAGTTGCTGTCCTATTGTGAATCTTTAGCTGAAAAACAATTCCCTCGAACTTGGAAATCCCAAGCAGGCTCCAATGACTTACTGCGCAGTTACTTTTGTTTCCTTCCTCTTCGTTTTCGAGGGTTCCGCCACATCTACTTGCGTTCCTTGGTCCTCACACAGGCACCACCTTGCCGAGGCTGACCAGCAGCCCCTGAATGACGGATGAACAGATTACTCAAACACAGTTTGACTGTGAAAGAGAGGGCTAAGGGGCTTGCCCAGCTCTAGTGGCCAGAGCAGCCTCTAGTGCCTGCCTTGTTAGGCCTTTATTGGAATTTTTTATCTTTAGCTACAATCAATAGGGTGAGTAATCTTGGGAGGACACATGTTTACATTGTCCCCTAGGCAAGGGCATCCAGGGATTAAGCATAAGGATTCCAGTAAACACTTGGGGGTCTGCACATACACAGACTTATTTGGAAAGGTCAAGGAATAATTAGGGGCACCGCCTTCGGCACTCCCCTAAGTAAGAATTCTGATAAACAGGGCAGGCGGGAAGAACCAAGATGGTGGCATAAGGTATAAACCTGTATGTGCTGCCCCCCACAACATTAAAACTACAACTATAAGACAAAACAGCTATCATCCAGAACCACGGGAAAGCTGGCCGAGTGGAAGTTCTACAACTAGAAGGAAAGAAAAAAGCACATTGAGACCAGGTAGGAGGTGCAGAGGCACCAAGAACAGAGGTACGGAGGCGCGCGAACTGGGCTGCACCAGGGTGTGCGGTTTTTTTTAATCGGAAGGGGATACAAGCTCTCAAATGCACTGAACTCATTTACGGCGAGACTCTGGGGTCCCAGACTCCTATGGGGAGAAACTGGACTGTCTTGCAGCGGGTCGGAAAGTGACGGTGACTTTCTCGCACGCAGAGCTGCTCGCAGGGATCATTATTGCTGAGGGGGCGCGGGACTCAGGACGCAGAGGCACGGAGATGGCTGACGATGCCATTGCTGTTTGCTCCGCCCTGGTGATTCTCTGAGACCCCGCCCCACTCAACTTACATCCCCACCCAAGCTGTGCTCAGTGGAGCAAAGGAATCACCTGCGCTTCTGCAGCCTAACCTAACAAACTGCAGCTGGGTCAGAGAGCTCCAAAACTTCCAAACCCCAAACAAAGAGGAGAAATCTGCTGATATCGCTGTAGCTCCTGCTGGGTGAACTCACAGAGTGGTTGACTTGGAGATCCAGGAGCCAGGGTACCCCTGGTCAGATACCAGATTTCAACTCCTCACATCCATAAGGGACACACTCAAGAAGCAGACTCAGTGAGCACGAAAGCCCCACTAGAGCAAGTTCTACCCCATAAGGGTGTCTCCAGCACAGCAGTTCTTCCACTGTAGACACAGCAGGTCCTCGCTGTCAGCCAAAAATGCGGAGACAAAGAAACATGTCACAAATGAAAGAAATGGAGGAAGCAAACTAATGGAGGACATAGAGTTCAAAACCACAGTTATAAGGTTACTCAAGAACCTTCTACAAACCTCCGAGGAACTTAGTGAGACCTTTGAGGATCTTAATGAGAATGCCAAAAAAATGGAAAAGGACCAGTCAGAAATTAAACATACACTGACTGAAATTAAAAATAATATACAGAGATCCAACAGCAGACTAGAGGATCCCAAGAATCACGTCAAAGATTTGAAATACGAAGAAGCAAAAAACACCCATCCAGAAAAGCAAAACGAAAAAAGAATCCAAAAATATCAAGATAGTGGAAGGAGCCTCTGGGACAACTTCAAATGTACCAACATCCAAATTATCGGGGTGCCAGAAGAAGAGAAAGAGCAAGATACTGAAAGCCTACTAGAAGAAATCATGACAGAAAACTTCCCCTACCTGATGAAAGAAATAGACTTACAAGTCCAAGAAACGAAGAGAACCCCAAATAAGAGGAATCCAAAGAGGACCACACCAAGACACATCATAATTAAAATGCCAAGGGTTAAAGACAAAGAGAGAATCTTAAAAGCAGCAAGAGAAAAAAAGTCAGTTACCTACAAGGGAGTACCCATACGACTGTCAGCTGATTTCTCAACAGAAACCATGCAGGCCAGAAGGGAGTGGCAAGAAATATTCAAAGTGATGAATAGCAAGAACCTACAACCAAGATTACTCTACCCAGCAAAACTATCATGTAGAATTGAAGGTCAGATAAAGAGCTTCACAGACAAGAAAAAGCTAAAGGAGTTCATCACCACCAAACCAGGATTATATGAAATGCTGAAGAATATTCTTTAAGAAGAGGAAGAAGAAGAAAAAGGTAAAGATAAAAATTATGAACAACAAAGTGACAACAAATAAATATCTATCAACAAGTGAACCTAAAAATTAAGTCAGAATAAACTGGTGAATATAATAGAAGCAGGGGCATAGAAAGGGAGTGGACTGACAATTCTTGGGGGGAAGGAGGTGTAGGGGGTGTGGGAAGAGACTGGACAAAAATCTTACACCTATGGATGAGGACACTGGCAGGGGGTAAGGGCATGGGGTGGGGTGGGAACCAGGTGGAGGGGAGCTATGGGGGGAAAAAAGAAGAACATCTGTAATAATCTGAACAATAAAGATTTATTAATTTAAAAAAAAAAACAGGGCAGGCGGCCTTCCACACACTTCCCTTTTATCAGAATGTCCTCCTTACAACTTTTCAACCAAGACTCTTGTGCTCCCCAACATATCATTATAACTCAATAGTTTATCTATATATATATAAAAGTGTAATATGTAAATCGGCCAGACAGCGGTACAACTTGTCGGCTATGATGCACACTGACCATCGGGGAGCAGACACTCAATGCAGGAGCTGCCCCCAGCCCGCAGGCCCTGATCGCCGGATTGGGGCCTGCCTGCCAACCTCTCGGTCCCTCCCGATGGCCAGCAGGCTCTGATCACCCAATGGAGAACAGGGAACCAGGGGTGGGTATTGGCACGTCCACCAGCCCCGATCATCCTGCCAGTTGCCCCACACACAGAGGGCGACTGCGGCTGCGGTGGCAGGGGACAGGGCCAGCTGCTGGCAGCCAGGGAAGATAGACCCTGATCGCAGGCCAGGCCTAGGGACCCTAATCGTGCACGAATTTTGTGCACCAGGCCTCTAGTAATATATAAAGAGATACAGAGGAAATGTCAAAAAGTGCAAAAAGGGAGAGAAATAGATGGTCCATCCACAGAAATATAGATGTGTCTACACACACACACACGTACACACAAATGTATACAAGTATGTATGTATATATTCTTATATTATCTAGCTCTGTCTGCTAAGATGGTCTAGAATAAACAATATCCCAGTAGCAATGAACATATCTAGTACCCAATATCACTTTTTAAAAAAATATTTTTATTGATTTCAGAGAGGAAGGCAGAGGGAGAAAGAGATAGAAAATCAATGATGAGAGAGAACCATTGATCGGCTGCCTCCTACATGCCCCACACTGGGGATCGAGCCCACAACCCAAGCATATGTCTTGACCCGGTAGTGAACCATGAACTCTTGATCCATAGGTCAACGCTCAACCACTAAGCCACACCAACCAGCCTACCCAGATCTCACTTTTTAAAAATATTTTTAATATGTTTTTATTGATTTTAAAGAGGAAGGAAGAAGAGATAGAAACATCATCAGGCTGCCTCCTGCAACCCCTCTCCTTCCTCCCTTCCCCCCAACCAGGATCAAGACCACAACCTAGGCATATGCCCTGACCAGGAATCGAACCAGCAACCTTTTGGTTCATGGGACGATACTTAATCCACTAAGCCACACCAGCCAGGCTTGTTCTCACTTTCTAAATACCATTCACTGCAAAAAGGATCCAGGGCTCCTTAGAAATATGGCCAATTCTGAGACTGGCTTGAGGAAAGTACAATATGAGCCTAGAGGGGGGTTGGCAAACTATAGCACATAGGCCAAACAAATCCAGACATTCACCTTTCTTTATAAATAAAGTTTTATTGGAACACAGCCACAGTCATTCATTTACAAATTGTCTATGGCTGCGTTCCTGCTGTGAGGGTGGAGTTAAGTAGTTGCCACAGAGACTATATGGCCCACAAAGCCAAAAATATTTATTATCTGGCCACTTACAGAAAAAAGTTTTCCAAGCCCTGGCCTAAAGTATCTTGTCATTCCAAAAAGTCAGGAAACACTCAAAAAGTGATGGAGACATGACACAAGTTCACAGGAGCCAGCTGAAAAGATTCCCACTGGCCAAATATATAATCATTTAAGGATTAAATATTTTTAATGATGACAGCTTATATGTAAACCATTAAATAAGAACCCATGAGTTCATACTGAAAAAACAAATAAGTAAATGGAAGGGGGAAGTTCTTCCTTACATCAGAATCCCAACTAATAATTGTAGAAAAAATTATGGAATTAGAATATTACCATTGACAATCATCATCACAATTAATTCAGATTCATCAGTGGATGATTAAAACTAATGGGTAAAAGTTTTGAGGAGTAACAGAATATTAAATAGTCTCAAAATAGTCTCTAAGATACTTATTAAATACAAAGAGGAAAAGCATATCTTGACGGTAGAGCAATCTGGCAGACTACCATAACCAAGTGATTAAAGTAGACACCTGTAATGGGACAAGTCAACATCACATGCCTCCTGATACATAATGAAAAACATGTCATTTGTGAAACATGAATTAAACCTGCTACAAAATAACTGCATAGCTCAGCTGGTATGGCTCAGTGGTTGAGTGTCGACCCATGAACCAGGAGGTCAGGGCACATGCCTGGGTTGAGGGTTAGATCCCCAGTAGGGGGAGTGCAGGAGGCAGCCAGTAGATGTTTCTCTCTCATCACTGATGTTTCTAGCTCTCTTTCCCTCTCCCATTCTCTCTCTGAAATCAATATTTTTTAAAAAAACAAAAACATATTTACAAACTGGCCTATAATCTTCAAAAATGTTAAAACTGTTCCAGATTAAAGGAGACTAAAGACACATGACAACTCTATGCTACTTGTGATGCAGGATTTTTTTTTAGAGAGAGAGGAAGGAATAAGAAGAGAGAAATAAACATCAATGTGAGAGAGAAACATCGATTGGTTACCTCCCCAAACGTACCCAGGAATCAAACCCGCAACTTGGGCATGTGCCCTGACCGGGAATCGAACCAGCAACCTTTTGGTGCAAGGAACGAGGTTCAACCAACTTAGCCAGATTTTCTTTGGATATAAAGAGCATGACTGAGGAACTTGAAGACATTTAAATAGAATATATAGATTACATCAATGCCATTACATCAGTGTTAATTTGCTGATTTCAATCATTTCTTTAGGTTTGAAATTATGTTTCCAACAAGAATCCAAATCTTTAATTATAAAATCATATCTGTTTATTGAATTACATTTTTTCTCATGCTAAAGAACATTCCCAACAATTGACAATATAACAATTAAAAACTCCCCCTTAACAGCAAATACAAATGATGTACTAAATAAAAGTTCAAATAACCAGTTAAACGATATGTGGGCTACAAAATCACTTCATCCTATTTCATATGGGCCAAAACAGATTTATTAGCTGCAAGCTCAAATAAAGTGATCTCAAATGAGAGTTATGTCAGTAAAAATACTGCCTCTCAACAGGTCAGAAGTGACTTTACTCACATTTTATAAAATATTTTGAGGATTTAAAAGATTAAATGTCCTGAAAGGGACAACAATCCAGCACTTTTTGCAAACACAGCTGTTGGTTAAAGCTCTTGGGATTCACTCAGTTGTAGGGAGAGATAATGGTTATAAAATATTAAGAAAATTTTGGAATCTTTTCTTATTAATCTAATAGCTGACTTGTTTCCTAACATGTGCTTCATTGCTATATTCTAGGACCTCTTCAGGCTCTCGGCAAAGAGCAATGAACACAACATGACCTTACAAAGTCCCTACTCCCATGGTATTGACCATCTAGGGGGTGGAGAAGACAAGCAACCACTTACGGCAATAAAACAGACTGAAGAGATAGTGACAAATGGAATGGAGAAAGAGAGCACTGCTTTAGCTTTGGTGATTAGAAAAAGCCTCTACTGAGGAAAAAATACTGTAGCCAAGATCCAAATGATGAGAAGTCCACCACGTGAAGGTCTCCGGGTAGAGCCTTCTTGGGAGAGGGCATGACAAGCACAAAAAACAACAAAGGAGAAACAACCTCAGCATGTTCAAAGTTTAAATAAATAAACAAACAAACAAGCAAGCCCTGGCCGGTTTGGCTCAGTGGATGGAGTGTTGGCATGGGGACTGAAGGGTCACGGGTTCGATTCCGGTCGGGGGCACATGCCCAGGTTGCAGGCTCAATTCCCAGTGTGGGGCGTGCAGGAGGCAGCCGATCAATGATTCTCTCTCATCATTGATGTTTCTATATCTCTCTTTCCCTCTCCCTTCCTCTCTGAAATAAATAAAAATATATTTTTTTAAATAAAATAAATAAATAAAAGAGGCCTCAGTAATACTCTCAGTATAGTAGGTTATACCAAAGAACTGTCAATTTTGTATCAGGTATGGTAATGACATTATGACTGTAGATAACAATTTTCAAATTGTAAAGCATGTATATGTATGTGAAATTCCAATAAATGATGTCAGGGATTTCTTTAAAATATTTCAGCAAAGGGAAGAGAAATAAAAAGGCAAATATGGAAAAATTCTTGAATTTGGGAAATAGGTCAATGGAGGGTGATGAACTACTCCCTCTAGTTTTTGTATATTTGAAA
This sequence comes from Myotis yumanensis, assembly GCF_028538775.1. Taxonomy (NCBI): domain Eukaryota; kingdom Metazoa; phylum Chordata; class Mammalia; order Chiroptera; family Vespertilionidae; genus Myotis; species Myotis yumanensis. The sequence goes on along the minus strand of NW_027223759.1, from coordinate 30,951,902 downwards.
CTTTCATAATAATTTTTAAAAACTCCACAGAACAAAAACTTCATGCTAAAACTGGCAATATCTCATAACTTCTTTCTCTTACTTCCACACCCCAGATCAACTCTTACTTTACCAGTCTTCCGATTATCTCATTTGAGGAGATAAAATGAAAGCTTTAAGGATAGGTACACATTGGTCCTGGCCTATGGTTAGAGCATCGACCCAAGGACCAAAGGGTCGCAAGTTCGAGTCCAGGTCAAGGGCACATACTTGAGTTGCAGGTTTGATCCCTGGCCCTGGTCAGGGTGCATGTGGGAGTCAACCAATCAATGTGTCTCTCTCACATCGATGTTTCTCTCTCTCTCCCTCTCCCTTTCACTCTCTCTAAAAATCAATGGGAAAAAATATCCTCGAGAGAGGACTAACAAAAAAACAAACAAATAAAAAAAAAGAATAGGTACACACTGGATAGGTCCTACACTCTATGACTGAATCCAGTTTCTATGACAGACAGAGCTAATCTACCAAAGGCAGGGTTGGAACCCAGAGAGAATTAAAATAAGAGATTATAAAATAAATACCCACCAATTTATAAAAAGTCATGCTTTCTGACAAAATGGGAATTGCCTGGGTAAGAACTATCTTCCCAGAGATTAAAAAACCCAATACGCTTCTTCCCACTCCGTTCCATAGAGACTCTTTTGGTAAAGATCTTCTGATTGTGAAATCCCACTATCAATTTTCAGTCTTGGTCTTACTTGACCTTACTGTAGCCCTTGACACAGCTGAACATTCCCCCTCTCCTGGAGCCTCTCTACTTGCTTGGCAAATGTGATAGCAGAGCAAAATATGACCATACTCCTTCCTTTTAAGGACAAGTGTCACATCTACAGCCTCTTCTGAGAGACAGCAAGCAACTTTTGTCCCAGGTGACCAGTTCTCAAAGATTCTGAAGTAACCAGGAGCAGGTCCCTAACCCAACAATCTGTGATCTAAAGCATGGTGTGGCAGAAAATTCTGTTTCTGAACATTTAGTGGAGTCAATTATTCTGAAAAACTTACTGATATCAAATTACTACAACTATTGAACAAAATATTACCAACTTCTTGACAGCACAGTGGAGAGCTCAAAAGAGAAAATAAAATCCCCAATATCATGAGCTAGAACCCAGAATATGTAGAAGTTGAGGCTACAGAGACTGGTGCACATCTTGGTGTCATTGCCAACAGGCTTATAGTCTAAAGCTATAAGGGGAACAGAAAATAAGGCTCTGACTACATGAGATATGATCCCCCTGCAAAAAATCAAGACCCATAAAGGGCAACCAACTCAGTGAAGCAGCGGGCTAGGGAAAAAATTCACTGACTGGTGAAGAAAACAATCAAGAAATGTGTTTGTTTTGATCCAGGCTGTTCTTGGGGGCAGCACAGTCATGCAACCCCAAACACATACACTAACTTCAAGTGATCCTAGGTTGGTAATGTCCCAGGGCGCTGGCTGAATTTAAAAAATCCTCTCAGAACTATCCAATTCAGAATATTCCTATAGTCAAATGTCTGATAAATATTTACAAAACACATGAGGAAGAGAGCCTTAGGAACAGAGACATCATGATTGAGAGTCAGAAAAAAAAAACAGCAAAATGTGGTACAAAATAGTTTCAGGTCATAAAACAATAAATAAACTATTTTAAAACCATAATGTGTATAAAGAAAAAAAGCAAGTGAAAAAGCTTACTAAAAGACAAATATTTAAAGCATTAAATAGAACTGCTAGAAGTAAAAAGTAACTAATGTTGGTAACTTTACAAGTAAATGTACTGTACTAACTTTCTCCTGAAGTTTTTAAAATTATGTTACATGGTTAAAAGGAAAAGTACCATATTGTCTGATATTGTTCTCAATTTACATAAAGGAGATATTTAAGACAACTAATTATAAAGTAAGGAGGATACAGGGGCCTAAATGGTGGTAAGGTTACTACATTTCACCTAAAGTGGTAAGATGTTGATACTGGAAGACTATGACATAGGAAAAATGTCAATTCACCCCAAACGGATCTTTAAATTTAATACAATTCCTATCAGAATCCCCAGATTGCCCTAGCCGGTTTGGCTCAGTGGATAGAGCATCGGCCTGCGGACTGAAGGGTCCCGGGTTCGATTCCGGTCAAGGGCACATGCCTGGGTTGTGGGCTCGACCCCCAGTGGGGGACGTACAGGAGGCAGCCAATCAATAATTCCCTTTCATCATTGATGTTTCTATCTTTCTCTCCCTCTCCCTTCCCTTCTGAAATTAATAAAAAATATTTTTTAAAAAGAATTCCCAGATTTCTTGTAGTTATAGACAAGCTTATCTTAAAATTTATATGGAAATGTAAAGGAACTAGAATAACTAAAATAATAAAAAAAATTAAGGAGGAAACGTAGTACCTGATTTTAAGCTATGTATCAATAGAAATCAAGATAATGTGGTACTTTCAGTAGGATAGACACTAGACCAATGAATGGAACAACATAGAGAACCTAGAAATAGATCCATACAAACATGCTCAACTGATTTTTGACAGAGGTGCAAAAGGAGGGAAAATAGCCTTTGAACAAATGGTGCTGGAACAACTGGACATCAAACGACCAAAAAATAAACCTTGACCTAAACCTATCATCTTATACAAAAATTAATTCAAAATGAAAACTAGGCCAAACATACAACTAAAAAACTTTTAGAAGAAAACATAAGAGAAAAAGTTATGACCTAGGATTAGGTAAAAATAGTTCTTATCATGACACCAAAAAGCACCATTCATAAAGAAAAAAAATTGGGTAAATTATTTTTCTTTATATTTCTAGGAACTGGTCATTGACATAGATGAATAAAAATTTAAGAAATTCTTATTCAACTTATTCAACATTAGATCTCTTCTCATAAGACCAAAAAGAGTAGTTAGAATTTAAGTTCTCTCTTTTATCCTTAAGTAGTAAGAACTTGTGTATAATTACTTCACTTTAATGACATTGGCTTAACACCATTTACCTACAACCTAACATTTTATTTTATTTAAAACAAACAAAAAACCTTTTTTGCCTGACTGGCATGGCTCAATGGTTGAGCATCAACTTGTGAACCAGGAGGTCACGGTTCAATTCCCGGTCAGGACACATGCCTAGATGGCGGGCTCAATCCCAATGGGGACATGCAAGAGGCAGCCAATCAATGATTCTCTCCCATCACTGATGTTTTTTCTCTCTCTCCCTCTCCCGTCCTCTCTGATATCAATAAAAATATATTTTTAAAAATCCTTTATTGCCCCTAATTCCTCTGTTCCCACCTAATTAAATCTCCAACTTCATGAAGACAACCAGCCCAGTCCCATCCATTCCTCCTTTCTCTGAACACATGTCAAGTGGACAGAAAGCTCAGCAATGCTTATTCCCTCTCACACACCCCCCTCACCTCGGTGCCTACTCCATCCCTCTGGGTTAGAAGGAATGGCTGGTGCAGCCCTATCTGTTCCTCACCCAGATCCCTTTGACATGTAGTTCTGGCTGCCCTGCATCACCCCCATGCCTCCTCTGGGCACCCTCCCTGGTGCATCCACCTGTGTGATAATTGATATGGAGGGGAAGATGTTGGAAGGCTCGGGACTAAGCCCTTGAAGGAACAACCAAGACAAAGGAAAGAGGCCAGGCTGCCTTTGGGTTGTGACAAGACCGACTAGATGCCAGATGACAGCTTAGAGTTCTTGAAGGCCCTGGCAGGTGGACATCAAGAAGTCAACACAGCCTGGCTGCGTGGCTCAGTGGCTGAGCGTCGACCTATGAACCAGGAGGTCACCGTTCAATTCAAGGTCAGGGCATATGCCTGGGTTGCGGGTTTGAACCCGTGTGGAAATTGCAAGAGGCAGCCGATCAATGACTCTCTTTTCTCATTAGTGTTTCTATCTCTCTGTTCCTCTCCCTTCCTCTCTGAAATCAATAAAAATATTTTTTTTTAAAAAGTCAACACAGCCCAGCCAGTGTGGCTCAGTGGTTGACCAGACACCCATGAACCAAGAAGTCACCAGTTCAATTCCTGGTTAGGGCACATCCCTGGGTTGTGGCCTCAATCCCCAATAAGGAGCATGCAGGAAGCAGCCAATTGATATTTCTCTCTCATTGATGTTTCTATCTCTCATTCCTCTCCCTTCCTCTCTCTCTAAAAATCAATAAAAACACATTTTTTAAAAACCTATATTGTTGAGAATATTACAGATTCTTTTTATTCACCCATTGCTTCCCTCCACCAGGTTCCCACCATGTCCCAGGCCTTCACCACCCTATTGTCTGTGTACATAGGTAATACATACATACATACATATAATTTCTTTCATCTCTTCCCACCCTCTCCCCCTTCCCTCTGAGATTTGTCAATCTGTTCCATGTTTCCATGCCTCTGGCTCTATTTTATTCATAAGTTTATTTCATTAGATTCCTTGTTCATTTATTTTGATTTTTAGATACAATTGTTAATAGATTTGCATTTATTACCATTTTACTGTTCATATTTTATAACTTTTATTTCTTCTTAAAGAAGACCCTTTAACATTTCATGTAATACTGGTTTGGTGGTGATGAACTCCTTTAGCTTGTCCTTGTCTGGAAAGCTCTTTATGTGATCTTCAATTCTAAATGATAGCTTTTCTGGGTAGAGTAATCTTGGTTGTAGGTCCTTGCTTTTCATCACTTTAAATATTTCTTGCCACCCCCTTCTGGCCTGCAAAATTTCTGTTGAGCAATCAGCTGACAGTCATATAGGTACTTCCTTGTAGGTAACTTGCTTCTTTTAAGATTCTATCTTTGGAAGAATGCTAGGGAGGAGACCAAGATGGCGGCGTAGGTAAACACCGGAGACCGCTGCCGCAAACAACCATTTCAAAAATACAACTAAAAGACTGAACGGACATCACCCAGAACCACAGGAAGGCTGGCTGAAGAGAGACTCTACAACTAGAAGGAAAGAGAACAGCAAATCGAGGCTCAGAGGCGGCGCAGTGTGGAAAATACAAAGGTACCGAGGTGCGCGCGCAAAGCGGGCTGGTGGCTGAGGGCGCGGTTGTCGTTTTCTGTCGGGAGTGAGTCTCAGACTCTGGGCTCCAGATCCGGGCGAGTCTCTGGGGACCCAGACTCAAACGGGAGAAGCGGGATTATCCGGCATCAGTTGGAACCTGAGGGCAGCTTTCTCTCCGAGGTTTGCAGCGGCTGCCGGGGTTCTGAGAAGCAGAGCCTCTGGGAACGGGACTGAGCGTGGCCATAACTGCTCCCTCCGCCCACCCTGTTGATCCCGCCCCGCCCAAAGCCTGCGCACAGCCATTTGCCAATCGCCTCAGGCAAAGGCTGGATTAGCGCCTCCCCAGAAGGCAGACGTTTTCCATACAGCTGATTCCTATAGCCAGTCGGCCTGGGGGTCAAATCCCTCTAGTGTTAACTACAACAATTAAGGCTTGGCTAGAACAAGACTGCGCACAGAGACCACAAGGGGGTGCACCAAGAAAGCATAAAAGATGCGGAGACAAAAAAACATGACAGAAATGGAGGATATGGAGCTAAGAATCGCAATTTTGAGGGCTTGCCATAAATTTGTGCAGAGCCTCACGAAAACTAATGAGACCCTCGATGCTACGATAAAGAAATTAGAAAGTAAGCATACACGGACTGAAATAAAGAATATTATACCCAATAGCAGACCAGAGGAGTACAATAATCAAACCAAAGATTCGACAAAAAACACCCAATTGGAAAAGCAAAATGAAAAAAGAATCCGAAAGTGTGAAGATAGTGTAAGGAGCCTCTGGGACAGCTTTAAGCGGTCTAATATCAGAGTCATTGGAGTGCCAGAAGATGAGAGACAGCAAGATATTGAAAACCTATTTCAAGAAATAATGGCAGAAAACTTCCCCCACCTGGAGAAAGAAATGGACTTACAGGTCCAAGAAGCGCAGAGAACCCCAAACAAAAGGAATCCAAAGAGGACCACACCAAGACACATCATCATTAAAATGCCAAGAGCAAAAGACAAAGAGAAAATCTTAAAAGCAGCAAGAGAAAGAGGCTCAATTACCTACAAGGGAATACCCATACGACTGTCAGCTGATTTCTCAACAGAAACTTTGCAGGCCAGAAGGGAATGGCAAGAAATATTCAAAGTGCTGAATACCAAGAACCTACAACCAAGATTACTTTATCCAGCAAAGCTATCATTCAGAATTGAAGGTCAGATAAAGAGCTTCACAGATAAGGAAAAGCTAAAGGAGTTCATCACCGCCAAACCAGTATTATATGAAATGCTGAAAGGTATCCTTTAAGAAGAGGAAGAAGAAGAAAAAGGTAAAGATACAAATTATGAACAACAAACATGCATCTATCAACAAATGAATCTAAGAATCAAGTGAATAAATAACCTGATGTACAGAATGAACTGGTGATTATAATAGAATCAGGGACATAGAAAGGGAATAGACTGACTATTCTTGGGGGAGAAAGGGGTGTGGGAGATGCGGGAAGTGACTGGACAAAAATCATGCACCTATGGATGAACACAGTGGGTGGGGAGTGAGGGTGGAGGGTGGGGTGGGAGCTGGAAGGAGGGGAGTTATGGGGGGAAAAAAGAGGAACAAATGTAATAATCTGAACAATAAAGATTTAATTAAAAAAAAAAAAAGATTCTATCTTTGTCTTTAACCTTTAGCATTTTAATTATGATGTGTCTTGGTGGGCCTCTTTGGATACATCTTGTTTGGGACTCTCTGTACTTCCTGAACTTGTATGTCTATTTCTTTCACCAGGTTTTCAATTTCTTGCTCCCTTTCTTCTGCTTCTGGTAACCCCATGATGCGAATGTTGGTATGCCTGAAGTTGTCCCAGAGGCTCCTTACACTATCTTCACATTTTTCTTTTTACTATTCTGATTGGGTGGGTTTTTTCCCTTCCTTATATTCCAAATTCTTGATTTGATTCTCTACGTAATCTATGGTTGATACCCTGTATATTACTCTTTATTTCAGTTAGTGTATACTTCATTTCTGACATCCTTTTTTTACCTTGATGTTCTAATTTTCTTAAAATTCTCACTAAGTTTCTTGAAGTTCTCATTAAGTTCCTTGAGCATTTTTATAACCATTGTTTTGAACTCTGTATCCAGTAGTTTTCTTCCTTCCATTTCATTCAGTTCTTTTTCTGGAGATTTCTCCTGTTCTTTCATTTGTAACATGTTTCTTTGGCTCTGCATTTTGGCTGCTTCCCTGTGTTTGTTTCTATGTATTAGGTAGAGCTGCTATGTTTTCCAGACTTGGTAGAGTGGCCTTGTGTAGTAGGTGTCCTGTAGGACCCAGTGGCTCAGCCTCCCCAGTCACCTGAGCTGGACACTTTAGGTATGCCCCTGTGTAAATTGTGTGCACTGTCTTATTGTAAGAGCCTTGATTTATGTTGGCATCACTGGGAAGGATTGACCCTCAGGTCAATCAGTTGCAAGGATCAGCTACAACTATAGCTGAAGAGCTTCTATGTAGGAGCTGACCCTATGGAGCAGGACTTACTTCAGTGGGGCTCTCATGCTCACTGAGTCCACCCCTTGAATGTGTCACTCATGGAGGTGGTAGGCTTCTAATCCAGCATGGTCAAAATTGACCACCAGGTGCACTGGCTCTGAGTCCTCCCAGAAGGTGCAAAGTCAGCCTTTACCTGTGCCCTGCCCGGGGCCACCCAGCATGAGCTACAACGCAATATGCAGCTGGCTGAGACTTGTGTTGAGCTTGGAGGTGTCCAGGAGAGGCCAAGCTGTGAACAGGGTGGGCTGCCACTAGTGCCAAGTCTGGGGCCACTAATCAAGAGGTATGAGGAAAGCTGATGCCAGCTGTTGCCTGTTTGAGAGCTTTTAGAAAAGTTCAAAGCATGAGGCAAGAGAGGCCAGTTGTATGGACAGAAACACTGGAAATGGTTTGGATGAGCCTACAAGTAGGGAGTGGTGGGGTCTCAAGGAATCAACAGGGGAGAGTGAAAAGTGTGAGACAGGTTGATGGGGATTCAGATATGGCACAGTCTTTCAGCTCCGTGGTAGGGAGGGCTCAGCAACGGGAACAATGGCCTCTGCCAGCACCTCTATCTGGGAGAAAGCTGCCCTCCCAGCTCTTGCCCTGATTCCAGACAAGTTAGTTCCTCCCCAAATGGCCCAGGTTCCTTTCCAGCTGCTGCCCCAGCACTGGAGCTCAGAGGGATTAAGTCCAAGTCTGTCTGTGCATGGGCCCTTTAAGAGGAACTACCTGAGACTCCCACAGCTGTCACTGAGCCACAATCCCTGCTGGTTTTTACAGCTAGAAGTTGTGGGGGCTTCTCTTCCTGGCACTGGAACACTAGGCTAGGGGCATGATGTGGGGCAGGGACCCTTTGCTCCTCCATATCCCTCCCACTTTTAAACCACCACATGTGGATGTAGAACCAGCCAGTTCCATGACTCTACCCCACATCTCTGCCCCTCTTGCCAGTCTTGATGTGCTTCTTCTTTAATTCCCTAGTTGTAGGACTTCCATTCAGCTACATTTCAGGTGGTTCTGAATGTTGGTTGTTCTGTATTTTAGTTGTAAATTTTGATGTGGTTGTGGGAGTCAGTGAATACCATGTTTATCTATGCCGTCATCTTGACCAGAATGTCCAACCTATCATTTTAGGATCTCTATGAAAATCTCCATTAAATTAAACTTAAGTGTTTCAAACCTCAGGGCTAATTCTGGGACTGCTGATATCAATCTAGGATTACTGATAAAGAAAAAAAGGCCATCTCATGTACTAGAACAAGGCTGACATCATGTCATCTTGAACTCTAGCTCCCAAAAGCTTCTCTAACTTGTAACGTTTTATAATGCTAAGTAAAATTTAGGTTTATATAGTTTTAATCTAAGTTTTAAAATTATACTACCAAATATACTAGTAATTAAGAGACTTAGATTATGAAATATTTTCTTCACTTCTGCAATCCCCAAACCTAGCAAAGTGCTTGCTAAATAACAGCTCAGTAAAGTTTGTAGAAAATTCCACCACTTCCCAAGGAAAAGTGAAGTGCTGAATTTGAGACTGAAATGATGAAACATTAAAATTTTGTTACCTCAACCCATCTGCCACAATCAATCAGATCCTATCATTTTCACTCTACACTCTAGACATGTGACAGTCTCTGTCATTGTTGTAGTATTTGTCCATACTGTCTCTATCCTAAACTAGTAGCTAATAGCTTCTCCTGCTTCAAGCCCATCCTTCTTCATATTTAGCACTGGAGGACTCATAAGAACTTTAATATTATAACTTGTGGCCCAACATTGTACATTTTTCAGTTTAAACCCTAAAGCTAGGTACAAGGTATGGCTTTCCTCTTTTGAGCTCTGAAACTGCCTGTAAGTTAAACAACTCCCCTGGGTTGACTGTGTGCTGTTTGATAAATCGTACCACATACACTGGAATTGCTTGACCAAAACCTTTGTTCTGTGAGTCTGAACAGAAACTAGGACACTAATAAATGCTTAATCATATGTTACCCATTGTTCTGACTATAACCCATCACTCCATTCTTTTAATATTGTTTCTGTTAAAAGTGCTTTTGTAGCCCAGCCAGTGGTTGAGCATCGACCTATGAACCAGCAGATCATGGTTCAATTGTGGGTCAAGGCAAATGCCCAGGTTGCAGGCTCGATCCCCAATGTGAGGGGGTACAGGAGGTAGCTGATCAATGATTCTCTATCATCATTGATGTTTCTATCTCTCTCGCCTTCTCTCTTCCTCTCTGAAAGCTATATATGTGTGTGTTTTTGTAAAACATGAATTTTCAACTAACATGTAATCCGGAGATAAACAGGATATTTGTATAAGAATCCAGGAACTAACTTCAAAGGAAGCTGACTCCAGAACTGGACATTCTGATACCAGAAGACTTGTTGACTTTCAAGCATAAAAAGCAGACCTCCACTCGACCAGTTTCACGATAATCATCAGAATAGACTGTACTAACACACAGAGAACTTTCAAATGCCCTTCCCCTAATTTCTTTGTTGTGCTTTCCCTCTACCTCCTAATAAAAATCCCTGCCTGCACTAAAATGTTAAGATGGTCTTTAGGATAGGAGTCCACATCTTCTCAGGCTGCCAGCACTTGAATAAACCATCTTCCCTTACATCAACACCTGTCTCTCAAAGCAGCCAGCAGCCAAACCTGAGATTGGTATCATTATCATTGAAAGTTCAGTTGCCCTCACCAATCAGAAAATATATTATGTAAGTTTATTTATTTCCTTAGTGTTGGTGTAAGAAATGTCCAAATCTGTAGATAATTTTTATAAGAGTTTATTCAAGTTCCTGTAGCACACCTATCTTCCCAGTACAGAAGTCTGAATGGGTTGGCAATTTGATCAAGACCTTCGAGCTATCAATTGCGTAGTTATACCCTGGTACCCTGCAGTTCCTAATCCCCATACCCTACTGTCCAAAATCCCTCCTGAAACTTGTTTTTTCTGTCATATATCTCTCCAGTGCCTTTTTTTCAGTATTCCAGTTGATTCAGAAAGTCAGTATTCATTTGCTTTCATTTGGAAAAATCAACAATATACCTGGACTACCTTACCAGCAGGGGTATACTGAAAACCTTACTTATTTTTCTCAAATTGTTAAGGCATATCTCACAGATATTGTATTTCCCTATAATCTACCTTACTTCAATATATAGATGATCTACTTCTCTACTTCCCCTCAGAATAGGTCTAACAGTCTCCATTTATTACACATTCTAGTTCTAGAAGGACATAAGGTCATTGAGGGGAAGCTTCAATTCTGCCAGACTTCCATAAAATTATTAGGGCATTTCCTTACCCCAGGAGCCTAAGCCTTGACCCTTCCCAGATACAGAGTATATTAGCTTTCCCTGAACCCAAAACTAAAAGATAACTTCAAGGATTCTTAGGACTTGCAGGACTACTATAATTGGCTACCCAATTTTTCCTTACTCTCCCAACCCTTATATGTGCTTTTTTTAAAAAAATATATTTTATTGATTTTTTACAAGAGGAAGGGTGAGGGATAGAGAGTTAGAAACATCGATGAGAGAGAAATATCGATCAGCTGTTTCCTGCACACCCCCTACTGGGGATGTGCCCGCAACCAAGGTACATGCCCTTGACCGGAATCGAACCTGGGACCCTTCAGTCCACAGGCCGAAGCTCTATCCACTGAGCCAAACCGGTCAGGGCTATATGTGCTTTTGAAAGCCTCTTCTCCAGACCCCCTACAATGGACAGGGCTGAACAACATATTACTAATTTAAAGAACTGACACAGGCACCAATCCTAGGACATCCAAGTTATAATCTTCTCTTTTCATTAATAAAAGAAAAGCAAATGCATTAGGTGTGCTTACTCAGCCCCACAGGTGGAGGAACCCGTCGTATAGGGTACTATAGCCAATAGTTAGACCCCTGAGCCCAGAGCCTGCCACCTTGTCTTAAGGTAACAGCTGCAACTTTAACTCTTATAATCTTGAATAAGTAGATATTCCCTTATGTTTTAACTATCAATTTTGCTTAAAGTCCTCTATCTTCTGCCACTTTTAACTTCTTGCATCCTAGTAATCCAACCTTTACAGACTTCAGCCACCGGGGCTAAAACTTCTATTGAACTTTGGTCTCTTTTCCCTCCACCATAGGACAAGGAAAAGCCCAGAGCAGGAAGCCCAAACCCCTCTGGTAATGACAGTAAGACTCAAAAAAAAAAGAGAGAGAGAGAGAGAGAAACCAGACTCATCAACACCATCTCACTTTGCAAAATTTTATGGAAAGGGGGAAATTATAAGGACTTATTATCATGATTTATTGCCCAACATTTGGACATTTTGTATTTTAACCCTTTGCACTCCGAACCATTCTGGACATTGGCTACCAGCTACTCGACGCTACTTTGCGGCGGAAACGTGCATTTACAGACCCTCGTATTATTTAGTATAATTTTGGAACCAAGTAACGTATTATAATGATATTGGACTTATATGAATTGGGTGACATCGAGGAATGTATATTTGCAAAAAAAACAATATTTTATTGTTTATAATTTTGTACAGTATGATAAGTTTTGTAACACTCCCCAATATGCATTGCAGGCTGATTAGTGCATGTTTGACAGTAATAAGTGGTTTGACGCCTGCCACCAGGTGTTTTCCTGTTAGAACACACAATGCAGTCCCGTTTTCTTTGTCCCACATCGGGAATATGTAGTTTATTGTTTAATCTGACACAAAACCCGCTGACATTTCTTGTATATATCTTAGTAATTTTACGATATTTTGATTTAATTTCTTGTGCCATTTCAAGATAAAACTTCAGGGAAACATGCATGTCTCAAAAAGTTGCGTTGAAATAACTCAATTCCCTGTAATCACTAATAAACTGCAATGTCCCCTGACAGGGGACATCCGAGTGATATGCTAGAATTCCGATGTCCCCTGAGAGGGGACAGCGGAGTACAAAGGGTTAAACTAAAATATACAAAAGCTATGTACAAGGCACGACTTCACTCTTTTGAGCTCTTAACTGCCTGCATGGTAAATAGCCTCCCTGCATTGATTGTGTGGTTGATAAGCAACACCCCCTATATTGGAACTGCTCTACCAAAGCCTTTGTTCTGTGAGCCACAACCAAAACCAGGACATTGATAAATGCTTAATCATATGTTACCCATTTTTCTTACCATTGAAAATATAGTTGCCCCCCACTAATCAGAAAATGATATAAGTTTATAAACTAGCAATCCTTCTCTTTAATGATCAGCTCCCTAAAATTTATGCCTTTCAAACACCCTGTTCTCCACCCTCCACCTCAGAATATGTCTTTAGTTCATACTACTGGCTACATCCTCTGATTTACAAATCATATGTGAATAAAACTCTTATTTTCTTCTGGAATTTCTGTTAATACCCTAATCCCACAGCCAGTTTACCCTTCCTAATGTGTGGCTTTGATTATGTCATCACCCTACTTGAATCTCATGCCACTGCCTCAGAAGAGCCTTCAGCATCTGCTAACATTACTTGCTATCTTTGTGTCACTTCACACATCCTTTCATGTCTTATCAGTTTTACTGAACCATTCACTTATTCAGACATTTAACAAAAATGTATTGAGCTCCTACACTGAACCAGGTACTATGCTTGGCCCTAAGGAATACAATGGGGGGAGGAGGGGAGAAGAAAAAGAAACTCAAGAAGCTTCCTCTCATGAAGCTTATGGTCTAGGGTAGAAAAAAGAAGTTCATCAAACAATTATACAAATTGATGTGTAATTTCCAACTGAAACTTATACTCTAGAGAGGGAGGGTATATGATACACTCAAGGAATGTAGCTACAGCTTAGAGCAGTGGTTCTCAACCTTCCTAATGCCGAGACCCTTTAATACAGTTCCTCATGTTGTGGTGACCCCCAATTTCATTGTTACAAATTAAACATAATTAAAGCATAGTGATTAATCACAAAAACAATATGTAATTATATATGTGTTTTCCGATGGTCTTAGGCGACCCCTGTGAAAGGGTCATTTGACCACCCGAAGGGGTCGCGACCCACAGGTTGAGAACCGCTGGCTTAGAGAACAAAGAGCAAATAGGGTAGGATTTAGACAGGAGGGAAAGCAGGGGTCATACCATGCTGGAACTTGCAGGGAAGATTAAGAATTTGGGGTGGGTTTTTTAATCTTACAAGCAATCGGGAGATACTGGAGTATTTCAATCAAGAGGGTAACATGACCAGATTTAAATTCTAAGATTCTCTAGCTTCAGGGGAGAAAATGCATAGGAGACAGGGGGACAAGAATGAATGGGGCCCCCAGTCAGGAGAGCATTTGAGCAGTCCATGTAAAAATGACAATATTACTAAGATCAAGAAATGTTAATCAAGAAATATTTAGGAACCCAAATTAACAAAACCTGGTGAGGAGTTGGACATTAAGGGTGAGGGGAAAAGAATGATCAAGTATAACTTTCTGGCGTATATACTTGGATGGATGATGGTAACATTCACTGGGACAGGATTATTGGATTACAATAGGATACAGATCATTAGCCCAGTACTGGACATGCTGAGTATGAGGTAATTTTGCAACACCAACAAATTATATCAAGCAGGCAGCTGATATACAATCTAGAGCTCTGAGAACATCTGGGCTAAGGTCAAATTACAGGAGAACAAACAGTAACTGAAGTCCTGAACACAGATAACATCAGCTTAGGAAAGTGTAGGGAGAGTGAATGGAGAGGGCCTAGGATTGAGACTTGAGGAGCCTCAAAGTTCAGTAGCCAGGAAGAAGAAAATCAAAGTTGCAAAGATGAAGAAGGATATAAAAGAGAAAACTTGGGAGTGTGTTGTCAAGAAAATCAAGGTTTCAAGAAGGTAATGGGCAATAAAAAAAAGTGAAATGAAAATTGTGTTCATTAAACTTAGCAGCATGGATGTCTCAGGGAGTTTGGTGAGTGCTGTTTTAGTAAAGCAATGGAAATAATAACCAAAGAAAAATAAACTGAGGAATTAATGGGCAGAGAAGATGAGTATAGTTGGCTCTTTCATGATATTTGGCTATGAAGAGGCATAGGTGAAATCAAGAGTTTCCATTTGTTGTTGTTGCAATTATTTTCATTAAGGAAGAACCCTGAAGTGTTCAAATACTGAGAGAAAGGAAGAGTTCAGAAAGCGGGGCCAAGGATAAATTACAGCTTCAATGAGGGAAGGCGGGGATGGGTTCATTATGATTAGTACTCGCCCAACACGTCCTATACCCTCAAGTTCACACAATTCACTCATCCTCCACTCTAACCTCACTCTTAAAATTATACCCATTAAACAACAGCTCACCAGGCCAGTGTGGTTCAGTGGTTGAATGTCAACCTATGAACCAGGAAGTCATGGTTCAATTCCTGGTCAGGGCACATGCCAGGGTTATGAGCTTAATCCCTAGTGGGGGGCGTGCAGGAGGCAACCAATCAATGATTCTTCCTCATCACTGATGTTTTATCTATCTCTCCCTTTCCCTTCTTCTCTGAAATCAATAAAAATATTTTTTAAAGAAAAAAGAACAGCTCAAATTCCATATCCTCTCCCCTCTGTGAATCTCACCTAATTTCTCTAGCTCTTGTGATCCCTTCTCAGCAACCCCATAGTATACTATGTTTTCCACATTTATTTGACCACTATCCTTAACAGCAGGTTCCACAGAATATACACTGGAAAATGAACATCCTACTTCCTGTCCAGCTCATGTCCTACCCCCTCAATACAACCTTTCCTAACCATCCCAGAATAAGTAATACCTCCTTTGTAAAGTCCTGGACAATTACAACATTTAGCATTAAATTTTTAAGATCCTAGAATGTAAGTTCCAAGAGTGTGAGGATTTGTCTGTCTGGTTCACCAGTGTATCACCAGTACCTAGTAGGGTGGGTACCCAGGAAATGTTTACTGACTTAAGTAATTAAAATACCCTGTTACTCCTCAACTATAAATTATTGAACAGTAGAAACTATGTCTTATGCCTATTTATACATAATGCCCTACAAAAGATATGTTGAATAAGTTTTATAACAATTATGACCTAATATCACAATGGAATTTAAAAGACACAATTTGATAATATACCTTGACATTTATGAAAAAGAATAAAAAACCTGTGTGTTTCTTAACTCTAATTTTAAAAGATAATAATAGTTGTCCTCAAAATACTAAAACATATCACCATATTCCAAAATTTAAGAAAACCCTTAAAGACAACTGAACTATTTTCCCCCTATTTATATAATTATTTTACAAATTTGTACAATACTCTAAAATCTCAGTGCCTATTATGAAACTTATCTGAATGCTGGAGTTTAATATTTTCACATCCTGATAACATGCAGGAGCACAGCAGTAAAGGCAGGAAGTGTAATAAGGATATTGTTAGGGTGGACCTAAGTATCATCTCCCTGCCTAAAAAGACAGAATGGTCTTAATGTCACTAAAGTATCAGAGTTCTGGTCATAAATAACACAACAAAATACAATTTGTAATGAGGCAGCATACAAAATCCAAACCAAAAGAGGTCTCTCAAATATAAGCTTTGCTATCAAACAAGGCCCCAAAATGCTGAGGTGAAAATTACTTCATTTTTCAACAAATAGCTTCATTTCTCATATATACTTTGTACAGTATTTAATTTAAATTCAACTTCATGTTTCTCTCCCATATTTTATTGTTATAATTAAAATTATCTACAGAATTACTAAATTGAAACAAATAAAATTACTTCTTATACTTTAAAGACTCTCATAACAATTGGTACTTTCAACCCACAGAAATTTATTCTATCTTCTCTTTTTAAGAAAACTTTGGAGACAAATTCTAGACAAAGCACCAAAAGGCTCAGGTTAAACACAAGTACCTTTAGAGACAAGAAGAAATGTCTCTTTATCCAGTAGAGGGAAGGAATGAACAGAGAAGCTTGTGCAATATAAAACAATGGAAACTATGCCCTAACCGGTTTGGCTCAGTAGATAGAGCATCGGCCTTTGGACTCAAAGGTCCCAGGTTCGATTCCAGTCAAGGGCATGTACCTTGGTTGCAGGCACATCCCCAGTGGGGAGTGTGCAGGAGACAGCTGATCAATGTTTCTCTCTCACTGATGTTTCTAACTCTCTATCCTTCTCCCTTCCTCTCTGTAAAATAATCAATAAAATATATATTTAAAACAATGGAAACTAAATTAAAACTTCAGTTTTTAACAGAAATCAGAGCCTAAGGAAGCACATGAAGGTACCCATTGATGTTAGAATTAATGCTCAGCACCCAAATGGCAAAAGAAAGTATCTTAAAATATATTTTTTTTTCATTATTTTTTATAACAAGTGAGCAGTCACATTGGAGTATCTGCCATGATCAGTAAACTTGAGCAATAACAGGATAAAAAAATATTCTCTCTCCTGAAATAATTCAGAGGCAGTACTTCAACAGCACTGAAGAAGCCGCTGTAGGAGGTATTGGAAATCATGACATCTATTTCATTAACTCTTAGTCCTTGCTATCAGATAAAGTCTGTCTGGGATCTTACCACTTTTCTTAATTACTTTCAGGAAGACTTCTTTATCTTTTTATTTTAAAACATGCACAAAGCCCAGCTGGAGTGGCCAGTAGTTGAGCGTCAACCTATGAATCAGGAGGTCATGGTTTGATTCCTGGTCATGGTACATGAGGGGTGTGCAGGAGGCAGCCGATCAATGATTCTCTCTCATCACTGCTCTTTCTTGCTCTCTCTATCTCTTGCCCTTCCTCTCTGAAATCAATTTTTAAAATGTAGGGAGCAGCTATAGGGTCAAGCCTCAGATTGACCTGTGGCAGGGCCACAAACAAGTCCCAGCTTGGAGGGCAGAGCCCTCTTAGCATAATTAAGCTTAACCTTAAGCCCTCCCTAGTTCCTTCCTAGGTAGCTAGCTAATGGGCTGTGGGAGGTGCAGCAAGTGCTGCCAAAACAAGGTGAAACTCACAAGAACATTGTAAACATGTTGACCACTACCCTTGTTTTGATCTGACTATAAAATAAAGCCTCTGCTTGCAGGCTGGATCTTTCTGTGTCCTCATCCAGACATAGGAGATCTGCTGAGCCCCAGCTGTATTCTGTATTCTCTTTGTCTGTCTTCTTTAATCCTTCACCGCCGCTCCTCAGGTTCACCCTTGGCCATGCTGGCACGGCACATGTAGTGCCCAACGTGAGGCCTGAGTATGGAGGAACTACAATTGCAAGGTGAAAGGATGCTCCAGTGAAGCATGTGCAGAAAGCAAAAAGTAAGGTAAGGAGCGCAGCTTAGTAATAGCTAGGCGTAAAACATGGGAAAAAAGGATCTCTAAAACAATGCAAATTCCTAAATTTCTTAAGGTGTCAAAAGGTACTCTCTTAAATCAGGTTCAAGGAAAACGAGCGCCCTTGTCATCTTTAACTATGTGGGTTCTTGTTCAAACTGCATTATGCCCACTTTGTATGACGCCTTGGGACAGGCAGGTTTTAGCAAAAATAACTTTAGATGCCAGTCAATGCTGTGGGGAGAGCAGGATATGACAAGATCTGTGAACAACAGGCTGAGATCTAGGCCGCATTCTGGCTGTCCCAGGCAATATAAAAAACATCTGAAAGATCCATGAAAAGAACTTTGATTTATTAAGTTTTATCTGTGTGTTGTGGACACTGGTCTGTTGATTGTTGTTTTAATCTGTCTTTGTTGTTTGATTTTATATGTTTATTGTTAGTCTATTAAGCATGGCTTTAATTTAATTTTAAAGAAACAGTAGACGGCCAGGTCATTACTAAATTTCCCCAGAGCAAACAGAATATGGGATGGAGAGAAAGAATATAAACAATACACATGGCTGAAGACACAGGTTCTAGGAAAAATCCCTAGACAAAAGGAAGTAACCAAAAAAGGCCCCAGCCCATTAATTACTAGGTCTTTTGGTGATCCTGTAAAATGGACGCCCACTCTCAGGAGTGTTATTAAAAGTCTCATTTTCGCCATGTTTTTAGTTCCAGTCCGTCATTTGAAATTTGGATAGATGAGACATTTCTCACAATTTAGGGATACATCTGGGATTTCTATACCCATGAGGAGAAAAAGGCTAGCTTAAAAGAAGGTGTGCCCCGCCCAATCTTGGGTGGCTCTTGAACTGAGCCCTGTATCTCTTCATAGATGCTATAGAATAAATCCAAGACTGTTTCTCTTTAAAAGATGGCAAAAATGACACAAGGAAAATATACAGGCTGGGCTTAGGCAACAAGATTAGTGTTTCCATAATAATGGGTAGTTCTTGAATAATAATGGACTGCATTTCAAGGTTGCCTCACAGGTCCTGGGGCACTCCTGTTTTTATAAAGGAAAATAAAATAAAACAATACTTTAACATTAAAGTCACTGAAAGTAAGTTATCTCTGTTACAGAATTTTTCAAAGAAAATGCCTTGGATAATAATAATTAGCTTTAAAATCTCAAAATTGTTAAAACATAAATAAATAGATGTAACTAAAATGAAGGAATTTGTATTAAAGCTTTTTCAGTAATAATTATAAATATATTAATAATGAAAGTCCAGGCTGACTGCACTCTCTGTTAGAAGAAAGGGCCAGTCACCTTTCTCCCTATAAAAGCAGAAAAACCACAGCAGCAACCTTAAATGTTATCTCTAAGGAAAAATGTGGCAGTTTTACATTCAAGCAGCTACGGAGCTGCTCCCTCCTCCCCCTGCCTTTTCACCATGACTCTACATAATTTTCCAAAGTCCTTGGTAACTTAAAGACTTCAGAACATTGCTAAATTAAATTATAAAAATTGTTAAATATCTAGGTATTTTAAAATGACATGGTACTGAAATGTCAGTCTGAGTTTGCCTCGTGTGAAGAATCTAGAGGATAGAATTGAATCTATTAATTGAATGTGCCTTGTTTTTTGTTTGAAATATATCCTTAGAGATGTGGATATGTTGATAGTCTGAGAAATGCTAGGTGTTTGGCTTGCCAGCTAGAATATGAGGCTTCTGGGAGTTTGGAGTTCAGGTTAGGTTGGGAGAAATTGTATGGTTGTGATGGCAGAGTGCATGGAGTGTGGAGGTTAGAGGAATGGTTCTTGCGTTTTCTCTGGAGAGATGGGTGGTTCGGAGTGTATTGTGGTCCTTATGTGTATTGTGTGTGGTGGAATTTCAACCTAGGATATAGTATTTTGTTGGCGTAATTAGAGGATAAGGATTAATTCTATGGTCTGAACCAAATTTTTAATGTTAAGACCAGTTTGAATTTAACTGATGTCTTCTAAAAATAATTACAGAAAGTGTATAATATAAACTTTGGGTTAAGTATATTTGATAGTCTTTCCAAGTTAAATTTCAAGACTTTAACCGAGAGATAGCTTTGGGACATTTCAAGGGCCCTGGAATGGTTCAAGGATTTATTCTCTCTTCTTAAAAGAAATATTTTTAAACTAAATTAGGCCGATCTAATATACTCAAAATAACGTGGGAAGCTTTATCAAATAAAAATTACTGTGTTCTATTTAAATACATATGAGCAATTGGTTCTAACAAAGTCCACAGAAAAATTTGCAAAAAGAATACTGTTAAAAAGTAAATTTAAAAAGGAGAAATTTTAAAATCTCTTCCACTACTATTTACACAGTAAACTAAAAAGTTATTATTCAGACATTAAATCTCACCATTAATGAGACACCATAAAGAAAAAGAAAGTTACTTTTACTTGAGATACATGCATTGCAGTATTGGCCAGCATGTTTCTCTCCTACTAGTTTTTCTGAAAAGCAACCAAGTTGGTTCTGTTTAAAAGAAAGTAAAAGTTTTTAAGAGAAATTCCCTAAATGTGGCTTAGAGATTGCTCTGGGAAAAAAATACAGTGGGAAATGCCCTTCAAATACCTAGGAACTATACTTAAAAATCAATGTATCAGGTCTTAAAAAATAGAAATACAAAAGGATTGCCTCAAGACCTTAAATGACTTTTAGAAATTATTAGAGGACATTAATTAGTTAAGACCTTATCTAAAAATCTCTACGGGAGAAATGACAACTTTATTCAATATACTCAGGAATCCTAAGAAAATTTTTATTAAGTGTATGCAAAGACCTACAGATTCATTTTTCTAATTTTGTGGCTCACTATAACAGCAGTTTGCAACCATCTAAAAAATATAAATGCCAAGTGGTTTGGGGGTATCTAGTAATTCCTATCTTCCCTAAATCAAGGACACTTAAAAGTAAATAATTTTGCCCTAACCGGTTTGGCTCAGTGAATAGAGCATCAGCCTGCGGACTGAAGGGTCCCAGGTTCAATTCCGGCAAGGACATGTACCTTGGTTGCGGGCACATCCCCAGTGTGGGATGTGCGGGAGGGAGCTGATTGATGTTTCTAATTCTCTATCCCTCTCTCTTCCTCTCTGTAAAAAATCAATAAAATATATATTTTTTTAAAAAGTAAATAATTTTGCCTCCCTAACCAAAGCTTATATCTATATACTCAAAAAGACTAATAGCAGCCAATTAGTGTCATTTACTGTCCACACCCTAGGACAAATAAAGTTAGAAAATAAACCCTATTTCAGACTAATTTAAATTGGCAAATTGAAATAAGTGTATGTGCCAGGGGAACTAATAGTGGAAGGTTACCAGAGGCTTAGTATTGTCGCAAAGGCTTGTCTCTCACCTGGAGACTACTTATTATGGAAGTATTTTACCCGTGTTTGTGCTGACATTAAACCAGCCTATGCTCAAAGAGTGTATTAGCTGCCGCATTAAAGGAGATGTTACTCTCTGGTCAGCAAAAGGGGGCTGTTTTAACTGTGGTAAACTAGGGCATTTTGCTAAACACTGTAATGTTAGAAGTAGAAGTCAAAAGGCTACAGGGAATAGAAACAAGCATCCTGGACTATGCCCAAGATGCAGGAGAGGAAAGCATTGGGTAAATGAATGCCACGGGAGTGTATGGTCCCCTTCCTGCGGGCTTGATGGGACTAATTTTAGGGAGAAGCAGTCTAACTTTGAAAGGGTTTCAAGTTCTCCCTGGAGTGATAGATCAGGATGATACTGGATAAATTAAAGTAATGGCACAAACAATTAATACTATAAATCAGGTATTACCAGAAACAAAAAATAGCACAAATTCAAGGTCAGGCAATAGCAGAAAGAGCCAATCCTATTCTTAAAAAGCAATTACAAAAACAAAAAGGGGGAGAAGGATGTTATGTGTTAAATTTTTTGAATTATGATGTAGAAAGCTGTACAGCGGCCGAAAGGCATCAGACCTCCTGTGCAATAGCCTGGGTAGAAAGGATGCACAAACCAGAGAAGACTTTTACCAGATCCAGTAATGACGTGGGGAAGAGGTTGTGTTTTGTATCTTTCCAGAAGGAGCAGCACAGCCAGTTTGGGTGCCAGAGAGTTACGTGCATTACCACAATGTACCCAGAAAAGCTCCTTGTGCCTTCATTCAAAAGACGGAGAGTTGCCCCGATGACAGCAATGCAGAAGGAGAAAACGAAGGCTACGTAAGGGGCCAAGGTACCAACATGGGGTCAGCTGAAGAAGTTAATGACTAAGGCCCAGCAGATGGTAGAAAAGCAAGAAGTGGAAGCTACTCCCTCAACCACGTTTCTGGCTATGCTAGCATTGGTTAGCTGCTAGTCTTCTGTAAAGTCTTGCGCAGCCAAGTCCGAGGACTCTGAGTAAATATATACCAGCAGCAAAAGAAACTTTCATTTTGTAGCTAAAAATGTTAACATGTCAGTAGTTTGATTTCTTTCTTATTGCTGTGTTGCATTGGCATTGTTTTGTTATTGTTTTAATAGCCAGAGCTTTGTTCTTGATGTTCAAGTTTTACTTTTACTGTAGTAGCTTAAAAACAAAAAGGGGGAGATGTAAGGAGCGGCTATAGGGTCAAGCCTCAGACTGACCTGTGGCAGGGCCACAAACAAGTCCCAGCTTGGAGGGCAGAGCCCTCTTAGCATAATTAAGCTTAACCTTAAGCCCTCCCTAGTTCCTTCCTAGGTAGCTAGCTAATGGGCTGTGGGAGGTGCAGCAAGTGCTGCCAAAACAAGGTGAAACTCACAAGAACATTGTAAACATGTTGACCACTACGCTTGTTCTTTTTTTAAAAAAAAAAAAAATATTTTATTGATTTTTTACAGAGAGGAAGGGAGATGGATAGAGAGTTAGAAACATTGATGAGAGAGAAACATCAATCAGCTGCCTTCGGCACACCCCCCCACTGGTGATGTGCCCGCAACCAAGGTACATGCCCTTGACCGGAATCGAACCTGGGACCCTTCAGATCGCAGGCCGACACTCCATCCACTGAGCCAAACCGGCCAGGGCCACTACGCTTGTTTTGACCTGACTATAAAATAAAGCCTCAGCTTGCAGGCTAGATCTTTCTGTGTCCTCATCCAGGCATAGTAGATCTGCCGAGCCCCAGCTGTATTCTGTATTCTCTTTGTCTGTCTTCTTTAATCCTTCACTGCCCCTCAGGTTCACCCTTGGCCATGCTGGCATGGCACAAAAAATATATTTAAAAACATGTACAAATAGAAAAAATGATATGACTGTATATTCATCTGAAATTCAACAATTGCCAATTAATTAGCCAATATTATTTCATCTACTACTACTACTACTCTCTCTCTCTCTCTCTCACACACACACACACACACCCACACACACACACATCTCTCCCACATACATATACACATACTAAATTATACTGAAGCATGTAGGAAGACTTTTAAATCCCCCTTTTAAAAACTCTAAATTACAGGTCATAAATGGAAAAATATTCTATTCAATAGCAAACAATTCAGCAACTTCTAGCACTCCTTAGGGCTTTTATTTACATAAAGCATAAATTTTTATAGAGCAAGGTTATCATACAGGGTAACTCAAATTTCATGTTGTGTTACAGAAGCAGATATTTAATAATAGAGTTGAAAAATAATTCATCTACTAGCAATGTACATAATTTAAATGGTAATCGAAGCCATCATCTACCCACATACACTAATCTCAAAATTAATGAGACAAAGGGAAAAAAGGTGCATGTGGCAATTTGGAAAAATATGTGACTTTCAAAATCGATAATCAACTGAACAATGTGATTAAAATGCACAAGAATTGAAAGTAGTTTTCCCTAAATTTATATTACTTCTAATAAAATGTCAGTTTTCTTGAAAAAAAATTTTATTTTACACAAGAGATTAATATCAACCTGGCTTCTGTGTTAGTTCTATTTTTTGTTTAATCTTTATTGTTGAGAGTATTACAGATATCCCCCTTTTTCCTCCCATTGCCCCTCTCCACCCAGTTCCCACCCCACCCCAGGCCTTTATCACTCTATTGTCTGTGTTCATAGGTAATACATATAAGCATGTAAGTTCTCTGGTTAATCTCTTCCCACACCTCCCCCCCTCTGTGATTCATCAGTCTGCTCCATGTTTCCATGCCTCTGGCTTTATTTTATTCATCAGTTTATTTTGTTCATTAGATTCCTTGTTCATTTATTTTGATTTTTAGATACAATTGTGGGTAGATTTGCTTTTATTATTCATATTTTTATCTTTTATTTCTTCTTCTTTTTTTGAATATATTTTATTGACTTTTCACAGAGAGGAAAGGAGAGAGACAGAGAGTCAGAAACATCGATGAGAGAGAAACACCAATCAGCTGCCTCCTGCACACCCCCCACTGGGGATGTGCCTGCAACTCAGGTACATGCCCTTGACCGGAATCGAACCCAGGACTCCCCAGTCCGCAGGCCGACGCTCTACCCACTGAGCCAAACCGGCCTCGGCATTTCTTCTTCTTCTTAAAGAAAACTCTTTAACATTTCATGCAATACTGGTTTGGTGGTGATGAACTCCTCTAGCTTGTCCTTGTCTGGGAAGCTCTTTTTATCTGACCTTCAATTCTAAATGATAATTTTGCTGGGTAGAGAAATCTTGCTTGTAGGTCCTTGCTTTTCATCACTTTGAATACTTCTCACCACTCCCTTCTGGCCTGCAAAGTTTCTGTTGAGCAATCAGCTGTCAGTCATATGGGCACTCCCTTATACATAAGTATAGGAACATTGACCCTGCAAGCAACCCTATCTGGGAGAAAGCTTCCCCCAAGTTTTTGCTCTGATGCCAGACTCCAGTTCTCCACTGTATATCTCTGAATCCCACACCCTCCCCTCCACCCAGCCATTGCCCCAGTGCTGGAGCCCAGAGGGATCAAGTTCGAATAAGTCCATGTACCAGCCCTTTAAAGAGGGACTGCCCGGGTCTCCAGCAGCCTCCGTTTCACTCAGTCACAATCCCACTGGTTTTCATAGGCCGAAGTTAAAGGGACTTCTCTTCCCAGCTCTGGAACCCTGGGCTGGGGGTCTGGTGTGGGGCTGGGACCCCTTACTTCTCATAGGAAGCCTCTGCAGTGGAGATACCCCTCTCAATTAAAAACATACCACACATGGGTGTCGGACCAGCCCGTTCTGTGCCTCCACCCCTCCTATCAGTCTGGATATATTTCTTCTTTACTTCTCCAGTTGTAGGACGTCCATTCAGCTAAATTTCAGGTGGCTCTAAATGAGGGTTATTCTGTATTTTAGTTGTAATTTTGATGTGGTTGTGGGAGGCCATGAGTACCCGCATTTATCTACACTGCCATCTTGTTTCTTTGGTTCTGTATTTTAAGAATTCTGTCAGTTATATCATTACTTTCTTCTTGGAAAAGTATTGCTATACCCAATGCCTACTCTCAGGGCTATAGCTGAAAATATCTGGAATTTACTTCCTTCAGTCTCATTCAGCCCCAAGTGAGTTAAGACCTACTGAGGACCACATTCCTGCTTACAAGACAAGGCCCCTATAGGGTCTTGCAGAATGTTCACAGAGGAACACATGCAAAGTTACAAGCAGTTGTCACAGAGAAGAATTCTAGCATTATTCAAGGCATCTGGAGGGATGCAGGACACAAAATCTAGACAGCTAAATAACTAAGAGTAAATGCAGACCACTGATAGAAATATGGGGAAACTTTAATGACCCCCCCTATGTCAGTGATGGCGAACCTTTTGAGCTCGGCGTGTCAGCATTTTGAAAAGCCCTAACGTAACTCTGGTGCCGTGTCACATACAGAAATTTTTTTATCTTTGCAACCATAGTAAAACAAAGATTTATATGTTTGATATTTATTTTATATATTTAAATGCCATTTAACAAAGAAAATCAACCACAAAAATGAATTCGCGTGTCACCTCTGACACGTGTGTCATAGGTTCGCCATCACTGCCCTATGCCAATCTGCCAATTTTGGATCTGGTCTGTCAGCTGAGCGCCCTGTGACGGGACCTGAGAGAAGACCTACAAAGAAAACTGATGGGAGCCCTCCTTTCTGTGGATAAATTATGTTCCATATTCATACCTTTCAACATGAGTAAGTTTGAAAGATGGTAAGTCTAGGGTTTGCAGCTTTTAAAAATTCTACATTTTCCAGATAAAAACCTCTACCACACACGAGGGCATCACCATGGATTTAATAGTTAATAATTTCAGGAAGATAATAGGACAATCAACAATTAACCAAAATAATTCCAAAAATTTTGAAATGCAACTAAGACAGACCTGTGGCCTTTCTCCTTGCTGCTTCTAAAAAACTCAAAACAGCAACACTGGAATCCCTGCTTCTCAGAGAGACAAAACAAAACTGAGATCCACAGGGCCAGGGAAATATGCTAGGCTTCCACACAAGCCTTCTGGGCAGAAGAGCAGAGTGTGGGCATTGGCTCCAAAGCAAAGGTCAGAATCTTAGGATTATTTTAAAACTTCATGCTGCAAGTGTTCAACCTATCATTTACTGGTACATCACTAAGATCTTGCTGCCTATAGATACACATAAAATATAAAACCTAAATTCATATAGAGTATAATTCCTTAATCCAGATGTGAAGAAATCCAAAGTTATGATTCCCACAGCAATTGTACTCTTGGCAAACCCATATACATGTATTCCGTATTACTTCAGATGGTAGTGACCTTAAAAGAAATCTCCATACCTAATTACAAAGAACAACTCCCAGACAGAGCAGAGATTACAAATCTACCTTCTTTCAGGGATAGTGGAGCACTTTCTTTGAAACAATTAACAAAGGCTAGACCAAGCACTGAAGAATGTGCTGGAAGAAACAATCCTGACCTGGCCTGAAGGACAGACAACTTAACAGGGTTTCCTCTAAACTCTCATTTCCAATTTTCAAAGACAACCAGCTGTTTGATGTGTAAAATATTTCATTTCAAATATTACTGAAAAACATTTGCATTGTGATTCCATTTTACAGATTTCAAAAACATGAAAAATTAAATACCTTAAGGATATAAACTATGTGGTTCAAGTATGAAGAAGATATAAAACTCAGGTTACTTCTGAAAGAGGAAGCAGTAGAATCAGGAACAGAATCACAGAGAACTTCAAAGGCAATGATAATCTTTCCTTAAACTAGGCATTTGGGCACATGAGTATCCATTGCCCTATTATTCTGTATACCTTACACATATTTTACATTTATTATTTTGTAACTTCTCAGTATTTAATAAAAGACCACAATTTTAAAATAAGACTGTACAGAATTCATGTCAACACATATGCAGTCTTTTAATACTAGATACAATTTCTGCCAAAGAAAACCTGTTTGATTCTATCACGTCCTTCTAAATAGTTACTTGCTAGGAGTTTGCAAAATCCTTGATTTTCATCTTTTCTTCTGAAGTTGCATTAACAAGGAGATTCATGGAGGTAGGGAGGGCTTACAGCAAAGGGCAAAGCACTCTGATCAAATTCACTGAAAACAATTATCATTCATTTCAGGGAGCTTCAGCAAAGAGGGTACTTGCCAGAACTAAGAGCAAAAAGGTTTGCATAAGATAATTGAGAGCACTGCAGGAGGAGTGATGTGATTTGAACAATAATATGTTTTTCCATTATTTTTAACTGATAAAAATTCAATGAAACCCTGGTTGAACCTCAGCTCTCAATTCTTTTGCAATACAAAAATTAGAATGAATCCTGTTGAGCACTTGCCTTGTCAGAGCCAATTCTGCATGTGGCGGGCAGCTGTGAGTTCAAGGACAGTACCAACATACTCCTCCCTACGAGGCAGAAGTTGAAAAGTCCCAGGCTTATCATACTTAATGATGAAAGACTAAATACTTCCTAAAATCAGGAACAAGACAAAATACGTCTGCTTCTACCACTTCTATTTAACATTGTACTGGGAATTATAGCCAGTGCAATAAGAAAAAGAAATAAAAGATTAGAAAGGAAAGAATAAAATTGTCTGTATTCACAGAAAACATAATTTTTATGTGGAAAATCCAATTGAATCTATAAAAGAGCTACTAGAATAAATGAGCATAACCAGGTTGACAAAGAAGATCAATGTATAAAAATCAATCATATTTCTATATACTAGCAACAACTAATCAAAAATACAAAGTTAAGTTGTGGCTGGTTGCTCAGTGGTTAGAGCATTAGCCTGTGAACCCAAGACTCACGGGTTTGATTCCCTGTCAAGGGCACATACCTCGGTTGCAGGTTCGATCCCCAGCCCTGGTCAGGGTGCGTGCAGGAGACAGTCAATGTGTCTCTCTCACATTGATGTTTCTTTCTTTCTCTTTCTCTTTCTCTTTGTCTCTCTCTCTCTCCCTCCTTCTCTCTCTCACTCTCCCTCCCTTTCTCCCTCCAAAATACCGACTTCTGCGCATGGGCCACGAAGTTTCACGCGCCTGCATGTGGTATTTTCATGTGGGCGCGCACGTACAGTGCAATTGAAACTTCGTGGCCCATGCGTAGAAATCGGTATTTTGTGGAAGAGCCACACTCAAGGGGCCAAAGAGCCACATGTGGCTCGCGAGCCGCAGTTTGCCGACCACTGAAATAGACAAACAGATCAATAATGAAACAGAAAAGAGAGTCCAGAAATAAAACCACACATATATAGATTTTCAACCTAGGTATAACCTAGGTACAAGGAAATTTAGTGAAAGAATGGTCTTTTAAACAAATGGTTCTACAACAATTGTATTCCATATGTAAAGAAATAAAAGAAATGACATTTGATCAATACTTTGTTCTATACATAAAAATTAACTCAAAGTGGATGATAGATCTAAATGTAAAAACTAAGACTTTTAGAATATAGGACAATGTCTTTGTGATATTAACTTAGGCAAAGATTTCTTAGCTAAAGCAACAAAAGCACAACCCATAAAAGAAAAAAATTATAAATTGGACTTTATCAAAATTAAGAATGTCTCTCTTTAAAAGACACCATTAAAGAGAATGGAAAGAGTAGAAGAAAATATCTGCAAATTTTATGTCTTAAAAATGACTTACATCCAGAATATATAAAGAACTTCTTAAACTCAGTTATATGAAAACACAGAACCCAATTAAAAATTGACAGAAAATGTGAAAAGACACTTCACCAAAGCTATATGGATAGCAAATATGCTAAGCATCACTAATTGAAGAAATGTAAATTAGCCGAAACCAGTTTGGCTCAGTGGATGGAGCATTGGCCTGTGGACTGAAGGGTCCCGGGTTCGATTCCGGTCAAGGGCATGTACCTGGGTTGCGGGCACATCCCCAGTGGGGAGTGTGCAGGAGGCAGCTGATCAATGTTTCTCTCTCATCGATGTTTCTAACTCTCTCTCTCCCTTCCACTCTGTAAAAAATCAATAAAATATATTAAAAAAAAAAAGAAATGAAAATTAAAAACACGGTGAGATACCACTATAAATTAGAATGTCTAAAATTTAAAAGATTGGCTATACCAAGGATTGATAAGGATGTGGAAGAACTGAACCTCTTATACACTGTTGGTGGGAATGCAAAATAGTACAGCTGCTTCAAAAAACCGATAGTTTCTTTAAAAGTTAAGCATATACCTACCATATGATCTGGCCATTCTACTCCTAGGTATTTATGTAGCCAAGAGAAATAAAAGTATATGTCCATACAAAGACTTGTATACAAAGTTTCACAGCAGTCTTATTTATTACCAAAACTGGAAATAATATGTCCAACAATGGGTGAATGTATTTTTTAAAGTTATTTAAATAACCCACTATGAGATAGATAGATATATATTATTGATTTCTGAGAGGAAGAAGAGGGAGAGAGGGATAGAAACATCAATGATGAGAATCATTTATCAGCTGCCTCCTGCACACCCCACACTGAGGATTGAGCCCACAACCCAGGCATGTGCCCTGACTGGGAATCAAACCATGACCTCCTGGTTCATAGGTCGATGCTCAACCACTGAGCCACGCCAGCCGGGCAATAGGTGAATGTATTAATAAACTGTGGTATATTCATACAAAGGAATATTACTCAGAATTAAAGGGAAATCAACTGCTAATACATTGAAAACATGAATCTCAAAACAAGAGATCAGCTGAAGGACTTGTATGCATGCATATAAGCATAACCAATGGACACAAGACACTGGCGGGGGGGGGGGGGGGGGGAGGCGCCTATGCCGGGGCGAGGTAGGGGAGGCCAAGGGGAGGTCAATGGGGGGGAAAAGGAGACATATGTACTACTATTTGTAATACTTTAAACAATAAAATAAAATTTAAAAAATAAAATAGAACAAAAAAATTAAATTTAAAAAAGAAAGTAAAAAAAACAATTGATATTGAATGAAATAAGCATAACTATATACTGTATGATTCCATTTATATAAACTTCTAGGAAATGAAAATTAATATGTAATGAGAGAAAGATCAGTGGTTGTCTGGGATGGGGGTCAAGGAGCCAGGATATGATGAAAGCTTTAGGGATGAGGGATATGTTCACCCTCTTGTTTGTGATGGTGGGCTCATGAATCTATACATATGTCAAAACTTAACCAATTGTACACCTTAAATATGTACAGTTTATATGTCAACTATATCGCAATAAATCAGCTTTTAACAAATATGGTTTTAACCCAATAATTAATAATATTTCATAATACAAACTGGGCCCTAATTCATTCATTAAAAATTATTCCTTGTTAATAATGTGTATTTTGTCATAAAAGTCATAGGGCATCCTTATTTCCAAACTATTAAGAAAGACTAATTTGAACTGGCAAAATTCAGTAAATCATAAAATAAATTTCTTATAAAAGCAATAAATCTCTAAACAATATACATTTTTTTCATTAAGGAAACTTAAAATAACTAAAAAGAATAGCAAACCATGTAAACTGTTGATTTTATTTCAAGTAGGATTAAACAACAAAAAGTGCTATTATCTCCTTCCTAATATAACTGCTGTTACAGTTTTATAGTCAATCCTCTATAACTGATTAAAGCTGACCATAGCAAAGAGAGAAAGTAGCAACTATTTCCCTTGAGGAAATGCTCTCTAAATAATGTGAAGTTAAACAGAAATGTCTGGGGCTTCTCTCTGAATCCCTCAGCACCTAGACAATCACCACAAACCTCTCCTCCTCATCAAAGCCTAATGGGAGAAACAATCCAATTTCATTAAAGGAAGCCTACAGAGGAACCTAAAGAAAAGAGTTCTTCAATTAGCATTATATAACTTCCTGCTTCCTCATGGTTTAGATACCCAAACTCTCAAGTCTATCAGATACGCCAACAATTACTTTCCTTCATTTGAAAGATTTTTTAAGCCACAGGGAACAGGTAACTTCCTACTATATCAGCCTACTTCATCACTTGCCCTTTTCTTTATCATCATCACAATACTTATGTTGATGTTCTAATAACCAGTGTAAATGTTGAAATCAGAACCTGATTTAGGGAAGTGGCATGATGTAGCGTGATGGAAGGAATATGGACTTTGGCAACAGACAGACATGGGTCCAAACTTTGGTTCTAATATGTATTGCCTTATGACTCAAGTTTCTCAATAAAAGAGTCAAATCATCTTTCTCAATGGACGAACACTGGTATTAAATGACACAATGTATGTGAATTATTTGACAGATAGTAGGTGATCTATTAATTATAATCTCCACAATACATCATAATTTTAAATAGTGGGGGAGAAAGGTAGTGTTTTTGGACTAACAGTTGACTAAACTTGACTAATTCTAGCCTCAACACAAAAGTTAATCACATAATTGCAACTCTGGGGCACCAAGTTCTTGGGCATCAAGTTCCTACTATGGTTCCAAATAAAATGCTATCTGAAAAGTCCTCATTGTCAAATCTTTCTATCTCCTGTCACATGACACAAAGGAGCATTTTGTGCAGTTCCACCACCACCTTCAGACTAATAAAGACAATAAGAATTCTGGCCATCATCATCAACAAATCAACAAACGACAAGTGCTGGAGAGGATGTGGAGAAAAAGGAACACTTGTGCACTGCTGGTGGGAATGCAGACTGGTGCAGCCACTATGGAAGGCAGTATGGAGGTTCCTCAAAAAATTGGAAATGGAACTCCCATTTGACCCTGTGATCCCACTTCTAGGAATATATCCCAAGAAACCAGAAACACCAATCAGAAAGGATATATGCACCCAGATGTTCATAGCAGCACAATTCACCATAGCTAAGATCTGGAAACAGCCTAAGTGCCCATCAGTAGATGAATGGATTAGAAAACTGTGGTACATCTACACGATGGAATACTATGCTGCTGTTAAAAAGAAGGAACTCCTACCATTTGCAACATCATGGATGGAACTGGAGAGCATTATGCTAAGTGAAACAAGCCAGTCAATGAAGGAAAAATACCACATGATCTCACTCATTCATGGATAATAAAGACCATTACAAACTTTTGAACAATAATAGATACAGAGGCAGAGCTGCCTCAAACTGATTGTCAAACTGCATTGGGAAGGCCAGAGAGAGTTGGGGGGCAGGAGGGAGGGGAGTAAGAGATCAACCGAAGGACTTGTATGCATGCATATAAGCATAACTAATGGACATAAGACACTGGGGGGTAAGGGAGGGTAGGGGTTTGTCAAGGGCGGGGGGGAAAAAAGGACACTTATGTAATACCCTTTGTAATACTTTAAGCGAAAAATAAAAAATAAATAAATAAAAGAGAAATAAAAAAAAAAAAAAAAAGAATTCTGGCCAAGTCTCCCTGACATCACCAATAATGGCTTAGATGGCTGGACCTCAAAGGCATCTTATTCCAGGCCCACAGTTTGATTTTTACTTGTGCTCTGTAGTATTTGAGTGAAGATGAACTTTATTTCCCACAGCAATTCCTCAGATTTAAAAAAAAAAATTTTTGAAGGTTAAAATAGGAGGACACTTTAAAAGTTGAATTTTTACGGAGTGGATCCAGAGACACGGAAGCATGAAACAGATTGCAGAATCTCAGGAAGGCGGAGGAGGGTGGATGGATGGGAGTTAATCAACCAAAGACCTTGTATGCATATATGCATAACCCATGGACACAGAGAGTGGGGTGTTGGGGGCCTGGGGTGGGGGGGGGCAGGGGGCGGGGTGAGTTGGAGGGGGTTGATGCGGGGGGGAAAGGGGGAATTTATGTAATACTTTCAACAATAAAGTTTTTTTTAAATAAATAAAAAAATAAAAGTTGGATTCTATAAGGCTGGTCCTATAATATTACAGGAAAACAAAGTCTGAGGTAAATGGGGAAACTACAAATAAAAGTTTATAAATCTTCCTCACACAAGAAAATGCTTTTTTATACGTTTTTAGCCCTAAAGATATTGAGCCATCTCAAAATCACTTCCAGTCCAATACCCAAAATCAACTGATTCATAGGCATTCTGAGATGAGCACTATATAGTGTGGTACAAATATGATTCTTTCAAAAACATTTAGCAGCAATAAAGCTCACAAAGAAGCATTAAACCTTTGCCTCAAAATAAAAATCAGCTAATCTAAAAAGTTTAATGCATTATGTTTTCCACTTCTGATGGTTTTTTTCATTAGATTTTCATCAAAATTTGTAGGGGAACCCAAGTATGTGTGCCATGGACAAATACATGCAATATAGAGAGCATTAGGAAAAGGTGAGAAAGTCTTAACTCTGATTGCAAAGGTGAAAGAATTACTCAACTGCAGAAGGACTAGTGTAAATTTGATTAATATAACCAAGGATCTAAAAAATCAATGAAGTTCAAAATTTTATGTAGAGCCACCTCTTAGGCAATGAAAGTTCTGAAGACAATCAGTTCATTAAAAAATATTTCCTAGGCATCTAATATGCCTCTGCATAATGTTATGGAGATAGGAAAATGTGCCTGTGCCTCAGTGGTACTTCTGATCTAACTACAGAATAGAGCACTAAATCACAACGTTAGCAGGCTGAAGCAGAAAAGGCACCCACCCAAGAGTTGAAAGATTAGAGCTCTAGTCCCAACTTTGCCTGACTCACTAGATGTCTGCCCCTAAGCAAATCACTGAAACTTCTACAGAACTCAATTTTCTTTTTTTTTTTTTTTTCGCTTAAAGTATTACAAAGGGTATTACATAAGTGTCCTTTTTTCCCCCCCGCCCTTGACAAACCCCTACCCTCCCTTACCCCCCAGTGTCTTATGTCCATTAGTTATGCTTATATGCATGCATACAAGTCCTTCGGTTGATCTCTTACTCCCCTCCCTCCTGCCCCCCAACTCTCTCTGGCCTTCCCAATGCAGTTTGACAATCAGTTTGAGGCAGCTCTGCCTCTGTATCTATTATTGTTCAAAAGTTTGTAATGGTCTTTATTATCCATGAATGAGTGAGATCATGTGGTATTTTTCCTTCATTGACTGGCTTGTTTCACTTAGCATAATGCTCTCCAGTTTCATCCATGATGTTGCAAATGGTAGGAGTTCCTTCTTTTTAACAGCAGCATAGTATTCCATCGTGTAGATGTACCACAGTTTTCTAATCCATTCATCTACTGATGGGCACTTAGGCTGTTTCCAGATCTTAGCTATGGTGAATTGTGCTGCTATGAACATCTGGGTGCATATATCCTTTCTGATTGGTGTTTCTGGTTTCTTGGGATATATTCCTAGAATTTTCTTTTTTTTAAATCCTCACCCAAGGAGTGAGGATATGTTTTCCATTGATTTTTAGAGATAGTGGAAGGAAGGGGGCGGGGGAGAAAAAGAGAAACATCAATGTGATAGAGACACATCCATTGGTTGCCTCTTGGTTGCTCCTGCATGCTCCCCGACCTGGAGCAGGAATCAGACCTGCAACCCAGGTATGTGTCCTTGACAGGAGTCGAGCCTGCGACCCTCTGGTGCACAGGCCGACGCTCTAACCACTGAATCACCCTGGCCAGGGCTCACCTAGAAAATTGCTAAGGGCTCTTCCACTCTGGGTCTATTAAGCCAAGCAAAAGGACAAGGGAGAGGAAATGGGCCTTAGAACTGGAAGGATTTAAATTGACTGAGAAGAAAGGATATTCTAGAGAAGGAGCATGATGGTAAAAATGAACATACCTTGTACAATTTCACTTATATGAGATATCTGGAGTAGTCAAAATCATGGAAACTGAAGGTAAAAGAGTAGGTGCCAGGAGCTGAGGGAAGGAGAAATAGGAAATTGTTCAATAGGTAGAGTTTTCATTTTGCAAGATGACAAAGTCCCAGAGATCTGTTACACAACAATGTAAATATAGTTAACGCCACTGAACTGTACACTTCAAAATGATTAAGAAGGTAAATTTAATGTTTCTATTACCACAATTAAAAAGAGAATCACAGAAATTAGTGTCCTAGAGGTCACACACTAACGCAAAAACATTTCAAATCAATTTCTAGTTTCTAATCCTAATCTCTAAAATTCCTTTTTTTCCCAATTAGAAAAGTGAACATGTATTGCTAGTGGGACATAGAGGCCTCCCCAACAATAAAGCTGAGGGAGCATGTTGAAAAAAATGAGGAAAGAGAAGACAATACAAATACTAAGCAATAGGAACAATACAAAGCAGGCTATTCAAACACAACCTAATTGTGTCATCTCCACAAGCAATCCAGCCTAAATCCATCAAGTAAAACCATATACATAGATGATAAAGAAAAACTCCTCAACCTGTTTCCAAAGCCCAGCACCCTCCGGCACAACTCTCCAGCCCCCTCTCCCACCAGATTCTTCTACAGCTTCTTGCTCCATACAGGGAGCTGTACTACAAGTCCCTAGTCCTCTTCGTGAACTGTGACATCACAGGTCTTTGCCCTTACTGTTTGCTCTGACTAGAACACTGCTTTCCTGTATATCCTTCAGATTTCAGTCCAACTGTCACTTCTGTGACTTCCCTAACTCAAATACTTGTCACAGTTTTATATTTGTGTGATTCTGTGATATCATCTGCTAAGGACAGGGACCATGTTTGCACTCAGTCCCCCTCATGTCCAAGCACAGTGCCTAGTACCAAGTAAGCACTCAATTGGTTGACTAAGTGAATAAATGGGCACTAAATCTATAAGGAATGAATAGGTCTCCTTAAGAGTGTGCATCTTCACAAAATGAATCTTTAGAGAATGCCCAAAAAAATTGAGCCTAAAGTCCCTATTCAACTCTTTAAAAAGAAAAACAAGCCCTAGCCAGTTTGGCTCAGTGGATAGAGCGTTGGCCTGCAGACCAAAGAGTCCCAGGTTCAATTCTGGTTAAGGCACATACCTCAGTTGCAGGCTCCTCCCTGGCTCGGGCCCTGGTCAGGGCTTGTGCAGGAGGCAACCAGTCAATGTGTTTCTCTCACATCAATGTTTCTAACTCTGTCTTTCCCTCTCCCTTCCACTCTCTCTAAAAATCAAAGAAAAAATACCCTCAGGTGAGGATTCAAAAAATAATAATAAAATGAAGTAATTAATTTTAAAAAAAGAAAGAAAATAAGTCAACTCAGATTCATGTACAGGCATACCTCGGAGATGTTGCAGTGTCAATTCCAGACACCACAATAAAGTGAGTCACAATCTTTTTGCTGGTGGAGGGTCTTGCCTACCATTAGTAAAAAATGCAAAACCTGTGAAGCACAATAAAACAAAGCAAAACAAAATGAGGTATACCTGTATAAATTTCTCTAGCCCTTCTATGCCTCTAGGCCAGCCGTGGGCAAACTACGGCCCGTGGGCCAGATCCAGCCTGTTTGAAATGAATAAAACTAAATTAAAAAAAAGACTGTACCCTTTTATGTAATGATGTTTACTTTGAATTTATATTAGTTCACACAAACACTCCATCCATGCTTTTGTTCCGGCCCTCCGGTCCAGTTTAAGAACCCATTGTGGCCCTCGAGTCAAAAAGTTTGCCCACCCCTGCTCTAGGCAAATGCTGAGCATCCAAGGCAGATATTTTAAAAACACAAACAAACAAACATACATACACATGCAGATACACACACACACACACATACACATACACATATACATACACGTACACATAAACCCCATAGGTAAACTATTTCCTGATCCAGCGCCTGCTACATAGCAAACATTCTGGAAATATATGTCAAAATGAAGAAAGCAACATTTCACAAGACTAGTAAGTGTGTATGAAACAGTAACTCTACTTAAATTGTGGTGTCTTATCCTATCTAATAATAGACAAACATGGTAATTGACGATACCTTTGCTACACCTCCCATTGGCTAATCATCATGATATGCAAATTAACCGCCAACAAAGATGGCGGCTAATTTGCATACTGCAGGTAGGGTGGGACAGCGCCATCCCGCCAGCCCCGCCACCATCTGGGCCTGCTATTTGCAACCCGGGGCGGTGGGGCGGGACAGCGCCATCCCGCCTGCCCTGCCACCATCCAGGCCTGCTATCTGCGACCCAGGACTGCGGCCGTCCATGTGCAACCTGACCCAGGGCGGCTAGGCGGTGTAGCAGTGATCGGCCAGCCCGCCTGGCCTCCATCCGGGCATCCCGTGTGCGACCCGGCCCGGGGCAACACCCCAACTCCCGGATTGACCCTGCCGTGTGCGCAACCCGGGGAGGCGGGGCAGGCACCAAGGGATTGGGCCTGCCATCTGCCACCTGGAGAGTGGGCCTAAGCCAGCAGGTGGTTATCTCCCGAGGGGTCCCAGACTGTGAGAGGGCACAAGTGGGGCTGAAGAACACCCCCTATACCCCCCTCCCCCGCCAGTGCACAAATTTTTGTGCACTGGGCCTCTAGTATAAAATAAAAGTAAGACCAACTACAGAAACAGAATAAGGACTCTCTAAGTGTCAAAGTCCCCATTATTAGCCTCATTATATTAGTCCCTTATAGTTCCAC
Organism: Myotis yumanensis; assembly: GCF_028538775.1. Lineage (NCBI taxonomy): Eukaryota > Metazoa > Chordata > Mammalia > Chiroptera > Vespertilionidae > Myotis > Myotis yumanensis. Next base: position 30,914,107 of record NW_027223759.1, on the reverse strand, counting down.
ATATATCAAAAGCAAAATATGCCAGACAGATTTGTACTATGAAAGAAATAGATATTGCAATCAAGTGGCCTTAGAAATTTAAATAAGTACTATAAAATGTCATATGAGACTATTCACCACACCCTTAAGAATATGAAGAAAGAAACTATTTAGGATTCCCTATCCCCTCCAACATGAATAGTAGACGTTGTATCTATGTTTTAGAGAGGAAACAAATAGTATCTATACTTTAGAGATATAATTCATAAACATAGACCTGAAAACTCAGACCCATACTAATCTCTCCTCCCGCTGATTTTGTATTTAAATAAATGTTATTTTGTAGTTTCCCTAAAATTTAATGTGTGCAGTCTCATGTCTTATTATGCATATAACACTGTAGGTGCTTAATAAATAGTTCTTAAACCAAAATGAAATTATACTGTTTTGAATAATGAATTTTGAGATAGAAACTACTGTATTTTATTCCCAAAAATTAAGTCATTCCCAAAAATTGTTCACATGCCTGTTTGGGCTCTGTTATCATTGGATTAAAGGTAAAGTCGTTATCCAACAATGTTACCATGCCTTCAGACTCAGTTACGGGAGGTGTTCAGTCCCTTGTAGTTCCATATAAATTTCAGTTTTTCTATTTCAAAAATACAGCTGGGATTTTGATATTATGTTGAATCTGTTTTCAAATGTAAATCGAAAACACCTGCCCCTACTTTCTTCAACATAGCAAATTTCACTTGAAACTTCTCCTGAACCTACTCAGTCCCAGGGAGCGTTCCTTCCATAGAAAAATCGGAAAATACAAAATCTTAACTACACAGTATTAACTGCACACCACTAAAGACTGGAAAGTTAATTTCCGGGGAAAAGATCAAATAGAGTCCATTACAGGAGTCTCCACGATCAACAGAACAGATCAAGTCCACCCCTGCGGAAAGCAGCTGACAAACATCAAGTAACATATTTCTAAGAGGCTGCTGTTAGGACTCCTGAAGCGCCCCATCCCTGCCAGCGCCGAACCCCAGTGTCGGGGCCCCGCGAAGGCGCCCACAGGTGCCCCGAGCCTCGGCAGCGTCCTCGCCACCGCGACCAGCCTGTCAGCTGGTTTGCTCCCCGCGCGCCTCGCCGGGCTACCGGGCCGGCCGCGTCTGCCGGGAGCGGGGGCGGGAGGTGGGCCGGGGCGACGTCAGGGCCGGGAGGAACGCCAGCGGCGGAGGGCGCTCGCCCGGGGCCGCCACTGGCGCCCCACGCAGGGCCGCAGGGGCCCCGCAGCCCAGGCCAGGTCGGTCCGGGGAGGGGTCGAAGTGGGGCTGGCGGGGAGGGGGCGGGTGGCCTCACCGTAGCTCCCGGGAGGCCGGCGCCGCCAGGATCCCGCAGTTGCTAAGGAGAATGCTCTTCCGGGTCGGGGGCGGGCGCGGCGGGGTCGAGAGCAACGGTGGCCGGAAGGAACCAAGAGCGAAGCGCGGGCTGGTGAGCTGCGCGGGCGGTGGTCTGCGGTGGCTCCGCTGCTGCAGCGGGAACGAAGGGCCGGGCAGGGAGTCTCCGCAGCTTCTCCCGTCTCGCCTTGCGGGGGCGACTGACTGTGTCGGTGGCTCGAGCTGGACCGCCTCAGGGACGCCTTTCTGCCCGGCCCCGACGGCCTCGGCCCGGCTCCAGGGGCTGGCCATCGGCGGGCGCCGTCCCGCCCCTGCTCCCGACCCCCGCAGCCCGCTTCTAGTCCCCGAGCGTGGCTGTGCCGGCCCTTGGCGGCGACAGGGTTTTACTCAGCGACACCTGCTCAGGGTTACGTGCAGGGCTGGCACTGGGGATGCAGAGGGGCCACCAGGCTGGTCCCTGACCTGGAAATGCCAGGCCGGCGGGAGGGCAGGCAGCGCCCTGCGTGCAGGGATGGGCCAAATAAAGGAGGTGCTGGAGCCTGCCCGAGGGGGCCTGTCCAGACACAAATAGGGCACGCTGATGGAGAGTCGAATAAAAAGGGTAGCCGGAACCGGTTTGGCTCAGTGGATAGAGCGTCGGCCTGCGGACTGAAGGGTCCCGGGTTCGATTCCGGTCAAGGGCATGTACCTGGGTTGTGGGCACATCCCCAGTGGGAGATGTGCAGGAGGCAGCTGATCGATGTTTCTCTCTCATCGATGTTTCTAACTCTCTGTCTCTCTCCCTTCCTCTCTGTAAAAAATCAATAAAATATATTTTAAAAAATAAAATAAAATAAATAAAAAGGGTAAGGAGGAACGTGTCTCATGTCGGAGCCGGCTCAGTCGAGAAACTCACGGAAAAGTCTTTGTCGTCTATCCAGGGAAGTGTGTAGAGAAGAGAGGGCTAAGGAGGAACCTAGAGAGCATCGGTACTGTACGTGTGAACAAAGGAAAAGGAACCCCCACAGAGCAGCCAGATGTTGGGTCGGAGGACTGCTGAGGATAAGCAGGAGAGGGAAGCAGTTCAGTAAGGGAGTGGTCATCCGCGTCCAATGTGGAGGTCAGGTGCCCAGTAGGAAAATCAGAATTCAGGAATACGGTGTCAGAATCTATAGTGGCGTGAGTTTGGGGTCCACCGCTATATGCTCCATACCGAAACAAGGAGCAGAGGTGACTTTATACCTGAATACCTTCGTGTTTTAAAGAGCACTGTCATAGTATTTGCAAATTTCAGGATTCCGCTCCTGATAACAGAGTTCCTTGAAGGCAGGAAATACTTCTTACCCTTGCATCTACAGTGCCTGCCACACACAAAAGCTTTGATCAATGTTGTTTAAAGAATAAATGAACCCATAAAAGTCTTTGGTGTTCAATGTTCACACACGTCTTTTCAGAACCCTTAGCGAAACTGCGATGGAGGTCAAATTTGTCTATTCAAGTGTAGAAGATGGGAGAATCCCAGCAGGGGCAGGGGCAGGGGGCAGAGGACGGTGGAGGTCCAGGGGTTTAATGGGTGGGAGAGGGTCCAATGGATACTGGGATGGAAAACCCAGAAGAGAAAAAGAACAAAGGATTGAAAATTTAGAAGCTGAGTTTTGGGGGCCAGAACTGGAGATGAAGCCAAAGAAATCGAAAATAGAAGCAGGAATAAAGAGCAAAGACAAGAACAAATGATTGTACAGAAGTTCGACAGGGAGATCCAGTTCTAATTGGACATTTGAGAGGAAGTGTGGTGTCAGCCAGTATGAAGGCTCCTTGCAGGGCTGGTAGACATAATATATCCCCGTGACCTCTTAAGTTCAGTGAGCCTAGGGCTAACTCATATGGGCCAAAGGGAAACCACAACACACTTTGGAGTGACTGAGGGGGAGAGACTTGTCTCACAAGTCCATGACTCCAGTACATTTCCATTATATAAAATATTACAATAAGCTCTACCAAAATGTAAGTGTTCTTCTCTGAAAGACTATAAATCATCCATCTGTGAAGTAAAACCACAAAATTCGAAGTTGGTTGAAGAATTTTGAAATAACCAAAATATTAGCCAAGGGGGCATAGGTGTAACACCAGCAAGACAGGGCCAGAAAATGGTTATAATTTGATAAAGCTAAATCAAATATTTTGTGAACAAAAGGGGCAAAATCAACCTTTAAGGTAGAAAAAGGAAGACCCAAATACCAGGTGTACAGGTTAATAATGCAGATGTTTTTCAATAGATGGAGTTACACATATGTTGATATATATGCAATTTGATATGTATGCTATTTTGTTGTATTGACAGCAAGCTTCAAAACTTCATATGTCAAATTTTCTGAAGGTGTTGATATCACAGATATTTTTATACTTAAAAATGTCGAATTTCATGCCAAAAAAAAAAGCATTTGCTTTAAGTTTTAATTCATTACTTTATTTAGAAGAAAAGTGCTGCTGTAAGTTACTGTATACTTCGGGAAGCTTATGGTGAACAGGCTCAATCTCAAGATACTTGTGAATGCTGGTTTAAATGCTTTAAAAGTGATGATTTTGATGTGAAAGACAACGTCCAGGTCAACCGAAAAAGTTTGAAGACCAACAATTACAAGCATTATTGGATGAAGATGCGTGTCAAACTCAAAACAACTTGCAGAAAGATTAAACATTGCTCAGCAAACAATTTCCAATTGTTTTTCAAGCAATGGGAAAGATTTTAAAGGAAGGAAAATGGGTGCCACATCAACTGAATGAAAGACAAGTGGAAATCCGAAAAGTCGTCAGTAAAATGTTGCTTCAACAGCACGAAAGAAAGTCCTTTTTGCATCAAATTGTGGCTGGCGATGAAAAGTGGATTTGTTTTGAGAATCCCAAATGCACAAAAGCATGGGTTGATCTAAGTCAACCATCAACATCGACTGCAAGGCCAAATTGCCTTGGAAAGAAGACAATGCTCTGCGTTTGGTGGGATCAGGAAGGTGTGGTGTATTATGAGCTTCTAAAACCAGGTGAAACCGTTAATACTGATCGCTACTGACAACAATCAATTTGAACCACGCTTTGATCGTGAAACGACCAGAATGGGCCAGAAGACACAGCAAAGTAATTTTGCTTTATGATGATGCACCATCACACACTTCAAAACCAGTTAAAGACATGTTAAAAGATCTTGCTTGGGAAGTATTAACCCACCCGCTGTTTCCACCAGACCTTGCTCCTTCAAATTACTACTTGTTCAGATCGATGGCACACGCACTTTCTTTTTTTTTCTTCTTTTTTTTAATTAAGTGATTACATATGTGTCCTTATCCCCACGTTACCCCCCACCTACCCCCACTCATGCCCTCACCCCCCTGTTGTCCATGTCCATTGGTTAGGCCTATATGCTTGCATATAAGTCCTTTGGTTGTCTCTCCCCCTTATCCCCACCCTCCCCTAGCTTCCCTCCGAGGCCCGATGGTCTGATCGATGCCTCTCCATCTCTAGATCTGTCCTTGTTCATCAGTTTATGTTGTTCATTATATTCCACAAATGAGTGAGATCATGTGGTATTTATCCTTCTCTGACTGGCTTACACGCACTTTCTGAGCAGCACTTGAAAACGTAGTACAAAGAAGTGGAAAATTGGGTCTCTACATAGTTTGCCTCAAAACAAGAAAAGTTCTATGAGGGACGGTATCCACAAATTACCTGAAAGATGGGGAAAATGTGTAGCTAGTGATGGACATTACTTTGAATAAAGCACTTTTGATGTTTCTCTTGAAATTACCATGTTTTCTGTGATTACAAAATCCGCATTATTAACTGGTACACCTGGTACATGAAGTATAATAGGTGAAGTTTATCCCACATTGTCCTAGCAGCCTTGAATATAGCATCTGTTCTAAAGTACTGTGCTTTGTTAAAGAACCAAGGTTATTCATGAGGCTCAACTTGGCTGGCTTCTGGGAGATTTCAATGATGCCTCAAGAGATAGACACTTATCATTGCTATTAAGGGCATATTTTTTTATAGAGTGGTTCCCCCCAATATTTCAAGTATCCATCTGGCCCCATACCTATAGTTATTACAAATTTATCAAATATTCCCCATGCTGTACTTTACATCTCTGTGACTATTCTGTAACTACCAATTTGTACTTCTTAATCCTTTCACCTTTTTTACCTAGCCTCCCATCTCCCCTCCCCTCTGTTAGTTGTCAATATGTTCTCTATATCTATGAGTCTGTTTCTATTTTGTTCATCAGTTTATTTTGTTCTTTAGATTCCATATATGAGTGAGATCATGTGATGTTTAACTTTCTCTGACTGGCTTATTTCACTTAGCATAATACTCTCCAGGTCCCTCCATGCTGTCTCAAAAGGGAAGAGACCTTCTTTACAGCTGCATAGTACTCCATGGTGTAAATGTACCACCGCTTTTTTAATCCACTCATCTACTGATGGGCATTTGGGCTGTTTCCAAATCTCAGCTATTGTAAATTGTGCTGCTATGAACATAGGGGTGTTTCAGGTTTCTTAGGATATATTTCTAGAAGTGGGATTACTGGGTCAAATGGAAGTTCCATTTTTAACTTTTTGAGGAAACTCCATACTGTTTTCCATAGTGGCTGTACCAGTCTACATTCCCACCAGCAGTGTACTAGGGTTCCCTTTTCACCACATCTTTGCCAGCACTTTGTTGACTTGTTGATGATAGCCATTCTGATAGGTGTGAGGTGTTGCCTCATTATCATTTTAATTTGCATCTCTCTGATTAGTAACTTTGAGCATTTTTTCAGATGTCTCTTGGACATCTGTATGTCCACTTTGGAAAAGTGTCTATTTAGGTTTAAACTTTTTTTTATCCTCACCCAAGGATATGATTTTTTTGAGAGAGAGAGAAAAAAACTTGAGAGAGAAACATTGATCAGTTGCCTCCCATACATGCCCCTCCCGGGAATCCAACCCACAACCTTTTGGTGTACAGGATGACACTCCAACCAACTGAGCCACCCAGCCAGGGTAAGTTGTGAGTTCTTTTTAATATTAACCCCTTATTGGAGGTATCATTGGCAAATATCTACTTCCATTCAGTAGGTTGTCTTTTCATTTTGTTGATGGTTTCCTTTCCTGTGCAAAACACCTTAGTTTGATGTAGTCCCATTTGTTTATTTTTTCTTTTGTTTCACTTGCCCAAGAGGATATGTCAGAAAAAATATTGCTAAGAGAAATGTCCAAGATTTTATTGCCTGTGTTTTCTTCTAGGAGTTTTATGGCTTCAGGTCTTACATTTAAATCTTTAATCCATTTTGAGTTCATCCTAGTATATGATGTAAGAAGGTATAACGAAAACTAATGAGACCCTCGATGCTACGATAAAGAAATTAGAAAGTAAGCATACACGGACTGAAATAAAGAATATTATACCCAATAGCAGACCAGAGGAGCACAATAATCAAACAAAAGATTCGACAAAAAACACCCAATTGGAAAAGCAAAATGAAAAAAGAATCCGAAAGTGTGAAGATAGTGTAAGGAGCCTCTGGGACAGCTTTAAGCGGTCTAATATCAGAATTATTGGAGTGCCAGAAGATGAGAGACAGCAAGATATTGAAAACCTATTTCAAGAAATAATGGCAGAAAACTTCCCCCATCTGGAGAAAGAAATGGACTTACAGGTCCAAGAAGCGCAGAGAACCCCAAACAAAAGGAATCCAAAGAGGACCACACCAAGACACATCATCATTAAAATGCCAAGAGCAAAAGACAAAGAGAAAATCTTAAAAGCAGCAAGAGAAAGAGGCTCAATTACCTACAAGGGAATACCCATACGACTGTCAGCTGATTTCTCAACAGAAACTTTGCAGGCCAGAAGGGAATGGCAAGAAATATTCAAAGTGCTGAATACCAAGAACCTACAACCAAGATTACTTTATCCAGCAAAGCTATCATTCAGAATTGAAGGTCAGATAAAGAGCTTCACAGATAAGGAAAAGCTAAAGGAGTTCATCACCGCCAAACCAGTATTATATGAAATGCTGAAAGGTATCCTTTAAGAAGAAGAAGAAGAAGAAAAAGGTAAAGATACAAATTATGAACAACAAACATGCATCTATCAACAAATGAATCTAAGAATCAAGTGAATAAATAACCTGATGTACAGAATGAACTGGTGATTATAATAGAATCAGGGACATAGAAAGGGAATAGACTGACTATTCTTGGGGGGAAAAGGGGTGTGGGAGATGCGGGAAGTGACTGGACAAAAATCATGCACCTATGGATGAACACAGTGGGTGGGGAGTGAGGGTGGAGGGTGGGGTGGGAGCTGGAAGGAGGGGAGTTATGGGGGGAAAAAAGAGGAACAAATGTAATAATCTGAACAATAAAGATTTAATTAAAAAAAAAAGTATAAAGGACATATTTTTTGAGAACTGAAAAGAATGGGAAATATAAGACATTTTGGGGGGGCTAGCAATCTGAATCTGTGCCAGTAACTTGCCTTCTAAGGTACACTCTTGCTAGCCGATAATTAACTCCATTGATGCCTGTCTTGTCTGGCAGAACCTGTTTCCCAGAATATTAGTACGCCCATTTTCCAAAGGGCCATAAACAAAGAATGTAACAGCTTGGCTAGACGGGAGGTCACTAGCAGCACCCAGACCAGCATTTAAATACTATCTAACTTCACCATTCTAACTGACTCCGGAGGGACTATGGAAGCCCACCACAAAGCCTGGTAGTTAGGAAACAGATAGAAAACAAAGAAACCGAAGGGTATAAAGGGAAAGGTTCCTCCATATTCACTCACTCAGGACTTGGAGAACTGACCCCCTGAGTCACTGTACTAGCACATCTGAAAATAAATGGGTTTATCCTGGATCTCTGAGTACTGCCTGTGTATTTCTCGGTCAGCTGGTAAATTCTGTAACAAAAAAGAGTTGTGGGTGATGTGTATACTTTCAGGGTAGTGAGGGCATGGGAGGTTCCAGATGCAATGCTTTGTCTGACTTTGGTCTCTGAATAATGGATGATGGCCAATTAATGGTACAAAGTGCTTTGAAGAATGCCCTCAAAACCCAAGATCTGAGTGGAGGCTCAGAGTTATCACACCCAGTTTATATATAAAGTGAGCCATCTGTTGCCTCCAGAGAATTACATGTTGGCATTTGAGGGACTGTGTCTGTTATGAAGTCCAAGCCTTCTGAGGAGTTTAGGGGTTACAGGAAGCTATCGTTGCCCCAGAGCTTTCCAGTTCCAGCCTACCCGTGACATCTAACCACACCACTTGGCCTTCCCCTATACTGACATCACCCAGTCACAAAGGCAGACACCCAGGAGTCCTTCTTAACATCTCCACTTTCCCTCATCACCTCACCCTCATTCTGACAGCCCAGTCCAAGAACAAGTTCTGTAGATCAAGCATGTCAAACTCAAAGGGTAACACGGGCCAGATAAACAAGGTTTAAGTCTGTGTGGGCTGCAAGAAAATAAAAGCTTCAATGTTCATAGAAGCGTAGGTTTACTTTGATAGAGACATGCTGAATATAAAGGGCTGAAATAAATGAATAATCATTAACATAAAATAATAGAACATTTTAATAAAATTAATACTTTTTCTTGAACATTAACTTACCAGACACTAAATAACTGCACAAATTAATAAGCGTAACGCAAATAAACCTACTTTTCTTGTTTTCCGACAACGAAATATTTCCTGTTGAGCACACCAAACGAGTCAGTACAAGACTAATGACGTGGCAATCGGCTGCTAAAATATTTGCTGCTAGTATTAGTGGAGAGAAATGGTGCACCTGCGCATAAGGCGTAAGGTGCCTAAGGGAAATGAATGCAACATGATTATATTAATCAGTCATTAGCGAATGTTGTAGTTCATTATTAATAATTATGTATAACAGGATATTGTAAAAATTAAGTTACGAAATTTTTATTAAAATGTTTCTTACATAGCATTATATTGGCTGGGCCGCAAAAATATTCGTTGTGGTGTGGGCCGCATGCAACCCGTGGGCCAGGAGTTTGACATGCTTGCTGTGTAGATTGTCTCCTCCTCACCCAATTCCACTGCCACCAATTACAGTGAAAGGAACAAGTAACCAAGCAACTCAGGATCAATAGAAGTGTTGCAACCTCAAAGATGAAGCAAGGTGATCATTAATATCAGGCAGTCCCTGTGTGCGCATGTGTGTGTGAGAGAGAGAACAGTGTAGTTACCAAACACCACAAGAACTTCAGAAGATAAAGTGGAATAAAATTATTCAACAGCTGTTTTGATTGTCTTTCACATGCCAATTTCACCTTGAAGGAAGTAAAAGATAATGAAAGGACTATTAAATAGGTTAAAGAAAAACTAAGGTAGAATGAACATATTCCAAGAACCAAAAGTGGAGATGTGTTTGCTGGCCTGAGGCTGCAACTTTGGAAGGCCTCAGCTCAGTGTGGGGCGCATTAAAGTGCCAGGAGCCCCGTCTTTACCTGTGCAGGCTGACAGTGCTGTGGGCTGACAATGCTGTGGGAGAGCAGGAAACATTTCTCATCGAACACCGTATCCATTGTTCTTGGCCGCCTCCACTGCAGCAACTAGACCCACCCAGACCATTATTCCCAACTTACAGTTTTTGTCTGAGTATAGCCTGTTTTTGTTCTTATCTCACTTTAAACTTAGTTTTAAAAACTACATTTTTATTTTCCTTCTACCTTTATAGTATTATTTTTATCTTAACTTTTTAAATATAAACACTTCCAGGACATTCCTATTAATTTTATTTTAACAGGATTTTTATCAACATGTTATTCTTAACTTTTTAGGCATTTTTTTTCTCTTTTCTAGTTTGTTGCTCTTTTTCTTTCTTTTATTTTCTCTATTTTTTTCTTACCTCTTCTACTCCCCCAACCCCTTCACACACACGGGTTAATTCTTTTTTTTTATTAAATTTATTGGGGTGACACAGTTAATAAGATTATATAAGTTTCAAGTGAACCTTTCTGTGATACATGATCAGTATATTGCATTGTGTGCCCACCCCCACAGTCAAATATCATCTTCCATCACCATATATTTGGCCCCCTTTTCCCTTTACTACCCTCCCACCCCCTTCCCTTTGGCAACTACCATACTGTTGTCTGTGTCTATGAGTTTCAGTTTTATATCCCACATATGAGTGAAGTCATATGGTTCTTAGCTTTTTCTGGCTGACTTATTTCACTTAGCATGATATTCTTCAGGTCCATTCATGTTGTCTCAAATAGCAGTATTTCATCTTTTCTTACGGCCGAGTAGTATTCCATTGTGTATGGTACATATGCATCTTCTTCATCCAGGGCACTTTGGTTGTCTCCATTTCTTGGCCACTGTGCATAATGCTGCAATGAAGATAGGGGTGCATATGTCTTTGCCAAAAAATGTTTTACAGTTTTTCAGGTAGATACCCAGAAGAGGGATTGCTGGGTGGTTCTTTGCTCTTTGTTATTTTTTATTTCACATATGCTACTTTAAGTGTGAAATTTAGAAAATTATCTCATTTGCAAGGTTATTCTTTCTAAACTTTCATTCCTACATTTTAAAATTTGTTTTAATTTTTATACTCTCATTCTATTTTAATCTTTTCTTTCTCTGATCTCCCATCTTGCAGATTTTTTTTCTGGTTTCAAACTTTCTGTTTTAATCACAGATGTATCTCAGCAGCTGCAAATGGCATCTAAAAATTATTACACTTTAAAAGAGAAAGAATGGCATTAAATTCACCAAACCCAGAATGTGTATACCCTTGTTGTGTTGGAGAATTCACTGTAGGGGGAGGTCTTTATAGGACAAGATTTTGCTTTTCTCTTGTACCTTGCCCCCGGCCAGATACCAGCCTCATATGAAGCTAGAAAGGCAGCTCTCCAGAGACATAGAAGCATGGAACAGACTGATGAATCTCAGAGGGAAGGTAGGGGTGGGTGGGGGGAGATTAACCAAAGAACTTATATGTATAACGTATGGACACAGACAATAGTGTGGCGAAGGCCCAGGGAGTGGGGACGAGTGCAGGGTGGAGGGCATCAATGGAGAAAAAAGGGAGACATCTGTAATCCTTTCAACAATAAAGATAATTTTTTTAAAAAAGAAAGGCATCTTTCATATTGCAACCCTGATACAGTAGCAATGCAGCATAGCACTTAAGGGGAACCAAACTGCTGACTTCAAATCCAACTCCATTTACTCACTGTGTGACCTTGGGCAACTGAATCAACCTCTCTGTTTTCCTCACCTATAGAATGTGAATGATTATAGTATCACCTTAGAAGGTGGATATGAGATTTAAATGAGTCAATACATGTAAAGCATTTAGGACAGTGCCTGGCATATAGTAAATATATGTTTTTGCTAATATTATGACTTAATAAGAAGTTATCCTAAACAGTAGTCACCCTCAGGAGTGTAAAATAACCAAATATCTTATAGATGATGGTCCTGATAGAGCAGCTTTTATTCTTCCCCTTGAAACAAATATTGTAGCCTACCAAACTGCGCTTTGGCATTCTCTCTTCCTAACAGAACCTTCTTTTTTTTTTTTTCCAGATATCAATACTCCAAGGAGTCATGGTGGGAGGTGGCATGCTGTGTGTGCACACGTGTGTGTGTGTGTGTGTGTGTGTGTGTTGGTGTGTGTGCGTGTGTGCATGTGTGTGTATGTGTGTGTTGGTGTGTGTGTGCGTGTGTGTGCATGTGTGTGTGTGTGTGTGTGTGTTGGGTGGGGGTGGGGAACAATTTCATTGTTCTGTTTCTCTCCAGTGCCCAGCGCTGATTGAGTCCATGCATTCTAGAATTCTAGAGAGAAAACATCTGATTGGACCCGTGGTAGGCAAACTGCGGCTCGCAAGCCATATGCGGCTCTTTGGCCCCTTGAGTGTGGCTCTTCCTAAGCCTTAGGAGTACCCTAATTAAGTTAATAACAATGTACCTACCTATATAGTTTAAGTTTAAAAAATTTGGCTCTCAAAAGAAATTTCAATCGTTGTACTGTTGATATTTGGCTCTGTTGACTAATGAGTTTGCTGACCACTGGCCTAGGCTAGCCTATGAATTAGGTTAGGGATCCACTGGAGCTTATCAGTTGAGTCAGGCAAACAGATGCAGCAAGTAGAATTATGGCTGCTCAGGTTTATGCCTTCCTGAAGGGCTCTGTATGTGATAATCTTATGCACTATACAGCCTATCTCCACAGATATACATATCCTAGTCTTAAAAGCAAGGACATAAAGTATAGTTATCATAAAATATGATGGTCATATTTTAAAATATTTAACTGGAGAGAAAACTTTTCAGAATACAAAAATAAAACTAAGAGGATTTGACTAAGGATGGTTTAGAGAAGGTGAGTGAATGACAAAAATTATGAACCTATTTATAAGAAAAACTTTTATTAGAAAAGATGTGAAGAAATGAGCACAGTCTATTTTTTGTTGAGTAAGTGAAAACATAGTAAAGCACTAGGAAATTGGATTGTTCAGAAAATGTTACATTTGATCTCACTTAAAAGAATCAAAAAACACACTATCCAATAGAAATCCTATATTAAGTTAAAGAGAAACAATTTTACTAATTAAAAAAAATAAGAACACAATTATGACAATTATAAGAGTACATATGAATGGACTAAATTCTCTACTATTTAAAAAACAGAATCATAGACTGGATTAAAAAGACAAAAATCCACACCTATGAATCTTATTAAAAACACATTTAAAGAAAGGGGAGATTGAAGAATTTAAAAACCTGGCTCAGATCAATCCTGCTTACATAAAAGCAAGTGTAGCGGGCCCCAGCTTGACTGGTGAAGTTATGTTCCTCCCAGAATCCTGGCATACTTGGGCATGCCCAGAACACCACTGGCAGAACCCACTGGAGGTTGGTTTTCATGAGAAGCCAGCATCCTAGGGAAGCATCCCTTTTCCAGGCAAGGCCAAAGAGAAGCCCAGGGACAGCAAGTCAGTGTGATGCTATGTGCAGCAGGGAAAGGGAGCTCCCCCAAAACAAGCTGTTTAGACTAAGGGAGCCTGCTTGGAGCTTTCCCACAGAACTGGGCACCAGCAGGGAACGAGTGCTGTCGGAGCATGTTGGAGTAAGCTCTCCACAATACTCCATTCATTGGCCCCAGACACAGGCTCTGCCCCAGCCTCACTGAGGGATCCTTGGCAAGTCCCTACACCTCCATTTCTTCTACAAAATGAGGCTATCAGAGGAATTGCTCCAAAGAGGAAAGATTGGGAAATACAGAGCTTTCTCAAGTGTACATTAAGCTTTCATAAAAATTAACTGCTATTTTCAAGATAAAGATATTCACAATAAACACACAAAAAGTTTACACATACTTTCTCAGACTTCCATACAATAATATTGGAGAGAAAGCCAATACTGGGCTATATGCACATGACCAGGCAAGAATGGAAGAAAGGCTCTGTGATGGAACATTGAGTTGAAAGGGCAACACCAAATATGAGGATGTCGTTTTAAAGACAAATAGGAAAAATAGAGACAGGGGACATAGTTAAAACTGTATTGGAGGAACTTTGGTATCTTCTATGCCTATGATAATAAGAAAGAAAAAGAGAAGAAAAATCAACTAAATCTACACCTATATTTCAAAGAGATAAAAGTAACAAATTTAAAAGGGAAAATTATAAATATGAAATAAATAAATTAGAAAATATATGTTTAATATGCAAAAGTGAGATAACTAGTTATATAATTAATGTAATATATACAAACCATAAGTACTGTACAAAATAAATACAAAATTCAAAAGACTACATTATTAGGAAATACCCTAAGTTTAAAACATTAAAAGAAAATGAACAATTTTGAATAAAATTAACACAAGAAAGAAAAAAATCTCTGGTAGAACAAGGAAAAAATAGCAAAAGGAAGATGAAGGAACAAATAGGGAAACATTCAATGAGGATTTGTAGAATGAATGCGTGCATTTTTAGAAAAAAGCATCTAGACTTGATAATGTTGTCATTATCACATGCCAGGGTGTTTCTCAGCTTCTAGAAGGGTTCAGGAATCTGGAGAAGGGCTGCGAATAAATTAATAAAGAGACTAGACAAGAAATATGAATTTGGAAGGCATTTTGGGGTAACCACAGTAAGCTTAGTTCTAGTGACCAAGTTCTCTGAATCTCTGGACCCCTAGCTTTTTATTAACACAAACTGCCCTAAAGCAAAGCAGATATACATATCAAAGGTAAGGTTTGGTATACAGTAGGCATTGTCAGGTTGGGGGAACTGCCTTCAGCTGTCAGGCAGCAGGCAATAATATATGCAGATGTTCAGCCCTGCTGAAGCCTCAAGATTCATCAACCTTTTGATGAACTTTTTGCATTTTATTATGCCCTGCTGGAATTAGCTTCTGGCAAACACATTCAATATCAAATAAATAAACAAAAAATAAATTCATTTTGTGAGGCAAACATGGTCATTTCCCACCTACTTGTAAAGATAATGATGACAATATAAAAAAAGTTTCCAAAAAAATGTACTTCATACATAATTTTACCACTTTTGCATACTTATTTTTATTTTATTCTGTTCTCCAGCACTACACATTTTTGTTGCACAGTTGCAGAATGTATAACTATTTAACATTCCTTCTTCTTTCTTAAATTGTATCTTAGTATTTTCTATGTTTTCTTATATATGTTTTCTTTTTTTATATAAATGATAAATGTTTATTTCAATAACTTAATGTAATACATTTGATTATTAGGAAACAACTAAAAATTTATGTGTAATTCCACCACCCAGAGATAGATAGATAGATAGATAGATAGATATTCACATATACATTTGTAGTTGATTGGATATACTTTTTTGAAATTTTAAAATTGAGATCAAATCTGCATAACATAAAATTCATCTTTTTAAAAATGTACAATTCAGTAGTTTATAGTATAATCACAATGTGCAATCATCAGGACAATGAGTTTTAGAACATCTCATCACACCAAAAAAAAAACCTATATTCATTAACAGTCTCCCTCATTTCCCAGCCCTGGGCAACCACCACTCTACTTTCTGTTTCTATGGATTTCCCTATTCTGGACATTTCATGTCAATGGAATCAGACAATATGTGGTCCCTGGTACCTGGCTTCTTTCACTTAGCATGATGTTTTCACGTTCCATCCAGACTGAAGCATGAATCAGTACTTCATTGCTTTCATGGCTGAATAATATTCCATTGTACATACAATCACATTTTGTTTATCCACCCTCAGTTGATGCACATTTGGATTGTTTCCACTTTATGGCTATTGTGACTAATGCTGCTATGAACATTCAAATACACTTTTTGCATGAAAATACATTTTCAATTCTTTTGGGTATACATACACATAGGAGTGGAATTTCTGGGTCATATGGGTTAAGTCATATGCTAACTGCACCATTTTACATTCCCTCTAGCAACGTAAGGGGTTCCAGTTTCTCAACAACCTTGATGACATTATTTTCTTTGCAGTTGCATTCCCCTGATGGCAATGATGGTGAGCATCTTTTCATGTGCTTATTGACCATTTATGTATCTTCTTTGGAGAAATGTCTATTCAAGTCCTTTGCCCATTGTTAATTGGGTTATTTTTTAATTGTTGAATTGTAAGCATTCTCTATATATTCTAGATATTTGACTCTTATCAAATAAACTAGAGGCCCAGCACACGAAATTTGTGCACGGGTATGGTCCCTAGACCTGGCCTGCGATCAGGGCCATCTTCCCCAGCTGCCTGCAGCCGGCCCCGCCACCCACCACCATCCACCCTCAGTTCCCCATTCACCATCAGGTGACCGGTGCCTGATGGCCAGGGGAAGGGACTGAGAGGTCAGCTGTTCCCGCCCGCTTGCCAGCCCTGCTCCCACAGCGGGTGGCCATCAGGCAATCGGAGCCTGCTGGCTGGTGAAAAGGACCAAGAGGTAGTCAGTGCATCTCATAATGACTGGTCCAGCGGTTGTTCTGGTCATTCTGCCTTTAGGGTCAATTTGCATATTACCTTTTTATTATATAGGATAGAGGCCTGGTGCATGAGAGGTGGCTGGCTGGCCTGCCCTGAAGAGGGCCCTGGATCAGGGTGGGGGTCCCCAATGGGGGGCAGGGCCAGCCTGGGTGAGGGGCCAGGGGCCCCGATTGGGGTGGGGGTACCCACTGGGGGGGGCCTGCCTGGGCAAGGGGCCACTGGGGGTTTACAGGCTGGCCATGCCCCCATTGGAGTGGGGGTCCCCACTGGGGGCAGGGCCGGCCTGGCTAGGGGGTTACAGGCAGTTTGCAGGCTAGCCATGCCCCCGATTGGGGTCAGGGTCCCCACTGGGGGGCGGTGCCAGCCTGGGTGAGGGGCCAAGGGCAGTTTTCAGACCGGCCACACCCCCGGCTTTGTCAGGAAGGATGTCCGGAAGACGTCTGGTCTAATTAGCATATTACCCTTTTATTAGTATAAATGACTTGCAAATATTTTCTTCCATCTTGTGGGTTGTCTTTTCACTCTCTTAATGATGTCCTTTGATGCCAAAAAAAAAGTTTTAATTTTTATCAAGTCCAAATTATCTAGTTTTTCTTTAGTTGCTTGTGCTTTAGGTATTATATCTGGAAAATTGTTGCCTAATTCAAGGTCATGAAGATTTGTACCTAGGTTTCCTTCTAAGAGTTTAATAGTTTTAGCTCTTACCTTTACATCTTTGATCCATGTTAGTTTAATTTTTGTATATGGTATGATGTAGGGGTCTAACTTGGAAGCAGGTGCTGCACATGGCTATTCAGTTGTCCAAGCACCATTTGTTAAAAAGACTATTCTTGCCTGGCTGGTGTGGCTCAATGGTTGAACGTTGACCTAGGAGCCAGGAGGTCATAGTTTGATACCTGGTCAGGGCACATGCCCGGATTGTGGGCTCAATCCCCAGTAAGGAGTGTGCAGAAGGCAGCTGATCAATGATCCGCTCTCATCATTGATGTTTCTATCTCACTCTCACTCTCCCTGTCCCTCTGAAATCAATATATATATTTTTTTCTTTTTTTTCTTTTTTTCCTTAAAGACTACTCTTCTCCCATTGAATGATCTTGGAACCCTTGTCTAAATCAACTGGCCATAAATATATGGGTTTATTTCTAGACTCTCAATTCTGTTTCACTGATCTGTCTTTATGCCAATACCACACTGCCCTGGTTACTGTAGCTTTTTAGTAAGTTTTAAATTGAAAGTGTGAGTCTTGCCCTGACAGGTTTGGCTCAATGGATAGAGCGTCGACCTGCGGACTGAAGGGTCCCAGGTTCGATTCCAGTCAAGGGCATGTACCTTGGTTGCGGGCACATCCCCAGTGGGGGTGTGCAGGAGGCAGCTGATCGATGTTTCTCTCTCACTGATGTTCCTAACTCTCTAACCCTCTCCCTTCCTCTCTGTAAAAAAATCAATAAAATATATATTTAAAAAAAAGAAAGTGTGAGTCTTCCAATGTAATAGACTTTAACATTGTTTTATAATTTTTTCACTTCATAAACTTGAAAATTTTCAGTTAACATGCCAATAGATATAATTCTATAGCATTAATTTAAATAAATATGTAGTATTCCACATTATGAATTTTCTATTAGTTATTTGACCAAAATTACACAATATTGTTAAATATATAGATTATTTCCAATCTTTTGATATAATAAACATCCATACAACTAAATCTTTACACATGTATTAAATTATTTTGTTTGAAAAAAATCTTTGTATTAATTTTAAAGACTATATAATATCCCATTAAGTTTATGTACAATTATTTCATTTAGGATTTAAGTATTATAATAATGATATAATAACATTTTTGTATATGTATTTGGTTAAGCTCCTTTTGGATAATTTCCTTAGACAAAATATACTAACTTGAAACTTCACAATAAAAGGGTATAAACATTATTTTGACAATTGATTTATATCCAGTCTTTATTTCAAGGATATATTGTAACAATTTAATGTTGCCTCCAAACAATGTATACCAATTTCACTATAACTTTGTCAGAATTGAGTATTTTACTTTTAAAAAACTACTTTAGTGATTCAAAATAGTGATTCATTTATGTTTTAATACATTTGTATGATTACTGAGATGTTTGGGCTTCTCTTTGATGCTATAAATGTATTTTCTTCTGAGTATATTTTTTTTCATGACTTTAAAGATTCCTCTATTAAGGCCTTCAATTCAACTAATTTGTCAAGTCTCTTATTAAAGTGTAATGTTAGCCATTTTCTGACATTCTTGCTGTAAACAATTTCCTGTTATTTTGTCTATTTTTTAATGTACAAGAATGTAACAGCAGTCAGAGCAACATGTTGGGCTTAGAATATTTATTTGGGGAAAAAATGAAAACTAAAGCTAAGCTAATTTCCAATCCTTCAAAAGTGGCCTCCTATTCTGCTTGGGAGATATTAATCCTTGTTATTTTATGTATTTGTTTTTAGACGTAACACACTCATTTAGTGCAAAATTCAGAAGGTACCGAAGGATAGCTAGTGAGAAGATTTCTCCCATCCCTGTCCAGCAGCGCCTGGGTACCCTCTCTGTTAGCACTTTCCTCCATCCCAATATCCATCATCCATCCATCCCATCAGCATTTTCATGGTACCCGCTCTGTGTGAAGGCAGGCAAGTACAGTGGCTCAGAGGGGTTTGAATCCCACCTCTATCACTGACAGCCCATGGCCTTAGGCAAACCTGGGTCCTAAAGGTATCACTGCGAACAAGCTAGATGTGGCCTGTCCTTAGAGCACGGCTCGAGCATCTCATCTTTCCCCATTTGGATCAGGCTATTTCTCTTGCTGCTAACGTAGAATCTTCCGTATTCCTCTCCTCTCACTGCACAGAAGCCCATCCACCGGCCCTGCAGACAGCCATGAGGCGGACGCTGGGGCTTTCCACTGCTTCATACTGACTGTGAGAATTTTTAACCAAATTCTCAAATTTCATATCACCAGATTTATCTTATCAGAAGCAGTAAAAACATTTACAGTTTTGTCTCAACATTATGGATGGCAAGTATTCAGCCATGGGGGGCGGGGGGGAGGGAGTTAACATAAACAATGAACTCATGCACCTAATACCTGTGTCATCTTTTTTGTTCTTCTTGAAGAAAAATAGTCACTGAAATCTGAAAATACTGGCTGGCATCTTTACCATCTCTGCCTTCTGTCTGCAGAGAAAACCAAGTTTTCAGTCTGAAAACACACATTTATATCCAAACACACATTTATTTTTTTAACAATGTTCTCATTGTGCTATTGAGCACATTAAGCCAACCTGAGGGAGGGACACCTTCTGAGGGGTGGAAGGGTTCTTGGAGGAGGGCAAGGCATGATGCTGGTGCATCTGGGGGAGCAGTAACCTGGGAGCTAGTCACTCCCCCTTCTCTCCCCTTGGTTCTTCCTGCCACCAGGGAGCTGCCACCTGTGAGATGACAAGGCTGTCCCCAAAGCACTCAGCCTCAGGAGAAAGCTGAGAGATTTCCCCTCACCACCCCCAACTGCCTGCTGGCTTCCTGTACCAGCCCAATGTTTGAAGGTGCAGGTAGCAAGCGCCAGGAGGAACCACCCACTTCCCTTCTCTCCAGGCACAATATAGATGTACTTTAGCCATGTCAGAGGAACTGAACTAGCTGGATCGTGGGGAGCAGCTCCACCAAGAACTGGGGCCTTAGTAGAATCTCAGCTGCAAAGCTCACGGTCTTGTGTACCTAGGACATCCCCAGAATGGCCTCCCAGGGTCTAAGGTTTTTCTCATGGACTGGCTGTGAAGGACCCCCAAAGAGTCCATTTTCATAGCCTGGCAGTGTGACCAGTAAGACTGGCAGGGTGAGCAGGGATGCCCAGTGCAGCAGCAGGAAGTGTCCACTGGTTCACAGAGGCCTTCTTAATGTGTCTTATTTATATATGTCCGTATTTACATGAGGACATTTTTAATGATGTGCTATTATTATTTTAAATCTATTTGCTCCAGTTAGTTAAGAGCCTCAATAACCTTGGTCCATCTCTGAACCTCCTGTTCTGTTTTTTTCAACCTATCTAGTCCTTTACCAGTAACACATCTTTAATTAACATTTATAACACATTTTTATATCTAAGAGTACCAAATATGCCTTAAGACTTTTCTTTTTAAAAATTTTTTCTTGCCAGAACCGGTTTGGCTCAGTGGATAGAGTGTCGGCCTGCGGACTCAAGGGTCCCGGGTTCGATTCCGGTCAAGGGCATGTACCTTGGTTGCGGGCACATCCCCAGTGGGGGGCGTGCAGGAGGCAGCTGATCGATGTTTCTCTTTCATTGATGTTTCTGGCTCTCTGTCCCTCTCCCTTCCTCTCTGTGAAAAATCAATAAAATATTAAAAAAAAAAAAATTTTTCTTGACCACTTTCATTAACTTATTTATTGTTCCTGAGAATATTTGGAATCATTTTTTCATCAGTCACAAGGCCACCAATATTTTGTTTAGGGTCATATTAAATGTATGCACTATTTGGGGGGAAATTAGCATCTTTTTTAAAAAATATATTTTTATTGCTTTCAGAGAGGAAGGGAGGAGAGAGAGAGAGAAACATCAGTGATGAGAGAGAATCATTGATCTGCTGCCTCCTGCATGTCCCCACCGGGGATCAACCCAGGAACCCAGGCATGTGTTCTTGACCCGGATTGAACCCAAAACCCTTCAGTCCACCAGCCAATGCTCTATCCACTGAGCCAAACCAGCTAGGGTGAAAATTAACATCTTTATAATAGCACGTCTTCCCATGGAGACAAATGATACAATTCTCCACTTAGTCAAGTGTTCTTTTATGTCCCATAACATTAAATTATGCTTCATTTTTTTATATGACTATCGTTCATGAGCATTTCAAATATATTTGCTGATGGGTTATTATTGTCATACTAGTGACCTGGTGCACAGATTCGTGCAGATTGAAAGGAAATTGATTAGAAGGTAGCCGGCAGGGTGACACTGGGTGAGATGGGCCGGACACGCCCGGAAGCCAACCTCCTGCGGCCCCTCCCCAGCGACTGTGGTATCTGCAGAGTGAGCAGGGTCCCTCCGGCAGGTGGGCTCCCTTGGCCTGGCCTGTGGGGATTGGGCTGAAACCGGCTCTTCGACATCCCCCCGAGGGGTCCTGGAGTGCAAGAGGGCACTCTGCAAAGTTGCTGTCATACAGGGTGTGGAACACAAACACAAGTGTGCAGTATACCAGATTCAGGGCGACAGTGCCCCAGCAACAACATAACCCACGGCCAGGGTGGAATCACAAGGAATCAGACTCCCTCCTCTCTGGTTTTGGGGTGCATCACCTGAGAACCACTGCTGCCAAGTCACTGCAGCTCGGCAGCTCCTACATTGAGTGTCTGTCCCCTCGTGGTCAGTGCATGTCATAGCAACCAGTCAGACGGTCGGACACTTAGCATATTAGCCTCTTATATATAGATAGATAAGAAAGTATTTGATTTTTACTTTTTTTTAAATGTTTTTTGGCCCAGCTGGCATGGCTCAGTGGTTGAGTGTCGACCTATGAACTAGGATGTCACAGTTCGATTCTAGGTCAGGGCACACACTCGGGTTGTGGCTCGATCCCCAGTGAGGGGTGTGCAGGGGTGGCCGATCAATGACTCCCCCTCATCATTGATGTTTCTATCTCTCTCTTCCTCAACCTTACTCTCTGAAATTAATAAAAATATTTTTAAACGTTTTTTGTGTAGGGCCACTTTTACATTTCCTTTAAATGGTTATTTTCTTAAACCCAATAATAACAATAAGACTTAGAAAACAGCAAATCATATGATTATTATTTACCATGACTTGTCTGTGTGCCAAACAAACAAACAAACAAGAGAGCTGAATTAACAACCATTAATACAATAAAAATATTTAGTTATTGGCCCAAATTTAAAATTAATATGTAGCACTGGCCAGGTGGATCAGTCAGTTGGAGCATTGTCCCATACACCAAAAAGGCTGCGGGTTTGATAACTGGTCAGGGCATGTACAGGAGGAACCAATGGATGTTTCTCTCTCACATCAATATTTCTCTCTCTCTCCTTCTCTCTCTCTCTAAAATCAATTTTAAAAAATATATCCTTGGGTGAGGATTAAAAAAATATGTAAACATTTAGTAGCTTTATTTATGTCAGCAATACCAGTCACTTATAAAAATTCTCAGTAAGAAAATAGCATTTTAAAAATTCCATTTATTATAACCACAAAATCTATAAAAAGCCAGGAATAACTTCATAAAAATGTGTAGGACCAATATGAGGAAACTTTAAAGCTTGGAAAATGGAAAGGCACTCCTTTTCCTTGGATAGGAAAACTCAATATTGGAAATATGTCAAATTCTCTTAAGTTTATGTGTAATTTCAATAAAATTATAGCATGATATTTGGGGAATTTGGATACATTATTCTAAAGTTCTGAAAAATAAATATTGAAAAGGAGTAAAGAAAATCCTGAAAAAGAAGAGAATCTTGGGAGTGATACACCTTACTAGATGTTAAAACATATTTTAAAACCACACTGAATGAAACAGTATGGTCAGAAATAAGCAGGCAGAGCAGTAAAACAGTCCAAAACTTTACATAATGTAATGAGAATTCAGCATGAGAAAAGTGAAAGTTTAAATAGTTGGGAGGAAAACTCAACAAATGTGCTATAAAACTCCACAAATAATGTAGGGGCAACTGGTGCCTCATTTGGGGAAATCATCATTGTAGTCTTCACTTTAAACCCAAATAAATTTCAGAAAAATCAAATATATAAACTTTTAAAAGTAGAATGTGCAGCCCAGCTAGTGTGGCTCCGTGGATGAGTGTGGACCTATGAACCAGGAGGTCACAGTTTGAATCCTGGTCAGGGCACATGCCCAGGTTTCAGGCTCGATCCCCAGCGGAGGGCATGCAGGAGACAGCTGATCAATGGTTCTCTCTCATCATTAATGTTTCTCTCTCTCCCTCTCCTTTACTTCCTGAAATCAATAAAAATATATTATTTTTAAAAGTAGAATGTGCAAAAATAAAAAGTACATACATATTTCTTTAATATTATATTAGAGTCACTGAAGAATGAGAAATGTCTTGCCTCTTAGACACTTTTTCAAATGCAGATAGACTAATCTTAACCAATAATTCTTTGCAAACTATTTCAAGCATAATCAGATGGTGCTGAAGGATGATGTATAGAACAAACCTGGGATGAGATGGTACTTTGACAGAATGCTGATTTCCCTCCTATTTCTATCCTGGGATGTGCATCCTTGACTTCCTGATGTTTAGGCACTCTTGCTTCCCACCATCCTTAATGACATTCTCCTCCCATCCCTGCTCCTCTTCTCCTCCCCCAAAACACACATCTCTATTTCCTTCCACCATTTAAAAGCTGTCCTTGCTACAAACTGCCTTTGGGATGAACTGGTAAGATTACTGCTTTGTAAAGGCTGAGGAGGTCAAGCTACTTTCAAATTCTATTAAAGTTCTTCCTCCAGGCATACTTCAAGGGTCATATATCTTCTCTCACCTCTTACTAACAGATGGTCAGTAAATTAAACACACTTTCATCTGAATGTCTGAGATCCGCATTTAAAGGCTATCAGGCAGCCCAAAGCAGCAGGCTAGCTAATCCTAGAGAGATGCAGAAGACAGGAAAAAGTCAGAAGCTGTCTCACTCTTGCTCTGAGCCTTGGAGTCTAAGGTCATTATTGCCTCCTCTGTCTTGGAAGAGAACCTCATTGGGACCATTGGGGGTCCATAGTGTGATTTGGGGCAATTTTGCATGATCCTTGGAGGCTTGCTTGTCCTAGTTTTATTAAATGGTTTGGCTTGCCAGGTGGTTTCAATAAACACAGCAGACACATTTGATACACTTTGTCTACCTCCCAAATGTCTATGACAGAAATTTTATTAATGAGCACAAACTCTGGCACTAGGCTTTCTGGGTCTGAATCCTGGCTCTGCCATTCCTAGCTATGTGACCTTGGACAAGTTACTCAACCTTGCCGTGCCTCTTTGTCCTTACCTATGAGATGAGGTGAAAATAGCCACTAGGATTAAATAAGTCAATAACTGGTATCTAGTGAACACTTGGAAAAACACCTACTTTATATAAGTGTTCTTTTAAAAACATCCAATATGATAAATTGTTCCTTCCAATTTTCCCCACACTTTACTTTTTACCCGTGTCTGTGTTGATACTTCTCACAATGGGGAATGATGTAGGATCTGTAAGGGTATTTTTTCACTGTGTGAAAGATGATGATCAAAGAGTATCATGAAAGTATACATAGTAAAATCTCTCGTTTAGATTTTACTGTATGTAATTTACAACAGTTTTATTAGACTGGGATAAGTTTACACTTGAGCAATCTTAAAAGTTTGCTGATACTGCATATACAGAAAATAGAATGTATAGACATGTGTAACCTATCAAGGTAAGCTGGCAGTTCCAAGTTAAACATGGAGTTACCACAAGACCCAATAATGCCACTCCTCTGTATATAGTCAAAAAAATGAAAACATGTTGACAGAAAAGTTTGTGCATGTATATTCATAGCAGCATTATTCATGATAGTCAAAGAGTGGAAACAACCCAAATGTTCATGAATGGATAAACAAAATGTGGTATATCCATGCAACAGAATATTATTTAGCCATAAAAAGAAATGAAGTACAGTTAGATGCGACAATATGACTGAATCTTAAAACCATTATGTCAAGAAGTCTGACTCATAAGGCCCCATATTTCATAGGTAAGGACATTGAGGCACAGCAAGGTTGAGTAGTTTCTCTAAGGTCACATTGCGAGATATGACAGAATTGGGATTCATACCCAAGAGGTCTAGTTCAGAGTTTGTACTCATTAATAAAAGTTCTGTTGCATACATTTGGGAGGTTGAAAAAAGTTTATCAGGTGTCTGTTTATCAAAACCACCTGGCAAATCTATAGACACGAAAAATAGATTTGTGGTTGCCTACACCTGGGGACATGGAAGAGTTGGGGGTTGATGGTTAAGGGGTGAGGGGTTCCTTTTCAGGGTGCTAATACCTGTTCCGCCACCCCTTCTGCCACCATGAAACCAAACTCCGCCCCCCTCTCCCTGGGGATCCCTTAAGTAAGAAGAAAAGGAAAAAGCTGCCTCCCCATACCATGTCACCAGGGTATCCAGGAAAAGCACCAGCACCCCAAAGCAAAGCAGCTTTTCCAAGTCAAACACAACCTAGCCCGTTAGGCCCACCCCTGGTGCCCGCACTCTTGGGTGATCTCGGGATGGGAGTGAGCTCCTAACTGGGAGGACTCGATTCCCTAGACAGGTAAAGAAATTGATGTTTCTCAGTGTGACCACAGGCTGGGGGTTTCCCTTCAGGACCCCATAAATCCCTATGCTGGCTCTTAGAATATGCTGGACTCTTGACAGCAAGCACAGCACAGACAGCAGCCTAATGGCCAGTGCAGGCTGAACCCCAGCCTAGGGTCCTCATGGGAAGCACCTGCTTTCACGTAGCCACAGGCAAGCATCACCCCCTCCAGAACTGCCCCAGGCCTCCCCTGAAGGCAAAGCCAGGCCCAACTGGCCATCAGCTCCAAAACAATGATGTCCTTCCAGTACCCTCCCTACTCTTCCCTTCCTGCCCCAGGTCCTTATCTGGCCCTGGAAATACCTGTTGCTGCAGAAGCAGGTGCTCCCCCACCAACTGGGATGTGGTTGAAGTCTCTGGCCCTAGTCAGATGCTCACAATATACTGCAAGATCGAAGCTCATCTTGTGGTCATGTCGTTACATTTATAGCAGTAAAAATGTGGAAACAACCTACAAATCCATCAATAAGGAAGTGACTAAATAAATTATGAGGCCTCCATACATTAGAATGCCATGGAAATGATGACATAAACCCATATGTAGTTATATGGAACTACAAAGAATAGCCCTATTTTAAGTGCCCAGGAAATAGTATAAAAATAACATATCCAGGTACAAAGAAAATCTCAGTAAAGTTCAAATCCCAGAAATGTTATGAGTTCTATTCTCTGACCACAATGCAATAAAATTAAAAATCCATAAGAAAATAAAATCCATTTTATAAAAGTTTATAAAGTAATAAAAAAACATTTATATGGAAAAGCAACTGTTCAGAAATTTTTTTACTTAAGGCAAAACCAAGAAAATACCTACTTACCAGTCTGTAGAACACATGTGGCCATTGTCAAAACGTTATGGTAGAGCAGATGTGAATACATTTATTTGAGTTTAATACATAACAAATCAAGTGACTATAAAATGAAAGAAAAATGATCACTACATTCACATGGGAAATGGATAATAATGATATGTGAATAGCTCATCCTTACTCAATCCTTACTCATTTACCACAGAACATTCCAGACAGGTTAAAGTTAAATACACACAGATATACACATACGCACCATTAAAAAAAACAAACCCACAATACAGGAATCTAAAAGTGTATGCTCACTCAACCTGCTGAAAGTCTGGTGTCAGAACAAACTGTGGGTTTCAGAGCAGAAAGACCTCTGAGTTTCGGTCCCACCTGAGATGCTTACTCAAACACTTAGCATCTCTGAGCTCAGTTTCCTATCTTAGGCAAAAAAATACCAATTCATAAGAATCGAGCCCACTCCGGGATCCGCACTTTTAGCCTCTGTCGTGGATGTCCCCGGGCTGAGTGTGGCAAATGCAGTGAGGTGCCTCTGAGAACAGATGGCCCTGAGGAGAAAGATCAAAGTCAAGACACTGTCCAAGCACGAAATCCAAGAAAATTACAGGAGGCCACGAGAATATATTTTAAAAACGTGTAAACATCTGTATGTCAACAATTTGAAAAGCACTGGTGTGAAAGAATACTTCGTGGTAAATATGAAAAATAATGTCAAAATACTTAACAAACTGATAAAAATATGTAAGAAAGTCCTTAGAAATTAGAGGAAGACAACATAAGGCAACTCCGAGGGCCTCCAGCAAATACAGAGAAAGGTGCAGCTTTTGCAGAGTAGCTGGAAAAGAAGTGCACTAAATATATGCTGATCATCCCGGAGTCGATAAAGGGCTCCTAGCCACGGAGGGCTCACATTAACAAACCTTTCAACCTGCATTCCTCTGTCTGAAGAAGGAGAGGCAGGGAGAGATGGAAGGAAGGAAAGAAAGAAGAAAGAGAGGAAGAGAGAGGGAGGAAGGGAGGGAGGGAGGGAGGGAGGGAGGGAGGGAGGGAGGGAAGAAAAGAGAAAAACTCAATTTGTGAAGAGATGTTTTTACCTGTGTAATTTGTAAGCACACAACACTAGATATAGCCCAAATCCTGACTGCGAACTATTATGTTGCAGACTATGCAGATCCATGGAAAAGAATACACAAAAAAATGTTACTTGAAAAAGCCGATCACAAGATATTATATGCACCTAGATTCCAACCAGGCACAAATTGTTCTGGAAGGATCCGAAAACCTAGGAGAGTGATAGGCAGGCTGTTATATTGATGGAAGCATTGGTACATTTGGCTGCTAGTTTGGCATTTCTGGGGGTTTTGCACTGTAACGTTGGGTAAATATTATGTACAAAAGAAATAAAAAGGATCGGTTTTTTAAAAACTTTCATCACTCCACCCAAATAAGTCTACCCAGGTCATCTCAAGGCTGGATTCCTAGGGCTCAGGGCAGGGTTTCCAAGCAAATGGGAGCAGGTGTGGAGGGCATTGGCTGGCAGGGCCAGCAGGGGCTCTTCCCTCAGGACACAGCTGCCTGGCCAGGCCTGGGGAGCATTTTATTGAATGAGCTGATGTGAAAGGCCCACACCTCCAGGTCTGCAGCGAGAGGATCTGCCATGCCTTTCCTGTCACCACCCAGCTCGGCGGGTGCCTGTGAGCTCAGTACTGCTCCGCAAGTTCTCTTTGGTCAGATTACTGCCAGGGGCAGCTCCTTTCCTGCTCTTGCCGTGCCCTGTGCCCCCAGGAGACACAGAGCTGCCCTGACTCCCACTCTGTGGTTCCACATTGAACAGATAATTATTTAGTCAAAGGACGTAAACTCAGTTGAAGGCCTGGGGGGTTAAACAGGCCCTCCTCCCCACCCAGCCCTGCCCCTACACACCCCACACACCCCACTCACCCCATCCCCCTCAGGTCTTGCCCTGATCTGGGGACTGCTCAGCCACTCTGAGTCCAGACCCACGTGGACTCTAGGCCCTGCCCATATCTGAGCCACTGTCTTGTTTCTGTCTCAGCCCCAGACTATGCAGCCCTAACCCAGCAGCCACCTCCCAGGTGGGTGTCAGCCAGAGGAGACGGAGGAAGGAGAGTCAGAAAGCTGTGAGGATCCCCAAGGCAGAAAGGAGGCTCTGCCCAGCCCAGGTGCTGCCTCTTTCCCCTGGCAGCCTCAGCGCCACCCCCATCCCCTGGCTGCTGTGAGGGAGAGTTTCTCTAATGGATCAGATCTGGTTCATTCATTCCATCTCACTGCGTGCCAGGCCGCTGCTGCTGGGAAGCCAAGGTGAGTCCCAGTGGTTTTTCTCTCAAGGACAATTGAAGGAAGGGTGCCCACCACCACCCCCTTACCCCTCCCCACCCCTGCAACCCAACCACCCTCACCCTTTCATAACACTGTCCCAACCTGCTCTGGCCCCAGACCACCTAAGTCATGCTGGCCACCTGAGAGGGCTGGTTTCCTGACATAGGGTTTCCCCCAACCCTATGACCACTGTGTTCCCAAACAATCTGGCCCTGCCCTTTCCAGGCCTCCTAGAAATTAAAATAGGAAAGAACGGGAAGAGGGGACAATGCAATCCCAGAGAAATGGCTGTTGACAGATATGACAAAGCCCCAGAACTCTAAGCACCCTCCCACCCCGAAAATGCCACGGGTGGCGAAGGAGCTGTGTCCGATCTCTGCCAAGCCACAGACCACATTCCCACGGGAGCTGCTCAGCGCAGGGTGGAGACAGCTGTTCCTCTCAGCAGATGTTCTCACATGAAGCAGGAGTGCTCCCCAGCCCGATCCCTATGACTCACTGGAGTTCAGCCAGCTTAGCCGTTAGGCCTGAGCAGCCTGCCGAGCCCAGTGTGTGGCTGAGGGCAGATCAGGTGGCCAGTTGGGGCCTCTACAGCCCCATCTGCAAAATGGGGAGTCTGGTCGCTTAGCCAGCACCCTCCTTCTTTGAGGGCAGAGGCTGTCTCTGTCCCTGCTGCCCCCCCTGAGGCCCAGTGTGGACTTGTCCCTGTTCATTTATTAAGCACCTACTGTGTGGCAGGCAGTGTACTAGGAGCTGGGGCTCCTGAGATAGACAGGATTTTCCCCCAAGAAGCTGGCAGAGGGAGAGAAAGAGGCCCCCGTGGTATTAGGGCTGTGACAGTGACGTACTCACGGGGCTGTGGGACTTAGAGGCTGAGGCTCCCCCACTGTCCCTGCTGAACCAGACGAGAAGCCTGTGGAAACAACAGGCCCAGGAGGAGCCTCAGTGCTCAGCAGCAGCGTCACACCAAAAGAGGCCCAGGCCACTCACCTTCACTCGGGTTCTGGCCAGGCCACGGGTCCTCAAACTACGGCCCGCGGGCCACATGCAAATATAAATATTGTATTTGTTCCCGTTTTGTTTTTTTACTTCAAAATAAGATATGTGCAGTGTGCATAGGAATTTGTTCATAGTTTTTTTTTAAACTATAGTCCGGCCCTCCAACGGTCTGAGGGACAGTGAACTGGCCCCCCGTTAAAAAGTTTGAGGACCCCTGGGCCAGGCCCTTTGGCCAGAAACCAGCCTGTCCTGAGGGTCTCCTGTCTCAGCAGGGCTCAGAAATTTTCCCGAGGGTCACACATCTTTTTCATGAGCCTTACCTCCCAAGAGGGTCTCGTGAGCAGCTCTGACCATGCCCCCTGGTCTGACCACTGCTCTGCTGCCCTGCAGTCACCTAGAGTCGGCACCAGATGGAAATTCAAAGGGACAGAAAGAAGGCGAGTGTAGCAGCTGGAGGTGTGGGGCCAGGATGTCCAGAGTATGACACTTAATCCCTCTGAGTCCAAGATCTCTCGGGGTAAAAGGAAGAGGCAGGACTTCTCTCTGAAGCCAGGCGCCCCACCTCCCAGCCCAGCCTGCAGACTCCCCCCTCCCACCCCCACTTCCCAACTCAGCCACCACAGGGCTTTCTGGATTGTCTCATAACATATCACTCATCACACTATTTCTCTTAGCTCCGTGGAGCCTGTTCTGCTTGAGAAACACATTTGGATCTAATGGGGTAAGAAGGTGCTGAAGTTAGAAATATTTGCTCAATTTTGTAATATGTATGAGCATATGTTACATTCATTTACCCAAGTTAACTCTCCCCCACCAGGCTGTGAGCTAGGGTCGGGAACTGTCTCATGCTATAGCGTCAGTGTGATATTTTTAACCACCATAGAAAATAATTAAAAACATGATTTTTTAAGACAACACGGCCAACATGGTCAACCTGGACCCAATCATCAGATGTTGTCCTGATGATTTGCTTCACTATTTCCGTGGGGGACCCACCAGTCCCTCCTAATTGTGCTTCTCTACATGTTGTCCCCACTTCCCTCCTAGCCGTCACTGAAGATGCAGGCTGAGGGCCTCACATCAGGGTCTGTCTGGGGGCAGCTGGGCGCTGGCAGACCCGTTTATTCAGGAATAAAATGCTGGAGAAGCTGTAAGTGGCCCTGAGGATCGTGCAGGGGAACCAGGCAAGCAAGCATGTTTGCATTTCAGCTTATCCAGTGGGCTGAGAAGCCAGGCAGCAAAACAAAACAAACCAACAAAAACCATTGGCCACTGTGTCCACTACACACACAGACTGCCTCCCCTCCTCACCACCTCCATGGAGCCCAGCCCCCCTATCAGCTGCTTATCAGAAGTTCTGAAACCTATTGAACTCTAAGCCTCGGACTTCACTCTTAAACTATTTTGCCACAAGGCAAAACAGGCCATCATGTGAGGGGTAGGACCCTTCTTCTCCTTGCCCAGCCAACACTGGGACACAGGGACCCTCCCAGGCGATCCAGGAGAAAAGGATTGTTGTATGATGTTGCACATTGGGCCCAGAAACAATCCACACAGGCACAAGGATGGTTTTCAGACAATTTATGGTCTTTTTATTTGGGGTGGCTTGCGGCTTAAAAGTATTTTCCAATTCCCATAGAACCTAGACTGCAAAAAATACGTTCCCTAACCCTCATTAGCATCTGATTGTCTCTCTCACTAGTGTTTTCTGGTCATTCTCATTTTAGCAATTGACTTCTCACCTGAAAATAGTTGGTGATCACACACTCCTAGAGCAGAACTCTACAGGGGAGTCTCTGGCTTGGAAAACCCAAAGCTGTGGCTCCTCGAGCTGACTGGTGGCCCTGGACCCTGGCAGACCCATCCCTAGTCCCTTTGAGGACTCTTTTATCCACAGGAGAAGCCCCCTTCCTTGAAGACTGTGATCCCCAACAAATCTGTAATACGGTCTCCAAGACCAGACAATAGATACCCTCCTCTGGGCACACACCAAGAAGCTGGGCTCCCTGCAGGGACCCCCCAGAGCAGCAAGGGGCCACTCCCTATGTGGAAAAGCTCCAAAACTCAGCCAAGGCAAGCCAGGTCCCCAGGCACAGGGCCCAGCAGCAGATCCATTCCTTTTGCAAACATCTGGTGCACGCTCCACGCTGAGGTCAGGATGCTGCTTCATCCTGGGTGGGGAGGGCCTCTCCCTCACTACCCTGCTCACTTTCTCAGGGTTTAGGCCTCAGCTTCTACTGCCTCGCCTGCCTATTGATAGCCTTATGGGGAGCAGTTTCTCCCCCCACAACACACCCCCCCCACCCCGCCCCAGGAAACAGAGCCTGTTTGTTGAGGCTCTCTGTGGAGCTTATCTGTCTCTTATTGAAGGAGGGTGGGAAAGGAGGGATAAACTCTGACGTCATGGGCCTGCGTAGGACAGCAGGGTTGGAGGCCATCTGCAGCAGGTGCTGGCAGGGCCCCTGGGAAAGGAAAAAGAGAGCAGCTGGCTCATCAGGTGGGAGTGTCCTGGGGTCAGACAAAGACCTCATGTCACGATGAGGTTAAGCTTTCCTGGAATTTCTGGCCTAGGAAGGATGGATGATGCTTCCTTGGCCTCCAATTCCTCTCCTAATGCCAGACCCTATAGGTGCAGGACTCCTGGAGAGGGTTCCAAGCCCAAGGAGACCTGGCTAGGCCAGGGCCTCTGTGTTTTCCATGGGTCCCCACCAACAAACAGTCCCAGGGAGTCCTGGAGGTACAGGGTCCCCCTGTCTGGGAGTGTGTGCGTGTTTGTGCAGTAACATGCAGAGCCCTCTTCTGCCACAGCTGCTTTGTCCTGCCTTCATCCAGGGGTCAGAAGCCTCTCTTCCGGCCTCCTGATTCACTCTGCTTTTTCCCAATTATAGGTGGTGAAACTGAAGGCCCCATGCAGTGATGGGACTTGGCCAGGGTCCTATTGCAATTTCCCTGCCTGGCCTTCGTGAGGTCTGCTCACCGCCTGCTCAGTGTCCTCTCTGGGAAGTTATGCAGCTGGAAGGAGGCCTCTGGGATAAAATAATTACAGAGAAAACAGATGGGCGGCTGAGCAATCCTCCCTCCTCAGTGTGCCTGAGAATCCTTCTGTCTGGCCCCAGGGCCAGGAGGGGGTGCTGTTCCAAAGGGAGCTGGTTACCACCTTCTGGGAAAGGGGTGCTGGACAATCCTGCCTTCGCCATCCCTTCTGCATCCTCTCAGGAGCCTTTTTGTGCACCTTTCTCACCGGAGGTATCCTCATCAAGGCCCACTCCCGTCTCCCATAGGGTCCTGCTAAAGAACCGAGCATCGACTGTCCCAAGGAAGGGCCTGTCCGTGGTAGATGCAAGAGCCTTACCTTGCCCTTGGTGGAGGAGGAGAAAAAGGGAAGAGGGACTCACAAAAATGAAATCTTTTCTCTCCATGTCCCCACCTTTCAGAAGTCCAGGAGGGAGAAGAGGGTCCCGGCTATGCAATTCTCTGATGCCTAGGCCTTGGCACACTTCAGCCTGACTCTGACTTTCCCCATTCCTTGCTCCCTCTCTGTGTCCCCACAACTGACCACTCTCCCTCAGCCTCCTCTTTTATGACCCCCAGGCTTGCTTGCGCTCCGCACCCCTAAGAGCTCAGTAGGCTCCCACTTTTGGAAGACAAGCCCCTCCCCAACTTTATCACATCTCCTGCCTCCAGAACTGTCCACCACAGACTTGCCTGTCTCTCAAGCCTGCCTCCTCTGGCTACCGCTACCTGAATGCTGCCTTCCCGCCCCCCCCCCCCCACACCCCCGCCTTTTTTCCTTAGGTCTGAGCACGCTGGGTTCTGCAACATCAGGCCCTCCCAGCTCCCCTCAGTTTCACTGGGTTGCCCTTTAGTGGGAGCAATCTCTCATTTGGTTGTTTTTCTTTTATTGCATCCCTCTAAGCCTGAGTGCGTTCCCCCTTAGCCCAATGGGAAGCTGCTGTTTTCCATCTAGATTTCCCTTCTCTCCTTCTGCTGGGTCTCCTTTCCTGGCTCCGCACAGGCTTTTCCTTCTCCAGGAAGCTCGCCCTCTAGCCCAGGCTGCGGGAGCTGCCCTCCCTCCCTGCCACGTCCTTTCCAGCCTACAGAGCTGGTGTCTGTTTCCTGGGGGTTCTTCCTAGCCCGGTTGGAGCTTTGCAGGCTGCAGGAATGCTCAGTGGATCCTTGGGGACTCAGTGGGTGGAAAAGTGGCAAATGACAGGATCCCCTGCGGAATTGCCAGGCCTGTTCTCTTTCCTCTACCATCAGAGCTTTTCACACTGAGCATTTAATCAAGTGCCACGAACAGCTCATGTTCAGCTGTTCCCAGGCCTGGCTCCTGGGACCAGAGCAGAAGAAGTAGACCTCATGAAGAAAAAGCAGGAAGGACCTGAGTCCCCAGTCTAGGCCCAGGAGGAACACAGAGTCTCCTCTGCAGCTTCCTGTGCAATGAAACCAACGAAGAGCAGGGATGTGTGTGTGAAATCTTCTGTTGCAAAGACAGTTATGTGCCGACCACCTCCCTCCCTGAATGTCCCTCTAGCCCAGGCCTAGAACGTCGTCTCACCCCACCTCCCAGGCTCAGCAGGAGCGGCTGTATAGCCTGCCCCAGGGAAGCCTTGCTCCACAGTTCACTTTGATTTATTCTCAAAGACAGGGAGTCCTAGATCGTTGCCCGCTGTCACCAAGTACATCCAAGAGACAAAGACAGGAAGAACCAGCCTACAGAAGGAGGTGACCATGGAGCACTGGAAGCTTCCAACCTGTCCTTAATAAGGGATTTCAGAGGCTGTAGCCATTGCCCCCAAAAACCAGCCCAGTGCCTGGCTCTAAAGTCAGTCTGCCAGACATAGCCGGCGTAAATAAGGCAAGTCTCAGAGAAGTTCCAGATTGCTTACACTCCTTTTTGTCCAGTAAGCAAAGAGGAAAAGGGACTTTCATTGCCACCTGCAGATCCTTTCCTCTTCCTTTCTCCTCATAGAAAGAGTGGTGCCACTCTACAAATGTTACCTCGAAGAGGCAATCTGGGGGGCCTGTGTGGATGTGGGGAGTCAACTCACCAGAACTCACATAGGATGCCCTGCTCATGTCTGGATCCTCTTCAAAAGCAGGAGATTCTTCTACCCAAACTCAGGCCTCGGGTGTAGGTTATTTCTTTTTTTTTCTTTTTTTTTTTTTTTTCGGGTGTAGGTTATTTCTTAAGCAAAAGGTGCTAGGGGCACAATTAGTTGGTGGGCATTTTCTGACTGGGTGTGCCAGGGTGGGATGTAGAGAGCTGTTGCCTCCTGGCTTTGGGTCCAGGCTCCCCTGCAGAACCACCTGATTCTTTTACCTCTTGATTCCGGCTGCCTTCCTGCCTCTGGTGCAGTTTCCTCTCCTAAGGTGAGGGGTTGCGGGGGGGGGGGGGGGGGGGGGGGGGGCTCATTCCTGGAATCCGGGTTGTCTTAGCAACTGGAGGCTGCCACTGCACCTTGGCCCATAGAAACTAGCCCAGTGCCTGGCTCTAGAGCAGCGGTTCTCAACCTGTGGGTCGCGCCCCCTTTGGGGGGTCCAACGACCCTTTCACAGGGGTCGCCTAAGACCATCGGAAAACACATATATAATTGCATATTGTTTTGTGATTAATCACTATGCTTTAATGATGTTCAATTTGTAACAATGAAAATACATCCTGCATATCAGATATTTATATTACGATTCATAACAGTTGCAAAATTACAGTTATGAAGTAGCAATGAAAATAATTTTGTGGTTGGGGGTCACCACAACATGAGGAACTGTATTAAAGGGTCGTGGCATTAGGAAGGTTGAGAACCACTGCTCTAGAGTCAGTCTGCCCGGCTCCTTAAGCCCCTGTAAATAACGCGAGTCTCGGGGAGAAGTTCCAGATGGGCCACATTCTTTGTTCAGGAGGACTTCATCGCCCACCTGGAGCTTCCTCCCTCTTCCGGAGTTCTCCGCTCTCCAGCCCAGCCCTGCTGAGAAGCAGCGGAGGCATAGTTTTCCTGCATCTCACTCAATTCTTGGGATACTGGGCTCTCCGCCCCATCCCCAAGGGACTCCTCAGAGCCCGAGGGATCGGACGCCTTGCCGGAGGGAATCGTGGGCAGCAGGCCATGTCCCACAGACCTCTCTATGGCGAAAACGGGAAGGCGACCACCTGTCACAGCGTGAAGGCGACCACCTGTCACAGCTCACCGGAGCCGGACGAGGATCGGGGCTGACTAAAGAAGCCTCTGCAGCTTGTGCAGGTGCACAGGACTCTGGAGCGAACAACCCACCCTGTGGATCCTCGCGTGGGTGCAGACAGGGTCAGGCGTGCCCCTGTCGGTGCAGACGGAAGCCAGCGCCGGGTCAGGCGCAGGGACTTTATTATGTACCGCGGAGCCGGGCTGAATGCGCACTTGAGAGCCCCAGGGGCTGTCACACCATGCCACCGCACACACGCAGAAACACTCGCATTTCGGGTCTGCCTTGGTAGCCCACCTTATTCGCTCTTCGCTCTCAAACACACCGAGGGGCGGGCGAAAAGCTTGCACACTCCTGTGTAGGACTTGCGCTCCCCGCTGCGACCCCGGGCAAACCACGATACCCTTGCTCCCCCTGCGCCTAAACCTCCGACCGTGTTCTCTTGCTCCGGATTCCAAAGGCATACGTGCGATCTGAACTCGCGGCGAGCAGGTAAAAGGTGGAGCCGCAACCCCAGGCCTGAGCCTGTCAGGCGCCCAGGGAAGAGTTTGGCAACAAGGCAGATCTGCGCTGATTTCGGGCTGTGCCAACTTTGTGGCCTTGTGACTTTGGGCAAGTGATTTAATTCCTCTGAGCCTGTCTTTGCACCTGCCCAGCGGGAATTGATCCCTTCCAGGGAGAGGGTGTGTATTGAGGTACAAGCGTGTAGGCAGGGCAGCCAGAGCACCGGCGCTAGGCACGCCAGCGCGCGCGCTTACTGCAAATGGAGTTCCCTTGTGCGCGCCGCTTTGCAGCTAGCTCCGAGTGCAATCGGAAGAGAGCCCGCCAAGCCGCGGGATCTCTCCGGGGTGAGATGAGGGTGGGGGCAGAGAGGGAGCCCCCGCAGCCCCCTCCCAGCCCTCGGAGCGCGTGCCATTGGCCCGGGCGGCCGTGTGGGCGGGGGGATGACATCAGCGGCAGGTTGGATTTATAAAGGCGCGAGCGGAGCTGCGGGCTCAGAGCGCACCCAGTCGGCACCGCGTAGCTCTGGGATCCGTGCTCACACAGCAGCCCCGCCAGCCCGCTCCGCGTTTGCCTGGGCATCTGCTCTTGCTGCCGCCTGCCTGTGCCCCTCCACCTCAAGGGCACCATGCACCTCTCCCAACTGCTGGCCTGCGCCCTGCTGCTCGCCCTACTCTCGCTCTGGCAATCCGAAGCCAAGCCCGGTGTGCCATCGAAGGTGGGCGCTGTCGCGGGGATGTCGGGACTGTGAGAGGCTGTGTGGGCGGGCTGGGGGTCTAGGAGATGCTGCCCCTAAGAGGGAGCAGAGAGGGCGGTAAGGCGGTCCTCTCCTCTGAGATGAGCTTGGGAGGCAGACTGGGAGCCCTGGAAGCTCGGATTCAGGGGTCTACGTCCCCAGCGTCGGGAGAATGTCGATAGATGCGCAGCATCTACCCAGTGTGGCCTGCCGGGCAAGCGGCAAAAGAAGGGAGGATAAGGGGCTCCCCGAAGGAGCGGACAACCATGGCCCCGTGGCAGGTGGATGCAGTGCCGAACGGTCGGCATCTCTAGGGGCGCGCTCAGGACTCGGAAGGGACAAATCGCACTGGCGGGCGCCTCCGGCTGGAGCATCAGGGGCCCCAGAAAGTCTCCCTCCAACCTCCCCCTCGCTGCCGACGTGCGTCCCTTCACCTGCCTGCTCTTTTTCTCGGACAGGGCCCGCGAACTCCGCTAGGGGAGGTGGCAGCCGCGTCCCAGGCTGAGAGCGGCGGACAGAGGAAGCGCGGTGCCGTCAACTTCAGGGGCAGCCGGTCGCGAATGCTCCACGACACCAATACTCGATGGAACCGCCTTCGCAGAAAATACCCCAGTTCGGGCAATAACTGCTTCGGCCATAAGCTGGACCGGATCGGCGCCCATAGTGGCTTGGGATGTTAGTGCGGCGACCCCTGGCGGAGGTGAGTACCACCAACCTGGCCGCCTGGCGCTCCAGTACACCTAGCTCCCCCTCAGCGCCCGCCAGAATCTAGCCTTAACCCCTCCAACCCCCCACCCCTCACCGCCCCAGGCCGATTCCTCTGATCCCCTAGCCCTGGGACCTATCCGCCTCCCATGGCCTTTGGAGGGGAACCAGGCACACGGACATGAGATCATGTGTGTGCTAGTCATTTGCCCCAAAACCTATTTATCATCCCATTTTACAGATGGATAAATGAGGGATGGAGTGAGGGAACATTGGAAAGGTCAGAAATGGTTCAGGTTAGATGGACGCCCCTGGCTTTCTCCAGAGAAGCAGAGACAGTTTGGAGGGCTCCGGCCATCCCCGGACCATAAGTGGACTAGCAGCACTGGCCCCAATTTGCCAAATGGGAGCGTGGAGGGGAGATCTGGGGTTTGTGGGAACAGAGGAGGAAGAGCATACATACAAGCCCAGGGCAAGTCTGTCTGCCAACCATTGTATCATGGTGCCAGGCAGTAGGTTGCTCAGAGGTCAGGATGTT
This sequence comes from Myotis yumanensis, assembly GCF_028538775.1. NCBI lineage: Eukaryota > Metazoa > Chordata > Mammalia > Chiroptera > Vespertilionidae > Myotis > Myotis yumanensis. The sequence continues at coordinate 30,875,520 of NW_027223759.1, read as the reverse complement.
TCCTAGGTCTTTTGTCCCTAAAGTGGGACAGACTTGGAGAAATACCTGCCCCCTTACTGTAGCCAGAATAGCCTGCTGTTTGCATCACCAGAGAGCTTTTCTGGCCCCAGAGCATTCTGATTCTTGTCCCTTCTCTAAACAGTGGCAGTGGGCAGACTGTCTGTCCAGGGTCCTGATGCTGCTGCAGCCCTTGTGACTTCAGGATCGAACCTCAGTGTTTGTGGCACTATTTCAGGGCAAGGGAAAAGACACTAAAATAAACCTTATATTTTGCAAACTCAACCTACGTGTCCCAAACTGAGCTCCTCGTCAACCTTCCCATGCCCGTTATACCTGGGCTCCCTGTTTCCTGCATGGCCTCCTCACTCTCCACTAGGGCTAGAAACCCCATGCTACCTTCCGCTCCTGCCAGGTGCCACAGCCTGAAAATGTATTGTGGCAAAGGTCCTCACCTCCTCTCCTTATCTTCTTTGCATTCCTGCTGCCCATCAGTGCCCAAGGAAAAACCATGTCCCCACCTTTGAAATTGACACTCAAATACTTTAGAATCTGACCCCTACTGGTTTCCAGCCATATCCTGCAGCCTGGCTGCTGCCATTCCGTGTCCCACAGCCTGTCTGTACCACCCCAGGCCAAGCTACCCTCTCACCTAAGAAGTCTTACCAGTGTCCACACCCTGTCCCCCCAGGGGGTAATGAGAAGACCCTTTTAAAACTCTCCAGCACATTGCCTAAGCCTTTTCCACAGTTGTCCACATAAGAAATGTCCAAATCTGTAGAGAATTGTTATAAGAGTTTATTTGAGCTAAACCGACATTGCCAGGAAGCAAGATCTCAAATCTTGCTCTGAAAAAAACACACACAGTTTAGCAGTTTATTTTATACATTTGAAATTAAGGAACAAGAATGTAAGGAAGATTACAGGAAGATGGGAGAAAGCAAGGCATGGGTTGGATTACAGGATAGTTAAGATTACTGTTCTCTCAAGGGTGGTTATGCCTCTGAGAGGTCTGAAAAAGAGGATCACTGTGGCATTTCCACAGTGTTAACCTCGATACACAAAAATGGGCAGGGCTAGTTTAGGGCAAAGATAAACATTTTACTAGGGAAGGTATAGGCCTGAGGTGTGACTATCCACCATGACCTGCACAATTAGGAATTTATGATCAGACCGCACTGTGAGGTTACATTACAGCACCCCTTTTTTAAAAAAAAAAAATTTTTATTGACTTCAGAGAGGCAGGGAGAGAGGTAGAAACATCAATGATGAGAGACAATCATTGACAGGCTGCCTCCTGCATGCCCCTATTGGGGATCGAGCCTGAAACCCAGGCATGTGCCCTTGCCTGGAACCAAACCTGAGACCCTTCAGTCCATATGCCAACGCTCTATCCACTGAGCCAAACCAGCTAGGGCCAGAACACTTTTTCACCTGAGCTATAGATGCCTCCTCAGATTAACTCATGGGCAACTGAGGGCCAGATGTTAACAGAAGGTGACCTGAAACATCCCTGTGTCAGTGACCAGAGAACCCTGCCCCGCCCAGCTGGGCATTCCTCTCCCACCTGTCTAAGGTTTTAGCTGGTGCCCTTCCTCTCTCTGCAGCCAGACTTGGCTCTGTTTGTCGGACTCATCCCTGCCAAGGGATAGGTGACTCTGTCATTTGGGGCCCAGACTGCAGTGGCTATCACTGTATTGGCTTTGCTCTCTTTTCTCTAGTCTAAACAACAACGAGTTGGGAGACACAGGCCTCAGTTTTTTCATTTGTGACTTAAGCACCAAGCTCAAACTTTGGAATCTAAACAAATGTTATTCTATGGGTTAGCAGGAGATGAGGTGAGGGCCCGGAAAGGCCCTGGTATGCATGTCCCCGGAGGCTCCTTGTCCTTGGGTGTGCCTGTCCGTGGGTACCAGATGATGACCCAATGGGTGCTGTGCAGGAGGAATCTAGATCACTGAAACTTCTCAACCCTTTTGTCCAGGGAACTTGGTCAACCTCCTGAAAGTTGTCTTTTAGCTGAACACCCACCTCCAACACCCTTAACCTTCTGAACCCCACCCTCACCTCCCATCCCCATGACCTTAGCTCTAAGCAGCCACCCTAATGACTGCCGCTGATGATTATAGTCTTGATTATAAAATGGTAATGACAGAGACTGGGTGGGGCCAATGCCTGAATGAACACCTTGCCCATGGGCCCCAGGGACATCACAGACATCTGTCATCTGTTTAAACACAGGAGACGGTCAGAAAAGGGAGCTGTGGGAGAGTTCATCAGGCCACTGAGGCCCGGGGTCCCTCTGCACTGACTGTTCTTTCGGGGGGGCACCACACCTCTCAGGAGGATGCCTTCCTCCACCCCAAAGCACCTGTACACCTAATAGCAAAGATGGTACAGCCCGCATCAAATGACTCTGGGGTATCGCTCTAACCCAGCACACCCCATGTGCTGCTGAGACACCAGCTCCTCTGCTTCAGAAGGAGACCCTTTGAGGTGAAGCCAGCTGGGGAAGCAAGTGCTATTTACTGAGTGGCCGCTGTGACCCAGACGCTCTGCATGGCCCCTTGTACACCCTGGGAGGTGGCTATTATCCCATTTTATGGGAGAGGAAATCCATACTCAAAGCTCTCCAGGGCCATCCAGGAAATAAATATCAGAGCTGGGGTTTGAGCCCAGAATTCCTGATTCCTCAGATGTTTCGTTTCCCTCCACTGTCATGCAGACACATACAGCTGAAGCAGGCACCTGATGGAGGGTTTGTGTCGTAGTAAGAACAGGAAAGAGGGTATTCTCCATCCCCCTCTCCTCACCATGTTTCCCGGAGCCAAGGGCAAGGCCAGCAGTTGGGTCGGGGTGGGGGGGGGGGCGGGGGCTGGCAGACATTCTGGTTCCACCTGTGCTGGGGCAGGGAGTGCCAGTGTCACAGTGGAGGAGAGATGAGGCTAGGACAGGGTGGCGTGGAAGGGCCCCTCTCCTACCTGGGGCACAGGTGGAGGGACACTGCTTCCTGCTGCTTTGGGAAAGGGGAGGAAGGCTTCAGAGCGGCCTGGCAGGCCGGGCTCTCTCAGCTGAGGGCCAGCACTGAGTGTCCCGTGTCCCCTCTGTGTTTCAGGCTTGGGAACTTGCTCCGTTTCACTGAGATTATCCTTGGTCATCTGGAAGCAACTCCGAGGCAGCGTGGCTTTTACATTCTTCTTTCTTCCCTGCGGTACTGGGAATAGGCAACACCAGCTGTTCTATTATTATTGGGGGAGGGGGTATGATTCTATTGTTTGTTTGTTTATGAAAATGAAAAATAAAAAGTTATATATATTACATATATAATATACATGAAACACACACCTACACCGATGTGATGACAAGGGACAGTTTTTCAGAGACTGACAGAACCAGCTGTAAACATTGCTGTGTGTAAATTCATGTCATGCATAAATGTATTTATGTTCTAAAGTTATTTATATTGTTTATAAAGAGATATTTATAAAAAGTTTTATTTATGTAACTAAATGAAAGAAGTCAATCGTTGTAATGTTTTTGTATTAACTAGTTGAAAAATGTAAAAAAAAAAGTCCTTCTGTGAACATCTTGAAAACTGTCTTTATTTATTCATTGCATTTATTTTTTTAGGAAGTAGTCTGAGGAAGAGGGAGAAAGTGGAAGACAAGGCTTTCTGCCTCTAACAGATCTCACAGGTGGGCTCCCAGTTGTTGGTTTCTTGTCTCAGACAGAATCCCTAATCTGCTGAATCTGCTGCTCCCGGGATGGGGTTGGCCTGTGGACTCTGTTCCTAATGGTTCTGACCAGCTTGACCAGGTCGAGAAGCTCTGCCCAGAGCACCTGACAGCTGGGAAGTCAGAATTCATGAATTCAATTAAAAATTTAACTTGGAAAAAAAATATATACAAAGTTAAAATTAAAATTAAAAAGAAATAAAAATTGCATTTAGCCCTGGCTGATGTAGCTCCCTGGTTAGAATGTCAGCCCGCACATCAAAGAGTCACGGGTTCGATTCCCAGCCAAGAGCATGTACCTGAGTTTCCTCCCATCCCGGCCCTGGTCAGGGTACATGCCAGAAGCAATCAATTGCTGTGTCTCTCTCACATCGATGTTTCTTTCTCTCTTCTTTCCTCCCTTCCACTCTCTAAAAATCAATAGAAAAAATATCCTCAAGTGAGGATTAACTCCTCAACAAAAAATCATTGAATTTAGCTGACTGAGGGTCTTCTAATCCTATTGGACCTTTTCTCTGTTATTAGAGGAAAGAAATAACCGAAAGCTCCCCTTCTGTTTGGGGAAGATTAGAAGGTTCCTGTCTATCTTGTAGAATTGGTCAGGTCGTCTTATGAACCTTAGCAATCCCATTTTATAGACTTGCTCACGGAGGCACAGGGTGGGTGGTTTTTACCTCATAGTGAATGCTGTGGTCAGAGTGGCGGGGGGGGGGGGGGGGGGGGCGCGGGGGGAACCCCCGGAGAGAAAGAGGATGGATCACCAGATGTCACACTTACACGGTGCTGTGTGCTTTTCAAGGGGGTTGTGGTTTTTCTTTCCACTTGAAGCTGCTAACAGTTATGGTTCCTGTGCCCCAGAGAGCCTTGGATGTGAAATGATGAGTCTTTAGAATCTCTTTTCCCAGAACAAGCAGGAAGCTTTTAAGTAATTCCGAGGTAATCTCACTGCATCCTTGGTAAGGTGACACTGATACAGCATCCCCCATATGTCTCTGTCCCCCATTTGGTGAAAGCTGGGACATTAAGAGCCTTCAGGCTTGTTACATCAGGGAGGCCTGACCCCACACAGGGCATTGGGAGCTGTGTGTCCCGGGTCATGGGGTCACAGGCCCAGCTGAGCAGTTCCAGAGGCAAACCGGCCAGTGACCTGGCCTTTCTGCTGGCATCTGCGTTCTGTGACCTTTGCTCCCAAGTCATCCTCCAGCAGCAGGTTCTCAGGTGGGTGGGTGGCCAACGTAGTGTTCCAGGGCTAATTCATGCAAGGAAACCACTTTTAAGATATGTTCCCACTGGGGGAGATTCCAGGCCTTCCCACCTCCTCAGCTTCCACTTCTGCCCCAGTGGACATCTCAGTGCCCACCCTGCTTCTGTGGCTCAGAACTCAGTGCCCGTGTAAGTCAGCGGAGAGTTCCAGCACCCAGGCCTCCCCAGTGCATCAGCTCACTGTGTGTGTGCAGACCTGTGCTGGACGCCGAGGGCCACTGCGGAAGCAGGGAGGGAGTGGGAAGAGGCAAGTGGGTGCCCTGTGGGCTTTGCTGGTGGTGAGTCAAGCACATCTTCCCAAAGCCCAGAGACATAGGGGTGGCAAATGTGGGGTTCAGGGAGCCACCTCCAGAGGCTAAAGGCTTTCCCTGTGGACAGTTTTCGGGGCTGCTAGGACCCTCAGGCCTAAGCTACACAGGCTATCCTCCCAAGATTCTCTTTGCATGAATTAGCCCTCGAACAACAGAACAATGTGCACAACCCTCTGGTGCCCACTTCAGCCCCGCCAGGGGAGGCCAGCCCTCAGCCTGCTGGCTAGAATGTGGCTGAACTGCCAGTTCCCCCTTGACCTGCAAACCTGAAGTCCTGAGGCTGCTTCCTCGGCAGTGCTGCAGATATGTCATCCCAGCCAGGAATTTCTGGAAAGTCGGGAAGGATCAACAAATATTCCCTAAGTAACCGGAGAAGTTTGGAAACTTCCAAAGATTGCCCACGTGCTTTTACTCAAGAGCTTCCGGTCCTCTGGCCGGGGTCTTGGTCTCCTCCCCCGCCATGATCATCTCCCCTCCAGAGCCACCTGGAGAACCTGCAGTTTCCCTCACTCACAGGGGGACCACAGCAGCCCAGATCGCTGGAAGGAATGGCTCCAGGGAGCCCTCCTGGACAGGGCAGCACCTCCACAGTGTCGCAGAGTTCCCTGCAAAGGGCCAGTTGGGCTGGACAGAGGCAAAGAGAGTTTCAGGTGCTGGAAGGCCTCAGGCCTCGGGGTGTCCCAGAGGAAGCCATTCCCTTCCCTGAGGTGCTTGGTTCTTGGGGATTTAGGGTGGAGAATGGGGAAGAGTTGAGAGCCTGCCAGGCTGAGGCTCGCTGGTGACATGGAGGAGCCCTGGCCCTGCAGAGCTGGACCCAGAACCCCCACCTCAGGCTTCCAAACACAAGGAGGCCCAGTCTTTCAAGCCCACGCCAGGGCGTTCTCCAGAGATGTACCCCCAACTCCTATCATGAGGTGGTAGGGAGTTGGGGGAGGCAGGGCCTTCAGGTCCTCTGCCAGGCACACAGTTCCAGGAGCCTGCCTCCCCCCCACTGCCCAAGACATGGGAGGTCCTCCCCTGGCAGCCACGACCCCACAGGGGTGGTGGAAATGGGGCTGCACACAAGCTCCGCGGGTGATCAGAGAGGCCACCACACATGGACGGACAGTTCAGAGTCCTCCCTTTGGTAGGAGTAACTCTTAGCTCAGGCAGCTGGTGGGGTGTAGACGGAAGGGCCCCACCCTCGGTTAGGGAGCAACAGTCAGGGTCCCTCAGAATGGGAATTGGACTGAGCTGGTTCATGTGAAGACACTTTATGGAGGGCCTCCTTCCAGCGGCATGAGCAGGGGCAACCCAGGATCCCGTGAGAAGCCAGTCTCTCCACTGGAGTGAAGGGAGGAAAGCCCCGAGTTGGAGCTGGGTAGCGGGGTCATCCTGAGAGAGCTGTGCCGTGGTGCTGGTGCGGGATGGGTCACCAAAGCAGGGCAGAATGAGGGAGAATAACCCAAACCCCACCTCCAGCCTCTTGCTGTTGCCTCCATTTGGCTAAACCCAGCAGACACCAGCCAGAGGGGAACCCAGGTGATGCCGCCTGCAGCAGTCAGCCTGCTAGGACAGGTAGGTGGGAGGCAAACAGACTCAACAGCCCCAAAGGGCCTTGGTGTCGGCAGGGATGCAGCACGCTCCTCTGGCGGGTAGGGGGCTGAGAGCTCCTTGCCAGAGACAGTCCCTTGTCTTGGTTGCAGAACACAGAGGATTGCCTGGGTCAGAAATGTGGCCCCGGTATGACTGATGGCCCTGATTCTGGGAGTGGGCCCACGTTCATAGCTTCACTGAGCTTGTCTGGAGGGCCACCATGTCCCACCAGGACTGCCAGTCAGCCATGTCCCCTCCCTGCTGGCGACGCCTGATGCTCTCTATCCTATCCAGGTCCAGGCCCTGGACAGATATGGTGTTTACAGGGAAATGATAGGATTAAAGAGGGTACCCAGTGAGTCCCCACCTGTCCCCCCACCCCCACCCCAGGGCAGACCCACATTATGTACCTGCCTGACTCCAGCACAGGTAGACTCCCCATCCCAACCCCGGTCTACCCTTTGTCCTCTTCTAGAATTTGAGTTTGTGTTCACATCCCGGACTTGATCTTCCATGGCACCAATTCTGTTCTTAACTGCAGTGTGGCCTTTGAGTTCACCGTTTCATTTTCTGCATGTTTTCTTTTCTTTGCAAAAAGTTTTTGTGTTTCATTCTTTCCCCCTTTCATCTCCTCTTGTTTCCTTTCCCCTTACTCTGTTGCCTTTTCATTCTAGCTCCTCATTCATAGAAACCACGTCCTCCTGCATTCTATGTAGAATGCACTACAATTTCCTGAAACTGTCTTCTAGATCCTTCTGCAAATACATTCCGGAAGCCTGTCCCCTACAAATTCTAAAGGTATGAGGAAGATGTTGGGAAAGGGGCAAAACATTAGAAACGGCAGGAAAATAGCCTGACACAGAGTTCAGAGAGTCGCTGACCAGCTTCTGGTTGGCTCAGAGCCTGGGGCTGAGTGGAGACAGGACCCTGGGAGCTGGATGCTAGCTCAGTCCTGATGGAGGCATTCAGCCCAGGGGCCATACGCCGAGGGTGGGTTGGGTGTTTCTCTCTCTGGCACTTTTTTAGTGTCAGTTCTTCCCGATTCCTCCTGGTTCTGGCATCACCTTGCCTGTCCGTCTCACTTTGGAGTACAACATAGATGAACTTTAGAAAAATGAGGCCAAGTGAAAGAGGCCAGACTCAAAAGGTCACATACTGTGTGACTCCATCCACATGAAAGGTCCAGCAGAGGCAAACGTATAGAAACAGGAAGTCCTTCCAAGTGGTTGTCTCGGGCTGGAGTGGGAGGGTGAGGGGAAATAGGGAATAGTTGCTAATTATCATGGGGTTCTAAAATTGATTGTGGTGATGGTTGCCCAACTCTGTGAATATACTAAAACCGCTGAATTATACACTTTAAATGTGTGAACGGTACAGTACGTGAATTATATCTCAATAAATCTGTTACTTTGAAAATAAGGTTATTTCAAAAGGGAGAGTTTGAAAAATTTCAAAAGACTCAGAATAAAGTCGGGCTCTCAGAACCCAGCCCTGTTTGAGGCTGGAGCTTTCCCAGGAGTGGTGTTTGCTAAGCTGCAGGCAGAGGTGGGTGGACCAGCCCAGGTGTCAGGTGGCCTGGCCCCCTTTCCTGGCACCACCCCTGCCAGCTGGGAGGTTTGGCAGGTGAAACCTCAGCCTCCTCTTCCATCAAGTGGGAACAATAGTCCTATCTCGAAGAGCTGCTGCAAGGGTAACAGGAGAGGAGCGTGCCAGGACCTTTGCTCTGCGCCTGGCAAACGGGGGGGCTATGATTATAAAACGGGGCGCACGCATGGTCCCCCATCTGAGGGCCCAGGCTTCCCAAACTACGAACAACAAAAAAAACCGTGTCCCATTAACAGAGAGAGCTGAGTGACCACAGATTGCAGGATCGCACCACCCCCTCCTAGTCACACCCCTGGTCCCAGGGAAACCCCAAAGGCACCACACGCTTTCTTCCTTTTTCCTCTGGTTGACAATCTGTGGTTCACAGGCCCTCAAAAGCAGTGGTTCTCAACCTTCTGGCCCTTTAAATACAGTTCCTCATGTTGTGACTCAACCATAAAATTATTTTCGTTGCTACTTCGTAACTGTAATGTTGCTACTGTCATGAATCTCAATGTAAATATCTGTTATGCAGGATGGTCTTAGGGGACCCCTGTGAAAGGGTCGTTCGACCGCCAAAGGGGTCTCGACCCACAGGTTGAGAACCGCTTCTCAAAAGGGATGCAGCCACAGCCATGCTGTCAATGTGCTGTTCTGTGGGGCACAGAACTCCCCACTGGGGCCACCCTGAGCTCTGGGGCTGGATGAGGGGAGGTTCTGGGTCTCCAAGCAGCGATTCTGGGCCAGGTCCACAGCCTTGGTGAGCTGCTACTTCAGCTACTGCACCAGTGCTCAGGCCCTTGGGCCTTGAAGTCAGCCCATGTGGGTGGGGAGGTGAAGTGAAGAGGACGGAGGAGTGGGAGAGGGTAGCAGATGACCTCAGGCTTTGCCTCCTTCTTCATCACATCCTTATCTCTGTCCTTTGCATTGTCCTTATACCCACCCAACACCTCCTGACACTCCCCCAAACTCTTTCTTCCTCCTAAGTCTAGTGATAAAGGCCTCTGTGCTTTAACACAAAGATGGCCAGAGGGCCATTAGCTCTCAGTCCATAAAAGCAATCCCACCTGGGCAGAGCCACGATGCTCTACTAACCCCAAAGTGGCTGTGAGTTCCTCAAGGGCCAGGATGGGTCTGTCTTGGTTTGAAGTTCAGCGTCCTGCCTAGTTACTAGCACGTCTTAGACGCTCAGCGAAGGTTTGTGGAAGCAAAGAGCAAATTGAAGGCTCCAGCTGATCCCTGCAAATGGGAAGTTTGGTGACTCTCATGGATGATACCCTGGTGTGAACCTGGGGGTGGCACTCACAAAAGGGGCAGGGGACCATGAGCAGGCCACATTCTGTTATCAGCAAGTGAAACCAAAGTGGCTGGCCCAGCGGTGAGTGATTTTTCCACCCCGCCTTCCAATACACTGATCCAATCCTCAGCTTTTCCGAATCTGCTGTATGTTCCTTCCAATGTGTTCTTTGTTAGTACTGTCGTATCGCAAATCAGTGAGCTGGACAAGATGCCTAATGAGCCAATTAGTTAGGACATTAGTCCTAACTGCGCTCAGGTTCAGAGCAGATTACCTCTGTCAAATTCTGAACAAACCGCAGGAGGGAGTATTTCCTTTTTATATCCTTCTAGTTCTTTGTGTAAGACCGCTTGTAACCTTGAGTACATATCGTGTCTAACAAACACCTGTCATATCTATACAGACAACTTGCATCTTTGAGTACATATTATATCTAATCAAACACCTGTCATATCTATACAGACAACTTGTAACTTTGAGTACATATCATATCTATATAGACACCTGTAACCTTGGATGAGCAAACACTTGGCAGAATATGTGAATTAATATCAGTATCAGTGTATCAGCCCCTTTAGATGGCTAGCTTGCAAGGTCAGACAGTTAAGTTTATCTTTTCTATTATTCAAGCTAAAAAACAAAGTTATATTTTATAGAATAAGAGACTATCTAAAAAGAACAGAGTAGTTCAAACAGCAGTTTTAAACAGCAGTTTTCCAAAGGAGGGACCACCATGCTTCAGTGCTGTCAGCCTCTATTTCCGACTGTTCTTTTTCATAGTTACTGTATTTTTTCTCATGCTGCTGAGCATCTTTACCATCATTATTCTGGACTCTATATCAGGTAAATTCCTTACCTCCATTTCATTTATCTGTTCTTCTGGAAAATCTTCTTGTTCTTTTATTTGGGGGGTGTTTTCTTGTCTGCCCATTTTGGCTGCCTGTTTGGGTTTGTGACTATGTATTAGGTAGATCTGCTACGCCTCTCAATCTCTAGTACAGGACATTGTCAAAGGCTATTTCTGACTAATGAGGTCAGGCAAATACTCAAAGCCTCAAGAGACCAGTCTCTACCTGCAGACTAATTGGATTCACTCTTAACACATTGGGGACCAGTAGTTTTAGTGCTAGCTTTATCCAGTGGCCAGATAAGTTTCTAATGAATGAGTACAAAAAACGTTTTACATAAATTTAAAGGCACGCCTTAAAATTAAATACCCATTGCATTTTGAAATTATTTATTACATGTTTTTACAAGCTAATATCTTTTTAAAGTATGATACTTTGTAAAACACCGTGTAATATGAAAACACGAGAATTCTCGTGATCCATCCGCAATATGTTAAGTAGCCCTCAGGCAATCTCCTCAGGTGTGCCGAGAGGTTTTCCAATAGGGTGGGGCAATTGCTTCTGCCTGAAGGCTAATTCTCATTCTCAGTCTCTTAATGGGCCTCAGAAACTCCACACCATGGGACAAGGTGTTTTCAATTGAATGAGACAACTGTCTCCCACTCAGGCAAGAACTGCCTGCATATCAAAGATCTGCCTGAGAAAGGTGACCGCCTCAATGTGAGGGAATGACAAGAAACTGTGGTGTCTGCTTTCTGAGCTCTAACCTCAGAGGCCTCAACCCTGACTTCTGCTCACAATAGTTCCAGTCCACTCTGCCCTGCCTCCATGGGAGCACAAGGTAAGGGACTGTGCACGAAATGTTTTTAGTTGGCCCTTTAAGAGGGTGCCTGCATTTCTGGCCATCTCTCCCTGGCAGACAGCAATCCTGCTGCTTTTCTCAGTTCTGGTGCTCTCTGCTGCGGGGACCAGCTTGGGGACTAGACACCATAATTCTCAGTGACAGACTCCACTGCTAAGACATCTCTCCCGAAAGAACTTCGGCTGCTCTCTGACAATCCGGCCAGCCCTTTTGTGCCTCCACCCTTCTTACAAGTCTCTATGCAGTCTCCAGTTTCCCTTTTTGGTTATTGGGGTTCTCTCCAGCAAGTTTTCAGTGGATTAACTCAGGATGACTTTTTTGTTATTCAGTTGTAATTCCAATTTGGTCCTGGGACCATGTCTGTGTAGCATCCACTTACACTGTGGCCGTTTTTAATCTTCCTTCTTTTGGACATTTAAGAACAGCACTCTGGTAAGTGATGATGCTCAATAACAGCACCCTCTTGTGGGCATTCAGAGAACAGCACCCTAGTATGTGTTTAGGCCCTATAGTACCCTCTCTGGGCATTTTTAGAATTGCACCCTAGTAAGGGATTAGGTTCTATAGCGCCCTCTTGTGTGCATTCTTAGAACCGCATCCTAGTAAGGGATTAGGCTCAATGGCGCCCTTTTTGGGGCATTCTGAGAACAGCATCCTAGTAAAAGATTAGGCTCAGTAGGGTGCTCTTGTTGGCATTTAGGGAACAGCACCCTCGTAAGGTATTAAGCTCTACAGCACCCTCATGTGGCATTTACAGAACAGCACCCTAGTAAAGAAATTGTGAGGCTGGGAAGAAAAACAAAACAAAAACCTTGTCCCACAGCTCCCTTAAGCAGTCCTCCTGTATTTTAATTGTTTTTATTTTTGGTTTTCTCATTGAGTGATTTTTTCCCACCCTGTCTTTAATACACTGATCCTATCCTCAGCTTTTCCTACAGCTGTGTATTCCTTCCAACATGTTCTTTGCTAGTGCTATGTCAGCCTCTATTTCCGACTGTTCTTTTTCATAGTTACTATATTTTTTCTCACGCTGCTGAGCATCTTTACCATCATTATTCTGGACTCTATATCAGGTAAATTCCTTACCTCCATTTCATTTATATGTTCTTTTGGAGAATTCTCTTATTCTTTTATTTGGGGGGTGTTTTCTTGTCTGCCTATTTTGACTGCCTTGTTTGGGTTTGTGACTATGTATTAGGTAGATCTGCTACGCCTCTCAATCTCTAGTACAGGACATTGTCAAAGGCTATTTCTGACTAATGAGGTCAAGCAAATACTCAAAGCCTCCAGAGACCAGCCTCTACCTGCAGACTGATTGGATTCACTCTTCATCTCAGAAATAAGAACTGGCCGAACCGGTTTGGCTCAGTGGATAGAGCGTCGGCCTGCGGACTGAAGGGTCCCAGGTTCGATTCCGGTCAAGGGCATGTACCTTGGTTGCGGGCACATCTCCAGTGGGGGGCGTGCAGGAGGCAGCTGATCGATCTCTCTCATCGATGTTTCTAACTCTCTGTCCCTCTCCCTTCTTCTCTATAAAAAATCAATAAAATATTTTTTAAAAAAAGAAACAAGAACTGTTCAGGACAACGCTCATCTAAGGGACAAAATTAAGAAGAGACCCCTGTAGGAAACACTTTTTCCCAACCCAGCGCTTCCTTCATGCCCATCTTTATGCTCAAAAACAACAGAAATGGCTCCTCCATCTCTGTCACTGTCACTATCAAAGTTTTAAGACTTTCTTTATGATTCTGCAAAGTTCATTTCCCTGGATCACTGCTTCCATCTGTCTTCTAGTAATGTGACCTCCCTGTGGTCTTTTCCTGCAGTGAGAAAGTCTCTCCGACCCCTGAAGACAAACAACTAGGATATGTGTGGCTATCAACTGTCTTGGTCCCTCTGAGCCTCAGTTTTTTATCTGTAAAATGGGGTGATACCTAATTCAGAAGGCTATAGCGAAGATTGGATGCCCCCTTGAGTTTCTTAGCTGTTGGCACAGTTAATACTTAATAAATGGCAAAAAAAACACCACACAATAAAATGTGCAGGGGCTATGTTGGCAAAGTGTATTGAATATAAGAATGAATATATAGCCCTGACCAGTTTGGCTCAGTGGATAGAGCGTCAGCCTGTGGACTGAAGGGTCCCAGGTTCAATTCCAGTCAAGGGCATGTACCTTGATTGCGGGCACATCCCCAGTAGGTGGTGTGCAGGAGGCAGCTGATCAATGTTTCTCTCTCATCAATGTTTCTAACTCTCTATCCCTCTCCCTTCCTCCCTGTAAAAAATCAATAAAATACATATTAAAAAAAGAATGAATGTAAAGCTATTATCTTTCCTAGGTTATAATTATTTTAAGTAAAAACATTTTTTTACAGAAACAGAATTTAAGGAGGATACCTGAAACCATTTCTCTGAGTACTGAGGGTTTAACTCAGCTAATGCAGAAGCAAATGCTGTCTCTTGACCCTATCTGCCAAGACATCCTCAATCGGGCCACATCTTGCCCCTGCTCTGCTCCCACCTTGCTCAAGCCACCTCTGTCTCAGTTTTGACAATCACAAGAGACTCCTAGTAGGTCTCTATGTTTCCACTTTTACACCCTTCTCTTCACACAGAAGCTCAGGGGACTATTTTCACCCCAGGACCTTTGTACTTGCTGTTCTCTCTGCTTGGACAGCCATTTCCCCAGATATCTTCCTGGTGGAATCATTTATTCAGATGCCAACTTCTCAGACAGGCCTTTCCCAATCATCTTATCTGGATTCCCTTCCTACCTTACTCCCCCCCCCCCCCCCCACTCACTGGTTACCTCCTTACCCTGCCTTATTGTTCGTCTGACATTATATTATGTGCTTATGTGTTTATTGCTTGCCTTTCCCTCTAGAACAGTGATGGCGAACCTATGACACGCATGTCAGAGGTGACACACAAACTCATTTTTTTGGTTGATTTTTCTTTGTTAAATGGCATTTAAATATATAAAATAAATATCAAAAATATACATCTTTGTTTTACTATGGTTGCAAATATCAAAAATTTCTATATGTGACACGGCACCAGAGTTAAGTTAGGGTTTTTCAAAATGCTGACACACCGAGCTCAAAAGGTTCGCCATCACTGCTCTAGAATGTAAATTTCATTGGGGCAGGATTTTGTCTTGTTCTCACTGAAAGTCCATTGTCTAGAGTCTACACAATAAATGCTCAATAAATATGTGTCCAATGATTAAATCATGTTTACAGCCAAGTCCTGGGTAACCACTCAGTTACAAGCAAATTAAAAAAAAAAAAAAAGCAAGGCCTGAGTATATCAGGGAGGTGTCTGAGGGCTTTTCAAATTACTCAGAGAAATCTCTGAAGTCTGAATTTTTCTCAGAAAAGGGGACGCAGAGCCATGAAGGAGAAAGTTGAAGCCTCCGAGAGGTGGCAGGGGGAAGGATCCACCAAGTCATTCCTGGACCCCTGTCCTCCTATGGGATGCTCTCTAGAGGGCCCACAAGGCACCCCCTGAGGGGCTCCCCTGCCTGGAGCCCACTGTCCCACAGGTAAGTTCAAAGGCCCTCAGGTGCTAAAACAGCAGCTAAAGTCTGTTTCTAAAGTGAGGACAAAAGGAGACACAAATAACTGGGCTTATTATAAGTTCCACTTTTTAAAACCTCAATGGAGTGGTGGCTACACTTGTCAAAAGTCAATGAACTTCATGGACACAGACAATAGGGTGGTGAAGGTCTGGAGCAGGGGGCGGGGGCGGACTGGAGGGGCTCAATGGGGGATTAGGGGGACGTATGAAAACTTTCAACAATAAAAAAATCATTAAAAATTCAATGAACTTAAAACACATTGAACACTTCCAATGGGTACACCCCTTATATGTAAATTATATCTCAGTACCGATGGCTGGAAAATAACAAAGAGGTAACCAGAGAGAGGGGAGGAAGGTGAGTCACCGATGACAGCCAGGCTCTCAGCCCAGGGATGCTGCCCCTGGAGGTAAGAAGTCAGGGACTGCAGGAAAAGACAAAGGAGGAACAGGTCACAGTGGAGCTGTATCCTGATTTTTATAGAATGTAAACTGTTAATAGATATTAGGGAATCTTTGTTGCTGATCCTGATATTTTTACATTTTTTTATCTTTCAAACAAAACTAGCACTATCAACCATGTGCCACCACCACCACCAAAACATACTGCACTGGGTCCACATTTAAGCAAGGACCAGAATGACAGAACAATTTGGCCGGTACATGGTTAAGTTTACAGAGGTCTTTCGGTTAGCTGGCATGGCAAGGGAAACCACAGCCTGGTGGTGCCCTCTGGTGGTAAAGTGGCAGAACTGCATAGGATTATCAAAGTTTTAAGTCCGTGGTACCCAAACTAGCTCATCATGTTTGTTAAAACACAGCAGGCTAGACCCACCCCCAGCTTCTACCTTAGAAGGTGTGAGGTAGGGCCTGAGAGTGACCATTTTTAACAAGTTCCCAGGTGATGCTGCTACTGCTGCTGTTCCTGAGGCCACACAGAGAGTCACTGGGTTAGGGTTATCTCCTCCAATACATTGCATCTGTCCTACTAGATGACATGCTAGGAAATTAATTAAAGCAAGCATTTTTCTACCTCTCCACAGTACTTCTGGGTGACTTTTTTGTTGATTTTTCATCTTCTAGATTTTTTGCAATGGGGTTATAACTTTTTTTAAGCAAAACAATGAGACCCAAAGCACATCACTCTTGTTGGAGAATTATTACCACAATGGCCTTCCAAGAGGCAGGCACAGGCCACTTTGCAAAGATGAACTGGGCACTTCAGAGTGTGGGCTCTTCCTTGGCTTTTTACTAACCTTCTGTGAAAAGCCCTGTTCTTGCAAAGTTCCAGGAGGATGAGCGTTGGGCCCCCATGCTGTGGGGCTGGCTCCCCAAACATGGAGGAGACCCCTCTTCTTCCAGGCTGGTGCTCCCTCTGCCTGGGGACTCCAGAGGCCTCTCACTGCCTCCAGGCTGTTGCTCTCAGGTTCTTCCCCTGCTCCTCTAAGAGCTCTTGAGATCTGGGCCCAGCCCCCACCCTACTTGTTTGCTGGTGGGTCAGGTTTGAGGCTGCAGAGGTAAAGGCAGTCAGCTCCCACTGGCTTTGCAGAAAGGACTCCCCCCAGCCATGTCAGGGACCAGGGAAGATGGCAGTGGGGGTGGGGCAGGTTCCTGGAACCAGCATTTCCAAGACCACAGGGACTTCCCTGCATCAACTCTCTCTGGCTCTCCCTAGGGGTCAGCCAAATTTTTCTCAGACCTGCTAGAAGCCCGAGTTTGGCAGTTCCCACATCTCTCCTCCAAACTCTACCATGAGAGAGGGACTGCAGTTTAGGGGGGCACTCCGGAGGGAAAAATCCCAGTGATGGACCCCAATTGGCCTAGCAAGGGCCTGGGACTCACCTCGGGCCAATTGACTGTGACCAGAGTTCAGGGGTCTGGTGATGAGCACACCACCCCAATGAGGACCACTTGCACTTGCTTGGCTTGGGGCAGGATTCACCCTCCCAAAGGGAGCTGGGCAAAGTGTCCCAGCAGCTGGGTGGGACTGGGACATAATCCCCCTGGCTCTCAGGGGCTGGAGCTTGAATCCAGGCCCAAGGCAGTGCCCATGCAGGGGCCTGGGCTGCCTCTGTGGCTGGATCTCCCTCCCTCTGTGGCCAATGAAAGCCTGGGCTCTGCACATGGCTGCTCTGCCCCTTCCTGCAGCAGGTGGAGGTGCGGGAGAAGAGGCAGTGCCTGCTGTTTCATGCTCCATACCACCTGACCAGAACAGGGGGGCCCCTTCAGATGGGAAGGACCCAGGATTATCTGGTGGGCCCGATGCAATTGCTAGGGTCCTTGACAGAGGAATAGGGAGGCAGATGAGTAAGTCAGAGGGAGATGTGGCTACGGAAGAAAGGCACAGAGATGTGACGCTGCTGGTTTGAAGATGGACAGGGACCCTGAGTCAATGCAAACGTGGGCACCTCCAGAAGCTGGAAAAGTCAGGGAAACAGACTCTCCCTAGAGCCTCCAGAAAGGAATGCCGCCCTGCCGACTCTGGTCTGAGCCCAGTGAGATGCATATTGGACTTCTCCCATACAGAACTGTAGGCTAAATTGTGTGGTTTTAAGCCGCTGAGTTCTGGTACTTGTTTCAGCAACAGCAGGAGGGAGACTAGTATGTCCTGACAGCCTGGCTGGTCGACAGAGAACATGTCAGAGCTGCCAAAGAACTGCTTAATCTTTTGTAACAGTTTTAGTGAGATATAATTCACGTATCATTCAATTCACCATTTAAAGTGTACAATTCCCCATAGAATTTTAAGGGGTTGTTTTACGACCTCTGGAAACGGTCTCCCCTTTTAACCTCTGAAATATCCATTATTAACAAACTCCAAGCACATCTCCAGAGGCTTATATAAAATATTTTTGCACCTTATCAGTGGTTATTAAATAAATGGCTGATACTAAATAGCTCATCCAGGTCCAGTTGTGCTTCCTGATTCAGAAGTTCAATGTCAGGTGAAAGGAAGTGAGCTTGTTATTAGCTTAGCAGCTGGCAGCAGAAGCCCTCTCGGGAGAGGAGCTTTTCATATAGAAACACACCTTGATGCGCTGGGGGAAAGATGACATTTGAGAACGGGAAGGTGACAGGCATCAGTCATCCAAGCTGGCTGAGTTATTCTCTCTGAGACGGGGGGAACTTGCTTTGCTCCAGCGACAGGGAGAAAATGAAGAAAGAGGGACAGAGAAGCTTGGACGTGGTGGTAAATACTGGCAGGATGGTGAAAGCTGGATCTACCAAATTCCCACTCAAATTTGGAGTCAGATCTGGACCCTGTTCTAGTCCATTGACCAGTCTGTTTATTCCTATGCTGCCACGACACTATTTTGATGGCTATAGGCACAATAAATTGTTTTAATATCTGATAGGGGGTGAATTTCACAGACAGCAAGCTGAGTGAAAGCAGCTGGACACAAGCAGAACGTTCAGTAAGATTCCACTTAGAAATTCTAGAACAAGTGGAACTAAGCTATAGTGACAGGAAACAGATCAGTGGTTGCCTGGGTCAGGCCTAGTGTTGGGATGAAGGGGGCTGGGGGAATGTTGACTATAAAGGGGCTTCAGGGAACCTTCCAGAAAGATGGAAATGTTCTATGGGGTTGGTGTTGCCTGGGTTGGTGGTTACAAGAGTGCACACATTTATCAAAACTTCAAATTGTACACTTAAAATGTATTAATTGTATTGTATGTAAATTATACCTCGATTAAAAATAAGTCTCCCCTTAATTCATTGCTGTTTCCAAAAATTGTTTTTCTATGTTTATAAAATTACTCTTCCAGATGAATTTTAAAGTGCTTTATAAAAATGTTTTAAATTACATCAGGATCTTGATAAAAGTTATATTAGTTTCTTTATTAATTTGGGGTAGAACTGATACTTCTACTATAATAATATACTATTAAGACTTTCCATCCCCAAACAGGATGTGTCTTTTCATTTATTCAAATCTTCTTTGGTAAAAGTTTTGTCATTTTGGTAAAAGTTTGTCATGTATGGCATATGTGTGCTATATACATTTCTTATGAAATATTTTAGGATAATTTTATATGTGGTGGTTGCAATTGTTAAAGGAGTCTTTAAAGAATATTTTCTAACTAATTGCTGATATATGAAAAGGCTTTTTATCCCTGGCCAGTGTGGCTCAGTTGGTTGAGCATCATCCCATGCACCGAGAGGTCACTGGTTCAATTCCCAATCAGGCCACATACCCAGGTTGCAAGCTCCAGGGCAGGAGGCAGCCTGATTGATGTTTTGCTCTTACATCAATGTTTCTCTCTCTCTTCCCCTCTCACTAAAATTAATAAAAACTTTTTGTTTTGTTTTTTTAAAAAGGCCCTTGATTTTTATTTAACTTGCATCTGGCTACACTGCCTAAGTTTCTTATTGTTTTGATACTATATTAAACTGGTTTATATTTGAGATGGATAATCATACTACCTGGAAATCATCATGGTTTGTCTTTCATTTTTCAGTTTATACTGACTTCCTTTTTCTGACTTAATCTCATCGTCTGAAGCATCTAGAGCTTTTGAACAGTTGCAATGATAGTGGGCATTTCTGTTTTGTTGTTGTTTAATGAGGTGACCTCTGTTTTTTCTTGACAAAATACACTGTTTACTGTTGGTTTCTGGTAAACACTTTGAGGAATCACCCTCTTGTTTGGGGGATTCTGAGTATTTTGGTCAGTAATGGATGTTGAATTATAACTAGTGTCTTTTCAGCATTAGCCTAGGTCAGTGGCTCTCAATACTGGCTTCACGTTAGGATCACCTAGAACCTTTCTCATGTTAATGTCTCTCTCTCTCTTTCTCTCTCTCTTTCTTTCTAAAATCAGTTTTTTAAAAGCATATTAAAAAAATTACTATTGCTTGGGTACCCTCTCACCTGGATTCTGGATTTGGGTCCAGAGTGGAGCCTAGGCATCAGCTCTCCTGGTCATTGTAACGTCTCCCCAGGCTTAAGAACAGCTGAGCTAGAGCTCTGCTTCTGATCCTTTGCTGTGCATAGGAATCGGGAGCTTGTTAGAAGTGCACACACTCAGTACCATCCCAGGTGATTCCTCCACCCATTACAGTTTGAAAAGCACTGAAAATAATTATGTACCAAGTTTTTTTACTTTTATCCTATTAATATGATAAATTACAAAACTAAATTTCCCAAATTTTTAAACTACTCTTGACTCCTATAATAAAACTGTGGCTTAATACACAGATGAACCCAGTTTGTTAATATTTTATTTAGAATTTTCATATCAATATTCAGAAGTAAGAAAGATTGATCCACATAATTTTTTTAATGCTGATTTGTCCGATTTTGGTATCAGGACCTGCCTTAGGGGTTGTTTCCCTATATTCACTCCTAATTATGTGGACTTTTCTTTGTAAAACTGGCCAGAAGCTCCTGGCCAGTGTGGCTCAGTGGTTGAGCATCAACCAATGAACCAGAAGGTCACAGTTCGAATCCAGGTCAAGGTATATGCCCAGATTGCAGGCTCAATCCCCAGCAGGGAGAATCTGATCAGTGATTCTCTCTCATCATTGATGTTTCAATCTCTCTCTCCCTCTCCCTTCTTCTCTGAAATTAATAAAAATGCATTTTTTTATTTTATTGATTTTTTACAGAGAGGAAGGGAGAGGGATAGAAAGTTAGAAACATCAATGAGAGAAACATCGATCAGCTGCCTCCTGCACACTCCCTACTGGGGATGTGCCCGCAACCAAGGTACATGCCCTTGACCGGAATCGAACCTGGGACCCTTGAGTCCGCAGGCCGACGCTCTATCCACTGAGCCAAACCAGTTAGGGCAAAAATGCATTTTTAAAAACCTGGCCAGAAGGTTTCATAGTTTGTTGATCTGTTCAAGGAATGAGCTTCTTTTTTCCTTTTTATTATATGTTGATTTCCTATATATTCTAAAGTCTATTTTGGGGGGAAAAACCTAATACATTGGAACTGTCTCTTTTTCAATCACTTCAGACTGTTTTAATTACTGTTCTAGGAAGCATTTTAGTCCCTCTTACCAAGAGATTTTGGTAAATCCATTGAGTACTCTAAAACTTCCCTTTTCTCTAACTTCCTCGGTCCCTCCAGGCACCTGGTAGTGAGTCAGGAGATAATGACATCACTTTGGAAAGGTTTCCCGACTGACGTGCCACTCCGTGGCTGACGGCTGCTTGCTGTGGAGGTATGCGGGCTCCGATCTGTCAGGCCTGAAGCACATTTGCCCTAATAAATGTCTTTACCACATGCTGAGAAATCCTGATGAGGAGCCTGGATCCTGGGGCAACCGGGCCAAGAACACTCTGTTCCATCTTCCATTGTAACAATGAAATGCTGAGTGCCTGCTAAAAGATGCACAATTTATTTTAATATAAGAATAGGATGATTGTTTAAAAAGAGCTCCAGCTGGTTAAATTTAGGTTCCTGCAATGAAACTCGGCTCCCACACATTCTCTGGCTTTGGGCCCCGGAGGGCTGCAGGTTCTCCCGACTGAATGGGAGCCTGCGGTCTTGCGTGTCCGGGTTTTCCGGTGGTTTTGATGCTCTGAGTCAGGGCGTCAGGAACTGCGCTGACCTCAAGAGCACTTCCTCTGTTATTTGAGTGACCCGCTTCTAGACCACTGTTGCCAGTTAGGAAAAGTCTTATTCAGTAAATTACTTTCAGGGAACACTTGGGCAGAAAACCAGGTGGCTACTTTCCATTGGCTTGACCAGGCTGGTCCTCTCTGCCCCTGTCCTTTGAATGTGTTGACTTCTTGATGTCCACCTGCCAGGGCCTTCAAGAACTCTAAAGCTGCCATTGGGCATCAAGTCAGGGCTCCACCAGGCCTAAGTAGGCTCTCAGGTTCAATTAACAAACTTGGCCTGGCATCCAGTCAGTCTTGTCACAGCCCCAAGGCCGCCTGGCCTCTTTCCTTTGTCTTTGTGGCTCCTTTAAGGGCTTTTTCCCTTGGCTTCCAACATCCTCCCCTCCATACCAAGCATCACACGGGTGGATGCACCAGGGAGAGTGCCCAGAGTCGTGGGTGAGGAACAGGTAGGGCTGCATCAGCCATTCCTTCTAACCCAGCGGGATGCAGGGGGCACCAAGGTGAGGGGGGGTGTGTGAGAGGGAAGAAGCATTACTGAGCTCTCTGTCCACTTGGACATGTGTTCAGAGGAAGGAGGACTGGATGGGACTGGACTGGTTGTCTTCATGAAGTTGGGGCTTAATTAGGTGGAACAGAGGAGTTAGAGATAGGAATGTGCATGTGGTTTAAATGTGGTTGGACTGGAAGGTTAGTAAAGGGAAGAAGAGGCAGCTGAGGCTGAAGAACTGAGTGCCTTCTCTGCAGAGCCAAGGTGGGTAAATGTAATTATACAGCGCCAGAAAATAGGTGAGTTAGGAAGTCGATTGGGACAGCAGCCTGTCAGGTATCTGGAACCACACACTCTGCTGTTCACACTGAGCTCTTCATTTGATTGAGCTCGGGATCATTGTATTAGGCAGAATCGTCCTCAGTCATGCTGGGTAACAAACTCAGCAATTCCAGCGGCTCAGAGCAGCAGCATGTACCTCATGGTCACAGAGCTGCAAGTTGGCTGGGGCAGCCCCGTGACAGGCTCTGGGTGTATCTCCTTCTGGAGCCAGTGGCCACCTGGGCTATGTTCTCTGAGTGGTGAGTAGCAGAAGGTGCAAGAGTGATGTGTGCGCCCCAGCTGGTTTGTCTCAGTAGACAGAGCATCGGCCTGCAGATTGAAGGGTCCCAGGTTCGATTCCAGTCAAGGGCACATGCCAGGGTTTCGGGCTCAATCCCTAGTGGAGGGCATGCAGGAGGCAGCCAATCAATGATTCTCTCTCATCATTGATGTTTCTATCTCTCTCTCTCCCTTCCTCTCTGAAATTAATAAAAGTATATTTTTTATAAAAAAGAGAGGTATATGGCAACACAGATGCCCTTTGGCAGATCTGTCACTTCTACTCAGATTCCAGTTATCAGAGCAAGTCACATGGCCAAGCCAAACATGCATGGAGCAGGGAATTAGCCTCTTCCTACTCTAGTGGGAGGCAACTCAGCACCTTGCAGCAAAGGGATGAATGTGAGATTGGAAACAATGATTTGATTATCTACTAACTAACAACTTTAGCTCCTGGTTCATGGGTGCCCACATGTTATGATAAAAGGAGTGCTGAAGAGGGTCTAGAGTCCAGGATTCTGACTCGACCTCTGCAAGTCCATGAGTCTGGAAGACCCTCGATTTCCTGACAGGTCCAGTGATTCCTAGCCCGGATTATGTGACATGTGGAAGGTTCTAGAGAGAGAGCAGGCCTGAGTGATCACCACTAAGCAGATGAACATGAATCAGAATATAAACACAACTCCTGTGAACTTTTCAGTATTTACAACCTTCCACCTGAGTTCTAATTCATGGGTCAGGAACTACCTGAATACCAATAGTGGTCGCCATCTCTTTAACCTGTCAGAACTGTGAAACTGAACAACTCTGAATGGAATTCAACGAATGAATTTCAGTTAAGGGTCTTTGATTGCAAGCAAGACAGACTGTGGCTCTGCCTAGCTGGAAGCATACAGGGAAGCTCTCGGGTAGCTCAGAAGCCTAACGGGAAGGCAGGAGAAACAAGCTCAGAAACAGCAGGAACTGGGGTGGCACTGCACCTGCAGTGAGCCAACTTTACCCTTTTCTGTCCTGTGTCTCTCTACTTGTCCCTGTATCTCAGAGTCCCAGCGAGTCTGATGGATGGAGTGTAGGCTCTATGCCCCTAGAACTCGTGGGCAGTTCTGAGTTCTGTGATGGGTTCTGAAGACCCCTTTGGCTTCTTCAGCAATGAGGTTGGGACCTTCCTGACCTACTGCTCCCTAAAGACTGCACTCAATTGGATAGGGGCAAGTCCCCCTAAAAGCATCCAGGGCTGTTTTTAAAAGGGCAATGAATATCTGATGGCCATAAAACAAGTGCCCATGACAAATGAGTAGCCGGTCACTAACCTATTGCAGTGGTGGAAAATGACAGCTCATAGACTCACTCTGAGCCATAATGTTTTTTGGAAGGGACTGAGACCCCTGGAGAGATGCCAAGTCCCAGACCAGGCAGCCCTTGGCATTCCTTTCTGTGCCTTTCCCTGGAATGGACAAAATGGCTAAGGTTTGTTAGCTAACAAAATGTCACCCAATTCTTTTCCTCTCTCTACTTCATAATAAAAAGAGCTACATTTAGTAAGCAGTTACTATGTGCCAGGCGCCATGACTGCAATAATTAATGTAAATCCTCTCATTGAATCCTCACATTAAGCTTATTGGGTAATTACTATACCTATCCCCATTTTACAGATGAGAATACCAAGGCACAGACCTAGCTCGCTAGGCTGGTGAGAATTAGAGTGACGATTCGAACCCATTCTTGGTTGGAATCACAGAGTGCTTTCACCAACAGTCCTCCTTCAAGGAGGATGCCATGGGTACAAAGCTCACTATCAGAATTCAGGGGTCTTACTCAGGGGAAAAGGGGACTATTTTGCAGGTGCCTGGTACAGAAAGTAACCATGAGACCCAGGGAGGAAGAAGAGATTCAGAGAAGACTGTTTCAAAAGTCACCAAATGAAACAAAAGGATGGAAAGCTTTACCAACCCTTGAGGATTTCTCTGAAGTGTTGAGCTGTGGAGAGCTGAAAGAGCTGCTAATGTCACTGCATTCCCTCTTCAGCTCCTACTTGGCGAGGGACTTGTTTCCTGTGGTTCCCGGGATGATTTATATTCCATTCCCATTTCTCACGCGGAATGGCCTGTGTGCGGGGCCAGGTGTGGAGCCTGAGCACAGCTGGCTCTCACTTGAGGGCCCTCCTGCCATTTTAAGATGACCTCACCCCATTCCCTTGACTTTTTGAATATGCAATTCACGCCTCTTTTCAAACATTCGGATAATGATTTATTGGCTTTTTTTCTTGCATTATCCTGCAGTGAGAGGTTTTTTATTTGTTTAGACGCTTGATAACAGTTCTTTACAGGGTGGTTGTAAATGTATGTACTAAAGGAATGCTCGAAAAAGAGCATTTTCTTATTTCTACCATGCTGGTCATATTTTAGTCTTGGCCCAAGGCCTGCTTCCCACCCTCCTGTACCTTCCAACATACCTTTGAAAGGCCCATGGAGAATAGGGGGTTAATGACTACGAGGCTTTGGCAGGAACAGATGTGGATTTGCAACTTGCCTCTGACACTAACCACCTGTATGACTTTGGGCAAATAGGGGACTGCTGCACAGTCACTCCCAGGAGCAGCCAGGAACTCTGCTGAGGGCAGTGCCCATACCCTGTCCTTTCAGAAAGCAGCAGGTCCCAGGAAGCATGGCCATACCACCCCAGCCACAGCTGATGAGCCAGGTGGGCATCTGGCCTGTGGTGCTGGCATGAAAGGAGAGTGGGAATTAACTAGGCCGATTCCCTTTCAGAAATCTGAACTGGGAAATATAAAGAGCAAATTAGGCAGCTGGGAGGAGGGGTGGCCCGGAACCAGGCACTGTGAGGCGGATGAAGCCTGGTGGGGAAGCCAGGATGAAGATGGAATACCTGGTCTGAGAGCCGCCATGAACCCACGGCAGCTCATCTCCAGGGCAGGTACACCGTGGTCCCTGTGCTAGGGGTGCTACTGCAGGACACTTCTCTGTACTGTTATAAAACAGGTGATGCAGCCACTTTTGCCTGTGTGGAGGAGGGAAAAGAAGTCATTGGGGAAAGAAATCTTTTCTCAGACCTCCTCCCCTCATGGGGGCTTCTGGGGGAGGGGGATCAGCATGAAGAGAATGCCTCTGTTTGGCAGAGAACATTATTGGGTTTGGGGTGCTTAGGGAGGCCCAGAACCCAGAGTGGGGATACTTCAATTGTTTGGCATAATGAAGAGGCTGAGTTTGAAGGGAGGACCCCCAAAATGGAATCAGAGCATGTTGGGGGCGCCTCCTCAGACATTCAGGAGGCTGCAGACTGTCGAGGGAGGACCACAGGAAAGTTCCTAGTGATGGAGACCTAGAGGTTTTCAACACTGTAAAAATATTCACAGTGAAGCAGCTTACGTCACAGAGAGGTAAACCCCTTTCACCATCCAACACCTTCAGTAAAACAGTACAAAGCTGCTGTTTAAAAACAGCCCAGGAGACAGGGCCCCAGAGGTTCCTAAGAGATTTAGGAGCTGAGTGCCCCCTTGTGCCTGGAGTAGGAGTCTGCCACTGGACCTCCAGCCACGGCTGCAGGGCAGGGGAGACGTGGTTGTGTGCCCAGCACAGTGCCTGGCAGCATGGGTGCCCACAGCTGGTGTCATGCACAAGTCAACCAGCACCAGCCAAGGAGAAGCCACGGGTGCAACGTGTGGCAACTTATTGGGAAGAAGAGCCCTATTGACCCAACAGCTAAGAGGGACCTGCAGTTGTCACATCTATAAGACAATGTCCACAAGCTCCTATTGGTATGAAGTTCTGCTCTTCCATCTTGAGGCCTCCCCAGCACGTATCTATGCCAGGCAAAGAGTCAGCTGCCACCTTTGCCTCTGAGGCTGCCACTGAGTGTCACTGCTGAAAATGGGTCCCAAAGTCTGCAGGATGCTGTGGACAACTGCAGTGATGCCCTGCTGGTCCTAACCCAAGGGTACCTCTCATCCATGCTCCAAGGCCTCAGTATCCTTAGGTCATCTTCACGAGGTTGGGATCCTCCCCAAATCTCCACACCAGCAGGTGGCTGAGTCCTGGGGTCCCAGCCTCAGCCCTAACTGTGCTGGGAGCAGCACAGCCCTGTTAGCCAGGCAACCCTGGCCACATCCACTAGATGACCTCCCAGGCCTCCCTAACTTCAGATCGCAGGGAGAAGGGGCTGGAGGCTCCATTTTTTCCTCCCCACAGGCTCTTGGTTTGCTTGTGCCAGAACTTTGCACAAGGGAGGCCAGCGCCTGCTAGGCCTGTTCTACAGCAGCTCCCGCCTGGAAAATAGGGGCCCGCCCTCTTTCCATCTGAAAACACAGGGCCACCTAGTGACTCCCAGCAGACCCAAAGCTACTCCAAGATGTCCTTCTGTCTCCACTTATTCAAAAAAGCAGCTGGGAGCTTTTTCCTCTCTATTAAAAAAAATTGCTGCATATTACATTGCGTTGAGGGGAATAGATGATGAGCCCCTGGGAAGATATGAATTTCCATTTTGTTACAAAAACATACAAGCCAACTGCTGAGAATCCGATCCCCTCATTTTGCTTATAAAGCATGCTTTGTATTAGTTCATTCCTTTTTCCAGAGCATATTATTAATTTGCATTTGTTCCTTTTTTAGAACTTAGCTAATGGCTTATTCATTTTTTTTAAGACTGACTGTAAGAGAACTTTCTCTTCAAATAAACATAGTTAAATCCTCTAAAGAAATAGCATTAAAAGAATGTGTGGCCCTAACCGGTTTGGCTCAGTGGATAGAGCATTAGCCTGCGGACTGAAGGGTCCCAGGTTCGATTCCGGTCAGGGGCATGTACCTTGGTTGCAGGCACATCCCCAGTAAGGGGGTGTGCAGGAGGCAGCTGATCAATGTTTCTCTCATCGATGTTTCTAATTCTCTATCCCTCTCCCTTCCCCTCTGTAAAAAATCAATAAAATATATTTTTTAAAAAAAAGAATGTGTGAACCCAGCATAGCCTGTCTCCCCTCTCCATGCCCACACTGGTCACTGTGCCCCACCCCACCCAGCCCTCTTCTCCATCAGGGTGAATTCTTTTTTTTTCTTTTTTTTTTTTTTACTAAAAACAAGCAAGACAGCCCTGGCCTGGTGGCTCAGTTGATTGGAGCATCATCCCATATACCAAAAGGTTGCAGGTTCAATTCCTGGTCAGGGTTCAGGTTCGATCTCCACTGGTCGTGGTGTATTTGGGAGGCAACTGATCGATGTTTCTCTCTTTCTCTCCCTTCCCTCTCTCTCTAAATATCAATAAACATATCCTCAAGTGAGGATAAAAAGATACATTTTATAAAATAAAAACAAGAAGACAGGAAAAGGACGATGTTATAAGCAGTTTAAGACTGGATGGATTTACAAACTAGGGGTGTGAAACCAACAATGGGGTGCACTCACTGCTCACCTGGAGCCTTGTGCCTTCCTCTCCCTGGATAGGGGCCTGCTGGTGCTTTCCTGATGTTGAGCATTCTCTACCCATCTCGAGTACTTCCAAGGTACTGGCTGGGGACAGAACTCCAGTCAGGGTCCACGGCCAGTGGGCGGCCTTGGGGTCAACAGTAGCCCCTGCCCCGAGCTCACCTGCCCCCAGGCATCTGATAGGAAGGAAGAGGCGGCTGCCTGGCAGGGCAGGGCAGGACCCCTTCCTCCATCCTGTCCAAATTGCCCTTCTCTGCAGATGGAGCCATTTCTTCCCACGTGCTATTGATTAAGTTTATCAATTCTGTCTCTTCTTCCTCCATTTTGTTTAAATTTATTACTTCCTTTTTCTCCTTTTTCTTGGTATGTAACTCAAAGGGAACAAAGTTCATCAAGTTATCAACTTGATTTACTGTTTCTCTTTTCTCCCCTCCCTAATATAAGCACTGGGAGCAATAAATCTCCTCTAAGTACTGCGTTGGCAGCATCCCAGAAACTGAGATAGGTCACTTTCTTGGTTTTGTTCTTTAAATATTCTGGGGAGTCCTCAACATCTTCCCTCACAAAAGGTTTACTTAAAAAAGAATCCGCTCTGCTGAATGAACACAGTAAGAAACAGCCGAAAAAGAGGCTCGATAGGAGAAAGGAAGAGGGAGATAAAATGGTCATTTGTCCATAATATGATTTTATTCCTAAAATAATCAAATGGAAAGCTTTTAGGATTAATAAGAGTTGAGCTAAAGTGAATAGATACAAAATAAACATTCACAAATCAATTCCTTTCCTCTATGCCAACAATTAGAAAATAAAAGGGTGGGGGAAGCCATACAAGATAGCAACTACAGAAGTAAAATACCCTAAAAATAAGTTTAAAATAAATATGCAGAAACTATGTAAAAGCTGAGAGTTATAAAAGAAGACAAGAAAATAAAGAGACACTGTGCTTGTGGTAAGACTCAATGTTGTGACGATATAGTTTCTTTGCAAATGGATGTACAAAGTAATGTCAAGCAAAATCTCAACAGAAATCTTTGGAAAAAGGGACCCAAATGATTCTGAAGCACATCTGGAAAAGTAAGGTCATAACTTTTCCCACCTCTCCTCCTGGGGAGTGTTGGTCTGGGTGGAAGGTAGGTTGGGACAGAGAACTGGCCACCACCAGGTGCCTTTGGTCCCTGGTGGCCCAGGGCAACTCCCAGACAGGTCTCGGGCATTTCTCCACTGGGGAGGATGAGAGTGTATTTCAGTCATTCTACAGATAGTCACTGAGCACCAGGCATGACTGCAGGGACCAGGATGGAGCAGTGAACCAGACAAAGCGCTTGCCCTGGGACCTGGTGTTAGTTGGGGAGACAGACAATAGGCCAGGAAACTCGTGTTATCACACCAAGGTGCTGTGAGGAGCAAAGCAGACGCTTTTAGCCAGAGCCAGAAGGCGGGGAAGCACCAGTAGAAGGGATGATTGTTGCAGAATGGTGTGGGGTGAGGGCACCTCCAGAACTGAGTCCAAGGAAAGAATAAGGAGGTGCCAGGCAGGGGAGGGACTGGGCTGAACCCCAGATGACACCACCGCCTCCGGCTGCACTTCCTTTTTACAAAAGCCTCCATGCCCTAGAAGGCACGGTCCATGTGGTCACAGCCACACCTGGTAAGTGAGATACCTGGCCTGAGGCAGCCAGGCAATTTCTCTCTCCAAGAATTTGAAATACAACACAGGGCTGAGTGGAGCCCTTGAGTAAAGGGGCACTGAGTGGCAGGGGATGGGGAGTGAGGCTTAGAGGGGCATTGGGCAGGCTGGACCCACCTGCCAGCTGAAGAATGGGGAGCTGAAGGCAGGTGCTGGGTTTAGAGAAGAGCTGGGACACTGGGGTAGAGAGTAGGGACTTGACTGTCCCCTGGAGAGAGAGAGACAAAGATAGAGAGAGACAGAAACAGGGAGACAGAGGCAGAGACAAAGATAGAGACAGAGACACAACAGAGATAGAGATACACAGAGACAGAGAGCAGGAAGATGGAGACAGAGAACCACCCGAGACTCTCCAGGGCCCCTGACACTGAGCCGTAGGTCTCACAATAGATTCCACGAGAAGCCATCTTTTATCAATAGGTTCCCAAGTGGCCAATTCGCCAAACGGAGCTAGTACACTGATTTTCCATGTACTGTTTTAGGTCATATACTTTTTAAATATTTAATATTCTTCTTTAATATCTTACCAATATTTTAAATGTTAAAATTATTGAAACTAGAATTTTAGTCGATTGGTCTTGACTACACTGTTTATGTGACAATACTCCAAATTTATAAAATTTCATGAGAATTTTCAGTTTATACTGATTTCTCTTTAATTCTTTAAAAAGTCATTCTCAGTTTTTCCAACATTTAGCATTTTTAGGAGTCTTTTACCAATTTTTCTGAATGACAATCTGATTAATTCAGCAATGTACTGATGTACCAGACTCACTGCTGCTCACTGTTCATAAAGCTGACAAGCAATCTATATTCCATGGAATAGTTTTAAAAGAATTTGAAAGCAGTTTTTTTAAAAATATATTTTATTGATTTTTAACAGAGAGGAAGGGAGAGAGATAGAAAGTTAGAAACATCGATCAGCTGCCTCCTGCACATGTCCCACTGGGGATGTGCCCGCAACCCAGGTACATGCCCTTGACCGGAATCGAACCCGGGACCCTTCAGTCCGCAGGCCAACGCTCTATCCACTGAGCCAAACCGGTTTCGGCTGAAAGCAGTTTTGATCATATCTTCAGATAGCATTCTAAGCAATGTTCAGTTTGCCTGTCTCGGAGCTATGAAGAGAGAAAAAACAGGAGAACCAGCATTCAGCACAGCCTGCTTCCAGGAAGAGAGGCTGGGGCAGAGGCAGGAGAGGAGAGCTGTTAGCAAGGGGCGATGGATGTTAAGTGCCACTTGAAGGCTGTCAGGATCAAGTGGAGGTTAGAGCAGATACACAAAGAAAGCCCAGTGGCCATGCACAGGACCTGCAGGAAGTCCCCTACCCAGAGGCCCTGCTATAGGGCTAAATTATAGACCAGCACTCCTTGGGCCTTACAATAAGGCTTTTCCAATCTTCCCAAGAATGTGGAACACAGGAGAAAATGACTGCCCTCCAAGATTTATCAAAAAGAGCCCGGAAAGAATACGGCAGAGCACACAAGCCCATCTGAAAGATCTAGAATGGCTCTCAGGTCTTGAAGACTACACTGGGAACCTCCAAATGGATGAACATATCTCAGAAAAGACTGTGTCCTCCAAAAGGTCACTGACCACACAAAAGGAACCACAGTGGGGCCTGTCCAAGCAGTCATTTTGTCTCCTTTTTCCCCGATTGACAGCCCACCACCACCACTTCCACCCCCAACGGCAAGCCCCCACTGCCCCAGTGTCTGTGTCCATTGGTTATGCTAATATGCATGCATACAAGTCCTTTGGTTGATCTCTAACCCCCTCCCTCCCCTGCCATTTGTCTCTGGATCTATTTTTGTTCATCAGCTTATGTTGATCATTATATCTCACATATGAGTGAGATCATGTAATATTTATCTTTGACCAACTGGCTTATTTTGCTTAGCATAATGCTCTCCAGTTCCATCCATGCTGGTGCAAATGGTAAAAGTTCCTTCTTTTTTACAGCAGTGTAGTGTTCCGTTGTGTAGATGTACCACAGTTTCTAATCCACTCATCTGCTGATGGGCACTTAGGCTGTTTCCAAATCTTAGCTATGGTGAATTGTGCTGCTATGAACATAGGGGTGCATATATCCTTTCTGATTGGTGTTTCTGGTTTCTTGGGATATAGTCCTAGAAGTGGGATCACAGGGTCAAATGGGAGTTCCATTTTTAACTTTTTGAGGAAACTCCATACTGTTCTCCACAGTGGCTGCACCAGTCTGCATTCCCACCAGCAGTGCACGAGCGTTTCTTTTTCTCCACATCTTCTCCGGCACTTGTTGTTTGTTGATTTGTTGATGATAGCCATTCCGACAGGTGTGAGATGGTATCTCATTGTTGTTTTGATTTGCATCTCTCGGATGATTAGTGACTTTGAGCATGTTTTCATATGTCTTTCAGCCTTCTGTATGTCCTCTTTCAAAAAGTGTCTATTTAGGTCCTTGGCCCTTTTTGATTGTTTATTAGTATCTTCCTTTTGTTAAGTTGTATGAGATCTCTGTACATTTTGGAGTGTTCAAGCAGTCTTAGTGGGCAGTGGCTCTGCCCATAACCTACAGAGTTCTTGACCTATGGACAAGACCACTGCTTAGAGCAGCGGTTCTCAACCTGTGGGTCGCGACCCCTTTGGGGGTCAAACGACCTTTTCACAGGGGTCGCCTAAGACCATTGGAAAACACATATATAATTACATATTGTTTTTGTGATTAACCACTATGCTTTATGTTCAATTTGTAACAATGAAAATACATCCTGCATATCAGATATTTACATTACGATTCATAACAGTAGCAAAATTACAGTTAAGTAACAACAAAAATAATTTTATGGTTGGGGGTCACCACAACATGAGGAACTGTATTAAAAGGTCGCGGCATCAGGAAGGTTGAGAACCACTGGCTTAGAGAGATGGATGTGTCTCCAGTGGTCAGCAAACTGTGACTCGGCAAACTGCGGCTCGAGAGCCACATGCGGCTCTTTGGCCCCTTGAGTGTGGCTCTTCCACAAAATACCATGTGCAGGCAGGCGCGCACGTACAGTGTGATTGAAACTTCGTGGCCCATGCGCAGAAGTCGGTATTTTGTGAAAGAGCCACACTCAAGGGGCCAAAGAGCCGCATGTGGCTCGAGAGCCTCGGTTTGCCGACCACTGGTCTATACCATTAGTTGTTGACCTCATCGAGGTTCCTTGTCCGGATTTCATCTGCCTACAACAATCTTCTGCTGAAGGTTTGCTTTTCCAAATGTAGGTCAACCACAGAGGAAATAATTTGTGGATCGTGGCACCAGGTGTTCGCCTATGCCCTTGGCAGCAATACTTTTCACCAAAAAATGAACTAAGTTGGAGTTTTGGGTTGATGTATCATTCTCATCTTTTTTTTAAATTTTGTTTTATTGCTTCAAGTATTACAGAGTATTACATATGTCTCCTTTGCATCATTCTCATCTTGATTAATGTGGATTTGTCCTAGAGAGCAGATGGCCTAGTGGATGGCCCCGATCAGAGCTCTGCCTGACCCATGCCTGACCACCACCATCCCCAACAGTAAAAACGGCTAACATTTGTATACAGGTTTGTGTGGCATGTTTTCCATTCTGTTGGATATAATACATCTAGATTTAGAATTGCTAGGTCAAATGGTAACTCTGTGTTTAACTTTTTGAGGAACTGCCCGGCTGTTACCCAAAGTGGCTGCACCAATTTATATGACCACTAGCAGTGTATGAGGCTTCCCATCTCTCCACAAGCTCATCAACACTCATCTTTTCATTTCTGATCTTTTTTTTTTAGATAAAATTAACACTGTATACTATCTGTCTTATGGATTATGGCCATTCTAATGAGTGTGGAGTGGTATCTCATCAGTTTTAATTTGCATTTCCCAGATAAAAGATAAGCATCTTTTCATGTACTTATTAACCATTTGTGTATCTTCTTTGAAAAAATTTCCATTCAGATCTTGGCCCATTTTTTAAATATGCTTTTATTAATTTCAGAGAGGAAGAGACAGACAGATAGAAACATCAATGATGAGAGAGAATAAATAATCAACTGCTTCCTGCATGCCCCCGACTGGGGATCAAGCCTACAACCCTGTGCCCTGACTGGAATCAAACTGTGCCCTCCTGGTTCATAGGTTGACACTCAACCATTGAGCCACACCTATTGGGCCCTTTACCCATTTTTTTTTTTTTTTTTTATTGTTCAGAGGTTTTTGTTTCCCCCTCCTGACACCAAATATATGATACCTTTTCCAACCTCATTTCTCCAATGTTCTAACACCAGCTGGTCGATCCTATTCCGACACTAGCTACTGTCAGACTGTACAGGTTTAAGAGCTCAGTCCCAAAAGACTGCTCTCATGTCAAATGCCAGCTGCAAGTATGGGGTCCCCAAGTTACTTACTCTTCTGTCCAACTTGGCTACAAAGTCGGGGTGTCTCCCTCTTATCCTTACACAGGAGCCTATATCCTCTCAGGGCTGGAGTGCACCAACCTCCCAGCCAGGGATGTCCCCACCTCAGCTCTCCGAACCCTGTCACTTAAAAAGGTTTTTATGGAGGCTTCATATGTATGCAGGATTGTGCCATTGGTGATTAACTCAACCTCCAGCCCATCTCCCGTCCCTAGAGGTTGGGGAGATGGGGCTGAAAGTTCCCACCTTCTAATTATAGCTGGGTCTTTCTGGAAACCGGCCCCCATCCTGGAGCTACCTAGGGGCACACCAAAGGTCACCTCATTAGAATAGAAGATGCTTCTCTCACCCTTTTCACTCAGGAAATTCCCAAGCATTTTAGGAGCTCTGTGCCAGGAACTGAGGACAAGGAGCAAATATCTTTATTATTCCGTAAGTGGGGGTGTCTTTTATTATTGAGGTGAAAGTGTTCTAGATATTTGAGTTCTACATATTCTAGATACCAGTCCCTTATCAGATATACAACTTGTAGATCTTTTCTCCCATTCAGTGAGTTGTCTTTTAACTTTCATGTTGGTATCTTTTGAAGCACAAAGCTTTTAATTTTTTTTTTAAATATATTTTATTGATTTCTTACAGAGAGGAAGGGAGAGAGATAGAGAGTTAGAAACATCAATGAGAGAGACACATCGATCAGCTGCCTCCTGCACACCCCCCACTGGGGATGTGCCCGCAACCCAGGTACATGCCCTTAACCGGAATCGAACCTGGGACCCCTCAGTCCGCAGGCCGATGCTCTATCCACTGAGCCAAACCGGTTTCGGCAAAGCTTTTAATTTTTATGAAGTCCAATTTACCTATTTTTTGTTGGCTTCTTATGCTTTTGACATCATATCTAAGAAGCCGTAACCAAATCCAAGGTGACAAAGATTTATCCCTGTTTTTTCCTAAGAATTTTATAGTTTTTGCTCTTATATTTAGGTCATTGGGGCTAATTTTGTATCTGGTGTGCAGTGGGTATAGACTTCAATATTTTTGCCTGTGGATATCCAGGAGTCCCAGCACCAGTTGTTGAAAACACTATTCTTTCCCCCGTTGACTGTCTTGGCACCCTTGCCAGTAATAAATTGACTGGAAATGTGAATCTTATTTATAGACTCTGAATTCTATTCCACTCATCTATATATCTATTTTTATGCCACCACCACACTCTCTTAATTATCAGTTGCTTTTTGGCAAGTTTTGGAATCAAGAAGTCCTCTTCAAGATGTCTTGGCTGTTCTGGACCTCTTCAGTTTCCATATGAATATTAGGATCAGCCTGTCAATTTCTGCAGAGCCAGATGGGATTCTGATGGTGATTGCATTGAATCTGCAGTTCAACTTGGGGGGCATTACTGTTTTAATAACATTAAGACTTTTGATCTATGAACACTTACCTTTCCATTATTTAGAATTTTTACCTTTCAACAATACTTTTTGTCATTTTAAGAATATTACACTTCTGTTGTCAAATTTATTCCTTAGCATTTAATTCTTTTTGGTGTTATTGCAAATGAAATTGTTTTCTTAATTTCATTTTCAGATTATTCATTGCAAGTGTATAGAAATGCTTCTGATTTTTGTATACTGATCTTATACCCTGCAACCTTGCTTAACTTGTATATTAGTTCTAATATTTTGCCACTAACACTATATGAAAACAAAAGTTAGAAATGCCTCCTCAGCCTCTCATTCCAAAAGTTTAGAAATAATTTCACATAAAAAATGAGGAACACAAAGTGTCAATATCCAATCCCATCCTAAGTGTCTGGAAGAAAAAAAGAGGATAAGGAGCAAAATAACACCCTTACAGTCAATGAGCAAAACTGTACTAACTATTCCAAATCAAAGGCGGGGGAGGGGAAACCATTATAAAAGCCATAATGAGAAAAACTCAGAAATGAGGTGACAGCACTTAGGACAGATTTAGGAATAAAAGAAAAAAATTATTGCAGATATGAAGATTAAATTAGGAGAAACATGAGAAACAGAATGTAAAAAGTAGGAAAAGCTTTATGTCAAAAAGGAAAGAACACATAAAAAGGATTCAAGAGAAAAATGAATGGGCAAAGGGTCCCTGAAAATGAAATTCATAGCAAGGGAACAGGATAAATACTAAAAACTAAAATTCAACAATAAAAAAATAAAATAAAATAAAATTCACAGACACTTTCCTGAAATTTAAAAAAAGAAAAAAAAGATTTCATACTATATTGCATTAGTCAAGACCCATTTAGGAAAGAGAAACCACAAAGTGATTTAAAAAGGGGAAGTTTTATATAAATTACTAACCGTAACAGGGGAAGTGGCTAAGAAGGAGTAAAAGGAACTTTAAAGAATATAATGAGTAGCAGAAAAATGGAGAAGCCTCTACATGTAGGGCTGAGACTGAGGAACCAAGGAAAGGCGCCCCCATCCCAGGGTTAAAATCAAGACCTCAGAAGATGTCCGAGCCCCGACTCACTGAAAGGTGGAGAAGTGGGCTGTGGAGCCACCCCAGAAGATGCCAAGGGAAGCTCTCTGTGGGGAGGTGGCCTGTGCCCCTGGCCGCCAGCATCTGCTGGAGCTGAGCACTGGGAGGCTGCACAAGCATGCATGAGGCACACTAGAATCCAGAAGAGAAACCCCCTCCTCCTCCAGTGCCCTTCAGCAGTTTAACACTGGGCCAGCTCTCAAAGGAGAAATAGTTACAGGGTCCAGCTCCATTACTATAGAGGTGACGATGAAGATTGGATTCGGGGCCAGCCAGTGTGGTTCAGTGGTTGGGTATCCACCCATGAACGCGGAGATCACGGTTCAATTCCCAGTCAGGGCACATGCCGTGGTTGTGGGCTCAATCCCCAGTGGGGGGGAGTGTGGGAGCCCGATCAATCACTGATGATTCTATCACTCTCTCCCTCTCCCTTCCTCTCTGAAATCAATAAAAATATACTTTTTGTTAAAAAAAGAAGGGGGGGAGAGAATATGGTATATAAGAGTGATCAATGTAGACACAGAGCAGCTAGCAGCTATAAAAATTGCAGTGAGAACTTCTAAACTATTTCCAGTTATCATTCTGGTGGTAGGAGCATTAGAATCATTCCCTGTTGTGTGTCTAATGTTGCCTGAAACAAATGAGTAATTATGGGATATTTTAATGATTATCCTGTGTCCTAAAAATCAGGATTCTCAGTGTAGAGAGATAGAGCTGTAATTTTAAAAAAAGACTAAATAAAAATCGATAGTCCTAAAACTTAATTGGAAATAACAGTATGAACTTATGAGTTACTTTATCATTCTATCAAACGTATGAGGTATTTTATCTATCATTCTATCTATATCAATTAGTCTGCCCACTGAAAAGGCTGAGAAACAATGACCAAACCAGCAGCAATGAGCATTCTTATAGAGTCCATAAAGTCAGGGCAATATTTCCCTGGCCATGTAGCTCAGTTGTTTGGAATGTTGTCTCCTACACCAAAAGGTTGCAGGTTTGATCCCTGGTCAGAGCACATACCTGGGTTGCAGAGTCAATCCCTGGTCCTGGTCAGGGTGCATGCAGGAAGCAACTAATCAATGTGTCTCTCTCACATCAATGTTTCTCTCCCTCTCTCTATCTCTCTCCCCGCCCCCTCCCTTCCACTCTCTCTAAAAAGCAATGGAAAAATACTTTCAGGTGAGGATTTAAAAAAATATATTAAAAACATATCCTTGAATGAGGATAAAATAGAAAAGTTAGGGTGATGTGGAGAAATGACTGATTGCAGATCTGAGGAGAGAATGTTCAAAGGAGTCTATAACATCTTGACATAAACAACAGCATGGGAACCATCAGAGAAAGGCTATGCATAGACTAGGGTAAAACACGGGTTCCCACTAGCACAAGACGGTACAAGCAGAGCTTTGATCACAGTAATAATTCCAATAAATTGAAACTCATCAAAGTTTATTTCAATCCATGAGTACATAATGATACTGAAAATAAATTGGTCACCTCCAGAAGATAATAAGGAACCAGTTTATTATTTTACAAACTGGTAAATTTAGGGGGGGAAGGAAGCATTTATTATCCTGCCTCTCTTAAATGAGCTCTACCACTGGGAAACCTCATGGTAGATAGAAGGCAGCATCTGTTTATAAAGAATTCCAGCAACTAAATAAAAAAGAAATAATGGAACTAAAATACCATCATTTTGTACTGGTGGCAGCTGTGGTTCTTCTCATTACCTTATGCAAAACACTGGAACAGTCTCATCAATGTTGCTATCATCTGTTTAACACTCTCCATATATTCTCTCAAAGCCTATTTGCTTATAAATTGTGTGGAATGGTAAAATTAATAAGCAATAAAATGTGAATCACAGCACAATGCAAACAATATATGTCAGCATTTTGGACCCCCAGTGAATTAATGGACCTAAGGACTGAGCATCCATGGCTATGAATGGCACAGAGAACAGGCAGCCTGATACTATGCGGCCAGAGAGAGACAGAGACAGACAGAAGCTGAGTCTGATTGAGCTACTAGATCTGGCTGACAATAAACAGGAAATACAGAGGGCAGCGGAGCAGACTGTGAGAAACACTACAGTTAAATTGCCTGGATTCTTCAACAGATAAAAGGAAAGGATGAAGGGGAAACCCGTAGATTAAAAGAGAGGGAGAAGATACAATTTTTAAAATGGGCAAGACTAAACCTCTAGGAATGCACATCAGATGATAAAACTATAAAGAAATATAAGGAAATGATTACTATAAAAGCCCGGCAGTAGTTAATCTTGCAGTGGGGGTAGGGAGCTGTGATTGGGACAGGGGACATAGAGTTGCTGTTGATGGCTACAACATTCCATCTCTTGGATTACAAGAGCATTTGGGGCGTTTGCCTTATAATAACATATTAAACTCTACCTTTGTTTTGTGCATTTTTCTATCTCTATTTTACAGTAAAAAGTTTTTTTAAAGGAATGTTTAAAATTTGATGCATAACTATTAAAATAAGTAACATACCACAATGGTATGACTAGCACACTTTCGGAAACACTGACCTTTTCCATAAACCTGAGTACCATGGGGCACTAGAAGCAAACTTGCCCTGGTAAAGTCTCTCTCTAAAGACCTCTGGGTGCACTGGAATGGATGGACTTAATAGTGGGGGTGGAGAAGAATAGAGCAGAAAACTGATGTCTGTACTGGGCAGCTTGAGGATACAAGGGGCAGCTGGTAAACTTGGCGTGGATGGGGGCGAAGGCCCTATCTAAATGCATCCCAACTCCTACCTAACATATGCAGCTGAAACCTACAACCCTGTTTCAACCACAGCAGCTTCTTGGCAGCCCACTGTCTCCTGCAGACATACATCAAGCCAGTGGGGATGAATAGAGACACCATGACTAGCCTAACATCCCGAGGTATGTAGAGACCATATAGGCAACAGAAGGGTCTTAGAGACATGAACCACTACTGTGCTAGAGACTTCCTGGGCTATCTGCCCAGCTGTCACACACACACACACACACACACACACACACACACACACACACCCCTTATGTAAGAACTGCACCCCGCCCCCCCAAGGAGGGACACAAAACCCCTGCTAGCAGTAGTGGACAACTGTGGTTTACTGCCCAGCATCTATTTCCCCTCCCCCTGGAAATAGCACCTCCAATTTCTTTTCAGACACCTCCCCTCTCAATGAGCCTCTGGTGCCAGTTTAGTTATTCCTCTGGATTTTATTACATGAACCAATATTCCTCCCCTTCCTTTTTTTTCTTAATTAAACCAATTTGCATTATGTTTTCTGCATCTTGCAACTGTATATATGTTTGGAATGTTACGGCTGCAAGTAACAGAAAACTCTACTAATGATAACTTAAGTAAATATGGGTATACTTTTTGCACAAATCAAGAAGTCCAAAAGATGAGAGTTCAGGGCCGCTCACATAGCTCCACAATATCATGAACATGCACAAGTGCATGTAAAACTCATGGTGTCCAAATGAGGCCTGAATTGCACCAATGTCATCATCCTGGTTTAGATCTTATACTAAAATTATAGGAGATGTTACCACTGAGGGGCACTGGGTGAAATGTACAAGAGGCCTCTCTACTCTTTTTCAACGACTTCTGAATGTATAATTGATTGAAAATTAAAATTTTTAAAAATGATTAAAGTGCATAGATGATTCTGCACATGATTTCAGGAGCTTCACATCTTTCTGAGGCTTATCTAGCTTCCAAGGGTGAAAGGAGGTCTGGGCAGCATTCACAGGTCCTCATCCCTCCCCAACCCCACATTTCTGCATCACCACCCAGATCCTTCCTACTCAGCTGCTTCAATTTCCCAATGAGACTGAGAACAATACAGACAGGTTGGCATATATGAAAGCTTATCCAGCTACCTTTCTGGACAGCGGAGTGGGCATTTGCACATATACACGTATGTGTATACACACACACACACACACACCATATTATGGTAACAACCTAGTACCCCTGCAGTGGCACCACCACACAAAAAGTGCCTTCTATCCTTTATGTCTCCTATCAGACAGAATTCAGTTACTACTCTGGAACCTATAGTCTTGACCTTTCAAAGTCATCTTCTTGTTTCTACCCCATCCATAGATTTTCAAACAACTCAATTTGGAGAGGAAATTAACCGCCTTGTCTGTGTTTGTCCTAAGTTTCTGAGTCCACTGATGTCAATATCTCAGGGCTCAGGCTCTCCTTTGTGCAAAATACATCTTTAAGGTTCAGATTCCAGCTCCAGACCCTCAGCACCCTGATGCACTGCTGCCCTCTGATGGCAGTTTCTAGGTAGTACTTACAAATCTGTAAAAAAAAATCAACAGCTCCAGTAGCAAAAATACAAAGAACAAAAGAAAAAATGTAATGGGATAATAAACATATAAAAAACAGTGGTAATTAAATAAATGAACAATATAACATCAAGGAGTTACTACTCCCTCAATCAGATTGGTGATAATGAAAAAGAATGATAATATCTAGGGCTGTACAGGGTTCGGATGCAGGGCTTGCACAACAGGGCACACACAGAAGGTGATCACCTCAGCAGGCCACCTTCTGTAACCCACTCAGGCTCTGGCACCCCATTGTAAAGCTCTGGCTTCCAAAGCTGGGGAAGCATAAGTCGGCAAGGCTTTCTGGGAGTGTTGTTTGGTTCCATTTATCTGTGGCTTTAAAAATTCCAACCACTGGAAATCTCAAACATTCCACTTCTAGTTTTTCCTAAAGAAGTTATCAGACAACTAAGTGACAAAATTATAACCAGAACCAATCTTTATACAGCCACATTCTCAGGAGAGGTGCTCCCTATCTTCTCCCAGAAGCCAACCAGGCAGGGATTTCAAAATTGAGAACCAAGCTGGTGGTTCCTTTGAAGCTGATCCCCAAGAGACTGTCTTTGTTGCTTGAAACCCTTCCTGCTACCTCCCCTCCACACTCACAGTATTTGGAAACAGGACTTTCAAGAAGTAATTAAGATTCAATGAAGTCATAAAAGTAGAGCCCTAATCCAATATGGCTGGTGTACTTATAGGAAGAAGAGGAGACACCAGGGACGCATACCAGAGAAAAGGTCCTGGGAGGACACAGAGGAAGGGTAGCCATCAGCAAGCCTAAGGAGAGGGGCCTTAAATTTAATGCCCTCAAGGTAATGTAAAGGAGATGTAAGGTGAAATTTATGCATATTAAAAAGTATATTTCAACCTGTAATCTCAAACATAACTACAAGATTTAATGAAGCAGTCAGATATTCATGGCTGTGCAGATCCCCAGAGAAGACACAGGTGCAATCACAGACCAAGCTGATAGGCTACATTTGAAACTCAGATACCTAAGTAGTATGACAGTCCTTCAGGTTCAGTGAAAATCAACTAATGGCCTGGCCAGCATGGCTCAGTGGTTGAGCGTTGACCTATGAACCAGGAAGTCATGGTTCAATTCATTGATGTCTCTCTCTCTCTCTCTCTCTCTCCTCTCTCTCTCTCTCTCCCCCTCCCTCCCTCTCTGAAATCTATAAAAATCTATTTTTTTAAAAATCAACTAATGGCTGCATTAAAAAAATGTTTAAAGTTTCAGGCTGTTAGAATAGTGACTCTAGTATAAGAATTGGATAGTTTGATTTCAGGCAACCCAGCACATGAGAGATGAAGAAAATAGCAAATATGTAAAATTATCACAAGCTATTTATCATCTTAGATTTTTGGTTTCCACCCTATTTCCTATGACTCAAAAGTTTGCAGAGAGAGTCCTACTATCAATGGTGGTCATCTCAAATTGGGAACACAAAAGCAGGCCATATTGAGGGCTTTGACCACTTCCCTAACGTTAGCCAAGTAGGAACCATGATGACTCTCACTTGGACAAACAATGAAGATCATAGGAGGACCTCAGAAAGCAGACAGCTTAGGGTCCAAGGTGGCTAGAGTGAGTCCATAGGCACTACTACCAACCTTATATTAAATATTATTTCTTTTTAATCCCTGTTGATGAGGACACATCTTCAGCGCCTCCCCATCCTGGGCACGTTTCAAACCTAAACCCTGCTGTCACAGCATGCAGGATGAAAAACTGCAGAGCCCAGAGTCCCAACAAAGCAAATAACATTCCAATTATTCCCACAACTCCTGGAGCCCCAGCCCCGTACTCTCAGCTTCCTTAAAAAGTGGCTGAGTGGGTGTGGGAAGCAGACTGGTGTGTT
The DNA here is from genome assembly GCF_028538775.1 of Myotis yumanensis. NCBI lineage: Eukaryota > Metazoa > Chordata > Mammalia > Chiroptera > Vespertilionidae > Myotis > Myotis yumanensis. Next base: position 30,832,531 of record NW_027223759.1, on the reverse strand, counting down.
GGTGTCAGTTAAAAGCAAGATGAGCCCCCAGAGGAGCAAGCAGGGTGCCAAGTGTTAGTTTGGGGAGCAGACTAAATTAGAATGTAACACTGAGAAGGTGGCAATACATACAAGTCAGGAGATCCAGGAGTCTTCATTTTGCCACTTATCATGGGATACTTTGAAACTCTGAGTTTGTACTTGCTCATATGTCGTTAGGATAACTGCAGTAATACCCTTACCAACCTCAGGAGATGGTCTGGATGGAAAGGATTCAATGACTTATTGTCCATGAAGGCGCTCTGCAGAGCACTTTACAAAGGTATCCTCATTATTGTCATTACTATTTTGAAGGAAGCAGCAAAACTGTGGAGATGAACCTACAGGCCTCAGGGCCGTGGGACAAACAACAATCACACATTTTCTACTAGTTAAGCCACATGTCCTCTCTGCTCACTAGTGGGAAAGACAAGGATGAAAGACTTGCTGAAAGCATGTGTGCCTATTCTGGGTCTAGAAAGAATATGGTCATGAACTGCACAACATTTCGGTCAATGACAGATGGCTTATAGGACACTGATCTCCTGAGATTAAAATTCCTATCGCCTGATGACAATGGGGCTGTCATAGCATCTTAGCGCTTTCTGAAGAGTGACACCTCCTCAAGAAGAGGCTCAGGTAGGTCGTTCAGGAGGCGGTCCAGAAGAAGAAATACATCCCAGGAGATGACAGTTACATGCCCGTTAGTGCCCCTGGAGACCTCCCAGTGGGACAAGATGTAGAGGTGAAGACAGTGATACTGATGATCCTGACCCTGTGTAGGCCTAGGCTGACGTGTGTTTGTGTCTTAGCTTTTAATAAAAAAGTTTTAAAAAGTGAAAGAAAAATAAAACATTAAAAACAGAAAAAGCTTATGCTGTAGAAGATATAAAAAAAATATTTTAGCACAGTTGTATAATGTGTGTTTTAAGCTAAGTGTTATTACAAAAGAGCCAAAAAGTTTTAAAAATGTTAAAAGTTTATAAATAAAGTTACAGTAAACCAAGGTTAATTTATTATTAAATAAAAACAGTTTCTATCACTTCAGTGTAGCCCAAGTGTACAGTGCTTATAAAGTCTGCAGTGGTGTAGAGTCATGTCCTAGGTCTTCATACTCAATCACCCTTCACTCACTGACTCATTCAGAGCAACTTCCAGGCCTGCAAGCTCCATTCATGGTAAATGTACCACTGTTTATTTTTATACCTGATTTTTACTGTACCTTTTCAATGTCTGCAATATTCGATACAGTACCATGCTGTATGGGCTTGTAACCTAAGAACAATAGGCTACTATACAGCTTAGGTGTCAGTAGGCTAGACCATCCAGGTTTGTTAAAGTGCACCTATGATGTTCACACAACGAAATTGCCTAACAATGCTCTTCTCAGAATATATCCCATCATTGAGCAACACATGACTGTAGTTATAGAAAAACCTATAAAGCTGAGAGGTATTTTTGAGAAATATAATGTTTCTAAAAACTTCCCCAAAATGTGTTCCACAAGGTATCCAAAGGATTTGGTGGTGACATCAGTGTGGGAACCGGCTATCTCACCCAGGCCTTCTCTGAAACCACAAGAATGAATTTCCAATGAGGATATGGGATGCAGGAAGTGCCAAACTTATTTAACAACGGAACCCCTTTTCCACAGAGCATCTGTCAAGAGGTTTCATGAAATATACATTGGGAATTAAACTCTCCCATTGGACATAATGTTATACGGGCACATGGACCAGCTTACAAGGGAAACGAGAGTAACTGTTAACATCTGATCAGCAGCAGGCAGTTGCTGGACATGTTGGAAAAGGAGATATGGATTTTCTCCATGTACTGACCCAGAAGGACATTTCCATGAAGCACCCTGCTCCCAGCTCCTCCAGATGTACCAGCTATGCAACCCCACACACCAGTCACACAGTAACTACACTTTATTTTTTGTTCTAAAATGTGTTTTTTCCCTCCGTGAACTTTTTTTTTTTAATATATTTTATTAATTTTTTACAGAGAGGAAGGGAGAGAGATAGAGAGTTAGAAACATCGATGAGAGAGAAACATCGACCAGCTGCCTCCTGCACATCCCCCACTGGGGATGTGCCCGCAACCCAGGTACATGCCCTTGACCGGAATCGAACCTGGGACCTTTCAGTCTGCAGGCCGACGCTCTATCCACTGAGCCAAACCGGTTTCGGCCCTCCGTGAACTTTTAATATTAGTCCAGACCTCCACTTCCCCTTAAACACACACACACACACACACACACACACACACACCCCACCCTCCAAGCAAGTGAAAAATCCCCGGCGATCTGTAACAAATATTGACACAAGGGGGAAAAAAGGCATGTTGAAATGTATTAGAATCAGAACCTGTACAAAAAAAAATTAAAATATAACCTGAAACTGTTCAAGTTCAGAAAGGCTAGTCAAGTCCTTTTCTCTTGCCAGGAGAATGCCATCATCAGAGGGCTCTGGGTCATCAGCCAAGGAGGGGTGGAAAGAAACAGACAGAAGCAGCAACAGGTCCTTCCCCAGCAGGCTGGGCCTCAGCACCACTATCCCCACCACAGATGCAGCCAGGAGTAATTAAAGATCTGGGGAGAGCAAGTGTTGGCAGACAGCCCCAGTGGGCAGCTGGGCCTTCACACCGAAAACCAGTCTGAGTAGTCAGGCAGCAGAGAACACCAAGCTGGAAGAAGCTTCTGCCACCGAGCAGACCCAGAGCACCCTCCACTGGTGCTCGGATACCAGACATCAGTTAACCCAGTGCTCCCAACTAATGAGAGATTTGAGCTGGGCTTAAGAGGCTGAGTAAACATAGCCCAGCATCACATCCCTCCATGGCCTGATTGGAGCTGTCAACGAGGGACAAAGCAGGGGAGGGAAAACAAAGCATTTTGATACCTGGCTAGAGTGCCTGCACCATTGTGGGTACTGTGGTACATGGGGCTGGAGGAGTGCCCCCTCCTCACTCAGAGGAGCCTCCTTTGCAGTCATCCCTGTGGGCCGGTTAAAGCTGCCTCTGGCTATGACCAGCCTGACCAAATGACATGGAGCAAAAGAAAAACTGGGAGAGACAAGCCCTTAAACAGAGACAAGAACCTCCTGGAGGGAAGCTGGGCAGTGTTGACCCTGTTGGGATGGCATCAGTGGAGCCCCTGAGTCTGAAGGGAACAACTAGGGAAGGAGGGCGTGGGCGAGGGAAAGGAGTTAACGGTTCTTCTGGAACAGTACCAACAGGATGGGGAGGCGCTGGTGAGGGGACGGGCAGGTCTGGAACTCACTGAAGGTAGAGAGAGGAGGAAATAGGCCCTAGGTGTCCCCTCCCCACTTGCCCAGGCCTGGTGAGTGCCAGCTGCCCCAGCCGGCCCTAGTGGCGGCTGGAAACCAGACCTTTCACTTTGGACATCTTCTTGGTGGGCTGCCTCTGCTCGGCGTGAGGGGGACATTCCCGTTCGGCCAGTTGTTGCTCCATCTCCTGAGCTGAGGAAGATGCTGTGGCCTTGAGGGTCTTCTTGATGTTGGTAACCTGGAGGGAGACACAGAATTTGTGTGCTCCTTCTGTAAGCACCTGAAACTCATTCTCATTATAATGGGGGCCACCTAGGGTAGCAGCCAGAATCCTCTGCAAGAAAATCTGAAATTACCTTCAGAAACCCAGATGAGGAGAAGCAAGCTGGGGCTACTCATGGGAGACATGTGGAAATGAGTCAAGCAAAAAAGTGGAACTAATGCCTGCTTCATTGAAAAGAGGGGGAAAGCCATGTGGAAGTGGACCATTTGGCAAAGAAGTGAAAGAAAGCAGTGGTTAAAATGGCCTTCGAAAAAGAAAGAGTGACAAAGAATTTGATTGCTACTGTTCATGTATGAAACCAAATATTCCCACAAGAACTCTGGGGATTCTGCTCCCTGAGCGCTTCCTGAATAAACAACTAGAGGTTGAACTTCAGCCACCTAACTGATAAATGACGAAAATGTAGTAAAAAACTAGCAAAATGCTATCACACTACTGTTTTCAGGATACCTTTCTTCACTTAACGAAGGAGGGGCTCAAATCTATTTAAGCAACTCCTGAACACTTTCTCATGTCAGAATACACATTCTCTGTACCATCCGTATACTATTCTGCTATGAATGTTCTATCATCAAATTAGCTCCCAGTCTGTTATTCACCAAGTACAGAGCTCCTACAACAGCCTTCTATGTTTACCTTTGCACACTTTTGTGAATATCTGTGGAGGACAGTCTTAGAAATGAGCTTTCAGTTCCTAACCTGCCAGCTCAACCAGCAGACTTGGCCCTGTAGCACATGCACCCCACTCACCAAGACAGCTCTCCCATCAGCGTCTCAACAGACTCCCAGTTCAACTGACTAAAACACTTTGCTGTTTGCCTCTTTTGCTATATATATATATATATATTTTCTTTTTCCCCCCAAAAAGTTCAGCACTCTCAGTTTCACATCCTTTAAAATAATCTGATGTCACAGGTTCTCACCCCGCTCCATTCACAGAGGGCCCATTTGTGTTCTCTTCCCGTCCCTACCACCACTCCCCACCAGGGTAATGCAGACTCCCCATCTCTTGGTAACTCAATTCCATGTAAAAGTCTTTGGTTCAGGATCCGGTCAAAAGCTTTTCACCAAATAAACAGACAAAAGCACAACCCCCCGCCCCATCCTGTCCCCTTTTCATTCAAATGCCTCCTCAAGTACTGCCCTCCCAATAAGCCCTTATTTTGGGTGCTCAGTGACCCTGGTCACATGCAAGGAAAAGAAATGAGACGTATCCCCAAGAGAAAGCTTGGTTCTCTCTCCATATCTGAAACACCACTCATGATCCTGTACCTTCCTTCCCCCAACACACATTCTTCACCCAAGCCACACCAGTCCACTGTGTCTTGGCCGGAGCAGTCATTCATCTCGCCTTTGAAGCACCCTGTTATTCTATCCTGGGCAAGCTTTCTCCTTAGCTAGACATCTGACCCTCCCTGTAGTCAAGCACCTTTCCCACAAACCTGCTCTGACCACTCTAGCCCACACCGACCTGCCTCCCATCTATACTTGCCTAGCAGTACCTCTTCCTCTTACATGGCAAAAGAAGAGAGAAGAGCTTCCCGGGGAGAAAAACATCACTCAGTTGTGAGGCAAAGCAAAGGTAGATAACAGGAAGCAGAGTCCACAGTGGGAAAGAGCTGGGAGATGGAGAGAACACTCTCCAGGAGGAACCAGGAGGCACCCTTTGGTGAGCTCTAGCAGTCAACAAGCCTCAAGACTGTCACTAAACTAACTCCCGGGGGATTTTCTGTGTCATGGAAAACTGGACTTACTTTGTCCAATTACACTTTATTACCTACGTGACTCAAACAAAGCCTACTTTGTAACTGTAACGTTATATATATTAACATTCCACACAACACCAGACATATGCACATACAAATATGAAGAAAAACATGCTCCAAAGTCAAATACAAATAAGGAGATGCTCTGATGCTTTAGAGACCATGAAACAGATCACAATGTTATTACTCTATCTTCCCCTGGTTTGCTAGAATTGTAACTTATTAATATGTGTTATTTCTGTGAAAGGAAGAGAATATTCTTAGGCAATAAGTGACAGAGCTGACTGCACTAAGAGGGAACGTTTTTGAAGCTACAACTCACCAAAGGGAAGCTGCTCTTATAAGAATTTGGGGGGGAAAACATCAAGTTTTCCCTCTCAGAAAAAGCAATCTAATTTAAGGACAAATAAGGAAAGATCACCAACTCAGCTGATAGAATGGCTAAAAAATTAGGTCAAGTGTAACAGAAGCATAAATACCAACAGAATATAACAAGAATTATACTTTTGTTCTTTGTAGATTTATTTTCTTTTCTAGTCAATATTTAGTGAACCTTTGCTGGGGAACGATCAACAATCTACACTTAGTACTCGGATCATCACTTACTGAATGAAAAAACTTGCCCTGGCCGGTGTGGCTCAGTTGTTTGGGCATCGTCCTGTGCACCGAAAGGCTGCCAGTTTGAAAAATTGCCAGTTCAATCCTGTCAGGGCACATGCCCAGGTCAGGCTGTGGGCTCAATCTCCAGTCGGGGATATGTAGAAAGAAGGTAGCCTATCAACATTCTGCTCTTACATCGATGTTTCTCTCTCTCTCCCCTCCCTTCCTCTCTCTCTAAAATTCGACTTTTAGAAAAACTGGCAAGGCTCTAGGCTTTGATCATGCTCCCTTTCCTCTCATAGTGGTCTGTTCCAGATTTCCTAGAAGTTGATTACTAGTAAATCAGTAGATTGGTATTGAAGGGATCTTTAGCCTTTTCTGCAAATTACTTTCTCTTGAACTTAATCTAATCCCTACTGCCACCTGGTGGCAGGATCAGGTTCTGTCAGCAGGGGTCTCCATAGCCATGTTTTGCATCAGGGAGCCATTGATTACAAACCCATGTGTTCTGGCTCTTTTTAAAAAAATAATAATAATACTTAAAGAGTCACACTCACCTTTACCCCAGCACCCAGCCAGTGCCTGTTTGCTGATGACTGATTATTTCATCTACAACAAGACTCACAAGATAAAGGAACAAACAGGGATCCCCTGGAGCAGGGGAACAAAATTCTCTTCCTTACCTCTGCCTCTACCTGCTGCTGAGTTCGGCTGTGGTTCTCCTTGTACTGGTTGGCTCTCAGAACTTGCTGCTCAATGCCTAGCAGAACTGCTTCACAGCCGTCACACCTGCAAAGGAGATAGCCAATCCTAAGCGACATAAAGGTCTGGGAGCTCTCCTGCAGACTCCAAAATCTCCCTTCCAGCTCCTCACCAGGGCTTTCTGTAACACACCTTCTGCCAGGGTTCTTACCTCCATACTCCTTCCAAAATACAAGCGTTTCTAAACAGGGTATATAACATAGGGCACAAAGAGACAAATATGAAGGAGGATATGGGGTAGTTTCTTAGAATACAGCCTTAATCTCCAAGTTCTGTATCCCATGGGAAAGTTTTACACATCATGAGATAAAAGGAATTAGGAGAGAGTTTACACATGTCTTGAGAGAAAAAATTATTTTCTAAAACCTTGTATTTTGAAGACTTCAAAACTCAGCTAAATCCTCATCTCCAGCTAAGCCCATCTGGCTTTAAAAGCCCCAAATCATTTAAATAACTTCATAACAAACCCTTGTAGAATCTGAAATAGTTCTTGCACACATCAAATTCTATTAAAATAGAGTACGAGCCGAGACCGGTTTGGCTCAGTGGATAGAGCGTCGGCCTGCGGACTGAAGGGTCCCAGGTTTGATTCTGGTCAAGGGCATGTACCTGGGTTGCGGGCACATCCCCAGTGGGAGATGTGCAGGAGGCAGCTGGTCGATGTTTCTCTCTCATCGATGTTTCTAACTTTCTATCTCTCTCCCTTCCTCTCTGTAGAAAAATCAATAAAATATATTTTTTTAAAAAAAATAGAGTACGTGCAAACATCCCACTTCTTTTTATATATCAGAATATAGTCACATTAATATAGTGTGAATCTGTGTTCCAACTTAGAATAACCCATTCCTTGTCTTCACTACCTCTCACACTGTTTTTATAAACACTAGCCCAATGTTACTGATGCTGAACATGGTTTCTCTTACCCAAAGAATCTTACCAACACTAACTTCCTGAGTTTGCAAGGCACAGGGTCCGTGTCACATAGCTAGGCTTCAGAGGCTCCACCTGCCAACCCTGGGCATTTTATAGCCCACCATTAAATAGTCCTCAGCTACACTAGGACAAGAACTATTTTACAACCAAGGCACTAGGAGGCCTGAAATGATTCCTGTTGCATCACAGCTATAGTCACAAATGTAGCCCCTAATTCTCTACCTTACTATCCTAGATCCCAGCTCCCAGGGAGCCCCAGCTAATACCTAGAGACCATATTTCCCCAAGCAGAGGCTAGCTATGCCCCTCCCTAAAGAGAGGGGAACTCTCCATCTTTCAGCCTCACCACTCATGCAAGGTCTTGACAATATTATTGATGTCCTTCTTTCGGATGTCACGGCCAATGCAGAAGTCCACTTCCAGAAGCTGGTTTCGCTGGTCCAGCTTGCCCTGGATGATGTCAGTGTAGACAGCTTCGATGATGAGGTCTTCCAGTTCCCGGAGATTCCGCATCTCCAGGTCCTTCAGCAGCACGGAGTAGGGGATACACTGCAGATAAGGCCATGTGATATTTACAAAAACCACTGGCAAACATTAAAGAAATGCAAGTATTACCGACATAGCCAACAGCTGCCTCTGGGCTTTGGGAAATGCAGTGTAATGATAATTATTAACATCTATGGCAACAAGAGATGGCTAAATGAGCTATAAGACCTATGGGATCCAAACAAAACCAATAGCCCATCTAGAAATGCATTCTCCAAGATTCTCTGCCTCCTGGACTTTGCCCCGCCTTCAGCTTTCATGCTCTGAAGCAAACTCTTTGGGATCCTAAAGACTCTTTCCAGAAGAGAAAGGGAAATACTTGGTATATACTTGGTATATGCCATTCTGCCACCTTCTGAAAGCTTGCAGACTTTGCATAAAATGCCAGCTCATCACAAAACTCCAAACAATCTCAGATGCTGGCGAGGAGAACTGAGGGCACAAGCAAAAACACATGCAGGCTAACACATCCACTATAGGTGGCCAGCAGTACAGCCAGCGCAGTCATCCTCAAGTTTACAGTTGTTTTCTCAGACTCTTGTAACCAATGTCAATTCCCAACAACAGTCCTTTATTAGGCTGTACCAACATTCTGCATGACTCCAAGACCACTGGATATCTAAACATCCAGTTTTCTGCAAATCCTGACGCATTACGTTTAGTCTGGAAATTAACATAGTGATCAAATCTGCAGAAACTGACAGGAGGAAATAGATACAGAGAAGAGAGCACACCTACCTAGAGGGGTTTTTTATGACTAAAGGTCTGAAATCCAGGGGCGATAGGTGAACTTATAATGACAGGTTGCAAAAATAAAGGAAAAAGTTACTACTTCTCTTTGGTACACTTAAGAAGTCCATGATCAGGACAAAAATATAAATAAATAACAGTCAGGTCATATTTCCTAACAAAATAGGCCTCCTCTCTGAAATGTCAGGCTAAGAATCAGAAGTTTGTGATTAGATAAGGTAAAGTGATTTCAGCAACTGAAATGGCAATACAAGAACAAACATATACCTCGCAAGCTCCATCACAGAGGGGAAATCCAAAAGCAACTTCTTCAAAGGCATAGCCCCACAAAACTTTACTCAGGCTGGGATTGGGCAGAGAGCCAAATCAACTATCAGCTGACCTAATCTGGATCTTCTTTGTTAATGACTATGAGCAGCTGGTTACAAGGCTGCTGCTAAAGTGAGTGGGGGCAAACTCAGATATAATGGAGTGACATCTTACAGAAGGTTCAGGTCTAAAGCTAGCATGTAAGGCAAAAACTCCAATTAGTATAATTAATCTTGAAAATCCCCAGAAGGCCCTGGCCAGTTTAGCTCAGTAGATAGAGTGTTGGCCCACAGACTGAAGGGCCCCCAGGTTTGATTCTGATCAAGGGCACATACCTTGGTTACAGGCTCAATTCCTAGCCCCAATGCAGGAGGCAACCATTTGTTGTGTTTCTCTCACTCTGTCTTTCCCCTTTCCTTCCACTCTATAAAAATCAATGGAAAAATATCCTCAGGTGAGGATTAACAAAAATAAATAAGAAGAAAATCCCTAGAGGAAGGCAGCATATTAAAAATTACTTCTCAGTAAGTCCAATATAGCAAGTTTTTCCTCCAGCATTAGTACAGTTCACTGTACACTAAGCAACAAATGAAGTGGTTCACTTGCCCTGAGATGCCCTGCTGTTTGAAAAATACCTATCTTTAGACAGCAATCTCCCTTTAGGAATGGCAAATACTCACACCACATGAGGCACCACGGCATGCCAGAACTGAGATCTGCTGATTCACTATCACTCCTGGGCATATTTTTCCTAAATGGGAGGGTGAGTAATTGTCAACACTATTTTAATTATCTTTTTATCTTTTGTCCTTTGCCGAGCAAATCCTATGCATTTATGCTATGACTCTACTGTATGTAGCTGGGAATTCCCACATTTATGCCAATTACAGACCTGCCTTGAGGGGAGGAGACAGGAAAGGGTTCAGAACTGTACCTTCATTCTCGACGCCAAGCTCACGATGGTAAGGTGCTTCAGCTTGTTCTGCTGAGCTGTGCTCAGTTCTGGCAGGCTCTCCTTGTTGGCTGCTCAGTCCCACCCACCACAAAAATCAAGACACAAAATAAAATTAGGATTTCTCTATGGAATAAGCACACCATTTCCTCACACCAAATCTACTACTAAGTCACTCATGACTCTGCACTTATTCATTAGGCAAATGTTCCATGAGCACCTCCTGTCTTCTCTGGAAGACCATGTGCTTCCAAAGAAAACAAGACTCAGTCTCTACACACAAGGAGCTTAAACTCCTGAAAATCCAGGCATGAATGCACAAAATGATGACAAATTATCCTAATGGAATAGTACTATTTGTACCCTTTGTGACATTCAATCAAGTTCAACACATCTTCACTGAGCATCTGTTATGTGCAAGGCACAATCTTAAATGATTCAGGGGCACGGAGGATAAATAAGATGGGCCTTGTCAGGACTGCTGCACTACACATCTCCAGGGGTACCAACCACCTGGAACTATGCAACTCAGTGGCCCTGGACTTACCCTCAGTGTTACAAGTACATGTTTCAACAGCTACAAATGCACGGCAGAACTAACAGAAGGTCCAAACTACCACAAGAGAGCAAAAGGGTGAGGAAAAGAGGGGGAAGGGATGTGGGAGAAAGAGAGAGACAAAGCTAGGAAAGAGGGGGATAAGAGGTAGAAGAAAGAGAGCAAGTGAGTCCAATCACATTAGGAGATACAGGAGAGGGGAAAAAAGAAACAGAGTTTGAGATGAGCCTTGAAGGATGGGCAAAATTTCAGTAATAGCAATGACGCTAACAATAGCCATGGCGGCAGCCACAGGTAACATACAGGACAAGCTTAACTTAGTGTAGATGCACACACAGATCCAGAGGCACATACACACATCCAGTCCTCACAACAACCTCATGAGATAGGTTCTAAATGCTCTCAATTCCTTATCCATAATACTGGACTCCAAAAGGGTGAATCCAAACTGATTTTTTTCCCCTTGAGCCTGGTACTAAAATTCATCTGTTAGCAATTCTTGACCTGAATTAAGGTGGGCTCTTTATCCCACTTGTTGTGAACATTCACTTATTTTGCTACAAACTATGATGGCAGCCCTGGTGGGTGGCTCAGTTGCCTACAATGTGGTTCCATACACCAAAAGGTTGCGATTCGATTACTGCTCAGGGAACATACCTAGCTTGCAGGTTCACTCCTCGGTCAAAGCACATAGGGGAGATAACTGATGATGTTTCTCTCTTACATCGATGTCTGTCTATCTGTCTCTCTCTCAATCCCTTCCTCTCTCTCTCTAAAAAAATCAATAGAAAACATATTCTTGGGTGAGGATTAAACAAATTATGATTGTGTTTGATTACAGGTGCTGCCCACACCCCTCAAGGGTGTTACATAAAAATGCATATGCATCATATACCTTTTTTAATTCCCACAAATTCTAAATTCTGAAACATCTCACCCAAGGAGTACAGGTAGAGGACATGGATTATTACAGAGAAGGAAACTGAGGCAGAAAAGATTATTTAATTTTCCAATGACACGACCAGTGGAAGTTGAGCTAGAATATGCAGGCAGTCTGGTTCGAGTCTCTGCAATTCTGCCTCTACAGTGAGGACAGAAACAGAGGACACACTCATTGGAACAAAGTGAAGGTCAGGAAAAACTCGCAAGTGGGAAACTATACAGTCTGACAGCAGCAAAGAGTAAGCAGAAGTAAGGAGCAAGAAAGAGTGTAAGAAAGAGGGTAAGTCAGGGATATAGTAGGGAATGTTCTGAGTCACACCACTAAAATAAACTACCAGGCCTTTGTCATGCCGCTAAAATAAGCCAGGGAAGCCAGACAAAAATGGCTTGGGTGGGAGGTAAGTTAGCATTTGGATATGCATGCACCTCATTGCTAATATTTATGATTCTAATTTTAAATGACTCAAATTACCTACATAAGAGAATGGATTAAGTCAATTATGGAGTAGTAGATTGTGAAATACTAAAAATGACTTCACAGACTTAAAACATGGATGCCTATGAAATAAGTGGGGGAAAAAGCAAGATATAAAATTGTGTACATAATCTAATCACACGTACATAATAGAAAACCCAAGCAGAGGGGGAAAACCCAGCACCGTAACACTAACAGCAGTTTAACACTGGTACAACTATGAGTAACTTATGCCCCCTATTTTCCAAATTTTCTTCAATATAGTTTAGCAATATTATTTTTATAATATTTAAAATGTTTAAATACTTTACAAGCGGGTATTCTGACATTTCACAACACTCCAAGTGTTCTACAAACATCAGTCATCAAGAATCTCATCTGGAAAATAAACAAGGCTATATTTATGGACAAGCATAAACATAGTCCCCATTTTACCCATTAAGAAATAAAAGGTGAGAAGGAAGAGTCCTCATATAAGATCACCTACAGAGCACAGTAAAATGGGCAACAGCCAGGTCAGGAAGTTCCACCCCATCCTTTACATCCCAAACCTCGGTGATCCTCTTGGAGGCAACACATCTAAACAGAGGGATATAACTGAGAACAGTCTTTGGAGGATCTTAACCAACTCACCTATGTAATCTGGGTATGTTCCATAGGCAAACAGGTTCAACAACTGCAAATACGCAGCATTAGCTCCTTCTGCAAGCTGAGTAGGAAAAGAAACAGTTCAGAGACCAACCTGTCTATCAATCACTGCAGTGTTCAAGCAGAAGGCGGGTGACATGTGCCACAGTTCTGTATTCTATTAGCTGGTCCCTTCCAACTCTTTCTTTGGGAAAAAAGTATTAAGATTAGTAAAGCCCCCAATTTAACTTTTCTCTCTCAGGAATTCCTTTCTTTACACTTCACATAGCATGCCCAAAGAACTGCTTTTGCTTCAACAGATACACAAAGCAGTAAGTATTAGAAGCAGTTCAAGTTTTCTCAAGATTCCCTTGCCATTAAAATGAACACTGGAGCAACCTTGTCCACATACCATCTTGGCAGGTACAGCATGAGCCACTATCAATCCAAATTAAACAAAATGTAGGGTTGGTTCCAAGTTTCAGGACTCTATGTGGACTGTGACGCTGGGAGAGATGAGCACAGCATAAGGTGTGACAGAAGAGCCAGGTTGGGACAAGAAACCAGGATATCAGGCAACCCTAAGTAAAACTTTTCATTAAAATTACTTATTCCTCACTAATGTTGATGTCAAAGAGCTTTCTTTAGAAGAAAAACGAAAGAGAATGTATTCTTCCTGAACTGCTCTGCTGTCAATTACCTTAACTGGGTGTTTCTTTTACTCACAAATATGGACCTGTTACTCTTCCAATTTACCAAACTCAGTGAAGTTTAAACAGGAAAACCCAAGTTATTCTATGGACACCAATGAAATACTACTCAATTTTAACCATCTTTTAAAAAAGGGTTCCAAGCCTGGCCAGTGTTGCTCAGTGGTTGAGCATCAACCCATGAACTAGGAGGTCACAGTTGGATTCCCAGTCCAGGCACATGCCCAGAATTGCAGGCTCCATCCCCAGTAGGGGGTGTGCAGGAGGCAGCCGATCAATGATTCTCTCATCATTGACGTTTCTATCCCTCTCCCTTCCTCTCTCTGAAATCAATAAAAGCATTAAGTTTAATAAAGGGTTCCAAGAAACTACATTTGTAATTTCAAACCACTGTAAGTCAACTAGCTTATTCCAGGCTTACATATAGAAAAAACAAAACAAACCATGGGGAGGTAAAGAGGATTTGTTAAACATCCCAAATTAGAGCAAGCATCCTAATATCCCAGTCTTCCTTTCCAGGTCTGTTAACAACCTCCTGAGGTCCTGAATCAGAGGTGGAAGAGACCATCTAATCCAATCTTCACTTTTCAAACAGATGATTACAAAACTAGCTGTAACAAACTATTTCCTCTAGAGCAGATGCTCCAAAACTTCTCCCACTGGCCCAAATCAATAAGGTCTTTCTAGTTTTAATTTTCATCCATCTCCTCTTAGCCAATCTTTCACAATTACAAAACAACTAGTTGGCATATTCTTTCAGGCTTTTTATGAACCTGAATGAACAGATTATCCCTTAGTCATCTCTTCTATTTAAATGATTAGCTATCAAGCCATGAAAAGACACAGAGGAAATTTAAATGCATATTACTAAGTGAAAAAAGCCTATCTGAAAAAGCTACATTTTATATGATTCCCTCTATAGCAGCGGGTGCCAACTGGTGGTCCGAGGACCACTGGTAGTTCGTGAGGTCCAAAAGTTTGGCGACCACTGGTTTAAGGAAACCTTTGGAGCAACAGTCGCCAACTGGTGCTCTGAAGTCTGAAAGGTTGGCGACCACTGCTCTATAGCATAATAGAAAAGTCAAAATTACAACAGTAAATAGATCAGTCAGTGGTTGCCAGGGGTTAGAGGAAAGGGAGTGATGAACAGGTAGAATACAGAGGAGTTCTAGGGCAGTGAAACTACTCTGTATGATACTGTAATAGGGGATACATGGCATTATGCATTTGTTCAAACCCATAGAATGTACAGCACCAAGAATGAACCCAATGTAAATTATGGACTTTGGATGATAATGATGTGTTAATGCAGGCTCCACACTAGTGAGGGATATTGGTAACGGGGAGGCTATGCATGTGTGAGGGCAGGGGATATATGGTAAATCTCTACCTTTCTTAAATTTTGCTGTGAATCTAAAACTGCTCTAGCCTGGCCAGCATGGCTCAGTGGTTGAGCACTGACCTATGAACCAGGAGATAACAGTTCAATTCCCGGTCAGGGCACAGGCCCGGGTTGTGGGCTCGACCCCCAGTGTGGGATGTGCAGGAGGCAGCCAATCAGTGATTCTCTCTCATCATTGATGTTTCTATCTCTCTCTTCCTCTACCTTCCTCTCTGAAATCAATAAAAATATTTTTTTAAACTGCTCTAAAATATAAAGTCTATTTTTTTAAAAAGAACCCAGTTCTCCTCAATTTTTCTCATAGCATTCCTTTTCCTTCTCTGATATATTAAATTTGTATTGAAAGCCCAGTGTGTCCGTCTACATATTAAGCAGTCAGGAAACAAGGGTGAGCACAATGGAGCATAGTCTCAACAACACTGATATTAAAAAACTCACAATTAAAAAAATAAAAGCAGCTCTTTTGGTCTCCAGCTGTTGCAGGGAGAAGAAATGACGCTATGTCCACGTGCCTACAATGGATGGTCATAGGGAACTGCTCCAGTATCCTCATTAAGAGGAACAAGCAGATGTACAGCAGCAAGTCCAGTCATCTGAAGGCCTGCAACTCCTACTACAACGGGCTGATTCACCACAAAGCTGTAGGTGTGGAGCCAGCAGCCAACAGCAGAAGTGTCCTAGTGGTCGTGATGTGAAAAACCAGCCAACAAAAGACAACCGCCTCCGCCCTGGCTGGTGGGCCCAGAAGTAAGCAAGTTGGCCCGCATACCCAGGGGTCACAGATTTGGTTCTGGTCAACATTTCTGGGTTGCAAGTTCCCTGGCCCCAGTCGGGACTCCTGCAGGGAGTAACAAATTGATGTGTTTCTCATATTAATGTTTTTTTCTCTCTCTCCACTCCCCCCCTCCACCCCTTCCTCCCTTCCACTCCCTCTAAAAACCAATAGAAAAAAAATATCTTCAAGTGAGGATAAAAAAAAAAAAAAAGACAACCACCTCCTATGTGTGGACAACCAAAAATAAGAATACCAGGCCACCCTCAGCCGCATCATGCACACAATCCACAAGAACAAGTACTGCCCAGATTTGTGGATGGAAGCTGCAGAGCCAGCACCATCCTGGCAGCCAGAAAGAAGCTGTGATGGTGAAAAGGAAGCCAACCCACCCCACCAAGAGTGCCTGAACACAACCCCCAAAGTAATAACGATGCCACCAGACTGCTATCTATCTCAATCAATAAGTATAAAAATATCAATGAATAAATAAATACAGTAATTCTCCATATCCAGAGGTTTCACATTGGCGATTCAATCAACCACAAACCAAAAATATTTGGGGGGGAAAGTCCCAGAAAGTTCCAATAAGTAAGCCTTGAATTAGCCACACACCAAGCACTATGCTGAATCCCTGTGAATGAAGTGATGTGATAGCATACCCTGCTATATATGCAAACACTGTGTATTTTATACAGGGACTTGAGCATCAGAGGGGGGTCCTGGAACCAATCCCCCAAGGATACCGAGGGACAACCGTATAAAAGTATCCAAAGTGGGAAGTAAAGTTGAAAAGTATAGGTTGCTTTACATCCCTTTATTCCACCTGGTCATTCTTCACTGGATCATCTCATTTTTAAGGCACAACAACCAAAACTGGATACCCAAGGTTTTAATAACTACAATCAAATAAAGAAGCAAACAAGCAAAAAGGACTTCACAGCTTGCCAGTCATATCCTTTTTATACATCTACTTTACACAGCTACACAACATTGCCCTTTTCCACAGGAAAAACACATTCCTTACTCATGCCTATCTCAGGTTCAACAGCAAACATTTTCTGCTATTATACACCTGACCAGTCTTCCTTGTCTATATCACTGGAGGTTTTATCCTTAAGAATGCCTGAAATTACCCCTGTTAAACATCAGTTTGTGATTACACTCTATGTTTCTAACTTACGAGGTTTAATTGGATCTTTTCCCTATCTTACAAAATTAGATTAGCAACCCAATCTAATTTTACCTCAAGTTCAGATGAAAATATTGACTAGAAGGAATCCAAGACATTATTATCCTTGCTCTCTTCCCCTGTCCCACCAATTCCCATCTCTCCCTCAACAGGGTTCCTCACGGTGCACAATGCTTTGGCACTGAAATTCCTTGGAAACCTGGAGACTCAAATGAAGGCTTAGAATAAAGAAGACAGAGAAATTGTTCTTACCTCCTGCACATTGGCCAGCTCCAGCAGTTCTCCAAAGACATAGACTCCAGGAGCCTCCAAGACTTGGTTTATGAGAGCAGTGAGGGCTGAGCCACTAGTACCTTTGGCTAGTAAAATAAACTGTTCCAGGAGGTTACTTGAGGGTTTCTGTTCACCTGCCATTCTCTGGTCTTAAGATCTGTCCAAAAGAAAGGTGTTTCCATCATTTTTCCTTCTCCTTTGCAAAGTCTATGCTTATTTAATGCTGGATCAGACATCTGAATAATTTTATAGTATTAAAAAACACACACACAACAGTTACAGAGTCCAGATGCTATGACCACTTAGTGAGATGGGTAGGATTCAACCTGGAGATAAAGGGATTCTGTCCTTATGCTGAGGTTTGAAACATACTTAGTAAAAGCCACTTTATCCCCATTTGACCCTCTCCCAAAGACAGCATGTTCTAAACCCTTAAACCTAACCAGGACTTAAAGAAACACACAGGAGTTTTCCAGTACCTGTTTTATATTCACCTTATTTATAGACTCGTTAAGAAAAAGAAAATCCTGCCCATACACAGAGGTGGCAGATGTAAGCAAAGGCAATCAGTTACAGCTTCCAGTGTGTCATTCGGCCCACCTACAGCCAGGTACAGATAAGGAAAAGACCCAAAAACAGACCAAGAAAGATGTCTCATTTAATCCGAAAAGTTATGTAAGCATAGTAAAAAGGGGGAAATCATCTTGAAAGATAAGCAGCAACATATTCAAACTAAGAAAATACATGGTGTGTAAGTCCATGAAAAAAAATCCCTCAATTTGGCCTTCACATATCCTACTTGAAATGTGACATTTTACTAAACCTGACTTCAGAATGTGTATGAAACACCCAGAAAACAATGACGATATTATATTGCCGTCCTGAAGACATTAGGGGCAGGAGAGTCCCTCAACTGCATGGTCCAGGGGTCCTCAAACTTTTTAAACAGGGGGCCAGTTCACTGTCCCTCAGACCGCTGGAGGGCCGGACTACAGTTTAAAAAAAAACTATGAACAAATTCCTATGCACACTGCACATATCTTATTTTGAAGTAAAAAAACAAAACTTCCAAAAAAAAAAGGCTCTCCCAACTTCAAAAAAAAAAAAGGCCCAAATAACTGCAAAATAAAAAAAAAAAAAAGACCTCCTAACGTCAAAAAAAAATAAATCCTAACTTATTCTTACCTCGGTCCTCAGGCTGCAGCAGGCTCTACACAGACAAGCTCGTGACTCGTCAGATCACACCCGAGACTGAGAGGAGGAGTCAAGAGACAGAGAGAAGGAGGGGAGTGGGACAGTGCGGCGCACATTCCACATATGGGCACTGCGGGCCAGGACAAGTCGACCGCTAAGCAACAGGCAGCGGCGGCACAAACACCCGGCGGGCCGGGTAAATGTTTTCGGCGGCCGCATGTGGCCTGCGGGCCGTAGTTTGAGGACCCCTGGCATAGTCTAACCACGTGCTGAGTGTATGTGAGCACACACACTGCACACCTCCTGCACAGGAATCCTGCGTAAGAAAAGATTACTCCTTCAAGAATGGTACGTATTGGGCCGGATGACAAGATGAAGGAGAAGAATTATAGTAAGCTGAAGCAGAGAACAATTCAAAGAACGATAATTTGGCGCAAGAGAAACTAAGTTTTCCTGGGGAAGCAGGCACACAGGGCAGCAGCAGTCCTTTTACAGTATTAGAGAAACAAGTCTGTCGCCTCACTTAAGGTCACTAAGGTCTTGTCGGAAACAAACCAACAAAAAAAGTGAAGTGCCAGGGAATAAAGGTTGCTGAGAAGGCAAGTGGGAAGAGGAAAGAAGGAGAGAAGGTGGGAGGAAGAAGAGGGGGAGGTGATGGCTAGGAGAGGATGGACGAAAACCTCCTTTCCAAGTGGAACACGTGTGAAGCGATTGAATGGAAGGGGCTGGGGTGGAAACGGATTCGACAAATGGGCAGAAATTTCGGTTCTTCAAAAAAAAAAAAATATCGGCCTGAAAAGCAAAGCCCGTGGGGGCAAAGAGGTAAGGAGGAGGCGCTGGTAATCGCTTTCTTCTGGAGTGGGCGGGCCCGAGGAGGAGACTAGAGACGCAGGGACGGTGAATTCCGTCGTGGGGGGCACTATTTTGATGGGTAGCAGAGGGCAAAGTGGCAGCCTTTGGGAATGAGGAAGCGAGAGGAGCCGCGGGACGGCCGCTGAGGGTCTCAGGCTGGGAAGGACTTCAGGGAGGGCGGGCCGGCGGCGGCGTGCCCCGGACAGAGCGACGAGTGAGGAGCCGCGGGGCGCACTCTCCGGGGCGGGGGCGGGGCAGAGCGGCCGCGGGCTTTCCCGGCAGCGGGCGTGAAGCCGAACAACCCCGACTAACCTGGCCTGCTGGGTCCCGCCTTCTCGCTGGCCCCGACCTGTCTTCGCGGTCTCTTCGTCCTCTAGGTCGCTGTCTCGGCCTCCCGGCGCCTGCCCGCAGGTTGTCAAGCGTCCATGATCGACCCGGCGTCCGACGCTTTTCTACCTCCGCCGACCCGTCGCCCTTACCGCTCCCCCGGAAGCCTCCCGCTACTGCACTCGAGTTCCGCCCACACTAGGTTCTCCTCGCTGGGGAAGGGGTCCTTGTGGGTCTGTAGCCCAGGAATCGGGTGGGCGGTCGCCAACCGGGGGTCCGTGAGGTCCGAAAGGTTGGCGACCGCTCGGGCGGTCCTGGGGCCCAAACTATCACCATCACCATTTCCTGGGTCTGAAACCCACCCCTTTGGTGGAGCTTTACCCCCAGGAGCTCCCTATGGCGACTGCGGCTACCCTGGCGTATGGAGACATATTAAGCCTAATAACTGTTTATTAATCGTCTTTCCATGTGCTAAGTGCTGTACATTGTCTTGTTAAATTTTCATAACTTTATGGCCTACAATAGTATCCCCATTTTTCAGGTGAATTAACTAAGCCTAAAAATCCAAAAGCCAGTAAGTAGCAAAGTCTGCTTTGGCACCTAGGCTATCTGAAGCCAAAGACCATGTTCTTGACATCTATTCAGAAAAATGTTTTAAATAAGCAAGAGCTGGACGGAGTCAACAATGCCTCTGTGACCAAAATGACATTCATGGCTGCATTTGGAACTTACCAACTCCACTGGAAGATGGCTAAGGAAGATGGCTACATAACTGAATACTTAGGCTGATTCCTTTAAAGTACAGTATACACCACAGGCTTTCAGGTCTTTTTTTTTTTTTTTTTTTTTTTTTTGAGGATATGTTTATTAAAGCTGGGAACAGTGAAACAAGGAAGGGCCTGCCTAGGATAAAAGAAACAACAGGAGAGAGCCTACGTGGGCCTGCTCTGGCTCTCTAGAAATGTTATGGGAAAGAGGTGAGCCAAGGCGGGGCTGCTGTCAGCTCACTGAAAAGTCAGAAAAACATGGGGCCTTGGAGACAGCAATGCTGCTGCCCATTGCTCCACTGGTTGCAAATCTTGTGGGGAGCCTTAGAGCTTAGGAAAAAGAAAATTCATTCGAAAAGGAGATTCAAGTGGTGTACCCCAAGGAGGACTCTCCGACTTTCAGGTCTTGAAGATGAGGAAAAGACCTCTATTTGCCCTTTGTGCTTTATAGAGTGCAGAAATCAGGACAGATGTGAAGGAGCCTAACACCAACCCATTCATGTATTCAAAAAAATTCTTTAGCACCTATTATTTTCTAGAATGTTATATGAAGAAAAAACAAGGTTCTTGCCCTCAAAAGCTTCAATGTGTTAAGTGCTATGAGAGACAACACTTTGGAAGCACAGGAGAGTATGTTGAGGAGGAAGAAAAAAAAAACAGGCATCTTCAAGGTAAAAATGGGAAGAAAAGGGGGCAGTGATCACAGTTACAGGCTTGCACTGTGCAACATATATTGATGCAGAAAAGAGACCCAGAATAGCTGGAACCAAGGTTTCAGAAATTAGGGAGACAGAGCTGGAATCAGGTCATCCAGGGTCTTGGAAACCACAGGCCTGGCACCATACCCAGTAAATACCTAAATACAGCAAAGTATCTACCTGTGAGAGCTTACTGTCCCCTGGAAGAGACAGGCCTATCTGACTATGATAGATGGTTGCCACAGGCACCTAGGAATACAGGCAAGGCTCTCCTTGGGGAGAGGAGATGTAAGGCACACTTCTGGGGAAGATGAGGCTTGAGTTGAGCCTGGGAGAATAAGCAAGCAAATCACAAAGGGTGAAAACCATATAAAAGAGGTTTTATTTGCTCTTAAGGGCACTTGGGGAGCTAGCTTGGGGTTTTAAGCTGTAGAGAGCTATGAATAATTGCCATTTTAGAATGATCACACCAGCTGCTCTAGGAATGGATTGGATGTGGAGAGAACTGGAGCAGGGAAACCCTTGAGTGACTTGATGTATTCCAGACAAGAGACTGTGAGATCTTGAAGAAAGGTAGTGGCAGTTGGGCATGTAAAAGAAGGGATTGTTAGAGACATTTAGACCATAGGCGCTACCATAAATATTCCAGCAGTGCCTCCACTTCCTCCAGGACAATGTGCAGACTCCAAGGCTGCAGCTAAAGCCTTTTGCACTGTGCCTCCTGCCTACCCTCCCATCTTTGTCTTGCCTCACCCTCTTTACAGCCCAAACTCCAGGCCTTGCCTTGCCCACCACAAACTACACCCTCACTCACAGCAGGGCCTCGAGCTAGCTCTATCTTCTTTGCAAATGTCTCCCCTCATAATTCCCTGCTAAAATCCCACCAACAATACCCTGAACTCCAAGATGACGTCACTAGCACCACTGAAGAAGGAGAAACTCATGGATGTCAAAATGGGAGCTGCAAACCTGAATACTGATGCGGGATTTCACCCCTAAAGGCACTGCTGAAGCATTTCAAAGAGGTTTCTACTGGTATTACAACAAGTATACCAATGTCAAGAAAGGGAGCATCGATGGGGTTTCTATGGTGCTGGCAGCTTCTGTGTGTTTTAACTACCGCCATTCGTATAAGGAACTCAAACATGAGCTGTGACTGAAGAGCACCACTGAAGAGGGCCCAATGTGGACTCCACATTCCTGACCATGATCTTTGTCCAGCACCTGTGAATCCTTTCATATTGTACTTAATAAAAGATGACTGGTTAAAAAAGAAAGTTTTTAAAATAGAATCCTACCAACCCTGTACACAAAGATTTCTTAAACTTTATGTAAAAAGCATTAATTGTAAAAGAAAACACAACTATTGCACTAGAACTAAGAATTTCTGTGTATCAAAATACACCAGTAAGGAGAGTGAAAGGACACGCTACAAACTTGGAAAAGGTATTTGCAAGCATATATAATTCCATCTCCAGGCTATAAAAAGAACTATAAATCAATAAGAAGACAAACAATAAAAAAAAGAAGACAAACAGCCCAGTAAAAATAAATAAATAAAAGATTTGAACAAGTATTTCACAAAAGAAGACATCCAAATAGCCAATAAGCACATGGGAAGGCCCTCAACACCAGAGACATTGTAAATAAGAACTATATGTTATGAGATGCCACATTTAACCAAAATGGCTAAAAATAAAAGACTGGCAGCACCCAGTATTGACAAGGTTGAAAGTGAACTAGAACTCTTACATTGCCGGTGAAGGTGGAAACTGCTACAAACACTTGCATAACTAGCAATATCTACTATTGCTGATCAACATAGCCAGCAACTCCTCTCCTGTAAATGAATACACGAGTCCACAAAAAGAAACATAAGAATGCTCATTGCAATTCCTGGCCCAGTAGCTCAGTTGGTTAGAGCGTTGACCTGATATGCCAAGGTTTTGGGTTCAATCCCCGGTCAGGGCATATACAAGAATCAACCAATGAATTTGTGAATGGGTGGAACAACAAATTAATATTTCTCTCTCTCTCCCTTCCTCTCTCTCTCAAAATCAATTTTTTAAAATTGATTTCAGAAAAGAAGAGAGAGATAGAAACATCAATGATGAGAGAGAATCATTGATCGGCTGCCTCCTGCACATTCCCTACTGGGGATCGAGCCTGCAACCTGAGCATGTGCCCTTGACCAGAATTGAACCCGGGACCCTTCAGTCCATAGGCCAATGCTCTATCCACTGAGCCAAACCAGCTAGGGCTAAAATCAATTTTTTTTAAAAAGAATCAACCAATGATTGCATAAATAAGTGGAAGAACAAATCAATGGATCTTTCTCTCTTGCTCTTTCTAAAAAAATCAACCAATTAAAAAATTATAATAAAGATTGCTCATTTCAGCTTTGTTAATAAAAGCCAAAAGTTGATAACTAATAACCTAAATGTCCATCAACAGTGCTATATGCATACAATGGAATACTATTCAGCAATTTTTTTTTAAAAAAGCTACTGCTACATACAGATGAATGTCACAAAAATATTGATGAATGAAAGAAGACATTCATATTGTACATATTGTATAATTACATTTAAATGAAACTCAACAACAGATAAAACTGATCTATGGTAATAGAAGTCAGAAGAGTGGTTATTGGGATGGAAAGATGCAGTACTGACTGTAAAGGGGCACAACGGGTCCTGGAATAATTCTATACCTTGATTTGGAGGGTGGTGACACAGGTGTACACATATGCAAAAACTGTGCCCTTACTGAATGTTAAAAATCTAAAGAAAGCCAAAACCGGTTTGGCTCAGTGGATAGAGCGTCGGCCTGCGGACTGAAAGGTCCCAGGTTCGATTCCGGTCAGGGGCATGTACCTGGGTTGCGGGCACATCCCCAGTGGGAGATGTGCAGGAGGCAGCTGATCGATGTCTCTCTCTCATCGATGTTTCTAACTCTCTATCTCTCTCCCTTCCTCTCTGTAAAAAATCAATAAAATATATTTAAAAAAAAAAAATCTAAAGAAAATTTTTTAACCAAGAAAAAAAAGATTCTACTTAGCCTTCACATTCAAATGCCACCTCCTCTATCAAGTTTTGCCAGCTAGAATACATCTCTTCATGACAGCCTCTGTAGCATTCTGATGTCCTTTCTTTTATGCCATTTATCATGCTCCATCTCAAATCTCAGTGGAGTCTCCTCATTTCCCTAACTAGATTATTATCTTCCTGTGGCAGTAACCATGTCTTTCACCTTTTACTGACAGAGGGCCTGGCAAATAAGGAAAGCTGAGAAAACTATTTGTTGAATTACATGGAAGGAAAAATTGGGTGGGTACCCATATGGGTTAAAGGGGAACAAAAAGAGGAAGGCCTAGAAAAAGAAATAAATCTCCAAGGAAACCTTAACTTACACTACAACTATTCCTGAAATCTCATTAAATGTCACCTTGAGCAACAAAGAATGAATCAAAACACCAAGTCCTACCTAGACTGAAGATGAACAAACATCACACTTACAGGAAATCCACCAAATAAATGCTTACCTAACCTCTGGGTGGTTTCAACCTGTATGAGGAAATTTCACCAAGGAGAAAAATAATCACATAGCCCATGCTGCTAAAAATATCGCCAGCCTGGTGTGCAAAAAGCTTAGACAGCGGGTCAGGAGACTTAGGGCCTAATTCTAACTCTACCCCAACTTGCTGTGACCGGTGGACAATCTCTTCGCTTCTGTGGGCCTCGGTTTCCTCATTTGTAAAACAACAGGGGTCGGATTAGCAAATTCTCTGAAGTCCTTTCCTGTATTTATATTCTGGGTATACAATCACTCTCTCCCAGTCCAACGCAGGAACACAATAGAAACCCCCGCAAAACACGTAAAAGGCGCTCCAGACCATAAAACCAACATGATTTTAAGGAGTTATTTTGTTACATTATCTTTCACGGTTTAATCAGTGTTTTTGTTTGTTTGCAGCCTTACCATGATTTGCAGGAGATTTCTGAGTTCCATGTAAACAGAAGTTACCTCTCTGTGGGCTGTCATCTTCTTTTAGAGTGAAGAGGGTCTTCCCGCCTGGTCCCAACTCTCGAGATTCAAAAACCACCAAACCTGAGAGAGGGTTTATGAATTTGCGCACACTGCGCGGCACACTGAAGTCTAAGTTACAGGGGAATAGGGTTTATGGAATGCTGGGATTTGTAGTCCCTGAGCCTCTTTGCGCGCCGGGACCTATGGTTCCCCTGTGCGCCCCTGGAATGCTGGGAAATGTAGTCTTTAGTTCATCGCACAGTGCAGCCTGCCGTCATCTCAGCACCCAGCGGCGGGAGCGAGCCCTTAAAGCCTCTGCAGATCTGAAGCCAAACCTCCGGGGAGCAAACTCTAGGCAAGAAGAACGAATGAAAAATTTGCCCTACGGGACTTCCCGGGGAGGGCCCTTCCCATCGACGCTCTTCAACCTCCCCACCCCCCGCGAAGTCGCTACGTGTTTCTATTGGATGAGCATAATGCCAATCGCCGAGACGGGCTTTCTATTGGCTCTTGGGCGGGCATTCCAAGGCTAGGGGGAAGGAGAAGGGATCAGGAGCGGGAGCTGAGGGGAGGGAGAGGCCGGTCCTGGTCTGGCAGCCGCCTCTGCTCGCCGGAGGTCTCCAGGCGGGGCTGCGGCTCAGTCCTCGGCTCCGGGGCACCGTCTGCGAGGCTCCGCCGGGCCAGCGTGGGAGAGCCGCGGGCGGCAGCTGCCGCATCATGTCAGCCAAGGACGAGCGTGCCCGGGAGATCCTGAGGGGCTTCAAACTGTATCCGCCCGGGAGCGGGGCGGGGCCGGGAGGACTTGGGAGGCGGCCGCTCGCTGAGGAGACGGGCCAGGGAAGGGGGCCGCGCCAGGTGGGCACCACGAGAGTGGAGGCGGGGGAGAGGAAAGGAAAGGCTTCCCGCGCCCCCGACGGACCGGGCGCTGGAGGTGGGGAAGGGGGCGTCCTGAGAGAGGACAGGGACGTTGACTGGAGCCCCGCGGCGGTGGAGGCGAAGGCGCCCTGGAATTGGGCTGGGAAAGGCGCCGGACGCCGGGAACGGGTGTCGGGGAGGCCGGCGTGGGTCCGAGCTCCAGCCCGCGCCCAGAGGCCGCGAAGGGGCTGCGGCTCCCCGGGAAGGGCCGAGCGGGCGCGGTGGTCTGGCCTGGAAGCCCAGAAGTAGCTTCTTTGGCCGGAAAACCCCCTCTGGGGAGCAGGGAAAAGTGACTTGGAGCGACGGTCCTTGTGTGGGACAAATGCAAACGCGTGTGTTAAACTCTCGGGTTCCCCCCCTCCCACACCACCCCCGTCTTGTTTCCACAACTTCTCTTCCTCACTTGTGGCTCCGCGGGGCTGGAGCAGAGGAAGGGGGGGAAGAGAGGTCCCGCATCACCCTCATCTTAACTCTGTCTTGGCCTCTGAGGCGTTGGGCTGTGCTGCTTCTCCCTCAGCTCCTCAGCTTTCTTTCCAACAAAATGAGAGCCATGGGCTTGTGCGTGAGATGCCTTGAAGTGTTTTGGTTTTGCACTGGGACTCCTGGCGAAGGTGTCTTCGCACGGGTAGACAAGGTGGAGCTGTCCAGCAATTACTTGATTACGCTGGGCACACAGTAGGATAGACCGTAGTCGGGTATAGAAATCATTGCCTAGGGCCTGTTGCGGTACCGCTTGTGCAACCTCTCCTTAATGCAGGGAGGAAGCTTTGTGTTTTAATGGAGTGTTAAGTCTGTAACCATGTAATACAGGTGAAAAATATGCCATCTTGTACAGTCCAATTTTATATTTTCCTGCTGACCTTAATCTCTTCTTACCACGTATGCATACAATATGGAACATTCTTAAATTCCTCTCTCAGTGAAAACGTGGTCACCACTTTAGGGCTCCTCCCCTGAGGTTTAGGAAGCCACTGTTTTCTGAGCCATGTGTCTTCACAATGCCCATTTCAACCCTGCAAATTTTAATGGCTTTGTCACAATCAGAAACCAAGTTGTTAGTAAATTTTAGCACACAAATGCAAAAGTTACAAGACATTTTGAATGTACAAATGAAATTTTCCGAATGGAAAGCTAATCTGCTGTGCTTGTTTAACACACACACACACACACACACACACACACACAAACGGAAGTCGTCACCTTTGCATACTGCCATTTCAGCAGTTTTATATAGCTCCATGTACTTACCATGTTTCTCTTCATAATGGCACCTGTAAGTAGAATAGGATGGCTGAAGTGTTAGAAAAGCTATGGCATGGATTTTGTTTTTCCCTTAAGTAATTTATATTGTTACTTAACATGTATACTGTAGACAGTAAGCCAGAGACTATGGAGAATTGTGATATTTCAGAAGCAATATTTTGTCAGCTTGGAATTAACATATTGCTGAAAACAAGGAGGGGTCTTGTTAATAGCTTTTGAACAGAGCAGAAAGGGAAAGTTTGAGCTTTTCACCTTCAGTCTTGGTTCTTGGACCTGTTGAGACAGAAACTAAGGGACAAATATGGAAAACAGTAGAAAGCAGAACCTCTGTCAGCCCAATAGAAGGGAAGGTGAATTAACCAAGTCAGTAATGACATTAGTGGGTCAAGAAACACATCTTCAAGGCATTTGATATAGGTTGATTAAATTACAAGGGGAGCAGCCACACTAAAAAAAAGTTAGCTTGGGAGCAATGGAATGCTCATCCTCTGGTAGCTTTTTTTGGCATCTGAGAATTAAGAGAGAAAAGGAGCCCTGGTCGGTGTTGTTCAGTGGTTGGAGCATTGGCCCCCCTCACACTGAGGGGTCTCCGGTTTGATTCCCAGTCAAGGGTGTGTACCTGAGTTGCCATCTGGCCCCCCACCCTGGTCAGGGCAAGTTCAGGAGGCAACCAATTGGTGTGAGAAAGAAAGACACATCACATTGATGTGTGTGTGCCTCTCTGTCTCCTCCTCCCTCCCTTCCGCTCTTCTAAAAAATCAATAGAAAAAGTATATCCTCTGGTGAGGATTAACAAAAGGAGAGAGAGAGAGAGAGAGAGAGAGAGAGAGAGGGAGGGAGAGAGAGAGAGAAAGAGAGAGAAAGGGAGAGAAAGAGAAAGGAGTTCTAAGATTTGATACTACCTTCAGGGAAAATAAATTTTTTTTATTAAGAAATTACCTGACTGTTGTCAACCTTTTATTGAGTAAATTTTTTCTGAACTTTCTTTTAGAGTGTCTATTTCTATAAAAAGTTTTTTTAATTGCCATTATATTCTCCTACCACATTGACTATGTTGGTTTTTAAAATTTTGGGGCCAGTTTGGACAACAAATTATGTCTTCTTTTAGTTTATATTTTCCTCGATCACTAGATCCCTAGAGAGGTGATACTGGACTGTAGAGCTATGCTGCCTGCATTGGAATCCCAGCTCTGCATTCCTGGTTTTGTGTCCTTGAGCAACTTCTTCAACTGCTGCCTCAATTTCCTCATCTGTAAGTGGGGACAAAAATAGTACCTATCTCATAGGGTTGTTGTGACCCTAGACCCGTGGTGGGCAAACTGCGGCTCGTGAGCCACATGCGGCTCTTTGGCCCCTTGAGTGCGGCTCTTCCTAAGCCTTAGGAGTACCCTAATTAAGTTAATAACAATGTACCTACCTATATAGTTTAAGTTTAAAAATTTTGACTCTCAAAAGAAATTTCAGTTGTTTTACTGTTGATATTTGGCTCTGTTGACTAATGAGTTTGCCGACCACTACCCTAGACAGAGCACCCAGACTATGAAACTCACTATGCATAGCATTTCCTCTTGAGAGTTGTTATGAGGATTAAATGAGACTGCATATAAAATGCTTAGTACAGTGCCTGGCACATATTAAGTAATAAATGTTAAGTGCTGTTATTATTTGTTTTATTAATTATTATTAATAATAGCAGTAAAGATAATGTTGCTATAAAGCCATTTATTTTTCTGAGATATAACCAATGTCTTCATGCTGTTATTCTCTTTTCTTACTGATAAAAATATAATATTTTTGATTTGCCTCTTAGAAAAAATGATTTAATTAATAAGCATTTATGTATACCTAGTGCTTATCTTGTTTTCTAGGAATTAATTACATTCCAATTTATGGCCAAAAGAGAACTAGTTTATTTTTTAATATGTTTTTATTGATAATCAGAGAAAGGAAGGGAGAGGAAGAGAGAGATAGAAACATCAGTGATGAGAGGGAATCATTGATCAGCTGCCTCTACACACCCCCTACTTGGGATCGAGCCTGCAACTCCGGCATGTGTCCTCACTGGGAATCGAACAATGACCTCCTGGCTCATGGGTCAATACTCAACCACTGAGCCAACCAGCCAGGCCAAAAGAGAACTAGTTTGCCTCAGAAGGTTTATAAAAACACCTTTTACTTGTGTTCTTGCATTTCCTCTCTATAGTTTAGTCCTGGGTCCCCCATATCCTCTTTGTTGTAGCACCTTGATCTTTGATTTTACTTCCAGTCAAAAATAGTTTGCTTTACATCTTCTATTCACTTAGTTTTCCTTACTAAGAATAGTCAAACTTTTTTTTAATGTCAGTATTGCCTAATAGATGCCTTGGCTAAGTGTTAAAAATGAGTTTGAGATTTATGCTTTCCTAAAATATAGTTTGTGACTATCAACCCCAGTTCTGTGACTAAGCAACCAAAGCACCACTCATCTATCCAATGAACACTGTTGATCACAGATTGTCCAGTCATGGACTTCATGTAGATTGTGATTGGTAGTGTGTTTTCCAAGACACTCATGGATGGACTCTGAGAGGTTGTTACTATTATCCTGAATGGATTAAGAAGTGAATATAATGTCCTGTTGATTGTGTTATTTTGCATTATTTGGGAGGAATTTAGAGTATAATTAGATACTTATAGTCTTCTTCAAACCTAAATTTCTTTCCAGGATTGCAAATATGGTTTATAGTGAAACATTTTAGTGACTTCTGGAGAAATGGACTAGAACATGGTAAGACTCTCATGGAAAATTCTGGTTATTACTATATTTGATAAAGGGCTAGCAATGGTGCTGAGGTTTGGCAGCTCTAGATTCTTATTAGGCTTAACCTCACTTTTGCCTCACAAGCCTCCTTTACCAGCACCCTGCATCCACAAATCCCCATGATAGAGAAGGACTTGACTTTGGAATGTATAGATCTGTCCTTAATCCTGAGCTTTAGCATCTTTGGAATGTATTTCAACAGCCATCTTATCTAGCATTTAACCATTGCTTGAATGCTTAAAACTCAAATTTTAAAAGCAGCATTCTTTTTTTCCTTTTGACCTGCTGGTAATTTGAAGCTGAGAAGGAAAGCATATATATTTTTTCTACAGTCCAGTATCCATAAAGATCTCAGCAGACTGGACTAAAGAAGCACACTATTTATGGCAAAGAAGGTGATAGTCCCACTGTAAGAACACACATAGGGAATTTGTTAGGTACAATGAAGGGGGAGTGCACAGTTAAGTGTACCTGCTCTAGAGGAGAGGGACTTGAAATGTGCCATTTGTTCAATAATTGGAAAACTGAGAAGTTTTAACCTGAAGCTGAAGAGTTGGGCAAGAAACATGAGTATTCTCTTCTAAAGTTTAAAAAACTAGCCCTGGCCAGTGTAACTCAGTTGGTTGGAGCTTCCTCCCCTAAACCAAAAGGTCAGAGGATCAATTCCTGATCAGAGCACATAACCAGGTTGCGGATTTGGGGCGCGTGCAGGAGGTAACTGATCAATGTTTCTCATATTGATATTTCTCTCCCTCCCTCCCTTCCTCTAAAATCAATTTTTAAAAATCCTTTAAAGTTTAGAAAACTATTATGAAGAAGAATTAAATGTGTTTCATGTGGCTCTAAGAGAAATACAAGATTCAAGAGTGGCAGTTACAGGGGACAGAGTTTAACCCAATTTCTAACAATTAAAGTTACCTGCAAAAAAACTACATTTTCCAGAAAGTATTTTATTTTATTTTTTTTAATATATTTTATTGATTTTTTTCAGAGAGGAAGGGAGAGGGACAGAGAGCCAGAAACATCGATGAGAGAGAAACATCGACCAGCAGCCTCCTGCACACCTCCCACTGGGGATGTGCCCGCAACCAAGGTACATGCCCTTGACCGGAACCGAACCCGGGACCCCCGAGTCCGAAGGCCGACGCTCCATCCACTGAGCCAAACCGGTTTGGCTCCAGAAAGTATTTTAAACAGCAGATGGATGCCTGTCCATCAAGAGTAATGCAGAGGGGAATTATGTATGCATCAGATGAGGTATTAGAGTGGATGGTCTTCAGAGGACTCAACTCTGATCCTTTTCCAACACTACAATTCTTTGATTTTGTGACAATCTTTCTTGGTTAACAAGAATGCTTTTCAGCAAGTATTTCCATTGAGATATGCACTACACCTAAAATAGGCAAAACATTTTTTGTGTGATTTGATGTAATTAAAGCAAGCTATTTCCTTTTTGTTTTTCAGACCATTGTTAGATACTATTGAAGTATGTTTAGAGCATTGTGGATCCACTGATTTAGAGTCACAGAGAGCAGTTATTGCCTCTGAATTTAGATAAAGTATACAGAACTAAACATAAATTTCTCTAATATAAATAATACTACAAATATAGCCACAAGAAGAAAGGGGATGCCTAACAATATCTTGCATTTCTATAGTCTTTTTCGGCTTTTCAAAGCACTTTGATAACTTATCACAACAACTCTATACAGTATTATCCTTACTTCATAGATAGAAAATTAAGGATTGGTGAGGCTATCACTCAGATAAAGGCAGAACCTTAATTTAAACCTTAACTGCTATTTTCTACAATGTACCATAATGCCTCTCAGGGGAATTAATTTTTTTGCTGTATTATTGATTTTGAGTTTAAAGTTTTTTCTCATGTTTAAGTCACAGGTTTATTTTTCACTTGAAAATTATTCTCTTCCATTGTGGTCATATCCCCTATTTTCTTTGGTTTCCCTCAACTCTCAGATACAAAGGGCAAGATTTAGCCTAGGATAAGAAAGAATTTTCTAACAATTAGAGTTGCCAGAAAAAAAAAGACATTTTCCAGAAAGTATGTAAACAGCATGTGTTAGTCAGCTAGAGCTGCTAAGACAAAATACCATACATTGTGTGGCTTAAACAACAGATATTTATTTCTTAACAGTACTGGAAGCTGGAAGGTCCAAGAACAAGGTGCTAGCTGATTTGGTTTCTGGTAGGGGCTCAGTTCCTAGCTTGC
Organism: Myotis yumanensis; assembly: GCF_028538775.1. Taxonomy (NCBI): domain Eukaryota; kingdom Metazoa; phylum Chordata; class Mammalia; order Chiroptera; family Vespertilionidae; genus Myotis; species Myotis yumanensis. Next base: position 30,800,298 of record NW_027223759.1, on the reverse strand, counting down.
AGATGGCCACCTTCTCCGTGTCCTCACATAGTGGAGAAAAAAATGGATGGGCAGCCCAGCTGGCATGGTTCAGTGGATGAGTGTCAACCTATGAACCAGGAGATCACAGTTTGATTCCCAGTCAGGACATATGTCCAGGTTGCGGGCTCGATCCCCAGTGTGTGGGGTGTGCAGGAGGCAGCCGATCAATGATGCTCTATCATTATTGATGTTTCTGTCTCTCCCTCTCCCTTCCTCTCTGAAATTAATTTTTTAAATATATATATTTTTTAAGTGGATGGGCAAATCACAAGAGAGTCATAACTATACCATGTGTGGCACCACTATCTGGGTGACAGTTCTATTTGGAAATGATGGTTCCTGGACAGGTCGCTGCTAAATGAAAGCTTTTTTAAAAGGGCCTAAATCTGAGACTCTAGCCTGATAACTTTCATGGAATAAGAGGTGAGAAATTTAACAGCAAGCCTTTGTTTCTGAGCCATCTTCTGAGTGAAGAGCAAAGGCAAAGACCTCTGTCCGTAGTGCTGCCACTTACTGGCGGTTCATTCACATGTTTGTTAGCAGGGTCTGTAAGTGCCAGGTAATTTGCTGAACACGAGATACAAAATGGTAAGCTAGTTTTCATATTCAAAGAACTTGTATAAGGGAGAGAAAAAGAAATTAACGATCAGAATACGATGTGATAAATGCCTAGTAGTATAAAATACTATGGAAACTCAGAGAAAGAATGACTACTGTTGGAGGTGTTGAGAAGACTTCAGAATTGTCATTTGAATAGAATCTTGAAAGATGAGTAGGTGTTGAGCAGTTTAATTTTTCAGATACTGGAGAGTAACAGGAAGGAAAGTGAAGGCATAAAAAATGAGGAATGAGTGTTTCAGGAGGGAGTTGGGATCAATAATGAGGATAAAAAACAAGTCCTTAGAATTGTTGGAAATTTCATTCAAAGAATACTTGAGGTTCTACCTAGAGTCCCCTGATACTGTATAGGTCATTGGTGATCTTTTTGAGAATGGCAGATACTTGAGGAAACAAACTATAATCTGCCAAGATTCGAAAAATGGATAATAGGTGAGGAAATAAAGTCACCAAGAATACAGTAGATTACTCTCTCAAGAAATCTGGTGATTTAGGAAAGCAGAGATTAAGGGAGTAGCTTGAGTAGATGGAGAGATTTTATTAAAGAATTGAAATTACTTACTTAAGCTATCCAACTTTGTGCAAGTTGCTTAACATCTTTTAAAGAAGGATAATGCTTGCTCCATATGCCTTATAGAGATGTTATGAAATAAGTGAAATAATATATGCCAACTCACTTTTTTTTTCAATTTTATTTATTTATTTTATTTTTTTAGGATGCTCTTTTTTATTGTCTAAAATTTTACATATGTCTCCTTTTTCCCCGCTTGACCTCCCCACCCCCCTGCCCCCCGCCAGCCATTCCCACCGCCCTAGTGTCTGTGTCCATTGGTTATGCTAATATGCATGCATACAAGTCCTTTGGTTGCTCTCTAGCCGCCCCCCCCACCCGCCATTTGTCTCTGGATCTATTCTTGTTCATCAAATTATGTTGATCATTATATCCCACATATGAGTGAGATCATGTGATATTTATCTTTCTCCAACTGGCTTATTTCGCTTAGTATAATGCTCTCCAGTTTCATCCATGCTGTTGCAAATGGTAAAAGTTCCTTCTTTTTTATAGCAGCGTAGTATTCCATTGTGTAGATGTACCACAGTTTCTAATCCACTCATCTGCTGATGGGCACTTAGGTTGTTTCCAAATCTTAGCTATTATAAATTGTGCTGCTATGAACATATGTCAACTCACTTTAAAAACCATAGCTCTACAATGCATTCTGCTTACTATTACATTGTTAACATTTATTTATCTTTGCTTTAAAGTTGCTTTCTATTTTTCAAATTTGTAGGTGTCATGTTTCAGGATGTTGATAAAGCCAGAGTCTTAGTGATTATTTAAAATATGTCTATTGATTTTTAGAGAGACAGGAAGGGGGAGAGAGAGAGAGAGAGAGAGAGAGAGAGAGAGAGAGAGAGAGAAACATTGATGAGAGAGAAACATCAATAGGCTGCCTCCTGCACGCCTCCACTGGGATGGAGCCTACAACCCAAGGATGTGCCCTGACCAGGAATCAAATCAGCGACCTCTTGGTGCATGGGATGATACTCAACTAACTGAGCCACACCAGCCAGGGCTTAGTGATTGTTTTTTTATTCCAGGCTAAACATCTGAAGCCTTTTTTCACCATCCTGGGAAGTAACTGTGGCTCTTGGACTGATAGCAGAGGAAGCCCCCTGGGTGACACATATGTCCCATTTGAAAGCCAAAATCATCTTTGTCTATGCTTTTATTAAGAGTGTTACAACTTGCCGAAACCGGTTTGGCTCAGTGGATAGAGCATCCGTCTGTGGACTGAAAGGTCCCAGGTTCGATTCCGGTCAAGGGCATGTACCTGGGTTGGGGGCACATCCCCAGTAGGAGATGTGCAGGAGGCAGCTGATCGATATTTTTCTCTCATCGATGTTTCTAACTCTCTATCTCTCTCTCTTCCTCTCTGTAAAAAAATCAATAAAATATATATATTTTTAAAAGTGTTACAACTTGAGGAAGTTGATTTCCCTCTCAATACTGCAGCATTTTTTAAAATCTAGGTAATTTTTTGCCCAGCCAGAGTGGCTCATTTGGTTGAGCGTCGTCCTGTGCACCAAAGGGTTGCCAATTCAAATCCTTGTCAGAACACATACCTTTGTGGTTTGATCCCTGGTTGGGGCATACATAAGGCAACTGGTTGATGTTTCTCTCTCTGACTCCCCTCTCTCTAAGCATGTCCTTGGATAAGGATTTTTAAAATAATAATAATTACTAAAACTAAGTAAAATTCAGGGACCTTTCACTGGATTTTGATAGAATTCAAAGGAATGTCCCCATGCCTCCAAAAAACATATTAAAAACTGGCTGATCCTTTTGGGAACGTGCCATTGGGAAAAGGCCTTGTATTATCTCTTCAATCTTCAATCAGGAAATTCTGGGAAGCAAATAAAAATGCAAAGGAAGTCTCTAAGAATATCTTTGGATATGTCTATTGTAGCTTGTTTCTGACCAGTTTCAGGTACATATAGGCACATATCAGTAGAATAATAAACCTACTAGAGAAAGAAAGTTTTGTTTCATTGTTTGACTTTGCTAGTGAGAAGGCTGTGTAATGTTTCAAATAGTGATCTTTTTCTCATTACTAAATTACTTACCTCCTCTGTTTCCCAGGCCAGCTTAAATTTTGATTGTATGCTTTCCAAGCATAGTACCTTTGCCAGGGCCAGAGTGTTATTTAACAGGGATCTCACCACTGATTACAGTGCTGCATATTATGTTTCAAGGATACTGAAACCTGGTTTCTCAGGGAACCCATTTCTATTTTCTTGTCCCCCATAAATAAAAACACCACAAGAAAAATCACTGGGAAATTTTTGGTAGAGACAGATGTTTAAATGTCCACGAATTAAATTGGTGCTTAAGAATGTACTAAAAGACGGGATGCTCTGTATAACCAATGCTTGTGCAAAAGAAGCCTAGAAGAAGGGCTTTGACAGAAATGATATTTAAAAATTCATGAAGGTAAAAGAGTAAAAAGAGGAAATGAGTTCCAAAAGTGAGCAAGGAGGAGAGAGTTTGAGAGGGGAGAGATCATAAAGGCAGAGAGTTAAAAGAGAACAAGAAAAAACCACAACAAAAAAAACTAGGAAAGCAGAGAAGGGCATTCCTATGATGAAAATGCTCAGGATACTTCTAAATAGAAATTCCCTTTTTTTACTGCTAGTTATAGTTGCTTCACCCCCAGAGGAACGAGAAAGGAGAGGTTTTTCTTTACACCTGTGATCTTGGATTGAAGCTTTACCTTATATTGCTCTGGTCTGCTGTGGTAGACATTAGCATACAACATTATGTGCTTAGTCAGCCACTTTGCCTGAAAATTCTACTTACCTTGAAGATCCTCAGACAGGTAATGAACCACATGCCCATATATAAGTTACAGGTAGTCTGCCAAGTCATGAATTCAACTTAATGCAGAAGGAGCTTTTAAATTCTAATATGTTCTTATCTGCAATTCGGCTGACTAACTTAGCAGTTCTCCTTAGGGAGAATTGGTGGGGGGTGGGGGGGAGTGGGGTTGGTTGATTAGTTTGCTTTTTGTGTTTTGCTGAGCTCCAGCTCTAAGTTTCCCTTTCCACAGCCTGCTGAACCCAGAATGAGGAGTTCTCCTGGTTTGGTTTCTAGACACTCTTTAGTGAGCCTTGCTTTCAGGTTGCTCAGCTCAAAAGAGAATTCTAATCAACCCCTCTGACTTGCCCTTTGATACTCAGTGTGGTTCAACACATATTTGAGTGCCAATCATGTGCTGAGTACTGAGAAGAAAGGATAAATAATATAGTGCCAATGGAATTTGACTTGCAAACTTATATGTGTAGTACATTCTGATAAGTACTGCGATGCAGGTGTAAACAAGTGTGTGGGTGCACTGAGAAAGGATCAGATAGCTTTGCCTCGAATTATATCAGGGACTATAATCAGAGAGGAGGTTGACGTAGCAGTGGGTCATTGAGGAGCATACTGGAGGGTAGGATGCTTGTTCTAAGCCGAGTGGAGCAGTATATGCTAAGCACTGAAGCACAAGAACATAATGTCTTTAGGAATGGCTGGGGGATAGGGTGCATCTGGAGGCTAGGGTAAGAGGTGACTGAAGAATGGACTGAATAGCAGAGGCTAGACTGATTATCTTCCTCCCTCCAATAAATCTTTACTTACTCTCTTGACTTCTTTACCCAGGCTTATAGTAATTTATTATACTTACTGCCCTCCCGATTGCCTATTGATTTTCTATTCTGCATAAAATTGTCCTTTCTACTTGACATTATCTTCCTATCTCACCCTTCTCTATTAACTTATAACCCTTATTTTTTAAAAAATCAACATTCCACAAACCTATTTACAAAGCCTAAACTTTATATATTCTTCAGAAATGTGTATGTCTAAGGATAAAAGGACTTTTATTGTACACTCACACAGGTTAAACTGAGACCCTGTCAGAGCAGAGGTCTTTCTATCCTAGACAGTGCTTCTTATATTATCACTGGTAAAGAACCAGGTTTTAACTTCTAATCCTTCACAGGCTGATATTCTTAGGAATTAAGTGAAAATAAATTCCTAGAAATGTGGCATACAAAATAAAAGTAAAAAGTTTTTTTTTAATATATTTTATTGATTTTTTACAGAGAGGAAGGGAGAGGGACAGAGAGTCAGAAACATCGATGAGAGAGAAACATCGATCAGCTGCCTCCTGCACACCTCCCACTGGGGATGTGCCTGCAACCAAGGTACATGCCCTTGACCAGAATCGAACCTGGGACCTTTCAGTCCGCAGGCCGACGCTCTATCCACTGAGCCAAACCGGTCAGGGCGTAAAAAGTTTTTATTATTAAAGTCAACAAACAAATTACTCTGCTAGATTGCTATTAAAATTTTTAAATACTTATCTTGTCACAGACTAGTAACAAATGGGTTCACAAACTAGCACCAGTTTGTGGACCACATTTTGAGTAGCACAGCTATAGAATTCCTCGATACAGCTTGTGCCTGATATGCAGTAGAACTTCAGTGCATGTGTGGGGAATAAATAGTGAATGAGATGGTTAGCATTGATTATAGTAATAGGAAGGAAAAAACAACAGTCACAGCTCTCTTTGGAGAGTTGGAGGGAAATGGTTGAGAAAGTAAAGAGTACTGTAATAATATTACCCTCGATGCAAAATAATCTTATTCTCATCAGTCTTTCTGCAGGTCGATCCTTTGGCTCTCTACTAAGGCAGATATACACTAGCAAATCACCTGGGTCAATTTCTGAGACATGTTCATTTTTATCTTGCCAAATATGTAAAGCGTACTCTAAATATCTGCAGAAAAATGTCAACCCACTTACCTGATTTAGCTCTCACAAGCAAATCTGCAGGTGGCTAGAATTGATTTAAAATACTAACCATTGTCTTCTAATCAAAGCATTTCTATGTGTAGTAATATGGACCATACTGTCAATGCTTTTTCTGCCTGAGGTTTTTCCCATTTCCTTCTGTGTCTTCTCAGAAGATTAGCTGAATAGGGTAATAAGTCTTTATTAAAAACTTTGTAACTAACAAGCCTTCTATGTCAATTAAGGTAATTTCATATTGCTTACAACACTGCAAATTTTCAGTTCAGTGAAAATACAAAGAATTCATGGTGTCATTCAGGGGATAGGAAAGTAGATCTATTTTTTAATATTGAAACACATAGCTGCATTCAAAGGAGGTCATTATTTTGAAATATGTGAACTTAATGTTTGAATGCAACTTATAATAGGGAAGTTTTGTTATTATAAGTACAACTAGAGTCCTGGTGCACAAAATTCGTGCCTGGCCGGTGATCAGGGCCAATCTGTGGGCGACTGGCAGGACGATGGGGGGCAGGGGGGGGCGGGCACTGACACACACCCTTGGCTGGCCTGGGGCCTGCAGGCTGGGGGCAGCTCCTGCGTTGAGCGTCTGCCCCCTGGGGGTCAGTGTGCATCATAGCAACTGGTCGTTTCACCATTTGTTCCACCGTTCAGTCGATTTGCATATTAGGCTTTTATTATATAGGATTCTGTGTCCATTGTAGATCAGTACAGCATCAATAACTCAATACATCATCCTCCTTCTCTACTAGCCATATCCCAAGAGGGCATTGTTAGGAAGGGCAAAAGAACCATTTCATGGTATATTTGGGGGTCTGCCTGCTTTTCTTACCCTCTCAACAGTTCCCTTAGCTCTTCTAGGTCTGGAGGCCTGTCCTCACAAAGATACTCAGGACCCTGCAACTGCCTAAAGCCACTTTCTTTCCAAGAGTGTGTAGTGTGGACAGACCTCTGTCTGAATGCTAGCTATGTTAGTTACTAGCTGTAAGTTCCTGAGAAATGTCTTCAACTTCTGAGAGCACTACTATTTCATGTGGGTGTCAGTATCCTATATAATAAAAGAGTAGTATGCAAATTGACCCTAACAGCAGAACGACCAGTCGATATGATGCGCACTGACCACCAGGGGGCAGACGCTCAACACAGGAGCTGCCCCATGGTGGTCAGTGTGCTCCCACAGGGGGAGCTCCACTCAGCCACAAGCTGGGCTGACAGGTGACAGCACAATGGTGGTGGCGGGAGCTTCTCCCGCTTCCACAGTGCTAAGGATGTCTGACTGCGGAAGCGGGCCTAAGCTGTCAATCAGACATCCCCCAAGGGCTCCCAGGCTGCCAGAGGGATGTCTGACTGCCAGCTTAGGCCCAGTTCCCCGGGGAGCGAGCCTAAGCTGGCAGGTGGACATCCCCCAAGGAGTCCTGGACTGCGAGAGGGTGCAGGCCGGGCTGAGGGACTCCCCCAAGTGCATGAATTTTCATTTACCAGGCTTCTAGTTAAATGATATAAAATAGAAAAGAGGTACTCTTAGTACAGCACTTGGCATATGTATTGAATGTAGGTACCCAAATATTACTTTTTTTTTACATTGCCTCCTCTTTCTTTGAGGACTAACTATAAACAATGAATATATCCAGGTGCCAAATAAGTCTGGAAATATTGTTCATCTTTTTCCTGGTCTTATACTGTACATTTATCAAGTTAAACAAGACTGTTAGAAAGCTAGCTCTGAGGAACGCAAGAATTAGGACTTTGTCTGCATTGATAATGAACCATAAATTAAGAATTATTTAACTTTATAGCCATTATTAGACTAATACAATCAGTGGGGTTTCCCTTAGCCTTTGGAGATTTTATAGAAACTCAGAAGAAAGACCAGAACCTGAGTCTTGGGCTAATATCTGTTCTCCTAGTCCTGACTGGACTGATTGTCTAGTGACATCTCTCACCATTGGAATGTGGAAAAGACAACTCCTCAACTGGTACTAGATCTGTTACCTGAACATTGTTGTGGCTTTCTTGATTTTATACAATTTAATGTGGTTCAATAATTTCTGGGAATCTTGCCTAAGCTAGAAAAGTGCCTCTAGTCATGCAACAAGTCCTCTTTATAAATATGTCTTTTACTCATCAAGGATATATAATAAAAGACCAAGAATCAGGGACCCCAAAAGTGAATGAGTTCTGCCCTGTGGAATACACTAGCAGCATAATCTGAGCTGGCATTCCATAACACCAAAAGGCATCCTGTATCCTGCAATATTTGGAAGTGCCTTTCTAGCCTCATGTCCTGGAGGGACTGCTTGGCCTATACCCGTGGTCGGCAAACTGTGGCTCTCGAATCACATGCGGCTCTTTGGCCCCTTGAGTGTGGCTCTTCCTAAGCCTTAGGAGTACCCTAATTAAGTTAATAACAATGTACCTACCTATATAGTTTAAGTTTAAAAAATTTGGCTCTCAAAAGAAATTTTAGCCCTAACCGGTTTGGCTCAGTGGATAGAGCGTCAGCCTGCGGACTCCATGGTCCCAGGTTCGATTCTGGTCAAGGGCATGTACCTTGGTTGCGGGCACATCCCCAGTAGGGGGTGTGCAGGAGGCAGCTGATCGATGTTTCTCTCTCATCAATGTTTCTAACTCTCTATCCCTCTCCCTTCCTCTCTGTAAAATAAATAAATAAAATATATTTAAAAAATAAAAACTGAAAGAATTCTAACAGATAACACTTCTCATTTAAAAAAAAAGAAAGAAAGAAAGAAAGAAATTTCAATCATTGTACTGTTGATATTTGGTTCTGTTGACTAATGAGTTTGCCAACCACTGGCCTATACCATAAGCTTTAGGGATCATGACGTATTCATCTTCTATCCCCAGGTCTTGAGTATAGTCTGTTCCTGATACAGACTGGGCAGATAGGATAGCAGATCGTGTCATATGAATGTTAAGAGAATGGATGTTGTAATTAGGCACTCAAAAACCAACTTTATGACTTATTGGCTTTATGACCTTTGAGCAAGTTACTTGCCATCCCTAAACCACAGATTCCTCATCCATATAAGGACTATAATAATGCCTATTTCATAGGTTTGTGAGGATTAATTTAGATCTGGATAAAGAACTTAGCCAATATCTGGCACTCAGTACATGTTAGCCATGATCATTATAGATCAGTGATACTGTTACTATTGTGCATGTTACTGCCAAAGATTCTTACACCCAAAAGATGTGTAACATGAATCATCTAACAACAGAATTCTTGGTATAGTCTTCCCCTTTAGTTTCTTCTATTCATTTAAACAGAAATTTTCTTAGGTATGGCTCATTTGATAAGAAGTGTCTGATAAAGTGTACCAGCTGGTTTATATCATTGCTCCAGATAATTTTATTTATACATGTATATTTTTTAAATTGATTTCAGAGAGAAAGGGGGGGGGGGGGAGAGAGAGAAACATCAATAATGAGAGAGAATCATTGATCAGCTGCCTCCTGCATGCCCCCTACTGGGGATCAAGCCTGCACCTTGACCAGAATTGAACCTGGGACCCTTCAGTCCACAGGCTAATGCTCTATCCACTGGGCCAAACCAGCTAGGGCCAGATAATGTTATATGAAAGTTTTCCTATTTTATTATTTTTAGAAGTTATTTTGGAGGAATAATGATCTGGTGGGGACTTATGAATATTTTTAAATATTTACTTTGTCAGTCTAAAAATAAGCTAAACATTTTCAATTTCCATGGGAAAGCCCTCAGGGAAAAAAACTTCATTTGTTGTTGTTGTTGTTGTTATATCTCTAGTGAAGTTTAGAAATTTGAAGACTGTATTGCCAAGAAGCTGCAAAGAGCCCCTATCTTTGAGCTGCTTCTTGTTCTCTCTGCACAGTAAGAGAAGCATTTGGGAAAATAGTCCATTGTTTGTTGTTGGTTCCTAAAGCGCTGCCAGGGGAGACTTATACTCCTGGGTCTCTTCTTATGTCCCCAGGAGGGCGTTGATGGAAGGTGGTTATTAATCTGCACTAACTTCAGTTTATTAGCTGTATTAGTTCCCAAACATGTTTTTGGCAGAGAAATAAATTCTACAAGTCCCCTTATAGTGTTTATCCTTTTCCAGCACTGTAGCCAAGGGTTTTGTTTTTTTCAAGCAATTTTTTAGACATTTCATCTTTTTCCCTCACTGCCCACCTCTCTTCTCCCCCATGCTTGCCTTCCATCCTTTGTGCACACAAAATATTTAAGCCCCAGTGACTGTTTTCCCTTGAAAAATGTGTTGCTATTTCAAACTTTTAGTTTTATAAGAACTTATTTCCTAGAAACATCTTTTAACTCCCAGTATGAATTCTTTATTTAACCACTGTAGACCACCCCTCCCTATGTGGTGGTTGAGAATATGGGCTTTCGTGTCTATAATTTTTTCTTTCTGTTCTTTAAAAGGCTTTTTTCCCCAGAACCCTAAAGCTACTCAAAGTCTGGTCTCTGGACCAGTGGCTGGTTAGAAATGCAGAATCTCAGGTCCCACCCCAGACCTACTGAACTGGAATCTATATTTTGACAAGATCTGAATGTGATTTGTATATACATCAAAGTTTAAGATCATGTTTTGCTCAAAGTAGTGGTTCTTAACCCTGGCTGTTCAGTGTAATCACCTGGGGAATTTTGAAAAAGTCAGATGCCTGGGTTCCATCTCCAGAGATTCTGATTTAATTGGTCTGGGGGGTGGCCCAGGCATTGGGAGTTTTAAACATTCCCCAAGTGAATCTAATATGCAGCCAAGGTTTAGACCACTCTTGTGCACGAATTTATAATTTGCCCTAGTTTCTTAGGATATCATTAGGTATAAATCAAGGCAAGACTAATAACTAAAAAAAAAACCAAACCTATATTTTTTAAAATTACACTTATTGGGAGGATGTATATATGAATAGAAAAACATTGGAAATATAGACCCCCAAAATATTAAATGGTAACCTCTGGGTTATAGGATTATAGCTATATGTTTTGTCCTTTATTTTCCAAACTTTCTATAATAGCCATGAATTCTGTTGGTTAAAAATCCTCATATGTGTACATATACTTTTTAGTAAATGTAATCACATTCTGTGTGTTTTGTGAATTGCTTTTTAATTTTTTAAAATTTTTATCTTTTTTTCACATATCAGTATATTACAAATATTTTCTCATATCTTTAAATATCATTTACACAGGCTTTTATATTGCTTAACGTGAATCCTGACCCAGGATGACTGGATTTTTACTTTAACAAGTATGTTAAACTGACTAGGTAGGGCCTTTGAGAGACTGACTGATTAACTCTTGGGAACCTTTAGTATTTGGAAGCTTTTCTTGTCCACAGAAGGCAAAATGTTTAGATGGAGATGTCGAAACTGCAGTGAGGTCAGATCAGACCTTCCCAGAAGGATTTCTAACTATTATTAAATGAGTACCAGCATTTGTTTGAGCTATTCAACCTAACACATAGAACTGGACTTTACCATCCCAAAAGATACTGCACCACAGGGAATTCTTAATGATGTTTGGATTGCAACTTATGTGTCCTATTGGATGGAATTATATTTCTAAACTTCCTCTTCAAATCCTTTTTGGTTTAGTTGGAATTGTGTTTCAAGACAACTAGCATCTCTTACAGCTTCCTCTGTGGAAATTATGACATGGAAAGCTGGAAAATCCTTAGGGAACCTCAATGATGTGTAGTTGGCCAAGCTATGTTGTAATCAAAGCAAATTAAGTGCATCCTCTTTCCCAAACTTTGGGAATACCAGTTTTACAACTTAAAAAAAAAAAATCTTCCTGCCCAGTCAGCATGGCTCAGTGGTTGAGTGTCGACCTATAAACCAGGAGGTCACGTTTCAATTCCCGGTCTAAGCACATGCCCAGGTTCTAGGCTCGATCCCCAGTGATGGGGCGTGCAGGGGCAGCCAATCGATGATTCTTGTCATTGATGTTTCTATCTCTCCCTCTCCTTTCCTCTCTAAAATCAGTAAAAATATATATTTGTATTTTTAAAATATATTTTATTGATTTTTTACAGCGAGGAAGGGAGAGGGATAGAGAGTTAGAAACATCGATGAGAGAGAAACATCGATCAGCTGCCTCCTGCACACCCCTCACTGGGGATGTGCCCGCAACCAAGGTACAAGCCCCTTGACCGGAATCGAACCTGGGACCTTTTAGTCCACAGGCCGACGCTCTATCCACTGAGCAAACCAGTTAGGGCAAAATATATATTTTTAAATCTTCCTATAAAATTGTTCTGTCCTTAACCCAGTTAAATTGCATTATATGGGAAGAGAATAATTTGCTAATGATCTCTTTACAAAAAGAAGAAAGAAGATACATTCTGCATTTGGGGAACCTTTTTATCTTTTATTTCTATTTTTTTAAATATGTTTTTGTTGAGTTCAGAGAGAGGAAGGGAGAGGGAGAGGGAGAGAGATAGAAACATCAATGAGCCCAGCCGGCATGGCTCAAGTGGTTGAGCATAGACCTGTGAACCGGGAAGTCACGGTTCGATTCCTGGTCAGGGCACATGCCTGGGTTGTGGGCTCAATCCCCAGTGTAGGGTGTGCAAGAGATAGCCAATCAGTGATTCTCTCATCTATGATGTTTCTGTTTCTCTCTTCTTCTCCCTTCCTCTCTGAAATTAATAAAGATTTTTAAAAAATTTTTTTAAAGAAACATCAATGATGAGAGAGAACCATCAATTAGCTGCCTCCCAGATGCCCCCCATTGGGGATCGAGCCCACAACCTTGGCATGTGCCCCGACCTGAAACCCAACAGTGACCTAGTTCATAAGTCAACGCTCAACCACTGAGCGATGAGCTGGGCATTGGGAAATCTTTTTAAAGATGCATACTATTTTACTCTGCAAAAGAAAAGTTCTGTTTGTCACCTTTTTACCTCATTTAACCTTTTCCCAACCAAAATCAGTATATAAAAGGTTCAGAAATATGCATTGTTTAGTTTTAGAGCAATAGGCTTAATATTTCACTCACAGAATTAACAAAGCTTTTAAACTTAGCATTCTGAGGAGAAAGATTCCAAGGCATTTCACAAACTGAAGAAGACTTCAGGAACTGTACTCATCGACGAGGGATGTGTGTTCCCTTTGAGTAGTATTTGATCTGAGTTTGTGCCTTTACTTCTGAGTTTGTGCCTTAACTTGAGATGGTAGTGCTATCGGCCTTGGCTATCTTGCCTGGATATGCAAATCAGGAAGAGACCAGACACCTGGGCATGGCACAGTATTGAAAGGTGATACGGGTTCGTGAGTGTATATTCAGCTTTGGAGGCATGTTTTAGACACTGATACTTATCTTATCTCACAAGACCAGATCACAAGCAAGCCAAAGATGGTACTTTGTACAAGCCTTCATTATAGATAGTCCTTCTCACATTGCATTGTAATTATTCTTTTACCTGGTGGTTTTTCCTACCTGGAGGAGAACTCCAGGGAGCATGCACAGAGAGCATGTCTAAATGTTGGACAAATGAAATGTCTAGTTCAACCTTGTTATAATCCAAAATTCTTTGGTCATATTCAAATCTGGGTTAACTTGATTTTTTTCACCAATTAAAAGTTGATCACTAGTTAACACTAGTGTTTAACAACTGTAAAGTAGTTGACTATTCTGCACTTTCTAGAGGGGACATAATTATGAAACCTATTTAAAATTATATCAAAATTTGGGGATTGGTTTTTTATTTATGTTCACAATGATATTATGTTTTGGATGTTAATCAAAATATCATAGTGTCTTAACTCTTTCGCTTTGTTTTGTTTTGTTTTTTGTTAATTCTCATCCAATGATATTTTCCATTGATTTTTAGAGATAGTGGAAGGGAAGAAGAGGGAGAGAGAGAGAAACATCAATGTGAGAGAGACACATGCATCGGTTGCCTCCCGCACGCGCACAGGGCCTGGGATCTACCTGCGACCCAGGTAGTGCCCCTAACCCAGAATCAAACTCGAGACCTTTTGGTGTGCGGGCCGACACTCTACCATTGAGCCACACGGGCCAGGGCCTTAACTGTTAAATAAGATATGAAAACACAAATTAAGGAAAGAATATTTCTCTGGTCACTGATATAGTAAATTAAATGAATAAGACACGTTTGATTTTTGGATTGTCTTGTATTGCCCTAAAGCATTATTTTGACTTCTTAACTATTAGTCAAAAGCTACTTGTGGTAGTCAGTTTGGAGTTTGTTCATTCTGAGTAATAGTTTTTTTATTTTTTAAAAATGAAATATATTATTGAGATTAGTGTAGAATATATATTATACTGTATATTAAACTATGTTTCAGTATATATCAAATTGCTATTTAAAATTAGTTTCAGAAAATATATGTAAGAGAAAATTCACTGAGAAAAATTTATACTAAAATAAAGAAATATTCTAGCCCTAGCCAGTTTGGCTCAGTGGATAGAGCACCGGACTGAGGACTGAAGGTTTCTGGGTTCCAGTCTGGTCAAAGGCATGTACCTTGGTTGCAGGCTCCTACCTGGCCCAGGCCCAGGCCCTGGTCAGGGCTTGTGCAGGAGGCAACCAATTTATGTGCTTCTCTCACATCGGTATTAATCTCTGTCTTTCCCTCTTTCTTCTACTCTCTCTAAAAATCAGTGGAAAAATATCTTCGGTTGAAGATTAAAAACAAAATAATAATAAAATCAGTAAAAACCTTTTTAAAAAAGGAATGTTCTATACAAAAGAGGATTTCTTTATAAACTTAGGAGGTGGCTTAGTAAAGTATGGCCTGTCTCTACCTCTCACAAGTTATGAGGCTTTAAGTAAGCCTGTTAATATCTCTGGGGTGTTTCTTCATTTTTATTTATTTATTTATTTATTTATTTATTTTAATATATTTTATTGATTTTTTACAGAGAGGAAGGGAGAGAGATAGAGAGTTAGAAACATCGATGAGAGAGAAACATCGATTAGCTGCCTCCTGCACATCTCCTACTGGGGTACATGCCCTTGACCGGAATCGAACCTGGGACCTTTCAGTCCGCAGGCAGACGTTCTATCCACTGAGCCAAACTGGTTTTGGCAGTTTCTTCATTTTTAAAAGGATAGGGTCAGCTGAGATAATATGTGTTAAAGTAATCTATAAACTTTAAGAGACTATGCAAATGAATTATGGATTTCATTAATAGCCTTAGTAGGTTTGATAGCTGATTCTGTATTTTTTTTGTTACTATCAAAGGATTGGTTTAGAAAACATTAGAGTGGAAGGTATATTTGGGCATGAGAAATAACTATTAAGCTTTTCTTATATCTACAGAGTTCATATGCAGAACAGACTTTTTTGTCATTTATAAAATAAAACTTCAAAAAAAGGTGGAACAGGTTGTGTTAGACTCTCCCTAGTGTTTTCTTTTTTCAGTTTTATTGAGGTATAATTGACATTTAATGTTTTTTTCTTTTGTTTTTCAGAATAGATCCAGACCAAGAGTACATTTTAGCTTTGTGCTAGATCCTTTGTATTCTTACAGACCCTTTTTCACATGCTTAGTAAGTGTCTCTCTGATTCTTTATTAGATTTTTGCCTTTTGAAATATTTATTACCCTTTTGTTAATTTTGAAGACTTTTTCTTGATATCTCTACAATTCTTTTTAAAATATATATAACAGCCTTTTTGAGATATATGATGTAAATCCACTATACCATACAATTCACTCATTTTAAATATACAATTCAATGGTTTTCACTGTATTCACAATGTTGTGCAACTATCAACACAATCTTTTAGAACCTTCATCACCCCAAAAAGAAACCCTGTGTCCATTGGCAATCACTCCCCATTTCCCCTACCCTTCCACCCCAGCCCTGGGAAACCACGAATCTACTTTTTATCTCTATAGGTTTGCCTATTCTGGATATTTCATATAAATGGAATCATAGAATATGTAGTCTTTTGTTCTGGCTCCTTTCACTTAAGATAGTATTTTCAAAGTTTATCTATGTTGTAGCATGTATCAGTATCTAATCCCTTTTTCATTCCAAATAATAGTCCATTGTGTGAATATACCACATTTTATTTATTCATTTTTTTTTTAATATATATTTTATTGATTTTCTACAGGGAGGAAGGGAGAGGGATAGAGAGTTAGAAACATCGATGAGAGAGAAACATTGATCAGCTGCCTCCTGCATACCTCCTACCGGAGATGTGCCCGCAACCAATGTACATGCCCTTGACCGGAATCGAACCCGGGACCCTTTAGTCCACAGGCCGACGCTCTATCCACTGAGCCAAACCGGTTTGGCTTTATTCATTTATCAGTTGATGAACATTTGGATTGTTTCCACAGTTTTGGATATTATGAGTAATGCTTATATGTACATATATGTACAAGTTTTGTGTGAACATATGTTTTCATTTCTCTTGGGCATAAATTTAGGATTGAAATAGCTGGACCATATGGTCACTCTGTTTAACCTTTAGAGGAGCTGCCAGACTCTTCTAAAGTGGCTGCACTATTTTACATCTCTACCAGCAGTGTATGAGGGTTCCAGTTTATCTACATTTTAATCAACACATTTTATTGTGTCTTTTTATAATACCCATTCTAGAGGGTATAAAGTGGTACCTTCTTGAGGTTTTGCATTTCCCTAATGACTAGTGATTTGAGCATCTTTTCATTATTTATTGATCATTTGTATACCGTATATTTGGAGAAATGTCTATCCAGATTCTTGCCCATATTTTAGTTGGATTGTCTTATTATTGAATTGTAAGAGTTCTTTGTATAGTCTGGATACAATTCCCTTATCAATGATTTAAAAATATATCCCTTTTTTTCTTTCAATATATTTTTTTATTGATTTCAGAGAGGAAGGGAGAGGGAGAGAGCGATAGAAACATCAATGATGAGAGAGAATCATCAATCGGCTGCCTCCTGCACGCCCCGCACTGGGGATCGAGCCTGCAACCCGGGCATGTGCCCTTGACCAGAATTGAACCCGGGACCTTTCAGTCTGCAGGCTGACGCTCTATCCACTGAGCAAAACTGGATAGGGCTCCATATGAATTTTAGAATCAGTTTGTCAATTTCTGGAAAACCAACTGGGATTTTGATAAGGTTTAAGTTGAACCTATAGATCAATTTGGGAAGTACTGTCATCTTAACAATATTAATTAGTCTGATTCCTGTAATGCTCTCTAGACCTGTAGGAGAGAATAACAAAAAACGTTGTAAAGAATAAAGTTCTTGTCCTAGCTGGTTTGGCTCAGTGGATAGAGCGTCGGCCTGCGGACTGGAGGGTCCCAGGTTCGATTCCTGTCAAGGGCACATGTCTGGGTTGCAGACTTGCAGGAGACAGCCGATCAATGATTCTCTCTCATTGTTGATGTTTCTATCTCCCTCTCTCTTCCTCTCTGAAATCAATAAAAATATTTAAAGTTTTTTTTTTAAAAAAAAAGGAATAAAGTTCTTTGCTTTTCTTCCACAAGTAAAGAGCCTCTGGGGAGAATTTGACAAGTGGATGAATAAAGGGGAAACCTCCGAACCCTGTTATCCATCAATCCCAGCCTCCCAACTAAGGGAGTTTCATATACTGAGCCTTTGGGTTTCCAGAGGCAGACAGTGGGCTGTCCCCTACTGATAGGCATGTATATTCCACTCCTTCTGACCTCCAAAGCATCTGAGGTGTTTAGAGACAGTAGAGCAGGAAGGCATGTTTATTTCCTAAGTAGATGAACCTTTTGTTTTTTACCCTCTAAGCCAGTGGTGCTCAACCTTCTGGCCCTTTAAATACAGTTCCTCATGTTGTGACCCAACCATAAAATTATTTTCGTTGCTACTTCATAACTGTAATGTTGCTACTGTTATGAATCGTAATGTAAATATCTGATATGCAGGATGGTCTTAGGCGACCCCTGTGAAAGGGTCGTTCGACCGCCAAAGGGGTCGCGACCCACAGGTTGAGAACCACTGCTGTAAGCCAACCATGTCAAACTCAAAGGCTAACATGGGCCAAACAAGGTTTAAGTTTATGTGAGCCACAAAAAACAAAAGCTTCAATTTTCATAGAAACGTAGGTTTATTTCAATAGAGACATGCTGAATACAAAGGGCTGAAATAAATGAGTAATTGTTAACATAAAATAATAGAACATTTTAATAAAAATTAATATTTTTTCTTGAATATTAACTTACCAGACACTGAATAACTGCACAAATTAATAAGCGTAACGCAAATAAACCTTTTTTTCTTGTTCTCCAAAAGTGAAATATTTTCTGTTGCGCACACCAAACAAGTCAGTACAAGACTAATGACGTGGCAATCGGCTGCTAAAATATTTGCTGCTAGTATTAGTGGAGAGAAATGGTGCGTCTGCGCATAAGGCAGTAAAGGGAAATGAATGCAACACGATTATAGTAATCAGTCATTAGCAAACGTTGTAGTTCATTATTAACTAGAGGCCTGGTGCATGAAATGAGTGCAGTCGGGGGGGGCGTCCCTCAGCCAGGCCTGCGCCCTCTTGCAGTCCAGGACCCCTCAGGGGATGTCTGCCTGCCGGCTTAGGCCCAATCGCCCTGAGGATCAGGCCTGAGCCGGCAGTCAGACATCCCTCTCACTGTCCGGGGCTCTCAAAGTCTGGGACTCCTCGATCCTTACCACCTGCCTGCAGTGGAGGCGGGAGAGGCTCCCGCCACTGCCGCTGCACTCGCCAGCTGTGAACCCAGCTTCTGGCTGAGCAGTGCTCCCCCTGTGGGAGTGCACTGACCACCAGAGGGAAGCTCCTGCGTTGAGCATCTGCCCCCTGGTGGTCAGTGCACTTCATAGTGAATGGTTGTTCCACTGTTCAGTCGATTTGCATATTAGGGTTTTATTATATAGGATAATTATGTATAACAGTGTATTGTAAAAATTAAGGTATGAAATTTTTATTAAAGTGTTTCTTACATATCATTATATTGGCTGGGCCCCAAAAATATTCATTGCGGGCCAACATGCGGCCTGTGGGCTGCGAGTTTGACATGCTTGCTTCAAGCCTTTACCTTTCCTGGACATGACAAGTTTGCTTTTTGTTGTTGTTTTATGGCTGTTGGTTTCTTTTGTTTGACTTTTTGGAGGAGTTCTTTAAACTTTATCAGCCAAAACAGTTTGAGAGTTAGCAAGATAAAATTTTATCTTTAGCTCAGAGGCTGTGATTTTTCAGCCTGAAAATGTTAGACTCATAAAGAGGCCTAAGCTGTAATGATTCCACTGGAAATCAGTTTGTAAACATAATTACAATATCAGTTAATATAATGGCCCATTTTTGTGTTGAATTTTACAAAAAAAAATTTAGTTATATGTAGTTGTACTTTCATGTACTAGATTAAAGAATAAATAGTTGTGGGGTCTGTCCTTCCCATGCCCTTTGGGGTTTTGTCTTTCTGACTCTTCAGACTCACATTCTTTTAAATGTTACCTTTGGGAAAAGTTGGCCTCTTTTGTACTCAGAAGGCTTGGCTCTTTCTCTTAAGAGCCTCTCTTTTTTCCTCAGAAAACTAAAGAGTATAAAGAATGCTTTTTGTTGATGGAAACCTGGTTTTTGTTTTTGATGCCTGATGGCATGATTTCTCACTCTGGATATGATCTTTTTCTCTCTTGTAACAAAGCATGGAGCTTCTAGTGTGCTTTCTCTCTGAAAGTCAAAGGGTCGTGGCAGTCCCTAGAGGAAAGCATAGGCTCTGGCTGTCTGGAGATCGATGCTGAAGCCAGATCTAGTGACAGTGATCAGTTCTCCCTGAGGGAACTCTCTCTCCAGGTAAGGAAAGAAGGACAGAACTGGCTCATTAGGGCTGCTCAGTGATCATTCATAGAACTCCTAGGCAATTTTCAGTCTTAAAACTCAATCAATCAGAAAATCACCTGCATCTTCATCCCACTGTTAACTAGCTGTTTAATATTGGTAAAGTTTTCAATGTCTCCAAAACTTAATTTTTCCACTCAGAAAGCGATGTAATAGAGTTAAATGATACTTAACTCATGTGGTTTTGTGTATAAAGCACCTTATACAGGGCTTTGGCATATGAGTGTTAATGAGATAAAGTATATAAAGTATGAAGAAACAAGACCTAAATAAAGAAGATTAAATGTAAGAGATAAAATAACAGTGCACACAAAAAAGACTATACTCAGAGAAAAGAGTGATTTTGACAATAATATTAACCCTTTGAGTGCCAACCAATATCCTAGGAACTATGCTAAAATTGCCAAGGCATTTTTGATTTTACAGCAGTTTAGGAAAAAAATTATGAATCGCAAGTAAATGAACTTACATATTCAAAAACTTAAGGAAACCTTTACTACATTTGTTTTCTGCACTTAGGTGCCATCTGTCAATAAAGAGTGAACTACTAGCATCTAATAGTGACACTGCTGGAGGAGCGCAATAGCGCTCCCGGCACTTTTCGAGAAAGACAGGAGGAGCGTGATCGCGCTCCCCAGCACTCTAGGGGTTAATACTAATCCTAGTGAGTACTCACTGTATTCCAGGCACTGTGTAGTTTTACATACATTAATTAATTTTCATAGAATCTTCACAAAAATCATATAGGTTTTTATTGCTTTTTGGAGTTGCAAACTAAGCCTTAAACTAAGCCCAAAGTCACAAAACTGTTAAATGACAGAGCCATGATTATAACCAAGGCCATTAGACTTCAGGCCTGTGCCTTAACCACATGGTGTACCAGTTACCGGTAGGAGGAGAGGGACTGAAACAGAATATGAAAGAATGCTAGAATATGGAGAAGTAAAAAGGGAAGGGGTTTCAGGTGGGAATAAGGCTTAGGAAAAGCATAAAACAAGGTTTCAAGGGATAGTGTCACTTATAGGGACAGGTTAATGATTTGAACTACTTTGGCTGAAGCAGGTGGGTTGTTTTTGTGGATTTTTAAAAATATGATTTTAGAGAGGGAGAGGGACAGAGAGAAACATCAATGTGACATCCATTGCCGAAACTGGTTTGGCTCGGTGGATAGAGCGTCGGCCTGCGGACCGAAAGGTCCCGGGTTCGATTCCGGTCAAGGGCATGTACCTGGGTTGCGGGCACATCCCCACTAGGAGATGTGCAGGAGGCAGCTGATCGATGTTTCTCTTTCATCGATGTTTCTAACTCTCTATCTCTCTCCCTACCTCTCTGTAAAAAATCAATAAAATATATTTAAAAAAAAAAATGTGACATCCATTGGCTACCTCCTGCAGATCCTCTACTGGAGATCAAGCCCACAAACCAGGCATATGCCCTGACTGGAATCTTACCAACAACCACACCACCACAACGGCCAGGGCTAGAGCATATAGTTTTTTAGGTGAACTGGAGACACCTCATAGTTAAGGGTGTCAAACAATGACATATGTCTGCACTTGATCCTGTGACAGTAGAAAGCACTGAGAGGGTTTTGAGCAGGGAGGTGACATGATCCAACTGTTATTTTAGAAACAATAGTCTGGCAGTAGTTTGTAGATTGGATTCGGGGGGGCGGGGGGGAATACATGAAAATGCATTTCAGTGCAAGAAATAGCAGGGCTTGGTGACTGACTGGAAAGGAAGGTGGGGGGTTGGTCATGAAGGTCAATGCCCAAAGCGACAAAGCCCTCAAGAATTTTGGCACCAAAATAATTTTGCCAAAGCTGGAAACCTTGAGAATAAGCTATAAATGACTTCATGCAGACCTCATTTCTATAAATTTCCTATACCTCCCAAAATGCAGACTCCTCTAGGCCAGTGGTCGGCAAACTCATTAGTCAACAGAGCCAAATATCAACAGTACAACGATTGAAATTTCTTTTGAGAGCCAAATTTTTTAAACTTAAACTATATATGTAGGTACATTGTTATTAACTTAATTAGGGTACTCCAAAGGCTTAGGAAGAGCCACACTCAAGGGGCCAAAGAGCCGCATGTGGCTCACGAGCTGCAGTTTGCCGACCACTGCTCTAGGCAATAGTCCTTTCTGGTGGTCTCCTCCCCTTGCTTTATATTCCACCAATTTCTCCCCAGCACCACCCAGTCAGAAAGCTCCTTTCATTCTAAACAAAATCCCCTCCCTTCTGGAGCTCTTCACTGAGCATCCCTCCCATCTGCCTTCCACACTGAAACCTGACCCGCCCCCAAGGAGGCCATTTCCCTAGGAACCTTGGGGAGGACAGCTCTTTCGTCCTCACCTACTCTAAGGGCCAGGCTCAGGACGCCGGTTTGATAGGTGAAAATTTGCATTTCCCCTATGTTTTGGATAGTATTCTTTTGAGCTTGTTTATCTTTTTCATATATAAGTGCTCCTTATGTAGCAAAGACCCTGTCCTTTTGTTTGCTGTATTATAAATATTTTTCTAGTTTTTCATTTGGCTGAATTTTATGACTCTGAAGTATAGAAGTTATTCTATATTTTTATTTTCTGAAATACTTTTAAAATTAAATTTAATTCAGGTAATACACAAATACATTCTTCTTATAAAAATTTAAAACCACTTGGATCAACTTATCTCTTTTGATCTCAGTTCCCAGTCCTAGTGTCCTCCCTCTCCTGCTGAAACCACTCAGGTTCTGAACTTTTTCTGTGGAATTATATATGCTTTACTCTTTTAATGATTTCTCCTTTTGTTTTTCTGCTTAGAGAGGCCTTCCTCATTCGTAGGTCTTATAAATATTCATCTATATTTTCTTTATATTCTAACTGTTGTGGTTAATTGGAGTATATTATAGTAAGCAATGTGAGATAATTAACCATTTTTCTTCACTGATTTGGATTTTAGCATATATTAAAGTCAACATGTGTTGGGGTCACAGATAGGTTTGCTAGTACATCAATCTGCCAATTTTTGTGCTAGCACCACACCAATTATTGTAGCCTGACTTAAACTTTAGTGTACTTCCCACCTCTGCCACCTACATGTTCTACATTAACCTCTTTTTTTTTTTCCATTTCATCCTTGAGGTACTTGAAGGCCCTCCCAGTTAGCATCCTCCTTCACCAGACTGTTATCAACAGTTTTCCTCTCCTCTCTAAAATAAAATCAATTTTCTCTCTAAATTCCTTAATTTTTATAAAGTACCGTTGTTTTCCTAGTTACTCTGGTTCAAACCCACCGCCAGCTTGTTCATAACTCAGCAGCTCTCTCCACAACTATTAACTCTTCTGCATCTTCTCCCCAGCTTGAAACCAGTAATTCTCAGGGTGAGAAAGAAATCCCAGTCAAAAGAGGCCCCTCCTGGCCTCTCTTTGCTTAATTTCCCTACTGAAAGTTTTGTTATATTACTGGAATATCATTTACTCTGATATTACTAAGGAAAAACTCGAGTGATAAGGTTTAAACATAAGTAAAACAGCAATGGGATATTGAAAGCCATAAAGCAGCAGTTCTCAACCTGTGGGTCGCGACCCCTTTGGGGGTCGAACGACCCTTTCACAGGGGTTGCCTAAGACCATCAGAAAACACATATATAATTACATATTGTTTTTGTGATTAATCACTATGCTTTAATTATGTTCAATTTGTAACAATGAAAATACATCCTGCATATCAGATATTTACATTACGATTCATAACAGTAGCAAAATTACAGTTATGAAGTAGCAACGAAAATAATTTTATGGTTGGGGGTCACCACAACATGAGGAACTGTATTAAAGGGTCGCGGCATTAGGAAGGTTTAGAACCACTGCCATAAAGAAAAGCATAGCCTTACAGTCTTAAATGTTGTCTTAGAAAGTAGTAGTGTGGATGTACATATGGTGTCTTTGTTTATTTTGTTTATTTTTAAACTTCATTTTGAAATAATTTTAGCTTACAGGAAGTTGTAAAATGGTACAGTGAGTTCCCATGTATTTTTCATCCAATGTCCCTTAATGATAACATCTTACATAGCCATAATATATTATCAAAATTGGAAATAAACATTGATATGATCCCATTAACTACTGTTTTACCTGGATAACATGTTTTAGAATTACCCTGAGAGTTCATTTGTTGAATAACCATGCAAAACAGTCATGTAACCAACCAGCTGCTTTTCAGCTATCTTATTTACAGTCAGAGTCAGTAGATGTGTATTAAAAGAAATGAGATGTTGAGCAAAGAACAAAGGGTAGCCCTGGCTGGTGTTGTTCAGTGGTTAGAGTATCAGCCAGTGCACCAAGGGTCTTGGGTTCGATTCCTGGGTTGCAGGTTCTATCCCCAGCACCAGTTGGGGTGCATGTGGGAGGCAACCAGTTGATGTGTCTCTCTCACATTGATGTTTCACTCTCTCCCTCCTCTTTCTTTCTCTCTCTCCCTCTTCCCCCTCCCTTCCACTCTCTTTAAAACTCAATGGAAAAAATATCCTCAGCTGAGGATTAACAAAAAAAAAAGAAGAAGAACAAAGGGTAACAAGCTAGTGAAATTTTTGTCAAACACAGCTCCACAAAATTTCCTTCTGAGTGACATTTCTGTGTTCCCCAAGGAGCCAACTGAAAGTTTCATGGAATAGCAGATTTCTCGTCCTGTT
Organism: Myotis yumanensis; assembly: GCF_028538775.1. Lineage (NCBI taxonomy): Eukaryota > Metazoa > Chordata > Mammalia > Chiroptera > Vespertilionidae > Myotis > Myotis yumanensis. Next base: position 30,775,804 of record NW_027223759.1, on the reverse strand, counting down.
TGGTGTGTTCTGTCTCCAGTTTTACTGTTTCCAGGGGAGGAGCCAGGAGTCAAGTTAGTCAGGGGAGGGAATCCATAGCCTCTGCTGTTGTTACAAGTCAAAAGCAAACCCTGTCGCCCTCATCTGTGGCTGACTGAGACAAAGGAAAATAATGTAACAGGAGCAAATTGACATTAGCCATCTCTGCCAGCAGTTACTAATATAGCAGTTTCAGGTTCTCTTGGTCAAACAAAGTTCATGCTGCCTTAAAAGTTTGCAGTAGATAGTTTGATCTTGATCCTTGCTTGAGGCAATATTGAAAGTTATACTCATTATAAGGTGTCATTGATATTACAGTGATGCATTTCAGGGTCTTTGGATTTAAAAAAAGGGAAAAAGGTAACTTTATAAAGACATGAAAGGAATTTTTTTAAAGAGAGAGGTATTGTGAGGTAGGTAAAGATATATTATGGTGGTGTGACAAATTAAGTTCTAGTTTTTAGGGGGTTCAGTATCTGAAATGTGAGTGTGTCTAAATGGGGTATAATCTTTAAAAGTTGTTATCATCTAACATGATTGGAATTCTTCCGTATCACAGTGAAGACTTATCATGGCCTTAGGAAATCACAGGAATAGAAATTCACTTAATTAACAACTCTCAAATTAGGGTTTTATCAGAGAAAAGTTACTCCATTCATTAAAAAAAAATTCATTTAGTACCTTTAAAACAGTAAATTCCTACAGATCTTTGTAAATCACTTAATTTCCAAAAAAAAATCCTTATTTTCACATGACTGCGAAATTGCTAAAATTAAATCCACCTGCATAGAAAAGCATTCTCTCTGGGCTCTTACATTAAGGCATCTCACAGAATCTTAGATGTAATACCTTTTTCTAGCTAAACGTGTACATTCAGATGAGCAGCAAAGAGACATACACATTCATTTCTTTAAAAATATGTTTTTATTGATTTTTAAAGAGACAGGAATACAGAGATAGAAACATCACTGAGAGAGGAACATCATCGATCAGCTGCCTTCTGAACACACCCCCACTGGGGATCGAGCCTGCAATTGCCCTGACCAGGAATCAAACGGGCAACCTCTGGGTTCCTAGATCAATGCTCAACCGCTGAGCCACACTGGCCGGACTCTACTTATTCATTTTTAAAAGCTAGCAATTTTCTAAAAGTAGTATGAAAATATAAAGGAGACTGATTCTGCTGTTTATTTATAATAATATCCCGTTTTAAAATTATACCTTTGCACCTGTTCAAGTTTCATGATAATAGAGCTAATGAGCTTGGCTTTTCTGGCACAGCTTTGGGAATGTGCCCCCATTTTGAATTTGTAGCATCTTTAGTGATTTCTATTTTCCAAAGTTTATAATTCTTTTTTTTTTTTTTAAATATATTTTATTGATTTTTTACAGAGAGGAAGGGAGAGAGATAGAGAGTTAGAAACATCGATGAGAGAGAAACATCGATCAGCTGCCTCCTGCACACCCCGCACTGGGGATGTGCCCGCAACCCAGGTACATGCCCTTAACCGGAATCGAACCTGGGACCTTTCAGTCCGCAGGCCGACGCTCTATCCACTGAGCCAAACCGGTTTCGGCCAAAGTTTATAATTCTAAACTGTTCTGAAAATGGTAGGAAAGGATTATCTGTAGAATTTGATTATATTTAAATAGACTAAAAATAAGAATCAAGTGCTAAATAAATAAAAACTGTATAATAGCCCTAGCTGGCTTGGCTCAGTGGATAGAGCATCGGCCTTCGGACTGAAGGGTCCCAGGTTCGATTCCGGCCAAGGGCACATGCCTGGGTTGCGGGCTCCATCCCCAGTGTGGGGTGTGCAGGAGGCAGCCAATCAATGATTCTCTCTCATCATTGATGTTTCTCTCTCCTTCTCCCTTCCTCTCTGAAATCAATAAAGAAATATATTTTTTTAAAAACTGTACAATAACTCTAAGGCAGTGATTTTCAACCTTTTTCATCTCATGGCACACATAAACTAATTATTAAATTCAGTGACACAACAAAAAATATATTTTTTGCCAATCTGACAAAAAAAAAAACCTAGGTATAATTTTGATTCATTCACTCTGGATGGTTGTTGTTGTGTTGGCTGTTGTCATTTTTTTATTTGACATTCTAAGGGAGAAGAGGTCAGTGCCTCTGACTAAATAGTCAGGTATCACATGTTTTAAAAATTCTTGGGGGGAAAAATGTAAAATAAAATTTAAAAAATAAAATAAAAATTCTTGCAACATACTGGTTGAAAATCACTGCTCTAAGATACTGTTAATAACTGCCATGGACTTATTAGGCAGGCAGGTATCGCCACAAGATAAATGGACTTTACAAAGTAGAATTTTAAAAAATACTGATTAAAAAATTAGTTCCACCATGGCAGAGTGGCTCAATTGGTTGGAGTGTCAACCCATATAACAAAAGATTGCAGGTTCATTTCCCAGTCAGGGCACATATCTAGGTGGCGGTTCCATCCCCTGTCGGGGTGCGAATGGGAAGCAATGGATGTTTCTCTCCCCCCCCCCCCCTCCTCTCTCTAAAATCAATAAACAGGCTCTGGCTGGTGTGGCTCGGTTGTGCACCAGGAGGTTGCCAATTAGATTCTGGTCAGGGCACGTGCCCAGGTTTTGGGCTCGATCCTCAGTAAGGGGTGTGCAGAAGGCAGCTGATCAGTATTGCTCTCTCACAATGATGTTTCTCTCCCTCTCCCTTCCTCTCTCTCTAAAAATCAATAAACTATTCTTTACATAAATAAGATAAAATAAATAAACATATACTCAGGTAAGGATAAAAAATTAGTCGCTTTTTTTGCCTTAATTCAAACAATTCTAAAATGAAAATTATTCCTAAGAAAATATATCCTATAAAAAATTAACATTGACTATCCTTATGTAGAGTACCTCAAACCTAATAATTTCTAATAACTGTTCATCCTTCTTACCTATATTACCCAAAAGAAAAAGAAAAATCTTTGCTATGTCCTTTTGGTACAATGGAAAAGTTACTGACTGACACGATCAAATACCAGGAACTCAGCCAAAAATTTCCTGCTTTTGCTATCAACTTAATGAAAGGTAACGCCTCTACCCTCAAGAAGCCTATAATCAAATTAGGGAGGCAGTAACTAGTTCACAAAATGCCTGCTAACAGCACTTTGAGAGTTAAGAATAAGGGGAAGTGTTATGGGGAGCAGTATAAGAAAATCAGACAGGAAGAAGACAAGAAATAGGCATTGGGGGTGGAGCCATTTGGCAAGTGGGAACTGATTTTTTAAATGTTAATTCTTTTAGGGAGGTAGGATTATAGTGTCTGTTTTAGCCAGGAGGTACAAATATGAGACCTTGTAATTCTGCCCCTGTTTTTAAAGAAGCCTCACACCTCTGGCTTTAGTGAAATAAAACCAACAATGCCAAAGTTGGCATGACAGAGCTGTGGCAAAGCCTTCATCAGGAAGTTACTGTATATTAGAGTAATGAGATCAAATCATCACTAGAGAAAAGCTTCCAATGAGAGAAAGAAATTCACGTAACCTAAAATATGAAAAATTAGATCTGTCTTTGGTTAATAATTAAGAAGTAATTTTTAGCCCTAGCCAGTTGTTTAGTGGTTAGAGCGTCTGCCTGCAGACTGAAAGGTCATGGGTTTGATTCTGGTCAAGGGCACATACCTCAGTTGCAGGCTTGATGTGTCTCTTTCACATCGGTATTTCTCTGTCTCTACCCCTTCCTTCCACTCTCTCTAAAAATCAATGGAAAAAAATATCCTCGGGTGAGGATTAATCCCCCCCCAAAAAAAGTAATTTTTATCAGTTATTTATGCTTTTATTTTAAGTTAATGGACAGATTTTTTAAATTTTCAAACACTATAAAAGGTTATACAGTGAAAACTAAGTCCCTCCCCCCCTGCAAAAAAAAAAAGTTTCTTTTAGTTTAAAAGCTGGAATGTGTTTTTAAATCAGATGGAGGAATAAATTATATATTAAAAGAACTAGGAGGCTCTTTAGGCTTTAAGTGGGAGGAATAAGACAATGACACAGTAGCTCTGAAGTAAGACTTCTGGCAGTCTGCAGGTTTTGGTCAGAGAAGGAAGCGACTCTAAAGGCTTCTGGATTTTTTTGTCATATTAGATCTTTCCCACTCCCACTCACTTTTTCCCTTAGTATTTTTCTCCTCCCTCCCACCTGCCTTTCTCTTTTCTCCTTGTCTCTCTCCCTCCTTCCCTCTCTCCCTCCTTTCCTTTCATCATTTTTAAAATCTTAATCTATCTGAAATACATTTTTTTTTTTTTTTTTTTTTTATAATTTTTATTTCTTAAAGTATTACAAAGAGTATTACATATGTCTCCTTTTTCCCCCCCATGACATTCCCCCGGCCCCTACCCCCCGCCCCCCCCCGCCCCGTGTCTTGTGTCCATTGGTTAATCTTATATGCATGCATATAAGTCCTTCAGTTGGTCTCTTAATCCCCCCCCCAACCCTCCCCAGGCTCCCCATTGTAGTTTAACATTCTGTTCCATGTTGCTCTGCTTCTGTATCTACACCTGTTCATCAGTCCATACTGGTCCCCTTTATTTGTCCCAACCTCACTGGAGTAGTCTCAACCTCACCAGGGCCGTCTGAGCCTCACCAGGGCCGTTTCAACCTCACCGGGGTCGTCCCTACCTCACGGGGGCCGTTTCAACCTCACCGGGGTCGTCCCTACCACACCAGGGCCGTTTCAACCTGACTGAGGTTGTCCCTCCCACACCGGGGCTGTCTGAAATACATTTTAATGAAAGGAGTGAGATAGAGATTTAATTTAATTTCTCTACATGGCTATCCTTTTCTTTCAACACTATTTAATTAATAGTTCATTGTTTTGCCACTGATTTAAAATGTCCCTATTAATATGTACTAAATTCCCTATGATTGTGTTTTCTAGGTGAGCTTTCTATTCTCTTCCATTGATCTGTCTGGTCATATTCAGCATTACACACTGTTTTAATTACTATACCGTTGTAAGTTTAATATCTGGAAGGACATATTTGTTACTTGTTTCTTATTACTGTTCTTTTTTTTTTTTTTAAATAAACTTAGTCTTTTGTTTGTTTGTTTATCTTTATTGTTTAAAGTATTACATGTCTCCTTTTTCCCCCCCAATTGACAACCCCCCCCCTGCAACTCCCACCCCCGAGGGCAAGCCCCCACCGCCCTAGTGTCTGTGTCCATTGGTTATGCTAATATGCATGCATACAAGTCCTTTGGTTGATCTCTAACCTCCCCCCTTTCCTGTCTTCTCTCTGAGGTTGGACAGTCTGTTCAGTGCTACTTTGTCTCTGGATCTATTTTTGTTCATCAGTTTATGTTGATCATTATAGCTCACATATGAGTGAGATCATGTGATATTTATCTTTCTCCAACTGGCTTATTTCGCTTAGCATAATGTTCTCCAGGTCCATCCATGCTGTTGCAAATAGCAAAAGTTCCTTCTTTTTTACAGCAGCATAGTATGCCATTGTGTAGATGTACCACAATTTTCTAATCCACTCATCTGCTGATGGGCACTTAGGCTGTTTCCAAATCTTAGCTATTGTAAATTGTGCCGCTATGAACATAGGACGGCATATACCCTTCTGATTGGTGTTTCTGGTTTCTTGGGATATAGTCCTAGAAGTGGGATTGCTGGGTCAAATGGGAGTTCCATTTTTAACTTTTTGAGGAAACTCCATACTGTTTTCCACAGTGGTGGCACCAGTCTTTGTTACTCTTCTTTTAAGAATTTTCCTGGTGATTCTCATACTTCCATATGAACTTTAGAATCAGTTTATTGGGTTTTTTAAAAATCCTATAGTTACACTTATTTGGAATGCATTAAATTTACATTTTTTTACAATTTTACATTGCATTAATTTATGGAGTATTACATCTTTATGACATTAATTTTTTTCTATTCAAAATTAGGGTGTGCCTTTCCATTTATTTAAGACTAGTGGCCCAGTGCACGAAATTTGTGCACGGTGGAGGGGGTGTCCCTCAGCCCGGCCTGCACCCTCGCCAATCTGGGACCCCTTGGGGGATGTCTGACTGCTGGTTTAGGCCTGATCCCACAGGACATCAGGCAGTCAGACATCCCTCTTGCAATCTGGGACCACTGGCTCCTAACCGCTCACCTGCCTGCCTGCCTGATCACCCCTAACCACTCTGCCTGCCAGCCTGCTTGCCCCCAACTGCCCCCCCTGCTGGCCTGATCACCCCTCACTGCCCCCCTGCCAGCCTGCTCTCCCCTACTGGCCCCCAGCCAGCCTGCTTGGCCCCAACTGCCCCCCTGCCAGCCTGCTCGCCCCCAACTGCCCCCCCTGCTGGCCTGCTCGCCACCTACTGCCCCCTCTGCCAACCTGCTTGGCCCCAACTGACACCCCCCTGCTGGCCTGCTCACCCCCAACTGCCCCCCCTGCCGGCCTGATTGTCCCCAACTGCCCCCCCTGCTGTCCTCCTCACCCCAACTGCCCCCCCTGCTGGCCTGCTCACCCCCAACTGGCCCCCCCTGCTGGCCTGATCATCCCCAACTGTCCTCCCCTCCTGGCATGATCGCCCCTAACCACCTCTGCCTCGGCCCTGCCACTATGGCTTTGTCTGGGCGGCGGCTACAGAGCTGGCTGGGGCGCCGGCTTGGCTCCATGGCTCCGGCCAGCGTTGCCATCTTTGTTTCATCAATTTGCATATTCCCTCCTTATTGGCTGTGGGCGACTCCATCTTTATGGCGAAGTAGCGGTTAATTTGCATATTACTCTTTTATTAGATAGACTATTTTTGTGTCCCTCAGTAGCATTTAAAGTTTTTCTGATAGAGCTTACAACTTATATATGTTTATTCCTAAGTATTTAACTTCTTTGTTGCTTTTGCAGATGAAATGTTTTCATTCTGCTACATTTTCTGATCTTTGTTAATATACAAGGCATATATTCCTTTTTGTATATTAATTTTGAGCCCATCAATTTGATTTGTTTATTATTTACAGTACGTTTTCATTTTATTCTTTTGGGTTTTCTAGATATGTAATCCTATCACTTGCAAATAATGATAATTTACTTTCCCTTTTCTAATTTTTATATTTCTTATCTCTTTCTCTTATAGTTATATTGCCTAATACCTCCAAAATAATGTGTTCTCTGTACTACTTCTGACTTTAAAGGGAATGCTTCTAGTGTTTGTGTTTCCAGTAAGCATGAGTCATGACTTACTTTACACATAGCACCTTTATTATCCTGGCTCAATATTTCTTGACTCCTTTTCTCCCTAAATACAAAATGTTTCTTTTAATCCATTGTTAAAAACTTACATTCCTCTTCCATCACCTAATACTTGTCTTTAACTCTATACCAGCCAATGACCATAAAACTCAGGATATACAAGAATGAGCAAACTAAGGGAGACTGAACTGCTAATGGTTGAAAGGATTAAAAGCTATATTTTACCTGTGAATCACTTTCATGAGACTGTGAATGAAATCAGAGTTGCCATTCATTTGAGCAGTTGGATATTTATAGAAGTGCTTAAGACTTAGTTTTTCTGTCTTTTTACAAATAAGTTGTTTTTCATTTCGTTAAGAAAAAAGACATAGTAATTTTCTTAAAGTTGCAATAGAAACAAGGATGAACTTTAATCTTGGAGGAACGGATAAGAAAGATGATGGCAGAGCACCAAGAATAAGATGGCTGTTTTATTGTTGCTTTATTCCTTATCATGGGAAGGAGTCAGCAGCAGACAGAGGGACAAGCTTGAGCTTCACAGTCTGACCATCATTCCAAATCCTGGGCTGTGTAACTTTTTAGGGAACTTGACATCTGCCTTATTGCTTTTCTCTTAGTCTCATCACACAATGAGAAACTCTACTGTTTTTTTTGGAACAAGTTTTGCTGCACAGTGTTTATGGCAAAGGTGTTTTCTTCTCTCAGTGGTAGAAGTGGACTAGTCACACTTGATATATTTTAGACATTTTCTTGGGGTGATATGGATGGCTTTTCTCTGCAGTTGGTACATCTGGGAAAATTATACCCAGCTTCTGCCAATGATAATTACCATGTCATTGTTAGTCCCATTTTCCTCTGTCACAGTTGCCTCCACAGGAGTCCTCTTAAGGTAAAGAAAGTTTTCTTCATACCTCCTTTAATCAGCTTGCCTGATGTAGCCGTGTGGTGATCATAACACTTGATTGGGTCAACTTGATTGGGTCAACTCTTGACTTTGCTGGCTCTTCTGATGAGAGACTTCAAACAAGTGTCCAAGTGGAGCACAGAGAGGTGCATGAGCGCACGGTGAAGTCACTGTGCCTAGATGAGAATGGGGTATTGCGAGGGTATGAAGTGGAAAGGGAGACTGGAGAGATGTTTGTGCCACAGAGTAAAGAACTTTAAGTGCTAAACTAAGAAGCTAGGAAATTTTCTCTGAAGTGATATGATCCAGCTTTTTAGGGATGTAATTTTAGGGATGTAATTCTAGTCACAATGTATCCTATATAATAAAAGCATAGTATGCAAATTGTTCCTTCGACTGGGAGTTCATCTGGGAGTTTGACCAGGGGGCGGGGCCGGCCGGGGGAAGGAAGGGAATACCCGGCCAGCAGCCGCTAGGGGCCCTACCAGTGCACAAATTTCATGCACCGGGATTCTAGTTAGATTATAAAGACTAGACAAGTGATACTTCAACTTTATTGCATGTAAAAATTGCTTTTCAAAATGAGCATTCCCAGGCCTCTAGAGAGATTCTAATTAAATAGGTTGGAGATGAGGCCTAAGAAACAACATTTTTTTTTTATTGTTTAAAGTATTACATGTCTCCTTTTTCCCCGATTGACCTGCCCCTGCCATTCCTGCCCCCCAGGACAAGCCCCCACTGCCCCAGGGTCTGTGTCCATTGGTTATGCTAATGTGCATGCATACAAGTCCTTTGGTTGATCCCCTCTCCCCTGCCTTCTCTCTGAGGTTGGAAATTCTGTTCAGTGTTTCTTTGTCTCTGAATCTATTTTTGTTCATCAGTTTATGTTGATTATTATATCTCACATACTAGTATGAGTGAGATCATGTGATATTTATCTTTCTCCAACTGGCTTATTTCGCTTAGCATAATACTCTCCAGGTCCATCCATGCTGTTGCAAATGGTAAAAGTTCCTTCTTTTTTATAGCAGCATAGTATTCCATTGTGTAGATGTACCACAGTTTTTAATCCACTCATCTGCTGATGGGCACTTAGGCTGTTTCCAAATCTTGGCTATTATAAATTATGCTGTTATGAACATAGGGGTGCATATGTCCTTTCTGATTTGTGTTTCTGGTATCTTGGGCTATATTCCCAGAAGTGGGATTACTGGGTCAAATGGGAGTTCCATTTTTAACTTTTTGAAGAAACTCCATACTGTCTTCCACAGTGGCTGCACCAGTCTGCATTCCCACCAGCAGTGCACAAGGGTTCCTTTTTCTCCACATCCTCTCCAGCACTTGTCGTTTGTTGATTTGTTGATGATAGCCATTCTGACAGGTGTGAGATGGTACATCATTGTTGTTTTGAAGAAACAACATATTTAACAAGGTCATCAAACTACACTTGGCAAAACAATGGGCTAGAGATTGAAGGAGAGAAATTAGTTGGAAGATCATTATATCAACAATATAAAAGAGAAATTAAGAGATCTAGCTTAACAGCAAGTGCCAATAGTAGGGGAAAAAATAATTGTTTTCTAGTGATTTTCTTAGGAGTCAGGCAGATCTGGTTTCAGAGACCACTGTAGACTGAGTAGTCCTAAGAATCTGAGGAGGTGCCACAAACCAGGACCTGCGGGTCTGAAGAGTTAAGGGGAAGAGCACTTGTGTGGGCATCTCAGGCAGAAGAGACTCTATAGTGCATTGGAGAAAGAGAAAGGAGTCCAATGTGGCTAGAGCATTGTGACTGAGGGGGTCTTGTAAACTGTGCAAAGAACTCAAAATTGTTTTAAGTGCAAAGGTAAACAGGGATTGACATCTATTTTCCAATTTTAAGAAACGACTTCCTTCTGTGAGGAGAATGGATTAGAAGAGGAAGCAAAAATAGAAGTAAGGAGCCGAAACCGGTTTGGCTCAGTGGATAGAGCGTCGGCCTGCGGACTGAAGGGTCCCAGGTTTGATTCCGGTCAAGGGCATGTGCCTGGGTTGCGGGCACATCTCCAGTGGGGGATGTACAGGAGGCAGCTGGTCGGTGTTTCTCTCTCATCGATGTTTCTGACTCTCTATCTCTCTCCCTTTCTCTCTGTAAAAAATTAATAAAATATATTTAAAAAAATAGAAGTAAGGAAAACCATCAGGAGGCTGATAGAAAGATGATAAAGAAATAATAATAACAGTAATAGATAATGCACTGAGCACTGTTCTAAACACTTTACATGAACAATTCATATAAGTTTGCTATCCAGTTAGCACCCTCTTTCATTCTCAGAAGTACCACAGTTTGGATGGTATATTACAGGAAACTGTGAATCAGCCAATTAACATTTTCACAGTCTTCCTCCTCTTCCCATCAATTCCAAATCGTTCTATGAAAGGCAGTAGCTAAAATAACTCCTATAAGCCAGTGTTATGTTAAAGTAGGAAACACTGGAGTCTTATCCTAAACTTGCTGAGCTCTTCTGTTTTGTTCCCCTCTGTCTTGGAGCTGCCTCTTCATTCTGTTTGTCTCTTTTTCTGAGTATCTTTTTTTCTTTCACTCTCTATGTCTTTCCCTCTCTCCCTCTGTTTGTGTGTGTTCTGTGTTTCCTTCCTTTTTCTCATCTTTGCCTTCCCTGTTGCCTCTCTCTACTCTCTTCCCCTCCCCTAATCTCCCTCATTGCTTCCTCCTCCCTCAACTGGCCAGTGAGGTAGTGGCATGCACAGTGGATCTGTTCTGTTTAATATACACTGAGTGGCCAGATTATTATGACCACCCCCATCAGTACTTCATAGGGCCACCTTTTGCCTTCAATACTGCGGCCAATCTTCTTGGCATTGACTCCACGAGATGTTGAAAGGTGATGCGAGGAATCTGACACCAGGCCTGATGAATAGCACTGTCCAGTTCTGTGAGATTTGATGGTTGTGGAACCAGCTGCCTGATGGCTCTTTTAACTTCGTCCCACAAATGCTCAATTGGATTGAGATCTGGTGATTATGGGGGCCACCTAAGCAAGGTAAAGTCTCCCTCATGTTCTTGAAACCACTCCTGCACAATACGAGCACCGTGGCATGGCGCATTGTCTTGTTGGAAGAAGCCATCTCCATTGGGATACGCCATCAACATGACAGGATGAACTTGATCAGCAATGATACTTAGGTATGTTGTGCTATTCAGACGTTGTTCCACATGAATTAAAGGGCCCAAATCATGCCAGGAAAACATGCCCCAAACCATAACACTGCCCCTACCAGCTTGAAGCGTTGTACTCATGTATGTGGGGTGCATGCTTTCGTGCTGTTTCTGCCAAATTCTCACTCTGCCATCTGCATGATGTAACTGGAAACGTGATTCATCAGACCACATGACTTTTTTCCAATGCTCGATTGTCCAATCCTTGTGTTCCTGTGCGAATTGGAGACTTTTTATCTTGGTAACTGCAGACAGCAAAGGTGTTCGAACAGGCCTTAGGCTTCCATATCCCATACGATGCAGTGTACGGCTAATTTGCCTACAAACGTCAGGTGGTCATAATAATCTGGCCACTCAGTGTATAAAAACAGATGTGAACCATTTCCATTTAAAACTAATTAAGATTCCAAAAGCCAGTGTATCATTCCAAAATGCTTCTAGATGGTTATTACAAAATATTTTAAATCCTTTATTCCAGTCCCTGCATTCACATCTTAGAGGAAATTTACCTAGTACCCCATTCATCTAACTGGTTTCTTCCAAACCCCACGCCTTCCTTTCCCACTCTACCACCACCTCCATGAATGCCTTTTCTACCTCAGATCTGTCCCCAACTCCTGCCCTGGACTGAAGTTATACCAGATCACATGTGTTCTTTAACATAAGAGGACTTACATAACCTTCCATGGTGAGCCAAGTCTTTTTTTCTTCCATAATGTTTATCTTCATTTACTTTCTCTTTTTTTTTTTAAATATATTTTATTGATTTTCCACAGAGAAGAAGGGAGAGGGATAGAAAGCCAGAAACATCGATGAGAGAGATCGATCAGCTGCCTCTTGCACGCCCCCCAGTGGGGATATGCCCGCAGCCAAGGTACATGCCCTTGACCGGAATCGAACCCGGGACCCTTGAGTCCACAGGCTGACGCTCTATCCACTGAGCCAAACCGGTTCGGCTTACTTTCTCTTTTTAATCTTTCCTAAGGCTTGACACTTTACAAACTATTGATTTTGCTCTGAAGTTTATTGTTTTGGCTCTGAAGCTTATTTTAAAGATGCTCTTGCTTTTACATATGAGAGTGCTTCTTTTGTCTGTCTGGTTGCAAATTAGAGGCCACCAAGGACAGCTTTCCCCTGAGCCATGGCATCCCATAGTCGAGGAGTGTTCCTTTGTGCTTGTCCTGTGCACAAATCACAGGAAGCTTTTTTTTTTAAAGAAATAAACAACAAAGATATATTCAAGGGTCTTAGAGTTTGTAAACACAATTAGGCAAAAACCCAGAAGTGTGCTGAAGAAGAAAGGAAAGTTTTAAGTTCTTATAGAGACTAATCAGTTCTGTATTCTTAGTTGGTCCAAGACACTTATCAGTTGGATGTCAGGCGGTCTGGGTGATGGATGCTAGGTAGTCAGGTCATGTAAGACCTGGCTGACCCAGAAGGTGGTATTTATAAATAGTCCCTCCAGGCCCCCTCCTTAAAGCTTGTCTACTTAATCCTCTCCTCTCTCAAGATTGGAATTGACTTGCCGTTTGAGTCTTAAAACTCAGGCTCTTTTTCTCTGAAAAATCTGCTTGGCAAAAAACTGTCAAACAAAAATGTTTTCAGCCAGATGATGACCAGCCATCAAAGCTTACCTTTCATTTCCAACATTTTAACCAAATATGCTCCCTCTTTAGAGGTCCAGCTTTTCTTATTATTATTCTAAGACACCTACCTCAATAATTTTTTTCTTTTTACTAGTAGGCTATCATGGATTTGTATTTTTATGATTTATAAGACTGTTCCCAAATGGCTGCATCTCCACTATGAACTCAGAGCCTTCCTTTTCACCCTTAAAACTACAGAATGTGGAGGGGCTCTAAGTGTCTTCTAGCCCATCATCGTTGGATGGAGCTCTGTTTCTATTTCTTTAATTTTGAATTATTTATTAAGGCTTTTCTTTGCTGATCTGGGCCAGTGACAATAATACTTTTCTGGAAGCTGCTAGGTCTGATCCAGTTGTTGCTTTGTGAGGGGAGCTCCTTCTCCAAGGCTTTTATTGCAGTAGTCTTGCCCCCACTTGAATATGAGCCTGGAACTTTAGAAGTAATTTTATTTTTATTATTTAAGAAAGGCTGGCCCTAACTGGTTTGGCTCAGTGGATAGAGCGTCGGCCTGTGGACTGCAGGGTCCCGGGTTTGATTCTGATCAAGGGCATGTACCTTGGTTGCGGGCACATCCCCAGTAAGGGGTGTGCAGGAGGCAGCTGATTGATGTTTCTCTCTCATCAATGTTTCTAACTCTCTATCCCTCTCCCTTCCTGTCTGTAAAAAATCAATAAAATATATTTAAAAAATAAAAAAGAAAGTCTGGTGTCCACTGTGGCTGGATTGGTACATAAGAGACTCTCTGTAGAGAAAGAATGAAAAGCATGCACAGAGGAGGTCGAATGAGTAGTGTGTCTTCTGAAAACCTTAGGCTTAAATGTCTAAGGCCCTTCAGTTTATTTTTTAAATATATTTTTATTGATTTCAGAGAGGAAGGGAGAGAGGGAGAGAGAGAGAAACATCAATGATGAAAGAGAATCATTGATCGGCTGCATTTCGAGCCCGCAACCTGGGCATGTGCCCGGGACCCTTCAGTCTGCAGGCCAACACTTTATCCACTGAGCCAAACCAGCTAAGGCTAAGGCCATTCTGGTTAGATCTGAGCTCAGAATGGACTTGCTAGAGCAATAGTATCTATTGTTTTATTTCTCCAGTTGGGGAAGCTTTCTCTTAACCCCAAGAGACCCCAAAATGGGTAAACATATTTGTAGTAATTAGAATTGTAAGACATGACCTAAACAAGTGTGTATACTTTTGACTTGCTTTTTAATTTAGTTGTTTAAAAAAAAAGTGGAGTTTAGAAATATGAAGCAGAGAGAAAACCACCTAGATATAGAAGCACAGCAGTACCTGGCGATGTAATGAGCACAGAAGGAGAGTTTGTTAGGAATGCACACTCCAGGCGGAGAGTAGCACAGCCAACACAACCTCAAAGCAGTGGGTTTGTGTGTGTGTGTTGGGAGGGTGAGGGGCGTGTTCATAAGCAGGTGGAGGGCACAGGAAGCTAGTATACCCATCACATTCAAGGCACTCTGCTGGATAACCTTTAGTTATCTTTAGTAACTTTTCTTATACAGCAGCAAAATGTAGAAATAACCTTCCCAATGAGTTAAATGTAGTACCATTACATATACGGTGATTCTAAAAAACCGTGTTAGAACTAGCCACATTTAGAGCGTTGGCCTGTGGACTGAAGGGTTCTATTTCGGTCAAGGACATGTAACTTGGTTGCAGGCTTGATCCACAGCCCAGATTGGGGAGCGGAGGGGGAAGGGGTAGGAGGCAATGAATCAATGTGTGGCTGTCTCACATCGATGTTTCTCTCTCTGTGTCTCTATCCCTCCCTTCCACTCTCTCTAAAAAAAATCAATGGAAAAAAATATCCTCTGGTGAGGATTAACCAAAACAAACAAAAAACTGTGTTGTTCAGGGTTCTCAACTGCAAGCTACCCAAACAGTGGGAAAGGCTCAAAGGCTCTCTGGGGCTTTGGAAACTGACTGGCAGTGGAGGACCAGGACCCAGAGCAGTGGTCACACTGCAGGAATGGCCAGATTAGCACTACCTGCTGCCCCTCCTGAAGAACTAGTGGCTTTTCCTCAAGTCCTGTATGACTACAGTTTCAGAGCCCCAGAATGAAGTGCCCAGGTGTCTGAGCCTAGTTATGTCCTTGCCTCCAGCTGCAGCAGGACCAGGAAAAAGGTTCTGGATCTTCTAGTTGCTATAGTGCAAAGCAGTCACTGCCTCCCATTGGGGAAGGGAGGCTGCAATGTGCTGTTGGGAAGAGGATTTGGTTGCTAAACAGCAAAAGAAAAAAAAAAGACATAAGCTATATCAACTATCTGAATTGAAGCTCAGTTTCTTTACAAATATTAACCATCTTTCCCATACTTAGCCATATTAACTATCTTTCTCATACTTAGCCTCCATGCATGGATAATATTAATTTTATTTTCCTTTAATGATTTGTCCATAGTTTTTAAAAACTAAACAACAACAAAAACCTTTGTTTTTATTTGAGCTGTTTGGTTCTACTATCAAAATGTATATTTTTCTAGATTTCTTTTTTTGTTCTCTGAGTGTCCTTTTTAAAAATATACATATTTTTTATTTATTTCAGAGAGGAAGGGAAGACAGGGAGATAGAAACTTCAGTGATGAGAGACAATCATTCATCAGCTGCTTTCTGTATGCCCCCCACTGGGGATTGAACCCACAACCCGGGCACATACCCTGACCAGGAATCGAACCATGACCTCCTGGTTCATAGGTCGATGCTCAACCACTGAGCCACACTGGCAGAGCGGCACTGTTCGTTTTTTACCTCTTTCTAGATGTGTGCAATCTTTGGTTCTTATGTTGTAGATGACAATATCTCCTCCGGGTTTCGTGCTTCTTCCTTTACATGTCTTATGGACTCGCCTACACAAACCTATTTGCTTGGATGGCACTTAGCAGTTAGGCCAAGTACAAAGGAGAAGTCATTTTTAGTGCCTTATTTTTCCTCAATATATTTGATCAGAAATTGGATGAACCTCCGGGATGCTGAGACAGGGAAGATACTCTGGCAAGGCACAGAAGACCTGTCAGTCCCTGGAGTGGAGCATGAAGGTACTTTCCGACCCTTTGTCTGCAAAGCTCTTGATGACTGGGGAGCAGGGCCTAAGCATTAAGGAGTTAAGCCAATGCAGACTAATAGGAGGGTGAGCCCTGGAGGCACAGCACATTCATCTACATGTTATTGAGATTTCTAGTTTCTTAAGTTTCTGTCTCCACTTCCCAGAACCCACTTTGTGTTGAAATTTTAGCATTAGAATATACCCAAAGATATAAACTAAGACTCAATTTTTTTCCCCAAATAAAATTTGCATTTTCATCTCCCTTAAATAAAAAGAAAAACTAAGGGCTTAAAACCAATAGAACAGAGTAGAGAGAAGGTGCCCTTTCAGCCCCTTTCCTGATGACAGTAGCTAGGTAAGGCCTTTAACCGTTTGAGTCCCAAGCAGCGCAATCGCGCTGCTGAGATTTTATGTCGAGAAAACATACAATTCGTTTGAGTCCCAGGGGGTATTGAAAAAACACTGTCAAAGAATCCCAAACAGCGCAACCGCGCTTTCTCTAAATGAGTACGAAAAGACCCAAACAGCGTGATAGTGCTTGTTTTATTTTATGTCGAGAAATACCAAGCAGCTCAAATGGTTAAACGCACTAAATCTGATGTGCCTTGATAATCTTTCAGTCAGATACACTTTACCAATTGGGGACCTCTTTAATTAAAAAGTATAATTCTGTTATTAAGGCATTCTTTGAAATTTTTTTTTTTTTATATTTTATTGATTTTTCACAGAGAGGAAGGGAGAGAGATAGAGTTAGAAACATTGATGAGTGAGAAACATCAATCAGCTGCCTCTTGCACATCCCCCACCGGGGATATGCCCGCAACCCAGGTACATGCCCTTGACCGGAATCGAACCTGGGACCTCTCAGTCCGCAGGCCGACGCTCTATCCACTGAGCCAAACCGGTTTCGGCCATTCTTTGAAATTTAACATAGAAAATGGGCTCTCTAAATCAGTTTCCAGAAACTTGAAGCACCATAGTAATGTGCTTTAATTTAGAATGGCTTCAATATTTCCTTTTCTTTACCAGCCCGTGTTCCGAAGAAAATTCTCAAGTGCAAGGCAGTGTCTCGAGAATTGAACTTCTCTTCAGCAGAACAAATGGAAAAATTCCGCCTGGAACAAAAAGTTTACTTCAAAGGGCAATGCCTAGAAGGTATTCTGCTGCTCCGTGCCTGAAATCCAGGCTTAGGGTGACAGGGACAAAAGGCAAGACGCAATGAGCTGTAAAACACTGCTTTAATAACATTCACTTTGCAATTCAGTTTGTGACAGGATTCCTACACCCTGCAAGATTGGGGACCCCCAGTGAGAATAAACAGAAACAAAGCTGGCACTATAAGGGGCTTTGAGCTTAACAAAAGGTTTCTGACAGTTTGGGCCAGGCATCGGTGCCTGCTTTGTCACTGAGGTGGTATTTTAACACGGTCACAAGGAAGCTGCTGATTAGGGCCTGGTACAGTGCTCTCCATACAGTCTCACAGATTTGACTGGCAGGGCCACTCTGCATTGAGTTTTCACCATGAGTATAAGAGTGCACATATGTGTCCAGAGCTAACATTCCAAGTGAAAAGGCCTATTCTATACTTCTGTTCTATACTTTTATTTACATCCAGCCTTACTTCTAAGACAACTTTGCTTATACTGTATTCACCCACTGGTCCTAGTTCTTTAGACTCCAGAGCATAGGGACGAGGCCTCTGGTGTAGCTCAGAGGACAGCCGAAGGGAGTCCTTTTTATGCCTCTGTCCTGGGAGGTTTCATTGGTGGTTCTCAAGATAAAAAAGAGGCTCGCTCTAAAGGAGAGGGACAAGGAGCCCTGAGACTCTATCTGGGATGTCCACTGATCCATTTTCCTTCTTCCCACAGAATGGTCCTTCGAGTTTGGCTTTGTGATCCCGAACTCCACAAACACCTGGCAGTCCCTGATAGAGGCAGCGCCCGAGTCCCAGATGATGACCGCCAGCGTGCTAACGTGAGTGAGCAGGCCGCAGGAATTGTGGATGTATCTAGAAGCAGGCATTCCAGGCAGGTGGGACTCATGGTCCTGTTCAGTGGGCAGGCAACCTACTTTAAAAAGAGGCTAAAAGAGTATCCAGGGGTATCTGACTTTACAGGTACTGACTTTTGTCATGTGAAAAAGGCAGCGTGATGGATTGGAAAGGATAGAAAACTTTAGACCTTTAGACTAAATTCCTGATTAAACTTGACTATGTAATCTTGGACAATCTGTTTTACCTCTCTGGTCCTTATTCTTCTCTCTAAATATAGAATTAATAATTCTCTCTCACAGAGGTGTAGTGAGAATAAAGTGAGATGACATAGAAGGAAGCTGGCATGTAATCTGTATTCTATTAAATCCATGCTAATTTCTTCCCTTTCCTGACTACCAAACTTCTGGTACTCTGTACTTTGTTTGAATGGCCTTTAACAGAATCTGGTAAAGTCCTAATTCTGTTTTAGAGGATAATGTTTGGTTATAGTTTTTCATTATACCTTACCATTTTAATAGCTGTGCTTCCTACTCAAATAATAATTACTTTGTCCTTTGTCCAAAAACACTGTCAATAACTACCCACCCACCATTTTATCTTAGGAAAAGATATTTGTCTTTCAAGGTTTTAGTAAAGTGCCTAGTAATGAGTTATTCACACAGGTAATTGTGTAATGTTGGATCATCTCTCTAAACAGGCCCTAAAGCCATGTTGAATTTGTAAATAGAAGTTATATATAAGTCTTTAGTAGTTTTTTAATTACAACAGTAGGTATTTTTATATTCTATAAACCAGTCAGATCTTGAATTATTTACCTATCTTATAATTAATTATCAGCAAAAATGTATCTTCTGGCTATTAATTACCCTGGGCAAATACAGCGTAGTATGCAGAAGGGCATTTTTTAGATTTTATTAACCATAATCTGACTTCTTGGCCAGGCCTGATTTCTTTTAGGTACTAGAACCAGTAAGTCTTTGACAATATATTTAGGTTATTGAAGTCATATATTACTTTTTAGAACCCCAAAACAGTACCTCTGTTGCCCTTAACTCGGTTCCCAACACAGATCTATCATTTGGGGTTCTTTTGTTGCCATCCATAGAAACTGACCCTGGCTAACATGACAGAAAGGGCTGAGCTCCTGGCAGCTTGAAGGATGGCAAAAATCTGTGGATGTTTTCCTCAAGGAGCAGCCATAGGGAAGGATCCTGCTCAAGGGAAAGAGCCTGATTGGCCCAAATTACATCCTTTGTCCACCCTTTTGCCAGGAGAGAGAGGAGCCACTTGATGGACCCTTGGACTGGAGATGGGTGGTTCCCCAAAAGAAGAGCAGAATGCTATTACCCGAAGTGAGGAGAACAGATGAAGGACAGACCAACCCACAGCAGTGTTGTAGGGAAAGACACCACCTCTGTGTATCAGAAAATCAGTATATTTATAAGCACCCCTGTGTGCAGAGCATTCTACTAAGGGCCTGAAATGTACCAAGGATTATGACATGCTCTCTCTTCTGATTTCTGAACTTGAGGAAGACAAACCTAGTCACATAAGTTAAATGTCATATTAGACTTCTACCCCATGTAGACACAGATTTGAATGTCCCCAAGCCAAGGTGCTAGGTGGGTATATGTCCAGAGCCCAGCAAACCCAGATTGAAATCACTTTCTGGAAATGAAATCTGTTGCCTAACACATCGCTCTTTTGCCGTCTCTTCTTATTCACAGTGGGAATGTTATCATAGAGACAAAGTTTTTTGACGACGATCTTCTCGTAAGCACGTCCAGAGTGAGACTTTTCTACGTTTGAGAAGAATGTATTGCATTTCAAGAATTTGGGTTTTGGGGGGAACAGAGGAAACTGTTTACTTTTTTCCTCCACACATTTGATTTTTGACACTTCCACCCCTAATTCCCTCTACAACAAAACCCACCTGCGGCCACAAGGGGACCAGCTCTGCACTCAAGCTGCCATCTTCCACTGACCAGGCTAACTCCCCACCTCAGACCAGGGCAGAGGGCATGCCTCGACTCTTTCCCAGGGTAAACATGGGACAAACACACACCAGGAGCCAGTGCAGGAGCCAATGCTGTTCCTGTCACCCTCCCTGCCTCCTCCTTGGGTCCTACAGGGCACGCATCTTCTTTTGGCCCCTGGCTTTGGAAAAATTCATGTTCTTGACCCATATTTAGTCTTTTCCTACCTTTTCTATTTCATACATTCTCATACATTTAACTTGTAAAATAGACTGTGATATTATTATGTAATGAATTGAAATATGAATTAAAATATTCCTACAGTCTTTAACATGGCACTGCTTTCTTCTCTCCTTTTTCTGGAACACAAACTTGGCTCCATGATGAGAAATATGACATTTATCAGACCATAGGATCGCAATTCTGTTTTACTCCAGAGACCAGCTGATAGAGCTTATGGTTCCTGAGTGCTTCAGTTCCTGATTTCCAATAATATAAAACGTACCTGAGCAAGACCAATGACCTTAATGCTTGTCTTTTAGACATTATATTTAGTGGTTCTCTTCCACAGCATACATGCACCTGTCCTTGTTGGTTTGTTGTTTTTAACTTTTTCTATTTCTTTATAATGTTCATTTGTTGAAGAGGTTTCCAGAAAGGGTAGATGTTCTAAGTTGGTAGGGTAGCGACTCATTCCTAAATGAGAGAATAAGTTACAGAGTGACGATCCTCCTGAAGTTGACTGGAGAACACTGGGGAAGCACTTGGGATGCTGGGAGCCGTAAAAATCTGTCAGAGAAGTTCATGTGGGAGAGAAGTGATTATACATCTACAGTACTTTCCAGTCTGATGTGAGAGAGAACATTTAAAGGGGTTCCTTTTTAGGAACTTACCTCTGAGCTACCAGTAGCCTCCACTATCCTTTATAAAATACCAACAGTTAGTCCCTGGCCAGGTAGCTCATCATCCCAATATGCCAAGGTTGCAGGTTCAATCCCCAGTCAGGGCACATACAAGAATCAACGAGTGAATGCATAAGTAACTGGAACAACAAATCAATGTTTCTTTCTTGCTCACTCCCTCCCTTCCTCTCTAAGAAAATTAAAACAATCAATAAATATACCAACAATTAAAAGTTTTCGGGTTCCCACAGTAGTAAGTACACCCAGAGACCTGCCCTCGGCTATAGCCCCTGCTCCCAGTCCCTGCTTTGTTGCTGACGGGGCTGTTTGCATTGGTGGAGGGGAGGAGCTGTACATTTTTAGTATATTATTGCCATCATTCAGGGACAGTTCTGTCCCTCACAGTAGATCTGTTGTCTTTAAAAGCTAATTTTTAATTATCAAAGGGAAGCCTGCCCCTTCCAGCCTGGTGTAGGATGGAGAGGAGAAATGAGGAGGATGCAGGACAAAAAGATGACATCCTTGTTCTCCACCCCCAGCCATGGGTGGGAGGGGTGGGTAGAAATATCTGCCCAGGTGTGGGGGAAAGATGAGAACTTCAGAAAGTTAGTGGGGAAGGATGAGCTGTCCCACAACATAGTGGTCCAGGCCTATTGACTTTTCTTCCTAAACATGTCCCCCATTGTCGTCTTTACCCCTTCCCCCCTCCGCAGTTCCTATAACATCAGGCTGGTCCAGTTGATGGCCTTGCCTCCCCTTCTGATTTATCCTTCACAACCAGAGAGAGCCCCAAGATGTGCATCTGACAGTCAATCCCCTTTGTATTACCAAGTTTATTTGTAGGACTTCTGGCTTAGTGACCTGGTTGTTGTTTTGTGGCTTTCAAA
Organism: Myotis yumanensis; assembly: GCF_028538775.1. Lineage (NCBI taxonomy): Eukaryota > Metazoa > Chordata > Mammalia > Chiroptera > Vespertilionidae > Myotis > Myotis yumanensis. The sequence continues at coordinate 30,753,986 of NW_027223759.1, read as the reverse complement.
GTGCCCTGTTAAAATGTGAAGACATCATCTGGCTTTGCAGTTCTTTTTGGTGCTTTTATTTGGTCTGAAACTGAGCAGCTTTGACTGTAGCTTTTAATAAACTGAGGGGCAAAATGGAGTGGAGTGAAAAGCAGAAATTTGGTGAATACATTTGGTTCCCAAACTGTACACGAAGGCACCCTGTAGCTCTGCAGCAAACTCACAGAGGTGCTGCAGGATCTTTTAATTTTCAAAGGAAATACAGTGATACAGGACATCTGTCATATATTGCTCAAACTATTAGCTCAAGATAGTTCAGTTTCAACAGTAGAACACACTACATTCTTTTTTAATGAGGTATCTTTGGTAAACCAGGTTATTGAAGGTTTTGGTGATAAGAAGCAACTACTACCCTTCAAAAATAATGTGACTAGAAAATAAGGATGGTGGTGTCCAGTCTGATTCCAAGGATTAAGAAACTGTGCCGTGCCCACAGGCACACCCATTAGGAGTTATTGTGATTATAAATGAAATAAAAATATTTTTTCTCTCAATTTATATGGCTTTTTCTTCCAAAAAATAATATAGCAGCCACTGTTAGGACTGAAGTCATTTGAACCTAACTATTTAATAAAGGGAATTATTAGTTTGGTGGGGGTTTTTTTGCCTAAATAATGTAAGTGAAAAATTACTGAGACACTAAGGTTATAGTGAGCAGAGAATGTTTGGGGACCTCTGGTAAGCCCTTGGTTTTAAAATATGCCTTTCAGGGAGTTAGAAACATACATCACCATTCTGGCCAACAGGTATTGTCTACCCACTTCTGACCTCTAGGCAGCTCTTGGTTTACGGAATACTTTTGAATTCTTGTACTTATTATAGGAAGTATATTTAAAGAAAAAGAAGACATTTACTCAGATTTTTTAGAACAGCTTTTAAGTGACTTGATTTATTCAAATCACCCCCAAATAGCTCTTCTCAATTATAAGAGGAAAAGCAAAATTATTACCACTTGAATTTTTAATTTGTATAACAAGCATTACTTTCATTTTAGGCTAACATATGTACACTCGAGCTAAACAATATGCTATATGAATATTTTATAGTACATGGGGTACCCCTATATAATGGCACTCTACATGCTCAGTCTAACTAGTTAGAGAACTTAGAATTTTATTTTACTGTTTTATGTTGTTACAGAGGTTGACAATGGTCACTTATTTTTTTCCATGGTGTATTGTTGGCTCTACATATCCTTTACTCGTGGCCCAACCCTGGGTAAGGACTGGAATCCAAATCATCTCTTCCAGCAGATGTCTGCCAACTTTTAATTGGCTTATATTCAGCAACAAGCTACAGTTCATTTGGTACAATTAGGCTAAGGTCAAAAACAGTTTTCCTGGAGGGCTTACATTCACTTAAAAGTAGACATTTTAGCCCTAATCAGTTTGGCTCAGTGGATAGAGTGTCGGCCTGCAGACTGAAGGGTCCCAGGTTCGATTCCGGTCAAGGGCATGTACCTTGGTAGCGGGCTCATCCCCAGTGGGAGGTGTGCAGGTGGCGGCTGATCGATGTTTCTCTCTCATCGATGTTTCTAACTCTCTATCCCTCTCCCTTCCTCTCTGTAAAAAATCAATAAAATATATTTAATTTTAAAAAAAGTAGACATTTTAGCCCGGCCGGCATGGCTCAGTGATTGAGCTTTGACCTATGAACCAGGAGGTCACGGTTTGATTCTTGGTCAGGGCACATGCCCAAGTTGCCAGCTCGATCCGAGGCAGCTGATCAATGATTCTCTCTCATCATTAATGTTTGTCTCTCTCCCTCTCTGAAATCAATAAAAATATATATATATATTTTTTAAAGTAGACATTTTATTATATTGAAATGGTTTTATGTCCATAGTGATCCTCAAACCTTCCCAGGCCCAAATGATATCATATGGCACAGAATTCTGGGACCTTAGCTGTGGGTTTGGGAGGAAGCAAACAATCTCACTGAGGAAAACCATGCCTCTGCCCACAGGCACCTCCTTGGCTTCTCTGGGGAGGCCTGCAGCCACTGGAAATGCCACTTCTAAAAAATGTTCATGTTTGTGATTTTTTAAAAATACTAGTATATTTGTATGGATTTCAGAGAGGAAGGGAGAGGGAGAAAGAGAAACATCAATCATGAGAGAGAATCATTGATTGGCTGCCTCCTGCACGCCCCACACTGGTGATCGAGCCCACAACCCAGGTATGTGCCCGACCTAGAACAAAACAGTGACCTCCTAGTTCATAGGTTGATGCTCAACCACTGAGCCACACAAACTGGCCAGGCCATGTGTGTGATTTTGGCAGACCCTTAAGCAGAGCAGGAAATTAATAAAAAGCCCACCCACATAATAATGGGGCCCATTTGCTGCCAAGGTCAGGAAAAGGTCCATGTTATATTTTTAAAATGGATTCTCCAAAGAAAGGAATGAGTGGTTCCTGGGAGAGATGCTTAGGAGAGGTTGACTAGTAGAGAAGCTTCAAAGCTCCCTAGGGACAATGTTGACAAAAGATAAGAATGTAGAACCCACTGTCACCTCTCCCAAGGGACTGGAACCCATCCTTCCTCAGCACTCAAGACTAGGTGACTACCTAGCATCACTGTCCAGCAGGCCACAGCCCCAGGCTCCATTGGAAACCACAGGAGTAGGACTTGGGACATTTTGAGGATATTGGAGAGAAGGACTCAGAGAATAATTATATGGGAAGGGTAGAAGTTTTCCTAGAATGAGTTGCAGATGAATTTCTAGGTCAAAAATGTATGTGCATATTTTTTTGGATCTTGATATATAGGGTTATTCCAGAAAAATTTGTACCAGTTTCCACCCTTTGCTGTTCCCCCACCTACTGATACAGGTCATCTCCTGGGGTGTGTTGACAAGGGACACCACCATGAGCACAAAGCCCCAAACCACATGCAGCTGAGGAAGCCTGCATGAGTCCCAGGCAGTGTTCTAAGAGCAATTCCCAGAGAAATCCTTTCCCATCATCTGTTTAGTTCAGGAAATGGAAATCCCCTGAACCCTGGTGAGGCTCCTTGTGCCAGATCAGCTTTTTTCTGGGCACTAGTATCCTTCAATATAAGGCTTTCTGAAAAGAAAAAAAAAAGTAAACTAAATTTGGGACAGCCCTAGCTGGTTTGGCTCAGTGGATAGAGCATCAGCCTGCAGTCTGAAGGGTCCCAGGTTCAATTCCGGTCAAGGGCACATGCTCAGATTGTTGGCTCAATCCCCAGCAGGGGGCGTGCAGGGGGCAGCCAATCAATGATTCTCTCTCATCATTGATGTTTCTATCTCTCTCTCCCTTTCCCTTCCTCTCTGAAATCAATAAAAATATATATTTAATAAATAAATAAATTTGGGACAAGCTGCATGTTAAACCTTCCTCTTGGAGACTCCTTGGTATGTTAAAAACCCAGTGAGTTCTACAGAAAGAAAGCCCTTTTAACATTGCTTACCCTAGCACTATTCCACACAGGATGGATCTCACCTCTTAGGCATATCTTCAGGCAGAGAGAGTTAGGAGGTGCCAGGCTTCATGAAGATGGGGGTCTCATCCCTTATCCAGGACTTCACAGAGCAATTTAGTTCAGTGGGACTGTTTGACTATGAGGCGTGGGTGGAAACACTGGAAATTCAGTGTGTCCCTGAGAGGTCAGAAGACCAACTATCACTGAGGGCTGGAAAAGAAGGATGATGGTAGGCGGCTCGATGAGCCTGGGCCATTCCCCCCAACCCAGATGGGAATGATTCAAGCAGAAATCTTTGATTCTGTCGAGAGATGGACCATGAGCATCACAACCCCTTCTGAGGCCGATTCACCTCTCTGTTTCAACCTGGAGACCACACCACAGAAGAGATCCCCCACACTTCTGTGCACATCTCCTTCAAGCTGTCTTTGTTCACAGAGGCCTGGTTGACCTTGAAACCTGGAGCCCTGTGTTCTCCTGTTTACTGATATAACTCAGTTATAGACAACAGAAAACCTCATAACTCAACTCTGCTCCCTATCTGTGTGGGCTGCAGCCTCAGCCTCTCAGCTGCCTAAAGTCAAGTCTCCAAAAGAGACAAAAATGTTTCCCCCCTTCAAAGAAACTCAATAAAAAATCCTAGGGTGGCCCTGGCCAGAGTGGCTCAGTTGGTAGGAGCATAGTTCTGTACACCAAAATCCCCAGTCAGGGCACATACCTAAGTTGCAGGTTCCATCCCCAGCCCCAATAAGGGTGCATGCAGAAGGCAACCAATCCATGTTTCTCGCACATCAATGTTTCTCTCCCCTCCTTTCTCTCCCTTCCCCTCTCTCAACGAATATGTCCTTGGATGAGGATTAAAAAAATAAATGTTTTTAAAAAAAATCCCAGGGCTCACTCTTACTGGATCAACTATGTCACGTGTCAACTTCAATCCAATCAGTAGTATGGCCAGGTGGCCTCAGGGCATTGATTGGCCAGGACCAAGTCACATGTTCTGCCCTCCTCTCCATTTTGATTGAGAGTCGGGGAGGGGAAGTTCTCCTGAAGGAAAACTGCATACTCTTTCAGGGGATTATTGCCAAAGCAGGGTGAAGAGATGGCTGCTGGTGTCAAAAACAACAGCTGTCTCCTGGTACCTTCTGGAATCCTCACCAGCAGCTCTTTCCTGCAAGGATGCATGGATGCATGTGAAATGAGGTTGTTTCAAGTGACCACTTGGCACTTCTTGTTGCTACAGGCAGCAGACTTGACAGAAAGCCCATGACCACACGCACCCTCCAAGCTGGGTCCATTCACAGAATTCAATTCAGAATGCTAGGCTTTCTCCATGAATAATGCATACCATTCACCCAGTACCTAAGGTCAATGCCCCAGGTGGTCTTAGAATGTTTCCTAATTTGAGCTTCCATCACCTCTGATATCAGATCAGACTCTGTGAGCATAGGCTGAGGTCCCTGGAGGGAAGGGCCTGGGGACAACCTTGCCCCTTCCCTGGCTGGCCTAGTCTTGGGTTTGAAAGCCGGGGGTGGGGAGGAGATAAGCAGCCACATGCAAAATTGGAGTGCCCTGAGTAAAGCTGGGACCAGGGTTTCCATCCCCATGAAGCAGCTTCCACCAGGAAGGGACCATGGAGTGGCCTGCGTCCAGAACACTGAAGGCCACAGCAGATGCTGGCAGAAGCAGGTGGGGCATCGGGGCCTTGGGGAAGACTAAGATATAGGAGGCCTTTGGACCCTGTGCCAGCGCTGACAGCGGAGGAGAGGTGACACCAGATCCTGGCTCTCAGACCTGGGGTAGCCTGGCAGGAAGCTCAGAGAATGCCAGGGAGTGCAGCTAGGTGCCTCTGGCCACCAAAGCCAAACCCCAATTCCAAGCAGCCTAGGGGCCTGCAGCTGTATCAGAACAGCGGCCACTGTGAGGAGTCCTACAACAGGGCCCTGAAATGACTAACAGGTGGGCCTTCCTGAGGACGGTGCTTTACACAGCAAGCAATTTAATGGAGCTAAACAAGAGGAGCCCAGGGAGTAAAACCCAGAGATGGCCGGTGACCTTGGAGGAGCCAACTGTGGCCTCAGCTCTGAGGAGGCCTGGGGTCTCCTAGAAAAAGGATAGTCCCTTATTGAACCCTCAGCTGCCCAGGAAGGCTTGGGAAATGACCACTGGCTGTCATGTCTGACTGAGGTTCCAGCAACAGAGATGGAGGAAGATCTTGTTGTGGGGCGGTGGCGGGTGGGTGAGCTGCCCCTGGGCCCAGGGTCCACTGAAGGGTTTTTTCCTGGACTGAGCAGAACTCAGGGGAGCCCCCTGCAGTTCCTCTGTGGCCACCAGAGGGCGCCCATCTCTCACGAATCTTCCAATCTGTCCTTGCTGTAGTAGACTTTGGAAGTAGGTAGGACGAAGGTGACCCTGGACCCTGAGGATAGGCTCCCAGGCATGTGATGTGCCAGGCTCAGGATAAGAGGAAAGTGGGTTCTGCTGGAGTCATCAAGGGCTATTCCAGGTCAAACTTTTGGTGGAGTGAAGGGATGCTTGGACAAAGGGTATAGCAGGGAGCTCAGTGCAGATGTAGGACCCCAAGAGAGGCAGCCCTGGACCCTGACTCATGTCTCATGCTATTGTTCTCATTGTGCAGAGGAACAGATGAAGACTAAGTAAGGTTCAGTTACTTGCCCCATATTAACTGCCATGTCTGTGTATGGGGCAGCTTCTCACCTCTTTTCCGGGGAGTTGGAGAGTAGTAGCTCTGAGCAGAGCAGGGCCGCAGCCTGAGGGAGGTGGGTTAGACCTGACCCCAACCCTTCACGTTGCCTAAGTGGCCTTCCTAACCCGCTTCTTCTGCCTTAAGGTCCCCCTGGGCTCCAGGCTTTGGGAACATCAGCAAGACTGTGCTGTCCTGGGTAGCAGGACAGAGAGCAGCTGGTCAGTCTTACCTTGAAAGTCAGCAGCCCAGCCTGTGCAGAGGTGTAAGATGGTCGGTCACACAGGGTCAGAAGGTCCCTCCTACAAAGACTTTATCTAACCCTGACCCTGGCAGCAGTTTGGGAACAATTCAATGGGGGAATGGGCATTCTGGGGCCTGAGTGACGCGCTGAGGACAGCTAAGCTCTAGTCCCTGTGAAGGGTGAGGCCTTCCCAGAATTCGGGCATCCGGCAGAAACCACAAATGTGGTGGAGACAGGTGTGGAATGGGTCATGCATGGTGTCCCACCAGCCATGTCAGGATGAGGGGGCTTGTTTCTCTTGTTCTTTTCTATATCTCTGGAGCCTATGTGTCTAGCACAGAAGGCATCTGGTATATATGCGAACTAATGAATGAATGAACAAATGAATGGAATGGACAGAATACTTACCATGTGGGGGAGAAAGTGTTGAATAGAAGTGGCCCCTAGCCCAGCTGGCCAGTCTCATCTTGAAAAGTCAGGAGCCAGTTGTTCCCAAAAGTGGCTCCAGTGGTTGAATGAACCAAGAGGTCACCAGTTCAATTCCTGGTCAGGACACATGCCCAGGTTGCGGGCCTGGATCCCCAGTAGGGGGCGTGCAAGAGGCAGCCAATCAATGTTTCTCATTGATGTTCCTATCTCTTTGTCCCTCTCCCTTCCTGTCTAAAATCAATAAAAACATTTAAAAAAGAAAAAAAGTGGCCCAGCCATGTGGCTCAGTGGTTGAGCATTGACCTATGAACCAAGAGATCATGGTTCGATTCCTGGTCAGGGCACATGCCTGGGTTGCAGGCTTGATCCCCAGTGGGGGCGTGCAGGAGGCAGCCAATCAATGATTGTCTCTCATCACTGGTTTCTATCTCTCTCTCCCTTCCTCTCTGAAATATATGTTTTTTTCCTTTAAAGAAGTGACCCTTGACCTCAGTGGACCAAAACACACAACCAGGTAAATATATAAGCTCACACTGTGAGAGCTGCTCTGCGAAAGAGGGCCAGAACTGGGAAGGGCCTTCTTAGACTGGGGACCAGGGAAGGCGTCTGGGAAGATAACATTGGAACTGAGACCTAACATGAAGCGAGTCATGAGAAGTCTAGAAGAAGTCAGACATGCCTGTAGCAGGAACAGCAAGTGCAAAGGCTATAAGGGAGGACCAAGCTTGCTGTGGACACAAGAGGCTGATTTGGCTGGTGAGCAAGGGAGGTGAGGCACAGGGTAGGCAAGAGCAAGAGGGGGTCCTGGTCTGAGTTTTACTTTACCCAGAGGGGCAGTGTCCAGCTTGGTATGGCCCCTGGTGTGTGACTTGAGCCTGGTCTCCTCTTGCTGTGCCTTCGCCCTGGCTTGCCTTATTCACACCTAGGCCTCAGTTACTCTGGTGCAGCCCAGGTCTCTCTCCTGACCTCCAGACCTTCATCTCTGGCCCCTTCCCTGTGGTAAATGGCTCCTTTTTGTGCTCAAGGTCTCAGGCCAAAGCCTGGGGGATCCTCCATGAAAACTGCCTCCAACATCCAATTGATCCCTGAATCATGATTCTTTACCCTAGATCAGTGGTTCTCAACCTTCCTAATGCTGTGACCCTTTAATACAGTTCCTCATGTTGTGGTGACCCCCAATTTCATTGTTACAAATTGAACCTAATTAAAGCATAGTGATTAATCACAAAAACAATATGTAATTATATATGTGTTTTCCGGTGGTCTTAGGCGACCCCTGTGAAAAGGTCATTCAACCCCCAAAGGGGTCTCGACCCACAGGTTGAGAACCGCTGCCCTGGATGATGTCTTATGTGTGCCTGCTTCTCTCCCTCCCAGCATCTGCCCTTAACCCAGGCCCCAGTGGTGTGAGGTGTGGATGAAATACCCCACAATGTCTCCTCCTGTTAGAAGGGGCTGGGGCCCCAGAGACTCTTGTGATAAAGCAGTGTGCCCCCACAGCGGTCAGCTCCAAGGTGAGAAAAGGAACCCCCACATAGCCAGTGTTGGAAGGGGCAGGGTGGGTAGGGAGGGTGCATGACTTTTCAGCCCCACCTATCTTTGTCCACACCCAGCCCTACAAAGTCACTCCAGGCTATGGGGTGAGTGTGTGAGGGGGGGGGAGGGGGTGTGCTGTGTCCCCTACCCTTAATCCCTTTTCACCCAAAACAAGTATCTCACTTGTACCCCAAGACACCAGAGATGTGTTTAAGACTATTCAGGAGAGACAAAGGAGGCACAGCTGAGAGCAGGATCCACATATTTAGATGTCATCTGGCGGTGTCCTGCAGCCTCCACCTTGGCATCCTCAGCCCATTCCCTGTACCTCCACAGCTGGGTTGTCAAACCTCCCTGACTAGATTGCAGGAGGCTCCTGCCTATAAAGCTCTCCTGTGGACCCCAGCCTAGGAAACGGGCCCAAGAGGTTCTTAGTGGGCTCTTAACCGTCACCTTTCTGAAGTCTAGAACTTGAGGTTGCACCACACTTCCTCCAGTTGGTCAAAACTGGCCCACCTATCACCTTCAGCTATGCTCAAGGGGCAGGATGGCCTGCCAGACTAACCAAGGAACTTGTTTCTCCAGGAGCCAGAGCTTGCAGAACGAGGACAAGGCTGCATCACTGCCCTGGAAATTAAGTCCTAAGGGATAAGGTGCCATCTACCACCACCAGGGGGAGCCACTCAGCAGAGAACCTAATCCACCGAGGCCTGTGCAGGGGAAGGCCAGCTGTCCCATGTAGAGTGCATCCAAACGCCTGGCCTGTGCCTCCAGTCTGAGGCCCTAGACACCTTCCAGGGCACACAGGTTCACTTGGCATCCAATAATGTGGTCCCAGGAAAAGGTTTTTGGTACAACCAGTAGACAAAACTGGTAAGCAGCTCTCCCCTCAGCCCCTAACTCCAGTGCCCTGCACCAGACAATGGTGCCCCAAGGACACAACAGTCTCCTCCCAAACTGGAATCTTCAACCTCTATCCCTACCCAGTCAAGAGCTGGAGCTGAGTTCAAGATCATCTCCCACCTCTTTGCCCCTCCCCAGTTTTCAAGAAACCAAAGCCGAAAGAAACAGGCTTGAGACAGAGCTTTGTTAGAACAACTCAGCAAAATAAAATTCCTGTTTATTGTTGACAACATTGTTTCACACATACATCGAACAGGCCAAAAAAAATAAACAGCAATTTCATAGACAAAAAAAGGGAAAAAAAGAAACCTTTTATCTTTGGCCTTTTTAACCATCTCATACAAACCAACTACTTATAGTACAGCTAAGTACATACACAAAAAGTTACTGGAATGCTCGGAATAAGATTGTTTTTTTTGTTGTTGTTTTTGCTTTTTTTACAAGGTTTTTTTTCTCCTTTGAGATTATAATGAACATGGTCACACCACAAGTAAAGTCAGAAGTAGGACAGAGAATGCTCCAAAGGCTGGTTTGGTCATCCCAAGATCATTAAAAATGGCTGACCCCTAACAATATGTACAAAAATATAAAATGTAAATAAAAAATACAAACAAATTTTCCTTTTTAAAGTACTTTTAAGAAAAAAAGCAGAGCAGGGCCTTGGAAGTTTTGGTTCTTTTTTCCTCCCCTGTTGCAAATTCACGTTGTGGTTTTGGTTGGGTGGTGGAGAGTGCGTGTCATCTGCAGGTGGCGCTGCCTGAGGTGGGTGGGTAGGCAGGTGGGCGGGAGTCTCTACTCGAAGGTGACCACGTTTAGATTCTGAGACGGGAAGTGGAGGGTGAATAGGTCACGGAGGCCTTTAACTTTTCCTTTTTTTGCTGTCTAGTCATCCTCATCGGTCTTCTGCTTCTTGGTGTCAACATCATCATCCTGAGCAGGAAAAATATTGTTAAGGTCCGCTCCAACCCACTGGGCCCACCCACCAACTGCCTCAGCTCCTGCTGATAGTCCCAGAAGCCTTTAAAGCAACTCAGAAATACCCAGCACCCCAAATACAACTGAGCCCCCACCCTCACCCCATCCCTCAAGTCAGAACCCACCTCATCATCTTCAGCTGCCCGTTTGCCTGTAGCTGCCTCAGCCTCCTCATCTTCATCTCCATCCTCTTCCTCACCTGGACAATCAAACACCAGGTGAACCACAACCCTTCAGGAATCAACCAACCAGGGAGGGTCTTGGCTCCCTTCTACCCAGTGGGACCCAGAACTTGGGAGAAAGGAGCAGGAAAAAGGGAAAACTGAACTGCATTCCTTAAAGAATCTCCCAGTAACAGATTTGCCAGGTGTAAATGTCCCTGGATCTGTCTCTGCTGCCTAACAGGGCAGCTGGGGTACCCACACCACCCATGCAGGCACTTGTCTTCAGATGGGAGAAAGAGGACCCAGAGGTGCAAGCAGCTGCACTTAGAGGGGCCAGACCCCACAGATCAGTGGGTGGAGGAACTCTCCATCGGGTGGGACAGTGTGAGATACAGCTTTAATCTAAAACAAGGAAGGCCCTGACTCCACAGGTACAAACCCAATTGTAGGTAGTCCACTGGCCCCCACCCTGGGAGCCAACTCCTCCCCCTGTGACAGAAGCCAGGGAAAGGTGCCCCCCAAAGGAGGAGACAGACAAGGCTACTCACCATCACCTTCCTCTTCCTCCTCCTCCTCCTCCCCTCCTTCTTCCTCTTCTTCATCTACCTCATTGTCAGCCTCCTGCTCCCCATTTTCCTCATTCTCCTCGACAGAAAACATACCAGGTTATTACCTAGGACAGACCATCACTGCCCAATACACTTCTACAGCCTCAGACCCCTGAAGAGCCACCAGGTGACCTTGACACAGAACTGCCCAGCCTCCTCCCCCACCCGGACTAAGCCCAGGAAGAGAACGTCTTGGCCAGGAGCAGCTAGGAGGTATTGAGCAAGGTGGACACTCACAGCGTTCCCATTCGCAGGTGCATCTCTTCCATTCTCTGTCTCCTCCACAACTTCCTTCTTCTCCTTTAAGTCCTTCAAAAGGGAAGGAGGAAAAGTCTTTTAAGGGACTCCAGGTATAACACAGTGCTAATCAGATGCCCCAAGTTAAAAGTGCCACACTTAACACGTGGAGCCAGTGGAAGAAAGGCCACAAGATACAGTGTGTCTGTCTGTGGTCAGGTTGTCTGATTTTTCAGCCCTTCCCTTGAGAAAAGGCCATGTGGCACCACAGCCCCAAACCCGTCTGACGAGCCGGGGAACTCTCACACGAACCCATCGGACTTGTTTCCAAGCAGAGGAAGCTCCGCCTCAAGTCCTTCTGGGAAGGCAGAAGGTATGCGCCATAAATAGGCAGAGGGAGGACCCTACCACTTCGGGAGTTCCTGTAGGCGGACTAGCCCAGGAAGGGAAGGAGCCAACAAGCCAGAACTGGGGAAGCGCCTCACCAGCCAGAGTCCTCGCAGCAGAGCTCCAGCCCCAAGCCCACCAGTCTAGGACCTGGCAAGCTCAGGCCTTTGAAAAAACCCAAATTCCACCAACCTCCCATATCTAACAGCTCTCCCAGGGGGCTGCAGATCGCGGTCTGGAAACGGGTTCGGGCTAAGGAACCAGTGCCTAGGCCCCAAGCGCCTCCAGCCCTCCCGCGCACCTCAGGGAGCCGAGACGGCCGGCATTCCAAAGGGCAGTGCCGCTGCGGACGCCCTGAAGCCCCGTAATTTTTTCCATATAGTGCGGCTGGGCCAGCCGCCAACAGACAGGCATCGAGCTGCCCCGGGCGCCGTCCAGAAAGCAGCCTCGGGGCACCTGTCGGCCCGGTTTGCCCCGGCCCGCCCAACTCCGACCCGACTGGGCGCTGCCCACTCCCGCCCCCTGGCGGCTGAAGCCCTAGGGAACGAGTGGGGGCGGGGAGGCCGCACTGCGCAGGCGCACAGCCCCCGCCCGGCGAGCTTTGCGCGCGGGCTCTGCACGCACCGCGCGCGCAGAGCACGTGGCCCGCGGCCGCCGAGTGTGCCCCTGACCCTGGAGACGCGTAGCCGGCGGGCTGCGCTGGCCCCGCCGAGCACTTGGGGTGCGCACCAGTCTTTCCGGGCTCCGGACGCCTGCGCAACACCCCCAACCCCGCAGTCCTAGATACGCGGGGTTGTGCGCCTCTGAATTTGGCGGGCAAAGTCCCGCGGGAGGCCGCCCCTAAGTCTGCCGGGCTTTTTCGGTATCGCAGCCCCTAGGCCGTCGGGGACGCGCTCCACTCGGCTATTTATTGCCTCTAGTGGGAAATCACCCTGGAGGAAAGCAAGCGCGGACGCCCCCACGGGGGAGGGACAATCTTCCCATCTAAACTAGACTCTGGCTGTGCCCAGAGCGGGTCGGAGGGAGCCTCTTCAGAAAGCCGGTCGCAAGCCCGGGTCTGCCGGGAGAGTCGCCCCTGGGAGAGCGCCAGAGGTGACGCCAGGGGCACTAGGGTTAAGGAGACGCCAAGGTGACTCGTGACCGTAAGAGACGAGGCCAAGAGCCGCTAAAAAAGCTGGTCCGCTTTAAAGTGTCGCGCTCCCGCCGACGGCGGAGACACTCCCGGGCCGGCAATGGGACCGACGCAGCGCGCAGAAGCCCGGCTGCGCCAAACACGCAGGACCTCAAAACCGAGGGCGGCAATGAACCGCAGCACAGGACCCCGACTACCCTGGCGCCCGGCCCGACCCCACAGCGGGCTACCTGCGGTCGCAGCTTTGTTCGTCCGCCTCGCCCCGGGAGGAGCTGCGCGCACGGTCTTTCCCGGCAGCCGCGGGGGGCGCCCAGCGTCGCCCCGGGGCGCCGCTCCTTCACTTTCCGTTTCCTCCCTCCGGCGCGTGGGCTCTCCCCCGCCAAGCCCGGCTCCGCTGGTGCACTAACGCTGGGCGGCTGCTCCCGGCATGCTGCCCCCGGGGGGACGCCCACCCCCGCCTCCCAACACCTAGGAAGGATGAGCCCTTAAACATCTCCGCGGAGAGAACTGACGTCGCGGGCGGCCCGCCGCCCACTCCACTTATCAGAGCTCTGCGCAGATAAGCCTCGGACCCGCTGCAAGGCGCGAAACGAGGCGACCTAACGCCAAACAAAGAGCAGCGCCGCCGGCGGGTGCTCACCGCGGAGCTGCCACTTCCCGCAGCCAGCCCGCATACGCGCCCCCCCAACACTTCCGATTCCAAACGCACTGTGGAGTTTCAAAGTTATTTCCGTGCGCCCGCCGGGCCGACGACCCCCTCGCTGGGCCCCTCTCCTCCCGCCACCGCTCAGGAGAGTCGAGCAAGTTTCCAGAGCCGAGGAGCCGTCTTTCCTCAAGCCCCTCAGCCTCCGCTCCCGCCCTCCCCGAGGCTCCGAGGGTGCCCGGCCCACTCCACGACCGGCATCACGTCTGCCCGCAGCACTTCCCGCCCCCTCCCCCGCACACACAAAGAGTGGGCTGCCTCGAGGGCCTAGGCCGAGCTCTCCGCGGGAGAGCGCAACAGCGGGTTCGGGAAAGCCCAACCGCCGCGCGCCAAACACCGCTCCGGCGACAAGAGCGCGCGGACCCCGAAGGGGCGGGCGGCGTCCAGCTCACCTTGGTGGTGATCTCGGAGCTGGTGTCCACGGCCGTGTCTGACATGGTGGGGCACGCCGGTGATCCTATGCAGCGGATTTTTTTTTAAAAAGCGAGAGTTGGAGGACTCTGGCGAAGAAGCTGCCGGAGTCCGCGGCGGTGGAGGAGGCGCGCGGCGGAGGTGGTTGCAGCGAACGGAGAGGGAGCCACAGGAACAATGCAAAGATGGCTTTTCAGAGCAGCCAGTGGGGAACTCACGCGGCGCCAGAACCTTTAATATAGATTAGTGGGCGGCGCCCGGCCTCCCTTACCCAAATGCTATTGGTTGGGCGCAGGGAGCGGGCGCTCGTTCATTGGCTCCAATCTGAACAATGGGCAAGCGTGCTTAAAGCGGCAGTGCCTTGGTGCGTCCGGAGCTGCGCAGTCGCCGGTCGCTCTGTCATTCAGAGACTGAGTTTGCCGGGTCTCAGCGGCGCCGAAGCCGCGGGGGAAGGGCTCGCGCGCGCGAGCTCAGGGCGCGCGCTCTCGCCGCTGTTTTGCTGGGGCTGCCGACGCCAAAAGCCAAAGCGCGGCAAAGTTGCCCGCCCAGCCCCCCTCCACCCCTCCCCGCGGAAGGAGGGGGAGGCGCGTACGACGGCTGCCAGCGAGGGGGAGGGGAAGGCCGGGTGCTGGGCTGCGCTCACCCCGGGCGGTGCCTGCGCAGTGCCCGCAGAGATCCCTGCCCCACACGCCTGGGCGCCTTCGACCAAGAATTGCTCCAGTGCAAGGGGGCGTCGGTCCCAGACAAGCGTTGAGGGCTGCGAGGCCAAGACCCGCGCACCTGGGCTGCCCGCACGACTCTCACTTTGTTCACCCCCTCTGCCCAGTCCCCGGGGCCCCGAGTCTTTGGAGATGTCACCACCTTTACCCACCACTTGCCCCTGCGTGCACCCCCTAAAAGAGCCGACGAGCGGGCGCCATGCCAAGCACACACACTCGGTGTCTCATACATCGAAGGGCCTGGAGGACCGGTGCGGGCTACTACCTCGAGCTGGGCAGCCCCCGAGCGTGGTCTCCAGGGTTCTGGATAGCGCCTGCCCCGACAGTCACTGCCGTCGCGACAGCCTCAGGGAGCTTCCCTCCAGAGCCCGGCCATCTAGTCTCCCCGTCTCCCCTCCCACTTAAGGGGCTGCGAGGGACACATGGACTGCGAGGGAGTATAAGGGGGCAATAATCATCCCTTAGATCAGCTGGTTTAATCCTTGGGGGACTCCTTGAAGTTTGGGGCGCCCTGTAGAGGACCACGCGGAGCCCGGAGAAGGGAACCATCAAGCCGCCACACTCAAAATGGCGTTGGGCTCCGCGAGAGCAGCGTGACGTGTCGACCCAACCCTTGCAGAGGATCGGAAAACCGTAGGCTGCATCCTCTTTATCGCCACCTCACTTGGCTGTCGAATTAAGAAACCAGCTGTGTGGGAGGAAAGGTTAGAAGAGGTGCAAGTATGTTCCAGAAAAATACCTCAGCCACACACAACATGGCGACAGACAGGGTTCATCCCTGCGTTGCCAGAAGGGGGCGCCCGACACGGAAGGCGGGACTCCGGAGGAACGAGCGCACATTGGCTGAGAGTGGCGGGCGAACACAAAGTTGACGCTTTGCGTCCTTCCATTGGCGGGTCCCACTGTCTGTCTCTCGGGGCCGCCGACTTGGGAATGGAGAAAACCCGGAGTCTGGGATCGTGGAGGAGGGACGGTTGCCAAGTCCTGCAGGGCTGTAAGCCTGGTGCGGAGGAGAGACTGAGTCTCCCTTCTCGGTTTCCCTAGGTCAGGGGCCAACTGGCCCCATGTCCACCGCGAAACCCGTTTACTGAGCTGACCACGCACTCTCCCGGCTGCCCCCACGGGCTCCGACTCCGCGACCTGGCCGGGAAGAGGCCTGAATGCCCGGGCGCCTGCCGGCTCCGAGCCCCTCCTGTTCACCCTGTGCCGCACGCGTCGGTCCCGCATCCCCGGTCACACCTGCCAGCCTGCTCGCTGGCCTTCGGGGCTTTCCCGGCAGAATTGGGGGAGCGAGGTCCCCCCTCCCTGTCCTCTGGCCGGTAGAAACGTGGGCTGGCTCTGGACGGGGAGGGGGAACCACGCCACCTCCCGCGGGCCGGCGATCACCATCCCCTCCCGGCGGCGGAGGGAACGCTCGCCACGTCGCCGCCGTCCAAGGAGTCCCAATGGCCGACCGTGGGATCCTCTCCAGGTGGGCGCGCGCCAACCCGAGGGACCCACAATGGTGTCCCCGAGGGACCAGGCGTCCCCACTCTTGTTCGGCCCCTCGGGACCACCGCCAGCTGTCTTTATGGAGGCGCGGGCCTGGGGCCACCCTTCCTCTCAGAGGGGAAAGGAGTTCCTTGGCCGTAGCCGCCACCTCCCGCTCCTTTGTGCCACCTTCTCCAAGAGGTCTGTGCGTCATGGCCGGAGAGCGCCTTCCACCCGGGGCGCATCCATTAGCTGTACCTACACTCGAGGGGACCGTGCAGCCCGCAAAACCCGAAGCAGCATGAGCTTGGTCTGCGCCGCATCTAAGCGACTGCATCGTCTTCCCTGTCTGGTGGCCTCGGGCGGTTGTCTGTCTACAGCTGAAAACTGGCTATGATGACTGTTCTGAATTCTGGCTGTTGTGGTGGGAATGGGGGCGGGGGGGAATATCCAGGCGGAGCTGTATGGACGTGAATTTCCCTCAAAGAACTGCTTTGCCTGACGTGTCTCCATCACGCTGGCTTCGGCTAGAAGTGAGTAAGGAAGGCTGTGCCCGCCTGGTTCTGGAACCAGCATTGACATTCGCCAAGCACTCGCCGAGCACCTGCTGTGTGCACGGCAGTGAGCCTTTGGCTTTAAGCATTTTCATGTATTCTCTGCACCTTGCAAGGTAGGTAGGACAATTATAGGGTTGAATCGTATGGAATTGATGTTTTTGTAGGTCAAAAACAACTGAAAATCAGCACATGTATAGGTTTGGCCTCTAATATGATATCACTCTCCTTTTAACGGGTCAGAAAAGCAGATCAAAGAATTATAGAAAGGAACTTGGAGTGACTGGGCTGAAGCTGAAATCCTAGAACAGAGGAATCCGTGTTGCTCGATGAGCCCTGGAGCTGGAGAAGCCTCCTGGGCCCTCCCCCTCCTCCTAGCCATGGGCGTGTGGCGTTTGACTTAGGCTAACATGAGCCTTGTTCCTCCAGTGACAGGCAACTCCCCACGTTAAGTCACTGATCCATCTCTACCCTTTGCTGCTTCTGTGGCCTTTCAAACCATCCCCCCAAACAAGTGGTATGCCCTGGTAGGCCACATTTTCCTGGCTGGGGTCTGTTTTCAGCCCCAAGTGCACTGGGTTTAGGTTCGAGCTGCTCTAAGCCCCAAAATGGCTTCAGGCGAGTTTTATTTTTAGGGAATTTGCATAGGGACACCTGGTTGCCTATACACTCTCCAGTTGGAGCACAGGCCTCCCTGTCCAGCCTGAATCACACATTTATTTCACCTGCCTGGCCCTGTAGGCACTCAGGTTTGTAACACTTACTCCTAAGCCATTTCCCACGTATTCCTAAATGGTTGTCTGCTTGATTCCCAAAGAAATAGAAAGAATTTAAGTTCTGGTAAAGTGTCCTGGGTTCAAATCCCAGCCCTGCCACATGCTAGCTGTGTGAATTTGGGCAAGTAACTTTCTCATTTCTAAAAAACAGAGACGACAATAATGGTTCCTACTTTCTAGGGGCATAGTAGGAACTGAAGGGGTTAATATTCAGAAAGTGCTTAAAATAGTGTCTGGCACCTCCAGGAAAACCATCAGTGTTCTTAGGACCCCGTTTCCAGCTGCTGTCTGTACCTAAGAGGGTTCTTTTCACAGTGTTTGTAGAACCCAGGTCAAAGGAACAATGTCTTCAGCAAATTCTTCCCATATTCGGTGGGAAATGAGGGCACCAGCCTAGCTGAGTTTCTGGAAGCCTATGATTCGGTGCCCGACATGCTTGGCAGCCCCTCTGGCCTCAGAGGAATGACAGAATCTGGGAGGTAGCCTGAATGGAGCAGGCCTCAGAAAATCCCGCCTTCCCACCCTTCAGAAACCAGGAGTTTCAGGCTGTGCTTTCCTTGCCCAGGCACAAGGGCTTGGGGAGCTGCCAGGGGCCTTTCAACTCTCCCGCCCTGCCGAGCCCAGCTGGGCTTTTTTCAGAGCCACCCCCATACACCTACTCCCTTGTGCATCACGCCCGGGCCTGCCTGGTCTCCCGGGAAGCTGTGCCAGAGGCCCTGGTACCCACACAGGTCTGGCTGCCCCTGCTTGGCAGGGAGAGGGTGGGGAGCATCTCTTGACATTCAGGGCCTTCCCCAGAACTAATGCCAAACTGGAGCCCGGCTGGAGACAGGGAAAGGAGCCTGGGGGAAGTGTGTGTACTGTGCACACGCCCACCACCGGCCCCTGAACAGAGGTGCCACTTCTGGACTCCCTGCACACATGCCCCATAGTATCCCCAGGAATCTTCTGCCTCCTGTGCTATTTCCCAGCCCCGCTCCCCTTCCCTGCATCCATCTGAGTGTGAGTGTCTATTTGCATAGTTCGAACTCCGTGGGTGTTTTGCTTAAGCTCTGGTTACCGTGCAGGAGTGCGTGGGCCCAGCAGCACAGTGGCAGGTGAGGGTGCCAGTTGGGGGAGCACGTGTGCAGGCACACGCCCAGTCGCCTTGCCTGTGAGAGCAGTGTGCCCCAGGAAAGGTTAAACACCTGTTTCTGACTGTCAGGAGGCATTTAACTGGGCACCTGCACACCTGTCACCTCCTGCTACCTGGTCTCACAGGAGAACCCAACAGACAGGAGCCTCAAGTGGGCCCTAGCTGAGGATCTGTGTGCCCAGGGGAGCTTGAGTTTGAGGAGAGGCAGGTTCTTTGAGATCTCAGAGCTTCCTCTTTCCTCTTCTCTTTTAATTTCAAATGGGTCTTTTCTACCTTCTTGTCACCCCAAGCAGAGAAGCCATCCCCAGTCCTGTTTGGAGGGAGAGGGTGTAAGGGCAGGAGGACACATGCCCAGCCAGGATTTACTCACTCTCTCACCCCAAAGGGGGTACAGCCAGGGTGACCAACTGTCCGGGTTGTTCCTGGAGGGGGAGCTCCCAGTGCTACAACCAGGAAACTCCCAGGCACACTGTCCAGTCCTTATTCACATGCTGGTATGAATGGCATTTCTGAAGAAATCTATAACCACCGCCAAGGCTGTCACCTGTCACCTGCGACCCTCAGGCCAAAGACAGCGTCCCACTTAGTTTCTGCTTCTCTTTGCCATGGAGAGCCGAGGGTGATGTGGGCAGCATTTGGTTTGCTCAGGGCAGAGCAGAGGGATTGAAGGGCTTAGCGAAATCACAGAGCAAGCTGGCAGTGCGGGCATGAGCGGCTCCACCCCCTCCGGCGGGCTCTCACCTGCCATGTGCGGTGCCACCTGCCACGTGCGGTGACGACTGTGAGCATGGGACTCTGTTAGTTTCTAGATCCAGGTGGGAGCAAGAGTCTCTAGAACTGGGGGAGGAGATCATTTGGGCTCCTTTCAAAAATGTTCTCCCTCTAAGAGGTTTTCTGAGATGCTCACAGGGGAAAAATAGTGCAGCTCTCAGTTGAATGATTCTATAGGAAAATCTCAAAATGGGATATAGAATTACCCCAGAATTGAAACCTTTTCCAGGGACGTGTGAGCTCCATGCATTTAAAGACTGAGAGGAGAACTTGAGCTCAGGTATCTATCTCATTGATCTCAATGTGCTGCCTTGTGGCCGGCCAGGTCTTGATCATGACCATTACTGGCTCTCAGCAGCTTTCTCTAGGCCACTCTTGCCACTAGGTCAGTGGTTCTCAACCTTCTGGCCCTTTAAATACAGTTCCTCATGTTGTGACCCAACCATAAAATTATTTTCGTTGCTACTTCATAACTGTAATGTTGCTACTGTTATGAATCGTAATGTAAATATCTGATATGCAGGATGGTGAAAGGGTCGTTCGACCGCCAAAGGGGTCGCAACCCACAGGTTGAGAACCACTGCACTAGGTGCTTTAAGAGTGTTACCTTAAAAGCACGGGCCAGACACCTTCCCCATCCACTGGGCTGCTGGCATGTCTCAGTTTTCCCACTTGCTGAATGGAGACAAGAATATGGCCCAGCTCCCAAGGAGAGAACAGTATGGCTGCCTGTAGCTGCTCTGTCCTGGGCTGCTCACAGGGCCACAGCGCTCTGAGGTGCAAGACCTGGTCTTGAGACCCCCTCTTGGGCCATATATGGTATGTTGGAGATTTTCTCAATTAAGATTGTCAGGATAGCCGAAACCGGTTTGGCTCAGTGGATGGAGCGTCGGCCTGCGGACTGAAGGGTCCCGGGTTCGATTCCGGTCAAGGGCATGTACCTTGGTTGCGGGCATATCCCCAGTAGGAGATGTGCAGGAGGCAGCTGGTCGATGTTTCTCTCTCATCGATGTTTCTAACTCTCTATCTCTCTCCCTTCCTCTCTGTGAAAAATCAATAAAATATATTTAAAAAAAAAAAAAAAGATTGTCAGGATAATGTATTCCCAAATGTTCTTCAGAAGTCACCACTACTATTAAACACGGCTGAGTCTGGATTCAGGGGCTTTCATGGTGGAAGTAAAATGTGTCTGAATACTTGCAGAAACAGATAAAAGGCCAATTAGAAAAGAATAATTAATATTCATAAGTGAGCCGACATGAAACAGCTCAAACCAGGGAGGGACAAGCATTAAAAAATATCCTTAGCCCTAGCCGGTTTGGCTCAGTGGATAGAGCATCGGCCTGCCAGTGACTGAAGGGTTCCAGGTTCCATTCCGGTCAAAGGCACATGCCTGGGTGTGGGCTTGATCCCCAGTAGGGGTCCTGCAGGAGGCAGCCAATCAATGTTTCTCTCTCATCATTGATGTTTGTATTTCTCCCTCTCCCTTCCTCTTTGAAATCAATAAGAAAATATTTTTTAAAAAAATCCTTAGCCTTGGCCAGTGTAGCTCGATTGGGTGTCATCCTCTGCACCAAAAGGTTGCTGGTTTGATTCCCAGTCAGGCCCCATGCTCAGGTTATGGGCTTGATCCCCAGTGGGGATCTGGAACTGGGGGTTCAGGAGGCAGCCAATCTATGTTCTGCTTTCTTTTTCTTTAAATATATTTTTATTGATTTCAGAGAGGAAGGGAGAGGGAGATAGAAATATCAATGATGAGAGAGAATCATTGATTGGCTGCCTCCTGCTCAGCCCCTACTGGGAATTGAGCCCTCAACTGGGCATGTGCTTTGACTGGAATCAAACCTGGGACCCTTCAGTCTGCAGGCTGACACTCTATCCACTGAGCCAAACCAGCTAGGGCTCATGTCAGTTTCTATTTCTCTCTCCCTCTCCCTTCCTCTTTCTCTAAAAGAAATAATTTTTAAAAAACAACAGAAAAACATCCTTAGCTGAGAACTCCAGCCTCTCTGATGACTCAAAGCTTTCAGTTTCCTGGAAGACTGTCACC
Source organism: Myotis yumanensis (assembly GCF_028538775.1). NCBI lineage: Eukaryota > Metazoa > Chordata > Mammalia > Chiroptera > Vespertilionidae > Myotis > Myotis yumanensis. Next base: position 30,732,598 of record NW_027223759.1, on the reverse strand, counting down.
TGGTACCAGTGGGGATCTCCATGCTTTCTCTCTTCCTCATGGGGCCACCAGTAGGAGTGGGGTACTCGAGGCTTGTTTGACAGGGGTTCTAAGAAGTCCTTTCACTTTCCTACCTTGTTCCATCATCTGGGATTCTGGGTATGGACAGTCATGTAAGCACCCACCTCCCTGCAGACGCTGTGAGCTGGGGTGGCAAGGTCAGGTCTGGCTGTGTCTCCACTTGGGGTGGCCCTGTGCCTTGTACAAATGACTGTTCAGCTGCTCTGAATCAAGTGGAATTGGGCCCGATGTGCCACTGAGCCCCCATCCCTGTTGTGGACACCTGCTCCATGCCAGAGGAAAAGAAAAATTGAACACACTTCAAACAGTTATGGCAAGTACCCCTGCTGATGGAGAGTATAGGCAGGAGCCTTATTCTACACATGGAGACGCTGGGACCCCAAACAGGAGCCTAATTTGTCAGCAGAGTGGCCCCTGCCCAAGAATAGAGCCCCTTTGGCCCTGGCTGCTCAGGCTCCATGCCGCCTATTCTCCCTCTCGCTGAATGGGGCCCTGGCTGACACCAGCTTTCCAGACCAGGGCAGACCAAAGAGGTCAGGGGCACTACCTGGAGCAAGTAGGGTTTGGCAGGAGCCAAGAATCAGGGTAAGATGTGAGGTGGAAAGTAGGGGGAGAGCCTGGGCAGCTGCCACATGGAGACAAGCCAGAGGTGTGTGCATGAGCAAGAAAGCGGGGCAGGAGGGGCAGTGGGAAGAGGACGCTTCTGAAGCCTGGCTTGCCCAACCACACAGAGGCATTCCAAGTGTGCCCTTCTACCTTGCTGCACTGCTACCAGGATGGAACTCCGAAGCCCCGCCCCACCGGGGGCACAAGTACCATAGCCACAACCCAGCACGTTTCAATGCAAGAGGCAGGGAGGCCGTGTGAGAACGAAGCAGCTCTTTACTGAACAAACTCTGGGCCAGACATTGTTCTGAGTTCTAGACACACATTAACGCAGTGAATCCTACGAGGCTTGCTGTTCACTCCACTTACTAAAGGGGAAACTGAGGCACAAAGTAGGCAGAGCTGGGATTTGAAACCAGGAACCTGGCTCCAGAGCCCCATGCCACCTGCAGTTGCAGGTGCAGCCCCAGCTTTCAAAGGGAAAAGTCCCAGTTCAGAAGCAACGTCATGGACAGGTTCCTGGGGTTTCCTCTGCTGACTGGTAAGGAGTTTATTTTCACAAATTGAGGCCCTCATCCCCTAGCAAATGTGTCTCAGGTTAGGGGTGCGGGGGAGGGGACAGGGAAGGCTTCCCAGATAGGTGGCTTCTGATTGTGAGACAAGATTTTTCCAGTGGGACCTGGTGACTTGGGAAGAAGGGCATTTTGCAACTGTTTGTTGCCAAGGGCTCACCAGAAGTTAGGCCACGAAAAGCCATGAGCCCCCAGGGTGTTCTGTTGTGCTTTTCCATGGCATCAGAAGTCAATTGGTAACATCTGCCTTGGCTGTTTCTCTAGGCTACCATTTACCACAGCCTGGCTCTGGACTGTGGGGTACAGTGTTGCTCAAGGTCCCTTTTAGAGCGACTCACAGGACCAATCTCTCTCTGGCCTCTGAAACCAGAGCAATGTTGCCTGGCGGTCAGGAGCACGGACGCTGGGTCCCCCTTCCTGTCCTGTGAAGACATCATGTCACGCCTGCCTCTGTGACTTAGAGTGTGGGTGTCGGGCAAGATTAATCCCAGCGAACTTCAGTTTTTTCACCTGCAAAATGGGACTTGATAACAACCTTCTAAGACCTCTCTCAAATCATTCATTCCATTTTTGTTTGCAGACCCTCCGTGTCTTGTAACTAATCACATTTCCCTCTCCATCTGTGCACCCACCTGGAAGGCACTCTGGATTCCAGAACCACCTCAGGTGGGTGGGACTAACCCGAACCTGGCTTCCTCCCATTCCTATTCTCCTTTCCCGTAGTCCAGTGGTCAGCAAACTGCGGCTCTTTGGCCCCTGAGTGTGGCTCTTCCACAAAATACCACATGCGGGCACGCACGTACAGTGCGATTGAAACTTCGTGGCCCATGCGCAGAAGTTGGTATTTTGTGGAAGAGCCACACTCAAGAGCCAAAGAGCCGCATGTGGCTCACGAGCTGGTTTGCCGACCACTGCCTTAGTCCAACTTCAGTGACTTTTTTCCTGTTGGCCTTTAAGTATTTCTAGAAACTTTAGAACTGAGGCCTAAACTCATTAAAACAGTAATTATTTAAAGAGCTGGATGGAGCCCTTTTTACCTAAAGCACTTCCTCACAGGTTGTGTCATTTAAGCCTCACACCAATCCAGGTAGGTGCCTCATTTTACAGGAGAGGAAATGCACTACCAGAGCAAGCTGGTGGATGGAGACAGGTCATCCATCCCATGCCAGCGACCCAGCCACCCAGCACTGGCCTCCCCTGGCCCCTGGTCTGGCTCCGTGAGTGGCTGCCCCCACTCTCCCAGCCACCGTGGGCCTGGAGCTGAGTTGGAGTCGAGTGGAGAGAGCTGAATGGCTCTGCAGAATGTGGGAGCATTTGAGCCTTGCCAGGACACTGGCAGCAGTCATTCGGTTGACATCTCAGTGACGAAGCAACCCACAACTTAGAAAGTTGATGGTAAGTTCTATTATTATTAGTTGGTGGTAAATTCCCTTCTTGGCACACAAAGCTCATGATTTGTTGCCTTTCAAGAAACTGTGGCAGTGCTGTTGGTGGTAATTGCTCCGAGGCCACCCAGCTCTGCCCTCCAGGCTCTTATTCCTGCCCTCAGTCCCCATCTATCCAAGGGCCAAACCGTGGGTAAGTCAACCAGGAACCAGGGCCACCTGCTGCCTCCTGGCTGCTGGAGGTCAGGCCTGGCAGAGGGGTGAGCAGGACAGGCCGGGAGAGAGCAGTGTCACAGCCTGAAACCCTAGAAATAGAGTCAGGGGGCTCCCACACCGCCGGCTCACTGGGGGCTCCCCGCAGATGAGGGAGCCTGCCTTGCCTATCCAGACAGAAGCACAGAGTGAAAGTGGCAGACAGGCCCACGGCAGCCACACCCCTGGCCGTGGCCCAGCTTCTTTCTTGTCTGGAACAGGCCCTTTTCCAGTCCTTCCATATCCCGATTATGGGTGTGCACGTGCATTGGAAGTATGACCACAAACACATATCCATATCAGGGACATGTTTCGTGAGTGGGGGCCGGATGTGTATTTATGCATGTGCCTGTGATGTTGGCAGTCATGCAAGCACCCTTCCCGTCTAGGGGCTGGTGCACAAAGCAGTCCCGGCAGGCATGTGGGTGTTTGCTTCATTCTCCTTTGTACTTTTCTGGTTGTTTTTTAAAAAACCTTCCCAAATGTAAGCTCACACACACACAGTTTCCCTGCCCTGCTCAACACCCCAGGGAGAGGCAGGCACAGTCAGGAAGGTTCCACACTAAGTGTGTCGAGGGTCACAGAAGCAGGAATCGGAGGAGAGAGATGAGCTCCCCCTGAGCAGTTAGGGAAGGCTTCCCAGAGGAGGCATCCTCTGAGCTGGAACTTCAAAGGTGAGGCGTGCTGCTCCAGGTGGACTCAGACCTTTCCCTGCTGATTGCTCCTCACGGTCCCATCCCCTTTCCTCAGGCTGAGCCCTTCCTCCCGGGGCTCCTTGCTTTGCTATACCCACCTCCCCTTTTCACCTCACTGTACCTCTGGTACATGCCCATGTATCTCCCTGGTGCCCCAGTTTTCTGACCAAAACAACAACAACAAAATACGAAGTCAAACAAATAGCGAAAAATGTAGCTTATCTGGGTGGTAATGAAACCTTAGTTCCGCCCTGACCAGTTTGGCTCAGCGGATAGCGCATCGGACTGCGGACTCAAGGGTCCCAGGTTCGATTCCGGTCAAGGGCATGTACCTTGATTGCGGGCACATCCCCACTGGGGAGTATGCAGGGGGCAGCTGATCAATGTTTCTCTCTCATCGATGTTTCTAACTCTCTATCTCTCTCCCTTCCTCTCTGTAAAAAATCAATAAAATATATTTAAAAAAAAAAAAAAAAGAAACCTTAGTTCCAGTAGAAACATTTCATTTGGCCCAGTCTTTTTCTAAATGTTTTTGAGACACCTAAGCCTAAGAATAGAAAGATGATGGAACTAACCCAGTCCCACATCCCAGCCTCGGAGGCATGATTCCTCCATAAGCCCCCTTTGGGCCACCTGGTCTCAGCCTGAACACCTGCACACGCAGGTGATCACACAAGCCTGCATGGACACCCAGGCACGCAGCCTGCCTGGTGGTGAGTGAAATGCCCGCCTCCCCCATGGGCCATCAGATCGCAGGCAGCCTCCTTGCCTCCTGCTGAGCTCCCTCCCTGTGCCTCTCTCCCCTGCCTGGAACTGGGGGCACCGTGAGAGGGGACCAGCAGGCCCCATGAGCTCTGCCTAGTCCTCACTGTGTGGTCTTAGAGAAATCGGTGAGCTTCTCTAAGCCTCCGTTTCTTTTTGTAAAGGTGGGAAGAGGACGAAGAAGAAGTTACAGTTTGTAAACTTTCAACTGCTCTGCAGATGATACTCATTATGATGAGACCACTTGAGGGCAATTACAGAGCAGCCATCAGGATCATAGAACAATGCAGGGGTACGGCACACATATGTGCTAGAGAGGCCCCCAGGAGAGCACTGGGGGCTGAGACCTCTAGAGGCTTCCGTTTGGGGAGTGTCTATGCCCATTCTCAAACAAGATAAACCGCCTCTAATCCTTAAAGCCAGCCTGGGGAAGGGAGGGGAGATCAGCCCCAAGTGACCACGAGGACCTGTTGGCTTAGTTGGATCTTAGACATCAGGCTGGGTCCGGAATTTGGATCTTCTGGCAGCAAAATGTGGATGCTCCTACCCTGCAGCTGCAGTGGGACAGATTTCAAGTCAGAGATCTGAGCAGACGTGAGTCACAGGAATTGATGAAGACAAGTCACATTTGCTGTAGGGGAAGGACGTTCATTCATTCATTCATTCACTTATTCATTCACCAATACCTGCTTCTGAACACCTATCTCCTGCTGAGTAAATGAAAATAAGGAGGGGGAGTCATTGAAGTGAAGTGTGTGGGTTCCTAAGGGCTTATGTGGCAGAGACAAGGTGCCTTCCTCATCCTCATTAGTGCTAAAGCCAAGACCCAGCCTGAGGCTGGCAGAGACCAGTCCCAGTCAGTTAGCAGGAGCCTTCTGTGCATGGGCAGAGCCTCTGTTTTTCATCAAGACTAGTTAAGTGGACCCCAGAGCCTTCGTTGAGGGGGGCAGGAAGGCACAGAAGGAGGGGGAAAGAAGATGAGTGGGCCTCTCTCCAGTCACTCAAGGTGCCCAGGGGACAAAGGGAGCTGGAGACGGAGCCTGGCAGGGCAGACCAGGTTGGCAGAAGCAGGGCCAGGAGCAGATCCAGGGCCACCAGGCCTGCATGTGGGAGGGGCTGGCGGATGGAAGCAAGCATGACCCAAGGGGGGAGCAGCATGATTAATAGGATGATGGGGGCAGATGGACGGGCAACCAGGGCCACTCTGGGCACCAGCCTCCTGCTCCCCAGCCGAGAACCAGGCCAATGGCTTGGGGCAGGGATGCTGCTGGCCTCTGGCAGGGATGAGGCTGTGGTGAATGAATCACTGGCTGGTGCCAGGAGCCTGCAGGCCTCAGCAGTCATTCCCTGAGGACCAACTAATTCACTTGGAGTGAGGCCGGACCGCTAATGATGGGAGCAGCCTGCACAGGCCCTGTGGAGCTCCTTGTGCAGCTGACCACTGAACAATGGGTAGGGCAGCAGGGACATGAGGGCCCACCTGCCTTCAGGAGAGGCAGCAATGCCCCTGAGGGAGGGAAGACCCCTACCTGGGGCCAGCTTGAGTCTAGGGCTGGAGAAGAGGCACAGACTCCCCTCCTGAGCCACAAAGAACCTAATTATGGTGGGACAACAGGGAAGGGAATATGGGGGTGTGGACAGGGAGGACCAGCCTAGTCTCCCCTCTTGGGAGAAGGAGGAAGTGTGACATTCCAGGGCTGATCCCCATCCTGTGCATGTCCCTAGGTTTAGTGAGCACATACTGAGTGACTTTCTGCTGGGGTCCAAACACCATCCCAAAGACTCAGCCAGGAAAGGGCTCAGCACACAGTAACCACCACAGTGATAACAGTCAACTTCATACACTGTGTGCCCAGCCCCAAACCAGCTCTCTATGTGCTGCCTCATTTGTCCTCGCATTCACCTGGGAGGCAGGGACTGTTAAGGATGCCCATTTTACAGATGATAAAACTGAGACTCAGAAGGGTAGATCACTCACCCAAGGCCCTTAACCTGTAAGCAGTGGGTCTTGAATGACTCCCATGTGTAACCTCTGCTTGGTACAGCACCAGGACTCTGGGCTTGTGTCCTTAAGAAATTGAAGGCCATACCAGTGGCTCAATGGGGCCAGAAGGGCTGGACAGTGGTGAAAGGAGAGGATTGAAGGGCTTGCCTTTGGGTTCCTAGCTCCCATTTCAGTGTTGAGGGGGCCTTCTTCCAGGGGACAACACATTAACAGAGTTGGCCATTGGCCACTCTGTTATTTAGTGCCTATGAGGAGAAAAAAAGGAAGATATTGAACGAGTTCCATCCCTAAGGAGCTATGCATGTGAACGGTTGTAATCTAGCATGATGATTAAAATGATTACTATGCTGGAGGTGCTGGCAAAATGCAGAGGGAGCCTAGGGAAGCCTAAGTAAGGCCTGGAACAATCCTGGAAGGCTTCATGAAGGAGGCAAGCCCGAGCTGAGGCTTGAGGGGTAAGTAAAGCCTGAGAGTTGGTCAGGCAGGCAAGGTGGGTGAGGATGTTGGGGGTCCAATGGACTTACGACACAGAGAGCAAAGAATCAGAGAGGAAGGTGAGGGCAAGCCGAGCAAGTGAAAGATCCATTGGGAGTCCAATGGTGACAAGCAAGGCCAGAGAGGTGGGCAGGCACAGGTGCCCCAATACTGCCTGGTGGTGGAGGGTTGCTGTCGAGGTCTAGGCAGGGCAGAGACTATTCGTTGTGGGGTTCAAGGGTGGGTGGGGGACCCTCTGCCTCATACCAATACTTGGGAAGGAAGGCCCATGGTTTTTCCCTCTAGGGGTATGCAGGCACCAAGCCAGTCCCTCCCACCTGTTGCACGGAAGTACCTCAGAATGAGGATGACTGGGGCACCCACACTGACCACAGATGCTCAGACCTGGGCCTCAAGCCCAGAGGAGGCCTGGGTGCTGTGGGATCATCCTGCTCCCCCTCCAAGGCCCAGTGATGGTGCGCCAGCTGCAGTGGCTCTGGGCGCCTCTTCTCCCATCAATGCCTCCTCTGTGGCCTGGGCCTGGGAGGGTGGGCCGGGTAAGGCCTTGGGCCCCAGCCAGCCTGGTCCCCTCTCGGGGTGGCACGGGCTGGCCTCCTTGACACTGGGATCGGGGTCCTAAGTAGGCATTCTCCATCCTTAGGGCCTGGTGCTCCCAAAGCCCCTGCTGAGGCTGTCCTGTGCTCACTTGTGAAATCCAGCTCAGGGAAAATGTCCCCAAACACACATTCATTCATTCAACAAAATGGGCACATGTGTACACATAAGTGTGGGAGAAGTACAGCTTTCTTTTTCTACAATACTAATGGCCTTTTTTTAAAAAAAATGATATTACTATGTTTAATAGTTTATAAAGGGAGAGAGAGAGGGAGAGGGAGAGAGAGAAACATCGATTAGCTGCCTCCTGCAAGCCGCCCAACAGGCCTGAGCCATTGCCCAATTGATGGAGAATCAAACTGGCAATGCTTCAATGCACGGGACGATGCCCAACCAACTGAGCCACACTGGGCAGGGCACTAATGGCCTTTTTATGTCAAGCCTGATCTAGGGGTGCTGTCTTCTTACCACAACCCTAGGTCCTCCCTGGTGGTACCCAGACCTTGCATGGGGGGCCCTGGAGATCCTAAAATGGTCCCCTCTGCAGGCCACAGCTCCAATAGCCCTCACATTTGTTTTTAATCCTCACTGGAGGATATTTTTCCATTGATTTAGAGTGTGGGGAGAAAGATTGAGAGAAACATCGACGTGAGAGAGACACATTGAATGGTTGCCTCCTGATTGCACCCGACACAGGCCGGGGATCAAACCTGCAATCTAGGTACATGCCCTTGACTAGGAATCGAACCCAAGACCCTTTGGTGTGCGGGTAGATGCTCTAACCACTGAGCACACTGGTCAGGGCCAGCCCGCATTCTTGCCCACACACATGCCCACTCAGGCTGCACTTGGGCTCAGGGACACATCCTGCATTTCTGAACCCCAGTTGCACACCCCTTGCTGTGCAGGGCCCCCTTGGAAGCCCATCCATATCCTTGCGGTGTACACCACTGCTCCCCAAACTCCCCAAGAAGGGGCAGGAGCCACAGTGCACTCTGACCACGGGGAGGCTGCCCTGTGATTCCATTCAAGCCATTTTTCCTTCCCACTAGTGACAACTGTTCGCTTTCAGGAGTGCTTCGTGTGCATTGCATCATCCAGTCCTTCCAACAAACTCACAAAGGCAGTCTCATGTTGCTCCCAAATTACAGTTGAGGGAGCTGAGGCCCAGAGAGGGTCAAGGTCTAGATTGATTCCCAGGCTGTGGCCCCAGGACCCTGGTGTTAATTCCTAACCAGGGCCTCTTGTCCCCCGCCCACAGACTTACCTGGCCTCTTCTCACTGGACGTGGTCTCCCCACTGCCCTGTTCAGCAAGAAGATGCTCCCTGCTCAGCATCTTCTCTAGCTCCCAAGGACTCCAGGATGAAGTCCTCATTCACTTTGGTGGTCAAGGCCCCTGTGTTGCCTGCATCTCCTCCTCACTGTGAACCTCTTGCTCCTGTGCCCCTGTCATTCCCATCTCCAAGACTTTGCTCAGCTCTCCCACCTTCTCTTCCCTCCTGCTACACCCATACCATTCTGGCCTTGAGAGAAGAACAGGTGAGAAGAAAACCAAAAGGAATGGTCCTCACCCACACTGGGCCCTGGCCTGGGCCTCATGGTCCACTCAGTGTTTTCCTCTCTGCTGCTTCCCATGCAGCTCTGCCCCTGGCTCCTCAGGAACTGGCCCATTGAAGCCCAAGGCCAGTGATGTGCAGTATGCCACAGTCCGGCCACGGCCTGGTGCCAGGCTGACCTGTTCTCAGGGAGCTCAAGTATGGAGGGAATGAGGAGGCAACAGGCGGCGGGGAGCACGAGTGCTGCCATCCTTCCCCGCACCAACTCTCCAGGCCCCTGGGAGTGGTTGCTAGGCTAGCACATGGCAGCAGTGGGAACACTCTCTCTCATTGCAGACACAGCCTGTCAGCTGCACCCACAGTCCACAAGGCAGGAGCTGGCTGTGGGCATGGGGCAGCTCTTCACCCAGGGGAGGTGCTATAAGGCTAGCCTGACTATGGGGCAGGGGGAGATGGGCACAGATGGAGCAAGGCCCTGGACCACAGGAAGTGAAGCCCTTCTATAACCCTCCAGACAAGGGTGACCCAATGATGGTGGGGGTTCCCACTCCTGGTACCAAGGAGTCCTCTTTAAGAGCCTTACTAATTTTCACCCTGTCTGCTGGGCCACCCAGGGGCCCTCCAGGTATTACTTGGGGCCAAGGGGCTGGTAGGAATGTCCTGGCTCACTCCCCCAGCCCTGGCTATGCCCCTTTGCCCCTGTGCGGGAGGACCCAGGGATAGAGAACTCTTCCAGGTCTCATATCTGGGAGCCCCCTCTCTTCTCCAGAGCTCCAGCCACTCAGAGCTCCTCCATGACCTTCATTCTGACCAGGAGCTTAGAGACTGGGTCTGCTCCGGGCCTTCTGCTGCCCTTGTGCTCTCATAGGCTCTGGCCCTTCTTGTGGTCTTCCCTGGGTCTGCTCTCAAGATGTGTGTGGCTGAAGGGGAGGATTTGAACCTTGGGCTGAGGGGGCCAGATCATCAGACCTTCCCTGGGCCTTTCCTGCCCTTCCCTGCTGCAGTCCTAGAAGCAGATGTATGGGTGGTGTGAGTAGTGAGGGCTGGTGGAGGGAGGGGCACCATGATTCTGGGCAGACTCCTGCCAACACGTTTCCCTGCCCCTCCCCAGCCCCTCTACTCATTATCAACTTGGGGTTTGTGTGCAAACAGCAGCTGGTCTCTTTTGTCAGCCTTCCCTCCCCCTCTCTCCACCCTGCTCCTTCCCTCCTCCCCAATGCCTCCCAAATGGCTCATCCATCGTAGGTCCTGCCTGTCCCCCCAGGTGATTTAAAACTGGGACTCTGGGGAGCACCTGGGGAGCACCATTCTTGGCCCTGGGCCCAAAGTTCTCCTCTAGCCCTTCAAAGAGGTGACATTAAATCCCTTTGGGACATGAGATCCAGAGAGGGTGACAGAGCCAAGCTCTCAAAGTGGGCAAGTGCAGAGCAGGGACCAGACCTGTGTGCCTGTTTGCTGAGTCAGTCTATTCCCCAGGCTTAACTGTCCCTCTGGTCACCCCAGGGCCTAGCATCACGTCTACTGGGGGCTCTGCAAAGACATCCTAACCTGTGTCAAGGGCTTTAATCGAAGGAATTCTGTGTGCCTGAGGCTGGGACAGGAAGGCAAGCAAGGCTGGATGTTATACCCAGGAGTTGGGACTGGGTGCTCAGCCAAGGGCAATGGGAGAAGGAACCTTGCCAGCAGCAGGCCCTGCAGATTGTGGAGGCAGAGAGCAAGGAGACCCATTAGGAGAAAAAGCAAAAACAGAAGAGTGTGGACCAAGGCACTGGCCCTGGGGGAGTGGGGCAGCCAGATCTGGGAGACTTGGTCTATGAGGGGGGTGGGGATGACACCCAGTTGTTGGCAGGCAACGGTGAAGATGTGAGTCCTTTGCAGATATAGAAGATGGCATGGCAGGATGAAGACCTTGAGTTTGAGACAAACTGGGTTTGAGATATTTGAAGGATGTTCAGGTGGAGGTCTCCAGGAGACCTAGGAAACAGGTCTGGGCAGGGCAGGTGGAGGTCTAAGAGTAGATGAGCTCGGAAAGTGAAGGGAATATGGGAAGAAGGGGACTGAGGATGGCATCCTGAGCAGACTTGCAGGGGGGCAGTTGGGGTGAGGGAGAGCAAGAGGAGTGTGCACTGGGTTTGGGAATTTGGAAGAGGTAGGGGCTGTGGCCTGTGTGGGTGTGTGGCTCCTTACCAGGCACTCACTCTGCTCTTCACAGATTTTAGCTCTTAATCCTACAACAGGCCTGGGGTAACAAGCCCATCTAAGGTGCAACCAGATTAGGCTTGAAGGTGCTGGGTGACCACCAGTGTTGGGGCTGAGGGCTTGTTGCAGTCTCTTGATTAGGCAAGGATGGAGCACCACGCTTTGCCAGGAGCTGGGGTGACTGAGTCTGAGTTTCTCAGGGCCTCACTGCTGAGATCAGAGGGGACGGTATGCTAGGTGAGCGGTGGTGGGGATCTGCGGGAGGAGTCACCTAGGACTCCCAAGGGCATCACAGAGGATGCAATCCCCGGGATAGGTCTGGAAGGAAGACCACGGGCTCATTAGGTGACGGTATCTGCAAGGCAGCAGGCAGGGAAGGGGCCTGAGCAAAGGCAAGGAAGCATGAGAGCGGGAGGAGAGGGAGGAAAACCGCGGCCCAGGAAGGAAAGGTGGGGCCTGAGCTGGACCACTGCCCGGTCCTGGGCTCACTCGGAGCCCCCGCCCCCCGCCCAAGGTCAGAGTTCAGCCTCTCAAAGAGCTTTTCTGGGGCTTGGGCCAGGCCCCCGGGGGCCCTGGGGCAGCTGAGGGCGCTCGAATGTGCAAGACCATGGGCAGGCCTGTGCCTGGCGGCGGCCCCAAGTGCCCTGGGACCGGCAGGGGCGGGCCCTGCACACGCGCGTGCTCACACAGAGTACACGGTCGTGTGCGCACCAGCCGGTCCGCGCGGGACGGAAGTCACAGGGCCGGAGGCCCTGAGCCGGGCCGTGGGAGCCGCGCCGAGGGCCGCCAGGGTAACAGCGAACAAAGGACACGGCGGGGCGGGGCCCCTGAGCCGGGCCGTGATTGGCGGCCGGAAGCCCCGGTCCGGCGGTGATTGGCCGCGGCCTCAGCGGGGCCCCTCGCGGCCGAAACCTGAGCCTGAAACGTTGGCCCAGGACCCGCCCGGGCCCCCGCCATCTGCCCCCGGGGCGGGGCGCTGGCCGGAGTCGGGTTCCTGCCCAGCCCCCCCTCGCCTGGCCGGGCGACTTGTGCACCGAACCGCCCCCCCCCGCACCGCCGTCGCCCCCAGGCCCAGGCGGAAAGGCCCTGGCGGGCAGGGTTCCCGGGCACGGGAAGGCCAGGCTGCCCAAATGGAAAGGGGTTCGGGCTCAGGAAGCTGCCCCTTCCTCGTGGCCGGACCGGGAGAGGGGTCCGGGGGCAGGGGACACTCGGAGAAGACCGGCTGGGGGTGGGACGAGCGGAGGGGCAGTTCACTGACCTGCCAGCCAGGCCACCGCGGGTGCTAAGGACCTAGGAAGGGCGAGGGGCTTCCCTGCTCCATCCCGCTCTCCCCGCGGCCAGGGAGGTGAGGGAAGGGGTGGAGCAAGAGCCCGGGCCGCCAATCACAGCCTCCGCTCAAGTTTGAATCCGGGCCCGCGGGTTCGGCGGCCTGGCTGCCAGGTGTGCTGGCGGCGTCTTTGTCCCCACTAGCCTGCCCGGGCGCGCCCCACCCTTCGGGAGGCTCTGGCCCGCCCAGCTGTTTCCCCTCCTCTCCCGGTTCCCCAGCTGGTACGGAAGCTGGACCTGGTTCTGCCCGGGAGCCCTGATGACTCCCAACCATGCCGCTCGCTCGGCCCCACTCTCAGCTCTGCAGAGACAAGTTGCAAAGCACAGCTGCCTCCATCTCCCAAGATGGCCACCAAGGCCTGGTGGTGCTGGAGCCGAGGGGGTAAGAGCCCATGATCTGCGGCCAAGTCCTGGCAGAGGGCTGGTACCGGCACAAGCTCTGCGTCCCAGAGCAAGCCCCTTCCCACAGAGGTGACTCCTCCAGTTGTGAAACCACGATCAGAAGAGCCTATTGCAGTGGTTCTCAACCTTCTGGCCCTTTAAATACAGTTCCTCATGTTGTGACCCAACCATAAAATTATTTTCGTTGCTACTTCATAACTGCAATGTTGCTACTGTTATGAATCGTAATGTAAATATCTGATATGCAGGATGGTCTTAGGCGACCCCTGTGAAAGGGTCGTTCAACCGCCAAAGGGGTCGCGACCCACAGGTTGAGAACCGCTGGCCTATTGCCAGGTGGTTGTGAGGATTAAAGGTGACCCTGCAGAGGGGAGGTTTTGTGAGAGAGAAGCCTCCACTGGGTGTGTGGGAGGGGAGAGGGATGTTATCACTCTGTGCCAATGTTTGGGACAGCCAGAGAGGGTGGTGAGACTCCTGGGTCCTGACCCCATGGGGGCAGCATGAGAGAATAGTGCAGTGCCATCCCCATGCAGCCCAGAGCCCCACAGGCCCTGAACAAAGGGGAAGCAGATTTTAGGGTCCTGGCCCTCACACCATCCCCAGGTTCTCCAGGAAAGACAGGGCAGATGGATCTGGGGGCTACTTTTCCTTTATCTTCAGCCCTGAGCTGTGGAGCTGGAGCCATCTCCCACGTGAAGGCCAGAGAGCAGGTTGGGGGCCCACGCACCCCTACGTTCTCCCCACTATGCTTCACCATCTATGGCTTTCTGCCTCCTCCCTCCAGCTCTGGCATGAAATTGGTCATCAAGACCATCTAGACTGCTTTCTTAATGTCTTCCAAATCTGTCTTCTTGCCCTGGCTGGTTTGGCTCAGTGGATAAAGCATCTCCCCATGGACTGAAGCGTCCTGGGTTTGATTCCGGTCAAGGTCACGTACCTCAGTTGCAGGCTCCATCCCAGTCCTGGTCAGGTCATGTGTGGGAGGCAACCAATGAGTGTGTCTCTCTCACATCGATGTTTCTATCTCTCTGCCTCTCCCCCTTCCTTCCACTCTCTCTAAAAACCAATGGAGAAATTATCCTCAGGTGAGGATTAACAACAAAAACAAAAAAGAAAAAGAAGGGGGGAAAAATCTGTCTTCTCTACCCCTCCACTGCCATCCTGGTCACAGCTGTACTGTGGTGACAGCATGAAATGCAAATTGGGTTTTGTCCCTTCCCTGCTAAAATTCTTTAGTGGCTCCCTGCTGCCCCCAGGACCCTCTGATGGGACCTGTCAGTCTAGTAACTGCATAAGCCCACACTCTGAACCAGCCTGCTGGTGATTAAATTCTGAGGCCAGTGCTTGCTAACTGTGCCTTGCTTTCCCCATCTGTAGAATGGGGATGGGGTAATGATAACAACTTGGGCAGTGTTCCAGGTGCTTTGCACATAATCATTGATCCATTTAATCCTTACAACAACTCTGAGATAAGTAACTCATTATGCCTGCTTTACTGTGTACCCGTAATACCCACAATAAAAGTAGAATAATGGGAGCACCTAGTGCATACAGTTGTGATTAAATGAGTTAATTCATATCAAAATCTGGAAGAGCTTAGACACAGCTGGTGCTCAGTACATTCTAGCTGGTATTTTCAACCCAGCCCCTCCTGCCAACACCTTCCCCAGCTAACCTCCAGTCCCACTGAAGCTTTGGAATTTGCCTCTTCACTTGTCCTGTTTCCTTTCTCCTTCCCTCCCCTGTCCTCCCCTGCTCTCCCCTTTTCTGTGTCCTGTCATCTGACACAGAATGGGTGCTTAATACATATTGAGGAATGAGTGGATGAGGTTTTAGGGAGGAGGCTGGACTGAAGGGATTATTCAATGCTCACCCGCCCCCTGGTGGCCATTGTGGGCATTCCAGGCCCTGGTCTAACCTTTAAAATGGGAGGGCGGAGACAGTCTCAGGCAAGGCCTGGGAAGCTGGAACACATCTACGTGAGGTCAGACACTGAACCCAGGGGGTTGACCCCAGGGCTTAGTCCCCAAATGTCTATGGAGCTTCAGGGATTTTCAGACCCCCAACCAACTCAATCTTTCTTTCTCTTCTCTCTGAGAGCTGTGTGTGTACTTGTCAGTGTGAGCAGGACTGTGTGCCGATGAGGCCAAGAGTTCAACTGTGTTTGCACAGAACAGATGGCGGCAGCAGGTTCTATCTTGGGAAGAGGTATGTGTGGTGGGAAATTCATGAATGTGTAGTAGGGACACATACATGAATGTGTGTGGCTCTCACCAGAACCTATCTAGGTTGAGAACGCTGGGCCTCAGCCTGCCAGTGAGCCGAGGGTGAGCTGCAGCCCATCACTGGAACTTTCTGGTGTCCAGGTATCTATACTCTAGAAGGACCAGTGCCCAAGCCCCGAGCCTTCGGTATGCATTGGCAGGTACTAGGTAGAGCCTGGGTGTGCACCTTGGAGTTGCCTCTCCTATGTGTGTGTTCACAGTATGGAAACCGGTCTATCATCATTCCATTTGCCTCTGCTGAGCACCTGCTGTGTGTACTCCTGGGGCAGGAAGGAGTTGTACATCTTCATTCATGAGCTCCCTGTGGTGACAGCATGAGATACTCGTATCTCTCCTAAGTTATTGTGCCAATTTATCTTCCTGTGTATTGGTAGACTTTTTTTTAAGAGGAAGGAATTTGGAGTCAGACATGTTTGCATTCAAATTCAGACTTCACCCAGCCGTGTGATTTAAATAAGGGGTTTAACTTCATCGAGCTTCAGTTTCCTCATCTGCTAAATGGGGATTATAATAATGTCTATGTCCTAGGTCAGTGGTCGGCAAACTGCGGCTCGGGAGCCACATGCGGCTCTTTGGCCCCTTGAGTGTGGTTCTTCAACAAAATACCGACTTCTGCGCATAGGCCATGAAGTTTCAATCGCACTGTACATGCGTGCCCGCACGTGGTATTTTGTGGAAGAGCCACACTTGAGGGGCCAAAGAGCTGCATGTGGCTCTCAAGCCGCGGTTTGCCAACCACTGTCCTAGGTTGTTGTGAGAAGTAAACAAAGAATGGAAAGCCTGGGACAGGGTAGCAGGCACACAGAAGGCACATGATAGGTGGTGGTGATTACGGTGCTGTGTGTTTTTTGACTTCTAGCTGGGCCTCTGCCCTATGCTTCCTGTCCCCATGTCTCTGTGTCCTGTGACCCATGACACAAGGCAAAGTGTTAGGCCAGGTTCTGCAGACAGTCTTGTAAGCAGCTCCCCACAGCCTGGCTCAGAATACTTTACAGCATGGACTGTACACGCTGCCCGTTTCATTCAGATGTGAATGTACATACAGGTGACCTGATTTTCCAGACCCCACATTGCAACACCTAGTCTGACTGGGCAGATATATTTATGGGGCTGAGGGACCAAAAGGTTTGAAGCTGGTCCTTGCAGACTCCCCAGCTTCTGGCCTTGGCACATTTGGCCACCTGGGGGAGCCCTCTGTCCCCTTTGATCAGAGGGAGTGGAGGGGGATGAGTGAAGAGAGGAGGGGTGCTGGCTGCTTTGGGGACCAAAGAAAGTCCAGGAGTGGAGGGGGGGAGGTACCTTAAGTGTCCCTTCTAGGAGGCAGGCCAAGAGTTAACCCATCTGTTACCAGCCTCTACCCTTTATGTCCCAGGGGCCTGGGGTTCTAGGCAAAGATGCCCAGTGTGGGGAGGGGGGTGATTTGACCTCCTTGGGAGCACTGGCAGCAGAGGAGAAAAACCTGGTATTCCTTGCAAATGAATGCGAACCTCAAAATGTGCTCGGGAGAAGTAAGCATGAGAGTGCGTGTAGCCTCTCACATCAGCCCAACTGCCTGAAACCCTCCAGGACCCTTCACCTTGGTTATCTGGCCCATCGCTGTCAGAGAGTAGCTGTGCAGGGTCCACTAGGCAGAGCTCAGAACTGGTGCTCCCTCTGGCTCCTCTGAGCAGCAGCTGCCCCGTGACAGTCAGGCTACAGGAGTGCTTCTAAATCCTAAAACCCCGGGCCCTAGCTGGTTTGCTCAGTAGATAGAGTGTCGGTCTGTGGACTGAAGGGTTTGATTCTGGTCAAGGCCATGTACTTCGGTTGCAGGCTCCCAGCCCTGGCCGGGTGCGTGTAGGAGGCAACCCATCAATGTGTCTCTCTCACATCTGTGTTTCTCTTTGTCTCTCCCTCTCTTTTCCACTCTCTCTAAAAATCAATGGGAAAAATATTCTCGAGTAAGGACAAACAAACAAACAAACAAACAAAAACAAATAAATCCTCACAGCCCGGGATGTGGGGAGGCGGCTTCCATGTTGTCCTCCCCACTTTACAGTTGAGACCGTGGCCCAGAGGGTGAAGGAACTTGCCCTGGGCCCCCCAGCTGGTAGGCAGAGACCTCTTTGAACCCAGAGTTTCTGATGCCAGTGTCCAACCTCTCCCCTGCGCCCTGCCACTCTGGGAGGGAGAACTACAGCACTGAGACCCAGGCGGACAGAGGACCTGCAGGGAGGACAGGAAGGGCCAGAGAGGTGGGTGCTCAAGGGAACAAGGAAGAGGATGGCGAACCAGACAGTGCTGCCGAGACCAGCGTTTGAGCAGTTTCAGGGCCACAGGCTGAGGAATAAGCAAGGGAGGAGGAAGTGGAGACAGGACATTTCTTTCAAGAGGGTGGCTGTGATGAAAAGGGGCCCAGAGGGAGGGGCTCAGGGCACTCGTGTTAGCATGCAGGGACTTGGTGGCTTTAGTGTTGGTGGGAAGGAGCCAACATTGGGGACCAATATGGAGTCCAGTGCCCAGAACCTGGGGTAGGGGCGGGTGGCAGCCAGCACAGTGCCAGAGCCACCCTTCTTCCTCATTGAGGACAGGGATCCGAGCTGTTTGCAGGTGACCAAGGCAGGAAGTGGGATGTCCTGTGGGGTGGGGCTCTCTTTTCTCTGGAACCTGGATAGTAGAGAGAGGAAGGGGTAGGAGAAGGGGATGAAGGGGGCTTCCAGCTGGCTCTGGTCTGGGGGAGGGGGGTCAATCAGAGATGAGAGCCCTGGGGGAACAGTGCCCAGAGACAGCCTCTCAGGTCAGTAACCCCATCCCCATGCCTCCTTCCTTCTTGCCCAGCTCTTCAGGGAAATTCTAAGGACCCTCAAGAACTGAGGTTCCTCAGTGGAAAACAAAGGTTTCAGTAAAATGGGGGCCTCTGGCCTCATTCACGATCTCCAGTAGGCAGGGGGAGAGGAGCTGGGGGTGGACCCCCTTATCTTCCCTTGGGTACTCAACCTCCTTTCCTGGCCTCATGTCCCTCACAACACATTCCCAGGGCTTGATTGGGGCTACTCTATGCAGGGGTCTTGGAACCCATCTCTTCCTCAACCCACTTGGCCCCCCACTGGACTCCCTGGAGGCCTGCATGCTGGTGCTATGAAGTCCCGCCCACAGCCCATTCTAGTCCTGGAGGCCTGCAGCCTGGGGAACAGATGTCCCCCACTCTCCCTCCCTGACTACTGCTCAGTAAACCCTGGGGGCCCCTCGGCTCCTCTTTGTGGCCTCTCCAGTCTCCCCCCTTCCACTTTGGGAAGCAATGAGCTGAAAAGAGACAATATCTGGGTCTCCCCAGGGCCCCAGTGGCCAAGCTGCCTGCTTGGCCAGCAGCAGCAGGAAACAGCTATCCCCTCCCCCAGGGCTGGTGTCACCTCGCCCTGCATCATTTGAATGCCTGGCATCCTTTGAGGCAGGGTCCCCAGCTTGGCCCCCTCTCACTCCCAAGGTATTTTGTGCAAGAAAGAGCCTTGGGGGCCTGGCCTATGGAGACCCCTACCCAAAGCCACAACTGTTCTTATTATTGTGGGTGCTCCTCAAAGGTCTTTGCCACATCTGTCCCCAGACCCACAGGACCAGCTCAACTCCAGACTGAAAGCCATTCCACTCTGAGCCTGGGGGGATAGATACCTCTCTCCTATAGTCTAAATTTGACGCAGGACACAAGTGACTGCAGAAGGAGCAGAATGCTGTGCATTTCATTGGGAGAGGACTGAGGGCCCTGGGCTCAGGCAGGGGAGTGCTGGCTTCCAGCTGAGCCCCTGTCCCCAGCAGGTCAATGCCACTATGCCCCCTAGGTGCCCAAACTGCTCCTCTCTGTGAGGACACCCAGGTGTCAGCACTCTTTGGGGGCATCTGGGTCACACTGGACCTTGTCATAAGAGAAGCAAACATTGGTTTACATACTGGGTTCTCATTTGCATTTCACACATCAGCTCTGGCCTTGACCTTTTCCTCCCTGCTCCTTTCTACCTAGGGAAGGTTCATATGGCCCCGGCTCTGAAAATCACAACAATGACACATTGACCAGCAGAGTTGGGATCTGCATAAGGTCATCCAGCCAGCTAGGGTCAGAGCTGGATCTCCATGCTGGCCCTGAGAACCCATCTAGGGCTCTTTTCCTACATGCAGCCTGCCTCCGCCTTAGACAGCAGGGGCTCCAAGGGGCTCTCTTAGGGTCTCCAAGTCCTGGGGCAGCACCTGGGGGTCTGAGCCTGAGCATGTCTTCAAATCCACACCAATGTCAGGGAGGAAGGCACCTGTCCACACTCAGTGTCAACACAGTGGGAAGGTGAGGACAGAGTGAAGGTATGTTAGGAACTGGGTGGAGGGCAGGGGATGGGAGGGTGGGATCTGGGTGTGGGCTCCTACTTTCCTTGGTACATCTGAACCACCCAGGGGTCTCTCCCCAGCCCTTCTTTTCTCTCAGACTTGGTGAGTTTTATCTTCCTTTAAGGTGCCCTGCACTGGCCTGTTGGTTTCTGGGGTTCCCTCTGTCACAATGAGCTGCAGTGGGATTCAGCAGGAGCCATGGTCCTGCCCCTTCCCTCCTCGTGCCCCTCCCCCACAGGCCAGGCCCCTGCCCGAGCTCCCACCAGCACACCCTCAGGTGCTGTGACCTGGATGGATGCCTGCCCCCTCGGTGGCTGACAGGTCATTCTAGAAGGTGGGCACTCAGTGTGGCATAAAAACCCTTCTGGGAGGAAAACCTCTCTGGGAAGAGTCCCCCATCCTTCTTGGGAAGACTTCATGAACTTCACCCTCCATCTGCCTTTGGTCTGCAAGTTCAGGCCAGGCCTGGTCCCAGCCAGACTCCTAGTCTGCCTGAGGCAGCTTCAGGGCCAGAGCCTCCTCTCGCCACCCTTCATCAGATCCACAAACTGAGGGCAAGAGGTGTGAGTCGGCCCTGGCCAGTTGCAGAGGGGACCGGAGAGGGTGTGGACACTCTCCTGGGATTGCTCCCTACCTCTTAGCCACCCAGGACTCAGTCAACAAACACATGTTGACCCAGAGCTGTGTGTTCAGCTACCCCAAACCTGTTCAGTATGTCGGGGGCAAGGCATCTGGGAGCCCAGGCTGACAATGGTCAGGCATCTGCAGATTACCCAATTATGAGTCTAGCTTGGGGTCTGCGGGAGAGCCCCACAGCCAGGGTTTACTTCCTGAGCAAAGGGCACACTCTGGCATCTTTTTTTTTTTTTTTTAAATATATTTTATTGATTTTTTACAGAGAAGAAGGGAGAGGGATAGAGAGCCAGAAACATCGATGAGAGAGATCGATCAGCTGCCTCCTGCACGCCCCCCAGTGGGGATGTGCCTGCAACCAAGGTACATGCCCTTGACCGGAACCGAACCTAGGACCCCTGAGTCCGCAGGCCGACGCTCTATCCACTGAGCCAAACCGGTTCGGCAACACTCTGGCATCTTTGCCCACAACCAGAGTCTTGGTTCCATGAGCACGAACCACCTAGGACAGTGGTCGGCAAACTCATTAGTCAACAGAGCCAAATATCAACAGTACAACGATTGAAATTTCTTCTGAGAGCCAAATTTTTTAAACTTAAACTATATAGGTAGGTACATTGTTATTAACTTAATTAGGGTACTCCTAAGGCTTAGGAAGAGCCACACTCAAGGGGCCAAAGAGCCGCATGTGGCTCACGAGCTGCAGTTTGCCGACCACGGGTCTAGGAGGACTGAGAATGCCCATTCCCCAGTCTGTTTCCTGTGATGCCAGTTGGGGCCCATCATAGGACAAGGCACTATCGACATCTGCAGCAAGGAGCCCTCCTCTTGGTTAGAACTGTGACAGTTGAAGTTACAGCTGTGCCACACAAAGGAGCAGCCTGGGGCTTAGAGATGTAACCACAGCAGGATGCTAAAAATAAGGCCTGACAAGGCCAGGCTGCAGGGATGACAGCGCAGAGCACACAGAGAGAGGGTGCCCTGCTCCACTGCCGTGCTGGTCCAGGCACATCTGGAGAACTGAGTTTGCTTCAGGGGTCCATTGCTTAGAAGAAACACTGCCACCCAGATGTGGTGTCCAGGTGGGAAGGATGAAGAATGTTGAGGACACAGTGTCATATGTGGGACTGTGGGAAAAGCTGGTGTAGTTTGGCCCAGGGTGGGTGGCTTCAAGGTGGCACTTATTATTTATCCCGGCCCCACATTCATTGAACACTACCATGCTCCAGCAGTGGGACTCACCAGGACCCCGCCGTCAGAGACCACAGCCCGGCAGACAAGGGCTGTGAAGACAGTCTGACACGGCACATCCCAGTAGTGAGTTCCCTGCCATTCGAAGCATTCCAGGACTCATGTAGAAGAGAGTGCTGCCCTAGGTAGCCGGGGTGAATGAGACGACCACTTGATCCCTTCTAACTGTAACACTTGGCCATTTTGTCAGTGTATGGATTACAGGGTCTCCTGCTTTCTAGTGTCCACTTCCCCATCTCCCTTCTTCAGATTCCTTGGGGGCTTCTCCCCAGTGTGGAAAGAGAATCTTTTTTTTTCTTTTTTTTAAAAAAAAAATATATTTATTGATTTCAGAGAGGGAGAGAGAGATAGAAACATCAATGATGAGAGAGAATCATCGATCGGCCGCCTCCTGCACACCCCCCACTGGGGATCGAGCCTACAATCCGTGCATGTGCCCCCGCCCGGAATTGAACCTGGGACCCCTCAGTCCCCAGGCCGATGCTCCATCCACTGAGCCAAACCGGCTAGGGCAGAAAGAGAGTCTTAAAACTGGACCATCTATCCACTGATGTTGCTTTAGTGCACTGGGCAAGGATGGCTATTATCCTTTTACTGACAGGATTTTGACTTCAGCTCCTAGGACCTTGCATCATACTGAACCAGGATGGTGTGTGTGTGTGTATGCACGTGCTGGGGCCGAGGAGAACCCTGGGACTAGGTAGTAAGGGCAGTGGCAGAAGAAGGCAGCTTGGGCGAGTGTCCTGTGACTCAGAAACAGACCCTCGGGAGCCAGGGATCAAGGACCAAGAGGAGGAATGAGAATCACCAGGAAGCTGGTGGGGAGGGCTGGGGCCAGGCATGGGGAATTTCTTCTCCCTCAGCCTGTGGGGTGCTGCTGCACAAGCCTCCCAGACAGGAATTCTCTCTCACATTCAGCCTCAAATTATATCCCTGAAATTAGGCCAATTAGAGATTCACTGGGATGAGCAAATATCCTGCTAAAAGCCCCACTTAAAAAAATATCCCATAGGGAAACTGCCCTATCAGATATTAAATTCTGCTCAAAGGCTGTAATATTGGAGAAATGAGATATTGGCCCAAAAGTCCAGGACAGTTCAGGGGCTCAGAGCAGACACCCCAGAACCTCGAGAGGGGGTGTTAAAGCTGGAGCCAAACTACTTAATCAGGCTCTGGGAAGCTTGGGCACTGCCCAGGTCACTGCTGTGCCCACCCCCAGCAGGGCAGGGGCCCTGGAGACCTGGAGACCTGCCTTTGTGGGAAGGCAGGCCTGGCAGCCCTGTTTTCCTGTTCAGTGTCCTTGGAGGGCTAGGGCCTGAAGCCGGACTGGAACAGAAAAGAGCCGCAGTGATGCAGCTCATCCACTCCCCATAGGGGCTGTCCCTCCCATGAGTCACCCTGTCCTCCCCTTGGCCAAATATAGCTCCCAAGGCAAACCAGGGTGCTGCATTGTGCAAAGGGGCCAGGGAGGGGCCAGGATGGTGCCCCAGTTAAGAAAGCCAGGCAGCCCACCCCTCCTCCCCTTCCTGCCCAGGCCTGAGGTCTCAGCCTGAACCTCAGATCTCAGGGACACTTTCCCACAAATGCAGGGGAAGTTGTGGCGAGAGAGGGTCTGGTTCAGAAGCAATGGCCACTTCCTCCTGGGGAAACGTGGGACACATTCCAGGGGACAAAGATCAGGGCCGGGGGGCCTTTCCGCTTTGTCTAGTCCATACGATGAGGCTGAGATCCCATTGGGCAGCGGCCCGCCTCTGAGACCAGGGTGGTCACCATCACCAGGGCGTGTCCAGCAGCCCCAGGGCCCCGCCCCAGCCGAGGCCTGCAGAGCCACCACATAAGGAAATGTTTGTGCTTCAGCAGCGCGGCCTCTGGGCAGTGGCTCCACTGGATCCCTCCTCCACCTCCCCGCCCAGGCCACCTCCCAGACAGGCCGGACTGGGGCGGTTGGACCCAGGAGGAACCGCCCTGAGCCTGGCGGGATGGCAGGGAAAGCGGAGTGGGTTGGGCCGGGAAGTGGGTGGGCAGGGGCCGTGCTTGGTGGTCCTCCAGCCCTGCTGCCTGAGGGGGACGTCCCGCTCTCGTGTAGGCTGGAACCGGCCGGAAGCCTTCTCCCCGCCCCCCAACCTCCAGCAAACTGCTTGGGCCCCCTGGCGGCACGGGGGGGGGGGGGGGGGGGGGGGGGGGGAGGCGGGCAGGACACATCTGGGACAGCCTAGAACCCTGGCTTTGCATCTGAGAGGCGCCACATCCTGGAGTCTATGACCAGGACCTGGGAGGCAGCATGGAGGGCTGGTCTCCCTGAAGAAATCCCACCCGCCCAGCTGTCCTCCCCAGGAGCCCAGAGCAATGTCTTATTTCTCTGGATTGTGACTGAAGTATTCTGATCCCCCACCCAGCCACTGCTCAGAGGGGAAACATTTCATAACCTGCCTGCTGGTGGCAGGCAAGGCCAGGCTCACGTGGGCTGCCTGCCTTCTGGAGTTTTCCATTAAATTATTTACACAGGCCCGGAACAAGCCCACAGACCTCTGCAGGAAACCAGCAGGCACAAAGTGGCATTTATCCTTCTGCAAACAGCCTCATTTCTCCAGGGACCCCCTCCTCCTAAATATGACCCTTTGGAGGTAAGAAGCTGCCTAAGGAAGGTGCTGTCTAGGTCCTTACGGTTTACTCTTAGGAGCCAGGGAAATTCCCCACCAGGTGTTTCCTGGGCAAAGACCCCCAAACCCAGTGTAGCATCTCCGGACCCCTGCCCAGGGACCGGGGGCTGGGGGAGGGGGCTCACCTCTGGAGTGCATACTCCAGGAAAGGGCCCTGGAGGATGACATCACCCAGATCCTGGGGCCTTTGGGAAAAGGGTGAAATGTGGAGCAGTAATCCAGTACCACTTGCCTGTTTAGCAGAAGGGAAAGTGGAACCACCTCACCCACTTCCAGGTCGCACAGACTTTATTTAGATTGAGCTCAGGCTTGGTTTCCTAGGAAGCTCCAGCCTGTGTCCCTGCTGGCGGATTAAAGTAGTAGAAAAACTTGCCCCATGCCTGAGTGACAGAGGAAGAATAGAATGGCCACTTACCCCAAAGCCCCACCTCCCAGGCAGGCAGGGTTGTCCAGAGTTGTTGCTGAGAGGGCTCAATTAGCAGGATCACCTCACCCCTAAGGCTGGCCCACAGCCCCCTTCTGAGGCGGGACCCTGTTGGTTCTTTCTGTATAAAGTGGCTGGTGCTTCCCATCACTGGGATCAGCTTTGCCTACCCCAATAGCATTAACTATGGACCATGCCAGGCCTGGGGCAGCTGAAAAGGATGGAGGAGAGTTAGACTGAGCTTGACATGGTCAAACCCCATGTGGGGAGGGGAACATGTGCTCAACACAATCCCACCCACACAGGCCCTGCAGTTTTAATTCAAGATGCACATAACAGCCCAGTGTGTGATATCCACACTGCATAAACTTTTAACACCATCATATCAAATATGAAGAAGCTATTTTCTGCTCTTGGACCCTAGTGTCTTAAAATTTGATTCTTAAAGCTCTTAGAGGCAGGAACTGTGTGGCTGCTCTATCTCCAGGCCTAACACAAAGCATGGCTCAGAAAATACATTTTGGGTGACAGGGAAAACACCTTCATTTCAGATTGCAAAGATCTGGGCCTCATAGGCTAACTTTTACATGCTAAATGTGTAAGGCTGCCCTGTGAAGTGACTCATTCTCCATTCAAATGAAGGTTCAATGACAACATATTGGGGATGTTGGAGAGGGGTCCTCAATGGGAACTCGAGGTATGTTAGAGGAGATGGACTTTCATGTCCTTAAAACGTACTTAGGAATAGTTAGCATAATAAGAGGATATCCATAATGAGGTGAAAGGTACACAAATGAGGTGAATTTTTTAAAAATATTTTTTTTTATTGATTTCAGAGAAGGGAGAGGGAAAGAGAGAAATAGAAACATCAATGATGAGAATCATTGGTCAGCTGCCTCCTGCATGTCCCCGACTAGGGATCTAGCCTGCACCCTAGGCATATGCCCTGACTGGGAATCAAACCTGTGACTTCTTGGTTCCAGGGTCGACACTCAACCGCTGGCTAGGTGCGTTTTTAAAAATATGTATTTTTATTGATTTCAGAGAGGGAGAGGAAGAGAGAGATACATCAAAGATGAAAAAGAATCATCGATCATCTGCTTCCTGCACATCCCCCCACTGGGGCCGGAGGCCCAAACCGACCAGGAATTGAACCCTGACCCCCTGGTTCATGGGTCAACGCTCAACTACCACTTGGCCATATGAGGTGGTTTTGATGGAAGGGGAAGGAGGACTAGATAAGGGGACTTCTAAAGTCAGTCTAGTTCAAATGCTAACATCGCATGTTTAGTGAACATTTATACCTGGGCTGATCTCTCCCAGGCAGTATCTCCCTCCATCCCTGCTGAGTAGGTGTTGCCCAGGTGCCCAGCTGGTAAAGGACTTGAGTCTGTGTCCCATTCCTGGGGAGAGGCATGTGCTTAACACAGAAGAGCCAGAAGCAGCAGGAGGTGTTAACAGCTGGACAGATCACAGTCCCCCATCCTGCTTTTCCTCCCACCTCCCTCCACTTTTCCCTGAACCTGGTCCCCAAGGTCTCTTGCCCCATGGGCCCCCAAAAGACCTCCTTTTCCTACACACCCTCCTCTCTATCACCTGCTCCCTCTGCTGCAACCCCTGTCCTCCCACAAATGTGGATTTGGTGGCATCTTCTGTTTAAATGCCTTCTAGAACCATAGTCTCAGGCTTGAGCCCTGGCTCCCTCTGGGGCCTGGCCCTGGCCACCTGCACTGGCCTTGCTTCATGGTTTTCTCCAGCAAGCTTTTCAGGCCCCTCCTTTCTAGCTGTATCATGCCTTTAATTTCCATTTTCTGTTTACTCTCACCGGCAGAGGGTCACTGTCACCACCTGTCCCTAGTGCAAAGTTGGGGTGACAGCAGGAGAGCAGTGAGCGGAAGAGAAGAATAGCATAGGGTAGCAGGCTGGTGGTTATGCTTTGCATGTAAACAAGAGGGGATTAACCCAAAACAGGCCAGAAACGGGATGGTTTTCGGGGGTACCCCAAACTTTCCGAGGCAGGGCTTGCACTCCAGGTCTGCGCACATCGCGGGTATGAAAAGGTTAGTGGATAAATCGGACTCAAGAATCAGTGCTCGTTCCGGGACAGTGCAAACACGAGTCCATGCACACCGGACCTGTGTAAGTAGCCAGGCGGAGCAAACAGGAGTGCGCATACTCGAGAGGACATCCTTGAGGTCTTGCACGCAGGAGTTACGTGTGAACCCACGGATGCGTGCCTGCCAGATACAAATACGGGTTTGGGCACACTAGAGCATGTGCACACTCGCGGCCCACTTCCTCCCCACACTCGGGCATAATGCAGCCTCTGGGAGCCACCTCCTTCCCGCGGGCATCGGAAAGACCAGCAGACCGCCCAAGTCCTACGCTCAGGCCTTTGTTGTCTGGGCTTCCTGGCGTCCATCACGCTGAGGCCGCGCGCGCCGGAGCGCGAAATGGCGGCCGAGAGGCGGGTCAAGGGCGGGGCGACTGGGAACAGCGCCCACTCCGGACTCCCGGCCGGGCGCGCCGCCCGCCCCCTGGCGCAGGCGCAGGCTCACGGCGCGGCGCGCGTTCCCGCGTTCCCTCCGACGCGCGCCGGGACACAAAGGGCTGGAGGGAAAGCGCGGAGCGCGGCCAGTGCCCGCGGAGCGGCTGGCGGCCCGAAGCGGCCTGGACCGGAGTTCTGGGCTGGAGCGGGGCTCCACGGAACCGCGCGCTCGGGCGGGGGCGGGGGCGGCGTGGCGCTCTTTCCCCTCCCCTCCCCCTTCCTCAACCGCCGCAACTGCCTGGCGGGCCTGGGCGGGGCGGGGCGCTGGCGCCGCTCTGGGGCCGGCGGGGGCCGGCGAGGGCGGGCGGGCCGGCCGCCTCCATTTTCCCTCGCGCGCTCTAATGGCGGAGCGAAGGGCTGCCCCGGGGGAAGCCCGAGGCCGCCTCCCAGATCCTCTCCCTGGTGTGCGCGCTTCGAAAGCAGGGAGATGCAGCTCTTTAGGAAGCTCTGGGATGTGATCCCAGAGTTTTTGTAAAGAAAAGGCAGACTCCGCACATTTACGACGATTGCTTTCAACTTGCTACTTCAAATTGGGAATGGATTCGGGGGAGGGGGAGGACACTGATGCAAAAAAAAAGTGAATTTTTTTTCATTAACGAGATTAGTTTAAAGCAATAAGCAGTAAAACATTTAAAATTTTTTGTAATATATTCTTGGTAGGTAATTTCAAAAGAAATAACACATTCCCTGAATACTTATTGCCTGGCCCTTTTTTTTGAGCTTTTTAATTTTCATAACCGTGTACAGACGGAGAAACTAAAGGTACGCGAAAGTACTTACAGTGCAGGACAGAAAAGGAACAAACCCACTTTCCACGATAACACGGTTCAGTAACGGGTGGTTCCGGCGTGTTTCTGGGCGTTAAGTTTGGTTCATGTGACTCATGCGACCTGTGGCCACTTGGTATTAACCGGAAGCGGCGGCCGGGCCGGGGAGCCGGTCCCTGGCTGTCTGTCCTCGGCAGCTCGGTCCTGTGCGGGGGGGGCGGGGGGCTCTAGGGAGGTCTGAGGAGCACCCCGCTTTGCAGTGTTGGCCTCTAGTGATCCCTGGAGAATTCGCATGACTCATGTGATCCTTTCTGGAGGAAAAGCCTCATTCCTTTTTCCCTGCGATCGTACATTCTCGGGCCATCACTGTCTTCGTTTCCCTCATTTGAGTCTATGAGGACCGTATTTTTACAGCTCAGAGTGGTCAGTTCAAGGCAGAGGGCAGTGCAGGAATGACTCCTCATTTACAGGCGAAGCAGCCGGAGTTACCCGCGCGTCTTGCCCAAGTTCATCAATTAACAATGGAGCAGAGGTGCTTCAAGTTGAGGCGGCTGCCTAGCAACCTCAGTCTCCAAGTCCTTGGCTTCCATAGGATCTGTAATTATGTCCATGCCTGTTTGTGTGTGTGTGCTTCATTATGTTTTTTAAATTGGTTTAAGGGAGAGAGAGAAATCTGTCGGCTGCCTCCTGCACGACCCCCACCGGGGATCGAGGCCGGCATATTCCTTGCCCAGAATCATGGGTGGTGCTCAACCACCGAGCCGCTCGGGTGGGCCAGGGCTTGTTTGTTTTTTTATGTGTAAACTTTAACGAGATGGGAATCCCCGAACCCAGCAGATAAATGGTAGGTGTTTTCCTCTTGCCTGATGAAAGTGCATCGGTTCTAAACAGGTGAGAGGTATGCAGCCAATGCATCCCTCGCTCCCATTCTTAAACCTTTAAGGACTCGCCTGTTTATCAAAACCCGTTGTATCCATTTTTAGTTTACTCATACATCGCCTGTCCTTTTATTAGTTTCTTTTATTACAACATGGATTTGGCTTTTCTTCTTTACTAAGTAACAAAAGTTGCCTGTTTTTATTTTTTATTTTTATTTTTTAAATATATATTTTTATTGATTTCAGTGAGGAAGGGAAAGGGAGAGAGAGAAATTTCAATGATGAGAGAGAATCATTGGTCAGCTGCCTCCTGCGGGGATCAAGTCCACAATCTGGGCACGTGATCTCCTGGTTCATAGGTCATCGCTCAACCAGAGCCATGCAGGCCAGGCTATTTTTATTCATTATTGCTTCATTAATATGAGGAAAAACTAGTGCTTTTAATCTTTATAAGTGAAGAAGTAGGAGGAAATGGAAACAGGATATAATTTCAGGTTTTACATAGATATCCTGTCTTTTTGTTTCCTTTCTTTATTAAATCACAAATTCCTAATAAGCATTTTGAAATGTCCTTAGAAAAGTTCCAGCAACTGTGAAAAACTCTCTAGATAATTGCCTTTTCTTAAATGTTCTAAAAGAAAGTCCTTTAACACCAACTTGTGGCTTTGCCAAGTTACTTAACTCCTTATTGTCTTCTCATGTATAGAATGTGGATAAAAACATGTCCTGGAAGAGAGAGAGAGAGCAACTGGGGTGGGGGTTGGGGGGGATTAAAGATATTTGTAAAGTGCCAGGTCCATAGACCATTGTAGGTGCTCAATAAAAAAGTGGCAGCAATTGTTTTTTATTTTTCAACATAAATTTTCAAACGTGTAGAGAATTTTTATGAGTTTATTTGAGTCAAACTTATGATAATTGCTGGGAAGCCAAACCCTCAGTGGACTGAGAAAATGCTTCAGAGAATGAAAGTATTGCACCTCATTGTATACATTACAATAAAAGGAAGAGGCTTAAAGGGGTTACATGAAATCCTTTGGTAATAGATTAGGAAGGCAGGAGAAAGCAAAGCAGGAAAATCTTTGGGATTGGATAAAAAGTAAAAGGAATAGATACAAAGTTCTCTTACATAGGTGGGTGCAGGATAGTTAACAATTAACATGATAACAAAGAGAGGTTTTGTGGACTCCACTCTGATATAACGATTATGCCCTGAGGGGTCTGGGAAAAGGAAATAACCCTAACATTCCAAATGTTTGTTATTCTAGATGCAAAAAGACAATAGACAGGCTCAGTTAAGGTTAAAGATTGACCTTTGTCAAGGAAGATATGGGCCTAGGACAGGGGTGGGCAACCCCTGGCACGCGTGCCAAACATGGCACGCCAGTAACTTTTGCTAGCATGCGAAACCCTCTCTTATAATCTTCCATTTACAATTTTTTCTTAATATCGACTTTTTTATTTTTCAGATAAATTCAGTGTAGGCACATCTTAGATAAATAAATAATTTTACATAACAAGTTATCTTAAAGACCATAGACATGGATTGATGAGAGAGGGGAAGAGCAATTTCTATGCCTCTGCCTTAACTCTCCCTGCCTTCCTAGATCCGACCAGTGTTTTGGTTTCATCCACATATGCTTGTGAATCTTTGTTCTCAGTGATGAATTTTGTTAAGTCTTGTAATAGGAGTAGCCTGACGGATGAAAGTAGTAGCTTGTGCATATCTCTGAAGGTCACGAAATATAAACCTGATGTAAAATCTCTGTCATCAGTGATGCAGCAGCAAAAGTCCCACTGATAATATCAAACGGATTCACAAAGTTTTCTGTCGGACTATCAGTGTACATGTAGACATTAAAAAATAAATGTATTTTTCATCATCATATACTGAAGTATGGTAGCAATCATCTCAGGTAGAAACTGTAGTTTAACTTTAACCCTTTTGTTTGGCTAAACAATAGAAAAGTTATTTTGATTTTCTGAATTGTATAAATCATCCCATTCAATTGAATGACTATCCCATTGATTGTTATCTTACTGGTTTTAGAAAGCACATTCTTCTGTACCTGGGAAACAGGACAACACAATTATCCTAAATTGTCTTAGGGCCACAGATAATGCGTTCCAGTTGACTCAGTGGTCTCAAGACCAGGACAGTGCAATTACTCTAAATTGCCTCGATGGCTCTAGATAATGTGTTCCTGGCAACTCTGTGATCCGGAGACCCAGAACTATAATTAACATGCTGCTTCTGCTTCTGTAAACTGCTTTTTTGCAAACCAGGTTCCTCATTCCAAACCTTGAGATGTAATCAATACCTTTGTGATCTTTGCCTATATAAATCTGGTTTTGCCACCATCTTGTCACTATGAGATTTGGGAAAGCAAAATGGCCCCTCATAGTCCCAGATTGCAATAACTGTGACTCTTTAATTCGACTTTTTGAGGCGTCCTTCTGTGATTCGCGGGGTACATTACAACAATACTATGTTTTTGTCGCTTGAATGAATTTTATTATTTCTTCAAGGTTCTTCACATACGTACACCTTAAGAGATATCAAGTAGGCGTAACATGTTCTCAAAAAATTAGGGTTGGCACGCAGAAGAATTTTGAGTCAGAGATTTTGCTAGTTTTGGCACGCACTCACAAAAAGGTTGCCCACCCCTGGCCTAGGACAAGACTACCTGCTATGACTCACTTTTAATTAGAAAGTTTTCATTTCAGACCATCCTATGTGGTTACTTTTGGTCTCTGAGTTTGTAAGGCCCCCGTGCAGGTTTCCCTTGAGCTTGTCAGGTTTAGTATGTGACCCCTATATTTTTTTTCCGTCCACAGTTTGCTATTCCATATTTTAAAAGTAGCACCCTGGTGCCCGGCAGGTGTGACTCGATTGTTTGAACATCTTCCCATGCATCAAGAGGTCGCTGATTTCTATTCTGGTCAGGGCACATGCCCAGGTTGTGGGTTCATCCCCAGTAGGGGGTGTGCAGGAGGCAGTTGATTGATGTTTCTCTCTCATTGATGTTTCTATCTCTTTCCCTTCCCCTCTCTCTAAAATCAATGAAAACTTTTTTTTTTAAGTAACAAGTAACACCCTGACCAGTGTGGCTCAGTTGTTTGGGCATCGTCCCCTGCACCAAGGGGTTTCTGGTTCCATTATGGTCAGGACAGATACAAAAATCAACCAATGAATACATGAATAGGTGGAACACTGATTTGATGTTTCTTCCCTCCCTTCCTCTCTCTAAACTAAATAAATACTTCTTTTTAAAGTAAACATTGTTCCGGGAGATGGTCTAGAAATCCATGCTTTCTACCCAATTTGTGCCCCTTCAAACATTCACTCCTTAGAGTCTTAGCCTGCAGTTATGGTTTTGGGAGGTGGTGAACTTGGATGAGTAGAATTTACATGTTTATTTTCCCTAATCTTTC
Organism: Myotis yumanensis; assembly: GCF_028538775.1. Lineage (NCBI taxonomy): Eukaryota > Metazoa > Chordata > Mammalia > Chiroptera > Vespertilionidae > Myotis > Myotis yumanensis. Next base: position 30,700,463 of record NW_027223759.1, on the reverse strand, counting down.
ATTGAAATCTAGCATTTCCTTCCATTGTGTGCATAGAAATCACATCACAGTATTATAGGTGGTTCTTGGGACTTTGTCAACAATAGAAATCACAGCTATTTTCATATTTGCTCAGGTCAGGGAGGAAAAATAATTTTCTTTCTACCCTTCTAAATTCTTCTGGCTGGTCTAATAGTCAAATTGACATGGGACAGATTAATAGGAGAAAACATAAAATATCATTTATTTATTTTGTTAACATAAAGACATTCAAATCTGTAAAGAATTTTTGTGAGTTTATTTGAGCCAAACTGTCAACAATTGCCAGGAAGCAGAACCTCAACGGATTGAGATAATGCTCTGGAGAATGGCAGTTACATCTATATTTATACATTGCAACCAAAGGAAACGACATAGGTGGGTTACATAAAATCTATTGGTGATAGACTAGAGAGGCGGGAGAAAGCAAAGCAGGGAAACCCCTGGGATTGGATAAAAAGTAAAATGATAGACACATACTTAGGTGGGTGCAGGAACAATTAATATGATAACAATGAAGGAATTTGTGGTATCTGTCCTGGCGCCCAGGCACAGTAGGTTGTGCCCCAAGGGGTCCAGAAAAGAGGAAGTTACAAGTTACCCAGACATTTCAAGGGTATGTTATTATAGATGCAAAAAGACAGATAGGCTCAGTTAAGGTAAAGGTTGACCTTGTCAGTGAAGATACCGGCCTAGGATGTACCCACCATAACTGCTTTTAGTTAAAGTTTAATTTCAGACCATCCTTTGTGGTTACTTTAGTTCTCTGAGTTTGCAAGACCGCCATGCAGGCCTTCCCTGAGCTTATCAGATTAGCATGTGGCCCCTTTCGTCCACAATTTTAAAATATATTTTTATTGATTTCAGAGAGGAAGGGAGAGGGAGAGAGAGAGATAGAAACATTAATGATGAGAGAGAATCATTAATCGGCTGCTTCCTGTAAGTCCCACACTGGGGATCAAGGAATGTGCCCTGACTTGGACTTGAACCCATGACCTTCTGGTTCACAGGTCGACGCTCAACCACTGAGCCACATTGGGTGGGCTATTCTTTATGCATTTAAAAACTTCACTTTGCCCAGCCAGCGTGGCTCAGTGGTTGAGCGTTGAACTATGAACCAGGAGGTCATATTTCGATTCCGGGTCAGGGCTCATGCCCGGGTTTCTGGCTCCATCCCGGTAGGGGGTGTGCAGGAAGCAGCCGATCAATGATGCTTTCTCATCATTGGGGTTTCTAACTCTCTCCCTCTCCCTTCCTCTCTGAAGTCAATAAAAATATATTAAAATAAAATAAAAACCTCACTCAGAAAGATCCAGAGGTGTGGGAAGCTGCCTATTGTCTTCACTAGCAGAGAGGTGTGGACCAGGAACCTGGAAGGCTGGTGACCCTTGAAGCCCTGGCAAAGGTCAGAGCTGTGCACCCACTGTTAGTCCAGACAATGGTGGCTGAAGCAACTTCCCCACTTATTATTATGTAAATCCTTGCTGATGGGCTAGTCTGCCTTTTACTGAAAATTGCCTGCCTAAGGGCTATGGGTGTATCCCAAACCAATAAAAGGTTGGCGAGGCCTGAGCACCAGTGGAAGTCCTTCCCCTTGAGTTGGACTTGCCTGCCTGGTCCCCCAATATTTCCAAATTACTATTTCTTGTCTTGTCTCTTTAATTTGCGTGCAGCCCTCTTCCAGATCCTGAACCCTAAACCACGCGGGACGTGGGGGAAACTTTACACACAGAGGCCTCACCAGACTCTAGAGGGGCCTGAAGCACAGAGAAGATGAAGAAGCCTGCCTTCCCTGCCCAGGGCATCTCCTGCCCTAACAGTCACCCTGCTAGCCCTCTCTTGGTGCGCTGTGTGTGACTGGCACCTTTCCTTGGCAGGCTGGCCACATGCTGCCATGTGCTGGGTCAATGCTTGTGGTCCTTCTATTCCTTCTGGGCATTATGAGGTATAAGTGAAGACATGGACTGTGCCCCAGACTCTTGCCAGAGAACCCCATGTGACACTGACACCTGGTCACTTGGTCCCCAGGCCATGGACATAAGGTTCTGTCTGGCTCCTGATGAGGACTTGGGAGCAGGTTAGTGGCAGAGCACAGGCCTGGACTGTGGAGCTAAAATGCATTTAAAAAAAATATTTTGTGGTTTCAGAGAAGTAGGGGGAGGGAGAGAGGACAGAAACATGAATGATGAGAGAGAATCATTGATCAGCTGCCTCCTGCACAACCCCTACCGGCATCGAGCCGGCCACCCAGGCATGTGTCCTGACCGGGAATCCAACCATGACCTCGTGGTTCATAGGTCGACACTCAATCACTGAACCACACTGGCTAGGCAGGCAAATGCATTCTTTTTTTATTGCTTTTTTACAGAGAGGAAGGGAGAGGGATAGAGAGTTAGAAACATCGATGAGAGAGAAGCATCGATCAGCTGCCTCCCGCACACCCCCCTACTGGGGATGTGCCCGCAACCAAGGCACATGCCCTTGACCGGAATCGAACTTGGGACCTTTCAGTCTCCAGGCCGACGCTCTATCCAGTGAGCCAAACCGGCTAGGGCGGCAAATGCATTTTTAAAAACAAATTGTTATCGCTTCTTGGCCTTTTGGCTGAGATCAAATGTAGTATCTGTTCTTATCAGTTTAGTGTCTGATATTTCCTCTACCCGAGGACAATATATTGAATGGGTTTTTGGATCAGGGGAAAAAAATGTTCTTTGAATTGATAAATGAGCACATGAGACAACATTGAGAAGTTGAAAAGAGAATGTGGTGAGAAGTTTCTCTCCCTCTGTCCCTTAGCCTCAAACTTTACCAGAGCTGTTCTCCACATCTACAGCTCAAATTAGGTTTCTTTTATTATTTAAAGACTAGGATATTAGGCACCTGCTCTGCACCTGGCTTTTTTATTTACCAATATTGTCTTGAAAATTGCTCCTTATCTACATATAAATAGCTTCCTCTACCTCCTTTTCTTTATATGTATTTCTGTGGTCATTTCCAAGTAGTTTTTTGTTTTTTTTAAAGAATGCCTTTCCACAGAAACAGGAGTCCCCAGACATAGCCAGAAATTTCAGGATAACTCTTGGATTCGTTTACTCACCTTCAAAATTCCAGGAATACTGGGTTGAATAGATCGGTATTCCTCTTTAGGTGGATTCGAATTTCAAAAGAGGCCTTGCCCTAGCCGGTTTGGCTCGGTGGATAGAATGTCGGCCTGTGGACTGAAGGGTCCCGGGTTTGATTTCCAGTCAAGGGCACATGCCCGGATTGCGGGCTCGATCCCCAGAAGGGGGTGTGCAAGTGGCAGCCGATCAATGATTCTCTCTCATCATTGTTGTTTCTATCTCTCCCTCTCCCTTCCTCTCTGAGATCAATTAAAAAACAACAACAACAGCAATTACAAAACAACAAAAACCAGCTACATGATAGAATTTTGGGCAGGAGGGGTGGTCAGAGATAGGTTGGACTTTGGATAGAAGACTTTATCTGTGGTGTCCCTGTTAGGGGCAGAAATAGAATATTGGGGTCCAGGTACAATTATAAGAAATATTAAATATGTTCTGTTAACCATGATGGTTCTGTTATGAGTAGAGGAAGCACATTCTAACCTGGCTGAGTCTTGTACGCCCTGGGACCTGGGAGCTAACATTGGTATGCAGTCCATCCTCCTGTCCCGAGAACTGCCTGTCATTACAGAAAGATTTACAACCTCATGGTTGAAACAATCCCAGTCCCTAGTCCCAGAGGCACCTGCTCTTTACAACTCCCAGCCCCTATTACCTGTAATCTGGTCCCTAGATGCCTGGAGGCATCAGCCCTCTGAAACCCCCTCCAGCCCTCATGACTTGTAACCTGTAATGTTTATCCCATGCCTACTTTCTTTCCCATGCCTGTAAGTCCTACTTTCTCACGTAATCTTTGTCCTTCTACCCAATATAAGCAGCTGGCTTATGGGCAGAGGCAGTGCAGATTTTAGTGGATGAACTGCTGCTCTCCCATACTGCCGGCATTATTGGAATAAACGTTCATCTGTGATTCAACCGTCTCTGCTTAATTGTTCAAGTAGCGAGAGGTAGCCTGGACCCCTTGGTGGTCCAGTTACATCCCCAAATCCAGGTGTTAGGGTACAAGGTTCTCTGTCTATCCAGAGATGAATATTCACCTTGCCTCCCGCCTTGGGGCTTTATAATAAATGCTACCCTCCCAATACTGAACTCTCATGCAACCAATCAGCTCTTCTGCCCAGCTTCTCTCATGATGTCAGACAGGCCAGAAGCCATTGGCCAGGGACACCTCAGAAAGATGCTAAGAGATCAGAAGAGTTTCAACTGCTCCCCCAAGCTCCCTGGGGTGGGCTGGGTGGGCAAGGCAGGCTTCCCTCTCCCCCCACTCAGAGCAGTTCCAAGTTTATTGCAGTTTACATGTCAGTCTCTGAATAAGCTTTGAGCTGAAGAATATGTGCTTTGGCCTAACAATCTACATGGCCAGCAGGGGCTTCCTTGTCATGGATATCCACCCCTTTTTCACTTTGGGCCACTGAGATTCACCAACAGATGTCAGTCCCATCCAACAACCTTCCTGCCAGACTCACACACCGGAGCGAGAGGGGGACTGTCCAGACCTGCCACAGTGAGTATCTTGTCTACCAGATAGACTTCTCTGTGAAATAAGGAGAGCTTTCTGGTTTTTACATCAGTGCTTGATGAGTCTGTTTAGTGTCAGTCCTGCCAAAAGGGATCCCCTCTGGCCCACAGAGCTCAGAGCAGCACTTCAGATGATGGTTTATTCCCCAGAGTAAGTGCCCACTTGCTCTCTCAGGCCAGCCAAGCCACTGCTTGGACCACTGGTGGGGCCCTTCTTTCAGCTGGAAGTGTGTTGATGAGACTGAGGGAGCAGTTTCCAGTATATGTTTGGTTTGTGTGAAAGAAATTCAGTTGCAGAATTATAGTGTCCTCAGGTGCACAGTGACCAGGTAGAGGGAAAAGCACAAATCCATCCTGACCACCACCAACTGGTGTCAGAAGGTCCCCTCCTACCTGGAGGATGGCACCACCAGTGTTTCTCCCTCCAGATTGTAAGGAAAACCTTTTTCTCCACCCTCTTATATTGGGGGCCTGCAAATTAACTGGCAAAATACAGATTAGCAAGAGAAAAGACAGATGTGTGTTTTTTTAATCCTCACCCAAGGATATGTTTATTGATTTGAGAGAGAGAGAAACATCTGTGTGAGAGAGAAACATTGACCAGTTGCCTCCCACACGTGTCCCAATCAGGTATTGCCTTGATTGGGAATCAAACCCCCCACCTTTTGGTGTACAGGACAATGCTCCAACCAGACCACACAGGCCAGGGCCAAAAAGACAGGTTTTTAATTCACATATATGCTAGGGAGTTGACAGAAAAATGTGACTCAAGTAAGCTTTGTGTGAAAGAAAGATTAGATATTACACTTAAAGCACTTAATACAGTATCTGGCACATAGCAAGTGTTCAACTAACACAGCTAACCTCTCTAGAAGCAATGGGTAAAAGCAAGTTCATTCCCCCTTGAGTCATCCATTCTGGAGAATTAGAGTTATGTTATGTTCATACCCTGCCTGCACATCCCCAGAGCATTTTCTTACTTTCTTTTAAATTTTGACTTAAAATAAAATTTTATTTTTCAATTACAGTTTACATTCAGTATTATTTTGTATTAGTTTCAGGTGTACAGCATAGTGGTTAGATAATCATAGACTTTACAAAGTAGTCCCCCTGATATTTTAGGTACCCACCTGGCACCACACATATTTATTACAATACCAGAGGCCTGGTGCACAGATTTGCACACTGGTGGGATCCATCGGCCTGGCCTACAGGGATCGGGCCAAAACCAGCTCTCCGACATCCCCTGAAGGGTCCTGGATTGCGAGAGGGTGCAGGCCAGGCTGAGGGACCCCACCGGTGCATGATGGGGTGGGGAGGGAACGTGGGAGGGCTCCAGGTCATGTCTGGCCTGTCTCGCTTAGTCCTGATCAGCAGGACCCCAGCAGCAAGCTCACCTACCGGTCAGAGCATCTGCCCCCTGGTGGTCAGTGTGCATCAAACGGTCGAACGAATAGTCGATACTTAACATATTAGGCTTTTATTATATAGGATTATTGACTATATTACTTATGCTATACTTTACATCCCTGGGAATTTTTTGTGACTACCAATTCGTAGTTCTTAATCCCTTCACCTTTTTATCCAGCCCCCCAACTCCTTCTCCCCGCTAGCAACTGTCATCCATAGCACTTTCCCCACCACTTAACCCGTTCTTGTCTGAAAGTGAACGGGACTGAGTGGGTTCCCATCACAGTTGCTCAGTGACCAACTCTCCAGGAATGCCTGTGGGACAAATACATTTTAGGGGCGGCAAGGGGCAGGCAGGGGGTCGCCAGGTTTGGAAATGTGAGTTAGGGTGGTGGATTTTTCTGGCTTGGATCTTTCTTCCATCCCTCTTTCCATCACAAATCCACAGCTCCACAAAACAGTTATTAAGGCATGACTTGCCTTTGGGAGAAAAGCTTACTACACATTTGGCCCTTGGGTCCAGGAGGAATTGTGCTTGGGGAAACTGGCCAGCTGCAAGGCTACAGGGTGAGGCCAAGCTACAAGGACCAGAATAGAAAGTCTAAATTTAAACTGTGTCTTAGAGGGTTCAAGGAGCCTGGGGCCTGTGGGCCCTGAGGCAGCTCCCTTCCAGGGGGATCTCCATGAGGACAGCTCTGCCTTCCTCCCTTTTCCTTCCTCCTTCCTCCTCCCTCCTGCCTCTTGCTTCCTGCCTCCTCCCTGCTCCCTCCTCCTTCTTGCTGCCTCCCTGCACCCTACTCCTTCCTGCTTCCTCCCTCCTCTCTGCTCTCTCCTCTCTGCTCCCTCCTCACTCCTGCCTCCTCACTCCAGGAGTGGAAACTGTTTGGTTCTTGGCTCGAGAGCTGGTTTCCTCCCAAGGAAATATTGTCTCACCGCAGCTGAGGCAGGATCTGCCCCTGGAATTTCCCTGCTGTGAAGAAACACCCACTGCTGAGTGGCTGGGACACACCTAGAGCCTGCCTGTGCACAATGCAGAGGGGACACGCCCAGAGATACACAGATGTAAACAGAAACACAAACAGGCCAGGAAAACCCTGGGGCCCTAGGAGCCAGTTCTGGTCCCAGCTCTGGCTCCACCTCCCTGTGCAAAGGTCTGAGTGAATATCTCCTTTAATGAACCCATTTTTTCACCTCTACAATATTAAAATAGATCTCTTAAAAATCCAAACAGAACAGAACTCTAAGGGAATCACCCTAGAAAGTTCTCTATTTCAAAGATTTTTCTTTCATTGTTCAAAATATTTTTGAAGTCCTTTTCTATTTTCTGAAAAAGTCCTTTCAGAACCAGTTTTAGGCACTCACAAGTCGGCCTTGTTACAGACCCAGACATTTCCTTTTTGCCTAGAGGGATCACTGTCCGTGGTACCCAGAGGCTTTGGGCTGGTTCCAAATATCCAATTCCAAAGCTTCCTGTGAGGATGGTGAGAAGTGTCTGGCAGGCATCAGCACCACTGCAAAGCTACTGATGGCCTAGGCCAGTCCCCAGAGAGGGACTCGACTCCACTCCTGGAGGGGCCAGTTCCACTCTCTAAACCCTCAGCCACAAGCAGGATCCTGCTAGAGCCTTAAATAGTCCAATATTCAGACATGGAGGGCCCTGCGCACCATTGGCCAAATGGAAACTTCCAGTTTCTGCCACAACCTCCCGGGGCAGCAGTTTGGAAGAACCCCAGCCGAGCCAGCGTTTGTGCTTTTGTGTGTGTTCACGGAGCCTGGAGGCCAGGGGCTGTCACAGACCTGATCACGTGGCGAAGATCACAGCCCAGAAGCCAGCACCCAGACTGCACCCAGAAACATCAGCAGGAGAGAGAGCACTAAGGAGACACACCCAGACACATTGGGTTGCCCGGAAACCCATAATGCCAGGCCCGCATCAGGCAGCTCAATGCAGACCCTCTCATCAAGCGAATAAACCCACCAGGAAGTCAAGTCAGAAACAGCTGTGTAATTAAAGTGCCTGCTCATCCATACGCCAAAATGCTCACCCAGATTTAGATAGTGCCTAGGCAAGGCCCCCCAAACTTCCTATGTGGTGATGGGGCATCTCAGTGACACATACACTCTCCTGAGTGGCCAGTCTAGACTCCTTACCTCCCTTTGTTTCCTCTTGGAAAACCTTTGGCTTTTCCATCGTAATCAGCCAGTGACCAAATAGTCTATTTCTGTAACTTCTTAGTATTAGACAAAGATCGCTCTTTTGAAACGTCCACAGTAAGTCACAAAGAATGCCTCTGACCTTTGTTTTCAAATTCAATATGCAAACACTAAACACACAATGAAAACTTAGAGGACAGTTTTTCAATTTCACAGACAAGCCAAGATTTTTTTCCATTTTGGCATGCAGAAGAGAAGCAAGTTTACCAACTTTTCAGTGATTCTTAAAATCCCAACTTGGTGAACAAGATACAACAGCAACTTTGAGTCTGAAAGTGTAGCATGAACAACAGGAAAATACTCCTTCTGGGCAGTACCCCTCAGTTCTGAAGAATGGGTATAAACTGAGGACTGGACCTCTATCTGGTGTCACACTGTGTCTTTACTTGGGAGTAGGCAGAACTTCTGGCATGGGGTTTTAGGCTGCCTGTCTAGTGGACAACTGTGACCTCATTTGGGTCCAAGGACAACCTCTCTGTGTAGATTCTGCCCCCTTCTCTATATATTTCATACACTTGTTGGTTTTGAATGAGATAACCTGGTCTCCCAGGCCTCTCTTCAGTCCCATCACCAAACAGGACCCACCTAGAGACATCTTTCATCTACACACTGGGTGTGTCCAGGCCCTCCACTGCCATGCAGATCCTTCTGCCTGTTGTAAAAGACCAAAGAAACCCAAGCGACGCTTAGAGAGAAATGGAGTTACACAGCTTTATTACGCTTGTGGTCTCAGAGGAGTCGTCTCCAGAGTTTGAGCAAACCAATATGGTGGAAGCTCTTATTTATACCCCTTTGGCTTCTTTGTCCCCCAGATATGGATCATACTTCTGGACTTTTCGCGGGCTTTGCAAAAAACCCTGTGGGTTGGAATGGGGGCCTTGAGACCATATCTAAGGGCCTGGCCTGGTGCCAGTACTGATAACCCCCTCCGGGGTTTCATGGTTTATGGCCTCTAAAATGTGAGCATTTAGGTAACAGGTCTCGCAAGACCAGATTGTGGAGGAAAGGGGCAGTGACTTAATTATAGGTTATCAAGAATGTACATTCGGTTACTGCACAGATTCAGATTGCTAGCCCCCCAAACATCAGGGTTACATTGGAATTAGGCTTTTAGCCTTCTCATGCCCTTTGTCCCTTTTCCCTCTCCTCGCCTTCCCCTACAGGGATTTCCGTGTAAATCTGGAACAGCCACCTTTAGTGACCTGAGGTCTCCACATGTTCAACCTGTCCTCCCAGAGATTAAATACCATACCGCCCCCCTCCAAATTCCTTTCTATTCTTTTTTAAAAAATATATATTTTTATTGACTTCAGAGAGGAAGGGAGAATGAGAGAGAGAGGGAAACATCAATGATGAGAGAGAATCATTGATCAGCTGCCTCCTGCACACCCCTCACTGGGGACTGAGCCTGCAGCCTAGGGAATGTACCCTGACCAGGAATCAAACCGTGAAACGTGACCTCCTGGTTCATAGGTTAACATTCAACCACTGAGTCACTCCGGCTGGCCTCCTTTCTATTCTTACTTTTTATGCCTGAAAAGATTAATCGGTTCCTCACCCAAGACAGAAATAAACCAAAAAAAAGCCTACTAGATTTAATTTTCTTTTTTAATCCTCACCTGAGGATATGTTTAGAGAGAGGAAGGGAGAGAGAAGCATCGATGAGAGAGAGAAACATCGACGATTGGTTGCCTCCCATATGTGCCCCTACCAGGGATTGAACCCACAACCTAGGTATGTACCCTGACTGGGGATTGAACCTTGACCTTTTGGTGTACAGGATGATGCTCTAACCAATTGAGCCATAAAGCCCGGGACTATATTTAATTTTTTTAAAATATATTTTATTGATTTTTTACAGAGAGGAAGGAAGAGTGATAGAGAGTTAGAAACATCAGTGAGAGAGAAATATTGATCAGCTGCCCCCTGCACACCTCCCACTGGGAATGTGCCCGCAACCAAGGTACACGCCCTTGACCGGAATCGAGCCTTGGACCTTTCAGTCCACAGGCTGACACTCTATCCACTGAGCCAAACCGGTTAGGGCTATATTTAATTTTTTAAGTGAAAATTTTCTATATGTCAAAAGCCACAAACAAAACAAATTGAAGAGGCAGAAGACAAACTTGGAAAATATATTTTTCAGCCTCCTTAATACTCAAAGCAAGATAAAATAAAACCATTTGAGATAACATTTCCCCTTATTGCCTATCAGACTAGTAACTGAATACCTACTGTTGGGCAGTGGCTTTCTCATGAATTACTTTTAGAAATGCACAATAGCCTGGCTGGCAGGGCTCAATGGTTGAGCATCGGAACCAGGAACCAAGAAGTGGTGGGTTCAATTCCCGGTCAGGGCACATGCCTGGGTTGCAGGCTCCATCCCCAGTGAGGGTGCATGCAGGAGGCAGCCGATTGAAGATGTTTCTCTCTCATTGATGTTTCTTGATGATGTTTCTCTCTCATTGATGTTTTTATCTTTCTATTCTCTCCCTTTAAAAATGAAAACATATTTTTTTAAAAAAAGAAATGCATGATAACTGGGAGAGCCTTTTGGAAGAAAATTAACCCTTAAAATTACCAGTACCTTTTTTTCAAACAAAGAATGAGATAAAATTTCTGATTTTTATTTTATTTATTATTATTATTTTTTTAAAAAATATATTTTATTGATTTTTACAGAGAGGAGGGAGAGGGACAGAGAGTTAGAAACATCGATGAGAGAGAAACATCGATCATCTGCCTCCAGCACACCCTCTATTGGGAGTGTGCCTGCAACCAAGGTACATGCCCTTGACTGGAATCGAACCTAGGACCCTTCAGTCCGCAGGCCGACGCTCTATCCACTGAGCCAAACCGGTCAGGGCTTATTATTATTTTTTAAATCCTCATCAGAGGATATTTTTCCATTGATTTTTTAGAGAGAGGGAAGGAGAGAGAAATATCGATGTGGAAGAAACACATTGATTGGTTGTACCTGGACCAGGGCCCGGCCTGGGGAGGAGCCTGCAACAGAGGTATGTGCCCTTGACCAGAACTGAACCCGGGACCCTTTGGTCTGCAGTCCGATGATCTATCCACTGAGCCAAACCAGCTAGGGCACCAGTACTGTTTGACCTGTCAATCTCACCTGTAGAATCGTTAAGGTATGCAAAACATTATATGTTTTGCATAGCTACAAAAATGCTCATTGCATTACTATTGCTAAAAGGAAAAAAATGTATTTATAACTTCTATTTCTTGAGAATATACCCAATTCCTCTTGGCCTGTTTTATGTTATATTTATTTAAATTCTCAACACACGGTGCCAGAATGTTATTTTGTATTTCAGTATCTTAATAAGAATGCAGTTGATTAGAAATATGTTGAGTTGGGGTGAGTCTGAGAATTAACTCACCCCCTTGCTGGCCCTGTGACCATAGAAAGGGACTTCTTTCCCCTTCAGTTTCCCACTCTGAGGTTTGTGGGACATGGGACCTGGGCTGAGTGAGACCCAGAAGATGGGCAAGGACACAGTGGAAAGAAGTTGGCAGAGGAACAAGTGGCAGGCTCCTGGGAAGTAGCTGGGAGGTTGGATTACAGGTAACCGGAGCCTGTATGCTGAGCCATATGTCTGGGGTGAAAAGTCCTTTACAGGAGGGGCCAACAGACTTCTCTGGCTCCCCCATCACCCACCCTGCTGTCTCTCTGGCGTGGCGCTGTCCCACACCATGGCCACAAGGAAAGGTGACCCAGAGAATACACTTTTGTGGGAAAGCTGCCACCTGGCCAGAACTTTCCTCTGTCAGTTCACTGAATTCACTCCTGCTCATACTGTCCTCCCAGAGCTCCCTAAGGTGCGGGGTTCTCCAGCAACTCTCTCCCCAGCAGGACACCTGCATGCTCCAGACAGCCTTGAAAGCAGATTTACTCTGTAACTCGGAACCCTCCCCGCAGTATGGCTGCTTCCGCAGGTCCCCGTGACAGAGCCCAGCTCTGGGGGTGCCAGCCTAGAGGTTCTCTTTCTCACCACCCTTTGTGCATCCCCTCAGAGTCTGTCATTTCCTCTTTTCTTCTAAACTGTCCCCTGGCCCTGCCATTTCTTTTCCTCTCATCCGGGGGCCTCAAGAGTTGCCTGGCTGGTCGGTCATGCCGAGTGCCATCCAGTTGACTTCAAAGTAACACACCACTTCCATTCTCTTGTTCTAGCCTAGGGTGTTCACACTTGATTTTTTTAACCATTGATCCAGGCTTTTGGCTGCTCTCAGGCAGAACATCAATGCTGAGCTGCCTGGGTTGGAAGGGAATGAGGTCTAAAACCCTCCCTCCTCACATGGCAGCCTCCCCACCCCACCCACCCAAACAGAATCCTTCCCCAGTGCACCCATGACCTGGTTACCCATCAGAATCATCTGGGGAACTTTAAACGAATGGGAATTCGAGAACCCCAAGCAGGCCTCCTGACTGAGAATGTGTGTATATGGGGTGGGGCCTGTGCTGTCCATGGGTCTCCCAGAGACTCTGAAGCAGCTGGTCTGCATCCCCTCAGCTGCCAGTTCCTCTCCTCGCTCTGGCCATGGGGTCTTACCACCTTCAAGACCTGCCACCCCTTCCCTTTATTCCCTCAGCTCTTCTCCTGACTGGTCAAGTCCCCCTCCAGCTCAGACCTTCAGCGACCCTGACACCTGCGTGACCCTTCTCTGAACAACTCTAGCACTTACTGTCTGTGCCACTCATAGGGTCTAATATAGGAAGTTTATTTTTAACTTTACAAGTAGTGTAGGAGTACATCTTTTTTGTAAAACAATTCAGGTGATCCAGATGGAGTGAAGCCCCCTGATTCTCCCTTGTCCCCACTCCCACACCTGGGTCACTCTGAGCAGGTGGAGTGTCATTCCAGACCCGTGTATTTCCTGCCTAGTTTCCAGATCTGGAAAAAGAAGAACCATCTTTCCTTCTGCCGACACAGCTCCTCTCTGCCTGTGCTAAGTTCTGGGCCCTGCAGCCTCCCCTACAGCCTGTGGCCGGGGCCACCCCCTCTCTTCTGCTTCTCTCCCCTCACCTGGGGCCTGTGTCTGCATGCACACGCGTGCGCGCACACACACACACACACACACATGCACGTGCCAATATACACAGGTATTTCTTTTCTTGAAAATACCTCTCTCAGGATCCTTAGATGCCTTTTACCAGCCTCTCCTGTTAGTCTCCTTCCTTTCAAGCCCAACTTCTTTAACAAATGGGCTCCCTTCCTGAACACCTCACATTGCAGCTGCTCAGATCTCAGGCCGCTCCCTCCTGCTGATCCTCCCTGGGAGGCCATGACCCAAGTCCAGGCTCTGCCAAGCTAGTGCTGCCCCTCCCCCATTGCAAAAGTGCTCTGGCCTTGCAGCTGGACTCCCCACTCCAGGCCATGCCCCCAAGCAGTTTTCTGGTCTCTTCAGGGAGTGGATGAAGGGTGAGAAGTGTCCTTAGGGGAGCTCCTGGAATACTGCCTCAATTCATCTCCGCAGTCACCCTCAGACTTCTGTGAGCTTCTGGCAGTTTTACCTACCAGGGAGGGAGGGACCAGCTCCAGAAGTTCTCCTGGGGTGTGGCTCACCCCAACAGCCAGGGCATGTTCTGACAACCAAGGCTTCCAGAATCCGAGGGCCCCCTGGAGATGGGCACACAGCTCAGCTTTTCAATCCAGTGGCCAACTGAGAGAAGCGTTCCGACAGCCTTTCCTTCTCTGAGGGAGGAACAGGAAGATGGGCCATAGACCTTACCACCATTCTCCTCACTTTAATAGCATAAAATAAAAGCAAACAACATTTTAAATTATGAAACATTCCCCCCAAAGTACTACATTAGTCGCCTATTGCTGCTATACCAAGTTACCACAAATTTAGTGACTTAGAACAATACAGATTTGTTCTTTTAGGTCAGAAGTGTAAAATCAAGGTGCTGGCAGGGCTGTGTTCCTTCTGGTGCCTTCAGAGAAGACTCTTTTCTCGCCTTTTCCAGCTTCTAGGGACCATCTGCATTCCCTGGCTTCTGTCTCCTTCCATCTTCAAAGTACATCCCTGTAGCCTCTACTTCCATTGTCAGTGTCCTCTCTCTGATTAACCCTCTTGCCTCTGTCTTATGATTACATTGGATCCCTCAGGTAATTCAAGATAATCTCCGCCTTTCAAGATCCTTTAATTATATCTGCAAAGTCCTTACACCACATAAGGTAGCATATTCATAGATTCTGGGGATTAGGACTTGGATGGACATCTTTGGGAACTATTATTTCACTTACCACAGTATAAAATGTAATATAAATAGACATCTGTATCTGCCCCCAATGTTTAATAGGTGCTAATACTTTGCCTTATTTTCTTCAGATATTTCTAAAGAAATAAAACTTGAAATAGCTAAAGCCCTATATCTCTTTTCCCTCCTTCTCTCCTCAGAAGTAATCACTCCACTAAGATTGGTGAAAATAGCCCCATGTATGTTTCAGTTCTTTGCTATATATTATAAATGCAATTCTAAATAGAACAATAGTATTTTGTGTGTTTTGAAACTTTATGTGAAAGGAATCACTGTGTGGACCATTTTGCAATCTGCTTTTAAAACTCAATATGTTTTTGCCCTGGCTGGTGTAGCTCAGTTGGTTGAGTGTCATGCCAAGCACCAAAAGGTTCCTGGTTTGATTCCTGGTCAGGGCACATACCCAGGTTTTGGGTTCGATACCCAATCAGGGCACGTACAGAAGGCAACCGATCAACGTTCCTCCTTCACATTGATTTTTCCTCTCTCCCTTCCCCTCTCTCTGAAAAATTAATAAAAAACTTTTTTTAAAAAAACACTTCAATATTTTTGAGGCTATACATGTGAATACATGAAGATCTAGCTCATTCATTTCACAATATAGACTACCTCCGATGAGCAAGTTAGAGTTCATTTTGTCCTTCCTTTGTTTTCACTTTTTTTTCTATTACAAACTGTGCTTCATTAAAGATTTTTGTACTTGTTTTCAGGAGCAACTGTGCTGAAGCCCTCAGTGGGAGACACCCAGTGCAGCATGGCTGGGTCTGGGGGATGCACACCTTCCGAATTACTAGGTATTGCCCCCTGGTCCCAAAGTCCCTCCCAACAACAGTGTCTAAAAGTACCCATTTCCCCCACATCCTCATCACCATCTGGTATTTTCAGATTTACTATTTTTTAAAATGATTTTCTTTAGGGGAGAAAGATTGATTGTTTTCCAGTCAATCTGTTCTGCCCCCAATTTTTTTCTTGATGTTTATGCAGCTGGGCTCCTCTCTTTCATCTTGACCTTGACTGACAAATCCACCCAGGGCCTCTGTGCTCTGCTCGGCATCCCCTCCCCAGATTCCCTCTGTGGAGCTCCCCACTGTAGATAGCCTTCTGCCCACGCTGGTTTCTTTGTGCCAGCCCTAGATGAGTTCCTCCTGCACAGTCTGGAGCACCTATTCTCCCCATAGGAATCCCTGGGATGTGTGGGGAATCTCCCAGTGGGAGGAGCCGAGTCTTCTCCATTACTGCCCCTTAGCCTAAATGAATGAGGCCTGTCTAGCCCTGATGATGTGAGTACATCCATTCGGGAATTATTCAGTTCTGAGCTCCAAAAATAAATAAATAAATAAATAAATAAATAAATGGTTGCATTTCTCCTGTCCCCAAGGGTGTTCTGCAACATACACCTGCCAATGAACCAAAAACCATATCCTCACGTCAGGATGGAAGAATACAGCCAAAGACTGTGACCTTTCTTCCCAGGGCAAGCCTCATGTCTTTATCAGCTGGTGGCATTTATTTATTTTTTAAAATCTATTTTTATTGATTTCAGAGAGGAAGGGAGAGATAAAAACATCAATGATGAGAGAGAATCATTGATCAGCTGCCTCCTGTACACCTCCTACTGGGGATCCAGCCCACAATCTGGGCATGTGCCCTTGACCAGAATCGAACCCAGGACCCTTCAATCTGCAGGCTGACGCTCTATCCTCTGAACCAAACTGGCTGGGGCCATCAACTGGTGGCATTTAGACACCAAACCTTATTCTAGGTTTTTATGCCCCCTCTCCCCCTCCCGCCCCCTTTAAGCTAGATGTGTTGACTATCAGCACAGGAAGTTATCTGGTCTTCATAATGATCCATTTCTCCTCCTACTGGTCCCTAAACAAACGGAAATGACATTGTCCTCATGTGTCTATGCCAGTGATGGCGAACCTATGACACGCGTGTCAGAGGTGACAGGCGAACTCATTTTTTTGGTTGATTTTTCTTTGTTAAATGGCACTTAAATATATAAAATAAGTATCAAAAATATGTCTTTGTTTTACTATGGTTGCAAATATCAAAAAAATTTTATATGTGACATGGCACCAGAGTTAAGTTAGGGTTTTTCAAAATGCTGACACGCCGAGCTCAAAAGGCTCACCATCACTGGTCTATGCTAAGACAAAGAGATTGCTCACCTATCTGGTTCTGAGAGTCTTTTGAACTTTGTATATACCCAGTCTGTATATTCTCATGCACCCATTATGGGCTTTGCCCAAGATGTATCCCTGGAAAAGATCTGGGGGATTGCTTCCTAAGGTTGAGATCCGCCACCTGCTTTAAGGAGAACCCCGAGGGCTGCTGGCTGAGCCTCCTGCTGCAGAACAGTGGCCAGTGGGATGCATCAAAGGGTCCTTATACTTGCACATTTTAGCATTTGGAGTGAATCCCTTGCTTGGTTCTAGGCATGAGAAGGGTACTTTAGAAACTATCATTTTCCTATAAACAAATGGTTTGTGTTTCTAATGCTCCACATGGCGCCCCCTTGTCCAACCATTCCCAGGACTGAGATAGGAAGATGAGGGGTTCACAGTGGCCAGTGCGGCCTGAGGCCCTTTGTGCCCCACCGGTCACCTGCTGTCATTTAAAGTGCACGCAAAACTCCATTTCAACTGTTTGTTAGAAGCTGCTTTCCAGAGAATAACCCAGACCAACAGAGCACAGGTGGACACCAGCCCTAATTGACCTCGTCTGACAAAGACTACTGGAAGCTCAGAATGCCTGCGGAGGTGCCAGGAGGCACAGTGACAAGCCAACCACAGAGGAAGTCACCCAGAAACCCAGGGAGTAGAAGTCCTGTTCTCAAGTGCCTGTTTTCAAAACAAATGTTTCCTGATGGAACTTGGAGGGAGTTCTGGGCAGCCACCAAGACGGGTAATTGGGCCATGTCAGGGCTTCTGAAAAGACCGAGGAAGCTCAGGGCCACATGCCTGCACAGTGAAATCTCTCACCAGACCCTTTTCTCCAGATATTGTAGATTCCTGAATTCTCTCTAGCTGGGAAATTTGATCAACCACTGAAGTTTTTTTGTTTTTTTTAAAATATTTTTTATAGAGAGGAAGGGAGAGGGATAGAGAGTTAGAAACATCGATGAGAGAGAAACATCGATCAGTTGCCTCCTGCATTCTCCCCACTGGGGATGTGCCCGCAACCAAGGTACATGCCCTTGACCGGAATCGAACCTGGGACCCTTGAGTCCGCAGGCCGACGCTCTATCCACTGAGCCAAACCAGTTAGGGCAACCACTGAAGTTTTAAAAAGAACTAGGTGAAGAGTCACTCCCCTCCATCCCTGGCAGAACAGATTAAATCTTGTCTTGAATTAAGGGTTCTCTTAACTCCTAATTACTGCATTAGAAATTGATATTGTTTCTTCAAGATTTACTCAAACCAAAGTTTTTATTTCTCAAAAATGTCATCTCACTAATTAGCATCTTAAAGTCACTTTACCCCATCGTTTAACTGATGTCCCTTCATAGTTTTCTGCCACACACTTCTCAGTGACTGTAGCACAGATCCTTCCAATCGACAATCTTACATGAGGAGCAGATGGGTTGATACATCCATTCTGCTGTGGTTGCTATACTTGGCGTCATCTTACCAACAAGTTAGTTAATGTCAGAAGCAAGGTGTAGGTGTCCTATGATTCCGTTCGTGTGTCGGGCTGTGTGCTTAATGACATACACATAATTTTACCATGTGAGCTGGAGCTGGCTCTCATCCCTAGCTAACTGTGCACATTCCTCCTCAGCTCCACATTCCCTGACGTCATGTTGGTAGCTTGAAATCAGCTATGATGGGAATACTTACACCAGGAAAATTGGCAAATGAATCAGGGCTTTTTGTTGGAGGGTCGGGGGTGGGGGGAGGGCTTAGAAAATATCTGGAGCCTGGCTGGTGTGGCTCAGTGTCGACCCAGGTACCAATAGGTCACTGGTTCAATTCCAGGTCAGGGCACATGCCCAGGTTGTGGGCTCGATCCCCAGTTGGGGGGACTGCAGGAGGCAGCCGATGATGTTTCTCTCTCTCTATCTTTCTCCCTTCCTCTCTCTCTAAAATCAATAAAGGGAAAAAATAATAAAAGTATATTTTAAAAAGAAAAAGAAAATATCTGGAGGAAACAAGAAACCAAAAACAGTTACCTTTGCAGAGTGAAACTGGAAAGCAAGGGTATTGGAGAACATATTTTTGTTTTTGAATTTTTTATCATGTTCATCACTAGTTTTTAAAAGATTTTTTATTGATTTTTAAAAAATATATTTTATTGATTTTTTTACAAAGAGGAAGGGAGAGGGATAGAGTTAGAAACATCGATAAGAGAGAAACATCGATCAGCTGCCTCCTGCATACTCCCCACTGGGGACGTGCCCGCAACCCAGGTACATGCCCTTGACCAGAATCGAACCTGGGATCTTTCAGTCCGCAGGCCGACGCTCTATCCACTAAGCCAAACCGGTTAGGGCTTATTGATTTTTTGAGAGAGAAGGGAGAGGGAGAGAGAGAAACATCGATTGGCTGCCTCCTGCTTGCCCCCTACGAGGGATAAAGCCCACAACCCTGGCATGTGCCCTGACCTGGAATGGAACTGGCAACCTTTCAGTGCATGGGACAACACCCAACTGAGCCACACCAGCCTGGGCTCAACTATTTTTTAAAAAAGATAACTTTCTTTTTTAAGAACAAAGACTTCCCGAAGTGTTTATTAATCCCACACCATAGTCAGGAAACTGCCTGGTTGAGGAAGAGATCAGAGCCTGGAGAGGATTTATAGCAGTTGCCCCAGTGGAGTGATATCCTGGGACAGGAGCTGGGGACTGGGCAGGGGCAGGGCCCTGAGGAGTCGGGAGTACAGCAGCAGGCGGTCCTTCTAGAACTTTGTGCCAGGCCTGAAGGGAGTGCCAAAGTAATGCCAGGTCCCCAGCCAAGACCTCAGGCCAAAATTAGGGTCACCAAACCCCAAGAATCAAACAGAAAAATGGGTATGAAGATAGGACACCAAAAATAGTGCATCTCTAGGGAGGATAGGGGGAGGCAGAGACCTGATACAAGAGGCAGGGGTCACAGGAGGATATTTTCGATTATGGGGCTGGCGGGGGAGCTCTTTAGGCCATTCCTGAGACCATTTCCCTGCAGCTTAACTTAAAAGGGGACTTTAGCTCTGCCTAAGAGGGTGGAGGGCAAACTGGGGCAGTGAGGAAACAAGTAGAGACAGGTTCCTCAGCACTGGGGAAAAGGCTCCCCACAACTCCCAGGGGAGCGTCCGCAGTCCACAGTAAACAAGTTCCAGGGAGCAAAGCAGAACTCCAGGCGGATTCCAGAAACCTCGCCATTCTGCAGAAAGCACCCCTAGAGGCCTGGTCAGTGTCTGGGGATGGGGCAGGGGTTCCCATTGGAGGGTTTTGGAGTGGCTTGAAAATTCTGAGCAGAGATAATGGAGGCCCCAGGTGCAGAGATGGGCTACATCCAAGAAAATACATCTGAGATGCAGTGAGATGCAGGATCTGGAGCGTGGCCCCAGAATAGGTTGGCAGGACCCTACTTCTGGGGGACCTCGAGGCAGCATCTCATTCCTCCCTGCAGGCCAGGATGCTTGGGAAAGAGACTCTCCAGGAAACTGAACACAGGAGCATTGGCCAGGAAAGGGAGGGGGCAGTGGGAGGATGGAGTGGGCTGCTGCTCCTCTTGGCAGCAGCCAAATGCCACAGTCTGTGCTCTCCAGGACCCTCAGACATTTCCAAACTCCACCTGACAGCTCAGGAAGCACCCTTTGCAGACTTGTCAAGTAGGGCTGCCACTGGTTACGAGGGAGTCAAAAATCCCATTTTATAAACACCTAGGGCTGCTTCCAAGCAACCAGAACTAATAGGGCCACGACTTGGCCCCCTTCTTTTTAAAAAAAAAAATTTGCTTTTTAAATATATTTTATTGATTTTTCACAGAGAGGAAGGGAGAGAGATAGAGAGTTAGAAACATCGATGAGAGAGAAACATCGATCAGCTGCCTCCTGCACATCTCCTACTGGGGATATGCCCGCAACCCAGGTACATGCCCTTGACTGGAATCGAACCTGGGACCTTTCAGTCCGAAGGCCGACGCTCTATCCACTGAGCCAAACTGGTTTTGGCAGGCCCCCTTCTTTTAATTTGCTGCTAGAGTCCTTCATTTTTTTAAGATAAATTAGATGCATAAATCTCCTATCACTGGCACAGGCTGTTCCCTATCTCCTTTCATATTACTGCAGCTGGATTATGATAAACCAGCAACACCCTGAAAATGCTGTTGAACCTATTGATCAATTATGGTTAGCACTCGCTCCCTCTTTCCCCCCCCCCACCCCCGCCCCCCCAACCCCATATCAATTACAGGTAAACTAAGTCAGTTTCTGCTGACATTGACATGTTCAATTGTAAGTTCCCATGACATCACTAAATCACAATATCCCACAAATTCAGCTACTTGGTACATATTTTACAGCAAACTCATTCCCAAAAGCCTGTCAGGAAGCCAGCATCCCATCATGAGATAATCAGAGTCATTCACTTAACCAACGTTGAGACTGTGGCTGCTGTGTGTGTGTGGTGCCGAGTGCCAAGGATGCAGACAGGGCCTGGCCCTATGAGGAGAAGATAGGCCTATGACTACGGTGCCACCCGCAGGCTGTATGCCTCAAGGACAGCCCTGAGCTGTATTTGTGACAGTATCTCTTGCACCTAACAGGAGGCCTAGAACTTGGTGCTCAATAAAAATTTGACAATGAATAATATATAACAAAGATTTGGGAGATCAGGAGGAGGTGGTTAGCTCTGCTAGGGAACTAGAGAAAGCTTTGCAGAAGAGGTGCAAGAAGCTGGTCTTTGAAACATAGGAGTCCACAAAGCAGTCCAGGAGGGCAGCAAACAGGCAGGCGTGATGTGGCGAGAGGTCAGGCAGGAAGGAAGGCAGGATGAAGAAGGATCTTGAACTGAAGGTTACAGATACTAGGCTCTGTTCATAGATCCTACCATCCAAATGACAAATTCTTCTTAGAATTGAAGCCAAGTTGCCTTTTTAGAAGATTATTTTCCTTTCTTTGTCCAGTAGTAAAACCATGCTGTTTCCTTTCTCACCTTGACTGCTGGGAAACTCCTCAAGTACTGGGTTCCTTATACTTTTTTGTATCCCTTAACAGTCCTATGTAGGATTTCCCACCTACTAGATCTTATATTAGTTCTGTGTTGCTATAAAACAATATAATGACAAAAGTTGCCACTTAGCCCTAGCCCAGTGGTCAGCAAACTGTGGCTCATGAGCCACATGCAGCTCTCTGGCCCCTTGAGTGTGGCTCTTCCACAAAATACCGACTTCTGCGCATGGGCCACGAAGTTTCAATCGCACTGTACATGCGCGCCCGCACGTGTTCTTTTATGGGAGAGCCACACTCAAGGGGCCAAAGAGCCGCATGTGGCTCTCGAGTCGCAGTTTGCCAACCACTGCCTTAGCCAGTTTGGCTCAGTGGATAGAGTGTCAGCCTGAAGACTGAAAAGTCCCTGGTTCGATTTTGGTCAAGGGCACATGCCTGGGTTGTAGGCTTGATCCCCAGTGGAGGGTGTGCTGGAGGAAGCCGATCAATGATTCTCTCTCATCATTGATGTTTCTATTTCTCCCTCTCCCTTCCTCTCTGAAATCAATTAAAAAAAAAAGTCACTGCTTAAAGCAGTACACATTTATTATATCACAGTTTCTCACAGAAGTCTGGACATCCTGGACTGGGACTTCTGCAGGGCTGCCATCAAGGTGTTGGCTAGGGCTGAGGTCTCATCTGAGGCTTGACTGGGGAGGAATCTGCTTGCAAGCTCATGAGGTGGTTGGCAGAATTCAGTTTCTTGGGGGCATCAGGGAGAGGCCTCAATTCCTTGTTCCCTCTGTAGGCAGCCCCAATGTTGCAGCTTGCTCTGTAAAGAAGGTGGTTCCAATTTTATGTAACATTATCATATACACATAATCACATCCATCCCATCACCTTTGCCCTATAAGTCCCACCCACACAGATCCCACCCACACTCGGGGGTAGGGGTTACACAGGACATGAAGACCAGAAGGAAGGATCATGGACCATCTCAGAGTCTGCTGCCACAAGTCCTTGTCAGATATTAACCGTTAAGTGAACTACTCCTTTTGGCAACTGAAGGTATCACTTCCATAAACACACATATTCTCTGCTGAGGAAGAAAGTGAACTGTCCCCCTGCTAAGAATGCTCACCACCCCCGCCTCTATCTACTACAGTGCTGGGCATAGTTGTGCAGGTTATAAATATGGAACAAAGAAATGTTTTAGGATTCATATCACTGCTGGAAGGACCTGGAGTTTTCTACCATCAGGGTGATTATCTGATTGTCATAAATTTCTCGATTGACATGTGCAATTTAAAAAAACCCATAAAACAATTATAACAGTCACAAAGTGAGAACAAGTTCAGACATCACCATTATGAATGGGCTCTTTCCTAGAAAAATGTCTCCTAGCCCCTAGCAGCTACTGTTTCCTCCACTTTACAGATGAGCTATGTACATGAATACCATTTCCCAATTCCGCTAGTGCAAAATTTCACTAGCACAGGATAAGTGCATGGGCGACAGAGCCGGGTGGCCTGGGCTGACATCAAACTTCACATACTATGTGACTTTGGACAAATTACCTAACTTCCCATAGTGATAGCAAATGCTTTACTACTTGCTATGTGCAGGCTCTTTACGTATATTAAATTCATATAAATTCATTTAACTCATATAACCACCCTGGGAGGTAGGCACCATTAGTATCCCTATCATTATTCTCACCTCAGTTAGGTGAGAAAACTGAGGGATAAGAGTTAAGGCCTGGGTTTACTATTCTTAGCCTGAGCAAGAACAAGGAGAATGAAGGGTAAGTGGTGGACGAGGCAACCTTGAACAAAGGAACAGCAAGCAGGATGCTAGTGCCAGCAGATTCTAACTACTGTCCCCACTGCTGTCCCTGGCCAGGGAGGACAAGTAGAAACTGTGTGGTTTACCATTTGAACCTCGTGTACTGACTAAGATTCCGTGCTGACTGAGATCTTAAACATGACTTGCATCCCTGTGCAGGGTACGAGGACAAAAACTAAGCCAGAATGCCATCATCTGGGAAACTGAATTGCGTTTTGCTTAAAGCTAGCCTCACCTCGGTGAAAGTTCCTCTATTCCGGGGGCTGGTGCCCAGCCACAGGCTCCGTTTCAGCTTCTGAAACTTCCCACCAGCTTCACAAGGGCAAAGGGCATCTGCGTTAGCCTGTGAGCAAGAAGCCCAACTGTGTGGAACCAAGGCTTCCTCATGTTCCGATGGCTTGGGAGGGAGGGGGCCTTAACACTGGGAGGAAGCAGATAGAGCTGACAAAGATGCAACTGGAGGAGGGGCCCTTTCAGCGAAGTCAGGCTCCCCCATTACTGCCGAGGAAACAAGAGAATGCACCAGGGAGGGGGTTAGATGCTGGCAGGGAGACAGCGCCGAGCCTCCCTGGATCTGGGTGTCCCTTACTCTGCATTTTCCTCCCACACGCACCTTCTATCTCCTCTGTCTGAGGAGAGCCCCAAGAGTTTCCAAAACCCCACAGAGCCAGACGTCCTCTTAACCCAGGACCCCTTCCTCTGCACATTCGTCCCCTCACCCCTGTACCTCAGCTGAAGGCCACCCTGCCCGTCTGGCTTCTCTGGTAGGGAGGGCTTAGCAAGCCTCACTCAGAAGCAAACACAACGTTTCTTACACTTTTCCCGCCAACATGGCTGGGTAATAGCTGGGAGGCTTCGCTGGTGGCTGAGACACCCACCAACTGAGCGCACCTCTGCGCCCACAGGATCCAGCTTGCCACGGTCACACAGTACCCATTCCTGCCCTCACTCCCTGGGACATTCCAGCGCCCCTTGCATCTCCCCATCGCCCCTTTCCTGCCTGCCTATCTCCCTTTTCTTCCTGATGGCTGGGAGGGGGTTCTCGGTGCTCCGGGGCTTACTGCCCTCGAGTGTGCCCATTTTCCCGTGGGGGCGGGCGCGGTTACACCCGGGAGCGGCGAGCGCGCGGTGGGCCGGGGGTGATCTCCCCGCTGTGCCGGGCCGTGTGCGCGCGCTCCTGGGTTCCCCTCCACGGTGGGGACCACCAAACCTCCTACCGCCCGGACTGCACCCCAACCCCTTGGGGAAAACGTGAGGCCCTTCCACAACCTGGAGGGATTGGCGGCCCGGCTCCGCACCTGCCTGACCCCCGTCCCCCAACTTGCAGCCGGGGAGTGGCTCGGGGCGCCAAGCGCGGAGGCGTGCGGGCCAGGAGACGGTCAACTTTGCGCGCACACGTGGGGCTTAGGGGCCCGGAGGGACGGAGCGAGCGGCGCATCTGGAGAGGGCACAGCTCCCCGCAGGCGATCTCGGGGTCTTGCCGGGGTCGCCGCCCGAGCCCGGGCGCAGGAGGCCGGGGTCTGAGTTGGGAAGTGAGGGAGGCGGCACCGCCATGCTCCAGTTGAGCCCTGGAAAAACCCCGGCGCGCGGCGGGGGAGGCGGGCCGCTGCCGGGGACCAAGGGAACAAAGGCGGCCCGCGGCCGGATGCAGTCATGGAAAAACCCATCAGGGCGCCGGGGCGGGGGCGGCAGGGGAGGGGCGGCGGACGCCCAGCAGCCGGGCCGCCCTCACCAACCGCCCGGGCGGGGCCGCTCTCGGACCCTGCCCCAGAGCGCTCCTCGGGGGCGGAGCGGGAGGCTCGGGAAAACAGAATCTGCCGGCGGGGAGGGCTGGGCTGGGGACCCAGAGCCGGAGCCCCCAGGCTCCGGATGCTGTGGGCCAGCCTGCCCGCCGCGCACACCCTGTACGCCGGTCCACGAGGGGAGGGTGGCCACACACGGGACACTCGGGACACACGCGGCGCTGCACACGGCCACTTGGCCGTTGCGGCAGCCGGTGGTGGCCGGCCAGTAGGGGGCGCGCACAGACCCAAGCAATGGCGCGGACGTGTGTGCCGCGGCGCACACTCTCCTGCACACACATGATCGCTCACACGCACGTGCTCCCAGACACGCGAGCTTCCCGCAGCTCCCAGGGCAGAGAGAAGGAAAGGGTCCCACCGAGTGGGGCCGAAATAGATACTCGCCAGGGCCTTTCTCGGAACCTCAGAAGCTGCGGCGGGGCCTTAGAAGAAGTCGCAGTTAGGGTCCTTCACCCTGGACCCCATTTTACAGGGGTGGGGATTGGGCCTCCTAAAGCCGCTGTGCTCGAGTCCCGCCTCAGGGCTGGAGTTAACGTCCCTGGCAAAACGCTGCCTGCCCTGTCCTAGTCTCGTGAACCTGCCTGGAGATGCGAAAGCAGCACGCTGTGTTTTATTCTGTAGAAAAGGAACGTCTTGGTGCAATGGACCCAGTGACTCCTGAGGCCTTTCCAGTTCTGATTTAGGAGGAAAGAACCGGACCCAGAGACCATAAAAGGAGTTGGTGGGAGATGAGAAAAAACCTCCCGTGCCTGGTTTGAACTCAGCCATAGGCTCTTCCTGGTTCAAATGTCTCTTTGTTTATTTGTGCTGCTGCCTGCTGTTGGGTGTCAGGAGAGGCAAAACCTGAACCAGTGGGGCCCCTGGGGTGGGGAAGGGATGTAGAATAGGACAGACTTTGGGGGCCTAGAGCCAGCCTCTGGGAGCAGAGGAGACCCCAGGCTCTCTGAGTTGGGGTGGCAGGTAGGGGTTCCTGAAGGCCAGAGGGCAATGAAGCAGGAACCCATGACTTCAAAAAGGTTCAAGTTCAAGAAGTCACCACCTTTATGGGGCCTGGCTGTTGGAGTTGTGAGAATAGAGTTGTGGTTGAGGTTCTGGCCACCACTTAGAATACAGGATCAACATAGTAGGGACACCAGTGAGACGACAGGGTCAAATGAACTGACATCAACTTGTGGTCCCTTGGGGAACTGAGGTTGTAATCACATGACCTGGCCCTGCCTCTCTTAGCTTCCTGGTTTGGGGGAATCTTTGGGCCTCAAGTTCCTCATCTGTAAAATGGATACAAGAGTTCCTCCTCCACAGGGGTATTTTGGGGATTGAAAATGGATATAAGGCCCCCTTCTATGCCACCTTCTCTTCTCAAAGTCCCTGGTCACTAGGGCTCCTTCCAAGTCCATTTCCTGTGAGCAGGTGGGGTCCAGTGGGATGAAGGCTGGGGAGCAGCGCCCCCTTGTGGTGGATATCAGGAGGGCCGGGTCAATTGAGGAAGACACGCATGGGCTAACCTGGTTAGTGCCTAATGGCGTCTAACAAGTGAACCTCCAGGGGCTGGTCATGGGGCTGCACTGAGGGAGACCTTTACTTCTGACTCAGTTACCCCCTGGAACAAGCAGAGAGAATGCTGCTTCCCCACAGCAGCCTCTCCTCTCACAACCCAGCTTCTCCAGCTTTAAAAGGTTTCTCTCAATTCTGCCCCCGGAGGAATCCACGCACTTGGCATTTACACTGTGCTTTATAGCTTACAAGCACGTTGACACATTACTTGTCCCTGAGGTGTACTGTTTCTGGGTGGTGATGGCACTAGATGGATAGAGACCGTGGTTTACAGCATGGCTCCAGCACAGTTTGGATCCTGCTTCCTCCATCCAGCTTTGTAACCAGGACAACATTCAAAATACTGAATAACCAGAGGACTGGCAGCGACCAATCAGAACAGATCCTGCCACAAACACCAGGAACGGAGGGGGGGGGGGGGCGCAAATGCTTGTGTAGCTATGGAATATTCTGGAATAACCCCAACCTCACTGGGCCTCAGTTTCTTCATCTGCAATTTGGGCACGGTGACTGTAATAGTACCGCTTTTTAGGGCTGTGGTGAAGACTAAATTAGCTAATGCATGTAAAAGATTGAGAAACCCTAAAAAACACCTAATAAGAGTTACCTGTCCTGTGTCCTCTCAAACTCAGTGACTCAGGGTGATTGCTACTTTTTAGGGAGACTCCCCAAGTAAGTCCACTGTGTGTGCTTGGGCTCACCTCCTGGCTCACCTCCTGTTTGTCTGGCCCTCCGGTTATTCTGCTCTCTAGAAGTGCTCGAACTTTACCATTCATCTGAATTTCTGGGGGATCTTGTTAAATTGCAGGTTCTGATTGAGTAGGTCTGAGTGGGGCCTGGGATTCTACATTTCCTACAAGCTCCCAGGTGGTGCTGATGCTGGTCTGAGAAGCAAGACTCCCAAAGAGTATTGCAGAAACAGAATTGTCAGATAATTGATCTGTAAACATTTATTGAGGACTTAGTGCAAGGATCAAAACAGTCTGAAGGATGGCTTCCAACCTCAAGCAGCAGGGTCATTGCACAAACACAGGTTAAAACTAAAAATCAGCCGAAACCGGTTTGGCTCAGTGGATAGAGCGTCGGCCTGTGGGCTGAAAGGTCCCAGGTTCGATTCCGGTCAAGGGCATGTACCTGGGTTGCGGGCACATCCCCAGTAGGAGGTGTGCAGGAGGCAGCTGATCGATGTTTCTAACTCTCTATCTCTCTCCCTTCCTCTCTGTAAAAAATCAATAAAATATATTTTTTTAAAAAAACAAAAACTAAAAATCAGGCCAAGGGGCAAACATGTGCCAACAGTAGCTGGTGAATCCATTCTCTGCCCAGTAGCCAAAGTGATGCTCTAAACAAGTAAAGATTTCATAACTGCCCTGCTAACAGCTGTCCAATGGCTCCCATCTCACTCAGAATAAGAGGCAAATTCTCCTGGATTCTTCAGGCCCTGAATCATCTTGTCTTGCTTCTGACCTCATCTCCCGTCACTCAGCTTCATTCTAGACTCACCTTTTGTTCCCTTGAACCCAATACCCCACTTCTTCCGGAGATCCTTTGAATTTGCCTGGTTAATGCTTGTCCTTCAAACTGGTGAGCACCTGGCCTCTTATTCAGCCTCTAATTGCTTCCCAGAAAGACCTTCATTGACCTAAAGGAAGTATGGTCTAAAGTAGCTGCCCCCAGTCCAGGTCAGATATTCTCTATTGTATCATTTTTTAAAAAAAGAAATTCAATGTTATGGCATTATATTGTTGGGTTTTTTTTAAAAAATATTTTTTTATTGACTTCAGAGAGGAATGGTGAGGGAGGGAGAGATAGAAACATCAATGATAAGAGAGAATCATTGAAGAAAGAGAGGAAGAAAAAATAATCATTGATTGGCCGCCTCCTGCACGCCCCCTACTGAGGATCGAGCCCTCAACCCAGGCATGTGCCCTTGGCTGGGATCGAACCCAGGACCCTTCAGTCTGCAGACTGATGTGTTATCCACTGAGCCAAACCAGCTAGGACTGTTGGTTGCTTTTTTTTTTTTTTTTTAATGTTTTTATTGCTTTTAGAGAGAGAACGGAAGAGGGAAAGAGAGATAGAAACATTGAGTGGCTGCCTTCTGCATGCCCCCTACTGAGATGAAGCCCCAAACCCAGGCATGTGCCCCTACCTGGAGATCTCTTGCTGCCTCGGGATGGTGTATTTTTTTGGGGGGGAGAGGGGGGATAGTGTATTTTTTAAAAAATAGCCCTAGCTGGTTTGGCTCAGTGGCTAGAGTATCAGCCTGTGGACTGAAGGGTCCCGGGTTTGATTCCAGTCAAGGGCACATGCCCAGTTGAGGGCTCAATTCCCAGTAGGGGGTGAGCAGGAGGCAGGTGATCAATGATTCTCTCTCATCATTGATGTTTCTCTCTCTCCCTCGCCTTTCCTCTCTGAAATCAATAAAAATATATTTAAAAATATCTCCCAGGATATTTTTTCCACTGATTCTTAGAGAGAGGTGGAACGGAGGGAGGAAGGGAGGAAGAGGGGGAGAGAGAGAGAGAAAGAGACATGATGTGAGAGGGACATATCCGTTGGTTGCTTCCGGAATTCGCCCAGCCCCGGTCAGGGATCAAACCTGCAAACCAGGTATGTGCCTTGGACCAGGAATCGAATCATGACCCTTTGGTTCGAGGGCACGAGCCACACTGGTCAGGGCTTGACTCTGTTCTTATATGTTTCAGTGTTGGTCAGTGCCAGATTCTCATCAGTCAGCTGCTGTGCTTATTTCCTCCTCTTATGTAGACAGCCATCATACATTTCACTCAAGAGCAAGTGTTCTTCTGCTGAATAGAGAACCAAATATCCAACATTTGCATTTCTGGAAGGGTCCTGTGATTTTGGTGGGCCTCTCTGAGGACACACCCCCCCCCCACCCCCCAATGCCCTGAGTGTGTTGAATGGTTAGGAACTGGCCAGCAGCAGCGTGTGGGAGAGACCAACAGATGGATCCTGAGAGAGGGGACAGGTGGACTGTGCCCAGGAAGGAGGCTTGCTTAGTGTATAGGATTCACCAGCTGGGTTGGTTTCATGCATGCAACCTGGGCAGTGGCATAGAGCCCAATAATTGGCTTAATGCTTTGCTGTCATTTTCTTGACATTCTTAATACATTTTGAGCAAGATACCTTATATTTTCACTTTGCACTGGGCCCCACAAATTAGGTAGCTGGTTCTGCTCACTAGCTCTGGTTCCTGGCCCAGGGTTAGTTCCCCAGGATCATCTAGGAGAGACTGAGGAAACTTGGAGGAACCTGGGTGTATCCTTGAACAGGTTCTGCATGTGAAACAGGGATCACGGAGCCTGCTTCACCCAGAGGGATGGAGGTTTTTCCCAACTATGAGTCAGGCTAAGGAGCTGCACTGCCAGGAGAAAGCCAGCTCTAGGCCTCTCTTTCAAAGTGGCCACATGTCTCCTGCCCTCAGCCCATGGTCAGCTGTCAGACTGTTGACAAGAGATGCTAGGGTTCATGGGTTGGGGCAGATGCCTTCCTGAGGCAGGATAGGCAGAGCATGCCCTGGCTTCTGGGCAGGGACCTAGCTGGTCTGGATGCCAATACTGGCTGGTTTTCTGAGGCCTGGGCCCAGATCTCTGTGTCTCAGAGTCTAGACCAGCCATGGGCAAACTACGGCCCGTGGGCCATTTGAAATGAATAAAACTAAAAAAAAAAAGACCATATCCTTTTATGTAATGATGTTTACTTTGAATTTATATTAGTTCACACAAACACTCCATCCATGCTTTTGTTCTGGCCCTCCCGTCTAGTTTAAGAACCCATTGTGGCCCTCGAGTCAAAAAGTTTGCCCAGCCCTGGTCTAGACTCTAGCCTGCCCGGCCCATTGGACCCGGGGGAAGTGGTGGCAGCTCCTCCGAAGCAGATTGTGAGAGGCTTGGATGTTGCTCCGTTGCTGCTACAGGTGCCATTAGGAGGGAGGACCCAGTTAGCACCCTGAGTCCTGAGGGACGCCCAGGTGGGGCTGGGCCAGCTCTCAGGCCCAAATTTAGGTCATTGCTTTGCCTTTGCATACCTGATTGTCTTTCTAATCCTGTTGCGTCTTGTCCCTCACCTTCTTCCACTCTGGGTTTGAGCCTTATCCTTTTTTTCTGTGACTGATGCCACCTGCCTCCGTTTACCCATGTACTTGTCACTTTTACTCTCTTGCAGTTCACCTTCAGTGGGCAGGGCTGGGGCCTGTTTCCGACATTGTCCCTCGGTCATTTTTTACGCCCCCCCCCCCTCCCCGCCCCCGGTCATTTTCGAACAAGGAGCCTCTCGTTTTATTTTTGCATTGTGGTCCCCAAATCATGGAGCCGATCTGCTGACCAGGGCACGAAGGACAGGTACGGAGGTGCTAAAGATCAGAATCTGACCAGGGGTTCTCAGCGCTGGAGTCATATGGCAATTCTGAAAGGGTAGCCAATCCCATGGGAAGGCCGGGCTGAGTACCTACTGTGTGCCAGTGAGGGTTCGGGGCGGGTTACTGCAAACTGAAGCCCCCTTTTTTCAAGGGGTTGACCCAGGAGAGCGTTTATAAGCAGGACAAAGCCTGGCCATCCAGGGGCCTCCCCAGGATCGGGGAGAAAACCGCGGCGGCAGGGAGCGGAGGAGGGGCGCTTCGGGTCGCGCTCAGACCCCGCCCCGCCCGGGTCGCCGGCCCCGGGCAGCTGAAAGGGCCTCTGTGTTCTGTCCTCTGCCTGCCCGCGGGCCAGGAGCGCATTTCCTCAGCTGCGCCAGACCCCGGAGGCTCCGCAGCCCCTCTGGGGACAGACACAAATAGTTCCCGGCCCAGCTGCCGGGCCAGTTACCTTGGGAACCAAACTCAATTGCCTGACGTCACCGGGCCGTTGCGTAGCAACCGGCACAGACTCTCCCACCCGCTCTCCCCGCCCGCGGGCTGAGGTCGGGGGACTTGGAGACCGCGGGGCGGGCGGTGATGCCCAGCCATAGCCCTGCCGCGCCGTCCTCGCCGCCCCTCGCCCGCGGGCCGCGCCCTTGTCCCGCGCTCGAGCTGCCGCCCGGGTCCCAGAGGGGCTCCACCCTGCGACGGAAGGAAACCCCAGCGGAGGACACGGCGCCACCAGGCCTCGCGCCGGTGGGCAAGGGCCGGAGGTGGTCCCAGGGCAGCCTGCAACCAGCCGGGATTTCTCTCCCAGAGAGAGGCCTTTGTTCGCTGTCACCCTTCTGACTGCCCTGCTTTCCGTCCCGGTCTAGTTTCTCGCCAGGCCCCAACCTGGACTCCTGCTCCAGTAGCAAGGAGCAGAGGCAGTATGGGGCGTCTTCGTCCCCCCTCAATCGCCTCGGAAATCTGCCTCTTGGACACTGCCTTGGAGGTGGAGAGGCTGGGCTCTGCTCATGCCACTCTGCCCCCATCCCTGGAGCCCTTCTTCACTCCTGTGCCTTCCCCTGGCCTCTGTGCTGTGACATCCGCATCCCAGGGTTGTGGTCTTATAATCGGACCACCAAGGGGTCGGGTCTCCCTGTCACTACTTGAGCCAATTAAACAGACAGGGTTGAATCATAGATGAGCGTTTATTCCAATAATGCTGGCAGTGTGGGAGAGCAGCAGATCATCCATAAAAATCTGCTCTGCACCCCACCATAAGCCAGCTGCTTACTATATTGGGTAGAAAGACAAAGATTACGTGGGGAAGTAGGAATTACAGGCATGGGAAAGTAGGCTCGGGATAATTATTACAGGTTAAAAGTCATGCGGGCTGGGGGGGCGGGGGAGGGGGGGCGGGCATTGCAGGAGGGCGGGTGCCTCTGGGCACCCTGGGACCAGATTACAGACAGGTAATAGGGGCTGGGAGTTGTAAAGAGTAGGTGCCTCCTGGATTAGATTGTTTCAGCCACAATGTTATAAATCTTTCCATAATGATAGGCAGTTCTCGGGACAGGAGGATGGGCTGCATTCCAATGTTAGCTCCCATGTCCCAGGGGGTACAACTCTCAGCGAGGTTAGAATGTGCTTCCTCTAATCAGAACCATCATGGTTAACAGAGCATGGTTAATATTTCTTAAATTTGTAGCTGGTCCCCAATATTCTATTTCTGCCCCTAACAGTCTTGGGAGCCAGCTGTGGTCCTGGGAGTGGAGAGGGAGGGGCCTGCCTGACCACCTCCCCACGTTTCTGGAGTGGGCCTTGTCATTAGGTTACTCCATCTCCTGCCCAGCTCTGTTTCTCACCATTGCTGAATCCCAAAGCCCAGGCTGGGAGACAAGGCCCAGAATTTCATGCTGGGGCCAGTAGTAATCTGCCACTGTGCCCTGCCCTGCCTCAACTTACCCAACTTTGACAAGGGTAATAATGACCACCACCTCTTGCTAAGAGGACCCTGCTTGTCTTGTTCAAGTTCACTG
Source organism: Myotis yumanensis (assembly GCF_028538775.1). Taxonomy (NCBI): domain Eukaryota; kingdom Metazoa; phylum Chordata; class Mammalia; order Chiroptera; family Vespertilionidae; genus Myotis; species Myotis yumanensis. The sequence goes on along the minus strand of NW_027223759.1, from coordinate 30,667,182 downwards.
TGGTGAAGGCCATCTGTGGGAGGTGATTTTCTTCATCAAAAGCTCCATTTTAACAAGTACTAATAAAATACAGGTGGTCAGAAATGAAACCAGGTGTTTTAGGTGAATCCTATTTCCTCATTGGTTAATATTTAAAATTCAGAGATGCAGAGGAATTTTTTAATCCACAGAGTTAGGGGAGTACACCTAAGAATGCCTCAGATCTTTCTAAAGCACATGGTTAGAGGAAAGTGACCCAGACCGGGCCAACCAGATCCTTCCACTTGGCATTTATCAGACTGGAGCAGGGAAACAGGTTTTTCTTCTTAGTGCTGGAAATGTGAGCATGTGGGCCTGGAGCCTCCAGGAGCCATGTTCCCTACAAGCAGCAGAAACCTGGAGGAGAATGCTAAACAAACCCAAAAAGGCTCTGGAGCAGTGGTTCTCAACTTTGGCTGCACGTTAGAATCACCTGGGAATCTTTTCAAAATCCTGATTTCTGGGCGTCATCCTCCGGAAATTCTGTTTCTTTGTTACTAATGTTGTGGCCCCACCCCATAACAAAGAAACAGAATTTTCGGAGGATGAGGCCCAGAAATCAGAATTTTTAAAAGATTTCCAGCCCTAACCGATTTGGCTCAGTGGATAGAGCGTTGGCCTATGGACTCAAGGGTCCCAGGTTCGATTCCGGTCAAGGGCATGTACCTTGGTTGTGGGCACATCCCCGGTAGGGAGTGTGCAGGAGGCAGCTGATCGATGTTTCTCTCTCATCGATGTTTCTCTCTATCCCTCTCCCTTCCTCTCTGTAAAAAATCAATAAAATATATTAAAAAAAAAAAAGATTCCCAGGTGATTCTAATGTGCAGCCAAGGTTGAGAACCAATGCTCTGGAGGCTTCAGCTAGAAATAAATGATAAAGGTTTATTCAAAGGTCTTAGGGTTTGTACACCAGAAACAACTAGACAATACCCAGTGTTTCAAAGAATAAAGAAAAGCTGAGGGCTCTTATAGTAAAAAGCACATTCTTGAGAAGAATTAGTCCTGCATTCTTCTCCTCTGGATTGGTTGGAGAGGATAATTCTCTAGATGACCGATTGTCTGCATCCTGGATGTCAGGTGGTCTGGATATGTGAACATTCTTCCTCCGTCCTTCAGGGGTAATCAGAGGGTTATCTGGAGGTCTGATGTATATCGAGGCATTGGCGCAGGACTGGAAAGTTCAAAAATTTAAGTTCCCAGGCTAGTTAAAGCAAGAATAGAATCATTTCCTCAGGCTTCAACCTACTTGATTTTAGTAATTGAGCAACTTGACTATGGTGACTCCATTATATTTCTTCGCTCTATTTCTCAAGGGGCAGAGTTGCTATGGTAGGTAGTGGGCGCAAGCAATGGAGACAGTCCTTACAGCTTGGAGTCCCTGACATCGGGCATCTCCAGAGCCAGGTTCTTCCTAGCCCTTCTCTGCCCAGCCCATCAATCTATTAGTGCCCACGTAAGTTACTTCATGTTGTGTTTCTGTCAGTTCCAATTAAGAGATTTCCACAATGCAGAACACCCCAAGGAAGAAGAAAAAGCACACCTGTCATTTGTCACATGCCAACTGTTAAATGTTTGTTTCTTTTTAGTATGCATTATTATTTTTTTTAAAATATATTTTATTGATTTTTTTTACAGAGAGGAAGGGAGAGGGAAAGAGAGTTAGAAACATCAATGAGAGAGAAGCATTGATCAGCTGCCTCCTGCACACCCCCTACTGGGGATGTGCCTGCAACCAAGGTACATGCCCTTGACTGGAATCGAACCCGGGACCCTTGAGTCCGCAGGCCGACGCTCTATCCACTGAGCCAAACCAGTCAGGGCTTTAGTATGCATTATTGATCACAGCATCCCTGTGAGGGAAATGGGAGACCTATTTTATAGATGAAGAAACTGAGGTTTGGAGACAGTAAGGCCCTCATCTAGGACCACAGTGTCCACTTGAGGAGGACTCAATAGGATGGGCCAGTGGAGGTTCAATGGATACTCCCCGTCCAGAGACCCCTCAGCCAAGCCCTACCCTTTACAGTCTCTGCAAGGCGAGGCCCTTCCTGGAGGACCCTGAGCCTGCTGTGGTCTGAGTTTGGAGCACTGTTATGCAAACTATGCCATGGTGTTGGGCTCTGGCAGCAACTCCAGTTGGAGGGTCTGTGTCCTTCTGCCCATCTGGCTTTGTTCCTCAGAGATTCTGAACACATTTTCAACCTGAGTCAATCAGTTCAACTGATGGCATCTCAGGTTTATTCTGAACCCCGGAGATGTAGCAAATATATATTGGTTTCTGCCCCCTTAGTTCCTGGCACAGTTTCTAAAACCCTTGGAATTTCCTGAGTAGTAGGAATGACTCTTGGAATATGGGGGCTGCTCGCCAGAGGAACCAACCTTGAGATTAGAGAGTTGGAACTTTTAGTCCCGTTCTATCTCCCCACCCCCACCCCCACCCACCCCGCTCCCACACACACACCTCTGGGGAGAGGAGGCTGGAGATTGAGTTAATCACTGCTGGCCAGTGCTTTACTTTAATCAATCATGCCTGCATAATGAAACTTCCATAACAACCCTAAACCACAAGGTTCAGATTGCGTCTGGGTTGTTGAATGGATCCATATACCAGGAAGCTGTGGCCCCCCAACTGCATGGAGACAGAAACTGTTGTGCTCTGGACCCTTCTGGACCTTTCCCTATGTACTTTGTCATCTGGCTGCTCATTTATATCCCTTATAATATCCTTTATAATAAACTGGCAATAGTGAGTAATGTGTTTCCCTGAATTCTGTGAGCTGTTATGGCAAATTATCTAACCTGAGGAGGAAGTCAAGGGAATCCCTGATTTTGTAGCCAAGTCAGACAGAAGTGTGGGTAATCTGGGGACCCACCTTTAGTGATGGCATCTTTAGTGATGCAGTCTTGTGGGACTTAACCTGTGGGATCTGTACTGACTCGAGGTGGTTAGTGTCAGTATTGGATTGCAGGATACCCACAGAGAATTGAAGAATTGCTTGGTGCGGAAAATCCACACATTTAGTATTGGAAGTGTTGTGAGTAAAGAAACAATTTTTATTGAACTCACTTCTCTCTGGATATTAACCTCAGTCTGGGGCCCTCCTTGGTGCAGGCTAGTGATGCCTTCTCTCCAGCAGAGGGCGCATTCCTCTCCCTTAGTGGACTCAAAGCTCAAGATCCAGGAGGCCTAAGAAATAGGGCTTTCTCTTAGCCCAGAGAGGGTCAGTTTTGCATTTAAATATTTTAAAATGTACGTAAGTTTACCTTTACACTTTATCACATTCCCTGGGGGACTGTCCTTATCTATGATCACTTTCTTTAGGAGACACTTTCCTGGATAGAACCTGTGCCTAAACCAGCCAAACCTATAAACTTGACTGTCGTCATGTGGTGACTAACCAATTAGCTTAGTGGCCATAGACTAAACAAGAATATTGTCCTTACAAAACAAGTAAAAACACTGACAGATTTATTTTTATTTTTTTTTACAATAGTCAAAGTGGCCTCAAATTTCTAACTATTCTTACAAAAATAGTTTCAGAGATTCTTTTTTAAAAATAATCTTCCAACTTAAATTTTTTTCATTGATTTCAGAGAGAAAGGGAGAGGGAAAGAGAGATAGAAACATCAATGATGAGAGAGACTCATCGATCAGCTGTCTCCTGCACAGCCCCCAACCAGAGGTTGAGCCTGCAACCTGGGCATGTGCCCTGACTGGGAATCGAACAGTGACCTCCTGGTTCATCGGTTGATGCTGAACCACTGAGCCACACTAGTGGGGCCAAACTTTTTTTTTTTTAATCCTCATTAAAATCCTCATTTAATCCTCATATGTGTTAGAGAGAGGAAGGTAGGGCAAGAGAGAAAGAAACATCGATGTGAGAAACATCCATCAGTTGCCTCCCATACATGCCCCGACCAGGAATCAAACCTGAAACCTACTATGTGCTCTGACTGGGAATTGAACCTGAAACCATTTTGGTCCCTGGGATGATGCTCTAACCAACTAAACTACCTGGCCAGGGCAAAATTCTCGAACTTTAAACATCATTTGAATTTGTGGATCCCACTCCTCGATACACATCTCAGATGGTGGAAAATAACAGTCTCTAGTCACAGGTTGGTTTTTCCTGGACACAGGCTCTCAGCCAGAAGGAAGCCGGAGTGTGTGGAGGGGGAGGGAGACTGCCATGCAGACCCCACATCACTCCCATCAGCTCCCCAGGAGCTCTAGAGCTGGAGCTGGAGCTGGAGTTGTTCCAAGCTGGCCCAGGACAGTCGGGCCTTACACTCCTGCACAGACCAGTCATTGGATTGGACCACCCAGGAGGGCATGACCTTGGGCCAGGTGGCACTGAAAACTGTCCACTGATAGTGCTCATAGCAGCTCGGGGAACAAGTCCTTCAATGAAGGGGACAATCCACTCTGGGGTGGAGGCCACAGTGTCCGTGCTGCTATCTGCCAGGACTTGTTGGTGCCCTTCCCTTAGCCAAGCCCCTGCTGGGCTCAGATGTTAGGCTACTGTGCCTGCCCTGCTGGCTCTTGGCCCAGCCTAAATGTTTCTTTAAGCAGATCCTCTGCTTACTGGCCAATCTCTCAGTGGCAGAAGACCTGCCCAGAAAGATGGTTGTCTCTCCTAGAGAAATATGGGTGGTTGTCAGGTGGGAACCCTATTGTACAGAGAAGAAGTGAGAAGGTGCCAGCTTTGTTGGGGTGAATTTGTAACTTCGTCATGCCTCAGTTCTCAACACGAAAGAGTACCCTACATACAGCCACCCTGTTATTCTGACTGCTCATTGTTTTCCCCCTATATTTTTTCTTTTTAAATATATGTTTATTGATTTCAGAGAGGAAGGGAGAGGGAGAGAGAGAGATAGAAACATCAATGATGAGAGAGAATCATTTTTTTTATTCTTTTTAAAAAAAGTATTATAATAAGTATTACAAACGGTATTACATATGTGTCCTTCCCCCCCCCCCCCCCCGCCCTTGACAATCCCCTGCCCTCCCTTACCCCCCAGTGTCTTATGTCCATTAGTTATGCTTATATGCATGCATACAAGTCCTTCGGTTGATCTCTTACTCCCCTCCCTTCTGCCCCCCAACCCCTCTGGCCTTCCCACTGCAGTTTGACAATCAGTTTGAGGCAGCTCTGCCTCTGTATCTATTATTGTTCAAAAGTTTGTAATGGTCTTTATTATCCATGAATGAGTGAGATCATGTGGTATTTTTCCTTCATTGACTGGCTTATTTCACTTAGCATAATGCTCGAGAGAGAATCATTGATCGGCTGCCTCCTGTATGCCCCACACTGGGGATCAGGTCCACAACCCAGGCATGTGCTCTGAGAATTGAACCGTGACCTGGTTCATAGGTCAACACTCACCACTGAGCCACGCCAGCTGGGCTGTTTTCCCCCTTAAATAACACTGTCTGTGCCTACGCACTGCCTCTCTTCAATAGTGCTCCCCTTCTTCAATTTTTATCCATCTGCCAAGGTGATCCATATGCCCGCGATGAGCTGATCACTCCTGCTTGCTGACTGCTCCTGTGTCTATGAACTGCTCCCTCTTGCCCGGAGAGGGGCCTTTCCCCAAGCTCATGTCTTCTGGCCTTTCTTTTCTCTCTCAGGCCACCTTTCCAGAACCGGGGTCTGCCCACTTCTCTCTGTGTTGGACTCCTCTGAGTGTGCAGTCCTGACCTTCTCCCCAAGTGCACTGGTACCCAGATGCCTGGGGGGTCCCACCTGCAGAGAAGATGTGTTGCCAAGCGGATTTGCCAACACAGCTGTTTATTCCGAAGCAAAGAGGAAGGCTGGAAGCAAGCAGGAAAGTCAGCCCTTGGCACATAGCTCCATAGAACCCTCTGCCACAATAATGACAATGCTCACTAACACATAGCACTCAACTTCGTGCCAGGCACTGCTCCAAGCACTTGACTCATTAACTCGTGTAATCCTCACAACAGCCCAATGCAATAGGTGCTATCTTGTCACTTCACAGATGAGGAAACTGAGGCACAAGGGGATAAAAGTTACACAGCTAGTACAAGGTAGAGCCAGGATTCAAGGTGGCCTGGGCCCCAAGGCCATACTCTTTACAACTCTGCCAGCTTTTACACATGTCCTGTGGGGATTCCCCCAATTCTTGGCTGACCCTGGCTCCAGAGGTAGGTGTGAGGCCCAGGCCAGGTATCCTGTTTCCATGGCCTCAGTGACTGGTTCAGGAGAGAGCATGGGAGCCAAGCCAGGCCCTGTGGTACCCTCCCCCAGGACTCTCCTGCCAGAGCCTGGGAACAAGAGCCTCTCTCTTTCCAAGAAGGTGGCTGAGCCACCTGAGAATGAAGTCAGCACAGATTGGGGGAGGGGAGTTTGAGCTGGAAAGATAGAACCCTGAGGACAAGGCTGAACCCTGGGCCCAGCCACACCTACACTTGGCGGTTGTGCCAGTCAGCGAATCCCTTCACCTAGTCAGGGTTGGTTTCTGTCCCTTCTGAACTGTTGGTTACCTTTGAAGTTCCAGTGTCTTGTAGTAGCTGGCACATAGTGGCATTTACCTAGTTCAACATTTTTTATTGATAGCCTTTGGGGTCTACCCTGGCAGCTTTATCACCCATTCTCTGCTCTAGGCCCAGCCCAGGTTGAGCTGCTGAACTACCCTCCCCCACCAAGTACCCATCACATCCGCATCAGCTTTCCTTCCTGTGACCTCTCCTCTCTTTTTAGGTCTAATTCAATTACTTCTCTGCGAGGCCTTGATCACTGGGAGATGAATTGACAACTTCCTTCCTCTGAACCTTTGCTTTCACTACATGGAAACAGTTCTCGGCTCACCTACAGAGAGTGGCAGCTGCTCGAGGAAAAAGGTAGACACACCTGGTTCACCTTTGCACCCCTCCCCTTGGGGCTTGGTATTAGATTTCCTCACGAACCATCTGCAGGGTAGGGGTGGCAAATATGCGCCTCTGGGGGCCCAGCAGGTGACATCAGTCATGGATGCAGGCCAGGTAGGTCTCTCTTAAAGCAGGCAGCTCAACTGCCAGTTGCTCTGAAGTAATAAGGCCCCTAGGTTTTTTAAGAGAAATTTATATGCTTATATAAGCATTCTGGGATTTTAAATGTTAGCAATTAATTCACAATTTGAGAGACACTGTGTAGGGCAAACGCATTTGGAGACGCTGCTAGAAGTGAGGAGTGAATGACTCCACGTCCAGGGCTGCAGCATAAAGGTGTGAGGGGTGCGACCTGCGTAAGGCACTGGGCCAAGGGCAGGAGTGGGGCTGATGTCCAGTAGGAGCCTCACTCACCAAGTCACGTGACCAGTGTGATACTGTATCCAGCCAGAGGGCTGGTGGATTTCCAAAGCAGGCGGCTGCCCTTCCAAGGTGGACAGAGTCACAGTCAAAAGTAAAAACCACGTATAAAGGCCTGGTCTAGGATGACCCACTTGTCTTGGTTTGCCTGGGGGTTTCCTGGTTTTAAACCTGAAAGTCTCACATCCCAGGAACCTTTTAGTCCCAGACAAACTGGGATGGCTGGTCACCCTACCTATATCCCTGTTCCCACCCTGACCCTCTAGAACAGTGGTTCTCAACCTTCCTAATGTCGCGACCCTTTAATACAGTTCCTCATGTTGTGGTGACCCCCAACCATAAAATTATTTTCGTTGCTACTTCATAACTGTAATGTTGCTACTATTATGAATCGTAATGTAAATATCTGATATGCAGGATGGTCTTAGGCGACCCCTGTGAAAGGGTTGTTCGACTGCCAAAGAGGTTGCGACCCACAGGTTGAGAACCACTGCGCTAGAGGATAATGATAGTGACAGCTGAAATGTTCGAGCTCATCAAGTGCCAAACCCCATGTGCTAGGACCTGCATGGTTTCCCTTATGTCTCATAACATCTTCATGGTGTGGCTTCATTATCCATTCTACAGAGGACCGTCGGAGGTTCAGAGGGTGAAGTGATGGGCCCAGGACCAGCAGTGGCGCTGGGGTTTCAACTCACATTGGTCTGGCTCCGTGTCCTCGAACCCACTCAGAGAGCCCCTGTCTGCTGGGCCAGGAGGCCTGGGAAGGGTCAGGTCACTTCCTCAGGAGCACACTTGCCTGATTGGAGGTCCCACCAGGATCAATTTTTGCAGGTCTGAGACCTCTACGCTAGGCCCCCACCGCTGCCCAGGCTCTTTCATTTCTGTACTTTGGCTCCAGCCCCTGAATGGGACCACCTGAGAAGCCCTCAGGGGACCCCTTTCTGTTTCTAGAACACCCTAGCCCTCTCCTGCCCCTCCACCCTGTGCCCACCGCAGAAACCAGGGATAAGGCTGACACTTAGAAAATAAATGCTGCTGGGGATTTATTGCTTGGTCTGGGGAGAGCCATCCCAGGCTGGCAGGGGCAAGGGGGCAGGGCATGAGTGTCCAGGGTCTCAGGGGGTTGCTGAGCTAGTCCTTTGGGGGCTTGCTGTGCAGGGTCTAGTCAGCGTTGGGGCCAGAGTGGGTGAGTTGGCTGGTCATATAACAAATGGCTGAGCGGATGCCTTCTACAGTCCTCTGCTCCATCCTCTCCAGCATGCGGTTGACAGAGCAAAGGACCAGCCCGGAGGAGAAGGCCAACCTGGCGTTCCCCAGGATGCTGGAGACCAAGCGCAGACTGAGCCCTGGGCTGTACAGCAGGTATGTCACGGAGATGTGTCCCGAGGCCAGGAGGCCTGTGGCCATGGTCATGGTGGCCTCAGACCAGACCAGGATGTCTGCCAGGGAGCTGATGGACCCCTCGCCCGCTCCCAGCAAGCTGGTCATGGAGCGCATGTAGGCGTTCTCCTAGCAGGCTATGTACAGACTGGAGTCCAGATGCCTTCTCCCCAGGGCCACCGTGGGGGCGCCAGGCAAGCAGGTCGCACTACTTCCTGGGGAGGGAGGGGCCGGTGGAGCCTGCAGGTCTCTCGAGCAGTCTATCAAATCCCCCTCGGTCACTGCCTGGGACTCAGCCAATGGCAAAGCTTCAGTGTCAGGGTTCACGGCTTCTGGACCCTCAGATTTCTCAACAGCTTCGATGGTGTCAAGCTGGCTGTCTGCATCTGCAGTGCCCATGGCAGGCACATTTTGGGGGAACTGTGCTTCAGCACTTGGGGTAGATGGGTCTAGGTCTTGCTCCCTGTCTGGGACACCCGCTGTTTGTGGTGTCTCTTCCTTAACCAGGGAGCCAGTGTGGAAAATCCTAAGACTCTGGGTCTTCCTCGAATCTCGCACCAGCCCAGCCCACACTAGGTTCTGGAGACTCAAGGATGTTTGCCGGGCATCTGGGGCCAGGTGGGCCAGCTGGGCCATGGCCTTCTTGGGCTCCTGACTGTGCCCTGCATCAGCTTCATCTTCATGCTGGTTCTCCTCCCCAGATGCTGCTATGGCCTTGGAGGCGGCTGACTTGATGGAGGCCGGATCTACAGCCTGCTGTTCAGTGGACGCTGCACCGCTAGCCGCTGGGCCATCTGCAGGGAGGGAGACCTGACTTTGGGATCCCACTGCAGGGCTGTCTGAAGACCTGCTGTCACTGTGCGTGGGGATGCTGGCCTCTCCCCAGGGGACAGTGGTCATCTAGACTGTCTGTTACTTGTGCTGCTTGAGGGAGTAGTGATGGCCCTGCTGGGCTGAGTTGTCCAGGTGGTGAGGTCACAGGGGGCTGAGGGCATTCAACGATGTCACAGGCACCAGCAGAGCCAGGGTAGCTGTGTTTAGTCGGCTTAGTCCCCAGGACTGTTTATAGTCAAGTCTGCCAGTGCATAAGGAGAGAAAGACAAATACATTAGAAAAAGGTGGAGGTATGTATGCAGGTGCAGGTGCCACAAGGAATCATAATGGCTGTGACTCTGATGAAAGAGAATGGGATGCAGTTGTTCACTTATAATAAATGATATAAGGGACCACTCCCAGCACCTTCCCAAGAAGATGTAGTCCTCCTATGCTCCTGAAACACAGTCACATCTTGTTGGGCTTCTTGTGACCACAAGGGACCTGGCCTGAGAAAAAGCCCCACATAGAGGATGGTGGAGCCAGGGGGATTGCAGAAAAGTAGGGCAAAGCCTTAATCAAACTGCACCTGCAGCCCCCAGCCCCCAGACTTCCTGTGAGGGCAGTGTTAGGTCGGAGAGAGCCCAGGATCGGATACATGCAGACATGTGATGAGACAAGGGACTCCCCCTGGAATTTCTCACAGATCAACGTGCTAGACACAGATACCGGCTTCTTCTCCCTGAATCCACATACCCCCACACAGATACTGACTCATTCCTGAATACCTTGCTGACCCCCCTGCAGCTGGAGCCTCCTCAACTGAATACCTCAGCTCATGTCCCCGCCCCTCACCCAACCGCAGTATAAAAAAAGCGCGCCCCCCTCCATGTTGGCGTGAATCCACGTGCCCTGTCTTTGGGGGTACGTGGGTCTCCCGGGGACGCAGAAATAAACCTTTTCCTTTCCTTTCTTTTCTGATTCACTGGACTCTCTATTTCTTGCGCCGCCTCCTGAGCCACCTAACCTAACAGGCAGGAGATTTGTGTCCAAGTGGCTTTAGCAAGTTGAGCCAGGGCTTTTTGTTACTAGCAGTCACAGGCAGCTTAAGGGATAACATCCCTAGTCCCTAGTCTAAAAGTCATCCAGGGAACCTAGTAGTAGATTCACCACCATCCTATCTCCCCTGAACACCCTGGCTCCTCTGGCCACTAGGGCCCTTGCTCTCCTGTCACCTCTCTCCTGCCTTGGCTTCAGACCTCCCCTCCCAGGATCTCTGTCCACACTGGTCCAGAAATCACCCCACAGAGTCCCTCCCACCCCCTTCCTTGGATTCCTCCTTGGCACTGGCGCTCAGCTAAAGCAGCTGAAGCAGCTGAAGCCACCTCCACAGACTAAGAACTACAGGGCTCACCATTTGAAGCAGCAAAGATTGTCATTTCTCCCCCAGAGTCTACATTAATGAGCAGAGAGCTATAAACCAATCTAGTCAATTGGCCCCTGGGCTCCCCAGTCTTTGGCCGGCTGCTCCTCAGGATGCTCCATCCCAGCTCTGGGCTCCCAGGGCAGCCTCTCTGCATATCAGCTCTGTAAGAGGGTCTCCAGGTTCTCCATCTTCCCAGAACTCCACTTCCTGCATGTTCAAGGCACAAGGAGATGGAGTAACCTGGGCGCCATTAGCAGATGGTATGGGAATTCCACCTAGAACATCACTGGGTTTGTTAGGAAGAAACAGGATAATCAGCCCCAGGGGGTGGAGCTGAGACCCCAAAGGCATTCTCAAGTGACAAAGGAAGTTGCTACCCAGCTTTCTAAGGAGGTGGATGCCATTAGCCTGAGGGCCTTTGTTTGGAAAGAGCTGGGTTTGGGCCAGGCGCCTACAGCCCAATTGTTCTGCAGGAGAGGGGGTGAGGGTTCTGGGAAATGAAGGCCGAGTTAGAGGGGGAGCAGCAAGGCAGCTGTGCTGAGAGGGAGGGTCAGGCTTCCCTGGGGATGCAGCAGGTGAGGCTTGGGGAGAATAGAAATATCTAGGGAATGTTTAAGTTGTTTGTGTTGAGGTCTCCAGGGTACACCCATCACCTTCTCCACAACATCAGAAATCATACCTTGTTTGCTAGTGCTTTTTTTGTGTGAGTGCTGGCAGCCAGGGGATTACAAGGTTTTGTGTGTGTGTGTGTGTGTGTGTGTATTTCTCCTAGACAGTGGCTTGGAGCAGATGACTGTCTTTGGGGACACAGATACAGAGATAGTGGAGGGCTGAGTTACAAAATGGTGCTGGGACAACTGGTTAAGTATTTGGAAAAACACTAAGTTAGGTTCTAACTTTCACTTTCAGTTTTTAAAGAAGTAAATACAGAGAGGATTAAAGGCAAACTAAAAAAAAATATTTTATTTTGTGAAGGAGAAGTACTTTCTAAGCATTAAAGTCAATAAAAAAAATTCTGAAGGGGAAAATAGTCAGAGATAAAAAAAATGCTCTAAAAATTTTAAGAGCAAACCACAAACTGGGAAAAATATATTTGCTACAAATATGACTGAGTTAACACTGTATATATACTAGAGGGGCCAGTGCACAAATACGTGCACCTTGAAAAGAACTGTGGGCCACTGGGCTGTGGTGGTGTCTTGGCATAGGGGTGGGTCTTGGCCCATCCTTCCATGCCCTGCCCAGCCCCTCCCGCCAGGGCCCCTGGGCCCCTGTCTGCAGGCAGCCCTGCTCCCAAGCTGGCCCTGCTGACGGCGTGGAGCGACTGGGTCCCGCACCAGTAGCAGGTACGACCAGGGCCCGCGCTGGCAGTGGGTGTGAGCAGTGGCTCCGGTGCTGGCAGCAGATGTGAACGCCAGGTGGGACTGCGGCGCACGGAGCAAAGAATTTTCAGTAACCACCAGAGGCTTGCCTCAATGACGGTGACCGGTGCCCTGCCTTGGTCTGGGGCCCCCGCTCACCTGCCCCACCATCCCACTGTGGCCAATGCCCACCATGTTCCGCACATGCCCCCTTGTGGTCTGCGCACATTATAGCGACCAGTTGTTTGGTTGTTCCGGTTGTTCCACTGTTCGGTCTATTTGCATATTAGCCTTTTATTATATACTAGAGGCCCGGTGCACGAAATTCGTGCACTGGGGATGGTTGGGGGGGTCCCTTAGCCCAGCATGTGCCCTCTTGCAGTCCAGGACCCCTCCCTTGTTACTGCCCAGCTGCTTGCTGCTTCCTACCACTTGGCTTGCTGCTCCTTAGTGCTGCCACAAAGGCCTCGGGTCTGCTGGGTGCCAGGCCTGCCGGTTTGTGTCTCTGATACCCCCAGCAGCCCCAGCACCAAGGTGGCCGGCCTTGGAGCTGCTGGGTACAGGCCACCCGTTGCGTGTTTGTGTCTTCTATCAGGCCCCCAGCAGCCCCAGCACCACCTAAATAACTTAAGGGAAACTTTATTTAGTCTTCTTTTAAAAGCAATCTAGTTTAAAAATGAGTTGCAGTTAAGACAGAAAAAAGAACATGGTACCTAAGAGTGAGATAGACTGACAGAGGAGAGGCTGTACACTGGTCAGGGGCTTACATGCCAACTGTTCTACACCTGGGAAATGATGTAAAATCGGTTTCTTTAGTTTTCTGCTTAATGGTCTTCTCCAGCACTGAGGGCAGAGGAGCTGCCTTCCAGCCCATAGGCTGCTTCTCAGAGTTGAAAATTTCGCCATAGGCCTCTGCCTAGGACAGGACCTCTGCACCCCCAGGGTGCATAAACACACAGGGCTTCCATCAGGCTCCGCTGATCCCGGGGCTGGGAGGCTTCTCGGCTCCACTGATCCAGGTGGCCGGGAGGCCTCTCAGCTCCGCTGATATCGGGGGCAGGAGGCCTCTCGGCTCCACTGATCCAGGCGGCAGGGAGGCCTCTTGGCTCCGCTGATCCAGGGGCCGGGAGGCCTCTCGGCTCCGCTGATATCGGGGGCGGGTGGCCTCTCTGCTCCGCTGATCCCCGGGCTGGGAGGCCTCTCGGCTCCGCTGATATCGGGGGCGGGAGGCCTCTTGGCTCCGCTGATTCCTCGGCCGGGAGGCCTCTCAGCTCCACTGATCCAGGCGGCCGGGAGGCCTCTCGGCTCCACTGATCCCCGGGCCAGGAGGCCTCTCGGCTCCGCTGATCCAGGGCCGGGAGGCCTCTCGGCTCTGCTGATCCAGGGGCCGGGAGGCCTCTCGGCTCCACTGATCCCCGGGCTGGGAGGCCTCTCGGCTCCGCTGATCCAGGGGCCGGGAGACCTCTCAGCTCTGCTGATTCCCCGGCCGGGAGGCCTCTCAGCTCCGCTGATCCCCGGGCAGTGAGGCCTCTCTGCTCTGCGGCTTCAGGGCTGTTTGGCTTCGCTCTACCGCTTGGAGACTGAGTTTGCAGATTAACCGCCATCTTTTAGCTTCTACTTGAAACATTGTATCTTTTGGAGCTGTTGCTTCAGGAGCTCAGAGCCCCGCAGTTGCAGGAGGGAACCTTGGTTTTCTCTATCACTGGGGCAACCAAGCATCCTGTTCTCAGCTGCCTGGCTGCCGCCGCCATCTTGGCTGACAGTTAATTTGCATATACTCACTGATTAGCCAATGAAAAGGGTAGCGGTCGTACGCCAATTACCATGTTTCTCTTTTATTAGTGTAGACTAGAGGCCTGGCGCATGAATTCTCGTGCGGGTACGATCCCTAGGCCTGGCCTGTGATCAGGGCCATCTTCCCTGGCTGCCTGCAGCTGGCCCCGCCCCCTGCCACCACCCACCCCCCGCTGCCACCCACCCCCGGTTCCCTGTTTGCCATTAGACGATTGGAGCCTGCTGGCTGAGGGGAGGGACCAAGAGGTCAGCCATTCCGCCTGCTCCCTGGCCCTGCCCCCCACCCCAGTTCCCCATTTGCCATTGGGCAATCAGAGCCTGCCGGCCAGGGAAAGGGACCAAGAGGTGGTCAGTGCGCCTCATAGTGACTGGCCATCCGAGGCTTGCCTGTGCCTCAGGCCGGCCCTGGGTGGCTGGGGGGCTGAGGGGAATGGGGGACTCCAGAGGCAGGTGTGCGGAGCGGCTGGGCCCACCTGAGGGTGGGCCCAGCCTTGCTACGCACCTGCTGCCCTGGAGGGGCTGAGGGGACTGGGCACCACCATCTTGTGGCTGTGGGCACCGCCATCTTTGGGTGGGGCAGTCAATTAGCATATTCCCTCCTTATTGGCTGTGGGTACCGCCATCTTTGTGATGGCGTGAGGATCAATTAGCATATTACCATTTTATTATATAGGATATATATATATATATATATATATATATATATTCCAAGTAGATGGACCAGACACCATTAGATACCCAGTAACACAATATGCAAAAGATGAGAACAGACCATTCATCCAAGAAATCTAAATAACAAATAAACAAAGGAAAATATTCAAATATATTAATAGTAGTCAAAGAAAGATATGATTAGCCCTACCTGGTTTGGCTCAGTGGATAGAGCGTTGGCCTGCGGACTGAAGGGTCCCGGGTTCGATTCCGGTCAAGGGCATGTACCTTGGTTGTGGGCACATCCCCAGTGGGGGTGTGCAGGAGGCAGCTGATCGATGTTTCTCTTTCATCGATATTTCTGACTCTCTATCCCTCTCCCTTCCTCTCTGTAAAAAATAAAATATATTTTAAAAAAGAGAAAGATATAATTTAAAAATAAACTATCTTTAGGTAGTGGTATTATAAGTGACTTAAAATTGTTTTCTTTGGCAAACTGCATTTCCTAATTAATTATTTTACAATTACACTTATTGCTTGCATTAAGAGAAGATCCTAAAAGGTAAAAGCACATGATACCATTAAATAACAAGTGAATAGCCAGAGTCAGAGATTTCTAGTTGTGGTGAATCACGGGCAAATTTTTTCTTTCAACAATGAGTAAGTATTACTTTAAGTATTAGAACTAATTTGCAAGTTAAAATAAATTCCTTCTTTCTAACCTCCCAGAAGCCTGTGCTCTGCATGCAAATAGGATTCCTGGGGCCACCAAACGCCCACTCCACAGTGGGAAGGCAATTGTACTGGGAGACCACCCCTCCCACATCCATCCCTAAAACAAAGGGGTGCTTCAGCCCTCCCCACACCATATACACACCCCCTAGGCTGCCCAGCCCTCAGGACACCTCCATCTCCAGGGCCCTCCCTAGTCTCTCCTGACCCTTAGGTTTGGCCTGTCAGCTGCTAGGAGAGGACTCAGGGCCAGTGTGGGACTGCCCCAGGGCCCAGAGAGGAGGGGCAGGCCCCCAAGCCCCCTCAGAGGCCTGGCTGGTGGCTGTGCAGTGGCCTGAGGGGGCTCTGAGGGGCTCTGGTGCGGACCAGCCTTGAGAGGGCAGAAGTCAAACCATGATCCCTCTGCCTGCGGCATGTCCCCCCACCCACCCTTCTCATTTACTCCTGGGTGTCTGAAGTGTGTCCCCTTAAATGGCACGTGTTGAAGTCCTAATCCCCAGTATCTCAGAATGTGACTGTATTTGGAGATTGGGCCTTTAAATTCTAACTGAGTTAGGATGAGACCATTGGTGTGGGCCCTAAAGCAGTGTGACTGGTGTCCTTTTAAGAAGAGGCAGTTTGGACACAAACACACATAAATGTCCATAAACCGAGGGGAGAGGCCAGGAACAGCTCCTTCCCTCACAGCCCTCAGAAGGAACGAACCCCTCCAACATCTTGATTTCTGCCTCCTGCCTCCAGAACTGTGGGAAAATACAGTTCTGCTGTTTCAGCCCCCAGTCTGTGGTACTTGTAATGGCAACCCTGGCAGACGGATGCAGTGCTCTTGAGCAGGATTGGGCCTCAAATAGAATTTTTAAGAAGTTAAAGATAGGTGTCTGCTGGCAAAAAATTTATTATCCAGTTTGAGAGACAGGTCATCAGTCTGTTGTCACAACGCAGCCCAGTGGGCCAAATGCACAATCCCAGCAGTGTGCGGTGGCAAGATCCAGGATGCTGGCTAGACTTACAGATAGGGCCAGCCGGAAGCCAAGCCATGGGGTACAGAGAGGTCGCAGGGTTTTGCCCTCAGGCTCCCCGGCTCTCCCCTGCGCAGGGATCTGCTAGTCATCTACAAGGAGGCAGTCAGGTGGGGTGGGGTGGGGGAGCTGTGACTCTGCATGGAGCCAGCTTTGTTCCATTCCTGGGGCATCCTGTGGATGGTGACTCAGTTGAAATGCCTGTGTCCCCCAGGATCGGGGCCCCTCAGCTCAGAAGGAGTGGGAAGAGGGGTTTCCCTGGGGCTACTGCTCTAAGAGAGAGTTACTCACTGAGCCTTAGCTCTAAACTAGTGGTTTGGTTTTTAGCCTCTTTAAGTCAGGAAGAAACCATTTGGAGAAGTGATGAAAGATATAGGCCCCTCCCCAGAAAAAAATGCACACACATACATTCCCTGAGCCCCACCTCTAAGATCTGAGCCATCTCTGGTTATTTGCATTCCAGGGACCTGCAGATCCTTGAAACTCACCTGTCTGATGGCTTGTAGGCAAGCAGAGTGTGGAGAGGTGGTAGGGGTGGGTGAGCAGGGATGCAATCCAGGTGGAAGGCACCAGGGTAGCAAGAAGTGCCAATAGCGCGAAAAAAAAAAAAAAGAAGTGCCAATAGGCCCTAGCTAGTTTGGCTCAGTGGATAGAGCATTGGCCTGCAGACTGAAGGGTCCCAAGTTCGTTTCTGGTCTAGGGCACATGCCAGGGTTGCAGGCTTTATCCCCAGTAGGGGGTGTGCAGGAGGCAGCCGATCAATGATTCTCTCTCATCATTGATGTTTCTATTTCTCCCTCTCCTTTTCTCTCTGAAATCAAAAAAAAAAAAAAAGAAAAAGAAAAGATATATTTTTTAAAAAGTGCCAACAGTAAGAACACTCAGGCTCACTTCCTCCTGTAGGCTGAGGGGGTGGGACAGTGTTCTGGGCAGGAGAGGGACCTGGAGGAAGCAGAGATTTGAGAAGACTTGGGAGAAAGCCTCTAGAACAGTGGTTCTCAACCTGTGGGTCACGCCCCCTTTGGGGGTTGAACGACCCTTTCACAGGGATCGCCTAAGACCATCGAAAAACACACATATAATTACATATTGTTTTTGTGATTAATCACTATGCTTTAATTATGTTCAATTTGTAACAATGAAATTGGGGGTCACCACAACATGAGGAACTGTATTAAAGGGTCGCGGCATTAGGAAGCACAGCCCGTGAGAGCCTGCCTACCACATTGCTACAATGGCTGAGCATCAGTTTTTGCAAATGTTTCCAGAAAGACAGGCCCTATCTTCCAGGACAAAGCAGAAAGAACACGGTCAGAAAGTCCAGTTCAGATTTTGAGCGAGTAGAACAGTAAGTCCTGACCTGCCCCAAACAGGAATGCGTTCATGGGGGATGGTCAGCAAGGAGTTTAGGAAAGGAGGATTTGTGGATCCAGCATTGCTGAGAGGATAGTGCTCTTCCCAGTGTGTCCCTTGGAGGGGATGGACCCCGAGCTTGCAGACACCTAGAGGAGTCCCACTCACCCCTGCTCTGTGTCCACACTCAGCCAGCACCTTGGGTGTCCTTTGGCTTCTGTAGTGAATGTAGTTATGGTCCCCAAAAGACATGTCAACCTGCAACCTTAGAATGTGACCTCTTTGGAATAAGGGTCTTTGCAGGTGTAATTAAGTTAAGGATGGTCAGATGAGATCATCTAGCAGGGTGGGCCCTAAATCTGATGACTGGGGTCCTTATAAGAGAAAGAGGAGGGAGTTGAGAATGAGACACGAAAGGGAAGGTCATGTGAAGATGGAGGCAGAGGTGGGAGTCAATGATGCATCTATAAGCCAAGAACACCACAGTTGGTCGGTAACCACCAGAAGAGAGGAATGAGGCACGGAGGGTTCTCCCTCAGAGCTCCAGAAGGAACCAATCCTGCCACCATCTTAATTTCTGACATCTGGTCTCCAGACTGTAAGAGAATAAGGCCGTCAAGCTTGGGTTGTTTGTTACATCAGCACTAGAAATGAATATAGCTTCTGATGGTGATCATAGGTGCTGGCAAAGGACCTCATCTTTGAATAAAATTGGGAAACACTGTGTTAAATATAGGTTTCTTTGTTCAAGAACTTTTCAGAGTCTTTTTTTTAATCCTCACCTGAGCATATATATTTTTTTCTTTTTGTTTTAAATGATGGAACGTGTTAAACATGTAAAAACTGAGCTATCTTGAATAGTCCATGGGAAGGACCTGGTGAACACTTAGGTTTTACTTGCAAAGCAATTTCCTTTTGAGAAATGGCACCATCTTCTGAAAACCAAGCTGAAGTGACTGTCTTGGTGGTAAGGATCTTCAGAGATGGGGGGCTGGGGGGAAGAGCCGTGGTATGGAGACAGCTCCCAGTGCCCTCCCAGCCTGACCTAGCTCTCTGCTGCCCTCCAGTGCTGATTATTTGAAATTGCAGGAGGGTGCCACCCTTCATTCTAGGTAGCTGATCCCTCTCAGGGTCTGGGCTTAGACCCAGATCCCATGCCACAGGGTGAGGAGGAGGTTTGTGACGCATACCTCCCCACCTTTCCCCCCCAAAAGCTACACATATCCACCAAGCCGAACTATCTAAGGCAACAATTCTTAACTTTTATTAACATTTATTAACCCAGGAATTGTACTTTAATTTTTATATTTGAAGCCAATTAATCTTTTTTTTTTAAGTCACACATATTCTCATAGGACCTTAGCTGCTAGGTTATGCCTGTGCCTGGGATGCTTGATATAAGGAAACCATCCCCCAAAAGGACCTACTGGGACCCGGGACCCTGCTCTCTTCCCAGGGCTCCCTGCCTTCCACATTTCCATCAGCTATTGGTTATTTTAAACATACGTGTATAACCATTTTGCTAAGTTACAAAACATGATATGGTTATTTTAGACAAGTTGGAAATTGGGTTTTCTGGTCAATGGACCGGCCTGGCCCACATACCCCCATATGAGTATAAAGGAGAATAACCACCCTCCCTAATTTTACCACCTTGAGATAACCAGTTAACATTTAAGGGTCTTCCCCCCAATCCATTTTTTAAGGCAAAATTACCACCCAATTTATCTCAATCAATATTTACAAGATACATTTTTACTTGAAAAATTGGGATCCCATGTACTTTCAGTTTTAAACTTTTGTCCACTTATTTAAAATATTTTGAGCGCCCTAGCCAGTTTGGCTCAGTGGATAGAGCATCAGCCTGTGGACTGAAGGGTTCCAGGTTCAATTTCAGTCAAGGGCACATGCCTGGTTGTAGGCTTGATCCCCAGTAGGGGCATGCAGGAGACAGCCAATCAGTGATTCTCTCTCATCATTGATGTTTCTATCTTTCTCTTCCTCTCCCTTCCTCTCTGAAATCAATAAAAATATGTTTAAAAAATACACATATATTTTTGAGCAATTTCCTAGGTCCTTAAATAGAATTTAGTAGGTGCATACATTTAAGTATAAATTTAAATTTAATATAACTTAAAACATAACTTTAAGTTTGATAGCTGCATTCCCACCATAAAGGTACATTATATGGCCAGTCACCTATTGTAGGGTATTTTTTAGTCTGTGTTCACTGGGTGTAGCTGCAGTAACAACGTATCTCAACATCTCAGTAGCTCACAACCCTAACGGCTCATTTCTTGCTCGTCTTAAACAGGTGTCTCCCCAAACTTTATACAAACTTTAACAGCTGTTAGCTCAATTTTGAAAATGAAATGCATTTTAATAAACACTTCCTTTGCCCTAGCTGGTTTGGCTCAGTGGATAGAGCATTGGCCTGCGGACTGAAGGGTCCAGGTTCGATTCTGGCCAAGGGCACATGCCTGGGTTGTGGGCTTGATCCCCAGTAGGGGATGTGCAGGAGGCAGCCGATCAATGATTCTCTCTCATCATTGATGTCTCTCTCTCTCTCTCTCTCTCTCCCTTCCTCTCTGAAATCAATAAAAAAATTTAACAAAAAAATAAATACTTCCTTTATAATTATTCAAAGTGTGTGCATATATTTTGGGGGGACACCCTATATTTCTGTCACCGGTTTCTTGCGGCTTAGCTCCTTTTGCCTGTGAGTCACCTGTAGCTGTAATTCTTCTTCCTTCTACAATGCAAGTCAAAGAAACAGCCCCCACTGGAGACATGTCAATCTTGTGGCAGAGGTTAAGAGCAAGTGAGCAGGTGGAAATAAGCAATATCTCTTAAAGTTTCAGCTTGAGCCCTAGTTGGTTTGGCTCAGTAGATAAGGCGTCAGCCTGCAGACCAAAGGGTCCCAGGTTCGGTTCTGGTCAAGGGCACTACCTTGGTTGTGGGTTCCTCCCCGGCCCAGATCCTGGTTGGGGCTCATGCGGGAGGCAACCAATCATTGTGTTTCTCTCACATTGATGTTTCTCTCTGTCTTTCCCTCTCTCTTCTCTCTCTAAAAATCAATGGAAAAATATTCTCGGGTTAGGATTAACAAACAAAAAAGACAAAGCCTAAAAAAAAAAAGTTTCAGCTTGAGAGGCCACAAATCATGTTCATACACAAGCCATTGGCAAAGGCAGTCAGGAGGTCAAGGCCAAAGACAGTGGGGGCAGGAAATAGTGCCCCTGGAGGCAGCGGCAGGTGAGCGGGGTTGTATAATCTCCTTCCAGGAAGAGAGAGCAAATACCGTGGGGCCTTGACTTGCGAGTGTCCTAACGAGTTTTTTGAGATACCAGCTGTCTCTCTTTTGAGATACCAGCTGTCTCTCGGTGGATTTTTTGCATTGAGTTGATAGAGTAATTTGAGTTAACGAGCTCCTTAATGAGCTCCTTAACGGTCTTGGTCTCGGAATGAATTAAACTCTTAAGTCAAGGCCCCACTGTAATTGGGAACTAGAACACGATGGTCTCCAGGTGTTTCCAGGTTTAAACTATTAAACTACTTTGATTTATCTTCTTGAATGATATTAAATCTTACATAATTTTTAAACTAAAATTTAATTTTAACCACGGTTGCACAGGTACATACTTTTTAAAGTCAAATAATTCTTTAAGGTTTATAAACCTCCCTACCCCCGAAACAGTAGCAGCCTTCCAGCCAAATTTCTACATCTCAACCGCTTGGAAAAGAACTTTCCCCCATTCTTAATATGTGCCAGGAATTGGGCTAAAGGTTTTACCCAAATTGTCTTCATTTAATCGCCCCAAACACCTCGGTAGGTAAATATAGTATTTAACAGAAGAAATTGAAGCTACAGAGGCGATTTCTTTGGCCAGCAGGGGGCAGATTTGCGATTGGCATCAGGATACTGGATGCTGTAAACAGGAGCTGAACTTTTGCACCATCGGTCTCAAAGTGCCCTCCTCACCAGCAGCTTCCGCCCCATCTGGGAACTTGTTAGAGATCCACGTGCTTAGGCCTTACCGCAGCTCTGCTGGCTCAGAAACTCTGAGGCTGCAATCAGCAATTAGGTGACTAATGGACACTCAAGATTGACAACTGAGCCCAGCTGGCGTGGCTCAGTGGTTGAGCATCCACCTATGAACCAGGAGGTCCCAGTTCGATTCCGCTTAGGGCATATGCCCGGGTTGGGGGTTCAATCCCCAATGTGGGGCTTGCAGGAGGCAGCCAATCAATGATTCTCTCTCATCATTGATGTTTCTATCTCCCCCTCCCTCTCTCTAAATATCTTTAAAAAACAACAACAACAAAAGAAGATTGACAACTGGGCTCCCCTAGCCGGCCTGGCTCCCTCCTCCTGGGAGGCAGGAAGGTGCCGTGCCCTGTGCCTCTCCCACCGGCTTCAGTGACTGCCTGCTGGATGACCTGAGAGCTCATGGAGACACTATCCCTGCTTCTCCCAGCTCCAGGGGACCCCACCTACCCAGTGCCACCACTGCTAGGCCCAGGACAGTGATCATGGAGCCCCTGGGATCATTGGTTAGTGGGGGACCCCTGGCCCACAGATGGAGAGATGTGCGCCTTGGAGAGTCTGGGGTCAGAATGAGGAAGAATGTGAGTCAGAGGGGCTTCTACGCTAGAAGGGGAAGATCTGGGGTCTGAAGGTTTAGGGAAGGGATCCCGGTTATGGGGAGAAAAGAGCACCTGGGTCAGGTGGAACACCTCTAGGACTGCCCTCCCAGGGAAGTTTCTGGGCGAGTCGCTTGCATCCCCCAGTGCAATATCCTGGAAACATAGCAGGTGGGTGACTTCCCTGCTCCTCCCCGCCTGAAGCCAGCTGCTCCTGGACACTGCTACGTGGGGGCTTGGATGTCTGCTGGAGGCCCCTGTTGGGTCTGTCTTCCCTGGAGACGATGAAGGCCCTGCTTGCTGGAAGTCAAGGACCCTCCAACATGGGGACCCAGTGAAGCTATGGAGGGACTGGGTTGCTCAGAGATGGGGGGCGGTCACAGAGGAGGGCAAAATCAGGATGGCAGAGCCTGAGGGTGATGGTCCAGACTTCATCCAATCTAGACATCAGCTGTTTGTTCAGGTCATGCCATCCCAGTGTCTCTACAGTGTCTATCTCTGTAGAGTATCCTCATTCATTTCATTTTGTTCTCATGGGTGCCTTTTAAAACCATTCCTGTGGAGCCAGAATTATGACTCCCTCCCTCCCCTCGGCCTTCCACAGTCCTCCCCACCCAGCTGTCACCTCACACACATACATGTCCTCTAAATCTTGACCTCTATTTGATATCTCAGTGATGATTCCTCCATCTGTCTCTGGCTCCCTGCCTTCTGGGCACTTGACAATATCACATTTCCTGGCCTTCTTATAACTGATTTGATGGGGCCATGTGACTAGTTCTGGCCAACGAGTGGAGTGATTTGAGTGACTTCTAGGCTAAATATTTAATTGCCAGATACCCTCCCGAACCCTAACAGAGTGATGTTTAAGAAGATGGTTACTCCATCAGTATCAGTCCATGAATGACACATGAGAAGACTCCTCTTACTGCTCTATAGATACCTGTGACAAACATGCAAATTGAAAGAGTAATAAACTTCCGTTGTGTGCAGGGCTGGCCTAGAAGTTCCATAACATCACTAGAGACTTACACTTCCTCTGCCTTTCAGCTCTGCTCTTCATATGCTGTGACCTGCAACTTACAGTTTACTTCAGGGTCCATAATGGCTGCTGGAGCTCCAGACATCACAGCTATATCCCAGAAAGGAAATAGCGGGGAGAGGCTAAGAAGAGGGTAAAAATGGCCCTTGTCAGTTCTCTGTTTCTCTTTTAAAGAATTTCTCATAACTCCCACTCAACATCTACTCAATAGCACCCCCTATTTGGGAAGCATCACTTGGCTGGATACACGCTGTATAAACGGTCACTTGGAAAAACAAAGAAACGAGGATCCGTCAGGCAGGAAAGAGGGAGAGAGGAGAATGGACACTAGGTGGTCCGCCTGCCTCTCTGTCATGGGTACCACCCAAAATTCCCTCCGGTCTCTTACAGTCCAGGCTCTGCTTAGCAGCCAGATGATTACTTGTTTAAATTTTAAGGCAATACACGTACATATTTTTTTCCCAAAAAAATGCCAGCAGTGTAGCTGATACAGTGTAGCTGATGCTACAGTAAAAAAATAAGTCTCCCGACTGTGCCTGTTCCCCACTTCCTCAGCCAGAAACAATCTCTGAATTTTCAACATATGAACCAGACCCTGTCATCTCCCTGGTGAAGACCCTTCCGTGGGTCCCAGGGCCTGCTCTCGGGCCGTGCCCCCCTTTCTGTCTCAGCTCATGCCACTCTCTTCCTGGCTCATAGTGGGAGGTGCTCTGGCTTCTAACCAGTTCCTGGAGATGCTCCCCCTCCCAGGCCTTCCCCTTGCTGTTCCCTCCCCTGGAATCCTCTTTCCAGTCCTTCAGGGCTCAGGTCAGTTCCCTTTAGTTCAGTGGCATATTCTTCTTGAGGTGCAACCCCATACAAGGTAGCCAAGTCCTTCTTCCACCCTCCAGTCAGGGGTCCACACTGCTAGACAGCTGAATGTCATGCTTTACTACTGTCCATCATCAAGGGACATGATGAGGTAGGCCCAGGGTTCTATGGGAAATGGGGGACGGGGGGCTGGTCCAAATATGAATAAGCGTAGGAGCTGAGGAACCATTTTTTTATTTAATACTAGAGGCCCAGTGCACAAAATCCATGCATGGGTAGAGTCCCTAGGCCTGGCCGGCGATCAGGGCCAATCTGCGGGGTAACTGGCAGGTTGATCAGGGGGCCCCCACTGACACCCACCTTGGCTGGCCCCACCCCCATCCCTGCCAGTCGGGGCCTGTGGGCTGGGGACAGCTCCTGGGTCTTTCCCCTGTTCAGTCAATTTGCATATTAGGGTTTTATTACATAGGATGTGTCATAGTGCCTCCTATGACCCAGTATTGGGGAGACACAAGAGAATGAGAGGGGTGCATTCTCCTGGAACTTCCAGAGCAGAACAAGGAGGCTGACAATAAACAAAACAAACAAATAAGATGATTCCAGACTGTGATAAATGGGATTTAGTAGAAGATTTTGGTGAGGAGGGTGGTCGTATCAGAATGTGTGGTCAAGAAACTATCTTAGAACCCTGAAGTATGAGAAGGTGCTAGGCAAAGAAGCAGGGAAAGGGATTCCCAGAAGAGCAAACAGCATGTGCAAAGGCCCCGAGGTGGCAGAGAGTGGTCTGGTGGAGCTCAGGGAAGGGGAAGGTGAGCAGAGGTGGGCAGGGCTGGGCTACAGTCTGAATTAAATTGGGATTATTATGAGCATAACCAATGGACACAGACAGTAAGGGGATGAGGGGATGTGCTGGGGGGTGGGGGTGGCCAGGAAGAAGTCAATGGTGGGAAAAGAAGACTCATGTAATACTTTAAACAATAAAGAATTTAAATGTAAAACAAAATTGGGATTATTCCAAGAGCCTTGGGGGGATTTTTGGCTGGGCAGTGGCGTGATCTGGTCTGATTTATATGGGAGCTGACTATGAGAACTGTGCTTCTTGAGTCCTTTGAGTGGTCTCTGCAATTTTTTGTTTATAGCATTGGAATAGCTTTATGGAGGTTATTCTTGGATGTCTGGCCATTTCAGTTGAACCAACAGCCGGATGCAGAGCAATAGGGCAAGTTTCAGCAAACATCCCATATGTTTCTCTGTGACCTTGAGGATTGTCTCCCCTGAGAGGGACACTCATGCCACTCAGCACTTTTAGGCCTGCCTTCCACTGAGGGTAGGTGCATCCGTCAAGGCTCTCCAGAAAGATGGACTCAATAGATAAATCAATAGACCTACCTCTATCTCTATTTCTATCTCTAACTGTACCTATAATTACATCTATATTCTATGTTAAAGAATTGATTTATGTGTTTGTGGGGCTGGCAAATCTGAAATCTATAGGGCAGGCTGGCAGGCTGGAAACTCAGGTAGGAGTTGATGATGTGTCTTGAGGCATAAGTTCTGCTCTGGAAAGAACTCAGGTTTTGCTCTTAAAGCCTTCAACTGATTGGATAAGGCCCACCCACATTATGAGGGTAATAAACTCCTTGTGGATGTGAACCACTTGTGCAAAATACCTTCACAGCAGCATTTATCTTCTTGGTTTTTTGCTTGTTTGTTTTTGTTAATCCTCACCTGGGGATATTCTTTCCATTGATTTTTAGATAGAGTGGAAGGGAGAGGGGAGGGACAGAGAGAGAAACATCAGTGTGAGAGAGACACATCGATTGGTTGCCTCCCGCTTGCACCCCGACCAGGGCCAGGGATGGAGGCTGCAACTGAGGTATGTACCCTTGACCAGAATTGAACCCAAGACCCTTCAGTCCTCGGGCTGATGCTCTAACCTCTAACCACTGAGATAAACAGGGCTCACAACAGCATTTATACTAGTATTTGAATAAGTAACTGGGCACTGTAGCCTACCTCGGCACCTCTCAGGCCTGCCTTCCACTGAGTTGACACATAAAACTATCACAGTGAAATATAGAAAAAATAAAAAGTTTTTATTCTAGGCCAACTTATGAAATCTTTGAGCTAACTTAGGCTCTTTTGTTCTGTTGCTCTGGGCCAGGGGTGGGCAAACTTTTTAACTCTAGGGCCACAATGGGTTCTTAAACTGGACCGGAGGGCCGGAACAAAAGCATGGATGGAGTGTTTGTGTGAACTAATATAAATTCAAAGTAAACATCATTACATAAAAGGGTACGATCTTTTTTTTTTTTAGTTTTATTCATTTCAAACGGGCTGGATCCGGCCCGCGGGCCGTAGTTTGCCCACGGCTGCTCTGGGCAATCCTAGGTGTGAGTGTTGTGGGCATTAACATCCACCAACTATCCTTTACTTGAAAAAGAAGGCATTTGGCTGAGGCTGAGCAGCCTGGAATTGTGGGAAAATCAAGTTCTGAGCATCCATTTCTCACTCTGGGTCTGGAGGTGGTGTGAGAAGCTGGGTCCAGCCCAAACTTCTCCCCTCTGACTCTCAGCCTGTGCTCAGACGGTGAGGTTCATGGCCCAAGTGACCTGGGCCTCGCTGAGCAGGAGATGCCTCTCCCGCTCACCCCCTTCCCTGACAGGCCTCCAGGGGTGTTCCTGGCTCACTCACTTCAAGTCTTGGCTGTGTAATCTTTGCCTTCCCTTAATCAGATATGTCAAGTTCACAGTCAAAGGGTCTGACTCTTCCCACAGTCTGCTGAACTCTACCCTCATAGCCCTTATAACCTCCTGCTTCTCTGTCTTGGTGGTTTGTGTGGTCAGATGAAACCCGACCACAGGAGACAGGCAAAATAAGACAAAGGGGAAATGAACACGTCCCATACAGCCTGACTGTAGGGTAAAGGGCAGTGACAGGCCTGGACTGTTCCATGGTCCCCTCCACAGTTCCCAGGCCTGAAAGTGTGTGTGTGCGGGGGTGGTTAGCGTGTGTGCAAACTACCCCAGCCTCATGCAGGCATGCTGGGCAGACTGAGGCCAGCTTCATGGTATTCTGGACTTCGGTTCAAGCTTTCACCCTAGACAGTTGGCCGGTGGACACAGTCTCCCCAGATGGGTTCTCTACTGACAGGACTTAGAATCAGCCTCATGCCAGGTGAACTTGACTCCCAACCCAAAGAAGACAATTGCTTTAGTTTGGGTTTCTTAAAAAACAAACCTTAGGAGAAGAATTGGGTGCAGTTGTTTATTTGAGATGTGATCTCAAAAAGCATGGGGTGGGGAAAAGAGACAAAGAAGACAGGAAAGGAAAGAAAGTTCATATTAATGGGCAAGCTTTGGCCGTGGGAAATGGGTTCAGTCACACTGGGACCTTCTGAGAGAATGAAACACGCCTCAGAGTTACCACCTAAGGGCAAGGAAGCTGTGGTGTATCTGCTTTTAAAACAGTTTTATTAAGATACTAGAGGCCCGGTGCAAGGATTTGTGCACATTGAAAGGAAATTAATTAGAAGAAATATTTTAATATTGCTATTCGCCCTTTCTCTATAATAGAAGGGTCAACCAAATTCACAATCGACAATGACAGATCAAAACACACGTGGGTGCCAGCAAGAGCTTTATATATATTGCGCATGCGCAAGTCAACTTAGCCTTTTATATATATAGAATGAACTTGCTTAATTAGACCTACTTTCTGATTTAACTAAACTTTTGCCGGCCCAGTGAAGCACCCCAACTTCTCTTTCAGGTAATTGTCAGCAACACAGCAGTAAATATCAACACGAAGCTGATTATTATTATAGATCACGCAGGGAGAACAAAGGGTAAAGTATTTAACTGCAGCAGTGTTTGACTATATTCTGCACAGTGAGAAAACCTGAAGTCATTTTCAAGGTCCACCATTTATTACTTATTTTCAGTCGGGTCAAGTTTCTAAACTTTCTAAATCTCCGTTTTCCGGCTGATGAAAAGAAAATAGTATTCTACCAAGTCTCCTATCTACCTACTTCAGGACTTCTGTGAGGAGCAAATGAGATGAGGCACGGGAAAACACTTCACAAACATTTGGTTAAAGTGTAAAATATTTGCATCTGGCTATAAAGTAAGTCGAGGTCCTGGGCTGAAGAAACTCCAAGGAGGCTAGTCACTAGGGAGAGGAAGCTGGGAGTTGCTACGTCTGGCACCCATAGTGACCGTTTCCGGGCTGGGCTGGGCTGTGGGCTGCATTTTGCGCCATGGGGTCTTGGCAGTGTTGGCTGTGATTTGGTGGGGTGTTGCTCTGGGGTGGTGGCTGGGCCTGTGTCCCACTTGGGGAAAGCCGAATGTTGGTTTGTTGGCACCAGGTCCGTGGTGCCAGCCAGTGTGCATCATGGCAGCTCCTGCGTTGAGCGTCTGCCCCCTGGTGGTCAATGCGCATCATAGTGACTGGTCAGACACTTACTAGTAGCATATTAACCTTTTAAATATATAGATAATTCACATACCATACAAATTACTCACTAAAAGTGTACAATTTAGTGGTTTTTAGTATATTCACAGATATGTGCTATTATCCCCTTGGTCAATTTTAGAAGATTTCATCACCTCTAAAAAAACAAATCCCATACCTTTTAACTATCACTCTTATACACCACACCCCACCTCAGCCTAAGCAACCACAAATCTACAGTTGACCCTTGAACAATGTGGGGGTTATGGGCACCAATCCCCCATACAGTTGAAAATTCGAGTATAACTTTCGACTCCCCAAAACTTAATTACATTTGTTCCTCAGTATCGTGGGGGTTGGTTCCAGGACCCCTGTGGATGTACCAAAATCCATGGTTACTCAAGTCCCTTATATAAAACTAGAGGCCCGATGCACAAAATTCATGCAAGGGGCTCAGCCCTTGCAGCCCCAGCTACCTCGGCCCTCATGGCCCCACCCACTGGTTGTTCTGGAAGGTTGTTCCGGAAGGTTGTTCTGCCGTCCAGTCTAATTAGCATATTAGCTCTTTATTATATAGAATGGTGTAGAATAATGTTCACATTCTTTCTGTCTCTATGGATTTGCCTATTTTGAATGTTTCATATGGATGGAATTATATACTATGTGACTGGCTTTTCTTCACGTCTTTCAGTTTTCAGGTCCATTCAAGCTATAGCATATATCTATACTTAATTCCTTTTTATGACCAAGTAATATTCCATTGTATGAATAGACTGCATTTGGTTTCTCCATTTTTCCCTTGATGAACATTTGGGTTGTTTCTACCTTTAGACTATTATTTTTTAAAATGCTATTATAAACATTTGCATGCAAGTGTTCTTTTTTAAATCTTCACCTGAGGATATGTTTTTATTTATTTTTTGAGAGAGGAAGGGAAAGAGAGGAAGAGAGAGAGAAACACTGATGTGAGAGAAACATCAATTGGTTACCTCCCATAAGCGCCTGACCAGGGATTGAACCTGCAATCTCGTTATGTGACCTGATTGGGAATTGAATCCGCAACCGTTTGGTGTACAGCACAAGGCTCCAACCAACTGAGCCATCCTGCCAGGTCATGTATACAACTTTTTATGTGAACATATGTTTTCATTTCTCTTAGGTATGTATCTTAAGTATATAATTGCTGGGCATATGGTCACTCTATATTTAATCATTTGAGGAACTACCAAACTGTTTTTCCAAAGTGGCTACATCATTTTACATCCCTACCAGGAATATATGAGACTATTAGTTAGCTATTGTTTCATAACAAATTACCCAAAACCTAGCATCTTAAAACAGTAAATATTTATTACATCACATTGTTTTTGAGGGTCAAGAACCCAGAAGCAGCTGAGCTGGGTGGTCTGGCTCAGGGTCTCTCATGAGGCTGGAGGACTTGAAGACTTGACTGGAGCTGAAGGATCCGTTTCCAAGGTGGCTTGCTTCCAAGGGCCATCTTGGAAGCTGCCTACCACATGGGATACTTATCCAACCACTTCCATCTCTCAGTAGGAGGGTAGCTCCTGGGATGTTAAGTCCTTGGTACTTTTGGCATCAACCAGAATATACTGAAGGCCCTATAATGTTAAAGAATACCCACAGGCAGAGAGAGAGAGAGAGAGAGAGAGAGAGAGAGAGAGAGAGAAAGAAGAAGAAGAAGAAGAAGAAGAAGAAGAAGAAGAAGAAGAAGAAGAAGAAGAAGAAGAAGGAGAAGGAGAAGAAATTGTCAGCCTGTATGAGCCATATTTGCAGATTCCACAGGAGACATGGCCAGGGAACCTGCCTTGCCTGTTACAGTGATCAAACCTGTCCCACATCATGTCTCCAGTATCCCCTTCCTTGCTGAAAGCCCCACCACCCCTCACACTTGTCGTGACACCAATCTCCATCCTCTCTCCTGTTGAACATGCCCTGCCTTTGGTCTCTTTCATGTCCTGTGGGACTTTGCTCTAGTTCTTATCTGCTCCCCCCTTAGTTGATCAACAGTGGTATCAGCAGATTTCCCAGGTCTTCTTCTTTACTTACTCAGTTGACTTTTTTTTTTTTTTGCTTTATGATTACAAAACCAATAAACGTTGATTGTTGAAAATGCAAACAACACAAAAATTTGTTTTTTAAAAGATGTTTTTACTGATTTCAGAGAGAGGAAGGAAGAGGGAAAGAGGAATAGAAACATCAATGATGACAGAGAATCATTGATCGGCTGCCTCCTGCATGCCCCCTACTGAGGATTGAGCCCGCAAGCTGGGCATGTGTCCTCACTAGGAATAATACTGTGATCTTCTGGTTCATAGATCTGGTTCATAGGTCGATACTCAACCACTGAGCCACGCTGGCTGGGCCAAAATTTTATTTTTTTGAGAGTGAAAGTCTCTAGAATCGACCACTGTTGCCTATTTGACAAATGTTCTACAACCATTTTTCATGCATACGCCCACCCAGTAATTTACATACTTGGGGAGCCAACCCTCCCTGTTGCTATGTTCCTCACAGGTTTCTCTTGGCAACTTATCTTGCCTATATGCCTTTCCCGGACAGCATGTGTGGGTCAGCCTGCACCTCTCACGTGCATGCCCAGTGCTTCTTAGTGTGTGTGTCTCATCATGTATGTTGCTCATTCCCTTTTGATGGAGTCAGCAGGTCCCTTTGGGGCCATGTCTCCTCTCCTTGCCCTGACTCTGATTTCACCTGCAGCTGGGGAGGAAGGGTCCCAGCTCGGGCTCATGTCTATCGTCTCTCGCTTTGTGGAAGGACATTCTCTGGACTCTTGTACGGACACATCCACGAAGTGCTGGGGAGCTAACAGCCCTGAGGAAGCCAGTTAGCCAATTACTTGGTCCTTCAGACGGATGGTTCTGGGAGCGTGCAGGACACTTCTTTTAGGAGTTAAGACAAAATATTTAGGTTTAGGTTGTCTCCAATTTTTCATTATTACAAAGATGAGTCTTCTTACACTCATCTCTGTATTTGAGTTACTATTTTCTGTAAATTTCTAGAGGTAAAGTTGCAGGGTCAAAGGGATAAACTTCTATATTTTGGTAGCTACTGTTAAACTTGTGCTTCAGAAATGTAATTCGCGTCCACAGTGAGGGAGCCTGTTTCCCTCTATCTGGGAGGTTGGGTACATACAGATATATATTCCCTAGTTTTGCTCACCGATACAGCCTGGGGGTAGCAACCGCCCAGTAGTAATGAGCATATCTGGTACCCAGGTGTTGGTCTCTAACCACCATTTCCCACTATAAAAGAAGCAGAACCCTGGGAAAATGCAAAGGAACAGTGCCTGGGTCATTGCCCCTCTCAGAATGAATACTGAATGAATGCTTCCCATGCAGAGTATGAAGAGAAAAGAATGGAATACAGACACAGGGCCTCAATTATGGGCCTCAAGGCTTCCCCTTCATGCTTGGGGCAAAAGCAGCCATAGAGTTTGGTGGCCAGTGATAAGAGACTGTATCCAGGTAGGGAAGTCACTGTCCCACGGCCAATGTAGAAATCCCTCCTTCTAGTGGGCCTTGAACTGCTGCCCTGCCACAAGTGCCACAATAGGACAAAGGTGAAGAAAGAAAAAGGAACCAGAGCTCCTTGGAAAATGGCTGATTCCAGGCTGGTCCCAAGGAAATACACTGAGGCCTGGAACATCTTATTATGTAAGAAGGTATAGAAATATACATGGTAAGGATGTATGAAAAGGATGCAGGAGATAGCTTGAAGGGGTTCCCACTGGCCAAATCTGGGATAATTTGAACATCAATGAATAATGATAATAAATTATTATCCATTGAATAAAATAAGAAATCCCTAGTCCATATGGATATAAATAAATAGTGAAAGCAAGAAATTTTTCCTTACAGTACAATGTCAAATGAAGAAATGATAGAATTAGAATACCATTTGGCAACCATCATAGTAATAATTAATTCCTCCAAGAATCATAAATGGATGCTAAAGTTAATGGGTAAGAGTTTGGTGAGAAATGAGACATATACATCACCTCAAAGTACCTCCCCACAAAATACATATTAATCCCAAAAGTCTCTAGGGGAGAAGCCTGGAAGATGCCCTCTCCATCAAGGGAATGAAGCCACCATCTTCAGTAAGGGGACAAGTAGAAGCTTCGTGCTACCTCCCAGGATGCAGTGACCAGGACACACCCCCTTTCTGTGACACTCCTGCCGAAAATGTGTAACCCGAGCCCGTTATTAGGAAACATTCAACAAACCATAATGGAGAGAAACCCTACAAAATAATTGGCCTATAATCTTAAATAATGTCAAGGTCATGACAGTCAAGGGCAGACTGAGGAACTGTTCCAGATTGGGACAACTGGCGGAGCTTGAAAGGGCGGCAGTGATGCCTCCCATGTTGATGTCTGCCTCGTGGTGACAGAGGAGAGGATCCCCATTTGCAGGAAAGACTGAAGTATTCGGGGAGCTTGGGCTTCAGGTCAGCAACTTACTCTCAAATGGTTCAGGACAAGAAGTCCTTGGTACTATTCTTACAGAATTATTCTGGAATGTATTTTGTCATTAAAAACTCCACAGGTGCCCTAACCGGTTTGGCTCAGCGGATAGAGCGTCGGCCTGCGGACTCAAGGGTTCCAGGTTCGATTCCGGTCAAGGGCATGTACCTTGGTTGCGGGCACATCCCCAGTAGGGAGTGTGCAGGAGGTGGCTGATCGATGTTTCTCTCTCGTCGATGTTTCTAACTCTCTATCCCTCTCCCTTCCTCTCTGTAAAAAATTAATAAAATAAAATATATTTAAAAAAAAAACTCCACAGGTTCCTGGGAGCCTATAAGAATGATCTAATTTTATCCTCACACCAACAGGCAAAAGATGGCTACCCCCACCTGATGGGTGAGAGAAATGAGGCCCCACAGCTGGCACAGGCTGTTGGGGCAGAGGGGGATGCAGCCAGGGCTGTGCTGTCTTAGGTCATTCAGTGGGTATGTGGTCAGTCAGTAGGTCAAGAGCAGGGCTTTGCAGGGGGAGTGGGTGCCAGCTGCACTCCCTTCTCTGAGAAATGGGAGGATGGTGCCTTCCTTGGGGGTGAACTGAAACAATATTGAGGTCTGGTTAGTGCCCACAGACCTGCACTGTTGGGGGTGGGGTACTGTCCCCACATAGGGGTCACACAGGGAACGTAACTGAGCCCAACTTCCTGGCCAGAGGTCTCAGCCAGGAAGTACCCATGCTGGGCCTGGCAGCCAAGATCTGGGAGGGAAGTGCGTTGTGTGCGGCCCCTCCCTCCTCACACTGGGCCTGGGGGGTCCTAGGTGCGTGGTAGGGGTGACACAGCAGAGAGTGTAATAATCGGATGACAAAGTGGCAGCCATATGGAGGGGGCCCTGGGTGCACAAGGGCATGTGTCTGGCTGGAGGTGACAGTGACACACCTCTGTGCCCAAGTTTTCCCACACCACCCTCGGAAGGTTTCTGCCCAGACAAAGCCTGACCCTATGGATGATCTGGAGAAAGGGCTGGCCAGGGACAAGCCACCGGAATTAAACAAGAAACTGCCTTTTAAAATGAAGAAACTATGTACTTACACATGTAATTATTATAGAAGGAGCAAATGTTGACTGTTGGAAAAAAAATTTTAACTGAAAACAAAAAGAATTACCTTCCCTCTTCCCACCCTAGTCTACCCACGAGAGAAAACCACTGTCAACTTCAGGATCTGACGCCCTAGACAGGCTGCCCCTCCGCAGGGCCTTGGGCTACACACTGACCTGGGGCCCACCCCTGGACCAACCTCAGCTGGCTCCCCTCTTATCAACGCTGAGAGGAAGATACAAGTCCCCATTCTGCAGATGAGGACGCTGAGGCTGGAAAGGGGAAGGCGCTTGCTCAAAGTCA
This sequence comes from Myotis yumanensis, assembly GCF_028538775.1. Classification (NCBI taxonomy): domain Eukaryota; kingdom Metazoa; phylum Chordata; class Mammalia; order Chiroptera; family Vespertilionidae; genus Myotis; species Myotis yumanensis. The sequence goes on along the minus strand of NW_027223759.1, from coordinate 30,632,471 downwards.
CACTCCCTATCCTTGCCCAGGTTCTTACTCTGGCTGCAGACGCTCTCCGTCACAGCACAGGAGGCCTTTGCTCCCTTCCTGCTCAGAAGCGACTGCTCAGGGAAAGAGCGGCCTGGAGCAGAGTGGGGCCGGGGTCCTCCTGGGTCCTTTGGGGCCCTTCGAGGTTGGGTTTAGCCTGACAGAGTGGTCCTGCCCTAATAAAGGCCTGCTCAGTTCAAGCTGCTCATCCTTGTTTATAGCGCCTCCACCCAAACAGACTCAAGAGCTTTCTGAGAACGTGAGTTGCCGGATGATCCTAATGAGATCACCCAAGGGAGGACAAGGACTGCCGGCCCCTGTATACAAATGGGCCTGGCCACCAATCATAGCCTCTTTGTCCTTCAGTTTCTCTCTCTAAACCCCCTCTTCCCAGGAGATAAAGAACCTTTAGGTTATTTTCTCTCACTGCCTTGAAGAAAAACACTAACAATCACTTCCTTTTGTTCAGAAATGTACCAAGTGCCTGAGACTTGCACCTATTCTCGTTTATATGAAAAATATCCAGCCTGGGCCGGGTAGCTCAGTTAGTTAGAGGTCATCCCAATACGTCCAGGTTGAGGGTTTGATCCCTGGTCAGGGCACATGTAAAACGCAACCAGTGAATTCATAAATAAGTGGAAGATCAAATCAATGTCTCTGTCTCTATCTCTCTCTACAAAGAAAAAGAGAAAGAAAAATAGTCATCAAGTGGCTAAATGCTTTCTGGGCAATGCATCCTTTATTTCATTCAGTTCTTATAATAAACCTCATGAAGTAGGTCTGTTGTCATCCCCATTTCACAGATGAGGAAACTAAGGCATAGAACATCTAAGCAACATGTCTCCCAAGAATGAAAATTATAAAACTTCCGTCTCTGGGAAGTCATCTCAGCCACAACCCCACGCTGTGATCCCTTGAAGGGCACCAAGCCCCAACTAGGGAACTCTTGAACTTTTACCAAATATTCCAGCGCAAATTGGGTACCAACACTGCTCCCTGGAGAAAAGGACGGGAGTCAGCAGGGTGAGGAGAAGCTGCGGGGCTAGTGCAGTACACTCTAGGACCCGGGGGGTACCCCAAAGTGCTCCCAGAGGTCTCAGCAGCCCTCCCTTGGCAGATTTGCTGCTTGTGGACTTGGCCCTTAGTCTGGGTAGATGCCCACCAGACCAGGAGATGTGTTTACTCCAGGCCTCTTCCCTGTGAGTGTCTTTCTCCCGCCCCCCGCCCCCACCTCCCCATGGGCACGGCCCTAGGGAAGCCACCTCCGGACAGAGTAGAGAGGCAGCAGGATGTCATCGGGTTCTGATGGGACATGCTGCTATGGTGGTCTTGAGCCTGAGGACACAGGGCCCTCTGGACAGTGCTACAACCATGAATGGCCACTGGGCTTCTCCTTTTGGGGGACTACCTTTAGCTCCACGTGATCTTTGATGGCTGCTGATGCTCTGAGTGATGCAGCCAGCTGTAGGAATTCCTGACCAGTGGGAGCCCTTCTGCTTCTGTGAGGTAGAGAAGAGGGCCTTCTCCATCATTTCCTGGGCTCTGAGCACTTCCAAAGGGTCTACAGTGAGTTTCAGGCTGCTCAGAGTTTGTGCAAAGTGTTCAAAGTGGTGTGTGAGTGTGAGTGTGTGCTCCAGTGATGGGAGCGGTGTCGACAACACTAATCACATGCTAAGTGTTGTCTGTGACCCCATGTTTCCCAGCCATGCTGCCTGCCCCTCGTTGCTCATCTGATATGATAGCAGCCCTAGTCTTATTTTATTTTATTTATTTACTAGAGGCCTGGTGTATGAAATCTGTGTAAACGGGAAGGGGGAGGAATGCAGCGGGGGGGGGGGGGGGGTCCCTCAGCCCGACCTGCACCCTCTTGCAATCCGAGACTGCTGGCTCCTAACCACTCACCTGCCTACCTGATCACCCCTAACCACTTTGCCTGCCTGCCTGATCGCCTCTAACCACTCTGCCTGCCTGCCTGATCGCCCCTAACCACTCTGCCTGCCTGCCTGATCACCCCTAACTGCCTCTGCCTCGGCCCCCGCCGCAGCAGCTTCATCCAGAAGGACTCTGGAATGATGTCCAGAAGGTTGTTCGGCTGTCCCATCTAATTACGCTTTTATTATTATAGATTTTTGCAGCCCTGGTCTTGAAGGGTACACTGGACTCACTCATCCGGGGCTCAATAGTTAACTCTCTGGGAAACCCCAGAATCCTTTACCCCTAGGACTTGGAGACGATCCGCCCCTGCACTGCCAGAAACCTCCCCATGCCTAGAGCTATGCCTAGAGCTATGTTTATATGTGCAGTTCCTGGGAAGGCAGGCTGAGGGAGGCTTTGAGAGGGCCTAACTCCCAGTTTCCAAGGCCAGTCTCATGGGGCTGGGGGGCAGGGCAGAGAAAATCTGGGGGAAGGTCTTGCTTCCAGTTGTCACTAAGTGGAGATAATCCCACCCAACTTTCTTGAGTGCTGACCACATGCCAGCCCTGTGCTAATCTTCACACTCCATCTCATTGCGTGCGCACAATAGCGGTAACAGTGAGCACATTCTACTGGACAGAGGGGCTGGGTCTCTTCCCATTCCCACAGCTCACCGCACCCTTTCTGGGTCCTGGGGCTTTGTACTTAACCCCTCCCAGTGCTCCTCAAAGTGTGATTCTGGGGCTCTCAGGAAGGCATCTGTGGCCTCCCCCAGACTAAGTGAATCAGACCCTGAGACGAGGCCCAGGAGCCAGCGTTTTAGCCTGTGAGGCCCACATTTCTAGGCTCCCCTGCAAGTTCCTGATGAAATAACTTCCAGCTAAGGAGCTGCTGAGAGGGGGGAGCGAGCAGGGACGGTGCTCCCTGCTGGGTTTACATGCGTCCTGTTTGTGGGGGCAGGAGGAGGCTGGGGTCCCAGCATTCATGGCTCTTCCCTGCTGACAGCTCCCTCCTTCCCTGTGGACATCCTGCAATCAGGTGAGAGGGGCCTGGGGGACATCTGAGTGGAAGGGTATTGAGGGTGAGAGGACTTAGTGAGGGGGCCCAGGAAGGCAAGTGGGAGCCAGGGAGGTCCAACATCAGGTCAGACTTGCGTTCTTTTTCAGAAGGAAGGACCTGTACAAGGTTTCGAGCAGAATGACTGCGTTGGGGGTTCAGGAAAACGGGGCTGTGGGAACAGGGACTGGAGGGAGAAGGGAGGTTCCTGCAGTCGTCCTGGGAGGGCTGAGGGCCTCCAGGGAGAAGGGGGGAGACTGCTGCCCTGGACCTGGGATGGAGGAAGGGAAAGAGGCTGGTGTGAAGCTGGGAGGCAGGATGGGACCCTTGGAGTCTCATTAACTCCCCAGGGGCCAGTGGGATGTCCTTGGAGGCTCCTCTGAAATGAGGGGTAGGAGGAGGTGAGGCTGGAAGACACCCTAGTAAGGACTTACGCTGAAAGTCAGCCAGTTGCAGGGCGGCGACAGCGTGTGAGACGCAAATCACTCAGCCTTCATCTCTGAAAAACGGGTTGTCGTGAGGGTTCTGAGAGAGAACGGTGCGCCAGGAAGCGCCCCGTCAAACGCTTGGAAACACAATGATATGGTTTAGGTGGGTGTGTGCGTGGCCCCAGATGAGTGTGTCTGGCTGGATTCAGAGGCGGGGTGGGCGGGCTGCGGGGGGGCGGCCCTGCCCTCTGGTGGCGGTCCTGGACGGGGCACCCCGGCCACCGATAGGCGGGGCGGCGGGGCGACGGGCGGGCTGTTGGTGGGCCGGCCGCCGACAGGCGTCCAGTCTGCCAGTCCGCTCTCTCCTGGCGCCGCATCTGCCGGTCGGGTGTGCTCCGCGCCCCTGGAACTCGCGGCCGCGGACGGCATGGTAGGTGAGCGGGATGCCGCAGTGGCCGAGAGCGCTGTGGCTGGACGGGGCGTGGGGCGTGGGCACGAAGAGGCGGGAGGAGCGCGGACTGGGTCTTCCCCGGCGGTAGAGGTCTGAGGGTCCTGTTGGGGCGCCCCATCTCCGGGGGACTCGCGGATCATTTGTCTTACTGCGCGCGCCGCGGGGCGACCCTTCCCGGTGGTGTAGGGAGCCTCCCGTGGACCTGGGTCTGCGCCGCGCTGGTCCAGCTCATCCCCGCGCCTCCCGCCCAGCGGGGTCGGGGGAGGCAGAGGCTGCGCTCGAGTGGATGAAAATGCGCCAGGATCCCAAGATGCGGGGATTATGTGTGGGAGGGGCAGGGAGGCTGGGGGATTTTGTTTGGAGGGGAGGAAGATACTCTGATTAAGAATGCCTGGGGGTCCTTGTCACCCAGTTTAATACCTCACTGTAGGAAAAAAAAAAAAGAAAGAAAGAAAGAAAGAAAGAAAGAAAGAAAGAAAGAAAGAAAGAAAGAAAGAAAGAAAGAAAGAAAAAGGAGAAGAATGCTTGGGTCTGGGAGAGCAAAGGACCTGGAAAAGAAAGTAGTTGGAAGGTGGTTGCACGGGTATGTGGGCCACCTGAGCCCCCAAGCCTGTGACTGAAGAGAGGAAATGGGGCTGGAGGAATAGGGAGAAGACCCGGGAACCAGCCTGAAAATCCAGTTGCTGGAGGGGAGGGTTGATGGTGGGGGTGGGCTTAGGGAACAGGCTCCGGAGGACAGTCTGGGGCTGCTCCCTCCCTCCCCTGGACTGCCCTTCCCTTTCCATGTGGGGAGTAGGGTCATGTACTGTGCACTGAAACTGAGCACCCAGAATGTACCAGGTGCGCTCCTGAGAACTCTGTGTCGTCTCTCATTTAATCTTCACAGAAGCTGTAAGGTAGGCTCTATTGACACCCCCATTTCACAGACGAGGAGACTGAGGCACAGTAAGGGGAGGTAACCGCTAGGCTAGAGTGTGACAGAGCTGACATTTGCTCCCAGGACAGTTTGTTTAACACCATGGCCTTGGTTCTTAATCACTGTATATGGTGGACTGGCAGAGATGGGCAGCCCGAGAGAGGAGAGGGAACCCGAGAACTGAGAGTGTTAAGGGTGTCAAATATTTCAACTTCTAATAGTGTAGGTGATGGAAAACAGAAATAAGAATGAACTTTTGGCTATGGCCAGCATTGCTCAGTGGTTAGAATGTAGGTCTATGCACCGGAGGGTCTCAGATTCTATTTTCAGATAAGGGCAGGTACCTGGGTTGCAGTTTTGATCCCCACCACCCCCTCCCACCCCGTTTGGGGTACATGTGAGAGGCAACCAATAGAGCTCTCTCTCTCTCTCTCTCTCTCTCTCTCTCCCTTCCACCCTCCTTCTCCCCCCTCCTTTGCACTCTCTCTAAAAATCAATGGGAAAAATATCCTCACTCCTTCAGTGAGGATTAAAACAATAAAGAATCAACTTTTGGATTAGCATTACCATCTTTTAGCCCTGGGTCCCCTCAGTGACTCAGCCCCCTCTGTAACTCAGTCCCCTCAGTGGGGTGCTGATAACCTGGCCCTTCTGAGTGTCAGGCAGGCCTCTTTCAGGGATTAAACTCTCTCCAGCCTCCTAATAAGGAAACAGCTGCAGAGAGGTTACCAGGCAAATGGTCACACAGCCTGGGACTGGGAAGGCTGTATTTGAACCCAAGCAGTTGCCTACTGAGTCCTTGTTCTTCAAGACCACATGATACTGCACGTTGCCCATTTTACAGATGCCCAAACTGAGTACCTGTCTCAAAGTCTGTGGCTTGAAAGGGGAGAGATTCAAGGGAAAACTGCTGATGGCAAAGCCCATGTTCAAGAGGATTCATCATTTAGTCAAGGTTTCAATAGATTGAGAAATTTCAAATTGAAGTCCACTTGTTATCTTTTGTAAAAATATGTTTATTGGTGAGAGAGAGAGAGAGAGAGAGAGAAACATCAATGTGAGAGAAACATCAATCAGTTGCCTCCCATACATATCCCAACAGGAATTGAACCTACAACCTGGATATGTGCCCTGTGATTGGGAATCAAACCGGCGGGGCATGGGACAATCCTCAACCAACTAAGCCACATCAGTTAGGGCTTTATCATTTTGAAGATGTACTTTTATTTATTTAATTTTGGTTAATCCTCACCAGAGGATATTTTTTCCATTGATTTTTTTTTTAGAGAGAGAGTGGAAGAAAGGGGGAGAGACAGAGAGAGAAAGATTGATGTGAGAGAGACACATCGATTGGTTGCCTCGGGGATCGAGCCTGCAACCGAGGTACATGCCCTTGCCTGGAATTGAACCTGAAACCTTTCAGTCAACTGGTGACCATGCAGGTTAGCCCATTGCCCACAGGTGATGCTCTAACTGCTGAGCCAAACTGGCTAGGATAAGATGTACATTTTTACATCTCTGAAGTTGTAATGCATCTTACAATGGAAGACAGACTTCTTTCTCAGCAGTACATAAATAATGCACCTTTGGTTTAATGAATTACAACAGAGCCATGGTTCCCTAAGTGACTTTTCACTTGATCTTAGCCAAAAGGCCGAGAAGCGATCCCTAAGTGACTTTTCTGAGTGTCTCTGTATTCTGTTCTACAGGTTCCTTTCTGCCTCAATTGTTCCATCTTTCCTGGAGACATGTCCATCAGGGGTGCAAGGAGCCCGGTGCCCTGCAATGGCAGTAGGGAGTGGGGGCACTTTGAACCTGTGGATTTTGAACTTGAGGATTTGAACCTGACTGATGAGGAGCTGAGACTCAAGTATCTGGGGCTCCAGAAGACGGAGCTGTTCCTACCTATTTGTGTCACATACCTGTTGATCTTTGTGGTGGGCACCGTGGGCAACGGGCTAACCTGCATGGTCATCCTTCGCTACAAGGCCATGCACACGCCCACCAACTACTACCTCTTCAGCCTCGCAGTGTCGGACCTGCTGGTGCTGCTCCTAGGCATGCCCCTGGAGCTCTATGAGAAGTGGCGTAACTACCCCTTCCTCCTGGGTGCTGGTGGCTGCTACTTCCGCACGCTGCTCTTTGAGACAGTCTGCCTGGCCTCTGTGCTCAATGTCACCGCCCTGAGTGTGGAACGCTACATGGCCGTGGTGCACCCACTGCAGGCCAGGTCTGTGATGACTCCAGCCCATGTTCGCCGGGTGCTCGGGGCTATCTGGAGCCTTGCCTTACTCTGCTCTCTGCCCAACACCAGCCTTCATGGCATTGAGCTGCTGGATGTGCCCTGCCGGGGTATAGTGCCCGACTCGGCCGAGTGCAAGGTGGTCCACTCAAAGGCCTTCTACCACCTACTCATGCAGGCCACAGCACTGCTCTTCTTCTGCCTGCCCATGGCCATCATCAGCGTGCTCTACCTGCTCATTGGGCTGCGGCTGCGGAGTGAGAAGCTGCTGCTGCTCAGGCAGGGGCCCCAGAGCAGGGTCCAGCGACTACAGGATAGGAGTCGGACACAGGTGACCAAGATGCTGTGTAAGTGTTGCTGCTGGGGAAAGGGGTGATCGAGACAGTGGGTATGAGTCTGGGTCTTCCAGGGCTGGGGGAGGTGCTGCATCCGAGTTTATGAGTGTAAGGCTTGGAATCACATACCCCTCTGTGTGTGTGTGTATGCACAGGTGCACATACACATGTGCATGCATGCATACTGTTTTAGAAACTAACACCAAAGGTAAATGCTAATGACTTCTGGCAGGATCAGCTACATAATTTGCAGAGCCCAGTGCAAAATGAAAATTCAGGTTTCTTGTTAAAAAATCATTAAGATTGTCAAGACAGCAACAGTAGAGCATTAAACCATTTTAAACTCGGGCCCTGTGCAAATGCACAGGTGGCTCAGAGACCCAAACCCAGACGGGGCAGGCGACATGGCTGGGCTCCAGGATAACAGAGCTGTTCATGGCATCTGCACCCTCCAGGTCTCTCATCTTGGCTGCTAAACATGTCTTGGCTCTGTCCTTTCCTACATCAGCCTGGAAGGCATGGCCATAGGCTTTCCTGAGGAACCGTTCTCTTTCCTTAGTGGCTATTGAAAAGTTCCAGGAAAGGATTCTGATAAGTGGGGTTAGGTCATGGCCCATCCCCAGGCGAGAATAACAGGATGCTGAAGTGACTACTCCCACAGAACCATATGGGGGGTTCTGGGGGGATCTGCATATGCAAGATGATGATTTCTTCCATCTATGTTTGCAGTTCCCTGGGGACCACAGGAGTGATCATTGTCTAAAAGAGGATTGTCAGAAAATTAAATAAATAAATAAATAAATAAATAAATAAATAAAAATAAAAGAGGATTGTCAGGAGGGGTGTTTGCGAGGGTCAGAGCATAGGAGAATCAGGGCAGAAGTGTGGACTGGGGCCAGCCAGGGCATGCAGCTGGGTTGAGGTTCTAGATGTTACTGTGCTCTAGACGGGGCTCTTTTTCAAAAACAGTGGCCCCAGGAAGCAAGACAAACTGATACTAAGTCAGTCATTGATTTCCATCCCATCTCATTCCACCTTAGCAGGGCCTGAATCAAGCAGATGGGTTGAGCCAGGGCAGGACAGGCTGGTGAGGCCTTGGTCAAAGCCATGGGATTACAGCCAGCTAACTGAGGACTGCCCCATTCTCAGACAGAAGCCCACCCCCCACTCGCCCCCTGCCCTGGGTGTGGTGTCCCAGAGAGTGGTGTCACTTGTCATCCCCTGGAGTTCTCTGCTTGCTTCCCAGCTCTGCACTGTGAAGCCTGTACTACAGACCAACTGGCCCCTGCCCCCCGCCCCCCCCCCCTACCCCGCCCTCCTGTTTCAGTCTCCTCCAGATGACAAGGTCCAGGTCTGAGTCTGCTCAGCTGGCATAGTTCTCACCCTGGGCAGGAGGGCGGGGAAGATGTTTCCTTAAAGCCACCTTGGTTGCTGGCCTGGGACTCTGGCTTTCTTCTCTCTCTCCATCCCTCCCTTCCTCCTTCCCCCACCTTCACTTTCTGAAGGCCTACTGTGCAGCAGGCTGCGTGCTGGGGACATTGGAATCTGGGATTACGAGCAAAACCACACGAGGCTGACACTGCAGGGGAAAGATAGTCAGCTAAACAAACACAAGAAATAAGAAACAAAAATCAAGGCAGCCCTAGCTGGCTTTGCTCAGTGGATAGAGCGTCGGCAGCGTAGGCCTGTGGACTGAAGGGTCTCGGGTTCGTTCTAGTGAAGGGCACATGCCTGGATTGTGGGCTTGATCCCCAATAGGGGGCATGCAGGAGGCAGCCAATCAATGATTATCTCTCATCATTGATGTTTCTCTCTCTCTCTCCCTTCTTCTCTGAAATCAATTTAAAAAAATTTTTTTTTTTAAATCAAGGCAGATCCGGTGACAGAGACCCAAGAAGGTCATGGCTGGTTAAGACTAGGGCTGGAAGGAAGCTGGGGAGAAAGAGTGAGGGCTTGGCCAACCTGTCCTGTCTTTTGCTGGATGGTAGGGGATGGGATCTCAAGAAGCCAGCAGTTAGTACAGGGCAGGATATTCAGCTGGGCCTTGGAGAGCTGGTGGCTGGGGCTGGGAAGGCTCTGGGGCCAAGGCAGACAAGGGGAGGTGTTTGTGTTTTCTCTGGCCCCTTAACCTCCATCTACTGCTGTCTGAACATGGGCCCCATTCTTCTGCTTCTCTCTGCTTACCCATCAGTAAGCATTGTCCCTGAGTGGGCACCCAGGGTGGGCCTTAGCCACACAGTCTGCATCACGCTGGGGCTTAGTGTCCAGAGCTTAGAGTCACCTAGTTCCAAGCTCCATGGTGAGATAGTCGGGCTGGGCCAGCTTGGCTCAAGTGTCCACGCCTGGCCCAGGGGGCTGTGGCCAGGGGCAGGGCACACACCCACTGCCCAGTCAGTGACAGTAGTGAGAGCAGCCTCTCTGAAGGGGGGTGGCCAGGGCAGGCGAACTTCTAGAAACTTCCAGATGGACAGTGGGCATGGGTAGCCTGTGGAATAGGAGGGGAGGGGAGAATGAGCAGACCAAACTGGAGCAGCACCCAGTCTCCTTTCTCTGCCCCTACAGTTGTGCTGGTCCTGGTGTTTGGCATCTGCTGGGCCCTGTTCCACATCGAACGTCTCATGTGGAGCTTCGTGTCCCCCTCGACCGAGTGCCTGCTCGTGGCCCACCAGTACGTACACATCATCTCTGGCGTCTTCTTCTATCTCGGCTCTGCTGCCAACCCCGTGCTCTACAGCCTCATGTCCACCCGCTTCCAGGACACCTTCCGGGAAGCCCTGTGCTTGGGAACCCGGTGCCGTGGCCACAGACGACGTCACAGCTCCCACAGCCTCAGCAGGGTGACCACGGGCAGCACCCTGTGTGACATGGGCTCCCTGGGCAGCAGGGCCCACCCTCTGGCTGAGAACTATGACCCAGAGGGACAGCAAGAGACTGACCCCTCCCTCCATAGAGGAGACTCACAGCAGCTCCACCTGGAGGCACCAGAGGGCCACTTGTAGCCACACCTGCCCTCCTCTTCAGTGATGTCTTCATGCCTGTCCCCTTTATGCCCTGTTCCCCCTGCAGCCACCTTAGTGACTCCTGCCCCCACCATGTACTAGAAGGGATATACGATTACCCTCTAGGCCCCTAGGCCTCCAGTTAAAGTCCTTCCCTGCAGGAACATCATAGTCGGTTAACTGGCACAGCACACCTTCTTTTGGGGACATCCCCACTCCTGCCAGTTTCCAAAATGTTTTCCCAAGGCTCTGCCTTCCCTCCCACTTTCTGTCCCTTTCTAGCTCATGGCCTGCACCTGGGGCCCTCCTCCTACCTGACCCCTCCCTGGCCTGGTCAGCTTATTCTGCTCTGGGATCTCCACTGGTGGCACTGTTGGGTGGCAGGGATGGCAGGGATCCAGGGGACCTGCTTCCAATCTTAGCCCTGTTGCCACCTTGCTGTGTGGCATCAAGCATATCAGCTCACCTTCCCAGGCCTTGATCCCCTGCTTGCAAAATGAAACGGGCCCCGATATTCTAAGTGCCACACTTTGACTCTTTAGCTGCATTTTCTGCGAGTGTGCGTAAGTCACTGCTGTAATGAAACCCACTGATACCCTCAGATTACCAAGACGGAAATTACTGTCTACGCACTCACCACCCCAACCCCTCTCCCTCCCTGACCTCCATACGCACCACCTCCCGTGCCCCCCTTCTGGTTGCACAACAATGTGAACATGCTCAAACAATATTCAACTGTATGCTTCAGGGATGGGCAAACTTTTTGACTCGAGGGCCACAATGGGTTCTTACTGGACCGAGGGCCACAATGGGTTCTTACTGGACCGGAGGGCCGGAACAAAAGCATGGATGGAGTGTTTGTGTGAACTAATATAAATTCAAAGTAAACATCATTACATAAAAGGGGACGGTCTTTTTTTTTTTTAGTTTTATTCATTTCAAACGGCCTGATCCGGCCCGCGGGCCGTAGTTTGCCCACGGCTGGCTTAAATGGTTAAGATGATAAATTTTGTTGTGTATTTACCAGTTTTTTTAAATCTAAGATAAGCAGAAATTGTCATTTATTTTTTTAAAGCCCCACACAACAGTCTGTAATACTTAGTAATCATTCGAATTCACTGTTTTTAAAACTTTTTTTTTTTTAAGAAGAAAGATGAGAACAGATTTAAGGCATTTGGTTCTAGAAACATTTACATTCTTCTGACAGTCTAAACCTCTTCAGCACAGGCCTCACCCTCTGAAGTTCCTGCACAGGACAGAGCAGGACAATTGGGGCTGTTTAGGAACAGATGTCAAGGCCAATAGCCTGTAGAGCAGCGGTTCTCAACCTGTGGGTCGCGACCCCTTTGGGGGTCGAACAACCCTTTCACAGGGGTCGCCTAAGACCATCGGAAAACACATAATTACATATTGTTTTTGTGATTAATCACTATGCTTTAATTATGGTCAGTTTGTAACAATGAAAATACATCCTGCATATCAGATATTTACAATTCATAACAGTAGCAAAATTACAGTTATGAAATAGCAATAAAAATAAGTTTATGTTTGGGGGTCACCACAACATGAGGCACTGTATTAAAGGGTCACGGCATTGGGAAGGTTGAGAACCACTGCTGTAGAGGTACATAATGAAGTATTTACAGACAAAATGATAGGATGCCTGGGATTCACATTAAAATAATTAAGCAAAAAAGGAGGAGGGGGAGGGGGGAAGGGAAGGGGTGAGGAGGTAAAAGTGAGGCAGGGAATAGCTGAGAAAAGAATGGCAAAAATATTGAAGTTTTGCCCTGGTTGGTTTGGCTCAGTGGATAGAGCGTTGGCCTGCGGATTGAAGGGTCCAGGGTTTGATTTCTGTCAAGGGCATGTGCCTGGGTTCCACTCTCAATCCCCAGGAGGGAGCGTGCAGGAGGCAGCCAATCAATTATTCTCTCTCATCATTGATGTTTCTCTCTCTCCCTTCCTCTCTGAAATCAATAAAAATATATTTTAAAAAATATTGAAGTTTTGAAGCTGGGTGATGGGTAAAAGAGGATTCATTTTTAATTTCTCTACTTAATGTATGTTTGAAAGTATTCACAATAAAATGTTTTTAAGTTTGCAATAAAGATTCACCTATTTCTCTCTCCATCAACGTGACTGCCTTTATTAACAGCTCTCAGCACCTGCAGACTGGGGTTCCCAGCCTGGGGCTAAGGAGGGCCTCCCACTCTCGCGTGCTGACCTACGGTCTCTCACGTGGCCTCGCTCCCTAGCAGGGGGGGCGGGGGGGGCTGGGCGTGGAGCGCGGGACGGGGGTGTCGAGCACTCTGCCCGCGTCGACAGGATCCCGAAACGTCCGGGAACCGGAGGGACCAGTACCCACCGCTCCCAAGAACGGCACATGCGGCACCAAAAAATGTCCGTCCCAAGGCGCAGGCTCCGCAAGCACAGGCCGCGGAGGGGCACTTCACTAGCCGTGCGCCCACCGCCCAATCTGCGCCGGCCTCGCACAGAGCGAATCCCTGCTCCTCACCCGCTTGCTCCCCCCCCCCCCTCGCTCCCCCGCCTCTTCCTCCCCCGCCCCTCTTGCTCCTCTCCGCCCCTCTTGCTCCCCCGCCCCTCTTGCTCCCCCGCCCCTCTTGCTCCCCATCCCTCTTGCTCCCCCACCCCTCCTCCTCCCCACACTCTTGCTCCCCCCTGCCCCCCTTGCTCCCCCGCCTCCCTTGCTCCCCACCCTCTTGCTCCCCCGCCTCCCTTGCTCCCCACCCTCTTGCTCCCCGCCCCTCTTGCTCCCCATCCCCCTTGCTCCCCACCCCTCCTGCTCCCCATCCCTCTTGCTCCGCACTCCGGCCCGACCCAGAAACGGAATCTCCACTCTCCCTTCCGGCGACCTGGGCCAGCCCACTCCAGGCCCCGCCCCACGACGTCCGCGATTGGCTCATGGAATGAGCGCAAACTCTGATTGGTTGAAATGGAGTGACGAAGGCACAGTCGTCGACTTTCCAAAGATGAGCTTTCGCCCAGGCTCGAACTCCAGCCGGTAGCGAAACATCCGCGCCGGAGTCTTCAGTACCAGCGGCCCTTGGCGTTGTTCGGGTCCTCTGGGCTCGTCTGCCCCCCTCACCCGCCACACACCCACCGTGTAACCCACAAAGATAAGGGGCCTTCCTCCGTAAGCACGAACGTCGAGGCCCGTTTTCTGAGGAACGCGCGCAGGGCGCCGCTAGGAGGAGGGTGTTCGCGCCGTCCGGGCGCATTCGAGGGCGTCCTGCTGCGGGAAGTCTCGCGTGATTAGCGCGGAGGTCTTGCGGTTTGGGGTTCTTGGTGGCGAGGTGAAGAGCCGCGGCGGGTGTTGCGGGTGGTGGATGCAGCGGAGAGCCTTCGGGACTGAGCGTGGGGAAGGGGGCGCTGGGCCTTGGGGTGGAGAGATGAGGCCAAACTCCTGGAACAGGCGGGAGCCGGGCACGTGCCTTGGGTGGCCCGCCACGTGGGCCGGGCCTCGCAGGTCGTTCCTCGAGGTAGCGAGCAGCCGGGTTTCTTCATTTTTTAAATCTAGTTAGGTTAAGAGGTGATCTTTAAAGTTGCCCTAATTTAAATTCAGAGGAGAGGGGTGGGATAAGGTGCCACAATTTACCGAAGGCTTTTAAAAGTTTTTTATTTTATTTTATTGATTTCAGAGAGGAAGGGAGAGGGAGAGAGAGAAACATCAATGATGAGAGAGAATCATTGATCAGCTGCCTCCTGCACGTCCCCACTGGGGATCGAGCCTTTAACCCAGGCATGTGCCCTGACCTGGAATCCAGTCGAGGACCATTCAGTCTGCAGGCTGAGGCTCTGTATACTGAGCCAAACCGACTAGGGCTGGAAGTATCATTTTTAAAACAGGTGTGCTAGCCCTGACCGGTTTGGCTCGGTGGCTAGAGCGTTGGCCTGCGGACTGAAAGGTCCCAGGTTCGATTCCGGTCAAGGGCATGTACCTTGGTTGTGGGCACATCCCCAGTAGGGAATGTGCAGGAGGCAGCTGATGGATGTGTCTCTCTCATTGATGTTTCTAGCTCCCTCTCCCTCTCCCTTCCTCTCTGTAAAAAAATCAATAAAATATATTTTTAAAAAATAAAATATATTTTAAAATAAATAAATAAATAAAACAGGTATGCTAAATGAAGGCAATAGGAGGAGGGAGAGCGTGTGTTTGAAATTGTTTATTTTATTTTTAATCCTCACCCGAGGATATTTTTCCATTAATTTTTAAAGAGAGGGAAAGACAGAAATATCGATGTGAGAGAAATACCCATTGGTTGCCTCCTGCATGAGCCCTAACCAGGACCCAGGCCCTGCAACCGAGGTATGTGCCCTTGACAAGAATCGAACCCGGGGACCCCTCACTCCGCAGGCCAATGTTCTATCCACTGAGCCAAACCAGCAAGGGCTAAAATTGTCTTTTTACCTAAGATTGGTTTACCTTATTGGTAATATTTAACAGAATGAAAAGTGGATTCTGAGAAAGGGAGATGACTGCAGGCAAAATGTGAGTGGCCTGAAATGTGGAAGGTGTAATGTGCTAATGACCGTGTCTGTTGTAGGCTGGTAAAAATCAAGGTGACCCCAAGAAAATGGCTTCCCCTCCAAAGGAGGTAGAAGAAGATAGTGAAGATGAGGAAATGTCAGATGAAGAAGATGAAAGCAGTGGAGAAGAGGTAATTATGTACAATTTAATGCAGAGTCATGTACAGTCGTGTTGTATGTGTGAAAATACTGGCAAAGGTAAGATTGTATTCCTTCATAGATGTCCTGTTGTAATGGTTGAGTGTTTCACAAGCTCTTCATTGACTTGTCAAAATACCATAAAGGTAAGTATTTGGATGAGCTTGAGAGAAAAGATCTGGAGCCGCCTCCTCATGTGCCCTCCACAGGGCTTAGTGTGATGATGTATTAAATCATTTTTCCAGTTTCAACTTGCTAGCCCCACATGCTAGATGAGGAAACAGCCTGGACAGCTAGCTGTCTTGTATGTGGTGGTGCTGGACATTGTATTCAGGTCTGGGTTTAGCCTTACCAGATTCCTTTCCTAGCTGCCAAGCAGGTCTCTGTTCTTTTTTTAAAAAAAGATAGATATTTTTATTGATTTCAGAGAGGAAAGGAGAGGGACAGAGATAGAAACATCAGTGATGACAGAGAATCACTGATTGGCTGTCTCCCTTACTCCCCCTACTGGGGATCAAGTCCACAATTGGGGCATGTGCCCTGACTGGGAATTGAATTGTGACCTCTTGGTTCATAGGTCGACACAACCACTGAGCCACACAACTGGGCAGGTCTCTGTTCTTTGTACAACTTTTGTAACACTAGTCACTGTGTTATAATGTTGTGGAGTGAGGAACGCCAGCTCCCTTTGTACTGACGATGACACTTTGGTACTCTTGGCTACTATTGCTTTCTGTAAAGACAACTACAAGTCTTATTTTAACACATAACTTGATAAAACTGGTGGTCAACAAGAGGTAGCTTCGAGTGTGACTTGAATATAGATAATGTTTTTATCAAGTTAACTGCCCACTCTAATTTGTATTAATTTTGCAAGGACTGTCCAGCCTATTTGATACTCATTTTATCTCTGGTCTTAATACTGAGCTTTCAGTGAACTTCATACCATCTCCCCAAATGATTTAATAACACTTAACAGAGCTCTTAATTACAGAAATTAATTCATAATCCTTAAAATACCATGTAACATTGGTTATCATTGTCAGAAGAGAAAAAAAGGTGAGGCTTAAAAAAATCTCTCCTAGCCCTAACTGGTTTGGCTTAGTGGATAGAGCATCGGCTTGCAGACTTCGATTCCGGTCAAGGACACATGCCCAGATTGTGGGTTTGATCCCCAGTAGGGGGCGTGCAGGAGTCAGCTGATCAATGATTCTCTCTCTCTCTCTCTCTCTTCTTCTTCTCTGAAATCAATAAAAATATATTTTAAAGAACTAGAGCCACACAGTAGCAGATGGGATCAAGACTGTCTATTTTCAGAGTGTATTTAAGGTGTGCTGCTTCAAAGCTGAAGTGATTAGAGTATGAAGTATAGAAATTAACAGGTGTGGGTCCATAGGTATTTGAAGGGTTCATTATGATTATACATTTTACCTGAAAATGAGGACTGTGACTGCACAGATATAGATAAGGACATGTAACATGACGCTATAGTTTTAACATGCTAGCATATATCTAATGCATGTGGTCTTGAACTAGAAGGCAGTGCCAGAATTTAGCAGTCATTTATGAGGGACCAATACTCCCTTTTTGAGTTTGAAAATAGACTCATGTTTGTTTGTTTTTACAAATATTTTTATTGATTTCGGAGAGGAAGGGAGAGGGAGAGAGACATAGAAACATCAATGATGAGAGAGAATCATTGATCGGCTTCCTCCTGCATGCCTCCCACTGGGGATTGAGCCCACAGCCCAGGCATATGTCCTGACCTGGAATCAAACCATGACCTCCTGGTTTGTAGGTCGATATTCAACAACTGAGCCATACCGGCTGAGCGACTCATGTTTGTTTTTATTTAATCTTGAGGTTATCATTCCTCAGAAAAAAGGCAAAAAGGCTACCACAACTCCAGGAAAGAAGGTGATGGTTTCCCCAACAGAAAAGATTGCAGTTGCCACAGCAGGCAAGAAAGCAGTTGTCACCCCTGGCAAAGAGGCAACAGCTATACTGGCTCCTGGCAAAAAGGCAGCAGTTACACCAGCCAAAGCCATAGCAACCCCTGGTAAGAAGGAAGCAGCCACCCCAGACAAGGGAGCAGGGAATGACAAGAATGCCAAGAAGGAAGATAGTGATGAGGAAGATGATGGCAACAGTGAAGAGGAGGATGAGGTTGAATTTGAGCCAGCAGTGATGAAAGCTACTGCTGCTGCCCCTTTCTTGGATGATGATGATGATGAAGATGGTAAGGCGTTCTATTGGTAGTTCTTGGGCTCTTCTCTTGTTTGCAAGGTACATTAGGGGTGAGATTGTGGGGTGGGTGGGCAACATGCAGACATACTCCTTCCATGACACCATGGGGGTTAGATAAAAATCCTCCCAGGGATTCTCCGTGCTGGTTGTATACTAGGGTGGTAGCCATGAATGATTGCCTGCCCCTGAGAAAATGTTTAACACAGCACATTCTATGAGTAGTTTTTATAATATAGGGTTTTGCTTCCAAGTAATCTGTTAATTCTTGCTATAACTACTAAGCACAGTATTGTATTATGTAGTTTTTCCTTTAGATTTATCTGGAACTAATGTTGGTTTGAGGATAATTCTCTTGAGTTTTTGACTAGGTAGCTTCTCTTTCAGACTCTGAAGAAGAACCAATGGAGATTACACCAGCCAAAGGCAAGAAAGCTCCTGTAAAAGCTGTTCCTGTGAAGGCCAAGAGCACAGGAAATGAAGACGAAGAGGAGGATGAAGATGAAGGTAATTGAGTTAGATTCTAAAGTGTATTGGTATGAGTTTTATTTATTTTATTTTTTAAAATATATTTTACTGATTTTTTTACAGAGAGGAAGGGAGAGGGATAGAGAGTTAGAAACATCGATGAGAGAGAAACATTGATCAGCTGCCTCTTGCACACCTCCTACTGGGGATGTGCCCGCAGTAGGAGTAAGGGTAAGGTACATGCCCTTGACTGTAATCGAACCTGGGACCTTTCAGTCCACAGGCCAATGCTCTATCCACTGAACCAAACCGGCCAGGGCGGTATGAGTTTTATTTAAAGGAGGTATTTGAATATGTGTCAGGAATTGATTGGGTGGGTTTTCATTTAGATTCTGAAAAAGAAGCTGTGAATTCTCTATGGTCCAGAGGGAGAAAAGCCTTTCCTGTGGGGGCCGAGGAGGACGAGCAGGACAACCACTGTGATGACAAAGGCTATGAGGAAGAGGAGGAAGGTCAGAATGACCCAAATTGGCTATGTTAAATGGTGGCCAGTCTCAACGATTTCTAGTTGTAAGGGAAGTCCTTGGGCAGGGACTGTTGCATTTCTGTTATGAACTTGAAGAACTTTCTAATTAATTTATAAATGCTTTTAAAAGTATTTTGACCAGACCTAATCCATGTGTCTTGTGAAGAATAGGCATAACATAGGTATGATATTTGTGGAGAATGTAAGAACTTCTAGTTTACTTACTAGTGGCACAGACAGATCAGTAAAAATACAATATTTTGGCTTTTGCCCACAGATCATATTAAAAAAACACCTGATAAACAGAAGAAGAAAATGGCCAAACAGAAGGCTTCCCCTGAAACCAAAAAACAGAAATTAGAAGGTAACTCCTTTGTTGTGTTGTTTTGTTTTGTTTTGTTAATTTTCACCCAAGGATATTTTTTCCATTGCTTTTTAGAGAGAGTGGAAGGGAGGGAGGAAGGGAGAGAGAGAGAGGGAGAGAGAGAGAGAGAGAGAGAGAGAGAGGGAGAGAGAGAGAGAGAAACATCAATGTGAGAGGGACACACTGACTAATTGCCTCCTGCACAAGCCGAGACCAGGGGTGGGGATCGAACCTACAACCCAGGTACGTGCCTTTGGGAACCAAATCTGAGACCTTCAGGTGTGCAAGCTGATGCTCTAACCACTGAGAACACCAGCCAGGGCTCTTTCCTGTGTTTTAAAATATAAGGGACATAGAGAATTTTATCTTGGTGAAAACCAAATCTTAAATCATGAGCAAGGATTTTAATTGCAGCCTGGTGTTATAATATGCCAGTCTTCGATGAATTTTCTTTTAGCATCATTCTTTCTGAACTGCTTATTTGACTTGTGTGTGTGTTGTTGTTGTTTTACCTTTTTGTTTGGAGGTTCTAGCAGGGAAGCGCAGCTACTCGTATACCCTTGACCGAAGACCGGTCCTCTCCTGCGGGGGGAAGGTTGTCCTCTTCGACCGAGCGCGCAGCTTCAGGAGGGACGCACATAGATCGATGAGGGAGGAGGGGGACACCCGCCTAGCCAGCCAGATCAGCCGAATCAACCCTGGCGATCAATGGGGTGACAGATGTCGCAGCCAGATCGCCCTCACATCCGTTTTACCTTTTTGTATGGCAGCTGAACCACCTGTAACTTTCAACCTGTTTGTTGGAAACCTGAATTTCAACAAAACTGCTGCTGAACTAAAAACTGGTCTCAGGGAATTTTTTGCTAAAAATGAACTCACAGTTGTTGGTGTCAGAGTCAGCTCGTCCAGGTAAATACCGGTAAATTAAGAATGTTGTTAAGAGTTTATCAGCCTAGCACGTACTGTCCCTGGAGAATTTAGGAGTCCCAGTCGCTTTCTGTTTCACTGTGGGTTACTAGACTTCCACTTTGTCACATCCTTCTATTACTTGCTCTTCGCCCTTTGGTGGGATTTTACCTCAGTCTCTTGCAGTCAAAATGAGTATTTAAAACCCTTCAGTGGCTTGTTTATTAAACCTACAAGATTAAACTTTGCTACCCAATTTTCCCAACCAAAGCATTAAAATAATCCCAAGATCTTCCAAGTCTTTACAGAAACATATTTTCATGATTTTCCAACTGTGAGCAATGTTATTTGCCTAGAATTATGTTAGCTAAGCCACAGATTTAATCACAAAACCCCCAACTTTGGTGGTAAATATTGTTCTGCTTTTTTGCTGAGTTGAATTTCATCTTTTCTCACTTCTTTCTCATCAAAAGCAAATGTCTTAGGTGTAAGCCTGTTTTGTACAACTCAGAATTTCTCAGGTAGAAACAAAGGTAATCATACTAGTAAACATTTGCTGTGTGCTCACTGTTCAAGGTGTTGCTCTTAGTTTCTTTTTCTTTTTTTTTTTAATATATTTTATTGATTTTTTACAGAGAGGAAGGGAGAGAGATAGAGAGTTAGAAACATCGATGAGAGAGAAACATCGATCAGCTGCCTCCTGCACATCTCCTACTGGGGATGTGCCCACAACCCAGGTACATGCCTTTGACCGGAATCGAACCCGGGACCTTTCAGTCCGTAGGCCGACGCTCTATCCATTGAGCCAAACCGGTTTCGGCGCTCTTAGTTTCTTATTTATATAAATCACTGACTCCATAAGACAGTCCTCAGTGGTGATTATTGCCATTATCCCCATTTCATAGAAGAGGCGACTAAGGCACAGAGAAGTTATGCTGCCCAGTATCACAGCGAGAAAGGGGCAGAGCCAGGACTTGAGCCCAGCACTCTGGCTCCAGAGCCTGTCCCTGGCTCTTCTAGTTTTTGTTAGCTATATTTTGGAATATTGTTGCATTTGCAGTAAATAAGGATTCCTTTTGTATTAAGAAAAAATTCTTAACCGAAACAGCCCTTGAGTTTGTTAACAGTTCCACATTAGGAATAATATTTTTGTTCCAGTAAACAAATGCAGATGGCTGCTTATTAAAAATAAAACTTGTCATTACAAGCTTCATTTTCTATAGCTTTTGGTTAACTCTGGTCAGTTATTAAACAGAAAACCAGTACTTGCTCTAGAACAGGGCTTCTCAACCTTGGCATGGTTGACCTTTGTGTGGTGGGCTGTCAAGTTCATTGTAGGCTGTTTAGCAGCTTCCCTGGATTCTACCCACAAGATAATAGAAGCACTGCCCCAGTTGTAACAGCTGAAAATGTCCCCAGATATTGCCAAACTCGCCGGTGAGAACCACTATTTTCTGGGGACTCCCTAGCACTGATATTGCCAGTTGGTGAAGCCTTGGTTTGAAATTGTAAATTTAGCAACTGCTTTTTATTTGATACTAATTTCCACTCTCACAACCAGTGTGATGAGCCAACCAGAAGGCTTGTGCCTCTTGATTTAACGTGTGTGTGTGTGTGTGTGTGTGTGTGTGTGTTTTCCTTTCTTCTTCCTCTCTATAGGAGATTTGGTTATGTGAATTTTAAATCTGTTGACGATCAGGAAAAAGCCCTGGAACTCAGTGAGACAAAGGTCCTTGGGTATGAAATTAAATTGAAGAAACCAAAGGGAAAGGAAACAAAAAAAGGTATGCAAATAAGGTAATTTGTTTATAGCTACCTAAAAGACTGCGTCAGGCAGGAGTATCATCTTCTGTCTTATTCTGTGCTCCCCAGTTACCAACAGGTCACCTGCTTCCACATCACCAACTTGGCCCACCTTGCTCTCATTCCCTATGCTCTAGCTACTTGGCCCACCTTCTCTGTCACAGTTCTTTACCTTACTCTCTGTCATTTTCTACCTTATCTTCTCTGTCACATGTTCACTGCAAGACTCATGCTCTGGCTACCTGCAACCCATCCAGCTTAAAGGTCACTTCCTCAGATCCAGAAGCCTTTCCCTTACCCCAGACGAGGCTATGTCTTCTCCACTAAATGTTCTCATCTCCTCTTTTACTTTTCTTCCTGGCACTTAGCACAATTTGTAATTATGGGATTGTTTATGTACTGGTTTTTCCCCCACAAGACCACATTCCTATATTTTCACAGCCTGCATGAAGCATAGGCCCTCACCCAACCTGTATGTTCAAATATTTGTTTAGTTCAAATATTTGAAGGAGTATGCATTGTTGTTTCCTCTCTTCAACTCTTGTGAAATATTTTTTTTGTGTGTGAAATATTTTTTTCTCTCCGAGAGAACTTTTGATGCCTATGAGATCTAAATGCAGACTAAAAATATTCTTTTCTATTTATGTAGATCGAAATGCCAAAACACTTTTGATCAAGAACTTGCCTAGCAAGGTCACTGAGCATGAACTAAAGGAAGTGTTTGAGGATGCTTTTCAAATCAGATTTTTGAGCAATGATGGGATAAGTAAAAGGTATGTTTCGTACCTCGTACTGAAAAGAATACATGTCTACTGGATCCAAACGTGACAATTTCATTCCATTCTCCCAAATCATTGATGCCTGATTTTAGAGAATGAAAGAGTAGTTAAGTAGCCTTGCTATTAGAAGGCATATAATGCACAGCCAGATCCTGGTAGAAAACAATGTTGGTATCATAGAAAAATGGAGACTTATTCAACCAAATACAAGATTGAAGTTTGGAAGAATTCAGCCATAGATTATCTTCATTCCTCTCTCTTCAGGGCTAGCTCTAGTAAAAAAAAAAACACTTTGTGACTTGCCTGGGCAGGTACCAAAACAGAACATTAACTTTGTCTGTTAGAATTATATTATAACCCTGGCCAGTTTGCCTCGATGGTTAGAGTGTTGGTCCTCAGATGGATAGTTGCAGGTTTGATTCCCAGTCGAGGACTTGTACCTGGGTTGCAGGTTTGATCCCAGGTCAGGGTGCATGTGGGAGGCAGCTAGTTGATGTGTGTCTCTCTCTCATCAATGTTTCTCTTTCTCTCCCCCTTCTTTCTCCCTTCCATTCTCCCTCTAAAGATCAAAGGGAAAAATATCGTTGGGTGAGGATTAAAAAAAAGAATTATGTTGTGAGCAGTTAATGAAAATTATCACCGTGTGTCCAAGCTTTGATAGGGTAAGAGGGTGAATATGGTGACGTTAGAATGGATGGAACAGAATGTACTTTGAAGGGATTTTCAGTGAGGTGAAAATTGAATATTAGGTTTCCAGACACATTTGAGCTGAATTTGTTGGTGTAGGTGTACTCTAAAACAATTTATGCCAGAATATTCTGATGAACATAATCTCTAGAAAAGAATCCTGCAGATTTAGAAAACAAGTCTGAAAACAAATCCCAAATTGTTCGCAGTGTTTTCTGTGAGGAGATTGGCGGGCACTCTGCATACTTGTGGTCAGCAACAACAAAGCAGAAATTCCTGCCAAAAGCTATATTAATTCTCTAACTTTAATTAAGTTGTAGTTAGATATACTTAAATGTTTAGAATCATTTAAGATTCATTACAAAGGGGAGCTGAGAGAAGCCCAGAATCCAGGACCATATGAAATAAAGCATAGTGCCCAAGTCAGAATGAGTGTGGTGCATTCTCTTCAAGAATATTCTTACTGCCCTGGCTGGTGTGGCTCAGTTGGTTGAGTGTTCTCTATGCACCAGGAAGGAGATTGCAGGCTCAATTCCCAGTCAGGGCACATACCCAGGTTGCAGGCTCAATCCCCAGTAGGGGGTGTGCAGGAGGCAGCTGATCGGTGTTTCTCTCTCATCGATGTTTCTATCTCTCTCTTTCCCTTCCTATCTCTCTAAAAACCATTTTTTAAAAAACCATAATGGGAGAAAAAGAGAGAGAGAGAGAGAAAGAAAAAAAATAATGGGGGACACATCATAAACAAAAGTAATTCAAAATGGATCTAATATCTAAAGGTAAGAGTTAAAACTTAGAAAAAAACACACAAGAGTAAATCTTTGTGATACTAGGTAAAGATATTGCACAGACAATAAAACAGAAGATTGAGATGTTAGCCTTTATCAAAATTAAAAACATTTGTACTTCAAAGGACACTATCCAAAAAGTCAAAAGAAACCACACACTGGGAGAAAATATTGCAAATCATGTATCTGATAGGTAACTTGTATTCAGAACATAGAAAGAACTCGTACAACTCAAATTAAAAGACAACCCAATTGCCCTAGCCAGTTTGGCTGAGTGGATAGAGCATCGGCCTGCGGACTGAAGGGTCCCAGGTTCTATTCTGGTCCAGGGCATGTACCTTGGTTGCAGGCTTGATCCCCAGTAGGGGGCGTGCAGGAGACAGCTGATTGATGTTTTTCTCTCATTGAAGTTTCTAACTATCCCTCTCCCTTCCTCTCTGTAAAATAAATTAAAGAAAACCCAATTAGAAAGGATTTGAATGGACATTTCTCCAAATAAGATATAGAAATGGCCAATAAGCGCATGAAAAGATGTTCAACATTAGTCATTAAGGAAATGCAAATCAAAACCATGATGTGATACCACTTCAACCCACTAGAATGCCTATTATAAAAAAGGCAGGCAGTAACAAGTTTGGGCAAGGAGGTGGAGAAATTGGAGTCCTCAGACATTGCTGGTGGGAATGCAAAATAGAGCAGTTGTTTTGGAAAACAGTTTTGCAGTTTCTCAAAATGTTAAACATACAGTTGCCATATGGTTTGGCAATCCTACTATTAGGTATCTACCCAAAAGAAATAAAAACTTGTAACTATACATTTCTATGAATGTTTGTATGAGATTTATTTATACTAGCTAAAAAGTGTAAATAACCCAGAATGTACAACAGCTGATGAACAGATAAACAAAATGTGGTACTTTCATACAGTGGAATATTATTCAGTCATAAAAAGGGATGAAATACTGACACATGCTATGACAACATGGATGAAACTCAAAAACATTAGGCTAAGTGAAAGAAGCCAGACACAAAAGATTGAATATTTGTATAATCCTATTGATATGAAATGTCCAAAATAGGCAAATTTATGGAAAACATTGTAGTGGTTGCCTGCAGCTGGGGGATGGGAATGAATGGCGGGGGGGTGGGGGGGGGGGCGAGGAACGAAGAATGACTGCTGAGGGATACTTTTGGGGATGATGAAAATGTTCTAAAATTAGATTATGGTGATGACTGTATAATTCTGTAAATATGCTAGAAACCATTGCATACTTTACATGGGTGAATTAAATAGACTATGTGGCCCTGCTGGTGTGGCTCAGTGGTTGAGTGTCGACTTATGAACCAGGTGGTCACAGTTCATTCCCAGTCCTGGGTTTCAGGCTTGACCCCCAGTAGGGAGCGTGCAGGAGGCACCCAATCAGTGATTCCCATCATTGATATTTCTTTTTTTTTCTTTTTTTTTAAATATATATTTTATTGATTATTTATAGAGAGGAAGGGAGAAGGATAGAGAGCCAGAAACATCGATGAGAGAGAAACATCGATCAGCTGCCTCCTGCACAACTCCTACTGGGGATGTGCCCGCAACCAAGGTACATGCCCTTGACCGGAATCGAACCTGGGACCTTTGAGTCCGCAGGCCGACGCTCTATCCACTGAGCCAAACCGGTTAGGGCCATCATTGGTATTTCTGTCTCTCCCTCACTCTTCCTCTCTGAAATCAATAAAATATATATATATAATAAAAAAAAAATAGAGTATGTGTATATTTGCTTTTATATGTACAGTTTATTATCTCTAAGGATAGAAATTGAGTGGCAGGAAGACTTCATGGTATCTATCTTTTTGCATTTTGTTTTTTTGTGTTTTTAATATATTTTATTGATTTTTTACAGAGAGGAAGGGAGAAGGATAGAGAGTTAGAAACATTGATGAGAGAGAAACATCGATCAGCTGCCTCCTGCACACCCCCTACTGGGGATGTGCCCGCAACCAAGGTATATGCCCTTGACTGGAATCGAACCTGGGACCCTTCAGTCCGCAGGCTGATGCTATATCCACTGAGCCAAACCGGTTAGGGCTGTTTTTGCATTTTGAATCTTGTATATGTATTACCGTTTAAAAAGACAGATAAATACAAATACTAAATGCTGGCAGTTCTCTCTCCCCACCCTATCCCCACAACTGCAGAATTGCCTATATTGACTTCAAGTCACAAGCTGATGCAGAGAGAACCTTGGAAGAGAAGCAAGGTACAGAAATTGGAGGGCTTGCCATAGTTCTGGAGCATGTTAGAGAGAAAAATCAAGGCCAAGAAGAGAGGGCCAGGAAGAACAGAAGTTGGAGAGGTAAGCATGCTAAAGCTCTGTAGATGGAGACTTAAGAGGGATGTCAATTAGGTTAGGGGCACTTGGCACTTTTAAATACAATTTTCTCCCTGTATCAAAAACGTAAGTCATCCTCATAATTATATCAAACTAATGAGCATTTTCCTAGTTAACTGTAACCTTGGTGTCTGTAGAAGAAATGGCACTTTGAGCCCTGGCCGGTTTGGCTCTTTTGGTTGAGCATCATCAAATACACTGAGAGGACCCCAGTTCGATTCCCCGTCAGGGCACATGTCTGGGTTTCTGGCTCGATCTCCAGTTGCAGGCATGTAAGAGGCTGCCAATCTATGTTTCTCTCTCTCTCTCTCTCTCTCTCTCTCTCCCCCTCTCCATTCCTTTTTAAAAATTCAATAAAAACGCCAGAACCGGTTTGGCTCAGTGGATAGAGCGTCGGCTTGCGGACTGAAGGGTCCCAGGTTCGATTCTGGTCAAGGGCATGTACCTTGGTTGCGGGCACATCCCCAGTAGGGGGTGTGCAGGAGGCAGCTGGTCGATGTTTCTCTCTCATTGATGTTTCTAACTCTCTATCTCCCTTCCTTTCTGTAAAAAATCAATAAAATATATATTAAAAAAATTCAATAAAAACATTATTTTTTTAATTAAATTTTTATTGTTCAGATTACATTTGTTCCTCTTCCCCCCCCCCATAACTCCCCTCCTTCCAGTTCCCGCCCCACCCTCCGCCCTCACTCCCCACCCACTGTCCTCATCCATAGGTGCACAATTTTTGTCCAGTCTCTTCCCGAATCTCCCATTCCCCTTTCCCCCCCAAGAATAGTCAGTCCATTCCCTTTCTATGTCCCTGATTCATTATAATCACCAGTTCATTCTGTACATCAGATTATTTATTCACTTGATTCTTAGATTCACTTGTTGATAGATGCATGTTTGTTGTTCACAATTTGTATCTTTACCTTTTTCTTCTTCCTCTTCTTAAAGGATACCTTTCAGTATTTCATATAATACTGGTTTAGTGGTGATGAACTCCTTTAGCTTTTCCTTGTCTGTGAAGCTCTTTATCTGACCTTCAATTCTGAATGATAGCTTTGCTGGATAAAGTACTCTTGGTTGTAGGTTCTTGGTATTCAGCACTTTGAATATTTCTTGCCATTCCCTTCTGGCCTGCAAAGTTTCTGTTGAGAAATCAGCTGACAGTCGTATGGGTATTCCCTTGTAGGTAATTGAGTCTCTTTCTCTTGCTGCTTTTAAGATTCTCTCTTTGTCTTTTGCTCTTGGCATTTTAATTATGATATGTCTTGGTGTGGTCCTCTTTGGATTCCTTTTGTTTGGGGTTCTCTGCGCTTCTTGGACCTGTAAGTCCATTTCTTTCACCAGGTGGGGGAAGTTCTCTGCCATTATTTCTTCAAATAGGTTTTCAATATCTTGCTGTCTCTCATCTTCTGGCACTCCTATTATTCTGATGTTGGTACGCTTGTAGCTGTCCCAGAGGCTCCTTACACTATCTTCACACTTTCGGATTCTTTTTTCATTTTGCTTTTCCAGTTGGGTGTTTTTTGCTTCTTCAGTTTGATTCTTGTGCTCCTCTGGTCTGCTATTGGGTATAATATTCTTTATTTCAGTCCGTGTATGCTTACTTTCTAATTTCTTTATCGTAGCATCGAGGGTCTCATTAGTTTTCGTGAGGCTCTGCTCAAGTTTATAGCAAGCCCTCAAAATTGCGATTTTTAGCTCCATATCCTCCATTTCTGTCATGTTTTTTTGTCTCCGCATCTTTTCTTGGTGCACCCCCTTGTGGTCTTTGTGCGCAGTCTTGTTCTAGCCAAGCCTTAATTGTTGTAGTTAACACTAGAGGGATTTGACCACCAGGCCGACTGGCTGTAGGAATCAGCTGTGTGGAAAACTTCAGTCCTCTGGGGAGGTGCTAGTCCAGCCTTTGCCTGAGGCGATCGGCAAATGGCTCTGCGCAGGGCCTGGGCGGGGCGGGGTCAACAGGGCGGGGGGAGGGAGCAGCTATGGCTGCTCTCAGTCCGTCTCCAGGGGCTCTGCCTCTTTGTCCCCGCAACCGCTGCAAACCTCGGAGGGACCGTAGCCAGACAGTCCCGCTTCTCCCGTTTGAGTCAGGGTCCCTAGAGACTCGCCCGGATCTGTAGCCCAGAGTCTGAGACTCACTCCTGATTGAAAACGACAACCGCGCCCTCAGCCACCAGCCCGCTTTGCGCGCGCACCGCCGCACCACCGTACCTTTAAATTTTCCACACTGCGCCTCCTCTAAGCCTCGTAATGCTGTTGTTTTTCCTTCTAGTTGAAGAGTCTCTCCTCAGCCAGCCTTCCTGTGGTTCTGGGTGATGTCCGTTCCGTCTTTTAGTTGTATTTTTGAAGTGGTTGTTCGAGGCAGCAAACTCTGGTGTTTACCTATGCCGCCATCTTGGTCTCTCTCCGGAATAATCTTATGGTTAGGTCCAATAAAAACATATTAAAAAAGAAATGGGACCTTGAAATACATCAGTTTGGTTTCCCTTTTTGGGTACCCTTAGGCTTCTGTTTGAACAACCTCTTAAACTTGTGGTTTCAGAATTTGATATTTAGTTCTCTTCAGACATTTAATTATTTTTGAGAAGAGTTGTTGTCAGGTTTAAATCAGAAACCCCAAGCCAGTGCCCCTAATCTGATGGGTAAGCATGGTGGCTTATACAGCATTTATAGGAAAAAGCAATACAATTTGTTATGAATGTGTGTTTTTTTAAATCAAGACATTTCACATAAAAATTGGGATTCCAAGCTTCTTTTGCTACATCAGGAAATCTGGCCACCCTGTGGCTGCAGCCCTACCTGCCCGAAGTCATACCTGTCTGCAGCCACCTGGAGAGAAGCAGCTGTTTTCTCTTAACTGTGGCATTTGCTGTTTGTGCAGCCTCCACCATTCTCTAAGTTCTCCCTAACTCCAAACAAGTGAACAGCACACTTACACTTTGAAAAAATAGTTAATACTTTTTCTTCCAAAGTAGTACTTTCTTCCCTATTAGTAAAGATGACATTTTAACATTTCTTATGCATTTATCTCTTTCAAAAAATAGGAAAACAAAAGATAGAACAAGAAAGCCACACATTTCAAGAAAAATGGGAGAGAGCTTATTTCTTTGTGGAGGTAAAGAATGTTCCTATGTGTTTAATATGCAAAGAGAGTCTGTCTGTGTCGAAAGAATATAACCTAAGATGCCATTATGAAACAAACCACAGTAGGAACCTTGTTGGATATACAGAAAAGATGCGTGATAAAAAACTCAATGAACTGAAAAAAAGGTTGAAACTTGAACATGATTTGCTTTTGAATGTGAATAAAATAACTGATGCTGCCATGAAATGTAGTTACGTATTACGTGAGAAAATTGCCCGGGCATCAAAACCCCTTACAGATGGTGCGTTTATAAAGGAATGTCTACTGAGTGCTGCAGAAATTTTGTGCCCTGAACAGAGACAAGTGTTTGCCAACATAAATCTCACTGGTAATATTGCTGAGCAGCATGTTGCCAATGTGACTGAGAACTTACAGAATACCTTGCAAGAAAAAGTTAAATCATTTGTGGCTTTCTCTATTGCAGCTCATGAAAGCACTTATATAAATAACACCCCCCAGTTAGCTGTATTTATTCGCGGTGTTGATGAAACTTTTGATGTGACTGAGGAACTTTTGGACATGGTACCCCTGACGGGCACAACATCGGGAAATGACTTATTTTTATGTGTTGAGAAAAGTCTTAGAAAATTTGATGTAGACTGGTCAAAATTAGTAAGCGTTAGCACAGATGGTAATTCTGCAACGGTTGGTGTGAAGCAACTTGTTACAAAACTTAAGTCTAAAGTGTCAGGGCTTTGCAAAGACATAGAACTTAAATCTGTGCATGGCCTCTTTCTCCAAGAATCCCTTTGTGCTAAAAAGTTACAAATGGATCATGTCATGGACATAGTAATTTACACCATAACGTGGCTGCATTCCCATGGCTCGACCCACAGGAAGTTTAGTGCTTTGTTCAGTGAGTTAGACACACAGTATGGACACCTGACCTACATGGAACTGAAGTGGCTGAGCCGTGGAATGGTGCTAAGGCAGTTTTTTGAACTGTTGGAAGAAATTGACATTTTCATGTCTTCTAAAGGAAAATCTGTGCCTCAGCTTCGTAACAAAGATTGGGTCAAAGACCTAGCCTTTTTGGTTGACATTATGACTTATGTAAACATGTTGGATGTTGCTCTGCAAGGGCATTCGCAGATGGTTACACAAATGTACCATGCAGTTCGCTCTTTCCTAGCGAAATTGTGTCTTTGGGAAACTCATTTGACAAGAAACAATCTGGCCCACTTCCCGACGCTGAGACTAGTTTCTGAAAATGAAAGTGATGGGCTGAACTACATTCCCAAAATTAAAGAGTTGAAGACTGAATTTCAAAAAAGGTTCTCTGATTTCAAACCTTATGAAAACGAACTTATACTGTTCAGCTCACCTTTCTCAATTAATATTAATAATGTGAATGAAGAGCTACAAATGGAGGTTATTGAATTGCAGCACAACACTATATTGAAAACTAAATATGATGATGTTGGAATCCCAGAATTCTTCAAATATCTTGGGAATAGTTACCCTAAATATAAAAATCATTGTGCAAAGATTCTGTCCATGTTTGGAAGTACATATATTTGTGAGCAACTATTTTCTGTTATGACACAAAATAATACTATTGTTCCCAGTTAAAGGATTCAAAGATGAGTTTGCTCCTGCATATTGCTACGAGAGGTCCCCAACCTGCTATTGACTGACGGGCATTAGTGAGTAACATCCCATTTTAGATTTCAAATCTGAGGAGTAACAAATTAAAAAACTCTGAATAATTATTTCTATTTCCAAATTACATTTTTCTAATGTCAACTTAAAGCACAATCTCTGGCATCATTTGTTTGTACCTTATAACATAAAATAAAGTTTGATTATACCCTGGCAGTTTATTTCTCCTATGCTTTGCCTTTCTGGTCCCTAGAATTATACAAATATATAAACCTCTGCCCTAAAAGTAGCCACATATTTTCCTAAAGGCACTCATGAGCCAAGGATGTGAACCAGAGAGTCAACTGGAGAGAATGAGTGTTCAGATTAGCCTAGAGCATTCCTATCCCCAAGGACCACAGACCTACGGCTGCAATCGTGGGGCTCAGGCCAGACTAACCCCCTTCTACGGACCAAGCTGGTGTGGTATAGCCAATGGGCTTCTTAATTGATGCTTCCATTTTGGATTTGCGCATTTATAAAATTTCAATATTATTGGTCAGCTTACAGTCGGTTGTGGCTGGCCCAGGAGTCATTCTGCCTCCTACAGGCAGGGATGGACATGCCCTTGCATTGGGGCCACCCTGAAGGGATGCAGAGTGGATGATGTGTGTAAGAGCTTATGAGCATTTTTCCAGGGAGAAGGCCCATAACTGCAATTGGGACTTGACTGCTCATTGCTGCAGAAACTACTTAAGCAATTAGTTTAATTATAGCAGTCATATATATATATATATATATATATATATATATATAAATATAATTATAGTTTAATTATAGCATATATATATATATATGCATATATATTATTTACATTTAGAGACTATAAGGAAATAAAGGGAAATTCCTACAATCTCATCAACCAGAGGTAAGCCCTATAAGTATTTAGGCATGTTTTCTATGCCTTATTTTATATGGCGGAGTATACAGTGGAACCTCATTTCTTGAACTTAATTCTTTCCAGAAGGCTGTTCGAGAAGTGATTTGTTCTAAAACCAAATCATTTTTTCCCCGCTAGGAATAATGTAAATTGAATTAATTGTTCTAGATTCCCAAATGATTCCCTGGATGTTTTGTTGTTTTGTTATTCCTCACCTGAGGATATTTTCCCCATTGATTTTTAGAGAGAGTGGAAGAGGGGGAGAGAGAGAGAAACATCAATGTGAGAGAGACACATTGATTGGTTGCCTCCCACACAAGCCCCCAACAAGGGCCAGGGATGGAGCCTGCAACTGAGGTATGTGCCCTTGACTGGAATCAAACCAGACCCTTCAGTCCACAGGCCTACGCTCTATCCACTGAGCCAAACCTTTCTTATATACAGTACATGTATAGTGCACTGTTTAATCTATAAATAAATACTTTTCTTAAATTTATGGAAACAACCCCAACTAGCCTTAAATGAATTTTTCATGTATCTCTGCCTTAGGAATGCTATCACCAGCTAACTGCTTTTCCTTTATCCAATCAACAACAGTTTTTCTACCTATTCCATTACCTGTGATTGTTGTTTGGGGATCACTTTCACACCCTTTAACAACATTTGCATTCTTGATCGTCTATGTTTTAAAATTGTGCTAAACAAAAGCATTCTCTCCTTTGTTTGCTGCCTGATAGATGCTTTTTGTCATGCTGAGGTATCAGCATGAAAGGCTGTCAGGTCAAAAACTGAAGTTTTGGTCTACAACTGAGACATTTTTTCTGTGAACAACTTGGTCAAGAACCGTATTGTTCAAGATGAGAGATGTTCGGGAACCGAGGTTTTAATTTTTTTTTAATCTCTGGCCAGTATGGCTTAACTGTTTGGAGTGTTGTCTGTGCACTGGAAGGTTGCCAGTTTGATTCCCAATCAGGGCATATACAGGAAGCAACCAATTGATTTGTGTCTCTCACATTGATGTTTCTATCCCTCCCTTTGTCTCTCTCTAGAAATTTAATTTAAATAAAACACATCAGTAAACTCAAAACTGCTTCATAAAAAATAATTTTTTAGCCCTAACCGGTTTAGCTCAGTGGATAGAGCGTCGGTCTGCAGACTGAAGGGTCCCAGGTTTGATTCTGGTCAAGGGCATGTACCTTGGTTGCGGGCACATCCCCAGTAGGGAGTATGCAGGAGGCAGCTGATTGATGTTTCTCTCTCATCAATGTTTCTAACTCTCTATCCCTCTCCCTTCCTCTCCGTAAAATATCAATAAAATATATTTTAAAAATAATAATTTTTTAGCCCTGGCCTGGTAGCTCAGTTGGTTGGAGTGTCATCCTGATGCACCAGGGTTGCAGGGTTTGGTCTGGGTTCGGGCACATGCAGGAGTCAGCCAGTGAATGCATGGATGGGTAAGCAGGTCGATGTTTTTCTCTTTCTCTCTAAAATAAATTTTTTATTTTTCAATTATAGTTGATTACAACATTATGTTAGTTTCAGGTGTACAACCCAGTGATTAGACATTTATATAACTCACAGTAATCACCCTTATAAATCTAATATCCATCTGAAACCATACGTATTTATTACAATATTATTGGCTACATTCCCTATGCTGTACTTCAAAGATTTTTTAAAAATTAATATTTAGAGAAAGGAAAGGAGAGAGAGAAAGAAACATCAATTGGTTGCCTCCCATACATGCCCAGACCAGAGATTGAACCCACCACCTTTCAGTGTACGGGATGACACTCCAACCAACTGAGCCACACCGACCAGGACCCTGTGCTATACTTTCAATCTCTGACTATTCTGTAGCTACCAATTTATACTATTTATTATTTTTTTAATTTAAACTTTTTAAAAAATATTTTTTATTGATTTTTTACAGAGAGGAAGGGAGAGGGATAGAGTTAGAAACATCGATCAGCTGCCTCTTGCACACCCCCTATTGGGGACGTGCCCACAACCAAGGTACATGCCCTTGACTGGAATCAAACCTCGGACCCTTCAGTCTGCAGGCCAACACTCTATCCACTGATCCAAACCGATTAGGGCTTAAATTTAAACTTCTTAATCCCTTCACCTTTTTCACCCATCTCCTGAAACCCCTCCCCTCTGGCAACTGTCAAAATGTATATGAGTCTGTTTCTGTTCTGCTTGTTAATTTCATTTTCTAGATTCCACATTACTGAAATCATCTGGCATTTGTATTTCTGAGTGATTTACTTCAAGGGCTGAATTTATTTGATTCTGCCAGTCAGGGTGAGTTCTCTTGGCTTCGCAGGAGCCACAGGGTTGATTTACAGGGGTGAGATCCCCCTTTCATCCTACCAGGTTCTGAGAAGGCCAGAGAAACCCTGCTGTCCCGGGAAGGAGCGACAGATCATGTCTGATGACAGCCTCCCAGCAGAGGTCCTAGAACCACTAAGGAGCATGAAGAAGCTCCGCTGGATCGACCCCACTGAGCAAAGAGAAAGATGGGGGTGAGGGAGGCAGGTGAGGGGTGGGAAGGGACGGACTGGTGCTATGAGGGCTCTGATTCTAAATACATGGCTCCTGTCTTGGCCTGGCCCACACTGCTCCCTGAAAGGCTTCCATTTCCCTTGTTGCCTTGTCCATGTGATCCCTTATTCTCCCCTACAAGTTAAATCTACCACTCCTCATTCTCATTCGATAACTTCACCTTCTAAATAAACGCTGTTTGAGAAGAACCCTTTCACCCTCTCTTCCTGTTCGCATTTATACGCTTACCTGGGATTGCACACCTCCAGCCTCCTCCCTTCCTGTCCTAAGGTACCTTCTTCCTGCGCTTGGCAGGTCCCTGCCCTGTGCTTACCTCTCCCCTGCTCTTCAGGGCTTTCCTCTATCCTCTGTCTCCCTGTACTTTGGGGATTTTTGTTTGTACTGGCTCCTTCCACCAATGTCTGAACATGCCCACGTCTCTGGCATACTCCTTTTCATTTCCTGATTAAAACCAAAATTTTAAGTTGGGAAACACATTCACATTATTCAAAATTCCGCAGGTACATATCGATAGGTCTCCTACCCCTCCCCTGGCCCTCAGTTCCCCTGGATGGAAGTAACCAGTATGACTGGTTTCTTTTATCCCTCCACTGTTGTGCATGAACAAGGAATTATGTTTACATTATTTTTTCCCACCTATTTTTTTACACATAAAACAGGTTATACACATTCCCCTGTACTTTGCTTTTTTTCATTTAACACTATCTTGGAGATCATTCCATATGAATAACAAAGAGCTGCTTCCTTAGTTTTACAGCTGTAGTTATGTATACCATACAAAAAAATTTATTTCACCAGTGTCTCAAGTTAACTAGCTCCTCAGACAGATGGACCCACAGTTGTAGTGGCTCAACAGAGTAAAAGTGTATTTCTCAGTCATGCCACAGTTCAGAGCAGTGTTGAAACCGGACACAATGGTTCCGAGGCTGCCTGTCACTACCTGAGCCAAATTAAGCAGGAGACAGAGTTGAATCATTTATGAGTGTTTATTTCAATACTGCTGGCAAGAAAATAAAAAAAAATGAAAAAATAAATCAATATTGCTGGCAGTATGGGGAGAGCAGCTGGGCACCCTGGAAATTCTGCTCTGACCCCTCTCATCAGTTGGCTGATTATATACGAATGAGGGAGAAGATAACTACACGTAGCTTCGAGCTGCAAGTGTAACATGGAACGGAGAGCATAGGGCCTGCAGTCCAGCCTTCAGGAGCTCAAAGTCCGATAACAAGGTGGCTAATCTATGATGTTGTTACAAACAGCTCAGCCTGTTCCTGGGACTGGAGAATGGTTAGCATTCCTGAGGCAAACGTCAGGGTCCAGGCACAGCGACCAAATCAAAGCACATCTTGTCCTTGATCTGTTCTCAAAATGTATTTCTTCTCTGAGTAATGGGCCCATCAAGACATCTTATCCTTGTTTCATCCTCTCGTTTCCCAGGGTCTGTAAGAAAACTTATCTATTGTTAGTAAGGTGAATAATGATTAAACTGTGTCTCTACTTTTTTAAAATATATTTTTATTGATTTCAGAGAGGGAGAGGGAGAGAGCGATAGAAACATCAATGATGAGAGAGAATCATTGACGGGCTGCCTCCTGCACACCCCCTACTGGGGATTGAGGCTGCAACCTGGGCATGTGCCCTTGACTGGAATCGAACCCAGCCCCTTCAGACTGCAGGCTGATGCTCCATCCACTGTGCCAAACCGGCTATGTGCCCTTCCCTACTATCAGTGTTGCCAGTCTGGTGGCCGTCCATGTGATCATGTAGGGACCCAGGCTCCCTCCCTTGTGTGCCTCTATCCTGTTCTGGGTCATTGACAATCTCCTCATCCAGAGAGTGGACAGGAAAGAACAAGTAGGATCCAATATTCAGCCCAGAATGGCCTGGACTTTTGAAGGTCCACTACTTTTGGCTAGAACTTGGTGAAATGACCACAACTCTAGTCTCAAGGGAGCCTGGGAATGTACCCAGCTCCACATCCCGGAGGGGGAACGGGTGGGATGAGCAGCTGGTGGGTCTCTGATGCCACTAGTGTCCTGTTCATGCTGCCGTGTTTTCCAAAGAATCCAAACAAGCCTTTCTCTCCATCTGCGTCCGCCTTCTAGGTCCTGTTCTTTTTCCATTTACAGCCTGCCTCTAGTCTCTCCATCTATAATCGCTTCTCCTTCAAAACACCCTTCACCCAACAGTCCAAGTGACCAAATAATAAAACAAAACAAACCCAAATTAGGTCACATTACTTCCCTGCTTAACATTCTCCAATGATTCCCTACATCATTTGTAATAAAACCCAAACTCCTCTAACAGCCCAATTAAAAATGGGCAAAGAAACAAGACTCATAGATGCAGAGGACAGACTGAAGGTTACCAGAGAGAAAGGGGCGGGGGGTAAAGGATTGGGAGAAAAAGGTGAGATTAAGAAGTACAAATTGGTTGTTAAAAATTATCATGGGGCTGTGAAATCAGCATAGGGCCCTTCCCTACTATCAGTGTTGCCAGTCTGGTGGCCGTCCATGTGATCATGTAGGGACACAAGCTCCCTCCCTTGTGTGCCTCTATCCTGTTCTGGGTCATTGACAATCTCCTTATCCAGAGAGTGGACAGGAAAGAACAAGTAGGATCCAATGTTCAGCCCAGAATGGCCTGAATAGGGAATAGAGTCAATGATATTGTAATAATTATGTATGGTGCCAGTTGGGTACTGGAAACATTGGGAGAACACTTTTTTGTAAAGTACTAGAGGCCCGGTCCACAAAATTTATAAACTGGGGCGGGGGGGGGGGGGGGGCTCAGCCTGGTCTGCACCCTCTGGCAGTCTGGGACCCCTCACTCCTTACTGTCCTCCTGCTTGCTGCTCCACGGAGGTTGAACAGGCTCCCACCATTGCTGCTGAACTCGCCAGCCGTGAGCCCGGCTTCTGGCTGAGGGGCGCTCCCCCTGTGGGAGTGCACTGACCACCAAGGGGCAGCTTCTGCATTGAGCATCTGCTCCCTAGTGGTCAGTGCATGTCATAGTGACCAGTTGTTGCACCCTTCATCTGCCATTCGGTCGACTGGCATATTATGCTTTTATTATATAGGATGTGATTGTCTAACTACTATGCTGTTTTCCTGAAACTAATACAAAATAATAATGAATGTAAACTATTTGAAAAAAGTAGGCCAAGGACTTCAATGGACATTTCCCAACAAAGTAGTACAAATGGCCAATAAGCATATGAAAAGATGTTCAACGTCAATGATCATTGGGGGAAATACAAATCAAAATTTTGATGAGATACCACCTCACCTTCATAAGGATGGCAACTAAAACAACAGCAACAACAAACAGAAAATAAGTGTTGGAGAGGATGTGGA
The DNA here is from genome assembly GCF_028538775.1 of Myotis yumanensis. Taxonomy (NCBI): domain Eukaryota; kingdom Metazoa; phylum Chordata; class Mammalia; order Chiroptera; family Vespertilionidae; genus Myotis; species Myotis yumanensis. Next base: position 30,594,894 of record NW_027223759.1, on the reverse strand, counting down.
GAAATGGAACCCTGGCACTGTTGGTGGCAACATAAAATGGTGCAGCTGCTGTGAAAAACAGTATGGTGATACCGCAAAAAGTTAAAAATGGAGCTATCAGCCTGGCCAGCGAGGCTCAGTGGTTGAGCATTGACCTATGAACCAGGAGGTCACAGTTCAATTCCTGGTCAGGGCACATGCCTGGGTTGTAGGCTCGATCCCCAGTGTGGGCGTGCAGGAGGCAGCTGATTGACATTCTCATTGATGTTTTTATCTCATTCTCTCCCTTCCTCTCTGAAATCAATAAGAAAATATGTATATTCTTAAAAATAGAGCTATTATATGATCCAGCAATTCCACTTCTGGGTATATATTCAAAAGAATTGAAAGCAGAGTCTCAAAGAGCATACTCATGTTAGCAATAGCTAAATGTGTCTATCAATGGATGCATGGATAAGCAAAATGTGATATCTCCATACAATGAAATATTATTCAGCCTTAACACTGATTTTATTTTCTTTTTATTTTATATTCAGTCTTTAAAAGGAAGAAAATTCTGACACATTCTACAACATGGATGAACCTTGAGAACATTATGCTAAATGAAATAAGCCAGTCACGTACAGTGTGATTCCACTTATATGAGATATATAGAGTGGTCAAAATCATAGAGACAGGAAGTAGAATGGTGGTTGCCAGGTCTGTGGGGAGCGGGGAGGGGAGTTGTTATTTAATGGGTATAGAGTTTTAGCTTTACAAGATAAAAAAAAGTTCTGGTCCTAATTGGTTTGGCTCAGTGGATAGAGCTTCAGCCTGTAGACTGAAGGGTCCTGGGTTCAATTCCGGTCAAAGGCACATGCCCCGGTTGCGGGCTCGATCCCCAGTGGGAAGCGTGCAGGAGGCAGCTGATCAATGATACTCTCTCATCATTGATGTTTCTATCTCTCTCTCCCTCTCCCTTCCTCTGAAATCAATAAAAATATATATTAAATAAATAAATAAATAAATAAGTTAAAAAGATTTTAAAAAAACACAGTTCTGGACAGCCCTGGCTGGGTTGCTCAGTTGGTTAGAGCATCATCTCAATTCACCAAGGTTGCAGGTTCAATCCCTGATCAGAGCACATACAAGAATCAATCAAGGAATGCATAAATAAGTGAAACAACAAATCTCTCTTTCCAATTCCTCTCTCTCTAAAATCAACCAATCAAATTTTAAAAAGTTCTGGACATTTTGCTAGACAATTGGATAAAGATGTGTTCCATATATATATAATGGAATACTACTCAGCCAGAAGAAAAGATGAAATACTGCCATTCGTGACAACATGGATGGTTCTTAAGAATATAGCATGCTACGCGAAATAAGTCCAAAAAAAGTGAAGAACCATGATTTCATATGAGGAATATAAAACTGAAAGCACAAATGAACAAATGAAACAAACAAAAACTTATAGGTACAGACAATAATATGGTGATTACCAGAGGGAAAGGGTTGTGGAGGTAGTAAAGGGTAAATGGGGTCAAATATATGGTGATGGAAGATGGCTTGACCTTAGGTAGTGGGCACACAATGATGTATTATAGAATTGTACACTTGAAACCTATGTAATTTTATTAACCAATGTCACCCCAATAAATTTAAATATTTTTTTTCCAAATATATTTTTATTGATTTCAGAGAGGCAGGGTGGGTGAGTGAGAGAGAGAAACATCTATGAAGAGAATCATTGATCGACTGCCTCCTGCAGGCCCCACGCTGGGGATCAAGCCCACAACCTGTGCCCTGACCGGGAATGAACCATGACTTGACCTCCTGGTTCATAGGTCGATGCTCAACCACTGAGCCATGCCGGCTGAGCTAAATAATTTTTATTTATTTATTTTATTTTAATTTATTTGGGGGTGGGCTAAGTAATTTTTAAAAACTTCTGGAGATGGATGACAGTGATAGTTGTGTAATATTACAAATGTATTTCATACCATTGAACTGTACATTTAAAAACAATTAAATATGGCAAATTTTATGTATATTTTACCACATTAAAAATTTTTTGGAAAAAAGACAAAACTTGCCCTAGCTGGTTTGGCTCAGTGAATAGAGTGTCAGAATGCGGACTAAAAGGGCACATGCCCAGGTTGCAGGCTTAATCCCCAGTGGTGGGTGTGCAGGAGGCAGCCGATCAGTGATTCTCTCATCATTGATGTTTCTATCTCTTCCTCTCCCTTCCTCTCTGAAATCAATAAAAATATATTAAAAAAAAAAAAGACAAAACTAAATTCACCTACCATGGGACTACAAAGCCCTATGTAATAGGGGCTCTCCTGTCTCCTCAATCTCTTTTCCATTTTGCTCCTCACTGCACGCCCAATACTTGTCTTCTTTCTGTGCTTTGAGTCCTTTAATGTAGCTGTTTCCACTGCCTGGAATATTCCTTTCCAGATCTGACCACTCAGGTCCAAGCTTAAATGTTGCCACCTCAGAAAAGTCTGTCTTGACCCATCTTCCCCAAACCCCCAATCAACCCCTATCACTCTTTGTTTCCACTTATGTGATAATCTTACCCCCAAATGTTGTATCCTTCTTGGTACATCATATCAGGAGGCATGTCATGTCCATCTGCCTCATTCCTGGGGATGTTAACTTTGATCATTTGGTTAAGATGATTTTCATCCGGTTTCTTCATTATAAAATTAGTCGTTTATCAGTATCTTATGGGGAGATACTTTGAGACTCTCTATCCTGTTTCTTATCATTTTCCTCACTGATCTAATTGTAGCAACTATTGCTGATTCTTGCCTTAAACCCTTATTGCTGGGTATTTGCCAAACAGTAAATTTATTGAACTTCTACCATAAATAAGGCCTTTCCTTCAGGGAGAGACTCTGGCAAAGGCCAGACACCAGGGGAATACAGAGGGGCCCCTTAAAGGCCTCTGGGCTCCAAAGGCTCCTCGCCATGCTTGAGGGTCAGCCTTTTGAAGAGATACTTGCCCAGCTCAGCCTGGGGGCCCGCAGCCTGCAGAGGTGAGTCAAGAGGTCGCCCATCTTCTTGATGAGTTTCACCTGCTCATCCAGGAAGTGGTTCTCCAGGAAGTCACAGAGATGAAGGTCTGTGCCAGTAGAACCCAGGGCATGCAGCTCAAAAAGGGCCTGGTTCAGGTTCCTCTTTAAGGCCATGGTCGCTTCTGTGGCATCCTGAATTTTGCCCGACTCACCTTGGGAGGCTTCAGCACATTCTGGAAGAGAATGAGGCCACTGCACTGGTTTTGCATCTTTAAGAGATGCTCGGTGCCCTTGCACTTCTCCACCAGCTCCCGGAAGAAGTGGCCAGGCCCTCGAGAGCCACGTTGTCGCTGTTGAAATAGAAGCCCAGAGAGAGGTAGGTGTAGGAGGCCCACAGATACAGGTTGGCCCGGCGGTTGACGGCAGCCATGGAATAATTCTGACAAATTTGAGAGCCCATGCTGACCCCTGACCAGGGCACAGCTTCCCAGCAGAAGGTAAGCTGAGGGAGACAAGCATGATCAGGAGCCCTGGGAGACTGAGCAAAGGCCCAACAAAGGGAAGAAGGTTCCAGCACATTTGTGGGAAATAGCAGTAATGGGGCTCCTGAGGCAGGACCAGCCCTGCCACCTGCACCACAATTTGGGGGACTAGTGCAAAATTAAAATGCAAGGCTCCTGTGCAACACTGTTATGGTTTCACACATAAGAAACCGTATGGTTTGCCGAAACCGGTTTGGCTCAGTGGATAGAGCGTCGGCCTGTGGACTGAAGGGTCCCGGGTTCGATTCCGGTCAGGGGCACGTACGTTGGTTGCGGGCACATCCCCAGTGGGAGATGTGCAGGAGGCAGCTGGTCGATGTTTCTCTCTCATCGATGTTTCTAACTCTCTATCCCTCTCCCTTCCTCTCTGTAAAAAATCAATAAAAAATATATTAAAAAAAAAAAAAAAAGAAACCGTATGGTTTAAATCAATCCCAGGGCCCTTCCAAGTGTGTCACACACCCACGAAGCCACGCCTGCGGGCACCTTAGAGTTCTGGTTCTGAAGAAAGCACTGCGCTGAGCCTGGAGAGGCGCAGCAGCCTTCACCCAGCGCAGGCCCTGGGGCTGCACCGGAACTAGGAATCGCCTCAGCGCTGCCACCTGCTGGCCAACCAGGGCCACTGCACTTCTCTTCAGCATGAAGGACCTTGAGCAAGCAGTAAAACTGGCATAGTGATCGCCAGGTAGTCCAGCCTTTCCTTTCACTGAAGGGAAATCAGCACCCCCACCCTCACCCCCTCCTTCCCAGAACAGGGTATTCTGTCTGAGCTCACCTCAGTGATGATGGCAGCACTTACTTGTCTGTTCTTTACAATCCCTCAAAGTAAAGATGATACCCCCATATAGATGAGAAAATGAAATTAAGAATTTGAGCTTTCTGACCCAGTGAAACGTGACCTATGAACCAGGAGATCACAGCTGGATTCCCGGCCAGGGCACATGCCTGGGTTGTGGCTCAATCTCCAGTAGGGGGCGTGCAAGAGATAGCTGACCAATGATTCTTGTCATTGATGTTTCTCTCCCTCTTCCTCTCTGAAATCAATAAAACTATATATTAAAAAAAAAGAATTTGAGCTTTCTTTTTTTTTTTATTTTTATTGATTTCAGAGAAGAAGGAGAGGAAGAGAGAGATGGAAACATCAATGATGAAAGAGAATCTTTGATGAGCTGCCTCCTGCACACCCCCTCCTGGGGATCCAGCCGCAATCCAGGCATGTGCTCTTGACCAGAATCAAACCCGGGACCCTTCAGTCCACAGGCCAGTGCTCTATCCACTGAGCCAAACCAGCTAAGGCTGAGCTTTCTTTTTAAAACATTTTTATTGATTAAAAAAAATTTTTTTTTAAAGAGAGAGAAAGGGATAGACAGAAACATTGATGGGAGCATAATCGACTGGCTGCCTTCTGCACTATTGGGGATTGAGCCAAAATCTGGAATGGAACCTCTTGCTTTCTGGGTAGATGCTCAAACGCTGAGCCACACTGGTGGGTTGAGAATTTGAGCGTTTTGGCTATTGTGGTTATCTCCCATGACCCGTCTCTGTTGTCTAGCCTCTCCCCTGATTATTCTTGGATACCCACTGTCCCAAGTACCAACCCACCTGAGCCTGGGGCAGGGTGGTGGCTCAGGCCCACACTTATCAGCACAGTCCCATTACCTGACTTCAGGATTGGCCTATAACTCAAGGGCAGTGGAGTAGACTTTCTTTTTAGCTGGGGTAGCTGGGAAAGATATTTCTAGCTCCCTCCTGACTCTAAGATATATAGACATGAGGTTTATTGCTTGAACCACAACAAGATGCATTTTGCCACAATGAGGAAAGCTGGTTTGAGCATGAAGCTGACATGGAGAAGTGGGGGAAGAAAGACACAAAACAGAGTCCAGGATGATATCTTGGAGCTGCTGGATCAAGCCAGTCCTGACGTGCTGAGTCAGGGTGCCCAGCACTTTGCAGTACTGGGAGCCAGTGAATCCCCTTGAGTATGAAAACAGTTTTGAGCAGCTGCAATGAAAGGTGTCTCATGCATGTCTTTCAAACCTCTATCTGAGTCTCTAGCTCCCTCTGCTGTGGATCGTCTTCCTCGACCTGGATCCAGAGTCTTCAAGTCCCTCTGTCTCCCCTGAGTCCTCAACAGGGCACCAGCCCTCTCTCCAGGGCCTTTGTACAGCTGTTGTGCCTGCCCAGGACACTCTCCCCTCCCCTTATGGTCTCAACCTAAATGACATCTCCTCGATAAGGCTCTTCCTGACTCCAGGTCACTCCAGAAACATCTGCTGAGCTCCTGCTCTGCCAGGCAGCGGGCGAGGCCCAGCTCCCCATGGGGAGCTCTGGAGCTGCTGCTGATCCAGCCGTGGGCAAACTACGGCCCGTGGGCCGGATCCGGCCCGTTTGAAATGAATAAAACTTAAAAAAAAAGACCGTACCCTTTTATGTAATGATGTTTACTTTGAATTTATATTAGTTCACACAAACACTCCATCCATGCTTTTGTTCCGGCCCTCCGGTCCAGTTTAAGAACCCATTGTGGCCCTCGAGTCAAAAAGTTTGCCCACCCCTGTATCTCATGGGAGGCAACAGGCATCAAATGGCCACACTCATGATCTCAAATGAGAGAAACGAGACCTGGACTTGGAAGTGAGAGTGTACCTGGGTGAATCCGGAGATTTCAAAGAAAGCCATGAGGCTGGAAAGCAGAGGGGGGAAGCTGGAATAGATCTCACTGTCTTGGAGTGTGGCGATGCTGAGGAGGGCTGGGATTCCGAATGTATTGTGAAGGTCGTCAATTGGCCTTCCATGTTTGCCAAGCTACCTCTGATTCAGCTTCCGCTGCAGGCCTCCAAATAATGGTCATGGTTCATGCATTTCTCCTTGAACTTTATATATTTTTATATCGAATTTGTTATTGCGATAGCATTCATATGCCATAATAGTCACCTTTTATTTTTAATCCTTACCTGAGGATATTTTTCCATTGATTTTTTAGAGCGAGTGGAAGAAAGGGGGAAAAAGAGAAAAACATCAGTGTGAGAGAAACACATCGATTGGTTGCCTCCTGCACAAACCCCTGACCAGGGCCGGGGCCAGGGAGGAGCCTGCAACCAAAGTACGTGCTCTTGATCAGAATTGAAACTGGAACCCTTTCGTCTGCAGACTGAAGCTCTATCCACTGAGCCAAACTGGCTAGGGCTATTTATTTATTTTTTTTAGTCACCCTTTTATTTTATTTTATTTATTTTTTTTTTTAAATATATTTTATTGATTTTTTACAGAGAGGAAGGGAGAGGAACAGAGAGTTAGAAACATCGATGAGAGAGAAACATCGACCAGCTGCCTCCTGCACACCTCCTACTGGGGATGTGCCCGCAACCAAGGTACATGCCCTTGACCGGAATCGAACCTGGGACCTTTCAGTCCGCAGGCCGACGCTCTATCCTCTGAGCCAAACCGGTTTGGCTAGTCACCCTTTTAGAGTGTCAACATAAAAAAGTCTGAGCCTGTGGAGAAGTTTTATGAGTTTATTTGAGCCAAACGGACGACATACTGGCAGGCTCCAGAAAATAACAGTTTAGCAGCTTTTTGTACGCACTTGAAATTAAGGAGGGAAAATAAGGGAGATCACATGGAGGTGGGAAAGCAAGGCAGGGATTGGATTATAGGATAGTTAATTATGTAATAATTATGTGCTGTTGAGGTGGTTATTTCAAAAGTGTGTTAACCTAGATGCACAGAAACAATGGACAGGGCTTGTTTAAGGCCAAGATAAACCTTTTACTAGAAAGTTGTGGGCCTGCCCTGGCCAGTGTGGCTCAGTTGGTTAAGTGTGGTGCCATCCACCCTGAGGTCCCTGGTTCAATTCCTTGTCAGGGCACATGCCCGGGTTGCAGGCTGGATCCCCAGTAGGGGGCATGCAGGAAGCAGCCCATCAATGATTTTCTCTCATCATTGATGTTTCTTTCTCTCTCTCCCTCTCCCTTCCCTCTCTCTAAAAATCAATAAAAAACATATTTAAAAAACAAAGTGATAGATATGGGCTGTGATTATTCACCATGAGCTGCCCAGTTAGGAGTTTATGATCAGACCATCCTGTGAGGTTACTTTCCACAGAACCCTTTTTTCACCCACAAAAGTGTACAATTCAGCCTGACCGGTGTGGCTCAGTGGTTGAGCATCAACCTATGAACCAGGTGGTCATGGTTCAATTCCCGGTCAATTATATATTTATATATTTTTTTATTGATTTCAGAGAGAAAGGGAGAGAGAGAGAATCATTGATTGGCTGCCTCCTGCAGGCCCCCTACTGGGGATCGAGCTCGCAACCCGGGCATGTGCCCTTGACTGGAATCAAACCCGGGACCCTTCAGTCTGCAGGCCGATGCTCTATCTGCTGAACCAAACCAGCTAGGGCATGTAAACGTTTTTATATGGATATATGATTTAATTTCTCTTGGGTATATACATAGGAATGGATTTGCGGGATTATATGGTAACTCTGTTTAACCATTTAAGGAGCTGCCAGACTATTTTCCAAAGAAGCTGCACTGTTCTACATTTCTTCTTTTTTTAAAAAAATATATTTTATTGATTTTTTACAGAGAGGAAGGGAGAGAGACAGAGTTAGAAACATCGATGAGAGAGAAACATCGATCAGCTGCCTTCTGCACATCTCCCACTGGGGATGTGCCTGCAACCAAGAAACATGCCCTTGACCGGAATTGAACTTGGGGCCCTTCAGTCCGGAGGCCGACGCTCTATCCACTGAGCCAAACCAGTTTCGGCTGTTTTACATTTCTACTAGCACAGTATAGGGTACCGATTTCTCCACATCCCCACCAACACTTCTTCTTTTGTTTTGTTTGTTTGTTTTGTTAATCCTCACCCAAGGATATTTTTCCATTGATTTTTAAAGAGAGTGGAAGAGAGAGGGAGAGACAGAGAGGGAGAAACATGGATGGGAGAGACACATCGATTGGTTGTCTCCTGCACACACCTCCACTGGGGCCGGGGATGGAGCCTGCAACCGAGATGTGTGCCCTTGACTGGAATGGAACCCGGGACCCTTCAGTCTTGGGCTGACACTTTATCCACTGAGCCAAACTGGCTAGGGCTTTTTTTTTTTTCTTTTAATAATAACCATCCTAACGGGTGTGAGGTATAAATGATCTTTTAAAAGTTCAGGTTTCTGAATTTGCAAGGCTGAGGTCCAGACCCTCAGCTACTTTCAACCTCACCTTCTTTCAATCCTCTGCACAGGAGGGCAGATGGAGGACTGGACAGGAACAGAAGCTGAGGCCCAGGCGGGGAACAGTGGGGATTCAGGAAAGACAGTCCTTTGCTGGGAAGCCTGCTCCCACTCAGGCAAGGTGGCCATGGGCTGGGGTTAGACTGGAGGACCTAGAGCAGATGCCCAGTTCTCTGGAGTATCTGTGATACCACACTGTCTGGAATACCCGCCAGAGTTCCTGGGACCTCCCTGGCTTATCCTAACATTCCTCCAACAACTCTAAGCCATCATTCATGGAATCAGCATTTACTGAGCACCAATCATTTGCTGACACTGTGTAGAGGATGAATTCCACATGACCTCATGAAGCATACTCACCCATAATCCATAACCGTTGATTTAAAAACCAGGTGTGTGCAGTGTGGTGGATTATGCTACAGGTGCCAGGGAGGCTGGCATTGGGGAGGCTGGTTCAGAGTTGCTGCATTGATCCAGGCAGGAAATGAAGGCTTAAATGGAAGTAGTGGCCAGAGTAGTGGACGGATCCCAAAGACATCCGAAGGCCAGGCCTTGGGAAGCCCCTGCTGTGGGAGTAGAGGGAGAGGTTGGGTCTAAGGTAACATCCGGCTCTTGGCACAGAGGGCTGGCTGCTGTGTCTCATTTAACGAGATATGAAAAATGGCAGTTCGGGTGGAAGAAGCTGTGACGCTCAGTTTGTGACGTTCTGAATGTGAAGAGTTACAGAACACCAAAGGGAGCTTTCTGGATCCCAGGAGGCAAGTTGCTCCTGGAGAGAACACCATTTGGGCACCATGGGGGGGGGGGGGGGGGCGGCGGCGGCAGCTCTCCACTGAGAGGTGGAGCCACGGCTGCTGCCAGAGAAGGTGCCCCAAGCAGAGGGCAGGAGGTAGGGGTATATACAGAAGGAGTTGAGACCACAGAGTCAAGGGCATTATCCAAGGAGGGAAGTTACAGGGTGGAGGAAGGGAAAGGAGGCAGGGGAAATGTTCCATGGAGGACACGGTCAAGGAAAAAGCCACAGAGAGGTGCAGAAAGAGAAGGTTCACAAGTGTCCTTTGGGCTAGCAACCAAGAGGGTGTTGGGGTCCTGAGAGGGACTGGCAGCAACTTTTCTCCTCTTCCCTGCAGCTTGCTCTGGTGAAGAACAAGAGAAGGAAAGGAGGAGGAGGGTGAGGGTGAGGCAGAGAGAGGCTCCCCTGTCCCCAGTGAAAGAACATTGTTTTAGAGCAGTGGTTCTCAACCTTCCTAATGCCGCGACCCTTTAATACAGTTCATGTTGTGGTGACCCCCAATCATAAAATTATTTTCATTGCTACTTCATAACTGTAATTTTGCTACTGTTATGAATCGTAATGTAAATATCTGATATGCAGGATGTATTTTCATTGTTACAAATTGAACATAATTAAAGCATAGTGATTAATCACAAAAACAATATGTAATTATCTATGTGTTTTCTGATGGTCTTAGGCGACCCCTGTGAAAGGGTCGTTGGACCCACAAAGGGGTCGCGCCCCACAGGTTGAGAACCGCTGTTTTAGAGACTCCAGCTTCCCGGGCCTGGAGGGGACAGGTAAGGACCAGGGCTGTCTGCAACTCCACAGGTGGGAACACCCGGGGAGGTCTGCTTTCTCCCCGTGGAGTGGAAAATGGGTAAATGCTGGGGGAGGGGGAGGGCGAGAAGCGAGGATCCCTGGAGAGAAGACAGGGAATAGATGCTGGGGAGATGGCAACCAGAGGCCAGATCCATTTGGAGCTCCTGGAAGGTTTTCCGAGCTGCTGCCGAGCAGCACGGTTAGAAACCCCGGCCTGCGCATCGCAGGCAGGACTCCTCTCCAGCAGGGCCCGGCCTCCTGGAGGGAGAGGGGGAAGCTGACCAGGGGCTGGACTGGGAGGTGTAGCAGGGGAGTCAGGGGCGGTGACTCTGGCCCAGGACCCGCCCTCCTGCAGGCTCAGGGGTCCCTGGTCACTGCACAGTCGGGGAGCTGAGGGCTGAGCCCCGCGTCTCTGAGTTTCTCAGGCGCCTCCAGAAGGCCACGGCCAGGTCCTTTCACTGGCGCCCAAGGCCCGGTTTCCTCGTCCCTGGAAAGGGGTCGTCTGTGGGTGGCAGCAACTTCCTGCTTGTGTCTTAGGTCCCATTGGGCTTCTCAGCAATTCTATTAACCTTGGAACCAGTTCCCTGCTTGAACTGTTTGTTTATTTTCAATCCTCACCTGGAGGTATTTTCCCCATTTCTTTTCAGAGATTGGAAGGGAGGGAGAGTGGGAGAGAAACATCAATGCAAGAGAGACACATGGATTGGTTGCCTCCCACACTAGCCCCGGCTGCCTTTACGCACAGCTCTCCGGAGGCAACTTTAGGCGCGTGGCCCGGGAAGGCATCACCTGCAGACCCGGGGCTAAGGTGGGCCTCCCACTCTGGCGTTGTGAACCCAGGTCTCGGGCTCATCGAGGAAATATGGGAGAATTCCTTTCTCCATGGCAGCCGAGAGGCTAAGCATGAAGTGCGGGGCGGGGATATCGAAAAACTCTGCCGGAGTCGACAGGATCCCGACACACCCGGAGCAGGAGAGGGCCGGTACCCACACGGCCCCCCGAGATCGACACACGCGGCGCCAAAAAATGTCCGTCCCAAGGCGCAGGCTCCGCGGAGGGGCGCTTGTGTCACCGCGCGCCCACCACCCAATCAACGTCGGCCTTGCACAAAGCGACCCTCCCCCCAGGCCGCCGAAACGGAATCTCCACCCTCTCCTCTGGCGGCTTTGGCCCGCCCACTCCTGCTCAGGCCCCGCCCCGCGACGTCCCCGATAGAGATTCGCAATTGGCTCGTGGGATGAGCGCAAACTCTGGTTGGTTGAAGTGGAGTCACGAGGGCACAGTCGTCGCCTTTCCAGAGGGGATTACTGGGCAGGCTCAGTCTTTCGCCTCAGTCTCGAGCTCTAGCTGGTAGCGAGACGTACGCGCTCCGGTTCTTCAGTACCAGCGGCCGCCATCGACGCCGTTTGGTTCCTCTGGGCACATCTGCGCCACTCACCCGCCACCCACTCCACCCTCATAAGCCGCCGCCATGGTGAAGCTCGCAAAGGTAAGAGGCCTTCCTCGCGCAATCACGGACGCCGAGGCCTATTTTCTGAGGAGCGCGCGCGCGGCGCCGCGAGGAGGAGGGCCTGCGCGCCGTCCCAGGCGCATTCGAGGGCGCCATGCTGCGGGAAGTCTCGCGTGAGCAGTGCGGAGGTCTCGCGTTTTTTGGGTACTTTTTTTGGCGAGGTGGAGAGCTTGCAGGTGTTGCTGAAACGGCGTGAAAAGACCTCGGGGCTGAGCGTAGTCCCGAGGGGCCGCTGCGCCTCGGTAGAGGGATGAGGCCAAACTCCTGGGACGGGTGCGAGCGGGACACCGCCTCCTGACGCACGTGCCTCGGCGGGCGGCCCGCCACGTGGGCCGTGCCGCGTGGGTCCTGGCGTCTCCGGAGGGGACCGTTCCGTGAGGTGGGGAGCGGCGGGATTTCTTCATTTGGAGGCCCCCGGCCTATAGGATCTTAACTATGAGGTGGACCCCGGAAGGAGGCCCCGCCGCGTGCTCTCTGTGCCTGGCTGCGCGCACATGGTGGAGATGGCCCCACGTGGCCCTGGGGCGGGGTTTCCCCGGGAAAGGAAAATTGTAAGACCAATGGTCTTATACTTAAAGACGTGATTTTTCTTTAATGTTGTCCTAATTTAATTTAAGAGGAGTGGTGGGATAAGGTGCCAGAATTTACTGAAGGCTTTTTTTCTCAAACTATTGGGGTGACATTGGTCAACATGAACCATACAGGTTTTAGGTGTGGGTTTCTATGTTACAAGATCTGTGTATTGCACCCCGTGTTCACTATACAGTCAAATCTCTTGTCACCATATGTTAGGACACCTCTACTGCCATCATCAAAGGGTTTTTTTAAGGTAGTTTTCCCCAGGTGAGGTTTTGAGTTGTTGCCATTAAAATGGTTCCATTGTAGGCTAGTGAGTATTAAGAAATTGTGCCTGATGTAAGAGTAGATTTTGGAAGTATAAATTTTAAAATGGGTGGGCTTAAGGCAATAGGAAGAGGGAGATGATTCTTTGAAATTGTCTTTTTACCTAGGGTTGGTTTATGTTATTTGTAATTAACAGAATGAAAAGTGGGTTGTGAGAAAGGGATATGACCATTGTACTATATGAAGAATGTGAGCAAAATGTGAGTGGCCTGAAATGTGGGAGGTGCAACGTGCTAATGACCGTGTCTGTTGTAGGCTGGTAAAAATCAAGGTGACCCCAAGAAAATGGCTCCTCCTCCAAAGGAGGTAGAAGAAGATAGTGAAGATGAGGAAATGTCAGATGAAGAAGATGAAAGCAGTGGAGAAGAGGTAATTATGTACAATTTAATGCAGAGTCATGTACAGTCGTGTTGTATGTGAGAATACTGGCAAAGGTAAGATTGTATTCCTTCATACATGCCTTATTGAAATGGTTGAGTGTCAAAATTACTATAAGGCTAAGTATTTGGATGAGCTTGAGAGAAAAGAGCTAGAGCCTCTTCCTCATGATGGTGTATTAAATCATTTTTCCAGTTTCAACATGCTAGCCCCACATACTAGATGAGGAAACAGCCTGGACAGCTAGCTGTCTTGTATGTGGTGGTGCTGAGCATTATTTTCAGGTCTGAAATCAGTCTTACCAGATTCCTTTTCTAGCCACCAAACAGGTCTCTGTGTATTTGTATGAGTTTTGTAACACTAGTCACATTTTATAATGTTGTGGAGTGAGGAACGCCAGCTCCCTTTGTGCTGACAATGACACTCTGGTACTCCTGGCTACTGTTGCTTACTGTAAAGACAACTACAAGTCTTATTTTAACACATAACTTGATAAAACTGGTGGTCAACAAGAAGTAACTTTGAGTGTGACTTGAATGTAGATAACGTTTTTATCAAGCTAACTGCTCACTCTTCATATTAATTTTGCAAGGACTGTCCAGCCTATTGATACTTATTTTATCTCTGGTCTTAATACTGAGCTTTCAGTGAACTTTATACCACCTCCCCAAATGATTTAATAACACTTAACAGAACTTTTAGTTACAGAAATTAATTCATAATCCTTAAAACAACATATAACATTAGTTATCATTGTCAGAAGAGGAAAAAAAGTTGAGGCTTTAAAAAATCTTTCCTAGGGCCACACAGTAGCAGATGAGATCCAGACAGTCTATTTTTAGACTGCATTTGGGTACTTTTGGGTGAGGTGAAGAGCTTTGCCAAAGCCGAAGCAATTAGAATATGAGGTAAAGAAATTCACAAGTCTGGGTCCAGAGGTATTTGAAGTGTTAAGGGTTCATTATGATTGGATATTTTACCTGAAAATGACTGTGATTTCATAGGTACAGAGAAGGACATGTAACATGATGCTATAGCTTAACATGCTAGTATATACCTAATACTATGTGGTCTTGAACCAGAGGTAGTGCCAGAATTTAGCACTCATTTATGTGGGAACCAATGCTCACTTTTTGAGTTTAAAATAGACTCATGTTTATTTTTATTTAATTTACAGATTATCATTCCTCAGAAAAAAGGCAAGAAGGCTACCACAACTCCAGGAAAGAAGGTGATGGTTTCCCCAACAAAAAAGATTGCCGTTGCCACACCAGGCAAGAAAGCAGTTGTCACCCCTGGAAAAAAGGCAGTGGCTGTGCCAACCCCTGCCAAAAAGGCAGCAGTTACACCAGCCAAAGCATTAGCCACACCTGGTAAGAAGGGAGGCACACCAGGCAAAGCATTGGTAGCAACTCCTGGTAAGAAGGGAGCAGCCATCCCAGTCAAGGGAGCAAAGAACGGCAAGAATGCCAAGAAGGAAGATAGTGATGAGGAAGATGATGATGACAGTGAAGAGGAGGATGATGACGATGAGGAGGATGAGGATGAAGATGAGGATGAAATTCAGCCAGCGGTGATGAAAGCTACTGCTGCTGCTCCTGCCTCAGATGATGAGGATGATGACGAAGACGAGGATGAGGATGAGGATGATGACGAAGAAGATGGTAAGGCGTTCTGTTGGTAGTCCTTGGGCTCTATTCTTGTTTGCAAGGTACATTAGGGGTGAGATTGTGGGGTGGGTGGGCAACATACAGACATACTCCTTCCATGACACCATGGGGGTTAGATAAAAATCCTCCCAGGGATTCTCCATGCTGGTTGTATACTAGGGTGGTAGCCATGAATGATTGCCTGCCCCTGAGAAAATGTTTAACACAGCACATTCTATGAGTAGTTTTTATAATGTAGGGTTTTGCTTCCAAGTAATCTGTTAATTCTTGCTGTAATTACTAAGCACAGTATTGTATTATGTATTTTTTTTCCCTTTAGATTTATCTGGAACTAATGTTGATTTGGGGATAAATTGTTTGAGTTTTTGACTAGGTCGCTTCTCTTTCAGACTCTGAAGAAGAACCAATGGAGATTACACCAGCCAAAGGCAAGAAAGCTCCTGTAAAAGCTGTTCCTGTGAAGGCTAAGAGCACAGCTGAGGATGAAGATGAGGAGGACGATGAAGATGATGATGATGATGATGATGATGAAGAGGACGATGAAGATGATGAAGACGAGGATGAGGAGGAGGAGGAGGAGGAGGAGGAGGAGGAGGAGGAAGGTAATTGAGCTAGATTCTAAAGTGATTTGGTATGAGTTTTATTTAAAGAAGATACTGAATATGTGTGGCTACTTATGGATAACACAGATTGTTTGAAATTTTGTCCAGAGCCTGTCAAAGAAGCACCTGGAAAACGAAAGAAGGAAATGGCCAAACAGAAAGCTGCTCCTGAGGCCAAGAAACAGAAAGTGGAAGGTAACTTGTCAGAATGGAGAGGGGGAGGGATTTGCACTTAATAGCACAAGTGATGAACAAAAAAGGGACTTAATACTGAAACCTGATGTTACATTGCAGTATGCTGATGTGCTTGTATAGAAATTTACGTTGGAAATCAAATTCATCCCATACTTTATAAATCAGATTAATTTGAGTTAATTTTTTTGCAGCCACAGAACCGACTACGGCTTTCAATCTCTTTGTTGGAAACCTGAACTTCAGCAAGTCTGCTCCTGAATTAAAAACGGGTATCAGTGATGTTTTTGCTAAGAACGATCTTGCTGTTGTGGATGTCAGAATTGGTGTGTCGAGGTAGGTATGGGGAGTTAAGCCATTGTACTCCTGGGTCTGCTAATGCTTTTTTCCCTCCCTTTTTAGAACATTAGTACTTTACTCTTAAGCATGAATGTGTCTTCAAAGTTGAGACATTAATGAAGTGTTACTTAGATTATTAAATTGTATGACCTTCCCCAATTGGAGTTTCCATAATCTCCCTTAACTTTTGATATAGCACAAAATAATTTTTAATAAGCTATGAGTTTTTATTCTTAAAAATATTTAATTTGAAACTATTAGATACAAATAACCAGATAGGATTCTCCTACCTTGATGCTTTAACAAGTTCTTTTGTTAGCTGTTATGAGCAGTGTAGTTAATAAAGACAAACTCATGCCCTAACTGGTTTGGCTCAGTGGATAGAGCGTCGGCCTGCGCACTGAAGGGTCCCAGGTTCGATTCCGGTCAAGGGCATGTACCTTGGTTGCGGGCACATCCCCAGTAGGGGGTGTGCAGGAGGCAACAGATCGATGTTTCTAGCTCTCTGTCCCTCTCCCTTCCTCTCTGTGGAAAGTCAGTGAAACATATTTTTTTAAAAAAGACAAACTCAGAGGTGGATCTGCATCAGGTCTTGGTATTTACACTTCAGTCTGTATCCTGAGTTTTCAGTCTTAATTTTGCTAATAGAGTATGGTGCTTTTTAACTTAATCCGTTTGCCCCATCGCATTAGTGTTGCTGTTTGTCTAGAATAACATGTTAATGAGGGGTCTTCTGTTTTTTTAAAAATAATTTTTATCCTTTGCCTTATCACCTTAAAGGAAGTTTGGCTATGTGGATTTTGAATCTGCTGAGGACCTGGAAAAAGCCTTAGAACTCACTGGTTTAAAAGTCTTTGGCAATGAAATTAAACTAGAAAAACCAAAGGGAAAAGACAGTAAAAAAGGTATGTATTGCTTTAGGTAACTGATACTGAGAGCTAATTCCTTCATTGATACATTTCTAGACTAATTGGCCAGGTTAAATAATTACTCCTCCCCACCCCCCCAGTGTTGTGAGGATTAAATAAATTAGAATGTTAAATGTTTACAGTAGTGCCTAGCAGTATTTGCTGGTTCTAGAAATTCCTGTCAGCAAGCAAGAATGGACTAATAAAAAATAACTGTTTAGCTCTGGCCAGTGTGACTGAGTTGGTGAACATCATCCCATGCACCAAAAGATTGACTGTTCAAATTCCCAGTCAGGACACATGCCCAGGTTGCAGGCTCGATTCCCCCAGTTGGAGGGGAGCGCGGGGTGGCGGGATGTGTGCAGGCCAATTGATGCCTCTTTTCCTAAATTTTAAAAAAACCTTCAAAAGAAATATAGCCTAGCCATCATGGTTCAGTCAGTGAGCGGTGACCTATGAACCAGGTGGTCAGGGTTCCATTCCTGGTCAGGGCATATACATGGCCAGGTTGTAGGCTTAAACCCCAATGTGGGGCGTGCAGGAGGCAGCTGATCAATGATTTTTATCATTAATGTTTCTAATCTCCCTCTCTGAAATCAATAAAAATGTATTTAAAAAATTATATAATTGTTTAGATGTACAGGCATACTCTAATATAGGGGAGATCTTTCCTCACTGGAACTAGATCAAATCCTGACTATTTCTGTATCTTTCTTATACTTTGTCATGTTTCATGTGTGTTCATGACTCTTTTTTTAAGATTTTTAAATTGATTTTTTAAAAAAAATATATTACTGCCGAAACCGGTTTGGCTCAGTCAATAGAGCGTCTGCCCGGGACTGAAGGGTCCCGGGTTCGATTCCGGTCAAGGGCATGTACCTAGATTGCGGGCACATCCCCAGTAGGAGATGTGCAGGAGGCAGCTGATTGATGTTTCTCTCTCATCAATGTTTCTGACTCTCTCCTTTCCTCTCTGTAAAAAATCAATTAAAAAAATATATATATATTTATTGATTTTTTTTACAGAGAGGAAGGGAGAGGGATAGAGAGCTAGAGACATGGATGAGAGAGAAACACTGATCAGCTGCCTCCTGCACACTCCCTACTGGGGATGTGCCCGCAACCAAGGTACATGCCCTTGACCGGAATCGAACCTTGGACCCTTGAGTCCACAGGCTGACCTCTATCCACTGAGCCAAACCGGTTAGGGCTTAAATTGATTTTTGAGGGAGATCCATCAATCGGCCACCTGGAAGATCAAGCCCACGACCCAGGCTTGTGCCTTCGCCCAACCAACTGAGCCACACCAGCCAGTGCTGCTCATGACTTTAAATTAAAAATGCCCAGCTGGTGTGGCTCAGTGGTTGAGTATTGACCTATGAGCCAGGAGGTCATGGTTCAGTACCTGGTGTGGGGTGTGCAGGAGGCAGCCAATCCATGATTCTTTCATCATTGATGTTTCCATCTCTCTCCCTCTGCCTTTCTCTCTGAAATCAATAAAAATATGTTTAAAAATATATATTTTGATTTCAGAGAGGAAGGGAGAGAGAGAAACATCAATGATGAGAAAGAATCCTGGATCACTGCCTTCTGCATGCTCCCCAGTGGGGATCAAGTCTACAACCCAGGCATGTGCCCTTGGCCAGAATCAAATCCGGGATCCTTCAGTCCATAGGCTGATGCTCTCTACCCACTGAACCAAACCAGCTAGGGCGAAAATACATTTTTGAAACTAACTGCTAAGCACCTACTAGGTTGAGTTCCAAGTATCCAGCACATAGTTTGATGTTGGGTGTGACAGGAGCTTGTGTCTTGCTACTGCTGTATTGCCATACTATTGGTGTCTGTTTTGTACACTTATAGGACCCCAAATTATTAAACAGAACTTTTCTATTGGTCAGTATGTTGGAGGTAAGGAGAAAGGCCTTTTAACCCATCCAATTCATTTTGTGTTTTTTAAAATTTAGATCGAGATGCAAGAACACTGTTGGCAAAAAATCTGCCTTATAAAGTTACTCAGGACGAATTAAAAGAAGTGTTTGAAGATGCTATGGAGATCAGATTAGTCAGCAAGGATGGAAAAAGTAAAGGGTATGTTTTGTGTCTATCGGAATGTTAAGAGTTTTATAAATCAATGTGATTCTAATTTATAAAAGGAATGGCCCAACTTTCCTATGTGTGTGATTTGGGCAAATATATAACCTGTGCCTTGATTTCCTATCTGTACAATCGGGATAATGTCTAATTTATAGTGATTTTAAAAGAGTTAATGTGAAAAAAGGATTACAAAATGTATAGTACATGCTTTGTAAGGAACGGCAATTATTTGTGTTAAAAATTAATATGATTGTCCAACCTTTATGGCTCAGTGATTGAGCGTCGACCTGTGAACCAGGAGGTCGCCGTTTGAGGCCAGCGGGTTGCGGGCTCAGTCCCCAGTGTGGGGCATGTAGGAGGTGGCCAGTCAGATTCTCTCTCATCATTGATGTTTCTGTCTCTCCCCCTCTCTGAAATAAAAAAATATAATTTAAAAAAATTAATATGGTTTTAAAAATCAAGCAAATTCTTCCTTTTTTTAAAAAACACCCTTTTGCAGGATTGCTTATATTGAATTTAAGACAGAAGCTGATGCAGAGAAAACCTTGGAAGAAAAGCAAGGGACAGAAATAGATGGGCGATCCATTTCTCTGTACTATACTGGAGAGAAAGGTCAAAATCAAGACCATAGAGGTGGAAAGAACAGCACTTGGAGTGGTAAGAATTTATAGGCTTCCTATAGGGTTCTAGAATTGATGGAGCGAAATCCTTTGCATCTTTGAATTTGATATAAAATGACTGAGTGTAGATGTAGTTAAGCAAGTTATGCTTCTGTTTGTAATAGTAATTCTGTGTTTTGAATGAGAGCTATATGAAATCATTTTGCATTAGAACATAGACAAATTTAACTTCTTTGTATGTTTTATATTTTGAATGACTTCATGTACATTTTTAAAATTATACTTAATGTAAATTTTAAAATTAGAGTTTTGTTCTAGGAAGATATAGATCAGTAGTCAGCTTACACTTTTGAATAACAGGAATGGAAGGAAGCCAGACATAACAGTTCATTATAGGTACTCAGTATATTGAGACACTCGGAATGGGATTCTATCTGCATCAACATTAGTATGTTATCTCTCCTAAGCACAAAAATTCTTAAGAACAAGATAGAGCTGTGACTGAAGTTGCGAACCACTGTTTCACAGTTTTAATTTGGCATCTCTTTATTTGTAGGTGAATCAAAAACTCTGGTTTTAAGCAACCTTTCCTACAGTGCAACAGAAGAAACTCTTCAGGAAGTATTTGAAAAGGCAACTTTTATCAAAGTGCCCCAGAACCAAAATGGCAAATCTAAAGGGTATAGTAATTTGTATCTTTATGTTGTCAGTCATTGGCTGTAGGAGTGTTTTGAATAGATATAATCCTGTAACCCTGTCTGTTAGAAGCTGAATCATTTTTAGCTATACAAATCAGTATAAAATAAAGAGCCTCATTTATTTGCTCGAGGGGGGAGAAAAGGCTTATGGCATCAGATACGACTGCAGAGGAGCCATGAGCTTGGTAACTTATTCTAAATATTGTTCATCCTCAGGTATGCATTTATAGAATTTGCTTCATTTGAAGATGCTAAAGAAGCTTTAAATTCCTGTAATAAAAGAGAAATTGAGGGCAGAGCAATCAGGCTGGAATTGCAAGGACCCAGAGGATCACCTAATGCAAGAAGCCGTAAGTTACAATTACCAGGGTGTTGTGGTTGGGGGATAGCTCTCCTCAGTGCCGTGCTTCAACTTGGGTCAGATCTAGAGGTGAACTTTTTTTTTTCTGTTGTTGCTGAGTAAATGGCACTGGATATGATGACTGATTATCTGAGAAATAATTGATGAAATCCAAGAAAATTCCTCTAGATAGTCAAGTTCTGATCCAGCCACGTCAGCTCTGAGCAACAGATTTGCCTGTGGTTTACTGCCCTGTGTGGTGGTTGTAGCTACCTGCTTGAGATCTGTCTCACTTGTTTGGGTTGGCTCTCCTGCCTGCTTTGGTGGTCAAAGTAGACTTGAGATAGCAGTTGATTTAAGCCCTTTGATTTCATTAAATATTAGTTGTCTAAGATTACCTTTTTCTCAGAGACACTTGAGGGTTCTGATACAACAAGCATTCTTGGCTAGTGGTCATTCTAAACATTACATAAATCCATGTCATCATTATGAATGATTATTTTTTGTTCTTCCCCAGAGCCATCCAAAACTCTATTTGTCAAAGGTCTGTCTGAGGAGACTACGGAAGAGACATTGAAGGAGTCATTTGATGGCTCTGTCCGGGCAAGGATAGTCACTGACCGGGAGACGGGCTCTTCCAAAGGGTAAGGTGCAATAGGGTACAGTGTCCACTGAGTGGGGACCTCTCATCCAATGTGTCTTCTCAATGAGCTCCTTTCTGTCGCTCTGTGGCAGTTTATGGATTCGCACGAGAAGAAGAGACAATTCACAGAGCTAGCATTATTTTGCCTCCTGTCTTCAGAGGTATATTCTGCTGTTTTGTGAGACATTTTTGCATTTAGGCTGTCAGTAAACCCAGTTTCAACTTTCTGGAGAGAGCTACTCTTGCCATTTTGGTCTTTTCTCAATTGAGCAAGGCTACTTTCTAGGGGATCCATGTCCAATATGTGAGTCAAACCTCAGTTCTTAAATGTCTCCCATCTCAAACTGTTCTGTTCTTGACCAACTTGTTCACAGAAAAAAATATTTCTAATAACAAAACTGCAGTTCTAGGCCCTTTCATCTAGACCTGATAACCCTTTTATGCTGATACATTAGCATGACAAAAAGCATCTCTCAGGCCACAAACAGGAGAGAATGTAAATCAGTTTTCCTCTAAACTTCTAGTTGTTAGCATCTCAGGAAATTGTGCTGTGAATATTTTTGTGTGTTTTGCTGGTGAAATGGAAGCTTAGCATAATTTTAAAACGAGTGCTGATGTTGCTGTGTGAAAGTGCTCGAAAAACAATCATCACAGGAAATTGGAGAGATAGAAAAACTGTTGTTGATTTGGATAAATGAAAAGCAGCTGGCTGAGGCCATGATCCCTGAGAAAGAAGATGCTGCACCAGTGGAACGTGTGCTGAAAGTGATTTAAGGCTAGTTAAGGCTGAATCGACCCATGAACCAGTAGGTCACGGTTAGATTCCTGATCAGGGCACATGCCTGGGTTGTGGGCTTGATCCCCAGATCCTCTCTGATCATTGATATTTCTATCTCTCCCTCTCCCTTTGTCTCAAATCAATAATAAAAATATATTAAAATAAGTAAATAAAGCCAGTAGGGGTGGTTCCATAAAAGTAACATATTGTTTTATATAACATATAAAACATGTTATATAAACATGTTTATATAACATAAAATATGTTAGACATGTATTATGTATAAGAAAGATTAAAACAGAATCATTTAGTGGTCTGGAATGGATTCAGTTGACATTTCTAGTGGGGAAAATGATTCCATTTCTGAAGAACCTTCTGGAATGAATGAAGTTCGAGTGTATTTTCCATATATCTTTGCTTTATAATGGATAATTTTATTTGGTGTTTTAGGTTTGGTTTTGTAGACTTCAACAGTGAGGAAGATGCCAAAGCCGCTAAGGAGGCCATGGAAGATGGTGAAATTGATGGAAACAAAGTTACTTTGGACTGGGCCAAGCCTAAGGGTGAAGGTGGCTTCGGGGGTCGTGGTGGAGGCAGAGGTGGCTTTGGAGGCAGAGGCGGTGGCAGAGGAGGCCGAGGTGGATTTGGTGGCAGAGGCCGGGGAGGTTTTGGAGGTAAGGATCATTGGAGTCCTCATCAGTGGTCACTATCACTGGGGGAGGGAGACCTGGCAGCTTTGCACCTGTTCTTTAATGATGTCTTCCCTTCCTTCAGGTCGAGGAGGCTTCCGAGGAGGCAGAGGAGGAGGGGGAGACCATAAGCCACAAGGAAAGAAGACGAAGTTTGATTAGTTTCTTCTAATCCCTGTCTTTCCCTCTTCCATTTGAAAAAGAAAGGACTCTGGTGTTTTTACTCTGTTACCTGATCAATGACAGAGCCTTCTAAGGACATTCCAAGACAGTATACAGTCCTGTGGTCTACTTGGAAATCCATTTAGATAACATTTCAAAGGAGATAACCTGTTGGTTTTGACTGGATATTCGTATAAACTTTTTAAAGAGATGAGTGGTAGAGCTAACCCTTATCTGTAAGTTTTGAATTTATATTGTTTCTTCCCGTGTACAAAACCATTTTTTTCCTACAAATAGTTTTTTTTGTGTGTGTTGGGATATAAAGGAAAGCAGAATGTTTTATCATAATTTTGCTTCAGCAGCTATGGGACAAATTAAAAGTCCTAAACTCTGGTGCCAGACTTGTACTTCCTAGAGTGTTTCTCCTGGAATATTGTTGAAGGTGGAGCATGGTAAACCCACTTCAGATCCATCCCACCCCTGATGAAAATGCTTGGTGCTTAGGTTTCAAATGCTCCAGCCACAAGTTTGGTGAAATGGAAGTTTCCTCTGGCTTCTTGGGAGGCCAGCATGTTCTGACAAGCTCGGGAAAGAGGAACAGGAGCCCTTTGGTTAGGCCTCCTTAGATACACGCTGAGAGTATGGATTCTGGAATAGTCAGTGACTAATGTCAGATGGATGGACCAATGGGGACTGTGAGGCTGGGGAAGAAGCTACCAATCCAATAGATGATGGACCTGGTATTTTTTGGTCTATCTTCCAGCAACCTTAGGTGGAGCTATAAGAAAGGCCTTTGGTTTTGCACTATGTGCAGTACCCAGACATTCTAACTGACTTATTAAACATTCCCTGCCCCTGTTATACACACACACACACACTTTTGTTAGAAGTTAAAGGCTGATGAGATGTCTAGGGTCAAGGGACTGACATGATAAATTTACTTGAAAAATGGTGCCCCAGCCCAGCTGATGTGGCTCAATGGTTGAGTGAAAATGTATGAACCAGAGGTCACAGTTCAATTCCTGGTCTGGGTACATGCTGGAGTTGCAGGCTTGATCCCCAGTAAGGGGCATGCAGGAGACAACTGACCAATGATTCTCATGTTTCTCCCTCTGAAATCAAGGAAAAGTTTTAAAGTACCCCCGGTGACAGCTGAGTTTTTAAAAAATATATTTTGATTTCAGAGAGGGAGTGAGGGAAACATCAATGATGAGAGAATCATTGATCAGCTACCTCCTGCATGTCCCCTACTGGGGATTGAACCTGCAACTCATATGCCCTTGATTGGAATTGAACCTGGGACACCAGTCTGCAGGCCGATGCACTATCCACTGAGCCAAACAGGCTAGGGCACAGCTGAGATTTTTTAAATTGACCAACTCTTAAAAGCAGGTGGACTTAACTACCTGGTTACTAATCAGACTAATAAAAATGCAATACTGGTAGAATTCAATAAACTTACAAGGAAACCAACCTAAAAGGTAAGTGGGTAGTTTTTTTTTTCTGGTGGGATGTGGAAATCTAAGCCATGTGGCACATCAACCACTTACCAGTCCTGTTCCAAGTACTAAGGATTTAAGAGCAAGACAAGTCTTGCTTTTGGAGGATGGCAGTGCTAATGAAAGTGGTGCTGCCAAGGGAGGTCTGTCCTGATAGGGAAACCAAAATGAGCTGGGAGCCAGTGTTTTCCTAGACTAAAAGTTACAATTCCAAGCATGTCATGGTTAAATCTCAAAAGGCTGAGTGGAGTTAGAATTGAAATATCAAAAGTTGTTTTGTTAATGGTGCTTAATCCCTCCTAAACTGTCATGGGCCTATGAGGGGTCTTTGTGGGCCTCCAGGGACCCATCAACATTGACTCGGGCCTTCTCCCAATCAGATGCTTGGCTGCTTTGCTCAACTATTGACAGGCCTAAGAGTGTAATAGGCAATTTGGGAATTTAGGAGCATGAAGTAGGATTGCAACTAGCTCAGGCCCAATAGTCAGGGCTTATTCAATGCTTGTCTGACTTGGAAACGTGGAGTAGGGTTTTGGGGGCTTACCTTGTTGAAGGGAAGGTAAAGAAGGCTAGAGCCTGACCTGATAATTGCAAGAGGAGGCCTTGGCTGCTAGGGTAGGGCCTGTACTATAAGATACCTGTCCTGCCATTAGAGTTGGTCTCTGATAGATAAATGCTGATACCGTGTCCTCAATATGGGCAGGAAAGTTAAGGTTCTTCGTGCTACTTCCTTCCCATTAAGGGATGGAAACAGCCCAATCCTGTTAACTCCAGAGGTATGCTGGTCTAAATGAAGATGAGGGTAGAAGCCCAGCCAGTGTGACTTTGTGGTTAAGCTTTGACCTATGGAACCAAGAGGCCAAGGTTAGATTCCCAGTTAGGGCACATGCCCAGGCTGAGGGCTCAATTCCCAGTGGGGGTGTGCAGGAGGCAGCAGATTAACGATTATCCTCGATATTTCTATCCCTCTCCCTTTCTGAAATAAAAGTATTTTCTTAAAAAAAGGTGAGGATGGAGCGTGATTACCCTGCAGGGCTGGAGAGGAGTGCTAGGGCTTGCATTTAGGGTCAAGCCCTGTAAACATCACAGGTCTTCCTGATACCTGTCTGGTTTCTGATTTGGTGGGTTGGGTGAGGGCTTGCTGCCATTTTAGAAAAGCAGTCCCTTTCAGGAAATGGTTGTTGCTACTTTTGTCATTTTTCCAGCAGGTGGCAGCATATCCACAAGGATGTGGAAACGCCTTGGGAACCCTGAAGATTAGGCCAGTGGATTTTGAGCTCAATACTCTCAGATTAGTGACAGGGCCTGGGAATCTGCAGGAAGTCCACTCAAGACACTTTGAGAGATGTTGCAGAAGCCCCTAAGTCAGCCCTAACCGGTTTGGCTCAGTGGATAGAGCATCGGCCTGCGGACTCAAGGGTCCCAGGTTCAATTCCGGTCAAGGGCATGTACCTTGGTTTCGGGCACATCCCCAGTAGGGGGTGTGCAGGAGGCAGCTGATGTTTCTCATTGATGTTTCTGGCTCTCTGTCCCTTTCCCTTCCTCTCTGTAAACAATCAATAAAAATATATATTTAAAAAAAAATGAGTTCGCGTGTCACCTCTGACACGCGTGTCATAGGTTCGCCATCACTGCCCTAAGTGGATTCCAATTGGATCCAAGAACTAAAATGCATTGAATGTTTCTGTGCTCTTTCTCTGCGTTACCCTTTTATCTATGGTCTACTATCTCCTTGTATCTCAATCTCTGTCTCTCCTCAGCTTTAAGAAGTGCCCAAATCTTTCTTCTTCCAAAAAGAGGTTGTCCCCTGGCCCTCCCTCCACCAAGCTATTTCCCTCTTCCTTTCATTGCCAAACAGAAATACCACAATCTGGCTCTCAGCATTGTGGCTTCAGTCCTCATATCCCTACCCCTCGTGCTCATTAAGAGTGCCGATCAAAGGCTGCAAATCAGTGATCAGTCTTTCCTCCAGTTTATGGCTTCCCTGGAGAATCTGACAGATGATCCCTCCTTGCCTGAAACCCCTTCTCCTCCACCCTTCAAAGATGGACTGACAAACCAGAGTGGTGGCTCTGTGACAGCAGGCTGAGGTGGAAAGGGAAGGAAAATAAACCCTGGGATTAGGGCCTATCTCAGCAAACTGATTTTCACCAATTAATGGATATGAACCAATGTCTGTTCCTTATAGGCCAGGTAACCTATAATGGCAGAAGACAGCCCTAGAGGGTTCATTGCTGGTCCCTCTACATGGAAACATGAACATGTTCCTGGCAAACTGAATGAAGGGACTTTGTTTTGTTCACTATTCTGTCCTATGGGTGTAGAACAGTACCTGACACATACCAGGTACTTGGTGATGAATGAAGGAACCCTGGAGAAACTGCTTCCCTTGACTGCAGGGAACCCTATGGTGGCAGTGGGAGAGGACCTTAGGGCCAGGGATTCCTAATGTATAAAGTTCTTATATTTTTTTTTGTGTTGGGAATGTTTGGGGAGTCTGGTAAAACCTTTGAACCCCTCTTAGAATAAATGTCTTCAAAATTATTTTTAATCTTCACCAATGACATTTTTTTTTTTCCTGAGAGGAAGGGAGAAAGAGAAAGTGAGACATCAATGAGAGAGAGGATGGTTGCCTCTGTACTGCCCCAACCAGGGGTTAAACCCACAATGTAGGTATGTGCCCTGATCGATGATTGAACCTGGAACCTTTTGCTGTATGGGAGGATGCTCCAACCAACTAAGCCACCCAGCCAGGTCTCAAAATCATTAAAAAAAAAAAATTACAAAAAAAAAAAAAAAAAAAAAAAAAAAATTACAAGGGAAAACTATTAGAATAGTTACTTAAATATTTAAGAACAGCTTTTGTGATAGAATCGTATGTATTGATGCATTAGATAAAATGTATTGACATTTAAAATACTGTTAGAGAGTTGGTTCTGATAATGGTGGACTGGCTTCTAACAGACTAACCCTTCTGCTGATAATTATAAACTCTGGACAAAACTTTTGGAGATGTTGAAGGACAAACAATACCAGAAGCTGAAGCAGACACTATCCTTGAAATAAGGACAGTAGGTGAGATTCGTGCTTAGCCTGTAGTTGTGTTTTCAGGTGTCAAAATTCTCTTTGCAAAGAAATTGATAGTGTTTTGTGTCTGCGCCTTAGGTAAAGTGCTTCCCCAGCACTTGATCTTTGCAAGGCTGTTCTTGGCTCTATTTTCTTCTATGTCAGCGGTTCTCAACCTGTGGGTCGCGACCCTCGGAAAACACATATAGCATATCAGATATTTACATTATGATTCGTAACAGTAGCAAAATTACAGTTATGAAGTAGCAACGAAAATGATTTTATGGTTGGGGTCACCACAACATGAGGAACTGTATTAAAAGGTCGCGGCATTAGGAAGGTTGAGAACCACTGTATGTGGACAGCACTACCAAGAAACCTTGTAGATTTTCTAGGAGATCAAAATGGTTGTTTCAGAACTTCAAATGGGAAGACATGTCATTTAGATGGTTAAAAGTATCCACCAAATAAGGTAACCTAAGAATACAGTTTTTTTCTTCAGAGTCTTTCCAGAAGTGGGCTTTCTCCCTCTTTCAGAAAAAGACTTCTGCTGTCAGTCTGAACAAATGCCTTAGAACTTGTCCTTCAAAAGTCACCAAGAAGCACTTCAAATGACTGTTTTCCCATTTCCTGATAAACTTTTTTTCAAATGCAATGATTGAGAGACTTGCTTCTGATAAAGTCGATGACTTTTAGAAATGTTAACAAAACATCTTTTAGGATGTTGGAAAAGTCTTTGTTGCCCATGCACATCTATGTAAAATGACAAGGGGAGCTTTCTTTATCGCTAAATTTGCAAATTCAGTTTTGCAGGAGGCTCATCTGCTCAGAGAATGAACCTTTCTATTCAGGCAAAGTTTTATTTGGCAAAAAACCTTTTTACCACTTCCAAAATGTTGACAGCCTTTGTAGTTTCCAAAGGCGATTTACAAAGTAAGAATTCTTGGGTAGCGTCAGCATGTCCATAATGAGCAAAAGCATGAGCAAAAGCCTCTTTGGGGAATAATGAGGCTGCTGTTTCCTAAAAGACCTACTTTAAAATCCTATATAATAAAAGGCTAATATGTAAATCGACCGAACGGCAGAACAACCAGTCACTATGATGCACACTGACCACCAGGGGGCAGATGCTCAATGCAGAAGTTGCCCCCTGGTGGCCAGTGTGCTCCTACAGGGCGAGTGCCGCTCAGACAGAAGCTGGACTCACGGCTGGTGAGCGCAGCAGCGGTGGAGGGAGCCTCTCCTGCCTCCGCGACAGCGCTAAGGACCCCTTGGGGGATGTCCGTCTGCTGGCCTAGGGGTCCTGGACTGCAAGAGGGCTCAGGCCAAGCTGAGGAACCCCCCTCCAGTGCACGAATGTCATACACCAGGCTTCTAGTGTTAAAATAAATGTCATCTCTTCTACTACACATTACATCATTTGATGGGGGAACTGCTTCCAATGTTTTCTTTTGACTCAATCCAGAAAGTGGCTCCATAATGTGTGTGCATGTCCTGACACTCTGACATGGGAGATTTTCTTTGGCTTCTGGTAACCAATCTTAGAGGATGCTTTCATAAAAGCTTCTTGTGAAATAGCCAATCCAAGTGTTGGAAGTGTTCCAGCTTCTTTGAATTGAGCTTTTCTTACATAAAACCCCTCTTCATCTCTATGCACTTTTAGGACATATCATGCCCTTTCTGTTTTGCTGGTTTCATTCTTCCATTCACAAAAAAATTTCAGCACAAAAATACCTGGCTTTTGTATCCTGTTATGTTCATTATTCAAAGTGAAACTGGCCCGGCTGCTGTGGCTCAGTGTTTGAAAGTCGACCCATAAATGAGGTCACCAGTTCAATTCCCAATTAGGGCAAATGCCTGGGTTGGGAGCTCCATCCCCAGTAGGGGCCTGCAGGAGGTATCTGGTAGATATTTCTTTCTCTCTACCCTCTCCCTTCCTCTTTCTAAATCAATAAAAATATATTTTAAAAAACAACAAAAAGCTCTGACTGGTTTGGCTCAGTGGATAGAGCGTCGGTCTGCAGACTGAAGGGTCCCAGGTTCGATTCCAGTCAAGGGCATGTACCTTGGTTGCGGACAGATCCCCAGGAGGGGGTGTGCAGGAGGCAGCTGATCGATGTTTCTCTCTCATCGATGTTTCTAGCTCTCTATCCCTCTCCCTTCCTCTCTGTAAAAAAATCAATAAAATATATTTAAAAAAACAAAACAAACAATAAAACAAAAAAGTGAAACTGAATGATAGTCATTTTTTAAATGTTTTTTTTAAAAAAATTGATTTGAGAGAAAGGGAGAAGAAGAGATGGAAACATCAATGAGAGAAACATCAATTAGTTTCCCTTGCACTCCCCCTAATAGGAATTGAGCCTGCAACCCGGGCCTGTGTCCTGACTAGGAATCAAACCAGCAACCTGTTGGTGCATGGGTTGATGTTCAACCACTGAGCAACACCAGCCGGATTGTGATGGTCTTTTTTTTTTTTTTTTTTTTTAAATATATTTTATTGATTTTTTACAGAGAGGAAGGGAGAGAGATAGAGAGTTAGAAACATCGATGGGAGAGAAACATCGATCAGCTGCCTCCTGCACACCCCCTCCTAGGGATGTGCCCGCAACCAAGGTACATGCCCTTGACTGGTATCGAACCCGGGACCCTTCAGTCCGCAGGCTAACGCTCTATCCACTGAGCCAAAACGGTCAGGGCTGTGATGGTCTTTTGAATGTGTCAACCTGACTAGGCTACAGTCCCTAGTTCTTTCATCAAACACTAATTTAGGCATTGCTTGGGAACTGGCAATGGGGAAAATTCTGAGGCAGGTGGCCTGGATTACGGATGGGAAGTCAAATATGCTGCCCTCCCACCAACCACCACGCACTCCCCCTGCAGACTCCACTGGTTCTTTTTTTTTTTTTTTTTAATATATTTTATTGATTTTTTTTACAGAGAGGAAGGGAGAGAGAGAGAAACATCGATGAGAGAGAAACATAGATCAGCTGCCTCCTGCACACTCCCTACTGGGGATGTGCCTGCAACCAAGGTACATGCCCTTGACCGGAATTGAACCTGGGACCCTTCAGTCTGCAGGCTGACGCTCCATCCACTGAGCCAAACTGGTTAGGGCTCCACTGGTTCTTAAGGTGCTTGGAACAACTGTGGCTAAACTGACTTCTGACTGGTCCCTTGCTTTTGGTTCTCCCTACTGGGAACTGTGTGAAAAGGGATATCCTGAGCCACATTCTGTTCCTTTTGAATATGTTGACTGAACCTGGTCAGAATTGCATAGAGAACTAAAGGACCAAAAATAGCCCAGAGTCCCCCATTCATCCGGACTATAGATTGATGGGGGGTGGGGGGGTTCAAGCTAACTGCAGTGAATTACGCAGTGAGCAGCATATGAGAATGCAGAGACAGAAAGTAGACACTCTCAGGGAGCTTGGCCGTGAAGGTCAGAGTAGATAGCAGTAGCTGAAGAGGATTATAGGATTGAAGGAGAGGTTTTTGTTTTTGTTTGTTTTTAATATATGAGAAACTTGAACCCATTTAGGTGACCATTGAGAAGGTCTCAAATAGGCGGGTGCATAGGAAGCATGGAAATAGACCCAACTGTACCTGAGAATCTATACTAATAAAAGCCTAGGTGGCCCTTGCGCGACGCCCTCATGTAATCACAAGATGGCCGCCCCCACATCGTCACAAGATGGCAGCCACCAGATGGTCGGTAGAGGAGGACAATTGTGGGCGATTGGGCTGGCAGGGGAGCAGCTAGGCATCAATTGGGCCGGCAGGGGAGTGGTTAGGGGGTGATCAGGCTGGCAGGCAGAAGCGGTTAGGGGCAATCAGGCAGGCAGGCAGGCAGGCAGGCAGGCTAGTGGTTAGGAGCCAGCAGTCCCGGATTGTGAGAGGGATGTCCAACTGCCAGTTTAGGCCTGATCCCACATCCCCTGAGGGGTCCCAGATTGGAAAGGGAACCCCCCCACCCGGTGCACGAATTTCGTGCACCAGGCCTCTAGTCTATACTAATAAAAGGGTAATATGCTAATTAGACTGGATCAGCCAGACATCTTCTGGACATCCAACTTCTGGACAAAATCAGGCCAGCAGGGGAGCAAGCAGTTAGGGGCAATCAGGCCGGCAGGGGAGCAAACGGTTAGGGGTGATCAGGCCGGCGGGGGAGCAAGCAGGGGCAAGATCAGGCTGGCATGGGGGAGCAAGCAGTTAGGGGCGAGATCAGGCTGGCGAGGGAGCAGTTAGGGGTGATCAGGCAGGCAACTAGAGGCAGTTAGGGGCAATCAGGCAAGCTGGCAGGTGAGCAGTTAGGAGCCTGAGGTCCCGGATTGTGAGAGGGATGTCCAACTGCGGGATCGGGCCTAAACCAGCAGTCAGATATCCCCCAACGGGTCCCACATCCCCTCATTTCCAGGATCTTCCTGTCCTTTCCTCTCCTAGCTCCTTCAACACTTCCACATTGGAGAGGGTGCAGGCTGGGCTGAGGGACCCCACCCCCCATGCACGAATTTTGTGCACCAGGCCTCTAGTTTATAATAATAAAAGCACAATATGCTAATTAGACTGGACAGCCTTCCGGATGACCTTCTGGACAAAACCAGGGTTGTGAGGGAAGCCTGGTTCTGGGTGCCTGCCTGCAGCTGGAGGAAAGCCAGTGCTGGCAGCCTGGGGAAGGAAGGCCTACTCTTACATGAATTTTGTGCATCGGGCCTCTAGTTCACTATATAATAAACTTTGCACTTTGGATTGGTGGAGGAAAGACAGACTGGTGTGAGAACAACTGGATAACCACCTGCCTGGAGAAATATTGTGTTAGCACTTCATGCCTTATATTAAAATAAATTTTAGGTGGATCAAAGGTATTGATATGAAAAGTGAAATATAAAATACTAGGGAAAAAAGAAAGTAAAATACTAGAAGAAAACATGGGAAGTGACAAATATTTTCACAGCATATGAGATAAATGTCTGTGATGAAACCATTCTACAAATAATTTAAATAGACAAATAAGGCAATAGAAAAATAGACAAAGGTTTTGAACAACCCTTTCTCATAAAAGGAAATACAAATGACTCATAAACACATAACCAATGTGACCTTATTTGGGATAATAGAAATACAAATTAAAACTACAACAGTATACACCTTTTCTTACCTGTTAGATATGCAAGGATCACCACGTTTGCTAACATACTTTTGGCAAGAGGGGCTCCCTTTGTGTTGCTCTAGTGCAGTGGTTCTCAACCTTCCTAATACCACGACCCTTTAATACAGTTCCTCATGTTGTGGTGACCCCCAACCATAAAATTATTTTCGTTGCTACTTCATAACTGTAATTTTGCTACTGTTATGAATCGTAATGTAAATATCTGATATGCAGGATGTATTTTCATTGTTATAAATTGAACATAATTAAAGCATAGTGATTAATCACAAAAACAATATGTAGTTATATATGTGTTTTCCGATAGTCTTAGGCGACCCCTGTGAAAGGGGCGTTCGACCCCCAAAGGGGTCGTGACCCACAGGTTGAGAACCACTGCTCTAGTGCATGGATTTAGTACAATTTCTAGGGAGAGGGAAAGTTGGTAAATAGCTGTCTGTTATGGGCTGTGTACCCTCAAAATTCAAACAGATTTTAATATGTTGAAATCCTAACACCCAGTACCTCAGAATGTGATGGTGTATGGAGGTAAGGTCTTTAAGGAGGTAATCAAGTAAAAATAAGGTCATTAGGTGGGTTCTACTCCAATATGACTGGTGTTCTTACAAGAAGAGGGAATTAGCCGAAACCGGTTTGGCTCAGTGGATAGAGCGTCGGCCTGCGGACTGAAAGGTCCCAGGTTCGATTCTGGTCAAGGGCATGTACCTGGGTTGCGGGCACATCCCCAGTAGGAGATGTGCAGGAGGCAGCTGATCGATGTTTCTCTCTCATCGATGTTTCTAATTCTCTATCTCTCTCCCTTCCTCTCTTAAAAAAAAAAAAAAAAAGAAGAGGGACTTAGACCCAGACACAGAGGGAAGACCATCTTCAGACACAGGGAGAGATGGCATCTGCAAGCCAAGAAGAGAAGCCCCAGAAGAAACCAGCCCTGCTGACACCTCCATCTCAGACTTCCAGCCTCCAGACTGTGCATAGATTCATTTCTGTTATTTAAACCACTCAGTCTGTGGTACTTCGCTATTGCAGCCCTAGCTGACTAATGCATTATCAAACTTTAAATTGGCCTGGAAATGTGACTTGTAGGAATTTCTGTTACAGATAGGATAGCCCATGAGCTCATGAGCATGTACAAGGATATGCAAGCAATATTGTTTGTATCAGTCCAGGTTTAAACAGGAAAATGGAAGCCATTCTAGGTATTTTGAGTAGAAAGAGATTAATAGAGAGAATTAGAAGCTGGTAGAAGCATTGAAGGAGCTGGGAGAGGAAAGGACAGGAAGATCCTGGAAATGAGGGGATGTCGGGGAAGGTGCCACCAATGATCCCAGGTGCCAGCAGATGATCCCCAGGAGAACACCAGGAGCTTCTGGAAGCTGTCCCCAAGCATCTCAGCCGCCTATTGCTCTGAAGTAGAGGTCTTTCAGGGGGACCCCAGAAGCCCAGGAAAGATGGCCCAGCTGCTGTTGGAGAACAATGGTGTCTACAACCTCAGCCTTCCAGATCAGGTGAGGGTGTCTCTCATGGGTAGAATTCAGTCTAGATTAGAACATACTGGATAGGGACTCCGAAAATTTAGGGAGATGGAAATTCAGGGGATGGGGATGATATTACAGTAACAATGATGGATCTAGGGGCTGGTTGTAGACATCAGGACTCATCCACAGAGTGCAACACCAGGCAGCTTCCGGTGGAATGTGGCTAACTCCACATGGACTGAGATGGGATGATCTTTCAGATTCATGTTTAAGTAGCAAGTCTTTTGTCCCAATTTGTGTAACAGATAAAAAGGGTGAGCCCTGGCTGGTGTGGCTCAGTTGGTTGAGCATTGTCCTGTGCACCAAGGTCACCAGTTTGATTCCTGGTCAGGGCACAAGCCTAGGTTGTGGGTTCAGTCCCCGAACGGGAGGCAACCAATCGATGTTTCTTTCTCTCCCTTCCCCTTCTTCTCTCTAAAATCAATGAAAACATATTTTAAAAAACCCCAAAAAGATAAAAGGGGCGATAGCTCCGTGTGTGCTTGCTCGTAGACTATCTCAGGAAACATCCACAGAGACAGGGGGCAGTGGTGG
Source organism: Myotis yumanensis (assembly GCF_028538775.1). Classification (NCBI taxonomy): domain Eukaryota; kingdom Metazoa; phylum Chordata; class Mammalia; order Chiroptera; family Vespertilionidae; genus Myotis; species Myotis yumanensis. The sequence continues at coordinate 30,560,199 of NW_027223759.1, read as the reverse complement.
CCTCGGGGGACCGGAAAGTGGTAACGGGCACAGGCGGGAGAGGAACTTTTCCTCATTATATTCTCCTTTGTCATGTTTGTGCTTCGAGCATATACATATTCAAAATGTAAGTAAAATAATTAAAAAATCAAATGACCAAATAGAGAAATAAACTTTCTCCAAAGATCGAGGGGAAGCCTGGAAGCACCCAGCCCTGGCAGAAGCCCACAGATTTCCTGGGCCTCCCTGCACAACTGTGTGTCTCAGTGACTGTCAGCTGCACTGGTGGCTAAAGGGGAGGCCTAGGGAATCTGAGGAAGACAGAACAGGTCTTGAGGACAGAGCCTGAGCCCAGGGACAAAGCAGGCCCTGTCCACCTGGACATCAGCGTCTGCCAGCCCAGCCCCTGCATGGGGGAGCAAGGCCAGGAAACCAGAAAGCTCTGTCTGAAGCAAGGACAAGCTGCAGGCCTGAAGCTTGGGGTCTCTGTAGGCTGCTGGTTTCAGGTATCCCTTTAGGAGCTCATACCTTTTGCCTATTTCTTAAAAAACCCAAAATAACAACAAAAAAATCCCTGTCCGGTGTGGCTCAGTTGGCTGGGTGTAGTCCTGTGCACCTAGGGATTGCTGGTGTGATTCCCTGTCAGGGCACATGCCTGGGTTGTGAGGGCTTGATCCCTGGTAGTGGGTGTGCAGGAGGCAACCAGTCGATGTTATGTGCTCACATCAATGTTTCTCTCTTTCTCTCTCTCTCAAAATCAATTTAAAAATCTTTTTTATATTAAAAAACAACAACCCCAAATATATCACCTTGAATTTTTTTAAAACGCATACTGCCTTTGCTTTATTCTGAGCACTTCAGGTAGATATGAGTGGACTACTCCAGCCTTACCACCAGGTCTCTGGACTGATTGATGTTGACTTACATTCAATGTCTCCAACCAGGTCACCAATGGCTCTGTAGGGAGCAGTAGATCTGGAGGTTCAGACTTCCCCACCAGAACCAGGATGGGAGGGGAGGGGTGCAGGTGAGAAACGTGTACAATGCTGAGGGTCATGGTTGGAGCTCAGGCAGAGGGATTCATCAGGGCAACTCCCTCAGCTTCACTCAGTGCCCAGTTCCTCTCTGAGCGTGGCACACAGAGTCCATAAAATAAGACATTTTTCAGCCTTGAACTTGATCTCAAAAAGTGGAAATGCTTCTGAGGTCTCAATTTTAGTCATACCTTGTTCTGTCTAGCACCTGTTATCATTCTGAAATTTTTTTTTTTTTTTTAACAGAGAGGAAGGGAGAGGGACAGAGAGTTAGAAACATCGATGAGAGAGAGAGACACCAATCAGCTGCCTCCCGCACACCCTGCACTGGGGATGTGCCTGCAACCAAGGTACATGCCCTTGACCGGAATCAAACCTTGAGTCCGTAGGCCGACGCTCTATCCACTGAGCCAAACCGGCCAGGGCTGAAATTTTTCTTTTAAGTTGGTTTATCTTTCACTGATTTTCCAGTTATTTTATTAATTATTTCACTTTTACATCTTCCTTGTTCATTAAGTCTTGTATGCCCTTTCCTATTTGCAACCCTCCTAATTTCTGAGCATCTGGTTGAATTGCTTACCTCGGCCAAGGACCATGAGGTTGCAGAGACACCTGGCCTCCCTTGCTCAGCTGGAAGGACTCAGAGTCTCCAACCTATTGTCAAGAGGAAGGGCCTGACTCCACAGGCCTGGGGGAAGGGCTCCTCACCCCACTTTTGGCCTCTAGTTCCTCAGACCTTCTGGTCCCTCCCCAGGTAGCCCTGACTCCACATCACCTATCGGTCCAGTACCCACAGTCTTTTGAAGCACAAATGGTGGAAATGTGAATATACTTAAATCTAGTGTCTTTTTCTTTGTGACACCATCCCTTGCTTTATGTAGAGAACAATAACATTTTCATGTATGGTTACCACTGTTTTTATTTTTTTACCTTTTGCCCTTTAATTTCTTTGGATTTGGATTTTGTTATGTTACTACATGTTATTTTTGTTATTTTCCAAACAATCACATGTCCTAGAATCATGTATTGAATGAACAGTCTCTTGCCCACTAATTTTCTTTCTTTTTTTTTAAATTAAAAAATATTTTTATTTTTTAAAAGATGTATATAATTTTTAATTGATTTCAGAGAGGAAAGGAGGGGGAGAGAGAGAGAGAAACATCAGTGATGAGAGAGAATCATTGATCGGCTGCCTCTTGTAAGCCCCAAACTGGGGATTGAGCCTGAAACCTGGGCATGTGCCCTTGACTGGAATCGAACCTGGGACCCTTCAGTCCCCAGGCCGATGCTCTATCCACTAAGCCAGTGATGGCGAACCTTTTGAACTTGGCGTGTCAGCATTTTGAAAAACCCTAACTTAACTCTGGTGCCGTGTCACATATAGAAATTTTTGATATTTGCAACCATCGTAAAACAAAGACATATTTTTGATATTTATTTTATATATTTAAATGCCATTTAACAAAGAAAAATAAACCAAAAAAATGAGTTCGCATGTCATAGGTTCGCCATCACTGCACTAAGCCAAATCAGCTAGGGCCCCACTAATTTTCAATTTCTGCTTTGTTATATGCGATAGTCCTAATTACCCCAGAGTCAGTTTCTGATCTATTAAACATCATTAATCTGACCATGTATTATACCAGACAATATTAATTAACTACTGTAGTAGTTAATTTGTAATGGGTTTTTAATCTGGTAAAGCTAGTTTCTTTTATTTTCAAATATTCTTAATTAGTTTTGATTGTTTCTTCTTTCAGATGGCTCTTAAAAGAGCTTTGTCAAATTCTACCAAAAAAAAAAAAAAAAGGAAAAAAGAATTTTGTATAGAATTGTTAAAACTTAAACATTAATATTACTACAGGAACATGTTTTTCAATTGTTTTATATCACTAAGAAAAAGTTTTTTTTTGTTTGTTTTGTTTTGTTTTTTTTTTGAACAGAGCCTAAATCTTTATTTTTCATAACCTACATTTTTTCAAATTAGACAGTTTTACACTGAATGACACAAAAGGAAACTTAAATTACCAATAGTTACACATAAGCTTGATTCCAGTCTTAATGAAAATAGAACAAACAAAAATCCTAAGAAAGCTCCTGTTTTGTGAACTGGCATCTGTTGGCTCTCCTTCAGTCTTCGATTGTCTGCTGCTTTCTGTGTAACCTCTACTGACAGCTCACACCCTCCTCACCTACTTACCTTGTGAGAAACATAACCTGCAGCGCTCCTGACTACAGCTAGTGACAGCTGGTGATGAGCCTACAGGGGAGGGCCTGATCAGAAACATCATGACACTAACTCTTTAAGAAGCAACTACAATACTTGAAATTCATATCTGTAGAAACGGGGCCAGATTCCTGTATTTCCAAAGTATCATCATCACACGATTGTACAAGTTAAAATGTCATTTGTGATCGTTGTATCTCTGATTCTATACCTCAAAATACTGCTGGGGAAAAAGAGTTACATTTTTTTAAATGTACAAAGCCATATACTACTAGCCATTTGCATCACAGCTTCCTGTTGTGCCAACTCTCATTCTTTTCTGTGTAGAAAATCTAAAGGATAGTATCAGGAAGGTTTTTAGGACATTATACAGTTATTTGGCATATCACTTTGCTTAATTAAAATGGATGTTATAAAAATCCATCAGAGCAACGTTTCAATTCTGGACGCCATAGACTGGCTGTGGGAGCGGTCGCTGCAGCGCACGCCTCACCACGCTGTGACTGGTCAGTGACCACCTTCATCCTGCATGCAGCTGCTGGGCTCTCCACTCACCAGCAGGCACTGCCTCACAGAAAGGCTTTGTCATTATATCATTTGGGGATGACTGTGGTTCCCTCCTCCAGCAAAGATCACAACACTCAGAATTCCTAGGCTCTGAGCTTGCCTTTCCAACTCTCTTTATGGGACTCATTAGTTCGGGCAGAAGAGGTCAGTTATTTCCGATTTTTTCATCAGCTATCTGGCAACCACAAAGAAATAATTTCCACGTTCCTTTTACAGGCATTTGCACAATATTAGCACTGGGGTGTACTTCTAGGTGTATAAAGGATGCTGGCTGCTCTGAGGAGGGCATTTTCCTCTGGCAAAGTAAATCAGGCTGGGCTATCTGTGATTTTCAGTAGTAGATTATTTTTCACTTCCCTGGAAGATACTGCCAGTTTCTGCTTTCTACATTACACTTCAAAAACCCTTTCACACCAGCTATGATTAACACATATTTACATACTTTTAGGAAGAGCATGGACACATCCAAAGGCTTTCATGAGACTGTCCAGTTCCCTCTGCAGTAGCAAAGCGGCAGAATCAGCTCAACACACCAGTTTAAATGGGAAGAAAAACCTCAACAAATTAAAATAATATTCAAACCACAACATTTAGTTTATCTACATCCAGCTCAATAGCAACATCTAAGAAAAAGTTTTTATGTTTCTTCATTCACCTCTCATATTTATTATTAAGGCATTCCTATTAATCATTTTTTATGGTTATATTTCTACATATTACCAACAAATAATCAGAAACTGAAATTTTAAGGCCCTGGCTCGGTAGTTCAGTTGGTTAGAGTGTCATCGCGATACACCAAAGTTTTGGGTTTGATCCCTGGTCAGGGCACATACAAGAATCAACCAATAAATGCATAAATAAGTGGAACAACAAATCAACGTTTCTCTCTCTCCTCTCTCTCTCTCTTTCTCTCTCTCTACTCCTCCCTCCCTCTCTCCCTTTCTCTCTCTAAAAATCAGTTAACAAAAAAATAAATATAAATTGGGGGTGACCACAAATGAACAATCCTATGGATTTTGGTGGGTAGGGAATGGAAGCTAGATTGCAAGAAGGATCAATAGTACCCAATAGAAACACAATCTTGTAAGGAGGGGGATGGTGGAGGGGCACAGGCTTACCTGGGGGCCCAAAAATGGGAAGCATCAGATCTTGAGCAGAGCATGAGGGTCAACTTCAAACTCAGGTTCTATGGGTTGAGTCTATTATTTTTGTTGCCACACAACCCCTTTCTTTGGGGAACCCGTCCTTCCCTCACTGCCCCTTCTATTATAATCCTGCTCAGGCCATGTGGGGCTACCCCTGCACCTGGCCTTGGTGATGTCCTGATAGAGGATTCCATTCTTCTTACTGTGGACACTGGTTCACACTTGGACATACGATACAAGCCAACCTAATTAGAGTCTTCCTTTAAGTTTTTGCCAGAAATATCAGAAAAGACACTCATTATTTTTTTTGGTGGGGGAGTGTGAAGCTGCCTGGGACCATCTTTTCCTCCATTTGGAGATCAAGTCAATTCAAAGAAAAGAAGAGCAACAGATAAAGAACCATCATTTACGCACCCGGACCCAGCCATGCCTGAAACCCTAGATGTGTTACACACACATTAAAAGGTTTTTTTGTTTGTTTTGTTTTGAGCTAGTTTGGAGTTGGGTTTCTATCAGATACGAGTGACTGCAACCTGAATAAGAAATAGTTTGTGGCAAAATTGAAAAAACAAAACAAACAAAACAAAACACGAAAAAACCCTCATTCCCCCAGGGACCCAAGCAACCCTACTGTGGGATCTGTCTCCCTAGTAAGATATGAGAAGGGGAGATGCATCTCAGCTAGGTGCAGATTCAGAGGCGCTGGTGAGAAAGCTGGGGGGAGGGGGAGGGAGATGAGGAGGTGGGAAGCAGCTACAATCTCCATAAGAGGAAGGATGGACTGACTGCCTTGTCCACTCTCTGTCCCCAAAGCCTAGCAGAGTCAGCCCTAATGTGCAACAGGTTCCCAAGGTTCCTTCTAGTCCATGGTTGTGCAGCAATGCCCATGGGCTATGTAAGTGGTCCTGAAGGTGCAGTGTGGGTACAGGGTGCTGGGTGAGGGCCAATTATCCAGGTGGAGAGTCCATGAGAGTGATGAGGAGGTCAGTGAGCAAAGTCCAGCTGTGGTGAGAATTATGCAGGAGACAAGCCCAGAGATAATTCTAAAAAGAGAAGGGGGACTACTGAGCAATAGGATTTAGGGACAAATGGGAAACCAAGTACCTGGGAGCTACGAGACAGAGGTGGAAGGGTGTGCAGTTTGGGGGAGTCAGGAGAATTCACGGGGCTCTGTTTGCTGTGTTTGGGACCTGGGTTATACTAACTTCATAAAATGAGTATTTTGTGTCAGAAATGGGTTACATACACTGGAATGGTCTCCAGAGACTTTAAGAAAGTGATTCTTTGATAATGCCTTCAAAGAATAGGAAGATGGGTTCTCTTTCCATTTATTTATTTAATACTAGACCCGGTGCCGACATTCCTACACTCATGGGGGGGGGGAGGGGGGAGTCCCTCAGCCTGGCCTGAGACCTTTCACTGCCCAGGGCTCTGTTACTCTCTTTTTAAAGTCCCAAACAACACAGCCTCAAATTACATAAAACATATCTAGCAAGAAATGTTTGGCTAGGTCTGGATGAGCTGGGCTGATTTGATCTGAGTCTGGCCTTTCAGCAAGCAGCTGGTTTTAGCTACTAGCAACTGCAGGCAGCTATGGTGGAGGACGGCCAGCTATCTCTAGACCTGCCTCCAACCTTCCAGACCACGTGCATGGTTCCGAGTGGTGGTTAATGTGCAGCCTTTGCAGCCTGGCTGCCTGAGCTCCGACCTCAACCCATCACTTACAACCAGGCGGCTCCAGCAAGTCTGCGTCTGTTCTACATCTCTGTCCTGGGTGAGCAGCTAGATCAGACCAACCCTGAAGGCCTTTCACTCATGCCAGCTGGCAAATCCCCTTTAAAGTTTCAGTTTGAGCTGAATTTTATGTCACTTGCAACCAAACATATCCTAACCAACGTTGGCTATGAATTAGCTTTTATTAAAACATGGGCTATATCATTTGTCAGCGAGAGCTCAGATACTAAACAATTAAGACAGCAACTATTTCCAGATATCTAAGGCCTTCATTCTGAAGTCAGAAGGCCCAGGAGGCTGGGCTGGCCACAATGATTCTGTCAATCAGAAGGGCGGCACTCAGCTCCTTGGTGGGTAAAAAGAGGGTCATTCCTCCTTCCCCTGAATGAGCCCCCGCCCCGCCCCCTAAGGTCAAAGTTACCTCACAGCCTCCAAAGCCACCATGTCTGTCCGGATCTTGGTACACTTCCATCTCCTAAACTTTACCCTTCAGCTCAGTGATACCTGCTATCTTAGAAAGCTTTCCTTATACAGATGAACCCAAAGGAAAGGACAAAGCCCCTGGAATCCCACCCCGAGGAATTCCCGCGAAATGGTTTGGCAGTTTCCCCGCATTTCTGAGGCACACACGCCCTTGTTAACGCGGATGACTCGGGGTACAAGCCATAGATTTCACGTAACCAGCTCAAATCGTCCTACTGTCACGTTGCCCTATGTGGTCAGTTGGGGGCGCTCCACGCCCTCTCCTGGGATTGCCCAGCACCAGGGACTCCTCCCTTCCTCCCGCCCTGCCCGGCGCTCAGGACTTTCCCGGGGCCGTGCCCAGGCCCCACCGCTACGAGAGGCAGTTCCGAGGGGTCTGCGGTCCGCCCCGCTCCCCCCATGGCCAAGCAGCGAGGGCCTGCAGGTAGGTTCCGTTGGCTACGTCGCGTTTCGGGGTGCGGACCCCGAGGTGCTGAGACGCGCACTCCTGCCCAGACCCCTGAGATCAGGTGGATTCCCGCCCGCGTTGCAACCCCACCCCAGACAGCACAGCGCGATGGCCCCCACTAAGCCCAAGGGTTCGGCGATGGTCACGGGATGGTCGCGGGGCCGCGGGCTGGGCTGCCCGTCCTCGGGCGCCCGCACCCTCCAGCAACTTTTCTGCCCAGCGGTTTCAAGCCCCCAGGCTGGACAGGAATTCCCGGCGTTCTTGCCGATTCGGCGGCACCGGTGGGAGGAGATTCCTGATAAGTCACCGATTGCAGTGCAGGGTCAGTAAATCCCAGCCCGGCCGGGGAGTTCCCCGCGCGGGGGCGCCCGAGTCACCCGGGCAGCTGTTTAAAACACCTAGGCTCGCGCTCACCCCGACATCGCCGGGAGTTGGGACCTGGACGCAAGCATTTTTTCTCAAAGCTTTCTTGGGGACTTTTCAAAAGAGCAGCAGGGCTGAGCCCCTCCGGGAAGCTTGAACTCTAGGTTCAGCTGGAAGGTGTGAAATTCATTCCAAGATTCCAGTTCTGTATTAGAATTATATGCAAAAAGTGCATTGTACTCCCTAATGTGTCTGTGTTCATCCTATATAATAAGGGTAATATGCAAATTGCGCTAATGACGGAATAACCAGGAACACCTGTGGCTATGACGGGAACTGACCACCAGGGGGCAGACACTCAATGCAGGAGCTGCCCCTGGTTGTCAGTGCACTCCCACAGGGGAAGGTCAGCTTAACCACAACCTGGCTCATTGATGCGCTAAGGATTCGCTAAGGATGTCTGACTGCGGGGAGCAGGCTTGGAGCAGGCCTAAGTTGTCAGTCCGACATCCCCCAAGGGGTCCCGGACTGCGAGAGGGTGCAGGCCAGGCTGAGGGACCCCCCCCCCCGCCCCCCAGTGCAATAATTGTCCGGTCAGGGGCACGTGCCCAGGTTGTGGGCTCGATCCCCAGTGAGGTACTTGCAGGAGGCAGCCAATCCATGATTCTCTCTCATCGTGGATGTTTCTATCTCTCTCTCTCTTCCTTCCTCTCTGAAATCAATAAAAATATATATTAAAAAAAATTCTAAGTTTTCAATCAAGCATCAGACATAACATGGAAGTTACTAAAACCCTCAAATACACATGGAAGTTACTACCAAGGAAAAAGGGAGAAGGGGGAAGGTCTTGAGAGAATAGGGGGAGGGGTTAGCAGCACATACCTGAGTTCAAGTTGTGCAACAAACAACTGTGGGACCCTTTTTTGGGGGGAAGGGGAGCTTCCATTTCTAAAGTTGAGCATGGTGCATAATGGGGTTCTAGAAGCTTCCCGCCCTGCTCTACAGCCTAGGTCAGTGGTCGGCAAACTCATTAGTCAACAGAGCCAAATATCAACAGTACAACGATTGAAATTTCTTTTGAGAGCCAAATTTTTTAAACTTAAACTATATAGGTAGGTACATTGTTATTAACTTAATTAGGTACTCCTAAGCTGGCCTTTGCTAAAAACGTCCTCAATTTGATCGAGGTATGTTCGCTGAGGTCGACCCCTTTCAACTATCCCACCCACACTTGTCTTGTATACTTGTTTCAGATAGATGAGTGTGGATGGGAGAGTAGGAAGGGGTCGACCTCAGCGAACGTACCTCAAAACAATGTACCTCCCCCGCGCTGCGTATCCTGTGGCCCACCTACACCATGTCTCCCGTCGCCTGACCGACCGACACCCCCCACTTCTTCTAACGCCACTTCTTCAAAATAGACTCGCCCAGGCAGAAAACCGACTTCTGCGCATGGGCCACGAAGTTTCAATCGCACTGTACGGGCGCGCCCGCACGTGGTATTTTGTGGGAGAGCCACACTTAAGGGGCCAAAGAGCCGCATGTGGCTCGGGAGCCGCGGTTTGCTGACAAGGCCTAGGTGGAGAGTCAGTCACCTGGATTCAGGCTTTCTTTGTTAAGGGTAGGGTTCTTTGAGTGGTCTCCTTCAGTAATGTAAATGTGGGCGAAAGGGCACCCATTGCCCTGGGGTGGAACCAGCTTTTGTGGCCTGACAAAGGTACCCCTTCTCAAGGCCCCTTGGAATGCAGAGCTGGCAGCAGGGGAGGGAGGGGAGCGTTTTGGATCTGAAGCCCAGGGCCTTGGGAGAGGAAAGAGCTTGAGACCCGTCTCCCCTCAACCTGCCCCCCAGATTCAGGTTGGGGACTGACTAACATTTACTGTCAGGAAAGGCCTGGAAAGTTGCTTCCCAAGAACAGTCTGAATGTTTGTTGGGTTCCCCAGCCGACTGTACAGCTGAATGTGAGCACCCCTATCTGGGGCTGCTCTTTGGGGAAGGCTGGCTGAGCTGGTGAGGGTGACTAAGAGGATCCCTCGTGCCGGAAGCATGTTTCCCTGCAGCCCTGCCAGGCAGGTTCACCTACAAAGCTACAGGACTGTGTGGGCTCCACAGCGCCCCCGTGTGGAGGGAGAGACCCCGCGGAAGAGTCCTGCCCAGACTTCCGGAGGGAGAACACACTGTCTGGACTAAGGAAGCTCTGAGATTTGGGACAATTTGGGACAGAGTGGGCTCCAAGAGGAGGAGTTTGTAGGGAGGAAAAAGAATTTCATCTCTACCCTTTTGGGTTCTTAGCTGAAACTTCTATCGCTGTAGTAAAAGATTAATAGGATAAAAAATCAAGGCCCCACCGGGCATGACTCAGTGGTTGAGTGTCGACTTATGAACCAGGAGGTCCTCGTGGTTGGATTCCCGGTGGAGGCACGTGCCTGGGTTGCAGGCTCCACCCCCAGTGTGTGGCGTGGGAGGCAGCCGATCAATGATTCTCTCATCATTGATGTTTCTATCTCTCTCTTCCTCTCCGAAATCAATAAAAATGTATTTAGGGAAAAAAAACCCACAGAAGTTTAAGAACACGTATCCCTCCTGTATCCATGGGAGATGCCCAGAAAAACTAGGAAACTCCCGGAAGTGGTCCAAGCCACCACCTCAAATATCAGCTGAAGACAAAAAGATGTTGGGTTGGGGGAGGTCAGTTATGGAAGGTCACCAGGAAAACCCAGGAAAAGGGTTAGGTTGTCAAGTCGAAGATTTAAGTCTGTACCTTCTTCATTGATCAGTTTCTTGTGATTTAGAAACCCTCCCCTCTGGTATGAGGGGAAAACTTACAAATGGAGTTTTCCTTTATAAATTAAATGTCCCTTACAAAGAATAACTTCTACTTGGTTTTCAGAACTTCTCCTGTGTAAGCTGTTTTTTTTTAAAAACAACCAGCTCAAGAGAAGCCTTATGCCAAAGAGGCAAATTTTGGGGTGTCATAGTGTATTCCCCTTCATTTTCTGCCAATAAGGGTACATGCGGGATTAAAATGAAGGAATATTTATACCCCGAGCTATGGTTATTTCGATTATACATGTTAAGGGCTTACCCTAGTGCCAGGCATACTGAATGTGCTCCATGAAATGGCAATAATTATCATTATTACTGGGAATCAAGATAGTAAATACTGAAGATTCTGGAAACTTCCAGAACGCCCTTTGTGTCTGTTTCCCAAGATGATCATCAGTATGTTAGAATCGCCGAAGGAGGAATGCACGAGGCCAAAAGTGGTAACGGATTATACATTTATTAGGTCATCTGGAAAACCAGATGGCTGAGCCCCCACATGGCGCCAGCACCCAGGGAGGGGGAATCAGAGATCTTAAAGGACTCTAGGTGGGCTTTTTCTGGGTGGAGAATTCTCTGGGTGGGTCTGGATCCTGGGAAGGTCCAGAGGGATAGGATAACGGTCTTAGCAAGTGAAATGTGGTCTAAGCAAAAGGGAATGTCGTTGGTGACGTGGTCTAAAGATCAGTTCCTAGGGGAGGGAGTATCCATTCAATTATTTGATCAGACCTAACACAATACACCTGGGAAAGGCCAGGGCTGTGTTTGGAGGCAGCCAGGTCACACTCCTAGGCGGCTGGAGGAAACCAGAGTCAGCTGGTTTGGGAGGGCCAGGAGCTGGTTGAAGGCCACAGTCGGCTGGGGTATTCTGGCTTAGGCTTAGGGTGGGCAGTGCCCAGCAAGTCTCCTCTGAGTCACTAGCCTCTTTTTTCATGGAGCCCCCTTCCTGTTAAGGAGACAGAGGAGCTGGGCGACAGTGATGGGCAGGCCTCGGGGTCATGTTCTATGCTCTCAGTCTGATGTTCCTGGGACTTGGGACTGGCTGCCTCCCCATGCTCCCAATGGGGGACTGGAGTGTGGACATGTTTCTAGGATCCCCATCTGTTCTTGTTTCTTCCCTGCTCTGGAAGCTGTGATAGCTCCTCAATGCCTGCAGAAAACACCCTAACTCTTAGTAAGGTGAGCCTTTCTCACAGGGACGCCCCAGTCCAGCCTTTCCGTCTCCAGCTCTGTCCACAGCTGGCTGTCCCTCCTGATGCCCCACTGTTTCGCACTTCTGGGCTGTCACGTGTGTCCTCAGCCTGGCCTGGCCCTCCATTCTCTTCCACAAGACAAATGCCCACTGCTCCTTCAAGAGGCAGGCTCACTGGCAGGGCTAGGGGTGAAGCCTGCTCCCCAGCCTGTGCTTGGGGGGTCTTGCTACGCTGGCCGCCTTCTTTTCTTTCCTTCCATTTGGTTGTGCTAAGCTGGTGCCCATTCCTCTCTGCCAGCCTAGGCCTGGGCCCCTGAGGTCTGAAATGGGGTCAGGAGCAAGGCCCCCCCACGGGCAGAGGCTGAGGAAGTGCCCATCAACGGGACTAGCTGGAGACAGCCCAGAGGAAAGGGCACACATCCAGCCCCAGCCTCTGAGGAGCACCGTCAGACACCCACCTCATCCCCTTCACGGCCCCGCTTCTGCTAGAACAGTGGTTCTCAACCTTGGCTGCACATTAGCATCACCTGGGAATCTTTTAAAAATCCTGATTTCCGGGCCTCATCCTCCGGAAATTCTGTTTCTTTGTTACTAATGTTGTGACCTCACCCCATAACAAAGAAACAGAATTTCCGGAGGATGAGGCCCAGAAATCAGGATTTTAAAGATTCCCAGGTGATTCTAATGTGCAGCCAAGGTTGAGAAACTGTGCTAGTTCATTCTTTTTTTTTTTTAAATATATTTTATTGATTTTTTACAGAGAGGAAGAGAGAGGGATAGAGAGTTGGAAACATCGATGAGAGAGAAACATCGATCAGCTGCCTCCTGCACACTTCCTACTGGGGATGTGCCCACAACCAAGGTACATGCCCTTGACCGGAATCGAACCCGGGACCTTTCAGTCCGAAGGCCGATGCTCCACCCACTGAGCCAAACCGGTTAGGGCTGCTGGTGCATTCTTCCTCGGGTTGCAGCTGAGCACAAGGCTGCCCCCGGTCAAACCTAACACAACAAACCTGGGAAAGGTCAGAGCTATCTGAGTCAGTGGCCCTTCCACGTGGTCCCCTGGCTGTCCTTCCTGCTCTTGCCCTCACTGGACTCCGCTCCAGGAAGAGGCCCAAAGCCTCACTCTGCTTTCTGCAGCCCTGGCAGGGCCTGGCTTCAGTGGGTGAGTGATGGACAAGCAGAGCGTGTGCAGTCACAGGGCCCGCCTTGGAAGGCCGCCCCCCCCCCCCCCCGCCCCCACCTTGGAAGGGCCCACCTTGACTTAACTCTCAGCTAGCTGTAGTGGTTTTTTTTTTTTAATTTCAGAGAGGAAGGGAGGAGAGAGAAACATCAATGAGGAGAGAGAATCATTGATTGGCTGCCTCCTTCCCAGGGCATGTGCCCTTGACCGGAATCGAACCTGGGACCCTTCAGATCGCAGGCCAACACTCTATCCACTGAGCCAAACTGGCTAGGTCTCAGCTGTAGTGATCTTGGAATTCTTAATTTTTTAAAACCAGAGGCGCTGCAAATTACATTGCCAGATGACCAAGGTGGGGATCTGTGCTGAGGAGGAAGAAATAGTTGCAACAGTGTTCCCTTTTCTTCTCCAAGGGCTTAGACCCAGGCCCCCCGGCCAGGATGACGTCCATTTAGTCTTGTGCCTCCCTCCATGTGTTATGTTAGGATCCAGCCATTTCTCTCACTCACCTGGGGGAGAGCCATGAGTGACTCTTGGGGCACCAGGCCCACTCTGCAATGACCGAGCTGGGCACAGGCAGGAAGGGATATGCTGCTTGCCGATACAGCCCCAGGACCCTTCTCCCTGGCGGCTGCTCTCCCCACCCTGGAGGTAAGTGGCTGAGGCCACACCATGCGGTTCCCCCAACACCAGACCCCTCTCTCGGCCCCAACCAGCCACTGTTTCAGTGCTTCTGGTCAACCTTACCAAGAAGGGCCATGAGGGAGCCCACCAGCCCCTGCACGCCCCCACCCAACCCCACTCCCTGTAACAACCTCACTATCAGATCCGGAGCTCTGGCCTTGCCCTCCGTGGGAATGTGCTGTTAGCTCAAACCTCCCCTACTCTGCACCCCTCCTTCCCCCCCAATAGTCCAGGGAACATCTTTCTTGACTCCGGCCCTGTGGCCTCTCCTTTCCTCCTGGCACTCACCTCCCTCTGAGGCCCTTCAAGGGGTCCTTGTGTACCCACCAGCCAAGAACAAGGAACAAGCTGTGTCTTCAGAAATCTCTGGCAACTTGGCCCCGACAGGCCCTCTGATGGGAATGGGAACAGGAAGTTTCACGGCAGAAAAAACCCAATCCCCTTTTATTGAGAAAACAGTCAATTCCTCACTCTTTTCCCAGGTGACTTTACCCCGAGATACGAGGTGACATCCTTCTGCACCCACCCCAAGGACCCCTGACCCTGGGCGGGGCGGCCCCCAAGGGACACTCCCTGCCTTCACAGGAGCAGATGCTGGTCTGTCCGGCCCTGGAGCAGCAGGGTTCTGGATGGGGCTGTGCCAGGCACCGGGGTGCCCTGGGGGTGGGTCAGGGTGGCCCAGGGAGGAGTTGTCTTTCTGGAATGAGGGAAGGGAGGAACACTGCCATCTCCTGAAGCCTGGCGCCTTCTTCCTCCAAATTCTTCATAAATAGAACTTCACAGTAATAGAGGTATGTCCACTTCCAGGGTCAAACCGGCTGGTTTCCGGCCAGGGCGTCAGACCTCAGTGGGGCCGCAGGAGGGCACGTGGCTGGGGCTGGTTAGGCAGCACCGTGACTTGGGGGGCAGAGCCCTGCGTCAGGGGTCGGGGCTGCTGCCATCCGGAGGTTCTGAGGATCGCTGAGGTAGTCAGAGGGGCAGGTTCTTCCAGGCAGGGGCCGGTCGGGGCATCACAGGACGCAGCCAGGCCTGAAGCCACCTGGGAGCAGAGGGGGCTGAGCAGCCAACTCCAGGCTGGTCTTGGGGGAGGGAGGGTGTGCCCAGGGGGTTCTGAGGCTCTGTCTCCAGGAGACCAAGAGCTCAGAGTGGGTGTGGGGGGACTGTGAGCCTGCACAGGGTTGAGCTTCTCCTGAAAAGGTTGCTCGGGCCCGCAGGGAGATTGAGGCATTTCACAGGAGAAGAACCTTCTGTGAATCAAGAGGGCAGCCACGGAGCCATCCAGGGCCTGGCCTCGCCCAGGTACCTGAGCATGGGGTTCCTTCAGAGGCCACCAGGGCCTCCCACCAGGTCAGAGGGAGTGAGGCAATGAACCCAGTTAGGAGGGCTGCCAGCAGCCTCGCTCCCCAGAGGACCTTCTCCAGGCTGGGCCGTTCCAAGCATTCCTGCGCCTCAGCTCTGCTTCCTGGAGCGTGTCCACACAGGGAGGCCCCCGGCTACCTGTGCCCCCCACACCCAGGAGCACACAAGGCCCAGATCCAGACCCTCCACTGCCCTGCAGGGGACCAAGGCTCCATCCGCCCTGGCATTGCAGCTCCAGCTGATGCTGGTGGTTGGGCCGGGGTCAGAGCACCTGGAGCTTGCGGGAGCAGGTGAGGTTGCCGTGCACCAGCCCCCACATGGCCAGCAGCTCCGAGGGCAGCAGCTTGTGCACAACCAGCATGGAGCGGAAAAAGCACGGCTCCTTGTTCATGCGGCTGTTGCGGTTCCGCGAGATGCCGAACGTCTTGAAGCCCGCGTGGGCCACGGGCTGCACACCCAGCACCTCCAGGCACATGCCCAGGAAGACGTCATCGATGGGGTAAAGCTCCACAGTGTCACAGGCGTGGTGCAGGCGCCGGGCCAGGCCTCCGGCCATCAGGAAGCCGCCTCCACCGGCGTAGGGAGGGTAGCTGGCCTTGCTGTACAGGGCCCCAGGGATGTAGTACTTGTTGTCTTTCTTGCGGATGGGCCGAGCGTGCTGCAGGACGTCACCCACAAACAGGTCTTCCTCTGGCTGCCGGTCAGCCAGAAATTCCAGCAGGTTGGTGGGGTTGACGAAGACGTCATCATCGCCCTTGAAGATGAAGTGGACATTGGGGCAGAAGATGTCAAGCCACTTGAGAAAGTGGATCTCCTTGAGGGTCAGGTTGAAGAAGCTGTCAAGAAAGTCCCACTGGAGGATGTCGCCATAGAGGCGGTCCTCATAGGCTAGCAGCTGCTGGTAGTGGGCACGCTCCTCCTGCTTGGAGGCTGTGCCCAGCAGGAAGAGGGTGCGCCTGGCACCTTGGCCCCCGCCCACCGACTCCTGCTCCAGGCCCCAGGTCTGGCGGATGGCCTCCCGGCGGTCATGTTGCGTGATGACAGACTTGACGACCACCAGCAGGTAGACGTCACCGTTGCACTTTTCTGGGTGGTTCAGCAGCATGGGGAAGTATCGGCAATGGCGATAGAGCAGAAACTGCTGGAAGTGCGGCTCCAGGCCCTGGAACCAGGACTGGTGGGTCAAGTTGATATTGGCTGAGCAGTTAGTGGTGGTCACATCCCAGGCCTGAGGGCCCCGTGAGGCCATGAGCACGGGGGAGACCAAATCCTTCGATCTCTTCCAGAAGTCATTGGGGTTCACCAGATGTCCACTTGGTTTCTGGGCCATCTGTGGCCCTAGAGTGGGTGGTGGGGGCTCTTGCAGAAACTGACTGGGGGTCAGACTACGCTGGAATACAGCTATGGCCACGAGCAGGGCTAGGGAGAGACACACACTCTTGTAGACAATTCTCTTCCTGGAGGTGGGGGGAGGGGGGGAAACAGAGAAAAAGATGAATCCCCACGATCCTCCCAGCAGCCCGGGTGTGTAACTATAGTCCCAGATGGGGCAATGGATCCTGGGTGTGGGTCGGAGGAGGATTCTGCTTCCTTTTCCACCCTGACTTCCCTCCTCCAAGACAAGGAGCCGCACAGCATAGAGCCTAAGAAGAGCACTGTGGAGTCGGGCTGCCCTGTCACTGACAAGCTAAATGACTTCGATGGGGTTCCCTTAACCTCTCCAAACCATGATTTCTTCTTCCCTGAAATGAGGACAGCGTGGATTGGAGTTCTAGCTGAAGTGCCGGGCAGGGCAGTGAGTGTGCCGTCAGGGATTAGCGGTTCTACAGGGATTACCTCTGGTGGAGACCTTTGCCCTGCTCCCCGCCGGCAGCAAGGCACCTCCATCCATCACTTTCAATTTCCTGGGCAGACTCTGTGCACCATTCCGGTGACCCATGGGGACGAGTAGAGACAGGACCTGCTCTCCACCTGAAAGCTCTATACCAGGGGTCCTCAAACTACGGCCCGCGGGCCACATGCAAATACAAATAGTGTATTTGTTCCCGTTTTGTTTTTTTTACTTCAAAATAAGATATGTGCAGTGTGCATAGGAATTTGTTCATAGTTTTTTTTAAAACTATAGTCCGGCCCTCCAACTGTATGAGGGACAGTGAACTGGCCCCCTGTTTAAAAAGTTTGAGGACCCCTGCTCTATACTATGTGGGGGGCTTTGGGGAGCAGGCTCTAACTTGGGACTGAAGAAGCCTGTCCCTCTTCCCTCCAACCCATGCATCTGACCCAACAAAAATCAAACAGCCCAGGGCATCTAGCATGACCATCGCCCCCTAAGCCCTTAGTCTGGACCCCACTTCCCTTAACATCACACTAGGAGAGATGCTATACTGCCCTGGGAGGGGAGCACATTCAGACCCCCACCTTCCAAGGACCCTGCTTGCCCAGGAACCCTATCCCACCCATTTCAGAAGCAGAAATTAGAGTGTTGCCAGGAAGGCTGGACTTGGGACCCTCTTTCTTCGGCTCACACCCTGGGGATGGCCAGGCCACCTGCTCTGGTCTCTCCTGTGGAGACACAGGGGTGACACCTTCTCATGTGGTCCCAAGGTTTCCTGTGCATGGAGTGGAAGGAGGACCGGGTCACCTCAGGTACTGGGTTGGGGGTGTGTGACCTAAGACTGACCCTGGGAGGGTGGGGGAGCAGAGTGCTTGGTTCTCCAGCCCAAGGGGTTTCAAGGAAGCCCCTCAAACCCCAGGAGGGTCACCCCAGGGGAGAGGGATGCGGCAAGGCCCCTCCACCACAGGCCGGTTTCACCTGCACCGTTCCACTCGGTTTGTAGGAAAAAGTCCTTCAGGGGAGGCGAGAGAAGGGAAGGGGAGGGGAGGGAGGGGAAGGGAGAGGCGCGCGGGCCGGAGGAAGGAGAGCCATTGGGGGTGGAGGACGAGGGTCGCCCCAGATGCAGGAGGCCCTCGCGGGTAGGGCTGAGCGCACGGGCTCCAAGTCCCCCGCCGCCGACCGGCGGGTCCAGGCGCCGCGCACCGTCGGGCATCTCCGGCCGCCGCCGCGCGAGCCCGTCTGTCCCGGGGAAACTGCTACCAGCCCCGGGCACCGAGCGCGGCATCTCCCCTGCCCGGAGCCGCCGGGCCACTCTGCCGTCCCCTTCCCCCCGGCCCCCGGGAGAGGGGAAGCCCGGCGTTCCCGCCCCCCAGCCCGACGGCCCCCGGTCCCCACTCACCCCAGAGACATGGCGGCCCGGGCCGGGGCGGCGGCGGAGTGAGCGCGGGTCGCTGCGCCGGGCTCGCAGCTCGGGGACGGCAGGCGGGGACAGGGACGGGGCCGCGCCCCCACCCGGACATTTCCCTCCCGGCGGCCGGAGGAGGGGCCGAGAGGGGCGGCGGCCCAGGTGCGTTAACCCCTTCGGCGCCGCCGATCCTCCGTGCCCGCCGCGCGCCCTGCCCGCCACGCTGCGGCCGGGCGAGCATCACCCCCCGTTTCTCGGAGGCGGAACCCGAAGCTGCGGAGCGCGCAGAGTCGCCCAAGGTCACTCGGTCCGAACGTGGGCGGCTGAGTCGGGACTTCGCCCCCGGGTATGCGCTTTCCCCCGTGGAGCTTCCCAGGAGTCGCCAACCCGTCTGGGTGCGTGGGAACCTGGACGCCATCCATCCATCTCCAACCTCCCGCAGCCGGGGCGCAGGGGTCGGGGGCAAGTCCCTCTGGCTCCATCGGACTTTTCCTTGGCGGGAGGCAGAGGCAGAGGCAGACCAGGGTTCGGGACCTTCTCCGCACCCCCAGGCAGCCAGCAGCCCCTCGGAGCCTGTGCCCTCCCTCCGCGGGGAGCTCCCCTTCCCCACCAAGGGATGGCCTGTCCGCCCCGCTCAACCGCCTTCTTTTTTCATCCATCAACAAACATTTCACTCAAAACCCTTTTTGTCCCCAAGCCTTTATTAATCTATTTGTGTGTGTGCCAGGCGCGCTCCTCCTAGGGGCGGGCTGCACTGGACACACTGGAGGGGCCTTCTTGGCTCCGCCGGGCCTGGGACGATGGGTGGCCCCATCCAGGGGACTTCCAGAATCCGCTAACAGGTAAAACGCCCTCTGCCCTGCTCTCCCAGATGTCTGTGCTAGTCCTGTCCCATGTTGAGGTCCCATCACGGAGCATATGGTAGGACCTTGAAAAATGCCGGTAGAACTAAGCGGAAGCATTTCACAGTCCAGTAAATAACAGCTAACATTCATCATGCAGTTAAAGCATGCCAAGCACAATTCCAGGCTGCTGCTCAGCTGACTCACGTAACCCTAGCAGCGTATACTCTTGTTATTCCCACGTTACAAAGGAGGAAATAGAGGTTCCAGGAGGGGAAGCTCGGTAGGCCAGGTTCCATGATTAATAAGCAAACCCAGGAGGCCGCCTGGCTCCGGAAGCAGGCTCTGGGGCCTTGTCTTAGGGGCAGCAATGACAGGGAGCTGCTTTGAAGCTGGGACCCAGGCCCCTGAAGCCCTGTGAGCCTTGGACTTAAGGCTCAAGAGCCCTTTAGAGAGGGTGGAAAAATCCAAGGTGCAATAGAATTTTCATGGATATTGTGAGCTCCAATCAAGGAATGCGAAGGGGCTTCCAGGAGGAATTCCACAGGAAAACCCTGGGACCAGCACCTTCCCACTCATAACCCCACTGACCACCCATCCCACGGGCACCAGGGACTTCACTGCCCGGTTTCTGGGTTCTCCCCTTTCACCCTGGAAGTGTGACTTTGAGGGAGGGCTAGGGCCAGGCCTGGCTGGGGACAGCCCACCCTACCTCAGCACTGACCTTTCACCCCGAAGCTGTGGGGTCTCCTTAGATCCTGGTGAGGGGCAGACACAGCTATTCCCTGGGAAGGGGTTTTGAGCCCAGGTTTGGGGACCAGAGGGGAGAGCTCTGTACTTTTTGGCTCTCACTAGGGCAGTGATGGCGAACCTATGACACGCGTGTCAGAGGTGACACGCAAACTCATTTTTTTGGTTGGTTTTTCTTTGTTAAATGGCATTTAAATATATAAAATAAATATCAAAAATATAAACCTTTGTTTTACTATGGTTGCAAATATCAAAAAATTTCTATATGTGACATGGCACCAGAGTTAAGTTAGGGTTTTTCAAAATGCTGACACGCCGAGCTCAAAAGGTTCGCCATCACTGCACTAGGGGCTGGTGGCCTGTCCCCTTGAGACTCAATTCCCTGTGAGCACCAGTTACATGAGATACGCAGATCGGCGTCTCCTACGTGGTGGCGTCGCGGCAGGCTGGCTGCTATTAATATTATTATTGTTAATATTAATAACCCAACCCACAAGGCCAAAGAACCCAGCAGGGCTCAGGGAGGTGGTGATGGGGGGAGTCGCCCAAGGTCAACTGGGTGTTTGTCAGTGGAATCGGGTTCATTGAGAGGAACAGTTTGTCATCATGGGTTCATTTCATCTGTGCCCAGCTGGAACTCAGACTGGGGAATGGATGACAGTTAATTAGCCCCTGACAGGGTTGTGGGTGGAGGATGTGCGACAGGGCTAGGCCAGGGAACTTTCAGTCAGTCTGACCAGCGGCTCCTTTTGGGCAGAGCCCTAGCAGATTCCTGCTGATTGTCTCAAACCACAGCTCGGGTGGTTGAGCAGGGCCAATGGGAAGGGGGAGATCAGTCTGTAGATGGAAACTGTCCCACCCCACAACCCCACTGTGTCTGTTCTGCTCTGAGTGTTTTGTTCTCACTGCATACAGAGGGGTGCATGTGATACCATGTTTCCCCAGTATATTCAGTCGCACCCTCAAAAGCCCTGTGATCAGAGAGCAAAGGAGTGTCCCTCTCTCAGTTCCTCTTTAAAACTCCCCAGAGCAGAGCCCACCCCCTGACCGGAGCATGCCGTCAGGGTGGGTGGGGGCATAAGGCACTGTGACAGGCCCAGCCTGAGACTAGAGAAGAGAGGTGCTGGGTACAAACCCAGAGTCTAGAGAGGTGCCCACTTGTGGACCCGTCTCCAGGGCGCCTGCTTCAGCCACCTCGTCAAGCTCACTGGAATCCCATGAGGCCCATCATCTTATTAACCTTCTTTACCAAGACCAGGACTCAGCTTCACCACTCACCAGCGGGCTGACCTTTCCCCGGGCCTCAGGGAAAGGTCCGGACGTGGGCGGCTGAGTCGGGACTGAAGGCAGATGGAAGCTACAGAACCAGGAGATCTGGGGGTGTGGGGGGTAGGGTGGGGATAGAGGGTGGTCTGGTCTATAGCCAAGGAGGGAGGGTGGGGATGGGAGAAGCTAGTTGGGCAGGAGGCAGAAGTCCCAGAGGGTGGTGGTGGAGTAGGTGTCGCTGGGTCCTCTGATCCCCTCAGGTTGAGATTCTGCCTTCCATGCAGGGAGGCCTGATGTTGGAGAAGCCCAAGAAGCTCCCCCTCCCTCTCCTCCTCCTTCCTCTCTTCTCTACACCTCTTTTCACTTTACTTTCCCTTCCCAACGCCCTTTCCCTCTCCCTCCTCCCCATCCCTGTTCTCACCGTCTCTTTATCAGCCACCACCCTTTCTCCAGAACCAGTTGGGGCAATCCAGACCCTGCTGGTTTGATGCAATTATAATGAAGTTCACCTGGGACCAAGGACCTGCCTTGCCCTTGCGTGTGGGGAGACATCTGATGGGCCAGAGGTTGCTCTTAGTCATTCCTTAACCAGACAATGTGGGGCTGACTTGGGGGAGAGAGAATCAGAAAGCTGGGTGTGAGGAGCCCTGGCACCTTGGAGAGAGACTGGTGCTCAGTGGTGCCGGGCAGTGGCCTCGGCCACTCCAGGGCAGCCATGACCAGTGCTTCAAGTGGGTGGGCTACACTTGCACCAGAGGGTCCGTCAACTGGCACCGGAGTGTCAGAAGCCACCTCTCTTTAGTGCTAAGCATGTCCTTGAAGATGTGTGCCAGGCAAGAAACACTGTACAGGCCCCTCTGCCCAAGCCTGAGCAACTCTGCAGAGCAGTGCCCTGGGCCCAGTACTCTCCCCAGTTGGTCCAGGACACCCCATTCAATGATCTGATTGGAGGGTTAGCCAGCCTTGGACTATGTCCTTGAATTCGCCCAGTGAGACGCTTTTGGGACAGAGAGTGGGGCTCCCCAGGGCTCCTGGGAAGTGGTGGGAGGTCTGTTTTGTGCTTCTTGCTAATAGGTGCTGTAAGTAGGGGAGCATTGATTTCACTGTAATATACCATGTGGCAAGGAGGTGTGGGGTGCGGCCTAGCATTTCCACCTCCCTCTGGTCCTTGGAGGCCACCCATATCCACTGCAGAGAACCTGACCCTTTCTGCAGGGCCCCCTGGGAGGGACTGCCCAGGCACAGTGGAGGGGAGAAGGAAGGAGTAAGGTGGTGGGGTTGGGGGGGGAGGGGAAGCAGCACACAAAGGAGGAAGAGAAAAGGGCCAAGAAGGAGCTAGCAGAGAGGTGCGGGGAGGGGGAAGAGCTGGGGGGCAGGGAGGACAGGGTTTTCAAAGCATGGGTGGTCTGGTTTGAAGTCTGGGAGGTGCCCTCACCCAATGGCAGGTTGGGTCAAAGAGAAGCCCCCATCACAAGGGGTGAGAGACTGGGGGGGGGGGTAGTTAAAAGAGTCTCCTTTCAGGATTTGCATATGAGCAACACAACTGATAAACCTTATTGGCAGAGACCCCAAGTGCTCTTCTGTGGGCAAATCCTGGTCGAGCCAAGACTGACCCAGCAACCAAGAAGGTGGCATTGCCCTAACCAGTAGGATATTTCAAAATAAAAATTGCAGGGCTGCCTGCGGAGAGTCTGTTGGAACCTGGGAAATTGTATTTTTCCAGTTTCCCAGATGATTCTGATGTACAGGCAGGTTTGGGAAAGACTGGCACTGTGCCCTCCAATTCCAGCTCCCTTGGTCAGCCATGGGCAAGGGCCAGCAGAGGGACACTTCCTCCTGTGAGCCTGGGAGAGGGACAACAGAATGGGGAGGCAGCTCTGGAGGAAATTGGAGGCAGAGAGGGGGAGAGTTGAGGAATTCATTTTTCCTAGTGAAGCAAGTGGCAGCTGAGGAAGCAGAGGCGTCTAGGTGCTTAAAGAGTGGAACAACGAGACGTGTCAGGGCATTCCTGTACATCCTGGAGACCCAGGCCTGTGGCTGAGGCAGGGTGTCCTGGTGTCTCTGGGTGTGAGTGACAGAAACCCAACTCAAAGTAGCTCAAGCAAAGGAATTTATTTGCTTGTATGATGGGAAGCCCCGGTCCCTTGCTCTCTCTTGTCCTCTCCCCACAACCCACCTCCCTGTACAGTTCACCTACCTGTTTATTTGTTTAAAACAAATAAATTTTTTAAAAGCAATTTTTTTCAATCCTCACATGAGGATATTTCTTTTAATTGATCTTAGAGAGAGAAAGGGAGAGAGAGAGAAGCATTGCATTGATGTGAGAAACATCAATTGGTTGCCCTGACCGGGGATCAAACCTGAAACCAGGGTATGTGCCTTGACTGGGAATTGAACCCACCACCTTTTGGTGCAGGGGACAATGCTCTAACCGACTGAGCCACACCAGCCAGGGCAGTTCACCCACCTCTTGCCTCTCTCCTGAACCCACAGGCTTCTTCCATGAGGACTAGGAGAAAGGCAGGCTTGCAGATGGCCTCGGGTGTTTATCACTCTATCTTGAGGACCCCAGAAGAAAGGGGTTTTCCCCCTTCCCAACCTCCATATATAAAATTCCAGGGAAGGACTCTTATTGGTCTTGCTTTAGTCTCATGCCCAGACCTGGGCCAATGATCATGTCTAGGGGGATTGGGGTAGTGTGATTGGCCAGGCCTGAGTCATGTGTCTCCTACTGTGGTTGTGTTATCGGTGGAAGTGTAATTCTTGCAATGCTGTGAGGAAAAGAATTTCCTGAGACTTGCATGGGAGGAAGAGTAATATTTATTCAGTGGAAATAAACTCCTGGGTTTCCAATGTTCCATTTCCCTCCCTCCCGCCATGGAAAAAGTCCAAACGTGTCTTCAGCAGGGCCAGAATAAAAGCCGCTGCCCATCGTCTCTGCTCCATATTAAAGTGCAGTCTAGTCCAGCGCCTGCATGTGGAGTCCGCATGGCCATGGGTCGTGCGGCTGCTAAGGCCACATGGCTGTGGAGTGAGAACACGTGAATCCACGAATGGGCAAGTTAGGGTCACAGAGCAAGAGAGGGCAAGAGAGAGGAAACTGAAGAATTAAAAAAATTATTTTATTGATTTCAGAGAGGAAGGGAGAGAGAAAGAGAGAAACATCAATGATGAGAGAGAACCATTGATCAGCTGCCTCCTGCATACTCCATGCTGGAGATCAAGCCTGCAACCCGGGCATATGCCATGACCGGGAATTGAACCATGACCTTCTGGTTCATAGGTTGATGCTCAACCACTCAGCCACATAGCTGGGCTCTATGGGGGTTTAACCAGGAGCTTCTTCAAATTAACCAATGAACTTTCCAAGATTTTACACTTCTGATGGGGTGCACTCTCTACTCAATCCATTATTCTCCATGCTAGACTGACAGGCAGGCACCTCCCTTGTGCCACCCGAATTCTACTGCGCACTTGCGTATCTCTGCCTTCTCCCCTCAATAATGCAGTACCTGCGGGGGGAGGGGGAGAGGGGGAGGGTGTTAGTCCCATTAGAGGAACAATGCTGTGTGAAGCTGTAGCTTCCTGGTGAAGCTTCCCAGGTGACCATGCTTACAATGTCTGATTTTGCTTTCTTGCCTTTATTAATATTAAGTAGCTAATTACAACGATAACAGTTGGGGCAAGGTCCTGGGAGGAGCAGCCCCACATGATCTGCCTGGAAGGGG
Source organism: Myotis yumanensis (assembly GCF_028538775.1). Classification (NCBI taxonomy): domain Eukaryota; kingdom Metazoa; phylum Chordata; class Mammalia; order Chiroptera; family Vespertilionidae; genus Myotis; species Myotis yumanensis. Next base: position 30,535,152 of record NW_027223759.1, on the reverse strand, counting down.
GCAGATCCCTCAGAGTAGGCGTCCTCAAACTATAGCCCGCGGGCCACATGTGGCCCGCCGAAAACATTTATCCGGCCCGCTGGGTGTTTTTGCTGCCTCTGCCTGTCCTGCTTAGCAGCCCACTCATCCCGGGCCCGCAGTGCGCATGTGTGGAATGTCTGAGGGACGGTAAATTGGCCCCCTGTTTAAAAAGTTTGAGGACCTCTGCCTCAGAGGAAGCAGGGGAGCCCTGCCTGCTTGATTTTAAAATCAATTTTTAAAAAATTTGGAAAAAAAAATTGGAAATAAAGAGAGCAAGGGAAGAGATGCCAGCCAGTCCTGCTCAGCCAAGCCTCTTGGACTCTTAAATCACCCTCCCACACAGACCCTCTGAGACGGAGCCCTGGAAGGAAGAAAGGAGCGGTGGCCGGTGGCCGTGTGGGAAATGTCTCCACACGTTTTCCTGACAAGGAGCCCCAGGCTGAGAGGAGCCCCAGGCTAGCTAGGGGAGGGGGCGCTATCTGGACCCCTTTCTGTGCCCAAGTTCCCACTGGCTGATCTGGGGCAGCCAATTCCACCCAGGACTTTGAGGTGTGGGAGCCAGTCGGGCAGGGCTGGAGCTGCGCAGCAGAAAAGAGAAGCCAGGGTTCCAAAGGCCAGGGAACCATGTCTGTGGGCTTGGAGGAAGCTGGGTGGAGAAGCTAGGCAGGAGTGGAAGGAGCGTTCCCCAAGTGCTGCCCTGGACCCACACAGACACACTCTCTCACAGACACAGAGGGAGAGAATAGACAAACACACACTCACACAGAGCCACACAGGTGTGCAAGTGACACAGACATAGGCCACACAGGCCCAGGCACTTAAACACACCCAGGGACAGACATACACACAGACATGCTCACATTCAGAAACACATACAACACTCAGACACACGTAGGTCAGACACACCCAGACACGTTCACACAGAAGCACGCATATTCAAGGGAGATACACACATACACTCACAGTCATACACACATGCGCACAAGAGACATGCACACCCAGTGAGAAGCATGCGCGCGCGTGCACACACACACACACACACACACACAAATACACACTTCGGGACCAGGCAGACCCCTATTGCATCCATGAGTGGCCTCTTTGATCTGTTCCTGGTCCTCGAGCCTGTGTCCACCCCTGCTTCCAGGAGCTTCGGGCACTTCCCCACACCCACATCTACCCCCACCCCTACGCTAGCCACCTTGGCTTTCTTCTCCCATTCATCAAGATCCCAGCTTCCTTCTGCTCAAATGCACTCCCCACTTCTAAGTTGAGTGAACTCCTGCTCATCTTTCAAAACCCACCTCAAATGCCCCCGCCTCTGGAGTAGGTGCTCCCTCCCCTGGCTGGCATCATGTCTGTCCCCCTCTACTGGTCCCTCCACACTGGGCACAACCCGGGGCAGGGACAGGCCGTCTTCGCTCCTGGCACCACAGGGGAGGGGAGGCGCCGGTGCCTGTCTTTAAATAGCCCAGGGAATGAATTACCAGCATTGGCTGCCTGGAGGAGACCCGGCAGGGAGGAGGGCAGTCTGAACTTGGCCACATTCAGAAGATGACTGGGTGTGCCCACCTCAGGGAGCCTTGGGCGGCCTAGACAGATTTGCAAAGCCCCGGCCTCACCCCCAGAACACGCGTTCAAACTCACACTGACACGCATTCACATGAGGGTGGGCATTGTGCCCCCTCGTCCTGGACAGCTGGGCTGCCCCCTCTCCCCAGGCCACCAGTGACTCACATCTCCACCCTCCAGGCGGCTGGCTTGGGCACACACAGCCTCCTTTCAGCCCCTGGGCCTCAAACACTAGCTTAGTCTTCCTTCCCCGTGCCTCCCCCTCCCCGGTGAGCCAGCAGGGCCTCCCAGCCTGGCAGCTTGGCCCACGGGGAGGCCATGCAGAGGCCTCCTTCCTCTGCGGCGCACAGGGCTCCTGTCTCTCGTCACCTGGCTCTTGTCCAAGCCAGCCCTGAATGGCTGCCTTTTCATGGCCCGGAGGCTGGCCAGGTGCATTCTGGGCAGACCCGCTCCCACCAGTGCCGAGGGACAGCTGTCGCCATGGTGCTGCTACCACCGAGGGGACAGAGCCGCAGGGGCCAGTGAGACTCAGAGTCCTAAGTCCCTCCCAGGCTCTAGTCTAGGGCCTCCTCAGTCCCATAGAGACTCTTCTCACATACCTTTCTGTCTGCTTCCCCAGAGGCTCTCGGTAGCCTGGCCAGGCGAGGATTTTTATTTTCTGGAGGAGACAACTGAGGCCCAGGGAAAGGTCAGTCCGCTGGTGAGTGGTGAAGCTGAGTCCTGGTCTTGGTAAAGAAGGTTAATAAGATGATGGGCCTCATGGGATTCCAGTGAGCTTGACGAGGTGGCTGAAGCAGGCGCCCTGGAGACGGGTCCACAAGTGGGCACCTCTCTAGACTCTGGGTTTGTACCCAGCACCTATCTTCTCTAGTCTCAGGCTGGGCCTGTCACAGTGCCTTATGCCCCCACCCACCCTGACAGCATGCTCCGGTCAGGGGGTGGGCTCTGCTCTGGGAGTTTTAAAGAGGAACTGAGAGAGGGACACTCCTTTGCTCTCTGATCACAGGGCTTTTGAGGGTGCGACTGAATATACTGGGGAAACATGGTATCACATGCACCCCTCTGTATGCAGTGAGAGAACAAAACACTCAGAGCAGAACAGAAAGAGCCGGAGCCTGGCTTAGGGGCCCTGTGGTTGGCCAAATAGGGCCGGTCTCAAAAACATGTGCACGGCCTCACCCCTAGGACCTGTGGCTGTGAGAGGTTGTGGCCAAAAGGGGTGCAGATGTAATTAAGGTTACAGACCTTAAACTAGGGTGGTGAGCCTGATTGTCCAGGGCCCCAATCTAATCACAAGAGCCCTTGAAAGCAGAGAATCCTCTGTGGCTGGAAGCAGCCGAGATGCAGCAAAAGGGAAAGTTGGAGACATTCCAGGCTTGGGAGGGATTTGATGAGCCTTTACTGGCTCTAAAGTATAGGGACCCACTCATGGCCCAGATACCTGACGGAGGCCCCTGGGAGGTAAGGGCCACCTCCAGCTGATGGCCAGCGAGGACATGGACCTCAGTCCTGCAATCACAAGGAACTGGGTTCTGCCCACAGTCCGAGTGAGCGTAGAAGCAGAGTCTCCCGGGGCCACCCCATCAGAACACAGCTGGCCAACATCTCAGCTGAACCTTGTAAAATTCTGAGCAGAGAAACTGGCTGAGCCAACTCGGATGTCTGACTTACAGAAGTCTGAGAGAACAAATCTGAGTTGTTTCCAGCAGCACTAGAAAGACAACATAGGCCCTAAGAACTGGTGCCACCCTGCTTCCCTTGATTTGGTGACAGGCACCAATAATTTGTTGTTGTTGGTTTTTGTCATCCATGACCAAAGACTCCCCACTGATGCATTGTTTTTATGACACCTTCATTGTTTCCCAAACAGCCTACTCTCCTAGGTGGTAGAAGATGAGACACCCAGAAATTGGGGTAGCCACCACCCACCAGGCTGGGGGACAGCAATTGGTGACAGAGGGACAGGCCCTCTTGGACCTGAGCCTTCGAAAGTTTGAAGCAGTTCTTCCAGAAGGCTCAGGGGCACTTCCTCACCAAACTGGATCCCTCCCTTCCCTCAAGTAGGGCTGAGGTCACTGGGGAGAGAGCCATTGCCTGGGGGTCAGGGAGAAGCAACAGTGTCCTGTGGTGGCTTGGTCAAAGCTTGTGAAGGTTGGCAGGGTCAAAGGACATGGGGGTTCCAGTCCCAGATGTAGGGGTGATGTGTCTGTTCCCTGTGTGGTTAGTGGTGGTGGTTTCACAGGTGTCTACATATACCAAGTTTTACCACCGTGGGCACTGAGACACACAGTGCACTGCATGTCAGTGGTGCCTCCCTCAAGCTGTTAAAAAGAACAACAAAAGGATGGCTGTGACACAGGCCCCTGAGGGAGTTTGTGGTTTGTGGGGAAGGCACAGCCAGGAGGCACTCCAGAGTGTGGGGAGCTCAGGAGGGACCCTGAATTGAGACCCAAAGCCCTGGGGCTCAGGGTGTGGTGGGGCCGCTCATAGAAACGCAGATTCCAGCCCTGGCCAGTTGTTCAGTGGTTAGAGCATCTGCCTGTAGACCGAAGGGTCTCGGGCTCAATTCCCACCCAAGGGCATGTACCTCGGTTGCAGGCTTGATCCGTGGCCTCGGTTGGGGTGTGTGTGTGAGGCAACCAATCAATGTATCTCTCTCACATCAATTTTCTCTCTCTCTCTCTCTCTCTCTCTCCACTTCTTCCTCCCTTCTACTCTCTCTCTAAAGATCAATGGAAAATATATCCTCAGATGAGGATTTTTTAAAAAAGAAATGCAGGTTCCAGGCCCCTGCCCTGCCCTGCCCAGTTGACTCCTGCACATTTAGGTTTGAGCATGTGTCCCCCTGGACAGGACCCTGTGGGGAGCACCCGGGCCTCCTGCCCTCTCGGAGTTCTGAATCACAGCTTGGTCTTAGCTTGAGGCAGGCCTTAGACCCAGGATGCCATCTCGCTTCTGAGAGTTCATGAAGCCAGAGGTACCAGGACAGAGAGGGGCCTGGGCCAGGAGGCCTCTCCCTGCTCTACTTGATTTTCTGGTCACTGGAACATTGGCAGCAGCCCCCATAGATGAGAGAGGAGGGGCTGGACAGAAGTGGGTCAGTGTGGGGATGAGATGAGGGGCAGGAAGGGACAGGGGGGCATTTTAGAGCCAGGGGACCTAGGATTCTAGAGAGTAGGACCCAGGATCTCTCTCTCCTGAACATGGGAGGTCACTGCCAGTGTGGGGAGCCTCTGATTGAAGATGCTGAAGAATCAACAAAGGAGAGAAAACACCCAGGCCTGGCTTTGACGCTGTAACAGCAGAAGATGACCAGGGTGTGTGTGAGTGAGGCCCAGCCCCTGCCCCTGCCGGAAGACAGCTTGGGAAGAAGGGAGGGCACCAGGGACTCACCCAGGGACCAAAGGGTCAAAGTAGGGAGGAGGGAAGGGGGCCTCCTGGCTCATGCTCCTCTCTCCTTCCCAGTGCCTATGGCTCCATAAACTCTCCAGGGTGCAGAGGAGACAGGCCAGAGTGGTTCTAGGTGGGACACAAAGGCAGCCAGGGCATTTCAAGCCCGCTGTCCCCGCCCAGGCCACAGTCCTGGGGCCTCACCTTCTGGCACCAAGCTTTCTTGCATTTTGGCCCTGGGCCAGACCGAGTTTCTGAGAAGTTGTATTTAATGGCAATATGACCTGGAACTTTTTGGTTCCGTTTGCCTGGCCTGCTGCTGCTCCTGCCTTATGGTGACCTTAGAATCCTCCCATGGACCTTGACCCTCACGACTGAGGCTGTGGAGCGGGTCTGGTCCCCCAGGAGACATGACCGTGGCACTCTGGCATCACTGTCGGTCCCACCAGAGACTGCGTGGCCACCATCCCTGCCTCTCTTCCTGCAGACTGGGACGTGGCCACTGGCAGCCAGCATTTTAGTTTCGCCATCTGGGAATGGTGATAGTGTCCCCACTTCACGCCCTGGCACCTTTCAAAGAAAGTGCAGTTGATTACAATATTATATTCATTTCAGGTGACTCTAGCCCCCTTTGACCCACTCTTCTTGCCTTTGGCTCAGGCACTATATCCCGACTTTATCAGCCCGGCCTTCTGCAAATAAACCAGGGTTTCCAGCAAACCCAGGTCGTCATCACTCTGGACTTGTAGGTCACTAGCAAGAGCTGTGACAGCAGCCAGGAGCAGTGCCACACCCTTCAGCCCGTGGGGCCGGTGTGTTTCTGGGCCATACAGAGAGAGAAGTGTGATCAGCAGTGTGCCAAGTGGGAAGATGTCCAGGAAGATTCCATTAACCATCTGGTCCTCCATTATCACGCAGCCCAGAGAGAAAGGCTGCAAGTTAGTTCCTGTTAGGTGACAACCCAGAAGTGAAATGATGCTGGCACTTTAGGCCAACGCCAGAGATCTGCAGACATGTAGAAACAGATGTGGGCAGAGGCTGCCAGAGTAGCTGATGGTCCACTACCCATGCCACCCTTTGGGCCCACACCATCCCCAGCACAGTCCCTGGCTGCCTCAGACTGCACCTCCTTACACACTCCTGCACACAGCAGATATAAGTGACCTCCAGGACACAAACAATGGTAAACGTAATAAAATAATTGAGTACTTATTACCTTTGTTTTTCATAGAATTAATTTCATTCTAAGTTTATGTAATTTGAGTTTTGGTAATGGCTGTTTAACACCAGAAAGTGTAGTGCCCAGCCACAGCCGGCTCAGCACACCTGCTCCTGCCCAGGTCCCAGGGAAGGGCCTGGTGGCCCCCATCTCCAAGGGCTTCTCCAGACCACTGCTCACCGGCCTTTGCTCCAGCCTCCCTTCTTAGAGCTCATGCCATCAACTTGTCCCCTCTTTCTTCTCTAGATCCCCCACCCCCAGTGCCTTCAGCATCCAACTGGCCACCTCAGCTTTTCCTGTGAGTAACTAATTTCTCTCTTCCACTGTCCCCTATGGTCTTTCACCCAGTACTCTACTTAACAAATATTAATATAGCAAAATCACAACACTCCACACCCCAGCTCAGGGCAGCCCCACGGGATGTTAGTTGGACAAAATGAAGGTAGGGAGGTTATGCCACAGTGGAAAAACAACCTGAAAGATTTGGTTCTGAGAAGTGAGTATGTTCCGAACACCTTCCATGTGGTAGGTTGTTTTGGTCATGCTCCAGTCTTGTCAGTTTCCCTGTATCCTGTCCATACAGACCTTGGCCTTGGTCATGTGACCTGCTTTGGCCAGTGGGAGAGCAGTAACATGATGTGAGTGGAGACTTGAATAGCACTTGGGCTTGACCTCTTATGCAGTGCAGTGGGGCTCTGAGACCACCTTGGGAACGAGCCCATGCTAGCTTGCTGGAGGATAAGACCGCCATGGGAATGAGCCCACGCTAGCTTGCCGGAGGATGAGACCGCCATGGGAATTAGCCCACACTAGCTTGCTGGAGGATGAGACCGCCATGGGAACGAGCCCATGCTAGCTTGCTGGAGGATGAAAGGCCTCATGGAGAAGAACCCAGGACCCACCAACAGCCACCCCAGCCACGAGTGAGGCCCTTGCCTGTCCTCTGACCACAGAGGCACGTCTGGGTTCGGCCAAGCCCAACTGCCGATCTGAGCCCAGGCTCCACTGCTGACCTACACAATTATAAAGCTGGTAAATTGTTGTTTTTAGCCACTAAGTTTTGGGGGTAGTTTATGTGCAAAAGTGAATGGAATCACTCCTAGCACAATTTACCACTGACGGTGTCTGAAGAGGTGAAGATAGGTAGCCGCCCCACCCCCCACCTATCAGCACACTGGAGGGAGCAGGAGGAGCCCCCAGAGCCAGGCAGGGCAGGAGGCATGGGGAGCATTCACCTTGCACACAAAATGAAAGGGGGTGCCTGCAAACTCAGCAGTCAAGTTAAATATTTTAATGCACTATTAAAAAAAAAATCAAATCGGTAAACTCTGGCCGTGGGCTGGCTGCCTGTTTTTATAATAAAAGTTTTATTGGAATTGGGGCTTGGATTAGGGTTTGGCAAAACGAGGTAGGGTCATACAGGTGCAGGGTCACATCTTGTTTTTATTTAAAAGTTTAATATTTTGTCATGGATTTTTTTGTATCATTCTTATTTATTTATTTGTGCATTTGTTTTTTATTTTTATTTTTTAAATATATTTTATTAATTTTTTACAGAGAGGAAGGGAGAGAGAGAGAGAGAGAGAGAGAGAGAAACATCCATGAGAGAGAAACATCGATCAGCTGCCTCCTGCACACCTCCTACTGGGGATGTGCCCGCAACCAAGGTACATGCCCTTGACCGGAATCGAACCTGGGACCTTTCAGTCTGCAGGCCGACGCTCTATCCACTGAGCCAAACTGGTTACGGCTGTGCATTTGTTTTTTATTTAGCTATTTTGATTTGGGCTAAATCCTTCCCAATTTGCTGAGTGACCCCTGGTATCTGACTGGATCTCAAATCTCTACCTGTTATAGTCTCACCCAGGATTATAATAGAAGCTATTTCCGTCTGCTCTGAATGAAGTAAATGAGATCAATGCCTGCTCAGGAGACATGAGGGGCCAGTAGCCGGCCTTCCTGAATGCTGAGGAGTACGTTGCTGATGTTTTACAGTCTCCTCTGGCTGTCAGCCTTGGTGGGAGGTGTGTGTCTGCATGAGGACTCTCCGGGCGTGGCTCAGCCGCTGGGCACTATTTACTTTCCCAGAAGAACCAGCCAGCCACACCTATGAGCTCAGTGTAGTTTGACCTGAGTAGGATACTCCCCTCATCTCTAAAAGACAATCTCTTATTTTCTCGAAATGGCCAGACATTTACAAATCAGACTTTAGCTCATCCGAAGGGGGGGAGCAACAGCCTTCACCCCCGGGACACTCCCACGCCCTCGGGGCTGCTGGAGTCGGCAGCTCCCACTGGAAGGCGGGGAAAGGCCGTGCCAGTCGGTGGCACCCCAGGAATCTGAGCGGGTGGATTCACTGGGGAGAGCGGGAAAGATGTTTTCCATTGTGTGCAATGGTTCACCACAAAGTGATTCCACTTCCAGGACTCAGTCTGGGCTTTTCCCGTCTGCTCATATCAACAACACCGGAGATAAGCATTTGTGTTTTCTCTTTCTGCCTCATCAGGTCAAGTCAAAAGTCCAGAGAACGCCTGGAGGGTGGCATTCCTGAGAAGGCAGGAGTGTTCTCCACGGCTTCTTCCCCAGGAAGAGGGGCTCACACATTTCCAGAGGCTCGAGATGTGGCTGCGGGGCCAGCCACACTACCCCGAAGTTCTATCATGCCCAGCCTGTGCCACTGCCAAGAACTCACGAGATTAACCCAGGGTCCCGACTGCTGACAAGTTTATAGTCACCTCATGGGTCACCTGGCCTCTTGTCTGCTCCCCCGAGGAGTCAGAAGGTCACTGAAAAATGCAATGCTTATCCTTTACTTACGTCCAGTGAGACAACCATGTCCCCACTAAAGGGCCTGGCCAGGGCAGATGGAGAGCCTGGGGGAACATGTGATCGCATTCACACACACACACCATCTAACTACTGACAAATTTATTTCAATATTTCTATTTTAGGAGAGGTCAGACCCCACTCTTAGCTTGGGCACCATTTCCTATACCCGGCCTTGCTGGCTCTGCAGGGGAATTTCCTTCCTTTGTCCTAATATGTGAGCTCTGATGTCACAGGGCCTTCCCAGCGGGAACCTGTCACTTTGCTAGTGGAACCGTTGTGGTTCTGGTCTTAGAGGTAAGGAGACAGGCCAACCGGCTAACCCTTGGAGCCTTCAAACGACGTGTGCAGAAGCGCAGGGCTGCTCTGGATCAGCCACCTTCCGAGTCACAGATGGGAACAAACCTATTCTTACCAGGTTTTAGAAGAGGAGGAGAATATCAAGTCTGCTGGTCAGGTATATGGCTTGGGAATGAATTTCTCTGAGTCTAAATCGCTGTTGTATCCTTGTAGTTGGTCCGGGTGAGGAGAGCCAGTTTCTGCCAAGGCCACGGCCTGGCTCCAGCTGGGTCCCAGGCGCCTCCACACGAGCTCTGAGGTGGACCTGCTCGCTGATCTGACTTGTGCTGTCTACCCAGTGATGTGCCTGCGAAGCCCTCTCCTCTGTGTGAGCAGGACGACCAGGGAAGGGCAACGACAGGACCTCCCCAGCCCTCCTTATCTGGCCGAGCCAGGAGCAGAAAAGGAGCCTGGGTCACGGGGCTGTGGGAGGCCTGCTTTTGGGCCGGCTGGACAGCGGTCCTCCCCTCAGTCCCTAAGCTACAGTGGCTCATAGACAACTGTCTCTTCACATCTGTCATCTGTGGCTGCTGGTGGGCGGAGCCGGGAAGCTGGCTGGTCCTGCAGAGACTCCGTGAGCTGGGAAGAAACCAGCCTCACTTCCTGAGAGATTGGCTGCCTGGAGGAGAAAGCCAGAGCGAGCTGCCAGGACCAGTCCGTACAGAGCCCCTCTGTCCCAGACAAGTCCCTCTTTCAACTGACTCTGCGCAAACAAAATAGAGGCCTTCCTCCCGCTCACCTGCTCTGCGGCCGGGGCATGACTTGCTTGGCCACACTCTTTCCTCCCAGGAAGCAGGCTGCAGGCTGCTCGGTGTGGGGGCTCAGTGAGTATTGCTGGTAAACGCTCATGTGTTTGCTGAGGTCACAGGTCATAAATCTCACTGCTCACTGAGCTCTCCACACCGGCCAGCCCATCAGCTACATGTTGTTCTCACGTAACATCCATAACCTTCGCAGGGCTCCTAGCTGGTGCAGCCTGGCTGGGCAGGTTAGAGGCCTGCCTGCCTCTCCTGGACAGGCTTCCCAGCATTGGCTGGTGCTTCCTCTGTGAGCAAGCAGCCTGACCTGCCCCTCGGGTGGGGAGAAGGACTGGGGCTGTGCTGTGTGTTCCCAGCAGACAGGCTTCCCATTCGTGGCCCCTGAACCACAGTCCCAGCCCTGCCGGTCCCCAGTTGGCCAGAGGGCCCCGGGCCACGTCAGGAAGGCTGTGGGGCAGGGAGGGCTGGGGCAGAGCAGTCACAGGAATGAGTGTATCCTGAGTGTGCCTGGCTTTGAGCTGCCTGATATTCTTTTGTTCTGCTCCTCTTCTGTTTTCCCTTATTTTCAGTAAAGCTCTTTAGAAAGGTCCAGGCTCAGTTGGGGAGTTGCGGGTGTGTGTATGGGTGTGTGTGTGTGTGTGTGTGTGTGTGTGTGCAGTCAACTGGCCAAGGCTGGGAGGGAGCAGAGAGAGGGAAAAGTGGTCTTTACAGCAAGCAGAGGGCAGGAGGGGGGACCCCAGGGACAGTCCCTCAGTCCCTCCACAGGCCTGTCTTCCAGGAGGCTGGCTGCCTCCCACCAGAAGGCAGGTCCGGGTTTCAGGGCTGAGCACAGGAAGCCCCACAGAGAGGGGATCTGATCTCTGAGAGGCGCGGTCTGGAGGGTCTCACTCCATTAGCTTGTGCATGAGCCCCTCGGGCCAAAGGCAGTTTCTTAAATGGAGAGACCAATGCAAAACAGGTCCTGCGGGCAGGGCCCTTCTCCACGGGAAAGGAGACCCTCACGGGGAAGACTTACTCTGCAGGGCTCTCATGGAGGACGACGCAGTGGAGGACGACGCAGTGGAGGACGCAGTGGAGGACGCAGTGTAGCTAGGCCAGCTGGCCTGCTGGGGGCCACGTGAGGAGAACTGAGGGGCCAGGGCTGATGCTTTGGCCTTGGGTGGGTTCAGGTCCAGGATCTCCGAGGTACAGGGGGTCTGGGGCTTGCAGGCAAAGGCTGACGAAAATTCCCTAGAACAAAATGTGCAAGCTAGAGTCAAAGTTACTGCTGGTAGGGAGTCTCAGGAGGAAGGACTCCCGCTCTGAACATAGAAGCCAGGTGGGCAGTGCCCTGGATATGGGGTGGGGGCGGGTAGAGCAGGGCACCCAGAGGCTTAAGTCCCTGTCCCCTTGGAGCTCACATTCTAGGGGAGGAGATAAAGAAAAGAAATACATGCCCAGGAGGAGATAAGCGGGGAAGGGGAATGGGGAGCCCGGGAGACACTGAAATGTGAGGGAAGGTGTGGTTGGCAGAAAAATGGTAGCAAAGATGTCCAGGCCTAATCCCTGGAATGTCACATGACAAATGGGAATTGAAGTTGCTAATCTGCTGACTTTAAAACAGGGAGTTACCCTGGATTTTTGGGGTGGGCCAAAAACCACAGGGGTACATAAAAGTGGGAGAGAGAGAAGTCAGAGAAAAGGTATGACCATGGAGAAAGGGACGGAGATGCTGCAGGTGGAGGAGGGGCCATGAGCCAGAGCGGACAGGAGCCAGAACAGGCAGAAAAGAGAATCTCCCCGAGAACTGCAGAAAGGAACGTGTCCTGTGGACATCTTGATTGCAGCCCAGTGGGATCTGTCTGGGTCGGGCTTCTAGCCCACAGAACTGTAAGATAATAAATGCGTGGTGTTCAGGTCACTACACTTGTGGCAATTTGTTATAGGAACAACAGAAAGCAACTTTTAGATAGGATGACCAGGGACGGCCTCTCTGCGAAGGTGACCTTTAACGATCCTGTGAGGCAGGCATTACTACCCTATTTTTCAGATGTAGAAACTGAGGCTCCAAGATCACACACATAACAAGCAGGTGGGGAGGCCAAGATCTGAACCCAGTGGGGCCTAAGACCCGGACGTTCTCCAGACGCCCTCTGGGTCCCAGCCTGATGGACCGGCTGTGCAGACTGTTGGCCAATCTTGGAATGGAGTCTTCCTTCCCTCCAGCCCACAGCCACCGTCACTCCGTGCTGTTAGAGAAGAAGTCTTGGGAGTGGGATCCTGACTCTGTGACCTCCCAGCTACGTGGCTGGGGTTGGGGTATGATTCCCCCACCCAGCCCTTTGCTCTTTGGCTGTCATTGACCTGAATACACGCTCACCTCTTGCTCCCACCTTGACTTCTGCGGCCCTTGCTATCTATGTGCCCATTTTCCTGACTATAACTCTGAAGGCTAGAGTCCAGGCTGTCACACAGGGTTGTTGTCACCGTTAAATAAGCAGCTCCCAGCATGCAACAGATGCTCAGAAACTGCAGGTCCATTTTTCCTATTCTACGTGGACGCCTCTGTCTGGGGGCTGCACACAGTTGGCACAGGGCAGGCAGCTGTGGAGCTTGGCAGGTGAGGGTCCCCAGGCCAGAACAGGGAGATGATGACAGGCTGCAGGGCTTTCCAGCGGGTGGTGGGGGGCATGCATGCGTGCCTGTGGGTGTGCTCCTGGAAGACTGGGAGTGTAAGACCCAGCGGCTGGTGAGGGCGCCTGGCTCACTGAAGGACCAGGACTCAGTCCTGCTCTGCTGCTCTCTAACTGGTAACTGACCGTGAGCAAGTCCACTGACATTTTGGGAGCCTCAGTTTCCCCAGCTGTAAAATGCCTATAAGACAGCTGTGACAATCCAGCGAGGTTGTTCCAGGCACCCAGTTGTGGTCCATGCCCCACAAATGGGGCTTATGGCTCTGGGGAGTGGGACTTGGGAGGAAACTATGGAATTTTCTATTTGTCTCATTTCTATATTTCTACATGCCTCCCTCCCTTTTTCTTTTTACATTGAGAATATGTTACTTTAATAATCAGAAAACTTAAATATCTCAAAGTCTCCAAATTCAAATTTAGGAAAAGATTGGCATGAAGACTGCCCATAGTTCAGGCAAGAAATCTTCCACACCAGGCTGAGGAGGAGAGGGGCGATTTAGCCCTACTATGTTTTTTAGACTTTAAGATAATTTTTTCTTGCCGAAACCGGTTTGGCTCAGTGGATAGAGCGTCGGCCTGCGGACTGAAAGGTCCCAGGTTCGATTCCGGTCAAGGGCATGTACCTGGGTTGCGGGCACATCTCCAGTGGGAGATGTGCAGGAGGCAGCTAGTCGATGTTTCTCTCTCATCGATGTTTCTAACTCTCTATCTCTCTCCCTTCCTCTCTGTAAAAAATCAATGAAATATATTTAAAAAAAAAAAAGAAATTAAAAAAAAAAAAAGATAATTTTTTCTTTCAAAAGAAAATTTACTTTTATATTATCCTTCATATTATCCCCCGAATATTTCCCACAGCATACCATTCCCACTGGTGCATGTTTCACAGAGCTGTAGTCACACTTCTATGCTATTCTGTATTACTCCAGTTTGGAGCCTTATTCCATTCTCTCTCCATGGGTCTGAGTAGCTTCTATCATAATTATTTTCAAGGTCCACCATTTCTTACTTCTTTTCAGTCGGGTCAAGTTTCTAAACTTTCTAAATCTCTGTTTTCCAGCTAATGAAAAGAAAATAGGATTCCATTGAGTCTCCTATGTACCTACTCCAGGACTTCTGTGAGGATCAAATGAGATGAGGCACAGGAAAACGCTTCACAGACATTTGGTTAAAGTGTGAAATGTTTCCACCTGGCTATAAAGCAAGTTGTGTTCCTGGGCTGAAGAAACTACAAGGAGGCTAGTCGCTAGGGAGAGGAAGCCGGGAGTTGCTACATGATGCCATTACCTGGACAGACACTTAGCATATTAGCCTTTTATATGTATAGACTAGTGGTCCAGTGCAGGAATTCATGCACATTGAAAGGAAATTAATTAGAAGAAACATTTTAATATTGCTATTCACCCTTTCTCTATAATAGAAGTGTCAACCAAATTCATGATGGACAATGACAGCTCGAAACACACAAGTGCGATTGGCGTCAGCAAGAGCTTTATATGTATCGCACATGTATGAGTCAACTTAGCCTTTTATATATATAGAATAAACCTGCTTAATTAGACCTGCTTTCTGATTTAGCTAAACTTTCTCCAGCCCAGTGAAGCACCCCAACTTCTCTTTCAGGTAATTGTCAGCAACACAGCAGTAAATATCAACATGAAGCAGATTATTATTGTAGATCATGCAGGGAGAACAAAGGGTAAAGTATTTAACTGAAGCAGTGTTTGACTATATTCTGCGCAGTGACAAAACCTGAAGTCATTTTCAAGATCCACCATTTCTTACTTCTTTGCAGTTGGGTCAAGTTTCTAAACTTTCTAAATCTCCGTTTTCTGGCTAATGAAAAGAAAATAGGATTCTATCGAGTCTCCTATCTACCTACTCCAGGACTTCTGTGAGGATCAAATGAGATGAGGCATGGGAAAATGCTTCACAGATATTTGGTTACAGTGTGAAATGCTTCCACCTGGCTATAAGCAAGTCATGTTCCTGGGCTGAAGAAACTGCAAGGAGGCTAGTTGCTAGGGAGAGGAAGCCGGGTGTTGCTATGTGATGTCATTACCTGGACAGACACTTAGCATATTAGCCTTTTATATATAGATGGCCTGTCGCTAGGGAATGGAAGCTGGGCATTGCCACATGACATCATTACCCGGCGCCACAGCCACTGTTTCTGGACTGGGCTGGGCGGTGGGTTGTATTTTGCCCCATGGGGTCTCAGTAGCATTGGCTGTGATTTGGTGGGTGTCGCTCTGGGGTGGTGGCAGGACCTGTGTCCCACTTGGGGGAAGCCAAGTGTTGCTTTGTGGGCACCAGGTCCACGGTGACATTTCTCTGTGCGTGTCACGGCAGCTCCTGCATTGAGCATCTGCCCCCTGATGGTCAGTGTGCATCATAGAGAATGGTCAGATGGTGGGAGGGACACTTAGCATATTAGCCTTTTATATAGATAGATGGTTGTGAGCCTTTTCATCTGATTGATGTACTGTAATTCATTAAGCCTCTGCCCTGACGGTTTGCTTTTCTTTCATTCGTTGCTAATGCGTGTGTGCTAAGAGCTGTGCTGGGTGCTGGGGATGAAAGATCAACCAGATCCGGTTCCTGCTCCTGGGAGTTCACGGAGCCTGTTTGATCCATGAGCAAAGACTGTAAGACAGTGAGACCAGTTGCATCGCTGGTGCTTTCTTACCCACTATTATTTGATTCAAATGATTTTTTTTCTTATTTAGCTATTTTAATCTCAATATTTTTATCATTGTTTTAGCAGTTAATTATTTTTAAGTTGTGGTGATAACCATCATGACCATTTTTAAATGTAGCCCTACTACATTTTAAGAAGAAACAACTGAGAGAAACTATTAAAAACAACCAGGTAAACACTGGAAGCTATTCCAGGTAGTGGGAATGGCAGAGGGTTAGCCTGAGTTGCCTGGGATGTCCCATCACGTGGTCACAGGCCAGGGAGGGTCATCCAGGGTCACAGGAGCTAGCTATGCAGACTCAGGATGGCTGGCCAGCTCTGCCAAATGGGGCCTTGAAGCTGATGGGCAGTAATGTCAAGTTTGCAGGGTTGGGGGCAGCTGAAGTGAGCTGGCAAGAAGTAAAGAGAGAGTAGCAGGGCTCAGGACTCTATAATCTCCCTATCCCAGGGCAACCAGAAAAGGGCCCTAGCCTTTAGCTGAGCAACTTGGTAATGTGTATCAAAACCCTTTTGTGTGGGTTAATTTTATGTGCCAACCAGGCTGGGCCATGGTACCCAGATAGTTATTCAAATGTTATTTCTGAATGTTTCTGTGCAGGTGTTTTTGGATGAGATTAATATTTAAGTAAGTGGACTTTATAAATAAAGTAGATTGCCCTCCATAATATGGGTGGGCCTCATCCAATCAGCTGAAGGCCTGAGTAGGAAAAAACTGAACTTCCCTGATCAGGAAGGAATTCTGTTATCAGATGGCCTTTGGAGTTGAATTTCAGCTCTTCCCCAAGTCTCCAGCCTGCTGGCCCACCCTGCAAATTTTGGACTTGTCAAGACTCTACAGTTCCTTAAAGTAAAGCACGTGAGCCAATGCCTTAAAGCAGTGGTTCTCAACCTGTGGGTCGCGACCCCTTTGGCGGTCGAACGGCCCTATCACAGGGGTTGCCTAAGACCATCCTGCATATCAGATATTTACATTACGATTCATAACAGTAGCAACATTACAGTTATGAAGTAGCAACGTAAATAATTTTATGGTTGGGGGTCACAACATGAGGAACTGTATTTAAAGGGCCAGAAGGTTCAGACCCACTGCCTTAAAGTAAAGAGCTCTCTCTTTCTCTCTCTCTCTCTTTATATATATATATATATATATATATATGTATGTATATATACACGCACACACACACACACAGACATATCCTGTTGGTTCTGTTTCTCTGGAGAACCCTGACTAATATACCTTAAAAGCCAGCCTCAGCTGATCGATGTTTCTCTCATCGATGTTTCTTTCTCTCCTCCCTTCCCCTCTTTCTAAAAAATCAATAATAACATATTTAACCTCAGAGGGAAGGCAGGGGAGGGAGCGGGGGAAGTAAGAGATAAACTACCATAACTGGTTTGGCTCAGTGAATAGAGCATTGGCCCACAGACTGAAGAGTCCTGGATTTGATTCTGGTCAAGGGCATGTACCTTGGTTGTGGGCTTGATCCCCATTAGGGGGCGAGCAGGAGGCAGTTGATCGATGTTTCTCATCTGTGTTTTTAACTCTCTAACCCTCTCCCTTACTCTCTGTAAAAAATCAATAAAAATATATTTTAAGAAAAGAGATAAACCAAAGGACTTGTATGCATGCATATAAGCATAATCAATGGACACAGACAGTAGGGGGGTGAGGGCATGTGCTGGGGGGTGGGAGTGGCCCGGGAGAGGTCAATGGGGGAAAAAGGAGACATATGTAATACTTTCAACAATAAAGAATTTAAATGAAAAACCAAACAATTTTCTAAGAAGCTTTTGCTTCATTGGATTTGACATGTTAAAAAATATATTTAAAAAACAAACAAACACAACAAAAGCCAGCCTCCTCTTTGACCTAGAACATGACCTTTGTTTGGCTGGGGTAGTGATACTGGGGAAAGAGCACCCTCAGACAGGGGCTCCCTCTGGCTGCCTCTCCCACTAGCATTGGAGAAAGTGGCCTTCGGCAAAGCACCAGGGAGCCACCCCTTGGCTTGCCAGAGCCCCCACCCCACCCCACCCCCTCCCCGCCCAGGTTCTCCACACCACCCTGGGGCTGCTGCAGGAGGGGCAATGTTGTCTGAGAATGCTGGCCACTGTCACTAAACTCTTCAGGGGCGATGGCGGCAGGGCCATCTGGGGAGGACATGGTGGAACATAGGGGCTGATGGGTTGTTGGTAAGGGTCAGCCTGGCTCCCATTCCCTGCAGAATGGTGAGTTCAGCAGCCTGGGCAGCCAGGAAATGGTGATGGTTTGGTGGGAGATGAGGCCAGATTAGGGCAGAGCAGAAAAAGCAGGTGGAAAAGAAGTTCAGGACAGCTGTCACCTATGACTTAGAAAAAGTAATTTGCTGCAGGATCACATGGTGCTGGGTACTGGGAAAAATGTAAATTGCAATATATGTGTAAATTGGTAGGGGCCCTGAAAGATAGGTAACTATTTGCTGAGAGGCCCAGCCCCCTTATATGGTCTCTGCTTATCAATAGGAACATTGCGCTGGAAGGAAGAGCAATAAAAGGCCCCTGGAGATACCATTCTACCTGTGTTTGGAATGCTGCTGAGTCATAATCCCCACGCAGAGGATCCTGTGTCCCTGCACGTCTCCGGAACCTCCTTTGCATTAAGATGCTCAGGGGACGCCTAAGTGGAGTCTGCTTATGGGGTTCATTAGCAGCTGTGGGTCACTGCTTCCGGTATTTCCTTGGGGCTATAACAAAACCCAGAAACGTGTGGGGGCTGGGAGCTGGGGAGAGAACACACCAGGACGTAGGAAAACCTCACGGGGTTTCCAGCTCTTCCAGCCTAGTTTCTCTGGCCTCCTAGTTTGCATTTCTTTTGGCTGGATGCACTGTGTATGTGTCATCGTGAGCTGCCATATATCCTTTTGGGACAAATATGAGGGGGAAAAGTTTATGTGTAGTATGGACGAAAAAAACAAGAGGGGGCCACACGCTAACCTGACTAGTTCAGGGAAGACCTGCATAGCGGTTGGGCAAATGTAAAGACCTAAAATAACCACAAAGGATGGTCTGAAAATTAAATATTTGACTAAAAGCAGATTATAGTGGGTAGTCGTGTCCTAGGCTAGTATTTTCCCTGACAAAGATCAACTTTGATTTTACTTAGCCTATTGTCTTTTTGCATCTAAAATAACATACGTGTGAAATGTCTGGGTAACTTGTAACCCCTTTTTCCGGACCCCTCAGGACACAAAAATGGCACCAGGGCTTTCCCTCATTATTATTGTTCTCATGTTAATCGCCAGCTGTTAACTATGTTAACTACCCTGTACCCATGTATGTAAAAGAAGCATATGCCCATCACTTCACTTTTTATCCAATCCCAGAGGTTTCCCTGCTTTGCTTTTTCC
This sequence comes from Myotis yumanensis, assembly GCF_028538775.1. NCBI lineage: Eukaryota > Metazoa > Chordata > Mammalia > Chiroptera > Vespertilionidae > Myotis > Myotis yumanensis. The sequence goes on along the minus strand of NW_027223759.1, from coordinate 30,516,271 downwards.
TACCTCCCTTATTTATCACCAATGGATTTCATGTAACCCACTTAGGTCTTTTCCTTTTGATGGTAATTTATAAAAACAAGGTATGAACTCGTCTTTCTCAGGAGCATTATCCCAATCCATTGAGATTCTGCTTCCTGGCAATTGTTGACAGTTTGGCTCGATTAAACTCACAAAATTCTTTACAGATTTGAATGTTTGTTTGTTTTTGTCTTTACCTTAACAGTAGACAGATGAAAAAAAATCTTCCCTCCTTCTTTTTTAAATGACAAAATACTTGCAGAATAGTCATTTCCTGTCTGTGGCAGGACAGGATCTCTGCTTAATTCTGCTCCTAGCTGAGGACTGGATTCGAGGAGCCCATCCCTCCCGTCCTCTGACCGCCTGGAGGGAAGGTCTAGGCAAATGCCCTTCCCGCCCCGCTGGGCTCCTGTCCATGTGCTGTGCCTCGTGAGCAGGACCAGCAGGCAGCAGGAGGGCCGGTGGGCATTGGGCAAGACCTTGTGCCCATCTGGGCAGTGTGGCCCACCACCTTCCCGAGGGGACAGAGGGAAACCACACCCTGCATACTCCAGGGTCTGGGCTGACAGATTTCCCGGGAGAGCACCTTGGCTCTTCTCAGGATAAATACCTTAAAAAATAAAAGTATTCTTAAAGCCTGGTTCATAGAATCGCTCCTTCCCTAGCTACTCAATGCTAAGGAGTCTAAGAAGCAGAACAGAAAAAAGAAAAGAAAAAGGAAAACGTGGCCACAGGAGGGTGGAGCAGGCAGTGGTGAGGGATCTGAACCTCACTCCCGGCTTCCCCGAAGGCAATCCCACAGGGAGACCTGTGCTGGGAGCCACGGGGGTGGGGCTGGGCTGCAAACATTTAAAACCACCTCTTCGGGGCTAAGAATGAGAGCAAGCCTCTCATTTACCACGTGCCCACACCCACAGCTCTGAGCGGTTACACAGCACCACCCAGCCAACTCCTCTTCTGGGGCAGGGGTTGTCCTCACCCTAAAGGCAGAGAAAGAGGAGTTGGGGGACACTGAGCCTTGCAGAGAGCCACTATCCCCCCTTCCTCCTCCCGATTCATCCAACAAATCAGTTAAGAGCCTGTTCTAGGCCAGGAGAGGAATCACTGGGACAAACACCCCACACGTAGCTTGTCTTGGAGGACGTGGCAGCCGGTCATGGGCTACATGACCACGCGGTGGGCTCCGTGGCCCTGGAATGCGCTGGAGTGACTAGAGTTTGTAGCCAGGAGGAAGAGGTGGGCAGCTGGGGTGCCTGGCGCTCAGGAGACGCTGGGTCTGGGGCTCCTCTCCCTGAGGTCTTCTCAGGTCTGAGAGAAGGGGCCTGTGAAACCCCCGAAAGGCCCCCTCTAGATTCCAAGGACCCCGAGTGACCCACAAAGGCCAGCCTGTGCTTCTTGGGTGCAGAGTAAGAGAAACGCCCTTTTCTCTGCCTGGAGGGCTTTGACTTGTTTCAGGAAGCTGATATCTGAGCCAAACCATGCCACTGCCTTCCTTCTCCGTTTTCTTCCCTCCATCCCACCCGTCTCCACAGCCAAGTGCTGAGAGTGGACGCTGCCCTCAAGCTGCCCTGAGTCGTGCCCCCACCCCCCACCCCCACCCCCAGATGTGTTCGCCTTACAGTTCTCCCGAGTCTCTGGGCGCGTTTATGAGTTTCTTCTCCTGGGCTGATAACGGACAGTTCTCAGGCGCCAGAGCCCCTCTGCTCTGAGGTGATCAGGCGGGTGGCTGTGTTCCCAGGGATCTCAGCACCTCGCCTCAGGCCCCAGAAAAGTGCTCCTTCTTCCTTCACTAGCGCCTGGGCCTCGGAGAACACCTCCCTTTCCTACCTGGTGGCTTCTCCGCTGCACAGGGCCCAGGGCACCTCCCTCGGGTGGCTGGGGGCCACGGAGGGGGCCACGCGAGGCTCTCCCTGATGTGCTCCTGGCAGCCACTCCTCTGGCTTGGCGTCCCTGGAGGCTGGGGAGAAGGAGAGAGAGCTCAGTGGACTTCTGTTCTGAAACCTCCTGAGGATGCTCTTTACAGGTCTGGGAGGCAAAGCCAAGAAAAGCACGCACCTGGGCCAGCCCCGGGCTGGTCCCTGCAGTTATGGGCAGGGACTTGCTTTTTGTGCAGCTGCGACTTTCTAGGCAGCCCCCTCGGTGGGCAGTGCCTACAGCCGGGGTGCAGCAGCGCGCTCTGGCCCACACACACGCAGCACAGGGAAGTGCAGGCCTGTCGGCCCCGTGGCCTCCCCAGGTTCCCCTCTGCCTCAGGGAAATGCCGACGACACATGGAATTCCAACAGGAGCCAGAGACACACTGAAAAATTGTTTGTGTTTTTTTCTGAAATTCAAATTCAACTTGGTGCCCTGTATTTTTACTTGGTAAGTCTGGCAGTCCCAGAGGTGGGGTTTTCTTTACTTTGAGCTGCCCTGGACACCTGTAGGCCTGAATCCCTAATTCCCAGCTGCAGCCTTGAGCTGACCCTCTGCCAGGGACCAGGCCCGGCTCATCCTGCAGACCTCCATGGGGAAGTGACGAGAAGGCCCAGATGACTGCCCAGGAGGTCTCCTCAGAGCCTGGGGACAGGGACCTGGACCCCTTCCTCTCTGGCCCCACTTCCTCTTCTCTTCCTACAGCCCAAGGGGTCCATGTTTGCTGTCAGAGCTCTGCAGTGACAAAGTCTGGATTCACAGCTTCCAATCTTTTCAGTTTTTTAAAAAATCTCTCTGGTACCTCTGTGATATGGCTTCTGCTTTATCTTAAATGTAAAAAGTCTTTCTGGCAGGTCTCCTCAGCCTGTAGCGAGGGCATATCTCTGACTTCCAAATAAGGAATCTATTTCTGGTATGAAACCCAACGGGTGGCTTTATCTACTGGACAGTCCCCACCAAGAACTGGGTCCGGAACTAGAATTTTACCGCCTCTGATCCATGCTTCAATGGCTGGCTTGTCTGTGCTCTCTGCTTAATGGGCTTAGGAGGAGGAACTAAGGTGAACTCTCCCTAGACCCTCTGTGGTTTTGGTTCAGTCACCAGATAGCAGTCACCCTTCCCTCTACCGTCCGCCACACTGCGGAGGCCCCCGGGGTCTCTCAGTCAGTGAGCGCTGGGAGCTGTGGGGAGAAGGGCAGCTGCCTGTGTGCCCCGAGGTTTCCTGGGACAAAGCACTGGTTTCCTATCTGTTCCTCCATTTCAGACAGGGCTGGGCATGTTTAACTCCAGGGCCCACTGACAAGGCATGTGATGCTGATATTCAAGATAGTCTTGCACATTGGGGAAATGAGAATAACTTCCCTCGGGCCATATTCTTGGCTTTACTCCTTGGGAATGATTTCCTTCCAGCACCTGGGGTGAGTTCTCTGCTTAAAAAGATTGTACTTCCCCCAGCTGGTGTGGCTCAGTGGTTGAGTGTCACTGTGAACCAGGAGGTCACGGTTCGATTCCTGATCAGGGCATATGCCTGGGTTGCAGGCTCAACCCTCAGTAGGGGGAGTGCAGGAGGCAGCCGATCAATGATTCTCTCCCATCATCCATGTTTCTATCTCTCCCTTCCTCTCTGAAATCAATAAAAAAATATTTTGGCCTTGCATTCAGTTGATCAAGCAGTTTGAGAGTCCCACAGGTTTCTTCTCATGAGTTTTACCTTCGTGTTGACTGATGCATAGGTCTGAAGGGGGCGTCCTGAGCAAATGCCCTGCAGGTCACACTGGTGGGTCCCCACTGGGTCCCGGGTGGGGCGTTAATTCCCAGCTGAGTGAAGGCCAGGAGGCCAGACTCAGCAGCAGGTCATGTGTGCAAGGGGACCTGTGGGGAGTGGCTGGGAGAGGCCAGGATGGGACGGGAGACAAGGTGAGCAAGAGCACAGAGGAGGCAGAAAGGGCTGGAGAAGCAGGACTGCATGGGGGAGGGCCAGGAGGAGTCAGATCAGGGAAGGAATGACACAAAGACAATGGGATCAGGGTGGCCACCCAGCCCTCGGCCTTCTTCTCTCCTTGCTCATCCGCACGGCACTTGTATTGGCGGAGCCCAGCTGCAGCTCACAACCAGTCTCAACATAGCATCCCAAGCATGGAAGCCAAGACTGTTTGCACCCCTCCTCACATAGAGGCTGAGTGACAAAAGGAAGAGATGGCTGTGGCCAGACCAGCCGGGAAGCTGACACTGGCCTGGGGACATCGGTCCTGGGTGGCTATGGCTGGGCAAGCCTGAAAGAGGGTAGAAGGAGGAACAGAATCTAGACCAGAAACGGAGTAGGTGCTCACTAAGGGACCTAGGGAAAGCTGTTACCTAGGCTTGGCTTCTCCCAGAGAAGAACTGGGGTGAGTAAAAGGAATTTAAAGGGGAGCTGAAGATGCTGGCCCGAGGCTGAGAGCGGCCTGGCAGAGCGGGTGAGCAGAGGTTGGTAGGCCTAGTCTCTGGCAGGTGGAGGGCACACAGGTCAGTGTTCTGGAGTCCACCAAGGTGGGAGGGGAGTTGATGGGCAGAGGAGGAGTCTGAGAAAACAGGAGCAGGTGGAGGTTGGGAGACTCAGACTACGGTCTCAGCGTTCAGAGCAGGCTGACAGGTGCACCCACAGCGTGACTTGGGACGCGCAGCTGTTCCTACTCCAGGCCCCCCATCTGGAGAGGCTGCTGAGCAGCTGCTGCCTCCCCAGGGAGAGGCACTGGGGGCGACTGGTGATTGCCAAGACTGAGTCCCTGGTGGGTACCCACTGTCCTCACCTGAGGAACCAGAATTTGCCAGGGCCTTCATGTTGTCAGGGCTAATATTAATTGTTTTTGAAAACAACAATAATGTCAACATTGCCAATCAGTTGCCACTCAGCCCTCTGTCTATGATAACCTCCAATGCCGCCTGGCAGGTAACAGCATGTAAGTCTTTCCAAAAGATAGGACCACACTGGCAATCAGTGCAAGACAGAGAGCCACCCTGGTGGTCATTTGGTAAAAGTAGGATGTTACTGATAAATAAGTTACCCTAAATGCAACTTTTTGGAGGTCCAGGCCTATGGAACTTGAAACCATTTTTAACTCAACGGCATCAGGTCAAATTGGCAAAAATTGTTACACGGCCTGAAACCTCCACCCGGGCAGCAGAAACCTTTAAATACACTGAGCCGAAAGGCGTATTACTGCTTAAAGCTCTAGTAGAACCCAGGAAGGAACAGATGATCAAAGCTGGCAGAGCCTCTAGCACTGCTCACCGCAGGAGACCCTCCCCCCGAGTCCCCGACAGCCTGCTTCCTTTGCTCTGGGACTGTCTGCTGCTCCGAACCCGGGCTTGGAAGTGTTTGGATCCAATTGTGGGCAGATGATAAAAGTTCTCAGATGTTTCTCATACTGGAATCTGACCTGCTCCTCTGTTGTTTTTCCTATTTGAATGGAGATTAGGGTTTTATCTGGCTTGCTCATATCCTTTTAATTTCCTCTTGAAAATTAAAGAAAATACTTTGTATGTTTCTGATGCAACGCATATATATTTTTTCTGGCATCTGAAAAATACTTTTTAGAAATCAGCAGCCCCAAAGTGTCCCCACGTGCTGCCCGTGTTATTACGTGAAGTCGAAACGCAAGGCTCCGAAGCACCAGGCTCGCCGCCCTTGCAGACTGGGAGGTGGGCCTTGGGCGGGGACTGGAGGCAGCCGTTCCGGGCATGTCGGGATGTCTGGGGGGAAACGGGATGGTCTTCCAGCCTGCAGGAAAAATGAAAAGCAGCCATCAAAACAGAAAGCCAGGAGATATTGGACTGCTGACTACCTTGTAGCATCACAAACAAATACAGAAAGTGGAAGTACCTGAAATTCTGTTAATTTGCTATTAGCAGATATTAAGCCTTTTTAGGGGTATCGGTAGAAACTAGGAAGTACCCTTGCCTTGCTCATGTTAGCTCTTATACATTTAGTGATACGTGGCTTAGTATCTTTCTAAGACACAATTCTATCTTTTGGCTTTGAGTGACCTGGGGTATGACATTTCAATCAATTTAAGGAACCGATCTTCTGGTTCATCCTCTAAGGATGAAATAGATTAGTGAAGGGATGGGTCCAATCCGAAAAGACGTGACATGTCATGTCAGCCACGACAACCGGAGTTAGGCAAACACAGGAATCTGCCTAGATCAGCGGTTCTCAACCTATGGGTCGCGACCCCTTTGGGGGTCGAATGATCCTTTCACAGGGGTCGCCTAAATACATCCTGCATATCAGATATTTACATAACGATTCATAACAGTAGCAACATTACAGTTATGAAGTAGCAACGAAAATAATTTTATGGTTGGGGGTCACAACATGAGGAACGGTATTAAAGGGTCGAGGCATTAGGAAGGTTGAGAACCATTGGCCTAGATGGTGTAGGCATGGCCTTCCGTCGGCCCCTGGGGGGTGAAGGTGTCTGGCAGAGACTCATTCATCCAGCAGACATGTATTGGGTGTCTCAGTGCACCAGACCCAGGCCAGGCGTGACAGATGGGAGCGGGCAGGGTGCTCTCAGGCCAGCCTGTATGCACAGTACTCACTCCCCTCAGCAAGGAGACACTAGCCACCAGCTCTAGTGAGGGCTGGGGGTGGGGGGTGGGGGCACATCAAAGCAAGCACATGCCCACCTGTCTTAGGAGTGGGCCCCATGAAATAGCTGTTCTTGAATGTCAGTTCCAATAGCAAAGACAAGCAGACACTTAACTGTCCTAAGGGGGCACGAAACGCTGTGTGTGTGTGTGTGTGTGTGTGTGTGTGTGTGTGTGTGTGTGTACATGTATATGTGTGCCAGTTCTGAACTCCGACCTGGGGCTAAAAGAGGGAGAATTTACCAGATGTAACACCATGAGCAAGGTGAAGAGGCAAAGAAATGACTCACGGTGGGTTGTTACAGAAAGATTTAAGCACCATAAGGACTGGCAGCTACAGGTACAGGGTGTCCTGGGAGCTTCCAGGGCTGGGGGAGAGGGGGTGGGCGTCAAGAGAGAGGGACCGTGCCGGCCAGGGTTTGACTAGATTTGATCTCTAAAGGAAACAGGAGCTACAGGAATGGCATTCCATGTCCATGGTTGTGGAGCGGGAACCCAGCAGGGAGGTCCCTTAGGAGGCTCTCCTGGGCAGAGAGAAGGGCCAGAGCAGGAGCATGTGGGAAGGAGAGGGCTCTGCGTCCATGGACGGTTCTAGCTCAGTGTCTGGGGTAGTGACACCATTCCCTGAAGCAGGGGGCTCAGAGGACTGTGTCTTCACCCAGGAAACCTGAATCAGGGATGCTGCGGGGACAAGTCTGGGCTGAAATTAGAGATGTGGGTGTCAGCAGCATGGAAACCAGACAAGTGGGGCCTGCAGTATATGGCATTTAGGAGGAAGAGGGTGAGAGTGAGGGACCGTCCACAGTGGCAGCGGACATGGAGGGGGAGGGCTGTCAGTAGTGTTCTGGGGTCAGGACAGGAAGGCCACTGGCTGAGGCAGCAATAACTTGCTGAAGTCACTACCAGACCACGTGGGGCTGTGAAGGGAGAGGAGGATGGGCCAGGGAAGTCACCAGAGAGGTGAGGGAGGCAGGGAGATACCAGAGGCAGTCAGAGGTGAGTTTGAAGAGGGAGCAAAAGAGGCATTAAATGATGGAGCAAAGTTCGGACAGTGATGGGAGGAGAAGGAATTCTAGAATCCATGGAGGAGGGAGGCTTGGATCAGAAAAAAACAGGCTAAGGGGGGGGGGGGGAGGGCACACATCTGACGCTGGGCTGAGGAAGGGTCCCAAATTGCACAGGAACCATTGTATTTGTTTTTATTTTCAACTTTTCTTTTCATGATTATAAAACCAGTGTTTATCATGAAAAAATTAGGAGAATATATAGAACCTATAATGTTCTGCCCTCCAAATACCTAGACATTTTTGACATCTTTTAAAAAAGGCAGATACAGCCCTAGCCAGTTTGGCTCAGTGGATAGAGCATCGGCCTGCAGACTGAAGGGGCCCAGGTTCCATTCCAGTCAAGGGCATGTACCTCGGTGGCAGGCTCTTCCCGGCTCAGGCCCTGGTCAGGGCGCTTACAGGAGGCAACCAATCAATGTGTTTCTCTCACATTGATGTTTCTCTCTCTCTTCCACTCTTTCTAAAAGATCAGTGGAAAAATATCCTCAGGTGAGGATTAACAACAACAAAAGCAAATACATACCCCCCAAAAACCACACACAAAACTTGGGATCACTGTGAGTGGCCAGTAGGCTAGATCCACACTATTTTTAATTTGCTTTATCATTTCCTAATATATTATGAGGCTCTTCCCATGCATTAAATATTCTTCTAAAACATCATTTTCAATACTGTTTTGTGTGAATATATAATTTATGTAATCAGCCTCCTACTTTGGCCATTTAGATTATTTTTCATTTTATAAATAACTAGAGACCCGATGCACAAAATTCGTGCAAGAGTAGGCCTTTGCAGCCACAGTGGCTGCCTGGATCCCTCCCTCCCAGCTGCATTGGCTGCCTCGTCCGGAAGGTCCTCGGGTCTAATTAGCATATGATGCTTTTATTATTATAGATGTGGCAATAAATACCTTTGTATATATCTCTGTAAAATTCTGACTTCTCCGTATAAAATCCTAGAAGTGGGATTACTGACTCCAAAAATACTAGTATTTTGAATGCATACAAAGCACAGTATCAGAGTGCCCCCAAGGTCACTGAGATTCTCGATCTGTCTACGCTCTGGCAGCACTGGGTTCTCGGAGGCGCTGGTGTGCGTGGAGAGTTATATTACTTTTTAAAGAGGCTGACTTAAAGCTCTTGAATGTCCTTTCTGCCACCCCTGCGCCCCACCACCCCCTCCGACGACACCACATCGGCCAGTTCTCTCCCCTCTAGGTGCTGCTGAGAGCAGGAATCCCATCTCATTTACTGGTGCACCCCCAGCAATCAGCACACCATCTGCACCGAGTGACATGCATGGAGGGTGGTGATGGGCAATTGCTTTGCTATAGTGGGAAGGCCCACTGTTTCAGGAAAATGAGGTTTCTCATTCCTTGCAGGGACCATATCCACCAATCAGGGGACAGCCACACGTGCCCCCAGGTATGGAACATGTCTCTTCTTTCTCTCCTGGCTCATAGGTTGATGCTCAACCCACTGAGCCATGCTGACTGGGGCAGGATAAATGCTTTTCAATAGAAACATTTTATTTTGAAATGTTATAAACATACATCTTACATTGCAGTTTAAGAAAATAAATCCTTTTAGCCCATACTTACACTGGGTACCCATTCCTGTGGCCGCTGGGGGTGACGGGCCTGCGCAGGGGCTCGTCCCCGCCCCACTGCACACCAGCTGGTCCCTTCCGCCTCGTCTTCCCCGTGTTGGTCATGATCTGGTGGAAGGAAAGAGGAAAAGGGGCTGGAGAAAGCATCTTGAAAGCTGGCCTAGAAGTAGAACTTACTATATTTAATTCATCAATCTATAGTAGTACGAGGCTTTGCAAATAAAAGAGGATGGATCATGCCATAAATCAGGGGTCCTCAAACTACGGCCCGCGGGCCACATGCAAATACAAATATTGTATTTGTTCCCGTTTTGTTTTTTTACTTCAAAATAAGATATGTGCAGTGTGCATAGGAATTTGTTCATAGTTTTTTTTAAAACTATAGTCCAGCCCTCCAACTGTATGAGGGACAGTGAACTGGCCCCCTGTTTAAAAAGTTTGAGGACCCCTGCCATAGATTATTCAAATTTTCTCCTTGTGTTTGTGTATTACACCATTTAGTAATATAAATTTTAAAAAAATCAAACCATAAAAAAACGGAGACAAGCCCTAGCTAGTTTGGCTCAGGGTATAGAGTGTCGGCCTGCAGACTGAAAGGTCCTGGGTTCGATTCCGGTCAAGGGCACAGGGCCTGGGTTGCCAGCTTGATCCCCAGTAGGGGGCTACAGGAAGCAGCCAATCAATGGTTCTCTCTCATCATTGATTTTTCTAACTCTCCCTCTCCCTTCCTCTCTGAAATCAATAAAAAAAAATTTTTTTTTTTTAAAAAGGAGACAAAAATAGTTGAATATAGTAATATCACATCTCTGGAGAGGATCAACTTTTGAAAGTAAGAAGGGTAAAAAGACAGATTTAGTTTCATGAAAAATTAACGTTTCCACCCTGGCCGGTGTTCTAAGTGGTTAGAGTGCTGTCCCTCCCCAGGGGTTGTGGGTTCAATTCTGGCTCCAGTCGGGGCGAGTGCGGGAGGCAACCACAGCAACAACAAATTTAACATTTCCAAATATAGAGTATATTAAAGATAAGCAACAGACTAAGAAGTATTGGCAGCAAATTTAAGCGATTAAAGGTTAAAATTTTCATCAGATAAGGAACTCTTATAGATAAGTGGGCAAAGAATTCAAACAGCCAAGGCACAAAACAGAAAATATCACCATAAAATAGAAAAATAATCAATCTTACAAATGAGGAAATGAAGAAATAAAATGAAATCACCATAGTCAAGCTGCTAAATTACTAAAATCAATTAAGTCGAGGCCTGAGGAAATGATTCTATTCTTGCTTTAACCAGTCTGGGAACTTGAACTTTGGAACTTTCCAGTCCTGTGTCAATGCCTGGATACACAACAGACCCAGATAACCTTCTGAAGGACCGAGGAAGAATGTGTGAGCACCCAGCCCACCTGACATCCAGTTTCCAGACCATGGTCATCTAGAGAATTATCATCTCTGACCAATTCAGAGGCTAAGAATGCAGAACTGATTCTTTTCAAGAATGTACTTGTTACTGTAAGAGCCCTCAGCTTTTCTTTCTTCTTTGGAATACTGGGTATTGCCTAGTTGTGTTTCTGGTTTGCATACCCTAAGACCCTTGAATAAATCTTTATTATTTATTTCTAGCAGTAACCTCCTGACTCTTTTTGAGTTTTTCAACACAACTAATGAGAAATTACAATTTTAGCCTTGGCCAGGTGGCTCAGTTGGTCCAAAGGGTCCTGGGTTCGATTCCGGTCAAGGGCATGTACCTTGGTTGCAGGCTCCTCCTGGCCTGGGTCCTGGTCAGGCAGGAGGCAACCAATCGACGTGTTTCTCTCACATCAATGTTTCTTTCTGTCTTTCCCTCTCCCACTCTCTCTAGAAAAATCAATGGAAAAATATCCTCAGGTGAGGATTAACAAAAAACAAAATGTTAGTGGCTGGAAATTTGAGATAACTCTTTTGGAAAGCAGTTTGGCATTTTATATCAAGAGTCGTAAAAATGGTCATATCCTTGGGTGTCAATCATAGTGAAAGAATCCTAAATATGAAAAATGTTAAATAAATAAAGTTGCTGTTACAAAATTATTATAGAGTGAAACTGGAACAATCTAACTGTCCAGTAATAGGGGAATAATTAAGTAAAACATGGCATGCTCATTTGAAATATTATATAGCCATTTACACTGATAAATACTAGGTTATAAAGAAAATGTTCATTTAAAACATTAAATAAAAGTCAAGTTATAATACTGCATATAAATGATGCTTTTGATTATGTTAAAAGTATGAAAAAAGTCTGGAGGGATTTAGTCAAAGACACTAAATAATTGCAGTGGCTATGTGGGATAGTAGAACCAAGAGTAATTTTTCCAAGTGTTCTGTAATATGGTTATATTATGTTAATAATTTAGTTGTTCAAAAAAGGAATCACTGAAAAACTGGTGAAATCTGAATAAAGTCTGTGGATGCTCCAACACCAATTTCCTGGTTTGATAAGCGCTGCAGTTACATAAGGTCCTGGGGAAACTGGGTGAGGGGGCACGGGACCTCTCTGCACGACTTTTTCAACTTCCTGTGAATTTATGATTATTTCAAAGAAAAAAGTTTAAATTTTTTAAAAATTGGAATTATATCTGTGATTTCTTGATTTTTACTGACAAGTTATTTGGGTTTATCTACAACTATTTGATTGAAGGAGAAGAAAAAGGGTCACTTTCTGATGGAAAGCATCAATAGGCCTCACCTGTGTTGTGGGGACAGCCACCAGCTAGGGCAATGGGCAGCAGGCAGGCTGGGCCTAGACCTGCACTGGTAAGGGAAGGGAAAAAGACAGGAGAGAGAAGGTGGGAGGGAGGCCTCTGCCCTCTTGGAGGAAATGGAACATAATTCAGCTTTCCAAATAAGAACTAAAACGTAGTTTTGTTTTCCTTTATATCACGTGAAACTCGCAAGAGAGCGGTTTGAACTGCAATCACTTGATACTGCTGTCCACTCTGACCTCCCTGTCACACTGCCCCCACCTAGGATCTAGGCCTCACCACAGAGCAGGCCCCTTATGTCCAGTTCTCAGCGGTACTTTAGGACCTTTCATGCCTTCTCTTCCCCCCTGTTTTGCCAGTCAGAACACTTGGGTCTTTCCACACAGAGCTGAGGGGCTAAGTCTGAAGCTCCTGGGAAAGGGAGACAGTGAATACGTGGGTTCCTTCAAGTCTGTTGCCAGCCCTCTGCCTCCTCCTCCCCTCTCCACTGTCCTTTGGAGCTTGACCCTCCCTCTTCCTTCCTGGAGGAGAGAAAACATATCACTGATATTTGAGTGTTTCAGCCTTTGGAAAACCCAGGCAGCAAAACCAAGTCCTTAAAATGCCACAGACCTAAGAAATAATTTATGGTGGGTGGTACCTGTCCTCTTCAGTGCCTGAGTCTGGTTTGTGGGACAGAATGGTCTGGTTTATTATCAAGGTACCGGAGGAAAGGTCCTTGGTGAAGAGGGTTCAGTGTGCAGGGCCCAGGATCTCTCATGTGGCATGCCTGGGGTCTCAGAGCAGCCACTGTTTCCTCGTTATCCTACAACCCGCTGAGCTTGCAGGGGGAGCCGCGGTGTGGCCCATGCGATTTCTGGGACCCTCAGCTGCAAAGGAGCCTTTCTGAGCTGGAAAGATCTTAAACAGTATCTGGTCCAACAACCTGCTGTCTACACAGAGGTCCACAGAAATGCTCAGGGGTTGCTGGGAGAGAAAAGAGGAAGGGTTCCTGGCACCCACCTGACTATCCAGAGGAACTCAGCTTTCTCTGTCACAGATGGAGAGTGTATTTGAAAGAACAAAATCTGCCTCTAAAAGTTGTGCTGCTAAAAAAATTTAACCACAATTTAAAAAATGCAGCTCATGATTTATTAGCTGAATGTAATTTATTTACTAGTAAAAGATGGTCAACACATGCCAATTTAGGTGAAAGATATATTTTTCCATTTACTAGTTTTTGAGTACTGATGAATCACTTAAAGAAATTATGACATATTATAAAGTATAAATGTATGTACTTAAAAATACTCACCTTCCCAGACTCCCTTGCAGCTAGGGGCCATGTGACCCAGTTCTGACCAGTAAAACGTATGTGGATGTCACCAGATGGAGCTTCGGGAAAAGCACGTGAGGGGGTGGGTTTGGCTGGCCTGCATGTTTGGCCTTCTCCCCGACTTTATCATGAATTTAATCCTAGAGCTGCCTCCATCATCTCATGACCAAGAAGCTCAAGCACATGGATGAAGGGCTGACGCACAGGGCAGAACTACCACAGGGCTAATGGAATTAAAGCTTCTAGGCCCCAGAGGGGGCCCTAGTAATGTGTTTTTGTTTGGGCATATGTTTTTGTAAAATTTGCAGAAGTAGGATATTTGTAATCACTTAATACTGCTGTTTTCTCCTACTCAGACTTGCCTTCTAACAGACAAGACATGTGAAAATTAAGAAGCTGGACATGTAGATAATTACTACCAAGCATGGGCAGACCTTCAGATATTATGAAGGTCCCTGGTGTGTGCCCTTTAGTTATATTCTAATCCCTCTTCTGTTCACCAACAGGTCTACTTGTGACAGGTAGCTAGGGCCACCGTGCATTTCAGGGCCACTGGAAACACACTGGCTAACATGGAACTTCTCATAAACACAGTATCGTAACAGAATAGACCAAACCCTCATATGTTATGGCAAACATTCAGGCCATCAATGGTCCATCTCTCCTTTCTACTTCAGGACCCAAAGCCCCTTCACATGGTACTTACTCCCAAGTACTCCGTCGTCAGAAGCTTCTCGCCTGAGAGTTCGCCGAGCTGGGGCTGGATCAGTTCGTCTTTGTCCAGATCGGCTTCCATGGTGTCATGGTCCTCCTGTTTCAAAAGAGACACAGGGTGAATGCTCTGGACCCCCTGCCACAAGTTCCCAGCGGGCACTTGCCACAAAATGAGAAGGCCTTAGCCCAACCACAGCAATGCGTGGGTCTGCCTTCTGCTCATACCTCTCCATGAAGACAAACAGGAGAATGCCAGTCCACCTCTTTAGGAGGCCGGGTGCCTGTTAAACACTTCCACAACCACAGCTGAGAAAAGGTTCAATAAGATGCTCAACCTCAACGGTCTTGAATGTATCAATGTTAACGTCCAGGTTGTGGCATTACACTATAGTTTTGCAAGCTGTTACCATTGGATGGAACTAGGTAAAAGGTACATAGGATTGTTCTGTAGTATTTTTAACAATTGCATGAGAATCTACAATGATCTCAAAATAAAAGTTCCAACTGTAAAAAGAGAGGAGTTAAAAACAAAATAGCATCTATGAGCTGGTACGCATCTGTGTGTAATCAAATGCCAGCTGAGCAGCAGCCACAGTAACGGGGCCACTGTGGTCCTTTCCCACCCCCCGCCAGGACTTGGGCGACTGCACTGTCCTTTGCAGGTTAAATGATAAAGATCAGTACAAAACAGACCAGACCTTCGTCTGACCGGGGCACTGACCAAGGAAGGACTGAGTCCATATGAAGTCAGGGAGCTGGCCTGCTGTGGAAGCAGGAAAGGGGGATGGGTGGGCCTGTGAGGAAGCTGGCAGTCAAATCCGGGGGTGGGGAGGGGGTGCCCCAGGTCATCACGCCCTGGTGACCATGGTTCCTGAGATCATCTAACCAATCCTTCCCCTAATTCCTGTCCACTCAACACCCTGTAATTTGGTTCCTCTAAACTTGCCAACAGGAAGAGAAAGCTCTATTCTGCAAACATGAGTACCCTGTTTTATTTTCAAATGAATTTCCAGTCGTTCTGGATGCTCCAGGCTTTTGTGAATTTGATTTACCTGAGTCAGTTTCCAAGGAATCTGAAAGCTCAAATTCCCAGGAGGACTGCCTCTGGGTAGGGCTGTTGGGAGGGAGGGGGTGGAGTGGGTGCAGGCCTATCTCTCCAGGCTCATTTTAGGACACAGACAGTCAGCGCCATCTGCCACTGCTAGACAGTGGCACCCAGGATGGGCCGTCTGAAGAAAAGGGGATTTGACTTATTCTAAGTGGTCCCCAAAGGCAGAGCAGAGCCAGCAGGCTCCAGAGCCTTCCCGGTCAGGCAGCCTGTCTCACTGGTGGGAGGGGCCGAGTGGACTCCCACCGGCACACACTGGAGAGCATTTAAATGGTGCCCTCGTATAGAACCATCGAGGAACCTGCTTTCCATTCCCATAGCGCCTTCCATCCTAACTCTTACGACGACGGTGTGGATCCTTCCATCATTATTTTGTTTGACGTGGAAAACAAGCCTGAGACAGTGACAACTCCATGGTGACAGCCTGGCCTGGGGCTTGGGGCAGCCCCTTTCTGCCCAGGTCTTTTTGGCTTGGCCACTTGGGGCCTGCAGAGATGCCTGTTTCCGAGGAGGCCCAAGCAGACTCACCAGGTCATCTGAGGCCCGAGGGTACCCAGTGCCTGGTCCAGGTTGAGCTCAAGGGCCAGAGAGTGTGAAGAGGAGGGCCACAGCAGCATTCTTGAGCCCACTGTCTCATCCCGCTCTCTTCCCGTCCCATCTAATCACAGAGAATCCCCTCCGGTCCACCCTGGATCACCAGGTTCAGGGGCGATCTAACCCCAGGTCCTGACTCATTCGCCACAGCCAGGGCAGAGCCTTCTGCTGCGGCTTCACCTGAGTAGGCAGCTCAGCCAAGTGTAGCTACTCACCATCCTGAAATTTCACTCGGGGACCCTCAGAGGTAATGCCATCTGTGAGGCCCAGCCTGGGGTCAGCACTGGGACAGCGAGGGAAGATTTACACCGTGGCCTCGGCTCGGAGTTCAGTTTACTAAAACACCAACACCTCAGTGATCAAATAGTGTGTGCAATACTTGATTATTTCAGGAAAACGACTGCTCCTTGTGAACAAAAGCAGTGGGCTCTGTGGTCAGAGTGAGTGGCAGGGTGCTCTGGGCAGTGGAGTCGTATTTCAGCTCTTTTCCAGGGAACGAAGCCTTGGAGGCACCGGTTGGAAATGGGCATATGAAGCGCGATTTCACAGAGGGATTGGTGATATGCCACTTCCCTGCCAAGATGGAATGTGAAACGTTAAGAAACAAAGCAAACGTCCACATTCCATTTCAATGGAAAATAAATGGTCAATGGCTAACCTCGGTCAACACTGGCCAAGTATTTCTTTACCCTGGACAACAAGTACATGTGTGAGACATTCACTTGCCGATCAACCTACACCCATACAAACTAGTGACTGCAATGAAAGCTCGATGTGTTAACTTGCTCAAAAAACGAGTTAGTAAGAGATTTGTTAAGATATTTATTTTTAGTTAAAACAAGTTGAAATTTTTCTCATTAAAAGTAGCATATAGTTAAGTTTTTTTGTAATTGATGGGCCTTTCCTAACCTCCAACACAGAGGACAAGGTCCGCACTTGGTCCCTAATACACAACCCTTCACTAGAAGTTGACTCGAGTTGCAGCTACTGTGTAAGTGTGGGCACCACAGCCACCCACTCACCATCATCTCTCTACTGGAAAAACACAGGCAAATACCATTGGTGCTTTCAAGAATATCATGTTAATGTTAAACGCATAAATGTAAGAACACGGACATGAAAACCATTTTTCAATTGATAGTTCTTGGTTAAGACAGTTTTGTACCGAGGCTCTAACTTGGCTCTTGTCAGCGCCTAGGTTTCCCCATCCATCCATCCATCCATCCATCCATCCATCAAGGCCATCTTGCCGACTCCTTTAAAATCATGACTTATATTCTCTGATCCTGAAAAGGCATATACTGTATAGATGTAAACAAGTCACTGTCGTCATCTTTCTAGGAAACGCTAACACTGGTGAAAAGGAAATGGAGGCATCGCCAGGGCTCCCGAGACTTAACGAGCCACAGTAAACTGAGCTGAGCCAGTGGAGCTGGAAAACGCAATTGAACAAAGAGACGCAGGAGCTGAATTCAATACTATTCAATCTAATTCCCAGCCCCTCTGGGAAACTATGCGAGAGGGAGGTTTGGGAAGGTGAGGAAACCGGGAGGTGTGGTGGGAAGTGTAAGCAGAGAGCTGACCAAGAGCGATGCCCACTGTGGCAGGCACTTTTGCCAACAGGATCAGAACCACAGAAGATGTATAAGAACTTTCTGCAATGGGCAAACCTAGGACACATTCAGTGACAATTACTGCTCAAGCATTCCATCTGGGAGAGAGGCAGCTACTTCCCGTTCCTTCCCCAGTTTCCGTGGGAAGGATTCTGCTCCCCTCACTCAAGTGCAGGCAGCTGAGGGTGGCGATGCCCCAGGGCCAGAGCCCATGTGAAAACAGCCACATCGCTAACTTTTCCGAGCTGCTCTTGAAATGCCAAACGAAACATATTTTGCAATCCACTTAGTGAAGGAAGGAGGTGAGGAATAAGAAAATGCTTCAAGAATAAACGCCTCCTCAGGGTGGGGTTTTAAATACCATTGTTGGAAGGAATTTTACTAAAATTACTGGCCTTTATGTGCTCGAGCAGCGGGCATCAGATTACTGAAGGCAGAGCTTAGGGGTAGCTGATTACTTCAAGAAATTAAGAATGCCTCATAAGAAAGGCGCTTGAGGTGAGAGGAATTTAGGTGCTCCAATGCGAAGCTTCCCCGTGGCAGCTCGGTGATCTTATGACACAAGATGCTTAACTGGAGGCCTTAGATACATAATACTCCAGACTAACCAGATTCTAAGCAATTGGCCTGAAAATAAAAGTAAGGTTAACCACTCAATGCATTTGAAAACTCAGATTCTTACAGATATAATGAGGGGAGCAGAATGTATTCAAGTGGTTTTACATATGACAAGTAAAAGTATCCAGTGTGTTTTCCACTTGAAATAATTATAAGACTGCTACCAACAGTTTAAATTTGAGACACCTTAGAACACTGCATTGTAAATCTCACTCTTTGTAAAAATAAGAGAAAAACACTCCGCATGGGAGAGAAAGGGTGGACAAGGTGACTGGGCAGGCAGCGTAGTCAACATATTTCCCCTAGTGCAGCGGTTCTCAACCTGTGGGTCTCGACCCCTTTGGCGGTCGAATGACCCTTTCATAGGGGTCGCCTAAGACCATCCTGCATATCAGATATTTACATTACGATTCATAACAGTAGCAACATTACAGTTATGAAGTAGCAACGAAAATAATTTTATGGTTGGGGGTCACAACATGAGGAACGGTATTTAAAGGGCCAGAAGGTTGAGAACCACTGCTCTTTTGTGCTTTTTCCTGGTGTGTGTGTGTGTGTGTGTGTGTGTGTGTGTGTGTGAGTGAAGCAGGTCGTGAATCCTTAAGGACACACCATGATGCCTGGAAGTTGTTTGGGACAGCAACTTCCCCATTCACAAAACACACCCAGGTAATGATGGCTGGTCTAACTACCAGTCCCGTTTAGGAAATAACCACATGATAGAAACCAGAGAAACCCCAAGATCTTTACTTCTTTGATTCTTCTAACCCATTGCTTACCTGCTCAATTTGCTTGCTTAAACGTTTTCTGAGGTCTAAGTGAAATAGCAAGATATATGGTGATAATGGCAAAATGCTCTGTGAAAAGCCACACGTTAAAATATGTAATACACAGACTTGGAGGCTCTATAGGACGGGAAGTGAAAGACAGTAGGAAGCTTTTGTGGGACAAAGAGAGGAAGCAACCATCATCACACCGGCAAGAGGACTTGTGGTTGCTTCTGAACAGGGGTCCTGAGTGTGCTCAGTTGATGGGGGGCGGGGGAGGGCTCAGGGGAAGAACAGACTCAGGGACTAAGTGTGCCCCCAACCCCAAGAGAAGTAGAGGGTGGGGCTAGACAAGAAACCACCAGCCAGAACTGCACACACACCCCTGACACAATGTCAGCAAGAATGTCCTAAGAAAAGACTAGTATTCAATAAACCACTATGTTCAGAAAGAAGGTTTAGATGAACCTCAACATCTTCACAGAATCTATATGAATCGGATTTGAAAAGTGGGAATCTGTCAGTGTTTTTCAAGTTCCTAGGGAAGAGCAGGAATATGAATTTGGTTTTCTCACAGGTTGGCTGTTACCACAGTCTGCACGGGGAACAGCCTCCCTCCTCTCCTCTTACCCACAGAGGGTGTCCGACCTCTCTTCTCCCTGCTTTCTACCTTCAGCTCCACCCCGGCCACTGTCAGCCCCGGCTCCAGCTCCGGCCAGGCAGCACACGTGGGGCCTCAACTCCAGCAGACATCGGCCTGCATCCGTCTAGACCAGTGGTCGGCAAACTCATTAGTCAACAGAGCCAAATAGCAACAGTACAACGAATGAAATTTCTTTTGAGAGCCAAATTTTTTAAACTTAAACTATATAGGTAGGTACATTGTTATTAACTTAATTAGGGTACTCCTAAGCTGGCCTTTGCTAAAAACGTCCTCAGTCTGATTGAGGTACGTTCGCTGAGGTCGACCCCTTCCAACTCTCCCATCCACACTCGTCTTGTATACTTGTTTCGTCTATCTCCTTTCCAAAAACCTACTTCTGCGCATGGGCCACTAATTTTCAATCGCACGTGCGCGCCCGCATGTGGTATTTTTGTGGAAGAGCCACACTCAAGGGGCCAAAGAGCCGCATGTGGCTCTCGAGCCGCGGTTTGCTGACCACTGGTCTAGACCGCCCCTTGGTTGTGATGATGATGTTAAAACTCAATGCTAACACACACCGAGTCTGTTTCATCACAATCACCTGATGAAGTGGGTACAGAGAAGCTCCTGTGCTGCCCTTTCTGTTCCGTCACCTTGGACTTGGCAGGAGGGCACAGCACACATGATCAAATGCACACACGACACGAGACAAGACCCCGTAGGCTTCGGTAAGCTGACCTGCCACGGAGATGTCTCTCAGGGATCAAGACAGCGTCCAGCCCTGGCGTTAGCGCCCAGCCCAGGGTCCGGGGTGAGACCCGTCCGCATGGCTCTGCAGGAAGGAGGGAGAGAGAACCACTACGTGGACAGAAGGAAAGGAAAGGAAACTGTCATTTCTTGGTGCCCATTATTTGCCACAGATTAACTCACTGATTTCACAATTCTGTAATGAGTATTTATTTTTATAGATGAAGGAACAGAGTAACGTGAAAGAAAATACAAAGGTAGCTGGGGTCTCACCGAGTGGGGTTTTGGATGCTGCCTTTATCAACTTATTTTTTTTAAAACATATTTTATTGATTTTTCACAAAGAGGAAGGGAGAGGGACAGAGAGCTAGAAACATCGATGAGAGAGAAACATCGATCAGCTGCCTCCTGCACACTCCCTACTGGGGATGTGCCCGCAACCAAGGTACATGCCCTTTACCGGAATCGAACCTGGGACCCCTGAGTCCGCAGGCTGATGCTCTATCCACTGAGCCAAACCGGTTAGGGCTAGCAACTTATTTTTTAATATTTAAAAATATTTTATTGATTTCAGAGAGGAAGTGAGGAGAAAGAGATAGAAACATTAATGACGAGAGAGAATCATTGATCAGCTGCCTCCTGCATGCCTCCTACTGGGAATGGAGCCTGCAACCCTGGCATGTGCCCTGACTGGGAATCGATCCATAACCTCCTAGTTCAACCACTGAGCCACACCAGCCGGGCAGCAACTTAATTTTATTAGGTGATGAAGGGCATAGAAATGTCTTTTAAAGGATCATGTGAAAGTGTATGCAAACGGGTCAGCCACTTTGGGGAGCAATTTCGAAGTATCTAGTAACGATGAGATCCTTGTGCCCCCTGACTCAGCAATTCCAGGTCTAGCTGTGAACCTCAGAGAAGCGCTCACACGTGTGCACAAGGAACAGGGACGGGGAGCCTCTGTCCCTCAGAAAGGAACGGACAAACGCAGTGGTTCTGTCTTACAATGGAACATCACACAGCGCTTAATGGATGAACTCGGCAGCATGTATGGGTACGAGTAAATCTCTAACATGTAACGTTGAATGAAGAAAGCAAGTTGGTAAATGAATTGTACAGTATTGTGCCACTTGTCTAAAATTAAAAACCATAAACTAAAGTGTATATTGTTTACAGAAACAAAGATATTATAAAAGCCCAGAATCGTTCGTAGAATTTACACCAACTTCAGGACAGCAGTTAATTCTGGGAAGGGGAGGATGGCAGAAGGAGGAAGGAACAGGTCCCCACCTGTTCTATTACTTTCTGGAATGTTGAAAATGTTCCCCAATTTAGAAATGAAGTGTTCATGTCCCTGTATGACTTGAGCTTTAGGAAGAGCCACATGCAGGACAAGCTGGGAAGGGAAGAGACTGAGGCTAGGCAATCAGTACAGGGGAGACGAGGCAGAAGCCAGCAGGTGGAGTAGAAAAGGAAATGAAGAGGAAGAGGAAAGTGACCCTCAGAATGATGAGCCAGAGTCTGGAGGGAGAAGGAACAATCACAGATCGCTTAATCGTCTACAGAAGCGAGCCTGGGATGATCGGCAGTTGACTAACCTCAGTGTTGGTTCACGCCCACATGAGATTTACATCTGTTTGTTGAACACGTATCAGGGGTGTTAGACTGAGCTGAGCGCTGCTCTCGTTCATGGCAGTTAGGAATTGGCCCATTTAGAGAAACCAAGGCTTGTACATGGCAGAGTCAGGACCCAACTAGGGACCCTGATTCAAACGCTGCCTCAGCCTAGAAATCAGGAGATCCACAAGCCACCTCGTCCCAGTGCCTCAAAGCTCAGTTCAAGTACAGGAGTGACAAGGGCCGCCCGTGACTTCCTGAATTCACTTGGCAGTTTTATTTTTCATTGTGAAAATCAGCACTCTGAGTGATGACTTAACGTCACTTTTCAGTTAATACCTTCTAACAGCTTTTCTCCTCTCTCAGAATAAGGCCCTATCCTTCCCAGGGCTCCAGGTGACCTGACCTTAGTGGCCGTCTCTGATTCCATATCCTATTCCCACTTCTTGCTGTTCCTAGAATTCCCCCAAAATGTTTCTACCTCATGGCCTTGACCTGTGCTGTTCCCACTGTCCACCAGGCAGCCCACTCCCTCACACCCTCCTCCTTTACTGCTCTTCAGGGCACATGCCACCGTCTGACACATATTCCTATTGGTTTATTTGTGCGAGGTCTGCTTTCTCCTGACAGAATATCTATGTTGCTTATTGCTATATCCCTAGATAGAGTGTCAGGCCTAGAATAGTGCCGACAGCTTCTGGCAATAGGAACATGAGGGGTCAATTCCCCTCTACAGAAATCAAGCGTGACCGATTCATTAAAAACAGTCATTTCAGGGCCATGGAAGATGACCACTGACCGAGAACAGCTTGAGAAGTGTTTGCTCACTGGGGAAGAGCTATTAAAATTAGGCAAGAAGGTACATTCATGGTCCCTGTGCCTGGGCGAGTTCCCACCTATTTCAGGCAGGAAAACCCACAGCTGTACCGGTTGAAGGCGTGGACTTGGTGGAGGACAAGCAGCAGAGCAACTGGAAATGGGAGGGGCGAGGGGGGGGGGCGGCGGGGGGCGGGTTTGTCTCTGGAAGCAAGAGCCGTGGAAGGACTGAGATGATAAAACACCCTGCACCCCTGACAGGCTGCTAACCTGCAGAGAACTCCAGGGAGCCCTGAGAAATGAAAAGCTTGGGGAAACTTGCAAATTTTCTGTGATTTTCATTATATTCTCCAACCTCCACAGTTTAAGTGGCAGAGGTGGAAACCTTATTGGCTTGAGGTATGTAAACACAATCTCTGCCCAGATCTCTCCACAGTGAAACTATGTGGAGAGACCAGAAGGGCAGGGAGATAATAAGCAGAGATACCCGGGCTGCATACCACAGTGGAGAGAAGTGCACAGACCAGGCAAGCTAACTGCATGCTGAACGAAACAGCAGAATACAACATAACCCAGAGTCACCACAACATCAGCGACTATGCTACTATGCCTGCTTTCCAAACAAAGGCATCGCTAGACATGGTCAAGAAACAGAAGTGTGACCCATACTCAGGAAAAATAAAGCAGCAAGTAGAACTAGTTTTGAGTGGGCCCAGACAAGCACTTCAAAGCACTATTATCAAAATATTTAAAGAATTAAAGAGAAATGTGCTCAAGAGTTAACGGAAAATATACTAAAAATGAGTGAGAAACAGGAAATCTCAGTGGGGAAATGGACACTCTAAAAGGGAACCAAATGGGGATTTGAGAGCTGAGAGAACAATAACGGAAATGAAATGTCAGTGGATGTTGCTCAGTGGTGGATAGCAGATGCCAGAAACATCAGTTAATGGGAAGAAGACCAACAGGAAGTAATGGCTCAAAGAAGAGAGAGAAGAAACATGAAGAAAAATGAAGAAAGCTTCTAAGAGCTGTACTCAATATTGAGTATTCTAATATGTGTGTAATTGGATTTCAAGGAGAGGAGAGAGAGAAAAGGACAAAAAAATACTTGAATAAATAATGGTAAACACCTCCCAAATTTGGTGAAAAACTGTAACTTTTAGACCAAAGAAACTAAATGAACCCTAAAAAGGATAAATACAAAGAAAACCACACCTAGGCACATCAAATTGCTGGGAGCCAAAGATAAGGAGAAAATCTTAAGTAACAAGACAAAAACAACTCATCACATACAGAGAAACAATGATAAATGACAAATAATAGCTGGATTCTCCTCAGAAACAATGGATAGAATGACATATTCAAAGTGTTAGGGAAAAACCTGTTGACCAAGGGGTCTAACTCCAGTGAAAGTATTCTTTAAAAATGCAGGTGAAATAGAGACAGTCCCAGATTTTGGGGGGGTTTGTTTTGTTAATCCTCACCCAAGGATATTTTTTCCATTGATTTTTCAGAGAGTAGAAGGGAGGGAGGGAGGGAGGAAGGAAAAGAGAGAGAGAGAGAGAGAGAGAGAGAGAGAGAGAGAGAGAGAGAGAGAGAGAGAGAAACATTGATGTGAGAGAGACAATTGATTGGTTGCTTCCCACCTGCACCCTGACTGGGGCTGGGGATCAAACCTGCAATCCAGGTATGTGCCCTTGACCAGAATCGAATGGAAAAATATCCTTGGGTGAGGATTTTAAAAAAATTTAACATAAAAGAAGGCAGGAAGAATAGAGGAACAAACACATGATAAGCAGAAATCAGATGGCAAATAGCAAGATTAAACATTACACTAAATGTTAGATCTTTATCTAACATCATACACAAACATTAACTAAAAATGATCCTAGATCTAAATTAAAAGCTAACGCTAAAAAACTCTTAGAGAGAAAGACGGAGCAAGTCTCTGCGGTGCTGATTTAGGCCCAAGGCCATCAACTGGGTATGCTTTTGCCTCCCAGGGGACGTTCAGCACTGTCTGGAACACTTGGTTTTCACAACTTCGGAGTGGGGTGGATAGCACTGGCGTCTGCGGGGTGGAGGCCAGGGATGCTGGTAAACATCCCACAATGCACAGGACAGCCCTACCGCCAAGAATTATCCGGTCGAAATGACAACAGTGCCCAAGTTGATAAACTCTGGGTTGAGCCAAGGTAGAATGCACTTACGTATAAGGATTATCAAATAGGTCCAAACTAGAAATCTACATGCCTCACTACAAAAAGGTACTATTATTCCAAAAATCTGTGATAACAGGGAAAAGCCACGAACTGCTTTGGTATTTACAAAAAATTAGATAAGAAAAGGTTTACTGCAGAGCATTGGTCAACCATTTCAGCATGTTTCCATGGAAACAGATGTTGGACAAGAAGGTGTGTAAATGCCTGAGAATCATCAGGTGTCTCTGAGCCTTACCTTGTTTTGAGCCCTCGGACGTCTATTCCCATAGAAACCAGTGGAAATGAGGGCAGTGGCCGTGAGCCAGCCTGTCGGGCAGTTCATCCCAGCCAAGGTCTGACAGCACAGGAGCCGTGTTATGGAAATAAATGAATTTAGAGCGAGGAAAAAGGCAAAAGCTTTAATTGGGAACACTTTTTTTATGGACTTGGTTAAATAATGGAAAGGCCCAGCAAGTGATGCAGACATAAGACAGACGGTTCTCTGCCAATTAGGTAATGGAATTAAAAGTGTGTCCGCACCGTGCCAAGCGAGCTGACCCCTGTGGGGCCCAGCAGAGCAGTTCATGGAGAACAGCTTGCCGCTGGCTCTTGAACGTGTACCTGAAGCAGCGTCAGGCGGGTCAGCCGTCCCACAGGTCATGTAGGAAGGTGGCCGAGGAGAAAGGAGGCACGGCCCAAGCACTCCACAAGGGCAAGGGCACTTGAGGGAAGCCTGCTCAGAAGCCAGCTGGCTCTAGGTCCCACCACCTTCTGTTTCAGCCAGATAACGGAATGTGCCCTCAGTTCATAAAATCAAGTTTCACCCTACACATGTCATGCACCCCACCCCAAGCCCGTGTTCCCCATTTTTATTAAAGGCATCACCACCATCCCATCTATCTGGGGTCCAAGGTTCCAGCCTTCAGTGCCTAATGATGTGCCTGTCAGTTACCCATTCCTGCCGGTTTTGCCCTCCAGGAGCCTCTGCCAGTGGCCAAGGCTAACCTCACTCCAACTGAGTATGCAGCGGAAGGGAGGGCAGGCGCACAGGCTCGTACACCTGCCAGGGTTTGAATCTCAGTTCCACCAATTTCTGCCCCTGTCACAAGTTTCTGAACCTCCCTAACCTTTGGTTTCTTGTCCATAAAATAGGGCAAGAAACAGACCCCAGTGGGCGGAGGGGCATGAGGAATAAATGAAAGGAAGCTCGTTAAGCTCCTGGCCCCGGCCTGCACATAGCAAGCTAAGGATTCCTAAGCTTCCCGGGTCTGCAGTTAAGTGAACACTGACACCAGATGAATCTTCCTAAGGCACAGTTCTGTTCGCAGCCCTCCTGGGCTCACAATTCCTCAGTGGTTCTCCATTTCTGCAGCCTGGCTCCAGATCACCATTCCAGCCTTGTCTGCCACCCTGCACTCCGTGTGCCCCAAGCTGAGGCCAAGGTGAACCGTCCTTGGTTGGTGTCAGGCCCATGCTCCCAGCTCATGGCATTCCTTGGCTGGGATGCCCACCCTCTCGTATTTGCTACGTGTTTTGTTTTGTTTAATCCACACCTAAGGATATGTTTACTTATTTTAGAGAGAGAGGGACGGAGAGAGAGAGAAGCATCGATGTGGGAGAAAACACTGATCAGTTGCCTTTCATACATGCCCCAACTGGGGATGGAACTACAACCTGGGCATGTGCCCTGACGGAATCAAACCCACCATCTTTCGGTGTATAGGACGATACTCCATCCAACTTAGCCAACTGACCAAGGATGCTATGTTTTGTGTGGTTTTTGTTTGTTTGTTTTTTAACGAAGTGCTCTTATTTATTTTTTTATCTTTTAATATATTTTTTATTGATTTCAGAGAGGACGGGAGAGGCAGACAGAGATAGAAACATCAATGATGAGAGAGAATTATTGATTGGCTAACTCCTGCACGCCTCCTACTGGGGATTGAACCTACAACCTGGGCATGTGCCCTGACTGGGAATTGAACCGTGACCTCCTACTTCATAGGTCGACACTCAACCATTGAGCAACACTGGCCAGGCAGGACCGCTATGTTTTAAAATAAAAGTTCCTTTTGAAAGACTTTGGCCTTTATCAGTTGGGGTGAGTATGAAGGGGATCAATGACCCAGATGACCAGATATGAGTATGGCAGTAATTGTCCCTGCCTGGACCCCAGCAGCGGCAATGGTGGGATGGAGGAAGCAGGGAAGGTCTGAGACCACACAAGGTCCCTGAGCTCCTTCAAGCTTGCAGTCCACTTCAGGGAGAAAGGGGAGGTGAGGCTGAAAGTTTGGGAGGGCCGGGCTCGTAGCCTCCTGGGTTAACCCTGTCTTTTACTTTCTCTGTTCTAATGCTCTGACCTCTGGGGCCTTCCTGACCCTGAAAGGACCACCTCTCCCAGAGCTAGCCAACTCCTGGCGATAGTAAACCACTCACTTGGGAGCACACCTTTCAAACGCAAACCAACCAATCCAGAGCGCACACCCAACCACCAGACTCACAGACAACCAGAGCCCACTGAAACCATTCGAACTAGTCAGTCCTAAACCAGCTCCCCTGTCTCGCCCATTCCTTCCCACAGAAACCACAACAAAGGCCGTTGGCCACACTGCCCTGGTGCTCCCCGTGCAGTCCCCAGGATGAGGCACGCCCCTGCCTCTTGGGAACTATAACAAACTAGCTCTTCAAAGCCGATTGTCTTCTGATCTGTTAGCCTTACTGAACCTCAGATTTTCTACTAATACACTATATTTTACAATGCCCGAGGCTGCATGCTCATCGAGTGCTTCTCTCTGGCACCCATGCTCCCACCAGAGCCAGAGCACAGTGGGACGCCAGGTGCAGGGACACTGGTACTTGCGAGGTTCTCTGCAGCCAGGCATGGGAACCTAAAGCTGACGACAGCGCCGATGTATGAACGATGATGATATAATCACCGTGACAGCAATAATGGAGCTAGCATTCACCAAGGGCTTACAATGGCCCAGGAACCATGCCAAGTGCTTTGATGTTAATTATCCTCAGTGAAGCCAGATTCAGTTCTACTGCCTGAGGCTGCCTTTTCTTTGGATACTGAGGGCCTTGTATTGGTAAATGCAGAGAGCATCATATTAAGTTTTACCTTGAAAAGGAGTGACATGGAATTTTTTTAAAGGAACAGGACCGAGCCCTAGCCAGGTGGCTCAGCTGGTTGGAGCATCATCCTGTACACCCCCAAAAAAAGTTGGGGGTTCAATTCCCTGTTGGGGTACACACTTAGGTTGTGGGTGCGAACCACTGGGGAACATACGGGAGGCAGCCAATCGATGTTTCTCTCACACCGATGTTTCTCTCTATCTCTCTAAAAAAGAAAAAGTCAATAAAAACATATCCTTGGTGAGAATTTAAAAAGAAAAAAAGGAACAAGACCCAATTTTCTGCTTTCTACACTGATGCTTTAGGAAATATGGTTAAGAAAAGGTCTAGCCTTCCTGTGTCACAGTCAACCACACGGGAGGGTCACTGGGTCTGAGTTTACAGCAGCCACTTGGGGGGGGTGGGCGGTCAATGGCAGACGCACCCACCAGCATCCTCCTCCTCCTGGCACCTGACCAGCTTCCTCTCCTCAGAGTATGTACATAGGACACTGGGCCAGGTGGAAGGGGTGGAGGCAGAAGAACTGATAAGACAAACACACACAGACACACCCCCCAAAAAACTATTCCAGCTCCTAGGAAAAGATGAAAAACTGTATCTATTTTATGAAGAGAAACTTTTAATGTCCAAACTCATAAACATTGTATACAACAAAACTGTAAACCAATGGTTCTCAAAGTGTGGTCTGGGGAAACTTTGGAGGTCTCAAGACCTGTTCAGGGGTCTATAAAGTCTAAACTATGTTCCCAATAGTATATTATTATTATACTAGAGGCCCGGTGCATGAATTCATGCATGGGTGGGGTCCCTCGGCCTGGCTGGTGATCGGGGCCAATTGGGGCCGTCTAGCCCAATCCGGGGTGGGGAGGGACCATGGGAGGTTGGCAGGCTGTGGGAGGTTGGCTGTGGGAGTGCACTGACCACCAGGAGGCAGCTCCTGCATTGAGCGTCTGCCCCCTGGTGGTCAGTGCACATGATAGTGACTGGTCGACCAGTTGTTTGGTCAACTGGTCATAATGGTCGCTTAGTCTTTTATATACACTGAGTAGCCAGATTATTATGACCACCTGACGTTTGTAGGCAAATTAGCTATAATTTTGCGCTGAAGTTGCTAGAGGGCCAGATCATTATAAACGTCTGAATAGCCCAACATACCTAAGTATCATTGCTGATCAAGTTCATCCTATCATGTTGATGGCGTATCCCAATGGAGATGGCTTCTTCCAACAAGACAATGCACCATGCCACGGTGCTCGTACTGTGCAGGAGTGCTTTCAAGAACATGAGGGAGACTTTACCTTGCTTAGGTGGCCCCCACAATCATCAGATCTCTATCCAATTGAGCATTTGTGGGACGAAGTTAAAAGAGCCATCAGGCAGCTGGTTCCACAACCATCAGATCTCACAGAACTGGACAGTGCTATTCATCAGGCCTGGTGTCAGATTCCTCGCATCACCTTCCAACAACTCATGGAGTCAATGCCAAGAAGAATCGCCACAGTATTGAAGACAAAAGGTGGCCCAACGAAGTACTGATGGGGTGGTCATAATACTCTGGCCTGTCATAATAATCTGGCCATTCAGTGTATATAGATATCATATACAATAGATGTATGTATTTATTATAATATATACAGAGGTATATATTTATTATAATCTACACTAATAAAAGAGAAACATGGTAATTAGCGTACGACCGCTACCCTTTTCATTGGCTAATCAGTGAGTATATGCAAATTAACTGTCAGCCAAGATGGCGGCCGGCAGCCAGGCAGCTGGAAGCGAACATGAGGCTTGCTTGCTGCGGACTCCAACGTTCCCCGCCTGCGCTGCCAGCCTCTGAGCTACAACTCTAAGCAACTATGTACTATGTTGCAAATAAGAAGATAAACAAAACCCCAGAAACCGGCTTTCATTCAGCCGGGCTTTAGCAACATTGTATCGATGTTTTCAGCGGTGAGGCCTCAGAGCTAAAGCTGGCCCAGAATAAAAAAAAGAAAAAAAAGAAAACAAGGAGCGGTTGGAAGCTTCAGTCACTCGCTTCCAGAAAACAGACCTCAGCCCCTCACCCAGACAGGCCAGGCACCCCAGTGGGGACCCCCAACCTGATCCAGGACACCCTTCAGGGCAAACCATCTGGCCCCTACCCGTGCACCAGGCCTCTATCCTATATAGTAAAAGGGTAATATGCCTCCCGGCACCGGGATCAGCAGAGCAGTGAGGCTCCCGGCACCGGGATCAGCGTGACGGGGGCAGCGCCCAAACCCCCTGATCGCCCTGCGGCTCTGTGTGTTACAGGGGGCGGGGCCACAACCTCCCTATCTGCCCTGTTCTGTGTGTGACAGGGTGGAGCTCCCCAACCCCCTGATCGGCCCTGCTCTGTGTGTGATAGGGTGTGGCACCCCAACCCCCCCCGCCCACGGGCCCTGCTCTGTGCCTGATAGGGGGGAGCTCCCCAATCCCCTGATTGCCCTGCGGCTCTGTGTTTGACAGGGTGCAGTGCACCAACCCCCTGATCGGCCCTGCTCTGTGTGTGACACGGTAGAGCCATAACCTCCCCATTGGCCCTGCCCTGAGTGTGACAGGGTGCAGCGCCCCAACCCCCTTATCCGCCCTGCTCTGTGTGTGACAGGGGGCGGTGCCCCAACTCCCCTATCGGCCCTACTCTGTGAGTGACAGCGGGGAGCTCCTCAACCCCCTGATCGGCCCTGCTCTGTGCGTGACGGGGGGAGCTCCTCAACCCCCTGATTGACCCTGCTCTGTGCGTCACAGGGGGTGGCGCCGCAACCTCCCCATCGACCCTGCCTTGAGTGTGACAGGGGGCGGTGCCCCAACCCCCCAATCGGCCCTACCCTGAGCGTGACTGAGGGTGGCATCGCAACCTCCCGATCTGCCCTGCTCTGTGCATGACGGGGCGGCGCCCCAACTCCCCAATCGGCCCTGCTCTAAGCCTGACCAGGGGCTGCACCTAGGGATTGGGCCTGCCCTCTGCCACCCAGAAGCAGGCCTAAGCCAGCAGGTCGTTATCTCCCGAGGGATCCCAGACTGCAAGAGGGCACAGGCCGGGCTGGGGACCCCCCCCCCCCCCCGAGTGCACAAATTTTTGTGCACCAGGCCTCTAGTATATACATAAAATAATATAGTTATTTTAATGTAATAAGATCTGTCTTTTTCTTATCTACTGAGGTTTTCTGGAGGCTATGTGACCAGTGGTGCTATGACCCCTATAGCTAATGTAATGTATGCTTCAGTATCCCTGTTTTCTGATTTTCAAAGCTAAGTTTGTTCTCAATAATTCTACTGTGCTTTTCCTGGCCACCTTTAGTTATATCTACTATAACTGCTATGCTTCATTATCACCCAACAAATCATTATTTTGAAATACTGAAGTTTTCCTTTTTCCTATGCAGAAATAGGCTAGAAGTACACTTACTGTTTTATTTTACAATAGTATTTTTATAATCAAAACAAACTTTTCTGAGTTTTTAAAATATCTCTAAAACTGTTACTATTTAGAAATTTAAGACTCATGTGGCCCTGGCTCATGTGGCTCAGTTGGTTGGATCTATGCACTGAAGATCACGGGTTTAATTCCCAGTCAAGGCACATACCCAGGTTGCAGGTTTGATACCCTGATTGATGTTTCTCTCTCACGTTGATGTTTCTCTTTCTTTTTCTTTCTCTCCCTCTCTCTCTCTCTCTCTCTTTCTCTTTTCCTTTCCTTTCTCTCTAGAATCAATAAAAAACATATCCTCGGGTGAGGATTAAAAAAAAATTCATTCTAAAATAAAAGATAAAAGACAAGAAAATTTGTTCATAATACCTTTTTCCTATGGTTTTAAGACTGGATCACTGGCTTATAAAAGGGAGAGCAGAGGACTTGCTTTCTTTTTTCCTTTTTTAAAATATATTCTATTGATTTTTTTACAGAGAGGAAGGGAGAAGGATAGAGAGTTAGAAACATTGATGAGAGAGAAACATTGATCAGCTGCCTCCTGCACACCTCCCACTGGGGTTGTGCCTGCAACCAAGGTACATGCCCTTGACCGGAATCGAACCTGGGACCTTTCAGTCTGCAGGCCGACGCTCTATCCACTGAGCCAAATTGGTTGGGACAGGACTTGCTTTCTTAACCTAAAGCTGCATCACAGATGGAAAGATGCTGAGAAAGTGAAACTGACTCATCAGAAAGTTCTGTGACTTAGGCGGGGAGGAAGCTGTCCCAAGGGCGAAACTGCAGATAAAAGACAGAAATATGATGGACACTATCTTTCCCTGTTTTATAAATGTCAATAATTTACCTTATTGTGTCTTATGAAACAGAAAACATTAGAATAGTTTCAGGTATGATTTTGAGACCAATTAGTAAGAGTTTAAAGAAAAAGAATTTGGATATTTTAAACATAGATGTTTATATTTATTATAATTATACAAATTATAGATGTTTTCTTTAAAAGTAAAAAACTGAAAATGTTTTCAAACTAGATTTAAAAGCCACTGAAGCTACATGATGGGTATACAGGAACTCTCTCCATTATTATTTTTTTCCACACAACTAAAACTTTTGTCCCCTCACAAAAAATATTTAAAAAACAAAGCCACTGAAGAACCTGGAAGGGTAAGTTATTGTAGTGCCTTGGTTGGAGAAACATACACCATGGCCTTGTACAGCTAATGTTGCTGATGCCTGCTGGACG
Source organism: Myotis yumanensis (assembly GCF_028538775.1). NCBI lineage: Eukaryota > Metazoa > Chordata > Mammalia > Chiroptera > Vespertilionidae > Myotis > Myotis yumanensis. Next base: position 30,483,706 of record NW_027223759.1, on the reverse strand, counting down.
GGAAGCTGGAAAAGAATTACAGCATGCTCCTTTCCAATAAAACAGTAGCTTGTTGAATAAAGATTAAGCTGCAAACATAAATGTTGAATTAATATCTCATTTGCAGAATTATGCCTGGACTTGCTATTTGCCTTGCATTCATCCAGTGTCAACAGTAACTCCTCATCAAAGATCTTTTATGGAAATGCTTGGCAACAAAACACAAGTGGTGTTGGCTGAAATACTTAACGTATTGAACACTTTTATTGACGTTCACGGTTTATCCTGGAACAGCTGCCCTGACATCTGCACTGATGGTGCAAAAGCAATGAAGGTAAAACCACTGGTGTGTGAGTATCAATTAGGCAAACCCCGTATAGTCATTGTATTGTCCACATGTAGGTAGACTAGTGACAGGTAAAGATGACAGATAGATGATAGGAAGATGACGGTCAGTTTCATTTAACAATGTCCTTGATGAAACAGCTGGAATTAATGTTAATAAATCTTGGCTCTACAATTCACCATAGCTAAGATCTGGAAACAGCCTAAGTGCCCATCAGTAGATGAATGGATTAGAAAACTGTGGTACATCTACACAATGGAATACTATGCTACTGTAAAAAAGAAGGAACTCTTACAATTTGCAACCGCATGGATGGAGCTGGAGAGCATTATGCTAAGTGAAATAAGCTAGTCAATGAAGGAAAAATACCACATGATCTCACTCATTTATGGATAATAAAGACCATTATAAACTTATGAACAAAAATAGATACAGAGGCAGAGCTGCCTCGAACAGACTGTCAAACTACAGCGGGAAGGCCGGGGAGGGTTGGGGGGCAGGAGGGGGCGGGTAAGAGATCAACCGAAGGACGTGTATGCATGCAGATAAGCATAACCAATGGACATAAGACACTGGGGGGTAGGGGAGGCCAGGGGATTGTCAAGGGCGGGGAAAAAAAAGGAGACATATGTAATACCCTTTGTAATACTTTAAGCAATAAATAAATAAATAAATAAACAAAATGGGGAAAAAAAATAAATCTTGGCTCTTGTGGCCCATCTGTGTAGCAGTGGGATGCACATGATGGTTTTCCAGAGGAAAAGCATTTGTGAGGTTATCTGAGCTGCCGGCTGAATGAGGCACTGTTTTCAAGGAGCACCATTTTTACTTGAAAGAATGACAAACTGGTTCTTCAGACTTGGGTATTTGGCAGACATTGCTTCAAAAATTAGTGAGGTGAGCCTGTCACTTCAAGGAGAACAACGGATGGTATCTATTATCAATAATAAAATTTGAAATGCCAAGAGAAAATAATTAAAAAACACTTGTATCTGCGACTGTGAGCTTGATAGTTTCCCAATACCTAAAGACTAACAAATTGTATTAAATAATGCATTTCTTCAAAGCACTAGATGAGATGTGCTTGACCCCTTAAATTGTACTTGTCATCTGTCCATGATCTTGTATATCCTGTCCAAGCTCATCTAATGATTGTTTCACTTCTCAGAAGAATGGGTCTGGAGTTTGTGGGCCAAGAGAGTATAAGAAGCAACTTAGGAAATAATGAAAACATCTGCCCTGACGCCATCGTCTCTCTCTTCTCCTGCCCTGAATGTTCAGCCCCTCCCTCTCTACTGGATCCTTCCCACCCGCACTGAAACATGCTCAGGGCTCCCTCAATGAAAACAAAACAAAAATGCCCTGTTTAGCTGCCGTCTACCTCTCCGCTTGCTCACAGCCAGGTCTGTGGAAAGAGCTGTATGTCCTAATCAGCTCCATTCTCTCATTTCCTCATGCTCCTCAACCACTCAGTTTGGCCTTTGCCCCATCAGTCTGCTCCGCAAATGACCTCTGGTCCAGTGGGAAGCCCTTCTCACTTCCCACTTCCGCTGATCAGGCCTCTCTTCACCTCTCACCCACACGTCCTCCTCCCTACACCCCTGGTAGTGTCTGGGGTCAACAAAGAGGGCGGAACTTCCACAACTTTCTGCTACATGGACAGATAAGCACAAATATAATTCAGAAGGATGTGTGTTTTATATGTTTATTTTTTTCTGAAATAGAATCACACTGTGCACATTACTTTGCAATTTCCTTTTTCCATCTGACATTATATCTTGGACAGTCTACAAGGCATAAAAAAACATTTCTAGATCCACCTTTAAATTTTTAAAAATTCTGACACATAAATGTATGTATATCAGTCATAACTACTAAGTAAGTGTTAACCATCAGAACAAGTTGTTCCATTTTCATAAATTAGACAGAAAACCTTAGATTTTGCTCCCAGGGTCCTGTTGAGTGTGTCCAGTGGAGCAGGACCCCTGCCGAAGCTGTAAGTGCAGGGGTTTCAGCTCAATGTGAGGTGAAGGGAGCACGACTTCCCCGGCGACGGCCCCTGCCCCACAGCCACTGTATCTTGGGAGGCACGAAGCAACCAACTGAAAATAATGGCTCCACTATCTATCTGCGTTCTGGGTCTAAATATTACATTAAAGAATACTTTACATTTCTGAGCCAGATGACGTTTGACTCTAAGGCTCTGAAAGTCACTCTGCTGTCTCCGGCAAAGTTGTCACCTTGGGAGTGACAGCCACATTCCAACAACAGTGCCACTTGCTCAAGTGATTTTTGGAAAATTTCCTTTAGTCTAAGCATCTCTCACTTTCTAAATTTTAAAGGCAATTTTAAAAGTAACACCTGCCCTCGGTGGAAGTGGAGCAGAGCAGGTCACCCTCACTAACACTCTGCAGTGAATGGTCAGGGAGGGAGAGTCCAGGATCTGCTGACCTGATTCATCACAAAGTAGAGTTGGCCCCAAACGCCAAATCCTTTCCTTATCATCTTCCATCTAAACTTCTAGGGCCCTAGCCGGTTTGGCTCAGTGGATAGAGCGCCGGCCTGTGGACTGAAGGGTCCCGGGTTTGATTCCAGTCAAGGGCACATGCCCGGGTTGCAGGCTCGATCCCCAGTGGGGGGCGTGCAGGAGGCAGCTGATCAATGATTCTCTCATCATTGATGTTTCTATCTCTCTCTCTCTCCCTTCCTCTCTGATATCAATAAAAATATTTTTAAAAAACTTCAAAGTTGCAAAAAGCCCAGAAAATGAAAAGATCTCTATATTCCTTCATTTATAGTAGACTATAATTGCTTTCACAGAGAAATTTCCAAAAGTTGAATTTCTGTCAACTAGAACAGTTGAACCAAATGAATTTTCCCTTGCAATACAAAAATAAAGGGGTTAATAGCAACAAAACAGAAAAAAACCCCAAAGGGGTAACACAGGAAGGGAAAAACAGATCTTGAGAGGAACTTTGGGACACGATGACAAGTTATTAAAATTAAATAAGATATTAACTCAAAATATAATTTAACACAGCACTGAAGGGCCAGGCACAGAGGTGGTGTCCTATCACAGCCCCGAGAAGCCTGGGTCAGGGAGCCGGCTTGGCAAAGGTGGCCTGTTTTTGGAAGGTTAGCAGGCTAAGATGGATTTTTACATTTTTAAATATTTGAAAAAAAATTTAGTGACATATAAGTCATACAAAATTCAAATTTTACTATCTACAAATAAAGTTTTATGGGAACACAGTCACAGCCATCCAGTTTTGTATTGCTGATCGCTACTTTGAGTGGTTGCAACAGAGACCCTGTGGCCTGCAAAGCCTAAAATATTCGCTATCTTCCTCTTTACAGAAAAATTGTGCTGATCCCTGTTCTAAACCAGATTTTACTGCCATTATCTCTCTGGTGCCTGCAGCTGGCCCCCTGCCCTCTCGGCCCACCTTTGCGGAGGAAGGGCCTGGAGGAGGTGCTGGCCTGGATGTGGGCGGAGGTCCAGAACTGTGCTTGCCCCCCAAGCCCAGTGAGCCAGAACACTCACTGGTGCCACCTGCAGCCCGTGAAGAAAATGGCCTGAGGAGGGACCTACACTTGCAGGTCTCACTCAGCACAGCTGTTCTCCCTGCTGAGGGCTCCTAAATGAACTATCTCCCCATCGGATGACCTCAATGGACAGAAACTTGGCTTTTACAAACCTTTTAAACTGAAAGATGCAACTCCAAATAAAAAGGCACCTCCCAGCCTTCACTCCCCACAAAACAGAAAGAACACAAACCATTTAGAGCTACAGAGAACTAGGGAGGACACCGGGTACGTTCTTTGTAGGTCTGAAGGGAAAACAGTGAGAAGGCATGTCATCTGAAATCGCCTCTCCAGCTGATGAGCCACCGTTCTCTGTACCACTTCACGAGACACACCCACATTACTTCTGAACCTCCACGCTCTAAAACAACAGGTAAGCAGATTTTTCACATCTGAGGAAACCCAGATCAAAAGAATGCAAAAGAACCCAGTAAACTGGTTAGTACTGCCAGCTCTGAACCACACCCTGTACTTGCACACTACAGATTCTCACCGTGAGCCTCATGCCCAACATTCCCGCCATGGAAGGCAGGTGGAGGCCCCTTCAAAGCAAAAAACTCCTGTTGAAGAATTATCTTTCGACCTCCCAGAAATCCCTAGTGCCACCGGGTGTGGCATCCCCGTGCTGGTGGCAGGACGCACACCCGCCATGCAGCAGACAGACTTCAGACATGGCCCCAACATGAACCTCCTGCTGGTTCCCCCGAACCTCCTGCTGGTGGAGTCTAACTGCCGGCCCACACCCTGGGCTGGTCGTGGGATGCACCCTGAGCAGAGGCCGCAGAAGCGATGCTCTGAGACTGCTGAGCCCAGAAGAGGATCAGAAGCTGCCACTTCTTCCCTCTTGGAGCCCAGCGGCTGACTGATAAGGAAGTCCAGGCTAGACCCCGGAGTGATCAGTGGCCCCGTGGAGAGAGGCCCTGGAGGGTGCGTGGCCAGCAGCAGCCACATTCCACCCCGAGCAAGACCAGCAGAAAACCCTCCAACCGAACTCCAGCCAACCTACAGAACCGTGAGAAAGGTAGCAGGGAGAAAAATCTCCTTTTCCAGACTAACTTTTCAAGGCAAGGAAGGGACTCAGAATAGTCTGACACAAGTTTCCTATGGGTGTGAAGAACCTCCAACTTACCTCATCATCTTCATCTTCATCATCATCAGATTCAAGAACACCATCCGGGAACTCTTCTATAAAGAAAAAAAATCCATGAGTGACTGTGAACACAGTTGGGAGCCTTGGTCAACAAAATCCTGGGGCTCTGCAGAGACCTGTAAACACCCTAGTGAGAATAAGTTACATCAAAGCAGTCACGCTCCTGGTACTATTTCAGCCATAGTTTGATTTTAAATACATCTCTCCATTTTTACCAGAACACACTAGTAGTTGCATGAGAAAAATTAAAAGCCAACACACAATTTCAGGGGCATTCAGGGGAGAGGAAGCCAATATTGTTGCTAGGCCTTGTGCTGGATCCTGCCACACAAGTTATTTCACTGAATCCTAACGAAGATTTTGTCGCCTCTTATCCCCATTTTATAGCAAATGGAGACACAGAGAGGATAAGGGACTTGTTTATGGCCACATTCCCAGTGAGTCACAGAGTTGAGATTCAAACTGATTCTAATTTTTAAACCCCATGATGTTTCCACCTTCCGCAAAGGGCCTGCAAGCAAGTGGCTTTCAAAACGCAGATGCTCCGATGTTCATCAATGACAAACCTTTACTTTCAAATATGGAAAAGCCTTAAAAAAAGGGAGAGAATCTTAGACATTTCATGAGGCCACAGGCTAATCCAGGGGGAGTGGTCATGGCAGGTAGGGTTCCTGAAGGCTCGCAGGGTTCACTGCTAGATCTTAAAAGAGTTTACAAAGGAGGAATACATTAGTAGGGCAGTGGAGTCACAGAAAGAATGAGCCTCTGTTTCTTTGTCTGTAAAATGGGTATGAGACCACCTACTTCCTAGGGTTGTCGGGAGGGTCTTACACACGCCAGAACTAAACCACCTGGCCCAGGGCCAGGTCCACAGCAGGCATTACATAGAACTTAGTTACTTTCCCTCCATGACGCCTTCCTCGATCCCTCACTGAGCAGTCGCCAGTGTCTCCCCTGAACACACTCGGCATTTATCTACAACCTGATCATGATCACCACTTTTGGACAATCCATGTTTACTAACGATGACTGCTGACTTGCCTGGGATCTTCCTCACCCACTGTGCTGGATAGTGAGTCCCTGGGAACACCGCCCCTGGCGTACTCATCTCTGTGTCCCTTCTGCACCTTCCTCATTAGCACTCATTTCTTGAACAGATGACATGAAAGTAAAGAATGCCTGAAAGAGGACAGGAAGTCAAACAGGAAGTAGGAGGAAAGAAGGAACCAAAGGCTATTACTCTTGAAGACTGGTGGCAGATTCACCCTAACTAATCAAGCCCAAGCCACTTCCTAGAAGGGAATATGTAGAAACCTCGGGACAGCCCAGCCGCTGTCCTTGAAACAGCCCTCATTCTAAAGGGAAGGCCCACTGACTTAGCTGGCCTATGGCCAGCAGGACACACCTGTGGGGCCTGCAAGCCTCCATGCCTCTCTTGGGCCGAGCTGTCGTCATGGAATCTGTTTTGTCAGAAAGCCACTCTGCAGACAGGAGGCTGTTGTCACTCTGAAGCTAATTACCTGACTATTCCCCACCGGACCCTGGGCAGCATGACCGAACTCCACCTTCCCCAAAGGGCCTGCAAGCAAGCAGCTTTCAAATGGAGGTGACAACCCTTTCTTTTCAAACACAGAAATGCCTTTAAAAAAAGAAGCTTAGACATTTCATGAGGCCACAGGCTGCTCCAGCCATATTCCCATCCCTGAGCCGATTGGTTCAGACTCATCCTATCTCAGAACCACCCAGTCCTGGGAACTGAAGTGCTTAGAGACCTCGGCTTTCCTCTCTGGGGGGAGGGAACATGAGCCCTGCCCCACACTGTTCCCGGTGGTGGCTCCCCAGTAACTACCAGGGCGTGGCTCAGCAGCTGCCAGTACCCTTCCTTCCCTGAGAGCCGTGACCGGTCAGGCCTTCGTGTCCTCTCTTCAGGGACCGGCCAGTACCTGCTCCCCTAGCTGAGGGCTGGGTTACCCCTTAGGCCTCACCAGAGTAGTCCTTCCCCACCTGTGGGTTAGGTTCCAAAATATACTGGAATCTCTGTACTTGAAAATCTTCAAACTCTATTGGGAAAACAGCACTGGAGGACTGAGAGGGACTTGAAAGTCTGAAAACCCAATCACAGGTTCTTATGTTCACGCAACTAAAATGAGGCCATGCCATTGTACGGATCTTACACCAGCGAGCTACTGCTGCCTCCCACTCTGCTGTCAGTTTGCCCCTGAGGAGGAAGCCGACTGGACAGCCGCTCTCCAGCTCCTCCTCCTCCAGGTCCATCGCATTGCTGGTTAGGGTATTTGTGCTCGCCAGTCTGGCCTCCGTCCAAATGTTCAACGACTTTCTAACGTTGTGTCAGAGTAGCAGACTCCTGGGGAAGCAACTCTGGGCCCTGCCATTGTCCTTTGCGTACAGAATATCTGAGGTGCTTGAGATAAAAGGGAAATACTTCAGATAGTCTCTATTTAAACTGGAACTTACTGGGTTAAGTAGGTATTTCCCAAGCTTTTCCTGAACACACAAGGTTACACAGCCCAGCTCTGCCCAGATAACTTCTTGCCAAAGCACATCCCGGACAGAAATGTACACCGACCCCTCCCAACTCACATTCTTCAGCAAACTGGTCCAAGTGCCAGTTTTATGGAAGGAAAAGAGATGTTTTCTAGCCAGAGATGGAGAGTGAGGGGCCCACCCTGCTTCTTGGCTGCCAGAGAGGTGGGAGGGCTGACCAGGAAATGGAGGTGGTGAGTGTCGGTAAAACTGCAACGCAGTCGGCCCTGAAGGGGAGGCCCGACAGCAGGACCCTGCAGCTGCAGAGGAGCCCTGGCCCGGGAGGGAGCCTCAGCGGGGCGGTGACCCTGGAGAAGACAGGGAACAGCTTTCCCCGGCAATTCGCCACCTTCCCAAGCTGGGGCTGCTACCCACAGAAGGTTAGGGAGCAGCCACAGCCGGGACTGAGGGTAAGGTTTTCTTTCACTTAATTTTTTTTAATATGTCCACTCAGCAGAATGGAGGCTCAAAGTCAGAATCGAAGTGGTTGCAGAAAATAAAGCCCTATTCCTGTCCGCCTGAATTTGGGATGAATCGCACTTGCTCCATGAAAACCAGAGGAAGGTGTTCAGGTGGAAATGGGTCCGGCCTGAAGGGAGCCGAGCTCTCAGACTCCTGGCTGCTGCCCCCCTGCCTCCTGCCCGCTGCCCCGCTGCCTCCTGCCCGTCAGGAGCCCTGTGAGGCCCTCCTATGCCTCCCCGTTTCCGAGACAGGGATTCGCTACTTTGGCTGCATTTGGAATCACCTCGAAGCTTTAAACACTGTTCGCAGCTGGGCCCCCAGAGGTTCTGGTTTAAGTGGGGAGGGGGCTGCTCTGTGCAGCCAGGCTGTGCACCGGGAGCTGGAGGAACCACCTGCAGGCTTCTTCCAGGAAAGGGCACCTGGCATCCCTCTGCCTGGCCTCGGCCAAGCTGCTGACTTGGAATCGGAGCAGAGATGGAGAGATTCCGTGTTTCACCTTGTTCGTGTGCTGAACAGATTTGTGCACTTGGACTCTCAGTGGTGGTCTGGAGTCAAGGAAGGACAGGTAGAGAGACATAAGTGACATGTTTGGCCCCTAGGTGCTGGCAGTGCAGGTGCCCCTGGCACATGTACAAGTCAGGATGAGGGTGTCGGCAATCCACAGAAAGCGCTGAGTTTCCCCACCACCCCAGTCCCATCCAGAGCATCCCTCACCAGCCTTTCTGCTCATTATGGAATGTGGGTTGTCATGGTAATGGAGGAAGCTGGATAGAAAGGAGATCACATCCTCCCATGCTCTCAATGGCAACATAACTTTTCCTGGAGTGAATGAGTGCATGTGAAAGGAGGATCACGTTTTCTGCCGTGGCGCTGGGAAGACAGGCATCTGTCTTCATTATTTACCCGAGGACTCGGGGAAGCCACTCTTTGGAGGTGGGGGGAGGAATTAGGAGACCCACATAAAGGGAACTTACAGGTAGAGAAGGGTTTTGTTGACTATCAGCCTCAAGTGTGATAAGTGATTGTTGATTTGGGAAAATGTGGCCTTGACTACCTGGTTGAACTTTTGTTTCAACCGGGTAGTCCAAGATATGACAAGCCCTCTCATATCTTTCTGGCACATGTGAAAGATTAAAAAGATAGCTTATAGATTCTTGCATCAAACGGACCTGAATTAAGCTGCTTGATGATGAATTCGATCTGGCGGATCATTTCAGCGTTGCCTTCTTTCATGAAGCAGCGAAGGATGTCTTCCATTCCCTAAGGCATTGGAGAGATAACCGTTAACATGTCGTAGTTTCAGCTAATCCCCCCCAAACACTTTCTTCTCTATGCACAAAAATAAGTCTTCAGCTCAGCACTAAAAATTCTTTTTGTTCTTTTTATAATGCACAAATTATTTCCTTTTTGGTTGATTATCTGACCCAATTACAACACATTTAGTAAAACAACAAAAAACAACGGTCATACAACTTTACTGCATAAATATTTCCTTTAGTTTGGCAATATGTTGTTGTTGTTTTTTTTGGGTGGGAGGAGGGTCTTTCCTGTGTTTTCCTTAAATTTACACACTGCCTTCTAGATTTTAGGGCCAAATTTGGTCTTTGAAAAGTAAAATCTATGCTCAGGGAAATAAATGAACAAATAGGACCTTTTTTAAAGCAGTTATTCTGTTTGTATCAAAAGAATTATAAAGTCACTACATTATGTATTATTTACTTTATTACAAAACACTGACATCATAACTTTCAATACTAACAGAATTTCAGGGAAATGTAGAGCTAAGTGTCTATTTCCTCCTTCTCTTTCCTTGCATGATGTGAATGAGTATGTGTGGCTGGACCTGACGAAGTTTTCTCACCACCACGAGGGAAACGAGTATCTAATCATGAACTCAAAAGAGGAAGCAGAGTCCAGAGGTGCTGGCAAAGAAATGGATCTGGGAACATGTGGACCCTGGTCAAGCTGTGCCTGAAACTTACGCCTGGACTGTCCAGTTATCTGAGCTAACAAGTTCCCTTCTCATGCAGGCCAGGTTGGAATCCATAGCTCTAGAACTGAATTAAAGAAGTGCCAAGAGTAGCTTTAAATACGGTGATTCCCATCATGTAAAACAGAGCATTAGTCCTGGCTGGGTATCTCAGCAGGTAGAGCATTGTCCTGCTATGCCAAGGTTGTGGGGTTGAACCCGGCCAGGGCACATACAAGAAGCAACCAACGAATGCATAAATAAGTGGGACAACAAATCAATGTTTCTCTCTCTTTCCCCCGTCCTCTCTCTAAATCAATAAATAAAATAAAAAATAAAGCAGAGCATCATCTCCTTCTAGAGAGTTAAATCTGGATTATCATCCTAGCTCCCCCCGAGTTAACTCTGTGACCTCGGTCACGTTACGTAACCTCTCTCAACTACAAAGTGAGGATAGCAACTTGAGCAAACGTGAGAGCTTTAAAGATAAAGTATATCATCGGGTGTTGGTTTTGTAGGTGTATACATCTGTCAAATGTATTAAACTGTACATGCAGGGCCTGTGCATCTCGTCGTTTGTGAATTAAGCCTAAAAATACAGTGTCTAGTCCAATGGCCGGCACACAGCAGATGCTCCATCAAGGGCTGAGACTGCTTGTTGTGGGGCTGGTGGCTCAGGAGAGAGAGCTGGCAGCTAAAGCCAAGGGATACAGGAGGCTCCCAGTGACAGCAGAGTGAGAAGAGGGTGAGGACGGAACCTTAGCGAACAGGCGGGCAGAGGAAGACAAGCGCACAGGAGAACCTGAAGGAGGGTCGGGAGGAAAGAGCTCTGGAAAGTCCTTAAGTCGAGATGAGCATTTCCAAGAAGGCGTGGTCAGCAGTGCTGAGGGCTCCTTCGGGACCGTCAGATGCCTGGGCTTGTCTGACCAAAGCGACAGGCCCTTCACTGTCAGGAACGCTGAGTTTATGCCTCTCCGTCTCCTAAACTGGTCTCCCCATTCTCACCTCCACCCAAGGTGAGGGCAGAGGAGGAAGAGCGTGTGAAGCAAAAGCAGTATAAGCCCCAAAAGGCCAAAGACCGGGTCACCATGCACCGTCAAGGTCAATGTCTGTAGTCAGTGGAGTGAGATGTGCACTCAGGCTCTCCTCTATCTTTTCCTTCCCAGACGTTACTTTTGCAAACGATCATCTGCTCATATATTGAAAAATATATTTTTTCCCACTTGCTCTCTTGCATGTAGCTCTAGCTCAGTTGTTACTTAGGGGTTAAAAAAAAGAAAAAGAAAATGAAAACCACGACTTCCTTCTCTGTAATTAGCAGGATCATTTGAGGGAAGATTTCTTAATAAAAAATTCTCCAGGCACATGACCCAGATTCTGCCAATCAATGTACCCACGTGAGGCTGATTGGGAAGTGGGCAATGTGACAGGTGGGAAGCAGCAGCATCCAGTCCTTTGGGGACAGCAGAGGCAGGTTTTTTTGGCTTCACGGGCGTGAGCCGTGGGCCCAGGGTCATGGTACAAGCTGCCGTGGTCCAGCTGTCACCGGAGCAGCCTATGGAGCACGTGGGCATCCTCCCGGCAGCGTGGCTGCTAACCCAGCTCCTGACCGGGCACCTGGTCTGCAGCAGCCCAGGCAGAACGTTTGGCGGGTTCACCTACCCAGGACTCCAGCCCAGCTGCCCCCGCCCCGGACGCAGGCAGCGGTGCGATGGGCTAGGGCAGCCCCGCTGCTCTGCTCTGCTCTGCGGCCCAGACCGCGGCAGTCTCTCAAAGCTCACACAGGCTTCAGGGCACTCATTTATCTTTCTCTCCCTATTATTTAAAACCACGTAATAGCATTTGGTACTAATATAACTTTTATGTAGTCTTGGTCATTTCCCACAAGTACACAAATGTTTTACACAGTTGCAAAATCAGAGTTGTTATGCTGTCATAGTCTACTTTTATCTCTCATTATACAATAACATTTTTCTACACTGCCTCACACTGCTTTTCCTAATTATCATCTTCAATGGCCATGAATAGTTGGGGCAAAGGGACATAATTTCATTAGCAATTCCTCTGTTACCAGGCACTCATGCTGCTTCCAGTTCTATTACAAACATGTTGATAGTGTGGTGAAGGCCTGGGGGAGGGGGTGTAGAGGGAGTCAACAGGGGGAGAAAGGGGACACCTGTAATACCTTCAATAATAAAGATACATTTTTAAAATTGATTTCAGAGGAGAAGGGAGAGGGGAGAGAGAGATAGAAACATCAGTGAGAGAGAATCATTGATTGTCTGCCTCCTGCACGCCCCCACTGGAGATCAAGCCCGAAACCCAGGCATGTGTCCTGACCAGGAATCGAACTGTGACCTCCTGGTTCATAGTATGATGCTCAACCACTGAGCCACGGCGGCCGGGCAATAAATTAAAAACATGTTGAAATGAGCATCTCTGGTAAAGCTCCTTTTCTGCATCGATGAGCAAAGGAGAATAAGTGAGTCAGAGGTGGAGGTTTTAGTGGTTTCTCATGGAGACGGGCTGTGCACGCCTGCGAACACCAGCAGGCTGAGAGGCGGCTCTGCCTCCCCTTCCCAGCACATCAGGAGCTGAGGAAGGTGGTGAGATTATGATGTTTCCCCCTCACTGCCTGATTATCTATATTCTAGTCATATGCAAAGAGAATGTAATTCCTTTATCAATTGAAAGACTTCCTCAGGGATAAGAGTGAACTGTGGGAAATCTCAGGGTTTTGAGAGTTTGGCCACAATCTCCCTGAGTGGCCTCTCTTACGAACAGTTAAACAGGCAACCACTTCGGTGCTGTGTCCAGAAGCTTCCCCGCTCAGGCTGCCGGGTTCCTCCAGACTTGACTTCAACGCCCGTTAAAATGCCCGAGGGAGGCTGTGCTGCTTACACCTTTCCTAAGTGGTCCAGGTTTTCTTCTTCAAGCCCACAGTACAGTCATTCAGAGGCTGTCTAGAAACGCATGTCTGAAACCATAAAGGAAAATCTGAACAGACTCAACTAGAACTAAAGCCTTGGCTGCCGGGGCTGAAGTCCTGGCTAAAACAACACGAGACCATCACAGCTGGAACCATCCCACTAACCTGCTCCTGAACTTTGTCCCACAGAAACGGAGAGGGGTAAAAAAGCTTTTAAGCCACTGAGCTTTGGGGTAACTTGTTATGCAGCAATAGATGACTCTTACAAGTAGCAACACTTTCATTTCCAAACATTTGGGGATTTCCTAGACACCTTGTTTATGCAACCTTTCTTCTGCCCGTTATGGCTCTCTCCTCTCCTGCTGGGACTCCAGTTGAGACCGCTGGACATGGTCACAGTCTCTGAGCTCTTTCCCTCTCTTTCTCCCCTACCACCCCGGCCAGGATGACCTCTGGGGGCCACCCTCTCTAATGTCTTACAACTTCGTGTCTCTCCTCCCCACTTGGTCCCTGTCCCTTCACTGCCATCCCCTCCGGCCTTTCCACCGTTGCCCTGCAGGTCTTTCCTCCATGCTGCCTTTCACCTGTTTAATTCCCTGTCACCTCCATTCTTTCTTTCTCTGCAGCCCACGTTTTGTTCCTTGTGCCCTAGTTGGCTGGCAATTCCTCTCTTCCACCTGAATGACCATCATGCAGAATTTAATCATGTTTATTCTCCCGTTTTGTATTGAGAAAAGAGAGTTTTAATTTAAAAGCAGTAGGCAATTAACTCCCATTGTTGACTTGTGACCACACAGAACGGTTAAATGAGTTGTCTCTAGTGTAACTGATGATGTAATTTAGATGACCAACTAGAAGACTGAACAATTCTTCTAAGTACGCAAAACCATGTGGAAGGCATGTCTTGTTGGTCTCAGACTAAATTTAGCCTCTGGAAATACATTTAATCCTTTTATCACATTTAAAAAATATATATTTTTTATTGATTTCAGAGAGGAAGGGAGAGGGAGAGAGAGATAGAAACATCAATGATGAGAGAGAATCATTGACTGGCTGCCTCCTGCACGCTCCACACTGGGGATCGAGCCTACAACCCGGGCATGTGCCCTGACCGGGAATCGAACCACGACCTCTCGGTTCACAGGTCGATGCTCAATCACTGAACCAGGCCGGCTGGGCTATCACAGCATTTAATATGTACACTGTTAACGGGGTTTCACATCCTCTCTATCCCATCCCGAGGACAAAACTCCAGGGTTTGGGGTATCAGATCTAGATACATCTGTCATCGCCAGACACGACACTAACCACCTGTGGCTTGTTTTAAACTTCAAATACAAGCACTAACGTAGACACATTAAACACTGAATTCACTGTTTAGCAAACAAGCCACGTCTGGGCTGTATGTCATCTTCACCAGCCTTTCTGTCCCACTGGGTTGCTCTAGACCAGCGGTTCTCAGCCTGTGGGTCGCGACCCCTTTGGGGGTCAAATGACCCTTTCACAGGGGTCGCCTAAGACCATCAGAAAACACATAGATAATTACATATTGTGTTTGTGATTAATCACTATGCTTTAATTATGTTCAATTTGTAACAATGAAAATACATCCTGCATATCAGATATTTACATTATGATTCATAACAGTAGCAAAATTACAGTTATGAAGTAGCAACAAAAATAATTTTATGATTGGGGTCATCACAACATGAGGAACTGTATTAAAGGGTCGCGGCATTAGGAAGGTTGAGAACCACTGCTCTATAATGCTTGTAGATTCAGGGAGTTTTGATTGTACCAATTCTCAGGCTGCCACGATTCCTCCGGGAGTCCTGCAGGTGAATCTGAGTGATGGTTTCTCCATCTCACCATTTACCTGCTAAGCTTCTGCTACTAGGAAATCCATAATCATCCCCAATCCCAAATTTACACAAGCTGTTTAAATTTAAAAAAGAATGTCGATAACTTTCCAAAAATAAACCTGCTGGTAACTTTCTAACATTGTGGTTCTTAATCACTGAAGGGATCCCTTGAGAGTCTGATAAAAGCTACAGACTCTCATCAAAAAACTGCAAAGATAGGCTGTCCCAGAAAAATGTATACACACATGTTGAATGATGATAAAGGCTGTGTTTATTCAAATACATTTCATTTTCAAAATTGAACTACCGGCTGTTGAAGTGTGTGTACACTCCGGGGGACACCCTGTATGTGTCTAGTGTACAATTCTGGGAGTTCATAATCTGCCTAAGAACCCTCCAGGGGTCAGTCCAGGAAGCCCTTGCTCTCACAGTGACGGGGCACTGACAGAAGCGGATATGTGTCTCAGAGTGTTCCTTACCATCGCTCTCGCTTCCTCACGGACGGATGGGATAGAGAGAATGCTGTACAGTGCTCCATTCACGTACGGCTGTATCTTTAAGGGGAGAAAAAACAGTCACTTGTAAGTTCTCATATACTAGACAACGCAATTACCAAACAGCACACTGAGACACTGGCTGATGAGGACGGAGTGTCTCCAAATGACAGGTGTTCCCCATCTGCATGTCCCAGTGACAGCTGTAACCAAGAGTCCAGAACCCACCATCGGTCATCCGGGCTGGCAACTCAGGAGTCATCACCGACTCCTCTCTCTCTTTACTCTCCTTTGTGGAGTCCCCACTCTGTGTTTGATAGGAACCCCTTTCCCATCCGCATGCTACTGCCCTTGTTCAGACAACATGTCCATGACCTAGGCTACACCAACCTCCAAATGAGTCTCTACCTTTGATTCGCACCCTTTAGTCCAACTGTCACATCACTGCCCAAATCCCCGCTCTCCCTACCTCGGACACCGGCCACAGTCCACCTGGGCCGTCTCACCTCCTCAGTGCGCACGCAGGACCCTTCGGGTTTGGCCTCTATCACCTCCCTCCCTGCCGCCGTGAAGTGCACACTGCAGAGTCCACACTGTAGGGGACGCCCGCACCATGCTGAGACATGCCTTGTGCCTGGGCCCTGGTCCTAACAGTTCACTTTGCTGGGTGCACTCCCCACTGCAAAGCTATGACTCCTCCTCTCACACCAGCTCAGACATGTCAGAGGGAGCACTTCCTGAGCTCCCGGTGGAGGCTCTGCTCTGCCCCTCACGTGCCTCCACCACTGACTGGAGCCGGTGTCGTTGAGATTTATACTTGTTTCTCCCGTTTTACTCAGAGGTGCACTTCACAGGTGGCAGCGAGTTGGAGGCAACCAAAGTGGACAGCCCTACAGAGTGGGCAGCCCTGGGGAGCGGGCAGTCCTGTGGAGCGGGCAGCCTTGGGGAGTGGGCAGCCCTGGGGAGCGGGCAGCCCTGGGGAGCGGGCAGTCCTGTGGAGTGGGCAGCCCTAGGGAGTGCGCAGTCCTGTGGAGTGGGCAGCCTTGGGGAGCAGGCAGCCTTGGGGAGCGGGCAGCCCTGGGGAGCCGGCAGCCCTGGGGAGCCGGCAGCCCTGGGGAGCGGGCAGGGAAAGTGGGAGGGCTGTGAATGGAAGCCCAAACTGCAGTAGTGAGAGCTGTTCGTCACAGAGATGTGCACAGACCAACACAGAAAGGTCCTGAAAACGCAGGGAAAATGTAAAGAACGTAATGAGATCTAGACTGCAACACTGTTTATATAAAATAAATACACATGCCCTAACTGGTTTGGCTCGGTGGATGGAGCGTTGGCCTGCGGACTGAAGGGTCCCAGGTTCGATTCCGGTCAAGGGCATGTACCTTGGTTGTGGGCACATCCCCAGTGGGGAGTGGGCAGGAGGCAGCTGATCGATGTTTCTCTCCCATCGATGTTTCTAACTCTCTATCCCTCTCCCTTCCTCTCTGTAAAAAATCAATGAAATATATTTTTAAAAAATAAATACACATAATATTAATGCATTTTCAGACTACCTATATGTTCGCAGACATATGTTAATCACAACAGAGGAATGTCAACGTGGGGGGAATGGAGCACCATGGAAGACAAGGAGAAAAGTAACTCTTAGGGGCAGCTGGCACAGGCCGGTGCTGGTGGTGTGCCAATGAGGGAGGCGTGCTGGAAAGACTTCCTGCTCCTGAGTCTAGAATTCAGAAATTATGAAAGCTCTGAAGTAGCTTATGCAAATACTTGCAGAAGGGAGAGTGTGGTAACTGTCCTCGGCCAGCCCGCCCCGAGCCCTTGTGGCTGAGTACCTCGTGGTTTTCATGGCCCAGCAGATCCGAAAGAACTTTCAGTACGAGGCCTGCCACTGAGGCGCACATGTTCTTCCCTTAAGAAAACAAAACAAAACAAACAGGACGTGTCTAAACTCAGAAGCACAAGGCCAGTCACACTTGAATACAAATCTCGGCTCCTCTGCTTGTGACCTTGGGTGGGTCACTTCACCAATCTGGGCCCAGTTTCCTCCTCTGGGACCCGTAGATCATTGCTATCCACTTCAAAGGGTGACGTGGAGTGAAGTACAGGAATAGGCTACACTCCTGTGCTCAGCAAATGGGGTTATTGTCCTTCAGGCAGAGCACAAGCTCTTCATCGCAGTGAAATTCTGCCTCACACAGACCATCACCATTAAAATCACACAGGTCTTCAAAACACTCCCTGCAGGTAAACCAATGGTAGTAAGAAAAGCTGACCACAAACTAGTAATGGTTTAAAGCTATGACTCGGTGCACAGGCTAGTTTTGAAACAGATGATTGAAGTGGTCATTGACTCAGTCAGCAGCACCGGGCTTCAGATTACAAAGCATCCAAAGGGGAAGGAGCTGCTAACAAACAGCCCTGAGCCCCCATCCACGTAACCTGCCAACACTGGGCTACGCAGGCTGAGCTCAGCCACAGGCTGGCCTTGGCCGCTCTTCTAAGGAAGCGTCTTTCACCACAGGGAACACATCGCTTAAGTGGGGCAGAGCCTATGGAAAAGCTAACATCATTACCTTTATTGATCAAGAACGTGAATGACTTGTGATTAAGGGCGGGCAGCAGGCTTGGCCATCAATTTAATCCTGTACAATCTTGGGAACATACTTCTCTGCCTTCAGACAGAAGGGATTCTAATTCTTAACCTCCTACCTTTGAGTAATGCAACGAAGATGAAGAAAAACATGAACTAATTTAATTCCCTCCTAATGCAGGTGCTACATACATATATCGCATATGGGTGGTTATATTTATGGGAATTTATATATATCTATACACATTCTTTCCAAGGCCAGACTGGTATTTTGGCTTCAGGAGTTCACAGCTTGATACCCAGTTGGAAATGCTTTACACTCCTCCTGTCTCCGGTTTTCTACGAGGGAGACTAGAGGAAGCCATGCCAGGCTCATGGGTCATCGGATTCGAGGGTCAGGACCTCTCCCCTCCCACACACTGGAGCCTGGAGCCTGGAGCCGGGGCCCGGGCAGGGAGGCTGCGAGACCTGCACTCCGGAGGCAGAGGTTCATGAGCAGAGCCACCGAGTACTCCAGCGTGTAGTCGGACAGGCAATCGGGCTCCTTTAGAATGTCGATCAGCCAGAAGATGAGGCCATCCTGAATCATGGCTGTCTGCAGCGGGCGCCTGGGAGGAAACAGCCCACAGGTCAATTCCAGTTGGCGAGAAACTTCATACAGGAGGACACAGCAACAGCAAGGCATGTCAGAGAAGACCAAGTGCCCGAGATACTGATGCGGAGGAATATTTCACTGTCAGACCCATACAACTGAAACAACAAATTCTTTACCTTTCACGGGTAGATTAAGAGTTTAAAGAAAGATAAGGCAGTAAGGAGGCCTCCTACTTTGAATGTTTCCTTTCCAATATTTAAAATATTTATTGATAGCTTTTGGTCTACTTAACCCGAGAAGCAGAGCCATAGAAATAGTTCACTGACAAACAAATATCTACTAAACTCTAGTCTATTATCATCTAGCTTAGGCATTTTGCTCTGTGAAAAAAATAAAGGAAACATAAAAGAGAAGCAAAAAACCAGCTCAATTACCATTTTGATTCAGAGCTCTACAGAGTCAGGATGACTTAATGACCTGGATAATACAATTTACACAGAATTGTATTCCCCCCAAAGTCCAGGTGTCACAGCTTAGGAAATGCAGTGCCTCGTCGGAATGTGCAATGGTCCTGTCAGCACGCAGGCCTTAGATCTGATAACATTGAGCCTGGTACCACCCCCAGCAGTCGTCTGAATTCTCTGAAAACCAAAGCAGCGCTGTGCACCTCCTGAGGGACAGGTCATGGTGAGTCTGCCAGCGGACGGCACCTACTCGTGCTGGTCTTCGCACCCACCAGTGACCTTTAGCAGCACACAGTGAGGACGCACCCTCTTGGTGAGCCTAACTACTTTCTACCTTCATCGTAGAGACCCTGGAAACATTAGCATAAATTCCCACAAATATTAGCATGTTTCCAGAACAGAAAGCTTAAATGACTGTTTGGAGGAAAAGGAAAAATTGGCAGTAAATATTTGCATTACCAGGCGGAAGTATTTCTTCACCTTATCTTAGCTGTTATTTAACTAAGCTATTGAATTTCTAAAAATTTTCCAGCCAGCTATTATCTTTTTAAACAAACAGAAATGAAGTGTTTATGTGATTTGAGGAAGTAATAACTCTGGAGATTATTCACAGTTCTTTTCCATTCATAGAGTTGGGATAAGAAATTCTCGTTGGCAGGAACCTGGCAAATAGCAAGAGCTGACCACCTGCCACTCTTTCCCACCAAGCGTACGCACACGGAGAATGTCACTTGGCAGCCTGGCAGGTCACCCACACTGATGGGAAGGAAGTGTGTTCAGAAGAGCGCTGACCGTCAGGAAAGGTTGAGGACTCAAGGTACTAGAATTTTTAATAAAGTCAAAGAGAAGGCAAGGTGGTCATGAGGGACTATGGATGCTGGAAGAATCAGCATAGGACCCAGCAATTCCACTCCTAGATACCTACCCAGGAGAAATGAAAGCATGGTCACACAAAGACCTGTATGCACCCTAGCCAGTTTGCTCAGTGGATACAGTGTCGGCCTGTGGACTGAAGGGTCCTGAGTTTGATTCCGGTCAAGGGCACATGCCCAGGTTGTGGGTTCAATCCCCAGTAGGGGGCGTGCAGGAGGCAGCCGATCAATGATCCTCTCTCATCATTGATGTTTCTATCTCTCTCTCCCTCTTCCTTCCTCTCTGAAAGCAATAAAAAAAAAAACACAAAAAAAAAAACCATAAAAAGACCTGTATGGAAAGTTCACAGGAGCATCATGCATAATAGCCAAAAAGTGGAAAGAACCCAAGTATCCACTAACTGAGGAATGCGGTCTCTCCACATAATGGAATGCCATTCAGCAATACAAAGGAACAAAGCACCGACACACGCTGTACAACATGGATGAACCTCCAAAACACTGTGCTAAGTGGAAGAAGCCAGTCACAGAGGAGCCACCTTGTCTGATTCCAGTTAATCAAACATCCAGCACAGGGAGGTCTAAGGGAAGTAGAGTCGTGGGCACCTGGGCTCGGGGTTGGACTGAGGAGTGACTGTGAACAGGCATGAAGCTCCTTCTGTGGTGATGGGAATGTTCTAAAATCAGACTGTGGTGACGGCTGTACAACTCTGTAATACACTAAAAATCACTGAACTGTACACTTAAAATGGGTGAACTTGGTGGTTTGTAAAGCACACCTCAATAAAGCTAGGGATTGAAAAAGAAAGCTCTGTGAGGACAGCAGACCTGGCTCCAGAAGGGGTGTCTGACTTTAAATTTCTAATGGGGAGCAGTTCCAAGTCACAGCAGGGTCAGGGCTGAGACTTCGGGGTGTTTCTGGGACACGTGGACAGGGTCCTGGAGCTGCCTCACCCACCTGCTGTGACTGTTCATCGTGGGACACGGGACTGTCACCACCGGAAGGCTGAGACACAACCATGCTCACTAGGAGGCTACAATAGCTCTTTTAAATCATCTTCCTCCATCAGATTCGCGGTGAGCTTTCTAGCTCTATCTTAGTCACTGAACCTGCCCTAGGTGTTAGCTGAAAAATGTCATCTGCCCTTGGGGTGTCATCGTGACCTGCTGCGCGGTCAGCACCTGAGGCTGAACTTCTGCAAGGCCCCGAGCACATTCTCCCGGGTGACGACATCCTTGTCTTCCTCCTTCAGCCTCTCCTCCAGCATCTGCAGCACCTTCGTGCTCTGGGCAAGGTAGAGGCGACCTGGTAACACAATCAGAGATGAACAAGTAAAAGAGGGAAGATTGCTCTTGTGTTAAGTTCATGCTCCAAAACCACTTTCTATGAAACCTTTGCATTTAGCACATCCAGAGCTTGTATAATTTTAGATTCTAAAAAACTTATCTATAAAAATAAAAGTGTATATGCTAATTAGACCAGATGTCCTTCCATACAACCTTCCAGATGAAGCTGGGGCTGCGAGGGAAGCCTGAGTTCTAGGTGCCAGAGGGAAGCTGGTGCCGGCAGCCAGGGGAAGGAAGGCCTACTCTTGCATGAATTTTGTGCATCGGGCCTCTAGTTAACACATATTTCTTCTGCAAAATTGGTTTTAGTCAATCAACTATGTAGTAATAGAAAACCCCTTCTTGTAATCTCAACCTAATTTCCCACTGTGTCCTTGTGGGGAGCACTGTCCTTTATTCACCTGAAATCTTGAACCCGAAAGTCAGAATGAGGAGGAGAACAGGGAAGGAAACCTGTGGGTCATAAACCCGTTAGCAATGCTTTCTGGCCACACCCCTTGCTCCTTCTGGACGTGCCCGGAGAGGTTGGGGACCAGACATGGAACCCTAGAATAGGGCTTGAATTATCACTAGCCTGTTGTGGGCTTGTGGCTAGATACAAATGATACTTTTGGACATAAGTTTCAACAGTATTATATAAGTGGTCCCTGCACATACTCTGGCTTATCATAACTGTTTGCTAAACAGATGAAAACTGTACAAATAAGTGAAGGGACAAGTTTTTGGAGCATCATATAGTCATCATTCGAAACTCCCTTATCCACCCTTAAAAAAGCTCCAATTAAACCTGGAGATAATGACACTTTGTAAAACCATTTGAATTCAGTCACACTGGCATGTTATCTCTGGAGCTTTTAAATCTTCTAGTCTTTTGCAGGAAATGATGTAATTATTGGGATCAGCTTTAATTGTGTCACCAGCCTTACTGTACTGACATAGAAAATTATAGAAAATGTATTATCTATTATATATCTGAAGGCAATCCAAAAAGTACAGTTATAAAACAGAAAGCTTATAAAATAAAGCCAGAAGACTTACAAAAGAAACTCCAAAACTCAAAATTTGCTCTGGCATAAACTACAGCAATATGACAACATCTAATTTTCACAAAAAACCTTAGATGTATTAAACAGGCATAAATTGAGGAAACATACATCATCTCTAAAAAACTTGGAGAAGAACGTCCATTTTTAAAGGGAAAAAAAAATGCATCAATAAGGCCTAGCTCTTCTCTTCGAAGAAAAGCTGGCATCTCACCTTCTGCCAGGGACGCGATGGCGTTGATGAGCCTGGCCATGTACTGGCGCACCACGTCGCTCCTCCCGTGCAGCAGCTGCAGCACGCTCCTCTGCGGGGAGCAGAGGGGCAAGGATGAGGGAGTCAAAGACCGGGAGAGACCAGCGTGGCTCCTCCGGGGGGCGCTGTTGTCCTCCTCTGCACAAACTCATTACAAGTAAGATAAACAGACTAAAGCCAAACAGTTTGCCAGAAAATCTTGATGGCCAACTGATTTGTCCTGAGATGTGATGAATATCAGTCATTCAAACTTTTAAAAAGAATTATATGATGGGTACTCGACTTATCAGGGTGATCACTTCCAAAGTTATATAAATGTCTAATCACTATGTTATACACCTGAAACTAATATAACACCATATGTCAACTGTAATTGAAAAATGAAAAACTTATTTAAAAAAAAGAATTACTTATACAAAGCATTAGAACAGTTACTAACACAAAGGCCGCAATACGGTTTGCTCTTATGGCTGATGTTTTTCCAGGTTAGGATGACAGATCCAACCCACACTTCTAATTCTGCTCCCTGAAGCCACAGTAAAACTATAGTAAATGGATTTTAAAGAATGACACTAATTCTCAAGATCAGAGGGAACAGCAAAAGAAATTATAACAACACACTTTTGGAAGTGGGAATACAGATGGAAACAGACTTAGCAGACTCAAGAATGCTATGTGGGCAATGAGGAGGTAACCCCACTTACATCACTTAATCCTCAAAGGCTCAAGACGTGAGAAAAATCAGAATGAATGAATGAAAGCTGTTATAGAAGCAGCTCATGCTGCTCCTCCACTACTGTCCTCTCACCAGAGGTCGGGGTGCCCTCTTGTTATGGTAACAAGGGTCTCTGGATGGGGAACACCAGGCCCAGGTGAGCAGGGCTTCTACACCAAAATGGGGGGTCTAAAGAGCCACCCCCAGTCTTCTCCCCCTATCTGGCTCCCAGAACACTGGCAACCCGACCTTACCCTTTAGGAGGGAGATCAGAAAACTCTTCTTGGAGGAAAATGCCTGGCCCAAAGGAAAGAACTACAGGTCCTGAAATCAGCGGTCCCTGACACATGGGCCACCTGGCTCACCCGCCGTGGGGGTCTCCGTCTATAGTGCCTACCCTCATACTCAGAATTTCCAATAGGCTTTTCAGTCCTCCACTCTAAATATTAGGAGATAACCAAGGTCTACCAGAAGTCCAAGTTTCTAACATGGAAAATAGGACCAAGATAAATAGGGGGAAGGGGTTAGTGGAGCAAACTTGGAAGAAATGAGACTAGGCAGGGATAAGAAAACTAAAAATAAACAAAAAGATGTCACTAATAATACTTAGAGATATCGGAAGCCAATTGTATCTACGAAACAACAGAATGCTATAAAAAAGAAAATGAAAAACTCAACAGAATGGTTGGAAAATAAAGATGAAAAAATCTCCCAGAAAGTGGAGTTAAAAAAAAAAAAAGGAAAATATGAGAGAGAAGATAAGAAAATTAGAGAACCAGTTCAAGAGGAGGTCCGCCACACAGAGAGAGACAGAGAAAACAAAGGGACTCACCTACAAAGTAAGTCAGGAAAGTTCCCAGAACTGAAGCGGTCAGACTGAAAGGGCTCGCCGAGCGCCCCAGTGAACCGAAGTACACCGCATGAAAGGTATGTAACGGGGTGGGGCAGAGGTCTGCAACTGGCTCATCTCACTCCAGGTCCGACATTTTCCCACTAGAACAAGCTGGCCCAGACCTACATACAAATACGGTGCTGGACACATTTTAGGGCAGGCCCAGGTGAAAAAACACTGAATTTGCACCCTGGCCGGTGGCTCCGTTAGTTGGAGCGTTATCCCATACACCAAAAGGCTGCGAGTTTGAGTCCTGGTCAGGGCACATACCTAGGTAGCAGGTTCAATCCCTGGTTGGGGCACGTACAAAAGGCAACCGATCTATGTTTCTCTCTCACATTATGTTTCTCTCTCTTCCTCACCCTTCCTCTCTCTGTAAAAAAATCAATAAAAACATATCCTCCAAAATAAAAAAGAAAGAAAGAAGAAACACTGAATTTGCTTACCTACCTTGCCGGTCTTAAGTCATGCTGAATTTTCAGGACTCAAGATAAACTAGGGCAGTGATGGCGAACCTTTTGAGCTCGGCGTGCCAGCATTTTGAAAAACCCTAACTTAACTCTGGTGCCGTGTCACATATAGAAATTTTTTGATATTTGCCACCATAGTAAAACAAAGACTTATATTTTTGATATTCATTTTATATATTTAAATGCCATTTAACAAAGAAAAATCAACCAAAAAAATGAGTTCGCGTGTCACCTCTGACACGCGTGTCATAGGTTCACCATCACTGAACTAGGGTGAGGGAAAGACTTGGGAATTTGAGAAAAGGAAAAATGGCAGAACAGAGCTCCAGAGTTGAACCCAGCAGTTCTAACTTGTTAGGGACTCTTTATCGGACGTGAAGAGAGGGCCGACACCCAGGGAGAAGAGCAGAGCTACGGAGCTGAGGCTGACATACAGTCACCAGGGTGAAAACATGCAGAACTGGACGTCTCCCCAGCTGCTAGGACCAATCCCGAGGAACGAAGGCCCTGCTGGGCCCCGGCCCATCGCTCACCTACCTGGCTGTGGCCCTGGCAGTCCAAGAGGTCGTTGCTGATGTAGGCCTGCAGCACGGTCTCCCTCTGCTCCCCGGGATGGGATGTGGTCAAGCGCTGGAACAAAGAAAAGCAAAAGTAACACTTCTGACTGTGGAGGAACGTCCGCAGAGCGGGTATGTTTTAAACAGCAGCCCCAGCAACTAAACATCTAACTAAACAGAGTAAGTATCATCCTGCAGAGCCAGGTAAAGAGCCAACCTATCCACTGGTAAGAAATTATGATGTACTTTTAAGCGGATGATATGGGGGGTGTAGGAGTTGACCTACACATATGACATTTTCAGGGAAGTGGAGAATGCCTGGATTGTGCACGCACAGATAAGGGAGAGCTCACCAACGCCTGGAGAGGGTTTTTTTGCTTTTTTGTAGGAAGGGGCTCAAGAGTTGGCCTCTGAAGGGTGAGCAGACTGTCAGCCAGCACAGGGGATGTGAGTGTGGTGGGGAGAGTGTGGGCCAGCTCAGGGTGGTGGGGAAGTACAGGGGCGGGCACAGGGGAAGTTGTAGAGGGCTCAGAATGAACACCATGCCAACAAAATAGGTTTTATCCTATTGGGATTGACACAGCAATACTTGGTGTGTGTGTGTGTGTGTGTGTGTGTGTGTGTGTGTAGGGGTGGCTGGGTAGAATTTTGTAGAGTCTGAAAAGCCTAAGTCAGTGGTTCTCAACCTTCTGGTCCTTTAAATACAGTTCCTCATGTTGTGACCCAACCATAAAATTATTTTCGTTGCTACTTCATAACTGTAATGTTGCTACTGTTATGAATCGTAATGTAAATATCTGATATGCAGGATGGTCTTAGGCGACCCCTGTGAAAGGGTCATTCGACCGCCAAAGGGGTCGTGACCCACAGGTTGAGAACCGCTGGCCTAAGTTGTGCTGTTTTAAGTTAGAATTTCCTTACTGCCCGTAGGGCTAGAAGGAAAATGGAGCACGGGGAGTGTGGGAAATGGTGTGTGCTTGTGCACACAGGCGTGGACCAGCATGAGTTAAGATATAAGAAAACCACATGACTAACGTGAGCAAACGCCCTTATTTTTGCAGGAAAATCTTTCTAGATGAAGATCCCTGAGACGGCAGGCCCTGCTCTGGCTGAGGACAAGCTGCCGTGTAAAGGACAAGGCGGGGGCGGGGGGAGGTCAGTAAGAGCCGCAGGGCCCCCAGAACTGAAAGGCGGAGGCCGGTGTGGCTGACAGACGGGACCACCATAGCCAAGGAGGGAGGCCCTACTGGAGAGAGGACTAGATTAAAGGAGGTGGTGCCAGGCGTGTCCCTTCTGCCCAGTTCACTGAGGTCAGGCCTGGGGCACTGGGTGGGGGTGAGGGGCACGGGGCTGGAGTGGAGATGCTGGAGGGGGGCACAGGCAAAACTATAAGACAAGACACCTGTTTATTTTTTCTGGAACATCCTGTCTCACCAAGAGGCTCAGAAGCACCGACTGATCGGAAGAGCCAAAGACAAGATGAGTTTGCTGCCTGAGCGGAGAGGCAAACATCGGGGCAGGGATGGCCACCAGAGAGGACTCATGCCGCCACACCCATCTGGTCCGCTGCCGCAACACCCGAGCAGACATCGCGACTGACCCAGGGCTCTTCCTGCTGCTCCGGGGCCTCGGAGCGCTCCTGACCTTGTCCCAGGAAGCACGCAGGCCTCGGACGCGCAAGAGAGGAGACCTTTCTCTATCCAGATGGGGAAACTGCGCAAAGGCACACTGACGCCGAGGCACCCTGAAACTCGGGGGTCCGTGAAGGAGTCTGACTTATTCCAGGTGAGTTAGAATGCGTCGTCCAGTTCAGGAGCTAACCAGTGTTGGCTTAGAACAGTTCTCAAAGTGTAGTCTGGGGAACCCAGGGTTCCGAAGCCCTTCTGGGGAGTCTACACGGTCACCATTGTTTTCAAAATACTGCTAAGCATGATGCTGTGACTTTTCACTCAGTCTCTCCGAGGCTATGTGAAGTGTGGCTGTGACAAATCGAACGCAGGAGCACATATGAGAATCTGTGTCCACGAAGCCAGACATAAAAGAAATCCGCAAGAATATACAACAATGCTGCTCTTCTAATTGTTTTTTTTTTTGCTTTGGAAGATATATTTTTTTAAATAAGTTGCTAGATTCTGGGTTTATCATTGTTCATCTTAAATAAATTGATAAATATACATTTTATAATTTTCCCAGTTTTAATTTCTAACACTGTAAATATTAGCAGATAAAATTCCCGTAAACTTGCCAGGACCGGTTTGGCTCAGTGGATGGAGCGTCGGCCTGCGGACTGGAGGGTCCCGGGTTCGATTCCGGTCAAGGGCATGTACCTGGGTTGCGGGCACATCCCCAGTGGGAGATGTGCGGGAGGCGGCTGGTCGATGTTTCTCTCTCATCGATGTTTCTAACTCTCTATCTCTCTCCCTTCCTCTCTGTAAAAAATCAATAAAATATATAAAAAAAAAATTCCCGTAAACTAAAGCTCCTTGGGGTCCTGCGTAATTTCTGAGAGAGTAAAGGGGTCTGAGAGCAAAGAGCTTGAGGACCCCTGCCTTACCCATGATCGGCGTGAAGAGGGGGGAGAGAAGCAACAAGTTAGACTCTATTTTCCCTTACAGACATGGTAGCAGTTCTCACCCTGAGGCCTGCTCGTGTGGCTGGTGGACACCGGGGGCTTCGTGGACATGCACTGTGCGAACCAGGCGGTGCTCGGACACGCCGACCCCACCAGCTGTCAGTGTGACTCGACCAGGAAAGGGCCGGGTGACAGGAAGTCCCCTGGGCCTAGAAACTGCTTGTGTGAAACGGCCTCGGGAAGGCAATGGCCACAGCGAGGCCAATGTAGGCGTTTTAAAGAGAGGCCAGGCTATCTTCAGAAGCTGCTTCACTTTAGCTCGGTGTCAGCAGGCAGCAAAAAGGAAGATCTTTAGTAGATGGGTTAAAAGATGCGAGCAAGGTAGCAGCCCAGCAAACCAGCACAGACTTTTTCTCAGCTTCGCGGGAGAGGTACGTACCCAGCGCAGAGCCTGCAGCAAGAAAGCTTTCAAGCGGTCGCTCCCCACAATCAAATCCCTCTTCAGTTTCTCATAATCCAAGGAGGGCAGCAGTGGGACATCCTTCAATTTCCTACTCAGCAACACAAGTTCAAAGAGAAAGAAGAGGGCAAAGGGGATGATGTTCAACACACATGCCTGGTGAAGGCCCCGTGCGTCAGACACCCCCCGCGGTGACAACACAATAGATTTGGATAGAAACGCTCAGGCTCACACAAAGCTATCCTGTGGCCCCTCCACACAGAACATAAAATTTAGACATTGTAACACTCTGTTGACTGCCTTGTGACAGTAAATTAAATCGATTTCTAGAGAACATTACAGAAACTATTCAACAAGCTTTTCCATTTAAGGTTACCTCACCAAAATAAATACAATTAACATTAAATGACACTTCTGGCTTAACACTATTACTTATAATTACTGGTATTTCCTTTACTCTCCACAGGTTCAGATGAGCATTTATTAAAGTTACTTTGAATTCCCGTTTTACCCACACATGTTCCACAATAACAATTTCTAAGAGCAATTACTCACATGGGTGCCAAGGAGGCTCTTAACATGGTTGAAGCCTGGGAGGGTGGGGCGAGGGAACAGAAAAGAACAGACCGTGTTACACACTGATGGCCGAGCATTGACCCCAAATTACTGTAACAGCACAAGATCTACAGATCTGCAAAGTTCCTGGTCTACCAGGATTCTCCAACCATAATCATGTATGTTTTAAAAGTTCGCCCAAGTCAACGTTAATCAATACACTACTAATGCATTTCCCAAGCCACCTACCCCTTGGTTTGGGGCTACTCCACTCCCAGGAACAATCTATAAAAATACCAGGTGGGTTCTCCTGACCAAACTCCCCGGGGCACAAAAGCTGCCAGGTCCAAGACAGCAGAGAGCACGAAGCCATAAAAGTCATTTCATTACCCTGTTTTCTTCTTTATTAAAATGTTATCTTTGAATATAAAAAGAACACATTGCACTTCGTACCAAGTCAAACACTATAGAAGTGTTTATAGAAATATAGAGGTGTTTGTAGAAAAAAATAAATAATCCCCTCCCATCCCACTCCCCTGTAATCCAAATCATTGCCCGCTTTATGGGCATTCACACTGCGTGTCCCCCCTCCCTTTTGGCCACTACAGGCAATGCTATGCTAAACATACACTAACATAGAAATAACCAGTGCTGTGGGTGGCACTTGTATGAACCGACTTAAACCAAATGGAAAAGGCATTTTGGGAGAATGGAACACAGACTGCACTGGTATTACCCAATGCTAGGGAACTGGTGCTTACTGTATCAGACATTGTGGTCATACTCTGGCTTGTTTTTTAAAGCCCTTCTCTGTTGGAGAAAGACACTGAATTCTCTGCAGGTGAAATGATATGTTTGCAATAGGTTTTAAAGGACTCCAGGGAAAAAATGTAGAGGCACAGAGAGGAAACCTCAGCCGTCTGTGGGCCCCTGATGTCAAATGGTCGCCATCCACGCTTCTCATGTGGACCTGTGATTATCTTGCAATCACTCCTGTGTCTTTCTCTTTCCGTGGACACTGGTCCTACAGCAGCTAGAGGTTCAGCACCCTCGTGTCCCCAGCACCTGGAACGGTGCTTGGACAAACAGGCACTCAACCGACATGTGCTGGGTGAGTGAATGAACAGAGACTGACTTCCGCAGTGGGCACTCCAGAAACCTGGACTGGTTTCTCCACTGGTTTATCTGTTGCTTCGCCGCAGGATTTACAAAGCAGGCAGGTTCCCACCTGGGAGTCACCACACCCTGCTTTTAAATGGCTCATGATTACATATGTTTTATATTTTTTTAACCCTTGATTTATTTTATTTTATTTTTTAATTAAAAGACAGCAGGGGAACAGCAAAGGCAGGTCACCTGGCAAGTGCCTCAAGGGGAATGTTTACTTAGGGGAGGCTAAAGATCACAGGGGGACACATGAGGAAGCTGCCTTAGCCATGGGGCTGGGACTGAAGAGCAATGGAAGGAAGCGGAGAACCAGAGGAACATCCCACCCCGTGGGGAAGGGAGGTTGCTACGCCAACACTGTAATGAGAAGGGGGACTCGCCCAACACGAAATGCAGGGTTGTTCATGCAGGAGGGGCGGCTGGCACAGAAAACTGCTAATGAGATTTGAAATGGAGCTAAGTAGGTGGAGAGTGGGTGAGCGTCCAAATGTGCTCCCAAGCTCCACAGAAGCTTCTCGGGCAGGAACCTCTCGGGCTCATGGAGGGCACCTGCTTCAGGGACCTGCGGGCAAGGTGCAAACAGGGGGCTAACAAGAGAAAGACAGAGCAAGATGCAGCAACACCCGCGCACGGGAAGTGCCGGGGCTGGGGTGCTGGAGCTCATGCAGTTTCTGGACCTGAGCTGAGCCTGGAGGGCCAGGTGGGCATCAGATGAGGGAAGGCCGTGGACTCCATGCGGAGCATTTTGGACCTGATGGGAAGGGCCTCGAATGATTCCCAGGGGTTCCCGGAGTATCATTCACAGGACAGGAAACACAGTGGGGAGACACCACTTGTTTGAAGAAAAAGATGAGCTCGGATTTAGACGGAGACAATGTGCCGTGCCTGTCAATCACGGGGAGAACGCACAGAGTCTGGGCTTGGAGATCGGGGAAAGGGCTGAGCTAATGGCACAGTCGCCCTCTGCCAATTACATCCTACCACCTGGTTGAGATCAAAGGTGTTCAAGTCCTCAGGTCACCAAGGTCAGTACAGGTAGGGGACAGCGTGGTGTATGAGGTGTAGCAGGGACAGGGAGCCAGGTGTGCAACCCTCGTTGACATACAGAGCTCGGGCCCAGAAACACTGCCTCAAAATGCAGTGGTGATGTGGGCAGTGGGCAGGCACCTGGCTAAGACTTAGGAAAGCCACATAAGGGAGAATCCAAGGACTGAAGATGTTGGCCTTCAATCCAAAGTCTTGGTCCCCACAACGGAAGCTTCAGGAAGAATCCTGAACAACCGCTCCAGGCTGTCCTGGAAGAGGCCGCCCCCACCTCCTCCAGCCCCTGCTGGGATTTATTGCTAACAAAGGTGATTATCGCGGAAGTAGATGCCTTCTAAGATTCCCATGCACTGGGCCTTTAATGTATTTAATGCTATCACACCTGGAAGTATCTTAACTTGTATTTCCAGTGAGGTCTACCTGCAGTTGTTGAAGAAAGGAAGAGTTAATTCCCAAATGGGCCCTTTCCCCCCGATGCATTAAAATGGAAACTCCCCCATCCAATGAACCCACAAACCCAGAAGTGCCATTCGGTGGGATTCACCCAGGGGGCTAAGCTCAGATTTTCACCTTCAGACTGTTTCTGCATTCAAGCTTGCCCAGTGCGAATAGGGGGCTAATAAGAGAAGGACAGAGCAAGACGCTCTCCTATGCTTTTGCAGCATACAAAGGTGCACGTTGCATCACTAGGAACAGCAAACAATTACAAAGCTGCCTAAACGTCCGCTAGAATAATGGTTACATGTGCTATACTGTTCCCAGTTAAAACTCTAGGAGGCAAGGGAAATGCAAACACGCTAAGAAGAAATGGAAGATTTAAAAGGCACCGGTAAGAGACAGCTGCAGAACGCTATGTGCAATAAAACCTTAATTATATGTAATTTCTAAAGGCCTGGAAGGATGCAGATGAAACGAGGTCCACAGGGTTACTGAGGGAGGAGGGTGAGATGGGGTGAGTGTGAGGAAGGGAAGCGGTTTGTGTGTTGCTCCATTTACTACTACACTGTTATATTTTCCAGCGGACACATATTCAGGTATTACTTGTGTCATCTCAGAAAACGGAGACTGTGTCCTGAGGAAGAAGTTTCCCTCTTACTCCTGTCACTGGCCGATCTCAGATGATCGGTAAGGATGACCAAATGACCAGCCTGAGGTCAGGGCAGTGACAGGCGGTCGCACTGGGAGAGGCCTGGTCTCAAAAAAATCAACCCCGTCCTTATCAGTCCTTCTGGGGGCACCTGGAGCTGCCTGCCAGCTCGGATACCATGAACAAACTTCTGAACACAGTCAGCTGGGCATGAACTCGGCGGAATGGAAACACATTTCTTCCCACTCGTGCATTTCCTCCATAGGGCCTCCTCCGGTGTGAGCCTCACCCTGCCTGCCCGACCCCCTCATTCTGGGCAATGAGCCTGCTCAGAGAGCACAGGGCAGCTCTGCTCCCGGTGGTGGTGGTGGTGGTGGTAGTAAGAGGCTTGGCCAGAGCTGTGCATGACTAGGTGGGTACATTTCTTTAAATCCAGGGTTCAAAAGTAGGGAACCATCAGTTTCCTGGATTTACCTAAATTCCAAAGATAAACCTCTGAAGAACTTTATAAGGAATGTTCATGTGCTGGAGATGTATGTGTCTCTCAAGATAACCAATCAGTGGGCTAAGAATGCAGGACTGACTTCTCAAATGTGTGCTTTTTAAAACTCTCAACTTTTCTTTCTTCTTTGGAACACACTGGGTAGTCCCTAGTTATTTTTTCAATTTACAAATCCTAAGACCCTTGAATAAAATGTCATAATTTTTAATTAAAAAAAGGAACCCTGGCCAGTTTGGCTCAGTGGATAGATCGTCAGCCTGCGGACTGAAGGGTCCCAGGTTCGATTCCAGTCAAAGGCACATGCCCGGGTTGTGGGCTCCATCCCCAGTGGGGGTGTGCAGGAGGCAGCCAATCGATGATTTTTTCACATCACTGATGTTTCTATCTCTCTCCCCCTCTTCTTTCCTCTTTGAAATCAATAAAAATATATATTTTTTAAAAAGGGAAACCCACCTGCCTACCAATAAAATCCATATTATCCAATATAACTTTTATAAGTATTGACAAAGATATTTTTGGCTACTTTCTCCTGACTCTTTTGTCCTATTTTTCAATTGGTGCGGAGCTCAGTGGGGAAGGTACTATTTTCTGAGCCCTTTTGAATTTTCAGCAGTGAACGAGGTTGTAGAAGCCGGATTCAGAAGCCGGTACCAAATGCACTGAACTTGATAGAGCCTAGCAGTTTTCTGATGGGCCCAGCCAAGCCCCTTTTCAGAGCGCACTGAAGCGGAACACTCAAGGTCGCCCCTGCACCCAAGGAGATGCTGACCAAGACACGGTATAAAAAAGGCTGGTCTGTGCCCGCCTACTGGTCTTGAAATTGATGAAACTATTTGGACCTAGAGTAGAATTTATTCCCTTTAAATAAAAAGCAACCTTCTCCTTCATCCTAAATCCTGTCAGTTCAGTCACTAGACATCACATCTAAACTGCTCCCTGAGTTCTCTTCACACACTGTAAATCTGCTGTGTGACAACTTCAGCCACGCCCAATCAACTACTATGTCCTCTGACACTCTTACCGTGACTCATATCCACTTTTTATCTTGCAGATAAATCTACGAGGAACAGTAAAAGATTGTTTGCAGCTTTTATTGCCTGTTCCTAAGTGAGTGGCTCAGTAAAATGAAAACGGCTATGAGCCTAGGTAAACAGCTCTTCCTCTCTCCCTGGGCTTCTCAGGCTGTGGCTCTGTGCCTTCGTGGCTCCTAACAGGAAGGAGGGCAGGACTAGGTCTGGACACATGGTGTTAGCTTCTAACGGGATAAAGTGACAGTTATGCTGTGCCCCTCTCCCTTTAAACTGCTCCTTATTAACATGACAGCAGTTTTAAACAAGCTGGTGTATCACGCACTCCACCACCAGAAAATGGAAATACGGCATTCCTGCATATGCGAGATAGGATGGGATTCTATACCACAAACCTGGAATTAATGAATAAATGGAAGGCAGGGAAGAAAGGAGTGGTCCTGTCGGACACAGACCTGCTAGGCTCAATACTGCTAAGCAGCCATCCCTCTTGGTAAACACACTGCTCCACACTGACTTCACCGTACGTGTGCACTGAAGCCCACCCGGCCGGCCTCGGGGATGTGGCTTGAAGCCCCTCGTCCTGGAGGGCCCCTTTCCTGAAACCTGGAGATCTCTGTGTGCTTTACTGACATTTAAAAACTGGCCACTCTCTAAGCCTAGTGCGTGCACAAATCCCGTGGCCACAGCCTGAAGCACAGATCTGCAGCTCTGAACACCATGTGTCCATGTGAGTCACAGATCTGCAGCTCTGAACACCACGTGTCCATGTGAGGCACAGATCTGCAGCTCCGAACACCATGTGTCCCTGTGAAGCACAGATCTGCAGCTCTGAACACCACGTGTCCATGTGAGGCACAGATCTGCAGCTCTGAACACCACGTGTCCATGTGAGTCACAGATCTGCAGCTCCGAACACCATGTGTCCCTGTGAAGCACAGATCTGCAGCTCTGAACACCACGTGTCCATGTGAGGCACAGATCTGCAGCTCTGAACACCACGTGTCCATGTGAGTCACAGATCTGCAGCTCTGAACACCACGTGTCCATGTGAGGCACAGATCTGCAGCTCCGAACACCATGTGTCTATGTGAGGCGCCACTTCCCCAAGCGCCCGGGGGACATGGTCAAGGACACTGCTCTTCACCACGTTACCATGTCCTTTCTATGAAGATCCACAAGAGGAATGACCCTCACGTCTCAGCACCAGAACAGCCATTTGTTCGACCTCCTGTCTTCTCTTTAAAATGTCTTTAAATTACAACAGTAACACACCTACTTGGAAGAAGTTCACCGTCTACAGGGCACCTAGGAACTTCAGTGATGCTGAAATGGTCCATTTGGGAACTTGTGGCTGTGTTCACGCTACTGTTGTGCTTTCTAGGCTGCTTAGATGCAGCAAACAGTAGATAATAAATATTAAAATATTTTCTCTTCATTATAAGTAAATCACATAACTGCTCACATGTCCCCTTTTGCACAAGCCCTGAGAGCCAAATATGCCTCTCTCCAGATGTACAGCAACTTATGACATGTATTTTTGTACTAGCGTAGCCCTGGCTTACTTTTATTATTCCTACCTTTATTTTCCTTTACCCACAATTTATTTTCCCCCCAGCATTATTGAGATACCGACGTATAACACTGTCAGTTTCAGGTGTACAGTGTGATGATCTGATACATGTCTACATTGTGAAATGATTACCACCATACGATTAATTAACACGTCCATCACCTCACACAGGTACCTTTTATTTCTTGTGGTGAGAACATTTAAGATCTCTCTCAGCAACTTTCAAGCATATAATACAGTACTGCTAACCATAGTCACCATGCTGTACGTTAGAGCCCCAGGACTTACACATCTTATAAACAGAGGTTTTACCCTTTGACCAACAGCTCCCATTGTCCCCACCCCTCAGCCCAGGAAACCACCAGTCTACTTTCTGTTCCTATGAGTTTTAACCACAACTTCTTTACTTTCATTTTCTGTTTTTTCATGTCTCATATTTGTGTTTTTTGTTTGTTTGTTTTTTAAATATATTTTATTGATTTTTTACAGAGAGGAAGGGAGAGAGAGATAGAGAGCTAGAAACATCGATGAGAGAGAAACATCGACCAGCTGCCTCCTGCACATCTCCTACTGGGGATGTGCCCGCAACCCAGGTACATGCCCTTGACCGGAATCGAACCTGGGACCCTTCAGTCCGCAGGCCGACGCTCTATTCACTGAGCCAAACCGGTTTCGGCATCATATTTGTGTTTTTTAATGTTATAATAATAAGCTGCTTCAAACCTACTTGAGAATGAGGTAGGGAATACTTTATTATTATTATTATTTTAAATCATTTTTCAGCCCTAGCTGGTTTGGCTCAGTGGATAGAGCGTTGGCCTGTGGACTGAAGAGTCCCAGGTTCGATTCCGGCCAAGGGCACATGCCTGGACTGTGGGTTCAATCCCCAGTAGGGGACCTGCTGGAGGCAGCCAATCAATGATTCTCATCATTGATGTTTATCTCTCTCTCCCCTTCTCCCTTTCTCTCTAAAATCAATAAAGAAATATATATTTAAAAATAAATAAATCATTTTTCATTTTTCAATTATAGTTGACATATAATATTAGTTTCAGGTGTACACTCCTGTAATTATATAACTTACTAAGTGATTATCCCAATGAATCTTGTACCCATCTGACACCATACATAGATATTAGATTATTATTTTTTTGTGGAAAGTATTACAAATGTCCTTCTTTTTCATCTTTGTTTTTTTACATTTATTTTATTATTTTTTTTAATCTTTATTGTTTTCTTTAAAATATATTTTTATTAATTTCAGAGAGGAAGGGATAGGGAGAGAGAGATAGAAGCATCAATGATGAGCGAGAATCATTGATCAGCTGCCTCCTGCACGCCCCCTACTGGGGATTGAGCCCACAACCCGGGCATGTGCCCTTGACCGGAATCGAACCTAGGACTTTTCAGTCCGCAGGCCAACGCTCTATCCACTGAGCCAAACCGGCTAGGGCTAAATCTTTATTGTTGAAAGTATTACATATGTCCCCTTTTTTCCCCCATTGATATCTTCCAGCTGGCCCCTGCCCCCACCCCAGGCCTTCACCACCCTATTGTCTGTGTCCATGGGTTATGCATATATGCATACAAGTTCTTTGGTTGATTAGTTCCCACCCACCTTCCCCCACCTCCCCTCCGAGAATAATTTATTATCATTATTATTATTTTTGTTGTTATTAATCCTCACCAGGGGATATTTTTTCCATTGCTTATTAGATAGTAGAAGGGAAGGATAGAGGGAGAGAAACATCAATGTGAGAGAGAGACATCGATTGGTTGCCTCCCACATGCAACCAGTCCGGGGCTGGGAATTGAGCCTGTTACCCTTCATTACGTGGG
The DNA here is from genome assembly GCF_028538775.1 of Myotis yumanensis. NCBI lineage: Eukaryota > Metazoa > Chordata > Mammalia > Chiroptera > Vespertilionidae > Myotis > Myotis yumanensis. Next base: position 30,446,764 of record NW_027223759.1, on the reverse strand, counting down.
CCAATGCTCTAACCATTGCACCAGCAAGGTGGGAATAAATTATTTTTTTAATACTACAAAAGGCCCTAGTATGTTTATAAAGAACCCAATACTAATGGGCAAACCCTTAATTAAAAGTCACGGCTCTGACCCTTGGGGGTGCCTCAAGATCCCCTGGCACCTCCTTCCTAATCCAATGCACCTGGCTGCACCCACTCAGCCCCTGGACAGGCAGCAGGGTGGTGTGAGCTCCAGGGACCTGGGTTCATGAACTTTGAAAACTTCCCCGGGAGATACTAGAGGACTTGCTCCTCCGGTTAGGACCCAACTCAACAGCAGAGGTCTCCACATGAGCCGCCTAAGAAGGACACGACGGCACCTATGTAGTACTTGGCGTGGGATGCAAATCCAAACCTAATCAAGAGGAAACATCAAACACAAAAGGAGAAAGGTTCTATTTTCAAAAGGGGAAAGGACTATATTCTTCTAAAATCTCAATTTCATGAAAGTCAAAAAAGACCGCGGAAACATTCAGAGTAAAGAAGGCTAAGAGATGTGGCAGCAATGCATGGCCCTGGACTTCCAATCGAACATGAATGGCTCAGCTCACACTACTAGAAAATGCACAGATTAGAGAAGAATACTGAATCAATATTAAATTTACTGAAGTTTATAATCACATGTTATACAGGACAGTATCCCTAGTAAGAAATATACTCTGCACTCAAGAATTTAGGAATTAGGGCCATGGTACATGCAATTTGTCCTCAAATGGTTCCGAAAACAGATTATGTAGAGACAGAAAGTAAACAAACCAATGGATAAACTGCCAGCGAAGGCTACACAAAGTGCCCTTTGTGCAATTTTTGCAACTTTTCTGTGTTGGCAATTATTCCAAGTAAAATGTTAAAAAGAAAACTCCTGTTCTAGGTCATACAACTTGCAATATTTTCCCCTCATTGGTACCGCGCTCGGCACCCACAAGCAGCGCCACTGGGCAGAGCAGAACACGCCTCTCCCCAGGGGGCCGTCTTCCAACTGCTCACTTCTTTAAAACAGCCTTCTCCTCCTCCCGGGCATTTACAGACCCCAACGTCAGCTGAGGTGCAGCCTCTGAATGTTATTTTCTCCTGCTCTTTCAGTTTTTTAGCTACATTATCTTTTTAATATATTTTTTATTGATTTCAGAGAGGAAGGGAGAGGGAGAGATAGAAACATCAATGATGAGAGAAAATCATTGATCAGCTGCCTCCTGCACCCCCCAACCCCCCCACACTAAGGATCAAGCCTGCAACCGGGCATATGCCCTTGACCAGGAATTGAACCATGACCTCCTGGTTCATAGGTTGATGCTCAACCACGGAGCCATGCCGGTGGGACTAGTTACAATATTTTAGGGGGGGGGGGTGCAGATCAGGGGCACAGAGCCTCACCGTCCCAGGCCTCGTGAAGTCCACGCTGTGGGCCAGGCTCTGCCGCATCTGGTTACTGAAGAGGCGGATGCAGACGCTCTGCAGGTACTCAGGAGTGATCTGCAAAGAGACATGAGTTTGGCTGGTGAAAGGATGAGACCCACCCAGAGACAGCGGAGGCGGCCAGGCAGTCACAGCTGTCTCTTGCGAGCTTCTTTAAGGGCCAGAGAAGAAATTTTGCTTTAACTCAGGAGCTCTCAGTAGTTAAAGCACCACCAATGTCCTTCTAAATGTCAAAAACATGGCACACTTTTCAGTTCTAGGTTTCTAGAGTTTTCTGTGGCTTAGAGACTTTGGATCAACCCCTTACTCCTGATACTGTTTCCTGCTTGTTTAAAAATATACGTTTTTATTGACTTCAGAGAGAGGGAGGGAGAGGGAGAGATAGAAACATCGATGAGGCAGAAACATCAATGAGAGAGCAACATTGATTGGCTACCTCCTGCACGCCCCCTACTGGGGGCCGAGGCCACAACCCAGGCATGTGCCCTTAACCAGAATCGAACCCGGGACCCTTCAGACGGCGGGCTGAATTGTGCCAAATTCAGTGGACTCTCTGTCCACTGAGCCAAACCAGCAAGGGCAAGAACAGTATATTTTTTCAAAGTATATATTTTTTTAAAGTATATAAAAATGTTTAATTTCGAGATTAAAAATGACAGCGGAGTAGGAGGATGCTGCATGGACATGCTCCCAGGAACAAGCTGGAATTACAACTGAAATACAGAAAGGCTTCCTGAATAATCAATGGAAAACTCACAGGAGAGGATCCTGATATCCAAAGGCCAAAGGTGGAGATCACATAGAGATTGATCATTTTTCCTGAATAATTGGTGTTTACTGCATGTAACATTATCATATTTAAAATCTTTTGTCTTGAAATATTAATGTTTACTGCAAGTAACATTATTATATTTAAGATCATTTTTCTTAAAATATTAAGGTTTATTGCATGTAAGATTATCATATTTAAAATCGTTTTTCTTGAAATTAAAAAAAAAAAACTGAAGAAAAAAATGTTTAATTTCATGTGTCATCAATGTAATGCATATTTAAATCCTGAGATGCTATTTCTCATGGATCAAATTTACAAAATATAAAAATTTTATTGATAATGCCCAAGGTTGACAAGGGTATAAGAGAATGAACTGTCTCAGTGGAATCAGATTACCACGGCCTCCTTGAAGGACCTTAGCATCGGTTTCAACCTAGTAAATCAACTTTAAAAAAATGCAACGCAGGCTCATCCTCAAGGATATCTCCCACTATACTTATAATTTATAAAAGCAAAAACCTGGAAACAACCTAAATGTCGAATAGCCTAGCCACCAGAGGGGAGGCACTGTGAAGAATATTTTATGACGTCATGAACACATGACTGAATATTAAGGAGGATTAGAAAACTATGTGAACTAGAGTCCATTTTTGTAAAACATGTATATAAATATTGAAAAAAGCATGGACTGTTAAGTAAAACTGGGGCAATCAGAATGAGAGCAATGGATTGTATCAGTGCTAACACCTTAGTTGAGACACTGTGTTATACTTTTTCAAAACGTTACAATTGGGGAAACTGTACAAGGACTCTGTCTACATTATTTCTTAAAATTGAACCTCCAATTACATCCATTTAAAAATGTTTTATTTCCACAAAGAGATTTTATTATGCTAAGTTTTATTAAGTACAACACTAGAGTTACTCCCATTAAAATCAGGAATAGACAAAGATACCCATGATCACATTATTTAAAATGTCCCACAGTCTTAGCCATAATATGCTAAGAAGGACACAGGATATATAATGAAAAAAGCAAAACAAAAATATTATTTGAAGATGATATGACTACTAATCTAGAACACAGGAGAATCAATCAAAAAATCTATCAGATTAACAGAGTTCAGAAAAGATAACTGGATCCAAAATCAACATGTGAAAATCTATACATTTCCTAGCTACTAGAAGGGCACCGCCCTCTTATTTTTATGCCACTACATAATCTTCTTCTGTTGCCATTTTATTCTGTACTGATATTAAGAATCAGGTAGAGAAATAAAGACATGGGCAATAACGTCTCAGGAAAAATGTATAAAATGCTGCAAGCAGCATGATAAACAGCACAGCACGTCAGCTTGGTCTCCTGAGTACACTTCGGCTTTGTGAAACAGAGAGGCAAGGTCGTGTCTGGGAGTGGCCAGGAATCGCGTATCAACATGGTTCGTGCCCGTACATCTTTATGTTGAAAAGACATGAACCGCTGGGGATCTTCCTTACCATCTTGCCACTGACCGTGGCCTCCAGAGAATCCACCAGCTCTGCCGTGACTCCGATGAGGTTGTGGTAGTCCGCCTGGATCTTATTGTACCGTTTCAGGTATGTCATTGACCTACGCTCAGCTTCTAGCAGCTGCTGGTGGAGCTGCTGCAACATTTCTAGGAAGACATTTATATGTATATTAAAACAAAATAAAACAAAAAAAAATTAAAAACCCCTGCAAAATAAAAAACATTTCTCTCAAGGGAATACCATGCCCACTATCATATTTTGCTATAACAATGAACTTCACACTATTTTTCTAACACTTCTATTTCATGCCACATTTAGTAACAAAGTGCTTTGCAATCACTGATTTTTTATTTTTTGTCTCTGGTAGTTCACCTAAATCATCTCTGGTTTTCCTAACAAAATCTTTCTCCTGGACCGAACCCCACACAATTTCTTTTAGTTCTTCTCTTTATATACAAGAAACAAATTCAACATTTCATTCTACAGTCAGCTTGCAAAATGGTTGAACCAAACTTGTGTCTTTTTCTCTGTGAGGTTGTTTGCGGGACAATTCATAACCGCAGGGCAGTTCTTCATTTTAAGTAAAGGTTAGAGCTGCTTGACTGATGCTGAAGAAAACTAGAATCTAGAAGATTCCAGGTGCTCATTCTGCCACTTTTTTGTTTTGCTTTTTAAATCCTCATCCAAGTGTATGTTTTTATTGAATTTAGAGAGAGAGATGAAGGAGAGGGAGAGAGAAACAACTATGTAAGAGAGAGACATTGACTGACTGCCTCACACATGTACAATGACCAGAAATCGAACTCGCAACCTAGGTATGTGCCCTGACCGGGAATCGAACCCTTGACCTTTTTCAGTGTACGGGACAATGCTCCAACCAACACCAGCCAGGGTTCATTGTGCCAGTTTCTTTTCTTTTTTTTTCTTAAATATATTTTATTGATTTTTTACAGAGAGGAAGGGAAAGGGATAGAGCAGTGATGGCGAACCTATGACACGCGTGTCAGATGTGACACACGAACTCATTTTTTTGGTTGATTTTTCTTTGTTAAATGGCATTTAAATATATAAAGTAAATATCAAAAAATATAAATCTTTGTTTCATTATGGTTGCAAATATCAAAAAATTTCTATATGTGACACGGCACCAGAGTTAAGTTAGGATTTTTCAAAATGCTGACACGCTGAGCTCAAAAGGTTTGCCATCACTGGGATAGAGTTAGAAACATCAATGAGAGAAACATCAATCAGCTGCCTCCTGCACACTCCCTGCTGGGGATGTGCCCGCAACCAAGGTACATGCCCTTGACTGGAATCGAACCTGGACCCTTCAGTCCGCAGGCTGACGCTCTATCCGCTGAGCCAAACCAGTTAGGGCTGTGCCAGTTTCTTAAAGCATAAACCACTCACTAAGAGCAGGCAGACTCGGAAGGTTCTAGGCTTCCTTCTTAGAATCACCCCAAGTCCTCCTCATGGGCAGTACTTGCTGGCCATGCCACCCTGGGCACAGTTGGAACAAACGACTCTTCAGCAGTGCCCACACTCCTATGTCCCACCACACTCCTCTCTTTCCCTGGAATGCTACATTTTGGATAGAAAAAACCTAAGTTAACTCACTATTGTCCCAATCCAGCCTCTGTGTAATATTTAAAGTATTTATTTTAGAACACAGTTCATGTATACAGAGAGGGATTTTAAAATTATAAAGACCAGTGCTCAAATCCCTACTCTATCACTTTCCTGCTGGATAAACTGAGGCAAGATATTTAACTTCTCTGGTCTCATTTCTTAAAGCTATAAAATGGGGGAAATGATAATCATCTCAAAAGGTTATTATGAGGATTAGATGAACAAATACATTCAAAGTGCCTAGCACAATGTTAGCCTATAGCACATGATCAATAACTGGTAACTGTTATTATTATTTCCTTTCATGGGAAGGGCCAAATATTTTCTAAATGTATTTCTATAACTTGAAAAAGTGGCAGAAGGTTACACCCTACAGCAGTGGCCTGCAAACTTGAAATACATCAGAATCATACAGAAATAAAGATGCTCAAGCCTCACCTCCAGAGACTGATTTTGTGCTCCTGGGTGGGGGCCGAGTATCTATACAGTCAACAAACTCCCCCATGGCTCTGGCACATGCTAACATTCCAGCCACTGTCCTGTTATCCGTTCCTCCTAACTTGTGTCTTAAACACCTATGAGGATCACCCATGTTCAAACTGTATTTCAAAAGCTTTTACTTTTTATTGATGTGCAGAAGTAAAATATTTTAACTCTTAAAACCCGAAATATCACATAATAATGAACAATTATTATTACTATCATTCTTTAGCACCCATCAAATCTGAGTAGTGAAAGATAACTTTGAAAGGCCACCTAGCACAAACTTACGTTCAGTACTTGAACTTGTGGAGGAATCCCTGGAGGTCATTTATCAAACTTCTCCTTAAATATTACTAGGGAGAGGGAGTCACTACCTTCTCCCTACACTGAGTACTAGAAAAGCTTTTTCATACGTACAAAATTCAAAATTACATAAACCGGAACTTCCAACAATGAAAATGTTACAGGATACTGATCATCCCATTCTGTAGTAATAAGTTTAGAGAGTATCTGTGTGAACTCTCTCATCACATACCAAGTGGCAGATACTGAATGAAGTGCCGAAACCCATTAGCTGGGTCAAACGACCTCTCAAACATCGATGTCATCAAAGTAGTCCCTCTGTAAAGGGGACGCACTAAGTTCTCTTCCCCTCGAAACCCACTGTACAAGGAATGTAAATGTAAGAGACTATGGACCTTTTGCCTTAGAAACCCAGAACTGGAATTTGTGACAACTTCAAAGTGTGGTACACTGACGGAAAAGAGCTCTAACTGCCCGCAGCCTGCAGGAAGGAGAGCAGGCAGCTGGGCTGACACATTTATGACCATTTCAAACACACCACTTAGCAAAACAGCCTGCTGTCCAGAGCCATCACCTTGCAGACACCTTCGCTGCTGACAAACAGGACCGGAACATTACTGTAAGCTGTTTGAGTCGCAGCACAAAACACCAACTTCACTTCTGAGCATTAAACAGAATTTTGACTCTTTTATCCCATCAAACATTTTATGAGACAAGGAAATCTAAGCCAAGGCGCCTTGCAATGTGAGAGCTCAACTTTTAATGGAGATGTCTTATTCCATGTTATTTTAATGAAACTAGCTTAGCCATGCTTGTGAAATTTATTGAGATTCTTCATATTTCAAAAGTCCGAAGAGCTGCATTCTGAGTTTTAAACAAGTGCTGAGCACACTGAAAGAACGCCCGTTAAGGGCACAGAAAGTTTTCTGTTGTTCCCTGAGCAATGAAACAGTAACAACAGCGGTGGCGACTCCCCACGGTCAGTCGAGCTTCCCCTTGCTAACATTCCTCCTTCATTTGAGAGCACTGCTTTTTTAATTTTTAAAAGAGTAGATGAGATTTCATTTTAGAGATCCCTTAGCTGTTCAAGACAAAATGATAATTTTAAAATATGGAACTGTTGCCCTGGCCGAGTTGCTCGGTGGTTAGAATGTCGGCTGTGGACCGAAAGGTAGAGGATTCAATTTCCAGTCAAGGGCACGTACCTCAGTTGCAGGTTCAATCCCCAGCCAGTTGGGACTGAGTGGGAGGCAACCAACTGATATGTTTCTCTCTCTCTGTCTGTCCCCCTCCCTTCCACTTTCTCTAAAAATCAATGGAAAAAATACTCTCGCTCCCCGGGTGAGGATTAAAAACACACACACACACACAAAAACCCACACCTAAGTCTAGAATTAAATTGGAGGCATGTCTGTGCCTTAAGGTCAATGCAACTACAGTTTTGGGAGGAGGGGACAAAGAGGTGACCCCTGGCTGTCTTGATCCTGGGCCTGTCCCTGGTGCAAATGCTCTACAGAGCTAATCTCTAATCTGCACGGCAATACTGCATTTCGGGATGTATTCGGCCACAGGAACACACTGTGCCAGACTCAATTTTGCTTGGCTATTCTAAGAAAACTCAATTAAAATAAAATTAAAGAAGGCTCAAAAAAACCCTGGTCTCCTTGCTGAAATTTCAAATGAAAGATCTGTACAAAAATACAGGTTCTTCTATTTGCACTCCCCTCCCATGTTTATTTTGCCTGCAAAATTGGGCCACTTTTCAGAGACATAACTGTTCCCAGCAGAAAGCTAGCCTCAAATACTGCAGGGTATGCTGGGGTGTCAGGGGCTGGAGAAACTCAGGAATCGGGGAGCAGTTTCTCACCACCTCCCTCCCCTAGTGCCAGGGCATCCAAAGAATTAATCTGAGCAGGGACTGAGCAGCCTGAGTGCAGGGCTGAGGCAGTTCTCTGGGACCCGTGAGGTGGGGTGGTGGTTTTAGAATATGACTGCAAAGTCTTTGACACTCCTGCCCATCAGGAGGTGAGATATAATTCCCCTTCCTTGAATGTGGGCTGAACATAGGAGTTCAATTCTAAGGAAGAGAATGCAGCAGAAATGACACTGAGTTACTTCAGAGGCTGGGTCAGAAAGGGTGACACAGCTTCCATTGGTTCTCTCTGGGGACATTCATCCTGGAAACCCAGCCACCAGGCCCTGAGGAAGCCCAGGCCACATGGAGTCCACGTAGGTGTTCCAGTCAAGGGGTCTGCTGAGACCCCAGCCGACAGCCAACACCAGCCAGCAGATGTGTGCATGTGGTGAGGACGCCTTGGCCATGGCTCCACCAGCTCTGTCTACACCCACGAGACATCCCAAGGGAGAACTGCCTAACTGAGTCCAGTTCCCAGACCACACAAGACGATAATAATAAAAAATGATGCTGTTGTTTCATGCCTGAGGTGGTTTGCGAGGCAGCAACAGCAGTAGAAACAGTGGGGCAAAGGAACGTTTCCAGGTGTTGCAGGGCAAGACCCGGGCACCCAGCCCAATTGACGATTCCAGCTGTGACGTGAGAAAGCTGCACGGGAGCCGCCCAGCCAGGGCCAGGAAACTGCACCAACACTGCAGGGAGCAGGCCTGAGGAGCTGGGATGGGCTGGAGGGGCTTGTCCTCAGACAAAACTGTGCTGGGTGCACAGCACCTTGAGAAGCTCTAAGGCTGCAGCATGGCCACCCTGGGACCATCCCATGGGGACCCCAGGAGGCCACATCTGTACCCTGCTCCTCGGTGCGCAGGCACAGGACTGTGGCTCCTCCATGAAAGGTCAGTGGGGTCTGTCCCCTCTGAGGCCTAAGGGGGGCAGCACAGCTGGCAGAACCAGAATTCGGAACTGCTGGGCTGGGGATCTGCACGGCTGCCAAGCATAAAAAACACAAACATCTAAACTCTTCTCATCTGAAGCTGCTAAAGCATCACTCACTTGTCAACTCCCTGGAAAGCAAAGAGCTAACTCATTGATCGTTTCCTTTCTTTAGAAAACGTCAACTTTCTAAAGAGAAACAGGAAGAACAATGGCAGGAAGTTCTGAAATCCTCAGCTGTGAGGAGGGAAATGTGCTGCTCCATGTGGTAAGACTCCACCTGCTGGAACTGAGGATGATGCCGCCTATCCTTACCCAAGGCCTGAAGCACATCACATACTTTCAGCACAAACATTTAAGCGGTTTTTATAATGTAGTATCGAAGACAAACTCAGGCAAAGAACCCAACTCTGGCCAATTTCACGATAACTAGTCTTTCTCACCTTCCTGAAAAGTGAACAGTTCCAGTAAACATGACTAATCATGGAAAAACATCATTTTCACGCTAAAAAATTAAGACTGGAATTCCTACCTTGAAGGTAAAAAATGGAAATGCTTTATAAGAATGGGTACTCCACACTGCTATTAGACTAGTTCAAGGCCAAAGTTGAAAGATACTAAAACGATTCCTCCCCGCCCTGCCGGGCTGTCTTCTAACTGCGCGGCTGCAGTTACACGGGCCCAGCGCTGGGATTTGCTTCATTTCTCCAAGTCTTAGTTACCTGACATGCAAGATGAAGCTAAAAACACCAGCCTTCTTGAAAAGTGGGCCTCAAGGAATCTCAGATACAAATAATTGCAAAGCACTTCATAAATATTTAGACTTTTAAAACCCTCATTCTATTCTCCAAGTCTTTGGAATTCTCTCCATCTCACTACTTAAAACTTGAGTTGGCCAAGTTGTTATTTAAAACTTTTTCATCTACATGGCATGGTTTACCTTTGTGACTTTGTCCATTCTCCTTCTGGAATGAGAAAGCAGTTCAGGAAAATGGGCACTCAGGATACAGTCCTCGGGGTACCCCACCTCAGCATGGTGGGGAGGGTTCTCAGCACGGCGAAGGCCACTTCTTAATGCCGCTACAAATAGCTAAGATGGTGACTAGCTTCTCATCACTTGGGCGACTCGCTCTCAAATAAACCCTCTTCTCTCCATGTCAATTGCCTCCATGTGCATCCAAGTCGTACACTATTTCAACAACCCCCTAACTGGCCTCCTTACCCCCTTCAAAAGACCTTCCCCGTTGCTACCAAAACGTTCTACTAAACGTGCAAATCTGAATTCAGACCCTTTAACTGTAACTTCAGTGCTAAAGCTCTATCCTAGGGAAATTGGGATTGGGGTGAAAACAGCACAGCCGGTGTTGCTCAGTGGTTGAGCGTCGATCTATGAACCAGGAGGTCAATGGTTCGATTCTTGGTCAGGGCAAATCCCTGGGTTGTGGGCTCGATCCCCAAGGTGGGGCATGTGGGAGGCGGCCGATCAATGATTCTCTCTCATCATTGATGTTTCTATTTCTCTCTCCCTCTCCTTTCCTCTCTGAAATCAATTTTTTTTAAAAAGTCTCAATTAGAATAACAAGTTATATGGTCACGTAACCCATGTGCCAGGATTTCAAGGCCTTAAAAATGGTTGAGCAATAGTCTACAAAGGGACAGTTATTCCAAGGAGTTCTTTTCCAAAAAGACAGACTTTTTTTTTTTCCTACTAACACAGCTTCTAGCACATGACATAAAAATAAGACCCTAGCCCTAGCTAGTTTTGCTCAGTGGATAGAGCGTTAGCCTGAGGACTGAAGGGTCCCGGGTTCGATTCCGGTCAGGGTACATGCCTGGGTTGTGGGCTCGATCCCCAGTAGGAGGTGTGCAGGAGGCAAGACCCTACCCAGTCTCAGAGACCCAATGCCACAGAAGTCAACCCTTTATGGGCCTCAGCACACCCTCCCATTACTAATTCATTCACCCCATGCATGTGAAAGTGGTCTTATCAATTATCCCTGTTTGTGAGGCAGTCTAAGCCAGCAAGCCACTCTAACACCACGGCGGGCTCTACCGGCTTTGAAAGGATACATATAACATTAAAAGCTTTGGCGTGTTACTGGCTTTAAAAATTAAAGCTAGAAACTTTTCCAACTTCAACTTCAATTCTGGACTCCAAGAATCCTGAAGGAGAAAAAAAAGGAAAATAAAATAAAAGCTAGGTCACTAAATGCCAACAGCATCGTCAAGTTGTGGCCTTCAGGGTTAAATAAGCTAGATGTTTTGGCAGTGGTGTGGTGCCTAACATAGGTTTTAGGACAACTGACCAATTCATTTACAGCAGATTCAAGTACCCACAGCAGGAAGGAAAAACAGAGTTCTTTCATAAACAGGGGGAAAATAACCCTGTACATGATTTGAATATTTCATGTGATTTAAACACAAGCATGACAAGTAACCTTATTAGGTTGGTTACCCACAAGAATTCAGTACAGTTGAGGCATACGTGGCCCTGCAGGCACACACAATGACCACTGAGTTACCTAAGGCCTCCCGAAGAAAGGCACTTGCTTCCATAACCCTCATGTAGGTAAGGAGGAAAGACTGTACCTCACGCACTCCATCGTGTCAGGAGTTATGGTTTATTTTTAGTTTGATTTGTCCCTTAAAAATAAATTATTTCTCTCAAGTAATGCTCATTGAGAAGAAAAAACTTTAGTGAAAGAAAAAGGTGTTAAAAGCAACAATCTTTCTCAGGGCAATTTTCCTCATAGTCTTTATATAAAAATATCTACCACCCAAACTAAGAAGTTCCACCAAAATGAAGCTGCATCACTGAAATTTCCTATCCACTGACCCGAGCTCCTGCCCGGCCCACAGACCTTCCTGCCCTCCCTACTTGCTCTCCTTCAGCTTCGTATCCTCACCCACGCCTCCTGCCCCATCCAATCAGTCATCCGGTGTGTTACCTTACTTTCAAAAATTACTGCCAGATAAAAGCAGGAAAGTCTTGTATTTTAAAAAGATTTCATAATTCCCTGATACAGCATAACTATTTATAAAGTGTGTGTGTTATGGGTTGAAGTGTGTCCCAATCTCAGAATGTGAGGTCATTGGGGAGGGGGTGGCTGCAGACGTAATTAGTTAGGATGAGGACGTATTGGAGAGGGTGGGCTCCTAATCCAACATGAATGGTGTCCTTATAAGAAAAAGGAAATTGAAATGGTATAAATACAGATGTAACAGGAGAATAAAGGGAGAACCTGGCTATGCTGATGATCTAAAAAAAAAAAAGGAAATTTCAGACAGACACAGAGAGAAGATGGCATGTAAGGACAGATCAGAGGCTAGAATTATGCTGCCATGAACCAAGCAACACTTGAACCTTCCGGAAGCTGAAGAGGCAAGGAGAGACCCTCCCCTGGAGGCCTCGCAGGGAGTCCAGCCCTGCCGCAGACACCTGGATTTCAGACCTCTGGCCTCCTACACTGTGAGGCATAAGTCTCTGTTGTTCTAAGATACCTCGTCTGTGGTCCTCTGTTAGGGCAGCCGCAGGAAACTAACACAATGTTAGTCTGTGCTCAATCTGCAGAAAAGAATCCCAGGAAAGGACTGCTATGTTGGCCAGCATAAATCAAGACATTAAAAAACAAAATAAAACTTAACATCTGGGTGTCCCTAGACACACTGTAGTGAAATTATAGTCTTAAAGGCCAACGAAAAAGACAGATCACCTAAAAGTAGCAGCAATTAGACTGATGGCCAAATTCAAAATAGCAATAATGGGAGATGAAATGATACCTTCAATGTTCTAAAAGAACGTAACTGTAAACCTACTATCCTGAATGTGAGAATGCAGTCAAGACATTTGCAGACAAACAAGAACTGAAAGAAGGAGTCCACACCAAGGGGGATTTTAAAGGAATGTTCTTAAGGTGGAGCAGAAAATGACCCCAGAAGGAAGGTCCTTAACCTTCCTTGAGGTAGCAAGCAAAATATGGGCAAAGGTAAGGGTAAAGCTATGCACACACTGATTGCATAAAATAGCAGAAAAGTCTAATTTGTGGGGTTAAACTAAATAACGAAAATATTTGACAATAATAGCACATAAATTGAAAAGGGGACGAATGAGGTTAACACATTCTCGGAACCTTGTAAGGTCAGAAAGAAAATAAAGACATTAACTTTAGATTTTATTATGCATACACACTAAAGTATCTATGATGACCATTACAAGAACATAGGTAGGGAGTAGCAAAAAGAAAAAGAAAAGGAATAAGACGACTCCATGAATACTGATGGTCTCTCAATTCCTGACCGCCAGCTTCACCTCACCCTTAGCTAAGCTGTAGCCGTGCTGTTATGTCATAATTTTCACAAACTGAAGTCTTCACTGTGAGAAAATCTACCATCCTTGTCAAGTTTACCACCTTCCTAACCCTTCTATCTCAACCTTCTAGGAGAAGAAAGTGGTAAAACTAAGTTTGGACTGACCAAAAACAAAACAAACAAGCACAGAATTCAATGTAGGCTACTTTACAACAAGCCTGCTTTGGTGAATCAGTCAGCCTCTGGTTTAGCAGCTACTACTAAAGAGGGAGAAAGTTGTTTTACAGAATCAGAACAGAATAGGAAACTGAAATGCACTTGGTTCAGGAGAACTGCATCCAATGTTCAATGGTAGAGGAGTAAGCTCCATATAGATTCTTTTAATTTTTTAAAATATATTTTCATTGATTTCAGAGAGGAAGGGAGAGAGAGATAGAAACATCAATGATTAGAGAGAATAATTGATTGGCTGCCTCCTGCACGACCCCTACTGGGGATGGAGCCCACAACCTGGGTATGTGCCCTTGACGGGAATCGAACCTGGGATTTCAGTCCACAGGCCGACGCTCCATCCATGAGCCAAACCAGCTAGGGCTCCATATAGATTCTTGGAAACAGTATAAGATCTTTAGATAAAGCAATCTACATCAAAATAGTTCAGGCTCAAAATACATTTCAATAAACTTCTGTGGTACATAGTTAGTAAGTCAACAAAAATTACTATAATACGTAAATCTTATTAAATAAATATTATGCTGAAATTTTAACTAAAATAAAGTATAACAATTAAAAGATCACCCTCCGCCCTGCCCCCACGCATTGCCCCGCCTCTGCCTCACAGGCCCCGCCCTCCGGCCCACCCTATGCCTGGCCCCGCCCCACCAAAAATTCAAAGAGCAATTGGCAGGCCCTGGCCAGGTAACTCAGTTGGTTAGAGTGCCGTCCCGACATGATCCAAGGTTGTGGGTTCAGTCCTGGATCAGGGCACATACAAAAAGCAACCAATGAATGCACAAGTAAGTGGAACAACATATCTTTCTCTCTCTCTCTGTCTAATCAATCAATAAAAAAAATGTTTTAAAGACCTATAGGTAAGCCCTAGCCAGTTTGGCTCAGTGGATAGAGCGTTGGCCTGCAGACTGAAGGGTCCCAGGTTCAATTCTGGTGAAGGGCACATGCCCAGGTTGCTGGCTCAATCCCTAGTAGGGTGTGTACAGGAGGCAGCCAATCAATGATTCTCTCTCATCATTGATGTTTCTATCTCTCTCTCCATCTTCCTTCCTCTCTGAAATCAATAAAAATATATTTTATAAAAAAATGCCTAGCCCTGACTGGTTTGGCTCAGTGGATAGAGCATCGGCCTGCGGACTGAAGGGTCCCAGGTTCGATTCCGGTCAAGGGCATGTACCTTGGTTGCGGGCACATCCCCAGTAGGGGGTGTATAGGAGGCAGCTGATCGATGTTTCTCTCTCTCATCTATGTTTCTAACTCTCTATTCTTCTCCCTTCCTCTCTGTAAAAACTCAATAAAATATTTTTTTTTTAAAATGCCTATAGGTAAATAGTCTGATGGAAATAATAGTACAAATCAGGTAACCAAATATACACCAAATAAGTGAGAATTTTAATACAAATTAAAATACATAACCAAGCACTGGCTGAGTAGCTCAGTTCATTTCAGCGTCATCCCAAAACGCCAAGGTTGCAAGTTTGATTCCTGGTCAGGGCATATACAAGATGCAACCAATGAATGCATAAATACATGGAACAACAAATTAATGTTTCTCCCTCCCCCCCCCCCCCCGCCTCTCTCTTTGCTCTCTAAAATCAATTTAAAAAATATATATGACCAGCAATTATGTAAAGTACTCTAGGTCTTTTCAGGCTACTGTCAATATAATTGAATTATCCATCCAATACTGAAAAAGTATACACAGAATGATTTAAGAGATTAATATATTAAAAATATTTATGTTGGTCTGTATTAACAAGTCGTGGTGCAACCAAAAAAATCACACTTTCTGGCACAAGAAAGTTTGTTAAAGCAGATTATCTGAGTGTTCTTAAACTGCAGCATAAGCAAATGCGAGCTTTTACAGCATCTTTCAGAAGCCACCAGCGTGAACAAGGCGAAGCCACATGCTGCCAGGACTGACAGGCTCGGAGGCTGTCACTTACCTGGAAGAGCTCTTTAAAGGACGGGTGCACCATAGGGTTTGGAACAAACGGCAGCGCGTAGAAAGGGAGGAACTCTGTGGTCTGGCTCAGAGCTGCCCCTTTGCTCTCCAGGTAGGTTTTGAAATAAGAAATCCTTTCATCCAGTTCCTCTTTGTCCTACGAGGAAGGGAAGATGCTCGCTTGAGGTCCCTGCTTGACGCCAGCCCACCCAGCTCACTGTCTACCCCAGCCTCTCTCTCCAGCCTCAGCGCTGGCAGCCTCCCAGCCGGCCTGGCAAGTGCGCTGTCTCCAGTCATTGTGACAGCGCCCGCAATTTCACCCCTTCATGAAACTGTCAGGAATATCAGAGAACAGACACATGTTCACTATACGGCCTTTTACTTGATTACCATTTTCTCACATCCTTACGATGCATCATAAACATCATTTCAATGGCAGGACAAAACCTCATCTTGTGGGTCTGTCATGATTTAACCAATTAATTCCCCATTATTAGATATATACACAGTTTCCACATTTCTGAGATCATAAATATTTGTGTGCATTTCCATGATTCCCTTAGGAGAGGTTTCAAAAGGTCTTTTTTTGAAGACCTTTTGAAAAGGTGAATAGTTTTTTGAAACATTCCTTCATTAAGGTAACTGAACACTGATCTTGCCTGCTTCACTAATTCCACACGAAATCCAAGGCAGGTCCTTCCCAGGGTTTCCATCTCTCCTGCGCCTTCAGCCTTGAATTTGGCACTTTCCTTCCCAGACACCCTGGCCTCACCAGTTAGCCCCCTCGCAGCCTGTTCTAATCAAAGCATCTCACTGCACCTATCATGTTTATTTATTTTTTTAATCTTATATCAATGGGAAAATTAGAAAACTGAAATAAATACGAAGAAAATGAGAATCTCCCATGATGGTACCCACATGAGTGCTATGAGTAGCCTTCCAAGAATGGCCACTACAATGTTCTGTAGGGCTGCTCCCTCCATCACTGACCCCTCCTTTGGCCCCCTGACAGTTTAATAATCTAACACAGGCCCTCAGGGCGGCAGGTAGTGCATGGAGAAGCCACTAACCAAGTGCACGTGGTCAAACGTCAGCGTGGCCCTGCTCCCTTTCACTGGCTCTGCACTGGGAAGCTCACCCGCCATGGCAGCCCAAAGCCCTCTCCTCTCTGCAGGTCTCCAGCCACCCCTCCCCCCCTCCCCGCCCCGGGAAACACTTCGGAAGCTAAACTCAACTTATCACTCAACGAACGGACTCGCACAAACCATTTTTCTACTGTTAATGCTTAAACTTCTCTTCGAATATATATATGGTCTAATATGTGGTCTACATATGTGTTCTTAGACACATACATGCATGTCCGCTGAGTTTTCAAAAACTTGAGGTATTCGGGAAAACAATGTAGCTTTCATTACAGAAACTGTTAACTCTCTATGTAAATTAGAAAATAAACTGCTGCCCTGGCCGGTGTGTCGCTCAGCAGTTAGAGCGTCGGCCCGTGCACTGAAGGGTCATGGGTTTGATTTCTGATCAAGGACACATACCTAGGTTGCAGGTTCAATCCCCAGCCCGGGTTGGGGTGCGTATGGGAAGCAACCATCAATGTGTCTCTCTCACGTAAACGTGTATCTCTCTGTCTCTCTCCCTCTCCCTCCCTCCCTCTCTCTCCCTCCCTTCCACTTGCTCTAAAAAATAAAATATAATGAAAAATCAATGGAAAAAATCCTCTGGTGAGGATTAACAAAAAAAAAAAAAAAAGAAGAAGAAACTGCTGGGAATGAGGTAGAAAATTATTCATCAGGACACAAGACACCTACCCCTCAGCACTAAGATAAAGTGGCCATAAAACTAAATTAATGCTCATTAGGAAACATAACAGCTATCATTCTCCCTTAACACACTATTCGGACCAAATGCATCACAAGGGGAACGTACAGGTCTCCGCACGGAGTGTTTCAGAAGATAGATGGCAAAATGGATGTGAAGGTAGAATTCCAACCTCTGGGCAAAGGAGTCACCATCTCGGATGGAGCTGGGAATGTGCTCTTCCCACAAATCGAAGAACACCTTCTGGGCTCCGTTGTCAAACGCAGCAATGAGGTCCTTCTGTGGAGAAGACATCAGACGGGAGCCCAAGCATAGGGTGTCCTTTCTCCCAACACCCAAATTCTCACAGCCCTCCCAACGCCTCAGAGGCCCCGGACTCCAGGTTTCAGTGTGAGGAAAGCAAGTCTCCTTCTCAAAGGTAAGGGGCAGAAAACTGAGACCCAGGGCTCCAAGTTCCGTAGCTGAGATTCCTGCAGACCAACCCTGGTTTCCCAACCCTTTGCAGTATCCAATCTGGGCTTTATAAGAACCCAACGTGACATTTAAGGCCTGAGATGGAAGGATTCAGGCAGAGGCTAAAGACTTGTGGCCAAGAACTCACAGGCACGTAAATACAGCGAAGTTGCCCAACAGATGAACAGAGGCCGGACTGAGCCCAGGCAGGCCTCAGCGGAACAACCCTCCTGCATCTGGAGCTTGCCAGCAGCAGTGCCAAGTCCCCGGGCGCAGGAGCTCACACGCTGACCCCGTCGAACCCAGGCCTGGAGGCGGCACTGCTATTTGCCCTGTTGCTAGAAGCATGTGGCGCGGTGGGAAGCAGTCACCCACGTAGAGACTGGGCACTCCAGGTACAGACTCAGGCTGGAGATGGAGGAAGGAGCCAGGCCGATCCCATTCCAACCTCAGAGCTCGAGCCTGACTATGCAGGGCACCGACAGCTTCCCAACTCACCACCCAAGGAGAAAGGAGGTGGCGATTAGCACGTCACCTGCCTCACAAGAGGAATGATCACAAATACCTGCTGCACAGGCTTTCGGAGTCAGGTACACGGCAGAACCAAAAGACCTTCCTAACAGTCCCAGTCAGTGTGGCAGCAGCTCAGTGGCCAGGTGCCTGAGGCCCGGAGGGGCACTGGGCAGGGGGCACAGCCCCACCTGGAACTCCCCGGGCCCCTTTGACGATGCCCCGTGCCAGGCCATGGGGAGTCAGGGACCAGGAGCAGACAGGCAGTAGGCAGTGGCTGTGGCCTAACTTCCAGCTACTCAGTGGGCCTCTCAAAACAAGTCTCAAAATTTTCTTGGAAGTGGGTGCATTGAGACCAATAAATTAATTGAAATAATAAAATCATGCAAAGCTGAAATATGCTGCTCAGGAAGCAGTATATTCTCATCACTGGGTGTAGTCAAGGTGAACTTACCTAGAATGCTATGAATGGTATGGAGGCATCAAATAATGGCTGAAACAAGGGACTTTAAGGTTCTTTCTACCCCTCAGGTCTGCCCTTCGCAACCCACTCGTATTCACAGAGCGGCTCCGGCCTTCCTGGACAGGACGCTGTCCTGTCCGTGTGCCCTGCTCCCTCCTCCAGCCTCCCAAGCTAGAGAGCCAGCACTGTGAGGGCAAGGGTTTTGTTTTGTTTTCTTCACCACTGTGTCCCTGGCACCCGGAATTAACAACCTCAAACTCCTCAGGATGAGCCCGAACACAATGCGCTGCCATTTGTCTCAGTTTCTAAGCACTGCAAGGTTTCCTCTTTTATTATTCCCAAGAAATGTATGTGAAAGACCTTATGTCACCACCCACTTCCCAGGAAGGGTACAGAGATGTGAAGACGACAATACTAATTCATCCCCTAACACCTGAGAATTCTGAAAGCCACTCTGACCAGGTCCCCCGAAGAGATTCCAACATCCTCAAACCGCAGCATTCTGTACAAGTTGGGAGCATTTTGATTATCCACAAAAATTTTTAAAAAGTAAAATGTTACCTGGATTATCGATGATTTAGGATCCCTTAAAGAGCTACCTGCTGTTTTGGGTAATGCTTTTCCCTTCGTTTTGCATTCTTTTGAAAATGTTTTCAAGGTGTCTTCAAATTCAGCAAAATCTAAATACTATAAAAAGAGACCACAACCATATAATACATATAGTTCTCTGTTTTAACATCAACAAAGTAACTGCCTTTGACGTAACTGCACCAGTTCAATATTATCACCAATTTCTAATGGGGTTAAGGGACTGTCATTTTTGGGAGAATCTGGGATCCATCTTAGAATTTACTTATCCATATATACACTAAAAGCCTACAAAGACAGTGACATAGAAAATGCTTCTTTACAGAAAATAAGTTGGCTTTCAGGAGGAAAATGTGAGCTCCATGATTCATTGTAATTATTAATAGGAAATAAACCGTGTTTGCAGCAGTTGGAAAAAGTAAGTGATGGGCGGACGGCCTGATGGCTCTGGGTCAGGTAGGTCTCTGGGAATTTGTTACTTGAAACAGAGGGATGAGAAATAATACCCGTCCCTAAGAGAAGCCACGAGAAGATGGGCCGCGCCATCAGTGGCCTTCGAGCAGAGCACTGCAGCCCTGCATTCCGCACCACGGTCCACTGCTGCGCGCGACCCTCCGCCCGCCTCCCGCTGTCAGTCACACCTGTTTCCGCCTCTCCTAACTGTGACTATTCCCCCAGGCCTGCCCCCAGCCCTCTGCTGTGTGAAGAATCTATTCACGCATCGATACCTAAAGAATCTTATTGTTTTCTGTTCTTAAAAAGCTCAAATGGAGGATGACTTTTCAAGTTGATTTGAGTATAGACAGTTTGTGTCCTGCTGCTTCTTTCTCTTTCAGACATGCATGCATTTAGATAGCTTGCTGTTCACATATATGACTTCGCGGGCTCTGAATTTTTTATGTTGAAATAGTTTTATTATTAAAGTATCTACAGATACTAAAAAAAGAATTTATTCACAGTCATGCCAACAAATCCCAAAGCTGCATCTCCAGGTGGACACCTCGTCCTTGCTCCACTGCCACACCTCTCGGTGCCTAGTGGGCAGTTGGATCACACAGTAAAGCAGCAGCGACTATTTCTTTAGCAGCAACTATGTGCCAGCCCCACATGAAAAGCAGCAGAGAACACCAGAAAGCATAAGGCGTGGGTCCTACCCTTCAATAGCCTTCAGCGTGGGACACCGAAATGTCCATCAATAGGCATCAGGTAAGGAGTTACGATGCAGCCACTCAATGAAATGCTCTACAGCATTAAAAAATGTGAGGCCCTAACCAGTTTGGCTCAGTGGGTAGAGCGTCGGCCTGCGAACTCAAGGGTCCCAGGTTCGATTCTGGTCAAGGGCATGTACCTTGGTTGCGGGCACATCCCCAGTACGGGGTGTGCAGGAGGCAGCTGATCGATGTTTCTCTCTCATCGATGTTTCTAACTCTCTATCCCTCTCCCTTCCTTTCTGTAAAAAAATCAATAAAATATTTAAAAAAAAAAGAAATGTGAGGACCACAGGGAGATGTTCAGGCTATGTGACTGTTGACAGACAAATGACAAGCTACATGAACAATGTGTATGGGACCATCCCATTTTGTGAAACAAATTACAGGCATGTGAATCTATTTTGAATATTCATAGGAAGAAGTCTGGGAAGATAATACTCTAAATCATTAGCCATGGTCACTGCAGAAGCGGAGTGAGGAAATTCAATGTTTATACTTTCAGGCTGTTTGAATCTGTTACCATAACTATGTGTTGCTTTTATAATTTTCTTTAAAAGATTTCTAGAAAGCAGCTTTAAGATTTCAGTTTAGTTAGTATGAAAACAAAGTGGAAACACAGGGAAAATTTTGTCATGGAAAATAGATAAGTGGGATGTAATGACAGAAGAGACAAGGCAAGGCACTAGAGAACCTGCCGCGTTGTAAATGCAAGCTTTACAAGTTTCACAGGCTTTTTCTGTAGTATAACATACCTACCTCTTTCACTAGTCCAAGTAATTCGGATTCATGAGCCAGGATATCCCCCATATTGAAAGGTTACTGTTAATTCTCACAGCAAAAATCTCTACAAGGCAAAAATATTAAACAAAGGCTTTCATTCTAGCCGTCTGTGAAATCACAAAAAGGTGGCTGTGGTGACAGGATAATGGCCCCCAAAGACGCCCACGTCTTTATCCCAGGACGCTGCCAATCTGTCATATTACAAGGCAAGGGGGATTAAGGCTTCCGATGACACTACGGTTGCCAAACATGACCCTAAAATAGGGAGAGCATCCCTGACCAGGTGGCTTAGCTGGTTGGTGCATTGTCCGTACACCGAAAGGTTGCAGTTTCGATTCCTAGTCAGGGCACATACCTAGGTGGTAGGTTTGATCCCTCAGGGTATCGACGGGAGGCAACTGATCACTGTTTCTCACGTCAATGTCTCAATGTCTCTCTCTCTTTCTCTCTCTCTCTCTCTAATCAATAAAAATATATCCTCAGGTAAAAATTTTAAAAATATATTTTTTAAAAAAATATATTTTATTGATTTTTTACAGAGAGGAAGGGAGAGGGATAGAGAGTTAGAAACATCGATGAGAGAGAAACATCGATCAGCTGCCTCCTGCACACTCCCCACTGGGGATGTGCCCGCAACCAAGGTACATGCCCTTAACCGGAATCAAACTCGGGACCCTTGAGTCCAAAGGCTGACGCTCTATCCACTGAGCCAAACCAGTCAGGGCTAAAAAAAAATATTTAAAAAAAAAACAGGAAGAGTAGCCTCTTTCCCTTGTAAGCACAGGGATCCTTACAAGGGAAAGAGGGAAGCAAGAGGGTCGGTGCCAAAGACCCAACCAGCCATTTGCCGGCCTTATAAGTGGAGGAGGGGCCAGGAGCCTGGAATGCAGGAAGCTTCTAGAAGCTGGAAAAGGCAAGGAAGAGATTCTCCCCTGGAGTATCCAGAAGGGAACAAGCCCTACAAACATCTTGATTTTAGTCCAGTGAGACCCATTTCAGACTCCTGACCTCCAGAACTGTAAGATAATAAACCTGTGTTGTTTGAAGCCATTACGTTTATGGTAATTTAGGAAATGGGATAGCTAAAGTCAAAAGTAATTTCTTTCTTCTATATAATGAGTAATAGTAATTCTTTCTACACTTAAAATGAATGTGGACAAGGACTAGAGGATGGTGTAAATGAGAAAGTCAAAGACTGCTGGTGAGACTGTGGAAGATTATTTTTCTTATTTAGAGTTTCCTAATGTGCTAAAATGTGGTATGCAATTCAAATAGTCAAGACCACAAAGCGTATTTAGAACAGAATAGAATTTAATGATAAGGTCAATTTATCTACTTTAAGGAAGGAATTAGAATTAATCTGATGTAAATGAACCCAGTCACTATCCCTCCCTCTGCTCCCAAGTGAAAATATTAAACATTGACAAAAAGTCTGCACAATTTTCAGTTTTCTCCAACTTCCGTGTCTGAGTTAGGTTAATCAGAGTGAGGTTTTCCCAGAAGACGGGAAAGCGAAAAAAAGCATAACAGTGATGGAGCATTGACGCTAAGAAGGGGAGGGAGGTACATAAGGGAGTTGTAAGCCAGAGAAAAAGTAATGGGCCAAAGACCTGCTTAAGAGGCACTTAAAGTGAGTTTTAAAGAGAGACGGTGGTGGTCAGAGAGGGGGATGGGTGCTTGAAATAAAAATTTTGGAGGTGGTGCATGACCACACCGTGGGTGGATAAGGACGATGGAGGGAAAGATGCCTTGTGTGGCCAGGATGTTGAAATAAAAAATGAGGTTGAGGCCTGGCCAGTGTGGCTCAGTTGGGTGAGCATCATCCCAAGCATCGGAAGGTTGCCAGTTCGATTCCTGGTCAGAGCTTGATCCCTGGTAGGGAAGGCAAAGCAGCCTATTGATGTTTTGCTCTCACATCAATGTCTCTCTCTCTCTCTCTTCTCTCTCTCTCTCTCATAAATAAACAAATGAATGAATAAGTAGAATGAGGACAAGGAGGTGGAGAAACAGTGAGTCAGGAGCTACCATCTTCAAGGAAAACAACTGTGCCTCTGATAGGTGACTGCCTCCAGGAGTGGGGGCAAAGTGGAAAAGCCCATGGCATATACTTCAGAGGACAGGGGTGGTGATCTGGAAGTAGCGTTGAGGAGCAGAGAGAACCTGGGCCCCACCTGCCGCCTCCAGGCCTGCCAGATTCATAAGGCCTGAGGAGAAAGACAGCTCCTGATTGAGGACCACCCACCCCACCCCTCCAGCCTTTCTCTGGACCCGTCCTTTTTCCAACTCCCTTCTACCACTGACCCATGTTAGGCCCGGCCAATAGTGAACTCCCAGTCACTGTCCCATACAGCATGCTCTTTCTAAGCCCTCTGATTGATGAACTCGCCCCACCTCATAGGCAAACTCAACTCATCACACTAACTTCATCCAGACTTGACCTCCTTTAGGAAGTCTTCCATGAGCCCCTCCCCTTCCTTCCCCATCAAGGCTCTCTCCTCCGGGGTGCCTCTGTACCCTACATCTATTTCTACTGTTATACTCATCACCCTGTTTACCAAGGCAGGAAGCTGTATTTAATTTTTGTATCTGCAGAACCTAGCAGAGTGCCTCATAGGCATGATAGGCACCCAAGATGTTTGACGAATAAATGAAGCCCAAGCAGAGGGAACAGCATTTTTGAAGTTCCCAGAACAAGAAAACTTTGTTCTTTTTTGAGAATTCAAGTTCCTTCCTCCCTCAGGGCCTTTGCACATATTGTTCTCCTTGCCTGCTAACACTTGCCCCATCTCCTGCTTCACCTGGCAAACCCCTCTACTTAATACGTAATAAGCAATTTGTGATCATCATTCAAATAGGATTCTGTTGTGATTTTCTATCAGTGAAGGTGAGCCACTCACTATTGGGTATTCTATTACTCTGATATCCTTACAAATTACAGAATTTTCCTCTAAACCTGTATATCACAATAGGTTCATTTATTGAGGATTTAATGTATGCCAGACAATGTGCAAAAAGCGTTACATTTAATTTTCACAATATACCTGACAAGGCAATATGACTTACATTCTCCTTTTGCAGGTGAGGCAACAGAAACTCAGGGAGGTTGTGGTGCTCCCGGTAACTCAGCTAGCAAGTGGGAAAGTGGGAATTTAAATCCAGACCAACATTAACCACTGCACAGTATTATCCAAAGTTTGCACCACCTGAATCCGAATCACCCGGGATGCTTGTGCAAATGGAGGTTCCTAGCACCACCCTCATCTCACTGAACATCACGGCAGGCACGACGCCCCCAACTGTTTTAAACAAGCTCTCCGGATGATCTTTATGCACATGCAAGCTTGAGAACCACTGCTCTGCTTCATGCAGAAACTAGAGAAAACTTCTTCACTTTTGAGGGCTGCAGGGGCAGCTTCTGACTTCCTATATAATAAACAGGGTTTGTGATTAAGGGTAAGACTGTGGGATGTGTCTGGAAGAAGAATTTGCACAGTAAGTATCCTGTGTTTGCTTAGAGTGAAGGAAATCTGGACTTCACGGGGTGCTTGGGAAGGGTGGTTAGCTGATGGAGATAACGGAGGGGGTGAGTCTAGAAGTCCCAGGCCACCCGCTCGCACCGCCACTACGATCTGAAGGGACCCCCGCCAAGGGCGGCCCCACCGCAGCCACGATCGGGGACTGCTGGCGGGAAGCAGCTGGGCCTGTCCTCGGCCCACGCCGCGGGGAGAGCCCCGGACCGCAGAGGAGCGGAGGCAGCTACAGCGACTGCTGAGCTGGCACGTCGGGACTTCTCTCTGGGGCGAGGGCTCAGCACAACCGCGGCCCTCGGGTCCCACCGCTGCTCCTCCCTCCCGGGCGGCGGGCTCGGGGGTGGCCCGGCCCCATCGGGGACGTGCTTACCTGGGGCTCTGTTGCGGGGACCCGCGCCCACCCCGCCGGCCACCAACTCTCCAGCCGTCGCCCCGGCAACCGCCGCCGCCTGCTCAGCGTCACGTGGGGAGGCGCAGCCAATCACGGGCGCGGCGGGCGCGGCGCACACTGGGAGGAAAGGCGGGAGCTTTGGGAATGCAGGAGGCGACTTTCCTGGGGCGGAAGTGAAGCGAAGTTGCCGCTGGGGGTCGCGGGCTGCGTGTCGGTGTCTCGGGCCCGACCCTCCACCACGGCCGTTCGTTCATCTCCCGCCGTGGGGCCCGGGCTCTGTTCCCAGCTCCGAGGATGAGCCCGAACAGGCTCAGGCTCTACCCTCAGGAGCTAGTTGTGTCACCGGGAAAACGGAACCCGAAAGAGAAGATCCGCTGTCAGTGTTCGCGGAAAAAGATGGGCTTCGTGATTTTCATTTTACTGGAGTGACCCGGGACCGCCTTAGGACATGTCGCCCGAGATCTGCTTAACTCTCCAGGAACAAGGGGTCCACTCCACTTCAGCAGGTTCCAGGGATTTTTGGAGAAACCTTCCCCACCCCACCCCCACACGAAAATTGTTTTTTAGAAATAAAACTGGAGCCCTGGCCGGGTGGCTCAGTTGGTTGGAGTATTGTCCTGTACACCAGAAGGTTGCAGCTTCGATAGTCGTGTAAGAGACGCAACCAATCCATGTTTCTTTCTAACATCGGTGTTTCTTTCTCCCCCTCCCCCTCTAAAATCAATAAGCATATCCTCTGATTATATATATATAACTGGAATGCAAATCCTTGTAATGGTGTTCTTGAACTGAAGTTGCCCAACCCTGGCTGGAGGCTGGGAGGTGGCTAGAGATGGAGAAACCCTTCTCTTCCAGACATTGAGGCTGTGTGGCAGAAGCCTCTGTCTTCCCATCTCCATGCATCCAAGAGGGTGAGGCAGGGAACAGGGCATGTGAAGGTAGGGGAGCCTGCCTTTGGAGAAGCCCTGAGATAGTCTGTGGGCACCATCTGCCCAGCCACCGGTCCCCCCAGCCCCCACTTCCCTGTGCTCTTTTGAGATTGTCTTCAAAGAAAAACTGTATTTAGCAGGAAATGACATCCTCTCCAGGTAATGTGTATTGAAAATAATCTTTCTGTTCATAGTAATAAAAATTAAATTGGCCCTAACCGGTTTGGCTCAGTGGATAGAGCGTTGGCCTGTGGACTCAAGGGTCCCAGGTTCGATTCCGGTCAAGGACATGTACCTTGGTTGCGGGCACATCCCCAGTAGGGAGTGTGCAGGAGGCAGCTGATCAATGTTTCTCTCTCATCGATGTTTCTAACTCTCTATTCCTCTCCCTTCCTCTCTGTAAAAAATCAATAAAGTATATTTTTTTAAAAAAATAAAAAATAAAAAAAAAAAGGACATGTACCTTGGTTGCGGGCACATCCCCAGTAGTGAATGCACAAGAGGCAGCTGATCGATGTTTCTCTCTCATCGATGTTTCTAACTCTCTATCCTTCTCCCTTCCTCTCTGTAAAAAATCATTAAAATATATTTTTAAAAAATTAAATTGATTTTCAACTCACTGTGTGGCTGGGATTGTCAGAAAAAATACAGGACACCCAGTTAAATTTTAATTTCCAATACGTTTTTAGTATAAATATATCCCAAATATGACCTTATTATTACTAGGAGCCCAGCATGCAATTCGAAATTGCGTGGCGCCGCCCACCCTTGAGTCGCAGGGCCCCGCAGCAGCCGGGACGCTGCTGGTTCCGCCCTGCCTCCTTCTCTGGCCCTTGAAGCAGCCATGGCTGCTGCTGATCAGGCCCTCCCCCAGCACAGGCGCGCTGAGTGAGGTCCCTGCCGCCCCGCCCTCGACGCTGCACACACAACCTCCTCCTGTCCAGTCAACCCGTTACAGTGTCCCAGTTAATTAGCATATTTCTCTATTATATATATAGATTGCCTATACAGGACATTATATTAGCGAAATATGGTGACTCTGTGTGTGCCAAGCATTATGATAAGTGAATTACACAGATAAATTTTTTAAATTGATTTGAGAGAGAGAGAGAAAAAAAAAACACACACATCCATTTATTGTTCCACTTATGCATTCATTGGTTGATTATGCCCTGACCCGGGGATCAACTTGCAACTTTGGTGTATCCAGATGATGCTCTAACCAACTGAGCTACCCGGCCAGGACAGATTATTTTAATTCTCACACCACATCCATACATAATGTGGATAATGTTTTCACAGTTTCACAGATTAGGCATTGTACTTTACCGGAGCCCTGTGCTCGTGACAAACCATAATGGTTAAAAAAACTCCCTCCACCCCTTTTTGTTCTGGGAAGCGGTTTACCATAAAGAACTACCTTTCCTTATGTGACTTGGATGAGGCTCACTGCCCATGGAGTGTAAGACTTAACCTATTTAACCTGGTGTGAGTACAAAGAATACTTTTGTCACAAAGGCAAAACAGCTTAGGACTGAAGCTTCACCTGGCACTACCCAGGGTGGCTCTGCTCTGTATGTTCCATGAGTTCCGAGCAGTACACTGAACCCGCTGCCTAACCTTCCCAATTCTTAAGACTTGCCAAGCATCCCATTGGCCCTAAATGGGTTGTTCTTGTTTGACCACTCCAGTTTTCCCAAGCTGCCAAAGGGCCCAAGATGACTTTCTATTTAGTTTAATTATGAAAATTTTGAACACAGGCAAAGGTAGAATCATTTAATGAATCCACATAAATCCATCTCTCAAATTCTAGAATTATCAAGATATTGCTGCTGGGGAAAACTTGATACCAAATTCAATTCTTGGAATATGCAGGGGAACTAACCAGCCTTGCACTGGACGTCAAAGCAACGGACTGAGCTCTGCATTCAAGAAAGGACACGGCTGAGTCTTCTGCAGCCCACAGCCCTCGGTGGGCCCCTGCCCTTGAACTCCTTAGGGCTTGGAAGCCATGCATCCCTGTAGCATGCTACACAGCTCTTGAATGAGGTCATCTTTGCAGCTGTAGTAGGCAACTAAATGCCTGGCAGCGGAGACAAAAGCAGACGAAGAGGGTACAAATCCCCAATGAGGGGGGAGCTGGTAAACACTAACCCCTGAGTTGGATGAGGGGGTGAAGCCCTCAGAGGCTGACCTGCTCCAACAAACCTGGCAGCCAGCTGGACTGAACTTGTCTTGGAGCTCCTGCAGGGGGCGCCCAGACCAAGAACATGTCTCGGAGCAGGCGCAGGATCTGGATTTAATCAGCAGGTTGAACCAGCAGCCGACTGAAATATAAGGCACCAAGCTGAAAGATGAGCTACTGCAAGACACTGCTTAGGAAAAAAACACATTCCTTCCAGGAAAGTTGTGTTTTGCCCAAAACTCATGATGTGTGAGGGCTGCAGATCCACCTTTCTTCCTGGCCCAGAGTCTACAATAGAGGTGGAGGAAGTGGGTGTTGCTGTGTCTCACAGGCTGCTTGATTTCTTGGAAGGAGAGCACACCCTGCTGGGAAGACAACCCTCAAGGAAGCTGTCAGGGAGCAGGAACACAGGGAGGCCTGAAAGGGGGGGAGGCCAGATTTCCACCTGGGCCATGAGTGCTGTCCTTTGCCTTGTCCCAGAGATGTGAGTCACATCACAGCCCCCAGTAGTTCTGGGGTCTGGAGGAGGTTGACAAAAAAGACCCAGGCCTTAAAATGCACTTCCCAAGGAGCAATCTGGATCCAAGATCATCTCAAAGAAAGGACACTTCTGCTGGGCTCTCATCAGGGATGTTCCCAGATATAGACTCTTCAGATTTTTTGAGGAATATCACTAGTTTCCAAACAAGTGTAAAACACATTGTAGGGCACTCGAGGTGAGCAAAGAGGATGGCACGTTGGCCTGAACTGGAAGAGCAGATGCTAAAGTGACTGAATTTGGGTGGTTTCCTGATAGGTCCTCACACCTGGAGGACCAGCTAACATGTTACACACAGAACATCTGGAGTTATGTGGCTGTCCCTGTCCTTTGCACGGAATGTTTCAGGCGAGATATCTGGAGCCACTAACCATGCACACCCTGGCCTCCTTGTCCCGGCCAAAGAGACAGTCCTACCTACTTGCCCCAGACCGATGTCACATGACGTTCATGGTGAAGCCTATGATGTGAGAGAGGGTGTGAGACAAAGTGATAACTGGGTTACCAAATAAATAGCGGATTAATCTTAACAATAAAACGAGTACCTCATGCTGATAAAAAGTGCACATCGTTCCGTTAAAGCTCCCTCTTTACCCTTCTCCCCACCAGTAATGAAAGACCCAGGGGCTCCGCTGCACCTGGGACCAAAGCTAAGATGCAGAGCTCCTTTCACCCCTGGGTGAAGCCTTTCACTACAGGACACACGAAACCAAAAGTCAAACTATGGGCGGTGAGGAGAGGATTTGGCAGGTCGCTGAGCCTTCCCTCGCAGAGTCACCTGGGGCCTTAGACCTGCCCGTTCTCAGACCTGCGCAAGCATTAAGTCTGGAGGTGCGGGCAGCCTCCTGGGCGGTCGGGGTGGGCGCTCCAAGTGTGGGACCCGCTGGACGGAAGGTCTGGGGAGAGCGCCAGGCGCCTCTGGGCCCGCGGCCCGCCACCGGGACAGATCGGGCCCCAGGCGGGCGCCCCGCGGGGGTAAATCTCTCAGCCGAGCAGCGGGCCCTGCCGCGCCAGGAAGCCGCCCAGACGCGCCAGCCGACTCGGGGGCCGGGTGCAGCCGCGGCCGCGCCCCCCAGGAGGGAGCGAATGCGGGGCCGCGGAGCTTCCACCCAGTGACCTGAGTCTTGGGCGCGGGGCTCACAGCGGGTCCTCCATCCTGGGAACAATGGGATCAGCCGTGGTCTTACGGCATCAGCCATCCCAACCGGACCAGGGCCCCGCCCGGCGGAAATTTGGCTTCGGCTTGGCCCCAGGCGCCCGCCGCCCCGCCCCCCTCCCCGCGGTCACTTCCAGGAACCCGGACTTTGGAGGTGCCAGCCCTACGGTCAGAGCGCGGACAGGTTCCCAGAAACCACACGCTCTCTGGAGCGGAGCCCGTCCCCACCCGGCGGCCTGGGCATCTCCGTTTTCTTCCCATCACTGGACCCCAGGCAACACCCCCCCACACACACCCCACACACCCCGCCTCCGCGCCCCAGCTCAGACCCTGAAGGATGAAAGCGGAAAAGTACGCAGCTGCCTCGGGCACAGCCGCCCAGGCTGCCCTCCGCCCTCCCTTTCGTGGGGCCCCTGCCCTTTCCTTCCCTCCCGCCTCAACTCCTACAGAGTCAGGCCGGGACTCCTCCGCAGCCGGGACAGAAACCCGGCTCCACACAGCTAAACTTAAGGGACTTTGTCGGTGCACATCACAGGGAGGTCAGAGGGGGAGCCGCCTAGTCAGACGGAGCTGGAGGGGGGACCCCAGCAATGGGCCTCGGCTCTCGGCGCCTCCGCCTCTCTTCTCTGGACTCTGCGTGGGACTGAGCCTGAAAATCAGTTCTCACTGCGGCTTGGCCTGTACCGTGTGAGCCTGGAGGACCAGCTAACATGGTACACACAGCTAAGCCCCTGGGAGGTTCTCCCTGGAGTCTGGGGATCCCATGTCTGATTCCAGTGCTTCCGGAGGAGGCTGCACCCTGCCCTTGGCTTTTTAAAACACCTCTGCGTGTAGGGGGTAAAGTCTCCTTCGCTGAGTGTGTTCAAGTTGGTTGCTTGCTTGACCAAGTCATCAGGAGTCTGGACTCCACAGGCTTCTTGCGGGCAGAGCAGGTTCCATTCCAGAGAGGAGGAGAGGCGGAGGGACACGGACATGTGCCCCAGCCTCCAGCTCTGTGACCCCCTCCTACCTCCTGCTTGGAGTCAGGGGAGTGGCCTCCTTCTCCTGTGACTCCATGCCTGGACCAGGTCGCAGGAGGGCCTGCCAAGACCCGGGGGGAGGTGCTGCAGCCGGCAGAGATGTTGGAACAGCGTTCCCTGTAGCAACTCTTGTCCTGGCTCAGATGTTTCTGGTAGATAAAGTTGTCACCCCTTCCCCTGAGTATTTGCAGCCCTACTTTGAGAAGGTCCAGGAAAAATGAGTCTAGGAAAACAAGAAGATAGAAGAGCATGAGTCCTGACACGGGGCACCAGGCCAGCCCTGCACTAACTACCCAACGCTTTGCTGAGCAGAGGGAAACAAGCATCTGTCTTATTTAAGCTGCTATCACCTCGGTTGTTCAGAGACCTGTGATCAAATCTAATTCACACTAATACGGCCCCTCAGAACCGCTCATGCTGTCTGCACATTTTTCTGTGGGAGGATTCTTGGGTGGGGGCCCTTGAAGGGGGAGCTGAGTTCTCTTTATAGATGGGCACAGGGTGAAAAACAAGAGAGAGGACCCGGTTGCTGGAGCCTGAGGGGGAGGAGCAGCTGACATCTGTCTGGATGAGCCACATGTCTGCTGAGCAGCACTTGCTGTGCTGAGCACTCTGGTTTGAGAGGACTGAGCATCCAGTGATGTGTCCACCAGGCAGAGCCTAGGACAGGGTCCCGGGAGCATCAGGAGGCTGGACTTGGCCCTCCGGGAAGGTGGGGGTGCTGAGTGACCCACTGCTACAACCGGGGTGCCCCTGGATAGTGGTGCACTATGGTGACCCTGCCCCCAAAGTGTCCAGGTCTTGGTCTGGACACCAAGGCCTTGTGTCTCAGCTGTCTGGGTCTGGAAGGCCAGGTCTCAGACCAGGCCAACTGTGGCCACACAACCACCCAGCCAGGCCTTTGGCCATCTCCACTGGAAGCGCCAAACCCAGAACATAGATCTGGGGAAAAGGCCAAAACAAGGGACAGTTTTCCGTCCCTGCCCTTCATCCTGGTGTCAGGAGCCTTCGGAGCTCTGGTGTGTGCTGACTCACTAGAACCTCTGCACTATGGAAATGTGTGTACATGTGTCTAGAGGGCAGTAATGGGTGTGGACAGGCAATGTTCCTTTCTTGCACTTGAAAGTCTGACCTGCTCTTGATCTGATCAGGGACCCCTCAGGGGCATGGGGCACAGTCAAGCCTAAGTGTGGGAGGGGCCCTCTCTTGGGTGGCTGCTTGGCTCCCAGCCTCCAAAGCCCCACCCACTGCCCTCAGGGCAACCATGAGAGCTGCAGGCGCCAGCGAGGGGAGCCCATTCATTTTCTCTGCCTGCTCAGCCCTCACATGGCCTTATAGGGTAGAGGCGGCCAACAGCCAAGGCCAGGCCCGCTGGGGGAACCGGCAGGGAGGCCTCAGAGGGGCTCTCCAGTGAGGCTGCCTGGCCACCCTGGATGCTGAGTCTCTATCTTCCCAGACTCCCCCTTTAATAACATGTTTTGTAATATCTTCTCTTCTATCATAAAATGAAGTTCCCAGATAACATAGCCTACTCACCCACATAATTTAAAAAAGAATCATATAATGCCCTAACTGTAATAGAAATGAAAGGAAAGCAGCTTGTTATAAAATAATATATATTTCCATATAAGTGGTTGGCTAACTACCCAGGAGACAAAAAGAAGTCTGGTGCACGTGGCCTTAGGCCGTTGCTGAGCCTGGTGCAGGTGTGCTGTGGTGGTGACTGAGTAGCTCAAAATGATGAGCAGCTCCCCAGCCACACTCCAGGATGTCCAGTGTGGCAGGCTCCCACCAGGAATGCCAGTTGAGTTCCCCAATCATTGTGGAAACCCAAAATACCCCACCCGTGTGTGAAATGCCTGGCTCCCAGGGATAGTTGCCCCACCCTGAGAACCTGTGCTCCAGGCTATGGGAGTGGAGCAGACACTAATGTGAGTTGACCAGGTCCAGCCCCAGGAGCTAATAACCGGTGTGGGAAGAGGCACAGGACCAGAAAGGACAAACAGTTTCAGTCCACAACCACTACTCGCTGCCTCTGACTTTGCTCCCTTCCCTAGTGGACATGGATGGACATGGCACCATCAGCGTCCAGCCGGAAGCTTGATATCCCTTCCTTCAATTAGACATTGTCATAACCAAGTTGGGTCAATTAGGCCTAAAATTTCTCTCAAATCCATGTTCATCTTCTTCTCTTCATTGCTTCCTCCTCCTCCTTAGCTCAAGCCTCATTTCCCTGGTAGATGATTGCAATGATTTCCTCACCCTGACTCCCCTCTTTCATGCCCCCCTATTCAATCACCTCATCTTTCCCCCTGGTGAACCCCGTATGTGAGTCTGCTAGGGCTGCCAGAACAAAATACCACAGGCCTTGTGGTTTAATCTCCTCTTCTTGTAAGGACACCAGTCATTTCAGGTTAGGGCCCACCCATATGATTTCATTTTAACTTAACTACCTCTTGCAAGGTCCTTTCCCACATCAGTCATATTCTGAGGTACTGGAGGTTAGGACTTCAACATGTTAATTTTGAGGGGACACAGTTCAGCCCATGACACCCCTCTGCAACGGCTCCTCTTTTGGTATCAAATTCAACTCTAGACAGCTTGCGTTTTAATTAAGCAAAGAAGAGAACTTATTGCTCCTGGAACTTCACAGTCTGGAGGCAGAGGCACAGCTGGACCTGGGGCTCACAGGATGCCATTTGGATCTGCCTATAGTTCGGGTTCTTATGGGTTGGAGCAACATTCAGGCTTCACGTGGGGGAGGCTCAGTCTGAGGCCACGTCAGAAGTGGAAGAGAGAGTGGTTCTCAGTAGCTAGAACCAATGACCCAGAATTGGGTCCCGTTGCCTCGGATTGGCCTGACTTGGGCCGGGTGCTCTTCCTAGAACCAATCACGGTGGCCTTGGGACGGAGTGTAGAAACTCCATTCTGGGCTGAGCTAGGAGGTCATCAGTTCCCTCAGGCAGCAATGAAAATACAGACATCATTTACCAGAAGGAATGCGAATGGTGGCGGGGCTAAAACATTATAGAAGTTCTCTAGAGAATGGGTGAATAAATGGATGGATGAGCTTTTCTTAGATCTTCTCTAATGTGCTATAGATGTATGAGCTAAATCTAGTCATCTACAGATTTGATTTCCCAGTTTGCTCTGGTCCCATTGGCTTTCTCCTGAGATGCAATGCTTGTCCATATTTTTCATTAGCATCAGTCCACTGCCAGAGCATGGCTTTGTCTTGAACTTGTGATTAGAGAATGCTGAGGGACTGAGCACTGACTAAGCAGCTCTGTTAGTGGCTGGATTCGGACTGTTATTGACTCCTTGCCCGCATTAAAAAGAAATACATTTCTAAACCACAAAATACATGTAAGTAAGCCTATTTTCCCCATAAAGACCATTCAAATTACAAATATATGTTGATCAAATTATTTTAAGAAAAATGAAATTATTCTTTCCTGGGCCTCTGCTATGTTGGCTCCAGCAGGTGCTTTGTCTGCTGATGGGCATTCTGGCCCGGCTGTCCTCGCTTAACCCGGGAGCCATGGTCCTCTCGCCTTCTGCTTGCTGATGGCTGAGGTGTTACTGGGGGAAGTGAACGCAGTTCCCCTTACAGCGCTTTGGAGAGGCTGAGGCACCCACGTTCAGGCTGTGGTGGGGCCGACCTGACTGCATGGCATCCACTCATAGGCATTGTGTGTTTGGGTAATGTGATGGTATCAATCACCCTGAGCCACTGCAAGCCACAGAGTCTCAGGTTGGGGGCCAGAGTGGGGTACTTCTCAGAGTAAGTGTTGCATCCTGGCTGCCCCTGCGTGCTCTTCAGTAGGCCTACCCCAGGGTTCTGGGAAAGAGAGCAAGAAGCAGCTCATAAAATAGGCTGCTGTCAGAGTTAGACAGCCCCCAAGTCCTTTAAAAAAATTATTGGATAGAGTGTTGGTCTTTGGATTGAAGGGTCCCAGGTTTGATTTGATCAAGGGCACATGCATGGGTTGTGGGCTCAATCCCCAGTAGGGGATGTGCATGAGGCAGCCGATCAATGATTCTCTCTCATCATTGATGTTTCTATCTTTCTCTCTCCTCTCCCTTCCTCACTGAAATTAATAAAAATATATTTAAAAAAATTATTTTTAGAGAGAGAAGGGAGATGGAGAGAGAAACATTGATCAGCTGATTCCTGCACCTACCCCCACTGGGAATCTTACCTCAGTATGTGCCCTGAGTGGGAATCAAACCAGCGACCTTTCAGTGCATGGGACAACACTCAACTAACTGAACCACACCAGCCAGGGCCCCAAGTCCTTTTTGATGGTGAATTGCAATTGCCATGGGGAGTGTAGGAAAGCCTGAAGGTAGGAAAGTCAGGAGGCCTGGTGCCATATATCACATGTACTACAGAGACCTGTCCTAGGGGCCACAGCCGGACAGCAGTTCCACTTTCTGACATCCTTTTCATTTCTGGTGATCTCTCCTTGGAAATACATTCTGTCTCCAGGTATATTCAGACTCTATTGGTAGTGAAACAGCCTTCCTCTAAGGAGGGCTTTTGCTGATGGCTATGCTTTGGGGGTTCTGGGGACTTCCCTATCTCTGTATACACACCCCATCTGAACAGCCAGGGGACTCGTCTTCTAGAGGCAGCTTTGCATAGGACAGTGTTTCTCAGTGTGGTCTCTGGACCATCTGTATCAGCATCATCTGAATGCTGGCGAAACCTGATGGATTTCTGAGTTGGTCTCCAGATCTGCTGAATCACTTCCATAGTAGCTAAAATATAAGCATAAGAAAAACCAAAAAGAAACAGATTTTGTAGTCAACATGACCTGGGTAACTATGTGCACTGATCCTTCCTAAGCCCTTTCTGTAAAATGAAGATAATATTTACCTCGCAATAGAATTGTGAGGATTAAGAATGGCAATGTGAATAAAGCGGTGCACAGAGTGCCTAGCACACAGGAGCTAAATGATAGTTTGCCACTATTCTCTGTCCATCCACCCATCTGTCCATCCTTCCATCATTCATCTAACACTTACTGAATGCCTACAATGAGCCAGGAACTGCTGCTCTAGGCACTAGGAATACAGCAGTCATTAAAAATAAACCCCTTGTCCCCATGTAGTTCACATGCTAATAGGGGGCGACAGACAATAAACAACATATAAGTGCCATGGAGAAGAGTAAGTCAGGATCAAGGGCATCACCAGACTCCCCAAGCTAAAGCAATTATTTAATTTGAAACCAGCAGGCATTATCAAACATTCTGGCAGGCTCTTTGGGGGATACTTTGGGGCTTGCTGTTAAGGAGCTTATATTTATAGACTGGTTGAAAAAGGAAAATCCTACACACATAGGAAACCATTGGAAAACAACAAATTGCTGTGCCAATCATGTGCCATATGTACTTGCGAGCTGCTCGGAGGAGACTGGGTGCTGGCAGTGAGATGTCAGTGAGTACCCCCACCTGGCTTTTTTTTTTTTTAATATATATTTTATTGATTTTTTACAGAGAGGAAGGGAGAGGGATAGAGAGTTAGAAAGATCGATGAGAGAGAAGCATCGACCAGCTGCCTCCTGCACACCCCCTACTGGGGATATGCCTGCAACCAAGGTACATGCCCTTGACTGGAATCGAACCTGGGACCCCTCAGTCCCCAGGCCGACACTCTATCCAGTGAGCCAAACCGGCTAGGGCCAATATATATATATATATATATATATATATATATATATATATATATATATATATTTGTTGTTGTTGATTTTACAGAGAGGAAGGGAGAGGAATAGAGAGTTAGAAATATTAATGAGAGAGAAACATGGACCTGCTGCCTCCTGCATGTCCCCTAGGTACATGCCCTTGACCAGAATAGAACCTGGAACTTTTCAATCCGAAGGCCGGCATTCTGTCCCATGAGCCAAACTGGTCAGGGCCCCACCTGGTTTCTTATCCAGGAACAAAGGAAGGAACTTGCTTAGGGACCCATTGCCCACCCTTATTTTGGAGAGACTAGTTCATACCCAGCATATGCAGAAAGCCTTGGATGCCTGTAAACCTCTTAAATCTTTCAAACATGAATCAGGGCTTCTGAGAGATCCTGGCACAAGTCAGAGGCTGCTCGCTCAAGGTCATGGGAATACTACTGAATGGGAAATTCTTTATCTCTGTCCCACTCTTTGCCAAATCCCGGCTCTGTGTAATGCCCAAGGTCTTGAAGGCAATTACCTCCCGGATGCACTTTTATTACACATAAATAACTTTGATTTGGAAAACAGTGCACGCACCAAATGAACTGCACAGATCCCAGCAAACAGATGGTAGATGCCACTAACAGCGGCTATTGTAGAGGCTGTGGGTGTTTGGAAATACTGCTTCTGTTGACAATCCCTCTCTGATATGGTTTAGGAGTATGGAGGAAGACACTAACTTAGAGCAGAGTGTGGGTATAGGATAGGCAAAGAAATGGCTATTTGCCATTTGTTTGTTGTCAATTTGGATCAAACAAGGCCAGAAAAGAGGCCAGAGACCAGCTTAATGCAAAGATGAATTGAAAACACAAATGTAAAAAATGGCCTTCAATATTGAAGAGGTCACTCTTGAGTGTCCCCATGTGTGAAATGAGGGGTTAGGGCATACCATTCTGACTCAAATAAAACTTAGTAAATGCCTACTAAGTGTTAGGTTCTTAAACATAGATTATTTCAAACAATAGCACTCTCCTCTTAGGGTAGTTGTGAGGAATGAGGACATCAACATGTGTGATTCCTAGATAGTAGGCAGGTAATAATTAGCTATTATCATTCGATCCCCGCAACAACTTTGAGGTGGACATGATTTTCTCTGTACAAATGAGGAAACCACTAAGGAACAAGTGAACCAAAGTTCACTATCTTTCGATTATGGAGCTTGGCTTAGAAGGGCCCTTAAGCTTTTAACTGTAAAAAATGAGAGGGTATAAAGGAACTTGAGCTCTAGGAACAATCAAGCTAAGCACCCTCTAAGGCAGTGGTTCTCAGCCGTTTGGCCCTTTAAATACAGTTCCTCATGTTGTAACCCAACCATAAAATTATTTTCATTGCTACTTCATAACTGTAATGTTGCTACTGTTATGAATCGTAATGTAAATAACTGATATGCAGGATGGTCTTAGGCGACCCCTGTGAAAGGGTCGTTCGACTGCCAAAGGGGTCGCGACCCACAGGTTGAGAACTGCTGCTCTAAGGGATTTCCTATAGAAAGTGGAAGTGTTGTCTCATTTATGAAGAAGATAAGGGGGTTTGGAGAGGGGTCTGGGACAAAGCCGTAAAACCTTCTTTGCCCAAGCTCATTTCTTCTCATCTTATGTCAGTTAGGTTTCAGAGACACGATCTTGCCTACACACACAAAGAAAAGCCAGGCTTTCCAAAGAGTAAAACCAATTGAAAAACAGTCCTCAGGAGAAGTGTTAGTCACTGCGGGGGAGGAATAGGAGAGACATTTAGACCCCTGGGGAAGAGTTTTGAAGACAGATGAATGAATCACCTCTTACCCACTCATGGGCTGTTCCAATTATTCCTAGTGCTCACTTGTGGCTTTCACTGTTCTGGACAATACAGGTAGTCAATGAATATGTGATCATACATTTTGTGCTAGGCTTATAACGGTGAGCAAGACTAATGTGGAGGAAGATAGGCAAGTCAACTAGGCAAGAGATGATGATATGGTGACGGGAACAATCGGGAGTAATACTGGGTGCTGGGAAGGCAGAAAAACCTAGTCCAGCTCTGGTGGGGGAGTCTGGGGAGGATTTCTTGGAGAAAGTCTCTATAAATGGAGACCTAAAGACCTAGAGCAGCCATTCTCAACCTGTGGGTCGCGACCCCTTTGGCGGTTGAAAGACCCTTTCACAGGGGTCACCTAAGACCATCCTGCATATCAGATATTTACATTACGATTCACAACAGTAGCAACATTACAGTTATGAAGTAGCAACGAAAACAATTTTATGGTTGGGTCACAACATGAGGAACTGTATTTAAAGAGCCAGAAGGTTGAGAACCACTGACCTAGAGGGAGAGGTGGGAGTGAAGAGAGGAGGGTAATTCAGGCAGAGGGGATGATATGTGCAAAGGCTAGGAGATGACAATGAATTTTTGGAGGAAGTAGAAGTGGTTCTGAGCAGGAGGTGGGAGGAGAGTGAAGAAATGGGAGGCTGGAGAGGTGAGCAACAGCTAAAGCCTTGAATAACTTTGCACACACAGCAACATATGTGGGCATTATTCAACAAAGAACCACTGGGAGAGCTTAAGCAGGAGACTCATATGATTTGCATTTTAAAAAGCTCAATTTTGGAGAATGGATTAAAGTGGGTCAAGTGAAAGGGAGATAGTTAAGTGCTTGAACTAGGGGCACAAACAGTGGGGGAGGGTGGATGAACTGGGGATATTTGAGAGGAGGTGAGGAGTCAAGGGTGAATCCTGTTCTCATGTGGACTACCAGATGGAGGGGTTGTCATTAGCCCCAAGGAGGAGAAATAGGAGGCTGGATGTGCTTTGGATACACTGTTATAACTGCCCTAGAGGCAGCCCAAATAGGAATGCCCAATGGTTGGATGTGCAGCCAGCTCAGATGAAGATATGGGAGGGATGTGGATTGGGAGTCATGAACACAAAGACAGTGAATAAATAATAATAATAAAAAAGACAGTGAACGAAGGTGTGGGACGGACAAAATTGCTTGGAGATTGGGCAGAATGAGAAAATCCAAGACCAAATTCTGAGAAGGCTAGAGTTAAAAAGCAGTCATAGGGAGTGGGACCTGCCAAAGAGCCCAAGAATCCCTGCACAAAGAAATCCTATATAATAAAAGGCTAATATGTAAATCAGTGGTTCCCAAACTTATTTGGCCTACCGCCCCCTTTCCAGAAAAAATATTACTCAGCCCCTGGAAATTAATTTTAAAAAAATTTTAATAGCAGTTACTCATTGCCCCCAAATGCACCTGTGGCCATCACCGCCCCCCCTAGATCGCTGCAGCGCCCACCGGGGGGTGGTAGCGCCCACTTTGGGAATCACTGATGTAAATCTACCGACCGCCGGAACGACTGGTTGCTATGACACGCATTGACCATCAGGGGGTAGATGCTCAATGCAGGAGCTGCCCCCTGGTGGTCAGTGCACTCCCACAGGGGGAGTGCCGCTCAGCTAGAAGCAGGGCTCACAACTGGCAAGCGCAGCGGCAGTGGCAGGAGCCTCTCCCACCTCCGAGGAAGTGCTAAGGACCTCTCTGGGGATGTCCTAAGCCAGGGGTAGGCAAACTTTTTGACTTGAGGGCCACAATGGGTTCTTAAACTGAACCGGAGGGCCGGAACAAAAGCATGGATGGAGTGTTTGTGTGAACTAATATAAATTCAAAGTAAACATCATTACATAAAAGGGTATGGTCTTTTTTTTTTTTTTTAGTTTTATTCATTTCAAATGGGCCGGATTCGGCCCGCGGGCCGTAGTTTGCCCACGGCTGTCCTAAGCCGACAGGTGGACATCCCCTGAGGGGTCCTGGACTTTAAGAGGACACAGGCCTGGCTGAGGGATGCCCCCCGCTTCTTACCCCCAGTGCATGAATGTTATGCACTAGGCCTCTAGTGCTCAAATAAAGCTAAATATTTACTCAATCTGTTAAACAAAGGGGGTCAGGGACAGGAGGAAAAAAATTGTCATGAATGCCAAGAAAGAGTATTTAAAAGGCAGAGCCAGCAGTCACTTATCTGCAGATGGGTAGTAGAAAGACGATTCCAGGATTAAGTCCAATCCAAGAAATCAAACCATTTCCTTCCATCTGTGCATCCCACAAGGCTTCAATTCTGACAGTGTGCCACAATGACATCATTGGGAATAATTGCATTCTCCTTTCTTGTTCTCCCTAATGCCGAAACCCTTTAATACAGTTCCTCATGTTGTGGTGACCCCCAAATATAAAATTATTTTTGTTGCTACTTCATAACTGTAATTTTGCTACTGTTATGAATCATAATGTAAATATCTGTTATGCTATATGTGTTTTCCGATGGTCGTGACCCACAGGTTGAGAACCGCTGTTCTATAGAATGTATCAATTCTAGCTCCAATCCTGTCTTCAGTCATGAATTATTTCACTTTGGACTTCTTCTTGGTTAGCTCTCCTTCAGTGCTATGCATTCCTAGGAAATCTAGGGGGAAAAAAATCCCATGAGTCTCATCATAATCTGATCCAAGTAGCCATTTTTCTTTTTAGCTTGTTTTTTTTTTAAAAAAAAATATATTTTATTGTTTTTTTACAGAGAGGAAGGGAAATGAATAGTTAGAAACATTGATGAGAGAAACACCGATCAGCTGCCTCC
Organism: Myotis yumanensis; assembly: GCF_028538775.1. Taxonomy (NCBI): domain Eukaryota; kingdom Metazoa; phylum Chordata; class Mammalia; order Chiroptera; family Vespertilionidae; genus Myotis; species Myotis yumanensis. Next base: position 30,405,355 of record NW_027223759.1, on the reverse strand, counting down.
TGCACCCCCCCCACTGGGGATGCGCCCGCAACCAAGGCACATGCCCTTGACCGGAACCGAACCCGGGACCCCTCAGTCCGCAGGCCAACACTCTATCCACTGAGCCAAACCAGTTACGGCTTTAGCTTGTTTTTTAAAGCTAGAGCCTCATCATTTAAGACCAAAATATAAATTCTAAATTGCACTGCATACTAGGAACTAATGTTGTCTGCTCCTGAAGTTCAGTCTATTATTTTGGACTGAATTTAATAACTTTGGCCCGAGGCCAGTGAATGTACCACCTCTTCCAGACTACTCAATTTTGGACAATAACATCATTGAGACTTCTGTTTTTTAAACATTTCATATATTAAGGGAAATGTCAGAGATCACTCTGTCTGAAATGCTAGAAGCTTGAATAGGAAGGTTGAACAGGAAGGACATAACTAATTAAGTGTCTAGGAAATGAGATAATCTCTTTTATAGAATCATCTGATATTGAGGAAGCAAGGACTTTACAAAGAAGGGGACACAATGAAATTAACCAATGAGTGAGCCATCCTTTGGGATCAGTAACCTTTAGACCTGGACCTAACAAAGCTGTAGTAGACGAATGTATTAGGGCTGATCAACCTACCCAAGAGTTTGTTTCCTCTAAAAAGTGAAAGGATCAAGGTTGGAGCAAAGAATGATTCATGTATAAATGTTAGAAAAACCCCACAACCAACCCCTGCTCCTCAAATCTAGCTCTTATTGCCATATCCCAGTAAATCAGAGATCCATTTCACATGCCAAGAAAACGAGTTGTCAGAATAATGACCATGCTTGCTTATTTCAAAAGTTCACCTTTCAAGAAAGGTCTGGTAATATAGAAACCAAACATGTACTTGTCAAAACTCATCAAATTGCATACACTTCAAATGTGTCCATTTTAATTACATTTAAATTATATTTCAATTAATAAAAACAAAAAATGGAGAAAGAAAAAAGGTACATTATCAGATTCTGTAGCTAAATGAAACGGAATAATTTATATCTGTTGTTCTTAACAAGGTCAATAGCAGGAAACAATTAAGCAATGATTATTTTTTTAAAAATGCATCTGAATTGCATAAACAGACTACATTTCTCTTGGATCATTAAAGGGACTTCAATAAATGATGGCATTCACACCTTCAATACTTTAAAAAAAAAGAAAAAAAGAAATCCTAGCTGATTTGGCTTAGTGGATAGAGCATGGGTCCTTAGACTGAAGGATCCTCGGTTGCAGGCTCGATCCCTGGCCCTGGTTGGGGCATGTGCAGGAGGCAACCAAGTGATGTATCTCTTCACATTGGTGTTTCTCTCTCTGCCTTGCCCCTTCCCTTCCACTCTCTCTGAACCAGGGTTGATTTTTTCCCCCTCTTATTTTTCAAATAATCTATGAAATAGTTTAACTGTCATAAATTTGAAAATCATGTGCCCTGGCTGGTATAGCTCAGTTGGTTGGGCATTGTCCCATGCACCAAAAGATTGCGGATTTGATTCCTGGTCAGGACACATGCCCCGGCTCAATCTCCGGTGTGCTATAGGAGGGAGCTGATCGATGCTGTACCCTCACATCAATGTTTCTCTTTCTCTGAAAACCAATAAAGTATTCTTTAAAAAAAATATATCTATCTATATATATAACCCTAATATGCAAATGGACCAAACAGCATAACAACTGGTCACTATTATGTGTGCTGATCACCAGGGGGCATGCGTGGAACATGGCGGGCATTAGCCACAGTGGGATGGTGGAGGTGAGTGGGGGTGCCAGACCGAGGCGGGGCACTGGTCACTGTCATCGGGTTGAGCCTTTGGTGGTTACTGAAAATTCTTTGCTGCCACGCAACCGTGGTCCCGCCTGGCGCTCACACCTGCTGCTGGCACTGGCCCTGTTTGCACCCGCTGCTGGCACTAGCCACAATTGCTCTGCACAGTCAGTGGGTGTGAGCGGGGCTGGCGCCGTCAGCATGTGGGAGTGGTGGCGGTAGGAGCGGGGCTGCCAGCAGATAAGGGACCAGGGCCTGTGGCGGGAGGGGCTGGGCAGGGGCACAGAGGGTGGGCCAAGACCTGCCCCTGTGCCCACTGCAGCCCACAGTTCCTTTCAAGGTGCACGAATTCGTGCACTGGGCCCCTAGTGTATACATATAAAAGTCATACATATTCATCCTAGCAATCAAGGTTTTAGCTCTTTCGGTTTAGACATTTCATGAAGGTGGTGGTGGTGATGATGAAAGGCATTAAGCCCATTTATTTAAAACCCAGGCTGAAAATCAAACAAACAGTCCTTGTCCATCTGGAGATTTTAATATATTTATTTGAAAACCAAGTTCTGTGAAAGCACATACTAAATAGTCATATATCTTCTCTTTAACCCAAGACTTGCAAGACAAGGTTCTTCAGGTCAGCGCAGAGGCAATGATACATGCAGTGAATAGCAGGTCTCAACATGAATTTCCTCATAGACATTTCCAATATGAGCCTGGACAACCTTCTTCAGGTGAGCAATGAGATCCTGGGGGAGGGAAGAAGGGAAGTAAAGCTAGGGTCATTCTTTATTTCAAAAACGTTTTTTTTTTTCTTTTAAACAACTAGCTGTTGAAGTCTAAAACTAGCCCCTAACCATGCCTATACAGTCCTCATATGCCAGTTTGTGCTACAATAGACTATTTTCACATTTCTATTGGATTGAGTATTTTATCCTTTTGAAAACTATTAAGAATTTAACTTCCAACTAAAAAATTTCTAAACCATCTTGTACTAACTGCCTTGAATGACCTAATCAGGGGTCTTCAGTGAGGTGCTGTGAAAGGAAGAAAGGGCTAACGTGAGTCGGTTATACAGAGACTGGGTGCTCATGGTAGTAATACTGTCATGTGCTGGCTGGGAAAGCTGAGGAAACATCAAGATTTCCTGAAAAGAGAAATTCTCTGAAAGAAAATTTTCAAGAGCAAGTCTAGATAGAAAGGACGTTAGTATAAATCACCTTCTCTCTAAGGTCCAAACTGTCTCTCAGAGGCTTGAATATATTTTCCTACTAATGACAGAGTTTATGCTTTAATATATAGCTGACATTTCTGTAAAAGCTTTCATTAATTGCTAGTCAGTATATAACACTCATGGTGTTAGATCTGTAATCTGACATTTAAATTTAAATATATTTTTATTTTGTAATTAAGTGATACTGTTCTTTTTAAAAAATATATATTTTTATTGATTTCAGAGAGGAAGTGAGAGGGGGAGAGAGAGAGAGAGAGAGAGAGAGAGAAACATCAGTGATGAGAGAGAATCATTGATTGGCTGCCTCCTGCACGCCCCACACTGGGGGGATCAAGCCTGTAACCAAGGCATATGCCCTGATCGGGAATTGAACCGTGACATCTTGGTTCATAGGTCAATGCTCAACCTCTGAGCCATACCGGCTGGGCAATGATACTGTTCTTACTTTATTTAAAGAGTTGAATAAATTAATATCTGTCTGACAATGTATTTGAACTAGGGTAAAATTAAGGAAGCTTGATCATATATCTTCAAATATGTGATGACCATTCTAAAAAATGGGAGAAATATGAATGACAATTTTGTGAAATTAGATTATTCCAAACTTTTGCCTCTAAACCCTCCCGTCCCCCAACATTGTTAGAATGCTGGCATAATAATAATCTTTTTCAACTGGACAAAGCTTTGTGTTACAGTCTAAATGACCCCAAAGTACCTATATGCACTGTGTTTTATACATACTAGATGTTCAATAATTTCACTATATAAATAAATGTTAAGGCTTTTAGTGCTGAAAGTATTGCCAAAGGAAAGGGAGAGAAGAATCAGTGAGAAGTCCAGGCCTGTGGTACTCAAAGTGTAATCTATGAACCATGGCTGGTCCACAAACTGTAACTGATCTACAACAAGGAGCTTACATCACAATGTAAATCAACTCCATCATTTAGCAAACTGTTTGTTTAGCTGACTTCTTTTGGGTTGAGGAGGAAGCAAGGCTGTTTTGATAAAAGAAGCACTGAGCAGATTAACATCCTAAAGCAAGCTCTCTACCTCCTCACAGACCTATAAAAAGTTTGCAGACCAGCTACTTTGAACAGCATTGGTAGTACACTATAGGGTAGATTCAAAGAAGAAAGAAAAAGGAATTGGTGGTTATGATGGTAAGCAGAGATAAAAAAGGGGAGGGGGCAATTATTTAATACTGTTTAGGTAAATAGGGATTAAGCACAAAAGAAAGGGAAAAAGTGAGACAATGTCCCCACATAAAAAAACTTTTCTGAAGAACTGACAAAGAGATTTCTCTTAATATACAATTTTGTTCCACACACCTCTGGTTCTTAATCATCAATATACTCAAATGGTTCCGGGGGTTCTGGCTCTTGTTCCTCTTCCTCGATTTTTGGGCCATGGGCTGCCACGGGTTCCACCAGCTCTTCAATGTCTTCACTGGTATCCTTCAGAATGATGACACCTCCAATGGAGAGCTGTCAACACAAAGCAGGGAATAAAGAGGCACAAGCTCTACTCATAGTCCAGGTTGCTCCAGAATCTAGAGTGCATATTTGTTAATGGTATTTTAAGATTGCCTGAATAATTTGGAAACAAGAACTGGGCTAGAACTACACTTTACTAGGTGAGTCAGGAAACCTGGCATTTGTGCCTGTGTTATGCTAATCTTCCTGACCTATTCTTTTGGGTTAGTGAGGCCTAATGAAGAAAGCAATGTCAATGCCCATTATAACGGATAAGGAGTATTTGCAAACTTAACCCAGTGGCTCTGGAAGGCAGAACATGTGGTACTGCTCTATTTGGATAATGCATACCAATTTAAGAATAGTATTTACCAGCCCTAGCTGATTTGGATATAGCGTCAGCCGGAGGACTGAAGTGTCCCCAGTTTGATTCCGGTCAAGGGCACATACCTCGGTTGCAGGCTCAATCCCCAGCCCTGGTCAGGGCAAGTGTGGGAGGCAAACCGATCCATGTGTCTCTCTCACATTGATGTTTCTCTCTCTCTGTCTCTCCCCTCCCTTCCACTCTCTAAAAATCAATAGAAAAAATATCCTCAGGTGAGGATGAACAACAACAACAACAAAGAATAGTATCTCACAGTACTAGCTTTAGCCTGACTGCAAGGAGAATGTTTACTATCCAAATATGATATTCTAATACTATATTCTAGTACCATGCCTTTCTACTCAAATTGTGGTCCAGGGCCAGTAGCATCCTTATCATCTGGGAGTTTGCTAGCAATACATAAAACTTGTTCCTACCCTAGATCTACAGAATCTGCATTTTAACAAGATCTCCAGGTGATTTATACACACATTAATGTTTGAGAAGCACCCTAGTCTAATAGCAGACACTTTATTATTTGTGAAAAAACCATAATTTTAGACTCAAAAGACAATCTACAAAGGAAAAGTCAAATTTTCTTCAGCAATTTCAGAATGACAGAGAGAACAAAAATACAACAAATACCTGAGTGTTTTTCACTTTGATCTACAAATTCGTGTGATGTAAGGCAATGAATAAATAGCAATTCTATTAAGGCCTCTCCCAAACTTATTAGCAGAAGGTAAATTCAAACACCAAACTCTGGTGTGCTAATCTTAATTCTATTTGCTTGCCTGTGTGAAAGGAAATGGAAAGCTGCTCTCTACAATTAAATCAGCGCACAGTGGCAGGGCACATCTGGAAAAAACATATTTTCTACCAAAGCACATTACTGGGAAGGAAAAGAAGCACAAGAACATTAGCTAAATGATTCACAAATGTATAAGCATCTCTGCAGTTCAACCTAATCTGATTTTTTACTCATCAGAACTCTGCCCTGCCATACTGTAGAACTGGTGTGTCTTCATAAATTTCTAAGCTATTTTCCTTCTCTTAACAACACATATCCATACACTTTAATCTAGATTTTTTGCTCTTAAAAAGTTTGCTTTTCTTAAGAGGAGCCATTTTATGAATAGACCCTACTTTTACTACCAATATTCACCCAAGAACAATCGGAGTACATGGTTTATGGCCTAAAAGTTTACTCAAACCTTCTAAAGCAGCGGTCGCCAACCGGTGGTCCACAGACCAAGGTCTGAAAGGTTGGAGACCGCTGTTCTAAATGACCAAATACTAGAAATACATGTTTTACTAAACGGAAGAAAATACCCATGTTCACAAAAGGACTTCCTACAGTTTGGAAACATTTGGCTTCAGGTTACAACTACTTATTTCATGTTTAGTGAAATGAAATAATCAACTCAAATCTTGCAATATAATCAACATATGGAAAGAACTTTTTATAGATACAGGGTTTAGGCTTACTAATGTGTTATATGTTAGTAAGAAAGTTCAAACTTTCTAAACAGAAAATTAGATATATGACATTCTGTATTCTGAGAAGACCAGTGACAACTGAAGATACACACAATGGAACAGGTCCAGTTGTCAAGAGCTCCACACTCTCTTTAAGACATCTTTTTAAAAAAAAATATTTTAAAAATATTATTGATTTTCAGAGAGGAAGGGAGAGGGTGAGAGAGATAGAAACATCAATGATGAGAGAATCATCGATTGGCTGCCTCCTGCATGTCCCTGACCTGGGGGGGGATCAAGCCCACAACCTGGTCATGTGCCCTGATTGGGAATCAAACTGAGACTTCCTCCTGGTTCATAGGTCAACACTCAACTACTGAGCCAGCTCGCCAGCCAGGTATTACATAGTCTTTATTACAAGTCCAAACAGAACTCAGTCCTTTAATACTATTTTGTTCTCTGGCAGTATCTTTGAAATTGGGAAGTATAATTCTTCCAACTTTGTTCTTCTTACATTGTTTGGGCTATTCTGGGTCCCCTGAATTTCCATATGAATTTGAGGATCAGCCTGCTAAGTTTTACAGTCAGTAGGGATTTTGATAAAGACTGTGTTGAATCTGTTATCAAATTGGGGAGTACTGTCATCTTAATAATACTAAATCTTCCAATCCATGAACACTGATTATTTTTAAAAAATAGGTTCTTATTGATTTTAGAGAAAAAGGGAGATTTTAGAGAGAAGGGGAGAGAGAGAAATAGAAACATCAATGTTGACAGAGAGTCATCAATTAGCTGCTTCTTCCATGTCCTCTACTAGGGATTGAGCCTGCAACTGGGGCATGAGCCTTGACCAGGAATCAAACTGTGACCTCCTGGTTCATGGGTCAATGCTCAACCACTGAGCCACATGGCCAGGCATGAACATTGATTACTTATGTAGTTTTCTTTTCTTGTGAGGTCCTTGTCTGGTTTTACTATCAGGGTAATACTGGCCTCACAGAATGAACTGGACAGTGTTTCCTCCTTTTCAATTTTTTAGAAAAGTTTGTAAAAGACTGGTGTTAATTTTTCTTTAAATGTTTTAAAGAATTAACCAGTGAAACCATCTGGTCCTGAGTTTTTCTTTGTAGTTTTGATTCTTACTTCAATCTCTACTTGTTATAGGTCTATTCAGATGTTCTAATTCTTCTTGTGTCAGTTATAGTAGTTTGTGTCCTAGGAATTTGTCCATTTCATCTAGATTACTCAATTTGTTGGCATATAGTAATTCATAGTAATTGCTTGTAATACTCCTTTTTATTTCTATAAGGTTGGCAGTAATGTCCCCTCTTTGTTTATTGATTTTAGTAATTTGATTCTCTCCCCCCTTTTCTTGATTTAAATAGATAGGTTTATGTATTTGCCATACATAATAAAAATAATTTTAACAATAACCAACTTATTACAATGTGGGGCTAACATGAAACATTCTGTCTTAGAATAAATTAAACGGCATGACAACCCTCTTTTCTAATAGTTAAATTCAATTCTTTCAGTCTCATGTATTAACTGTATTACCTTGTTTAATCTCTGCCACATTCCTATGAGGCAGGGATGATAATTTTTACTTTATAGTAGAGGAAATTAAGGCAGAGAGAGGCTTATTAGTGCCTGATCTAAGGTCACATAGGCTGTCAGTGGTAGAATCAGGATTCAAACACGGCATGTCTGGCTCCAGTCTATGCTCCTAATCACTACCTTGCATTAGGAACTTCTTTGGTGTAAGTCTCTGGTAGATGAAGGTATTTCACAGGATTATACAAAGGAAAGTTCCCCCATATCTATATGGAATGGAAGAAAATGTTCTCTCTTTTGCTAAGAGATTTATTAGGCTAAGAGCTTTCCCCAGTGCTTTGGAGATTTATCATTTTCTATAAATATTATATTGTCCTATGGGTTAATATCCCTTGGGTATATAGCTAAGGGCCATAAGTAACTTACTGGTTTGAAAGGCTGGTATCTACAAGTCTCTGGCATTGTCAGAACCTTCAGCTGAGCAGGCATAACTCGGGCTGGGTTATCCAGTAACTGGAAGTTTGGCTCAGGTTCTTTTTTCTTCTCTTTTTCTTCCTTTTTCTCTGCCTCATCCTAGAAAATATTAAAAAATAGCCCAATAAAGGTTCACTTCTGTTCCATATCACTGAATAACGTTGGATAAGTTTACTGAGCAACTATTAGGTACAAAAGGTACTTAGGATTAGATATAATAGAGGTATAATTAAAGTAATATCAAACTCAGAGGAGGGAGAGGGTAACTCTGCTTGGGGGTAAGAATGGTACTGAACTTGGTTTAAAAGAATGAGGTTTAAGTGGACCATTTCAATTGTCATTTCATCCAAGAATTCATTCCTGATTTGTACCATGAAAGATTCTATTCTTCCCATGAATAAATATACTTTCTAAGTCTCTTCCAATTAAAATTATACCAGTGTCTATACTTGGAATAGTACAATTATTTAAAGGAAGCCAAGGGTAAGGTATAATAATATTCAATTAAGGAATAATCTAGATCATACAGAGATGGATAAATCAACTCATGTGACCACCAAGTTATACCTACCACTTCCATTTTTTCCTCCTCCTTTTTTTCTTTTTCTTTTTCTTTCTTTTTAGCCTTGGCAGTAATAGATAAAACAGCTGTGGAAACCTAGAGGAAATAAATAGGATATACCATTGTGACTCCTTATCGACATACAAATGTACAAGAGTCCAAAGAGAACTCAGTTCTATTATACTATTTTGTTCCCTGGCTGTAACATAAAGAACAAAATAACCGAAGAGTAAATGGGAAAAGCAAGCAGGACATTTATTCACATAATTACTACTATGTTCATCAAGTAAAGCTTTAGTTCTTGGAGGTTTGTGTCCAATGTAACTTTTTTTTTTTTTTTTTAAATATCTGCCACTTACTTTGGATACGGATTTGTTGTTTTTATTTATTTATTTTTTGTTAATCATCAGCCGAGGATATTTTTACATTAATTTTTTTTTAGAGAGAGTCACATCGATTGGTTGCCTGCCACATGTGCCCAACTGGGGCTGGGGATCGAGCCTGCAACTGAGGTATGTGCCCTTGACCTGAATCGAATCTGGGACCCTTCAGTACTCAGGCCGATGCTCTACCCACTGAGCCAAACTGGTTAGGGCGGCTATGGATTCGTTATCATATGCTTCTGAGATAGAGATTTGAGTGACGTACCCTTTATTACTTCACAGGGAAAGCACTGGAAAACACAGATTTTCTCCAAACTTGGTTGTAAACATACTCTCATTGGACTAGATGCCCTACATTGGTAATATACAGTGGGTGAGTGATTAGCTTGGAATTATTCTCCTTGATAGATCTCACTGAAATCAAAGGTGAAACCAGGACTGTGAAAGGCTGGCAATATTGATTTAAACTGACTTCAAATAATCAACTGACTAGTATGAAACATTCTCTTGAGATGAAGAACCATTATCCTAAATATAAGGTATCATTAAAAGGTAATTTTACTGAGAAAACTTCTGGAGCAATTGCAGCTAATTCACCAAAGTCTGATTTAACATGTGTCAACACGTGTCCTCATACACTGTTGGTAGGAGTACAAATTGGTTATATGCATTTTGAAAGGAAATTTGGTTAATACCTATAAAAATAAATAATGTGCATTATTTCTGATCAAGTATTTCCACATCTAAGGTCTTAACCTATAGATATATACTGTACATGTGCACAAATATCTATAATAATAAAAGCTTAAGCAACCATCGCAACCGAATGGATGACCGAATAGGCTGCGTAGGGCGACCAGGCCGGCAGGGGGGTTATAGTGAGGGGGACCAAACAACCGAACAGCAGGCTGCGTGGGGCAACCAGGCCCGCAGGGGGGGCAGTTAGGGGTGACCAGGCAGGCAGGAGGAGGCAGCTAGGGGCGATCAGGCAGGCAGGCAGGCGAGCAGTTAGGAGCCAGTGGTCCCAGATTGTGAGAGGGATGTCCTGGGGATCAGGCCTAAACCAGTAGTCAGACATCCCCTCAGGGGTCCTGTATTGGAGAGGGTGCAGGCTGGGCTGAGGGGACCCCCCCCCCCCACCTTGTGCACGAATTTCGTACACTGGGCCTCTAGTATACGTATAAAGACTGTTATTATAGTTTCATTTGTAACAGTGATAAATAAGATATAACCTTAAATGTCTACCAGATAAGGAACTGGTAAGACAAATAATAATATACACATAAAGGGACAGCTTGAAGTTTGAAAAATATAAAATTCAGACAGATTGAAAGTTTTAAAGATAAACTGTTCAAGTGAAAACAAGAAGCAGAACAGTATGTAGAGAATAATTCTATTTTGTGGTATGAAAAGTAATGATATATACAGAGAAAACATTGGAAAAAATTCACAAATTGTGATTCTTGCAATATGGGACTTGAATAATCAGGAGAGAAAAAGGGCTTTTACTTTATAGTCCTGTATATTAGATTTTACCATAAGAAGTATTACTTTAAAAATATCTAATTTAATTTAGCCACGGCTGGTGTGGCTCAGTTGGTTGAGCGACATTCCATGCACCGAGAGGTCGCCCATTCGATTTGCTCGATTCCTGGTCAGGGCACATGCCTGGGTTTTTGGCCTCAATCCCCAATAGGGGGTGTGCATGAGGCAGCTGATCAATGTTTCTTGCTCTCTCTCTCTCTCTCTTTCCCTCCCCTTCCTCTGTCTCTCTAAAATAAATAAAAACATTAAAAAAATATTTAAAACAAACCCAAGTAAAACACTAAGTAGCTCCTATATATTGAGTACAAATGCTGTTTGAAGTAACAAAGTACCTACCTTTTCCTTTTCTTTTTCTTTTGGTACTTCCAGTGGGGCAGGATATGCAAATGTGGATGGTTTACAGTTTGATTTATACTGAACTTTCGGCATCTGAAGAAATAAAAGAATTTCCCTCCTCCATTAAAATAATCAAAATAAAGATTTAAGTATTATATGCTCTTAACAAGTATACAAATGTAAAGGGATGCCAGAAGTTTCAATCCAGGCATCCCTTTATCTCATCTTTACTGACCATAAACCTGGCTCAGTGGGTTAAATCCCACTTATGGTGTGAGCATCAGATTGTTACCTCTTTTGTAAAGTGTTATCTGATTATCCAGCCTGCATACATAACTTCTATATCCCTTCCGGTACCACATTAAAAACCTTTACCAGTTTGTATACAATTTCTACACCACATAATTATATCTTATAAGAATCTAACATGAGCCTCATGAAAAAATCAGCTTCACAGCACTTATTGACCAGGTTTAAAGTTCTCTGGTCTTAATTTTTCTGTTTACCCAGTTTGCATTGATAAAGAATGATCATAAGCATTATATATACTGGAACAAGAAATCTTGTCTTTCCATCTCACTTTCATTGTAAAGAATGGAAATAGATGCTCCAGCTGGTTTGGCTCAGTGGATAGAGTGTTGGCCTGCGGACTGAAGGGTCCCAGGTTCAATTCCAGTCAAGGGCATATGCCCAGGTTGCAGGTTTGGTCCCCAGTAGGGGACATGTAGGAGGCAGCTGATCAATGATTCTCTCATCATTGATGTTTCTGTCTCTCTCCCTCTTTCTTCTCTAAAATCAATTAGAAAAAAAAAATATATATATATATCTATATGTATATATAAAAGCCTAAGCGACCGTCCAACCGTCCAGTAGCTATGACACACACTGACCACCAGGGGACAGACACTCAACGCAGGAGCAGAAACCACAGCCACGGAAACATGGAACAGGACTGATGAATCTCAGAAGGAAGGGGAGATGGGGGAGGGTGGGAAGAGATTAACCAAAGATCTTTCATGCATACTCCAGGCCAGGTGCATGAATCCGTGTACCTGGCCTCTAGTGTGTGTGGATGTGTATATATATACACACACACACTGAATGGCCAGATTATTATGACCAGCCAGATTATTATGACCACCCCATCAGTACTTCGTTGGGCCACCTTTTGTCTTCAATACTGTGGCGAATTTTCTTGGCATTGACTCCATGAGATGTTGAAAGGTGATGCGAGGAATCTGACAGCAGGCCTGATGAATAGCACTGTCCAGTTCTGTGAGATCTGATGGTTGTGGAACCAGCTGCCTGATGGCTCTTTTAACTTCGTCCCACAAATGCTCAATTGGATTGAGATCTGGTGATTGTGGGGGCCACCTAAGCAAGGTAAAGTCTCCCTCATGTTCTTGAAAGCACTCCTGCACAGTACGAGCACCGTGGCATGGAGCATTGTCTTGTTGGAAGAAGCCATCTTCATTGGGATACGCCATCAACATGATAGGATGAATCTGATCAGCAATGATACTTAGGTATGTTGTGCTATTCAGACATTTATAATGATCTGGCCCTTTAGCAACTTCAGCGCGAAATTATAGCTAATTTGCCTACAAACGTCAGGTGGTCATAATAATCTGGCCACTCAGTGTATATATAGAATAGAAATAGAGATCATAAAATTGTGGGTCAGAGGAAAAAGTCCTTAAAGATTCTACAATATGTTTAACCACATGTTAAAGGTTAGGGACTGGGAAACCAAGATTCTTGTTCTGAGAGATAAAACTGCCCAATATTTACACATCTGAGTAATTTAATACTGAACCACTTAAAGGATAATTTTCTGAACAGCTATATGGAAAAAAAAATCAATTCAATGAAATAATCTCTATCAGCCATTTTTTTTTCTTTTTGCCTAAAATTTTTCCACTCTAAAAACCTAATACAACATTTTAACAGTAATGACCAGATATAAAATTATTTAAGGGTCAAACAGGTCTCTGAGAGGATGGAAGAGTAAAAAGTATTGAAGAGCCATAGAACTGAGAAGACCCAAGCACAGCCCCATTAAAAAAAAAAAAAAAAAAAAGATGAGCCCAGCTATTGTGGTTCAGTGGTTGAGCATCAACCCATGAACCAGGAGATCACAGTTAAATTTCCAGTCAGGGCACATGCCTGAGTTGTGGGCTCAATCCCCAGTGGGGGGTGGGGGTGGGGGGCATGCAGGAGGCATATCAGTGATTCTCTCTCATCATTATGTTTCTATCCCTCGCTCCCTTTCCCTTCCTCTCTCTGAAATAAATAAAAACATATTAACCTTCATTTCTTATTAAGATTTAGTTTAGGTCCTTTTCTTCCTTGCCCAGATTATTATAACAAATTTCCATTGATACCAGAATGATGTTTCTAGAATGCAAACCTCATCATATTATTTATCTGCATGAAATCATCCAATAGCTCCCAGATTTTTAATAAGGTTCATCAGAGTAATCTATAAAGCCTTTTCATGTTTTTATATTTTGCCCTCTCCCTCACCATTCCCTCTCAATTGATTTACCTAAGGTTACAAAGTTAGTAAGAAGAATTAATTTTTAAAATTTCCACCAACACATTCTACTCAACAGGTGATGATTCAATTTAAGGGGGAAATATCTTATTTTAAAAAAAAGTATTTTTTACAGAGAGGAAGGGAAAGGGATAGAGTTAGAAACATTGATAAGAGAGAAACATCAATCAGCTGCCTCCTGCACACCCCCTACTGGGGATATGCCTGCAACCAAGGTATATGCCCTTGACCAGAATCGAACCTGGGACCCTTCAGTCTGCAGGCCAATGCTCTATCCACTGAGCCAAACCAGTTAGGGCGAAATATGTACTGATGGGTACTAACTCATCTTTAAAATTTCATGAAAATATTTGTGAGTAGATAGTGAACAGAATGTGAAGATACACTATAAAACTGAGGTCTCACAAACATACCTTTAAGTCCTTGTTAAGGCCAATGACACAGGTAGGGGTATAAGCCAATGACAGGAAGTGTGAAAGAGGAAACCAGAACCAGAACTGGGTAAAGACAAGGACGCCAACCACAGAAGGCATATGGGTATGTCCAGTCCTAGACTGTAAGGAGATTGTGACATTATGACCACCTGTAGAAAGAGAAACCATTAACATGAATTTAGGAGGGCAATAATAAAGATTTTTAAGTACTGTAATAGGGAAGCATTAGGTGATTATTTTAAGAGTACAGTTTATAAAATCTAATATGGAGTTGCTGGAATTAGCCAGTGAGCTATCTAGGGTCTCTAAGACTGAAAGTGGCAATATTTTAACTGAACTCAGGGTAAAACTAGACTTTCTTTCTATAGAGACAGGCATTTTTGGTTGCTAGAATTTGTCTAAAACATAACTTTTCCTCCAAATTTTTTCAATTTCAACTTGTTTAAAACTAATATATACTAAGACAATTGAAAAAAAACAACCAACACTAATTGAACACTTTAGTAAGTGACAGGCTCTGTTCTAATTGCTTTACATGTATTTTTTATTCTTACATACTATGAGGTAGACTTTACAAGATAAGAAAACAGACATAGAGAAAGGGAAATACCTTCTCAAGATCATATGGCTAGTACTGTAAAGGCAATGGGATTCAAATCCTCATAGTATGCACTCTGCTAAATTATTTCTATGAATAATTTATCCCAGACTCAATTTCTACCACATCATACAGTTATTTTATTTGGCTTAGTGTAAACCGATAAATATATCTGGAAGACTTAAAAACACTTACCTGCATCCAATATTCCCTGGGCCAGAATAGCACCAAACTTGGCCATGACATCATCATGTTTATCATTGATGACTTTGGAATACAGTTGTCTAAACTGACTCACCTGAAGGAATAAGAGAAAGAATTATAGACTAACTAGAAGGCCTGTGCACAAAAAATTGTGCAATGGCAGGGAAGGGGGGTCCCTCAGCCCAACCTGTGCCCTCTCACGGATCACCCTGCCGCTCGCCCTGCCCGCCCCGCTCGCCCCGCCCACCCCGCCCAAGACACTGCAGGCCCAGATCCCGTGCTGGGGCGGACAGCAGCTCGGATCACCCTGCCGCTCGCTCTGCCCACCCCGCCCAAGACACGGCAGGCCAGGATCTCGCCTTGGGCAGGGCAGCGGGATCTGCCTGCAGTATGCAAATTAGCCGCCATCTTTGTTGGCAGTTAATTTGCATATCTCGCTGATTAGCCAATGGGAGCCGTATCGGAGGTACGGTTAATTTCAATCTTTGTCTATTATTAGATAGGATTCTATTCATTTGCTGTGTCATTTTAGAGCAGGAAAAAACAGGTTGCTCAATTGGTAATGAAATTTGAGTCCTGAATTTCACAACATTCAAAGAGAGGAATATGGACCATATTTGAAGGCAACATAGTTCTATGGTTGAAATTATGGTGTTATGACTTTTCTGGTGTGGGAGCACCAGTTCTGTTTTGAGTCCTCATTCCACAGTCAATGACTCAGGCTCAAAGGAATGTTGAATCCAACAGTAAGGCTTTCATTGCACTGTGAATTACAGCTATTCTGCTTACCATCAACCTTACAGATTTCTTAACAGGCATGGTCCTTCCAGTCTACCCTAAAGTAAATTACCCTTCAGTGAAGTTGTGTGAGGTATATTTTGGATTAAGTATATTCACACCTACAGCAAAGGTTCATTATGCATAAACACTAATTTTTTGAGGACATGTCACAATAATTACTCTTATGAAAAGGAACAAAAAAAAAAAGAAAAGGAACACACTAAAATCAAACATGTGCTGACTCATTTAGGATGGGATTACTGGTAATTTTGTTTGCTTCTTTATTCTTTTCTGTGTTTCCTAAACTTAATATATGACTTTTATAATTAGAAAATAATACTCATAAAATTATGTTCTTAATGTATTTGTGATTCCTTTAAAACGATTTGGATAACAATAAGTGAACTATTTTAGACTTCTTCCACATCTTACAGTTCTCTGTTTTCTCACCAGTGCTTTTCAAATGATAGGTACCCAGGAAGAATTCTGCTTATTCAAGAAGAACATGATGATGGAGCTCTCCACATCTGCCCAAAGCAGAATATACTGAATTTGAGCTTCCTAATGTGATGACTTTATATGCATGAAATAGTTTCAGATCTCTTCCCTTCTTCATTCATCTTGGTCTGGCAGGCCACATTGTGATAGTGCAGAGTAATATAGAATCAGACAATGCTGGCTTATAAATACCTCTGCTCTAATAAGCTGTTTGGGTAAGTACTTAGTTTTTCCGAGACTGTTTTTCCTCATCGCTACAGACATCACAGCATCTACCTTACATGGCTGTTATAGGATTATATGGAAAAAAAAAGATGTATAAAAGGCATTTTATAGTTCAATAAGCATGGCTCTTACCATACAGAGGCAGAATCCTACCAGTCCTTCTATTATCTCTGTAACCTAAATACAGCTAAAAACTTATATTCCTTAAACACGGTTCTCGTTATTATTCATAGGCAGCAACAGAATGTGATGGAAAAACAATGAACTAACTGCCACTACCAAGCACATGAGCATTAGTAAGCTACTCCTTTCTCTGGGTCTTACTTTTTCTAACTATAAAACCCAGCATGATTAGATCATCACAAAAGTCCCTTCTAGTTTTAAAAAGTCTAAGTTTTGATGCTTCTATTCTGGTTCAGCAGGTCAAATTCCTTTGATTCTGAACTTCTTTCATTTTTTTTCCTTTCTTTTTGTTTCCTTTTCTGTGAACTTCTTTTAGATGAACACTTATGTTACCTTATATAGGATGAAAATTTTATGTTGTAAAGAATGTTATAAAATATTTTAAGAACTTATAAAAAGGAATACTGGACAAAGCACAGTATGTACATTATAAGGAAGAATTTAAATATAAAATTACACCTAAAACAATAGGAAAACATCTGGTGAACTGAAAGACGGATTTAAAAAAAATCAATGCAAATACATAATGGGCTATCTAATTAATATTAAGTATACTACTTTAAAAAACTAGTATTTAATCACTTAAAATTTTTTCTTCACATTTTACTACTTATGTAGCAGTAGTTTAATCTCATTATTATGATTCCTCATAAATTATTATTATTTTTGTAGGTTAGGATAATATCTTAAATTTGGAAGTCAACTTCAAGATCATCTGGTGTACTCCCTTTATTTTACAAATGTGAAAGCTAAAGTAAAATAGGTGAAATTACTGGCTTACTTGTGATCA
Source organism: Myotis yumanensis (assembly GCF_028538775.1). Lineage (NCBI taxonomy): Eukaryota > Metazoa > Chordata > Mammalia > Chiroptera > Vespertilionidae > Myotis > Myotis yumanensis. The sequence goes on along the minus strand of NW_027223759.1, from coordinate 30,387,911 downwards.
CAAACAACTAACTGCAATTAGGGCTAGAATCAGGATTTTCCGACTCAATTTCATTATTATGAATAGTATGACCCCCCATATAAGAAAGAGTTTGTAGGAAAAGAATCACATTAATTTCCCATCTTATCTATAATAATAAAAGTGTAATATGCTAGTTAGACTTGACGTCCTTCTGGACACCTTCTGGATGAAGCTGCGGTGGTGGGGGCTGAGGCAGCGGCAGCCGCCAAGGCAGTGGGGGCTGAGCCCCTGGCACCAATTTTGTGCATCGGGCCTCTAGTATTATAATCTCACAGAAAAGAGACAGTTAAATCTACCTTCTCCAAATTAATGAATTTTTAATATTCACCCTGTTTTAAACTCTAAACCTTATACTACTGGAGGGAAAACACTCTTAGATGTCAGAGAAAAAATAAAGAATGGGAAGAAGGGAATGAAGTTTCTTGGGAGTCATTTTTGCTGGTACTCATCACCTGGCTATATCTCGTCTTTTCTATTTTCCTGAATATAGAACTGTAGCTGCCCATGAGGGATCAGTTTGGGAGTTTTTTCCTTTATTTCCTTTTCTCTTTCTATTACATCTGCTGTTATGACTTAAACTCCAGGTCTCTAATTCTTTCCAAGAAGTACTTGAGGCCAGATGAATTTTGGAATTCAGAATTTAGAAAGCTAACATGGTGCATGCACTATATATTAAGCAATACTCAGAGTATAGTGTGGAGGCAATGTCCCATAATAAAACAAATTAATGTTTCTGAAGCAGCAAAATGCTTGAATATTAACACTAAACAGAATAAAGGTTACAAATGAGTTCATATTGATTGGGTCAGGTTTTACAGCCAAATGAGTCCTTAAAAACTAAAAAACCTCTTAGTTTTTAGAGCTTTTTGAATTGTAGATAAAGAGCTATGCACTTTTAAAATTTCTCTGTGGCTAGTTTCCAAATCTCTTTCTTTAGTTCTGACTCTTTTGCTATGCTCTCATCTGAAATCCAGCAGACTTACTAGCATATCAAACTCAACACACCTAAAATAAAAATTTTTTATTCTTCTTTCAAGATATTTCTGTCAGTGCTTTCATGATTTCCCCATTATCAATATCCCAAATAATTTCAGCTCCTTCTCAATTTTATTATTAATATTTTGCTCATGGTAGTTGCTTGTAGCCCTTTCTTTATATTACTACCTACACTGTTAGAGTTCAGGTCCCTATCTTAAGGCAACAGTATACTATAGATTACTATTTACAAATGTGTTATGCTGTAAACTATTACCATATAATATTAAAATTTCAAGATTATAATTTCACCATATAAAAAAGTTCACACATTTCTCTACAGAAATATTTCTAGGTTACCATGATAGCTCACAAAAGCCTAATCTACCCAAACTGGGGTTTATTTTAGAACCTTAAAAGCTTATCAAGCTTGACCAAATATAATTCTACTTCAAGAAAGGGTATCTTCTCAGTGGTGGGTGAAGTTTCCTTATAGCAGACCAGAGGACAGATGGTATTAGGCGAGGAGGAGCATGAGATCCATTCTTATACATTAGTATTTTTATCTGATTCTATATTCACATTCAAATAACTGCTAAAGATAGATTCCATGTCACAAGAAAAAACAAAAGTCAGATCCGTCATAAAAAGCAGAGTTGGGTTCCTGGGAGAAAACAGCTCCAAGGACCTATTCCTGTTTATGTCCAAAGGACATTATTCTAGTTAAATAGTTCTGAGCCTCTGGTCAAAGGGCTTCCTAAATTGAGTTTGTAATCACCCAGGATGTATGCATGTTGCTGGGTATATGTTTGTGAGACTGAGCAAGCAAAAACTGGCAGAGGAAAAGCAAAGATGTACTGGAGTTACTTCAACTAGAACTACAATTTAGAGCTAAGTGTTAAGATGGCATTCTGTAAAAGAATGTGACCTGTATCCTGATTACATAAAAATATTTCCTTTGGAAATGTCAATTATAAATCTCACAAAATATCTGAAATATGTTCCTTCTGAATTCTTTTGAGGAGGGGCTATAGTTTTGATGAAATTAACACTTAATTTTATATTTCAAGGTGTTTCCACTTTATTGCATGTACTGGTTTACAGCCTTTAAAACTTCTATTCAAGCTTGTTAACAGCTTTTTCTTTTCAGCAAAATGTTACATACCACTCCAAATGAACTGTCAATGTTGTCTTATTAGCAATTATCAGATAGAAATGATAGAAACTATAGTCCACAAAGCTTTTTATCACATGTTAATAGCAGAAAACAATGAGAATTTTAATCTCTCCACTCACCAGGATATTTTTTCATTGCTTTTCAGAGTGGAAGGGAGGGAGGCAGGGGAAGAGAGACAGAGGAGAAACACTGATGTAAGAGAGATAGACAGATTGGTTGCCTTCCACATGCACCCCCATGGGGCTAGGGATCGATCCTGCAATCCAGGACGGGGAATCAAACCTTTCAGTGCAAGGGCTAATGCTCTAACCACTGAGTCCCATTGGCCAGAGCAAAGAACATTTGATTTTTATACTGCATACACAGTTTTGTTTTTGTAGTCTGTGAGGGTACAAACTTGACTTTCCCCACTGAGTTTATATTAATGGCAAGGACAATTAGCTGTTACAGTATTTCAACATTCTTAATCAATACCCAAGATTGTGATACAACCTGAGGATGGAAGTGTACCCCATGTATTTACATGAGCTAATAAGACTTGGCTCAACAATATTTTATAGAATGATTTAAAAATATTAATTATTTAAACTGCTGCTTGCCGAAACCCGTTTGGCTCAGTGGATAGAGCGTCGGTTTTCGGACTGAAAGGTCCCAGGTTCGATTCCGGTCAAGGGCATGTACCTGGGTTGCGGGCACATCCCCAGTAGGAGATGTGCAGGAGGCAGCTGATCGATGTTTCTCTCTCATCGATGTTTCTAACTCTCTATCTCTCTCCCTTCCTCCCTGTAAAAAAATCAATAAAATATATTTTAAAAAAAATAAAAATAAAATAAACTGCTGAATTTTTGTACTTTTTCTAAAAATGAAAAAGTTTTATTTATTAGAATAAACAGTTGAATGTTTTCTCAAACTACAGTCTCCCCTACCCAATCACTCCCTATTCCAAAGGACTCTGCCATTATTGGTACAGAGCTTATGATTATGAAATCCTACAGCAGATGCCCTAGCTGGTTTGGCTCAGTGGAGAGAGCTTTAGCCCTTGGACTGAAGGGCCCAGGGTTCAATTCCGGTCAAGGGCATGTACCTCGGTTGCAGACTCAATCCCTGGCCCTGGTCATGCCACATGCCATAGGCAACCAATTGATGTGTTTCTTTCACATTGATCTTTCTCTCTCTCCCCCATCCCTTCTACTTTCTCTAAAAAAATAAATAAATAAATGGGAAAATATATCCTTGGGTGAGGATTAACCAAAACAAACAAACAAATAAACAAAAAACATCCTACAGTAGAAATGGGAAGATGGTAAACATCTTGTTCACAATACAAATAATGTGCAACTGACATGTGAGGTCAAAGTGAATAAATATCTGTTTATTACCATTAGGGGAAGTATATTCCATTGCCTAAACTTTCTTCTTCTAGTGCTATATTACTCAATTGGATAACCTCCAACTGATAAAGATCAGCAGAAGGTCAAAAGCAAAAATAAAAAATGCAAAAGCTATTCATAACTGCTATATTTAAAACAAAAACCAGAAAGAAATGTGGCCTGTGTGAAAAAATGTTTATGCTCTAGAAGACAATGATTAAAACAGATGAGAAGACTGATTCTATCTGCAATAATGTAATTTTTGGATGTCTTAAAATTTTGACAAAGAGAGAAGCACTGAAAATGAAACAAAAATGATAGTAACTGCTCAGAAAGTGAAACCTATTAAATAAAGTTCCATAAAATAAGAATGAATAATCAAGGAGTTCTGGAAATTTTTCTCTTTTATCCCCATCCCTCATATTAACCTATTTTGCTGAAAAGAATAATGCTGGTTTAGCGCAGTGGATAGGGCATCAGCCTGCAGACTGAAGGGTCCTGGGTTTGATTCTGGTCAAGAGCACATGCTGGGATTGCGGGCTCGATCCCCGGTAGGGGGCGTGCAGGAGGCAGCCAATCAATGTTTCTCTTTCATCAATGATGTTTCTATCTCTCCCTCGCCCTTCCTCTCTAAAATCAATAAAAATATATTTAAAAAAAAGAAAAAAAAGAATGATGCTGAACATCTGCTTGATAGGGCAAAAGACAATATACTAATGTTTGTTTGTTTTTCTCTGTTGTCAATTTTTTGACTGCTTCTCATATGAGAGCAGGATTAATATGAGGCTGTTAACTGCCCTAATTTTAAATTAAGAATGAAAAGATCTGAAATTATTGCACTAGCTATCACATCTATTTAATATATATCAAACATGGTAATTGTTAGCACATGTAAATAAGACCTATGCATTTTCTATTTCTCAACAAAATAGGCTTCAGAGGGACCACATGGACTGCTTAATATGAACAGCAGTCACTGTGCACTGACATCTGGTACATAAAGTGAGAGGCATTAGCTACTGACTGAGGGACTAGCGGGGGATGGTAGGGAAGAAGGAAGGTGGGAGGGAAATAGAGAGGGAAAGAGGATGAGAGAGACAAAGGGAAGAGCAGGCAAGCTGCACTGAAAGGCTATTATTATACTTCCACCTACATAGAAGAGCAACATATGCAGGGGTGTTTCTTTGGACAGATGTGGGTCAAGAGGGAAAAGATAGCTGTCCTGAAGTCATCTGAAATCCTGTCCAAGAGATTACACAAGAGGGCAATGTCATTTCTAAACTGAAATTGTATGTACTGCCTGAGTTTACATCCTGCATCAGAGGAACAAGTTATCTCACTGAATAGATTTTAAAAGGACAGTAAAGGAGACAAAATTAAAGTTGACTTTTATGATTTCGTGAACTCATGAGTTCTATTTTTCAAGTATGGTTATATAGTTGAACTAACAAAGTGACCATAAATCTGCAAGAAATGCATTTAAAGAGTATTATATATTTAAAGTTTTCCCATTCTCCTATCTCTTGGCTTTCTATGAGTTAAGTGTTCACCACATTTGAGGTAAAAATGTCCTCAAAAGGAGGTAAGTTTCTAAAGGAAAGCTTGAACCAGCTGTATTCTAGAGTCTCGTTTTGTTTGCTCACCTTTGGACAAGTGATTTCAGTCTGCTGGATCATGATGAGAGCTGAAGCTATGAGAGCTCCTTGCCTCACATAGTTCACAGGGTCATTTGTCATTGGTTCTAGCAAATTAATTGCTTCCTGAAAGCATTAAAAAACAACAACCCTTAAATAAAGTTCATATAGTTGGGTTTACAAATTAGTTACTGCATTCCAAGTTAACTATCTTCATCTGACATTGTAATAACAAGTTAATTTAAGACAAACTGGATGCACAGTTCAGAAGAGTATGCTTTAAGTTTCAATATAACTGATGGTATGTGAAAAGGAAGCTTGTAGAACACGACTGCTCCTGTTTTGAGGTAAAAGAGGTCAAAAAGAAAGAGAAAATGATTAATGTTTGATAAAGCACCCATTATTTCCTAGGCACAGTGGTAGGTATTTTATGGACGTTATCCTAGATAATCCTCTTAAACCTAAAAATAAAACAAAAACAAAATAACAATAGCAACACCAAATAATCTTTATAAACAAAGAAACTGAGAGTTAGAAATGTTAAGTAATTTGCCCAAAGTCACATAAGTAGCAAATTGAGGTCAGTCTGACTCCAAAACCTGTATTAAGTATCCAACTTCCTTCAAATACCAGGGTATGGCAATGTCTTAGATAATTTTACAAGATGGGGTGGGAACAGGTGGAGGAGGTTAATGGGGGGACATCTGTAATACTTGCAATAATAAAGATAAAGTAGAACACAATCAACTAAAAAAAAAAAAAAACCCCACTAAATCAAAACAAAAAACAAAGATAAACTTCTAAAACAAAAAAGAGTTTACTTGTTAATAGCATGGTAAAAAATTTAAAAATAGGACTAGAATTGATTTCATGGTTACACTTCACAAGACCATATATAATGAATGGGACTTTCCAAACTGTTTACCAGGATTTCCTCAATATCATATCCTTCGGAATGTGATCAATACTATGAAAAAAGGATTTCTTGATTAAATATGCCTGGGAGTTCCTGCATAATATATATTACCTCCTGTTACAGATTCAAATGTATATATCATATCAAAGGTTCTAGGAATGTACAAAAGCTCCAGGCACATAAAGTGATGTGGGATGTTAAAGAAACCACTGGAACTTTTGTTTTTCCCAGTATTTGTCCATAGTAATGTTACTAAGAACTCTTTTCCTCATATAGTAACTTCTATTAACACCCTGTAGAACATTAACACCCTTCGTTAAGTGCCACTTTTTAACATCCCTTATAAGGTTCTTAGGTATAAACCTGGAGGAAAAGAGAAAAGGGATTTACAAGATTATCAAATTTATTTCTTAATACGTATGCAATTTCTCAAATATTATTTCTTCCAAGGTCAAGGAAAAAAAGAATAAATTGAATTTTTTTTTTTGGAAAATGACGTTAGATTTCTTTAGATGTGGATTTAAAGTTATATGCCACTTAATGTTGGGGATACATTCTGAGAAATGCGCAGTTAGGTGATTTCGTCATTGTGTGAACATCATAAAGAGCACTTACATTAAAGAGCAGATGGTATAGCCTGCTACTCTAATTGTATGTGTTGTACTTTTATATGACTGGCAGTGCAGATTTGTTTATACCAGTGTCACCACGAACACAAGAGTAATGTGTGGCACACTTACTGATGGCAGTTACGACATCACTAGGTGATAGGAATTTTTCAGCTCCATTTTAATGTTAAGGACCCAAATATCAGTATATGATGCACGACTGTATTTATTTGTTTTTAAAAATGAGAGTTAGCGTCAACCCATGAGCCACAGTTTGATTCCCAGTCAGGTCACATGCTCCAGTTGTGGGTTTGATCCCCAACAAGGGGTGTGCGGGAGGAAGACCATCAATTATTCTCTCTTATCACTGATGTTTCTATCTCCCTCTCACTTCCTCTCTCTGAAATCAATTAAAAAATATATATATTAAAAAAGGAGAGCTATTAACAATATTACACATACCAGATGTTTTCTTTCTCCCACTTCATTAAAAACTGTAATGACAGTGTGCAGAGTTTTTCAAACTCATATATTGTCAATACAGTTTATGAAGTAGTCATGATAAAAATATAACCAAATTTCCAACTTGAAAGTTAAAAGACACTAACTTGGCTTTTGAGGTCTCCTATATAATAAAAGGCTAATATGCAAATCAACCAAACGGCAGAACTGGTCGCTATGACATGCACTGACCACCAGGGGGCAGACGCTCAATGCAGGAGCTGCCCCCTGGTGGTCAGTGTGCTCCCACAGAGGGAGCACCACTCAGCTAGAAGCCCGGCTCATGGCTGGCGAGCACAAAGGCGGTGGTGGGAGCCTCTCCCACCTCTGTGCCTGTGGCACTACTAAGGATGTCTGACCGACAGCTCCTGGACTGTGAGAGGGTGCAGGCCGGGCTGAGGGGACCTCCCCCCCCCCGCACGGTTTTCATGCACCAGGCCTCTAGTGTGATATAACATCAAAGATATATTTTAGCATAAACAGATGTTTCAGGTTTTTAAGAAACAAAAATAACCAAAGCACCAAATTTCAGACATGTATTGATATGAAGATCATACAAACTAGAAGTAAAGCGGACTTGTATAAAATTTTTTAATTGAATTAACATATCAGATGCTGTGTCTCAAAGAAGATTTGCTCCAAGATATTAAGTTTAAAATAATCTGGAAAGAAAACAAAAGTCTAATTTACATTTAACTTATGAGGCTTGACATAAATGTCTATTAAAGACCTGAGAGGGTAAATACTTAGTAAGACATTTAACTTATATGAAGGCCAATTTCTATAAACTGCACTTTATATAACCAATGACATTTCTAATAAAAGTGAAGATTCATCTATATATATATAAAAGCCAAGCAACTGGAATGACCAGAACAACGGGTCGCTATGATGCACACTGCAGCTGACCAACCTCCCAGGGCCCCTCCCCACAGCCGCCCTCACCCACCCATGCACGAATTCGTGCACTGGGCCTCTAGTTCTCATATAAAAATTTCTCACCCAAAAGAAATGAAAACATCAAAAAAAAAATTAAACTCCGTGAGGGCAGAGACCATGTCCAACTTGTTCACCATCAAATCCTTAAATGATCTTCCCTCTATCATTCATGTGACAAATATTTACTGAAAGTCTACTATGTGCCAGGTCTGACTTTAGATTCTAGCAGTGAACACACTGTTCCCAGGAACTTGACATTTCAGTGGAGAGGAGTCAGACAATCAATAAAATAGGTGTAAAAATATGTTAGGTGGTGATAAGTGCTATGAAGAAAAATAAAGCAGGGTAAGGAGAGAGAATTGAGGATACTGGAAGGGGATGTTGCCATAAATTTTTACACAATTCCTGCTACATGTAGTAAAAATGCCTATTTTAATCCCCAGCTTCAATTATGCTTTATATGGTTAGAAGAAGTTATTAGCATCTAAAAATAATACACTTCTTAGAGAAAAAGTAAAGCAAATTAAAATTTAATTACTGAAGTCAATCAATAAATGAATAGCTATACTTTGTTTTACTTTAGTTTACACAATAGATGGTAAAAAACTGACTTCTTTCCTCTGATGTAAAGACTCTGGTAGTATAATCAATCTCTCTCTCTCTCTCTCTCACACACACACACACACACACACACACACACACACCTGCCAACCCTATTAAAAGAAAAGTTCACTAAGCTATGGGCATGTGTGTTATAAAAGATATGTTATTGCTGTGAAAAAAAGAACAAAACACAACACTTGTTATTTAAGCAATGACAATGCATTTCTTTATGAATCTCATGAATTGTGTTTTTAAATCATCAACTTGCCTAACCTAACTCTGTCACTTTGGAGGGCTTAACAAATATCAGGTTAAGTTCATGAGGAGAAAATAGGCAAATAGCAATAAAATAATTTGTTTAAAACCAAATCAACCCCAATAAATTTAATAAAAATTAAAACAACAAGAACAACAAAAAATCAAACCAAAGGAATAAAACTGAATTGGTGGCCTCATACGAGAACCTTGATTTCCACAATACCAAATCTGCAAATTAGACATGTAAAATAACCGAAGTCAACAGCATTTTTCCCATTACAGCCACCTGTATAATGTGGTAGTTTGTTCTTAAATGGCTTTGAGCCATCCAGAACAGTAAAGTAATGAAGTTCTGGGAAGCTTTGTGAGGCAAGTCTTACAGATCACAACACTCTCGTATTTTTACAGCTGTTACATAAACCTTTCTGTGAAGGAAAACAGTCTGGCGCCAGGAAAGAACTGATTCCATTGCTGTTGGGCTTTACCTTGTTTCCTGTACCAGCACAGCAGATGCCCAGGGCCATGGCAGCTCCATAACGCACATGAGGATTATAACTCTCTGACAACAATGAAACAACGCTGGGGCACTGTTCAGGGGTCCTGATAAGAAACAGAGGAAGTGAAGACAGTGTTATACATAACACATTTGAAATCAAGATGGGAGAATTTTAACCATTTTTTTTAAAGTTATGAGAAACAATAGCTATATTTAACCCAGAAATTAAAGAATTAAAAATCTACAGAATTAGAATTATTGATATTAGAAATCTATCTTCAATATTCAGAGAATATATGCAAAGAAAGAGGAATGTATCAGTGATTCCTCAACCACAATTCCGCCTCACAGAATTAGTCATTCCTGGTGCCTCCTCCATAATCGGGACTAACCATGGGGACCTTAGGGGCGCACACTTCTTGCTCTACACCCATATTCTTATATTTCCTGCTTACTCTCTGTGTCTTGTTTCAGAAGACATCATTTATAGAGATTCTAGGATGTTTCCAAAACTGCATGAAAGATTTAAATCCCCCAGCATTATCCTGGCTGAATATTAAACTAATAAATAAGCTTTGATAATGAGGAAATTCTGATTTTTCTGTCTTTTATGTTGATAAGAAGTAGAGAAATTGTTCTTTTGTCATCTTCATATGTTTGCAAAAAAGAAACAGGACAACCTTGACTAATGAAGTCTCTGACCTCTAAACGACTCTTGTTATAGTGGTACCCTTGAGGGGTAGCAGGACAGGGGTAGTAACTAGAAGAAGAGAGTGTAAGGAGAGTTTATGGCAGGCTGGTAATGATCTTGAATTATGTACTAGTTATAAAGGTGTATTCAGCTGTGAAAATTCATCAAGTTGTAGGGCAATGATTATGAACACGTTTTCAGAAATATATCACACTTCAATAAAGTTTGTTAAAAAAATACTATCCACATTTACATTTCAAACAAAGACTATCCCATTGTGAATGAAAGCAGTTATCACCTATAGACCAATTCAAAGCTATAATTCAATGCTGGAATTGTTCTCTAGCCTCAAACTCCAGCTATTAGTAAATTCAAATTTCAAATGGAGCAGAGCCAAGGTTATGAAAACTGTCTATAAAAGTGGAATTTTGCTATAAGGGAAGGTTGGATTATTTCCCCCTATAATAGAGTCCATTAACCTTTCTTAAAAATGTTCTCAGTTTGACAAAGTTTCCTAGTATGAATAACTTGGAAATAATAATAACGGCAACAATATGGAATATACTAACAAGATCTGGGTTCTAGTCCTAGCTTTGTTAATTTTTTAAAACATGACATTAGGCAAGTCAATTACATTTTCCTTTCTGTAATCAGAGATAATTTTTTTCTCCTATTCTGCAGGAATAATATAAAAAACAAATGGGCAAATAACTAAAAATATGGTAATAGCATATGAACATTGAGATAAATAGTAAGTTATATAAGAGGAAGCCATGGAGTAAAAAACCCATATTTAAGTTCCTGTTTTGTCTACAAATAGTTGGGATAATTTAGATTAAGGTTCAATTAACCAAATACTTTGGGGTCCCTTTCCCCTGCAAAAAGGAATGGGAGTAGAAGTTCTATAAGGTCTGCTCCACTTAACAAAAATTCTTTGGCTTCAATGAGAAATGTTCCTATGAAATAAAAATGAAATTTAAAGTGATATTACACCAAAAAGACTGTTGGACAGTTATTCTGTAACTGTAGTTGACAGCACCAGCATTTAACTTTTATTTAACTCCTATTAGGCTAGGAACTTAAAGCTCTGTCCATGGTTTGATACCCAAATTCTCGGACAAACAAGATTGCACATGTCTCAAGGGCCAAGAGCTGAGAGTGTCTTCTATATTTCCATAAATTATTAGCACAGTGCTAGGCACTAAAAATAAAATAATTTTATTTTATTACTTAGTAAAAGACAAAGGGAGCCAAATTAAATTTATATTTAGAGACTTAACCAACAAGTATTTTCTACTAGCTTCAAAGCTTAATGGTTAACCACTGGGAAAAATAATCAAGCCCTTCAGTGTTCCTCTTCTCCCTTAATTTTATAATTCAGCTAGATAATAAAAGAAGGTAGAGTTAACAAGTCCCTGTCAGTGTTACTTGATAAGGGCTGAGTGTCTCTGAATTTTATGTGCTTTGAAGTTCCCAGTAGGGAGAGCAAATATAGGTCTAGGGAAGGCTGCTTTTAAAAAGTACAATACACACTGGAACAGGTAACTAAGTTCTGATTTGTAATTTCAATAAAATTTCTTGGCTTGTAGCTAATAGTCATCTTGCCAACGTTACTATTTGTACAAACCTTCCACAGAGTAGGAATTGTGCAAGGGCATATGCACAAGTCATTGCCACATCATCCGACCATAAACTGCACATACGAATTCCATTCTTTCAACATACTGGCTATTAACTACCATTTTTTAATTGAATATTTTCTGCAACCTCAATGTTAAATCATATTAATAAATCAAGATGCTATCAAGAATATGGTGTCTTTGCTCAACTGGTGTGGCTCAAAAGTTGAGCATTGCCCCAGGAACCAAGAGGTCACCAGTTTGATTCCCAGTCAGGACACTTGCACAGGTTGCGGGCTCAAGCCCCAGTAGGGGCTATGCAGGAAGCAGCTGATCAATAATGTTTCTCTCTCATAGATGTTTCTATCTCTTTACCCCTCTCCCTTCCTAACTCTTAAAAAAAAAAATATGGTGCCTTTTTCTAATTTATCTTCTCCAGGGGAGCAAAAAGTACAGCAATATACATATATAGGCAGAAACACTGTTCTAAGAACCTGGGGTCCATCACAATGGGAATTTGGTGTGGCCATAAATCTCTGGTAGTCCCTTGGTAAAATTATGAATTTATAATTTTCATTAGGCAAGTACCATATGATTAACACAATGATACAGGAATTAAGATTATCCTCTTCACCACCCCTGTCCTGGTTGGTGTGGCTCAGTTGGTTGAACATCATCCCATGCACTGAGAGGTACCAATTTGATTCCCGGTCAGGGCAGGAGGCAGCAGATAGATGGTTCTCTCTCTCTCCCACTCTAAAATCAACAACAGACTCCAAATAATCTGAGCAGCACCCTACATTTCTAAGTACCTACTGAATATCATTAACTAAATACATTACAAACACCTCAATCGACATACAGAAAAAGGAATAAGGAATACGCCTCCCTTAAATTGCTTCTCCCACCATGATCATTCATCTATATACCCAAGAAACTCACACCTTCAATTATTTTAATCCCTCACTCCCCACATCTAATCTGCTACCAAGTCAAGTGAAACCCTTAAATTTTGTTTCTGTTTCCATTACAGGTTTCAGGCCCAGATCATCTCTTACTGGAAATAATACAGTGATTTCTTAAATTATCCTTCCTCCTCTTTTCCTCCTTGCCTTCAGCTGTGGTAGAGAGAACATGGGCTTGGAATTAGAAAGACCCAGATGTGAATGCTAGTGCAGACATTTATTAACAGAGTGGCAATCACTACATCTCTCTGAACCTTAACTGCTTTATCCATAAAATGATATCTGCTCTAGTTAATGCATGCTGGCGAGAGTTGGTGGTGTGGTATCTATAGAACAAAAGCCTAAGCGACCTTTACAGCAGAACCAGGACAACTGGTCGCTATGATGCACACTGACCACCAGGGGGCAGATGCTCAACGCAGGAGCTGCCCCCTGGTGGTCAGTGTGCTCCCATAGTGGGAGCGCCACTCAGCCAGAAGCTGGGCTCACGGCTGGACTAAGGAGCAGCGAGCAGGCGGGCAGTAAGGAACCCAAACTTATTGGTTTCCCACCAATATTATTATTGGTGGGAAACCCTCTGTGTCCCCACAGATTTCTAGTGGAAGTGGTCTTGTGGTGTCATGAGAAAAGGAATTTGCTGAGACTGACACAGGAGAATGAGTGGCATTTATTTGAGTGGAATTAAACCCCTGAGTTTCCAAGCAGGCGAGAGGGTGCAGGCCAGGCTGAGGGACTTCACCCCTCTCCCCCCCACCGCCCCCACCCAGTGCACGAATTTCGTGCATCAGGCCTCTAGTAGTATAACACTATACTATAATTACTGAAATCTAGACATATAACTGAACTTGTCTTTGGGTCAGAACCAGAATTTGGTTACTAGTATGCTATAGTTTGGACTCTTATTTTGGCATACAGAACACTTAGCCCCTTGTTTTTTAAGCAAGGACAGAATATTACAGGGGAAACAGATTCACAGCAAAGTGCTTATCATAAATGCATCTTAAAACTACATTTTACTAGTACTTTATGATCCTCACTTGTTAAAAATTATACTTAGAATAGGGCATTGACAACTTCATGAGATTTAGGAAAAAGAATGTTGCCTGGAACACAAACACTGGGAGCTTTACCTAGTTGATTACCATAAAGACTAAAATAGGTTGTGAGGGCTATAAACTCAAAAGCACATAAAAAATTCTTGTAGATTTCTCAGTCGAATAACAGTTCCAACTCTGAAACATTCTTCAGGAAAGTGTTAAGGAAGGACACATTCTTTAATAAATTAGCTTAGACATTTAATCTCCTCAAAAGTACAAACCATAATATTCTTTGTTTACTTCCATTTTTCAGCAGGTAGCTCTTAAAGGACAATAGAATCTTTCTAAGCAATGATCAGAATGCAAACATTTACTTGCATGTACTAGTATATATGAAACTTTAAAAAAGTAATGGTTAATAAATGAATAGAAGATAAAATCATGTCATCATCATTTTGCAACTTGGAATGAATTAATGGATCTCAATGATCAATGACTACAAACTTCATAAAACAAGAAACAATTAGACCTTATTGTACATTGTTAGCCCTACCTCACCAAAGAGAGAGGAGAGAGAAATTGAACCAACTATCAATTTAAAGAAAATATAGAAGACCAACATACACATATTATACATAAGGTTGCAATCAGCAAAATCCATACTGTGGGAAATGACAGTAATGATGACGTGGTTTCTTCAACAAACTGCAAGGAGTGGGGAAGAGAGAGGGGCAAGGAAAGGCAAGAGAAGGAAAGATACCTATAAAATAAAATTAAAAAAATACACCAAGTCTTTAATTTCATTAGACGCTCTTTCAGTCACCCTAATAAAAGGGTAATATGCAAATTAACCGTCACACCATCACAAAGATGGCGGTGCCCAGTCCTCTCAGCTGTTGGAATCCCCCACTCCTGGGAGGGTGAGGGAGATGGGGGCGGAGCCGGCTGCTGAGAGCGGGCAGTGTGAGCGGCCTGGTGGAATGCTTGCTTTGTTGCCACGGTGACGAGGCAAGTGTTCCACCCTGGCTGCAGAGGACCTCTGGGCCGTGGAGAGCTTCTGGGCAGTGGGCGCGAAGCGGCCAGGCCCCGCAGAGAGCTACTGGCACACAGTTTTGTGCGCAGGGCTACTAGTTTTAAATAATTCTGACACTCCTTAAATCTTAGCTTTTCTATATAAAGTTATCTCTTAGATAATATTATTATTGGTGGGAAACCCTCTGTGTCCCCACAGATTTCTAGTGGAAGTGGTCTTGTGGTGTCATGAGAAAAGGAATTTGCTGAGACTGACACAGGAGAATGAGTGGCATTTATTTGAGTGGAATTAAACCCCTGAGTTTCCAAAGGCTCCTCTCCCTCTGTCCCGCCATGGATGAAGTGTAGCTGTGTCTTTAGCAGAGCTAGGATTATTGCCGTTTGCTCAAAGTTTCTGTTCCATTTTTGCACAGTCCAATCAAGCATCAGGCTAGCTTCACTTGTGTTCCCAGCTGCAGTTCATTAGTGCATTGCATGTGGGGTCTACATGGCCATGGGCCATGCGACTTCTAGGAACACAGACGAATGCAAGGAAGCAGGAGGCCTTGTTGAAGTGAGCTAATCTTAGCTCTACCATGTCTGTATTATAATTATCAATATACTAGAGGTCCGGTGCACGAAATTCGTGCACGTGTGTGTGTGTGTGTGTGTGTGTGTGTGTGTATGTGTGTTTTTCCTCAGCCCAGCCTGCACCCTTTAGCACTCCAGGACCCCTTGCTCCTTACCGCCCACCTGCTTGCTATTCCTTAGCGCTGCCGTGGAGGCGGGAGCCCGGCTATTCCTTCACTCGCCAGCCGTGAGCCCGGCTTCTGGCTGAGAGGCACTCCCCCTATGGGAGCGCACTGACCACCAGGGGGCAGCTCCTGCATTGAGTGTCTGCCCCTTGGTGGTCAGTGCACATCATTGCGACCGGTCGTTCCCGCCGTAATGGTCGCTTAGGCTTTTATTATATAGACTAGAGGCCCAATGCATGAAATTCGTGCAAGAGTAGGCCTTCCTTCTCCCGGCTGCTGGCACTGGCTTCCCTTTGGCACCCGGGACCCAGGCTTTCCTCTGGCAGCCGGCAGGCACCCGTGATCCCGGCTTCCCTTGCAGCCTTGGCTTCATCCAGAAGGTTGTCTGGTCTAATTAGCATATTATGCTTTTATTATTATAGATTTGTTTGTATCACCATAAGCTTATAAATTACATACGGGTAGAAAATGTTTACCTTGTTCATCTCCACAGCAAATAGAACTAAACGAATACTTCACAAATGAATGAATATGTAAGGGACAAAATGTGCACATTGTTAAAAATTTCTTGATGGTTGATGCTTGAGAGGTAAAAAAATATCCTTGGCTCAGATTTCAGTTGTCCTCCTAGGCCTATAAAAGATAGTAGACTATCTTTTAAAGTCAAAGATAGAATTTGTTCAATAAATTAAAAAGGCATCAGAAAATTCAGTATTTTAGAAAAAACGCACCAATTAAATTTTTTAGTTATTGTTAAATTAGAGTCTGAATCTCACCTTTAAGCTACTTTAATTAAAATTTATCTGGAGTTCTAGGTAAATGAGAAATTCCACACAAATGAAGTTTTCACATATTTGAAATGTTATTCGACCTTTAAGAACGATACTTTATATCATTTTGAAAGGAAATATTTTTTAAAATGCATGTTACAGCCCAGACTGTGTGCTCAGTGGTTGAGCATCGACCCATGAATCAGGAGGAGACCAGTTTGATTCCTGGTCAGAGAACATGCCTGGGTTTTGGGCTTGATCCCCAGTAGGGGGCGTGCATGAGGCAGCCAAATCAATAATTCTCTCTTATCATTGATGTTTCTATCTCTCTCTCCCTCTTCCTTCCTCTCTCTGAAACAAATAAAAATATATTAAAAATAAATAAAATGTATGTCACATGATTCCTGCCATACAAAAAAAGCTGAAGATGATTTAACCTTTCAAGTGTGGTAATCACCACTATGACATCAATTATTATATCACATATCGTTGTGGAAGGCTGAGTAATATGAGAGCTATAAGTCTCTATTCTGAGTAGACCTACATAACTATACTTTTTAATTCCTGTTTTTTTCAGTTGACTCTGTCTGCCATTATTAAAGTGCTTGTCCAATTTTTAATTTGTTATTCTCCTCTGGACTTGGCAGGGAAACGTGTATTAAAACTGTCTCAAGAGTGAATTTATCACTGAACATTCTTTTGTAATATTTAGATTTACCACCATGTGCAAATGTTATTTTCACTAAGGAGGGGAAGAGATAGTTTCTGTGTGTGCATACAGCAAAAAAGATCTGGAGTAGGGACTTACAAACTGCCTTCTATCTAACACGAATGAGGTTTTAGAGCATGATTTAGTTATTTGCCAACTGAGATATTTGTCTACCCTTTTATTTATCTCTTTATTATTCTGCTTTCTTTGATTCTCAACTATGCTTCTAATAATTCGGGATTGCCAAATAAGTGGTTGTAATAATTAGTTATGCTCCTTAGCCATTAAACTAAAAAAATTAAGAATAATCTAAGTACTGCCCTAGCTGGTTTGGCTCAGTGGATAAAGTGTTGGCCTGCGGACTGAGGGGTTCTGGGTTCGATTCCAGTCGGGGGCACATGCCTGGGTTGTGGGCTCAGTCCCCGGTGGGGGGCGTGCAGGAAGCGGCCAATCAGTGATTCTCTCTCATCATTGCTGTTTCTCTCTCTCTCTCTCTCTCTCTCTCTGCCTTCCTCTTGGAAATCAATTAAAAAAAATATATATAAAAAGAATAATCTAAGTACCAATTTTAAGTACTTTCAGTTAAGATTCCTTTAAAAAAGTGAGTGAATGTGTGTGGGAGGGGTTAGTATTGACAAAGTATAATAATAATAATAATAATAATAATAATGGTTAGTATTTTATAATATACAGAATATTTATAAAAATTTGACCTATAAACACAAATAATGAAGGTTTACTTCATACAAGTCTTTTCATTGAATACATTGGTGCTGCTATTTCAATATGATGCCATTTGTTTTGCAAACCTCTATCTACCTGTGTAAGCACAGAGGCCAAAATGTAATTTCATAATAAAACAGTATTAAAAAATATTTCCATATTCCTAAAGACAAATTCTGGCACACTAAATCCATCTGATTGTTCTTGAGTATTATTTTATTTGTTTTTACCTCAAATTCTTAGCAAATATTTTTTCTAAAATATTGAATTTTGAGTTTTAAAAAAGTAGCAAATATTTAATAAAATCTGAAGTGCTCAGTAGAACTGAAATGAACCAAGTATTTTCCAGTAACTACCACACAAACTAAGAAATATAATTTGAAACAGTAAAAGGGTATAAGTACTACCAGTAATCAAAGTAATGAAATAATTTTAAAATACAAGTGACCTATGATGATCTTTTAAAAAAGGAAACTGAAAATGCTGAAGTTCTAGATAACATAGCTGCTAAGATTTTTAATATCCATTTTCTGCAATAAAGCAGAAATATATTTCCATTACATATCACATGCTTTCCCCAACATACCTGTGGAAAAACAAAAACTGTCAATGAACCAACTCTCAAATTCAGAGGCCATTTGTTTAAAAATAAGCAATGAAAAAGTTTCTGCTAAAACTTATGTATACATGTAGAATCCAGACCTTCCTGTGCTTTTCTATATAAGGCTGCAACCAGAGCAAATTATGTTCCACAGCGAAGGCATAAAAAGCTGGGTAAGAATCTTGTTTCACAGCTACAAGTTAGAATTCTAGAAACTGCTATAAGGCTCACAGGGCAGACTCTTCTCTTCACAGAAATAAAAGCTCTACAATCTCTAGATTGTGTCTTACTTTTTCTCAAATGGGAAAAACAGCCCAGGGTTAATACACAACAAATCTATCTTAAGCTAAAACAACAGAGTTTATTATAATTCCCCAAATATTAAAGAGAGCTCTTAAGAATATAACTTGAATAAGGGTCATGAACTAGTTCAACACATTTCACTGGTGATTTTATTAATTATAATGAATGCTGCTACTCCCTAAAAATGAATATATCAAAGAGGAAATAACCTCCTTGGCATGCTTACAGCTATACAACACATTAGTTTCATTATTTTCAAGTGCCAGTGCTGGAGGCTCAGAATAAGTCAACGGGAGGAGGACTGCAGTCACAGCAGCAAGCAGGTCTACTGAGCAGATAACGGAAACAAGCAAATAAGAGGTAAGTGTTTAATAAATAATAGAGTTAATATATTTTTTCTTCAAAAATTGTGCTTCTATAATCTTTCATTTTTATTTAGTTTAAAAACCAAAATGAAAAATTTACCAATGTTAAATGGAAATTTTTTAATATGGGATCTGTAGATTTTATGAATAAATGGTTTAATCTTCCTCTTAGCTTCCCCTCCTTTCCAAGGAAACTGAGAAAGTTAAGAAAAAAAAAATTACTATTTAAAACAAACAAAAAACTGGTTCAAATCTGGCAAAAAGTGATACACTTGGAAAAAAATATCTGTTGCAGAGACATGCTTTCTTTACAAGATGAAATTACTAAAACAATTATTTGGATCCTAGTAATACCTGTATTTTTTTCCCTTCTCTCAAACTAAAGAAATCCTAAAATGCTTTATGAAAACAGCATTTATATCAGTATTAAGATAAGCCTTGTCCGAAAAATAAAAATTTCTAGCTGGTAAAAAATTTACACTTTAGGTGGGCTGAGAGTGTTTCTAGGTGTGTGGCTGGCTAGTGTGTACCAAAAAGTTCCATTCAGAACTATTTAGTACTTTGATGTTTATATTCTTCTGTACATATTCTAAGGTAAAGTTAACAACTCGTATTTTATTATAAATCACTAAATCACTGAAATATCAGGAACATGTTTATGGAAACTGGCTGCACTGTCACAAATGCACAAGAGACCTACTGTGAAGGGAAAGGCTACTAAGTTCAAGTGTTTGTCCTGTTTTTATAAAGTAAATAAAATAACACAATCCACATATTTTATACCTAGGGAAAACTCTCAGACATTCCAATTCTAACACAACTCTACCACTACAGAAGAAAAAAAAAGAGAAACTAATAAAGTCTTTTTTTTACAGCTATCGTTTTCTTTCACTAAGCCTTCTGAAATGGGAGCCTCTACAGAATACTAAACTTGGGCTTTACCTACAGACATGGACAGATGCATGTGCGCTCTCATTTTAGAGAACTTGAAATTGTTCTGAAAGGAAGGAATCAACTTTGGCTTCAAGTATTTGGCATGAGTAAGAATGCCTTAAAAAAGCAGATGACCAGTTTATTTACTGACCATGCTGACCATTGCCTGGAATCGGATCAAATCACAGAAAAACAGCAAATGGCTTTCTCTTACAGAACATCTGAACAAAGCACAATTACTGAGCTCATTTTGCAGAGCTCATTTGATCACTTAATCTCTTCTAACTGGTCTGGATTACAGACAGAATCGATACCAGAGGAAATGAAACAGATTGGTGAGGAACAGGGAAACAAGCCACGCTGGGCAGCTCTTCTGATAATCATGTTGATAATACCTACAATTGGTGGAAACATCCTTGTTATTCTGGCTGTATCACTGGAGAAAAAGCTGCAGTATGCTACCAATTATTTTCTAATGTCTCTGGCAGTGGCTGATTTGCTGGTTGGATTATTTGTGATGCCAATTGCCCTCTTGACAATAATGTTTGGTAAGTATTTCACTTTGTTCCTGCCATCAAATCAAAGAACTATGATATACTATACTACTAAAGAATGAATACTTATTTAATCTTTAAAGGTGGACCTTGACTATTAAAACACATAGTGAGTAAACAGTTTGTTTTTTAATAATTTTCTATGGTAGTTTTATTTATTCATTAAACCATTTTTTATTTTTCAATTATAGTTAACATATTATATTAGTTTCAGGTTTTCTATGGTAGTTTTAAAAAGCAAAAATAATTTCTTAGAAATAATTCTACTCCCTCCTTAGCCTAATAAAATAATTTGAAGTCATCTAGCAATATTCATTGATTCTGCATACATTACCAAAAAATTATAGTGAAGAACAGACATATACTTCAACTTTCCCATTATTAATGCTTTTTTACTTGACAAAGCCATAGCTAGGACACTTCTGTAACAGTTATGTGCTGGGTTAATTATTAATGATAAGATCTTTGAACCACTAAATTTTAATTTAAATCACCATTTAAAATTAGAATTATTCTAAAATTTCTTGTTGTATCCTTTTATAGTTTGTGTAATTTAGACTCAAACACAATTCTTACACATGTGTCATGTTTAAGAAAAAATTATGTTTAGATGCTGAAGGAAATGGTCCGGCTCAGAGTGTCCATCAGATCTCTAGGTTATTAAAGTAAGTGACCAGCACCTGAGTTCTTACAAAAAATGTAGTCTGACACTGAAGTCTTAGTTTGTTATTATAAAAAGATAATATTAAAATGATATAAGTGGTTTCTGATTCAGGTATATTATCTTTAGTTATAGAATTTGAGTAAACACAAATAATTCTGCTGATGAATTATGAGGACTCCTAAGAATCAATATTAAGAGTTTATTTAACTTATTCAATGTTTGGTGTAAACTGGTATTCCCTTCATTAAGTGCTTAAGAAAAATAATTATTTGTAAGAGAATAGGGCTTCTTGGAATTATGCTTATATGGCAAAGACAAAAATATTTCAGGTTATAGAAGTAAAATTTATTTAACTTCAATGCATATTAGGAGATGAAGAAAAACTGCCATTCAAAAATATTATATTCAGGTTGAAACATTACATTTTTTTACTTATAGAAAAGATATCTAAAATTAAGCACTTGATTCCCAAAATATAACCAAATGGTGATGAGCTGAAACTTCCCATTTTAAGCCAATATTTACGCAGGCTTTAATTTCTGTGGCAGAGCAATCAGTGAATAAGTTCTGCTGCTTTAATAGGTTCTCTAATCATTCATACTATCTATCCTCCTCCCTTTTATAAATTCATAATCTTTTGAATAATCTAGTGTTACACATAACCGTGAAAAATAATTAAGAAATCTTACTCTAAAAGAGAACCTAAACAATTTTGATTCTCAATAAAATTTAAAAGAAATACAGTAAATGAGGATTATGTAGGAACATTTATGCATATTTAGTAAAGGCTGTACAGGTACTGGATTCCAGTTCTTACCTCCATATACATAATTGTAGCCTTATATGTAAAATCATACTCCTTAAAGCTGTACTTTGCTAGGCATACAGAAAATGTTAAAATGTTCACCTCCTACTACCATAAAATTTAATTGATAAGTTAAATAAATGAGATTGAACAAGTTATGTAGAAGTAAATTTTAACTTTAATGTCCCGAGTCCATAAATATCAAACATCTACTATATATAAAATACTGTGGTAGGTATTTATAAATTATCAGCTAAATAGTTAAGGAATTTGAAAAGGCAAAGCTCCATAGTATTAAAGTGAGGTGACAAACAAAACACAAAAATAGATAAGAGGTAATTCCATGTATTCCATGGGAAAAGAATAGGTATCCAGCAGCTGAAAACTAAGGTTATATTATTTAAAGTTTTGGGGCCCAAGATATTTTTAGCAAAAAAAAAGTTAGCAGGAAATCCAACATATTTTAACATACGTAGAACATCTTTCTATTTATGTCCTAAATAATATATGTATTTTTAACTACATTACATTCTTTCAAGTATAGGGTATCCCCAAAAAATGTATACACACATTTTGAATAATTATAAAGGCAGTGTTTATTAAAATACATTTCATTTTCAAAACTGAGCTATTAGCTGTTAAAGTGTATATACATTTTTGGGAGGACAACCTGTATTAGTTAATTTTAAATTACAAAATAAAATCTTTCATACCCCCAAACACTTTTACTATCAGTAATCAAGCTGTATAGTAGGGCTAGATTTTTTTTTAATGAATTAACCTGAGCACTTAACCACTATTTAAAACATTGCATTAATTCATTACTGAAAACATTGCATTTTTATGTGAAAGTATATGAAGAAAATGCATGCTGTCCTCTTTAAAGCTTCAAATCAATGCATTTAAAAATTGGGAATTGCACATATTATAAGACTTCAAATATTAAGAAATTTTGACGGCCCTTTATATGCTAATAATTAGTAAGACTTCCTAAATTAATTAGTAAGAATTTCTAACTTTAAATGGAACAGATTTTGTATACTTTCTCTCATTAGAGAGAATCCTCAGAACTTCTGCAAGTCTGTACAAACAAAAGTATCTCTAGTTCTATACACATAAAAAGTTAATTACCACTATGATGATGAGTGATTTTAGTTATTTCAGGGAAATTCAATTAAAGTAACAAAGAAACTTTATATTAGCTAATATTTTAATAAAATTAAGTTTTAGCCGAAACCAGTTTGGCTCAGTGGATAGAGCGTCGGCCTGTGGACTGAAAGGTCCCGGGTTTGATTCCGGTCAAGGGCATGTACCTGGGTTGCGGGCACATCCCCAGTAGGAGATGTGCAGGAGGCAGCTGATCGATGTTTCTCTCTCATCGATGTTTCTGACTCTCTATCTCTCTCCCTTCCTCTCTGTAAAAAATCAATAAAATATACTAAATAAATAAATAAATAAAATTAAGGTTTAAAAAGAAGAGAGCACTGAATTTTAAAAAAGTGGCTCTTATACTATACCAAGGAATATTTTATTCCACCAATGATTTACATAATATTTGATTATATATTGTTTGAATTTTTATTTTACCAAGATTATGACTCCTGGCATAACATGGTTTTTCAAATGAGTTGTGCTCTGTCAACTTTTCTGTCACTTGTTCCTCTCTGGCTTTAACGCCCCTATTATACAGTTCTATTTATTTATTTTTACTGTCTTCCCTATACAAATCTAGGATCACAAATCAGTAACTTATAGCTTAAGTCCTGAAAATGCCTACATCAGAAATAATTAGGTAGGACACAAAGGAAAATAGAACAACATATGCTAATATAAAAAAGGATGTTCACAGTGTAAGAATTTCGCTAAACGTTTCCTTTTCTCATTATATAAATATTAGAGGCCCGATGCACAAAATTTGTGCAAGGGGCTCGGCCCTCACAGCCCCGGCTTCGTCCGGAAGGACATCTGGAAGGTCATTCGGCTGTCTGGTCTAATTAGCATATTACGCTTTTATTATTATAGATTTACAGCATTTGGTCATCCATTGGTCATTATTGGTTTATTTATAACTTAAATTTTAATCCATGTCTCATGATCTGTAAGTTAAATATTATCTGTGGTACAGTTGAAAGAGGATGTATAAAATGGCTAAAGGAAAAAAAAAATGGCTAAAGGATTGGGGGTGGGGGGCAGTGTTTGAAGAAAGACACCCAGGCTTTGAATCCTGGTCTCCTATGTTGCCTTAGGTAAATCACTTAACATATCAGAGTCCAATCACCTTATCTGTAATATTGGTTTGCTAAATCTTACATTGCAGGTGTCTTGTGAAATTGTCAAATAGGGCCCAGGACATTATAGGCACTAATAATTGGCAAGTATTATCAGTATAGTATGCAAAAGGGTTTATATCCTTAAATACGTCATTTAGTTTAGATATGATTTAGTTAGATGTGTGTCTGAACAGAGAGGAAACAGATGTATACTAGTAAAATTTTAAAAAAAAATCAGTTATAAATTTATGTAATAAAAAATCAGTTATAAATTTATGTAATAAAATGCTGCTCTATCCAATTATTAAATGAGGGAGCAAAGCAATTAAAGGCACTTCATTTTGGAAAGCGGAAAATTTAAAAACCAAGGAAAATTTTTCATAAGTATTAAATCACTTGAAACATTTTAAGCACTATTATATCAGACATCTAACCCCAGAATATTTCATATGCTCAAATGTAGCGGAAAAACAACAAATACAAAACAGAAGCTTCATAATAAAAATTAAAGCACTTATCTATGTCTCCCTTTTCTGGAAAGTAAAGATGAAAACAAAAATTTCTGAGATTAAAAAAAATGTATACTTGAAAACTATGTCTTTTTTGGATTTGTCCTGCTCTAATCTGTTCATGAACTGTTTACCTTTGTGAACTCCACAGCACAGCCCCCTAGGGGGAAAGGCTTTAAAAATAAATACGTACGTGGTCTTTTAAATCCTCCAAAGGGAACTATTTTATGGTCCAGACTTATAGATTACTGTGAATTATTTCCTAAACTGATGACATAACTCAGTTTTCCAAACTAAAAACTTACCCAAAGGGCAAGCAGGTTTCAGAAAAAGGTGCGGACTGAAGGGTCCCAGGTTCCATTCTGGTCAAGGGCATGTACCTTGGTTGCGGGCTCGATCGCCAGCCTTGGTCAGGGTGTGTGCAGGAAGCAACCAATTGATCTGTTTCTCTCACATCGATGTTTCTCTCTCTGTTTCTCTCCCCATCCTTTCCACTCTCTAAAAATCAATGAAAAAAATATCCTCGGGTGAGGATTAACAAAAAAAAAAAAGAAACACACACAAAAAACTACTGTTTTTTGCAAAAACAAAAACAACAGGCATGGCAATGAATATATGTTATTTGTGTGTCTTTGCCATTTATATACAAAATAAATTCAGCTTTAATAAAAGGCACATTTTCATTACAAATGAAAAGTTAAACCGGTAAACATGTTCTCATACCCTCTTTTTGAAGTACAGTTTTAAGTTCAATTGGATGGAGGCAGGAGATAAACATACTAATTTTATACTGATGATATGGGTTACTGTTTCTAAGTAGGAGTGTTTTAATGTCTGGGCTAGTTGGCTAGTTTCTGTCAAACAATAGTAGTACATTCATTGAGTGTTTTCTCTATGCCGGACATTGTTTTAAACACTTTACATTTATTATTGCATTTAATCCTCAAAGCAACCCTATAAAAATTATTATCATCATCCCTGCTTTATGAGAGGACATAAAAATAAATAAATAACAAAGACATGATTTGAACCCAGGAGAACTGACTAGAATTCACACTCTTAATATGTATTAAACTATTTCCTCAAATGAAATGAGAAATTATTTCAACCAAAAATGTCACATCCAACATACATATTTTAAATCACTCTAACAAGAGGACCATAGAATTTTCTCTAGGGACAAAGGCAGGACACCCAGTGTTTTTTAAAAGTTGTATTTCATATTAAATGATACAGAATAACTGGGTCTTAACCAATACGTGTATAAATTCTTAAATATTAGACCTATGCATATGATGTTGTTGAACCTTCTCTGGGAGACAAATAGAAATGTATGTAACTGAATGGCAATTCTATCACCCCTTTGGCATGGTTGTATCTAAAGCATACAAGTCCTCATTTTAGACAACAAAACACTTGTGCTACTAATATTTTTTAAATGTTTATGAAAATTTATTTGAGCCAAAGAGAGGATACATCTGGAAGCAAGATCTCAAAAGACGGAGATAAATACTTCCTATGCTACGAATATTTTAGGTAAATAATGAGCTGTCTATAACCTAAGACTCATCTAAGACTTGTTTTGCTTCTATAATTATCAATTTGTGATTATTTCAGGCACTCATAGAAATGCAATTATTCAAACCTTATTGAAATTAAATTCTCTTGAGTTTAATTTGGAAGTGGGTGGGGGAAAGAGGTACACAATGAGATATTTTTCAGAGAAAAGTTGTGTGCTTTCTTTTTGCAGGACAACAAATGCTATATAATTTAAATGTTTTCCACCTTCTGTTGTTTTTATGAAGTCAAATTTAGAGTCCCAGAGTAGCAGTAATTTTTTTATAATATGTTTTCATTGATTTTTAGAGGGGAAGGAAGGGAGAAAGATAGAAACATCGATGAGATGAGAAACATCATCAATCAGCTACCCTCCACTTGCCTTCCTACTGGGGATCGAGCCTGCAACTCAGGCATGTGCCCGGACTGGCAAATCCTTCCTGGGCTAACACCCAACCTCTGAGTCACACTGGCCAGGCAGGGTAGCAGTAATTTAACTAAACTGTCTGATAACTTATTTCCCATAGATTGACTCTTAGATACACCTTTCTTTCTTTTTATGTAAATCTGCAACTGTTCCATTTTAAATAAGTTCTTATGGAAATAAGCTGGACATAATACATTACAACAAATAAATGAAACTATAAATCGTTAAAACAAATTTTAACTCCTAATAAAAACAACATAAAGTTTTGGAATAGTTAACCTATCTTGCCATGTCAACTGAATCTTTTATAGTTATTCTGAATAGTAAGAAACCTTTCTTACCTTGAGCCTATGAAATTAATACTGAAAAGATAATTTTAGAATGGAAGCATATGGACTAGAAGAAGTCCCTTTATAAACCGAGAATGTCTAGAATTGTTTTTAATTTGTATAAATTCTTAGATTACCTGAATCTATTTAGGCAATTAAATAAACCTTTTTTTCTTTTTGCTTTGTATAAAAGATTTCTATTAATATAAGTCATCTATTTATTTTATGTTAGTTTCATAAAATGTCTATTCACTAGTATTTCATAAAACTTGGAATCATAAAGCTTAATCCAAATGATCCATCTCTCTTAATCCTAAACCTCATAGTCTCTTTCTTTCTTTTCTTGTTTTGTTAATCCTCACCAGAGGATATTTTTTCCATTGATTTTTAGAGAGAGTAGAAGGGTCGGGGAGAGACAGAGAGAGAAACATCAATGTAGAGAGAGACAGCACGCCTCCAGGACTGAAATCAAGCCTGCAACCAAGGTACGGCGCCCTTGACTGGAACTGAATCAGAACCCTTCAGTCCACTGGCCAACGCTCTAACCAATAAGCCAAACCGGCTAGGGCAGTCTCTTTTCTTTTCAGAGAAAATTCTCTTCCATGCCTCCATATTTCTACTATTTTCAATACGAAAGCATTGAATCAACAAAATTATAGCGATCTGAACTGACTTTAATACATATTTCCTGTTCCAAAACTGGAGTTATAAAATAAACTCATTGGAAAATGAGGCTAACGAGGCTTCATAGGTTTAATTAAATTAGCACTAAAGAACTTTCCCTCTTAGCCCACAATTAGGAATATGTGGGTCAGATAATATAATTCCAAAGACATGGAGAGTTCTTTGTGGCTTCTCATTCATGGCTATTAGATTTATGATTAAAATTTTCCAGATCTTTTTTTTTTTTATACTTTTTTTATTGATTTCAGAGAGGAAGGAAGGAGAGGGAGAGATAGAAACATCAATGATGAGAGAATCATTGACTGGCTGCCTCCTGCACAACCCACACTGGGGATCAAGCCTGCAACCCAGGCATGTGCCCTGACCAGGAATCGAACCGTGACCTCCTGGTTCATAGGTCGATGCTCAACCACTGAGCCATGCCAGCCGGGCTCCAGATCTTAATTTTAAAAAATATAACCCATAGTTAGAATAGCTAAATAGGCAAGTTTAAAAATTATTTGCAACCCATTAACAAGAACTTATATGCATATATGCATAACCCATGGATAGGCAGTAGTGCAGGGAAGGCCTGGGAAGGGGGTGGGAGTGAGGTGGAGGGGGTCAATGGGGAAAAAAAAGAGCAAGCATCTGTAGTACTTTCAACAATAAAGATAAAATTTAAAATAATAATAAATAAAAATAAATAAAGCCTAAGATACGACATTAATTATCTAGCTTTTACAATCCTTAACTATGATCAGTATCTGTGGATGCAGCCCCAGACTTGAGCATTTTTCTATTTTCTACTCATCCTCAATCTAGAACTTTAGGACAGTTCAGAACACAGCTCACTGTAAGCAGTTTACACTGCAAAACTCTTAATCACACGCGACTCTGTTCCCTCTACTTAGACCAGTTTGCTTAAGCTCAGGGCAAACATTGCTACCTTGGACTGCATTGGTCTTTTCCCACTAATTAACAGAAATCTGAATAAGACAGCTAAAAGGGAGAAAATTTAATTGATTCTTTCTACACACAAATTTTTCTGCCACTCTTTATTTTGAGATTTCCCGTAAGTTCCTTTCTGAGGCATTCTGAGTGCCCAGCCTACATTAGTTAATATCAAGCCAGACACAACCTTTCCCAGGAAGTCTTCGAACAGTGTTTCTTAAACATTAATTGCATACATATCATCCTGGTATCTTGTTCAACTGCAGAGTCTGATTCAAGTGTCTGGGATGAGGCCTAAGAACTTGCAGCTCTAACAAGTTCCCAGGTTATGCTGATCCTTGCTGATCTGAAGAGCACACTTTGAGCAGCAAGGCTTGAAAGAAGACTTTCAAATTTTGATAATTAAATGATCCCTCTCATATTCAGAGACTTAACTGTATCTGAATTTACTCATCTGCAAAATCAGT
This sequence comes from Myotis yumanensis, assembly GCF_028538775.1. Lineage (NCBI taxonomy): Eukaryota > Metazoa > Chordata > Mammalia > Chiroptera > Vespertilionidae > Myotis > Myotis yumanensis. Next base: position 30,358,732 of record NW_027223759.1, on the reverse strand, counting down.
GATATAATCTCTAAGGTCCCTTCCAGCTCAGTGACTCTATAATTTATTATCTTCATCCCTTATCCCTACCCCCAGTTCAGTAAAGTAGGAATGATATAATAGTAATTTACTTAAGAATATGAATTACTCCTTCCACCTGATACTTTAATCCTTTTTCTAAAGAAGCTGCTGAACATGGAATCAAATATCACGCAATAATTTACCCTTTCTGAACAAAAATTCATACTGATTTTGTTATTACGTTCCTAAGAAGAAACATTTTATTTTATTTTATTAAATATATATTTTGTTGATTTTTTACAGAGAGGAAGGGAGAGGGATAGAGAGTTAGAAACATCGATGAGAGAGAAACATCGATCAGCTGCCTCCTGCACACCCCCTACTGGGGATGTGCCCGCAACCAAGGTACATGCCCTTGACTGGAATCGAACTTGGGACCCTTCAGTCCGCAGGCTGACGCTGTATCCACTGAGCCAAACCAGTTAGGACAGAAGAAACATTTTAATATGTTGAACTGACTACCTTTCTGTGAAGTACCCAAATATTTTTTCACTGAAATCCTACTTGATTCTTGAAAAAAAAAAAAAAAAGTAACTAAATTCAAGTCTATAAAACTTTCTCTAAATTATGGTGTTTTTTTTTTGGCCCAGGACGCTAATCTCTCTCTACCCCTAGGCTTCTTGAGTTTAAACAGTTTACAATAAAAGGGCTGGTTGGTGCTCTGAAATCCTGAGAAGTTATCTTTGTCCTCCTTCAATTATCTCAATCATCTTATGCCTGTCAAAGTTAGATACACTTGCAAAAACCAGGAAAAGTAGTTTATATTTTGTCAGCGGACATAGGACAAGCTGTAAAAAGGATTTATTTAATCCTCACCTGAAGATATGTTTATTGATTTTAGAAAGAGAGGAAAGGGGCGGGAGGGAGAGAAGGGGAGACGCAGAGAGAGAGACAGCAATGTGAGAGCAGAACATAGATGGGCTCCCTCATGCATGTCCCCTATCAGGGATTGAGCCCACAACCTGGGCATGTGCCCAGTCTAGGAATCGAACTGACCACCTTTTGGTGCACAGGATGACACCCAACCAACTGAGCCACACAGGCCAGCGTGGCTCATGAATACATTTTAGTTTGAAACTACAAATCTGTATGTGGTGGGTATATGCATAATACGTAATGTAGCAAATCTCTTTTGTATGGATACTTGTCTAAGTAAATTTATTGGAAAGCTATGTAGAATATTCAATACCATATCCAAAACCTTACATTTTAAAACAGTTTATATTTCTTAAATGCTTAAGACTGTATGAGGTATATGGTGTTTTTTAAAAATAAAGAGTTTGTTAAATAAATTAAGTACTATGTCTAATCCTGAGATTTTCTGTTTAAACCAAAAGTTTGTATCACTTATTTCATCTCCGTAACTTGAAGTGAATGATGGGACTTGAAAGGATAATAATCCACTTTTCCTCAGTATAACCTGAAGCCATTTCTTTTACAAACTTTATTTAAGAGCTATTTCTGTCAAAAAGAAAACTCAAATAATTTCACTTAATTATTTCACCAAATGAGTTTGCTATACAAGGTTCATGTTGCTAGTTATTGCTAGAAGTGAGCCCAAATCCCAGGCATCACTGATAATTTCATTCTAATACTCTTTTTTTTTTTTTTTTGGCCACATTACATTGCTTCCTCCATATGGTAAAAGATTTTCTTCTTATATAACAGCAGCTTAAAAATAAAATTTTATTTGAATAGCAAGGTCAAGTTCTAGGTGCAACATCCTGTAAATTTTTTAAAATCACAAAAGGAATAGACCAAACAGCAAAGGTCACAACAATGCTACACACTGATTTAGAAAAGGGTTTTAATTATAAGAACAAAAATATATTTAGAAGGTACCATCTGCAGAAATATATTTTTAATATTATTGATTCCATTATCTGAAGTTAAACATTATCTTGCAGTTTGTCATTAAATTTCAGGTAAACAAAAAAAAAAAAAGTTAAAAAATATGTAGCACTGAAGAAAAACTGCAGATTGAAGGTTGTCATTTTGTTTTGTTTTTCTTTCTTTCAGAGGCTATGTGGCCCCTCCCACTTGTTCTGTGCCCTGCCTGGTTATTTCTTGATGTTCTTTTTTCTACTGCATCCATTATGCATCTCTGTGCCATTTCAGTGGATCGTTATATAGCCATCAAAAAGCCAATCCAGGCTAATCAATATAACTCACGAGCTACAGCAATCATCAAGATTACAGCGGTGTGGTTAATTTCAATAGGTATGTCGGAAATGTCAGGGAGCAGGGTGGTGTATATAGCCTTTGGTTCCATTTAGCTAGAATTCCAGGCCTGGTGGGTTATGAAACTCAGCACAAAAAGTCAAGGCAGCTTACTGACACATCTACACAAGCTTCTATGCCATTACATTAATCATACAGCTTCTAAACTATACTACCAGCAAAAAGTATAAAAAAGCAGAAAAGTTCATGTCCTCAGAAAGATCCATTTTCATGTTTACTGATCTATCTTCCAGTTTTAATTTTGACATGCAGGAAGAGTAAGTCTAAAAAAACAGTTTTCATATTTGTTAACAGATCACTAAGGTCTAGGTAGCATACAGAATCCCAAAATATTAAAATAACAACAAGAACAACAAAAAAGCATCTTAAATCACATCTAAGAAGACAAATAGAAAAAAAAAAAACAGTCCAAGTATTTTGTATGCAGGTATCAAAGATCATAAATTCATCTTGGAAGCAAATATGTGTACATACTAAAGGCAGTAAATGTCTAAGTGTTTTGAATATGTTTAATTAGAAGTTTTAAGAGAGATACAAATGATGTTCAGAAATGATTTATAGAAAGCAATCATATTTCTTCTGAACAGTTTTATGGCTCTATGCCCATCTTCAATAGCTGCTATAATATAGTATCTTAGCATAAAGTACAGCATAAATAACTCAAACCTCTTATAAGTTAATATTAGAAAAACAAACAAATTCACAACAATTACTATGATCATTCAAGTCTTCATGGTATAAAATATTCAAAGAGGAAAGAAAAAAATCAAGAGATCTAGCATGCTAAAAGGAAAGCAAGAAAAGATGTGACTTCTCTCTAATCAGAAAAGAACACTGGGGCAAAAAAGCAAGACACTGAAATTAAACCTTTATATTCCTAAAATAATGACACCAGGGCCAAACCTCTTAAAAAGCCTGGAGGTAAAAGAAAGGAGTGGTACTTCTCTGGCTTAGGAAAAAAGTAGGGTCAAAGAAAAGTCTATTCAGAATGGAGAGATTTGCAAACAGTTTGGAGGGCAGAGCCTGATTGACAGCAGAAGAGGCTCCCCCAAAGGAAGCTAGGGAAAAGGCATGGAAGATACTAGGCGACAATTACCAATATTTAAAGTGGAGAGGAGGAAACCTAAAATAGTTCACTTCAAAAGACCCACATCTTTTGGGGTAGGGTGGGAAGAATAGGCAAAGGAAGGAAGAAAATAGGAAAAATGAATTCTTAAGAATTAAAACATTTGAAACTGTGAAATATGATCAAGCCAATATATATAAACAGCTTGTTGATAGATGTGGTGCCTCAATTAAGGTTGGATAACATGAATTTATAAATTGATCAAAATTGTATTGAGCATCTATGATGTGCCAGGTACTAAGACAACAAAGATGAATAAGAAAAAGAATCTTTGCCCGGCCGGTGTGGCTCAGTGGTTTAGCGTTGACCCATGAACCAAGAGGTTACTGGTTCAGTTCCAGGTCAAGGAACATGCCCAGGTTTCAGGCTCAATCTCCAGTAGGGGCATGCAATGTTTCTCTCTCATTGATGTTTCTATCTCTCTATCCCTCTGCTTTCCTCTCTCTCTCAAATCAATTTTTTTAAAAAAGATTTTAAAAAAAGAAAAAGAATCTTTACACTCAAGGAAGGAGATACAGAAATAAATTAGGCTAATACAAAGATATAAGTATGCAGGGAAAAAAAAATAATAAAAAGACCCCAGATTTATGGTGTTGGAAGGAATCTTACAAATCTACACTTTCCTTTTATATATGAGAAAAAATCTAGAGGTTTAAATGGTTGGCTTAAGGATTCTTACAGCTTTTCAGCACCAAGGCCAAGATCAATGCTCTTTTCATTTCATCACACTGTCTTGTAGAACCAATGACAATTTAGTAACTTTGTAAAAGAAAAGCTGATGATGGGGTTAGTTCGGTTTTTAAATTCTTCAAAGTACTAAAAAAGCTCACTTTCTTCTTCTGGATTTATGATTATCCAAGGTAACACTTGGCAATAGTAAGATATTAAAGGAGAATAAGAAGGGAAAGGTTTAAAAAGTACCAATGGAAACGTTTGTATTGGCCAACAATCTGGCTGAGAATGTAATGTGAGCCTTGATAAGGTTAACGGAATGTGAAAATAGAGAAGGAAGGATGGACTAGAGGTCAAGGTAACAGTAAACAGAAGTTCTACGGTAATAAAGATTAGAAGGGCAAGAAAGGGAAATATAAGAGTTCATAATTTTAGATAAGGGATAATTTTAAGTGGATTTAAAAAAGGCTTCAGAAGTGCAAACAATAATAATTGCAGTTGAGAAGTTCAAGAACATAAAATTAAGGTGTAAGGGTCAACAATGGGATAAGGTCATGGGAGATGTTAGCAATGAAACAGTGGAGAGGAAGACTATAACAAGGAGCTATCAAGCAAGATAACAAATGTCCAGGAGGTTGGTAGATAAATGGAGAATAGAGTGGTATAAGTCAATTAAATAGACTTTAAAAGGGAAATGTTTTTTTGGAAAGGAGAGTAGAATGATTACCTGGAAGTAAGACAGTAGAGCAGGGTTCAGCCAACTTTTTCTGTAAAGGGCAAAATAGTTGCCACAACTATTCAACTCTGCAGCAGAACAAAAGCAGCCATAGAAATACGTTAACCATGAGTATGGCTATGTTCCAATAAAATTTTATTTACAAAAAGAGAAGACAGGCCAGATTTAGCCTTCAAGTTGTAGTTTGCTGACCCCTAGTGTAGAATAGTTAAGTATACAGAATCCTCTTTCTGGTGATAGTCCTGCAGAAAAGTAGAAAAAGCAGTGGCCTCCACTGGAAAGGGTTTGAGGAAAACTTTCTTGTCAAGGGCTCTTTAGCTACCATAAAAAGGCTGTGCAGACAAAGGAGTACTTTTAGATTCATACAACACAAGGATTCTAGAGGTTCCTAAATATTAATTCAGTCTTATTTTAAAATATCTGCTCTTTCAAAGGGAAAAGATTCAGGCTAACCCTTGTGTTACTTGTCTTCCTAATAAACTACTCACTAAGCAAAATAATATTTAACTATTTAGAGTATTTAAAGTATTAGAAAATTAGCATGAGGTACATTTCTTTCATATCTATTAGAGGAATTCAATCCTAAAATAAATTTCATGATTCACATAGTCTCAAAATTTTAAGAAGCATTTTTTAAAAACAATGAACCCTTTAGTTTTCCCTAAGAAGAAGGAAAAGGTTAAAAGACATTCATAAACATCAAAAGGTAAAACTATCTGTTAAAAGAAACCATGTAATGTCAAGATGATACTGATTCAGAATTAATATGTTGTATGAACATACTCTGACAGCTCTTAGAACAGTGGTTCTCAACCTTCTGGCCCTTTAAATACAGTTCCTCATGTTGTGACCCAACCATAAAATTATTTTCGTTGCTAACTTCATAACTGTAATGTTGCTACTGTTATGAATTGTAATGTAAATATCTGATATGCAGGATGGTCTTAGGCGACTCCTGTGGAAGGGTCGTTCGACCGCCAAAGGGGTCGCGACCCACAGGTTGAGAACTGCTGTCTTAGAACAACTAACTACATCGAATAAGATAAAAGCAGAGTCTCTTGAATACCTTTTCCTTAAGCTGAGATAGATCAACAAACAAAAATAGATGATGAGAAGTAGAGAGTAAATGAAGACATTCTCTACTATCCTATGAACATATATTTTTAGGAAAGCTTTAATATAAACCTGAAATCACTAGCCAATGTCTGTTTAAAAAATAGATTTGCGCCGAAACCGGTTTGGCTCAGTGGATAGAGCGTCGGCCTGCGGACTCAAGGGTCCCAGGTTCGATTCCGGTCAAGGGCATGTACCTGGGTTGCGGGCACATCCCCAGTAGGAGATGTGCAGGAGGCAGCTGATCGATGTTTCTCTCCATCGATGTTTCTGACTCTCTATCTCTCTCCCTTCCTCTCTGTAAAAAATCAATAAAATATATTAAAAAAAAAAATAGATTTGCTTACTTAGGCTCTATTTTTCAAATCTTCCCTTGATTAAGTGCTTTGACAGATTCTGTATTGTGGGTACCAGGAATTACAATATACTAACCACATAAAGTCACTAAAATAAACTTTAAGAGGACCTAATCTAAGAATCAAAAGTCATAAAATTAATTTATCTTATTTCCTCTTTCTTAGGCATTGCTGTTCCAGTCCCTATTAAAGGGATAGAAACTGATGTGGGTAATCCAAATAACATCACTTGTGAACTGACAAAAGATCGTTTTGGCAATTTCATGCTCTTTGGCTCACTGGCTTCCTTTTTTATACCTCTGGCGATCATGATTATCACCTACTTTCTTACTATACATGCTTTACAAAAGAAAGCTTACTTGGTCAGAAACAAGCCATCTCAACGCCTAACGTGGCTGACTGTGTCCACAGTTTTCCAAAGGGAGGAAACACCTTGCTCCTCACCTGAAAAAGTGGCAATGCTGGATGGTTCTCACAAGGACAAAACTCTGCCCAACTCAAGCCATGATATACTTATGCGAAGAATGTCCACAGTTGGAAAAAAGTCACTGCAGACCATTTCCAATGAACAGAGAGCCTCAAAGGTTCTAGGGATTGTGTTTTTCCTCTTTTTGCTTATGTGGTGCCCCTTTTTTATTACAAACATAACTTTAGTTTTATGTGATTCCTGCAACCAGACTACTCTCAAAATGCTCCTGGAGATATTTGTGTGGATAGGCTACGTTTCCTCAGGCGTGAATCCTTTAGTCTATACCCTCTTCAACAAGACATTTCGGGATGCATTTGGCCGATACATCATCTGCAATTACCGGGACACAAAATCAGTAAAAACTCTTAGAAAGTGCTCGAGTAATATCTTCCGGAATCCAATGGCAGAGAACTCTAAATTTTTCATAAAACATGGGATACGAAATGGGATTAATCCTGCTATGTACCAAAGCCCAAGGAGGCTCCGAAGTTCAACCATTCAGTCTTCTTCAATCATTCTACTAGATACACTTCTTCTCACCGAAAATGAAGGTGACAAAACTGAAGAGCAAGTCAGTTATGTATAGAAGAAATGACAGTTTTCATTTAATATAATGATGAGTAGGATGATGAAGCAGATATGAATGAACCAAGAATTATGTAAAGAACTTAACTCATGTATCATATCATCTCTTTAAACTAAGAGTTATGTATTAAGAGTATCCAATTTTCTTTATTTGAACACAATTACTCGATGAAAAAATCATTTTGTACAGCTGCAAATTAAAATAATCCAGCACCCTGGTTAAACGTTGAGGTAGTCAAATGAAATAAAATTAAATAAATCAATACATCTCAGGCTTACAAATGTCTTCATAAGAATTTATTTAGTTCCTACTTGTATGCAAAGCTGTGCTACAAGTGAAATAAAACAAAACAAACAAAGCATTATCCTTGTCTTCAATGTCTTAAAAGCATAAGGTATAACAACAGTGATAGGAACAGAGGACTAGGAATAAGTGTATAAAATAATGATCACTTCTGGAGATAAGAAGTTAAGATTGTCATTTATAGTGTGGGTTAGTTAGTAGTCATAATTTTGCTTTCATCAGGAAATTGCCTTGATGGACGGGGTAGGGAGGACAGCAGTTGGATATCACACAAAATAATAGGATCTTAGAACTATAGCCGTTTATTAAATAGCTGATACCAGGGATCTATTCAGCAGAGGTGGGTCTACTAGAGGAGGAGAAAACAAATGAAATCACTTTTGGATACCTAAACCTTCTTAAATAACATGTGCAAGCTGGAGGCATGAGACCTCAATCCAGGAACCTAAACTTAAATGGTCTCGTAAGTTGAGATCATGGCTGCCAAAGCTTACCCAAAGACTTGGTTGAACTTCGGGCACAAACATTTTTTATTTACCCTCTCATTTTTTCATTTTGTACCACTAGATCTGGGAATAAATTCAATCTGTCATTTACTAGCTAACTGATTAGATTTAAAGATACTAAATTTCTCTGAGCTGCAGTTTCCTCATTTACATTTCATAGGGTTCTTATGGGGGTAAATATAGTAAATGGCAGACTATTCTTTTTACTTTTTAAAATTTTATTTTTATGCTACTCTCATATATTTAGGCTGAGGGGGTGTGCAGTGAAGACAGCACATATCTTAGCTTTTTCTTTTCATGTTGATCCATTCTTATGCTTCAACCTATTATTCTATTGCTCTCCTTCTGAACACAACTCAGTTTTAAAAAAGAAAATCCTCACTCAGGACATGCTTTTTATTTATTTTAGAGATAGAAAAAGGGAAAGGGAGGGAGGGAGGGGGAGAGAGAGAGAGAGAGAGAGAGAGAGAGCGAGAGAAATCGGCTGCCTTGTGTATGTGCCCCGACCGGGTATTGAACCCACAACCTGGGTATGTGCCCTGACCAGGAATCAAACCCACAGCCCCTTGGTGCATGGGACAACACTCCAACCCACTGAGCACACTGGCCAGGGCGCAACTCAGTTTTAAAAAATTACTTCAAGAAACATGTTGGCTATTACTCAGCCCAAGTAAACCAGGTATATATTCTCCAAATGAAATGGCAGAATCCTTCCCTATAATCTGGGTCTAATATATATATATCTTACAAGCTCTATGTCATCTGCCAAAAAGAGTATATCTTACAAATATAATTCCTAAATTATCAAAGCTTTAGGCACTTATCCTCACCAGTCTAAGATTTTTCAGCAACATTAAGGATAGGCTATCTCAAATAATTTATGTTCCTAAAACAACAACAACAAAAAACATTCTTTTCAGTTTTGGTTCCAGTCTCTAATACGATGGAATTGGCATATGTTAATATTTATATTCATGTAAAGTCTTGTGAGATTTAGTTTTCAGACATCACTCTGTCTTTCAAATGGTATCTTATGTATCTGACGGTATCTATAATTGTTTCAGGAAATCTAAATACTAGAGATAGCAATCACACTGCCAAGCTCTACTTCTAGACAATCCAGAGTAGAAGAACTATCTTCCAACATGCTCTACATTGCCTCCAAATATGTGTATGTGCTTAAACATACGCTCACCTATAAAATTAACTATTAGACCTTTAAACTATTTAGCTTCAATATCTGAAAGAAAAAAAACCTCGCCGAAACCGGTTTGGCTCAGTGGATGGAGCGTCGGCCTGCGGACTGAGGGGTCCCGGGTTCGATTCCGGTCGGGGGCATGTGCCTGGGTTGCGGGCACATCCCCAGTGGGGGATGTGCGGGAGGCAGCTGATCGATGTTTCTCTCTCATCGATGTTTCTAACTCTCTGTCCCTCTCCCTTCCTCTCTGTAAAAAAATCAATAAAATATATTTAAAAAAAAAAAAAAGAAAAAAAACCTCTTTGCTTGCAGTTAGCTGAGAGATCTTTCTAGTTAATGAATGAGGGCATTCTACTATTTTCAGAAGATTCTAGAAAATGGAATACAAACCCAATATAAACTATTTCTGAAAAAAGGACAATATAGCACAATCTTTTTACCACTTTGATACATAATTGATATTTATATTTCAGAATACTTTAATTTTTAAGCAAATCTCAAAAGTTAACTAATCCTATGGCAACACAGAAACTCTATTTACTAATCTTACCTTCGAAGAAAAGGACTAGGTTGTACCTCTCTAGAAGAATAATTTTGAAAAAAGAAAAACTTTCATTCTATTCCATATTTATTAATTAATGGAGAAGAAAAACAAAGGTGTAGAAAAAAGAAAGAAAGTTATAGCACCCAGAACATAAACACAAAGATACTGAGGCAGAAAAAGAGAACAGCATACCAAAAATATGTATCAAGTTGATATACAATTGTAAATAGAGATATTGTAAAGGTAATTCATGCATTTGGTGCTAACTGGTTGATTGCTAGGGTTCCCTAAAATTCTAAGGATCTATAATGATGCAACATTTTTACATTCAAGGAACCTATTTTTGTGGCCTAAAAGATACCTGCACAAAGAATCTCCCTCACACCTAACAAGATCCATCCATATCTGAAAACATTATACACTTTAATGTATACACTAAGAATTATTTAGTTGCAAACTGTAACAGTGGAAGTAGCAGCAAAGATGACCAAGGACCTCCAAGATCGTTTCATTTTAAGGTCTATGTCAGATCAATTAACTTATTCACCATCATAGCAAATTTTTTTCAATTTGCTATAATAATAAAATCTTGCTGCTAGACTGGTAACAATGGGACCAACAATTACCTAATTATTAGATAAAAAATGTATTAGGCTCATTTCAATCTGACAAGAATGCCTTTCAATTTAGTTGTCTATTTTTATCATATACATTATGAACAAATAACCCACAAACTAAAAGAAAGAAACAGTAAAAATACTACAATTCTTTGGAATATCCTGAGAATAAAGGAGATAATATACATGAGAATTTTTTGTTCCCACAGAGACAATTTCATACTAGTTGCTGAAATACAAATACATTATTTACTGGTATGTTTGAAATGGTCTGTTCAATAAGTACACTCTAAAAACAAAGTTAAAAAAAATTAGAAGAAATAAATCCTCAAAACATGGTTCACGAAGGCCAAATGTCTGCAGTTATTTAAAAAATGACATCTACCAGGGAAGAAATGATAAAATGGAACACACTAAGAGAGTAAATGATGACAAATCAGAAAACATTTACTATTCTTAAAAGACAGGACAGAAACTTTCTAAATATTAATGAGGAAATTTGAGAATAAACATGCTCTATCAGAGCCATTTAGGAAGATAGTGTTCTAACAAAAAGGCATGGTAGAGAAAGCATTGGTTTATCATGAAACCTGTTTTGAATTTCAGTTCTATCATTTAGCGCTATAACAATGGGAAATTTTATTAACTATTTTGGAATTCAATTTCTTTCTCTTTTAAAAAATGAGAATATTGGTTAACTTCTAAGTTTCCACTGGAAAAATTAAAAATTCTCACTCCTAGGAAATGGTACTAATCTTAAATTTAGAAAAAACTGTTTTAACTGTAGCTCCTTAGATAAATTGATTACATTTAATTACCTTCATTTATGAAGTTTTAGACAAAACCATCTCTAAAGTCTTTTTTCAGTTTCTACTTCTTATAAGAATCATATTATGAAAAGAAAACTCAAAATGGTCCCTTTGAAATAAAGAGCACATAAACAACTCCTTAGCTGGATCTGACTATCCTATATCCTAGGTCAGTGGTCGGCAAACTGGCCCCTTGAGTGTGGCTCTTCCACAAAATACCACATGCGGGCACGCACATACAGTGCGATTGAAACTTCGTGGCCCATGCCACGGGGCCAAAGAGCCACATGTGGCTCGCGAGGCGCGGTTTGCCGACCACTGTCCTAGGCAGATCTTAGCAAAGCCTAACAGCAGCTCGTGGGAGACATCTGTTGCTGAAACTGGGAATTTAGCACATGTGTGAGCTACAGGAATATAGGGGCAAAGTGAATTGTTAATTTGAGAGCAAACAAAAAACTTTTCAATTAGTTCATCAACTTCCTATGTGGCAGAATATACACACTAGGCCACTGATTTATATAACTTGAAATATAGTCACTCATAGGGAGAATGAACAGCTGACAAGAAGCAAAACAAAGAAAGAGACTATCATGAGTAGGATTCTTTACACAAGCCAACAGTTACTAAGAGTACACCTAGAAGATATACTTTCCATACTAAAATTATCTAGTTTGAAAATCTTTAAAATACCCAAACCTTTCTGGATAGCAATAATAAAATCATTAGTTTTTGTTTTTGAATTGTGTCTAAACTCTAGAGCAAAGATTTAAGAAGATGAGGATCACAGCTCAGTTAAAATGATATATCAAAGATGACAGGAAAGAAATAGAACTATTCAACTTCTATTTTGCTTCTTCCATCTTTTCTCTCAGGAGAATGATTTTTAGACCAGAAAGATAAAAAGCAATGTGAAGATGGATCAAAATGCAAAACAGGTGAAGAGAATGACTGCCTTAAATGAGTTCAAGTCTCTAAAATAAATGAACCACCTGCCTGAAATAGAACTTGCCACTGTAATCATAGAACTACTGCTGACAAATCTGAGGAAAAATAGAAAATCGCAAAGGTACAACAGTGGCTAAATAAAATATCCCAATGTTCAGAACAAAACTTTTCAAGAAAGTGGATTTGAGAAATTAAAAGTAAAGTTGGGTGCAGAGCTTTTTAAAAAAATGTAGAATAGCTTAATATACATAGGTTTTGTTAGATCTTAGAAAAGGAATGAACACTTGACGCATCTAGAGATTTACTAAATTAAGAAACAATAAGCAACTAATCACATACCTTGTTTTGGAGGTATCAGACTAGCAGATCTGTGTAATACATTTAGAATTTAGTGAAGGCTCTCTAGTGTCTTTGTAAACAAGTTGGACAAATGAGGGTTAGAGGATAATACAGTGAACATTAGTAGTTGGTTGAACAACCTCATTCAATAAAACTCACTGGTATAAGGAGAAATCAATTAGCATGCCATATGGGTCTGTGCTTTGCAATTTTACTCAACATTTTTATCTACAACTAGAAGCCCGATGCATTAAGATTCGTGCAAGAATAGGCCTTCCTTCCCCTGGCGGCCAGCATGCGGTGGGGCTCGCTCCGGCAGTCTGTGCAGCAGCGGCGGAGGCGGGGAGGACTGGAGAGGTTTCGTGCGCTAGTGCGTTTCACTTTCCCACTGTGAAAGTGGGATGCAACTGGCCCCCTTCCTCATCCTCTTCCTCCTCCGCCCTCCCTCCCTCCATGCTCATTGCCCCTCCCCTATTGATTTGGCAAGATAGGGAGGAGGGAGATCTGATAATTTGAGTTACTGTGTAGGTGGCTTCTTTCATCTATTCAAAACAAAGCTGAGCCACCTGCCGCTGCCACCACGGCTGCCACCATCACCCCTTGGCTGGCCCAGGTCTCCCAGGGCACACTAACTGTGCACCGAATGAGCTCCAGCGCACGTCCACACCCGAGGGGCTGCTCCAACGCTAGGGTTTTGTTTACCAGAGCAGCAGGGCAGGGGTGGGGTAGAGGGAGATGCCAGACACCGGGAGCTACGACCTCAGGCACCAGAGGGTTGCCTCTGAGGCCAGAGGCTGGGCCACAGGGAGGCTGCAAGGATGGTTGACAGGTGTGGAGTGCAGCAGGGAGGCCCTGAGGAGGCGTGCTGCCCAGAGGCCTAGAGTGGCGGGGGGTGGGGCTGCTGCCACCTTTGTCTGGTTAATTTGCATACTAGCTCCTGATTGGCTGTGGGGGCGTCATGAAGTGACGGTCAATTCACATATTTCTCTTTTATTAGATATGATAGGAAGAAAATCTTTTATAGCTTGCAGTAATTGGATAGCTTCCTATCTGGGAGATAATGGAGAAGATCCTGTAATCAGTTCACAGTAGATGGTCAATACATATTTGTCAAGTTATATCACAACTCTCTGTAACAAAGGTTCACTCCCAGGAACTTGGGGTAGAAAATCTATATCAGAGATTAAAAGGATACGAGACACTTGACTCATCTAACATGTACCCTGGGAACTTATTTTGTGTAACTTCATCACAAATAAGCTGTAATAAGCAGTGTCCAAATAGAGCTTAAAAGAAGTACTTTTAATTTCCTCTGTTAGATTTTAAGATAAAAACAAAACAGTGGTATTTGAAATCAGAGCTAAGCAGACAGTGAGAACTAATGGAAGAAGCACTACTCCATCTACCACCACTATTATAATTACCACTAACGCACACTTAAACAGCATTTACTATTGCCAGAGCCTGTCCTAAAGGCTTAGATAATCATAAAAAACACACACAAATATTATACCCATTTCACAGACAAGTAATCTGAGGCTTAAGGAGGATAAGTAGCAAGCCCAAAGTTACTCAGCTAATAAGTAGCAGAGCCAGGATTCAATACAGGCAGATTCGTTTTAGAATGTGTCCTCTTAATCACAACTATATTATAATACCAAAGGCTTCTCCAAATCTTCAAGTCCAAAAATAGTATTTTTAAGTCTGCAAGTTTTTTTTTTTACCATTTTGCATTTAAACAAAGCCTATTACCTTTTACTTTCATGAAAGAGCTTCAAGAACTCTATAAACCTGTGTAAGAGGTGTCATTCCATTTGAATTACCAATATACATGGGAAGAGGAATACTGAAGGTGTTACTCAGATTTTGAAAAGTGAATAAGCAGAAACGTAACAAAAAATAAAGAGAAATAGTAAGTGATTTTATTCTTTCTCAAATAGGTTCTCAGAATCCCAAGACAAACTTGCTTATTAGTCAGGTGACCAGTACTAATCTTATTGTTAAATGGCCCTTATTCTAAACCTAAATATATTCCTCAGGTATTTGAATTTCTGTTTAGTTACTGACTACAAAAAGAAATGGAATATAAATAGAACTGGAAGTTAGAAATTATTACCTGAATAGAATGAACCCAAGTGATTCTACTGCTGCCCTTCTGACATCATCATTAACATCGCTCACCTGGGAAAAAATTTAAGAATGATTACATTATACCATGCATTTTATTACCAGATCAAACTTATAGGAACCAACATCATTCAAATATACATTAGACCTCATTAATATGTTATTTTTTTATTAGAATGTCTTTCCCCAATTTAGAAAAACTTGTCTGAGAATGTCTTTATTTCAGGGCTTACAAGTTTTAAAACTTGATGGTTTTTAAGGTTCAGAACTACTTCTAAAGACTATTTCAGCTGCATTATGGCTTTTGTGGGCTACTATGAAATCCTAACCATTCCTTCAATGTTATTTTCAAAAACTTATGTCCTAAGGTTCAAGCAAAACGCAAACATTTAGAACATACCACATTCTACACTGATAAAGGATAAACTACTAGTAAGTACTGTGGGATGTGAATATCTCTGGGAAGGAGTTATGGATAGTTTTAAGCCCATCCTGCATGGGAAGTATTGACCTTGGGTTTATCTCCTCCCAGCATCATGAGAGCAGAAACCTACTGAGTTAAGACATATGTGGGGTGCTTGCTGTGTTACCAGGCAACAGTATTTATTGTTGAGAAGCTATATTTGGATTAGGAGGACTGAGTGGAAAAGCCTCTTGGAAAACATGGGCATTGGCTTTCCTGTGTAATGTTTTTCTTCAAATAGAGCATGTTCCTTAGGGGAGCCTGAAAGCTAGGTTCCCAGGCTGTGAAAAGAAATGGTTCCTATTGTTCATTAGGTTTCCTGGTCCCAGGGCTGCTGCACAGACTCACATAATAGTCTTGTCTCTTCAATGAGGGTGCCCCTTGGAGTTTCAGAAGTCATTGCACCTGAATGACTTTACGGATTTTCATTCAAACTGACAGACTGTTATCCTGTCCTTCATCCTTCTGAAAAACTATGTGAACCTGATGCTTGGATACAGCTGATCATGTCCTGTGAATGAGAATCTGAACCTGAGACCACTGATAGTGGTCATGTGATGTAGGTGCTGCACTCACCTAGACATGTAGGGTCCATTTGCAAACTTTCCCTTCCATCCCATCCCCAAGAAAGATCACAATACTTACAGCAACATGTAGCAGGCGTCGTATAGCTTTGTTGTTACCCGAGCCACAGTAAGCCATGGCTACGGTATACATTCCAGACCGTCGAAGAATTGGGTCCTAAGAAAACAATTCAATATCAATCACCAACTCATTTCAAACAATAACTTCTATAGACTAATGGGCATAGTTGTATGCACTGGGAGAGTTTGTTTTAGGTAGGAAAAGACAAATTCAAGAACTATTTTGTGGTTGGTTATTTTCTAAATGAATGGGGAAATAAGACTAACATGAGGAATTAACTGCTTGAAATTCCCAACATTCTGTGAAACATAACATGCCTGTTCTGCCTCATACATTCTAGAAAGTATAAACTCAGTATCAACATCTACTGCCCTGTGACACTCAACTTCCATTTATCAAAGGGACACAAAGAAGCCAGTTTCTATTCCATATTCTAACTTGCTTTTACTTTATTATTTAATTTGTTGGCACTGAACGCTGAGTAAGAAATACAGAGGTCTGATAGTTGAGCAAAATAATTAGTCATTTTATCAGTAAATTATAGCAGTGGTTCTTTTTTTTTAATGTTTTTATTGATTTTTAAAGAGAGAGGAAGGGAAAATTACAGAGATAGAAACACTGATGAAAGACAGACATCAATCGGCTGTCTCCTGCACACCGCTCACTGGAGATTGAGCTCACAACCTGGGCATGTGTGACCTCTTGGTTCATGGGTTGATGCTCAACCACTGAGTCACACTGACCGGGCTAGAAATAGTTCTTTTAATCAGATTATAGAGGACAGTATACTGCTGACTACTTATAATAATACCAATGTGAAAAGCAAACAAAAGACAATGGAAAAAACCTCATTCAATTAAGTAAGTAGAGATTGGCACTATTTTTTAAAATGAAAAACAAGGAAGTAAACTTTATCTTATTAAATGATTATGAAATCATCCCAAAAACACTATTTCTAAAAGGAATTAACTTGTAAATTACTAAACAAACATTTTTTGATTTATCTGAAAATCACTGATCTGAAATCTTCATTAAATTTAAAATCATCACCTCCTGTTCACATCTCCTAATCAGTATTTTTGTTTTCTAAATTCTATTAGATTTTATATATCTTATGAAAAGTTGTATTAACAAATGTAGCTAGGTGTTCTGAGGGGAACAGAGATAATTTCTAGTGAAGCTAAGTGTTTTATAAATGGTGGAAATAACTGGAAGGTGAGGGAGTGCCAAGAGAAGAGGATGGATGTGTGATTCACCTTATCACGGCAGAGAGATTCAATGAGAGCATCAGCCTCTTCCATCCTCCCATACATTACTAGTGCAATGCCAACGGCAAGACCACGCAGAATCTTCTCATGTTGAGTTTCTTGTGCATAGCCGACCATGTCCTCAATAGCCTGGGCATTTTTAGAGCCCAACATAACCAAACCTAGGGCCAGGCCAGCTGCTTCCCCTAGTGAGTAAAAAATTAAAGAACAAGAGCTATATATATAAACTCAATACAACATACCCTATTGGGAGCGGCATATTAGCACCAACTATCAAAACAACCATTAGCCCTGCCTGCGTGGCTTAGTGGTTAGACTGTCAACCCGCTAACTGAAAGGACGTGGGTTCGATTCCGGTCAAGGGCACTTACCTGGGCTGCAGGTTCCCTGCCTTGCTTGGGGCACGTTGAGGAGGCAACCAATTGATGTGGCTTTCTCACATCAATGTTTCTCTCCTCTCTCCCCATCCCTTCCAGTCTTTCTAAAAATTAATGGAAAATATTTCCTCCAGTGAGGATTAATAAAAAACAAAACAAAACAACCCAATCATTAGCTTCTGACTGCATTTTTTCAAACCATCTGATAAAAAGGAGGGTATTTTATATAGTTGTATATTTATAGCTTTTTTCTTTTTAAATCTTAACTGAGGGTACCATAGTAACCTACAGTGATTTCAATGGAGACATTATAACATTTTTTCTACATTATCAGCAGATAGTCCTATGACATAAGTAGGTCACTCTAATAAATTTGTGTTTGTATTTACAAAAGTCAGTTATATAGAGATACACACAGGCTATGCCATTTTTCAAAGCCTTTATATTACAAACATTTTTTTGAGTTTGACAAATGGGGGAAAAATCCACTCCCTCTTCAAGTAGAGAATCGTTAGATTTTTAAGAGGCTATACAAATTATAGGTAGAAAATAAAAATTACAGTTAAATTAAATAAACCTAAAATTTGTTGTCTTTAGAATCACTTACCTGTCACAGCATCATCCTGATAAAGGTTTGTTTTTAGCAAATCATACACATCCTGGCGTGCAGTCCCCATGGCAGCCAAACCAAGGCCCAGACTGCCACCATGTCGAACAATCTAGGAGAAAAAGCATGGGCTCCATTGATGTAGTACATTGTACTTAAAATCCAAGCTTTAATTCTAATTTCAAAATATATTTTGATATAAATATGTAGAGCAGTTGGCTTAGTTAGAATGATCAAAGGATTTGAAAATCAAAAGGCCAATGGTAACCTCAGAAATTTCAATTTCAAAAGAATGGTGCTTGCTGATACAAAATAATAGTGAATTTAGAAGTGAATAAAAGAAGAAGAAAATGTGGAGTGAGACTATAACTCTCAGTACATTTATGTAAGAGGAAGAGAAAGATGACAACAACTAAGAGGAAGTAGCAAGTAACAAGGAAAATTTTTGTTAGGATAGGTGAGACATGAATATGCTTATGGGCTGAGGGGGGAAAGACAGCATAGAGGGAGGCTGAAAGGAGAAAAAGGTAGATCTTTTAATGGAATATGGAATAAAGTGGGAGAATATGGAGTCAAGAGCAAAAGTTGGTCTTTACTTGAAGAGGGACACCTGGTCATCTGACATTTTTTGAATGCACCCTATCTTTTTATTGGTGATAGCACCCCAATCTTGCTTGAAGAATACTCCTCCCCCATTGGTTAATCTTGGTGGGACTGTCATTTAAGAAGCTTCTACCTTCCTCTAGCCAAAGTATTGGCCTATGACCCAAAGATAGGTCAACTGGACGCTTTTCTAGAATTTTAATCGTTTTTAAGTGGAATGACCCAAGGACCAAAAACATTTAAGCTCACTCATCCTGACAGTAGGGCCCTGAAGAGACAATTCCATTATTCCTATTATCTATTTCCCTATAGCTACCCTGGCTCTTAACCGTTGTGAGAACTGGTTCATCAGCTTGTCCTTTAATTACATAAGCTATTTCCAATAAATTACTTGTTTAAGTTAGTCAGAGATGGTTTCTGTTGCTGGCAACCAAAAAGCTTTGTCTGATAAGTAAGTTTTTACCTGAGACCCGAGGAAGTAAGGTAAAGGTATGTGTAAATGTAGAGAAGATCTTGGATAGGGGGCTTACAAACTGGGACAGATGTTTCTATTGGCCTCAACCTTTTCACTAAAACAGGAGGACAAAGTTTTTTAGCTGACTCAGCTATTCTCCTAAAAGGTTTCTAAAAGAGTCTAACATAAACATTAAAGTCTAAAATCCTATTTCAAGGTACCTTAAAATAAGATAGAGCTAACTAAGGTTTTTCAAAAATTGACATTTAATACTTATCAAAGATCAAAAAAAAGCAAGAATTCTGATTCCAAAGAGAGGATATGCAATTTCTTTGGGACTAGTTTCCTGCAAAATGATAGGATTAGACTAAATGTTCACTAAGATCATCTATATAACATTACAAAACTCTAAAGTGTGGGAATAAAACGTGTGTTTTGAAAACAATACTGTCTGGGGACTTCCCAAATATAACAAAATTTCTATTCACTAAAATAATTTGGCGAATGTTTTCCTGGACCCTTAACTAATGAAAATTTAGTTTTCCATTCTAACACTTACATCATTGCTGGCATTCTTAAGCTGATTAAGCAGATAGTCAATTATATCACCTCCATGATTGGCATGAATTAGACCTAATGCATAGAGACCTCCACCTTCCTGATAGGCTGATCCTGGAGAGGTGTCCTTGGGAAGATATGTTGCCATTAACTGTAATGCTTCCTTCTCATGACCCTGTAAATTGGAGCCACAACAAAGGTGTCAGTAAGAGAAAGTAAGAAAAAGAGCTAACATTTTCTATGATTATTGCTTTTCTCCAGCATGTTCACTTGCTAAAAGAGGAGGAGGAAATGGGGCTCTTATACAACTTTATCACTTGAATGAGAGAAGAGCCTTTCAGAGACCCAGTCACATCCTATTTAGAAACAAATGCTTCAATTTTTCCCCTTGTTCTATAACATTTCCCCAAATTCATTTTATATTATGCAAACAACTTATTTCAATTCATCCTTTGAGAAATGGCTTAATTTTCATAGGAAAAGGATTTCCACCTTTTATTAAAAACCAACACATTTATATGTACTTTAATATCTTACTTTATCCTTCCCTATAAGAGGACTGATTTAACAAAATGTACATGTCAATGAATTATAGTAAACTTCTACATTTTATTAATTCCAGAAAGACTGCTCTGTTCTAATGCCTATTCCCACCGATCAGTGTATATTACCTTGTGAATTACACCCAAACTGGCTGTAGCTGTAAATTTTGCCCAGTTAGTGGCCCTGGCCAACCATTCCAAGTTATCTCTGTAAGAAAAGAAAATTAAGTAATTCTACTGAAACCAATTCCCCAGGCATTTTATAATTCTAAAGTCAAAGCATTAAAAATTTACCTTGAACTATTACAAATCTTTCACTGTATGGATCACAAATTACTGCTGATTCTATTTTACCTAAGTTGTTCTTAATATTTTGAAGACTTTTAAAAAATGCATAATATGTAATTCCACTATGAACAAAAGCAAAACTATACTAAATTTCTGAGCTTAATATATTTCATTCAAAAGCTGATACTCAAGCCAATTAATGAAGAGAATTAATTTTGCCTTAAAACAAGTAGGGCCCTGGCTGGGGTAGCTCAGTTGGTTAGAGGGTTGTCCTGATACGTCAAGGTTGTGGGTTTGATCCCCAGTCAGGGCACTTACAAGAAACAACCAATGAATGCATAAATAAGTTGAACAACAAATCTATCTCGTTCTCTCTCTCTAAAATTAATACATTAAAAAAAACTTAAAAAAAGAGAAAGAACCAGCCTCAATTAAAAAATAAACAAGTAGGCATATGCAATAAGTAAATATATAAAATAGCATAAATAAAATTTAAAATCCAGGACTGGCAGCAGGGGAAGTCTCCAATCCATGTAACAATGTCAACAGAGTTTCTGTTAAAGATGACTGTACAAAGCAGAAATCTTCCAGTATATTTACCTAAGAAACTGGTCACTGGTAGTCCCACAATGCATAAAAGAGTTTGCTATAACAGTTGCCGTATGACATACAGAATTCCGTACTGCATCCTTACAAAAACAAACAGATTTTTATCACTGGCAGAGTATTCATACACATTGCAAACTTACCCATGAACACACAACCAGAGTCCCTGTTTTATGGTGAAACATGAATGAACTGAACTAATATATTTAAAATAATGGATCTTGGCTATTTCTTTATAAAGATTAAAAACAAGTCAAATAGAGCTTTACTTGTGGTTTTAACTTGAGGTCAATAGATTTTAGGTAGGTTAATTTAGGTAGTAGATTTTCTAGTTTTGGTGTTCTGAATAGTTTAACTTACCATTTCTCTAAACTCAAGGTCTCCAAGCTGCTGGAGTAGCTTGAGGAGCAATGCTGCACCTTTTTTGGCACTGCACCTCTGGCAGCCATCAAGTAATCGTGTGTATTTTTAATAAGACTATATTATAAAGATTAGTTTCAAATAATTGTCATAAGTGCAAATTATGTAATTCTGTGTCCTTTCACCATTTGTAAAAATTGTATTAAAAGTTTGGAGAAGCATATTACATATGCTTTAATCAACTATTTAGTAATGGAATAGTACATGAATTTATTTAAAACCGGGTAAGTTAAGAACCACTGCTCTTAAGTTTGCAATTTAGTGGAAAAACAGACACATAAGCTATATCAATGTGCTGACAGTGTTTTTTGTCCAAGTGCTACGTGTATACATTAAAATAACAAGTGAGCTAAAAAAAAAATGGGGAAAAAAAATCCATTGAACTTCCCAATGAGAGATTAGCACAAGAACAGGAGCTCAATCAATATTAAGTCTCTTTCTTTTTCAACAAGTTAAGAGTTTCTCCCGTGGTTATTTTTATATAAAAACGTATTTCCATAATCAGAAATAAAATGCAACAAAGTATTCAGTAAGAAATAAATACAATTACTTATATTCAACAAATATTTTTTAAAAGGCTCCATTACAGATGCATTTCCTACCTTTGTGCTTTTTAGGATCATGAGATCTGTGTTATTATTTCGTATTAAAAATTGCAGATGTAACTCAATAGCCATTTCACCACTTAAAATTTTAATCATTTTCAAAGTCTGATCCTTGGGCTCTGGACTCTGCCAAAACAATAAACAAAGAATAAAAATTCATATATTACTGAAATCCACTAAGGCAACTTTATTTTAACAGCCCAAAACCAGTAAAATTCAAATATTTCATACATACAACAATACTCATTTTAACAGTAGGATCTGGAAAACTCATGTATAATTTATTTATTAGATACCATGATACCAGCTTGATGGAAGAATGTAACTCATTCTGAATTAGCTTCCAATGTAAAATATTTTTTAATATAAAAAAATAAGGTGTAGCTGAACCGGTTTGGCTCAGTGGATAGAGTGTTGGCCTGCGGAATGAAGGGTCCCAGGTTCGATTGTGGTCAAGGGCATGTACCTTGGTTGTGGGCACATCCCCACTGGGGGGTGTGCAGGAGGCAGCTTATCGATCTCTCTCATTGATGTTTTTAACTCTCTATCCCTCTCCCTTCTTCTCTGTGAAAAATCAATATATTAAAAATAAATAAATAAGGTGTAAAAGAATAACCAATTACTGATGCTATATAAGGAAAACTTTTATACAGAGCCAGCTTATACTTTATGTGAGGAACTGCCTAATCCAAACTGACAAAATCGAAAGCATCTTTAATCATCACATCTATATGATCTCATGAAATACCAAGCTATCAATCAACAAAACTATCCATCCAGTTAAAGAACAGCTGAAGTTCATACACCTGAGCATCAGAAACCAAAAGTCCTGATGAAGGAAAAATTTATATCCATTAATATTGCTGCTCTAATATTTAGCTAAGTCTTCTAAACACCATGAATACTAAGAAAAACGAAGACAACCAAATTGCCCACTCTACGATAAGTTGCCATTTATATAGAGGCTATACTTTTTTTCTCCCCCTGTGACAGGTAAGTCAGAGTTATTCTGAATGAAGTTCACTCTTTGGTTAGAATCTAGAGCAAGCATGTCAAACTCGCGGTCCACAACAAATATTTTTGCGGCTCAGCCAATATAATGGTATGTAAGAAACGTTTAAATAAAAATGTCATAACTTAATTTTTATAATATCCTGTTATACATAATTCCTAATAACGAACTGCAACGTTCACTAATGACTGATTACTATTATCGTGTTGCATTCATTTCCCTTACGCGCCTTATGCGCAGGCACACCGTTTCTCTCCACTAATACTAGCAGCAAATATTTTAGCAGCCGATTGCCACGTCATTAGTCTTGGACTGACTTGTTTGGTGTGCATAACAGGAAATATTTCACTTTCGGAGAACAAGAAAAATAGTCTTATTTGCATTACGCTTATTAATTTGTGCAGTTATTCAGTGTCTGGTAAATTAATGTTCAAGAAAAAATATTAATTTTTATTAAAATGTTCTATTATTTTATGTTAATGATTACTCATTTATTTCAGCCCTTTGTATTCAGCATGTCTCTACGAAATAAGCCTATGTTTCTATGAAAATTGAAGCTTTTGTTTTTTTGTGGGCCACATAAACTTAAACCTTGTTTATTTGGCCCGTGCTAGCCTTTGAGTTTGACATGCTTGATCTAGAGATTTGATTTCAAATATATTTTACTGGGATCAGTCTTTAAAATTTTACTTTTCACAGAAAATACATTTTTATAAAATGACTTTGGTGTCAAACCTAGTAATAAACCTCCATAAAAACAGGTGTATAACACTTTAAAATAATTTACAATATACTGTGGGAATATATGTTAAACAGCATCCATGACTTCAAAGAGCACACTTACCGCTTCTGGTGTCTTTCCTACAAGTACACTACCTGTCTTTTCTTCTGTTTCCATTGACTCACTAAAATGAAAAGAACCAACAGTTACTAATCTGATAAATCTCTTCTGAATAGCATATCTGGGTGATATATCTCACTTCCTCTTCCTTCCTCTATGAAATCAATAAAAATATATTTTAAAAAAACAGAAAAGGTTCTAATAAGACAGACATGGTTCAGTTATTGAATTTCCTCCAAATATATTCAAAAAATATACAAAGCAATTAACTAGGTTAGAAAAATGTATGAGCAACAAAACCAGGTGACAAAGTATCCCCCAAGTTCCCCAAACAAAGGTGGAGATACACCATCAATAGCTTACAAAACCAGTTTGATGTGAAGCAGTTGGGCTGCAATAACTCTCTATTTTTTTAAAATATCTTTATCGATTTCAGAGAAGTAGGGAGAGGAAGAGATAGAAACATCAATGATGAGAGAGAATCACTGATTGGCTGCCTCCTGCACACCCCCTACTGGGGATTGAGCCCACAACCTGGGCATGTGCCCTGACCAGAATTGAACCATGACCTGGTTTATAGGTTGATGCTCAACCACTGAGCCACACCAGCCAGGCTGCAACAACTCTTAAAACTAACCAGCCAACACTCCCTTCTAAGTTGAAGCACTATACTTTGAGGAGGAAATGCTGAGTATAGAATCCAAATTAAAAAGAAAAAAGGTCCAAATAAAAGTGAGAAAGAAAACAGAGCCAGGAGATCTCAGAACATAAAACACCATTTGTTTAATACTTCACAATACAACAGAAGAGGAAATTCTAGAGGGACGTGAAATTACAAAAAGCATCTTAAATGAGACTCTTTTGTAAAAGTTTAGGAAAAACTAATTTCAGGGAAGATAAGTCACAGAAAAGGTCAAAGTAAAATCCCATAAAATACTGTAACAAAAAAATTTTCAGAGGAGGTAAAAGACCTTTTAAAAATTATACAAGGTATAAAAGAATATTACATATCAGAATCAGAAAAACTCAGAAATGAAATAGAACTAGGGGAAAATTAGAAATGAAAGAGGAAAAAGATAATTTCAGAAATGAAGATTAATTCAGAAGGAACAGGTGAGCAAATAACTATGACACAAGAAAAGGAGACACACCAGAACCGGTTTGGCTCAGTGGATAGAGCATTGGTCTGCGGACTCGAGGGTCCCGGGTTGATTCCGGTCAAGGGCATGTACCTTGGTTGCGGGCACATCCCCAGTGGGGGGCGTGCAGGAGGCAGCTGATCGGTGTTTCTCTCTCATTGATGTTTCTGGCTCTCTATCTCTCTCCCTTCCTCTCTGTAAAAAATCAATAAAATATGTTAAAAAAAAAAAAAAAAAAAAAAGGAGACAGTAAGGAAAAAAATTTTTAAATAAAAAAGAAACAAACTAAATGTTAGTCTACTAAGATCTGGAACAAATTAAAGATGTTCATTTTCATCACTTCTATCTAATAATGTATTGGAAATGCTAGCCAACGCAGAACAAGGGAGAAAAGGTATAAAAGTTATAAAGGAAGAATTAAAATTTCTAGTCACAGATGACATGATTCCTATGTAGAAAATTCTATGACAGGATCTATAAAAAAATTTACTAGACCTACTAAGTGATTTAAGCAAGGTTAGTATACAAAAATCAATTGTATTTTTATATATTAATAACAAATACTTGGAAATTGAACTTTAAAACATACCACTTGTAACAACTCCAAAAACCATAATATACTCAGTAATAAATTTAAGGAGATATGTGCAAAATTTCTGCACTATAATCTACAAAACACTGAGAAAAACTAAATTAAAGATATATGTATATTTAGTTCTAATAAAAGCACAAAAAGCTGAGAATGTTTCATATTTCTAAATACCTAACTCAAATCTCTGAAATCTAGCCCACCTGCCCCTCCTGAGGTTTATAATTTATTGGGTTAGATGGCAAACATGCTGCCCTACAGGCCCTCCCTGTCAGAAAATCACTTTCACTTCTTTCCAGAAGGGTCCATTTCTCTGCTTTTCCTTAATGTGCCAAGCACAGTGCAAAACAAAACAGCTTTAATAAAACTTTACAATCTATGAAAGCTAATGGTAAAATTTATTCTTAACATATGCAGACTATGAACATTCCACCTATTCCCAAAATAAAATAAAGATTCTTCAATTAGTTCTGATGCAGAAAAGATACTTATACCTGTCTTTCTCTGATCCCGGAACAGTACCCGTATTGGTGGATCCAGGCACAGAAGGGATAGGGGTGCCAACAGTTCGAAGATTCTGGATTACAGATGACAAAAACTGCTGGCTAGCACTTTCATACAAATCAAAACAAATCTGATAAGCCATCAGGAGGTTGTCTTCCTTCACCAGTTTTTCTAAGATATCACTCACAGCCTGGGGATCATCTAAGAAAATTAAGCACTGAAATACAGATAAAGAACAATTACATAGTAATTGGAAACTGTCTATAAGATACTACTTTAGAGTGACAAACAGTCAACATATAAGAAACTTTAAAATATAAGCATAAGCAAGGTGGGGCAGACTAACCAGCTAGTCTAGCACTCCACTTCTAATCCTGGCATAAAGTTTTCCTGAAAATGGAATCGGCCTTGCAAGAAAAATCCATACAATTTATATTCACAGCTCCTAATATTGTGCCTGGCAATTAGCAGTTTTCAATAAGTGGTTGATGAATGAATCTTGGCTTCTTTAAATCTTACTCATAATTTACATTTATGTGATCCTTAACTTGTAATTTCTGCTTTACCATAAATTGTAGTAGTCATTCACTCATTTAAAACACAGTGTATTGCCGAAACCGGTTTGGCTCGGTGGATAGAGTGTCGGCCTGCGGACTGAAGGGTCCCAGGTTCGATTCCGGTCAAGGGCATGTACCTGGGTTGCGGGCACATCCCCAGTAGGAGGTGTGCAGGAGGCAGCTGATCGATGTTTCTCTCTCATCGATGTTTCTAACTCTCTATCCCTCTCCCCTCCTCTCTGTAAAAAATCAATAAAATATATTTAAAAACAAAACAAAACAAAAAACACAGTGTATTGTGCTTGGCCAGGACAAGATGCACTAAAATGACCATTTTGAAGCATTTCTCTAACTACTCTTATGATCTGCCATGTTTTAACAAAATAATCAGAATAATGTTAGAATTTTTCTTTTAAGAATTTAAAATTTCTTGTTCCTTTTAGTAGCAAATAACTCAATTTTAGAATGAACACATAATCAAAGTTGTTACAAATTAAGAATAAGAAAGAATGGAAAAATAAAAAATAAATGGCAAGTAACAGGGGACTGGCTTAGTGAGGCAAATACATCCACTAAATGACTACTACACAATCAAGAAAGAGTTAGAACAAGAGTTTGTGAAGAGTTAGAACAAAAAATGTTAAATTGAAGGACATATCTGATTGGTACTGTTTCCCTCCAGCGAAGGGAACTTGGGAGCTAGAAGAAAGGGGTAAGAAGAATTTTCACTGCATACTCTTTGATTCTTTTTGAATCATGTGAATGTATTATTATTTGTTCAAAATATATCTTAAAAATATAAATTTAAAAAGTTTTAAAGGTACAAGAAATAAGCGCTAAAAAAAAATCCTTCTGAGGAATAAAACTAAAGTACACAGAGGAAGAAGGCCGAGGACAACTGCTGTTTTATATAAATTTTTGAAAACTACTTAAAATGCAGTATTAAAAACTACTTAGAAGCAAATAAAACTCCAAAAATCTATATAGAGAAAACTGAAAGGAAATACACTAAAATGTTGTTGACTTTGGGTGATACAAATGTGGGTATTTTTCTTCCAGCTGTTTGTTTCAAACTTAGGTTAAAAAACATTTTTTTAAAAGCATTAAAAAAAGATGTATTGCCCTAACCGGTTTTGCTCAGTGGATAGAGCGTCGGCCTGCGGACTGAAAGGTCCCAGGTTCGATTCTGGTCAAGGGCATGTACCTTGGTTGTGGGCACATCCCCAGGAGGAGGTGTGCAGGAGGCAGCTGATCGATGTGTCTCTCTCATCGATGTTTTTAACTCTCTATCCCTCTCCCTTCCTCTCTGTAAAAAATCAATAAAATATATTAAAAAAAAAAAAGATGTATTAATCTAAGTTTTAAAAATGTATACAGGATGAAAACACATAATGAGAACACATTTAACAAACACAATGTATGATAAAATGTTATGCTCTAAGCAGACTACAAAGATTTACACAGTATGACAATTGTTAAAAAGTAAACCCATGTGCACTTCCAGCCAATAAAATATAATGTAGCCACTGAAAAGAATAAGGTAGTGCCACTGTGCTAATAAGTGGAGGACAAACTAATCTATGCATTACCTTTGAGAAAAGACCTAGGAAAGGAAAAGATACATTTTTTGTTTTAGAATATTTTATGTACCGTCTGAATTTTTAAAAAACGTGTAAGCAAATTCATACATGAAAAGAGGTAAGTATACACATACGTGTTTGGGTAATGAAACCAAAGATAATTTTACACTTGAAATTCTTTCTAGAATGATACAACATAGATATACTATTTTTATGTTTTCATCTACCTTTTTTTTTTTTTACCTTCATTTCCAAAATTTCCTTAAATGCTTGGATTATTTAAAAAATATAAAAACAATACAGGCAGGATATAAAAGATGATGGACGAAGACTTGACTTGAGGTGGTGAACACATTATGTGTACAGATGATGTGCTGTAGAAGCATGCACCTGAAACTTATAATTATGTTAACCACCAGCGTCACTCTAATAAATTCAATAAAAAGGGGGGAAAAAGAATACATAGATTATAACAAAATAAGCTTTTAGTTTTGTGAGATTCAGTTTCTTACAGGTAAAAAGGAATGTAAACTATATACCATATCTTTATAGGGCTGTGGTGAAGATCAATTGAGATAGTAATGCAATCAAATGTAATATTATGTATTATAGTGAGGCACAGCCCAACAGTACAATGTAAAGTAATATAATGTAATTACCTGACAAACATTGATAAAATCGGGTTTCTCCAAGTTCATGTAGATTTTAACTAGAACTCTTAGTACTTTATTCCGAAACTGTTTATTCTGCATTAAAGACATGCAGAGCTTGAGGCTATAAGCTAGCATTCCTGAGACATCATTCTGAAAGAAATAATTTAAAGATATATCATAATCTGATTACGTTACAAGCAGGCACAGTAGGTATTGTTTCATAAAACAAGTTTTATCTATATAAAGACGTACACTGGGATGTCAAAGTAAGATGCATTTCTTACTCTGCTTTATTCTTTTTTAAAACATTTATCACCCCCTTTACATTATATGCATGGGGTAGGCAAAAGTAGGTCTACGGTTCCTCTGTAATTATTTGCCTCGCTGCCTATTCCTCCAATGTTCCATTTGGGTAGGAACTTTGTTGTTATCTCCAATGCCTAGAATAGTCTGGCACATAGTAGGCCAGTGATGGCGAACCTATGACACGTGTGTCAGAGGTAACACGTGAACTCATTTTTTTGGTTGATTTTTCTTTGTTAAATGGCATTTAAATATATAAAATAAATATCAAAAATATAAATCTTTGTTTTACTATGGTTGCAAATATCAAAAAATTTCTATATGTGACATGGCACCAGAGTTAAGTTAGGGTTTTTCAAAATGCTGACACGCTGAGCTCAAAAGGTTCGCCATCGCTGTAGTAGGCACTCAAAAGAAAAAATCTTTGTTGAACAAATGAAAACAAGTATTTTCATTCTATTCACATGAAGACAAGGAGAGGGTATAACTACACAAAAATGAAACAGTAAAACAAGGGCCATTCTATCACATTGGGTGGTTCATTCATTTACTCATTTAAACAAATCCTACCACTGCTACTCAACATTGCTTTGGGCTTTGGGGATACAGTAGTGAACAAGGCACAAAATACCTGTCCTTATGGAGGTTATAGTCTGGTAATAAAGATAGACATTAACTGCCTAATAATACAATCAATTAATTACTATAGTGGTGAACACTATGAAAAAAATATAGGTCTCCAAGAGATTAACAAAAGAATTGGATCTAGTCTTTGCAGTAGGGATTGAGGAGAGTATGGGTGGCAGGAATTGATGGGAAGTTCTGTAAACAAGTGACAGTTGAGTTGAAGTCTGGACCTTGAACAGAAATAAAGCAGGTAAAGAAAAAAGGAAAATAATTTTGGCAGAGGCATTATTTTTGGCCAGGGGAACAAGGCAGGGTACATTTAGGAGCTGAGAGGAGGTCAAAATGGCTGGAGTGCAGAGAGCTCGCAAATGGAGAATAGCAAGTGGACATGCAGATCAATGTCCACTTAACTCAGTCTTGCATCTTTCTGACCGTTTTGGTTGATGATTTACAATTGTCATAATTATTGCAAAATATTCCCAACCAGAAATCCAGTTTGTAATTTTAGTCATAAGTCTAAGAAAATAGCAGTGTATTAATATAGTCTTCTTAGAAAGGGCAGGATAATTAATTCAACCTCCTCATGCAAGACTTTAAAGGAATAAATACAGTAAGATAAAAGTAGATATTCGGTGAACACAAAACACAACCAAGGTTCTTATATAAATTATAAAAATAAAGCATTAGGGCAAAAGAGCACCTTATTATTTCTAAACCAGATTTTCTTTTCACTACCTATGAGATTCTATTTTAATAATTTCCTTTGCTGATTCCTCACCAAAAACAATCTCTAAAATCATATCATCTACCCACCGACTCCAATATAGTCTTTTCAAAGATATCCAGTCTTCGTGTCTCCAGAGCAATGCCGATAGCTTGCTTATATTTGTGATCATCCAGACATCGCTGGAACATTTTATTCACAATGCCTTCCAATCTCTGATCAATTGGTTTTCTTTCTCCTTCAGGCAAATCTGCATTTTCCACGCACTGTTTGGTATAGTGATCAATGCATTTTGCTATGAAGAAAATAAAATAACTCTGATCACCTTGTAAATTGGGCCAAACTACTAGAAAGGACAATGTCAACATTTATAATCATAAAAACGTATGGGATGACTGTAGAGTAATAAGCACATTTCAATATTTTTAAATGCTAGAAGTTATACATTCAAATTAATATTATTCCCTTCATAACAGTTATATTGGAGGGCTACACATTAATTTAATAAGGCTGATATTATTGAAAACATTTCTATCTTGTTACTTTATTTTGACCAAAATTATATTAAACAACTTGACTAAACCACTTACTCAAAAGAGCTGGCTACAAATAGCTGTTTTACTTTCAAAAAACAAACACTTGCTATTATTGATGATATTAAAAAAGACCTATTGTAGCAATTATCACATGGCAATAAATTATTAGACTTCTTTACAATGAAACTATTAGCTCCTTGAGAAAAGTGACATTGTCTAAATCATCTTTGTAGAATAGTGGTGAAATGACCTGAATTGTGCCACAGGTTCTAGAGACGATTCTAAAGATTTTCAAAATTGTAGCACACTAACTGAAATAGTCATTGTCTCAATGTGAGGTGGGCAGAAGCTACTCACACTCCCTCACCCCAGGAGTCTAAAAATTCATGTTGGCTTTCACATTCACAATAATTTGGGTGGAAGGGGAGGATGGAGCCACATACTGAAGGGTGCCAATGGTGCACTTGATAAAAAACACTTAAGACCTAGCCAGTTTTTCTCAGTGGTTAGAGCATCGGCCCAAGGAATGAAGGGTCATGGGTTCGATTCCAGTCAAGGGCATGTACGTTGGTTGTAGACTCAATTTCTGGTCACGGTCTGAATGGGTGTAGGAGGCAACCAACTGACGTGTCTCTCTCACATCAATGTTTCTCTCTCTCTGTCTCTCCCCGTCCCTTCCACTCTCTCTAAAAATCAATGGAAAAAATATCCTCAGCTGAGGATTAACAAAAAAAAACCCCACACACAAAATAAAAAAAAACAAATAAATAAAAAACCCACTTAAATTTGTTTACAATTTTTACCACTTTGCAATCACACCATGAACTTTTTAGGAAAAAACAAAAACAAGAATTTCCCTAAGCCTTCTTCTACCTTCATATTGGAAGACAGCCACCCATTTTGACTGACATATGCAATAGTACTCTCTCTACTAGTATAATTCATTGCCTTGTCGCTATCTCCTTTAAAGAGAAGAAAGGCTACAAGGACAGTTGGAAACTATAGCCCCAGGAAACAGAAATGATTTGAACTACCATAAAGAACTACTGTTGAGCCTGGCTGGTGTGGGTCTGTGGTTGAGTGTTGACTATGAACCAGGAGGTCATGGTTTGATTCCCAGTTGGGGCACATGCCAAGGTTGCAGGTTTGGTCCCTGGTAGGGGGTAGGGGGCAGGAGGCAGCCAATCAATGATTCTCTCACATCATTGATGTTTCTCTCTCTCTCTCCCCCTTCCTCTCTGAAATCAATAAAAAAATATTTTAAAAAAGAGGAATTGCTGTCTACTAGATGACCCATGTTAACGGATCTATAACTTCAGGGGAAGCAAAGAATTTTTATTTTTTTAAATAGCAACAAGATTTTATGGTTAGGCAAATCAACAAAGGTTACAGTGAGCTCCAAGTTATGCATCTAACTTCTGAAGAGACGATGGACCTGTTTGTGGCATCACAGGGTTTAAAGTGACGTCTGCTGACACCCAAGGGGACTCATGAGAGTGACTGCAGTTTGCTCCCAAGTTAATAGGCTTAGAGGAAACTGCAGGGCTGAGGTACATTTCCTAGAGAGCTCACGTCATAAAAAAAATACATAAAACATGAATTTGTAAAAGAGTTAAAAAAAAAATACTGTCGCTGTTTTAATATCTCCTGTTCGTAAGTGAGGCTGGTGTGTCAGTACAGGCTACTGACATGTGGCTAAAACTTGAGCCTGAATCTCACCCAAGGAAACCCAGACCACAGTGGAATAGACAGGAAGTCAGATATTCAGAGCGGGTGGTCTCCTGTGAAACACAGGTGAGTGTACAACAACTCCGAGTCTCCCGTCTCCCGTGCATTCCACAGGGAGAGGCCCCTCAGATCCTGAACTAGGGGCAGTGTCTCACTCGCTGCCGGAGCGTCAGCGCCCTGGAGACTAGGACTTTTATTAAAACTAATAAAAGGATAATATGCTAATTAGGGCGGACACCTTCCGGACGACCTTCCAGATGTCCTTCTGGACAAGGCAGCGCGGGGAGGGCAGGCACAGCTGCGAAGGGCCCAGGCTCAGACCAGCAGTGGCAGCAGCCTTGGGGTAATGGGGGCGGTGCCTTCCCCTGATCCGCCAGGTCATCTCCCACAGAGGGAGGCCAGACTGCGGCTTAGGCTGGGGGCCGAGGTAGAGGTGGTTAGGGGCAATCAGGCCGGCAGGGGAGCAAGTTAGGGTTGATAAGGCCAGCAGGGGGGCAAGGTAGGGGCGATCAGGCCAGCAGGGGGGCAAGTAGGGGTGATCAGGCCGGCAGGCAGAGTCAGTTAGGGGCGATCAGGCAGGCAGGCAGGCGAGCAGTTAGGAGCCAGCGGTCCCAGATTGGAGAGGGTGCAGGCCAGGCTGAGGGAGCCTCTAGTTGATAATAATCTGACTTAAGTTTCTCATGTAACAGTATGCTCATTGGGCTAGAGATAACCATATCACTGAGATAACTAACTCTGTTAAGTTAGCTGTTTCAGAATCATTTTTTAGATTCATTCTTAAAATGTTTTGTGAGATGACCTCATCATTGCTGTTATTATCACTGTTCATTATGATAAAAAATAAAGCACAGAATTGGAAATTAGATCTAAAAGAGCCTGCATAAAATTACTGGAGAAAGATTACGAACTTTCAATTAAAATAAAATTTGGCAACAACAAAAATAACTCAGAAAAAAGATGCTATATACACTAGAGCAAGAAAGAAGCTGACGAGATAAAGCATTAGTACATGGAAGATAATTACCTATAATAGTCTCCACATATTCAGAGTTATCATTGACATTGAAGAGGTCACCTGCTCCAAGTGCATAATTCAGAGACTCCTCAAAAGCTCCCAGGTGATAAAATACTTTAGATGCCACTAAGGCTGCAAACTGCCGACTCCGGAAACCTTCATCTTCATACAAAACTTCTCTGAAAGAACAGGAAGTATAGGTTTAGTTCAAACTCTAGTTTTCCTTAAAAATCCCAAATCTAAATATTCAAGCCACAATTTAGTAGCAGCAAATTTCTAAATGAATATAAACCACAAGATCCACATCTATAGATACGTTAAGTTGTTCTACTTTATTTCAATTTATAGAAATAAACTTCTTACATTTTGTCTACAGACTCAGAAATTTCTGCCCAGAAGTCATTGACAACTGCATTCAATTTGTGTAGTGCAAATTCCTGTAGAAGATAAAACCAAAATTCAATTTTGAGACAGACTCAACATTACACTTCCTTAAAAACGTTTCCAACAAATCAACGGCCAAATTGTCATATTTACTAAAACTTTTATTAATCTATGACAAATATAAAAACTTACCAACATATTTTCTCTTCAGTTTATACATTTCCTTTGTCTTCAATCATCAAACATCAGACTACCATATAATGTCATTCCTTAATATAATGAATATTTTTTCTTCTTTGAATATACAAGGTTGACGTGAGTTGCTAGTTTGAATATATATATGTAAATGAATTCAGGTGTCTAGAGCCACTTGAATTATATTCCAAATTTTTGTCAAATGAAAATTTAAAATATGGGACACAGAAGAAACAAATTTTTACGTGTTGTTGATAAACTGAGGAGTGTGGATATATGGTGTGGGGGGTGCTCAGGTGCCATACTGAGGTTTATTTGCCTTAGTTTTGTTAAACTCTAGGGAAAACCAACTGCTGTTCTCAAAGCACTGTCCTCTAGGGCTAGATTTCAACTGACTGGGTATAGGCTGGGCAGGATGGCTATTTTATTTTATTTTTTTAATTTAATATTTTATTGTTGAAAGTATTACATATGTCTCCTTTTCCCCCCATTGACCTCTCCCAGGCTGCTCCCGCCCCCCAAGAATGTCTATTTTAAATGATGGAAGATATACAGACACCACTAAATTCAGAGAGCTTCACCATATTTGTACTAAGCCAAATAAATTTTCCTTCAACTCATACCTTAAGCTGCGGTTCTTCTTCATCCAGAAGAGAAATAATTCCAGCTATAAGACAAAAGATACATAAAATTGTATACCATGTGAAAGTTCACCTAAATGTTAAGGGATTCACAATGAATGTTGCCTTCCTTTGCATACTTTTGTAAATTTTTAAATAGCCTATCTAATAAAGAGGGAATATGCAAATTGTCACAAAGATGGCAGCACCCACAAAAAAAAAAAAAAAAAGACAAAAGATATATCCTGATTATGAAATATATGATAAAAGAGAAACTAACTTAGTAAAAAATATGATAGTTAGAAAAAAAGTATTTTTTGAAGGGTGACTTCAATAGAGAAATTATTATTTTTCTTTAAAACTATAAAGGTTTATATTTCAAAGTTTAAGAATTAACTGTTATCAAACTCTCATAACACGACATATATCACATTGTTTGCCTAATTCAGTGGTTTTCAAAGTATGATCCCTGGACCAATACCATTAGCATTACTTGGGAATTGGTTAAAAATGCAAATTTTTGGCCCTATCCCACATCTACTGAATCAGAAATTGTGGGGATGGGGTCCAACAATGGGGCCACAAGCCCTCCTAGTGATACTGATGCTTGCTATAGTTTGAAAATCAATGGCCTAATTTGCTAAGCAAAAGGGGAAACTTTCCCATATCCTATCCTATATAATAAAACCCTAATATGCAAATCGGCCAAACAGTGGACAGACTGTTCACTGATGCACACTGACCACCAGGGGCCAGATGCTCAACACAGGAGCTGCACCCTGGTGGTCAGTGCACTCCCACAGGGGGAGCACCGCTCAGCCAGAAGCCGGGCTCATGGCTGGCCAGCGCAGCGGAGGTGGTGGGAGCCTCTCCCGCCTCTGCAGCAGTGCTAATGACCCCTCCGAGGGGTCCTGAACTGTGAGAGGGTGCAGGCCAGGCTGAGGGCCCCCCCCCCAAGTGCACGAATGCCGTGCACTGGGCCTCTAGTAATATTAGAATAATATTAGTCACAAAATACACCAACAGTTAGTTATATAGTTATATACAAAAGAAGGGACTATATAGTCATCAACTCACCAGTGTAGAATACTTTTTTAAGTATGAGTTTTTTTATTTTAATTATTTCAAGATGCCTATATAAAGGCTTCACCTTTGTATCACAAGTAAACTAGATTTTGCTAAATGATGAGCAATCTTACTTATTCTGACTTTAACTACCCAAGCACAGTATTCACCATATGACCTTGAGGTGCTAGCACTAACACTGGAGAGTAAAGAAAGCAACTGCCCTCTCCAAAAAAAATGCGCCTTCAAATACAGTCATATGTGAAAGGGAATATTAGAATAAAGTAAAAGGAAACCAAACTGTCTCTCAGATACCATGTAGGTCTAAAAATCATTCTGGAATGCTGAGTTGAAGTTGTGATTTGATTAAAAAGTGTCAAGGCAACTATAACCATTTCTAGCTGATAAGCGTAGGTTTGCTAAATAGCTTCAGCAGTCTTTAGAGAGCCTTACAGAAAAGGATAAAAAATTTAGCAAACAAAACTATGCCATGGTGCCAGCTAGGGCATACTATTACATAGTCTAAAAGTATGAAAGCAGATAAAAAGAACTTCTAGGTTGGTATGACAAGTCCAGAACAGAGACTGAACTGACGGCATTGAAAGAAGACAGGTCAAAGAATGAAATCAGTGTGTCTGTGTGTGTGTGTGTGGGGGGGGGGGGGGGGGGGGGGTTATTGCAAATCCATGATATGGAATAGCTGATAAACAAGAATTCTTTAAATGTAGAGCAGATCATCAAAATACTAAAAAGGCTACCCCATTCCTATCATCAATCAATAGTGTGTTTTGAATTGCTTTTACCAAAAGAGGAGACAGATTTTCCTATACTCTGCTGACTGATTTCACTTCTGATTAAGTTGTTACACAGTTGTCCTGGCTTAGAAATAAAACCATTGTCTGCAGAACACACCTAAATCAAATACTCTACACTCCACACATGAATATTTTCCATCTTAAAAACAAAACAGCACTCTCCTCTAGAGGGGGAGAGGAAGCAGGGGATGGGAAAGATTAAGGATGCTAAAAAATCTTGTAACAGGAAATGGCTTAAAAGTTGAAAATGATTGCCTCTAGGGATGAGAAAGGGGAAAGAGGAGTGGGAGATTCGTTTTAAAACATTTTAGCCAAGTTTTCTTTTATGTGCCCATGTTGTTAAAAATCACAATCCCAAACCCCACTCAATCTCACATCTCCCTCCAGCAAACACCTATCTCTACCTCTCCACTCCCTTTCTTTGTCAGGTCTCCTGAAAAACTTAGCATATATGTTGACCTCTTATTCACTACTGTGTTCTCAGTGCCTAGTGGATAAATGAATGAATGAAGTGACTAATCCACACCAGAGCTGGTATGGTACCTGGGACAGACCCTAAGCCAATGTGAGCCAACTGATGTGAAACAGGGTGACAAAAGATTTGGAGCAGAAGCTGGTATGTAACCCAGTATACGTAACAAGTGATAGTAACAAATACACCCTATAGTATCGTCAGTCTCAGGGTAGGACCTAAAAATCATTACTCCTGCCACACCTGATAGGTTTAAATTATCTGTATTATATTCCCATCAATCCTTTCTGTCTCTATTTCAAACACTCTAGGGCAGGGGTGGGCAACCCCTGGCACGCGTGCCAAACATGGCACGCCAGTAACTTTTGCTGGCACGCAAAACCCTCCTATAATCTTCCATTTACAATTTTTTTCTTAATATCGACTTTCTTATTTTTCAGATAAATTCAGTGTAGGTGCATCTTAGATAAATAAATATCGCCCTAACCGGTTTGGCCCAGTGGATAGAGCATCGGCCTGCGGACTCAAGGGTCCCAGGTTCGATTCCGGTCAAGGGCATGTACCTGGGTTGCGGGCACATCCCCAGTGGGGAGTGTGCAGGAGGCAGCTGATCGATGTTTCTCTCTCATCGATGTTTCTAACTCTCTATCACTCTCCCTTCCTCTCTGTAAAAAATCAATAAAATATATTTTAAACAAACAAAAATAAATAAATAATTTTACATAACAAGTTATCTTAAAAGACCATAGACATGGATTGACGAGAGAGGAGAAGAGCAATTTCTTTTTTCTTTTTTTAAATATATTTTATTGATTTTTTACAGAGAGGAAGGGAGAGGGATAGAGTTAGAAACATCAATGAGAGAGAAACATCGATCAGCTACCTCCTGCACACTCCCTACTGGGTATGTGCCCACAACCAAGGTACATGCCCTTGACCGTAATCGAACCTGGGACCCTTGAGTCTGCAGGCCGATGCTCTACCCACTGAGCCAAACCGGTTAGGGCGGAAGAGCAATTTCTATGCCTCTGCCTTAACTCTCCCTGTCTTCCTAGATCCGACCAGTGTTTTGGTTTCATCCACATATGCTTGTGAATCTTTGTTCTCAGTGATGAATTTTGTTAAGTCTCGTAATAGGAGTAGCCTGACGGATGAAAGTAGTAGCTTGTGCATATCTCTGAAGATCACGAAATATAAACCTGATGTAAAATCTCTGTCATCAGTGATGCAGCAGCAAAAGTCCCACTGATAATATCAAACGGAGTCATAAAATTTTCTGTCGGACTATCAGTGTACATGTATACATTAAAAAATAAACGTATTTTTCATCATCATATACTGTGTTTTTGTCGCTCGAATGAATTTTATTATTTCTTCAAGGTTCTTCACATACGTACACCTTAAGAGATATCAAGTAGGCGTAACATGTTCTCAAAAAATTAGGGTTGGCACGCAGAAGAATTTTTGAGTCAGAGATTTTGCTGGTTTTGGCACACACTCACAAAAAGGTTGCCCACCCCTGCTCTAGGGGTTGATTTATTCATTCTGGGCATACTTTTGAACTTCAGCCAACTGCTAGGCAACGTTAGTTTCCCGCCCAAAATCCTACCAGAAAGAAAGACAGTAATCAGACAAGTAAACAAAGTAATTAACAGGACTGTGATAAAGGGAGGGGACAGCAAGGGGGAGAAAGGCAGCATGTTTTAATAAAATGAGCAGGAAAGCCCTAAGCGGTTTGGCTCAGTGGACAGAGCGTCGGCCTGCGGACTCAAGGGTCCCAGGTTCGATTCCGGTCAAGGGCATATACCTTGGTTGCGGGCACATCCCCAGTAGGGTGTGCAGGAGGCAGCTGATCGATGTTTCTCTCTCACTGATGTTTCTAACTCTCTATCCCTCTCCCTTCCTCTCTGTAAAAAAAATCAATAAAATATATATTTAAAAAAGCTTACTGATTTGACTTACCTTTAAAAAAATAAAATAAAATGAGCAGGAAAGACTAACATTTGAGCTGAGACTAAAGACTGAGAAGCTAAGGAGAAGTTGAGGAACAGGAGTCTAGAAAGAAGGAACAGAATGTGCAGGGACCCTGCAGTAGGAGAGAAACGGACATATTCCAGGCCCAGAGGGAATACCTGTATGATTAAGGTGTAGGGAGTGAGGAAGAGAGTAGGACAAAACAAGGCAGAAGCCCTCGCCGGTTTGGCTCAGGGGACAGAGCGTCAGTCTGCAGACCGAAGGGTCCCAGGACATGTACCTTGGTTTCAGGATCCTCCCTGGCCGGGACCCTACCTCCCTGTGCAGGAGGCAACCAATCCATGTGTCTCTCTTGCATCGATGTTTCTCTCTGTCTTTCCCTCTCTCTTCCACTCTCTAACAATCAATGGAAAAATATCCATGGGTGAGGATTAAAAAAATAATTAAAAAAAACACCACAAAAATAAATAAATAATACAATATTTTTTAAAAACCAAGGCAGAAATCATCATGAGGTCTTTGGTTAAGAGCCTGGACTTTAAACACAATGGAAAGCACTAGAGGATTTAAAGCAAAGTAATGATATTACGAGATTAAAGTTTTAAAAAGAAGACTCTGACTACGACAAGAATGGACTGTATGGACGTAATGGTGGGAAAACAAGAGGCTTAAGGCTGCTGCGGGAACCCAGGCCAGGGATGAGCCCAGGCCCGGGCTAAGAGGTGGCAACGGGTGGATCTGAGATAGAACGAGGTCTTCATTTGCAGGGGGCAAGATACCCGGTGCTCATTTTATCCGTAGACAGCTCTGGCTGGTAAAGCTCTCCCTTTTATTGAGCTAAAATTCCCCTCCCAGTACAGGTGACAGCTCTTCCAATCTTTGAAAATAACCTCGATCGCCCAGCATCTCCGCCAATTTCTTAAGCAATGCTCGTAAGAAGATGGTCTGGAGCTCCATCCAAGTACAAGTTACTGTCTTCTGGCCACCAGTTGTTTACAACGAAATATTTGTGGGACAAGCGTGGAGGAAAACAGGATGAGAAAAGGGAAGGCAGGCAAGAAAAAAAAAAAAAAAAGGCACCAAGGCTGTGGACAGCGCTAACTGAAACAATCCGCCGTGAGGGCGTTTAAGGCCCCCCTAGATCCCGTCTCTAGCGTCATTACAGGAATCTACGGGTACGATGGTCAGGTGAGCGGACGACACCTGCTCTGCACGCCCAGTTCTTTCTGCAATGCAGAGTATTTACTGAGCATTTAGCCTCAAAAACCCAGAGCTTGCTTCTCAGCATAAAGCTGCTCCACCCAGCACAGAAGTTCTCTGGGTGCTTTCGCCGAACACCTCGCCGTAGGCCCAGACCGACCCGCCTGGAATCCAGCTCCAGGTTCCACTCTAAGGAGCACCGGCCTGAGCCAGGGCCAGGGGAAGACTGCTTCGCCGTCCGGCCGCACCGGGGGTCGTCCGTCCCAACCACCTGCGAGTAAGGACTGGGATGCGACGCCCCACGTGGTCCATTTCGGGAGGATTCGAACGAAGGAAAACTCCTCGGGACCCGAGAAGGACCCAGGGAGCACCTCGGGTCCGGGCACGGGGGTGTGGCGGGAGGGATGCCGAGGCGGGCGACCTGGTGCGATTCCCCCGAGCCCGGCGGGGTCCCAGGGCAGAGAGGTCCGGACGGACTGCCAGTCCCCGGCCCGGGACTGGGCCTTGGGCAGCCAGCGGCCGCACAGGCCGGCGCTCCACCGGGAGGTGCCCAGTCACCGGCCCTGACTCAGCTAAAAGCCGGCATGGCGGCTCCTCCCTTTCGGCGCCCGCTGCGGTCGCACTCACCCGCTGAGGTGATCATGGCTGCGCCCTGCACTCGCCTGCCCGTTCACTCGCAGTCCGGGCTCCGCAGTGTATCTGTCAACTCAGGACCCGCAGGCTCCGCGGCGCCTCCTCACTGCCCCTGTGCTCTGCTCAGTCAGTCGCCAGCTCGGGCCGCCGGCTCACTTCTCGCTCAGGACCCCGACCGCCCATGGCTGTCCACCGTCCCGCCTGCCGCCCCGGCACAAGTCCTCCCCCGGCCTACGCCTTCCGCGCCACTACCGCCGCCCCGACCGGCACGAATGAATGCACAGAGAGCTCCATTGTTGTCTCTAACCCTTTTCGAGGTCAGAGCTTTCACAGGGTGGGGGACACTTGTCAGCACCTGGGATCAGGCTTCACAATGGCCACGCCTAGAAAGAGGCCCCTCTACCGTCACCCGCCATTGCTGAGAAAGGGCTTTGAGGGGAAGTGCGAGCGGTGCTTGCTGCAGCGCCACCTGCTGCGTTGGGGGCCTCACTGCAGCGCCCACCCTGCCAAGCCTTTGGAGGCTAAGGATGTGGCAAAGACCGTTTTCTTTAAAAAGTGATAACCAAAAAGAGTTTAAAAAGCAGAACCCGTCTTCAAAAGAAATCCTCACAGAAATACTTCATTATAAGGAATCCATCATTACTTTATTAAAACGTTGAACAATGGACGTTTTTATTTACATTTGGAATAGTTAATATTGTACATTTACATGTTTGAAAAATCGTTAAGTATAAAAAGATATACTGTGAAAAGTGTTCCAAAAGCGAGGGGTGGGGGAGAGTCTTCCATTTTTGTTTTCCATCTGCCTGGTTCCTCCCCGCACCCCCCTCCCCCCCCGCCCGTCCTCCACCCCCCCCCCCCATAGCAATGGGTTCTTGATTTTTAATATATCTTTAGAAATTGGAAATGGC
Organism: Myotis yumanensis; assembly: GCF_028538775.1. Classification (NCBI taxonomy): domain Eukaryota; kingdom Metazoa; phylum Chordata; class Mammalia; order Chiroptera; family Vespertilionidae; genus Myotis; species Myotis yumanensis. The sequence goes on along the minus strand of NW_027223759.1, from coordinate 30,316,472 downwards.
AGTTGTGATTGCCACGTGCAGTCTTATACCAGCTTCAATCGCCATCTTACCTCTATAGTACTAAAGAAAGCATTAACAGGTACTAGTGGCAAGTGATGGCATTTTAAAGTCACTAGCCTTGCATTTAATTGGACAACAATCACTAACGCTGAGTTCGCAAAACACCGTGACCTAGTGGCACAAGTCAATGTTTTGTGGTTGATAACACATTTGAGTGTATGTGTGGATTTTTAAAAAATGAGTATTCTTAAGCTATGGTAGTTAAAGTGTATCAAATGTAATTATTAAACACTTTTGAAGAGCTCCCTTTAAACAGATGGAATGTTCGGGGGTATCAGTTTATGGAGGCACTTTGGACAGTCCCTCCCATAGACACTCATGTTCCCCAAACCCCTAGAGAAATCGCAAACAAAAGGTAGCAGGTAATGGAAATGAATGAAGCAGGAGCAGAGCAAGAAAATGCTAGCTCAGCAGGGTGGTGGATTGCCACTGACACTAGGGAGGCAGCAGGGGGGGTGGTGACGGTGACAGAATGAAGAGTGTGTGCCCATGTAGAGAGCAGTGACTACTCAGCCCCTGCGGCGTTGCTGTGCAAAAACGCAGGGCTGTTGCTGTAACAGCTTATGACTCTTCCAAGAAAAGCCAAAAATCGGAATTTCATGTGAAATCTTCTGAATTTGCAATGTTGGCAACTTGGACAAAATGGCTAAAGGTGACCAAAAGGTACAAACTTCCAGTGATAAGTCCTGGAGATGTACGGCCTGGTGACTACAGTCAACAATACTGTATTGTATATTTGAAAATTGCTACGAGAGTTAATCTTAAAAGTTCTGATCACAATAAAAAAATTGTAACTCTACGCAGTGATGGATGTCAACTAAACTTACTGTAGTAACCATTTTCCAAAATATACATATACCAGATCATTATGTTGTATGCCAAAAACTAACACAATGTTTTCCTAGCTGGCGCGGCTCAGTGGTTGAGCGTCGTCAACCTATGATCCAGGAGGTCACGGTTCAATTCCCGGTTGCACAAGCCGGGGTTGCAGGCTTGATCCCCCGCAGGGGGCATGCGGGAGGCAGCAGACCAGTGATTCTCTCTCATTGATGTTTCTCTCTCTCTCTCTTCCTCTCTGAAATCAATAAAAAAAATATTTTTAATAACATACAATGTTTTATGCCAATTGGACTCAATTAAAAGAAATGTTGGCAACTAATTCAAAATGTTTTAAAGTGGAGACGTGCCACTTTGCCACCCTTGCTCTTCAAAGAGAAGACGTTTTCGATGGGAGGACAATCTTGTCTCTGGCGTGGATGCTGTGCTTGTAATCACCCCAACCTCACTTGAGCCCCATGAGGCCCCTCTCTTCTTGGGGATGCTGCTCTCCCCCTAGACGGCGGCCCCATATCTGTGCCTTCTCCCATTCTGCACTATTTGATCAGAGCAATCTTCCCCAAACTCAACTCTAACCACTGCCGCTGCTACTTGCAACCCTCAGCTCCATCTTGGGCTCTAGTCTTAATGCTTCACTCTTCTGTGTTTTTGTCCACAGCCGTCTTCTCACTCCCTGTTCTCCCTGCGGGAGATCGATGTTTTTATTGCTAAGGACAAGACAGCGACTCCTAAAATGTACTCCTGCAGCCTTGCCCTCTCTCCGGAGCACTAGACTCACACACCTACCAGACATCTCTGCTTGATGCTCCTTAACCTCAGAGCTGCACACACTTGTCCATGCCTCCAGCCCACCCACCATGTCTCCTGCCTGGATCTCAGTGTGGGGAGGGGTATCCATCAGCTACGGAAGCAGGACCCTGAGGGGCACCTTGATCTGGTCTGCGACAGACCTGGTCTCCTCACTCTCTCTCAGACCATCCCCGTTCCCACGTCGCTCCATTACTCACTGGTGGCCTCCCCCTCTTCTTTTCCCGCTGCGACAGCTTCCAGCAGCCTTGACTTCCTGTCTCCTGTCTCACAATTCTCCAGTCCGCTCTCACAGCCAGCCGAAAGCACTGCCCCAAACCAGGAAGGCAAGGAGTCTTCCCTCCGAGCTCCTCCGAGGCTTTCACCCAACCCTGCTTACCTTCCACCTTCATGGCCCAGCCGTCTGCCCTGGCTGCCATGCTGCATCCACCCAGAACTACTGTGACTCCCAGAGGGGACATGAGGCTATGTATCTTGTCTCTGATCTCGGTACCTGCTCTTCCTTCTGTCTTCAAGGCTCCCCTCTCCCCCCACCTCTGTCTAATATGACTTGCCTTGAGTCTCAAACAGCACCTCCTCCGGGAAGCCTTCCTTGCCTACTCCACTACGTGTCCCCTTACAGCAGCGGTTCTCAACCTGTGGGTCGCGACCCCTTTGGGGGTCGAACGACCCTTTCACAGGGGTCGCCTAAGACCATCGGAAAACACATAGATAATTACATATTGTTTTTGTGATTAATCACTATGCTTTAATGATGTTCAATTTGTAACAATGAAAATACATCCTGCATGTCAGATATTTACATTACGACTCATAACAGTAGCCAAATTACAGTTATGAAGTAGCAACGAAAACAATGTTATGGTTGGGGGTCACCACAACATGAGGAACTGTATTAAAGGGTCGCGGCACTAGGAAGGTTGAGAACCACAGCTCTTACCCCACGACAGCTATAGTCATGTCTCTTGGTCTATGTTCCAACTGAACAAGGAAGTACTCGAGGGCTCAGTGTCAGTCAGTTACTGACACAAGGCTAGAATTCAGACCTATGTCTTGGGAGCCCCTGCCCTCTCCCTGACAAGCTCTATTTATTTTCAGCGAAGACTTGGGACTTGGGAAAACCACAGAGAATTCTTACCAGGCGCTCTGTATATAAACAACTCCCTCCCTCCAGTGTTAGGAGTGCCACGAAACGTCTCAGAGCCCAAACAAGGACAGCCGAGGGCTCACACAGGTAGGGGCTTGGTCGGGGCCTCTGTAAGGGCGAAGGGAGGGAACCGTGTTCTTTGCCCCTGTGCCTACCTCCAATCCAACAGGATTTCAGTTCTGAGCTTTGCCAGTGCATCTCCAGGACCCCGTTGCGGCGCCCTCTCGTGGTCACAGTGCTCCGCAGGAGGCGAGGAATTCGGGAAGGGGTGTGCGCCTTGTGAGCACCAACCCCTACCCCCAAACCCCTAGCCTCCTGGCATTTAAATCCTGGGTCAGCGGAGGCCTCGGCCCAACTGTCAAGATCAGGCTTGATTGCTTTCTGAGCTACAGTTCGACGAGGTGGAAAGAGCCGGCGTGGGAGCCAGGAGACCCTGCTCTGCCACTTAGCGCTGGTGGTGGCCCTGTGGTCACCCGAGCCCTGCTATAGGGGGGCAGGTCCGCCTTCCTGGCAAGGCTGCTCTGAGGGGAAGTGCTCTCTTCAGGATCTGGCATAGAACAGCGCAGATCTTATGTCACCGGACGGGCCAGGCTGGTGCTTGAAGCTTTTATTCATATGGACATATGGGGCTAAATAAAATATATTGTTAAAATTAATTTCACCTGTTTAACTTCGTTTTTCCAATGTGGCTACTAGAAAATGGAAAGCTACATGTGTGCCTGGCGTTAGATTTCTCTTGGGCAGGGCCAGGTTAGATTCGCCCGAGGTCTTGTTCCTTCCGACTGCCCACCCAGGCCCAGGCCTTTGGCCGCCTCGGCCGTCTCGCCTGCTTTGGTTCTGGCACATGTTCAGACCAGACCAGGTGTGGAGGCTGAAAGTGAAACCCACTCCTGTCGGGGAGCAAGGGGCTGGGAGTGGCTGTCCTGGCAGCCAGGACTCCTGGAGCTGGCAATACACCTGGGGTGTAGGTGGTCAGGGTAAGAACACTAGTAGTTTGGGGTTGGGGCAATGATCCGAGGCAACACCCCACTCTGAGAAGACCCTGGTAATCAGTGAGGGAGAGAAGAAAGTCAGGGTGACAAGAAAGGGACTGAACTTCTACAACCAGGACTCAAAATGCGGGTCCTGGTTCTGTCTGGGGTCAGAGGGGTTTGTTTAGACCACAGGTTGGGGGGCGCAGCCCTGGGCCCCTTTGCAGGTTTGCCTTGGTTTTGGCTGGACAACCTAGGAACTCCTCTTGTGTGGTTAATCTTGGGGACAAATACTTTGAGAAGAGAGAAACTGACACACATGTTGTAAGGGGCTCTCTGAGACTCAGTTAAGGCCATTTTATCGCGTGAAACATGTGCGTGTGCACACGCAAACATATACTCCCTGTTAACTACCAAGCTAAATACTATCTTTTTTAAAAAATCTCTTTTTAAGGACTTTCCAACCCCAGCCAGTAAAGTTGCAGAGATGTCCCTCGGGGCAGGACGGGCGGACTTTCAGGCCAAACTATTTCAGAGCTTCCCACCATTTGCCCAAGGGCTCCCGGAAGGAGCACCTCAAGACAGAAAGGGGAGGATCCACTGTGTTTTATTAGACAGCAGTGAGGCACTATTTGGCTTTATTAGGTCTAAGGAATCGATTCAAGTCAGAAGCAGTATAACTGCCATGTTAGAAAGACTAGTACCAAGAGCCCAGACTGTGACCCGACGGAGGCCCCTCGTCAACGGCTCCCGGCACCACTAACCTAACCCGGGGCCTCCACTCTCAGAGGGGCCCACCCCAGCTCTCAGGCCTCAGAATAGTCACTGGGGAGGAGGCCCAGCACCAAGGTCCCTCCCAGCACCGAACTCTTCTGTCTGCTGGAAAAGAGCAAAAGGACGGTGCTTCTCTTAGCCGCGAGCCACGGGAGCCAGGAGGGGCCCGGAAGGATGTCAGTCCAGTCTTTACCAGTCGGGAGGCAGAACCCAGTCTCAGTCAAGAAAGACCTCTCTCTTCACATATTCACAGGAAATACTGAAAGTGATGAAAAAATGTGCACACCACCCTTTATAGCAGAGGCTTGCAAACTCAAATGCCCACCAGGACCAGCCCCAGGCAGGGGCCTATATCGGGGAAGTGCAGTAGAGGGGAGGGTGGGAGGGTGAGAAAGGGCTCAAGTGTGTGGGGGTGGAATCACAGCAAAATGAAGATGACGGCACACCCCTCCCCGCTCCCCGAAAACAAGCTCTTTATGTGCAATCTCCCAAGTTTCAAATATTGGCAACAAACTCCTGAGTTTTGAAGTACAGCAGAGGCTTCTGCCTTTCGACTTCTGCCTTAGACAATTTTCTACCTTAAGAGAAGCTCCCTCCCCCCACCAAATAATAAAATTCTAACCAAATCATTACAAAGAAATTAACGGATAAATAGAAAAATAGAGCAGCTTCAACAATACCAGTCCCCATATTTTCAAACAACATCAACAGCAATTCATTGAGTTCACTCTTGGGCAGAAGGCAGTCGATTGGGTCCTTCTATTGGAGATACTTTTGCATTATTAAAGTGACGCATGCTGTCAAACCGCCCCAAATAAGCTGTCATCCTACCTGCCCATAGGCTCCCTGTTGTAGAAAATAAACGGAGGCGCAGAGCAGCGAGGGTCTTCTTTAACATCACAGAGCCCCCCAGCCACAGGTTTGCCATGCCACCTTTTGGCACTATCATGGTTATTTTGGCAGAAATAACTCAAGGAAGTTATGCAGCACCTGCCAGAATGCTGGGCAAATAGTAGGCACAATTGCATGTGTGCTGAGTGAGTCACGCATGAATGAATGAATGTAACTACTTCCCTTAGATAGTACTTCCTACCAGGGAAAAGCAGGAGCTGTCCTTGCCATTCCAAAGACTGGATTTCTCCTGGCGGGCAAGGAAGACAAGGGAGGTAATGCAGAGTTCCTTCTTTGAGTGAACAGATGGTCTTCCTGGCTTTTAAGGGAACATCATTGACCCTGTCTGACTCATAACCAGAGAAAAAAGGATTCCGGCACTCGGCACCTCTGGGCTGGGTCGGCTTTGACCTTGGGTTAGGACCTGAGATTGAGAGCAAGTCCTATGCCCTTGCATTAATCCATAACCCAACTTTCCTTCTGTGTGGTGCCTTATTCTCAAAAGAACTTGGCACAGAAAGTCAATGGCAACATGAGGAAGAAAGAGGGCTCTTTCTTCTCATGACTATGCAAGGCTATTTCTGTCCTGGGCCTGGCGCCCAGGCCCCCAGGGGGCAGTGTAGTCTTTATTCTGGCTTGCTCAGGAGCCGAGGTCCCAGGAACCCCAACCCTCTCTGCTCTGGGGGACTGTTCCTAGAATTTGACAAGGGGAAGAGATTGGCTCATCCAATTTCTCAAAGGTGCACGATTGGCATTTTGAGCGGAACAATTCTGTTTTTGGAGCTTGCCCTACACAATGCGAGATGCCCACTAAATTCCAGGGGCGCCCCACAGTCAGAGTGAAGCCTCGCAACACACACACACACACACACACACACACACACACACTTCCAGTGCTGCTTGCAGGTGGGTAGCCTGGCCCCTGGTTGAGTGACAGGTCTAAGATCTCCCCTCCCTGTTTGATAACTCCTGGTCCAGACTTCTTTCCAGCTGCATGTGAAGTGATGGATGCTCATGCACACGACCACGGGATGCCACAGCACCACAGAGCCGCAAAGTAGGCCGCCTTCTGTCTCAATGGCACAGAGAAACCAAGGCGAGGGAGAAAAAACAACCTCACTGTGACAGAGTGACCAAATGGAGGCGGGGGAGGGACCAAGTTCCCAGAGGATACATTTTCCTAGGTCTGGCTGAGCTGAGCAAGTCCGCTGCCTTGCTGGTATCTGTCAGTGTGGCAGTCCCCTGGAAGGTGGGGCTTCGTAGAGACTGCACTCCCAAGGTCATCATGGAGGCCTGGGGGCTCAGGAGGAGCTGCAGCAGCCCAGGGGTCCAGACTTCATCTGGAGTCTCCAGCGGGCTCAGCGGGAGTGTGGGCAGCTCCGTCACAGGCTCCCCCCGACCCCTTTCCAGGATCCTCACAGTCTCCGTTGGGAAGTATGACTGTCAGCGCCAGCTCCTCCTCAGGTTCCCGGAAGTTACCTGAAACACAAGAGAGGGAATCACCCAATCAGAAGATAGAGTCTGTGAGTGAGTAAGCTAGGAACCAAAGGAAGGAAATTGGCCCCAGTGACTATCTACTCAAAAAAACACAACAGAATACATATCGAAAACCTTAAAAATGTACATACCCTTTGACCCAGCAATTCCACTTCTAGGATTTTATCCTAAGGAGATAATTAGGAATAATTAGTGGAAATGCTGCAGTGATCTTGCTACCAGACTAGGGATGAAACAACATGAGGATGGCCCCTCAGAGAGAAGGAAAGAACCTTGATGGGGTCACCGGGCCCCTGAACCAACCGGCCCTGACGCTGAACTACCTAGACATTCTGTAGGTGAGCTCATGAGTGCCCTTGCTGCTTGTGCTAGTTTGAGTCGCAGTTTCTTTATCTGTAACTGAAATCAGTTACATCCTAACTGATTTGAAGTCCAACAAAGGGATTGAATGAATTAACTGGCTCACCCATATAATGGGAAATCTGAATATCAAGATCCGTGGATTGTTTCAATGTCAATATCCCCAAATGATGACGGAGAGGTCGAAGTTACCATTTTTTGCAATTAAATTTTTTAAATACCTGATGCAGATTTTATATACGATATAAATATTTTTAAAAAATATTTTATTGATTTTTAAAAAATATTTTATTGATTTTTTTATAGAGAAGAAGGGAGAGGAATAGAGAGTTAGAAACATCGATGAGAGAGAAACATCGATCAGCTGCCTCCTGCACATCTCCCACTGGGGATGTGCCCGAAACCCAGGCACATGCCCCCAACCGGAATCGAACCCGGGACCCCTCAGTCCGCAGGCCGACGCTCTATCCACTGAGCCAAACCGGCCTCGGCTAGAAGCAAATTTCTTAACATTTAAATAGTACAAGGAGATACAGACAGATGGATGGACAGAACGGGCCTACTCCAAATAGGAACTTGTATTTTTACCTTTGAGTGATGGGATTAAGTGGATGATTTATAAATATTTGTGTTCCTTCTTTTGTACATGTTGAGCTTTCAGTTAGGCAGAATTCTCAGGTGGCCTCCAAGATTCCCGCCCTTTGGCGTACTCATCCTGCATAATCCCCTCCCTTGAGTGAGGGGGCGACCTGTGAATATGCCTGGATGGTTACTCCCTTGTTTGGGCACCTTATATGGCAAAGGTGATGGAGAGTCACTCCTGTGATTATGTTACATTGTAGGAGCCTGAGGATCCCCGCCGACTGAAGGAGCACCTGCCTGTGAGAGGAGGGAACTCTCAGAGCTGACAGTCAGCAAGAAGGCGGGGCCCTCAGTCCTACGGAGGCAAACAAATGAATTCTGCCAACAATCAGATGAACTTAAAGGAGGACCAGGGCCCCTTCAAGGAATGAGCTGGCCCAAGTTGAGGCAGCTGTGGGAGCCCCTGAACGGAAGGCCCCACTAAGCTGTGCCCTGACTCCTGACCCTCGGAAAGTATAAAGGGACAAATGGGTGTTGTTTTAAGCAGCTAAATCTGTGGTAATTTGTTACTAGGCAATAGTTACCTCTCTAAACACAGCCCTAGTCTCCACGCCCTTGCTCAGAAATCGCCAGTGTCTCAACTCTGCTTCAGCCTCGCTCTCAGCAGTCTCCTGCACCGCACCCCTGGCACTCTTAACAGGGGTCCCTTTTCTGAGCATGACATTATGCTGTTAAGCCTTTGTTCATGATGCTCCCTCTATAATCTTCCCATTTCTGACTAAGACAATCCCCTGACCCCCCCTCAGTTGCTCTGTGAGGCCATGGGTCTGACTCCACGTGCCTTGCCATGTCAATGGCCTATCCCAGTGGTCGGCAAACCGAGGCTCGCGAGCCACATGCGGCTCTTTGGCCTCTTGAGTGTGGCTCTTCCACAAAATACCACGTGCGGGCGTGCACGTACAGTGCGATTGAAACTTCGTGGCCCATGCGCAGAAGTCAGTTTTTGGCCTGGGCGAGTCTATTTTGAAGAAGTGGCGTTAGAAGAAGTGGGGGGTGTTGGTCGGTTGGTCGGTCGGGCGACTGGAGACACGGCGCAGGCAGGCCGAGGGATACGCAGCTCTGGGGAGGCGCGCGCGATTAATGCACGGGTTGAGTGAGCCAGTCAGTCAGCAGTCTCATGTGCAGTGGTTAGTGCTAGTCGTGTCCGCAAATTGTGCACGGGTGACAAAAGTACCTACTCGAAACATAAAGTTACCTGTATTTTTCCAACCAGCTGCAAATCCTACAGGCATTTTTGTCATCAATTTAAGAATTGTAATTATTTTGTGTTGGTGGCTTTATTATTATAAAATGAAACATTTTTTTAGGTGCCTGTTTGAGATGGCTACAAAGAAGAAGCAAAGAAAAACGGAAGATGAAAACCGTGAATTTAAAGTTGAATTTAAAGTTGAATGTACCTACCTATATAGTTTAAGTTTAAAAAATTTGGCTCTCAAAAGAAATTTCAATCGTTGTACTGTTGATATTTGGCTCTGTTGACTAATGCGTTTGCCGACCACTGGCCTATACCGCCTTCACTAGGCAGAGACTCCTGGGGCTAGAGCCCTGTTGACCAAGCCCATGTGCTGGCTGCTGGTGTCCGGGGCACCTCACACTGCTCACTCCCACCCTGAACACATGGCCTGTGCTCCATGGATGTCAGTCCTCTCTCTCCCTACGGTCCCTGTGCACGTGACCACTCTCTTAATCCCAAGCACCTGGCCCTGAGAGTCCAGGAGCAGGAAGCGACTCACTCACCCTGAGCTGGACCACTGGGGGAGGTGGTGGCATACGGGTCCTTCCCCCGGCTCCAGGGACCCCAGGAGAAGCAGGCCAACAGCGCCGGGAGGCCGGGTCTCTCCCAGGCTCCTTCTGCTGAAAGGAACACAAAGTCCCAGAGGCAGCAGGTCACATGGTGCTTGACACAACTGAGAGATTTTCAGTGAAGCAAACCAAGAACTTCAACTATTAACTGCCCTAGTTTCAACTGTCTGATTAAAAACAAAGATTCTGATTTGCAAAAGGGGGTGGAGTTTTTATACTTAAAACAAACAAACAAAAACACAAACAGCCCTGGCCATATGGCTCAGTTGGCTGCAGCGTCGTCCTGTACACCAAAAAGTTGTGGGTTCGATTCCAGTCAGGGCACAAACCTAGGTTTCAGATTTAATCTCCGGTCACATTGCTTTATATAAGGTTTGCTTTATACATATTATATCATTTCTTCCTCACAAAGACTCTATGACGTAGGTACCATGTTGGGGAAACTACCTTGATAAGAATGACATGATATGAATTACAATTATATAGCACCAACGAAAATACTCAAGGAGCAGTAATTTCCCCGATTTTTAGTTCAAACTATTTCTTAATATGAAAAGGTTTAATCTTTTTAAATAATCACATACAAAACACTTATATGCTGATTCTAGTTTCCTTATTATAGCATCACCTAAGTGATGTAGGGATCACTGAAGAGCCCCAACCATGTGGAATAAGGTAACGGCAATGGAGTTAAACACACACACACATACATACATACACACACATGCGCACACATACACACACATACGCACACATACACACACACACACACAACTCCAGGAAGCCAAAACAAAATCGGTGTTCGTTTTTCTTTACGTGGGGCTTATTTACTCTTAATTCGAACCCAGTTCTAAAAAGACTGGATTCCTAGTTTTTCAACCCATTGGCAGCTGGATTAGGCATAAACTGGGTAAGAGGGCATGTCAAGAGTCAGGCAATCTAAAAGTATAAGAATAACCAGGAGGTAGTGAGGAAGGGGATGGGGAGACTTTGAAAAGCCACACGCAATTGCTAGGAAAACCTTAGCATCATGAATGTGTGAGTGGTGCTACCCACTGCAAAAGCCCAGACAAAATTAGTGGACAAATAAATTAGTGGACAATAATCACACTCGTGACCTGTAGTCATTAGTAAAAGGTTTCATATTGTTTAGTATGTTTTTATAAAAGTAGAAATGAGTTTAATGCAGTAGAAATCAATTCAGTGTTTAAGAAGAGGTAAGGATTCTGCATGCCAGAAAGGTCATGGGAAATGGGAATATAGTGGTGATTAAACTCATAAGGAAAAGTGACAAAACCATTGGTAAGAAACTAGAGTGGAGGTAGGTTTGAGGATTTCATTTTTTAACCTGTAAAGGAGTAAGGGAGGTCAGGGAAGACTTCTTGGAGGAGGAAGTCCAGTTCTGAATGATGAAATGGGGTTGGTCAGGTGAGGAGGTGAAATGAAAGAAAAGGCCTTAAAAAAAAAGAAAGAAAAAAAGGCCCTTAAGGCTTTCATTCCAGGCAACTGCAATGTGTATACAAAAGCTTAGCAGGCCAGAGCAAGCTTGGCTTTGGGGGATTAAAAGCTATTTCATGGGGAATGGGAGAAACTAAGGGCTCAGAATTTTCCAGGCACCAGCTCATTGGGGGTGGGGGAAGGTAGAAAATGTCCTCCCATGGGGCCAGGCCCACCATCAGAATGACAGTCCACCTCAGGACATTCCCTGTCTTTCTGGATGCAGGTTGTGGAATTTCGAATTTAGCCGGCTTCCTCACAGATGCAGCAGAAAGGGCTGTGGGCATGGGGGGTGGGGGGTGGGGGGGATGGTTAGGGCAGGTTCTACAGGTGAGACGGATGGCCTCCACCTAGGCAGGCCAGGCTGGCAGGTAGGTCTGTGACATTTGTGACTTCAGAGGTACAGTTCTCCTTGCTGGAACCCCCCCCCCCCCCCCAAGTCTGGCACCTCCGGGTTGCTGATTAACACAGCAGTGTCCAGGGAGGCAGAGCACAGCAGCCTCTGTCTTCACAAGAAAGTCTGGCAGATAATGGAGGGAAGGCCAGAGGGCTTGGAGAAGAGCAGCTGCTGGAGGTGGGGGAAGCAGGGAGTGAAAAGAATGCTCCGGTATCTCCCAGCTGTGCCAAATCTAGCTATACTTAATGTCCGTATTTTAATCCGAGGACACTGGAAACTCCTGGAAAACCTTGTGTACCAGGAGGGAGGAGATTCTGACTCTTCTGTGGATGGCAGCAGCAGAAGACCCTCACTCTGCTCCCCAAACTTCAGGAGAGTGTGAAGGGAAGGCAGGCACTGCAGTGGCTGCACAACCAGGGCGGGTAGCCAAGAGGGACTCGAAAATTCTGTGTCCTCAGTCAGTCCCTCACACCCTTTCCGCACACCTCCAAATCCCAGCACCTATTCCTTGCCTTCTTCCTATGACCCACGCACTGAGCCTCCCGCACCTTCGCATCCTTAGCTGCGCAGCGTCCCAGGAGCTCCAGGCACCACCAATCCCCTCCCTCCTGTCCTAATTCGGTCCTAATCCCTCCTTGAAATGTGTGCACCCCAAGGCTTTCCCATCCCCTTCCACTCCTCTCTCCCCGCAGCTCCCAGATCTTTGACCAGCTCAGTGCAATCCTCTTGCTCCATCAACTTCCCCCGCCTCCCCCGTTCGTTCCCTCGGCTTTCCCAAGCCACTGTCCCCCATGCTTTCAGGATCCTCCCGGGACAAACTCGACCCGTGGCCCAGGGCCTGCTCCGCGCTAGCTGGGAGGACCAATGCTAGGCACCTCCCCTCTTGGGGCCTCAGTTTACCTCGGTGCACCAGGGGGCTGGCCTAAAGAGTTCCAACTTCCGGGCCTTCCCCCAGCCACCGCCCGCCTGCGCCCACAAGATCTTGCGCCCCCTCACCTGGTCGCGCGGGCGCGGCTGCTTGCAGGGCCCGGCAAGCGGCGGTCTGGACGGCCAGGCTGGAGGCGGGGTGGCCGGGGCAGTAGGCGGCCGCCTGTACCGGGCCTCCCGCCTGGCGGCCGAACACGGTGCGCAGCAGCGCCTCCAGGAGTCGCAACATCGGCGCCACCGCGTCCTCGGGCCCCGCCTCGGCCACCAGCACCCCGACCAGCGCCGCGCCGGCCACCCGCCGGTCGCGCACATCGCGCAGCATCTCCCGCAGGCGGCGCCGCGGCTCCCGGGCGGCCAGCGACGACGCGCGGCACAGCACGAAGACGAGCGGCGAGTGGATGGCGCGCGCCCTGGCCGTCCCGGGCACCCACCGCGCCCCCGGCGTCCCGGGCGCGGCGCCCTCGGCCACTGCTTCGCCCGGCTGGCGAGCGCCTGGCTCCGGCGGGAACAGCGCCCGGGCGAAGTCCCGCAGCAGCGCGCGGCTCTGCTGGCGCTCCCACAGCTCGCCCACCAGCAGCACCTGCCCGCGCCCGCCCGCCGCCTCCACCAGCGCTTGGAAGGGAGGCTCCGCCGGGGGCGCGGGCCGGGCTGCGAGCGCCTCCAGCTCGCGCTCCATGCTCGCCGCCGCTAGCCCTCTGCGGCCGCCGCCGCTGTGCCGCCGCTGCCGGCCTCTCCGGGCGGTGGCGCCCGACCCCGGGAGGACACGCCCCCGAGGGCCGCGCCGGGCCCGACCCCCCAGCCCGCAGCAGGGCGGGCGGCAGGAGCTTTGTCCCCCAGCCCTTTAAGGATGGCGCCTCCCCGGGGCTGTTGGGGAAGGGTGCACTCTGAGCCGTGCGTTCGCTCATCCAGCCACTCAACACATGCTTATTAAGCACCTACTAGGTTCAGGATAGCAAAAGGGGGGGATGATCATGTGAACAAATATTCCCTCCCAAGTTAGAGACCTGGAGCAGACACGTCTGAGGAATCTATGTGGTGTTGGGATGGGACTTTTAGTCAGGGCCTGCCCCTGGCAGTGCTGCTTGGAGTGATGGTGGTGGTGGTGGTGGGCACCAGAGAAGGGGGCAAGGAAGTGAGAAAAGCGAGGAAGCAGGGGTTTCTTCTATTACCTCTGTCATTTAACCCCCCCTTTGGGCCTTCAGCATGTACCAAAAAATGAATTGAGGGCTCATTATTTCAACATTACTTATTACTGGCAGGAATACATTTCCTTTAAGGGTCTAAGTCAGCTTTGTGCAACAGGACATTCTGTGATGTGCTTTATACTATCTGTACTGTCCAATGCAGTAGTCACTAGCCACACGTGGCTGTTATTGAGCGCTTGAAATCTGGCCAGTGAATCTGAGGAACTGAGTTTTACATGTTATTTCATTTAAATTAAATAGCTGCATGTGGTTAGTGGCTGCGTTATTGCAGTGATGGTCAAGGCTCTTTACTTCCCATCTATTACACCCAAAGGCCCTTTAGGTCAAGAACCTATTAATACTCAGCTCTCACCTTTACCATAAAACCCTCAATCTAGTTACCCTCTGTCCTGCCTCCTATCGTTACGCTGAATCATCTCTTGGAGAATTTGTATGTCCATTCAATAAAACAAACCTTTGTTGAGCACCTTTTAAAAAATATATAGTTTTATTGATTTCAGAGAGGAAGGGAGATAGAAACATCATTGATGAGAATCACTGATCGGCTGCCTCCTGCATGCCCCTTACCTGGGAACCCGGGCATGTGCCCTTGACCTGAATCAAACCCGGGACCTTCAGTCTGCAGGCCGATGCTCTATCCACTGAGCCAAACCGGCTAGGGCAGGCACCTTTTGTGTGTAAGCAGTGGGGATTCAAAGATACCCAAGTAGTCTTGTCCTAAGTCTGATCATCCAGCAGTCATTTTAGCCAATGTTTGGGGGAAGGACCCTATATTTTTGTTAACATGACCTCTTGCCTCTGTGTACTGACTTTGCCCAGGGCGGAGATCCAGAAGCTTGGGTGGGAAAAGCCCAAGAGTTGAAGCAAGAAGCCTCGGACTGGACTCAGGGATGGCTTCCAGCACTTGCTTGGTGATTCAGTCGCTCAACCTATATTTACTGAGGATCACATCTGTATTCTAGGCAGCTGGATGGCAGAGGGCCAAGGAAGGAACAAAAATTAGATTGACTTGAGATTTCTTAACAGCAACACTGGACTTAAGATTGTTGAATAGTATTTAAAACTGAGTTTTGATTTCTAGTTAAATTGTCAGGTATTCAAAGGATGAGAAGGTTTATCACAGGGGTCCTCAAACTACAGCCCGCGGGCCACATGCAAATACAAATACTGTATTTGTTCCCATTTTGTTTTTTTACTTCAAAATAAGATATGTGCAGTGTGCATAGGAATTTGTTCATAGTTTTTTTTTTAAACTATAGTCCGGCCCTCCAACGGTCTGAGGGACAGTGAACTGGCCCCCTGTTTAAAAAGTTTGAGGACCCCTGGTTTATCACATAGAGTCCCTCTTTGAAAACACTGTTAGAGAAAGCTCTCCAACATGAAGAGAAATCAGTAGTATACTAGTAGGTGTGCTCAACAACAGTGAGTAGAAGCATTAAATCACTTTTTGTTTTTGTTTTTTAAAATAAACTTTTATTGATTTCAGAGAGTAAGGGAGAGGAAGAGAAAGATAGACACATCAATGACGAGAGAGAATCATTGATTGGCTGCTTCCTGCTCGCCCCCTACTGGGGATTGAGCCCACAACCCATGCATGTGCCCTGCCGGGAATCAAACCGTGTTTCATACACCCACGATAAACCACTGAGCCATGCCGGCTGGGCAAATCACTTGTTTAAGTGATGCTTGCCTAAGGAAATGGTGCAGGGCAGTGCCAGCAAAGTACAGCCTGACTGGGGCATAAGTGGAGAGGGTGGCAGAGCCATGGGAGTCCCACCAAGCAAAAGGAAAGGGAATTGATCCCATAGAAGTCACCTCTTTGAGGAAGAGAAGACAGCAGCTAACTAGGGAAGAACTTTCAGAGGTGCTGTTATTTTTGTACTTTCTTGCAAGGCTTGTCTAAAACCCACATGCTCTCTCTTCTCTGGCCCTAAATTTCCAGGTTAACAATTCCAACTTTTCCAGTGATGGGATAGAGGATGGATCAGAGAGGGGGTGGGTGTTAAACAAAGGTCAGAGTCCAGGGCCAGTGAAGTTTATCTTTACCCTCATTATTTACATGGTGATGGTTCAGGTATTAATTAACAGGAAACTACAAAGACCTTAAAAAAAAAGGCTGTATGCCAAGAATATTTTTTCCTCCTCTCTGTCCCTGACCTAGAAAATATCATAATACAAATAGGCCTTTCTGATTTCTCTGGTTTTCAACAGAGTTATAAAGTGAAACTAGGACTTTTGAAACAATTTGCTTCTTTTGAAACAATTCACTTAAGCAGAACTTGGTAGGAAAAATACTGATTTGGAAAACAAGGAGTAACCTTCGTCTAGTGCAGTGGTTCTCAACCTTCTGGCTCTTTAAATACAGTTCCTCATGTTGTGACCCAACCATAAAATTATTTTCGTTGCTACTTCATAACTGTCATGTTGCTACTGTTATGAATCGTAATGTAAATATCTGATATGCAGGATGGTCTTAGGCGACCCCTGTAAAAGGGTTGTTCAATTGCCAAAGGGGTCGCGACCCACAGGTTGAGAACCACTGGTCTAGCGGCTGGTACCTTCTCCTTTCTCCTCTTTCCTCCCTTTCTTTCATCCTATTCGCCTTCCCTTCTTCCTTCGCCGTCCCCATCTCTTCCCTTACCTACTCCCTCTCTCCTCCCCCTTCTTTCCCTTCTCTTCCTTCCCTGTCCCTACCTTTGACCTTTTCTTTTTTCATCACTCTTTCTTTTCTTCTTTCCTAACTTTCTTTTCTCCCTCCACACTCCCTTTTCTCCCCTAAGACAATTGTTCTGGGAGCTACAAAAATGTGGGATTTGGGGAGATTTTATGGGCTTCCTGGGGAGCCAGATAATGGGAGGAAGATCTTAAATGCAAGGGAGACCCTGCAGGGGAAGGAAATTGAGGGAGCCCCCAGGGAGCACCCCAGCCACCCTCTGTGCTTATGCTCACCCAGGCTGTACGTTGCTGGCACTCCACAGAGGAGTGAGGCTGGGCTGGGGTGAAGTATGGCAGGAAGTTTGGGACTGGCTCTGACAAGGGGCCGTGTCCTGGCTGCTGGATGACCAAACAGGGCCCCACTGTGCTATGAGTTCAGTTCCTCGCGATGGAGGCAGAAAAATTTCCCCTTCTTCCTTTCTAGGTTCTTTGGCTGTTCTTATAATAAAAAGGACGTAAGATAAATTAACAGGAGAAAAACTAATTTAATTGTATATATACAGGAGCCCCACAAAGAGGTGAGACTCAAAGGCAATTGAGGTATGTAAGCCATCCTCAGCTGAGGAAAGGGGTAGGGGCCTGGGCTTCACGGGGCAGGAGGGCCATTCACAGGAAGATTAGTGGAATGGATGTTTGGCAATCAGCTATTTTCCCTGCTAAGCAGATTTTTTTTCAGATACAAAATATGTTATCTCTGATAATAGCTCTCTTACTGGTACAGGCCCACTGTCTACATTCTTTCAGGCAGTTAGGGGGAAGTAAAAAGGTTTTCTTGAGTCTGCTGGGTCTTGATGGCTTTGGGCTGAAAATCCACATGCCAAAGAGACCCATTTTGGGGTGGGACAGTCTGCTCCCCTTCCCTGTCTCCCGGCAGGTTCCCTTCAGGGCACTGGGACTGCAGATCTCCGTGACAGCTGGTGCTCATGTGGGGGTCAAGCATCTCAATTTTACCTGAACTTTAAGGGTTTAATGATGGCTTGTTATGAAGGGTGGGAGAGCCCAGCCAGTGTGGCTCAGTGTTTGAGCATCGACTTATGAACCAGGAGGTCACAGTGGATTCCTGGTCAGGGCACATGCCCGGGTTGCAGGCTCAATCCCCAGCAGGGGGCGTGCAGGAGGCAGCCAATCAATGATTCTCATCTTTGATGTTCTATCTCTCCCTCTTCCTTCCTCTCTGAAATCAACAAAAATATATTTACAAAAGAAGAAGAAGAAGAAGAAGAAGAGGAGGAGGAAGAAGGAGAAGAAGAAGGGTGGGAGGAAACGCTGGAAACTGTAGGCCCTGGCTTAAGCCCTACTGTATCCTTGCCCAGTGCAGGATGGGCCAGTGGTATTAGGAGGAGAGGTGGGCAGCCCCTGAGGGCACACCTGTACTGGTTGAGGGAGTCGGGGGCAGGGGGCAATCCTCCATCAGCAGACATCTATATTCAGATCGTGCTTGAGACATGCTACCCCATCCCACCCCCAGCCATGCACCAAGGGGCATGTGGCAGAGGACCGGGAGGAACAACTGCAAGAACCTCTGTGCAAAGTGGGGGACCAGCCAGTTCTGCTTGGCATCCAGGAGCAGGTGACAAGATCTCCAGAGCAGGAACAGCACTTTTGCATCTTCAGCCCAGGACAGCGTTGTCAAAATGCAGCCTCAGCATGCAAACTTGGAAAGGGGTCTGCACCTGCCACCCTGCTCATGGACTCAAGGTGACTTCATGGGGACCTGGCAGCATCTGAGTCTCTGGAGCAGGGAGGGGAACAGGAGCATATGCGGTGACCTCGCAGCCACTCAACTTGGTCCTCCTTTAACATCATCTTGGTTGGATCAAGTTAGAGCCTCTGCAGAGAATGGCCAGGAAGTGGCCATGGTCTCTAAGAGCTGAGTGGGGGCTTCACCTTCCCCAGGACATGAATGTACTAATCTCACTCAGCCAGGCACACTTCCTGTAAGAACGGATCAAAGGGTGGTTATTACGGGATAAGGCTCAGAAGGAACACCCCTTTATAGAATATCAAATAAAATGTCAGCTGTGTCCTTGATGTGGAGCTGGGGGTCCCCACTCACCATAGCTCCCTTCCCCTGTACCTACATGTCTCATTCTTGCACATTCTGCAGGCCCTAAGTCCCTGGGTGATGAGATGTAGGAAGTATGCATATTTGGGGGATATGGGCAGCGGGTGACTTCATGATCACTGTTCACAAGGTGCCTGAGATATTCAATATTAATCTTCTGATAACACTACCTGCTCAGGCCAGCTCCCCACCAGTGCCTCGCCTGCTGAGAGAGACCAATCAAGGATTCAGTCAGAATGGGTTCAGCAAATGCCTGCTTTCTGACACCTTCATATAATCTTCCTTATGCTCCCTCCTCAATTTCAAATGCATAAAGAAGCTGAAAACTATCATTCTAATGAAGCATTTTTTTTTAGTCTGTTGAGATCTTGCTTCCAAATGAAATCTTTGTTTGGCTCAAGTAAAATCTTTTTTTTTTTTTTAAATCTTTATTGTTCAGATTATTACATTTGTTCCTCTTTTTTCCCCCCATAACTCCCCTCCTTCCAGCTCCCACCCCACCCTCCACCCTCACTCCCCACCCACTGTGTTCATCCATAGGTGCATGATTTTAGTCCAGTCACTTCCCGCATCTCCCACACCCCTTTTCCCCCCAAGAATAGTCAGTCTATTCCCTTTCTATGTCCCTGATTCTATTATAATCACCAGTTCATTCTGTACATCAGGTTATTTATTCACTTGATTCTTAGATTCATTTGTTGATAGATGCATGTTTGTTGTTCATAATTTGTATCTTTACCTTTTTCTTCTTCTTCCTCTTCTTAAAGGATACCTTTCAGCATTTCATATAATACTGGTTTGGCGGTGATGAACTCCTTTAGCTTTTCCTTATCTGTGAAGCTCTTTATCTGCCCTTCAATTCTGAATGATAGCTTTGCTGGATAAAGTAATCTTGGTTGTAGGTTCTTGGTATTCAGCACTTTGAATATTTCTTGCCATTCC
Organism: Myotis yumanensis; assembly: GCF_028538775.1. NCBI lineage: Eukaryota > Metazoa > Chordata > Mammalia > Chiroptera > Vespertilionidae > Myotis > Myotis yumanensis. The sequence goes on along the minus strand of NW_027223759.1, from coordinate 30,296,935 downwards.
CTTCTGGCCTGCAAAGTTTCTGTTGAGAAATCAGCTGACAGTCGTATGGGTATTCCCTTGTAGGTAATTGAGCCTCTTTCTCTTGCTGCTTTTAAGATTCTCTCTTTGTCTTTTGCTCTTGGCATTTTAATGATGATGTGTCTTGGTGTGGTCCTCTTTGGATTCCTTTTGTTTGGGGTTCTCTGCGCTTCTTGGACCTGTAAGTCCATTTCTTTCTCCAGGTGGGGGAAGTTTTCTGCCATTATTTCTTGAAATAGGTTTTCAATATCTTGCTGTCTCTCATCTTCTGGCACTCCAATAATTCTGATATTAGTCCGCTTAAAGCTGTCCCAGAGGCTCCTTACACTATCTTCACACTTTCGGATTCTTTTTTCATTTTGCTTTTCCAATTGGGTGTTTTTTGTCGAATCTTTGGTTTGATTCTTGTGCTCCTCTGGTCTGCTATTGGGTATAATATTCTTTATTTCAGTCCGTGTATGCTTACTTTCTAATTTCTTTATCGTAGCATCGAGGGTCTCATTAGTTTTCGTGAGGCTCTGCACAAATTTATGGCAAGCCCTCAAAATTGCGATTCTTAGCTCCATATCCTCCATTTCTGTCATGTTTTTTTGTCTCCGCATCTTTTATGCTTTCTTGGTGCACCCCCTTGTGGTCTCTGTGCGCAATCTTGTTCTAGCCAAGCCTTAATTGTTGTCGTTAACACTAGAGGGATTTGACCACCAGGCCGACTGGCTGTAGGAATCCTCAAGTAAAATCTTACAAAATTTCTTTATAAAGAATTATGACACAAACTAGACACAGTCTCTTCCCTATGCTCACAGCCCATAACACAGTACATAGTGTCCTGACACCTGCTCTTCTCCCTGGACCATATATTCTGGATATCCTTTGGTGTCAACATCTTATGGTCTGACATTGTCGTTTCAAAAAACCAAGTAGTTCTATGTATATGATTAACCATACTTTATTTTAACCAGTGCCCTAATGTTGTGAACTTTCATGCAATTATAAAAAGCATTCCTGTGCACAACCTTACACATCCAGAGCATGCACTAGTCTTATGACTTCAAGATGCTCCTACATCGCCCTCAGATGCACCAATGTAGGAAAATGGCCCCAAGTCACCCATAATCTTTCTGCTAGTTTAATGACTTCAGCTGTTCTTGGGTAATCTTTTTGTGTTTTAATTGTTTTTAGATCAAAATAATCCTTATGCCAAAGTGGCTGATTTTGGAGTGGCATTTTCTCTTACAATCACAAGGAGAGTCAGTCTCAGTCTGACACTGACTTTATGGAAGGCAGAGTGGGGAGAAAGAAAGAAATGAGATCTTTGGAGTAAGCCCACCCTAAAGCCTATTCTAGCTGTAGACTTCACAGGCCACGGGCCATTGTTTCCCATATTGTCCAAGCCATATGGAGCTCTTCCCTGGAAATGAGTCTGCCTAATGTCACAGCTAATATCATAGTACAATGAGTCAGCCCTATGGTGAGCCTCACTGTCTCTTTGATTGTGAAACAGATGATGGGACATCATGCAGCTATTAAGAATGAGATAGTGCATGGAAAGATTTCATTGAGAAGTAAAAAGAGCAAGTATCAATTATATGTTATGAAACCCTATATAATCAAGGGAGGGAAAATGTCCATTTTAACCAAGTAATCTTGGGGGTGTAAAAGGTAGTGAGAGGAGGAATCCTGTCATTTTCAGTGATCTCAGCTTGAATCTTATCTGGCACCTGAGGGAGGAGGGAGGAGAGGTACCCCTCCTCCAGGGAGGGCCTCTGGGGAAGGAGGGACACTCCAGGAAACCTGGCTAGAAGTAGAGCCAGAAGCAAGGCAGAAGGGACCTAATCTTTGAAATGCCAGGTTGGGGCTAGGGGAGGAGTGGGAAGGGGTGTGTGTGGGCATAGACAGAAATACAAGGCTTAAAATGCCCAATGCTTATGGACACAAGTCATCCCGATGGAAGTCTGTTTTTCTGGAGAGGGACCGAGACTAGAACCTCCTGGTCCTGTAGGGTGAAGGGCACAGGCAGACCCAGGGCCTCTGGGAGGGGAGAGTTGGCTCATGTAGAGACTTGCGCAGGTCACTGGATTGAGTGTCTGATGGGTAACAGCCCTGTCTTATTGAGTGCCCAGTCTTCCAGGACTGATGTAAGCACCAGCGCAGGGCAGCACTGAAGAAGACTGAAGGAAGCGAGACTGAGGTGGGGGTGGGGCACAGGCAGCAAAATGGGGGTTTCACACGGGCACACTCCCAATGGCGTGACGTCCTAGAAACTGTTCCCACCTTGCAGTCATCAAGCCTGACTTTAAAGCTTGAAGATCTGCTTTCTGGCCAGTTCAGTTTCTCCTTTAAATGTAAATATTATCTTTAAGGAGCCTCTAGCCAGGGAAGTCTTGATCTGCTTAACTGCTTTCAGTGGGAATACGGAACTTGAAAGCATTTGAAAAGAATCCAGTCTGAGGAATTTGCATTTTCAGAAAGCTTTCAGTAGAGGGCCAAGCAATGGAGCCTGTGAATGAAGTCTTTCTGTGTTCCCTGCTCCATGTGAACAGTACAGGAGAAGTAAGAGAAAGGAGGCACATTGCATTCCCAGGCAGCTGCGGGTGGGGGTGGGGGGTGGGGGGGGGGGAAGGCCCGTTTGCCAAGAGCCAGGCAGGATTCTGGGATGTGTGTGTGGAGTCTCCCCTGCAGGTTTCCTGGGAGCTGGTTAGCATGAGATAAACATGCGTCCTGATTCCCAATACCAAGGACCACTGTTCTGTGCTCTGCACCCTCCTCTTCCCCAAGGAGTGGTCTTGTGGGAAGGGGCAGGGCAGCTACGGGAGAGGAAGAAATTTCCCTCTACTCTTCCAGGTTCTTCTGGCTGGTCTAATAATCAAATAGACCTGAAACAAATTAATAAGAGACAATGACTGCATTTCATTACATATGTACAGATGGAAACCCCACATACATGAGAATCACAGACATGGGAGGTTCAGAGACAGAAAGGGAAAATGGAGTAGATATGACATTCTGAGTTAGGGGTGAGGTAAGACACCTGGGGCTTCAGAGGGGAGGGAGGTCATTCAAAGGACAATAAGAGGAGCAGATGTTCAGTAATTAGAAGTTTGCCTTGTCTTATGAGAAAGGTTATAGAAAGTTATCTCTGGTAATAAATGTTATTATGGACAAGGCCCCACATTTAAATTCTTGAAGGGAAAGGGAAATGTTTCTCCTGAGCCCGCAGGGTCTCAGTTGCCTTCAGCTCAAAAGAATTGACATGCCAATGTGACACATCTTGGAGAGCATGTTCTGAATTCCTTTGTGACCCAGTGGGCAGTGTGTGTGTGTGTGTGGGGGGGGGGGGGGGGGCAGGTGGAGTCTGGCTGTTTGGTGTTTGTATGGGATTTAGTCCCACATGTAGATGGGCTTCCTTTTCCATATCTTCATACTTGAGTGAGGACCTGTGGTGGCTACAGCACAATTTTTGCTGCAGGTTCTGTGTGTGCACCTGAGACCAAAAAGCTGAGGGGGATTCGTGAGGTGATTGAATCCCCGCCAGCACTGAGGCCCACTTGGAGCTTAAGTTCATGGTTTGAAAAGTGATTCTGGTGTCATATGTGGCTGTGCTTCCCCAAGTTCAGCTGCCGAGACAGAAAACTAGATTTAACCAGGGTGTGGTTTTGCCAAATAAGATGCAGGGAGATGGACAAGAAAGTTGAAGTTTCTTACGCCAAATCAATTCCTAATCCCATCAGAACCAAACGATTTTCCTTTTGCTGTTCCTATAGGCAAAGCAATGCTCCCAAAGATGTATGAAATATTAATCACCAAAGGTGGAAAGTGGACCCCAAATGATCCTCCCTCCCCCTTCTCCTCAGTTCTGTCCAGCTCCAGGGGTTCACCCAGGGGCCTCCTGGGAGCCTAGGGCTCTTTGAGCAATTATAGCCTCGGGAATCTGGCATGCACATCACCTCCTTGAAGATGCCTTATCACTGCATTGAAGGCACCTTCTACCACACGCACAGAATGGAGCACCATAAGATAAAACTAAACTAAACCCCAGTGCCCTTATCCAGACCAGATACCAATCTTGAGGGTATAAACAGAACATGGTGCAAGTAGTTTACTCTTGAGCACTGGAGTTGGGCAGGCAAAAGCACTGGGACAGAAAAAGTGGAGGGGTGAAGAAGAGAAAGGTATAAAAGAGACTACAATATAGAGATTCAGCTTCTTTGTGGAGACAGTCAGCTGATCAACCCAGACCCTTCACCCTAGTGCAGTGGAAGTGGGCTTCCCCACTCACCTATTGTATGCACTCCTTAGCTGGGATCAATCGCCCCAGACCCTAACCAACCTCTTTAGCTCTCAACCTCCTGGAGGAGTTGCGACTCCCTTCCCTCAGCCCTGTAGCTGGGGCCAATTGACTCTCTTCCTTGGATGTGTTTCTTCTTGGCAGCTTTGGGGCTACACTCCTAGCTAGGAGGTGCCTCAAGGCTTCTCAGTCCCAATCCTTTTGCCAGTTTAGGGCTTGATTCATCCTGGTTTTGGCTAAGAATGCATCTTGGGATGCTGACAAGGGTACATTGCCAGTTCAAATTCTTGCTCCAAGTCTTCGTGACTGGTTGTGTGAGGTGTCACAATATATATTATTATCTACATATTATTAAAGTACTAGAGGCCCGGTGCACAAAAATTTGTGCACTGGGGGGGGGGGGGGGATCCCCTAGCCCGGCCTGTGCCCTCTCACAGTCTGGGACCCCTCGGGAGGTAACGACCTGCTGGCTTAGGCCTCCTCCCGGGTGGCAGAGGGCAGGCCCAATCCCTAAGTGCAGCCCCTGGTCAGGCTGAGAGCAGGGCTGATTGGGGAGTTGGGGCGCCACCCCGTCATGCACAGAGCAGGGCGGATCGGGAGGTTGCAATGCCACCCTCAGTCACTTTCAGGGTAGACTGGGGGGTTGGGACACCGCCCCCTGTTACACTCAAGGCAGGGTCGATGGGGAGGTTGTGGCGCCACCCCCTGTCACGCACAGAACAGGGCCGATCAGGGGGTTGGGGTGCTGCCCCCTGTCACTCACAGAGCAGGGCCCATCAGGGGGTTGGGGCGCTGCCCCCTGTCACACACAGAGCAGGGCCCATCAGGGGGTTGAGGAGCTCCCCCCTGTCACTCACAGAGTAGGGCCGATAGGGGAGCTGGGGCACCGCCTCCTGTCACACACAGAGCAGGGAAGATCAGGGGGTTGGGGCGCTGCACCCTTTCACACTCAGGGCAGGGCCAATGGGGAGGTTATGGCTCTACCCTGTCACACACAGAGCAAGGCCCGTGGAGGGGGGTTGGGGCGCCGCCCTCTATTACCCACAGAGCAGGGCCGATCAGAGGGTTGGGGCACTGCCACTGTCACACTCAGGGCAGGGCCGATGGAGAGGTTATGGCTCTACCCTGTCACACAAAGAGCAGGGCCCATGGGGGGGCGGGGGGTTGGGGTGCCGCACCCTGTCACACACAGAGCAGGGCCGATCAGGGGGTTGGTGCGCCGCACCCTGTCAAACACAGAGCCGCAGGGCAATTGGGGGATTGGGGAGCTCCCCCCTATCAGGCACAGAGCAGGGCTGATCAGGGGGTTTGGGCGCTGCCCCCTGTCACGCTGATCCCGGTGCCAGGAGGCATATTACCCTTTTACTATATAGGATAGAGGCCTGGGGGCTGGCTGGTTTGCCCTGAAGGGTGTCCTGGATCAGGGTGGGGGTCCCCACTGGGGTGCCTGGCCAGGCTGGCTGAGGGGCTGAGGGCTGTTTTCCCGCTGGCAGTTGACTAAAAGCTCCCAACTGCTCCTTGTTTTCTTCTTTTTTTTTTTTTTTTATTCTGGGCCAGCTTTAGCTCTGAGGCCTCGCTGCTGAAAACATGGATACAATGTTGCCGTCCGGGGCTGACTGAAAGCCGGTTTTGTTTAGCTTCTTATTTGCAACATAGTAATAGTTGCTTAGAGTTGCAGTTGAGAGGCCGGAAAGTGAGGTGGGGAATGTTGGAGTCTGCAGTTCCTGGAGGAAGCAAGCCTCCCTGCTCGCTTCAGTGCATGGCTGCCGGCCGCCATCTTGGCTGACAGTTAATTTGCATAAGGATATGCTGATTAGCCAATGGGAAGGGTAGCGGTCGTACGCCAATTACCATGTTTCTCTTTTATTAGTGTAGATATGCTGCCCCTGCATATACAGAGGAGGAGTTGCCTGGGAACAGAGGGTCCTATTGAGTCTCCTGGTGAAGCCAAAACTTACAATAGCAGCATGAAGAGCCATTCTAACTCCTATGGTTACCAGTGACTAGAGGCCTGGGTTTCTGCCCTGTCCAACATGGTATTGTGTCTGGGACCCAGGTAGGAGGCAGAAGAGGCTGCATTTGGTGTATCACCTGAGCTCTATGGTTGGATTTATTAGTTCAGTTTCCTGGATCCTGGTTACTGTAGCCCATCAGGCTCCATGGCCAGTGGGAGAGTGGCTGTCCTCTGGAGGTGGGTGTGGAAAGAATGGAGACCCGAGTATCAGAAAAGCTCAGGACCTTCAGCTGGTCCTAGGCTCCTGGCACCAATGAGCTGGGTGGACAAGATGGGCACCTGCAGGAGGATGGGGCATCTCGACTTGGCTCGGCCTTTCATCTCTTGTACCCTTACCCTGTGTACCTCTCCTACCCTTAGATGGGCCAGTGAGACAGATCTGATAGTCTGGAGGCCATGTTCAGAGCCAAGGTCTGAGTCCAGCCTAGTGAAGATGCCCAGGCTACCCCCAAACTCACAGCCATGGCAGCCTTAGTTATGGCACTGTGTTCAGAAATATACTTGGTTATGCTTCTTTCTACTTTAAACTTCCCTCATGACAAGTACAATGCAAGGGTAGTGTAAGGGAGTATCCACAGATGAGTCCTAATAGTGATGATTGCCCATGAGGATGCTATGGGCATTTTGGAATAAATCGGTGGCATGGGATCCGTTCTGGGCATTGCATACTTGGCATTTATCACTAACAGCCCATAGTATCCCCCAGTCACTATGATGACCAGCACTGCCTATACCTTCCTCTTGGGGTGGGAGGGTGGTACTGCCCAGGTCACCACTGCTCTGAGGAATTCAACCACTAGGAGTCCATGGCTCCAGGCTACTGTGAATCCTTGGCTTGGTTACTCAGGCATTCCCTCTGGTGGGGTGAGGGAGTCGGGGCGGGGTTGGGGGGGTGGGTGGAGGGGAGTGGGGAGAGGTGGAGGATAGCATGAGTGCCCTGGTCACGGGCCCAAACCCATCTGGAGTAGATGTCTGCTGTTTATAGCTGCCTACCATCCACTCCCATTTCTTTTGGTAACAGGTTATCAAAAAATTACTGTGTTTGTCTTTTCCCTACTCTTAGCCCTCATACCTTCAATGGGCTGGACCTTCAAGTCCAAAGCTGATCAGAGCACTGCATTCCCCTGAGCAGATCATGGGTTCCAGGAGGGACACAGGACCTACTCAGAGCCCGATGGTAGGTCCTTTACTGCTGGGAGACAAGCTGCCTTCCCTGCCAGACTTGACCTTCCGAGTATGGGACTGTTGCTGCTGCAGCCACCTGGCTTCCTGTAGAAGGAGCCTGCCTGAGCATGGAACTGAGTCTGCAAAAGCAGAGAGAGACATGGTTCTGGGCCAGGGGTGGGCAAACTTTTTGACTCGAGGGCCACAATGGGTTCTTAAACTGGACCGGAGGGCCGGAACAAAAGCATGGATGGAGTGTTTGTGTGAACTAATATAAATTCAAAGTAAACATCATTACATAAAAGGGTACGGTCTCTTTTTTTTTTAGTTTTATTCATTTCAAACGGGCCAGATACAGCCCGGGGGCCGTAGTTTGCCCACGGCTGTTCTGGGCCATGGCCTGAGCCCCTGGAACAAGCTACAACTGAACCAGAATTCTTTCTTGACTTTTATAGGAGGCAGTATGTTCTTGTTTTGCTCAGACCAGTTTGGGTTAGACTGTACAACATTCACAATAAAAGGGGACCTAATTAATATGCCAGAAAAAGGAGCTAAGTATCTTCAGAAGAGCCAGGCTGATCAGAAGCAGCGACCATGGGGCCCTTCCACCCGGACCTGCAGATGGGACCCAAACATGGCCCCACTCCACCTGAAGTCAGCACTTTCCTTTGGGAGGCTGGTGTCCGAGAAGGGTTCCTGTCACTCTGGGGGTACCCTCTCCCAAGTGCCTGTTAGGAAAGGAAATCCTGGGATTGGAAGGTGGTGGGTGGGCTCTGGGTTCTTGGTACCTGGCCTGGCCCACCTGCCAGTCACACCTGTGCTGCTCCTGCCTCCACAAGGGTTGTCCTGGTTCTAGCCTGAGCAGCTGTCAGAGGTGCAGCAGGTCACATGCGCATGGCTCTGTGCACTCCCTTCCTGGAGTTCAGGGCTGTCCCTGCTCCTCCCCTCCCTCCAAACACACACATGCTCTTTCACATCCCCTGGCCTTTACTGCTGCTTTAGGCATTCTGGATCTCTAACACCCACCATCTGCATTTCTGTGCCTGGGGTCTTCCTCTCTAGAGGCCAAAAGTTCAGGGAAATTAATCGCCTCTTTCCCCGTAGCCCTTAATGGATGACGGACAGGATGGGTATGTAAGCCATCCCCTTGGGCTGGAATTTCTCTGAGGTGTGTTGTTTCCCAGAGTTGCCCCAGCAGACTAAGCACCTCCTCTTGTCTCACAGCCTCTCCCCTACTGGTGTTTCCTGGGATCACCTTGAACTAAGACCCCTGCCTCAGCTGCTCAGGAGCCAGGCTCCTGCTGAGTTCAGTGAAGTCACCAGGACGGATCACAGGCTTCAGGCCCTGCCCCTGCGCCCCCCTCACAAGTGAAGCTGAATGAAGCCATGTCCCAGTGTTCCCAGGCACAGGGCCTCTCTCCTTCAGGTGCGAGCCTGGAAAGGGGCCAGCGCATTCCTCCTGTTCCCACTAACCACTGGATGGAAGTAGAGTTGACTAGTTATATTAGGGGTATTGAATTAACTAGTATAACTCCTGTTTTTAAAATGGAGAATCTGAAATGATTTGTTCTGTGAGTGGAGAAAATTGCCTCCACTTGGGTCTGTGGCCCCAACAGGAACAGCAGGATCCCACCCTGGTTTACCTAGGACTCAGAAAGTCACCAACCCTCCCCCGCTCTCCCCCCAACCCCTGCCCCCCAATCTGCTTACCTCCCTACCAAGTCCAGCTGTTGTGTCTTGGGTAGAACACAGTCAAGAAACAGAATTTTTTTTTTTTATTGTTCTATTTTGGTGACAAGAGAGATCCCTGATGGAAACTGGATCTGAAAGAAAAATAAGAACAGAGCCATTAGCTTACACAGTACTTCATGACACCAGAATGCCGGCCGTCTCCAGTTTTACAGTCTCAGCAGTGAGAGACCAGCAGCGAAGGTCCTCCTGTGGAAAAAAAATTATGTAGGATTCTAATTTTTTCCATTTCTGCATCCACTCTTCCTTTTGTCCAAACACAGCCACCAGCAGACTTGTTTTTCCCTTCAGGCTCTAACGAGCTTATGCAAAGTACCAGGTGCTTATGCAAAGTACCAGGTGCTTATGCTCTTGGCTGGCTGGCTGGCTGGCTCTCTCGCTCTCTCTCCTCTATTGGCTTAGTGATGCTGGCACTTTCCATTTCCTCCTCCCACCCCAAGGGCCCCCAGCAGCTAAGAGGGAGCCTCGCTCCCCAAAAGATAGCCTACAGTGGGAGTTTTACTATGTGCAGTGCCCGAAGGGAGAGGGGAAGCAGCCTCTTGCTTTTAGTGCCTCATCCTTCACTGGTGAGATGCTGAGAGGCACACCAAACTTTAGGAAAGAAAATTCTAGAAATATCTTTTCCCAGAGAGTAGACTTTGCCACTGTCATCAGATGGTTTTTCACTGTCTGGACTGAGGACACCAAACTGCCGGTTTCCCTTCTTGAGGGTCTGAGAGCTGAGCTACAAAACTCAAGATGACTCGGCGTCCCCCTACAGTGCTCCCCCACCCCCACACACTGAATCTCACACCCTCAGGGTGGTTTTCAGTGGCTAAGCCAACAAGTCTCCAGCCTCTAAGCCAGCGGTTCTCAACCTGTGGGTCGCGACCCCTTTGGGGGTCGAATGACCCTTTCACAGGGGTCGCCTAAGACCATCAGAAAACACATATATAATTACATATTGTTTTTGTGATTAATCACTATGCTTTAATTATGTTCAATTTGTAACAATGAAAATAAAGGGTGTCCCAAAATTCACGCAAGAAGTAATTTTGATAGAAACCACAGGTTTATAATTAAAAATTGTAAATTTCTTATTGATTCATAAAGTATACAGTATAGGGTTATGTATGGAATAGGATATCGGGAAAAATATCCACAACATGTCACTGTTTGGTGCGGATTTTGGGCTGGAGGCATCATCAGACCATTCTTCTTCGAAAATGCGGCTGCTCAGGCAATAACAGTTAATGGTGCTCGCTATCGAGACATGATAATCCAGTTTTTTGTGCCTAAATTGCAAGATATGGATGTGGACAACATGTGGTTTCAACAAGACGGTGCCACATGCCATACAGCCCGCAAAACAAATTAATTACTGTATGAGTCATTTCCTGGTCGTGTAATTTGGTGATCAGAATTGGCCGCCCAGATCATGCGATTTAACGCTGTTGGACTTTTTTCTTTGGGGTTTTTTGAAGTCTAAGGTTTATGCCAACAAGCCCATGACCACCCACGCCTTGAAGGAGGAAATTGAGCGCTGTATCAAAGAAATTCAGCCACATTTATGCAAAAATGGTCATGGAAAATTTCAACAAAAGAGTGTGTATGTGCCAGCAAAGCCGTGGAGGCCATTTACCCGATATGCTATTCCATACATAACCCTATACTGTATACTTTATGAATTAATAAAAAAATTTACAATTTTTAATTATAAACGTGTTTTCTATCAAAATTACTTCTTGCGTGAATTTTGGGACATCCTTTACATCCTGCATATCAGATATTTACCTTACGATTCATAACAGTAGCAAAATTACAGTTATGAAGTAGCAACAAAAATAATTTTATGGCTGGGGGTCACCACAACACGAGGAACTGTATTAAAGGGTCGCGGCATTAGGAAGGTTTAGAACCACTGCTCTAAGCCAACAGCTCTGGGCACTGAGGTTCATCTCGCACTGGCTACCATATCACCTTTTAAAACACTCTGGCTTGTTCCCAATCCACTCTCGCTTATTTCCTGGCAGGGGTCCCATTTAATGTAGCTGCTCCTCTCCTTTGCCCAGCCTTGTCCAGGACAGAAGCACCCCAACCCCAGCCAGGGGAAGAGAGTGGGGATGGATCTACTCTACTAATCCCGCCGTGATAATTCAACCCCTATGCTATTAATTTGCTTAAGATAAAGGGGCAAGAAGCCCAATTCAGGGGCACATCACCCCAATGAGAGGGCAAGTGTGCCGAGGAAAGGGGCTCCTGAGAAGAGTTTCTTAACTCAGGAAGAGACACAGACTCTGGCTGGGTGGCTTGGTAGTTGGAGCATCACCCAAGTTGTAGGTTCGATTTTCCGTCAGGGCACATACCTAGGTTGTGGGTTTGTTCCCCCATTGGGGTGTGTATGGGAGGCAAGCGATCAATGATCTTCCCTCACACTGCTGTTTTTTGTTTGTTTGTTTCCCTCTCCTTCTCTCTAAAATCAATAAAAACAAATCCTTGGATAAGGAAAAAATAAAATAAATAAAGATTTTTTTTTTTAAAGGGAGACATAAAGTGGAGGTAGCCTTTTTCCTGTTTCTGGCTGTCAGGATATGAGGCTGTGATTCTGGAAGCTTCTCCAGCTGCCTGCCCACAGGAGGGACTAGCCTGCCCTCTGCTGAGGGTGTCAGAGATTAAAGCTGGGAAAGTCCCTTCCCGGCTTTCTGATGACACTGTTGACTTTGGGGAGCCCTGACTCTTCCCAACTGTTCCATTGTTATGTGAGATAACCCCCTTATTACCATTTTGAATTTGGTTTTCTGAAATTTGCACCAAGTAAATTCATAATCCCCTTATCAGATCACTCTTAAAATGCCTCCTGACATTTGGAAACCTACCAATTCACTAGTTCTGGAACCTGCCCCAGAATACAGTACTGAACGTTGAAGGAGAATATGACCCAAGCCTGCCTGCCCCCACCCCACCGAACTCACACTGCTGGGCTCTGCTGTAAGGAGACTCTAGACCAGGGGTGGGCAAACTTTTTGACTCGAGGGCCACAATGGGTTCTTAAACTGGACCAGAGGGCCGGAACAAAAGCATGGATGGGGTGTTTGTGTGAACTAATATAAATTCAAAGTAAACATCATTACATAAAAGGGTACGGTCTTTTTTTTTTTTAGTTTTATTCATTTCAAAAGGGCCGGATCTGGCCCGCGGGCCGTAGTTTGCCCACGGCTGCTCTAGAACCAGCATGTCAAACTCAAAGGCTAACAGGGCCATATAAACAAGGTTTAAGTTTATGTGGCCCCCAAAAAACAAAAGCTTCAATTTTCATAGAAACGTAGGCTTATTTCAAAAAGTATAGTATGAAAAAAGAACAAGAGCCATGATAAAATTAATGTTTTCTTCCTGACACTTGGCATCTCTTCTCTGCTACTATCTTTCCTACTTTGTTTGGGGGGAAATCTCATTTGCAGTGATTACTTTCAAAACTGACCCAAGGTGAATGTCAGTAATTCTGGATCTGACAGGAGACTTACTTCCTTTCATAATTGTAAATAACTGCTTACACCGTTATTTTGGCTGGGCCGCAAAAATGTTCGGTGTGGGCCGCATGTGGCCCGCGGGCCGAGAGTTTGACATGCTTGCTCTAGAACAGCGGTTCCCAACCTGTGGGTCGCAACCCCTTTGGCGGTTGAACGACCCTTTCACAGGGGTTGCCTAAGACCATCCTGCATATCAGATATTTACATTACAATTCATAACAGTAGCAACATTGCAGTTATGAAGTAGCAACGAAAATAATTTTATGGTTGGGGGTCACAACACGAGGAACTGTATTTAAAGGGCCAGAAGGTTGAGAACCACTGCTTTAGCTCAAGTGCAGTGTTCACATTATCACTGGCCACCATCCACCCAACTCCTGTGACCAGGCCCCGCACACCTGCACATCCCTTCATTTAATCCTCACCACCATCCCTTGGTTGGCAAACTGCGGCTCTTGAGCCACATGTGGCTCTTTGGCCCCTTGAGTGTAGCTCTTTGTAAGCCTTAGGAGTACCCTAATTAAGTTAATAACAATGTACCTACCTATATAGTTTCAGTTTAAAAAATTTGGCTCTCAAAAGAAATTTCAATCGTTGTACTGTTGATATTTGATTCTGCTGACTAATGAGTTTGCCGACCCCTGATCTAGACGAGTCTCAACTGGGCTGACTGGGCACTTCAAGTCTCTGCCACGTGTCTGTTCCATGCCGGGAGGCTACCTCAGGAATGTCCTCATGGAGATGACAGAAACACAAGAAAGAGCAAGGCCTCTTGAGTGGTAGACTTAGAAGCACCATACTTGCACTTCTGCTTCATTCTATTACCCAAAGCCAGGCACATGGTCAAGTCCAGAGACAGAGGCAGAGGACACTTCAAAGTTAAATGCCCAAGGGGGTGGATGCAGAGAGGGTAAAAGATCATTTAACCCATCAGCAAGACCTATCAATTCTACCTTAGAAATACTTTCCACACCTGTCCAATACACCTTCTATCTTATTGCTACCACCACTTCAGTTCACCATGATCTCTCTTACCTATCACCACCTGACTGCTCTGTCCAAATCTTTCTTGTCCATTCCTTCTTAGACCATTCTCAATGCAGCAACAAGAATAAACTTAAAAAGAAAACCTGCTCTGACCACTCATTTAATTAAGTCTGCCAAATGGTTTCCTATTGTTCTCAGGATAAAGGTGAAAATCCTGAGTAAGGCCTGAATTGTTTTCAATTTTCAATTGAGGGATTCTTAATAGGTGAACCTGGTGAAAGGGAGAAAGAGTGAAGAGGGAGTGTGGGAAAGAGAGGCTTTGTAATGACTTCCATGTGAGCACAGCCTGGGACCCCTGTCTCCAACCTCATCTCCTTCCATCCTTTCTTTCACTTTATGGTTGGAGCACATCATAATTCTCCAACTTGTACACTATTTTAACCCTCTGGGGTCTTACTTGGACTGCTCTGTGTCCAAGTAGAGAAGTATAGTTCTTTATCCCTCCTTTTGGTACGGCTTGAAAACCCTATGCCTTATGCCCTAAAAAAAAGAGAGAGGAGAAGAGCGTAGATTGGTTTGGCTCAGTGGATAGAGCGTCGCCCTGCGGACTGAATGGTCCCAGGTTCGAGAGAGAGAGAGAGAGAGAGAGAGAGAGAGAGAGAGAAGCAAGGTTTTTGGAGAGGAGCAGGTTTGAATGCTGTATTTCACAAAAGAAAGGAATCCTATCACTCTTGGACTGGCAGACCTGGAATCTTAATTATTAAGACTGGAGAGAGAGAGAGAGAGGGAGAGAGAGGAGGAGGAGGGAGAGAGGTCCACTCCTGTGGCTGGCGGAGGTCTAGGAGTGGTTGAAAGGCTGCCATTATCTCCTTACTGCCCCCATCCCACCCCATCATCACTTATGAGGCATTCACTGTGGTTGGACTTGACAATGGGGACAATGTGGGTGCTCTTGGTGCCTGCCCAGATGCCCTTTCTGGGCTGGTGCATTCTTTATTTAGCTCCTGTGAGTTGTGCATGTTGGCTGCTAAGGACTCAGAGCTGCCTCTTTTCCCAGAGGCTTGTCCTCAGCCAAATGGGAGCTCTTTTCTACCCTCACCCCTATTGCCAATGGCTGAATGACAAAGGGGCACAAAAAGCCTGCCTTCTTGCTTCAAGGTGAGACCAGTTCTATGGTGTAATTCATGCTTGAGAGCCCCCGTGGGATCAGGCTGAGGCTGGACTTCAGCTGACCTGGTTCTTGCTCTGCTCCTTCCTTTGACCTCTCTTGCCTCCCTCCCTCCCTCCCTCCCTTTTTTTCCTCAATAAATCCTGTGCACTCGCATCCCTGTCTCAGGCTCTGCTTCTAGGGAGCCCTGCCTAGAAGAGGGGAGGATTGAAGATGCTGTGGGAGGCATGCTCTCTGTCCTCAAGGATCTTGCAGTACACTTGTAGAGATAGGCCACAAACACGCACAATGATCCTCCACAACACAGGATGGACCAGGCTGGAGAAGTCACTGGAGGTGCAGTGGGGGAGGAAGGCTTTATGGAAGAAATAGGCTAGGCCATGAAGAATAGGTAGGACTTGAAATGTTGGGAAAGGGAAAAAGCTTCCTAGGCAGGAAGAAAGTTCCAAGGAAAGGCCCTAAGATGGGTAAGAACCTCTGCCCTCACCTGCTCCTGTCTGGTATCTGTGACTAGGGGAACCACCCGGTCAGTGGGAGTTGGGGAACTCTGTTTTGACAATCCCAATAATGGATCTAACGTTGGCAGGGCTGCTTGAGAGAGCCATGCCAGGCCACCCTGAGCCCAGGGAGGACTCACTCAGTCCTCACGAGAGGCTGGGGGGCATGGTCCACCTGTAACAACCTTCTCCCTTCAGAGAAGGGACAGAAACCCCACCAGCCCTGCGCGGAGGGCTGGCAACTCAGGGGGCCTGAGGGCCACTTCTGCAAAGAGCAGTGGGCGCCGAGGGGCTCCACACACCTGCTGGACCGTGAGCCTGGGGTTTGTTCACAGGAGTTCAATGACGTAGTAGGCAGTTGCTAGGGCCCCCAGAGCCACAGCTGCAGTCCCGAGAGCCTGGAGCACAGGAATTACGATGACTGGTGTGCTTCCTTGCAGGTCCTCTGCAAAGCAAAGTAGAAAGCCCATGGTTTGGGGGAAGTTGGGCTTTAGTGCCTTTTTATGGGAAAGGGAAGATTGGGGGGTTCCCTCAGGATTGCGGGAACACCCACTTCTCCCTACCGACCCTCCTCTCAAGGGGACACAACTCTCCCACTTCTTCTAATGAAACCTACCACAGGACCCCAGGACCTGAGGGTGGGCTGGCCCAGGACACCAGCTCCCCGGAACATTCAGGGAGCCAAGCTACAAAGGTGGTCAAGGCCCCCATGTGCCAGGCCCTGTGTAAACACCTCACGCCCCAGGTCTCCTTGGACATCAAGACAACCCTGTGAAGGAGGTTCTACCAGGTAGCTCCATTTTGGGGACACATATGACACCTGAGGAAACACATACTACACCCACCGCGAAGGCAAGGAAAATATAAGAGTATGATACTAATTGTGAGGAAGGCTTTCACCGATGTAATATCCATTTGGGTAAAAATCCTATTCAAGTAGCGGTTCTTTAATGTGAGTGTGTATTTCAAGCCAAGAGCCAACATTCCACTCCTCTGAGAAATGGAACGATTACGGAAGCGGGTGCTAAACATTTGAACAGAATATGTCTTAACCCTGACCAAACTGGACCCCTGCCCCTTCCCCCTCACGTTCCTAATTCTGAGCCTTGCTTTTGCCTTTTCCTCCATCTCGAGTGCTCTCCCTCTAAAATAAGCCATAGAAGATCCTATGGTCCTTTTAGACTCCGCTCAGATGTGACTGACACTACGCAGTCTGCCTGGACTCCAGTTCAGGAGTGAACACTCTCTTTTCCTGAAGCTCTTCGAATGTCTCCTATGGGACACAGATCACCTGGCTCACACCTCAGTTTCTCAATGGACATGTCTTACCTTACCATGCAGGCTGTACAATTTTTAAGGGTAAAGTTCCCTGTTCTGGTTTCCCTCCTAGTACCTGGCATCCTGTGCAGATTAGCTTTTCCTACTTATTGGTTTTAAAGTGATATGAGAAGGTGGGGGAGGATGGATGGACGGGAGGTAATCAACCAAAGACCTTATATGCATATATGCATATGTAACTCATGGACACAGGCAATAGGGTGCTGAAGGCCTGGGGGAGGGGAGCGGGGACAGGGAGGGGCTGGAGGGGGCCAGTAGGGGGTGGGGAAGAGGACACATGTAATACTTTCAATAATAAAGAGTTATTTTAAAAAATTAAAGTGATATGAATCCATGGCACAACGTGGCACCAGATGGACAGAAGGACTAAGTATGTTGGAAGACAGTTAATAATAATGAGTGGGGGACAGGCCCTTCCTTGACAGGGACTTACCAGGTTATAGAATATTTTAGCTCTAGGCATGCTCTTCCAACACACCTGGGTATCTGTTTGTTTCTCTTTATAGGTTTGTTTCAAGGATGACAGGAGAGGGGATCTGGGAAGAGGAACAGGAGGAAGGTGGGGGATGGGTGGGCTCTGTTCCTGGGTCAGGAGTATCAGATTGTCAAGTGGAAGACTTCTTCCGTGGACACCTGTGAAACCCTGGATACAGGCGGAGCTGCTTTGGGCCCAGAGCTGGGGATGGGCAGAGGCCCCTTTCCCAGCCCTGGCACCCCTGGAAAAGGTTCCACCTGGGTGGATTCTAGGAAGAGGCAAAGAAGGGCAGAACTTCAGATGATGCTGTGGGCGGGGGGCTGCTCTGCCATGGACAGACCAACCTTGGGGCACTGTTCCCTGTCGGGGTTGCTAGAAAACAGCCTGAGACCCTCTGCATGGGGTGGAGGTCTTGCTATTACCAAGGGGGCATATGAGTTACACTCAGTATTTGTGACTAAATTCCAGGGGAAATTCACATGCAGGTAAAGAACCTAAAGCTCTCAGCTGTGGTGTGGGCCACAGAAGGAGGCCGACGGCCAAACAGAGCATTTAATTCCAAAGCTATGACGAGGCATTTCTGAAGGGCTGTGAGGGGGTGAGCTCTAAGGAAGGAGGGTGCCTTTTGGGAAAAGAAAAAAGAAGCCCTCGAAGAAGCAATTCCTGGGAAGGAAGACAATCGGCACCTCTCTGGCAGGTGGGACACCCTGGAAGGATGGGTCTGGTGAGAAAGGGCCAGTGCCAAACCTTCGGCTGTGGCCACCTGGAGGGAGAGGCGTTCCTTTTGGCCTAGGATTCCCAGGAGGAATAACACAAGACTACAAAACGATCTGGGGGAGAGCCTGGCCCTTGGGAACTGTATGTCCTGAGGGCCCAGCCCTCCATGAGCTCCAGAACCTGTAGAAGGTGAGGAGGTTTGGGAATCCTCTCCCTGGCACGGTCAGCCAGGCCCGAGGCAGAAGGACATCGGAGATGCGGCTGTGGCACAGGCCCAGACGACGCCAGCAAGCAGAGCTGCCGGGGCAAGTGGTACAGGAACAGAAGGGGCGAGTCGGAGGCCCTGGGTGGACAGAAAAAGAGAAAGATGAGGGACCTACCAGCCTGCAGGAGGCGGAGGAGAGCCTGGAAGACACAGAAACAAACCGTGGGAAATTAGTTGTATTTCAGACCACTGCTACCTGGGAATAAAAATAATGATGCAATGGCTTCACATCATTATCCATCGCATTTAATTATCAGAACAATCCTGTGAAGTGGAATATTGTTATTCTCAGTTTACAAATGAGGAAACTGAGGCTCAAACTGAGAGTAAATAGATTGAAGAAGTGGGCCTCAATTCAGGATTTCTTGATTCAGGGCTCTCTCCACAGAATTCATTGGAAGTGGTGGCAGAAGATGACTGCCCTGCTGTCAGGTGGCACTCGATTCCTGCACCTGGAGCTGCCATGTCCCATTTCGGTGGGGCTCACTGGTTCATCCAGAAGGCAACCGCCACTCCAGTTTACAGTCCTTGGAATACTTTCCCAGACTCATCTCCATTTCTGTTCTCCTGTGCAGTGGGTCCTAGCGGAACTCAGAGATGGCGCCCTCTGCTGTTTAAAATGACCTCTGCCTCATTTCCTCTCCTTGCAGCTACCTCTGTCCTGGCTTCCTGAAGGAACTGTGGATTCTTCCAACCAAAGCTCCGTGAAGACAGTGGTCAACCTTGGCAAACTCAGCACACTTCCTGCTTAGACCTGCCCATGATGGATGCTTTTTTTTGGACTGGAAAAGGAAGAGATTCTAAAGGCAAGACTTTATCTTTTTTCTGTTTTTAGTTTAAAAGTTTTTTTTTGAAATGGACATATAATTCCCATACCATAAAGTTCACCCCTTTAACGTGTTCAGTGGTTTTTAGTATATAAACAAAGGTGTGTAACCATCATTGCTACCTAATTCCAGAATATTTTCTTTTCCACTTAAGAAACTCCGGCCCTAACCAGTTTGGCTCAGTGGATAGAGCGTCGGCCTGTGGACTCAAGGGTCCCAGGTTCGATTTCAGTCAAGGGCATGTACCTTGGTTGCGGGCACATCCCCAGTGGGGAGTGTGCAGGAGGCAGCTGGTTGGTGTTTCTCTCTCATCGATGTTTCTAACTCTCTATCCCTCTCCCTTCCTCTCTGTAAAAAATCAATAAAATATATTTAAAAAAAAAAAAAGAAATTCCAGACCCATTAGCAGTCACTGCCTGTTCTCCACTCTTCCCAGGTTCTGGCAATAGATTCACCTATTCTGGACATTTCAGAAATGGAAGCATACAACATGTGGGCTTTTTTTAATGGATTGGCTTCTTTTACTTAGCCTAATGTTTTTTGAGGCCCATCCATGTTGTAGCATGTATCAGTGCATCATCTCTTTTTATTGCCAAATAGTATTTCATAGCACATCTGTACCACCTGCTGTTTATCCATTCATTAGCTGATGGACATTGAGTTGTCTCTTTTTGGCTATTGTGAGTAATGCTGCTATGGACATTTGTGTACAAGTTTTTGTGTAAGACATATGTTGTTGTTTTTTACATCATAAACCAGGAATTTAATTTTTTGTGTGGAAAACTCTTTCTAAGAATCCATTACAACCAACAAAATAATATTGAAAAATTGTCTAGGAGCTGAAGGCTTAATTTTCCATAAACTTTGAAGTGGTAGAACATGTTTTTAATTCCCTTGTGTATATACCCAGGAGTTGGATTGCTGCATCTTATGGTAACTTCATGGTTAACCCTTCGAAGAACTGCCAGACTTTTCCACCACAGCAGCACCATTTTACATTCCCTCCAACAGTGTCTGACTTCTCCACAGCCTCACCAACACTTGTCATTGTCCATTTTTTAAAATTAGAGTCATTCTAGTGGAAGATTTGTCTTTTATTGAGCTACAATATTTTCTGCATATAAAAAGTTTGGATTTTAGACTATGGCATCCTTTATTTAAAGGCTCTCATCCCTTATTGCCAACATTTCTTCCTACGCTGGCTCAAAGGGAGAAAATTCCTTTCATAGAAGAAGAGAAGGTGACCATTGTAAGCACTGAAGAGCCACCACCAGTGCCTGGATAAATTGGCCAGCAGTAGCACATGAAATTGTGGATAGATGAGAGTCTCATATTTGTATTTATCTAAATGCAATAAATAGCACCAGGTTTCCAATTTAACGAAATGCAGTTCTTTTACAACTCTTTGGAGCAATAAGCCACATCAATAAGCAGAACTCCCCATGGGGGTGAGTCACATGCATTCATTAAAAGATTTGGGAATGTAAAGCTTTGCGTTCTACAGATATCCGTTCTAAAGGCCAAAATCCAGAAATGTTTAGTTCAGCGGTTGATGATCATAACATACACAATATGTAGTGTAGCTCTCAAAACCATTTCAGATGTTAAGAACGGATTGATTACTAGCCTCAGGAATATGTCACAGAGATACCTTGGGTATATACATATCTCTTATTTATGTCCACATTATCTCAGAGGGATATGCTGTGGCCTGGGGAGTGTGGCCTGGTCAGGACCACAGAGCCATGGGCTCTGGCTCACGGATCCAGGAGCTCAGAGAAGGGTGTGCTTCCTCCAGGGGAGACCACCAGACCTCGGGGGATCAGAAAATTAGGGCTGCAGTTAACAGCGAGAATTTTGGAGTCAGAATAGACTGGAGTTCCCCGCTCAGGGCTTCTAGTGCCTGCTTGAGAGTGAGCTGCTTGATTTCTTTGGGCCTCAGTTTCCTCATCTATAACATGGAGATGATACTAGTGTATGTTCTTTATAGAGTTGTTAAATGAGAAAATTAACATAGATGGCTGAGCTGAATGCTGGGTACACAGTTGGTTAGCTATTACCATTATTATTAGTAGTATAATAATACTACTAACCAGCCCACCTCTTGAATGCCACTTGAATTTCCTCTACAATCCAATGTTCATTCAGACTCTGGCTAACAAGAAGAGGGGGGCCACTTTTCCTAGAGGGTCATTCCTTTGTCAGAGAGAGCTAACTGTTGGAGTTTTTTAATGTTGAGGAGAGAAATCCGCCTCTGTCTTCCCTCGGTAAGGTTGCCAGATTTAGCAAGTAAAAACGCACGATGCCCATGCAATATTTAGGACACACTTATACTAAAACATTTTAAAATCATTTGTTGGCCTGCATTTTACTGGGAACTCTACCCATGGGTCCTTAGTCAAACAACTGAGGACAACAGGGAAAAAGTCTATTCACATCTTCCACCTGACAGATTTCCTCCAAACCCTTCCACCAAATCTCAAACACCAAGTGGCGCTCGCCTCCCCCTACTTCTCTCATCCACCATCAGCCTGGACTTTCCTCTTTGGATTAGATGGTAGGTATCTGTTACAGCAAATGGAGATTGTCTGATGAGGACAAAGGGAAGCAATATGACCACTCCTTTGTCCTAAACTGCATAATATCAATGTACCCTTGGTTTTTATTTTTGAGCAGCTACATGGCACCCTGATTCCTAATGAGCACATATGACCACTGAGCCATGTGAAAGGTTAATATGGATGCGGGCTGCCCTCTTCAGTGGGACTCAACATGCTGAGAAATGGCAACACCCAGGAACCCTGGTCTCTTGGGTAAAAACAAAACCCCAAATCCTCACACGCCACAAGCACAGTTCCAGAATACACGTTAACCACACATCACTACGCAGTAAGAACCAGCTTCTGGGGTGACCCGGGATTCAGCAGCAGAAAGGCTAGACCTGTTGAGCTAGAAATCTGCTCACCTGCTTTCTTGGATCCATGGGATGTTTTTGTGCCAGTGTTCTGAGTCAGCAGACCCTGAGCTGACTGGCTGGTTTGGGGAGCCGGGAGGGCCCAGATCACAGGCCTCTGTGCAACGGAGCCCACGCTGGGCTGCTGGGGGGTGGACCCTGAGGCGGGCTGCTGGGGGGTGGACTCTGAGCAGGGCTTGTGGGGGGTGGGCTCAGAGCTTTGTTGCTGCTGCTGTGGGGTGCACCCCGAGATGGGCTGCTGTGGGGTAAACTCAGAGCTACTATGCTGCTGAGGGGTGCACGACAAACTGTTCTGCGGTGGGGTGGACTCCACGCTGGACTGATGTGGGGTAGATCGCAAGCTGGGCTGCCGTGAGGTGGAATCAGAGCTACAGCGCCGTGCGTTGGAGCCACGGCGTTTGGACTCTGGCTTCTTCTTTTTGCCCTTCTTCATGGTGGGTCTTCCTCACCTAAATGTGGCCCTACATGGAGCTGCCTAATCTCCCGGCTCCCTCCTGGAGGGGCCGTTTGCCCCTGCCCTGGGGGAACACTCTGGCCTTGGGCTGGACCCACACCCCTCCTATGAGGTCACAAACACCAGGATGGCTCCATGGCAGTGCCCTGGGGACAGTCTTCTCTGCCTAGCCTGCTGTTCCCCCTCTTCCCTAGCCACAGGGATGGGCAGAGGGCAGGTGTCAGACCCTTCAAGAACCTGGGTTAAGCCTGGCCATGGGGCCTGTGACAACCTGGATCCCTAGGATTCTGCGACTGGAGTGCCTCCTTCAGGCACCTGTCTCTGCTGGTGTGTCCTGGGTCCGCTTAGATCTATCCATTCACTCTAAGACCCCCTGGCTGTGACGCTCAATTCTGCCACTGGTTTCCACATAACAAAAAGCTGAAAACCAAAAACCAAACCCCCAAACCACTTCACCATGCATACTGTGTTTTAGGTGACGTTACTGAAGATTTGGGGGTCCATGGAAAGCCCACAATCTCCTACCATCTCAGCTGTTCCCCCAGATTATTTTCATAGAGTAGCTTCCCCCTTCTTCCAAAACCTGCCCTCCCCTACTGCGGGAAGGGTCTTGGGGGAAGGGGATGTTATCCAACTTTGGCAAGAACCCTTGCATGTGGCAAAAGAATTTCCCCTACAAACGTAATGGCAGTTTGGAAAACCAAATTTTCCTCAAACTCATCACGCCAGCCACAATAGGCTACCTTTCAAACCCCAAACTCGTCGGGTCAATTAGGAGACTATGAATCCTTCTCAAAGTTAACAATGTGGTTTTCCTTTTAGGATGGGAGAGAAAAAAAACATTTAAAAAAAGACAACCTTAGGCTTCACATGTTGACTCCAACAGAAAAATGTGTTTGCATTAGAAGACACTACTTCTGCCATTGATGCATCATGAGGTGGTGAGTAGTCTACTGTCAACCCCTTCAGTCTGGGGTGACACTCTTGCCCCAGGAGAAGGTTTAGGTTAGACCTATGGAGGAGGAATCCCCACGCAAGGCCAGATCCGATATGAACTGTGAAATGACGGGAAATATTTTAGAGATTCTAGAACCTGAAAAGACCTTGCTGATTCTCTTTCTGCAGAGGGGAAAGTGAGGTTCAAGGTTAAATTGCCATTCCAAAGTCACACAGTGGAGGGGCATTGAAGGGGCTAAATTCCCCTTCAGAGATCTCTCTTTTCCTGACTCCAGAAGGCAACAGGGAGTCAGGTAATTATACAGGCATTAAAGTCAATCCCTTGAGTGAGAGGATTGAAGGAAAAAAAGGCATGAAGGATGAGAAGTGAAGGGAAGTGCAGATCAATAAAGTTGGGTTGAATTTGATTGAGCCTGGGCCTGAGGAGATTCAGGGAGCCAGAGAGGCTACAAGAAAGAAGGTGGTAAGTCCCTAAAGTCAAGAGCAATGGCTCCCTCAGGGGATTCACTTCAGAATCAGAGAGACTGGAACCCGGTCAGGAATCCTGTCTGGATCCGGCAGACAGATCATACCCCCTAAGGCATCTATCTCTGTAAAACTCAATTTTCAGGCACTGACGGGATTTTGACTGAGGGCCTCAACTTGATGTTTTTTTAAAAATATGAGTAAGGGAGAGGGAGAGAGAGAAACATTAATCAGTTGCCTCCTACTTGGGATTGAGCCCACAACCTGGGCATGTGCCGTGAGCTACACAGGCCAGGGCTCAACCTGGTTTAAATCAGCTCTATTGACATTTGGGCCAGAGAAGTCTTTGTTGTGGGGCTGTCCTGTGCATTGTAGATAGTTTAGCAGTGTCCCTGGTCTCTGCCCATGAGATGCTGGTAGCAACTACTGCTCCTTCCAAGAGAAACCAAAATATCTACACACATTGGTAAATGTCAGTGTGTGTGTGTGTGTGTGTGTGTGTGTGAGAGAGAGAGAGAGAGAGAGAGAGAGAGAGAGAGGAGAGAGAGAGAGAGAGAGAGAGAGAGAAAATTGCCCTTGGTTGAGAATCACTGGTTTAAATGCACTAAATAGGTGCAAAAATGTCTTGGTAGGAATGAAAGAAGCATTTCATTTCACACCAAGGAGCCAAAAAAGACATGAAAGTAGATCCTTGGTTCCCCAGGAGAGGAATGGAAGAAACACAGAGGGTCAGACTTTGGGAGGAGTGGGAGTTTTCCCATGGCAGTGGAGGAAATACGTGGGGCTTCTTTAATAAGGGTGGCCCCAAGTTGCAGGGGAGGGCACTTGTGGAGTAATAGGTTGGGTTAGAAGGACTAGGAAGAATGGCACCACCATAGTTCTTTGCTAGAACATCTCCCATGCCCTCTGCCTTCTGGCTGGAGCACAATTTCCTAGCCTAAAGTCTGACTCCTTTATCACACAGTCATATCCCACTGTCCCAGGTTGCTGCTACCCGCGTCTCGCTCTAGCCAGCCACAAGCACCAGAAGTCTGGTGAATGTGCCTCACTTCCTTGTATTTGTGGAAGCCCTTCCCACTCCGTCCCATCCCTCTCTCTTCCCATCATTCAGATCCATCTGAAGTGGACCCATCCATTCATAAAGCCTTTCTCAAGATCTCCAACTGGAAGCCATGTCTCCCTCTCGGAGCCCAGATCTTGGATCACTTTCTGCCGGGTGTCAGAATGGCTGCTACCCTTGTCTTCTCTTAAAGTCCACACTCCCAGACTGTGGAGACCGAGAAGGGCCAAAGTCCAGGGAAAGGGCTTAATGTAAGCTGCCTGAAGGTGAGAGTAGAAAGCAGACAAAGAAAGCAGGAAACTGGTAACCACAGGGTGGGTGTGGATGTTGGGGGACAAGGCACCTCAAGACTGCATCATTAAGGGGTAGTTTTCAAAGGTGGTCTGGGTTTTCTAGTCTTGGCTGAAGGCCACAGTGGGAACAGTCCATATTCAAGGGCTTTCCTAACCAGGCATGGCAGCCGTGGGAAAATCTCGTGGACTATTTGGGAGAGTCAGAAGAATGAGTCTAAGGGCCTGCAGAGTTAGTCGTCAGCCCAAGTGGTGCTGGCCCTCTGGGTGGATCCGGGGCACCCAGAACAAGCATGCCAACGTCTGTGCTGAGGCTAACGCCTTAGAACTGGGTGTTACCTCAGGCAGCAACTGGCCTTAGTCCCATATGTCAGGAGGGCAGCAGCTCACAGAGGGGGCAACTAGCTTTGTCCTCCAGCAGGAGAGTGGCAGAGCCTCGAGGAACCTGGCTTTGGATGCCCTGCCCAGAGCACTTCCTTCTGCCCCACCGCTGCCCCAGGGGGCTTCTGGAGACAGGCACTTGGTGCTCACTTAAGAGCCCACTGCCCTGGGCCCTTAGACCCACAGATTAACCCTCTGGGGCCACAGATGCTGATTCCTCGATAGGAAGGGTCTCAGGGGCTGTGAACAAGAATTGTGCAGCTACTGTAAAGCAGCACCTTCTCAAGAGGGCTGCTGTGAGCATCAGAGGTGAGAAATCCTTAGCGCAGCACCTGGCTCACACTAGGCATGTTTTGATTGCAACTGTGGTTCCCTTGGAGGCGGAGACGGAAGGACCAAGCAAGGAACAAGTGGAAGTGGAGAGGAGGGGGAGGGTCTGGGGCCTGCAAGCTCCCAAATCTGTGCTTTACATGGGCTGATTCCCAGTAGTGAGCAAGGGGTCGGGTGCCTGGCTGGGAAATGTAACAACAAATCAAGTGAATTTGAACCCGTGTGACCCCAAATTATCCCAGTGAGCACCCTTGGGGACAGAAATCTAGTTCATCTTCCCCCAAACGGTGTCAGTGGAAGCGCCAGGGGAGGGGCCATCACATTAGGGACCTGTCCAGTACCAGGACCAGCAGGGTCAAGGCACAGGCCTCCCTCCGTATTTGTCGTACTGGACGACGCTCCAACCAACTGAACCACACAAGCCTCCCTCTGTATTGAAGTTTCTCCCAAATGCCCTGGGATGTCCGCGGCAGCCTGGCGTTCCCACCCCTCGCCTTTAGGCTCCTCACCCTCGGTCTGAGTGTCTCGATCCACGAGGGGGACGCAGCCCCGCGTGGAGACCTCGCGTGCTCCGTGGGCGGCGCGCTGGATGTCCAGGGTGCCCTCGGGGCGGCTGGGGCTGAACACGGCGGTGTGCACCTCCACAGTCGGGCTGTGCGGCGCGAAGGCGCTGCCGAGCAGGGTCTCCATGCGGCGACGCGCCTCGGCCTCCTCCTCGCGCCGTGGCAGCACCACGATCCCCACCAGCGCGGCGGGCGGGCTGCGGTGCCGGGCGTGCACCTGCTGCAGGAGCAGCTGCAGCCGCGGCAGCTGCGAGCGCAGCGCGGACGCGCGGCACAGCACCAGGAGCAGCCGCGCGCCCGGCTCGGGTGGCTCCCGCGGCTGCGGAGGGTCCTGGCATCCTGACGCTGCATCCTCCGCCGCCCGGGGCCTGGGAGTCGCGGCCGAAGCCGGAGCCGACTCGCACTCATACTCGCAAAGGTCCTCAGCCTTGAGCCGGCCATGGGGCAGCTTCTGGGTGAAGCGCCTGCTCTTGGGGGCCCGGCAGTCAGTATCCTTCAGAGAGCTGTCGCTGGAGCGCTTGAGACGCCGCCTGGAGCAGTCGCTGGAGCTGCTGTGACCGCAGGTGGCTCCGGTGGACGAGGGCCCAGTGGGCCCACTGGTCGGGCTCTGCTCCAGAATGTCCTGCAGGGTCAGGAAGCGCTCTTCCTGCGGCCAGGAATTGCTCAGCAGCAGCACCTGGCCGCGGCCCTCGAGGGGTTGGGTGGGAGCCTGTGGCTGAGGCTCGGCCTCCCCATCCTGCGCGGCACCAGCGGGCTGGGCCCCAGGCTCCATGTCCGGTCCAGCTCCCTTGTACCTCTGAGCCCGGGCCCGCCTCGGCCAAGGGGAAAGCTGCCCTTCCCTGGAGCATGTCACAATACCCCTGCCACCCACCTCTTCCTGTGGCCACCAAGGGTCTCTGCCCGCTATTCCTTGGCAATCTTCCAACATAGGGAAGTTACTTTGGGGCGCTGGCCTAATGCTGGATGTGTTTAGTTTCTCGTCATTATGTCCTCGGTGTCAAAAGGACAAATCCTTTTATCCTAAGGATGGGCTGTCATGCCCAAGTCTCCAAGTAAAACAGATTTTTGTGGAACCAGGACATTTAAAAGGCAGTGGAGACTGGCTGCTCCCTGCACCTGGACCATGTGACCAGTGGTGAGGGTCAAAGAGGCTGGTTCTGGATGGCTGCAGCCGGGAGGCCAGCCCCACCCAAGCTCAGCCCCCCTGCCCTCTGGGCGACCTGGGAGCCAGAGTCCGGGGCTGTTGTAAACTGAAGGGGCTGCAGGAGATGGTTGGGGTTCCCCTCCTCTCTGGGTATGCATTTGAAAACCAGTCTTTCCCTCCTGTGTTTCTCACTACTTCTCACACCGAACACATCATTGCTAACACTGCTGGGTGTCCTACAATTTAACTCAATTCTGACACTAGCTACCGGGAGAAAGTGTCAGGTCCCCCAGGGTAAAGGCTCAGCCTCACCAGACTGTCCTGCCTCCAGACACCAATCACAGGTCCACCTGTGGTTCTGACCCATCTGCTGCCCTTGGAGGTTCCCACCACCCCCTCCTCAGGGTTAATTTGCTAGAGTGGCTCGTAGGACTCAAAAAACAGTTCACTTACTGTCTGACAGTTTCTTGTAAAAGGATGATAAAGGATACAGATGAACAACCAGATGGAAAAGATGCATAGGGCAAAATGTGTGAAGGGGCTCAGAGCTTCCATGTCCTTTCCAGGTACAACACTCTACCCGAACCTGAGTTCACCAACCTGGAAGGTCTTCAAACCCCGTACTATTGGGATTGTCATGGGAGCCTCCTCATGTAGGTATGCTCAATTATTAACTCAATTTCCAGCCCCTCTCTGGAGGAAGGGCATGGAGCTGAAAATTCTAAGCTGCTCATCATGGCTTGGTTTTTCTGGTGACCAGCCCACCATCCGGGAGCCCACCCAGAGTCACCTCATTAGAACAAAAGACACCCCTAGCACCCAGAAAATTCCAAGGGATTTAGAGCTCTGTGCCAGAAACCAGGGTCACAGACCAAATATTAGAGCAAAAGATGCTCCGAGTGCTCTTGTCACTTAGGAAATCATAAGGGTTTTGGAGCTCTGTGGCAGGAACCGTGAGCAGAGATCAATATATATTTTTTTGTTGTCTCACAGGGTACCAGAGGCCCATCAAAGTGCCAGGAAAGATCTTCAGGAAAACAAAAGAAAACATATTAAAACTCCTTATTTGCACACGAGGTGAGCAGAGAGCCCTGGGGAGGTGGGACAGAGACCCCAGGACAGCCCCCTGACTGGGAACTCAATGGTGGGGAAAAGTTTTCCTTTTGTTAATTTAAAAAAAAAATGAGCTTAAACCAAATTTTTAAAAATTATTTTGAAAAATATAAAAATCAGACTCTGGAAAGCAAGGTGTCAACCAGAATCCTGCTAACTCTCCAGGAGCCCCAGGCTAGGAAGCCTGGGAGAGGCCAGGTAAAGGGGGGAGGCCTTTATTGGCAAGAGATCATTAATTGGGGTCCCTCTCTGTGCTGGGTGTTTACATATGTCATCTATACTGCAGCCCAGCCACGGAGAGGGCACTGACCCCAAGTTACAGATGCAGAAATCAAGGCTCAGAGGGGTTAAGTGACTTGTGCAAATCCAGTCATTAAGTGGGATCTAAACCCAAGCCTGACTGCGGGGGCATAGTGAACGCTACAGCACACTGAGGTGGGGCTGCTGAGGCTAATCCTGAGTGCGATGCGGGGAGGGAGGGGTGTATAGGGAAGGAAAGGGAAAGGTGGGGGCAGAAGACAGGACCACCCCGCCCCCACCCCTTGTTTTAGGCTCTTGGGTTGCAAAGCATTCTGGGTACACAGTTTTAAGGGCATAGTGAGTAAAGGCTGGGAATATCTGTTCAACCAAATGACTAACCTTTCCTTCCTTCTTTTGAAGGTTTGTAACTTCAGACTAAAAAAATTATAAAATTGAATGTTTTCCCAATAAAGGGACACTGAAAAGAAAAGACTTTGGAAGGAAGAGAGAGTAGTCTTGTTACCATTTCAAATTTCATAAAAGCTCTTATTTCCAGCTTTGAAAAGCCAGGAAGTTCCTGCTCAGATAAAAGGTTGAATCCGGAGGTTTGTAAACTGAGGAGTGAGAGGCGCATAGATGGTCCCCAGGCCTCGTGCCCATTGGCCCTTGTATCTGGTGGCTCTATTGTCATTCCCTGGAAAATGTTATTTGAGGAAAGGATTTTGCTGATTATGCTTGGAAACTTCTGAATTAGACCAACCTAAGTATTGTTATGGGAAATTTTTATTTATTTTGAAAAATTATTTAAATAGGTAATATGTGTGCACGGCTCAGTAAAAAAAGACATTGTGGCGTCTGGTTTGCTCTCTTGGGTCACTGTCTAGGGGAGCCAGCTGCCCCATTGTGAGGACACTCAAGCAGCCCTTTGGAGGGGTCAATATGCAAGGAACTGAAGCCTCCAGCCAACAGCCCCTGAGGGAGCCGAGCTTTCAGCTGTAGCCAATCTTCCAGATGACTAGAGCCTGGGCCAAGTCTTTACAACTGATGAAAGACACACTAAACTACTCAGCTATGCTGCTCACTAATTTGACCCAAATAAAGGTTGTGGGAATATTGTTTTATGCCACTAAGTTTTGGGGTAATTTGTTACATAGCAATGGATGACTGATATAATCACCATCTCTAATCTCTGTTCCACTTATTGGAGGAACTCCATTTCATAAAGAAATGGACTCTGAGAAGTGATATAATTACTCTAGGTCTGTGGTAAGTGGCATAGTGGCCCCTCAAAGGTGCCCATGTCCCAATCCCTGTGACCTGTGAATATGTTGTTACCTGGTAAAGGTGAATCAAGGTTTCTGATGGAATTGTGGTTGCTAATCCCTGACCTTAAAATAGGGGGATTATTCTGGATTATCCAGGTAGAACCAATATAATCACAAGTTACTTGAAGGGATCCAGAGGGGAGAGTCAGAGGGAGATGTGATTATAGAAGAACGTCAGTGTTTGCTTTAAGGATAGTGCTAAGGGACCATGAGCTAAGGAATGTGGGCAGCCTCTAGAAGCTAGAAGAGACAAACCAGGAAACTCTCTAAGTATGTTGGGGCTGCTATAAAAAATACCATAAACCGGATGGCTTGGAAGCAATAGAAATTTATTTCTCACAGTTCTGAAGGCTGGAAAGTCCAAGATCAAGGCCCTGGCAGATTTGCTGTCTGGTGAGGCCCTGCTTCCTGGATCTCAGACAGCCATCTTCTGGCTGTGTCCTCACCTGGTGAAAGGGACAAGGGATCTCTCTGGGGCTCCTTTTATAAGGGCACTAATCCCATTCAGGAGGGCTCCACCTTCATGACCGAATCACCTCCAAAAGGGCCTACTTCTAAATACCATCCCATTGGGATTAGTTTCAATATGCATGTGAATTTGTGGAGACACAAACATTCAGTCTGCAGCATAAATGAACTTTCCCCATGAGCCTTCAGAAAGGAACACAGCTCTGCCAACATGTTAATTTGAGCCTAGTGAGAGCTGTGTCAGATTTCCAATCTACAGAGCTGTAAAACAACAAATCTGTGTTGTTGTAAGCTGCTGAGTGTGTGGTAATTTGCAACAAGAAGAAACTACCCAAGGTCATATAGCCAGAAAGTGGCAAAACAAGGATTCAAGTCTGACCTGCACCCCACCCTTCCCCCCATCCCACCTAGGCTCCCAGATAGTGGAGAGAGACTCACCTTTTCTGCTGCGGAAGAAGCTCAGGACTTTGCCGACTGAGCAAAGTGAGCAAAGTGAGTGGGAAGTGTGGGGAGTTGTGTTACTATGGGGAGAGGGCCGATAGGCCAATCTGGCTGCTCAGGAGCCTGTGGTTAGGACACAGGTCAGATCTGGTAACTTAAGTAAACAAGGAGGCCATTAGGCTGCAAAGCGTGGAGGCCTGTGTAAGCTAACCACAAGCTACGCCTGTAAATGCCTCAGGGTTACAAAATCAAAATGAAGGACAACCAATCACAAACAGCCAAGTAGGCTTGAAGTTAATTAAATATTTTTCTTTCTTTGCTTCAGCACCTTCTCTACGTCTTTCACCTGGCTCCTATGAGCTGAGCACTTTCAGTTTGGGGCTGCCCAATTTGAGTTGATTTTTGCTCAAATAAACTTAAAAGTTTTAACATGCCTTAGTCTATCTTTTAACAGATCCCAACGATGCTGCACTATCTCCCCCAAAGTGGACAGTCACACCCTTTTCTCTTGTGTAAAACCATCTGTCACTTGGTCATTTAGTCAACATGATTTTTTGCCAGTGATGTCCAAGCTGTGAGCAGGTTCTCTGAGGATGAAAAGGTGACTGATCAACAGGGAAGTTTCTTGTCCAGGCAGAGGTTGCCATCTAGTGGGGAAGACAAAGACTAATCCTCACAGTATCGTGATCACCAGGCCCATTTTGCTGCAGCTGAGCAGTTGTAGGCCATGGCCAAGGCCATGGAGCTAATGTGTCAGGAGTACCAGGGAAGGCCTTGGACCCACAGTCTGATTCCTGAGCTGGATCCATAGTGCTTCTTGGAGCAAAGCCCTTCTTGTTGCTCTCTAGTGTAGCAGAATTCAGACCTGCACCTGCTACCCATGCTACATACAAGGCCTGCAGCAAGGGTGGAGGACAGGGAGCTGCTGGTACAGTGCTGGGAACCAGAGAAAAATCAGGGCAGCTTGTGCTAATAAATACATACATAAATAACCAAGAAACTGTAATGGTCTCCAGATGTCAAAGTCTTACTTATGTCAGCAGAGAAAACTGGGCTATAAAAGGACAAGTGATGTCATGAAAAGGTGTTCGTGGGATATTGTTAAATGGAGAAACTGGGTTGCAAAACAGTCTACCTTACAGAGCCCCCTCTTTTGGTAAATAATGTACATACAGGGATAATTTTTTAAAACTGAGTAAATACACTTCACTATGTTAATCAGAGTGCTAGGTTCTGGCTATAGATTTGTCAGAAACAGAACAAAAACTACAGAACATAAGTTAGATTTGAATTTAAGGTAAACTGTGAATAATTTTTTAAAAAAATATAATTTTTTATTGATTTCAGAGAGGAAGGAGAGGGAGAGACAGATAGAAACATCAATGATGAGAGAGAATCATTGATTGGCTGCCTCCTGCACGCTCCCTACTAGGGATTGAGCCCGCAACCCGGGCATGTTCCCTTGGCCAGAACCGAAACTGGAACCCTTCAGTCCACAGGAAGACGCTCTATTCACTGAGCTAAACCAGCTAGAGCAACTGTGAATAATTTTTGAGAACAAGCATGCTCCATGAAATTATTCGTTGTTTATCTAAAATCTGAATTTAACTTGATAGCTTGTGTTTTATCTGGCAATCTGATTTGGGTATTTTTCTTTTCGCTTACCTGTGTTTTTTATGATACTCTTGTACAATACTTTTGGTTTTTTAAAATTTATTTTTCATTTACAGTTGACATACAATATTATATGTTATTTGCAGGTGTACACATAGTGATTAGACATTTACAGACCTTAGGAAGTGGTCACAGTACTGAGTCTAGTACCCATCTGAACGACACATAGTTATTACAATATTATTAATTATGCACAATGCTTTTTTAAAAAAACTGTTTTTATTAATTTTAGAGAGCGAGAAAGGGAGAGAGAGAGCGCGCGATGGAAACATCAATGAGAGTGAAACATCAACATGGATGGGCTGCCTTCTGCACCACCCCTTCCCTGGCTGGGAATCCAACCAGCGACTTCTTAGTGCATGGGTCGACGCTCAACTACTGAGCCACACCGGCCAATACTTTTGAAGTAATAAGGGAAACCAACCTAAGGCCTGCCACATGTAAGAGGATCAGTTAGAGGTGTGCTCTGTGGATTTCTGGATTTCCTGGACAAGTCGGTTAAAGTAGAAAATAAATCGGCCCTCCCGCCTGGGCCCGGGCCCCGGCAGAGATTCCTACAAGGGCTGACCACCAGGTGGCGCTGCCGGGCTGCGGGACCGGGATGCCAGGGATCGTAGCATCTGGGGAGAGGGAAAGATCAACAATACCTTGTCTGGGATCCAGGTGACCCTTAGGGAGTCCCCAGGGCAGGGCAAGGGAGCAGGAGGGCTGGATGCAAAGTTGGAACTCTATCTCCATAGCACACCCCGAGCTCCTTTCTCTGCAAAGTCTGGGAACTGCTGTGACTGTGCATGAACCTACGGCTGAACTGAGATATCAGCCCCCTGTGCCCTCCTGCATGTACTGGTCCCTTTCCTCTAAGAGGAATAGACCCCTGGCAACTCCCCATTGACACAGCTCACTTTCCTCCAGGGACTGAAAGGGACTCAGTGCCACCCTGGGACACTCAACTGTGGGCAGACTCCAGGAGGGAGGAGGGAAGATGATTCCTGAGGGAAGGGAGGGCCTAGCTGCCAAGGAGAGAGAAATGGAGATACTGGGCATGTGTGCGGAGATGCTCAGAAACTGCAAATTGCTGACCAGCTTGTGTGCACACCTTGGCACAGCATGGGCTGAACAAAGGAGAAGTTCAGTAAATGTCTTTCATCCACCAATAAATTCTCTAAGCCACTTTCTGTGCCGGGAGCTGGGCTAGGCCCTGGGGATGAAGTCCCTGCCCTCCTAGAGCTTATCTTTTGTTAGGAGTGATACAAACAATAAACAGGTAGAACAATACTCTAACTTCACTTGGTGTTAAGCTCTAGAAGAAAATAAAGCAAGGTAATGGCTCCTCTCTAAGGGTTGCTTCCGGGCTGGTGCAGGCTGGCTGTGGTTCGGGGGAGAGAGCAGGAGGAGGGGCAGGGAGAGCCACTCCTACCCTCTGGGCACAGCCAACAGCCCTTGCTGCTATTTAGAGGGTTTGTTGGGGAAAATATAATTCAGGGATCTGCCAAAGTGTTGGGATCCATCTGGCTGGAAGTAGAACAGTCCAGGAAGAAAGAGTTCAAGTCTCTAGCTCCTGGGGCCTCTTTGGGGTAGAATAGGGCAGGGGAGAGCTTCAGGAGTCAGCCCACCCTGGAAGGAGTGAGCAGAAGCAATGAGAGAGAGAGAGCCCGAGAGGATCTCATTGGGTGGGGGAGTTGTGATGGTTAATTTCATGTGTTTGTTTGGCTGGGCTATGGTGCCCAGGCAGATATTTGGTCAAATATTATCCTAGATCAGTGGTTCTCAACCTTCCTGATGCCACAACCCTTTAATACAGTTCCTCATGTTGTGGTGACCCCCAATCATAGAATTATTTTCGTTGCTACTTCATAACTGTAATTTTGCTACTGTTATGAATCGTAATGTAAATATCTGATATGCAGGATGTATTTTCATTGTTACAAATTGAACATAATTAAAGCATAGTGATTAATCACAAAAACAATATGTAATTATATATGTGTTTTCCGATGGTCTTAGGTGACCCCTGTGAAAGGGTCATTTGACCCCCAAAGGGGTCTCGACCCACAGGTTGAGAACTGCTGTTCTAGATGCTTCTGTGAAGGCAATTTTTCGATGGGCTTCACATTTAAATCAGTAGACTTTGAGTAAAGCAGATTGCTCTCCATGATGTGGGTGGGCCTCATCCAATCAGGTGAAGGCCTTAAGAAAAAGACTGACCTCCCTAGAGAGAGAGGGCATTCTCTCAGCAGACTGTCTTTGGACTCCAACTGTAGCGTCAACTCTTCCCTGGGTCTCCAGCTTGCCCTGCAGATTTTGGATTTTCCAACTTGCAGAATCTTGTGAGCTAATTCCTTAAAACAAATCTCTCTACATAGACTCATCCTATTGGTTTTGCTTCTCTGGAGAACTCTGACTAGTACAGGGAGCCCCAGGGCCCTGACTGATATCGGCAGAGCTGAGCAATCTCTGAGACATTCAACATTTAATGAGCATCTACTTTGTGTCGAGCTCTGTGCCACAGAGACTCCAGAACTGTGGGCCTTTGTCTGCCTCTGTCATGGGTCTGGTTGGATATTTGGGCCAGAGGGAAGGTACTGCGCCTGGGCAATGAGTTGAGAATGCCCTCTATTAACAGCTCGCCCCAGAATGCCTCTTCCTGGGAATAATCTCTGGGAAAGTACCTCTGAAGTAGTGAGACCCACAGGTGTGGGCGTTGCTCCCCTTCCTCCCTTCTTTTCCTCACGCCATTATCCAGCACCTGCTCTGCCTGGCCTTGCACAGGCTGCCCCTGGGCCGTTCAAGGGCGGTGGGGGGGGGGGGGGGGGGGGAGACATTTTTTTTGTGTCATCAAGGAGCTTGTAGTGAGGGTGAATCATTCATGAGAAGAATAGTGAGTTGCCACACACATGCCTGTAACTTAGGCACGAACTCTAAAATCTGGAAATGAAGAAATAAAAGAGAAAAATGTTGTTAACCTATTTTCCTCTTCTATCTCCCCACCCCCATTTTCAAACTAGATCTGCCCCAGAGTCAGGGAGACCCTACCTACTGTAAAAGGCAATGAGCTGATTCTTGCTTTTGAGCTTCCAAGTCTGGCTGTCAGTGGTTTAAAGGATAGCTCTGAGTGTGATTTTGACCAGAAGGATTTTAGCTTCTTGTGCTGACTTTTGGACTTCCCACTCACAACTTTCCCTGCCCCCTCACAAATCTGGGATTTCACAGACCCAGTCCCAGGCTAGCATGCCAAGGCCATTGGCAGGATTCATGGCCAAATGAGTGTTCTCATAAGCCAGGGGTCCGGCATGGAGTGGGCAGCCAGCAGATGCTTGTCAAGGGTTCAAACAAGATCAATGCCTAGAGTCACAGGATCCGATGGAGGGTGAGACAGCTGGGGCCTGGGGTGGCTGACAAAGGAACCTCAAATCAGGGCACTTGGAAATAGCCCCTGAAGAGGAGATATCATTTGCATCGCTGGGAAGGCACTTGGGCCCACCAGCATTTCCCAGAATGCCTCTGTTTTCTTCTCAAAAAGTGGTGAGAGCATGATGGAGACACGGGTTTCTCAGTACAGTTCTAGAATGAGTGGCCCTCACCACAGGCACAATTACCAAGTCAGAAAGAAAGCAAGCTTAACCGCTGCCTCCCACCCTCTGTGTTCTGTGAAAGTCTCATCCTGTTGTGGGTTGAATGGTGCCCCCCATTCCCCAGTATGTCCACATTATAATTCTTGAGACCAGTGAATGTGACTTTATTTGAAAAAAGGGGTTTGCAGACGTAGTTGAGGATTTTGAGATGAAGAGACCTGTGAGATCGTTATCTGGATAGACCCTAAATCCAATGACAACTGTCCTTAGAAGAGACACACCGAGACAGCAGAGGAGAAGGCTGTGTGAAAACAGAGGCAGGGATTGGAGTGACGCAGCCACAAGCCAGGAGCACTTGGAGCCACCGGACGATGAAGACGCAAGGAACGGCATCTCCCCAGGAGCTCCTGGAGGGAATGTGGCCCTACTGACACCTTGATTTTGTACTTCTGGCCTTCAGAGCGGCGAGAGAATAAGTTTCTGTTGTTTTGAGCCACCAAGTTTGTGGAAATTTGTTGCAGGAGCCCCAGGAAGTGAAACACATCTCAACCCACAGTTCCTGCTCATTTCTGAGAGTTTGCACTCCGAGGACTGTTCCACACGTGCCCTGCTTTGCTCCACGTCCACCTGGAAGTGAGACTCTGTCCCTGTGTCTCGTTCCATGTAGAATGGGGTTGCGGGGAGCACTGTGGCAAAGAAGGGTTCCATTATCCAGTTCAAAGACGGGGTTTTCCTTTAACCCAGTTTGGGCAAATAAAGTGACCTCCAACCTCTACAAAGCTGATGGGGGGGGGGGGGAGAGAGAGAGAGAGAGAGAGAGAGAGAGATTGCACTGAGCTATTCCCTTCCTCCACAGGCCCCACTCTTGCTTTCAGGGGAGAAAGGAAAGACACCCTCCTGGCCAGCAAGCCAGAGGAGGCTTGTCACCTGGGATGTGGGATGCTACCCAGAATCTGCTTCTGTTAACAAAGAAGAACAGAATATAAGGAGATTGCACAAGATTGAAGACTTTTCCTCCTCCGTGTCCTTCTGGGAGTGGCGGAGGTTTCCGGAGGAGTGGGGTAGGCTTTGGCCACACATGGCCTCTGTGACAACTGATAGACCACAGCACAGCCCAGGCCTGTCTTCTGTGTGCCTGGCTGTCGTGGTTGGTCTACATGATGCCTGTCACCCCTCTACTGTAGGGCTCTTTCATGATGTCCCAGGGAAGGCCACCTCTATGCAGTTATATAAGCCAGAACTCTGGGAGCATCTTTCAACACCCTTTTCATTGCCCCCCAAACCCACCCCATCCGCAGAGCCTGTTGATTGTATTTCCTGCTTGTCACTCACATGTCACTATAGCAGTCCCTCCTATTACCAGCTCTGTTGGCACCTCATTCATCCCTGTTGTGGCACGTGTTACAGTTGCGATTTGCGTGTGAAAACTGAGGGTAGATAGCACGGCTCCTTGTTCATCAGGGTGTTCCTAGAGCCCAAAACAATGCCTAGTGCTCAAGAAATACTTGTCAAATAATTGAATAAATGAGCAAATGAGTGAATTAATGCAAATTTGAACCCAGATAATGATGGAGAGAAATAGAATCTTTCCCACTGGAGCCAGAAGTCCACTTAGGAATAGCCCCCAGGTTCCTAGGATAAGAAAGGAGAAACCCAGTTATAGTAGGTGCCCCCCACCCCCCAAGCACAGGGCTGAAACCAGCCATTAGCCTAACTGGTCCCATGACCTTGGGTGGGGGAGCCCTATCTCTGGGCTTGGGGCATTGGGGGACTCTTTTTATCTACCTGTATAGTGTCTGCCAAGTGTTTTTAAAATATATATATATTTTTATTGCTTTAAGAGAGGAAGGGAGAAGGAGAGAGAGAGATAGAAATAACAATGACGAGAGAGAATCATTGATCAGCTGCCTCCTGCATGCCCCACAATGGGGATTGAGCCCAAAACCCGGCATATGCTCTGACCAGGAATCAAACTGTGACCTCCTGGTTCATAGGTTGAGGCTCAACCACTGAGCCATGCTGGCTGAGCCCAAGAGTGTTTTTTACTCATCAAACTTTTCCAATGGGTTCCATGTCTGTAAGTGATAGGGTTTTTACCAGGTACTTAATGGGGGCAAGGGACTTCCAGAAACGTGCAATGTAGACCATCTTTCTTTTAGAAAGACTTAAAAGGAGGTGAAGCTAGTGTCATGTAGGGAGTCATTCTAACCTCCATTCGTGGGTGGCTGACTGCTTTGGGCCTGGCAGCAAGCTTCATCACACCCTCCTGCACCAGCAATTCCTCTCGCCTCCCACATTCTATTTTGTAATTGTCAACGCCACAGAGAAGTTGACCAAAGAGAACAATGAACACCCAGAGGAAAACAATGAACACCTCTAAACCCTCCCTCCCCGCCCCAGATTCTCCAACTGGTAACATTCTGCCATATTTGCTTTCTCTTTCTCTCTTCTTCTCTCTGTATATTATACATACTTTTGTTTTGCTGAATAATTGAAAGCAAATCTCTGACATCTTGATGCTACACTTTTAAATATCTCAGCACCTCCTAATAAGGATGTTCTCCCACAAAACCACAATACCATGATCATAACCATAGCAGCACCCAGCACGCTATCTGAATGTGAATCTCTTGACTGTCCCCCAAATGTCTTCCATAGCTGCATTTGTTTTTCCTATCTAGGATCCAATCAAGATTTGTCTGCGATATTTGGTTTTGTCTCTTTCGGCTGTCTTAATCTACAACACTCTCTCACTTTTGTTGTTGTGGTTAATGTCATTTGTTTGTATTTGTGACATTGGCTTTTTTGAAGAGTAGGATGTACCACAGGCTGGATTAATCTGGTTGTTTACTCATGACTAGATTCAGAGCCAAGAACTCAAGTGCAAGAGTAAGTTTATTTAGCCTGCAAAGCAAAAGTACACTCGAAGAAAAGATTGGAGCGGGCTTCTCAGAGAGCTGCCTTGGCATTTTGGAAAGAAAGTCACAGAGGTAGAAGAGGTGAGCCAGCTGGGCTGCGTGGACTCAGGAAACAAGTTACAGAGGCAAAAGAAGGGCCCCCGGAAACAGGTTCAGGGGGTTAGTAGAGACCAGCTGGCACTGTCCCCTGCTCCCCTGATTGCAACTCTCCTGGGAACCTTAGAGCCTTTGGAAAGAAGGCTGGGGGTGGGGAAAAGGCATGGACAGGAACCGAGTCCTTTGTCTTCAACTTTTAAACTCTGTTTTCTAAAGGCGGGGATTTTAGGGGAGTTCTCAGGGGAGTTTCTCAATATAATATTCATCAGCTTTCCAAGCCTGTCCTTGAATATGCTGATGAATCAAAATTAGCGTATAGGTCATTCTCTGGGCAGTTTCACCTTCAGAGAATGTCACTGAAGGGGGACCAGGACCAAGGTAAGATACTACCCTGTGATTTATTATCTGGCTGTAAATTGCGCGGCCAGTTTGTTCAACAGCCTGTCTCAGTTTCCCCATTTCACTTGCCAAAGCATTTTCCTAGCTTCTTACTAACCTGCCTCAAAAGTACATATTTTTTTAAAAAAATGAGGTAATATTCACATAACAAAATTCAACACTTGAACAATTTTAAAGTGCATGTGTGGTTTTAACACATTCACGATGTTATATTACATTTTCATTGCTCTTAAGAAAACCTCCTACTCATTAAGCAGTCACTCCCCATTTCTCCCTTCCCCAGCTCCGAGCAATCACTAGTCTGCTTTCTGTCTCTATGGATGTGCATATTCTTGACATTTCAGGTCAGTGGAAACATAGAATATTGATGTGCCTTTCGTGGCTGGCTTCCTCACTGAGGATGCTTTCAAGGGTCATCCGTGATGCAGATGTATCAGTATCTCATTCCTTTTTATGACTATTGGACGGATGCAGAGCAGCTCGTTTATCCATTTATCAGCTGGAGGACGGATAAGCTGCGGGGTGGCTTCCCTGTGTTGGCCACTGCGAACGGTGCTGCTGCAAGCATCTTGCACAAGTCTCCGAACAGCTGTTTTTTATTCCTTTGGAAATCTAACCAGGAGTGCAATTGCTGGGCCATAGGATAACTCCATGTTTAACCCTTGAGGAACCACCAGTTTTCCATAGCAGCTGCACCATTTTACATTCTCACCAACAATGTATGAAGGTCCAATTTCTCCAGATCTTCATCAACAACTATTTTCTGTGTTTTTGGTTATAACCAGCCTAGTGTGTTGGAAGTGGTCAAAGTATACACTTTTGACACAAGCTTTAGGTATATGCTCCAATGTTGCTCCAATGTTGCCCTTTGGTCTCTTGAGGCTACTTAAAGCTTCCATTTTCCTGTTCATCAGATGAGTCTTTGCTATCTTTTTTTTAAATGTATTTTTATTGGTTTCAGAGAGGAAGGAAGAAGGAGAGAGAAATAGAAACATCAATGATGAGAGAGAATCATTGATCAGCTGCCTCCTGCACACCTCGTACTGGGGATCAAGCCCCACATCCTGGGCATGTGCCTTGACTGGGAATCAAACTGAGACTTCCTGATTCACAGGTTGACACTCAACCACTGAGCCATGCCGGCTGGGTGAGTCTTTGCCATCTTTACACTAAGTTGGTGACCCAGGGGCTATCAGAGGAGAATTGTGATATAACATGATATGAGCTGAATATTTGCAAAAAAACAAATAAGCAAGCAAAAACCACCTGAAAGAAATCAATTTTTCCAGCATATAGCCACACTCATAATATACCGTGGGAGAACAGAAAAACAGAACTAATATTAACGCAAGGGAGAGGTGTGAAATGGTGAGACACATAACCTTTAGGGCTCTTTTTGCACCTTTTCTGGTTTTAAACATAAAGCTACAATATGTTTGTGGTGAAGGTAACCTGGCCCAGGCCTGGGCGGGGAGGGGGTTCAGCCAGACACCTTACTGTGTTGTTCGGGGCCTTAGGGGCATGGAGACCATGCCCTTGGGGTGGGAACCCCAGTGAGTCAGAGCTTGAGACTGGGAGGGTGAGAACGACCACTTCCTGTATATGAGAAACACTCAGAGGAACAGCGGTTCCCATCATGGCCAAGAATCAAATCAGATTCTTTTTCCATTCTTCGGCTTCAAGACACCCTCCCACCCCTGCCCCAAACTCCTGGCAAAACCAAGGCACTGCCCACAAGGTTTACATGGGGAAGTTCAAGGTAGCTTTCCTTATGGCTGGTTGATGAATTTAATTATGGTCAGTCAAGCAGATTTCAATAACATTCATTCAGTAATCTAGGTTTTATCTCATGTTAGCCTCATGCCAAGTAAAGTACCACCAAAGTTTGGAAGTGGAGAACTTCCATCTGGTAGATCGGGAAAGGCTGAACAGATGAGGGGCGTTTGTGGGGGACCTACCTTGAAGATCAGATGTCATTGGGATGGAAGAGGATAGGTGGGGAAGGTGTCTCACATACGCTATTGACAGCTGAGTCCGGAAACCGAAGGTGAGTGTTCCAGAAGAGAATGGATTTCTGGGATAAAATCATAAACCCGGAATGTATACAGGACTTTTATTTTAAAAGTTTAGTGGCCAAATTTTAAAACTTTGAGGTGTGGGAACATAACTCATTATTTCTTGGCACTGTTAATTGTGAGATCTCTTCCATAGTTACTCTACTGAATGTTTGCCACGAAATTTCCTACTGAGGCAGGTGAATACTTTTCTCCGAGGTAGGAGCAGGATACTTCAGAGCCATTGGGGCTACCCAGGACAGTCACATTTATCCCTTGTGTCCAGGTGTAGTTATTAAAAGCATCTGCTTTCACAACCCAAAGTGTTCCAGTTTAGACAATACATCATGTTGTTGCTCTATTTATCATGGATTGTTATTATTAACTTTAAAAATTGTATATATATATATATATATATATATATATATATATATCATAAAATTTACAATTTTAACCAATTTTAAGTGTGCAGTTCTATGACATTAAATATATCCTCAAGAGTGGCCCAGTGCACAAAATTCATGCACGGGGGCGGGGGGGGGGGTCCCTCAGCTTGGCCTGCACAATCTCCAATCTGGGACCCCTCAGGGGATGTCCCACTGCTGGTTTAGGCCCACAGGGATCAGGCCTAAGCTGGCAGTCAGATATCCCTCTCGCAACCCAGGACCGCTGGCTCCTAACTGCTCACCTGCCTGCCTGCCTGATCACCCCTAACCACTCTGCCTGCCAGCCTGGTCA
This sequence comes from Myotis yumanensis, assembly GCF_028538775.1. Taxonomy (NCBI): domain Eukaryota; kingdom Metazoa; phylum Chordata; class Mammalia; order Chiroptera; family Vespertilionidae; genus Myotis; species Myotis yumanensis. The sequence continues at coordinate 30,254,269 of NW_027223759.1, read as the reverse complement.
CCCCCAACTGCTCCCCTCTGCTGGCCTGCTTGCCCCCAACTGCCCCCCCCCCCCCCCGCTTGCCTGCTTGCCCCCAACTGCCCTCCCCTCCTGGCCTGATTGCCCCTAACTGCCTCTGCCTCAGCCCCACCACCATGGCTTTGTCTGGAAGGACATCCGTCCATAAGGTCTCTTGGTCTAATTAGCATATTACCCTTTCATTAGTATAGATTTTTGTGCAATCATCACTATCATCCATCTCCAGAACTCTTTTCATTTTGTAAACTGAAACTCTATAACCATTAAATAGTAACTCCTCACCCCACCTCCTGGCAACCACCATTCTACTTTCTATCTCTATACATTTGACTACTATACATGCATATATGTGGCATCATAAGGTACTTATATTTTTGTGACTGGTTTATTTCACTTAGCGTAATGTACTCAGTGTTCATCCATGTTGTAGCATATGTCAGAATTTTCATCCTTTTTAGGCTTCCATCCCTTTAGTTCTAATTTATCTAGTATCTTCATAGTTGAAGCGGATCTTCTTTTTATATCCACTATGATGATCTCTGTTGTTTAATTGGTCTATTTATACCATTCAGCAATGAATCAACTGGTATAAATACAGATGTAACAAGACAACAAGACACAGAACCTAGACACAGAACCCAGACACAGAACCTAGACACAGAACCTAGAAACAGAACCTAGAGACAAGACTTGGCTGGAGATCCTACACAGAACCTAGAAACAGAACCTAACGAGAGAACCTGGCAGAAGAACCTAGAGACAGGACTTGGCTGGAGATCCTAGACAGAACCTAGAGACAGAGCCTAGAGACAGGACTTGGCTGGAGATCCTATACAGAGCCTAGACAGAACCTAGAGACAGAACCTAGGGAGAGAACATGGCAAAAGATCCTGGACAGAACCTGGCTCCAGAACTTGGCTGGAGATCCTGATGAACTGAACCCAGTCTCCATGTCATTCCTTCTTCGCCGACTCCGTCCACACCTTTGGGGACCCCTGGACCTGCTGGGGCAGGACCCCAACAATTCATATTTAAAATAATTATTAATATAGTTAGATTACTATTTGCCATGTTTTCAATTGTTTCTATTTACTGCACTTGTTATTGGTTTCTTTTTAAAATCTTCTACTCTTTTTCTACTTTCTCTGGTTTTAAATGAACATTTTATTTTATTTTAAATATATTTTTATTGATTTCAGAGAGAAAGGGAGAGGGAGAGAGAGATAGAAACACCAATAGGTTGTCTCCTGCACGCCCCCTATTGGGGCACTGCAACCCAGACATGTGCCCTTGAGCAGAATTGAACTTGGGACCCTTCAGTCCTCAGGCTGAGGCTCTATCCACTGAGCCAAACCAGCTAGGGCTTAAGCGAGCATTTTAAATGATACTCTTCTTTTTTAGTGTATCAATTATACTTATTTTAGTGTTTGCCCTACAGTTTGCAATAGACATTTAGAAGTAATCTAAGTGTACTTTCAAATAGCACTATTTTGCTTCATTGGTAGTTCTAATTTCTCCCTCCCATTTCTTATGACATTGTTGTCTTTCATTTTAATTATCCATAAGCTATAACCACCCAATACATTGTTGCTATTATTACAGTGGGGCCTTGACTTACAAGTTTAATTCGTTCCGTGACAGAGCTCGTAACTCAAATTACTCGTATGTCAAATCAAGAAGTGAACGAGTGAGACACGTGATGCTGGGCTGATGTTGTGGCGTTCACTGTGATGTTCGCTGCACCAACTAGCGGTGGGGTATCTGAAGCTGGCTCGTAACCCGAATTTTAGCTTGCAAATCAAAGCAAAAAATCGGCCGAGAGATGGCTCATATCTCGAAAAACTCGTTAGTCGGGACACTCTTAAGTCAAGGCCCCATTGTACTTTGAATAATTACCTATTAGGTCAATATAAAATAAAAAAAGTTTCACCTTAGTTTATTCCTTCTTTCTCTTCTAAGTTTCTGAGCTATATCATTTCCCGTCTCTCTGAATAACTCCTTTTAACATTACTTGCAAGGCATGTCTACATATTCCCTCAGTTTTTGTTTGTCTGAGAAAGTCTATTTCTCCTTCACTTTTGAAGGATAATTTCACTGCACACACAATTCTAGGTTGGTAGGGTTTTTTTCTTGCAACACTTCACTCTCTTCTTGCTAGTATAGTTTTGATAAAAAATTTAATGTAATTCTTATTATTGTTCCTCTATAGATAAGATTTCCCCTCACCCCGGCCTTTTTCCTCTAGATTTTCTCATGTCTGCAGTTTGAGAATGATACGCCTATGTGTTGATTATTTGGTATTTATCTTGCTTTCTCTCTGTTCTTTCTGGATCTGTGGTTTGGTGTCTGTTATTAATTCTGGAAAATTTTCAGCCATTATTTTTTTTTCAAATATTTCCTCTCCTCCTTTTTCTCTTTCTGATATTGCCATTACTCACATGTCTTTTGCAATTGCCCTTTTGTTCTTAGATATTCTGTCCCATTTTTTCATTCTCTTTTCTCTTTACCTTTCAGTTTTTTTTTTTTTGTTTTTTTTTTATATTTTTTATTGATTTTTTACAGAGAGGAAGGGAGAGAGATAGAGAGTTAGAAACATCGATGAGAGAGAAACATCGACCAGCTGCCTCCTGCACATCTCCTACTGGGGATGTGCCCGCAAGCCAGGTACATGCCCTTGACCGGAATCGAACCCGGGACCTTTCAGTCCGCAGGCCGACGCTCTATCCACTGAGCCAAACCGGCTTTGGCTACCTTTCAGTTTTGATTTCTTGCATTTCCTTTTGTTTCTTTCTTAGTTTCCATCTTTCTGCTCTTATTATCCATCTCTTATGTATCTATTCTTTCTATCAGAGTTCTTAAAATATTAATTACAGTTTTTTTTCAAATTCCCTATTTGGTAATTCCAAAATCTTGGTCATGATTGCTCTGTCTCTTCAGACTGAGTATTTTGTTGCTTTGTAATTTTTTGTTGAAGGCTGGATATAATGTATGTGATAATGGAACCTGAGCTAATCAGTCGAGATTTTATGTTAATCTGACTAGCATCTGGGCTATGTTTAATAGTTTGCTGTAGCTGTAGGTGCCAGAGACTTCGGGTTATTTATTTTCTTCCTGTTGTTTTCAGGTTTCCCTAAGAATTGCATCTTAAATGGAGTCTGCATCTTGCCCCTCTCTCAGTCATAATTTCCTTTTATTGCACTGGAGTCTGTTGATATGGTGGTAAGTGTACTGGGTTGAATAATGTTCCCCCGAATTCATGTTTGCCCAGAACCTCAGAATATGACCTTACTTGGAAATAGGGCCTTTGCAGATGTTATTAGTTATATTGACAAGGTCATACTGCATTAGGGTAAATGCTAAATCCAAGGACTGATGTCCTTACAAAAAGAGAGGACACACAGGGATACACACAAAAGGTGTCCATGTGATGATAAAGAGATTGGAGAGATGCAGCTACAAGCCAAGGACTGCCAAGGATTGCCTACAAACACCAGGAATAAGAAGAGGCAAGGAAGGATTCTTCTCGAACACCTTCAGAGAGAGCGTGGCCCTCCCAACACCTTGATTTTGGGTCTAGCCTCCAGAACTGTGAGAGAATACATTTCTGTTGTTTAAGCCACCCAGTGTGTGGTTCTTTGTTACAGCAGCATTAGAAATAAATACAGTAAGGTAATGGGGAGGGCAACGTCTATAACCTTAGGATTAACTCTCAGTGGGTCTGAGGTCCTGGGCCGGACCTTCAGGAACATTTCTTGGCCTTTCTTTTTCTCCCCTTACGTGCACCCTGAAGTCTGGAGGGGGCTGGAGCTGTCCTGCTGCCCTCCCCCCAGGGAGGGGAGGCTCTGGGAAAGCAGTTTCCCTCCTGTCAGGGCTTTGTTAAGAACAGAATGCTCTGGGCTTTCTAAATGGTTACATTCCCTCTGAGCCTGTTTTAAAATGGTCATTTCTCCTCCCTCTCCCTGAAGCAAGTGGATTTCCCCCCAACTTCACAGTGATAGCCTGGTAGGGCTCTGGAGGTAAACCCCAGCAAAGTGCGGGGCTGCCCTCGGACTGGAACCCCAGCATTTAAAAAACCTTCAGCTAGTCCACACTCCGCCTCCCGGGATTCATCAGACCGTTAACTGTTGCTACCAGTTGCTGGCTCCAGAGGCGCCCTCTGCTCCTGGTAAGTTGTGATTCTCTGACTTTCCTGCCTCTTTAGATTTCAGGGTGATGGCTTACCCGGTGGCCTCAGTTCTCCAATGGATCTAAGCACACTTGTTGATGCTCCGATTGCTTAGCATTTTTCTTGTGAGGATGGAACTAACGACTTCCAAACTGTTTACATGTAAGAGCTGTCTTATGGTGGCTTTTTGTTATTCAGAATTAGACATAGTTTTGTATTTCTACCCAACCTCTTTACCAATTCTCCCCCCACTCCTTTTTAAAGGCATTGTTTTTCTCTGCTGAAGACTATAGGAAAAAGACATGGAGTAACATAAAAGAAACAGGAAAGTTACACAAGCTCAGACTCTTCTAAAATCTCTCAGAGCAATGTCTTTCTGGTTTGTGATTTTGACTTTTCTTCTGGAAATTTATTGAAGCCTCAGTAACCTCTCCTGTATTTGACCTTGGCAGGTGGTGGCCACTCCTCTTCCTCTGCTGCCAAGCGTTTCTTATCGTGTCCTCAAAAATGGCCTCTTGTGTCCCTTTGTCTTGCTGTTACTTTGTAAATAATTTGAGGTCCGAGCCTCAGTCTTCTCTTGATAGCAGCCTCAGTCTTGCACAAAGCCTGTCTGTGATGAGGACTCTGGGAAAAGGGACCAGTAGTTGAATTGGATTCTTCCCCCCAATTGGTTTGGTGCAGAATGTATCATATATATCACTAAATGGCCACTTGTTGGCACATAAGCCCAGGCATGCGCTCACGTGTCCATCCTGTGAGCCATGTGCCCGTGTGTCCACCCTGGCTCTAAAAGGCACAGACGACCCCTAGGAAGAGCCTTTTAGAATCTGACAAGAATACATTTGCCCAAACCATCATTGTAGAAAACTTGGGGAACACAGTTAAGTATGAAGAAGAAAATGAAAATGATCCATAGTCCCATAGACACTATTTTGGGACAATTCCTGTGGCCTGTTACTATGCCGTGCTAATGCTCAGAGGGAAGGATGAAGAGTTCTCTAGGAATCAACAAGATCAAGGGTCACGATGCTGTGGTGTTATGTATGGATACAAAAAGGGCTAACACGGTGATTTAAGAATGTGACTGGGCAGGAACACAGCCTTTCAGTCAAATGTGTCTGGGTTCAAATCTGTCACCTACTGGACGACCTTGAGCAAGTTGCTTCTGTGCCTCTCAGTTTCCTCATCTGCAAAGGAGACTGATATTCTACACCTGCTAGGGTGGTTAGCAGGGATTAGTGATCTGGTGTCCGTAAGCACTTGCACAATGCTGGGAACAAAGTCAAGGCAGCAGCTGGAGGGAAAGGAGGTGAGGAGAAGGAAGTGGGGAACACATTGTATGTGTTACCATTGTAATTCCAGTGGGAGATTTGTTGCTGTTTTAAATGTGATTTATGACTGTTAAAAACCCAGGTTTCAGCTTGTCTTTCACAGAGGAATGCCAGCGAATAAATAATAAAGGAATGATAGAATTGGATAGTCACCATTTTGCAAAGACCCCCAAAATAACCGATTCAGTCAATGTTACCAATGGATGCTAAAGCATTGGGTGAAATGTTGTTGGGTACAGGATAGTCGCACTGTATCAAAGTGTTCCTTTGCAGATTATGTATTAACTAGAGGCCCAATGCACGAAATTTGTGCAAGAGTAGGCCTTCTTTCCCCCGGCTGCCAGCTCCGGCTTCCCTCTGGCACCCGGGACCCAGGCTTCCCTCTGGCTGCTGGCAGGCACCTGGGACCTGGGCTTCCCTCGCAGCCCCGACTTCTTCCGGAAGGACATCCGGTCTAATTAGCATATTACACTTTTATTATTATAGATTACACTGGAGAGATCTGTCAGGCATCACCTAACCGGCCAGATTTTGAATCATAAATAATAAGACAAACTCACATTCTGTGCCTCCTGATATGATGCATTAGGAAGGAAGGGCACAACATTCCCTCAACAGTATTCTTACAAAAAAAAAAACCTGTTAACCTGAATTACATCGTGAGGAAGTAATTAGGCAAATAGAGATTGGAGAAGAGTCCAGAGGACTCCTACAAAATGTCAATGTCATGAAAGACAAAAAAGGTGGGGAGACGGCAAAAAATATATTAAGAAGCCAAATACAATGTGTGAACCTTGATTGGATCGAGATAATTTTTTTTTATGCTTTCAAGTCCCAAGATTTTTAAAAATAATTCTTTATTATTGAAAGTATTACATATGTCTCCTTTTTTCCCCTATTGATCCCCTCCAGTGGGCTCTCCACCGCCCCATTGTCTGTGTCCATGGGCCATGCATATGTGGATACAAGGTCCTTGGTTGATTACCTCCTACCCACCCACTCGCCCCCACCTTCCCTCCGAGATTCTGCACTCTGTTCCATACTTCTAGTCTTTGGATCCACTCCGTTCATCAGTTTATTTTGTTACTTAGATTCCACATATGAGTGAGATTATGTAATACTTGTCTTTCTCTGACTGACTTATTTCTTTTAGCATGATACTCTCCAGCTCCCTCCATGGTGTCTCAAAGGGTAAGAGATCCTTCTTTTTTATAGCTGCATAGTATTCCATGGTGTAAATGTACCACAGCTTTTTTAATCCACTCATCTACTGATGGGCACTTGGGCTGTTTTCAGATCTTAGCTATTGTAAATTGTGCTGCTATGAACATAGGGGTGCATGCATTATTTCTGATTTGTATTTTGGGTTTCTTGGGATATATTCCTAGAAGTGGGGTCACTGGGTCAAATGGCAATTCCATATTTAATTTTTTGAGGAAACTCCATGCTGTTTTCCATAATGGCTGCACCAGTCTGCATTCCCACCAGCAGTGTACTAGGGTTCACTTGTTATTTGTTGATTTGTTGATGGTAGCCATTCTGACAGGTGTGAGGTGATACCTCATTATAGTTTTAATTTGCATTTCTCTGATGATCAGTGACTTAAGCATTTTTTCATATGTCTCTTGGCCATCTTTATGTCCTCTTTGGAGAAGAGTCTATTTAGGTCTTTTGCCCATTTTTTAATTGGATTGTTTGTCTTCCTTCTGTTGTATGAGTTCCTTATATATTTTGGATATGAACCCGTTATCAGATGTATCATTGCCAAATATGTTCTCCCATACAGTGGGCTTCCTTTTCGAGTTGTTAACGGTTTCTTTTGAAGTGCAGAAGCTTTTTATTTAGATGTAGTCCCATTTACTTATTTTCTCCTTAGTTTTCTTTGCCCTAGGAGATGTATCTGTAAATATTCTGCTACGAGAGATGTCTGAGATTTTGCTGTCTATGGTTTCTTCTAGGATTTTTATGGTTTCATGACTTAAGTTTAAGTCTTTTAACCATTTTGAGTTTATTCTTGTGTATGGTATAAGTTGGTGGTCTAGTTCATTTTTTTGCATGTAGCTGTCCAATTTTCCCAACACCATTTATTGAGAGATTGTCTTTTAAAAAAAAAATAGATTAAAAAATATTTTTATTGATTTCAGAGAGGAAGGGAGAGTGAGAGAGAGATAGAAACATCAGTGATGAGAGAGAATCATTGATCAGCTGCCTCCTGCTCCCCCCGTACTGGGGATTGAGCCTGCAACCCGGGCATGTGCCCTTGACTGGAATCGAACCCAGGACTCTTCAGTCCGCAGGCTGATGCTCTATCCACTGAGCCAAACTGGCCAGGGCAAGATTGTCTTGACTCCATTGTATGCTTTTGCCTCCTTTGTCAAATATTAATTGAGCATAATGGCTTGGGTCGATTTCTGGGATCTCTATTCCATTGATCTATATGCCTAAAACAGCAGTACCAGGCTGTTTTGCGCGATAAGAATTTTAACAAAAGGATATAAAGACATTTTGGAGACAATTGGGGGCAATTTGAATAAGGACTGTCTATTAGCTAATGTTTTCGTGTCTGTGTTAAATTTCCTAGGTGAGAAGATGGTATTGTGGTTGCATAAGAGAATGTCCTTCTGTTCGTAGATGCAGGTCAAGTATTTAGAGATGAACGTGACCTTATGTCAGGGGTGGGCAAACCTTTTGACTCGAGGGCCACAATGGGTTCTTAAACTGGACCGGAGGGCCGGAACAAAAGCATGGATGGAGTGTTTGTGTGAACTAATATAAATTCAAAGTAAACATCATTACATAAAAGGGTACGGTCTTTTTTTTTTTTTTTAGTTTTATTCATTTCAAACGGGCCGGATCCGGCCCGCGGGCCATAGTTTGCCCACGGCTGCCTTATGTCTATAATTTATTTTCAAATGGTTCAGCAAAAAAAGATTATGTTTGGTGAAGGGTAAAAGAATATTTCTTTAATGGTCTGTCAAATTTTCTGCAAGTTTGATATTTAAAAAAATTAAAAGTTGGGGATAAAACCCCAAGAATGAATGCTAGGACAAGTCTTCCCACTGGCCAAGCATTGGGACTGACTTAAGGAGAATTAGAGATGCTCTAAGTAAAGACACTGCATAGTCTTTTCTGCTTGTTATCGTCCGTCTCCTTTATAGACATCTGATCTGCCAAGGGAAGTGTAATCATTCTCTACACTTGAATTGTATTTGGTTTTGCTTTACAGCTCTAAGAAGTTTTCACTGAGCTGGTATTTAGTGATTCTACTAATGTGCTACTATATTTATTTTTAAATATTTATATATTAACTTGATTGGGGTAACATTGATGTGCTATTATATTAGACACTGGACGGTCTTGAATAGGCTCAAAAGAAAGTGCAGTGAGAAAGAGTCTGTGTGACATCAGGGAAGTAGGAAGTTAAAAGTTTTTTTTTTCTGGGTGATCCCTAAAGAAATAACATAATCATTAGACAACAGTGTAGTTTTCAATAGTTGACTGTGAATTATTCTTTTCGTTGCTATTCAAAGCAGATGGAGATTATAATTTTATAGAAAGAATTAATGAGTTGTGATGCCAGCTCTCAGTGACAGAAGAAATTACTGTCTCATAGTAAATGGATAAGAATAGTGGGGGGAGTTCAAAAGATGAATCTGTCCCTAAATGCATTGCATCAAGGGATGGCACATACATTTCTTTTCACCTGCCAATTCCAATGGTTTGATGCCCAGAGAACTATGTTAAGAAGGATTCCTGGCTCAGGGGAAAGAGTGCAGTAGTCAGTTGGTGATGCCTCTGCTAAGATTTTTTAAAAATATATATTTTATTGATTTTTTGCAGAGAGGAAGGGAGAGGGATAGAGAGTTAGGAACATCGATGAGAGAGAAACATCGATCAGCTGCCTCTTGCACACTCCCTACTGGGGATGTGCCCACAACCGAGGTACATGTCCTTAATCGGAATCGAACCCAGGACCCTTCAGTTCGGAGGCCAATGCTCTATCCACTGAGCCAAACCGGTCAGGGCTCTGCTAAGATTTTTTGAAGACATAGAATGGCATGCACACCACATTTGCTGTCTTTGAATTTCCAACACAAACTAAACTGGATGCTTTAAAAACACTAACGTCTTAAAAAAAAACATTTATTAAACCATGCATTTATAACAGTAGCTAATATTTATTAAGCACTTACAATGGACCAGACAGTAACTAATTGTTTTATATGTATCAATTCATTAATTCTGACGATTTGATGAGGCAAATACTATTATTCTTATCCCTATGTTACAAACAAGGAACTGAAGTCATCTTCTCTAGATCTTTGCCCATCTTGTCAAGATGGCCTATTCTGGCTTTTGTATTTCAAATTTCAATCTTATCAGTGTCCCTTCCAATCTCCCTTCCTGACTGAATTTTCTCAGTGGTACTTGTCACCACCTGACATATATGTTAGTCATTTGTTGATTGTCTCCTCCCACTAAAATGTAAGCTCCATTGTCAGGATTCCAGGCAATTCCAACTTGCAATTGGCACAAAGTGAAGTCGATAGTTTCTGTTCCTCTGGGTCAAGGATAGGCTGTATTTAAGGCACTTGATCAGTGTTGCCAACTTGCCTTCTGGAAAGTGCATGAGCATGTCCCTCTCCTTGGACTTCTGCCAGTACTGAGAATTGCCATGTAATAAAACTCTGCCGATTCCATATGAAAAAAAATCTCATTTTCATTTTCGGTTTCTTGATTACAGATGAAGAACATGTGTTTTTAAGATTTACACAATACATCTTTTGAATGGGATGAGTAATAACAAAAAGCCTGTTTGAAATGTCACAATGTTTCTGTTTAGATATGAAAACATGTCAATTCATGCGTAGAAGAGAAGGTGTCGTTATGTGTGCAAATTTTGGTATGAGAGTTGAGGCTGGGGGAGGGGAAAGGATAAAAACAAGAGAAAAGCTAGGAAGCGGGGGAAAGGAAAGAGCAGAAGAAAGAAAAGCAGGGAAGAAGAGAGAAAAAATAAAAAGTGTAGAATTGTTTTGCATTTTGTCCCAGAGGCCTCGCCTGGGAGACAGGCTACTCAGTGATGGTGGAAATGAGCCACACTCAGCTGACCCTGCCCTCTGCCTAATCACATCCAGGCTGGGGGTTCTCAAACTAGGTGACCTGCGGACCCCTTTACACTATTAAAAATTATTAAGAACCCCCAAAATCTTTTACTTATACAGATAATATCAGTATATACTATATTAGAAATTAAAACAAAATCTTAAAATATTTACATAAATACATTTTTTATGAAAAATGTATTTTTCAAAACAAACAACAAAAAATTAGTGAAAAGAAAGGCATTATTTTTACAGTTTTGCAAATTTCTCAGATATCTGGCTTAATAAGAGATGGCTGGCCTTTCCTTTCTACTTCTGTGCTCAGTCTGTTGTGTTACATAGCCTCTGGAAAACTCCACTCTACACTCAGAAGAGGATGAGTACAGAAAAGAATGTCATAGGATTAGAAAATGAGGCAATCAATCAATGAGAGACCCTCCTCTCCCATCCCCTCCGTCATTGGTTAATAAAATTACAGAGGGTGGATTTCCTAAAAGCACCCCAGGAAGCCTTTAGGGGTGTCCCGACCACATTTTGAGAACCACTGAGTGAGTCAGGGGGAACTGATACACGGTGGCCAGAGGGACCATGGAAGGGATATCTAACTATTTGTCAAGAGCCATCAAAACATTAATGCCTGTTGACACAATAATTCCCCTTTAGGGCAGTGGTTCTCAACCTGTGGGTCGCGACCCCTTTGGGGGTCGAACAACCCTTTCACAGGGGTCGCCTAAGACCATCGGAAAACACATATATAATTACATATTGTTTTTGTGATTAATCACTATGCTTTAATTATGTTCAATTTGTAACAATGAAAATACATCCTGCATATCAGATATTTACATTACGATTCATAACAGTAGCAAAATTACAGTTATGAAGTAACAACGAAAATAATTTTATGGGAGAAACCAAGATGGCGGCATAGATTAACGCCGGAGTTTGCTGCCTCGAACAACCACTTCAAAAATACAACTAAAAGACGGAATGGACATCATCCAGAACCACAGGAAGGCTGGCTGAGAGGCAGTTCTACAACTAGGAGGAAAGAGAAAAGCATACCGAGGCTCAGAGGAGGCGCAGTGCTGAAGTAAAATACTGAGGTGCGGAGTGCATGTGAGCGGGCTGGTGGCTGAGGGCTTGGTTGTCTGTTTCAATCAGGAGGGAGCCTCAGACTCTGAGCTCCAGATCTGGGCGAGTCTCTAGGGACCCAGACTCAAACGGGAGAAGCGGGACTGTTTGGCTTCGGTCGGAACTCGAAGGCAGCTTTCTCTCCGAGGTTTGCAGCGGTTTCTGAGACTCTGAGAGGCAGAGCCCCTGGGGACGGGACTGAGAGCAGCCATAACTGCTCGCTCCGCCCACCCTGTAGATCCCCTGGGACACACCGCGCCCAAGCCCTGCACAGAGGCATTTGCCGGATAGCCTCAGGCAAAGGCTAGATTAGCACCTCCCCAGAGGACAGAAGTTCTCCCACTGCAGACACAGCTGATTCTCACAGCCAGTTGGCCTGGAGGTCAAATCTCACCTAGTATTACCTACAACAATCAAGGCTTAACTACAACAAGACTGCGCACAAAGACCACTAGGGGGTACACCAAGAAAGCATAAAAGATGCGGAGACAAAGAAACAGGACACAGATGTCAGAATTGGAGGACATGGAGCTCAAAACCACACTTTTAAGGTCTTTCAATAATTTTCTAGAAACTGCCGATAAACTTAATGAGATCTACAAGAAATCTAATGAGACCCTCGATGTTGTGATAAAGAACCAACTGGAAATTAAGCATACACTGACTGAAACAAAGAATATTATACAGACACCCAACAGCAGACCAGAGGAGCGCAAGAATCAAGTCAAAGATTTGAAATGCGAAGAAGCAAAAAACACCCAACTGGAAAAGCAAAATGAAAAAAGAATCCGAAAATATGAAGATAGTGTAAGGAGCCTCTGGGACAGCTTCAAGCGTACCAACATCAGAATTATAGGGGTGCCAGAAGATGAGAGAGAGCAAGATATTGAAAACCTATTTGAAGAAATAATGGCAGAAAACTTCCCCTACCTGGTGAAAGAAATAGACTTAGAGGTCCAGGAAGCACAGAGAACCCCAAACAAAAGGAATCCAAAGAGGACCACACCAAGACACATCATAATTAAAATGCCAAGAGCAAAAGACAAAGAGAGAATCTTAAAAGCAGCAAGAGAAAGAAACTCAGTTACCTACAAGAGAATACCCATACAACTGTCAGCTGATTTCTCAACAGAAACTTTGCAGGCCAGAAGGGAGTGGCAAGAAATATTCAAAGTGATGAATACCAAGAACCTACAACCAAGATTACTTTATCCAGCAAAGCTATCATTCAGAATTGAAGGTCAGATAAAGAGCTTCACAGATAAGGAAAAGCTAAAGGAGTTCATCACCACCAAACCAGTATTATATGAAATGCTGAAAGGTATCCTTTAAGAAGAGGAAGAAGATTCCTACAGCCAGTCGGCCTGGTGGTCAAATCCCTCTAGTGTTAACTACAACAATTAAGGCTTGGCTAGAACAAGACTGCGCACAGAGACCACAAGGGGGTACACCAAGAAAGCATAAAAGATGCGGAGACAAAAAAACATGACAGAAATGGAGGATATGGAGCTAAGAATCGCAATTTTGAGGGCTTGCCATAAATTTGTGCAGAGCCTCACGAAAACTAATGAGACCCTCGATGCTACGATAAAGAAATTAGAAAGTAAGCATACACGGACTGAAATAAAGAATATTATACCCAATAGCAGACCAGAGGAGCACAAGAATCAAACCAAAGATTCGACAAAAAACACCCAATTGGAAAAGCAAAATGAAAAAAGAATCCGAAAGTGTGAAGATAGTGTAAGGAGCCTCTGGGACAGCTTTAAGCGGACTAATATCAGAATTATTGGAGTGCCAGAAGATGAGAGACAGCAAGATATTGAAAACCTATTTCAAGAAATAATGGCAGAAAACTTCCCCCATCTGGAGAAAGAAATGGACTTACAGGTCCAAGAAGCGCAGAGAACCCCAAACAAAAGGAATCCAAAGAGGACCACACCAAGACACATCATCATTAAAATGCCAAGAGCAAAAGACAAAGAGAAAATCTTAAAAGCAGCAAGAGAAAGAGGCTCAATTACCTACAAGGGAATACCCATACGACTGTCAGCTGATTTCTCAACAGAAACTTTGCAGGCCAGAAGGGAATGGCAAGAAATATTCAAAGTGCTGAATACCAAGAACCTACAACCAAGATTACTTTATCCAGCAAAGCTATCATTCAGAATTGAAGGTCAGATAAAGAGCTTCACAGATAAGGAAAAGCTAAAGGAGTTCATCACCGCCAAACCAGTATTATATGAAATGCTGAAAGGTATCCTTTAAGAAGAGGAAGAAGAAGAAAAAGGTAAAGATACAAATTATGAACAACAAACATGCATCTATCAACAAATGAATCTAAGAATCAAGTGAATAAATAACCTGATGTACAGAATGAACTGGTGATTATAATAGAATCAGGGACATAGAAAGGGAATAGACTGACTATTCTTGGGGGGAAAAGGGGTGTGGGAGATGCGGGAAGTGACTGGACTAAAATCATGCACCTATGGATGAACACAGTGGGTGGGGAGTGAGGGTGGAGGGTGGGGTGGGAGCTGGAAGGAGGGGAGTTATGGGGGGAAAAAAGAGGAACAAATGTAATAATCTGAACAATAAAGATTTAATTTAAAAAAAAAGAAAATAATTTTATGGTTGAGGGTCACCACAACATGAGGAACTGTATTAAAGGGTCATGGCATTAGGAAGGTTGAGAACCACTGCTTTAGGGAATATATTTTAAAAAAATAATCCCCCAAAGAAGGAAAACTGTTTAAATGACCTACAATTGGGAAATGGTTAAGTCAGTCCATTTAATGGAATATTTTGCAGCCTAAAGTTATAATTACTAGAACTAGCATGGGAAGAATTATATAGCCCTAAGTGAAAAATGCAAGTTATAATCTTGACTATGCCTACCACTCTCGGGAGACTGTGTGTCTGCAGACAAAGCCTCAAAGGGAGAAGGAAAGTTGGGTCAGTTTGATATATGGGCACGGGCTTATGGGAGGTTTTTATTTTGGCCCATGTTACTTTGGTGTTTGCTTACTACTTTGCAATAAGGAAAGGCAAAAATAAGGGCTCTCTGTGTCTCACTCCCCTAGGTCAGTGTGGTCAGGAGGGAGCGGAGAACAGAGTCACCAAGGGCCCTGGAGCTGGGGAAGAAGGGGTGCGGGGGCTTATGGGGCGTGCCAGTCAGGATGGGGACTTGATGCTTCAGCTCATTCTGTGGTGCCCTTTCAGTGGTGACAGGAGAGACCTTCGACTAAGCAGCTGTTGTCAAAGGCTTGTGGGGAGATGACAGGAGACCAGGTGTGGGCCCAGCACATCACTTCAGAAAGGGGAGGAAAAGCTGGTGAGGGCAACTACAGAGTCCGCAGAGGTGTGGGCCCAGCACCTCACTTCAGAAAGGGGAGGAAAAGCTGCTGAGGGCAACTACAGAGCCCGCACCTTTGGAGAGAACCAAGGGCCAGGGCCACACTGTGTCTAAAGGAGCTGGGAGAGCACAGCTGGGACCCGCCAGTGCTGGGTGGGTCATGGGTCGGAGGCAGCAAGGGCTGCAGGGCCCGATGGAGAGTTTATCGGACACCTTACAGCTCAGACGCAGTCTTCTGCCACTGAGCACGTGCTCTTTGACTGTGTTTTTGCCCTTCACGTTGGAGCAGGGTTGGCTGCCTTACGTCCAAGGTGCAGCCAACTGAGGTTCGAGGTTGGCTACTTCATACACCTCACCGTCTCAGTCTTTGTTTCACTCCTATCTAGGTTATTTCCTCCCACAGGTATCAATACTTGTATTTTCCATTCACAGTCATAAAACAATAAGGACTAACCTCATGCCCCATGAGCAGTGTGTGGTGCAGACCAAGGGAGGCAGCTGCAAAAGAGCTGTTGGCTGCCAGGCAGGTGCTCCAGGTGATAGTTCAAAATGCCAACTTGGCAGCTAATGGATCTCTCTGGATTGGGCATGTGAAAGGGAGAGAGAGAGAGAGAGAGAGAGAGAGAGATCAATGCGAGAGATATACATCAATTGGTTGCCTCTCGAATGAGCCCCAACCCAAGCCAGGGATCAAACCTGCAACCCAGGTATGCACCCTTGACCGGAAATCGAATCTGTGACCCTTTGGTGCTTGGGCCGACGCTTCAACCACTGAGCAACATCAGCCAGGGCTAAAAGTCTTTAATATCATCTACCACCCAATCCATACTCATTCGTTTCCCCAGTTATCTCAAAAATGTCTTTTTATTGCTGGTTGGTTGAAATGAGGTCAGGACCCAAAGGAAGGCACACGCATTCTGTAACCGTCTCCCCTTCTTTTTCTTTTCATGTCACTGAAAATGACATGGAGTCACTGAGAGTACATGTTATATTTTTTTCATTTATTAGGTTGACATCGGTTAATAAAATTATAGAGGGCGATTACCAGAGAGAAGGGGGGTGGTGGTGGAAGGCGGTACAAGAGAGTAAAGGGGGGCTAAATGGTGACAGAAGGAGTCTTGACTTGGATGGTGACACACAACACCATACCCAGATGGTGTATTACAGAATTGTACAGGTGAAACCTATACAATTTTATTAACCAATGCGAGCACATTCTTTTTTTGAAATAAGTTGCTTTCAGAACATTTTAAGGTTTATGAAGGAAATTCCAGTTAACGTGTTAGCACAAACACCCAGGTATTACTCAATTTCGTTTTCCTTTCACAGATTGCCTTCCACGAGTATTTTTATAATGAAAAGTCAGGGTTTTGCTATTGAGTGCCTCATGTTGTGCTTTGACTCATATTTCTTCAGAGCTAATCACAGGGTGTGAGGACACCCACCAGGGCCCGGCACGAAATACAGAGCAGTTCACAAAGTTGTGTGTCATCCTTGCACAGGGCCCACGCTAATCTCTGTCCTGTTCCGATGTTTAGTGTTTGTGCTGCCGAAGTGAGCACACACATACATCCTTAACGCATAGCAACTAACTGACATCTTCCCCCTGCTTCGAAATGTACTCTATACAGAAGGCAGCTGCCTCCCTGAACTCACTCTCGTTTAGTCTCTTTCTCAAATCCCAACCCCATCCCACCTCCCCCCAGCCTGGTCTATAGGGCTTCCCTGGTTCATCCTGTCTTTCTTTACAGACCTCCCTGGTCTTCTCTGGCATTCTCTCTGCTTAGCCCATGACCACGGTTTGTTATTGCAGAGAAGAGCCCAGCCCCAGCCAGCAGGCACGCGTCCTTCGCCTCAGCGTCTGGTGGCAGAGGCATGAGGTGCCAGTAGCCCAGGGACAATCCTTGTTCCTGTTTCTCGGAGGAGGATATGGGGCATCCTTATCTATTTAGATGTCTGCCTTCTTCACGAGGCAGCCGGTGCCTGTGGTTGAGATAATGTCTCAGTTCATTGTTGCATCCTCAGGGTCTAGTACAGTGCCTGTCGCTTGAAGGCATCAAGGATTCCTTGTCATGGGCACAGGCTGTGGGCCTTCTCTATTGTCGTTGGGAGGGTGGCCTGTGCCCAAGGAGCCATGATGAACAAGCCCATGTCAATTTGCGACAGAGCATCCAGTTATATTCCTTTTGTTCCTGGAAGATTGTGTTAAGTTCCGGCTGAAGCAAATGCCCTGCGTGACATCGGTGTTGAGTCACTCTCGGGGCTCCCACACACACGACATTCGACATTCTCGTTTTCACTCTGAGAACTCCCTCTCGTGCTGTGCCCGTCACAGTCACAGTCGTCTCTCTGCGGGCCTTTCCCTCTGAATCATCGGGCACTGGTTACTGTAATCTGAAACCCCCCCTCCCCTGTCTCCTCCGAAAGCTTTCTTTGCGTCACCTCTAAACAGGTGGGGTTTGCCCTCACTGCTGGGGCTGGTACACATCTCATTTCTTAAACTCAGGTGTGATGGGGCCATGGCTTCTTCATTTTCTCCAGGGCTTAATTTCTGTTTTGAGGACCTTTAGTCTTGTCCTCTTTCCCTAGGATCCCACAAGTGCGGCAGGTGGGGCTGTGAAGGGCGTAGGGCGGGATCAAACCCGGCCTCAGGGGGTTGCTTTGATCCACTCTGAGTGACATCCATGGGAAGCCCTGGCCTGACAGGCTCGGCGGTCCTCCCATGGCCCCCGAGCACCCAGGCTGACTGGATGTGGTCCCTCATGGTTCCCCACCACTCTCAGGTGTGCAGCTGCATCACTGGGCTCTCTGGGCAGGGCGGGGGCGGGGGGGCGGGGGGGCGGGGGGGCAGGCAGCACGGCCCCCTCCTTGCTTTCTGATCCCGCATCCTGTCATGGGCTTTGTCATATGCCCCCTGTGGTTCCCTCCCTGTGGGGATGTGAGAGGGAGGCACAGGGTCCCTTCCGAATGACCTACCAGTATCTTGGGGTGTCTGCAAAGGAGCCGCTGTAATGAGAGCCAGCGAGGAGGGTAGAGACGGGGGACAGTGAAGAGCTGGTGGAATAATGCCTGTGGCCTGGGGCGCTGAGAGGCTCTGGACTGGAGCACTAGGCAAACAGAGGACGTGGCCCTCCTTGAGACGAAACAGAGATCGGGGAGCGGGTGTGACAGGAGAGGAGCCGTTGGTGGTTTGTGGGGTTCAGGCTTTCTGGACATTTGCCTGGGGACATGCAGCCTCTAGAGGAGGAGACATGAGGGTCGCTGGATTTTCGAGGTGAGTCCACTAAGATTCCAGAACCCCAGGTTCCTTAGCCCTGGTTGTCAAGCTCGTGGAAGTTCTAGAAAAAATTATTCAGTCACATGTGAGAGGGGTGTGGGTCTGTCCTTCCCAGGTCAGGTGTCCTGAGTCTGGTGCCCAGTGTTAGGCCCTTTCCATCACTAGAAAGGACGTCTCCTCAAGGTCCTTCCTGGAACGGGAGAGCAGGGGTGTGACTGCATGAGTGACCAGTGAGTGCCCAGCGGGCTCTCCTCCCTGACTGTGGCACTGCCCTGCTCTGGGGCCAGGGGCACACAGCCCTAGGAGGATTCCAGACTCAGCTCTCCAGGCGCTTGCTTCTTGACCAACTCTCATTGCTGCCTCTGTTTCCCAGAACCCCGAGGCCAGGGATGCCCGAGACAAACATGGCTACCCCTGCTCATTCTAGGAAATTCCTGAGCTCAGACATCTCCAGGCACCCAAGCTCAGGGACTGGCTGAGCCCCTTCACCCTCCCTGGGAGGGGCTACTGGGAGACTGGGCATGTGGCCAGGGAAAAGGGGCCACTTCAGAGCACCAGCCACCAGGCTCTCAGGCAGTCTCTGGGGCCGGGAGCCAGCCAGGATCTGTCCCATGGCCCAGGTGCCTAACCCGGCTGATTCAGGTTATCGAGGGCGCCTTGCCCTGGCTCTGCCCTAAGCGCTGCCTTGGACAGTCTCCATGAAGACCTGTTTGCTTATGTCTATAAGGCACGCAGGCCTCGCTCTAGAATTCTCTGCTTCTGAGGTCACAAGGACAAATCCTAAGGCAACAGATTCCAGAACCCCACGGCTGGATCTGCTCTCACTTTGTGCATTGCCAGCGATGAAGAGAAAGCAAACCTTCTATTTTCCTACTGCCCCTAGCCCACCCTCTCCCCCTCCTCCTGCTGCCCCTTCCCCTTCCCCCTCACCTGGTTTCCCCCGCTGCCTTCTGCCGGACCCCACTCTGGGCCCTTGGCCTGGCTCTCCTCCGGCTCACGCATCTCGCCCAGGCAGGCTCCCATCTCTCACCAGAGGGGCCCCTCTTCACTTGGGGACCCGCAAGACCTGCTGCCTCTATAGGCCCCCTCGGGTCCCCTGCTCCCCCTGCCCTGCCAGTCCCCCTCCCCCTCCTGTCCGCCATGTCCGCCTGTCCTCCCTCTCTACTCTTCACTCTTCCTTTGCCCCGCACCCCTCTTCTGGCCCTTCTCTGACCTCCAGCCACTTGGGCAGACGGCTCACCCGCCCTTACTCCCCTCCTGCCCAGTCACCACATCCCCCCATCTCTCCTCTGTTGGGCCGGCCTGTAAACTATCCCTGGGGCTTGGAGTCCCTGCCAGTGACCACCCGGACCTCTCAAAGCTTCGGGAGTCGGGCACCTGCTGGGCCCAGGGAGCAGAACATAGTGGGCAGCAGCTGCAGGGAACTCTGGGGGGCCCTCCGGCGCTCCAGGAAGCCCCCATCTCCCCAGTGAGTTCTCAGCCCTCTGGCCCCCTGGCCCGTGCCACCGGGTGGACGCCCCTCCTGGAGCTTGGCCCACAGGCCAAAGGCAATGTAACAAGCTCCTCTGTGTCTCCAAGCCGCCATTGGAAGGGGGTGGGTGGGCTTGGTGGACTCCGGGCATGTTCCCCTCCCCGTGGCCAAGCGCAGTCCCCTCACTCAGGAGGAGCGACTGTGTCCTGTGCCTGGCACACACCTTGCTCCCCAAACCAGCCTTCCCAGGGGACAGGGACTAGGGCACCCCTCTGTCAAAGCAAAGACTGCTGGGTGGGGGGAGTGTGGCAGCGGGAGGAGGCGTGAAGCCCTGCTGTGAGGTATTGGGGTCTGGAGGCTGGGGGAGGAGGCCTGGGACCCTCTGGGGCAAACAAAGCTCCCTGTTCATGGTTGTCCCGTCCCGGGCACTCGGAGAGCAGCTGCTGAGCTCTGCAGTGGCCATCAGTGCTGCTGGGTCAGGACCTGTTCCTGCAGCTTCCTGGGGACGGGGGAGGAAGTTGCAGCTGCAGGTGAAGGCTGTCTGGAGGGGCCTCCACACCCTCCTACTGACCTTCCCCGCAGGCCCCCGGGCAGCCAGGGCTACTCCCGCTTCCCACCGGTGGCAGAAGCAAGCAAAGGCCCGGCTGGGCCAGATAGCCCGAGACTGGACCACCGGAAATCAGCACCTCACCCTAAGAAGGTGAGTCTGGGGATGCTGACTAAGGATGTGAAGGAGGCCCCTGAACACTCACCCACCACACAGCTGCCTGCCCCTCCCTGGGCCACACTGTGGTCTGACCACAGCCTGGGCTGCCCAGGGTCAGAATTACACTTTCTTTTGGCCCCTGCAGGCGTCTCAGTCTTGAGAACTGCCTTCTTGCGGGTGAAGCCATGCTCTGAAGACACACCCTGAGGTCAGCGCCCCTTCTCCAGGATGCACAGCGTTCGCAGGCCAGGGAGCGCCATCCCTCATGCCCACGGCCTCAAGTTTGCAAACGATTATAAGTGAATGCAGCCTGCCAAGAAACCCCGACCTTGAGCTCTGAGTTCTATGCCAAGAGCAGGTGGGGAAATGGACAGGGTTGTAGGACCTTGTCCACAAGACCCTTCCTCTCTCTGTCCATCTGGTTTAGGGGTAGGTTCTACCCCGAGTGGAACCTCTGCTGGGTCCTGGTCCAGGCACCCGCTAAAAGCCAAGTAATAAACTGCTCCCAAATGCTCCAGTGTCCCCAGGCTCAGCATGGCAGGACCCCAGGGGTGCCCCCAGATCGAGGTGGGAGGACTGGCTTTTCCGGGCCTGTGTACTGTCGGGTCAGGGGAAGAATCTGCTTTCAGAACAATGGTCTGCCCTGCCCACCACGCCCAGCTCTCCCACTCACTCCTTCACCTGACTCATGACCCCCCAATTCCTCGTGTCCATCCTCTCTCTCTCTCTCTCTACACACACACACACACACACACACACACACACACACACACACACACAGCAGTTCTCCAAATACATTTGGGTGGCCTTTGCCCACTTCATACCACACACTGCTCTGTAGTCCTGGCCCCTCCCTCTTCCTGATGGGTAAATGGACACATTAGGCCTGTGTTACTGCCAGAGACCCACATACACTTGTACGTTGGGGTCAAAAAGCCCTTCAGTCTCCTGCTCAGTGGCCCAGAAGATACTGCTATGAATGACTGTGGAGCCCGTGGTACGAGGCCCAGACTTCTGCAGCCGGGGAGCTGGGCAGCCTGGCGGGTACGTACAACAGAAGTGGACCGCTCCCATGAGCACCATGGTGGACTGCACTCACCCGATTCGGTTCAGAAACTTCTCTGGGAAACACCTAGGGCTCCAGAGAGCCCCTCTCCCGAGGCCCCTCCCTTCCATGACCTGTGCCCCCAGGGACCCGCATCTCAGACAGGACTGACCAAGGACACAGCCATGCAATGTCCACAAAAGTAGGGAAACCACAGACCCAGCTCCCTGGGGCTATGGGACAGGAGCCCTGTCTCCTAGAGCTCCCCAGCACCCCCGCGGGGACAAAGGTGAGACTGGGTTCTCGGAGGGTCAGCCCAGGCCCCAGGGCTGCAGGGCAATGGAGAGACCTGGGGAAGAAGCCTGTGGGAGGGGTCATTGTTGTCCCTTCGCTCTCCATCTTGACAACTTGCCCTATTGAGAGACGCATCTGACCCCCAGGTGGGGAGGTGGGAGCCATGCGTAGCCGGTTTTCCTTCCCAGGTGCTCTTTGGGGGACAGTGTTCTGCAGAAAGGCCAGGCCCTCCTACTAGCCCTGGAAGTTGTTTCCTGAGACCCGGAGGAGAAGCAGTTCGAGTCTGTTCCCATAAACATGACGGGACCAGGAGGCTTTATGTCTTCCCACCCAGAATGACGTCTTTCAATGTCAGAGGCAAGGTCATGGGACTCCTGGAGAACTGGCTGCCCAGCGCCACGCAGGGAGGGCAGCTGGTGCCAGGGCCCAGAGCCGCCTCTGAGCTCTGCCCTTGGCCTGCTGCGTGGGGTCCTGGAGAGTTTGTTATTTTCCAAAGCGGGTAGAATTAAGCCAAAGAGTACCGGCAATCTTCCCTGTGTCCCAGCATCGGTCAACCTCCTGGTCTTTCCTTCAAGTGAGACACCATCAGGAAGCAGCAAATATTTCTTACGAGGTTAGAAAATATTTGTTCAAACCATTTTACAGAAACACAGGGCAAAAGACCAGGCTTCGCAGGGCTGGCTCAACTATTTTTTGGTCATCTGGTTGCAGAAAGATAGCTGCACAAGATTAGGCCTGTGTTACTGCCAGATACCCCATACACAGATCACTGTGTATTGCTTCAGTTCATTAATAAAAAACATTTACTGAGCCCTAACCGGTTTGGCTCAGTGGGTAGAGCGTCGGCCTGCGGACTAAAGGGTCCTGGGTTCGATTCCGGTCAAGGGCATGTACCTTGGTTGCAGGATCAATCCCAGTAGGGGTTGTGCAGGAGACAGCTGATCGATGTTTCTCTCTCATTTGTTTCTTATAGATGTTATAATAAATAAATGGCATTCAATGGCCTTTTGTAAAGAAAACTGATCCCACATGGAGCCCATCCTGACAGCTTCACCTCCTCAAATGGCCGTTCTGAGGCCCTTGCCTGAGGTTTCACACGACCCTCCCGATTTGCAGTGTGAAAATAACTAATTTGTAAAGGATTCAAACATCTTGCTGTCCTTGGTACATTTTCTCTATTCCATTTGTGATTCCACAGCATCTGTGGTGTATAATTTACAGGTTTTGAGAAATTAGCATTAATCTTCAGCTGGATGAGGCCTTTGCCATGTGATTTTTTCTGAATGCGCCAGGGCAAGACTTTTTCAATGGCTGTATAATTTACAGCCACTTTAAGAAAATTAATTTGGATGGAATTTTTTACTATGATTGCAACTGTGCTGATAACTGGGCCTCTAGTATGCATATAAGATCTTTGGTTAATCTCTTCCCACCCTCCCCCGTCCCCCTGCCCTCTGAGATTCATAAGTCTGTTCCATGTGTCCATGCCTATGTGTTGAGCATCTTGCCCCCTGGTGGTCAGTGTGTATCATAGCTACCAGTTGAATGGTCGAATGCTCGCTTAGGCTTTTATATATATAGATAGGATTTATTTTTTAGGTTTAGGACTTTATGGAAATTTTTATTTTTATTTTTTAAAAATATATTTTATTGATTTCTTAAAGAGAGGAAGGGAGAGGGATAGAGAGTTAGAAACATTGATCAGCTGCCTCTTGCACACCCCCTACTGGGGATGTGCCCGCAACCAAGGTACATGCCCTTGACCGGAATCGAACCTGGGACCTTTCAGTCCGCAGGCTGACGCTCTATCCACCGAGCCAAACCGGTCAGGGCTGGAAAACTTTTAGGTTAATGACTTTCCAAATACAGGCTGCAATAATATTTTTACATTCTTCAGTTGAGTCCCCAAGTGGTAGGGGGATCTGGAGGCTCCACCCTGGCTAGTGGGCTGCGCTGAGTCTGAGGATTGTGCCATATGGAAGGAAGGTGACTCCAAGTTTGCTAGCACCCTGGCCCCATCCCCGCTGAGTGTCTCTCTGGAACAACCTGCCGCCACCTTTCCTGCTAAGGGCTCTTGGAGTGCTTGGAGACCAGGCAGGGGCCATGGGGACGGCCAGGAGGTCACAAACCAGATCTCAGGTAATGGAGCTGCATTGGGTCTGTGGGTGGCTCAGGGGATGGGTGTCAGAGGTTTAGCTGTGTGTTTTTGGGTGAGTGTATAATTTTCTGCCCGTAGGGTACACATTTGTGTGATTTGTCTATATTGCAATTACCTAAGGTCTTTGGGGACGAGTGTGTATCTGTGGGAGCATAAGCATGTGTGGGTGTCCTTGGAGGGGGTGTGGGGACATATGTGTATGTGTGACTCTGAAGATGTTTCTGGGTTAGGGTTGGCCCTTTGGTGTGTTCGTGTGTGTATATATCTGAGTGTGTGTGCGTGCACCTCGGGGTGGGTGTGCACAGTTCTGGCGGTGAGCCCGTGAAGGTCTGAGGAAAGACTACAACACACAATTATTTTGGGCCCTGGGACTGGACTAATTGGGCAAAACCCCCTTCGTGGCAAGGTGGTCTGTTATCCATTTGAGGCCCCCTAGGAGCCAGTTAAGGAGGAGAGACTTCTTGATGGAGAAAATAGTGAACAGACCTGTGGAGTCCCCTCATCTTGCGCTGCCTGGGCCCCTCACCTGGACAGGAGGCTGAGCGGGGGCTGGGGTGGCCCTGGGCCCCGGACCACACACTCTAGTTTCCTGAAACAGGCCATTTTGTGTAACCTGAAGCCCCTTCTCTGACATGTTCCAGACGTCCCCACACGCTGGCAGCCCTCACAGCCCCAGGTAACACAAGCCCCTTTGTCTGGCCATGGCCTTTCCTTGAACATGTGGTTACTAAAGTGTTGAAACTGCGGTGCCTGCCAGCCCCCTCTGTGGGAGAGGAAAAGTACCAGCCCCTCCCCCAGGTGTTTGGTCTGAGGCCCAGGCGCCTCTGCGATGAAGGGGCCTCTGTAAGGAAGGGGCCCAAGTGTGCATCGTGGGCACAGTCAGCTGGAAGCAGGGACCTGGGCCCAAAACCCAACAGGACCCTATCCTTCCCTGGGGTGGAGTCGGGGAGAGAAGCCCTCAGACTGAAGCAAGGGGCCAGTCCCCAGAGCTCCTAACTGACCTGCGGTGGCCAGCTGAGGACTGTGCTGATTTAACACGGGAAACCCAGGGTCCCAGGAATCCCCACAGCCCTGGGCACCCGGGATAGTCGGCCCCCTAACCCCACCCAGGTAGCAAACTGGGGCCTCCTGAGGGGCAGCTGCCTCTTGCCCAGCAAGTGACCTCAGGCCCCCGAGTGCATTGTGTGGGGGCCGGAGATCGGGGTGGGGGAGCCTGAGGATTTGGCTCGCCACCCTCAGACTGGCCAAGGCTGTGTTTTCCTGCTGTTCTGGCCCGTGCCCACCTTCCCTGGCACCAAGAGCTCAGGGTGGGGCTTTCAGAGGAGGTTTACACCCTTAACACCTATTGGTCACCTCACATTTCGTCTCCAGACCGATCTTCTCAAGGTCCTGGAGCAAGCTGACGGAGCCAGGGCTGAGAGCGTGGCTGGGGACCATGAACAATGCATTTGAGCTTATGTGAGCAGAGGGGCGGGGGGCCTCCATGTCGGGGCAGGAGGCTCTGGGGACAAAGGGTTTCTGAGAACAGGAGTGCTGGCCTCACCGTGGAGAGGAGTGGGGAGGGGTGGGCCTGGGACCTCCCTAACTCTGACCTGCCAGGCCCTTGGTATCAGAAAAGCTCTTTTTATTCTCCGACTCAAGATGGATATAAATGTATACATAAATCAAAATGAATTCAAAATTAATTCCAGAAGGAAGTGAATCCCATTGCAGGGGCAGCGAGCTTGGAAAAATGACCACCCCCAGATGTCTGAGTGTCCAGAACTTCCTGCCTTAACCTCACTATTGCATTTCCAGCCAGGACCCGAGGGGCCGTGTGGGAGGGGAAGGGTGGATTCTAAAGTGTTGTGACCCCTGGAGTGTTTCACTGCATCCTGCCTGATGTTAAGCTTTGCCAACTTGATCCTGTTGGCTACCCAAGTACCCACTCTCAAGGAGACTGGGCATTTCCATCTCTGTGGGAGGCTCTGAGGGGTCAACTTTGTGGGCAATGAGATGTGTAGGTGCAGCCTGGGGACAGAGCTGTGGCAGAGCTTGGAGATTGGGAGCAGAGGTGGGAAGGGCTGGGACCATCTCCCTCTCCTTGCCTTTCTGTCCTCACTTTCTCTATTGGGACCTCCTTTTATTTCTGGGGCCCCGCCCCCGTCAGTGGCAGCTGGGGTCTTTGCATCACCAGTACCCCATCCTTGCTGGGTACTCTAACCCCTGTTGTCACGCAGTGTCCTGAAAACAGTGTTTTTGAGAAGGGACTACTATCTGTCTGGACCATCACTGCCTGGGACAGAGGAGATGGTCAACAGATGTATGTGGATTGAATGAATGTGTGACTCCAATTACAGAAGTTAGGCAGTTAGTCAAGTTTACAGTGTGGCTACATGGGGGACTGACCACTGAACCCCGGTCTGCTTGAGGCTCTAACTGGAATCAGGCTGCCCCAGATGACGCTGCCCTCCCCTCAGACACCCCGACACCCTTCCATGTCCTGATTCCTTCATGGTACTGCTGCTGTTGCCCTCACCCCACCCTGACCCTGCCTCCAAGTGAGTCTGTCCTGTGTCCAGTCCCTGAATGGCCTCATCCCATTGAGCTGATCCTGATTTGGGCGGAGGTTAGAAGAAAGGCACTGTATTGTCAGAGGTTTCTCTTATGGGTTAGCTTCCTGTGCGGTGGTCCTGTGCAGGGCATAGGTTCCCTGGGACCCTGTATACCCCTGCCCCTCCTCCTGTCTGACCACCAGCCCTCCAGCCTCACCTCTTGCCATTCCCCCAATGCCCCGGCCTTCAGCTGCACAGAGAGACCCTAGGACCCCTCACAACACAAAACTCCTCTCTCCTTGGGTCTGCACTTAGGCTGCTTCCTTCTCCTCTAGTCTTTTTCTCTCACCTGTCACTGACCCTGTTCCCTGAGCAGCTCCCCTGGGTCGGTTGGGGGGCATCCCACACAGCTCTGGCCCAGTATGTGTCACCCTGCAAAGCCCGGAGGCTGGGGGGGGTGGGCGGGGGGGGGGGGCGGGGGGGGGAGGGACACCACCCTTTGAGTCTCTCTGACCACACGTTACTCCCTTGATGAGGGTCACGAGCAAAGCTCGTCAAGACAGGGACGTGGGAGAACAGCCCACACAGGTCTCAAACTTTTGGTGTTAAAAGAGGGAGAAAATAACACTTATATACATGTTGGTACAGAAACTCTTGAAGAAGCTGTGCTGAGGGTACCCCGAGGGGCAGGTGGGGAAATATTCATTTTTATAAAAGAGGGTAGCTGGAGGGGAGGTGGATGAGGCTCCCTTTGAAGAGGAACTGAGTGGTGAATGGAGGTGGACCAGGCTCCCTTTGAAGAGGAACTGAGCGGTGAATGGCTCTGCAGGCCCTTGATTTTTATTTATTTTTAAACTAGAGGCCGGATGCACAAAATCCGTGCAAGAGTAGGCCTTCCTTCTCCCAGCTGCCAGCTCCGGCTTCTCTCTGGCACCCAGGACCCAGGCTTCCCTCCAGCCGCTGGCAGGCACCAGGGACCCTGGCTTCCCTCGAAGCCCCAGCTTTGTCCGGAAGGATATCCGGTCTAATTAGCATATTATGCTTTTATTATTATAGATATCTATTTTTATTGATTTCAGAGAGGAAGGGAGAGGGAGAGAGATAGAAACATCAATGATGAGAGAGAATCATTGATGGGCTGCCTCTTGCACACCCCGCACTGGGGATCGAGCCCGCAACCCAGGTATGTGCCCTTACCTAGAATCGAACTGGGGACCCTTCAGTTCACAGGCCGATGCTCTATCCACTGAGCCAAACCAGCTAGGGCTCTGCAGGCCCTTTAGTTCCAACTCCTTTCTGAGCCTCCCAGGCCACAGGCCATAGGCCCCGCCCGAAACCTGCGGGTCTCCTCCCTGCTGCTTTTGGGCAGGTTCCTGGCCGCCTGCAGCTGCACCCAGGATGCTCTGACCTGGCCACCTCCCCTCTGCTTAGATTGCCCTAAGGGCCTGGGGGGCGGGGAGGGGGACTCTCTTGGGGAAGGACTGCCCAGAGCCCTGTTTTGAGCCCAGGCCAGCTCAGGACCCAGGATGCTCTGACCTGGCCACCTCCCCTCTGCTTAGATTGCCCTAAGGGCCTGGGGGGCGGGGAGGGGGGCTCTCTTGGGGAAGGACTGCCCAGAGCCCTGTTTTGAGCCCAGGCCAGCTCAGGGCTCTGTGGCCCAGGGCAGGGATTGAACTTAGTTCTCCCCTTCGCATAACATGGGTGCGATCAGAGTTGGAGACGGTGGGCGAACACTTGGAAGACAGTCATGGTCCCGTCAACCTCTTTCCTGAGGGGTGGGGACCCCAGCTGACTTCCCGAAGTCACCCACAAGCTGTTATTGACCATACGCAGGATGAGGCACCCAGCCCCATCTCGGGGAGCTTCTGTGCCTGTAGACACCTGAAAGCCCCGCATGCCAACCTGTGAAAACAGCCCAAGCCTCGGGTATCTCACGGGATCTCCTAGTCACTTCGCCCACAGGGCTGACTCCGCCAGGTGCGTTTCAGCCAGACTTCCCTGAATGTCTGGACTCTGCGAGGTTCCTGCTGGGAGACACCAGGGTGGGCCCGTGGGTGGGTCGCAGGTCCCAGCCCTGAAGATGGGAGGCCATCTCTGCTTGCAGGGCCCTGGGGAGCTCTGCAGCCCAAGGCTGGCCCCACTGCTGTGGAGACTTGGCACAGAAGCCAGGGCCAGGGAGCTGACCGTCCTTGAAGACACTCAGGCAGGGGCTGGGCATCCCTGCCCCCCAAGTCCTAAATATGAAGGTGCCCGGCACCACCCTCTTTTCTGTGGGCGGCAGTTCTTGATACTAAACCCCAGAAGCGATGGAAGCCATGGGGGCTTTTTTAAGATGCTGGCTGTCCCTGTGTTACACCCGGCTTCGACCACTTGGCCTGTGAGATGACTCCACAGACACCTTCAGACCTGAGAGAAGGAGCCCCTAGCCAGAGCCACTTGAAAAGCATCTGGTCCCACCCCCTCGTTTCAATGATGAGGAAGCCGAGCCCCAGAGGGGAAGTGACTCTCCCCAGAGCAGGCTGGCGACCAGGCTGCAGGAGAAATGACATCTCACAGCTTGTTCAACTACACAGGACCACCAACAGGTAACAGCCCCTGGGCCACGTAGAAAGACGGAGGCACAGAGCCACGGACTGACCTTGCTTTCGTGGACTGCAGGTGATCTTCCTGACGTCAGCCGGGCCTCCCTGGTCTGGCCTCTGTCCACACCTGCCCTGGCTCAGCGGGAAGTACCAAGCGACAGGGGCAGGGGTGGCCCTGGCAGCTCTGTGACAGCAGCAGCTGCAGGCGAAGGGCTGGTTTTGCCCCTGATTAGCAGTGACATTTTTTACTAACCCTCAACTTCCTCCTGATCTGGCTCAGGATTGCAGTACCAGGCTGGGGGAGGGAAGCCTCAGGGTTGGCAGCCCAGGAGCCTTCCCCAGGGGAGCTCGGCTTATGTGCCACACCCTCGCCCACCTGCCTGCTCCCAGGAATCTGGCTGGGGAAGCCCCAAGAGCCCGAGAGTACACAGTCAGGACTCTCCTTGCAGCCCCTGAGCATGGTGGTGCGCAGGCCAGGGAGCCTAGGCCAGCCACTTGCCAGCGGTGTCACATCCCTGGCCTCAATGTACCTCCCTGGGGAATGGGAGCAATAGAGGTTTCTTCCTCAGGGGGCTCTTAAGAGCGGTAAGTGATGGAAGTGCTTGCCCCCCAGGAAGCTTTGCTTTATATACTATAACTGCATTATTCTTGAACCCTAGCTAAGTGTCTCTTGGAGAGGCTGGGGCTGGGGGGAGGGGAGATGCAGCAACATGGGGAACCCTGGGGGTTCTAGATTCTTTCTTGAGAGTGGAGGTGGAGAATGGGAGTCAGGAAATGTCTGCCGGACTGGCCTGGGCTCAGCTTTGTGCTGCCTGAGGCCATGAGCTGGGGACAGGGGGTGCAGAGAGCTCCCCAGAGCTCCACGGAAGGCTCAGTGCTCCTCTGGTTCTGTCCAATCGTCCCAGCTCCAAAGGGAACACCTGTCACTCGGAGCCCACAGACCCGGTCATTCACTTGTCCCCCCCTCATTTAGCTAGAACTTCCCGGGGGGCTGTTTTTGGGAGGCAGGGTGATACAGGACGAAGGAGGCATGGCCCTGTCCTGGGCTTGCTAGGACTCTCTGTGGTACACAGGTGACTTTAATGTTCCCTACTCAGTCACAGCAAGGAAATCACGTCAGATGGACCACAGGTGGACCATGGAGTTGGACATTTGGAGGGAGGGATGGAGTTCTTAGGAGGGGAGGGGAGGTGCTGAGGGAGAGGAGGAGATGTGAGGTGGAGCCAGGCGGAAGTGGGGACTGGGAGAGAACTCCTGGGAATGCTGGTGATGCTGGTGGGGGACCATGGTGAGGACAAAATGAAGGAGAGACTCTGAATGTGAGCTCCAGCGAGGCCCCTCCCTGCCTGCTTGACCTGGGGTAGACTCTTTACTTCACTGTCTTTACCTGTAAAATGGGCATAACTCTAACAACGTCCCAGGAACGTACCGAGTTCCCCCGTAGAGCATTCAACACATCTCAAGCCCCTGAGCTGGCACCTCCACTTCCTGAGCCCCCACGTTAAGCCACCAAGCTCAGGAATATGGTTCCAGCAAAGTTCTGGACTCAGGGACATTCTGTCTACATGCTCTGTCCCCTCTGTGTCCTGTTCCTTCTTGCATCGTGTCCCCCAGAAGCCCAGCTCAGGGGTAGACTGGTGATTTGTTTACGGTGTTAGTGGCAGATAACTGCGTCCAAGTAAATATTTGTGTTCTAACTGTGGCATTCGGCACTGCACCCCCAGGGGGGGTGGGATTGCAGGCGAGGAACCTGGATGGATGACACTAGTCCGGGGAGCATTCCTCCTCCAACTACATCCAACTCTGCTCAGCCAGGCCTGGCCCTCCCGTCTCTGGAATTCCTGCTTAGCCTGCAAACCCCCTAAGGTTGCAGTCTTCCTCTGGCTGGTGTTTTCTGGAAAGCCCAGTCTGCCAATGCAAGGCAGGTTGGCTTGGTCTGCAGCATGCGGCTGGGTTTAGGTACCCCAGCTGCACAGAAATGGACTCAGGCCTGTCCCAGCTGAGACGGGCAGGTAATGGCATCACGGGGCACAAGCGCTGCAGGAATCACAGCCCAGCGCGGGGCCGAGTTGGCAGTAAGAGAGCCAGCTGGGTGAGGTCACAGGCTCTGGGTTCACAGGGATGAGTAATGCTGTTTGGATAAGAGAACCCAGATGGAGGCCTCACAGCCAGAGAGAGCCAGGAGCAGTGGGAGGCCTCTGGACGCCCAGCCCAGTCCCTTTTCACATATGGGATGCTTTCTTTCCTATTCACTAAACATTAATTTATTGACAGAAGAGTCCATGTCAGGGTTTTGCTTTTTTGAAAAATTGTTTATGTGTGCATACCTCTGGTGACAGAGAGCTCGCCAAATGGCCAGGTCTGCTGTCTGCTCTCGGACACTCTGGTAGCTAGACCCGCTTTCTATGGCACCTGGAACCCACTCCTTTTATGGCCCCGTGGATCAGACAGTGTGGCATGTCTTGAGCACTGGAGAATGCGAATATGTCTATTCTCAGAGATATGAGCAACTCCAGTCCTTTCTCTGTCTTCTCCTGTGTTGTGGCTTCGCTGCCCCTCCTCATGCGGGCCCTGCAGACAGGCAGCCTCCGGCGCCTGGGTGATCAGAGCAGTTGCAAGGGCCACGTCACTCCGTGTTCCTCCCATGTAGCCTGGATTCACCTCCTTTCTCACCATCTCTCCTGTTTACAAGGACACGTAGGAATCCCCATGTTCCTTTAAGTTGGGACTGCACCAGTGTTTTGTATGCATTTATTTGATCCTTTCAAATATGTCAATAACTTCTGCTTTTCTCTCTGATTCACACATAGTTCAAGAGACTACTTAAGCCCTGGCCGGTTTGGCTCAGTGGATAAAGCGTCGGCCTGCAGACTGAAGGGTCCTGGGTTCGATTCCGGTCAGGGGCATGTGCCTTGGTTGCAGGCACATCATCAGTGGGGGTGGGGGGAGTAGGAGGGTGGGGGGGTGGGGGGAGTGGGGGGGGTGGGGGGTGCTGGAGGCAGCTGGTCGATGTTTCTCTCTTTCTCATGGATGTTTCTAACTCTCTATCCCTCTCCCTTCTTCTCTGTAAAAAATCAATAAAATATATATTTAAAAAAATTTTTTTAAAGAGACTGCTTAAGAGAATGCATAAAAATACCTTTTACATATTATTAGTTGTTTTCTTGGTGGTCTGAGAAGAAAAAGGTAAAATTGGCATGGCTTTGGAGTGCTTGGCTGGGCCCAGGAATGGGATAGAATTGGTGGAAGACCCTTGTCCTCTCTCAAAGAGAGTGTATTCCCTTGATTTACGATTTAGTCCTTATTGATCAGCTAGTTGTATCTTATTAGCAATTGGGCTGTTCAGAGCTCCAAATTTCTCTGTCTACTTGATCAATGATATTCCCAGAGGGGGCATTAAGGCCTCTACCTGCCATTATATCTCCATTTTTATTTCTTTTTGCATTTCTGACATGTCCCCATTACGTACTTCTTTGCTCTGCTCATTGGAACATAAATCGAGTGTTTTGTGTTTAATTATTTATTGTAACTTTTACCTTTGTGGAGTCTCTATGTTACTCTCTGAATTCCTTTTACTAAAAAGAATCACATGGCCTAGTCCCTTCTTTTCTAGTATCTGTGTGCCTGAAAAACCATCAATTATCCTATCAGTTTCCTCTCTCTATGTCTTTTGGTTTTCTCTGTGCTTCGTATCCACAAACTTAGATTAGGTTTTGGTTTTTTAAGTGGAGACCCCTTTTTATAGGGAGTATTATAATGGTAAGGGAGTGTTGTTTACGTTATAATTGTTCTATTGTGTAAACTCCCACTCGTTGTCCCTCTGCTTTCTATATTGAGACAGTGCATTTTTTCATTTTCAGTTTCTATTGTGAATGTTCCTTGTGTCCCTTTAAAAATATACAAGATAATATAACTGAAATGTCCAATATAGGAAATATTTAACTTTTAACTTCTACCTTTGTTTCTATGAATAGCTCTCTAAACACTGGGAGCATTACATTTAAATGTCGCTCCTTCCCTTCACCCAGTCTTCATTGTCAACCTGGCATTTTTTGTCTCATGTACTGTTCTTTACTCTTTATGTTAGGTGCCATTTTTATGATGTAATAGCTGACCTGCTGGCAGGTGAAACTTTTTATAAATAATCAGGTTCTTGATGCCTTTCTCATCTCGTAAGTGGCACCTGCTTTCAATTTCTATCCCTTGCAATTCTCTGTCATTCATGCTTTGCTCTCAGATGATATGTGTTGAAATGTTCATCTTTGACCTGCCAAGACCCTGCCTCATCAGCTGAGCACTGGTTAGTTCAAAGCACCTCTTTAAATTTTGTGTAACCTCCCTCCCACCCCTGCCTCAAACACACACCAAGACTTTTCTTCTTTTACGGGAAGTCAAAAGCTATTATTTTTCTTCTTTTTCTCCAATATTTAATACATTAAAAAATTTAAATTGTTTTCATATTATCATTAATTAATTAAAAATACACACACAGCCCGGGCAGCATGTCTCAGTGGTTGAGCATAGACCTGGAGGTCGAGGTTTGATTCCCGGTCAGGCCTCTATCCCCAGTACAGGGTGTGCAGGAGGCAGCCAATCGATGGTTCTCTCTTACCCTTTATGTTTCTATCTCTCTCTCCCTCTCCTTGCCTATCTGAAATCAATAAAAATATATTTTTTAAAAAATACCCCCCACACACGTAAACGAAAGATAAGAGATAACCATAAAAGATTTAAAAATCACCCACAATCTGTTAGAATGCAGTCTACGTTTGACATATGGAAATTCTTTTTCTAGGGTTTTTCCCCACCTAAGCACGGGTGTGTTTTTTTAAAAAAAAATCATAGTTGAAATCATTTTCTGAATGTACAATTCTGCAGTTTGTGGAGTTTTTACTTAACATAGTGAATATAAACATAACAGACAGAAAATGTTTCACTGATTAGATTTATCAAAGTGAAAATAAGCTCTTGTTGGTATTTATGGTAAATATGAGTGTGTATTTTTTGCTACCAGAGAAAATGTTAAAATGAACTTATTTCTGTACCCAATTTTTTGCATAACTTACTTAAGGTAAAATTTAAGAATCACTGGATGAAAGACAAATATGATTTCTATGGTTCATAACATAAGTCATCAAACCCCAAAAGTATATTAATTTGTATACTCACCAGCATATCCGTTACTGTCTCATGTCACCAGCTTCTTTAAATTCGATAAGCAAAAATTTTATCTCTTTTTAAATCCTTTTCTCAGAACTATTTATGCCCTTTATCTACTGATCTATTGAAGATCTTGATATTAAACATTTTTATATTCTTCATAGAGAAAAAACATCATTCATCTAATATTTATTGCATTTTCTTTCCTCCAGCATATTACTTGATGCTAAAATGTTTTAACAAAAAAATTTTTTTTAAACTTTGTGCGGTCAAACTTGTTGTGTCTGTTTTTTTTTTTTTATTCTTTTGCTGTTTAATCATTCTAAGATGACAAAGAGCTTTCTTCCATAAGTTGTCCATTAAATTTTCATCTACCTTTTCTATGGCTTGATTTTTTTTAAATTTAATTAATTCACTAATGAATTGGGGATTTCTTTGGCTCTACAGTGTGAGATGGAGATCTAAGTTGGTTTTTACTGATAGTTTCAACATCATTTATTGACCAAACCTTCCATTTCTATTATTTATTCCATTGTCTTAATACATCTTTGGAACTTCTGGGTATAGGCAAGTGTCTTATTGGCAATTTCAACAAAAATGGCTGTTTTTGTTTGCTTGTTTGTTTGTTTTAACTATTAAATGCAAAGTTGGCCAATGGTGTGAACAAGTTACTCTTTATCATGTGTAAGAAGTATCCTTCTATCCCTTCATTTAAACGACTTTTGTGTAAAACTATCTACCGATAAAGCAGAGGGCTTTTCATTTTTGCTTTAATGTTAATACAATGTTAATAGATTTCCTAACATTGAAACGGATTTGGTCATTTGAACAATAGCTTTTCTCTTTTGTGCTACATTGGTCAAGTTTTGATATTCAGGTAAGTTGGTTTCATAACACAAATTCATTAATATTATCTTATGTCCTGAAATTATTTTTAGAGCATGGGAATTACCTGTTTCTTGACATTTTAAATGAGCTAGAGCCTGGGTAAGAGTAATTCTTTGATAGCATTCTCAATTTCTTTCATGGTGGGTGGTCTAATCAATCAATACTTCTTCTGTTCACTCTTGTATCAGTCGAGGTAAATTATGTTTTGCTTCCAAAATCATCAACTACATTATGTTTTGCCTCCAAATCATCAACCACATTAAGGTTTTTTGATGGATTAGCACTCATATGATAAGATAATTTATTTCTTTTTTTTTTCCTCTTCTCTTCCTCTAACACCTCTGCTTTCACTTCTAGTTATGATCATTTGAGTCTTTTTTCTTTATCATAGTTGTTGGAGATATATGCTTTGTTTTATTTACTCCCCTTCCCCAGAAACCAGCTATTAAATTTATGAATTCTGGTATTTTCCTCTTTTTAAAATTCATTTATTTCAGTTTTAATCTTTGTAATTTTATTTCTGATTTCTCTACCACTTTTTTGTTTTTGTTTTTCTAAATACTAAATGTTTAAGTTGAGTGCTCAATTCATTTAATTTCCCTTTGTAAAAAAAAGACTAAAGCTGTTACATGAGAATGGGAGCAGATGGGTGGCTGCTCTGGGGATGGCTGTGAGGCGATGGCAGCGCCGCGGGGGGTGGAGGGCGGGGAGAAGCTGGGGCTGCCTTGGGCTCTGGGTCCTTGGAGCCTGACCGGCTGCCTTGACAGGTGCTGGACTTGGGGTTCTCCTGCCTGCAGCTGTGGGAGCTGTGGAGCTTCACCCTAGTGTGCAAGCACTGCCTGCACAGCGATGAGAACAGCGAGGTATTGCCGAGCTACAAGGCCAAGGTTATGAGATAGCCAATTCCAAAAGCTTTTGCTGAGAGTTCTGTTTATAACTTCTGTTTGGTCTTATTAGTAAACATTCATTTTGTAACGAAGTTTTGACGGTGCCGAATGGAAAACAAAAATACATAGTTATTGCATATCGAACCTAGAGTCAAATGTGCCTAAATATTTAACGACAAGCTATTCTTATCTCAAAGATTTAAATTCCCTAATATCCCATTTGCAAAATTTATAAGATGGAGGTTCATAGTTAGCACAAGCTTTGGGGAATGAAGAGCCTTCACTTATAACCTGATAAATGAATTTGTTACTGGAGACCAACAGTACAGAATATTAAAACAAACTGCTACAATGTTCAAGGAAATGGAATCTCTTTTTCACTGGTGCTGAGAGAACATTTAGGTGGAAGATAGTTGCTCTTAAAGATTGAGTATGAATCATCTAAAACAATAGTTCTCAATCTTAGCTGTACTTTGGAGTCATGTGTGTTTTAAAGAATATTGATACATGGGTCCCATACCCTAAGATTTTGATGTTGGTCTGGGATATGACATGATCATAAGGATTCTTTAAAACTTTCTAGATAAGGAGAAACCAAGATGGCAGCATAGGTAAACACCTGAAATTGCTGCCTCGCACAACCACTTCAAAAATACAACTAAAAGACAAAACGAACATCATCCAGAACCACAGGAAGGCTGGCTGAGTGGAAATTCTACAATTAGAAGGAAAGAGAAAAGCACACTGAGACTTAGAGGAAGTGTGGAAGTAAAGTGCAGAGGTATGGAGGAACACGCGGAAAGGGCTGGCAACAGAGGACGCGGTTGTCTTTTTCAATCGGGAGGCAGTCACAAGCTCCCGATGGCTCTGAACTCCAGTTCCGGGCAAGTCTCTGGGGACCCAGACTCATACTGGGAGAAACTGGACTGTCTGGCATCGGGCGGAACTCAAGGGCAGCTTTCTCTCAGGGGTGCTTGCAGCGATTACCTGGGGACACTGAGACCTGCGGCCTCTTAGGGCAGGACTGAGGATCAGCCATAGCTATTTGCTCCACCCTGTTGATTCCCTGAGATCCGCCCCACCCAAGCTGTGTGCAGAGGCTTTTGCATATGAATGGCCTGGCCCTTTGCAATCTGAAAATTACCTAACAAACTGCAGCTGGGTCAGAGACCCAGAACATCCAAAAGAAGGCCCAAGGCCCCACAGCAGCTTGCATTGCTTCACAGCTGGGCCTCATCTAGGGCACCTCCAAACCCCAAACAAAAAAGAGGAATCTGCAGATCTCTCTGTAGCTCCTGTGGTGTAGCCTCAGGCAGAGACTAAATTAGCACCTCCTTAGATCCAAGAGCCAGTGTACCCAGTGGTCAGAGTGGGACCATCCAGATTACAACTCCTCAGATTCATAAGGGACACACTCAGGGGGCAGACTCAGTGAGCACCAAAGCCTCACTGAAGCAAGTCTTGCCCCATAAGGGTGCCTCCAGCACAGAAGTTCTCCCACCGTAGACACAGCTGATTCTCACAGCCAGTTGGCCTGGAGGTCAATTCCTCCCAGTGATGCCTACAACAATCAAGGTTTAACTGCAACAAGACTGTGCACAAAGCACACAAAGGGGTGCACCAAGAGTGTCCACCTCGGGTGATTGGGGAGGCTGAGCCACTGGGCCCTATAGGACACCTAGCACAGAAAGCCACTCTACCAACACAGGGAAGCATAAAAAATGCGGAGACAAGAAACAGGTCACAAATGACAGAAATGGAGGAAAGCAAACTACTGGATATAGAGTTCAAAACCATGGTTATAAGGTTTTTCAAGAATTTTCTAGAAACTGCCAACAAATTTAGTGAGACCCTCGATAAATCTAGTGAGACCCTCGAGGATATGAAAAAGGACCAACTAGAAATTAAGCATACACTGACTGAAATAAAGAATATTATACAGAGATCCAACAGCAAACTAGAAGATTGCAAGAATCAAAAGTCAAAGTTTTGAAATACGAAGAAGCAAAAAACACCCAACTGGAAAAGCAAAAAGAATCCAAAACTATGAAGATAGTGTAAGGAGCCTCTGGGACAACTTCAAGCATACCAACATCCGACTTATGGGGTGCCAGAAGAAGAGAGAGAACAAGATATTGAAAACCTATTTGAAGAAATAATGACAGAAAACTTCCCCTACCTGGTGAAAGAAATAGACTTACAAGTCCAGGAAGCACAGAGAACTCCAAACAAAAGGAATCCAAAGAGGACCACACCAAGACACATCACCATTAAAATGCCAAGAGCAAAAGACAAAGAGAGAATCTTAAAAGCAGCAAGAGAAAAACAGTTAGTTACCTACAAGGGAGTACCCATAAGATTGTCAGCTGACTTCTCAATAGAAACTATGCAGGCCAGAAGGGAATGGCAAGAAATATTCAAAGTGATGAATGCCAAGATCCTACAACCAAGATTACTTTATCCAGCAAAGCTATCATTCAGAATTGAAGGTCAGATAAAGAGCTTCACAGATAAGGAAAAGCTAAAGGAGTTCATTACCACCAAACCAGTATTATATGAAATGCTGAAAGGTATCCTTTAAGAAGAGGAGGAAGAAGAAAAAGATAAAGATACAAATTATGAACAACAAATATGCATCTATCAACAAGTGAATCTAAGAATCAAGTGAATAAATAATCTGATGAACAGAATGAACTGTTGATTATAATAGAATCAGGGACATAGAAAGGGAATGGACTGACTATTCTTGGGGAGGAAAAAGGTGTGGGAGATGCGGGAAGAGACTGGACAAAAATCGTGCACCTATGGATGAGGACAGTGGGTGGGGAGTGAGGGCGGAGGGTGGGGTGGGAACTGGAAGGAAGGGAGTTATGGGGGGAAAAAAAGAGTTATGGGGGGCAAGGGGTATGGGGGATTCGGGAAGAGACTGGACAAAAATCTTACACCTATGGATGAGGACAGTGGGGGTGGTGAGGGCGGAGGGTGGAGTGGGAACCGGGTGAAGGGGAGCTATGGCGGGGTGGGAGAGGAACAACTGTGATAATCTGAACAATAAAGATTTAATTTAAAAAAATAAAACTTTCTAGATAATTTTCAATAGGTTGCCAAGGTCGAGTTCAAAATTAACCTTAAGTTTTCTCTTCTAAAAAAAGGACAAGTCCTCGCTCCCTCCCTTCACTACCTCACAAGAATGGTGAGGGTAGAGAAGAGGGCTTGTGTGATGGATAAGAAGTGCTATTGAGATGCAAAGTAGTATTTGTTGTATTTCAACTGAAACTATGAGCAGGAAAAATGTGTAACTGAATTTGCTTTGCTGACTTGAGAAACAGGGCGCACTCTAGTTCTTAACTTTAGTGAAGCCTGCAGACGTGTGAGCAGGCATTACTATTACTTGCATTCACACTATGGTATTCTGCCTTAGGTGGAATAGACAGTGTTAATGACCTGGTTTTACATAGGAAAGAAGAAATATTAAGGCTTAAAGTCTGTACTGGTCAATGGCTCATAATTAATCAAAACATTTCATACAAAGGGAAAAAGCTGTGAGGGCTATGCATCTCAGAATAGTTTTGGCTGCTTCCTGATATATATATATATATTTAAATAACCAATTCAGGAAGTTCTTGTCATTTCAGATTATATCCCAGGAGTTTTGTTTTGTAGTTCTGACTTTACTTATTTGTAAATAGCCAATTCTATTTTTTATTTCCTAGATTTTTGGCATATTGTGGTCAGAGAACATAGCCAATATAATTTCCGCTTTTTTTTTTTTTTTAATGGAAGGTTTTATTCTTGCTAGGCAGAGAATTATTTTGGCAACTGTTTATTCGATATTTGGTTTAAAACCAAATCCAAGAGCTACTAATCAAATTGTATTCATTATACTACTTATATAATTCTATATCCTAATTTATATTTGCCTACTTGATGTGTTCAAATCGATAGTATATTAAAGTTTGCCACTACAATGTATCTTTGCCAATGTCTCTTTGAATTCTATTTAATGATGTACTTTTTTCAAATAATACTTAGAATTTATTTTGTGCTTTTAAAAAAATGTATCTTTATTGTTAAAAGTATTACCGATGTCCTCTTTTTCTCCCTCATTGACAATCTCCACCCCACTCCTGCCCCCTCCCCAGGCCTTCACAGCACTATTGTCTGTCTATGGGTTATGCATATATGCATATACATTTTTTGGTTAATCTCTTCCTATCCACACATACCCCCTCCCCCTTTTGCCAGTCCATAGAGTGCTTTCTCTGGCTTCAAAGATTATCATTTGAAAAGTTCCCATTTGAAGTCTGTCAGTAATTTTAATGTGACCTTTAGAATGGTCCTACTGGAGAATACTGACAGCCAAATCTTGTCCATTTTCCACACATACACCTGGTACAGTCAAATCACATAAGCCCTGTGCAGTCATGCCGCAGACTTGGTCTTCTTGACCCTGGGACCAGTTCTAGCCATTCACCTGTCTAAAGGCCTTTCTTTGCCCTGTGGAGACTGAAGGCCCTTACTTCTTCATTTCCCTTTGGGAATGTCCCTTCTTTCATATTTCTCCATTTTTGTCTAGTTTTTTCCATGGGATAGCAAGAACTTACAGCAGCTCCAGACCTTACATCGTCCCAACTTCAAATCCTACAAAAAGAGCCCCAACCTCCTGCCTAGAAACCCAAGCAAGAGTTTCATTACTTTTCATCACCTCTGTGTGAGCCAGGTGTCCATCCCTGAACCAAAGACCCAGTCCCTGAGTTCAGAGGAGTGTGGTTCACTGATTGTGACCAGCCCTACAGTCAGGCAGGGTGAATTCTGTCGAACCTTTGGGAATGTGAGTGGAAAAGAGCAGAGGGAAAGAGGAGCTCAAGTCAGCCCTGACTTGTGTTTTCATGTTTTCCATTATGTTAAACTAGAGGCCCAGTGCACGTATTTGTGCACAGTAGGGTCCCTTGGCCTGGCCTGCGGGGATCAGGCCAAAACTGGCTCTCTGATATCCCCCCAAGGCGTCCCAGATTGCAAGAGGGTGGTTCTCAGTTGACGCACCCCAGAATCGGGCTCCCTCCTCTCTGGTTCTTTGTGCGTCACCTGAGAACCACAGTTCTGCAGCTCCTGCATTGAGCATCTGCCCCCTGGTGGTCAGTGTGCATCATAGATACCGGTCAGATGGTCAAATGGTTGGATGGTCACTTAGGCATATATATATATATATATATATATATATATATATATATGTATATATATATTCTTTCTTTGCTTAAACAGGTTTGGGTCAAGGTTGGTGTCTTTACTACTTTCAACAGAAGGAGTTTTGATTGAAAAAAAAGAGACATGTTCATGCATAATTTTGTTTTTGTAAAAGAAAAAGGCACACACATGTGGTATGTGAGTGTGTGTGTGAAAAGAGAGAGTCTGGAATGATATACATGAAATAGGAACAGTTACATGTAGGCAGCAGAATTAGAGATAATTTTTATTCCCTGTGTTTTCTAATGGTTATTCAATGAGCATTCAATTGCTGTGTGATAAAGGGGAAGTGTTTATAATTCTTGACAAAGTCATATGAACCCATCACTTCTAGAGATCGAGAGGAACTTCATCCAATCTATTGTTGATGTTGTAGGGAAGAACATGAGCCAGCCAAACAAAAGCAAGAACTGCTCCTTGCATGAAGTGGATGAGCTGATGAGAACTGTGCAGCTGGCAGTGCACATCCCCACCTTCCTCCTGGGTCTACTTCTCAATGTGCTGGCCATCCAACGCTTCCGCACCTTCCTGAAGAAGAGGTGGCCGGAGTATGCTGCCACCTCCATCTACATGATCAACTTGGCGGTCTTTGACCTCCTGCTGGTGCTCTCGCTCCCATTCAAGGTTGCCCTGGGCCATGTGAAGGTTCCCTTACAATCTCTCTGTACATTTGTGGAGTGCCTCTACTTTATCAGCATGTATGGCAGTGTCTTCACAATCTGCTTCATCAGCCTGGACAGATTCTTGGCCATCCGGTACCCGATCCTGGTCAGCCACTGCCGGTCCCCTAGGAAGATTTTTGGGATCTGCTTTACCATCTGGGTCCTGGTGTGGGTTGGGAGTATCCCCATCTACAATTTCCATGGGAAAGTGGAAAAAGGGTATACATGCTTCCACAATATGTCTGATGACACCTGGAGTGCCAAGGTCTTCTTCCCTCTCGAGGTGTTTGGCTTCCTTCTTCCCATGGGCATCATGGGTTTCTGCTCCTTCAGGAGCATTCATATTCTGGTTGGCCGACTGGACCACAGCCAAGATTGGGGCCAGCAGAGGGCCTGCATCTGGACTATTGCATCCAGTCTGGCTGTCTTTGTGGTCTCCTTTCTTCCGATCCACCTCGGTTTCTTCTTGCAGTTCCTGGTGAGGAATGGCTTTATTGTGGAGTGCAGAGCTAAATGGAATATCAGCTTGTTCTTACAGTTGTCCATGTGTCTCTCCAACATCAACTGCTGCCTGGATGTTTTCTGCTACTACTTTGTCATCAAAGAATTCCGCACAGGCATCATGGCCCGCCAGCGTTCTGGAGGCCAGCTGGCCCTCTGGGATACCATCACCACCAGAGGCTAAGAGAAGAAAGTCCTGCTCAGAGGAAGGAAACTCCAATCCTGAATTCCAGGAGCAGATATCCCATCCCAAGACTGTATTGTGGTGGGATGATATATGGTGCTTTGACTGGTTTGCTTTCCTTTTAGATGCTCATTGAATGCTGTGCCTGATCATTATGCTCCAAAGACCTTCCCACCACACCCAGGCAGCTCAACATAAATCACCCAGTGTTTGGGGGTTCCTGATGAACCTAAGAACCAGTTGAATTCTTAATTTCTAAGTCCAAAAAGCACGAGGCAGAATAATTGAGGAAGAAGATGAGTCCATATGGACAAGGCTGGTTCTCAACTCTCCCCTACCTCTTGTTAGATCTAAAAATTCTGGAAAGGAAGAGAGAGTGGAATTAGGAGAGAGAATCAAGAAGGTCATTCATGATGGCAGGTATCCTGGGCCAAGATGCAGTGATAGAGATGGATCAAGCTCCTCTTTAGTTTGGGGATCCCTGGGGGGCGGGGAGCAGACTTGTGCTTTCCAATCCCTTCTGGGGCTCTGTTGGCCAACAGCCTTGCAGAGATGACAGCAAGTGGGATGATCAGAGCAGAACAAGTACACACAAAGAGCCCCAAGTTTCTTATGGGCTTTTGAAAGGCCTGGGAAGCCCACAAAAAGTTGCAGAAGAATGAAGGGGATGGTGTGGACCAGGCTATGGTGAAGCTGCAGATACATTGTGGAAGCAGTGGGGTCAGAGTGGATAGCTGTTGGTGAGACCTGAGAGCCATTAGGATACAGCTGTGGAAGGAAGGAGACAGGCCAAGGGCAGCTCTTCCCCCATTGCCACAGGGGTGTCCACTGCCTGAAGCTTTAGCACATGCCTGCGGGAGGAGAGGCAGTGGTAACGAGCCTGGAAAAAGGAAATGCCTGAATATGACTAGTTTGCTATCTTGAACAGACTGGGAAGTTATTCATTAGACTTGGTTTCCCTAAGAATGATGAGACAGAATCAGGCTTGATTTGGTTCAGCCAGAGGAGAATAAAGAACATGTGTGTGTCTTGCCCGCCTGAGTCCTGGCTGGCCAGCTGGCCACAGTGGTGTGATCACGGAGCTGTCCTGTTCAGTGGCTGGGAGGGAGAAAATGAGTCAGCCAGGAATGGAGGAACCATCTTGAGGACACAAGGCTCTTGGCAGTTCCTGGTTGGAGGCTGTAAACTATTGAGTCACGACTTGGCTCGGGCTCCTGTCA
Source organism: Myotis yumanensis (assembly GCF_028538775.1). NCBI lineage: Eukaryota > Metazoa > Chordata > Mammalia > Chiroptera > Vespertilionidae > Myotis > Myotis yumanensis. The sequence continues at coordinate 30,210,348 of NW_027223759.1, read as the reverse complement.
TGATCAGAGAAGGAGCAGTGGTGACAGCTGAAAGCCTTCAATGACTCAGCTGCTCCAGATAGCCAAATGATTGCAAGGGTAAATTAGATTGTGGTGTGGTTTTGGAGGATGGAGTGAGTGGGATGAGAAGTAACAAATGAGACAAAGGGAAGGTTTTTCGGAAGAAGAGCAACCACCTTCTACCTGTGGGATAAGAGGCTTCCACAACCAAGTGGTGGACAGGAAGGTGGGGTGATCATGGGGGAGGAAGAGGGTGGTTTAGATAAAACCTAATGGGAGGAGGAGGTGAGGTTGGGTGATTGCCAATTGCGTGATGACATGGAGTTCTGTGAGAAGATGGGGGTGAGCAGGAAGGATGGAGGGCCGAGCTGCTTCCTGCCTGAGAGTCCCTAACTTGACTGAGATCCATGGGAGGGCAGGAGCCCCTCCCCTGCCTCCCTGCAGCTGCCTCAGTAGTGAGGTGCACTCGGTGGGCTGGAGGGAAATGTGAAAGTATCAATACAGAGGTGGGAATGGGTATGGAGGATTGATCAGCCCAGGACCAGAGGCTCCTGCCGCTCAAACTGTACCTCCAGGGACCAGCAGCCAGGGTCAGGGCTCTACAGACCCAGAAATGAATCTTGTCCAGCTTCCCCAAGCCCTGGATGCTCCTTATCCTGCCTGCAGGCTGCACTGTCCCATGGCCATCCTGGATGGAGACACATCTGTGCTATGTCAGAAAGCCAGGCTGTTGTATCCAGCAGGACATTTGGGGATACAACTGGGGTCAGAGCTCAGGAGAGGGTGAAATTAGGGACCGCCCCTCCTCCAATTTCTCTCTTAGCATTGGGGACTGGGAGCTTACCCAGTGGAGGTGAGTGGCACCCTTCATGCTGCATTTGTATCTACCAGTGTGCTTAGGGCCAGGCAGTCTTCCTAACAGAAAAGGGACAGCAGCGTCTGATCACCTGTCATCCCCAATGTTGTTCATAAGCACAAAATCTTGGATTGTAGGCATCATGACCCTGCCCGAGCCAGGTGACAGAGCGTGGAGGAGACTCTTGACTCAAGAGCTGTGCCCATATAAAGTGTAGGTCCTTGGAGGGGAATAGCAGTCTTGGGTTGATGTGACAACTGTGGACTGGTGGGTGAACGTTGAGGACCGATCTCAGTACACTGAAGGGAGGAAAGGGGCCTCTTCCCTCCCCCATGGGGACTCATCCTGGCCTACAAGTCACAGAGGACTCCTCAGGGTCCTCAAGAGTGGGCACAGGCCCAGCACTGCAGGCCAGGCTGTTCTGCAAGGGCTCTACTTGCTGGGTCTGAGCCCAGCCCTGGGCCAGCACTTGGACCCAGCAGGCAAATAAGGGGCAGAGAGTCAGGGTCAGGGTTAGGGTACAGATGCCTCTGAGGCAGTAGCAGCAAGTGGCAGCTAGTGAGTTGGGAAACCTTGAACTTAGCTTTGGAAAAGGTTGAAATTCCTGCTACTAAAGCCAGTGGAACTTGGAGGTGTTTGGGCATAAATGTGACCTTATTTGCACTGCTAGAAAATCTGAGACATACTTGTTACTTGTACATGTGTGAAACTAGCACAATTAATTGGAAAAAATGAGTTCATTAATCTGATTTGCCAAATAAATAGATTCTTATCTGCTGTATGACCTTGTCTTGGGCTGTACTTCCTGGCTCCAGGGAAGAGCTGACTCCTGATTGTCTTTGCCAGGTGACCCAACAATTGAGGTCCAAAGAACCAAGAAAGGACCAGATCAAAGTAGCCACTTGTACACCAAGTGTGAGAGCATAGGAAATCGCCCTCAGGCCTAGCCCAGAGGCACAGCTGGGGCCTGTCCCAAGTGGCCAGGAGCCAGACCCTACACCTTGCAACTCCCCACACCTTGGACTCTATCTGGTTCTCTCTGGTAGCAACCGGGCCACACAGCCCCCGACAAGCCCTGTGCTCCCTCCAGTGCTGGGTCCACCCCTTCTGCCCTCCCATGGATCTCAGTCAAGTTAGGGACTCTCAGGCAGGAAGCAGCTCGGCCCTCCATCCTTCTCACATCTTACCATGACACTGGAGCTGCATTCAAGGGCCCTGGCTCCTCTGAATACACCATGGCCCAGCACAGAAGACCTGCTGGCCACTGATGGAGTGAAGACACGGCCAGTTCTCCAGAAGCCCTCCATTGCTGACTCTCCCTCCTGACCACTGACAGATGGGTCTGACTCTCCCAGGTTAGATCTGAATTTTCCTTCGTGGCTCCTCACATGTGAATCCTACTAACCTGTCCAGACCTCCTGGAGAATGTGAAGAACTGCTAGGCACTAGCCTGGGCCACTCCTTTCTTCTGAGTTCCTCACACTCCTGAGCACAGCCTAGTCATGGCGTGGGTATTGATGGCTAACCGTGACCATCCTTACTCCTCGACAGTTGCTGTGGACTGAATTGTGTCCCCCTAAAGTCCATATATTGAAGCTCTAACCCCAATATAATGGTATTTGGAGGTGGAACCTCTGGGAGATGCTTAGATTAGATGAGGTCCTGAGGGTGGAGCTCTCTTGATGTATGTGCCCTTGTAAGAAGAGACACCAGAGCACTTCCTCGCTGTCTCTCCACCTGCACCCACTGAAAAAAGCCATGTGAGGACACAGGGAGAAGGTGGCTATCTGCAACCCAAGGAGACAACCCTTAGCAGACATTAACTCTGTTGGTGCCTTGTTCTTGGATTTTGGGCCTACAGAACCATGAGAAATAAATTCATATTGTTAAAGCCACCCAGTGTGTGGTATTTTGTTATGGCAACTCCAGAAGGCTAATACAACGGTCATCTTCTGCTAACCCAGGAGCCACATCCCCTCAGGGCAAGGACTGACCCTCCCTGGACTGTTGGTCTTGGGGAGCATGTGACGGGGAGAATGCTAGTCTACGAGCTGCATTTGTCAACTATATTCCTCTTGAGTCCCTCTCTGGGGACCCTGTGAAGCTGAAAATCATTATATTAATGCTGTACACCTGCAGCAGGATACTCGTGGCATTTGGAACAGTAAGATACAGCCTTGTAGCAAGTTGCCACAAATAATCAGTCATTGCAAAGCGGTTTGAGATGGCTGAGACTTGGTAGGCGACTGTAGAGACTAATGGAGGTTAAGAAGGATTTTGTTAATGGATCAGTGAGGACAGAAACTGAGAAGGGCAACTGTGTGGAAGGGAGGACAGGTTGGTGTGCAGAACAGTCTCTAGGTACGGAGGGAGGTGTCCCCACATAGGAACCGTGTGGACCTGGTGGAGCAGCCCACACCACACTACCCTCCATGCATCCTAGACAATAGGCTGTGCTGTGAACAGCAACCACCCAGGGCCAGGGAGAGGCAACTGAGGCCACTGTGAGAACCCTACTGCTGAGGGGGCAGGGGACTCAAAGACCCACAAAGTGATGCTTTTGGGGTGGAGCACCCATGAAACTGCCATAATAGCCACCTCTTGCTTTTTCCACCCAGAGCCAGCTCCTCTAGCAAGCTGAGGACACAGAGCTGTGAATGGGCATTGAAGGGTGTGCATGGCAGGTGAAGGTGGACTCTGGGAGCTTAAGACAGAGGCGTCCTTTCTCCCCAGTTCAGGACTGAGCATCCCATCCCCGCCAAGAGCCTGAGATGCATCCCCCTCACTAAGCTACTGCAGAAGGGGCCCTTCGGGTGCTTGAACTGTGAGCCGTGACCTAAACTTGGCCCTCAGCTCTTTTAAGTTTCAGAGTCAAGATCCAAAGCGCTGTCACTTCAAAGCCTGACATGAGTTCTGCTTGGTGGAGGGCCCCCGAGTTCACCCTGAGGTCTCAGGCAGCCTTTGTTCTGGAGGCTGTCGCTTGAGCAAGTGTAACCAAGATGCTGTCTGCAGGGAGGCTGTTGAGACCCCAGGCTCCCCAGAGCACCCACAGTCTCACAAAAGGTGCGAAGGGAAGGGGCCTGTGTAATGTCCTCAGCAAAGTGTGTTCTCTGTGGCCCTATTTCCAAATATAGTCACACTAGAGGCCCGGTGCACGAAATTCATGCGGGGGGGGGGGGGGTGGGGGGGGGTGGGGGAGGGTGTGTCCCTCAGCCCAGCCTGCACCCTCTCCAATCTGGGACCCCGTGGGGGATGTCCGACTGCCGGTTTAGGCCCCATCCCTGTGGGATCGAGCCTAAACTGGCAGTCGGACATCCCTCTCACAATCCAGGACTGCTGGCTCCCAAACACTCACCTGCCTGCCTGCCTGATTGCCCCTAACTGCTTCTGCCTACCAGGCTGATCACCCCCTAACCACTCCCCTGCCAGCCTGATCAACGCCTAACTGCTCCCCTGCCAGCCCTGTTGCCCCCAACTGCCCTCCCCTGCCAACCCGGTCACTCCTAATTGCCCTCCCCTGCTGGCCTGGTCACCCCTAACTCCCCGCCCCTGCTGGCCTAATTGCCCACAACTGCCCTCCCCTGCCAGCCATCTTGTGACCACATGGGGGTGGCCATCTTGTGCTAGGACATGATGGTCAATTTGCATATTACTGCTTTATTATATAGGAATGGGGATTAGAGCTCCAACATGTGAGTTTTGGGGGACACAATTCAGCCCATTGCATATGGATTTACTCTGCACTTCTTTTGTTTCTTCAAATTGAATGTAACCCTCTCTGAGCTCATTGGCTTTACTGTAGGATTGTCCAGCTCCATCCCCTGGGGCCCCCCTCCCCTTCCCAGGACCCCACACAAGCCCTAGGGTAGTGTCCCTCAATGGCTGAACTATTTGCAGAGGCCTGTGTAACCAGTTTACATTGGTCACAGCCACTGTGTCCCTTTAGCAGGGTTTAACAGGCCTTTAGATCAGGCTCATACCTGCGGCTCTGACACCTCTGTGTTAAGTGGTCTTTCTCATTCAAGCCTGAGGAGCCCTCCAGCCGTCCGCCACTTTTGAGGGTCTTCTAGGAACCAGGCTTGGAGAGTTGGCCTCTAACCTCCCCATATTTGGCCACCCTCCTCTATGCTCCCCTCAACAGTTCTGCAGGGATTTCTTCTTCTGATCTCTGGACACACAGCCCAGCTTCCTTTCCAGGCCCACTCTTCTTACCAGCAGGCACTGTGCCTGGCAGTCCTGATGGGCAGTGCCCCCTGCTGTCCATCTATGGAACCACTTTCTGCTTCAACTCAGTTCAGCTGACACTGTACTTCCTGAGCCACCCAGGTGTGTCCCTCCTGCGTGAGACAGGACGGACAGAACAGGGCAGAGCCCCACCTTGAGTGGTTAGGTTGAAGGGGTGGGGCGGGCTGGGGGGTTGGCTTTCTCAGTGTCCAACTGATGCTCAGCAGCTCCTGGTAGCGGGATACTCGGAAGACCAGCAGAGAAAGCCACAGTGTCAATGATGTGAATGAGCAATGTCTGATTCCAAGGGCCAAGTGTGCACACCACCTTACCCACGGCTTTTCCCCTCATTTGAGAAGCCTATTATGGACTGAATGTTTGTGTCCCTTAAAATTAATATGTTGAAATCTTAACCTCCAATGTGATGGTATTAGGAGGTGATTAGGACATGAGGGTGGAGCCCTCATGAATGGGATTAGTGCCCTTGTAACAGAGACACCAGAGAACCCCTTGATCCTTCCACCTTTTGGGGACACAGTGAGAAATCTTCCGTCTAGGGCAGGAAGAGGGCTGTCACCAGAACTCATCCATGCTGGCCCCTTGATCTTGGACTTTCAGCCTCCATAACTGTGAGGAATACATGTTTGTTGTTTGAGCCACCTGGTCTGTGATATTCTGTTATCGCAGCCTGAACTAAGGCAGGACCCAATTTAGTAATTAGATGTTAGTGAAATTGAGAAAATGTTATTTACCAAAATTCCCCTTCAGAAAGGGAAATATTTAGGAAAGTCCTTGGAGGTGAAAGTGGGAGAAGCTATTCAGAGAGAAAGGGGTGAGAATCTATTGCTTCCAAAAGGGAAGAAGGAGGAAGAGAGACCAGAGAAGTTCAGGAAGCTGGAAAAAACCAGAAAGATGACAGAGGGCATGTGTGACCTGGAGAATCTCTAGTAAACAATGAGAAATCATGCAGTGCCTGGTGTGAGCAAACATTGAAACAGGGAGGGGAGCCCCAGGAAAGAGAGATGCAGAAACGTGTCAGCCTTTGAAGCGTGGTTGTCATGGGAAGGCTCTGTTCCCCCTTAGGACTGTGACATGGGGGTTCCAGTCAGGTTTATCCAAGCCTGCAAGGGGCAGGGAGCCAGGGTGGCCTTGGGGAACGGACAGTTGCTTGTTGCCTGTGGAGGAGAGCAGGCTACTGCCACCCCCAGTGGGCTGAAGTTGGGCTCCCTGAGACCACCTCCCCCCCTGGCCTGAGCTGGCTCTGGGCACCCACCACCCAGGGTGAACTACACTCAAGTCGGGCTTCCCAGGGTGCTGGAGGCAGCCTTCCTGAGGATGGTGAAAGTGGGGGCACTGGGTCAAAAGGTCAAGGCTGACTCCTGGCTCCAACCCCGACCTGCTGTGCACTTGTGGCCAAGATACCCCACTCAGTGTACCATGACTCAGTGGAATGACAGCTCTACATGCAACAACAGGTTAGACATGTCTGGCACATGGCAAGGGCTCAGTAAATTTTGTTGTCAGTGGGGTCCTTATGGTGTTCCGAGAAAAAGCATTTTCGGGGATGTCGGGGTCTTATCCGCATCTAGAAGGGTTCAGGAATCTAGAGAAGGGGCTGCAACGTAAATTAATAAACTAGACATGAAATATAAATTTGGGAGGCATTTTGGGGGAGCCAGGGGAGGCTTAGCTTTAGGAACTAAGCTCCCTGAATCTCTGGTCCGAAGGCCTTTTATTCACACATTTTGCCCTATAGCAAAGCAGATAGATATACATATCAAAGGTAAGGTTTGCCCTGACTGGTTTGGCTCAGTGGATAGAGTGTCGGCCTGCGGACTGAAGGGTCCTGGGTTCGATTCCAGTCGGGGGCATGTACGTTGGTTGCGGGCCCAGCCCCCGTAGGGGGTGTGCAAGAGGCAGCTGATCGATGTTTCTCTCTCATTGATGTTTCTAACTCTCTATCCCTCTCCCTTCCTCTCTGTAAGAAATCAATAAAATATATATATATTTTTAAAAAGGTAAGGTTTGGTAAACAGTAAAAGATTATCAGGTTGAGGGAACTGCCTTCCGCTGTTCCAGCAGCAGGTAATAACACGCAGATTTTCAGCCCTGCTGAAAGAGTCCATTCAGCCTTTTGAGGACTTCTCGCATTTATTAAGACCCGCTGGACTTAGCCTCCAGCACGGGGACCCACCAGGGAGGATGAGGTCTGGTGGTAAGGTTTATTTGTGTGCAAAAAGAAGGCTGTCCCTGGGTTCCCAATAGCCCATCTCTGTCCATCCTGCCATGGAAAATCAGGGGCAGAAAGAGGGCCAATGTCCAGAGATCCTGTGCCGTATTAAAGCTTAGTTAGTCCTTTCCAGCCCAGTGGCCTCAGGCGGCTGCTAAGTGGTCTCAGTCCCTATCCAGGTAGTTTAGCGCTGCCCCCAGCTGTGACCCATTGCTGTGTCCAGGCTCCTGCCTGGAGCCTGTGTTTGGAGTCCCTGGGGCTGCTGGGGCCACTTGGTTACTAAGGAGAGAGAATGCAGGAACAGAGAAGCGAGTGCTGGGGGCAGGGGCGGGGAGGGCTTTGTTCCCTGGGATTATATTATCCGAGCTTGGAAAGGACCAGGAGCTTTTATAAAACCACCGATCAGCTGCCCAAGCTTTTCCGGGTTTCCGATGAGTCCACTCGCTACCCAATTGATTCCTTTCCCAGGTTAGACTGCTGGGCCTCTGTGGTTGCCATTTTGGCTCCTACTGCCCACGCCCCATAGAAGCACCGCCCTCTTTATTGTTTTATTGTTCTATCCCTTCTTCCAGTGATGTGTGCGTGTGGGGGTGGAGGGGGGACATGAGGGGGGACCAGACAGGCGGTTCCCTGCAGAGTGTGTGAGATTGTAATTTACTGGTGAAATAAGTAGGCTCATGCTTCCCAGTTGATTATGTATAATAATGTTCTCTTCCTTTATTAACATCTAACTACAATATTATTTCTTGGAACTGTGAGCTTGGTTAAAAAAAATTTTTTTTAAACAAAAGTTGCTCCCTGCGTGGCCACCGTGGATTCCTCCTGCAGCCTGGAGAGGCCTGTGGATTTTCCCCAGGAGAACAGTTTACATGCTTAAAGTAAAATGCAATGGGTTACAAAGGAAACCTAATATATTAAAATATAATTATCAAAATTTTAAAATTGTAATATGGAAATATATGTGTCTCTTAATTTAGGCCTTGCATAAGGTCTAGTGACAAGTTTAATAACTACCATGGTTTTGAATTAGTGATGAGCTGAGCTAAAACAATATTTTGAAATATCTTCTGCATCTATGGAGTAATATGAAAATAGCTGTAATTTCTGTTGGTGACAAAGTCCCAGGAACCATCTATACCACTGTGGTGTGATGCCTACGCACACAGGGAAGGAAATGCTAGTTTCAATTAGCGGTTAGTAAAACTAAGTGTGTAAAGTCTTTCTTTCCCCCAACCTGTTCATGACCCCCTGAATTCCACTCCTGATCCCCGGGTTAAGAGCTCCTGGATTAGGCAGAAACATAAGCACATGTGGGACAGATGTTCTTGCTCTGGAGAAGGATCATTTTGGGTGTGTGTCTTCTTGGTTATGCAAACGTGGGCCACCATGGTACCATCCTCTTCCTCTTGGGGTCTGTGAGCTATGGAGCCTCACCCTGCCCCTGTTGGATGCAGCACTGGAGGGCCAGGCTCCTAAGGGCTCTCTGAAAGCAAAGGCATCCATATCTCACCCCTAATCTCTGAGGTGCAAAGTCAAGCTTACCTGTCCAAGGAGCAGAAACAGGGAAGAGCAGAGAAGCTTCCAAAGTAAGTCACCTTGAGTGAAGCGGGATCGGCTGATCTATCCTCATCTGAACAGGGAGCAGGGGAGGGCTGAGGCTGGCCGGGGTGTGGCTGACGCCAGATGCCCCTTCCCACCCAGCCACCCTGCTCAGGGGTCATGCTTTGGGAAATAATGACTGAGCGTGGGAAAGTGGACAAAAAAGAGCTGTTAAACCTGAACCTGGACCACCAATAGCATCCCAACCTCCAGGGCAGTAGCATCGGTGACAGTAACATCTTGTGACAGCAAGGAGCAACAATAGCAGTGGGTTGTGGGGACTCTGTTCTCCTCCTGGGGTGAGGAAGCAAAACTGATCTTTGCTTTGACTAAGGAGGACCTGTTTTTTGTTTTTTTAAAAAAAATAATTTGGGGCAACCCTCCTACCCCATTGAATCAGGGCAATAAAAGAAATGTGAACATATTTGTAATCTAAGTTGGCGAAGCAGGTCATACCAGTTAAGTTATCATCATCATATTAAATACTAGAGGCCTGGTGCAAGATTTGTGCACCAGTGGGGTCCCTCAGCCTGGCCTGTGCCCTCTCACAGCCCAGGAGACCTCAGGGGATGTCTGACTGAGGGCTTAGGTACGCTCTCTACAGGGAGGGGCCTAAGCCGGCAGTCTGACATCCTTAGTGCTGCTGCAGAGGTAGGAGGGGCTCCTGCCACCGCTGCTGCCCTCGCCAGCCCTCGCCAGTCGTGAGCCCAGTTCAGGGCTTCTGGCTGAGCAGTGCTCCCCCTGTGGGAGCACACTGACCACCAGGGGGCAGCTCCTGCGTTGAGCATCTGCCCCCTGGTGGTCAGTGCATGTCATAGCTATCGATCTTTTTGCCGTTTGGTCGATTTGCATATTAGCCTTTTATTATATAGGATAGATGATATTTTATTATCATCACTGTTCCTTCCATGTGTTGGTATAACAAGTCCCACTCTCAGCAAATGAGCTTACCTAACATGTGATTTAGGAGTTGTTACTCCTGGTACAACTGTTTGGCCATGTGCTTCTGCTTTGGGTTATCTATAACAAAACTGGGAGAAAGCTGTAATTCAAAGACAGAATCTAGAGAGCAAAGGGGACACCCTTTTAGAAATACCCCCATGCATCTGAAACTGCAACAAACAGCCTGCAAGGGTGAGGTGCAGATCATCTCACCTGGAAGCAGCAAATAGAGCAGGATGGGGGGGGGCGGGGGGCTGGCACAAGGCAAATGAGAAATGCCTTGGCAGAGCCAATGTCCTGATCATCTCTGTTCCCATTCCCTGGGCAGGGCCCAGCCCATAGGAGGGCTCATAACCATTTGTTGAATAAATGACTGACATCAACTCCTCACTCACTTCCTTTTTGGTTCCATCTCAAGTCTACAGCTGGGATGAGCCAAGTGATGTGCAAAGGAACTTCTTTTAACAGCTTGGAAAACTGTGAGGACACCGCTCTGTGCAGAGACAGGAGTGGAGGAGGTGGCGGGGTTTCCTCCTGGTCTCCCCAGGACACAGGGTGTGGAGTGTTTTCACCTGCTTGCCCTGAGGAGGGTGGCCATGGGGCTGCCCAGGAAAACTGGGGGAAGACAGTTCTTCTGAGCCAGGGCATCTAAATCTCCAGGCTAGGGGCCACCTGAGTGGGGCCATTGAAGCCCTGGGACTTGGTGCATGTCACCGAAATACCGTTCTTTCACCCGGTGTTTGTCCCAGTTCTGGCAAATGCGAGTTTTATTACCAGCAGCAGCAACAGCACAAAGACAGAACTGGATTAGATCCAGCTGGAAGCCCTCCTGTCTTGGAGGCAACAATCTCTTCTCAGCATAGCCTGGCCCAGGGGCCTTGGTGACAGTGGTCTCCCAGGTGACGGTGGCCCAGAATGGGAACTGGGGCCTGCTGGGGGCTCTGCAGCCAGCTGGGCAGGCTGTGTGGGCAGCTCTGCTGTGAGGGGTGCCCCCAGGGGAGAACCGACCTGGGTGGGCGCTGGGGCCCCATCTGCATTGCCAGGCTGGGAGGTGGGTGCACCTGGGGTGGTCAGGGGCTAGGATGTCTCCATGAGGCCCCGAGAAGAGGGCACTTCTGAAACAGGCTGCATCCAGCTCCCTCTCCCCCTCAAAATAAACACCCTTATTGCAAAGCCCACGGTTGCCACAGGCCAGGCCTGGCCCCCACGCCCCATGAACTGGGCATTTCTGTATATTAGAGAATCAAGTTTTGAAATGAAAGAAAAGGACTTTTGCTCCCTAGACTGGTTTAGAGCTGCCCCATTCCCCAAATTACATGGTGCTCCATCGGTTTGCTGCTGACTGCATTGAACCACCTGAATGCAGGTCCTGGCAGAACGGGTTGGGAAAGGGGTGGTCTCCTCTTCAGAGCCTGAACTCACCACTTCTTTCTCTTCTCCCATGTCCCCCTTCCCCTACACGGCTAATATTTTTACAACAATAACTCTCTCCCAGGCAATGGGACCCAGTGGGGAGGGGCTTCATGTCGGAGGGGTGAGCAATGCAGGCATTGTTCCACAGGATGCGGGCTGTGCTCCAACACTGATGCCTGAACACCGCTTCGCTGGAGACCCTCCCTGCATTTGCTACATGTCCAGGAGGAGGGGGGATCTCCCGGAGGGCAGCAGAGGCAGGCAGCGAGGCCACAGGGGGAGACGGTGTCAGAGGCAGACGCCAAGCGGACCAACGGTGAAAAGTCTTCCACCTGTGTCTGGGCTGTGCGTGTCCTAAGAATTGCCTAACACTGATACTGAATTCTTTAGAGTTGTGAGCTGTATTTATACATTCTCCCTGTTGTAAGCTCAACTGAGAGCTTAGTTAATCCTATTTCAACCAAGTGAGATAGAAGTTATATCCAGTTTACAGAAGGGGAAACTGAGACTTGGGGAGATTAAATAACGTGCTCAAATTCACTGGCATAGCTTGTATCAAATATTCGGCCTCAAACAATTTTGCCCCTCCCTATACACATGTCACTTCTCCCCTCAAGAGGTGGTACTTATGTTCCTCCTCTTGAATCTGGGTTGGGCTCAGAACTGCTTTGACCAATAGAATGGAGAGGAAATGATGTTCTGGGGCCTCCAAGCCTGGGTATTAAGAAAGCTTGGCCGCCCAAACTGGTTTGGCTCAGTGGATAGAGCATCAGACTGCGGACTAAAGGGTCCCAGGTTCGATTCCGGTCAAGGACATGTACCTTGGTTGCCAGCACATTCCCAGTAGGGAGTGTGCAGGAGGCAGCTGATCATTGTTTCTCTCTCATTGATGTTTCTAACTCTCTATCCCACTCCCTTCCTCTCTGTAAAAAATCAATAAAATATATATTTTTTAAAAAAGAAAGCTTGGCCACTGGGACTTCCTCTCTTTTGGAACCCAGCCTCCATGATGTGGGGAAGCCCAAGAAGTCAAGAGGAGAGGCAACACATACCACTAAGCCCAGCCCAAACTGTTAAATCTTGAGCAGACACATGCAATTTTAAGCCACAGGTTTGGCAGGGTTTATTATGAGGCAATAGATCAGCCAAACTCACAGCCAGAATCCCCTCTCTTCCCACTGTCTCCCAGGGCTGACAGCTACCACTGACGTGTAGGGTGGAATCTGAGGTTCTGGCCCTTCCCCCTGAGATGTGGCTGGGCAAACTCCCTCTCATGTCCAAGGTGCAGATTGGGTGCTCCAGTTCCCAGGAGCCCTGAGCATCAGAACTTTCTCCTCTTGCAACTCCCTGAACTCCCAGCCTGGCCTGGGGAGGCACACAGCTGGCTCAGGGTCAGGCCCAACTGCCTGGGATGCTGGTGGGAGCCTGAGGCCTAAGCAATATGTAGACCTCATGAGGTTTTTTTGACCCATCCTTCTTCCCACAGCTCCCGCCAAGTGTAGGTAAAGATCCCACCTCCTGGGAGGGTTAGAGGTCAGAGGTGAGATAAGGTCAAAATGGGTGGGTCTGGGTCCTTCTGACCCCAACCCCCCCAATCACCTGAAATTAATTCCAAGAAGAAAACCTGTTAACACCCCTCAGGGATCTGAGAAAAAACAGGAATGTGCTCACTTGTCGGACATTCCAAAATAGAAGACTTGCCAAGGAGTGACTCCAAACCAATCCTGCAACTCTTGCCCATCCCCCACTCCATGCTCGCTGACAGCACAACGTTCCTGAGAATAACCTGTGTCCCACTCACCACGCCACTGCCTTTGGCCTAGTGAGAGGGGCTTCCATGAGACTGTGCAGAGCTTGATATGGGTCCCCTGCTGTTGGGAGGGTCCCCTGAGGACCTGGTGTGTGACAAGCTCCTGAAGGCGCTCACGGTCAGCACTGTGGCTGGGGCTGCCTGCTTGGAGCACAGAGCAAGGAGAGGTGCCCTGCGGTTGTAGCCCAGCATCAGCACGTGGGAATGTCTCAGAAGCACTTAGACCGGCCCAAGAAGACTGGAGCTGGCAGAGGGCTCACCTGTGTTGAGGTGCAGTGAGCGGAGAGGATGGGGGGAATCAAACACTCCCAATGAGCACCTACCCCATGGAGGGGAACGGTGCCAGATACCATAGTCACCCTGCCTGCTGTTATGCCCAGATTTCAAGATCCCCAAGAAACCACATCAGGGAGCCAGCCAATCCGATGCAAAAGCATAAGAATCTGTATTTCAAGCTAGCTTGAGTTCCCCATCCACCAGACTCACCGACACAACGACAAGCCAAGTGGCGAAGAGATAGAACCCCGCGCTGAGATGGGTTTTATAGCGGGGGTTGGAGAAAGGACTGTGCTCTGCCGATTGGCCAGGCGCAAGTCGATGTCTTGTTCCTGGGTGTGGCTAGCAGAGTCTTAGACTTCCGGGAAGAAGCTCCTTGCCAAACACGTGGCCAAAGTAAGATGGAGGACATAGCCCTTACCCTGGGGCAAGATGGCCCTTACCCTGGGGGAAGGTGGAGGGCCTAGCCCTCGCCCTTTCACCTGCCCCTTCTTGTCCTGCACTGGTTCCCACCCTATGGTGCTGGGGTAGCCGGGGGGGGGGGGGGGGGGGGGGCAGGGGGGGTGGAGCATGCCCAGAGAAGGGTAATGGAGGTAAAGCTGACCACGCTCTCCTTTGCCAGCCACAGGTTTCCTGTGTGGGCCCGTCTCAGAGGGTGTGGGGGGAGCAGCTTCAGCTTCCAATGAACTTTGGAGTCTCAACTATTTTCATAACTAACATTTTAATTCTTGAAATTGGACTTTTGTGCCTAAAAGTGACTCCAGGAATTTTTATGATCTTGGATGGACCCCTCCAAAACCCCAAGAAATCTACCTTAGATTTCATTCAAGGCTGGGTGAGAACCAACCCCACTGAACAGGTTCTGAAAAGGAAGTGGGAAGAAAGGATTAAGTTGTTTTCTGATCACAAGGTACTCGAGCTTGCTAAAATGGTGACTCAAGAACAGGAAGCATTCTGGCTAACCTAGGAGGAAAGGTGTTATTGACAGGACACTGGGGAGCTCAGAGCACCACTGCTAGGCTGGAGAAATAGTGTCAGCAATTGGGGGCTGACAAGGGGAACCAATGATTCAATGAATGCTACGGAACCGCAGAAAAGGTACCCTCACCTCCTTCTGCCCACAGGATGCTGGGTGGCTTGGTCTTCACAGCCCCCATTCCGTGTATTCATAGACATTTTAGGAGGCAGCTGCTATCTCCCATTAAAGCCCCACTGTAGGGAAGACCCCAAATACAGGGCCCTGGGTTAGGAGGCAGAAATGAACATCTACTAAAAGGGTGAACCATTAATTGATTGAGCTTAAAACTGTAGTTTACCCCAGAATGACCAAGATGACATTTTCTGTCACCAGACTAAATGGGGATTTGAAAAATAGGTTTTTTATACAACATAGATTATTATAGAAAAAAAATGAGAGTTTTTGCATGCCTGAGTTTGTGGTTATGAAATTCATACCTACCCTAGAGATAATGTAAGACATAAACAGAAGAAATCAATGAAAGCCCCTGGCAAATGCTTGAAAAGAGTGGGTCCCCATCAGTAAATGCTGGACAAGGATGCTGGTCTAGGTTATCCTCCCTTCCTCCCTCCTACCCTCCTCCCTCCCTGCCCCTCCCTCCCAGCCCGCCATTAGCACACTGCTACCCACCACCCTTCTCAGTCCTCGCTTCAGTGGGGCTGGACCCGACATGTAACTTCCAGTGAGAAGGCGCTTTGTCTCACAGGTGGGAGGCTGGCACCACGGCCTTTGTCTGCTCTCACGTCTCTTGCTCTGTGCTCTGGCAGTTGAGCATGTGAGACACACAGCAGGGCCAAGGAGATGCCAGCAGTGTCAGGGCGTCACGGGTGCTCTGGACCCACAGTCTTGGGAAAGCACCACACATCCCTGGTACCCCCAGCCCTGGACTCCAAACCTCCCTTCCAGACCCCAAGCCACGCTCAGGGGACTCTACCTCTGTCCGCTGGCCCATGGAGGGCATGCTGCTCTTTCCTGCTGCATCTCCCACCTCTGCCACTCCTCACTAGCCTTCGAAGCTCAGGTGATCCCAGGAAGCCTGCCCTGGCCACGGTCCGGTGTCCCCCGCCTCTGAGCCCCATGCCATCAGGCCACATGCAAACCATATCTGGAAAAGACCTTCAGAACGACTTGGCCTCAGCTCTCCATTTTACAGAGGGGGATGGAGCCCAGACCCAGCGTTAGTCCACCACCGCTATACAGCACACCGGTGGTCAGTGGCAGAGTCCAGGTCCCCGGACCTCCAGACTCGGGCCCTCCTCCCTCCGGGGACACTGAATACATTGCTTCCCCATAAGGGCACCTCCTGTGGGGATGGTGGCTCTTCCTCCTTCTCCAGCAGCAGCTGGTGGTGCCGAGCGCCCACCTGGGTGAGCAGGGGCCATCCCACCATTCCCTCCCTAAGCATTTATTGAAGCTCTAAGGTCCCTGATAAGTAAGATTTCAACACCCGTGGGTGGCAACTCCTTCAGGCAGAGAGTTGAGAACGGTTTCCATGGAGACTGCCCAGGCTCCAGTTTCCATAGCAACATCCACAGGCGGTTACAGAGCCTCCTATTTATGTCAACTTAACATTTGCAACTGCTCTGTTTTTTCAGGCCAAACCTGGGCCTAATATAGGGCTTCCTGTCTAGGATCAGTGACAGACCACAAGGGCCAGAGGGGAACTGGGTGACACGGTGCCATTAGTTGACAGTGAGGACATTTCCTCAGCCAGCAGGCCTCCTCCATCCTGGCTGCAGGGGACACATATACACTATACACGGAGACACACACACTTACACTCTAAAGAGAATGCATCTTCTTCACAGGAGAGATAGAGGCCTCCAGATCCCTGCCCTCCAGAGATGGCTGTTACATGGTTTGTAGTATCCTTCCAGAAGCAGCACACACACATCCATAGAGCTATCTTTCAGAAAATTCACAAATGGGATATATATTTTATTCTTGCTCTGACAACTACTTTACCCTAATTAGATATGTTTCTTTATTTGAATGTAGAGAGAGAGAGGGAGAGGGAGAGGGAGAAACATGGATGTGAGAAACATCGATTGGTTGCCTCCCTTATGCACCCCGACTGGGGATTGAACCCAAAACCTGGGTATGTGCCCTGCCCAGGAATCAAACCAGTGACCTTTCAGTGCATGGGACAATGCTCAACCAACTGAGCCACACTGGCCTGGGCTTACCCTAATTATAGATCTTGGAGAACTTTGCACATCAGCACAAATTAGAGCTACTTCATTCTTTGTAATGGCAACAAATATGCACTTTAAAAATAAGTCCCCAGTTGAGGGAGTTTTTAGTTTCTTGCTATTACAACAATAAATATCCTTGTACCCACCTATATTTCTGTAAACTTGTTTGAGTATATCCATAGGACAAATTCCTAGCAGTGAAATTGCTGGGTCAAACCCATTGCACTTTAAAATTTGATTTTTGTCACCAATTTACTGCCATTGGTACAAGAGGGCTTGTACATACTTGAGAAGACTGGCTATTATTAAACTTGCACCAAACCAAACCACAAAACCAGTCTCCCCAACTCATTCTAATAACACAGGCTGAAAAGGAGAGTGTGAGAAAGGGAAATTACAGGCCAACCTTACTAATAAACATGTATCCGAAACTGCTAAAGAAAATATCAGCAAACAGAACCCAATAGTATAGAAACAAGAGAACACATCATGACCAAATGAGTTATTGTTGTTCCCACATTAACAAGTTAAAGGGGAAAAACATGTGATCATATCAATAAAGAAAACGTTTGATAAAAGTAAACAACTATCTTTGATTAAAAATGAAAACTAGAAATAGGAGACAACTGCTTTAACCTTAAAAAGAGTATTTCCCCCCAATATCTAAAACTATACTCAAGGTGAATTCTCTTTAAAATCAAGAATAAGATTTGTGCCGAAACCGGTTTGGCACAGTGGATAGAGCTTCGGCCTGCGGACTGAAAGGTCCCAGGTTCGATTCCGGTCAAGGGCATGCACCTGGGTTGCGGGCACATCCCCAGTAGGAGATGTGCAGGAGGCAGCTGATCGATGTTTCTCTCTCATCGATGTTTCTAACTCTCTATCTCTCTCCCTTCCTCTCTGTAAAAAACCAATAAAATATATTAAAAAAAAAAAAAAAAAGAATAAGATTTGTGACTATCCCCATGGTACCAGAGGTCCTAGTCAGTGAGATAGTTTAAGAAATAAAAGTTTTAGTTATTTGAATTAAATGAAATATATTGTGCTTCACAACTTACATACTAGTGGTTTACATATAACATTGTCTACTTTAAATGTTTTGCTACATAAAATAAATGAACCATCCCTGCAAAAACGTTTCTTTTGTATTTTCTACGTAACAGTAATAAAACATCTTTTCATGTTTAGCTATGATCCATTTGTATTTCTCTGTGAACTGCCTGTTTATATTCTTTGCCTTTTTATGTACTGAGTTGTTCATTTTTCATGATTTTAAGAACTTGGCATATTAGGGAAAATAGCCCTTTTTATTTCCTATGTTTCAACATCTCCCCCAGTTTGCAGCTTATAAATCTTTTGCCTTGGTGTTTTGCTGTATGTAAGTTCTAATTCTTCATAGTCCAAGTTGTTGGTAGATGTCCCACTAGGAAAAGTCTTCCCTCCTCCCAGATTACCTTTTAAATCATTTCAAATACTTTCAAGGCTTCATTTCATACTCAAAACCTTTGCTCCATCTAGAATTTTATTGCAAGGAAGTAGGATCCCGGTTAGTTTTTGTCAAAACAGCTAGCCAGTTGTTCCACTAAAAAGAATTCACGTCCCCCCTAAATTTTCTTGAAAGTAAGTCAATTTCTAGGCCTCCACCACATCCATTCCCTTTGCTACAGCGAACTCCTTAATTGTAGTTTTTAATGCTTACTATCTGGAGGCTATTCTCCATGCATACTTCCCTAAAAGAACTGAAAGTACAGTTAAAAAAAATAGTTGGCATTTTAATTGATTGCATTTAGATTGATGTCTTTGCAAGATTCACTGAGCCTGTGACTGGGACCTACGGTGAAGGCACCTATCCTCAATCCACCTCTGGGCTCATTCGGTCAAGGTTCTGGGCCTCTTCCTTCTCTGCAGAATGTGGACCTGACTCATGCCAAACTCAGCTCAGCCCCACCAACGTGGTTACTTAAGGCCCAGAAACTGTGGAGAACACGTCAGCGTCCTTGTGCTTAAGGACGAGCAATGATGATGTCATCTTCCAGGGTGGTTGAGAGGCACTTAGAAGCAGCATAACCTTGGGCAGCTTGCACAAGCCCTCAGAGCCCCTCCTTCTCCCTCACCTGTAAAACGTGAGTCTACCTGGCTTATGAGGGGACATCTACGGTCCTCGGCTGGACCAGGGAACAGGCCCACCTCTGCAGGGGTCAGACGCCAAAGCCTGCTGGCTGCCCCTGCTACTGCCCCCCTCCCCACATCCCCTGTCACTCTGCCCCCAGGCTGTAGCACCCCCGCCCCCGCCCACCCCCACCTGCCACTTTCAAGTCAAAGTCAGAAGTCAAAGATTTTTATTGTTCTACAGACACTTCTGAAAAGAAATCTAAGTGAGAAAATATACAAAGCGTTTAAGAGTTTCATCTCCAGGGAGCACCCAAGCCTGACTGGAGGCGTTGAAGCCTCCTCTTCAAGGCTCAGGGCTCAGAGGGGTTAGCATAAGGAATGATCAGTAAAACATGCAAAAGTGAGGAGGAAAAGGAAAAATGGTGCATTCCCCCAAAGCAGAGGGGGACGGATTTCAGAACAAAGAGGAGGCAGGGTGTGCAGGTACCAGGTGGCTCTCCCTCCCCTCCACATGATCTTCTACAACAGCTCTAAGCTTGGAGGAAGCCAGGAGCCCCCACCCACTTGGCGCGTCAGTGCTGCGCTCAGCCCCACAGTGACAGGGGGAGAAGCGACCCTCCTCTGCCCTGTTCCAGCGTGGCTCTGGCTGTGGGACCCTACCATGCTCCTGGGGGGGCCAGCGCTGGGGGCCCTGGCTCCTCCCTCTTTGGTTCCACTCAGAGAACGATTGTGCTTGACAAACTCAGTCCCACCCCCAGGCTCCAGGCTCCCTCTGGTGGGCTGAAGGCACTGACAACCACCTTCCCTTGTGCTCTGATGGGTCCCTCCCTGGCACAGTCCCCCATCCTCAGCCCAGTCCCGGGAGCTGGGACACAGGAGGAAGTGTGCCATCCAAGAAAAAAGCCTTCAGGACTTTCCCAACTGTGCAGACATTTCTGAACCCCACTCCACACCCCTCCCCACACCCTATCCCCTAGCCAGCCCAGGACCCCCACGTGCCCAGCCCCTCCATCCAGTCCTCCCCAGAGGACCCCACTTTAAGATGGTGGTCACAGACACCATCTCAGGGCGCCCTCTCTGTCCCCCAGGCCTTGGACGTCAGGGGAGGTGGGGGCCTTGAGAGGTCACGGCTCTGGGACAGGGAGGCGGGCAGGGCTTGATGGGAACGGGGGGGGGGGGGGGGGGGGCGGGAGGCGGGGGGGGGGGGGCACGTCACATCTATGGAATGGCGTCCAAAGTACAAGCTAAGAGGGGAAGAAGGAAGGCCAGAGAGTGGCAGGAAGAGAAAAGAGGAGAGGCAGGGGTGGGACCGGGAGGGCGGGGAGGCCTTCACACCACCCCGCAGATGAGCGTCTCCACCACGAAGGTGTTCTCGAAGTGGCGGATGGCGTTGCAGTTCTTGGCCCCACGCTTGTTGATTCCTGCAGGGAACAGAGAAATCCCAGTGAGGACAGTGCCCTAGCCCAGAACTGGCTGGGCTACAAAGCCACCAGCCTCAGAGCCTGAGGGGACCAGAGGGGGTGGGGGATGGGAGGAGAAGGCCCAGGAAACCAAACCCAGGTTCACTCCGAGGCAGTGCAGTAAAATGCTGAGTGCTCAGGAGCTGGTATTAACTAACTTCTTGGAGCCTCAGTTTCCTCACCTTTAAAAGAGGCAGCAATAATGATGATGATGATGGTAACTCATACTCTTTAAGGACATAAAGACTGTAAAATGCCTGGTGTGTAGTACGTGCTCAATTAACATTTATTGCTGCTGCTATCTGAGCTGTCTGACCACTGGCCTCCAGCTCTGGGGCCAGCACGCCTGGGATGGCCCCGGTTTGGAGCCCAGGGCGGGCCACTCACGTCTCCGAGTTGCCCGGCGCCGCAGCCGGTAGGTGTCCTTCCCGTTGCACAGGTGGTAGATGAAGGAGCCCAGGGTCTCCTTGTCGTTGACGTGCTCTGTGACCACCATCTCCTCCTGGATGATGTATGTCTGTGGCAGGTAGGTACCTCTCTGCAAGGGGAGTGGCCACAGCTCTGGTCAGTACACAGGGCCCCCTCCTGTGGTCTCCACTAGCTCCCTGCCCACTCCCCTTGTCGCCACCCTTCTGCTCACTCGAGCTGTGTCCCCCAGCATTGAAACGCACACATGCCCCCTCCCTCATTCAGAGGCTCCACAGCGTGGCCTTCTAATGCCCCAGGCACTTCTGCTGTGCTAAGTACTGCCGCCTGTGCTGCCCTGAATTCTGCGTGTGTGGGAGTCTGGCCTCCCACCCAAAGGGCAGGGCCTCCGAATCTCCCTGCATTGTGACTGGGGCATGGAGTGGGGCATGGACTGGGGTATGCAGTGAGGTATATAGTGGAGTATGGACGGGGGCATGGAGTGAGGACATGGAACCTCCCTTGCCCCAGGCCTGGCTCCACAGGGAGGGACAAGATACGGGCCAAAACCACCGCTCACCTTCACGTTCATGAGGAGCTCCCAGAAGTTGCGAGGGGGCAGCACGATGGTGGTGTTGAGCTCGATGACATAGCACTTGTCCAGGGAGATGTCATGGTAGGCGGTCAGACCCTGGGGAGAAGGAGGGGTCATGTCAGTCCCTGCAGGTGAGGGCCTGGCCCATGGGGGGAGAGGGCTGGGAGAGGCTTCTGGCTAGCTGGTATTAACTAACTTCTCGAAGCCTCAGTTTCCTCACCTTTAAAAGGGGCAGCAATAATGATGATGATGATGGTAACTTAGACTCTTTAAGGACATAAAGACCGTAAAATGAGTGGTGTGTAGTAAAGGCAGAAATTGAGCAAAGGCAGAAACCCCACCCCCGCCGTGGGGATACACCCCTTTTTTCTGCTCCTCTCCCAGCCTGTGTTTCATTTACTAGATGAAAGACACCAAGTGTTAAATGCCTCAGTGTCACAGGGCTCTTCTCATGGGGTGACAGAGCCGAGGTCTGGGGAATACAGTGATGTCCCGACTGCATGTCATCAAAGCTGGGAGGCCCACCTCTGAGGACCCTCGGGGAGAAACCCCCGATCCCTGGCTCTCCTTGTGCTGCACCTCGATCAGTGTGGGCACAGGAATATGCGATAAAAAGGGACATCCTGACCCACGAAGCCAGCGTCTGCAGCTGCCAGGTGGCGGGGGGAGAATCCGTGGCTGGTTCACTCAGTGATAACTACGTTTCCCATGCAGGGAGGGCAGAAGTAGGTTCAGTTTTTGGTATGAAAATAATACAATCACTAAATAATAATACAAAAACTTTGTGTTTTGTATACGCACAACCATAAACTTACTTTAGCACCTGGTGTAATAAAAGCAATGTCTTTAAAACCTCAACAAAGCTAAGCCGTAGTCATGCCCTACACACAGCTGATATTACTCTGTCTATAGTCAAAGCATGTACAAGGGCCGTCAGCATTCTCCTTTCACGCCTGTTCTTCCTCATGACTCTTGGTGGGAGGGGGCTGTGGCCCCTGGGTGCCCCTCTGCCCGCCCCGGCCCCAGCCTCAGCCCCTGGCTGGCCTCACCCGCTGGAAGTCGTGGATGATGTCTGCAGGGTCGCCGCCACCAAACTGGGGCACCGGCACGTTGATGCGCTCGTAGTTATCTTCGAGGTAAATCTTCACGTCCTCCTCCAGCTCCATCCGTGTGCGGGCCTGGGAGGACAGGGAGTCCTCGTAGAAGACGCCGCAGTGGAAGAAGTTGTCTCGGGCCAGCTGAGCAAGGTGGGGAGAGAGACAGACTGGTCACGCAGTGCCCTGGGCCCGGCTACTGCCACCTGCCCACCCACTTCACTCTCTTAAGGCCTGAGGACACAGGAAGGGTGGGACTGTGAGACCCATTTCACAGATGGAGAAACTGAGAGATGTGGGGAGTCAGGGAGGGTGAGCTGGGCCAACCATTTCCTGGGTGGATGACCTCTCTGGGCCTCAGTTTCCCCATCTGTAAAATGAGGTGCTCCCTCAAGCTTCTTCTGGCTTCAGGTCCATGAGTCTGTGCTTGGGAAATGGGGTGGACCAGCACGGGGAGGACCCAGAGGGACAGACACCTGAGAAAGAGCCTGGGGTGAGCAGGAGGGTCCTCAGGGGCAAACACAGGAGCTTGAACGGAACAAGCTGGGCTCCGGGGGCATGCAGCGCCCTACACCGCCACCAGAGGGCATTCACCCATCTTTCCTGCCCCCTGCTGTGGGGTCCTGAAGACCTGGGGGCAAAGTGGGGGAGGGGAGGAGCTGAGAGGCAGCCCTTGTGATTCCAGTTCCATGTCCAACCTCACACCAGCCCCCACCTTCCCTGGGCCCCATGCTTCATGAGAAACCTTGACAAACGCTGTTTTCCCTGAGTGGCCGGCCTCGTCCCTCCATCATAAGGGAAGGGAACCAGGCCAGCGTGGCTCAGTGATTGAGCGTCGACCTGTGAACCAGGAGGTCACGGTTTGATTCCCAGTTAGGGCACAAGCCTGGGTTGTGGGCTTGTTCCCCAGTGTGGGGCGTGCAGGAGGCAACCGATCAATGATTCTCTCTCATCACTGATCTCTCTCCCTCTCCGTCCTCTCTGAAATCAATAAAAATGTATTTTTAAAAAATAAGGGAAGGGAGGCAGAGGCATTATGACATGACTGAGGCCAGGGGTAATTCTCCAGGGCCTCCTCCATCGGTGCCCGGACAGCTGGCCTGAACTGGGCAGGACTTTCCTCCAGTCTCCGCCTGAGCTCCAGGGTGAGTCCGCACGCCCGAGTCACAGGGTCCCAGGGCACAGACCAGAGGCTACTGTGAGGTGGCCCAGTCCCTGGGAATTGTGGTGGGTGAGGAACCCTGGAGTGTGAGTGGGGCTGGGAGTAGAGGGGCCCAAAAGCCAGAGTGGGTGGAGGAGAGGCTGTGGCCACAGCAGGAAAAGGCCTGGGGTCCGCACAGGAAAGTGAAAACCAGGGAAAGGTAGGAAGCAGGCCTTGCGGGGAGGGGAGGGAGGACAGAAGGGGAAGTCAGCGGGCTCCCAGGGGCAAGTCCCAGGGAACAGAAACCCTTCAGCGATTTCCCTTGTGGGAAAACTGGGTGAGGACCAAGGTGAAGGCCAATGCTTAACGGTGGGAGAGGTCACTGGGGTCATAAATGACTTGGCCATTTGCAGCCTTTTCATCCCTCTGAGGTTCCTCATTTGTTGTACTTAAGGTTCTTCTTTCGAGCTACCTTTACCTTAACTACTTCTCTGAGTTCGGGGCACTGCCTCCCTCCCCGGGGCTGCGTTGATCACAAGGTCACTGTGACCATGAACAGTTCTCCTGGCCTAGCTGAAGCCCAGACTGGCTGCAGGAGCAGATCGCTGGGGGTGGGTCAGCGGGGGGGCATGGTGTGCGTAGGTCTGTAAACCCACCCTCCACCTTTCTCGTTTCATAACCTGCGTCCAAACACAAAATGGGAGGGAATTCCTTAAAGCGTGACCCTTGGGCACAGGGTTTGAGGGATCAGAGTTCTGAATTGTGCTCGGTCTGAGTTTCTGGTGACAACGCCCCAAGGTGGCTCTGTGGGAAGGGGCCTCAGGCCACACGGGCCCAGGTTCTAATCCCGGCTTCCCCACTGCTGACTGTACCCCTGGGAGTTTCCTGTTGACCGCAGGTGTGTCTGATGAAACGGGTAAGGGCCCTTGTCCAGGGTCTGTGGGCGTCATAGGATGGGCCCCAGTCCTGGCTCCTGGACCAGAGCGAGGCTCCCCAGGGAGGACGAGGGGGCAGGCCTTCTGGGCTAGCCTGGGCACTCCTCCCATCTTGGGGGGCATGCCCAGGACTTCCTGCTCCCCCTCTTCACAAACCCCAAGCACCTGGCTCTCAGTTGCTCACGCTGCCCTCTCCTGCTAGCTCCCACCTCTGCTGCAAACTCCCACATTTCCTTCTCTGAATGCTCCCCTTTCTCTGAGAGCCTGCTCCCCCTCCCACCCAGCCTCACCTGAGCGAGAAAGAAGTATCTGTAGATGTAGACGGAGGCGAACACGAGGCCCATGAGCAGCACCACCATGCCCATCGACAGGTAGCACACGCTGCCCACGGAGCCCCCCTTCTTGTGGCGGTGGTAGGGGGGCCGCTCCTCCTGCAGACAGCAGTGCAGGGTCAGTTAGGTGGGGGTCCTGAACCCTGGAATCCTCCCACCCCTTTTCCAAAGTGAGTCCTCACCCTGCTGGCCTGGGGGGAGCCTTGGGGTCAGGGGAGAGAAGGGCGGGTGGATGCATGGGAAATTATCTGGAAGAAAAGGAAGCCGCGGGCTCTCCCAGCCCCTCCTGCCCTGTACACAGGGACTGAGACCCGCCACGAGGCCCAAAATGACGCACTGAGGCTCAGCTGGCACATCTGGAATTCCCCGGCCGAGTCCCCTTCATGGGACCAGCTGTGACCACAGGGTATTCTTTCAAACACAGAAGAGGAAGCACAGACATGGCCTTTGTCACTGTGCCAGGCCTCGTCACCTGTGGGAATCGGGGTGCTCTGGGCAGTGGGGAGCCAGGGAGGCTTTTGAGGTGGGGAGTGACAAGATGCACCCGAAGGCTGGAGTCCACAGGGTGGACGGGAATGGGGGCAGTGGGAGGGGGGCCGCAGCAGGGAGCAGTCACTGACTGATGGGGACAGAGGCTCCAGGAGGCCCACAGCGTCGGGTCGGTCTCCGTCTGGCCGGGCAGCACTGGGCCTGTGATCTACGCTGAGTAGAGCTCAGTCTTCCAGGCAGCGATGGCCTCACACAGGCCCGGCTGGCAGTGCCAGGCAGGCTGTCAGGAGGCTTTCCAGAAGCCAGGATGCTTCTGCCAGGAGGGAAACGTGGTTGTGGCAGCAGCAGCTGCCGCCAGGGAGACCGGGGCAGGAGGCTCCTGGTAAAACCTGCTCTGGGAGCCAGGCTTGGGCTCAGGACAGTAGCTGCAGGGCTGCCAAGCAGCAGCAAGCCAAGCAGACCCAGCTCCAGGCCATACCGCGTGTGTCTGGGCAGGTGGTTGCCGGATGTGTATAATCTCAGTAGCACGCTTCACCTGCAGCACTGGGCCCGTGAGACCTTGCTCACCCTCTTTACGCCTGTCCCCCCAACCCAGGCCCTCCTTCACCCTGTGAGCTGCTGTCAAGGTGCCAGGCTTGTCTCTGCCTCCAGTGCCCACCATACAAACCCTCCTCTGTGGTGTCCAGATACAGCCGGGTGAGGTTAGAGGCCAGTGCCAAAGACTCCCACCCCACCCCCACCCCAAGGAGCTGGGGCAGTGTGGGGGGAGGGGAGGAGCTCCAGCTCAGAGCCCAGTTCCTCACTGGGCCTCTGCCACTAACTGCCTGCTTAGCCCCCTTTGTGCCATGTTTCCTTTCTCCCTTCATCCTGGGGTGGGGTGGGTGGCAGGAGGGTGGGGACACAGTTCAGGTCCAAGTGACCCAGGTCAGGCCCATATCTCTCGGCACCGGAGGTCCAGTCTGGTAGAGATGGGGCTCACAGCCTGCTGTGCCCCTCAAGTCCTCTCCCCTGTGGCCCCTGGTTTAGCACACATCGGGGGTGTGGCCTCGGGGAGCAGAGGACAGTCCCATCAGAGGGGCTGATGCTTGGGGAGGGCCTCTCTGGGCACACCCCTCACCAGGCCAGCAGCCCCAGCCTCAGCCGCCATGGGGTGAGACACAGAATGGAGGTGCCCCTGCCCACCCTGCTCAAAGCAATGGCTCTGACTTTCCAATGGGCTCCCAGGAGCAGCACTGGACAGGGCGACCCAAGAGCCAGGCTCTGCCAGCGCCGCAGAGGAACAAGCCACCCGGGATCCATCCGTCCTGTGCGTGGTCCTCAGGAACGTCGCTGACTCGGAAGGCAGGCCGCCGACCCTGCCAGCTTTGCCCCCGGCCCCTGGGGACCCACATCTGTATTCGGTGGGACCCGGCGCTGAGGCCCCTGCAGGGGCTGGATCCAGCATGCCCACTGCAGTGCCCCTCCCGCGAAGGTTCCCCGTGAAAGGTGAACAGTTCGCCTGCCTCCCCACAGGGCTTTGTCCTGAGGGGGGTTTTGTCGGGAGTAAAGGAGACAAAGACCTGAAGCCCTTGGTACAGGATAAAGATCTTTATCTGCCCAACTTCCCTGGTGAGGGCCACCACTGAGACAGCTGTTGAGGCTGCAAGGGGGTCAGGCTTATGCTCCTTCTTCAAGAAAACCAGAGAAGCAAGCTTGTGAGAACTGCTGAAACACACACACAAAACCAGAACAGTCAATGGGCTACAAGCCAGAGCCCCTGGGCCTGCTCCAGAGGAAGTGCCTGGTCAAGGTGAGGCCACCAGGGTTAGAGCCGCCTTTCTGCTCCCGCAGGGTCAGGTGTTTCTAAGGGGCGGGTGAGGCAGCTGGAGATGGCGGTGGGGAGAGAGGTCAGAGAGGACAGAGAGGGAGGAGGTGGGGCTTATGTGGCGCCAGCTGAATGTGAGGGGTGGTTAATGTGGCTGAGGACACAGCCTCCAGCCAGGACGCCTAAAACTGCCCTGTGTCCTCACGTCTCTGTGGGGGTCACTGTGAAGGTTGGGGATCCCCCACCTTTCCTAGACGTGCAGTGGACAAATGGCTCCTTCTCCTGCCTCTATTGACACCCACTGAGTGCATAACGGGGTCTCATCCCCTACTCCCCTCCCCACCCTCCAGCCTTCGGGGGCCAAACCCCAGAAGCATCACAGCCGAGCAGTGGCTGGAAGAAAAAGCAGGACCAGAGGCTGTCATGAGGCAGATGGGAAACCACGGATGTCCCTGCTTCCAGACAAAAGGGCCCCACACAGGAGGGAGGGCCCCTGAATCCTGCCCCAACGCTGCCATTGCTTCCCTGGCCCCACACTACACCGTCAAGACCAAGGCTCGAATTCCAAAGCCCTGGCATATTCGCAGGCCCTACGCACTGGGCACTGGCAGGTGGACAGAGGCCTTTGGGGCGTGCAGTCAGCTGGGGGCCTCGCCTCTGGGGATCCCTGGTTGCCCAGCTCCCTCAGAGAGATGGCCAGCTTCATCTGCCACGCTAGAGACCCAGGAAAATGCAGCAGTTACTGCATCCAGGCATTTGGGAGCTTCCCTTTAGAAAGGAGAAAATACTGCATACTGTTTCCATAGCAACTGGGCTTTCTGAGCAAAGCGCCTGGCTGTGTACTCTTGTGAGGCACGTGAGCCAGACCTGTGGGGACCCAAGAGGGGCCTGAGCCTCTGCCTGCCTGCTTCACTCCGCCCCACAACGGCGCTCATTAAATGACTTGGCAAAGGCAAGGCCAAAACAGTCAGGGGAACCCAGCCAACTGGAGCATTAACTCCGCAGACCCCCGGGCTCATGGAGAGAGCGCCCCAGCTACCTTCCCCTGGTGGCAATGCCCAAAATAACTGCAAGCGGATTAAGCTACAGTTGCAGGCTGGAGGAGGAGGCTACCAGGGAACCAGAAGGTGCTCCCCCAAGGCCAGGAGAGCCGGCTGGTGCGAGGGGTCTCCCCTCCCCAGCATCTCTCTTTCCCAGGCTGCAGCTCACAGAGACAAGGGCACCCGTGTGTGTGTGTGTGTGTGTGTGTGTGTGTGTGTGTGTGTGTATGAGAGAGAGAGAGAGAGAGAGAGAGAGAGAGAGAGAACACTGACAGGGTGTGGTGAGAATGGGCAAATGCCCTGTCCACTGGAGCATGCAGAGCTGTGCTCAGATGCCGACAGGGGTCATGACTTTGCCATCCCTGGAACCCCGTTCCTATCGTGGGACCCAGCAGCACCCAGGTGAGGAGAGTGAGACCCCCGAGGACACTCCTGCACAGTCCTCCACTCTGCTTGGCACTCAGGTGGATTCTGCTCCATTCCTCACGGTCAAGACGAGATCCAGAGAAAAGGTTTGGGGGGACGAGAAGGCCAGCTGCTAGAGCTCTCCTGGGGGAGCGAGCTCAGAGAGGCTGCGCTTCTGTGATTTCAGCACAACATTTTTTTTTTCTGTCACTAAGAGAAACCCATCCTCCCTGACACTCTGCTGACAGACAGCCTTGGAACATGCAAAGGCAGGCCGAGGGAAATAGAACGGAGAGAGTAGAAAAGTCTGGTGCTCTGGGAAGCCCAGGGCAGGCCACGGATAGGACAGCTCATGTCCCCACACTGCGATGGGGCAGGACCCAGAGCTGGCCTGCGTTTTCATGTTTTTACGAAGGTCCTTACAACCCAGCCCTTGGGGCCTGTGGGACAGGAGGACTCCAAGCCTGGCCGGATCCACCCTCTGGGCTGGCAGGCACCTTCCCCCAACCACCGGGAGACTCAGCTCCCCCCTGCCAAGGGCCTGAGGCCAGGGCACAGAAGGTGAAATCTGATTCTCAGGTATGCAGGCTGGGAGGGAGAGACACAGGGGCCATTAATCAAAGGCAAAAGCCAGAGAAAATTGCAGCGCTAAGACTGTATTGAACTTGTTTCTTTCTTCTCACAGCCCCCAAGTTGGGTCCAGTGGGGACATGCCCACATTTCCTGGCTCTGAGAGAGAGAGAGAGAGAGAGAGAGAGAGAGAGCGCGAGAGAGAGAATACATAGGCACAGAGGACTGTGGGAGAGGGCAGGGCGCTGAGAGGTGTAGAGCTGGCCACGTTCACTAACCGGCACATCTGTCCTACAGGTGTAAGTAACCCCTTAGGACAGATTGTAATCCTCCTCTTGGGCCTCTATTGCTCCCTCTCACCCACTAAGAATGATATGGCCAGAAGATGCTAAGAGGGGGTGCTTCCCCACTAGCCGCCCATCAGCGCAGGCTTCTCATTGTCTCAGGGGCAAACACCACGTGGGGAGAGGGGGCAGCTGCAGGCCCAGCTGGGCCCTCACCCCATCCCTCCCAGGCCCCCTGAGGCTCTGCCTCCCAGCAGCAGGTCTGGGGACAAAATCCTCCTTGTGTTTCACGTTTTGCTCAGAAGCTGGGGGAGCCTGCTCCGAGGGTGGTGCTGCCGCACCCTGGCCCCTAGGCCTGCACACAGGTGACATTTTATCACAGCGCCAGAGGGTGAGCGACATTTTATCACGGCGCCAGCGGGTGGCTCGCCTGCTGCACGGCATTTGCAAGCTCATCTGTGCGTCCCGTGGTCCTGCTTTGAGTCTTATTGAGTCCAGTTCAGTAACCAAGAAGGGGTCCAGAGTCAGCCCCAGCCAGAAGACACCTTCTATCTAACAGGCTTTCCTCTGCATCCCCACCCGAGTGGCACAAGACTCAAACGGCCTGTCTTGATGAAGCAGCTCCCGGGGCCTCCCCAACAGCCCGCCTGTCCCACTCACCTCTCCTTCAGTGCCCTAATAAGTGGCTGATACTCTGTCCTGGGCGACATCTGTGAATGCTGGCGCCTGCTGTACTCACCGCCCGGGCGCTGGATGTGGGAAATGTGCCCACTGGCCAGGAGAGGCCACAAGAGGCTGGCAGAAGTGAACTCTTCTCCCAAGGCCCCAATTCCAGTAGAGCAAGCCCCCTGGGCATCACCTCGGGGCCTGGAGCAGCTGTAAAATTTCACTAATAGGCACACCTGTCCTAAAGGTGTCCGATTTTCATCCTCCTCCCAGACCCCCATTGCCTCCTCTCCAAGATTAAGAGAGTGAGGGGACCCTGCACAACAAGGTGGCGGGGGGGGGGGGGGGGGGGGGGGGAGGCTTGTTCAGCAGGCTCAAGGCCACTACCAACAGCACCAGGAAACTGTGGGTATTTCCATTTCACGCTGGGTGAGGGGGAAGAGCAGAGGCTAGATGTCGGTTACTACCAAGGCGATGCTAGCTGGCCTCTGCCACCCGGCCTGCACTACCAGCAAGGTGCTTCCGAGGATGTGCCACTCCTGCAAATCTGTGGGCCTTCGGATGGAGTTTGAATTTCATCCCCCCCTTAGTCTGGCTGGTCCCCCTCCTGCCCAAAGCCTATAGCTCTTAGAGGCAGGGTCTTGTTTTCCAGACCTCAGCTGGGTGCCAGGCAGCTGGGAGAAGGGGCAAGAATGCTGCTTTGGGCCCCTCATCCCTGCACCCTCCAGGGCAGAGAGGAAGGGAGGAAAGAGGCTCGAAAAGTGCTCATTGGAAACTTTTAAAGCGGCAGATCAGTCTTCAAATAGGGAGTGCCCCTCCCCATCCAGGCGTCCAATTAAGATGGAAGTGGTGTGGTGGGCGCACAGCAACTCCCCACCCCCGCCCAGGCGGTCATCATGCTGCGGGCTCCCAGCACTCCCCACCCAGGGTGCCTGCTCAGGCCGCGACACCCACGGCTCAGGCCCCCTCTCGGGAGCCCCGTCTTCCAGTGTTGGAGACCACCTATCGTCTTCACTAGCAGAGAAGAATAGAGACCCCCAAAAGCTAGTGACCTTTGAAGCCCTAGCAAAGGTCGGAGCTGTGCACCACCCAGTTCATCTAGATACCACCGAGTTAATCTAGATCAGGGGTCCTCAAACTACGGCCCGCGGGCCACATGCAAATACAAATATTGTATTTGTTCCCGTTTTGTTTTTTTTACTTCAAAATAAGATATGTGCAGTGTGCATAGGAATTTGTTCATAGTTTGTTTTTTTTAAACTATAGTCCGGCCCTCCAACGGTCTGAGGGACAGTGAACTGGTCCCCTGTTTAAAAAGTTTGAGGACCCCTGATCTAGATAATGGTAGCTGAAGCAACCTCCCCAGCTTTAATCATGTAAATCCTTATTGATAAGATATTCTGCCTATTACTGGAAATTGTCTGTGGGTGGGCTAATCTGTGTGTCATTGAAACCTCCGCCTAGGGCTACCCCGGATCAAATAAAAGGTTGGAGCGGCCTGAGCATTGGGGGGAAGTCCTTCTGCTCGAGTTGGACTTGCCCGCCTGATCCCCCAATATTTCCAAATTATCTCGTGTCATTTCTCTCTCATTTGTATGCGGCTCCTCTTTCAGATCCCGAACCCTAAACCACGCAGAACGTGGAGGGAAACACACTCAACATCACACGTATTCCCTGCAGCCCGGTCAGAGCCCGGACAGACCCAGGGCGAGGTGTGTCTCTGCCATAAACTTGGGGAGGGCCTTGGCGCTGGGTCGAGTCCTCCGAACCCAGCCTCCATCAGAGGGAGGGAGGGACGAAGACTTTTCATCCACGTCCAGTCTCCATAGGGGCTGGGGCCCCAGATGCGGCCCAAGATCGTCGTGGGCGACGCTGCGTAGACACCTCTGCCCGGCCGGGCAGCTCTCCCTCCCTTCGCCTCCGGGCCCTCCCCCGGCAGACTTCACGCCGCCCGGTTTTCCACCGCGGAAATGCCTTCTCTTCCCAGCCCGAGGCCGGGGAGGACGCGCCGGGGGCGGGGTGCGCCGAGGCCGCCCCCACGGAGCGCAGCGGGGATGCGGGAGGACGCCCGGGCGGCGGGGGCGCCTCCCCGCGGGGAGGGGACAGCCCGAGGGAGGGCCGGGCGCGGAAGGAAGAGGGGGCGGGGGTCGGTGGGACCAGGATCAGCCTCGGAACCCCGAACTCTGAACCCAGGACGTACAGCCGGCGGGTTCTGGTTTATTTCCATTTCGTCTCGCACTACTTTCTCCACCAATTCAGGTGCAGAGTAGCAGCACGTCCCCCGCCCCTGCCAGCCACCAGTCTCTCCCCCCCCGCCCCCCCCCCGCCCCCCCGCTTTGGGATGAAATCAATGGCCCCTCTTCCCCTCTCCCTTCGACGGCACCAGAACCCTCCCCCGCCTCAGTTCCCACCAATCAGGACCCACGGCCCCACTTCGGAGAAATCAGGTTCAACCTTCCTCCCATCCCCCACCAGGGGACGCGACTCCCGGCCCCTCCCCCTTGATTGGAACCAGACGCAAACGCCGGTCCCTGGAACTTCTCCGGCCCAGCCCCCCCGCCCCCGCCCCCCCCCTCTATTCTGGGGCTCGGCTCCCAGGGCCCCTATGCTTTTGGAAGAGCCTTAAGCGCTTCCCCACCTGGCGACTAGCGACCCGGACCCCCTCCCAAACTTCGGACTTAGACGTTCGCTGCCCCCTTAGGACAGGACCCAAGCCCCTCCCCGCGTTAGGATGGATGCCCCTCGGGCATCCTCGCGGCGGCCAGGCGCGCCCGGGTCCCTCCCCTGAGCCCCCGGCCCCTCTCACCCGAGCCGGCGTCAGCAGGATCTCAGCGGCCGGAGCGGAGGCCGAGGCCGAGGCCGAAGCCTTGTCGGCCTTGTCGCCTTTGATGCCGGCCACGGCGGGCTGGAAGCTGATCTTCACCATGGCTGCGCCGGCCGCGGTGCGCCCTGCAGCTCTGACGGTGCAGCCTCTTTCGGTGCAGCCGCTGCCCGCACTCCGCAGGCACCGGAAGTTTGGATCTGCTCGCGTGCCTTTCTCTAACCCCACCTCCAGTCCGCCCCCAACAGGGGGGGCTTTGGCGCCCGCTGCGCCTGCGCCCCCTTCCTGCCCCTCGGTGCGCAGTGACCCCTGCCGGGCGTGCTGCTCCGACTAGGGGAGGACTGAGGTTCACTCCATCCATCCATCCATCCATCCATCCATCCATCCATCCATCCATCCATCCAATCAGGCATGGAGTCAGCCCTCTTCAAAGCCTTATCCCTTCGGGCTCCCTTTCCAAGACCAGCCTCCCCAAACACACAATCTGTTAGAACAGTGTTTGCTAGATAAATGCAGTTTCCAGACAAGTTCCCAGGCTCACCCTCCCCCACCCCCCCCCCAAGGTGTGTTTTTTATTGATATTTAGAGAGAGAAAGAGAGAAGCATCAATGTGAAAAAGAAACATCCATCCATTGCCTTCTGCATGTGCCCTGACTGGGGATCAAACCTGCAACCTGGGTATGTGCCCTGACCAGGAACCCAACCAGAAACCTTCTGGTGTACGGTGGATGCTCCAACCAACTGAGCCACTCAGCCAGGGCCCATCGTGCCCTTTGGAACCACCGTGCCGCCTCCTCTTCTGGGACCTCAGTGCTGCTGAGCAGTCCCAAGGCAGCCCATGCAAATGGTTCCCCTGGGTGTGGCTTTGTTCTCAAAGTCATTTTCAAAGTGAGGACCTTGACCAGCAGCCCCAGCAGCCCCAGCAGCCCCAGCAGCCCCAGCAGCCCCAAGGAACTTGTTAGAAAGGCAAACAACCTCATTCACCCTCTCACTGCCTCTTCCTGTCCTGTCCTCTACAGACCACCCTCTCCTCTCTCCTCAGCCGCGGAGCTCACCTCTCCACCGAGAATCCGAAGCCATCCTGTGAGAACACCCGGGTGCTGCTGGCCAGGCCCCCACCAGCAGCTGCCCCTGTGGTTACTGTGGTCCCTTTGGGCCCTTCAGGTTGGAGGAAGCGTCTGTCTTTGCTCTTCTCTTAGATTCATTCCACCTTGTTGGTGAGGATTTCGAGCCTCCCACCATCTCAGATATCTTAAGGCCTCAGTCATGCCCCATCCCCAGCCCATCAGGGATGGCCCTCTGCTCCAGCCTCAGCTCTCCCCTCTGTCCTATCAGTTCTGAAACCTGCTTGCATTAACCTTGGAAGAAAACAGAACAAAACAACTCCTTTGACCCCTTGGCCCCTCCCCTTGGTACTCTATTTCTCTCATTTTCTCCTTAGCCAAACTTCTAGAAAATTCGGTCTCCATTTCCTCATCCCTCTCCACACTCATCCTAGCTGGATCTGGCTTCTGTCCTCATACCTCCACCTGGTTATTAATCCTCATTTTTCTGTTGTTGTTAATCCTCACCAGAGGATATTTTCCCCCACTGATTTTTAGAGAGAGTGGAAGGGAGGGGGACACAGAGAGAGAAACATTGATGGAAGAGAGACACATCGATTGGTTGCCTCCCACACATGTCCCGACTGAATTGAACCCCAAACCCTTCAGTCCACAGGCCACTGCTCTAAGCACTGAACAAGACTGGCTAGGGTTAATCCTCATCTTACTTGGGATGCCTTTGGGCTGCTTGGCCATGCCCTCTCCTGTGACTCATCCCCGCCCCCCCCCCCCCCCGCCCCCCCATCAACCAAGTTGAGGAGGGGGATTAGCTCCAGTGGGAAGGTTTCCTGGAATCAACCCCCGCAATAGTTCATTTTAAAACTAAAACCCCAAATGTGAACTTTTACATGTGTTTACCTCTTTCTCCAAATTGAGTAATTCAGTGTTGTTCTTAAAGGATATCTGGTTTATGACAATGTAGAGGCTGGTTATTTGAGACTTACAGTTATAG
This sequence comes from Myotis yumanensis, assembly GCF_028538775.1. Classification (NCBI taxonomy): domain Eukaryota; kingdom Metazoa; phylum Chordata; class Mammalia; order Chiroptera; family Vespertilionidae; genus Myotis; species Myotis yumanensis. Next base: position 30,175,577 of record NW_027223759.1, on the reverse strand, counting down.
TTAACCTTCGATGGTTAGGGTAGGGGCTTGCTGGGGATGCAGTGATCTCAGACAAAGGTTTAGCCACTACCCTCAGAGTTCTGTCAGCTCCCCAGAACGTAATTCATCTTGTAACTTGAAGTTTGTACCCGTTGACCAACATGTCATTTCCTCCATCCACCAGCCTGTGGTAACCACCATCCTACTCTCTGCTTCTATGAGTTCAGCTACTTTAGATCCCACATATAAATGAGATAATACAGTGTCCGCCTTTCTCTGTCTGGTTTATTTCACTTAGTACGATATCCTTCAGGTTCACCCATGTTGTCACAAATGGCAAGATTTTATTCTTTTTTATGGCTGAATAACATCCCTTTGTATCCAGGCACACCACATTTTTTAAATCCATTCATCCATGAGTGGATGCTTAGGTTGTTTCCATGTCTTGGCTATTGTGGATAATGCTACAATGACCATGGGAGTGCACATGTCTTTTCAAGATACTGATTTCCTTTCCTTTGGATATAGTGGAATGGCTGGTTCCTATGGTAGTTCCATTTTTAATTTTTGTACCTGATAAGTATATTGAAGAGATAGTTCCTCTGAAATACAGTAAAAAGAGACAAATCTCTGGAAAATCTAATTAATAAATAAGGTAGAAAATATTAATATGAGAAAGAAGATAACCACAGATAAAGTGGTTATTACATGTTATAATATACTATATATACTCATATCAAATAAATATGAATGTTCCAAAGTGGATGATTTTACAGAAAAGTAAAATGGCCAAAATGGACTCAAGAAGTAGAAGAAAATAATAATGTACTATAATCAAGGAAAATACTGAAAAAAGTTCTCAAGCAATTCTCTCTCAAAAAAAAAAAAAAAGGCTCTGAGCAGCCAGACCACTTATCTGGATGGTTCTTTCAAACTAAAGGAACAGCTAGTTATGTTGGTGCTTCAATTAATTTTAGGCATAGATTATATATTCTGACACAAAAATCTGACAAAAGAGAGAAACATACTTTTAGTTATGAAATGAGATACAGAAATTCAATGGTACATTAGAAGAACAGCGAAGTACTGCCAAGTAGAACTTCCAAGAATAAAAACACAGAGAAATTGCTTTGCAAAATAATGCTTAAAAGTAATAGCTATTCAAACTTTAAAAAACATAAAGAAAATAAGACAACTGTTATGACAAAACCCACCACAACCAGTTAGTACTTCGTTATTTTTCCTCCAATATTTTTCACTCTATATGTGAATATGTGTGTGTGGTATGTATGTGTTTCACTAAACTGGGACAACAGGAGAGGGAGAGGGAGAGGGAGAGGGAGAGGGAGAGGGAGAGGGAGAGGGAGAGGGAGAGGGAGAGGGAGAGGGAGAGGGAGAGGGAGAGGGAGAGGGAGAGGGAGAGGGAGAGGGAGAGGGAGAGGGAGAGGGAGAGGGAGGTCTCACTAGGGGTGATTTGACCTTTGGGGAATATTTGGCAATGTTTGTCACAACTTGGGTTGGGGGGAGGTAGGTGCTACTGTCCTCTAGTAGTTAGAAACCAGAGCTGCTGTGTATAGGACAGTCCCCACAACAATTATCCAGTCTAAAATGAGAAGCTCTGGTTAATATCTTGCTTTTTTCTCTCTCTCTCTTTAATTTCAGCATTTTCTCATGTGGTAGGCAGGCAGAATGCCCCCTCCCCTCACCAAGATAGCCATGGCGTAACCTTTGGAACCTGTGAATTTGTTACCTTACACGGTGACAGGAACTTTATAGAAGTAATTAAGATTATGAACCTTAAAATAGGGAAATTATTCTGGTTTTACCTGAGTGATCACGCGAGTCCTTAAAGGCAGAGCACTTCCTCTGGGTCAAGTGAGAGAGAGGTAGCAGAAAATTCAGGGAGATCTGAAGCATGAGGAGGCCTGGAAATGGTGTTGCTGGTATGTAGATGGGGGAGGGGGCAATGGGACAAGGAACCATGGTGCCTTTAAAGCGCTAGTTACTGAAACCAAGGGTACAAGCCAAGCTTGTGAGACAGGTGCTGGTGAAACAGGAAAGAGGATTATTCCAGTCACACATCTGAGAATATGGGGGACTCTTGTCACAAAGACCATCTTATCATCTCAGCGCAGGCAGAGGTTTTTATAAGGAGGGAGAGGGAAGGCAGAACAAAGAGATCAAGGGAAGGAGGTTGAAAAGTTCTCTATGTGCAGACCAGCACAGTCCATTTCGGAAGGACCTCGAAACTGGTCAAATGATGGTCTTCTGGTCTTCGTCATCCTAGTTCTACGGTTGCAGGTCAGCAAATCCCCCAGAACTGGGATGATAGAAGGTCGGAGTCTGTATCTTCTGGAGTTAGTTCCTAGGATTCGTCTACAAACATGCTGTTTATCTACAAGCGACCTCTTAGTCAGATTCAGCATTTACAGAAACAATGTCAAAAGAATGGTGGGGTGGGTTACAATTCCCCACTGTCACACACTGAGAGAAACGGAAACCCCAGGAAGACAGAAACCTCAGTCCTATTACCACACAGAACTGAAATCTGCCCACAACCTGAATGAGCCTGGAAGCCCCTCTTCCCCCATCGCTGCCATCCCCCAGAGCCTCCAGGTAAAGAGCCCAAGTGGGTGGGCACCTGTTTTGACCGAGTCAGACCAGGAGCAGAGGAAACAGCAGAGCCCACCTGTTCTGTTGAGTCACAGAAGTCTGCAATAAGGCATTCGTGTTGCCACAAAACTTATAGTGTGTTATAACAGCAAAATAAAAGGAATGCTTTTGGCATAATTAAAAATTCTCTCATATTCATGGACATCCTCATCACCTCTCTTTGTCTTAATGCCCTCACCGAATCCATCAGCAAGTTCCCTGGGCTCTGTCTCCAAAAATCTATCCAGACGGGACCGCTTCTCCCACTTTGGTCCCCGCCATCCTCTCTCCTGGACCATCTTAGCCGGCCTCTCACCTGGACCTTCCCAGGGTCTCTCCAATCCGTCTCCCCCCGCCCCCCCGCCTCCCCAAAGTCTGTTCTCCCTGAAGCCGCCAGAGGGCGCATTTAAAACGTCAATCAGACCACGCCCTACCTCTGCCTAAAACCTGCTGACTTCCCAGTTCCTTCATAATACGGTAACCACTCCCCCACCCCCACCCCAACCCCGCCCCAATAAGCCCCACAGTACGTTCATTCATAATAAGCCCTGGCCAAGGGCCTCTAGGTCCTACCCTATCAATTGCTGCCTGTATGCTTTCCCAGTTTTTCTGTTCGCGTGTTTATCGTCACAAAAATAGAGAAGACCCTTTGTACATTAAGAATATTAGCTTTGCCCTGGCTGGTTTGGCTCAGTGAATAGAGCGTCAGCCTGCGGACTGAAGGGTCCCAGGTTCAATTCCCGTCAAGGGCACATGCCCGGGTTGCGGGTTCGACCCCCAGTAAGGGGGGGGAGGTGCAAGAGGCAGCCAATCAATGGTTCTCTCTCATCATTGATATTTCTATCTCTCCCTTCTGCTCTCCCACTTTATAAATAAATAAAAATATATTTAAAAAAAGAATATTAGCTTTATCCATCAGAACTCACTGGTATTTTTCCATTTTGAGACCTGCCTTTTTGTTGCATTCATGGACCGTTTTGACATATAAATCCCTCAAATTTTCCATTATGATTTCTTCCTTGCCTGAGCACTTAGAAAGACTCTCTCCCCTTTAAACTTATATATTCACCAGTATTTTCTCCTAGCGTTGTTATATACACAGAATATCGAAATTGTTCATTACTTTTAAAGTTCTTGACAATTGTAATACATTGCCTACTTGAGACAAATTTTAGAATGATTTTCCCATTTGTCTGCAAAAACCTATTGGGATTTTTATTGGATTTACTTTAATTTGGGGGAGAGACAGCATTCCTGTCCAGGAATATGGTTTGGTTTTTCCATTTACTTTCAGTTTATGGCCCCCAGTAAAGTTTTGTGCTTTTCTTCACTTAGGTCATAAAATCGATTCCTAGGAATTTCATATTTCTTCCTGGGGACACCATCGCAGGCCGAGCCCCTCTTCCTGCGGCCGCGTAGCTGGAGAGAGTGAGAGACATGGGGACGGAGAACTGGAGGTGGCGGTGGGCAGCGGAGGCCCCTCCTGCTAGTGGGAGCCCCGTGGTGGGCCACGCCCGGGGTCCGCCTGCCTCTGGCTGCTTTAGGAGATTCAGAGGCGCCCCTGGCGGCCACCCCAGGGCCGCAGTTCTGCTAATAATTCCATTTTAACATCACCTCCCCAGACTCCCCTTCCCTGCTAGCTGTTGGAGTCACCACCTCCCGTGAAGGAAGGCAAAAGATTCTGAACATTTCAGATTCAACAAAATACAATTAGAAAGATGGATATACAAAAGTCACTCTAATGCCAAATTGACTCTTTAAAATGTAGCAGCTACTTACTCATCCACTCAACAGTATGTTACTCATCAGGCTGGGGATTCAGAGGTAAACCCAGAGAGAGTTAGACCAGGAGGAGAGGAAACAGCAGGGGCTTTTATATATATAGTTCCTCGGTTCCTTGCGTCTTATGTTCTAGTGAAAGGGGACAAAAGCCAATCAAGTAAATAAATGTGATTATTTCCAAAAGTGTGAAGTTCTTTGAATAGCTCAGGAATAGAGAGGGGTGGGGTGGCCAGCACTGGCTAGGGGTCAGGGCAGACTTCTCTGCAGAGGTGCACTGAAGTGGAGAGATGAGTGAGGAGGACTCAGCGTGTGAAGATGGGTGCACTACAGATCAACGCCCCCTCTTGTCAAATTCTACTTCTATATTTCTTATAGAAGTAGAAATTCAATCAGGGAAGAAGTGGACTATATGTGTCCTTGTTGCCTGTCCACCCTTTCATATTCATATTTCTCAATGAAGTTATGTCTCACCCACAAGGTGAGGGTGAAGTTCCTGTTTGTCCACAGGGAGAAGCGGGGGCTGCAGGCCCAGCAAATGGTATTCGTTTAGGGACATGGATGTTGGCAGCTTTGGCTTGTGAGAGGGAGGCATTTCTCTTTAGACCTTAAGCTCTCTTTCTGGCTGTGCTTAAGGACTTTTAAAATATATATATTATTGATTTCAGAGAGGAAGGGAGAGGGAGAGAGAGATAGGAACATCAATGATGAGAGAGAATCATTGATCGGCTGCCTACTGCACGCCCAACGTTGGGGATCAAGCCCCGCAACCCAGGTATGTGCCCTGACTGGGAATTGGACCGTGACTTCCTGGTTCATAGGTCGACGCTCAACCACTGAGCCATGCCAGCCGGGCTTACGGAGTTTTTTCTGCTGTAATTATTGTTAGTACAGAGGAGCAAGTCTAGGAATTAATAACACATAGTATTAGGGGCTAAATCATGCCCCACCCCCACCCATATGTTGAAATCCTAACCCCCCAGTATCTCAGAATATGACTGTAGGAGGAGATAGGGTCTTGAACGGGGCAATTAAATTAAAATGAAGTCATTAGGGTGGGCTCCAATCCACCATGACCCACAACCCTCTCTAGTTGTCCTTTTGGCCTCTACAGATGTCCATTTGGAACATCCGGGACGTAACCTTAATTTTCAAAATATTAACATTCTTCGTCAGTAACTTTTGTCTGATGTATGAATGTTCTTTTCTCAAATTATCAAGGTTTCTTTCAGCCAACAGAGCTCTCAGCCCATTATCATGAGCTTTTTCTTGCATGAGAAATAAACTGGCTTCCGTGAGAGCCGTGATTCTTTTGAATTTTTCTGACGGAATTTCGGCTTGTACTCGGCGGGTGCCCCGCATGGCTGATCGCGCCATCTGCTTTGGAGCGATTCTGCCCTAACATTAAAGGGCACGTCATCTCTAGATTGAATACTTGGTGAACACTCATTTATTTTTCTTGCTGTTATTCAGGGAGGACTTGAAATTATGCTGGTGCTACTGCCTCTCCCTTGGTGTTTTCCTAACTTCAGTAAAGCTTTCTCAGTTTGAAGACTTTAACTATAAGTGTATTGATTACTTCATTTTCTTCACTAATTTCATGTATATTTGATTTATTTTTAAGTGTTTTAAAATAACCCTTTATTTTTTAAAAAAGATGTTTTTATTGACTTTAGAGAGAGAGGAAGGGAGAGGGAGAGAGAGAGAGAATATCATTGATCGGCTGCCTCCTGCACACCTCACACTGGGGATTGAGCCCACAATCCGGGCATGTGCCCTGACTGGGAATCCAACTGTGACCTCCGGTTCATAGGTTGACGCTCAACCACTGAGTCACGCCAGCCAGGCTGAACTGACGATCTTTTGATGCATGGAACCAGCTCACCCAACTAAGCCACACGGGCCAGAGTGAAAATAACCCTTTGAGTGACATCAATCAGTTTCTTCAAAAGTCCTTCAGATGAATATTTTAGGAACTCTGTTTCTGGTGCATTCGTTACATCCAATCCAAGTTCCCATCATCCACGTTAGTGTTCTCCCAAGAAGGCCACCTAATGAGTCCTCGTTAGCGAGTAGCTACATAGAGGCTTGATCTGATTTTTTTTTCAGTTTTCTAACATTTCATTTTGTTTGATACATTCATCACTCTCCCTTCCCCTTCTTTGCTTCTTGTGAAAGCAGCTCACACATTCGTGAAGATCATTTTCATCCAACGCACCTTTTAGCCCTGCCGAAAGTGTCTTTTTAATCTTTCTGATGTATTTTGAAGGCTGTTCTGGCTGCAGGTACTGGATATTAGATGCGTTTTGATGCATCCTCTAAAGACTGGATTCTTCTTTAATGCTAGCCATCAGCACAGCTTGTTCTGAATGTTTATATTTCTTTTTGAAGCATTCTTTTCTAAAAGCCTCTATTTTAAGCCCAAGGAAAGAGTTGGTGGTTTCCAGCTCTTTGTTAATGGTCTCTGGTTTTAAAAAAAAAAAGATTAAATTTTTTTAGAGCAGTTTTAGATTCACAGCAAAATTAAGAGGTACAGATATTTCCCATAAGCCCCTTACCCCCATAGAGGCACAGCCTCCTCCACTATCAACATCCCCCAGCAGAGTGGTACTTCGTTACAGTGGATAATCACCCAAAGTTCATAGTTCATCTTAGGGTTCATTCTTGGTGTATATTCTATGAGTTTGGACAAATGTGTAGTGACATATATCCATCATTACAGTGTTATGCAGATATTCTCACTGCACTACAAATCCTGGTCATTCTAATAGGCGTGTAGGGTATCACTGTTGTTTTCATTTGCATTTCTCTGATTACATATGATGTGAAGCATATCTGGTTTTGAGGCATAACAAACAAAATTTGCTGTCGATTGCTTGGGAGGAGGAGGTGAGCAGGAAGGCAAGGAATTGAGGATGATTGTTGATGCAAGAAACTAGAGCCCCACCCTACCTGGTTTGGCTCAGTGGATAGAGCATCGGCCTACAGACTGAAGAAGGGTCCCAGGTTCCATTCCGGTCAAGGGCATATGCCTGGATCGTGGGCTCAATCCCCAGTAAGGGGGGTGCAGGAGGCAGCTGATCAATGATTCTCTCATCATTGTTGTTTCTGTCTCTCCCTCTCCCTTCCTCTCTGAAATCAATAAAAATATATTTTTTAAAAAAGAAAAGAAACTAGAGCCCTGAGCTTGGGGGCGGGGGCTGGCGGGTGGGCCTGCGTGAGTTCTTTTTTGGACCTAGGAGTTCTGGGCTTCTGGACATCCGTGTACAGCGGTCCTGGGCAGTCCCTTCACACACTGAAGACCTTTTGCCTTGTATTCAGTGACATGTACTGGGTGTAATTCCTCCCTTTCCCAAGCCATTTTTAAAAAATATCACTTATTTTGTTTCCACCATCTATATATATAAAAGCCCAGCGATCCTTAAGGCGGAATGATCAGAAAGACCGGTCACTATGACATGCACTGACCACCAGGGGGCAGACGCTCAATGCAGGAGCTGTCCCCTGTGGTCAGTGTGCTCCCACAGCAGGAGCACCGCTCAGCCAGAAGCCATGCAGTGGCGGTGGTGGGAGCCTCTCCCGCCTCCGTGGCAGTGCTAAGGAACCGTGAGCCAGGAGGTTAGGAGCAAGGAGTCCCAGATTGCAAGAGGGTGCTGGCCAGGCTGAGGCCTCCCCTTCACACGAATTTCATGCATTGGGCCCCTAGTTTCATTATAAAAAATTTTAAGCATACAGAAAACTGGAAGAATTTTCCAGGGGAATATGATATAATGGGAGAAAAGAGACCAACCTCCTATGCAAAAAATTCCAAATAATTGATGCTGTCAAGGAGGTGGAGTCCACCCCTATCCTGGAGTGTACGATGCACATAGCGACACCTTCCTCAGCCAGGGCCATGATACTGTGCACCTCACTGTGATACGATGACAATGGCATTTGATCTGTGTGGTCCTCTTCCCAAAATGCAGTCTCATTCTAATCATGAGAAAAACACCCGACAAATCCCAGCCACGGGGGAGGCTGCCATCTGCCTGACGGGTAGAGCTCAAATACATCAAAAGCAAGGCAAGTCTGAGAGGCTCACAGCCAGGGGAGCCCATGGGGACGTGATGAGTAAATGTCATGTGGGGTCCTGGAACAGAAAAGGACATTAGGGAAAACTAAGGAAGTCTGAATAAAGTATAAACTTTATGGGTCCATTGATTATGACAGATGTACCAAACTAAGTTAAGACATCAGTCATAAGAGAAATAGGCCTGCTTTATGGAAACTCTGTACTATCTTTTCAATTTTTCTGCAAATCTAAAACTCTTCTAAAAAATAAAATAAAAACCCCACCACATCCTACCACCTACATTCTAGCTGTCACATTTTATAATCTTTATCACACATCTGTCTCTTTTTTTAAAAAAAACAACATCTCTTGACTATCCACTCCTTTTGCTCAAAATGACACCCAGGAACCCCTGGCACACAACACACACGCTGGGCTCTATGAATGCCCTGGCCCCAGGCTCAGTGGCTGCTAGAAACGAGGAGCTCTACTGCCACCCAGTGGACGTTTTAAAGTAAAGCGTCGCATGCTGGACAAGCTGGAGGAGGGCCCTCGGCTGGCCGGGCTGGGAGTAGTCTCTGAGCTTAGGCTGCATATGAACCAGCCCCTTCTCCAGATCCCCCATCCCAATTCTTACCTAGATCTGGACTTTTCTTTCCTAACTCTGCCCCAATTCCAAACTGTGCAGTAATTTTGTATTTGCTAACCTTCTCCATCTAAGTCTACTACACTTTTCAAGAAAGTCTTTTTTGGAAGGAGATAAATCATGAGGGAATTGGGCATTTTCCAGTTTTGATGGCCGTGAAGAGAAATTTCTGTGCAGAGGTGTGGCCTGTCCAGCTGCTTTTGAGAGTCTGAAGGCTTCAGCTGGCTGGGTATTGGGGACTGGGGGACGGCGGCCTGGGCCTGGCCTCAGGCAGCAGAAGCTGTGGTCGCAAGAGGCCTTGCTGTGCTGGGCCACACGGTACCTGTTGTGAGTCAGGCTTTGATGCGCATGTGCTTCCCGAGGGGGTGGGGGGCAGCAGTGCTTTGCATCCCACGGCCTCCTCCATGCGGCTGACCACAGGCATGGCTGCTCATGCCTCTGGGTTAGAAGAAACCAAATGAGCCCATCTAGTTTGGGTTTCCCCAGAAGTAGAGCCTGGGACAAAGGTTTGAACCCTAGTCATTTATTTGGGACTTGATCCCAGGAAGTCCTGGTACAGAGTGAGATATGAGCCAGGGGAAGGAAAGAGTCAGATAAAAGATACGCCATTAAACCGTTCATGTGGTGTCCTTGGAGCTGTCTGCTGGTGAGCACCCCCAGCCGGGGTCCAGGACACGGGGGTCGGGGCTGCTTCTGACGACACCAGCTGTGCGTCTGGTGCCCTGGGCTGCAATAGCTTTCAGAGGCAGAAGAGGGTGCCAAGGGGGTGGGGCGGGGCACTGCTAGATCCTCTTAGTGTGTTCATATGATGGGGCTCAGCACCCAACCCCTCTTCCCCAGTGGATGCCAGTCCCGGGTGGGATGGACAGCCCAACAGCTGGGGAGAGCGCAGGACCACGCAGTCAGCTGAGCCCAAGATGGTGCTATATGGGTTGAGTGGGGCCCTCATTGCCTCCACACAAGTGAGATTTTCAAAGGTGGGGAGATGCACAGACCTTTGGTGTGTGGAGGAGAGTGTGCCAGGCAGCCATGAGGTGTGTGTGTGTGGGGGGGGGGGGGGGGTGGGGGAGCCAGCTGGGGAGCAGCCTTGTCTGGAATCTTCCCCTGGGCTGGGCTGTGGCATTGTCCACCGCTCTGGCTGAATCTCCACCAAATGGAAGACCCAGCTACTGAACACTAGAGCAGGATCTTGTTATTTCCATGGCACACCAAGTATTTAGGTGATAAAAATGTATTACCAAGAATGGGAGTTCTGATGAGCAAAAGCTCATTTTGCAGAGAATGTTGAAAATATAAAGCTTCCCCCCAAATCTCCACTGTCTTCCCGAAGTTCTACTGGATGAAAGAATTTCACAAACTGCAGAGGGCACTCTCCTGCACAGATACCTGGTGGTCCCTGGGAAGACCTAGGTCCCCAACGGGCCAGACACCTGCCCTCGCCCGAGGACCATACAGGGACCAAACATGAGCAAGGTCATTGTCATGTCAGCTGTGGAGATACTCGCCTGTGCAGGCATCACCACCATCTCTGGTCAGCATGAACTCTGGGAGCAGAAGTCCTTGCAAGAAGGTTGGAAGGCTTTGCCCCTATAAATTATGCCTCGGTGCTGGAATGTGGGCTGACCAAAGCGAAGTGTCGGCAGGCGGAAGCGGATGGTCCTTTCTTGGTGGAGCTGGTGAGGTGTGTTCAGTCTGCTCCTGAGGGAGGTCTTCTCTCAGGGCTGGTTTTGGGAGCCAACCAAGATCACTTTCAGATTATAGTGTGTGTGTGTGTGTGTGTGTGGGGGGGGGGGGGGGGGGGGCTTACCTTGCCCTTCCACCTTCTGGAAACCAGATGGTCAGAGAGGGGCTATCAGGCTCTGGAAGACGTGGCAGAAGACCCTCTATAAATCCAGGAGGAGCTGAAGGGGCAGCGTGTCCCAGGCCACTGTCCTCTGAGGAACTTCTGGTGAAGTCTCAGGTGGGGTTACTCACCACCTTGGAAGGGCGCTAGCCCCAGAACGCACACACTGTGTGCATTGCAGCCTCAGAGCTGTCAGTCATCGTCTTGTTGGATCCTCATAGACAAGGAAGACAGAATAGCCACACGTTACAGAGCGGCCCAAGCTCAGTTTCTGTGTGTTTGACAGAGGGAGGGGACACCTGACTGGCCACTGGTAGGAAGCAGAACCTGTGCTAAGGCATGAAGCCACCTCAGAGAAAGGGCAGAGTCACAAGTTCTGACCTCAGGGACCCTGACATCTTTGGAGAATTACCTAGAAGAGATAACAAGTAAGATGTCATCCAGACATCTTGTGTTCTTGGCAAAAGCATATCCCTTGCCATCACCTGACAACGGGGTCCCACTCATGACAAGGGTGGAAATAACTGAGGGCAGGTTGTGGCTCCGTTACAGGCAGCCTGAGGTCACAGCTTCGCCCAGGTGCCATTGAACACCGTGCTTCTGTATTCTCTCACCTTCATTGTAGCTTCACTCTAGCTACCTGTAAACACTCCTGCCCAGGGCTTTAGTTTTACCTTAGAGTATTCAGAATAAAGGGTCACAGAAATGAAGAGAAAGGATTCCCCAAAGCCATGGTGTCAAAGCGATGCTAGTAAAAGTCCTAATGATATTTAACTGTGGAAGGAAGGGTGAGGCAGCTGTGAGCCCTATACTACAAGTGAAAATCATGTTTGACACCAAAAATAAAACCCTGGAAAAAAAAAAGACAGAGGAGTGTGTATGTTGTTTCTGGTTCCAGTTTGTGGCAAAGCTGTCCTCATGTCTCCTGATGGGGCTGTTCATAGCGACAAGAATGCAACAATCTGTATGACATCGTCAACATGCACAATGCTGTTTCTCCAAAATTTTATTTTAATTTAAATTACAGGGCCAGCCATAGTCTGATAAGAAATTACTTTTCTTCAGGAGAAAGGAAATGCTCTCACGGCATTGTTAACAGGTGTCTCCATCTCCACCTCTTTCTAAGGGTTAAAAATCACATGAAATAACTGACTTATGCAAAATTAAACCTTTATGACACAAAGAGAAACACCTCCAGTTTAATAGTTTCGTAACATGAATATATTAAAGGATCATAACTTTAAATGCAACTTTTCAACTTTGAATGTTTTCACATTTTTGTTTAAAATCAAACAAACAAAAAAACAACAACCCCAAAATCTTAACTATGCCCAGATTCCAATGCGATGTACCACACGGTGTTTTGACACGCTGCCCTCACTGTCCTCCACGCTCCAGTGCTATGATGACGTCACGGAGTGGACGGAGTGTCGTTTCCAGTTCTAAGAACCAGCTTGGCAGGAAACCTTCCTTCCACCCGGTGTACTGTTCCCCCCTGAAACCTGACACCCAGCACTGGACACAGAGCCAGGAGGCTTCACGGCCAGGTCTGCCTTCCCGAACGTCTTGATATTTTCAACTCAAGAAGCTTAGATCACTTCCCCTACTTCCAATGGAAAAATATGAATGATTTTACACAGATTTTGGTAAAGACAGCCTCAGGAAAACCAATGCCGACTGCCATTTAATTAAATAGAATAAAATACATCTATATTTTCTGGAGCTATTTTCCTAACTGGTGTTCCTAGAAGGAGGTCTTGCAACCTGCTGAAGCATCTCTTGGGAGTTTCTTTTTACTGGCCGATAAATAATTCAATTAGTAGGAGAGGCTAGCAAAGAATAATCATGTAAATTTCTTAGTCAGCCACAGCCATGCTAAATTCAAAATGGCAAACTCTGATTGTAAGTTGTGATCTTTGTATCACTAAGATGAACAGATACCATTCTAATAACTTTACATAGATTTATCCTAGGAGACGTTGCTCTGCCGTGGTCACAGTAACAAAAAAGTGGTGCAAAATCAGTTACTTTATAAATACTGATAATTTGCAGCATTAAGGAATAGAACATTAAAAAAAATAAATTTCCCCATAGGACACCTGTGACTAGGAACTCTTCTTTTCCTAAGAGAAGCCGAAGTTTAATGATTCAGTTCCACAACTACTGGAACTGAAGAAGACTTACTCTAAAGAAGAAAAGGTGCTCTACTGAGGTTTCTCACACAGAGAATCAGCGTTAATTGCGCATAATCAGTATCATCCATAGATTGAGGAAACTCATTTTAAATGAATAAGGCCAGTACTATGCAGGAAAGAGGGCTGACTGAGTTCCAAGTCTGTATTGTACCCTACTGATGGCACCCCACTAGATAACTGAATACAAAGAAGGATTGGTTTACTTTTGTTTTTTAATGCTGTGATACTTAAATGTTAAATCAGCATTTTCATGTGATCTGAAGTATTTCAATTACATATGAGCATTCATTTTTTTGCAAAGACTCAATATTAGGTAATAGTTACATACTAATACAATAACATTCCTCTGCTGTACAAATTAAATCATTTAAAAGAAATGAGCATTCTAAGAATTATATACAAAAGAAACCTGTAAGCATTGTTGAAATGAAATGCAAGGTGTCGTTGCTAGCTCTACTGTTTGAAAAGACCTTCCAAAAGGGAAATTAACAAATACCTTCCAACATATCCAGGTTTACAAGTCTCAAGAAAATCAAATGTCAAAAAATTCTAGAAAGCCGTGAAAAGCATATATACATTTTCCTTATGACCTTATGAAGCGTCACACTTTTAAGAAGTTGCTAAGTTTCAGTATCAATTTATTCGCACATCAACTTTAACCACCCCAAAAGCTCACATCGTGGGTACAGTTCCCCTGATTCCAAATACAGCTCTGCACGATCTTCCTGTAGTGAAGGCAGACAATCTCACCAAGAATCCATGCCCAGCTCTTTAACATAAGTGCAAACCTGCAGGTTTAATCTGACCCTATCATGCCTTCCGCCCCTCCGTCACACTATCACCCCTACATTTGCCCTCACGAACCTAGCCGTGTTCAGAACTCCTACAGCAAACAGGGTCTCTGAATTCTGAAATGACACAAAGATCAAGAGAAAGTCCACGTGTGCTCTAGTGTGCAAGAAAGCAGCAGCTACGTTCTCCAAGATGGACTAAAAAAACAAAACAAGATAAAATGAAAAACCGTTCACTTAACAGCAGACTAGCATAATGTTCCTCATGAATCGGTGAGAGTGCCTGGTGCTGACGAGCTAACAGCAGGTGCTGGGTTTGGATTTAATATTTCGGATGTTTATGGGGAGTTAGGCTTCTTGCTGAGCTGGTCTCTTCAAGTCCCTAATCTGTTTAACTAAATAGGTCTTCTCGTCATTAAACTGCTCGTCCTCGGTCCTGTCGTTCTGAAACTTGCTGAGGAACTCTATGAGTTTGGTCTGGTTCTTGAGGAGGATGTCTAGGATGGGCTGTGTCTTGTTAGGGTTGGCAACAAACACCTGCCGGAGAGAAATCTGCATCAGCTACCGGAAAGAACAAGGCAGGACACATCCAGAACTTCCCTCCCTGGGCACGTGAAGTCGGGATAACTCAGTCAGAGGTTTGTGCTTCAGGATAACTTATTTCACAATTTGAAAATTAAAAAAAGATGTACATGCTTTAGTACAAAGAGGACTGGTACTTTCCCTCATGCTCTGAAACTCAGTAGTTGGTATTAAAATATAGATGCTGATTTTAGGATAACATTTGCAGAAATTATTTCTGGGCACAGAAGGTCAAAATGAATTTTGAGAATAAAAACCTCCACAGAAAGCATTAAGATACGGGTTACCCCTTAACTTTGTGATTAATAATTTTCTAAGACAAATGGCACTCCTCTGTAAATAAACTTATTCTGTTCCCAAATTGAAATGTTTACCCTGTTTCTGGGTCTATTTTTCTGTTTAAATGTTGTACCACACAAAACATGAAAATTAACTGAATTGTATCACTTAGATTACCAAAGTGGGGCTAATACTATTTCAGAAATTTGTAAACAAAATGAGACTGACGACTTCAGGAGAAAATATTGTTTGTGGTTTTAGTACTCTACCTTAAAAACGTGAAAGGCCTCAAACTGGATGTTACGACTTTTGTCTCGTAGAAGATTCATCATTAATTTGAGGTTCTCCGGTTTACTGATGTATTTTGTCATAATTGTGAAGTTGTGTCGGTCTAATAATAGTTCACCGAGAAGCTGAGAAGACATTTAAAGAATCACTCTACATTATCATTAAG
Organism: Myotis yumanensis; assembly: GCF_028538775.1. Lineage (NCBI taxonomy): Eukaryota > Metazoa > Chordata > Mammalia > Chiroptera > Vespertilionidae > Myotis > Myotis yumanensis. Next base: position 30,160,323 of record NW_027223759.1, on the reverse strand, counting down.
AGTCTAAGGAAAATCAAAGTCTGAAAAATAATTCATTTAATAATCATCATTATTAAGTACAGAGTATCACTAGGCCCCCCCAAAGACCGATGAAGTGAACCAAACTATGACCTAGAACAGTGATGGCGAACCTATGACACTCGAACTCATTTTTTTGGTTGATTTTTCTTTGTTAAATGGCATTTAAATATATAAAATAAATATCAAAAATATAAATCTTTGTTTTACTATGGTTGCAAATATCAAAAAATTTCTATATGTGACACGGCACCAGAGTTAAGTTAGGGTTTTTCAAAATGCTGACACGCCGAGCTCAAAAGGTTCGCCATCACTGCCCTAGAAGCTATGGAGTGCTTACTGTCTGTTACACAAACACCCACCTTTCCCTTGGGCATTTAAACCTATGGTGAGTCTGACACTGCTCTCTGAAGAGAATATTCAGGCACATTTGGCCTCAAATTTAAGACTGTCAGAGCCTGCCTGCTCTTTAAATAGCATTTGTGTTATCTCACTAGAAAGAAACTATCGAAGAAAGTGTTTAGAAGTTCTTGATAATTCCTGTTAACTAACCACAAACCTTAGCTTAACTAAAAATTAATTTTTTTATTTTTAAATTTTATTTATCTGGATTTCATAGGACAAAGGATCATGTCCGAAGTTTTCTGTACACTAACTTCTACTCATGCCAAAGTTATCATAGCTGATTCAGAAAGGCTGATAAAAATGAACACTTTTCTATTCCTTCTTCAGCCAAGTATCCTGAAGATACTCCATTTCTTCCTAGTGACTCCTCACCACTAATAACATCAGTTAAGCAGAAAAGAAACCTGTGCCTTCAGGGCTTACTGAATTCACAGAGGTTGGTTATACCTTATCAGTCCTTAATTTTTCAATTGTTGTTGCTTATTCTAGATTTTCTTTGGCAGCCACCTCTTCACGCCATCAGTGCCCACATCTAGTGCAGATCGAGTGTGTGGTGATGTGGCCTGCAGTGGGAGAGGGCCAAGGTGTGGCCCTTGTGGACAGAGGCAGAAGCAGAGTGGGGGAGGGGCTAGTCCTGGTACCATCGGCCTGGGTTCGAGTCCTGCTTCCCTGCTCCTTGTGAGCTATGTAACCTCGAGCACGCTGTTAACTTCCAATGGAATTGTTCATATCCTATTTTGATACGGAGCAGCCAAACCCGTCTATGGTCCAGTCTCACTGCTTACTCCTTCCCCTTCCCTCACACAGCAAGTCCCTGACATTAGGGTTGCATCCTGGGGAGATAACACCTGCAGTGTCTTCATCTAACCGACATGATTCTAAGTTTTGAAAATATGCTTCAAAATCTAAAACACTGCATTGCTAAGAGATAAAGTCCTCTTCGAAATTCTGTGTGTTGCATTTGGGATCTCTAACTTACAGAGGCGGGCAAGAGCCCTGTGTGGACCTCTGCTGAACCCCACCCCTTTCCACAAAAATTCTGATCATGGACAAACATATTTTCATCTAAAGGTCTAAGACCCACATACTAGCATAACCCCCTTTCCCCAAATCCAAAATTCAAACACAGGGTGAAGAGATGTGAAGTACATAAAATAAATAACTGTCATACCTTGAGTGACTGTCTTTTTGTCACATAATTTTCTGAATGAAGTAACTTCTCATACTCACTGAAGAACTAAGACAAAAAACACATATCAGAGTTATTTATTTGTTTTTTGAAGACGGGTAGATAATGTCAGAAAGTTTGAGTGGAAGCTCTAACACCTCGAAGGTCAATCACTGCCCAAGCTCGCCTCTGCCAGCCTGTTCCACACCCTCCCTCCGAGGTGCTCAGAAACCCTCAGGGTGATACCTGCTGATGACCTCTGCAAAGAGGGCTCCTGGGTCTGATCCCCTCCCAGCCCTAGACAGGCCCATATACTAGTAGAGCTTAAATCTGATCCTCTTCTGTCACCCAGACTCCATATTCACGAAACAACTCCCTTCCCCCGACCGTTTCTCACTGCTGAGTCAGCTATCATTTCTTGGTGTTATATTAGAAAATTCATATTCGTTACGGAGGAGAACTCAACTAGTCCAAAGCATAAACACAAAGAGAAAAGTTACCTGTTCTTTCAACGCATCAAGTAAGGAGAGAAAATAATTAAGAACAGAAGAGAGGGGAAACTCATACTGTGTTATATTGGAAGAGGTCCTACAGAATGTAGGCTCAGGCTCAAACTTGAATAATGGGAGGGATTTCACTTAGAAATGGGGGGAGGAAAGGATTCTTAGGGGATAAGCATGAGTAGAGACCTGGAAAATGTAAAATGCTACAGATTTGGGAACTGACACATGTCCACTAGAATCATGTACAAATCTCAGGGGACTCTATTACCAGGAAGTCTGACATCCATTGACTCAAGCTGGAAGGGACCTCACCGCTGGGCTAGTCCAATGTCCTCATTTTAGAAATAAGGACAGGCTTCTGAGTCCTCCAGTGGTAATGGCCTTGGTGGTGACAAGCTGTCAGCTGCAGAGCAGGGGCAGAACCGGGTTCTGCCTCTAGGCAAGAGCTCGCCTCACCTATCAGGTGCTGCTTCCCTTTCTCTCTATTTGCTAGCAGCACAAATGGAAAGGAGAGTTAGGAAGTCAAATAATATTTTTCTTTTATCTCAACTGTGTATTATTACTCAGCACCAAAGTGCTTCACTTTTCTCTTCTAAATCAACAAAAGATCCAAATGGCAGCGTGTCAATCAAACAGATAAAGTCTGCTTCTAATCAGGTAATGCGCTATACCTCCTTTCAGTAGAGAAATGGTTATGGCACCACCTTAAAACTTTACATTTGCAAAATAAACAGTCTGGTACAAAATCTAATTTAACCTTTCATTTCTAATAATAAAACTTAAAATTTGCTATTATGAAATAGTGTTTCATATACTTACTCTATCATAATGTTGTTCCAAAAATTCTGCACTGAGCAACTTATGTCTTGTAAGCAAATCCTAGAAAAAGGAAATATATTGTTAAAATGTTGTTCTCGCATTCAGGTTCTTTTAGAAAAGAGAATCCTAAAACATTCCACGCCATTTTACCTAATAAAAACTGTTGTTAAAATTACTATACTTAAATTGAGCATGAACTGTATTGAGGATATTCATTTTGTATGAGTAAATAAAATCAATAAACTGAAATTGTGATTTTAATGCTTATGATTAGTCACACATCTATAGCTAGCTCTTAGCAGGAAAAATTTAAAAACAAACATATAAGGCAATGGGAATATATGTTCAAAGAAAGAGAATAAAGAATTGAAGAGAAATAAAAAGTAAACAACTGTAATAAAATGTCAAATTGAAACTGCTCCTGGTGGAGAAAAAGGACATTTCTTTAATTAGAAGTATTGGAGGTTCCGTTTCCTTCCTCCTAAATTCAATTGCATTCAGTTTCATATCTAATGCAACCTTTTGCAGAGGTAAAATGTTTTTGAAAAGCCCTGTCATTTTAAAACATCAGCTCCTAAGTAAGCAGAATAACACCGCAGGAACGTAGGAACAAAAATCAGTAAGACCTCGAGTCTAACTCTGCATTACTATAAAACAGAGCTTAGGTCTCACCCCACGGATTTCCCTGGAAACAAGTCAAGGATCATTCATTTAGAAAATATCTACAATGTGCCAGGTAATGTTCTAAGTGCTAGGGTTACAAAGAAGAAAGATGTGGTCCCTGCTTCCAAGGACCTGGAAGTTAGCAATGATTAGCCTTGGTCTCACCAGGTTGGGGTGGGGAAGGGGGAAGGGAACATGTGACAGCAGGAATGGCCAGACAGTATTTGGTCAATCAATGAATTACATTCCTTTAGAGCCCCCTACTGGAGAGGTTGGTGCCAATAATCTCCTTCTCACTTTCCTTAACTTGTTTTTTTTGCTATTTATGTTTGAGTTACCAAGGTTATATTGAACTAGAGTTTCCTAAGTACATCCAAGTGCTATGGAAGTGGGAAAGCTCTGAGAAATGTTCCACGGTCAAGCTGACATGGAAAGCACTACAGCTCTGGTTGCTTCATGGGGCTCCATCTGGCAGCAGGAGATTCTGCAGGGAACTCTGTCGCCTGCTTTGTTAGCACCCTTCCCTGAAAAGGCCTCCATGGCACAGGCTTGCCCCTCTCTAGGTACCTACTACCTTTGGAGCTCCACTTGTCACTTCCACAGAGAGCCTTTCCAGACTGGCCACCAGCATGCAAGCATGGTCACAGGTATGACTGTTCATCTGTGAGATGACCTGATGAATGTTTCGTGCCAGACTGCACATTCTGTAAACACAAGGCTCAAGTCTGTTTTAAATATTTGAATCCCCAGCACCTATGCAGTGCCCAGCACATAGTAAGAGCTTAATATTTAATAAATGAATGAACCAACATCAGCACATAGTAAGAGCTTAATATTTAATAAATGAATGAACCAACATCAGGGAATATGTTTGGGAAAATGTCACACTAACCAAGGTTCAAAGTGTGCTTGTTAAGAAGGCTTCTAATTCCACCCCAAAGATTTACAGGTGTTTAAACTGCTGGATAGGTTGTATACTGTATGTTCAGGAAAGACCTACCCAATTTATTCTGAATCCCCCTTAGGGAATAAACAGGCAAAACAGAAACCCTGGAGTTTGTTTGAGTACCTCAAGAGTCTGGTAAGAAATGCTATGAGGTACCCAGATAGGGAAGGAGAGATGGCAGCGGTAGGAGAATTGATATTATCTCAGTATATCATGGGGCCAGATGTAAGGGAGAGAGGAACATGAGAACGTTAAGGGCATGTACCAGGAATGCTTGTTAAGATCACTTCCTTTTAACATGCTACTGTGGTCTGTTTATGGTGGTCTCCTCTATGTAAGAGCCTCAAGAGTTAGGGGGTGTGTATGGCTCATTGCTGAACCCCACACCTATAGAACAACACCCAACACAGGGCACGCGCTGAGAGGCTTGTGGAACGAACTGAACAAACATATGAATTAGCAAATTAAGGGATTAATGAGTCAGGATCTGTGCGAGACTGGATGTCATTCTGGAGGCCAGTATGAAGAAGTACAGCAAAAGAAGCCCAATGCTCACTGCTCGGTCATAATCCGACCACGGAGAAGACCAGAGGTGGGGGGTCTGAGAGACAGTGGCTCTCACTTGGGGCTGGGTTCTTAGGAACAGGCAGGTAGAAAGTATTGCTCTAAAAAGCAAAGGCCTTGATTTGACTGCAGGTCTGAGTAAGGGGACTATTTGCTCTGAGGTTGTATCTCAAGTAGGAGCATGAGGCTCACAGTTGGGCCACACATGAAAAGGGGGATTGTCCCCATCTCCCCATCTAGGGGAGTCTCCTTGTTATCATTTGGTTTAAAGAGAACATGGAACTCAGGAAACCATTGCCAATTTAGGAATCAAATCTCAATGACCTTGGTAAGAGAGAGAGAGAGAGAGAAAAGGGGTGCGTTGAGACTACTGAAGTAGGAGCTGGGCCCAGGGCCCCGCAGGATGAAAGCCCTTGTTAAGAAGGGCCATGACAGGGCAGGGCCTGGAGGGGACAGTAAAACATTAGTGGGAAAGGAGCAGTTGCTGACAGCCAAGTTGGGAAATGAGGAGATGGGACTTAGGCAGTGCCTCTGTCTACTGAGAGACGAAGAGGAACCTTACCTTAGGACTAGAGCCAAGAGCTATGGATAGCTCAAACCAGGGTGTGGGGAAAGAAACCAACAGAATAGAAGATGAAGAGAAATGGTTATGAGGTCAGTATCTGCTCAGTAATCTGCAAAGTTTATAGGTGCATGTGGTCCCAGACATGCAGAGTTGCTAGTTGGCCACCAAAGGGGGGGGGGGGGGGGTTAAAGAAAAGGACTTCTCATTTCCCACCTATCTGAATTCCAGTACATCCAAGGCCTTGGTATATAACTTGGAGAAAGGTCAGGAGTCATCTCTCAAGTCCAGCAGCTTAAGCAGCCAACTTTTAGAGTAGGTTGAATTTAAAGATTCCTAAAAATTATGTAAGTTTGAGCCCCAAATATAATGTGACAAAGACAGCCCTGGAATCCAGGAAGAAATGCTGCGAAACCAGGGGGCTGATTTTCAGAGCAAGTCACTTGGCTCAATTCCCTATCTGATGCTTGAATATGTATGTCCAAGGACAGGAAACTCAATTCTTCTAACTGTATGGTTCACCTCTGGAGCTCTGAGTTAGAACGTTTTTCTTGTGCTGAGAGTCAAGCGTATGCCCCAGGTACTTCCAGAAACAAGTTTAATCCATTTTCTAAAGAACCCCACTTCAAATACAGCAGTGCTCTCATGGCAAGTCCCTACCGAGTCTTCTCTTCTTCAGGCTAAATAGGTCCAGTTCTTTTAACCACTCCTCGAATGACAGGTTCTGAGTCCCCCTCACCATCTAATGTCTTCTGAAAGTCATCTATTTGTCTATGTGCCTCTTAAAGTGTAGCGCCTGGAATGGAACACATTTATGTGCTGTTACCTGGTAAGCTTATAGTGGGGTGAGACCATCAAGCTCCTTAGGTGACACACTTCTGTGGTCACATGTAGTTCTGGGGCAGCATCATCAAACTGCCAATTTTAATGGACAAATTCAGAATTTTGTTTACTCATAGTGGGCTCTGTAGTCAGACTGCCTGGGTTCAAATTCTGGCTTGCCCATGTATTGTCTGACTTTACTCAGCATTTCCATGCTTTAGTGTCCTTATCTGTAAAGGAGATGATAATACTTTCTTCATAGGATTGCTTGAATATAAGAACTTACCTACATTTTAGTAACTATTACAGTTGGCATTAACTATTATTATCATGCTTATTCCCCAATCCCATATTTATATGGTTGGGTCCTCAAGTAGAAGACTTGGGTTATCTATAATTAACTTTATCCTGTTATATTCTGGCCTCTCTGGATTTATGAAGCCTTATTTAGGCTCACTGTTATTTATCTTTCCCTTAATGGCTGTCACTGACACATTTGGTAAGTATGCCTTGTCACCCTCTATCCAAGTCATTAATAATGTTCGACTTGGCCGAGCAGAGATCCATTAGAGTCTCTCTCCAGGGTGATGGTGATCCATTTTCCAGCACCTTATGGATACTGCATTTAATTAGTTGCAAATCAGCATACTGAATCTCCTTACATCTAGCTCCTAATCTTTTTATTGTTTCCATTAAAATAGGTCTGTATAATTTTTTGACATCTAGTATATCCTCCTTGTCTTACAGGAATCCCACTAGTTACTGTTTACAGCACACGTACTGTGTGAGGCCACAATAACCTGACACACTAGTATTATTACCCACATTTTAGCAGATGAAGACACAGGTGCAATCAGCAGCAGAGCTGGGAATTGAACCCAGGCAGCCTTGTCTTTAGGCCCCTGATCTACCGGCATCAATGAGATTAGTATGACTGAACTTACTCTTAGTGAATCCATGCTGGCTGTGGGCACTCGGTTTCCTTTCCAAAATGCTCAGATATCATCTCTTTAGAAATACTTTCTAGAACCTTACACAGGTATACCATCAAGCTCCAAGCTCCACCAGCCTCTCTGGGGAATCTACCTTCTTTTACTCTGGAAAATTGGAAATATATTTGTTGGCCTTCTGATGCCCCTCCCAATCTCCTAATTCCTTAAAAATAATCACTAACAAATACTTGGCCACTGATTTAACTATCTCAGTACCTGTTCATTTGAGCTACAAATCTTGGACACATTTAGAGCAGGCAGTTTTAATTTCCTTTTAAGACTTGGCCCACTTCCAGGGGCTTTGAATCCAGAGTTATGGATGAGCTGCATTTGTTGGAAAGATTTTGTGTGCAGACTGCATTTTCAGGAAGTTGCTCTGGTCACATTCTTAAAGGAGACCATGAACTATGGATCTGTTCTCCTTATGGAAGTATTCTCTGCAAAGAGTAAACTGGGAGAGAGGCAGGCCCCCTTTCCTCTGCCAGCGCCTATGGAGTGAGGCGGAGTCTGGCCCCTGCCTGACTCAGGTGGAGTTTCTTTTAGGCAGGGGTAGGGAGGGGTAGTGGTAGCTTTGGGCTGTTTGCTAGGTCTATTTCTCTTTCTCTTGTCTTGATTTTGGCCTCCTGTCTTTTTCGTTTCTTGGAGAGCTCTCTTTAATGAGCTCTCCACTTTCCTTGCAACCAGCAGCAGCTGAGATACAGAATCCAAGCCAGTTTCTCCATGCTTTCTCCTCTGGAGCTCATCCTTAGACACCTCTGTTATTTTTTAAAGTTTCCCTTCTTCCAGTAAGGACTACCACCTGACTCTGCCCAGTCTTTCCCTCTGTGGCTACCATGACCTGACAGGTTGCTTTACCCACAGTGATTCCATCACCTCGGTATGAATTTAATTCAAAGAAGCAGCACTAACAGATAAAATTATCAGCAAGGCCAATCAAAACGTGTCAGACACTGGGAATCACATTTCTGGCATATAATTAGCACATTTCTCTCACCTCTTGGTCAATTTTGCCATCTGTGCCAGGAGCACGCCAGTCATGTCCTCCTTGGTCCGGTGGTCTGGCTGCATTCTCCCACACCACTGCCGCCCTCTCCTCCTCTCTGCTTACCCTCCTGCTCCCAGAGCTGCACTCTTGGACTCATGGCTTTTTTTCAAACAGGAGTGACTCCTCGTGTTGACAGATGATGCTACTACACTTCCCTTCATAACGGTCTGCTGCTTTTGAGTGGGGCATTCCTTCCATCCTAAGCAAGAGTCCTACCACACCTAGGGCGGTGGAACTAAGAATCACATTTACTATGCTATCATCTTAAATGAATTTCATTTTGCTTTGTACACTGACATAGAAATAGCTGAGGTCTTACCTAAGGCTTCTGATACCCTTTCTAATGGCTTTGGGAAAATAAATTCCTAGACCTTTCACACTATTATTTTATTCTCATTTAATGTGAAATCCTAGTGGCCAGGGTGCTAGGCTTTCATCCTATTTTAAGGGTGTTCCTTCACTCCGAGGGACATATTTTACCCAGAAACCAGGGACTGTGCTCACCTCAGGCGCTCTTTATAATCATAAAACTGAACACTTACAAGAGAAGTGGCCACTTGTCACTATAACAGTATTCACGGTTTCTGAGCATAGCAATCTGCAGGTTAGTATACTAAATTCTGATTATATTAAAATAGCAGTTCTAAATATTGACTTAAGATGTCACACATTTTACATAAGGGAATGTAACACAGAAAGATTATAAAGATCACTGTCTTATTTATATACCTTAAACAGCACAGAGCCTTACAATTCAAAACAAAAAAATGTGCATGTTGCACAGCGGTATCCTATATATGTGCATTTAATTTAAACAAATTAACTGCTTTTTAACTGCTTCTTTGTAGTATCTCCTTATACAACAGGGAGATAAGGCACACTGCGGAGAGGCTAATTTGAATAGTGCAGGTGATTCTGCCCGCCCTCACCTCTTGTAGTTAATAAACAAGCTCTGGCATGAGCATGAGATGGAAGCGGTAAGTCCCTGGTTCCCTTGGGCCCAAACAGAGGCCAACTACTTCATCTGGTGCTTAACCAAAGAAACTGCAACAGTATGCTCAACACAGGAGAAAAATCTGGTTGCTATATCTATTACTGTACTTGATGGGTAATTTAACAGAAAAATGTACCCTGCCTAAAAATTCTAACTTTTCCACCCTTTAAAACTGTGACTTTATTTGTATACATACATATACAAGGGTGGGACAAAAGCAGGTTTACAGTTGTTTGTATGGAAGAATAATACAGTAATCTATACAAATAAAAGGGTAATATGCTAATTAGACCGGGTCAACTGGCCATCTTCTGGATGTCCGACTTCCTTCCAGACAAAGTCATGGTGGTGGGGGCCAAGGCAGAGGCAGTTAGGAGAGAGATCAGGCTGGCAGGGGGGGCCGTTGGGAGCATTAGGCAGGCAGACAGGTGAGTAGTTAGGAGCCAGTGGTCCTGGATTGCGAGAGGGATGTCCGACTGCCAGTTTAGGCCTGACCACTGAAGGGTCCCAGATTGGAGAGGGTGCAGGCCAGGCTGAGGGACATCCCCTTGGCGCCCCGCCCTCCCCGCCACCGTGCATGAATTTCATGCACCCGGCCTCTAGTTAATAAATAATAACATAAGAATAAACTGTTTCACATACACTGTAAACCTGCTTTTGCCACACATGTATAGATGCTGTCTTCTTTCTTCCCACTAGGGGGCAGCAGTATATAGGCAAGGACGATAGAGAAGGTTTAGGAAAAACAGCACACCTGTTAATCGGAGTTGCAAGTATAGTTAGAAGTCTATAATTTTTATATATGTTACCTTGAATGTGGCAAATGCATCGGAAGCTATGTCAAATGTTGACATTTCGACATATCTGAAGAAATCATAAAACTGTTCTGACCACAAAATGATTTTTGCAAGTGGTTCATGTCTGATGCACTCTCTTAACATTATTCCACAATTTAGAGCTATTTCAGGAGATTCATACCTGCAAAAAGAAAAAAACAAACATGGTTGCTTTTTTAAAACTCCAACACTGAACAGTTCAAATTTTTAGAAAAGGATGCTTCAGGAAGTGCCCTTGAATGACCAGAGCAGGTTACACACAGCATCTCTCATTACATGTGCTCAGTGAATTTTCTCTAGCGGGCACACACACTTTAGTTGGTGAAGATGGCTCTAACCCAAAGAAAAATAACAGCTATGAGAGTGATCGTGGAAATAAAAGTTCATTATTTAAGGTAAAAATCTTGAAGAGAAGAGAAGCATTTAGTAACCACAAAAGGGTTACTAGCTTTACATGTGGGGTGCTCTCAACACTTCAGAAAAACCAAAAGCTGAATAAAAAAACAATATGAAATAAATTAGTTCCCTAAATTCATAGTATCTAAAAGGCTCTAACACATGTACAGCCCTTATATTTCATTGTTTCAAGTCAATACTCAAAATAGTACTTTCAAGACTACTGGCAACATCTAAGCCCTACAGACTTGAAAGCCTGGTCCTGAGGATGTCAGTCAGGACTCCCGCAGTGGGCAGAGGGGAGTCCACATGCAGCCTTCCTCTACATCCATCTTGGTGTTTCTACAGTCTCCCTTCCCTATGAACAGAAAGAAAACCTCATTTCCCTTTCACCCAGCAGGCCTTTCGCTTTTGACATGCATCAACCTCCTTGGACCGGCTGTGCTGTTCAGCTCAAACACATAGCTCTTTCCTTTACTTCCTTCCAAGCTGCTTACATGGTTTAATGTCTTTTCCGCACAATCTCCTGCAGTCAAATTCCATTTTCCAACATCCTACCAGCAAAGACCTCTCCTGGACAAATCCGCCTTTTCTCCTAACACAGGGTCTATCACTTAGTGTCCTGGCAGTGCTGACCTTCACATCTCTCTCAAAGAAAAAAACTCTCCCAGTTCTCCTTTCTACCCCTCTGACTGTTCTATTTTTTTTTTGCCTGGCCTCCAGTCTGCTAGCAAACACCCATACAATCTTGCTTCCACCATGACTCCTACAGGTCTTCTGCCTAGGTCTACACCTGAACTATACATTTCTGTTGGCATTTTCTGTTGTCTCTGGACAACTTCAATTAAAGGTCTACCATAAACTCCACATGTCTAAAATGAAATCTCATCTCCCTCCACAAAAGAGGTCGCCACCCCTGCTTCCATCTAAGTTGGCATCACTGCTGTATTTTTAATACCTGAGTCTGAAACAGTTTTGAGAGAACTGTCTGTGATAATGGTAATGGTTTTTATCTGTGCTGTCCATTATGGTAGTTACTAGGCACATGTGGCCATTGAGCACTTGCAGTTTGGCTCAAATGACTAAGGGCCTAAATTTTAAAATGTCATTTAACTTAAATTAATTTGAAATTAAATAATTACCTGTATTGGACAACATAGTTTCAACTATGCCCTTTTTTTTTTTCTAATTGATGTGAGAGAGAAACATTGATCAGTAGCCTCCCAGAGGTGCTCCAACCGGGAATCGAATCCGCAACCTGGGTATGTGCCCTGACTGGGAATCAAACCTGTGATCCTTTGGTGCACAAGACGATGCTCCAAATAGTTGAGTGACATTGGCCAGGGCCCAAACTTACCCTCTTTCTCTGCTCCAAATCTTCCCATCTCCAGTGCTTTTTAACTGCTTCTTTGTAATATCTTAGTTTCAGTTCCTGTTATCTGTTCCTACTTTGGCATTAACGCAGACCGAGAGAAATGCAAGTGTCCCTAACCAACACCTATGTTCAAGCTCTGTCTTACCAAATCTATCCAACACACAAGTATATCAATAGCACTTCCAGCTTAGGTGTTTAAAATGATTTCTTCTTGCTGATCAAATAAAGACAACCGTATGGGCTTGATGCCTATCTCGGCTTTGCATCAGATCTATTCGTCTGGCATAGTGTCGCCTCCCACTCTGCCATAAAGCATCCTGCTCTTCTTACTGCTGCCCACCACTCTGTTCAATTGTGACCCTGTACCTACTCTTTTTTTCTGCCAATTTAAACCACCTGGAAATTCACTCTTATGTTCCATCTTTTACCAACACTTGCCTTATTGACTAACCCCACCCCCCTATTGTATCCCCTGAAATCCTACAGTACTAATTGTTATCTAGTAGCATTACCCTTTTGTTGTACATAGATTCATCACAGATCTCAAGATGATCAAAACTACATTGCTTTGTATCATTTATGGTAAGTCAGCTAGATGGCTGATTATGATTAAAATGTCTGCTTGGAAAATGGCTAATCATATAATTTATCTTTGCTGATCTTTAGTAAGGAGACTAGAATTCAAGGGTAAGACAGTTTGGTACAAGTTGGGCAGGTTTTGATGGCAGTTTGTCAAGCTTATCTTATACGATTAAACCATAAACCAATCATTACAAGGCAAACAGTTATGCTGTACAACCTGTTAGCACTAGAGTGGAGGGCACATTAACATTTAAATCGCCAAAGAAGCTGCCTCCAGATGCAGTCTAATACTAGCAACTAGAGTATTTTCAAATGCAAATTAACAATGGCAACCGAATAGCTGGAAGTACGCATAGCCACAGCAGATAATCACATCCTATGGAAGTAATCTAAACTAACTGACCAACAGAAGGACAACAATCTTAAAAGCAAGTTCACAGGACTCCTTAAAGAAATGGCTATTTCCAGGACCAAAGACAGAACTCACACAAAATAAGCCAGGGACATCATGTGCTGAAAGCACAGAAACATCAAAGCCTTATGCAGTCTTGATAAAAGGACACGGAAGCCAACTTGAAGGAGAGGAGCTCTCACTGGTCCAAGAAGGGGCAGTTTGAACATAAAATTTGTGATTTTTTTTTTTTCACACAAAAAAATGACCCAGTTACTTCAACAAATAAATGGTATATTTTAAAAAGGGGGTCAGGAGCTATTACAGATGAAAAGAGAGTTAAGTAAGAATCATATCAACCAAATTCAGTTTGTGGGCTTTGCTTAGAACCTGACTTGGACAAACTAAAGGGAAAATGCCATTTTTTTGTGGCATGAAAATCAAGGAAATCTGAACACTGAGCATTAGATAATGTTAGGTTTGTAAATGGTATTGCGACCATGTGAAAAAAAAGAAGATGTATCATCTTACTAGGGATGCAAACTGAAGTGACATTGTGTTTGAGGAGGAAAAAAGGGAGGAATACATGAAACAAGAAGGACACAGTTTTAAGAAATGCTGAAGCTGGGAGATGGAGGAAGGGTGTGTCGTATTATCCCCTCCAGTCTGATGTACATGTTCCACAGTACAGGCTAGAAAGGGTCCCAACACCAGCAGCATTCTGCAAGTGTCTCCTTCTCTTCTTTCCAGCTGAGGTTTCTGCTCTGGCTAGTTCGGATGGATGAGAGCTTTAAACTTTTTCTTTAAATTGTTATCTTAATATTCTTACTTACATGATGTTTAACAATGTTCCATTCATACCCTTGGCTACTCTAAAGGGAAAATGTAAGCAGAGATAACTAATTTATAGATTTTAATAATGATGGCTACCTATACAAAAGGAAATTATTAGCTTTAAAAAATACATAAAGATTCCTGGAAGCTGCCTGAAGAACACTAAAATTTGCCCTAGCCGGTTGGATAGAGCGTCGGCCTGTGGACTGAAGGGTCCTGGATTCAATTCCAGTCAAGGGCACATGCCTGGGGTTGTGGACTCGATCCCTACTAGGGGCGTGCAGGAGGCAGCCAATCAATGATTCTCTCTCATCACCATTTCTCTCTCTCTCTCTTTTCCTCTCTGAAATCAATAAAAATATATTTTAAAAAAAGGACACCAAAATTTCAGACTATTCCCTACATGTCTATATACAAAACTCTGGATTGACACAACAAAAAAATTAGATGCCAAAAGTTCTGTATGGCAACATGTGAAGAAGCAACACAGATAGTTAAAAATAGAAAAAAAGAAACAGAATGCTGGCGTCCAAGGCACGCACTGACTCATGCTTTGTCTAAGCAAGTTTGAACTTGAGGGAAGTGTTAAACCACAGAGATAGGAATCAAGTGAGGCAAGTGGTACAGCTAGGAGTAGGAGAGCAAGCTGATTCACACCAACATCCATGCCAGTAAAACGCCTGCCCACCAATTTAACAGGACATCACCAATGCTGGGGCAGACGCACACCATACCCAAAGCTGGCCAACAGGTCTGGTGTGAACTGACAGGAAGTCACTTTACCAATCAGGGAGGCTCAGTGATGAAGGAGGACAGGATCGGTTTTGTTTTGAAGTTTAAGCTTTTAGGCTTTTGGGGATTTTTTTTTTTTAAACTGACAAATTACCCAAACACAAATGCCTGCTTAGTCCAGGAGTAATTCCAGGGAGATGCACTGTGCTTTACCAAATTAAATGGGTTAGTGAGTGGACACACATAAAAAGCAAAGGGTACTAATTCACAACCATGTTCTTTGTTGACTAATTGAGTTAAGCTATACAGCTCCAGTTACTAGGGAGCTTTTACTGCCTTACAGGGTGCAGGTGTACCCAAAGATGTCTTTAAATACATGATTTAACTGACATTTCATACACTTATAACTTTTTAAATCTTAGAGAACAGAAGTAAGATCACAGAGGACTTTTATTTTTCAGTCATGTATGATTTGAAAATTTAAAGACTCATGATTCACCTACCTTTAAACTTCTATGGGCATTTTTTCAAATTCAATTTAGCTCACAGGCTGAATTTTAAGGAGGGAAATATGTTCAAGAGCTATAAAAAATCGAGCTGAGCGAACCATAGATAAAATGCTTTCCCACATTCACCATCCTGTTTTTGCCCAAGACCATCTTTCCTTTTTATTTTTCAACTGAGAATATAAATTTTATTACATTGTACATACCCTTTCAATAACATGAACAAAATATTCTGTTGGGTGCAGATGTATTCAACAGTAGGAGTTCTTGTACCAATTTGTCTTCTGAGAATATTGTTGAAAATTTGAGCCACATCTTTTTTGCCCTATTAGGAATACAATCATTAAAACATTTACCTGACTAAACATTAAAAAGCCCATCCACCCTCCCAGATACACTCAAATCAAGGCATTGAATAATGACCGAATATATGACCTTAAAACATTCACAGACATGAAATTTGATTTATAATTTCAAATTCTAAGTTTTAATAGTATACTATTTTTAACCTGAGCAATGTGTCGACAAAGTGAAATCTCACTACATATAATTTCAATCATTCCTCTCAATCATGCTCAGATATGAAAAACAAAACCTTGCTCTATGTTTACAATGTTCAGGGACCTCATTCCCACCCAAATGGAAAAAGCGGCCTAAACAGGATGCTCGTGTTGTAAACACTACACATATTTCCCTTTTATAGTGAAGAAAGGAGAAAGTGTATGCTGCTAATATAATAAAATGAAATAATTCCATAAGAAGCTGAACTTTAATGGTAAGTAGACACATGCCCCTATTAAACTAGGCCTACTTAGTAAAGACTATATAGGTTAATAATGAAGGTGCTAAGTATCACATAATGTAGTAGTTCAGAGGTCAGAATTACACCACTGTACTTGACTAAACAAAATAGACGGACATTACCGCTCTACAGTAAAACTGAAAAGCTGCATAAGAAAGTAACAAGTGCAGCACTGGATGGCAAGAGATGTTTCAGAATGGCCACTTGTGAAGAGGCTGACAAGCCTGCAGGAGAGATGGAGTGGGTGAGAGCTTTCCAGCACCAGAGATCACCCTGTGGCCCACCTAGGTCGGGAGCATTTGCTAAGAATCAGTCTCAGGGGCACACACTTCTTTTAAATTTGTGTCTCTAAAGTCCCAAATGAATATTAAATTCGGTGTCCAGGCTGGGGACTGGGATGGGTGGACAGAGAAGGAACTAGATGTTCCAGTGCATTCCCAACATTGCAGAGGAAATAAAAACTGTTGTTGAAATTTGATACACTATCAAAAATACATGAAATCAGCTACATAAATGGAAATATCAGTTCTACTTGTTCTACAGGATAGAAATAAAACTTTATTCTCTTTTATTATCAATATTATACTGGAGTAACCTATGAACCCACGCTTATATCCTTCTCCAAAACTGGATCTGGCTATATTGCCTGCTATTTTCTCCTCTGGTTTTGCAAGCACCTGAACAGACATCTAAACACTCAGGATGGTAGACACTGGGGCTTTCACAAAGCACACCCATAATAAAGAATCAAAGAATCATGACCATGCCGGAGCCCCTCAGTACTATGTATATGTGTGTGTGTGTATATATATATTATATATGTATATACTTCTCAGACTGGTACCAAGGACCATTATTCTCACTGTTCCCTGACTAAATAACATGGCATGATCAGCTGTGTAAGTTTGGGTAACAATCTCAAAAGTATACTAGAGCTAGGCAGGAGATGCAAATGGGTAAAGCAGGGGAAAAAAGTAGGCTGCGCTGCCTGCCACACACCCAAGTGTGGATCTCCTGCGTCACGGGGTAGTTGCTCCTCTGCTTCAGCTGAGGGGCCATGGAGGACTACAGGCCCCATGTTACCAGAGTCCAAAGTTTCAAGAGAAGCCAGAAATTCAAAATTGTGTATAATACCTCCTGCTATTTAAATGACATTCTAATTTAAACATTTAAAAGCTGTGCCAAGCAAAACACATATGATCTCTGCTGTAATGAATTCTCAACAGGTAAAAACAAAAACCAAAAAAATAACCACCATAATGTTCTCAGAGATCTCATCTACCTCTAAAATTCTAACATTCTAGGTCATCTTTAGATTGTTTATTCCTTGAGAACCAAGGGCCCGTGAATTATGTAAAACAGCAGCTGTTAATTACAGACAACCTAAATAAAAGGGAATAATGAATACCTAAGAACCTCCCTGAATGATGTGGTAAAATAAGGGGAGAAAAGCCTGGGACACCCTTGAGTTCCTGCCCTGGCTCTGCTAATAGGAGGCAGTGTGGGCATGCTTATAGATCGGCAACCCCTGAGCCAGGAGCCTGGCAGGAATCTTCAGATGTTTCAAAGGAGGGAGGCACATGGAAAAGGACTATGAATGGGGTGCTGTTGGTGAAAAGTAAGAGACTGGTTTCTTACCTCGAAGTCAATGAGCTGCAGGTCCGCCACCAGGGTGCTCAGGAGCCCACTATTATACAGTTCTTGAGCGAGCTGTGCCACTGCTTCCGTCTGCGGCTCTTTTTCATTTGTGCCATAGAGAATTTCTTTCATGGCAACCAGATTTTTGGAAACTTCTTCTGTGGCCTGATTTTGAGGGAGAGGAGAAAAAACAATTCATTTTAACAAACATATATAGCACACCTACATTTGTTAAATATCTTCGCTATGTACCCATGGACCTATGTACAAGCACCAAAAGTGGACAAGCCCAAGATGCCCTCAGGAGCTTAACACTGTGCATGTGTGTACACATGTGCGGGCCAACACAAATGCTCAGCAGGAAAAAACAGCAGATTCACATGTACACTTGAACACTGAAAACAATATTATGATAGAAATGCAACGGGAAGAAAATACTCAATTCTGCATCAAATGGGAGGTAAACAACATGGAAGAGGCACATGAGCTGACCCAGAGACTGGAGACACCGAGTAGCAAGAGCTGGGGAAAAGGAGATTTGAGGGGCAAGAACTGGCATGAGGGGGAGGAAGAAGCACAGGGTCTGTTAGAGAAAAGGTGTGGAGCAAGGGAGTGAGAGCAGAAAATGAAGCTGAAAGAGGCTTTGAATGCAACAGTAAAATATTAGCAATAAATAATACGCCACTTCTGGCCAAGATGGAGGAACAGGGGCCAGATTTTACCTTTCCCCATGAAAAAGACTAAAACATTGGAGATAATTATGAAACAATGAGTTCTAAACATTGAACTTCAGGCAGTAAAGGACAGTGACTTCTGAGAAGGGAAACAAATGAAGTGAACCTCACAACTGCCCAAGTTGACTATCAGGAGGGAATTTCTAGGCTACATCACAGGAAGAGGAAGCCAGGCAGAAGAGGGGGCCTCCATGAATTGAGCTGAGCTGAGATGATAGAGCTGCGCATCTGCGGAGCCCAAGGAGACTAGCATTCACAGCAGGGCAGAGTACTGTGTCTTTAAAAGGTAACTGGCTGTTTAAAGCATAAATAATTGTATTCTAAGGTTATGACACAAGCAGAACAAAAACATGCGGCAACAACAACTCAACTGTGGGTAATGGAGTATAGTGTAAATTCTTATATATGAAGCAGAATAATATTTCTTGAAGACAGATTTCAATAAGTTACAGTTATACACTCTAAGTCCTAAAGGAACCACTAAAAAAACAAACAAACAAACAAAAACACCAAAGAGTTATAAGTAATAACAAAGGAAACACAAGTAGAGTACTAAAGATAGATGAAAAACATAAAGGCTATAAAAAACTATAAAAGTCAAAGTATTTGTGAACAGAAATCAATTTCAAGGAGATTAGTTAGTACAGATTCACAGGACACAAGCATTTCATGGTACCTAAAGAACTATCTAGTTCCAAGATACTCCCTTCTACAATCTTCTATCCTCCTTACCAAATAATCACATTGCTTCACCTTAAATATTTCCAGTGTCTGCAGTGTTAGCAGATTCTGGAACCAGGTAGCTGTCAGAAAATTTTATGAGATGAACACTGCCTCACTATAGTGTCTGCTAGTCCTGGAGCTGCACTGCAGGGCAGGCAGTATCCTAACTTCTCTTCCACAGAAAGGCTCCTCTTTGAAGGTAGCTTGCCCATTTCCCCTAAATAGTCTTCTTCCAGGAAACCTCTCAGCTTCTTTAACTATCCTCCTAAGAAAGACAGTGCTAATGTTCCAACCCTATCTAAAATGGAATAATGCAGAAGACATCAGACCACCACTTTCCTACTAATGTCACAAATGTTAATGTGGCCCAAGGCTACCTTTAAGAATTTTTGCAATTATATCATACTAGTGACCTGGTGCACAGATTTGTGCACATTGAAAGGAAATTAATTAGAAGGTGGCCGGCGGGGCGGGACTGGGCAAGAGGAGCTGGACACACCCTGGAGCCAACCTCCCACGGTCCCTCCCCGGTGTCTGCGGAGTGAGTGGGGTCCCTCTAGCAGGTGTGGGTCCCTCGGCCTGGCCTGCGGGGATCAGGCTGAAACCGGCTCTCTGACATCCCCCAAAGGGTCCCAGAGGGCACTCTGCAAAGTTGCTATGGTACTGGGTGTGGAATGCAAACACAAGTGTGCAGTAAATCAGATTCAGGGCCGACAGTGCCCCAGCAACAACATAACCCACAGCCGAATGTGGAATCACGTGGCCCCGCAAATAAACGGGCTCCCTCCTCTCTGGTTTTGGGGTGAGTCATCCGAGAACCACTGCTGCTAAGTCAGTGCACGTGATCAGTGTGTGTCATAGCGACCTGTCAGACAGTGGGAGGGACAAACAGCATATTAGCCTTTCATATATATATATATATATATATATATATATATATATATATATATTTATATTTCATTCAAAACCAGATCTTTGAATGACAGTACAATGAAGGCTTTAACTCTTTTGACTATTTAATTTCATTTCATTTCATTAACAGTCCAGCATTCAACACTGTGGAGGTATTTCTGGATTTGGAAGGACATCCAATATACTAGCTATCACTCTTCTGTTTGTACGGTCTGAAAATCTGATAGGTATGCTTCCCATGGCCTCAATCATTAACCAAAATGCTGAAAAGGAAATAACCATAAAGGAATCATTATACCATTGAATCATTCATTATGTTCTCTTCAGTAACTATCTACTTACTAATAATCTTTGGGCATGGCCACTCAACCACTTACATACACCTATTTCCAAATCATACTCAAGTGGCATTTTGTTAAATACTTTGATAAAATAAGAATAACTATTCCTTCCACACTTTCTGAACATAAGAAAATGAAATAAAGTTAATTTGGCAAGACCTTTTATGCTGACATCTACTAACCACTATTTTCTATTCTAAGTGCTTATAAATCCTCCTCCTAAAAATCCCATTATGAAACCTTAATCCAGTGGTTCTCAACCTTCCTAATGCCGCAACCCTTTAATACAGTTCCTCATGTTGTGGTGACCCCCAATTTCATTGTTACAAATTGAACATAATTAAAGCATAGTGATTAATCACAAAAACAATATGTAATTATATATGTTTTCCGATGGTCTTAAGTGACCCCTGTGAAAGGGTTGTTCGACCCTCAAAGGGGTTGCTACCCACAGGTTGAGAACCGCTGCCTTAATCAGTCTCAATGTTAAGCAGAATCTTAACATTTCCAATCTGCTGTTACTACTGTATTTGCTAATGACTCAGATTTCTGACAGTTTGTCATCCAATATACAAATTTTCAGTCTGATTGGTGTGGCTCAGTGGTTGAGCATCAACCACTTGATTCTGGGTCAGGGCACATGCCCAGGTTGTGGGCTCGATCCTCAGTAAAGAGTGTGCAGGAGGCAGCCAATGGATTATTCTCTCTCACCATTGATGTTTCTCTCTCTCTCTCTCTCTCTCTCCCTCTCCCTTCCTCTCTCTGAAATCAATAAAAACATTAAAAAATTTTTTTGAGTATCCCAGATTGTACCTTTTCTGGGCCAATATATCAAATCATTTATCAATAGTAAATGTTCTCTTAAATCTAGTTATATGTGCTTTTTCAACTTAATTTTACTAATCTTCATTCTTAAGATATTCTCTTTAACAGGGAAGAATCTGACATTTAGTAGGTTTTCTGAGTCTATTTTCTGTTGATTTTACACCAGTGACGCTAAGTAGTAGGCCTCAGCCCCCAATGCTTCTCTGGCTAGATCAAAGTTTTGAGGCTCATAGCAATCCTTCATATGCCTCACTTTATACTCTTCTCTGAAATTATATGATTTTAAATCTAATTTAGATCATATTCTAGGCTCTCTTCTGAGAGCAAAAGATGAATAAGAAGGGGGAGGGGTGAGTGATAGCCAGAGTACGGGGTTTCTTTTGGAGGTATGAACTGTTCTAAAACTGACTGTGGTTATGGTTGCACATTATGTGTGAATAAACTAAAACCACTGAATTATACACTTTAAATGGGTGAATTATATGAGTTATGTCTCAACAAAGCTGTTTAAAAAAACAGGGAGGGGAGAAGCAAGGAAATAGAAAGCTAGTTGCGCTAATTCTAAAATGAAAGCCCACCTGAATTCACATTTAAATCCCTCCCCTTACCTTTCCTGTCACATACATTGTACACTCATTTACCCATGTTAATCCTCTCTGCTTCTGGACTCCATCTATCTCCTGCCTTCTCAGAACTCATCCTGTCTGTTATCTCATCTTCTAATATAGTCAACTTCCCTCTCATTTGATTTTAACTGTGATCAAGACTCCCATTAACAAAACCAAACTCTCCTTTGACTGTATAACCCCTTCCTAGTCACTGTCCCCCATAACATATACCTGTTTGCTATAGTCCACATCTCTTTCCTATTCACTCTTCAATCCAAATCCATGTGGCTTCTACATCTAGTTACCAATGACCTGCCTGCCATTAAATACAATTTCCCTTCTTCATTACATGTGAGCTCCTGGCAGCATTTGCAGTTGTTGATTACACCCTTCTTCTCAAACCACCCCTCCTTTGTCCTCAGTGACTCACCACTACCCTAATTTTTTCCTTCCTGTCTCCGTTTTGGCTCAGCCTCCTTGACTAGACCATTTAAATATTGGAATTCCTCAGGGCAGGGTACAAGGCCCTCTTCTCATTCTATCTTCTCTCCCTAAGTGATCTCACCCACACCCACAGCTTTAATTAACACCTCAATGCAGACGCCTCACAGATTCCTATCTCTAATCCAGTTCTTTTACTAGTACACCCAGCAGCCTACTCAAAATGACTCCACTTGGATGTCTCAAGGTCCCTCAAAACTAACACATCTAAAACAACTCATGATCTTGCTCCAATGCCTGGTATTCTTCCCTTGTTCCCTATTTCAAGGAGTGATACCACTACTGATGTGAGTATACATGTTAAAAGTTAGAAATCATCCTCAACTCCTCCTTCTTCCCTACCCGGCCCCAATATCTAATTCATCACCAAGTCCCCCTAATCCATCTATTTATCTCCCCACCCCCACCATCACTACCCAAGTTAGAGTCCCCATAACTACTACCTACTTGGCCTACTAAGTAGCCTATTGACTATTTCCTTGAATCCTTAGAAACCACTCTCCACAATACAACTACAATGATCTTTTTATAACACAAATATGATTGTCATTCCCTCTGCTTATAATGCTTTAATTACTGACTGCTCTTAGAATGAAGAAAATTCCTTCTTAACATGGCCCATAAAAGTACTCATGGTCTGATCCTACCTCTCTGACCTTACACATGCACTACAATTTCTCCCCCACTACCTATTCGCTACTACTCAGGTCACACTGGTCTCCTTTCAGAATCCTTGCACATATGGTTCCCTATGCTTGGAATGTTCTTTGTGCCCATACCCTGCCCCACCTCCTGGCCAACTCCTATTCTGCCTTCATTGCTCAGTTCAATGATCACTTCCTCAGAGAAGTCTTTCTAGGTAAATTTTATCATACATTCTCCTACCACTATGTACTTCTTCATAGTGTTTCTCCAGTTGTATGTAATGCTGCTTTACCTTGTGATTCTCAATTAATGTCTGCTTCCTTCTATATTCTATTAGGAGCCCAGTGCTTACAGGTGTTCCATACATGCATAAAGAAGGGTTGAACATCAGCATACTTGATCACTGGGATATAAAATCCAGATGTAAAAAAATGTGTGACACTGTAAGTCAATGAATTCCCCCCAGATGTAGTGCAAGGACCTGAAGGTAGGACACCTTGAAACCTCTCATCAAGAAAGTTAAGGGAGACTACCTGACAGAGTTAAGTGGTAAGCAAGGAACCTCCCTGTGTTCTTACAGGAAAACCAGCTTGGTAGTATAGTCTGTCTATGGGGAGGGGTAAGAAGAATACTTTCATCTTTCACTTGCTCTATTTCAGATTTATTTGAATGCTTTACAATTCACCTTTTGCTTTTTTTTTTAAAATATATTTTATTGATTTTACAGAGAGGAAGGGAGAGAGAGATAGAGAGTTAGAAACATCGATGAGAGAGAAACATCGATCAGCTGCCTCCTGCACACCTCCCACTGGGGATGCGCCCACAACCAAGGTACATGCCCTTGACCGGAACCAAACCCGGGACCCTTCAGTCCGCAGGCCGATGCTCTATCCACTGAACCAAACCAGTTACGGCGCCTTTTGCTTTTTTAAAAAGCAAAAAGATAAAGAGAATGAGACAAATAGAACAAAGTGCTAACTATGTTGTACTAATCTCATTTCTACTTCTGTTTCATCCCCATAAGACAGCCCCATAATTTTTAATATTTCTAAGAAGTAACTAAGTTTATGTCTATACTAGAGGCCTGGTGCAAGAAATTTGTGCATGGGTAGGGTCCCTAGTGGTTGCCAGCTGCTGGCCAGGGCCTTCCTTCATTCCATGCCGCCCCCTGGTGGTCAGTGCACGTCATAGCGAGCAATCGAACTTCCGGTAGGTCAAACTCCTGAGGGGACACTTTGCATATTAGGCTTTTATATATATAGACTAGAGGTCTGGTGCACAAAAATTTGTGCACTCGGGGGGTCCCTCAGCCTGGCCTATGCCCTCTTGCAGTGTGGGACCCCTTGGAGGATGTCCACCCCAGTGGGGACCCTCACCCCATGGAGGTTTGGCCAGCCTGGGTGAGGGGCTGATGGCTGTTTTCAGGCTGGCCACACCCCCTTTAGGATGGGGGGGTCCCCACTGGGGTGCCTGGCCAGTCTGGGTGAGGGGCTGAGGGCCGTTTTCAGGCTGGCCAAGCACCCTGGTGACGTAAGCTCCCAGCCTCTCCTTTCTTTTTTTTCCCTGAGATTTATTACCTTCTATAATTGAAACTTTGTTGCTTTCAGTGGAGCTCAGAGCCGGGCCGCGGCAGGCGGGGAACCTTGGCTTCCTCCATCACTGGAGCAAGCAAGCCTCCTGCTCACTCCAGCTCTGTGGCTGCCGGCCGCCATCTTGGTTGGGTTAATTTGCATATAGTCGCTCTGATTGGCTGGTGGGCATGGCTTAAGGTGTAGTGAAAAGTATGGTCAATTTGCATGTTTGTCTTTTATTAGTATAGGATATGTAAGTAGGTCAATCTTAAAAAAGAGTGCCACAAATGATGCAAAATAAAAAGCTAAGGACTGGAATGGGTCTTAACAGTAAAAAGCCTGACTCAAATTATTCAGAAATAGATAATAGCAATGGGGATAAGAGACTTCCAAACCTGGTCATTCCCATGGTTAGTTACCATTTATAAAATAATCAGCAGCATGATATAAAAGACAAACTAAAATTCTTCAACTTTATTATTAGCAGTCCTAATAAGAGATTAAACTCATATTTCAATAATTTTTGTTCCCCATTACATGAACAATTACAAGTTGATTAAACAAAAGCTTTAAAAAACTGTCCAAATGTTACTAAAAGATAATCAGAAAAACTTAAGAAGTCAATTATTTCACCAGAAAAGGCAACGCAGCAAGTATTTATGGGCTGAAGATGCCACACACAGAACAAATAAACTTGACCTTGTTTACATTTGACCTGGTTCCCTTCACCAGCATTTACACTAGTCACCCCATCCAGTCCCCCATCTCTGGCCTGCCTGTATCATGTCAGTATGGTCTCTGCCTCTCTGACCACATCCTCCTTATCTGTCACCTTCCTGCCTGTCCCCTCACACCTACCGAGTCAGCTATTCACACTTATAGCTCCTCCAAACACTGTATCCTTTTCAAGCTGCTGAGATCATCGTGTCACCTAATCCACTGGGCTTCTAATACCATGTTACCTGTCCTGCTAAGACTGCATGTTTCAGCATGCAGTTTTCTCAGCTCCAGGTTTCCTGATCCCTTAATCAACATTGGATATCCTTTACTAAAAACTTTTCCTATTTAGGCTACCAGGTTCTGAGCACTGTACAAAAAGTGACACAACTGAGCACACTTGGTTCACTGAAATTCATGCTGTTCGACTGCCTTCAATTCAGTCAGAAACATTCCTTCAAACCGGACTGATTTAAAACCAGTAACTCCTGGTAGCAACTATTTCAAAATTGCTCCAGTTCCCTCAGGAGACGTTAGTGTCTGTCTGTCTCTCTCTCTCTCCTCTGTATCTGAACATCTCCCTTTACTCCTTCCATATTAAGACAGACGTCCCATCGAAAACATCCCTGGTCCTCCATCTGTTGTGATGCATTTCTGTCACCCTCTGTTTCAATCCTGGAGACACACCAGAATCACTTGGGAGACTTGAAAAGGAGATGCCCACTCATCCGAGAGACTTATTAGTGACAAAAGGAAAAGGAGTACTTTTACAGAGATGCCACAAGAACCACCAGATCAAAGTGAATAGTAACAAGACTATTGGCCTCAAGTGCCTCCTGACAGCACACACAGGGACATCATCACTTCCCTGGTTTTATTGCCAAAAAGGTATCATCCTGCATTGAATCATGAAGAACATCAGCCAAATGCAAATTAAGGGACATTCTATAAAACAGTGCTGGAGTATGAAAGGCAGAGACAGAGAGATTGTTTCAGATTAAAGGGAACTAAGGAGATGTCACAACTCAACTCAAGGTGTCATCCTGAATTGGATCCTGGTCCAGAAAAAGGACACTAGTAGGAAAACTGCTGAAATCTGAAAAAAGGTCTGTGGATTAATTAATATTACTTGGTCAATGTTTTTCCTGATTTTGATCATTTTACTGTGGTTATGTAAAATGTTAACATTTGGGGAAGCTGGGTGAAGGGTACTCCTTTTGCAACCACTTTATGAGAATCTGTAAGGATATCCCACCATGTTAACAACAGTGGTAATTTCATGTGGAGTGGAATTAGATGAGCTTTATATTTTCTTTATGCTAATTTGTATTTTCTAAATTTTTTAGATTTAGAAATCAATTACAACTATTAGGCTTAATGAAGAAAGCACAGATCTCCTGCACACAAAAACATCCCCTCCCAACACACACACAATCCCACATTACCTAGAATGCTTATGAAAAGAGAAAGAGGAAAAAGTTGAAAATTTCAGCTTCCTCTCCCCCCACTGAGTGATTTCAAATAAACAGAACTTTGGCAAACAGATGCTGAAGTAAGAGAGAAAGAATCTGATGACTCTTAGGTTTTGAGCCAGAGATATTGAGACAACATTTTTAAATCAGTCAATCAAGAAGAGAGAGACCAATTTTGGGGCAGAGAAAATAAATTCTGAGTTGAAATTTTAAGTTAGAAGTGATGCCACAGTACAGAATCATAGCATCTTAAGTGTTGAAAAAGATGCTAGAGGTCATCTAAATCAGTAGTTTTTAAGTGCTTTTTGGGTCCTGATATCCTATTTCCTACTCCTGCCTGCCACAATTTTTTCAAAGTAAAAATCTTATGTAGAATCCCAATAAACAAATTAGAATAAAGTAAAACTAAAAAAGTGAATGGAGAAAGAGCCCCCGGAACATGTTTCCCTAGAGTACTCTTTGCATTTTTGTGGAACATCAAGTTTAAAAGCAAAACATATACTTTCCCTGCCTGCCCCCATTTCGACCAAAATAAGAATTCCTGCTATCTGTCTCATGAGAAGTATCATGCTTCTCTAGATAAATAGGTAGCAAACTTGTGGGTCATATGGTCTCTGTCACAACTACTCAACTCTGCAACTGCAGCAGGAAAGCAGCCAAAGACTGCAGGTCAATGAATGGGAATGGCTGTGTTCTAATAAAACTTTCTTTACAAAACCAGGTAATAGGCTGACTTGGTCCACAGTTTATTGACTCATGCTTTAGACAATATTTGGTGGGTACAGAAGATAGGTCAAAGGGTATGTGAACCTGAAATTAACTGTAGACAACCATCAAATCCTCTCAATTGTCCCTCAGAAATCTACTCTCATATCTTGCTTCTCCTTCTTACCCTTAGCTTTCCTTGTCACCAGAGTTCTCTTAGCAAGTTCGTCTTCTGCCATTACATCCATCTTCCCAGACATACTTCTAATCTCATCTCATCTCTGACTTTGAAACATTGCAAAAAGAATGGAAAATGGCACAGCACTCTAAGAAAAGAGTTTGGTGGTTTCTTATAAAACTAAGCAAGTGCTTACCATGTGACCCAAGATAGCATTCTTGGGCATTTATCCCAGAGGAAGGAAAACTTAAGTTCACACAAAACTGGTATAAAAATGTTCATAGTAGCTTTATCTGTAATAGTCCAAAACTGGAAATAGTCCAGCTGTCCATCAGGTGAATGCCTAACCACACTGTGGTAAATCCAGAAAATGGACTACTATTCAGCAATCAAAAGGAATTATTGATATACTGCTTGCATGGGTCTCATGGGAATTAAGCTGAATGAAAAAAGCCAATCTTAAAAGGTTACCTACTACATGATTCTATTTAAAAAACATTCCTGCCCTGACTGGTTTGGCTCAGTGGATAGAGTGTCAGCCTGCGGACTGAAAGGTCCCAGGTTCGATTCCGGTCAAGGGCATGTACCTTGGTTGCAGGCACATCCCCAGTTGGGGGTGTGTAAGAGGCGGCTGATCGATGTTTCTAACTCTCTATCCTTCTCCCTTCCTCTCTGTAAAATAATCAATAAAAAATATTAAAAAAATAAAAAATAAAAAACATTCCTGAAATAACAAAATTACAAATTTGGAGAACAGATTAGTGGTTGCCAGCAAGGGTTAGGGATGGGGGTGGGGGGTGGGTGGGGGAGGAGGAAACCAGTGTTGCTATAAAGGGATAGCAAGAGGGGGGCCTTGTGGTGATGGAATAGTTTTGAATCTTGATTGAGGTAGTGGTTACAAAGAAACCACATAGCTATCACGTGATAAAGCAGGGTAGAGGCCCCCCCCCCTCAAATACATCAATATATATAAAAGGCTAAGCCACCATCTGACCATCTGACCATCTGGTAGGTATGATATGCGCTGACCACCAGGGGCCAGAAGCTCAATGCAGGAGCTGCAGACTGCAGTGACTTGGTAGCAGCGGTTCTCAGGTGACGCACCCTGGAACCAGAGAGGAGGGAGCCCGCTTCCTCACGGGGCCACACGATTCCACCTTAGGCTGTGGGTTATGTTGTTGCTGGGACACTGTTGGCCCTGAATCTGGTTTAGTGCACACTTGTGTTTGCATTCCACACACTGTACGACAGCAACTCTGCAGTGCCCTCTTGCACTCTGGGACTCCTCGGGGGATGCTGGAGAGACAGTTTCAGCCTGATCCCCACAGGTCTGACTGAGGGACCCCTGCTCACTCTGCAGACGCCCTTCGAACCGCAGCGCTGCCCCAGGTGTGGCCAGCCAGAGAGGGACCTCGGAGGTTGGCTCCAGGGCGTATCTGGCCCATCTCACCCAGTCTCACTGCACCAGCCACCTTCTAATTAATTTCCTTTCAATGTGCATGAATCTGTGCACTGGGCCACTAGTATATTTATAAAACTGGTGAAATGTAAATAAGGCCTGTGGGCTGTTCAATGTCAATTTCCTGGTCTTAATATTGTATAGTTATGTGAGATGTTACCATTGAGATAAACAGGGTAAAAGGTAGACAGTATCTACCTGTGTACTTTTGTGCAACTTCCTATGAATGAATAATTACTTAAAAATAAAGACTTAAAAGAAAGTAAAACAACAGAAGATTTCTTCAACTCTCTAAGTATATCTTTAGGCTGTATGCAAGGCTCTTTTCAATCTACCACAACCTACATTTTAGCCTCACTTTCCACCATTCATTTATATCTTGTCACCTCTATAAAGTCACCCTGAACTTGTCACTGTTCTTCTGAACATGCCAGACTTTATGCTGTTTCACATTCCGTTCCCTCTCATTCTTTGCCTGCCAAACACCTTAAAACCCAGTTCAAATGTCACTTTAAACTTAATGCTATCTCTGAAGAGGTACGAACTGCTTCATCCTTTTGATTCCCACAGAATTATTGATATCTCCAAATACCAGTACTATATTATATTATTTACATACTTATTTCCTCTCCTAGATTATAAACTCCTTAAGAACAGGGAAAAAATTTTGATCCATGTGCCCATCTATTTGCCCCAATATATGAGGGCACTAAAATTTCTGTGGATTCAATCAAGTTTGGAATCTTTTACAAAAAAGATTACTTGCACTGTCACTTTTTGCAAAAGACTATCTTGCTATATAATGTACACATGCAACTCAGCATAATAAAATTCCCATAATTAAGATGGGAATCACTGTATATAAAGTCACTGTTTTTAGAAACAATTTTTAAATAACTTATTTAGCAAAAATTTCCATGTTTCTGTTCACCATTAGTTTATATAATCAAGTTTATTATAATTTACATGTAAGTAGTTATTACTGAGAAATGCCTCAAAGAACCCAGATTTTTTGGGGGGAGGGGAAGGTTTAAATCATTTATTATTTTGTTTCTTCATACCTACTCTTTAGCAAAAGAATCAATTTAAACAAGAGCCCTCTGAATATATATATACCAATCTATATGTACTGCCTTAATATCAGTTCATCCTCAAAAAACTATTAGATGACCTTAGTGAAAAAGGAAGTTCTTAAATCAAAGTAAATTAAGATAAAGAATGTGAGATGGAATCTATAAGTAACCTGAGAAATATTGTTGGTGCCAAATATTTGAGATAATGAGAGCAAGTCCATCATCATATTAATTCCTGTATTAACTTTCAAAAAGAAGTCCTACACACACGCGCAGGCACACACGACTCTGTGGAAAAAAAAAAAAAGTCTGAGTATTCTAAGCTGAAAGATCATGGACTAAGAAAAACCTATTAATAACCTCTGGTGTTAAAGATTACTCTAAACAAGTTTAGTAACCATGAGTCACTGTTAAATGGCCACCCTATGAAAAGACTTCTCCCTTCCCCCTCTTAAGTATGCCAGCAAACTTACTCCTCTCCTGAAATGAGTGAATGCAGCTATTCAACACTGTGAACACACACATTCACAGTGATGAAGGGAACCAAGTGTGTGCTGAGCGAGGCAGCCATACCTTCTTTATATAGTATGCAGTGGGCAAAGAGTGTATAAATAGTCATTTCGTACACCAGACCTGTGTGGCTGTCAGCAATAAAAGAACAAATTCCACCCCACCCAATTTCACCCGCATACCCCAAATACCTAAAAATAAAAATGGTAAGATAAACCATTTTTTCCTAAAGGTATGAAAAAAGTAGTTTCCAAATTATTTCAAAAAGGTGTGGCATAGTTCCTAAGGGACTAATCTATTTGTATTATACATAATTCTTTTAAAAAATATTTTTATTGATTTCAGAGAGGAAGGGAGAAGGAGAAAGAGATAGAAACAGCAATGATAGAGAGAATCATTGATTGGCTGCCTCCTGCACACCCTCTACTGGGGATTGAGCCCGAAACCTGAGCATGTGCTCTTGATCAGAATAGAACCCAGGACCCTTCAGTCCGCAGGCCGACGCTCTATCCACTGAGCCCAACTGGCTAGGGCTTATATACAATTCTTCTTTTTTTTAAAAAATATATTTTATTGATTTTTTTACAGAGAAGAAGGAAGAGGGATAGAGAGTTAGAAACATCGATGAGAGAGAAACATCGATCAGCTGCCTCCTGCACACCTCCTACTGGGGATATGCCCGCAACCAAGGTACATGCCCTTGACCGGAATTGAACCTGGGACCTTTCAGTCCACAAGCCAACGCTCTATCCACTGAGCCAAACTGGTCAGGGCTATATACAATTCTTAATATGGCAACTGTATACTATATAAAACAAGTACACCAACATATTACAAGTAAGGAATAAACACTCAAATGTTGTATTTATCATTTGTCTATAACATCACAGGAAATGAGAAGATGCCCATAGATATAATGAATAAAGCAGAAATAGGCATTACTTTACTATAGGTTTGGCAGAGTCAAGAGTGAATACCATCTCTGAATCTAATATGATGGGTTACCTAGGAAAGAAAAGCTTCCTTCATGAGGATTATGAGAAAAACAACAGGAAACTATTCTACCTCAAAATAAGATGGAGGACTATTCTCTATGAAGGCACCTTGCAAAATATAGTGTATCAATGTAAGAATAGAACAACCATGCAAGTTTCAATTCCTTCTGCAAGACCTGAGTGGTGACCTAGTCCACACCAAGACATATCCAGAGACAGGAAACTTGCTATCTACCAAGGAAGCCAACACCCACCTATTATTTTTCCTAATATCAAGATGAAACTAGACTCCCTGCTTTACTTTCACTCACAGGTCTTAATTCTACCTCCTACCACCCTCTGCCACCTCCCCTTTCCTCCTATTAGATGGTCCCCTAAAAACATTTTACTAAGAGCTCCAGGGCTCAAATTTTATTCGTCTGTATTTCACATCTCCAGTTTTTTCAACTATTTCTCATGGTAGACTTTTGAATTTCTGTACTAGCCTGGTCACGCCCCTCTCAACCCACTCGTTTCTCTACACCCTCAAGTATGGACTTGTCTACACAGAGAGGCTGTTCACTTTGGATTTAAGTAGTGTATTTTTACTGTATCAACCGAGGCTTTCAATAGACTTTCTGGGGGATTTATTACATGATCTACTCACAGGGCCAACATCTGTGCTTTTCAAGCTATCATTCTCTCAGTTGGTACATGGGTAGTCTTCTTACTCTTTACTGAGTTACAATTGACATGCAACAAACCACACATATTTAAAGAATACATTTTGATAAGTTTGGACTTATTTACATATCCATCACCACCAAGATTCTTCTGGACTCCATTTACTCCATCAACCCCACTCTAACCCTCCACATCTCTGCCAAACCCAAAGCAACTACTGATGTACTTTCTGTCATTATGGTTTCCATACAGTTTTGTATAAATGGAATCATACATTATGTACTCTTAAGTGTTTGGCTTCTTTCACTCAATATTTAATTATTTGAGATTCATTCATGCTGTTGTGAATAGCAATAGTTAATCTATTTTATTGCTGAGTAGTGTTCCATACTATTGGTGTACCCCAACTGGTTTATTTACACACCTGGGCTCTTTTCTGTTTGGGACTTTAAATTACAATTAAAGTTGCTATGAATATTTATGTATAAGTCTTTGTATGGACATATCTTTCTTAAAATGTCTAGGTATGTATAAGTTTAGATTTTTAAGAAACTGCCAAACTATTTTTCCAAAGTGATTGTATCATCTTATGTTTCCATCAGCAGTTCCAGTTGTTATGCATAATCACCAATATTAGTATAACAAGTATTTTCAATTTTAACCATCCTATTGGTGTGTAGATAACTCATGTCTTTTCTTTGAAGTTCCCTGATGATTAATATCTTTTCACATGCTTATCTGAAATCTGTGTATCTTCTTTGATGAAGTGTATATTCAAATTTCTTGCCTACTTTTTACTGGATCATTTGTTTTCTTATTAAGTTTTGAAAGGTCTTTAAATATTCTGGATGCAACCTTTTATAAGATAAATGCTTTGCAAAGATATTCTATTTGTGGTTTATCTTTTTTATTCTTTTAACAGCATCTTTTGAAGAGGATAAGGTTTTAGTGTAGATGAATTCCAATTCATTAATTTTTTTCTTTTATAGAGTATGCTTTTGGTGTCATGTCTAAATATCCTTTGTCTAACCCAAGGCCACAAAGATTTTCTCCTGTTTTCTTTCAGAAACTTTATAATTTTAGGTTTAACATTTAGTTGTGTGATCCATTTTTGAGTTCATTTTTATGTATGGCATAAGGTATGGGACCCCCCCCCCCCTTTTTTTTGCATATGTGGCTATCAAATTGGTTCAGCACTAATGGTTAAAACAACTATTATTTCTCCATTGAACTGCATTTGCACCTTTCTCAAAAACTTCCCTTACATATGTGGGTTTATTTCTGGATTCTCTATTGTGTTACACTGATCTGTATGTCTATACCACACAATTTTGATTACTGTACCTTTATATTTCTTGCAATTAGATGGTGTGAACCCTACAACTTGGTGTCCTCCCCGCCCCCAGCTATTTTGACTATTCTAGTTCTTCTGCATTTCCATACAAATTTTAGAAGCAACTTGTCAATTTCTATAAAGTGTGCTGGGATTTCAATAAATCTATAAATCAATGTGGAAAGAATTGACATTTTAACAACATTGAGTCTTCAAATCCATAAACAAGGTGTTATCGCCCACTTATTTAGGTCTTTCATCTCTAGTGATATTTTAGTTATCAGTGTATAAGTCTTCCACTTCTTTTGTCAGGTTATCCCTAAGTGTTTCATAATTTTTGATGCTATTCCAAATGTGTTTTTTAAAATTTCATTTTTGGGTTTTTCATTGTTATTATACAGAAATATGATTGCTCTTTATATACTGATGTTGTAACCTGTAACCTTACTAAACGCACCCATTAGTTCTATGAACTTTTTAAAATAGCTTTTCTATGTAGATGATCATGCCATTCACACAAATAAAGACTGTTTTTTAATTCCTTTCCATGCCTTTTATTTCTTGTTCTTGTTTGACTGCACAGGCTAGAACCGCCAAGTACACAGTTGAGTAGAAGTGGTGAAAGTGGACATTCCTATCTTATCCTTGATCTTGGAGATAAGTGATTCAGTCTTTCACTGTTCTGTGCAATGCTATTTGTAGCGTTTCTGTGGGTGCACTTTATATTAGGGTGAGAAAGTTCTCTTCTATTCCTAATTTGCTGAGTTTTTATAGAAAACGAAGGCTGTGGTTTTTTATTCCCCCCATGTCTACTAATTAATGTCAACACAATAAATTACATTGACTGATTTTTTAATGTTAAACTAGCCCTACATTCTGGAAATAAATTCCACTTGGTCATGATGTTATTATCCTACTGTTAGATTCAATTTGCTAATTTTTTGCATCTATGTTCATAAGAGATATTAGTTTATAGTTTTCTTGTAATGTCTTTGGTTTTGGTATTAGTATAATCCTGGCCTCATGAAATAAGGTAAGAAAAATAAAAATTTTCTGGATAAGTTTGTGTAGAAATTGTGTGATTTCTTACATGTTTGGTAGAAATCTCTAGTGAAGCCATCTGTCTCTAGCTTTTTCAGGATGGTATCCTGCAACAGATCACTGGAAGCTAAGAGTAATCCAGTAATCAAATCCCTGGGTGTAATTAATCATGCAACCAAAAATAAAAGTCCTGTCCTCTGAGCATCCTGAAGTACAGAGGGAGTTAATTAATGAACACAAAACTGAAAGCTACTAGGACCAACAGGACAGACCTCTTGAGAAGGGTCATTTATCTCACTGCTTCTGTGGATAGTAGCACTGAAAGGGAATGTGATACTTGGCCAGCATCATAAAATTCAGAACATACCTGGCTATGATATCCTCTTACTAGCCACAAACTCAACATACAAATCATTACAATATTCCAAATACCTGTTTTATCCTATTTAGTAGAAATTAAGAAATCAGCACGAATCCTAAAGTGATAATGTTTCATGTTAATTCTGCTTTTACTCCATTTTCAATAAATACAAAGTTATTGAGCCCTGTCTTTGGAAGGCTTATATTCTAACAGGGGGAAGAAATATTAAACAAACACCATTAAGTACATTAAAAATGTTAAGTGCTACATAGGTAAACAGAGGAAGATCAGTGAGAGCAGGAATGTCAGAGGGCAGGGCTGCATTTTACATAGGGGGTGGTTGGGTCAAGCGTGACACTGAGCAAACACTTGAAAAGCAATAAGGGAGTAAGCTGGGGAAGAACATTCTAGGCAAAGGGAATTGTCAAATGCAAAAACTTAAAGGGTGTGACTAGAGTGTGTGACTAGAAAAGGAAGCTAATGTAAGAAGAGTACTAAGAGAAGGAATCATTGAGGCCATGGGCCAAGGGTCGGCATTTATTTTTCTGTAAAAGAGCAGACAGTAAATATTTTAAGCTTTGCAGGCCACATAAGTTTGCATTATTCTTCTTTGCTTTTTAAACTAACCCTCTAAAAATGTTAAAACCATTTCTAGCTCATGAGCCTTTACAAGACAGGCCTAGGCAGGATTTGCCCTGTAGAACTTAGTTCGAGCCCTTGTATAAGGACTTTGACTTTTACCCTGAAGAAAGTATCATTTGATTCATGTTTTAAAAGACCAACCAATTAGAAGATCAATACAGTAATCCAGAACAGAGATCATGACAGCTCAGACTAGGCTGGTAACTAGGAAATGGGGAGAAGTGGTTAGATTCTGGCTTTTTTATTTTTCCTCCCAGATAAAGTGGATGGATTTGCTCATAACTGGACTTGGGAAGTGTGAAAAGAGTCATAGATGACTTAAGACCTTGGCTTGAACAACTAGAAGGATGGAATTTCATTAACCACTAGAGGCCCAGTGCACGAATTCATGCATGGGTGGGGTCCCGTGGCCTGGCCGGCGATCGGGGCTATCTCGCCCAATCCCAATTGGGGCCTATTGGGGCAGGCCAGCCAGGAGGAGGGACCGCGGGAGGTTGGCTGGCCAGGGGGGAGGGGCCACGGGAGGTTGGCTGTGGGAGCGCACTGACCACCAGGGAGCAGCTCCTGCGTTGAGCATCTGCCCCCTGGTGGTCAGTGCACATCATATCTACCGGCCAATCATCCGGTAGTAATGGTCGCTTAGGCTTTTATATATACAGATTAGGGGAAGATGAAGATTGGATGTATAAAGTATGTGTTTTACTTTAAAGCAAAGTAGAATTCCTATTTCTTAGATTCTACCATAACTTTGAGCTACTGTATTTATTCTTCCATAACTTCAGAATCATTTTTTGTCAAGTTACAAAAAGATCCTGTGATTTGAATGATTAAAGATTAATTTGAGAAGAAATGGCATCTTAACTATATTCCATTTGATAACACAGACCAATTATTCTATTGTGCCTCTGAATAAGGTTTTACAATTTTTTCATGTAGGTTCTTGCATACTTTCTGATGAAAGTATTCTCAGACATCTTATACTTTTTTGTTGCTATCATAAATGAAATGCTTAAGAAAATAATTTCTAGATTGATTAGATTTTTATCTTTCCATTGTTTTCAGGTCTCAGTTCCCTCTCATCACCATTTGAATTAGTTGCTACCTCCTTCTGAATCTTGATAAGAAAGTGAATCAGAAATTTCAGGGTTTTTCTTCCTATTCTTAATCCATCCTATCCTATATAATAAAAGGGTAATATGCCAATCAACCAAACGGCAGAATGACCGGTCACTATGACGCGCACTGACCAGCAGGGGGCAGGCGCTCAACACAGGAGCTGCCCCCTGGTCATCAGTGCGGAGCTGCTCAGCCACAAACTGGACTGACACAGCAGCAGTGGCGGGAGCCTCTCCCACCTCCGTGGCAGCACTACAGATGTCCGAAGGATGGCTTAGGCAGGGAGAGGGCCTAAGCCGTCAGTCCGACATCCCCTGAGGGCTCCCGGATTGCTAAAGGGCACAGGCCGGGCTGAGGGGCTACCCCCTATCCCCCAAGTGCACGAATGTTGTGCATTGGGCCTCTAGTTTCAGAATAAATAGATTTTTCATGGATTGCTCTTCAGAGTTGCCCGCTTCTTTTAAAATAAAATTTATTTTTTAAAAATTCAACTATTTTTCTTTGCCTTATAATAGCAGAAAGGTCTATTTGTGATTAGGTATAGAGCAGGATTCCTGACATTTTGGGCCACATAATTCTTGGGGGTGGAAGAGAGGTCTCATGTTTAGCAGCATCTCTGGCCTGTACTAACTAGATGCCAGTAGCAGCTTCTCATTGGGTTATAATCAACAATGTTTCTAAGCATTGTCAAATGTCCCCTTGGAGGGCAAAATTGCCCCTGGTTGAAAACCACTGGTTTTAATCAAGTAGATGATATGAACTCCATCAGAGACTAAGCTTTATCATTATAGGATTCACCTCCAATGTCACTTCCTCAATAAGAATTCATCCATATAACCTATCTAAATTAGGATAGTCTCCCTACCCAACGCCACCATACATACACACATACTCTTTTCATTAAATATCACAGTAGATTTCAAAGTGTGGACCCCTTTCAAGGGGTTCGTGGGGTCAAAACTGTTTTCACATCAAACTAACATACAATTTGTCCTTTCCCACTATACTGTCATTTGCACTGATTGCTGGTGCTGACCCCTTAGCCAGACTCAAAGCAGTGACACCAAACTATACTAGCTGTCATTGTAGTTTTTACCACCATGCACTCAACTGAAAAAGAAAGAAAGTAATGTATAGGGAGGTTCTGAAAGATGAATAGGGCTGAGGTGGAAATGGATGGGGAGTAGGATGGGGAAGAATAAGACAAAGGCATGAAAAACAGTATAGCTGATCATGTGCTTTAGTTACTTTCAATGAACAGAGGCAAGTTGAGATGCTAGAACACAAGAATAAGGGAGAGGTTGAAATTCACCTAGAGAAGAGAGATGAGGTCACAGAGTCTTGTGTGCCATGCAAGGAGTCTGCAGTGAAGGTTTAAGGCAAGGGAAATATTTTAGAGATAAGAAAGGTCATGAGAATCTTCACTAAGTAGGAATGGAAGTCAGAATCAATTCATAAACCCCTCAGGAAGTAGGGATTTGTACTATCAGCGAAAGATGCCGTTTTGAAGGAGAGTGGGGAGACAAGATTGGGATGAAAGTCAGGTTTGGGCTGTAGTGATTGGGTAGAGGGAGATATTCATCATGGAA
Organism: Myotis yumanensis; assembly: GCF_028538775.1. Lineage (NCBI taxonomy): Eukaryota > Metazoa > Chordata > Mammalia > Chiroptera > Vespertilionidae > Myotis > Myotis yumanensis. The sequence continues at coordinate 30,122,016 of NW_027223759.1, read as the reverse complement.
ACAGGGAACACAGAAAGAAAACCAGAAGAGGTTAACTCCCCAGGAAGACTACTGGTGGAAACACTGGTTTTAGGAATCAGATAAATCATTTCAACAACAAAAAAACCACAACATTTGAATAAACTTGAAAACCTCAAATGAAAAAAACGAAGAAAAAAGTTAGAAATATGTTTGGTAGTCAGCAGTACAGGAGAAAACCTGGTGTTTAAACAGCAGCAAATGTTGTATTTTAAAATACAAATTGGGATTTATTAATTTTTTTTAAATCACCTCATAATTTATTTACACTTGCTCCTAATCAAAAGATTGAAAATACAAAATAATGCCAAATACATACCTTTTCTGCTTTTTTGTCAGAAATGTCTTGCTTCTCCAGCACGGCCATACTCTCCTTCAGGTTCTTCACGATATCTGCTGGAGACTTGTGAGACTTCCCAAATGGGAACGGCATGGCGGCGGCGACAGGCACCTCGCTGCACTCTGCCTGCTGTAGCTGGGGACACAGTACAAGGTACAAGTAAGAAGAAAGTGATGTCAATCAGAAGACATACTTTCTAAATCAGTAGGAACTGGGAAATCTACCAGTATATGTGAGAAATGATAATACAGATATATCTTAGAATTGTAGAACACTTCTACTTTTCAAAAACCTTTTTTATCACCTGCTCTTCCAACCGTTTCCATTTGAGGAGGAACATGCAGGTGCTGACAATGTAGGGGCAGCAGCTATCCTTCACAGGGCACCTAGTTCTGCCAAGCCAATGCTGAGTACTAAGTGGCAAAACCAGCTCAGGTCTGTTTTGATCCGAAATATCCTTAGTAGATATCTCTATTTTACAGTTGAGAAACTGAGTCAAGGAGCCTCAAAGTTTAGGTAAGGAGCTTAGTCAAACAGCACTAGCAATAGGCCCACTATCTGGGTCTCTCCAGGGGCCTCTCTTCCAGTGTTCATGCTGTTCCTCCTAAGTACTTTGGTGGGCACATACTTCCACAGCCCACCCACCCTCCCCTTTCCTCCTCTTCAGGTAGTCACCGCATAGGAGTTGGAGAGAACCTTGAACAAACCTCCCATCAGACCCTCAAATCCTTAACAACCAGTTTCAACGTGTACTCTTTCTACCTACATACAACTATCTCCTATGAAGGAACTCACTGGGTAACACCATGCAGATAATGAACTTCTGAAAGTTCTTAATCTTTGTGGGCAGCAGAAAACAACATTCCCACCAAATCAACCACAATATTACATGGTGCAAAAGGAGACATCAGCCTGGCCGATGTGGCTCAATCATTGAGCATCAACCTATAAACCAGGAGGTCATGGTTTGATTCCTGGTAAGGGTACATGCCCCCGGTTGCAGGCTTGATCCCCAGTGGAGGGCGTGCAGGAGGGAGCCAATCAATTATTCTCTCATCATTGATGTTTCCATCTCTCTCCCTCTCTCTGAAATCAATTTAAAAAAAATATATATATCTAAAAAAGGACACATCAACTATCCCAAGAACTCACCTTGAAAAAACAAAGTTAACAAGACAAAAAATGTAAATAACTTGGGAACATGTCAGAAGTGACTCAGTGGTTGAGTGTCAACCTATGAACCAGGAGGTCATAGTTCAATTCCCAATCAAGGCACACGCCCAGGTTTCGGGCTCGATCCCAAGTAGGGGACGTGCAGGAGGGAGCTGATCAACGATTCTCTTTCATTACTGATGTTTCTATCTTTATTTCCCTCACCTTTCCTCTCTGAAATCAATAAAAGAAATATTTTAAAAAGTTATGATTTCTTTCACTAAATAAACTAAAGTAAGTTAAACTCATAGGCATTAAACCTGGTATAAGATACCAAAAGATAACACTTTTGAGAAGAACCTTATGGATCACTTAGGTCAGTGGTTTGCAAACTGTGAGTTTCAAACTCCTATATTTAACTGCCCCTGACGCCTACCCCCACCTCTGTCAAATTAGAGAGAGGCAAATCTCAGATAGCTCAACCCTACTTTGTCGCCCCCCCCCCCCATATCAACAAAAAGTTTCTCTATTGCATAGCATTATACTTCTTTTGAACTTTGTCTAAGACTTCATTTGAAGAAAGTATTTGAATGTTTTCCTCTAACACTTGAGATACAGCGATCTACATATCTATTTACAAATAAGCATTCAGGAGAGAAAACGCATGCAAATAAATGCTAATGTTAAACTTACAATTAAATCATGGACAGGTATGTTATTTTGTGACATTTTGATGTGTTTTCATCTGAGCACTCTCTATACCCAAATATCACCTAACTAGCTCACATTCTGTCAGCTTGTAAACCCTTCACTGTTTAATTAAAACGACACGTTATTAAACAAAAGGAAATGTCCTCAAACATAGGTTCTCAAAATTCAAAGGTGCATAAATTTACTTCTGAATATCTTTTCTATGACAAGAATTGTGGGTCAATTATAGGCAACTTACTCCCATGGGACGGTTATGTTTTTCTTTTATTACCTGCCTACATGGAACACAAATCCTGGATAATTATTTTCCATCATGTTTCTCTTTTCAACTTCTTTTTTGAGGGGGGTGAGGAGCAAAGCAGGTTGACTCTCCATAAACATTGCGGATTCACACAGTCAACTCTCCGAAAATATCTTTTCTAGTTGTACTCTACAACGAATGGCAGTGATGCCACAGTCAATGCTGGGTGGAGGGTGGGAATGAAACGGTATTTTGCAGGAAATGTTATGGTGCTATGCAACAGAGATATTTTCAGCTCTGGCTCAATGGTGGAAGAAGTGACTTTCCAGGGCAAAGGGGATTTTAAAAAGTCTTACTATACACCAAATACTGTTCATAGTTCAGAGTACAGCTGCCGAAGAGAGCACAGATAAGGAAAGGCATAACAGATTACTCCTCGTAATTAGTACACCAGGCAGTCAAGAGTTTGCAGAACATATAAACTAATAAGGCTGTATTTTGAGGAAATACAGTGAGCAACAAGGACCCGAAACAAGAAGTGGTTACTCCTCAGCAGGATCCAGTCACAGTGGTGAAGCTATTCATGACATGCTCACATTTGCTCTTCTTCTCCTCTCCCTCTCATTCCCTCACACTTCATATATTCCTTTATGATATATTATTTTAAAAATATAGTTAAAATAATTAAGTAAAAAATAAAAACTATACAAATAATTTTATTATAACACTTGTAAATAAGAATGATATAGTTCTTATTTTATTTGTTTATTCACTGATTGATTTGAGAGGGAGAGAGAAACATCGATTTGTTGTTGGTTGCCTCCTGCATATGCCCTGACCATAGATTAAACCCACAACCCTGGAGCATTGGAAAGAAGCTCCAACCAACCGGGCTACCTGGCCAGGATTATATAGTTATTATTTTAAAGTATTAATGTAATAAACAAATCCTTTGCTTTCTTTCATTTAGGTCCTCAAATTCACCAATTCTTACGCAACTCAACTGTCAAAGATTTTGCAGGGCAAAGACAAGGAAATAACACCCCTTAAAACTTCTGCCTTACAATCTGTTTCTTATGTCTAAGTTTGCTATGTATTAAGCTTAAATATCTTATACTAATGTATGCTACTCAGTGATCCAACTTTTAAAATAATTAACTGACAACATAGACAAGTTTAAAATTAATGAATGGCTCTTATGTGAAGACCAAGTGGGTAGAACATTGCTAAAAGGGAAAGAAGAGTCATGCTTTAAGAAATAGAGCTCTTATTAAACATGTTAGCTTAATATGAAAAAGAGATACTGAGTATTGATTGTTACTGAATTTATGAGTATAATAAAGAAAACATAAGCAGCTTGAGGCAGATGTTATGAGTAATATGGTGAAATCATGGATGTGTCATAGAAGTATGCTCATTAAAGTTGTGGAAAAGATACCAAAAACAATCGATCCAAAGAGTTGAATAGTGGAGAAGGAAAAGGAGGGAAGAACTGGTATTTTTTTCTGACAAGCCCTTTTTGTAACTATTTGCTCTCCTTCAATTACACACATGTATTATTATTTTTTACACATGTGTGATTTTGAGAAATCAATGAATTATCTAAAACAATCCATCCTTAATACATAAAAGGTATTATCCGTAACACAATTGAATGGAAAGCTAAATGAAAAAGTAAGGCTACCAATGAACTAATTGCATTAATCGTGAAAGCTGGATAGAGTCAGTAAATCATTAAGTGTTTTTCAAACTTTGATCATGACCTACAAGTAAGAAATGTATTTAATTACATACTTGTGCATGCGGATGCATGCAACAAAGCTAAAGCTGATTTTTTTCTATTGAATACAATTTTATTTTTAAAAAATACATGGTTGAACAGATTCATGAATCACTAATTGATTTTAGTGATTATAAAGAGGAACAAAAAGACTTGGAACCAAATACAAATTTTGTTTTAAAAAAAGTTGAGCTTCATTGCTTCAACTCTTGCTTCATTCAGTCTCCTCATTTCAATCCTTACTCATAAGAACCAGAAGTTAATCCCTTTGTCGAGCACCAAATGACTATCCAATAATGCTCAAACAATAGCAAAGGCACCACTAATGGACTCTTTAGCCCACACTGCTTTTTCCCAGAAGTGGAAAAGTGCCTTCAAAAGAGCCTCGTCCACCATCAAGCAATACAGAAGCAGTACCAAAGTGCTCCGGAACCTTGAAAGATGTGAAACACACAGGCACGTATCTGAATTTCTGAACTGAGAATTCCAAGAATATGGAAATTCTCAAGCTAAAGGTACCAATGGTTAAAACAAGGGCTATGATGGCTAAAAGACACCTTTCACCATAACAATCTGCCTGCCTTTCTCATTTCCCCCTTTCTTCCTTTATCATCAGCAGTATTTAATTAGAAGTATTGGGGGCATTTTAGGAACTAAAAATAGCAAGAACCCATTGATAAAAGCCCTTCAGTAACTTTTCATTGCCCTTATAATAAAATCCAAATCCTTGCTCTGACCAGTTTGGCTCAGTGGCTAGTGTCGGCCTGTGGACTGAAGAGTCCCAGGTTCGATTCCGGTCAAGGGCATGTACCTTGGTTGCGGGCACATCCCCAGTAGGGAGTGTGCAGGAGGCAGCTGATCGATGTTTCTCTCTCATGGATGTTTCTAACTCTCTATCCCTCTCCCTTCCTCTCTGTATAAAAATCAATAAAATATATTAAACAAATAAAATAAAATCCAAATCCTTGCCAGGGCCCTCTAGGCTTTGCACATCTTCAACTCACAGCACAGCCCTCTGGCCTTTATTACAGAAGTCTACCCATACTGAGATCCTTCTGTTCCCTGAATATGCCTATTACTTCTAAGCCTGAGCACCACATTTGCAAATCTGGTAAGACCTTAATTTTTAAATCTTAATGGTGAGAATATGGGCTTTTATTGCTACTCAACTTTTCTGTATGTTCAATTTTTTTTCCTTAAAAGTGTTTAAAAACTGCCTAAACTGTGTTTTGAACATAATTGGAGTTCATTTAGAAAATAGACAAAAATAAATATTATAATTGAAAAAATTTGCTCCTGTCCTGCTAAAAAAAAATTAGTTCATAATAAATCTCAACAAGACTTCTTGGGCTGAGCCAAAATTATTAATGCAACTGGAAGAAAGCTAGGCACTGTTAAGGATTCTAAAGAGGACTTGGAAACCACATCTCTCAAACTGGAGGAAAGCATGCTCCTGATGGCAATCAGTGATGTACACTTGAGTCCCCCCCAAGAAAGGAGCCTCGAAGGGTAAATTTAACTTGAAAATTTGGGGGGTGAGTTGGGGAGGCAGGGGTGGAGAATAATTTAACATTCTACTTTTATATTAAAATAGACATTTATGGAATTTATTAAGTCTGCATGAAAGGAATTTTCATGACTATTTAGCACTGCACACCTCTTAGCTTTCATGCATTGCTCTCCTCTAATTGTATTCCTGTCTCTCCAAATGCTCTTTCTTTCTGCATTTAATTCAATGACTCATCTTTACGTCCTTCAAGGTTCCACCCTTGGCTGTCTATTTACCCTGTATTCTGAGTAATCTCATCTACCCATGGTTTCAACAACCTGAAATCTATTTCATGCCCCAACCAATCAGCCTACATTAACAACTGCTACTCCTTATACTAGTAGATGTCTTCCAGAGAACTCAAACCTTGTCCCCAAACTCTGCTTCAAATGGAACAGATACATTATTCACCCAATCACAAAATTTGGTCATCATACTAGACTCTCCACATGTTAACTCTTCCATAATCTGTTCACAATTTTAGTCAATTCTATTGTCCAAATCTCTCTAACCCTACATATACCAGGTGTGTAGACCTTCACTATTCTCCGCATTGGGCAGGGGTTGTTGTCAATGGGGCCAATATCATCCATAGGGGTTGTTTGAAAAATTTGTCAATGACTGCCACATTCACTAACCACTAAAATAATTATATATATTTAAAAAGCAGCACTGCTTTTTGTTCACATAAGCATAGACTTCTGCTAACTTCTATAGCCTTGCAGGGAAAGGGGTTGGGTTGGGGGGTCAGAATAATCAAAGCCTATCTACTCCTGCATCTGGGCTCATAACTGAGAATTAAACTTCTAGCTTTTAAAAAATGGTTATGTTGGTTAGTATGCAAAATTCAAACATTAAAGGACCAAACAAGAGAGAAAGTGAAAATCACCTGCAAAGCCTTTGGAAACAACTGATACTAACAGTTGGGTATGTATTCTCCTTTTTATTACTTATGCTGTATATTTGCGGTCTTTTGTACTAAAAGTCTACTCCTTTCTCCAAAACCGATGAAGACCAGATGATACTAGAAATGGTCACTTCCATTTTAGAAAGCACAAAAGTTTAAGTCACTGCTGTTACGTTAATACCCCTAAAAGTACAAGCAGCTCCACTCCATGAAAGTGCTAAACATTCAGAAAACCCACTGAAAAATCAAAGCCTAACACCATTAGAGTTAGGATTGTTAGGCACTGCTGTTAGGCAATTGCTTTTGGCCTGTGCAACATACTCCTAACTCTAACTCTATTCACCTATATATTAACAAATACTGAAAAGTAGTCAGGACATTCATTCAAATACTAACTGTGCCCTCACTATATGCCACAAACTCAAGAATTATATCAATAGTACCTGCTCTAGCCGAAACCGGTTTGGCTCAACGGATGGAGCGTCGGCCTGCGGACTGAGAGGTCCCGGGTTCGATTCCGGTCAGGGGCATGTACCTGGGTTGCGGGCACATCCCCAGTGGGAGATGTGCAGGAGGCAGCTGGTCGATGTTTCTCTCTCATCGATGTTTCTAACTCGCTATCTCTGTCCCTTCCTCTCTGTTAAAAAGCAATAAAATATATTTAAAAAAAAAAAAATAGTACCTGCTCTAAAGAGGACAACTTTCTGGTGTGTGTGGAGTGGGTGTAAGTTTTTAGAAACAATAATGAAAAACTGCTGAATAACACATTCCTAGACAGTTGAGTTCATAGGCCTTGACACTAACATATGTTAAATCTAACTCATAAACTTGGTGGTCAAATGCAAAACTGCAAACAAACAAAAGCCCCACATACAATAAGATTGTTGCATACAAGAACTATTAAGGTACTTAATTAAGCAGTCACAGAAAATGTGTAATTTCAAATAAATGCTGAGTATCTACAACATGCCAGATATTGTGTTAGGTGCACTAGACCAGTGGTCGGCAAACGGCGGCTTGCGAGCCACATGCGGCTCTTTGGCCCCTTGAGTGTGGCTCTTCCACAAAATACCGACTTCTGCGCATGGGCCACGAAGTTTCAATCGCACTGTACGTGCGCGCCCCCACGTGGTATTCTGTGGAAAAACCACACTCAAGGGGCCACAGAGCCGCATGTGGCTCGCGAGCCGCCGTTTCCCGACCACTGCACTAGACTTATCCATATAAAATGGATGATCTTATCCTAACTTTTTAAAAATATTGGCATCTAAAAGTTTGATTCAGCTTTTAAATGGAGAGAAACATCAATGTGAGAGAGAAACACTGATCAGGTGCCCCGACAGGGGATTGAACCCACAACCTAGATATGTGCCCTGACCAGAATCGAAACCGCCACCTTTTTGGTGTACAGGACGATGCTCCAACCAACTGAGCCACCTGGCGAGGGCAGGATACATGCTCTTCTTAAAAGCAAATGGATGCAATAACTTGGCTCCATTAAATAAACCATGAATAGCTTTAAGCAGCAGCTCAATCTTTGGCTAATTACCAAAGCTACCAAATGCATAGTTCATCAACTATGTCAAAACCAAAACTAAGTGTTTAAGAGCATTTAAAACTTTGGAATGTGTTTTGCAATTAGCATATCTTGACCAGACTTTCTGAGGCCAATGATGTTCAACACTGGATACTATGCAGGAATCATAGTAACACTCTTTTACAACCTAGATGGTAGAAGTATTTAAAAGAATATAAGATCTAGAAACACAGTTTTGGTTCAATCCCTGGGATTCTGTTTCAAAGGGAACCAACCTGCAATATTAATAAGCACCTCCAGCAATTCCCCTGCAACGGGTGCTTCTAATTACCGTAAGCCAACCTGCACTGAGTCACTTAGAGTGAGACTCTCTCCAAACTCTTATTTTTGTCCCTCCTGGGGATTTTTCAATAGGAAAATTATATATTTTTGTACGTGATATGCTCCAATTATTTCTTCAAAGAAAAGTGACAAGATTATAATAAAAAATAGTAATAGCAGCTGCTATCTTTGAGTTCAAACTACACATCAGAGCTTTGGCTCGAAGTTTCATTTGAAATAACTCATTGAGTTTGACAAGTATGATAACTTCCACACTAGCACTGCTTAGTTGTGGGACAAAGTCAATCAAGAAATCACAGGCCCCAGGTCTTCCTGGGAGAGCGGGGACCAGAGTGCCCGAGTCTGAATTCTGAGAAATGGAGGTGTTTAACTTGGACCAAGGAGCATTTAAAGCTTTATTTATTTATAGCTTCTTATTTAAAAACAAAGTGTTGAGAAGAAATCTTTGGTTATTCATACAAAAACGGAGTTGATTAAAGACAAGTCATAATCTAATTGCTTTTGTCTAGGGCAAGATGAAATAAACCCTGAAAAGGAAAAAAAAAATCACTATATCATGAATTCATGAGCTTTCTCCAGTTAGTCACCAAATAATTAAGCTATTGGGTGGAGGCAGAATATATCCTTTATATGTAGTAACTATACTTAAATACATGTTAAATAAGTATGATGTCAAACATTTGATACATTTTTTCATAATTATAGGTCTATGACTTGCGAATATTTTAAAAAATGAATTTATAGACATGTCTTTTAGGAATGAATTCCACTGGCAATGTGACAGAATTCCTATTCCAAGACTTTATCCCAGTCCAAGCCAAGCCAGAGGTAAATAATAGGTCTAGAAGTTGACAGAATACACCATCAATCCTGGGCAGCAATTTTAGTGTACATCAGGTAGGATTATTATTATTTTTTTTCAATTGAAATCTCAGCATGCTTTATTTTAGAAATTGACAATATGATTTAAAAATTCATTTAAAATTACAATAATCAAGAATAGTCCAAAAAATTTTGGAAAAAAATCAAATATGGCAGCTTAACTATTATATGATTTGATTAATAACTTGTGTACACTTGAAGTTTGCTAGCAATATCTAAATACAACCAGTGATAATATGATAATATTGAAGTAATAGTGACTTAAAAATATCCAAGATAATGTTAAGAATAATGTTGGGGATGAGAAAAACAAAATATCAAGATCAATTACATGGTCATATTAATTAGGAATATATATATATATATATTGAGTGGCCAGATTATTATGACCACCCCATCAGTACTTTGTTGGGCAACCTTTTGCCTTCAATACTGCAGCGAGTCTTCTTGGCATTGACTCCACAAGATGTTGAAAGGTGATGCGAACAATCTGACACCATGCCTGATGAATAGCACTGTCCAGTTCTGTGAGATTTGATGGTTGTGGGACCAGCTGCCTGATGGCTCTTTTAAATTCGTCCCACACATGCTCAATTGGATTGAGATCTGGTGATTGTGGGGGCCACCTAAGCAAAGAATAGTCTCCCTCTTGTTCTTGAAAGCACTCCTGCACAATATGAGCACTGTGGCATGGCGCATTGTCTTGTTGGAAGAAGCCATCTCCATTGGGATACGCCATCAACATGATAGGATGAACTTGATCAGCAATGATACTTAGGTATGTTGTGCTATTCAGACATTGTTCCACATGAATTAAAGGGCCCAAATTATGCCAGGAAAACATGCCCCAAACCATAACACTGCCCCCACCAGCTTGAAGGGTTGTACTCATGCATGTGGGGTGCATGTTTTCATGCTGTTTCTGCCAAATTCTCACTCTGCCATCTGCATGATGCAACTGGAAACATGATTCATCGGACCACATGACTTTTTCCCAATGCTCAACTGTCCAATCCTTGTGTTCCTGTGTGAATCAGGGATGTTTTGTCTCGGTAACTGCAGACAGCAAAGGTGTTCGAACAGGCCTTTGGCTTCCATATCCCAAATGATGCAGTGTATAGCTAATTTGCCTACAAACATCAGGTGGTCATAATAATCTGGCCACTCAGTGTGTGTGTATCTACACTAATAAAAGACAAAGATGCTAATTGACCATACCTTTGCTATGCCCACCAGCTAATCAGGAGAGTATGCAAATTAACCCAACAAAGATGGCCATTAAATTTGCATACTGCAGGTGGGGCGGGCAGCTCCAAACACCACCCTTGGGATCCAGGCTGTAGATCGGGGACCAGGGAGGAGGGGTGGGCAGTGCCAGATGCCACCCGGGGAGGCAGAGCTGGCAATCGCCCCGGCCAGAAGCCTGAAGGTCCCCTGCCCAGGCCTAACGCCCCTCTGGCCTGGGCAGGGCAGAGCCTGTGATCAGAGTGGGCTGGGGGTCCCCTGCCCAGGCCTAACGCTCCAGCCAGAGGTCTGAGGCCTGTGTAGGCGATCGGAGCAGGCTGAGGGTCCCCTGTCCAGGCCAAATGCCCTGGCCAGAGGCCTGAGGCCTGGGCAGGGGCAGAGCCTGAGATCGGAGCAGGCTGGGGGTCCTCTGCCCTGGCCGAAGGTCCCTGCCAGACGCCTCAGGCCTGGGCAGGGGTGGAGCCAGTGATCACACGGGGCTGGGGGTCCCCTGCCCAGGCTTAACGCCCAGCCTAAGGCCTTAGGCCTGGGCAGGGGCCAAGCCAGGGATCAGTGTGAACTACAGAGGAAACACCTTTTCTGACCGCTCAGTGGCTAAGCTCCCTGTATGCCACTGGTAATATTCTTAGTAACTTGGGTAATAAGAATACAAGAAGGTGATGCAGGGTTTTTCCACCTCACTCCTGGAGAAAAAAACGAAGGTCTGCTGCTGGAGGGGCTAAGAAATATCATATCCTGCCCTAACCGGTCTGGCTCAGTAGATATTGCCTTGGCCTGCCTACCACAGGGTCTGGGTTCAATTCTAATCAAGGGCATGTACCTAGGTTGCAGGCTCTTCCCTGGCTGGGGCCCAGGACAGCGCTCATGCAGGAGGCAACCAATCAAAGTGTTCCTCTCATTTTGATGTTTCTCTCTGTCTTTCCCTTTCTCTTCCACATTCTCTAAAAATTAATGGAAACATATCCTCAGGTGAGGATAAAAAAAATAATAAAGAAATGTCATATCCTATGAAAGAAACATCTTGAAAATGCCTAAAGAAAGTTGTCATTTTTTCATGGTGAAGGGACTGGAGTCTGTGTTGATGAAAACACCTTGGTGGCTGTGGTGACTGGTAGTGGCTGCAGCTGCAGGGTGATGGGGCTGGTGCCTTCCCCTAATCAGCCCACAAAGGGAGGTCAGACTGCGGCTTAGGCCCACTACCCAAGAGGAGCAGGGAGTGGGCCTAAGCCGTCAGTAGGACATCACCTGATGGATGCCTGTGTTAGGGTCCAGCCCCAGCAGGTCCAGGGGTTCCCCATAGGTGTGGACAGAGTCAGCAAAGAAGGAATGACATGGAGGCCGCGCTCAGGTGATCATCATGGCGAGGTTCCTCTTAGCCAGGTTCCTCTCAGGTAGGATCATTTTTTGGTAGACTTTTATCATCATGCCCTGAGCACAGAGGCATCCACGACAGGAGTAAATAGACAGTGAGAGATTTGATGTTGAAAGAACTTTTAAACAGTCTAATAAAACGTGTTAATATATAAACTAGTGGCCCGGTGCGGGGGGGGGGGGGGGGGGGGGGGAGGTTCCCCTCAGCCCAGCCTGCACCCTCTCCAATCGGGGACATCCCTCTCGCAAACTGGGACCGCTGGCTCTTAACTGTTCACTTACCTGCCTTCCTGCCTGATCATTCCTAACTGCCTCTGCCTGCCTGCCTGATTGCCCCTAACCTCTCTGCCTGCCTGCCTGATCGCCCCTAACTGCCTCTGCCTGCCTGCCTAATCGCCCCCAACAGCCCTCCCCTGCTGGCCTGATCTCACCCCTAACTGCCCTCCCCTGCCGGCCTGGTTGCCCCCAACTGCCCTCCCTGCCAGCCTGATCTAGCTCCCAACTGCCCCCCCCCCCCCCCAACTGCTTTCCCCTGCAGGCCTGATTGCCCCTAACTGCCTCTGCCTGCCTGATCGCCCCTAACTGCCCTCCCCTGCCGGCTTGATCTCACCCCCAACTGCCCTCCCCTGCTGGCCTGATCTTGCCCCCATGGCCCTCCCCTGACAGCCTGATCTCGCCTCCAACTGCCCTTTCTGCCTTGGCCCCCACTACCATGACTTTCTCCGGAAGGAAGTCGGAAGTCCAAAAGATGGCCGGTTGATCAGGTTTAATTAGCATATTACCCTTATATTAGTATAGATTACCAGCACCAAACTAGCCCGCGAGCTGTCTAGGATCAAAAGCCGCCATATATTCATACTCAATCTGTACTATGCTCAGCATAGTTGGCAACAAAATTCCTGTAAAATTTATCCAGTTGTGGTCTTGTTATAGATTCAAAAATGAACCTTGGGGGAACTGACTCAATCACAGGACCCCTTCATTTATCCTCCAGACATTCCAGATTGTCACCATTCCTCTTTAAGAGTGTGGTGTTTCAAACTGGTCGCTATATTCCATATGTGATCTGACCAGCCAAGACTACCTATCCCTATATTTCATAAATGTAGTCTTAAACTCCATTAATAGTTGTGATAATCACACTACATGGCTGCTTTCTATTGAACAATTTAACTGACCTAACTAAGTCTTCTCCATTAATGAACCACATCTTTACCCACTGTTTACTATTGCATCAGGACTGAACAATTATTTCTATTACTAGAGGCCCGGTGCACGGATCTGTGCACTGGGGGATGGTGGTGGGGGGGAAGGGTCCCTCAGCCTGGCCTGCACCCTCTCACAATCCAGGACCCCTCAGGGGATGTAACAGTGCGCCAAGTGGCAGGTAGCCAGGGAGGAGCCGGCGCCATGCAGCTCGCACTCACCCTGGCCCGTTGTGCCCGCTGCCACAGCTGCGCTTGCCAGCTGTGAGCCCGGCTTCTGGCTGAGCAGTGCTCCCCCTGTGGGAGTGCACTGACCATAGCGACTGGTCGACCGGCTGTTCTGTCGTAACAGTCACTTAGGCTTTTATATATAAAGAAATTGCTTCTGGTTGAGATTCAGTATACAGTATGACATTAAAATTTTTTCTTGGAGCTTGACTTTTGTCCAGTGTGCTATTAGCGTTCCTTACCAAATTCCTGTCAAATACAAATCTGATCAGCAAGTCACATGGGTTTCCCTTAACTCCCTGTTAAAAACACAAATACAGAAGCTTTCCAGTGAAAGCCTGTCAGGAATCTCTATTGTGTGTACAGTCATTTAAACAATCACAGGGCCACCAAGCAACCTAACTGCATTACTGCTAGCAGTGACGGCTTACACATTTCAGACTTCATGACACACATGTATTCATATATAAAAAGTAAGTACCCCCCACACACAAAGTATCACCAAATAGCACTTATTCTTACTATGTAAAATTACACTGATATTCTCTATTCTATGCCATTCTATCCAAGTACCCTGCTCCCTTTCCTCCCTTTAAAAATGCTAGTCATAGCCCACTTGGCTGATGTTTTGTTTGTCTGTTTGTTTAATCCTCACCTAAGGATATGTTTCTGTTAATTTTAGAGAGAGAAGGAGAGGGAGAAAGAAACATTGATGTGAGAGACAAACATCATCTGTTGCCTTCCACACCCCAACTGGGGAATCAAACCTCCAACATTGTATATGCCCTGACCAGGAATCAAGCTCAAGACCCTTCAGTGCCTGGGATAATGCCCAATCAACTGAGTCACATTGCTAGGGCTACGCTGATTTCACAACCAACTGATAGGATGGAACCTGTAGTCTGTAAAACAGATTTAAAATTAATTTGAGTAGCTTTTATTAATGACAGCTACCTTATACACAATGCTGAACTTCTCAAATTACCACAAGGCAAAAAAGATTTTAGCATGTAGTTTAAGACTTAAAATCATAGTTACATATTAAAAAGCAGTATTTAGAAACTTCTGTGATACATAACTAATTAACTGGTTTCCATGAGTATTTTAAAGGTCTTTTATCAATATGGATCTGCCATCCTTAGTTTTATCTTCACTGATTCACTTACAGATATTCTAAGGAATTAAGAGTTACATTATCATAGTTTTAAAATTAGTTTCAAAACACAAACTCCAACTATTTCTTTACAAATTAGCACTGTATTTTAACAATACGAAAGTTAATCAATGTCCACATTTTAAAATGTGAAACTGTCAATCTTCAAGGATGAAATTATAAATCCATTGTTCTTTGTTATATTCACTACTCACTTTGCCACAGGTTGTGTAAACATAGCCCATATGATCATTGGTAAACATCATGGCCTCACCAGTGTTTTGGTAAATAAGAAAAGCAAATAGCCAATTCTGCTCTTTAAAAAAGATAACTCCTTAAAAAGAAGGTATAGTTCAAACTTGAACTGTAAACAAATGAAAAATTTGAAACAAAGTTAAAATACAAAAAAAAAAAAAGCTTTCAGAAAATATTTTGTTTGTCAAGCAAGACAGATTGAAAAAGAAATTGCTGTGGTTCTAAAAAGTTACACCTGAGAAGGATGAAATGATTTTTATTTTTTCCTTTTAGCCATTTTGATGAAGATACAGTATTCTGAAAAAAACAATTTCCTTTTTAAAATTTACAACCTTACTTCTAGAGGGTCAGATGTAAACCTGGAAAATCACTCTCCTTCAAGGTCCCAGCTGCTATTTCTGTTCTGGCCAAACGCCCATAAAAGCACCAACATGCCACAAAACCAGCCTTAGCTAACGCACCATAGTTGGAGATTTGAAGGTTTGTTTTCTTTTTAAAATGCTCAAAGGCCACCTTGTGGTGCTATTTAGTGTAAATAGACTTTTTCCAGCAGTATATTTACAGTCACAGAATAAACAATGACATGGCTCTGTAGAGATCACGTGGAACATTTTATCCAGGGGTGAGTTCTCTGAGACTTCTAAACAGTCAATACTAGTATATCCTTTCTACCCTCCATGTCAACACACTAACTAGTATATGGAGTCTTGATCAGGTTGAGAAAAATTTGAGATGAAATAATAAGGCTATAAAACATTTCATTTCAGAGGAAGTAACGGAAATTCAGTTGGCAAATGATTAGCATGAATAAATATAAAAGCTCTTGCTTGAACTTTTGGAGAAAAGTTCCCAATACCATAGCCAAAACTTAGCTTGTGGACCAAAAGATGTGGTCATGCCTCATCTTGTGGCACACATTCACTAGGAGTTGTTCCAGGACTTAGAATACAGCTATGAGATGAGGCATACACACAGGAAGACTGAAATCTATAGAAGACTGCCCTGTCCAGCCAGTGGTTAGAGCATCGGCTGGCATATCGAACAGTAGCGGATTTGATTCCTGGTGAAGGGAAAGTACCTGGGTTGTGGGTTCGTTCCCTGCACCCTTTTGGGGTGTATGTGGGAGGCAATCAGTTGATGTGTTTCTCTTTCTCCTCATCCCCCCCTTTCTCTTCCTCCCTTCCACTCTCTCTGAAAAAGCAATGGGGAAAAAATCCTCAGGTGAGAATTAACCGAGAGAGAGAGAGAGAGAGAGAGAGAGAGAGAGAGAGAGAGAGAGAGAGAGAGAAGGGAGGGGAGAGAGAGATATCTACTAAAGATTAATACATGCCACCTGACTGTATGAAAAGAACCCATAAAATAATTTGGGTAGCAAATTCAGAGGCTACACTGGACACTCTGTGCTAAAGGTCTCAAACTTCAACAGAGGAGATGCTTCTTTAACTCTGTTTTGTACAAAAAGTAAATTTGGATAAGAGTAATGAAATGTATTACAATTAATGAGAGAGCTTTATGTAACAATCTCAACAATCATAAGGAAACAAAAATTATTTTGTTATTTCATGAAGCTCTGGTGGGTAATAAAGTATTGAGCAAAAAGGAAGGCAGGTGGTGTTGAAAAACTCACCATAAACCCAAGTTCTGTTTACAGAATAACCACATGCCTTCATTTATTGCTAAAAGAACATTCCACACTTTATGGAGTGGTACTTTCCAGGTGAGTGTTGACATCACAACATAGTCAGGGAAAACTTGCTTTTTTATCTGAAAGCTGTATCTAAAATTCACAACAAACATATCTTATATCCAAGGGAGCATAAAAAGTTAAGTTTTAGGTAGAGGCCCCAAAACATCCAAAAGAGCTACAACAGATACATTCACTTACATTAAAAAGTATTTCCTTGTACAAAAATTTTGAGCATGACATTTGATTTTTTCCTTTACTATTTCAGCAGAATGCTACTAACTCAAGTAAATGTGGTAACTAAACCAAATATTTATGAAAGTGTTGTGTAACCTGCAAAAAATCATACAAATAGACATTACTGCTGTTTTTTTTTTTTTAATCTATTCATCTGCTGAGGGCACTTGGGCTGTTTCCAAATCTCAGCTAGGGTTGCATATATTCTGATTGGTGTTTCAGGATTCTTAGGATATACTAGAGGCCCGATGCACAGAATTCGTGCAAGATTAGGCTTTTGCAGCTGCGGCTGCCTCAATTCCTCTGTCGCAGGCGAGGCGGCTGCCTCGATCCTATGCTACAGCCCTGACTTCATCCCAGAAGGACGTCCGGAAGGATGCCCCATCTAATTAGTATATTATGCTTTTATTATTATAGATTCCTAGAAGTAGGATGACTGGGTCAAATGGGAGTTCCATTTTTAATTTTTTGAGGGAACTCCATACTGTTTTCCACATCCTTCCCAACACTTGTTTGTTGATGATAGCTATTCTGACAGGTGTGAGGTGATACCACATTGTTGTTTTAATTTGCATCTCTCAGATAATCAGTGACTTTGAGCATTTGTTCATGTCTCTTGGCCTTCTGTATCTCCATTTTGGAGAAGTGTCTATTTAGGTCATTTGCCCATTTTTTAAATTGGATTGTCCCTCTTCCTTTTGTTAAGTTGTATGAGTTTCTTATATATTTTGGAAATTAACTGCTTATCGGATATATCATTGGCAAATATATTCTCCCATGCAGTGGGCTCTCTTTTCACTTTGTTGATGATTTCTTTAGCTGTGCAGAAGCTTTTTATTTTAATGTAGTCCCATTTGTTTGTTTTCTCCTTATTTTCCTTTGCCCTACAGTGGTTGGCAAACTCATTAGTCAACAGAGCCAAATATCAACAGTACAACGATTGAAACTTCTTTTGAGAGCCAAATTTCTTAAACTTAAACTATATAGGTAGGTACATTGTTATTAACTTAATTAGGGTACTCCTAAGGCTTAGGAAGAGCCACACTCAAGGGGCCAAAGAGCCGCATGTGGCTCGCGAGCCGCAGTTTGCCGACCACGGCCCTAGGAGATGTATCGGTAAACATACTGCTATGAGAATGTCTGAGATTTTTCTGCCTCTGGTTTCTTCTAAGATTTTTATGGTTTCACAACTTACATTTAGGTCTTTTATCCATTTTGAGTTTATTTTTGTGTATGATGTAGGTTGGTGGTCTAGTTTTTTTTGCATGTACCTGTCCAGTTTCAACACCACCATTTGTTGAAGAGACTGTCTTTACTCCATTGTATGCTCTTGCCTCCTTGTTAAAAATTGAGTGTAATGGTTTGGGTCGATTTCTGGGGTCTCTGTTCTGTTCCATTGATCTATATGTTTGTTCTTGTGCCAGGACCAGGCTGTTTTGATTACGGTGGCTTTGTAATATAACTTGATATCTGGTATTGTGATTCTTCCAACTTTGTTCTTTCTGAAGATTGTGGCGGTTATTTGGGGTCTTTTTTTATTCCATATAAGTTTTTGGCGTGTTTGTTCTAGATCTGTGAAATTACTTTTTTAAATTACAGTAAAAAAGAAGGAACTCTTACCATTTGCAACAGCACAGATGGACCTGGAGATTATTATGCAAAGTGAAATAAACCAGTCAGGGACCTGGAGATTATTATGCTAAGCGAAATAAGCCAGTCAGAGAAAGATAAGTATCACATGATCTCACTCATATGTGGAATCTAATGAACAAAATAAACTGATGAATAAAACAGATCCAGAGACACAGAACCTTGAACAGACTGATGAATTTCAGAGGGAAGGTAGAGTTGGGGGGTTGGGGAAGGGAGAGATTAACCAGGGCAAAGGCTTGGGAGGGGTGGGTACAGGGAGGAGGGGGTCAATGGGGAAAAGAACAACAAAAAACAAAGCAGACAGCTGTAATACTTTCAACAATAAAGGTAAATTAAAACACACACACACACACACACACAAATCAAAAACAAAACACAAATAGACATTACCATTTCTGTGCAGACCTCAAAAATCTACCTTCTTGGTTTTTAACCCTTTGCACTCGGAACCATTCTGGACATTGGCTACCAGCTACTCGACGCTACTTTGCGGTGGAAACGTGCATTTACAGACCCTCGTATTATTTAGTATAATTTTGGAACCAAGTAACGTATTATAATGATATTGGACTTATATGAATTGGGTGACATCGAGGAATGTATATTTGCAAAAAAAACCAATATTTTATTGTTTATAATTTTGTACAGTATGATGTTTTGTAACACTCCCCAATATGCACTGCAGGCTGATTAGTGCATGTTTGACAGTAATAAGTGGTTTGACGCCTGCCACCACGTGTTTTCCTGTTAGAACACACAATGCAGTCCCGTTTTCTTTGTCCCACATCGGGAATATGTAGTTTATTGTTTAATCCGACACAAAACCCGCTGACATTTCTTGTATATATCTTAGTAATTTTACGATATTTTGATTTAATTTCTTGTGCCATTTCAAGATAAAACTTCAGGGAAACATGCATGTCTCAAAAAGTTGCGTTGAAATAACTCAATTCCCCGTAATCACTAATAAACTGCAATGTCCCCTGAGAGGGGACATCCGAGTGATATGCTAGAATTCCGATGTCCCCTGAGAGGGGACAGCGGAGTGCAAAGGGTTAACTTGATCTCCTAATATTGAGGTTATTGAAAACCATATTACTAACATCCTGTCAAAATCTTAGTTCAAACAAGAAATTAATGCTGATTAAAATTCTGTTTTCTATAATTGTTCTTAGGGATAGTGGAGTGCAGAGTGAGCTTGTTCCTTAAAAGCAGGAGATTGGTGATCCAGGCTTTGAAATTTTCTCAAACTAAAATGAAATTAGCCATGAATCAGACCGTGGCTTTTAAGCCTTTCTATAAGGTCCAGAGCAGGTGCGCATCCATCTTCGATCCAGCCCATGTACCTCGCTTCTATCAGTTTTTAATTTATTTTTTATTTGGGCTTCTATATCAGAAATTTAACAACTTTTTAAAAACTATACTTT
Source organism: Myotis yumanensis (assembly GCF_028538775.1). Lineage (NCBI taxonomy): Eukaryota > Metazoa > Chordata > Mammalia > Chiroptera > Vespertilionidae > Myotis > Myotis yumanensis. Next base: position 30,102,099 of record NW_027223759.1, on the reverse strand, counting down.
ATGATATAATACACTGTCCACTAAATATGTCTGCAGGTTAAACAAAGTATTATTTTCTGAGGAAAACACTGACCTAACCTTCAAGTCAATTTATACAACTAGATTTAAAATGAAGTCCTAGTCCTACCTGGCTTGGCTCAGCAATGAGAGCATCAACCCTTGCACTGAAGGGTTGTGGGTTTGATTCCAGTCAAGGGCACATATCTTGGTTGCAGGCTGGATCCCTGGCTCTGGTCTGGACAAGTGTGGGAGGCAACCAATTGATGAGTCTCTCTCACATCGATGTTTCACTCTGTCTCTCTCCTCTCCTTCCACTCTCTTTAAAAAGCAATGGAAAAAATATCCTCGGGTGAAGATTAACAACAAAAAAATGAAGTCCTGGTTAAACTCTTCAATTTTCAAAGGCAAATATTATAGTGCTACCCACCAGCTCAGCTAATTGTTAAAGTAGAGTGGTTAATTGGACTTCTCTGGTATCAATTTTAATAAAAAGTTCAGTGATATGAATAAGTTTAGAGCATCAGAAAAGTAATGGCTTAATTGCACTCCAGTCTTATATTATTATTATTATTATTATTTTATTTTATTTAAAGAGAGAGGGAGACGGATAGAGAGATGGAAAAATCGAGAGGAACATCATCGATTGGCTGCCTCCTGCATGCCCCCCACTGGGGATTAAGCCCACAACCCAGGCATGTGCCCTGACGGGGAATTGAACCAGCAACCTCTTGGTTCCTGGGTTGATGTTCAAAAGCTGAGTCACATCAGCTGGGCTATCCTTCATGTCTTGTACTAAGTAAGATACCTTAACTTTTACACTCTACAGAGAACTGAAGAGACAAGTGTACTTAGGACCAGAGCCTGCATTACAAAGAATCCAGAGGGTTCCAATTCCTGGAAAAATTATGCTACTAAGTGGCTGGTTTGTTTTTTACCTCATGTACACAGTCTTGGAATTGATCTTGCTGTCTTCTTTGTTCTGGCTAGTCAAATTCTGGTATATCATCTCCCTAAACAGTCCTTTCTGAGTTACATGGCATCCAATAACAACTATTCAAAAATTAGAACTTCCCAGTTTCTCTTTCTTCAATAGTTCCTGAGAAGCTACATATGAGTGGAGGAAGGGTGAATTCAGGTGAAAATAAGGTGTTTACATTTGGAATCTCTCCTTGTCTGCATTTCTTTTATTTGGCCACTATCAGATTGCCCACTTATCCAGTGTTTTAGCCTTCAATTTGTTTGAAAAACAGAATGCTTTATGGGTTAAGAGCATAACCTCTCATCAGACCCATGTTTGAATTCCAGTTCTGCTGTTTAGTTCAGGTGTGCCAAAACCCTTGGGTAAAACATTTACCTTCTGTGTCTCAATTATTTATAAAATGATAGGAATACTGTTAACATTCTAACATGCATAATATGCCCAGGGTGGCATTTAAAATATAACAAACAAACAAACAACGTAACAGTTATCAGTTTGTGTGAGCTGTTACTATTCTGAGGTAAATATTAACCCTTTGTCTATCATCATGTAAAGTTTCTCATAGATTTATTTTAGTTTTTTTTTCCTTTCAGTCACTTGATTCCTTATCCAAAGGTTTGAAAAATATTCATATAAATTTCTTATTTCTACTTTGTTTTTAAAAACTCATTCTTGCAACAGATTTCTTTACATAAAGGGTAGCTTAATTATAAAAATTGATTTTCCCCAAAAAATAACCAATTGTCTATAGATGTCTGGCTAAATAATCCTTCCTCCTTCCACAGAAGGCATACAGATGGTGAAAAGGCACCTGAAAAGATGCCCAACATCACTAATTATTAGGGAAATAGATGCACATCAAAACCACAAGGAGAATGGCTATCAAGTCCTGGAGAGGATGGGGAGAAAAAGGGTACTCTCGTACACTGTTGATGGAAAAGTAAGTTAGTGCAGCCACTATGGAAAACAGTAGAGATTTCTCAAAAATTATGACCCAGTTATTCTACTTCTGGGTATTTATCCAAAAAATACAAAATCACTAATTCAAAAAGATAACTGCGCACCTATGTTCACTGCAGCATTATTCACAACAGCCAAGACATGAAAACAACCTAAATGCCCACTTACAGATAAATAAAGAACATGTGTTATACTAGAGGCCTGGTGCATGAAATCTGTGAACGGGTAGAGTCCCTAGGCCTGGCTGGCAATCAGGGCCAATTGGGGCCTTCCGGCGTCCCCCTTCCCTGGCTGCCAGATGGGGCCTTCCTTCGTTCCATGCTGCCCCCTGGTGGTCAGCACACGTCATAGCGAGCAATAGAACTCCTGGACTCCTGGACAAACTCCCATGGGGACACTGTGCATATTATCCTTTTATATATATAGATTATACAACAGAATCTACTCAGTGATAGAAAAGATGAAATCCTGCCATTTGAAACAGCATGCATAGACCTTGAGGGTATTAGGCTAAGTGAAAGAAGTCAGACAGAAAAAAACAAATACCATATGATTTCACTCATATGTGGAATTAGAAAAAACAAACAACAACACAAAAAACAAACTCTTAGAGGCAGACAACAGAGGAGAAGAGGGTGAAGGGAGGGTGAAATGGGTAAAGGCGATCAACTGTATGATGACAAATGGAAACTTGACTTTTGGCGGTGAGTACAATGTAGTATATACAGATGTTCAATTATAATGCACATCTGCTGAAATTTATATAATGTTATAAACTAAATAGAGGCCCAGTGCACGAATTCGTGCACCGGTGGGGTCTGGCCGGCCCTGCCCCCGGTCAGGGTGAGGTGGGGCAACTAGGGCGGGGCTGGCTGGGGGGAGGGGCTAGGGTAGTTGGCTGGCAGCCCAGATCGGGGTGAGGGAGTTGATCAGGGGCAGGGCCACCCGGGGGGAGAGGCTGTGGGTGGTTGACCGACCAGCCCCGCCCCCTGGTTGAATTCCCTGTCAAACTCCAGGTCAAACTCTGGGTTGAGGGGATAATTTGCATATTAGCCTTTTATTATATAGGATGTTACCTCAATTAAAAAACAAATACTTTCGGGAGAAACCAAGATGGCGGCATAGGTAAACACCGGAGTTTGCTGCCTCGAACAACCACTTTAAAAATACAACTAAAAGACGGAACAGACATCACCCAGAACCACAGGAAGGCTGGCTGAGGAGAGACTCTTCAACTAGAAGGAAAAACAACAGCATTACGAGGCCCAGAAGAGGCGCAGTGTGGAAAATTTAAAGGTACGGTGGTGCGGCGGTGCGCGCGCAAAGCGGGCTGGTGGCTGAGGGCGCCGTTGTCGTTTTCAATCAGGAGTGAGTCTCAGACTCTGGGCTACAGACCCGGGCGAGTCTCTAGGGACCCAGACTCAAACGGGAGAAGCGGGACTGTCTGGCTACGGTCCCTCCGAGGTTTGCAGCGGTTGTGGGGACAGAGAGGCAGAGCCCCTGGAGACGGACTGAGAGCAGCCATAGCTGCTCCCTCCCCCCCGCCCTGTTGAGCCCGCCCCGCCCAGGCCCTGCGCAGAGCCATTTGCCGATCGCCTCAGGCAAAGGCTGGACTAGCGCCTCCCCAGAGGACTGAAGTTTTCCACACAGCTGATTCCAACAGCCAGTCGGCCTGGTGGTCAAATCCCTCTAGTGTTAACTACAACAATTAAGGCTTGGCTAGAACAAGACTGCGCACAAAGACCACAAGGGGGTGCACCAAGAAAGCATAAAAGATGCGGAGACAAAAAAACATGACAGAAATGGAGGATATGGAGCTAAGAATCGCAATTTTGAGGGCTTGCTATAAACTTGTGCAAAGCCTCACGAAAACTAATGAGACCCTCGATGCTACGATAAAGAAATTAGAAAGTAAGCATACACGGACTGAAATAAAGAATATTATACCCAATAGCAGACCAGAGGAGCACAAGAATCAAACCAAAGATTTGACAAAAAACACCCAACTGGAAAAGCAAAATGAAAAAAGAATCCGAAAGTGTGAAGATAGTGTAAGGAGCCTCTGGGACAGTTTCAAGCGTACCAACATCAGAATAATAGGGGTGCCAGAAGATGAAAGACAGAAAGATATTGAAAACCTATTTCAAGAAATAATGGCAGAAAACTTCCCCCACCTGGTGAAAGAAATGGACTTACAGGTCCAAGAAGCGCAGAGAACCCCAAACAAAAGGAATCCAAAGAGGACCACACCAAGACACATCATCATTAAAATGCCAAGAGCAAAAGACAAAGAGAGAATCTTAAAAGCAGCAAGAGAAAGAGACTCAATTACCTACAAGGGAATACCCATACGACTGTCAGCTGATTTCTCAACAGAAACTTTGCAGGCCAGAAGGGAATGGCAAGAAATATTCAAAGTGCTGAATACCAAGAACCTACAACCAAGATTACTTTATCCAGCAAAGCTATCATTCAGAACTGAAGGTCAGATAAAGAGCTTCACAGACAAGGAAAAGCTAAAGGAGTTCATCACCACTAAACCAGTATTATACGAAATACTGAAAGGTATCCTTTAAGAAGAGGAAGAAGAAAAAGGTAAAGATACAAATTGTGAACAACAAACATGCATCTATCAACAAGTGAATCTAAGAATCAAGTGAATAAATAATCTGATGTACAGAATGAACTGGTGATTATAATGAATCAGGGACATAGAAAGGGAATGGACTGACTATTCTTGGGGGGGTAAGGGGAATGAGAGATTCGGGAAGAGACTGGACAAAAATCGTGCACCTATGGATGAGGACAGTGGGTGGGGAGTGAGGGCGGAGGGTGGGGCGGGAACTGGAAGGAGGAGAGTTATGGGGGGGGGGGGGAAGAGGAACAAATGTAATCTGAAAATAAAAATTTAATTTAAAAAAAACAAAAAAAACCAAAAAAAACCCAAATACTTTCTTCTTCCCCATTGATGTGTGATTTCGCTCATGTAGTAGGTGCATATATACCATTTAGTGAGCTCCCTAAGTTGACTTTTAAAAAAATCGGACTATACTTTCTGACCAATAATTTAACTTGGAAAATTTTCTTGCCTAGCTTCATATTCAAGAATATGGTAACCCTCTATTCTTAAGTCTTTCTTTACTCAATTATGTTTACTATTTTCTTCATAGAGATCTCAAACATTTCATATAGATGCCCCCCACCTGAGACATTTCACATTTTGTCCCTTTAATGTTATTTTTCTCCCAACATTTTTATAATTGGATATTTCTAGCAAGAAAAATGCTACCAAATTTAAAATATCTTTTTGTGGTATACAGCTATTTTACTGAACTCCTATTTTTTTTAGTTTTCCAATTGATTTTATTGGTTTTGCAAATACTGCTATTTTCCACCATTTTTCCCCCTAATATTCTTGAATTGCCCAAGGTAATACCAAACATCAGAAGTGTTATTGGACATTCTTATTTCATTTTCTGATTCCAAGGGGAATTCTGTTAATTTTCCGTTATTTGCTGTTGGTTTACGGCAGATATTCTTTTATCTTCTACAACTTTTATAGAGTTCAGAATCGAGAAGAACTGCTGAATTAACATCATTATCTTGGCACATATTGGGATGAAGTAGCACGAGTCTTCAGTATATAGCGATGCCGTACAATAAGGGTTCACAGACAAGGCTCTATGACTAGCCATCAGTTTAACCTTGGGCAGATTATTTACCTTTTTGGCCTGTCTTCATCTGTAAAATGAGGGTAATAACAACCTCTTTCTTAGGTTGTTGTGAGAATTAAGAGATAATATACTAGAGCAATGCCTGGCACACAGTAAATACCAAGTGTTGCCTGTTATTTGTTCCCTTTAACTAAAAGAATTTCCTATTTAAACTTGCTGGTGTTTTCCTTTGGATTTTCATGGCTATTTCCATATGTAAATTGGATCAGAGTTTTCTTCCTTTGTAATGTCTTATCAGGTTGCCTTTCTTATATTTTATTAGGTTTTTAAGAGTTTATGGTAGTTTTAAAATATGAATTTGGTATCTTTTTTCTACGATCTAGAATAAATCAGGTGGTTTATGATACCCCCCCACCCCCAAATATAAAAAAGAACTAATTTCTTTATAGTCTAGGTCTGGAGTACCCCTTTCTTTTTTGGTTGGGAGGCCATGAACTTTAATATATGCTTAATATATTCCATGATTGACAATCTATTCAAGTGCTCAACTTAAGACAATTTTGAAAAGCAACCAGTTCTCCACTTGCATCTTTCTTTTTAAGATTTTTTTTTAAATTGATTTTTTAGAGAGGGGAAGGGGGGTATATTAATTTGTTGTTCTACTTATTAATGTGCTCTTTGGTTGATTCTTGTATGTGTCCTGAATGGGATCAAACCAGCATCCTTGGCATATCAAATGATACTCTACCCAACTGAGCTACCCAGTCAGGGCCTATATCATTAGATCTTTCAAAGTTGTCCACAACATACACACTTTAGACCCAGTGTCTTTTCTGGTCACTCCCTTCTAGACGTACTCCTATGACTTGTTTCTCCTCCCTATTTCTTATTTCTTCCTCCTCCCAATAATAAAAGCCTCTGTAAAAGATAGTCCGCCCTTTCCAAACACCTACGGGCAATAATTTAACTTGGGAAATTTTCCAAGTTACTTGTATAGAATATCCTATACTAAGCACACTCATTCCTCTGTTTTCCTTTTACTGCATTTAATTTTTAAAATGGGGAAACTTTCAAGGAGCATTTCAAATCTTGTTCCACAGCCTATGTTGTCAGTTTGGCTCAAATAAACTCATGCAAATTAAAAAAAGGGGGGGAAGGGCTCTCATAAGATAAAAAAGAAAAAGCTAACATTCTCCATCTTCACCCCTCTTCTATAAGTTTTTAGCTTCTGTGAGGAAGGAATGCACTCTCCTATTGTCTAAACTTCTTCCCATTAATTCACTATGGGTTCTTCATGAACAAGAGCAAGACTAGCTCTTGAGTAAATAAATGGGTTATAATCAATCTTAAAGAACAGGGATGCATGATTTTTTAACATACAAAACTAGGAAGTACTTACTTTGCTGTGTGCACATACAGGAAAATGTTACCAGTTCTAGTTCCTTCTTGCCTACTTGAGAAGGCAAGGCATAGGAATGTGGGTCACTGTCTGCGACTAATGTTGCCATATACAGCGTAGGAAAAGTCTCTTGCATAGCTATATTCTAATACAATGAATGTAAGTAAAATTACCTTATAAAAATATCAAAATGACTTTTAAAATCCTAGATATTTCAACTTAAATTATACAATTTAACATTTTTCAGATCTCAAATATGAATGAAACTATGAATCCTTGCAGATATCCATATCCTGTCTACACCCTTATCCAAGACATTTAACAGAAACCTATGAGGAAAGGAAATAGTAATGGATGGTAGCTTCCAGTAACCAAAACTTTAAGGCCTTCCTTCTGGGATTTGTCATCATCATCAAGTCCAGTCTCCATAAGTTTATAGATTTCACCCTTCCCCTTCTTTGAAAAACAGTACATTAGTTTCTTTAATCTTCCTGCACAGCTCCCTCTCTTCATACCTCCTCAAAGACCAATGATAGTAACTCAGTTCTCTGATTCCTAGAAATCATACATTCTGACCAGAAGACTGGACCTCATCTGTTTCTGTAACAGAAATTTCCTATGTTCCAGGATGATTCTATATTCTAGTACCATGTGGGAGAGGCAACAGAGTGTAGTGGGTTACAAGTGTACACTCTGGGACCAAGGTTTTATTTATTAATTATTATTTTTTAAAGTATATCTTATTGATTTTTTACAGAGAGGAAGGGAGAGGGATAGAGAGTTAGAAACATCAATGAGAGAGAAACATCGATCAGCCGCCTCCTGCACGCCCCCTACTGGGGATGTGCCTGCAACCAAGGTACATGCCCTTAACCGGAATCAAACCTGGGACCCTTCAGTCCGCAGGCCGACACTCTATCCACTGAGACAAACCGGTTAGGGCTGGGACCAAGGTTTTAAATCTCAGGCCCCTTTCTAGGTGTATGACTTCAGACCAATTATTTAGCTTCTTTTTTTCCATTTATTCACTTGAAAATATGGGGGTGAAAATAGGGTTACTATAGGATTAAATGAGGTAAATATATAGGGAGGTCTTAAACTTTATACCAGCAGGTAACCTATATGTGCAATGTGAGCAACTCCAAAGGTGGGAAAAAGTAGGTTAATAATAACAATAATAATAATAAAATAATCTAATCTAATAAAAGAGAAACATGGTAATTAGCATATGACTGCTACCCTTTTCATTGGCTAATCAGGGCGATATGCAAATTAACTGCCAACTAAGATGGCGGTTAATTTGCATATGTAGGCACAATGCAGGGAGGCGAAAGGGAAAGCAGGAAGAAGTCTCCTGCCACTGACAGTGATCGGAAACCCAGGGGGTAGCTAAGAGCCGGGGGGCAGGGCAAAGGCGGCCCTGGGGGCCGCCTTTGCCCTGCTCCCCAGCCATGATCGGAGAATCGGGCGCCTTTGCCACCCTGGCTAGTGATAGCGGGAAGTAGGGGTGGAGCCAGCGATGGGAGCTGGGCACGGGCGAAGCTGGCAGTCCCGGGAGCTAGGGGTCCCTTGCCTGGGCCGGGGTGGAGCCTGCAATCGCCTGGAGCTGGGGGTCCCGGGCCCAGCCTAATGCCTCGGTCAGAGGGTTAGGCCTGGGCTGGGGCGGAACCAGCCATCTCGGGGAGCAGGGGCGGAGTCAGCGATCCTGGGCAGCTGGGGGTCCCCTGCCCAGGCCTGACACCTCTGCCGGAGGCCTCAGGCCTGGGCAAGGGGCCGATCCGGTGATCGGCGATCGGAGGGTGATGAGGGTCAACTCCTCTGGCTGAGGCATCAGGCCTGGGTGGGGGGCGGAGCTGGTGATTGGGGGGATATGAGGGTCCCCTTGCCTGGGCCTGAAGCCTGGGTCAGAGGCGTCAGGCTTGGGCAGGGGGTGGAGCAAGCGATCAGAGGGAGATGGGGGTCCCCTGCCCAGGCATGATTCTTGGGCCAGAGGCATCAGGCCTGGGCGGGGGTCAGAGCCAGCCCCGGAGATGGGGGTTCCCTGTCCAAGCCTGACACCTCTGGCGGAGGCGTCAGGCCTGGGCAAGGGGCCGATCAGGCGATCGGAGGGTGATGGGGGTCGACGCCTCTGGCAGAGGCATCAGGCCTGGGCGAGGGTGGAGCCAGCAATCGGAGGGGTCTGGGGGTCCCCTGCCCAGGCCTGAATCCTGGGCCAGAGGCATCAGGCCTGGGCCAGGGGCGGAGCCAACAATCGGAGGGGTCTGGGGGTCCCCTGCCCAGGCCTGACGCCTGGGCCAGAGGCATCAGGCCTGGGCGGGGGGCAGAACCAGTGATCAGGGGGAAATGAGGGTCCCCTGCCCAGGCCTGACACCTCTGGCAGAGGCGTCAGGCCTAGGCAAGGGGCCGATTCTGCGATTGGAGGGTGATGGGGGTCAACGCCTGAGGGCTCCCAGTATGTGAGAGGGGGCAGGCTGGGCTGAGGGACACTCCCCCCCCCCCACCCCGTGCACGAATTTCGTGCACCGGGCCCCTAGTCCTATATAATAAAAGCCAAATATGCAAATTGTCCCCTCGTTGGGAGTTTGACCAGGAATTCGACTGGGGGGCAGGGCTGGCCAGCCAACTGCCTGCGGCCCCTCCCCCCACCAGCCCAGCCCTCACCTGTGCACAAATTCATTCACTGGGACTCTAGTCTACACTAATAAAAGAGAAACATGGTAATTAGCGTACGACCGCTACCCTTCCCATTGGCTAATCAGCATATTCTTATGCAAATTAACTGTCAGCCAAGATGGCTGCCGGCAGCCATGCACTGAAACGAGCAGGGAGGCTTGCTTGCTCCAGTGACTGCGAACTCCAACGTTCCCCGCCTAACTTGCCGGCCTCTCAGCTGCAACTCTAAGCAACTATGTACTATGTTGCAAATAAGAAGCTAAACAAAACCCCAGAAACTGGCTTTCATTCAGCCAGGTTCAGCCAGCCTGACCGCAACATTGTATCGATGTTTTCAGCAGCGAGGCCTCAGAGCTAAAGCTGGCCCAGAATTAAAAAAAGAAAAAAAGAAAAAAAGGAGTGGTTGGGAGCTTCAGTCACCCGCTTCCGGAAAACAGCTCTCAGCCCCTCACCCAGACTGGCCAGGCACCCCAGTGGGGACCCCCACCCTGATCCAGGACACCCTTCAGGGCAAACCAGCCAGCCCCCACCCATGCACCAGGCCTCTATCCTATATAGTAAAAGGGTAATATGCCTCCCAGCACCGGGATCAGCAGAGCAGCGAGGCTCCCGGCACCAGGATCAGCGTGACAGGGGGCAGCGCCCAAACCCCTGTTCAGCACTGCTCTGTGCCTGATAGGGGGGAGCTCCCCAATCCCGATTGCCCTGCGGCTCTGTGTGTGACAGGGGGCGGGGCCACAACCTCTCTATCCGCCCTGCTCTGTTCGTGACAGGGGAAGGCACCCCAACCCCCTGATCAGCCCTGCTCTGTGCCTGATAGGGGGGAGCTCCCCAATCCCCTGATTGTCCTGCGGCTCTGTGTTTGACAGGGTGCGGTGCACCAATCCCCTGATCGGCCCTGCTCTGTGTGTGACAGGGTAGAGCCATAACCTCTCCATCGGCCCTGCCCTGAGTGTGACAGTGGCGGCGCCCCAACCTCCTGATCGGCCCTGCTCTGTGGGTGATAGAGGGTGGCACCCCAACCCCCCTCCACGGGCCTTGCTCTGTGTGTGACAGGGTAGAGCCATAACCTCCCCATTGGCCCTGCCCTGAGTGTGACAGGGTGCAGCGCCCCAACCCCTTGATCCGCCCTGCTCTGTGTGTGACAGGGGGCGGTGCCCCAGCTCCCCTATCGGCCCTACTCTGTGCATGACAGGGGGGAGCTCCCCAACCCCCTGATCGACCCTGCTCTGTGTGTGACAGGGTACGGAGCCCCAACCCCCCTGATGGGCCCTGCTCTGTGAGTGACAGGGGGCAGCACCCCAACCCCCTGATGGGCCCTGCTCTGTGAGTGACAGGGGGCAGCGCCCCAACCCCCTGATCGGCCCTGCTCTGTGCGTGACAGGGGGTGGCGCCGCAACCTCCCCATTGACCCTGCCTTGAGTGTGACAGGGGACGCTGCCCCAACCCCCCAATCAGCCCTACCCTGAGCGTGACTGAGGGTGGCATCGCAACCTCCCAATCCGCCCTGCTCTGTGCATGACAGGGCGGTGCCCCAACTCCCCAATCGGCCCTGCTCTGAGCCTGACCAGGGGCTGCACCTAGGGATTGGGCCTGCCCTCTGCCACACGGGAGCAGGCCTAAGCCAGCAGGTCGTTATCTCCCGAGGGGTCCCAGACTGCAAGAGGGCACAGGCCGGGCTGGGGCACCCCTCCCCCCGCCAGTGCACAAATTTTTGTGCACCGGACCTCTAGTCCTATATAATAAAAGGCTAATATGCAAATAGACCAAACAGCAGAACAACTGGACAACTGGTTGCAGTGATGTGCGCTGACCACCAGGGGGCGTGCGTGGAACATGGTGGGCATTGGCCGCGGTGGGATGGTGGAGCAAGTGAGCAGGGGCACCAGACCAAGGTGAGGCGCCGGTCACTGTCTTAGTGGCGAGCCTCTGGTGGTTACTGAAAATTCTTTGCTTCCGCATGCCGTAGTCCTACCTGGCGCTTGCATCTGCTGCCAGCCCTGATGGCCCCTGAGGGCTTCTCCACCTTCCCCTGCTCCTGAGGGGCTATTGGGGCAACAGCTGCTGCTCATACCCGCTGCTGGTGCTGGTCCCAATCGCTCCGCGCTGTCAGTGAGTGCGAGTGGGGCAGGCGCGGTTAGCACGTGGGAGCAGGGCTGCCAGCAGACAGGGGACTAGGGCCGTGGCAGGAGGGGCCAGGCAGGGGCACGGAGGATGGGCTGAGACCTGCCCCTGTGCCCACTGCAGCCTCGCAGCCCACAGTTCCTTTCAAGGTGCACGAGTTCGTGCACTGGGCTCCTAGTTAATAAATAATAATACAAGAATAAATTCTGTGTTTCACAATCAACTTTTGCCCACCCCTGTATTTATCCTTTTTACTTCATTCCTTTTGTTTATACAAGTAGAGAATCTTTATGCTACTTTCATACTGAATTGGCATGCCTCAGTGATGCTGACTGGAACCTCTCATTTCAGCAACTTCAGGACATAATGAGGACAAATGGGCACTAAAAGAAGCAAACAGAAAAACATTTAACCAAGGCTAAACAATACAAAATACATCAGTAGGTGACATAAGTGTATGAGGTAGCCAATTATGTTCAGGACAACAGGGAACAGTCTACAAACTGGATTTGGCTCCCACCATTGTTAATTTCCTCTAACTGTCTCTTTTCTACAAAATTAAACCAATAGAAATATAAAATACTGACGGTGGGGGAATTAAAAAACTGCAGAAACAGGGATAAAACACGGAACAGCAATTTTTACCTTGTTCTAAATCAGTGGCTCTCAACCTTGGCTGCACATTAGAATCACTTGGGAATCTTCTTAAAATCCTGATTTCTGGGCCTCATCCTCCGGAAATTCTGTTTCTTTGTTATTAATGTTGTGGCCCCACCCCATAACAAAGAAACAGAATTTCCGGAGGATGAGGCCCAGAAATCAGGATTTTAAAAAGATTCCCAGGTGATTCTAATGTGCAGCCAAGGTTGAGAACCATTGTTCTAAACTATAAGCATGCTAATTTAATTACTGGTGTAGATATGTACGTATTAGTATTTAAATACATGCTATGACGATTCTTCTAAATTTAAGGTGCTGTTAAAAAAAAAAGAATAAATTACATACAATAATACAGCATAAAGCTCAGCAACTAAGATCACAAACAATGATACATCCAGCTACATATCAGAGTCGAAGTTCACTTGAAGGCTGCTTCAACACTTTCAAAGTCTTAAAATACTTTTGAAAGTGTGTGTATGTTGCAGCAGAAAGAGCTCTAGGGCTTCAGTTATCATAAAAGCTAAAATGTATTGGGCACTTAGCATATCAGACACATTGTGCAAAGCATTTTTTACTGAATTCTCACAACTACTTTATGTGTAGGCTCTACTCAACGCAAAACTGGCTTTTCACAACAGGCCAAGAAAACACAACCAGAAACAATATCCAGGAATTCTAAGGTTAGAGTTTTTCCTCTTATCTTTAGGCTGGGCTCTAGTTTTCTCACTCACTACAGTGAGGTCTAGGTATTGTTTCATGAAACTTCTTTTCCAGTTTGGACAGTGTGCTAATGTATGTGCTGGGTCACTGAGCAAAATGTAAATTTCTTAGTGTGGGTTGAAATTAAAAAAATAAAATAAAGGATTGAAAAGCCACTCATTTAAGATGTTCATGCTAAACTGAAAATAAATTATTCCAACCTTAGTTGGATTCCAGACCTGATAGAAGTAATTATTCTAATCACAAAGTAAATTACTTGAACCCTGGCCGGGTACTCAATGGTTAGAGCATCATCCCAATATGCCAAGGTTGCAAGTTTAATCCCTGGTCAGGGCACATACAAGAAGCAACCAAAGAATGCATAAATAAGTGAAACAACAAATCAATGTTTCTCTTTCTCTCTCACCTTACCTCTCTCTCCCTCAAATCAACATATCTTTTAAAAAGTTTTTTAAAAAAGTGCTTTGAATTACATATTAGTATGTAAATAAGGGGGTTTCCAAATTGTTTTGCAATAGAACCTTCCTTCAAGATGTTTTGAGTGTATTTTCTAGAGGAGGGGGTATTCTTGTGACCAAATAATCTTGGCAAATTGGGAAATACTGTACACAATATTTCCTTCCTAGACAGTCACAATGCACATTAAAAACGCTGGCACGCTTTCTCTCAAGTATGCCCACACCTTCCCCCACTTCTTTCCTTAGGCACGTATCCTTTGCTTTCTTTCTCCTAAGCTCCCAGAGACCTTCTTTTGCCTTTGTAACTTGTTTTGTGAGTTCATGCAGCCCAGCTGGCTCACTTCTTCAGCCTCTGTGACTTTCTCTCTTAAAGGCTAAATAAACTTTTTACACTGTGAAAAATAAATAAATAAATAAATAACCCTGACAAGCTCTACAGAAAAATTACACAACTACCTCAAATTTTAAATCTGATTAACTGTTTTTAACTCAGTGTTTTCCTAAACAGATATTTCATTCTGTAACCTCTCCCACCAACAGCTCCTAATCTCTCATAAGACTGGTATTCTGCAAAACACAATGTGGAAAGCACTGCTTTATGTAAACTTATTAGGGAAAGGGTCTTCATAAGCTACAGCTATTATAGCAAATAAGCACAAATATAGCAGAGATAAATAAAATTAACAGAAAATTGTAATTTGGTTAAGTATTTCATCTCTGCTGAGCAGTTTTATCAGAACATACAGAGTTGTATCATTTAATAAATATGTACAGAAACAATGTATTATACTTTGAAAACATGAAACGGAAGAAGACTAGAGAAAAGATATGAAGAAAGATAAAAAGAAACCTGCAATTCAAATAAATTATAATCTACTGTACGAAATTTACATACATAGGAAGCCTACTGAGATGAAACTTACATACAGAGGAAAAACTTGTAACTCACACTGGAACAAAGGCTGAACAAAGAAAAAAACCACACTGTAAACAGAGAGACTAAATATCTGCAAAGATCATGTTAGTGACCTGAGTTTCTGTCTCCCTGCTGGGGAATCCAGAAGTAAATGAACTGGCCAATAACATGCCATCAAAGAAGGGAACAGTTGTTTACCTAGTCTAGGAGCCCTTTGGGACAGGCATATAGGACAGAACCCAGCTTAATGGGCAATAAAAACTGCTTGTGGAACAAATTAATCCATAATATATGTTTGAGGAGTTGTGAATGCTCAGGGGTGGTGAACATCACCATCATCTCTAATCACTGATAGAACCCTGGGCTAGAAACAATCCTATGATCAAGGTTAGCATACCACCTTTATGTAGACAGAAGCTTAGTAACAATTATAGCCATGCATACTATCTTATGCATGTTTTTCACATCCTCAAATTCAATTCTACCTTTTTGGTCCTTTCTTTTCCATTTCCATTGCCTTGGTTAAAGTTTTTCCTTTCCTCAAAACAAAGAACTCACAGAACTTCTTAGCTTATGGTACTTAAAAGTTGACAGTAAAACTTAATGTGAGGCTTGAGGATTTTGTTAATCATTAACTTACTAAAAGCTTGTACTTTACAACTATATAACATCTAGCTGTTAACCATTTATTCGTAAGTATGAAAGTAAAAAATTTAAAGATACACATTTTGATATTACATTCCCTGAAGCAGAGAACTACCCTACTGTGGTATATAACACCAGGCACCTGACCAACCAGGAGAAAAAAATGTTAAAGTATGGTTATGTGCCAGAAAGTTCTCATAAAGAAATTGATTTCAAGACCACAGACAAAAAGAAACAGTACTTAGTACAGGAAAAAAGGCAGTCAGAAAGCCTACACATAGGATCACTGAAAATAAGAGCAAGAGACTTGAAGGGTTTTCAATCTGGTCCCCCTAGTATGGCGGTTCTCAACCTGTGGGTCGCGACCCCTTTGGGGGTCGAACCACCCTTTCACAGGGGTTGCCTAAGACCATCGGAAAACACATATATAATTACATATTGTTTTGTGATTAATCACTATGCTTTAATTATGTTCAACTTGTAACAATGAAAATACATCCTGCATATCAGATATTTACATTACGATTCATAACAGTAGTAAAATTACAGTTATGAAGTAGCAACGAAAATAATTTATGGTTGGGGGTCACCACAACATGAGGAACTGCATTAAAGGGTCGCGGCATTAGGAAGGTTGAGAACCACTGCCCTAGTAGAATAATGGGATGGCTGATGATGCCCAGAAAGGTGGAGTGACTTGCCCAGAGTGACATGATTAGTCATTGAGTCAGGACCCAGGCCAGATCTTCCAATTCCCAGGCTTCTGCATTTCCCTCTGTAGCTCAAGGCCTCCCATCTTCTCTACAAGACTCACATGGAAAATAAACACT
This sequence comes from Myotis yumanensis, assembly GCF_028538775.1. Taxonomy (NCBI): domain Eukaryota; kingdom Metazoa; phylum Chordata; class Mammalia; order Chiroptera; family Vespertilionidae; genus Myotis; species Myotis yumanensis. Next base: position 30,086,061 of record NW_027223759.1, on the reverse strand, counting down.
ACTGAACTAACTAAAACTATAAACCACTAGTCAAATTATGACTCTATACAACTAGAGCACTTAGAATAAACCATCTTATTTTGTATTATGACATGTGGTTACTGTCTAGAAACCTATTAAAATCATCATTAGGCGATATTTACAAACCTTCACTCTAAAGTACTAAATAAAAAATTATCAACAAGAAACCAAGAACATATGGAGGAAAATAAAACACGTTTTGGAGTGAGGCAAATCTGGGTTCAAATCCTAGCTCAACTGTGAATGTCTGTGTGACGCTGAACAAGTCCTCACTTTCATTTCCCATCTATAATGATCCTGGGAGACAAGACTACCTACCACCTCAGGTTTGCCCTAAAATTAATGGTACTGAAATGGTAATTTTCTCCCTCAATCTATTTTTGTCCATCTCCCTTGACTATTTCAACTTTTAACTTCATACAACTACCCCCACACCACTTTCCAGCTACAATCATAATTATAGATGTTAGTATATTCAACACCTTAAAACAAGATTTATGAAACAAAGAACATTTAGGATGTGAATATAATCTTTGTAAATGTTAGCGAAAAAATTGAAAGAAAACATTACTGCATAAAGTAATTTATGCAATTTCTTCCAAGCCAACTGGATAAAGAATAAGGAGAACCAGGCTCTATCTAGTTCAGTCCTGTGGCTAATAAGCTGCATGACCCTAAGCAAGTGACTCCACTTCACAGAAAGCACCAGTTACAGCTCAAAGCCACACACTGCTCAAGTTACAGTGGGCCTCAGTGTTCTCAACTACAGAAAAAAACATTCTGACTAGAGGTTTTCTAAAGTTCTCACGTTTCTTCCATCTGAACAGTGTACCATCAGCACCATCACAGAACTTGTCCCCCATCTGGTATGTGCCTGGCCCCGTTATAAGCACATTAGATGTAGTAACTCATTTAAGCCCCCTATAATCTTTGCAGATATGTGAAGGAATTTGCCTAAAGTGACAGAGCCCAAAGCAGGTTGAGGGTTCAACCATCTAGGGCTGTGGTCGGCAAACTGCGGCTCTCGAGCCACATGCGGCTCTTTGGCCCCTTGAGTGTGGCTCTTCCTAAGTCTTAGGAGTACCTACCTATATAGTTTAAGTTTAAAAAATTTGGCTCTCAAAAGAAATTTCAATCGTTGTACTGTTGACATTTGGCTCTGTTGACTAATGAATTTGCTGACCACTGATCTAGGGGGTCTGGCTGTATCTGTGCTTTTTAACCACTGAGTCTCAGAATTCTGTAAATTGCAGAGTAAGCCTTCACTAGAGACATGTAAACAAAAATCTGTTCATGCTATTCCTTCCTTGTGCCTGAATACAGCTGATACATAATCTGTGGAGGGAGAGAACAGTGACTAACATGTTAATAGCACTCTGTAAAAGAGCAAGCTACAATTCATCAAAGTTATAAAGTAGCCACTTAATTAAGATAAAGCTACAAAATGTATATGTTGCTTCTCCAATGAACATTTTATCAAAAGAATCAAAGTGTTGTGATATTTTGGCATTATTATTTTCTTGGTCATCAACAAGTTATCTGCTGGATAATGCTCCCAAGGAATAACTACCATAAAACCAGTCAGCCACTAACCTTTGGTTAACTAGGTTTCCTCATCTTTGTAATATGCATATGAAAATGCATGTATGCATATAAACAAGCAAACACAAACACAATCTCAAGTTAGACACTATCTATTAAGGATTATGCAAACTGGTATGTGCTAGACACTGCCAACATAAATAGCTAGGGGAGGATTTACCTCTTTCCTTTGGGGCCACTTCACACCTGACTGACCTCTTACAATTCTCTGCATATCATTCCTCCCTCCTCTGCCAGCTTAACATCACAGTTACTAACAAACCACAATTCTGCCTTCATCAGACCTCTTCTATCTCTAGAGAAAGTTAAAAGCACAGTGGGGCCAGGAAACTCAGTGAGGTAGAAATAACACACTGGAGGACGATGCACACATATGCACACTCTAAAACAAAATGCTGATAGCAACAAGCTGTTAACCTTAATTTCATCACCATTATATGTCACTCAGTCCTTCAATAACTTGTTTCACAAACTTGGAAGGCCTGAGAAACAAACAGAACATTTATTTACTAGAGGCCCAGTGCACGAATTCGTGCACAGGTGGGGTCCAGCCAGCCTGGCCGGATCAGGGCCAATCGGGCCGGGCAAGCCTGGGGGAGGGGACGAGGGAGATTTGCTGGCTAGCACCATCCCTGATCAGGGTGGGGGGGCTGATCAGGGGCGGGGCTGGTGGAAGCAGGGGCCATGGGCAGTTGATCAGCCGGGCCTGCCCCCTGATCAAACTCCTGGTTGAACTCCTGGTCAACGGGACAATTTACATATTAGCCTTTTATTATATAGGATTTCCTCCCAGACTGGTCTACTTTACAAATGCTGGTGGTAGAGATATTTGCCTCACTTTACCCACCCCATACTATATGGACTGATAAAGATAATGATTAGGGTCCAATTGGAAAGGCATTAGAGTGGTGAGACACTCAAAGAACTCTCATACAGCTCAATTCCTTCTTAAATTTGAGATGGATCCAATACCAATCTTCTCTCCAATAAAAACCAAAATATAGACTGATGACTAAATTATTACGCAATTTTTAGGCTACTTGGCTTGATATGCAGCCACACAAATACAAGATCTTTACACCTCAATAATTGAACAACAAAACAAGTGACAAGTAATCCAAGCTAGAGGGTCAGATATCTGACCGTTTTTCCCACAATTTCATCACATACCAAAATTTTACCAACATTTTGCCATTATCCATACTAATCCATCTATGACACTCCTATTTCTATAACACAAGACAACATTCATAAAATCAAACTAATTAAAAGGAGCCATGGAAAAGAGAAAAATAGATTTAAAAAATAAAAACACCACCAGAAATGTAACCAGAACACATTACCTGAAATGAAATTCTACCCTATATTGAGTTTTATTTTTGTGTGCTGTGGATGTCAGGTAGGGGGACAATTTGGATTTGAATCTGTATTTTTATGGCAGATGGTGAACCTGAATGATCAGTGATCAACTCCTCTTGGGAAAAAAGCTCTTGGGGAAGTAGGGCGTAATAACAGAAATATATAACCTACAAAAGATGATCAAAAGAAAAGACTTTAGTAAATATTCAAAAGTAATAAAGGATGCCTGTGGCATACACGTTGGCAATATATAAATAAAGATTCAAATAAAACCAAATTATAAAACTAAACCCCATTTTTAAGCTGGACTTTCTCAGCTATTCTTTTATATTGACTTTATGAAAATGTATACAATCTAGCTCAGCAGCTCACTTTTTATGTCATTAGAAACAGAAACAGAGACCTCATTAATACATTTTAGAATGAAAAGCACATGGGGAAAAACTGGTTTAAACAAGAACCTGCAGCCTGAAATGATAATGAACTAAAGTGAAGTGCCTGAAATAAAACAAGAAGTCCTTTTTGTTACAGCAGCAAATTATTTCATGACAAATTCTATATTTACTATAGAAATGCCAACAGAAAACTAAATGCATTTAGCCTGAACCTTTGTAATGTCACGATCGAAAGTAGTTAGCCTTGCCCTGACCAGTTTGACTCAGTGGATAAAGCTTCAGCCTGAGGACTGAAGGGTCCTGGGTTCGATTCCAGTCAAGGGCATGTACCTTGGTTGTGGGCACATCCACAGTAGAGGGTGTGCAGGAGACAGCTGATTGATGTTTCTCTCTCATCGATGTTTCTAACTCTCTATCCCTCTCCCTTCCTCTCTGTAAAAAAAAATATATATATGTTTTTAAAAAGTAGTTAGCCTATATCAGTGGTTCTCAACCTTCTGGCCCTTTAAATACAGTTCCTCATGTTGTGACCCAACCATAAAATTATTTTCATTGCTACTTCATAACTTTAATGTTGCTACTGTTATGAATCGTAATGTAAATATCTGATATGCAGGATGGTCTTAGGTGACCCCTGTGAAAGGGTCGTTCAACCACCAAAGGGGTCGCGACCCACAGGTTGAGAACGGCTGGCCTATATGGATGGCCCTATAAAGACTATTTGTGTGGGTGGGGTGTAGAAATGGGAGGTGCATTACATTGTGTGGGAGATATCTATATATATAAAAGGCTAATATGCAAAGTGTCCCCTCGGGAGTTCAACAGGGAGACCGGGACTGCGATCACTTGCTATGAGGTGCACTGACCACCAGGGGGTGGTGTGGAATGAAGGAAGGCCCCGGCTGACAGCCGGAAGCCCCAATCAGCCCCCCAATCAGCCCTGATTGCCCGCCAGGCCTAGGGACCCTACCTGTGCATGAATTTCGTGTACCGGGCCTCTAGTCAGCTATAAAGTAATCTTTTTATAATGCCTTTTTAAAAAGCACATCCTCTCATATAGCAGAAATGTGTGATCTTTTCCATACCTGATGACAAGATGCGTCTTAAGTAATATTTATTCAACAAGCAACAGGATCTAAATTATACAGAGAAGTTAATAAATATACTTCAAACAAGAAACCTTGAGAAAAAAATTCTGTCCACAATAGTAGTTATTAAATAAAATGCATGACTACTGCATTTTATCTGACATAAATAATGCAACCATGTCAGAAAGAAAATAATACATTTAAGAAGACTTCTCTTACTTGGGTAAAAATATTTTTATATGAAGATATTTAATGGCAAAAAAAGCTTAAAAGTGTTACATATACGCAGTTTATTTCATTATGTAAAGAAAAAATAATCATAAAAGACTTATGCAAAAAATGTTAACAGTAACCAAATCTAAGTGATAAGATTATATAAATTTTTAAAAATTTCCAGTATTTCCTGCATTTAACAACTTTTTTTTTAATTGAAAAAAGTTGACGTTGACTTGTCATATAAGCAAACAACAAATACCTGCTTACAAAACTAACACAGGTTCTAAACTGTTTCCATAGATTCTAGACTTCAAATACAGCTAATTACTTGCTAGTAATGTCTTTTAAATATACGAAATAAAGCTAGAGAATTTTGTTTCTGGCTCTCCTATAAAGATTTTCAGAACTAAAAATAAATAAATTTTACCTTTCTATAAAAAAGGTTCCATGTCCAACTTTCTATCCCAGAATATTAGCAACAATTTGATTTTTAAAATAATCAATTTAGATTGCTTTGCACAAATGTCATCTCAAAGAAGTTATGTTCAGGTCAGTAATTCCAAAGGGCAGACACCTAATACACAATGCAAGAAGTTTTGATGCATTTTAGTGAACTGCACCAACAGAAACACCTTGTGTGGAGATGAGTTTATTTTAAACACATCTTTCCATTACTTCTTAAGTGCCTGATATCTCTAATGAAGCTTTTTGCAAAAGGTACTTAGCTTAGACTGGACGTGGACTTACTTAAATATCTGGGAAGCTGTCAGAATCGATCTCAAACTACATTATATTCAAGTCACAGAATGCCAACTCTGTACTGGGCCTCCTTCTCCCCTTTCTTTCACAAGAGCGCCTGTGATACCCCCTAGCTTACACTTCCAGGCTCATGAGTCACTGAGAAACGAGCTCTAAGTTTCCTGCAGAATGCCACTCAAACCGCTCCTCTCCAGCATTCAAGGTTCAGGTCCCCAAATCCCCCTTTAGCACACCCCCACTTCCCACCAAGGTCCTGGGCACCCAAACGAATTACCCACTCTTTCCACACCATGCCTTTTTACCTTTGCCCTCTAGCTTTGCGGTTCCTCTCTACACACTGTCTATTCTGCAACCTTCATTCCCAAATCCCATTAGGCCTGGAAGACTCCCCTAGGCACAGCCTCGCCCAGGAAGCCTTCCAGACTTCTGCGAGGCGGAAGTGGCTGATGGGTCCCGTCTTCCCCGGGTGCCTTTCTAGCACCTTGCAGTTCTTTCATAAGACTTTTACTGCCGCCTTCCTGGTATCGTATTATCTGTGTCCGGCTCTTATCACCCACACCAGGGCGTAAGCTCCTCGCGGGAGGAGACCGCGGGCCCGGGTTCACCTTTGAATCCCTCCGGAGCGGACGACCAGGGCGCCCGCACGCAGTCAGCGCCCGGGCGGGTTCAACCGAACTCGGGAACGCTCCGGCCGCACAATTCCGCACCAGAAGTCAGTTAGGCATTTTCCCGAACGGCACGGCACGGCGATACTACCTGCCTCCGGGGAGCAGAAAGTTTACCGGGGGCCCATGTTTGATGGGAGTGACAGCTGGCCCGGACCGCACTTCCCTGCCCTCCGGACTCCGGCCGGGACGTCCCCGCGCCGCCGCCTGCCCGGCCAGAGACCCGCGGAAGAGCGGCGGGAGAGTCCGGGTGCCCAGACTCCGCCGCAGGCCCCTGGGCGCGGCATCGGCGAGAGCAGGAGGGGAAGGCTCCGCGAGAAGCCGGGCCGCAGCGGCCCGAGAAAATGGAGGCAGCCCCGGGGCCGGTGACGGGCCGGGCAGGGCAGGCGGAAGCCGAGCCGGCGTCCGCGCCGCAAGCAGGGCAGGGCCCAGGGTCACTCACGGGGTTGGGCCGGGCGGCTCCCTCTCAGCCTCCGCGTCGTCGCCGTCCCCGTCCTCGGCCGCCGCCGCCTCGGGCTGCTCGCTCGGTCCCCTCGGCACGGCTCGGGCGCTCGGCCCCTCCGTTGTCTTCCGCCGGCTCCTGCTCCCAATGACGGGCTCCCGCGGCGGCGGCTGCGCGGGCAGATGGCGGCCCTGGGGCTCCCGCGGCGGCCGCCTCACTGCTGCGCTCGATCGCCTGGGCTGCGGCTGCTGCTGCAGAGCCGGCGCCGCCTTTGCCTTCGCCCGGCTCCCGGAGACTCGGTCTCTCCCAGGCCGCGCCGCTCCCCGTTCCCGGACAGAGCCCGGCTTTGACGTGCGCACTGCGCAGCCGCCAAGGGCGCGACGTCGGGCGGCGCCGCAACGCCCCCTTCGGCCTCCGACGCCCCCTGGCGACCGGGCGGACTCGGCGCCGGAGTCCCTGGCCAGGTTGAGTTGGGAGGGGACGCAGAGAAATGCAGAAGCTGAGAATGGAGACTTCCTCTTCTTTCATCTGCCACTTTAATGTTGGTGCTCAGCCCCCTTTTCTGTGTAAGCACGGTTCCTGGAGGAATCTCACGCTCACTTTCCACAACCACTTCCTCAACTCTTAACAAAGCTTTATTTCTGCTAAAGACCAAGTGCCGACTTTGTGTAGATTGAAACTATCATCCATGTGAGGGACAGGTAACTCTCATTTTAGCGTGCTCTGAGAGAGAGTGTGGACAGTGATAGAACGATCCAGATTAATAGGATTCAACAGCCTGGATTTAAACCCCAGCTCCAGCATTAGTCTCCATGGGTTATTTCCTGTCCCTATGTCTGGGTTTTTCATACACTCGTATAAGAATACAGGAACATAGGCTTATGAGGATGAAGGAGGAAAGGCATTGCAGAGCCCAGACAGCAGAGTCTGGAACATGGAAATGTTGAACATGTTTACTTTTGTTTTTTTCTGTTGCCTTTTTTTTTTTTGTAGTTGGACAGGGGTTTTGAGCATCTACTATGTGCAGGCACTGTTCCAGGTGGTGGGGCAGTAAACAAAACATTCCCTGCTCCTGAGACAAACAATAAACAGCACATATATGACATTGGATGGTTTTCAGTGCTATGGAGAAAAGCAACACAGGCCAGGGAGGGAGAGAGTGCAGGGTATTATTATTTATAGCTCTCCTGTACAGGTAGCTGCCACATGAATAAAGAGCATGTTGTGCCCTATGTGCATGGAAAGGCAGAAGGAACAGCAAGGCCCTGAGGTGGGATGCCATGGACCCCAGCAAGGTGAGACCCCTGAGGGTGGGAAGAGAGCAGAGATGAGCAGAGAACAGGAACCATATAGGCTGAAATGAGATCTTTGTTGTTTTTACTCTGAATGAGATGGAAAGCTATTTGGAGGGTTTTGAGCAAAGAAAGGATGTGGTCTGACATTTTAAAAGGACCACTCTGGTTGTGCTGTGAAGACCAGTCTGAAGGGCATGAGGCTTTCAGCTGGGAAACCGATTAGAAAACTTTTGAAATAATCCAGTCGACAGAAGACAGGCTGGGTCCAAGGAGGAGTAAAAGTGGTTGGGTTCTAAAGGCATTTAAAAGGTAGAATGGACAGAATTTTATTTCTAAGGATTTGTTTGTTTGTTATTTTATCAAGCATTTGGAAATTACAATTTGGTAAAGTAGGGAAGACAAACAGAAGCAGATGTGAAGAGAAGAAATCGGGAATACATTTGGGGGCATATTTACTTTGAACTGCCTGTGAGACACCCAAGTAGGGAGATGGATATAGAAATCTGGGGTTTAGAGGAGAGGTCTGGGCTGGAGATAGAATTTTGGGAGTCCTCAGAGCAAGTAAAATCTCAAGACTCAATGGGATAATGTTTAGGGAGTGAGTGTTAATAAAGGGCAAAGCCAAGGAAAAGCAGGAAGCCCCCAACACTTGAGAGTTCAGGGAGAGATGACAAGGAACCAGCAAAAGTTGCTGAGGAGAAGAGCCAGGGTGGCAGGAAAAGGCACAGGAGAGCTTCATGTGCTGGAAGAGCAAGGGATGGAGGACGGATCAATGACACCGATTCTGGCTAATAGTTCAAGCAAGGTTGGTGTTGGTGATTGGCCATTGGTGTCAGGACCATAGAGGTAACTAGTGGCCTTGGTAGGAGCTGTTTCAGCAGAGGTGGGTGGAAAAGCCTGACTGGAGTGGTCTCTAGAGAGAATGGGGCTCTAGAAAGAGAGAACATGAGTGTAGAGAACTCTCATGAAGTTTTATTATAAAGAGGAGCAGAGAAATGAGGTGGCAGCTGGAAAAGAATGTAGGGTCAAAGGAATGTTTGTTTGCTTTCTTTCTTTCTTTTTGTCTGTGTGTTTTTTATTTTAGGATGGGAGGCCACATCATCAGCTCAGAGCCTGGAGGGGAGGAGCTGTTGGAAGTTTGAGGGAAGAGGAGGAGTGAAGCAGGACCGGTCAGCAGGGTTATTCTGTGTTTTTCACGAGCCACAGGTTACTGGGAAGGCGTTGTATTCAACCAGGGTTATTTCTGTTAGGAAACTCCATGCAGAGACAATAAGCAAAGGAAGGAGAGAGTGTATACAAGAAAGTAATAATAGTAATGGCTGACTGTTGAATCCAAGCCAAATAGGAGGCAGTGAGGAAATGGGGGTGGAGGTGCAGGCAGTAGGAGGGAGACGTCCTGTAGGAGTTGGAGGACCCATGAAATGGTGGGTGAAAGGATTATTAGAACCAGCACAGGATGGGGAGTGAGCTGGAATGAAGGAAGTGCTGGCTGGAGAGCCAGGTTGCTTACACTGATGTTGGGGAAGGAGCAGTTTTCAGTAAATGACAAGGCCTGGGGCAGCTTCTCAAACTATAATGTCCACGTAATTAGCTTAATGACTGGGGCCTCCCATTGAAATGCTGATAGTGATTCCATTGGTCTGGGAAGGGGGTAGGAGGGTGCTGATTGTTCTTGTTCTCATTACAATCTTGATACAAAATCTCAATAAAGCAACTGACACAAAAAGAAAACTAGACTATTATTGCTAGTAAGTATATAGGGAAAACCTAAATAAAAAGTTTGAAATATAAATAAAATATCAGCACGTTAAAAGTAAAGTCCATCCCAACCACAGACAATTATCTCAAGCATATTAGAAGCTGTTAGAAAAGCCGTAGCCATGTAGGCCAGAGAGAAGCCAGCTGACTAAAAGGTCTGAGCCAGCTGGTCCCCGAGCTGCTCTTTGCTTCTTTCCAGTAACCATGGCAGGGAGGTGCCAGGCCCTCCTGAGAGGCGGACTGGAAGTTTTATCTAATTTTGAAACTTTGGTCAATAAGGACTTTACCCCTACAGCTTTCTTTCTTTCCTTTTTTTTTTTTTTTTAAAGACGGGAGTCCTCTTTTATTGTAATCCCAAAGGGAGGCCTTGATTGTGCTGACATCCCACAAAAACAAGTCAAGACCCAATTTCTCACAGAATGAGTGACTGCAGGGGGGTGGACAACCCATATGCAAGTTTTTTATCCCTTTACTGAAAGGGTCAGAGCAGGATTCCAGCAAGACAGCAGAAATTTCTGCCGCAGGAACAAATTCTGAAGCCAAAGCAGAAGAAGCCCTGTCATTTGACCACTTAAATTTACACTTACTTTCTTCCACTGGGCTCTCTGGAAAGCCCATTCTGTTAATACATATATTTTTTTGTAGGCACAAACTCTTTCTGAGAAATTCCTCCACCTCTTCACCTTGAAACCCTCTTCACAGAGACACCTCACTCTCCTGTGCCGAGTCCATAGATCTCAGGTTCAGAAGGCAGGGTAGCCATTCTCCAGAGTCATGATTGGTCTTGTATAAATCTTCCATCACTATCATTTCCCTTCCTCTCCTCCGCTGAAGCTGGGTCATGAGATGAAGGCACCTCCCCTCCTTAATCACACCACCTGTGAAAAGACTTTGGAGCCTGACTCACAGCTTCCCTTCTACCCCACTCCATACCAAACTTCTCTTTGGCAACGTAAGTACTACTCATCTCATGTGTTGGATCATAGTTCCCTCCTATTCTCTGCCCCAGTGACCTTCACTTCCACTCCACCTCAACAATCACTTGGGTAGCCCCACCCGGGGTCTCTCGGTCACCACCACTGTACCTTTGAAGCTTGAACTTTATAACTCTCTTGTTTAATTGCTCCTCCCATCTACCCACCCTTCCCATAGCCTCATACCCACCAAACCTGCTCTAAAGCTCATTGAAACTCTGTTTACTCAACAAATACTTACTGAGAGCACATAATTACTGAGCACAAGCAGTGGGAATGAGACATTGAGCAACTCAGTGAGCTTGTAGTCCAGGAGAGACACATAAGTCAACAGGCAATAGTGAGACGAAGCATGAATAAGATTTAGCCAGTTGGAGATGGAGAGAAATGCTCAAGGAAAACCATTCAAGTAGCACCAAAAGCCAGAAAGCACAGTGAATTTGGGGAAGTGCACATGAGTAGTTCAATCTGTAGAGCTTAGAGGAGGAGAATTTTTTATTGTAATTACCCCTCCCTCCCAGCTTTATTGAGATATTATTAACATACAACATATATAAGTTTAAGGTGTACAATATGATGATTGGATACATGTGTTAAAAAATTTATTTACTGATTTTAGAGAGAGGAAGGGGGAGAGAGATAGAGAGGAAGAGAGAGAAACATCGATTTGTTTTTCCACTTATTAATGCACTCATTGGTTGATTCTTGTATGTGCCCTGACCAGGGATCAAACCTGCAACCTTGGTGTATCAGGACAATGCTCTAAACAACTGAGTTTCCCTGCTAGGGCTAGATACATGTTTATATTGCAAAATGATTACCACAGTGAGGTTGGTTAACACCTTCATCTCCTCACATAATTTTGATTTTGTGTATATGTGTGTGGTGATATCATTTAAGATCTACTCTCAATAACTTTCAATTATCTATATAATAAAAGCCTAAGTGACCGTTATGGCAAAACGACCCAAACGACTGGTTGCTGTGATGTGCACTGACCACCAGGGGCAGAGACTCAATGCAGGAGCTGCCCCCTGGTGGTCAGTGCGCTCCCACAGGGGGAGCAGCTGCTCAGCCAGAAGTTCATAGCTGGCGAGTGCAGCGGTGGTGGCAGGAGCCTCTCCTGCCTCTGTGGCAGCGCTAAGGAGCAGAGAGCCGAGTGGTAAGGAGCCTGCCACTAAGGAGCAGTGAACCGCAGCAAGCTGAGCGGTAAGGAGTGAGCAGGCAGGTGGTAAGGATTGAGGGATCCCGGATTGCAAGAGGGATGTCCGCCTGCTGGCTTAGGCCCGATCCCCCTGGGATGCCGGCAGGTGGACATCCCCCAAAGGGTCCTGGACTGCGAGAGGACAGGCCGGGCTGAGGCATTCTCCTCGCTCCAGTGCATGGTTTTTATGCACTGGGCCTCTAGTATAAAATATAGTCATCATGTTGAATATTAGATCCCCAGACCTTATTTATCTTATACCTAGGAATTTGTATCTTTTGATCAGACATCTCCCCATTTTCTCTACCCACAGCCCTTGGCAACCACCATTATACTCTCTATTTCTATGAGCTCAGCTCTTTTAGATTCTGCATATAAATGAGAACATATAGTATTTGTCTTTCTCTGTAGAGCTTATTTCACTTAGAAGAATGCCCTCAAGGTATATCCATACTGTCACTAATAGCAGGATTGAGGAGGGGAGTTGGCACAGGTAAGGTTGGAGAGATGAGCAAAAGTCCAATAATGAAAAGCCATTTCATCCATGTTGAAAAGACTGAGTTTCAACATGAAGACAGTGGAGAGAAGTTGGATGAAGTGAGCATTGAAACTTTAAGCCATGGAATGACAAGCTCAGGTGTGTACTTTAGATTTAGAAACGCCATTCTGATCCTCTATGCCACATGGATGAGAAGAAGGCCCGATCAGAGGTAGTGGGGTCAGTAGGAGGCAATGCCATCCTGGCAAGAGATAATGGGGCCTGAGCTAGGACTATGGCAGGGGGCACGGGCAAGAATGAAACAATTGGAAAAAAAGTATTTAGAAGGCAGTATTTAGTGATTTGATGCGTATATATGGTAGGAGAGAATGAAGAATATGGGATGGAAAGCAGGCTTTTGGAGAGTATGGCTAGTTAGTTAGATGGACATCATCTAGGAGCAATCAGAAGACAGGCGGAAAAACAGGAGCAGGTTATGTTCCACAGGCACATTTCAAGAGAAAGAATAGTTTAGTGATGTGATAGGATCAAGTAATACCTACAAGGTTGAAAGTTATCAGTTGGATGTGGCAACAGGAGCATTTTAGTGACCTTGGAGAGAGCTGTACCAATGGAGCAATGGATGAAGAGACACTGGGTTGGCAGTGGGTTTAGGTGTGAATGAGAGATTTGGAAATAATGTGCATTTTATGTGTATTTTCAAGACAGGAAAGTGGAAAGGAATGCCTGGTGAAGAGAGGGTCTAAAAGATAGCTGAGACTTGGGCATGTTTAAATACCGATGGGGTCTGGCCGGTGTTGCTCAGTGGTTGAGCACCAACCCAGGAACCAGGAGGTTACGGTTCCATTCCTGGTCAGGGTACATGCCTGGTTTTCGGGCTCAATCCCCAGTAGGGGGTATTCAGAAGGCAGCCAATTGATGTTTCTACCTCTATCTCCCTCTCCCTTCCTCTCTCAGAAAAAAAAAAAGAGAAAAATTTGAATTCAATCTCTTGCCTTGTCCAATGGTCAATCCTTACCAAATTTTCAATTCTTCCAGTTTTCTTCAATATACAACTACAATCCTCCAATCTAATGTTTCAACTTTTTCTTCCACTCACCTGACTTGGCATCACCAAGAACTAAAACTTGATTGCTCAGATCCCTACCAGAATCCAGGTTGCTTTGCCTTTCCCTCCAAATTAAAAAGCACAGTGAGCTGAAGGCTGGTGATTTGGCATTCACCTTGAAGGAACCAACACCACAGCAGATCGTGCACAGGGTTGGAATTCTCCCTGGACGCTGCTGCTGGACCACTAAGGAAGTCCAACAAAATGAGTCATGTATGCTTCCGATGAGAGATAACAAGACTATGCACAACATCACCAAGAGCATAGACATCTTAGCTTCAAGGAATTCAAGGAGGTTCTGCAAGTCTCATCTCCATCCTTCCTCATGACACCCATTAGACTCTAAGATGACTCCCTTGTTTACCTGCCCCTATAAAACCCCAGGATCCCTCCCTTTTCAGTGAGATGTTCCTCATTAATGGATGTTCTCCTTATTGCAGTAGCTTGAATAAAATCATCTCCTTAATGACCAGGTGAAATTTGTGCTCCAGTGAGGACCTCCCCTGGATGGCAGCCAGCAAGTCACTCCGACTTGTCCTAATAAGCACCTGTGCCCTGAGGCTCTGTTCAGCCGTCCTGTGACTTACCCCTGTGGACAACCACCATCTTAACAACTCAAGACATGAGTAAACTGGCAACGTGGCCCCAGCTCTGATTCTGGGAAGTCCTGTTTTAGCTGGAGCTCCCAGTTTTCCTTCATTACAAAGACAGCAGTCCTGCCTGGCCTGCATGGCTCAGGGGTTGAGCATAGACCTATGAACCAGTAAGTCACAGTTAGATTCCCAGTCAGGACCCATGCCCAGGTTGTGAAGTTGATCCCCAGTGAGGGGAGTGCAGAAGGCAGCCAATCAATGATTCTCTCTCATCATTGATATTTCTATCTCTCCCTCCCTTCCTCTCTCAAATCAATAAAAATATATTTTTTAAAAAAAGACAACAGTCCTGGTGGGTGTGGTCAAAAACATGCTAACGACTCCCTATAGTAAAGTTTCTTATAGATTGTCGTGGTTGAAAGACCTGAGCTTCAAAAGATGAATATACCCATTTAGCTATGCTTCTAGTATTGTTACTGTCATAACTAGCTAGCTAATATTAAAGTAGGAAGAAAGCAAAGGGGAGGCCAGACATTATAAGACATTATAAGCATTGCCACAGTGTCTGAGGAACAGTACATGAGGTACACAAAATGTGTTGGAGATGACCCAGATCAAATCCATCAAGCTGAAACTTGATTTCCTCTAGGCAATTTCACCAGGAATCTGCAACTTCATGCTCCACAGGCTTCAATGCAGGCATATATGAGTGAAGGGTGACTAGGAACCTCTGGCAGCGTGAGCACTTGCCTACTTTCTGGAAGAAGAGGTATTTAGGGGTCAGGGGAATGGGATGAGGCACCAGAGACACACTCAGGCAGTGGCTTTGGCTGGAATCCAACCTTCTTAAGATTCTGCTACAGTTGGAAGAGAGCCCGGGGAAGCTGCCACCCACTGCTTCCAGGGTGGAAAGGATTGTTCACACCTAGAATGGTACAGAAGACAGGCTCTCTCCAGTCCAGGTGTGGTCCAGATGACAGCATGCCCTGGCATATGCCCGGACTGGTGCAGCTAGGATGTAGGTGATGGACTTGGTACCTGGCCTCCACTTGCCACCAGGGCCTCCAACAAGGAACTGCAATATCTCTGGCTATCTTAGGATCGATGCAGAAGATATTATTTCTATTGCCACAGCGTCTGAGGAGTAGTACATGAGGTACACAAAGTGTGTTGGAGATGACCCAGATCAAAGCCATCAAGCTGAAACTCGATTTCCTCTAGACTGAGGATCCATGTGTCTAGTCACAATTTCAGTGCAGCTTCTGCAAACCCTAATGCATCCAGCATGCTGATTCCACATTCACAGCATGCTCTACCAGCCGCCTCCGGGACCATTCACATAAATTTCCAGCTACTTCTCCAACCACCCCAGGGATAGGGGCTGACTATGCTATAAACAAAGTTTCAAATTAAAAGATATAAAATTACTTTCAAAATGTATAAAATAGCCCTAGCCGGTTTGGCTCACTGGATAGAGCGTCTGTGGACTGAAGGGCCCCAGGTTCGATTCCGGTCAAGGGCATGTACCTGGGTTGCGGGCACATCCCCAGTAGGAGGTGTGCAGGAGGCAGCTGATCGATGTTTCTCTCTCATCGATGTTTCTCTCTATCCCTCTCCCTTCCTCTCTGTAAAAAATCAATAAAATATATTAAAAAAAACCAAAATGTATAAAATACAAACAATGTAACATTGTTATTAGAAGTGTTTATAGTTTGTAGATATGAGTTGATCACAGGTGTTCAGTGGACCAAGCCTATTTTATGATGATCATACCACAAACCACCTCAGAGCACAGGCTAGGTTATGGGTAGATGAGATACCTCTAAAAACAAAATCCCATCCCATTCACCAATAATCATTGTATGTCCCTGATTAAAATTACCAAGCAAATTAACCCTAACACTATGAGATGTTTTTAAATAAAAATTACCTCATAACCAGCCCAATTTCTATCTCAGCTTTCAAATGTAAATTTCATCACTGACTGCTTTAACAAAAATTATCTCTAAAGAAGTCATCTTGATTAAATTAAAGGACAAATTACATCATGGAAAATATTTATAAACATGTTGCTATTTGCCAAGCTATCTTATGATCAAAAACTCAGTTCTGCATTTTTGTAGAATCTGTATTTTTTTAATGTAAATTTGCAATACAACTTTATACCTTCACTTAGCAGAACTGGACACACTTACCTAATCATGCACTGAATTATAAACAAAACTGAGCATCTTCACGTTTACTCTCTTCTGCCATAGAGGTAACATAACAATTGGCCATTCTATTCCCAAAACAATTCATTAATAATTCCCTTTCCTTAAAATAAGGAATGTCCTGCCCTAACCGGTTTGGCTCAGTGGATAGAGCTTTGGCCTGTGGACTGAAGGGTCCCAGGTTTGATTCCTGTCAAGGGCATGTACCTTGGTTGCAGGCACATCCCCAGTAGGAAGTGTGCAGGAGGCAGCTGATCGATGTTTCTCTCTCATCGATGTTTCTAACTCTCTATCCCTCTCCCTTCCTCTCTGTAAAAAATTAATAAAATATATTTTAAAAAAAATAAGGAATGTCCTGAGTCACTACTTACCCAGGTTTCTTTATAAGCTTATTTTTTAATGTCCTTCCCTGATTCTTATCATTTTGATCTGAAAAACCATAAACATTTGACATCCTGTAGAAGTTCTCCAGATCAATACAAATCAAACCCTGATTTGCCTTTAAATATTATCCCACTCCATTAAGAAATGAAATCCTTAGGGGGCATAAATGGTGGTGGGGAAAAAAGAAAAGAAATCCTTTTATAAAAAGCACTTCAACAACCAAACTAAACTTTCAAGTGTTAAACTCAAGTACAAATACCCAGATAATCACACACTAAGACCACTCCAACAATTCAAATTGATGCAATTCAAATAGAGCAAATCACTTGTGGTGGGGGTGGGGTGAGGATAGACAGCGAGGGGGCAGAGCTGGATCTAAACCGGGGATAAATTTGGGCATTCTTTCCCATGTACCTAACAGAGTTCCTTCATTTCTTTACAAATCAGTGGGGAGCTTTGCACCAACAAAGGTCTCTATCTTTTCAATGAAAAAGAAAAGTTTTATATTTTCAATTTCCAATTTTACAATAATCAAAGTTCATGGCTTCTCGACTCTTCCAGTCTCTGGTTCTCTGAGGCTAAGGATTATTTGTTATCCTGGATGTTCTTTGCTCCTTGCTGAGTCATTCATGAGGCCTGATCTTGCATTCGGGCTCCCTGCCTTTCCCCGGCTTGGAGCCAGCATCTCCTACAGTTCAATTGTGATTGTACAGTTCCAATGAAGTCATCAGTTAATATTACGGCTTTAACTTCTCTTCTCTTGGTGTTCTCTCTCTCCCCCACTCCTCTGCGCCCCTTCATCTAGCCTTTATTCCAGTCCCACCTGCAAAATGAGCTCATTTCACCCAACAAGTCATGCAAGGGCACTTCCTAAAGCCCATAATGACAGTTGTACAGAGTCTGCGGATAGAAATCAAGCAATTCACAAAGAGTCTGAAGACTGTTTTTCTTTTTATATCATGAAGTAATAAGTTTAAAATAGCAATTATTTTGAGACTCTATTATGCCCAGGTCTTATGCCAGAGGCATTACCCCTGATAATAGCTGATCCTAAAACAAAGGGGAAATACTATATTTTATCAAATATAGGACACTTGGGGTGTAGTATTCATAGCTACATGTTGCAACATTAAGAAAAAAACAACCTGTAAACAATATTATAACCTGCCATTGATTGCAAATTGCATCCTCATTTCAGAGACGTTAAAATGTGAAAAGAAAGTGCATCTAGAATTGATGATGAAGAATTAATTTTGCAGACAAGGAAGCTGAAGTTTAGAGAAGCGGGGTACTGTGGCCACAACCACAGAGCTGGTGAGAGGCAGAGCTGGGTTTTAAATGCGTCGTGTCCACCACCTTTCCAGAGGTTTGAAGCCTTTTTTCCTGAGTAGTTTCTTTTTCCTTTGCCTGCCTGTTCTCAGGCAACAGTTTCTAAGCCCTCTGTCCTGGAAAACAGGCTCCCTTCAGTTACCAGACAGCTAACAGAGCTAAACAACTGCCTTTTTGAGATCGCTTCCCCTCTTCGTGGGGCCTAATTATAGAGACTGCAGATTCTGCTGCCGCTACATTATTTTTGGCGGTAGTAGGGTCAGGGGGTTAGGAGTGGGTGTTGGTGATGGCTATGCGACCTTTGCCTTCTCCCCCACAGCTCCTGGCTTCCCTACTTCTTGCCCCAAGGCAGCTGAGGGGAGGGCCACAGGGCTTGCAAGTGAATTAATAAAAGCTGGTTTATTAATGGAGGGCATTCCTCGACCCAAACACCTTCTCCTATCAGATCTTCTTGCTCTTTTCTGTCAAATGAGCTGCCCCACCAATTGCTAAGTCAGTTTCACCTCTTTCACCTCTGAATTGATGCTCTCTTTCTCCGGAAGTGAATCCACTTGCTGAGCCCACTTGCCCACCTACTCAGTTCAGTCGTTCAGTATTTAGTGAACACCTACTACCCACAGGTATTCTGAAGGTGACTGCTACACCAACACACACACAGTTTCTGCCCTTATGGGGTTCATAGCCTAAGGAAAAGGACATATGTCATCAAAGAAGCTTGTAAACAAATGTAAAATGACAATTATGATAAGAGGTTTTAGGAAGAGCTGTGGCAGAGATGGGCAGCACTCACCAAATATTGTGTGCTTCCCTACACTTCTCATCTCCCCTCCTTAGAGTTTGGGTTGGGCTATGTGATTAATTTTGGCCAAGGACCTTGAGTGGATGTGATGTGGGTCACCTCCAGGGAAAGACTTTAAGAGCTGGTATGTCTTTTTCAACCTTCTCTGCTCTGCCTTGATGGCCTTGGGCACCTTGGAGATGGTGTACCTATGAGATGAAGGAGGGCTACCCAAGTCACATTGAACTTAACAATTAAGGGAAATAAACTGCTGTTGTGCTTGCTCACTGAGGCCTCAGGCTTGACTTGGTAGCAGCTGCAATTACCTTAACTAATACAGAATTATTCCCTGTGAGGGAAAACGGAAAGAACTGAGCAGGCAAAGGGCCAGGAGAGGCATCCTCATCCTTAGGAAAGTGATGCTTAGGCCAGGGTCCAAAGTAAGAGTGGGAGTTAGCCTGGAGAACAGTATGGGGAGGAGCATTCTAGACTGACAGCTTATGTGAAGGCCCTGTGGTGAGAGGGTGTGTTTGTTGGAGTGGACAAAGGGCAGAGGGACAGGAGGAGCTCAGTCACCCACACTCTGGCTGATCTGAGACAAAGCCTGACATCCTGGCCACACACTGGGACACCACTGCTGCCCAGGTCCTCTGGACTGCCATGGGCTGCAGAACAGGTCACCTAGGTTTGAAATGGGATCAACTTGACCCTCCCATCTCCTTGGCCCTCACAGCCAGTTAGTAGCTACTTGGGCAGTGTCTTGCCCATGGTTTGCCTCTGTGTTGCCTTGTCTGTTCTGCTCAGAGGACCAGAAGGCCCTGAGGAGGAGGGTGGGCGGGGGGAGGGCAGGAGTCCTGGGAAGCTCTTACCCAGCATTGCTGGGAGACAAAACCTGAGTCTCAACCCTTGGGGACAGGGCAAGATTGCTTTCACAGTTCAGAGGAACTATTGCAGCAGATCTCATCTTCACCTGACCAATGTCCAGTTCCCCCTTCTTCCCTGAATCTGGCTCCATGCAGCGGTGAGTCCAGGCTCAGGGTTTAACTCTATCATGGCAGCCTTGTCCTCGCTTCTCCTGCATTCATAAAAGGCCACATGTCTTAGTTCTCTCCAGGAGACCTCAGTGGGAATCTGCTGGGGGTAAGGAAATGTTTTTTGAAAAAGCATTTGCTTTCTTGATACCCCGGGACATACATGGCTGGTATCATCTTCCTTCCTTGACTGTAGATGTGATGGCTGGAGCAGGGGCAGTTATCTTTGAACCATGAGGAAATAGGTGACAGTGGCCATCCTGTCTTCAAAGCTATTGAACTATTAGCAACATTTGTCTACTCTGGACTTACTATGTATACCCCTTGCTCATATAAACCAGGCAGTCATTTTCTGTTGCTTGCAGCTGAATCTATTCTTACCTGAGACACCTATCCAGGAGCCTAGCCTCAGATTTCTTTGCTTTCCTCAATTCCAGTGACTCTTACCTCTGCTCCATTTCAGCACCATCTTACATTTTGATTCTAGACCTGTTGTCACCTGTTGCCTGAAATACCTGAAAAAACTGCTAATTTTCTGACCCAGACTCAGATCTTTCCTTCTTCCTGGGTTGACTGTAGAAGGAAGCTACTCATTTAGAATTGGAGGGTTATTCTGGACTCTCTTTGGAAAGGGTCAGGACCCACAGGTAAGCTCTTGTTCACATTTCTTCCCAGTGTTCATCTTGGGTTGAGCACTGCTACTGCTCCCATCATCCTGCTTTCCTTGTGTTTCACACAGACCTGCCCACCTTCCCTGGTGTCCGGGAGGAGGCATCCCTCCTCAGGGTCAAGTCAGCCCCTCCTAAGTGCACTGGATTGTGTTCCCTCTGATGCCTCCAGGACTCACTCCACATACTCCTATCTCCCTCTGATGTCTGCAACCTCTCTCCCCTTCCCCCAGAAACATACTCAAGCTTCCCCTTCCTCCAAAGCACCTTCCTTGGACCCTGTTCTCTTCCCTTTCCTTTGCCCTGAGCTTGATAAAAGAGCCATCTTCACTAGGACATTCTATCCCTCCTCACTGCATTGCTTCCCACCCCACAGCATTCTCTCCCTACAGCTCCACTATAACTACTTTGGTCTCCAGCGACTTCCAGATTATCAAGAAAACTGGATACATTTCAGTCCTTATCTTTCTGGACTGCTTTATTGATCTGATACTCTCTTTCCTGAGACTTCCCACTTCCTTGGTTCCCAAGACAGCCTTCACCTGGTGTTCCTTCTATTCGTTAACCTATTCTTCAGAGACTCCTTGATGGAGGCTGGGGTCTTAAGATCCCAGGCTTGCTCTTTGGGGTTCTATACTCGGTGCGGTGCTCTTCTCTCTCACACTGCCTCACTTCTCATCCACTTTAGAATTTCTGTCACCTCTATGCTGCCAATGCTCTGATAGATATCTTCAGCCCTCATAGGGCATCTAAGATTTAAAATGTTTTCTTTTACCCATGGAATGCATCTTTCGCTGCTCCATGAACACTGCCACACGGCTGACCAACCACCAAGTCCAAGTTCATCAGTATGACACGTGTGCCCTTGGGTCTTGGCTCCTGCTCTTCCTTCAATCTTACTCACTGTCTAGTCATCCCCAACTCGCAGGTTGTCCCAGGGCATGCCACGATGCCTCATACCTCTACCTGTGATATGTGCAGCCTGGAACGCCCTTCCGCTCCTTGCTTCTCAGCTTCATCTTACTCATCCTTGGTGCTTACCTTAGGCATCATCATTCTTTGTCAGGAAGCTTCACCTCTCTGGTGTCCTCAGGCAGAGCCACATGCCCCTCTCTCAGGCATGCCTCCATGCCTCCACCACCACATGTATTTTAGCGTTCTCTCCAACGGCCAGACCCAGCCAGCCTGTCTGTCTGTCTCTCCTGTTCTCTCTCTCTCTCTCCACCCGCCCGCCCCCCACCTTTCCATAGCGTTGTCTCTGTCTCTCGTAGCCTCCATTCCTCTGTCCTTTGCATACTTGCTCTACTCTCTCTTGGTGGCCAGGAGCTTTGCCTTGCGTGTGGCGCTGACTCCAGCTCTATGTCCTCTCCCTGCTGCAGTGCTCATGAGCAGCTTCCAAGCAGCAGCAACACCTCTGGGACTCTGGGACTCACTTCCACATCCCGGGAGAAAGTGATTGGGCCACCTTGGATGAGATTATCTGTGGGAAAATTGGGGTTAGGAGCAGGAGAGGAATTTTTGAGAGGAATTATTTGAGCTGTGGCCTGGAAGGAAATGATTCTCATCTCTAGTATGACTGATTTTTAAAAAAAATCATGAAAAGAAACTTATAGAAAACAGCACTAAAGCTGGCCGCTTTCCCTCGGTCCAGAACCAGCTTCTTGGATGGATTATGGTTCTTATGAGGCTATCTGGGCAGGGATATCTTCTAGTACATCTGGCCGTTGATGCCACATTGGGATTCATACTTTCATCAAAAATCAGTTCATTAATTCTTTGCCCAAAGTCCCCTTCTTTAAGGGCTGGCAGAACAATATTGGCTCGGTCCCCAGATTGCTTTCAAGAAGGGCTATGAAGGTTACTTGGGTGGTCCTGGAGTCCAGTGGAAGCCCTGCCTTGACTTTCCTGGGCCTTCACCCCTTGGAGACTGGTTGGATGATCTGGAGAGGGGAGGCATGGGTTCAGACACCCAAGGGAACTCTGGGCTCTCAAGGGGCAAGTGGCTGTGCATGTGGCAGGCCTGGTGGACAGGACCACTCAGTAGGTACCCTGCTAGACCTGCGGTCCAAGGAGAAACACAACCAAATGCCTGTCTTTCAGGAGCATGCAGTGAAAGAGACACACCCATAAGTGACCTCCCCCATCTCCTCACGCTTGCTGCTTTGTTTAATCCTCATAGAACTTTGAGTCTGACATGCCGTGTAGTTTATTTTACTGATTTTCTGTCTCCCTTCCACATGCTCTAGAAAGCAGATTCCATAACGGCAGGGAT
Source organism: Myotis yumanensis (assembly GCF_028538775.1). Classification (NCBI taxonomy): domain Eukaryota; kingdom Metazoa; phylum Chordata; class Mammalia; order Chiroptera; family Vespertilionidae; genus Myotis; species Myotis yumanensis. The sequence goes on along the minus strand of NW_027223759.1, from coordinate 30,063,408 downwards.
TCTTTTCTTCCTTTTGCTCATTGCTGCATCCCTGGGACCTAGAACAGATGCATAGCAGGCACATAAATATTTGTGGAAGGAATGGATGAAATATAGGTGTCAGGTCTGTTCAGGGTGCCAGACAAGTCCATACTAGAGATTCGGAGATGGCTTTCTGCAGCCAGCGTGCCTGACCTGAATCTCTAAGCATCAACCAGGTGAACCCAAGTAGGAAGAGGAAAGAAGGCACCACAAGCAAAGAGTCAAAGGAAGGACCAGCCTGGAATATGCTTGGACTGGCTGCCTTCAGTGCAGAAAGGCTACTGGGTATAGCTGGGAGGGGGGGTGGCGGGTGGGCATGGGCAGGCAGCTGGGTACTGATCAGATGAAGTAGAGCTGAAGTCCCAAGTGTTCCAGTGTTGGGATTCAGTGTAGGACTAAGAGGGGGACCATGGTGTCTGGTGGCCTCTCCCAGGAACCAAATAGCAAGCCCCTCTGCTGTCAATCACACTGGGGACACTTTGGGACATGTGAGAGGCTTAGGATCTTGGTCAGCAGAAGGACAGAAGGGGCCAGGATCTGGCAACAAGCACCAGAGATGGCACAGGATTCCAAGTGTCAGGAGGACAGCGAATGGGTGGAGACTTCAACCCAACTCCTGGCTTTGGCTGCCATTGCTTCTGGGAAAGGGCCCTGCACAGAAGAAGGTTTCCTTGTTCTTACTGGGATGGTGCCACTGCTCCGCTTTTAGCCCAGGCAGCAGAAGATCCCACCCTCGGCCTCCCAAGGTCTGAATGCTCACTTTACAATGTCTTGCTAAGCCGTGGTCTCTAAAAGCCACTCTGGGAGCACCTGGGCCAGTCCACAGGCTGAGCCCCACATCCTAAGCTTTCCTGTTAACCTGGACCCTGAGTCCTGCCACTACCTGTTCTCATGGGTAAGTTTCCCTTTGAGGCCCTTCCTGCCACCAGTCCTCATTTGGGGCAGTTTCATTTCAGCAGAGATGCTTTTATGGTGAAGTTCAAATGCTCAGGGCTAGGGTGTGGGTTGCTTTTGTTCTGGGAGGCTCCTTGACCTCTATGCAAATGTGCGTACTTGTTCCAGGCCAGCTCAGTAGAGCCAGGGCACAGAGTGGTGACCTTGAACACCATGGCCCCTGCATCCCTGGAGACCAATGCACCCCTGGCTTGCCCCACCCAACTCCTACTGGGGCAGAAGGCCCCTCTGAGGCAGGCTTGGAGCCTGCACTTGGTTCTACCCTTAATGCTTTGCTTATATCTCCCCTTCACCCCCTTTTTTTCTGGGAAGCTCCCCATCTAGACTGACAGCTCCTTCAAGGTCTAGCCTGTGATTCCAGGAACCAAAGGGTGGCTCAGGCAGAGCTCAGATGTGGGGTGGGCTTCCCCTAACCAAGATATCCCCTCAGATTGGTGCAGATGTGACTGCATCCCAGGCAGGTACAGACAGCCTCCCCCAGAGGCCTGGGTATGGACGAGGGGTGAGGTAGGGTGTGGAGAGAAGGAGAAGGGGTCCCTCTACTCTCTGCCTGCTCTTGTTTGTATCCTATCCACCTTCTGCTAATTGGGATGACTCTGGACTGCTTTGACCCCTTCCCCTCTCTCTGCCTCTGCTCACTATTTCCTGGGCTGGAGGAGCCAGCTCTCTTCTGGCTTCCAAAAGAATGGGGAGGGCCCAGCCAGGGTGGCTCAGTGGTTGAGCATCAATCTATGAACCAGGAGGTCAGGGTTTAATTCCTGGTCAGGGCACATGTCCGGGTTGCAGGCTGGATTCTAAGGGTGGGGCGTGCAGGAGGCAGCTGATCAATGATTCTCATCATTGATGTTTCTATCTCTCCCTCTCCCTTCCTCTCTGAAATAATATATATATTTTAAAAAGTACTAGGTCCAGGAGAAAACATTTTGTTAAAAGTTAACTTGGGAGGGAGAGAAAGAGTAATTTAGCATATATTTTTATAAAGCAATAGTCTGACTTTCAAGGCTTGTTATTTTTTCCTTTAACTTTCCTTTTTCTTCTTAATTTAACTTCTGTAACAAATCCTAAAATTTCCCCCGGGGCAGATCAATGGAGCACAGGCTAAGGTGGAGATTCAAGGTCTCATTAATATTGTTCAAATCCATTGCACACTTTTCTACTCATTCATTTCTCACGTACAAAGTTCTCGCTCTAAAATGACAGTTATGTTTGTCTGTTTGAGGAAGAACCGAGCTCTCCTCTTTATTTCCTTCATCATATTTCTGGATAATGAATGAGTCAGATAATGAAGGAATCCGTTGGGGGCAGCCCTTTGTTTGCTCCTCTCCAGTCCCATCCTCCCGGTTCCATTTCTGGCCTCTCTTGTATCCCACACAGCTGTCCTACATAATACAGAAGAATGTGGGGTGTCTACCTCCGGTCTGCTGTGGAAAATCCGTTCCCCCGGGAGACAATGCCAGGACCTCAGACACAGCCTGAAAAGCAGAGAGCACACTCTCTGCAGTTGTCAAGGGGACACTAATGGGTGGGTCCGGATACTCCCCTGCACGCTGCCTTCTGGACATTTGCGTGGGGCAGGGGAGGGGGGAGGGGAGGGGATGATAAAGGAGAAATAAGCCCCATTTCTGCATACCTGCTGTGCTCACTGAGTATTTATGGAGCACCTGTTGTGTGACATCCAGAGAGAAGACGAGGAGAGACAATTGGGTCCCTTGCTCTGTGGGATGCCCTGTGTAGGGGGAGGCAAAGCTTGCACCTGGAGTAGAACCATAGCAATGCCGATACAGCAGTTCCATCCACCACCCTCTCCAATGTGGTAGGAACCCATGCAGCCCCCTTGCCCGTCTTTGGCATCTAGAGCTAGAAAATCTGAGACTTGGTTCCCGAGTGACCGGTTCAGATCCTGCCTCTGTTTTACTTACTAGTTGTGCCACTTTTGTGCATCTTTCTGAGCCTCAATTTCTTTATCTATAAATTGGGGATTATACTAGTGCTCACATCATAGTGTTTTGTGAAGATGAGGTGAGATTGTGTTTGGAGGCGCTTAGCTCAGTACCTGGAACGCTAGGAGTCAGAGATTCTGTGGTGATTCCGATCTTTACCTGCCCCGAGTCTGAAACAGACTTTGGCTGTGAACTCTGAGCTGTAAGGTAAAGATGGGGAGGGTTTTGGGCTCTGGTTAAAGAATAAGATTAACCCACAGGGAGAAAATAGAGGACAAATTAAGAGCCAAATTGGGATACTTGCCACAAATATATTAGGGATTTATATAAGAAGAAAAGCTGGGAGGACTTGGATGGCTAAGGAGGTCTGGTCTCAGAGCAGCTGGAGCTGGTGACCAATGGACCAGAGGGACCTCCTCTGATTAAATAAAGGCCATTCTTTCGAGGCCAAGTTAGGACCGATTCATGCTGAGCCCGTTGCAGGCCCAGAAGGTGGGCTCTGAACACTTTCCACTGCCCCAAGGCAGTTTGCACTTGGATTTATGAAGCACCTACTATGTGCTAAACATACATTTACAGGACAGCTCCAGCTTCACAAGACATCATTTTGGGAAGTATAAAAATATAACTTGGAGACTTGCTGTTAAATATATACCTGGAGGCTTCCTGGGGAGGTGTTTCGCACAGCTGAAAAGCTCTCTTGTTTTCCTGTGATGGGAACCCAATTTAGAAGTTTCTCAGAACAAATCTAGGCTTGGTTTGGTATGGCTGTCCTCTGTAACCCCTGACCCTCCCTTATTTTTCTAGTCTTGCAAAGTTTCTTTATTCAGAAAAAGTATTAGGTACAACTTTTTTAAAAAATTCAAATACCCATGAAAGCTGGTTTTGTGGTTTTGTGGGAGACTAGATAATTCTTAGGAGATAGAGCTGGAGCCTTTAGGGCTGACGTGTCATGATGTCTGGACTCACTATCAAATGTTTCAAATACAGAGAGTTAGAGAATAAGGCAATTTGTGGAACCTAGATGGAGGGTTTGTGACTGTTGTCCTATCCTTTTCATTTTCCTCTATGTTTGGAAATTGTCAAGTGAAAAGGTGAGGAAAACTCATTGAGCCACAAGAGAAAAAATGAGGTAAGAACAGCCTTCCCTCCTGGCTGGCGGGTTTCAGCTCTAGCCTGGGTCACTTCCCTTTTCATGGTGGGAGCCCGAGAGTTTTCCTGGCCACACTTCAGAGTTCTTCAAAACTGGGCATTCCGCTGCTCACCACAGGCCTCCCCTTTCTGTTCTCGGCCTAGGGCCACCTCCCTGCCTCTGGCTGGCTTTCTCCTCAGCCTGCTGGACTTTCTGAGGACCCTGCCCTGACTGTTGTGGCCACAGAGAAGCGACCCCCAGAGGAGGCTGAGCAGGGATGGAGAAAGAGCCTCTTACCTTTAAAGTTTCTAGATGTGGGTTCTTGTAGGGCCATGTTGCATAAACTCGAGAATTCCTGAGCCAGCAGAGAGCTGGGGAATAGGACAGAAGATGGGGTCATTGTTGTTGGTGGCTGGGTAGGGGTAGGAGGGTAAGGAGGTGGGGAGGTTGAGAAGGCAGGTCTTGTGGAGGAAATATGGTTGCACTGGACTTACTGAGAGATTTATGCCTTGTTGATGGAGTTTCAAGGGTGACTTAAACTTCACTCTTTCGACCTTATGTGCTAACTTTAGACCTAATTTCCGTGTAACATGTGATGGCACTATGTAATTAAGTGCTCATTCATTCATTCATTCATTCCATCCACTCTGACCGAGTGCTAATTTTAGACCCTATGCTGGGGACACAGGGCTCCACTATGCCTGCAGACTACAGTTGCCCCAGACACTGGGGGAGAAAAGCTCTCTGCAGGAAGTAGTGGAAAGGGCAGGTTTCCTCAGGGGGGTGGGAATGTGCAAGTAAAAGGGGCAGAAATTAGACAGCCTTTCTTAGGGCATAGGTGTGGGGGATACCATGAGTGAAGGCACCATCTGATCAGTGTGCATTTTCTGGGTGGATGGAGATTAGTGGGCCTCAGTTAAGCTGGGAAAAACCTAAAATTAGCCCCACCAGCTGGGCCTGGGCTGTGAGGGACTCCTTATCCCCCTGGTCTCCTCAGGTTTCAGAAAGCACGAGTGTGTACAGGGACAGCGTGTTTTGCCCAGGTCACAGCAGGCAGAACAGGTCACCCAGGGCCAGGCCAAGCAAGGGTGCAGCTCCCAGCTGGAAGAAGGTGGTCTCCCACGGGGGACGGGGGCTCCCCAGTGCTGCAGGGTCTGGCAAGAGGGAAGGGGGAGTCCCTGCCTTTCCCCTCTTTTCAACAATGCTTCCTCTTTCACTTCCTCATTCCCCTTCCAGATCTGCAGGCTCTGCTCTGTGGCCAGGAGCAGACCAGAGTCCTGTCTGGGCCAGCAAACCAGAGGCTGCACAGGGAGAGCCAATCAGGGGGCAGAGGCCTAGACAGGCACCTTTCTGGGGCCCTGAGGAAGGAACCAGGACATCTCATCCTCACCCACTGTACCCTGTGCCAATCTCCTCTCTGACCTTGTCTGCAATTCTCTCTATTAGTCACCACCAGCAGAGAGGGGGTGCTGTTGTTTGAGAGGCTAATCTTGCCTTCGAAGGTGCTGGAGTTGATCTGGGCAGATAAGGAGCAGCAAGTAGCATGGTGTGAGTGGGGGTGGGAAGTTGATGGCCCAGCTTGGTAGTGGCGGCATAGTGGGAACTGGGGAGCTGGGCAACCTTTTCAGTGTCTCCATCGCTTTCCCATGAAGTGCCCCTCCTCAAGTGAGACATCCACAATGTGGCTCCTGTTATGGGCTAAATCATGTCCCTCCCCAATTCATTTGTTCAAGTTCTAACCCCAGTATCTATGAAAGTGACTGCATTTGGAGATAGGGTCTTTAGTTATGAAAAAAATAAAGAAAGAAAAGAAAGGTAATTATGTTCCCCTGGCTGGTGTGGCTCAGTTGGTTGGGCCTCGTCCAGTACACCAAAAGGTGGTGGATTCGATCCCTGATCAGGGAGCATGAGGGAGGCAACCAATTGCTGTTTCTCTCTCACATGGATGTTTCTCTCTCTCTCTCTCTCTCTCTCTCTCTCTCTCCCTTCCTCTCTCTAAAATCAATAAAAAAATAAAAAGGTAATTATGTAAGAATGAGGGTGGGCCTTAACCCAATAGGATTGGTGTCCTTGTAAGAAGAGGAGATTAGTGCCGAAACCGGTTTGGCTCAGTGGATAGAGTGTCGGTCTGCGGACTGAAAGGTCCCAGGTTCGATTCCGGTCAAGGGCATGTACCTGGGTTGCGGGCACATCCCCAGTGGGAGATGTGCAGCAGGCAGCTGATCGATGTTTCTCTCTCATCGATGTTTCTAGCTCTCTATCTCTCTCCCTTCCTCTCTGTAAAAAATCAATAAAATATATTTAAAAAAAAATAAAAGGAGAGGAGATTAGGACACAGACACACACAGAGGATGACCATGTGTGGACACAGGGGAAGACACCATCTGTAAGCCAAGGGGAGAGGCTTCAGAAGAAACCAACCCTGCCGACTTGACCTTGGACTTGTAGCCTCCAGGACTGTGAGAAAATATAGTGAACCAGCCTGTGGTGCTTGTTTTGGTGGCCCTGACCAACTAGCACAGTCCCTCTCACCAGAGTGCCTGCCTGGTTCCCTCTGTCTCTCATCACTCTTCAGCCTGGGGTCTTTTCTCCTGGGTGACCAACTCCAGCTTTCACATGGCTGTATATGTGCAAATGCCACCCCTGGTGGTGAAGGCTCCTTATCTGGCCAGCTTGCCACCCATTGAAGTCTTGGGAGACGGGCCATGCTAAACTCCACCAGCTGTTATAGAGGTTTCTGGAGAATGAAGTGCTACTGAGCATGGGCAGGAGGGCCCAGGATGGCTTCCTAAGGAGGTGTGATGAGAGCAAGCCTCTCATGCTCACTTGTGAGTCCCTCGCTCTGAGCTAACAGCAGCTACAGCCATTCTTTAGATTCTTCATCACCTCCCCATATGTATTCCCTGTGCCCGGCAAAGCACCCCACATGCCAGGAAGCATCATCTATTGAGGTGTTAATTTGGGGTTCCTCTTTTAAACACCTGCCTTCACTCCCTTTTCAGCGCAGCACCATGCTTTGTGCAACTTGGCCTTGGGAATTGGTGGAGTCTAGCATGGCCCATCTCCCAAAACTTTAGCAAGTGGCAAGCTGGCCATATGCTGGCTACAGTCACATTCACTTGGGGCTCAGCAGGATTTTTAAATTTGTTGAGTTACTTGCCAACATTTAAAATTGGGTAGTTTTACATGAAATTTGATATTCTGGCCTCTCTTGAAATATGAAACAATAAGGCCTGCATTATAGGGTGACCACCCATCCCAGTTTGCCTGGCATTCTCCCAGTTTTAGCACTTTCTGGATTTCTGGACTCCAGAACTGTAGGACTACAGATTTCTGTTGTGGGGCTTTGCTAGGTAGCCCTAGCCAACTCATCCAGGTCCCATTATTCCCTTGGGCTTGGTGGCTCAGACATTTAGCCAGCCTGCCCAGCCCCAGGAGACACTTGCCATTTTCAACTGTAGTACATCCCCTGGAGTTAAGCCAGATGTTGGTAAGATCATTCTAGGTGTTCTGGAGGGCAGGAGGGAGGTTGTCTTGGAGAGTGGCATAGACTCCAGCCTCAGGGTAGATAGTATGCTGGTCCTTGAACAGCAAGGACCCCCATACCCCACAGCAGCCAGAGGAAGTGGCCAGGCCTGGTGTGGGGGTCCTAGGTGGGGCACCTGGGCTTGCCAAAGATTCCCCCACCTGAAGGTGCTCTGGACGTTGGGAATGGGGGGCACACCAAGTGAGCTTGGACAGCAAAGAAGCCAAGGGTAACCTTGATGTACAAAAGACAGAGGTGACAAAGAGCCTCCTGGGTTCTGATGAGAGGAAAAGGAGGTCCCAGTGGGGAAATGAAAATCAAGCCAGTCCTTTAAAACAGGGTCAGCCTTGCCCTAGCTGGTTTGGCTCAGTAGATAGAACGTTGGCCTGCGGACTGAAGGGTCCCGGGCTTGATTCTGGTCAAGGGCACATGCTTAGATTGTGGGCTCGATCCTCAGTGGGTTCATGCAGGAGGCAGCTGATCAATGATTCTCTCTCATCATTGATGTTTCTATCTCTCTCTCCCTCTCTGAAATCAATTATATATATATATATATATATATATAGTCAGCCTCAAAATTTACTTTATTAAGGGCAATAACGAGAGTGTGTTATTTATCCCCGTTATACAGATAAGGAAACTGAGGGTTGGAAAAGTTCAGTCTCCTAAGCTCACAACGCTAGAAAGTGGCAGAGCCAAACCACCCACAGCCTTGGGGAGTGGGCTCCTGCCTTGGAGCCTTTGCACTTTCTGCACCTTCTGACGGCCCACTGTCCCTGTCTCCACCCTCCTCCTTCTCTGCTGGGGCTTTAGGTTGAAACCTTTACTCTGATTCTCTTCATGTTTCCCAAGGTGATTTTAAGAAAGCAAGTCTGAGGGATGGCAAGTCATCCAATGCAAAGGTTAGTAAGACCATGACCTCAATGTCTGTTTCTGAGGCCTCATTTTCATTGATTGATTGATTGATTGATTGATTCATTCATTCATCCTTTTTATTTGCTCAGCACATACTGGTTGAAATCTGGTCAGTAGTAAACAAAGTAGATCTGGTCTCTCCCTCCAGGAGTTTGTAACTTTCTGGAGGTGACCCTTGCTTGCTGTGGAGAAGAGAAAGCAGGTTGGGTTAGTGTCTGTTAACAAAGGAGGTAAGAGAGAGCCTCTCAGATAGGTGCTACCAAGGCCTAAACGGCTGAGACAACCCCCTCCCCCCCTTGCTTTCCCCTCCCCCAGTGCTCTGTGGAAGACTTCAAAGGCAGAAGGTGCAGAAAGTACAAAGACCCCAAGGCAGGAGCCCACTCCTAAGTGGCTGGCGTGGTCCTGAGGTTCACAGGAGTCACGTGGTCGTTGTGGCAGTCGTGCAAGCAGGAGAAGCTGACAGCTTCTGGTTAGTGTAAGGAAGAAGACAGATTGGAAGTGAGGGGGAAGCAGGAGAGGAAGAGGCTTCGAGGAGGACTCCTCGGTTGCGGTTTGAGCCACTTGCCGAATGTAGATGCCGCTGACTGAGAGGGGGCAGGCTGGGAGGGGCAGGTCCCTTAGGTGGAATCAAGAATTTGCTTTGAGACGTGCTAATTCAAGATGCCCATCAGGCTTGCTGGTGGAAGCGTGGGTGAGGAGTGGGGAGGATACCCCCACATGTAGTCCCTGTCTTCGTCTTTGGGCTCATCTTGTAATGCTGCTGTGACAGGGAGGGCAGGCTTTTTGTCCTCCTGTTAGGCCTTTTGCTTCAATCCTCACATTTACTTTCTTTAGCCCACAGGCTCTGAGTTTGAGGGCCCTTAGGATGCTCCAGTCCCCACACTGTCAATCTTGAGGTGGGAGGTCGGGGTAGGTGACTGAACGACCTGAAAGAATAGTTGTTCTTAGCACACAGCCCAGTGCCCAGCTCCACTTCCTTTTTTGGCAGAGTGTGCGCATGTATGTGTGTGTGTGTGGGGGGGGGGGGGGGGGGGGGGGAGGGGGGAGGGAGGGGGAACCTCTGAGAAGCAGTGGTGAGGGGAAGTTTCCCCCTCCTGCCCCCATGATATCATGCTTATGTGGTCAGAAAGACTGGAGGCCAAGTGGGTGAGAGAGATAAGAGCACAAGTTCTCTATGAAAATGGAGGTTGCATGACACCAGTGCACAGAGGAACCGTGTGTGAGTGAGCCAGTACATTTCTAAGGAAGGAAAAAACCTCCAGACCTGCAGCCCAGGCTCTGCCCCTTCCTGCTGTGGACTCTCCTTGCTGCTGGTGGAGGTGGTCTTGCGCCAGGCTCTGACCCCAGCGCTGGCCTGACCAGGGGTCTGAGCATCACCCATTCTGAGAGCATTGTGTTAGGCATCTATCCAATGTTGTTTCCCCTTTGTCCTATTAGCAGAGCCCGATTTTGGGGGCATAGCAATGAGCCCAGCTGAAATACTTCCTAGGATCCTTTGTAGCTGGTGGGGCCCTGTTGCTCCAGTTCCGCCCAATGAAATAAGAGAGGAAGTCAGTGGGTAGATATTGAAAAAGGAACTGACTCAACTGGCATGTTCACCAGCCCGTTATCTCTGATCGCTGACCTCACCCTTTCCTCTTTCTACCTTCCTGGAAGACAGTCTGGATGCCTGAAGGTGCAGCAGCCATCTTTCAACCATGAGGCTAAAAGGCAGAAGCTGAGTGTGCTGGAGGAGGAAGATAGGAGTCTGGATCTTGGCTGATACCTTTAAGCAGAGGCAACAGCCCTTGACTGCCTACTCTGAACTTATTTTTCTGCATGAGGTTAAAACAAAAATTCTTCTTTGTTTAAGCCCCTGTTACTCTAGTTTTTAGTTACTGGCAGCTGAACATAGTCTTAACTGATACTCAGCCCACACCGCACAAACTCTGGGAGCACCCTTGGAAATCTCAGCACCTACCCCAGCCAGCCCTAAAGCAGCCCTGCTCTCGCATAGCCTGTACTGGGACCTCACCACACAGAGGTGATGGCCCAGAGGAGTGGAAGCACAGGCTCAGAGAGGTTAAGTGACTTGCCCCATATCACACAGCTAGTAAAGAGCAGAGTCGATTATCAACGTCAGATCGGTCTCAGGGGCACTGTTTCTCCTCTGATACTAGAGTGGGTGTAGATTGCCAGAGATGTGGGGGTTCACAGACAGAGAATCTAATATGCTTTCCTAGGAATAATAATAAGAATAATAATAGATAATGGATCACCTTGTTGAAGGTTTTGTCAAATATTGCCTCAATGAAGCCTACTCTTATCACTCTGTTCAAAATTTCTACCCCTATCTCCTGACTCCCATTATCTTGTTCTATTTTTTTCTTCCATAAAACTGATCACCTTCTAGCACACCACATGAGTATGTCATCGTGTGATGTCTGTCACCCTTCCTTCCACCCCCCAGGATTAAGCTCCATATGGACAAGGGTCTTGTTCTGGACTTTGTTTATTAATGCACTCGAAGAGCCTAGAATAATGCCAACGAAGACGGTATTTGTTGAGTTGAATTAAATAGGGATGTTTTCAGAGCATCCACTGTTATGGACTGAATTGTGGACTCCCAAAATTCATATGTTTAAGTCCTAAGTCCCAGCACCTCAGTACTGTACTTGGAGATAAGGTCATTAAAGAGGCAATTACATTAAAATGAGATCATTGGGGTGGGCTCTAATCCAATCTGACTGGTGTTTTTATAAGAAGAGCTTTGACACAGACTCACACAATGAAGAACATGTGAGGATACATGGCCAACTACATGCCAAGGGGAGAGAGGCCTCAAGAGAAATCTACCCTGCCAACACCTGGATGTCAGACTTCTAGCCTCCAGAATCATGAGAAAATAAGTTTCTGTAGTTTAAGCCACCCAGTCTGTGGTCCTTTGCTACGACAGCCCTAGCAAACTATGTCTGGCTTAGTCTGAAGGATTTTGTACAAGTTGCCTCAATTGATCTTAACCGCAATGCTAAGAGATAAAACAGCTCTGATGCGGAAACTGAGGCCCAGGAAGCGATGATGAAGAGGCCTGAGGAAGGCTATGTCTTGGGGTGCTAGGCCTCCTGGGGCTGGGGCAAGGGAGACTCAGCTGCTGACCCACCAGGGACCCATCTTTATCAGGAGATCCCCCCTGCCCACTCATACCCCACCTCTACATGGTCCTGAGCTGGACTCCTTGTACCCCAACTTGCTATCCCAGCAGCTTTGTGGAGAGCCCTATGATTTGAGAAGCTGCCTAGCTCCCCCCAAGCAACAAGTCTCTGTGCTGCAATTTCAGACATAAGGCCAACGGAGTGGGAAGAATTTCTTCAGTGACTCTCAAAGCAGTTAGTCCTGTGCATTGACCAGAGAGGCAGACTCTCCAAGACAAGGTGTGAGGAGCCCATTGGTTCTGCAGCTACCACTCCTAGTCAGGACAACAGTAGAGTCTAACATTTACTGAGGTCCTACAGGGTGCCAAACCTTGTCCTACGTGCATTCTATCTAGTTTTTCCTCTCAGCAGCCCTGCAAATGGACACTGATATTGTCACCATTTTACAGATGGGAAAACTGAAGCTTAGAGAGCTCAAGGGATTTGACCATTTGGTTAGTAGGTTGTGAGTCTGATCCCAGTGCTGGTTTTCTTCACCATCAACAGCCACTGACTGTAGACCCTGCCTCATGCTACCTTAGGCTGTAGTGGTTGGGCATGTTCCCCACACCCCTTGTGTGGGGAGAGAATTAGGAAGGAAGTTCATGGAAAAAGGATGGAAACTGCCAACCAGCGTAACAAAGGTCTGAACTCCTGGCTATGTGGTCAGTTACCTCCCTTGCTTGTTCTCCCTCCCCCACTGACCACCTCTCCCTGGGAGCTGAGATTGTCCCCTCTGTCTGAGTCTACCCTTTTCAAGGCCATTCCCTGTTCATCTCAGCCAGGTTCATGAGGGAGGCGAAGGTGCCCCCTGCACCAGTTTTTTTTGTCACTGGTCAGCCCACAGCAGAGGAGAGAGAGGAAGTCTCCCTGGGGCTAGAATTGTCCAGGCCCTTCCTGGAGGAACAAGAACAGCCTGGAGACAGTCTGAAGCATGGCATGTGGGCACTGGGTGGTGAATTGCCTCAGCTCTGTACTCAGGACCACTTCCCTCTGGCCACAGGGCCCGCTTCCTTTCCTCATTAGCAACAATGGGGGCTGTTTCTTTCTTTTGTGCTGAAAAAACCCCGAGGAGGTGCCCTCTGACCATCCACCAGGCTTTAGGAGTCAGGCTGGGAACCTTTTCCTTCCTCTGCGGGCCTCATGGACACTTGAGGTCGTCTCTGCGTGAAGATGAGCCAGCAGGCCCTTCTCCACTCCCTCCCCAGGGCCACCTCTCCTCTGTGTGAGTGTGGCCAATCCAGGTGCGGGGGCATGCCCCCCCCTGTCTGACGTGCCCTCTGTGTGTGTGGGGGCGCATGGGGTGTGTGTGTGGAGGGGGCAGGTACATGTGCATAGGAATGTCACCTGTGTCTGGTAGTAAGCCTGCCTCCTGTCCTGTCCCCAGGTGGCCGGTAGGAAGGTGGTTGGCAGAGGAAGAGGGCAGTGATGTCAGTAGGCTGAGACAGGCAGGTGGGCTGGGTGGCCTTGGTGGGAAGCCAGAGGGCATGAGGATGCTGTCCAAGGCCACGCCCACTCACAGAGTCTAAGGAAGTGGTGAGGCCCCAACTCCAATTGCTCACCAGCCACAACCAGGCAAAGCCTCCTGCTCTACATCGTACATCAAGGCCCTCTGGAGCTGTGGCCCCGTGCCGGAAGCCGGTCCATCCTTGCTGCTTGACACAGTCACTGCAGGGAAGAAACATCTGCACAGCATATGTTTCAAGGGACCTGGCATATATGGCATACTGTTCTTAATATGTTTGCTCCCCTTGGTGCTATGTGTTTCAACCAAGGTCACCTCTCCGAGAAAGGTTGTTTCCCCAGGTGGGGATTTTTCCCTGAAGTTAGGGAGGGGATAAAACCCCTTAACTAAGTGCCAGGCAGGTAGTTAATCACTTTAACTAAGAACAATCACGCTTAAGTCACATAATCTTTACTCCCTGGAATGGAGATAAGAAACGCCCTAACCTTTGGAATAGAAATTGATAGGATTAAAATCAACTGGTATAAATACAGATGTAACAAGACAACAGAACACAGAACCTAGAGAGAGAACCTAGGGAGAGAACATGGCAAAAGATCCTGGACAGAACCTGGCTACAGAACTTGGCTGGAGAACCTAGACAGAACATGGCAGGAGAACCTGGCTGGAGAACCTGGTTGGAGAACTTGGAGAACCTGGCTGGAGAACCTAGGGAGAGAACATGGCAAGAGAACCTAGACAGAACCTACACAGAACTTGGCTGGAGATCCTGGACAGAACCTGGCGGGAGACCCTGACAAGAGAACCTGGCTATGATGATCAACTGAACGCTGCCTCCATGTCATTCCTTCTTCGCCGACTCCGTCCACACCTTTGGGGACCCCTGGACCTGCTGGGGCTGGACCCCAGCAGCTCCGGGCCTGGGTGTGGTGCAGGCTGATGGAGGAGGGTCATGTGAGGGCTGTTGGTTTGTGTCCCAGCAAAGCTCTCACCTTCCAATCACACTTATCCTATTTTATGGGATGACTTCTGGGCTCTTCTGGAGAAAAAATTAGTGTGACTGCCTTGCCTTCTGAACCTTCCCCCAACCTGCAACTACTCTAAACCCCTATCTTCACTTATCAGACACCCAACACCCTGTTTCTCATCTTCTGGATGACTCTGCAGTTCTAGGAATTAGAACCTGCTATGTGGTGACAAATGGTTTCTGTCGCCCCCCGGGAAGTGGGTGACACTGGCCTTGAGACTCCATGGGACACCTCCCACAACCTGCAGCTACAGGGATAGAATGAGAGGACTAAAGCCTGGAGTCGGTTTGCTAGGCAGGTAACTGAGACAACTGCTGTAGGTGCTTCGAAAGAGTTGGGTGGGCAGGCAGCACAGGGTAAGTGGAAGGGGTCTGGGAGGGGAGCCTGGGTGTATTTCTGACAGGGGAGGGGGGAGTGGTAGAAGAGAGATGGGAAACTAGAAGCAGGTGGGCGGGGGGCCTCCGGGGATGGCCCCAGAGGCCTAGCTAAACATGTGGGGGACATACCAGGCCAGGCAGAGCTGGTTTCAATGGGAGCTGGAGAGGGAGCAGGTTTCTAAGGTGTGTCTGTGGTCACCAGGACTGTGACCAAGGCTCCTGGCAGCATACCTGTGACAACCTCTGAAGGGCCTGTCAGTGCAGGTATGTTTGATCCACATCAACACTGTTGAGGGTTCACTGGAGGCCTGGGAGGAAGCAAGTGGCCTGAGCCTCTATGTGCCGCGCAGGTGTGCAGGTCAGGGAGGGGTCAGAGGTAGGAGGAGGAGGCACTTCCTGTTGGAAGAGGCTGAAGAGGATATTGCTGCTGCAGGGGCTCTGAGGCTACGGCCAGCCGGAGCTACATCTGAAGGGGGCTGGTGGCTGGGGGGAGGATGAGCAGCAGGCCCAGAAAAGGGCCTTTGTGGGGCATCTGCCATCCAGTCCCCACAGGGCTGTGGCAGATTATTGTGGTTTGGACACAATGGCCACCAAGAGGACAGCTGCCCCAGTCTGGGGAGCAGAGGCTACCACTCCCCCGCTGCTCTCTTTTGGGGACCACTACTCAGTAGAAGGGGTTCCTTCCAGAGGCCCAGCGAGAACATGCAGAGAGGAAGGTGAACAAGGCAGAGCCCTGTTTTTACTCCAACAAGAAGCAGAAAGGTCCTCGCACCCAAAGAAACAAAAACAGAGTGTGGAGCAAGTGGCCTTGAACTCGGCCTTGAGGGTTTGTGTGGGCCACTGACAGGGGGCACTGCTGGGGTATTGGGGGGGGGGGGGGCAGGAATGGCCTGAGGATTCTCAATGAAAATGACAACAGCTCATAGTATTAGGGATTAGTAATTGTATCTCTGGTCACAATGGGCATGAAGCGTGGGCTCTGTCCTGGCATCGAGCCAGTACTCAGTGGGCAGTAGCTATTATCATTGTGGAAGCGGACCTCCAGCAAACTGTGAAAGGTGCCCTGAGTTTTGAGTGTCAGCCTATTTTGGAGCCAAACTAGATGTCTTTTTGCACCCTTTCCGCCCCAATCCTTTCCCTGACCCTATGGGCAGGGCTGGAGCCCAATGGACCCAGCCCTCTGTAGCCCTGTTGTTCAGAGCTGGGACACGATGTCAGAGGCAGCCCCACTGTCTTGCATTCTCTGCTCCGTGGACACCACCACATTGGCCCCACCCGACCACAGTGGCTTAAGATGAATTTTCACTTCGCCTGGGTGTTTCCACCAGGGAGAAGCCAGGAGATTATGGTTAGGGACACAAATTCCCTCAAAACTTGAGGGCTACTCTGGAGAGATGCCTTCACTGCTCCGTGGGGGATCTGGGTGTCATTTCAGTCACTTAACTGTGCGAATCAAAAAAGAGTTTAATAATTCTAGAGGTCAATTTCTGTCTCAAGCTCCCTATCTGCCTCATGGCAGATACTTGAGCCAATCCCAGAAAACTCACCAGTTCTGTGATCGCCTTCCCCTACAATCCAATTTATGCTCTACTTATTCTGTTTTCCTCCTCCTCACTTCTGTAGAAGGATCCAAGTTGGGTCCAGACACTGGGGGAAGAGGTGAGTCCTTGGAAGCATCCTTAAGCCTCACTCTGTCCTTTGTCTTGCAGTCAGCATTTGTCCCCCAGTCTTTGCCGAGATGCATTCTCAGCTTGTCGCAGGAGGTAGAAGGGGACAACCATTGGGACTACCACTTCCCCCTTGCAATGGCAAACCACAAGATCCCACCTAGAGAAACAGGGCCTTACAGGAAAAGGGGTGGGTATGTGGTAATGTGTCTGCCCACCTTCTACCTCCTTCCTCAAAAATGGAGAGGGGCCAGAAGAGGGGACAAGACTTGGGTAAAATGCCCCATTTACTGGGAAAGCATAGCAATTAGTCTTTGAATATGCAAAGCAGGTTGGTGGCAGAAAGTAATGAGCATGGAATTGCTCTGCATAATAAAGTGGGGAGAAATATTTTTGGAGTTGGGAATGGATCAGGGCATCAGCAAAGGGAGTGAGAAGGGAGTCTAGAGTGACTGCCTGCTGAATGGCCAAGAAGCTTTGTAACAATAGGGACACCTACTTTGTCACTGTGCTGGGGTGGGCCTTGTGTGTCTTCTCAAACTTTCAGTAAAGTAGGCAGAACCCAAATGGGAGTGGTCTCCCTGGAAACGGAAGGGAAGTTCTTTCATTCCCAAGTTCAAACTCTCATCCCCTGGCCCTTGGGGAGGCCCTGGGTGAGGTTAGCCACACTTACCCTGAGTCTGCGGTCCTGGTATGACCAGCAGGAATCAGTGGCTCCAGTGGAGCAGAAAGTTCTGGGGAAGGGGTCACCTTTGAGGAGCGGGGCCATGTGGACACGCCTGGGGAGTGGGGGTTCCGCTCCCCACCCTACTCTGTGAACACGTTTGGCTCTTCAGTCAGCAGCTCGGGTGATTTTTATGTATGCCAACAATCTGTAAAAGAAAAGTTGTTCTCAAACTGGTCTGGGACAGAACTATTTTTGTGTGATGCAATTAATAATTTCCTTCTCAGAGGAAACCAGCATTCTTGACAAAATGCATAAACAAGCCCATTTCTGATGAGCTGTAATGGAATCAAGACTAGTGGGAAACCAGTGTTCGGCCCACCCCACTGCCTGGTAAAAAAGAGCGGCGGACGTGCCTGTGTTTACGTAAGCAATCGTGGAAACACCTCTTTCCCTGCTCCTTCCACAAGGAGAGACTGTAACACCAAAAGGTGCCCTGAGATAGTGATAAAGTATGTAGTAGAGGGTCCACTTGAGTCCAAACTAGGTTTCTGACAGGAATGGACTCACTGTGACCTGTACAGTCAGATGGATCTTAGGAGGGAGCTGGACACCAGCACATGTCCCTTGGTTTTGACATTAGCATTAGCATCAAGTGATTCAGAGATTATCTGTGTCAGGCCAGAAAAACACAGGATGCAGTTTCTATGTTGGCTTCCCTAACATAGGCTTAAGTTTTTTTTAAAGATGATTTTGGTAAGGAGAGAGAGAGAGAGAGAGAGAGAGAGAGAGAGAGAGAGAGATTAATTTGTTGTTCCACTTATTGGTTGATTCTTGTATGGTCCCTGACCTGCAACCTTGGCAACCTTGGTGTGTGGGAATGATATTCTAATCAACTGAGCTACCCTGTCAGGGCCTAGGCCTTCTTTTTAATGGCACTTTTTCAATCACCCACCTTCAAATGCATCTCACCATCTGCACTTTTTCTAACTATGATTGCTCCTTTGAAGCCCTGTGAAGAGCATGGCTTCCTCCTCCCTGCAGCAGCTTCCTGACTCTCCCTGGGGCCTCCTACCCAGGCTTCCCCCCCATTCAGACCAGCATAGGCCCTTCACTCTCAGGAAAGCCAAGGCCACCGGCGCTGGTAGTAGGAGAAAAGAGTTAGTCACCTTCCCAGGCCATGGCTGTCCCAACCCAGCCTCTCCCGCCCTCTCCCCACCCCCAGTGCAGGCACAACACGTCTGTCTCTGCTGATTATGAGATAGTTCATGGCTGTTAGGTCTGCTTGAATAAGCTCTTTTGTCTCAGAGAATTTTCCCATGTCAAACATTTAGTCTGCTGTGTTATGGGTCAGTGAGCAAGGAGATAAGTTTGAATTCTTAAATAACCTTGTGAGCACATGACATCTGTCTGAAAGGCAATCAAACAGCATCTGTCACACTGCCCCAGCTTTCAAGACTCTTTCTTTTTTTAAAAAAATATTTATTTTATGTTTTATATCCCAAAGAAAGATATTTAAAAAAAAAACAAAACAAAACTCAAATACTACAGAAAGCTATACTTTGGAAGATGAAAGTTCCTCATAAGTCTGCATCAACCTCCTCCCCTCCCCCAATGCCAGAAAACTATTGTTAATACTTTGGCATATATTGCTCTAATTTTTTTCCTAACTAACTAACTAACTAACATAGATAACATGATCATGATCATCATCACCCTTATGATTGTTACCATAAAAATTATTCTGCTCCTTGCTTTTTGACTTAACATATCTTGAACTTATTCCAGTATTAGGATCTCACTTTTTAAACCATTGTACAATGTTCATTGTGTGTATGAATAATCATGTTTGTAATGAGTTTCCTATTTGTAAATACTTGGAATTCAACCCCTTTCAACAGCATTTTTTCTTAAATTAAACAATACTACAATAGATATCCCTATACATATATTTTTGTGTACTTGGGAGTGTTTCTATGAGTATAGAGTACATTTCCAGAAGCAGAAATGCTGGGTCAAAGATATAAATACTTAAAATGTAGTAGGCACCGCCAAATTGACTGAACCACATATTGCTATGGTTCAGTTTGTGGATTTCTTAAAGGTACAAAGTGCCACTGAGCACAAGAAGTGGCTGTTTACCTTGAGTACAGCCAAGAGAGTGTTCCCACGCTGTCTGCAGGACTTGAGGCGTCTTTGCATGTGAGGACTAACCCAGGGGAGGTCAGAGGCATGAACTGTCAGTCTGGAAAGGACAGACGTCATCAGAGGAGTGAATTCCAAGAAAGAAGGGGCCTGGATGACACAGACATTTATGAAATTGTCCGTGTAAAATCCATCTGTCTTTTGGAAATAGCACATCTCTTTGGGAGAAACCGCTTCCCACATCCCAACTCCAACTATTGGGTTCTAGTAGGAGCTACCTCTGCTACTGTTTGCCAGCCTAGCCAAAGGCCAGTAATACAGTCTCCAGTTGATTAGAGACTATATTATTCCCCAGCACTTGAATGGGAAATAGGGAGGATAGTTTTTGTTCCAGGTGAAGGGTTGGAAACATGTGTGTCTGGATGGGCAGGGCCATGATTTCTGTACTGTAGAAAAACACATTTGGGGAGACTAAAGCAGATTAAAAAAATATTTTTATTGATTTCAGAGAGGAAGGGAGGGGGAGAGAGAGATAGAAACATTAGTGATGAGAGAGAATCACTGATCGGCTGCCTCCTGGATTGGAAGACTAAATATTGTTATGAACTAAATATGTCATTTCTTCCTAAGTTAACCTATTGATTCAGGGAAATTCCAGTAAAAATCCTAGTTGGCTATTTTATGATAATAAAATTCTGAATTATGATTCTGAAATTTGTATGGGAAATTCAAATGATTTAGAATATCAGAGGCAATTCTGAATAAGAACAAAGTTTGAGGACTTATAATATCTGATTTCAAGATTTACTATATAGAGCTATAGTAAGTAAGACAGTCTACTGATGGTGCAAGAGTAGACAAAATAGACAGATGGAACAGAAAAGAGCCCTGGTGGTCAGTGCACGTCATAGTGATCGGTCGTTCTGCTGTTTGGTCGATTTACATATTAGGGTTTTATTATATAGGATTATACTTCATAATAAAATTTATTTAAAAAGCAAAGCAAAAGTGTCAGAACACTGAAAATGATTGAATTCTTCTGTATGCAAATTATGCTTTGATAAGAAAATATAAAAACAAAGGAACTTTGTTTTTGAGGACAGTCAAGAAACTGTCCTCACATACATGGGACCTGGATTTATGGCAAAACTCCATGGCAAGTCAGTAAGGGACAAATGCTTTTTTTCAGTAAAAGATGTAGGTCAAATAAACATTCCTATGGAAAGATTAATCTTGACCCCCTACTTCACACAATATACATTAATTAACTTGAGATGGATCCTAGTCCTAAATGTGAAAGTTAAAACAGTAAGCTTGGCAGGATGGAATATCTTGACTGTAGTGATGATTATATGTCTGTACAAACTTGTTAAAAGTTTGCCTGCTTTGTGACATTCATCCAGCTATATCTTTGTGTTTATGTCTTTTAATCTATAAACTAGAGCCCGATGCATGAAATTTAGTGCACTGGAGGGTGGGTGGGGTCTCTCAGCCCAGCCTACACCCTCTTGAAGTCTGGGGACCCCTCGCTCCTTACTGCCCACCTGCAGCAGAGGTGGGAGAGGTTCCCGCCACCACCACTGTGCTCGCCAGCTGTGAGCCTGAGCATCTGCCCCCTGGTGGTCAGTGCAGGTCATAGTGACCGGTCGTTCTGCCATTTGGTCGATTTACATATTAGGGTTTTATTACATAGGATTATACTTCACAATAAAATTTATTTAAAAAGCAAAGCAAAAGTGTCAGAACATGAAAATGATTGAATTCTTCTGTATGTAAATTATGCTTTGATAAGAAAATATAAAAACAAAGGAAGTAAGGCTATTGGGCTGTTGGGAGGCTAGCCACCCTGACATATATCAGCCACCAACCCCAACTCCATGAACTGTGCATCATGCAACCTGTGTCCCCTGCGAAATTCTTTCCAACTCAAGGACATCATGGGAGGAAGTGGAAAGTTCAGTAGGCAGGAAGAAGTCAGAATAGTTGTGTGATGAGTATCTGACTCTATTTAGATTGAGTTTCAAGATTTGATGAGCATGCAGAAGAGAATGGAAAGCCCCACTGCCTCTGGTCCCCAGGTTTTAGGCTGGAAACTTCATTATGAGTAAAAACCAGAATGCCAGCATGATTCATGTATTGAATGGACGAGCAGGAAGAAAGCATTTTTTCCCCCCTTCTAATGCCAACTCCAACCTGCTCTTTGAAATAAGCTTGTCTTTTCCTGCTATCTTGCTTTGGGTCTTTCCAGGAACAGACCCGGAAACACAAATTTGAGTGTAAGCAGTTTATATGGAGGCAATCTCAGGTCGAATAGGTAGGATTGTGAAGGAGTAAGGTAGGAAAGGGAACAGGAGTCCAAATCCCAAGAAACTCAAAACAGTAATTCCGAAGAATATATGCCCCCTATGTTCATTGCAGTAATATTTACAATAGCCAAGTTATGGAAGAAACCCAAGTACCCATCAATAGATGAGTGGATAAAGAAGATGTGGTACATATATGCAATGGAATATTACTCGGCCATAAAAAGAATGAAATCTTACCTTTTGTGACAGCATGGATGGACCTAAAGGGTATTATGCTAAATAAAATAAGTCAGTCAGAGAAAGACAAATACCATATGATTTCACAGATAGATGGAATCTAAAGAACAAAACAAACAAAATAGAAACAGATTCACCCAGCCGATGTGACTCAGTGGTTGAGCATCGACCTATGACCCAGGAGATCACGGTTTGATTCCCAGTTCAATTCCTGGTCAGGACACAAGCCTGGGTTATGGGATCAATCCCTGGTGGGGAGAGTGCAGGAGGCAGCTGATTGATGATTATCTCTCATTATTGATGTTTCTATTTCTCTCTCTCCCTCTCCTTTCCTCTCTCTGAAATCAATAGAAAACAAATATGTATTATAAACAGAATCATAGATACAGAGAACAGTTTGATAGTTTTCAAAGGGGAGAGGGGTTGGGGGACTGGGTGAAAAAGGTGAAGGATCAAGCAGTACAAATTGGTAGTTGCAGAACAGCCACAGAGATGTAAATTACAGCATAGGGAATATAGTCAATAAAATCATAAAAACTATGTATGGGGCCATGTGGGCACTGGAAACATTGTGGGGCCACTTTAACCACCATGCAGTACATAGGAATTTAATATAGAATAATATTGAATGTAAATTGTAACTGAAAAATTTCATACATACACACACACACACACACACACACACACACACACTGAGTGGCCAGATTATTATGACCAGCCAGATTATTATGATCCATCAGTACTTCATTGACACTTCCAAAAATACTGAATATTGAAAACCTCCTAAGCAAATACTCTCAAGGTTTTATTATTATTATTATTATTATTTGCATAATTAGTTCACTTCATTGTACTGATGGGGTGGTCATAATAATCTGGCCAGTCATAATAATCTGGCCACTCAGTGTATATATACTAAAGGCCTAATGCACGAAGGGGCTCAGCCCTCGCAGCCCGGCTTGGTCCAGAAGGTTATCTGGAAGGACATCCAGAAGGTCGTTCGGCTGTCTGGTCTAATTAGCATAGTACGCTTTTATATATATACTAGAGCCCTGGTGCACAAAATTTGTGCACAGGGGCGGGGGTTGTCTCTCAGCCCGGCCTGCACCCTCTCCAATCCGGGACCCCTCAGGAGCAGTCAGACATCCTTCTTGAAATCCAGGACCATTGGCTCCTAACCACTCACCTGCCTGCCTGCCTAATGCCCTCCCCTGCAGGCCTGGTCACCCCCAACTGCCCTCCCCTGCAGGCCAGTTTGCCCCCAACTGCCCTCCCCTGCAGGCCTAGTTGCCCCCAACTGCCCTTCCTTGCTGGCCTGATCGCCCCTAACTCCCTGCCAGCCTGATCTCGCTCCTAACTGCTCTCCCCTGCTGGCCTGATCACTCCTAACTGCCTCTGCCTCGGCTCCCACCACCATGGCTTTCTCTGGACGGAAGTTGGACATCCAGAAGATGGCTGGTCGACCCGGACTAATTAGCATATTACCCTTTTATTCGTATAGATGGAAAGTGCATTTCAGGCATCATGGAGCTTCTCCAGTGGGGGCTAGGAAGGTGCAGTACTTAACCACAGCCTCCTGTCCCTCATTGGGAGAGGACTGCTTCCGCACACTTGAGCTCTATAGCACTTTCAGTTTGCCTTGCTCAAGGGTTGGGCACCATCCCTAGTCAGATAAAAGCCCTTAGCCAGTGTCACAGGTATCCTCAAAACATAGCCTTCCTCATAACATCAGTGCCAAGGGGTATGGGGATAACATAACTGCTTAGAATAGCGGTTCTCAACCTGTGGGTTGCCACCCCTTTGGGGGTCGAAAGACCCTTCCACAGGGGTCGCCTAAGACCATCAGAAAACACATATATAATTACATATTGTTTTTGTGGTTAATCACTATGCTTTAATTATGTTCAATTTGTAACAAATAAATTGGGGGTCGCTACAACATGAGGAACTGTATTAAAGGGTCGCGGCATTAGGAAGGTTGAGAACCACTGGCTTAGAATCTGGGAGGGCTCAATTTTCCAGGGTTTTAGTCACAAGAAAAGACTCCTTGTAACAACAGAAAAAATGTTTGATATTTTGTTCTACTTAAATCCTCTCCCTTACTTCACCTGGGGCCTTCCTCACACTGGGTACCAGTAGGAAAATAATCTGATTGGTTTTCTTTGTGACTCAATCTTTTCCCCCCTTTACTATTTGCTCTGTTTGTTCTCTGCAGGGCTAGACTGGGCAGGGGAGGGGAGGTAAGAGGCAGGAAAGACTTTACTTGACTGATTGGGTTGTAATTTAATCCTGGTGTCTTCAGCATGGGGAAGAGGCACAGTTGGTGCATTATTTTCTCTGGGATCATTTTTTTCGGGGGGGGTGGGAGGGCTCTTCAAGGGTTCTACCATTGCTGGGTATCTTGCACCTACAGCTGCCTTGAAGTGGGCAATGACTCCTCCTGCTGGCCGACTGATACTAGCGCAGGGCTTTCCCTTCTGCTGCGATTCAGTCTCCTGCTGGACTTCCATGTAGGTCTCCTGGGCAGAGTCTCTCTCAAGAAGACCTGCCTGGCTTCCTTCAGCAAGCCCGCTTCTGGCCAATGGGGTATACACATCTGTCCCTGTCCCACCAAGCTCTCAAAGAGTAGGCCATTCCCTCTGTAGTCATGCCAGAGTAGCTGCCAGAGTCCTACAACTCACAGTCTTCAGATTTAGTGGGTGTAGTTCCAGCCTTGTGTCGTTCATCTTTAATCCCCAAGGGGTTCTCTTCAAGCCCCTCTCACTGGCTTGAGATGGTGCAAACTGCCTTCTGATACCAGCTTGTCAGCTAGGAAGCTTTGGATCACAAGGAATGCAAAATCCAAGTTCAAGTGGCTTAAACTTCAGCACCTCTAACTGTAGGATTGGTGTGTTTGGGGGCAGATTGGTCTAGTGGTTTAAAGAGATCTCTAAGGACCCAGCATCTTTGCATTTCTCTGCTTTGTTGCTTGCTGCCTCTGAAGATGGTGGTTGCCAGATGAAATCCAGGCTGCATATTTTCGGGTTTACATCTATCGGTTTGCACCCTTCTCTGGAGATTTCTCTGTTCAACTGTTCTAAACAAGAGTCCTGAGAGTCACTCTGATTGGCTAAGTTTAAGATACATGTCCATCCCTGAACCAATGATTTATGGGTGAGGAAATGGAAGATGTTGATTGGTTAAGCCAGTCAGGGTCCAACCCAGTATTGGAGGCAGGTCACTTCCTCTGCAATACAGGTATCTCCCGCTTTCTGAAAGTTTGTATTGCACCACTTCACCACAGTAACCTGAAATGTTCCCTTATCATGGTCTTTATTCATATACATTTGGGGGCTTTAGCTGGACTTTCTATTCTGTTTCATGGGTCAATCCATTTTTGCCAATGCCAAACTGTTTTAATTACTGATGCTTTAAAATGTATTTTTAGATACAGTAAGTCTAATCCCCCATTACTTTTCTTTTTTTAAAAATATATTTTATTGATTTTTTACAGAGAGGAAGTGAGAGGGATAGAGAGTTAGAAACATTGACGATAGAGAATCATCGATCAGCTGCCTCGTGCACACCCACTACTGGGGATGTGCCCGCAACCAAGGTACATGCCCTTGACCAGATTCGAACCCGGGACTCTTCAGTCCCCAGGCCTACGCTCTATCCAGTGAGCCAAACCGGCTAGGGCCCCCCATTACTTTTCTTTAAAACAAATTTTTGGGTAATTTATATATTTAGAAATATAATTACTAATGACTCAAATATATAAAAATATATAAATAAAAAACATAACAAACACCCAGTTTAAAAAATTAAACATTACCATAAATTCTTAACTGGGCAAGTCATGGTGGGTAGTCATGCTCCAGGCCTATAACTTCTTTAGTGAAAGGTTTTAAGCCAGTCCCATCTTTCACTGGAAAGGGACTGGCATGGAGTAGGTCTGCCTCAGGCTGGCCTATAGTCTATGGGTTCTTGACTTCATGTAGGAAAGATTTCATAACACCAGTCCAGGTGATTCTGAGAGTACATCTTTGAAAGCTGGGGACAGTGAAACAAAGGAAGGACTTAGGGTATAAGAAGCAACAAGAGAGAGCCGAGGTGGAACTGGTTGGTCCTCTAGAAACATGATAGAAAAGAAGTGAGCCACACAGGACTGAGTGGACTCACTGAAGAGTAAAAGTCACAATGACAGAAGTGAGCCTAGGCAGGGCTTCTTCTTAGCTCATTGAAAAGTTATGCCCTAGCTGGTTTGGCTCAGTGGACAGAGCACCGGCCTGTGGACGGAAGGGTCCCAGGTTTGATTCTGGTCAAGGGCATGTACCTCAGTTGCAGGCTCCTCCCTGGCTCAGGTCCTGGTCAGGGTGTATGCAGGGGGCAACCAATTAATGTATTTCTCTCACATCAATATTTCTCTCTGTCTTTCCCTCTCTCTTCCACTCTCTCTCTAAAAATCAATGGAAAAATATCTTCAGGTGAGGATTAAAAAAAGAAAAGTTAGAAAAATGGGGCCTGGGAGACAGGTCCAGGGGGTTAGCCCAGGATGAGCTGCCATTTCCCATTGCTCCCCTGGTCACAAGTCTCACGGGGCCCATTAGAGTTTAGGAGAAAGAGAACAAAAGTATATGCCCTAGAAAAGGAGGAGTGAGGGCATGCTCCAAAGAGAACATGAGCTGATTTCCTTTATCTTGAGGGTTTTTATCTGTTTTCTAAAGGTGGCAATTTTAGAGAAGGCCTCAGGTAAGGATGTCAATAAGCTATCAGCTTCTAGGTGTGCCGTTCAATATGCTGATTCATCAGAATGAGTGTATAAAGAGATCTGGGTCATTCTCCGGTCAGTTTCACCTTCAAAGAGTGTCACGGAAGAGGGACCAGGACCAAGGTAGGTCTGCCCCTACATGGTCTGGAATGTATAAACCATTTGCTCCTAAGTGTCCTTGGTTTGGGAAGAGAAGACCTTGTGTTTTATTGTCTGGCTGACTAATTTGTTCAGCTATCTGTTTCCTCATTCCACTTGCCAAAAAGTACTAGTATTCCTAGCTTCTTACTATCCTACCTCATGTCCATTGTTCTTGTGCATTTAGGATAACACATCTTTGAAGTAATATCCTCAAAGTGGGTCATCAGTCAGCAAGAGAGCACATAATCTTATTAACTATCCAATGCATAACTTGCTTCCTCCCATCTCCATTTATGGTCCTTCCTTAATTTCAAATGCATAAAATAAGCTGCAAAACTGTTGTTCTCTAGAGCATTTGAGAGTTTGCTTCCTGGTAATGTTGTCAGTTTGGCTCAAATAAATACTTATAAAAACTATCTCCAGGTTTGGATGTTTCTTACATGGACAATGGCATCTGAGAAGTAGCTGCCCCCTGCCCCCTGCCTCCTGCCCCCTGCCCCCTGCCCCCTGCCCCCTGCAGGGCCACTGCCTTTGCCCTATGTTGTGATTCCCACGATCATGCTAACAACATGGCTCAAACTGGCAAAGTGCACAGGACACTTAATGCATTTGGTATTGAGAGGTTTTATCTGACATTCTCCTTTATGGCAAGATACGCTTTTTTACCCAAAATGTAGATAGAGTTATATTTCAGAAGTCTCACTGCTGTGTAAGCTGGCGAGGACATGGCTCAAAGCCTCTAAAGGGTGGGTGATTGCAGAGGACAGCAGTGATGACAGGGAGCATCAGGCACAAGGGAGAAGGCAGAGAAACAAATAAGGACAGTGTACCAGGTAGAGGGCACAGATGGGGCGTTTAGCAGGAGACAGTCCAATGGGAGCAAGAGAGAGAGAGGCTGAGATTCAAGGGAGACAAGGAGAAGCTGGGACAGAGCGAATGAACCTAGGAAAGGAGAGACAGTGGTTTGTGCCTTCCCTGACCAATTGAGTTCCCGGGCCCTGTGGTAACTGGCTGGGCTGCAAGCAGGAGGACTTGGACATTCTGAGCAGTACTGCCCCCAGGGACAACCCAAGCAGGGTGGATTCAGTGAGCACAGGGCACTGCCACCTCCCCCCACATCCACCCTCCAGCTTCTCAGTGTTCCCAGCAGGATGGAGCCTCCAGGGGTCCACTCCCTCAGGAGCAGGCCATTTGTTGGCGTTTTCTTCCTCCCCTGTTCCACATGTGTGTCCTTGTCCGTCTCTCAAATAAATGCCAATAAATGCCCGGTCCCCAAGTCCTTGCCTCACTCTCAAGTAGGGGATGCAAAACCTTACCTCTACCCACCTTAGGTTTTAAGCTGGGGTTCTTTCAGAGCAGATTAACAAGAGCAAAACCGCTTGTTAACTCATGCAGTGCACACCATCCTGTGGGTAAGTAACTCAAGCAGGTGGCTTAGAACCCTGGTTCATTAACATCTTCAACAAAGAACAAAGATCTGCAGAGAAATGACAGGACGAAGGAAAGCAGTTTTCAACCTCCAAGGGTGGCAACTGCGGGGAGGTAAATGTAAAGGAGGCAAATGGTGGAGGAAGGTTTGTTTGCAGGTTCCTCTGGTGCAGATAAGAGTCTGGGCTGATAAGAGCCTGTTTCCAGTACAAGGAGAATTTATATCCTGCCTGTAGGCAAAAAAGGGGAGGGTAAAGAGAACTTTTCCTATGTTTGCCACTTCTTAATTATCTTCAACTCAAATTCATTTTTATGTCAAAGATATATAAGCAGCAGTTCTCAGCCTGTGGGTCGAGACCCCTTTGGCGGTAGAACGACCCTTTCACAGGGGTCGCCTAAGACCATCCTGCATATCAGATATTTACATTACGATTCATAACACTAGCAACATTAAAGTTATGACGTAGCAATGAAAATAATTTTATGGTTGGGTCACAACATGAGGAACTGCATTTAAAGGGCCAGAAAGTTGAGAACCACTGGATATAAGGATTCCGAGCGAGTCATCTAAAACGGGCCTCTGTGATATGTGGATAATTTTGAGTTAAAGGCAACCAAGACCGTGTGAACTCAAGACCTCCACCCCCTCTAACTACTTGCAAGAATTTAAATTAGGGGCCTTGCCCATAATAAGAGTAATTACCAGAAATGACTTTTTATGACCTATACTGGGGGTGGGGCAAACTACTAACTTCTAAACATTTGCTCTTCTTATCACCCTGCAATGACCTTCCTCCCCTCTGAAGTCCCGAGGCATCTTACCTCATCCTTCGCTCAGAAAGTCATATGTACCTTGTGGACAAAAAAGGGATTTTATGGAAAATCACCTCACAGGGTCATCTGACCATAAATGGTTGGTAGTCACGCCCCAGGCATATAACATTTTTAGTAAAAAAGTTATCTTTGCCTTAATTTCCAGCGCATAAAAGAAACAGCAAACTGTTATTCCTGGAAGCATTTTCCTCAGTCTGTTGAGATCTTGCTTCCAGGTGTACCCTTTTTTTAGTTCAAATAAATTTTTATAGTTTTTTTTTTCATGTTCTTATGTCGACACTCATTTTCTCTTCTGTCTCAGAACCTCTCATGTACCTAGGGTCTCTGACTGTCTCCTGTATGTGGGGTTCCCGTCTGTATGTATGTTATTAAATTTGGTTATTTTCTCTTGTTCATTTGTCTCATGTAGATTTAATTATTAGTCTGACTGAAAGGACCTAGGGTGGCAGAGGAAAGTTTTTGCCTCCCCCACAGTTGGTGCTGTGAGCAGGCTATTCACCGGCTGGGCGCTGCTCACCCCCCAGCTGCTCCAGGAGAAAAGTCCTGGGACCACTAACATGAGCTGGCAAAGATAGGAATTCTTGCCAGGTGACACTCCCTGGTCTGTACCTGTGGAGTTCGGTGGAGGCAGAGTGATGAGAGTCCTTTCTTTTCCCTTTAAAATTTAGGTTATATGGTTAACAAGGGGTTCTGTAATCACGCTGACTGGAAGTGCAGTGATGGCAAGTCACCTCGCAGGGTGATCTGATCATAAATTCCTAACTGGGCAGCTCATAGTGGGTAGTCATGCCCCAGGCACGTAACTTTTTTTAGTGAAATGTTTACCTCTGCCTTAAGCAAGCCCTGTCCATTGTTCTTGTGCATCTGGGTTAGCACACCTTGGAAATGCCAGAGTAATCCTCTTTTTGAAGCTTCAAGAGAGCAATTAAAATATGTTTTCTATTTATCCTGACTAATTTTATAGCTGGCGTGTTTGCTAATTGTGTGTACAAAAGATTAATTTAGGAGTATCCAAGAATTCTCCTCTTGGCCATCTTATATTAATAGGAGGCGGACTGTCCTGGGGTTTGTCGGCCTCAGAGGCACAATTCCCTGTGCTAATTTTAGTTTTTCCTTTGGGATCTGTAGAGCCTGAACAAACTTCTAGAGAAAACCAGCCTTTACACGCACGTCTCTGGAAGAGCCAAATGTGGTGGAAATCCCTAGGGGATTGCTTCGTGCCCTAGAGCAGTGGTTCTCAACCTTCCTAATGCCGCGACCCTTTAATACAGTTCTTCATGTTGTGGTGACCCCCAATTTCATTGTTATAAATTGAACATAATTAAAGCATAGTGATTAATCACAAAAACAATATGTAATTATATATGTGTTTTCCGATGGTCTTAGGCAACCCCTGTGAAAGGGTGGTTCGACCCCCAAAGGGGTCGCGACCCACAGGTTGAGAACCACTTCCCTAGAGGAAATTTTTCCTTAGGCAACTCCTCAAAGACTCCTAGTCATCTAAAAAGACCCCAGCTAGGGCCAGCGAGAGCTTATGCTTGGATGCCACCAGAACCACGATGCTTTCTAAGGCATGGGCCCCTCTTTGGGGGTGCCCTGCCCTTCACAAAGAACTCTTTCTGAGGAGGCTGCTGGCTTCTAGAATTGTTTGTGTTACCTCACTGGACGCCCCACAGCGCCCATCTCCACTACTCCGGATTCTGGACTCCACAACAACTATCGTCACCCCATTGGCTATTTGGACTGGGAAAGCAATTGTCCTTCCTTTTGGGGAACTAGAGTTTTCTTTCTCATTTAACCAGCAAAGATTTTGTTCAGACCCTCAGTAAGGGATCCAATTAAAAAACTGAAATTATAATCAGCCACCCATGTTTCTTGTCCTTTCCCTTTCTCAACCCTTACGCACCTCAAGGGATTTTCTACCCAATGTGAGGCAGGGAGCCGGTGGGGGCACAATGGGCCCGTGCTGGTACCTGACACTGGGTACCAAGGTGTTCTGGGTGGGCTGACTCTGCCAAGTAAATGCTGATTTTGTTTTTCTCTGTCTGTCTGGTATCTCTCCTTTTGTCTTGTTATGTCCTAAGAAACATCCGAGACTGTAAGAAAGTTTTATAATATTTTGTTTGAGCCAAACTGACAACAATGCAGGGAAGCAAAATCTCAAATGCTCCCAAGAATGACAGTTTGTAGTTCTTTTACACATTTGGAATTAAGGAGGGGATGTAAGGAAGCTTAAATGAAGGTGGAAGAAAGCCAGGTGAGAACTGGATTATAGGATAGTTAACTCTATTATGTGTTCTCTTGAGGATGGTCTGATTATTCTGGCATTTCAAAGGTGCTTTTACCAAGATACACAAGAACAATGAGTGGGGCTTCTTTAAACAAAGATAAAACTTTTACTAAAACAGTTATAGGCCGGGGACAGGACTACCCACCATAACCTGGACAGTTAGGAATTTATGATCAGCTCCCTTACAAAGTTACTTCTATTGGACTTGTCGGTTCTATTACAGAATCACTTTTTTTTGTGTGTCCACAATTAGCAGGAGAAAATATTTGTAAAATTAGTTTCTTGGTCTTAATGATTCTTGGTTATTTGGTATGAGTTTTGTTAATTTTGTTTTGTTAATTTTGCTTTTCTCTTGTCTCTGTCTAGTATCTATGCTTTTGTCTTGTTATGGCCTGAGAGCATGGTCTTTATGATCAAAACCATTGATAAAGTCCTAATGGGACTGTAGTTAAGAATTTAAGAGCTGATGGAATTAAGATAAAAATTTACCGGTGAATTGGTATACTCTGGATAGGCTTTCTAGGCAGTGATTGCATCTCTTTTCCCTGATTGCAATGTGGAGTAGACATTGTGTCTCCCTGGGGAACATTCCTTGACTAATACTGGAAACAGAAAACATAAATGCACTCTTCAAGCAATATTAATTAGATATGCTAAAGAAAAAGCTTAACTAGCTTCATCCAAAGATAAAAAGTATCTAAAACAGAAAACTGTAAAACTGATTTACAGGTGATTGTCCTAGGATATCTTTCACTCCTTGGTCCAAGGCCAACTTCCGGGCAATAATTGAAGTATTTCTTCAACCCAGGGAAGACTCTGCCTCCTCCCCAAAGTGAAAATAAAACTATATGCCCAGAGGAAAGGAAGCAAATGAGGGATTGTGTAGTTAGGTAGGTCAACCTATAATGTCATTAAATTACAACCTGATTTTGAGAGCAATTTTACAAATTTTTGCAAAACCAGAAATGTGGCTCTAGGAGCAGTTCAAACCCTCCCACCTCCATCTTTATCATTCCCAAATCCTAGGACTAAAGAAGAAAAGGAGACGAGGGTTATTTTGAAAGCACAAACTGCTTCTCTGGCTCCAAGTCCCCCTCGCCAAGTGCTGGGGTCCAACCCCAGCAGGTCCAGGGGTCCCCAAAGGTGTGGACGGAGTCGGTGAAGAAGGAATGACACGAAGACAGCCTTCAGTTGATCAGCAGCCTAGTCAGGACCTCTAGCCAGGATCTCCAGCTAAAGTTCTGGTCAGAGCTCTGGTTAGGAACTGATGAGGAACTGATGAGGATCTGATGAGGATCTGATGTTTATTGTCTTGTTACATTTGTATTTATACCAGCCGATTTTAATCCTGTCAATTTCTATTACAAAGGTTAGGGCGTTTCTTATCTCCATTCCAGGGAGTAAAGATTATGTAGCTTAACTACCCACCGGGCACTTAGTTAAGGGGTTGTATCCCCTCCCTAACCTCAGGGAAAGATCCCCACCTGGGGAAACAACCTTTCTCGGAGAGGTGACCTTGGTTAAAACACATGGCGCTAAAGGGAGCAAACATATTAAGAACAATATGCTATATACGCCAGGTCCATTGAAACATATGCTGTGCAGATGTTTCTTTCCTGCAGCGACCATGTCAAGCAGCAAGGATGGACCGGCTTCCGGCAGCCAAGAACACATACAAATCCTAATTGTCGTCTCCACAAATATTAATATGAAAAAGCCTTAGCCATCTGAGTGGATAAACAACTTATTGCTCATCTCATGGCAGCAATTTTTATTTTTTAAAAATGTTTTTTTTAAAAAATTGATTTCAAAAAGAGAAGGGGAGAGGGAGAGAGAGAAACATCAACATTGATTGGTTGTCTCCTGCACACACCCCAACTAGGGCCTGGGAATCCAAAGAGAGGATGCTCAATCAACTGAGCCACAACTGACCAGGGCTCATGCAGCAATTTTATATATTTATTTATTTATTTATTTAGTTTTATTTTAATTTAATTTTATTTATTTTAAATTTATTTATTTTTATTGATTTCAGAGAGGAAGGGAGAGAGAGAGGAACATCACTGATGAGAATCGTTGATCAGCTGCCTCCTGCATGCCCCTCACTGGGGATCGAGCCTGCAACTCGAGTATGTGCCCTTGACCAGAATCGAACCCGGGACCCTTCAGTCTGCTTGCTGCCGCTCTATCCACTGAGCCAAACAAGCTAGAGCAATGGCAGCAATTTTAAAATGAAGGCCAGGAGGTCTCTGTGTCTGTCTGTCTGTATGTTCATGTGTGTTGCATAGTATTTTATACCTCTGGATGACAATTCTAACTTGCTAAAAAAGCTTCATTTAATTAGCTTAAATACAAATGCATATAAAAATATTCTAAAAAAATATGACAGAAACTAACCTAAATGCTTTTCAGGACCATGTGATCTAGGAAAATATATGATATTAAAGCTGGCTTTGTTATCAGAGAAAAACATGCAGGAGTGGGGTTCTTGTGATATTCTGAGAACAGGGATTTTCTAAGACTCACATGGGAGGATATGATATGGTAGACAGCTTTATTTAAACCCTGGGTTTCTGAAGACCCATCTCCCTTAGTCCCATCATAGACGTGTAGCTGTGGTTTCAGCAGGGCTAAAATCAGAGCCAGTGTACAGAGTTTCCGTTCCATGTTGCAGCTGGGCCCAGTACAGCATCAGGCTAGCTGCAGTCCATTCTTCCATTGTGTGTGGGGGGTCTGCATGGCTGTGGGCCACATAGGAGAATGCCAGGAAACCAAGCGCGAGCCATGAGCCAAGTGTGCCAAGAGGAACCAAGGGAGTAAACTTCTTTGTTCAGGGGATTATATATCCCAAATTTCTGAGCACTTGCAGTGGCCATGCCCATTCTGGCCAACCATCTCTATCCCCAGGTGTGATTGACAAGCAAATACCTTCCCTATGTCATCCCAACTTTACTCAGCATGTGTCTATCTTCCCTTTGTTGGATCCCTCCCCAGTGTTTTGCAGGGAACATGGCCATGTCTGGATCTTCCCTGTGCTCCTTTCCTATTATTAATAACTAGGGGCCCAGTGCATGAATGCGTGCACCTTGAAAGGAACTGTGGGCCATGAGGCTGCAGTGGGCACAGGGGTGAGTCTTGGCCCATTCTCTGCGCCCCTGCCCAGCCCCTCCTGCTGTGGCCCCCAACCCCCTCTCTGCTGGCAGTCCCGCACCCACTGACGCTGCTCCCATGTGCCGACAGCGCTAGCCCCACTTGCACCCCCTGACAGCACCTGAGCCTCTGCTCGCACCCACTGCCACCACCTGGAGCTGGTCCCGATCGCTTGGTGCCATCAGAGGTTCAAGAGGCGGCTGTTGGCCCTGATTGCCCCTCAGGAGCAGGTGGAGGTGGAGAAGCCCTGAGGGGCGATCAGGACTGGCAGCTGCTGCTTGCATCCGCTGAGCAGTTAGGACCACCACTAGGTGCTGTCAGCAGGTGCAAGCGCTGGGTGGGACTGTGGAGCGCAGGAGCAAAGAATTTTCAGTAACCACCAGAGGCTCACCCTGATGACAGTGACTGGTGCCCTGCCTTGGTCTGGCGCCCCTGCTCACCTGCTCCACTATCCCGCCACAGCCG
The DNA here is from genome assembly GCF_028538775.1 of Myotis yumanensis. Classification (NCBI taxonomy): domain Eukaryota; kingdom Metazoa; phylum Chordata; class Mammalia; order Chiroptera; family Vespertilionidae; genus Myotis; species Myotis yumanensis. The sequence goes on along the minus strand of NW_027223759.1, from coordinate 30,028,803 downwards.
ATGCCCACCATGTTCCGTGCACGCCCCCTGGTGGTCAGTGCACATCAGAGCGACCAGTTGTGCCAGTTGTTCCACTGTTCGGTCTATTTGCATATTAGCCTTTTATTATATAGGATGAGTTAATTACAATGGTATCAGTTTGAGTTTGGTTTTGTTAAATAGATATCTCTTAAAAATTGATTAATTTTTAAAAATATATTTTTATTGATTACAGAGAGGAAGGGAGAGGGAGAGAGAGATAGAGACATCAATGATGAGAGAGAATCATTGATTGGTTGCCTCCTGCATGCCTCCTACTGGAGATTGAGCCTGTAACCCAGGCATGTGCCCTTGACCGGAATCAAACCCAGGACCTTTCAGTTCCCAGGGTGATGCTCTATCCACTGAGCCAAACCAGCTAGGGCTAAATAGATGTCTTTGGAGTTATGACAATTAAATATAATACTTTTATTCTACCTGGTTTTATTAGTTAAATAAATTCTTGTTATCTGTGTTTCAAAATTTGCCATCAGGAAAAATACCTTTGAATAATAACTGACTTTGATGTCTCATGAAATTTTCATAAGTAACTTAAACATAATCGTTAAGGACTAATGAATTAAGTAGATGTAAATGGGATAAGAGTTTTTTAGGTGGACTCTTTAGCAAATTATATTTTATTATATGTATACTTAAAAATAGTTTCTCAAATATTTTGTAATCTGAAACTGTAGAGTTTTGCTAAATTAAATGATAGAAATTTATTACATATCTAGAACATTTCCTAAAAATATAAAATGGAACATTAATTATTAAATGTAAATTTATATACTTTTGGTTCCCTACTGCAAAAACAACAACAAAAAACCAAAAAAAAAACCAAAATACACACACACACACAACAAAAAACTAAAAAGATACATCTGGATCTATTAGCAAACATGTGTTATGCCATGCTGAAAAATTTTCTATGAAAAAGCACTTATTTTTAGCAATTATGAGTAATATTTATAAATTTGCTAATGTAAAGACAGTTCATAATTGCTTACTTTTTAGTTTTTGCCAGAATTTGAGGTTTTTAAAAATTCTAATATATTCTACTGGAAATAAGAAAAGGGGGCAACTGTATGTGAGAACAGTAGAATGTGTTTTTAACCAAGAAAAAGTGAGAGGAATGAAGATGCATTTTTGCAAAGGAAAATGAGATTAATTATGTTTGAACTAGAACTTCTGGTTTTCAAGGGCAAACTAAAGGCCCATAGAAAGTGGGAGAGAAAATTTTACCTTGTGTAATGAAGCTGACTACAACTGAAGTGTTATTATAAGGGTTTTAAAATTAATCTTTAATATCAATGGTGTGCTTACATAAAGCTAATACTTGGCTTTCTTTTATCTGCTAAAAGAAGCTTCTTTTCTAGTCATCTGCTGAGAAAGCAATGATTTTGTGTTTTATGGAAATACATTTTTGTGTGTGTGTGTTTTATGTTGTCTTAATCAGGTCTTTGTTTACCTAAGAAAATGGAATCTCCTCAATAGGAAGAGCTAAGTTTTGCTTACAATTACGTATTTGTCTTTAAAATCTTTGTTACTTTGGTAAAATGGGTAATTAAGCATTTTATAATGACATGATCCTAATTTAGTCAATTATCCAAACCTTTTGTTATATTTTGATAAATTTCCACAAAATTCAAATTATAAATAGAATCTTTTCTTGATCTAGAAATAACTTTGAGGAATTCCAGAGGGCCCCTGAAATATCTCAAAAGATTTGTTTTCTCTCCTTACAAAAGAGAAATTTAAAACTAATTAGGCTTGCTCTAGCTGGTTTTGCTCAGTGGATAGAGCGCCGGGCTGTGGACTGAAGGGTCCTGGGTTCAATAGCAGTGAAGGGCACATGCTTGGGTTGAGGGTTCGATCCCCAGTTGAGGGTGTGTGGGAGGCAGACAATCAAGATTCTTTCTTATCATTGATATTTCTATCTCTCCCTCTCTGAAATCAATAAAAATATATTAAAAAAGAATTAGGCTTATTAGGTATGTTAAGTTGCATGGGAAGAATTGTCAAATCACTGGAGGCTGTCCACGATGATAAACTTCTAGGGTATACAGGTTGGGGTAGAAGTACATTTACAGTTGCTCACATAGAAGCTAATACAATAATTAATCCTATTAATAAAAGGCTAATATGCAAAGTGACCAAATGGCAGAACAACTGGTCCCTATGATGCTCACTGACCACCAGGGGGTAGACGCTCAATGCAGGAGCTGCCCTCTGGTGGTCAGTGCTCCCACAGGGGGAGCGCTGCTCAGCCAGAAGCCCTGAGCTGGGCTCACAGCTGGTGAGGGCAGCGGAGGAGGCCAAAGCCTCTCCCACCTCAATGGCAATACTAAGGATGTCCAACTGACAGCTTAGGCCTGCCCCCTGCCTAAGTGGTCAGTCAGACATCCCCCGAGGGCTCCCCGACTGTGAGAGGGCGCAGGCCGGGCTGAGGGACACACATTCCCCACCCCCCCTCACCCCGCCCCAGTGCACAAATTTTGTGCACTGGACCTCTAGTAAAGAATAACACAAGAATAAACTTTGTGTTTCTTGTACTCACAACTGTAAACCTACTTTTGCCCCACCCTGTATTGTATGGGTAAACAATGGCTGTAAATTAAATGAATAGCTGGGGCACTTGCTTCTTCCAAGCTCCCTGGCAAACCCTGCCCCACTTTTTTTTTTGTGTTTCTTCATCCACCATTGTGCATTTAAGCTGGACTTGGTTCAATGCCACTCAGTATGGGTTATCAATATGTTCTCAATGTTGCATGTATGTTTTCCAGATGGGTTGAAGCCTTCCCCTGCCACAAGGCTGATGCCCTCACAGTGACAAAGAAACTGCCGGAAGCCTGTCCATCCTTGCTGCTTGACACAGTCGCTGCAGGAAAGAAACATCTGCACAGCATATGTTTCAAGGGACCTGGCATATATAGCATATTGTTCTTAATATGTTTGCTCTCCTTAGCACCATGTGTTTTAACCAAGGTCACCTCTCCGAGAAAGGTTGTTTCCCCAGGTGGGGATTTTTCCTTGAGGTTAGGGAGGAGATACAACCCCTTAATTAAGTGCCAGGCGGGTAGTTAAGCTACATAATCTTTACTCCCTGGAATGGAGATAAGAAACGCCCTAACTTTTATAATAGAAATTGACAGGATTAAAATCGGCTAGTACAAATACGGATGTAACAAGACAATAAACATCAGATCCTCATCAGATCCTGATGAGATCCTAACCAGAACTTTGGCTGGAGATCCTGGCTAGAGGTCCTGACTAGGCTGCTGATCAACTGAAGGCTGTCTCCGTGTCATTCCTTCTTCGCCGACTCCGTCCACACCTTTGGGGACACCTGGACCTGTTGGGGTTGGACCCCAACAAGAAACTGTCAGGAAATGCATGTTCCACTGGGGTATGCCTTCCCCAGTATCTAGTGACCGAGGCACCCACTTCACTGAGGAACTCATATGAGCCTTGATGGATAGCCCTGTGAACTTCTTGGGATTACCACAGACCCTGCCACCTTCAGTTATCAGGCAAGTTGGAGAGAACTAATGGACACCTGGGTTTGAGGCAGTGGAGGGGTTTCCTCAGGTCCTGACCCTGGGAGCATCTTCCTGTTTGTCCTTCTGCACAGGGCTCCAGCTGGTAGGGTTATTGCTATTCCCCTTTCTTTTCTTCTCCATCAACTGCTTCTTTAAATACTAAATGTTTTCTTCCAATTAATCTCTTTTCAGGCCTGCCAAACTAAGCTTGGAGACCATCTTTCCATAGCCAAAAACTCACTAATGTATTTCCTTACCTTAAAGGACATCTCTGCTCAGCATCTTCTAGCATCTTCGAGCATTGCAGTGCACCAGGAGAAACCCTGAACTTTTTATTTTTATAGTGGGCAGGGTTAAATTTGTTGGCAGACTTGCTGTTACAATTCCCTCCTTTGTACTCCTCCCCCAAAACCTTACACATCTTAGAAGGCAAAAATGACTTCAGTGAAGTTATTTTTTCTTCACTGAAAAGAAAAGTCTTTTCTCACAGGAAGAAAGAGTGTACACGGGTAGAGAAAGAGACTTGCAAAGCCATCCCTGGGGATCACATTGAAATGACTCCACAGGTTTGACTGCAAGTGTCTCTGGTTAACATGGCTGTCTTACCGGTAGATATTACCTGGAGGGTTTTCTAACTCAAGACTTCAAAAGAAAAAACAAAACAACACACACACACACACACACACACACACACACACACACAATGGACATGGAGAGGTTGAAATGAACTTCTGACTCCTCTTCTTGCGTGAAAGCTTTACTGAACAGGACTCTGGAAACCAGGCCCCAGCTGGATTTCTCTTAGGTTCTGTTCCGGTTCAGCCAGTTCTGTTTGTGTGTCTTACCAGGATATGGTCCTGCTGCATTCTGTGCTGTGTAGCTGCTTCCCTCTACTGGGCACTTATTCAATGGCAAGAAAGTCTCAGTCTCTCTACCTGCACCTGCTCCAATTGGGCAGGGAGATGAAGAGTGTTTTGCTCCAGTGCTCTCTGCAAAAATACTTGTTATTTATAAATTTGAAAATGATTTCCCCCCTATTTATTCCTTTATTTTTTTAAAAAACCATAACATAAATACAACCTATTCACCCCTCCATGATTGCTTCAGAGTCAGCTGGGCAGAAGGTAAGGAAGATGTGAGCTAATAACATTTAACTTGGGGTGGGGGTGGTGGAACTCTTCAAAAAGCCATATGGAGAGAGTACTGGTAATACACGTTTGAAAAGGTCACAGTATTTGTCCAGTAAAACATTTAGGATTTATAAAGGGTTCTCAATGTTCATGCAGAGGAGGAACATATTAAGGGTTCCTTTGTTCCTTGGGATTTTAACTTTCAGGAACTGTGACACGAAGTTCTTTTGTTTACCAGACTGCTCCCCCTTCACGAGGCAGGGGAAATGGGCACTGCTGCATCTGCTCCCAGCCCTTGGTTGCCCCTGGTGGGTGCTCTATATCAGTGGTTCTCAACCTTCCTAATGCCGCGACCCTTTAATACAGTTCCTCATGTTGTGGTGACCCCCAACCATAATATTATTTTCGTTGCTACTTCATAACTGTAATTTTGCTTCTGTTATGAATCATAATGTAAATATCTGATATGCAGGATGTATTTTCAATGTTACAAATTGAACATAATTAAAGCATAGTGATTAATCACAAAAACAATATGTAATTATATACGTGTTTTCTGATGGTCTTAGGCAACCCCTGTGAAAGGGTCGTTCGACCCCCAAAGGGGTCGTGACCCACAGGTTGAGAACCGCTGACCTATATAGATATTGTTTCCCGGGGCCACAGCCATGATGCCATCTTCGTTCTGGTTGTCAGTCCGACAAGAGCCACCTTGTTCTCTGTACGGGACAATCATGAACACACAAAGTTCAGGTCTGTCTGCCAAATACACAGGTCACAGAGGGAGCTCCCACTGGTAGAGAGGGCCCTCGTGCTGTTGCCCCTGGTGTGGAGCCGCTTCAGTACCCGTCACTTCCAGAGCAATGGTCAGGTGCTGCGTGTTAACTCACGCTGGAAGACAAGATAGCGAGATGATGCCCTTCTCATGATGATGTCCACTTACAACAACCACCTCCGGTCTCTCCTTACAAGACAGCTGTCTGCTGTGTTTACGCTCACTGTGATGCCCAGCCTTCCTTCTCTGTTCAAGCCACCTTGCAGGAAGTACTCACAGAGCGTAGAATCTGCAGGGGCAAGCCAGTGGAAGCCAACAGGCTCTGCACACTGGGGAGGCTGTCCAGGTGGGTGTCCAGGTGCCACCTCACCGCTCTGCAACCTCAGGCCACTCCAGCCTGTGGGGAAATCTAGAGGGCAGATGCCTTGACCTTGGGGAGACCTAGGCCCAATGAAGGCCTCAGGTACCTAGGAAATGGGACAGCTCAGAAAAGGGGTAGAAAGAGTCAAACACACAGGGCCTCCCTCACAATTTGTAATACAACTTCTTTGTCTAGGATCAGTGATGGCGAACCTTTTGAGCTTGTCGTGCCAGCATTTTGAAAAACCCTAACTTAACTCTGGTGCCATGTCACATATAGAAATTTTTTGATATTTGCAACCATAGTAAAACAAAGACTTATATTTTTGACATTTATTTTATATATTTAAATGCCATTTAACAAAGAAAAATCAACCAAAAAAATGACTTCGAGTGTCACCTCTGACATGCGTGTCATAGGTTTGCCATCACTGGTCTAGGTCATAAACCCTTTTATGGGCATATGAACTGCCAAACAGGACAACCATGTCATGCACCAATTGTTTATGTTATTTCACCCTTCATTGTAAGGAAATATGGTACTTCCGATCTTAATTTTGAACTATTTGGTTAAAGGTTTGAGATGAGAGTTCTATTTCCCCCCACCACAGGACAACAGGATGAATTCAGAGGGGAAAAGGGGCAAAATACTTCTACAGGGGACTTGCAATACCAACACTTTGCCACCAGAGGGCAGTGTAGACCAATGTAGAACCCGGAGAGGGGCCTGGGTACAGAGAGAAGCAAGCGTTAAAATGCAAATTTAAAATGAAGTTTCACTTGCTAAAATTAGAATAAAAAATAACCTAGTGAACACTGGCGAACACTGATCCTTACCGAAGGTTGTTCGATCCGGTTCCCGGAGGAGCCCCTGCCATTAGCTTCCTGATTGGGGTGGTCTGTGAGGTACGGGTTAGGGGGGAGGTACCAGGGAGGCGCTTGAAGGGTCTGGGGCAGCGGCTCTTTACTATCTGGGTCAAAAGCATGTTCATACTTTAACAATAGTATGGCTTTAGTAGGGAGAGCGTTCTACTTGAGGTCAACCCACGAGGTGGAGGGTGCTTTTGGGAAAGTGGCTGGGCTCTCAGCCAGCTGCCCCGGCCAGCAGCTGAATTCCCGTAAGAGCCCTTGTGCAAGAAAGAGGAGGCCGCCCGGTTTTTTGTGTTTTTTTTTTTTGTCCGGCGTTGACTGGCAAATCCCCTCTGCCTGACTTTTGTGTTACCCAACTGCTGCCTGGGCTTCAGTGGCCCAGCCCAGGTCCGGGAAGGAACTGGGACAGATTAGGTTTACGTCCTTTGGGGAAGAGTGAGGAGCTAGAGGACAGGACGTCCTGCTCAGTTTGAATCTCCCCCCTTTTGTTTTCTGTCAAACCATTCAGTTTAAGAGCCAAACCAGGATGTGGCTGAATTTAGGGAGGGGAGGAGCAGAGGCCGGGAAGCCTGGCTTCAAGCTGACACCCAGTGCCTTTTGCCGCTGGGTCTTTGCACACAGTCGGAACCTGCAGAGTAAGAAGTTCAGATGTGGCTCTGAAAAGTTTCTGATATTCTTCATGACACGCGTTCTCTACCAGACCACATTCACCACGAAGCTGAGAATTCCCCCTGCCCCTTTTCACTGTGTGTACTTATCTTTTGGATATGTAAGAAGGGAAATTGCTAGGTCATATGGTAGTTCTGTTTAATTTTTTGAGGAGCTACCAAGCTGTTTTCCACAGTTGGTTGTACCGCTTTACATACCCGCCAACAATGTCTGAGGATTCCAATTTCTCCACATCATCACCGATACTTGTTACTTTTCTTTTTAAAAAGATGTTTTTATTGATTTAAAGAGGGAGGAAGGGAGAGGGAAGGAGAGAAACATCAATTCGCTGTTTTCTGCATCCCCCCTCACTGGGGATCCAGCCCAGAAGCCCCAGCATGTGCCCTGACATCTCAGTGCATGGGAACTGCACTCAACAAACTGAGCCACACCAGCTAAGGCGATACTTGTTCCTTTTTGTGTGTGGGTTTGTTTAAAAAACTAAAAAGTTTTTTATTATAGCCATCCTATAGGAATGAAGTGATATCTCATTGTGGTTTTGATTTACATTTCCATCATGAGTAATGATGTTGAGCATCTTTTCATGTGCTTACTGGCTATTTGCATATCTTCTTTGGAAAAATGTTTCCTCAAATCCTTTGCTCATTTCTTGAATAGAGCTGTTTGTTGTTATTGAGTTTTGGGAGTTGTTTGTAGACTCTGAATATTAATCCCCTATCAGATATGTGAATTGCAAGTATTTTCTCCCATTATGTAAGTTGTCTTTTCACTTTCTTGAAAGTGTCTTTTGCTGTACAAAATTTTTAATTTTGATGACGTTCAAGTTATCTAATTTTTCTTTTGCTGTCTGTGCTTTTGGTGTCACATCCATGAAATCATTGCCAACTCTAGTGCCATGAAGATTTTCCCCAATGTTTTCTTCTAAAGGTTTTATAGCTTTGCGTCTTCATGTTAGGTCTGTGATCAATTTTGAGTTAATTTTTGTATATGGGGTAAGGTATGGGTCCAAATTTATTCTTTTGCATGTGGATATTCAGTTTTTTTCTGCATCATGTGTTGCAAAGATTATCTTTTATCATGGAATGATCTTGGCACCCTGGTTGAAAATCAATTGACTATATGCATGAAGGTTTATTGATGGTTTTTCTATTCTATTTCATTGATTCATATTTCTGTCCTTTTGCCAGTATATACTGTTTTAAATACTATAGTTTTGTACCACATTTCAAAGTTGGGAAGTGTGAGTCTTCCAACTTTCTTCTTTTTTAAGATTGTTTTGGCTATTCAGGGTCCCTTGCAATTCCATAGAAATTTGAGGATCAGCTTTTCCATATTTGTGAAAAGGCTGTTGGAATTTTGATAGGGATTGTGATGATTCTGTAGAGTGCTTTGAGTAGCAGTGACTTCTTAACATTGTATGTCTTCCAATCCATGAACATGGGATGTCTTTCTATTCACTTAGGCCTCCTTTAATTTCTTTCAAGGATGTTTTGTAGTTTTCAGCATGCAAATCTTTCATGTCTTGGGTAGATTTACTCCCAAGTACTTGCTTCTTTTAGATGCAATTGTAGATGGAATTGCTTTCTTTTTATTATTATTTTTAATTGTTGAAGAATATCTCTGTGCTGAGGATCAGCTGGAGGAGAAAGCTTAAGTTCTTTTCCTATCTTTTTTGAGCCTGCATCTGTCTATGGGCATGTGCAATGGTTTCCTAAATTGCCTTGTGTATGTGGTTGATTTTGAATGTCTAATCTTACATGTCTGGCTTCCAAAAGGGGAGAAAGGGAAAAAATAAAAAAAATAATAAAACAAAGAAATCCAGGTGCAGCTCCTTTAAATCACCAGAAAACCACCTCAGCCAGTGGGATTGCAGTAATGGCTGCCGATCTCTGTGCCTGTACCTCAGAGATGGAAAGCAGTGAGCAGCAATCAGGAAACAGAGCCCTGATGTTTGGGGGACTGGTTCCTTATTGTCCACTCTGGCTCTAGCCATATCAGGAATTCGAACACAGCTGCCTGCCACTAGGCTGGTGGTGGGGGTGGGGGGTAGGTAACCAGTACAGCACTAAAGGCTGAAATTAGCCAAAATCAATCACACTTTACCAGTCACGCTTTCTCCTGCAAGTTAAAAACATTTCAACAGAGTTCCAAAATTGTGACTTCAGACACTTTCTGCTAGTACAGTTGTTGCCTAAATGGAGAGACAGATTCCTGGTGTTTCCCATTTGGCCATTTCCCGTGACGTCCCCTCCCATTATTAAGCCTTGATATCTAACACCTTTTGATTTCCATTTGTCCTTTGAGCTTCGTGCTCTGGCACACCAATGGTGAATCAGTGTTGGACCTGTCTAGGGAGATTTCATTTATAACGGGCACCTCCCTGAGCAAAGACTATAGCTACATATCTCAGTTGGTTTTTGTGGGGACTCAAGGGGGCCCCACAATAACACCTTACATGTGCTTGATTTTAGAGCCACTTAAGAGAGAGATAAGAAGTCAGGTAGTTGGAGATCATAACATCTGTCTTATTATTAATCAAAACGACAATGGAGGAAACCCACCCTGGCCAGGCAAGGCCAGATCTTACAATGACTGTACCTGAAGCATCAGTCTAGAGCAGTGGTCGGCAGACTGCGGCTCAGGCTCGGCAAACTGCGGCTCGCGAGCCACGTGCGGCTCTTTGGCGCCTTGAGTGTGGCTCTTCCACAAAATACCGACTTCTGCACATGGACCACGAAGTTTCAATCACACTGTACGTGCGTGCCCGCACGTGGTATTTTGTGGAAGAGCCACACTCAAGGCGCCAAAGAGCCGCATGTGGCTCGCGAGCCGCAGTTTGCCGGCCACCGGTCTAGAGGCCTACTCTGTACCCCAAGGCTGGCTTCTCTTAGCTTGTGTTCCTTCTTCAGAAACATCTAAGAACTTACCTCTCATGGGGAGGAGGAGGGTGCAAGGGAGAAACCAGGAGTGTCACACTGATTGATGTCTCCACTCCTGCCCCCCCCTTCCCCCTCCCGCCTGCCCGCTTCCTCTCCCAGACAGAAAACACCAGGAGCTGGGAATGAATGTTCCCACCTGAAGTTCTCAGGCACCTGCTCTTTGCTTCCAGTTCTCATTCACAGGAGAAAACCTGCGGGCAGTGCTGCTGCTACTGACTCCTGTATTTGAATTCAGGCCCAGAAAGTCTTTTCCTCTGAATGATAAACTGCTGTCTCAGCTCACCCCTCAATACAGAATCCTGAACTGAAGCCATTTTTGGTGAAGCTTACAGAGACGACTACCTCAGTGGTGCTATCCCCAGCTTTGAATCTTCCTCTGCTTCGGAGTGTTTGAGGCCTTGAATAATCTACTCTGTTTCTATGGGTCAGAAGTGTCACATGTCTGTCTTGTTATTACATACTTCCTTCAAGTTGATCCAGCAGAATTTTTCAGAGTTCTGCCTTTGTCTTCTACATGTGGGCCTGATGGGATCTGAGCAACTTTTTCTTTCCCACTCTTCATGTCTTGATGACCAACACCTACCTCTTTTCATTTCTTCACAAATGGAATTCTGAAGATTAAAAAAAATTGAAGTATAATTGACATACATTATATTCGTTTCAGGTCTACAACATAATACTTTGACATTTGTATACACTGTGAAATGATGACCACATAAGTCTTGAATCTTAACATTTAATTTTCTCATTCTATTTTTTCCCTTAGGATGTTTTCAACAGTTCAGCACAAAGAGACAACTTCCCATGAAATTCTTTTGACTCACTTCAAGAAAAATAAGGTGGAGATAGCGAATGCAATAACAAAGCCATTTCCTTTTTTTGAGAGCCTCAGAGACCACTCCCTCATCACTGAAGAGCTCTATAATGTAAGAGAAATGAATTATATCTCTCCTTGGTACCCTAGCCTCACATTAATTTGTGTTTGGCATCCTAGATAAAAAATCTAGCCCTTTATAGTTTTCATGGGAAGACTCTACTAAATTAGTAAATCATCCTGTAAGGTTGAGGGTGACTGGGCAAGAAGATATCACTAACAATACTTCTATTCTAATTGAAGCCTTTCTCTCCCTTTAAAAAATGTATCTTTATTGTTGAAAGTATTACAGATGTCCCCCTTTTTCCCCACTGACCTCCTCCATCCACCCAGGCCTTTACCACACTGTTATCTGTGCCCATGAAGCCCTTCTTGCCTGTGGGGCATGTTGGGGTATGTGTGTGGGGTGGAGGGTAATGCTGAAATGGTTGGATTGAAACTTATATGCTTTGAAGATGCATAGCAATTTACACAGTATGGCAAAATGAAATAAAATTAAAATAATTGAAAGAATTGGGACAGTATTTCATTATCATATCCACTTATTTCAAATGAAATCCACAGGGAATTTGTGCCATTATAAATCAAATTTTGGTCTTGTGGCTGTCTCCTCCGAAGTGTTTAAACTTTATTAGGTAGTTTGGGAGTCTTGGAATTCAAGCAAATTTGATTAGTGGATCCTCTTGGAGACAGAGAAGGAATTTAACTCGTCACCATGTGGTTGTGCATTGTGCATCTCCCTGCATCCTAAAGTCTTATCAGGACTTCTCATACCCACAGTTGCTGTGCAAAGATCCATTCTTGAAACAGCCTAGGCAGGATGAAATTTTGAAAGTCAAGAGGAAGGCTCCATTTGTGATCTTAAGCAATTGATCAAATATACTAGAAGTTCTAAAATATGACATGAAAATTATAATTACACTGAAAAAGTAGACTGAGTTCCTATGCAATTACTTCCTTGATGGTTGTTTAACTTTAAAATGATCACTTTATATATTTTTTCCATTGTACTGTTTTAAGGATTCTCAAGAAGCTTGTAAAGACTTGGTTCCTGTAAGAAGAGTGGTGTATCATATTCTCTGCCACCTTGAGAAGATGTTTGATCAGTCACTTCTACAAGTTCTGTTCAGCAGGGTTCATCTGAAGGAGTATCCTGATTTAATTCAGGTTCATAGAAGCTTCAAAAATGGTAATCAATTTTTTCCCCTCCCTTTTGGGGTCCAAGTCTACTTTTCATTCATTCATTAACTCAGTCACTCATTTAACAAGTATTTATGAAATGTTTACCACATCTCAGGCCCTATGTTAGGCAGTATGAATGGAAGTAACTGTGAACAAAACTGTCGTGTAAAATAAACTGCCAAGTGACTACTGTACTAGGGCTTAATTTGGGCTTAATAATGTCCTTTTTTCTTCTTCGGGAATAACTAGCTCTCTTAATGAGAAGATTCCTCTGTTCTTCTCTAAGGTTTGTACAGTTCACAGAGATGTTCCACTTATAGAATTTATATTGACAATGCTTTTACTCCTCTCTGATCATCTTGTTGGGTGATTAATTACTTTAGTAACTTTTCTAGTTTCACCACCATCCTTAAAACCCAAGACTCATCACCGTAGAATTTCAGTGTTATTCCCCCCGACTTCATTGCCCCAGGGAAAGGGATAAGCAACACCAAGTCAGAAGCCACTGAGATTCACTGACCCAAGGGCCAGAAGTCCCCCCATTGAAAGACATGGATTCATGGGTGTCCCAGATACTTAATTATGAGGTGGTGTCCCTAATTACCTACCTGCAACCTTTAATTAATTTCTTTCCTTTGTTCAGTGATCCAAGACAAACATTTTTCCTGGGAAAATGATAGAGAAGAGACACACGAAATGTCCAGCACTCAGCCAAGCTGTGAACGAGGTAATTATGAGAAGACACAAGCTTTGCTGTCTTATGACTAAGAGGAAAAATAGATAAAGGAACCGAAAGGAGACAGTAGTGCTGGGGAAGGAATACCAGGAGAACATGGGGTGGTAGATGACTGTTACTTTGAGTTGGTTCCAAAATGACTTGATTCTGTGTGGAATCCAAGGGTATTAGCAAGAGGTGGCAGAGAGAGACTCTTTGTCCAGTAACCTGGAGGGTGGATTAAGATCCCAAGTGTAAATTATGAGTTTCCATAGGAAACCGTCACTGTGAAGGGCTAAGAACTGTGGGCCCATAGTCAACATCAACCTTGAGGATGGAAGAAGGGACAAATTTAAATGTGGGGGATGTTATTTAAGAACAGAAATATGCAAGAAGAAAGGACGTCATATAGAAAAAAGAGGAAGTGGTAGGGGTGTGGGGAAGGAGATGTGGGCACTGAAAGAGAGAGAGAGAAAGAGGGGAAATGAAAGACAGCAAGAAGGGATAAAAATAACATTAAGAGCTCATTTGATTGAACATCTATCTGGTAGTTGTGTGTTTAGTGCTCACACCTGCATTTAGAGGTTAGCATCACTTACATGTCTATCATGCACATAAGACAACTGAAGTCTCAAGAGACCATGTACATAATTGGCCTGGGTTCAAATAAGCAAGGATGAACCCAGGCATTCTGAAGCCAGAGCCTCTGTTCTTTTTTCCTTTTTAAATGGAGGTAAAAGTCACATAACATAAAATCAACCATTTAAAAGTGTGCAACATTGTGCAAGCATAACCTCTATCTTGTTCCAAAATAATTTGAGCCCCTCAAAAGGAAACCCCCTATCCTTTAAGCTGCCACTTCCCATCGCCCTCTTCCCACTGCCAGAATACATTGATAAAACTAAAAAGTGCATCTTTTGTTTCTGTGGGTTAAGTGGGGAAATCACAGAGACAGAGAGAACAGGAAGGGAACCCGCCACATTGGTGGGGAGGTGTAGGGGAAGAGAGCTGTGAAGGAAAATAGAGATATCAAGGACTGAGCTGGAGAGCATCACCAGAAAGAAGAAGACAAAAACAGGGGACAGGAGAAGTCAGGGAGACAGAGGCCAGTGGCAGCCAGGATGCAGAAATACCTTCCTAGGTAGAAGCAGCAATGCCTGGAGATTGGACCCTGGTAGAAAATTGAAAAAGGGAGAGAAAGAGGTAGAAGGGGGTTTGGTTGGATTTGAGGTGGGATTCTTGGAGCGGCAGTATTTCTTTACAAGGAGCAGCTGACTTTAGTTTCAATCTCAGAGCTCAGGATGGCCACACCTTAGCCTTTTTCCTGGTCACTGGCTCTGCTCTCTCCTTTCCTTTGATCTCTCTTAAGTGCCTGGTAAATCCAAAGCTCCTGGAATAAAAAAGGAGAGAGAGTCAAAAGAGTTGCTCAGCTTACTGCTGAATGGTGGACAAGGTAACTGTGATTGATTCCTACATTTTAAATAACCAGTTACCTGGTTAAGTCATGTGGAGGGAGGAAGGGACACACACACACACACACACACACACACACACACACACACACGTGCGCGCCCAGTCTCTGGCTACTTTCTAAAGCGTGAGGGAAGCAAGCAAGCTGAGACATGTGAGAGGCTTAGGGCAAAATTTTTTTTTTAAGTTAAGGAGATTATTTTACTCAGACTATTGCAATAAGGATAACATTCATTAATGAGGACCATCTCAAAGAAAAAGAAGGGAGCCTGGGGTTTTATAGAGGAATGTAAACAAGAGAGTCATCTTAGAGTCTTATGGGCGTTATGAGTCAGAATGGAGATGAAACTCTGAGGAGAGTGTTAGCTGGTTTGTCATTTCTGAAACACCAAAGGGTGGGGGAGATTTCTTAACTATTACTGTAACCATCAGACTCCCCGTTTCTTCAACATGAATATTGTTTGTCACTGAGCAACTCAGAGGTAAGCATAAGCCTCCCAAATGGGACGAAGCAGGGCCTAAGAAACAGTCTCTCCAGGATTCTTGCTGCTGTTGTTCCTATAAAACTAGTTGAGAGGCGGTGGTGAAGGACATTTGTTTTAGGGTCCAAGAGATTAGACATCTTAAAAGAGGGATGCCTGAAACAGAGAAATAATAGTACAGATGTTGTATTAAAGTCAAGAACCAGGAGTTGAACCTTGACAATTAACCAGTCCAGTCCTGGCTAGTGTGGCTCAGTTGATTGGAGTGTCTTCCTGTACACCAAAATGGGGGGGTTTGATTCCTGGTCAGGGCACATAGCTAGGTTGCAGGTTTGACCTCCTCCCTGTTAGGGTGCTGAGGGGAGGCAACTGATCGATATTTCTTTCTTACGTTGATGTTTCTCTCTCTTTCCCTGCCTCTCTCTAAAAATTAATAAAAAACATATCCTTGGGTGAGGATTTAAAAAAAAGAAGAGAGAATTACCTAGTCAGTGGACACAGATATCAGCTGTAGAAAATTGTATAGCACCACTTCTTGAGTTCTTTGTTTTATGTTTATTTGTTTGTTGTGGTATCAAGTCTTCAAAACTCAGTGTCATTTATGTTTACAGAACCTCCTCGAATTCCTTGAAGTTAAGATCTCCATGCTCTTGGTGATTTGTGCATAGTCTTAGTTACCTCCGATCCAAGGGCTTGGGTGACCCATTTTTTTGGACTTCCTTAGTGTCCATCAGCACTTGTCCAGGGAGAATTGCAACCCCATGCATGGCCTGCTGCGGTGCTGGTTCCTTCAAGGTCAATGCCAAATCACCAGGCTTCAGTTCACAGTGCTTCTTTGGACTGTGAGGGAAAGACCACCTGCAAAACAACCTGGAGTCTGGTAGGGATCTGAGCAGTCAAGTCTTAGTTCTTGGCGATGCTGAGTCAGTCAAGTAGAAGAAAAATGTGAAACATTAGATTGGAGGATTGTAGTTCGATATTGAAGAAAACTATAAAGCTGGAAACTTTGTAAGCCAGGTACAAGGCCTGTTCTCCCAATAAGGCTGGTACTTGTTTCCCATTGGCTCCATAAAGTCAACCTTAGTTCCTAAAAGTATAATGTCATTTCTGATTAAATGAACATTATTCTCAAATAAGATATTCCAGGCAAAGCCTTGGGTTTGTAATCAGTGTTTCCAATTACATCCTCCACTGCCTTCATGTTGAAACTCAGTCTTCTTAGGGTACATAATTTAAAAAGATATTCACTTGCACAACCTAAGAGTAAGTGCCTTGGCATTAAGTTTGGCACTTTAGGTCCCTTCATTGTTTCACCTTAGCCCTGACCCAGAGGCAAGACAGAAGAGAAAGCTGAATTCTTCAGTGGAGGAAGGTTCTCTGGGTAGAAAATGTGAGGAGAATAAATATAGGAGAGATAGATAGACTGGGCCATTGAATCACGAGTAATAGGAGTGAGCCCAGTTTTACCTAAAGGTACAGGAGATCCAAAACTTTTCCAGGCTGGTGAAGGGTTGGCAGGAAGCTAATTTTATCAGAAGTTGTCATAGGAACATGCAAATAATATGTGTGATTGTCAGATTGACAAGTAGGAGAGATGATTGTGGAAGACCTTTAGATGGAGAAGGTAGGGAGAAGGGGCTCTGGTGGTACGGCCAAAGCCAAAAGAAGATACTTGTAATGGAGGGACAAGGACAGTACATAGGAAGACAACAATTGGGAGAGTAGAGACAGACAGAGTGTCAACATAAACCTTTGAGAAACAGAGACAAAGGGGAGGAAGTGAAGGAAACAGCAGACAGGAGCTAAACTGACAACTCTAATGAGGGGCAGTGACAAAAATTACATGGAGAGAGAGACATTGGGGGCAAAGTAAATACCAAGGAAAGAGAAAGTGGGGGAGAGGCACAAAGAAATCATGAAGACAGAGTGTTAAGTGAGGGTGAATGAAAAAGTGGAGAGGGCAATGTGACGAAGGAGAGAGGAGACATTGAAATATTTAAAATTTGAGGGAGAGTCACTGGACAAGCTGCTGATACAGGAGGTTGTCCTCTTTAACAGTGAGTTTTCAGGGTAAAGTGTCCCCATTTTTCAAAGTGACATTTGTAATCTGTTCAGATTAAATAAACCGCCCTCCAAACTGCTATGTCTTCTGTCAACATTTATAGCCATGACACCCAATCCATATGGCTAGATGATCTGTCTTCTCAGCTTATTCATCTAAGAGCCTGAAGGACATCTCACTGGGATATCCTTCAGGAACCTCAGATTTAATGCTTCCAAAATGGATCTCATCATCTTCTTCCACGAAACCAGATCCTCTTCCTCCTCTTCCTTTGCCACTCCTCCCCGCCCCCTTTTTTTTGTTAATTCTCATATGAGGATACTTTCCCATTTATCTTTTAGAGAGAGTGGAAGAGAGAGGGAAAGACAAAGAGAAACATTAATGTGAGATAAACACATCAATTGGTTGCCTCCTGCATGCTGGGACCAAGGCCCAGGCTGGGGAGGAACCTGCAACCAAGGTACATGCCCTTGACTGGAATCAAACCCGGGACCCTTTGATCCGCAGGCCAAGGCTCTATCCATTGAGTCAAACCAGCTAGGACCACTTCCCCCTTTTTTTTTCTTCTTCTTTTTTTTATTTATTGCTTAAAGTATTACAAAGGGTATTACATATGTCTCCTCCCCCCCCCCCCCCCCATAACTTCCCTTTTTAGTAACAGCGTCATTCCTGTCCAGTTTTCTTAAGCAGGAAACTCAGGAGGACTCCTCCCGAGTCCTCCTCTCCCTTAACCCTCATACCCCATCGGTCACCCAGCCCTGAGACTTGACCTTGGCAGTATTTTCAAACTGACCATTTCTCCATCGCAAATGCCATGATGCTAATCAGATCTCTGAAAACTTTCCTTTGACCATCAGCTGATGAAGGTGACGGAAGTGTGGATGTGTTCATGCCGTTGTCCTATCTAAACTCCAGTGATAGTCAGGACACTTGAGATTAAGTTAATCTCCTTCCTGAAGCTTCCAAAGCCACAGGCCATAGGATTCTCTCCTATTTCTTTAGCCTCTGTTCTCTCACTCCAAGTCTTAGTCATGCTGACTTCCTTTATTTACTTGAATTGCCTTTGCCCATGCTCTGTCCTCTATTTAGGTCTAGTTCCCTTCTCACTCCCTCCCTAAACTAGCAACCTCCTGGTTATATAACACTTTCTTCGAAAGCCATTTTCTGTTTCTAGGATGGGATTCATTCCTCTGTCTGTATGTTCTCAGAGCACCTTGTACTGGCTGTGGGATGACACTCACACTTCATCGTGATAATGCAGTTAGTTTGTGGCATCCATTGTAGACTGTGATTTTGAGCCAGGGACCTCATCTGTCTTGTACTTGCTGTGTCCCCTGACCTGAGCATGGTGACTGGCACATAATAAGAGCTCAATTAAGTCCAGCCAGTGTGGCTCAGTGTTATGTCTTTTTTTAGAAATATATTTTATTGATTTTTTACAGAGAGGAAGAGAGAGGGATAGAGAGTTAGAAACATCGCTGAGAGAGAAACATCAATCAGCTGCCTCCTGCACACCCCCTACTGGGGATGTGCCTGCAACCTAGGTACATGCCCTTGACCAGAATTAAACCTGGGACCCTTCAGTCTGCAGGCTGATGCTCTATCCACTGGGCCAAACCCATTAGGGCGTGTTATGTCTTGACCTATGAACCAGGAGGTCATGGTTCAATTCCCATTAGAGCACATGCCCGGGTTGCAGGCTCGATCCCCAGCAGGAAGTGTGCAGGAGACTGCCAATCAATGGTTCTCTCTCATCATTGATGTTTCTATCTCTCTCTCTTCCTCTTCCTTCCTCTCTTAAATCAATAAAAATAATTTAAAAAAATGCTCAATTAACATTTTTTAGGAAAGGAAAGGAAAGTCCTCATATTTCTGTGCTCTAAAGGGGATCACATGTTTTGGCAAACATTACATTAATGATATATTTATAGGAAAACTTTACAAAATAGTTCTCACAATTACATTTATATATGTGTATAATAAGTTACCTTTGTGGAAAAGAGCCTAACTTATGAATAAACACAAATTCAGCCAAGATTATTATCAGCTGGTGAGTGAGAATAGCAGGTAAAGGGAAAAGAGAAAAACCGAAAGGTAGATTCAACGTAAAAAGAAAAGCACTTGAGAAATGGAGAGAGAAAGACACAAATTCAGAGGTAGGCAGTAGGTGAGAAGGTGAGATTCCTCATGAGAGTGAGCCTCTCAAGGGAGAGAGGGAAGAAAGGGAGCCATGAGGCTCTTTGAGGGGGACAGAGGAAGATTCTTCCTGAATCCTTACTTATTTTAGGGGCAGAGCTATCCACACATGAAAATCTAGTGCAATCTTGTGCTGTGGGTCTGATGGATATGCAGAAGACAATTTCATCTTTTCCCCCCGAGATGAACGAAGGAGGCCAGCAAGCAAGGCCAGCACGTGACCAAGCGCCTGAAATAATTGGTAAGACTGGCTAAGGGAGTCTGGCATGTGATGGCACTGTGTATGTCACAGCAGAGGTGACAGGAGGTGGCCGAGGGAGCACGGGCGTGGAGTGGGGTGAGGTGGTGGTGGTGCAAGAGAGGGAGACTCTGGTGCTTAGTGTAAGAAGCTTCTACCAGTGAGAGGATTCCCTGGGAAGACAGACTATCTGGTGCAGGGACATTCCTATCTAGAAATTCTGCAAGCTGCTGGGTCTCTCCTGGAGTCCCTTTATTATGGGGTTTTCTGCTGCCTCATGGGCCCCACATTGAGACTCCTTAGGGGTTTTGTTCCTTTTCGCAGTGATCAGCAGTGAATCCAATGGGCAGGAAGTGCCTCCGGAAGCCCAGAAATCAGCACCAAGATGTGGACCTGGTGAGGAGTGTGAGGATGGCCAGTCTCAGCCTGCAGAGCACCTGGCATCTGAATTCAGAACTCCTGTTTCTTGACATGTTTTACTTTAAAAAAATAGTTTTTTAAATTGATTTCAGAGAGAATAAGAGAGAGAGTATCATCAGTGAGAGAGAAACATCAATCGGCTGCCTCCTGCACATCCCCTGCTGGAAATTGAGCCCATAATCCAGGCATGTGCTCTGATTGGGAATTGAACCAGCGACCTCCTGGTGCATGGATCGACCCTCAACCACCTGAGCCACACCAGCTGGGCTTGATACATTTTACTTTGAGTGCACTCCACAGACCATGGTTCACTTAATCCTGGGAACCCATTCTTGGGAAATGTGGGAGGCAAGGCTCTATTTATTGCACATGGGTTCATATGTTGACATCAGAATAGAAACAAGATAGCATGCCTATAATAAAAAATATGTATTTGGCCTTTGTCTCTAGTTCCTGGCACAGAGCTCCCCCAAACCCAAAGTTCACTCATACAAGTGTTCTCTGTTGTTTTCAGTACCAAATAAGTCAGGACTTGCTAGCTTGTGTGGTGACAATAAACAATTTTCAGTTCTACTGGCTTACACAAATAAGTTTACTTCTTGCTTACTCAAAGCCCATGATGCATCTGGGAGCACCTCTGAGGTGGTAGTAAGTACATGTACTAGGCTGTTTCAGTCTTTGGACTCTATCTTCTCAAAACCAGGCTTCCATAATCAACGTGGTAGGAGAGAGGTTGCATGGAGAATTCTCACTACTCTCCTATGAATTAGTTTGCAAATGACACATGCCACCTCTGATCATAGCCCATTGGTAAGTGTATTAGTCACTTGGCCAGTCCTAATGCAAGGGAATGGAAAAATTTGGAGGATATATGCAATATTTGGTGAACACTACTATCTCTGCTACAAATGAAAAATGATAGACTGGAAAAGCCACCAATTCTAGATAATGATGCATCACTGAATCCCCCTAACCCAACAAAGCACACAAAAGAAGTTAAAAGGGGAAAAAAAACCCCAGTCAGATTTTAGACTGTAAACCTAAGTGAAAAATATAAGTTTTTTTTAGGAGCTAAAGTATTGAAAATAGAATATGCTACAAGAAAGAGCTTCAAGGACAAAATATTTTGCTTGGTGTGTGATGGAATTTATCCATTTTTCTAAATAACTGTAGTCCCAGAAAGAAAGTTTATTCTCTGGCAGGAACTCCGAACATTTTACCTATTTAGGTGACCTCCTTTTATAGTTATAACATCAGTAAAGGGAGACAGAGCTGCAGACGCGTTTATTTTTGAATCATCCCTAAATTATTCCATCAATTGTAATAAGAAATGTTTTTTGATTAAATCGACCATGAGATAGAAATTGCATTTAACACCTAACCTGTTCAGCTAGGTCAGTGATGGCGAACCTATGACATGCGTGTCAGAGGTGACACGCGAACTCATTTTTTTGGTTGATTTTTCTTTGTTAAATGGCATTTAAATATATAAAATAAATATCAAAAATATAAGTCTTTGTTTTACCATCAACTAGCTGAATGGACAATGAGGAATGCTGCCTTTTGCTTGAATTAACATTTTGAACACAGAATCCCTACTATGTGTAGCCACGATGACACATTCATGTGTTTCAGACATGATTTTGAACATTTGACATTTATAAATTCATTTAATCTTCAGCATTTTCTATTCCAATAACGAAATATTATTTTTGAATGGTGACATGATGCATTGGAGCCAGCTGGAGACAATTATTCCTGAGGCTGAGGTACTTTTCTGAATGGTATAATGCAGTGGTTCTCAACCTTCTGGCCCTTTAAATACAGTTCCTCATGTTGTGACCCAACCATAAAATTATTTTCGTTGCTACTTCATAACTGTAATGTTGCTACTGTTATGAGTCATAATGTAAATATCTGATATGCAGGATGGTCTTAGGTGACCCCTGTGAAAGGGTCGTTCAACCCCAAAAGGGGTCTCGACCCAAAGGTTGAGAACCGCTGGTATAGTGTATACTCTGAACCAGCTATCAATATATGGTATTCTTTTCCTATAACTGGAATATTTTGGGTCTGAGAACCTGTCAAGCAAAGCTAAAAGATTTGGCTGGTAAAGAAATGATGCACTCTTTTACTATTCAGACAGTTTGATACTTACATAGACAACAAAAGCCAAAAAAGCAAAGGTACCAGCTTCCCATGTCCTCTGTACCATAGGATTGTACTCAAGCAAAGGGATGTGGATGCCTTATGGTGTGACATGAGTGATGGTCCACATTCATGTTGCAGCCAGCAGTTGTATAGCCTACAGCTGTGCCCTAAATAAAGAGTCAGAAGGCTTCAGACCTCATCAGAACTTGGAATGAAAGGAGAGAGAGTCATGATAGCATCTGGAAGATAAGGCGATGAATGGAAAATGGCTTTGTAGCAGCTCCTCACAAGTCTCCCATGCTCTCATGTTTTGGAAAAATCACCGGGCATTCTTCCAAGGCCTAAATCAGATCAGTTGCATTAAAGTCTTGCCTATGTGTGCCGTGTGGAGACATGCAAGGTCACCAGGATGTCATGGCAGAGCCATTCCCCAACAGAACCAAGAACCGTCAGAGGTTTTAGTGGGTGAGGAATGCTTTTATCAGCTGTACCAATTAGGATTCTGACCCTATGAATTAAATGTTGAAAACAGTATGCTATGCTATGTGCTTCCTGATGCCACGGGGTAAAAGGCAAAAAAGTACTCAGAATGGTAATCAGTAACCAAACTATATAAATAACACTGGCTTTACCAAAATATATAAATAACAGTAGTTTTCTATAACAGGCAACACTAAGTAAGAAACTATAATAGGAAAAAGGCCACTTTCATAATAACAAGAAATAGTGTAAAATACCTGACAGTAAAAAGAAAAAGCAAGAAATGAATAAGTTCTATGTGGGGAGGAGGAGAGGAGAGAAAACATTACTAACAACATAATAATTTAAATAAATGGAAGCACATGATATGATTCTTTATAGAAAGACTCAATATTTTTATTGTAAATTTCACTCCAATTTATTTAATAAGAGATCTGGACAAAGCAATTTTACATTTTCTATTTAGAAAAATAAATGAGCTGAAATAATGACAAAATAAGTTTGAAAAAAGAAGTGTGATATGATTGTTTTCGCATATCATTAGGCAGAATGGTCAGCGGGACCACGGGCACTTGACCCTGTACAGCTGGATGCTCTGAAGGGGGAAACAGAAATGGACAAAAATCACAAAGCAATGGGCTCGGACTGAGAACTGTTCTTGCTGATTTACTGAATTCCAAAAATGTCTTTGAAGTTTTTCTCAAATTCGGCCTCTATTTGAATTCCCAGCATGATGAATTTCTGGCCCTGAAAAAATGAAGAGAAAAACAATATTAGTCATTGCCAATTACCCAAAGTTTCAGGTAATCAAGATCTTCATTTTAGGCCACCCTCAAATGTTAAGTGAGACTTCATCCAGTTAGGGATAGCTAATGTTCCCTGATAGCTTGATCATTTCTCTTTATCTTGAAGACAGAGAAGCAAAAATAGTACCATCTTGCAGCCTAATTCTTCACCAAAAATGGATTGATTTAATTTGACAAAATAGAAGTTATTTGAGTTTTAAGCACAGCACATATTATTTGCAACAATATAGTAGGGTGGAAATGTCTACAGTAAATTCATTGTGCCTTCTTCTCCCTTCATTCTCACTCCTTGAGGCAATCCTTGTTAATGTGTGTGTGTGTGTGTGTGTGTGTGTGTGTGTGTGTGTGTGTTAATCCTCACCCGAGGCTATTTTTCCACCCGAGGATATTTTTCCCTTGATTTTTGTTGTTGTTGGTTTTTGGGAGAGTGGAAGCCAGAGGGAAAGACAGAGAAACATAGATGTGAGAGAAACACATTGATTGGTTGCCTCCTTCACGAGCCCTGACCAGAGCCTGGGCCAGGGAGGAGCCTGCAACCGAGGTACTTGCTCTTGACTGGAAGTGAACCTTGGACCTGTTGGTCCACAGGCTGACGCTGTATTCACTGAGCCAAACCAGCTAGGCCGCAGTGGTCGGCAAACTCATTAGCCAACAGAGCCAAATATCAACAGTACAACCATTGAAATTTCTTTTGAGAGCCAAATTTTTTAAACTTAAACTATATAGGTAGGTACATTGTTATTAACTTAATTAGGGTACTCCTAAAGCTTAGGAAGAGCCACACTCAAGGGGCCAAAGAGCCACATGTGGCTCGGGAGCTGCAGTTTGCTGACCACGGGCTAGGCTAGGGCCTTGTTAACTGTTTGACACAGCACTAGGGGATTTGGATGTAAAGAAATCCAAGATTTTGAAATTTGAGAAATCTGATTTGGTATCTTCCTTTAGAGAAGAGAAACACTGGTTGCCTCTAAAAAGCACATCTGTTTTCTGTGGGACTAGATCTGTAGTCTACTGTTCTCTGGGAGAAAATCGGCTATCTAGCAGTGAGCAGACTCTGAGATCCTAGGACAGTGTTTGCAATGATAGCTCTGGTTGATTATTATATTTTCACCTCTGTAGTCCACAGGGCTTTTATTTATTTATTTATTTATTTTTTTTATTTTTTTTAAATATATTTTATTGATTTTTTACAGAGAGGAAGGGAGAGAGATAGAGAGTTAGAAACATCGATGAGAGAGGAACATCGATCAGCCGCCTCCTGCACATCCCCTACTGGGGATGTGCCCGCAACCCAGGTACATGCCCTTGACCGGAATCGAACCCGGGACCCCTCAGTCCGCAGGCCGACGCTCTATCCACTGAGCCAAACCGGCTTCTCCACAGGGCTTTTAGAATCCATCTAGAATTTTCACTTGTGTGTGCTTGCCGCATGATGAAGAAAGTTGTAACATTTATCCGATATGAGAAGAGGAAAGGCAAAGTGACTTAATCGAAAGAAAAAGGATGCAGGGACAGCCACTTACTTCATAAATTTTCCTGTGGTTCTGAAAGATGAGGCGCATGTCCTGCACAAACTCTTTCACTTGGAGGTACAACTTTGAAGCCAGTTTTTCTCTGATTTTGTTTAACCACATGTACTTCGTCAGGCTCTGAGATCGCTTTTTACTCTGTGGATGAAAGTGCCAAAGGGCAGGCTATTGGCATGGTTCCAAGTCTACTTTCTATAGACTTTCACTGCTATGACTGTTTATGTCCTTCCCCCCACAAACCCAGATGTTGAAATTTTAACTCCCAATGTGATGGTATTAGGAGACGGGGCCTTTGGGAGATAATTAGGTCAGGAGGGTGGAGTGCTCATGAATGGGATTAATGCCCTTTGTAAGGGGACCCCAGAGAGCTCTCTCCCTGTTTCTACCAAGTGAGGACACAACACGAAGTTGTCAGTCTGCAACCTGGAAGAGGGCTCTCGCCAGAATCTGACCATACTGGTACTCAGATCTTGGACTTCCGGCCTCCAGAACTGTGAGAAACAAATTTCTGTGGTTGAAGCCACCCAGTCTGTGGTACTTTGTTATAGCAGCCTAAGCTGCTAGGGGCTGACTAAGCTGACTGAGACATCCATCAACAAGGCAATGATAATGGCAACTTGTACCTATTGCATTCATATCACCAATTTGACAAATGCCAGTTTGGGGCTTTGTTGCTATTACTTACATAATATGGTTTTGACATAAAAAAGGAGCTTTTTGACCAGTGACAGACCTTCAAGAGGAGGAACTCACATTTCTGCAAAAGATAGAGGAGATCTTAAGTGAAAAGCAGCTTGGAGAGAATGAACTGCTCTGCATGTTCAGGCAGAATGCTCAACGCCCAAACCCGTGGACTCTGAAACAAATACAGAACGGGGATCTCCTTTGGATACAAATTTTGGTGTTAGGTGTGATCAAAGCACAGAGAAAGAAGCACAGATGCTTGCCTCTGGGCACCATTCCTCCAGCCCCTGCAAGACTGCTTCTTCTCTCAACTGAACAGAAAAGAGGAGGCTTCAGCTTCCCCTTGCAACTCACCAAGTGCTCCTCATGCAGCATCTTCCTTTCTAGGATCTCTGATTCCTGATGACATGGTTGACTTTCTGGGCACCTTTCCAGAATAATCTTTATCTCACAGAAGATGCAACTCCATGGGACCCTGAGAGGCAGGACATGAAGTGAGCAGGGGCGGGTTCTCTGAAACAGCCATTGTTCCTGCAGCTGTTGAAGTCCTCAAAAGGACTATTGGTTACCACCTTGCAGCCAACTTTTCTCTTGAAAACCCCTCCGTACTAGAGTCCCATTTAGACTCAATTACCAAAGATACCCCTCCCATAAGTATTCCGTTGAGTTAGGTGCCATAGTGGGTGATGGACTCTCCTTCACCTCAACACTTAGGGTTTCTAATTGAGCCACTGTGAGTATGGTAATGATCCCTGTCTGCCACCGTTGTGTATTGGCAACCAGTACCATAAAGACCAAAGTATTGGGCCTTGATGAACCATCAGGCCAGAGGAAAAGTCGGAAACCAGTTCTTGTCTCCCAAATTTGCTGAATAAGCACAGAGCACAAGCCATAGGCATCCTTTCCGCTGGCATTGCCATATCTATACCTAGAATCTGTGCTGCAGAGACTTCTTGGAAAGGAACCCTACCAACAGAGTGTCAGATACTCTATTTGCCTCGAGAGCCCTCTCTCCCAGGTTCTCTGTGCTGGGAGGCTCTCCACAATCAGGTGGATACAATGATTCATCTTAGAGATATCATTTAGCTTCTCCCTGGGGCCACTTCAGTCCTTTCTCAGAGGCCCATTACAAATGATGACATATAAATTGTCAGTTATAAAAACAGTCATGGGGATGTAAAGTATAGCATAGAGAAAATAGTAACATTATGTTAACTATGTATGGTGTCAGATGGGTACTAGACTTATTTAGGACATCAACAGGTAAATTATATAAATGTCTATTGACTATGTTATACACCTGAAATGAATAATATAATGTTGCATGTCAATTGTAATTGAAAAAAAAGATGCCCATTACACAGTGTCCATGGTTCAGGGATGGGGACTATCTGTGGGTTCAACAAAAAAGTAGATCTGTCTTCTTCCTCTGCAGATTGCCTGACGGACTAGAGAGGTTTATGCCAAACCCCTGAGGTGGCACCACTGCCTGAGAGCTAGCTACCTGAGAGCAGCTGAGTTACGTTAGATTCCTCCCATTATGGAGGGCAATGCTTTGTCCTCATGGGGATACACACATTCCTGGTAGACATCCCCTGCCCACACCACCACATATAGATGCCTTACCAGTCTCGATGTTAGCCTGCACACCATCACCTCTGACCAAGGATACATTTTCAGCAAAGGAAATGTAGCAGTGGACTCACCCTCGAATTCCTGAGTCTTATTATGGACCCTGTCTTCAGTGTCAGCTGATTTGGTGGACTGTGGGGATGGCCTTCAGTGGACTCATCACAGCCCCAGCTTTTCCAGCTTTGAGATGTTCCCAAGGCAGATGGTATATGCTTCCAACTAGCAGCTAATGCACAGTGTCACCACCCCATCAAAGTGTATGGGTTAGGGAACAAAGCAGAGGAGGTGGTGGTGACACCTCTTTCTATTCCCCTTAAAAACCACTTGAGGAATTTTCACTTCCCATGAATCTACTGCTGCCAGCACAGTTAAATAGCTCTGGATCATAATTCTGGATCCTGATACTTAAGGACCCTTGTCCCTCTGCATCAAGACACATACAATCAGATAAACTTTGCAGGCTGAGTGTGCATGGGGGGAAGAGCTCTACCACAAGAAGGAAGGGCAAGAGGGGACCAAGTGTCACTAACCTGTCAGGATCAATATGACGGATGTGGCATGAGTCATGAAAGGATCTTGTACAAGTATCACAGCAGAATAGCGTTCCTCCTTTATGGCACATCTCACATATATTTGAGTTTTCTGGCTAGAGAGGAGATAATGTAGAAATCACTGGATCAGTGAGATTCCAGAAGGACAGTGAGATTTCATTGGACTCTAGAACACACAGATTTTGCTTGTACCAAGGTGAAACTTGTAATATTAAAGAATAACACTGAGCAGAGATATTTATTTATTTATTTATTTATTTATTTATTTATTTATTTTTTATTGTCTAAAGTCTTTTCTCCTTTTTCCCCAATCAACCCCCCCACCAAGCCATTCCCACTCCTGGGAAGCTCCCACCCCTCCAGTGTCTGTGCTCATTGCTTATGCTAATATGTATGCATACAAGTCCTTTGGTTGCTCTCTAACCCTCCTCCCCTACCATTTGTCTCTAGATTGATCTATTCTTGTTTATCAAATTATTTTGATCATTATATCCCACATATGAGTGAGATCATGTGATATTTATCTTTCTCTGACTGGCTTATTTTGCTTGGCATAATGCTCTCTAGTTCCATCCATGTTGTTGCAAATGGTAAAAGTTCCTTCTTTTTTATTTTTTTAAAAATATATTTCTTTATTGATTTCAGAGAGGAAGGGAGAGGGAGAGAGAGATAGAAATATCAATGATGAGAGAGAATCATTGATCGGCTGCCTCCTGCACACCCCCTACTGGGGATCAAGCCCGCAACCCAGGCAGGTGCCTCTGGCCGGAATCAAACCTGGGACCCTTCAGTCCGCAGGCTGACGCTCTATCCACTGACCCAAGCCGGCTAGGGCAAGTTCCTTCTTTTTTATAGCGACATAGTATTCCATTGTGTAGATGTACCACAGTTTTTCATTTCACTCATCTGATGATGGGCACTTAGGCTGTTTCCAAATCTTAGCTATTGTGAATTGTGCTGCTATGAGCATAGGGGTGCATATGTCCTTTCTGATTGGTGTTTCTGGTTTCTTGGGATATATTTCTAGAAGTGGAATCAATGGGTCAAATGGGAGTTCCATCTTTAACTTTTTGAGGAAACTCCATACTGTCTTCCACAGTGGCTGCACCAGTCTGCATTCCCACCAGAAGTGCATGAGGGTTCCTTTTTCTCCACATCCTCGCCAGCACTTGTCGTATGTTGATGATAGCGCTTCTGACAGGTGTGAGATGGTATCTCATTGTCGTTTTGATTTGCATCTCTTGGATGATTAGTGACTTTGAGCATATTTTCATATGTCTCTGGGCCTTCTGTATGTCCTCTTTCGAAAAGTGTCTATTTAGATTCTTTTCCCATTTTTCGATTGGATCGTTTATCTTCCTTTTGTTAAGTTGTATGAATTCTCTGTAAATTTTGGAGATTAAACCCTTATCTGAAATATCATTGGCAAATATGTTCTCCCATGCAGTGGGCTTTCTTGTTGTTTTGTTGATTTTCTTTTTTTTTTTTTTTTTTTTTTTTGCTGTGCAGAAGCTTTTTATTTTGATGTAGTCCCATTTTTTTAATTTTATTTTCTCCTTAGTCTACATTGCCCCAGGAGCTGTGTCTGTAAAGATATCTGAGTAGAGGTTTTTAGAAGACAATTTGGTCTGCAGTGACATTCAGGAGGAAGTGGCTGTATTAGGTCAGGAAAGTTTTCCCTATGGAGACAGAGATTCGGCTAGCAACAAAAAGGGTGAATTAAAGATAATCTGAGATATTTATTATTCTGTTGGTGTTTTATCTGGTTGTCTATATTGTCTCATCAAAACTGACTCATTAAAGAGTGATTTACTGAGAATTTAATATGATGGAATAAATTCCTGAGATATCATTGCACCTCATTTTTTCAACCATAAGTTCCCCATGAGTTTAAGAGCCTGGGAAGGTATTACTGGACGATAGATTTTGTGCCTGGAGGGACCCTGGGCCTGTGACAGTACCTCTGGGTTGGAGAGACCCTGGGCATAGATGACCAGGTAAATGCCAGGCTAGACTGAGCTCTTTAGCTCTGGGCGGCTAGGGAAGATGTCCCAACTCAGCTAGGCATAAAAGGTGTGGAGGTGCCATCTCTGAATGGCCAGGGAGTATGGTAATGACAACCACTGGGTTCATGGATGATCTGGTGCTTTGTTCTATATAAGGAAGATGGAAGAACCCACAAAACTGAATGATGCTGGGTCTTCCAAAATTTAATATGCAGGTCCTTCAGCCAGATTTACTTTCATTGAATGAAGTCAATAATTTGACAGTGTTTGCATCTAAGTATTGTGGAATGAAAAAAACACAGTGAAAATGGTAGAAATTATAGACAAAAGTAAGAATTGGCCACGGAATGAATCCATTGGGCTGTGAGAAAAATCATGTTTTTCTTTATTTTGTGTGTGGATGATAATCTATGTGGCAATAACATGTGAATCTCTACATATTAACTTTCTATGTGTGAGGGTCATGTGTCTGTGATGGAGAAATGTCCAGAAGGTTTTGGCTCCACCTGAGCAGATAGATAACTGTTTGAGGAGAACTCTGTGGTGGGGGAATGTCTCACCCAATGTGTTGGTAACAGCTCTACACTTAGATGAAAATATCTTGTCTACACAATGGGTTAGAAGGAGGAATTCACATTGTCCTGTGATAATGTAGGTACAAAATAATGCACAGACTTGAGGACTGGCTCACTCAGTGATGGGCGGTTGAGATGCTGGCGGGTGGTGAGGAAGTGGGGAGGTGACAGGAAGTGCCATTCCACTTCTTCCTTCTAGAAACACTATGCTTTGTTCTCTGACTCTCTACTCCCTTGGATTTACCCCCTTAAAACTCTGCCTCTTCTTGAAGGCTCCTCACTTAGAATGTTGGAATTCCTTGGGGCTCTGTCCTACATCCCCCACTCCTTCACCGCTGCCATGACCATGCTTACCTTACTTATCCTTAGACTTTAAAACCTGTGCCCCTGGTCCCCTTCTGAGACCCTAAACCTCCACACTCTACTTTCCATCATCTCCAGTTAGAAGTCTTTCATCAAGTCTAAAATCCACCCTGTCCCCAACTATATTCCTTGTCTTCCTGTCTGTAATCTTCTCCTCTTTTAGCTCCCATCTCACCAAGGAACCCATAATTCACCCAGGAGCCCAGAATTGAAGATGGATTCTGCTTTTCTCCACACCTAGATATCCAATCTATCAACAGTGTTGCAAGTCCAAATTTTTAAATATTTCATCTCATTCTCAGTGCTTCTGTGAGTTCCACTGCTACAAGACTGTAGAGGCCCTAATCATAATACCATCTTATTAGGAAAAAAGAAGGTCTGCTACTAAAGTTACAAATCATAACAGTCATAATATCATCTCTGGGTCCAATGAGCTTGGGTGAATTGGACTATACCCCAGTTTGTACATTCTCTTCATTTATAAGTTTAATATAAGAAGAGATACAAAACTTACATACATGTATGAAGAAATTCTAAGCTGCAATGTGTCTCTTGCCCATGTTCTCACTTTCAATAGGAAAACTTGTATAGTGCCTCATTAGGGACATCCTTGGGCACATCCCCACATGGGCCTTGCTGACTCTGGCATGGGGCCATGTAATTGTTTATCCTTTTTGTCATAACAAATGAGACTCATGGATGCTGACCACCTATTGTTAGGCTATTGGGTCAGGTTTCTGAACCTTAGGTATCGTTAGAATGAATTGATGTCCTTCCAGTCTGGAACAATGACTGCCTCAGTTTTTACCTCCAGCCCGGAGCAGAGAGACCATGGACAAACTACCCAGTTTGATCCAAGGCATAATGACCTGAGAGGTGACACCACCTGCCTCTCTGAGTGTCCTAGGACCCCCGCCCACCCCATTAGTTATTTCCCCATGTTACACAATTGGGGAACACTCAGTACATTTCTCTGCAGGGCTCATGACAGGATGTACACCTTGAACTCATCAGTCTGGTGAGGCCTGTTCCTTCTGTCTGATGTATGAAACCATTTTATCACTGCCTGAACCATGGAGTGGATGTTTGAGATTTTCCTTCTCTTTCCTTCTGCTTTCTTTAAAATTCTGATATCCTCTCGATTTGCTCCCTATCCCTAATCAGCAGGCCAGCCCTGCCCATTTCTACTTCAAGACCCATCTCTAGAGACCCCAGTGGTTTAGAGCTCTGCCTCCCATACTAATGGGAAAATAGGAAGGTTTCCACCAAACAAATGGAAAGGATGCTTTCACATTGAGACACCCAACTCCAGAACCATCTACCTGGCATGGGTGATGCATCTGCTGTTCTTTACTCATCATCACACATAGCGACATGTTCTAACTGAGTGTGAGCATGCTTCAGGGAAAGATAGCATGACAGAGATAATGTATTGAAAAGGCATAGATTATTCTGGGGTTACAGGTGGCAATACTTACATATGGGTCAATAATGTTATCACTGTGAGAATCTGGTATTATCTATAGAAAACAGAGAAAGATCGAGTGACAATATTGAATACGAGTTTTCATTAACCACACATTTGAGCATACTTTTTACGCAAAGGATTCATGCCTTTCCTTTGCTTTAAATCTGCTTTTGTGAGTCTATATATCTAATTGGAGAATAAAAAACATTAAATTATGTGTCAGTGATGGTTTGGCCCAATGCAAATTCCATTCTGTGGATCTTAGACCCAAGGTGGCTTTTGTGAAGCCATGTAGGGAGGGAGGCTGGCCCTGGTTTTCACAGATGGAGTTGGAGCTTAAATGAGAGACTCAGACTGAGGACTCATCACACACAGCCCCCAGTGACCTCAGGGCCCAGAGTCCTGGGTGCCAAAGAAATGTTTCTGCAGACTCCACTGCCTTCTGAAGCTTTCCTGGGACACAGCGCTAAAGATAAAATGGGTACAAAGTCCCAGTTCTGCATCTTTTCTTGAAGGTGAGCACCTCTCCACTGTCTCCTGAATCCCAAGGGCTTGCATTGACCTTGGGTATCTGTGAAATGACTGGGCCTCCTTTCAGCCTGGGGCAATGACCAACTCAGCTCTTACCTTTAGCTGGGGCAGAGAGGCCATGGAGAAACCACCCAGTGGACCCAAGGCATAATGACCAAAGAGGTGGCCATAAAACTGCCTGCATCTCTGGGTGTCCTAGAACCCCACCCCACCCCATGAGTTATTCTTCCATGCTAGACAATGAAGTTGAAACAATCATATAAGGTCAGCTCTGTCTCATATCTATTTAAAGGATTAGTCTTACCTCTCTCTCTTACGTTTTAATGCATAAAGAAGTTCTGGTCTCAGACACTGTAATGTTTGAAAGCAGCAAGTGCAAAATCCCCATATTATAAATCAAATTTTACTAGAATTAATAAAGTTAGGAGCCATAGAATAAGGCCAGAGAAATGGAAAATCAACAATATGATAGGCGAGATATAGGCAGAAAGTCATGCGATAATTACCTTTCTTTTTCTCGGTGGGTCTTGTAGAAATCCTTTCTGAAAGAGAAATGAGATTAATGCTGTGAGGAGTCTTTGTGTCCTCTTTGTACTTCTGTACTTTTTCTACTGTTTTGAGCTTGGTATTTCCAGTGCCTCCCAGATACATTACTATGCTACTTTATTGGTCCCCAAAGCCTAAGATGGCCTCCTCTGCCCCCCATTCCCCAATTTAAATTATTTTCCTGTGACCATATTACACAGTGGCAACTACTAGTGACAGAGTCAAAGCCACAATTACTGTCTACCTTCAAAGGGAGAAGAGTTCATGCACTTAGGATTACACTGTGATAAACTGGCCAAGATAACACCGGAGTGGAATGTTAGTTAGTAATAGCATGCATTGTGACCTGCGCAAAGGAAGTCATGATGGTTTTCCGAACATCGATAAAGCTTGGAGTTTGTGAACTATGACACTCCATCCTTAATGGAAGCCCTTTGTCATTAGGATACCTCAATCAGGTATTTCAGGGGATATCCACCGCAGCGCACACTCAGCCTCCAATTCTTGGACCTTTCGTGGTTTCCTTCAATTTCAAATTCCTTGAGGGTGAGCTGCTTCCCATTCTTTGTCTTTATACACTTTGCTGAGATTCCTGTGAGACCGGGCAAGACAGGTTGAGCTCACTTTTTTGCCAGGGAGTGTCCCTGACTGTGAAAACCCTAGAACTTGGCCTCCTACCGCCCATTTTGGGCTTAGAATCATCAACCCAGAAGAGCTGAGTTCCCTCTCAGGGGCCCCACAACAACCTGAAGGGCGGTGGTAGAAGGGACTTTCTGCCATGTGTGCTCACTTTCCTTTACTGTGCAATGAGAAGGGCAATAATTATTACTAACATTTACTTTTAAAAAGTATTTAATTATATTCAAGGGAGAGAGAAAAAGGTATGACTCTTAAAAAAAAAAAAGACCAGGATTCTTTCCCATCCCTTCTCTGAGACTCAGGATAGAGCCAGGCTGAATTTCAGAGAGGGTAGATGAGGGCACATAGGTGGCCAAGTGGCAGCTGTCACCACAGCCACATCTGTCTAGTCTTGTGTAATGTTGATAATCCAGTTAATGGATTGGCAGCAATTATTTCTCATATTTTGGGTTCATGGCTATTTTATGTGGAAAGTAATTATAGAAATGTTATGTAGTAGGAAAAGTGAAATTACTCATATTCAATATAGTCATAGGGCACACATTTATACTTGTTGGTGCCTAAAGAACTCTATTTTGGGAGGGGGAATCAATCCTGGCTGCCAAACATTGGTGCTGTACTTTAACAATTATAATTTGCAAGTTATTT
Organism: Myotis yumanensis; assembly: GCF_028538775.1. Lineage (NCBI taxonomy): Eukaryota > Metazoa > Chordata > Mammalia > Chiroptera > Vespertilionidae > Myotis > Myotis yumanensis. Next base: position 29,994,252 of record NW_027223759.1, on the reverse strand, counting down.
TATATCTGTTATTCCATTTTTTTCATAATAATATGGTGAAGCAAGTTTTATTACTATTCCCATTTTGTAGAGGAGGAAGTTTAGGATGAGAGAGAAGAATGGCTTGGTCCAGTTGCAACAGACACTCTCGATATAGCTGAAACTTGAAGCCAGGTATCCTGATTCTAAAACCTGTGCTCCTGGCTAGCATAAGGTGGTACAGGTGTTGCAGGGAATGGGGCTGTGAAGTTGTTGTTGTATTTCTCAAATGTGTACATTTCTACCCTGATATTGAAGCTCTTGTTCTTGGGTTGGTGCTGGATGGGCACTACAGGGACCTTTTCCTTGCGGGAAAGGAGAGATGGCCTGATAGGTTAATGTTTATGAATTTTAAAAGTGAGGAAATGTCATCTTTCCTCCAGTCTATTTGAGATGCTGTGCAGAAAAGACCTAACAGAGTAAACCTGAGACAACTACCTTAGAAATGCCTGCTTCCAAAGCTGATCCTTGGCTGATATCTGAATGCCTGGATTTTGGGAGGGGTCCCACCGTTCCCATGGGGCATGTGCTGAACACTTGCTTTCCTTCTGGAAGTCTGGAATTTTGGCAGATGCGAGGTAAAGTGTACCTATGTGGCTAACTCCTGGTAAAAACCCTGTGACTCCTAGGCTCAGGGCAGCTTCCCTGATAGACAAGATCTCACATGTGTTGTTATGAGTTGCTGCTGGAGAATTAAATGTGTCCTGTATGACTCCACTGGGAGAGGACCTTTGGAAACTGGCACGTATTGCCTTTGGACTTTGTCCCATGTGCTTTTTTCCTTTGCTGATTTTGCTTTGTATCAACTTCATAAATCAGAGCAATGAGTTAGACTATATGCTGAGTCCTGTGAGTCCTCTTAGTAAATCACCAAACCTTTGGATGGTCTTGGAGACCCTGACACAGGTGTCTAGCCCTGAACAATATAATATCCACATGGATAGTTTTCAGTTGAAAAGCGTAGAAGAGCAGGAAACTTACCTTGTTTCATTTTCTCTTTATATAACATCCCCTCTGCTGGACCACAGGTCACGGGAAGTATAGAGCGTTTAAAGTTTATATGTTTATCTCTGGGAATTCTTGGACCTGCAAGGAAGCATTATTATTATTATTATTATTATTATTATTATTATTTTCACTCCACTTTCTTCTAACTGTGCCCTCTTTCTTCTCACCCATCTTGAGAGCCTTCTTTTATAAATCAAAATGTAGTGGAGGGAGTTTCCCCATGAACAACATTTTTCTTTTATGGCAGGTTAGACACACAATGATAATGTCATCCTTCATTTCTGTTCTCTGAAATCCTGTATAATAGCCTCATGTGAAGGACCTGAATTCTCAAGCTTGTTGGCCACAACTACCTATTGCACAATGATTTTTCTCCTGTTTTTAAGGAAGATCTCTAGCCATATTATTGCTTTGAATTATTTGGATGGAAAAAACCCCCTCAACTTTTAGTTGTCTCCCCATCTGAGGCCCCACTGGGGGAACAGAGAACAGGATGACAGTGGGGAACTTAGCAGGAACAGTGTCTGCCTTCCCTCCTTGCTCTCCGCCTTGCTTCACTTCTCCTTCATGTTAACTTTCTGTATGGCTTTCACTCTGTGAATCAGGGCAGGGTGCTCCTAGAAGAAACTGCAGATTGCCCAGGAAGAGGGCCTCTGTACATAATTGGGGTGGGGCACTGGCTCTGATTCTGCTGAAGTAGGGGTTGAAAGTCTTTTAAAAATATATATTTTTATTGATTTCAGAGAAGAAGGGAGAGGGAGAGAGAGGAACATCACTGATGAAAGAGAATCATTGATATTGATAGGCTGCCTCCTTCATGTTCACCACTGAGGATTGAGCTCTCAACCTGGGCATGTACCCTGCCGAGGAATCGAACCGTGACCTCTGGTTTATAGGTTGACGCTCAACCACTGAGCCACATCAGCCAGGCTGAAAGTCTTAAAATGAACTTTAGTAGCAGCAGCACCTACTCCTGTCCTTCTGGCCAACATTGAGGGGGATCCATGAAAGATATACACGAGGGCTTCTGTCTGGGATGGGGAGGGTAGGTTGTCCCTGGTCTTTTCAGAGTCAGTTCTTTTAGAGCTGGAGAGGGCCTAGGGGACCACTCAGTTGAGTTCATCTGCCACTCACCCATTTACAGAGGATGAAATTGAGGCAAAAAAGAGAAATGACAAGCAGAAATTACATAATAAAAGGAATGTTAGAAATTAGGACACAAGTCTTGTATTACCAGTAAGGCCCGCCCTTGGTGGGCAACCGATGAGTCTCTATGTGATCAAGAGAAGGGTCAACTAAACAGCATGTTAGTCACACACTTCATATTTTTCTCCTTAAAAGTTATCAGTGTAGTGAAGGGAGCCCTACCTAGGCCCAAGGAGGCTTGTGCTCTCTCACAGGTCAACTGATCAACATCAATAAAGTGGGTGTTATGAGCAACCTGTTGTATTGTTGAAATTGCCAAGGCTGTTGACTACCCTGACGTTTGTTACTGGCTGTATAAGCCAATTAAGAAATTGATTGGTCACTCAGAAAACAGAGTATGAAATAAAAATTTAGATTTTTAATTACTAAAAGTATGTTAATCACTTCTTTTTACCTCTTTTTCTGCTTCTTTTCAAAGGCCTGGTGTTGACTGCTTTTGTCCCTAGGGGGGGAAAAATAACATAAATGTCTCTTGATTATAAAATTGCATTGCAAATAGTAGTGTTTTAGAAAAACACCCCAGCTGTATTTCCAGTCAGAACGTTAGCAAATTAGCAGGCCTGGCCCTGCCATGGCCCCTGGGCCTTGGATTCTGTTTGTGGATTCATTACCAAGTTACTTGTTTGCAGTGATATCTTTCAATCCCTGATGAATTTTGGAATTGACTAAATCTGATATATTCCTCAATAGTTAGTATAATTACATAAAGTGATTAGGGAAATAGGTTTGTTACTTAAAGCAAAGAATATAGCAGGAGAATTTAGATGTTTTGTAATTGAAAATGTATCCATCTTTAAAAATTTTACCTTTTGGTTTGCTTCTTTTCCTTGGGACTCTGTTATTCAGAGACTGGATTCTATCTCTGCCTCTGCTTCTCACTTAAAAAAAAAACCAGACACTGTGAGAAGTCATATTGTATAGAATAGTGCTTTTTAAACATTCCATTTTACTGTAACTTTTCAAGAGCACAACATATAAAGAAAAATATATAACCCATAGCCTTATATTTACCAAGCCTTAGATGTTTAAGCAAGTTTAATTTTAGATTTCATTTTCTTTACCCTCACATTAATCCTAATTTATTTATACTGACATTAATTAAAAAAAGAATTTAAGACAGAGTTTAATTTGCATCTCAAGGAACACTGAGAATAATAATAATGAGAGCTAACAGTTAACACATGCTTATTATGTGCCATACATGAATATATATATTCATGTATGGAACATAATCCTAATAATAGACAAACATGGTAATTGTCCATACCTTCGCTACACCTCCCATTGGCTAATCAGCATGATATGCAAATTAACCCAATCAAGATGGCGGCCATCAGCCAGGCAGGGGGCAGGGGGCTTGCTTGCTCCAGTGATGGAGGAAGCCAAGGCTCCCCGCCTGCCATGGCTAGGCTCTGAGCTCCGAAAGCAACAAAGTTTCAATTATAGAAGCTAAATAAACCCCAGATACCTGCTTTCAGCAGGCTGTGGACTCAGAGCTGGAGTGAGCAGGAGCCTGGCTCTCAGCTCCAGTGATGGCAACAAAGTTTCAATTATAGAAGGTAAATAAATCTCAGAATAAAAGAAAAAAAAAGAAAAAAAGGAGAAGCTGGGAGCTTTGGTTGCTGGCCAGCCTGAAAACGGCACTTTGCCCCTCACCCAGACTGGTCAGGCACCCCATTGGGGACCCCCACTCTAAAGGGGGTGTGGCCAGCCTGAAAATAGCCATCAGCCCCTCATCCAGGCTGGCCAAGCACCCCAGTGGGGACCCCCACCTGAAGGGGGTGTGATCAGCTGCAAACAGTCATCAGCCCCTCACCCAGGCTGGCCAGACACCCAAGCGGGACCCTCACCCTGATCCAGGACACCCTTCAGGGCAAACCAGCCGCCCCCCACCCATGCACCAGGCCTCTATTCTATATAGTAAAAAGGTAATATGCAAACTGACCCTAACAGCAGAAAGACTGGGAATGACTGGTCACTATGACACACACTGAGCACCATGGGGCAGAAGCTCAATGTAGGAGCTGCCCCATGGTGGTCAGTGCTCTCCCACAGGGGGAGCTCTGCTCAGCCACAAGCCAGGCTGATGGCTGCCAGTACAGAGGTGGTGGTGGGAGACTCTCCTGCCTCCTCAGCAGCGCTAAGGATGTCCGACTGCAGCTTAGGTCTGCTCCCTGCTGGCAAGTGGACATGCCCGGAGGGCTGCCGGGCTGCCAGAGGGATGTCTGATTGCCATCTTAGGCCCAATCCCTTGGGGAGCAGGCATAAGCCAGCAGGTGGTCATCCCCTGAGGGTTCCCAGACTGCGAGAGGGCACAAGCTAGGCTGAGGGACCTCCCCCCACCCAGCTGAGTGCACAAATTTTTGTGCACTGAGACCCTTGAGATATATATATATATCAAGGTGGCAGAAATACTCAGAAGAAATAGGCAGATTCTTCCTACCTGTTTGATGAAAGTGAAACAAATTATGTGATTTAGGCCACTGTTTTTTGGGGTCTCTTTGTTACAATAATTCAATCTGTAGTCTAAATAATCCATTAGCTATAAATTTTGCATGGTCGGCAAACTGCGGCTTGCAAGCCACATGCGGATCTTTGGCCCCTTGAGTGTGGCTCTTCCTAAGCCTTAGGAGTACCCTAATTAAGTTAATAACAATGTACCTACCTATATAGTTTAAGTTTAAAAAATTTGGCTCTCAAAAGGAATTTCAATTGTTGTACTGTTGATATTTGGCTCTGTTGACTAATGAGTTTGCCTACCACTGCCATAGGCTATTTCGGGGCTATGGCAAAGACAGGATCTGGCAAGAAGACTAGGTCTGTAGTAAGCTCACAGGTGTGAATCCTCACATTTGTTCTTACCTTTTTGGGGACTGGTTTTTTTACTTATGTGCCTTCTCTTTTTTCCTTTAAACAGAAAATAAAATAATCATTTAGAATTATAAATAGAGATTTACAAGCTTTATATGTCAGTAACCTTGAAATATTTTATTTTTGTCTATTGTTTTTTTGTTAATCCTCACCGGAGGATACTTTTCCATTGGTTTTTGGATAGAGTGGAAGGGAGGGGAGAGACAAAGAGAGAGAAACATTGATGTGAGAGAGACACATTGATTGGTTGCTTCCTGCACTAGCCCTGACTGGGTATGGAGCCTGCAACTAAGGTACATGCCCTTGACTGAAAGTGAACCCGAGATCCTTCAGTCTGCGGGTTGGCACTCTGCCAAACTGGCTATGGCTCTTTTGTCTTCACTCAACTTTTGTGGGGCTAAATCTCCAGGTACCAATACACCATCTTGGTTGTCCATCACACTGAAGACAATAATGGCAACAAAACAACCTACCTTTACACAGTACCAGTTGTTTACAGTATGCTTTTGCATAGTCATGTGAGGTTTCCTTATTCACAATAAGGAAAATGTAAGAGCAGCTGAAATCAGGAAGAAGCTGAGAGAAAATAAAAGGGAATGTCAAGGAGATCAAGGAACAACAGATCTCAGACATCACCAGCAAAGTGTACATCCTGGACTTCAGAGGCTTGCCTTGAAAGCTAGCAGAGGTTGGTTCATGAGATTTAAGGAAGGAAGCCATCTCCATAACATAGCAGTGCAAGTTGAAGCAACAAAGTGCTGATGAAGAAGCTGCAGGAAGTTATCCAGAAGATCTAAGCTAAGATAATGAATGAAGGTGACTACACTAAACAACAGATTTTTCAATATAGAAAAAACAGCTCTATATTGAAAAAAGATTTCATGTAGGAGTTTCATAGTTAGAGAAGAGAAGTTAGTGTTTGGCTTCAAAGGATAGGCTGACTCTCCTGTGAGGGACTAGTGCAGTTGTAACTTTAAGCTGAAGCCAGTGCTCATTTACCATCCTGAAAACACTAAGGCCCTTAAGAATTATGCTAAATCTACTCTGCCTGTGCTCTATAAATGCAACAAAATAGCCTGGATGACAGCATATTTGGTTACAACATGGTTTACTGAATATTCTAAGCCTACTATTGAGGCCTACTGCTCAGAAAAAAAATTCTCTTTAAAATATTACTGTTCATCAATAAGGCACTTGGTCACCCAAGAGCTCTGATGGAGATGTATAATGACATTAATGTTGCTTTCAAGCCTAGGACAATATCTATTTTGCATCCCATGGATTAAGAAGTAATTTTGACTTCCAAGTTTTATTATTTAAGAAATACATTTCATAAGACTATAGCTGCCATAGATAGTTATTCCTCTGATGAAATAATTATCTATGGCAGCTATAGAAAAGTAAATCTTCTGGAAAGGATTCAGCATTATAGATGCCATTAAGAACATTCTTGATTCATGGGAAGAGATCAAAATATCAACAGTAGCAGGGAATTTGGAAGAAGTTGACTCCAACCATCATGGATGACTTTGAGGGGTTCAAGACTTCAGTGAAGGAAGTAATTGCAGATGTGGTGGAAATAGCAAGAGAACTAGAAATAGAAGTGGAATATGAAGATTTGACTGAATTGCTGCAATCTCATGATAATTTTTTTTAATTAAATCTTTATTGTTCAGATTATTACATTTGTTCCTCTTTTTTCCCCCCCATAACTCCCCTCCTCCCAGTTCCCGCCCCACCCTCCGCCCTCACTCCCCACCCACTGTCCTAATCCATAGGTGCACAATTTTTGTCCAGTCTCTTCCCACATCTCCAACACCCCCTTCCTCCCCAAGAATAGTCAGTCCATTCCCTTTCTATGTCCCTGATTCTATTATAACCAGTTCATTCTGTACATCAGATTATTTATTCACTTGATTCTTAGATTCACTTGTTGATAGATGCATGTTTGTTGTTCATAATTTGTATCTTTACCTTTTTCTTCTTCCTCTTCTTAAAGGATACCTTTCAGCATTTCATATAATACTGGTTTGGTGGTGATGTACTCCTTTAGCTTTTCCTTATCTGTGAAGCTCTTTATCTGACCTTCAATTCTGAATGATAGCTTTGCTGGATAAAGTAATCTTGGTTGTAGGTTCTTGCTATTCATCACTTTGAATATTTCTTGCCATTCCCTTCTGGCCTGCAAAGTTTCTGTTGAGAAATCAGCTGACAGTCGTATGGGTATTCCCTTGTAGGTAATTGAGTTTCTTTCTCTTGCTGCTTTTAAGATTCTCTCTTTGTCTTTTGCTCTTGGCATTTTAATTATGATGTGTCTTGGTGTGGTCCTCTTTGGATTCCTTTTGTTCGGGGTTCTCTGCGCTTCTTGGACCTGTAAGTCCATTTCTTTCACCAGGTGGGGGAAGTTTTCTGTCATTATTTCTTCAAATAGGTTTTCAATATCTTGCTGTCTCTCATCTTCTGGCACCCCTATAATTCTGATGTTGGTACGCTTGAAACTGTCCCAGAGGCTCCTTACACTATCTTCGTATTTTCGGATTCTTTTTTCATTTTGCTTTTCCGGTTGAGTGTTTTTTGCTTCTTCGAATTTCAAATCTTTGACTTGATTCTTGCACTCCTCTGGTCTGCTGTTGGGTGTCTGTATAATATTCTTTATTTCAGTCAGTGTATGCTTAATTTCTAGCTGGTTCTTTATCACAACATCGAGGGTCTCATTAGATTTCTTGTAGATCTCATCAAGTTTATCGGCAGTTTCTAGAAAATTATTGAAAGAGCTTAAAAGTGCGTTTTTTAGCTCTATATCCTTCATTTCTGTCATGTTTCTTTGTCTCCGCATTTTTTATGCTTTCTTGGTGCACCCCCTTGTGGTCTTTGTGCGCAGTCTTGTTGTAGTTAAGCCTTGATTGCTGTCAGCAATACTGGGGGTGAATTGACCTTCAGGCTAACTGGCTATGAGAGTCAGCTGTGTCTGCAGTGGGAGAGCTTCTGTGCTGGATCTCTAGGGCGGTGCTAGTCTAGCGTTTGCCTAAGGCTATCCGGCAAATGCCTCTGTGCAGGGCTTGGGCGGGGCGGGTCCCCGGGGGTCTACAGGGCAGGCAGAGTGAGCAGTTATGGCTGCTCTCAGATCCATACCCAGGGGCTCTGACTCTCAGAGTCCTGGGAGAGAAAGCTGCATTTGAGTTCCGACCAAAGCCAGACAGTCCTGCTTCTCCCGTTTGAGTCTGGGTCCCTAGAGACTCGCCCGGATCTGGAGCTCAGAGTCTGAAACTCCCTCCCGATTGAAAACAACAACCGCGCCCTCCGCCGCCGGCCCGCTCCACATGCACTCCGCACCTTAGTATTTCACTTCGGCACTGCGCCTCCTCTGAGTCTTGGTATGGATTTCTCTTTCCTTCTAGTTGTAGGATTTCCACTCAGCCAGCCTTCCTGTGGTTCTGGGTGATGTCCGTTCCTTCTTTTAGTTGTATTTTTGAAGTGGTTGTTCGAGGCAGCAAACTCCCGTGTTAACCTATGCCGCCATCTTGGTTTCTCCTCTTTTTAGGATCTTAATATGAAGCAAAGGCTGTAGAGCACACTCTCTTCAGCCCAAGGCTCTCATGATAATTTTTGATGTTGTTGTTAATCCTCACTTGAGGTTATTGATTTTTTTTTAAAAGGGAGTGGAAGGGAGAGTGAGAGACAGAGAAGAAACATTGATGTGAGAGAGACACATTGATTGGTTGCCTCCTGCACACACACCAACCAGGGCTGGGGAACCTACAACCAAGGTACATGCTCTTGACCAGAATCGAACCCAGGACCCTTTAGTCCACAGTTGGATGCTCTATCCACTGAACCAACCTGGCGAGAGGTCATGATAAATCTTTAACAGATGAGGAACTGCTTCTTATGGATGAGCAAATAAAGTGGTTCCTTGAGATGGAATCTACTCCTGGGGAAGAAGCTGTGAAAATTTTTGAAGTACAATAAAAGGTTTCAATAGTAAAAGAAATTAGTTGATAAGGCAGTGGCAAAGTTTGAGGGTATTGAATCCAATTTTGAAAGAAGTTCTACTGTGGGTAAAATGGCATCAGACAACATCATATCCTATAGAGAAATAATTTATAAAAGGAAGACTCAATAATTTCATGGTTGTCTTATTTTTTAAAATTGCTACAGTCATTCCAGCCTTCTGCAACCACCACCCTAATCAGTTAGCAGCCACCAACACCCTCCACCAGCAAAAAGATTATGACTCTCTGAAGGCCCAGATAATGGGTAGCATTTTTTAGCAATAAAGTATTATTTTAAAAAATATATATATTTTTGCCCTAGCTGGTTTGGCTCAGTGGAGTGTTGGCCTGCAGACTGAAAGGTCCTGGGTTTGATTCCAATCAAGGGCACATGCCCAGGTTGTGGGCTCGATCCCCAGTGGGGGGCGTGCAGAAGGTAGCCAGTCAATGATTCTCTCTCATCATTGATGTTTCTGTCTCCCTTGCCCTCTCCCTTCATCTCTGAAATCAATAAAAATATATTAAAAAAAATTCACTCCCTGTAAGTCATCAAGATGGTGGGACCTCTGGATCAATTTTCTTTTCTGTAAATCCTTCAATTGAGGCTCAAAAACTAGTAGATAGATAGGTAAAGGCACTGTGTGATCAAAGAGGTGATTCAAACCACGATGCAATAGTGGAGGGAATATTTAATGATTCCCATCTCACATATCCCAAAGAAGCAAAACTCAGGGATTATAGATTCATACATGAAAAATGATCAAATATTTCAAACACCCTAGAATTAAATATAGAATAACACTTTTAAAATCTTAAGCTAGAAATGGCTGTTGTAAATATGATAGTATTAAAGAGAAAAATATGAGAAATTTGACTACCTACAAATTTATAACTTCTCTCAGGCAAGATTATATTAATAAATAAAAAACAAAAACAAGTGGGACAACATACCAGCAATATTTATGATGAATGTTTAATATATATTATATAAGAATTTCTGTATTCATTCAGCATAGTAAGAAGACAAACACCATAGCAGAAAGCAGTGACATAACATTCCATGACAAAGAGTTCTACGAAGAAGTAAAACAAATGACTAAAAAAAATAAAAAATGTTCATCCACACTAAAAATGAAAATATTGCATGTTAAAGCACTTAAATAAGACTTTTCATAGCTATTAAAACATTAAATATTTTTATTGTCTATGTATTACATATTAATTTTAAAAAGCAGGAAAAGGAGAGGTATGCATAAATTAACCTATTTAGGTAAATAAAACTATATTCAAAATGTACTAATACTTGCATAGAGAAATTCTGGAAAGACATACACCAATTTTTATAAACCACATATACTTCAAAATTAGAATAAAAACCAACATGAAGACATGAGCATTTGAAAAAAACATAGTTACTTTAAAAGGCATTTTTTTTTGCCTTATGAAAGGTATCCTATCTAATAAAGAGGGAATATGTTAATTGACCCTCATGGCATTGCAAAGATGGCGGTGCCCAAAGCCAATAAGGAGGGAATATGCTAATTGACTGCCCTGCCTTTCAAAGATGGTGGTGCCCACAGCTACAAGATGGCGGCGCCCAGTCCCCTCAGCCCCACTGGGGCAGCAAGGCTGGGCCTGCCCATGCACCTGCCTCCGGAGTCCTCCAGTACCCTCAGCCCCCCAGCCACCCAGGGCTGGCCCCAGGTGCAGGCAAGCCTCAGATGGTGGCTGCCCAGCTGCCCAGGGCCGCCCAAGGCTCAGCTAACCAGGGCCGGCTGAGGCTTGCGCTGCCTGCAGTGGCAGCAGCAGAGATGTGATGGGACGTTGCCTTCCCCTGGTCGTCAGGTCGCCTCCTGCCCCTGAGGGCTCCTGGACAGTGAGAAGGGGCAGGCCGGGCTGAGGGACACCCCCCTCCAGTGCATGAATTTTCATACACTGGGCCTCTAGTAGAAAATAATGATAATAAATGTTAGCCTTAAAAACTAGTTAATTTGTAACATAAAAACCAAGTAAATTCTTATTCACTCTTACTTCTATTCCCAGTGTGTTTTTCCAGAATAGAACTGCTTCCAATATCCACAGTATCTAGAAAGTAACAGGTGGTGGTCAGAGAACTGTAATTTATAAATAAAAATTACAAATCTACAAAAAAGTTACAAATCTTATGACAATTCACATTGTGGAAAGCTTGAGTTTATAAGGATGTCTGAGTATCTAAATGAATTAAACATACAAATTAAAATCTAAAGTCTTGATTTCTCTGAGACTTTGAAAAAAAACCTCTCCACTACTTATATGCAACAGTTACCTCATTTATAAAACGGGTAGGTAGCAAAGTTATCCTGTTCAGGCTTTAGATTAAAAAAATGTTTGTATTGATTTTAGAGAGAGAGGAAGGGAGAAGGATTGAGAGATAGAAGCATTGATGAGGGAGAGACATTGATCAGCTGCCTCCTGCATGCCCCTGGACTGAGGATTAAGCCTGCAGTTGGACTTGTGATGGAACCAGGGACCTCATGGTTCATTGGTCGACACTTAACCAGCCATTCCAGCTGGGCAGGCTTTGGATTTCTTTTCTTTTTTTTAAAAATATATTTTATTGATTTTTTACAGAGAGGAAGAGAGAGATATAGAGAGTCAGAAACATCGATGAGAGAGAAACATCGATCAGCTGCCTCCTGCACATCTCCCACTGGGGATGTGCCCGCAACCCAGGTACATGCCCCTGACCGGAATCGAACCTGGGACCCTTCAGTCTGCAGGCCGACGCTCTATCCACTGAGTCAAACCGGTTTCGGCTTTGGATTTCTTAATGAAGATGAAATAAGATCTTATTTGCAAAAGTTAATGAGAAGTCACTATATAAATCAATAGCATGCTGGAGGGCAGCCTTTAAAACTATATGTTGGTCTTAAGAATAGTTATCTGAGGTCTTTTTCCTGACAAGTAACAGGACCATTTATGTGTCTTTTGAGGTTTTTTTCAAGGTTGCGACCAAGTGACACTATTATCTACCAACAGAACACTTGGCTTTCTTTGCTCCATGAATAAGGGTGGAAGCAACTACAGTGGGGCCTTGACTTACGAGTTTAATTCGTTCCGTGGTGGAGCTCATAACTCAAATTACTCATATGTCAAATCTTAGAGTGAACCAGTGAGACACGTGATGCTGGGCTGATGTTGTGGCGTTCACTGTGACGTTCGCTGCGCCAACTAGTGGTGGGGTATCTGAAACTGGCTCATAACCCGAATTTTAGCTCACAACTCAAACCAAAAAATCGGCCGAGAGACGGCTCGTATCTCGAAAAACTTGTTAGTCGGGACACTCGTACGTCAAGGCCCCACTGTATATAAATTCAACACTTTGGTATTGATACACTAATATAGTACACCAGATATTGTGTGTTTTTTTAAATCAGTGTATTTCTAGTATATCAATCCATGTAAAATCAATGGACCCATTTTGTGATCATGATCTGCTGCCTTCCTGCTGTTCTCAAAATGGTCAAGCAAATGTAGAGAATGAAATTCTAACATGGACTTGACCCCTTCCTTATCAAAGTGTCCTCAGAGTCAAGGGTAGCAGGAAACAGGTACTCTGATTTCAGACTCCTGACATCCTGTAGCCTGGGTCCTGTGACTCTCACCTTCATAACTGACCTACTCCCTGCTGGTAAGATACCTCATGTTGTCCTTGAGCCCTGATCACCTACCACTGACATACCAAGGGTCTGTAGTATCTGCTGAATCACTTCCACCCCAAGATCCTTGGGTGGCCTTACCCATCATGTCAGATGCTTGGCTACATTCAGACCTTGCTTCTTGGCCTCTTGGCACAACACTTGGTGAACACACGACACAGGAACACTTCTGATTTCCAAGTCCTTGGAGCTCTGCTCCTATGTTATGATTTGTAAAAAACTTTAATTTGCAATTTTAATTTGCGCCCCTGGCCTTGGATCATCCTCCTTTCCCCCTACATCAAAGAATGGCTCTACCTCTGAAATCTCTTTGTCTATTGTTGTTCCTCATTATCTCTGTCCCTTCCTTTCAATCTTTTTTTTTCTTCTATTTTCTTTGCCCCAAATCTGCATCTTTGGCTTTCCATTTTTTTATGTGCTTCTCCCATCCATTCCTTAATGACATTTTTTACAAATATTTGTATTTATTTTCATGTGATGTTATTCATTTCCAGAAATACTATTACATTTATATGTCTACACACACACACACACACACACACACACATAAAATTAAATTATTAAAATAGTTTTTGTAAACATTCCATATAGGTACTCTAATAAACTAACTTTGGCCAGACAAATTTCCAAATATTGTAATACAGAGAGTAAACAATTATTTTCATTCACTCAACACATTTGTTAAGCTTCTGTTTTGTGCCAGGTGCTGAGATGGACACTGATAACAATGCAGGACATGTGACTACTGAAGTGTCAGTGCTTGTCAACTTAAAAGCAACCATGACATTGAAACATAAAGAAGTGAATATATTGAAAGTTGAAGAATGCTAGAACACAGATCACACAGAGTACTCTGGAAGGAGGGGAGGGTACAGCAGGAAGAACTAGTTTAGTCTGAGATAAGGGACTCCTTCCAGAGTATGTATCATTGAAGCAGGAGTTAGTCAGATTATGGAGGAAAGGGACCAAGACAATAGCCCCACGTGGATGGAGAAGCATGTGCAAAGGTCTACATTCAGTGAATGCAAGTAACCAAGAGGAGCTTAGGGATGTCTGAACATGAAGTAGGAAAGTTAGTGGCAATGTTAACGATGGAGAAAGAGGCAGGAGCCCCAAGGTAGGGGGCTTTGGTGGCCACACAAAAGAAATTTAACTTAATCCTAAAGGAAAGTGAAGGACAATGGATTTTATGTAGGAGAGCAGCATGGACATATTTGCATTTTTGAAAGACCAATTTAGCTAAATAACTTAGAATACATTTGTTGTGAACAAAATTAAAAGCAGGAGGACAAGCAGGAGCCTGTCACTCTAGTTCCAGTGAGAAGTGATAATAGACATTGATTAAAGTGATAGCTTTGGTGATGGAGATGCATGGACAGCCTGGAGACATTTAAAAGGAAGAATTAATAGAGTTAGGTTACAGAGTGCTACAGAGTTAGGTTACAGATGGCTCTGAGAATATGAACTTGAAAGAACTGGTAAATTAATAGTGTGTTTTAGAGCTAGAGAACACTGGGAGCAAGTGTTGGTTTAGGGGAAAAGATGATGTGCTCAGTTTTAGAAGAGTTGAGTTTCAAATGGAAAGACACCTAAGAGGAGAAGGCTAAGGCCTTTAAGACCTTGACCAGAGGTCTTGCTGACAGTTGGATGAATGAGTTTAGAAGCTTAGAAGACAGGGCTTGACTGGAGATGTATAGGAACCATTAGGTTGTGGATGGTGAGTAAAGCCATAAGAGCGGGTGAAATGCCTGGTGACATCTCTAGTAGTCTGGGTGAGTTACACAGACCATTTGGATACCTGAGGACACCTTACCCTGAAAACTCACTGCTGGTGTGAACCACCCCTTGTGCAGACTTGGTTTTGTCTTAGGGTCATCTCAGATCCCACAATTTCTCCATCTCTCCCTTCTCTCCCTTTCCCACTGCCCCCATCTTCTCTACCATCTCTCTCTTATTTTAACTCCTTCTCTACAGTTCTTTTTGTGCCTCATCTAATTCCTCTCCATTGATTACCCCCTATATACATCTCATTCCCATCTATTTTCTATGCTTCTGCTTCTGGATATGGTTTCACTATTGAAGTAATCCTCTTTCCACTGTCACTTCCATTTTGTTCTTCTTTGCTTCTTTGCTTCCTTCTCTGTCTTATCTTGATCTTTTTGCTGTTTTTGTAATTGCAATCTTTGTCTTTACATTTTCTTCATTGATGTTCAGCTTAGTCTTACAAATTACTACTTTTATCATCACCAAATGCCTGCTCTTTTGACACTGACTTCACTATTGCCCACTATTTCTTTTGCCAGTTTCCTCTGATCTTTCTGCATTGCAGGTCTGTCAGTCATGAAATTTATTACCATACTAGAGGCCCGATGCACAAAATTTGTGCAAGAGTAGGCCTTCCTTCCCCCAGCTGCCAGCACTGGCTTCCCTCTGGCACCTGGGACCCGGGCTTTGTCCTGAAGATTGTCCGGTCTAATTAGCATATTATGCTTTTATTATTATAGATTTCTGGTAAACTTCTGAGACATATCTTGAAAGTCATCCTACTCTGCCTCACAAAATCCCCATCTGATGATATTTGGATCCCATGTCCACTTAGAAAACCTTGAAACTTACTCAGATACCTTTTCATTTGATGACCTCAGCCTATCTTTTCCATTCTCCTCACATTATCTACTCATTGTCCCCTCCCTCCATTCAGGAGCCCTGCTCCTCTTTCTCTTCGGTTCCCCTCAAAGTGGAGACTGTAATCCTAATCTGTGCTCAAGTCTCTCTGTATATGAGTGTGTGTTCAGTTGTGTGCACATGTGATGCAATGTTTTTGGGGAGAGGTAGGGAAAAGAAGGAAGAGCTTTTCCTCTGTGCAGACAGGAAAACAAAGATAACTGATAAGTAGTATCAAAATTGGCTTCTCCACCACAGTCTATCAGGCTGGCATCTCTTCTGACTCTCTTCTTCTATTCATTTGAAGACAGGACACTGGACACTGACGGGAAGTAAGAAAATGACACACAGTACATGGTGACCAGGAACGTACTTCAATGTGGTTATGCTGAATTATATCCACAGCTCAGATGAGCTAGGGAAAAGTACACCTACTCCAATGACTACACCTCACATACAACAGATACCTGTTTCTTTTTCTATCTAGCCATACCTCATTTTCTTATTACTTCTCAGTTTTTTTGCTCATTGCTCTGGCTTATACTTTCTGTCTCCATCCTGTCGATTTTGTGAGCTTCTCTGTCCTTGATTTTTCTTTTTAAATCAATGACACTGTTAATCTCTGTTTATTTTTATTTCTCTGTCCATTCTTTCTAGTTTTATTATTCTAGGTGTTTCGTATACCATATAGCTGGCTCTATTTCTACCTTTCTGATTCTTTATGATTTTCATATTTCCTTCTCTATCAAGATATTAATATATTAATATCTACACCATTATAGGTGGTTATAACAATACATCACACACATATATATGTATATATTTATTTATTGTTGTTTGCTAGAAAAGTTTTCTTATATCAGGCACTGATACATTCTCTTGTGAATATGCCAAGTCCCTTGTACCTCCTCTTTGGACTTTGATCATATTGAAATAGCCCTTATTTTCCTGCCTGTAACATGCAACACTCATCCTTTTTGACCCTTATAATCTTTTACATCAATTTCCTTATCCTAAAGTGGGAATAGAAAGAATTAGCCTGCCTAGCCCTAGCTAGTTTGGCTCAGTGGATAGAGCTTTGGCCCACAGACTGAGGGTTCTGGTTCGATTCCAGTACCTTGGTGTGGGAGGCAACCAATCCGTTTCTCTCTCACATCAGTGTTTCTTTCTGTCTCTTCCTCTCTTTCTAAAAATCAAATGGAAAAGTATCCTCAGGTGAGGATTAACAACAACAAAAGAATTAGCCTGCCTAAGTCTTAAAGATTTTGTGATGATTAAGTAAAATCTCATTTGCCAAAGTACTTTAAAATAACACGATATAATCCAATTACATTGTGATGGAAATCTTTAAAAACTATTCGAAGTTTGAGAGTGGTTGATCCGAAGTTTTATTTCTGTCTATAATTACATAGCAGGGCCAGTTCTTTTTTACCGTTACAAATGATATTAATGTGAACCAATATAATCTAAGATCTTAGTGGGCATCACAGCAGGTATTTAAAAAGATGTTATCATTTTTCTATTTATTTCTTTTAAAACAGCAATGTATAATTATATACATTTAGTCAATAAGACTCATCCTGTTAAACATGAGTTTGTAATAATTTCCTGCCTCCTCCCATTTTCTAAAATGCTGAAAGGGGTTGCCAGGATTAACTGGGTATAAGTTCTTCAAGATGCTCAGAGAAAAATGCATCTGGAAACAGTAGCTTTAATTTCAGATTTCTGACATTCGCAGACCAAGGCTTGGCATCTTAATCTTCGTTACCTGACCCATTTCTGAGGGCTGAACTAGAAGTTTCCTGAGGCTCTTCTCCATTACTCAATTCTGAAGAGTCACCACTGCTGATCCCTGCAGAAAAAAGTAAAATTCCGTAACTGTCCCAGTCTGCGTCTTAGGAACCAACCCAGCATGGGATCCTCAAAAGAAAAACTGGAAAAAGAAAGCTTGTGCAAGAGGGGTAGGAACATTCCTACTGCCAGACCACCCTGTGGCTCCATCTGACATGTTGGTCAAGGTTGCTGCGGGAACCATACCCAAAGTCAGAGACAACTTTGCCATGGAAGGCACTTCCTTTTGTCATCATTTCTTAACCTTCTACTTATCTGTAGATACTTCTACTTCTACTCTGTTTTTTCCAGGGAACCATGAAAGCAAAATTTTTAGAAGTCAGAGCCTCTATCAGTCGGGTCCTCAATGATCGTGTGGAGCAGAGTATCCCTCCACCTCAGAACTACTTTGTCCTTTATTTGAGTGAAGAACATAAACTTGCATTGGTCGTAATGCCATTAAAATTTTATACCAGTTAGCTCAGCCCACCCAATGCAAAATGTATCATGTGTATCACCTAAAATCCTAATAACTTTTTAAAATGATAGGCTGAAGCTTTTGTAGCAAAGAAAGCAATTTGTTACATCAAGAGTTTTGATTGTTCTTACGTCTTTTCTTATTGCTCATCTTCAGAGTAGATTGGTTTCCAATATCTGGGGAATCTAGGAGATAAGGGAAAGCACAACTAGTACTCCATAACGAAAAGAGTTAAATCTTAGGACTCTTCACATTGTAGAAGGCTTTGGAACATAAAGATGGGATGATTTTTATTTTTGTTTCTTCCCATCTAAAGGAAAGAGATCAATACCAAGTGGAGCAAAGACCCACATCCTTTAGCCCATGTGCAAAATTAGTGTTAGAAAACCAACAGAGATCAACTGAAGGACTTGTATGCATGCATATAAGCATAACCAATGGACACGAGACACTGGGGGTTAGGGGAGGCCAGGGGAAGGTCAAAGGGAGGAAAAAAAGGAGACATAAGTAATACTCTTTGTAATACTTTAAGCAATAAAGCAAAATTAAAAAAAAAGAAAACCGACATTTTTTCATAGGCTGGCAGCTAACTAATTTGGCAGTGAATCTGGACTTAGCTGCCATGACTCTATGTAAACTACTTATCACATTTGTAATTTCCCATAATTGTGAAGCTATTTCAAAAAATATCACTCTGTAGGCCAATGTCATATTGGGGGTCATCAGACAAAAGTTATAAATGGGATTTGATGGTAATAACCAGAAGCTGTTCCTTCTGTCGGCAGAGAGCGTGACCAGAGTCCATTGAGGTTTGAACAAATTTATGACAAAACAGAACAGTAGCTGACTGTCCCACTTTCTCTGCTCTGTGCAGAATAGCTGGTGAATATGGGAACATCCCAATGTGATCCACCACACTTGGGGATGATGATTTGTCTGAAAACATGGAATAAGATTCACTGCCATCCAACAAGAGCCATCCTTTTTGGTTAAGCCAGAATTATGTTTCCTCTCTTTGCAGTCTTTATAGTGGCCACATGAGACCAAGGCAGGAATGGGCTCCCTGGGCCTTGGTGTGTGCTCAGAGAAACAGGAACCATGAGCTCAGACTCCTGATGTCCTGGAGCCCAGCAATGGCAGTCCTCACCCTCCTCATCAGGACCACTTCTCACTGTATAACTCCTGATTGCCGGGGGTGTCTCATCTTCACTGGACTCAGAAGACTCTTCATGATTTCTCCCTGAAGAAGAAGCAAATGTCCCTTTGAAGGTCTCAGTGTGTGAAAAGGAGCCTAGAGAGGAAAAACCTGGGAAGCTCTGGAAACCCAGGCTAGAATGACCCTCCCTGAGACCTCCATGACCTGCCTTTTGCATTCATGTGACCTGTAGGTCAGTATTTTATCCCCCTTCTCCCCTGAGCCTGGGACTAAGCTATTTCACCCCAGTGGGCATCTCTGCTTTCTCTTGACCCTCTGTTTTTTTATACTGGATTTGCTTTCTTCTTTTACTTGTCTCTTTATGGATTTGTTGTTGCTTTTTAATCTGTGTTCACATTTATTTTTAGCTCTGCTCCTCTTTCAGGGCTGTCTTGGAATTCTGGTATTGAAGAAGGCAGATCTCCCCATGGCTGCTTTCCAGAATGACTTTGTGAAATAGAGCCCCACCTGCACACCATCTAATCCTCCTAGGAATGTTTACTTGAGAAAAAATTCAAATTCTATTGTGTTTTGAGTCTTTGACTCTTTGTGTTTATATGTTATAGTCATTAGCCTAACTTATACAAAAGTTAAAATCCAAACCAGCTAAAATTAAAGCAAATTTATATTTTACTTTGAAGGACATAAAAAAGTTAGAATGGATATTTTGTAGGAAATACTGTTCATTTATAACTATGAAGAATTTTTATTTACTCTTACCATTTTCCCAAAGTCTTTTCCTGCATGTGGGTGATGTTCTCAAATCCAGGGGCTCTGTAAAGTAGGAGGGAAGAAACAGCTATTTGTGCAACAAAGTCTTACAAATTCTATGATAAGGCACATAGCAGATAGGGTTTATGATAATATTGATGTTGAGATGATCATTTTCCTCTTTTCTTCAACTGAATCAAGTTCTGGTGCCCAGGGTCATAATGCTGGGCTCTCCCTTTGACACTCCATGTGAATTTATAACCAACCCTTACACTTTCTATCTCCAGTTTTCTCATCTATAATGTGGGGATAACTTAGTTAATCTATCTCCCAGTTAAAATATTTGTGAAAACAAAACATATCTTTATTCATAAAAGCCCTGTGAAAAATCACAATGTAAGCCCACCACTTAACTTTCATTTGGGTTTGAGAGTAGTTGGGCTGAAGCTATTTATATGTCAATAATTAAGTAGCAGCACAAATTATTCTTAGAAGACTTTCTAAGTCTAATGACAATATTGTCAACAATTACAGAAATGCTGTGCTTACTATGCTCTGTAGATTATAAAGCATTGGGTAAAGATTACCTATATTATTTCAATTCTTCAGCACTAATAGATATGATAGTGTGTAGTAAAAAAGACAGTCATTTGCTAGTGTATTATTTCTACCTTTTCAATATATCAACTGATTGGGCTCATCTAGTTAAACAACAGTTTATAATGCCTTTTTGCCCTCTTTCATATTCCAAAGGGTCAAAGAAGTTAAAAGCAGAAAATTGTGCCCTAGAAGTAATAGAATCAATGCATATAGAGAATGTCAGAATAAGATTTATTAGGAAATAGAGCTCTGGGTTTAGACTCTGGATATTTTTCATCCAGGAATGCAATCCTAATATTCTTAAATGTGGTGCAATCTCAGGTGCTGAGCAGGTGGCTTCTTGGATCTCTCCTTCCTCATTTGATTCTAAGGAGTCAAGGTTACTGATCAGTGCAAAAAAGAATAGGATTCTTTAGATGTCTCAGTATGTGACCAAGAAACTGGTTCAGCAGGAAATTTTCTAATACAGTGGTCGGCAAACTGTGGCTCCTTGAGTGTAGCTCTTCCACGAAATACCACGTGCGGATGCGCACGTACAGTGTGATTGAAACTTCGTGGCCACACTGAAGGGGCCAAAGAGCCACATGTGGCTTGCGAGCCGCAGTTTGCCGACCACTGCTCTAATACAACTTAAAAAATCTTGAAAGCCCATGTATACCATGGCCTACACACAGCCCCACCTGGTCTGTCCCTCTATGTTACCTGCCTTGTAGTTTAGTGATGCTCCATTCCTTGTCCCTAGAACAGAGACAAGTCACTAGCAAAGAGCCCCTCTGCTCTGTTTGAACCTTACTTTCCTACACCTTTCTCCTGCCTCTTACCCCTTCTCTTGTCATTTCACACTTCCTTTCTTTGTTGTTTCTTTGTGGGGAGAGCTTGGGAATCTTGTGCTAAAGGTAAAGAACTTCCTGTACACCAACTTGAACTGTTTACAAGGCTGAGAAATAATGTTCTCTTGTGTCTGAGACGTAGACCTATATCGAAATGGCCTTTTAGAGCAGTTTGCTTACACTAACACATAAGTTAGAACGCATACTCCCTGAAAACTGAAGTACATTTACATTTTACTTTGATAGATCTAGTGATCAGTGGAATGAACATATTATTTGAAATACTGATCATTTGTAACATCAAGACCAGGTAACATTTTTATTTGTTCTTAGATCTTTTCCTAGTGTGTTTTCCTAAATACTCTCTGAGAAAGTAGGAAGGGAAAACCAATCACCAGTCTGTGTACTAAATAGCTGTAGTTTGTGACCATTTGTGCTGCTCATGGGATTGAGGAAACAACATTTTGTTAACCATTTCGAGCTCTAATTTACAAAGGGAATAACACAGAATCCAGTAGCCTTGTCTTTCCTTTAATTTTCATGAGGCTTTGTAGATGACCCCGAAAGGTTTATGTGATTGCATTTTCTCATTCAGAAACAAGGATAATAGTGTCCTTCCTGCTTAATCCTCAAGGCTGTTATAAAGGAAAAACTAAGACATTATTTGCAAAGGTCCTTTGAAAAATCACTCTATATATCACGAGTTGCTGAAAAACTCTAAAAAACACCACTTTGGGTTTCAGAATACTTTACTTGAAGTATTTATTTCTGCTAACACTAGAGAGCTGGATGAATTACCTTCAGACATGATTCAAAGTTTGTAATCAGATGACAACATGAATGTCCAATTAAGAAATATGAGTTTTCTCTTCTCTATAGAAATTACTGTAGAAATCCAGCACTTTATAGTCATAACAACTAGTTAGTGCTAGCTTATTTCTACTGTACAATCAACATAGAGTACATATGTTGACTATTAGGACCCATCAATAGATGTCATCCTCAAAAAATGTGTATGTATATTTAATAATTAAATATATCTAACTATTTCTTATCTTCCTGCATTTCCCAAAAGGTCAAGGTAAAATGAATGCAGAGAATGGGATTGCAGGATAAACTCGATCCATGGTACAGAATAAATCAGCACTGATGCCTCAGGAAACAGTAGCACTTAATTGAGGTTCCTGCAGCCCAAGCCTTGAGCTCCCACCTCCTTACCAGGCCTCCTTCTTTGTTCCGAGGTAGAGGCTTTGGGGGACTCATCTTCATCACTGCTGATCACTGCACAGAAGAGAAAAACCCCTTAGTGTCTTAGGATGGGGCCAAGGAGCCCATGGACAGAAAACCCCATAACGAGAAGCTAAGTTAACTCAGGTCTCCCTGGTCTGTACCCAAATGTGCGACCTGCAGGTTGCTTCAAGTCCTACCCAGAAGGTGGTGAAATTCATGCACAGAGAGCAGCTTTGCCCATCCTGCAGCACACTTCTTCCCTCTACCCTTACTCTATCTCCTACTTCCATCCTCAGTCTACCTCCAATCCCCACCCTCATTCCACCTCTCTTTCATTCTCATTTTACTTCACCTTCCTCTTGGCTCAGCCCATTTCCCTTAATTATGCCTGTCTTTCTGGGGATATTATCTCTTTATACCTCTTTTTTTCTTCATGCATTTCTTTCTCATTTCCTCTCAGAAGGATCTTGGCTCTGATTATTTTTTTATTTTAAAAAATCTTTTTGTTTTCTCTTTTCTTCATCTCCTACCACCGTACATTACTCTCTTATTTTAGAAATAGTTTCTCAGACATCAATTCTTGTATCTGCAATTTCAGTTTTTTGGCATTTTTTTCCAATTCCTAGGAAACCTCTTCTGCTAAAAATCACTGCTAAGGTGCTGGTTCCCTCTCCTCTGCCTCCTTCCAAGGTCACCTGAATATCCTCGGTGGACCCTGGTGACATGCGCCAGACCCTTACACAGTATCTGGGATTCATATCACACATTCTTTCAGTCAGTCTTACCTATTATGTCAGGTATTTGGGTTTCCTTTTCAACATTTGTATTAAAAAATGGCTTTTCCTTCTTTATATCTACCAGACGTACAGAACAGGAATTTATTTGGATTCCATGGTTGGGTAGTTCTGCTCCTGAACAAAATTATAATAAATGAAGAATTTTATTTGTCTCCCACAAAGGGAGAGAGCACCCTCACTACAATCAACAAGCCCTTCTCCCTATAATTCCACCCTAGGGAAAGTTACCCCCATCCCTCTCCTTTCAGCTGCTCAACTCTGTCTTTCCTTTATGCATCTCTTAACTATCATTGTTTTTTGTTTTTACTCACTCTTCTCATTATTTGATGACGATGATTTTTTATTTGCTTTTTCAAAAATAAGAATAATAATCACTGTAAATATACATGGATAAAAATGGGTAAATCATGTATTTTGAATTATTATAGAGCAGCAGTTCTCAACCTGTGGGTGGTGACCCCTTTGGGGGTTGAATGACCCTTTCACAGGGGTCACCTAAGACCATTGGAAAACACATATATAATTACATATTGTTTTTATGATTAATCACTATGCTTTAATTATGTTCAATTTGTAACAATGAAATTGGGGGTCACCACAACATGAGAATTGTATTAAAGGGTCGAGGCATTAGGAAGGTTGAGAACCACTGTTATAGAGGAAGCATATCTGAGTAACCATAACTTTGGTCAAGTAATAGAAGATTGACAACACCCCAGAAGCCTCTTAGTGATGACTGTTACTAACTGTTCCCACCAATATTTCTTAAGTTAACCATCACTTTGACTTTCAATATCACAGATAATTAAGTTTGTCAGTTCTATATTTTATATAAATTTGTATAAGTGGAACCATGTCTTCTTTATGTCTCTGCTTCTCTGCCATTTAGTTGTGGGGATTTGACTTATTTTTTCAACATTATGTGTGTTAAAGTCATTTGTATTTACATTGCACATTTATTTTCACTGCTGTACAGTATTCCATAATATAAATTATCCATTAAAAAATAAAACCATTTGCCGAAGCCGGTTTGGCTCAGTGGATAGAGCGTCAGCCTGCGGACTGAGAGGTCCCAAGTTCGATTCCGGTCAGGGGCATGTGCCTTGGTTGCAGGCACAACCCCAGTGGGAGATGTGCAGGAGGCAGCTGATCGATGTTTCTCTCTCGTCGATGTTTCTGACTCTCTATCTCTCTCTCTCCCTTCCTCTCTGTAAAAAATCAATAAAATATATTTAAAAAAAAAAAAAAAAAAAAAAAAAAAAAAAAATAAAACCATTAAAAGATTATACCAAACTGTTATCCAAAAGCATGTGTAAAGGCAGAGATTTAGTTGTGAGAGCTTGGCAAATTCAAGTAACTAAAAGGAGTTTTTTTCAATGGGAAGGTGGCATGAAGGAAGGGGGAATATGAAGCTGTGATAGGTGTCCTGTAATCCCCACCGCATGCAGTATTGACCTAATACTGAGGCCCACAAAGTGGTATTGGGTTTTAAACAGTAAAGCCATAAGACCTTGTTTGAATTTTTGAAAGGTCCATTGAGCTGAAGTGTGAAGAATGGATCTGAAAGGAGCAAGATAGGAAAAAGGAGCCCAGCAGGAGACTGTTCCTATACTGAAGTGAGAAGTGAAAGGGGTCTGGATTAGAGTAGTGTGCTGGGTATGGAAAAAATGGAAAGGTTGGAGGATATTTGTAAAAGTTGGAATTGACAGAAGTGGCAAATAAAATCATGGTTGTTTTTTAATCCACTACATTTTGGAACTGTTTGCCACTCAGCAGTAGATAACTGATACAACCTCCAGTAGAGATGTTCATTAGATCTTCCCATCAAGAGCTTCAGGCACTTGATCAAATGAGCATAGGTGACAGATCTGGGCTGGAGTTGTGTGTTTGGAAATCAATAGATCATAAATGGTGACTGAAGTCATGGAAATAATTAGATATCTGGAAAGAGGCCATTTAAAAAATATTTATCTTTTTAATTGAATTCATTGGGGTGACACCATACAACCCCACAAAACACTGTCCTCAGAGAAAGGATGTATCAGATACTAAACTGATAAAAATAGATACTACACCCGATCTAATCAAAAGGCCAAGAAGCAATAGGAGGCCTATTTTTATCTGAGAATGTTCCAGAGCCCTTTTGATCATTGTGGACACCTTAACTTCTCAATGGTATTATGAACAGCCCCTTATGTCCTTTTACCTATGACTGTCTCTCAAATAAAACAATATCTTGATTTGTCTGCTCTCTCTCTTTATTCAGCCATATCTCTGCCAGTTTTTTATTCATTGCTCTTTACTCATTCTTTACATAGTTTCTTTTGTGTCTCCCTCAGTTTTTCTATGTGCTGGCATTCATTTCCTTCTGTGTCTTTCTTTGTTCATATTCTTTTCCTTCACATTTTTATGTCTTTCCCTCAGGGCCCAGCAGGGTCTAAGCAGGGGTGGGCAAACTTTTTGACTCGAGGGCCACAATGGGTTCTTAAACTGGACCGGAGGGCCGGAACAAAAGCATGGATGGAGTGTCTGTGTGAACTAATATAAATTCAAAGTAAACATCATTACATAAAAGGGTACCGTCTTTTTTTTTTTTTTTTTTTTATTCATTTCAAACAGACCGGATCCGGCCCAAGGGCCATAGTTTGCCCATGGCTGGGACTCTAAGGTGATGCAAATGAGGTGCTCAGGACACAAGAAGGTGCTGAGTGAGATCCCCTTTATCTGTCACCTCGGGTTTCTCTTGCCTCATTCTAGACCTGGCGCTGCTATCCCCTAGCTGATTTTTAAGTTCCTACATTCTCTGTTTGGTTCCTGCTTTCTTCCATTCTATCCCTGGGTTTTAATTGGTAATGGGACCTGTGTGTGCCTCTTCTGTATCAATTTTGTCTTTCCATATATTTTCCTCATCTCAAGCATTCAAATCATCACCAAAGTTGTCCCCTGTGATTTTGTGCACTGCATAAAATCCCTCCACCTGCCACTTCATTCTAAAGGTCCTTCACCTGGGCTTCCTTAGTTGAAGATCTAACCAGCAACATTACCCATGACTTCCATGTTTCTGTTATAAATTCTAAAAGTGAAGTGCAGCTTATTTCTTTTCACCAACTCCACAACACGGCACTGGTTGGATTCCATGTCAATTTATGTGAACTCTTATCTTACTCTTTTACACCCAGTCCACCTTCTCCATAGTTTCTCTCTTTGCATTTTCCTCCAGGGATGACCCTTTATCAAAGAGCTGAGTTCTCTTTCACCCTGGCCTTTTCCACCTGTTAAAAACAGCTAGAGGCTGTGCACAAGGCTGTGTGTCTTGTGTGGTGTTTAGGTGGTTGGGGGAGATGGCTACTATGGGACAACAAAGGAAAGCTTCTGCTCTCATAGAAAAGCAAAGATATACTTAGATCAATGGTAAGGTAGGTAATAATTACTTTCTTCATCAGAGGGCAATGGGCTGGGCATCTCTAGTCTTGCATTTCCATTATTTTCTTGGATGGGTACTTGTTCATAGGACTCTGAAATAAAAAAAGACAACAGCTGAGGTCCCACAGAGCCTTACTCTGCCTATTACCATTTTGTTGCCCCTTACTGGCTTCTCTTTTTTTCTCCTGTTCCTACTTAGAGCCTGACTGCATATATTGCCACTTTCACTCAGTGAAAGTGTTTGTGTTTTGTTGATTCCACGGTAAATCTCTCCTTGACTTATTTTGACTTTTGTTTCTGTCTATCTTCCCCAGTGAGGCTCTGTAGCTCTTCTGTTGTCTCTTATCTTAGTATTTCTCTTTTTCTCCAGATCTCTCCTATCAATATATCAGGATCCATTTCTGCACTCTATGTGTCTGTGTGATTTCCCTCTTTTTGTTAATGAATGTCTCCTTGAGTCTTACCTTACTTCATTCTCTGCCACCAGCAAATGTCCCTTGGCCTCTCCACATTCATCAAACCCAGTCATTCAGGCTTACCTGCTGACTCAGTCTCTTGCGCACATTGTTCATTCTCTTGTTGGCTTTCTAGTGCATCATTATCGTTACTTGTTGTAACTGTTTCATTCACATTTATCTGTCCTCTTTCACGATGGTGCTCTGACAGTCCATTTTCAGGTGGGGATGTACCTAAACCATGTTTTGATTAATAGATATTTTATTTTCTTTGAGCATCAATCAGGGTCCAACAGGAAAATATAAAGCTCTCTAAGCCTTTGGAGTAGAGGGAATTTAATCCAGGGGGTTAGTTATACATCCTGTGGAAGAGCTGGCAATTCCAAATTGAAGAATAGTCAACAGGAAGCTATGGGAGGGACCAAGGGTGAGCTCATGTGTCAAGTCACCGGGTAGGTAGAAGCTGGACTATGGCTGGCCTGCTTGGTGGGAGGTAGAGTCATGGGAGATGCAGCTATCGAGAGA
The DNA here is from genome assembly GCF_028538775.1 of Myotis yumanensis. Taxonomy (NCBI): domain Eukaryota; kingdom Metazoa; phylum Chordata; class Mammalia; order Chiroptera; family Vespertilionidae; genus Myotis; species Myotis yumanensis. The sequence continues at coordinate 29,966,718 of NW_027223759.1, read as the reverse complement.
ATTGCTGCCCAAGACAGTGATAGGGAAATACCATGCTTCTCCCTTGCTTCCACTCTCCACTCCCTTGCTGGTGTCTCCCAGTTTAGGAAACCAGCAGGAAGATGTAGCAAGAGACCTAGCAAGCAAGGCTGCAGGGGTCTGTGGCCAGAGATAGAGGGCAGAGCAGAGCAGAAGCCCATAAGGAATGAATCCCTGAGTAAACCACCCACGACCAGTGCACCCTCTTCCCTATAGTGAGCCTCCTTGGTTCATTATTGATTCCATTGACCCATCTCACTCTGTTCCTACTAACCTCAATAGTTGTATGATTTGGTAAATATTTTTTTCAGTGCAGTTTGAATTTTTTCATTTAGTGCTATTTTCTAAGCAAAGTTATTTATGGAAAGTATGATTTAAAAATAATTCCCCTAATTTTAATACAGAATGTGAATCCTGGTGCATTTTAATGCCACATCTACAGTTCCTTAGAGCCTCCTCCTGGGGTGATAAGCATGAGACACAGCCCTTCCCTCACCTGTGCATATCACAGTCAACCATCCCTGCTTATTGTGCATCATTTGGGTTGTAGGTTGAAATCCCTCTCTTTATTTTTATTTAAAAATTTAAGAAATTTTAAAATTTATCTTTGAAATTTGAATTTCCTCTCTTTATACTAGTATACATTGTTCCCAATCATTATGATGCTCTGGGATTTTATTTTCAAGCAGGTTTGCTCTCAGACCACATTGGGAGTCATAATGTCATTGCATCCTCCCCCCCCCCCCCCCGCCCACACACACACAAACGCACACATGCGCACATGCACACACACAAGAATCGCTTCCTTGCTCATTACTCCTCACAATTCTTTCCTTTCACCCTTCCTATTCCCACCAGCAGGACTGGTGGCTACATGGCTAACATTGATTCATATACTTTAAAAGATATTTTTAAATTAAACTTTTTGAGTAAATGATTTGCTAAAAGTATAACTATGCTTTCAAAAATAACTCTGAGAAGTTTTTCTTTTATAAAAATTTATTGCTAATTTAAATATTCTTTCTTAAATAACACTTCCCACTGGAAGCTACATTGCAATGCCTTCCATAGTGAATTTTCCTGAATCTCCTCCCTGTCACTCATTTCCAAAGGAGAGTCATGCAACAAACACATGATTCTTCTTATAGACTAGTGTGCTCTAGGGTACAGAATCTGAGGCCCTCAATTTATTTTCTGGGGCCTGAGGTTGGTATTACTGTTATCACTGCTTTTCCAAATATCCCAGTTTACTGTAGTAGTTAAAAGCTTAGACTCTGGCACTAGATACAAATAATAATGATCATTAAACATAGTGATATTAACACATGCTTGGAACACTGATGAGGTACCAGGCATGATTGTGAATACTTTACATCACATAACTTGTTTAAAATCCATCACCCTGTGAAGTAGGTACTGTTATCACCTCCATTTTAAAAATGATGAAACTAAGGGACAAAGAGGGAAAGCCACTTCCCAAGGGCACAGGGCAGAATTTAAAGCCAGCCATGGGTCAACAGAGTTTCTGTTCTGACATCACCCTAAGGCGAGGTCTATCCCTAGTCTCAGTGGCTGAACTTGCACAAATAGCCAAAGTCTCAGTTCATTCTTTGTTCTCTGAAAAATGTGGTTGATACACCATCATTGTATTTTTTAAATCCTCACCTGAGGACATGTTCATTGATTTTAGAGAAAAAAAGCGGGGGGGGGGGGGAGAGAGAGAGAGAGAGAGAGAGAGAGAGAGAGAGAGAGAGAGAGAAAGAGAAAGAAAGAAATTGGTTGCCTCCTGTATGTGCCCCAATTGGGAACTGAACCGGCAACCTAGGTATGTGCCCTGCCAGGGAATTGAACCCTCGACCTTTCCATGTACAGGATGATGTTCCAACCAACTGAGTCACACTGGCCAGGGTGTTATACCATCATTTTAAGTGTTTGAGAAGATTAAATAAAATATTGCCTATATCACTATAAGAGATATTGTGACTGATTAGAAAATTAACTCTTTTTGATTAATACCTTAAATTTATAATATTTTAAATAATTCAATACCATTATTAAGAGTGTTATAGATTAAGGGATGGTCAAGAGTTGTAAACAGTGGCTATTGATTGCTAAATTACCAAAGTATTTTTTTGGAGGCTGGTCAGGTGTTTGGAGGGCAGATCCAGGCCTGCTGCTCCAGAGATGATGGGAGAGGGTTTGCTCGGGAGGCACATGGCGTCCATGGTAAGGGACACAACTGGTAAGAGACCCTGGCCCAGGAGGAACACACTTATTACCCCTACCCCACCACCCTTGTTACAGTGCTGGCCACAGCTGGATGTGATGTCAAAGCAAGGCTGCAGCCAGATTCAAGCAAGACAGAAGCAGAAAACTGTGAAGCCAGGTGCATGGGCAATAGGTCCAGGCCCAGGTTGTCAGGAGCTGGCAGCAAGTGCATTTAAGGAATAAGGAAGGAGTGACCCTCCCAGGCAACCAGGAAAATGAGGACTCTGTTATCTAAATCCTTGGATAAATTGCAGAAGCCAAGATGGACAATTTTGGGTGATCATTACTAAAAGGAAGCAGCCCTCCCACCATAGCACCTGCCAGATGGGACCAGAACTGCAAAGGGTCACAGAAGTCAACAGGAACCGACCATTGTAATTCGAGGGATGTGAGCAGATCCAGGTCAGGCTTTGATATGAGTTTTCACCAGTGCCTGGGGTGAAAAATGAGAAGTTTATTTCAGAAATGTCATTTTCCCCTAATTCCCCTTTAATCGTTATAAAGTAGGACTTGAGGATGCCCTCCCCCCAGGTATCAATACAGAGCCCATCTGGACCTGGAGGATTCCACCCCACTCTTAGAGTCAGACCCAAGTACCCCCTTTGGACTGAAAGTGCCTTGGCCAGTCCATCTCACTAAGTATTTTCCATGAGCACCTTAGGTGACTGGCAATGGCTTTTCATGGCACCCATGGCCATAGTGAACCTGTTTTTGTTCCCACAGCTGCCCCTGACTGGTGGCCTTGCTGTAGTTCCTACAAAGTCCTGGTGCTTCATTGCACTCCTCTTTGCACCATACCCTCCCTCCCCATGTCTGTTTCTCTGTCTTGTTGGCCTTTTCATGAGGTTCAGTGTCTGATTCTCCTGTACTCCTTCCAGCTCCTGGTATTCTTCTTTCTGTGTTTCTCTCTGCATATATTTCCTATTTTTGTTTCATGCTTCTGGCTTTTCCATGAGATTATCTGGGTGTGTGCAGGGTTAAGATTGCTTGGGTTCATCTTGCTCATTTGACCCCAGTCCAACTACACATACAACCTGCCAACTACACACAGATTTTAGTCTCCTAATTGCAGAAAGAGTACATACATAATATTAACTTCTAATGGCAGCTGGGAGCACTAAGTCCACAACTGTCAGAGTAAATATTCAATAAGTGAGCTCTTAGTAATATTGTTGTCTTATTGTGTCCTTTACCCCTTTCTTCTGTCTTTCATTTCCCCTCCTTCTTCTTCTCTCAAAATATGCACGTTTCCTCTCTTCTCTCTATTACTGCCCATCTCCTTGAATATTCCTGCTCTTGAACAGCATCCCCCACATTTGAATCAGTCCCTTCTTCTGTCATTATCAAGGATCTCCTCTGTGATGTTGACTTGGTGTCCATAGTTCCTAACCCTATATAGCTTCACACTGATCTTCTCCTACAGGATCTCTCTAAATCACAATTACTTCCAGGTTAGCATTGTCTATAAATCTGGTTTCCTGACATATTGGGTTCCTGTTCCTTTGTCTTGTTTATTGAGCCAAGGGTATCTTGTCATAGCTCCTTCTCCTGGATCAGTCTCTGGTAAGATGCTCATAAAAACAGTGCTCCCTGCCTTCTCCATGCTCCTCAACAGTTCTTCTCTGATTCCCAAATTCCATCAGGACTCAGGGCCCATCTCCCGTTCTCCTTTCCACTTTAGACGAGAATCAGCTTTTATGTTTGCAATCACCTTGTTCAAGACTTAGTTGGGTGTTAGGGTTCTCCACACTCTCTTCTCCATCATTTTCTTGGAAACAAATTTTCTCACGGATTGCTGAGAAGATGGAGAGAAAAGATACTTAGAGATTTCCATCAGAGACCAGGGACATCATCTCAAATTTACATGTTTAAGAATTTCTAACCCTTGGGTCACTCAGAGCTCATTGGGTCCCCATCCTCATGGTAAAGTTCTCCATCATTGCTGGGACAGAAAAAAGAACCCCCAACAAACAACTATTTATATTTTGCACACAGAAAGTAGCCACTCAAATGTCAGTATAAAGGAATTGTGAAAACATAGTAAAAAAAATCATATGGTTGGGAAAGAGAATATCAAAATAAATACTGGAAGTTAAGTGTGTTTTCTGAACTGTTCCAAGTATAATGAAGACACAGAAGGGTTTCTCAGTAGAAGGACTAGGATCCTAGAGAGATCCTTGTGATGAAGATAAAGCCCAACAGCTTTAAAGATGAGCCTGGAGAAGAGTAGGGTTGGATTTAATTGGGTCAGGGAGGATAAGTTTTTCCCAAAGAGATAGACCAGAGGACACTGGTGGAATTAGACAGACCTCCTGGGGGATTCATTTCAGAAATAAGGAAAGGACACTGAACCTGCAAGCAGGGAATGAATATTTCAGCACTGGAGGATGCCTCTAGATTGTTGGACCAAGGACACAGGAGGCTGCAGTGAGGAGGGACAGCATTAACCTAGGGCCTCTGCATGTAGATGACACAATAAATGTAAGGAGGAAGTACATAAAGCAAGAAGTCTGGGTGTGAGTGTCTATGGGGAGACCATGGAGGATGAGGCACTGTGGAAGGACATGAAGGCTACCCTAGGCTGATAATGGGAGCTCCTATTGGGACCATGCCCATTGGTTGGTAGATGAACAAGACTGTGGGAACCACGGATGCTTTGTCATTCCAGGACATAGCTATAAATCCAGAAAAAATCAAGTGGAAGATAGGAGGAGAAAATAGGGCTTAAAGCCAGAAATGGTGAAAGTAACCTATGGTCAGGTGTTCTGATGAGGGTTCGAGCGGATCTTTGAATGGATGAATGTGGGGTCCAGGCAGCAGGAGAGTGTCACACCTCAAACTACAACCTTTAGCTTCTTGAACTTTGTGTTGTTGACCTGTAGCTACATGGGCAACAGAATATGGGAGATGGAAGCTGCAGCCTCCCTCAGAGGTAGGTGGGCAGCTGCGGGTGTACATGTGGCTCACCCCAGAATGGGGAGCCCTAGAAACTGAGGCATGTGATTTAGGTGAGAGGCCCTGGGGAGTGAAGTTCCCGAACTCCATGGAGGAGATCAGAGACCCTAAGATGTAGGTAGTAAAGGTAACTGCCATTCCCGTCTTACCCATGTCTTGGGACATCCTGGTTACAAATATAATATTGACTTGAAATTTGTGACTAGGTATTTGACTTCCTTTATCCCTTTTTCTGATTAAATGACTTGCTGTAAAAACAACTTTGTTCTTCATTACATAAGACTGCTATTGATACAATTCAATAAGCCACATGCTTTATACCTACTTTAAAGTATTTCCTTGTTTACAAACCTCTTAGTATCTCCTTATTGCCTACTTATAACTTCAAATTGCTTAGCCTTATATACTAAACTTTGTAAAATCATCTTCAAACTTATCTCTCTTGAATTAGCTCCCACAGTCTGCTTCTCACTCTCTGATTGAGCCAAATCAAATTTGTCCTTGTTTTGAAGACATACTAGTCCTTTTCACATTCATGTCTGATCCCATAGCATCCACCCACTTAGGACATATGGCCATTTTTCTTGTAATGTCTCTATCTCTTATCTGGAGAACTCCATTGAGCTTCCATTGGAATAAAAAGTTCGCTTAGGCAAGTAAATTATCTATCTATCTATCTATCTATCTATCTATCTATCTATCTATTATCTATCTATCTATCTATCTATCTATCTATCTATCTATCTATCTATCTATCTAGATACAGTAGAACATTCTCTTAACTGGGTACTATTATAAAGTATAAATTATGTCTTCTTAGAAAAATCATACCTTCTTGAGAATCATACCTATAGTGTTATATAGCATCAAAAGTCGTCCCTGGGAGAGCAATAGGTTTTGTGATTCTATGACTCATGTGTGTTTCACCCCTTGTGAAGAAAGTTAAAACCATTTCTTGATCTTTGAGAGCACATTTGACTTTGGTTTAAATTTCTTGCTTATTACTCTGGACACCCGATGAAGATGGCCTCTCTTCTGTGTCACTAGGCCAACACTGAGCTTATGGTAAAAAATGACCTGTGACTGTAGGTAGATAAATTGTATGTATACTAGGAAGGACTATATGTGAACTATAAGCCATGTATGACCTTTCTTCAATGTAGTGACTCTTATAACTCAGCTCTTCTTTGTGGGGTCCCTGAAAGTTACAACTACAGAGTTGTTACATGAGAGGTTGACTCCCATGAGCATGGTATGGCCAAATCACAGTGGGTCCCCCAACTAAGCTGTCACTAGTGGTGGGTGGTAGTCACCTTGGTGGACTGCTGTGTGGACAGCTGCAAGGGGTTTCACAGAAGAGCAGCAACTGATGCTGCCCTGTTGGGATGCTGAGTTTCTTGTCATTTGTCTTTCTAAGTAGGTCTCATGCCACCATGGCTCTGGTTGTCCTGTGACCCTAAATGCCTAGTTAAGCAGACCTGCAGGTGGGTGTTTATATTGTAGCCATTTTATCAAAAACTTTGAGAGGCTCATGATATGTCTGTTTTCTTAACTGCTATATCCCTACTGCCCAGCACTGTGAGTGGTACATAGTAGGAGCTAAATATATACTTGTCAAAAAAAGTTATTCCTGTACAGCAAGAGGTAGATAATAAATTAATTACCATTTTCAAATCCTTTATAAATGTTATTTAAGGCAGGGTATTCCTGTTTGTTGGCCTCACTGAATAATGCTTCCAGGAGTGATAGGTCAAATGTCTTCTCCAGTTCTTCGAGCACATTGTACACCACTCTCTGTACAGGGACCAGGTTTCTACAAGATTCTTGACAATCCTAAAAATAATACATGGAGAAAATATAAATAGGGACTTCCAAGTTACAGGAGAGCCCTAGAAAGTGATTTTTGTTGTTGCTAATCCTCACCAGAGGATATTTTTTTCCCATTGCTATTTAGGGAGAGTGGAAGGGAGGGAGGGAGTGGGAGAGGGAGAAAGAAAAAAATCATTGATGAGAGAGAGATACATCGACTGGTTGCCTCCCGCAGGAGTCCTGACTGGGGCTGGGAACCTGCAACCCAGGTATGGGCCCTTGACCAGGAATCAAACCTGCGACCCTACAGAGCTCAGGGAAACGCTCTAACCATTGAACCAGTTAGGCCATAGCTAGAAATTGATTTTGTTGTAAATGTGTTACAATTTCCCGCATAGGTATTTTTTCATGTAAAATTTAGAATTGTTATATATTTGTATGACTACTAAGTGATTGTAATATAATAAACCTCACTTACTTCATACATTTTACTGGTGATGAGTTCATGGTCACGAAGAATCTGAAGGAAAGGAAATTCCTTTATTATTGCTCTTGAAATCTCCACCTTATGTCTTTTGAAGTGCTTGAATATAATATCGTAGATAAAACTGTCGTCTATGCCCTGGTCTTCTGTGGACATCCTAGGGAGAAGGGATACCATGTGAAAATGGTTATCAAGATTCTGAGATGCTTGTGGAGGCGGTTAAGAGAAATATCACCCTGCATTATAAAACTAGTTCATAACTAAAAAGTTGTGGTTTGATAATGATATAGAATAAATTTAGTATCTCACAAGAATATCGCCATTTCTTCTGGGACTTCTGCTTTGTGTTGTTATAAATCTACCTCAGCTTTGTTATATACAGTGAATTTTTTTATGCATCTAAACTTCAGAAATTGCTGTTGTTTCCAGTGAAATTAATTGTAAACCTGAGTCTGTAATTCTGGTTCTTAGTTGATCATTTTATTACTATGATAATGTTTTAACCAACATCTTGTATTTCTAAATGTTATGAAGACTCATAACATATTTTTGTCAAACCAGAAAAGTACCCAGTAGGCATATACACATCAGGTACTAATAATGTCACATTATTGTTCCAAATTCCTGCAAGAAAATGTTTCTGGTTAAGGATGGGAGATGAAGAGAAGCATTTGTCTTCTCTTTTATTGAAAACCCTACTAAAATGATAATGAAGGAATGTAGGTCGAGGATACTCCTAGCGGCCAGGAAAGCAACAGCACTCCCTGTGGGATCCTAAAGGCAGTGAAAATTGGAATGGGAGACATGGTGCTTAAGACCAGCATGTCATTTGAAAAATGAAGAGCAGAACAACTCCACAACCCACAAGCTGACCGCTGGAGCCAGGCAGCTTCTCAGAGGCAAACATTGCTGTCCTTCTTCCACCATATGTTAATGTTGCCTGTTACTGGATTTGTACATGGAATAATACATTGTGTGTGCTTATGTGTCTAACTGCTTTTACTTATTATCTATGTTTTTGGGTAATTAGAAGTTTGTTCCTTTTTATTGTAGAGAATACTCCATTGGATGTTTTTACCACAATCTGCTTATTTGGATCGATTCCAGTTTGGGACTAGTGTAAATAAAGCTGCTCTGCTTTTCATTCCTCTTGGAGAAACAGCTAAAATTGGAATGTTAGGTCATTGTGTCGCAATATGTTTAACCATTACAGTATCTACCAAACTGTTTTTCAAAGTCTATAAGATATACCCTTTCCAATTTTAGTCATTCTAATGTGTGATGTGCTATCTCAAATAGCTTTAATTTGTATTTCTTTAATGACTAATTATAATGATCACATTTTCATATGCTTATTGGCAATTCATGTATCTTTATGTATTATGTATCTTCATGTAAAGTGCCCTTTCAAGTCTTTGTCCTATTTAGATTATTGTGTTGTCTTTTACTCCTTATTGATGTGTAAGAGTTTGTAATATATGGCAGAAATAAGTAGTTTTATTTCTTTTAGTTTTTTTGTTTTTGTTTTAAGAGGTTATATGCCTGAAGTCTTAGGGCAAATATGCTTTTAGCAATTAAACTGCACAACCCCTACCTCAGACTTCTACCCCCACCCACCACCACACACACATACACACAAAGTTAATCATGTTCACTCCATGGGCCCAGTGAGCTGTCAAGCTGCCTTCTCCCATCAATTTTATTTGCAAATGCCAACTCTGGTTCCAGCTTATATCCTTTCTAAAGACTTAATTCTTCCCCCACCACCAATTTCAAGAGCACTTCCTCTGTTCCTTTCCTATGGCACTATACCCTTCCACTCCTTTTCACAAATCCTAAATTTTCCCACTAGTCTCAAGTTAATGGGAAGTCTATTTGGTTCATCTGGGCCTACAGAACAAAATGCAGGGCTTCGCATGTGGCAGGCCCATAAATAATCCTATATAATAAAGAGGTAATATGCAAATTAACCCTCATACCCTCACAAGATGGCTCCCTACTGCCAGGCTGGGGCGGGGGGGGGGGGGGGAGCAGCGGTTAGTGAGGGACAACCAAATGACTGAACAGCAGGCTGCGTGGGGCGACCAAGCTGGCAGGGGGGTTAGTGAGGGATGACTAAACTACTGAATAGCAGGCTGCGTGGGGTGACCAAGCCGGCGGGGGCCGTGAGAGGTGACCAGGCTGGCAGGGGAAGGCAGTTGGAGGAGACCAGGCCAGCAGGGGGGGCAGTTAGGGGTGACCAGGCCAGTAGGGGGGGCAGTTAGGGGCTATCAGGCTGCCCCTCAGGCAGAAGCAGTGAGGGGCAATCAGGCCAGCCAGGGGGGAGGGCAGTTAGGGGTGACCAGGCAGGCAGGCAGGTGAGTGATTAGGAACCAGTGGTCCAGGATTGTGAGAGGGATGTCTGACTGCCAGTTTAGGCCTGATCACCGGGATCAGGCCTAAACCGGCAGTCAGACATCCCCCAAGGGGTCCTGGATTGAAGAGGGTGCAGGCTGGGCTGAGGGGACCCATTCCCTGCTTGCAAATTTTGTGCACCTGGCCTCTAGTTGATGAAATAAAGCACCAAGGATATTTGTCCCTAGAGGCTCAGCTGACAAAATATGGGAAGAATTTCTTGTTAAAACCTTCATAACTGCACACAGGCAAAACTGTACAATTTGGTATGAAGAGGGGTTATGAGGAAGGGTGAAGGGAAAACAGGTACAAAAGTGCCTATGATCTGTGCGTTATTAGGTAACAATAATCTTTGGGGCTTGGAAGTAGAGCAATGAACTGACAAAGGGCTGGGGCAGGAAATTAAGTAGGAGGGGAAGCCCTATCACATGCCTTTCCCCACCCCGTCCCGCACCCCCGCCCAACTTCTGCTGAAAGGAGTTAGCTCTGTCAGCTTCATTGGGGGGCCTCTAGGGGACAGTGCAGAGATGAGTCAGGGGTGCACTTGAAAGTCATAAAATCTTATGGCTGCACTCTGGCGGCTATTACCAAAGGATGGAAAAATACTTGGGGTGGGAGGGGGCGCTAGAGGCCAAAGCTTAAGGATGCAAAGCAGATGGCGTTCAGGGCCCACATGGCTCCTGGGAGCCCATGCGCCCAAGGCCCAGAAGATGGGCAGGGTCCTGGGCTCCAAATCCGAATCTGAAAAGATCCGAGAACCCACTCCCAGGCTCCCCTCCCGCTCTGGGTTTACACCAACTTGCCCAGGGCTGGCCATTTCCTCAGATGGAAGTGAGAGGGGATCCCTGCCCTCCCACCACACCCACCATGTTCCTGGAGGCACCATGCTTGATTTATGTATTAGAAATATTTTCTGCCAGTTTGCCCTTCATTTTTATAACTATGTGTGTTGATGAGGAGAAATCTTTTTGATGAAGCCAAATCTATTTTTTGTGTGATTAATAACTTTAGTGTAATAAGAAATCTTTGTCTACCCTAAGTTAATGAAAATATTCAAAAATCCATTTACATATAAGCATGGGTATATTTCTGGATTTTTCTCTTCTGTGCTACTGATCTATTTGTCTATCCTTATGCCAATAGCATATTGACGTAACTACTATAGGTTATGGAAGGTCTTGATGTTAATTAGGGAAAGATTATTTTGGTTTTCTAAGTCTTTTGGCTTTCCACATATCTTTTATTTATTTTTTATTCCTTTTTTTTAATCCAACAAGTGTTTATTGAGGGCACTGTTCTTTTGAAAAATATTGTTTGTATTGGTTTCAGGTGTACATCATAGTGATTAGGCAATCATATACTTCACAAAGCATTCCCCCAGATAGTTCCAGTACCCATCTAGCACAATATCTTTTAAAATCAATTTGTCAAATTTTAGAAGAAAAACTTTTTGGATTTTTATAGCCTTTTGCATTTTGAAACCATAGAGAAATTTGATGAGAACTGACATTTTAACAATATTAAACTCCAACCTACTCCTATGCTTCCAATCCTATAACCTAGCTCTATTTTTTGCCATGTCCTTACTACTCCTTAATATATTAAGTCAATTATTTATATATTTTATTTAGTTTTTATTGTCATATTCATTGTCTGTCTTCTCTCAAAAATATATATGCTATAAGCATAGGGATTGTGTCTGTTTTGTCCTTTGATTTTTTTTGGCGGGGGGGGGGGGGGGAGTACTTGATACACATAAGTTGATAATCATTATTTATTGGTTAGATGCCCATAAGTACAAAATTTTGTTGAAGCAAAATATAACCATAACAACATAATACTGATCCACCACACCTGAAAACAGTTTGATGGTTCATTCAGCTAAATGGCTGAGTAAATTATGGTAAATTCATATTGCTGGATACATAATTATTTACTTCTAGTATTTGAATGGAAAGGCATAGTTTTATTGATGAATGAAAACATAAATTTCATATTAATATGTTATGATTCCATTTTTGTACAAATCAAAGTAATAAACGTCTTTTATTTGTGTGTGAAGTGTGGAGCAAATGTTGGGAAAGCAATGCAATGTTACACCCAGACTGTTAACATTGGCTTAGTTCAGAGTGTCAGGATTTTACCCCAGTCCCTTCAGTTCCTTGTTTTATCATTTTTAGTAACATCAGAGGAAATAGAAAAAAATAGGGCCAAAGTAAGACTTTTAGAATAAGTATATTTAATAACCCTATAGCTTATGAGATAATATTGTTTCTGTAAAACAACTGGCTGGGAAATTTAGAAATTTAAAAGTTGATTTTCTAATTAAAAAATAAAGGTAGGAAAAAAGAATAAATTTTTTAAGAATAAATTTAACAAATGGAACATAAATATTTATTGTTGTTGTTAATCCTTGTCCAAGTATAGTTTTCCATTCATTTTTAGAGAGAGTGAAAGGGAGGGGAGAGACAGAGAAACATTAATGTGAGAGAAACACATGGAATGGTTGCCTTCCACACTTACCCCAAACAGGGCAGGGCATGCACCCCAGTATATGAGCCTGCAACCAAGGTATGTGCCCTTACTCGGAATTGAACCCAGGACCAGTCGGTCCGTGGGCTGATGCTCTATCCACTGAGCCAAACTAGCTAGGGCTGGAACACAAATATTATATGCTGATAACATTAAAACATTGCTAAGAAAAAAATTAAAGATCTAAATAAATGGAAACACTCCATGTTCATGGATTGGAAGACTCAACATATATAAGATGGTGATTTCCTCTCATTGATTTATAGGTTCAATGCAGTTATCAAAATCCTAGCAGGCCCTATCGCAGAAATCACAAAGCTGATCCCAAATTTTATGAGGAAATGTGAATAGCCAAAACAATTTTGAGGAACCAAGTTGGAGGAATTATACTTTCTGATTTCAACAGTTATTATAAAGCTACAGTAATAATACTGGCAGAAAAAAATATGGATCACTGGTACAGAATTGAGAGTGAAGAAATACACTATGTTATTAGTCAATGGACTTTCAATAAAAAATGCCAAGACAATTCAATGAGGAAAAGATAGTCTTTCAACAAATGGTGATAGGATATTTGGATATCTACATGCAAAAATATTAAATATTAATTTGTACCTTTACCTCAGAGCATGTACCACAATCAACTCAAAATAAATTGTAGACTTAAATGTGAGAGCAGGGCAAGTATAGCGCATGTTTCTATGTGATCACACAAGGCACTGTGTTTGCTCTAATGCTCTGCTTTTACAGTTTTGAAATTCTTAATGATTTGTTGCCTGTGTGTTTGGTGTCAAATCCAAGAAATTATTGCCAAGAACAATGTCAAAAAGTTTCACAGATTCAGGCTTAACTAGAGAACATTATGCTAAGTGACACAAACCAGTCACAGAAGGATTAATACTGCATGATTCCACTTACATGAGGTATCCAAAACAAAGATAACAGAATAGTATTGTCCAGGAGTGGGAGAGAGGGAGATGGGAAATTGTCTTCCAGTGGGTATAAAGATTCAGTTATGAAAGATGAATATGTTCTAGAGATCTACTATAAAATGGTACCTATAGTTAACAAGCATAAAAACGTTTTTGGAGATGATGAATATATTTAGTACCTTGCTTGTGGTGATGGTATCATAAATGTATGGATATGTCTAAATTAATGAAGATGTATACATTAATATGCATAATTTTTGTATTTAAATAGCGCAATAAATCTTTAGAAAACATGTAATTACTTATACGGGGAAACTAGCAAAAGGCAAGCCAATTTGGGTTTCTGAATTGTGAAAGGATTCAGGAATCAGAAGCACCATTGCTTCAGAAGACAGGTGGGGAGGTGAAAAGCAAAACTGGCATATTGAAGCTCACCAGTCATCTAAAGGCATCCATTCATTAACATAGCCCCAATCAGGTGTTCATGTCTCATTTCTAAATGCGGCTGGACACCCAGTGGATGCTTGAGGGATCTCTGAGAACAAACAAATAATGGGGCAGGAGCTGGGGAAAAATGAACTCTTAAAAGAACCTTGGAAGAAACAGATGAATTAAAAACATTATCATCCTCAGGAATAGAGAGAAAAGATTAGATTTATTAAAAAAGAGGATGGTATAACCCTGGCCAGCATGGCTCAGTTGGTTGAGCATCGTCCCATGCACCAAGAAATCACTGATTTGATTCCCAGTAAGGGTGCATATCTGGATTGCAGGCTCAATCTTCAGTAGCGGGTGTGGAGGAGGCAGCCTGTTGATGGTTCTCTCTCATCAATGTTTCTCTCTCTCTCTCCCTTCCTTTCTCTCTCTAAAATCAATAAACACACACACACACACACACACGATTGTATAAAAAAGGAGAAACATAAAAAAAGAGCTGTTAGAAATGAAAAATATGGCAAAAAAGAAAAAATTATCAAAGATTGCCAATCAAACACAAAAACAGAAAGCTTGTGGAGGATTAACCTAGGAGACCTAATATCTAACTACCAGGAATTCCAAAAAGATAGAAGAGAGAGGCAGAAGGGAAGAAATTATTGAAGAAATATTGAAAGTAAAATCATGTGAATTGAAATAAATCAGTTTCATTTGAAAGAGCTCTATAGTTTCCAAAACAATGATTAAAACCAACACCAGAGCAAATTATCATGAAATCAAGTGATTAAAGAACCAGAAAGTCTCAGAGTCAAAGTAAGTGACATACAAAGAAAGAATCAGAATCAGAATGGCAGCAGAGCTCTCATTAGCAATACTAATGGTAGTAAAATACTAATGATAGTATTGCTAATAGTAAACTGCAAGACAATGGACTGAATTCATTTCTGGAATAGGCCTTTTTCATTACCAAATTTTCACACAAGTGTGAGGACAAAAATAATCATTTAAAAAAATCCACGAATAATCTTAAAATATATGCATACCTTCTATGATATTATTCAGGAGGCTATGGATAATGTGCAACTCAAAATGAGGGAGTAAAACAAGAAAGGGGAATACATAAAACCCCCCAAACAGGATGCAACTGAGAGAGATCAAGCTTCAGAAGGTCAGCCCTGGTGGCCTGAAGCAATCAGAAGTAATTAGAGCAGGAGAATAAAGGGTTCCAGGAGAGCTTCTCTAAGAAAATAAACAGAACTGATCAATTATCTAATGTGTCTCACCATATTGAGAAAAATTTTATAGTTCTGTAGAGTGTTTGGGAAGAATTGGTAATGAGGATACACAAAATCCAAGTGTGTGTGTGTGTGTGTGTGTGTGTGTGTGTGTGTGTGTGTGTATACACACATTCTTATGAAAGACACAGGAGGATAACATTGGCAAATTGGAGTACATACAATTTTTTAAATATAATTTTTGAGTAAGGTGGAAAAGTAAAACTAAAGATTAACCATATATACCCATATATCTATATATCTATATATCTATATATCTATATATCTCTCCATTTAAAAGACTAAGTTACTGACTGTCCATCCATCTGACCGTCCAACCGACTGGCCAGTACATATGACACACACTGGCAATTTAAAAATAAATGTTGACTTGTGCATGTGTGATATTTGTCCCCATCTGACACTGGCCTCCCTTTAAATGAATTCTAAGACAGTTTGCCATGATGCCATCATTTGTGATGACTATTAATAAATCACAAGGACAAACTCTAGACAGAGTAGGAATATTCCTACCTGAACCCGTTTTCGGACATGGTCAGTTATATGTTGCTTTCTCTCGAGTTAGAAGAGCATGTGATGCTTAAGTTAAAGATGTTAAATTTCATCAGAAGGGAAATTAGTCAAGCACTCTGAAAGTGTTTTTACTCTTAATATGGTATACAGGGAGATATTAGAATAAATTTAATCAATTTATCAGTCTTTGTTTTTTTCAATGTTGTTTTTATATCATGTTTTTTATTTTTATATCATGTCTGTTGTTTTATCATGTTGTTATTTTTTTACAAATTCATATTTATTTTTTAAAATAAATCTTTATTGTTCAGATTATTACAGATGTTGCTCCTTTTTCCCCCCAGAGCTCCCCTCCACCTGGTTCCCACCCCACCCCATGCCCTTACCCCCTCAACTGTCCTCATCCATAGGTTTAAGACTTTTGTCCAATCTATTCCTGCACCCCCTTCACAATCCTTTCCCCCTGAGAATTGTCAGTCCACTCCCTTTCTATGCCCCTGCTTCTATTATATTCACCAATTTATTCTGTTCATCAGATTTTTTTATTGACTTAATTTTTAGATTCACTTGTTGATAGATATGTATTTGTTGTTCCTTTGTTGTTCATAATTTTTATCTTTACCTTTTTCTTCTTCCTCTTCTTAAAGAATACCCTTCAGCATTTCATATAATCCTGGTTTGGTAATGATGAACTCCTTTAGCTTTTTCTTGTCTGTGAAGCTCTTTATCTGACCTTCAATTCTACATGATAGCTTTGCTGGGTAGAGTAATCTTGGTTGTAGGTTCTTGCTATTCATCACTTTGCATATTTCTTACCACTCCCTCCTGGCCTGCATGGTTTCTGTTGAGAAATCAACTGACAGTAGTATGGGTACTCCCTTGTAGGTAACTGTTTTTCTCTTGCTGCTTTTAAGATTCTCTCTTTGTCTTTTGCTCTTGGCATTTTAATTATGATGTGTCCTGGTGTGGTCCTTTTTGGATTCCTCTTATTTGGGGTTCTCTTCGCTTCCTGGGCTTGTAAGTCTATTTCTTTCCTCAGGTAGGGGAAGTTTTCTGTCATTATTTCTTCTCATAAGCTTTCAATATCTTGCTCTCTCTCTTATTCTGGCACCCCGATAATTCGGATGTTGGTACGTTTGAAGTTGTCCCAGAGGCTCCTTACACTATCTTCATATTTTTGGATTCTTTTTTCTTTTTGCTTTTCCGGATGGGTGTTTTTTGTTTCTTCATATTTCAAATCTTTGACTTGGTTCTTGAGATCATCTAGTCTTCTGTTGGATCTCTATATATTATTCGTTATTTCAGTCAGTCTATGCTTAATTTATGACTGGTCCTTTTCCATTTTTTTTGGCATTCTCATTAAGATCCTTGAAGGTCTCACTAAGTTCCTCGGAGGTTTGTAGAAGATTCTTGAGTAACCTTATCACTGTGGTCTTGAACTCCAAATCCAGTAATCTGCTTTCCTCCATTTCTTTCATTTGTGACGTGTTTCTTTGTCTCCACATCTTGGCCACTTCCCTCTGCTCTTGGCACCTCCGCACCTCCTACCCAGCCTCAATGCACTTTTTTCTTTCCTTCTAGTTGTAGAACTTCCACTCAGCTAGCTTTCCCATGGTTCTGGATGATCGCCGTTTTGTCTTTTAGTTGTAGTTTTAATGTGGTTGGGGGGGGCAGGGCGGGCGGCACATACAGGTATATACCTTATGCAGCCAACTTGGTTGTCCTTATGTTGTTATTATTGATTTATTAATCAATTTATATATTATTTTCGTATACATTTTACTAATTTTCTATCATCTCTGACACTTCTATTATAGAGAAAGGGTGAATAGCGATATTAAAATATTTCTTCTAATTAATTTCCTTTCAATGTGCACAAATCTGTGCATGGGGCCACTAGTAATATAATAACTATGTCTGGTGACAGTTGTATACTGAAAATATCAGTGGGAACATTTTGTAAAGTATATGATTATCTAACTACTATAAGGCACACCTGAAACTAATACACAGTAATATTGAATATAAATTGTAATTTTAAAATTAAAAAAATTTGCAATTAAAAAAACAAATGAACAAAAAAGTCTGTGGTTTAGTTAACACTGATGTGCTCATGTTGGCTTTTCAGTTTTGAAAATTATACCCAATAGTGTAAAAGGATTATCACAGGAAATGAAACTAGGTGTGCATTATACAGAAAGTTCTGTGGTAACTTCACATCTTTAATGTAAATATAAAATTATTCCAAAACAATCATTTATTTAAAAAAATGTTTGCAAGTGAGAATAGCAGAAAAAGTAGAAAACAGGACGAGAAACACCTCACACATTCAAAATATCAGATGCCACTACAAAACTTCTTTAATCTGTCCAAGTTTCCATATTAAAAAAGAAAATCCACAGCAAACATTATCCATAATGGTACAATGAGAAAAGCTTTCCCTTTGGGATTGGGCTTAAGGTACAGATGATTACAATTATTACTTGTATTCACCATAATAATGGAAGTCCTGGCCAACACAGGCAAGAAAAAGAAATAATAAGTGTACTAGTAAGGATCAGATTTGTAGAAACAAAACTGTCATTATAAATATATTATATAAATTAATATGTATATATTTCTCCAAAGTCATTGGAATTAAAAAGAGTTTGGCAAAATTTTAATTTACTTTTATATCTTAGTAACAAACAGCTAGAAAGTTCATTTTAAATTATGTAGATTTAATAGCCTAAATATATCAAGTATTTACAAATAAATCTAGCAGAAGAAAAAAATATAAATTTTATCAGAAAATATTTTTAATTAATAGTATTCATATGCCATATTAATGAGGTAGAATACATAATATTATAAAGATGTCAATTCTCTTTTAATCAATCCATAGAATCATTACGATCCTTAAAAAAAAAATCTGAACAAGATTTCGACATGCTGATTTGGAGATGCAAAGCGTCATGACACTTTGAAGAAGGGAAGAAGATGGGGAGATGTACTCTACCAAGTGTCAAGAGTTCATATGGAGCTATGGCAGTCAGTGAGGCATAAGGAGAGACTCTTGTGGGCCAATGGCAGAGAAGAGAGAACAGAACAGAATCTGCTCATGTGGCCCCTGGGTAAGAGCAGAGGGGAAAAGGATGGTTAACCCAGATGAGGACAGTGTAAACTGGGGAAGAGGGGAGAGCTGCCTAAGTCAAGCACGAGTGAAATGGGCTGTAAAACCATGGCAGGCACGTGACAAAGAGAGTGTAGCAATACAAGTGTGGTGATTGGGGAGTGGGGCATTGGGGTGTGGGCGGAGGTGAAAAGGACAGAGAGGGGATAAATGGTGATGGAAAACAAACAAACAAATAATAAATAAATAAATAAATCTATATAGATGAAAACCCAGTGGCCATAACGCCGTAATGACCAAAGACTGGCACTGGTGGGCAGGGCCGCATGGTTTCGTGTGCTGGGCTTCTAGTAAATAAATAAATAAATAGAAAGAAAGTGAAGAAACACAGGCACCAAACTGCAGACAGTGTCAATCTGGAGGAATAACCCAGAGGGTGAGGAAGACATCCCCAAAGCACTTAATATCACAGAAACAACTAAATAAAGCAACTGTGCACCGATGGACTGATATAATAACATGTGGTTTAAAGTCAAGCTTAAATAAAGTTAAAAAATAAAATTAGTTCTGTGACCATTAAAAAATAATAATAGAGTTTGCAGAGCTATTGAGGGAAATTAAGACACCCCCTTAAGAAAACACAACCAACTTAAAAAATATCCTATATAATAAAAGGGTAATATGCAAATTGACTGAACGGCAGAATGACTGGTTGCTATGACATGCACTGACCACCACGGGGCAGACGCTCAATTCAAGAGCTGCTCCCTGTGGTCAGTCCACTCCCACAGGGGGAGTGCCTCTCAGCTACAAGCCAGGCTCATGGCTGGTGAATGCGGCAGCCCGAAGGACAACAGAGTCTTGAGGGGTCCAGACTGCAAAAGGGCGCAGTCTGGGCGCACTCCTCCCCCTCTCCCTCCAGGTGCACAAATGTCGTGTACCGGGCCTCTAGTTAGATATAACAAGAAACCAAAAAAAGACTAAAAATTAAATAACTCTTATAGAAGAAAGGTTTGAGACAAAAGAAAGTAAAGGGAAAAAAAGAAGATTTATTAGGGACAGATAAAGCTGTGAAGGCTAAAGTTGCACCAATGGAAGAATAGTTTTGTCCCAAAATTAAATAAGAATACATTTTTGAAGACAGTAGAGAAGAAACTTTCACGGAAGTAAAGCTAGAGTTGATTCTGTCACCTTAAGAACACGAGAACTATGGTGTGCATGGAATTCACCAGTAACTTTCAGCATCACTTCTATTTATTCATAATAACCAGAGTATATTTATCTTATAAAATCAATATTATAATAAGTCTTCAAATTTCAAGCTTTACAAGTAGAAGTCACCATAAACAAAATTAAAGAAAAGAAAAGTAAATTTATAACTATCAGAATATTTAACAAACCCTCAATTGTCATCAAAGAAAAAACAATCACTTCAACTAATAGCACTGGCAATAAATAAGCCAGCAACTCACCTAAGAGGCAATTTAAATAACCAATAGACACAAAACACCTCCACCTCCCATGTAATCAGAAAATGCAAATTAACTAAATGAATCTGTGAAAATGAGTGTTGGGAGATGATTCATCTCATTCGCTATTGCTAGCAGAATATATTGGTTCAGTTCCTAAGAAAGGCAGCTTGGCAGAATATGTAAATAAGTAAGTATTAGTATTCGTCGCCTCAACAATTTGATTTTTTGGTTACTGACAGAAGACAAATTCATATATCTATAATAATAAGAGGATAATATGCTAATTAGATGAGACATCATTCTGGATATCATTCCAGATGTCCTTCTGGACAAAGCCAGGCCTGGAGGGAAGACTGGGTCCCAGGTTTCAGAGGGAAGCCAGTGCCAGCAGCCAGGGGAAGGAAGGCCTACTCTTGCACGAATTTTATGCATCAGGCCTCTAGTGTATATACATGCAAAAAAGAGAACTACATAATTGTTATCACAGCTTGTTGAAATGACCTAAGTATCTGTCAATGGAAGAGAATGGTTTAAAAATTATGGCATATTACTGTGGAAAACAGTATGGAGTTTCCTCAAAAAATTAAAAATGGGACTCCCATTTGACTCAGTAATCCCACTTCTTAGGAATATATCTCAAGAAATAAGAAACACCAATCAGAAAGGACATATGCACCCCTTTGTTCTTAGCAGCACAATTTGCAATATCTAAGATTTGGAAACAGCCTAAGTGCCCATCAGCAGATAAGTGGATTAAAAACTGTGGTACGTCTACACAATGGAATACTATGCTTCTGTAAGAAAAAAAGAATTCTAATCATTCACAATAGCATGGATGGACATGGAGAGCATTATGCTAAGCGAAATAAGCCAGTTGGACAAAGATAAATATCACAAGATTTCACTCATATGTGGAAATAATGAACAACATAAATCTATGAACAAAAAACAGATCCAGAGACAGAGAAGCATTGAACAGACTTTCAAACTTCAGAGGGAAGGCAGGGGAGGGAGGTGGGGCATAAGAGATCAACTAAAGGATTTGTATGTATGCATATGAGCAAAACCAATGGACACAGACACTAGGGGGGTGAGGATATGTGTGTGTGCGGTTGGGGGTGGCTAGGGAGAGGTCAATGGGGGAAAAAGGAGACATATGTAATACTATATGTAATACTTTAAACAATAAAGAATTTTGAAAAATAAAAACATAAAACCTCTTTAAAAAAAATTAGGGCATATTGATTCCATGGAGTAGTATGCAGCTTTTAAAAAGAATGGAGGAGATCTGTATGTTTATTAATATGAAAAAACTTCAATATTTTCACTATTAAAATAATTAACAATGCAAAATAGCATATACAATATAATCCTCTTTGTTAAAAAACAAAACACAAATTATATATTTAGGAAAATCAGTTATATGTGTAAACGCAGAGAAAGAGACATGGAAGGCTGTGCCCACAAACCTCAACAGGACCAGGTCAGACAGCTTCAGGCAGGTGGCAAGTGAAGGGGACTTTCCCCTCTACACACTTGCATGTCATTTGAAATTTTATGAGCAAGAATGTAAAATGTAGTTCTTTTCTATTAAAAAAGGTTAAACATATTAAGTGATTACTAGAGAAAAGGATAGGATTTCTGGCCTTTGCCTTGTCAGAGGTATAACCCATTACAGAGCAGAAACTCAAAGTGCAGATGAAAATACTCAGCCTGCACTAGTCTTTCATGTCTTGGCTTTTTCTTTTTCTCTTACTCCCTTAGATCAAGATCTCTGGAGGGAGAGTCCAGAGCCCCAGCCAGAGATGGGACTAGGCCTGGCATTGACCTGTCCCTAGCTCAGGTATGCGAACAAGGCACCCAGAATTTTATGTTTTCTAAAGTACCCTATATGAATAAACCTAGGTGAAGGCAGAGGGGTCCTGAGGGAAAATAGAGGGTTCAGAGATCATGAGAAAATAACAAATTGCGTCAGAAAAGACAGCCGAGTCCAGGTGACCCACAGCTGAGGAGAAGCTGTAAGACAAGAGTCCTGTGGGTTGTGGCAGCTGCACTCACACCAGCAGCTGTCCCTCTGCAGTTTAAAGATCTGATTCCCTCACTGGTATTCCTGCATTTCATTACACTGCACAGGAGTGTTCTTGTAAAGCAGGATGAGGTCAAGGTTTACACGAGTGTCTAATGACACCAAAGCAGCAGCGCAACCTGAGAGAAAGTTAAAGGGAGACAGAGACTGACCTGGTGCTGAGGTCGGTGCCCTCACTGGCCATCGTCTTGCCCTCGGCCCTTTCTGGGCCTGGAGCCCTCCTGTGTCCCCAGCTTGTGTCTAGTGTGGCTGCCCAGCCCTGAGCAGGAAGTGTGTACAATCACCCGGGGAGAGCTCCTCCCAAATGGGGAAATTAAAAGTGAAACTAACTTTCTGAGTGTTTTCAGATATGTCTCCCTCCTTCTGCAGCCCCGCAGTAGTTCTCAGCCATCAGGACATGTGGCAGCAGGAATGGAGGACAAAAAGAGTCAGTCAGGACCAGGAGGCAAGGGGAGGAGGACCCACGGGGAGGGGCAGGGCCAGCCCCCAAGAGACTTCTTGTTTCAGCAACGACTCCAAAAACCGGAAAATAGCATAGCTACGGGGCCTGGAAACCTGGAGAGCAGGAGAGGCGGCGACTGAAAAGGGACAGGGGGCAGAGAAAACACCCAGGGGACATGCTTCCTTAGCTTCACCAGGAGCAGCTTCCATTCAGACCACAGTAGTGGGCTGAGTCTCCAGCCTGGGAGACCCTCTGGGGACAGGGTTGTCCCTGAGAGGAGGCAGAGTCCCAGACTGAGAATTCCATGGGCAGGCGGAAGCGGAGGCAACAGCATCAACAGCTTCTGGTGCAGAGGATGAAGACCTGGCACCTCTGCAGATGCAGAAATAGAGAGGAGGGGCACCTGGGACCCAAGTGGGACCACTCAGGCCCCATACCGATGTCTCCTTCTGGGAGGGGGCCCATCAGTCAGCAGGACTCCTGGCCCCCCTGCCCTCCCTTCTTCCTGGGGAGTCTTTGAGGCTGGGAGTTCTGTGAAGGTGAGTCTGCTCCTTGGTGGGTCTCCCTGGGCTCATCCTGCTGGAGGGGCCAGGGCTCTGTGCTCCTCTGAGCTCCAGTGCACAGGGATAGCGACCTGGGGTGTGGGGAATGTGTGTGGTTGATTGGAGCAGCCTTGGGCCTTGTGGATAAGCCCAGTTCTGGGGTTCAGATTGAGGAATTATTTTTTGACACACATCCAAACCATGTTCCTAGCTTTTCTGAGGAAGAAAGCTGGTATTTTGCTCCCCATCTGTCTCATGTTTTTGCCTGTCAGTTGGTTTGGAATTCAGGTGGAAAGGCATGCATTTTTTTTTGGGCGGGGGTAGGGCGGGGAAACAAACACCTTGAAAGGAGTCAAGCACCTGGGTGTATGTCTTGCTCCTTGAGTTCTTGTCCATTTGTGCCCTAGATGGGTAAAGAGGTGGGGAATCATACCCCTGGCAATTACATGGTTGTGTAGACTTGATGGCACTCAATGGCAATATTTCAGTTTTTAGGGACTGGGGTGCAGTAGAACTTAGTAGACCCTTTGTGACTGGGTTCAGTGAGGGTACCGCTGTGGACTTCTGAGTCTTCCTACATAGCTGGTAAGAATCCAGATGGGTTGTTGGCGGGGGGGGAAATGTGATTATCTCTATAGAGAAGGCAGTGAATTCTTAGAAAAGGGGTCTGGAAGAGACATCTGGGCAGAGGAAGAAGAGATTAAGGAGTGAGGTTAAGGCGTGCAGAAGAGGAAGAGACTATAGGGTGTTGGGGTCCAACCCAAGCAGGTCGAGGGGTCCCCAAAGGTGTGGACGGAGTCGGCGAAGAAGGAATGACATGGAGACAATGTTCAGTTGATCAGTAGCCTAGCCAGGATCTCTAGCCAGGATCTCCAGCCAAGTTCTGGTCAGGATCTCCAGTGAAGTTCTGGTGTTTATTGTCTTGTTACATCTGTATTTATACCACTTGATTTTATCCTGTCAATTTCTATTGCAAAGGTTAGGGCATTTCTTATCTCCATTCCAGGGAGCAAAGATTATGTAGCTTAAGGGTGATTGTTTGTAGTTAAAGTGATTAACTACCCGCCTGTCATTTAGTTAAGGGGTTTTATTCCCTCCCTAACTTCAGGGAAAAATCCCTACCTGGGGAAACAACCTTTCTCGGAGAGGTGACCTCGGTTAAAACACATAGCGCCAAGAAGGTGAGCAAACATATTAAGAACAGTATGCCATATACGCCAGGTCCCTTGAAACATATGCTGTGCAGATGTTTCTTCCCTGCAGTGACTGTGTCAAGCAGCAAGGATGGACCGACTTCTGGCAATAGGGGTGCACAGTAATCCTACCTGGGCCACATTCGGAAAGTCTAGGGCTATGCATGAGAAACACCCCTCTAGAGGCCAAAGAAGAAGAAGGCTGGCTCAGGGCCACATGGCCTGTCCCAACCCATAGTCACCACCATAACAACAGCCCTTCATTTGGAGCCCTGGGCTCCACCTCAGGGGAAGTTAGTGACCTGTATCTAGAACAGAACAAGGATAGATTTCCGTGGTACCCTGGTTACTGCTGGATAGCACCACACTCCCTGAAACCCCCTGAAACCACATAATGCCTCTCTCTCATGACCACCCGGCCTCAGACACACGGGGTGGACACAAACAAAGGAAAGAGCCTGTTACTGCCATCAATTTCTCATTTTAGCATCTAAGAGTCCCCATTACCATCAGCTGGGTAGCCCTTTTCTCCCAGACTTGACTCCAACCACGCCTACACTTCTCTCTATTGGTCGTGCATGGTATTACTGCCTCCTTAGAACTGCATCTGGTTGCCTGTTTAGAGAAACCAAAACTAACAATCCCTTATCTATCAAGATTGTTAGACCACTGGTGGTCCATGAGGTCTGAAAGGGTCACCATGATTACTAATGGATGAAGGGGGATCATGTTATCCCTATTCTCTCAAGATTGTGTCTATCTAAACCCTCTAAATTAGCAATAGGAGCACCATTATTTCTATCTAAATAAAGGAGAAATGACTTATGGATTTGATTCTGAGATAATTTTGATATTTGGCAGTTCATGAGCACAAAAACCAGCTTATGACATGGACAGAGAAGTCTGGGTTTAAAATTGAGGAGGGTCCTGAAACTATGGCCCCTCCCACCCCCTCAGAACCCTTCTGTTTCCCAGAGAGGTTCATTATGTCCTGAAGTCCCACAGTGACCTTGCCTTTTTCACCTTCCTGGAGACAGAACTGCTGAAACCTGCTCCTCCTTGGCTTGAGACTGGCATTCCTAGGGTGCACACAAGAGAATCATTCTGACATCCCTGCCAGGCATGTTGATTTTACTAGGTGGTGAGCTATGTAGAGCAATTAAAATTATTAAACAAGTTGAAAAATGAATGACATAGAGTAATTGATTAAAAGAAAATGTGAGATTTTAAGGAAGTTGTGGGGTATCATATCTGCCATGCCTCAACCCCTGTCTCCCTGGGGGATTGTCTTCACCTTCCTCCACCATTAGGGTTCTCTGCCTCCTGGAGGATCGAAACCTTAGTGTCTTAGCCTCACCCAGCTCTTATTGACTCAGATGCCCAAGTGTGAGACTGAAAAATCAGGCTGACCTTTAATGGGGTTCACCACATTTAATCCTGGGAACCCTGGTGAAATCTTGCTGCCATCATTGGGACCAACCAGGCATTTCCACATCAGAATTGCCTCATAAGAAAAATGCAAGGCTGTAGGTGTCAGTCCTGCCCTCAGGAAGGGAGAGGAATGTTTCTTGGGAGTTACCTCAACCTGGGGTCTCCCAGCGAGACCCAGAGTGTTAGCTGGGCTGGGCACCACAAGAAGCTGGGATGTACCAGTGAAAGAGGCCATTGAATGAACAGTGAAGCCCCACTCTTAATATTTCTGCAAGTTCCCCCCTTCATCCATTACTAATCATGGTGACCCTTTGGGACCTCACGGACCACCAGTGGTCTGTGGACCACCGGCTGGTGACTGCTGCTCCAAAGGTTTCCTTAAACCAGCAGTCACCAACCTTTCAGACCTCACAGACTTCCAGTGGTCCACGGACCACCGGTTGGTGAATGTCTTGAACCTTAGGATAGCCAAGTGATGCATATGTAGCCAGAAAAGTCATACACTTAGCTCATTCTAATTATCTCCACTCAGCACACAGTAGGTGCCCATTGGGCAGTGGCCTTTGCTTCTTTTGGCTTGTAAGTGGTGCTTCTGTTGAGTGGAGGATCCATGGATGGGACCTCAGAGTTTCTGAAGAGAACAGAAGCAGTGGAGGTGGCTCCTGCAGCTTTGTGAAGACTCAGTGGTTGTGAGACAGGAGTGGGATGTCATAAGGAGGCGCCACCAGGGGAAAAGGATCAGTTAAACTGTCCCTGCACAGAGGGACTCAGAGGGATACACTCAGAGAAGGATGCACAAAGGACTTCTGCCTAAATTAAAGATTCCAGAATAGCTATTCTTATTGATTTCAATAAATTTGTTCCAGGCCACTTAAAAAGTCCTTTTTACCTATTTATTTTATTTTTTAAGACTTTAAAAATATATATTTTTATTGATTTCAGAGAGGAAAGGAGAGGAAGATAGAGATGGAAACATCAATGATGAGAGAGAATCATTTATTGGCTGCCTACTGCACTCCCCCTGCCCCCTCCACTAGGGAATGAGCCCCCAACCCAGGCATGTGCCCTGACTGTGAATAGCTAGTTGGACTGGTTTGTTTTTATAGTTTCTCTTTTTGGTTAAACTTCTCATTTGGTTTATCTATTTATTTTTTTAGTTGTCTGTCTATGGCAGTGATGGCGAACCTTTTGAGCTCGGCGTGTCAGCATTTTGAAAAACCCTAACTTAACTCTGGTGCCGTGTCACACAAGAAATTTTTTGATATTTGCAACCTTAGTAAAACAAAGACTTATATTTTTATATTTATTTTATATATTTAAATGCCATTTAACAAAGAAAAATCAACCAAAAAAATGAGTTCACGTGTCACCTCTGACACGCGTGTCATGTCATAGGTTCACCATCACTGGTCTATGGGTTCTTATAGTTCACTTAACTTGTTTAATAGGATTATTCTAAATTCTTTGTCAGACAACTTAAATATCCCCCCATTTCTTTAAGGGTAGTTATTAGAGTTTATTAGTTTTTTTTCTTTTTTGGTAGTAGTGCAATGTTTATCCGAATATTCATGATCTTTGATTCCTTTTGTTTGGTATCAGTGCACATAAGTAAGCAATCTCCTCTCATAGACTTTATAGGTTCACTTCACCAGAAAAATGCCTTTGTCAGTCAGCTCAGGTTGGAATACAGTACAGGAGAGCTGATAGCATGCATGGGAAGATGGATATGTCATCAGGGTCTCAGTTGGGAAGGCCAGTGCCTGCACTCTGAGATTGGTGGTTGGATGATGGCTGAGCTTTGTGGTTTGGTGAACTTGCAGGTTGGGCTCCCTGATCAGGCACAACTGCTGGCTGTACTCTGGGGCTTGATGGGTCCACTTGCTGAGCTCTGCAATCACCTCTTGTTGAGTGAGGTTTTAGGCAGTGTTTTGTTATTTGGTGCCAAAGGTTGCACTCTGTAATTTGTCAGCGTTACAGGCTGGGCTTTGCAATAACTCCTGGTTGGGTAGAGTTTCAAGCGGTATTCCCTAGTCTGATGGTGTCTCTGGCTGGACTTAATGCTCAGTTGGGGCTACTATAAGGGATTCACACTCATACTGGGCCTTAGATTGTGATCTGAGATCTGGTGATGCCATTGGTTTTTCCCTGAATTTGGCTGTGCTACAGGGTGAGCTTCACAATAAGTTAACTTTCTGGCTGGTCTCTGATGTTGGACATGGTTATTGGCCAAATTTTCTGATTGAGAGGGGCCTCCAGCGGCATACTGCATTGCATGGGGATAGAGACTGTTCCACGTTGGGCAGAGTCACCTCCAGGCTCTCTCACTGGGTGGAGCTACAGGCTCTGCTTCATGATTGTGTGGGCTCACTGGCTAGGCTGCCTGAATGGGTGAGGGCATAGGCTGTATTAGTCAATTGGATAAGGCCATTGGTGGGGCTCTGCTGCTAGATGGAGTTATAGATCTGGTTCATGGATCACCTGAACCATAGGCTTGTCACCCTGGCTATCTGGGTTCTTTGGATGAGCTTTCTAAAGGACCAAGACTGGCTGGCTGGCATGGCTCAGTGGTTGTGTGTGGGAGTGAATCCTGGAAAAACTATGTTAGAATATAAAGTAGGGATGGCAGATGCCTATTTCAACCATCTGATCATCTATTTATAATCTCTTTTGATAATATATTGTTGCCCATTACACAAATTACTCATCTTGCTGTGACAGTACACGTTGCCAGACCTGTAGCTCTGTTGGAGTAAACTATCTCTTCAGCCAGCAGGCTCATCTAGTATATTCCTAGTTTTGTCAGTAACTTATTGTGAGAATTTTCTTGGGAGGAGGAGGGATAAGGGAAGCAGGACACTGCTTTAGTTCAGGCAAAATGGGGGGGAGGTAGGGCAGTGGTCTGTCTACCAATAGGGACAGGGGTCTCTTTTGCAGGACAGTGGGTTCAGAAGGATCTAGAGTTCAGAGCTCTCAGGTGCATCTACTTAGAAAGCCCGATTCTGAGTTTCAGGGCTTGATGTTTTCTTTATCAGGGATTGAGCACAATAGGCCAAGCTGAGCTTAGAATTCAGTCTTCTCTGAAGTTCTATCATTCTTAGAAGAAGAGGGAGAGAGAGAAACATCTATCAGTTGCCTCTTGTACACATCCCGACCCAGGACCGAACACATAACCCAGGTATGTGCCATGAGGCAAACCTTTCTCTGCACAGGAGGATGCTCAAACAACTGAGACACTCAGGGTGGGCAGAAGTCCGACATTCTTAAAATTAGGGCCTGTATCAGGCCTTCCATAATGTGTACCTTCCAGATGCAGGTGGTAGTTAATATATAAGCTTGTCATGTACTCTTTGACACTTTAAATGAGCTTAGATATAGCCACCTAGCCAGGCTGGTATGGCTCTGGTTGAGCGTGGAGCCATGGTTCAATTCCTGTTCAGGGCATATGCCCGGGTTACAGGCTCAATCTCTAGTAGAAAGTTTTCAGGAGTCAGCCAGTCTATGATTCTCTCTCATCATTGATGTTTCTATCTCTCTCTCTCCCTCTCTACTCCTCCCTCTGAAATTAATAAAAGCATATGTAAAATAGTTTAAAAAAAGAAATAGCCATCTAATCACACAGTTCTTACAGTTACTATTCTTTGTAAATGTTAGACAGTTGCCTCTTCCCCTATATCTCATTCATACAGGTGAATGTGTTTTGCAACTGCCCTGTTTTAGTACCTCAGGGACTAACAGTATTCCACCTGTTGCCAGCTGGCTAGACAGTGATCCAGCTCAGAACTCCATGCTTAGGTCTGACTTGCTAGACCATAATGTGAAGTTGGGTTCCCTAAAAGCAAAGCCTGAGACAAAGTCTCTTTAGCCAGTGATTTATTGTGAGAATTTTCTCAGGAGGAGAAGGGATAAGGGAGGCAGGACACTGTGCTGGGAAATGCTAAGCAAGGATGTGGTCATAGCTGGAGACCAGCTCTAGCCTGATTCCCTGAGGAGCACAGGAACATGAATCACTCCACATGGTTGGTTCAACTTTGGTGCTGGAAACAGCCCCCAGGACAAAGAGATTTAACCTTCAGGTGAATATGCCTCCATTTGGCCCAAAGAAATACACTGGGGAGAGATGGCATAAGCAATCAATACACATAACAGCAGGGATGAAAAATCTGTCTGAAAGCAAGATTTCCCAGGGTATCAACAGCATCCACTACACTAGTGAACTGTTCTGATTTGTTTACTGAATAGCAAAGACATCTTTGAAATTCTTCTTAAATTCCTCTTCTGTTAGGTCGGAGTCATAGTGCTGAGGAAAAAACACACAGACAAAAATAATGACAATATCAGTGTCATTAGACAATGTGAATTGGAAAATGATCAGAACTCTTGTTTTAAACAAGTAAGTTACATTAAACAGATTAAGTTTAAAAATTCAAGCAGCTAAGCCTAGGTGGTGTGGCTCTGTGGTTGAGCGTCCATCTATGAACCATGAGGTCATGGTTTATTTCTGGTCAGGGCACATGCCCAGGTTGTGGGCTCGATCCCCAGTGTGGGGCGTGAAGGAGGCAGTTGATCAATGATTCTCTCTCATTATTGATGTTTATATCTCTATCTCCCTCTGCTTTTCTCTTTGAAATCAATAAAAATATATTTAAAAACAAGCAAAAACAAACCAACAAAGCAAAACAAAACAATACAAAAATCTCAAGCTGGTAAGAGTAACTTTTGTTTCCTAATAGCATGATTAACTCTTGTTGTCTAGACAGAAATGGGAAATAATTACTATACAGAGGACTCTCAGTCATTGGTTTTGGGTTGTTTGTTTCAGTGAGAGTTGGAAAAGTAATCTAAGGTCTTAGTAACAATCAAATATTACAGATGGACAATCAGTGGTCTTCCTCTCACATTGTCAATTCTATTCCCCTCTAGTGATATGTTATATGTTTCATTTACATGCAGAGGAATCTGCAGTTTGGGACCTCTGAGAGGTCTGATTGAGTATATTTGGGAGAGGTAAGAAGGATAACATGACTTTAGGAAGGAATTTTTTCCTTAGGTTTTGAGCAGGGAGGACACCACTGTTCTCAATGGTCACCTGTCACCTTTGAGGAGAGGAATTAGCTCTCAGTGGCCTGGAGTCTGGTGGCAGGGACAACTCCTTATTCACTGTTGCTCTCTCTGGTGAGCTTAAATCCTCAATTTAAAAACCCAGTCACTTCCTGAATCCTTGCTTGTATAGGCTTGTCATAGGATGAGGGAAACTCTAAAATCTCCCAGTACCAGGAAATGCAGGCAGAGTGACTCAATGAGTAGAAAATGAAATGGATGTAGGGAGAGCCCCTTACCTTAGGATCCTGAAAGATGTTGTTCATTTCAAGCACAAACCCCTCCACTTGGGCATAACATCCTTTATTTAGACTATTCTTGATTTCATCCAGTCTCCTAAGTGTCTCTAGGCATTGAGAAGCCTTTTGAAACTGATGAAAAATATATCAATAGGAGCATTACTGACAAAGTTCAATGTCTACATTCTGTGGATTCCCATACAATCTAGAGGAAATACAAGGTAAAGGTAAAAGCAGCTTATGCTCCCCCTCCCATGGGCTTCAGATCACAGATTCCACAGTCTCTGTGTCAAAGTTGGGTAACATTATGGGGCCTATACATAGTTTGTCGTTGTTACTCACATAATTTTCATGTGGAATATTTGGAAAAACGTTGCCCTCGAAATGGCAATAGGCCTTTAGGAGTAGGAATTCACATTTCTGCAAAGAAGGAGACTGTGAATGAAAAGCAACTTGGCAAGAGTGAGCCCAAATGCATGTCTAGGCAGATACATGAACACAGTAGTCTACTGGAAGTTTTCCCAAACAGGGATTGTTCTTGGACACTAACATGTAATAGCTGAGATTTTTCCTTCTTTTTCTTTCTTCAAACAGGTTCTGGTGAATTTTCAGCATGGATGAGGCATGGTCAGAAGAGCAAGCACCCTTTGAAACTCTTGCCCTCACCCATGACTGTTTGACTTCTCATGTGTGCAGAAAAGAGATGTTTTGGGTCAAATTCAACTCACCATCTTCTCTTCAGGCCTCATCGGTCTTGCCAGGACCTCAGATTCACTGTCTTGCTGCTGATTTCGTGAAGATATTTTTATTTTGCAGAAGGCACATTTCCAATTGTTCCTGAGATGTCAGATATAAGTGAGCAAGGCAAGCCCCAGAAACACCTCCATTCCCACAGCTGCCATTCTTCTTTCAGACATAGCTGATGGGCACAGCCAGGGAATGAGGGGACACCTCCAAGATTCTCCAGGACTCTCATGTGGTAACCCTGGCTCTTAGAGTAGAAGCAGCAGTTTACTGGGTGTAATATGGTGTCTGGGTGAGTGATGGGCTCCCCTTTCTCTTTCTAAGCTGCTGGGAGCACAAGTAGCCCTGCCCAACAAGTCTTAGTGTTGGAAATGGGCCTTAACCCCTGGGGTCCTTGTGCCTCTATTAGCCAGTTGAGAACATGGCAAAATGAGGAAAAATATCTTTGTTTCATGCCTTTTCTGAATAAGCACAGAACACAGACAACTAGAATTTGTGCTCCTGTGAATAGGAGTCTGAGGTGGGAAAATTCTGAAAAGGACAGTAGTGGTATGTAGGCAAGGAACCCAGCTACCAGTCTCAACCTCCCTGGGGAGAGAGGAGAACATTACCTTTACATTGACAGTATCTTTAAACAGCTCCCTACATCATATCATTGGACCCTGTACTTCTGACCCTGCTCATTTTCCATCAGGACACAAGGAGAGACTCTGCATTGGGAGTGTGCATGGCAGGAAGAAGGTCCATAGAAGGAGAGGGGTGTGCATCTCACAAACCTCGTAGGATCCACAGGTGGGATGTGACAGTCCTCATGAAAGAAGCTGGCACAACGACTGCACTTGAAGAGTTTTCCTTCATCCCCACAGACCTTGCATTTCTCTGCTTTTTTCAGCTAAAAGATAAAATAATGTATGTATCCCCAGTGAGACCCTGAAGACCAGCGCTGTGGGAATCTGGAACTCATTGATTTTGTGGGAAACTTCATGGACAAGTTATATACTTCTCCCTGAGCTGTGAACCAACTGCATGGAGTAGAGTTTCAGAAAAAGAACTCTTGGTCTGTGGTGAAGTTCAGGAGGAATGGCCTATGTGACCAGAAAAGGTTTTCCTATAAAACCAGAGTCTCTAACACAGAAAGACCAGCTACAAAAGAGAGGATGAATTTTGTAGAAATGTGAACCATTGTATTACCTTGCAAATAAAACAAGGTCCTGGAACAAAAAGATTTGCCTATACCAAAATGACTAAAATGATGCAAGGAAAGGTGGTTTATTGAGAAACTGATAAGATGGAATAAACTTCTAAGACAATATTACATCCTGTTTTCTTGGCTGAGGGCTCCCATGAGTTGAAGGGCCTGGTAGGGGTTCCTGGACTGTGGATTCTGTACCTGGAGTGCCCCTGGACCTAGGACAGTGTCTTTGAATTGGAAAGACCACAGGCACAGATGACCAGGTCTTGCCAGGGAGGACAGAGCTCTTTGGCACTAGAACCTTGGGGAGATGCCCCATGACTCAGCATGTCATGTAAGGTGTGGAGGCTCCATCACTGACCGGCCAGAGAGAGTGGCAATTGCTTTGTTCTATAAACAGAATAGGGAGGGACCCCTTAAACAACTGATACTGGATTTCTTACCAGTCTCAGTGTGGCCTTTAACCATGTTTAATTTCATTTGAAGAAGATAAAATTTGACAGTATTTCCATCCAAATCCTGTGGTGTAACTTTTACTCATTGAACCCAACCAAATTTATAGAGCAGATATGAAGATACATTGTGTTATATACAAACATATATATTCATGAGAAATAGCTAGCCTGTGACTGAGCCCTATCCTAATCAAGAAAATGCAGTGTAAAGACTAACATTAAAGTTCAACATTATGTGCAGCTGTGACATTTGGTAAAATTGAGAAGGCGTTGAACAGCCTATCTGCAAGTTCCCTTCCTGAATCTGCTCTCCTGGATAAGGTCCCACACCTAAACAATGCTCCTTGTCAGGGGGCCACATGTAACCCTGCTCAGCCTGGAATAACAGGTTTCAGTTCCCTGTCAGCCATGAAATTATTTAAACAAGCATGCCATAACCTTCTAGGGAAACCAGGGGATAACCCACCCTCCACAGCCCCTGGTTGCTCCGTCTGTTCCTGAGGGCAACCTTGGTGAGGCCTGCATGGCTGGCACTGCCCTCCTTCCTTGGTTTAAAAGTATATGTGACTAATAAACATCTGTCAATCCATCTGTCCAGTGACAGATGCCATTACTTGCTGTCCCCCAAACTGTGTGGTAGACATACCTTCCTCACCAATGGGGTGAAAAGAAGGTGATTAAAACAGAAAACCCCTTTATTCTTTCTTTTAAATGAGAATCAGCATTTACATATGAATCAGGAACTATCAGGAACTATATTTGCTCCTGGTTGCTTTCCTGGTTCTGCGTTCTCTCAGAAGATTTTGGGTTGCTCTATAGATAGAAACATCCTGTGTATCCTATTGTCTATTGGAGAAATTCCTACTCTCTTGTGACCATCTCAGGTTACACAAATGAGATTGGCTTGGGGACTGGCCTCCCCATTGATGAGTGCTGGATGGAGGGAATGTGGTCCATTGAGGAGCAGGAAGAGGTAGGGATGACAGTGTCCACTTTTCTCTGCCAGGACCATTTTTCCTTTCTTCAAACACATGGGGTCAGTGCCATCACTCTCTTGGGTTTAGTCAATCAGCCTCACTGCTGTATCTGTTTCCTTTCCTGTCCTCTTCTCTTTTAACACTTAGACAGAATCCCTTAGGTTTAGATATTTGGCTATTTGATTGCCCCAGATAATGAAATGACTCTCAAAGCTGCAGTTACATTGCCATGTCTCCAGCTTCCAAATGTCCAGCCTGTCTTCTGCATTTGTGCACATCCCTATGCTCACCCAGCATCTCCCCCTGGGCCCTTAAAGCACACCCCAAACTCTTCCAGGCTAAACAATGTATTATCCTGTCCCACATCCACTACCTGTTCTTTCCTGGTGCTTCCATTTCATAAAACATTCGCCTTTGACCACAAACTTGAGAATATATCCTGGGTCTATACTCTCACTCATATTCCAAATCCAACTAAGCCCACTCCTTTTCACAGTAATGGTTAAGCTTCTTTTGTTAGTTCGATCTCTGTAGGGTCCACTGTGTACAGGGATGCTGAGACCCTAATGAATGGTTCCACCTTAATACATAGAGAAAAGTGTTCTGTTTCTCAAAGTCTGTATTATATCTCTGTTAGCAGCACACAAAGATCACAAATGTCCATCTTGAAGTAAATGGGCAGAGTAATGTGCAACACAGCTATGTTGTTTCTCTTCATGCAGAAAGTAATAACAGATGAAAAGTCACTCTGACTTAGGGTGAAGATTCTTATCTGAGGAGAATTAGGATTCTGGTCATTTCTTTTGCTTTAAAAATGGCCATATATGAGAAAGTGCAAAGCTCAAGGAACATCTGGCCAACAGCTCCCATTCAGTGTTCCAGAGAATCCTGAACGGCATCCTTAATGGAGTTTGAAACTGGGTTTAACGTGGAGGCCTGGGACCATTTTCCTTCTCCTCACTGTAGGCACTCACAGACGCCTATCATCATTCTCCAGAAATTGGTGACCCTCTTCCCAGAAGAACAAGGAAATAACAAATGTAATAAGTGCACAAGAATCTTGCATCCCTATCAGTAATTAAGTCAAAGGCCTTTTCCCTTTGGCTCTTTGTCTCTTAGCTTGGCTACACATTTGAATTGTCTGAGGCAAGTACGTAAAATACTAAATTTCTGGTCTCAACATCATAGGTGCTGAATCAATTGGTCTGGTTTGAGACACAGGCATTGGTATTCTCCTTAAGTCATGAAATGAGTAACTTACGTATCAAAATCATCTGGAGACATTTTAACAATTCTAATGTCCAAGTCATAACTCAGAATGATAAAATCAAAATTTTATCTAGAGTGGGATCAGACAATGTAATTTTTCAAAGGTTTTCAGGTGATTCTAGTGTGCAAAGTGTGGAACCTGAGTTGAGATTTAGTCTCACATGTGTGGTTATTAATGCATGAGGTATTATAAGCCAATGCTGAATTGGGCAGTAATATCTATCCTAGGAAAGATTATGAAGAAGAGTGAGGGTACTCTTGTTAAAACAATTGCCTTTTCCTCCCCATGGAGTCTTGATCATGGGTAGTATGACATGAACTCCACCATCACCAGCAACTCTTCTAGGGCACTCTTCTAAAGTTAAAATGAATCCAAGCTCCTCTGTACTTTAATTCAACTTCCAGAAGTTCACCCTCATTTTCTTTTTATCCAAATCCCAAGATGGCACCTGGCTGACTTTTCACAGGAAATTGACGACTGGATACAAGACTAATATTGCTCTTGATTATCCAAAAGAATGACTTGGACTTATTACTTTCTGGCAGCCTCAGCTTTTATCCCCATCTGAGGCAGGGAGGGCATAGACAAGGGTGATGCTCTGAAAAATGACCTGAGAAATGGTCATGTCATTGCATGCCTCTCTGGAGAGTCTGGAATACCCTGCTCCCCATTAAGTATTTATCCATGGTAAACAATGAAGTTGAAACAATTCTGGAGGTCAGGGATATTTCAAACTTCTGTAATGAATATTGAGCATTTTTAATGTATTAAATAATTGCATAGTGAATGAGTAAATACATGAATATTATTTCACTTAGGAAAAGAGATTACTTGCTATCTTTTTAGCAAATACTAGCATAAAACCAATAATAGTTGTGGATGAGTATTTCAGATATTTGACAATACAGCAGCTGTCACCAGAAAAGATACGTGGCCCTCATCAAGGGACAGCAAGCTGTCATGTGGCACCAAGTGTGACACTAATGTTATGAGAAACCAGGACTCCATCAGCAAGAGAAGTTCTAGGAGGCACAGTGGATCCACCGAGGTAGTAATGGGTCCTGAGATCAGACACTTCAATTCTTCATCAAAGAGACAGAAAATATAGGGGTAACTGAACCTTGTTGCTGCAAAGTGTTGTACTCATGGATAAGGATAGAACTTGTGGGTTGGAAGTTGCTAGCTCTTTTAGGTACTCCAGATTGAATAACTCTAGACACACAGAGAATGATAGAGACACTACTGTTTAAAGTAGTCACTGAATAGGTAAAAGAATAATTTATCTTCAGTAAACCCAATGGGTATAGTGTGCCAAGGACTGGTGGGTCAAAAGTCCTAGAACATCACCAGTGGTCATCAAACTCATTAGTCAACAGAGCCAAATATCAGCAGTACAACAATTGAAATTTCTTCTGCTAGCCAAATTTTTTAAACTTAAACTATATAGGTAGGTACATTGTTATTAACTTAATTAGGGTACTCCTAAGGCTTAGGAAGAGCCACACTCAGGGGGCCAAAGAGCCTCATGTGGCTCGCGAGCTGCAGTTTGCCAACCACGGGCCTAGACAGCTATATGTAACCTAATGTACATACTATGAAAGTCTTGGATGGTCATTTCTACCTGAAGTATATGAGAATGACACTTTTCACCTCCCCCTTCTTCTTAAGTTCTCATTCATACTCAATCTTGAAAAAACTATCACTTTATCCTGAAGCTACACCTCACATTATGTATTTTGTTTATTGCCTCCATAATCTTTTTCCATAGAGAGAGAAATCACTTTCATAGATAGTCAGGAGGCCTGCACAGCCCCTGAGGTGGAACCAAAAGGGTTGGCATCAAAGTAAAGAATTTATCAGGTTAATCCCTCATGTAAGACACTTCAAGTGTCCAAAAGCTCCCTCCCAACAGCACCATCCTTAGGAAATCCTTGCCAATAATTTTTGCCTGAGAAAGAATATTGTAAGTCTGTGTGTATATTTTATAGAAGGATGGAAGATTATGTAAAACAAGAGCAGAAAATAAATATGTTTTTAGTTTCCTATTTCAAGTAGTAGTGTATGGTTTCATATATATCTCAAGGTAGACTCAATACTAAACCTGGTTCATCTAGATGATGGTGATCAAATTTTGCTTCATCAGATTTTATTAAAGTTAGAAATAGTATCCTTTATTAAAAAAATCTGGTCTGAGTCAAAAATGAGCCTGTGACCTTATTAAAAAGTATTTTTATGTATTCCATAATTATGTCTGCTTTTACAACTTGGATACCCTGACAACATCTGCATCTATAGGTAAAGCTCAGCTATGAGATCTATTTTGATGGCTCTTTATTATCCTCATCTCAAATGGTTTACCATTCAAAGATGACCTTGCATTCAACTTAATATTCAATGAAACAAATATGAAGGCACATACAAAATAAATAAATTAAATAAAATGAATGGAGGAACCAGGAGAAGAGGCAACAATGTTAATTACACAACTGAGTAACCATAAAAAAGGTGCTACACCATATAAAATTAGTTATGTAATAAGAACTTTTATATTTTCTCCTTAGTTTTCATTGTCCTAGGAGATGTATTGGTAAACATATTGCTAGGAGAGATGTCTGAAGTTTTGGTGCCAATCGTTTCTTCTAAGACTTTTATGGTTTCATGTCTTACATTTAAGTCTTTTATCCATTTTGAGTTTATTTTTGTGTATGGTGTTAGGTTGGTGGTCTAGTTTCATTTTTTTGCATGTACCTGTCCAATTTTCCCAACACCATTTATTGAAGAAACTGTTTCTGCTCCATTATATGCTCTTGACTCTTTTGTCAAATATTAATGATCATAATGGCTTGGGTCGATTTCTATTCTATTCCATTGATCTACATTAAAACCAAAAGCTTCTGTACTGCAAAAGAAACCATCAACAAAACAACAAGAGAGCCCACCACATGGGAGAACACATTTGCAAATGATACATCCAATAAGGGGTTAATCTTCAAAATTTATAGAGAACTCATACAACTTAACAAAAGGAAGCCAAACAATCCAATTAAAAATGTCAAATGACCTAAATAGACACTTCTTCAAAGTGGACATATAGAAAGTCAGTAGACATGGAAAAATGCTCAAAGTCACTAATCATCCAAGAAATGCAAATCTAAATGACAATGAGATATCACCTCACACCTGTCAGAATGGCTATCATGAATAAATCAACAAATGACAAATATTGACCAGGTTGTGGAGAAAAGGAAACCCTAGTACACTGCTGGTGGGAAAGCAGGCTGGTGCAGCCATTATGGAAAATAGTATGGAGTTTCCTCAAAAAATTAGAAATGAAACTCCCTTGCCCTAACCGGTTTGGCTCAGTGGATAGAGCATGGGCCTGCGGACTGAAAGGTCCCAGGTTCGATTCTGGTCAAGGGCATGTACCTTGGTTGCGGGCACATCCCCAGTAGGGGATGTGTAAGAGGCAGCTGGTCAATGTTTCTCTCTCATCAATGTTTCTAACTCTCTATCCCTCTCACTTCCTCTCTGTAAAAAATCTATAAAATATATTTAAAAAAATAAATAAAGATGGAACTCCCATTTGATCCAGTGATTCCACTTCTAGGAATATATCCTAAGAAACCTGAAACACTCCTCAGAAAGAATACATGCATCCCCATGTTCATAGCAGCACAATTCACAATAGCTAAGATTTGGAAACAGCCTAAGTGCCCATCAGCAGATAAGTGGATTCAAAAACTGTGGTACATCTACACAGTGGAATACTATGTTGGCATAAAAAACAAGGAACTTTTACCATTTGCAACAGCATGCATGGAACTGGAGAGCATTATGCTAAGCAAAATAAGCCAGTTGGAGAAAGATAAATATCACATGATCTCACTCATATGTGGGGTATAATGACCAACATAAACTGATGAACAAAAATAGATCCAGAGACAAGGTAGCACTGAACAGACCTCCAACCTCAGAGAGAAGGCAGGGGAAGGGGATGGTTAGAGATCAACCAAAAGACTTGTATGCATGCATATTAACATAACCAATGGACACAGATACTGGGGCAGTGGGGGCTTGCCGTTGTGGGTGGGAGTTGTGTGTCGGGGGGGGGTTGTCAATTGGGGGAAAAGAAGACGTATGTAATAGTTTAAACAATAAATAAAAAATGCACATATGAAATGTTAATAAAAAAAGATTTGGAAACAACCTAAGTGCCCATCAGCAGATGAGTGAATAAAAAATGGTGGTACATTTATACAATGGAACACTATGTGGCAATAAAAAAAGAAAGAACTCTTACCATTTTCAACAGCATGGATGGACCTGGAGAATATTATTCTAAGTGAAATAAGCCAGTCAGAGAAAGATAAGTATCACATGATCTCACTTATATATGGAATCTAATGAACCAAATAAACTGATGAACAAAAAGACCCTGAGACATAGAAGCATGAACAGACTGTTGAACCATAGAGGGAAGGCAGGGGAGGGTGGGTGGGAATAGATCAACCCATGAACTTGTATGCATATACAATTGTCTGTGGACATAGACAATTGGGTGGTAAAGGGCTTGGGGGCGGTTGGGGTTGGGGTGGGGGATGGGAGCAGGCTTGAAGAGGTTAATGTGGGGAAAAGGGGACCTATGTAATACTTTGAACAACATAGATTAAAAAAAGAACTTGTATAAAGTAATAATCACCTTTTTCTTCACGCCACGTGGAGGTTTAAGTAGATGTCCTTGCTGAAAGATTAAAAGATCCAAGTGTATAGTTAGCCTGTGTTTATATTTTGTGAGTCTGGCATTGCAACCTCCTCCCAAATATTTCTACTTGGATGTTCCACTGTCAGCTAAAACCAAGATGTCTAAATGAGAACCCATCTTCCCCTCCTCAATGTTATTCTAGAATTCATTAATAGCTGGAAAATCCTCCTTAGAATTTTTTCCTTTTCTTTTGTGTTCTTATTTACTTAAGTTTTCATTTCCTTCACAATCTTTTTGACAGCTTTCACTTCCTTTCCATTCCCACCAGTGCCACTCAAGTTATTTCCTCACACCAGGGCTGTTCAACTGACACACACATGTCCCACAGCTATGGGGTGTCAGATACTCTGCACAATGTTGGTCACACAAAGATGTATAAACCCTAGAGGGATCTAGGAGAGCAAGGGGTTGCATGAAAGGATAAGTATAAAACTGTGAGAAAGGCTTTAATAGTGTGGTCAGGGGGCCTAGGGAAGGGATCACAAGGCAGGTCAGTCAGGGAATATTCAGAGAGGGGTGACATTGGAGCTGAGCATTCTAGGTTTACTACAAGTGTCTAGAGTTGAAAGACTGAAGTAATTTCCAGGCCCCATGTTGTCTGAGATACTGTTTCAAATATGTCATTTCACACCTCAGGAGACTTCTCTGGTTCTGAATTGTTTATGCTATTAGTTTAAAATCCTTAGCCTGGCATTAAATCCCTCCCAAAACCCCCCAAACCCCAATTGATGAATTATGCCTTATCACACACAATCCATGTACCTCAACCCGTGAAGCCATGTTAGTCATGGTTCTGGTTTTCACACCATTCTTTCTCAGGAGTGCCTTCTGTCCACTTGTTTGACTGTAGATGGTCTCCTTTCTTTCAGTGGCTAAAGTTATCTGCAAGCACCTGAGTCATAATGACTGCTCCCTCCTCCAGGCTCCCGCACCTACTCCAACTGAGCCCCTTTGACATCAATGTGCTGCCTTGTACTGACTTAAGAGTGTGGGGTGCCTCCCTCCAGGACAAGAATAAAGTCAGGGGACCTCAGAGCTCTAGCCATGACTCAACATATATTTTATGAGCAAATAGTGACCTTTTCTTCAAGTACAAGGAAAGTCACATCTCCTGCCCCATCATTGGAATACCTGTATCAGCCATTTTAGGGTTCTCCCACCACAGCACACACTGTTCTTCCAGTTACTTGATTTTCCATAGCCTCCTTCAACTTCAAATTCCCTGGGGGTGAACCAATTTCCATCCTCTCTCCTTATGCACTTCACCGTGGCTCCTGTAAGACCGGGATAATTGATCCTGAAACCTCCTTGTCCTCAGAGCTCAGACACTGGATCTACAGGCATCCAATTTGGGTTAAAGATCACTAGCAGATGAGTCTGGCCTCACCTTTCATACTTGAGAATCCCCAAACCCAGCCTGTAAGTCTCTTGTAAGGAGATTTCCTACTTTGGAGTGAAATCTCAAGTGGGGGCCCTGCTCTGCTGCTTACAATGACATTAAGGCAATATCTGTGCCCTGTATTACAATAATATTCTTCCAGTTGAATGGCATTATTGAGCTGATATTTTTTTACCTGAAATCATGAATAACTGACTTTAAAGTAATTGTGAAATATTATTCATTGGAAAATTTTACTTATATATAGACTAGAGGCCCAGTGCACAAAATTTGTGCACGGAGGGTGGGGGTGGGGGGGGGGAAGGCATCCCTCAGCCTGGCCGGCACCCTCTCCAATCTGGGATCCCTTGGGGGATGTCTGACTGCTGGTTTAGACCCAATCCCTGTGGGTAGTGGGACATCCTTCTCATAGTCTGGGACTGCTGGCTCCTAACCCCTCGCCAGCCTGCCTGCCTGATTGCCCTTAACTGCTTCTGTCTGCCAGCCTGATCATCCCCTAACTGCTCCCCTGCAGGCCTGATTGATGCCTAACTGCTCCCCTGCTGGCCTGATAGCCCCCAACTGCCCTCCCTTGCAGGCCTGATCACTCCCAACTGCCTTCCCCTGCTGGCCTGGTCGCCCCTAACTACCCTTTCTTGCCAGCCTGGTTGCACCAAACTGCCCTCCCCTGCAGGCCTGGTCGCCCCCAACTGTCCTCCCCTGCCAGCCTGGTTGCATCCAACTGCTCTCCCCTGTAGGCCTGATCGCCCACAACTGCCCTCACCTGCCGGCCATCTTGTGGCAGCCATCTTGTGATGATGTCACACATGATGCCACCTAGGCTGTTATTATATAGGATAAAAGATAGTCATATATATAACAACATTATTCATTAAAAAAAGGAAATAAAAACCTTATTGAGATACCACATAACACCCTCTAGGATAGCCGTAAAGAAAAAGACAGACAATAACAATTGTTGGTGAGGATGCAGAGAAATGAGAGCACTCAGATTTTACTGGTGGGAATATAAACTGGTGCCATACTGTGGCAAATAGTTTCGATTTTTTTCAATAAGTTCAACATTGAATTGTCATATAATCCTGCAATTCTACTCCAGAGTATATAGTGGAAAGAATTAAAAAACTAGGTTCACCAAAATCTTTATTCAAAACAGCATTATTCATAATAGTGAAAGGGTGAGAAAACCCAAACTGATAGATAAATGCATTACTGTGTTTCCACATGATGGACTGTTATATTATTTGAAAATAAAAAAGAATGAAGTATAATGGATGATATATATGTATGAACCTGGAAAACATCATGCTGAGTGAAAACCAATCACAGAAAGGCACATGTTATATGAGTCAATTG
Organism: Myotis yumanensis; assembly: GCF_028538775.1. Lineage (NCBI taxonomy): Eukaryota > Metazoa > Chordata > Mammalia > Chiroptera > Vespertilionidae > Myotis > Myotis yumanensis. The sequence continues at coordinate 29,923,314 of NW_027223759.1, read as the reverse complement.
ATATGGAATATTTAGAATGGGCCAGTTTATAGATCATAAAATATATGAGTGGTTGCATAGGGCTAGATGGTGGGGTGAGGTGGGAATGGGTATTGACTACTGAGAGACCTGGTGTTTCTTTTAGTGGAGGACAAAACTGTTCTAAAATTAGATTTTAATGATGGTTTTATAATCTTGTGAATAAACAAAACAGAAACAAAAAGCTTAACAGTGGATTCTACACTTAAAATGGTGAATTACTAGTATATATGTGAGTTATATTTCAGTAAAGCTGTTTAAAAATAGGTTTGATGCAAACATATTATTTTTTCACATACCCACATTAAGATTAATCTGATATGGGGTTCATCATAATAGACCACTATTGGAAAGATTTATAATGTTCAAATCAGAAAACATTTTACAGTCAGTATGTACATTGTCTCAAAGCCACACCAGGAGGGAGGTTTCTAATTATTATCCATTTATTAGATGAGAAGTTTCAGGCTCAGAAAAGTCCCATTCTTTGCTAAGTCACTCTTGGCAGAGCTGAGGCTAGGACTCAGGTTTTCTGATTCTAAATTTTGTGAACTCTGGAAGTGAGCACTTAATATGCACCATTTCTTAAAGTGTAAAAATATCATCTTAGAGATCCCTACCTCTTCTCAAGACAAAACTGGGGCCCCAATCCTTAAACAATGGGTAATTTACATGGGTAATTCCATTACTTTTTGTGATTCCTTCATGGAGGGGTTATAAGTGAAAGTAGACCTTGAAACTTACCTCGTTTCAATTTTCTCTTAATTAACATGCCCACCATCACCCCACAGGTCACAGGAAGTATTTCAGCCTTAAAATCCACAGTCTCATCTATGTGCATTTTTGTCCCTGAAAGAGAAGATTCTTCATTGTATCTCATTTTACAACAGCACAAATACAACTTCCTCCCAAGCTGAGATTGTTTCTATAAAGACATAGGAGTTCTTAGGAAACTTTATCTCACAAATCTTCAGAGTTTCAAAGCCTTTCTGTCAGTGGCATTTTTGATGCATAACAACAGAATGCCTACCTTCATCTCACCTCTCAAATCTCACACAATCAGAATGCCTGAGCAGAGACATCAGGCTTCTATAAAACTATAGTAACTCTCAATGCAGTCATCCCCTCCCATGATTCTTCCATGACAATGAAACATACAGCTGCTCTCACGTTCTGAAGGAAGGTCTCCATCTATGCTCTTCCAGTGAAGTTAGCTGGCTGGAGACAATATCAGAGACTATACTTGTATCTCCCCGTTTGAGTTCTGACTCAGGGAGAGGATAGTAATGAGTTTACCCTGAAGACAGTGTCTACCTGCTATTCATGTTCTCTACTTTGCCTCATTTGTCCCTCACATCAACTTTCTCCAAAGCTAAAAGAGGAGCTGAGGAAGCTCAAGAACAATCTGCAAATTGCATGACTTCCTGGACCATTACAGTCTGACAATGGTTTGCCCTTTATAAAAGGCTACACGCAATGCTCTGATCATCTAACTCTATGACCTGGTGAGGGCATGATTGGAGGGACTTAAGGGGGGAATGAGGTCACATATGTAATACCTTAATCAATAAAGAAACTAAAGATTGAAAAAAATATGGTTTATGAAATTTGTTAAATTCTGAAGGAAACAATTTGAATGAAAATACTACTAGACTCCAGGGGTCAGGTTAATCTTGGCTGGTGGAGTGGTGTCCTCACAGGGAAATAGCCAGAATGTGCTTTGTGAGGTGAATTTGTTAGGACCCAATTCTCCATGCAATTCCACATGCCCCAGAGTATCTTTTCAAGGATGTGTGAATAGCAAAGAGTTTTAGAAGCTAGAGTTAATGTAGCTCCCCAAGTCAGAGGGCAAATTTGTTTTCTGACCAGTATAAAATAGAGAGCATCTCCCTCTTAATTATCCCAGGATAGTGAAGTGTCCTCCTCATAGGAGAACTTTTTAAGTTCTAGGGTGATGGTCATATTCTGTCTCTTGATAACAATTAGGACTTTACAGGAGAACACTTTAATCAGAATCCATAGAATGATATATCTAGTATTTTTGTATCTCATTGTAAATTTTATCTAAAAGAAAAATAAATACAAACAAATATTGAATTTAGTTAATGATAAGTATACTAAAGTGTTTGGGGGAAAGTGTATTATTGTCTGCAACTTTAAAATGTTTCAAAGCTGAGGACGGTTAGTGGATGAATAGGAAAATGAATAGAGGGACAGAAATGAGAGAAAGCAAGCACAATACATGCTAATTGCGAGTCTATGTTTAATGTAAAATTATTCAAATTTTCAGTAGCCTCAAAGTTTTCATGATTCAAAAGTTGGAAAAAGATATTTTGGCAAGCAAAATAGCTTATTAACCAAAAAATGACAGTTAAAATAAAGAAAAATATTCATCAGCCACACAATAGAGTCTAGAAGACAATGCAGTAAGCATCTATACTAATAAAAGGGTAATATGCTAATTAGACCAGGGGACCTTCTGGAAGTCATTCTGGACAAAGCCATGGTGGTGGGGCTGAGGCAGAGGCAGTTAGGGGTGATCAGGCCAGTGGGGTGAGGGCATTGGGGGAGATCAGGCCAGCAGGAGGGGCAGTTGGGGGTGAGAAGTCTAGCAGGGGGGAAAGTTGAGGGTAAGCAGGCTGGTGTGGGGGGACAGTTGAGAGCGATTAGGCTGGCAGGCAGAGTGGTTAGGGTTGATCAAGCAGGCAGGCAGGTGAACGGTTCAGAGCCAGTGGTCCCAGATTGTGAGAGGTATGTCTGACTGCCGGTTTAGGCCTGATCCCTGTGGGATCCTTGTGGGATCAGGCTTAAACTGGCAGTCGGACATCCCCTGAGGGGTCCCAGATTGGAGAGGGTGCAGGCTGGGCTGAGGGACGCCCCCCACCCTACCATGCATGAATTTCATGCACGGGCCTCTAGTATTAGTATATTGAAGAGAAATAAACTTTGACCTAGAATTTTTAATCTTGGCAAAAAAATTCTTTCTGTATGGTGTGGCTCAGTTGGTTGGAGTGCCGTCCCTGGCACAGAAAGGCTGTGTGTTTTATTCCTGGTCAGGGCACATAACTACGTTGCTGGTTTTGTCCCTGGTCAGTTGGAGCCCATGCAAGAGGCAACTGATTGATATTTCTATGTTTCTCTTACACATGGATTTCTATCTATCTACTATTTACCTATCTATCTATCTATCTATCTATCTATCTATCTATCTATCTATATCTATCTAGCATCTATCATCTATATCTATCTATCTACATCAATCTATCATCTATCTATCTTCCTCTCTCTATAGAAAAATCAATAAAAAATTCTTTCAAAATAAAGGCAAATTTGCACATATAACACTTAGATACCCTCACTAAAAGAACCAAGGAATTATTCAGCTAGACCAAAGTTGAAACCAAAGAAAGAAACAATGGTGAGTACATAAAATGATGAAAAATTTAAGTAAATGATTATGTTTTAAAATTTATAATGAGAAGAAAATTAGTAACAAAATATTAAAATCTAATAGCTAAATGATGGAGATGGGATGTTGAATTTGAGGGAATCCATGATAAGATTTTTGTCATCTGTTGAGATTACAGCATGGTTAAAGAAATTTTACCTCCAGTTTCCAAACCAGTGGAGAAAAAGGTAGACTATAGAATTCTGTCTCAAGCATTCAGAAAGTAGGAAAGAGACACAGAAACACACAAAAATAATGGTTAACAATAATATAGATGTATAAGTCCACATATATCAGGGATCATAATGAAAGTACCAAATGAAACATAACTATTTAAAGGTGAGGATTATCTGAGAAAATTACAAAAAACTATGTCTTTACAAGAGACACAAGACAAAGCTGCATGGGGGGCTTATGAAAAGGGGTAAAAACTATAGAAGTTAATGTAGCAATATTAGCATCCTGAAAAAATATTTGAAGGTTAAAAGCATTGATAAGGATAAAGGGGAACTATAAAATAAGAAGGTATCTAAGTTATAACAATCATAAATGGCATCAAAAATTTTAAAGTAAAACAACAGAACATGGAGGAGTTGGCAAATACAATCATTTGGAAAACTTAACACATCTCTATCCAACATGATGGAACAAATACAACCTAATTTACCACAGATCCAGTAAATTTAAACACTGTGCTTGATAAAGAGCCTTTATGAAGGGAGAAGCCGGAACCCAGCAAGGAGTTCAAATGTACATATTTTAAAGTGACCTAGAACGTTTACAATTATTGGTCACACAGGTTCCAAAGAGACTTTCAACACATTTTAAAGAGTTACTGAAATGACTTCTTCATGTCGTGTTCCAGATACCCATTTTAATTCCTAATTTACTAACAGAATATCTGCATTCTCAGAGATGTCAGAGTCAAGACAAAAACACCATAGTTCATAACTTCCTTAATAGTTGGTAGGATCACCAGCTTAAGATTTGTTGAGTAAGATGAGAACAAACTATTTTTGTGGGATGAGGGAAACTTTAGGAAAGCTTCACACAAAAGGGCTAGCATTCTGCAGGAAGATATATTTTGCTTTTCTCCATCTATCTTTTGGATGGCCTAGAACATAGCCACATGGTGGAGCTCAGTAGATACCTTGGAAAATGATGTGATCTTAAAAGTGGCTAAAATGGCCCCAGCCAGTTTGGCTCAGTGGATAGAGCATTGGCCTGTGAACTGAAGGGTCCCAGGCTTAATTTCAGTCAAGGGCATGTGCCTAGGTTGCGGGCTCCATCCCCAGTAGGAAGTGTGCAGGGGGCAGCCTTCCGTGATTCTCTTTCATCATTGATTTTTCTATCTCTCTCTCCCACTCCCTTCTTCTCTGAAACCAATATTTTTTTTCTAAAATAATATCTGTGGGAGGAATTGGGGTTCTCCTACATAGAGGTTTTTTTTTAATCGATGTTTTACAGAGAGGAAGGGAGAGGGATAGAGAGTTAGAAACATCGATGCGAGAGAAACATGGATCAGCTGCCCCCTGCACAGCCCCCACTGGGGATGTGCCTGCAACCAAGGTACATGCCCTTGACCGGGATCAAACCTGGGACCATGGAGTCCGCAGGCCGACACTCTATCCACTGAGCCAAACCAGTTAGGGCTGAAACCAATTTTTAAAAAGTGGCTAAAATTAAAGATAGAAGAAGCTTCCAAATGCACAGGGCCTAAGAGAGCTAAAAGCATTTTGAAAAAGAGAAACAAAATTGTAGGCCTTACTGCCTGACTTCAAGACTCTTTTCAAAGTTACAGTAATCAGGATCCTGACATAATGGTAGATATATAGGTAAATGGAACAGAAAAAGAATTCCAGAAATACACTCAAAGTCATAGGGCCAATTTATTTTCAAATGGATATGAAAGCAAATTAATTCAATGTAGAAAGGATAGTCTTTTCAACAAATGCTGCCGGGACAATTGAATATCCCTATGCCAGAAAAAAAAGTTCTTAGCTAACATCATATGCAAAAATGAACTTAAACTGGATCATAGAGCTAAATGTAAACACTAAACTATAAAACTTCTTAAAGAAAACAGGATCTCAAATTAAGCAAAGATTTCTTAAATAGAACCCCAAATCACAGATTATAAAAGGAAATATTGTTAAATTAGACTTCATCAAATATTAAAAATTTTGTTCTTCAAAAGATAGTGCCAAGAAAATGAAAATGTCAGCTTTTCTAGACTATAAGACATAACCAACAAAGGATTTGACTCCAGGACATATAAATAACTCTTTCTCCTAAAAAAGAAAAAAAAAAGAAAAAAAAAGAGATAGCTCAATTAAATAAGTGTAAAAGATTTCAATAGATACTTCACCAAATGGGATCTGTGGATAATGGCAAATGAAAAGATGCTCAGTACCATTAATTATTAGGGAAATGCAGATTAGAATTACAAGAAAAACCATTATATGCTTACTAAGAATAGCTACAATTAAAAAAGAAAACCTAACAATACCAAATACTCCTGAGTGTGTAGAGGAACTGGAACTTTCAAACATTTCTAGTGGAAATATGAAAGGGTGCAACCACTTTCAAAAATACTTTGGCATATTCACAAAGCATTGAACATGCATTTATGTTCAATTAATATGATTTAGTAGTACTTCTTTTAGGTATTTATCCAAGAAAAATTAAAAATATGTCCACCCACTTAGCCGAAACCAGTTTGGCTCAGTGGATAGAGTGTCGGCCTGCGGACTGAAGGGTCCCAGGTTCAATTCCGGTCAAAGGCATGTACCTGGGTTGCGGGCACATCCTCAGTGGGAGATGTGCAGGAGGCAGCTGATCAATGTTTCTAACTCTCTATCTCTCTCCCTTCCTCTCTGTGGAAAATCAATAAAATATATTTTAAAAAAATATGTCCACCCAAATATTTGTATGAACATGCTTCTCATAGTTTTTTTCCCCCAAACTGGAAATAGCTCAATGCCTATGAATAGGTGAATAGATAAATCAACTTCTCATTCATACAAGGGATACTTCTCAGCAATAGAAATGGAGTAAGTGCTGATACACACAGTAATATCAATATGTCTCAACAGCATTATGTTTAGTGAAAAAAACAGACATAAATAAACTATATATTGCATGAATTCATGTATATGAAATTCTAGGGAGAAAAATACAGTGATAAAAACAGATCCACTATTTCAAGATCAGGGGGTGCTAAGAGGGACACAAGTGGATATTTGTGGCTGATGGAAATGTTCTATGTCATGATCATGGTGGTTTACATAACTATCCACATGTGTTAAAACATATTCAATGAAACCTTTAAAGTGGTGGAATCTATTGTATATAAATTATATCGCAGCAAATCTAACAGGAAAATTAAAAACATGCACAATCTATAGAAAAAAAACTATAAAATTTTGTTGAAGAGCAAAAAAGATGACGAGTAAATGCATAGGTCATTCTCCTTTAAAAATGTTTAAATTCTACCCCAAATAATCTTTAAATTCATTGTACTTTCAAATTCCCAAAGGAATTTGGAGGTTTTAGGAGAAAATCTTGATTAGATTCTGAACACACAGAAGTTCAACATCACTGAATTTCTGAAATCTTTATCTTTTCTATTTCTCCTCAATGTATTTTTTTTTTGCAACAGAAAATATAGTGGGTAGGAAAAGCAAATTTTACTTTAAACCTTTGTAATTAAGTCAATTTTGTACTGAATTATAAACAGACTAGTTTTTCAGAGTAGAATTCTATTCACAGGTCCATGAGTACAGGGAAAGTCACATGAATGGGCATTTCAATTCATGTAAAAGTGTTGGGGTAATCTCTTATAATTACTATCTCACATCATGCCCAAGGAGGTGAATGCTGTGTGAACTACAGATTCTTAAGATCACCCACATTCCCTATTCCCTTCCTCCATCTTAAAGAAATCTTTTATTGATTTCAGAGAGGAAGGGAGAGGGTGAGAGAGATAGAAACATCAATGATGACAGAATCATTGATTGGATGCCTCTTGCATGCCCCGCCACTGGGGATCAAGCCCATAACTGGGGCATGTACCCTTGACTGGAATTGAACTGGGACTCTTCAATCTGCAGGCTGATGCTCTATCCCCTGAGCTAAACTAGCTAGGGCCCTTCTTCCATCTTCAGAGCCACAATATTGTGTCTCTCTGACCATTCTTCTTCCTCTCTCCACACCAAAGATTCTCCATTTTTTTAAGGACTAGGGGAGTATATTGGGGCCACCCTGGTAATGCAGGATAACCTCTCCCATTTTAAGTCCCAGTTTAATTAAATCTGCAAAGTCCACTTGCCATGAAAGAGAACAGATTACAGGTTTCAGGAATTAAGACATAGACATCTTTGAGGAGCAATTGATCTACCTACCACAATATTGTAAATAACAATAAAAATGATGAAATACTGGCATTATGAAATTATTTCTCAAATCAAAAGCAAATAAAATCTTATTCTTACTTCTTCTCTTCTTGACTTTTTCTGAAATGGAGTTGTTTCCAAAATCCACAGTACCTACAACAAACAGGTGGTGGTGAGAAAATGGAAATGATTAAATAAAATTTACAAGTTTGCCCTTGCCGTGGTTAAGGCATCAACCCCCGACCAAATAGCCGCTGGTTCAATTCCTCGTCAAGAGCATGTACCTTGGTTGCAGGTTCCATCCGGGACCCCAGTTGGAGCAAGTGGGGGAGGCAACTAGTCAATGGCAATGTTTTCTCTCTCTCTCTCTCTCTCTCTCTCTCTCTCTCTCTCTCTCTCTCTCTTTCTCTCTCTCTTTCTCTCCCCTCCTCATTCCTTTTCACCCTTTCACTCTCTCTAAAGATCAATGGAAGAAATATTCTCCAGTGAGGATTGAAAAAAAAGTTACAAATTTTAGGATGGTTCATACTGCAGAAGGCTTGAGTTTATAAAGGTGTTTGATTTATTGCTTCTTTCTTCTAAAGTAACCACAACCACAAACCTACTACATTGAGAAGTAGGACTTCAGAATTGGCCCTGGGTCTTCCTTTATTTCTCAATAGCATTTTGAAAAATACTCTTAAACACCTTTGTACTCAGAGGTAAGACCAGGTCTCATATCCTTAAGATTTTTATGAGGAGGTTTGTGCAAAAGTTTGTATGACATCACTGTATAAGCCTGTGACATGCTAGAACACATACACACATAAAAAGTATGTGCTGGGTTGCCTGGTTGGTGTGGCTTAATATTTGAGTGTTGACATATGAAATAGTTCAATTTTAGGTCCGGGTGCATGCCTGGGTTGTGGGCTGATCCCGAGTAAGTGGCGTGCAGGAGGCAGCCTATCCATGATTCTCTTTCATCATTGATGCTTCTATCTCTCTCTTCCTCTCCCTTCCTTTCTGAAATCAATAAAAAATATATTTTTAAAAAATGTGCTGGGTTAAGAATAGTTGATTTGATGTTTTTTTCCTAATGGTTTAATGGTAGAATCAGTTGTCTTTTGAGGCTTTGCTAAGATTGTGACAAAATGACACTATTATTGAGAAGCAAAAGAATACTTGGCTTTTATGGGTTCCACAGAATATTGGTGTGTTATGGATGAATATCACTGTACAAAATCAAGACTTTATTAATTTTTATTATTACAGTGATTATTATTAATGATTGATTCAATGATGTAGAAAGTTAAATACTTTCATTTTAGGAGTGTACTTCTACTACATCTCCTGTGACAATAAACAGGGCCATGTTAATCATGACTTTATAATGATATCTTGTTTTCCTGCTAGTCCCAAAAGAATCAGGCTAAGCAAAAAGAATGGGATTCTGCCATGAACTGGACCCATTTTTTGTCAGTATGCTCAGTCAAGTTCAACAGAAAACGGAGCTCTCGTTTCAGACTTCTGACATTCTGCTGCCCCAGTCCTGTGACTCTCACCTTCATAACTGACCCACTTTTCCCTGGTGAGCTGCCTGATATTATTGATTCTTGATCACCCATCACTGACATACCAATCATCTATGGTAACTGCTAAATAACCTCTACCACAAGACCTTGGTTAGCTTTGCCCCTTATGTCAGATGCTTGGCTACTTTCAGTCCCTCCTGCCTCTTGGCCTCTTGGCCTCTTGGCACACCTTATGATGAACAAAAAATGCAGAAACACTTCTTATTTCCAGGTATTTCTAACTGTCATGTACAGACAGTTATTCTTTGACTCTGATAATTTCACAAAAATATTTCCTGCAGCCCAGCCAGTTTGGCTCAGCGGTTGAGAGTAGACCTATGAACCAGGAGGTCGGTTACTGGTTGGGGCAGATGCCTGGGTTGTGGGCTTGATCTCCATTGTAGGGCATGCAGCAGGCAGTTGAACAATGACTCTCTCTCATCATTGATGCTTCTATCTCTCCTTCTTCATTCCTCTTTGGAATCAATAAAAATATGTTTAAAAAATATTTCCTACAAAAATGTTTCAACTTCAAAAATATTCATTTAAAAAAGATTTATTTCAACAGTTCAGTACTTACCTGGACTGTTGAACCAACAGAAGAATTAAATTTAAAATTACTAGGAAGTAAAGCAGATGACATCTATTGTGGACAACTAACCCAATATTCTAGGCCAGGCCTGCCTGTATAGTCTACACCCTCATATTTCCTTTTTTCCTTATTTAGTCCCTTCTTACCTCACAAATAATATAAGAGGCCAAGCACTCACAATAACAGTTAATGTTTCCTTTTATTCTTAATTTCTGACTGGAAAGAACTTTGGGCATCATCTTTAAACCTACTTCATAGGTCAAAATAAAAAACTGATTACACATATAGTCAAGTATGTTGAATACCTGGTGATATCAGACCAAATAAAGATTTGAAAGAATACTTTTTCCCCTTGGGTAGGAATTGCAATGACCACCCCAAAAACAGACAACCAGAAAAATGTTTAAATTTCTTTGCATGTGTTACATTAGACAACAGAATTACTCTTGACCAAATCTTTCCTGAACAAACTGGGATTTGCTCTATTGCTAATACTTCCTATTATACTTGGATGAAACATTTCTGATAAAATAAAAATTAAGCTAGATAAAATGTAGGTATAAGCAAAATAATTACATACAATGTCCACTGATACCACATGTTTGTTTAATATTTTCATGTGACTGCCTGTGGCTCAGTGTCATAAAGATGCTACTCTAATAGTGGTTGCTCAACATTTTTTAAATGATCACTAAGGCCTTTGAGACTTCATATGAGAAACCTTAAGGGACGATAGATGTTTTCCCTTAAAGAAACATGTCAGGAAAGCCTTCCTCTGTTTTGATGCTCTTGTGGCTCAAATGTGGTCTATCGCTCCTAAGAAAAGAGAAAACCACTCTTTTTCTTATGTGACATGCAATACTTGGAATGAGCCTTCCTGGTGATGAGGGACCAACAATGGCATAACATTCCCAAACTGAGCCATCTGACAATGGAGAACCAATGATGCTTTTAATAACTGATCAGTGCTGCTTTCTTTTTTTTTTCTTTAAAAAATATTTTTATTGATTTCAGATAGGAAGGTAGAGGGAGAGAGAGATAGAAACATCAATGAGTAGAATCACTGATTGGCTGCCTCCTGTATGCCTCACTGGGGATTAAGCCAGCAACCCAGGCATGTGCCCTGACTGGGAATCCAACCATGACCTCCTGGTTCATAGGCTGACCCTCAACCACTGAGCCACATCAGCCAGGCGATCAGTGCTGCTTTCTGATAATTAATCAGTTATGCTTTCAAGGAAAGCTCTTGATCAAAAGGTAAAATTTGTAAAATTATATATAAATGAAGCCACTTTAAAATGCCATGCCAGAATAACTGCATTGCATGTCTTATGCTTCAAACATTTGCACTGTTAAAACAGGGCAAAATACCCTTGGGACTGGACTTAACGCAACATTGTGTCTCAAAGAATTGTTTTCAAGGATAGCAAGAAAACAGACATGACTTTGGGACTGATGACTACCAGACTGAAAATTAAAAACATTGCTTAGAATTAGCATCACTATATTAGCTCATCTTCACCAATAGAAATGCCTTCCTTCTGTTGATGTAAATATTCCCCTTCCATTTCTCATAAATATCCCTGGACTTTGTCTCCTCATTGGAACACTTTTTATGCTTCTGCCTGAATAAGTGCTTTTCTGAATCCTTTGACCTCAAATAAGTGCTTGTTGTCTCTCACGTTGTAAAGCATTTTATTTTCAGGTAAACAGTTTCCTAGAAGTAATAGAATGAAGGCATATGGAGGATGCTCAGAAAAAGATTCATGAGGAAAACAAAGCTCTAAATTTTGATGCTGGATACCTGTCATCTAGGAGTGCAACCTTAATGTTAATATCTCGTTAGCATTGTATGCAGAGGGATTCTTGGGTTGCTCCTCCCTCACTTGTTTCTAAAGAGTCCAGGGTATTGATCACTGCATAAAGGAATAACATCCTTTGTGTGTCTCAGTGAGTGGCCAAGGAACCAACCCCACAGGAAATTCATGAATGAGAAAACTTGGAAAAATCTTGAACACCCATGCAAATCATGGCCATCATCCAGGCCACCTGGTCTGTCCTCCTTAGTCACTTGCCTTGTGAACTATTGGTCCTCTATTTCCCGTCCCCAGAGTTGAGACAAGTCACTGCTCCGTTGAATATTACTTTCCCATACTTCTCTCTCTTCTTCTTCCTCTTTCCCCTTCTATTATCTATTTGTTCTTAAATACTTTCTTAGTATGTTTTCCTAAATAGACATGTTTCCAATATCTTCTGAGAAAGTAGGAAGGGAAAACCCATCACCAGTCTGTGCACTAAAGAGCTGCAGGTCTTATGACCACTGGTGCTGCCCATAGGATTAGGGAAACAATGTTTTATTAACTGCTTCAAGCTCTAATTTTACAAAGGATATAACACAGAATCCAGGAAGCTAGTCTTGTCTTTCCCTTTATCTCCATGTGACTTTGTAGGAGATTTTAAACATTTATGTGATTTTATTTTCTCATTTAGAAACAAGAGTAACAATGGCCATCTTTCTCACTCAGGGTTGTTGTAAAGGAAAAGGTAAGACACTATTTGCAAAGATCCTTTGTAAAGTCATTCCATATGTCATGACTTTCAGGAGAACTCTCTAAAAAACAACACTTTGGGTTTTAAAAAACTATCCATTTCTGCTAAGCCAGGAGAGCTGGAGGAATTGACCCTCAACACTACTCAAACTTTGTGATTAGACAACAATATTACCTTCCAATAAAGAAATATTTAGCTTTCTCCTCTCTGTAGAAATCACTGTATAAATCCAACACTTTATAATCATAGAATTAGTTTTAAAATAAATTCACTACTTTGCTAGCCTGTTTTTACTATACAATCAATAGATGGGTGCATAGCTTGATTAATAGCACCTATGAATTAATAGTCCTCATGTTTAAAAAATATAAATATAATGATTTCTTATTACCTTGCACATCCCAAAAGGTCAAGTAAAATAAACATAGAGAATGGGATTCCAGGATAAACTGGGTCTGTGGTATAGGATGAACTCAGAATTGATGCCTCAGGAAACAGTGCCTCTTAATTGAGGTTCCTGCACCTCAACCCCTGAGCTCCCACCTCCTTACCTGGCTCCCTTTTCAATGCTGAGGTGGAAGCTTCAGGGGGCTCACCTCCATCACTGGATTCTCTGGAGTCCTCACTGTTGATCTCTGCACAAAGGAGAAAAAACCCATAGTGTCTCAGGGTGGGGTCATGGCAACCACTGAGTGGAAACCCCTTCATGGGAGCATTAGGAAGACCTAGAAGCCAACTTAACTCAGGTCCCTCTGGTCTGTGCCCAATGTGGGTGACCTGCAGGTTGCTTCAGATCCTATCCAGAAGGTGATGAAGTTCAACCACAGAGGGCAGCTTTGCCCAACCTGAAGCACTTTTCTGCCCCCACCCTCGCTCAGCTTGCTATCCCCATCCCCATTCTACCTCAACTCCGTGTTCACTTTATCTCTTACCTCCACTCTCTTTCTATCTCCACCCTCATTCTACTTCTTTCTTTCATTCTTTCTTTGTATCATTCCAAACATGCCTAAATATTTATTAGCTAGGAAGATGGATCAGAGAGAAGTATATAGTGTAACTTTTAAAAATGGCTTCAAATTATATATTTTTAATATATATATATATATATTTATTATTATCATTTTAAATTTAATTTATTGGGGTGATATTGGTTCACAAAACCATATAGGTTTCAAGTGCACAACTCAATAAAGCATCATTTGCACACTGCTTCATTGCCTATCACCCCAAGCAAAGCCTCTTGGTTCAGCCATTTTTGCTAATGATGCTGGTTTCTGGCAAAGGTATCTCTCTTTATACTTTTCCTTGTCTTCATGTGAGTGTTTTTTTTCTTTCTCATCTCCTTTCATGAATATGTTTGCTCTCTGAAAATTTTCCCTTTTCTTTAACTCTTATCCCAATACCTTCCTTTCTTTGGATATATAATATACTCTCTGATATCAATATTTTAATTTACCAATTACTGGGGTTGTGTTTCTGCTGGATTCCCTGCATAAGGCACTTGTTCCCTCCCCTTTCTACCTCTAACCAAGGTCACCAGGACTGTCTTCATGGGCCCTGATGACATGTCCCAGACCCTTGCCTGGAACTGGGATTCACATCACATATTCTTTCCGTCAGCCTTACCTATTACATCAGAAGCCTGGTTACAGCCAGTCCTTGCTTGGGCTTCACATTCAACACCTGAATATAAAAATGGCATTTTCTTCTTTATATCCACCAGGTCTACAGAGCAGGAACTGGTTTTGTTTCCTTGGTGGACTAGCTCTGCTCCTGGACAAAATTGTAATAAATGAAGAATTTCATTAGCCTCCCCTAAGGAAGTGAGCACCCTCACGACAATCAATAAACCCTTCTCCCTATAATTCCACTGCAGGGGACAGCTCACCCAACCCTGTCCTTTCTCTGTGCCTCTCCTTTTTAAAAATATATATTTTTATTGCCTTTTAGAGAGAGAGGGAGGAAGAGGGATAGAGAGATGGAAACATTGATGAGAGAGGAACATCATTGATCAGCTGCCTCCTGCACACACCCTTACAGGGCATGGAGCCTGCAACCCTAGCATGTGCCCTGATGGTAATCAAACCAGCCACCTTTGGATGCCTGGGAGGATGCTGACCAAACTGAGCCACACTAGCAGGGTTCCTCTGTTTTCTTTTGGCCCTCTGTATTTTGCACTGCATTCCCTTTCTTCTTTTACATATAGCGTATGGATTTGTGTTCATGTCTGTAATTGTATTATATTTTAGCTCTGATTCTTTCCCAAGGTGGTCTTAGAAATCTGGAATTGAAGAAGGCGGATCTCTCATTTGGCTGCTTCCCAGAATGACTTTGTGAAATAGAGTCCCCCCCCCGGCCCACCTCCCCTCTCCCCCTTCTTCTAAAACCCTTTGGAATGTTTACTTGAGAAAAATATTAAAATTCTATTGTGTGTGAGTGATTGACCTCCTTCGGTTTATTTGTCACAGCCATTAGCCTAACTACAAAAGTTAAATATGCACTATCTTAAATTAAAGCAAATTTTTACTGTAAAGGAAATAGCAAAAAATTAGACTCAATCTTTTGTAGAAAACACTGCCCATTTGAAACCATGAAAAATTCTTATTTACTTGCTCTTACTTGTTTTGCAAAGTAATTTTCCAGATGTCGGTGATTTTCTGAAATCCATAGACAATATAAAGTAAAAGGAAGAGAACTGTACTTGTTTGCAGTGGTCTTACAGAGTCTATGGCAACTCACACAGCAGATAGAGTTTGTGATAATGTCAATGTTGAGATGATCATATTCCTCTTTCTCTCACTTGAACCCAGTTCTGGGGCTCAGGGCCATAATGCTGAGCTCCTGCCTGGCTCTCCCTTCCACTTCCCATGTGAATTTATAAATAACCCTCAAACATTATTATCTCCAGTTTCCTCCACTATCATTCGGGATAATCTATTTACCCTACCTCCCTTTTATAGTTTTTGTGAAAACAAAGTGAGCTTTTATTCAGAAAAACCCTGTGAAAAATCAAAATGTCAGTCAATGAATTAAGTATCATTTGGGCTTGAGAGTAGTTGGCTAAGCATTTTTTCCTTAGTAATTAATGTTTGCACCAGATATCCTAAATTTTGTACTAATGACAATATTATCAACTTACTAGAGGCCCAGTGCACAAATTCATGCATGGATGGGGTCTAGCTGGTCCAGCCCCAATTGGCGGGCAGATAGGGGCTGGACCTATCAGGAGAAGGAGACGGCGGGAGATTGGCTGGCCGGCTTGCCCCTACTGGGGCCCAATCAGGGCTGGGCTGGCTTGGGGAAGGGGCCACAGGTGATTGGTTGGCAGGCCCCACCCCTGGAATGGTGTGGAGGGGCTGATCAGGGGCAGAGCTGGCTGGGGGGAGGGGCCTCAGGATGATTGAGGTGGTGGGGGCTGACTGGGGGTGGGGTTGGCAGTGGGGAGGAGCTGTGGGTGTTGGGCCGGCCAGTTCTGCTCCCTATTGGGGTAGGGGGAGGCTATCAGGGGTTGGGCCTGCTGGGGGAATGGGCTACAGGCCAATTGGGGTGGTGGGGCCCATTGGGTGTGGGGCTGCAGGAGGTTGGCCAGCCAGCCCTGCCCCCTATTCGGGTGGGGAGGCGATCAGGGGTGGGGCTGGTTGAAGGGAGGGGCCATGGGAGGTTGGCCAGCCGGCCCCACCCCCTGATCAGGCCAGTTAGCTGGCTGCAGTGGGCGTCATAGCGACTAGTCATTTTGGTTGTTACAACATTCCGGCTGCTGGCTTTTTATATATATAGATGATGAAATACTGTGTTCACTCACTGTGCTCTATGAAATATGAACTCTTTAGCATTAATAGATACAATATAGCAGAGTAAAAAGACTATTATTTACTAGTATATTATTGCTACATTTTCCATATATCAATTGATTACATGCATCCAGTCAAACAACCATTTATAATGTCTCTTGCTTCCTCCTATTTTCTAATAGGATTGAAAAAGTTAAATGTTTAAAATGGCACCCCAGAAGTAATCGACTCAATGCATATAGAGAACCTCAGAAAAAGATTCATCAGGAAAATAGAGCTCCAGATTTAGACTCTGGAAGTTTTCCAGAAATACAAGCTTATCTAATACAATTTAGAATTATGAACACGTGACTACTTGGGCCTCTCCTCCCTCACTTGATTCTAAAGAGTCAAGGATATTGCCCTAGCCAGTTTGGCTCAGTGGATAGAGCATGTCCTGAGGACTGAAGGGTCCCATGTTCGATTCCAGTCAATGGCACGTACCTTGGTTGTGGGCACATCCCCAGTGGGAGGTGTGCAGGAGGCAGCTGATCAATGTTTCTCTCTCACTGATGTTTCTAACTCTCTATCTCTCTCCCTTCCTCTCTGTAAAAAATCAATAAAATATATTTGAAAAAAAAAAAGAGTCAATGATATTGATCACTGCCCAAAGAAATAAGATGCTTTGTGTGTCTCAGTGAGTGACCAAGGAACCAACCCCACAGGAAATTCACTAATGAGAAAACTTGGAAAAATCTTGAACACGATGTCCTGCATCCAGGCCACCTTGTCTGTCCTTTTAAGTCACTTGCCTTGTGGATTAGTGATGCCCCATTTCCTGTCCCCAGAGCAGAGATAAGTTGCTGCTCTGTTTGACTATTACTTCCCCATACTTCTCTCACTTCTTCCTCTTTCCCCTTCTATTGTCATTTCACACTTCCTTCATCTGCTTTTTCTCCTGTGTGGAGACCTTGGAAATCTTGTGTTGAAGGTAGAGAGCCTCCTCTCCCCACTGGTGTATCTTGAAATGTTGGCAAGGCTGAGAAATAATTTCTTGTGTCTGAGCCATAGACCTATTTGGGACCACCTTTCGGAGCACTTTACCTGCACTAGTTAGAAGATACCCTCTTTAAAAACCGAAGCAAATTTGCAATTTACATTGATAGATATAGTTATGCATTGCAACAAATGTATTATTTACAATATTGTACTTTTGTAACATCAAGACCAGGTAACATTTTTATTTGTTTATTTGTATTTTTTAAGTATATTTTCCTAAATTGACCTGTGTCCAATATCCTCTGAGAAAGTAGAAAGGGAAAACCCATCACCAGTTTGTGCACTGAAGAGCTGCTGGTCTTATGACCACTGGTGCTGCCCATAGGGTTAGGGAAACAGTGTTTTGTTAACCATTTTGAGCTCTAATTTTACAAAGAAAGTAACACAGAATTCAGGATAGTAGCCTTCTCTTTCCCTTTATCTCCCTGTTACTTTGTAAATGACCCTTAAAGATTTATGTGATTGTGTTAGGTCATCCAGAAATAAGGATAAAAAGATACATCCTGCTTACCCCTCAGGGCAGCTATAAATTAAAAAGTAAGACACTATTTGCAAAGGTCCTTTGAAAAATTATTATATATGTCATGAGTTGCTGAAGAACTGTCAAACCCAAAACTTTGGGATTATGAAATACTTTATCCATTTCTGCTAACACTAGATGGGTTAGTTTTCTTTTGACACTACTTAAGGTTTGTGATCAGATGACAATATGACCCTCCAGTAAAGGAATATTTAGCTTTCTCTTTTCTCTAGAAATAACTATATAAATTAACATTGTCATAGCAATTAGGTAATTTTAAAAGAAACTCATTACTTTGCTGGTCTACTTCTATTATCTAATCAGTATTTGATGCATAAATTTATAAGACCTATCAATAAGTAGCCTCATTTTAAAAAATACAAATATAATCATTTCTTTTTGCCCTGCACATCCCCAAACTATTATAATGCAGAGAATGGGATTCCAGGATAAACTGGATCCATGGTACAGGATGAAGTCAGAATTGATGCCTCAGGAAATAGTAGTTCTTAATTTAGGTTCCTGTATCTTTCTTAACTGCCCCCTCCCCCTGCTTCAATGTTGAGGTGGAAAATTTGGGGCCACATCTCCATCAATAAATTCTGCACATTCCTCATGGCTATTCATCACACAGAGGAGAAAAATCCCTTAATTTCTCAGGGTGAGGCCAAGGAGGCCACAGAGAGGAAACCCTTGATGAGAGCACAAGGAAGATCGAGAAGCTAGGTTAACTCAGGTCCCCCTGGTCTGTGCCTGATGTGTGTGACCTTCAGTTTGCTCCAGGTCCTAGCCAGAAGGTGGTGAAATTCATGCACAGAGGACAGGTTTGTCCATCCTGCAGCACTTTTCTTACCCCCACATTCACTCTATCTTCTACCTCCATCCTCAGTCTACTTCCAATCCACAATCTACTCTCTACCTGCCCCCACTCTCTACTTCTTGTTTCATTCTCATTTTACTTCTTCACTTTTCTATTGGCTCGAATAATTTTCACTAATTATACCTGGTGATGGTATCACTTTATAACTCTCATTCTCCGCATTATTTATTTTTCTCTCCTCTAATTGATTATCTTGGCTTTTCATTTTTCTTCCTTTTCTTTGACTCCTACACCCATTACTTTCCTCTCTTGCATAGAAATAGTTTCTGACATTAATGCTTAAACCAACCATTTCTGTGTTTGTGTAATTTTCCAGTTACTGGGGACATTTTTATGCTGAACACACTGCTTAAAGCACTTGTTCCCTCCCCTTTCTACCTCTAATGAAGGCCACCAGGACTGTCTCCATGGGCTCTGATGACACGTCCCAGATCCTTGCCAGGGACTGGGATTCACATCACACATTCTTTCAGGCAGTCTTGCCTATTGTGTCAGATGCCTGGTTACAGTCATTCCTTGCTTGGGTTTCCCATTCAACTCCTGAATTAATAAATGGCTTTTCCTTCTTTGTATCCACCAGGTGTACAGAGCAGATATTGATTTGGTTTCCATGGTGAGGTAGCTGCTCAACCTGTCCTTTCTTTGTGTCTCTATTAACTGTGGGTTTTTATTTGCACTTTCCTGGGGAGGGGCCTATATCTATCTGACTGGGTTCCAGGGCCATTTTTATTTTGTGGACACATTACCTTCTCAATGGGGTTAGGAACACTCCTTTGTGCCTTCTTTGTGGTGTCTTCTCAAACCATACAATGCCTGGTCCTCTCTCTCTACCTGCCCCACTCTCTACCAGTTCTCCATTCATTATTCTTTCCTCATTCTCAACATAGTTCTCTTTGTGTCTCCCCCGATTCTATTTATTGATTTTCATTTCCCTCTGTATCTTTCTCTCTTCATACTTATTTCTCTACATTATTCTATCACTAGAGGCCCAGTGCACGAATTCGTGGCCTGTGGGATTAGGGGAAACCGGCTCTCCTACATCCTCTGAGGGGTTCCAGATTGCGAGAGGATGCAGGCCAGGCCGAGGGACCCCACGGGGAGGGAAGCAGGAGGTTGGCCAGCTGGTGAGGGATCATGGGAGGGCTCCAGGGTATGTCCAGCCTGTTTTCCTCAGTACTGATCAGCCAGACCCCAGCAACAAGCTAACCTACTGGTCAGAGCATCTACCTCCTGGTGGTCAGTGCATGTCATAATGAGCAGTTGAGTGGCCTTAGCATATCATTAGTGCATTACGCTTTGATTGGTTGAATGGCCAACCAGTCAACCAGACACTCAGCGCTGGAAGCCAATTCCAGCATTTCATAATTGCAAGAGTTTCATCAAAAGGTTGATGGAACTTGGGGACTCAACAAGGGCTGAGCCACATATGTTATTGCCTGGTGGGAATGGCTAAAGGCATTTCCCCAAACCCGAAAAGGGATGATTGCTTGCTGCCAGACAGCTCAGGGCATTTTAATCTACTGGCCAAACACCTGAACAGCCATAGACAAATTCTTCCACTCTGACAATGGATTCTGTACCTAACCCTACCCTTTAAAGTGTATATCTCCACCTCGCCTTGGGACAATTTGTGTTAATAAATAGCAAGGGGTCCTGAGACAAGGAGATTTTAGTTTCTTTAGCTAGGCTCCTCTGACTCCCTATAATGCCTTTCAAAATTATGCTTCATCTCTGGACTCTTTATTAAGTTACACACAGCCCTTCTCCAGATTGCTGAACCCTTCTAGATGCTGGAACAAGAATCCCGGCACTTAGCATATTAGGCTTTTATTATATAGGATTGCCCACCCAAGCCCAGCAGGGTCTAGGGTGAAGCACTGTAGGTGTGTAGGGAAAGAGAGTGAACTCCTCCTTACATATGTCCTAAGTTCTCCCTGCCTCCCCCAAGACATGGCCTTTCTGTTCCACCTAATTTTTCAGTTTATTCATTCTCTGTTATGCTTCCTACTTACTGTTATTCTGTTTCTTAATAATGTCTGTGACCTGTGAGTGTCTCTTCTAGGCAATTTTTTTTTTTTTTTAGTTTCTCCATCTTAATCATTCCCATCATTATCAAAGTTCTGCCCTGGTGACTTTATACACACCAATCCCTCCACCTGGCAGTTCCCCTTCACCACTCATCAAACCCAGGCACTCAATCTTACCTTCCTGCTCAGACTCTTGGGCACATTTTTCATTTCCTTGTTGGTTTTCTAGTGCATTATTGTTGTCAGTGGTTGTACCTGTTTCATTCACATTTATCTCTTGTGTTTCACAGCAGTGCTCTGAGAGTCCATGTTCAGGTAGAGCTGTACCTAGACCAGGTTTTGATTCATAGATATTTTATTTGCCCCTTGCATCGATCAGGGTCTAACAGGAAAAGACAAAGCTCTCTAAGCTGTTGAGGCAGAAGGAATTTAATCAAGGGGATTAGTTATACTGTACAGCTAGTGGAAGAGCTGACAATTCCAAATAGAAGAATAGTCAACAGGAAGGTATGGGAGGGAGAGAACAAGGATGAGCTCATGTGTTGAGTCACTGGGGAGGTAGAAGCTGGACCATGGCCAGCCTGCTTGGTAGGATGCAGAGTTATGGGAGATGTAGCTATTGCAAGAATTGTTGCTCAAGACAGTGATGGGGAAATACCATGCTTCTCCCTTGCTCCTCCTCTCCACTCTCTTGCTGGTGTCACCCAGGTTAGTAGCTTAGCAGTAAGCAGTAACAAGGGAGCTGGCAAGCAAGTCTGCAGGGGTCTGTGGCCAGAGATAGAGGGCAGAGCAGAGCAGGAACCAATGAGGAATAAATTCCTGAATAAACCATCCAGGACCAGTGCACCCCTTCTCCATGGTGAGCCTCCTCTTTTCATTTTTTATTCCATCTACTCATCCTAGCCTGTTCCCACCAACCTCACTAGTATATGAATAGATACAGATTTTTTCAGTGCAGCTTGGATTTTTTCATTCAGTGCTATTTTTTTGAGCAAAGTATTTTATGTAAAGATGATTTAAATATTAATTCCCACAATTTTAACATAGACCCTGGTGCATGTTTTGTGCCACATCCACTGTTTGTTGGAGCTTCCTTTTGCGGAAGGGGCATGAGGCATAGCTTTTCCCTTGCCTGTGCTGGTCACAGTCAACTATTTCAGCTGAGTCAGACTTTTCAACACATTTATTAGTGGTTTATTGTGCATCAACCTATATAATAAAACCCTAATATGCAAATTGACCAATTGGCAGAATGACCAATCACTATGATGTGCACTGACCACCAGGGTGCAGACGCTCAATGCAGGAGCTGCCCGCTGGTGGTCGGTGTACTCCCACAGTAGGAGCACCGCTCAGCCAGGAGCCAGGTTCACGGCTGGTGAGCACAGCGGCAGTGAAGGGAGCCTCTCTTGCTCCCGCTGCAGGCGGGTGGTAAGGAGTGAGGGGTCCTGGACTGCGAGAACACCGGACTGTGAGAGGGATGTCTGACTGCCGGGTTAGGCCTGATCCCCATCCCCTGAGGGGTCCCAGACTGCTAGAGGACACACAGGTTGGGCTGAGGGCTACCCCCTGCCCTGCCCCTAGTGCACGAATTTGTGCACTGGACCTCTAGTTTGGGTTATAATATCATTTCCCTCTCCCCCCGCACCCACACCCTGCACACACACAAACACACTCTGAATCTCTTCTCTCTTCATTACTCATCACCATTCCTCCTCTCACTCTTCCTATTTCAACCAGCAGCCCTGGTAGATGAACTGTATATAGATTGATGCATGTTGGATATTTTATATTCTTAAATACTAACTTTTTTTTTCACTAAATGTGATTTGATAAAAGTATAATGGTGCTTTCAAAATCATTCTGAAAGATTTTTTTCTTTTATAAAAATGCATTACTAATTTAGAACATCTTTTCTTAAATAATACATCCCAGTGCAAGCTATATAATAATGACTTCTATAGTGTTTTTAGAGCATCTCTAGGCCTGCTGCCCCAGAGATGATGGGAGAGGGTTGGCTCAGGAGGCACATGGCATCCATGGTTCTGTGTGAGGGACCCAATAGGTGAGAGACCACTAGCCCACCACCCTTGCTTCAGTGCTGGCCACCGCTAACATGATATCAAAGCAAGGCTACAGGCAGATTCAAGCAAGACAGAGGCAGAACACTGTGAAGCCAGGTGCATGGACAGTATGTCCAGGACCAGGCTGTCAGGAGCTGGCAGTCAGTGCATTTCAGGAGTATGGAAAGAGCGACCCTCCCAGGCAACCAGGAAAATGAAGACTCTGTTATCTATAAATCCTTGGAGAAATTGCCAATGCAAAGACTTACTATCCTGGGCAATTCGTACTAACAGGAATCAAACCTCCCACCATACAAACCATTGTAATTCCTGGCATCTGGGCCTAACCATATCGGTCTTTGATATGAATTACCACCAGTTCCTGGGGGAAGAAATGGGAGATTTATTTCAAAAAATTGAAGTATATGCTATGCCATTCTCCCCTAATCTCATTTAATCTTTATAAATTAGGAATTCAAGATCCCCTCTCCCAGGTATCAATACAGAACCCATCTGGATCTGGAGGATCCCACCCAACTGTTGCCATCAGCTGCCCTCTGTTGCCAGTCAGGCTATCTCACTGAGATCATTCAGGAGCCACTCAGTAACCAGCAATGGTTTTCCTTGACACTCATGGCCATAGGGAACCTGTTTTTGTTCCCAGGGATATTCCTGACTGGTAGATTCACCCTACTCCCTGCAAAATCATGTCTCCTTTCCCATTCCCCTTCACACCATACCCTCCCTATGCATGTCGGTTTCTCTGTCTTGTTGGCCTTTTAATGAGATTCAATGTCTCCTTCTCCTATGTTTCCTCTAGCTCCTGGCATTCTTCTTTTTGTATCTTTCTCTCTGCACATGTTTCCCTTCTTTGATTCATGTTTTTGTCTTTTCCATGAGAATATCTGGGTCAGTATAGGGTTAAGCACAAAGGCTCTGGGTTCAGAAAGTCTGGATTCATCATGATCATTTGACCCAAGGCCAACTACTTATATGGTCTCGTGAGATTTCAGTCTCCTTTTCTGCAAATGGACAAAGAGTGATACTTCCCCCTAAGGGCAGCTGTGAGCACTAAGCCCACAACTGCCAGAGTAAATGGTCTATAAGTGAGCTCTTAGAAATATGGTTGTTGTTACTGTGTCATTTAACCCTTTCTTCTGTCTTTCATTTCTCCTCCTTCTCTCTCTCAAAATATCACTTCCTTCCTTCCCTCCCTATATGACTGCCCATCTCCTTGAATATTCCTGCTCTTGAACAGCATTCCCCACATTTAAATCAGTCCCTTCCTTATCACCCAGGATCTCCTCAGTTATGTTGACCTTGGGCCCATAGTTCCAAGCCTTTCACAGTTTCACACTCATCTCCTGCAGGGTCTCTCTAAATCACAATTACTTTCAAGTTAGCATCATCTTTAAATCTGGTTTCCTGACACACTGGGTCCTGTTCCTCTGTCTGGTTATTGGGCCAATGGTTTCTTGTCATAGCTCCTCCTCCAGGATCAGCCCCTCGTCAGATTCTCATACAAACAGCCCTCCCTGCCTTCTCCATGTTCCCCAACAGGTCTTCCCTGATTCCCAGACTTCCATTCTCCTTTCCTCTTAGCAGAAGAGAATCAGTTTTTATCTGTTTGCAATCACCTTGTTCCAGGCTTAGTTGGTCATTAAGCCTCTCCTCATTTTCTTCTCCATCACTTTCTAGGAAGGACTTTATGTCTGGTATCACTGAAGAGAGGACAAGAGAAGAAGACAATTAGAGATCTTCATGGAGTGGGAGTCATCTGAAATGACATGTTTAGGAATTTCCACCCCTTGTGTCACTCAGTGCTCAGTGGGTCCCAATCCTGTAGGTAATGTTCCCCCTTCGTTCCTGGGTCAGAAAAAGAGCAACCAACAAAGGAGCTCTTATGCTGCCCACATAGAAAGGAGCCACTTGAATTTCAAGATAAGGAGTTGTGGCAGCATCATGAGCTTGTTACTCATGTGAAAAAGTTCAGCTGGCCAGGAAAGCATATATCAAAATAAATAATAGTTTGTTGAACTGTTCTAACTATAAGGAAAAACAGAGGGGTTTCCTTGGGAGGAAAACAAAAATCCTATAGAGATTTACATGAATAAAAAAGGTAAAATTTCAAATCTTTAAAAATGAGGCTGGACAAGAGAAACTTTTGGCTTAACTGAGTCAGGGAGGATAACTGCTTCCCAAATAGACAAGTCAGAGCACATGGGAACACCTGGACAGACTTCCTAGGGGTACCCAGATCCCAGGACAAAGAGGAATACTCTTTGAAGCTGCAATCAGGAAGTGAATATTGTGGCAATGACAGATGTCCCAAGATGCCTGGACCAGCATCTTTGAAGACTGCCAATGAAGGGAGGGCCCCTGTATGTAGGTTACTGAGCTCACATGAAGGAATACTTGGTGTAGGTCTCGGCAAGGAGTCCAGGAGGAGACTGAGGGAATCAGAGAATGCATACAACTCAGGGCTGATAGCAGGGGTACCTCCTGGGGCAATAAACCTGTACTTATAAACCTTATTAACGTGTACTATCTCTTTACTGTGTGGTAAATAACATTAAATTACTTAACTTTAGAAGCCAGACCTCCCCAAATCCTTTTTTATACTTATCCTCTTTGAATAAACTCACACAATCTGCTTCTCACTCTGAGATTAATCTAATTTGTCCTTGTTCTGCAGACGCAGGACCCTTTAATGCTCTATGCTTGCTCCTGGAATATCTGAATTCCTCAGTGCATGTAATTTTTCTTTTCAATTCTCCAGAATTATTTGGAGATCTTTTTGAAACCAAAAGTATATAGAATAAAAAAATTTACAAGGCAAGGTAAACAAAAGTTATTGGAGGACACTTTCTTTACTGAGAACCTATTTAAAAGATATAAAATCATGCATCTCAGGGGAAAAGTAGAGAATCAAACCAGTAGTATTGTATAGTACTAAAAAACATCTCTGGCAGAGCAGTTGGTGTGATTATTTGATTGTTGATCACACCTGTTGTGGAGAATGAGTTAATAAAAATATTTCAACTTCTTCAAGAGCAAATTTCAACTTGAGTTAATTTTCTTGCTCATTACTCTGGAAACTTGATGAAGGTGGCCTTTCTTCTGTGTTAGTAGGCCAACACTAAGCTTAGAGTTAAAAATGACCAGTGACTGTAGGTGGGTAAAGAGGGACTAGATATGAACTATAAGCCACTTTTTGCCTTCTTTCAGTGTGGTAACTCTTGTACCTCAACCATCCCTCGTGCTGTCTCTGAAGGTTATGACTCCAGAGTTGTTACATGAGATATTGACTCCCCTGGGCATGGTGTAGCTACATCAGGATGGATCCCGCACCCATAGCTATGCCAATACTTGAGGAGGGTTGTAGTCAACTTGGTGGACTGCTGTGTGGACCCCTGCAAAGGGTTCCATAGAAGAGGAGCAACTAATACCATCCTTTTAAAATTTGGGGTTACCTGTCATTTGTCCTTTTAAGTAAATCTGATGTCCCTGTGGCTCTGGTAGTCTTGTGACTTTAAATGCCTAGTTAAGAAGACCTGCAGGTGGGTGTCTGTACTCTAGCCATTATATCAGCTTTGAGAGACTCATGACTTGCCTGTTTTCTTAACTGCTACATCTGCCCAGCACTGTCTGTGGCACATGGTAAACAGTCAATATATACTTGTGGGAATAAATTTTCTCTGGACATCAAAATATAGGTAATAAACATAATTACCTTTGTAGAATATTTTATAAATGCGATATAAATCAGGGTATTTCTTCACAATGATCTTGCTGAACAGTGCTCGCAGAACAGACATGTCAAATTTCTTCTCCAGTTCATTGAGAATATCATATATGACTTCATGTACAGAAAACCGTTTTTTAAAAGATTCTTGAGATTTCTTAAAAATAGAGAATGGGGAAAATATAAATACAGATTTCCAAGTTACAGAAGATCCCTAGAAAGCGATTTTATTGTTAATGCATAATAATTTCCCAACATAGGTATCTTCTCACATACAGTTTTAGAATTTCTCTATATTTGTGTGGCTACTAAGTGGAACAACTAAATCCTTCCTCCTAGAAAACACCCATTTGTGAATCTGAGCTCCTCACCCCCGTTTACATGAGATGAAATAAGGAGCCATTAGGAAGAACAAAAATGGTTTCAAGTGAAGTAATATGTAGCCCTTTCAGGGCCTGGCTAAATGTTTTAGGTATAGACTTGCTGGGTGATGAGATGCTATTCTATTGACTAAACAACCCTTGTCCCTTCCCCAGGACTGACTTGGCCTGGAAGCTCCTGTGAACTTTGCCATAGAGAAAGCCTATGCATAGGGAAAGTGAAGACTTGCATCTCTATATCTCCACCTACGTCTTTTGCTAAAATTAACCTAAATTCTAAGACTCCAGAAATACCAAAAGAAAAGGGGATAAAACAGAAAGGAAACTGAAAACTGTTGTTGAAAGAATAGCAAGCATCTATTTTCAAATTTGTCCTAACAAGGCATTAATTCTCTGTGGATTTTAATGTTCTCAGGTCTAAGTATTTAAATTGTTGCTCATTGAAATGAAATGTTGTGTCAATGATTATTTCATTAAATGAAGGCATTCAACTTATTCACCCATTCATTAAAATTGTGTTTAATTTCAAGTTTATACTATATTTTATATATAACTAGAGGCCCAGTCATATATAAACCGATTGGGTCTGGGCCTGTCAGGAGGAGGAGATGGTGGGAGGTTGGCTGGCTAGCCAGCTCAGATAGGGGCCTGCTCAGGGCCCCTGATCAGGGCCGGGCCAGCTGGAGGAAGGGGTCATGGGTGATTGGCTGGCAGGCCCTGCTCCTGATTGGGGTTGGGGGGCCAATTGGGGGCGGGGCAGGCCATGGGGAGGGGCTGTGGGCAGTGGGCTGGCAAGCCCCACACTCAAATGGGGTGGGTGGTGGGTGCCGATCAGGGGCCAGCAGCCTGGGGGAGGGGACATGGGTGGTTGGCCGGCTGGCCTTGCCTCTGATTGGGGTGGGGGGGCCGATTTGGGGTGGGGCCTGGCAGGGGGAAAGGGAGAGGGCATTTGGCCATTCAGCCCTGCCCTCTATTGAGGTAGGGTGGCGATCAGGGGTGGGGTGGCCAGGGGGAGGGGCTGGAAGAGGTTGGCCACCCAGCCCGGCCCCCTATTGTGGTGGTACAGGCTGATTGGGGTGTGGCTGGCTGGGGGAAAGGGAGGGGGCATTTGGCCGGCTGGCCCTGCTCTTGATTGGGGTGGAAGAGTCTGATCAGGGGCAGGCCAGCAGGAGGGAGGGGCCGAGAGGTTGGCTTCAGGCCCCACCCCCTGATCGGGCTGGTCCTCTGGCCACAGTGGGCATCATAGCCACCGGCTGTTTGGTGGTTTTGGTAGTGATGCCTCTTGGCCTTTTATTATTAAGATTTCTAGAAGGCTTTATATACCTACTTCAGATCCAGCCTATCTCCAGAATTATTCACCCAATTCTAGGGGGCATGACAGAGCCGAATCCTTCAGTTAAGAGCAGGACTATCTCCAGTAATGCCTACTTCTCTTCTCTTTTGACTTTATAGAAATACTTAGCAGTACTTGAGGAAGTCCCCACTCATAAGTGACTCCTCAGTAGCCCAGATGTGCTCTGAGGTTTAATTCCAAGATACCAAAAAGTATAACTTAGTTTGGGGTTGTTTTATCAGATTGTGATATAATAAACCTCACTTACTTCATACATTTCATTGGTGATGAATCCACGGTCCCGGATAAGTTCAAGGAAAGGAAATGTTGTTGTTATGGCACCTGAAATTTCCACCTTATATTTTTTGAAGTATGTGAGTGCAATGTCATTGATATGCTTGTTTTCAATGTTCTCGTCTTTTGCAGACACCCTAGGGAGAAGGGATACCATGATAAAATGGCCATCAAGGTTTTGATATGCTGTAACATTTTATATATGAAGGATAGATTGGCTGTGAAGAACCAACATAAATAAATTAAGTGGTCCTGAGAAGTGATTAGGACAAATAAAATTGAAGCAATAGACAAAACTATAATAAAATGAAGCATGGCAGATTAGAGAGACATAATAGTATTGAAAAATGCCAGTCTGTCATGATCACAGCCATTGTAAAATTATTTTGTCCCAAACATATCCAGAAGTTTTATGAAAACATTTTAATTTGTACAACAGTGAGATGGAGCAAACAGATCATCCATAAAGGAATAAGAAACAGTGGTATAACAATAGAATGTAAACTTAAAAATGTATCTTAATTAACAACTAAGAGAAAATAAATCTCAAAAAGATTAAAACATGGTGCTCCCTCCTTGTCCTACAGCAGTTAAGAAATACCATCCTGAATTATAAAACTAGTTCATAAATGGTAAGATGTGGTTTAGTAATCATATGATAAGGCATAAACTAAAATTTTGTAAGAATATCAATAATATTCCTGTAACTTCTGCTTTATTATATATCTGTCTTTGATGGGGATAAATTCTAATTTTAGTGAAGTCCAATCTATCTATTCTTTTTCTTTTGTGATTAGTAACTTCAATATGCTAAGAAATCTTTGCCTACCCCAAGTTTATAAAAAACATACAAAAGCTAACATGTATAAAACTTCTGTATCATTGATCTATTTGTTTATCCTTATGCCAAAAGCACATTGGCTTATAGAATTCTTTACTTCAATTGGAAAAATATTGTCTTGACTTTTCTAGATCTTTTGATATCATAACACTATTGAGCTCCAATTTGTTAGCACTGTATTACTCTTCATTTATGTAGTTTAAAAATGTTTTAGCTGAGAATATTTATAGTTTTGATTGTAGATGCCATGGACTTCTATGTTCATGCAGCATTATTTAGAAGAGCTAAGATCTGGAAACAATGCAAGTGCCATTAGTAGATGAGTGGATAAAAAAGCTGTGTTACATCTACGCAATGGAATACTATGCAGTTATAAGCAAGAAGGATTTCTTACCCTTTGCAACAACATGGATGGACCTGGAGAGTATTATGCTGAGTGAAATAAGCCAGTCAGAGAGAGACAAATATCACATGAGCACACATATAACTGGCATCTAATGAACATAATAAACTAACAAACAAAATAGGCCCTAGAGGCATGGAGGCATGGGGAAGACTGACATATTTCAGAGGGGAGGGAGAGAGATGGGAAGAGATTAGCTAAATAACTTATATACATATATGCATAACCAATGGGTATAGAGCAGGGGTCCTCAAACTACGGCCCACAGGCCACATGCAAATACAAATATTGTATTTGTTTCCATTTTGTTTTTTTACTTCAAAATAAGATATGTGCAGTGTGCATAGGAATTTGCTTATAGTGTTTTTTAAAACTATAGTCCGGCCCTCCAATGGTCTGAGGGACAGTGAACTGGCCCCCTGTTTAAAAAGTTTGAGGACCCCTGGTATAGAGGATAGCGTGGTTAAGGCTTAGGGTGGGGCAGTGGCTAAGAGAAGGCGGGTAAAGTGGGAGGAAATTGGGGGGTATCTGTAATTCTGTCAACAATAAAATAAAATATAAAGTAAATGGGAAAAGAAAAAAGTAAATAAATCTATACTAATAAAAGGGTAATATGCTAATTAGACAGGACATTTTCCAGACATCTTCTGGATATCCTTCTAGACAAAGCCATGGTAGCAGGGGCAGAGCAGAGGCAGTTAAGGTTGATCAGGCAGGCAGGTGAGCAGTTAGGAGCCAGCAGTCCCAGATTGTGAGAGGGAAGTCCGACTGTGGGATTGGGCCTAAACCAGTAGTCAGACATCTCCTGAGGGGTCCAGGATTGGAGAAGGTGCAGGTCAGGCTAAGGGACCCCCTGTCCAATTCATGAATTTCGTGCACCGGGACTCTAGTAAAATATAAAGAAAACAGCTTGCATTTTAAGACAAAAAACAAAAACAAAACAAACAACAGTAAGAAGTATAAAAATTGAAACAAGATAAAAATATGAAAAATATATTTAAAACACTAAATGTAAATGAAACAATGTTGCTATTGGAAGGCACAGGATCAAAAATGAAATTCAATAAGAGACACAAGAAAGACGAAGTGCCACAAAAGTTATTAGAATAAAAAATAGGCAAGTTACAGCATGCAGATATCAACAACAAAACAAAAATGATCTCGTAGTTAGAAGCTATTTTGAAAAAGGGGAATAGAAGAAAAAGGGAAATATAGTCAAATCTTGGTTCTTGAAAGTCTCCCATCTCAAACTTTGAAAAATAGACACAGGTCCACAAATCCTTCAAAAGACCTCATTAACCTGGCCTTTAATGTCTTTAATAATAGAGATGAGGAGACCCAAATCTAAAAACAAAGGTGAGATCAAGCCAAGGCTGAGGCCCAGATGGAGGCCTTCCAGCTCTTAGCCACCACTCTCATGAACCCCAAATAAAGTTCCGGTCCTCCAACCAAGGATAAATCAGGAGCTAAGCCTCCTCAGGGCTCATGCTTCAAAAGCAACAAGGAAGGACACTGAAACAAGTCCTGCTCAAACCTAAGACCTCCACCTGGGCCCTGCCCAAAGTGTGGAAGGGAAGGTCACTGAAAATCAGACTGTAGTCTGGCCCCTTCAGGTTGCACCTCAGCAAGGCCACCCTCTGAATCCGGTTTGGAGTTCCCAGACCTCTTGGGACTGGCTACCAAAGACTGAAGTTGCCCAGGCCCTGACAGGGCCCCATAGACCTACATCAACAGGACAGAGCCTCGGGTAATGATTGTGGTGGCAAGTAAGCTGATCTCCTTTTTAATTGATACTGGTACCACTTATTCTGCCCTTCCCAAATTTGCTGGGACCCTTGTCCCCTCCTCAGCCTCTATTATGGGGGTTAACAGATTAATCTCACAAATATTAGCCACCTCACCTTTATTCTGCATCTTACTAGACACACCCTTTATCCACTCTTTTCTTGTCTAGGTTGGTGCCCAACTGGAGTTACTGTGCATCCCCTCATAAAGCCCAATTGTCCCAAACCACAGTCAACTACCACAGTTTCACTCCCTCAGCCCACAAGGCTAAGGCATTCCTTGGACTGTAAAAGCCTTATCTCCTATTCTCCTCCATGACTGTCCTCCCATCTGGACAAGAAATGGTCTCCTTTCTTGGGCTTGCTGAGTACTTTTGCCTCTGATTCCCAACTTTAGTCTTCTCACAAAGCCCCTCTAGGACATGGTGAGGAGACCCTCACTGAGCCTTTAGGTCCCAAGGCCAGCATTCTCACCCCCTTTAATGCTCTAAAAACTGCTCTCACTTCAGCACTTTCTTACCCTCTCCCCTCCCAAAGAACAGTTTCTTTACTAAAACTGCAAATGCTTACTTAACAGTGTGGCTACTATGAGAAGCTGAATTCATTATTACTCAAACCTTAGCATGTTATTATCTCTAAGGAAAAATGTGGCAGTTTTAAATCCAAGCAGTTGGATGTCTGGAAACTGCAGTCCTAGAACAGGCTGTAGGGCCTGCTCCCTCCCCACTCAGCCTTTTCTCCAGCCTCATATGCCTATACATAATTTTCCAAAGTCTTCTTTGGCAACTTAAAAGCTTTGGAACATTGCTGGGTTAAATGATAAACAGCTGAATATTTTTAATAAGTTTTAAGTTCTCTTGATTTTAGCTTTTGTTACAAAAAATCTATAAAGTAGATTTAGAACTGTTAATGTAATGTCTTGTGATTTGTTAAAGGTATGTTTCTTGAAAGTGAGAATGTTCATAAATGTCAGTCTAAGAAATGCTGGCTGGAGGGGATCCAAGATGGCAGCTGACAGGACAGCAGCGAGGGAGATAGGGTGAGTGAGTGAGAGAGCAAAAGGAGAGTGCGTGGACATGCGGGGAGTGTGTGTACGTGTGAGTGAGGGACAGTTATATTGCACAGAACTGTTGGGGACTGGCAGACCAGGCTCCTCTGACAGGACAGCCTCTGCTACAGCTGAAATCCATCCCAGGGCAGCTGGCTCTGCCACAGAGTCTGCACCATCTTGAAGGGGAGAGCGGCTGTGATCAGAAGCCCAGCCTTACCTTCAACCAGGGAGACCTCTGATACCACACAGGACCCTACAGCCATAACGCCCAGGGACTAGCTGCCTTGGCTGTGAACCCATGAACACCGAGTCTCCAGCCTTCCTGGCTGTGGGCACCTAAAAAGTTTGTCCAAGGGGAGACAAGGTGGCAGCCAAATAGGCGAACAGAACCTGTGCCTTTTCACAGAGCAGATAGAAGAAACAGCTGAATCGAATAACGTCCACCTGGAATTGGTGAATTAAACACAACTGGTGAGGCAATCCATGGATGGAAAGATCAGAGATCGTCTGGAGAGATGTTGGATGGAGCATCTGGGCTAGAGGGAGAAACACACACAGCTGGGACTAGAGTCTCAGAGGGAGACTGTGCTGCACCAAATCCGCATTCCTTGGAGTCAGTGAAGCCCTCGAATGTGGAAGGGGGTCCGCAGGGCTGTTGGTAGCAGGGGGCTCTAGATCTAAGCCCACAGTCATGGGAGGCTATGCCCAGAAAGGCAGCCTGAGGTTCTACACAGGCCACACAGTGCTCAGGGGAGAAAGACGCAAGGTGGTGCAGTTGCTCTGTTTTTATAATTTTCTTGCTTTCACTTGCTAAACCTAGTACATAGGTTCTTTCAATTAAAAACACTCACCAAGACTGAAGGGGAAGGTGGTTTTTGTGGAAACTGGGGAGCAGAATAGGGAGAGGCGATCAGGGACAGTCCATCCCTCCAACCCTGAATAGACATTTTTCTCCAGAAGACCAGGCTCCTCCTAGCAGTGCAGCCACACCCAGTCTTGAGCACGGCAGAAAAAGGAAGATTCTAAATACCCCCAGGGAGCCCTGGGGGACTGGGTGGAGGGGCCATTTGGTCCCAAAAACTAATACAGAAACACCGCCACCTAGGGGCCATGTCAGAAATAGACACTTGTGTAAATACGACTGAAAGCAGGCAGAAAAACAAAGTGGGCAGATTGATGCCCGCTGCTTGAAACCAAGGATGTGGTGTATGACACAGAGGAGCAGTGGATCTCTGGGAACGTCAACACTGTGCTGACTACCTGACAGGAAACAGATGTGACAGGCAGAACAGTAGAGAGGGGTCTTAAACCAG
Source organism: Myotis yumanensis (assembly GCF_028538775.1). Taxonomy (NCBI): domain Eukaryota; kingdom Metazoa; phylum Chordata; class Mammalia; order Chiroptera; family Vespertilionidae; genus Myotis; species Myotis yumanensis. Next base: position 29,889,299 of record NW_027223759.1, on the reverse strand, counting down.
CACCCATGGGACACTGAAGCTCTGCTGAAGCAAACGAACTTCACTACTTCACTTTTTTATTTTTTATCTTTTACTTAAGAAACTAAAATTTTTTCATTTTATTTTATTATTATTTATTTATTATTTTAAACCTTTCTTTTTAAAATTTTTATTTATTTTGGATTACTGTTCTACATTCTATTTTTTATTATTTTACTCTATCTCATTTTTTGTCTTTACGCCAACACTTTCTTCCTCATTTTCCCCTTTCTCATCCTGTTTCTTTCCTCCTGATCCTGCTTTAGTTTTTCTCTATCCTTTCTTTTTGCTCCTTGTTAAAAATGGATCTTCTTTATCTGCTTTATTGACACATTACTATTAAAGTAGTTTCTGTTGGCCTACTCATATGTCTAATTTCCTCTCCCCTACTCCAAATCCATGCACACTTCTCTTTTCTCTTTCTTCGCTATCCAAATTTCTTTTATTTTCTTTCTTTCTTCTTCTTGTTGTTTGTTTGATTGTTAGTCTGTTTTTTTGGTTTTTTATTTTATGCTTTTGTTTTTCCTCTCCTCACTTATTCTCTTCTTCTACTAATAGCTTAATTAGCTTCAATCAACAACTCAGGCCTATCTACTCCCTATTCTCCTTTTCCAAAAATAGATGAATACATAAATAGATAGATTAAAGAAAGGGAAAATATTTATATATATGTATAAATTTTCTTTTATATATATTTTTAATATATATATTTTAATCATTTTTTCAATTATTATTTTCTATTTTTTTGAGTATTTTGTTTTTTACTTTTCTTCTTATACACTCATACTCTTTCTACCTCCTATATACTGAATCATGGCCATTTCCCCATTTATTCAATTCCTGTACCTTACCTTATGGAAATAAGCTCTGCCTCTTCAGATTCAGCTTCCCTCCTTCTTTACTGGGTGTTTGTTTTTTGCACTTTTTGGATTAGTTGTTGGTTTTTTGGAGTTTTCTCCCCATATAATATATTTCCCCTGTCTTTTTTTTCTTTTTCTTTTCTCTTACCTTTTTTCCTTTTCTCAATATCATTTTTGTGCTCTTTACTCTCCCCTAATTCTCTTTTCTCTGGTGGTCACCTTTATTTAGGGTTATTGGTATCATGAATACATTTGTGTTTTGTGCTCTCTGTGTTGTGTCTTGTCGAGTTGTATTTTGTGCCTTTAAGTCATGGTAGAGAGTGAGCCACATAACCAGACACCCTGAGAGGAGCAAAAATGGGAAGACAAAGAAATAGCCCCCAAAAGAAAGAAAAGAAGAAATCAAAAGAAAGGAAGTAAACAAAATGGAGGCAAGCAATTTGTCAGAGAAAGAATTCAGAGCAATGGTCATAAGGACACTGAAAAGGATGGAAGACAAATTCAACAACATGTGTAAGAACCAAGAGGAAATGAAGAACCAAGAAGAAATGAAGAGTGACATAGCTGCAATAAAGAACACAATAGAAAGAATCAACAGTAGACTAGAAGAAAAGGAGGACTGCATCAGTGAGCTACATGACTAGGTAGGAAAAAACACCAAAGCAGAGCAGCAATTGGAATAAAAAACCTTAAAAAACAGGAGGAAAACCTAAGGAAGCTTTGGAAATGAAACAACATTTGCATAATAGTGGTGCCAGAAGGAGGGGAAATTGAGCAAGCAATAGAAAACCTGTTTGAAGAAATAGTGACAGAAAACTTCCCTGATATTAGGAAGAAAAAACTTACACAACTCCAAGAAGCTCACAGATTCCCAAACAAGATGAACCCAAAAAGCCCTACACCAAGACACATTATAATTAAATTGGCAAACACCAATGACAAAGTAAGAATATTAAAGGCTACCAGAGAGAGACAGAAAGTTACCTATAAGGGATTGCCCATCAGACTGTCAACTGATTTCTCAATGGAAACACATCAAGCCAGAAGAGAATGGAATGAAATATACAAAGTGATGCAAAAAAGGGTCTGAATCCAAGAATACTATACCCAGCAAGGATATCATTCAAAGTTGAAGGTGAAATAAGGAGCTTCACAGACAAAAAAAAGGACTAAGGGTGTTTATTACCACCAAATCAGCAATGCAAGAAATGCTAATGGGACTGTTGTAAAAAGAAGAAATATGAAGGGAAGAAGGAACACAGGCATAAAGAATAAAAATGGTGACAAACAAGCACCTATTAATAATAACTTTAAATGTAAATGAATTAAATGCCCAAATCAAAAGACATAGGGTAGCTGAATGGATAAGAAAACATGACCCATATATCTGCTGTCTACAGGAGACCCACCTCAGAACAAAGGATTCACACAGACTGGTAGTGAAGGGATGGAAAAAATTTTTTCAGGTATATAAAAATGAAAAAAAAGAGCTGGGGTATAAATACTTATATCTGACAAATTAGATTTTAAAGTGAAGGCCATAACAAGAGATAAGGAAGGCCACTTCATAATACTAAAGGGAGCAATTAAACAAGAGGATATAACTCTGGTAAATAAATATACACCCAATGCAGGAGCACCCAAATACATAAAAAAAACTTCTGGAAGATATCAAGGGAGAGATTGAAGCAATACACTCATTATAGGGTACTTTACTACCCCACTAACACTACTGGATAAATCCTCTAAACAAAAAATCAACAAAGAAACATCAATCCTAAATGACTCACTAGGTCGGATGGAATTAATTGACATCTTCAGAATATTTCACCTCAAAGCAACAGAATATACATTCTTCTCAAGTGCAAATGGGACATTTTCAAAGATAGACCACATATTGGGACACAGGCAAAGTCTCTTCGAATTCAAGAAGATAGAACTCATATCAAGCATCTTCTCAGATCACTGTGGCATAAAATTAGAAATCAACTACAATAAAAACAATGAAAAAAAATCAAACACCTGGAGGCTAAATAGCATGCTATTAAACAATGATTGGGTTACCAAAGAGATCAAAGAAGAAATAAAAAGCATCCTGGTGACAAATGACAATGAAAACACAACAATCCAAAAATCCATGGGACACAGTGAAAGCAGTCTTAAGAGGGAAGTTCATATCTCTACAGGCCTACCTCAAAAAACAAGAAAAATTGGTAATATATTATCTAACCCTACAACTCAAAGAATTAGGAAGAGAACAACAAGAAAAGTCCAGCATAAGCAGAAGGAAGGAAATAATAAAGATCAGAGCCGAACTAAACTACATAGAGACCAAAAAAAACAAAACAAGACAAAAAAACAAAAGATCAACAAAACCAAGAACTGGGTCTTTGAAAAGATAAGATTGATGAACCTCTAGCCAGGCTCACCAAGAAGTAAAGAGAGAGGACCCAAATAAAAAAAATCAGAAATAAAAGAGGTGAAGTAACAACCAAGAAATACAAAGGATTACAAAAAAATAAAGGTTGTCCCAAAATTCACGCAAGAAGTAATTTTGATAGAAAATACAGGTTTATAATTAAAAATTGTAATTTTTTTATTGATTCATAAAGTATACAGTATAGGTTATGTATGGAATAGTGTATCAGGTAAATGGCCTCCACGGCTTTGCTGGCACATATGCACTCTTCTGTTGAAATTTTCCATGACCATTTTGCATAAATGTGGCTGAATTTTGATGAGGCTTACTTTCATCTTGATGGCTCGGTTAATCGACAAAATTGTCGCATTCGCGGTTCAGAAAATCCATGAGTGATTGCTGAGAAACAAATGCATCCACAACATCTCACTGTTTGGTGCGGATTTTGGGCTGGAGGCATCATCGGACCATTCTTCTTTGAAAATGCGGCTGCTCAAGCAATAACAGTTAATGGTGCTCGCTATTGTGACATGATAATCCATTTTTTTGTGTGCCTAAATTGCAAGATATGGATGTGGACGACATGTGGTTTCAACAGGACGGTGCCACAGGCCATACAGCCTGAGAAACAATTCAATTTGCTGCATGAGTCATTTCCTGGTCGTGTAATTTCCCGTTTTGGTGATCAGAATTGGCCGCCCAGATCATGCGATTTAACGCTGTTGGACATTTTTCCTTTGGGGTTTTTTGAAGTCTAAGGTTTATGCTAACAAGCCCAGGACCACCCACACCTTGAAGGAGGAAATTGAGCGCTGTATCAATGAAATTCAGCCACATTTACGCAAAACGGTCATGGAAAATTTCAACAAAAGAGTGCGTATGTGCCAGCAAAGCCTTGGAGGCCATTTACCCGATATGCTATTTCATACATAACCTTATACTGTATTCTTTATGATTCAATAAAAAATTTACAATTTTTAATTATAAACCTGTATTTTCCATCACAATTACTTCTTGCATTAATTTTGGGACATGCTTTACTTTAAACAACTCTATTCTAACGAACTGGACAACCTAGATGAAATGGGCATATTCTTAGAAAAATACAAGCTCCCAAAACTCAGTCAGGAAGAATAAAAGAACGTGAATAGGCTAATAACTACCAAAGAAATTGAAGCAGTAAGAAACAGTAATCAAAAATTGTCCAGCAAACAAAAGCCCTGGTCCAGATGGCTTTATAGGGGAGTTCTACCAACCATTTAAAGAACTAAAACCTATCCTTTTTAGACTATTCCAAAAAATTCAAGAGGAAGGCACACTTCCAAGCTCTTTCTATGAAGCCAGCATTACCCTAATTCCAAAACCAGATAAAGACATCACAAAAAAAGAGAACTACAGGCCAATATTCTTGATGAATATAGATGCTAAAATTCTCAACAAAATTCTAGCAAAAACGAATCCAGCATTATATTAGAAAGATCATGCACCATGACCAAGTGGGATTTATTCCGGGGATGCAAGGATGGTACAATATCTGCAAGTCAATAAAAGTGATACATCACATAAATAAATTGAGAGATAAAAATCACATAATTATATCAATCAATGCAGAAAAGCATTTGACAATATCCAACACCAATTCTTGATAAAAACTCTCAGCAAAGTGAGAATAGAGGGGTCATACCTCAACATAATAAAAGCCTTATATGACAAACCTACAGCCAACATCATACTTAATGGGCAAAAACTAAATCCATTTCACCTAAGAATAGCATCAAGACAGGGATGCCCACTTTCACCACTCCTTTTCGATATAGTACTGGAAGTGCTAGCCATAGCGATCAGACAAGAAGAAGAAATAAAAGGCATCCAAATTGGAAAAGAAGAAGTAAAACTGTCCTTATTCGCAGATGACATGATAGTGTACATAAAAATCCCCAAAGTCTCCATCAGAAAACTACATGAATTCAGCAATGTAGCAGGAATAAAAATCAACACCCAGAAATCTATGGCCTTTTTATACACCAATAATGAACTCACAGAAAGAGAAATGAAAAAAAAACAACCCCATTTACCATTGCAACAAAAAAATTAAGATACCTATGAATGAACTTAACAAAGGAGGTAAAAGACTTGTACTCGGAAAACTATATGACATTGAAAAAAGAGATAGAGGAAGACATAAACAAATGGAAGAACATATCATGTTCATGGATTGGTAGAATCAACATCATTTCCATACTACCCAAAGCAATCTACAGATTCAATGAAACCCCCATTAAAATACCAAGGGCATATTTCAATGGCCTAGAACAAACTCTCCAAAAATTCATCTGGAATAAAAAAAGACCCTGAATAGCCACAGCAATCCTGAGAAAGAACAAAGTTGGAGGGATCACAATACCAGATATCAAGCTACATTACAAAGCCATGGTTCTCAAAACTGGTACTGGCATAAAAACAGATATATAGACCAATGGAACAGAACAGAGAACCCAGAAATTGAACCAAGCCATTATGCTCAATTAATATTTGAAAAAGGAGGCAAGAGCATACATTGGAGTCAAAATAGTCTCTTCAACAAATGGTGTTGGGAAATTTGGTCAGATACATTAAAAAAAATGAAACTAGATCACCAACTTACACCATATACAAAAACAAACTCCAAATGGCTAAAGGACTAAAATGTAAGATGGAAAACCATAAAAATCTTAGAAGAATCCATAGCAGCAAAATATTAGACATATGTCATAGTAATATCTTTGTTGATACAGCTCCTAGGGCAATGGAAACTAAGGAGAAAATAAACAAATGGGACGACATCAAAATAAAAAGCTTCTGCACAGCAAAATAAACCATCAATAAAACTACAACAAAGCCCACTGCATGGGAGAACATATTTGCCAATGCTGTTTCAGATAACGGTATAATCTTCAAAATTTGCAGAGAACTCATACAACTTAACAAAAGGAAGATGAACAATCCAATCAAAACATGGGAAAGGACCTAAATAGACACTTTTCAAAAGAAGACATACATAAGGCCAATAGACATATGAAAACATGCTCAAAGTCACTAATCAAAACAATAATGAGATACCATCTCACACATGTCAGAATGGCTATTAACAAATCAACAAACGACAAGTGCTGGAGAGGATGTGGAGAAAAAAAAAACACCCTCCTGCACTGCTGGTGGCAATGCAGACTATGCAGCTACTGTGGAAAACAGTATGGCGTTTCCTAAAAAAATTAAAAATGGAACTCCCATTTGACCCAGTAATCCCACTTATAGGATTATATCCCAAGAATCAGAAACACCAATCAGAAAGGATATATGCACCTCTGTGTTTATAGCAGCACAATTTACCATAGCTAAGATTTGGAAATAGTGTAAGTGCCCATCAACAGAGGAGTGGATTAGAAAACTCTGGTACATCTACACAAAGGAATACTACGCTGCTATTAAAAAAAAAGGAACTTTTACCATTTGAAACAGCATGGATGGAACAGGAGAGCATTATGCTAAGCAAAATAAGCCAGTTGGAGAAAGATAAATATCACATGATCTCATTCATATGTAGGATATAATGATCAACATAAACGGATGAACAAAAATAGATCCAGAGACAAATGGCAGGGGAATTGGGGTTAGAGATCAGCCAAAGGACTTGCATGCATGCATATTAGCATAACCAATGGACACAGACACTGGGGTGGTGCGGGCTTGCCCTCAGGGGAAGGAGTGGCTTGGGGGGGGGGGGGATCAATAGGGGAAAAAGAGGCATATGTAATATTTTAAACAATAAAACAACAATTTAAAAAGAGAGAGAGATGCTGGCTGTTTACTTTTTGGTTATCATTGGAAAATTAAGATTTCTAAGAGTTGACAATAGAAGGATAAGGCATGGACATGCATTCTGAAGGAAAAAGAGAGTAAGTTAAAGTTGTAAGAATATTCGTGAAAGTTTTAGAAGGAGAAATGTTAAAACAAGCAGAACAGGGAAACTGAGATAGTATAACAGCAGTTTGCAACCCTCTAATCCAGATACCAAGCAGTTTGTAGACATCTAGAAAATTTTATCTTCCCTAAACTAAGGACACTTAAGAGTAAATGATTTGAGAATAAACCTCATTTTGGTATATTAGACTACAACCCTCCAAATTAATGTCTCTTTCCCTCCAGCAGACCATTTGTCATAATTCTTGTTCTTCTAGCTCTTGACTCAATAATACTAAAATTATAGAATAGTTTGTCTCCACCAGGTTACAAGCCCTACTTGTACTCAGGAAATACCAACCCTAGACTCCATCACAACCTCCTTTTGTGCCCAGGCCTCATCATCCCTCTGACCCCCAAAGCAAGGAATTTGGGCCAGGTACAGGTGTAGAAACTCACCAGGGCAGAAAGCTCCAGATGCCTAGCAAGGGTTAAAACTGGGAAAATAAGAACCTTGCCCCCAGGGTAAATTACCCTCCCCTAGCAAATAACTAGTCAGGCAAATAAGACCTCTGATCTTTTCCTCCCTAAGATAACCCTAAATTGTATCACCCTAAGATAACCCCAGGCCTCAGTTGTATTTCAGCTCCAGGCCCAGAAAAACAGCAAAACCAGACAAGTGACACTGTGACAACCTCAGGACCAGCTTTTACTTCCTGTCACTCAGCAGGACTGCTTTCAAGCTTTCACCAACCAGTTTCCTGGGGGAAATCATTCTGCTTTGACCACTCATCCAGCTGACTACTATCAAAGTCCAACCCCCTGTGATCTTGATGTCACCCTCAGCAGGAAGTAAATACAGAAGATATGAACTTTGTCCCTATTCCATAAAACTAAAAAGCTGGAATGTTAGGTTTGATAAAGCAATTGAATCCATACCCTTTCCCTGAGAACTGACTTTGTGCACCAGGCCTCTAGTCTATAATAATAAAAGTGTAATATGCTAAATACACTGGACAGATGAATGACCTTCCGGACATCATTCTAGACGTCCTTCCAGATGAAGCTGCTGCAGTGGGGGCCAAGGCAGAGGTGGTTAGAGGCGATGAGACAGGCAGGCAGAGGCAGTTAGGGGTGATCAGGCAGGCAGGCGAGTGGTTAGGGGAGATCCAGCTGGCAGGTGAGTGGCTAGGGGTGATCAGGAAGGCAGGAAGATGAGCAGTTAGGAGCCAGCGGTCCCGGATTGAGAGGGATGTCCAACTGGCAGTTGGACATCCTCTGAGGGGTCCCGGATTGCGAGAGGGTGCAGGCTGGGCTGAGGGACCTCAGTGTGCATGAATTTCATGCACTGGGCCTCTAGTCCTATATAATAAAAGGCTAATATGCAAATAGACTGAACGGCAGGACAACTGAACAACTGAACAACTGTTCACTATGGTGTGCACTGACCACCAGGGGGTGTGCATGGAACATGGCAGGCATTGACAGTAGGTGGCAGAGTGTGGAACATAGAGGGCATTGGCCATGGCAAGATGGTGAAGCAGGTGAGCAGGGGCACCAGACCAAGGTGGGGCACTGGTCACTATCATTGGGGCGAGCCTCTGGTGGTTACTGAAAATTCTTTGCTCCCACATGCCGTGGTCCCTGCTGGCACTTGCACCTGCTGCTGGCATGGGCCCTGCTCACAACTGCTGCCAGCCCTGGAGCCGCTGCTGACACTGACTGCTGGTGCCAGCCCTGTTTGCACCCGCTGCTGGAGCCTGGGGTTGGTCCCGATTGCTCGACGCTGTCAGCAGGTGCGAGCAGGGTCAGCACCGTCAGCACATAGGAGCGACGGCAGTGGGAGCGAGACTGCTGGCAGACAGGGAATCAGGGGCCATGGTGGGAGGGGAGGATGGACTGAGACTCGCCTCTGTGCCCACCACAACCTCATGGCCCACAGTTCCTTTCAAGGTGCACGAATTCATGAACTGGGCCCCTAGTTTGTAATAATAAGGGTGCATCTATCTTATAAAATCAGTACTATAATAATTTTTTGCTCTAAATTCGAAAGCTTTAATAAGATATAAGCCACCATAAAACAGTTAAAAGACAAGGAAGTATATTTATAAAGTTCAGATTACATAGCAAACACTCTCTTTTTTTATTTTTTATTGATTTTTTACAGAGAGGAAGGGAGAGGGATAGAGAGTTAGAAACATCAATGAGAGAGAAACATAGATCAGCTGCCTCCTGAAAACCCCCTACTGGGGATGTGTCCACAACCAAGGTACATGCTCTTGACCGGAATTGAACCTGGGACCCTTCAGTCCACAGGCCGATGCTCTATCCACTGAGCCAAACTGTCTAGGGCAGCAAACACTCTCTTACCATTAAAGAGAGGACAATCATCTCAACTGATTACATTGGCCCAAAATAAACCAGCAATTGACAGACCAGGCAATTAACTGTAAATGGCCAATAGGCACAAAAACCTGTTCAACCCACCATGTAATCTGAGAATGCAAATGAACAGGATGCATTCCCTTATTTGGCACCTCTGTGAAGTCTGGGTGTGGAGAGATGGCTCATGGCTAATGGTAGCAGAATATAGTGGTTCAGCCACTAGGAAGGAAATTTGGTAGGATCTGTAGACAATTAAATATTAGTACTCCTTACCTCAACAATTTTACCTTTTGGTTTTTGACATAGGACAAACAATTGTACATACGCAAAAAACAAAGAAATGTATAATTGTTATTTATTGTGATTTGTTGGTATCAGTAAACAACTGAAATCAACATAAATGGTTTAAATGGAACATAATTTAAAAATTTTGGCATATCAGTTCCATGGTGTAATATACAGCTGGTAAGAGTGAGGAGGATCCATATGTTTATTAACATGAAAAGACCTCTGATAATTTTAACATTAAAAATTTTTAAATGTAACATGCAGAATGGTTTCTAAAAAATAATCTTATTCAACAAAAAACAAGACACATATTATTTTTTAGAAAAATAAGTTATATGTGTAAATGTGAAGAGAAAGATATAAAAATGCCATTCCCACAATACTCAACAGGACAAGAATTGGAAGCTACAGTGGGGTGGGTGGTAAAATAGAACTTTTCCCTTCTACATACATCCATGTCATTTGAAATTTTATGACCAAGATTGTGTAATATGTTTCTTTTGTATTAAAAATATATCCAATCAAACATATTAAGTAACTAGAGGCCTGGTGCATGAAATTCGTGCACGGGGGTGGGTATCCTTCAGCCCAGCTTGCACCCTTTCCAATTTGGGACTCTTCGGGGGATGTCCCACTCACAATCCGGGACTGCTGGCTCCCAACTGTTCACCTGCTTGCCAGCCTGATCACCCCCTAACCACTCCCCTGCCAGCCTGATCAAAGTCGAAGCCTAACTGCTCCCCTGACAGTCCAATTGTCCCTAACTGCCCTCCCATGCAGGCCTGGTCCCCCCCAACTGCCCTCTCTCCCCTGCTGGCCTCCCCTGCAGGCCATCTTGTGGCAGCCATCTTGTGACCACATGGGAGTGACCATCATGTGTGAGGGCATGATGGTCAATTTGCATACCACTGCTTTATTATATAGGATGTTATTTCTGACCCATTACTAGAGAAAAGAACTGAATTTCTAGCCATTGCCTTGTCAGAGATATAACCCAGTACTAAGCAGAAATTCAAAGTACAGATGAAAATACTCAACCTACATTATTCTTTCCATCTTGTCTTTCCTCTTCCTTTTACTCCCTTAGATTAAGATCCCTGGGGGAAGAACCCAGACCCTTAGCCAGAGATGAGAATAAGAACAGGCTGGCCACTCCCTAGTTCAGGTAGGAGACCATGGAATTTTGTGTTTTCTAAAGTACCTACTTTAGAACAGCCTAAGTTAAGGCAAAGGGGAACTGAGGAAAATGAAAGCATTCAGACATCATGAAAAAATAACAAATCCCTGTCTCAAAGCATCAGAAATGACAGCTGAGTCCAGATGGGCTGCCAGCTGAGAAGTAGCTGTAAGACAAGAGTCCTGTTGGTTGTGGCATCTGTACTCACACCAGCAGCTGTCCCTCTGCAGTTTAAAGATCTGATTCCCTCACTTGTATTCCTGCATTTCATTACATTGCACACAAGTGTTCTTGTAAAGCAGAATGAGGTCAAGGTTTACACGAGTGTCTAATGACACACACTAAAGCAGCAGCACAGCCCGAGAGAAAGTTAAAGGAAGGGAGACAGAGACTGACCTGGTGCTGAGTTCAGTGCCCCCACTGGCCATCATCTTGCCCTGGGCCCTTTCTGGGCCCCTCCTGTGTCCCCAGCCTGCATCTAGTGTGGCTGCCCAGTCCTGAGCAGGAAGTGTGTACAATCACCCAGGGAGAGCTCCTCCCAAATGGGAAAAAGTGAAACTAACTTTCTGAGTGTTTTCAGACATATCTCCCTCCTTCTGCAGCCCCGCAGTAGTTCTCAGCCATCAGGACATGTGACAGCAGGAATGGAGGACAAGAAGAGACAGTCAGGACCAGGAGGCAAGGGGAGGAGGACCCAAGGGGAGGGGCAGGGCCAGACCCCAGGAGTCTTCTTGTTTGAGCAATGACTCCAAAAACAGGAAAATAGTCTAGCTATGGGCCTGGAAACCTGGAGAGCAGGTGAGGCAGCGACTGAAAAGGGACAGGGGACAGAGAAAACACCCAGGGGACATGCTTCCTTAGCTTCACCAGGAGCAGCTTCCATTCAGACCACAGTAATGGGCTGAGTCTCTAGCCTGGGAGATCCTGTGGGGACAGGGTTTGTCTATGAGAGGAGGCAGAGTCTCAGACCTGAGAATTCAGGGGCAGGAGGAAGCGGAGGCAACAGTATCAGCAGCCTCTGGTGCAGAGGATGAAGACCTGGCACCTCTGCGGATGCAGAAATGGAGAGGAGGGGCACCTGGGACCCAAGTGGGAGCACTCAGGCCCCACACCGATGTCCCCTTCTGGGATGTGGCCCATCAGTCAGCAGGACTCCTGGCCCCCCTGCCCTCCTTTCTTCCTAGGGAGTCTCTGAGGCTGGGAGTTCTGTGAAGGTGAGTCTGCTCCTTGGTGGGTCTCCCTGGACTCATCCTGCTGGAGGGCAAAGGCTCTGTGCTCCTCTGAGCTCCAGTGCACAGGGATAGCGACCTGGGGTGTGGGGAATGTGTGTGGTTGATTGGAGCAGCCTTGGGCCTTGTGGATAAGCCCAGTTCTGGGGTTCAGATTGAGGAATAATTTTTTGACACACATCCAAACCACGTCCCCAGCTTTTATGAGAAAGAAAACTGGTATTTTGCTCCCCATCTGTCTCATGTTTTTGCCTGTCAGTTGGTTTGGAATTCAGGTGGAAAGGCATGCATTTTTTTAGGCGGGGGTAGGGGGGGAGGGGAAACAAACACCTTGAAAGGAGTCAAGCACCTGAGTGTATGTCTTGCTCCTTGAGTTTTTGTCCATTTATGCCCTAGATGGGTAAAGAGGTGGGCAGTCATACCCCTGGCAATTGCATGGTTGTGTAGACTTGATGGCACTCAATGACAATATTTCAGTTTTTAGGGACTGGGGTGTGGTAGAACTTAGTAGAACCTTTGTGACTGGGTTCAGTGTGGGTACAGCTGTGAACTCCTGAGTCTTCCTACAAAGCTGGTAATAATCCAGATGGGTTGTTGGAGGGGAAATGTGATTATCTCTTATAGAGAAGGCACCAAATCCTTGGAAAAGGGGTCTTGAAGAGATATCTGGGCAGAGGAAGAAGAGGTTAAGGAATGAGGTTAAGTTAAGGCATGCAGAAGAGTAGGAGACTATAGGGGAGCACAGTAATCCTATCTGGGCCACATTCGGAAGGTCTAGGTCTATGCATGAGAAACACCACTCTGCATGCCAAAGAGGAAGGAGGCTGGATCAGGGCCCCATAGCCTGTCCCACCCCACAGGCGCCACCATCACTACAGCCCTTTATTTGGAGCCCTTGGCTCCACCTCAGGGGAAGTTAGTGACCTGTATCCAGAATGGAACAAGGATAGATTTTCGTGGTACCTGTGCTGGGCTGCATATCTGGCGCTTCGGCCAGGCAGGGCATGCTATGCTCTCTGTTCCTAAAACACATAGATAGGAATGTGCTGGCGCTTCGGCCAGGTTTCAGCACGCTGTACTCTGTTCCTAGAGCACATAGATAGGAAAGTGGTCACTGTGCTGATACTGTACTATGTCGGGAACAAATTGTGTAAACAAGGCTTTTAACTAACTTTGTGGTTTTTGCAAATACAAATGCTGTAACTCCTGTAGTTGACACTGCAGTTCAGCCTTTGCTTTGGCAGAGTGCTGTAACTGTAGTTGCTGGCCGGCTTAATAAAGGCTCCTAAATCTTGATCTGAGTCCCTGGTGGTTGTCTCTGTGGGTCACCCCATTACAGTACCCTGGTTACTGCTGGTTAGCACCACACACCCTGAAACTCCCTGAAACCACAGAATGCCTCTCTCTCATGACCACCCAGCCTCAGACACACGGTGTGGACACAAACAAAGGAAGGACCCTGTTACTGCCATCACATTTCTCATTTTATCATCTAAGAGTCCCCATTACCATCAGCTGGGTAGCCCTTTCCTCCCAGACTTGACTCCAGCCACATCTGCACTTCCCCCTATTCGTCGAGCATGGTATTAGTAATGGATGAAGGGGGGACTTGCAGAAATATTGAGTGGGGCTTCACTGTTCATTCAATGGCCTCCTTCACTGGTACATCCAAGCTTCTTGTGGTGCCCAGCCCAGCTAACACTCCGGGACCAGCTGGGAGACCCAGGTCAAGGTAACTCCCAAGAAACATCCACCCCCCCCTCCATGAGGGCAGGAATGAAACCTACAGCCTCTTTAGAACTGCATCTGATTGCCTGTTTAGAGAAACCCAAACTAACAATCCCTTATCTCTCAAGATGGTTAGACCACTGGTGGTACACGAGGTCCGAAAGGGTCACCATGATTAGTAATGGATAAAGGGGGGACATGTTATCCCTGTTCTCTCAAGATTGTGTATATCTAAACCCTATAAATTAGCAACAGAAGCACCATTATTTCTATCTAAATAAAGGTGAAATGACTTATGGATTTGATTCTGAGATAATTTTGATATTTGGCAGTTCATGAGCACAAAAACCAGCTTATGACATGGACAGAGAAGTATGGGTTTAAAATGGAGAAGGGTCCTAAACTGTGGCCCCTCCCACGCCCTCAGAACCCCTCTGTTTCCCAGAGAGGTTCATTCTGTCCTGAAGCCCCATAGTGACCTTGCCATTTTCACCTTCCTGGAGACAAAACTGCTCAAACCTGCTCCTCCTTGGCTTGAGACTGGCATTCCTAGGGTGCACTCAAGAGAATCATTCTGACATCCCTGCCAGGCATGTTGATTTTACTAGGTGGTGAGCTATGTAAAGCAATTAAAATTATTAAACAAGTTAAAAAATGAATGACATAGAGTGACTGATTAAGAGAAAATGTGAGATTTTAAGGAAGTTGTGGGGTATCATATCTGCCATGCCCCAACCCCTGTTTCCCTGGGGGATTGTCTTCACCTTCCTCCACCATTAGGGTTCTCTGCCTCCTGGAGGATCGGAACCTTAGTGTCTTAGCCTCACCCAACTCTTATCGAATCAGATGCCCAAGTGTGAGACTGAAAAATCAGGCTGACCTTTTATGGGGTTCACCACGTTTAATCCCGGGAATCTTGGTGGAATCTTGCTGCCATCACTGGGACCAGGCATTTCCACATCAGACTTGCCTCATAAGAAAAAAGCAAGGCTGTAAGTTTCAGTCCTGCCCCTAGGAAGGGGGAGGGATGTTTCTTGGGAGTTACCTCGACCTGGGGTCTCCCAGCGAGACCCAGAGTGTTAGCTGGGCTGGGCACCACAAGAAGCTGGGATGTACCAGTGAAAGAGGCCATTGAATGAACAGTGAAGCCCCACTCTTAATATTTCTGCAAGTTCCCCCTTCATCCATTACTAATCATGGTGACCCTTTTGGACCTCACGGACCACCAGTGGTCTTCGGACCACCGGTTGGTGAATGTCCTGAACCTTAGCATAGACAAGCGATGCATATATAGCCAGAAAAGTCGTACACTTAGCTCATTCTAATGATCTCCACTCAGCACACAGAAGGTGCCCATTGGGCAGCGGCCTTTGCTTCTTTTGGCTTGTAAGTGGGTGCTTCTGTTGAGTGGAGGATCCATGGATGGGATCTCAGAGTTGCTGAACGGAACAGAAGCAGTGGAGGTGGCCCCTGAAGCTTCGTGAAGACTCAGTGGTTATGAAACAGGAGTGGGATGTCATAAGGAGGCGCCACCAGGGGAGAAGGATCAGTTAAACTGTCCCTGCACAGACGGACTCAGAGGGATACACTCAGAGAAGGATGCACAAAGGACTTCTGCCTAAATTAAAGATTCCAGAATAGCTATTCTTATTGATTTCAATAAATTTGTTCCAGGCCACTTAAAAAGTCCTTTTTACCTATTTATTTTATTTTTTAAGACTTTAAAAAAATTTATTTTTATTGATTTCAGAGAGGAAGGGAGAGGGAGATAGAGATAGAAACATCAATGATGAGAGAGAATCATTTATTGGCTGCCTACTGCACACCCTCTCCCCACTAGGGAATGAGCCCCCAATCCAGGCATGTGCCCTGACTGGGAATTTCTGGTTGGATTGGTTTGTTTTTATAGTTTCTCTTTTTGGTTAAACTTCTCATTTGGTTCATTTTTTTTAAGTTGTCTGTCTATGGATTCTTATAGTTCACTGAACTTCTTTAAGAGGATTTTTCTAAATTCTTTGTCAGACATCTTATATATCCCCCCCTCCATTTCTTTAACGGTAGTTATTAGAATTTATTAGTTTATTTTCTTTTTTGTAGTAGTGCAATGTTTACCCGAATATCCATGATCCTTGATTCCCTTTGTTTGGTATCAGTGCACATAAATAAGCAATCTCCTCTCATAAACTTTACAGGTTCACTTCACCAGAAAAATGCCTTCATTAGTCAGCTCAGGTTGGAATACAGTACAGGAGAGCTGATAGCATCTATGGGAAGATGGGCATGTCATCAGGGTCTCAGTTGGGAAGGCCAGTGCCTGTGCTCTGTGGTTGGTGGTTGGATGATGGCTGAGCTCTGTCGTTTGGTGAACTTGCAGGTTGGGCTCCCTGATCAGGCACAACTGCTGGCTGTACTCTGGGGCTTGATGGGTCCACTTTCTGAGCTCTACAATCACCTCTTGTTGAGGGAAGTTTCAGCCTGTGTTTTGTGGTATGTTGGTGCCAAATGCTGCACTCTGTAATTTGTCAGCATTACAGGCTGGGCTCTGCAATAGCTCCTGGTTGGGTAGAGTTTCAAGCGGTGTTCCCTAGTCTGATGGTTTCTCTGGCTGCACTTAATGCTCAGTTGGGGCTACTATAAGGGCTTCACACTCATACTGGGCCTTCAATTGTGATCTGAGATCTGATGATGCCATTGGTTGTTCCCTGAATTTGGCTGTGCTACAGGGTGGGCTTCACAATAAGTTAACTTTCTGGCTTTTCTCTGATGTTGGACATGGTTATTGGCTAAATTTTCTGATTGAGAGGGGCCTCCAGTGGCATACTGCATTGGATAGGGATAGAGACTGTTCCACGTTGAGCAGAGTCACCTCCAGGATTTCTCATTGGGTGGAGCTAGGCTGCCTGAATGGATGAGGGCATAGGCTGTATTAATCAATTGGATAGGGCCATTGGCGGGGCTCTGCTAGATAGAGTTATAGATGTTCCATGGGTCACCTGAACCATAGGCTTGTCACCATGGCTAGCTGGGTTCTCTGGATTAGCTTTCTAAAGGACCAGGACTGGCTGGCCAGCAGGGCTCAGTGGTTGTGTGTGGGAGTGAATCCTGGAAAAACTATGTTAGAATATAAAATAGGGATGGCAGATGCCTATTTCAGCCATCTGATCATCTATTGATAGTCTCTTTGGATGACATATTGCTTCCCATTACACAAATTACTCATCTTGCTGTGACAGTTAGTACACGTTGGCCAGACCTGCAGCTCTGTTGGAGTAAACTATCTCTTCAGCCAGCAGGCTCATCTAGTATATTCCTAGTTTGGTCTTGCTGAGAAAACTCTGTATAATCTTAGTTCAGGCAAAATGTGGGGGGGGGGGGGGAGTGGTGGTTAGGGCAGTGGTCTGTCTAGCAACAGGGACAGGGTTCTCTCTTGCAGGACAGTGGGTTCAGAAGGATCTAGAGTTCAGAGTTCTCAGGTGCATCTACTTAGAAAACCCCATTCTGAGTTTCAGGGCTTGATGTTTTCTTTATCAGGGATTGGGCACAAGAGGCCAAGCTGAGCTTAGAATTCAGTCTTCTCTGAAGTTCTATCATTCTTTTTTTTTTAATTAATAAATCTTTATTGTTCATATTATTACAGATGTTGGTCTTCTCCCTCCTCCCCCCCCCCCCCCCCCCGCATAGCTCCACTCCACCTGGTTCCCACCCCACCCCATGCCCTTACGCCCTGCCACTGTCCTCATTCATAAGTGTAAGATTTTTGTACAATCTCTTCCTGAACCCCGCACACCCCCTTCCCCCTGAGAATTTCAGTCCACTCCCTATCTATGCCCCTGCTTCTATTATATTTACCAATTTATTCTGTTCATCAGATTTTTTTATTGACTTAATTTTTAGATTCACTTGTTGATAGATATGTATTTGTTGTTCCTTTGTTGTTCATAATTTTTATCTTTCCCTTTTTCTTCTTCTTCTTCTTAAAGAATATCCTTCAGCATTTTATATAATCCTGGTTTGGTGGTGATGAACTCCTTTAGCTTTTTCTTGTCTGTGAAGCTCTTTATCTGACTTTCAATTCTACATGATAGCTTTGCTAGGTAGAGTAATCATGGTTGTAGATTTTTGCTATTCATCACTTTGAATATTTCTTGCCACTCCCTCCTGGCCTGCATGGTTTCTGTTAAGAAATCAGCTGACAGTCGTATGGGTGCTCCCTTGTAGGTAACTAACTGTTTTTCTCTTGCTGCTTTTAAGATTCTCTCTTTGTCTTTAGCCTTTGGCATTTTAATTATGATGTGTCTTGGTGTAGCCCTCTTTGGATTCCTCTTATTTGGAGTTCTCTTCACTTCCTGGACTTGTAAGTCTATTTCTTTCATCAGGTAGGGGAAGTTTTCTGTCATGATTTCTTCTAATAGGCTTTCAGTATCTTGCTCTCTCTCTTCTTCTGGCACCCCGATAATTTGGATGTTGGTACGTTTGAAGTTGTCCCAGAGGCTCCTTACACTATCTTGATATTTTTGGATCCTATTTTCATTTTACTTTTCTGGATGGGTGTTTTTTGCTTCTTCATATTTTAAATCTTTGACTTGATTCTTGGGATCCTCTCGTCTGCTGTTGGATCTCTGTATATTATTCTTTATTTCAGTCAGTGTATGTTTAATTTCTGACTGGTCCTTTGCCATTTTTTTTGGCATTCTCATTATGATCCTTGAAGGTCTCACTAAGTTCCTTGGAAGTTTGTAGAAGATTCTTGAGTAATCTTATAACTGTGGTTCTGAACTCTATGTCCTCCATTAGTTTGCTTTCCTCCATTTCTTTCATTTGTGACATGTTTCTTTGTCTTTGCATTTTTGGCTGACTGTGAGGACCCACTGTGTCTATAAGAAGAACTGCTGTGCTAGAGACACCCTTATGAGGCAGGACTTGCTTCAGTGGGGCTTTGGTGCTCACTGATTCTGTCTGCCTCTTGAGTATGTCCCTTATGGATGTGAGGAGCTGAAATCTGGTATCTGAACAGGGGTACCCTGGCTCCTGGATCTCCAAGTCAGCCAATGTATGAGTCCACCCAGCAGGAGCTACAGTGATATCAGCAGGTTTCTCCTCTTTGTTTGGGATTTGGAAGTTTTTGGAGCTCTCTGACACAGCTGAAGTTAGATTAGGCTGCAAAAGCGCAAGTGATTCCTTTGCGCCGCTGAGCACAGCTTGGGAGGGGATGTAATTTGAGTGGGGCGGGGTCTCAGAGAATCACCAGGGCGGAGCAAACAGCAATGGCTGTCGTCAGTGTCTCCAGGACTCCTCACATCTCTGCAACTCAGCGTCTCCGTGTCTCCGCGACTCCACATCTCTGCAGTCCAGCGCCCCCACAGCAACAATGATCCCTGCAAGCAGCTCTGTGAGAAAGCCACCCTCACTTTCCAAACCGCTGCAAGATAGTCCAGTTTCTCCCTGTATGAGTCTGGGACCCCAGAATCTCGCCTTAAACTAGCTCAGTGCATTTGAGAGCTTGTATCTCCTTCCAATTGAAAAAAAGGCGCATCCAGGTGCAGCCTGCCTCGCGCGCGCCTTTGTACCTCTGTTCTTGGTGCCTCTGCACCTCCTACCTGGTCTCAATGTGCTTCTTTCTTTCCTTCTAGTTGTAGAATTTCCACTCGGCCAGCTTTCCCGTGGTTATGGATGATAGCTTTTTTTGTCTTATAGTTATAGTTTCGATGTTGTTGTGGGGGGCAGCATGCACAAGTTTATACCTTATGCCACCATCTTGGTTCTCTCCTCTTTTTTTTTTTTTTTTTTTAAATATATTTTATTGATTTTTTACAGAGAGGAAGAGAGAGAGATAGAGAGCCAGAAACATCGATGAGAGAGAAACACTGATTAGCTGCCTCCTGCACATCTCCTACTGGGGATGTGCCCGCAACCCAGGTATATGCCCTTGACCGGAATCGAACCTGGGACCTTTCAGTCCGCAGGCTGACGCTCTATCCACTGAGCCAAACCGGTTTCAGCTTTTTTTTTTTTTTAATATATAATCCTCACCCAAGCACATGCTTAGACAGAGGAAGAGGGAGAGAGAGACATAGAGAGAAACATCTCTCAGTTGCCTTTCATACTCATCCTGACCCAGGACCGAACACATAACCCAGGTATGTGCCATGAGGCAAACTTTTCTCTGCACAGGAGGATGCTCAACCAACTGAGACACTCAGGGTGGGCAGAAGTCCGTCATTCTTAAAATCAGGGCCTGCACCAGGCCTTCTATTGTGTATCTTCCAGATGCAGGTGGTAGTTAATATATAAGCTTGTCATATACTCTTTTAAACACTTTAAATGAGCTTAGAAATAGCCACCTAGCCAGGCTGGTATGGCTCTGGTTGAGCCATGGTTCAATTCATATTCAGGGTATATGCTCGGGTTACAGGCTCAATCCCCAGTAGGGGGTTTGCAGGAGGCAGCCAATCTATGATTCTCTCTCATCATTGATGTTTCTCTCTCTCCTCTCCTCCCCTCCTGCTGAAATTAATAAAAGCATATGTAAAATAGTTTTTAAAAAAGAAATAGCCATCTAATCACACAGTTCTTACAGTTACTATTTCTTTGTAAATGTTAGACAATTGCCTCTTCCCCTATATCTCATTCATACAGGTGAATGTGTTTTGCAACTGCACTGTTTTAGTACCTCAGGGACTAACAGTATTCCACCTGTTGCCAGCTGGCTAGACAGTGATCCAGCTCAGAACTCCATGCTTAGGTCTGGCTTGCTAGACCATAATGTGAAGTTGGGTTCCCTAAAAGCAAAGCCTGAGACAAAGTCTCTTTAGCCAGTCGTTTATTGTGAGAATTTTCTCGGGAGGAGGAGGAGGGATAAGGGAAGCAGGACACTGTGCTGGGAAATGCTAAGCAAAGATGTGGTCGTAGCTGGAGACCAGCTCTAGGCTGATTCCTTGAGGAGCACAGGAACATGAATCACTCCACATGGTTGGTTCAACTTTGGTGCTGGGAACCAGCCCCCAGGACAAAGAGATTTAACTTTCAGGTGAATATGCCTCCATTTGGCCCAAAGAAATACACTGGGGAGAGATGGCATAAGCAGTCAATACACATAACAGCAGGGATGAGAAATCTGCCTGAAAGCGAGAAATTTCCAGGGTATCAACAGCATCCACTACTCTAGTGAACTGTTCTGATTTGTTTACTGAATAGCAAAGACATCTTTGAAATTCTTCTTAAATTCCTCTTCTGTTAGGTCTGAGTCATAGTGCTGAGGAAAAAACACACAGACAAAAATAATGACAATATCAGTGTCATAAGACAATGTGCATTGGAAAATGATCGGAACTCTTGTTTTAAACATGTAAGTTACATTAAACAGATTAAGTTTAAAAACTCAAGCAGCTAAGCCCAGGCGGTGTGGCTCTGTGGTTTAGCATCCACCTACGAACCATGAGGTCATGGCTTATTTCTGGTCAGGGCACATGCCCAGGTTGTGGGCTCGATCCCCAGTGTGGGGCGTGAAGGAGGCAGCTGATCAATAATGCTCTCTCATCATTGATGTTTCTATCTCTCTTTCTCCCTCTCCCTTTCTCTTTGAAATCAATAAAAATATATTTAAAAACAAGCACAAACAAACCAACAAAAACAAAACAAAACAAAACAATACAAAAATCTCAAGCAGTTAAGAGTAACTTTTGTTTTCTAACAGCATGATTAACTCTTGTTGTCTAGACAGAAATGGGAAATAATTACTATACAGAGTACTCTCAGTCATTGGTTTTGGGTTGTTTGTTTCAGTGAGAGTTAGAAAAGTAATCTAAGGTAACAATCAAATGTTCCAGATGTACAATCAGAGGTCTTCCTCTCACATTGTCAATTCTATTTCCCTCTGGTGATATCTTACTGTATATGGTTCATTTACATGCAAAAAAATCTATCTGCAGTTTGGGGCCTCTCAGAGGTCTTATTGAGTATATTTGGGGAGAGGTAAGAAGGATAACATGATTTTAGGAAGCAATTTTCTCCTTAGGTTTGGAACAGAGAGTACACCACTGTTCTCAATGGCCACCTGTCACCTATGAGGAGAAGAATGAGCTCTCAGGGGCCTGGAGTCTGGTTGCAGAGACAGCTCCTTATTCACTGTTGCTCTCTCTGAGCTTAAATCCTTAATTTAAAAACCCAGTCACTTCCTGAATCCTTGCTTGTATAGGCTTGTCATAGGATGAGGGAAACTCTAAAATCTCCCAGTACCAGGAAATACAGGTAGAGTGACTCAATGAGTAGAAAATGAAATGGAAGCAGGGAGAGCCACTTACCTTATGATCCTGAAAGATGTTGTTCATTTCAAGCACAAACTCCTCCACTTGGGGGTAATGTCCCTCAATTAAACTCTTCTTGATTTCATCCAAGCTCTTAAGTGTCTCTAGGCATTGAGAAGCCTTTTGAACCTGATGAAAAATATATAAATAGGAGCATTACTGACACAGGTGAATGTCTGTCTTTTGTGGATTCCATAAAATCCAGTGGAAAGACAGCTCACATGCTCTCCCTCCCATGGGCTTCATATCACAGATCCCACAGTGACCCTGTCAAGATGAGGTAATATTACGGAGGCTTTTAATCATGGTTTGTTGTTGTTACTCACATAATGTTCATGTGGAATATTCGGAAAAATTTTGCTCTCTAAATGGTAATAGACCTTTAGGAGTAGGCATTCACATTTCTGCAAAAGAGGGAGATTGTGAATGAAAAGCAGCTTGGAGAGAATGAGCCCATATGCATGCCCACACAGATGCATGACCACAGTAGTCTTCTGGAAGTTTCCCCGAACAGGAATTGACACTAACATATAATAGCTAAGTTATTTTTCTTCTTGTTCTTTCTGCCACCAGGTTCTGGTGAATTTTCAGTGTGGTTGAGGGTTGAGGCATGGTCAGAAGAGCAGCTTAGATGCCATGCCATAACCCTTTGCAACCCTTGCCCTCACTCATTCCTGTTTGACTTCTCATGTGAGCAGAAAGGAGATGTCTTGGGTCAAATTCAACTCACCAACTTCTCTTCTGGCCCCATCTGTCTCTTCAGGACTTCAGATTCACTGTAACACTGCTGACTTCTTGAAGATACTTTTATTGTGCAGGAGGTACATCTCCACTCACGAATCCTGTGATGCAGGTGGAAGTAAGCAAGGCAAGCCCCAGAAACACCTCTGTTCCCATGGCTGCCACTGACCTCCTTTCAGGAATGGCTGATAGGCACAACCAGGGAATGAGGCGTCACCTCCCAGATTCTCCAGTAGTCTCATGTGAAAACCAGCTCTCTAGAGTAGAGGCAGCAGTTTATTGGGTGGAAGATGGTGTCTGGGTGAGTGATGGGCTCTCCCTTACCTTTCTGAGCTGGTGAGAGCACAAGGAGCCCTGCCCACCAAACCTGAGTGTCAGAAATGGGCTTTAAGCCCTGGGGGCCTTGTGCCTCTATTAGCCTGTTGAGAACATGGAAAATGAGGAAAAGTGTCCTTGTTTCCTGCCTTTTCTGAATAAGCACAGAACACAAACAACTACCATTTGCTCTCCTGTGAACAGGAGTCTGAGGTGGGAAAGTTCTGAAAAGGACAGTAGTGGTATGTAGGAAAGGATCCAGCCACTTGTCTCAACCTCCCTGGGGACAGAGGGGAACATTACCCTCCTGTTGACAGTATCTTTAAACAGATCCCGGCATCATATTACTGGACCCTGTACCTCTGACCCTGCTCTTTGCCCATCAGTTCACAAGGAGAGACTTTGCATTGGGAGTGTGCATGGCAGGAAGAAGGCCCATAGAAGGAGAGGGGTGTGCATCTCACAAACCTCGTAGGATCCACAGGTGGGATGTGACAGTCCTCATGAAAGAAGCTGGCACAACGACTGCAGTTGAAGAGCTTTCCTTCATCCTCACAGATCTTGCATTTCACTGCGTTTCCCAGCTAGAAGATAAAACAATTTCTGGATCCCCAGTGAGACTTTGAAGACCAGCTCTGTGGGAATCTGGAACTCATTGCCTTTGTAGGAACCTAAATGGACAGTCATGTGCTTCTCCCTGAGCTGTGAACCAACTGCATGGAGTGGAGTTTCAGAAAAAGAACTCTTGGTCTGTGGTGAAGTTCAGGAGGAGTGGCCTATGTGACCAGAAAAGGTTTTCCTGCAAAACCAGAGTCTCTAACACAGAAAGACCAGCTACAAAAGAGAGGGTGAATTTTATAGAATTGTGAACCATTGTATTACCTTGCAGATAAAACAAGGTCCTGGAACAAAATTCATTTGTCTATACCAAAATGACTAAAATGACACAGGGAAAGGTGGTTTATTCAGAAATTGATAAGATTGAATAAACTGCTAAGACAGTATTCCTGTTTTCTTGGCTAAAGGCTTCCCATAAGTTGAAGGGCTTGGTATGGGTTCCTGGACTGTGGATTCTATACCTGAAGGGCCCCTGAATGTATGACATTGTCTTTGAATTGAAAAGACCACAGGCACAGATGACCAGGTCGTGCCAGGGAGGATAGAGCTCTTTGGCACTAGAAGCCTGGGGAGATGCCCCATGACTCAGCATGGCATGTAAGGTGTGGAGCCTCTATCACTGAATGGGCAGAGAAAGTGGCAATTGTGTTGTTTTATAAACAGAATAGGGAGGGACTCCCTTAAACAACTGATACTGGATTTCTCACCAGTCTCAATATGTGGCCTTTAACCATGTTTAATTTCATTTGAAGATGATAAAATTTGACAGTATTTCCATCCAAATCCTGTGGCATAACATCTACTCATTGAACCCAACCAAATTTATAGAGCAGATATGAAGATACATTGTGTTATATACAAACATATATATTCATGGAAATAGCTAGCCTGTGCCTGAGCCCTATCCTAATCAAGAAAATGCAGTGTAAGGATTAATATTAAAGTTCAATATTATGTGCTGCTGTGACATTTGGTAAAGTTGAGAAGGCGTTGAACAGCCTATCTGCGAGTACCTCTTTCCACTCTGCTCTCCTGGATAAGGTCCCACAGCTAAACAATGCTCCTTGTCAAGGGGCTGCTTGTAATCCTGCTCAGCCTGGAATAACAGGTTTCAGTTCCCTGTCAGCCATGGAATTATTTAAATGAGCATGTCATAACCTCCCAGGGAAACCAGGGGATAACCCACCCTCCACAGCCCCTGGTTGCTCCCTCTGTTCCTGAGGGCAACCTTGGTGAGGCCTGCATGGCTGGCACTGCCCTCCTTCCTTGGTTTAGGAGTATATGTGACTAATACACATCTGTCAATCCATCTGTCCAGTGACAGATGTCATTACTTGCTGTCCCCCAAATTGTGTGGTAGACAGCCCTCCCTCATCAATGGGGTGAAAAGAAGGTGATTAAAACAGAAAACCCCTTTATTCTTTCTTTTAAATGAGAATCAGCATTTACATATGAATCAGGAACTATCAGGAACTATATTTGCTCCTGGTTGCTTTCCTGGTTCTGCCTTCTGAGAGAACCCAAAAGATTCTGGGTTGCTCTATAGATAGAAACATCCTGTGTATCCCATTGTCTATTGGGGAAATTCCTACCCTCTTGTGACCATCTCAGTGACACAAATGAGACTGAATTGGGGACTGGCTCCCATTGATGAGTGCTGGGTGGAGGGAATGTGGTCCATTGAGGAGCAGGAAGAGGTAGGGATGACAGTGTCCGCTTTTCTCTGCCAGGACCATTTCTCCTTTCTTCAAGCACATGGGGTTGGTGCCATTACTCTCCTGGGTTTAGTCAATCAGCCTCACTGCTCTATCTGTTTCCCTTTTTGTCCTCTCCTCTTCTAACACTTAGACGGAATCCCTGAAGTTTATGTATTTGGCCATTTGAATGCCCCAGATAATCAAATGACTCTCAAAGCTTCAGTTTCATTGCCATGTCTCCAGCTTCCAAATGTCCAGCCTGTCTTCTGCATTTGAGCACATCCCTATGCTCACCCAGCATCTCTCTTTGGCCCCTTAAAGCACACCCCAAACTCATCCAGGCTAAACAATGTATTATCCTGTCCCACATCCACTACCTGTTCTTTCCTGGTGCTTCCATTTCATAAAACATTTGCCTTTGACCACAAACTTGAGAATTAATCCTGGGTCTATACTCTCACTTGTATTCCAAATCCTACTATCTCCACTCCTTTTCACAGTAATGGTTACACTTCTTTTGTTAGTTCCATCTCTGTAGGGTCCACTGTGTACAGGGATGCTAAGACCCCAATGAATGGTTCCACCTTCATACATAGAGAAAAGTGTTCTGTTTCTCAAAGCCTGTATTATATCTCTGTTAGCAGCACACAAAGATCACAAATGTCCATCTTGAAGTAAATGGGCACAGTAATGTGCAACACCGCTATGTTGTTTCTCTTCATGCAGAAAGTAATAACAGATGAAAAGTCACTCTGGCTTTAGGGTGAAAATTCTTATCTGGGGAGAACCAGGATTCTGGTCATTTCTTTTGCTTTAAAAATGGCCATATATGAGAAAGTGCAAAGCTCAAGGAACATCTGGCCAACAGCTCCCATTCAGTGTTCCAGAAAATCCTGAACCACATCCATAGTGGAGATTGAGACTGGGTCTAACATGGAGGCCTGGGGCCATTTTCCTTCTCCTCACTGTAAGCACTCACAGACTGCTATCATCATTCTCCAGAGATTGGTAACCATGTTCCCAGAAGAGCAAGGAAATAACAAATGTAACCAGTGCACAAGAATCTTGCATCCCTATCTGTAATCAAGTCTAGGGCCTTTTCCCTTTGGCTCGTTGTGTCTTAGCCTGGCTGCACATTTGAATTTTCAGAGGCGAGTACATAAAATACTAAATTCCTGGTTCCAACATCATAGATGCTGAATCAATTGGTCTGGTTTAAGGCACAGGCATTAGTTTTCTCCTTAAGTCATAGAATGAGTAAGTTGTGTATCAAAATCATCTGGAGACATTTTAACAATTCTAATGTCCAAGTCATAACTCAGAATGATTAAATCAAAATTTTATCTAGAGTGGGATCAGACAATGTTATTTTTCAAAGGTCTTCAGGTGATTCTGTGTGCAAAGTGTGGAACCTGAGTTGAGATTTAGTTTCACACGTGTGATTATTAATGCATGAGTATATTATAAGCCAATGCTGAATTGGCCTGTAATATCTCTCTTAGGAAAGATTATTAAGAAGAGTGAGGGTACTCTTGTTAGAACAATTGCCTTTTCCTTCCCATGGAGTCTTGATCATGGGTAGTATGACATGAACTCCACCACCTCCAGTAACTCTTCTAGGGCACTAATCAAAAGTTAAAATGAATCCAAGCTCCTCCTTACTCCAAGTCAACTTCCAGAAGTTCATCTTCATTTCTCTTTCATCCAGATCCCAAGATGGCACCTGGCTGACTTTTCACAGGAAACTGACTACTGGGTATAACACTTACATTGCTCTTGATTATTCAATAGAACGACTTGACTTCATTACCTTTAGGCAGCCTCAGCTTTTATCTCCAGCCAGGTCAGAGAGGTCAGAGACAAGGGTGATCCACTCAAAAATGACCTGAGAAATGGTAATGTCATTGCCTGCCTCTCTGGAGAGCCTGGAATACCCTGCTCCCCATTAATTATTTATCCATGGTAAACAATGAAGTTGAAATAATTCTTGAGGTCAGGGATATTATTTCAATCTTCTGTAATGAACATTGGGAATTTTTTAATGCATTAAATAATTGCATAGTGAATGAGTAAATAAATGAGTATTGTTTCACTTAGGAAAAGAGATTACTTGCTATCTTTTTAGCAAATACTAGCATAAAACCAATAATAGTTTTGGCTGAGTATTTCAGATAATTTGACAATTCAGCAGCTGTCACCAGAAAGGATAAATGGCCTTCATCAAGAGACAAGAAGCTGTCATGTGGTGACAAGTGTGACACTAAAGTTTTGAGAAACCAAGACTCCATTTGCAAGAGAAGTTCTGGGAGGCACAGATGATCCATTGAGGTAGTAATGGGTCCTGAGGTCTGACACTTTGGGTCACTTCAATTCTTCATCAAGGAGACACAAAATATAGAGGCAACTGAACCTTGTTGCTGCAAAGTGTTGTACCCATGAATAAGGATAGAACCTGTGGGTTGGAAGTTGCCAGCTCTTTTAGGTACTCCAGATTGAGTAACTCTAGACACATAGGGAATGATAGAGACACTACTATTTAAAGTAGTCACTGAATAAATAAAAGAATAAGTTATCTTCAGTAAACCCAATGGGTATAATGTGCCAAGGACTGGTGGGTCAAAAGTTCTAGAATATCAGATAATCTAAAGGCCTAGACAGCCATATGTAACCTAATGTACATTCTTTGAAAGTCTTGCATGGTCATTTCTACCTGGAGTATATGAGAATGGCATTTTTCACCTCCCCCTTCTTCTTAAGTTCTCATTCATACTCAATTTTGAAAAAACCATCACTTTGTCCTGAAGTTACACCTCACATTATGTATTTTGTTTGTTTCCTCCATAGTCTTCTTCCATAGAGGGAGAAATCACTTTCATAGATAGTCAGGAGGTCTGCAGAGCCCTGAGGTGGAGCCAAAGGGTTGGCATCAAAGTAAGGAATTTTCCAGGTCAGCACCTCATGTAAGACACATCAATCTCACAAAAGCTCCCTCCTAACAGCACCATCTTTAGGAAATATTTCCCAATAATTTTTGCCTGAGAGAGAATACTGTATGTCTATTTTATGGAAGGATGGAAGATGCTGTAAAACAAAAGCGGAAAAGAAATATGCTTTTAGTTGCCTATGTCATGAAATAGTGTATAGTTTCATATATGTCCCAAGATAGACTCAGTACTAAACCTGGTTCATCTGGATGATGGTGATCAAGTTTTACTTCATCAGATTTTACTAAAGTTAGAAAATAGTAACCTTTATGAAAAAAATCTGGTCTGAATTTAAGATGAGCCTGTTACCTTATTAAGAAATATTTTATGTATTCCATAATTATGTCTGCTTTTACAACTTGGACACCCTGACAATATCTGTATCTATAACTAAACTCAGCTATGAGATCTATTTTGATGACTCTTTATTATCCTCATCTCAAATGGTTTACCATTCAAAGATGACCTTGCATTAAACCTAATATTCAATGGAACAAATCTGAAGGCACATACAAAATTAATTAATTAATTAATTAAATAAAATGAAGGGAGGAGCTAGGAGAAGAGGCAACAATGTTAATTACAAAACTGAGAAACCATAAAAAAGATGCTACACCATATAAAATTAGTTATGTAATAAGAACGTGTATATTTTCTCCTTAGTTTTCATTGTCTTAGGAGATGTATGGGTAATCATATTGCTACGAGAGATGTCTGAAGTTTTGGTGCCTATCATTTCTTCTAAGACTTTTATGGTTTCATGTCTTACATTTAAGTCTTTTATCCATTTTGAGTTTATATTTGTGTATGGTGTAAGTTGGTGGTCTAGTTTCATATTTTTGCATGTACCTGTCCAATTTTCCCAACACCATTTATTGAAGAAACTGTTTCTACTCCATTATATGCTCTTGCCTCCCTTGTCAAATATTACTGAGCATAGTGGCTTGGGTTGATTTCTGTTCTATTCCCATTGATCTACATTAAAACCAAAAGCTTCTGTACTGCAAAAGAAACCATCAACAAAATAACAAGAGAGCCCACTACATGGGAGAACACATTTGCAAATGATACATCCAATAAGGGGTTAATCTCCGAAATATATAGAGAACTCATACAACTTAACAAAAGGATGTCAAACAATCCAATTAAAAATGTCAAATGACCTAAATAGACACTTCTCCAAAGTGAACATATAGAAAGCCAAGAGACATATGGAATAATGCTCAAAGTCACTAATCATCCAAGAAATGCAAATCAAAATGATAATGAGATATCACCTCACACCTGTCAGAATAGCTATCATGAATAAATCAACAAATGACAAGTATTGGAGAGGTTGTGGAGAAAAGGGAATCGTAGTACACTGTTGGAGGGAAAGCAGACTGTGCAGCCATTATGGAAAACAGTATGGAGTCTCCTCAAAAAATTAAAAATGGAACTCCCATTTGACCCAGTGATCCCACTTCTAGGAATATATCCTAAGAAACCTGAAACACTCATCAGAAAGAATACATGCATCCCCATGTTCATAGCAGCACAATTCACAATAGCTAAGATTTGGAAACAGCCTAAGTGCCATCAGCAAATGAGTGGATTAAAAAACTGTGCTACATCTACACAATGTAATACTACGCTACCATAAAAAGAAGGAACTTTTACCATTTGCAACAGCATGGATGGAACTAGAGAGTGTTATGCTAAGCGAAATAAACCAGTCAGAGAAAGGTAAGTATCACATGATCTCACTCATATGTGGGATATAATGATCAGCATAAACTGATGAAGAAAAATTGATCCAGAGACAATGTAGCACTGAACAGACTGTCCAACCTCAGAGAGAAGGCAGGAGAGCGGGCGGGTGGGGGGTGTTTGAGAGATCAACCAAAGGACTTGTATGCATGCGTATTATCATAACCAATGAACATAGACACTGGGGCGGTGGGGGCTTGCCCTCAGGGGTGGGAGTCGTGGGATGGTCAATCGGGGAAAAAGGAGACATATGTAATATTTTAAACAATAAATAAAAAATTCACATATGAAATTATCATGTAAAACAACCTAAGTGCCCATCAGCAGATGAGTGAATAAAAAATGGTACATTTACACAATGGAATACTATGTGGCAATAAAAAAGAAAAAACTCTTACCATTTGCAACGGCATGGATGGGCCTGGAGAATATTACGCTAAGCGAAATAAGCCAGTCAGAGAAAGATAAGTATCACATGATCTCACTCATATGTGGCATATAATGAATCAAATAAACTGATGAACAAAAATACACCCCTGAGACATAGAAGCATGAACAGACTGTTGAACCTTAGAGGGAAGGCAGGGGAGGGTGGGTAGGAAGAGATCAGCCAATGGACTTGGATGCATATACAATTGTCCTTGGAGACAGACAATTGGATGGTGAGGGCCTGGGGGTGGGTGGGGCTGGGGGGACGGGAGCAGGCTGGAAGAGGTTAATGGGGTGAAAAGGGAGATTGATGTAATACTTTCAACAATAAAGATTAAGAAAAAGAACTTGTATAAAGCAATAATCACCTTTTTCTTCACGCCAACTTTTCCTGGAAGTTCAGGTAGATACTGAAAGAGTAAAAGATCCAAGTGTATGGTTAGCCCGTGCTTATGTTTTGTGGATCTGGCATTGCAACCTCCACCCAAATATTTCTACTTGGATGTTCCACTGTCAGCTCAAACCAAGATGTCTAAATGAGAAATCATCTTCCTCTCCTCAGTGGTTCTTCTAGAATTCATTAATAGTAGCTGGAAAATCCTTCTTAGAATTTTTTCCTTTTCTTTTGTGTTCTTATTTACTTAAGTTTTCATTTCCTTGACAATCTTTTTTAAAAAATATATTTTATTGATTTTTTACAGAGAGGAAGGGAGAGGGATAGAGAGTTAGAAACATCGATGAGAGAGAAACACTGATCAGCTGCCTCCTGCACGCCCCCTACTGGGGATGTGCCCACAACCAAGATACATTCCCTTGACCAGAATCGAACCTGGGACCCTTGAGTCTGCAGGCCAACGCTCTATTCACTGAGCCAAACCGGTTAGGGCTTGACAATCTTTTTGACAGCTTTCACTTCCTTTCCATTCCCACCAGTGCCACTCACACCAGGGCTGCTCAACTTACACACACATGTCCCACAGCTATTGGGTGTCAGATACTTTGCACAATGTTGGGCACACAAAGATGTATAAACCCTAGAGGGATCTAGGAGAGCATGGGTTTGCATGAAAGGATAAGTATAAAACTGTGAGAAGGGCCTTAATAGTGTGGTCAGAGAGGCCAGAGAAGGGATGACAAGGCAGGTCAGTCAGGGAATATTCAGAGAGGGGTAACATTGGAGCTGAGCATTGTAGGTTCACTATAGGTGTCTTGGGCTGAAAGACAGTGAAGTCATTTCCAGGCCCCATGCTATCTGAGATACTGTTTCAAATATGTCATTTCACACCTCAGGAGACTTCCCTGGTTCTGCATTGTCTATACTATGAGTTTAAAATCCTTAGCCTGGCATTAAATCATCCAATCCCCCGCAACCCCCAATTGATGAATTATGCCTTATCACACACAATCCATCTACCTCAACCTGTGGAGCCATGTTAGTCATGGTTCTGGTTTTCACACCATTCTTTCTCTGGAGTGCCTTCTGACCACTTGTTTGGCATAAACTGTCTCCTTTCTTTCAGTGGCTAAAGTTGTCTGCAAGCACCTCAGTCAGAATGACCTTTCCCTCCTCCAGGCTTCTGCCCCAACCGAGCCCCTTTGACAACATCAATGTGTTGTCTTGTACTGACTTATGAGTGTGGGGTGCCTCCCTCCAGGAAAGGATAATGTTAGGGGACCTCAGGGCTCTAGCCATGACTCAACATATATTTGGTGAGCAAATACTGATCTTTCCTTCTAATACAACAAGGAAACTCACTGGAATACCTCTTTCAGGTTTTTTAGGGCTGTCCCACCGCAGTATACACTGTTCTTCCAGTTACTTGATTTTTCATAGCCTCCTTCAACTTCAAATTCCCTGGGGGTGTACCAATTTCCATCCTCTCCCCTTATACACTTCACCGTGGCTCCTGTAAGACCGGGATAAGTTGATTTTGACACCTCCTTGTCCTCAGAGCGCAGACACTGGATCTACAGGCACCCAATTTGGGTTCAAGATCACTAGCAGAAGAGTGTGGCCTCACCTTTTATACTTGAGAATCCCCAAACCCAGCCTGTAAGTCTCTTGTAAGGAGATTTTCTACTTTGGAGTGAAATCTGAAATGGAGGCCCTGTCCTGCTGCTCTCAATGACACTAAGGCAACATCTGTGCCCTGTATTACAATGATTTCCTTCCAGTTCAATGGCATTATTGGGCTGATATTTTTCTTATGTGAAATCATGGATAACTGACTTTAAAGTAATTATGAAATATTCTTCAGTGGAAAATTTTACTTATATATAGATAAAGGATAGTCATATACTTAATAACATTATTCATTAGAGAAAAGGAAATAAAAACCTCATTTAGATACTATGTCACACCTTCTAGGATGGCTGTAATGAAAAAGATAGACAATAAGCAGTGTTGGTGAGGATGCAGAGAAATGAGAGCACTCAGATTTTACTGGTGGGAATATAAACTGGTGCCATACTGTGGAAAATAGTTTTGATTTTTCTCAATAAGTTCAACATAGAATTGCCATATAACCCTGCAATTCCACTCCAGAGTATTTAGTGAAAAGAATTAAAAAACCAGGTTCACCAAAATCTTTATTCAAAACAGCATTATTCATAATAGTGAAAGTGTGAGGAAACCCAAACTGATAGATAAATGCGTTACTGTGTCTTCACACCATGGACTATTATATTATCCTACATAATAAAAGCATAATACGCTAAGTGTCTGACAGATTGCTCCCTATGATGCACACTGACCACCAGGGGACAGACACTCCTACCGATAGATTAGCTTGCTGCTGTGGTCTGGCTGATTGGGACTGGGTGAGAGGGCTGGATATTCCCTGGAGCCCTCCTGTGGTCCCTCCCTGGCCGGCCAGCCAACTTCCCATGGTCACTCCCCAGCCCACCAGCCCCCATAGGCCCCCATCGGGACTGGGCGACATGCCCCTGATTGGCCCTGATTGTGGGGTAGGGCAAGGGACCCCACTCGTGCACAATTTGTGCACCGGGCTTCTAGTTTGACAATAAGAAAGAATAAAGTATAATGCATGATATATACATATGAACCTGGAAAACATCATGCTGAGTGAAAACCAGTCACAGAAAGGCACATGTTATATGAATCAATTGATATGAAATATTTAGAATAGGCCAGTATACAGATCATAAAATAGATGAGTGGTTGCTTAGGGCTGGATGGTGGGGTGAGGTGGGAGTGGGTATTGACTACTGAGAGACATGGTGTTTCCTTTAGTGGGGGACAAAACTCTTCTAAAATTAGATTGTAATGATGGTTTTATAATCTTGTGAATAAACAAAACAGAAACAAAAAGCTCAACAGTGAATTCTACACTTAAAATGGTGAATTACTAGTATATATGTGAGTTATATCTCAGTAAAGCTGTTTAAAAATAGTTTTGATGCAAACATATTATTTTTTCACATACCCACATTAAGATTAATCTGATATGGGGTTCATCATAATAGACAACTATTGGAAAGCTTTATTTTACGGTCATTATATACATTGTCTCAAAGCCACACCAGGAGGAAGGTTTCTAATTATTATCCATTTATTAGATGAGAAGTTTCAGGCTCAGAAAAGTCCCATTCGTTACTAAGCCACTCTTGGTAGAGCTGAGGCTGGGACTCAGGTTTTCTGATTCTAAATTTTGTGAACTCCTCACTACAACAAACACCCTGTCTTGTTGATGGTTTCCAGAAGGGGTATAGGATATGAAGGTGGAGGCTGATTCAAAATAAAGTATGCAATATTTTCCACCCACAGACTGACGTTTCTGCACTTCTCTTTGGTTCCTTGGGCATCCATGTGGAAGTGAGCACTTAATATGCACCATTTCTTAAAGTGTAAAAACATCATCTTAGAGATCCCTACCTCTTCTCAAGAAAAAATTGGGGCCCCAATTCCTTAAACAATGGGTAATTTACATGCGTGATTCTATTACTTCTAGTGATTCCTTCATGGAGGGCTTATAAGTGAAAGTAGACCTTGAAACTTACCTCGTTTCAATTTTCTCTTAATTAACATGCCCATCTTCTCCCCACAGGTCACAGGAAGTATTTCAGCTGTATAATCCACTTCCACATCTGTGTGCAGTTTTCCCCCTGAAAAAGAAGATTCTTCATGGTGTCTCATTTTACAACTGCACAAATACAACTTCCTCCCATGTTGAGATTGTTTCTATAAAGACATAGGAGTACTTAGGAAACTTTATCCCAGAAATCTCCAGAGTTTCAAAGTCTTTCTGTCAGTGGCATTTTTGGTGCACAACAACAGAATGCCTATCTTCATCTCACCTCTCAAATCTCACACAATCAGAATGCCTGAGCAGAGACATCAGGCTTCTATAAAACTGTAGTAACTCTCAATGCAGTCATCCCCTCCCATGATTCTTCCATGACAATGAAACATACAGCTGCTGTCATGTTCTGAAGGAAGGTCTCCATCTATGCTTTTCCAGTGCAGTTAGGTAGCTGGAGACAATATCAGAGACTATACTTGTATCTCCCCGTTTGAGCTCTTACTCAGGGCTCAAATGAATGATGAGGAGATGAGTTAACCCTGAAGATAGTGTCTACCTGCTATTCATGTTCTCTACTTTGCCTCATTTGTCCCTCACATCAACTTTCTCCAAAGCTAAAAGAGGAGCTGAGGAAGCGCAAGAACAATCTGCAAATTGCATGACTTGCTGGACCATTACAGTCTGGCCTTTATAAAAGGCTACACACAATGCTCTGATCATCTAACTCTATGACCTCATCTCTTCCTGTGCACACACTTTTCTATTATGGGTATTTTGTCACTGAAGGCAACTTTCCCCAATCTAGGCAGAAAGGGATCAGCTCCTTCCTGCATTGTGATAAGGACAAAAGTGGTGGGGAATTAATAGCATTATATAGATCAATTGTGAAAATCTGGATTCTGTTCTGACCATTGCTGATGAGGATGCATTGTTCTTCCCCACTCTTCAGAGTGCCTAGAGATTTTGGATATAATTTTGGTTATATTTTTTGGGGAATGCCATTTCCCTGCTTGTATCTGACTCTCCCGGATGAAAAATGTGAGGGACAATATGAGATTATTGGAATGAAAGATGAAGAGATGAAGTTACAGTCAATGGAATGGTACACAATATATTTTATCTCTCCTCCTCTCCCCCACCCCCACAATATTTTTGGTAGTAAAGGAAGAGCAAAAGATCCAGGCACCTGAGGATGCAATACCTAGGAGGTGTGGGAGGTGGAAGAGCACTAACCATATTTGTCTTTCAAGACTGTCCTGAAAGAAATCACTCTTGTCTTACTCTCCCACCACATATGTAGGTGCTGATTCTGCCATTCAGCATCAGATGTGAGGAATCAGGGGCTGCTGCCAGCATTAGCATCTCCCAGGCAGAACATTTCTGGACATGGTCCCCTCACTGATTCTCAGTCATTGGATGCAGGGTTGCGGGAGACATCATGAAGAAGTAGAACAGATTGGATAGACTATATTGCCCCCATCTCTTTCCAAAACCCATCAACAATGAATAGAGCTGAAAACTTTAAGATTACAGGTGATCAGGGACCAACCCTACCCATGGCTTATATATTCCCTTTAGGAACCTGAACAAGTATAAATGCCTCTGTTTCAGGATCACCATGTGTGCCCTTGGGATTGCATTTCTTGTGTGAAAGCCAGGCATTCACTTGCCTCCCTCATGCAACCATGGTGACTTGTACCATAGCGGTGGTCATAGGAGACCTAAGAAATTATGGTTTAGGACATTTGTTAAATTCTGAAGGAAACAATTTGAATGAATATACTACTAGACTCCAGGGGTCAGGTTAATCTTGGCTGGTGGAGTGGTGTCTTCACAGGGAAATAGCCAGAATGTGCTTTGTGAGGTGAATTTGTTAGGACCCAATTCTCTATGCAATTCCACATGCCCCAGAGTATCTTTTCAAGGATGTGTGAATAGCAAAGAGTTTTAGAAGCTAGGGTTAATGTAGCTCCCCAAGTCAGAGGGCAAATTTGTTTTCTGACTAGTATAAAATAGAGAGCATCTCCCTCTTAATTATCCCAGGATAGTAAAGTGTCCTCCTCAGAGGAGAGCTGTTTAAGTTCTAGGGTGATGGTCATATTTTGTCTCTTGATAACAATTAGGATTTTACAGGAGAACACTTTAATCAGAATCCATAGAATGAAATATCTAGTATTTGTACATCTCATTGTGAATTTTATCTAAAAGAAAAAGAAATACAAACAAATATTGAATCTAGTTAATGATATGCATGCTAAAGTGTTTTGGGGGAAGTGTATTATTGTCTGCAACTTTAAAATGTTTCAAAGTTGAGGACGGTTAGTGGACGAATCGAGAAATGGATAGATGGACAAAAATGAGATAAAGTAAGCACAATACATGCTAATTGTGAGTCTATGTTTACTGTAAAATTGTTCAAGTTTTTCAATAGCCTTAAAGTTTTCATAATTCAAAAGTTGGAAAAAGATACTTTGGCAAAAAAAATAGCTTATTAACCAAAAAGTGACAGTTAAAATACAAGGAGAATATTCATCAGCCACACAATAGAGTCTAGAAGACAATGCAGTAATCATATTAGTATACTGAAGAGAAATAAACATTGACCTAGAATTTTTTAATCTTGGCAAAAAAATTATTTCTGTAGAGTGTGGCTCAGTTGGTTGGAGTGCCGTCCCTGGCACAGAAAGGCTGTGTGTTTGATTCCTATCAGGGCACATTACTAGGTTGTTGGTTTGCTCCCCGGTCAGTTGGAGCCCATACAAGAGGCAACTGATCAATATTTCTCTTCCACATAGATTTCTATCTATCTATCATCTATCTATCATCTATCTTTCTCTCTATATAGAAAAATCAATAAAAAATTCTTTCAAAATAAAGGCAAATTTGCACATATAACATTTAGACACTCTGACAAAAAGAACCAAGGATTTATTCAGCTAGACCAATGTTGAAACCAAAAGAGAAACATAAAATGATGTGCATAAAATGATAACAAATTTAAGTAAATGACAATGTTTCAAAATTTATAATGAGAAGAAATTTAGTAACAATAGCTAAATGATGGAGATGGGATGTTGAATTTGCGGGAATCCATGCTAAGATCCTTGTTATCTGTTGAGATTAAGGCATGGTTAAAGAAATTATAGAAATTTTACCTCCAGTTTCCCTAATAGTTGGCAGGAGCACCAGCTTAAGATTTGTTGAGTAAGATGAGAACAAACTATTTTTGTGGGATGAGAGAAACTTTAGGAAAGCTTCACACAAAAGGGCTAGCATTCTGCAGGAAGATATGTTTTGCTTTTCTCCATTTATCTTTTGGATGGCCTAGAACATAGCCACATGGCTGGAGCTCAGTAGGAACCTTGGAAAGTGACATGATCTTAAAAGAGGGTAAAATGGCCCTAGCCAGTTTGGCTCAGTGGATAGAACATTGACCTGGGAACTGAAGGGTCACAGGTTCGATTTCAGTCAAGGGCATGTGCATAGGTTGCAGGCTCCATCCCCAGTAGGGGGTGTGCAGGAGTCAGCTGATCAGCGATTCTCTCTCATCATTGATGTTTCTATCTCTCTCCCTCTCCCTTCCTCTGTGAAACCAATTTTTAAAAAGTATCTAAAGTTAAAGATAGAAGAAAAATCCAAATGCACAGGGCCTAAAAGAGCTAAAAGCATTTTGAAAAAGAGAATCAAAATTGTAGGTCTTACTACCTGACTTCAGGACTCATTCTAAAGCTACAGTAATCAAGATCCTGTAGTATTGACATAAGGGTAGACAGATAGGCAAATGGAACAGAAAAAGAATTCCAGAAATACACTCAAAGTCATATGGCCAATTTATTTTCAAATGGATGTGAAATAAAATTAATTCAATGTAGAAAGGATAGTATTTTCATCAAATTTTGCAGGGACAATTGAATATCCCTATGACAAAAAAAAAAAAGGTCTTAGCTAACATCATATGCAAAAATTAACTTAAACTGGATCACAGAGCTAAATGTAAACATCAAACCATAAAACTTCTTGGAGAAAACAGGATCTCAAATTAGGCAAAGATTTCTTAAATAGAACCCCAAATTACAGATTATAAAAGGGAAAATTGTTGAATTAGACTTCATCAAATATTAAAAATTTTATTCTTGAAAAGATAGTGCCAAGAAAATGAAAAGGTCAGCTTTTTCAGCCTATAAGATATAACCAACAAAGGATTTGAATCCAGGACAAATAAATAACTCTTTAACAAACAAAACAAAACAAAAAAAGAGATAGCTCAATTAAATAAGGGTAAAAGATTTCAATAAATACTTCACCAAAACGGATCTGTGGATAATGGCAAGAAAATGAAAAGATGCTCAGTACCATTAATTATTAGGGAGATGCAAATTAGAATTGCAAGAAAAACCATTAAATGCCTCCTAAGAATAGGTATAATAAAAACAAAAAAATAACAATACCAAGTACTGGTGAGTATGCAGAGCAATTGGAACTTTCAAACATTGCTAGTGGAAATATGAAAGGGTACAACCACTTTGAAAAATACTTTGGCAGATTCACAAAGCATCAAACATGCAGTTACGTTCAATTAATATGACTTAGTAGTACTTCTTTTAGTATTTATCCAAGAAAAATAAAAAATATGTTCACCCAAATATTTGTATGAACATGTTCATCATTTTTTTTTTCAAAATGAAAATAGCTCACTGCCTATGAAAAGGCAAATAGATAAATCAGTTGCTTATTCATACAAGGAATACTTCTCAGCAATAGAAATGGAGTAACTGCAGATACACAGAGCAATATCAGTGTGTCTCAACAACATTATGCTTAGTAAAAAAGAACAGACATAAATAAACTATATATTGTATAAATTCATTTATATGAAATTCCTGGGAGAAAAATACAGTGATAAAAACAGACCCACTGTTTCAAGACCAGGGGATGCAAAGAGGGACACAAATGGATATTTGTGGATGATGGAAATGTTCTATGTCATGATCATGTTGGTTTACATGACTATATATATGTGTTAAAACATATTCAATTAAACCTTTAAAGTGATGAAATCTATTGTATATAAATTATATCTCAGCAAATCTGACAGGGAAAGTAAAAACATGAACAGTCTATCGAAAGAAAGCTATAAAATTTTGTTGAAGAACAAAAAAGGTGACTTGAATAAATGCATAGGTCATTCTCCTTTAAAATGTTTAAATTCTACCCCAAATAATCTTTAAATTCATTGTACTTTCAAATTCCCAAAGGAATTTGGAGTTTTTAGGAGAAAATCTTGATTAGATTCTGAACACACAGAAGTTCAACATCACTGAATTTCTGAAATCTTTATCTTTTCTATTTCTCCTCAATGTATCTTTTTTTTTTTTTGCAACAGAAAATATAGTGGGTAGGAAAAGCAAATTTTACTTTAAACCTTTGTAATTAAGTCAATTTTGTACTGAATTATAAACAGACTAGTTTTTCAGAGTAGAATTCTATTCACAGGTCCATGAGTACAGGGAAAGTCACGTGAATGGGCATTTCAATTCATGTAAAAGTGTTGGGGTAATTTCTTGTAATTACTATCTCACATCATGCCCAAGGAGGTGAATGCTGTGTGAATTACAGATTCTTAAGATCACCCACATTCCCTATCCCCTTCCTCCATCTTTAAAAAAATCTTTTATTGATTTCAGAGAGGAAGGGAGAGGGTGAGAGAGATAGAAACATCAATGATGAGAGAGAATCATTGATTGGATGCCTCTTGCATGCCCCTCACTGGGGATCAAGTCCATAACCCCGACATGTGCCCTTGACTGGAATTGAACTGGGACCCTTCAATCTGCAGGCTGACACTCTATCCACTGAGCTAAACTAGCTAGGGCCCTTCTTCCATCTTCAGAGCTGCAATATTGTGTCTCTCTGACCATTCTTCCTCTCTCCACACCAAAAAAAGATTCTCCATTTTTGAAGGACTAGGGGAGTATATTGGGGCCACCCTGGTAATGCAGGATAACTTCTCCCATTTTAAGGTCCAAGTTTAATTAAATCTTCAAGGTCCACTTGTTTTGTAAGAGAACAGATTACAGGTTTCAGGAATTAAGACATGGACATCTTTGAGGAGCCATTGTTCTACCTACCACAATATTGTAATTGAAATTTCATGCACTGGAGGGGTGGTGGGCGTCCCTCAGCCCGGCCTGTGCCCTCTCACAGTCCGTGACCCCTGTGGAAAAGACCACCTGGGAAGTGGGCCTAAGCTTTAGTCGGACATTCTTAGTCCGAGGTGATGAGAGAGGCTTCTGCCACCGCCGCTGTGCTTGCAGCCATCAGTCTGGCTTGTGGCTGAGTGGAGCTCCCTTTGTGGAAGCACACTGACTACCAGGGGAAGCTCCTGTGGAGCGTCTGCCTCCTGGTGGTCAGTGCACGTCATAGCAACTAGTCGTTCCCAGTGGTCCCATTGGTCAATTTGCATATTGCCCTTTTATTATATAGGATAACAATAAAGATGAAACACTGGCATTATAAAACTTATTTCTCACATCAAAAGCAAATAAAATCTTATTCTTACTTCTTCTCTTCTTGGCTTTTTCTGAAATGGAGTTGTTTCCAAAATCCACAGTACCTACAATAAATAGGTGGTGGTGAGAAAATGGAAATGATTAAATAAAATTTACAAATTTTCTCTTGCTGGTTTTTCTTGGTGGTTAAGGCATCAATCTATGACCAAAGGGTCACTGGTTCAATTCCTGGTCAAGAGCATGTACCTCAGTTGCAGGTTTCATTTTCTGACCTCAGTTGGGGCAAGTGTGGGAGGCAACTAGTTGATGGCAATGTTTTTTTTTTTTTCTGTCTCTCTCCCAGCTCCTCATTCCCTTTCACTCTCTCTAAAGATCAATGGAAGGAATATCCTCCAGTGAGGATTAAAAACCCCCACAAATTTTAGGATGATTCATACTGCAGAAGGCTTGAGTTTATAAAGGTTTTTGATTTGTTGTTTCTTTCTTCTAAAGTAACCACAACCACAAACCTACTACATTGAGAAGTAGGACTTCAGAATCAGCCCTCGGTCTTCCTTTATTTCTCAACTAGAGGCCCAGTGCACAAAAGTTTGTGCACTCGGTGGGTGGTCCCTCAGCCTGACCTGTGCCCTCTTGCAGTCTGGGACCCCTCGGGGGATGACCACCTGCCGACTTAGGTCTGCTCCTCCGGGGATTAGGCCTAAGCTGGCACTCAGACATACCTTTGCAGCCCAGGAGCCCTTGGGGGATGTCCACTTGCCAGCAGGGAGCAGGCCTAAGCTGCAGTTTGACATTCTTAGTGCTGCTGAGGAGACGGGAGAGGCTCCTACCACCACCGGTGTACTAGCAGCTGGCAGCCTGGCTTGTGGCTGAGCAGAGCTCCCCCTGTGGGAGTGCACTGACCACCAGGGTTCAGCTCCTGCATTGAGCATCTGGCCCCTGGTGGTCAGTGTGTGTCATAGTGACCAATCATTCCCAGTCGTTCTGCTGTTAGGGTCAGTTTGCATATTACCCTTTTATTATATAGGATAGAGGCCTGGTGCATGGGTGGGGGCTGGCTGGTTTGCCCTGAAGTGTGTCCCGGATCAGGGTGGGGGTCCCGCTGGGGTGCCTGGCCAGCCTGGGTGAGTGGCTGATGGGTGTTTGCAGCTACTCACACCCCTTTCAGGATGGGGGTCCCCACTGGGGTGCCTGGCCAGCCTGGATGAGGGGTTGATGGCTGTTTGTAGGCTGTTCAAGCTTCCCCCAGTGGGGATCCCCCCACCCTGAAAGGAGTGTGACCAGCTGCAAACCTCACCCCATGGAGGTTTGGCCAGCCTGGGTGAGGGGCTGATGGCTGTTTTTAAGTTGGCCACACCTCCTTGAGGGTGGGGGGTCCCCACTGGGATGCCTGGCCAGTCTGGGTGAGGGGCTGAGGATAGTTTTCAGGCTGGCCAATTCCCCCTTCAACGGAAGCTCCCAGCCTCGCCTTTTTTTCTTTTTTTTTGTTTGTTCTGAGATTTATTTACATTCTATAATTGAAACTTTGTAGCTTTGAGTGGAGCTCAGAGCCTGCCAGGACAGGTGGGAAGCTTGGCTTCCTCCATCACTGGAGCAACCAAGCCTCCTTCTCTCTCCAGTTCCGTGGCTGCCCGCCACCATTTTGGTTGGGTTAATTTGCATATAATCACTCTGATTGGCTGGTGAGTGTGGCTTAAGGTGTAGCGAAGGAACAGTCAGTTTGCACGTTTTTCTTTTATTAGATTAGATAACATTTTGAAAAATACTCTTGAACACCTTTGTACTCAGAGATAGGACCAGGTTTCATATCCTTAAGATTTTTATGAGGATGTTTGTGTAAAAGTTTGTATGACATCACTGTATAAGCCTGTGACATGCTAAAGCATAGACATACATAAAAAGTATGTG
This sequence comes from Myotis yumanensis, assembly GCF_028538775.1. Taxonomy (NCBI): domain Eukaryota; kingdom Metazoa; phylum Chordata; class Mammalia; order Chiroptera; family Vespertilionidae; genus Myotis; species Myotis yumanensis. The sequence continues at coordinate 29,845,960 of NW_027223759.1, read as the reverse complement.
CTGGGTTGCCTGGCTGGCATGGTTCAATGTTTGAGCATTGACATATGAAATAGTTTGGTTCCAGGTCAGGGTGCATGCCTGGGTTTGGGGCTGATCCTCAGTAGGGGATGTGCAGGAGGCAGCCAAATCAATGATTCTCTCTCATCATTGATGCTTCTATCTCTCTCTCCCTTTCCCTTCCTTTCAAAAATCAATAAAAAAATATATTTTTAAAAAATGTGCTGGGTTATGAATAGTTGATTTGATGTTTTTCCTCCTAACAGTTTAGTGGTAGAATCAGTTGTCTTTTGAGGCTTCACTAAGATTGTGACAAAATGACACTATTATTGAGAAGCAAAAGAATAGTTGGCTTTAGCCGAAACTGGTTTGGCTCAGTGAATAGAGCGTCGGCCTGCGGATTGAAAGGTCTCAGGTTCGATTCCGGTCAAGGGCATGTACCTGGGTTGCGGGCACATCCCCAGTAGGAGATGTGCAGGAGGCAGCTGATCGATGTTTCTCTCTCATCGATGTTTCTAACTCTCTATCTCTCTCCCTTCCTCTCTGTAAAAAATCAGTAAAATATATTAAAAAAAAAAAGAATAGTTGGCTTTAATGGGTTCCACAGGATATGGGTGTGTTAGGGATGGATATCACTGTACAAAATCAAGACTTTATTAATTTTTATTACTACAGTGATTATTATTAATGATTAGTTTAGTGATGTAGTAAGCTAGATACTTCCATTTTAGGAGTGTATTTCTACTACATCTTCCATGACAATCAACAGGGCCATGGTAATCATGACATTATGATGATTTCTTGCCTTCCTACAGTTCCCAAAAGAGTCAGGCTAAGCAAAAAGAATGGGATTCTGCCATGAACTGGACCTCTGCACCTGACCTCAGCGTCAAAGCTGGCTGAGTCAAGTTCAGCAGAGAACGGGAGCTCTTATTTCAGACTCCTGACACACCTGTGACTCTCCACCTTCATAAGTGACCCACTGGTGAGTTGCCTGACATTTAAAAAATATATATTTTTATTGATTTCAGAGAGGAAGGGAGAGGGAAAGAGAGATAGAAACATCAATGATGAGAGAATCATTGATTGGCTGCCTCCTGCACACCCCCTACTAGGGATTCAGCCCACAACCTGGGCATGTGCCCTTGACCGGAATCAAACCTGGGACCCTTGAGTCTGCAGGCTGACGCTCTATACACTGAGCCAAACTGGCGAGGGCATGGAAATAGTAACTCTTAATTCAGGTTCCTGCAGCCCAAGCCTTGAACTCCCACCTCCTTACCACTTTTCCTTTTCAATGCTGAGCTGGAAGCTTTGGGGGGCACATCTCCATCACTGGATTCTCTGGAATCATCACTGTCGATCACTGCATAGAGGAGAAAACCCTTTAGTGTCTCAAAATGGGGCCAGGGAGCCCACTGACAGAAAACCCCTTCATGACAGCACTAGGGAGATCTAGAAGTTAAGTTAACTCAGGTCCGCCTGGTCTGTGCCCGAATGTGTGTGACCTGCGGGTTACTCCAAGTCCTATGCAGAAGGTGGAGAAGTTCATGTGCAGAGGGCAGCTTTGCCCATCCTGCAGCACACTTCTTACCCCCATCCTCGCTCTATCTCCTACCTCCATCCTTAATCCACTTCCAGTCCCCACCATCATTCTACTCTTTCTTCCATTCTCATTTACTTCTTCACTTTTCTATTGGCTCAAATAATTTTCACAAATTATGCCTGGAAATGGTATGTCTTTAAAACTCTCCTTGCCTGTATTGTTTATTTCTCTCTCCTCTAATAAATATCTTGGCTCTTCATTTTTCTTCCTTTTCTCCTACACCCACCATTTTCCTCTCCTGCACAGAAATAATCTCTTTGACATTAAACCAACCATTTCTGCTTTTGTTTATTTTTCCAATTACTGGGGACATTTCTCTGCTGAGCACACTGCATAAGGCTCTTATTCCCTCCCCTTTCTACCTCTAACCAAGGCCACCAGGACTGTCTCCATGGGCCCTGATGACACATCACAGACCCTTCCCTGGTCCTGGGATTCACATCACACATTCTTTCAGGCAGTCTTACCTATTATGTCAGATGCCTGGTTGCAGTCATTCCTTGCTTGGGCTTCCCATTCAACATCTGAATTTAAAGACAGATCTTCCTCCTTTATATTCACTAGGTGTACAGAGCAGTTATTGATTTGGTTTCCATGGCGGGGTGGCTCCACTCCTGGACAAAATTAAAATAAATGAAGTCTTCTCCAAGGAAATGAGCACCCTCACTGCAATCAACAAGCCCCTTTTCCTGTAATGCCACTTCAGGGAAAGCACCTCCACCTGCTCCTCTCCTGCTGCTTAAATCTGTCCTTTATTGTGTGCCTCTCTTAACTCTGGGTGTTTGTTTTTATTTTTGTTTCTACTTTTCAGAAGAGAGGCTTATTTTTATCTGACTGGGTTCCAGGGCCATTTTTATTTTGTGGACGTCTTACCTTTTCAATGGGGCTAGGAATAGACCTTTGTGCCTTCTTTGCAGTATCTCTCCAAATCAGACAATGCCTGGTCCTCTCTCTCTACCTACTCCACTCTCTACCAGTTCTTCATTCATTGTCCTTTACTCTTCCTTGACATAGTTCTCTGTGTGTTTCCCCCCATTTTTTATATTTATTGATATTCATTTCCCTCTGTATCTTTCTCTCTTCACACTTATTTCTCTACATTATTTTATCATTGCCAATCAGGACCCAGTAGTGTCTAGGGTGAAGCACTGTAGGTGTGTAGGGCAGGGCGTGAGCTCTTCTTTACATGTGTCCCAGAGTCTCCCTGTCTCCCCCTGGTCATGGCCTTTAGTACCCCACCTGATTTTTCAGTTTACCCATTCTCTGTTATGTTTCCTATTTTGTCCTATTCTGTTGTTTCCTAATAATTTCTGTGACCTGTGAATGCCTCTTCTAATAAAAATTTTCTTTTTTTTTTATTCTTATTTTTTTTCTTTTTTTTTTTTTATTGCTTAAAGCATTACAAAGGGTATTACAAATATGTCCTTCCCCCGCCCCCCGGCCCTTGACAATACCCCGGCTTCCCCTACCCCCCAGTGTCTTATGACCATTGGTTATGCTCATATGCATGCATACAAGCCATTCAGTTGATCTCTTAACCCCCTCCCTCCTGCCCCCCAACCCTCCCCGGCCTTCCCGCTGCAGTTTGACAATCTGTGTGAGGCAGCTCTGCCTCTGTATCTACTATTGTTCAAAAGTTTATAACGGTCTCTATTATCCATGAATGAGTGAGATCATGTGGTATTTTTCCTTCATTGACTGGCTTATTTCACTTAGCATAATGCTCTCCAGCTCCATCCATGCCGTTGCAAATGGTAAGAGTTCCTTCTTTCTTACAGCAGCATAGTATTCCATCGTGTAGATGTACCACAGTTTTCTAATCCATTCATCTACTGATGGGCATTTAGGCTGTTTCCAGATCTTAGCTATGGTGAATTGTGCTGCTATGAACATATGGGTGCATATATCCTTTCTTATTGGTGTTTCTGGTTTCTTGGGATATATTCCTAGAAGTGGGATCACAGGGTCAAATGGGAGTTCCATTTCCAGTTTTTTGAGGAAACTCCATACTGTCTTCCATAGTGGCTGCACCAGTCTGCATTCCCACCAGCAGTGCACAAGTGTTCCTTTTTCTCCACATCCTCTCCAGCACTTGTCATTTGTTGATTTGTTGATGATAGCCATTCTGACAGGTATGAGATGGTACCTCACTGCTGTTTTGATTTGCATTTCTCGGATGATTAGTGACTTTGAGCATGTTTTCATATGTCTCTTGGCTTTCTGAATGTCCTCTTTGGAAAGGTGTCTATTTAGATCCTTTGCCCATTTTTTGATTGGATTGTTTATCTTATTTTTGTTAAGTTGTATGAGTTCCCTATAAATTTTGGAGATTAGGCCCTTATCAGATATGACGTTGGCAAATATGTTTTTCCACGCAGTGGGTTTTCTTGTTGTTTTGTTGATGGTTTCTTTTGCTGTGCAGAAGCTTTTTATTTTGATGTTGTGCCATTTGTTCATTTTCTCTTTCGTTTCAACTTCCCTAGGAGCTGTATCAGTGAAGAAATTGCTTTGGTATATGTCTGAGATTTTGTTGCCTTTGGATTCTTCTAGAATTTTTATGGTTTCTTGTCCTACATTTAAGTCCTTTATCCATTTTGAGTTTATTCTTGTGTATGGTGTAAGTTGGTGGTCTAGTTTCATTTTCTTGCATATATCTGTCCAATTTTCCCAACACCATTTATTGAAGAGACTATCTTGGCTCCATTGTATGTTCTTGCCTCCTTTGTCAAATATTAATTGAGCATATTGGTTCAGGCCGATTCCAGGGGTCTCTATTCTATTCCATTGATCTATATGTCTGTTCTTGTGCCAGTACCAGGCAGTTTTGAGAACAGTGGCTTTGTAATACAGCTTGATATCTGGTATTGAGATCCCACCTACTTTGTTCTTTCTCAGGATCGCTACAGCTATTCGGGGTCTTTTTTTATTTCAGATGAATTTTTGGAGAGTTAGTTCTAGATCTTTGAAGTAGGCCATTGGTATTTTAATGGGAAGTGCGTTGAATTTATAGATTGCTTTGGGTAGTATGGACATTTTAATGATGTTGATTCTACCAATCCATGAACACGGTATGTTCTTCCATCTGTTTATGTCTTCCTCTATCTCTTTTTTCAACGTCCTGTAGTTTTCTGAGTAGAGGTCTTTTACTTCTTTAGTTAAGTTTATTCCTAGGTAGCTTAATGTTTTTGGTGCGATGGTAAATGGGATTGTTTTTCTAATCTCTCTTTCTGCAAGTTCACTATTTGTGTATAGAAATGCCTCAGATTTCTTGGCATTAATTTTGTATCCTGCTACTTTGCCAAATTCATGTATTAAGTCTAGTAGTTTTTTGACGGAGTCTCTAGGGTTTTGTATGTATAATATCATGTCGTCTGCAAATAAGGACAGTTTTACTTCCTCTTTTCCAATTTGGATGCCTTTTATTTCTTCTTCTTGTCTAATTGCAATGGCTAATACTTCCAGGACTATGTTGAACAGGAGTGGTGAGAGTGGGCATCCTTGTCTTGTTCCTGTTCTTAGGGGAAATGGTGTTAGTTTTTGTCCATTGAGTATGATGTTGGCTGTGGGCCTGTCATATATGGCTTTTATCATGTTGAGGTATGATCCTTCTACTCCCACCATGCTGAGAGTTTTTATCAAAAATGGGTGTTGGATTTTGTCGAATGCTTTTTCTGCATCAATTGATATGACCATGTGGTTTTTTTCTTTCAATTTGTTTATGTGATGTATCACGTTTATTGATTTGGGTATATTGTACCATCCTTGCATCCCTGGAATAAATCCTACTTGGTCGTGGTGTATGATCTTTCTGATATACTGCTGGATCCGATTTGCTAAGATTTTGTTGAGGATTTTGGCATCTATGTTCATGAGGGATATTGGTCTGTAATTCTCTTTCATTGTGTTGTCTTTACCTGGTTTTGGTATTAGGGTGATGCTGGCTTCATAGAATGAGCTTGGAAGTGTTCCTTCCTCTTGAATTTTCTGTAGTAGTCTGAGGAGGGTAGGTTTTAGTTCTTCCTTGAATGTTTGGTAAAACTCCCCTGTGAAGCCGTCTGGCCCTGGGCTTTTGTTTGCTGGAAGCTTTTTGATGACTGCTTCAATTTCTTCCATAGTTATTGGCCTATTGAGATTTTTTGATTCTTCCTGATTGAGTTTTGGAATGTTGTATTTTTCTAGGAATTTGTCCATTTCCTCCAGGTTGTCTAGTTTGTTGGAGTAGAGCTGTCCATAGTATTTTTTAACAATCATTTGTATTTCTGTGGGGTCTGTTGTTATTTCGCCTCTATCGTTTCTGATTTGGTTTATTTGGGTCCTCTCTCTTTGCTTCTTGGTGAGCCTGGCTAGAGGTTTGTCAATCTTGTTTATCCTTTCAAAGAACCAGCTCTTCGTTTCATTGATTTTCTGTATTATTTTTTTGGTCTCTATGTCATTTATTTCTGCTCTAATCTTTATTATCTCCTTCCTTCTGCTCACTCTGGGGTTTTCTTGTTGCTCTCTTTCTAATTCTTTGAGCTGTAGAGTTAGATGATTTACTACCATTTTTTCTTGCTTTCTGAGATAGGCCTGTAGAGCTATAAACTTCCCTCTCAGGACTGCTTTCATTGCGTCCCATAGGTTTTGGATTGTTGTGTTTTCATTTTCATTAGTTTCCAGGATGCTTTTAATTTCTTCTTTGATCTCATTGGTAACCCAATCAATATTTAATAACATGCTATTCAGCTTCCAAGTGTTTGAGTATTTTGGGTTGTTTTTTTTGTAGATCATTTCTAATATTATGCCTTTGTGATCTGAGAAGATGCTTGGTATGATTTCAATCTTCTTGAATTTGGGGAGACTTTGTTTGTGACCCAATATGTGGTCTATTTTTGAATGTGTCTTATGAGACCTTGAGTAGAATGTATATTCCATGGGTTTGGGGTGAAGTGTTCTGAAGATGTCAATTAAGTCCATCTGATCACGTGAGTCATTTAGGGTTGCTGTTTCTTTGCTGATTGTTTGTCTGGAGGATTTATCCAGTGATGTCAGTGGTGTATTAAAGTCCCCTACTATGATTGTATTGTTGTCGTTCTCTCCTTTGATATCTTCCAGGAGTTTTTTTAATGTATTTGGATGCTCCTGCATTGGGTACATAAATGTTTACCAGGGTTATATCTTCTTGTTGTATTGATCCCTTTAGTATTATGAAGTGGCCTTCCTTATCTCTGTTATGGCCTTCACTTTGAGGTCTATTTTGTCCGATATAAGTATTGCTACCCCAGCTTTTTTTTCCTTTCCATTTGCCTGGAAGATATTTTTCCATCCCTTCACTTTCAGTCTGTGTGAGTCCCTTCTAATGAGGTGGGTCTCTTGTAGACAGAAAATGTATGGGTCATGGTTTTTTATCCATTCAGCCACTCAATGTCTTTTGGTTGGAGCATTTAGTCCATTTACGTTTAAAGTTATTATTGAAAGGTACTTGTTTGTAGCCATTTCTTTTTTGTGTGTGGCTGTTTTCTTTCTGAGCTTTTTATTTCTTCTTTTTACACCAGACCCTTTAGCATTTCTTGCATGGCTGGCTTGGTGGTGATAAACTCCCTTAGACTTTTTTTTGTCTGTGAAGCTTCTTATTTCCCCTTCAAATTTGAATGATAGCCTTGCTGGATAGAGTATTCTTGGATTCAGTCCTTTGCTTTGCATCACTTTGTAAATTTCCATCCTTTCTTTTCTGGCCTGATGTGTTTCTGTTGAGAAATCATTTGATAGTCTAATGGGAGATCCCTTGTATGTAACTTTCCGTCTCTCTCTTTCAGCCTTTAAGATTCTCTCTTTGTCCTGAACACTTGCCATGGTAATTATGATGTGTCTTGGTGTGGGTCTTTTTGGGTTCACCTTGTTTGGGACTCTCTGTGCTTGTGTGACTTTTTTCTTCCCCACCTCAGGGAAGTTTTCTGATATTATTTCTTCGAATAGGTTTTCTAATCCTTGTTCCTCTTTCTATTGTTCTGGCACCCCTATTATTTGTATGTTGTTTCGCTTCATGTTGTCCCAAAGCTCCCTTAGGCTCTCCTCCTGTCTTTTAATTTTTTCTCCAATTGCAGTACAGTTTGGGTGTGTTTGTTTCTTTGTCTTCTAATTCACTAATTCGGTCCTCCGCTTCTCCTAGTCTACTGTTAATGCTTTCAATGGTGTTTTTTATTGCAGCTATATTGCTCTTCATTTCTTGTTGGGTCTTACATAAGTTATTGATTTTTTCATCTGTTTCTTCTTGCTTCTTGCATAAGTAATTGATTTTTTCATCTGTTTCTTCTTGCTTCTTGCATAAGTAATTGATTTTTTCATCTGTTTCTTCTTGCTTCTTAAATAAGTTGTTGACTTTTTCCTCCGTCTGGTGTATGCACTCTAGGACCCTTATTCTGAATTCTTTTTCTGTCATGTTTCATACCTCTGTCTCACTTAGCTGCTTTTCTGGCGAGTCCTCCTTTTCTTTCCTTTTGGGGTTTCTTTGCCTACCCATGTTTGATCTCGCTGACATATGTAGATGTTGAGACGTTCAGTGGCTGCTCCCTGGGTGGCAGGGGCTCCTTGGGTTGTGGTTGCTGCTCAGACGGTTGCGGTAGCAGCTGCTTTCCAGTTGGCAGCAGCTCCTCTGGTGAGTGTTGTTCACAGCTGTGTTGGCTCTTCTGGCTGGTGGGGGGAGGCTTCACGTACAGCTGCTGTTCCTCAGACAGAGGGTATGGTGATCAGGAGGCTGCAGTGATCAGGGGGCTGCTGTTGCTTGGATATGCTACGTTGATTTAAAAGCACAAAATACAACACAACAAGGCACAACGTACCAGGCACTGAACTCAAGTATATTCACGATATTAATAACCCCAAATAAAGGTGACCACCTGAATTAAGAGAATTAGGGGATAAGGGAGAAAGAAGAGAAGAAGATAAAAGAGAGAAAAGAAAAGAAAAATAAGAAAAAAACAAACAAAAAAGGAGTGCAAAAATAGAATTGGGAAAAAAGAGGGGGGAAAAAAGAAGAAAAAGAAAGAAAAAAAAAAGAGTGAAAAGAGAGAATGAAGAATAGTGGGGAAGAGACTATTTGTATGAGGAGCAAACTCCAATAGATCTGCCACTAATCTCAACAAATTCCAGCAACAGATCCCTGGAGATGAATGCAAACTACAAACCACCAATAATATCAAGTGGGGTAAGGGAAAACAGAAGCAGAAAAATAACCGGGGTGGGGGGGGGGGAGGGAAGAGAAAAACAAGCAGAAAAAAAAAAGAAAAAGAAAAAGAAAAACAACCTCACAACCAGTCCTAAAAAAGAAAAAGAAAAAACACAAAACAAAACAAACAAACAAATAAAAAAAAACCCCCAATATATTCAACAATCAAGAAAACAATAGAAAGATAAGAGAAAAAAAAATGTTTGGAAAGTGAAGAAGGATAAAGAATAGGTGTATAAGGATTTATAGCAGTGGATTGGAAATAGGATATATAAGTAGGGTGGAATTAGACAGGGGGTAAAAAGACAGAATTGGGAAAATCTGAAGCAGGAATAGGGTAAGAGAAACAGGACACAAAAAGGGGAAAAGTGGGGAAGAGGGTTTTAGCAAAGAGGTGAAATTGAGATAGGGAAAATTAATGCTAAAGGAACGATGAAAATAGAATGGAGAACACTAATCCCAAAAGAAAATAAAGAAAAAATAAAATGGCTCTTTAAAAAAATTGTAAAATAGTAGCAGTAATAATACTGGTTAAAAATAAAAAATGTGGTAATTGAAAGGGTAAAATCAGGTGAAGGAAAAAGAAGAAAAAGAAAAAAAAATTGGTTTCTTAGTAAAAAGGCGAAAAAATAAAAAGAAAAAGAAAAAGAAAAAATTTGCAGTAGTGATGGTCTTTCGTTCTTCTACTCTTCAGCCTGGTTTGCCTTAGTCCTGCCAGGTATTTAGGAGAGTGTTGAATTTCCCTACGTTACACTGTTCCTCCGTGTTGTAAATCACAGTCCTGATTTTAAAGCAGGCCGTATTTGTGATCCAGTCTGCCTTAATTTGTATTCACCTAAGAGTCAGTTTGTGGCTCAGCCTCTGGGTGGCAGTGTTTTTGGGTTGGCCTCTGAGACTATACAGCTTCTCTTTCCTTTTTTAATCGTTACCCTGCTCTGTGTTGTTGGTGGGACTGAAAGTCCCTCTATAGGCCAGACCCTGGTAACTCCCAGGGACTAATCAGCTTGTTTTAATCCTTTATCGCATACAGGGTGGAATCTGGGTGTGGCTGTGCTCCTTGCCTGGGGGCCTGGGGGGAGGAATTCTACCCTCTGGAGGGAATGGCTGCCCCAGTCCTGGGCCCAGGGGTATCTCAGCACTCAATTCGCTGCCACCTCCCCCGGCTCCCCCTCTCTCCTCAGCCTCTCCCCAGATTCCACTCGTCCGCACCTTCGCCCTCTCTTCAGCACAGGTGAGTGTCTGTATCCGAACTGTCCTATGAGCAGGGTTCAGTGAAAGCAAAGAAACAAACAAACGCCCGCCGGCCGTGGAAACGCTCCTTTCTTACTGGTCTGGGAAAGGCTTCTCTCTTACCAGCACTGCATGATCTGGGAAACGCTCCTCTCTTATGGGCACTGCATGGTCTGGTCAGTTCCTCAGGATGCCCCCTTTAGTCTCAGTTCTCCACAATCACAAAATCCAAATCTCAAATCTCCCGGCGCCAGCAAACCCGAGGAACTCCTTTCCCTGGTCAGGGTCTGTCTGTCCCAAGAGACGAGGCTGTCTGCCATGCGGTCTCCCTCCGACCCTCTGGGCTCAGGTCTGGCAAACTTTCCTGCCCAGATACCTGGTTTTTAACCTTTCCAGGGGAGCTCTGCCCTTCCCTGCTGCAAACCGTCTCACCAACTGAGTAAATTTGCCAATTCAGGGTGGGTGTTATTAGTTTCAGCTGCTTACTCCATTTGCTCCGGGACAAGACCTGGGACGCCTCTGCATATATCGCCGCCATCTTGCTTCTCCTCAGCTTCATAGATATTTTATTTGTCCCTTGCATCAATCACAGAGTCTAACAGGAAAATACAAACTCTCTAAGCTTTTGGAGCAAAGGAAATTTAATCCAGGGGATTAGTTATACAACTGGTAGAAGAGCTGAGAAATCAAAATGGAAGAATGGTCAACAGAAAGCTATGGGAGGGAGGGACCAAGGGTGAACTCATGTGCTGAGTCACTGGGTAGGTAGAAGCTGAACCATGGCCGGTCTGCTTGGTGGGTGGTGGTCATAGGAGATGTAGCTACTGGCAGAATTGCTTTCCAAGATAGTGACAGCAAAATACTCAGCTTTTCCCTTGCTCCCACACTCCACTCTCTTGCTGGTCTCCCCCAGGTTAGGAATCCAGCAGGAAGCAGTAGCAAGGGAACTGGTAAACAAGGGTGAAAGGGTCTGTGGACAGAGATCAAGGGCAGAGCAGAGCAGGAAACCCTAAGTAATGAATTGCTGAGTAAACCACTCAGGACCAGTGCACCCCCCCCCTTCCCCATGGTGAACCTCCTCTGCTCATTATTGATTCCATCAACCCATCCCACTCTGTTCCCTCAATAGTTATGAATAATAGATAAGTATTTTTTTCATTGCAGTTCAGGTTTTTTCATTTATTACTATTTTTCTATGGAAAGCAACTTATGTAAAGACTAGTGGCCTGGTGCATGAAATTTGTGCATGGGGTGTTCCCTCAGCCCAGCCTGCACCTTCTCCAATAGGGTACCTCTTGGGGGATGTCTGATTCCCTGTGGGAATCGGGCCTAAACCAGCGGTTGGACATCCCTCTTGCAATCTGGGACCGCTGGCTCCTAACCACTCACCTGCCTCTGCCTGCCTGCCTTATTACCCTAACCTCTCTGCTTGCCTGCCTGATCACCCCTAACTGCCCTCCCCTGCTGGCCTGATCTTGCCCCCAACTGCCTCTGCCTGCCTGATCACCCCCAACTGCCCTCCCCTGCCGGCCTGATCTTGACTCCAACTGCTCTCACCTGCCGGCCTGGTTGCCCCTAACTGCCTCTGCCTGCCTAATCACTGCCAACTGCCCTCCCCTGCTGGCCGGATCTTGCCCCCAACTTCCCTCCCCTGCCAGCCTGATCTCACCCCCAACTTCCCTCCCCTGCCAGCCTGATCACCCCTAATGGCCTCTGCCTTGGCCCCCATCACCATGGCTTTGTCTGGAAGTAAGTCAGAAGTCCAGAAGATGGTTGGCTGACCTGATCTAATTAGCATATTACCCTCTTAATGGTATAGATCGATTATATAGAATAGGGTTGCTTAAATGCGGGGGAGGGGGAAGCCTTTTTCATCAGGAGGAAATGCTCTTGGCAGACAAAAATACATAATCCCTATAACTGGACTGATAGCCATATGCACTATACTGCCAAACTGGCCATTAAAAAATTGAACCACTTTCTTACACCTTACACCAAACAGCTGTTGCCCTTAAAACCCCTCCTCAGCCCCCACTTTAGGTTCTGCCTTCGCAGTTCACCCAGAGTTGGTTCTGATTGGTTGGTTTCTGTGCCAGTCAGTGTCAAAAGCTCCGCCTCTTAGGCAGCCATTGGCTCCTCACACTTCACCCAGATTGGTGCTGATTGGTTGGTTTCTATTCCAGTCAGAAACTCCGGGCCTATTAATGGGCCTGATCAGGGCAGAAGGGCTGATCAGCAGTCCCAGTGGAGGCCAGAGAAAAAGAGGTGTGGCTGCTGGCCAGGCCCAGAGCAAAAGAGAGAGGCAAGTGCTGATCAACAGTTGTCACAGAGGCTACGGATCAGACCCTGCTTCCCTCTCCCCAGGCCTGACCCACAGCCCCCTCAGCAGTCAGTGCTGGATGGGCCTCCTGCAGCTGAGGCAGTCAGTGCTGAGTCACCACAGCAACCCAGCACTGACTTCCGGTTGGTGGAGCCTCCAGTCCTTGTGGATGTTATGGAGCCTGGGTTTTTGTATATTAGGATGATTTAGAAATTAATCCCCCAAATTTTAACATAGAACCAGGGACTTTGTTCATGTTTTGTGCCACATCCACAGTTCCTTAGAGCCTCCTCTTGGATTGGGGGATGTGACATAGCCTTTCCCTCAGTGATTCATGTCACATTCAACCATCCCTGTTGGGTCAGACTCTTGGACATATTTATTGGTGGTTTGTTGCATCATTTGGGTTATAATGTCATTGTCCCTGCTTCCTATACTTTATACCAGTGTGCCCATATGCACACACACACACACACACACACACACACATACACACACTCTGAATGTCTTCTCTGCTCATTACTCATCATGATTCTTTCCTCTCTCCTCTCCTGATCCCACCAGCAGCACTGATAGATGACAAGCTAAGAATATGAACTGATGCATGTTGGATATTTCATATTCTTAAATGCTAACTTTTTGACTATATGTGAAAGACTTTTTAAAATAAAAATGCATTACTAATTTTGAATATCCTGTCTTAAATAACACATTCCAGTACAAGCTACATAATAATGACTTCTATGTTTTTAGAGCAGCTCCAGGCCTGTGCACCAGAGATGATGGGAGAGGGTTTGCTTAGGAAGCACATGGCATCTATGGTTTTGTGTGAAGGACCCAACAGGTGAGAAACCCTGGCCCAGCGGGAACACACACATCACCCTTACCCCACCACTCTCGCTGTAGTGCTGGCCACCACTGGACCTGATGTCAAAACAAGGCTGAAGCCAAATTCAAGCAAGACAGAGGCAGAAAACTGGGAAGCCAGGTGCATGGGCATTAGGTCCAGGCCCAGGCTGTCAGGAGCTGGAAGCAAGTGCATTTCAGGAGTATGGAAGGAGCAACTCTCCCAGGCAACCAGAAAAATGAAGACTCTGTTAAAGAAATCCTTGGAGGAATTGCCAATGACTATTCTGGGCAACTAATCCTAAAAAGAAGCAGCCCTCCCACCACAGCACCTGCCAGATGGGACAAGAACAGGAAAGGATCACAGAATGGTCAACAGGAACAGACTAGTATTGTTTGATGGATAGGGATCCACTGCTGCCAGCCTTTGATATGAGTTGTCACTGGTTCCTGGGGAAAGACCTTAGAAGTTTATTTCAGATATTAAAGTATGGGCTGTGACATTCTCCCTTAATCACCAATTAATTATTATAAAACTAGAGGTTTGTTGCATGAAGAGATTCATGCAATAGGCCTTCCTTTCTCCTGGCTGCTGGCACCAGTTTGCCTCCGGCATCCAGGGACCAGGCCTTAGCTCTGGCCGACTTGCAGCTGGAGCCGACCCCAGGGATGTGAGGCCTCACTGCTCCGCTGGCCCTGGGGCAGTGAGGCCTTGCTGCTCTGCCGGCCCCAGAAACATCCGGCCTCCCTGCTCCGCTGACTCCAGGGGCCGTCAGGCTTCACTCCACTGCTTGGAGCCTATGTATGGAAATTAACTGCCATCTTTGTTGGCGGTTAATTTGCATATTATGCTGATTAGCCAATGGGAGGTGTAGGGAAGGTATGGTCAATTACCATGTTTGTCTATTATTAGATAGGATAGGACTTGAAGATCCCCTTCCCCCAGGTATCAACAAAGCCCATTTGGAACTGGAGGATTCCACCCTACACTTGCCATCAGCTGCCACCTGACTTCAGTCTTGCCATCTCACTGAGATAACGAGCAAATAGCTTTTCTTGTCACCCATAGCTATGGGGAACTTGTTGCTGTCCTTGAAGCTTTCTTTGATTGGTGGGTTTCCCTTACCTCCTAAAGTTATGTCTCCTTGCCCCCAACCCCTTCACACCACATCTTCTCTTCGAATGTCTGTTTCTCTCTCTTTTTGGCCTTTTTATGAGGTTGTGTCTGATTCTCCTAGTATTCTTTTTTCTGTATCTTTCTCTCTGAACATGTTTTCCTTTTTTGACTCGATTTTCTCTTTTCTATGAGATTATCTGGGTATGTATAGGGTTAAGCATTCAGGCTCTGGGTTCAGAATGCCTGGGTTCATCCTGCTCATTTGACCCTAGGACAACTACATACATGGCCTCTCAAGATTTCAGTCTCATTTTCTGCAAGTGAACAGAGAGTGATACTTCCCCCTAAGGGCAGCTGTGAATACTAAGCTCACAACTGCCAGAGTAAATGTTCAATAAGTGAGCTCTTAGGAATATGGTTGTTGTTGTTGTGTCCTTTACCCCATTCTTCTGTCTTTCATTTCCCCTCTTTCTTCCTGTCTCAAAATACCCACATTTTCCTGCACATCTTACCACTTCCTCTCTTCCCTCCCTATATGACACCTTAACTATTCCTGCTCTTGAACAACATCCCCCACATTTAAATCAGCCCCTTTATCTGTCATCCAGGATGTCCTTTGTTGATCTTAGGCTCATAGTTCTTCATCTTTCACAGTTTTCACACTGATATGCTCCTGCAGGGTCTCCCTCTAAAGCATAGTTACTTTCAGGTCAGCATTGTCTTTAAATTTGGTTCCCTGGTACACTGGGTTCCTGTTCCTCTGTCTGGCTATTGGGCTAATGGTGTCTTGTCATAGCTCCTCCTCCAGGCTCAGTCCCTGCTCATACTTTCATACAAACAGCCCTCTCTGCCTTCTCCATGTTCCTCAACAGGTCTTCCCTGATTCCCAAACTCCACTCAGGACTCAGGCCCATTTCCCATTCTCCTTTTCTGTTAGCAGAAGAGAATCAGTTTCAATCTGTTTGCAATTACCTTGTTCAAGGCTCTGTTGGATATCAGGTCTCTCCTCATTATCTTCTCCATTACTTCTTAGGAACTGTTCTATGTTTGGTATCACTGAAGAGAGGGCATAAGAAGAAGACAATTAGAGAATGGTGTCATCATCTCAAATTGCACTGTTAGGAATTTCCACCCCTTTTGTCACTCAGTGCTCAATGTGTCCCATTCCTGTTGGTAAAGTTCACCCTTCATCTCTGGGACAGAAAAGAGACTACCCAACAAAGGGGTTACTTATGCTTCTAACACATAAAGGAGCTACTCAAATCTCAGGATAAACAAGTTGTGGCAACAGTGTTAGCCTGTTACTCTAGCAAAAAATTTCAGCTGCCCAAGATAGCATATAGCAAAATAAATAATGTACTATTTATTTTGAAATGCGTTTGCTGAACTGATGTAACTGAAAGGAAAAACAGGGATTTCCTTGGGAAGAAAACAAAGATCCTATATAAGTTTACATGTATAAAGAGGAAAAAACACAAAAGCTTTAAAAATGTGGCTGGACAAGAAAAGGTTTTGGCTTAACTGAGTCAGGGAGGATGAGTGCTTCCCAAAGAGACAAATCAGATGACACAGGTGATCCAGAGGCACCCAGATCCCAGGACAAAGGAAGGATACTCCCTGAAGCTGCAAGCAAGGACTGAATATTGAGGCATTGGGCCAGGGACCTGGGAGGTTGCCAAAGAAGGGAGAACAGGGCACCAGCCCAGGGACCTTGCATGTAGGTAACCCAGCAAACATATGAAGGAAGTTAATACACCAAAAATCCTTAGTGTAGATCACTGCAGAAGGTCGGGGGAACAGACTTAGGGAAGCAGTGAGCCTGTATGCCTCAGGGCTGATGGAAGAGTAACTCCTAGGCAATAAACCTTACTTATAAATGTTATAAATCTGTATTATCTTTTTACTCTGTAGTAAATAACATCAAATTCCTTAGCTTTAGAAGCCGTACCTTCCAAAATGTTTTTTCACACTTATCCTTTTTTTAAAAAAAAAAAATTATTGTTGCGAGTATTATAGATGTTTCCCCATTGCCTCCTCTACCTGGTTTCTGCTCCACCCAAGCCCTTCATCACCTTATTGTTTGTGTTCATAGGAAATGCATATATGCACGTGTTCTTTAGTTAATCTCTTTCTACCCCTCTCTCTCCCCTCCACTCTGAGATTCATCAGTCTGTTCCATGTTTCCATGCCTCTGGTTCTATTTTATTTATCTGTTAATTTTAATTATTAGATTCCTTGCTCATTTATTTTGACTTTTAGATTCAATTGTTGATAGGTGTGTATTTATTGCCATTTTATTGTTCATATTGTTTATTTCTTCTTCTTCTTCTTCTTCTTCTTCTTCTTCTTCTTCTTCTTCTTCTCCTCCTCCTCCTCCTCCTCCTCCTCCTCCTCCTCCTCCTCCTCCTCCTCTTCCTCCTCCTTCATTTATTTTGCTGCTTTTAAGATTCTCTCTATTTTTTTTTAACCTTTGGCATTTTATTTTTTTAAAAAAATATATTTTATTGAGTTTTTACAGAGAGGATGGGAGAGAGAGATAGAGAGTTAGAAACATCGATGGGAGAGAAACATCGATTAGCTGCCTCCTGCCCATCCCCAGGTACATGAAACCCAGGTACATGCCCTTGACCGGAATCGAACCCGGGACCTTTCAGTCCACAGGCCTACACTCTATCCACTGAGCCAAACTGGTTTCGGCACCTTTGGCATTTTAATTATGGTATGGTGTGGGCCTCTTTGGATTCTTTTTTTAAAAATTAAAAAAAATTAAAAATATTTTTTTATTGATTTCAGAGAGGAAGGGAGAGGAAAAGAGAGGTAGAAACATTAATTATGAGAGAGAATCATTGATTGGTTGCCTGCTGCATGCCCCACACTGGGGATCAAGCCTGCAACACTGGCATGTACCCTGACTGGGAATCGAACTGTGA
The DNA here is from genome assembly GCF_028538775.1 of Myotis yumanensis. NCBI lineage: Eukaryota > Metazoa > Chordata > Mammalia > Chiroptera > Vespertilionidae > Myotis > Myotis yumanensis. The sequence continues at coordinate 29,828,713 of NW_027223759.1, read as the reverse complement.
CCTCCTGGTTCATAGGTCAACACTCAACCATGGAGTCCTATTGGCCAGGCTGGCTTCCTCTTGTTTGGGACTCTCTGCACTTCCTGGACTTGTAAGGTGATTTCTTTCACCAGTTAGGAGATGCTTGCTGTCATTATTTCTTTTAATAGGTTTTAAATATCTTGCTCTCTCTTTTCTCCTTCTGGTAACCCCATAATGCAAATGTTGGTACACTTGAAGTTGTCTCAGAAGCTCCTTACACTATCTTCATATTTTTGGATTCTTTTTTCTCTTCTGTTTGGGTGTTTTTTGCTTCCTCATATTCCAAATTATTGATTTGATTCTCAGAATTCTCTACTCTACTGTCGAATCCTTATAAATTATTCTTTATTCCAGTAAGTGCATGTTTAATTTTTGACTGGCTATTTTTCATGTCTTTGATGCTCTCACTAAGGTTCTTGAATTCTCACTAAGATCCTTGAAAATCTCACTATGTTCCTTGAAGTTCTCATGAAGATCCTTGAGCAACCTTATAACCATTGTTTTGAACTCTGTACCTTGTAGTTTGCTTGCTTCCATTTCATTTAGTTCCTTTTCTGGAGATTTCTCTGTCCTTTCATTTGTGACATGTTTCTTTGTCTCCACATTTTAGATTTTTCCCTTTATTTGTTCTTATATATTAAGGTAGAGCTCTTATGTCTCCTGTTTTGGTAGATGGCTTTGTATAGTAGGTATCCTCTAAGATCCAGTGGCTTAGCCTCCCCGTCACCTGAGCTGAGCACTCTAGGTACACTCTTGTGTGGGCTGTGTGCACAGTCTTGTTGTAGTTGGAGTCAGTGGTAGGAATTGACTCCCAGGCCAGTTGGCTGTGAGGACCTGCAGTGACTACAGTGGAAGAGCTACTGTGCAGGAGATACCTCTATAGAGCAGGACTTGCTTCAGTGGGGCTTTGGTACTCACTGTGTCTGCCCCTTGAGTGTGTTGCTTTGGGATGAGTAGTATTGTAATCTGGTATGGTCTAAAGCTGTCCACCAGGTGAACTGTCTCTAGGGATTCCTGGGAGGTGCAAAGTCAGCCACTCCCTGGGCCACTCATCAGGAGCTATAGAGAAATCTGCAGATGGCTGCTACTTGTTCCCAGGTGAGGCCAAGCTGTCTTTGAACTCTTATTGATAGGTATGGGGCGTGATGATACCAGCTGCTGCTTATTTGAAAGATTTTAGGAAAGTCTGAAGCCTGAAACAGGACAGACCATTCATATGAAAAGGCCACTGCAAACATCTTGGTGGGGCTTTAGATTGGATGGGGGTGGTGGTGGTGGTGGTGTCTTAGGGAATCATTAGGGTGGAGAGAACAGTGGGAGCCAGGCTGATATAAACTCAGATATGGCTGCCAGTGAGCTCTACAACTGGGGAGGTCTCAGCATAGGAACAATGACCCCTTTAGAGCACCACTGTCTGGGAAAAAGCTCCCCCCAGGTTTTTGCTCCAATGCCAGACAATCCAGTTCCTCCCCATATGTTTCTGTACCCCACTCTATCCCCCTTCCCCCAGAAATTGCCCCAGTGCTGGAGCTCAGAGGGAGTATGCCCAAGTAAGTCTGTGTACTGGCCCTTTAAGAGAAACTTTTGGGGTCTCCAGCAGCCTTTGTTTCATTCAGCCACAATCCCCACTGATTTTCCCAGCCAGAAGTTATGGGGGCTTCTCTTCACAGCTCTGAAACCCTGGGATGGGGGTATGGTGTGGGGCTGGAACCCCTTGCTCCTCATGGGAGGCCTCCACAGCTGAGATATACCTCCCAATTAAAACAATGCCACATGTGGGTGTCAGGCCAGCCCCTTCCATGTCTCTGCTCCTTCTACCAGTCTCAATGTGCTTTCTTCCTTAATTCTCTAGTTGTAGGACTTCCATTCAAATTTCAGGCAGTTCTAAATGATGGTTGTTCTGTATTTTAGTTGTAATTTTGATGTGGTTGTGGGAGGCAAGGAGTACCAGCATTTATTTATGCTGCCATCTTGGATTATCATGCTTATCCTTTTTGAATCAACTTGCAGTCTTCTTCTCACTCTGAGATTAATCTAGTTTGTCCTTGTTCAGCAGACACATAGATCATTTACCTCTTTATGTTTGTTCCATTACCATCTGCATTTCCCAGTTCATATCATTTTTGTTTTGAATTCTCCATCATTATTTGGAGATCTTTTTGAGACCAAAAATATATAGAATAAAAATTTTTCTAGGCAAGTCAAACAAAAATTATTGGAGGACATCTTCTTTACTAAGAACCCATATAAAAGTATAAAATCATGCATTTTCAGGAAAGAAGCAGAGAACCAAACCAGTAGTTTTGTATAGTATCCAAACATCTCTCTGGCAGAGCAATTGGTTTTATGATTTTTTGATTGTTTATCACACTTGTTATGGCGAATGAGTTAATAAAACCATTTCTCCTTTTTCAAGGACAAATTTGACCTGACTTTTTTGCTCATTATTCTGGAAATCTGATGAAGGTGGCCTCTTGTCTGTGTTAGTAGGCCGACACTGAGCTTAGTGTTTTTAAAATGACCAGTGACTGTAGGTAGACAAATTGCATGTGGCCTGAGAGGGACTAGATGTGAACCACAAGCCATTTTTTGTCTTCCTCCAATGTATTGACTCTTGTAATTCAGCTGTCCTGGTGGGGTCTCTGAAGGTTATGACTACAGAATTATTACATGAGATATTGACTCCCCTGGGCATGTTGTGGCTAAAGAAGTGTGGATTCTGCAACTCAGATGTAACTTGAGGTGGGTTATAGTTAACTTGTTAGACTGCCATGAGGACCCCTGCTAAGTGTCACAAAGAAGAGCAACTGATGCAGGCCTGTTGGGATGTTGTGTTTCCTGTTATTTGTCCTTCTAAGAAAATCTGAATCCATTGTGGCTCTGGTTGTCCTGAGTCAAGATACCTAGTTACTCAAACCTGCAGGTTGGTGTTTGAACTGTAGCCACTTTATGATAAGCTTTGAGTGGCTAATGTTATATTTGTTTTCTTATCTGCAACATCCCAACTGCCCTGCACTGTGCCTGACACCTGGTACAGTCAATATATACCTGTGGGGAAAAATTGGCCCTGGACATAAAAAAGTAGGTAATAAACCTAATTACCTTCTTTTTTAAATCCTCACCCTAGCATATTTTTTTCCATTGATCTTAGAGAGAAAGAGAGAGAGAGAGGAAGGGAGAGATGAGGTTAAGAAAGTGCGAGAGAGATCTAAGAGAGACATTTTGACTTGTTTCTTCCTGCATGAACCCCGACTGGGATCGAACCAGCAATTGAGGTAGGTGCCCTTGACCAGGTATCAACCCATGATGCTTTAGTCCTCAGGCCAGAGCTCTAACCACTTGGCAAAAGCAGCCAGGGCCCTAATTACCTTTTTTGAAGACTTTATAAATATCATTTAAACCAGGGTAGGTGTCCATGACGTCCTTCCTGAACAATGCTTCCAGAAGGGACAGGTCAAATGACTTCTCCACTTCATCGAGAACATGGTATATGACTTCTTTTTCATAACCCGGTGTTTTAAAAGATTCTTTAGACTTCTTAAAAAATAATGAATTGGGAAAATATAAATACAGATTTCCTAGTTACAAAAGAGCCTTAGAAAGTGATTTTATAGTTAATGTATTACAATTTCCCAACACAGTTATCTTCTCATGTACAGTTTTATTTTATTTTTTAATATTTTTTATTCATTTCAGAGAGGAAGGGAGAGGTAGAGAGAGATAGAGACATTGATGATGGGAGAGAATCATTAATAGACTGCCTCCTGCATGCCACCTACTGGAGACCAAGCTTGCAAACTGCACATGTGCCCTTGACCGGAATTAGAACAGGGACCCTTAGGTCCACAGGCCAAAGCTCTATCCACTGAGCCAAGCCAGCTAGGGCCTCATGTACAGTTTTAGAATTTGTTGATATTATTATGACTAGTAGTTAAACAACTCAATCCGTCTTCCTTGAAAATTCCCATATGTGAATCTGATTTCCACACCCTCACTTCTATTAGATAGAATAAGAAGCAATTATGAAGAACAAATTGGGTTAAAGCTAAGTGTTTTGTAGCCCTTTCAGAGCCTGGTCAAATATTTTAGGAATAGACTTAGCAGGCGATAAGCTGCTGTTCTATGGACTGCTCAGCCCTTGTCCCTCCCCAAGGACTGACTTGGCCTGGAAGCTCCTGTGAACTTTGACATAAAGAAAACCTATGGGTAGGGAAAGTGAAAACCTGCACCTCTATATCTCCACCTACACCTTTTGCTAAAATTAACCTAAATTCCAAGAAAAAAAATGGAAAGGAAACTGAAAACTGTTGTTAAAAGAATAGCAAGAATCTACTTTCAAATTTGTCCTAAGAAGACATTGATTCTCTGTGGATTTTAATGTTTAAAATTGATCTAAGTATTTAAATTGATGTTCATTGAAATGAAATGCTGTATCAATTATTATTTCAATAAATGAAATCATTAAACTTATTCAACCATTCATTAAAATTACTTTTAATTTCCATTTTATACTATATTGTGTATATCATTCCTACAAGGCATTAAACATCTATGTAGCACACCCACTTCACATCCAGCCTACCTCCAGTGCTATTAACCCCACTATAGGGGACACCACGCAGCACTGTCCCTTCAGTTAGGAGCAGAACTGTCTTCAGTAATGCCTGTTTATCTTCTCCCTTCTGACCTTATAAGAGCACTTACAGCAGTACTTGAGAGGGTCCCCACTCATAGGCGACTCCTCAGTTGCCCAGCTGTGTTCTGATGTTTGATTCCAGGATATCAAAATATAACTTAGTTTACCAGATTGTAACATAATAAACTTTACCTACTTCATACATTTCATTGTTGATGAAGCCATAGTCACGGAGAAGTTCAAGGAAAGGAAATGCTACTTTTATTATATTTGAAATTGTGACCTTCTCTCTTTTGAAGTGGCAGAGTGCAATGTCATAGATACGCTTTTCTTCTTCAGACATCCTAGGGAGAAAGGACACAATGAAAAAATTTTGATATGCCTGTGGATGCTGTAACATCTTATAAATGAAGCATAGTTAATGAAGAACCAACACATAAAAAATACGTGTCCCTTAGTAAAGATTAGAACAAATAGAACTGAAACAATAGACAAAGCTGTAATAAAACGAAGCATAAAGGATTAGAAAAACATAAGTAATATTGAAAAGTTCCAGTCTGTTATGATCAAAACCATTGTAAAATTATTGTCTCCTAACAGATCTGGAATTTTTATGAAACAATTTTAATTTGTACTAAAGTGAGATAGACTAAACTGGCCACCCACAGAGGAAAATGAAACAATGGATTAATAATGGAATGTAAGCTTAAAATGAATTTTAATTAACAACTAAGAGAAAATAAATCTGAAAAAGATAAAAACAAGGTGCTCCCTTTTTGACCTACTGCAGTTAAGAGAAATACCATCTTGACATACAAAGCTAGTACATAAATGGAAAGATGTAGTTTAATAATGATATGATAAGACATAAACTGAAATTTCACAAGAATATCTATCATTTTTTCCTAGTATTTCTGGTTTGTGTTAATTTATATCTATCTGTGCTATTGTTGCATGTAATGAATCTTTTTAGGCATCTGAATTTCAGAAGTGGCTGCTGTTTCCTTTGAAAGTAGTTGTACTAGTAAGCCTGAGTCTGTAATTTTGCTTCTTAGTTGATCTTTTTTATTTCTCTGATAATAATGTTTTAGTAGATATTTTGTATTCCTGAAAATCATGAAGACTCATTATTGGTTCTTTCCAGTACCCAATATTCATCAGGGAATAATAATGTCACCTTATTATGTCAAATTCTATAAACTAAGCATTCTTTTTAAAGATAGGTGATTGAAGAGACTCATCTGTCTTCTCTTTTATGAGAATTGCTACTAAAATGAAAAATAAATAATTGGTTTCACAATGATGAAGAGAACGGCAGGGGGCAATGAGTAAATGAGAGATTTCTGAAACAAAAAAAATGGTCAGGGGAGCATTAAATGCTTTGTAGGATGAGCATGCTCCCAGCAATCAGGAAAGCAACCAGTGTGTCATGTGGAATCTTGAAGGCAGAGGAGATTGAAAGGGAGACATGTTTCTGAAAACTACCATGTTATTTGATAAATGAAGAGCAGGGCAATGTACCCTTCACCCCTCAATTTGCATCCTGACCAGGTGAAGTCAAGCAAATATTATTGTCCTTTCTACCACCATATGTTCCTGTTGCCTGTGATTGGATTTCATAGATCAATAATATATCACGTATGCTATATGCCTTGCTCATCATCCAAGTTGTTGGGTGATTCGAAGTTTGTTCCTCTTATTGTTCAGTGGTATTCCATTGTTGTGTCTACTACCATCTGTTTATTCATTTTCTTGTTGAAAGAAGTTTTGGTTGATTCTAGAGAAGACAAATTTGAATAAATATGCTGTTCTGATATAAATATTTCTGTAGCATGTTTTCATTTCCCTTGAGAGTAAATAATCAGGAGTGTAATTGCTGGCTCACTGTGTAGGAGTGTCATTAACAGTTTTGGAAGCAAACTGTTTTAAAAATTTGTTAGAAATAGCCTTGCTAATGTAACCATTCTAGTGTGTGATGTGGTATCATATATATATATATATATATAAAATTTAAATTCTTTATTGTTGAAAGTATTATATACATCTGCTTCCCCCCCATTGACCTCTCCCCAGCTGCTCCCACTCCCAACACATGCCCTCACCTCCCTACTCTCTGTGTCCATTGGTTATGCTTATATGCTTGCATACAATTCCTTTGGTTGATCTCTTACTTGTCCCCTCCCAGCCTCCCCTGCCTTCCCTCTGAAGTTTGTTATAGTTTTAATTTCTATTTCTTTAATGACTAATGATGTTGAACAGAATTTCATATTCTTATTAGAAATTCATATACCTCCTTTTGTGAAGTGCTTGCTCAGGTCTTTGGCCCTTTGATATTATTGGGCTGTCTTTTACTTATGGATATGTAGAAGGTTGTTTTATCTTGCAGATAGAAGTATTTAGTTTAATATATGTATTGTGAACATTTTTTCTCAGTCTGTGGCTTGCCTTTCATTTTCTTAACCATATCTATTTTTTTCAAACATTTTTTTCTGAAAGTATTACATATGTCCCCTTCCCTCCCCCCGCCACCATTGACCTGCCCCTGCCTGTCCCTGCCCCCACTTCCTGCCCCAGGCCTTCAGCAACCTACTGTATGTGTCCATGGGTTATGCATATATGCATACAAGGTCTTTGGTTGATTATCTTCTACCCACCCAGCCTCCCCTCATTCCATCTGAGATTCCCCACTCTGGATCCACTCTGTTCCTCAATTTATTTTGTTACTTAGATTCCACATATGAGTGCGATCATGTGATACTTGTCTTTTTCCTACTGAGGAGAGATTTTTAAATGTTTGATGATTTCCAATCTACCCATTCTTTCTCTTTTGTGCTTAATATATTTAGCATGCTATCTATGAAATATCTTTCTACCCCAAGTTTATGAAAATATTAAAATACCAATGGGTCTTAGTTTGAATAATCTATTCTGCATAACTGATTTGTCTATCTTAATTGGCTTGATAACTATAGCTTAGAGAAATCTTGAATTCAACTGGAAAAATATTGTCTTGACTTTCCTAGGTCTTTTGGTTGTGCACATGCCTTTTAGAATCCATTTGCCCACGTGTATAAGAAAAGTCATTTGGATTTTATTAGATTTGCATTGCATCTATAGGTAAATTTGGTGAGACCTACATTAATATTTTTGAGCTCCAATTTTTAACATTGTATCTATCTCCATTTATGTAATTGTTTTAATTTTAGCTGGCAGTGTTTATAGCTTTCAGCATAGGTGTCATGCACATCTTTCATTAAACCTAAAACTTGTTATTATGTTCTTTTTGATACTATTATAGATGGTATTGATTTTTGACTGCTTGTTACACTTGTAGGAAAATAGAATTGGTTTTAAAAATATTAATCATGTATTCATAATCTTTATAAGTTTACCTGTGAGTTCTAGTAAGGTATTTTAGATATTTTAGATTTTATAGAAACAATCATGTGGTCAGCAACAACAAAAAATACTCTTTACTTCTTCCTTTCCAATAATTATTTCTTTTTCTGGTCTTATTTAAGTGTCTAGGAGTTTAAAAACCATGTTGAAGGAAAGTTGGTGAGAACATACTTCTTTACCTCATTTCCACTCTTAGAGGAAAAGCATTTAGTATCACCATTAAGTGTGGGGTGCAGTTACAGTGTTTTGGCCAGGTTCAAACCTCAGACTAATGAAAGGACAGGGTCCTCTCTTTGCCATGTGCAAGTTCCAGCTGGAGGGCAGGGCCCTCCCAGCACAATCATAGCCAACGGCTGAGGTTGTAAGCTTGAACCTATGGTCCGAACACGTGGCTTCACGTGCCTTGTGATAGAGTTTAGGTGCATGCATTTGAGTAGGGTTGAAACTCATGAGAATGCTGTAAACAACTTGATCACTTTGCCTCGTGGCATCTGCTATAAAATAAAGACACGGCTTGTGGGCACTGGCGCTGTCTCCGCATCAGGGAGCAGCATCCCACTGAGACCCAACTTTCATTCTCTTGTCTGTCTTTTCTCAATCCTTTCACCCGCCCCACTCAGGGTCATTGAACCAGGCTGAGCTGGCATGGCACATAAGGAGCCATGGGGCTGAGTATGCCATGGCTGTGCCGGCTCTCCACAATTAAGTATAAGATTTGCTTTACATATTTGTGTATTTGGGTGTCCCAAAAACATATATACACACTTCAACAGCTGATAGCTTGATATTTCTTTCTTTTCAGCCAGACCACTCTTTGAACAAAGAAAATTCATCCTAAAATGCTATGGGAAGTTTGAAAATGCAGTTGAAGTACAAACACTTGCCTTTATAATTATTCAAAGTGTCTATACATTTTTAGGATGCTGATTACTCACTTAATTTTCATTCCTTTTCAGGTTTAATTGATTTGAAGTAATGTGTGAAGCCAGGCTTAGCTTTGACCAAAGAAAATTTATCCAAAAATCAGTTTGAGGCAGCTCTGCCACTGTATTTATTATTGTTCAAAAGTTTGTAAAGATCTTAATTATCCATGAATGAGTGAGATCATGCAGTGGGAAGGCCAGGGAGGGTTGGGGGACAGGAGGGAGGGGAGTAAGAGATCAACCGAAGGACTTGTATGCATCCATATAACCATAACTAATGGACATAAGACACTGGGGGGTAAGGGAGGGCAGGGGCTTGTCAAGGGCCGGGGGGGGGGGGGGAAGGACACTTATGTAATACCCTTTGTAATACTTTAAGCAAAAAATAAAAAATAAATAAAAAAATAAAAAATAAAATGAGAGGTCCTTAAAAAAAAAAAAAAAAGAAGAAAATTTATCCAAAAGACTTTTATATGGGGATACATAAAAGATGAAGTTTATGATACAAAAACGGACAAGAATTGACAAATTGAGGGTGCACAAATACTGAACAAAATGATTCTTGAGGTTTGTGATTCCATTGCTACATGCTAATAGCAGTTCCTAGCCAGAATGGTCATTAGTTTGAAAAAAGGCATTGACAAGAAAAGTTATTCATATCTGTAGATTCTTTTAAGTTTCGAAAATGAACTGTGTGTTAATAAACACTGACTTCATAATCATTCAAAGTGTGTATACTTTTTTGGGGGGACAACTTATATATATGTACAAAATATATACTATGCATTTTGTATAGTATATGTATTATAAAGTTCATATTAATATATACTATAAAATATTTAATACATTAATATATTTTGTAATGAGTACTGTATACTTATACATCTACTTATATAAAAACCCTTGGTGTAACATCATGACCAGAACCACCGCCAACTGGAAGGAAGTTAGTCCTGCAGGGGTCGTCTTGGAAACAGCTGTGCCCTCCCGCAGCTGTTTCCAGGAGGGTGAGATTTCAGGCAGGAACCCGCCCTCAGAGTGGAGCGTGCAAGTGAAATGATTTGTAATGGATCTATTATTGGAGCTACCTTTGGAAATACTGTATCTATAGATCAGTGGGTCTCAACCTTGGCTGCACATTAGAATCACCTGGGAATCTTTTTAAAATCCTGATTTCTGGGCCTCATCCTCCGGAAATTCTGTTTCTTTGTTACTTATGTTGTGGCCCCACCCCATAACAAAGAAACAATTTCCAGAGGATAAGGCTCAGGAATCAGGATTTTAAAAAGATTCCCAGGTGATTCTAATGTGCAGCCAAGGTTGATAACCACTGCTATAGATAATATTAAAAATATATCTAAATGTGCAATTCTTTGTCCAAAAAATGAGCATGTTCAAAAATTAAATGAAGAAAATTTGGATATACTCAATGGAGATTTTCACACATATTTGAGTGATGATTTCATTGATTCTACAGATGATGCTGAAAGGAAATTTTCCCATAGAATTTCTTAATAGTATTACTCCTTTGGGAATGATGTCATAAATTAAAATTGAAAGTGGGTGCAATCATCATGCTATTGAGAAATCTCGTTAGTAAGTGGGGTCTTTGTAATGGTACCAGATTTATTATTAAAAGATTATGACCTAACATTATTGAAACTGAAGTATTAACAGGATCTGCAGAGGGAGAGGTTGTTCTGATTCCAAGAATTAATTTGTCCCCATCTGACACTGGCCTCCCATTTAAATTGATTAGACGACGGTTTCCTGTGATGCGAGCATTTGTGATGACTATTAATAAATCACAAGGACAAACTATAGACAAAGTAGGCATATTTATTCCTACCTAAACCCATTTTCACACATGATCAGTTATATGTTGCTTTCTCTCGAGTTTGAAGAACATGTGACCTTACAGTTAAAGTTCTAAATACTTCATCACAAGGGAAATTAGTCAAGCACTCTGAAAGTGTTTTCACTCTTAATGTGGTGCACAGGGAGATATTAGAATAAGTTTAATCACTTTATCAGTCATTGTTTGCATCACTGCTGTTTTTATATCATGTTTCTGTTGTTTTCATATCATGTTTTTGTTGTTTTCATATCATGTTTTTGTTGTTTTTATATCATGCCTCTGTTGTTATATCCTTTTGTTACTGTTTATTTATTAATAAATTTATATATCATTTTCATATATATTTTACTAATTTCCTTTCATCTCTCACACTTCTATTATAGAGAAAGGGCAAATAGCAATATTAAAATATCTCCCCTAATTAATTTCCTTTAAAAAAATATATATTTTGCCCTGACTGGTTTGGCTCAGTGGATAGAGCGTTGGCCTGCGGACTGAAAGATCCCAGGTTTGATTCCGGTCGAGGGCATGTACCTTGGTTTCTGGCACATCCCCAGAGGGGAGTGTGCAGGAGGCAGCTGATTGATGTTTTTCTCTCATCGATGTTTCTAACTCTCTATCCCTCTTCCTTCCTCTCTCTAAAAAATCAATAAAATATATTTAAAAAAAAATAAAACATCGATCAGCTGCCTCCTGCACACTCCCCACTGGGGATGTGCCTGCAACCAAGGTACATGCCCTCGACCGGAATCAAACCTGGGACCCTTGAGTCTGCAGGCTGACACTCTATCCACTGAGCCAAACCAGTAGGGCAATTAATTCCCTTTTAATATGCACAAATTTTGTGCACCGGACTACTAGTTATATATAATATATTAAAATATATCTTTAATAAGAATAGGGAAGTTTATTGCTATTGCTAGTTTGTTGCAAGTTTCATCATAAATAGATATTATTTTTATCAAACGTATCCATTGAGATATTCATATGGTTTTCCTTTTTTATTCTTTATTGGTGAATCACATTGATTGATTTTTGCAGCCTCTCTTTTTAAAAAAATATATTTTATTGATTTTTTACAGAGAGGAAGGGAGAGGGTTAGAGAGTTAGAAACATTGATGAGCGAGAAACATCAATCAGTTGCCTCCTGCACCCCCTACTGGGGATGTGCCAACAGCCAAGGTACATGCCCTTGACTGGAATTGAACCTGGGGCCCTTGAGTCCACAGGCCAATGCTCTAGCCACTGAGCCAAACCTGTTAGGACTCTGCAGCCTCTTCTTAAGTAGAAACCGATAACCACAACTCCACAAACATTTGAGAGAATTCTTCAATATTAGAATTAAAAGATAACAGAAAAAAGAGAAAGTTGCCCTATGAAAAACAGAGATGATGTAGGAAGGAGAAAGCTTCCACAAAACTAATAATTATAGAGTGAGTTTTGAGAATGCATTTTGTACTCCATGACGCTAAGAAAAAGAAACTACAGAAAGAAGTAGTGGTCTTAATATTTTTAAAAAATGATTTCAGAAATAAAAAATTATTAAAATTATTGTAAAATAAAATGAAGAAAATTCTTCAGAAAATTAGGTAAATAAATTAAAATGGAATAAAAGATGAATATAAGATGTGAAACTTTAATATAGGTATTTTAATAGAGATGTAATTGGAGTCAAGACTCCTGGACATGAAAAATTCAAAGGAGGAACATATCAAAGGAATTATTTAATGATATTCCACAGAGTGGAGGACATGAATTTTTCAAAAGGACTCAATTGGGTACTTAGACAAATGAAGTTTGAAAGAACCACCAAGGCCTATCATTATGAAATGACAATAACTAAAAAACAAAGAGAAAAAATTAAAGCTTTCAGAACTCAGAGAGAATCAAAACAACTTCAGACTTTTGCCCTGAGCAATGTTACTTTATAAATATCCATTCTTAATGTTTTCCCAAATTTTCTTTTATCTATCTATCCATCTGTCTATCATCTATCTAACTGTTTTAAAATGCAATTTCATACATGCTCTTGAATTTTTATGCAATCAAAATTTTTCTTCTTTATCTTTTGCTTGTTTCCAATGACATTCTTTCCTTTCTTTTCATCCACTCTACCTGCCCCTTCCACATAATCCATTTGAACTTCTTTATACATATTCTTCCCTAAATTTTTGTAAGAATTTAATTTTATCTACCCATGTCTCCCATGTCTATATCATATCCATATCTTGAAGATAATTGTCATCATATTTTACTTTTCTGTTATATAATTTTTTTCTGCATCATACTTTTTTTACATTATATGCATTTTTACTGTATCACATTTGTTTTATATGTTAATACTTTGAATATTTTTTTCTAATTCACCTATGATTCAAGTCTATCTATCTATCTATCTATCTATCTATCTATCTATCATCTATCTATCTTCCTATCCAGTGAATGGGTAATATTCAAAAACAAAGAGAAGAAATTAAAGCTTTCAGAACTTAGAGTGAATCAAAGCACCCACACAATCTTTTAAAAATACATTAGGATAAATTCCAGAAAAACATAAATATATACCAGTAATGATGAAGATATGAAAATCAAAATCCAGTGAATCTAACCCAGGAAACAGCAAAGGGAAGCACAAGATGGCAGCTTGCAGTGGACCAAAAACACAAACATCTCAGATTGAAACAAGTGATGATTATAGCATACTAGAGGCCTGCTGCATGAAATTTGTGCATGGGAAGGGTGTCCCTCAGCCCAGCCTGCATCCTCTCCAATCTGGGACCCCTCAGGGGATGTTCGACTGCTGGTTTAGGCCTGATTCCGGATCAGGCCTTAACAAGCATTCAGACAACCCTCTCACAATCTGGACTGCTTGCTGGTTGCTAAACATTCTCCTGCCTACCTGCCTGATTGCCCCTAACTACTCCCCTGCTGGCCTGATTGACACCTAACTGCTCTCCTGCCAGCCCATTTGTCCCCAACTGTCCTCCCCTGCCGGCCAGATCTTGCCCTAACTGCCATCCCTTGCTGGTCTGATTGCCCCCAATTGCCTTCCCCTGCCAGCCTGGTTGCCACCAACTGCCCTCCCCTGCTGGTCATTTTGTGGCAACCACATTGTGGCAGCCTTCTTGTGACGACGTGGAGGATGGCCATCTTATGATGACGTGGGGGCAGCCATTTTGTGGCAGCCATGTTGTGACAATGTGGGGGCGGCCATCTTGTGGTGGCCATTTTGTGATGACGTAGGGGCGGCCATCTTGTGACGATGTGGGGGTGGCCATCTTGTGATGATGTGAGAGCCTCGTGCAAGGCCTTGAGGGCCACCTAGGCTTTTATTAGTATAGATAGGCAATTGGAATGAATGACAGCAATGTCATAAGGAATGGGAGGAAGGAATTGGGAATACTCTATTAGAAGTTACCTGTGCTACAGGGAAGTGGGTTAAAATGCATATTGCAATATCTAGGCAAACACTAAATACATTTAAAAAGAAGAAAAAAATATATGTTAATAGAAGAGATAAGATGAAATTATGCAGTATATTAAATGAAAACCAGAGATGGCAGAAAAAGAGGGGTTATGGAGAAACAAAGAACAAATACAATGAATAGAGAACAGTAACAAACATGATATTAATTCGACATATTAATACTTATATTCAATGTGAATGGTCTTAATATTCCAATTAAAACCCAGCAATTATCAAAGTGACTGAAAATATTTGAAAACTATATCTTGTCAACAAAATAAACCTTTATACATAAAACTAATGTTAATAATGGAGAAAGAGATATCATGCTAACATGAATCAAGAGATTTATACAATAGCTATATTATTTCCAGACAAAGAAGATTCAGAACAGGAAAAAATTATGAAGGAGAAAGAGGGTATTTCATATAAAACAGGGGTCTGTTTTCCAAGAAGACTTAATCCTTCACATGCCACTTAACATCAAATTAAAAACTGATAGAACTACAAGTAGAAACAATCAAATGCACTGTTAGAAATTTATATTCAACACCCTCTTTTAGTAATTTATATTCTAGCTGGCAAAGATTCAATAAAAATAGAATTGATTTGAACAGCACTGTCAACCAATCCCAATCTAAGGGATTTCCCATTAGATTATCAAATGATTTCTCAAAAGAAACACATCAGGCCAGAAAGGAATGAAGGAAATTTACAAAGTGATGCAAAGCAAGGGACTGAATTCAAGAATACTCTATCCAGCAAGGCTATCATTCAAAATTGAAGGGGAAATAAGGAGTTTCACAGGCCAGAAAACGCTGGGGAGTTTATCACTACCAAGCCAGCAATGCAAGAAATGTTAAAGAGACTGGTGTAAAACAAAAGAATAAAAAGGGAAGAAGGAACACAGGCACACAAAAAAATGGCTACAAACAAGTACCTATCTATACTAATAAAAGGGAAATATGTTAATTAGACCAGACATCTTCCAGACATCCTTCTGGACAAAGCCATTGTGTCAGGGGCCAAGGAAGAGGTGCTTAGGGGTGATCAGGCCAGCAGGGGAAAGCAGTTAGGGGTGACCAGGCTGGCAGAGGAGGGCAGTTAGGGGGTTATCAGGTCAGCAGGGGAGCAGTTAGGTGGTGATCAGAGCACCATAGGAGCGGTTAAGTAGTGAGATCAGGTTGGCAGGGGAACTGTTGGTGGGAAATCAGGCTGGAAGGCAGAGGCAGTTAGGGGTGATTGGGCAGGCAGGCAGGTGAGCGCTTAGGAGCCAGTGGTCCCAGATTACGAGAGGGATGTCCAACTGCGGGATCGAGCCTAATCCAGGAGTTGGTCATCCCAGATTGGAGAGGGTGCAGGCCGGGCTGAGGGACACCCCCTTCCCCAACCGTGCACGAATTTTGTGCACAGGGTTTCTAGTCAATAATAACTTTAAATGTAAATGGACTAAATGCTCCAATCAAAAGACATCAAGTAGTTGAATGGATAAAAAAAAAAATGACCCATATATATACTGTGTATAAGAGACCCACCTCAGAACAAGGGACAACACAGACTGAAAGTGAAGAGATGGAAAAATATCTTTCAGGCAAATGGAAATGAAAACACATTGGTGTAGCAATACTTATATCTGACAAAATAGACCTCAAAGTGAAAGCCATAACAAGAGATAAGGAAGACCATTACATAATACTAAAGGGATTGATACAACAACAGAATATAACTCTGGTAAACATATATGCACCCAATGCAGGAGCACCCAAATACATAAAGAAACTCCTGGAAGATATCAAGGGAGAGATCAATAACAATACAATCATGGTAGGGGACTGACACCACTGGGTAAATCCTCTAGACAAAAAAAATCAGCAAGGAAACAGCAATCCTAAATGACTCACTAGACTAGATGGACTTAATTGACATCTTCAGAATATTTCACCCCAAACCATGGAATACATGTTCTTCTCAAGTGCACACGGGACATTTTCAAAGATAGACCACATTGGGTCAAAGGCAAAGTCTTTCCAAATTCAAGAAGATTGAAATCATATCAAAATCTTCTCAGACCACAATGGCACAATATTAAAAATAACTACAATAAAAACAATCAAAAAATTGAAACACTTGGAAGCTGGATAGCAAGCTATTAAATGACTGGGTTACCAAAGAGATGAAAGAAAAAATTAAAAACATCCTGGAAATGAATGACAATGAGAACAGGACAATCCAAAACCTATGGGACACAGTGAATGCAGTCCTGAGGGGGAAAGTTTTCGTTCTACAGGTCTATCTCAAAAGAAGAAAAAAGAAAAAATGGTAATAAATCATCTAATTCTACAACAAAGAATTAGAAAGAGAGCAATAAGAAAAGCACAGAGTGAGCAGCAGGAAGGTGATAATAAAGATCAGAGCAGAAATAAATGACATAGAGACCAGAAAAACAATACAAAAGATCAATGAAACCAAGATCTGGTTCTTTGAAAGGATAAACAAGATTGATGAACCTCTAGCCAGGCTCACCAAGAAGCAAAGAGAGAGGACCCAAATAAACAAAATCAGAAACAAAAGGGGCAAAATAACAACAGACCCCACAGAAATACAAATGATTGTTAAAAAATACTATGGACAACTCTACTCCAACAAACTAGACAACCTGGAGGAAATGGACATATTTCTAGAAAAATACAACCTTCCAAAACTCAATCAGGAAGAATCTAAAAATCTCAGTAGGCCAATAACTATGGAGGAAATTGAAGCAGTCATCAAAAAGCTTCCAGCAAACAAAAGTCTGGGGCCAGATGGCTTCACAGGGGAGTTTCACCAAACATTCAAAGAAGAACTAAAACTTATCCTCCTCAGACTATTCCAAGAAATTCAAGAGGAAGGAACACTGCCAAGCTCATTGTACGAAGCCAGCATTGCCTTATTACCAAAACCAGATGAAGACAAGACAATGAAAGAGAATTACAGGCCAATATTCCTCATGAACATAGATGCCAAAATCCTAAAAAAAAAAATCCTAGCAAATCGGATCCAGCAGTACATCAGAAATATCATACACCATGACCAAGTAGGATTTATCCCAGGGATCCAAGGATGGTACAATATCCACAAATCAATAAATGTGATACATCACATAAACAAATTGAGAGAAAAAAACCCACATAGTCATAGCAATTGATGCAGAAAAAGAATTTGACAAAATCCAACACCCATTTTTGATAAAGAATTCTCAGCAAGGTGGGAGTAGAAGGATCATACCTCAACATAATAAAATCCATATATGACAAACCTACAGCCAACATCATACTCAATGGGCAAAAAACTAAAACCATTTCCCCTAAGAACAGGAACAAGACAGGGATGCCCACTTTCACCACTCCTGTTCAACATAGTACTGGAAGTATTAGCCATTGCGATCAGACAAGAAAAAGAAATAAAAGGAATCCAAATTGGAAAAGAAGAAGTAAAACTGTCCTTATTCGCAGATGACATGATATTGTACATAAAAACCCTAAAGACTCCATCAAAAAACTATTAGACTTAATAAATGAATTTGGCAATGTAGCAGGATACAAAATTAATGCCAAGAAATCTATGGCATATCTATACACCAATGGCTAACTTACAAAAAGAGAGACTAAAAAAGCAATCTCATTTACCATCATACCAAAAGAATTAAGATACCTAGGAATAAACTTAACTAAAGAGGTAAAAGACCTCTACTCAGAAAACTACAGGATGTTGAAAAAAGAGATAGAGGAAGACATAAACAGATGGAAGAACATACCATGTTCATGGACTGGTAGAATCAGCATCATTAAAATGTCCATACTATCCAAAGCTATCTACAGAGTCAATGCAACCCCCATTAAAATACCAACGGCATATTTCACAGACCTAAAACAAACTCTCCAAAAAATTCTGTTGGAATAAAAAAAGACCCCGAATAGCAGCAACAATCCTGAGAAAGAAGAGCAAAGTAGGAGGGATCTCAATACTAGATATCAAGCTATACTACAAAGCCACTGTTCTCAAAACTGCCTGGTACTGGCACAAGAACAGACATATAGACCAATGGAATAGAATAGAGAGCCCAGAAATTGATCCAAACCACTATGCTCAATTAATATTTGACAAAGGAGGCAAGAACATACAATGGAATCAAGATAGACTCTTCAATAAATGGTGTTGGGAAAACTGGATTGGACAGATACATGCAAAAA
Source organism: Myotis yumanensis (assembly GCF_028538775.1). Classification (NCBI taxonomy): domain Eukaryota; kingdom Metazoa; phylum Chordata; class Mammalia; order Chiroptera; family Vespertilionidae; genus Myotis; species Myotis yumanensis. The sequence continues at coordinate 29,810,181 of NW_027223759.1, read as the reverse complement.
ATGAAACTAGACCATCAACTTACACCACACACAAAAATAAACTCAAAATGGATGAAGGACTTAAACATAAGACAGGAAACCATAAAAATATTAGAGGAATCCATAGGCAGAAAAATCTCACATATATGCCAAAGCAATATCTTCACTGATACAGCTCCTAGGGCAATGGAAACTAAAGAGAAAATAAACAAATGGGACTACATCACAATAAAAAGCTTCTACACAGCAAAAGAAACCATCAACAAAACAACAAGAAAGCCCACTGCATGGGAGAACATATTTTCCAATGTTATCACTGATAAGGTTTTAATCTCCAACATCTACAGGGAACTCATACAATTTAACAACAGGAAGATAAACAGCCCAATCAAAAAATGGGAAAGGAACCTAAATAGATACTTTTCGAAAGAGGACATAAGAAAGGCCAAGAGACATATGAAAACATGCTCAAAGTCACTATTCATACAAGAGATGCAAATCAAAACATCAATGAGATACCGTCTCACACATGTCAGAATGGCTATCATCAACAAATCAACAAATGACAAGTGCTGGCGAGGATTCAGAGAAAAAGAAACCCTTATGCGCTGCTGGTGGGAATGAAGGCTGGTATAGCCACTGTGGAGAACAGTATAGAGTTTCCTCAAAAAACTGAAACTGGAACTCCCATTTGACCCAGTGATCTCACTTCTAGGAATATATCGCAAGAAACTAGAAACACCAACCAGAAAGGATATATGCAACCCTATGTTCATAGCAGCACAATTTACAATAGTTAAGATTTGGAAACAGCCTAAGTGCCCATCAGAAGATGAGTGGATTCAAAAATTTTGGTAAATCTACACACTGGAATAATACACTGCAGTAAAAAAGAAGGAATTCTTACCATTTGCAACAGCATGGATGAAACTGAAGAGCATTATGCTATGGGAAATAAGCCAGTCAGAGAAAGATAAATATCACATGATCTCACTCATTTGTGGAATGTAATGAACAACATAAACTGATGAACAAAAAACAGATCCAGAGACAGAGAAGCATCGATCAGACCGTCGAACGTCAAAGGGGAGGTAGGGGAGGGTGGGGGTAAAGGGAAGAGATCAACCAAAGGACTTGTATATATACATATAAGCCTAACCAATGGACACAGACACCAGGGGGGTGAGGGCATGAGTTGTAGGGTGGGGGGGATGTGGTGGGATAAGGACACACATGTAATACCTTAATCAATAAAGAAAAAAAAAAGAAATAGCAATCATGAAGAGTGTGTCCTCAGACAATAAGGGAATTAAAATAGAAATTAATTATAGAGAGCTATAATTGAAACTCCTTAAATATTTAGAGATTGAAAAATATACTTCTAAATAAGATGAGTGAAACAAAAATGTTAAGAGAACTTTTAAAAATTATTTGAACTAAATTAAAATGAACATGCATTTCATCAAAATTTGGTGATGCAGAAAAAGCACTGATTAGTGGAAAATATATTCTTTTAAATGCATACTAGAGGCTTGGTGCATGAAATTCGTGCACTGGGGGGTGGGGTTCCCTCAGCCCAGCCTGCCCCTCAGTCCCAGAGCCCTCACAGATGTCCTACTGACGGCCACAGTCTGGCAGCAGAGGCTCAGAGCAGGCGTTGTGTGTGTGTGTGTGTGTGTGTGTGTGTGTGTGTGTGTATGTGTCTGCTGGGGCCTGCCCCAAGCTGTGCCATGTAGGCTCGGAGCAGTTGCCGTTTGTGTGTATGTGTGTGTGTGTGTGTGACCCGCTGGGGGTCTGCTCCCAGCCACACTGGAGGCTCAGAGTAGGCGCTGTGTGTGTGTGTGTGTGTGTGTGTGTGTGTGTGTCTGCTGGGGGCCTGCCCCCAGCCACACCATCAAGGCTTGAAGCAGGCACCCCTCTCTGTTGATCTCTCAGGCTCCTCTCTGCGTGTTGTACTCTCCCTTGAGCTGTGGCCAGGATGGAGTGCTGCCTGCAGGCCATGCTTTCTTGATTGCTGCTGCGACCCAGGAGATGGTGCACATGGGAGTTGCCCGCAGGTTGCTCTTTCCTGCTCTGGAATCGCCGTGGAGACCCAGGAGCAGGCGCACATGGGGGCTGCCCACAGGCCACCCTTTCCTGCTCTGGGATTGCCGCAGCAACCCAGGGCCAGGCCTTGCTGGGTGCTGCCTACAGGCCACCCTTTCCTGCTCACTGATCACCATGGGGTCCCGGCTGGGGGCAGGGCTTAGGTGGCATGGGGCTTAGGCAGCACACGGGGGTCCCGGATGGGGGTGGGGCTTAGGCAGCACAATTCGGCTGCCTAAGCCCCGCTGCCCAGGGCTACACACAGGGCCCAGACGGTGGCTCATGCTGTTGCTCACTGCCTGCAGTATGCAAATTAGCCGCCATCTTTGTTGGCAGATAATTTGCATATCTTGCTGATTATCCAATGGGAGGCATAATGAAGGTACAGTCAATTACCATCTTTGTCTATTATTAGATAGGATATTAATAAAGAAGGAAGACCTAAAATAAAAATCTGTTTTCAACTTAGAAAACTAGAAATACAAGATCACAAAAAGAACAATTTAAAACTAAAATAGAAGAAAGGAAATAAAATAAAAATTAATTTAAAAAAAATAAGTGAAATGAAACTAGGAAAACTAGAGAAAAACACACAAAACCTAACGCTGGTTCTTAGAAAAGAATAATAAAATTGATAGGCTTTTATACAGGCTAATGAAAATAAGAGGAAAGACACAAAATACCAATATTAGAAATGTAAGTAGGATCATCACAACAAATCTCATGACATTAAAAAGATAATGAAATCTATGAACAAATCTATGCCAACCAATTTGATAACAAGTAGTATAGGCTAAATCTTTGAAATATACAAACTACCAAAACTCAAACAAGGAGAAATAGATAGTTTGAATAGGCTTCTACCACTTTGAAAAAAACCGTGAATAAGTAATTCATAACTTTGAACAAAGTTTCAGGCCCTGGTGTTTTCAGTGAGTTCTACATGCATTTAAAGAAGAAATGATGCCAATTCTCCAAAATCTTGTTCAGAAAATAGAAGCAGAGGGAACACTTCTTAACTCATGAAGAGTATGTCCTCAGACATAATCCAGCAATACTGTGTCACCATAAGCAAATAAAGGCAAACTACAAACCAATAGCTCTCACAAGTATTGTAGGAAAAAACTTCAACAAAATATTAGCAAATTTCATCCATCAATGTATAAAATATTATACCCACGACCAAGTGGAAATTATTCCAGTCATGTAAGGATGGTTTAATATTTCAAATCAATCAATATAATCCACTATGTCCAGAGACTAAAGAAGAAAAATAAAATGGTGATATCAATTGCTATAGAAAATTTATTAGACAAAATCAAACACCCACTCATGTAAAAACTAGAAATAGTGAGGAATTTTTTCAACTTGAAGGAAAACATCCACCAATAACTTGTAGCTAATACTATACTTACTGTTAAGAACATGCACTTTCCCCCTAAAATCAGAGATGTCCCCCTTTAAAACTCCTATTCAACATTGTAGTGAAAAATATAGTAAATTAAAAAAAGAGAAAGAAAGAAAAGGAAGCTAAAAGTGTAAAGTTCGGGAAGGAGCAATAACAGTGTTTGCAGATGACATGATTGTCTATGTAGAAAATCCTAAAGAATTGACTGAAAAAAATCTCCTAAGACTAATAAGTAAATATAGCAAGGATACAAGGTAATATTCAAATATTAGAATTTTTTTTGTATACAACACCATTGAAAAATTGGACTTAGATATTGAATAAAACAATACCATTTACAATAGCACCAATATAATGAAAACCCTAGGTTTGTAGATAAGAAAATATGTACAGGATTTTAATGTAGAAAATTATTCTAGAAAAACAAGAATTTTATTTTACAGAATAAGAGTAACTATTTTGGTGTAAAAGATTCAAAGTCTACTAATCAACTTAAAGTGTTGAACAGTGTGATAAAGGAAAACTCGAGTTAAATGATTTGTTTGAGATATAAAAACCTAGAACGATATGGTTTTAAATTAAATGCTAACAATTACACAAATATTGATGGAAACGAATTTCAGAACTTAAAAGCAACACTGGTTGAGTGAAATCAGACCCCATGATGCCTTATAAAACAGTAAAAAAAAATCAAAAGAATAAAACATAGTTTGAATTTTTAGACAGAAAAATCTAAGGAAAATAGTATGGAATTCTAAAAGTTAAAACAGAAAATAAATTATAATAGTAAACGTTATATTATTTAAAACACTAAATGTGAACGAGGTCAGCATCATGGCAGAGTGAGGTAAACTACTTGGTTTCTCCCCTTGAAATTACAACAAGTTTGACAACTCTAATTCCAAAAAGGACTCCCTGCTCAACACACACATATGTCTGTGAGACCCACACTTTGAGACATCTGAAGGTGGGTGTATTGGAACCAACAGAGCAGGCAGGACTGGGGGTAGGACAGAAAGGAGTAGCAGATGCAGCCAGGAACTTGGTGGGGCCTCAGAAGACATGGTAACAGATGAAGAATTGAAATGCAGGGCCTGAGGAGCAGAAGCAACATTTCCGGTCTGGGTGGCCAGCACACACATGGTGAACCCATTGAAAGTGGTGGAGATTCAACAGAGAACTGTGGCAGCTGCTGTCCGAAGCTGCCATTACCAGCCAGAAAACAAAGCCACAGATGTGCATACCCACTTCCCTTCACCCTCCAGGAGCTTGCAACAGCACCAGGATGTCAGGACACAATGCACCCGCTCAGCAGCTTGGATGGCCTGAGATGGAAAACCCTCCTTCTGGCCAGAGGGGCCAGAGCACTTGATAGCTAAATCCAGTGACAGGAGCAGAGATGCAGAGATGTGGCAGCCAAGTTCTGGCCATCACTGTTACTAGGAAAAGAATACAGGCACAGACACAAACCCACCCTACCCTCACAACCCCACCCATTGCAGTGGAACCTGGTGGAGGCAGCTGGGACACCTCAGATTGCACAGCACTGGTGGCAGCCTCTGGTTACAGGAGGCAGCACCAGGATCCCCCAGGCATGGGCTCCCATCACCCACCACATCCACATGGGGGTAGTGCTCTGACACCAACATGACTCAGTCACAGAGGGGACACCCACCTCTTTGGAAAATATGGGCATTTTCCATGGCCAAGGCCACACAGCCCCACCGAGGTACAGGAAGTCTCAGAAGTGCAGGTGAGAGAAAACAAAAACTTGTGCTACTGCACCATTTGCTGGGACACAAAAGACACCTTCAAATTGTACATCAGATGCGAAGAAATTAAGGCAGGAGATGTGAAAAAAAATTTCGCTCAGATGAAGACACTGCAAACTGGGGGAGAAAGGAGAGCTGCCGGGGTAAGCATGAGAAATGGGTTGTAAAACTAAGGCCGGCGCGTGATAAAGAGAGTGTACACCAAAATGCAGACAGGGTCAATGTGGAGGATAACCCAGGGGGTGAGGAAGATGTCCCCAAGGCACTTAACATCACACAAACACCTAAAAAAATAAAGCAACATTGTGCCGATGGGCTGATATAAAACGTGGTTTTATAGTCAGACTTGCAGAGCTGTTGAAGAAAATTAAGGCACCCCTCAAATATAAGCACAATCAACTTTTAATTAGGAATGACAAAGCATGATAAACTATAAAAAATGAAATAATTTTCATAGAAGAACTAGGTTTGAGACAACCGTTATGAACAGAAAGTCAAAAGCTAGAGATGATTCGTTAGGGACAGATAAAGCTGTGAAGGCTAATGTCGCACCAATTGGAAGAATAGTTTTGCCCACAAGTTAAAAAAAAGAATATACTTTTGAAGATACTAGAGAAAAATATTCCTCTGAAGTAAGGGTAGAACTGAACCTGCCACCTTAAGAACGTGAAAACTGTGGTTAAAGACGGTGTGTGTGGAGTTCACCAGTAACTTTCCTCATTGCTCCTGTTTACTCACTAGAAGCCTGATGCATGAAATTTATGCAAGAGTAGGCCTTCCTTCCCCCAGCTGCCGGCACCAGCTTCCTCTGGCACCTGGGACCCGAGCTTCCCTAGCAGCTCCGGCTTCGTCCGGAAGATCCTCTGGAAGGACTCTAGTCTAATTAGCATATTATGCTTTTATTATTATAGATAATAACCAGGGTATATCTATCTCATAAATCAATACTAAAATATGTCTGTACTTTAAATTTCAAGCTTTAATAAGATAGAAGTCACCAAAAACAAAGAAAAAGAATAGGAAAGTAAACTTGCAACTTACAGAATATTTAGCAAATTCTCCCTAATCAAATAAATGACAATCATCTCAATGATCACACTGGCAAGAAATAATGCAGCATATCACCCAAGAGCCAATTTAAATGGTCAATAAACATAAAATACTGTTCCTCCTCTCATATAATCAGAAAATACAAATTAACAAAATGAATCTCTGTATCTAGCACCTATGTGAAAATGCATGTTGACAGATGATTCATATCATTCAGTATTGTTAGGAGAATATATTGGTTCAGTTACTTGGACGGCAACTTAACAGAATCTGTAAACAAGTAAGTATTAGTACTCTTTGCCTCAACAATTTGATTTTTTGGTTATTGACACCAGACAAACTTATGTAAATCTGCATAAAAGAGAGAACTATATAATTGTTGTTAACACAGGTTGTTGAAATAACCTGAGTGTTTATCAATGGAAGCGAATGGTTTAAAAATTATGGCATATTGATTCCATGGAGTAGTATACAGCTGTAAAAAAGAATGAGGGAGCCTGGACAGCATAGCTCAGTGGTTGAGTGTTAACCTATGAACCAGGAGGTCATGGTTCGATTGCCAGTCAGGGCAGACTCCCGGGTTGTGGTCTCAATCCCTAGTGTGGGTCATGCATGAGGCATACAATCAATGATTCTCTGTCATCATTGATGTTTCTGTCTCTCTCTTCCTCTCCCTTCCTCTATGATATAAATAAAAATATATCCAAAAAAAAAAGAATGAGGGAGATCCGTATGTTTATTAAAGTGAAAAGGTCTCTAATATTTTCAATACTAAAATAACTGAAAATGCAAAATGCAATAAAATCTCATTTGTTTAAAAACAAGACACAAATTATGTATTTAGGAAAACCAGTTATATGTGTAACTGCAGAGAAAGAGATATGTGCCCACAACACTCAACAGAACCAGTACTGAGAGCTTCAGGTGGGTGGCCCGTGAAGGGGACTTTCCCCTCTATGCATTTGCATGTGATTTGAAACTTTATGAACAAGAGATAAAATGTAATTCTTCGGTATTAAAAAAGTTAAACATATTAAGTAATGTTATTTCTAACCGATTACAGAAGAAAAAGATTGAATATTTGGCCTTTTCCTTGTGAGGTATAATGCATTATAGGGCAGAAACTCAAAGTGCAGATGAAAATACTCAGCCTGCACTAGGCTTTCATTTCTTGGTCCTTCCTCTTACTTTTACTCCTTTAGGTCAAGATCCCTGGAGGGAGAATCCAGACCCCCAGGCAGAGACAAGAATAAACCCGTAGCTGACCTGTCCCCAGATCAGGTATAAGACCAAGGAACCCAGATTTGAAAATTTCATGTGTTCACCCTGAATTTTGTATTTTCTAAAGTTCTTTCGTTGAAATGACCTAGGTGAAGTCAGAGGAGGCCTGAGGGAAATGAGAAGGTTCATAGGTCATGAGAAAAGAACAAATCACTGTCTCAAAGAGTCAGAAAGTGCAATAGAGTCCTGATGGGCTGCCAGCTGAGCAGTAGCTGTAAGACAAGAGTCCTGTGGGTTGTGGCAGTTGAAATCACAACACAGTTGTCTCTCCCTAGTTCTAAGATTCGATTCCTTCACTATATATTCCTGCATTTCATTACACTGCACATAAGTGTCCTTGCAAAGCAGGACGGATGTCAAGGTTGAGACGAGTGTCTAATGATACACACTAAAGCATCAGCACAGCCAGAGAAAAAATTGAAGGAAGGGAGACAGAGACTGACCTGGTGCTGAGGTCGCTGCCGCCACTGGCCATTGTCCTGCCGTGGGCATTGCCTGGACCTCTGATCCTTCCAGTCTCCCCAGCCTAGGCCGGCTGTGGCTGCAAAGCCCTGAGCAGGAACTGTGTAAAACCACCAACGGAGGGCTCCACCCAAATGGGGAAATGAGAACTGAAAGTAACTTTTTGAGTGTTTTCAGACACTGTCTCCCTCCTCCTGCAGCCCGATAGTGAATCTCAGCCATCATAACATGTGGCAGCAGGAATAAGGAGCAAAAACAGTTAGTCAGGACCTGGAGGCCAGGGAAGAGCAGCCCACAGGAATCCTCTTGTTTGTATATAGACACCAAAAACAGGGAAGTAGCTGGAGCTATAGGGTCTGGAACGCTGAAAATCAGGAGAGGCAGTGACAGAGGAGGGACATGGAACAAAGGGCATAGGAAAGAGAGGGGCTTCAGCAGCCTCAGCAGGAGCAGCTTCCATTCAGATGTCACTGATAGTCTTATGGGGACTTTCTTGCATGTGATAAGTTACCTTTTTCTTGCTGCTTTTAAAATTCTCTCTTTGGCTTTGACTTTTGACAATTTAATTGTAAAGTGTGTCTGTGTAGCCCTTTTCAGTTTCTACCTATTGGGTCCATTGGGCTTCATGAAACTGAAAGTCCATTTTGCTCCCCAAACATGGGAAGTTTTTAGCCATTATTGTTTTAAGTAGACTTTCTGTCCTTTTCTTAACTTTTGCCCTTTGGAATTCCCATAATCTATAAGAATAAAAGGGTAATATGCTAATAAGACCAGATAGACCAGATGTCTTCCTGACAAAGCCACGGTAGCGGGGCCAAGGCAGAGGTTAGGGATGATCAGGTTGTCAGGGGAGAGTGGTTAGGGGTGATCAGGCTGGCATAGGAGTTGGGTACATCAGGCAGGCAGGCAGAGACAGTTAGGGGTGAACAGGCAGGTAGGCAGAGGGGTTAGGGGCCATCAGGCAGGCAGGCAGAGGGTTAGGGGCAATCAGGCAGGCAGGCAGGCAGGCAGAGGGGTTAGGGGTGATCAGACAGGCAGGCAGGTGAGCGGTTGTGAGAGGGATGTCAAACTGCTGGTTTAGGTCTGATCCTTGTGGACATCCCCTGAGGTGTCCCAGATTGGAGAGGGTGCAGGCCAGGCAGAGGGACCACTCTCCATGCCCCCCTACCCAACCCATGCATGAATTTTATGCAGTGGGCCTCTAGTGAGTATATGATTTTCTTAATAATGTCTCATAAATCCTATAGGCATTCTTCACTCTTCTTTCCTTCTCTGAATAAATACCTTTAAGTAACCTATCTTCTAGTGCACTGATTTTTTTTTCTTCTATTTGTCAAGTCTGCTGTTAAATCTCTCTATTAAATTCTTCAGTTCAGTTATTGTATTCTTCAGTTCTAGGATATTTTTATAGTTTCTTTCTCTTTTTGGTGAACTTCTTATTTTGCTCATTTGTTTTTCTATTTTATTGAGTTGTCTATAATGTCTTGTAGTTCACTGAATTTCTTTCAGAGGATTATTCTGAAGTGTTTTTCAGATAATTTATCTATCCACATTTCTTTAGGGGTAGTTATTAGAGCTTTTTAGTTTTTTTTTAGTGTACTGTTCACCTGAATCTTCATGATCCTTGATTTCTTGTGTTAGTATCAGTGCATATATGTAAGCAACCTCTTCTTCCAGACCTACAGGTTCACTTCATCAGGAAAATGCCTTTATTAGTCAGCTCAGGTTGGAATACAGTACAGGAGAGCTGGTAGCATCCATGGGAAGATGGGGCATGTCATCAGTGTCTCAGTTGGGAAGGCTAGTGCCGGTGCTCTGAGATTGCTACTTGGATGATGGCTGAGCTCTGTGGTTTGGTGGACTTATAGGTTGGGCTCCTTGATCAGCCACAACTGCTGGCTGAACTCTGGGGCTTGATGAGTCTACTTGCTGAGCTCAGCAATCATCTCTTGTTGAATGAAGTTTCAGTCTGTGTTTTGTGGTATGGTCATGCCATTTCTTGGACTCTGCATTTGTTCTGGGTTACAAGCTGGGTTCTGTTGCTAGCCAGAGTTGTAGATCTGGTTCCATAGATCAACTGACCTATAAGCTTGCTACCATGGCTGCCTGGGTTCTCTGATCAAGCCTTCTAAATGGCTAGGACTGGAGCTATACCTTGCAGTGCTTCTCTGGTTAGGCATGGTAGTAGAATGGGTTCCTTGGTTGGTATGTTCTGACTGAGTACCCAAATCAGATAAAACTCCCAACTGAGCTCTGGCTAGATGGAACCATTGGCTTGGTCCTCAGAAGGGCAGAGCTACTACTTGGGATCTCACCTTAGGGACCACTACAAGCAAGAATGCAGCCTACTAAGGTCTCATTGCTGAGTCTATAAGCCCCAACTTTGCTTAAGCTTCTAGTAGTTATCTAGTAGCCAGAAAGCACCTAGTTTTTTCCTAAACCAGATTGCTAAAACATATGGAGATGTAAAGGGGATTATAACCCTTTCATCCTTCAATCTTTGCAGTGGCACCAACCTCTGTCATTTCCTCCTTCCTAAGAAATGCAATACTGCTTTTAGCCTACTGTGTTCACTGTGTAAAAGTTCTGTTTCAGAGCCTTTCATTTGGTCTTTCCTAGGACAGTCATTGTTATTTCATAGGTTAAGAAAGGAATGGTTAATAAAACAATTTGTTTGTCCTGATTATATGTTTGATGTTTGGGAAATGAATGCTGGGTGGCTCTATGGATTGAGTGGACTCACTTGACCTTATCTCCATGTAGTCTAACAGGGGCCACTATGGTATCTTGGGTCCCAAGGTATCAACTCATATACTGTATCAATAACTTTTAAAATTTCTATGAGTTATCTTTGTCTCACATATAGTTACTTGAATAAATGGCTAAAGGTGCCTTTAGTGAAGAACTCAGGGAATTACTATGCTGTACTTTGCACAGTCCTTTCTTATAAGAACTGCCATCAACAGCTTCTGGGTCAAGAATTTGCTGAGGTCTGGAAAGTGGGCAAGGAATGTTGTCTTTTCATTGAAGTAGCACTTCAGGCATCTGATTATCTATAATCTTTTTTGATGACATATAAAAAGCAATATCCTGGTTAACTGCTCATGTGTCTTGCCTGTAAGAACAGTGTCTTATAATATCTAATTTCTTAGACATCTATGGGCCAGGGTCCCTGGTTGTGATTCTAAGCTTGCTGCCCATTATACAAATTAATCATCAGTTAATACTGCACCTTAGCTTCAGTTATTCTGAAGACCTGTCACTGAATTTGTTATTAGGGAATCCAGCTCTGTAAATTATTCCTACATTTTTCCAACCTACATAGGACAGTCTGGACTGAGCATTTCAAGGATGCAGCTGCTGTCTCAGCAGTGCATTCCTTATTGCCTTGTTAGGTGGTGTCTCTGAGGCATCTGAGGACGCAGTAACCTGATGGATGGAATATCTAGTTTTAGACAGTAGAGCCATGATACCGCCTTAAGATTTTGGATCTCCCCTTTAAATGATCAGCCCTGGAAAGTCTTGTATTTCTTCTTCCACTTCATCTGGTGTGCACTGTGCTATAGCAAGCCTCTAAGAGCCACCTGGGAGCATATTAGAATCATTGCCTTTGGACCTTGCCAGGCTAATTAAGCTCTGTGGCCCAGGAGAGTGTGCCTGTATGAGAATCCCCCATCCATATTTTATATTCTAACATAGTTTTTTCAGGATTCACTTCCACACACAATCTCCTGGCTGCTATTAGTACATGTGGGTTAGACCTGCAGCTCTGTTAGAGTAAACTTTCTCTTCAGCCAGCAGGCTCATCTAGTATATTCCTAGTTTGGTCATGCTGAGATAACTCTGAATAATCTTAGTTCAAGCAAGATGGTGGGTAGGGCAGTGGTCTGTATACCAACAGGGGCAGGGGTCTCTTTTGCAGGACAGTGGATTCAGAAGGATATAGAGTTCAGAGTTCTCAGAAAGCCACTCTGAGTTTTGTGGCTTCATGCTTTCTTTATCAGGAATTTGACTTTGGCACAAGAGGACGCCCTGAGCTTAGAATTCAGTCTTCTCTGAAGTTCTATCATTCTTTTAAAATTATTTTTAAATCCTTACCTGAGCACATGGCATGACAGAGGAAGACAGACAGAGAGAAACATAGATATGAGAGAGAAACATCAATCAGTTGCCTCTCATACACATCCTGACCCAGGATTAAACCCATAGCTCAGGTATGTGCCTTGACAGGGAATCTAACTGACAAATATTTCTCTGCACAGGGGGATGCTCAACCAACTGAGACACTCAAGGTGGGCAGGAATTCGGTCATTCTTAAAATGAGGGCCTGTACCAGAATTCCATATTGTGTACCTTCCAGTTGCAGGTGGTAATCCTATATAATAAAAGCCCAATATTCTAAGTGTCTGGTCCATCAGTTGGCCATTCAACCAATCAAAGTGTAATAGTATAATGAAATGCTAAGGCCAAACAACCACTCACTATGATGTGCACTGACCACCAGGGAGCAGACACTCCAACTGGTAGGTTAGCTTGCTGCTGGGGTCTGGCTGATCAGGATGGAGCAAGATGGGCTGGATACGCCCTGGAGCCCTCCTGGGGTCCCTCCTCAGTTGGCCAACCTCCCGCATCTCTCCCTGGCCCTAATTTTGCACCTTGGGGTCCCTTGGTCTGGCCTTCACCATATCTCAACCCTGGACTCCTTGGGGGTTTTGGAGAGCCAGTTTCAGCCTGATCCTGCAGGCCAGGCCCAGGGACCCCACTGGTGGACGAATTTGTGCACTGAGCCTCTAGTTACTATATATGAGCCTGTCATGCACTCTTTTAAACACTTTAATGGAGCTTAGAAATATCCATCTAGCCAGGCCTGTATTGCTCAGTGGTTGAGTGTTGACTCATGAACTAGGTCACAGTTGGATTGCAGTCAGGGCACATGCCTGGGTTGTTGTCTCCATCCTCAGTAGGGGGTGTACAGCTGATATATGACTCTTTCTCTCCCTTTCCCCTTCTCTCTCTGAAATCAGTAAAACTATATTTTTAAAAGGTTTTTAAAAAAGTAATAGCCATCTAAGTACACAGTTCTTATAGTTCCTATTTCTTTGTAAATGCTAGACCACTGCATCAGTACCTCTTCCTTTATATCTCATTCAGTATCCTACAGGGGGATATTTTTGCAACAGCACTGTTTTAGTACCCCATTGATTATCAATATTCTATCTGTTATCATCTGGCTAGACAGTGATCCAACTCAGAACTCCATGCTTAGGGCTGGCTTGCTAAGATGATTATGTGATGTTGGGTTCCATAAAAGCAAAGCCTGAGATAAAGTTTCTTCATTAAGTGACTTATTGTGAGAATTCTCTCATGAGGAGGAGGGATAAGGGAAGCAGGATACCATAGTGAGAAATGCTAAGCAAGGATGTGGTCATAGCACAGGGACATGAATCACTTCACATGGTTAGTTCAGACTTGGTGCTGGGAACGAACCCCCAGCACAAAGAGATGTAACCTTCAAGTGACTCTGCCTCCATTTGGCCCAAAGCAATACATTGGGGAGAGGTTGCATCAGCAACCAACACTCATAGCAGCTGGGGGATGAGAAATCTGCCTGAAAGCAGGATTTTACAGGGTTTCAACAGCATCCACTACACCAGTGAACTGCTCTCATTTGTTTTCTGGATAGCAAAGACGTCTTGGAAATTCTTCTTAAATTCCTCCTCTGTTAGGTCTGAGGCATTGGGCTGGGGGAAAAAAAGCAACACACAGACAAATATAATGACACTCAATATCAGTGTCATTAGACAACTTAAATTTGAAAAGTTCAGGACTCTTGTCTTAAACACCTAAGTTATATTAACCAGGCTAAGTTAGGAACTCAAGCAGCTCAGAGTAATTTTTGTTTCCTATGAGTGTGATCACACCTTGCTGTCCAGACAGAAACGGGGAATTATTACTACACTGAGGACTCTCAGTCGTTGGCTTTGGGTTGTTTCTCTCAGTGAGAGTTCGAAAGCAATCTAAGGTCTTAGTGACAATCAAACTTTACAGAAGTACAATCAGTGATCCTCCTTGTAGGTGGCCACTTCTATCCCCCTCTGATGATATGATATATGGTTCATTTACATGCAAATGAATCTGCAGTTTGGGACCTCTGAGAGGTCTGATTGAGTAAATTTGGGGAGAGGTAAGAAGAATATCATGACTTTAGGAAGCAATTTTCTCCTTAGGTTTGGAACAGGAAGGACACCACTGTTCTCAATAGACACCTGTCACCTTTGAAGAGTGGAATGAGCTCTCAGGGCCCGGGAGTCTTGTTGCAGGGACAACTCCTTATTCACTGCTACTCTCTCTGGTGAGCTTAAATCCTCAATTTAAAAACCTAGTCACTTCCTGAATCCTTGATGTTTAGGCTTCCCATAGGATGAGGGAAACTTTAAAATAATTTCCTAGCACCAGGAAATGTGGGCAGAGTGACTTAATGGTAAGAAAATGAAATGGAAGCAGGGGGAGCCACTTACCCAGGGGTCCTCAAAGATGCAATTCATGTCCAACACAAATTGTTCCACTTGGAGGTAACATCCCTCAATTAAACGCTTCTTGATTTCATCCAAATTCTTAAGTGTCTTTAGGCATTGAGAAGCCTTTTGAACCTGGTGAAAAATACATCAATAGGAGCATTACGGACACAGGTGAATGTCTGTCTTTTGTGGATTCCATAAAATCCAGTGGAAATGCAAGGTAAATAGAAAGACAGCTCACATGCTCTCCCTCCCATGGGCTTCATATCACAGACCCCACAGTGAACATGTCAAGATGGGGTAACATTACTGAAGCTTGTAATCATGGTTTGTTGTTACTCACATAATATTCGTGTGGAATATTCAGAAAAATGTTGCTCTCTAAATGGTAATAGACCTTCAGGAGTAGGAATTCACATTTCTGCAAAAGAAGGAGACTATGAATGAAAAGCAGCTTGGAGAGAATGAGCCCATATGCATGCCCAGACAGATGCATGACCACAGTAATCTTCTGGAAGTTTCACCGAACAGGGATTACTCCTGACATGAAACACCTAAGTTTATTCTTTCTTTTTTTTCCCCTGTAAGCAGGTTATGGTGAGTTTTCAGCATGGTTAAGGCATGGTCATAAGAGCAGGCACCCTTTGAAACCCTTGCTCTCACCTATGACTTTTCTCATGTGAGCAGAAATGAGATGTGTGGGGTCAAATTTAACTCACCAACTTCTCTTCTGGCCCCATCTGTCTTGCCAGGACTTCAGATTCACTGTAACACTGCTGACTTCTTGAAGACACTTGTATTGTGCAGAAGGTACATCTCCACACATGGATCCTGTGATGCAGGTGTAAGTAAACAAGGCAAGTCCCAGAAACACCTCTGTTCCCATGGCTGCCACTGACCTCCTTTCAGGAATGGCTGATAGGCACAACCAAAGAATGAGGGGACACCTCCCTGATTCTCCAGGACTCTCATGTGAAAACCACGCTCCATAGAGTAGAAGCAGCAGTTAATTGGGTGAAAGATGGTGTCTGGGTGAGTGATGGGCTCTCCCTTCCCTTTCTGAGCTGCTGGGAGCACAAGGAGCCCTGCCCACCAAACCTGAGTGTCAGAAATGGGCTTTAACCCTTGGGGGCCTTGTGCCTCTATTAGCCTGTTGAGAACATGGAAAATGAGGAAAAGTGTCCTTGTTTCCTGCTTTTTCTGAATAAGCACAGAACACAAACAACTAGCATTTGCTCTCCTGTGAACAGGAGTCTGAGGTGGGAAAGTTCTGAAAAGGACAGTAGTGGTATGTAGGAAAGGATCCAGCCACCTGTCTCAACCTCCCTGGGGACAGAGGGGAATATTACCCTCCTGTTGACAGTATCTTTAAACAGATCCCGGCATCATATTACTGGAGCCTGTACCTCTGACCCTGCTCTTTGCCCATCAGTTCACAAGGAGAGACTTTGCATTGGGAGTGTGCATGGCAGGAAGAAGGTCCATAGAAGGAGAGGGGTGTGCATCTCACAAACCTCGTAGGATCCACAGGTGGGATGTGACAGTCCTCATGAAAGAAGCTGAAACAACGACTGCAGTTGAAGAGATTTCCTTCATCCTCACAGATCTTGCATTTCACTGCGTTTTCCAGCTAGAAGATAAAACAATTTCTGGATCCCCAGTGAGACTTTGAAGACCAGCTCTGTGGGAATCTGGAACTCATTTCCTTTGTAGGAACCTAAATGGACAGTTATGTGCGTCTCCCTGAGCTGTGAACCAACTGCATGGAGTGGAGTTTCAGAAAAAGAACTCTTGGTCTGTGGTGAAGTTCAGGAGGAGTGGCCTATGTGACCAGAAAAGGTTTTCCTACAAAACCAGAGTCTCTAACACAGAAAGACCAGCTACAAAAAAGAGGGTGAATTTTATAGAATTGTGAACCATTGTATTACCTTGCAGATAAAACAAGATCCTGGAACAAAATTCATTTGCCTATGCCAAAATGACTAAAATGACGCAGGGAAAGGTGGTTTATTCAGAAATTGATAAGATTGAATAAACTGCTAAGACAGTATTCTTGTTTTCTTGGCCAAAAGCTTCCCATGAGTTGAAGGGCTTGGTAGAGGTTCCTGGACTGTGGATTCTATACATGAAGGGCCCCTAAACCTATGACATTGTCTTTGAATTGGAAAGACCACAGGCACAATTGACCAGGTTGTGTCAGGGAAGATAGAACTCTTTGGCACTAGAACCCTGGGGAGATGTCCCATGACTCAGCATGGCATGTAAGGTGTGGAGCCTCCATCTCTGAATGGCCAGAGAAAGTGGCAATTGTGTTGTTTTATAAACAGAATAGGGAGGGACTCCCTTAAACAACTGATACTGGATTTCTTACCAGTCTCAATATGTGGCCTTTAACCATGTTTAATTTCATTTGAAGAAGATAAAATTTGACAGTATTTCTATCCAAATCCTGTGGCATAGCATCTACTCATTGAACCCAACCAAATTTATAGAGCAGATATGAAGATACACTGTGTTATATACAAACATATATATTCATGGAAACAGTTAGCCTGTGCCTGAGTCCTTTCCTAATCAAGAAAATGCAGTGTAAGGATTAATATTAAAGTTCAATATTATGTGCTGCTGTGACATTTGGTAAAATTGAGAAGGCCTTAAACAGTGTATCTGCAAGTTCCCTTCCTGAATCTGCTCTCCTAGATAAGGTCCCACAGCTAAACAATGCTCCTTGTCAGGGGGCCACATGTAATCCTGCTCAGCCTGGAATAACAGGTTTCAGTTCCCTGTCAGCCATGGAATTATTCAAAGGAGCATGCCATAACCTCCCAGGGAAACCAGGGGATAACCCACCCTCCACAGCCCCTGGTTGCTCCCTCTGTTCCTGAGGGCAACCTTGGTGAGGCCTGCATGGCTGGTACTGCCCTCCTTCCTTCATTTAGGAGTATATGTAACTAATAAACATCTGTCAATACATCTGTCCAGTGACAGATGCCATTACTTGCTGTGCCCCAAACTGTGTGGTAGACATCTCTCCCTCACCAATGGGGTGAAAAGGAGGTGATTAAAACAGAAAACCCCTTTATTCTTTCTTTTAATGAGAATCAGCATTTATGTATGAATCAGGAACTGTCAGGAACTATATTTGTTCCTGGTTACTTTTCTGGTTCTGCCTTCTGAGAGAACCCAAAAGATTCTGAGTTGCTCTATAGATAGAAACATCCTGTGTATCCCATTGTCTATTGGAGAAATTCCTACTCTCTTGTGACCATCTCAGGTTACACAAATGAGACTGGCTTGGGGACTGCCCCCGCCCCCCCCCCCCCCCCATTGATGAATGCTGGGTGGAGGGAATGTGGTCCATTGAGGAGCAGGAAGAGGTAGGGATGACAGTGTCCACTTTTCTCTGCCATGACCATTTCTCCTTTCTCCAAAAACATGGGGTTGGTGCCATTACTCTCCTGGGTTTAGTTAATCAGCCTCACTGCTGTGTCTGTTTCCTTTCCTGTCCTCTCCTCTTCTAACACTTAGACAGAATCCCTTAGGTTTATGTATTTGGCTATTTGATTGCCCCAGATAATGAAATGACTCTCAAAGCTGCAGTTACATTCCCATGTCTCCAGCTTCCAAATGTCCAGCCTGTCTTCTGAATTTGAGCACATCCCTATGCTCACCCAGCATCTCCCCCTGGGCTCTTAAAGCACACCCCAAACTCATCCAGGCTAAACAATGTATTATCCTGTCCCCACACCCACTAAATTTACATGTTCTTTCCTGGTGCTTCCATTTCATAAAACATTTGCCTTTGACCACAAACCTGAGAATACATCCTGGGTCTATACTCTCACTCATATTCCAAATCCTACTAAGCCCACTCCTTTTCACAGTAACGGTTAAGCTTCTTTTGTTAGTTCCATCTCTGTAGGGTCCACTGTGTACAGGGATGCTGAGACCCTAATGAATGGTTTCACCTTAATACATAGAGAAAAGTGTTCTGTTTCTCAAAGTCTGTATTGTATCTCTGTTAGCAGCACACAGAGATCACAAATGTCCATCTTGAAGTAAATGGGCACAGTAATGTGCAACACCGCTATGTTGTTTCTCTTCATGCAGAAAGTAATAAAAGATGAAAAATCACTCTGGCTTTAGGGTGAAAATTCTTATCTGGGGAGAACCAGGATTCTGGTAAATGTTTTTGCATTTAAAAATGGTCATATATGAGAAAGTGCAAAGCTCAAGGAATACCTTGCCAACAGCTCCCATTCAGTGTTCCAGAAAATCCTGAATCACATCCATAATGGAGATAGGGACTGGGTCTAACATGGAGGCCTGGGGCCATTTTCCTTTTCCTCATTGTAGGCACTCACAGACTGCTATCATCATTCTCCAGAGATTGGTAACCATCTTCCCAGAAGAGCAAGGAAATAACAAATGTAACCAGTGGATAAGAATCTTGCATCCCTATCTGTAATCAAGTCTAGGGCCTTTTCCCTTTGGCTCTTTGTGTCTTAGTTTGGCTGTACATTTGAATTTTCAGAGGAGCATATATAAAATACTAAATTCCTGGTCCCAACATCATAGATGCTGAATCAATTGGTCTGGTTTGAGGCACAGGCATTAGTATTCTCCTTATGTCATAAATGAGTAAGTTGTGTACCAAAAACATCTGGAGACATTTTAACAATTCTAATGTCCAAGTCATAACTTAGAATGATTTAATCAAATTTTATCTAGAGTGGGATCAGACAATGTTATTTTTCAAAGTTCTTCAGGTGATTCTGTGTGCAAAGTGTGGAACCTGAGTTGAGACTTAGTTTCACACATGTGTTTATTAATGCATGAGGATATTATAAGCCAATGTTGAATTGGCCTGTGATATCTATCCTAGGAAAGATTATTAAGAAGAGTGAGGGTACTCTTGTTAGAACAATTGCCCTTTCCTTCCCATGGAGTCTTGATCATGGGTAGTATGACATGAACTCCACCACCTCCAGTAACTCTTCAAGGGCACCCGTCAAAAGTTAAAATGAATCAAAGCTCCTCCTTAATCCAAGTCAAATTTCAGAAGTTCATCCCCATTTCCTTTTCATCCAAATCCCAAGATGGCACCTGGCTTACTTTTCACGGGAAACTGACTACTGGGTATAACACTTACATTGCTCTTGTTTATTCAATAGAACGACTTGACTTCATTACCTTCAGGCAGCCTTGGCTTTAATCTCCACCCAGGTCAGAGAGGTCATAGACAAGGATGATCCACTCAAAAATGACTGAGAAATGGTCATGTCATTGCCTGCCTCTCTGGAGAGCCTGGAATACCCTGCTCCCCATTAAGTATTTATCCATGGTAAACAATGAAGTTGAAACAATTCTGGAGGTCATGGATATTATTTCAAACTTCTGTAATGAACAGTGGGCATTTTTAAATGCATTAAATCATTGCATAATGAATTAGTAAATAAATGAGTATTGTTTCACTTAAGAAAAGAGATTACTTGATATCTTTTTAGCAAATACTAGCATAAAACCAATAATAGTTGTGGATGAGTATTTCAGATAATTTGACCATTCAGCAGCTGTCACCAGTAAGGATAAGTGGCCCTCATCAAGAGACAGGAAGCTGTCATGTGGTGCCAAGTTTGACACTAAAGTTTTGAGAAACCGAGACTCCATCAGCAAGAGAAGTTCTGGCAGGCACAGATGATCCACTGAGGTAGTAATGGGTCCTGAGATCTGTCACTTTGGGCCACTTCAATTCTTCATAAAGGAGACACAAAATATAGGGGCAACTGAACCTTGTTGCTGCAAAGTGTTGTACCCATGAATAAGGATAGAACCTGTGGGTTGGAAGTTGCTAGTTCTTTTAGGTACTCCAGATTGAGTAACTCTAGAAACACAGAGAATGATAGAGACACTATTGTTTAAAGTAGTCACCGAATAAGCAAAAGAATAATTTATCTTCAGTAAACCCAATGGGTATAATGTGCCAAGGACTGGTGGGTCAAAAGTCCTAGAATATCAGATAATCTAAAGGCCTAGACAGCTATATGTAACCTAATGTACATTCTATGAAAGTCTTGCATGGCCATTTCTACCTGAAGTATATGAGAATGGTACTTTTCACCTCCCGCTTCTTCTTGAGTTCTCATTCATACTCAATCTTGAAAAAAACATCACTTTGTCCTGAAGTTACACCTCACATTATGTATTTTGTTTGTTTCCTCCATAGTCTTCTTCCATAGAGGGAGAAATCACTTTCATAGATAGTTAGGAGGTCTGCAGAGCCCTGAGGTGGAGCCAAAGGGTTGGCATCAAAGTAAGGGATTTTCTAAGTCAGTACCTCATATGAGACACATCAATCTCCCAAGAGCTCCCTCCTAACAGCACCATCCTTAGGAAATATTTCCCAATAATTTTTGCCTGAGAGAAAATACTGTATGTCTATTTTATGGAAGGATGGAAGATGCTGTAAAACAAAAGCAGAAAAGAAATATGAAATAGTGTATGGTTTCATATATGTCCCAAGATAGACTCAGTACTAAACCTGGTTCATCTGGATGATGGTGATCAAATTTTGCTTTATCAGATTTTATTAAAGTTAGAAAATAGTAACCTTTATGAAAAAAATCTGGTCGGAGTTAAAGATGAGCCTGTTACCTTATTAAGAAATATTTTATGCATTCCATAATTATGTCTGCTTTTAGAAATTGGACACCCTTACAATATCTGCATCTATAGCTAAAACTCAGCTATGAGATCTATTTTGATGACTCTTTGTTATCCTCATTTCAAATGGTTTACCATTCAAAGATGACCTTGCATTCAACCTAATATTCAATGGAACAAATCTGAAGGCACGTACAAAGTAAATAAATTAATTAAATAAAATGAAGGGAGGAGCTAAGAGAAGAAGCTACAATGTTAATTACAAAACTGAGAAACCATAAAAAAGATGCTACACCATATAAAATTAGTTATGTAATAAGAACGTGTATATTTTCTCCTTAGTTTTCATTGTCTTAGGAGATGTATGGGTAAACATATTGCTAAGGGAGATGTCTGAAATTTTGGTGCCTATCATTTCTTCTAAGACTTTTATGGTTTCATGTCTTACATTTAAGTCTCTTATCCATTTTGAGTTTATATTTGTTTATGGTGTAAGTTGCTGGTCTAGTTTCATTTTTTTGCATGTACCTATCCAATTTTCCCAACATCATTTATTGAAGAAACTGTTTCTACTCCATTATATGCTCTTGCCTCCCTTGTCAAATATTACTGAGCATAGTGGCTTGGGTTGATATCTGTTCTATTCCATTGATCTACATTAAAAGAAAAAACTTCTGCACTACAAAAGAAACCATCAATAAAATAACAACAGAGCCCAGTACATGGGAGAACACATTTGCAAATGATACATCCAATAAGGGGTTAATCTCTGAAACATATAGAGAACTCATACAACTTAACAAAAGGAAGTCAAACAATCCAATTAAAAATGTCAAAAGGCCCAAATAGACACTTCTCCAAAGTGAACATATAGAAAGCCAAGAGACATATGGAATAATGCTCAAAGTCACTAATCATCCAAGAAATGCAAATCAAAATGATAAAGAGATATCACCTCACACCTGTCAGAATAGCTATCATGAATAAATCAACAAATGACAAGTATTGGAGAGGTTGTGGAGAAAAGGGAATCCTAGTACACTGCTGTTGGGAAAGCAGACTGTGCAGCCATTATGGAAAACAGTATGGAGTCTCCTCAAAAAATTAAAAATGGAACTCCCATTTGACCCAGTGATCCCACTTCTAGGAATATATCCTAAGAAACCTGAAACCCTCCTTAGAAAGAATAGATGCATCCCCATGTTCATAGCAGCACAATTCACAATAGCTAAGATTTGGAAACAGCCTAAGTGCCCATCAGCAAATGAGTGGATTCAAAAACTGTGCTACATCTACATAATCTAATACTATGCTACCATGAAAAGAAGGAACTTTTACCATTTGCAACAGCATGGATGGAACTGGAGAGCGTTATGCTAAGCGAAATAAGCCAGTCAGAGAAAGATAAGTAACACATGATCTCACTCATATGTAGGATATAATAAATCAAATAAACTGATGAACAAAAATACATCCCCAAGACATAGAAGCATGAACAGACTGTTGAACCTTAGAGGGAAGGCAGGGGAGGGTGGGTGGGAAGAGATCAACCCATGGACTTGGATGCATATACAATTGTCCTTGGAGACAGACAATTGGATAGTGAGGGCCTAGGGCTGGGTGGGGTTGGGGGGACAGGAGCAGGCTTGAAGAGGTTAATGGGGGGAAAATGGAGACTGATGTAATACTTTCAACAATAAAGATTAAAAAAAAGAACTTGTATAAAGTAATAATCACCTTCTTCTTCTTGCCACGTTTTTCTGGAGGTTTAGGTAGGTGTTTATGCTGAAAGAGTAAAAGATCCAAGTGTATGGTTAGCGTGTGTTTATGTTTTGTGTCTGGCATTGCAACCGCCTCCCAAATATTTCTACTTGGATGTTCCACTGTCAGCTCAAACCGAGATGTCTAAATGAGAAACCATCTTCCTCTCCTCAGTGGTTCTTCTAGAATTCATTAATAGTAGCTGGAAAATCCTTCTTAGAATTTTTTCCTTTTCTTTTGTGTTCTTATTTACTTAAGTTTTCATTTCCTTCACAATCTTTTTGACAGCTTTCACTTCCTTTCCATTCCCACCAGTGGCACTCAAGTTATTTCCTCACACCAGGGCTGTTCAACTGACACACACATGTCTCACAGCTATGGGGTGTCAGATACTCTGCACAATGTTGGTCACACAAAGATGTATAAACCCTAGAGGGATATAGGAGAGCAAGGGGTTTCATGAAAGGATAAGTATAAAACTGTGAGAAGGGCCTTAATAGTGAGGTCAGGGGGCCCAGGGGAGGAATGACAAGGCAGGTCAGTCAGAGAATGTTTAGAGAGGGGTGACATTAGAGCTGATCATTTTAGGTGTCTTGGGCTGAAAGACAGTGAAGTGATTTGCAGGCCCCATGTTGTCTGAGTTACTGTTTCAAATAGGTCATTTCACACCTCAGGTTCTGCATTGTCTATGCCAGTGATGGCGAACCTATGACACGTGTGTCAGAGGTGACATGCAAAATCATATTTTTGGTTGATTTTCCTTTGTTAAATGGCATTTCAATATATAAAATAAATATCAAAAATATCAATCTTTGTTTTACTATGGTTGCAAATATCAAAAAGTTTCTATATGTGACACAGCACCAGAGTTAAGTTTGGGTTTTTCAAAATGATGACACGCCGAGCTCAAAAGGTTCACCATCTCTGGTCTATGCTATGAGTTTAAAATCCTTAGCCTGGCATTAAATCCTTTCAACCCCCCTCCCCTGACCCCAATTGATGGATTATGCCTTATCACACACAATCCATCTACCTCAACCTGTGGAATCAAGTTAGTCATGGTTCTGGTTTTCACACCATTCTTTCTCTGGAGTGCCTTCTGACCACTTGTTTGGCATAAACTGTCTCCTTTCTTTCAGTGGCTAAAGTTGTTTGCAAGCACCTAAGTCAGAATGACCTTTCCCTCCTCCAGGCTTCTGCCCCAACCGAGCCCCTTTGACAACATCAATGTGCTGTCTTGTACTGACTTATGAGTGTGGGGTGCCTCCCTCCAGAAAAGGATAACGTTAAGGGACCTCAGGGCTCTATCCATGACTCAACATATATTTGGTGAGCAAATAGTGACCTTTTCTTCTAATACAACAAGGAAACTCACTGGAATACCTGTATCAGCCATTTTAGGGTTTTCCCACCGCAGCACACGCTGTTCTTCCAGTTATTTGATTTTCCATAGCCTCCTTCAACTTCAAATTCCCTTGGGGTGAACCAATTTCCATCCTCTCTCCATATACACTTCACCGTGGCTCCTGTAAGACCGGGGTAAGTTGATCCTGAAACCACCTTGTCCTCAGAGCTCAGACACTGGATCTACAGGCACCCAATTTGGGTTCAAGATCACTAGCAGAAGAGTGTGGCCTCACCTTTTATACTTGAGAATCCCCAAACCCAGCCTGTAAATACCATGTAAGGAGATTTTCTACTTTGAAGTGAAATCTGAAATGGAGGTCCTGCCCTGCTGCTCTCAATGACACTAAGGCAACATCTGTGCCCTGTATTACAATGATTTCCTTCCAGTTCAATGGCATTATTGGGCTGATATTTTTCTTATGTGAAATCATGGATAACTGACTTTAAAGTAATTGTGAAATATTATTCAGTGGAAAATTTTACTTATGTATAGATAAAGGATAGTCATATACTTAATACCATTATTCATTAGAGAAAAGAAAATAAAAACCTCATTTAGATACTACATCACACCTTCTAGGATGGCTGTAATGAAAAAGATAGACAATAAGCAGTGTTGGTGAGGATGCAGAGAAATGAGAGCACTCAGATTTTACTGGTGGGAATATAAACTGGTGCCATACTGTGGCAAATAGTTTTGATTTTTCTCAATAAGTTCAACATAGAATTGCCTTATAACCCTGCAATTCCACTCCAGAGTATTTAGTGAAAAGAATTAAAAAACCAGGTTCACCAAAATCTTTATTCAAAACAGCATTATTCATAATAGTGAAAGGGTGAGAAAATCTATACTGATAGATAAATGCGTTACTGTGTCTCCACACCATGGACTATTATATTATTTGACAATAAAAAAGAATAAAGTATAATGCATGATATATACATATGAACCTGGAAAACATCATGATGAGTGAAAACCAGTCACCGAAAGGCACATGTTATATGAGTCAATTGATATGAAATATTTATAATGTTCAAATCAGAAAACATTTTACAGTCATTATGTACATTGTCTCAAAGTCACACCAGGAGGCAGGTTTTTAATTATTTTCCATTTATTAGATGAGAAGTTTCAGGGTCAGAAAAGTCCCATTCTTTACTCAGTCACTTTTGGCAGAGCTGAGGCTGGGACTCAAGTTTTCTGATTCTAAATTTTGTGAACTCCTCACTACAACAAACACCCCGAATTGTTGATGATTTCCAGAAGGGGTATAGGATATGAAGGTGGAGGCTGATTCAAAATAAAGTATGCAATATTTTCCACCCACAGACTGACGTTTCTGCACTTCTCTTTGGTTCCTTGGGCATCCTCATGGATACATCCATGTGGAAGTGAGCAATTAATATGCACCATTTCTTAAAATGTAAAAACATCATCTTAGAGAGCCCTACCTCTTCTCAAGAGAAAATTGGGGCCCCAATTCCTTAAAAAATGGGTAATTTACATGGATAATTCCATTAATTTTTGTGATTCCTTCATGGAGGGGTTATAAGTGAAAGTAGACCTTGAAACTTACCTCGTTTCAATTTTCTCTTAATTAACATGCCCATCTTCTCCCCACAGGTCACAGGAAGTATTTCAGCCATAAAATCCACAGTCTCATCTGTGTGCATTTTTCCCCCTGAAAGAGAAGATTCTTCATTGTATCTCATTTTACAGCAGCACAAATACAACTTCCTCCCAAGCTGAGATTGTTTCTATAGAAACATAGGAGGACTTAGGAAACTTTATCTCACAAACATTCAGAGTTTCAAAGTCTTTCTGTCAGTGGCATTTTTGATGCATAACAACAGAATGCCTACCTTCATCTCACCTCTCAAATCTCTCACAATCAGAATGCCTGAGCAGAGATATCAGGCTTCTATAAAACTATAGTAACTCTCAATGCAGTGATCCCTTCCACTGATTCTTCCATGACAATGAAACATACAGCTGCTGTCATGTTCTGAAGGAAGGTCTCCATCTATGCTCTTCCAGTGCAGTTAGGTAGCTGGAGACAATATCAGAAACTATACTTGTATCTCCCCGTTTGAGCTCTTACTCAGGGCTCAAATGAATGATGGAGATGAGTTAACCCTGAAGATAGTGTCTACCTGCTATTCATGTTCTCTACTTTGCCTCATTTGTCCCTCACATCAACTTTCTCCAAAGCTAAAAGAGGAGCTGAGGAAGCGCAAGAACAATCTGCAAATTGCATGACTTGCTGGACCATTACAGTCTAACAATGGTGTGCCCTTTATAAAAGGCTACACGCCATGCTCTGATCATCTAACTCTATGACCTCGTCTCTTCCTGTCCACACTCTTCTCTATAATGGGTATTTTGTCACTAAAGGCAGCTTTCTCTAATCTAGGCAGAAAGGGATCAGCTCCTTCCTGCATTGTATAAGGACAAAAGTGGTGGGGAATTAATGGCATTATATAGATCAATTGTGAAAATCTGCATTCTGTTCTGACCATTGCTGGTGAGGATGCATGGTTCTTCCCCACTCTTCAGAGTGTCTAGAGATTTTGGATATAAATTTAGTTATTTTTTTTGGAAATGCTGTTTCCCTGCTTGTTTCTGACCCTTCTGGATGAAAAATGTGAGTGACAATATGAGATTATTGGAATGAAAGATGAAGAGATGAATGGTACACAATATATTTTATCTCTCCTCCTCTCCCCCACCTCCGCAATATTTTTGGTAGTGAACGAAGAGCAAAAGATCCAGGCACCTGAGGTTACCTAGGAGGTGTGGGAGGTGGAAGAGCACTAACCATATTTGTCTTTCAAGACGTTCCTGAAAGAAATCACCCCTGTCTAGCTCTCCCACCACATATCTAGATGCTGATTCTGCCATTCACCATCAGGGGCTGCTGCCAGCTTTAGCATCTCCCAGGCAGAACATTTCTGGACATGGTCCTCTCACTGATTCCCAGTCATTAGATGAAGGGTTGCGGGAGACATCATGGAGAAATAGAACAGATTGGATAGACTGTATTGCCCCCATCTCTTTCTAAATCCCATCAACAATGAACAGAGCTGAAAAATTTAAGTTTACAGGTGATCAGGGACCAACCCTACCCATGGCTGATATATTCCCTTTAGGAACCTGAACAATTATAAATGCCTCTGTTTCAGGATCACCATGTGTACCCTTGGGATTGCATTTCTTGTGTGAAAGCCAGGCATTCACTTGCCTCCCTCATGCAACCATGGTGACTTGCACCATAGCGGTGGTCATAGGAGACCTAAGAAATTAAGGTTTAGGACATTTGTTAAATTCTGAAGGAAACAATTTGAATAAATATACTACTAGACTCCAGGGGTCAGGTTAATCTTGGCTGGTGGAGTGGTGTCCTCACAGGGAAATAGCCAGAATGTGCTTTGTGAGGTGAATTTGTTGAGACCCAATTCTCCATGCAATTCCACATGCCCCAGAATATCTTTTCAAAGATGTGTGAATAGCAAAGAGTTTTAGAAGCTAGGGTTAATGTAGCTCCCCAAGTCAGAGGGCAAATTTGTTTTCTGACCAGTATAAAATAGAGAGCATCTCCCTCTTAATTATCCCAGGATAGTAAAGTGTCCTCCTCAGAGGAGAGCTGTTTAAGTTCTAGGGTGATGGTCATATTCTGTCTCTTGATAACAATTAGGATTTTACAGGAGAACACTTTAATCAGAATCCATAGATTGAAATATCTAGTATTTGTACATCTCATTGTAAATTTTATCTAAAAGAAAAAGAAATACAAACAAATATTGAATCTAGTTAATGATATGCATGCTAAAGTGTTTTGGGGGAAGTGTATTATTGTCTGCAACTTTAAAATGTTTCAAAGTTGAGGACGGTTAGTGGACGAATGGAGAAATGGATAGATGGACAACAATGAGATAAAGTAAGCACAGTACATGCTAATTGTGAGTCTATACTTCCTGTAAAATTGTTCAAGTTTTTCAATAGCCTTAAAGTTTTCATAATTCAAAAGCTGGAAAAAGATATTTTGGCAAGAAAAATAGTTTATTAACCCAAAAATGACAGTTAAAATGCAAGCAGAATATTCATCAGCCACACAATAGAGCAGTGATGGTGAACCTTTTGAGCTCAGAGTGTCAGCATTTTGAAAAACTCTAACTTAACTCTGATGCCGTGTCACATATAGAAATTTTTTGATTATGAAACCATAATAAGACAAAGATTTGTATTTTTGATATTTATTTTATATATTTAAATGCCATTTAACAAAGAAAAATCAACCAAAAAAATGAGTTCGTGTGTCACCTCTGACACAGGTGTCATAGGTTCGCCATCATTGCAATAGAGTCTAGAAGACAATGCAGTAATCATATTAGTATACTGAAGAGAAATAAACATTGACCTAGAATTTTTTAATCTTGGCAAAAAATTCTTTCTGTACAGTGTGGCTCAGTTGGTTGGAGTGCCGTCCCTTGCACAGAACGGCTGTTTGTTTGATTCCTGATCAGGGCACATTACTACGTTGTTGGTTTGGTCCCCGGTCAGTTGGAGCCCATACAAGAGGCAACTGATCGATATTTCTCTTCCACATAGATTCCTATCTATCTATCTATCTATCTATCTATCTATCTATCATCTATCTATCTAATCTATGTATCTATCACCTGTCTTCCTCTCTCTATAGGAAAATCAATAAAAAATTCTTTCAAAATAAAGGCAAATTTGCACATATAACACTTAGACACTCTCACTAAAAGAACCAAGGATTTATTGATCTGGACCAATGTTGAAACCAAAAAGAAACATAAAATGATGTGCATAAAATGATGACAAATTTAAGTAAATGATTATGTTTCAAAATTATAATGAGAAGAAAATTAGTAACAATAGCTAAATGATGGAGATGGGATGTTGAATTTGCGGGAATCCATGCGAAGATCCTTGTTATCTGTTGAGATTAAGGCATGGCTAAAGAAATTATAGAAAATTTACCTCCAGTTTCCCTAATAGTTGGCAGGAGCACCAGCTTAAGATTTGTTGAGTAAGATGAGAACAAACTATTTTTGTGGGATGAGGGAAACTTTAAGAAAGCTTCACACAAAAGGGCTAGCATTCTGCAGGAAGATATGTTTTGCTTTTCTCCATTTATCTTTTGGATGGCCTAGAAAAAGGTAGAATACAGTGGAGAAAAAGGTAGAATATAGAATTCTATCTCAATCATTCAGAAAGTAGGAAAGAGACACAGAAACAGAAAAAAAATAATGGTTAGCAATAATATAGATGTATAAGTCCACATATATCAGGGATCATAATGAAAGTACCAAATAAAACATAACTATTTAAAGGTGAGGATTATCTGAGAAAATTACAAAAAGCTGTGTTTTTACAAGAGATATAAAACAAAGTTGCATGGGGTGGGGATCTATGAAAAGGGGTAAAAACTATAAAAGTTAATGTAGTATTATTAGCATCCTGGAAAAAAAGATTTGAAGGTTAAAAGCATTGATAAGGATAAAGGAGAACTATAAAATAAGAAGGCATTTAAGTTATAACAATCATAAATGGCATCAAACTTTTAATGTAAAACAACAGAACATGGAGGAGTTGGCAAATATAATCATTTGGAAAACTAAACACACCTCTATCGAACATGATGGAACAAATACAACCTAATTTACCATGGATCCAGTATATTTAAATAGTGTAATTGATAAAGAGCCTTTATGAAGGGAGAAGCTGGAACCCAGCAAGGTGTTCGAATGTACATATTTTAAAGTGACCTAGAACATTTACGAATATTGGTCACACAGGTTCCAAAGGGACTTTCAACACATTTTAAAGAGTTACTGAAATAAATTCTTCATGTCATGTTCCAGATACCCATTTTAATTCTTGTCCAGACAAAACACCATAGTTCATAACTTCCTTAATAGTTGGCAGGACCACCAGCTTAAGATTTGTTGAGTAAGATGAGAACAAACTATTTTTGTGGGATGAGGGAAACTCTAGGAAAGCTTCACACAAAAGCGCTAGCATTCTGCAGGAAGATATATTTTGCTTTTCTCCATTTATCTTTTGGATGGCCTAGGGCTAGGGCCTAGAACATAGCCATATGGCTGGAGCTCAGTACGAACCTTGGAAAGTGACATGATCTTAAAAGTGGCTAAAATGGCACTAGCCAGTTTGGCTCAGTGGATAGAGCATTGGCCTGTGAACTGAAGGGTCACAGGTTTGATTTTAGTCAAGGGCATGTGCCTAGGTTGCGGGCTCCATTCCCAGTAGGGGGTGTGCAGGAGTCAGCTGATCAGTGATTCTCTCTCATCACTGATGTTTCTATCTCTCTCTCCTTCTCCCTTCCTCTGTGAAACAAATTTTTAAAAAGAAGCTAAAATTAAAGATCGAAGAAGCTCCCAAATGCACAGGGACTAAAAGAGCTAAAAGCATTTTGAAAAAGAGAATCAAAATTGTAGGCCTTACTACTTGACTTCAGGACTCATAATAAAGCTACAGTAATCAAGATCCTGTAGTATTGACATAAGGGTAGACATATAGGTAAATGGAACAGAAAAAGAATTCCAGAAATACACTCAAAGTCATATGGCCAATTTATTTTCAAATGAATGTGAAAGCAAATTAATTCTAGAAAGGATAGTATTTTCAACAAATTTCGCAGGGACAATTGAATATCCCTATGCCAAAAAAAAAAAAAAAAAAAAAAAAAAAGAGTTCTTAGCTAACATCATATGCAAAAATTAACTTAAACTGGATCATAGAGCTAAATGTAAACATCAAACCATAAAACTTTTTGAAGAAAACAGAATCTCAAATTAGGCACAGATTTCTTAAATAGAACCCCAAATTACAGATTATAAAAGGGAAAATTGTTGAATTAGACTTCATCAAATATTAAAAATTTTGTTCTTCAAAAGATAGTGCCAAGAAAATAAAAAGGTCAGCTTTTTCAGACTATAAGACATAACCAACAAAGGATTCAAATCCAGGACATATAAATAAGTCTTTAACAAACAAAACAAAACAATAAAAGAGATAGCTCAATTAAATAAGGGTAAAAGATTTCAATAGATACTTCAGCAAACGGGATCTGTGGATAATGGCAAGTAAATTAAAAGATGCTCAGTACCATTCATATTAGGGAGATTCCAATTAGAATTTCAAGAAAAACCATTAAATGCCTCCTAAGAATAGGTATAATAAAAACAAAAAAAAATAACAATACCAAGTACTGATGAGTATGCAGAGCAATTGGAACTTTCAAACATTGCTCGTGGAAATATGAAAGGGTACAACCACTTTGAAAAATACTTTGGCAGATTCACAAAGCATCAAACATGCAGTTACGTTCAATTAATATGACTTAGTAGTACTTCTTTTAGTATTTATCCAAGAAAAATTAAAAATATGTCCACTGAAATATTTGTATGGACATGTTACTCATAGTTTTTTCTTTCAAACTGAAAATAGCTAGCTGCCTATGAACAGGCAAATAGATAAATCAGCTGCTTGTTAATACAAAGAATACTTCTCAGCAATAGAAATGGAGTAACTGCAGATACACAGAGCAATATCAGTGTGTCTCAACAGCATTATGCTTAGTAAAACAAGAACAGACATAAATAAACTATATATTGTATAAATTCACTTATATGAAATTCCTGGAAGAGAAATACAGTGATAAAAACAGATCCACTGTTTCAAGACCAGGGAGTGCAAAGAGGGACACAAATGAATATTTGTGGATGATGGAAATGTTCTATGTCATGATCATGTTGGTTTACATGACTATCTACATGTGTTAAAACATATTCAATTAAACCTTTAAAGTGATGAAATCTATTATATATAAATTATATCTCAGCAAATCTGACAGGGAAAGTATAAACATGAACAGTCTATAGAGAGAAAGCTATAAAATTTTGTTGAAGAACAAAAAAGGTGACTTGAATAAATGCATAGGTCATCTCCTTTAAAAATGTTTAAATTCTACCCCAAATAATCTTTAAATTCATTGTACTTTCAAATTCTCAAAGGAATTTGGAGGTATTAGGAGAAAATCTTGTTTAGATTCTGAACACACAGAAATTCAACATCACTGAATTTCTGAAATCTTTGTCTTTCCTATTTCTCCTCAAGGTATTTTTTTTTTTTGCAACAGAAAATATAGTGGGTAGGAAAAGCAAATTTTACTTTAAACCTTTGTAATTAATCCAATTTTGTATTGAATTATAAACAGACTAGTTTTTCAGAGTAGAATTCTATTTACAGGTCCAGGAGTACAGGGAAAGTCACATGAAAGGGCATTTCAATTCATGTAAAAGTGTTGGGGTAATTTCTTGTAATTACTATCTCACACCATATACCCAAGGAGGTGAATGCTGTGTGAATTACAGATTCTTAAGATCTCTCACATTCCCTATTTCCTTCCTCCATCTTTAAAAAAATCTTTTATTGATTTCAGAGAGGAAGGGAGAGGGTGAGAGAGATAGAAACATCAATGATGAGAGAGAATCATTGATTGGATGCCTCTTGCACTCCCCTCACTGGGGATCAAGCCCATAACCCCAACATGTGCCCTTGACTGGAATTGAACTGGGACCCTTCAATCTGCAGCCTGAGGCTCTATCCACTGAGCTAAAATACCTAGGGCCCTTCTTCCATCTTCAGAGCCACTACATTGTGTCTCTCTGACCATTCTTCTTCCTCTCTCCACACCAAAAATAGATTCTCCATTTTTTAAGGACTAGGGGAGTATATTGGGGCCACCCTGGTAATGCAAGATAACCTCTCCCATTTTAAGGTCCCAGTTTAATTAAATCTGCAAGGTCCACTTGTCATGTAAGAGAACAGATTACCGGTTTCAGGAATTAAGACAGGGACATCTTTGAGGAGCCATTGTTCTACCTACCACAATATTATAATTGAATTTTCGTACACTGGAGGAGTTGGGTGGTGTCCCTCAGCTTGGCCTGTGCCCTCTCACAGTCTGGGACCCCTGAGGAAATGTCCACCTGGGAAGCGGGCCTAAGCTGCAGTGGGACAGCCTTAGCACTGCCCAGGTGGTGGGAGAGGCTCCGGCCACTGCCACTGTGCTTGCAGCCATCAGCCTGGCTTGTGGCTGAGTGGAGCTCCCCTTGTGGAAGCACACTGACCACCAGGGGGCAGCTCCTGCTAAGCGTCTGCCTCCTAGTGGTCAGTGCACGTAATAGCAACCAGTCGTTCCCAGTGGTCCCATTGGTCAATTTGCATATTGCCCTTTTATTAGATAGGATAGCAATAAAGATGATGAAACGCTGGCATTTTAAAACTTATTTCTCACATCAAAAGCAAATAAAATCTTATTCTTACTTCTTCTCTTCTTGGCTTTTCCTGAAATGCAGTTTTTTCCAGTATCCCGAGTATCTATAACAAAAAGGTGGTGGTGAGGAAATGGAAATGATTAAATAAAATTTACAAATTTGCTCTTGCTGGTTTTTATTGGTGGTTAAGGCATCAACCTATGACCAAAGGGTCACTGATTCAATTCCTGGTCAAGAGCATGTACCTCGGTTGCAGGTTTCATTTCTGACCTCAGTTGGGGCAAGTGTGAGAGGCAACTAGTCAAGGGCAATGGTTTTTTTCCCCTCTCTCTTTCTCCCTGCTCCTCATTCCCTTTCACTCTCTCTAAAGATCAATGGAAGGAATATCCTCCAGTGAGGATTAAAAAACCCCACAAATTTTAGGATGATTCATACTGCAGAAGGCTTGAGTTTATAAAAGTGTTCAATTTATTGTTTCTTTCTTCTAAAGTAACCAGAACCACAAACCTACTACATTGAGAAGTAGGACTTCAGAATCGGCCCTGAGTCTTCCTTTATTTCTCAACTAGAGGCCCAGTGCACAAAAGTTTGTGCACTCGATGGGTGGTCCCTCAGCCTGGCCTGTACCCTCTCGCAGTCTGGGACCCCTCGGGGGATAACCACCTGTTGGCTTAGGCCTGCTCCCCGGAGGGATTGGGCCTAAGCTGGTAGTCAGACATCCCTCTGGCAGCCCGGGAGCCCTCGGGGGATGTCCACTTGCCAGCAGGGAGCAGGCCTAAGCTGCAGTCTGACATCCTTAGTGCTGCTGAGGAGACGGGAGAGGCTCCCACCACCACCGCTGTACTGACAGCTGGCAGCCTGGCTTGTGGCTGAGCAGAGCTCCCCCTGTGGGAGTGCATTGAGCGTCTGCCCCCTGGTGGTTAGTATGTGTCATAGTGACCAGTCATTCTCAGTTGTTCTGCTGTTAGGGAAAATTTGCATATTACCCTTTTATTATATAGGATAAAGGCCTGGTGCATGGGTGGGGGCCAGCTTGTTTGCTCTGAAGTGTGTCCCGGATCAGGGTGGGGGTCCCACTAGGGTGCCTGGCCAGCCAGGGTGAGGCGTTGATGGGTGTTTTCATGCTGGTCACACCCCCTTCAGGATGGGGGTCCCCACTGGGGTGCTTGGCCAGCCTGGGTGAGGAGGTGATGGCTGTTTGCAGGCTTGTAACACCCCCTTCAGGGTGGTGGTTCCCACTGGGGTGCCTGGCCAGCCTGGGTGAGGGGCTGATGGCTGCTTGCAGGTGGGTCAAGCCCCCCACCCCCACAGTGGGGACCCTCACCCGATGGAGGTTTGGCCAGCATGGGTGAGGGGCTGAGGGCTGTTTTCAGGCTGGCCAAGTCTCCCAGCAACGGAAGTTCTGAGCCTTTCCTTTTCTTCTTACTTTTTTTTTTATTCTGAGATTCATTTACCTTCTAAAATTGAAACTGTTGCCTTTAGTGGAGCTCAGAGCCGGCTGCGGCAGGTGGGAAGCTTCACTTCCTCCATTACTAGAGCAACCAAGCTTCCTGCTCGCTCCAGCTCTGTGGCTTCCCGCCGCCATCTTGGTTGGGTTAATTTGCATATAGTCACTCTGATTGGCTGGTGGGCATGGCTTAAAGCATAGTGAATGTATGGTCAATTTGCATATTTGTCTTTTATTAGCTTAGATAACATTTTGAAAAATACTCTTAAACACCTTTGTACTCAGAGATAGGACCAGGTCTCATACCCTTAAGATTTTTATGAGGAGGTTTGTGCAAAAGTTTGTATGACATCACTGTATAAGCCTGTGACATGCTAGAGCACAGACATACATAAAAAGTACGTGCTGGGTTGCTTGGCTGGTGTGGTTCAATGTTTGAGCATTGACTTATGAAATAGTTTGGTTCCAGGTCAGGGTGCATGCCTGGATTCCGGGCTGATTCCCAGTAGGGGGTGTGCAGGAGGCAGCCAAATCAATGATTCTCTCTCATCATTGATGCTTCTATCTCTCTCTCCCTCTCCCTTCCTTTCTAAAATCAATAAAAAATATTTTTTTTTGAAAAAATTTGCTGGGTTATGAATAGTTGATTTGTTGTTTTTCCTCCTAACAGTTTAGTGGTAGAACCAGTTGTCTTTTGAGGCTTCACTAAGATTGTGATAAAATGACACTATTATTGAGAAGCAAAAGAATAGTTGGCTTTAATGGGTTCCACAGGATAGGGGTGTGTTAGGGATGGATATCACTGTACAAAATCAAGACTATTAATTTTAATTACTACAGTGATTATTATTAATGATTAGTTTAGTGATGTAGTAAGCTAGATACTTCCATTTTAGGAGTGTATTTCTACTACATCTTCCATGACAATCAACAGGGCCATGGTAATCATGACTTTATGATGATTTCCTGCCTTCCTACTGTTCCCAAAAGAATCAGGCTAAGCAAAAAGAAAGGGATTCTACCAGGAACTGGACCTCTGCACTTGACCTCAGCGTCAAAGCAGGCTGAGTCAAGTTCAGCAGAGAACGGGAGCTCTTATTTCAGACTCCTGACACACCTGTGACTCTCACCTTCATAAGTGACCTACTCCCAGCTGGTGAGTTGCCTGACATTTACAAAAATATGTTTTTATTGATTTCAGAGAGGAATGGAGAGGGAGAGAGAGAGATAGAAACATCAATAATGAGAGAATCATTGATCGGCTGCCTCCTGAACACCCCCTACTATGGATTCAGCCCACAACCTGGGCATGTGTCCTTGACCGGAATCGAACCAGGGACCGTTGAGTCCACAGGCTGACCCTCTATACACTGAGCCAAACTGGCGAGGGCATGGAAACAGTAACTTAATTCAGGTTCCTTCAGCCCAAGGCTTGAGCTCCCACCTCCTTACCACTTTTGCTTTTCAGTGCTGAGCTGGGAGCCTTGGGGGGCAGATCTCCATCACTGGATGCTCTGGAGTCATCACTGTCGATCACTGCATAGAGGAGAAAAACTCTTTAGTGTCTCAAGATGGGGCCAGGGAGCCCACTGACAGGAAACCCCTTCATGACAGCACTAGGGAGATCTAGAAGCTAAGTTAACTCAGGTCCCCCTGATCTGTGCCCAAATGTGCGTGACCTATAGGTTACTCCAAGTCCTACCCAAAAGGCGGAGAAGTTCATGTGCAGAGGGCAGCTTTGCCCATCCTGCAGCACACTTCTTACCCCCATCTTCACTCTATCTCCTACCTCCATCCTTAATCTACTTCCAGTCCCCATCCTCTACTCTTTCTTCCATTCTCATTTACTTCTTCACTTTTCTATTGGATCAATTGGCTCAAGTAATTTTCACAAATTATGCCTGGCAATTCAATGTCTTTAAAACTCCCCTTGTCTGTATTGTTTATTTCTCTCTCCTCTAATAAATATCTTGGCTCTTCATTTTTCTTCCTTTTCTCCTACACCCACCATTTTCCTCTCCTGCACAGAAATAATCTCTTTGACATTAAACCAACCATCTCTGCTTTTGTTTATTTTTCCAATTACTGGGGACATTTCTCTGCTGAGCACACTGCATAAGGCTCTTATTCCCTCCCCTTTCTACCTCTAACCAAGGCCACCAGGACTGTCTCCATGGGCCCTGATGACACATCACAGACCCTTCCCTGGTCCCAGGATTCACAGCACACATTCTTTCAGGCAGTCTTACCTATTATGTCAGATGCCTGGTTGCAGTCATTCCTTGCTTGGGCTTCCCATTCAACATCTGAATTTAAAGACAGATATTCCTCCTTTATATTCACCAGGTGTTCAGAGCAGTTATTGATTTGGTTTCCATGGCGGGATGGCTCCACTCCTGGACAAAATTAAAATAAATGAAGTCTTCCCCAAGAGAGGCAGCGGATCAATGATTCTCTCACTACAATCAGCAAGCCCTTTTCCCTGTAATGCCACTTCAGGGAAAGCACCTCCACCCTCTCCTTTCCTGCTGCTTAAATCTGTCCTTTATTGTGTGCCTCTCTTAACTCTGGGTGTTTGTTTTTATTTTTGTTTCTACTTTTCAGAAGAGAGGCTTATTTTTATCTGACTGGTTCCAGGGCCATTTTTATTTTGTGGACGTCTTACCTTTTCAATGGGGCTAGGAATAGCCCTTTGTGCCTTCTTTGCAGTATCTCTCCAAATCAGACAATGCCTGGTTCTCTCTCTCTACCTACTCCACTCTCTACCAGTTCTTCATTCATTGTCCTTTACTCTTCCTTGACATAGTTCTCTGTGTGTTTCCCCCCATTTTTTATATTTATTGATATTCATTTTCCTCTGTATCTTTCTCTCTTTATACTTATTTCTCTACATTATTTTATCATTGCCAACCAGGACCCAGTAGTGTCTAGGGCAGCCGTGGGCAAACTACGGCCCGCGGGCCGGATCCGGCCCGTTTGAAATGAATAAAACTAAAAAAAAAAGATGGTACCCTTTTATGTAATGATGTTTACTTTGAATTTATATTAGTTCACACAAACACTCCATCCATGCTTTTGTTCCGGCCCTCCGGTCCAGTTTAAGAACCCATTGTGGCCCTCAAGTCAAAAAGTTTGCCCATCCCTGGTCTAGGGTGAAGCACTGTAGGTGTGTAGGGCAGGGCGTGAGCTCCTCTTTACATGTGTCCCAGAGTCTCCCTGTCTCCCCCTGGTCATGGCCCTTAGTATCACACCAGATTTTTCAGTTTACCCATTCTCTGTTATATTTCCTATTTTGTCCTATTCTATTGTTTCCTAATAATTTCTGTGACCTGTAAATGCTTCTTCTAATCAAAATTTTCTTTATCTTTTCTCCATCTTAATAATTCCCCTTAGCATCAAAGTTCTACCCTGGTGACTTTATCCACACCAAATACCTCCACCAGCTAGTTCCCCTTCACCATTCATCAAACCCAGGCACTCAGTCTTACCTTCCTGCTCAGATTCTTGGGCACATTGTTCATTTCCTTGTCCGTTTTCTAGTGCATCATTGTTGTCACTGGTGGTACCTGTTTCATTCACATTTATCTCTTGTGTTTCATGGTGTTGCTCTGAGAGGCCATTTACAGGTAGGGCTGTACCTAGATAGGTTTTGATTCATAGATATTTTATTTGTCCCTTGCATCAATCACAGAGTCTAACAGGAAAATACAAACTCTTTAAGCTTTTGGAGCAGAGGGAATTTAATCCAGGGAATTAGTTATACAACTGGTAGAAGAGCTGAGAAATCAAAACAAAAGAATGGTCAACAGGAAACTATGGGAGGAAGGGACCAAGGATGAGCTTATGTGCTGAGTCACTGGGTAGGTAGAAGCTGAACCATGGCCGGTCTGCTTGGTGGGTGGTGGTCATAGGAGATGTAGCTACTGGCAGAATTGCTTTCCAAGATAGTGACAGCAAAATACTCAGCTTCTCCTTTGCTCCCACACTCCACTCTCTTGCTGGTTTCTCCCAGATTAGGAATCCAGCAGGAAGCAGTAGCAAGGGAACTGGTAAGCAAGGGTGAAAGGGTCTGTGGACAGAGATCGAGGACAGAGCAGAGCAGGAAACCCTAAGTAATGAATTGCTGAGTAAACCACTCAGGACCAGTGCACCTCCCTTCCCCGTGGTGAACCTCCTCTGCTCATTATTGATTCCATCAACCCATCCCACTCTGTTCCCTCAATAGTTATGAATAATAGATAAGTATTTTTTTTCATTGCAGTTCAAGTTTTTTCATTTATTACTATTTTTCTATGGAAACCAACTTATGTAAAGACTAGTGGCCTGGTGCATGATATTCGTGCAAGGGGGGGTTCCCTTAGCCCAGCCTGCACCCTCTCTAATCAGGTACCCCTTGGGGGATGTCTGACCGCCGGTTTATGCCTTATTCCCACAGGGATCAGGCCTAAACCAGCGGTCGGACATCCCTCTCCAAATCTGGGACCGCTGGCTCCTAACCGCTCATCTGACTCTGCCTGCCTGATTGCCCCTAACCTCTCTGCCCGCCTGCCTGATCACCCCCAACTGCCCTCCCCTGCTGGCCCATTCTTGCCTCCAACTGCCCTCCCTTGCCGGCCTGGTTGCCCCTAACTTCCCTCCCCTGCTGGCCTGATCGTGACCTTAACTGCTCTCCCCTGCAGGCCTGATCACCCCTAACTGCCTCTGCCTGCCTGATCACCCCCAACTGCCCTCCCCTGCTGGCCTGATCTTGCCCTCAACTTCCCTCCCTTGCCAGCCTGATCACCCCTAATGGTCTCTGCATTGGCCCCCATCACCATGGCTTTGTCTGGAAGGAATTCGGATGTCCAGAAGATGGCCTGTGGGTCCGGTCTAATTAGCCTATTACCCTCTTAGTAGTATAGATAGATTATATAGAATAGGATTTCTTAAATGGGGGGGGGAGAAGCCTTTTTCACCAGGAGGAAATGCTCTTGGCAGACAAAAATACATAATCCCTATATCTGGACTGATAGCCAGCCATAAGCACTATACTGCCAAACTGGTCATTAAAAATTGAACCGCTTTCTTACACCTTACACCAAACAGCTGTTGCCTTTAAAACCCCTCCTCAGCCCCCACCTTAGTTTCTGCCTTCGCAGTTCACCCAGATTTGGTTCTGATTGGTCAGTTTCTATGCCAGTGTCAAAAGCTCCACCTCCTAGGCAGCCATTGGCTCCTCACACTTCACCCAGATTTGGTTCTGATTGGTCGGTTTCTATGCCAATCAGTGTCTCCAGGCCTATCAATGAGCCTGATCAGAGAGGTGGGGCTGATCAGCAGTTCTAGTGGAGGCCAGAGAGAAAGAGGTGTGGCTGCTGGCCAGGCCCAGAGCAAAAGAGAGAGGCAAGTGGTGATCAACAGTTGTCATGGATGCTACAGCTCAGACCCTGCTTCTCTCTCCCCAGGCCTCTCGTGCCTGATCCACAGCCCCCTCAGCAGTCAGTGCTGGATCGGTCTCCTGCTGCCCAGGCAGTCAGTTCTAAGTCACCAGGCAACCCAGCACTGATTTCCGGTTGGTGGAGCCTCCAGTCCTTGTGGATGTTACGGACCCTGGATTTTTGTATAATAGGATCATTTAAAAATTAATCCCCCAAATTTTAACATAGAACCAGGGACATTGTTCATGTTTTGGGCCACATCCACAGTTCCTTAGAGCCTCCTCTTGGGTTGGGGGATGTGACATAGCCTTTCCCTCAGTGATGCACATCACATTCAACTACCTCTGCTGCTTTAGACTCTTGGACACATTTATTGATGATTTGTTGCATCATTTGGGTTATAATGTCATTGTCCCTGCTTCCTATACCTTATACCAGTGCACGCACGCGCGCGCGCGCGCACACACACACACACACACACACACTCTCTGAATTTCTTCTCTGCTCATTACTCATCATGATTCTTTCCTCTTTCCTCTCCTGATCCCACCAGCGGCACTTATAGATTAAAAGCTAAGAATATGAACTTATGCATGTTGGATATTTCATATTCTTAAATGCTAACTTTTTGAGTAAATGTGAAAGATTTTTTAAAATAAAAATGCATTACTAATTTTGAATATCCTGTCTTAAATAACACATTCCAGTACAAGCTACATAATGATGACTTCTATGATGTTTTTAGAGCAGCTCCAGGCCTGTGCTCCAGAGATGATGGGAGAGGGTGTGCTTAGGAAGCACATAGCATCTATGGTTCTGTGTGAAGGACCCAACAGGTGAGAGACCCTGGCCCAGCGGGAACACACACATCACCCTTACCCCACCACTCTTGCTGCAGTGCTGGCCACCACTGGACCTGATGTTAAAACAAGGCTGAAGCCAAATTCAAGAAAGACAGAGGCTGAAAACTGGATAGCCAGGTGCATGGGCATTAGGTCCAGGCCCAGGCTGTCAGGAGCTGGCAGCAAGTGCATTTCAGGAGTATGGAAGGAGCAACTCTCCCAGGCAACCAGAAAAATGAAGTCTCTGTTAACGAAATCCTTGGAGGAATTGTCAATGACTATTCTGGGC
The DNA here is from genome assembly GCF_028538775.1 of Myotis yumanensis. Taxonomy (NCBI): domain Eukaryota; kingdom Metazoa; phylum Chordata; class Mammalia; order Chiroptera; family Vespertilionidae; genus Myotis; species Myotis yumanensis. The sequence continues at coordinate 29,768,470 of NW_027223759.1, read as the reverse complement.
AACTAGTCCTAAAAAGAGGCAGCCCTCCCACCACAGCACCTGCCAGATGGGACAAGAACAGCAAAGGATCACAGAACGGTCAGCAGGAACAGACCACTATTGTTTGACGGATAGGGATCCACTGCTGTCAGCCTTTGATATGAGTTGTCACTGGTTCCTGGGGGAAGATCTTAGAAGTTTATTTCAGATATTAAAGTATGGGCTGTGACATTCTCCCTTAATCACCAATTAGTTATTATAAAACTAGAGGCCTGTTGCATGAAGAGATTCATGCAATAGGCCTTCCTTTCCCCTGGCTGCTGGCACCAGTTTGCCTCTAGAATCCAGGGCCCAGGCCTTCGCTCTGGCCGAGTTCCGGCCGGAGCCAGCCCCAGGGACGTGAGGCCTCACTGCTCCACCAGCCCCGGAAACGTCAGGCCTTGCTGCTCCGCCGACGCTGGGGGCCGTCAGGCTTCACTCCACTGCTTGGAGCTTATGTATGAAAATTAGCCACCATCTTTGTTGGCGGTTAATTTGCATATCATGCTGATTAGCCAGTGGGAGGTGTAGGGAAGGTATGGTCAATTACCATGTTTGTCTATTATTAGATAGGATAGGACTTGAAGATCCCCTTCCCCCAGGTATCAACAAAGCCCATTTAGACCTGAAGGATTCCACCCAACACTTGCCATCAGCTGCCACTTGACCTCAGTCTTGCCATCTCACTGAGATAACGAGCAAATAGCTTTTCTTGTCACCCATAGCTATGGGGAATTTGTTGCTGTCCTTGAAGCTTGGTGGGCTTCCCTTACCTCCTACAAAGTCATGTCTCCTTGTCCCCAACCGCTTCACACCACATCCTCTCTTTGAATGTTTGTTTCTCTGTTTTCTTGGCCTTTTTATGAGGTTGTGTCTGATTCTCCTAGTATTCTTTTTTCTGTATCTTTCTCTCTGAACATGTTTTCCTATTTTTGACTCAATTTTCTGTCTTTTGTATGAGATTATCTGGGTATGTATAGGGTTAAGCATTCAGGCTCTGGGTTCAGAAAGCCTGAGTTCATCCTGCTCATTTGACCCCAGGACAACTACATACATGGCCTCTCAAGATTTCAGTTTACTTTTCTACAAGTGAACAGAGAGTGATACTTCCCCCAAACACCAGCTGTGAATACTAAGCTCACAACTGCCAGAGTAAATGTTCAATAAGTGAGCTCTTGGTAATATGGTTGTTGTTGTTGTGTCCTTTACCCCTTTCTTCTGTCTTTCATTTCCCCTCTTTCTTCCTGTCTCAAAATACTCACATCTTCCTGCACATCTTACCATTTCCTCTCTTCCCTCCATATATGACACCTTAACTATTCCTGCTCTTGAACAACATCCCCCACATTTAAATCAGCCCCTTTATCTGTCATCATCCAGGATCTCCTTCGTTGATCTTGGGCCCATAGTTCTTAATCTTTCACAGCTTTCACACTGATATGCTCCTGCAGGGTCTCCCTCCAAATCACAGTTACTTTCAGGTCAGCATTGTCTTTAAATTTGGTTCCCTGGTACACTGGGTTCCTGTTCCTATTTCTGGCTATTGGGCTAATGGTATCTTGTCATAGCTCCTCCTCCAGGATCAGCCCCTGCTCATACTTTCATACAAACAGCCCTCCCTGCCTTCTCCATGTTCCTCAACAGGTCTTCCCTGATTCCCAAACTCCACTCAGGACTCAGGCCCATTTCCCATTCTCCTTTCTTGTTAGCAGAAGAGAATCAGTTTCGATCTGTTTGCAATTACCTTGTTCAAGTCTCTGTTGTATAGCAGGCCTCTCTTCATTTTCTTCACCACTGCTTAGGAACTGTTCTATGTTTGGTATCACTGAAGAGAGGGCATAAGAAGAAGATGATTAGAGAGTGGTGTCATCATCTCAAATTGCACTGTTAGGAATTTCCACCCCTTGTGTCACTCAGTGCTCAGTGGGTCCCAATCCTGTTGGTAAAGTTCACCCTTCATCTCTGGGACAGAAAGGAGAATACCCAACAAAGGGATTACTTATGCATCTAACACATAAAGGAGCCACTCAAATCTTAGGATAAAGGAGTTGTGGCAACACTGTTAGCCTGTTACTTGAGCAAAAAATTTCAGGTGCCCAGGATAGCATATATCAAATTATTTATTTTGAAATGTGTTTGCTGAACTGATGTTACTGAAAGGAAAAACAGGGATTTCCTTGGAAGAAAACAAAGATCCTATATAAGTTTACATGTATAAAGAGGAAAAAAATGTGGCTGGACATGAAAAGGTTTTGGCTTAACTGAGTCAGGGAGGATGAGTGATTCCCAAAGAGACAAATCAGAGGACACAGGTGATCCAGAGGCACCCAGATCCCAGGACAAAGGAAGGATACTCCCTGAAGCTGCAAGCAGGGACTGAATATTGTGGCATTGGGCCAGGGACCTGGGAGGTTGCCAAAGAAGGGAGAACAGGGCACCAGCCCAGGGACCCTGCATGTCGGTAACCCAGCAAACATATGAAGGAAGTTAATACACCAAAAATCCTTAGGGTAGATCTCTGAAGAAGGTTGGGGGAACAGACTTAGGGAAGCAGTGAGCCCGTATGCCTCAGGGCTGATGGCAGGAGTAACTCCTAGGCAATAAACTTTACTTATTAATGTTATAAATCTGTATTATCTTTTTACTGTGTAATAAATAACATGAAATTCCTTAGCTTTAGAAGCCAGACCTTCCAAAATGTTTTTTCACACTTATCCTTTTTTTTAAAAAAAAAAATTTATTGTTGAGAGTATTATAGATGTTCCCCCATTGCCTCCTCTACCTGGTTCCTGCCCCACCCAAGCCCTTCATAACCCCATTGTTTGTGTTCATAGGAAATGCATATATGCATGTGTTCTTTAGTTAATCTCTTTCTACCCCTCTCTCTCCCCTGCACTCTGAGATTCATCAGTCTGTCCCATGTTTCCATGCCTCTGGTTCTTTTTTATTTATCTGTTTACTTTGTTCATTAGATTTCTTGCTCATTTATTTTGACTTTTAGATTCAAATGTTGATAGATGTGTATTTATTGCCATTTTATTGTTCATATTGTTGATTTCTTCTTCTTCTTCTTCTTCTTCTTCTTCTTCTTCTTCTTCTTCTTCTTCCTTACTGCATTTCTTTTGGTGCTTTTAAGATTCTCCCTTTGTTTTTAACCTTTGGCATTTTAATTATGATATGGTGTGAGCCTCTTTGGATTCCTTTTTTATAAAATTAAAAAAATTGAAAATATTTATTTTATTGATTTCAGAGAGGAAGGGAGAGGAAAAGAGAGGTCGTAACATTAATGATGAGAGAGAATCATTGATTGGTTGCCTGCTGCATGCCCCACACTGAGGATCAAGCCTGCAACACTGGCATGTGCCCTGACTGGGAATGGAATTGTGACCTCCTGGTTCATAGGTCAACACTCAACCATGGAGTCCTATTGGCCAGGCTGGATTCCTCTTGTTTGGGACTCTCTGCACTTCCTGGACTTGTAAAGCAAATTATTTCACCAGTTAGGAGATGTTTGCTGTCATTATTTCTTCAAATAGGTTTTCAATATCTTGCTCTCTCTTTTTTCCTTCTGGCAACCCCATAATGCAAATGTTGGTACACTTGAAGTTGTCTCAGAAGCTCCTTACACTATCTTCATATTTTTGGATTCTTTTTTCTCTTCTGTTTGGGTGTGTTTTGCTTCCTCATATTACAAATTATTGATTTGATTCTCAGAATTCTCTACTCTACTGTTTTTGTTTTTTTTAAATATATTTTATTGATTTTCTACAGAGAGGAAGGAAGAGACATAGAGAGTTATAAACATCGATTAGAGAGAAACATCGATCAGCCGCCTCCTGCACATCCCTTACTGGGGATGTGCCAGCAACCCAGGTACATGCCCTTGACCGGAATCGAACCTGGGATCTTTCAGTCCGCAAGCCGACGCTCTATCCACTGAGCCAAACCGGTTTCGGCTCTACTCTACTGTTGAATCCTTCTAAATTATTCTTTATTTCAGTAAGTGCATGTTTAATTTCTGACTGGCCATTTTTCACGTCTTTGATGTTCTCACTGAGGTTCTTGAATTCTCACTAAGATCCTTGAAAATCTCACTAAGTTCCTTGAAGCTCTCATGAAGATCATTGAGCAACCTTATAACTATTGTTTTGAACTCTGTATCTTGTAGTTTGCTTGCCTCCATTTCATTTAGTTCCTTTTGTGGAGATTTCTTCTGTCCTTTCATTTGTGACATGTTTCTTTGTCTCCACATTTTAGATTTTTCCCTGTGTTTGTTCTTATATATTAAGGTAGAGCTCTTATGTCTCCTGGAATTGGTAGATGGCTTTGTGTAGTAGGTATCCTCTAAGGTCCAGTGGCTTAGCCTCCCTCTCACCTGAGCTGAGCACTCTAGGTACACTCTTGTGTGGGCTGTGTGCACAGTCTTGTTGTAGTTGGAGTCATTGGTAGGAATTGACTCCCAGGCCAATTGGCTGTGAGGACCTGCAGTGACTACAGTGGAAGAGCTACTGTGCAGGAGATACCTCTATGGAGCAGGACTTGCTTCAGTCGGGCTTTGGTGCTCACTGTGTCTGCCCCTTGAGTGTGTTGCTTTGGGATGAGTAGTGTTGTAATCTGGTATGGTCGGAAGCTGTCCACCAGGTGCACTGTCTCTAGGGCCTCCTTGGAGGTGCAAAGTCAGCCACTCCCTGGGCCACTCATCAGGAGCTATAGAGAAATCTGCAGATGGCTGCTACTTGTTCCCAGGTGAGGCCAAGCTGTCTGTGAACTCATTGATAGGTATGGGGCACGATGTCCCAGCTGCTGCTTATTTGAAGGATTTTAGGAAAGTCTGATGCCTGAAACAGGACAGACCATTCACATGAAAAGGCCACTGCAAACATCTTGGTGGGGTTTTAAATTGGATGGGGGGGCGGGGGGTGATGGTGGTGTCTTAGGGAATCATTAGGGTGGAGAGAACAGTGGGAGCCAGGCTGATATAAACTCAGATATGGCTGCCAGTGAGCTCTACAACTGGGGAGGTCTCAGCATAGGAACAATGACCCCTTTAGAGCACCACTGTCTGGGAAAAAACTACCCCCAGGTTTTTGCTCCGATGCCAGACAATCCAGTTCCTCCCCGTATGTTCCTGTACCCCCCTCAACCCCACTAGCCATTGCCTCAGTGCTGGAGCTCAGAGGGAGTGCGTCCAAGTAAGTCCGTGTCCTGGCCCTATAAGAGGAACTTTTGGGGTCTCCAGCAGCCTTTGTTTCACTCAACCACAATCCCCACTGATTTTCCCAGCCAGAAGTTATGGGGGTTTCTCTTCACAGCTCTGAAACCCTGGGATGGGGGTATGGTGTGGGGCTGGGACCCCTTGCTCCTCATGGGAGGCCTCCACAGCTGAGATATACCTTCCAATTAAAACAATGCCCCATGTGGGTGTCAGGACAGCCCCTTCCATGTCTCTGGCCCTTCTTCCAATCTCAATGTGCTTTCTTCCTTAATTCTCTAGTTGTAGGACTTCCATTCAAATTTCAGGCAGTTCTGAATGATGGTTGTTCTGTATTTTAGTTGTAATTTTGATGTGGTTGTGGGAGGCAAGGAGTACCAGCATTTACTTATGCTGCCATCTTGGATTTACATGCTTATCCTTTTTGAATCAACTTGCAGTCTTCTTCTCACTCTGAGATTCATCTAATTTGTCCTTGTTCAGCAGACACATAGATCATTTACCTCTCTATGTTTGTTCCATTATCATCTGCATTTCTCAGTTCATATCATTTTTGTTTTGAATTCTCCATCATTATTTGGAGATCTTTTTGAAACCAAAAATATATAGAATAAAAATTTTTCTAGGCAAGTCAAACAAAAATTATTGGAGGACATCTTTTTTACTAAGAACCCATATAAAAGTATAAAATCATGCATTTTCAGGAAAGAAGTAGAGAACCAAACCAGTAGTTTTGTATAGTATCCAAACATCTCTCTGGCAGAGCAATTGGTTTTGTGATTATTTGATTGCTTATCACACTTGTTATGGATAGCGAGTTAATAAAACCAGTTTTCCTTCTTCAAGAACAAATTTGACCTGAGTTAATTTTTTTGCTCATTATTCTGGAAATCTGATGAAGGTGGCCTCTTGTCTGTGTTAGTAGGCCAACATTGAGGTTAGTGTTTTTAAAATGACCAGTGACTGTAGGTAGACAAATTGCATGTGGCCTGAGAGGGACTAGATGTGAACTACAAGCCATTTTTTGTCTTCCTCCAAGGTATTGACTCTTGTAATTCATCTGTCCTGGGGGAGTCCCTGAAGGTTACGACTTCAGAATTGTTACATGAAATATTGAATCCCCTGGGCATGCTGTGGCTAAATCAGTGTGGATCCTGCAACTAAGATGTAACTTGAGGTGGGTTATAGTTAACTTGTTAGATTGCCATGAGGAACCCTGCTAAGTGTCACAAAGAAGAGCAACTGATGCAGGCCTGTTGAGATATTGTGTTTACTGTCATTTGTCCTGCTAAGAAAATCTGAATCCACTGTGGCTTTGGTTGTCTTGAGTCAAGATACCTAGTTACTCAGACCTGCAGGTGGGTGTTTGTACTGTAGCCATTTTATGATAAGCTTTGAGTGGCTCATGATATATTTGTTTTCTTAACTGCAACATCCCAACTGCCCTGCACTCTGTCTGACACCTGGTACTCTAAATAAATACCTGTGGGGAAAAATTGGCCCTGGATATAAAAAAGTAGGTAATAAACCTAATTACCTTCTTTTTTAAATCCTCACCCGAGCATATTTTTTTCCATTGATCTTTAAAGAGAGAGAGAGAGAGACAGAGAGAGAGAGAGAGAGAGAGAGAGAGGAAGGGAGAGATGAGGTGAAGAAAGAGTGAGAGAGATCTAAGAGAGACATTTTGACTTGTTTCTTCCTGCATGAACCCTGAATGGGATCGAATCAGCAATTGGGGTAGGTGCCCTTGACCAGGTATCGACCCATGATGCTTTAGTCCTCAAGCTAAAGCTCTAACCACTTAGCAGAAGCAGCCAGGGCTGTAAGTACCTTTTTTGAAGATTTTGTAAATATCATTTAAACCTCGGTAGGAGTTCATGATGTCCTTGCTGAACAATGCTTCCAGAAGGGACAGGTTAAATGACTTCTCCACTTCATCAAGAACATTGTATATGACTTCTGTTTCAGAACCCGGTGTTTTAAAAGATTCTTTAGACATCTTTAAAAATAATGAATTGGGAAAATATAAATATAGATTTCCTAGTTACAAAAGAGCCTTAGAAAGTGATTTTATAGTTAATGTATTACAATTTCCCAACATAGTTATCTTCTCATGTACAGTTTTATTTTTTAATATATTTTTATTCATTTCAGAGAGGAAGGGAGAGGTAGATAGAGATAGAGCCATTGATGATGGGAGAGAATATTGATCGATTGCCTCCTGCATGCCACCTACTGGAGATCAAGCTCGCAACCTGCACATGTGCCCTTGGCCGGAATTAGAACAGGGACCCTTAGGTCCACAGGCCAATGCTCTATCCACTGAGCCAAGTCAGCTACTGCCTCATGTACAGTTTTATTATTTGTCTATAGTTTTATGACTACTAGTTAAACAACTCAATCCATCTTCCTTGAAAATTCCCATATGTGAATCTGATTTCCTCACCCTCATTTCTATTAGATGGAATAAGAAGCAATTATGAAGAACAAAATGGGTGAAAGCTAAGTGTTTTGTAGCCCTTTCAGAACCTGGTCAAATATTTTAGGAATAGACTTAGCAGGCAATGAGCTGCTGTTCTATGGACTAGAGAGCCCTTGTCCCTTCCCCAGGACTGACTTGGCCTGGAAGCTCCTGTGAACTTTGACATAAAGAAAACCTATGGTTAGGGAAAGTGAAGATGTGCATCTCTTTATCTCCACCTATATGTTTTACTAAAATCAACCTAAATTCCAAAAAACACCCAACCAGAAAAGCAAAATGAAAAAAAGAATCCAAAAATATGAAGATAGTGTAAGGAGCCTCTGGGACAGCTTCAAGCGTACCAACATCCAAATTATAGGGGAGCCAGAAGAAGAGAGAGAAGAAAATAGTGAAAACCTATTTGAAGAAATAATGACAGAAAACTTCCCCTACCTGGTAAAAGAAATAGACTTACAAGTCCAGGAAGTGCATAGAACCCCAAACAAAAGGAATCCAAAGAGGACCACACCAAGACATATCATAATTAAAATGCCAAGAGCAAAAGGCAAAGAGAGTATCCTAAAAGCAGCAAGAGAAAGAAAGTCAGTTACCTATAAGGGAGTACCCATATGACTGTCAGCTGATTTCTCAACAGAAACTATGCAGGCCAGAAGGGAGTGGCAAGAAATATTCAAAATGTTGAATACCAAGAACCTACAACCAAGATTACTTTATCCAGCAAAGCTGTCATTCAGAAGTGAAGGTCAGATAAAGAGCTTCACAGATAAGAAAAAGCTAAAGGAGTTCATCACCACCAAACCAATATTATATGAAATGCTGAAAGGTATCCTTTAAGAAGAGGAAGAAGAAGAAAAAGGTAAAGTTACAAATTATGAACAACAAATACACATCTATCAACAAGTGAATCTAAAAATCAAGTGAATAAATAATCTGATGAACAGTATGAACTGGTGATTATAATAGAATCAGGGACATAGAAAGGGAATGGCCTGACTATTCTTGGGGGGGAAAGGGGTGTGGGGGGAGCGGGAAGAGATTGGACAATAATCGTGCACCTATGGATGAGGACAGTGGGTGGGGAGTGAGGGCTGAGGGTGGGGTGGGAACTGGGTGGAGGGGAGTTATGGTGGGAAAAAAGAGGAACCAATGTAATAATCTGAACAATAAAGATTTAATTTAAAAAATATAAAAAATTGAAAAAAAATAGAAAAATAAAATCAACCTAAATTCCAAGACTCCAGAAATACCAAAAGAAAAGAAAAAAAATAGAAAGGAAACTGAAAACTGTTGTTAAAAGAATAGCAAGAATCTACTTTCAAATTTTTCCTAAGAAGACATTGATTCTCTGTGGATTTTAATGTTCTCAGATCTAAGTATTTAAATTGATGTTCATTGAAATGAAATGCTGTAGCAATTATTATTTCAATAAATGAAATCATTCAACTTATTCATCCATTCATTAAAATTACTTTCAATTTCCATTTTATACTATATTGTGTATATAATTCCTACAAGGCATTAAACATCTATGTAGCACACCCACTTCACATCCAGCCTACCTCCAGTGCTATTCACCCCACTATAGGGGACACCACGGAGCACTGTTCCTTCAGTTAGGAGCAGAACTGTCTTCAGTAATGCCTGTTTATCTTATCCATTCTGACCTTATAAGAGCACTTACAGCAGTACTTGAGAGGGTCCCCACTCATAAGCGTCTCCTCAGTTCCCCAGCTGTGTTCTGATGTTTGATTCCAGGATATCAAAATATAACTTAGTTTACCAGATTGTGACATAATAAACTTTACCTACTTCATACATTTCATTGTTGATGAATCCATAGTCACGGAGAAGTTCAAGGAAAGGAAATGCTACTTTTATTATATTTGAAATTGCGACCTTCTGTCTTTTGAAGTGGCAGAGTGCAATGTCATAGATACGCTTTTCTTCTTCAGACATCCTAGGGAGAAAGGACACCATGAGAAAATGGTCGTCAAGATTTCGATATGCCTGAGGATGCTGTAACATCTAATAAATGAAGGATAGGTAATGAAGAACCAACACATAAAAAATACATGTCCCTTAGTAGAGATTAGGAGAAATAGAACTGAAACAATAGACAAAGCTGTAATAAAACGAAGCATAAAGGATTAGAAAAACATAAGTAATATTGAAAAATTCCAGTCTGTCATGATCAAAACCATTGTAAAATTATTGTCTCCTAACAGATCTGGAATTTTTTTGAAACAATTTTAATTTGTACTAAAGTGAGATGGACTAAACTGGCCACCCACAGAGAAAAATGAAACAATGGATTAATAATGGAATGTAAGCTTAAAATGCATTTTAATTAACAACTAAGAGAAAATAAATCTGAAAAAGATAAAAACAAGGTGCTCCCTTTTTGACCTACAGCAGTTAAGAGAAATACCATTTTGAATTATAAAGCTAGTACATAAATGGAAAGATGTAGTTTAATAATGATCTGATAAGACATAAACTGAAATTTCACAAGAATATCATTTTTTCCTGGTGTTTCTGCTCTGTGTTAATATATATCTATCTGTGCTATTGTTGCATGTAATGAATCTTTTTAGGCATCTGAATTTCAGAAGTGCTGCTCTTTCCTGTGAAAGTAGTAGTAAACCTGAGTCTGTAATTTTGCTTCTTAGTTGATCTTTTTTATTGCTCTGACAATAATGTTTTAGTAGACATTTTGTATTCTTGAAAATCATGAAGACTCATAAGTTTCCTTTTTGAAATCAGAAGAAAATTATTGGTTCTTTCCAGTACCCATTATTCATCAGGGAATAATAATGTCATCTTATTATGTCAAATTCTGGAAACTACGCATTCTTTTTAAAGATAGGTGATTGAAGATAGATGATTGAAGAGAAGCATCTGTCTTCTCTTGTATGAGAATTGCTACTAAAATGAAAAATAAATAATTGGTTTCACAATGACAAAGAGAATGGCAAGTGGCAATGAGTAAATGAGAGATTTCTACAACAATAAAAAAATGGTCAGGGGAGCATTAAATGCTTTGTAGGATGAGCATGCTCCCAGCAATCAGGAAAGCAACCAGTGTGTCCTGTGGAATCTTGAAGGCAGAGGAGATTGAAAGGAAGACATGTTGCTGAAAACTATCATGTTATTTGAAAAATGAAGAATAGGGCAATGTACCCTTCACCCCTCAACTTGCATCCTGGCCACATGAAGTCAAGCAAATATTACTGTCCTTTCTACCACCATATGTTCCTGTTGCCTGTGATTGGATTTCATAGATCAATAATATATCACATATGCTATTGCCTGACTTCTTTTGCTCATCATCCATGTTGTTGGGTGATTAGAAGTTTGTTCCTCTTATTGTTCAGTGGTATACCATTGTTGTGTCTACTACCATCTATTTATTCAATTTCCTGTTGAAGGATGTTTTGGTTGATTCTAGAGCAAGACAAGTGTGAATAAAGCTGCTGTTCTGGTATGAATATTTCTGTAGCATGTTCTCATTTCCCTTGAGGAAATAATCAGGAGTGTAACTGCTGGCTCACTGTGTAGGAATGTCATTAACAGTTTTGGAAGCAAACTGTTTTAAAAATTTGTTAGAAGTAGCCTTGTGAATGTAACCATTCTAGTGTGTGATGTAGTATCATATATATATAATTTAAATTCTTTATTGTTGAAAGTATTATATATGTCTCCTCCCCCTCCATTGACCTCTCCCCAGCTGCTCCCATTCGCAGCACATGCCCTCACCCCCCTACTCTCTGTGTCCATTGGTTATGCTTATATGCTTGCATACAAGTCCTTTGGTTGATCTCTTACTTGTCCCCTTCCACCCTCCCCTGCCTTCCCTCTGAAGTTTGTTATTGTTTTAATTTCTATTTCTTTAATAACTAATGATGTTGAACACAATTTCATATTCTTATTAGAAATTCATATACCTCCTTTTATGAAGTGCTTGTTCAGGTCTTTGGCCCTTTGATATTATTGGGCTGTCTTTTACTTATGGGTATGTAGAAGGTTGTTTTATCTTGCAGATAGAAGTATTTAGTTTAATATATGTATTGTGAACATTTTTTCTCAGTCTGTTGCTTGCCTTTCATTTTCTTAACCATATCTTTTTTTTCAAACATTTTTTTCTGAAAGTATTACATATGTCCCCTTCCCTCCCCCCACCACAACTGACCTCCTTCAGCCTGCCCCTGCCCCCACTTCCTGCCCCAGGCCTTCAGCACCCTACTGTCTGTGTCCATGGGTTATGCATCTATGCATACAAGGTCTTTGGTTGATTATCTCCCACCCACCCACCCTCCCCTCATTCCATCTGAGGTTCCCCACTCTGTTTCCTGCTTAAAGTCTCTGGATCCACTCTGTTCATCAGCTTATTTTGTAAATTGGATCCCACATATGAGTGTGATCATGTGATACTTGTCTTTTTCCTACTGAGGAGAGATTTTAAAATGTTTGATAATTCCAATCTACCCATTCTTTCTCTTTTGTGCTTAATATCTTTAGTGTGCTATCTATGAAATATCTTCCTACCCCAAGTTTATGAAAATATTAAAAAACCGATGGGTCTTAGTTTGGATATTCTATTCTGCATGACTGATTTATTTGTCTATCTTAATTGGCTTGATAACTATAGCTTATAGACACCTTGAATTCAATTGGAAAAATATAGTCTTGATTTTTCTAGGTCTTTTGGTTGTCCACATGCCTTTTAGAATCCATTTGCCCATGTGTATAAAAAAAGTCATTTGGATTTTATTAGATTTGCATTGCATCTATAGGTAAATTTGGTGAGATTCTACATGACTCGACACCTACATCCTTTGGTGAGAGCAAAAATGGAGAGACAAAGAAACCCCCAAAGGAAAAAAAATGAGAATTTCCAGAAAAGCAGCTAAGTGAAACAAAGGCATGCAATATATCAGAAAAAGAATCCAGAATAAGGGCCATACAGTTCATAAACTGATGGATGAAAAAATCAACAACTTATATAAGAATCAAGAAAAAATAAAGAGTGATATAGCTTCAATAAAAAAACACCAGAGAAAGTTTCAACAGTAGACTAGGAGAAGTGGAGGACTGAATTAGCAAATTAGAAGACAAGGAAGCAAAACACAACAAAACTGAACTGCAATTGGAGAAAAAAAATTACAAGACAGGAGGAGAGCCTAAGGGAGCTTTGGGACAACATAATGCAAAGCAACACATGAATAGTAGGGGTGCCAGAATGACAGGAAAAGGAACAAGGGTTAGAAAACCTATTTGAAAAAATAATGTCAGAAAACTTTCCTGATGTGGGGAAGAAAAAAGTCACACAAGCACAGAGAGTCCCAAACAAGATGAACCTGAAAAGACCCACACAAAGACACATCATAGTTATGATGGCAAACGTTCAGGACTAAGAGAGAATCTGAAAGGCTGTAAGAAAGAGACAGAAATTTATGTGCAAGGGATCTCTCATTAGATTATCAAATGATTTCTCAAAAGAAACACATCAGGCCAGAAAGGAATGGAAGAAATTTACAAAGTGATGCAAAGCAAGGGACTGAATACAAGAATACTCTATCCAGCAAGGCTATCATTCAAAATTGAAGGGGAAATAAGGAGTTTCACAGACCAGAAAAGGCTGGGGAGTTTATCACCACCAAGTCAGCAATGCAAGAAATGTTAAAGAGACTGGTGTAAAACAAAAAGATAAAAATGGAAGAAGGAACACAGGCACACACAAAAATGACTACAAACAAGTACCTATCTGTACTAATAAAAGGGAAATATGTTAATTAGACTGGACGTCTTCCAGACATCCTTCTGGACAAAACCATTGTGGCAGGGGCCAAGGCAGAGGTGGTTAGGGGTGATCAGGCCAGCAGGGGAGAGCAGTTTGGGGTGATCAGGCCAGCAGGGGAGGGCAGTTAGGGGCAATCCTGGCAGGGGAGGACAGTTAGGGGGTGATCAGACCAGCATAGGAGCAGTTAGGGGGTGAGATCAGGTCGGCAGGGGAACTGTTGGGGGCAATCAGGCGGGCAGGCAGAGGCAGTTAGGGGCAATTAGGCAGGCAGGCAGGTGAGCGGTTAGGAGCTAGTGGTCCTGGATTGTGAGAGGGATGTCCAACTGCGGGATCGGGCCTAAATCAGCAGTTGGACATCCCGGATTGGAGAGGGTGCAGGCTGGACTGAGGGACAACACCCACCCCCCAACCGTGCATGAATATCATGTACTGGACCTCTAGTCAATAATAACTTTAAATGTAAACAGACTAAATGCTCCAATCAAAAGACATCAAGTGGCTGAGTGGATAAAAAAAAAAAATGACCCATATATATGCTGTCTACAAGAGACCCACCTCAGAACAAGGGACTAACAAAGACTAAAAGTGAAGAGATGGAAAAATATCTTTCAGGCAAATGGAAATGAAAAAACATTGGGGTAGCAACACTTACATCTGACAAAATAGACCTCAACGTGAAGGCCATAACAAGAGATAAGGAAGGACACCTCATAATACTACAGGGACTGATTCAACAAGAGGATTGTTGTAAACGTATATGCACCCAATGCAGGAGCACCCAAATACATAAAGAAATTCCTGGAAGATATTAAGGGAGAGAGCAATAACAATACAATCATATTAGGGGACTTTAATACCCCACTGACACCACTGGGTAAATCCTCTAGTGGTCAGCAAACTGTGGCTCACAAGCCTCTTGTGGCTCTTTAGCCCCTTGAGTGTGGCTCTTCGTAAGCCTTAGGAGTACTCTAATTAAGTTAATAACAATGTACTTACCTATATAGTTTAAGTTTAAAAAATTTGGCTCTCAAAAGAAATTTTAATCGTTGTACTGTTGATATTTGACCCTGTTGACTAATGAGTTTGCCGACCACTGCTCTAGACAAAAAATCAGCAAGGAAAACGCAATCCTAAATGACTCACTAAACCAGATGGACTTACTTGACATCTTCAGAATATTTCACTCCAAAGCCATGTAATATATGTTCTTCTCAAGTGCACATGGGATATTTTCAAAGATAGACCACATATTGGGATATAGGCAAAGTCTTTCCAAAATCAAGAAGATTGAAATCATATCAAGCAACTTCTCAGACCACAATGACATAATATTAAAAATAAACTACTATAAAAACACTCAAAAAAATTATAACACTTGGAAGCTGAATAGCAAGCTATTAAATGATGATTGGGTTACCAAAGAGATCAAAGAAAAAATTAAAAACATCCTGGAAATGAATGACAATGAGAACAGGACAATCCAAAAGCTATGGGACACAGTGAATGCAGTCCTGAGGGGGAAATATTTGGTTCTACAGGCCTATCTAAAAAAAAAAAAAGAAAAAATGGTAATAAATCATCTAATTCTACAACAAAGAATTAGAAAGAGAGCAAGAAGAAAAGCCCACAGTTAGCAGAAGGAAGGAGATAATAAAAATCAGAGCAGAAATAAATAACATAGAGACCAGAAAAACAATACAAAAGATCAATGAAACCAAGATCTGGTTCTTTGAAAGGATAAACAAGATTGATGAACCTCTAGCCAAGGTCACCAAGAAGCAAAGAGAGAGGACCCAAATAAACAAAATGAGAAATGAAAGAGGCAAAATAACAACAGATCCCACAGAAATACAAAGGATTGTTAAAAAATACTATGAACAACTCTATTCCAATAAAGAAGACAAAGTAGAGGAAATGGACATATTCCTAGAAAAATAAAACTTTCCAAAACCCAATCAGAAAGAATCTAAAAAACTCAGTAGGCCGATAACTATGGAGGAAATTGAATCAGTCATTAAAAAGCTTCCAGCAAACAAAAGCCTGGGGCCAGATGACTTCACAGGGGAGTTTCACCAAACATTCAAAGAAGAACTAAAACCTATTCTCCTCATACTATTCCAAAAAATTCAAGAGGAAGGATCACTTACAAGCTCATTCTATGAAGCCAGCATTACCCTATTACCAAAACCAGATAAAGACAACACAATGAAAGAGAATTACAGGCCAATATCCCTCATGAACATAGATGCCAAAATCCTCAACAAAATTCTAGCAAATTGGATCCAGCACTACATCAGAAAGATCATACACCATGATCAAATAGAATTTATCCCAGGGATGCAAGGATGGTACAATATCCGCAAATCAATAAATGTGATACATCACATAAACAAATTGAGAGATAAAAATCACATAGTCATATCCATTGATGCAGAAAAAGCATTTGACAAAATCCAACACCCTTTCTTGATAAAAATCCTCAGGAAAATGGGTAACTAGAGAGATCATACCTCAACATAATAAAAACCTTATATGGCAAACCTACAGCCAACATCATGCTCAATGGGCAAAAACTAAAACCATTTCACCTAAGAACAGTAAGGAGACCGAGATGCCCACTTTCACCACTTCTGTTCAACATAGTACTGGAAGTGTTAGCCATAGCAATTAGACAAAAGGAGAAATAAGAGGTATCCGAATTGGAAAAGAAGATGTAAAACTGTCATTAGCAGATGACATGATACTGTACATAAAAAAACCCTAAAGACCACATCAGAAAATTATTAAACTTAATAAATGAATTTGGCAATGTAGCAGGATACAAAATTAATGCCAAGAAATCTATGGCATTTTTATATATCAATAGTGAATTTACAGAAAGAGAGATTTTAAAAAATCCCATTTACCATCACACCAAAAAACTTAAGATACCTAGGAATAAACTTAACTAAAGAGGTAAAAGACCTCTACTCAGACAACTACAGGACACTGAAAAAAGATATAGATGAAGACATAAACAGATGGAAGAACATATCATGTTCATGGATTGGTAGAATCAACATCATTAAAATGTCCATACTACCCCAAGCTATCTATAGATTCAATGCACTTCCCATTAAAATACCAATGGCATATTTCACAGACCTAAAACAAACTCTCCAAAAATTCTTCTGGAATAAAAAAAGACCCCAAATAGCTGCAACAATTCTGAGAAAGAAGAACAAAGTAGGAGGGATCTCAATATTAGATATCAAGCTGTAATACAAAGCCACTGTTCTCAAAACTGCCTGGTACTGGCACAAGAACAGACACATAGACCAAAGGAATAGAATAGAGAACAAAGAAATTGACCCAAACCACTATGCTCAATTAATATTTGACAAAGGAGGCAAGAACATACAATGGAATCAAGACAGTCTCTTCAATAAATGGTGTTGGGAAAACTGAATTGGGCAGATACATGCAAAAAAATGAAACTAGACCATCAACTTACACCATACACAAAAATAAACTCAAAATGGATAAAGGACTTAAACATAAGACAGGAAACCATAAAAATATTAGAGGAATCCTCAGATAGCAAAATCTCAGACATATGCCAAAGCAATATCTTCACCGATACAGCTCCTAAGGCATTGGAAACTAAAGAGAAAATAAACAAATAGGACTACTTCACAATAAAAAGCTTCTGCATAGCAAAAGAAACCATCAACAAAACAACAAGAAAGCCCACCGCATGGGAGAACATATTTGCCAGTCTTATCACTGATAAGGTTTTAATCTCAAACATCTACAGGGAACTCATACAATTTAACAACAGGAAGATAAACAGCCCAATCAAAAAATGGGAAATGAACGTAAATAGATACTTATCAAAAGAGGACATCAGGAAGGCCAAGAGACATATGAAAACATGCTCAAAGTTACTATTCATACAAGAGATGCAAATCAAAACATCAATGAGATACCATCTCACATAAGTCAGAATGGCTATCCTCGACAAATCAACAAATGACAAGTGCCAGTCAGGGCACATGCTCGGGTTATGATCTCAATCCCCACTGTGGATCATGCATGAGGCAGCCGATCAATGATTCTCTGTCATCATTGATGTTTCTCTCTCTCCCTCTCCCTCTCCCTCTCCCTCTCCCTCTCCCTCTATGATATCAATAAAAATATATCAAAAAAAGAATGAGGGAGATCAGTATGTTTATTAAAGTGAAAAGTTCTCTAATATTTTCAATACTAAAATAACTTAAAATGCAAAATGCAATAAAATCTCATTTGTTTAAAAACAAGACACAAATTATGTATTTAGGAAAACCAGTTATATGTGTAACTGCAGAGAAAGAGATATGTGCCCACAACACTCAACAGAACCAGTACTGAGAGCTTCAGGTGGGTGGCCCGTGAAGGGGACTTTCCCCTCTACACATTTGCATGTCATTTGAAACTTTATGAACAAGAGGTTAAATATAATTCTTCGGTATTAAAAAAGTTAAACGTATTAAGTAATGTTATTTCTAACCGATTACAAAAGAAAAAGATTGAATTTTTGGCCTTTTCCTTGTCAGGTATAATGCATTATAGGGCAGAAACTCAAAGTACAGATGAAAATACTCAGCCTGCACTAGGCTTTCATTTCTTGGTCCTTCCTCTTACTTTTACTCCTTTAGGTGAAGATCCCTGGAGAAAGAATCCAGACCCCCAGGCAGAGACAAGAATAAACCCGTAGCTGACCTGTCCCCAGATCAGGTATAAGACCAAGGCACCCAGATTTGACAATTTCATGTGTTCACTCTGAATTTTGTATTTTCTAAAGTTCTTTTGTTGAAATGACCTAGGGAAGTCAGAGGAGGCCTGAGGGAAATAAGAAGGTACATAGGTCATGAGAAAAGAACAAATCACTGTCTCGAAGCGTCAGAAAGTACAGTAGAGTCCAGATCGGCTGCCAGCTGAGCAGTAGCTGTAAGATGAGTCCTCTGGGTTGTGGCAGTTGAAATCACAACACAGTTGTCTCTCTGCAGTTCTAAGATTCAATTCCTTCACTATATATTCCTGCAATTCATTACATTGCACGTAAGTGTCCTTGCAAAGCAGGACGGATGTCAAGATTTAGACGAGTGTCTACTATACACATTAAAGCATCGGCACAGCCAGAGAGAAAATTGAAGGAAGGGAGACAGAGACTGACCTGGTGCTGAGGTCGCTGCCGCCACTGGCCATTGTCCTGCCGTGGGCATTGCCTGGACCTCTGATCCTTCCAGTCTCCCCAGCCTAGGCCGGCTGTGGCTGCAAAGCCCTGAGCAGGAACTGTGTAAAATCACCCAAGGAGGGCTCCACCCAAATGGGGAAATGTGAAATGAAAGTAACTTTTTGAGTGTTTTCAGACACTGTCTCCCTCCTCCTGCAGCCCGACAGTGAATCTCAGCCATCATAACATGTGGCAGAGGAATGGAGAACAAAAAGAGTTAGTCAGGACCTGGAGGCCAGGGGTAGAGCAGCAGCCCACAGGAATCCTCTTGTTTGTATATAGACACCAAAAACAGGGAAGTAGCTGGAGCTATAGGGCCCAGAACCCTAAAAATCAGGAGAGGCAGTGACAGAGGAGGGACATGGAACAAAGGGCATAGGAAAGAGAGGGGCTTCAGCAGCCTCAGCAGGAGCAGCTTCCATTCAGATGTCACTGATAGTCTTATGGGGACTTTCTTGCATGTGATAAGTCACTTTTTTCTTGCTGCTTTTAAAATTCTCTCTTTGGCTTTGACTTTTGACAATTTAATTGTAAAGTGTGTCTGTGTAGCCCTTTTCAGTTTCTACCTATTGGGTCCTTTGGGCATCATGAAACTGAAAGTCCATTTTGCTCCCCAAATATGGGAAGTTTTTAGCCATTATTGTTTTAAATAGACTTTCTGACCTTTTCTTAACTTTTGCCCTTTGAAATTCCCATAATCTATACGAAGAAAAGGATAATATGCTAATTAGACCAGATAGACCAGATGTCTTCCTGACAAAGCCACAGTGGCGGAGCTGAGGCAGAGGTGGTTAGGAGTGATCAGGAAGGCAGGCAGGCAGGCAGAGGGGTTAAGGGCAATCAGGCCAGCAGGGGAGAGCAGTTAGGGGTGATCAGGCTGGCAGAGGAGAAGTAAGGCCATCAGGCAGGGAGGCAGAGGCAGTTAGGGGTTATCAGCCTGTAGGCAGAGGGGTTAGGGGTGATTAGGCAGGCAGGCAGGTGAGCGGTTGCGAGAGGGATGTCCAACTGCTGGTTTAGGCCTGATCCTTGTGGACATCCCCTGAGGTGTCCCAGATTGGGGAGGGTGCAGGCCGGGCAGAGGGACTACTCTCCACCACCCCCTACCCAACCAATGCACGAATTTCATGCAGTGGGCCTCTAGTGAGTATATGATTTTCTTAATAATGTCTCACAAATCCTATAGGCATTCTTCACTCTTCTTTCCTTCTCTAAATAAATACTTCTAAATAACCTATCTTCTAGTGCACTGATTTTTTTCTTCTATTTGTCGAGTCTGCTGTTAAATCTCTCTATTGAATTCTTCAGTCAGTTATTGTATTCTTCAGTTCTAGGATAATTTTATAGTTTCTTTTTCTTTTTGGTGAACTTATTTTCCTCATTTGTTTTTCTATTTTATTGAGTTGTTTGTCTATAATGTCTTGTAGTTCACTGAATTTCTTTCAGAGGATTATTCTGAAGTGTTTTTCAGATAATTTACCTATCCACATTTCTTTAGGGGTAGTTATTAAAGCTTTTTAGTTGTTTTTAGTGTGCTGTTCTCCTAAATCTTCATGATTTAGTGTGCTGTTCTCCTAAATCTCCTTGATTTCTTGTGTTAGTATCAGTGCATATATGTAAGCAATCTCTTCTTCCAGACCTACAGGTTCACTTCATCAGGAAAATTCCTTCATTAGTCAGCTCAGGTTGAAATACAGTACAGGAGAGCTGGTAGCATCCGTGGGAAGATGGGGCATGTCATCAGAGTCTCAGTTGGGAAGGCTAGTGCCTGTGCTCTGCGGTTGCTGCTTGGATGATGGCTGAGCTCTGTGGTTTGGTGGACCTACAGGTTGGGCTCCCTGATCAGGCACAACTGCTGGCTGAGCTCTGGGGCTTGATGAGTCTACTTGCTGAGCTCAGCAATCACCTCTTGTTGAATGAGGTTTCAGGCTGTGTTTTGTGGTATGGTCGTGCCATTGCTTGGACTCTGAATTTGTTCAGGGTTACAGGCTGGGTTCTGCTGCTAGACAGAGTTATAGATCTGGTTCTATAGATCAACGGAACTATAAGCTTGCTAACATGGCTGCCTGGGTTCTCTGATTAAGCCTTCTAAATGGCTAGGACTGGAGCTATACCTTGCAGTGCTTCTCTGGTTAGGCATGGTAGTAGAATGGGTTCCTTGGTTGGTATGTTCTGACTGAGGACCCAAATCAGATAAAACTCCCAACTGAGCTCTGGCTAGATGGAACCATTGGCATGGTCCTCAGAAGGGCAGAGCTACTACTTGGGATCTCACCTTAGGGACCACTACAAGCAAGAATGCAGCCTACTAAGGTCTCATTGCTGAGTCTATAAGCCCCAACTTTGCTTAAGTTTCTAGTAGTTATCTAGTAGCCAGAAAGCACCTAGTTTTTTCCTAAACCAGATGGCTAAAACATGGAGATGTAAAGGGGATTATAACCCTTTCATCCTTAAATCTTTGCGGTGGCACCAACTTCTGTCATTCCCTCCTTCCTAAGAAATGCAATACTGCTTTTAGCCTACTGTGTTCACTGTGTAAAAGTTCTATTTCAGAGCCTTTCATTTGGTCTTTCCTAGGACAGTCATTGTTATTTCATAGGTTAAGAAATGAATGGTTAATAAAACAATTTGTTTGTCCTGATTATACGTTCCGTGTTTGGGAAATGAATGCTGGGTGGCTCTATGGATTGAGTGGACTCACTGTTGGATGCACATGACCTTATGTCCATGTAGTCGAAGAGGGGCCAGTATGGTGTCTTGGCTCCCAAGGTATCAACTCATATACTGTATCAATAACTTAAAATTTCTGTGAGTTTTCTTTGTCTCACATATAGTTACTTGAATAAATAGCTAAAGGTGCCTTTGGTGAAGAACTCAGGGAATTACTATGGTGTACATTGCACAGTCCTTTCTTATAAGAACTGCCATCAACAGCTTCTGGGTCAAGAATAGGCTGAGGTCTGGAAAGTGGGCAAGGAATGTTGTCTTTTCATTGAAGTAGCACTTCAGGCATCTGATTATCTATAATCTTTTTTGATGACATATAAAAAGCAATATCCTTGTTAATTGCTCATGTGTCTTGCCTGTAAGAACAGTGTCTTATAGTATCTAATTTCTTAGACATCTATGGGCCAGGGTCCCTGGTTGTAATTCTGAGTTTGCTGCCCATTATACAAATTACTCATCAGTTAATACTGCACCTTAGCTTCAGTTATTCATGAGACCTATCACTGAAGTTGTTATTAGGGAATCCAGCTCTGTAAATTATTCCTACATTATTCCAACCTATATAGGACAGTCTGGACTGAGCATTTCAAGGATGCAGCTGCTGTCTCAGCAGTGCATTCCTTATTGCCTTGTTAGGTGGTGTCTCTGAGGCATCTGAGGACATAGTAACCTGATGGATGGAATATCCAGTTTTAGAGAGTAGAGCCATTGTACTGCCTTAAGACTTTGGATCCCCCCCCTTTAAATTATCAGCCCTGGAAAGTCTTGTATTTCTTCTTCCACTTCATCTGGTGTGCACTGTGCTATAGCAAGCCTCTAAGAGCCACCTGGAAGCATATTAGAATCATTGCCTTTGGACCTTGCCAGGCTAATTAAGCTTTGTGGCCCAGGAGAGTGTGCCTGTATGAACATCCCCCATCCATATTTTATATTCTAACATAGTTTTTCCAGGATTCACTTCCACACACAATCTCCTGGCTGCTGTTAGTACATGTGGGTTAGACCTGCGGCTCTGTTGGAGTAAACTTTCTCTTCAGCTAGCAGGCTCATCTAGTATATTCCTTGTTTGGTCTTGCTGAGATAACTCTGCATAATCTTAGTTCAAGCAAGATGGTGGGCAGGGCAGTGGTCTGTATAGCAACAGGAGCAGGGGCCTCTTTTGCAGGACAGTGAATTCAGAAGGATGTAGAGTTCAGAGTTCTCAGAAAGCCACTTTGAGTTTTGTGGCTTCATGCTTTCTTTATCAGGGATTTGACTTTGGCACAAGAGGCCACCCTGAGCTTAGAATTCAGTCTTCTCTGAAGTTCTGTCATTCTTTCTTTTTTTTATTTTTAAATCCTAACCTGAGCACATGGCATGACAGAGGAAGACAGACAGAGAGAAACATAGATATGAGAGAGAAACATCAATCAGTTGCCTCCCATACAAATCCTGTCCCGGGATTAAACCCATAGCTCAGGTATGTGCCTTAACAGGGAATTGAACTGACAAATATTTCTCTGCACAGGGGGATGCTCAACCAACTGAGACACTCAAGGTGGGCAGGAATTTGGTCATTCTTAAAATGAGGGCCTGTACCAAGAATTCCATATTGTGTACCTTCCAGTTGCAGGTGGTAATCCTACATAATAAAAGCCCAATATTCTAAGTGTCTGGTCCACCAGTTGGCCATTCAACCAATCAAAGTGTAATAGGCTGATGAAATTCTAAGGCCACTCAACCACTCGTTATGATGTGCACTGACCACCAAGGAGCAGACACTCCATCAGATAGGTTAGCTTGCTTCTGGGGTCTGGCTGATCAGGACGGAGTGAGATGCGCTGGACCCACCCTGGAGCCCTCCTGGGGTCCCTCCTCAGTTTGCCAACCCCCCTCATCTCTCCTTGGCCCTGATTCTACACCGTGGGTTCCCTTGGCCTGGCCTTCACCGTATCACAATCATGGACCCCTTAGGGGTTTTGGGGTGCCAGTTTCAGCCTGATCCTGCAGGCCAGGCCCAAGGAACCCACCGGTGCACGAATTTGTACACTGAGCCTCTAGTTACTATATAGGAGCCTGTCATGCACTCTTTTAAACACTTTAATGGAGCTTAGAAATATCCATCTAGCCAGGCCTGTATTGCTCAGTGGTTGAGTGTTGACCCATGAACTAGGTCACCGTTGGATTGTAGTCAGAGCACATGCCTGTGTTGTGGGCTTGATCCTCAGTAGGGGGAGTACAGCTGATGTATGATTCTATCTCTCCCTTTCCCCATTTTCTCTCTGAAATCAATAAAAGTATATTTTAAAAAGGTTTTTAAAGAAGTAATAGCCATCTAATCACACAGTTCTTATAGTTTCTATTTCTTTGTAAATGCTAGACCATTGCATCAGCACCTCTTCCCTATATCTAATCAGTTTCCTACAGGGGAATGTTTTTGCAATGGCACTGTTTTAGTACCCCATGGATTATCAATATTCTACCTGTTATCATCTGGCTAGACACTGATCCAACTCAGAACTCCATGCTTAGGGCTGGCTTGCTAAGATTATTATGTGATGTTGGGTTCCCTAAAAGCAAAGGCTGAGATAAAGATTCTTCATTAAGTGATTTATTGTGAGAATTCCCTCATGAGGAGGAGGGATAAGGGAAGCAGGATACCACAGTGAGAACTGCTAAGCAAGGATGTGGTCAGAGCACAGGAACATGAATCACTTCACATGGTAAGTTCAGACTTGGTGCTGGAAACGAACCCCCAGCACAAAGAAATGTAACCTTCAAGTGACTCTGGCTCCATTTGGCCCAAAGCATTACATTGGGGAGCAGTGGCATCAGCAACCAACACTCATAGTAGCTGGGGGATGAGAAATCTGCCTGAAAGCAGGATTTTCCAGGGTATCAACAGCATCCACTACACCAGTGAACTGTTCTGATTTGTTTTCTGGATAGCAAAGACGTCTTGGAAATTCTTCTTAAATTCCTCCTCTGTTAAGTCTGAGGCGTTGGGCTGGGGGGAAAAAAGCAACACACAGACAAATATAATGACACTCAATATCAGTGTCATTAGACAACTTACATTTGAAAAGTTCTGGACTCTTGTCTTAAACACCTAAGTTACATTAACCAGGTTAAGTTAGGAACTCAAGCAGCTAAGAGTAATTTTTCTTTCCAATGAGTGTGATTACACCTTGCTATCTAGACAGAAACCCAGAATTATTACTACTCTGAGGACTCTCAGTCGTTGGCTTTGGGTTGTTTCTCTCAGTGAGAGTTCGAAAGCAATCTAAGGTCTTAGTGACAATCAAACTTTACAGAAGTACAATCAGTGATCCTCCTTGTAGGTGGCCACTTCTATTCCCCTCCGGTGATATGTTATATGGTTCATTTACATGCAAAGAAATCTGCAGTTTGGGGACTCTGAGAGGTCTGATTGAGTATATTTCGGGAGATTTAAGAAGGATAACATGACTTTAGGAAGCAATTTTCTCCTTAGGTTTGGAACAGGGAGGACACCACTGTCCTCAATGGTCACCTTTGAGGAGAGTAATGAGCTCTCAGGAGCCTGGAGTCTGGTTGCAGGCATAACTCCTTATTCATTGTTACTCTCTCTGGTGAGCTTAAATCCTCAATTAAAAAACCCAGTCACTTCGTGAATCCTTGCTGTTTAGGCTTGCCAAGGGTGAGGGAATCTTTAAAATAATTTTCTAGCACCAGGAAATGTGGGCAGAGTGACTTAATGGAAAGAAAATGAAATGGAAGCAGGGAGAGCCACTTACCCTGGGGTCCTCAAAAATAGAATCCATGTCCAACACAAACTCCTCCACTTGGAGGTAACATCCCTCAATTCAACTCTTCTTGATTTTGTCCAATGTCCTAAGTTTCTCTAGGCATTGAGAAGCCTTTTGAATCTGGGGGAAAATATACCAATAGGAGCATTACAGACACAGTTCAATGTCTGCTTCTGTAGATTCCCATAAAATCCAGAAGAAATACAAGGTAAATGAAAAGACAGCTTGCATGCTCTCCCTCCCATGGGCTTCATAACACAGATCCCACAGTGAACATGTCAAGGTGGGGTAACATTACTGAAGCTTGTAATCATGGTTTGTTGTTACTCACATAATGTTCGTGTGGAATATTCAGAAAAATGTTGCTCTCTAAATGGTAATAGACCTTTAGGAGTAGGAATTCACATTTCTGCAAAAGAAGGAGACTATGAATGAAAAGCAGCTTGGAGAGAATGAGCCCATATGCATGCCCAGACAGATGCATGACCACAGTAATCTTCTGGAAGTTTCCCCGAACAGGGATTGCTCCTAACATGGAATAGCTAAGTTTTTTCTTTCTTTTTTTTCTGTAAGCAGGTTCTGGTGAGTTTTCAGTGTGGTTGAGGCATGGTCAGAAGAGAAAGAACCCTTTGAAACCCTTGCCCTCACCTATGACTTTTCTTATGTGAGCTGAAAGGAGATGTCTTGGGTTAAATTCAACTCACTGACTTCTCTTCCGGCCCGATCTGTCTCTCCAGGACCTCAGATTCACTGTAACACTGCTGACTTCTTGAAGACATTTCTATTGTGCAGGAGGTACATTTCCAATGGATCCTGTGAAGTCAGGTGTAAGTAAGCAAGGCAAGCCCCAGAAACACCTCTGTTCCCATGGCTGCCACTGACCTCCTTTCAGGAATGGCTGATAGGCACAACCAGAGAATGAGGGGTCACCTCCCAGATTCTCCAGGACTCTCATGTGAAAATCCTGCTCCCTAGAGTAGAAGCAGCAGTTTATTGGGTGGAAGATGGTGTCTGGGTGAGTGATGGGCTCCCCTTTCCCTTTAAGAGCTGCTGGGAGCAGAAGGAGCCCTGCCCACCAAGCCAGAGTATCAAAGAGTGGGCCTTAATCTCTGGGGGCCTTGTGCCTCTATTAGCCTGTTGAGAACATGGCAACATGAAGAAAAGTGTCCTTGTTTCCTGCCTTTTATAAATAAGCACAGAACACAAACAACTAGCATTTGCTCTCCTGTGAACAGGAGTCTGAGGTGGGAAAGTTCTGAAAAGGACAGTAGTGATATGTAGGCAAAGGACCCAGCCACTAGTCTCACCCTCCCTGGGGAGAGAGGGGAACATTACCCTCCTGTTGACTATCTTTAAACAGCTCCCAGCTTCATACTTCTGGACCCTGTACCCCTGACTCTGCTCTTTCCCCATCAGAAGACAAGGAGAGACTCTGAATTGGGAGTGTGCATGGCAGGAAGAAGGTCCATAGAAGGAGAGGGGTGTGCATCTCACAAACCTCTTAGGATCCACAGGTGGGCTGTGACAGTCCTCATGAAAGAAGCTGAAAAAACGACTGCAGTTGAAGAGCTTTCCTTCTTCCCAGCAGATCTTGCATTTCTCTGTGTTTTTTTTTTAGCTAGAAGATAAAACAATGTCTGTATCCCCAGTGAGACCATGAAGACCAGCGCTGTGGGAATCTGGAACTGATTGCCTTTGTAGGAACCTGCACAGACAGTTATGTGCTTCTCCCTGAGCTGTGACCAACTACATGGAATGGAGGTTTCAGAAAAGGAACTCTTGGTCTGTGGTGAAGTTCAGGAGGAGTGGCCTTTGTGATTAGGAAAGGTTTTGCTGTAAAACCAGAGCTTCTGTGGCTGACAGGGCAGTGAAACCTGATATTCCAAGATAAACAGGTTTACACCTGGTCCCCTGGCAAGGAGCATTGTTTACCTGTCTGACCTTTTCCAGGGGAGCTTTCTGTGTATCCTGCCCATCCTGGAGTAATAGGTTTCAGTGCCCTGCCACCCACAGAATTGTTCAAACCTCCCAGGGAAATCAGGGTGCCACCTCACCCCCCACAGCCTGTGGTTGCTGCCTCTGTTCATGAGGGCAACCTTGGAGAGGCCTGCATCTGGGCGTATATGTAACTCATACACACCTGTCAATCCACCTGTCCAGTGACACATACCATTACTTGCTGTCCTCCAAACTGTCTGGTACATCCCTTCTTTATCAATGGGATGAAAAGAAGATGATTAAAATAGAAAACCACTTTATTCTTTCTTTTAAATAAGAATCAGCATTTACATATGAATCAGGAACTGTTAGGAACTATATTTGCTCCTGGTTGCTTACCTGCTTCTGCCTTCTGAGAGAATCCAGGCAGTTTGAGAATAACTTGGGGGTTATTCTAACCCAGATAGAAACATCCTGTCTATCCCATTGTCTATTGGAGAAATTCCTTTCCTCTTGTGACCATCTGAGTGACACAAATGAGACTAGCTTGGGGACTGGCCCCCCATTGATGAGTGCTGGGTGGAGGGAATGTGGTCCATTGAGGAGCAGGAAGAGGTAGGGATGACAGTGTCCACCTTTCTCTGCCATGACCATTTCTCCTTTCTCCAAACACGTGTGGTCAGTACCATCACTCTCCTGGATTTATTTCATCAGCTTCACTGCTGTATCTGTTTCCTTTCCTGTCCTTCTCCTCCTCTAACATTTAGACAGAACATCATAGGTTTCAATCTTTGGCTATTTGGTTGGACCCAGATGATTAAATCACTCTCAAAGTTGCAGTTACATCACTATGTCTCCAGCTCCCAAATGTCCAGCCTGTCTTATGCATTTGTGCACATCCCTATGCTCACCCAGTATCTCCTCCTGGGCCCTTAAAGCACACCTCAAACTCATCCAGGCAAAATAATGTCCACACACTCACTAAATTTACATGTTCTTTCCTGGTGCTTCCATTTCATAAAATATTCACCTTTGACCACAAACCTGAGAATACATCTCTGTAGAATCCAGGGATGCTAAGACCCGAATGAATGGTTCCACCTCAATACACAGAGAAAAGTGTCTTGTTTTTCAAAGTTTGTATTATATCTTGGTTAGCAACTCACAAAGATCAGAAATGTTCATCTTTAAACAAATGGGCAAAGTAATTTGCAAAACAGCTATGTTATTTCTCTTCATGCAGAAACTAATAAAAGATGGAAAGTCACTCTGGGATTTAGGGTGAAAAATTTTATCTTGGGGGAA
The DNA here is from genome assembly GCF_028538775.1 of Myotis yumanensis. Classification (NCBI taxonomy): domain Eukaryota; kingdom Metazoa; phylum Chordata; class Mammalia; order Chiroptera; family Vespertilionidae; genus Myotis; species Myotis yumanensis. The sequence goes on along the minus strand of NW_027223759.1, from coordinate 29,739,970 downwards.
TCAGAATTCTTGTCATTTCTTTTAAAAATGGCCATAAATGAGAAAGTTCAAGGCTCAAGGATTATCTTTCCAACAGCTCCTGTTCAGTGTTCCAGAGAATCCTGAATCATGTACTTAATGGAGATTGAGACTGGGTCTAACATTGAGACTGGGTCTAACACCCTAAGATAAAATGAATCCAAGGTCCTTTGTATTTCAATTCTTCTTCTAGAAGTTCACCATCGTTTTCCTTCCATCATAATCCCAAGATGAAAACATGGCCAACTTTTCACAGGAAACTGAATACTGGGTACAACACTTACTTGCTCTTGTTTGTTCAATAGAATAACTTGGCCTTATTCCCTTCATGCAGTCTCAGATTTTATCTCCACCTGGTGCAGAGAGGTCATAGACAAGGATGATCCATTGGAAAATGACCTTGGAAGTCGACATGTCACTGCCTGCCTCTTTGGAGATCCTGGAATACCCTGCTTCCCATTAGTTATTCCTCCATGGTAAACAATGAAGTTGAAACAATTCTTGAGGTCAGGGATATTATTTAAATCTTCTTTAATAAACATTGGGCATGTTTTACACACTCAATTACTGTATAGTGAATGAGTAAATAAATGAGTATTATTCCATGTAGAAAAATAGATTACTTGTTATCTCTTTAGCAAATACTAGCATAAAACCAATAATAGTTCTGGCTGAGTATTTCAGACAGTTTGACAAGACAGCAGCTGTCACCAGAAAGGTAAGTGGCTGTCATCAAGAGACAGGAAGCTGTCTTGTGGTGCCAAGAGTTACACTGAAGTTTTGAGAAACTGGGAGCTCCATCAGTAAGGGAAGTTCTGGGAGGCACAGAGGATCCACTGAGGTAGTAATGGGTCCTGAGATCTGACACTTTGGGTCACTTTGATTCTTCATCAAGGAGACACAAAATATAGGGGCAACTGAACCTTGTTGATGCAAAGTGTTGTACCCATGGATAAAGATAGAACCTATGGGTTGGAAGTTGCCAGCTCTTTTAGGTACTGAAGATTGAGTAACTCTAGACACATAGAGAATGTTAGAGACACTGCTATTTAAAGTAGTCACTGAATAGGTAAAAGAATAATTTATCTTCAGTAAACCCAATGGATATAATGTACCGAGGATTGGTGGGTCAAAATTCCCAGACCATCAGATAATCTAAAGGCCTGGATAGTTATGTGTAACCTAATGTACATTCTATGAAAGTCTTGAATGGCCATTTCTACCTGAAGTGTATGAGCATGGCATTTTTCACCTTCTTGTTAAGTTCTCATTCAAACTTAATCTGGAAAAAACTATCACTTTGTCCTGAAGCTACACTGTACATTATATATTTTTGTTGTTGTTGTCATCTCCAGAGCCTTCTTCCAAGGAACTACAGATTTTTCCCCTAAAGAAACATGACAGCAAAGTTTTCCTCTGTTCTGGTGCTCTTGTTGCTTAAATGTGGCCTAAGGCTCCCAAGAAAAGAGAAAAGCACTCTCTTATGTGGGACATGCAATTCTGGAAATGAGTTTTCCTGGTGATGAGGAACCAAAAATAGCATAACATTCCCAAACTAATACATCTGACAATGGAAAATCAATGATGCTTTTTTTTAAATAATTTTTTTATTGCTTAAATTATTACAAAGAGTGTTACATATGTCTCCTTTTTTTCCCCCACCCTTGACAATCCCCTGGCCTCCCCTACACCCCAGTGTCTTATGTCCATTGGTTATGCTTATATGCATGCATACAAGTCCTTTGGTTGATCTCTTACCCTTCCATCCCGCGCCCCCCCCCCCCCCACCCTAATTGATCAGTGCTGCTTTCTGGTAATTAACCAGTGATTCTCTCAAGGAAAATTCTTGATCAAAAGGGAAAATTTGGAAGAATATATGCACCCCTATGTTCATAGCAGCACAATTTACAATAGCTAAGATTTAAAAACAGCTTAAGTGTCCAACATCAGATGAGTGCATTAAAAAACTGTGGTAATCTACACAATGGAATACTATGCTGCTATAAAAAAGAAAGAACTATTACCATCTGCAACAGCATGAATGGACATGGAGAGCATTATGCTAAGCAAAATAAGCCAGTCAGAGAAGGCAAGTATCACATGATCTCACTCATTTGTGGAATATAATGAACAATGTAAACAATGAACAAAAATAGATCCAGAGACATAGAAACATAGGACAGACTGTCAAACCTCAGAGGGAAGACTGGGGAGGATGAAAGGGGTGTTAAGAGATCAACCAAAGGACTTGTGTGCATGCATCTAAGCATAACCAATGAACACAGACAGTAGGGGGGTGAAGGCATGTGCTTCAGGGTGGGAGCAGCTGGGGAGAGGTGAAAGGGGGAAACAGGAGATATATGTAAAACTTTCAACAATAAAGAATTTAAATTTAAAAAATAAATAAAATAAAAACTCTAAAAAACAAAAAACAAAAAAACCCAAAAACAAAAGGGAAATTTGTAAAATTGTATATAAACTAGTGGCCCAGTGCATGAAATTCATGCACATTAAAAGGAAATTAATTCGAGGAAATATTTTAATATTGCTATTTGCCTTTTCCCTATAATAGAAGTGTCAGAGATGAAAGAAAATTAGTAAAATGTATATGAAAATCTTCCTCTTGTCAGAGTCTGGGGTGTGCGCAGGACCCAGAGTCAAGTCTCTCAAAATTGCGCGAGACCCAGACCTGGCCAGCCCCGCCCCCATTGGGCGAGATCCAGACCAGGCTGGCACCATTCCTGTGAAGCCCCACCAGGCTGGGGGCACACCCTCAGGTCCCCTGGCCCAGTGCCAAGTGGCGGGTGCAGCCTCAGATCCCCTGTCAAGCCCAACCAGGGCATGGGGTATGCCTTGAGGTCCCCCGTCAAGCCCCACTGGGTTGGGGTGTGGGCTGAGGTGCCCTGTCAAGCCCCGCTGGGCGGGGGACGCCACCTCAGGTCCCCCACCCTGGCCCAGCGCCACACAGCCTCAGGTCCCTGCTGATCACTCATTATGGCTCATTAAGGGAACCCTGCCTCCATTATGGGCGCAGCCATCTTGTGTTACGGGAACCAGGCCTTAGCTGTGGGCACAGTCATCTTGTGATGGCATGACAGTGTGAGGGTTAATTTGCATATTACCTCTTTATTATATAGGATGGAACCACTTTAAAATGGAGTTGGAGGAGAAACCAAGATGGTGGCATAGGTAAACACTGGAAATTGCTGCTTTGCACAACCACTTCAAAAATACAACTAAAGACAAACGGACATCATCCAGAACCATAGGAAGGCTGGCTGAGTGGAAATTCTACAACTAGAAGGAAATAAAAAAGCACACTGAGACTCAGAGGAGGTGTGGAAGTAAAGTGCAGAGGTACGGAGGCCCAGGCGGAAAGGGCTGGCAACTGGGGACTCAGTTTTCTTTTTCAATTGGGAGGGAGACACAAGCTCTCGACGGCCCTGACTGCAGTTCTGGGCGAGTCCCTGGGAACCCAGACTCATATGGGGAGAAACTGGACTGTCTGGCAGCGGGCAGAACTTGGAACTCGAGGGCGACTTTCTCTCAGAGGTGCTTGCAGCAATTACTGTGGGACACTGAGACGCGGGGCCTCTTAGGGCAGGGCTGAGGATCAGCCATAGCTGCTTGCTCCACCCTGTTGATTCCCTGAGACCCCGCCCCACCCAAGCTGTGCTCGGATGCTTTTGCATATGAAAGGCCTGGCCCTTTGCAATCTGAAAATTACCTAACAAACTGCAGCTGGGTCAGAGAGACCCAGAACATCCAGAAGAAGGACCAAGGCCCCACAGCAGCTTGCATTGCTTCACAGCTGGGCCTCATCTGGGCACCTCCAAACCCCAAACAAAGAAGAGGAACCTGCAGATCTCTCCAGAGCTCCTGCTGGGTAACCTCAAGCAGAGGCTAAATTAGCACCTCCTTAGAGATCCAAGAGCCAGTGTACCCAGTGGTCAGAGTGGGACCATCCAGATTACAACTCCTCAGATCCATAAGGGACACACTCAGGGGGCAGACTCAGTGAGCACCAAAGCCTCACTGAAGCAAGTCTTGCCCCTTAAAGGTGTCTCCAGCACAGAAGTTCTCCCACTGTAGACACAGCTGATTCTCACAGCCAATTGGCCTGGAGGTCACTTCCTCCCAGTGATACCTACAACAATCAAGGCTTAACTGCAACAAGACTGTGCACAAAGCACACAAAGTGTTGCACCAAGAGTGTCCACCTCAGGTAACTGGGAAGGCTGAGCCACTGGGCCCTATAGGACACCTAGCTCAGAAAGCCACTCTATCAACACAGGGAAGAATAAAAAATGCGGAGACAAAGAAACGAGTCACAAATGACAGAAATGGAGGAAAGCAAACTACTGGATATAGAGTTCAAAACCACACTTTTAAGGTTTTTCAAGAATTTTCTAGAAACCGCCGATAAATTTAGTGAGACCCTCAATAAATCTAGTGAGACCCTCGAGGTTATGAAAAAGGACCAACTAGAAATTAAGCATACACTGACTGAAATGAAGAATATTATACAGAGTTCCAACAGCAGACTAGAGGATCACAAGAATCAAGTCAAAGATTTGAAATACGAAGAAGCAAAAAACACCCAACCGGAAAAGCAAAATGAAAAAAGAATCCAAAAATATGAAGATAATGTAAAGAGCATCTGGGACAACTTGAAGCGTACCAACATCTGAATTATGGAGGTGCCAGAAGAAGAGAGAGAGCAAGATATTGAAAACCTACTTGAAGAAATAATGACAGAAAACTTCTCCTACCTGGTGAAAGAAATAGACTTACAAGTCCAGGATGCACAGAGAACCCCAAATAAAAGGAATCCAAGGAGGACCACACCAAGAGGCATCATAATTAAAATGCCAAGAGCAAAAGACAAAGAGAGAATCTTAACAGCAGCAAGAGAAAAACAATCAGTTACCTACAAGGGAGTACCCATATGACCGTCAGCTGATTTCTCAACAGAAACTATGCAGGCCAGAAGGGAGTGGCAAGAAATATTCAACGTGATGAATAACAAGAACCTACCAGGATTACTTTACCCAGCAAAGCTATTATTCAGAATTGAAGGTCAGATAAAGAGCTTCACGGATAAGAAAAAGCTAAAGGAGTTCATTATCACCAAACCAGTATTATATGAAATGCTGGAAGGTATCCTTTAAGAAGATATAATAGAATCAGGGACATAGAAAGGGAGTGGACTGACTATTCTCAGGGGTGAAAGGGGTGTGGGAGGTGTGGGAAGAGACTGAACATAAATCATACAGGTATGGATGAGGACAGTGGGAGGGTGGGTAAGGGCAGAGGGTGGGGTGGGAATTGGTTGGAGGGGAGCTTTTGGGGGGGAAAAAGAGGAACAACTGTAATAATCTGAACAATAAAGATTAAATTTAAAAAAAATAAAAGTATTTCAACCTAAAATGGAACCTAAAAAAAAGGATATCAATTAAAGAATCTCATGCATGCATCCTCAGTAAAATGAAACTTAAGGACTGAAAGACTGATTTCTGGTAAATGCCTTATTGACAGAAAACCAAAACTTACCACTCAACTGATAAAAATCAACCAAGAATTTCTCCCCATTCTGCAGCCAATGATCTTACTGCTTGGATTCTAGCTGAACTCCCTACCCCCTCTTTGTACTTCCTGTCCATAAATAATGCCTGCCCCAAAACCTCAGTGGACTAGCCTTTAGCTTGCTACAATCTACCCCAAATAGCAGTTTCTCTACTGTTCCCAAATAAACACAATTTTTGGTAATTTGAAAATAAAATAAATGGAGTTGGAGCTGTCATCCCAGAAGAACCGCATTGCATGTCTTATGCCTCAAACATTGACACTGTTAAAACAGGGCAAAATACCCTTGGGACTGGACCCACAATGACATTACATCCCAAAGAATTGTTTTCAATTTTAACAAGAAGCAGACATGACTTTGGGACTGATGACTACCAGGCTGAAAATTAAAACATTGCTTAGAATTAGCATCACTATATTAGCTCATCTTCACCAATATAAATGCCTTCCTTCTATTGATGTAAATAGTCCCCTTCCCTTTCTCATAAATATCCCTGGAGATTGTCTCCTCATCAGAACACTATTTACACTTCTGCTTGAATAAGTGCTTTCCTGAATCCTTTGACCTCAAATAAGTGCTTGTTGCCTCTCACTTTGTAAAGCATTTTATTTTTAGGTAAACAGTATCCTAGAAGTAATAGAATGAAGACATGGAAGATGCTCAGAAAAGATTCATGAGGAAAATGAAGCTCTAAATTTGATGCTGGATACTTGTCATTCAGGACTGCAATCTTAATATTAATATCTTTTTAGCATTCTATGCAGAGGGCTTCTTGGGTTCATGGTACAGAATAAACTCAGAATTGATTCCTCAGGAAACAGTAGCTCTTAACTCAGGTTCCTGCAGACCAAGCCTTGAGCTTTCACCTCCTTACCAATTTTCCTTTTCAATGCTGAGGTGGAAGCTGTCAACATAAAAACCATTGAAACCTGTAAAGAATTTTTGTGAGTTTATTTGAGCCAAACTGTCGACATATGCCGGGAAGCAGAACCTCAACAAATTGAGATAATGCTCCAGAGATTGGTGGGTTACATTTGTAGATATACATTGCAATCAAAGGAAAGGGACGTAGGTGGGTTACATGAAATCCATTGGTGATAGACTAGAGAGGTGGGAAAAAGCAAAGCGGGGGAAACCCCTGGGATTGGATAAAAAGTAAAATGATGGACACATACTTAGGCAGGAACAATTAACATGATAATGAAGGAATTTGTCGGTATCTGTCCTGGTGCCCAGCACATTAGGTTGTGCCCCAAGGGAAGTTACAAGTTACCCAGACATTTAAAAGGGTATGTTATTATAGATGCAAAAAAACAGATAGGCTCAGTTAAGGCTCACAGACCTTGTCAGTGAAGATACTGGCCTAGGATGTAACTGCCCACCATAACTGCTTTTAGTTAAAGTTTAATTTTAGATCATCCTTTGTGGTTCCTTTAGGTCTCTGAGTTTGCAAGACCTCCATGCAGGCCTCCCCTGAGCTTGTCAGGTTAGCATGTGGCCCTTTTCATCTACAAAGCTTCTGGGGGCTCATCTCCATCACTGGATTCTCTGGAGTCCTCACTATCGATCTCTGCATAGAGGAGAAAAACCCGTTAGTGTCTCAAGGTGGGGCCAGGGAGCCCACTGACAGGAAACCCCTTCATGACAGCACTAGGGAGATCTAGAAGCTAAGTTAACTCAGGTCCCCCTGGTCTGTGCCCGAATGTGTGTAACCTGCAGGTTCCTCTAGATCAGCCGTGGTCAAACTACGGCCAGCGGGCTGGATCCGGCCCCTTTGAAATGAATAAAACTAAAAAAATAAAAATTAAAAAAAAAGACCGTACCCTTTTATGTAATGATGTTTACTTTGAATTTATATTAGTTCACACAAACACTCCATCCATGCTTTTGTTCCGGCCCTCCGGTCCAGTTTAAGAACCCATTGTGGCCCTCGAGTCAAAAAGTTTGCCCACCCCTGCTCTAGATCCTACCCAGAAGGTGGAGAAGTTCATTTGCAGAGGGCAGCTTTGTCCATCCTGCAGCACACTTTTTACCCCCACCCTCACTCTATTCCCTCTCTCCATCCTCAGTCTATTTCTGATCCCCACCCTCATTCTACTTCTTCTTTCATTCTCATTTTACTTCTTCACTTTTCTATTGGGTGAAATAATTTTCACTAGTTATGTCTGGTGATGGTATGTCTTTGTATCTCTCCTGTTCTGCATTATTTTTCTCTCTTCTAATGAATATCTTGACTCTTTATTTTTCTTTCTTTTCTTCTACAGCCATCACTTTCTTCTCTTGCATAGAAATAGTCTCTCTGATATTAAACCAACCATTTTTGCTTTTGTTTGTTTTTTTCAATTACTGGGGACATTTTTCTGATGAGCACACTACTTAAGACACTGGTTACCTCCCCTTTCTACCTCTAAACAAGGCCACCAGAACTGTATCCCTCGGTCCTGATGACTCGTCCCAGACCCTTGCCTGGGACCGGGATTCACATCACACATCCTTTCAGTCAGCCTTACCTATACTGTCAGATATCTGGTCACAGCCACTTCTTTCTTGGGCCTCCCATTCAACTCATGAATTAAAAAATGGCTTTTCGTTCTTTATATCCACCAAGTGTTCAGAGCAGAAATGAATTTGGTTTCCATGGTGGGGTAGCTCCAATTTTGTAATAAATGAAGAATCCACTTGTCTCTCATAATAGAATGAGCATCCACACTACAACCAACAAGCTCTTTTCTCTGTAAGCCCACTGCAGAGGAAAGCTCTTCCACCCCTGTCCTTTCCTGCTGCTCAACTCTGTCTTTTTGGGGGCCTCTCTTAACTGTGGGTTTTTGTTTTTGTTTCTACTTCTCATAGGAGAGGCCTATTTTTATCTGAGTGAATTTCAGGGCCATTTTTATTTTGTGGACATCTTTCCTTCTCAATGGGGTTAGGACCACCCCTTGTGCCTTCTTTGTGGTGTCTTCTCAAACCAGACAATGCCTGGTCCTCTCTCTCTACCTACTCCACTCTCTACCAGTTCTTCATTCATTGTCTCTTACTCATTCTTGACATAGTTCTCTTTGTGTCTCCCCCATATTTTCTATTTATGATTTTTTTCTATTTATGTATTTTTTCTCACTTTATACTTTATTTTTTACATTATTTTATCATTGCCCACCCAGGCCCAGCAGGGTCTAGGGTGAAGCACTGTAGGTGTGTAGGGCATGGGAATGAGCTCCTCTTTACATGTGTCCCAGGGTCTCCCTATCTCCCTCTGGTTGTGGCCCTTAGTACCCCATCTGATTTTCCAGTTTATTGATTATCTGTTATGTTTCCTACTTTGTCCTATTCTATTCTGTTTCTTTACAATTTCTGTGGCCTGTGAACATCTCTTCTAATCAATTTTTTCTTTGTCTTTTCTCCATCTTAAGCATTCCCGTCATTTTCAAAGTTCTGCTGATGGGGAAATACCATGCTTCTCCCTTGCTCCCACTCTCCACTCTTTTCTGTTGTTTCCCAGGTTAGGAATCCACCAGGAAGCAGTAGCAAGGGAGCTGGCAAGCAATGCTGCAGGGGTCTGTGGCCAGAGATAGAGGGCAGAGCAGAGCAGGAATGATAGGAAATGAGTCCCTGAGTAAACCACCCAGGGCCAGTGCACCCCCCTTCCCTATGGTGAACCTCCTCTGCTCATTATTGATTCCATCGACCCATCCACTCTGTTTCCACCAACCTCAATAGTGTGTGAATAAATACTTTTTCAGTGCAGTTCAGATTTTGTCATTTATTTCTATTTTTCTATGCAAAGTAACTTATGTAAAGAGGATTTAAAAATAATTCCAAAAATTTTAATATAGAATCAAGGCCGCATGTTTTGTGCCACATCCATTGTTCCTTGGAGTCTCCTCTTGGGTAGCGAATGTGACACAGCCCTTCCCTCACTGGTTCATGTCACAGTCAACCATCCCTGCTGGGTCAGACTCTTAGATACATTTATTGTTAGTTTATTGCATAATTTGGGTTATAATATCATTACCCCATCTCCCCACACACTATACCCCTCACACACACACACACACACACACACTGAATCCCATCTCTGCAAATTGCTCATCATGATTCCTTCCTCTCAACATTCCTGATCACACCAGCTGCACTTATAGATGAATGGCTAAGAATAGGGGCTGATGCTTGTTATATGTTTCATATTCTTATATGTTAAATTTTTTTTTTACTAAATGTGATTTTCTAAACATATAAAGGTGCTTTCAAAATCATTGTGAAAGTTTTTTTTTTCTTTTATAAAAATACTAGAGGCCCGGTGCACAAAAATTTGTGCACTCGGGGGGAAGAGGGGTACCTCAGCCCGGCCTGTGCCCTCTCGCAGTCTGGGACCCCTCGGGAGATAATGACCTGCTGGCTTAGGCCTGCTCCCTGGTGGCAGAGGACAGGCCCAATCCCTAGGTGCAGTCTCTGGTAGGGCTCAGAGTAGGGCCGATTGGGGAGTTGGGGCATCACCCCCTGTCATGCACAGAGCAGGGCGGATCGGGAGGTTGCGATGCCACCCTCAGTCATGCTCAGGGTAGGGCCGATTGGGGAGTTGGAGCACTGCCCCCTGTCACACTCAAGGCAGGGTCGATGGGGAGGTTGCGGAGCCACCCCCTGTCACGCACAGAGCAGGGCCCATCAGGGGAGTTGGGGCGCCGCACCCTGTCACACACAGAGCAGGGCCGATCGGGGGTTGGGGTGCCTTCCCCTGTCACAAACAGAACAGGGCGGATAGGGAGGTTGTGGCCCCACACCCTGTCACGCTGATCCCGGGTTCGGGAGGCCTTGCAGCTCCGCTGATCCCGGTGCTGGGAGGCATATTACCCTTTTACTATATAGGATAGAGGCCTGGTGCATGGGTGGGGGCCAGCTGGTTTGCCCTGAAGGGTGTCCTGGATCAGGGTGGGGGTCCCCACTAGGGTGCCTGGCCAATCTGGCTGAGGGGATGATGGCTGTTTGCAGCTGGTCACACACCCTTCAGGGTGGGGGTCCCCACTGGCCAGTCTGGGTGAGGGGCTGAGGGCTGTTTTCAGGCTGGTGGGTTACTAAAGCTCTCAACCACTCCTTTTTTTCTTTTTTTTTTTTTTTTACTCTGGGCCAGCTTTAGCTCTGAGGCTTGGCTCCAGCTCTTAGGCCTCGCCTGCTGAAAGCAGGTATCTAGTTTGTTTGGGTTCTATAATTGAAACAATGTTGCGGTTCTGCTGGCTGAAGCCTGGCTAGCTGAAAGCCAGTTTCTGGGGTTTTGTTTAGCTTCTATATTTGTTACAATGTTTCAAACTGCAAGCTCAGAGGCCGACAGCAGCAGGCGGGGAACGTTGGAGTCCTCCATCACTGAAGCAAGCAAGCCTCATGTTCACTTGAAGCTGCCTGGCTGCCGGCCACCATCTTGGCTGGCAGTTAATTTGCATATTGCCCTGATTAGCCAATGGGAAAGGTAGTGGAGGTATGGCTAATTACCATGTTTCTCTTTTATTAGATAGGATATTACTCATTTCAAACATTATTTCTTTTTTTCTTTCTGTTTTTGTTAATCCTCACCCAAGGATATTTTTCCATTGATTTTTAGGGAGAGTGGGAGAGAGAGGGTAAGACAGAGAGAAATATTGATGTGAGAGAAAGAGATCAATTGGCTGCCTCCTTCATGAGCCCTGACCAGGGTCCAGGCCAGGGAGGAGCCTGCAACCAAGGTACGCGCCTTTGACCAGAATCAAATGCTGGACCCTTTGGTCTGCAGGCTGACACTATATCCACTGAGCCAAACTGGCTAGGGCTAGAACATCTTTTATTAAATAACACATCTCAGCGGAAGCTACACAATAATGCCTTCCATAGTGTTTTTAGAGCAGCTGCAGGCCTGTGCCCCAGAGAAGATGGGAGAGGTTTGTTGATGGTCCTGTGTGAGGGACCCAACAGGTGAGAGACCCTGGCCCAGGGGGAACATACTCATGACCTTTACCGCACCACCCTTGCTGCAGTGCTGGCCAACATTGGACGTGATGTCAAAGCAAGGTTGCATCCAGATTCAAGCAAGACAGAGTCAGAAAATTGAAGCCAGGTGCATGGGCAATAGGTCCAGGCCTGGGCTGGTAGGAGTTGGCAGCAAGTGCACTTAAGGAGTATGGAAGGAGAGTCTCTCCCATGCAACCAGAAAAATGAAGACTCTTATCTAAATCTTTGGAGAAATTGAGGATGTAAAGACTGACTGTTCTGGGCAATTAATACTAAAATGAAGCAGCACTCCCACCACAGCACCTGCCATATGGGACAAGAACATCAAGGGCTCACAGAACAGTCAACAGGAACAGACCACTGTTATTTGATGCACTGGGTTCTGCCACTGCCAGACTTTGATATGAGCTGTCACCAGTTCTTGGAAACAATTAGAAGTTTATTTCAGAAATTAAAGTATGGGCTGTGACATTCTCCCTTAATCACCAATTAATTATTATAAAGTAGGATTTGAAGATCCCCTCCCCCCAGATATTGACACAGAGCCCATCTGGATCTGAGGATCTACCCGACACTTGCCATCAGCTGCCACCTGACCTCAGTCTTGCCATCTCACTGAGATAATTAATGAGCAAATAGCTTTTCTTGTCACCCATAGCTATGGGGAACTTGTTTTTGTCCTTAAAACTTCCTTTGATTGGTGGGCTTCCCTTACCTCCTACAAAGTCATGTCTCCTTGATCCCAACCCCTTCACACCACATCCTCTCTCCGAATGTCTGTTTCTCTGTCTTCTTGGCCTTTTTATGAGGTTCAGTATCTGATTCTCCTATACTTTCTCCAGCTCCTGGTATTCTTTTTTTTTTTTTTTTTGTATCTTTCTCTCTGCACATATTTCACTACTTTTGACTCCATTTTCTGTCTTTTCTATGAGATTATCTGGGTATGTGCAGGGTTAAGAACACAGGCTTTGGGTTCAGAAAGCCTGAGTTCATCCTCATTTGACTCCAGGCCAACTACATACATGGTCCCTCAAGATTTCAGTCTCCTTTTTGTAAATGGACAGAAAATGATACTTCCCCCTACGGGCAGCTGTGAATACTAAGCCCTCAACTGCCAGAGTAAATGGTTTATAAGTAAGCTCTTAGGAATATGGTTGTCATCGTTGTGTACTTTACCCCTTTCTCCTGTCTTTCATTTTCTCTTTCTTCCTCTCTCAAAATACCCACATCTCCTCCTACACACCTTACCACTTCCTCTCTTCCCTCCCTATATGACTGCCCATCTCCTTGAATATTCCTGCTCTTGAACAGCATCTACCACATTTAAATCAACCCCATTGTCATCATCCAGGATATCTTCTGGTGAGGTTAACCTTGGGCCCATAGTTCTTAGCCCTTCACAGCTTCACACTGATCTCCTATAGGCCTCTCTGTAAATAAGAGTTACTTTCAGGTCAGTATTGTCTTTAAATCTGGTTTCCTGATACACTGGGTTCCTGTTCCTCTGTCTTGATTATTGGGCCTATGATCTCTTATCATAGCTCATCCCCCAGGTTCAGACTCTGGTTAGATGCTCATAGAAAAAGCCCTTCCTGAACTTCTCCATGCTCCTCAACAGGTCTTCCCTGATTCCCAAACTCCACTCAGGACTCAGGCCCACCTTCCTTTCTCCTTTCCTCTTAGCAGAGGAGAATCAGTTTCTATCTGTTTGCAATCACCTTGTTCAAGGGTCTGTTGGATATCAGGACTCTCCTCATTTTCTTCTCCATCACTTTTTAGGAACTGTTCTATGTTTGGTATCACTGAAGAGAGGGCATAAGAAGAAGACAATTAGAAATCACTTTGGAGTAGTGTTATCTCAAATTACACATTTAGGAATTTCCACCGCTTGTGTCACTCAGTGCTCAGTGGGTCCCAATCCTATTGGTAAAGTTGACTCTTCATCCCTGGGACAGAAAAGAGAATACCCAACAAAGGGGCCCTTATGCTTCCCACACAGAAAATTGCCACTGAAATCTTAGGAAAAGGAAGTTTTGGCAACATAGTGAGCTTGTTATTTATGTAAAAAATATTCAGCTGACTAGGAACAAATATATCAAAATAAATAATATGCTATTTATTTTGAAATGCGTTTGCTGAACTGTTCAAACTGTAAGGAAAACCAGAGGGATTTCCTTAGGAGGAAAACAACGATCCTATAGAGCAGTGATGGTGAACCTATGACACGCATGTCAGAGGTGACAAGCGAACTCATTTTTTTGGTTGATTTTTCTTTGTTAAATGGCATTTAAATATATAAAATAAATATCAAAAATATAAGTCTTTGTTTTACTATGGTTGCAAATATCAAAAAATTTCTATATGTGACACGGCACCAGAGTTAAGTTAGGGTTTTTCAAAATGCTGACACGCCGAGCTCAAAAGGTTCACCATCACTGCTATAGAGCTTTATGTGTATAAAAAAGCTTTAAAAATGAGGCTGGACAAGAGAAGTTGTTGGCTTAACTGAGTAAGGGAGGATGAGTGCTTCCCAAAGAGAGAAATTAGAGGACATGGGAACAACTAGACAAAGGTCCCTGGGGCACCCAGATTCCAGGTCAAAGAGGAATATTCCTTGAAGCTGCAAGCAGGGAGTGAATATTGTGACCCTGAAGAACGTACCAAGATGCCTGCTACGTTTGGAGAATTGCCAAAGAGGGAAGAACACAGCACCAGCCCAGAGACTCTGTATGTAGGTAACCCAGCAAACATATGGAGGAAGGTAATACATCAAGAATTCTTGGTGTATATCCTGCAGAGTCCAGGGAGGAAACTGAGGGAAGCAGTAAGCCCATACGCCTAAGGGCTGATGGCAGGATACCTCCTGGTACAATAAACCTGTACTGTATGTCTGTCTGTGTAACAAATAACATCAAATTCCTTAGTTTTGGAAGCCAGACTTTCCAAACTCTTTTTTTATTCTTATCCCTTTTGAATCAACTTGCAAGTCTGCTTCTCATTCTGAAATTAATCTAATTTGTCCTTGTCCTGCAGACACATGGACCCTTTAATGCTGTAAACTTGCTCCCATATCATCTGCATTCCTCAGTTATTATAGTAATTTTTCTTTTGAATTCTCCATCATTACCTGGAGATCTTTTTGAGACCAAAAGCATGTAGAATAAAAAGTTTTCTAGGCAAGTCAAACAAAAATTATTGGAGGACATCATCTTTTCTGAGAACCAATGAAAAAGTATAAAATTATTCCTTCTCAGGGAAAAAGTAGAGGGTCAAACTAATAGTTTTGTATAGTATCAAAACATTTCTGGCAGAGCAATCAGTTTTGTGATTGATTGTTGATCACACATGTTTTGGAGAATGAGTTAATAAAGCCATTTCTCTTTCTTCAAGAACAAAATTGACCTTGAGTTAATTTTCTTGTTCATTACTCTGGAAATCTGATAAAGGTGGACTTTCTTCTGAATTAGTAGGCCAACATTGAGCTTACAGTTACAAATGACCACTGACTGAAGGTAGGTAAATTGCATGTGCCTGGGAGGGACAAGATGAGAATTATAAGCCATTTTTTGTCTTCCTTCAACCTGGTGACTCTTGTATCTTTGTGGGGTCTCTGAAAGTTATAATTACAAAGTTGTACATGATATAATGACTCCCCTGTGCATGGTGTGGCTAAATCAGGGCAGATCATGCACCTATAGCTATGCTATCACTTCAGGTAGGTTGTAGTCAACTTGGTGAACTGCTGTGAGGACCCCTGCTAAGTGTCACAAAGAAGAAGAGCAACCGATGCCGCACTTTTGAGATGTTGTATTTCCTGTCATTTGTCCGTCTAAGTAAATCTGAATCCACTGTGGCTCTGGTTGTCCTGAGTCAAGATACCTAGTTAAGCAGACCTACAGGTGAGTGTTTGTACTGTAGTCATTTTATCATAAGTTTTGAATGGCTACTATATGTCTGTTTTCTTTACTGCTACCTCCCCACTGCCCAGCACTTTCTGTGGCACATGGTAGACATCCAATATATACCTCTGGGGAAAAATTGGTCCTGGACATCAAAAAATAGGTAATTACCTAATTACCTTCTTTAGAGAGAAAGTGGGAAGGAGGGAGGAGGAGGAGGAGGAGGAGGAGGAGGAGGAGGAGGAGGAGGAGAGACATCACTGGTTGCTTCTCCCATGCCTGTTGACTGGGACTTAGGATTGAACCTGCAATTCATGTATGTGCCCTTGACCAGGAATTGAACTTTTGATACTTCAATCCATAGGTCAACTCTCTACTGAGCAAAACTGGCCAGGGCCCTAATTACCTTTTTTGAAGGTTTTATAAATATCATTTAAACCAGGGTAGGTGTCCATAATGTCCTCGCTGAACAATGCTTCCAGAAGGGACAGGTTAAATGTCTTCTCCACTTCATTGAGAACATCAATTATGACTTCTTTTTCATAACCCGGTGTTTTAAAAGATTCCTTAGACTTCTTAAAAATAATGAATTGGGAAAATGTAAATACAGATTTCCAAGTTACAGAAGAGCCCTAGAAAGTTATTTCATTGTTAATGTATTACAACTTCCGAACATAGTTATCGTCTCATGTACAGTTTTAGAATTTCTCTATATTTGTATGGCTACTAGTTAAACAACTAAATTCATCCTCCCTGAAAATTCCCATTCATATCTAATTTCTTTGTTCTAATATCTATTAGATGGAGTAAGAAGCAATTATGAAGAACAAATTGGGTTAAAGTTAAGTGATGTGTAGCCCTTTCAGAGCCTGGCCAAATGTTTTAGCAGGTGATGAGCTGCTATTCTGTTGACTTGACACCGCTTGTCCCTTCCCCAGGACTGACTTGGCCTAGAAGTACCTGTGAACTGAAAACTGTTGTTGAAAGAATAGCAAGCATCTATTTTCAAAATTTTTTTAAGAAGACATTAATTCTCTGTGGATTTTAATGTTTTCAGATCTAAGTATTTAAATTGGTGTTCACTAAACAATTATTATTATTATTATTATTTAATTAAATGAAATCATTCAATTTATTTATCCATTCATTACAATTACATTTAATACTAGTTTATGCTATATTGTGTATATAATTCCTACAAGGCATTATAAATCTATGTCGCTCACTCACTTCACACCCAGCCTATCTCTAGTGCTATTCACCCCGCTATAGGGGGCACCACGGAGCACTGTTTCTTCTGTTAGGAACAGAACTGTCTTCAGTAATGCCTGCTTCTCTTCTCCCTTCTGACCTTATAAGAACACTTACAGCAGTACTTGATAGGGTCCCCACTCAGTTATCTAGTTATGCTAGATATAACTTAGTTTGGTTATCAAAATATAACTTAGTTTGGCACTGGTTTACTAGATTGTGACATAATAAACCTTACTTACTTCATATATTTCATTGCTGATGAATCCATAGTCACGGAGAAGTTCAAGGAAAGGAAATGATACTTTTATTATATTTGAAATTTTGACTTTCTGTGTTTTGAAGTGGCAGAGAGCAATGTCATAGATATGCTTGTTGTCTACAGACATCCTAGGGAGAAAGGACACCATGAGAAAATGGTCATCAAGATGCAGGAAGGGAGGAAGGAATTGGGAATACTTTGCTAGAAAGTACCTACGCTGCAGGGAAGTGGGTTGAAATGTGCATTGCAATATCCATGCAAACACTAAATACATTTAAAAAGAAGCAAACATGATAGGTTAATAGAAGAGATAAGATGAAATCATGCAGTATTTTAAATTAAAACCAGAGATGGCAGAAAAAGAGGGGTGAGGGAGAATCAAAGAACAAATACAATGAATAGAGAATAGTTGTAAACATGATAGATATTAATTCAACATATTAATACTTACATTCAATATGAATGGTCTTAATATTCCAATTAAAACCCAGTGATTATCAAAGTGATGGAAAATATTTAAAAATTATATCTTGTCAACATAATAAATCTTTAAATAGAAAGCCTCATATTAATAATGGAGAGATATCATGCTAACACTAATCAAGAGATTGATGCAGTAGCCATATTATTTCCAAACAAAGATGATTCAGAACAGAAAAATTATGAAGGAGAAAGAGGGGGCTTCATATGAAGCAGGGGTTCTGTTTTCCAAGAAGACTTAATCCTTAATATGCATTTACCTGAACACTTGACATCAAATTATATACAGTAAAAACTGATAGAATTACAAGTAGAAACAAACAAATGCACTGTTAAAGTTTGATACTTCAACACCCTCTTTTAGTAATTTATACTTCCAGCAGGCAAGAATCAGTAAAAATAGAGTTGATGTGAACATCACTATCAACCAACCTGATCTATTTGACATTTATAGAGTACTTCATCCAACAATGCTGAGTACACAGACTTAAGATGATAGGGAAACTCACCTTCACCATATAAGAACAATTTCTGGGTCATAAAATACACCATAACATGTGTAAAAGAATAGAAATCATGAAGAGTATGTCCTCAGACAACAAGGGAATTAAACTAGAAATGAATAACAGAGAGCTATAACTGAAACTCCTTAAATACTTAGAGATTGAAAAATATACTTCTAAGTAGCATGAGTAAAAGAAAAATCTCAAGAGAATTTTTAAATTGTTTGAACTAAATTAAAATGAACATACATTTTATAAAAGTTTGGTGATGCAGAAAAAGCAGTGATTAATGAGAAATATATTCTTTAGAAAATTAGAAATAGAAGATTACAAAAAAGAGCAATTTAAAACTAAAATAGAAGAAAGGAAATAAAATAAAAATTAATTAGAAATAATTAATTAGAAGTTAAATACTCTCTCATTGGGCCTGAGGGCTTGGTGGTCATGGACTGGACTTGCCCTTGTATGGGGCTCACTCCAGTATCAGTCTTCAGGAAACCGAGTGCATTCCTTGGTGGTCTCCTAGCAATGAGAGATGGGCTGCGGACTGAGGGAGCAGAGGCTCAGCCCAAATAGCTCAGGCACTAGCTGGAACCCGGGAGCCAGAGCCAAAAGGGAGACAAAAACCAGAGCTTAATCATGCTACCTGACTTAAATTATGCAACAGAGCTATGATAATCAAAACAGCATGGTATTGGCAAAGAAACAGACACACAGATCAATGGAACAGAATAGAGGGCCCAGCTATAAAACCACACATATATGGACAGATAATTTTTGACAAAGGAGCCAGAAACGCACATTGGAGTAAAGATAGTGTCTTCAATATGTGGCGCTGGAAAACTGGAAAGCCACATGCAAACGAATGAAACTGTTTATAGTTTGTCCTCACTACAAAAATTAATTCAAAATGGATCAAAGACCTAAACATAAGACCCAGAACTATAAATTACTTGTACATAGAAGAAAATATAGGTACCAAACTTATGGATCTGGGTTGTAGAGAACATTTTATGAACTTGACCCCAAAGGCCAGGGAGGTAAAGGCAAAAATAAATAAATGGAACTATACCAGAGTTTCTGCACAGCAAAAGAAACGGACAACAAAACAAACAGGCAGCCAACCAGATGGAAGATGATATTTGCAAACAGTAACTCTGACAAAGCTTTAATTTTCAAAATATATAAAGAACTCATAAAACTCAACACCAAACAAACAATCCAATTAAAAAGTGGGTGGAGGACTTGAAAATACACTACTCCTGAGAAGACATACAAACAGCCAATAGATACATGAAAAGATGTTCAACCTTACTGGCAATTAGGGAAATGCAAATCAAAACTACAATGAGATATCACCTTACACATGTTAGAATGGCCATTATCAATAAGAGGAGCAATAACAAGTATTGGAGAGGTTGTGGAAAAAAGGGAACCCTCATTCACTGCAGGTGGGAATGTAGACTGCTACAACTGCTATGGAAAGTCTGGCGATTCCCCAAAAATGTAAGAACAGAGCTACCATATGACCTAGCAACCCCACTCCTTGGTATATACCCAAAAAACTCGGAATCATTTATTTGCAAAGATATATGCACCCCTATGTCCATTGCAGCATTATTCACAGTGGCTAAGACATGGAAACAACCATAATGTCCTATGACAGAGGACTGGATAAAGAAGATATGGTACATATACACAATGGAATACTACTCAGCCATAAGAAAGAATGAAATAGTGCCATTTGCGACAACATGGATGGACCTTCAGAACATTATGCCAAATGAAATAAGTCAGAAAAAAAAGCTAAAAACCACCTGATTTCACTCATATGTGGGTTATAAAACTGAAACTTATGAACACAAACTGCAATGTGGTGATTGCCAGAGGGTAGGGGTTGGGAGAGAAAGGGGCCCTAACATGAGGTGACAGGAGAAGATTTGACTTTTGGTGGTGGGTACATGGTGCAATATACAGATTTTGTAACAGAAATCCACACATGAAATCTATACATTATTGTTAACCACTGTCACTCCAACCAATTTAATAATAAAAAAGAATAAGCAAGATTTAAGGACACCTATGTAATATCTTAATCAATAAAGAAATTTAAAAAAGAGATTTAGTGGAGGTGTTGTTTTGCGTCTCCATAAAGAGATGGTGTCAGGAGTGTACTAGTCTGCAGAGCAGGGGAAGGTGGGAAATTCACGCTGTATTACTAAGCTGGAAAACATGGGGTTTCGAGTGGCACAAGGAACAAAGGTTTACAAAAGATACCGTGAGGTTCAAGTATGAGTTAGATGTCATGAACTTCATTTGGAAAAATTTCTTGGACTACAGTATTTAAGAAACAAATCATCAGTCTCAGGACAAATCATCAGGGCATCTATGTACTTCAGAACAATAAATTCCATCTGCTTACTCAGATGTCTGCAGGAAAACAGTACTTAGAACGTGCATCTAAGTATTTAGCATTTACATGTGGCTTACTCAGAGGTAGCTTATCAAACTTGGGGATAAACATTATTGTAACAGCTAAGGCATCTTCAATGCTTGCCTGTAAATTTCAGGTGATGATACAGAAGTTGTACGATATACTGAAATGCAAGGCTTCAACAGTATAAAGAGTTAAATTATTCATGTATAAAGTATTTCGGGTAGCAATGATTTAATTACATTGTTGGACATTTTAGTTGATATATCCTATTTACTAACTTGTATAATGAAAGATGTACTCTTAAGCAGGACTAAGGTTGTATTTTATCAATTTAACATAGACCAAGTTAAAGTAGATAAAGAGACATTCTATCATAACATACACTTACTGAAACTATTCAGAATGGAAAAATCCCGATTCCAAATAAACACCAAGATGTAATCCTTATTTTAACATTTCAACTTGCTTAGGGATGTATATTTAACCACAGATAGAGAAGCAAAACTTGATTTGATAAATTAGCATAAAAAGTACGCACCAGCCAGAATCATTTATGTAAGAATGAACAAATTTTGATTGCTTTCTGAATTTGTTTTTGTTATTTTTAAAAAAAGCAAACAGCATACTACATAAGAAAAAAGAAGAAGAAATAAGTGAAATGGAACTAGAAAAACAGCAGAGAAAAACACACAAAACTAAAACTGGTTCTTGGAAAAGATAAATAAAATTGATATATTTTACACAGGCTAATAAATAAAAGAGAAAAGACACAAATTACCAATATTAGAAGTGAAAGTAGGATCATCACAACTAACCCCATGATATTAAAAGGATATTGCAATCTATGAACAAATCTATCTCCACCAACTTGATAACAATTAATATAGGCCAAATCTTTGAAATACACAAAGTACCCAAACTCACACAAGGAGAAATAGATAATTTTAATAGGCTTCTATCCATTAAAAAAAAAAAACCTGAATAAGTAATTTATAACTTAGAACAAAAGTAGCGGGCCCCAGTATCTTCAATGGCCTGCACCCTCTCGCAATCCGGGACTCCTTGGGGGATGTCGGACTGCCGGTTTCAGCCCAATCTCACAGGCCAGGCCTAGGGACTCCACCAGTGCACGAATCTGTGCACCGGGCCTCTAGTATTATAATAATTCTGTAATTTAAATTTTAATCTTTAATAAAATAGAAGTCACCAAAAACAAAGTAAAAGAAAAGGAAACTTGCAACTTTCAGAATATTTAGCAAATTCTCCCTTATCAAATAAAAGACAATCTCAACTGATAACATTGGCAAGAAAAAATGCAGCAACTCACCTAAGAGCCAATTTAAATGGTCAATAACCACAAAACACAGTTCCTCCTCCCATGTAATCAGAAAATGCAATTTAACTAAATGAATCTTTATTATTTAGAAGGCAACTTAGCAGAATCTATAAACAAGTAAGTATTTATACTCTTTGCCTCACAATTTGATTTTTTGGTTATTGACACCAGACAAACTTATGTATATCTGCATAAAAGATATACATAAGTTTGTTGTTATCATAGCTTATTGAAATTACCTAAGTGTCTGTCAATGGAAGAGAATGGTTTAAAAATTAGGGATTATTGATTCCATGGAGTAGTATACAGCTATAAAAAAGAATGAGGGAGCCTAACCAGCATAGGTCATGGTTCAATTGCCAGTCAGGGCACATGCCCAGGTTGTAGTCTCAATCCCCAGTGTAGGTCATGCATGAGGCAGCCGATCATTGATTTTCTGTCATCATTGATGTTTCTATCTCTCTCTCCCTCTCCCTTCCTCTATGATATCAATAAAAATATATTTAAAAAAGAATGAGGGAGATCAGTATGTTTATTAAAGTGAAAAGGTCTCTAATATTTTTAATACTAAAATAACTGAAAATGCAATAAAATCCCATTTGTTTAAAAACAAGACACAAATTATTTAGGAAAATCAGTTATATGTGTAAATGCAGAGAAAATGATATGCGCCCACAACACTCAACAGAACCAGGACTGAGAGCTTCAGGTGGGTGGCAAGTGAAGGGGACTTTCTCCTCTACACACTTGCATATCATTTGAAACTTTATGAACAAGAGGTAAAATGTAATTCTTTTGTATTAAAAAATTAAACATATTAAGAAATGTTATTTCTGACCCATTATTAGAGAAAAAGTGTTTCTGGCCTTTTCCTTGTCAGAGGTATAATGCATTCCAGAGCAGAAACTCAAAGTACAGATGAAAATACTCAGCCTACACTAGTCTTTCGTTTCTTGGTCCTTCCTCTTCCTTTTACTCCCTTCAATCAAGATCCCTAGAGGGAGAATCCAGACCCCCAGCCACAGATGGGAATAAGCCTGGAGCTGACCTGTCCCCAGGTCAGGTACAAGACCAAGGCACCCAGATTTGAAAATGTCATGCTTTAACCCTGAATTTTGTTTTTGTTATATATCCTTACCCAAGGATATTTTTCCATTGATTTTTAGTGAGGGGGTAAGAGAGAGGGAAAGACAGAGAGAAACATCAATTTTAGAGAAACACATCAATTAATTGCCTCCTGCACATGTCTTGACCAGGGCCCAGGCTACGAGAAGCCTGCAACCCAACAGAGATATATGCCCTTGAATGGAATCAAACCCAGGACCCTTCATTCTGCAGGCTGACGCTCTATGCACTGAGCCACACCTGCCAGGGCCACCCTGAATTTTGTATTTTCTGAAGTTTCCTCATTGAAATGACCAAGATGAAGTCAGAGGAGCCCCGAGGGAAACCAGAAGGTTCATAGGTCATGAGAAAATAAATCACTGTCTCAAAGCATCAGAAAGGACAGCTGAGTCCTCATGGGCTGCCAGTTGAGCAGTAGCTGTAAGATGAGTCCTCTGGGTTGTGAATGCTACACTCACACCAGCAGCTGTCCCTCTGCAGTTTAAAGATCCAATTTTCCCACTTGTATTCCTGTATTTTATTACATTGCACATAAGTGTCCTTGTAGAGCAGGACTGAGGTGAAGGTTTAGACGAGTGTTTAATGATACACACTAAAGCATCAGCACAGCCAGAGAGAAAATTGAAGGAAGGGAGACAGAGACTGACCTGGTGCTGAGGTCGCTGCCCTCACTGGCCATCTTCCTGCCCTGGGTCCTGCCTGGAACTCTGATCCTTCCAGTCTCCCCAGCCTAGGTCTGCTGTGGCTGCAAAGCCCTGAGCAGGAAGTGAGTGAACTCACCCAGGGAGGGTTCCACCCAAATGGGGAAAAGAGAACTGAAAGTAATTTTCTGAGTGTTTTCAGACACTGTCTCCCTCCTCCTGCAGCCCCACAGTGAATCTCAGCCATCATGATATGTGGCAGCAAGAATGGAGGACAAAAACAGTTAGTCAGGACCTAGAGGCCAGGGGAAGAGCAGCCCACAGGAATCCCCTTGTTTGTATATAGACACCAAAAACAGGGAAGTAGCTGGAGCTATAGGGCCTGGAACCCTGAAAATCAGGAGAGGCAGTGACAGAGGAGGGACATGCAACAAAGGGCATAGCAAAGAGAGGGGCTTTGGAAGCCTCAACAGGAGCAGCTTCCATTCAGATGTCACTGATAGTCTTATGGGGACTTTCTTGCATGTGATAAGTCACCCTTTTCTTGCCGCTTTTAAAATTCTCTCTTTGGCTTTGATTTTTTGGCACTTTAATTATAAAGTGTGTCTGTGTAGTCCTTTACAGATTCTACCCATTGGGGCCATTGGGCTTCATGAAGCTGAAAGTCCATTTTGCTCTGCAAACATGGGAAGTTTTTTTTTTAAATTTTATTGTTTAAGGTATTACAAATAGTAGTACATCTCTCTCTCTCTCTTTTTATCCCCCCACTGACCTCCCCCCGGCCTCCCCTATCCCCCAGCACTTGCCCTCATCCCCTCACCGCCAGTGTCTTGAGTCTGTTGGTTGTGCTTATATGCATGCATACAAATCCTTGGGTTGATCTCTTACCAGCCCCCCACCCCTCCCAACCCTCCCTTACATTCCTGCTGCAGTTTGACAGTCTGTTCAATGCTTCTTTGCCTCTGTCTACTTTTGTTCAACAGTTTGTAATGTTCTTTATTATCTATAAATGAGTGAGATCATGTGATATTTATCTTTCACTGACTGGCTTATTTCACTTAGCATAATGCTCTCCAGATCCATCCATGCTGTTGCAAATAGTAAGAATTCCTTCTTTTTTACAGCAGCATAGTATTCCATTGTGTAGATCTACCACTGTTTTTTAATGCACTCACCTGATGTTGGGCACTTAAGCTGTTTCCAAATCTTAGCTATTGTAAATTGTGCTTCTATGAACATAGGGGTGCATATATCCTTTCTGATTGGTGTTTTTGTTTTCTTGGAATATATTCCTAGAAGTGGTATTACTGGGTCAAATGGCAGTTCCATTTTTAATTTTTTGAGAAAACACCATACTGTTTTCAATGGCTGCACCAGTCTGCATTCCCATCAGCAGTGAAGAAGGGTTCCTTTTTCTCCGCATCCTCTCCAGCACTTGTCATTTGTTGTTGATGATAGCCGTTCTGACAGGTGTGAGATGGCACCTCATTGTTGTTTTGATTTGCATTCTCAGATGATTAATGACTGAGCATGTTTTCATATGTCTCTTGGCTTTCTGAATGTCCTCTTTCAAAAACTGTCTATTTAGGTCCATTGCCCATTTTTTGATTGGATTGTTTATCTTCCTTTTGTTAAGTTGTATGAGTTCCTTGCAAATATTGGAGATTAAACCCTTATCGGAGATAACATTGGCAAATATGTTCTCCCATGCAGTGGGCTTTCTTGTTGTTTTGTTGATGGTTTCTTTTGCTGTGCAGAAGCTTTTTATTTTAATGTAGTCCTATTTGTTTATTTTCTCTTTAGTTTCCATTGCCCTAGGAGCTGTATCAGTAAAGATATTGCTATGACAGATGTCTGCTATTTTGTGGCCTATGGCTTCTTCTAAGATTTTTATGGTTTCCCCTCTACATTTAAGTTCTTTATCCATTTTGAGTTTATTTTTGTGTACCATGTAAGTTGGTAGCCTAGTTCATTTTTTTTGCATGTATCTGTCCAGTTTTCCCAACACCAGTTATTGAAGAGACTGTTTTGACTCCATTGTATGCTCTTGCCTCCTTTGTCAAATATTAATTGAGCATTCTGGCTTGTGTCGTTCTCTGGGTTCTCTGTTCTGTTCCACTGGTCTATATGTCTGTTCTTGTGCCAGTACCAGGCAGTTTTGAGGACGGTGGCTTTGTAGTATAGCTTGATATCTGGTATTGTTATCCCTCCAACATTGTTCTTCTTTCTCAAGATTGCTGTAGCTATTAGGGTCTTTTTTTATTACAGATGAATTTTTGGCAATTTGTTCTAGGACTCTGAAGTATGCCATTGGTATTTTATTGGGGATTGCATTGAATTTATAGATTGCTTTGGGTAGTATGGACATTTTAATGTGTTGATTCTATCAATCCATGAACAGAGTATGTTCTTCCATCTGTTTATATCTTCCTCTATCTCTTTTTTCAGTGTCCTGTAGTTTTTCGAGTACAGGTCCTTTGTCTCCTTGGTTAAGTTTATTCCTAGGTATCTTAATTTTTGTTGTTTCAAAGCTAAGTAGGATTGCTCTTTTAATTTCTCTTTCTGTGAGTTCATTATTGGTGTATAGAAAAGCCATAGACTTCTGGGTGTTAATTTTTATCCTGCTACAATGCCGAATTCATTTATTAAGTCTAGTAGTTTTTGATGGAGTCTTTGGGGTTTTCTATGTACAATATCATGTGATTTGCGAATAGGACAGTTTTACTTTTTCCTTTCCAATTTAGATGCCTTTTATTTCTCCTTCTTGTCTGATTACAATATCTAGTACTTCCAGTACTATGTCAAAGAGGAGTGAGGATAGTGGGCATCCCTGTCTTGTTCCTGTTCTCAGGGGAGATGGTTTTAGTTTTTGCCCATTGAGTATGATGTTGGCTGTGTGTTTGTCATTTATGGCTTTTATTATGTTGAGGTATGATCCTTCTATTCCCACCTTGCTGAGAGTTTTTATCAAGAAAGGGTGTTGGATTTTGTCAAATGCTTTTTCTGCATCAATTGATACGATTATATGGTTTTTTATCTCTCAGTTTGTTTATGTGATGTATCACATTTTTTGATTTGTAGATGTTGGACCACCCTTGCATACCTGGGATAAGGCCTACTTGGTCATGGTATATGATCTTTCTATTGTATTGCTCGATTCAATTTGCTAGAATTTTGTTGAGGATTTTGGCATCTATGTTCATGAGGGATATTGGCCTGTAATTCTCTTTCTTTGTATTATCTTTATCTGGTTTTGGGATTAGGGTAATGCTGGCTTCGTAGAAAGAGTTTGGAAGTGCTCCTTCCTCTGGAATTTTTTTGAATAGTCTGAGGAAGATAGATTTTATTTCTTCTTTGAATGTTTGATAAAACTCCCCTGGGAAGCTGTCTGGTCCAGGGCTTTTGTTTGTTGGAAGTTTTTTATTACTGCTTTAATTTCCTCCATAGTTATCGGTCTATTCAGATTTTTTTTTATTCCTCCTGATTGAGTTTGGGATGGTCGCATTTTTTTAGAAATATGTCCATTTCCATTTCTTCTAGGTTGACTAGTTTGTTGGAATTGTGCATAGTATTTTTTTATGATTCTTCATATTTCTGTGGGTTCTGTTGTTATTTTATCTCTTTTGTTTCTGATTTTGTTTATTTGGGTCCTTTCTTTTTGCTTCTTGGTGAGCCTGGCTAGAGGTTCATCAATCTTGTTTATCCTTTCTAAGAACCAGCTCTTGGTTTCATTGATTTTTTGTATTGTTTTTTGTCTCTATGTCATTTATTTCCGCTCTGATCTTTATTATTTCCTTCCTTCTGATCACACTGGGCTTTTCTTGTTGCTCTTTTTCTAATTCTTCAAGTTGCAGAGTTTGATGGTTTGTTACCAGTTTTTCTTCTTGTTTTTTTTTGTTGTTGTGTGTTTTTTTTTTTTGAGGTAGGTCTGTAATACTATGAATTTCCCTCTCATGACTGCTTTCACTGTGTCCTAAAGATTTTAGATTGTTGTGTTTTCATTGTCATTTGTTTCCAGGGTGTGTTTTATTTCTACTTTGATCTCTTTGGTAACCCACTAATCCTATATAATAAAAGAGAAACATGCAAATTAACCACCCCTCTGCTATGCTCAAGCCATGCCCACCAGGAACGAGTATGCAAATTAACCCAGCTAAGATGGCAGTGGCCATGGAGCTGGAGCAAGCAGGATGCTTGTGTTGCCCCTGGCAATGGAGGAATCCAAGCTTCCCACCTGCCCTTGCCGACCCTGGGCTCCGCTCAAGGCTACAAAGCTTCAATTATAAAAGATAAATAAATCCCAGATACCTGCTTCCAGCCAGCTATGGCCTCCACTCAAGGAGGGGCTGAGAGCCTGGATTGCCAGGGGCAACCCAGGCTTCCAGCTGGACCTGGGCTCTGCTCAAGGCTACAAAGTTTCAATTATAGAAGATAAATAAATCCCAGGAAAAAAAAGAAAAAAAGGAGATGCTGGGAGCTTGGGTCACCGGGGGGCATGGTCAGCCTGAAAATGGCCATCAGCCCATCACCCAGGCTGGCCAGGCACCCCAGCAAAACTCCCCCACCTTGAAGGGGCTGTGGGCGGCCTGAAAATGGCCCTCAGCTCCTCACCCAGGCTGGCCACACCCCCATGTGGTGAGGGTCCCCAATGTGGGGTTTGACCAGCCTGAAAATGGCCCTCAGCCCCTCACCCAGGCTGACCAGGCACCCCAACATACCCCCACCCTGATCCGGGACACCTTTCAGGGCAAACCAGCTGGCTCCCACCTGTGCACCAGGCCTCTATCCTATATAATAAAAGGGCAATATGCAAATTGACCCTAACAGCAGAACGGCTGGAAATGACTGGTCACTATGACACACACTGACAACCAGGGGGCAGATACTCAATGCAGGAGCTGCCCCCTGGTGTTCAGCATGCTCCCACAGGGGGAGCTCTGCTCAGCCACAAGCCAGGCTGCCAGCTGCCAGCACAGCGGTGGTGGCAGGAACCTCTCCCGCCTCCTCAGCAGCACTAAGGATGTCCAATTGCAGTTTAGGCCTGCTCCCTGCTGGCAAGTGGACATACCCCGAGGGCTGCTGGGCTACCAGAGGGATGTCTGACTGCCAGCTTAGGCCCAATCCCCTGGGGAGTGATCCTAAGACAGCAGGTGGACATCCCCCAAGGGGTCTCAGACTGCAAGAGGGCACAGGCCAGGCTGAGGGACCGCCCCCCCCACCAAGTGCACAAATTTTTGTTCACCGGGCTTCTAGTTGTTTAATAGTGTGCTATTCAGCCTCCAAGTGTTTGAATTTTTGTGATTGTTTTTACTGTAGTTGATTTCTAATTTTATGCCATTGTGATCTGAGATGTTTGATATAATTTCAATCCTCTTCACTTTAGAGAGACTTTGCCTGTGACCTAGTATGTGGTCTATCTTTGAACATGTCCCATGTGCACTTGAGAAGAACGTATATTCCATAGCTTTGGGGTGAAATATTCTGAAGATGTCAATTAAGTCCTCTGGTCTAGTGAGTAATTTAGGATTGATGTTTCTTTGCTCATTTTTTTGTCTA
Organism: Myotis yumanensis; assembly: GCF_028538775.1. NCBI lineage: Eukaryota > Metazoa > Chordata > Mammalia > Chiroptera > Vespertilionidae > Myotis > Myotis yumanensis. The sequence goes on along the minus strand of NW_027223759.1, from coordinate 29,710,905 downwards.
GAGAATTTATCCAGTGATGTTAATGGGGTATTAAAGTCTCCTACTATGATTGTGTTGCTGTCAATCTCTCCCCTGATATGTTCCAGAAGCTTTTTTATGTATTTGGGTGCTCATGCATTGGGTGAATAAATATTTACCAGAGTTATAGCCTCTTGTTTTATTAATCCCTTTAGAATTATGAAGCGGCCTTTATTGCCTCTTGTTATGGTCTTCACTTTCAGGTCTATTTTGTCAGATATAAGTATTGCTACCCAGGTCTTTTTTTCATTTCCATTTTCCTGATAGATATTTTTTCATCCCTTCACTTTCAGTCTGTGTGAGTCCCTTGTTCTGAAGTAGGTCTCCTGTAGACAGCATATATATGGGACATGTTTTCTTATCCATTCACTCACTCGAAGTCTTTTGATCGGAGCATTTAATTCATTTACATTTAATGTTATTATTGATAGGTACTTGTTTGTAGCCATTTCTGTACTTTATGCCTGTGTTCCTTCTTCCATTTCTATTTCTTCTTTTTATAGCATTCCTTTTAGCATTTCTTGCATTGCTGGCTTGATAGTGATAAACTGCCTTAGCCTTTTTTTTCTGCAAAGCTCCTGGTTTCCCCTTCAATTTTGATTGATAGTCTTGTTGAATAGAGTATTCTTGGATTCAATCCTTTGCTTTGCATCACTTTGTATGCCTTCTTCCATTCCCTTCTAGCTTGATGTGTTTCTGTTGAGAAATCATTTGATAATATGATGGGGTATCCTTTGTAGATAACTCTCTGTCTCTCTCTTGCAGTCTTTAAGAGTCTCTCTTTGACATTAACATTTGCCATTGTAATGATGACATGTCTTGGTGTGGGTCTTTTGGGATTCATCTTGCTTGGGACTCTCTGTACTTGTGTAACTTTTTTCTTCCCCATATCTGTCATTATTTCTTCAAATAGATTTTCTAATCCTTACTGCTCTTCTTGTCCTTCTGGCAGCCATATTATATGTATGTTACTTTGTTTCATGTTGTCCCAAAGCTCCCTTAGGTTCTCCTCCTGCTTTTTATTTTTTTCTCCAGTTGCTGTTCAGATTGAGTTTGTTTCTCTAACTTATCTTCTAACTCACTAATTTGGTCCTCTGCTTTTTTCAGTCTACTATTGAAACCTCCCATGGTGTTTCTGATTGTAGCTATATCACTTTTGATTTCTTCCTGATTTTTGCATAGTTGTTGATATTCTCATCCATCCAGTGTATGAACTGTATGACCATTACTCTGAATTCTTTTTCTGTCGTGTTGCATGCTTCCATTTCACTTATTTCCTTTTTTAGCTCTGGGGATTGTGTCATCTCCCCATTCTGACTATCACCAGAAGGTTCAAACTTCTAGTTGCATGGTCCTGGGCTGTGTGCATTGGGAGCTTTGCACAACCCAAGTGTCACTGAAGAGCTCCAACACCAAGAAGTGTAGCTGCCATGGGTTGGTGGGAGCCACGCTTGCCCAGGATCAGAGTCACTGGCACTCAATGTGGCCTGGTGCGCACACCGAGAACGAGGGACCCACCTGCACTGCACTGAAACAGAGACCCTTCTGGCATGTGCCAAAAATCAAAGTCTCCTAGCACATGCCAGGAGTCAGAGTTCCCCTGTGTCTGCACCAAGAATCGAGTATCAGAGTCTTTGTTGCTTGGTGTGGCCTCAAGCAGAGAATCAGGGTCCCTGTGTGTGCATGCACCAAGAATTGGAGCCAATGGCTCTTAGTGTGAATGCACTGGAAATCCGTGATCCCATGCGCATGTGATGAGAAACAGAGTCAAGTCATTGGTGCTCAATGCTGCCTCTCGCGTGGAGAATCTGGGTCCCAGGTCTACTTGGGGGACTAGGTTTCACAGTAGCACTGTGTCAGCAGGAGGTGCACTCCTGTGCTGCAGAAAACAGACTTCCGTGTGTGCTTACCCAGAATCGAAGTCAGGTGGCACTGCCAGCCCTGCTTTGGCGTGGGGTTTGGTCGCCCGATTGCATTGCGGAGAACAGATTCCCAGTGTCCATGCATGCCCAGGCTCAAATTCCTGTAGCGGTGCTGCAGCCCTGTGCAAGGGGAGGGTCTAGCAGTTCCTATGGCCTTGCTGCTAGCCGGCAGGGAGGGGGATGGGCTCTGTGACTCACAGAAAGCCGCAGCCAGATGTCTGGATTCCTGGTGTCTGTGGGTGTGCAGCTGTGGTCACAGGTCTCTGTCCACAGTGGCTATAGGGTCCCGGTTTGCATTTGAGACCAGACTGGGTGGTACTGAGGCCAGGATCCTAGTCTCAAGCAGCTCTCAAACATGGGAAGTTTTTAACCATTATTGTTTTAAATAGACTTTCTGTCCATTTCTTAACTTTTGTCCTTTGAAATTCCTATTATGAGTATATGATTTTCTTAATAATGTCTTATAAATCCTGTAGGCATTCTTCACTCTTCTTTCCTTCTCTGAATAAATACTTTTAAATAACCTATCTTTTAGTTCACTGATTTTTTTCTTCTATTTGACTGCATCTGCTGTTAATGCTCTCTATTAAATTATTCAGTTCAGTTATTGTATTCTTCAGCTTGAGGACACTTTTATAGTTTCTTGTCTTTTTGGTGAACTTTTCATTTTGTTCTCCACCTCCTCTCCGCCCCAAATTTTATTGATTTGTCTGTATATAGTGTCTTGTAGTTCACTGAACTTCTTTCAGAGGATTATTCTGAAATGTTTTTCAGATAATTTATATATCTAATTTCTTTAGGGGTAGTTATTAGAGTACAGTCATTTTTGCTTTTTTCAGTGTACTGTTCACCTGAATCTTCGTGATCCTTGATTCCTTGTGTTGGTATGAGTGCATATAAGTCAGCAACGTCTTCTTCCAAACTTTACAGGTCTATAAGCCCCACCTTTGCTTAAGTTTCTAGTAGTTATCTAGAAGCCAGGAATCATCTAGCTTTTTCCTAAGCCAGACTACTGAATCATATCAAGATGTAAAGGGGATTATAACCCTTTCATACTTCAACCATAGCAGATGGCACCAACCTCTGTCATTCCCTCCTTCCTCAGAAATACAATACTGCTTTTAACCTACTGTGTTCACCATGGAAAAGTTCTGTTTCAGAGTCTTCCATTTGGTCTCTCCTAGGAGAGTCATTGTTATTTTATATATTAAGAAATGAATGGTAAAAAAAAACACACCTGTTTGTGTGTCCTGATTATACACTTAGGAGCTTGGGAAATTTGTAGATTGAGTGGATTCACCATTAGATAGACATTACCTTACCTCCATATACTCTAACAGGGGCCATTATGGTGTCTTGGGTCCCAAGGTATCAACTCGTATACTGCATCAATAACCCTTAAAATTTCTGTGAGTTTTCTTTGTTTTGCATATATGTTAGTTGAATAAATGGCCATATGTGCCTGTGGTGAAAAATTCAGGGAATTATTCTGGTATACATTTGCACAGTCCTTTCTTGTAAGAACTGCCATCAACAGCTTCTGAGTCAAGAATTGGCTAAGGTCTGGAAGGTGTGAAAGGAATGTTGACTCTTCATTGAAGTAATATTTCAACCATCTGATCATCTATTTATAATCTCTTTTGATGACATATATAAAGTAATATCCTTGTTAACTGCTCATGTGTCTTGCCTGTAAGAACAGCATCTTCTAGTAGCTAATTTCTTAGACATCTATGAGCCAGGGTCCCTGGTTATGATTCTAAGCTTGTTGCCCATTACACAAATTACTCATCCTGCTGTGACAGTTAATGCTGCCTCTTAGCTTCAGTTATTCTGGAGTCCTATCATTTCATTTGTTAGGGAATCCAGCTCTGTAAATCATTCCTTCATTACTCCAACCTACATAGGATAGTCTGGACTGAGCATTTCAAGAATGCAGCTGCCGTCTCAACAGTTCATCCTTTATTGCCTTGTTAAGGTGGTGTCTTTGAGGCATCTGAGGACACAGTAACCCCATGGATGGAATTCCAGTTGTACAGAGTGAAGTCATGACATCTTTCTAAGGCTTTTGGATCTCTTTTATAATTGTTGGCCTGGCAGACTTCCTTTTTAAAAAATATATTTTTATTGATTTCAGACAGGAAAAGAGAAGGATAGAGAGATAGAAACATCAATAATGAGAGAGAATCATTGATTGGCTGCCTCCTGCATGCCCCCTACTGGGAAAGGAACCCAGAACCCGGGCATGTGCCCTTGGTTGGAATTGAACCAGGAACCTTTCAGTCCTTAGGCCAACGGTCTCTGTCCACCAAGCAAAACTGGCTATGGTAAGTCTGATATTTCTTATTCCACTTCATCTAGTGTGCACTGTGCTATAGCAAGCCTCTAAGAGCCACCCAGGAGCATATTAGAATCATTGCCCTTGGACCTTGCCAGGCTAATTAAATTAAACTCTGTGGCCCAGGAGAGTGTGCCTGTATCAGCATCCTCCCATCATGTTTCACATTCTAACATTGTTTTTCCAGGATCCACTCCCACACAATCTCCTGGCACCTCTTAGTACATGTTGGCCAGACCTGCAGCTCTATTGGAGTAAACCATCTCTTCAGCTAGCAGGCTCATCTAGAAGATTCCTAGTTTGATCTTTCTGAGAGAACTCTGCATAATCTTCATTCAGACAAAGCGGTGGATAGGGCAAAAGTCTGTCTACAAACAGGAACAGGGGTCTCTTTTGCAGGACAGTGGGTTCAGAAGGATCTAGAGTTCAGAGTTCTCAGGTGCATCTACTTAGAAAGCCCCACTCTGAGTTTCAGGTCTTCATGCTTTCTTTATCAGGGATTTGACTTTGGCACAAGAGGCCACCATTAGCTTAGAATTCAGTCTTCTCTGAATTTCTATCACTTTTTAAAGATATAATCCTCACCTGAGCACATGCTTAGACAGAGAAAGAGATAGAGATAGAAACAGCTATAGAGAGAGAGAGAGAGAGACATTGATCAGTTGCCTCCCATATACTCCCTGATCTGGGATCGCCATAACCCAGGTATGTGCCCTGACAGGGAATGGAACTGGCAAACCTTTCTCTACATAGGACAGTGCTTAACCAACTGAGACATTCTGGGTGGGCAGAAGTTCTGTCATTCTTAAAATTAGGGCCTGCACCAAGCCTTCCACTGTTTACCTTACAGTTGCAGGTGGTAATTAATATATATAAACCTGTCATGCACTTTTTAAAATACTTTAATGGAACTTAGAAATAGCCATCTAGCCATGATGGTGTTGTTCAGTGGTTGAGCATCAACCCATGAACCAGAAGGTCAGGGTTTGATTCCTGGTCACAGCACATGCCAAGGTTGAGTGCTTGATCCCCAATAGAGGGTGTGCAGAAGGCAGAAGATCAATTATTCTTTCTCATAATTGACTTTTCTGTCCCTTTCCCTCTCCCCTCCTCTCTCTGGAATCAATAAAAGCAAATTTAAAATAGTTTTTAAAAAAGAAATAGCCACATAATCATACAGTTCTTATAGTTACTATTTTTTTCTTTTTAAATGCTAGACAATTGCATCAGTACCTCTTCCCCTACAGGTGAATGTTTATGCAACTGCACTGTTTTAGTACCCCAGGACCTATCAATATTCTACCTGTTACCATATGGCTAGACAGTGATCCAACTCAGAACTCCATGCTTAGGGTTGGCTTGCTAAGATGATTAGGTGATGTTGGGTTTCCTAAAAGCAAAGCCTGAGATAAAATCATTAAATGGTTTATTGTGAGAATTCTCTCATGAGGAAAAGGGATAAGGGAAGCAGGATACCATGGTGGGAAATGTTAAACAAGGACTATTTTAAATGGGCATAGCTGGAGACTAGCTCTAGGTAGTCTCTGGGGAGTGCAGGAACATGAATCACTTCACATGGTTAGTTCAGACTTGGTGCTGGGAACGAACCCCCAGCACAAAGAGATGTAGCCTTCAAGTGACTCTGCCTCCATTTGGCACAAAGCAATACATTGGGGAGCGGTGGCATCAGCAGCCAACACTCATAACAGCGGGGGGGATGAGAAATCTGCCTGAAAGTGGGATTTTCCAGGGTATCAACAGCATCCACTACACCAGTGAACTGTTCTGATTTGCTTTCTGAATAGCAAAGACTTGTTTGAAATTCTTCTTAAATTCCTCCTTTAGTAGGTCTGAGTCATTTTGCTGGAGAAAAAAAACAGACAAACATAATGATGCTCAATGTCATGTCATTAGACAACTTACAACTGAAAATGATCAGGGCTCTTGTCTTAAACACCTAAGTTACATTAACCAGGTTAAGTTTAGAAACTCAAGCATCTAAGAGTTTGTTTCCTAAGAGCATGATTAAGCCTTGTTGTTTAGACAGACATGGGAAATCATTACTACGCTGATGATTCTTAGTCATTGGCTTTGGTTTGTTTCTTTTAGTGAAAGTTAGAAAAGTCATCTAAGGCCTTAGTAATAATCAAATATTACAGATGTACAATCAATGATATTCCTTTTATATTGTCAATTCTATTCCCCTCTGGTGATATGTTACTGTATATGGTTCATTTACATGCAAAGGAATCTGCAGCTTGGGATCTCTGAGAGTTCTGTTTGAGTATATTTGGGAAGAGGTCAGAAGGATAGCATGACTTTAGGAAGCAATTAACTCCTTAGGTTTGAAACAGGGAGGACACCACTGTTCTCAATGGTCACCTTTGAGGAGAGGAATGAGCTCTCAGGGGCCTGGAGTCTGGTTGCAGGGACAACTCCTTATTCACTGTTGTTCTCTCTGGTGAGCTTAAATCCTCAATTTAAAAACCCAGTCACTTCCTGAATCCTTGCTTGTATAGGCTTGTCATAGGATGAGGGAAACTCTAAAATCTCCCAGTACCAGGAAATGCAGGCAGAGTGACTCAATGAGTAGAAAATGAAATGGATGTAGGTAGAGCCTCTTACCTTAGGATCTTGATAGATGTTGTTCATATCAAGCACAAACCCCTCCACTTGGGCATAACATCCTTTATTTAGACTATTCTTGATTTCATCCAATCTCCTAAGTGTCTCTAGGCATTGAGAAGCCTTTTGAAACTGATGAAAAATATATCAATAGGAGCATTACTGACAAAGTTCAATGTCTACATTCTGTGGATTCCCATAAAATCTAGAGGAAATACAAGGTAAAGGTAAAAGCAGCTCATGCTCCCCCTCCCATGGGCTTCAGATCACAGATTCCACAGTGTCTGTGTCAAGGTGGGGTAACATTATGGGGCCTATACATGGTTTGTCGTTGTTACTCACATAATTTTCATGTGGAATATTCGGAAAAACGTTGGTCTCGAAATGGCAATAGGCCTTTAGGAGTAGGAATTCACATTTCTGCAAAGAAAGAGACTGTGAATGAAAAGCAGCTTGGCAAGAGTGAGCCCATATGCATGTCTAGACAGAAGCATGAACACTGTAATCGTCTAGAAGTTTCCCCAAACAGGGATTGCTCTTGGACACTAACATGTAATAGCTGAGTTGTTGTTTTTTTTGTTTTGTTTTCTGTGAGCAGGTTCTGGTGCGTTTTCAGTGTGTTTGAGGAATGGTCAGAAGAGCAGACACCCTTTGACACCCTTCCCTTCACCCATGACTGTTTGACTTCTCATGTGAGCAGAAGGGAGATGTCTTGGGTCAAATACAACTCACCGACTTCTCTTCTGACCCCATCTGTCTCGCCAGGACTTCAGATTCACTGTTGCACTGCTGCTGACTTCGTGAAGACAATTCTATTGTGCAGAAGGTACATCTCCAAGGGATCCTGAGATATCAGAAGTAAGTGAGCAAGGCAAGCTTAGAAACACCTTAGTTCCACAGCTGCCAATGTTCTCCTTTCAGGAATGGCTGATGGGCACAGCCAGGGAATGAGGGGACAACTCCCAGATTTTCCAGGACTCTCATGTGGTAACCCTGGTCCCTAGAGTAGCAGAAGAGGTTTATTGGGTGGAAGATGGTGTCAAGGTGAGTGTTGGGCTCCCCTTTCCTCGTTTGAGCTTCTGAGAGCACAAAGAGTCCTGCCTTCATGTCTGAATGTCAGAGTGTGGGCCTTAACCCCTGGAGGCCTTGTGCCTCCACTAACCTGTTGAGAACATGCCAAAATAAGGGAAACTGTCCTTATTTACTGTCTGTTCTGAATACACACAGAACACAAACAACTGGCATTTGCACTCTTGTGAACAGGAGTCTGTGGTGGATAGTTCTGGAAAGGACAGTAGTGGTATGTAGGCGAAGCATCCAGCTACAGACTTCAGCCTCCTAGAGGTGAGAAGAGAACAGTATCTTCCTACTGATAGCATTTTTAACAGCTCCCCACATCATATTGTTGAACTATGTAGCCCTGGCCCTGCTCTTTCCCCATCAGAACACAAGGAGAAACTCTGCAGGGGGAGTGTGCATGGCAGGAGGAAGGTCTCTGAAAGGAAAGGGGGCTGCATCTCACAAACCTCTGAGGTTCCACAGTTGGGAGGTGACAGTCCCCATGAAATCCCTTCAGACAAACACAGCAGTAGATGAACTTTCCTTCTTCCCAGCAGATCATGCATTTCTCTGCGTTTTCCAGCTAGAAGATAAAACAATGTCTGTAACCCCAGTGAGACCCTGAAGACCAGCACTGTGGGAATTTGAATCTCATTATCTTTGTCCAAACCTTCATGGACAGTTATGTGCTTCTCCCTGAGCTGTGAGCCAACTGCATGGAATGGAGGTTTCAGAAAAAAAAAAACTCTTGGTCTGTGGTAAAGTTCAGGAGGAGTGGCCTTTGTGATTAGGAAAGGTTTTGCTGTAAAACCAGAGCTTCTGTGGCTGACAGGGCAGTGAAACCTGATAGTCCAGGATGGGCAGAGTACACATGGTCCCCTGGCAAGGAGCATTGTTTAGCTGTGGGACCTTTTCCAGGGGAGCTTTTATAACCCTGCTCATCCTAGAATAACAGGTTTCAGTGCCCTGCCACCCACAGAATTGTTCAAACAAGCCAGCTACAATCTCCCAAGGAAACCAGGGCACACCTCACCCTCCACAGCCCCTGGTTGCTCCCTCCGTTCCTGAGGGCAACCTTGGTGAGGCTTGCATGGCTGGCACTGCCCTCTTTTCTCAACCTGGGAGTGTATATGTGACTAATAAACACCTGTCAATCCATCTGTCAGGTAACAGATGCTGTTATTTGCCATCCCCCAAACTGTTGGGTGGATATGCATCCCTCGTGATTAAAACAGAAAACCACTTTTCCCTCTCTTTTTTTCAAAAATGAAAAGCAACATTTACCTATGAATCAATAACTATGTTTGCTCCTGGTTGCTTTCCTGGGTCTGCCTTCTGAGAGATTCCAGACAGCTTGCAAACATCTTGAAGGCTGTTCTGTACCAGATAGAAACATCCTGTCTATCCCATGGCCTATTGGAGAAATTCCTACCCTCTTGTGACCATCTGAAGTGACACAAATGAGACTGGCTTGGGGACTGGCCACCCATTGATGAGTGCTGGGTGGAGCAAAAGCGGTCCATTGAGGAGCAGGAGGAGGCAGGGATGACAGCGTCCAGCTTTCTCTGCCATGACCATTTCTCCTTTCTCTAAACATGTGTGGCGCATGCCATCACTCTATCAGTCTCACTGCTGTATATCTTTCATTTCTCGTCCTTCTCTTCCTCCAACATTTAGACAGAATCTCTCAGGTAACCATTGAATCACTCTCAAAACTGCAGTTACATCGCTATGTCTCCAGCTCCCAAATGTTTAGCCTGTCTTCTGCATTTGTGCACATCCCTATGCTCACCCATCACCTCCTCCTGAGCCATGAAAGCACAACCCAAACTCATCCAGGGAAAACTTAATGTATTCTGTCCTCACACCCACTACATGTTCTTTCCTAGCACTTTCATTTTATAAAACATACACCTTCCACCACAAACCTGAGAATCCTTTCTTGCTCTATACTCTCACTAGTATCCAAAATTCTATCTATACCCAATCCTCCTCACAGTAGTTGCTAAGCTTACTTTGTTAGTTCTGTCATCCCTCTAAGGTTCACTGAGCACAGGTCTGCTGAGACCCTAAAAAATGCTTCCAACCCTAATACATAACAAAAAGTGGTCTCTTTCTCAGTCTGTATCATATCTCGGTTAATAACACACAAATATCAGAAATGTCCTTTTAGCAAATGGACACAGTAATTTGGAACACAGCTATGTTATTTCTCTTTGTGCAGAAAGTAATAAAAGATGAAAAGTTGCTAAAAGTTATTTTGAGTCTTGTTCTGGACTTTTGGATGGAAATTTTTATCTTGGGGAAACAAAATTCTGGTCATTTCTTTTGCTTTTAAAAGTGGCCATATGTGAGCCTGGCCGGTGTGGCTCTGTGGTTGTGTCGACCTATGAACCAGGTAGTCACAGTTCGATTCCTGGACAAGGCACATGCCCAGGTTGCGGGCTCAATCCCCAGTCTGGTGAGTGCAGGAGGCAGTCTATCAATGATTCTCTCTCACCATTGATGTTTCTCTCTCTCTCCTTTTCCCTTCCTCTCTGAAATCAATAATATATATATTTGTATTAAATGACCATATATGAGAAAGTTCAAGGCTCAAGGAGCATCTTGCCAACAGCTCCCATTCAGTGTTCCAGGGAATCCTGAATCACATCCCCAGTGCAATATGAGACTGCTCTAGCATGGAGACCTGGGGCCATTTTCCTTCTCCTCTCTATAGGGATTCACAGATTACCATCATCATTCTTCAGAAAGTGCTGACCCTCTCTTCAGAACAAAGAAATAACAAATATAAGCAGTGCATAAGAATCTTGCATCCATAATTTTTAATCTATTTTAGAACCCTTTTCTCTGAGGCTCTTTGTTTCTTAGCCCAGCTGCACATTTGAATTGTCAAGGAGAGTATATAAAATACTAAATTCCTGGTCCCAACATCAGAGATTCTGAATCAATTTTTCTGATTTGAGGCACAGGCATTGGTATTCTCCCTAAGTTATAGAATGAGTAACTTGTGTATCAAAATCATCTGAAGACATTTTGATGAATTGGCCTGTAATATCTATCATACGAAAGACTATTAATAAGAGTGAGGCCACTCATGCTGAAACAGTTGTTTTCTACCTACAGACTCTTCACCATGGGTAGTATGACATGACCATCTATCATTCAGGGTTCTGGGAACCATACAGTACCACATAGATAACTCTACCACCTCCTATAGCTCTTCTGGGACACCACCCAAAAGTTAAAATAATTCAACACACATGATATTACAATTCCTCTTCCAGAAGACTATCCTTATCTCCCTGTGATCCAAATCCCAAGATGGCACCTCACTGACTTTTCACAGGAAGCTGACTACCAGGTACTACACTTTCATTGCTTTAGTGTAAGCCTAGAATCCCCTTCCTCCAGTAGTTAATCTTCCATGGTAGACAATGAAGTTGAAACAATACTAAGGTCAGGGATATTATTTTAATGTTCTTCAATGGAAATTGGGCATTTTTATGCACTCAATATTTATATGTTGAATGAGTAAATAAATGAGTATTGTTTCACTTAGGAAAAGAGATTACATGCTATCTCTTTAGTAAATATTAACATATGATAAATGATTGTTTGGCAGTGTATATCAAGTTATTTGACAACACAGAAGCTGTCACCAGAAAGTACAGGTGGCCCTCATCAGGAGACAGGAAGCTGTTGAGTGGTGTCATGAGTGACATTTAAATTTCCAGAAACCAGGAGGCTTTATCAACAAGACAAGTTCTTGGAGGCAAAGAGGACCTACAGAGGTAGTAATGGGTCCTGAGATCTGTCACTTTGGGTCATTTCTGTTCTTGATCAAGGAGACACAAAATATAGGGGCAATTGAACCTTGTTGCTGCAAAGTATTGCACCCATGGATAAAGATAGAACCTGTGCATTGGAAGTTGAGTACTAGCTCTTTTAGATACTCCATATTGAGTAACTTTAGATAGTACATGGAGAATGGTGGAGATACTGCTGTTTAAAGTAGTCACTGAATATGTCAAACAACAATTTATCTTCAATAAACCCAGTGGGTAAAATGTCCCAAGGACTGGTAGTTCAAAAGAACCAGAATTTCAGTTAATGTAAAGGCCTAGACTTCACATTTCTGGAAGATAAAGTCTCAGTAGCCAGCTATGTGCAACCTGTTCTGAAATTTTCACCTTCCCCTCCTTTTCAAGCTCTCATTCACACTCAGTATTGGAGAATTCATCACTTTGTCTTGAATCTGCCCATTATGTATTTTGTTTGTTGCCTTGATAGCCTTCTTCCATAGAGGGAGAAATCACTTTCATGGAGAGACAGGTGGCCTGCACAGCCCCCGAGTAGAACCAAAGGGGTGGCATTAAAGTAAACAATTTCCAGGTCAGACCCTCAGTCTCCCAAAAGCTCCTTCTCCAACAACACCATCCTCATGAAAATTTCCAGTAATTTCTGCTTGAGAAAGTATTCCATATGTCTGTGTGTATATTTTATAGAAGGATGGAAGATGATGTAAAAAATTAGAAGAGAAATGTGCTTCGAGTTGCCCATCTTATGGAATAGTACATGGTTTTGTTTATGTCCCAATATAGACTCTGTACTAGATCAGGTTCTTCTGGATGATGGTGAGCAAATTTTTGCTCCATCAATTTCATTAAAGTTAGAATACAATAACCTTTACGAAAAAAATCTGTGCTGATTTAAAGATGAGTCTGTGACCTCATTAAGAAATGTCTTTATGTATTCCATAATTATGTTTGCTTTTACAACTTGGACTCCCTGACAACATCTGCAACTATAGCTAAAACTCAGCTATGAGATGGCTTCTTATTATTCTCATCTCAAATGGTTTACCATTCAAAGGTGACCTTGCATACAACCTAATGTTCAATGTAACAAATCTGAAGGCACTTGCAAGATGAATAACTTAATTAAATAAAATAAAGACAGAGGAGAGGAGAAGAGGAAACAATGTTAAATACAAAACTGAGAAACCATAAAAAGATGCTGTACATATAAAAGTAGTTATGTAATAAGCACTTGTATTAAGTAATAATCACCGTTTTTATCTTGCCATATATTCTTGGAGGTTGAGGTAGAAGATTTTCCTGAAAGATAAAAAGATCCAAGAGTATGGTTAGCCTGTGTTTATGTTTTGTGAGTCTGGCATTGCAACCTCCTCCCAAATATTCCACTTGATGTCCCACTGTCAGCTCAAACCAAGGCATCTGAATGAGACACCATCTCCCTCTACTCACCTGTTCTTCTTCTTTCTAGAAGAAGATTAACTACTGGAGGAAGGAGATTCTAGGCATACACAATCAATGGTACCCAGAAAGTCATCGTCAGAACCTTTTTCCTTGCTCTTGTGCTTTTTCCCTAAGTTTTAAGAGCCTTTCATTCACAATCTCTTTGACACCTCTCACCTCCTTTCTATTTCCACGAGTGCCACTCAAACTTATGTCCTCACACCAGGCTATTCAGTCATTACACATGTATCCCATACCTACAGGGTATAGACACTCTGAACAATGCTGGTTCCACAAAGATGTATAAAACTAGAAGGATCTAGGAGAATAAGGGATTGCATGGAAGGACAAGTATAAAACTGTGAGAAGGGCCTTAATATTGGGGTCCAGGGACGCAGGGAAGGGATTACAAGGCAGGTCAGTCAGGGAATATTCAGAGAGGGTGACATTGGAGCTGAGGATTGTAGTTTGACTACAGGTTTCTTGGGCTGAAAGACAGTGAAGTCATTTCCAGGCCCCATGCTGTCTGAGATACTGTTTTAAATATGTCACTTCCCATCTCAGGACACCTTCATGGTTCTGCATTGTCTATGGTATGAGTTTAAACTCCATAGCCTGGCAATAAATCCTTCCACAAACAACCCCAATTGATGGATTATGCTGTGTAACACACTATCTACTTCAATCCACGGGGCCACATTAGTTGTGGTTCTGGTTTTTGCACCATTCTTTCTCTGGAGTGCCTTCTGCACACTTGTTTGGCCATAGACTGTCTCCTTTCTTTCAGTGCCTAAAGTTGTCTGCAAACACCTGAGTCAGAATGACCTTTCCCTCTATCTACCGCAACAGAGCCTCTTTGACAAATCAATGCACTGCCTTGTATTAAGTTATGAGTGTGGGACAAGCATAATGTCAGGGATTGGGGTGGTAGTTGTCAGTCAACCTATATTTGGTGGACAAAAAGTGACCTATCTTAGAGTATAACCAGGAAAATCACTTCCAAGCTCCTGTCACTGTAATACCTCCATCAGCCATTTTAGGGTTCTTCCATTGCAGCGCACACTCGTTTTCCAGTTAGCATTTTTGACGCCTCCTTTAAGTTCAAATTCTTGTAGGGTGAACCAATTTCCATCCTGGCTTCTTATACACTTCACCGTGGATCCTGTAAGACCGGGGTAAGTTGAATCTGAAACCTCATTGTCCTCAGAGCTCAGACACTGACTTCCCACTACATTGCATCTGAAGCCACCCAATTTGGGTACAAGATCACTAGCAGAAAAGTCTGGCCTCACATTTCATACTTGAGAATACCCAAACCCAGCCTTGTGAGTCCCATCCCAGGGGATTTCTTGATTTGGATTGAAATCTCAAGTCCTGGCCCTGTTTCTCACAATGGCTTCAAAGAAACATCTGTGTCCTGTATTACAGCAATTTTCTTCCAGTTCATTGGCTTTATTGAGCAGATACTTTTCTATCCCTGAAATCATGGGTAGCTGACTTTAAAATAATATGAAATATTTTCAGTAGAAAATTTAACTTGTGTATAAAAGATAGTGTTACACTTAACAACATTATTCATTAGAGCAAAGGAAATCAAAACCTCATTGAGATATTACATCACACTCACTCGGATGGCGGTAATGAAAAAGACCGATAATAACAAGTATTGATGAGAATGCAGAGAAATTGGAGCCCTCAGATTTCACTGATGAGCATATAAACTGGTGCATTACTGTGAAAAATAGTTTGTTTTTTCCCCTTAACAAATGCAACATGGAATTGCCATGTATCCTGCAATTCCACTCCAGAGTATATAGCAAAAATAATTAAAAATATATGTTCACCAAAAACTTTACACAAAACAGCATTATTCATGATAGCTAAAGAGAGAGAAAACCCAAACTTTAGATAAATGCAATATTGTATATCCATACCATGGACTATTATAGTATTTGACAATAAAAAAATGAAATATACTAAATGTGGTACTATATGTATGAACCTTGAATACATCATGCTGTGTGAAAGAACCAGTCAAAGAAAAGCACATGTCACATGAGTCTATTGATGTGAAATGCTTAGACTAGGCCAGTTTATAGATCATAAAATAGATTAATGGTTGCTTAGGGCTGGGTAGTGGGGTGAGGCGGAATGGGTATTGACTACTGAGAGACATGGTGTTTCCTTTAGTAGGGGACAAAAAGGTTCTAAAATTAGATTGTGATGATGGTTTTATAATCTTGTGAATAAGCCAAGCAAACAAAAAACTCAACAGTGAATTCTACACTCTAAGAGGTGAATTATATGATATGTGAGTTATAGCTCAGTAAAGCTATTTAAAAATAGTTATGATGCAAACATTTATTTATATTAATTGTTCACAAAAGAATATTAATCTGATATGAAGTTTATCATAATAGACAATTATTGGAAAGCTTTATGTTAAAAATCACAACACATTTTATAGTCAATATGTAAATTAACTCTCAAAGTCACACCATGAGGCAGGTTTTTAATTATTATCCATTTCTTAGATGAGAAGTATCAGGCTCAGAGAGGTCCCATTCTTTATTCAGTCACTCTTGGCAGAGCTGAAGCTGGGATTCACATTTTTCTGGTTCTAAATTTTGTGAACTTTTCACTACATTAAACATATATCCTGATGATGGTTTCCAGAAGGGGTATAGGATATGAAGGTGGAGGCTGATTCAAAGTAAAATGTGCAATATTTTCCATCCACAGACTGACATTTCTGCACTTGTCTTTGGTTCCTTGGGCATTCTCATGGACACTTCCATGTGGAAGTGAGAACTTATGAACCATTTCTTAAAGTGTAAAAATATCATCTTGTGGACCCTACCTCTTCTCAAGACAAAACTGGGACCCAAATTTCTTGAATGATCAGGGTATTCCATTACTTTTTGTGATTCCCTCACATAGTGGTTGCAGATTAAAGTAAACCTTGAAACCTACCTCGTTCAAATTTTCTCTTAATTAACATGCCCACCATTTCTCCACAGATCACTGGAAGTATTTCAGCATCAAAATCCACAGTCCCATCTGTGGGCTTTCTTATCTCTGAAAGAGAAGTTTCTTTATTGTGTCTCATTTTAAAATTGCACACGTAAAACGTCCTCCCATGTTGAGGTTGTTTCTATAAAGACAGAGGTTCTTAGGAAATTTTATTTCACAAATCTCCAGAGTTTCTCAGTTTTTCTTTCAGTGGTATTTTTGTTGCATAATGAAAGATGTACATCTTGATCTCACCTCTGAAACCTCATACAATTAGAATGCTTTAGCAGAGACTGGCTTCAATATAACTGTTTTAACTTCCAATCCAGTCAGCCCCCTTGATTCTTACATGACAATGAAACATACAGCTGCTGTCATGTTCTGCAAGAAGCTCTCCAGCTATGCTCTTCCACTGCAGTTAGGTAGTGGAGACAAAGTCAAACACTGTGCATGCAGCTCCTGTTTGAGCTCTGACTCAGTGGCAGAGAGGATAATGATGGGTAACCTAATGGAGAGGGTGTCTACTTGATATTTGTGTTCTCTTGCTTTACCTCATTTTTTCTCCTCATCAGCTTTCTCCAAAGCTGAAAGAGGAGCTCAGGAAACTCTAGAACAATCTTCAAATTGCATGGCTAGCTGGACTACTGCTGTCTGACAATGGTGTGCCCTTTATCAAAAGCTACATCCAATGCTCTGATCATCAAACTCTATGACCTCATCTCCTCTTGTCCACACTTCTCTAATATGGCTCTTTGGTCATTGAAGGCTGTTGTCCCCAAGGAAGGAAGAAAGGGGTCAGCTCTTTCCTGCATTGTGATTAGGACAAAAGTGATTGGGGATTAATGGCATTGTATTAGGTCAATTCTGAAAATCTGAGTTCTGTTCTGTTGGTAAGGATGCTTCATTCTTTCCCATGCTTCGGAGTGCCTAGCAGTGGTTGGTAAACTCATTAGTCAACAGAGCCAAATATCAACAGTACAACGATTGAAATTTCTTTTGAGAGCCAAATTTTTTTAACTTAAAATATATAGGTAGGTACATTGTTATTAACTTAATTAGGGTACTCCTAAGGCTTAGGAAGAGCCACACTCAAGGGGCCAAAGAGCCGCATGTGGCTCGCAAGCCACAGTTTGCCGACCACGGGTAGAGGATTTGTTTATATTCTTTGGAAATGCCTTTGCCCTGCTTGTATCTGACCCTTCTGCATGAAAAGTCTGAGTCACAAATGATTATTAGAGAGAAAGATGAAGTTGCAGCCAGTGGAATGGTTTTTAGCAGTGAAGGAAGAGCAAAGATGCAGGCACCTGAGGAGGAAACACCTAGGAAGTATGGGAGATAGAGAGGCATAATTATATCTGGGATTCACAAATGCCCTGAGTCTTCCTTCCAGAAGGAAACCGCCCTAGTGTAGCTCTTCAGTGTAGAGTGCAGACACAGATCCATGAATACAGGAAAGAAAAGACATATAAAGGGCATTCCAACTTATGAAGAAAAAGGTTGTTAAATGTATTAACCACTTTTACCTACTTTCAAATATTCTAGAACCAAATATAAAATCTTTAAAACCTTTGTATAAATTTTATGTAAAGCCATAAAGGAAAACCCTGACAGATTTAGCTATCTAAAATTTTCAAACTTCTCTAGGAAAAAACATACAATTAAAAACCTAAAAGTTAACATTAAATGAGACAAAATATTAACAATATACATTTTCAAAATTCAACATGTAATATATTAACATACCTATTCTTGGACAGTATGACCAACATAACAGCAACACAGATAAGACAGATACCAAGCATTTGTAGAAGAGTAACAGATGACCAATAACCAGTGAGAAATGCTCAACTACACTAAAAAATTATAGTAATGCAAATTAAAACAGGAATAAAATAAAAGTATCTACTCTTAAATTGGCAAAATGTGTGCTTGATATACTGATTAAAATAAGGGCAATGTAACACTAGGAATAGATTAACTCAGATAAGTAATGTAATTCTAAATATGTTAATACATGGGCAGGCAAAATCTGAAAAGATACCCAACAAAGTCTATAAAGTTCATAGATTTTAAAATTTAAAAAGCAACAAAAATGTGAGCATTTAAAAAATATAAATTGCCTATTTGAAAGATGTAAAGTAACCATATAAAAGTAAAATATTCTCTCTCTTTTTTTTTAATCTTATGAAAGGTGGTAGTTCTCTGTTGTGTCTGTAATAAATTCCTCAAAACTTTGCAACTTAAAGTAACACAGGTTTTTATCTTGCAGTTCTAAAGGTCCGAACTAAGTTTCACTGGCTTCACGTTAAAGTGCCCACAGGGCTTTGTTCTTTTCTGGAGGCTATAGTAAGAAAGAATCCTTTTTTTTTTTTAACCTTTTCCAGCTCTAAGTGCTGCCCACATTTCTTGACTCATTGCCTTCTGCTTCCATCTTCAAACACAGCCAGTTTACATCTCTGATCATTATTCCATAGACACAAAGCCCTCTCTGCACAGCAGGAGAGTTTTTCTGATTTTAAGCATCTACATGATTTGACTGGGGCCACCCAGATTATCCAGGATAATCGCCCCATTTCATTACCTTAACCCCATTTTCAAACTCTCTTTCACCATCTAAAGAGACAGATTAGAGGCTCCAGGGACTAGACATGGACATCTCTGTTTCTCTTGGTATAAAATTCTCAAGAACCTTATAGGTCTCCCATGTATGTCATGGGGATTTGCTGCATTAGACAAGAGGCTCCTCCACAGATGTTGCCTATATAATCACATATCTATATTTTACTTCAGCTGAGATGGCTGAGGAGATCTATGAGTTTCATGCTTAGTCTCATCAAAGAACCTTTCTGTGACTAAATATTCTGATCTTTCGCTGCTTCCGAGGCTCTAGCAAAAATTTGCTCAGCCACACTCTTGGTTATTCTACAGAGCACACTTAACCTGACAGAGAATCTCAATTTTAGCATCTTTTGTAGCCAGAGTAAGCTAAGACAATCCAAATCATCAAGTCTTGATTTCTTTTTGTTGAGCAGTTCTCCTCCCCTCAGCTTATTTTGTTCTTCTCACATTTTACTTTAAGCAGCAAAACAAAACCAGCTGCATCTTCATCACCTAGAAACCTCCTTAGTGTATATCCAGAAAGTTTTGCTTTCCATATATCTGCAGGACAGGATTCCGCTCCACTTTCTGTGACTATATAATAAGAATCCTCTTCCTCACGTTTCCAAATACATATTCTTTATTCCCTTCTGAGCCCTCACCAGTCACACCTTTAACCTTCATGTTTGTACATACTTGTGCTGTCCAGGATGATTTATGAATTCTCTGAGACAACATAGATGTTCTCTTCCATGTCTTTCCTCCTTCTGAGTCCTCCCTAGGTCTTCAGCATCCACATTTCTACAAACTGCTCAAGGCAATCTAGGCTTTTTTTTTTTCCAATCATTCTACTTAAAATTCTTCCAGCCTCTACCCACTGCCCAAAGCCATTGCCACATTTTTAGGAATGTTTTAGAGCCATAACCCACTTTTAAGAACCAAAGTCTGTATTATTTTCATATTGCTGCCATAACAATTTACTATAAATAGTGGGCTTAAAGCAACACAATTCATCATCTTACAATTAATGTCAGAATTATGAATGGCCTCACTGGGCTAAAATCAAGTTTGTAACTGACTTTCATTCCTTTCTGGAGGCTGTAGGGGACAACTTTTCCTTGATGTTTCTGCTTCTTAAGGTCACCCACATATCCTATTCCCTTCTTCCATCTTCAGAGCCAGCAATATTGCATCTCTCTGACCATTCTTCCATAGTCACTTATCCCTCTCTCCATAGCCAAGAAAAGTTATCCGAATTTTAAGGATTAGGGAAGTATATTGGGTCCACCCAGAGTATCCAAGATAATCTCCCTCATTTTAAGGTCCCTAGTAGAATTAAATCTGCAAAGTTCACTTGCCATGTAAGATAACAGATTACATGTTTCAGGGATTAGGGCACGGACATCCTTGAGACACCATCATTCTACCTACCACAATATTATAAATAATAATAATGATGAAACTCTGGTATTTAAAAACTAATTTCTACATCAAAAGCAAACAAAATCTTATTCACTCTTACTTTTTTTCCTCTCAGCTTTTTCTAAAGTAGATTTGTTTCCAAGATTCACAGTATCTAAAAAAAAAAGGTAGTAGTGAGAAATTAGAAATAAATAAATAAAAGTTGCAGATCTTAGCATGATTTATAGTACAGAAGGCTTTAGTTTATAAGGATCTTTCATCTATTGATTCTCTCTTTGTTCCAAAGAAACTAAAAACTTCAGAATTAAGAAGTAGAAATCCAGGATTGGCCATGCATCTTCCTTTATTTCTCAATAGGACTTTGAAAAACACCTTAGTATTTCAGTTTATGAGGGATAGGAACAGACCTGGTCTTAAGAAGTCTGGGTGCATGGGAGGATGCTGACCAAACTGAGCCACACACTAGCAGGGCTTCTCTGTTGTTTTTGGGTGTTTTTTGTTTTTTTTTTTGGCCCTCTGTATTTTGCACTGCATTCTCTTTCTTCTTTTACACATACATAGCTTATGGATTTGTGTTCATGTCTGTAATTGTATTATATTTTAGCTCTGCTTCTTTCCCAAGGTGGTCTTAGAAATTTGAAATTGAAGAAGGCAGGTCTTTTAATTGGCTTCTTCACAGAATGATTTTGTGAAACAGAGTTCCTTCACCCCTCTCCCCAGTACAGGAGACCACTAGGAATACCTAGAAGCTAAGTTAACTCAGGTCCCTCTAGTCCAGTGATGGCAAAACTTTTGAGCTCGGTGTGTCAGCATTTTGAAAAACCCTAACTTAACTCTGGTGCCGTGTCACATATAGAAATTTTTTGATATTTGCAACCATCGTAAAACAAAGACTTATACTTTTGATATTTACTTTATATATTTAAATGCCATTTAACAAAGAAAAATCAACCAAAAAAATGTGTTCGCGTGTCACCTCTGACACACGTGTCATAGGTTCGCCATCACTGCTCTAGTCTGTGCCTGATGTGTGTGACCTGCAGGTTGCTCCAGGTCCTACCAATAAGGTGGTGAAGTTCATGCATAGTGGGCAGCTTTTCCCAACCTGAAGCACTTTTCTTACCCCCACTCTCACTCTGCCTGCTATCCCCACCCCCATTCTACCTCAGCTCCCATCTTCACTCTATCTCTTACCTCCACTCTCTTTTATCTATTATCTCCACCCTCATTCTACCTCTTTTTTTCATTCTTTCTTTGTATCATTCTAAACATGTTTAAATATTTATTAGCTGGAAAAATGGATCAGAGAAGTATCTATTCTAATAATAGAGGGATATGCAAATTGGTCAGGATGCCATCACATAACGACCAATCAGGACGGGAGCGGGGCCGCAGCAGAGACCTCTCAGCACACCTGCGCCGGGGGTCTGCAGGGTGCAGAGAGGAAAGGAGAGCACATAGGCAGTTAGGGGGATCAGGCCAGCAGGGGAGAGCAGTTAGGGCCATCAGGCCAGCAGGGAAGCAGTTAGGGGCATCAGGCAGGCAGAACAGTGAGTGGTTAGGAGCCAATGGTTCTGGATTATGAGAGGTATCATGGATTGGAGAGGGTGCAGGCTGTGCTGGAGGACCCCCACTCCTGTGCACAAATTTCGTGCACTGGGCCTCTAGTACATACATAAAGCCTAAATTTTAAAAATGATATCAAATTATATTTTTTTAATATTTTTATTTATCAATTTTATTTTTAACTAGAGGCCCAGTGCACAAAAATTTGTGCACTTGGGAGGGTCCCTCAGCCCGGCCAGTGCCCTCTCGCAGTCTGGGACCCCTCTGGGAATGACCACCTGCTGGCTTAGGCCAGCTCCTGGGGGATTGGGCCTAAGCTGGCAGTCAGACATCCCTCTAGCAGCCTGGGAGCCCTCAGGAGATGTCCAATTGCCAGTGGGAAGCAGGCCTAGCTGCAGTCAGAAAACCTTAACACTGCTGAGGAGGGGGGAGAGGCTCCCACCACCACAGCTGTACTGGCAGCCTTCAGCCTGGCTTGTGGCTGAGCAGAGCTCCCCCTGTGGGAGCACACTGACCACCAGGGGACAGCTCCTGCCTTGAGCGCCTGCCTCCTGGTGGTCAGTGTGTGTCATAGTGACCAGTGATTCCCAGTCACTCTGCTGTTAGGGTCAATTTGCATATTACCCTTTTATTATATAGGCTAGAGGCCTGGTGCATGGGTGGGGGCTGTCTGGTTTGCCCTGATAGGTGTTCTGGATCAGGGTGGGTGTCGCGCTGGCCAGGGTGAGGGGCTGAGGGCCGTTTTCAGACTGGCCACACCCGCTTCAGGGGTCCTGCTGGGTTGCCTGGCCAGTCAGGGTGAGGGGCTGATGGCTGTTTGCAGGCTGGCCACAGCCCCTTCAAAATGGGGATCCTCGCTGGGGTGCCTGACCAGCCTGGGTGAGGGGCTGATGGCTGTTTGCAGGCTGGCCACAGCCCCCAGCCACCCAAGCTCCCAGTGGAGGCTGGTTGGAAGCAGGTATTTGGGATTTATTTGGCTTCTATAATTGAAACTTTGTTGCCTTTTGTGGAGGCCACAGCCAGTCAGGAAAGCGGGAAGTTTGGCTTCCTTCATCGCCAGGGCAACCAAGCCTTCTGCTTGCTCCAGCTCCATGGCTGCCAGCCACCATCTTTGTTAGGTTAATTTGCATATAGTAGCTCTGATTGGCTGGTGGGCGTGGCTTGGGTGTAGCAAAGGTACAGTCAGTAATCATCTTTGTCTTTTATTAGCGTAGATTTAAGTTATTGAGGTGATTCTCGTTGACAAAACCATGTAAGTTTCAAGTGTACAATGCAATAAAACATCATTTGCACACTGCATCAATCACCCATTACCCCAAGCAAAGTCTCTTAGTTTAGCTCATTTTTGCTAATTATGCTGGTTTCTGGCAAAGGTATCTCTTTATACCTCTCCTTGTCTTTCTGTGTATGTTTTTATTAATCTCCTTTCATGAATATCTTAGCTCTCTGAAATTTTTCCTTTTTCTTTAACTCTTACCCCAATATCTTCCTCTCTCTGAATATAGAAATACACTCTCTGATATCAACTTTTACATCTACCATTTCTGTTTTTGATATTTTTTCCCAATTACTGGGGACATTTTTCTGCTGAATCCCTGCATAAGGCACTTGTTCCCTCCCCTTTCTACCTCTAACCAAGGTCACCAGGACTGTCTCCATGAGCCCTGATGACATATCCCAGACCCTTGCCTGGTTCCGGGATTCACATCACACATTCTTTCAGCCAGCCTTACCTATACTGTCAGACACTTGGTTACAGTCAGTCCTTGCTTGGGCTTCAGATTTAACTCCCGAATTTAAACATGGCTTTTCCTCCTTTATATGCACTGGGTCTACAGAGCAGGAACTGGTTTTGTTTCCCTGGTGGAGTAGCTCTGCTCCTGGACAAAATTGTAATAAATGAAGAATTTCATTAGCCTCCCCTAAGGGAGTGAGCACCCTCATGACAATCAATAAGCCCTTCTTCCTGTAATTCCACTGCAGAGGAAAGCTCCCCCAGCCCTGTCCCTTTTTGCTGCTCAACCCTGTCCTTTCTTTGTGCCTCTCTTTATAAAAATTTTTTTTTATTGATTTTTAGAGAGTGGTAGGGAGAGGGATAGAGAGAAACATCAATGAGAGAGCAACATCATGGATCAGCTGCCTCTTGCACACACCCCTACTGGGCATGGGCCCTTCAACCCTAACATGTCCCCCAATACGGAATCAAACCAGTGACTTCTGGGTGCAAGGGAGGATGCTGACCAAACTGAGCCACACTAGCAGGGCTTCTCTGTTGTTGTTTTTTTTTTTTTTTTGGCCCTCTGTATTTTGCACTGCATTCTCTTTCTTCTTTTACACATAGCTTATGGATTTGTGTTCATGTCTGTAATTGTATTATATTTTAGCTCTGCTTCTTTTCCAAGGTGGTCTTAGAAATCTGGAATTGAAGAAGGCAGATCTCTCATTTGGCTTCTTCCTAGAATGACTTTGTGAAATAGAGTTCCTCCCTCCTTCACCTTCTAGAACCCTTTGGAGTATTTACTTGAGAAAAAAATTGAAACTGTATTGAGTTTGAGTGATTGACCTCTTTAGGTTTAATTGTCCCAGCCATTACAAACCAAAAGTTAAAATATGAACAATATTAAATTAAAGCAAATTTGTATTTTAGTATAAAGGTATTAAGAAAAAAAATAGAACCTTTTGTAAAAACAAAGCAAAAATCCTGTTCATTTGTAACCATGAAAAGTTCTTATTTGCTTGCTCTTACCTGCTTTGCAAAGTATTTTTCTAGATGTAGGTGATTTTATGAAATCAATGGACTCTATAAAGTAAAAGAGAGAGAACAGTATTTGTTTGCAGTGGTCTTACATAGTCTATTGCAACTCACACAACAGGTAGGGTTTGTGATAATTTCAGTGTTGAGATTATCATTTTTCTCTTTCTCGCAATTGTACCCAGTTCTAGTGCTCAGGGTCATAATGCTGGGCTCCTGCCTGGCTCTCCATTTTACTTTCCATGTGAATTAATAAATGACCCTCAAACATTATCTCCATTTTCCTCCACTGTTAATGCTGGGATAACCTACTTACCCTATCTCCCTGTTAATTTTTTTGTGAAGACAAAATGAACTTGTATTCACAAAAGCCCTGTGAAAAATCAAACTGTAAGTCAATAGTTTAAGTATCATTTAAGTTTGAGAGTAGTTGGTCTCAACTATTTTTTCTATTAGTAATTAATATTAGCACAGATTATTCTTTGAAGACGATCTAAGTTTTGCAGTAATGACAATATTATCAACAGATAGTGAAATACTATGCTCACTCACTATGGTCTATAGAATATGAACACTTTAGCATTAATAGATATGACAGTGCATAGTAAAAATGGCTGTTATTTACTAGTGTATTATTGATACATTTTCAATATTGAATACATTTATCCAGTTGAACAACCACTTATAATGCCTCCTGCTTCCTACAATTTCCCAATAGGATTGAAAAAGTTAAATGCTTAAAATTGTATCCAAGAAGTAATGAGTCAATACATATAGAGAACTTCAGAAAAAAGATTCATCCAAAAAACAGAGCTCTGGATTTAGACTCTGGATATTTGTCCAGAAATATAATCTTATCTGATACAATTTAGAGTTATAAACAGGTGGCTTCTTGGGTCTCTCCTCCTTTGCTTGATTCTAAGGGATCTAATTTATTGATCATTGAAAAAGGAATAGGATTCTTTAGGTGTCTCAGTATGAGACCAAGGAATCGATGGAGCATGGAATTCCCTAATAATTCCCTAATACAACTTGAAAAATCATCAAAACCCATGTATACCATGGCCTGCACACAGGGCACCTGGTCCATCCCTTTAAGTCGCCTGCCTTGTAGGTTCGTGATGCTCCCATTCACTATCCCCAGAGCAGAAAGTCACTGGTAAAGAGCGCCTGTGCTCTGCTTGAATCTTACTTTCTTTCACTTCTCTCTCTTCTACCTCTTACCCCTTCTATTGTCATTTCACAATTCCTTCACCTGCTGTTTCTTTGTGGGGAGACCTTGGAAATCTTGTTTTAAGAAGAATGTTGGTAGAGAGCCACTTCTACCTCCTGGTGCTCCTTGAAATAATCTTCTCTTGTGTTTGAGCGGTAGATCCATTTTGGGACCACCTTTCAGAGCACTTTGCCTACGCTAAGCCACAAGTCAGAATGTACACTCTCTAAAAATGGAAGGAAACTTACATTTTACATTAATAAATATAGAGAACTTTTAGAACAAAAATATTATTTATAATAGTGTTCTGTTGTAACTTCAAGACAAGGTAATATCTTTTTTTTTGGGGGGGGGGGGGGTCATTTCCTAGTGGGTTTTCCTAAATAGACATGTTTCTACTATACTCTGAGAAAGAAGAAAGGGAAAATCAATCACCACTTTGTGCTCTAAAGACCTGCAGATTTTATGACTACTCATGCTACACATAGGATTGAGGAAACAGCATTTTGATAACTACGCTGAGCTCCAGCTTTACAAAGGAAATAACCCAGAATCCAGGAAGCTGGTCTTTTCTTTTCCCTTTATCTCCATGAGACTTTGTGGAAGACCTCGAAACATTTATGTGATTTTGTTTTCTCATTTAGAAACAAGAGTAACAATGGCCATCCTGCTCACTCCTCAGGGCTGTTGTAAAGAAAAAAAGTAAGACACTATTTGCAAAGGTATTTTGAAAAGTCATTCTATATGTCATGAACTGCTGGAAAACTCTCTAAAAATCAACAATTTGGGTTTCAAAACACCTTATCCATTTCTAACACAGGAGAGCTGATAAAAGTGACCCTTGACACTATTCAAACTTTGTGATTAGATGGCAATATGACCTTCCAATAAAGAAATATTTAGCTTTCTCTTCTCTATAGAAATCACTGCTTAAATCCAACAATTTATAGTCATAGAATTAGTTTTGAAATAAATTCACTAATTTGCTAGCCTATTTCTACTATATAATCAATAGATGGGTGCATAGGTTAATTAACAATACCTATGAATTAATAGACCTCATGTTTAAAAAATATAAATATAATAATTTCTTATTAACTTGCACATCCCAAAAGGTCAAGTAAAATAAACACAGAGAATGGGATTCCAAGATAAACTAGATCCGTGGTATAGGATGAACTCAGAATTGATGCTTCAGGAAACTGTAGCTCTTAATTGAGGTTCCTGCACCCCAAGCCCTGAGTTCCCACCTCCTTACCAGTTTTCCTTTTCAATGCTGAGGTGGGAGCTTTGGAGGGTCCATCTCCTTCAGTGAAGTCCTTCCTGTTGATCGCTGCACAAAGGAGAAACAACCTCTAATGTCCCAGGGTGGGGCCATGAGTCCACTGAGTGGAGAGCCCTACATGAGATCACTAGGAAGACCTAGAAGCTAAGTTAACTCAGATCCCTTTGGTCTGTGCCTGATGTGCATGACCTGCAGGTTGCTTCAGAACCTACCAAAAAGATGGTGAAGTTCATGCACAGAGAACTGCTTTGTGTAACCTGAAGCACTTTTCTTACCCCCACTCTCACTCTGCCTGCTATTCCCACCCCCATTCTACCTCAACTCCCATCTTCTCTCTATCTCTTACCTCCACTCTCTTTATACCTATTGTTTCCACCCTCATTTTACCTCTTCTTTTTCATTCTTTCTTTGTATCATTCCAAACATGTCTGAATATTTATTAGCTAGAAAGATGGATCAGAGAGAAGTATACATACATAAAGCCTTAAATTTTAAAAATGGCATCAAATTATATATTTTTATTTATTTATTAATTTTATTTTTAATTTAATTTATTGGGGTGATACTCGTTGACAAAATCGTATAGGTTTCAAGTGTACCACTCAATGAAACATCATTTGCACACTGCGTCAATCACCCATTACCCCAAGCAAAGTCTCTTGGTTCAGTTCATTTTGCTAATTATGCTGATTTCTGGCAAAGGTATCTCTTTATACCCCTCTTTGTCTTTCTGTAAATGTTTTTATTGATCTCCTTTCATGAATATCTTGGCTCTCTGAAATTTTTCCTTTTTCTTTAACTCTTACCCCAATATCTTCCTCTCTCTGAATATAGAAATACACTCTCTGATATCAGTTTTTACATCTATCATTTCTGTTTTTGATATTTTTTCTCAATTACTGGGGACATTTTCCTGCTGAATCCCTGCATAAGGCACTTGTTCCCTCCCCTTTCTACCTCTAACCAAGGTCACCAGGACTGTCTCCATGAGCCCTGATGACATATCCCAGACCCTTGCCTGGTTCCGGGATTCACATCACACATTCTTTCAGCCAGCCTTACCTATACTGTCAGACACTTGGTTACAGTCAGTCCTTGCTTGGGCTTCAGATTTAACTCCTGAATTTAAACATGGCTTTTCCTCCTTTATATGCACTGGGTCTACAGAGCAGGAACTGGTTTTGTTTTCTTGGTGGAGTAGCTCTGCTCCTGGATAAAATTGTAATAAATGAAGAATTTCATTAGCCTCCCCTAAGGAAGTGAGCACCCTCATGACAATCAATAAGCCCTTCTTCCTGTAATTCCACTGCAGAGGAAAACTCCCCCAGCCCTGTCCTTTCTTGCTGCTCAACCCTGTCCTTTCTTTGTGCCTCTCTTTTAAAAAAAAAAAAAAAATTATTGATTTTTAGAGAGAGTGGTAGGGAGAGGGATAGAGAGAAACATCGATGAGAGAGCAACATCATGGATCAGCTGCCTCCTGCACACACCCCTAGTGGGCATGTGCCTGGCTGGAAATGAAACTGATGACCTCTTGGTTCCTGAGTTGACTCTCAACCACTTAGCCACACCAGCCAGGCTCTCTGTGCCTCTCTTACTTTTGGATGTTTTACTTTCTGGGAAAAAAAAGGCCTATTTTTATCTGAATGGGTTCCAGGGCCTTTTTTTAAAAATTTATTTTGTGGACATCTTTACTTCTTAATGGTGTTGGGAACAACCCTTTATGCCTTCTTTGTGATGACTTCTCAAATCAGACATAGATGACCATTCTTCAGTCATTGTCCTTTATTTATTCTCAACATAATTGTCTTTGTGTCTCCCCCAATTTTTTTCTATTTATTGTTATTATTTCCCTCCGCATTTTTCTCTCTTCCTACTCCCTTTCTCTCTGTAGTTTTTTATCAGTGTCTCCATGGCCCAGCAGAGTCTAGGGCAGCCATGGGCAAACTACAGCCCATGGGCCGGATCCGGCCCGTTGGAAATGAATAAAACTAAAAAAAAAAGACCGTACCCTTTTATGTAATGATGTTTACTTTGAATTTATATTAGTTCACACAAACACTCCATCCATGCTTTTGTTCTGGCCCTCTGGTCCAGTAAGAACCCATTGTGGCCCTCGAGTCAAAAAGTTTGTCCACCCCTGGTCTAGGGGGAAGCACTGTAGCTGTGCACGATACAAGAAGCTGCCAAGAGTGAGATCCTCCTTGCATGTGACCCAGGTTCTCCAGGCCTCACCATAGATGGGGACTTGCTACCCACCTGATTTTTCAGTTTATCCATTCTTTGTTACTAGTATGTTTTCTACGCTCTTCTTTTCTATTTCTATTTCTTAATTATTCCTGTGAACTGTGAATGCCTTTTCTACATCTAGTTTGTCTTTCTTTATATTTGTTTTTTTAGCACTCAATCATCACCATAGTCTTCCCTGTGCCTTAACCCACAATACCAAATCCCTCCACCTGCCAGTTCCCCTCCACACTCATCAAACCCAGCCACTCAGTCTTACCTGCTGTCTTAGACTCTTGGGAACGTTGTTCATTTGCTTGTTGGCTTTTTAGTGCATCCTCATTGTCAATGGTTGTACCTGTTTCAGTTGCATTTATCTCTGGTGTGTCATGGCGGAGCTCTAAGAGTCTACGTTCAGGCTGGGCTGTATCTAGACCACGTTTAGATTCATAGATATTTTAGTTACTCCCTGCATCAATTAGAATCTAACAGGAAAATACAAAGCTCTCTAAGCTTTTGGATCAGAGGGAATTTAATCCAGGGGATTAGTTATACAGCTGATGGTAGAGCTGACAATTCCAAATGCAGGAATTTGGCAACCCAAAGAATAGTCAACAGGAAGCTATGGGAGCGATCTAGGGTGAGTGCATGTGTCACTGGATAGGTAGAAGGTCGACCATGGCTGGACTGGGTGGTGGGAGGTAGAGTCATGGGAGGTGTAGCCAATGCCAGAATTGTTGCCCAAGACTGTGATGGGGAAATACCATGCTTCTCTCTTGCTCTCTCCCCCACATCTACTCTCTTGCTGGTATCACCCAGGTGAGGAGCTCAGCAGGAAGCAGTAGCAAGGGAGATGACAAGCAAGTACACATAGTCTGTGGCCAGAGATAGAGGGCAGAGCAGAGCAGAAACCCATAAGGAATGAATCCCTGAGTAAACCACCCAGGACCAAGTGCTTCTCCAAGGTGAGCCTCCTCTGCTCATGTTTTATTCCATCGACCCACCCTACTCTGTTCCCAGAAACCTCACTAGTGTATTAATAGATAAATATTTTTCATTGCAGCTTGGATTTTTCCATATAGTACTGTTTTTCTAAGCAAAGTAATTTATATAACTATTATTTAAATATTAATTCCCACAATTTTAACATAGAACCTTGGCCCTGGTGCATGGTTTGTGCCACATCCACAGTTTCTTGGAGCCTCCTCTTGGGGGTGGGGCATGAAGCACAGTCCTTCCCTGGCCTGTGCTGGTCACAGTCAACTGTCCCAACTGAGTCAGGCTCTTCCGCACATTTATTGGTGGTTTGCTGTGCATCATTTGGGTTATAATATCACCTCCTCCTCCCCCAAAAATCAACACCCTGCGCGCGCGCACAGACACACACACACACACACAAACACACACATTGAAGCCCTTCTCTGCTCATTACTCATTCCGATTCTTTCCTCTCAACTCTCCTATTCCCATCAGCTGCTGTGGTAGATGAACTGCTAAGAATATGGATTGACGCATGTTAGATATTTTATATTCTTATTCACTTTTTTGACAAAATGTGATTTGCTAAAATACAATGGTGCTTTCAAAATCATTCTGAAAGATTTTTTCTTTTATAAAAATGTATTACTAATTTAGAACATCCTTTCTTAAATAAGACATCCCAGTATAAACTATGTAATAATGACTTTTATGTTGTTTTTATAGCAGCTCCAAACCTGCTGCCTCAGAGATGATGGGAGAGGGTTTGCTTAGGAAGCACATGGCATCCATGGTCCTGTGTGAGGGACCCAACAGGTGAGAGACCTTGACCTAGGGGGAACACATTCATCATCCTTACCCCATCACCCTCACTGCAGTGCTGGCCACCATTAGTTGTGATGTGAAAGCAAGGCTGCAGCCAGATTCAAGCAAGACAGAGGCAGAAAACTGTGAAGCCAAGTGCATTGGCATTAGTTCCAGGTCCAGGCTGCCAGAAGCTGGCAGCAAGTGCATTTCAGGAGTATGGAAGGAGCGACTCTCCCAGGCAACCAGAAAAATGAAGACTCTGTTATCTACAAATCCTTGGCGAAATTGCCAATGCAAAGACTGACTATTCTGGGCAATTAGTTCTAAAAAGAAGCAGCCCTCCTACCACAGCACCTGCCAGATGGGACAAGGAAGCAAAGGGTCATATAACAGTAAACAGGAACAGACCTTTGTAATTACAGGCATCTGGGCCTAACCACATCACTCTTTGATAAGAAGTATCACCAGTTCCTGTGAGAAGAAATGAGAGGTTTATTTCAAAAATTGAAGTATAGGCTGTGACATTCTCCCCTAATCTCATTTACCTTTTATAAAGTAGGAGTTCAAGATCCCCTCCCCCAGGTATCAATACAGAGCCCATCTGGACCAGGAGGATCGTACTCATCTCTTGCCATCAGTTGCCCTCTGTCCTCAGCCAGGCCATCTCACTGAGATCATCCACAAGCCACTCAGAAACCAGAGATGGCTTTTGTTGTCACCCATGACTTAGGGAACCTGTTTTTGTTGTCAGCACTACCCCGACTGGTGACTTTACCTGACTTCCTACAAAGTCATGTCTCCTTGTCCCACCCCACTTCACACCACACCCTCCCTAAGCATGTCTGTTTCTCTGTCTTGTTGGATTTATATGAGGTTCAAGTCTGATTCTCCTGTACTTCCTCCAGTTCCTGATGTTCTTGTTTCTGTATAATTCTCTCTGCATAGTTCCCTACTTTTGACTCATGTTTCTTTCTTTTCCGTGAAATAATCTGGCTGTGTATAGGGTTAGGCACACAGACCCTGGATTCAGAATGCCTGGTTCGTCTTGCTCATTTGACCTCAGGCCAACTACATACATGGCCTCGAAGATTTCAGTCTCCTTTTCTGCAAATGGACAGAAAGTGATACTTTCCCCCAAGGGCAGCTGTGAGCACTAAGCCCACAACTGCCAGAGTAAATTGTCTATAAGTGAGTTCTTAGTAATATGGTTGTTGTTACTGTGTCCTTGAATCCTTTTCCTTGCCTTTAATTTCCCCTTTTTCTTCATCTCTCAAAATACCCACATCCCCTCTTGCATATCTCATCACTTCCTCTCTTCTCTCCCTATGACTGCCCATCTCCTTGAATATTCCTGCTCCTGAACAGCATCTCCCACATTTAAATCAGTCCCTTTGTCATCATCCAGGATCTCTTCTGTAATGTTGACCTTAGGCCCATAGTTCTTAGCCCTTCACAGCTTCACATTCATCTTGTCACCCACAGCCATAGGGAATCTTCTCCAGCAGGATCTCTCTAAACCATAATTACTTCCAGGTTAGCATCGTCTTTAAATCTGGTTTCTTGACACACTGGGTTCCTAATCCTCTATCTTGGTTATTGGGATAATGGTATCTTGTCATAGCTCTTCCTCTAGGATCAGCCCCTGGTCAGACTCTCATACAAACAGCCCTCCCTTCCTTTTCTAGGCTCTTCAACAGGTCTTCCCTAATTCCCAAACTCCACGCAGGACTCAGGCCCACTTCCTATTCTCCTTTCCTCTTAGCAGAAGAGAATCAGTTTCTATCTGTTTGCAATCACCTTGTTCCAGGCTTAGTTGATCATTAGGCCTCTCCTCGATTTCTTCTCCATCACTTTCTAAG
Source organism: Myotis yumanensis (assembly GCF_028538775.1). NCBI lineage: Eukaryota > Metazoa > Chordata > Mammalia > Chiroptera > Vespertilionidae > Myotis > Myotis yumanensis. The sequence goes on along the minus strand of NW_027223759.1, from coordinate 29,677,967 downwards.
AGGAATTCTATTTCTGGTATCACTGAAGAGAGGGCAAGAGAAGAAGACAATTAGAGATCTTCATGGAATAGGAATCATCTGAAATTACATGTTTAGGATTTTCCACTCCTTGGATCACTCAGTGCTCAGTGGGTCCCATTCCTATTGGTAATGTTCTCTCTTCATTCGTGAGACAGAAAGAGAAAAACCAACAAAGGAGCTCTTATGCTTCCCACATAGAAAGGAACCACTTGAATGTCAGGATAAAGGAGCTGTGGCAGCATCGTGGACTTGTTACTCATGTAAAATATTTCAGCTGGCCGGGAAAGCATATATCAAAATAAATAATATACTGCTTAATAACCAATGGACATAAGACACTGGGGGGTAGGGGAGGCTGGGGGATTGTTAATGGCAGGAAAAAAAGGAGACATATGTAATACTCTTTGTAATACTTTAAGCAATAAAACAATTTTTTTTTAAAAAGGCCAACATAAATAAATAAATAATATACTGCTTATTTTGAAATGTGTTCGCTGAATTGTTCTAACCATAGAGGAAAAACAGGGATTTCCTTGGGAGGAAAACAAAGACCCTATAGAGGTTTATGTGTATAAAAGAGGACAAAATTCCAAATCTTTAAAAATGTGCCTGGATAAGAGAAGGTTTTGGCTCAGTTGAGTCAGGGAGGATGACTGCTTCCCAAAGAGAGAAGCCAGAGCACATGGGAACAACTGGACAGACTGAGATCCCAGGACAAAGGAAGGACACTCCTTGAAGCTGCAAGCAGGGACTGAATTTTGTGGCACAGGAGGACATCCCAAGAGGCCTGGACCAGGGACCTGGGAAGGCTGCCAAAAGAGGGAGAACATAGCACCAGCCCATGGCCCCTGTATGTAAGTAGCCCAGCAAACATATGGAGGAAGGTAATACACCAATAGTCCTTGGTGCAGGTCTCTGGAGGATGCCTGGGGAAGAGATGGAGGGAAGCAGTTAGCCAACATGCTTCAGGGCTGATGGCACAGGTACCTCCTAGGGCAGTGATGGCGAACCTTTTGAGCTCAGCATGTCAGCATTTTGAAAAACTCTAATTTAACTCTGGTGCCGTGTCACATATAGAAATTTTTTTATCTTTGCAACCATAGTAAAACAAAGTTGTATATTTTTGATATTTATTTTATATATTTAAATGACATTTAACAAAGAAAAATCAACCAAAAAAATGAGTTCACGTGTCACCTCTGACACACGTGTCATAGGTTCGCCATCACTGTCCTAGGGCAAAAAAGCTGTACTTATAAACCTGTACTACCTCTTTATTGTGTGGTAAATAACATTAATTTTTTAATTTTTGAAGCCAGACTTTCCAAAATCTTTTTTTTTATTCTTGTCCCATTTGAATAAACTCCCACAATCTGCTTCTCTCTCTGAGATTAATATAATTTGTCCTAGTTCTGCAGATACACAGACCCTTTAACGCTTTATGCTTGCTCCCGTATCATCACATTCCTCAGTTCATATCATTTTTCTTTCCAATTCTCCAGCATTGCATGGAAATCTTTTTGAGACCAAAAATATATAGAATAAAAAAATTTTCTAGGCAAGTCAAACAAAAATTATTGGAGGACAACTTCTTTACTAAGAACCAAGAAAAAAAAGAAAAAGAAAAGAAATCATGCCTCTCAGGGAAAAAGTAGAGAATCAAACCAGACGTATTGTACAGTATCAAAAACCATCTCTGGCAGAGCAATTGTTTTTTTGATTATTTGATTGTTGTTTTTTAAATATATTTTATTGATTTTTTACAGAGAGGAAGGGAGAGGATAAAGAGTTAGAAACATTGATGAGAGAGAAACATCGATCAGCTGCCTTCTGCACATCTCCCCACTGGGGATGTGCCCGCAACCAAGGTACATGCCCTTGACCGGAATCGAACCTGGGACCCTTGATTCCGCAGGCCGATGCGCTATCCACTGAGCCAAACAGGTTAGGGCTGATTATTTAATTGTTGATCACACCTCTTGTGAAGAATGAGTTAATAAAAACATTTCTACTTCTTCAAGAGCAAATTTGAACTTGAGTTAATTTTCTTGCTCATTAATCTGGAAACCTGATGATGGTATTCTTTCTTCTGAGTTAGTAGGCCAACACTACTAAGCTTAGAGTTAAAAATGACCAGTGACTGTAGGTGGGTAAATTGCATGTGGCCTGGGAGGATGTAGATGTGAACTATAATCCATTTTTTGTTTTCATTCAACATAGCAACTCTTGTAACTCAACTGTCCATTGAGCAATCTCTGAAAATTATGACTACAGAGTTGTTCCACGAGATAGTGACTCCCCTGGGCACTATGAGGCTAAATCAGGGCAGATCCTCCACCCATATCTAAGCTGTTACTTGAGGTGGGTTATAGTCAACTTAGTGGACTGTTGTATGGAAACTTGCAAATGGTCCCATAGGAGAGGAGCAACTGATAATATCTTTCTGAGATGTTGTGTTTCCTGTCACTTGTCCTTCTAAGTAAATCAGATGTCCCTGTGCCCCTGGTAGTCTTGTGACTCTAAGTGCCTAAGAAAACAGACCTTTAGGTGGGTGTCTATACTCTAGCCATTATATCATAAGCATTGAGAGACTCATGATATGTTTGTTTTCTTAACTGCTACATCCAGACTGCCAAGCACCTTGTGTGACACATGGTAGACACTCAATACATACCTGTGGGAATAAATTGGCCCTGGACATAAAAATGTAGGTAATAAACCTAATTACCTTTGTTGAATATTCTATAAATGCGAAGTAAATCGGGGTAATTCCTCGTGATGGTCCTGCTGAACAGTGTTCCCAGAAGAGACATGTCAAATTTCTTCTCCAGTTCACAGAGAACATCGTATATGACTTCATGTACAGCAAACCGTTTTTTAAAAGATTCTTGAGATTTCTTAAAAATGGTGGAAGGGGAAAACATAAATACAGACTTCCAAGTTACAGAAGAGCCCTAGAAGCAATGTTATTGTTAATGTATTATAATTTCCCAACATAGGTATCTTCTCATATACAGTTTTAGAATTTCTCTAATTTTGTGTGGCTACTAAGTGGAACAACTAAATCCTTCCTCCTGGAAAACACCCATTTGTAAATCTGAGCTCCTCGCCCTTTTTTACATGAGATGGAATAAGGCGCCATTAGGAAGAACAAAAATAGTTTCAAGTGAAGTAATATGTAGCCCTTTCAGGGCCTGGCTAAATGTTTTAGGAATAGACTTAGTGGGTGATGAGATACTATTCTATTGATTGAACAACCCTTGTCCCTTCCCCAGGACTGACTTGGCCTGGAAGCTCCTGTAAACTTTGCCATAGAGAAAGCCTATGCATAGGGAAAGTGAAGACTTGCATCTCTATATCTTCACCTACGTCTTCCGCTAAAATTAACCTAAATTCTAAGACTCCAGAAATACCAAAAGAAAAGGGGAAAAACAGAAAGGAAACTGTTGTTGAAAGAATAGCAAGCATCTACTTTCAAATTTGTCCCACATTGATTCTCTGTGGATCTTAATTTTCTCTGTATTAAGTATTTAAATTGATGTTCACTGAAATAAAATGTTATGTCAATTATTATTTTATTAAATGAAGTCATTCAACTTATTCACCCATTCATTAATATTATGTTTAATTCCTAGTTTATATTATACTGTATATATAATTTCTAGAAGGTATTGTACACCCACTTCAGATCCAGCCTATCTCCAGTGCTTTTCTCCCAGCTCCAAGGAGGCACCACAGAGCCTGTTCCTTCAGTCAGAATCAGGACTATCTCCAGTAATGACTGCTTCTCTTCTCTCTTTCCACCTTACAGGAACACTTAATAACAGTCCTTGGGAAGGTCTCCACTCACAGGTAACTCCTCAGTTGCCCAGTTATGCTCTGACGTTTAATTCCAGGATATCAAAGTATAACTTAGTTTGGGGTTGTTTTATCAGATTATGACATAATAAACCTCACTTACTTCATACATTTCATTGGTGATGAATTCATGGTCACGGAGAAGTTCAAGGAAAGGAAATGTTGTTTTTATTGCACCTGAAATCTCCACCTTATATTTTTTGAAGTATTTGAGTGCAATGTCACTGATACGTTTGTTTTCTATGTTCTCATCTTCTGCAGACATACTAGGGAGAAGGGATACCATTATAAAATGGCCATCAAGGTTTTGATATGCAGTAACATTTAATATATGAAGGATAGATAGGCTGTGAAGAACCAACATAATTAAAATAAGTGGTCTTGAGTAAAGGTTAGAACAAATAGAATGGAAGAAATAGACAAAACTGTAATAAAATGAAGCATAGCAAATTAGAAAGACATAATATTATTGAAAAATGCAAGCCTGTCATGATCAAAGCCATTGTAAAGTTATTTTGTCTAAAACATATCTGCAATGTTTTATGGAAACATTTTAATTGCCTCTAACCCCCTGCCAGCCTGATCTCAACCCCAACTGCCCTCTCCTGCCCGCCTGATCACCCCTCACTGCCTCGACCCCCACCACCATGGCTTTGTCTGTAAGGAAGTCGGATATTTGGAAGATAGCCAGCTATATGCACTATACTGCCAAACTGGTCATTAAAAAATTGAACCACTTTCTTACACCTTACACCAAACAGTAGTTGTCCTTAAAACCCCTCCTCAGCCCCCACCTTAGGTTCTGCCTTCGCAGTTCACCCAGATTTTGTTCTGATTGGTCAGTTTTTATGCCAGTCAGCATCAAAATCTCTGCCTCCTAGGCAGCCATTGGCTCCTCTGGAAAATCCAGAATGGCCCTGCCTTCATCTCCTCACCAGCCCTTCAGTCACGCCCCAGTCTGCTACTGGGTGTATCTCTGGCTGTTCTGAGAAATGGCACCTCAGGTCTGTGCTGGTGGCAAATTTGAATTCTCATACATGACCTAACCTTACAGTGCGAGCTCCGTAAAGGCAAGCATTTCTCTTGTTAATTCTTAGTGCACTCATAGACTTTACCTGTGTCTATGCATCTATACTAGCACAGCATGGTGACAGGTCAAACAGGTCATTTTGGTCATCACGGTCACTGCCTTTTTATATATATAGACTAGAGGCCTGGTGCACGGAATTCGTGCGCTGGGGGTGGGGTTCCCCAGCCTGGCCTGTGCCCTGTCACAGTGCAGGAGCCCCGCGATTGATCGCCCCAAAGAAGTAGGCCCCACCCACCCATCCGGGGCTCCTTGATGGATTGCCCTAAAGAGGTAGGCTGGAGTTGGGATCCCACCTCCACGCCACACTGAGCCTCACCACACAGAGCCAAGAGAAGGCAGGACCTCAAGGCAGGCCTCACCTCACAGAGCCTGGGGACCTGCCTCCCAGGCAGGCTTCATGCTGTGCACACATCGTCAAGCCCAGTCCCCCCACCTGCGTGCACCCACTGTGTGCGTAGCTACTTAGGCTTTTATTAGTAAGGATGATTATATATGGAGAAATTATTGAGGCCTAACTAAATTCCCTAAGTACTAGAAAAGGAATTTGCTGAGGAGCCTGAATAAAAATCAAAACAGGTACATAAAACTAACAGATATTATATGCACAACATATATTGAAAAGAAATAATACTTCAAACACAATAGTAAATACACATATATCATCATAATAAGAGGCTAATATGCAAATAGTTGTCACACCATGATGCCTTAATGACAGATCAGCAAGGACCTGAGGCCACACCCCCCGCCTGGTAGAGCTTGACAGGGGACCTAAAGCTACACCCCCCCACCCAGCAGGGCTTGACAAGGGTGGGGTCGGCTGGGTCTGGGTCTGGTGTGATTTCGAGGTGCGCGCATTTGGGCAGGCACTTGACTCTGGGTCCCGTGGCATGCCCCAGACTCTGACAGGAGGGAGATTTTCATGTACATTTTACTAATTTTCTTTCATCTCTGATACTTCTATTATAGAGAAAGGGCAAATAGCAATATTAAAATATTTCCTCTAAAAAAAAATATTTCCTCTAATTAATTCCCTTTTAATGTGCATGAATTTCATGCACCAGGCCACTAGTATACTTATAAACATCTAAAAGTTATGAACCTATATGAAAGAAACTATAATGTCTTATTGAAGGAAATTAAACAAGATATAAATAAATGGAAATGTAGAAGTTACCTCCAATTAGGAAAACATAGCAATTTAAAAATGTCAATCCTTCTGACTTTTTTTTTAAACTTATATTTTATTGATTTTTTACAGAGAGGAAGGGAGAGGAATAGAGAGTTAAAAACATCAATGAGAGAGAAATATCGATCAGCTGCCTCCTGCACACTCCCTACTGGGGATGTGCCTGCAACCAAGGTACATGCCCTTGACCAGAATCAAACCTGGGACCCTTCAGTCCTCAGTCCGAAGCTCTATCCGCTGAGCCAAACCAGTTAGGGCTATCCTTCTGACATGTGTAATACCACTGAAACTGGCTATCATAATTCATTAACTTATATGACAGAACAAATATCTAAGTCAAGCAAATAAAAGTATTACAAGAGTAGAGGAAGACTTAATAGTTTTAAATATTAAAAATCAGTGAGATTAAAAAAATGTAGGAAAATATTTTCAGCACACATGTCTAAGGCTTAATATATCTAATATATAAAGATTTCAGTCTGTTTACGAAATATGACATATAACCCCAATGAAAATGGACCTGAACAGTCACTTAGAGAAAAGAAAATTAAAATGTCCAACAAATACATGAATACATGCAAACTAAAACATCAATGAGGAACCACTTATCATCCACTAGACTGGCAAAAATGATTTCATAAGGGACAATGCAGCAAGGGGGAAGATTCAGAGAAGTAGGCATTCATTGCTGGTGTGAACATAAATTGCTGTAGCTGGTCCTATACAAAAGTGAAAATAATAAAGCTTTATTTTTATTTTTTTAATCCTCACCCAAGGACATTTTTCCATTGATATTTAGAGAGTGGAATGGAGCGGGAGACAGAGAGAAATATCAATGTGAGAGAGACATATAGATTGGTTGCCTCCTCCATGTGCCCTGACCAGGAACGGGATCAAGCCTGCAACTAAGGTACATACCTTTGACCAGAATCAAACCTGGGACCCTTCAGGCTACAGGATGATGCTCTATCCACTGATCCAAACCAGCTAGAGCTCTCCTATATTTTTAAAAAGTGTCATTGCCCTAGCTGGTTTGGCTCAAGGGCATATATCTCAGTTGCGGGCTCCGCCCCAGTCTGAGCCCTGGTCGGGCAGGTGCAGGAGGCAACCAATCAATGTTCTTCTCTCACATCAATATTTCTCTCCATCTTTCCCTCTCCCACTCTCTCTAAAAATCAATGGAAAAATATCCTTGGGTGAGAATTAATATATATATTAATATATATTAATTAATATATATATAATTAATATATAATTAATTATATATTATATATTAATTATATATAATAATTATATATATAATAATATAATATTAATTATATTATTATATATATAATTAATGACAAATATTACTGACAAAAATATATATATTATATATCTATATGATAAATATATATATACATAATAAAATCTTTGTGACTTTGGTTAGACAAAAAGATAGCTATAAGACCAAAAGCTTGATAAAGTAGAATAAAAAAATATTTAAACTTTTGTGCTTTAAAAGACACCATTAAAATTAAGCCCGGCTGTGGTGACTCAGTGATTAAGCATCAACCTATGAATCAGGAGGTCACAGTTTGATTTATGGTCAGGTTAGGGCATATGCCCAGGTTGAGGCTTAATCCCCGATTGTGTAGGAGGCAGCCAATCAATGATTCTTTCTCATCATTGATGTTTCTATCTCTCGCTCCCTCTCCCTTTCTCTCTGAAATCAATAAAAAAAATTTTTAAAAAGAAAATGAAAAAAACTAGTTACAAAGCAGAGAATGAGAATCTGGGCTTGGTCAAGGACAAGGACTTCTGCTGAGAGCAAGGAAGACAGATAAGATTGTGATGGTCATGCAAGGCTGGAGTGAAGCACCCCAACACAGTCAGTTCCCCCCTCAGGATATGCAGTCAAGTTTTTAAGGCCAAGAAGCTAAAGAAACCATGTCAAGTGTCCCTGAAAAACAGGGTAGAATTACCTGAAGGCTCACCATTCAGAAATGGCAACAATTATGATGAGGTATAGAGAACACGGAGTGTTATTGAAAGCTGGGAAGTCATTTTGCCCTGAGGAAGCTGTATCAATTCTGGACACAGCTAGAGGCTGACTATCTGGACTTGATACAGGTAGTGGGCTCTGGCTGGGGAATAAAGAAACTAACACAATCAACATTTTAAAAAATGTAGTAATAACAAGAAACCACAATAACTATTAAAAATTAAGTAATTGTCATAGAAGAAAGGTTTGAGATAACCATTATGAAAACAAAGTGAAATCCTAAAGCGATGATTTATTAGAGACATATAAAGTTGTGAAGGTTAAAGTTGCACCAATGGAAGAAAAGTTTTGCCCCCAAATTTAAAATATATATATATATATATATATATATATACATTTTTGAAGATAGTAGAAAAGAAAGTTTCCCTGAAGTAAAGGTAGAATTGAATCTGCCACCTTAAGAACAGGAGAACTGTGGTAAAAGACAGTGTGTGTGGAATTCACCAGTAACTGTCTTCGTCACTTTTATTTATTTGTAATAACAAGGGTGCATCTATCTTATAAAATCAGTACTATAATAATTTTTTACTCTAAATTTAAAAGCTTTAATAAGATAGAAGTCACCATAAAACAGTTAAAAGGAAGTATATTTATAAAGAAGTTTATTTATAAAATTCAAACTACATAGCAAACTCTCCCGTATCGTTACAGAAAAGATAATCACCTCAATTGATTACATTGGTCAAAAATAAACCAGCAATGAGAGACCAGGCAATTTAAATGGTCAAGAGACACAAAACCAGGTTCAACTGCCCATGTATTCTGAGAATGCAAATGAATAGGATGCATCCCTTTATCTAGCACAGCGGTTCTCAACCTGTGGGTCATGACCCCTTTAGGGGTTGAATGACCCTTTCACACTGGTCGCCTAAGACGATCAGAAAACACATATATAATTACATATTGTTTTTGTGATTAATCACTATGCTTTAATTATATTCAATTTGTAACAATGAAAATATATCCTGCATATCAGATATTTACATTATGATTCATAACAGTAGCAAAATTACAGTTATAAAATAGCAACGAAAGTAATTTTATGGTTGGGGTCACCACAACATGAGGAACTGTATTAAAGTCTTGCGGCATTAGGAAGGTTGAGAACCACTGATCTAGCACCTCTGTGAAGTCTGGGTGGAGAGATGGTTCATCAGCTAGTGGTAGGAGAATATAGTGGTTCAGCCACTAGGAAGGAAATTTGGTAGGATCCATAAACAATTAAATATTAGTACCCTTTGCCTCAACAATTTCACCTTTTGGATTTTGACACAAGACAAATACTTGTATATATGCAAAAACATAAATATATAATTGTTATTTATCGCAGTTTTTTGGTAACAGTGAACAACTGAAAAGAACATAAATGGTTTAAATATCAGTTCCATGGAGTAATGTGCAACTGTTAAGAGTGAGGTGGATCCATATGTTTACTAACATGAAAAGACGTCTAATAATTTTAATATTAATTTTTAAATGTAAAATGCAGAATGGTATATACAATGTAATCTTATCATAAAAATATAAGACAGAAATGTTTTCCATAGGAAAATAAGTTATATGTGTAAATGCAGAGAGAGACATAAAATACTATGCCTCTCTCTTCATAACACTCAACAGGACCAGGATTGGAAGCTGCAGTGGGGTGGGTTGGTGAAATAGGATTTTTCCCTCTACATACATCCATGTCATTCAAAACTTTATGATCAAGACTGTGTAATGCATTTCTTTTGTATTAAAAAGACATCCAATTAAACATATTAAGTAATGTTATTTACTGACCCATTACTAGAGAAAGACAGGATCAATAGCCTTTTCCTTGTCAGAGGTATAATGCATTACAGAGCAGAAACTGAAAGTACAGATGTAAATACTCAGCCCCGCACTCGGCTTTCACATCTTTGTCCTCCCTCTTCCTTTTACTCCAGTCAATCAAGATCCCTGGGGGAAGAACCCACACCCCTAGACCGATTTGGGAATAAGCCCAGGCTGGCCCCTCCCCAGGTCAGGTATGAGACCAAGGCACCCCAAATTTTATACTTTCTAACGTACTCTCTTTGAAACAACCTAGGTGAAAGCAGAGGGGGCCTGAGGGAAACGAGAGGGTTCAGACATCATGAGAAAATAACAAGTCACTGTCTCAAAGTATCAGAAACGACAGCGGAGTCCAGATGGGCTTCGAGCTGAGCAGTAGCTATAAGACAAGAGTCCTGTGGGTTGTGGCAGCTGCACTCACACCAGCAGCTGTCCCTCTGCAGTTTAAAGATCCAATTCCCTCACTGGTATTCCTATATTCCATTACATTGGACACCAGTGTTCCTATAAAGCAGGACGGACGTCAAGGTTTAGACGAGTGTCTAATAACACACACTAAAGCAGCAGCACAGCCAGACAGAAAGTTAAAGGAAGGGAGACAGAGACTGACCTGGTGCTGAGGTCGCTGCTGCCACTGGCCATCGTCCTGCCCTGGGCACTGCCTGGACCTCTGATCCTTCCAGTCTCCCCAGCCTGGGTCTGCTGTGGCTGCTGATCCCTGAGCAGGAAGTGAGTGAACTCACCCAGGGAGGGTTCCACCCAAACCGGGAAATGAGAAGTGAAAGTCACACTGTCTCCCTCCTCCTGCAGCCAGAAAGGAAGGGGGTGCGGGGGAGGGGGGGGGGGGCGCGAGTTCCTTTGCCATCAGGACATGTAGCAGTAGTAATAGAGAACAAGGAGGAACAGGAGGAGAGGAGGACCCCAGGGGAGGAGCAGGACCAACCCCCAGGAGTCTCCTTGCTTGTGCAAAAACATGAAAATCCCTGTGAATCCCTGTCCTCGCCTGCTGCAACTTTCTAAGAGGGTGCAGAGACCTAACTCTTTAGGTCTCACTGTTCAGAAACAGGACTGGAGAAGCAACATTCTTGAGAGCGATGGTTTCCACATTTGTTCCCCTGAGCCCCACTTCCTCTGGCTGTAAATAAGGGTTCTCACCCTATTTCATTTAACACAGAGAGGAAGGTTCTACCCTCTCTCGATGTATGTCTTTTCTTTTCTCTCAAAGAAGTAAACATCAAATCTGGACAGATTGCATACACTGATGAGAACATTTTTTTTAAACAAGAGCTCAGGGTCTCAGTGTGTCCCAAGTTCTGCACACAGGGGGGATCTCTCTCTCCCTACCCTGCCTCCTGTCTCACTTGGGAGGTAGAAGAACTAGTAAGCAGAGCCTCTGCTGAGCACAGCTATCCTCTGCTCCCATCCTCCATGGTGCTTGGGGACCAGACAGAATTTGACACCAGCCTTTTCTAGTGTCCCCTGTCTCTCCTCATCCCTGAGCAATAGGCTGCCTAGGACACCATCATGCTGAGTGTTGGCAGCAGCATCAGCAGCCACTGGCCCAGAGGGTGAAGACCTGGCACCTCTGCGGATGCAGAAATGGAGAGGAGAGACAGCTGGGACCCAAGTGGGAGCACTCAGGCCCCACACCAATGTCCCCTTCTGAGAGGGGGCCCATCAGTCAGCAGAGCAGAAACTGAAAGTACAGATGTAAATACTCAGCCTGCACTGGGCTTTCACATCTTTGCACCCCCGCCCCCCGCCCTCCCTTCTTCCTGGGGAGAAGCTGAGGCTGGTAGTTCTGTGAAGGTGAGTCTGCTCCTTGGTGGGTCTCCCTGGGCTCATCCTGCTGGAGAGGCCAGGGCTCTGTGCTCCTCTGAGCTCCAGTGCAAGGGACAGTGGCCTGGGGATGGGGGAATACGTGTGGTTGACTGGAGCAGCCTGAAACCTTGAAGCTAAGCCCCTTTCTGGGGTTCAGACTTAGGAATTCTTTTTTGGTACCATCTAAACCGTGTCCCCTGATCCTGCTTTTATCAGGAAAAAATGATGGTATTTTGATCCCCATCTGTCTCACCTTCTGCCTGGCAATTGTTTTAGAACTCATGTCAGGATACTTGCGAAGAGTTTATACATAGAATTTGAGGCTAGCTGCTTGTGAGGTTCGCTCTACTTCCAGGTTCACCCAGTTTTTGTTCTCTGGAAGCAATGGTTTGGGTAGGAGCTCACTCCGCAGATCAGAAACAGAACTCTCCATCCCCACTAGATGCAGACCAACCCTGCCCATTCCCAAGCCCAGCCTGCTTCTGGCTTCTTAAATGGCAATGGCTGCTGTACCCCTGAGTCCCTGCCAACCAAGAGAGATACATAAGAGGCATCAGAGGCACGTCCGTTAGGAAATACATAAGCCGTGCTAGGTACATTATGTACTTCTGTGGTCACAAGAGCACACACACACACCTACTTAGAGTGGGCTTGTTTCATAAACAAAAATAACAGAACAAGTAATATGCCTAGAAAAGACATGGTTTATTTTAGAATTTCAGTTGGAGTTAATACTTAAAAACCATTTATACATATGAGATATAAAAGTTGTTGCCAAAAAGCTGAAGAGTATATTTTTCTTTGTTAAAGAAGGAGGTTGAGTTATGGTTTTTGAATCTGGTATTTTGTTTCAAGGACATGTCTAGGCAGCCATCTCTTCCCAAGGGATTTGGGCCACAACCTTCCCTCTGCCTCCTACCTGCTCTAAATCCCCAGTGTCCGTAACAAAGGAAGAAAGGGCACCCAACTGTGTATAGTTGAGAGTTCAGGTCATGTTTTTGCAATGTTAATTACTTTCCTTTTATTTTAGCTTGAAAAACATCCGTTAGCACTTCTTATAAAGCAGTTCTAGTGGTAATGAACTTTCTCAAGTTCCCTTTGATGGGTCTATTTCTCCTTTAATTCTATAGGACAGCTTTGCTGAGTACTAATCTTCCTTAACAATTATTTTTTTTCAATATTTTCAATATATCATCCAATCTCTCTTGATCTGCAAAATGTCTGTCGAGTAATTTTCTGATAGTCTTGTGGGGGCTCCGTTGTATGTGACATAGTTTCTTCTTCTTTATTGAACTTACAATTTTGTTTTCTAATTTAATTTTGTTGTATGTTCTTGTTTTGTTTTCTGAACATTGTTTTCTAATTTAATTTTGTAGTATGTTCTTGTTCTGTTTCCTGAACAGCAAACACTTGCTTGAAATTCAGCTCAAATTTCTCCTCCTGTCTAATTCCCCAGCAAAAGTTATTGCACTGAAAAGAAAAAAGAAAAAAATAATGACATTTATTATCAGTGTCATTAGATACCTTACAATTTGAGTATGATCAGAACTTTTGCCTAAAACCCTAAATTACATTAACCAGGTTAAGATTAAAAACTCATGTAGCTAAGAGTAATTTCTTTGTCCTAAGTGCATGATTATTTACTGTTATCTAGGCAAAAATGAAAAATCATTACCATACTTGGGGACTCTTACTCATTTGGTTTGGGTTGTCTACGTTAGTGATAATTGGAAAAGTAATCTAAGGTCTGTGTAACAACCAAATATCACAGATGTCTCAGTATAATTAGTTATCTTTCTTTCACGTTGTCACTTATATTCCTGTCTGTTAACTATATATTAATTTACATGCAAAGGAACTTGGAGTTTGAAATTTCTGAGAAGTTTGGGAATATTTGAAGAGAGATAAGAAACACAATATAACTTTAGGATGCAATTCTCTTATTGGTTTGTTTGGAGCAGGGAGGACACAGTGTTCTCAATGGGCACCTCTTGCCTTTGAGGAGAGGAATGAGCTCTCAGGGGCCTGTGATACTCTATCTTGAATTATAAATTTCACTCACTTTTGGATCCCTTGCTTCTATAGACTTATGATAGGATGGGATAAACTATAAAAATTTCCCTACTCTAAAAAATGAGAGCAAAATGACTCGATGGAAAGAAAATGAAATAGAAACAGGGAAACCCACTTACCTTTTTAGATGCCCTGTGTACCAAAAAGATGCGGCGCACATCCTGCATAAACTCCATCACATTGAGGTAACGCCGCTCAATTAGCTTCTTCTTGATTTCATCCAGCACCAAAAAATCTGCCATGCATTGAAAATTCTCGATTCTCTGATGAAAAAATAATATTGAGAGGATTTCTGATACAGTACAATGTCTGCCTTCTGTGGATTCCTATAAAATCCAGCTGAAATACATAGTGAGAAAAACAGCATCTCGTGTTCTCACTCCCATGCCTTGCAGATCACCAATCCCACAAGAGCCCATGTCAAGGTCAGACAACATTATGGAGGCCTGTAATAATGTTTTGTTATTGTTACTCACATAGTTATCACGTTGAATATTCGGAAAACCATTGCTCTCTGAATGGCAATAGAGCATCAAGAGGAGGAACTCACATTTCTACAAGAGAAGAAGGATTTGAATGAAAATCAGCTTAGAGAGCATGAGCCCATATGCATGCAAAGCAGAGCCATGGCCACACTAGTTTCCCAGAAGTTTCCTCAAACATGCATGGCTCTAGGAAATAGACATGTAATGGCTGATTTTTTTTCTTTTCTGCAAACAGGTTCTGGTGAGTGTTCAGCATGGTTGAGATCTGGTCAGAAGAGCAGACTCCCTTTGGTGCCCTCCTCCCACCCTATGACTGTTGACTTCTCACATGCAAGCAGAAAGGAGCGATCTTGGGGTTTGAATTTGACTCACCAGCTGCGACTCAGGCCCCATTAGCCTCACCAGGACCTCAGATTCCCTGGCAGACTGCTGACTTCCTGAACACTCCTTCACCCTGCACAAGGTGCACCTCCACGGGCTCCTGAGAGGTTCGGCATAGGTGAGCAAGGCAAATCCCCAGAAACAGCCACTGTCCCTATGGCTGCCACTATTTTCTTTTCACGAGTGGCTAATGGGCACAACCTGAGAATGAAGGGGATACTCCCTAGAGTCCCCAAGACCTACATGTGGGGTCTGAGCCAATGACCCTCCTCCCATCAAGGGTAGCGGCAGGAATTGAGGGGGTAGAGGTTGGTGTCAGAGTGAGTGGTGGGCTCTCCTTTCCCTTTCTGAGCTGCTGGGAGCACAAGGAGCCCTGCCCACCAGGCCTGAGTGCCAGAGATTAGGCCTTAACCCTTGGGCTCTTGGGCCTCAATAAACCAGTTGAAAACATGGCAAAAAGTCCATGTTTCCTGCCATTTCTGAATAAGTACAGGACATAAACCACTGTCATTTCCACTCCTGTGAACAGGAATCTGCGCTGAGAAAGTTCTGGAAAGGACAGTAGTGGTATGTAGGCAAAGACCCAGCTAACGGCCTCAGCCTTCCATAGGTAAAAGGAAAACATTACCCTCCAGCTCACGGGTCTTTAAACAGATCCCAGGATCATACCATTGGACACCACACCTTCAACCCTGCTTCTTCCCCATCTGGACACAAGGAGGAACTCTGCAGGGGGAGTGTGGGTGACAGTAGGAAAAGTCCCTAAAGGGAGCCGGGGCTGCATCTCACAAACCTCTCAGTTTCCACAGGTGGGAGGTGACAGTCCCCATGAAAGAAGCTCAAACAAGTAATACAGCAGAAGAGATTTCCTTCACGGCAGCAGATCTTACATACTTCTGAACTTCTCAGCTAGAAGGTAAAACAATGTATTGCCCGTGAGACCCCAGAAGCCAATGCTATGAGAATCTAGAATGCACAACATTTTGTGAACCTGGAAGAACATATATGAATCAGAAACTATCAGAAATTATTTGAAAAAAATAAAATAAACATTAAAAAATAAACTTTATTTGTCCATTCCTGCCTCCTGAGAGACTCAAGACATCTTGAAAACATCTTGGGGGTATCTCTGTCCCAGATAGAAAGATCCTGTCTATGCCATGGACCTATCTTGTGACCATCTGAGTTAACACAAATGAGATTGGCTTGGGGTGTGGCCCACCCACTGATGAGTGCTGGGTGGAGGGAAAGAGGGACATTGAGGAGCAGGAAGAGAGAGGGATGGCAGCTTCTGCCTTTCTCTGCTCTAACTATTTCTCCTTTCTCCAAACATGTGTGGCCTGTGCCATCACTCTATCAGCCTCGATGCTGTATCTCTTTCATTTCTCATCCTTCTCTTCCTCCAACATTTAGACAGAATCCCTCAGGTTTCCACCAAATCACGCTCAAAGCTACAGTTACATCGCTATGTCTCCAGCTCCCAGATGTCCAGCCTGTCTTCTGCATTTGTGCACATCTTTATGCTCACTCAGTGTTTCCTCCTGGGGATTTAAAGAACACCCCAAACTCATCCAATCTAAACCTCATATATGCATCTGTCCTCACACCCACTACATGTCCATTCTTAGTGCTTCCATTTCATAAAACATTAACCTTTGACCACAAATCTGAGAATCCATCCTGGGTCTATACTCTCACTCATATCCCAAATCTTCTCTATGCCCACTCTTCACAGTAATTTTTAAGCATCTTTTGCTAGTTCCATTGTTCCTATAGGTTCCACTGCATACAGGGATGCTGAGACCCTAATGAATAGATCCACCTTAATACAGAGAAAAGTGGTCTGTTTCTCAAAGTCTCTATTATATCTCAGTTAGCAACACACAAAGATCAGAAATGTCTTTCCTGAAGCAAATGACAGAGTAATTTGAAGCATAGTTACTTAATCTCGCTTTGCGGAGAAAGTAGTAAAAATGAGAAGTTATTAATTAACAGTTATTTTGAATATTGATCTGGACTTTGGGGCAAAAATTCTTGTGTTTGGCAAAGTTAGAGTCTGGTCATTTATTTTGCTTTTAAAAATGGCCATATATGAGAAAGATCAAAACAGAGAATGTCTTGCCAAGAGCTCCCACTCTGTGTTCTGGGAGAATACTGAGTCACAGCCTCAATGGGGACTGAGACTGCTCTAGCATCAAGACCTAGTGCCATTTTCCTTCTCCTCACTGGAGGGATGCACAGATCATCATCATCCTCCAGAAAGTAGTGACCCTCTTCCAAAAACAAGGAAATAACATATACAACTAATGCATAAGAATCTCGCATCCCTAATCTTTAATCAAGTTTAGAACCATTTACTCTTCAGCTTTTTGTTTCTTAGCTTGGCTGCCTATTTGAATTATCTGAGGATAGTATGTAAAATACTAAATTCCTGGTCCCAACATCAGAGACTCTAAATTAATTAGGCTGGTTTGAGGCACAGGCATTGGTATTCTCCTTAAGTCATAGACTGAGTAACTTGTGTATCAAAATCATCTGGAGACATTTTAAAAATTCTATTGTCCAAGTCATAACTCAGAATGATTTAATCAAAATTTTGTCTAGAGTGGGATTCAGGCAATGTTATTTTTCAAAGGTCTTCAGGTGATTGCAGTATGCAACTTGAGTTGAGATTTAGACTGAACAAGTGTGGCTATCAATGCATAAGATATTGTAAGGCAATGTTGAATTGGCTTGTAATGTCTATCCTAGAAAAGACTATTAACAAGAGTGAGGGTACTCATGCTGGAAGAGCTGCCTTCTCGTCCCCATGGAATCTTGACCATGAGTAGTATGACATGACCCTCTGCATAACCATCTGTCATTCAGAGTACTCCAGAGATAACTCCACTACCTCCTATGGCTCTTCTGGGGCACTGCCCAAAGTTAAAATGAATCCAAGGCCCTTAGTACTACAAGTCTTCTTTTATCCTCATCTTCCCTTTTATCCAAATCCCAAGATTGCACCTGATTGACTTTTCACAGAAAACTGACTACCAGGTATTACACTTACATTACTTTTGTATATTCATTAGAATGACTTGGCCTCTTTCCTTTCAGGAAGCTTCAGCTTTTATCTTCACCCAGGGAAGAGAAGTCATAGACAAGACTGAGCCACTGGAAAATGACTTGAGAAATGGTCATGTCACTGTCTGCCTCTCTGAGTAGCATAGAATCTTCTGCTTCCTAGTAGTTATTCTTCCATGGTAGACAACAAAGTTGAAGCAATCCTTAAGGTCAGGGATACTATTTCAATCTTCTTCAATGGACATTGGACATTATTTATGCACTCAATAATTGTATGTTGAATGAGTAAATAAATAATTATTGTTTCATTTAGGAAAAGATATTATATGCTATCTCTTAAGCTAATATTAGGATATAATAAATGATTATTTGCCTGAGTATTTCAGGTTATTTGACAACACAGCAGCTGTCATAAGAAAGCACAATTGACCTTCATCAGAAGACAGGGATGTATTGTGTGGTGCCAAGTGCAACACTGAAGTTTCCAGAAACTGGAGGCTCCATTAGCAAGAAAAGTTCTGGGAGGCAAAGAGGATCCACTGAGGTAGTAATGGGTCCTGAGATATATCACTTTGGATCATTTTGGTTCTTGATCAAGGAGATGCAAAATATAGGGGCAACTGAACCTTATAGCTGCTCAGTGTTATACCCATTGATAAGGATAGAACCTGTGAGTTGGAAGTTGCTAGCTCTTTTAGGTAATCCAGATTGAGTAACTGTAGAAACATGGAGAACAGTAGAGACCCTGATATTTAAAGTATGTTAAAAATATTTTATCTTCAGTAAACCCAGTGGGTGAAATGTCCCAAGGACTGGTAGTTTGAAAGACCGAGAACAGCAGATAATGTAAAGGCCTGGACCTTACATTTCCAGTGTTATATGAAGTCCCAGTGGACAGCTATATGCAACTTATTCAGCGAAAGCCTTGGACAGCCTTTCTACTTGAATTGTATGAGAATGGCACTTCTCACTTTCCCCTCCTTCTCAAGTTCTTATCCACACTCAGTCTGGAAAAAACTATCATTTGCTGCTAAATCTGCACTGCTCGTTATGTATTTTGTATGTTGCCTCCATAGCCATCTTCCATAGAGGGATAAATCACTTTCATAAGTAGAAAGGAGGCCTGCATAGCCTCTGAAGTGGAAGCAAAGGGGTGCATCAAAGTAAACAATTTTCCAGGTCAGCCCGTCATGTAAGATACATCAATCTCCCAAGAGACTTCTCCCTCACAGCGCCACCATGAAGGGCAAATAATTTCCAACTGAGAAAGAATTTTATAACTGTGTGTATATTTTATTAAATAATGGAAGAGGATATAAAAATATGAACAAAATCTGAGATAGAGTTCAAGATGACCCTATGACCTTATTAAGACATTTTCTAATGAATTCCATAATTATGTTTGCTTCACATTTGACGCCCTTACAACATCTGTATCTATAGCTAACACTGTTCGATGAGGTTATTGTGATGAATCTGTATTATCCTAATCTCAAATGTTTTACCTTCACAGATGACCTTGTATACAACCTAATGTTCAAAGTGAAGGCACATACAAAAAAAAATGGCTGGGGGGACTAGAAGAAGAAATTCAATGGTAATCACACATTTGAGAAACCAAAATAAAATCAGTTATGTAGTAAGATCTTGCATAAACTAATAATCACCTTTTTTGACCTGCTACGTTCTGCTGGAGGTGTAGGTAGTCGTCCCTTCTGAAAGATAAAAAGATGCAAGTATATGGTTAGCCTGTGTTTATGTTTTGTGAGTCTGGCATTTAAACCTCATAAATGTTTCTTATTGGATGTACCACTCACTGTAAGCTCAAACCAAGATGTCTAAATGAGACACCATCTCCTTCTCCTCACCTGTACTTATTCTAGAATTCATCAGTTCACCCATAAAAACTTTTTCCTTACTCTTGTGCCTTTTTCCTAAGTTTTAAGAGGTTTTCCTTCACAATCTCTTTGACACCTCTCACCTCCTTTCCATTCACACTAGTGCCATTCAAGCTTATGTCCTCACACCGAGGCTATTCAACCAACACACCTACAGGGTGTCAGACATTCTGGACAATGTTGAGCACACAAAGATGTACAAACCCTAGGGGGGTCTACGAAAACAAGGGATTGCATGAAAGGAAGGGCCTTAACAGTGGGGTCAGGGAACCCAGGGAAAAGATAACAAAGCAGGTGAGTCAGGGAATTTTCAGAGACGGGTGACACTGGAGCTGAGCATTGTAGGTTCACTATAGTGAAGTCATTTCCAGGCCCTAGGTTGTCTGAAATACTGTTTTAAAGATGTTATTTCACACCTCAGGAGACTCCCTGATTCTGCATTGTATATACTATGAGTTAGTTTAAACTCTTTAACCTGGCATTAAATCACTCCACAAATAATCCCAATGGATGGATTATGCCATATCATACATAATCCGTCTTTCTCAACCCATAGAGCCACATTAGTCGTGGTTCTGGTTTTCCCACCATTCTTTCTTTGGATTTCCTTATGCCCACTTGTGGACTGTCTCCTTTCTTTCAGTGCCTAAAGTTGTCAGCAAGCACCTGAGTCAGAATGACCTATCTCTTCTTCAGGCTCCTGCATCTACCCCAACAGATCCCATTTGAAAAATTGATGTAACAAATTGATGCCTTATACTGAGGTCTGAGGGTCAGGCAACTTTCCCAAGGAAAAAGATAAAGTCAGGAGCCTCAGAGCTCTAGCCATAACTCAACATATATTTGGTGAGAAAATGGTGACCTTATCTTTGACTAAAACAAAAAAAAAGGCATATCCCCTCTTCATCACTGGAATACCTTCATCAGCGATTTTAGGGTATTCCCATTGCTGCGCACACGGGTCTTCCAACAACTTTTTGAGGTTCCGTAGCCCGCTTTCTCTTCAAATTCCTTAGGGTTGAACCAATTTCCATCCTGGCTTCTTATACATTTTCTTTTGGTTCCTATAAGATCCAGACAAGTTAATTGTGAAATCTCTTTGTCCTCAGAACTCAGACATTGGCCTCCCATCACACTGGATCTAGAGTCACCCAATTTAGGCTCAAGATCACTAGCAGGAGAATCTGGCTTCCCCTCTCAGACTTCAGAATCCCCAAACCCAGCCTGTAAGTCCCCTCCAATGAGATTTCCTGCTTTGTGCACACATTTCTTTGACAGTTGTGCAACAAAAAATACGTGACTTTTAGCATCAAAATCAACATTATAAAAATATTCCAAAATTATCTACAAGGAAAAGAAGTGATTCTGAACAATGAGAGGATTTCAACTTGTCATTGAATTCTGGAGATAGAGGACAGGCCAGACTCTCTGATGACCCTGTGTCAGTGTGGAAGCAGAAACTCAAGTTGGACTGAGATCTCAGGTGAGGTCTCTGCTGCTCAAAATGGCACCGTGGCAACATCTGTGCCCTGTATTACACCATTTTTACATCTAAGTTTAAGGTCATTATTGAGAAAAGATTTTTTCATCCCTGAATTAATGGACATTAAAATAATTGTGAAATATCATTCAGTAGAAAATTGTTATACATAAAAGATAGTTGTAACATTAGTCATTAGAGAAGTGGAAATCAAAACCACAATAAGGTACTACATTATATGCACTAGGATGGCTGTAATAAGAAAGACAGATAATAACCAGTGTTGGTGAGAATGTAGAGAAATTGGAGCCCTGAGACTTTGCTAGTGGGAATATAAACTGGTGAAGTACTATGGAAAATAATTTAGTTTTTCCTCTATAAGTACAACATAGAATTACCATATAACCCAGCAATTCCACTTCTTGGTATATTCCCAAAAGAATTGAAAATATATGTTCACACAAAAAATTCACATGAATGTTCAAAACAGCACTATTTATAATAGCAAAAGAGTAGCAAAACTCCAACTAATAAATAGATAAACAAAATATGGCCTATGTATACCATGGAATATTATGTTATTTGGCAGTAAAAAGAAGGGAATATAATAAAATAGAGGCCCAGTGCATGAAATTCTAGCACTTGGGTTGGGGGCAATCCCTCAGCCCGGCCTGTGCCCTCTCACAGTCCGGGAGCCCTCAGAAGATGTTCGACTAATGGCTTAAGCCTGCTCCTCATGGGTGGTCAGTGCACTCCCCATGGGCCTAAACCAGCAGTTGGACATCCTTAGCACTGCCACAGAGGTGGGAGAGGCTCCTGCCACCATCACTGTGCTCGCCAGATGTGAGCCTGGCTCCTGGCTGAACGTTGCTCCCCCTGTGGCAGTGCACTGACCACCAGGGGACAGTTCCTGCATTGAGCGTCTGACCTCTGGTGGTCAGTGTGCATCATAGTGACTGGTTGTTATGCCATTTGGTCGATTTGCATATTAGCCTTTTATTATGTAGGATGTTACTACATGTATGAACCTTGAAAACATCATATTGTGTGAAAGAACCAGTCACAGAAAGGCACATGTTACCTGAGTTAATTGATATGAAATGCTTAGAATAGTCCAGTTTATAGATCAGAATAATACTGATAAAACTTGTCTCCTTTCTTAATGGTTGCTTAGGGTTGAGTGGTGGGGTGAGGTTGGAATGGGCATTGACTACTGCGAGACGTGGTGATTCCTTTAGTGGGGGACAAAAAGTGTTCTAAAATTAGATTTTGATAATGGTTGCATAATCTTATAAATACAAAAGAAAGAAACAAACAAAAATCCCAACAATGAATTCTACACTGCAAGTGGTGAATTGTGTGATATATGAGTTATATCTCAGGAAAGTTGTTTAAAAAATAGTTATGATTCAAACATTTATGTTAATTGGTGTTCACTGCCATATTAAGAGGAATCTCATATAGAGTTTATTATAATAGACAATAATTGCAAAGCTTTATAATTTAAAAATCGCAAAACATTTTGTATTTATGATGTAAATTAACTCTCAAAGTTACACCATGAGGCAGGTTTTTTAAATTATTATCCCATTTTTAGATTAGAAATTTCAGGCTCAGGAACTGTTCTTTTTAAAAAATATATTATTGATTTTAGAGAGAAAGGAAGAGGGAGAGATAGAAACATCAATAATGAGAGAGAATCATTGATTGGCTGTCTCCTGCATGACCCACACTTGCGATCGAGCCTGCAACCCAGGCATGTGCTCTGATCTGGAATCCAACCATGACTTCCTGGTTCATAAATCAATGCTCAAACCCTGAGCAACACTGGCCAGGTGGAAGTATTCTTTACTCAGTCACTCTTGGCATAGTTGAGGCCAGGCCTTAGATTTTCTGATTCTAAATTCTGTGGTGTTCTCACTATATCAAACCCCCTTATCCTGTGATGATTATCTAGGAAGAGTATAGGATATGAAGGTGGGCACTGAAGGCCTCTTTTCTTTTACACCTGATGAAAAGTAAAATATGAAATATTTTCCTCCCATAGACTGATGCTGCTGCACTTCTCTTTGGTTCTTTGGGTATTCTCATGGGCACTTCCATGTGGGAGTGAGCACTTAATAAGCACCATTTCTTAAAAGTATAAAAATATCATCTTAGGGATCCCTTCCTTCTTTCAGGCCACAGTGGGGCCTCAATTCCTTGAACAATGGGTAATTCCGTTACTATATATGATTCCTTCATATAGGTATTATAAATTAAAGTAGA
Source organism: Myotis yumanensis (assembly GCF_028538775.1). Classification (NCBI taxonomy): domain Eukaryota; kingdom Metazoa; phylum Chordata; class Mammalia; order Chiroptera; family Vespertilionidae; genus Myotis; species Myotis yumanensis. Next base: position 29,654,478 of record NW_027223759.1, on the reverse strand, counting down.
CCATAAAACTCACCTTGTTCGAACTTCTTAACATATAACATGCCTTCTATCTTCCCACAGGTCACTGGTAATATTTCAGAGTGAAAATTCGCATTTTCTTCTTTGTGCTTTCTTGACCCTAAAAGAGAATATTCTTCAGTCTATTTCATTTTACAATTGTACATGTACAACTTCCTCCCATGTTGGGTTTATTTCTATAAAAACATAGGGGTACTACTTAGAAAACTTTATTCCACAGATCTCCAGAGTTTCAAAGTCTTTCTTTCAGTGGCATTTTTGATACATAACTAGAGATTTTACCTCTCAAATCTCACACCAAACAGAATGCTTTACCAGAGATACCAGGCATCAATAAAATTGTCTTTCCCACCTTGGCCAGTGTCCTTCAGTGGTAGAGCGCTGGCCTGTGAACTGAAAGGTCTCAGGTTTGACTCCTGGTCAAGGGCACATACCTGGGTTGCAGGTTCATCCAGGCCCCAGTTGTGGTACTCGCTGGAGGCAACAAATCAATTTGTCTCTCTAACATCAATGTTTCTACCTATCTCTCTGCCTCCTCCTCCCTCCTTTCCACTCTCTCTAAAAATCAATGGGAAAATATCCTTGTGTAAGGATTAACAACACCAACAAAAAAAAATGTCTTAACTCCCAATCCAGTCAGTCCCCTTGATTTTTACATGACAATGAAACATACAGCTGCTGTCATGTTCTGCAAGAAGCTCTCCAGCTATGCTCTTCCACTGCAGTTAGGTAGCTGGAGACAAAGTCAAACACTGTGCATGCAGCTCCTGTTTGAGCTCTGACTCAGTGGCAGAGAGGATAATGATGGGGTAACCTAAGGGGAGATGGGTCTGCCTGATATTTGCGTTCTGTTGCTTTACCTGATTTCTTCTCCACATCAGCTTTCTCCAAAGCTGAAAGTGGAGCTCAGGTAACTTTAGAGTAATCTTCAAATTGCATGGTTAGCTGGACTATTGTTGTCTGACAATAGTGTGTTCTTTATCAAAAGCTACATCCAATGCTCTGATTGTCTAACTCTATGACCTCGTCTCCTCCTGTCTACACACTTCTCTATTATGGCTCTTTTCAAACTTCTCTAGGATAAAAACATACAATTAAAAACCTAAAAATTAACATTAAATGAGACAAAATATTAACAATATACATTTTCAAAATTCAACATGTAATATATTAACATAACTATTCTTGGACAGCATGGTTAAAAAATGACCAACATAGCAGCAACACTGGTAAGACAGATACCAGGCATTTGTAGAAGAGCAACAAATGACCAATAACCAATGAGAAATGCTCAACTACACTACAAAATTATAGTAATGCAAATTAAAACAGGAATGAAATGAAAGTATCTACGGTTAAATTGGCAAAATGTATGCTTGATATACTGATCAAAATAAGGAAAATGTAACAGTATGAATAGATTAAATCAGATAAATAATATAATTCTAAATATGTTAATACCTGGGCAGAAAACAATCTGAGAAGATATCCAACAAAGTCCACAAAGTTCATAGATTTTAAAATTGAAAAGCAACCAAGATGTGAGCATTTAAAAACATATAAATTGCTGATTTGAAAGATGTAAAGTAATCATATAAAGGTAGAATATTCTCTCTCTCTCTTTTTTAATCTTATGAAAGGTGGTAGTTTTCTGTTGTGGCTGTAATAAATTCCCAAAAACTTTGTAACCTAAAGCAACACAGGTTTTTATCTTATAATTCTAAAGGTCTGTCTGGAGTCTCACTGGCCTAAAATCAAGGTGCCCACAGGGCTTTGTTCTTTTCTGGAGGCTATAGTAAGAAAAAAATCTTTTTTTGCTGTTTTTTGTTTTACCTTTTCCAGCTCTAAGTGCTGCCCACATTTCTGGACTCATTGCCTCCTGCTTTCATCTTCAAACACAGCGATATTACATCTCTCTGATCATTATTCCATAGACACAAAGCCCTCTCTGCACAGCAGGAGAGTTTTTCTGATTTTAAGCATCTACATGATTTGACTGGGGCCACCCAGATTATCCAGGATAATCGCCCCATTTCATTACCTTAATCCCATTTTCAAACTCTCTTTCACCATCTAAAGAGACAGATTAGAGGCTCCAGGGACTAGACATGGACATCTCTGTTTCTCTTGGTATAAAATTCTCAAGAACCTTATAGGTCTCCCATGTATGTCATGGGGATTTGCTGCATTAGACAAGAGGCTCCTCCACAGATGTTGCCTATATAATCACATACCTATATTTTATTTTATTTTTTTTAAATATATTTTATTGATTTTTTTACAGAGAGGAAGGGAGAGGGATAGAGAGTTGGAAACATCGATGAGAGAGAAACATCGACCAGCTGCCCCCTGCACACCTCCCACTGGGGGTGTGCCTGCAACCAACGTACATGCCCTTGACCGGGATCGAACCTGGGACCCTTCAGTCCGCAGGCCGACGCTCCATCCACTGAGCCAAACCGGTTTCGGCACATATCTATATTTAGTTCAGCTGAGATGGCTGAGGAGATCTATGAGTTTCATGCTTAGTCTCATCAAAGAACATTTCTGTGACTAAATATTTTGATCTTTTGCTGTTTCCGAGGCTCTAGCAAAAAGTTGTTCAGCCACACTCTTGGTTATTCTACAGAGCACACTTAACCTGACAGAGAATCTCAATTTTAGCATCTTTTGTAGCTGGAGTAAGCTAAGACAATCCAAATCATCAAGTCCTGATTTCTTTTTGTTGAGCAGTTCTCCTCCCCTCAGTTTATTTTGTTCTTCTGAAATTTTACTTTAAATAGCAAAACAAAAACCAGCTGCACCTTCATCACCTAGAAACCTCCTTAGTGTATATCCAGAAAGTTCTGCTTTCCATATATCTGCAGGACAGGATTTTGCTCCACTTTCTGTCACTATATAATAAGAATCCTCTTCCTCACGTTTCCAAAAACATATCCTTTATTTCCTTCTGTGCCCTCACCAGTCACACCTTTAACCTTCATGTTCGTACATACTTGTGCTGTTCAGGATGATTTATGAATTCTCTGAGACAACATAGATGTTCTCTTCCATGTCTTTCCTCCTTCTGAGTCCTCCCTAGGTCTTCAGCATCCACATTTCTACAAACTGCTCAAGGCAATCTAGGCTTCTATTTTTGCTCAATCATTCTACTTAAAATTCTTCCAGCCTCTACCCACTGCCCAAAGCCATTGCCACATTTTTAGGAATGTTTTAGAGCCATAACCCACTTTTAAGGACCAAAGTCTGTATTATTTTCACATTGCTGCCATAATAATTTACTATAAATAGTGGGCTTAAAGCAACACAATTCATCATCTTACAATTAATGTCAGAATTATGAATGGCCTCACTGGGCTAAAATCAAGTTTGTAACAGACTTTCATTCCTTTCTAGAGATTGCAGGGGACAATCTGTTTCCTTGATTTTTCTGTTTCTTAAGGCCACCCACATATCCTATTCCCTTCTTCCATCTTCAGAGCCAGCAATATTGCATCTCTCTGACCATTCTTCCATAGTCACTTATCTCTCTCTCCATAGCCAAGAAAGGTTCTCCACATTTTAAGGATTAGGGGAGTATATTGGGGCCGCCCAGAGTATCCAAGATAATCTCCCTCATTTTAAGGTCCCTAGTAGAGTTAAATCTGCAAAGTCCATTTGCCATGTAAGATAACAGATTGTAGGTTCCAGGGATTAGGGCATGGACATCTTGGAGAAGCCATCATTCTACCTACCACAATATTATAAATAATAATAGTGATGAAAGTCTGGTATTTAAAAACTAATTTTTACATCAAAAACAAGCAAAATCTATTCACTCTTACTTTTTTTCCTCTTAGCTTTTTCTAAAGTAGATTTTTTCCCAAGATGCACAGTACCTAAAAAAAAAAAATAGGTGGTAGTGAGAAAATAGAAATAAATAAATAGAGGTTGCAGATCCTAGCATGATTTATAGTGCAGAAGCCTTAAGTTTATAAGGGTGTTTCATTTATTGATTCTCTCTTTCTTCTGAAGAAACTAAAAACCTATTAAATTGAGGAGTCCAGGATTGGCCATGAGTCTTCCTTTATTTCTCAATAGGACTTTGAAAAACACCTTGAATACCTTAGTACTTCATTTTATGTAGGGATAGGAACAGTTATCCTATCCTGTCCAGGTCTTAAGTTGTTTTTTTTTAAATATATTTTATTGAATTTTTTTTACACAGAGGAAGGGAGAGGATAGAGAGTTAGAAGCATCAATGAGAGAGAAAGACCGATCAGCTGCCTCCTGCACAACCCCCACTGGGGATGTGCCTGCAACCAAGGTACATGCCCTTGACCGGGATTGAACCCGGGACCCTTCAGTCCGCAGGCTGACGCTCTCTCCACTGAGCCAAACTGGTCAGGGCTAGGTCTTAAGTTTTTATGAGATGTCAGAGTCTCCTCATCTAGGCCCTCAAAGAATAGTGGAATTACTTTATCCTTTTATTTGCATAAAAATACACTTGCATTGCACTTGTGCCATTTACCTTTTATACCATTTAGCCCAACCCACCAAATGCAGAATGTTTAATAAGTATCATCTACAATCCCAACATATTATTTTTTATTTTAGAGTAAAAACAAAAATATTTGAACAAAACTTGTGTAGCAAAGAAAGCTATTTATTACATTTGCTCTTAGGTCTTTTCAGGTTGGCTTCCCTAAACAGACTTGTTTTCAATGTTCACAGGATTTGGAAGTAAAGGAAAACAAAGCCTTAACCAAAAGAGTTGTGAATCTTATACAGTTATCTGGCCTAACATTTTGGTTGTTGTAAGCATAAATAGATATCTTGTTTGCAAAGACATTTAAATCCTATATAATAAAACCCTAATATGCAAATTGACCAAACGTTGAAAGAATCGGTGGAATGTTGGGGTTCATGGCTGGCGAGTGCAGTGGTGGTGGTGGGAGCCTGTCCTGCTTCCAGCAGCGCTAAGGAGCAGCGAGCTGAGCTGTAAGTAGCAGCGAGCAGGTGGGTGGTAAAGAGTGAGGGGGTCCCAGACTATGAGAGAGATCTCGGACTGTGAGAAGAAGCAGGCTGAGCTGAGGGACCCCCTACCCCCACCCAGTGCACAAATTTTATGCACTAGGACTCTAGTATCACTATTAAGACCGATGTTATGTTGGGGATCATTGTCAGAAGCTATAAATGGATTTGATAGTAATAGCCAGAAGCTTTTTCTTCTATCAATAATTAGAGTCTATTTAATTTTTAACAGGATTGTGAAAAATTTAACCAATAGCTGACTCTCACTTTATACAGAATAGGTGTGAGTAGGTGGATATCACTATGTAATCCATCACATTGGGAAATTTTATGTCTAAACTCAGGAGTAAGACACACTGCCATTCAACTAGAGCTATCTTAAGCTTCAATTTAGAGTGATTTCTTTCTTTGTAATTTTACTTATTTAATTTTATTTAATTTATTGAGGTGACATTGGTTAATAAAATTATACAGGTCTCAAGTATACAGTGCTACAGTGCATCATCTGTATATTGAATTGTTATGTCCACCACCCCAAGTCAAGTCTCCTTCCATCACCATTCCCTCCTCTTTACCCTCTTGTCCCTCCCCTACTCCATCTTCCTGCTGTTAACCACAATACTGCTGTCTGTGTCAATGTATGAGGGGTTTTTTCCCCTTTGCTTAATTTTCTTACCCTTATCACCCAGTCCCTCAACCCCAACTCCCATCTGACAACTGTCTGTTCTCTGAATCTATGGGTCAATTCCTATTTTGTTTGTTAGTTTATTTTGTTCTCTACAGTTTTCTATAGGGGGTTTAAAAATTGAGGGGGTAAAGAGGGAAAAAAAGAGGAATATATGTAATACTTTGAACAATAAAATAAATTTTTTTAAAAATGGCATGAGATCAAGGCAGTAATAGGCTCCCAGGCCTTGGTGTGTGTTCAGAGAAACAGGAGCTCTGAGCTCAGACTCCTGATGTCCTAAAGCCCAGCAACGGCAGTCCTTACCCTTCTCATCAGGACCAATTCTCAGTGCAGAGCTACAGGCTCCCAGGGGCTTATTCTGTGTGGCAAATCCTGAAGAACCTTCAAGACTTCTCACTGCAGAGCTACAGGATCCTGGTGGCTTATTCTGTGCACTGAATCCTGAAGACACTTTAGGTTTTCTCACTGTAGAGCTACAGGGTCCTGGGGGCTTATTCTTTGCACTGAATCCTGCAGACACTTCAGGGTTTCTCACTGCAGAGCTACAGGGTCCTGGGGGCTTATTCTTTGCACTGAATCCTGCAGACACTTTAGGGTTTCTCACTGTAGAGCTACAGGGTCCTGGGGGCTTATTCTTTGCACTGAATCCTGCAGACACTTCAGGGTTTCTCACTGCAGAGCTACAGGGTCCTGGGGGCTTATTCTTTGCACTGAATCCTGAAGATACTTCAGGGTTTCTCACTGCAGAGCTACAGGGTCCTGGGGGCTTATTCTTTGCACTGAATCCTGAAGATACTTCAGGGTTTCCCACTGCAGAGCTACAGTCTCCTGGGGGCTTAGCCTGTGCACTGAATCCTGAAGATACTTTAGGGTTTCTCACTGCAGAGCTACAGGGTCCTGGGGGCTTATTCTTTGCACTGAATCCTGAAGACACTTTAGGGTTTCTCACTGCAGAGCTACAGGTTACTCGTGGCTTCTTCTCTGCACAGAATCCTGAAGAATCTTCAATACTTCTCCCTGCGGAAGGAACAAATATTTCTTAAAGATCTCAGTGTATGACATAGTAACTGAAAGAGTAAAAAGTGTGGGAAGCTCTGAAAACCCAGGTTTAGAATGTCCATTTCTCAGACCTACATGATCTGCCTTTTGCACTCTCATGAACTGTAGGTTAATATTTTATCCCTCACTGTCCCCTGAGTCTGAACTAAGATATTTCATTCTCACTGGGCTTCTCTGATTTCTTTCTTTTAAAAAATATATTTTCTTATTGACTATAGAGAGAGTGTGCATGGGAGAGGGAGAGAAACATCTATGAGAGAAGAACATCATGGATCAGCTGCCTCCTAAACACAATCTTAATGGGGACAAAATCTGCAACCCTTGGCAAGTGCCCCGATGGGAAATCAAACCAAAGATTTCTGCATGCATGGCAGGCTGCTAAGCCAACTGAGCCACAACACCCAGGGTTTCTCTCTGTGTGTTTTTTGGCACTCTGTATTTTGCACTACATTCTCCTTCTTCTTTTACATGTAGCTTATGGATTTCTGTTCATGCCTGTAATTATATTATATTTTAGTTCTGCTTCTTTCCCAAGGTGGTCTTAGAAATCTGGTATTGAAGAAGGCAGATCTCTCATTTGTATGCTTCGCAGAATGCCTTTGTTAAATAGAGTCCCTCTCCCATTTAAAAACTTTTGGAATGTTTGCTTGAGAAAAAATTATGAAATTGTTTTGTGTTTGAATGATTTATTGACCTTTTAGGGTTATTTGTAATAGCCATTAGCCTAAGTAACACAAGAGTTAAAATATAAAATATCTTAAACTGAAACAAATTTGTTTTTCCTATAAAGGAAGTAGCAAAAAATTAAAATGAATCTTTTGTATAAAAAAACCAAAACACTTGTTCATTTATAACCATTAAAAGTTCTTATTTACTTGCTCTTACCTGTTTTGCAAAGTATTTTTCCAGATGTAGGTGATTTTCTGAAATCCATGGACTCTATAAAGTAAAAGAGAGAGAACAGCAGTATTTGTTTGCAGTGGTCTTACAGAGTCTATGACAACTCACACAGCAGATAGGGTTTGTGATAATGTCAATGTTGAGATGATCATATTCCTCTTCCTCTCACTTGAACCCAGTTCTGATGCTCCCCTGAGCACCATAATGCTGGGCTCCTGCCTGGTGCTCCCATTTACTTTCCATGTGAATTTGTAAATGACTCTCAAACATCATCTCCTACATTACAATGATGGGTTAACAGACTTACCTTATTTCCCTGTTAAGGTTTTGTGAAAGAAGTGAAATTTAACTCACAAAAGCATGTGAAAAATCAAAATGTAAGTCAATCATTTAAGTATCATTTGAGTTTGAAAGTAGTTGTTCTAAACCATTTTTCCCATTAATAATTAATATTAGCACAAAATATACTTCGAAGACATTAGAAAGTTCCTATTAATGACACTATTGTCAACAGTTAGGGAAATATTGTGCTCACTCCGCTTTATAGAACATAAACTCTTTAGCATTAACATATGATAGTGCATAGTAAAAAAGACTATTATTTACTAGTATATTATTGCTACATTTTCAATATATCAATTGATTATGCTCATCCAATCAAATGAACATTTAGAATGATCCTTGCATCCTCCTATTTAGCAATAGGATTAATAAAGCTAAACGCTTAAAATGGCATCCCAGAAGTAATGAATCAATGAATATAAAGAACTTCAGAAAGACATGCATCATGAAAACAGAGCTCCAAAATTAGACTCCAGATATTTGTCCAGAAATCCAATCTTATCTGATACAGTTTAGAGTCATGAAAGGTGGTTTCTTGGGACTCTCTTCCTTTATTTGATTCTAAGGAATCTAGTTTATTGATCATTGCACAAGAAATAGGAATCTTAGCTATCTCAGTGTGTGCCTAAAGAATTGATGTAGAATGGAATTCCCTAATACAACTTGAAATATCTTGAAAATTCAAGTATACCATGGCCTGAAAACAGGTCACCTGGTTTGTCCTTTAAGTCACCTGCCTTGTAGGTTAGTGATGCTCTATTTCATGTCCCCATAGCAGAGACAAGCCCATCGCAAAGAGCCCCTGTGCTCCGTTTGAACTTTACCTTCCTACACTTCTCTCTGTTCTACCTCTAACCCTTCTATAGCCATTTCACAATTCCTTCATCTGCTGTTTCTTTGTGGGGAGTCCTTGGAAATCTCGTGTTCAAAGGCTTGTTGGTAGGGAGCCTCTTCTACCCCATGGTGCCCCTTGAAATAATCTCTGGTGTCTGAGCCATGGCCCTACTTTGGGACCACTTTTCAGAGCACTTTGCCTACAATAAGCCACAAGTCACAATATGCACTCTCTATAATCTGAAGAAAGTTAAGTTTTACATTGATAGATATTGAGAACTATTAGAATAAAAGTATTATTTAAAATGTTGTCTTGTTGTAACATCAAGAATAGGTAACATCTTTATTTGTGTTTTGCTCTTTTCCTAGTGGGTTTAGCTCAAAAGACATGTTTCTAATCCTTCTGGGAAAGTAGGAAGGGGAAAGCAATCACCACTTTGTACACTAAAGTGCTGCAGATCTGATGACCACTCATGCTATACACAGAATTGAGGAAACAAAATTTTGATAACTGTTTTGAGTTCCAGATTTACAAAGGCATTCTATATGTCATGACTTGCTGGAGAACTCTCTTAAAAACAACATTTTGGGTTTCAAAACACCTTATCCATTTCTGCTAACACAGGAGGGCTGGAGGAATTGACCCTCAACACCACTCAAACTTTGTGATTAGATGACAATATGACCTTTCAATAAAGAAATATTTAGCTTTCTCTTCTCTGTAGAAATCACTGTAGAAACCCAACACTTTACAGTCACAGTATTAGTTTTAAAATAAATTCACTACTTCACTAGCCGATTACTAGTATATAATCAATAGATGGGTGCATTGGTTGATTTATAGAACCTATGGATTAATAGGCCACATATTTTATAAATATAAATATAATGATTTATTACCTTGCACATCCCAAAAGGTCAGGTAAAATAACACAGAGAATGGGATTCCAGGATAAACTGGGTCCGTGGTATAGGATGAACTCAGAATTGATGCCTCAGGAAACAGTGCCTCTTAGTTGAGGTTCCTGCACCCCAAGCCTTGAGTTCCCACCTCCTTACCTGGCTTCCTTTTCAATGCTGTGGTGGAAGCTTCAGAAGATCCATCTTCATCAGTAAATTCTGCAAAGTCCTGACTGTCGATCACTGCACAAAGAAGAAAAAAGCACGCAGTGTCTTGGGGTGGGGCCATGGAGACCACTGAGTGGAAACCCCTTCATGGGAGCAGTAGGAAGACATAGAAGCTAAGTTAACTCAGGTACCTCTGGTGTGTGGCCGATGTGTGTGACCTTAGTGTTGTTCCAGGCCCTACCTGGAAGGTTGTGAAGTTCATGCACAGAGCACAGCTTTGCCCAACCTGAAGCACACTTCTATGCCTACCCTCACTATACCTGCTATCCCCATGCCCATTTATTTCAACTCCCATCTTCACTCTATCTCTTACCTCCACTCTCTAATATATCCACCCTCATTCTATCTCTTTCTTTCTTTTATTTATTCCAAATATATCTAAATATTTAAGCTGGAAAGATGGATCAAAGGGAAGTATACCACATAAAGCCTATCTTTTAAAAATGGCATCAAATAATATATTGTTAATTTTTTAATGTATTTATCATATTTATATTTAATTCAATTTATTGGGATGACATTGCATCAGAGAACTGTATATTATTTAAGTGTACAACTGAATAATACATCATTTGCACACTGCATCAATCATCCATCACCCCAAATGAAGTCTCTTGGTTCAGCTCATTTTTGGCAATTATGCTGATTTCTGGCAAAAGTATCTCTTTTTTCCTCTCCTTCTCTTTGTGTGTGTGTTTTTCTCATCTCCTTTTATGAACATCTTGATTTTCTGAAAATTTTCTCTACCCCAATACCTTCCTCTATTTGCATATAGAATCATACACTCTGATATCAACACTTAAATTTACCATGTCTGTTTTTGATATTTTTCCAATTACTGGGGACGTGTTTCTGTTGACCTCGCTGCATAAGGCCCTTGTTCCCTCCACTTTCTACCTCTAACCCAGGCCACCATTACTATATCCAAGGGCCCTGATGACATGTCCCAGACCCTTGTCTGGTACGGGGATTCACATCACACATTCGTTCAGTCAGCCTTACCTATTACGTCAGACGCCTGGTTACAGTCAGTCCTTGCTTGGGCTTCACATTCAACTCCTGAATATAAAAATGACTTTTCCTTCTTTATACCCATTGGGTTTACAGAGCAGGAGGTGTTTTGGTTTTCCTGGTGGAGTAGCTCTGCTCCTGGATAGAATTGTAATAAATGAAGAATTTCATTTGCCTCCCTAAGGGATTAAGCACCCTCAAACAATCAGCAAGCCCTTCTCCCTGTAATTCCACTGAAGGGGAAAGCTCCCCCATCTGCTGCTCACCCTGTCCGTTCTCTGTTCCTCTCTTGAAAACAACAACAGCATATTTTTATTGATTGAGAGAAAGAGAAAGAGAGAGAGAGAGAGAGAATAGGAATATATAAACATTAATGAGAGAGGAACATCATATCATGGATCAGCTGCCTCCTGCTACACCCCTATTGGGCTTGGAGCCCACAACCCTGGCATGTGCCCTGATGGGGAATCAAACCAGCAACCTCTGGGTGCATGGGAGGATGCTCAGCCAACTGAGCCACTCTGGCCAAAGTTTCTCTGTTTTCTTTTGGTCCTTGTATTATGTACTACATTCAATTTCTTCTTTTACATGTAGCTTATGGATTTGTGTTCATGTCTGTATTGTATTATATTTTAGCTCTGCTTCTTTCCCAAGGTGGTCTTAGAAATCTGGAATTGAAGAGGGCAGATCTCTCATTTGTATGCTTCCCAGAATGACTGTGAAATAAAGTTCCTATCTCCCCGCCCCCCCACTTCCCTTTTCTAAAAGTGCTTGGAAAATTTACTTGATAAAAATATTGAAATTGCATAGTGTTTGAGTGATTGGCCTCTTTAGATTTATTTTTCACAGCCATTAACCTAACCAAAAGTTAAAATATGAACTATCTTATATTAACACAAATTTTTATTTTACTATAAACAAAGAAACAAAAATCAGAATGAATCTTTTGTAGAAAATAGTGTTCATTTATACCCATTGAAAGTTTTTATTTGCTTGCTCTTACCTGTTTTGCAAAGTATTTGTCCAGATGTAGGTGATTTTCTGAAATCCACAGACTCTATAAAGTAAAAGAGAGAGAACAGTAGTCGTTTGCAGTGGTCTTACAGAGTCTGTAACAACTCACACACCAGATAGGGTTTGTGATAATGTGAATGTTGAGATGATTATATTCCTATTTCTCACACTTGAACCCTGTTCTGATGCTCCCCTGAGCACCATAATGCTGGGGTCCTGTCTGGTCCTCCCATTTACTTTTCACGTAAATTTGTAAATGACCCTCAAACATTATTGTCTCCTATTCTACAATGATGGGATAGCCTACTTACCTTATTTCCCTGTTAAGGTTTTGTGAAAGAAGTGAAATTTAATTCACAAAAGCATGTAAAAAATCAAAATGTAAGTCAATCGCTTAAGTATCATATGTTTTTGAAAGTAGTTGGTCTAAACCATTTTTCCCATTAATAATTAATATTAGCACAAAATATACTTCAAAGACATTCGAAGGTTTCTATTAATGACACTATTGTCAACAGTTATTGAAATATTGTGCTCACTTTGCTTTATAGAATATAAATTCTTTAGCATTAACATATGATAGTGTATAGTAAAAAAGATTATTATTTAATAGTATAGAATTGCTACATTTTCAATATATCAATTGATTATGCTATCCAGTCAAACAACCATTTAGAACAGTGGTTCTCAATCTGTGGGTTGCGACCCTTTTGGCAGTTGAACAACCTTTTTACAGGGGTCGCCTAAGACCATCCTGCATATCAGATATTTACTTGATTCATAACAGTAGCAACATTACAGTTATGAAGTAGCAACGAAAATAATTGTATGGTTATGTCACAACATGAGGAACTGTATTTAAAGGGCCAGAAAGTTGAGAACCACTGATTTAGATTGACCCTTGCCTCCTCTTATTTAGCAATAGAATTGATAAAGATAAATGCTTAAAATGGTATTCCCAAAATAATGAATCAATGAATATAAAGAACATTAGAGTAAGTTTCATCATGAAAACAGAGCTCCAGATTTAGACTCCGGATATTTGTCCAGAAATACAATCTTATCTGATACGGTTTAGAGTCATGAGACTCTCTTCCTTTATTTGATTCTAAGGAATCTAGTTTATTGATCACTGCACCAGTAATAGGATTCTTGGATGTCTCAGTGAGTGCCCAGGGAATTTATGTAACATGGAATTCCCTAATACAACTTGAAAAATCTTGAAAATCCATGTATGCCATGGCCTGCAAACAGGACACCTTGTTTGTCTCTTTAAGTCACCTGCCTTGTAGGTTAGTGATGCTCTATTTCATGTCCCCATAGCAGAGACAAGCCCATCACAAAGAGCCCCTGTGCTCCGTTTGAACTTTACCTTCCTACACTTCTCTTTGTTCTACCTCTTACCCTTCTATAGCCATTTCACAATTCCTTCATCTGCTGTTTCTTTGTGGGGAGACCTTGGAAATCTCGTGTTCAAAGGCTTGTTGGTAGGGAGCCTCTTCTACCCCATGGTGCCCCTTGAAATAATCTCTGGTGTCTGAGCCATGGCCCTATTTTGGGGCCACCTTTCAGAACACTTTGCCTACACTAAGCCTCAGGTCACAATATGCACTCTCAATTAACTGAAGGAAACTTATGTTCTACATTCATAGATATTAAGAACTATTAGAATAAAAGTAGTATTTACAATATTGTCTTCTTGTAACATCGAGACTAGGTAACATCTTTATTTGTGTTTTGTTCTTTTCCTAGTGGGTTTAGCTCAAAAGACATGTTTCTAATGCCTCTGGGAAAGTAGGAAGGGAAAAGCAATCACCACTTTGTACACTAATGTGCTACAGATCTGATGACCACTCACGCTATACACAGGATTGAGGAAACAACATTTTGATAACTATTTTGAGTTCCAGATTTACAAAGGAAATAACACGAAATCTGGGAAGCTAGTCTTGTCTTTCCCTTTCTCCATGAGACTCTGTGTAAGATTTGAAACATTTATATGATTTTGTTTTTTCATCTAGAAACAAGAGTAATAATGGCCATCTTGCTAACTCCTTAGGGCTGTTGTAAAGGAAAAGGTAACCCACTATTTGCAAAGATACTTTGAAAAGTCATTCTATATGTCTTAACTTGCTGGAGAACTCTCTTAAAAACAACATTTTGGGTTTTAAAACACCTTATCCATTTCTGCTAACACAGGAGAGCTGGAGGAATTGACCCTCAACACTATTCAAACTTTGTGATTAGATGACAATATGACCTTATAATAAAGAAATATTTAGCTTTCTCTTCTCTGTAGAAATCACTGTAGAAACCCAACACTTTATAGTCACAGTATTAGTTTTAAAATAAACTCACTACTTTGTTAGCCTATTACTAGTATATAATCAATAGATGGGTGTATTGTTTTATTTATAGGACCTATGGATTAATAGGCCACATATTTTATAAATATAAATATAATGATTTATTACCTTGCACATCCCAAAAGGTCAGGTAAAATAAACACAGAGAATGGGATTCCAGGATAAACTGGGTCCGTGGTATAGGATGAACTCAGAATTGATGCCTCAGGAAACAGTGCCTCTTAGTTGAGGTTCCTGCACCCCAAGCCTTGAGTTCCCACCTCCTTACCTGGTTTCCTTTTCAATGCTGTGGTGGAAGCTTCAGAAGATCCATCTTCATCAGTAAATTCTGCAAAGTCCTGACTGTCGATCACTGCACAAAGAAGAAAAAAGCACGCAGTGTCTTGGGGTGGGGCCATGGAGACCACTGAGTGGAAACCCCTTCATGGGAGCAGTAGGAAGACATAGAAGCTAAGTTAACCCAGGTCCCTCTGGTGTGTGGCCGATGTGTGTGAGCTTCGGGTTGTTCCAGGCCCTACCCGGAAGGTTGTGAAGTTCATGCACAGAGCACAGCTTTGCCCAACCTGAAGCACATTTCTATGCCTACCCTCACTATACCTGCTATCCCCATGCCCATTTATTTCAACTCCCATCTTCACTCTATCTCTTACCTCCACTCTCTGATATCTCCACCCTCATTCTATCTCTTTCTTTGATTCATTCCAAGCATATCTAAATATTTATTAAGCTAGATAGAGGGATCAAAGAGAAGTATACCTACATAAAGCCTATCTTTTAAAAATGGCATCAAATTATATACTGTTAATTTTAGTGTATTTATTATTTTTATATTTAACTCAATTTATTGGCATAATATTAGTTCACCAAACTTTATAGGATTCAAGTGTACAAATGAATAAGACATCATTTCCACACGACATCAATCACCCATCACCCCAAATGAAGTCTCTTGGTTCAGCTCATTTTTGGCAATTATGCTGATTTCTGGCAAAAGTATCTCTTTTTTCCTCTCCTTCTCTTTGTGTGTGTGTTTTTCTCATCTCCTTTTATGAACATCTTGATTTTCTGAAAATTTTCTCTATTCCCATACCTTCCTCTATTTGCATATAGAATCATACACTCTGATATCAACACTTAAATTTACCATGTCTGTTTTTTGATATTTTTCCAATTACTGGGGACGTGTTTCTGTTGACCTCGCTGCATAAGGCCCTTGTTCCCTCCACTTTCTACCTCTAACCCAGGCCACCATTACTATATCCAAGGGCCCTGATGACATGTCCCAGACCCTTGTCTGGTACGGGGATTCACATCACACATTCGTTCAGTCAGCCTTACCTATTACGTCAGACGCCTGGTTACAGTCAGTCCTTGCTTGGGCTTCACATTCAACTCCTGAATATAAAAATGACTTTTCCTTCTTTATACCCATTGGGTTTACAGAGCAGGAGGTGTTTTGGTTTTCCTGGTGGAGTTGCTCTGCTCCTGGATAGAATTGTAATAAATGAAGAATTTCATTTGCCTCCCTAAGGGATTAAGCACCCTCAAACAATCAGCAAGCCCTTTTCCCTGTAATTCCACTGAAGGGGAAAGCTCCCCCATCTGCTGCTCACCCTGTCCGTTCTCTGTTCCTCTCTTAAAAACAACAACAGCATATTTTTATTGGTTGAGAGAGAGAAAGAGAAAGAGAGAGAGAGAGAGAGAGAGAGAGAGAGAGAGAGAGAGAATAGGAATATATAAACATTAATGAGAGAGGAACATCATGGATCAGCTGCCTCCTGCCACACCCCTATTGGGCTTGGAGCCCACAACCCTGGCATGTGCCCTGATGGGGAATCAAACCAGCAACCTCTGGGTGCATGGGAGGATGCTCAGCCAACTGAGCCACTCTGGCCAAAGTTTCTCTGTTTTCTTTTGGTCCTTGTATTATGTACTACATTCAATTTCTTCTTTTACATGTAGCTTATGGATTTGTGTTCATGTCTGTATTGTATTATATTTTAGCTCTGCTTCTTTCCCAAGGTGGTCTTAGAAATCTGGAATTGAAGAGGGCAGATCTCTCAGTTGTCTGCTTCCCAGAATGACTTTGTGAAATAAAGTTCCTTTCTCACCCACCCGTGCCCCCTTTCTGAAATTGTTTGGAAAGTTTACTTGATAAAAATATTGAAATCATATTGTGTTTGAGTGATTGGCCTGTTTAGGTTTATTTGTCACAGCCATTAGCCTAACTAATACAAAAGTTATAATATGAACTATCTTATATTAACACAAATATTTATTTTGCTATAAATGAAGAAGCAAAAATTAGAATGTATCTTTTATAGTAAACACTATTCAGGTGTCACCATGAAAAGTTCTTATTTGCTTGCTCTTACCTGTTTTGCAAAGTATTTTTCCACAGGTAGGTGATTTTCTGAAATCCATGGACTCTATATAGTAAAAGGGAGAGAACTGTTTTTGTTTGCAGTGGTCTTACAGAGTTTATGACAACTCACACAGCAGATAGGGTTTGTGATAATGTCAATGTGGAGATGATTATATTCCTCTTCCTCTCACTTGAACCCAGTTCTAATGCTCCCCTGAGCACCATAATCCTGGGCTCCTGCCTGGTGCTCCCATTTACATTCCATGTGAATTTGTAAATGACCCTCAAACATTATCATCTCCAGTTTCTTCCACTATGAATGCTGGGATAACCTTTGTACCCTATCTCTCTATTAAGGTTTATGTGAAAAATGAACTTTTTCACAAAAGCCCTGTGACAAATCAAAATCTAAGTCAACCACTTAAGTATCATTTAAGTTTGAAAGTAGTTGGTCTAAACCATTTTTTCCAGAAGTAATTAATGGTAGCACAAATTATACTTTGAAGATATTCTAAGTTTTGTATTAATGACACTATTGTCAACAGTGAAATATTGTGCTCACTCTGCTTTATAGAATAAAAACTCTTTGGTATTAATAAATGATAGTGTTTAGTAAAAACGACTGTTATTTAGTAGGGCATTATTGCTTCTTTTTCAATATATCAATTGATTGTGCCCATCCAGTCAAACAACCACTTCTAATGCCTCTTGCCTCCTCCTATATTTCAATACAATTGAAATAGCTAAATGTTTAAAATGGTATCCCAGAAGTAATTAATCAATGCTTATAGAGAACCTCTGAAAAAGATTCATTATGAAAACAGAGCTCCGGATTTAGACTCTGGATATCTGTCCAGAAATACAATCTTATCTACTACAGTTTATAGATATGAACAGGTGTATTCTTGCTTCTCTCCTCTCTGTTTGATTCTAAGCCTTAGAGTCTAAGGGATCAAGTCCTAAAGAGTAGGATTCTTAGGTGTCTCACTGTGTGACCAGGGAACCAATGCAGCATAGAATTTCTTAATACAGCTTAAAATTTTTTTTTAAAACCCATGTATACCATGGCCTGCACACAGGTCACCTGGTCTGTCCCTTTATATCACCTGCCTTGTAGGTTAGTGATGCTCTATTTCATGTCCCCATAGAAGAGACAAGACAATCACAAAGAACCCCTGTGCTCCGTTTGAACTTTTCCTTCCTACACTTCTCTCTGTTCTACCTCTTACCCTTCTATAGCCATTTCACACTTCCTTCATCTGCTGTTTCTTTGTGGGGAGACCTTGGAAATATCATGTTGAGAAACTTGTTGGTAGGGAGCCTCTTCTACCCACTTGTGCCTTTTGAAATAATCTCTGGTGTCTGAGCCATGGCCCTATTTTGGGACCACTTTTCAGAGCACTTTGCCTACAATAAGCCTCAAGACACAATGTGCACTCTCTATAAACTGAAGAAAACTTAATGTTTTACATTCATAGATATTCAGAACTATTAGAATAAAAGAATTATTTACAATATTGTTTTGTTGTAACATCAAAACTAGGTAACATCTTTATTTGTGTTTTGCTCTTTTCCTAGTGAGTTTAGCTCAAAAGACATGTTTCTAATACCTCTGGGAAAGTAGGAAGGGAAAAGCAATCACCACTTTGTACACTAAAGTGCTGCAAATCTGCTGACCACTCATGCTATACACAGGTTTGAGGAAACAACATTTTGATTACTGTTTGAGTTCCAGATTTACAAAGGAAATAACACAAAATCCGAGAAGCTAGTCTTGTCTTTCCCTTTCTCCATGAGACTCTGTGTAAGATTTGAAACATTTAAATGATTTTGTTTTCTCATCTAGAAATAAGAGTAATAATGGCCATCTTGCTCATGCCTCAAGGCTGTTGTAAAGGAAAAGGTAACCCACTATTTGCAAAGATACTTTGAAAAGTCATTCTAGCCGGAACCAGTTTGGCTCAGTGGATAGAGCATCGGCCTGCGGACTGAAAGGTCCCAGGTTCGGTTCCGGTCAAGGGCATGTACCTGGGTTGCGGACACCTCCCCAGTAGGGGATGTGCAGGAGGCAGCTGACCGATGTTTCTAACTCTCTATCTCTCCCTTCCTCTCTGTGAAAAATCAATAAAATATATTTAAAAAAAAGAAAAGTCATTCTATATGTCCTGACTTGCTGGAGAACTCTCTAAAAAACAACATTTTGGGTTTGAAAACACCTTATCCATTTCTGCTAACACAGGAGAGCTAGTGGAAGTGACCCTTGACACTATACAAACTTTGTGATTAGATGACAATATGACCTTCCAATAAAGAAATATTTAGCTTTCTCTTCTCTGTAGAAATCACTCTATAAACTCAACACTTTATAGTCACAGTATTAGTTTTAAAGTAAATTCACTACTTCTCTAGCTTATTACTAGTATATAATCAATAGATGGGTGCATTGGCTGATTTAAAAGACCTATGGATTAATAGGCCACATATTTTATAAATATAAATATAATGATTTATTACCTTGCTTGTGCCAAAGGTCAGGTAAAATAAACATAGAGAATGGGATTACAGGATAAACAGGCTCTGTGGTATAGGATGAACTCAGAATTGATGCATCCAGAAACAATGCCTCTTAATTGAGTTTCCTGCATCCCAAGCCTTGAGCTCCCACCTCCTCACCTGGCTTCCTTTTCAATGCTGAGGTGGAACCAATGGGAGGCTCATCTTCATCAGTAAATTCTTCAAAGTCCTGACTGTTGATCACTGCAAATATTAGAAGAGAAAAAAAACACCTAGTGTTGTTTTTTTCTTCCACATAGCCCCCTTTTGGAAACCATTCATGAGATTACTAGGAAGACCTAGAAGCCAAGTTAACTCAGGTCCCTCTGGTCTGTGCCTGATGTGCGTGACCTGCAGGTTGCTCCAGGTCCTATTCAGAAAGTGTTGAAGTTCATGCACAGAGGGCTGCTTTGCCCATCCTGCAGCACTTTTCTACATGTGTCCCCCCCACTTGCTCAACCTGCTATTCCCATCCACATTCTACCTCAACTCAGATCTTCACTTTACCTCTTATCTCCATTCTCTTTCTATCTATTATCTTCACCCTCAGTCTACCTCTTTCTTTCTTTCTTTGCATCATTTCAAACATATCTAAATATTTACTAAGCTAGAAAGATATTTCAGAGAGAAGTATACATATATAAAGCCAAACTTTAGAAATGGCATCAAATTATATATTTTTAATATTTTTATTTATTATCATTTTAAATTTAATTTATTGGTTTGCACACTGCATCAATTGCACATCTCCCCAAGCAAAGTCTCTTGGTTCAATTCATTTTTGCTAAATATGCCTGTTTCTGGCAAAGGTATCTCTTTATGCCTTTCCTTGTCTTCGTTTGGGTGGGGGTTTTTTTCATATCCTTTCATGAATAGTTTGTCTCTCTGAAATATTCCCTTTTCTTTAAACCTTACTGCAATACCTTCCTCTCTTTGAATATAGAAATATACTCTCTTATATCAATATTTAAAGTTCCCATTTCTGTTTTGGATATTTTTTCCAATTACTAGGGACATTTTTCTGATGATCTCAAAGTATAAGGCACTTGTTCCTTCCCCTTTCTACCTCTAACCAAGGTCACCAGGACTGTCTCCATGGGCCCTGATGACACGTCCCAGACCCTTGCCTGGAACTGGGTTTTACATCACACATTCTTTCAGTCAGCCTTACCTATTACGTCAGACGCCTGGTTACAGTCAGTCCTTGCTTGGGCTTCACATTCAACTCCTGAATATAAAAATGACTTTTCCTTCTTCATACCCATTGGGTTTACAGAGCAGGAGTTGGTTTGGTTTCCATGGTGGAGTAGCTCTGCTCCTGGACAAAATTGTAATAAATGAAGAATTTCATTTGCCTTCCCTAAGGGAGTGAGCACCCTCATGACAATCAACAAGCCCTTCTCCCTCTAATTCCACTGCAGAGGAAAGCTCCCCCACTGCTGTCCTTTCTTGCTCCTCAACTCTGTCCTTTCTTTGTGTCTCTCTTCTTTTTAATGTTTTTATTGATTTTTAGAGAGGGGGGAGGGAAAGGGATAGAGAAGTAGAAGCATCAATGCAAGAGAAACATAATTGACTAGCTGCCTCCTGAACACACCCCTATTGGGGATCCAACCATCAACCTGGGCATGTGTCCTGACTTGGAATGGAACCGGAGACCTCTTGGTTCCTGGGTGGACACTGAGTCACAATGCCGGGCAATTTGTGCCTCTCTTAATTGTACATGTTTTACTGTCCAGGGGAGAGGCCTATTTTTATCTGAGTGGGTTCCAGGGCCATTTTTATTTTGTGGACACATTTCCTTCTTAATGATGTTAGGAACATCTCTTTGTGCCTTCTTTGTGGTAATTCTCAAATCAGACAATGCTTGGCCCTCTCTCTCTACCTGGTTCACTCTCTGCCAGGTCTTCATTCATTGTCCTTTACTCCTTCTCGACATAGTTCTCTTTGTATCTCCCCCTATTTTTTCTATTTATTGCTATTATTGCCCTCTGCATTTTTCTCTCTTCTTAATTCTTTTCTAGACCTTAATAGGTCTAGGGTGAAGTACTGTCAGTGCCCAGGACACAAGAAGGTCCTGAGAGTGAGATCCTCCTTGCATGTGGCCCTCCTGGATTTTTTCAGTTTATCCATTCTCTGTTAAGTTTTCTATTTTCTTCTTCTCTATTTCTGTTTCTTAATTATTCCTGTGAACTGTGAATGCCTTTTCTACATCTATTTTGTCTTTCTTTACATTTGTCTTTCTAGCATTCAATCATCACCATAGTCTTCCCTGTGCCTTAACCCACAATACCAAATCCCTCCACCTGCCAGTTCTCCTCCACACTCATCAAACCCAGCCACTCAGTCTTACCTGCTGTCTTAGACTCTTGGGCACATTGTTCATTTGCTTGTTGGCTTTTTAGTGCATCCTCATTGTCGCTGGTTGTATCTGTTTCAGTTGCATTTATCTCTTGTGTGTCATGGTGGTGCTCTAAGGGTCCACATTCAGGTGGGGCTGTATCTAGACAGGAAAATACAAAGCTCTCTAAGCTTTTGGATCAGAGAGAATTTAATCCAGGGGATTAGTTATATAGCTGATGGTAGAGCTGACAATTCCAAATGCAGGAATTTGGCAACCCAAAGAATAGTCAACAGGAAGCTATGGGAGGGATCTAAGGTAAGCTCATGTGTTAAGGTTACTGGCTAGGTGGAAGCTGAACCATGGCTGGACTGGTTGGTGGGAGGTAGAGTCATGGGAGATGTGGCCAATGCCAGAATTGTTGCCCAAGACTGTGATGGGGAAATACCATGCTTCTCTCTTGCTCCCCCCGCCCCTCCTCTCTCTTGCTGGTACCACCCAGGTTAGAAGCTCAGCAGGAAGCAGTAGCAAGGGAGATGACAAACAAGTCTGAAGAGTCTGTGGCCAGAGATAGAGGGCAGAGCAGACCAGGAACCCATAAGGAATGAATACCCGAGTAAACCACCCAGGACCAGCATACCTCCTTTTCCATGGTGAAACTCCCCTGCCCGTTTTTTATTCCATCAACCCACCCTACCCTGTTTCCATCAACCTCAATAGAGCATGAAAAGATAAATATTTTTTCAGAGCAGCTTAGATTTTTTTCATTTAGTGCTATTTTTCTAAGCAAAATAATTTATGTAAAATGATTTCAATAGTCATTCCCATGATTAACATAGAACCTGAGCCCTGGTGCATGTTTTGTGCCACATCTACAGTTCCATGGAGCCTCCTCTTGGGGAAGGGGCCTGAGGTGTAGCTTTTCCCTTACCTGTGCTGGTCACAGTCAACTGTCCCAGCTGAGACAGACACTTAACACATTTATTGGTGGTTTGTTGTGCATCTTTAGAGTTATAATATCATTTTCTCCTCCCCCCACACCTAATACCTGTGCACACACACACTGAATCCCTTCTCTGATCATTATTCATCATTATTCCTTCCTTTCACAGCTCCCCATACCCACCAGCTACCCTTGTAAGTGAACTGCTAAGAATATGGATTGATGCATGTTAGATATTTTATATTCTTAAATATTAACTTTTTTTCCTAAATGTTAATAGCTAAAATTATAGTGGTGCTTTCAAAACATTCTGAAGGTTTTTTTTTTTCTTTTATAAAAATGTATTATTAATTTAGAACATCTTTTCTTAAATAACACATCCCCGTGCCAGCTACATGATAATGACTCCTATAGTGTTTTTAGAGCGGCTTCAGGCCTGCTGCCCCAGAGATGATGGGAGAGGGTTTGCTCAGGAGGCACATGGCATCCATGGTCCTGTGTGAGGGACCCAACAGGTGAGAGATCCTGGTCTAGGGGGAACACACTCATCACCACTACCCAACCACTCTCATGGCAGTGTTGGCCATCACTGAACATAATGTCAAAACAAGGCTGCAGCCAGATGCAAGCAAGACAGAGACAGAAAACTATGAAGCCAGGTGCATGGGCATTACGTCCAGGCCTAGGCTGTCAGAAGCTGGCAGCCAGTGCATTTCAGGAGTATGAAAGGAGCGACCCTCCCAGGCAACCAGAAAAAATGAAAACTCTGTTATCTAAATCCTTGGAGAAATTGCCAATGCAAACACTGACTATTCTGGGCAATTAGTACTAAAAAGAAGCATCCCCCTTGCTCCCCCCTCCCGCACCGTAGCACCTGCCAGACGAGACAAGAACAACAAAGGGTCACAGAACAGTCAACAGGAACAGACCATTGTAATTCCAGGCATCTGGGCCTAACCATGTCAGTCTTTGATATGAACTACCACCAGTTCCTGGGGGAAGAAATGAAAAGTTTATTTCATTAATTAAAATATGGGCTATGCCATTCTCCCCTAATCCAATTTAGTCTTTATAAAGTTGGAGTTCAAGATCCCTTCCCCCAGGTATCAATACAGAGCCCATCTGGACCTGGAGGATCCCACCCAACTCTTGCCATCAGCTGCCCTCTGTCCTCAGCCAGGCCATCTCACTGAGATCATCCACAAGCCACTCAGAAACCAGAGATGGCTTTTGTTGTCACCCACGGCCATATGGAATCTGTTTCTGTTGCCAGGTATACTCCTGATTGATAGACTTATCTGACTTCCTACGAAGTCATGTCTCCTTGTCCAAGCCTCCTTCACACCACACCCTCCATATACATGTCTGTTTCTCTGTCTTGTTGGCCTTTTTATGAGATTCAATATCTACTTCTCCTATGTTTCCTCTAGCTCCTGATATTCTTCTTTCTGTATCTTTCTCTCTGCACATGTTTCCCTTCTTTTGACTCATAATTCTGTCTTTTCCATGAGGTTATCTAAATGTGTATAGGGTTAAGCACACAAGTTCTAGGTTCAGAAAGCCTGGATTCATCTTACTTCTTCGACCCCAAGCCCATTACATACAGGGCCTCTGAGATTTCAGTCCCCTTTTCTACAAATGAACAGAGGTTGATACTTCTCCCCAAAGGCAGCTGTGAGCTCTAAGCTCACAACTGCCAGAGTAAATGGTCTATAAGTGAGCTCTTAATAATATGGTTGTTGTTATTGTGTCCTTTAACCCTTTTTCATCTCTTCCATTTCCCCTCCTTTTGTCTCTCAAAATACCCACATCCCCTCCTGCACATCTTACCACTTCCTCTCTTCCCTCCCTATATGGCTGCCCGTCTCCTTGACTATTTCTGCTCTTGAACAGCATCTCCCACATTTAAATCAGTCCCTTCTTCTCCATCATCCAGAATATCTCCTCTGATGTTGACCTTGGGACCAAAGTTCTTAGCCCTTCACAGCTCCACACTCATCTTCTCCTGCAGGGTCTCTCTAAATCAGTTACCTCCAGGTCAGCATCATCT
This sequence comes from Myotis yumanensis, assembly GCF_028538775.1. NCBI lineage: Eukaryota > Metazoa > Chordata > Mammalia > Chiroptera > Vespertilionidae > Myotis > Myotis yumanensis. The sequence goes on along the minus strand of NW_027223759.1, from coordinate 29,629,856 downwards.
TTTAATCTGATTTTCTGACACACTGGGTTCCCATTCCTCTGTCTTGGTTATTGGGCCTAGGATCTCTTGTCAGAGCTCCTTCTTCAGGATCAGCCCCTGGTCAGACTCTCATACAAACAGCCCTCCCTGCCTTTTCTATGCTCTTGAACAGGTCTTCCCTGATTCCCAAACTCCACTCAAGACTCAGGCCCACTTCCCATTCTCATTTCCTCTTAGCAGAAGAGAATCAGTTTCTATCTGTTTGCAACTACCTTGTTCCAGACTTAGTTGGTCATTAGGCCTCTCCTCATATTCTTCTCCATCATTTTCTAGGAGGAATTCTATGTCTGGTATGGCTGAAGAGAGGGCAAGAAAAGAAGATAATTAGAGAGCTTTATGGAACAAGAGTCATCTGAAATTACACAGTTAGGAATTTCCAACCCTTGGGTCACTCAGTACTCAGTGGGTCCCAATCCTGTTGGTAATGTTTCCTCTTCATTCCTGGGACAGAATGAAGAGAAAACATTAAGTAGCTCTTATACTTCCCACACTGAAAGGAGCCACTTGAATTTCAAGATAAAAGAGTTGTGGCAGCATCATGAGCTTGTTACTCACGTAAAAAATTTCAGCTGGCCAGGAAAGCATATATCAAAATAAATAATGTGCTACTTATTTTGAAATGAGTTTACTTAACTGTTTTAACAGTAAAGAAAAATAGAGGGCTTTCCTTGTGAGGAAAACAAAGAGGTTTATGTGTATAAAAGAGGATAAAATTCCAAATCTTTAAAAATGTGGCTGGACAAGAGAAGGTTTTGGTTTAACTGAGTCATGGAGGATAAGTGCTTCCCAAAGAGACAAATCAGAGGACATGGGAGCCAATTAGAAAGATTTCCCAGGGGCACCCAGATCCCAGGACAAAGGAAAGGCACTCTTTGAAGATGAAAGCAGGGTTTGAATATTATGGCACAAGCAGACATCCCAAGATACCTGGAGCAGGGATCTTGGAAGGTTACCCAAAAAAAGGAGAACACAGCACCAGCCTTGGGCCCCTGCATGTAGGTAGCTCAACAAACATATGGAGGAAGGTAATACACCAGTAATCCTTGCTGTAAGTCTCTGGAGGCACCCGGGGAAGAGATAGAGGGAAGCAGTTAGACAATATGTCTAAGGGCTGATGGCAGGGGTACCTCCTGGGGCAATAATCCTGTAATTATTAACCGTATAAACCTGTACTCTCTCTTTACTGTGGGGTAAATAACATCAAATTACTTAATTTTTGAAGCCAGGCTTTCTAAAATCTTCTTTTATACTTATCCCATTTGAATAAACTCCCACAATCTGCTTCTCACTCTGAGATTAATCTAATTTGTCCTTGTTCTGCAGACACATGGACTCTTTAACACTTTACGCTTGCTCATATGGCACTACATTCCTCAGTTCATATCATTTTTTTCTTTTCGATTCTCCAGAGTTACTTGGAGATCTTTTTGAAACCAAAAGTATGTAGAATAAAAAATTTTTCTACGCCGAAACCGGTTTGGCTCAGTGGATAGAGCGTCGGCCTGCGGACTGAAAGGTCCCAGGTTCGTTCCGGTCAAGGGCATGTACCTGGGTTGCGGGCACATCCCCAGTAGCGGGTGTGCAGGAGGCAGCTGATTGATGTTTCTCTCTCATCGATGTTTCTTACTCTCTATCTCTCTCCCTTCCTCTCTGTAAAAAATCAATAAAAAATATATATATATATTAAAAAAATTCTTTTCTAGGCAAGTCAAACAAAAATTATTGGAGGACATCTTTACTGAGAACCAATAAAAAATATGAAATCATGCCTTTTCAGGGAAAAAGTAGAGAATTAAATCAGTAATATTGTATAGTATCAAAAACCATCTCTGGCAGAGTAATTGGTGTTTTGATTATTTGATTGTTGATCACACCTCTTGTAGAGAATCAGTTAATAAGACCATTCCTACTTCCTGAAGAGCAAATTTGACCTTGCTCACTACTCTGGAAACCTGATGTAGGTGGCCTTTCTTCTGTGTTAATAGGCCAACACTGAGCTTAGAGTTAAAAATGACCAGTGACTGCAGGTAGGTAAATTTCATGTGGCCTGGGAGGGACTAGATGTTAACTATAATCCATTTTTTGTCTTCCTTCAACGTGGTGACTGTTGTAACTCAGCTGTTCCTTGAGCCATCTCTAAAAGTTATGACCACAGAGTTGTTCCATGAGATATTGACACCCCTGTGCATGCTGTAGCTAAATCAGGGTGGATCCAGCACCCATATCTAAGCCATCACTTGAGGCAGGTTGTATTCAACTTTGTGGACTGCTGTGTGGAACTTTGCAAATGGTCCCATAGAAGAGAAGCAACTGGTGCTGCCCTTTGGGATGCTGTGTTTCTCGTCATGTGTTCTTCTAAGTAAATCTGATATCCCTATGGCTCTGGTAGTCCTGTGACTCTAAATGCCTAGTTAAAGCAGATTTGCTGCTGGGTGTTTGTATTCTAGCCATTATATCATAAACTTTGAGAGGCTCATTATATGTCTTTTCTTAACTGCTACATCCACACTGCCAAGCACCTTGTGTGACACATGGTAGACACTCAATGCATACCTGTGCGAATAAATTGGCCCTGGACACAAAACGGTAGATAATAAACCTAATTACCTTTGTAGAATATTTTATAAATTCGAAATAAATCGGGGTAATTCTTCATGATGGTCTTGCTGAATAGTGCTCTCAGAAGAGACATGTCAAATTTCTTCTCCAGTTCACAGAGAACGTTATATATGATTACATGTACAGGACACTTTTTTTTAAAAGATTCTTGAGACTCCTTAAAAATAGTGAATGAAGAAAACATAAGTACAGATTTCCAAGTTACAGAAGAGCCCTAGAATTTGATTTTATTGTTAATGCATAATAATTTCCCAACATAGGTATCTTCTCATATACAGGTTTAGAATTTATCTATATTTGTGTGGCTACTAAGTGGAACAACTAAATCCTTCCTCCTAGAAAGCACTCATTTGTGAATCTGAGCTCCTCACCCTTGTTTATATGAGATGGAATAAGGCACCATTAGGAAGAACAAAAATAGTTTCAAGTTAAGTAATATGTAGCCCTTTCAGGGCCTGGCTAAATATTTTAGGAATAGACTTAGTGGGTGATGAGCTGCTATTCTATTGACTGGACAATCTTTGTCCCTTCCCCAGGACTGACTTGGCCTGGAAGCTCCTGTGAACTTTGCCATAGAGAAAGCCTATGCATAGGGAAAGTGAAGACTTGCATCTCTATATCTCCACCTACGTCTTTCGCTAAAATTAACCTAAATTCTAAGACTCCAGAAATACCAAAAGAAAAGGGGAAAAAACAGAAAGGAAACTGAAAACTGTTGTTGAAAGAATAGCAAGCATCTACTTTCAAATTTGTCCCACATTGATTCTCTGTGGATCTTAATTTTCTCTGTATTAAGTATTTAAATTGATGTTCACTGAAATAAAATGTTATGTCAATTATTATTTTATTAAATGAAGTCATTCAACTTATTCACCCATTCATTAATATTATGTTTAATTCCTAGTTTATATTATACTGTATATATAATTTCTAGAAGGCATTGTACACCCACTTCAGATCCAGCCTATCTCCAGTGCTTTTCTTCCAGCTCCAAGGGGGGCCCCATGGAGCCCGTTCCTTCAGTCAGAATCAGGACTATCTCCAGTAATGACTGCTTCTCTTCTCTCTTTCCACCTTACAGGAACACTTAATAGCAGTACTTGGGAAGGTCTCCACTCACAGGCAACTCCTCAGTTGCCCAGTTATGCTCTGACGTTCAATTCCAGGATATCAAAGTATAACTTAGTTTGGGGTTGTTTTATCAGATTGTGACATAATAAACCTCACTTACTTCATACATTTCATTGGTGATGAATTCATGGTCACGGAGAAGTTCAAGGAAAGGAAATGTTGTTTTTATTGCATCTGAAATCTCCACCTTATATTTTTTGAAGTATTTGAGTGCAATGTCATTGATACTTTTGTTTTCTATGTTCTCATCTTCTGCAGACATCCTAGGGAGAAGGGATACATGATAAAATGGCCATCAAGGTTTTGATATGCTGTAACATTTTATATATGAAGGAAAGATAGGCTGTGAAGTACCAACATAATTAAAATAAGTGGTCCTGAGTAAAGATTAGAACAAATAGAATGGAAGCAATAGACAAAACTGTAGTAAAATGAAGCATGGCGGATTAGAAAGACATAGTAGTTTTGTGAAATGCAAGCCTGTCATGATCAAAGCCACTGTAAAGTGATTTTGTACCAAACATATTGCAATTTTTTATCAAAATGTTTTAATTTGTGCAAAAGTGAGATGGACTAAACAGGTCATCCACAGAGGAATAAGAAACAATGGTATAACAAATGTAAGCTTAAAAATGTGTCTTAATTAACAACTAAGAGAAAATAAATTTCAAAAAGATAAAAACATGGTGCTCCTCCCTGATCTACATCAGTTTAGAGGAATAGCATTCTGAATTTTAAAACTAGTTCATAGAGGAAGGAAAAAATGGCAGAGGCTTAGACAGACGTGTTGGTGCTTTGTCCCGGAGCAGATAAGGGCGAGCAGCTGAAATGGGTAACATACAGCCCAAACAAGCAGAGAAGATTTAGCTGAGAGACAGTCTGCAGCCAGGAAAGACAGAGAACTCCTAGAAAATGGGGATGGTTAGAGATTGAGGCTGAAACCTCCCCCTGGGCGCCAGCTCAGCAGCGAGACCGCACCATCTTGAGTAGCTGTTATCCGCATCCAGAGATCGGCTACTAACCCGGAGGCAACGGCTCTCAAGCAGCGTGACTACATGAACTCAGAGGAGACCTGCTTCCCTCCACGGAAAGGTTAGACCTCCCCCAAAGGTGCGGTTTGTAATTCAGGTTGGAGCGAGGAACGCGCGTGCATGCGCGGGAGGAAATCTGCGCCCCCCCAAAATCCACGCCCATAGAGGCCAGCGTGACCCGCAAGTGGGGAGGGCTCCTGCAGGGCTGCTGGCAGAAGGTAACACTATAAATAAGCCCATAGTTGGACTGGATGCAAAGGGGCAACCTCAGATTTTCCCAGGTGGCCGGCTACTTGGTGCCAGGGGCCAGAGCGCGCGCAGAGACTCCGCGCAGTTCTGGAAGGTGGAGCCCTGCGAGTTCGCACAGCTTCCCAGGCTCTTGTTTACACACTTCCTCTTAAATCTGTGAATTTGATTGTTGATCCCAGTGCATGTGATTGCCCAGTTGGGGTCGCTAGCAGAGCTTGTAGGGGAAGATTATTTTTGGGGAGCCTGGGAAACAGAGCTGGGAGTGGCGCCTGGGGAGCCAGCTCTGGGTGGAGCTGGTTCAGGTACAATAGAGAACTCCTGGTCAGAGAGGACTTAAAGCCTCGGAGGTCAATCCAGACACGCTGCCACCCAGAGGCAGAGCCAGGAACTGACTCTTCTGTAAATACAGATAAGGCAGTAAGGGGAACCAACACAGCCTGCCTTAAAATCAGGACTGTGGCTTACAACACGGAAGAACAGTGTATCAGAGGGAAATTCACCATTCTCCTGAATTCCAGGCATGCCAAAAAGAAGAGTAGAAGATCTGAAGCACCTGCATTACTGCACATTTTTATTTTTATTTTTTTAATTACTTTTTCACCTTTTAACTACAAAAACATTTTTTTTTCTTCTTCCCCATCACCTGATTTTACCCTTTCAACTACTACATTTTTATTTTTAACTAGTATTATTACCGCTACCATTTTACCATTTTTTAAAGTGTCATTTTATTTTGTCTTTATTTTATTTTAGGACTAATTTTCTCCATTCTATTTTCATCATTCCTTTAGCAACATTCTTCTCTACCTCACTTTGCCTCTGTGCTAAACCCTCCTCCCTATTTTTTCCCTTTTGTTGTCCTGTTTCTCTTACCCTACTCCAGCTTTAGATTTTCCCTATTCTTTTTACCCCCTGTCAAAATTTCACCCTACTTATATATCCTATGTCCATTCCCCTGCTCTAAATCCTTATACACCTTTCCCTTATCTTCCTTCATTATCCAAATTTTTTTCTTCTTCTTCTTCTTTTCTCTCTCTATTGTTTTGTTGTTGTTTGCTTGATTGACGAGTATATTGGGGGTTTTTCTAGGATTGTTTGTGAGGTTAGTTTGCTTATTCTTTTTATTTTTCTGCCCCCCGCCCCCCCCCCCCACAGTTATTTCTGTGCTTCTGTTTTCCCTTGTGTCGCTTGATATTATTGGTTGTTTGTAGTTTGTATTCGTCTCCAGGAATCTGTTGCTGTAATTTGTTGGTATTAGTGGCGGTTCTATAGGAGTTTTCTCCTCATATAAATAGTCTCTTTCCCTCTTATACTTCATTCTCTTTTCTCTCTTACTTTTTTTTTCTCCTCTTCTTTTTTTCGCTCCCCTTTCCCAATTTCATTTTTGCACTCCTTTTTTTTTTCTTTTTTTCTTTCTTTCTTTTTTCTCTTCTACCTTTCTCTCTTCTTTCTTCCTTATCTCCTAACTCTTTAGCTCGGGGGCCACCTTTATTTGGGGTTAGTAATATCATAAATGCATTCGTGTTCAGTGCCTGGTATGTTGTGCCTTGTTGTGTTGTATTTTGTGCCTTTAAATCAATGCAGCAGATTCAAGCAACAGTGGCCTCCTGATCACCACACGCTCTGTCTGGGGAACAGTTACTGTGTGTGAAGCCTCCCTCCACCAGCCAGAAGAGCCACCACAGCTGTGAACAGCACCCACCAGAGGCCCTGCTATCAACGGAGGAGCCACTGCTACCACAACCGCCCAAGGAGCAACCACAGCCCGAGGAGCCACTGCCACCCAGGGAGCAGCCACTGAACGACTCAACAACTAGATATGTCAGTGAGATCAAACATGGGTAGACAAAGAAACCCCCAAAGGAAAGAAAAGGAGGACTCGCCAGAAAAGCAGCTAAGTGAGACAGAGGCATGCAACATGATGGAAAAAGAATTCAGAATAAGGGTCCTAGAGTACATGCACCGGACGGAGGAAAAAATCAATACCATATGCAAGAAGCTAGAGGAAACAGATGAAAAAATCAACAACTTAAGTAAGTCCCAAGAAGAAATGAAGAGCGACATAGCTGCAATAAAAAACACCATTGAAAGTATCAACAGTAGACTAGGAGAAGCGGAGGACCGAATTAGTGAATTAGAAGACAAGGAAGCAAAACACACTCAAACTGTACTGCAATTGGAGAAAAAAATTAAAAAACAGGAGGAAAGCCTAAGGGAGCTTTGGGACAACATGAAATGAAACAACTTACGAATAATAGGGGTGCCAGAACAACAGAAAGATGAACATGGATTAGAAAACCTATTCGAAGAAATAATATCAGAAAACTTCCATGAGGTGGGGAAGAAAAAAGTCACACAAGCCCAGAGAGTCCCAAACAAGGTGAACCCGAAAAGACCCACACCAAGACACATCATAATTACCATGGCAAATGTTCAGGACAAAGAGAGAATCTTACAGGCTGCAAGAGAGAGACGGAAAGTTACATACAAGGGGTTTCCCATTAGATTATCAAATGATTTCTCAACAGAAACACATCAGGCCAGAAAAGAATGGACGGAAATCTACAAAGTGATGCAAAGCAAAGGACTGAATCCAAGAATACTCTACCCAGCAAGGCTATCATTCAAAATTGAAGGGGAAATAAGAAGCTTCACAGACAAAAAGGCTAAGGGAGTTTATCACCACCAAGCCAGCAATGCAAGAAATGCTAGAGGGACTGGTGTAAAAAGAAGAAATAAAAAGCTCAGAAAGAAAACAGCCACACACAAAAAAAGAAATGGCTACAAACAAGTACCTTTCAATAATAACTTTAAATGTAAATGGACTAAATGCTCCAACCAAAAGACATCGAGTGGCTGAATGGATAAAAAAACATGACCCATACATCTGCTGTCTACAAGAGACCCACCTCATTAGAAGGGACTCACACAGACTGAAAGTGAAGGGATGGAAAAATATCTTTCACGCAAATGGAAAGGAAAAGAAGGCTGGGGTAGCAGTACTTATATCGGACAAAATACATCTCAAAGTGAAGGCCATAACAAAAGATAAGGAAGGCCACTTCATAATACTAAAGGGGTCAATACAACAAGAAGATATAACCCTGGTAAACATATATGCACCCAATGCAGGAGCACCCAAATTCATAAAAAAAACTCCTGGAAGATATCAAAGGAGAGATCGATAACAATACAATCATAGTAGGGGACTTTAATACACTACTGACATCACTGGTCACGTCCGCTAGACAAACAATCAGCAAAGAAACAGCAATCCTAAATGACTCACTAGATCAGATGGACTTAATTGACATCTTCAGAACACTTCACCCCAAAGCCGCGGAATGTACATTCCTCTCAGGTGCTCATGGGACATATTCAAAAATAGACCACATATTGGGTCACAAGCAAAGTCTCCACAAATTCAAGAAGATTGAAATCATAAAAAGCTTCTTCTCAGACCACGAGGGCATAATGTTAGAAATAAACTACAATAAAAACAACCCAAAATACTCAAACACTTGGAAGCTGAATAGCTTGTTATTAAATATTGATTGGGTTACCGATGACATCAAAGAAGAAATTAAAAACATCCTGGACACTAATGACAATGAAAACACAACAATCCAAAACCTCTGGGACACAATGAAAGCAGTCCTGAGAGGGAAGTTTATAGCTCTACAGGCCTATCTCAAAAAACAAGAAAAAATGGTAGTAAATCATCTAACTCTTCAACTCAAAGAATTAGAAAGAGAGCAACAAGAAAACCCCAGAGTGAGCAGAAGGAAGGAGATAATAAAGATTAGAGCAGAAATAAATGACATAGAGACCAAAAAAACAATACAGAAAATCAATGAAACCAAGAGCTGGTTCTTTGAAAGGATAAACAAGATTGACAAACCTCTAGCCAGGCTCACCAAGAAGCAAAGAGAGAGATCCCAAATAAACCAAATCAGAAACGATAGAGGCGAAATAACAACAGACCCCACAGAAATACAAATGATTATTAAACAATACTACGAACAACTCTACTCCAACAAACTAGACAACCTGGAGGAAATGGACAAATTCCTAGAAAAATACAACATTCTAAAACTCAATCAGGAAGAATCTAAAAATCTCAATAGGCCAATAACTATGGAAGAAATTGAAGCAGTCATCAAAAAGCTCCCAGCAAACAAAAGCCCAGGACCAGATGGCTTCTCAGGGGAGTTTTACCAAACTTTCAAGGAAGAACTAAAACCTATCCTCCTCAGACTACTACAAAAAGTTCAAAAGGAAGGAACACTTTCAAGCTCATTCTATGAAGCCAGCATCACCCTAATACCAAAACCAGGTAAAGACAACACAATGAAAGAGAATTACAGGCCAATATCCCTCATGAACATAGATGCCAAAATCCTCAACAAAATCTTAGCAAATCAGATCCAACAGTACATCAGAAGGATCATACACCATGACCAAGTAGGATTTATCCCAGGGATGCAAGGATGGTACAACAGCCGTAAATCAATAAACGTAATACATCACATAAACAAATTGAAAGAAAAAAACCACATGGTCATATCAATTGATGCAGAAAAAGCATTCGACAAAATCCAACACCCATTTTTGATAAAAACTGTCAGCAAGGTGGGAATAGAAGGATCATACCTCAACATAATAAAAGCCATATATGACAGGCCCACAGCCAACATCATACTCAATGGACAAAAACTAACACCATTTCCCCTAAGAACAGGAACAAGACAGGGATGCCCACTCTCACCACTCCTGTTCAACATAGTACTGGAAGTATTAGCCATTGCAATTAGGCAAGAAGAAGAAATAAAAGGCATCCAAATTGGAAAAGAGGAAGTAAAACTGTCCTTATTTGCAGACGACATGATATTATACATACAAAACCCTAGAGACTCCATCAAAAAACTACTAGACTTACTACATGAATTTGGCAATGTGGCAGGATACAAAATTAACCCCAAGAAATCTGAGGCATTTCTATACACCAATAGTGAACTTGCAGAAAGAGAGATTATAAAAACAATCCCATTTACCATCACACCAAAAAAAGTAATATACCTTGGAATAAACTTAACTAAAGAGGTAAAAGACCTCTACTCAGAAAACTACAGGACGTTGAAAAAAGAGATAGAGGAACACATAAAGAGATGGAAGAACATACCATTTTCTTGGATTGGTAGAATCAACATCATTAAAATGTCCATACTACCCAAAGCAATCTATACATTCAACGCACTTCCCATTAAAATACCAATGGCCTACTTCAAAGATCTAGAACGAACTCTCCAAAAATTCATCTGGAATAAAAAAAGACCCCGAATAGCTGCAGCGATCCTGAGAAAGAACAAAGTAGGTGGGATCTCAATGCCAGATATCAAGCTGTATTACAAAGCCACTGTTCTCAAAACTGCCTGGTACTGGCACAAGAACAGACATATAGATCAGTGGAATAGAATAGAGAGTCCAGAAATTAGCCCGAACCAATGTGCTCAATTAATATTTGACAAAGGAGGCAAGAACATACAATGGAGCCAAGATAGTCTCTTCAATAAATGGTGTTGGGAAAATTGGACAGATATATGCAAGAAAATGAAACTAGACCACCAACTTACACCATACACAAGAATAAACTCAAAATGGATAAAGGACTTAAATGTACGACAGGAAACCATAAAAATTCTAGAAGAATCCAAAGGCAACAAAATCTCAGACATATGCCAAAGCAATTTCTTCACTGATACAGCTCCTAGAGCAGTTGAAACTAAAGAGAAAATGAACAAATGGGACTACATCAAAATAAAAAGCTTCTGCACAGCAAAAGAAATCATCAACAAAACAACAAGAAAACCCACTGCGTGGGAAAACATATTTGCCAACGTCATATCTGATAAGGGCCTAATCCCCAAAATTAATAGGGAACTCATACAACTTAACAAAAAGAAGATAAACAATCCAATCAAAAAATGGGAAAAGGATCTAAATAGACACCTTTCAAAAGAGGACATCCAGAAAGCCAAGAGACATATGAAAACATGCTCAAAGTCACTAATCATCGGAGAGATGCAAATCAAAACAACAATGAGGTACCATCTCACACCTGTCAGAATGCCTATCATCAACAAATCAACAAACGACAAGTGCTGGAGAGGATGTGGAGAAAAAGGAACACTTGTGCACTGCTGGTGGGAATGCAGACTGGTGCAGCCACTATGGAAGACAGTATGGAGTTTCCTCAAAAAGCTGGAAATGGAACTCCCATTTGACCCTGTGATCCCACTTCTAGGAATATATCCCAAGAAACCAGAAACACCAATCAGAAAGGATATATGTACCCCTATGTTCATAGCAGCACAATTCACCATAGCTAAGATCTGGAAACAGCCTAAGTGCCCATCAGTAGATGAATGGATTAGAAAACTGTGGTACATCTACAGGATGGAATACTATGCTGCTGTAAAAAAGAAAGAACTCTTACCATTTGCAACAGCATGGATGGAACTGGAGAGCATTATGCTAAGTGAAATAAGCCAGTCAATGAAGGAAAAATACCACATGATCTCACTCATTCATGGATAATAAAGACCATTACAAACTTTTGAACAATAATAGATACAGAGGCAGAGCTGCCTCAAACTGATTGTCAAACTGCAGTGGGAAGGCCAGAGAGGGTTGGGGGGCAGAATGGAGGGGAGTAAGAGATCAACCGAAGGACTTGTATGCATGCATATAAGCATAACTAATGGACATAAGACACTGGGGGGTAAGGGAGGGCAGGGGATTGTCAAGGGCGGGGGGGGGGGGTGGGCGGGAAGGACACATATGTAATACCGTTTGTAATACTTATTATAATATTTTTTTTAAAAAAGAATAAAAAAAATAAAACTAGTTCATAAATGATAAGAAGTGGTTTAATAATTATATGATAAAGCATAAACTGGAATTTCACATGAATATCAATAATTTTTCCTGGAATTTCTGCTTTATGTTAATATATATCTGTCTGTGCTATTGTTGTATAAAATGAATCTTTTTAGACATCTTAATTTCAGAAGTGGCTGCTGTTTCCTGTGAAAGTAATTGTAAACCTGAGTCTGTAATTCTGCTTCTTAGTTGAATAGTTTATTTCCTTGGTAATAATGTTTTGTTTTTTAAGTATATTTTTTATTGATTTCAAAGAGGAAGAGAGAGGGAGAGAGAAACAGGAACATCAATGATGAGTGAGAATCATTAATTGGCTGCCTCCTGCATGCCCTCCTACTGGGGATTGAGCCTGAAACCCAGGCGTGTGCCCTGAACGAGAATTGAACCTTGACCTTCTGATTCATAGGTGGATGCACAACCACTGAGCCATGTCGGCTGGGCTAACAATAATGTTTTAATAGGCATTTTGTATTCCTAAATCATGAAGACTCATAAGCTTCCTTTTTGGAACCAGAAGAAAATTATTGGCTCTTTCCAGTACCCAATATGCATCAGGGAATAATAATGTCACATTATTTTGTAAAATTCTATAAAACAACAATTTCTTGTTTAATGATAGGAGAGAAATCATTTGTGTTTCTCTCTTATTAAAATGCCACTAAAATGATAATTAAAAAATTGGCTTCACAATGACAAATAGAATGGCAGGGGGCAATGAGTAAATGAGAGATTTCAACAAAAAATGGTCAGAGGAGCATAATTGTTACTGAAAGTAAAGGTTGCTCCCTGCAGTCATGAAGGCAACCAGTTTGCCCTGTGGAATCTTGAAGGTGGTGGAGTAAAAGGGACACATGGTGCTGAACACTGATGTACCATTTGAAAAATGAAGAATGGGGAAATGTCCCCTTCATCCCTCAACTTGCATCCTGACCACCTGGAGCCAAGCAACCTCTCTGTTGCAAACATTGCTCTTCTTTTTATCATCATACTTTCCTGTCACTTATGACTACATTTCATAAATGGAATAATACATCATGTATGCTTATATGTCTGAGTTCTTTTGCTCATCATTCATGTTGTTGGGTGACTGGAAGTTTGTTCCTCTTATTATTCAGTGGTATTTCATTGTGGAATCTAATGAACAACATAAACTGATGAACACAAATAGACCCAGAGACATAGAAACATCAAACAGAATATCAAATCTCAGAGGGAAGGCACAGGAGGTTGGAGGAGGAAGGGGGGCGGGCGGAGAACAACCAGTGAACTCATATTCATATATGAATAACCCATAGTCACAGACAACAGGGTGGTGAAGGCTTGGGTGGTGTATGGGAGAGGGCAATGGGGGGAAAAAGGAACATATGTAATACTTTCAACAATAAATATTTATTTTTAAAAAATTAAAATAAATAAACAAAAGCAGAAAGAGTATTTAGTTATATCCATAAATTAATTCAAAAGAAAATTGGAAATGCCTAGCAGCAATTTTTAGAAACATTATATGAAATAGATGGAAGCTGACCTGATATAAAATCTCCCAAAATGACAAACACAACAGTAACCACTAAAATGATGAGGCCATTCACATAAAAAAACAGTAATGCCTACCATTACCACAATTTACATATATATAATATATACATATTTATATGTTTTAGATAATGTATTAGGATAAGAAAATGAATGTATTGATATAAATACTAAAATAAGATACAACATTATATGATACTAGAGGCCCAGTACACGAAATTAGTGCACAGTGTATGTGGGGTGTGTCCCTCAACCCTGCCTACATCCTCTCCAATCTGGGACCCCACGGGGGATGTCCAACTGCCGGTTTAAACTGGCAGTCGGACATCCCTCTCACAATCCGGGACTGCTGGCTCCTAACTGCTTGCCTGCCTGCCTGCCTGCCTGCCTGATTACCCCTAACCGCTTCTGCCTGCCAGCCTGATCGCCCCCTAACTGTTCCCCTGCCAGCCTGATAGCCCCCAACTGCCCTCCCCTGATGGCCTGGTCACCCCCAACTGCCCTCCCCTGCCGGTCATCTTAAGATGGCCATAGCAGGCCTGAGGTAAATGAGAAGGTTCAAAGGTCATAAGAAAATAACAAATCACTGCCTCAAAGCATCAGAAACGACAGCCCAGTCCAGATGGCCCACAGCTGAGCAGGAGCTGTAAGACAAGAGGCCTGTGGGTTGTGGCAGCTACACTTACACCAGCAGCTGTCCCTCTGCAGTTTAAAGATCCAATTCCTTCACTTCATTACATTTTATTACATTGCACGTCAGCGTCCTTGTAAAATGGATGAATGTCAAGGTTTAGACGAGTGTCTAGTAACACACACTAAAGCAGCAGCACAGCCAGACAGAAAGTTAAAGGAAGGGAGACAGAGACTGACCTGGTGCTGAGGTCGCTGCCCCCACTGGCCATCGTCCTGCCCTGGGCACTGCCTGAACCGCTAATCCTTCCAGTCTCCCCAGCCTGGGTCTGCTGTGGCTCCTGATCCCTGAGCAGGAAGTGAGTGAACTCACCCAGGGAAGGTTCCACCCAAACCGGGAAATGAGAAGTGAAAGTAACTTTTTGAGTGTTTTCAGACAATCTCTCCCTCTTCCTCAGCCTAGGAGGGTGGGGGGATGGGGGGGGGGGGTTCCTCAGCCATCAGGACATGTGGCAATAGGAGTGAAGGACAAGGAGGGACAGGAGGGCCCTGGAGGCCAGGGGAGGAGGACCCCAGGGGAGGAGCAGGACCAACCCCCAGGAGTCCCCTTGCTTGTGCAAAAACATGAAAAACACCTGTGAATCCCACTGTCCTCACCTGCTGCAACTTTCTAAGAGGGTGCAGAGACCTAACTCTTTAGGTCTCACTGTTCAGAAACAGGACTGGAGAAGCAACATTCTTGAGAGCGATGGTTTCCACAATTGTTCCCCTGAGCCCGACTTCCCGACTTCCTCTGGCTGTAAATAAGGGTTCTCGCCCTGTTTCATTTAACACACAGAGGAAGGTTCTACCCTCTCTCCATGTGTTTTTTCTTTTCTCCCAAAGGAGCAAACATCAAATCTGGACAGATTGCATACACTGATGAGAAAAATATTTTTAACAAGAGCACAGGGTCTCAGTGTGACCCAAGTTCTGTGCACATAGGGGATCTCTCTCTTCCTGCCCTGCCTCCTCTTTCACTTGGCGGGTAGAGGGACTGGTAAGCTGACTAATTTTTTTTTTTTTTTACCCAGGAAATGCTTTAATTCCCGTCCCCGCAGTGTGGGAGGCAGGCACCAAGGACTGCCTTGAGAAGACCTGGGGAGCCCGCCTTCTCAGCACGGCAAGAGCCAGGACAGCCCCCCGCTCCACCCCCCCCCCCCACCCCCCCCCCACCCCCCCCCCACCCCCCCCGCAACAGAACTTCTGGTTCAGAGTTCCCACAAAGTGGGCCAACACGCTGGCTCGTTGAGTGGTGAGCCAGGTCCAAGGTCAGCAGGAAGGATGTGATTTAGCTTAAGACGAGGCAGATCTTCTTTGTCAGGGAGGGACCTAGGGGGCGGACTTCGGCAGGGGAAGGGAGGGGCTGTTGGGGATGAGGGACTCAGTCTTGCCAGGCTAGGACAGCTTGGGCCACAGCTGTACCAGCCCTGAGCAGAGCAGGAGTCCAGACCAGTGAGGGCTGGAGGGGAGTGCTCAGAGCAGCACTGGAGAGCGGGCTGGAAAGACCCCGAGGGCTTGTCCGTCTGCCTGGCTGCAGTAGGAAAATGTAAATCCGGGTTTTGGTGCCTGTTGCTCCAAGGGGCCCCGCTGGCTGTGAATTGCAGGGTCAGGGTCCTTTTTGATAGCTGTCCAGTCCTCCAGGATGTCGATCTCCTGCAGCATGTACACGATGTAAGGGCCAGAAACAAGGGGTGCCTTCTTCCTCTTGCTGGGAGGCAGCGAGTCCCAGGTCCTTGGGCTGCCTCTGGTGTGCAGTTTGTCATCCCGCCACTCTGAGCTGATGTCCAGGCTCTGGCGGTCCTCCTCCAGCCTCTGGATCCGCTCCTGCAGCTCCCCCTGCAGCATGTCATAGAGCAGCAGCTTCTCACTCTCCAGGTGCTGCTTAGCTCCCTTCAGCTCACACTCATACTTATTCCTGATCATGTCCAGACAGAAGCCCTTGTAGATCCCTGCCACCTGAATGAGAATCTTGAGGCTCCGCTGCAGCCCCCCCCCCAGGGGCTCTGTGTATTCGGGTGCTCTCTCAGCCCCCACTTCCTCCAGCTGAACCTGCAGCTGACTCAGTCGTTCCCTGAACAACTCCTTTAGCTCCGAGAACTGCTTCTCCAGGTCCAGCATCTCATTGGCACACTCGCTGCGGCGCTGTTCGTAGTCTTCATCGTCCATCTCTGAGCTCTCCTCGGACTCGGTCTGGCTGCCACTTCGTTCCTCCTCACTCTCTTCTTCCTCTCCGTTCATCTCGGCAGCTGAATCACCATCTGCTTCCATCTCTTCTGTGTCTTTGCTTGAAGGCTGGAGCGGCATCTGGGCTCGCAGGGAGTGGAGCCTCCGGCCTCAAGTCCGAGACTCTGACAGGTGCCCGGTGCCCTTTGCTGAGCACAGCTGTCTTCTGTTCCCGACCTCCAGGGTGCTTGGGGCCCCGAAGAATTTGACACCAACAACATCAGCCTTTTCTAGTGTCCCCTCTATCCTCTGTCCCTAGGCAGCAGGCTGACTAGGCTTGGGTGTTGGCATAAATGTGCCAGCTTTTCGTGGGTTAGCTTAGAGTCACCGATATCACATGAATTGGGGTCTGATCGCAGTCAACTGGCTAGGGAATCCATAGGGGCCAGCCTCCTGGGTGGATACCCTGCACTGAAGCTGCCCTGGCCAAGGGAAGGACACATTCCTGTGGAGCCAGAGAGAGCCAGGCAGCACCCCACTCTGCAAACAGCAGTAGTTTCTATGGGAACTGGAGGCCTCTGTGGAGAAAGCAAAGATTTTTGTCCAGAAAACAATGTCAGACACACCCAGTTAGGAATGTGATGAGACCATCTTCAGAAGTAGGTTGAAACCCTGACAATCTGCTGGACTGATATGGAAGGAAGAAGTGAGGGCCTGGGACATTGTCCAGGGTAACAAGGGGCACTGACAACAGAGATGTTTCTGTTGTAAGGAAGTACCTGAGCTAGGGGCTTGGAAACCTGGAGAGCAGGAGAGGCAGTGACTGAGGAGGGACAGGGGGTGGAGAAAACACCCAGGGGATGGGCTTCCAGCTTTCATTCAGTTGTCACTAGCGGGCTGAGTCTCCAGCCTGGGAGACCCTCTGGGGACAGGGTTTATCACTGAGAGGAGGCAGTGTCCCGGACCTGAGAATTTAGGGGCAGGAGGAAGCGGCAGCAGTAGCAGCAGCAGCCACTGGGCCAGGATAAAGAGCTGGCACCTCTGCCAATGCAGAAATGGAGAGGAGGGGCACCTGGGACTCAAGTGGGAGCACTCAGGCCCCACACCGATGTCCCCTTCTGGGAGGTGGCCTATTAGTCAGCAGGACTCCTGGTCTCCCTGCCCTCCCTTCTTCCTGGGGAGGCACTGAGGCTGGGAGTTCTGTGAAGGTGAGTCTGCTCCTTGGTGGGTCTCCCTGGACTCTTCCTGCTGGAGGGGCCAGGGCTCTGTGCTCCTCTGAGCTCCAGTGCACAGAGACAGCGGCCTGGGTATGGGGAATGTGTGTGATTAATATATGTGAGCAGCCTTGGGACTTGAGGCTAAGCCCCGTTCTGGGGTTCAGACTTAGGAATTCTTTTTTAGCACCATCTAAACCATGTCCCCTAATCCCGCTTTTATCAGGAAGATAGCTGATTTTTGTAAAAATATATTTTTATTGATTTTAGAGAGGAAGGGAGAGATAGAAACATCAATGATGAGAGAGAATCATTGATTGGCTGTCTCCTGCACGCCCCCTCCTGGGGATGGAGCCTGCAACCCTGGCAGTACCCTGACTGGAAACCAAACCAGGGACCTTTTGGTTCCTTGGTTGACACTCAACCACTGAGCCAGGCTGGCTGGGTAACAAAACTGATATTTTTTAACCCCATCTCTGTCTCACTTTTTGCCTGTCAGTTGGTTTGGAACTCAGATAAAGGAAACTTGGGGAGAGTTTATACACAGAATTTGTGATTCTTCCCGTGATTTTCTTCTTTCTGAAATTTCCCTCCCCAAAAAGCCTGGGAACCCTTGCCTTCTTCCCTGGCTCAGGTGACCAGGAAGAAAGTGGACTTTTTTACCAAATTTTTACCATCTCATGCAAGCCTGTGGCAGCTCACCCAGCTGGGTGATAATAAACAAGAAATACCTTGTACTGACTGCTTCTGAGATGGGACTTCCCTCCTCAGTGGGCTGCCTTTGTTCATGATCCAGAAGCCTCAGCCAGCTGTTCTCTGAATATTATCCTCACAGGGATGTCTACCCACCCAGATTACACAGAGGGAACAGGAGAATCCCTGGCCCCTCCTCCCAGACAGAAGGCACTTCTCTCCAGCAAAGCAGAGCAGGGCATGTGCTGATGCCCAGAGAAGCCACTCTGGGAGGTTCAGGCTAAGGGGTGGTTACCCAGAGCCCCTGGACCTTGGGAGCTCCAGGTCCTCCTGCAGCCACACTGTCCCAGGTAAGACCACAGCTGAGCTCCCTAGCATCATAGGAAGCAGCTGATATCTGAGTCCAGGTAAATGGGACTGAGCAAATGACAGGCTTAGTAGCCTTCCTTGCCCTAGGCCATCTAGTGGAGTGGGGTGGAAATCCTACCTACTAGCATGATGACCAACTCAGCCTTTATCTCCATAGCACAGGACAATAGGACCACAGTTCTATTAAGGAATCCCCAGGCTCTGTGGCCCCTCTGACTGGCCTGGGACTGCCCCATCCTTCCTGTTAGGCTTCTAGGTTCACCTATGAGGGTCCTCTAGATAGGTTCCATCGATCAGGCATGTTTTCCTTGGCCATCCAACCTCTGCCCCTTCCCTAATAGCACCCGGTTTTCTTTTAGCAGATGACTTCTTCCTGTGGTGTGCACCAGTGGAGGGACTGTTCATCATGATATTGGCCATTGAGCCAGCCAGGGCAGCCAGGCTCTCTTTGAGGAGATGAACTTTGATAAAGTTCTTTAAGAAATTAAAAGAATAGTTGGAAACATTAATCAAAACTACAATGAGATACCCCCTCACATCTGTTAGAGTGGCCATTATCAATAAGACAAGCAAAATAAATGTTGGAGAGATGATGGGAAAAAAGGAGCCCTCATTCACTGCTGGTGGGAATGTAGACTGGAGATTCCTCAAAAAATTAAAAATAGAGCTACCATACGGTCCAGCAATCCCTTTCTTGGGTATATACCTGAAAACCTCAAAATCTTGTATTCACAAAGATATATGCACCCCTGTGTTCATTGCAACATTATTCACGATGGCAAAGACATGGAAACAACCAAAGTGTCCTGTGATAGAGGACTGGATAAAGGTGTGGTACACATATGCAGTGGAATACTACTCAGCCATAAGAAAGAATGAAGTAGTGCCATTTGCAACAACATGGATGGATCTTGAAAACATTATGCTTATCAGTGGTTCTCAACCTTCTGGCCCTTTAAATACAGTTCCTCATGTTGTGACCCAACCATAAAATTATTTTCGTTGCTACTTCATAACTGTAATGTTGCTACTGTTATGAATCGTAATGTAAATATCTGATATGCAGGATGGTCTTAGGTGACCCCTGCGAAAGGGTCGTTCAGCCGCCAAAGGGGTCTCGACCCACAGGTTGAGAACCGCTGTGCTAAATGAAATAAGTCAGTCAGAAAAAGCTAAGAACCATATAATTTCTCTCATATGTGGGATATAAAACTGAAACTTATGAACACAAACTGCAATGTAGTGGTTGCCCAGAGGGAAGGGGATGGGAGGAGAAGGGGGTCCTAACATATGGTAACAGAAGATTTGACTTTGGGTGGTGGGGACATGGTACAAGATAAAGATTTTGTAACATACAAATCCACACCTGAAACCTATGTGTTCATGTTGACCAATGTTATCCCAATAAATTTAATTTTTTAAAAAGGAATAGAAACCCTCTCCTCACCTAGCTGCCCCTCCCAGGACTTGCCTATTGGGTCATGCTGTGAGGATTCTGCATATTCTCTATTCAAGCAAGAAGCGAGGCTGGGTAGGGGTTCTGTCTTGCAACAAAGGGCAGGGGACTCTTTTGCATGTGAGTGGGTTCAGAGGTACCTGGAGTTCAGAGCTCTCGTGTACAACTTCTTAGAATTCCCAATTCTGAGCTTCAGGGTTTCAATCCTATATCAGGGCCCTGACTGGAATAGAGGCCCAACTGGGCTTAGAATTCAGTATTCTCTGAAGTTCTGTCATTCTCAAAATTAGGGCCTGTTTCAGGCCTAGAACTATTGCCTTCCAGCTGCATGTATGAGGATCTCTTTGTTTTAGGTGGTGACTAATGGATTTAAGTCTATCATGTACTCTTTTCAATACATTCATCACACGTAGCAATAGGCACCAAAATCCACAGTTCTTTTCTTTTTAATGTTTTATTGATTTCAGAAGAAAGGAAAGGGAGATAGAGATGTAGAAACATCAATGATGAAAAAGAATCATCAATTGGCTTCCTCCTGCACACCCCCTACTGTGGATCCAGCCTGCAACCTGGGCATGTACCTGACCAGTAATCAAACTGTGACCTCCTGGTTCGTGGTTTAATGCTCAACCACTGAGCCACACCAGCCAGACAAAATACACTCTTCTTATAGTTATTTTATTTTATTTTATTATTGTCTAAAGTTTTACATATATCTCCTTTTTCCCCAATTGACCCTGCCCCCATCCCCTCCCAGCCATTCCCACCATGGGCAAGTCCCCATCACCCCAGTGTCTGTGTTCATTGGTTATGCTAATATGCATGCATACAAGTCCTTTGGTTGCTGTCTAGCCCCCCTACCCTATCATTGGTCTCTGGATCTATTCGTATTCATCAAATTATGTTGCTCATTATATCCCACATATGAGTGAGATCATGTGATATTTATCTGTCTCCAACTAGCTTATTTCACTTAGCATAATGCTCTCCAGTTCCATCCATGCTGTTGTAAATGGAAAAGTTCCTTCTTTTTTATAGCGGCATAGTATTCCATTGTGTAGATGTACCACAGTTTTTTAATCCATTCATCTGCTGATGGGCACTTAGGCTGTTTCCAAATCGTAGCTATTGTAATTTGTGCTGCTATGAACAGAGGGGTACATATATCCTTATTGATTGGTGTTTCTGGTTTCTTGGGATATAGTCCTAGAAGTGGGATTACTGGGTCAAATGGGAGTTCCATTTTTAACTTTTTGAGGAAACTCCATACTGTCTTCCACAGTAGCTGCACCCCCACCAGCAGTGCAAGAGAGTTCCTTTTCCTCCACATCCTTACAAGCACTTATAGTTTGTTGATTTGTTGATGATAGCCATTTTGACAGGTGTGAGATGGTATCTCATTGTTGTTTTGATTTGCATCTCTCAGATGATTAGTGACTTTGAGCATATTTTCATATGTCTCTGGGCCTTCTGTATGTCCTCTTTTGAAAAGTGTCTATTTAGATCCTTTGCCCATTTTTTTATTGGATCATTTATCTTCCTTAAGTTGTATAAGTTCTCTATAAATTTTGAAGATTAAACCCTTATCTGAAATATCTTTAGCAAATATGTTCTCCCATGCAGTGGGCTTTCTTGTAGTTTTGTTGATAGTTTCTTTTGCTGTGCAGAAGCTTTTTATTTTGATGTAGTCCCATTTGTTTATTTTCTCCTTAGTCTCCATTGCCCTAGGAGCTGTGTCTATAAAGATATTGCTACAACATATGTCTGCTATTTCACTGCCTATGGAGTTTTATAGGATTTTTATGGTTTCCCGTCTTACATTTAAGTCCTTCTTATAGTTATTATTATAAATGCCATAGAACTGTATCAGTTGGCATACCTCTTTCCCTCTATATCATCCAGTTTCTTACAGATAAAATTTTGTCAATGACACTATTACAGAAACTATCAATATTCTTCCTGTTACTCTCTGGCTAGACAGTGATCCAACTCACAAATGCCACTCTTAGGGCCTTCTTGCTAGGATTATTATGTTAAGTTCCCTAGAAGCAGAACCCGAAATGAAGTCCCTTAAGTAAATGGTTTATTGTGATAATTCTCTCAGATGGAGGAGTGGAAGGGAAACAATATTTACTGATGGAAAAGCTAAGCAAGGATGTGGTCACAGCTTGGACTAGCTCCAACCTAATTCCAGTGGGGAGCATGAATCATGCCACTCGTTGAAGCTAGACCCAAGGCCAAGGAGGTGTAACTGTTGTTGAAATTAGCTAGTTTGTCAATATTAGTAATAGTAAGAGAGCAAAGGGGAGGCTAGACATTATAAGCATGGTTATCTGGGCAGCTTCACTAGGAAGCTACAGCTTCATGCTCCCTAGGAAACCCCCAGTCCATTCCCTGCAGATTACCGGAGGAAGGGATAGAACAATGGGGGAGATGGGTGCATGCACAGTGAAGTCAGGGTGATGTAGAGAAGGTGCTTGCCTGCCATCTAGCCCAGGAAAAAGATCATTGGCTGGAAGGGTGGAGCCACGGCAAGTGCACAAAATCTTGGAAGGGTAAAATCCCCAGACAGGTCCTTCTCTCTTCTTTACTCTGGTTCTCTCTTGTTCCATGTCCCACACTTGCCTATGCAACTGTCTGTTTCCTCTCCTTAAGCAGCCACATGGCCATGGGCCATGACAACCCCTGGACTGGAGCTGAGAACACAAGCTAAGCTAACCAGATGCTGGAATGGACTAGACTGTATTTTAATATGGAACAGAACTTATGGACACTGGCCTTAAATCAAGCCATACTGAAGGCAAGATTGGACTTCTTGCATGGTGAGACAGATGAAGATGGGACCTTGGAGGGAAACCCCCTTAATTTTACATCATCAAAGAAGCTTTCCATGAAACCCCATCCTCCCATGGGGGCCTCAGGAAATTCTTTTCCTCATGGCACCTCAAGAACTCCACTTCCACCAATATAACCTCCATGCAATGCTGGCTCCATTTATTGCACTCAATGTAATATTACTCAGGGAGAGATGGATTGGCAGCCAACCCTCACAGCAATTTAGAGGATGAGGGGATTTTCCAGGGTCCCAACAGTATCCGCTACACAAGTGAACTGCTCTCATTTGTTTCCTGAATAGCAAACACTTCCTTGAAATTCTTCTCAAATTCTGCCTCCAGTCTAAGTCCCATTAGGCCAAAGTCATTGTACTGGAAAAAAGATAAATAACAACAAAAGTAATGCCACTCATTATCAGTGTTTAGAAACATTGCATTCAAGAATAACTTCCTTAATGGAACTGGAGAGCATAATGCTAAGTGAAACAAGCCAGTCAATGAAGGAAAAATACCACATGATCTCACTCATTCATGGATAATAAAGACCATTACAAACTTTTGAACAATAATAGATACAGAGGCAGAGCTGCCTCAAACTGATTGTCAAACTGCAGTGGGAAGGCCAGAGAGAGTTGGGGGGCAGGAGGGAGGGGAGTAAGAGATCAACCGAAGGACTTGTATGCATGCATATAAGCATAACTAATGGACATAAGACACTGGGGGGTAAGGGAAGGTAGGGGTTTGTCAAGGGCGGGGGGGGGGGGGGGGGGAAGGACACTTATGTAATACCCTTTGTAATACTTTAAGCGAAAAATAAAAAAAAAAAAAATAAAAATAAAAAAATAAAAAAAATAAAAAAAAAAAAAAAGAATAACTTCCTTAAACACCTAAGTTACATTAACCAGGTTAAAATAAAAAACTCTTGTGGCTAAGAGTAAATTCTGTGTCCTAAGTGCATAATTAATTCTTATTAACTAGACAGAAATGGGAAATCATGACCACATGTAGGGACTCTCACTTATTAGTTTGGGTTGTCGAATAATCCGTGTTCTTTGTAACAATCAAATATTACAGATATCTAAGTACAATCTTCCTTTCATATTGTCACTTCTATTCCCTCTGGTGATCCCTGTTAAGTACAGGTCCATTCATATGTAAAGGACTCTGGAATTTGAGATTTCTAAGAGGTTTGATTGAGTATATTTGAGATAGATAAGAATAACATGACTTTAGGACTCAATCTTCTTCTCCTTGGGTTTGGAACAGGGAGGAAGAGACTCTTCTCACTGGACACTTGTTGCCTTTTCTGAGGAGGGTGAGCTCTCAGGGACCTGGAGTCTGGATGCAGGGACACCTCCTGACTCACCGTTACTCTCCCTGATGAGCCTAAATCTTCAATTTAAAAACCCACTCATTTCCTGAACCCTTGCTTATACAGGCTCATCATAAAAGGTGAGGGAAACTCTAAAATTTCCAAGAACCAGGAAATGAGGGCAGAGTGACTCAACTGAAAGAAAAGGAAATGGAAGCAGGGAGAGCCACTTACCTTATAAGACGCCCTGTGGTTCTGAAAGATGAGGCGCATGTCCTTCACAAATCCTTCCACTTGGGGGTAGCCCAGCTTAATTAGCCTCTTCTTGATCTTGTCCAACCACATGGGTTCCTTTAGATGTTGAGAAGTCTCTTTAATCTGGTGGGGAAAAATACCATTGAGACAATTACTGACACAATTCAAAATCTGTCTTCTGTGGATTCCCCTAAAGTCCAGCAGAAATGCCAGGTAAAGATAATGGCAGCTCGCACTATCCCTCCTGTGGGCTTCATATCACAAATCCCACAAGAGCCCATGTCAGGGTCAGGTAACACCAGGGCAGCCTGTAATTATGGTTTTTTGTTGTTGTTACTTACATAATAATAATATGGAATCTTCGAAAAAAACGTGCTCTCTGAATCGCAATAGACTTTCAAGAGAAGGAACTCACATTTCTACAAAAGAAGGAAGATGTAAATGAAAAGCAGCTTGGAGAGAGAGAACCAAGATGGCAGCATAGATAAACTCTGATACTCTCCACCTCCCACAACCACATCAAAATTACAACTATGATACAAAACAACCATAATTGAGAACCACCTGAAAGCTGGCTGAATGGAAGTCCTACAACTGGAGAAATAAAGAAGAAAGCACATTTAGACTGATAAGAGGGGTAGAATCACAGAACTGGCTGGTCCAACACCCATAGGTGGCATGTTTTTACTCAGGAAAAATATCTCAGCTGCAGAGGTGTTCTGTGAGGAGCAAGGGGGTCCCAGCCCCACACCAGGATTCCAGTGCTGGGAAGAGAAGTTTCAATAACTTCAGGCTGTAAAAACAAGTGGGGATTATGGCTGAGTAACACAGAGGCTACTGGATACTCAGGCAGCTCCTCTTAAAGAACCAGGGCACAAACATACTCGGACTCATTCCTTTTAAGCTCCAGTACCAGGGACATATGGGGAAGAACCAGTTTGTCTGACACTGGAGCAAGAACTTGGGGGCATCTTTCTCCCAGACAGGGGTGCTCACAGGGGTCATTGTTCCTATGCTGAGACCTCCCCCATTGAAGAACTGCTGGGCAGCCATATCCGATTATCCATAACATGGCTCATATTGTTTGCTCCACCCTGGTGATTCCTGAGATCCTGCCCCATTCAATTTGCAGCCCCACTCAAGCTGTTTGCAGCAGCTTTTCTATATGAATGGCCTTTTTGGTTTAGTCTTCAGACTTAGCTAAAATTTATCAAAAAAAATAGCACTGGCATCAGTATGCCCCATACCTATCAATAAGAGGCCCTAGACAGCTTGGCTTTGTCTGGGCATTTCCAAGCACAATACAAGCAGCAGCCATCTGCAGATTACTCTGTAGTTCCTGCTAGGTGGCCATAGGCAATGGCTGACTTTACACCTCCCAGGAGGCCCCAGAGCCAGTGCACTCAGTAGACAGCTTTATAACAGGCCAGATTACTTTACACATCCATGAGCAACACACTCAAGGGGTAAACTCAATAAAGTCCCACTGAAGCAAGTTCTGCTCCATAGGGGTATCTCCTGCACAGCAGCTCTTCCGCTGTAGTCACAGCTGGTCCTCACAGCCAATTGGCCTGAGGTCAACTCCTCCTAGTGATGTCAACAGCAATCAAGGCTCAACTACAGCAAGACTGTGCCCATAGCCCACACATGGATACACCTAGAGTGCCCAGCTCAGGTGACTGGGGAGGCTGAGCCACTGGGCCCTATAGGACACCTACTACACAAGGCCACTCTATCAACACAGGGAAGCAGCCAAAATGCAGAAACAAAGAAACATGTCACAAATAAAAGAACAAAGAAATCTCCAGAAAAAAGAACTAAATGAAATGTAAGCAAGCATACTACTAGATACAGAGATTAAAACAATGGTTATAAGATTGCTTAAGGATCTTCTGGAAGTTTCCTCAAACAACTATTGCTCTCCAAGAATTATGCAATGGCGGAATTATTATTTTTCTGCAAACAAGGTCTGGTGAGAGGCACAGTCAGAAGAGCTGACACCCTTTGGCACCCCACCCCTTACCCAATGACTCGACTTCTCACATGTGAGCTGAAAGGAAAGGTCTTGGGGTTTAAATCTGACTCACCAGCTGCTCCTCGGGCCCCATCTGCCTCGCCAGGACCTCAGATTCTCTGAGACACTGCTGACTTCCTGAAGACTCCTTCATCCTGCAGAAGATGCAACTCCACGGGCTCCTGAGAGGTCGGGCATAAGTGAGCAAGGCAAGACCTCAGAAACAGCCACCATTCCTACAGCTTCCACTGTTCCTCCTTTCAGGAATGACCAATGGACACAGCCAGCAGATGAAGGGGATACTCCAAGAACCCCTAGGTGCGGTCTGAGCCAATAACCCTCCTCCCATCAAGGGTAGCAGCAGGGGGTAAGTGGGTGGAAGGTGGTGTTAGGGTGAGTGGTGAACTCTCTTTCCCCATCTGAGCTTCTGGGAGCACAAAGAGCTCTGCCCACCAAGCTCAAATGTTGGAGACTGGGCCTTAACCCATGGGGACCTTACGCCTTCATCAGTCAGTTGAAAAGGTGGTGAAATAAGGGAACCTGTCCATGTTTCCTGATTTTTCTAAAAAAGCACAGAACACAAACAGCTGACATTTTCACTCCCATAGACAGTATTCCATGCTGGGAAAGTTCTGGTAAGGGCAATTGGCAGTATTTAGGCAAAGCACCCAGCCACCAGCCTCAGCCACCAGCCTCAGCCTCCCAGAAAAGAAAGGGAAACATTAGCCTCCAGCTGACAGCATCTTTAAACAGTTCCCGGGGTAATAATGCTGGATCCTGTACCTCTGATCCTGCTCTTTCCCCATCAGAACACAAGGAGGAACTATGCTGGGGGATTGTGCATGGCAGGAGGAAGGGTCCCTAAAGAGAGATGGGGCTGCATCTCACAAACCTCTCAATGTCCACAGGTGGGAGGTGACAGTCCTCATGAAAAGATCTCGAACAAGTATCACAGCAGAATAGCTTTCCTCCATACCGGCAGATCTCACATACGTCTGAATTTCCTAGCTAGAAGGTAAAACAATGTTCATATCTCCAGTGAGACCTTGAAGACCAGCACTGTAAGTATCTAGCACTCATTGCCTCAGTGTGAATCTTCACAGACCCTTATGTGCTTCTCCCTGAGATGTGAAGGAACAGCATGGATTGGAGGTTTCAGAAGAAAGAACTGTATCTGCAGTGAAGTTCAGGAGGAAGGATCTGTGTGCCAGGCCAGAAAAGCTTTTCCTATAAAACCAGAGATTCTAATACAGAAACACAGACAACAAAACAAGGGGATGATTCATGGGATCTGAATCATTTAATTACCATGCAGATAAAACAAGTTCCTGAAATACTGTTAAGTCTATTTGCCTACACCACAATGACATAATATATTGGGTCGACAATGGAAAAGGATAACGTATTGAGAATTTGATAAGATGGAAAAAGTTTCTTAATGCGGGAAGTAATCAAAGATGAAAAGACATTAATTCACAATTATTTGAGTTGTTTTCTAGGCTTTTGGTTGAAAATATCTGTGTTGGCTGAAGTGGGATCATAGCCATTTCTTTTGTTCTTAAAAATGGCCATATATGAGAAAGTGCTAGCCCCAAGGAATATCTTGCCAAGAGCTCCCATTAAGTGTTCTGGAGGGGGTGGGCGTCCTGATACATATCCCCAGTGAGCACTGAAATGCTTTAGCAGGGAGGCTTGGACTATTTTTCTTCTTATCTGTGCAGACACTCACAGATTACCAGCATCATTCTCCAAAAGTGAAGACCCCTCTCTCCGAAAGAACAAGAAAATGATAAACATAAACAATGTTTAAGAATCTTGCATTTACAATCCTCGTTCAAGATGTATCTCTCTGGTTCTTTGCCCAGCTACACAATAGAATCTTCTAAGGAGAGTGCATAAGATGTCCTGTTCCCAACACCAAAGGTTATGAATCAGTTTGTCTGAGTGGGGCACCGGCATTGGTATTCTTCTTTGAGTCACAAAATGGATAATTTTGTGTATCTGAATCATCTGGGACTTAATCCTAATGTCCAATTTATAGCACAGATCAATTAAACCAGATTTCCTTTGGGGGAAATCCAGGTCTTCAAATGATTCCAGTGTGCAACCTGGAGATTTAGCCTGAGCAGAGTCTAGTTACTAAGACATGGGGAGATTTTAAGTCAATGTTGAATTGGCCTGTAATGTTTATCCCATGAAAGATATTAACA
This sequence comes from Myotis yumanensis, assembly GCF_028538775.1. Classification (NCBI taxonomy): domain Eukaryota; kingdom Metazoa; phylum Chordata; class Mammalia; order Chiroptera; family Vespertilionidae; genus Myotis; species Myotis yumanensis. The sequence goes on along the minus strand of NW_027223759.1, from coordinate 29,601,120 downwards.
GGGGTGAGGGTACTCTTGCCCTCTCCTCCTTTGGCTGTGAGCAGTGTGGCCTGACCTTCTGTGTCGACATCCATCCCAAATAAGCCGCACAAACACTGGACTCCAGGGCTGTTGACATGATTGAACACTCCCTCAGTTGGCTGAGAGTCAAAATCAATGTGGATAAGATCTAAATCTTGTTGGAGTATTGCTTTGGAGGTAAAGTGTATGTAAATCTATTTGACTATCCCTCCTCTGTTGAATGTCATATATCAACTAGAGGCCCAGTGCACAAAATTTGTGCACAGGTAGGGTCCCTACGCTTGGCCAGTGATCAGGGCCAATCAGGTTCCCCCCACCTCCCTGCCTCCTCCTTCCCTTGCTCTCTCAGCACCCCACTGCTGGTTGCCTGCCATGTTTCACACTGCCCCCTGGTGTTCAGTGCACATTACAGTGAGCGATCAAACTCCCAGTCTCCTGGCCAAACTCCCAAGGGGACACTTTGCATATAAGGCATATATATATGTTACTGCATCATATCCTATCGAGTGCTGCCCACTGGAGTTGTGCAAGGGCAAGTCTTTTTAAAATACTCATCTTGTTGAAATGACAGAAATCAATGTATGAGATAGCTTAGGGAGCAGAATCTTCTATAATTTTGCAGACCTTAAAGCAGTTTGGCATATGGTATCAATTTGAGTAAAAATGCCCATGATTCGCTAAGCGGTGATGGTTTTATTCCTAAACACCAGCTCAGCACCTTAATGGCTCCCTTGAGGTTGGATGCAGGGCCTCTGTAAAGGACTCACTTTCCCTGAGTACATTTTTCTGCAGAACTCATAACAGGATGCATACCTTAAACTCACTAGCTTTGTCTGGCCTATTCTTTCTGTCTGATGCATGAAACCATCTTAGTTCTGCCTGCACCATGGAGTGAATATTTGTGATTTTTTCCCTTCCCTCTGCCTTCTTTAAAATGCTACTATGTCAAATTTGCACCTTACCCTTAATCGGCAGGCCAGCCCTGCCCATTTCCACTTAAAATCCCTTCTCCAGTGGTCTAGAGCTCTACCTTCCATGCTAATAAGAAAACAAAGTATCCTCCAAACAAATGAAAAGAACGCTTTCATGCTGAGACACTCAACTCCAGACCATTTGCTGTTCTCTGCTCATCACACACAGGGATATGTTCTAACTGAGTATGAGCAAGCATCAAGGAAAGGCAGTAGTGACAGGGATAATGTACCAAGGGAAAAGGTCTAAATTATTCTAGGGTTACAGGTTAGAGTTAGTACTTACATATGGGTCAACTAAGGTATTGTCATGAGACTGCGAGATTCTCCGCTACAAAGAGAGGAAGATTGGGTGACAATGCTGAATATGATGTTTTCATCCATAACTTACTTAAACAGCTATCTTTTGAGGGATTCAATTCACAATGTATCCATTATTTCATAAATATATCTACAAGGAATAAAAAGTGCCAAAGTACCACCACTTAGTCCAATCTAGTTATATCCTCTGGCTCTCAGACTCAAGGTGGGCCTTTGTGAAGTTATGTAGGTTGTCTGGCCCTGGTCTCCACAGATGAAATTGGGAGAACTCTTCTGGTTCTCTTACTTTGAGAGGCCCTCAGGCCTTCTTCTCCATATTTATAAGTATAACCCCAACAGAGTAGCTGCAATGAAAGTATCAAGCTAACAGCCTCCAGCAACCTCAGAGCCCAGATTCATGGAATCCATGCAAATGTCCCAGAGAAGAATTCCACCACCCTTTGAAACTCTTCTAAGGTGTAGCTATAGAGAAAAAAAATGTGCTCAAGGGCCCCAGTGTTGCAGCTCTTCTTCCTGAAGGTCACCCTCCTCTCCTCTCCATTCAAATCCTAAGATGTCAGCTGGTGACATTTCAGAGGTAACTAACTACCACCTACCAGACTTACATTGCTTGGGCATATACATTGGAATGACTTGATGTCCTTCCTTTCTGGATTCAGAGAGCCTCAGCCTTTATCTCCAGCCCAGGAGATAAAGGAAGGATAATCATTACCTTTTTTCTCCTTCTGTATATCACTGGGGGATTACATAGAAATCCTCTCTGAAAAATAAAAAGATCCAAGTATATGATAAGCCTGTGGGTCTGGTTTGTGAGTCTGGCATTTCCAACCCCCTCCCAAATATTTCTACCTTGATATCACACTGTCAGTTAAAACCAAGGTGTCTAAATGATACACCATCTCCCTCTCCTCACCTGTTCTTCTAAAATTCATCAACAGTACCCAGAAAAATCACCTTTAGAACCTTTTTCCTTGATCTTGTGCTTTTCCCCTATGTTTTAAGAGGTTTTCCTTCACAATCCCTTTGATACTTTTCAACTCCTTTCTATTCCCACAAGTTCCATTCAAAATTGCATCCCCAGGGCTATTCAACCAATACATATGTATCCCACACCTACAAGATGTCAGACACTCTGGACAATGTTGAACACACAAATATGTACAAACCCTAGAGGGATCTAGAGAGATAAAGAGAATTCATGGAATGATAAGTTTTAAATAATATGAGAAGGGCCTTAATAGTGGGGTTAGGGAGCCCAAGGAAGGGATGACAAGGCAGGTCAGTCAGGGAATATTCAGAGAGGGGTAACAGTGGAGCTGAGCATTGTAGGTTGATTATAGGCTTCTTGGGCTGAAAGACAATGAAGTCATTTCCAAGCCCCAAGTTGTCTGAGATACTGTTTTTTAAACATGTCATTTCATAGCTCAGGAGATTCCCTGGTTCTGCATTGTATATGCTATGACTTTGAACTCCTTAGCCTGGCATGAAATCCCTCCACAAATTGATGGATTATGCCATATCACACATAATCAATCTACCTCAATCCATGGAGCCACAGTAGTCATGGTTCTGGTTTTCACACCATTCTTTCTCTGGAGTGCCTTCTAACCACTTGTTTGGCCATAAACTGTCTCCTTTTTTCAGTGCCTAAAGTTGTCTGCAAGCACCTGAGTCAGGATGACTTTTCCCTCCTCCACGATCCTGCATCTATCCCGAAAGAACCTCTAATCAATGTGCTGCCTTGTACTAAGGTATGAGTGTGGGGTAAGCATAAAGTCGGGGGCTATAACTCAACATATATTTGGTGAACAAAAAGTGACCTATCTTAGGGTGCAACCAGGAAAACCACATCCAAGCTCCTGTCACTGGAATACCTCAATCAGCCATTTTAGGGTTCTCCTACTGCAGCGCATGCTGTGCTTCCAGCTCTTCCATCCTGCACGGCCTCCTTTGATTTCAAATTCTCTGGGAGTGAACCAATTTCCATCCTCATCCTGTATGCACTTCATGGTGGATCCTATAAGACCAGAATAAATTGATTCTGGGCCTTTTGTCCTCATAACTCAGACACTTGCCTCCCACCACACTGGAACTGGAGTCACCCAATATGGACTCAAGATCACTAGCAGAAGAGTCTGTTCTCCCCTCTCAGACTTCAGAATCCCCAAACCCAGCCTTTAAGTTCCCTCCCAGGAGATTTCCTGCTTTGGGCACACATTTCTTTATCTTTTGTACAACAAAAAAGTGATTGTTACCATCAAAATCAACATTATAAAAGGATTCCAAAATCACCTATAAGGAATCCCCCAAGAATCCTCTCATTCTGAACAATGAGGGGATTTCAATGTGCTGTTGAATTCTGGGAATAGAGAACAGGCCAGACTCTCTGATGGCCCTGGGTCAATGTGGAGGCAGAACTTTTGGGTGGACTGAGATCTCAGCTCAGAATGGCACCACAGAAACATCTGTGTCCTTGATTTCAACATGCTTCATCCAATTTAATGTCATTATTGAGCACTGAGTTTTTTCATCCCTGAATTCATGAACAGCTGATGATAAAAACAATTGTGACATGTATTCAGTGGAAATTTTAAATTATATATAAAATATAATCATATGCTAAACATTAACAGCCATTAGAGAAATGCAAATCAAATCCACAATGAGATATCACTTCACATCCACTAGTAGGGCCATAATTTAAAAATCAGACAATTACAAGTATTGGCAAAAAGAAAGAGAAATTGGAACCCTCATACCTTGCTGGTGGGAATATAAAATAGTGCAGCCACTATAGAAAATATTTTAGTGTTTTCTCAATATGTTAAACATAAAATTACCATATGAACCAATAATTTCCCTCCTGGGTATATATCCAAAAGAATTAAAAACATGTGTTCAAACAAAAACTTGCACATAGATTTTTAAAACAGCATTATACATAATCCCAAAGAATGGAAATAACCCAAACTGATGAAGAGATAACAAAAAGTATAGTCATACCATGCAATATCATATTATTTGATAATAAAAAGTAATAAGTACTATTCATGCTATCATATGAATGAACTTTGAAAACATCATGCTAAGTGAACGAACCAGTCACAAAAGGACTCATATGATATGATTCCATTGTATGAAATACCTAGAATATGCCGATTTACATAACAGAAAAAAAGTTAATGATTGCTTATGGCTGGGTGATGGGGTGAGGTAGAAATGGGCCTTGACTACTGAGAGACATGGGGTTTTCTTTAGTGGGGGGCAAAAAAGTTCTAAAGTTAGATTGTAAATTCACAATCCTATGAATATACAAACAAAACTCAACAATGAATTGTACACTCTAAGTGGTGAATTGTATGATTTATGAATTATATCAGGAAAGCTATTTAAATATTATACATCAATTATGTGAAATAATTCCTTATAGCTATACCATGAAGCAGATCATCTATTTTTAGATGAAGTATTTCAGAGTCAAGAAAAGTCCCCTTCTCTACTTAGATGGATCATTCACTTTTGGCATAGCTGAGGCTGGGACTAGGGTTTTCTGATTCTAAATTCTGTCATCTTCTCACTACATCAAACACCCTGCCCTTGTGATTATGATCCAGAAGCAAGAAAGGATATGAAGGTGAAAGCTGAGAGCCTCTTCCTTTTATTTCTGACTAGAGGCCCAGTGCACAAAAATTTGTTCACTAGTGGGGGGGACCCCTCGAGGGATCCCTGGGACCCCTCGAGGGATAACCATCTGCTGGCTTAGGCCCACTCCTTAGGGGATTAGGCCTAAGCTGGAAGTCAGACATCCCTCTGGCAGCCCGGAGCCCTCGGGGGATGTCCACTTGCCAGCGGGGAGCAGGCCTAAGCTGCAGTCGGACATCCTTAGCTCTGCTGAGGAGGCGGGAGAGGCTCCCACCACCGCCGCTGTACTGGCAGCAGTCAGCCTGGCTTGTGGCTGAGCAGAGCACCCCCTATAGGAGCACACTGACCACCAGGGGGCAGCTCCTGCATTGAGCGTCTGCCCCCTGGTAGTCAGTGTGTGTCATAGTGACCAGTCATTCCCAGTCCTTCTGCTGTTAGGGTCAATTTGCATATTACCCTTTTATCATATAGGATAGAGGCCTGGTGCATGGGTGGGGGCCAGCTGGTTTGCCCTGAAGTGTGTCCCGGATCAGGGTGGGGGTCCTTCTGGGGTGCCTGGCCAGCCTGGGTGAGGGGTTGATAGCTGTTTGCAGGCTGGTGAAGCCCCCCAGCAGGGACCCTCACCCCATGAGGGTGTGGCCAGCCTGAGTGAGGGGCTGATGGATGTTTGCAGACTTGCCATGGCCCCCAGCCATTCAAGCTCCCAGTGGAGGCTGGCTGGAAGCAGGTATCTGGGGTTTATTTATCTTCTATAATTGAAACTTTGTTGCATTGAGTGAAGCTCAGAGCTGCCAGGCAGGCAGGAAGCTTGGCTTCCTTCATCGCCGGGAACCAAGCCTTCTGCTTGCTCCAGCTCCGTGGCTGCTGGCCGCCATCTTGGTTGGGTTAATTTGCATATAGTCGCTCTGATTGGCTGGTGGGCATGGCTTGGGGCATAGCGAAGGTACAGTCAATTTGCATGTTTCTCTTTTATTAGATTAGATTCACTTCTTTTTGGTTCTTTGGGTATTTCTGTAGTCACTGCCATTTAAGAAATCTATGGTTTCTTAAAGTGTGAAAATATCATCTTTGGGATCCCTTCCTCCTTCTCTCAAGCCACAGTGGGTGCTCAATTCCTTGAATGATGGGTAATTCTATGACTTCTTGTCATTCCTTCACATCAGAGCTGTAAATGAGACCGTGAAACCCACCTTGTTTTAATTTCTTCTTATGTAACATCCCTTTCACCTCACCACAGGTCACAGGAAGTATTTCAGAGGAAAAATCCACACTTTCATCTCTGTGCCTTCTTGACCCTGAAACAGAAGATTCCTTCTTTCTCTATCATTTCCAATTGCACATGGACCCCTCTTCCTATGTTGAGGCTGTTTCTAGAAACACATAGGGGTACTTAAGAAACTTTATTCAACAGATTTCTGGAGTCAAAATCTGTCTTCTAAGTGGCATTTTTAGTACATAACCACAGAGTGTCCGCTTCTACCTTCAAATCCCACACAATCAGAATGCCTTAGCAGAAAGATAGGGCTTCAATAAACTGTCATAACTCCCAATCCAGTCAGCCCTCCTGATTCTTACACTCTTTACATTCTTACAATGAGACATACAGTTGCAGTTAGGTAGCTAAAGACTAAGTGAAAGACTGTATTTGTATCTCCCTGTTTGAGCTCTGACTCAGTGAGCAGAGAGGATAATAATGGGATAATTTAATGAAGATGGTGTCTACTAGTATATGTGTTATCTGCTTTGCCTTACTTTTTCCTCACGTCAACTTTCTCCAAAGATGAAAAAGGAGCTCCAGAAACTCTATAATAATCTGAAAATTGTATGGGGGTTGAGGGCTAGAGACCTGATTCCACAAAAGAATGAAAGCTTTTCAAATGAACTAACTCACGAAGGATGTGTAGTTAACCCCACCCTTTCAGCCAACGTTTTAGAGCCTTGATGGGAACATGGATAGCTTATCCATGTTCCAATTTTAAGATAGGCAGACTATTAGAACTAGGATGAACTGAGAATGATGGTTGGCCTAATTCACTCTCTTGATTTACAGATGAGGAAACTGAAGCAAAAGTCATCAAGTGACTGGCACAAGCCCAGACAGTCAAAACAGAGGACACGGACTTTTGACCACTACTCTGGGCCACCTGCAATATGCAACCAGTGACTGTGTAACAGGAGAAGAGCAGCTAAATAATTTGTGCGTTATATATACCCTTTATATGGCAACAGACTATGTCTGTTCACTTCTCTTTGGTCCTTTGGGCATTTCTGTAGTCACTGCCAAGTGGAAGTGAACATCTGCATCTATGGCTTTTCTCTTTTCACATGTCACTAATAAAATAATACTTTTGTATTACAAAAGTTGAATGTGTTTACTATTATTAATATGCACACATACATTTTAAAAACACAAATAAAATATAAATATCACTAATGACCAAATAAAACTGCTGCATTTTATGGATGAACTTTCATTGACTTTTCTATATATCTATATCTATGTTTCTCTATAGAGATTGATAATATGTACTAATATAAGTAAGCATTTATACATATATAAAACATATTGGCACAGATATATGCTTATATGTATATATTTTTATAGTATGTATACATACACATACATGCAGTCTGCTTTCATCATTCAGCCTTCTTTAGAACATCTTTCTAAATTAATAAAAATGTCTTGACCCAGTAAAGAAATCACAAAGTGAGGATGACAGTGTCTTCCTATTAGCCCCAGATCATTTAGCTCTGGTGGATTACATACATGTATCAGAAATAAACCATTTTGTTGAAGTCACTGAATTTTTAGACCTCTTTGTTACAGTGTCTTAGCCTATATTCTACCTGATATAGTAGCTGGGAAACTATCATGGCCCTCAGGAGATTGCAGGATACAAGGATACAATAAGCAGTGCCTTAGTAAACTCAAAAGGTGTGACTGCCTCACTTGCCCACTTACCTTTTCGATTTATGTTTCTCGGCCATTTTCTTTTAATTCTTGTCCAGGAATACCCTTTCTTTTTTCCTTCAAAAAAGAAGAGAACAAAGTTAATTATGCAGAACCATGAATATAATTCTCAAAGCCTCATAGGTCAGTAGTGTTCAAATATTTTTTTCAAAGTTTGATCCACAAAAATGAAGCAAAATTCTTAATTACCAGTGTGGCAACATGAGGTTGTTTATGGAGTTACTGTGTGTGGACTTGGGAGACTGTAGGATATTACCTTTATTTGACAATGAAAAATAAATCACATGTAAGCATGGGTTTATTACTGAAATGTCTCTGCTGTCCCACAGATCTATGTGTCTGTTTTTATGCTAGTGCCATGCTGTTTTGATTACCATAGCTTTGTAGTATAGTTTGAAATCAGGGAACATTATATCTGCAACTTCGTTTTCTTTTTCTCAAGATTGCTTTAGCTATTCAGGGTCTTTTCTGGTTTTATATAAATTTTAAGATTATTTGTTCTAGATCTATGAAATATGCCATTTTGATAGGGATTGCATTGAATCTGTAAATTGCTTAGGTAGAAATAAACCCACACTTATATGGTCAATTAATCTATGACAAAGGAGGAAAGACTATACAGTGGGGAAAAGGCAGTCTCCTCAATAAATGATGTTGGGAAAACGGAACAGATACATGCAAAGGCAATTCTCCATGGCATTTCTACATGCCTCAGCATATCTTTTCAAGGATGTTTCAAAAACTGCCTTGGAAAGCAGAGATAAGTAGCCCTCCAGGTCAGAGGGCAGATTTGTTTCCTGACCAGTATAAAACCAGAGAATATCTCCCTCCCTAGAAGTATTCCAGGATAGTGAAGTCTCTCTCCTCACCTCAGACGAAATTTGCTTAAGTTCCAGCTAATAAGATAATGTTCCTTCAGGGGTAAGTTTTGAGCAGGTTTACCAACAGGTTTATTAAACCCCTTCTAAGACTGGGGGTTTTTGATAGATAAGAACAGTTTCTGAAGCATTTTATTCTTCAGTTCGGCACAGCCTCTATGTGCTGCATAACCCCTACATGGGTTTGTATTTATCCCATATCCCAGCAATTTCATTCCTAGGAAATTATGCAAGAGGTGGGCAGGCATGGAGCCACAGAAAGACTTCTACAAGGATGTTCATTGCAGCCTTCTCATATTAGTCAAAAACAGACACACCTGTGATGTCCATCAATAGAAGAATATATACACAAAATTGAGTATATTCATACAATGTGCACTACTTTACAATAAAAAAGAAAAAAAGCTACTGGTACATTCAACAAAGTGGATAAAACTCAAAAATACTATGCTGAGAAAAAAATTACTCTGAGTAAAAATAAACTTTTCAATAAAATAGTTTTAAAACCAGCCAAATTATGTTATAATGAAAAGTATAAATTGCTATTTTAAAATATGTGATCTAACCATATTAATTGTCTATTGGTGCTGGATTCAGAAACTGACACAACTCACTGAGCTAAATCAAGGTGTCCACAGGCTTTGTTCCTTCCTGGAGGCTATCAGGGATAATCTTTATCTTTTCTAGCTCCTGAAACTGCTCACATTTCTTGGTTCATTGTCTGCATCTTTAAAACCAAGTGCATTGAATCTCTGATTATTTCATGGGTACACATCCTTCTCTTCACAGCTGGAAACGTTTTCTGATTTTAAGGACGCCTGTGAATTTACTGGGGCCACCTAAATAATCCAGAATAATCTCCCCATTTTATGATCCCTAATCACATCCTCAAACTCTCTTTCTCCATGTAAAGAAACAGATTATAGGTTCCAGGGATTAGACATGGAGAGTTCTGTTTCTGTTGGTATAAAATTCTTAAGAATCTCTCATGTATATCATAGGGCTTTACTCCATTAAAAAGAGGCTCCTACACAGATCTTTCCTATATAATTATATATCTGTGTTTTACTTCTACTGTGAGTCACATACTTAATCTCTTCAAAGCACCTTTTATGTGACTGAATACCCAGGCCTTTTGCTACTTCTGAGGCATATGCAGAAATTCATTAGGCCAGATTCTTATTCATTCTTCAGAGCACACTCTCCTGACAGTGGCTCCCTTAATCTTAGCATCTTTTGCAACCTGAATAGGCTGAGAATTTTCCAATCATCAAGTCCTGATTTCTTTTGTTTAGCTGTTCTTCCCTCTATTTATTTCTTTCCTCTACCATTTTACTTTAAGCTGTGAAATGAAACCAGTTTCACCTTCATCATTTGGTTTAGAAATTTCCTCATATATACACAGAAAGGCCTACTTTCCACATGTCTACAGACTAAACTTTGCTAAGCTTTCTGCCATGATTTATGTCTTTGGCATCCACATTTCTACTAACAAACTGCTACAGGCCATGAAGACATTCTCTATCATTCTACTTAAAATTCTTCCCACTGCCCAATTCCTAAGCCAATTCTAAAATTGGCTTTTCAGAGATGTGTTATAGCTGCACCCCACTTCCAATAACCAAAATCTGTATTGCTCTTCTATAGCTGCCATAACAAATGAATACAAATTTAGTGGCTTAAAACAATGCAAACTTATTATCTTACAGATATGTTGGTTAGAAGTCTGATAAGGGTCTCTCTGGGCTAAAACATAGGCCTTTATTCCTTTCAGGAGGCTGTGAAGGAAAAGCTATTTCTGTGACTTTTTAGCTTCTACAAGTCACCCATATCTTTTTCATTTCCTCCATCTTCAGAGCCAACAATAATGTAGTTCTTTATATCTTCCAGAGTTACTCCTCCTTCTCCCTCTGTTCTCCAATTTTTAAGGCCAATTGATTATACTGGTGGCACACAGATATCTAACATAAACTCCCCTTTCAAGGTCTCTGGTTTTGTTATATCTGTAAAATCCTTTTTGCCATGGAAGAAAACACATTAGAGGTTCCAAAGATTAGGAAATGCACATATTTAAGGGATCATCATATTATTATCACTTACTATTATGGTAATTGAAACTCTGGCATTAATAACCTCAATTTAACATCAAAATCCAGTAAAATCTTATGCACTCTTACTTCTTTTCCTCTTGAGTTGTCCCAAAGTAGAGTTGTTTCCAAGATCCACAGTATCTGAAAAAAGAGGTTGATGTAAGAAAACAGATGTTAATAGCTAAAAGTTATCAAATCCTATGATGATCCATACTACTGAAGGCTTGAGTTTATAAAGTTGTTTGGATTATCATTTTTCTCTTCTTTCTAAAGGAACTAAATATCTCCTGAATTGAGAAGTAGGAGTCCTGGATGGGCCTGGGAGCTTCCTTCTTTTTTTACTCAATGGGACTCTTAAAAAACTCTTCAATACCTACGAACTTTAATTCATTCACGGATAAGAACAGGTGTCCTATCCTATCTAGGTCTTAAGATTTTTGTGAAGACCAAATAACATCTTATGTGCAAATGTTTGTAGGAAAAAAAAATGTGTAAATTGGTGACATGCAGAGAACATCCAACAAAAATATGTGCTGGGTTAATCGAAGTTGATCTGACGTCTTCCTTCCTGACAATTAAGTGGCAGGATCAGCTGTCTTTGAGGTCTTTCTAAGGTTGTGGAAAAAATGACACTATTATCTACTGGCAGAAGTACACCTTGTTTTTATGGGTTCCATAAAACATTGGGTGTGACAGCAGTGAAAATAGCTCCATAAATTCAAGGTATTATTACTAATATACCAATGTAGCAAACTATATATTGCCATTTTAAGAGTGTATTTCTACTATATCATCCATAATAGTCAATAGGACCCATCCTGTTAAATATGATATTATAATTATCTCTTGCCTCCCTGCTTTTTCCTAAAGGGTCAGGTCGAGAAAAAAATGCAGAGAACAGGGGAGTTGGATGGACTGGACCACCTGCTCCACTCTACCTGGGGTCCTGGGTAACTATGGATTCACCCTCACGCCATGACCCTTGTGTAGTGCCTTACTTTGGCTACCTTCAGCCCTTGCTTCTGGGCCTCCTGGCACATATTTTGAGAGATGCACAATGCAGGAACACTTACTACTTTTATGTGCTGGTAGCTCTGATTCTGGGCCCAAATCATAATTTATGAAGCACATAACACAGGAACACCTCTCATTTCCACGTGTTGGCAGCTCTGCTCCTGGAACAGAATTGTAAGTTATGAAGGCTCTTTTCCTATGCCCCAGTGATTCTATATTTGGTACCCTTGTGAATTTCTGTTTTGCTACTTCTTCCTCTGAAATATAACATTAATCCTCTCTACATCTGACTCTTCCTTTGAGTCTTCCTTTTTTCTTCTCTTGTCTTTTTCTCTTTATCAGAATTCTGCTTACCTTGTCCATCACTGGGTAGTGGGATAGAGTTAAGCTCTTCAGATTCTTCTTCTCTACCCATTTGGGGAGCTTCTAGTTCACCAGATACTAAAGAAAAACAAGAAATTTACTGTTTATGGATCCTGAGACAGTGATTAGGGAATTGTTTCTGGTGCTCTTATGCAGCACACTGATATTCTGAGCTAAGACGAGCTCTTTCCTTCGAAAAATACATCTGCTCTAATAATCACACCTGAGTTCTGACAGAGCCATGCTTATCCCATCTTTTGCACCTCATTCTGCTTCCTCGAATTTTATTTTTTCTACTTGTAGCCCTAAGAATAAATAAAAATATTGTATTCTTCCAGGAAAAAAACTGTTCTTTGAAAATACTAGAACCACTTTTATTCATTTGTTTAAGAAATCCTTTTTGTATTTTATTTAGCCTAGGCCATGTTTACATTTAATCTCCATTCACATATTTTTATCTTTATTGTTGAAAGTATTACATATGTCCCCTTTCTTTTCCTATTGACCCCTTCTAGCCCTCCCCATCCTCTACCCCAAGCTTTCATCACATGCTTATCTGTGTCTATGAGTTATGTATATATGTATATAAGTTCTTTGGTTGATCTTTTCCCACCCACCCACCACCACCTTTCCTCTGAGATTCAACAGTCTCATGCTTCCATGCTTCTATGGCTCTGGATCTATTTGGTTCATCAGTTTATTTTGTTCATTAGATTCCACATATGAGTGAGATCATGTGATACTTGTCTTTCTCTGACCAGTTTATTTCACTTAGCATAATACTCTCCACATTCCCTCCATGCTCTCTCAAAGGGTAAGATATTCTTCTTTTTTACAGCTGCATAGTATTCCATGGTGTAAATGTACCACAACTTTTTTATCCACTCCTCTACTGATACCAGAACCACTTTTAAACTCATGCCAATTGACCAATGACTGCTTACATTGCCAACCACATTTAAAGCCAGCTAATAAGTTACAGCCTTACCCTTTGAAAATAAGCCATAATCTATTGGCTAAAGAAAAACATTATATAAAGAAATGTTACAGAGTATCCAAAATTACCTAAAACAATTACTAAAAAACAAGTAAGGGGAAATATAGAATTAACTTGGTATTGAAGACAATGGATATAAAACTTTTCTGTAATAGTGTTCCTACATTTAACTACATCAAATATCTTAGAGCTACTCTCATGTAATGCACAAATTGAAAATACCTTCATACTCTCAAAATATTCCCTCAATAGCCATCTACACTGGATCCCTCATATTATCACAATCCTTTTATTTTATATGTACATAAGAAAATAGGCCTTGCTCTAGGGGTATTAGTTCAATACATGACAGACATCAAAAGCCCATTGCTAGCAGCCACAGCTTATCTTGGTTGCCTCAAAACAAATGCAGATGGCCATTAGTTTTAGCTTTTTTATATTTAGACTTGCATCACCTTTACATATGATGGATTACATACTATACAACTCTGTTGTTCATTGAAAGTATTCAACAATGTTCTGCCATCCAATTAACTATTTATGAAATATCACTACTTTATCTTTCTTCTATCATCCTGTGCAGACAAAATAATTCTCCATTTAGCAACTCCATAACTCTTACTCAATGAAGGGGATTTTACTTCCACTGTGCACTTCCAGAAAAGATATTTGGGATACTTCCATGCTAAATCCTGACTTAATATTACTTGGTGATAAGTATTGTCTTTAAAAATAAAATAACCAGGCTGGTTGTCCAATTCCCTTACATTTCCTTTGTAGATTTACAGTTGTTCATGTGGAAAATAATGCAGTAATTAATAAATACTAGTAATACAAGAATAAACTGTTTCACATACTCACAACTGTAAACATACTTTTGCTCCATCCTGTATGAATGAAAGACTATTATTCTGTGCTGAAGAAGTGAATATAAATATTCTTGGAAAATGACAATAAATAACTGTTCCAGTAAAGTTAATTGAACTTTTGTGCAGATCTTTTGTTCTTTTTCAAATATGGAATTTTGTCTACAACCAACAAGAAGTCTAATGAAGAGTAATGGGTAGAATTGGGTTCTCCAAAAATCTTACTTTCAAATAACAATTAAGGATTGACTTAATAGATGTTGCAGCAGAGAATTTTCCTCTATTTTGTAAGTTAATTGGCTGGCTGTGAATGGACATTTCAATGTCTGCTGTCATTCAAACGTGTCTTATTTTCTAAGGCAGGGAAACAAATTCATTCTCTTCTTTCTGTGTTCAATGCTTACCATCCATTGACCACCATCTGTTGGCTCTGGGTGGGGTCATATAGACCCCATGAAGAATTATTTTCCAGACTATTTTGTCTAACTGCTGTAAACAATTCACCAAGGCCAGTCACTTCAATAAGCCAGTGATGTAAGGTAAAAGAATTTCTATAAAAAGCAGATAAAACTCAGAGGAAAAAAACTTATAGGCTCTGGGCAGATAAGAGCTACAATATAAACACAAACAATTTGCAACACTGGGCTTGCTTTTTAGGTTTTGTGGCTCTCAGATTGACTGATAAGCTTGACTAGTAAAAAGTTAAGGAGAATCTATGTTCCTCAAAACCTTAGCAAATATTGTATAGACCAATACATAGTGCAAAGAAGAGTGACACAAAGTTTATCTTTGCCTAATCTTGACAGGATCCTGCAGATTCATTCCCACCTTCTTTCTACTCAAGACCAACTGGCCAACAGCTTTGTTGGGATAGGCAAGGAAAATACAGAGTTGGGTAAAACAGCAGCTGATATGAGGCCAAAAGCAAGTGTGGGAATCCTGGATTCAATTCTCAACACCTTCACTCTACATTCAGACAAGAAAGCAAATTGATGGTAAAGGGTCTTAGGTTTCCAGAGTATTCTCTCCTTTTAGAAGAGACCATTTTAAATTACATGCAAGCTTTCATTGTACTTTGGAAAGAAGTGGTTTAGAATTTTTTCTACTCATTTGTACACTTAAATGAAACATGACACTTAAATGAAATGTTATAATGATTAAATCCCAATATTTGGTATTTAGAAATAACTAATTTTAAAATGGATTCATCTCTCGGATGATTAGTGACTTCGAGCATATTTTCATATGTCTCTTGGCCTTCCTTCTGTCTTCTTTCGAAAAGTATCTATTTAGGTCCCTTGCCCATTTTTTTATTGGGTTGTTTATCTTCCTTTTGTTAAGTTGTATGAGTTCTCTGTAAATGTTGGAGGAGAGGATTAAAAAACTGTGGTACATCTACACAATGGAATACTACACTGTGGTAAAAAAAAAAAAAAAGAATTCTTACCATTTGCAACAGTATGGATGGAACTGGAAAGCATTATGCTAAGTGAAATAAGCCAGTCAGAGAAAGATAAACAACACATGATCTCACTCATTTATGGAATATAATGAACAACATAAACTGGTGAACAAAAACAGATCCAAAAAAATTATTAAAAAAACAAACTCTTATCGGTGATAACATTGGCAAATATGTTTTCCCATGCAGTGGGCTTTCTTGTTGTTTTGTAGTGCAAAAGCTTTTTATTTTGATATAGTCCCATTTGTTTATTTTTCCTAGTTTCCATTGCCCTAGGAGCAGTATCAGTGAAGAAATTGCTTCGACATATGTCTAAGATTTTGCTGGTTGTGGATTCCTCTAGTATTTTTATGGTTTCCCATCTTATGTTTAAGTCCTTTATCCATTTTGAGTTTATTTTTGTGTATGGTATAAGTTGGTGGTCTAGTTTCATTTTTTTTGCATGTATCTGTCCAATTTTCCCAACATCATTTATTGAACAGACTGTCTTGACTCCATCGAATGTTCACGCCTCCTTTGTCAAATATTAATTGAGCATAGTGACTTGGGTCAATTTCTAGATTCTCTATTCTATTCCATTGATCTACATGTCTGTTCTTGTGCCAGTGCCAGGCTGTTTTGAGAATAGTGGCTTTGTAATACAGCTTGATATCTGGTATTGAGATCCCACCTACTTTGTTCTTCTTTCTCAGGATTGCTTCAGCTATTCATCTGAGAGATGCAAATCAAAACGACAATGTGGTACCATTTCACACCTGTCAGAATGGCTATTATCAACACATCAACAAATGACAAGTGCTGGAGAGGATGCGGAGAAAAAGGAACACTCGTGCACTGTTGGTGGGAATGCAGACTGGTGCAGCCACTATGGAAGACAGTACTGAGTTTCCTAAAAAAAACTAAAAATGGAACTCCCATTTGACCCAGTGATCCTACTTCTAGGAATATATCCCAAGAAACTAGAAACACCAATCAGAAAGGATATATACACCCCTATGTTCATAGCAGCAGAATTCACCATAGCTAAGATTTGGAAACAGCCTAAGTGCCCATCAGCATATGAGTGGATTCAAAAACTGTGGTACATCTACACAATGGAATACTACACTGCGGTAAAAAAGGAAGAGTTCTTACCATTTGCAACAGCATGGATGGAACTGGAGAGCATTATGCTAAGTGAAATAAGCTAGTCAGAGAAAGATAAATATCACATGATCTCACTCATTTATGGAATATAATGAACATAAACTGATGAACAAAAACAGATCCAGAGACAGAGAAACATTGATCAGACCATCAAACTTTAGAGGGAAGGTAGGGGAGGGTGGGGGTAAGGGGGGTAGATCAACAAAAGGACGTGTATGCATGCATATAAGCCTAACCAATGGACACAGACAACAGGGGGGTGAGGGCATGAGTGGAGGAAATGGAGGGTAATGAGGGGATAAGGACACATATGTAATACCTTAATCAATAAAGAAATTTTTAAAAAAATGGATTCAACCTTTTTCCTTTCATTCCAAACAAAAATTGCATACATTCACCAACAAAGCAGCCATGAAAATTGTTAAGAACATAAGATATTTAGGTTGGTGAAAATTAATGAGTTTTAATTGGATTTTAAAATCTTACATAGTTCTACTGATTCAAAATTGTCAGTCATCCAGAAAATAAGGTCTCACCCTTATTGTCTAGAAGAAAGGAGTCCCTTACCACAATAACTACAGAAATAAACAAGCTCTCAGGGATCTGATCAGAAGTAATGCATATACATTATTGAAAAATTAGAAAATAGAAATAGTATGAAACATCACTATCTGGGAATAACCACAATTAACTTGTTCAAAGCATCCCTTTAGACTTTTTCTTTGCATATGTTACTATTTGAGTAATATTTTTTCATTACAATAGTTGAGTGTGTTTATTATTATGAATATGCACATATAGCTTAAAACACAAACAAAAAAAATAAACATTACTTATATTTCAATGACCAAATGTAATCACCGCATATATTTTTATGGATGAATTGTCATTGATTCTTCTATATATCTATATCTTTGCTTCTCTCTCTCTCTCTCTCTCTCTCTCTCTATATATATATATATATATATATATATAAATAAATATATATATATTTATATATATATATATATATGTTTATATCTATATACTGTTTACCACATGTACACCACACATACAGTCTGCTTTCTTCATTTAGCCTTCTTTGGAACATCTTTCTAACTTAATAAAAATGTCTTGACCCAGAAAGAAGCCATGTAGTGAGGATGGCAGTGTCTCTCTATTCGCCCTAGATCATTTAGCTCTGGTGGATTACATACATGTATGAGAAATAAACCATTTAGTTGAATCCACTGCATTTTCAGGCCTCTTTGTTACAGTGTCTTGGCCTATATCCCACCTGACATAGTATCTGGAAAATGAGCGTGACCCTCAGGAAGCTTCAGGATGCAAGGATACAATAAGCAGTGCCTCACTAAACTCAAAAGGTGTGACTACTTCATTTTGCTTACTTACCTTCTTGATGTATGTTTCTCTGCCGTTTCCTTTTGATTCTAAACCAGGAATGCCCTTTCTTTTTTTCTTCAAAAAGGAAGAGAGTAAAGTTAATTATTCAGACCATGAATATAATTCTCAAAGCCTCATAGTTCAGTCATGTTCGAGTACTTTTTTCAGACTTTGGTCCACAAAAAAAATGGGATAAAATTCTTAACTACCAGTGTAGCAGTGCAAGGTTGATTATGGAGTTATATTTTATGCTGCAAGGACTCAGAAGACAATAAGAGATGACCTTCATTTAAAATTATTCTTTAAAGTTAGAAAATAAACTCCTGCTGATGCCTTAGACAGACAACTACAGTAAGATAGCAATATTTTCCTTTTCAAGTGTTGATTCAAATGTACAATGGGGAAGCATACTCATTATTATATCCTTAAATAATATCATGGATCATATACTGGGCTAGAAGGCAAAGAAATGGTCTAGATTTCCAAGTGGAGTGTTCATAAAATAATCTCTGAGCTCTTACAGGTATAAAGCAGATCCTCTCACTTATATTTAATCTAGTGCCTAAAGCTCCTGGAGAACTTGAAGACCCACAGCAGGTTTTGTGTGATTGTGATTTTGCTTTCTCGTGAATGACATGAAAACATGTGAATGTGAGAAGACCATTGGTGCTGGGTAGAGATTGTGTCTTGTTATTATTATTAATAATATCATAACAGCCAGCTACTAGGTATTTACTGCTGAAAGTAAAAATCCATGGAGAAAGGCCTGTAACTCTCTTTCCCGAGATTCCCATTTTGAGGTGGGTCAACTCAACTCTAGGATTTACAGTGTAAGAAAGGCCTGAAAGCCTTGCTCTTCAAGTGGAAATGGTATATTCAAGAATGTGGGGATGTTGCCCAATGGCACCTAGGCTTTCTATTCTCCTTCACAGCCTGAAGCAAACATTGGCCTTGCAGGGTCCTCAATTCAGCAAGATCCCCCTGGTAGCTGGGCCTGGTGCCTTAATGCCTGGCTGAGCTGACAGCCAGTGTCCACTAAGCTACTGTGGCTGCTTGGCCTCAGAGCCAACTTTGCAGAACCAAAAGCAAATTTGGTCACTCCTCTGGTGGGCAGCACTCAGACAACTGGGCTTCTCTGCACGTGGCCTAGATGTTTTGTCGGCCAAGTGGAAAGCAACAGGCTGGCAAAGTTAAGATGCCTTTCTCTCAGGCATGACTGTAGAAATGAACTTGTGGTGCTGACAGACCAGTCTGGACCCCTCATGGAGATGCCTAAGTACCTGCTGACAGGCTGACACCATGATTATGATCAGGGACTGCAGCTGTGTGCCAGGCTCATGATTCCTGCTAACGTTGGACAGTTCATCCCATGGTCAGGGAGCCACATCACAAGGGGCTTTGCTCTGCCTTCTCCTGACACACTGATCTGGCCTCAAACCCCTCTTGGGGCTATAAGTGGTACATCAACACAGTGTACACTTCAACTTACAAAGAACTGATTCTGGCCACACCATTGTGACCCTGGGAACTCATGGGTGTCATGAACCCGGACGGCTGGACCATCTGAGTCTGACAATGGTATGCCCTTTATCAAAAACTACTCCCAAAGCACTGATTGTCTGACTTAACATTCCTCAACTCCTCCTGTCTACACAATTCTGTAAGGCTCTTTGGTCACTGAAGACAGCTGTTTCCAGAAAAGGATCAACTCCTGTCTGCATCATGATCAGGACAAAAGCAGTGAGGGATAAATGCTGTTAAATAGACCAATTCTAAAAATCCAGGATTCTGTTCTAACATCCCTGGGGATGATGTTTCCCTCTTTCCCCAACCAGCCTTGGAGTGTCTACGGGAGGCAGATTTAATTCTGGTTACACCTTATGAAAATGTCTTTTTCTACTTGTATCCGGTCCTTCTGTAAAAAAGGTCTGAGTGACAATTAAAGATGATTGGGAAAGAAAGATGAAGTTAAAGCCACTGGAATGGTACACACAGATTTTGTGGCACTGAAGGAAGAGCAAAGATCCAGGCATCTGAGGAAGGAACACCATACAACTTAAGACATTAGAGGGAGGGAGAGGCATTAATAATATCTATTCTTCAGAATTGTCCTGACTCCTTCTTCCAGGACCATGTGCATGGTCCAGCTCTCCCACCACGGAGATGCTGAGCCTGCCATTCAGCTCCAGACACAAGAAAACAGGGCTGGCCCCTGCATCGGTACATCCATGCAGAGCCCCTCTGAACATCAATGACTAGACAAGTAAATGGAACTGGGAACTATAAGGCTTACAGCCAGGACCCACACTGTCCATCTTCCTCCTGGTGGTGTGCATCACACTAGGGGGCTCAATAACTATAAAAGCTTCCCTTCCAGGTCACTGTGTGTGCCCTTGAGATGATACTTCTTAAGAGAAAGCCAGGAACTCACTTGCCTCCCTCATGCAAACATGGTGAACTGCAGATTAGGGTGGTCAATAGAGACCTACAGCATTTATGGTTTATGAAATATGTTAAATGGTGCAAGAAACAAATCAACTGAATTTAGCCCTATCCCCATTGGTCAGAATAATTGAAGTGGTTTGTGAGTGGTGTCTTCATGGGGAAATTTGCTCGAGTTTTCTGGGTGAGGTGGATTTGTTCGGAGGTAATTCTTGGGGTGGCATTTCCACATGCTTCTGAGTATCTAATGTGGCCATCAAGATCAGAGGGCAGATTCGTTTCCTGATCAGTATAAAATAGAGAACATCTCCCTCATTAGAAATATTCTGGGATAGTAAAGTTTTCCTTCTCCCTTCAGAGGAGATCTGCTTATAAATAATGTCTCCCTGAGGGATAAGGTTTGAGCAGGTTTACTAACAGCCTCCTTTTAAGGCAAGGGTTTCTGACCGGTAGAAACAGTTCCTGAAGCATTCTATTTCTCAGCTTGGCACCATTTTTGTGTGCTGTATAGCCCCAACTTGGGTTTTGGGGACAAAAGACTGATGTACCTATACCATGTCTCATAAAATTTATTTCTAGAAATTTATATGAGATATGAAGGCATGGAGCCACAGAAAGACTTCCAGAAGAATGTTCATTGCAGCTTTTTCATATTAGCCCCAAACTGGCACACATGTGCTCTTCATCATAGGAGAATATATACACAATGTTTGGTATATTCATACAATGTTCATTAACTGCAATCAAAAGGAAAAAGCTACTGATACATTCAGCAATGTGGTTAAACTCAAAGAACATTATGCTGAGTGCAACACTGCACCAAAAGAGAATATGCTCTAAAACCTTATTTATTCAAAGTTTGAAAACAAGCCAAATTAAGTTATCATGAAAAAATAAGAATAGGTCATTGCATTTTATGAGTGAGGGTTAAGGATATACCAAAAAGGCAGAAGGGCCCTTTCCAGGGTAAAGGTCATGTTCTGTATCTTGATAGGATTTGGATTACATAGGACAATGAATCTGTCAGAACACATCAAATGATATTCCCAACTTTATTACATTTCATTGTAAATTTATCTCGAAAAATTTTTAAAGGTAAGTTGGCAATATGTTAAATGTTTATAATGTCTTGTACATGATATACTCATTTAAAGTAAGGGAAATTAACAGTAGCAATAGATTTTTAAGATATATGATATAATTCTAAATGTGTTCATATATGCATAGAAAAATCTAGAAATATATATGCCACACTTACAAAGTTCATGTTTTACAATTAAAAACACATGCAAAGATGTGAGCATTTGAAAATACCAATTGCTATTTAAAAAGATGCAATCTAACATATAAAGGTGAAATATTCTTTTTTGTTTGTTTATTTTACAAAAGGTATTAGTTGTCATGGTTGCTGTAATAAATTATCATAAAATGTGTGGCTTTAAACAACACAAATTTATTATTTCATGGATCTGAAGGTCAGAAATGTAACACAAATCTCACTGGGCTAAAATCTAGGTGTCCACAGGGCTTTGTTCATTTCTGAAGGCTATGAAGAATAATCCTTTTTTTTTTCAGCTTCCAATTTCTTCATTCATTATCCCCTGTAGGCATCTTCAAAGCCAGGTGATTGTAGCTCTAATTATTTCATGTGTACATATCCTTCTCTGCACAGCAGGAAAAGTCTTCTCATTGTAAGAACCCATGTGATTTGATTGGGGCTACCAAGATAATCCAAGATAACCTCCCTGTCTAAAAATTCCTAAAACTCTCTTTTACCATGTAAAGAACCATATTACAGGTTCTAGGAATTAGACAGAGAGTTTTGTTTATGTCGGTAAATAATTCTCAAGAACCTTATAGATCTCCATGTATGTCATGGAGAATTGTTCCATAGACAAGAGCTCCTCCACAGATCTTTCCTACATAATTACATATCTATTTTTCAATCTCTGCTAAGATGGCTTGGGGGGACTTGTGAATCACACATTTAATTTCTTCCAAGAACCTTTTATGTGAATGAATATTCTGATCTTTTGTTATTTCTGAGGCATCAGCAAAAAGTTATTAAGCCATATTCTTGATCACTTCTACAAAGCACACTTTCCTGACAGTGGATCTTCTAATTTTAGCATCTTTTGCAACCTGAATAAGCTAAGAATTGTTCAGATCATCAAGTCCTAATTTTATGATGTTGCTGTTGAGTAGTTCTTCTATGGGTTTATCTCTTTCCTCACATATTTTACTCTAAGAAATAAAAACAAACAAAACAGCTGAGTCTTTATCACTTGCTTACTAATGTCCTTAGCTGTACACCCAAAAAGTTTTGCTTTCCACATATCTTTAGGAAGAATTTCACTAAGCTCTCTGCCTTTACTTAATAAGAATCCTCTTTCTCCAGTTTCCCAAAACATGTTGTTTCCTTCTCAGTCTTCACCAACCACGCCTTTAACTTCCTTATTTCTACTAACATCTGTTCAGCGTGACTTATGTATTCTCTAAGACAATATAGGCTTTCTCTCCCATGTTCTTCACCTCCTTCTGAGTCCTCACTAGTAGTCTTTGCACATTTCTACTAACAAGCTGCTCCAGACCATGTAGACAGTTTCTATCATTCTACTTAAAATTCTTCTCATTGCCCAATTTCTCTCTGTCCATTGCTCAATTCCTAAGCCACTTCCACCTTTTTAGGAATGTGTTATAGCTGTATAATAACCAAGATTTATATTGCTCATCTATTGTTGCCATACAAATAACCACAAATTTAGTGGCTTAAAACAATTCAGATTTATTATCTTACAGATATGTCAGTTAGAAGTCTGACAAGGGTCTAGATTGAAAGGGCTAAAATAAAGGTTTCAGTGGGCTCTCATTTCTTTCTGGAGGTGATAGAGGAAAAGCTATTCCCATGACTCTTACAACTTCTACATATAACCCATATTCCTTGTTCTGCTTCTCCATCTTCACAAAGATTGAATCTCTCTGTGACTATCTTCCTCTCGCCATATCTGAGAACAGTTCTTCACTCTAAAGCTCATTGATGATATTGGTGGCACCCAAATACCCAGGATATCCTCCCCTTTCAATGACCCTAGCTTTATTATATGCATAAAATCCCTTTTTCCATGGAAGAAAACACATTATATGTTCTAGAGATTAGGATATAAACAGGTTTGAATAACTATCATATTATTATCACTTATTTTTATTATCACTTATTATTGTAAATCTATAATAATAAAAGCATAATATGCTAATTAGACCAAACATCCTTCCGGATGACCTTCTGGACAAAGCCAGGGCTGTGAAGGAAGCCGGGGTCCCAGGTGCCAGAGGGAAGCCAGTGCCAGCAGCCTACTCTTGCACGAATTTTATCATTGGGCCTCTAGTAGTAATATAAAACTCTGGCATTAAAAAGCTCATTTTAACATCAAAATCAAGTAAAATGTAATGCGTTCTTACTTCTTTTCCTCTTGGGTTTTCCCAAAGTAGAGCTGTTTCCAAGATCCACATTATCTAGAAAATAAGAGGTTGATGTAAGGAAATAAGTTAATAACTAAAAGTTGACGATCCTAGGGTCATTCATACTACAGAAGGCTTGAGTTTTTAAAGATGTTTGGACTATCATTCTTCTCTTCCTTCTAAAGGGACTAAAAATCTTCTGAATTGAGAAGTAGGAGTCCAGGATGGGCCCACGGTCTTCCTTTAGTTCTCAATAGGATCTTGAAAAACTCAATTAAGATACTTCTTAATTGAAGCATCTCTGTACTTCAATTAATTCAGGGACAGAACCAGTTATCCAATTCTGACTAGGTCTAAAGATATTTTTGTGAGAATTAAATAACATCTTATGTACAAAAGTTTGTAGGAAAACAATATATAAATTAGTGACATGCTGGAGTACATCCATCAAAAATATGTGCTGGGTTAAGAGCAGTTGATCTGAAGTCTTTCCTACTGACAATTAAATGGCAGGATCAGTTATCTTTAAGGTCTTTCTAGGGTTGTGAAAAAAAAAAATGACACTATTATCTACTAGCAGAAGATAGTATCCCTTTTTTTGGATTCCGGGTGGGACTGGGATGGAAATCACTCTATAAATACAAAATCTATTACTAATATACTAATGTAGTAAACTAGATACAGTCATTTTAAGAGTGTAATCTACACTAATAAAAGAGAAACATGCAAATTGGTGTCACTCTGCTATGCCCACCAGCCAATTGAATGAGTATGCAAATTAACCCAACAAAGATGGTGATTAATTTGCATATGCGGGCACAGAGTGAAGACTGAAGGCTTCTACCAGACTGAAGACTGAAGACTAAAGAGGCTTGGCTTCTCCGCTGCAGCCGGACCAAAGGCCTGGGTCCCGGGTGCCAGAGGAAAACTGGTGCCGGCAGCCAGGGGAAGGAAGGCCTATTGCACGAATTTTTGTGCAATGGGCTTCTAGTTCTACTATAATCAGCTATGTAAAGTCAACAGGGCTTGTCCCGTTTATAATGAGACATGCATGTTTTGCCTCCATGCTGTCCCCAAAAGGGGCAGGTTGAGAAAATGCCGAGAACAGGATAGTGGGATGGACTGTAATACCTGTCACACTCTACCTGGGGTCTATGTTGCCTGTAGATCTACCCTCATGACTTGACCTTTGGACAGTCTTACTTATTGTGTCACATGCTTCACTACTTTCAGTCCTTGCTTCCAGACTTCCTGGCATATCGTTTGAGAAGCACATAACACAGGCATACTTATCATTTCCACCTGTTGGTAGCTCTGCTCCTGGAACAAAATTGTGATTTATGAAGACCTTTCATTTGCCCTAGGACCTTCTTTTATGTAAATTTGTTGATCCCCATTTTCTACTGATTCCTTCAAAATCTTCCATTGATCCACCCTATATTTGATTCTTCCTTTAAATCTCCTATTTTTCTCTCTTGTCATTTCTCTTTATCAGAACTCTGTTTCTTTAAATCATGCTTACCTTGTCCATCACAGGGTAGTGGGCTAGAGGTAAGCTCTTCAGATTCTCCTTCTCTACCCATTTGGGGAGCTTCTAGTTCACCAGATACTAAAGAAAAATAAGAAATTTACAGTTTATAAATCCTGAGATAGTGATTAGGGAAGAGTTCCTGGTGCTCTCATGCAGCACACTAATATTCTGAGCTAAGATGAGCTGCTTCCTCAGAAAAAATATACCTGCTCCAATAATCACACTTGAGATCCCGCAGAGCCATGATTTTCCTATCTTTTACGCCTTATTCTGCTTCCTGTACTTTTATTTTTCTACTTGCAGCCTTAAGAGAAATAAAGATTATATTTTTTCAGGAAAAAACTAACTGTTCTTTGAAAGTTGTATAAGTATCTACCAGAACCACTTTTAAACTCATGCCAATTGACTAATGACTGCTTACATCACCAACCACATCAGTTGCAGCCTTACACTAATTGAAAATCAGCCAATTAGCAACAACCACACTCCAGAAAGCCTGAATCTATGGCTAAATGCTAGTCTGTTTATAATCACTCCTATTTCTGAAACTCTGCAGTCCCTGAACTACAAGTTTCCCAAAACTCCACATAAAATCAATAGTTTCCATTTTTGAAGAAACAGTGTCCAATAAGTACACTGCCTCCTCCTACTATGTGCCTTGTTAAGCAAGAAATAAGTCCCTCTTTTAGCTTCAGATATTGTATATAGACAATCCCTTCACAGTGGAGATCCCACCAAGATCACCTTAAAGACTTCTGCTTAGAAAGGCCCTGCGGCACCCTTGAACCAATAGGGGTAAATCCTCAGTCTCAACAACTACTTGAGCTCTAAGCAGTTTCATGAGCTCTTATTCCTGAATTTATCTTATTATTTAATGATGTGTATGCAATTAGATGCAAAGTAATTAGTTGGAAATTTGCTTTGGAGGTGTACCATTTAGCAAATTTTTCGGTAATGTGCTTATTCTTTTACTATTTCATTTACTCTCTCTTGTCTATTTGTAAAAAGTCTATTTCACATGTATTTGTTCTTTATTTTCCTGTGCTTCTTGAATATTAGAAATGATCCAAAGCAAATGGAAGGAGTCATAGACCTGATAAGTCCCTTATCCAAGCCAGTCCAAGGACTAATTAACGGGTATAGGTCCATTAGACAGTAGTCAATTTGTACAAAGATATCTGGTCATTTTGTCTTGATTCGCTCACCAAACTTTTCATGAAGGCACTTGACATTCTGTCAAATGGTAAAGAAAATAATTTTGTTTAACACATAATCTGAGGTCAATTATTATCATATGATTGACCATATATCTCTTTTTAAATCTCTGCTTGGTAGATGAGCTCAGTACTCCATTTACATGCAGGACACCATTCACACTTATGATTGAATGTTGTGGCCTCCTTGCTATTTGTCATGAGCTTGTCTTTGCCAAAGCTACTATCTCCCACTGGCAGAACTCCACTTCCTTTTTGTACTCTCACTGTGATTCTAACTGTGGCACATCCTATATAATAAAAGGGTAATATGCAAATTGACCCTAACAGCGGAACGACCAATTGCTATGACACGCACTGACCACCAAGGGCAGACGCTCAACACATAAGCTGCCCCCTGGTGGTCAGTGCACTCCCACAGGGGGAGCTCTGCTCAGCCACCAGCCAGGCTGATGGCTGCAAGCGCAGCTGTGGTGGTGGGAGCCTCTCCCACCTCCTTGGCAGCACTAAGGATGTCTGACTGTGGCTTAGGGGAAAGGCCCTAAGCCATAGTAGGACATCCCCTGAGGGCTCCCAGGCTGCCAGAGGGATGTCTGACTGCCAGCTTAGGCCCCATCCCCCGGGGAGCGGGCCTAAGATGGCAGGTGGACATCCCCCGAGGGGTCCTGGACTGCAACAGGGTACAGGCCGGGCTGAGGGAAAACCCCACCCGCCTCCCGCCGAGTGCACAAATTTTCATGCATCAGGCCTCTAGTCTACACTAATAAAAGAGAAACATGGTAATTGGCGTACGACCGCTACCCTTCCCATTGGCTAATCAGCATATCCTTATGCAAATTAACTGTCAGCCAAGATGGCGGCCGGCAGCCAGGCAGCTGGAAGCGAACATGAGGCTTGCTTGCTCCAGGGACTGCAGACTCCAACGTTCCCCGCCTCACTTGCCCGCCTCTGAGCTGGCAGTTTGAAACATTCTAACAAATATAGGCCGGGATCTCAGAGCTGGAGTTATACATTGTTTCGATTATAGAACCGAAACAAACCAGATACCTGCTCTCAGAGCTAGAGCCAGAGCTAAAGCTGGCCCAGAATAAAATAAAAAAAAAGGAGCCGTTGGGAGCTTCAATCAACAACCGCCAGCCTGAAAGAAGCCCTCAGCCCCTCACCCAGACTGGCCAGGCACCCCAGTGGGGACCCCCACCCTGAAGGGTGTGTGACCAGCTGCAAACTGCCATGATCCCCTCACCCAGGCTGGCCAGGCACCCCAGTGGGGACCCCCACCCTGAAGGGTGTGTGACCAGCTGCAAACAGCCATCATCCCCTCAGCCAGACTGGCCAGGCATCTCAGTGGGGACCCCCACCCTGATCCAGGACACCCTTCAGGGCAAACCAGCTGGCTGCCAGGCCTCTATCCTATATAGTAAAAGGGTAATATGCCTCCCAGCACCGGGATCAGCGGAGCCACGAGACCTCCTGGCACCGGATCAGTGTGACGGGTCAGCGCCCAAACCCCCTGATCGCCCTGTGGCTCTGTGTGTGACAGGGTGTGGCGTCCCAACCCCCTGATCGGCCCTGCTCTGTGTGTGACAGGGTAGAGCCATAACCTCCCCATCGGCCCTGCCCTGAGTGTGACAGTGGCGGCGCCCCAACCCCCTGATCGGTCCTGCTCTGTGGGTGATAGAGGGCGGTGCCCTAACTCCCCTATCGGCCCTACTCTGTGCATGACAGGGGGGAGCTCCCCAACCCCCTGATGGGCCCTGCTCTGTGCATGACAGGGGGCAGCGCCCAACCCCCGATTGGCCCTGTGCTGTGTGTGACGGGGTGGTGCCGCAACCTCCCCATCGACCCTGCCTTGAGTGTGATAGGGGGCAGTGCCCCAACCCCCCAATCAGCCATACCCTGAGCATGACTGAGGGTGGTATCGCAACCTCCCAATCCGCCCTCCTCTGTCTGTGCATGACAGGGGGCCGCGCCCCAACTCCCCAATCAGCCCTGCTCTGAGCCTGACCAGGGGCTGCACCTAGGGATTGGGCCTGCCCTCTGCCACCCGGGAGCAGGCCTAAGCCAGCAGGTCGTTATCTCCCGAGGGGTCCCAGACTGCGAGAGGGCACAGGCCGGGCTGAAGGCCCCCACCTTCCCCTCCCTCCCCCCCCCCCCCCCCCGCCCCCGAGTGCACTGGGCCTCTAGTATCTTAATAAATGACAAAACTTCACAGACAGTGACTTTGGGTTTCAATGGGAAACAATCTCCCCTTCCTTACCTGGCTCACATCTGGGTGGGGAGCTCAAGTCTTCCTCAAGCTCTTCTCCATCACAGGGCTCCCAAGAGGCATTATTGCCCACTGCAGAAAGAGTTGAACTCCCTCAGAGGTCTCACAACCAGGAGAAAATGGGACAGCTGCTCCAAGGACCTCGCCTGAGATCCAATCAAGCCCTGGTCTGCCTCTGTTCCCATCTCATTCACCTCCCTTTCCTGCTCTCTGCTTCTCAGTTACCTATAGACCTGTCTCCAGACATTTCTCCTCTGCACGAGGGGTATATTTGTGCATCTTTGATTTTGTGAGCTCTGCTCCCACTGACTTCTATCTCGTTGCTTTTCTATCTTCTTTTTTCCTCAATGGTGATCTTGATCTCTTCTTTTCAGCTTATTTTCTCTAGTTCTATTCTCCCAGGTCTCTCCAATCCCTACACCAGAATCTGGTCCTTGGCTCACTGTCTGGATTTCTTCCCTCCCTACTGACATGCTTTATTTGTGAAGTAGAAGTGTCTCGGCATCAAGTCTTGTTCTTTCCCTGGGAGCCTGCAAGTTCCCCTTTGGAATCTGACTGTGTCACCACATTAACCCCCACCAGCCTCCCACAGCCATCATCTGTAGTGAAATACTTGGGACATGGGTCTCTGCTTATCCTCCTACTTTGATCTTGGGGGAAACAAGTATCCCATTTCCTTATCTCTAAGGAGGGACAGTAACAGCTTCCCTGACTAAGTCCTAAAGTTTGTGAGGAAGTCACATTTGCCCAAGTACTTTGAAAGAAAGAAGTGATATGTAATACAATAATTTTATGAAGAATATGAGGAAGAAAAACAAATTTGATCTTGAGACTCATTGGTTGTTGTTTTTAACAAGCAGATCTCAGAACCATGTTTCTTTTGAAGCCTACCCAAGGTTACAGCAACATACAAATATTATTATTAATCACTAAATAAACACTACATTTTAATACTTTATATAGAAAATAAAGGTGGGCAGGGTTAAAATCACAGTATTGAGTCTTTAGTATCAATAAGAATAAAGAAAGTGAAAAGTGCTATCTTTCCTTGGTATTCATCTACCACAAAATGAATAGGTAACACACCTATTCTAACACTAAGAGTCCTCCTGTTCAGCTCTGGATTCAGCCTCCTGACACCCTACAGCCAAGGGCTAGCAATGCCCCCTTCCTTACCTGGCTCACATCTGGGTGGGGAGCTCAAGTTTTCCTCGATCTCTTCTCCATCACAGGGCTCCCAAGAGGCAATGCTGTCCTCTGCAGAAAGAATTGAACTTCATCAGAGGTCTCCATATACAACCAGGGGGAATCATGGCAATTAAACTCATAGTGAACATGTAGGAAGCTCAGGTATCCCCTAACTGGGACTGTCCATGTCCTAGACCATCCTGGTCTGTCCTTTGCATTCACCTATCTTGAAGATTGGCCCTCCTCTATCACTGTCCCCAGAGGCTGAGAACCATCCACTGGCTTCCTCCCTTCAGTGCATCTAATCTTCTACTTCTTTCCCAGCCCCATTGCCTTTGCACATTGTTTCTGTCTCCACCCTGTTTCCTGCTGCCAGTGTCACTAGATGCTTCTAATTGTTCATGATGTGTTTCTGTTTCCCCTGCTCCTATCTCTTTTTCTCTTGAGCTCCTGACACTGCTTTTTGTTGACTTTTCTCATCTCACTTATCTCTGTCTCACTCCCTTTCAGGAAAGGCATCCTTGAAATAGTATAATATAACCTGATCAGGGAATGGGATAAGGAACAGAATAAGCCAAACAGTACCACCCAACAAAAGGAAGAGTTGTTCAAAGGCCCACATATAAAAGAAAGATCAGAGCATTGCAATAACTGAAAATATTTATACTTTCATTGGAGATGAGGCAGAAGTCATAAGTTGGAGCTCCATGATGAATGGAAGGCAAAGAAATGCCCAGGAAGAAGGAGAACTGATTTAATCCAAGGGAAACAAAGGTCACCAGGTTTATGTGGGAAAATAATATGATCTGATTTACATCTTGCAAATAGCAATCATGCTAAAGTGAAGAAAATGGGTGGGCTGGGAGCAAGAGAAATGGGGAACTCCACACCCAGATGTGAGCCAGGTAAGGAGGAGAGGAATCCAACCCTGGAGAAGGAGGAGTTTCTGTCTCACAAAATAAAATGTTGGTTTCAATCTTGGAAGTGTCAGTTCCTGAAAGACATACAAATGGACAAGGTCTTGGGATAAATGCCATCAGTTCATAGATTGATGACCTTGGGAGAAAGGTCTGCTTATCAGACATACTCTTCAGACACATTCTTTTACTGGAGAGTAGCTGAGGATGCCAGGGAGAAGAGCATTATTCTGAGTATGTTATGGGAACTACTCTATCTGGGGAGACCTTAATCTGAAAACTCACTACTGAGATGCCCACTTTTACTGGCAGATGCTTCTGTTTAGTGACTTGTACTTGAGCCTTATAGGATCCCAACTCCTCTCCTTTCTTCCATATACAGCAGTTTTCACTCTTTGTTGATTCTAAAACTATTTTGATAGAACTCTTCCTCTCACATAGTTCCCTTTGTGCTTCCTTCCACATTACTTTATTATTATTTTGGGTATTTATTAGCCTCTCTATGTAATTTTTCTGGTTTTTAATCTCTGTATCTCATTTCTTTATTGAAATTATACCCTTTCTACTTTGTCTGCCACTTTCTTCTTTTCTATCTCTGAGTCTGGATGCCTGTAAAAATTCCCATTATCCTATCTAATAAACAGGTAATATACAAATTGACCATCATTCCAACACACAAGATGGCTGCCCCCATGTGGACACAAGATGGCCATCACAAGATGGATGGCAGGGGAGGGCAGTTGGGGGGGACCAGGCCTGAAGAGGAGAGCAGTTGGGGGCAACCAGGCCTGCAGGGGAGGACAGTTAGGGGCGACCAGGCTGGTGGGGAAGGGCAGTTAGGGGTGACTAGGCAGGCAGGGGAGGGAAGTTAGGGGCAATTGGTATGGCAGGGGAGCAGTTAGGCATTGATCAGGTTGGCAGGGGAGTGGTTAGGGGGTGATCAGGCTGGCAGGCAGATGCAGTTAGGGGCACTCAGGCAGGCAGGGAGGCAGGCGAACAGTTGGGAGCCAGCAGTCCAGGATTGTGAGAGGGATGTCCGACTGCTGGTTTAGGTCCCAGGTTGGAGAGGGTGCAGGCTGGGCTGAGGGACACACACCCCCTCCCCCCGTGCATGAAATTCATGCACTGGGCCTCTAGTTTTATATATTTTCCTCATTCTCACAGGTCCCTTCTCCCAAACTGACAAAAATTCTTCCATTTCACATGGACCACAATGCCAGGGAGCCTTCCCTAATCAGTTCTATCCTAACAGTCTAAAGAGCCTTTTAAAATTGCAAGCCTCTCAATCATTCACAAAACTTATTTCTGTGTTCCTGGTATTTCCAGAAGTAGGCTGAAAATGATCTCCTTACCTAATTTGCCATAACCTGCTGCTATCTTCATTTTGCCTGCATTTAATAAAATTGTCCAGGCAAAGGCCCCAGCCTGCCTTTGGCATATTCTGTCTTTCTCTGTTCTCCATGAAGGGATCCCCACTCCTCCCAGTAGCTGAGCTCACCTTTACTCTTTGTCTCTCTCCTAGTTTGGAGAAAGCAAAGCAGCCCCATCTGTATGAATGTGAAAATGAGGACGAAGATGGGAGGTTGGGAAAAGGGGAGATTTTTTCCCCCTGCTGACCAGAAGACAAAGATACATTGAGGAAGCTGGGAATTTAAATCATAATTACCTTCTCCCTCAGCAGGTTGTAGGCTGAGCACCTTCTGTACTTCTCCTTCATTCGTCATTTCTGAAGCTTTGGGATCACATGTCACTGCAGAGAAACAAGAACATGATGGACCCTGGAGGGTGATCAGAAATGGACCTCAGGGTGTTTTTGCCCACCATGATGAGGATGTGGTGAGTCTGCCCCAAACACGGGTCCTGAGAGCCATGCCATCTTGTTCTGCTTTTTTGCCATCATATGACACCTCCTTCTCTCTGATTCTGGTCCTTCCTACAGCTTTGCATCCATGCATTCCTGTTTTCTCACTGTGCATTGTTTTGATAGTCAGCTTTTTCTCTCCATCTCTTCTTTTTAGGTCTAGTTTTTGGCTTTTGTTTTTTCAGGGATAGCATGTCATTTCTTCAATTATGTTTTCTATCTCTCTGATTCCAGATCTCTCTGAGCCCAGGTGGTTGGAGCATTCCTATATGCTCTCTCAGGGGTTTCCCTTCCCTACCCAATAATATTATTATTTTTTCCTTAATTAAGGTCTTACATTGGAATCTGGGTGTACTACATGGGAACCTGCAGAATTCCTAGACTTCCTGATTCTCTTCTGACCTGCCCTGAACACCTGCAGGCTTCCTTAAACTGTCACCCTCAGTGACACACCAGGAACTCTTGTGCCACTCTTCCTTTTCTACTTTGACCTTAAAAACTGACCTGCATGACTTTCTGTGCTTTATTCCCTTGTCCATAAAATAGAGTTACAATAATTTGTGTGTCTGTGTCTTAGGTTTTGTAAGATTAAAGGTCTTGCACAATCCAATAATCTGATGGAGACTGTCAGAAACCTTGCATCCTTGTCTTCCACACCTGTTCTTTCTCATTTTCACCTGTCTCTGCTTCTTCTATTTCTACCTCTGATTCTTGCTGATGGAATCTCTTGGCACTTCTCTTTGTCCCAATTTGTTTCTTTTACCATGTCTGCTCCCACCTCCTTTTTTTCCTTCCTGCTTCCCTAAGCCGTGTGTTATGTCTTTTTCCTGTCTGATTCTGCAGCTTTCCAGAACTATCAGTCAGAAAAGGCATCTTTGAGATAGTATGTAATTTCCACATAAATTTATCAAATTAGTGAACAGAATGGAAAGCATAGTGGGGCAAAACAAACAAACACTGGTTCCAGACACAGAGCTACATATGTGCAAAGGCTCAGATGAGAAAGAGTAGTCAAAAAATCAAAATTCCTGGCTTTTTACCCAAAGTTTTGAAGTGATAGCAGGAGAGGCAGGAAAGGAGAAGAAAGAATTGGTCTTTCTCTATACCAGTGGTTCCCCACCATTTTTTTTGGCCATGTGCTACCTAAGCATCTGTAAAGTCCTGCTGCCTCTCCTGTGACCTATGATTCTTATTATTCAAAAAGTGAACTCATATTCACATGGAGGAAATCTAAAAGTCCATTAACTTGGTCTAAACAAGCTTCCAAAAAACATGGCATCCATGAAAGAGAAAAATAAAAGAACAAAAAGAAAGTTGAAGTACTGAGGAAGAAATCACTAAGAAATTGTTTAAAAAAATAATATGAAGTGATATGAAAAAATAGCAAATAAAGTTTAAAAACATATAATAGAGAACTGAAATGCATAAAAATGTCACAATATATATTTATATACTGTATATGAGGCCCCAAGAACCATAAGAAATGCAAAAAATCCACTGTTAATAACTCACTCTCAAATTGCCCCCCTTAAAAATAAAATTGCCCCCCTGTGGGGCGTGTGCCCCACGTTGGGAACCACTGCTCTATAATGACAAGAAAGTCAAGCTTTAATTACAAAATAGAGCATTTAAGTACTAATTACCATCTCCATCATAAGGCAGTAACTTGGGCATTTCTTCTATTTCTCCTCTTTCATCCATTTGTAGATCAACAAGTTCCAAGGGCACTAAAGAGAGAAACAGGACCATGATGAACAATTGAGAGTCACCTGAACTCTACCTTGACGTGGTCATGTCCAGAGTGCATCAGAGCTCTGATGTTCAGAGTGTGGGAGAACTGCTCCTTGGGGATAAAAGTATGTTGCACCAAACAAGCTTTGCTCTGCACCCCTGAGCACTTTGCTAGGCCCGTTTCCCCTTTCTCCTCTTTTTTATCCCTCTGACCCTATTTCTACACATTGCTGCATCTGCACGACGAGGCTATTTGTGGATCCCTTTGACTATAACTTTCTATCCCTGACTTCTACCATCTCTGCATTTCTGTCTTCTTCCTCCATGATATTCTTCAGCTTTTTGCTCCATTGTATTTCTACTTATTCTTTTAACTCACTTCCTCTTTGTTTTTCCTATACATACTATTTCATTATTTCCATTCAATCCCTAAAGAGTGAGTTTAAAATTCTCTTTCTTCCCAAACTCTAAACTGGTAGTATTTAGATTTCATATACATTTAGATCAAATTCAGCTTAATTAGACAACTCCATTGGATTCCACAAATCTACACATTTATTATTTTCTGCTCTTCAATTGTCCTTCCAGGAGACCCTTCATTAAGGTGCTTACTCCTCCTTTCCTCCTTGCCTGCACATGCCCAGGGAGAGCAACCAGAGAGAAAGAGAAAAAGTATGAGTTTATGTTTGAGAGAAGGAAGGGAAGCTTCCCTTGTATATAGAAAGTCAAACAAATATAGTGAGGTATTTAGTCATTTACAGCATGATTACCTCCCCTATTGACTGGAAGCAGTTTTGGTATCTCTTCAGAATCACCTCCTCTAGTCCTTTGGAGAGCTTCGTGCTCACAGGAAACTGAAGAGAAACACGGAAATGACCAACCAGTCATGGTGACCTGGGCATAGACTCAGAGAGCTCAGCCGAATTCTGGTGTTCAGCACTCAGGTGAGCTTCTCCTTGGGCAAAAGGTACAGTTGCTCCTATAGCCTTACTTTACCTCTTTTCCTTTGTGTTTTCCCTCAGTCACCTCATTTTCTGTCACCACACACTTTGTTTCTGCACCATGAAGGATTGCTCACCTCCTTGACTTTCTGGCTTTCCTCTCAGTCCTTTATTTCTTCATTGCTCTTTATCACTTTTCCAGCTCATGGCTCCCTTTTTCTTTTTAGCTCTCTTGCAACCCTCATGGCAAGTTCCTTCCTACCATCTCTTTCTGCTTTTCCCTGTTCTTGCCAACAAAATATACTTGTTGAATGACAGTCTCCTTGCATCAGGCTCTGTTTCACTCCCTTGGTACCTGCAGACCTTATGGTTCTCCTAAATGAACTCAGCACAGATGACCCTGGTTGCCCTGACCCTTTGTCAGCCCCACATGACCATAACCACATGGAGTCATCAAGGATTCTGGTCCACCAACTTGCTTGACTAATTTGAAATAGTAAAAGGCCCTTCTATGTTTCAGATAAAATGACATCTTGTTTGCCAAAATTCTTTGAAAAATTAAATAACATAATCCAAAACTTTTGATAAAAATTATAATTTCGATTTGAGGGCAATTGATCTGAAGGACCATGTTTCCTTTGAGGGTTTTCCAAAGTTAGGCACAAAATAATCCTATATAATAAAAGTCTAATATGCTAACTGTCCAGTTGTCTGGTCGTCCATTCAACCAATCAGAGTGTAATATGCTACTGATATGCTAAGGCTGCTCAACCGCTCCCTATGATGTGTACTGACCACCATGGGGAAGACAGTTGACCAACTGATCAGTTGCTATGACATGCACTGATGACCAGGGGGCAGATGCTCCAACCGATAGGTTAGCTTGCTGCTGGGGTCTGGCTAATCAGGACTGAGGGAGATGGGCCAGACACACCCTGGAGCCCTCTTGTAGTCCCTCCCCAGCTGGCCAACCTCCTGTGTCCCTCCCCAGCCCCAATCATGCACCAGTGGGGTCCCTTGGCCTGGCTTGTGCCCTCTCACAATCCGGGACCACTCAGGGGATGTCAGAGAGCCGGTTTCAGCCTGATTCCACAGGCCAGGCCGAGGGAGCCCACCGGTGCATGAATTCATGCCCCAGGCCTCTAGTAACATTATAAACAAAGAAAATAATACTTAGTTTTTATTCTGTAGTGAAGAGAAAGGATGGGTAGGTATAAATTCAAGTCTTTAGTATTAATAGATATAAAAAGCACCTTCTTTCTTTACATATTTGCACTGGAATATACATTTAGAAACATTAATATGACTCATGAAGTTTTTGGCACACTGAATCTTTTAACAGTGGAGTGTGTTCACAATTTGACGCATCAGGAAATGCCACTTCTGAAGTTAGCCACCTGCAGCCCAGAGCTGCCAATTTCCCCTTTCTTACCTGGTTCATGTCTCTGTGGGGAGCTCAAAGCTTCCTGGGGCTCTTCTCCATCACAGGTTACACAACAGGCCTTTCTGTCCTCTTCAGAAAGAATTGAAATCCCACTGGCATCTCAATTTATGACCAAGAAGGAATCACCACAAGAAAATAACAAGAAAACCAAGAAGGTTGATAATCTGGAATGCCCCATTCTGCAAAATTACCCAACCTAAAGGTTAACTTTGCTTCAGTAGTTTTCCTACAGATTGAGACTGACTCACTCATTATGGGGAAAAGTTCTCATTTTCTTTATCTTCCCTTCCTATTTTATTCTGTACGTTTTATCAAGATCTGCCTGTTTCTTTCTGCTGGTGTCTCTTGGAGCTTCTCTTCCTCTTGGTGTCTTTCTCTCCTTTCCTCTGCTCCTTTTGTCTCTTGCTTTCTGTGATACTGCTCTTTCTCTCCTACCCTTTGTCTCGCAATTGTTCTTTCTACCTTTCTCTCTCTCTCTCTAAAAAATAAAATAAAATAAAGTCTTCTCTGAGAGAGTCTGTTTTAAACAAGTTTTAACCAGACTAGAAAGGGTAATTGGATGGTAGTGGAACAAAAAGACTGTTTTAAAAGACATATGAGAAGGCTCAGAAATGAAAGAAAAATTTAACAATTAAAATGATTTGGAAAGAAGGTTTTTGCTATGTTGAATAGTGTAGGAGGCAAGTAATGAGGCTGGGGAAATAGGCAGTGGCTCATTGTAGATGACTCTGGATGCCGCTGAAATACTTACTTAATCTTCATCTATTAACAAGGTAAATACAAAAATAATACAATCTAATTTTTATTTTCAAATGTTCTCTCTAGCTAAAATGTAAAGAACTTATTTCGTGGGAGCAAGATTAGAAAGAGGAGATGAGCAGGTGGCTGCTGTTCTGAGAACCATGACTCAGATCTGGATTAGTGACTTGTGCATGGGGATGTGAGAGAAGGACAGGTGGGAGATATTCTGAAAATCAAATGACTAGGTTAAGCGGGACACGGGCATGTACTTGAGGGCAAGAGCAATCATGGTGACTCCTAGGTTTGAAAAACCATGGGACCATAATGATCCCTTACTGAGAGAAGAATGCTGAGCAGGGCTTAGGTCAGGGCTCAGATCTTTGCTATGGAATCATGTGCACTAATAAATGTTACAAAGAGAACTCTTTTAATAAATCCTGACAGCTGCAGAAAAAAATATATATTCCTAAAATATGAGAACCTAATATATTGCTTTGTTTAGAGTCTGACTATACAAGAGAATTTTAAAACATAAATACCAGACTTTTAAAAATATTTTATTGGTTTTTTACAGAGAGGAAGGAGAGGGATAGAGAGTTAGAAACATTGATGAGAGAGAAACATCGATCAGCTACCTCCTGCGCACTCCCCACTGGGGATGTGCCCGCAACCAAGGTACATGCCCTTGACTGGAATCGAACCTGGGACCCTTCAGTCCACAAGCTGACACTCTATCCACTGAGGCAAACTGGTTAGGGCCAGACTTTTATTTTGTCAGATTCAGTTCCTTTGCTAGATCCTTAAGCCAGCAATGCTGCTATTCAAATTCATATTTTGGAATTTCTGAGTTAGTCATAAAAATCAGTCTTATTTTGTATGTTTTACTTCTGTACTTTATTATTTCATGTTTTATTGATTTTAAAGGGAGAGAGAAAGAGAGAGAGAGAGAGAGAGAGAGAGAGAAGGAGAGGGAGTGAGGAAGAACAAAGATGGCGGCATAGGTAAACACTTGCACTTGCTGCCTCCCACAACCACATCAAAATTACAACTAAAATACAGAACAACTATCATCCAGAACCACGGGAAAGCTGGCTGAGTGGAAGCATTACAACTAGAGAGGTAAAGAAGAAAGTACACTGAGACTGGCTGGAGGTGCGGAGGCGTGGAACAGGTTGGTCTGACACCCAGGTGTGCTGCTTCTTTAATCGGAGGAGATGACCTCTGCAGAGGCTGCCTGGAGGAGCGAGGGATCCCAGCCCCACACCAGAGCCCCAGCCCAGGGTCCCAGAACTGGGGAAAGAAGTCCCTACCATCCTTAAGAACTACGGACTGTAAAAACCAGTGTGAATTGGGGCTGAGTGAACTGAATTTACAAGTTCCCACTTCCTCTGAGCTCCAGTGCTGGGCGAGGCTCTAGGGGACCCAGACACATATGGGGAGAAACTGGACTGTCTAGACAGGAACTTGGGGGTGGCCTTCTTCCAGGAGGAAGTGCTCAAAGCGGTCATTGTTCCCATGCTGGGACCTTTCTGATGCATGGCTGACTGGCAGCCATTTCTGTTTGCTCTGCCCTGGTGATTCCCTGAGACCCCACCCTACCCAATTTACAACCCCACCCCAGCTGTGAGCAGTGGCTTTTGTATATGAATGGACTGTCCTTGCTCAAGCAAAAAAACCTGTTAAACAAGCTGCAACTGGGTCAGGGAGCCCAAAACCTATCAATAAAAGGCCCAAAAACCAGCAACAGCACCAGCCTGCCTTGCTTCACAGCTGGGTCTCATCCGGCCACTTCCAAACCCGATACAAAGAGGAGGAATCTGCAGATCTCTCTGTAGCTCCTGCTGAATGGCCCCAGGCAGTAGCTGACTTTACATCTCCCTGGAGACCCAAGAGCCAGTGAACCAGTGGTCAGTGTGAGACCATACCAGATTACAACTCTTCACATCCATAAGCAACACACTCAAGGGGCAGACTCAGTGAGCACCAAAGCCCCACTGAAGCAAGTCCTGCTCCATAAGGGTGACTCCTGCACAGCAGCTCTCCCTCTGTAATTGCAGCTGGTCCCCACAGCCAACTGGCCTGGAAGTCAATTCCTCCCAGTAACACCAACAGCAATCAAAGCTCAACTACAACAAAACTGTGCACACAGCCCACAAAGGAGTGCACCAAGAGTGTCTACCTCAGGTGATTGGGGAGGCTGAGCCACTGGGTCTATAGGACACCTACTACACAGGGCCACTCTATCAACTCAAGGAGACTTAGCAGCTACCCAATACACAGAAACAAACACAGGGAAGCAGCCAAAATGCAGAGACAAAGAAACATGTCACAAATAAAAGAAATGGAAGAAAGCAAACTACTGGATATAGAATTCAAAATCCATTGTTATAAGGTTACTCAAGAATCTTCTAGAAACCTCTGAGGAACTTAGTGAGACTTTCAAGGATCTTAATGAGAATTCAAAAAAAAAAAAAAAGGAAAAGGACCAGTCAGAAATTAAGCATACACTGACCGAAATAAAGAATAATATACAGAGATTCAACAGAAGATTAGAGGATCCTGAGAATCAAATCAATAATTTGAAATAAGAGGAAGCAAAAAACACCCAAATAGAAGAGCAAAAAGAATCCAAATATATGAAGATAGTGTGAACTTCAAGTGTACCAACATCTGAATTATAGGGGTGCCAGAAGAGAGAGAGCAAGATACTGACAACCTATTTGAAGAAATAATGACAGAAAACTTCCCCTACCTGGTGAAAGAAATAGATTAACACGTCCAGGAAGTACAGAGAACCCCAAACAAGAGGAATCCAAAGAGGACCACACCAAGATACATCATAATTAAAATGCCCAGGGTAAAAGACAAAGAGAAAATCTTAAAAGCTGCAAGAGAAAAACAGTTAGTTACCTACAAAGGAGTGCCCATACAACTGTCAGTGATTTCTCTACAGAAACTATGCAAGCCAGAAAGGAGTGGCAATAAATATTCAAAGTGATGAATAGCAAGAATCTTCAACCAAAAATATTCTACCCAGCAAAGGTATCATTTGGAATTGAAGGTCAGATAAACAGTTTCACAGACAAGAAAAAGCTAAAGGCGTTCATCACCACCAAACCAGTATTATATGAAATGCTGAAGGAAGAAGAAGAAAAAGGTAAAGATAAATAATATGAACAATAAAGTGACAACAAATACATTTCTGTCAACAAGTTAATCTAAAAATTAAATGAATAAAAAATCTGATGAACAGAATAAACTGGTGAATGGAATAGAATCAGGGGCATGGAAATGAAACAGACTGATGATTCTCAGAGGAAAAGGACTGTAGGGGGTGTGTGAGAAGAGATTAGACAAAGATCTTATATGCATGTATGCATTACTTATGGACAAGACAATAGGTGGCGAGGGCCTGGGGTGGGGTGGGAACTGGGTGGAGGGAAGCTATGGGAGGAAAAAAAGAGGGACATCTATAATAATCTCAACAATAAAGATTGATTTTTAAAAAAGAAAAGGAGAGGGAGAGAGAGAGAAACATGGATAAGAGAGAACTCACTTCTGTACTTTAAATGAGCAAAAACTGTCCCCCTTTTCATCAATGCTATTATTCTGAATCAATTTTCCACTTTAAATCAACTAAATTATGAAAGGGAGAGAATTCATCAGGAATTTGAAAACTGAAGTTTTAGAAATATTTTGCATAAAGGCTGTATCATTGGAATTAGTGGGAAGCCTTACTTGTTATTTTGAGGCTACAGCAGTCATTTAGTGTTTATGATTAGATTAGGCTTACAGTCATACCTTATAACTCTTAACATCTCAAAAAAATAGTAAGTGAGAAGCTTTGAGTGCCGGCAAAGCCATTTTGTCACTCCATAAATCAACATTAAAAATAACGTTCCATTCCTCTATCTGTAAAACTTTCACA
The DNA here is from genome assembly GCF_028538775.1 of Myotis yumanensis. Classification (NCBI taxonomy): domain Eukaryota; kingdom Metazoa; phylum Chordata; class Mammalia; order Chiroptera; family Vespertilionidae; genus Myotis; species Myotis yumanensis. Next base: position 29,559,329 of record NW_027223759.1, on the reverse strand, counting down.
TTTTTCTTTTCTCATATTTCTTTTAAATAAAATTCCTCTTTATTAGTCTATGTGCTTTCAGGTCTAGAATTGCCTCATTTAAGGTTCTTGAAAAAATTCAAGTGCAGATCTCTATCAAATCCCTGGTCCTCAGGTCCATGGGTAAATGGAATCTGAGATAACCTGGGTGGAGGTTTGGAATATTCAGAAAAAGCCAGTTGCAATCTGAGTATTTTGCAAGGGCAACTTTGATAATTAAGGACAGTTCCATCTGAAACCTCACAGCTAATGTGGTCGACTCCTGTACCCAAAGATGCTTATACCTCAAACCTACTATGTCCTAGTCCAGTGATGGCGAACCTATGACACGCGTGTCAGAGGTGACACGCGAACTTTTTTTTGGTTGATTTTTCTTTGTTAAATGGCATTTAAATATATAAAATAAATATCAAAAATGTAAATCTTTGTTTTACTATGGTTGCAAATATCAAAAAATTTCTATATGTGATATGGCACCAGAGTTAAGTTAGAGTTTTTCAAAATGCTGACACGCCGAGTTCAAAAGGTTCGCCATCACTGTCCTAGTCTGTGCCTCTCTTTCCATTATCCTCTTTCACTCTCAACATATTTTCCATTCATTTTCCTTTCATTCCTTTTCCACGTGTTGCCTTTGTACTTCTCCCCAACTTTCCTATTTCTTAGTATTTCTTTTCTTCTCCATCTCTCCCTTTCTAGATGTTTTTCTCTCAATTTTGATCTCTTATCATTGAACAATTTTTTTTTTTTTTGCTTATCTGTTCTATGGTGTCTTATACTTTTTCCTTTTTCATCTATCTATGACTTTACCTTGACTTTCTGTCTGCCAATACTGTTTTAACTTTTGTCTCTCCATGTGATTTAATCCTCCAGGTTCCCTTCTCTCATCATCTCCAAAAGTCTCCTCTTGGACTGTGACTACAAAACCAGGGACCTCCAACTGGACAGTTGCATAATGAGGGTTTCCCATGTGAAATTGACATGTCACATTATTTCAAAGGTACTCTAGATTGTTCTGGGAAGTTAACTGAAAATTATCCCCATCCCAACCTGGAATGGTAGAATTGCATGTTCTCTTTAAAAAACTGGATCCATTCATGTAATTTGTCATATATTGCTGTCTGTCTACCTTTTCTAATTTCTCTTTTTATGTATTTCATCAACAGATACTCTGTCTACTCAGAAGCTCAGATTCCTTTTCTCCTGGTCTCTCTCACATCTGTGGGCAGATAAGGACTTATAGGAAAAGTGGGACTGGCACAGGCCTAGAATAGGAAATAAAATGTCATCTTTGCTTCCATGAGGTCAAGAAAACAAAGATTTAATACTGAATTGATAAGTTAAATGATAGTTACCTTGTCCATCATGTGGCAGCAAGCTGGGTCTATCTTCTAACCCTCTTGCATTATTCATTTGGACAGGTGAGTGTTCACAGCACACTGAAGAGAGTAACAAGAAAATGACAGGACACAGTGATCAGAGAAGAGACCTCTGTGTGCTCAAGCTGAACTCTAATGTTCAAGCACCAAAGACTACACCCAACAGAGCCGTGTTCCCCTTTTTCACTAAGATGCACACTACTTGATCGAAAAACAGTTGTGTAACCAACATCACAGTCTACATTTGGAACATTTCAGGGGGTGGGTGGAGGTAAAAAAGGGTATAGGGGGATAAATGGTGATGGACGAAGACTTGAGTTGGGGTGGTGAACACACAATACAAATATACAGATAATGTTGCATAGAATTGTACACATGAAACCTATGTAATTTTATTAACCAATGAAACCCCAATGAATTCAATAAAAAGGTAAATAATTAAATAAATGAAGCAGGGTGGGGGTGAAGGAGAAAGGACCCTATGCTGTAAAGAACAAGCCTTGCCAAAAGAGTGGTCTGGTTCTTTGTCCTGGCTCTTGGAGGTAACTTCTAAACCCTTGGAAATTCCCAAGTGACAGACAGAAGTATCTTTGTTATTCATAGTGGGCTCCTTGGACCACACCTGATAGTTTATGTTAATAAGATGACTAAGGGTAGGGCCAGCCATACTAGATAGATTTTCTGTGTGGGTTGGCCACATTAGAAAGACTAACCATGTGAAGTGAGGTGGGGGCTAAAGATTCAATTCAACCCCAATTCAATCAATCATCCTATATAATAATATGCTAAGTGCCTGGTTGTCAGATTAGTCATTCAACCTATCAAAGTGTAATATGCTAACGATATGCTAAAGCCGCTCAACTGCTCGCTATGACATGCACTGACCACCAGGGGGCAGACACTCTGACTGGTAGGTTAGCTTGCTGCTGGTGTCCTGACTGAGCGAGATGGGCCAGACATGCCCTGGAGCCCTCCCACAGTCCCTCCCCGGCTAGCCAAACTTCCACATCCCTCCCTGGGCCTGATCATGCACCAGTGGGGTCCCTCGGTCTGGCCTGTGCCCTCTCGCACTCCGGGACTCCTTGGGGGATGTCAGAGAGCCTGTTTTGGCCTGACGGCAGAATGACCGGTCACTATGATGTGCACTGACCACCAGGAGGCAGACGCTCAATGCAGGAGCTGCCCCATGGTGGTCAGTGCGTTCCCACAGGGGGAGCGCCACTCAGCTGGAAGCCGGGCTCACAGCTGGTGAGCACAGTGGCGGTGGCAGGAGCCTCTCCCTCTTCTGCAGCAGTTGGAAATCCCCTGAGGGCTCCCAGACTGTGAGAGGGCACAAGCCGGGCTGAGGGACCCTTCCCCCCCCCGAGTACACAAATTTTGTGCACCGGGCCTCTAGTACTTATATAATAAAGCCCTAATAAAAACTCTGAATACCAAACTGTGGGTGAGCTTCCTGAATTGATAATATGCATGGAATATTGTTGGCAATCTTCTGTGTGCATGGTTACACATCAATGTCATGTGGGTAATGCATCTTGAGAAAAATGGAAGCTTTGAAGTTGGAACCCTTTGGAGGCCTCCCAGACTAATTGTTGGCTAATTTTAATGTATCTTTTTCCTGTAATAAATGTAACTGTGAGTATAGTTTGAATTGCTTCTTATTCTCACCAACATGTGGTGTTTTCAGTCTATTTAACTTTAACATTTCTGGTGAATAAATTATAGTTTGTTGTGGTTTTAAATTTGCACTTACCTAATGATTAATGACATAGTATACTTTATGTTCTTGTTGGTCATGTTATAGCTTCTGCATAAAGTGTCTGTTCAAGTCTTTGGCCTATTTTTTGAATTAGTGGTGTGTCTTTTTATTATTTGTTCATAGGAGTTTTTTAAATATTCCGGGTAAAACCTTTTGTCAGGTATGTACATTGTACATATTTTCTCATTCTCTCAACATGCCTTTCTTTTTTTTAATGATGTCTTTGGATAGCAAAAGTTTTTAGTCTTGATGAAGTCCAATTTACCAAGTTTTTATTTTACAACCCATGTCTTTTGTGTCCTGTATAACAAAATTTTGTCTAGTTAAGTTGCAAAGATACTCTCCTGTGTTTTCTTCTAGAACAGTGATGGCAAACCTTTTGAGCTCGGCGTGTCAGCATTTTGAAAAACCCTAACTTTGCCGAAACCGGTTTGGCTCAGTGGATAGAGCGTCAGCCTGCGGACTGAAAGGTCCTGGGTTCGATTCCGGTCAAGGGCATGTACCTGGGTTGTGGGCACATCCCCAGTGGGGAGTGTGCAGGAGGCAGCTGATCGATGTTTCTCTCTCATCGATGTTTCTAGCTCTCTATCTCTCTCCCTTCCTCTCTGTCAAAAATCAATAAAATATATTTTAAAAATTTAAAAAAAAAAAAAAAAGAAAAAAAAAAGAAAAACCCTAACTTAGCTCTGGTGCCGTGTCACATATAGAAATTTTTTGATATTTGCAACCATAGTAAAACAAAGACTTATATTTTTGATATTTATTTTATATATTTAAATGCCATTTAACAAAGAAAAATCAACCAAAAAAATGAGTTTGCGTGTCACCTCTGACACGGGTGTCATAGGTTTGCTATCACTGTTGTAGAAGCTTCATAGTTTTAGCCTTGACTTTTAGATTTGTGATCCAACATGAATTATCTTTTGTGAATGGTGTGAAATAGGAGTGAAGGTTCATTTTTCCATGTTTGCTCTGCTTCTTTTCAGTCTTTTTACAGCTCATTCTACTTTTCTCCATTTCTCACAATTTTAGTTCTAGTCAGGCTCCCATTGCTGCCTCTGCCTGAGAAACAATTTGTGCATCCTTAGTTATGAGGGCTTCTCTATCCTTGGCACTCCTATCACTTTGTGTTTTTGCCTCTGTCTTCCCCAAGGAGGCTTCCAACTCTTTCCCCTTTGTCTCTAGTTTTTCCCTTTCAGCTCCCTCTATGCTATTTGAGCATCCTACCTTTTCTGTCTCTTTGTGCTTTTCCTCCTCTCTCCTTTCCCATATAAACTGGAGACATTTTTGGTAAATACATCTCCTTACATTAGACTCTGGACTACTCTTCTGCCCTATTTCAGGGTCCTTGGGACCTCCTTTCTGAATTATAACCACACTAGAGGCTCAATGCACGAAGATTTGTGCAAGAACGGGTCTTCCTTCCCCTGGCTGCTGGAACCGCCTTCACTAGAGCCCCAGCTGCCTTTCTGCCTTTGTTTGGGCCTGGAGCCACCTTTCTGCCTTCCCACACTGACCAGAGGCCCAGAGCCACCTTTCTGCCTTTGTTCCTCTGCCTTCCCACACTGCCCAGAGGCCCGGAGCAGCTGGGGCAGTGTGGGACATCTGCATCGTTGCCATGGCAACAATGCAAGCATCCCACCCCGCCCCCAGCCAATTGGTGCCTGCATATGCAAATTAACCCACCATCTTTGTTAACCCACTACTCCTGATTGGCTTGTGGGCATCGTGAAGGTATGGTCAGTTTGCATCTTTCTCTTTTATTAACGTAGATGACACAGCCCTTTCCCTCTCCCCATATGTACTAGATTCACTCAAAATCATCCAGGTGAATGTTGGACTGAGTCAACCTTACCTATCTGTTGAGATTCTTGGGCAGGTTCATTTGTCATTTCCTGGGTTTGTATTGAAGTATTTAGGTCATGAGATGAATCTTCTTCCTTTATACTCATTTGCTGTCCATCACTGAGATACTCTGAGATTCCAGCTCCAGGTAGGGCTTCAGCTGGATCACATTAGGAGTATTGAAGAATTTGTTTTCTCTAAACCTCTTTTACTCTACTAATATCTACTACTAATCCCTCCACCACCCCATTCTCCTTTCCCCTACCCTAGTAGTAGATGACTCTCTAAGCATACTTTTGATATATTTTGTACTTTTTAATGTACACTTTATACTCTTAGAAATTTGTCTGTATTCAAAATAAGTATGATTATTAAAATAAATCCAAATTTTATATAAATATATTAATACAGTTAAAAATGAATAATACCTGAGGTGTCCATCCAAATTAAAGAATACATATTAAATGGCAAAGCTGACTATATTCTTATGGTTTTTCTTACATTGACTATTTCCAAGGGAAAATATCAACATTTAACAAATAAATAAATTTATTGTAGACCATTTGGCCTAAGAATGACCTTTTCTTGGGCTTTAAAGCTGTTTCACTCACTGCTACTCTAGCCTGAAAAATAATTTTTTCTTCAGTGGGTGTCTGAGAAAAGAAATCTCAAAGTGTAGAGCACTGACTAAATATCTAGTTGTTGCAGTCAGGTATACATTATAATAACAGTAGTAAACACAGAGCAATTACTTTGTGCCATGAATTATTGGGCTCCTTTGTGCCAAAAATGACTAAGTGCTTTGTGTAAAATAAGTCATTTAATTCTTACAACAATATTATTTTAGATACAGATACAGATTTACAGGTGAGGCTATTCGAACACAGAAATTAAGTAACTTGCCCAAGTAAGCAAATGGTACAGCCAAGATTTAAGCCTGGCACTGGGGTCTCAGATTCTTTGCTCTCAATCAGTGTGGAGAGGAAGGTCTGAGTCCTAGATAGCCCAATTCCTATTTATCTGACATGCACACAGCACTAACTATCCTCCCTCACATTTCACTTCTTCTCCTGAAAAATAGGAATAATGAGCCCCCTATGATAGCATTGTTATGAGGATTAAGAGAGATGCTACATATAAAGATATATCTGGGCTATAGTGACTTTGCTATAGTGACATTAATAATTTTCAGTATTAATGTCTTATGCATTATAATTTAATGATTAATTATTAGTAATAATACAAATGAAAGGGTGATTAAAAAGTTAGAATTGGTGGTTATTGGTTACAATTGTACATAATTCATATGTGAGCATTAAACGAGTTGATCCATATGAAGTGCTGACCTTATACCTAGTGGTCCATAAAAGTTAAGTGCTGTTACTACCATCATTGTTAAAATTCTTACTGCCCTTTATTCTCTTCTCCCCTTTTTACTCCTTTCCTTTTTCCTCTCTTCTTTTCTACACGGCACAACTCCTTCTACTTTCTCTTCTACACACAATTACTACTCACTCTCTTCCTCTATTTTCCTATATTATTAGGCATATTTACAACAGTAGCTTCTTTTGACATACCAAAGCCTTCTTATTTGGACATGTTACAAAGGACCAAACCCTTACTCCTTCCCAGATCCACTGAATTCCTAACTCACAAATACTGCAGTCAGTTCTTCCCTTAATTCTGCCTTTTGTTCAGAGTAAGATCTCTCTTGAGTGTATGTTCCAACTTCTTAGTTGTTACTTCTGTCTGAAATATTATTGGATTCCACGTCTGGTTGGTTAATTGGGAATCCATACAATACACCACTGCTCTGGCTTCCAATCTCCTTCTGCATCCCTTCCCCAGGGTATACTCTCCCCTCAGGAATGCAGTCTCCTGATCTGTGATCTCCTTTCCTCTTAGTAGATGAGAAAACATGTTTCTATCAAGTCATAATTACCTTGTTCATAGCTTTGTTGGCAGTTGAGCATCCGTGTTGTTTCTTCATCATCAGTAGCTTGGTCATGGAATATATCATGAAGCACTGAGAAGAGGAAAGAAAAGGCAATTATAGGTCTCTGGCAGTGACCAGGGGATGCATCTCACAGTTGCACATCCAAGTACATTCTGGACTCCAGTAATTCAGAGGGAATCTTTCAGCTCTCAGGGAACCCTGGGATTTTGTGGGTATCACACAACCTGTGATTTTATGTTGTTCCTGGAATCCTATAGCTGTTCCACACAGAGATGCACCTCTCAAGGTTTAAAAATGATGGACAGTGGACAAGTTGTAAATCAGGGTTAAACCCCTTCAGAATAATCATAGAATGGTGAAAGCCAATTTAAAATAAATAATGTGTTTTGTAAATTCTACATACATTAGGAATAGAGAAGAAGCACAGGTATTTCCTTAGGAGAAATGTAATGTTTATAGTGAAATAGACCTACTTTAAAAAAAAAAAGCCCCTACATCTTTAAGGATAGAGAATTTAAAAGGAAGGAAGGAAAGAAGGAAGGAAGGAAGGAAGGAAGGAAGGAAGGAAGGAAGGAAGGAAGGAAGGAAGGAAAGAAGGAAGGGAGGGAGGGAGGGAGGGAGGGAGGGAGGGAGGGAGGGAGGGAGGGAGGAAGGAAGGAAGGAAGGAAGGAAGGAAGGAAGGAAGGAAGGAAGGAGATCTTGGGACAGAGAAGATTATCTGGTTACAAAGAAAGAGACATAAAACTAAAAAGAAACTAGAACTTCCCCACGGTGGAATGAGTGGGAGGAATCCAGGAAACAAAAGGAAGATACTTTCTCTAAGGCACAAATAAGAATAATATTTTTCTTTTCTAATTATTATTAATTTTCACCTGAGGTTATCTTTCTATTAATTTTGAGAGAAAGAGAGAGAGAGAGAGAAACATCAAACACTGATGTGAGAGAGAAACATAGTTAGGTTGCCTTCCTTATGTGCTCAATTGGGATTGAGCCCATAAACTTTTTGTTGTACAGGATGATGCTCCGACAAACTGAGCCACCTGGTCAGGGCAGGAATGAATATTTTCTGAGAGGCACAAACCGGAAGTGAATATAGCACAGCTGTGCCAGTGACCCAGGAAGTGGTAACAAGAAGTTCAAGAAACCAGTCCAGGCACTGCACTTCAAAGATGTATGCTGAGATAACTCAGAAAACAGATGAAAAAAAGCAAGACTTCCAAGACATGAAGAAAAACACCCAAGAAATACAGAAAGATGCTGGCCTAGAAGGACAGGTGACTGGAGCAGACTTTCTAGGTACAAACCCCACTGGGGGATCAGGGCCCTAGTGAGGGGATGAAGGTGGAAATTTCCTACCAGAACAACAGATGCATTTGCCACACCAAGGACATGTTGACTTCATGTCCAAGCAAAGTCTGGAGGAGGACATGCCATATAAATGCTGTAGGGTCTAGAGAACATAAAGGGAGACCCCAAGCACAGGCATTTCAAAAATGAGGGGTCTTCTCTACACCTGCACGCCACCCTTCTAAAAGCTTGGGGTTTGGGCTGAAGACCCACAGCTCCCATGTACATCTGGGCCTGGGAGGTACCAGCAGCAACCTACTCTGGGGGCAAGTGGGCAGCTGCACTGGGCCAGGCAGTGAGCAGTGTAGCCATATCCCTGCTAGAGAACCCCAGGAACTTACATGTGTGATGTGGGTGCTGGGGCCAAGGTAGTGGTAACCCCACAATCCATGGAAAGAATTACACACCCTAAGATGTAGGGAGTAAAGGAAACTGCCATTTTGTTTATATACCCATGATCCAGGGACATGCTTAAAATTTGTAACAAAGTATTTGATTTCTTCAATCCTTTCTCTGACTGAGATATATCATAGTGTGAAAATGAGGTGGTTCTTATTATCAAGATATGGCTTCCACAAATCAACACATCCATTCTTTATACTGACTTCTTTTACTTTTTCTCTTTAAAAATCTTCATTACCTCTTTATTTCTTTCCTTGGCACAGAGTGTTGGACCCTCAAAAATTCTTTCCAACTTTCCTTTTCAGAATTAGCCTCCTAACACTCTTTCCTATGTTCTATTTATTTAGCCAGAGAATACTTTAAGTTTCTTTTGCATTTTGTAGCTTTTCACATGCTGCCCCTCCCTATGTATGGGTATGTGCTGATGGACTCTTGTGACTTCTCCAATCTTTGTTTTGAGAAGTTAGTAAAGGTCTGAATTTAAGTACAACTTTTCTAATACAAAGGAAACCTTTTCATTTTTTAACATTTCTGAAAATATCAGAGAGGGTTTCCTTCTTTCTTATAAAGGAGCATAATTCATATCTTCTGCCCATACAGTAGAGACTCAAATACTGTGGTTTTTAACACCAAATTCAAGCCATGACTGAGGAATCATTTATGGGATTTCTTGGTTAACCTTTGTCACCCCACTATGTGTGAGCTCCATGAGAACACAGGTATGTGTTTTCTTCAACTTATGCTTACCGTGTAGTAGTTACTCAAAATAATTATCAAATATATATATATATATATATATATATATATATATATATATAGAGAGAGAGAGAGAGAGAGAGAGAGAGAGAGAGAGACTTGTTGTTCCATTGGTTGATTTTTGTATGTTCTCTGCCCAGGGATGGAACCCATAACCTTGGTATATTGGGATGACGTACTAAGCAACTGAACTACCCAACCAGGACAACTGTCAGATATTAATGAAGAGTGGATGAATAAATGAATCAGTGAATGAAATGGACTTGAATCCCCAAAATTCATTGAAAATTATAATTACCATTTTGGAAGCTTCTGAAAATCTCAAGTAAATCAGGATAAGCCTTCAGGTTAACTGTGCTGAACAAGGCATTCAGAACTGTCATGTCAAATTTCTTCTCCAGTTCACTGAGAACATTATATGCCACTCTCTCCATGGGGACCAGATTTCTACAAGCTTCTTGAAAACGCTGAAAAATATTGAAAGGACAATTTTATAAATATGCATTTACAGGTTAGAGAATATTCATATTATAAATAAACTATTTGTTCTCTTGGAAAATATTAGAATGTCACATACATTTAGATGACTCTTTAAATATTCCCCACTAGAAAAATACACTTATTTTTGTGAACCTGATTCTCTAACATTGGTGTACACTTGAGAGAGCTATTTTGAAGAACAAAAGTGGTTTCAAATGGAATATTCTGTGGGGGCTCTAAGAGTCTTGCCAGAATGCTTCAAGAGTTGGCCTGACGTAATGAGTGGCTATTTTGGTGTCTAGACAATACCTCACTGCCCTCCATTGGCCTGAAGTTTCCAGGAAACCAGACAACCACTCTTCCCTGCTCTGGACCTGGCCAAAGGGCAAAGAAAATTCACAAACAGAGAGAAGGCTTTTCTTCAATAAAACTAAGATTCTCTGTACCTATGGAGCATTCCCATTCCAATCCTGCCAAATCTCCATCCCATGCCCCTCCACCAACACTTACTACAGGAGAGGGAATGCTTTCTGTGGTGCTGCTTCTCCTGTCATCTCCTAAAGTATAAGATGATGAAGGTCCACACTCACAGGGAGCCCCTTAGCCTGTCCATCGCGTCCCAAATTTTCTAATAATACAGTGAGGGGCTGTTTATCAGGAGGAAAGCCCCTTCACTTACATTATACATCCGTTCAGAGATAAAGCCACGGTCTCGGAGGCCCATAAGAAAAGGAAATGGCTTCGTTATTGCACTTGCAATCTCCACCTTATTTTCCTTGAAGAGCCTAAAAATGAACTCATAGAAAACCTGCTCCTCTGGATTCTGGTCCTCTGGGCTCTGGTCCCTGAGAAACAAAGACACGATGTAAAAATAGACATTGGGTTTCTTTTTTATTTTTAAATTTAAATTATTTATTGTTGAAAGTATTACATATGTCTCCTTTTTCCCCCATCGACCTCTCCCTGGCCACTCCCACCCACCCCCACCCCCCAGCACATGCCCTCATCCCCCTAATCTATGTCCATTGGTTATGCTTATATGCATGCATACAAGTCCTTTGGTTGATATCTTACCTCCCTAGACATTGGGTTTCTAGGAGGCTTGTGGTAGGCTAGAAGATTTTAGACTTGAAAGATAGTTAATGGAGAGCCAACACATGTAAAATAGTGTTCTTGTGAAGAGACCAGAATAAATGGAATTTACTTATTTAGAGAATAATCAAAGGTGCAATAGAAGAAAGCACTGAGCTTAAGAGAGACTTGTATATAGAAAAGTGAAAGAGTTCACCCTGTGCCAATCAAAACTACTACAAAAAGACTTTCACCCAAACCCTCTACAGAAGACAAGGAATTTTTTAAAAGTTAAACTTTTTACAGAAATTAATATGATATTGTAATGTGCTGGAGGCTAAGACCAGCAGGTCATAATTATGCAAGAAGTCCTTCAGAAGGCTGATGGACCTTGGGACTTTGATATTCAGCAGAGATGAAAATCTGCATATTATTATCTGCAGCTGGCTGAACAGCTGAAGGTAATTCCCCTAACCTGATAATCCTTTATTGTTTACCAAACCTTACCATTGATGTGTGTTTGCTTTGCTAAAGGGCAAATGTGTATTCCAGTAAATAAAAAGCCATGGGTCCAGAGATTCAGTGAGCTTCTCTAATAGAGGCTTCTCTACTGGCTTCCCCCAATGTCTTCCAAATTTATATTTCTTGTCTAGTCTCTTCATTTATGTCGCAGCCCCTTCTCCAGCTTTCTGAACCCTTTCTGCAACAGGTTGCGGCAATAATGGTTGATTTTACATGTCAACTAGGAGAGTATTTGGGGACAAGACTAACATTTAAGTTGGTAAACTTTGTATAAGCAGTTTGTCCTCCCTAATGTGGGTTGGCCTCATCCAATCAGTTGAAAGCATGAATAGAACCAAAAGACCAGCCTCCCTGGGTAAGAAGAAATCCTCCAGCAGACTGCTTTCAGATCGAAATGCACTAACAGCTCTACTGACCCACACTGAATATTTTGGATTTGCCAGCCTCCATATTGTGTGAGCCAACTCCTTGTAATACATATTTCAAATCTTTCTCTCTCTCTCTCTCTCTCTCTCTCTCTCTCTCTCTCTTTCTCAGAAAATTGTGACTAATACAAATATAAAACAAAAAAGGTTATAAAAATTTAAAAACTGTGAACAATCAAAAAGGGGTGGGGAGGGTTCTAAGGAAAGCCACCTCACAGGGTGATCTGAACATAAATTCCTACTGGGCAAATCATGGTGCATAGTCATGCCCAAGACATATAATTTCTTTACTAAAAAGTTTATCTTTGCCTTAAGCAAGCCCTGTCCATTGTTTCTGTGTTCAAAGGTTAACATACCTTTGAAATACGAGAATAATACTCTTTTCAGATCCCTAAGAGGAATAACTACATTAAAAAGTACATTTAAATGTATGCTTAGAGGTATAACTACTCAAGAGAGCAAATGGTCTTGTTGCCTGTATACCACCCTCATTCACTGTAAATGTTAAATGTTAACTATCTTACATCCACCAAAGTAAAAGAAGTATATCTCTCCATTTTACATTTTACTCAATCATTTGGATTTCCCGTCTTGCTTTCTCTGTCTCCTTAATCTATCAACAATGGACATCATGCACTCTTCTTCCTCCTTTGATTTCAAATGTACAAAAATAAATGAAGGCTGCAAAACTGCCATTCTGTGAGAATTTTATTAATTAGTTAAGAGCTTGCTTCTGGGCATGTCCTCAATTTGGGTCAAATAAACTCTAATAGGTCTGTATAGCCTTGCACATTCTTACATTGACAATATCCTGGGACTGTGCAAGACCCTTTCACGTGTCATCAAAGTAAAAACTGTTTTCAGCCCTATCTGGTATAGTTCAGTGGATAGAGCATCCACCTGTGAACAGAAGGGTCCTGGGTTCAATTCTGGTCAAGGGCATGTACCTTGGTTGCAGGCTCCTCCCTGACCCTGGTCCAAGCTCGTGCAGAAGGCAACCAATAGATGTGTTTCTCTCATATCAATATTTCTCTCTGTCTTTCCCTCTCTCTTCCACTCTCTGTAAAAAATCAATGGAAAATATCCTTGGATGAGGATTAAAAAAAACCTGTTTTCACAATAATACAAATATATATTTACCCTATATTTACCCTTCTTGTCTCTCACACTCTGACAAATGTCAAGTGGAATTTTCCAGAGAATACATGGCCTATGATAACACAACAGATTGAATTCAGAAGCAGACAGTAAAATCTGTCTTCCACTGAACTAGCTACTAAAGAGACTTGTAAAAGTGTAAAACATTGCTATCTTTTAAATAAAATTTATTTTATTTTGAAAAACATACTTTCAAAAAATGTGCCATTTTCATAAAATATGTTATTTATGTTAGCAGGTAATGAGTTCATTACTATTTTTAATGAATAAATAAATATGTTTTAAGTGTTCAAAGTTTTAATTTCTATGTGGTAAATATCAGTGGTTATAACCCACATGAACAAAAGCTAGCTCCTTAGGGCTCTCAGTGATATGGAAGTATACACAGGGATCTTGAATCCAAAGAATTTGAGAAGCACTGTTTTAGAAAGAGAGAATATAATAGTAAAATCATAATAATTTTAATGTAAAACATCAGATTATATTTAAAAATTTTAATTGATTGGGGCAATTAAAAAATTCAGTTAAATGACTTATTTCAAACCATAGTAAACTCAAATGCTATGGTTCACATTTGATGCTATCAATTAGAGAAATATATATCTGAGAATTAATTAGAAAACTTAAGGGTAACAAATAGCACCAAAAATGAGACTATAAATCTTACAAAAAATAAAAGTAAAGAAGCCCTAGCTGATTTGTCTCAGTGGATAGAGCATCAGCCTGCAGACTGAAGGATCAATGTTAGATTCTGGTCAGGGATAGGTATCTCAGTTGCAGGCTCAATCCTTAGCCACAGTCGGAGTGCTTGGGGTGCGTGGGGGAGGCAACTAATCAATGTGTCTCTCTCTGTCTCTCCCCTCCCTTCCACTTTCTCTAAAAATCAATGGAAAAATATCCTCAGGTGAGGATTAACAACAACAACAAAAATAGTGAAGAAAATATACTCTATTGTTTTTAATCAGAAAAAAAACAAAGAAGCATAAGATATAAAAAGTGCAAAACATTTATAAGCAGGGAGATATATGTCATTAAAAATAGATTAAATTACCATCTTAAGGTACAATGGCCAAAATAGAATATAACTAGAAAAGATGCAACAAAAACAAAGTGACATTAAAAATTTTAAACTGAAAAAGATGGGCAAGTAACATTAGACAAATGCAAACAAGATTGAAAGCAAAATTAACAATATTTATATTTTCAAAGTAAAATTTAAGACCATGAATAGACAAATTTTTCATGGTGATTAAAAACCACTTTACATTCTATCCTTAACTCCTAAAGTGTTTACACACACACACACACGCACACACACACAGGATATGTTTCACAAATTAGAAAAATATATTTATATCAATTATTTGGCCTTGAATTAAGTGAAATAAATAATATGGAGAAAATTAACAGTTACATGTTCTGGCTGTAAAATCATATTACAACAAGATCAAATTTTAAAACAAAAAGAATATGTTTTTAAAGAAAAAAACTAAACATATTGAGATTTTAAAAGTACACTAGCCTTTTGGTTTCAGCCCTGACATGCAAATACTTTGGAAGCCATCGCTTTCATCCTCATGGAAAGAAAAAGTCAACAAACTAAAAATCAATGACTTGTCATGTACCTAGCAGAAAATCCAGGTCACAGGGCAAACTGCCACCCCAAATCTGTATTGAATGCAAATTTGGAGAATCACATAAAATATCAGCTGCCTGAACCAGAAGTAACTAGATCCATAAACCAAAGAAACACTTAAATGGTAAGTTTGATGAATTGCTGGAGACTGACTATTGACTTATATGACAGTGAGAACCTTTTGTCAGTTTTACCCCCAGGAACCTCACCAGTTATTCTTGGCGAAGTGCTAAGAAAAATCCCCTGAGTTTCTGGCATGAGGATGAGAAAACAAAACCTTTGAAACAACCAGAGCATTCTCCATAACAAAGGCCTACTCTCCAGGGAAAACACTTTACCCAGACTTATCTGACCTGGGGGAAGGGCAGTTTCCAAAATTAAGACCTTTCTAGACTTTCAGTATCATCCAAATGATGCATGGTAAAGGGATACAGTTATGAAATCATTCTAAAATGTACAGTCCAGGGACACAATTCCACTAAAACACTGAGATTTAATCATAACATTATAGAATGCTTTCCCTCCCAATACCTTACTGCTACACCAATAGGGTTCCAGTAAATAACTGGATTATAGCTGAAAAGGCTGCAAGGCCAGATTTAAGAAAGAGTTCCCAGAGAATAAAAATTTTAAAAAGTAGGAGAGACAACAACAAGAACACTGGAAGACTTTGAAGCCTCTGCCTCTGATAGTTGAAACAAATATTAACCATGACCCATTTGCTAGCCAAATTAACATAAAACCTCAAATTAGTCACTTATTTGCCTTAGTTCCTATTACCTGATACATCACATCTTGCTTTCAAAAAAATTATAAGGCATGCAAAAGTCTGAAAAGACAAAGAAATCATCAAAACCAGACTCAGAGATGAAAGGTTTTCAAATTATCAAACAAGAATTTAAAATAACTATGACTAATTAAAATGTTAAGAGCTTTAATGGAAAAAGCAAAAAACATGCAAGAGCAGAGGGTGAAGTAAGCAAAGAGATGGAAACTCAAAGATATAATAAAAAAAGAAAATGCTAGGAATCAAAAATACTACAACAGAAAAAAAGAAGGCCCTTGATGGGCTCATCAGCAGATTAGACATGACCAAGGAATGAATCAGTGAGTTAGAGATATGCCAATGGAAACTTCTCAAAATAAAAGACAAAGAGAAAAAATATAAGGAGGGGGGGACAAAACACACTATCTAAGAATGATGAAACAATCTAAAAAAGTATAATAGGTGTGTAAGTTGGATACTAGGGGATAAAAGAGAAATCAGAAGAAATGGTTCAAGTAGTAATTGCTAATTTTTTTTCAAATTTAATGATAGACAACAAACCGCAGAGTCAGGAACCTCAGTAAATATCAAACTGGATAAATGCCAAATAATCTATACCAAGTCTTTTCATATTCAAACTGCAGAAGGCAAAGACAAAGAAAATTATTAAAAGAATCCAAAAGGATGAGGAGAAAAAAATCTTATCTATGGAAGAACAAGGATAAAACTTACATCAGATTTCTCATCAGAAGCTGTGCAAGAAAGTGAAAATAAATAGTTGAGGTGATGAAAAAACAACACCAATCTAAAAATTTTTATTCTTTGAAATTAACCTTCAAAGTGGTAGAGAAATATTTTCTCAAACAAGCACTGAGGTAATTCTTTTCTTGAAGAAATACTCAAAAATAAGTTTTTTTAGAAAGTTCTATAGGCAGAAGAAAAATTATATGGATCAGAAACTCAGATCTACATAAAGAAAGGAAGACTCTTAGAAAGAAATTAATGTAGGTACAATAATTTTTTCCTATTACAAACTGATCTAATAGATAACTGTTTGTTCAAAGTAATAACAGATATGTGATTACAGCATATGAATAAGTGAAATGACTGGTAGTAGTGTTATAAAGGACAGGAGGGACGGATTTGTTACATCCTATTATAAGATACATGCACTAACCATGAAGCAGTACACTATATTTAAAATGGATATAGCTAGTTGTAAATATTTATTGCAAACTCTAGGGAAAGCAATAAAAATGTTTTAAATGAAGTATAATTGATATGCTGAAAGATGAGAAAATGGAATCATAAAATGCTCAATTAAAACAAAAACAAAAAAGGGAAAAACAAATAGAAACAAATACAATGAATAGGAAACAGTTATAAAATTATAGGTATTAATCCAACAACATGAATAATCACTTTAAATGTGAATGGTCTAAATATACTGATTAAAACATAGACTTTGACAGAGAAAAAAGACAACATCCAACTATATGCTGTTTATAAGCAAGTCACTTTAAATACAAAAACACAGATAGGTTAAAAGTGAAGGGATGAAGAAAGATATACCATGCCAACATTAATCAAAGGAAATCTGTAGTAGCTATATTAATTTCAGACTAAGCAGACTTCAGAACAAGTATAATTGTCAGAGATAGGAAGGGCATTATATAATGTCTAGAGGCCCGGTGCATAAAATTTGTGCATGGGGGTGGGGGGGTGGTCCCCCTCAGCCCAGCCTACACCCTCTCCAATCCAGGACTTCTTGGGGGATGTCCGACAGCCTAAACTGGCAGTTGGACATCCTTCTCACAATCCAGGACCACTGGCTCCTAACTGCTCACCTGCCTGCCTGCCTGATCACCCCTAACTGCCCCCCCTGACAGCCTGATCAACCCTAACTGCCTCTGCCTGCCAGCCTGCTACCCCTAACTTCCCCCCTTGCCGACCTGGTCGCACCCAATTGCTGCCCCTGCTGGCCTGGTTGCCCCAAGTAGCCTGCTATTCAGTCATTTGGCCATCCCTCACTAACCTCCCTGCCGGCCTTGGTTGCCCATGCAGGCTGTGGTTCGGTTGTCTGTCCAGTTGTTTCAGTCGTGACAGTCCCTGGCTTTTTATATATTAGGACTAGAGGCATGGTGCAAGAATTCATGCATCAGGGAGATCCCTCAGCCTGGCCTTTGGGATCTGGCCAAAACTGGCTCTCCAACATCCCCTAAGGGATCCCAGATTGCAAGAGGCACAGGCCAGGCTAAGGGACCCCACCAGTGCACGATCAGGGCCAGGGAGAGACGCGGGAGGTTGGCCAGCCGGGGAGGGACTACAGGAGGGCTCCAGGGAATGTCTGGCCCATCTCCCTCAGTACCAATCAGCCAGACCCCAGCAGCCAGCTAACCTACCAGTTGAAGCATCTGCCCCCTGATGGTCAGTGCACGTCATAGTGAGCAGTTGAGCGGCTTTAGCATATCATTAGCATATTACACTCTGATTGGTTGAACAGCCGACCAGTCGACCAGACACTTGGCATATTAGGCTTTTATTTTATAGGATAAAGGTTGGCAATCCTTAATGTGTATACAATTTTAAAAGTAGCATTGACTTCCAGTCAAGATGGTGGCATTGGTATACAGAACTAGCATCCTTTTACAACCACATCAAAATTACAACTAAACTATACAGAACAATCATCATTCAGAACCACCTGAAATCTAACTAAATGGAAGTCCTACAACTAGGGAATTAAAGAAGAAGCCATATTGAGACTAGTAGGAGGGGGCAGAAATGCAGAATGGGCTGGTCCCATCCACATGTGGCAGATAACAATTAGGTGGCTACTTTTTCTGAGACCTACCCCACAGAGCTGTCAGTCACCATTTCCCCCATCCTGGTGATTTCCTGAGATCCTGCCCTACCCAACCTCTGAGCCTACCAAAGCTGTTTCCAGGAGCTTTTCCATACCAATGGCCTGTCTTGGCTTATGCTTCAGACTTTCTTAAACTTTCCCAAACAAGCAGCACCTGGCTTCCATGTGCCCAGTACCTCTTGTTAAGTTGCCCTAGGCCCAGCACTAGTGGCAGCCAGCTTTAGTTCATAGCTTGGTCTCTCCTGGGCACCTCCAAGACCAGCACAACTAGCAAACATCTGCAGACCTTTATGTAGCTATGCCAGGTGACCCCAGAGCCAGTACATTTAGTCGGCAGCTTCAAACCACATTGAACTACCACCCACTATTGACACACTCAAGGGATGGATTCAGCAAGCACCAGAGCCCTGCACAGCTGATCATCCACAACGGTTGCAGCTAGTCCTTGAAACCGATCAGCCTGGGGGTAAATCTCTCTCATTGATGTATCAACAGCAATAAAGGTTCAACTACAACAGGACGTGGTACACAGCCCACAATGGGGTTGCACCTGGAGGCCCAGCTCAGGTGAACCTGGAGGTTGTGTCCCTGGACCCTATAGGACAACTACTAAATTAGGCCACTCTATCAAGCTCAGGAGACATAGCAGCTCTACCTAATACATAGAAACAAACACAGAACTGCTAAAATAAGGACACAAAGAAACACGTCCAAAATGAAAGGACAGAACAAAACTCCAGAAAAAGTACTAAACAAAATGGAGGCAAGCAATCTACTAGATGCAGAGTTCAAAACACTGGTTAAAAGGATGCTCAATGATCTTAGGGAAAGTGTATATGAACTTAGAGAGAACTTCAACAGCATAAAAAAGGACATGCAAACCATAAGAAAGAATCAATCACAAATGACTCAGTGTCTGTCGTGTCTGTCCCTCCCCCCAACTAACTGAAATGAAGATTAATTTACAGGAAATCAACAGTACAGTAGATGAAGTGAATAATCAAAACAGTGATTTGGAATATAAGGAAGCAAAAAACACCCAATCAGAACAACAAAAAGAAAAAATACATTCCAAAAAAATAAGGACAGTGTAAGGAGTCTCTGGGACAACTTAAAGTGTACCACCTAAAGAAACTAAAGGGGGGAAAAGTGAAATATAAGCTTAATGGAAGCAGTAGAAAAGGAATCATAAAAGTTTGAGTAGAACTCAATGAAATTGAAAACAGGAAAACATTAGAGAAAATCAATAAAACCAAAAGATAATTTTTTAGAAAAAAAATTCAATAAAATTGACAAACTTCTAGCCAGGCTAACACAGAAAAACAGAGAAGGAAAATTATTAATAACAGAAACAAATAAATCACTATTCATCCCATGGATATTAAAAGGATAATTCAGAAATAATATGGACAACTATGTCTACAAATTTGGTAAAAAATGAAATGGACAAATTCCTTAAAAGACACACACTACCAAAACTCAACAGAAAAAAACAGATCATCTGAATAGGCCTATATCTGTTAAAGGAATTGGATCAATAATTAATAGCCCCTCTCCAAAAGAAAGCACCAGGTCCAGATGGTATCACTAGTGAATTCCACCAAACCATCTCAACTACAATCTCTTCCAGAAAATGGAAGCAGGGGCAACACCTCCTCAATGATTTTATGAGGCCAGCATTACCCCTGACCTCACTTCTCAGTGCCTTTCTTTTCCTGCCTGAAGGCCAAAGGCTGACTGGACTACTAGCTCTACTCACTCATCTTCAAATGTCATGGGAGCAGGTGGAGGAGTGGTGGTCAGGACATGCTCTCTGCTGCCAGGAGAGATTGTGCTGGGTGTTCAGGACCCACCACACTGCATGAGTTTCCATAAATTATACATTTAGTTTTTACCAACAAGAACATATTGATGTATTTATCTTGCATTTTTAAAATTATTTTTTAATCGTGCATTTTAAAAGAATATTTGCTTCCTTCTCTAACCAGATGGGTATTACATCCTAGAATTAAAAGAAAAAAAGCAACACATGCTCCCCGCGTGATTATATTAGTCCCTGTTGGGCACCACCTATTTTCAGTTCCTCTTATCAATGTTCAGAGGCACTAGATCGACTCTCGGGCTCCAAATAAAACTGGTTCCCAACTACCTGGAAACTGGAAAAAGTTTGACAACACTCAGGCATTTGACTGGGATGTTAATTTTTCTAAAAAGACCTTTTTTGGACAGAGCTGGGGTGGGGATAGAGGAGGCATGGGGAAAATGAGAGGGTTCGGGATGTGAGAAAAGGAAATATGTGAGTTATGTGGCCTTAAATTTTCCCACTTTAATTTTAAAAACCGAATATGCTCATTTGTAATCTCCTTCTCTTGCATACCTGTAGAATGAGGCTGGGTAGACAGAAGTAACAAGAGTAGATGCCCACCTTACCAGAAATGAAGGACAGAAGACACCAGGACTGACCTGCAGTTGAGATCACAGTCTCCACCTGCCATCTGCTGGCCCCGCTGGGCCATGGCGCTGGCCTAGGATCGCCCTCGGTTAGGCTTTCCCTGACTGTCTTCCCACAGCTCTAGGGAGAACAGCTGTCCATTGAAGGATCTTTCAGGCGCGGCACCCAAAGGGTAAAAGAAAAGTGAAAAGGCCGATCAGCGTCTGTCCTGTCTGCCGCGTCTGTCCCTCCCCCCAACCTCTGAGGGCGTTCTCAGTTCCTCAGTTCCGGGGAGGAGGAGCATGGCCAGATCTAGGAGGAAGACAGGGGGCCACTCGTTTACCCAAAGGAAAGAAGGCAGGGGAGCCTAATTCAAAGGAATCAAAGTTGTTCTGAGGTGAGGCAGTAACTTTGTATGGGGACTAAGTGTGCTTGGCATTTGTCCCTTCCCCTTGCTGAGGTGGCTTGAGAAAGAAAAGGGACGGCTGGCCTAGCAGAGCAGGGAGCCTGGGACTGGAGGAGGTAAGGCCAGTGTTAGGACACCGGGCTGGGGACAGCCCCAATGCTCAGGGTTATATAGTGTGTTATAAGCATTTCTGAGCTGCCTCACTTCCCCTTTAATTTCTTGTTTGTTTTTTTAAACTTTGATGGTTTCCAGTAAATGTACTCAGTTGTGTGACTATCACCATCACCACAATCCAGTTGTAGAACATTTTCATTACCCAAAAAGTAGAGAAAGACAAGTCATGGGAAATAGAGGTGGGTAGGGAAGCAGACCCCCCATGGCTTCTCAGATCCCCAGGACCCTGGGGTTGGACCCCTACATCTCCTCCCCTCTGCTCCCCCTCCCAGACTGGACTGGATGGGGAACACCCCACCACCACTAGCAGCAACCCCAGGTACCCTCGTAATCTCACCAGTTTCTGGGGGTGGAGTGAAGCTGCAAGTTCAGCCTTCAGCTTCTTGCACAAACTGCTCACGATACTTTCACTTTTCTTTCCTGGGAAGCCAGGCCCTCCCTGCTGCCTGTGCCAAGCACAGACTTCCTGCCTCACCCGCTGGTATCTCCCTGCTTGTCTTCCAGTCTTCCAGGAGCGACCGCTGGCTGGCCCCTGCACCACAGAAGGGAAGGAGCCGGTGGAAAACCCAACATCCAGGTGGGTTGTTCACTTAGCTG
The DNA here is from genome assembly GCF_028538775.1 of Myotis yumanensis. Taxonomy (NCBI): domain Eukaryota; kingdom Metazoa; phylum Chordata; class Mammalia; order Chiroptera; family Vespertilionidae; genus Myotis; species Myotis yumanensis. The sequence goes on along the minus strand of NW_027223759.1, from coordinate 29,537,337 downwards.
CTTTGTTCGTTTTGGGTGATTGGGCTTTTAAGTTTCATTTCCTGGCAGCAGCTGCAGGATGAAACTCCACTGCGTAAACTGTGCTGCTCACTCTCTGTAAAACTGTGTTTTCCAAGGAGATAGAGAGTGTGTGGGATTTAATAGGAGACTACTGGACAGGGGGACGGACAGAAGGGCAGCACACACACACCTCAACTCTTTCTTCCCTAAATTCTAGCCTGTGGTTGTGGGTGAGACAAGATTTGCTCGCCACCGTGCTCATCCACGCTCTGTGATCCTGCACTCTGCCCCAAATGGCAACTCATTAATTATCCACTGTGCCAGTGACTCGAGGTAGTTGGGAAGGAGGGAGAAAGGAGGAAATGAGGAGGGCACATTTCATTTCCTCCGTGGTATATCGTAAACTCCTTATAGTTTTTCTTCAAGCATATCCATAATTATTTACCTGAAATAAATTCCTAGAAGTGGAATCTGGGACTCAAGGGAGCACATATTTTAGGACATTTGGCCATGATTACTAAGTTAGCCTTCAGCTTCCACCAGGAAAGTCTGTGATTGGTGCTATTATTTTCTATCGTGGTCCATTTGAGAGGCAAACTTATTATTAAGTTGTCTTTATTTGCACTGTTCTGACTACTAGTGAGTTACCCTGTTTTTTATTGTATTTATTGCACAATTATATAAGTGCCTGTTTATGTCTTTTGCTTTTTTTCTACGTGGATGTTTGTCTTTTATTTGCTCATTTTTAAGACTTCTTCACATAATAAAAATCTGAGCACTCATAGATGAGATGTGGCATCAGGTGCTGGCGAGAAATGGGGCTTTGGTCAGATGAGCTCTCCTTTGCCACCGAATACCTTGGGCAGGATACTTAACCTCTCTGTGCTTCATCCCTGGAAATCATAACAGACAAGGAATGAGGGGGGTCACTTCATTAATTATATAAATATCTAACCACTATACTGAACCCTGAAAACTAATATAATAATGAATGTCAACTGTAATTGAACAATCACAGAAAGCACTTGTTTTAAGAGGAACCAAGGGAGTGTTCTGTTCTGAAAGCTGTTGTATAATTAGTCGTCCTAATCCCAGAGCCCCTTCCTCTTCTTAGCATGTCCTGTGTTCATTCTGACTTTCTCTAGCTCTGTGCTCTTTACAATATCCTTCCCTCATGCATGTCGTGGATCAGAGATTTCTTTCCCATTTGTTTTCTATCTTCCAGGATTTCTTCACAATTATAGAGGCCCACCCTACCCCCTTTGCCCCTCACCCCTGGCATGTTTTCTTGTTTTCTAGTACTGTTCTGGATTTTCTTTTTTATAATATCTTTTTTTCTGTCAACTTAAAGGATTTGAGAATGAAGAAAGAGAGAGACGAGGTACTCAATCTGCCACTGGGATTAAATCCTGGGAAATACAGTTCCATTTTCTCTTGGATATAAAGTGGAGTTGGAAAAATGGGATCTCTGTTCATTTTGTTTTTTAAATATCTCTAGATTAATAAATATTTTGTCAATGTCTCCCTCTTCTTGACAATTTGTCAGGAAATGTCATCTGTCAATTTCCTGCCAATTAAACTTACTATTTTCTCATGACCTACAAATGGTGAATTTTATAAATGTGGCATGGGCATGGGAAAAGGCACATGTCTAAGATATGAAATTGATACATAAATCAGTCAAATCACCTTAACTAATTATGTCTTTTATATTCTTTGTGTTTTTATTTATGTTTTGCCTATTTGTGTGTTGAAGATTGTAGGTGATTTATTAAAGTTTCTAATCTAACATTTATCTTGTTTCCATCTTTTTGCCTGTCTGGGGCCATCCCTTTTACATAAGCATGGCTTGTGTGTGCCTTAAGCTGCAGTCTAGGAGATCTTAACTCAGCTCAATGTAGCCACAGACCATAGTGCTTATGACTGGCAGCCAGGAACCAGAAAGTCAGGATTTATTCACCTGTTCCACTTCCAGGTTACACAACTTAGGGTGAGTTATTAAACCCCTCTATGTCTCAGTGTCCTTGACAATAAAAATGGCTGCGATCATAGTAGTCAAAGGTTTTGTGAAGGTCAAATAAGTCACTTCACGGGAAACCCTTAAAATCTGGCACACTGGAAGCTCTCAATTAATATTAGCTATTTTTAATACCGGCCCGATGTTTAACCAGCAGCTCCTTTGGGGTTTCAGAGTCATGTCGCTGGTCACCTTTAGCCTCCATTATTGCTGGGTGTTGTCCTATAACCAGTCTTTGAGGCAGATGTTAATGCAAAGCGCAGACTGCTCAGGGATGCCTTTGGGGCCAGAATGCTCACTAAACACAGAGGGCAGCTTCCCAAGCTCCACAATGTCTTTGCTTCCCCTTTTTTTTTTCTTCTGCCCCTTCCATAGGATGTTCAACATCACCCGAGACTTAAAAGAAACTCTTCGCCAGCACTTCATCTTCCAGAAGCTGGAGATCTCCTATGCCATATGCAAGCCATTTCCCTTCTTGGAAGGCCTCCGAGACAAATCCTTCATCTCTGAGAAAATGTACATGGTGAGTCATGTTGACCACGTTCACATAGCAGCCCAGTTCTCACCAAGAGCCCAATTGTTGAAGTCCCAAACCAACACACACACACACACACACACACACACACACACACACACACACCGGATTTCTAGAGTTTAGAAGGCCTGGACTCAAATGTTCATTGGCAGAAAAAGAGGATATCTGGGTGATCTCAAACCAGGTGACTTAAAAGAAATAATGGCTCTGGCTGAGTAACTCAGTTAATTGGAGCATTGTCCTGATATACCAAGGGTGGGGGTTCAATCCCTAGTCAGGGAACATACAAGAATCAACCAGTGAATACATAAATAAGTTCAACAACAAGTCAATGTTTTTCTCTCTCTTTCTCTCTCTCCAAAAAAATTACTAAATCAAAAAAAATTTTTTTAATGTATTTTCCCACAGTTCTGGAGGCCAGAAATTGAAAATCAAGGTGTTGCCAAGGTTGATTTTTTTCTAGACTTTCTGAGGGAGTCTGTTCCCTGACTTTCTTCTGGTGGTATCAGCAATGTTTGGTATTCTTGACTTATAAAAACATCTAATCACTGCTTCCATCTCTACATCACTTTATTTGTTTGTGTGTCTTCTCCCTTCCTCTCTCTCTCTTCTAAGAACACTTGCCATTGTGACTTAGGGCCCACCTAATCCAAAATGATCCTTAATTATATCAGAAAATACCTTTTTTTAAAAAACAAGATCACATTCACAGGTTTCAAGTGGACATATCTTTGGAGGGAGGTGACACCATTTATCCTACTAATGGCACCATTTTAATTCCTAAGAGCATGGCACCCATGGTCCATTCTAATGTGAAAAAAAGGCAGGCAATGGGATATGTCTATGTGTATAAAAATGGCATTCTTTTCATATAATTTAGGGTGTTTAAAGCAATTCCTGAGCCTAGGGAAGTGTTAGCAGTGATAGAACCCTCTCCCCCAGTATTGGCCTGGTTGGCTCTAAGCCCTCTCTAGATCATAGCCCAGCTGTCACTTCTCAGAGATGTCTCCTTGACCTACTCCTAACTAAGACCCCCCTCATTATTCTTCCTATGATTTCCCTTAATAAAATTTCTCTCAACAATAATTGGATATTTATTTAATTTGTGTTTATTATTTAACTAGAGGCCCAGTACACGAATTTGTGCACAGGTGGTTTCTGGCAGGTCTGCCCCTATCAGAGTGGGGGGGGCCGATCAGGGGTGGGGTTGGCCAGGGGAGGGGTTGCAGGTGTTTGGCCAGCCTGCCCTGTCCCCTGGTCGAACTCCCAGTCAAACTCCCAGTTGAGGGAACAATTTGCATATTAGCCTTTTATTATATAGGATGCTCTTTGCCTGACAGTGCCCCTCCCCCAATAAGAGAGCACCATGTTAATCTTCTCCATTGCTTTGTACACAAGGACTAGACTAGTAGGTGCTCCATAAACATTTTACAATCAATTCTCTCTTGCCATATTTGTCTTCTTAGCCATCCTCTCATCAAGAAGAATTCTCTGAGTCATTTCCCTATGGCTAGAACCTATTTGGGCCATCTCAAGTCCAAGAGGCAAAGAGAGAACACAGGCTAACAAAAATCAACAGAATAACAACTAGTTACTGACCACTGGGTCAATCCTGAAGTGTCCTGCCCAGAGCCTTAGAGAATGGAATTATACCATAACAGTCTTTGACTCCACTTTCCTTTCTTAAAATTTCTCTATTCCCTCAAATAAACCTAAAATAAGGTTTACAAAACAGACTTATTTTAAAGAAGGCTAAATTATTTATTTCTATGATTATCAAAGTATATATGAAGTTCCTAAGTAAACAGGTAAAACTGTGATTTTTCTACATTAGGAGTTTGACTATACATTTTGCATTAAATTCCTTCTTAAAAGAGCAAAATAGCTCTATTACAACTTAGAAAACCACAAATATATAACAAACCTCTATCTTTATAATCATGTATAATAATCCTTCATTCTGTTTCTTAAGGAGTCTATGGAAGCCTGTAGAAATATGGTCCCTGTATCCAAAGTGGTATACAACATTCTCACCAAAATGGAGGAGCCATTTAATCTGTCATTTCTGGAAATGTTGTTCAGTCAGATCAATCTACGTGAATACCCCAACCTGGTGGCAATTCAAAGAAGCTTCAGAAATGGTATGATGCCTCTTAAATACCTCTGGGGCTATAGAAGCATGAGGGGGGTTGCTATGCTAAAAGTTTGGGTTGTTTTCCAGCCCCAGACAGGCATGTGAGCCCATGTAAAAGAGGCACTTTAATTGCCCACTTTTTCTTTGGGAAGGTGTGGGCCATGCTCTCTCACAGATATGGCAGCAAGAGTAGCCTCTAGCCCTGATTCTCTAAGATGACTTTCTAGAGGGCACATATGTTTTTGTCTGACCTGTTCTAAGAATTTGGGAAAATTGTACCGATTAGCATACTGGACAGTCTCTAAGGAATGCATAAAATGAGGAAATGCAAAGTTCCAGAGACCCTTTCTGACGGAAGGATAAGGAGAGCAAGAGAGGAAGAGTAATGGGTAAGGAGAGATAATAATAAGTATATCCTTTGTTGGTGGTATTGTTTCCTTTTTGAGTGCTTAGTATGTGCCAGGCAATATCCCAGGCACTTCATATGATTATTTCATATCATATTTAAAATAATCCTGTGGAGTCACAATTATCACCATCCTATCTAATAAAGATGGAACATGCAAATTGACTGTAACTCCGAGACAAAGATGGAGGCACCCACAGCCAATAAGGAGGGAATATGCAAATTGATGTGACAAGGCGAGAGGTGGAAGGAGGCTCCAGGCCGGAGTGCAGGAGGTGCTGGCAGCCAGGGGAAGGAAAGCCTATTCTTGCACAAGTCTTTGTGCATCAGGCCTCTAGTATAACATATAAGGAAATTAATACTCTAAGTAAAAGTAACTTTCCCAACGTTACTTGTCTGTTAAGAGCAGAGCCAGAAGTCCTACCTGTATCTCCTAATACCAGGGCCTGGAATGTTAATCACTCCACTAAAGTGGATAGCTGGGAGGCAGAGTGTGACACTGGAGGGGAGAAGAAAGGAAGGGGAATTGTGGACACAGAGGCAGAAAGAGGATATGAGAAAGACATGGAGCATGAAGACACTTAGAGGGAGAAAGAACTGAATAAATAAAGGAGTAGAAAAAAAGAATGGTGATAGAGATCTGAAAAAAAGAAGAAAAAGGAGCAGATGGTAAAACTGTTTCAGGTTTGAGGAGAAACACAAGGTTCACTTATCTGAGAACAGCAGGGGAGAGACCAGCAGAGTGCTATCCTGAGAGCTCTCCAACACTTTTCCATTCAAAGCCTCCTTCCCAAAGGGGGAAATGAAACCTTGGGCTCAAGGGGCCTCAAAAGAGAAAAGTCACCCTTTAGGTAGGCATGTGGCCCATGCTCCTGGCAGCATTGGGGCATTTCTGGGAGAAATGTTGTTCTCAAAGGCCATGCCAAGCAAGTCTGACAGTCAGGCTTGCCCCCCTGACCTAGCTGAGCTCAAACCTCCTTCTTGATCTATTACTCTGTGATTTTTTTTCTGGGTCCCTCTCCAAAATCCTACCTTACTTGCCTTTTTCTGTTCACTGATTGAAACAACTTTACTTCTGAAATAAATGATGGAGAAGAATCATAAGAGAAAACCACCATTGGCCATGCCAGGGAACAGCCTGGGAAAAGTCATGGGCCTGGGGTACTAGGGATGGAAAGGAAGTTGGGTGTGGCCAGACCACAGGGTACAAGGTGAGGAGGCAGAGAAGCTGAGTCTGCAGAAACAAGAAACACTATGAAAAGAAATTCATATTTTATCTTAATTGCTATAGGGAAGTATGATATGCTTATTTATTAAAACAGGGGAATCTATTCAATTAAAGCATTGTTCATAATTGTCTAAATTCTGAAGGCAAAATTAAGGAAAATCTAAAAAATTTAAATTCCTGGGGACAAAGTGAAACTCAACTTCGTGTGTGAAACTACTTTGTTGATAGATCGAGGCTAGATACAGTTAGTATAGCACTGCTCAAATTCATAAATTAAAAAGAGGCCACAAATGGACTGCGATGACGATAAATCAATTCTCTGCACATGGGGGGAGAATGAATACCTCTATGTCCCCCAACCTATTGGAAGTCATGTGTGTAAAGAAATCCCTTTCCCACATAATTCTGAGTCTCTAGGGTGCTGATGTGTGCGCCTTTACAATTCCAGTTGTCGCTTCCTGTGGAGGATGGAGAGGAGCCACAGTGACTGTCTTTGAAGTCCCAACCAACTCAAGAGGTAGAAGCCCCCATCAGAACCTGCTGCCACTGCCTGCACCCCAGCGCCCCTCACTGAGATGCCCGACCCCTGTGCCCAGAGTCAATCAGCCCAGTGCAATCCCACAGCACAGCAATAAGGTCCTGGACAAGCCACCCAGCTCTGCTGGCCCTGCCAAGGCTCTTCCAAGAGACATCCAAGAAGGAAGGACTACTCCAGGTGAGATACAGATTCAGTCCAACACCTGGACTTCACCAGCCTGGGTGCCTGTGGCCATGTCTACAACCCCAAGGTCCCACCTTTGTGTTAATCTGCCCCTTCCATACACCCACCTCCTATATACAGCCTTTTCTAAGATGGGTTATGTACACTGTGAAGGGCCTGGGTGGGGAGCCCAGAGCCCTGCTTCCATCCCTGGAACAGCCCAACCCTCTGCCCTTAGACCTTGGTGCTCCATATACCCCAGGCATTTTTACCCTTCACTCCCCTTCCCCACACCCTGTCCATCTAACCTGTAATGATTTTCCTTCCTCTCTTCAACAGCCAACTTGACATCCCACATAAATGCTAAAGAAGACTCACAACAGGTGCCCAGCACTCCCCCTGCTACTGTGCAAGGTAATGTACTTGAGGATGGCTTAGTTTAGCTCAAGGTAGCTGTGAAGGGAGGATACGCACTTGCCAACCAGGAGGCTGGTGGTAGGAACCCTGAGAGAAAGAACTGTGTATGACAAAGAAAAAGACAGAGGGGAACCAATGCAGCGACTTGGCACAGGACCACTTTCAGCGTCGCTGCCACAACCAGTGTGATTCTGTGATGTCCAACAGCCCTGTCCAACCAACACTCAAACACACTGTTCTGATTGAAAAGTAACTTGGGCAAGACTCACATCCACCACCCTCACCTGATTGCCCACCCTCTGATTGATTACAGGCTTTTCAGTTTCAACTGTATTCATTTTCATGTGGTTTGAATTCTAAGAGTAGTGGTATTAAAATTATTAGAAAAGACGATAACATGTTGAAAGGTCTGCTGGACCTGATTTAGTTTCTGAGACTGTGTCACTTATCAACAGCAAAGCATCATTATAAAGGAGTTGGAGTTTGTCAAATATACCATGGTATATTTTAGGTGCTGCCAGAAATGGTAGCTGTCATGAATTTTGAGAATTAGGGGTCCTCTTTGGTCCAAATAATGTTTCCTCTACACCTCTAATATATATATATTTAATATATGATTAAGGTTAACAACATCATAGAGTGAATAACAATGTAAGATTCCATATTCTAGATTTTTCAAAGAAAAAAATAAGTACCATAATTAAATTAATAAGTAGCCATTGAAAGCAAATGATGGCTCACTCTCCCACTCTGCCTCACCCTCACTAGGCCTTGGTGTTCAGTCCAGGCCCCATCGTTTTCTCCTGATAGAATAGATTGTTCTTTTTCCTCCATCTCTGATCCCTGCTTGCTGGTCCTGGCATCTGAAATTTCTTTTCTTCTTCTGCTCAGTGTCCAGTGACCACCCGACCCCTCAAGCAAAAGATAAAGAAGATGCTCAAGAGATGCCCCAGGCTCCCTCAGCCCCCGAGCCAGGTAATTTTGATTTAGGCAACTTAAGTCCACCTTAGTTTTTATGTCTGTGAAGAGGAGAAGCCATTTGAACCTTCTAGAGACAGGGCTCTCTTCACTGCTCCTGACCACCATCACGGTGCAGCTCCTGGCTGCTCACCCAGCCCTTGGAGGCTTGGGCAGACAGGAGACCTGAGCTCCTAGGGCAGTGATGGTGAACCTTTTGAGCTCGGCGTGTCAGCATTTTGAAAAACCCTAACTTAACTCTGGTGCCGTGTCACATATAGAATTTTTTGATATTTGCAACCATAGTAAAACAAAGATTTATATTTTTGATATTTATTTTATATATTTAAATTCCATTTAACAAAGAAAAATCAACCAAAAAAATGAGTTTGCGTGTCACCTCTGACACGCGTGTCATAGGTTCGCCATCACTGTCCTAGAGGGAGATAGAGTCCCTGGGGAAGGCAAGGTGGGCTGGGAAGGGGACACCAATGACAAGGGATGGGAGCCCTCCTAATACCCACTGGACCTAAACTCAAACACCACTAAGGGGTCTGCAAAGGGAAAACATTCCTCTTTCAGAGGGGTTGTGGCAGGAACACCGGGGAAAGCACGAAGCACTGAGCCAGGGCAGGACTGCTTGACTCAGCCACCCTCTGAGGCCATTTAAATAAGGCAAGGCTCAAAACTGCTCCATCAAAATGCAAAGCAAGCAAAACCACTGTGTGGACCGAACACTGAATCAGTGCCCCAGACATGGATGGCCCTCCTTCCCAGTCCCCACCCTAACTGTGGGAAACAATCACTGTCAACCCTCAACATTTCTGGATTTTAAAAGTTAATATTATTTAAATAGTTTTAAATGCAACAAATTGTTTAAAGGCTCTAGCGACTGCTTGCCACCTGCCCCAGTTACCTGTTCCTAAATAGGCCAGAATTTGAGATGGATGTCATAGGCTTGTGAAAACAAAAAGGTGACAGCTTTCTTGAGATGGGCCTCTGTCTGTGATGGCTTTGAGCCCTTCTATCTTTCTTAGTGCAGCAGAAACTAAGAGCAGTTGTATTTATTTGGTGTTAATAAGCGCTAGCAAGTACCTCCTGGCTCCTGTTTTCTTCTGCTGATATATATAAGGCACTTAGCCTCCTTCACTATTTCTTAAGGGGAAATAATCAGGTAGAGCAGGTTAAAAATATCCATTCATAGAAGTCTAAGCAATAACATATACTTTTCATATGGCAGACATTCACCTTCACTGTGGTTGCCAGAATTCAAGGTCACCGCTTCCACTGCTGTCAGCCTCATTCCCTGAGTGAGGGCTACTGAGAGTGCCTGTACTCATCTTCCATTGAGTAAGGGGTATCCAACCAATGGGCCAAACTGAGCCCTCCTCTGCGAGCAATTGCTCTCTGGTTCTGTGATAGTCACGCAAGTCACAATAACCACAAGTTTGATTGACTCCGGGCAGAGCCAGGAAACCCTATAGACTAGCAGGTCCCCAGCCCTGGGCCACACATGTCCTCCATCCCCTTGTTCTCACATTGAGCTCCTTCAGCACTTTCTCTTTAGCCCATCTGACCTCTGAAATGAATTGTGTTTCCCTTATCAGCGTTAAGAAATGATTCTCCTGAATCAAATGAGCCAGCAGAGCCTCAGGAGGCAGCCAGCACACCTCTCATCAAGAAAGGTAAGGATTGCCCTCCTCTTATAGGCATCAGGAGGGGGAATGTGAAGGTGCATCCTGTTTTTCTGATTGGATCTTGTCATGAGCACTCTCTCTGTGATTGTAGTCATGACACTCAGTACTATTTGTTTCTCCAATTCCTTTTCACTGCCTCTTCCTTTGAGGCCTTCATTAAATGATAGGAAAAGCAGAAGGCATTTAGAGCCATTATAATATACACCCCTTGAAATTGCCTATTCTGCAATCACCAAGCTCTCCTATATCCACAACTTCATAGAGGTTTAGTCCACACCTCCTTTAACTGAAAGGTGGTTTCCCAAGAGCGCACTGCTTTCTCTTAAGACATGGCTTCATATTCTCTGTGCTGTCACTCACCTCAATGTGCAAGGCAGGCTGTATGTCACACCTTGCTCTACACTGTTCCCAGCCAGCCCCTTGCTGCCCCATCCCCTTTGTTGAGGTTTAACCATTCAGTGAATTATTCACTACTTCATCAGTATCATCCCTGGACTTCCCCTCCACTCCCCAGCAGAACTCAAAGCTGACTTAAGAGTTTTTCTATTTCAAGTCTTGCCATCATCCTGGACACCTTCAATGTATCCTATATAATACAGAGGTAATATGCAAATTGACCATCGTGCCCTTGCACAAGATGGCCGCCCCCATGTGGTCACAAGATGGCCACCACAAGATGGCCAGCAGGGAAGGGCAGTTAGGGGCAACCAGGCTAGCAAGGGAGGGCAGTTGGGGGGGACCAGACCTGCAGGGGAGGGCAGTTAGGGGAGACCAGGCTGGCATGGAGGACAGTGGAGGCAACCGGGCCAGCAAGAGAGGGAAGTTGGGGGCAATCGGGCTGGCAGAGGTGCAGTTAGGCATCAATCAGGCTGGCAGGGGAGTGGTTAGGCGGTGATCAAGCTGGCAGGCAGAAGCAGTTAGGGGCAATCAGGCAGGCAGGCAGGCGAGGGGTTGGGAGCCAGCAGTCCCGGATTGTGAGAGCGATGTCTGACTGCCGGTTTAGGCCTGATCCCACAGGGCCTAAACCGGCAGTCGGACATCCCCTGAGGGGTCCCAGATTGGAGAGGGTGCTGGCTGGGCTGAGGGACACCTTCCCCCCCAGCCCCCCATGCATGAATTTCATGCACCAGGCCTCTAATATATGAATAACAGGCCCATCCAATACTCTGATTTCTTTAATCCTGCATCTGATAATTTTCAATTATTTTTCCTCCACCAATTCTTTGCCTTCTGCACCCTAAGACTATCCACAGGCCCTTTCACCACTCAAACCTGGCTCAACTTCCCAATAATTAAATAATTCCTTTTTTGACACCAAATCCTTGAGTTTGCTCCTTCTACAATAATCATTCAACCTCTGATTTCCCCTTCTCAGCACAATCTTAAAAAATTAATTTTAAAATATCCTTCCCTGCCCTAACCAGTTTGGCTCAGTAGATAGAGCATCAGCGTGCGGACTAAAAGGTCCCAGGTTCGATTCCGGCCAAGGGCATGTACCTTGGTTGCGAGCACATCCCCAGTAGGAGGTGTGCAAGAGGCAGCTGATCGATGTTTCGCTCTCATCAATGTTTCTAACTCTCTATCCCTCTCTCTTCCTCTCTGTAAAAAATCAATAAAATATATTAAAAAAATAAAATAAAATATCCTTCCCTGATTTCTTCCTACAATGTGTTCCCTCTGTAGCTGTTCTTCAACCTCATTGGGATGACCAGTCCACTGGCCTTTCCCTTGTTCAGTCCATCATCTGCCTTTCCTCACACCCCTTCATACCAGCTTGGAATCCAAGAGCCACCATTTCAGTAACCTATGGCAGATACTTAACCTGCCTTGACTCTCTGTCTTTTCCTAGAACTCTCTGGTAGGTCTTGAAGGAGCCTATTACTGCTTTCTGCACACTGCATCTAAAAACAGGCACTGCTGGGAAGAGGCACACAGCAGAGCAGACTACACCCACTGTGTCTTCACGATTTCAGCTAAATGATCCCTCCACACCTTGAGACAATCCCACTTCCTGTGTGATCCTTTCAAACTCTGAGTTCTTTTTTTCAAACTTCTGCCCTTATTGATGCCTACTTTTTTTTTCCTCAAGAGATTAATTTTCCTCCTAATTCATAGAAACCTATAAAGTGGGAATTTCCTCCTCTCTGGTTCCCTCCTTATCTCCAAGGCAATCCTTCAACCTCGCCTGACAGTGGAATTCACCATCAACCTCTCACAAGGATCTGCATCCTAACCAATGCCCATGCCTATCCCACTCATAAAGGAAATTTCTCTTGATCCCCATCTCACTTCACTTGCCTCCATAGCCCTTCCCTCCAGTTCACAACAAAGCTTCTAGAAATGCATTACCTGGACTCATTGTCTCCTTTTCTTCATGTCTCTCCTGCCTCTGCCACTTTAGAATTTCTTCTCTGCCATTACTCCACGAAACAGCATACCTAAGGTCACCAATGACCACCTAGCTATTGTCATTTGAAGACTAAACATAAAAGCTGAGAATTGTTGACAAAGACAATGGGAGATCTATGTGTGTAGCTATAAAAGATTATATGTATTCTGTCTTATTAGGAAAGAAAACAAGAAGAAGAAGTATGTGGTCAGTTCCTAAAAAGAGACAACAGAAAAAAAGACTTTCAAAAGGTAAGATGACAGTAGAAGAGGAGGCTGGAGGCTGGAGGCAGCTCATGCTTGTAGGTCAAGGTGTGGGAAGGTGAATTGTATTCTAAATGTAATGTGAAGCCATTGACATATCTAATCAGTGAATGACCCTATCCAATTTTAAACTTGACAAGACTGATTTGGGTGCTGTGTAAAGAATGAATTGGAAATAGAAAAGAATGGAAATAAGGAAACCATTTGGAGAGCAGATGTCATGAGAGTTGATAGTAACCTGGATTCAGATCAAGCAGTGAAGACTGAGAGAGGAGGACCAATTCAAAGTCAGTTTGGAGGTTGAGTTGATAGGACTTGATAAACTGGAAACTGAGGATGAAAAAGACAGTGATCTCAAGGCTTGCTCTTCAATTTCTGGCTTGAATGTCTGGGTGAATGGTGGTGCCATTGCTGAGAAAGGATACAATATATTTGGGAGGAGATTTTATAATTCAGTTTTTTACCTGTCCATTTCAAGATCTGTGCTAACCATCTCCAGGGGTCCTCAAACTTTTTAAACAGGGGGCCAGTTCACTGTCCCTCAGACCGTTGGAGGGCCGGACTATAGTTAAAAAAAAAAAACAACTATGAACAAATTCCTATGCACCCTGCACATATCTTATTTTGAAGTAAAGGAACAAATACAATATTTGTATTTGCATGTGGCCCGCGGGCTGTAGTTTGAGGACCCCTGAATGCAGTTGTGCCCAATATGTGCTTTGCCAAGAACTGTGACAGGATGAGATGTTACCCCACTTGCATAGTCATATTCTTTAGATATATGACTACTGCAGAAACACAAGTCACCTGGGTCAGGGAAAAGAATTTTTTATTGATAATCAGCAGCTCAACACACAGACTAACATTGCAGCGTATTTCCCCCATGTGCATACCCACAGGCAACAAGAAAAGAGCTGATGGAATCTTTCTATGTGAGTGGCAGATTACATTCCATAGACAAGGAATGGAGAATGATGGGTTTGCTGTTTATATACAGGACTAGGACAGCATCCTGGGTCCATACCCTAATTTTTTGGAATTAAATGTGTCTTTCCAAGAGCCATAGAAACCCTAGGTGTCCTTGTCTTTTACTTAGAGGTGTCTCCAAGTTCTGGTCTCATCCCTTTTGACCTGGGTTATGATGAAGAAAGGAGAAGGTGGTACAAAGTGAGGGTAGAGAGGGGCCAGATCATGTGGCCCTCATAGGCCATTGGGAGGAATTTGAAGTTTATTTAACTTGAAATTAGTTACCCAGTTGCCAAGCCAAAAAGTAAGCCATCCTTGACTACCTGATTATCTACCTTAGTATATTGACAAGTTCTATTGATTCTGTCTCCTCTTTGCTACACTAACATCTGATGGCTTCATTCCCATGCTTACAACTTATCCATGACCTCTTATTGCTTTTAGAATAATGCTCATAGTTCCTAGTGTGATTGACAATGCTCTCTCCAATCCAACCCTTCTCTTCCTCTTTAACTCCATCTTTTCCCACTCAAAACCACAGGTGACACTCTGATTCCTCCCATTTCATTTCTCTCCTCTTTGATCCTTGGTACATGCTCCTCTCTTTGAATGCTACATTCTGACCCTACACTACTTCCTGTAAATGTTTGCCTGTCTCCTGTTCATCACTGGTGTTGGCTTCAATGTCTACTTCAAGGTGTTCTCTGATGCTAAATTAGACAAGGTGGTCCCATCGCATGTTCCTATAGCACTCAGCACTGGCCCTTTGGGAAGATTTCACATACTCCACTGTAATTACTACTTAAGTAATATGTCTCTTCTAAGCTAGATAGTAATCTCCAGGCACAAATATGACATTAAGTATTACCTGAATGAAAAAAAAATGAAAGAAACCATATTTCCTATATCCCATAATTTGAAAGATGATCTGACAAAAGATGGTTTGTGATTTATTATTATGCTATGCAGAGTCACAGGTACCACTATCAGTATGTGATCTTGGTATAAACTAAGAGTTATTGGAGGAAAATCTCACAGCACAGAAATAAAACCCATATCATCCTTTCTTGTTATCCCTAGTTTAGAGCAGGCATGGATGGTTTGCATGCCCTCTGGCCAGCATCCCAATACCGAGGCATCCACTCTCATAATGCTCTAAAGGTTTGTGGGACTGAGGCAGGAACATCTATGTGACTATGCAACAGCACACACTCCCCAGTCAGAGTGGCCTTGTTAGAAATGGGGAGCTTCCAAGGCTTGTGTTAAGCTGTTCTGTTTGGGTAAGTTCCCTACTGAGACTTCCCTCTGCTAAGAAGACGCCAGGCCCTTCCAGATTTGGCTTTGTTCCTATTTTATTTACTTTGCAGTTAATCATATTTATTAAAAATACTAATAACACCTGAAAAAAGACACCAAATTTTGAGAGAGAAAATAACACAGATAGTCCTACTAAAAATATACATGCTGTACTCTGGCATGCAAAAAAGGTGGTAGTCTTTCTTTTTGGTAACAGTTCTCACTTCTCTGAAACCCCCCGTTTGTGACAGGGGGAAAACATGTCGCAAAAACATGTTAAAGGAAACTGTTAGGCTCTTTTAGGTGGCCCCAGTGTCTTTTGGATAAATACTCAGTAACTGTCATGGTTGAATTCCCTGGGTACCTCTTCTCCAACTTTTAGCCACTCCTGCTTCTTCCATAAGTGGCACTTGAATGTTAAAAAAAAAAAAAAAAAAAAAAAAGTTCATCTGTCCATCTTCCAGGAGAGGGCATATACTGTCCCCCTGGCTTTCAAAGAGATATCCTTGCTGTACTGGGGATCAGGTTCTAAAGTCCACAGTCAATGAAAATTGTGATCTCTTTCAACAAAGAGGCAGACTCACCCTGCACAGACACCCCTCCCCCCACCCCCATCTCTCCCATACCACACAGGGCCCTGGGGAAACAACTTTAGAAGGCCCCTCCTCTGCTGAAACGAACCACCAGGCCATTTTTACTCAAATGTGGCCACCTCCTTGTGGCAGCTGTAACTCAGACACAGGAGCCAGGAAATAAGCCCCACTGCTCTGGGATTCTCCCACATTTCTCTGGGTGATTTCAATAGGTTCTACAAAGAGTGAGATCAGGTGGTGAATTTGGGGGTGGGGGAAGGGAAGTAAGGCACACACAAGAAAAAATATATAATTACAGAGAAATAGCAGGAGAAAAGTGAGGCACACAGGTACAGAGATCTCAACATTTCGGAGCTAGAGGCATAAGAAGGAAGGTCACTCAGAGGGGATCCCAATGGAAACTACTCACAAATCCCTATTTGGCACAGGAACAGCCTCACCTGGTCAAAGAATCCAAGAGAAGCTCCAAATGGTGGATCAGGTGACTCAAAGGAAGGATGACTCAACCAGGAACTCAAAGGTGGTAAAAAGGACCCAAAAGACAAGGACTGAATGTGCCCAGACGTCTGGACCTGAGGGTAAGACTGGTGACAGAATCTGTCATTTGGAAGCTCAGTGTGAGTCTCTTGTGCAGTAGGCACAGGGTTAGGTGGACATGAGAAGTTAATATGAGAAGGAGGGAGCAATGCAGGGAAAGACGATGAGGTGTGACAGGAGCACCAGAGAGGGCACAAATACCGGTTACATCTGAGGAGTTTTTGTTAAAGAAACAGCTGTGATTACAGGGTATAGCTGACCCCAGCTGGGACTTAGGGCACAAAGACTATTAAAAGGATGTGTACTCAAGGATAGAAATTTAATAAAATTAATAGTTTTTACTGCCTCATCAAGAACATTCTTCAAACTGGCTTTTTTTTTTTTTTCCTGGTGAGTGACAGTGAGAGTGCAATGACCACTCCCACAGTAACCACTCCTATGGTTTGGAGACACTGCTTTGATTTGTCCTAAGGCACCAGCAATTCTTGATCCATGTGTAGAGAGATCTCCATAGTGACAAAGACAAAGGACACCTTATTATGAAAACAGTTTTGACCTCAAAAATCTCCTAAAAGGGTTTCCAGGACCCCTCAGGGGTTCATGACCTCACTTTGAGCCTCTGGTCCAGGAGTTCAGATGACTGCTCTCTCATTGGATGTCCTGCTGCCCTGAGTGGGAGACACCCAGTGATGGACACACAGGAGGGCACCATGGAGGCTCTAGAAGACATGCAACCTCCAGCCTTCAGCTGCAGGGTGTGCAAGTTTCCTCCCTGGATCTCTGCGAGATTCCCCATGAGACTTTCTAGGGCATGTTTACTGAGATCTGAACAGAATGCCATTTTTTTTGAGAGGTCAGTGATGACACTTCAGATATGAATGAAACAAAGAGTCCCCAGGACCCACCCAGCACGCCACCAAGAATCACACAAGGTACAGATGAGGGACTGTAAGTCTCAGAGTGTGGTCTCTGGAGCCCAGATTCAGAACTGTTTTATTCTAAGCAAGCATTTCTCAGCCCTCTTTTCATTATCACTGCCCTAGGGAGCCCACTTGCATGTGTTTTTTTACCTAATCAAGAACACACACCCCATGACATTTTAATTTCACAAAGATATTCTATATTGATTTAGGGACTGCATATATTTATTTATGCCTTACACATAAAAAAGAGTAAGATTTTCCCCCCAGGAATCAATTTTGGGGCAGCATCACCACTACTGAGAATTCATGCACTAAGCATATTGTTGGTACTTTATTGGAAGTGCCCAAGCCTTAGATCAAGTTTTTTCTTAAGTCCCAATCTCCATGCTTCTCACATGACTTTTCTGGGAAAATTGGGAAGGGAACATCTCATCATAAACACAAAAATAATAGTATAACTGGGCACAAGCAACTGATGATGTTGGCATGCGCTGGTGAACGAGTGCATGTTAATTCATTCTCACCATGGCTACTGTTATGCTCATTGTAATCACTGTCCTTGGAGGGGAAAAAGCTGAATATCCTTCTGTTTGTTGATGATTTTGGTCATTAAGGATATTAACCCTCTATATTTTACTATATTGCAATTTTTTTTAATATTGTGGGGATGTTTTCTGAAGTGTGGACATTTTTAAATTTTTTAATGGTCATATCTGTCTTTTACCTTTATGATTTCTGGCCTTGAGTTTTGGCTAAGAAATATTTTATATCTAAAGCTTATAATAATCTCTCTATATATATTCTTCAAGTCTTGAAAAACCAGGCTATAAATTTGAAAACAAAAGGCCTAACTTAAACGTTAATAATTTAGTATATCTTTATTACTTCATTATTCAACTTTTTTAATTTCCAAGTAAAATAGAAAAACAGTAAGATAAAGTAAGGTATAGGGATGCAGGATTTCCTGCCAGCGTGGAGACAGGGAGCATCAGAAGAAAGGTCACTAACAGGGGAAAGAGGAGCTTTCATTAGGGACCCCAATGGAAACTACTCACAAATCACTATTTGGCCCAGGAACCACCTCACCTGTGCCTCAAATGGTGGATCAGGCAACTCAAAAGAAGAATAACTCAACCGAAAACTCAAGGGTGATGACAAGGGCCCAAAAGGCAAGGACTGAATGTGCCCAAACATCTGGACCTGAGGGTAAGGCTGGTGACAGAATCTATCATTTGAAGGCTCAGGGTGGGAGGGTTTCTCATGCAGCAGGCACAAGGTTAGGTGGACATGAAAAGTTAATATGAGAAGAAGAAAGCAGTGTAGACAAGAAGGGCATAAAGATAGAGCAAAGATCTGTTGGTTTGAGTGGTTGTTGGAAGAAGTAAGTGTATCCCCTGGGTGCAGTTGACCTCAGCTGTGCTCTCTGGACTCACATGACCACTTTCCAGTGTCTACTGTTAACATTTCTATTGGTAGAGTCACCACTGCTCCACTGAGTCTGGGGCTCCTCTCTGATGTAGGGTGACCCAGCGAGGAGAGTGTCACCAATCCTTAAAGTGGACACATTCTCAGTAGTATTTCTTACTAGTGGATTTCTAAAAGTGAAGTCAATTGGTCAATGAGTCTGCATATTTTAAATGAGCATATAGTGATGGCCAAATAATTGCCACTTTAGGCTCCCATTAACGAAATATGATGAAGGTGTCTCCCCTACACCTTCATCACTACTAGAAATAATAAAACTTTTCTGTGTTTGACAAATGAAAAGCATGGAATGATATTCCACCAATGTTTCTCTTTGAATTTCTTTGCACCGTGCATGTGGTTAAACATGCTGTGACAGGTTGTATTACTGCTCATCAATATTTCAGAAGATTATATATCCCTGCTCTGTGTACTCAGGGATGGCCATGTGACTTGACATGACAAAGAAGTGTGGGCATAAGTGAGAGGGTCACTTCCAAACCAAAGCTTCAGGAGCCCTGTGTTGTCGTTCTCTGCCATGGGGCCGACGATGTTCTAGACCAGTGGCTCCCAACCTTCTGGCCCTTTAAATACAGTTCCTCATGTTGTGACCCAACCATAAAATTATTTTCGTTGCTACTTCATAATTGTAATGTTACTACTGTTATGAATCGTAATGTAAATATCTGATTTGCAGGATGGTCTTAGGCGACCCCTGTGAAAGGGTCATTCGACCACCAAAGGGGTCTCGACCCACAGGTTGAGAACCGCTGTTCTAGACAGAGGCATCTCTGTCCCAGGCTCCGTGAGTGTCAATGGCGTGGGACCTCATCTAACTTGTGACCAATAAACAGCATGAGGGAGAAGTAAACCTGTGTTTTTCTAAACCAGTGTTTACCAAACTTATTCTAAAAAGGGACTAATAATAAATAGTTTAGGCTTTGCTGGTCTTACAGTCTCTTTGCAGCTACTCAACACTGTCATTGTAGCACAAAAGCCACCAGAAATAAATATATATAAACAAATGGACCTGGCTGTGTTCCAATAAAACTTTATTTACAGAAACAAACATTGAGCCAATTTGGCCCTCAGGCTGTAGTTTGATAACACCTATAAATAAACCACTGAAGTTTGGGATGATCTTAAATGACCAGAACCTATATTTTAATAAAATTTTTATTCGAATTTTTTCTTTTAAGGATCACCTGTTCATATATGCCTTTTTGTTTAAGAATATTCTTTTTGTTGTTGTTGTTTAATCAAATTAACAGTTTGTTATTGCAATTTTTCTTATTTTGTTTTTGTCTTCTAACTTAAGAAATTTTTGGTTATAGAAACCTTCTTTAAATTTGAGTTAGACAAATCAGTTTATCTTTTCCAGTATGGTTCATGCCAGAGTTTTACAAAGTTGGTGTTCTTGGCCTCTACCAATCAGAGGCAAGTAGCACTTGCCTCCCAGTCATGACAACAACAAAAAAAAGTCCCAACATGCCATATAGCCCCTGGATGGCAAAATCACCCAGCACTGAGAATCACTGCTTTATGCCCTGTACTTCTGCCTTAAAAAGCCCTTCCTATATAATATGTAAAAGGCTAATCCTTTATTAACTCCTAGTATTTGTATTAAATGTATATATACACATTATTATACATATTACTATATATAATAATCTGACATGTTGACTTCTATAATATTTTAGCCTTCCTACCTATTAACATGAGCTTCCTATTTTTACTTGGTCAGTGCTATGATTTTCCTTTCATAAGAATTCATATCTGTCTTTCTCTGAACTGGAATAAAGATAAGAAATATTACTTCGATGTAGTTGACATATAAAGCATCTAAATGTATGTTTCCAATTATAATTGACTTTTTTTTTTTTTAGAAAAGAAAAGAAAAAAGGATGTCTGTTCAAGTTCAACAATAAGTTGTCAGAAAAATATTCCCCAAAAGGGTAAGTAAGCGAGGCAGAGACTTGCCCTCAGGTGCCCCAGGGCCCAGGCCTGCTGCTGAAAGCTCCATTCTCCCTCTCCTCTGCATTCCCTCCCGCTGTCCTTGTCCTCCTCCTCCTCCTAGGTCTCTTCTCCACTCCAACTAGGTGCCACAGGTGACACACTCCCAGTAAATGACGTAAGGAGTGCTGCCCCGCTGCCCACCCAATCTGTCCACGTTGTACCCTGGCAACCACTCTTCAACACAGTACCTATAGAGACCCAAAATGATAAGGAAAAATGACCGAACACATAAGTCCAGTTTAATATAAATGTCTACTTTCTTCATTCTAGGAATTGGTGAAAACCCTAATCTAAGCAAAGCCGAGCGAGTTCTCATTTCTGGTGGGACCGATTTTCTCTTCCTGAGTTAGTCAGGAGTGCAGGTCTGGTCTCTGTGGGTCAGGCTCTGGTTTGCTTCTGTCCCTCTGAACTCTTGTGCCTCCTGGGTGGCCTGTCCTCCCCTCCTCCTCCTCCTTTCTCTTCTCCTCATCTTCCTATACTCACTTTTCTTCTGCTTTTATAACTTACTTCTTCAACATTCTTTCTTGTCTCTCTCTCCTTCTTCTCTGGCACAAACAACATTGGTCTTTTTCATCCCATTAACTTATTATTAAAGTATAGCAGGTGCTATCCAAAGTGGAGTCTACAGACTGGTGCCACCTACAAGCCTGTTTGTTGCAGGTCTGCAGAGCTTGTGAACCAACTGTGATACTGAATACACTGTTTCTGTGGCCAGACCTACCCAGTGGAGGCAGCAGTGCACTGATTTCTATCCTGGTCAAGCCCCTGTCTCATCACAGGCCACATGCTGAGTAGCACTGGTGTGATGTGTTTAAGGACAAATGCATGCACCATACCTGAACAGCTTGAGGAATTAACACAAAGCAAGAGACCATGTGTGCCCAGCACCAAGTCAAGAAACAGAACATAATCCAATCCCTACCCACACCCCTTGGGTGGCCACCAGCCTGATTTCTCAACACATAGGTTCCTTTGTCCCTGCTGTTCATGGCCTGCTCGGTGTGCGCCTCCCCTCCCCCCCCCCCCCCCCCCCCCAACACACACACATACACACACACACGCTCCCTCATCCCCATTCCTCCCTTTGCTATACATCCTCAGGCCTCACCTTGACTAGAGCATTCTCCACCCTGCAGGCAGGAGGAGGGCTTCCTGTATTTTTTTCTCTCTGGTACTTATCACAACTGTAATTAACCGTCTGTGTAGGTTCTGTTCACTGTGCGAAAGTCAAATGAAGTCAGTAAGTGGGTCAGTCTTGCTCTTTCCCCTGGGCCTCACACATTTTATGCTTAAGTAACTGTCAAGTCATCAAAACCTTAATCATTCTTCCTCATCAAGGATGAATACCAACAACATCAGGGCCTCCATTTACCCATATGATGCCCCTGTGAACTAGAAAAGGGTGCTCCTTCCTCAGTCACGTTCCCCAGGCCTCTCAGAACTGATTCCTGAAGCCACGGCCTCTTCTGCCCTCTGCTGGAAGCTTGCTGTAGGAAGTGTACAGATGGATTCTGCCTTGGATGCAAATCAGATCCCCGCTCCAAGGTGGAATCCTTGCTTAGTGCACAGCCCACACAACCTTATACAGAGGCCCTGACAACAATATAAGTGTGTGCATCACTTTACAATTGTCAAATCACTTTGCTCTACATTTTATCATTTAACCATCAAGTAAGTATGATTCAACTCATTTTACAGTTAATTAGAACAGAAAAAAACTTGCATGAGCTAAAAACCTAGGTGTTCAAATTTCAAGTTCTTCATTTTTTAAAGAAAAAAAAAATCCCTGGTCTTTTTAGAAAACACTAGTGTAGGCAAGAATCCAGGCAAACACTGACAGTTATCCACCAGCATCAGCTTCTCCTGCCTCCTTAACATTTCCACCCTGGCTCTGCCTTCTGAGTTAACAGTGTCCCTGTACTGTTATCAATTCTAATTATATTAGGGAGTCTTGATGAGGCCCTTTGGATGGCATGGGAAGAGCATTAGACTAGACGGTTTGTCTGGATCCCAAAGCCAGCTGCCCCTCATAAAATGTGGTGACCACCAGGAATTCTCTCTAGATCTAAGTCTGCCTCCCACCTATAAAATGGGAATCATTGTTGCCTTCCCTGTTTCACAGATTGTTGTGAAAATAAACAGTACAATGTGTGTGCTGATCGTAAAGCTCCCAGATCTTTCCCCAGGTATTGTCTTTCTATATAATTTTCACCTAGTGCCCTTTCCCTATGTTCTGTAAGAATTCCTGGAGTTAGTCTTCCCATTGTTAATTGTTTTGGTTTTTCTTTTTTTTCCCATTCTGCTCTTCCTTCTCTCTGTGAGGCTTTTCTTTTCATTTCCTCCACAGTGCTTTCTCTGTGTTTTTTAATTGCTCACTTCATAGCAGGCTCCTCCTGTTGGCTCACAGTTACTAATGGTGACCCAATCCACATTGGAGCGCTCCAGGCAGGGTTCCACCCTTAAAGGCCTTGTTTGCTGAAATAAGTGAGGAAGGCTGAGCCAGACACAAGATTTGGGGGAACACTTCAGAAAGTTGTTTCCCTCCCTTAGCAGCAGGGTTGTCGTTTCCGAAGTACTGGGGACACAAGGTCCCCATGATTCAGTGAGCTGCCTGCACCAGGTAAAGGAAGGTGTGCTGCTTATGCTCATGGAAAGGAGGATTCATGAGAGAGAGAGAGAATAAGGATTGAGTAACGAACTGTGCTCTTCGTCCACTTTCAGAAAAACCCGAAGATGATACTGTGGATTTTCAGTCTCCTACACTTCCTGTGACCTGTGGTGGGGAGACAGGGATTTTACATAAGGAGAAAATGGAAAAAGGTGAGTTCCTTGATCTTCTGCTCTTTGGAACCCCTAGACCAGGAGTGGGGGTTGTCCAGACCGCAGGCCATATAAGGCCTGAAAAATCATTTGGTCTGGCCCTACCAAGGCATTATGGCTGAATTAATTAAGTGATTGACCAAAAAAGCAGGCTAACTTTTTTTAAAAATATATTTTATTGATTTTTCACAGAGAGGAAGGGAGAGGAATAGGGAGTTAGAAACATCGATGAGAGAGAAACATCGATCAGCTGCCTCCTGCACACTCCCTACTGGGGATGTGCCCACAACCCAGGTACATGCCCTTGACCGGAATCGAACCTGGGACCCTTGAGTCCGCAGGCCAATGCTCTATCCACTGAGCCAAACCGGTTAGGGCTAGCAGGCTAACTTTTAAGTTGATAATTTTGTATGGCCCTTGAATGGTGTCATAAATATCCAAATGGTCCTTGGCAGAAAAAAGGTTCCTGACCCCTGCCCTAACCAAGGAATCACAAGAAGGGAGGAATGTACCCAGGTGTGTAATTGTTCAGGAAATGAACCCTGCAAAACAGGCTGCAGAAAAAAGGGGGGAAAGTGTTTGTTAAAAAGGAATTTTCAAACTTTTTCCTTGCTGTGGTACACCTGGCAGCCACTCCCCCAAAGGCGTCATCCATCCATGGACCCTAGGACACTGATCACCATGTCCTTGCCACATGAAGGTGTCACATAAAATGCCAATTCTCTCCCAACCCCTCACCACTCAGGCAGGTTTTAGGGCTTCCTTCAGTCTGCTACTGGTTCTGCCTCCCAGGGAGTCTCCCTGAACCCAGAAAGGTAGAACACCACAATCTGGGGGTTGGAGTTTAGGGTGAATTCAGAGGATGGAAGTAGATGGTGGGATGGGCTGTTTTTGTTTTATAGGATCCTCAGAGAAGTGCATTCAGAATGAGGAGGGAGTTTGGTTCACACCAAGAGAATTTGAAATTAAAGGAAGAGGAACAAAATCAAAGGACTGGAAGCGGAATGTGCGTTGCAAAGGACAGACCCTACAACGGCTGATGGAGGTATTATAAGGACAAGGGGCAGATAGGTGATGGGTTTAATTCCTTGAAGGATGAGGGAAATGTCAATAACAGAAGTGTGAAGAAATTCCCATTAGGATTCCACAACATGATTGAGAAAGAGGTAAACCTTAGTAGAAAAAAAGGTGTGTGTGATAAAGCTAAAAATGCAGATTGGTGCTGATAGTGAAGAACTTTAAGTGCAAGCAAAGGGTTTTGAAGTCAGGAGAGATTTAAGTAGCTTTCCTTGGTGGTATTAGGTAGGGTTGGCTAGAAGGAAACTGGATGAAAACAGACCTCAACCATAGCTTCCCAGTGTCCTCCACCCGCTAAACGCTCCTCAAGACACTGTTCCATCTTGACCCCTCATTGAAATGTTTCCAGGCCATTCTGTCCATGGTCAGTCTCTCCTCTGTACTTCCCAGCATACTATTCCATCCTGTGAGCAACACACTAGGGTCCTAGTGATCCCAACACAAAGCCTCTCAATTACACTCAGAAATTATCACGGGGATGAAACCATAGGATTTTATCTAAAGAGGAAGAAATGCAAATGAAAAGAAGTGGGTGGGGAAGGGACTGAGAAAAAAAAGACTGACAGGTCTTAGATTTGAGTAATAGGGAAAGTGATTTTATCAAGTCCAGAAGAAGAACTGATTGGAGAAAGGAGCTCATTTTTCTTTTAGACACCTAGGATTTGAGACCCAGTAGGATGTCCAGGTACAAACATTCACTAGAAAGTGAAAACTTTGATAATTACAAAAGAAAAGTATCCAGAATAACCTAATTCATTGACCTCTTCTCTCTTTCAGAAAGGACTTTTGTTCTGTCCTTCAAGAATAAGTCTCAAGAGAGAGGTAAATAGAAAGTGAATTGCTACCACATTTTTAATCACCAAGTTGCCAACTTTTCATGTTCAAAGGCTCATCCTTGAATCCTGGAGTTTCCCAGCTCTGAGTGACCTTCACATTTAGACACTGCGTCTTCATGTTGACTGTTTTAGTGTTCTGATACCTGTACATGCCAACATTATTTTCATGGCTGATTTGAGAGAGGGGGGCAAATAACTCTTTAGAATAAAGATCAGGACAAGAGCTGATGATGTATATGTTGTAAACAAAGATCTGGATATTTGGATGATGGCAAACACAGGGTGTTAGAAATTGAGTGCTCTAGTTTGAAAAGTAAATATGGTGTTGAAATAGATAAGAACAGAAAAGGAAAGATGATGATCCTTGATTGAACACTAAGTCATCCTAACTCAACATACTTTTTATCAAGTGCATCAGAATGGAAGAATGTGTTTGAACTAAGCTTTGTGTCTGCAGAGCCTCCTCCAGGTGAAAATGGCAGTCTATTGGCTATACCAGAAGGCTTTTCCTTAGCCTTCTTTACTTGCTTACATGCCTTCCTCCAGACACAAGTCCCATTCATGGGCTTCTCATTAGATCTGAGCCTACAGCAGAGGCAATGGTGTCACTCCCATCTTGCCCTGTAGGCTAGCTTGGCCCTTGGCTGGCTCCATTCTAAGTGTGTGAAACAATGGTCCCCCAATGCCATTTCTTGTATAAGCTGTCTTTTCCATACTGATTTGAAACACCTTGATATGTATAGGATGCTCATTGTAATAGCAAAAAAAAAAATTAGGGAAAACTACAAATGTCCATCAGTATTATAAAATAACCTAAGACACCTACAGAATGGTATTTTTTAAAAGCATAGGTGAAGATTCATTCTTCAGTCAATGGAAAACCACACACAGGTTTTGAGGTCAGGAAAGCCTTTGGAAACTCAAACTTGTAGTACTATGTTTTGTTTATGTAAATATGTAAGCCTATTCCTTTAAAAAATCTAAAAGAACTAGCTATTATGGGACAGGATTATACGAGAAATTTGCTTTCCATATTACACATTTATGTACATGTGGAAATTTTTGTAACCAGAAAAACAACAACAATAAAGATATTTAAAATCCAGATCATTAATTCATGGCCCCAACATTATAGTTTCTTCTTACTCGTACGTAGTGCCACATGTCAGCGCATGATAGCCAGGAGTTCACTTGATCCGACCTTCCATCCCACCTAGAAGGAGCCACATTGGGATAATGAGAATGAAGTCTAGTTCTGACTTCAAATAGACTAACACAGGCCTTTCCCCGGCCCCATCACTCTAGACATCACTGTTGTTCTGCAGTAGACTGAGTCCCACTGGTGTGGAACTCTGTACGTGTGTACCATCAAGACACCTGATGCCGATATTGCAAACGTGTTTTGTGGCTTCCCAAAATGGGTGGTTGATGCAGAGTCCTGGCTCAGAGCTTGTGAGAGCCTCCATCTCCAAGGGCCTAGTGTACAGGCAATAGTTACTACTATAAGGGAATGTAGTGTGGGGCTGAGGAGGACAGTTAGCAATAGGGTGAGAATTCTCTTGCTGGGGCAGGGCCTATATGGTTTGGACTTTCTACTAGGGCTGAGAGAAGGAACCCATAGCTTTAAAAATATATATTATCTTTATAAACCCATTGCTTTCTTATCAACTTGTGCAGATGTGGCAAGAGGGTAAGAGGGAGGGTGGGGCTTGAAACTGTCAGTGGTCATCACAAAACCAGAGTCAGACTCTTTTTAGAGATCAGGGGGTTGAGGAATTGTATGTCCTTTCTCTGTTATTTTTATATCATATCATGTGTGCTTGAAACAATTTCACTTCAGAGTATATGGGGATGGGAGGGTACTGGTGGCTCAGGACTCTGGATCCAATTAGAGTCTTAACTAGGAAGAGTGGGTAGGTCTAGGCTACCTTGAAATCTGTACCCTGCTCCATAGCAGGCCAGGCATCCAGTCAGAGGGCAAGAATGGCCATGGAATATCAACCCCAAGGACAAAGAAAAGCAGACTGGAGAATTCAAGATGGGAAGGCCAGAAAGATCCACCGGACTTCAGGGTGGAGGGATCCCTCTTTAATGAAGTCCTGGGGCCCAGTCAATGGAGGGAGCTGCTGAGAAGCCTCCTTTCAGTTACAAGAGAGATGAACACCATCCCCAAATCAAAGGGAATTTTCACTCTGGCTGAGTGACCAGTGTTAAGAATGGAAAAACATTTCCCTCGCTAAGCCTTTACCCAGGTCCTCATGCTTGTGTTGTGGATAGTTGAGGGTGGTGGCCTGTTCCAGCTCCTTGGATCCTTTCCTCCAGCTCCTAGTGATCTGTTTCCCACCTTTTTACCCACCACAATCTGTCTGGGGGGGTGGGGGACAATGCCACAGATGGGCACAGAAGGATGAATGCCACTTCCTGGCTCCTACCTTCAGCACACAGAAAGTGGTCTCTTGTCCATGTGGAGCCCATGCTGTCTGTCTGGGGGGGAGAGGGGAAGGGGGAGGGGGACACCAGTAGCAGAACCAGTGCTTTACTCGGCAGTGAAGATGGGGTTCCTCACCTAAATCATTTGCAGAATTTACTGGATCCCATTTTAAAGCCAGAAGAAAAATCCATATGAGTCTCAAGCCCACACAATGACCCTTGCACAGCAGCTCTTTGTGTCCTTCTGTCTGTCAGCCATGGCCTTAGGGACAGTTCTGAGTGGTCCACAGGCTTGCCTGGGATGGCACCCAGCAGGTGGGAACAGCTCTGACCCCAGGTAGGCCTGAGTGCCAGTCTGGCTCAGGTACTAAGTTGCTTTGAGTCTACAGGAATCAAAGCATTTTGTCTTCCCAGACTTGTAAAAGGAGGGAGTTGCCTACAGCCGTGTCTTCTCAAATTTCACATACCAACCACCTGGGATCCTTTAGAATGCAGGTTTGATTCAGTAGGTCTGTGTTTCTAACCAGCCCCCTGACAACGCTAAGGCCACTGGTCCTCAAACCATACTGTGTAGAAAAGGCTTCCATGACCTCCCAGTCCCTTCTGGGACAGGCAAGGACAGTGTGTCCCAGAGCCCCACAGTGTTAGTGCTCAGCGGATCTTGCTGATGCCAGGCGTGCCCACATTATCTCCTCTTCCAGTGGGAAAACTCGAATGAATGTGAGGTGTGCTGCAGAGAGGGACAGCTGCTCTGCTGTGACGCCTGTCCACGAGCCTTTCATGAGGACTGTCACATCCCACCCATGGAAGCTAAAAGGTTAGTGAGACACAGCAGCCTCATGCACACCTTCTTCCAGGTTTTGCCTCTTGTCCCTCAGTTCCAGAGGGAAGAGCAGGCCCCATGAGCATGGTGGGCATAGGTGTGCTCAGAGCAACCTGATGGGGCACATCCTCTGTCCCCTCTGGTGTCGGTGACAGCCTGTGTCTGTGAGGCTAGGCTGCCACTGCCCCAGGGAGATGTCCTCTCCTAGGTTTGCAGCACAGACTCCTGTCCAAGGGGGATGGAGATGGGAAATGCCAGTGGTCTGTGTTCTGTGCTTATTCAGAAAAGGCAGGAAACATGGCCTGGTTCCCTCATTTTGCTACATTCTCAACGGGCTAATGAGGCCCAAGACCCCCAGGGGTTAAGGCCCAGCCTCCGACACTCAGGGCTCCTTGTGCTCCAGCAGCTCAGACAGGGAAAGGGGAGCCCACCACTCACCCTGACACCACTTTCCATCTACTGACCCCCAGTTGCTACCCTCCATGGGAGGAGGGTCATTAGGTCACACCCCACCTAGGGGTCTTGGAGACTGGGAAGTGTCCCCTTCAAGCTTTGGCTGTGCCCACCAGCCACTCCTGCAAGGAGGAACAGTGGCAGCCGTAGGAATGGTGGCTGTTGCTGAGGTCTTGCCTTGCTCACCTATGCCGAACCTCCCAGGAGCCCATGGAGTTGCACCTTCTGCAGGATGAAGGAGTCTTCAGGAAGTCAGCAGTATCTCAGGGGATCTG
Organism: Myotis yumanensis; assembly: GCF_028538775.1. Taxonomy (NCBI): domain Eukaryota; kingdom Metazoa; phylum Chordata; class Mammalia; order Chiroptera; family Vespertilionidae; genus Myotis; species Myotis yumanensis. Next base: position 29,508,085 of record NW_027223759.1, on the reverse strand, counting down.
AGGTCCTGACAAGGCAGATGGGGCCTGAGGAGCAGCTGGTGAGTCAGATTCAAACCCCAAGATCTCTCCTTTCTGCTCACATGTGAGAAGTCAACAATCACAGGCTCAGGGGACAGGCACCTAAGGGTATCTGGCTTCAGAGGACCATAATTCAGTGCCCAAAAATGGAGTCTGAACAGAATTGAACCCACTTCAGGACACTTTGACAAATATGGTTGGAGGGCCTGTGTGTCTGCCTGCACATGCATGCTTGTCTGGACACAGGCTCTCTCCACTGTCTACCTGCTGCACTTCCCTTTAAAACCCCCTTGATGTTTTACAGAAATGTGAGTTCCTCCTCTTGAAGACCTACTGTCATCCACAAAGTGCCTTTTTTGCAAAGATCCCAAGTAATGTAAGTGTCACATTGGATGATTCTCATCCTCCAGTCATCTCTCTGGTGAAAAACTCAGTCTGGAAACCCGGAATATGGGTCCTGCAGAGGCTACTGTCTGCAGGGAGCAGAACCTTTAGCTGCAGGTGCTGGAGTGGGACCAACTCCACCCCACTATTCTAGCTTCATCTCCCTTGGGTCCTAGTTTTACTGTCTCTTCAGGGCAATGTCTTTCTTAAGGATAGTTTACAGATTAAGAGCTCAAACTCAGGAGCCAAACTATGGGTTTAAGTCCCAGCTCTACCACTTTTTTGCTGTGACATCTTAGATAAGTTACTTAACCTCTCCCTCCCTCAGTTTCCTCATCTGTAAAATGGTAGGTATTATAGTACCTATCTCATAGGGTTGTTGTGGCATGTTATTACCATGGCAGTTCTCAGAACAAAGCCTGGCATCTAGGTGTCAGATGGTATTATCATTACCCTGGAAATAAAGACTTGCCTTATATTTAAGTTGGATCCATCCTGTCATGATGGCTGTGCTGACACCATGCCTTTGATGACTTTGTCCCTAGATTCGAGATTATGGCGAGCCCTTTAAGGAAGCCATGTGGTTGGACTTGGTGAAGGAAAGGCTGACTGAGAAAGTGTATACAGTGGAATGGTTTGTACGGGACATACGCCTGATCTTTCACAACCATAAAACTTTTTACAAGGTGAAGTAGAAAGGACATGTCCTGCTTCCTTCTCACATCCTTTCTACTATTGTTGGTGTTTCCAGGGTTCAGAAAGCCCCAGTTTGGGATGCCATTTATTGTTGGTGCTCTTGTCCCACTTTGGGTGTCCATTTATGCTGGGGTTCATGTCCCAGCATCAAGAAGGGTTCAGGAAACTGGAAAAGGGGCTGCGTGTACATGACATAGAAATCCAGAGACTAATAAAGAGTCTGGAGATGAGATATAATTTTGAAAGGCATTGGGGGTCAGAGGACCTTCAGCTAAAGGAACTGAAGAGTACCTCCTTGTCTAAGACCCTTGCTTTTACTAACACAATTTGTCCTAAGGCAAGGTGGAGATAATAGACCTCAAAGGGTAAGGTTTCAAAGGGTACAGAACCATTGTCAGTTTGGGGAATAGCCTACGGCTGTACAGGTGTTTGGTCAGTAGGAGGCAATAACATGTAGATTAAGATGCCCTTTAACTGTCTGGCAGCCACAATCAGTTTCCTATTCAGGTTTGGGGAAATGCCTTTAGCCATTCCCAACAGGTGACTACATGTGTGACTCAACCCTGTTGAGTCCCCAAGTCTCATCAACCTTTTGATGAAACCCTTGAAATTATGACATGCTGGAATTGGTCTACGGCATTCTACTTTCCCCTAATTTCTGGGATGACAAGATTTTGCAAGAATTGTTCTCAGAAGACGAGGATTACAGGGCTGAATGTCAAAAAGAGCCACACGCAGGACAGGGAAGAAGGATCCTTGTAAATGGTGCCTGAAAAAAATTCACCTCAGTTCCCAGATTGGCAGGCTGCTCCCACTGAGACAGTCCATTTCCCCCAGCCTCCTTGTTCAAACTGAGAAGAAGGGCAATTTATGTTTCCATTATTCTTCATGCCCCAGGAATATAGAAATAGATGAGTTAATTAAACAAGATGAAATAAATTAAACTTCCAGGATGCGCATGTTTGGACTTACGACACCCAAATTTCCCAGTGAACTTAAACATCATCCAAAATTGTCCTCAGCTCTTATTGTCTTCCACCTTCCTTTGGAGGGAGAGACAATTAGTTGGAGTATTTTTCAATTTAAATCTTTATTGTTGAAAGTATTATATATGTCCCCCCTTTTTTCCCAATTGATCCCTTCTACCCCTCCCCCCACCCCAAGACATCATTAACTTTGGTTTCTTGAGTATCTCCTGGTTTTTACTCTAACTTATACAGACATTTTTGGGGAGGTAGCTAAGGAAGATTCTCACCTTCACCCAGCCTCCCTCCCTCCTGCATGCCACAATTCAGCATGTTCACAAGCCACAAATTGTGTCTATACATGGAGCTGGAGGTAGCAGAGTGGACCTGGGAATGCCTTCACGCCTGACAGTCTTAGCCTTGGAGAACAGGAGGTTCATCTTTCCTTCAAAGAGTGGGCTTTCAAGAAATGCCTTTACTTTACCTACCAGTATGTAACACCAATCTTTGGCTTCGCAGTGATCAGAATCAGCTCTTCAGTGCAGACCACCTGTCAGGTCCAAGTTACCAACCAGGCAGAGTCTCATCCATTTCAGTGTAGCAGCAGCATCTCCCCACCCATTCTGCCTGAGTGCTGGAGTGACTGAATGGTCCTAATCCGATGTCCTTAGGTTGTAGGCAGCGGGAACAGCATCAGGTGTCTGACTGGTGGGGTCAGACCAAACCTGGGTTCAGCATCCTGGGTACTTGGGTTCTGGCTAGGAAAGAATTCAGAGCCAAGGTCCAAACTGTAAGAGAAACTTTATAAATGGTAAATCATAGAGGTAGAAGAAGTAATCCTGAAAGAAATGGGTTTAGGAAACATGTTCTAGAGATAAAGGAGGGGCCCTTGGAGCTAAGGAGTGAGAAAGCAATTGGTAAGGTGCCTGGGGGAGGGGAGAGGAGGGGGACAGAAAGGAAAGGCACGGGTTGTGCAAGCTCCTGGAAGGGAGAGCGCACTGGGTCCTCCTTCCTAAGGATTTTAAGGGAGAAGATTTTAGGGGAGGCCCAGGGAAAGATCTCTTCTAGAAGTAATCCATCGCATTTGTTTTTTAGAGATGGCCTTATTTAAGTCTTATTTTATTCTTTCCATTTTGAATACTTTCATATTATTTTTGCCTATATTTCTTTATTTCTCTCTTCATATCTGTGCATTTGCTGTTTTCTCTTTCAGGCTTCTGCTTTGGGTCAGATAGGACTGGATTTAGAGGCAAAATTTGAAAAGGATCTCAAAGAAGTGCTTATTTTTCATGAAGCCAGTGAGAACAGTCTCCAGGCTCCTCCTTGACCCCATTCTGGAAGGGCTGAGGCACCTCCACTTCAGGATTCAGATGATGTGACCTTGGTCATCCTTAGATTGCCAGTGAGTCTGGGAGGTGATCAGTTGTCCCCTTGATTCAAATCCAGGCCCTTCATAGCATCATCACACCTTCCACCTCCTTTTAGTATTTTTTTTTTGCAACTAAAAAATTATACCTCACACTTAAAAAATTGAATACTTCTTTAATACCATTAAATAGCCATCATGGTTCACATTCTCCCCATTTCTTATAAATCTTTTTACAATTGATTTGTTTCAATCAAGATTCAAACAAGTTCCACACACTGCATTTGGCTACTCTGTCTCTTAAGTCCCTTTCTATTCTGTAAATTTGCCAACTTTATTCCTTGCCATCTATTCATTGGAGAGCCTGGGGCTCTTAACCTATAAATTTTTTCATATTCTGGGCTTTTGTACACTCATACCACTATGAAAAATTTATTAAGTTAAACTCTAAGTTTGTATGGAATCTATTTTTGTTTGTTACATATTTAGTATACTATTGCAGATAGTATTTTTTTTAGGATTTCACATTTGTATTTATAAATGAGATTGGTCTATAAATTTTTGTATTTTGCCATAGTTAGGCATAGGATTATCTTTACTTGGTAAAATAACTCATAAGACTTTCTACCATTTTTTATGTTCTGGAATAACATATAGTGTTTTAAAGTCATAAAATTATATAGTCTAGAGTCCTTTAGAGAGGAACTATGACTGTTTTCTCTGTGGTTTTTTTTTCATGGTGATTAGACTATTCAGATATTCTATTGCTTTTTTAAATCAGTTTAACTTTTATATTTTTCTAAGAAGTAATCCATTGCATTTGTTTTTTTTATAGTCGGCCTTATTTAAGTCTCATTTTATTTTTTCCATTTTGAATACTTTCTCTCTCTTTTTTGGCCTATATTTCTTTATTTTTATCTTCTATTCTAGAAGCATTGTAACAGTTTTTAGTTCTTCTAGTACTTACCTGAAAGTTTTCCAAGTGCATTGTAATGTTTGTTTTAAATGCCAGAGCCAAAAATAAAATACCTTTAATGTGCCACATGTTTAAACTAAAGTGTGTATCCCTCTTGTACCTGTCAGCTCCCTAATTCCTGTCTATTTGCTATTCATTATATTACTAACATTTGTATTTTTTACTCTACTTAATTATTTTAATTGTATTTAATTATATTATATGTCATTATTTTGTTATTTTTATTACATCAGTTATTTATTTGGTAACATCAAATTTTGTGTTATATCATAATCCATAGTCATGAAAATAATAGTGATGTATTTCTGCTTTTACAGTTCAAGTTTCCCCACTGGTCTTTTCTTGCATGACTTTTCCATACTTCATTTTTGTTCCATCTTTCAGTCAACTGAATTATATTTTTAAGTAATTTTTAAAGAAGAATACATGGGTGGTATGCTTTCTTTGCATACACAGAACGCCCTCTATTGTTTTCATCATTAACCATGTATTGTACTACAATATACACTGAGTGGCCAGATTATTATGACCAGCCAGATTATTATGACCACCCCATCAGTACTTCATTGACACTTCCAAAAATACTGAATATTGAAAACTTCCTAAGCAAATACTCTCACGGTTTTATTATTATTATTTGCATAACTAATTCACTTCATTGTACTGATGGGTGGTCATAATAATCTGGCCACTCAGTGTATATCTTATCACAATTTCTGACCTTCAGAGTTGACTTAGACTTTGTTCCACTGCCTTGGGGCATTTTGTTCTACAACCCTCAAGTCTGAGGTCAGCCAGAATTCTATCTCTTTGTTAGTGTTTGGAAATGTATAGGATTTTCCCCTTTACCTCTGTAGCTATGTCTTTAGTTATTTTTGACAGGATAGGATTCAGTGTAATATTGCTACCATTGATCTTGCTTGGCACACTGAGCCCTTTCAATATACATAACTGGTTCTTTTTTCAGTTCCATTAAATCTTTGTGATCCATTTATTCTGGGCTCACTTTCAAGAACATCTGTTATCCATATGCTGACTACCTATTCTCTGTCCTCCCTATTTATCATTAAAAAAAGAAGAAGAAAGTTCCAGAAAGCACTCCTCCTCTTAGGTCATTAGTATGAGACTTAAATATACTAACTTAAAACGATTGTAATTCTATGTCAATATTTTAAACTGGATGATTTTTTCAGCATTTTAATAATGCAAATTGCTATCTATTAACCAAGCCTCAAAGGATATAAGCTTTTCATCACAATACTTTCCTTTTCTCAACACAAAAATAGAAAAAGGTCATTGCAACTTACAAAGTTGTCCTGATCTGTGTTTCCGAGTTTTCATTCTTATTTAATGTCAATGGAGGATTTTTATGGACTGAGTTGGGTCCCCCCCCCCCCCCAAATTCATAGGTTGAAGCCCTAATCCCCAATGTGACTATATTTGGAGAGAGGGCCTATAAGAAGACATTTAAAGGTGAAATGAGGTCAGTTGCCTGTCCTTTGCACCCCCAAGCCCACATTGCCTGTAACCTGTAACCATTATACCTGTTCTTATCCCTTTTGCCTACCTCCCCATGTAATCTTTATCTTTCTACCCAATTATGGATGACCTACTGCTCTCCCATGTTGCCAGCAATATTGGAAAATCTTGAAAAGAAAGAGGGGGAAAAAAAGATTAAATGAGGTCCAAAAGGTAAGGCCTGATTTGTGTCAAATTTGTGCCCTTGTAAGAGGAGAAAGAGGCAGCAGAGATGTCTCTCCACACAGGCACAGAGGAAAGGCCATGTGAGGACGCAGCAAGCAGGTGGCCATCTGCAAGCCCGGAGAGCACTCACCAGTAACTGAATCAGCTGGCACCTTGGTCTGTTGTGGAAGCCACCCAGTCTGTGGGTTTGTTAGGGCAGCCCAAGCTGACCAATCCAAAGAATGAGTGACACCTCCACAGCCCGTCTCTCCCCCATAACCAGGCAGGGCTGTCCAATAGGATCTCCCAGTCTCCCAGTGAGGAACTGAAGGGATAGTGTGCTGGAGCTTCCGTGGAGGTGCCTAGTGCCACAGGATGATAAATTGAAAATGTATAGACATCTCCTAGGTCCTATTTACAAGTGTTTCCACAATAATGTGAAGTGTGACATGGACTGACTTCACCTATGATCCAGAAAAGGGCAGAGGCAGTTTGAGCACTTAAGAAAAGCATATAATGAAACAGAATTTCTTTTATTATATAAGAAGACGGCAAATATGGCCTTAAAGACTGCCACTCCTGGTGCCATTATGAAAGAAAATGGTGGGTCCTAGAGATAATAATTCTCTTGGGATTATCTTTGGATTTCCGAATTCTTCTAATGGGAGCACTAAAGCTTTCTCTCCCTAGAGTGTTATGATAAAAGATCTCCCACCCTACTGGTTCCCAGTGGGCAGAATTGCTGTGGTCTACATGATCTTGTATCCATTTGTGACCCTTTCATCCTGGCACTGGTAAGCTAAAGTAACTCTCTCTCTCTCTCTCTCTCTCTCTCTCTCTCCCTCCCTCCCTCCCTCCTTCCCTCCCCCTCCTTCCCCCCATCATGGGTCTTGATTGCTTTATCACTAAAAAATAAAAATAAAAACACTAAAGAGTCATTTATTTCTTTTAAGTGGGAAGTCTCAACCACTAGCAGTCTGGTTGCCATGACAACCAAGACCCCTATCTCTGAGACCGTCTCTTTCTTTGGTTCCCTTTTATTGCTGTATGTACTGCTTTTCTGGTTTTCAAACTATTTCCACCCCCAAGAGCAGGGTTTGGTTTATTCTGCTGAGTTCAGCTGGCCTTCCCCCACTCCCTATGAGCTGTAGGCTCAGGCCACCCTCTTTGGGTCTCCTGCTGCCCAGGCCCACCCAGTTCTGATGCACACCTCCTTACACACTAATGTCTCTTAATGAAACCAGTGTAAGTGACAGCCTGGCAGACAATGCCAGTTGCCTCTCCCTAGGAATCTCTTCTAGTCCTGTACCCAGGCTATTTCTCTCTTCCTGATCCAGCTGGGTTTTATTCCTTCCCTCCTGCACTGGCCAGGGCTGCTGAGAGCCCAGGTCAACTCAGGGCTGCCTCCATCCAAGTTGTGAGACAAGAGATTATAAATGACTCAACAATGGTTCCCTGAAGCTTGCAATGTTAAAGCTGCAAAAATGGAACAAAGAAAAGCTTTGCAGAAAAATGCCTGAAGGAATTCTATGTAAGAATCTATCCCCCCCTCCAGCTGACACCAAAATTCAACCTTGGAAAACACATTTTTAGGAGCTGGGAAGGTGTGGTCCCCTGGTCAAATACATCTGCCCTCAGGAGAGGTAGACTTCATTGGCAATCAGATTCTGGGCTGAGTACTACTTGTCTCGGGTGCTTTCCAGGCTCGGGCAGAGTCAGGCTCCGAGATTAGCTGCATGATGGACTTCTGCAGGCAACTGTGCAATGCTGTTCCGCCACCAGAGGGCAGTGTGGACCCGCTCCAGAGACAGAAAGGAAGTAAAGATAGTGAAAGTGGGAACTAGAAGGAAGTAGAGAGGGCTTTTAAGGGGGGCAACCTGCTCTCAATGACTCTGTGATTGACCATCCAGCAACAGGAGCACCAACCAAAAACCAGATCAGGTTGGCTAAGAGTAACCAGTTGGACTGTCATGGTTAGGCATGTGCTTATGTCTGGAAAAACTTTAAGCGAGGATTTTCTTACTGGGACAGAGGCCAGAGGTCCCTTCTTTTTCTTAAATTAATTAATTTTTAAATCTTTATTGTTGAAAGTATTACCTGTGACCCCTTTTTTCTCCCTTTAACTCCTTATAGCTCATCCCAACCCCGCACCCCAGGCCTCCACTCCGCTATTGTCTGTGTCCATAGGTTATGCATATATATATACAAGTTCTTTGGTTGATCTCTTCCCCTCCACCTATGAATCCCTGCCTCCCCTTTGCAGAGGTACCTTCTGTATCACAAGCTTGGGACCTCACAGCTAGCATAATGCAACAACTGAGGTGCATTCATCAATGTGCGGGGGAAAGAGGGCCGTGCAGTCTAGTTTTTCATCAAACAGGTTGTGGACACGTGGTAGGCTCAGCCACGTGGAGATGGCCAACAGCTCACTCAGACCTGAATTACTGACCCTCCCATTTGCAAGAACATGACCTGCTCTCCAGGATGCTGCAGGCCAAGGATCAGGTCCTCACTGCCAGAAGGGTCTTTGGTCCTAATAAAGTAAACCTGACAAGATGATGTTTATAGAGGGGTCCTCTGAGATGGTTGCACATCTGTCTGCTTCCCATCAAACTTGTTGAGGAGGAAAACTTTCTCCTCTGCCCTTCAGGGTCTAATAATTAAACTGACAAGAGAGATTAACAGGAGAAAAAACAAACTTAACTTTGTACATAAGGAGGCTCCATAAGATTATGGGATCCCACAGACAGTCATGTAATTGAGGCTTATATGCCATTCTGAACTAAGGAGAAGGGGGTAGGGGCTGGGACTTGGGGGAGGAAGGCAATGCAGAGGAAGATGGGAAGGGCAAATGTTGGTAAATAAATGTTTGCCCTGCCCTGCAGAGACAATGGGACACAGAAAGGAATTAGATCTCCAAGCCCTGCCCAACCCCAAGCCCACCACACCTAGCCCACACATTCTTTGTAGTTATTTCTGGTGATAGCTCCTTCCTAAAACAGGCCCTCCATCTAAATTCGTTCTAGGCAGTTAAGGAGGAGATGAGAAGTTCTTCCAGAGCCTTTTGTTTCCTAAAAATAATCAGCCTAAAAGAATCCTCATGCCAAAGAGACATATTTTGGGGTGGAATCCTGCTTCCCTACAAAATGGTCAACCACTTCAGAATCACCAGGGAGCTTGTTTAAATGCAGATTCTGGGATTCCCAACCCTGGATAAAAATCTCTAGGTTTGATGCCCGGGAAGCGGTGTTTTTAACAAGTTTGCCAGAGGACCCTTTTTGGGAACTGTTAGGCTTGGCATCCATTGCACTAAGATAAGATTGGTCTTTTGTCTGACTTAACCTTTTGACAAGGGAACAAATTTAAGGCTTCTGGGAAGAGAAAGGAGTTGAGAGTAAGGAGATAGGGAAGACTAAGAGGAAAAGCAGCGGTGTGGGCCAGGTTTGGGGCGGGGGGGGGGGGGGGGGTGCGGAGTGAGCATATGAGAGGAAAAAAAGACTATTATTGAGCAGCTGTCAACAGGACTTCAGTGATGGGTGAGTGGAGAGGATCTTCCAGATGCTTTGCTAGGAGCCAATCTTGAGAGACTTGAGATGTTTCCTTTAGGTGCTCGTGCTGAAGCTATTTTGGATGATGAGCTGGTATTCTATTTCAATGTGAAATCGCCCTGAGCTGGCTGCCAGGCACCCCCATTATATTCAGGCTACAGGCAGTTGTAAACATCATGGGAGCCAGACTATTGACAGGTCCAGACCGAAATGCTTTCCTGCAGTGGCTGCATGGAGAAACACAAAGTGAAGACAGGAGGGGCCCAGAGCTGAGGACCAGAGGCCCCAAGCTGGCAGTGAAGCAGCGACAGCCACACCTTGAAAGAAGCACTGGGAACACCCACCTTCCAGGGACCCAGTACCAGGAGGGGAAAGGAATGTCCCTAGCAGAACAACCCCTTTTCCTCTAAGTGCTTCAAAGAATAATTCCCACTGTTCTGCTTTTTAGGGGGTGAAGTGGGGGGTTGGAGAGAAGGAACACTGTACCCAAGGGAGGGAGGAAAGGGTGTATAGTGGTGGGCTCCCACTTCACTCCCCAAATAATCTAAAACCAAAGCACACCTTACCCTGAAGAATTAATTTCCTTCTGACTCCTGCTCCTGATCCCCAGGAAAGATTTATAGTTCTATTTAGCTGAGTCCTTCAACCTAGGTTTCTTCCACTTAACTAACATGGTCTATTTCACAAGTTATTTCTTGAGAACTACTCAGCCTGGCTTGGGCTTTATTCTGCTGAAAGAACACCTGCCCTTGGCCCTGGAGTATATAAAGTTTTCTTTCACTGACAGATAACGCAGGGTGCCCAGCCCCAAATCAATTATCCTAGTTTCTCAGAAGGGAAGAAGTGTCATTTCATCTAATCACATATACAAAGTGCTTGGCACACAGTGGCCGCTCATAAAGCTAAGTCATTGCCATTGCCTGAGATAAGTGAGAGTTCCTTGCCCTTGACCTGAGTTGTCCCAGGTCCTCCTTACCCTCCTGCCCTTCTGTGCCTGTGGAGCTGAGGTCCCATCATGCTTCATGCTTTGGCCCCACTACAGAACAGGTAACCAGCTCCTGACAGGCTGACCAGATCCATGACCCTGGCTAAGGTCAGGCAGGGGGATCCTCAAAGAGAACAGTGACCACTCCCAGCCCAGAGGAGACCATCTTCTCAGGGAGTGAGCCAACTGGGGACTAAGGAAAGCTGGGAGGGTAGAATTTCTGAGACTGGCCACCTTCTGTTCTTTATTTTCCTAGATACAGTTTTTACTGTGGGAAACTCTTTTTTAAAAGAGGGGTGATGTTTTTCTCAGAGACATTCACAGCAAGGCATCATTCCTGCCTCACTTCTCACCCCATCCCTCCCCCAGCTCCCAGGGTGGAAATTCTTGATCCATCCCAAGGTCCAGCCTCAGTGACAATCCAGACAAGAGGCAGAAACTTGTAAGCAGCCAAAGAGCTGGCCCATGATTTGCTCGCTCTGCCTTTAAGTAGCATAAATATAGAATTGGCCACTAAGTTATGGATTCCTTGGCCATCTGGAATGTTGGATGTGTGTAGAAAGTGAGGACGGAAATGGAGTTTCACATGCCCCACTCCTAAAAATTCCCAGAAAAGAAGATGTTTTGTAAATGCCAAAAATGTGATAGGATTTTCCATGAAATCAGCAATAACAATTATGAAGCATGAGTCATGGTTCTGTTTGTTCAGAAACTATGAAAATCATAATTTCTCATCATGATAGAAATCAAACACCTAACTTGTTCAACAAGTTGTTCTAGAACAATTAGATATCATATGCAAAGAATTCCCAAAGATGTCCACTCTCTATTTTTAAAAATAAAATAAAATATGGAAAGTACTCTGAATTATCCAAGTGGGCCTAATCTAAGCTTATGACCCCTTAAAAACAGAGAACTTTCTCCATCTGTGGCAGAGGGAAAAATTAGAGTTTCCAAGCATGAGAAGGATCCCATGTGCTTTTATTGGCTCTAAGAGTAAGGGACCCACATTCAAGAATCAGAGAGAGGCCTCCAGGAGTGAGGGGCAGCCCCCACAAGGAAATGGAGACCTCGGTCATACAACCGCAAGAAAAAGGATTCTGACAACAATCTGAATGACCTTGGAAGTAGGTTCTTCTCAAGGTTCTCAATATGAACCCAGAGAACCAACACCTTGGTTTGGGCCTTGAGAGAAACCAGAGCTGAGAAACCAACCAAAGAACCCACTTTTCCTCTTCATCTATTCTGACCTATAGAACTGTTAAATAATAAATTTGTGTTGTCTTCTGACACTAAATTGGTGGTCATTTGTGATGAGAATAACAGAAAACTAATAAAGAGAGCTTGAGTTAAATTTCTAAGATAAGACATAAAAAACATAAACTGCAAGGGAAAATTTTGGATAAATTGAACTTCATTAAAATTAAAACCATCTGTTCTTTGAAGATACTTTTAAGAAAATGAAATTTAAAGAACCAAGCCAAGACCAGAAGAAAATATCTACAAAACACATATCTGATGAAGTACTTGAATGCAGAATATATATATTAAAGAATATTATACAGACACCCAACAGCAGACCAGAGGAGCGCAAGAATTAAGTCAAAGATTTGAAATACGAAGAAGCAAAAAACACCCAACTGGAAAAGCAAAATGAAAAAAGAATCCGAAAGTACGAAGATAGTGTAAGGAGCCTCTGGGACAGTTTCAAATGCACCAACATCAGAATTATAGAGCTACCAGAAGATGAGAGACAGCAAGATATTGAAAACCTATTTCAAGAAATAATGACAGAAAACTTCCCCCACCTGGTGAAAGAAATGGACTTACAGGTCCAAGAAGCACAGAGAACCCCAAACAAAAGGAATACAAAGAGGACCACACCAAGGCACATCATAATTAAAATGCCAAGAGCAAAAGACAAAGAGAGAATCTTAAAAGCAGCAAGAGAAAGAGACTCAATTACCTACAAGGGAATACCCATACGTCTGTCAGCTGATTTCTCAACAGAAACTTTGCAGGCCAGAAGGGGATGGCAAGAAATATTCAAAGTGATGAATACCAAGAACCTACAACCAAGATTACTTTATCCAGCAAAGCTATCATTCAGAATTGAAGGTCAGATAAAGAGCTTCACAGATAAGGAAAAGCTAAAGAAAGGAGTTCATCACCACCAAACCAGTATTATACGAAATGCTGAAAGGTATCCTTTAAGAAGAGGAAGAAGAAGAAAAAGGTAAAGATACAAATTATGAACAACAAACATCTATCAACAAGTGAATCTAAGAATCAAGTGAATAAATAATCTGATGTACAGAATGAACTGGTGATCATAATGAATCAGGGACATAGAAAGGGAATGGACTGACTATTCTTGGGGGGGAAAGGGGAGTGGGAGATGCGGGAAGAAACTGGACAAAAATCGTGCACCTATGGATGAGGACAGTGGGTGGGGAGTGAGGGCGGAGGGTGGGGCAGGAACTGGGAGGAGGGGAGTTGGGGGGGGGGGAAAGAGGAACAAATGTAATCTGAACAATGAAGATTTAATTAAAAAAAAAAAAAGAAATAGAGAGGAGAAAGAATTACTTTCCGTCTCTCTCTTGCAGCCTGTAAGATTCTCTCTTTATCCTGAACATTTGCCATGGTAATTATGATGTGTCTTGGTGTGGGTCTTTTCGGGTTCACCTTGTTTGGGACTCTCTGGGCTTGTGTGACTTTTTTCTTCCCCACCTCAGGGAAGTTTTCTGATATTATTTCTTCGAATAGGTTTTCTAATCCATGTTCATCTTTCTGTTGTTCTGGCACCCCTATTATTCGTATGTTGTTTCGTTTCATGTTGTCCCAAAGCTCCCTTAGGCTCTCCTCCTGTCTTTTAATTTTTTTCTCCATTTGCCGTACAGTTTGAGTGTGTTTTGCTTCCTTGTCTTCTAATTCACTAATTCGGTCCTCCGCTTCTCCCAGTCTACTGTTGATACTTTCAATGGAGTTTTTTATTGAAGCTATGTCACTCTTCATTTCTTCTTGGGACTTACTTAAGTTGTTGATTTTTTCATCTGTTTCTTCTAGCTTCTTGCATAAGTAGTTGAGTTTTTCATCTGTTTCTTCTTGCTTCTTGAACATGTGGTGCATGTACTCTAGGAACCTTATTCTGAATTCTTTTTCTGTCATGTTGCATATCTCTGTCTCACTTAGCTGCTTTTCTGGCGAGTCCTCCTTTTCTTTCCTTTGGGGGTTTCTTTGCCTACCCATGTTTGATCTCGCTGACATATGTAGATGTTGAGATGTTCAGTGGCTGCTCCCTGGGTGGCAGGGGCTCCTTGGGTTGTGAGAGGAGAAAGAATTAATAAATAAAATTCCTTACCTGAGACCAAAAAAAAATAAAAAAATAAAAAATAAATAAAATTTAAAGAACCAAGCCAAGACCAGAAGAAAATATCTACAAAACACATATCTGATGAAGTACTTGAATCCAGAATATATATATTAAAACTTATAACTCAATAATTCAGAAATCAGAAGACCCCAAATTTTTTTAAGTGGGGGGGACGGAAGATTTGAACAGACACTTCATCAAATAAGATATACACATGGCAAATTAAGCACATAAAAAGATGTGCAACATCACTAGTCATCAGGAAAATACAAAGGAAAGCCCCAGTGAGACAGCATTGCATACCTATTACCACAGCTAAAAGTTAAAAGACTAACAATACGAAGAGTAGGCAAGGATGCTGAGCAACTAGAAATCTCATACATGGCTAATGGAAATGCAAAATGGTACAGCCATATTGAAGAATAGTCGGGTAGTTTTTATAAAATTAAACCTATGCTTATCATTTGATCCAGCAACCCTCTCCTAGGTAGTAAAATGAAAAACATATAAGTCCATACAAAGACTTACACAGGATGTTCGTAGTAGCTTTTATTTGTAATGGTCAAAAGCTGAAAGTAACTCAAATGTCCATCAACAGGTGAATCATTAAACAAACTATAGTATATTCATGCAATGGAATACTACTCAGCAATGAAAAATAACAAACTACTGATAAATGCAACAACATGGATGAGTCCCAAGAGCATTGTAATAATTGAAAAAAGTGAGACTCAGAAAACCGGTGTTATTAGCCTGCCAGGATTGTCTTAAGAAAATACCACAGACTGGGTGGCTTAAACAACATAAGTTTATTTCTCACAATTCTGGAGACTAGAAGTATTGGGAGAATTGGTTTCTGGTAAGAGCTCTCGCTTCCTGGCTTGCTGACTCTGCCTTCTGGCTGTATCCTCACATGGTCTTTCCTCTGCATGTTCATCCCTGATGTCTCCCTCTGCTGTCAAATTGGATTAGGGCCCCACCCATGTGACCTCATTTAACAAACCTTAATAATGAATACTGGCCTTGCTAGCCACGACATTGAAATAGCAGAACATGATAGGATGTGAGTAGGAAACAACTTTCTTCTTTCCCCCAGGTCCATTCAAACCCCATTTGTAGATTCAGCTTTACCTGTCCTCCGATAAAAACTTGGGTGAGATCTTGAACCCCATACTTTTGTCTCTTGCTCTTTTCTTTTTTAATTGTGACCAAAAATAACCCTACATAGAATATGACATCTCAACCATTTTTAAGTGTACAGCTCAATTATGTTAAATACTAGAATTTGTGCATGGGTGGGGTCCGGCCAGCCCATCCTGTTCGGGACAATTGGGCCAGGCTGGCTGGGGGGGAGGGGCTGAGGGCAGTTGGCCGGCCAGCCCTGCGCCCTGGTCAAATTCCCAGTCAAGGAGACAATTTGCATACTAACCTTTTTATTATATAGGATATTCACATTGTTGTGAAACAGACCTCCAGAACATTTTCATCTGAAAAAAGTGTTCATCTGAAACTATAGCCATTAAACAACTCCCATTTTCCCCCTCCCCTCAGCCCTTGGTGACCACCATCCTGTTTTTTGTTTCTATGAATTGGCCTACTTTAGATACCTTATGTAAGTGGAGTCAGACAGCATTTGTTTTTGTGAGACTTGCTTATTTCACTTAGCATAATGTTCTCAAGGTTCATTCAAGTAGACCGTGATAGGATTTCCTTCCTTTTGAAGGCTGAATAATAGTCTATTGTAAAAATAAACTACATTTTGTTTATCTATTCATCCATTGATAATTTGGGGTGCTTTTACCTCTTGACTATTGTGAATCGTGCTGCTATGAACATGTATATACAAATATCTCATCTAGACTCTGTTTGCAATTCTTTTGGATATATACTCAGAAATAGGAATCTGAGATTATATGGTAGTTCTATTTTTAATTTTTTTAGAAAACATCATACTGTTTTCTTTAGCAATTGCACCATTTTACAGTCTCACAAAGGTTCCAATTTCTTTCACATCCTCTTTAACTTGCTATTTTTCTGGGGATATATATATCTTCCGAATATATATATTTATAGCCATTCGAATGGGTGTGAAGTGTTATCTCATTTTGGTTTAGATTTGTATTTTGTCTTGTCTCAAATTTTAAAAAGTCCTTTGGTTATTTTCAGCTCCAAAGAACAATCTCATTCTATCAAACATGATAAGCAGAATAACACCCCCTATCCCACAAAGAGGCCCTAATCCCTGGAACCTATGGATATATTAAGCTACATTATAAGGGGGATTTAAGATTGCAGATGGAATTAAAGTTTCTAATCACTGCACTCTACCCCAGATTGCCTGTGACTCCTCCAGGGTTAGAGAGATAAAGGCTGGGAGGAGATATAAGGAGCAGGAAAGATCATCCTTGCTGAAGGCAGATGTAATATGATGTTTGCATCTTCTAGGTGGAGCAGATTCCCAATGGTGATTCTTTCTCTTCTATACCATGGTGTGGGGTCCTCAGTCAAAGTGAGCCTCTCTGGCTAGCTACTTCTCATCCCATTTTCAGCCTCTGCAGCCAATGGTAACCTCCAGCCTCCTCCTGCTGACAGCCCCTCCCCTTCGGTATGAAGCCTTTTCCAACAACCCCAAGGCCAGGTCCTTCCCACAGGTCTTCTCGGCTCATAAGAACACTCTGGCCTCCTTTCCCCTAGCCTGCCAGGGTGTATGAGCAGTGTTCTCTAAACAATAGCCTGGATTCATTCAACATTTTCTTAGGATGGATACTATGAACTACTTTTCTGTTCTTGCTTTTAGGGATTTTGCCCAAGTTCATTCTTAGTTAGTCAACATGCGTTTATATGGCATATCTACATAAAAGCCAGAAATAGTTTCATACAGAGATAATAGTTGCAATTAGAGTGGATAAAATGTTTTTAAAAACTTATAAATGTTGAGATAATTCACACTTTTTCCCTTAGGTGATTTATTTTTTTAGAAATATGTCTTCTCTGAACATTTCCACCAAACCCTTTCTGACTTTAAATTCAATATCATTGCACCATTTCTATGAGGGAAAATAACATTTTATAAGAACTTGCAACTAATTGTCAGTTACTTTAGGCCCCTCTTCGTCTCTCCCCTTCTCTCCTGCATCTTGCCCAAGTTTATGGTTCTCTAGGGGTACAAAGGATTTTCACATCAGAACATAGATTATTAATGATGTCATTCATGACATAAATTATTAATTATTCTAAATATCAAATTTAAACAACTTCCCAATCCAAGTTCAGGATATCAAAGCCAAAATTATCTCACAAATGAAAAATTCTCAATAGTTTATAGATCTTTCTTACTAGTTTGAGATAATTACTTGAGGAAAACACAGGAAACCAGTAACAGTTGTTGACTGTCAAAAGAGAACTGGAGCCCGTCTGGTGTGGCTCAGTGGTTGAACATTGAACCAGGCACCAAAAGGTCACTGCTTTAATTCCAATCAGGGCACATGCCTGGGTTTCGTGCTCCATCTCCAGCAGGGTGCATGTAGGAGACAGAGCCCATGGATATTGATGTTTCTCTTCGATGTTTCTATCTCCCACTTCCTTTCTCTTAAAAATCAATAAAAACTTATTTTAAAAAAAGAGAGAAGAACTGGAGACTTGGAAAAATGGGGAGGAGAAAGACATACTTTTCAGTAAATATAATTTTGAACCTTTTGAATTTTATATTATACATTCTCAATTTTTAAAAATTGTTTTTAAAATTAATAATTTGCTTTTGAAAAGAAAAACTACCATTCTGATACTCAAATAATGTTATCAGTAGAAGTTACCTTTTGATATCAGAAAATAGAGCTTAAGTTTTAAGGATAAAAAAAGTTTTAAGAATAAATTAAATTGTGTATATTAGATCTACACAATTTTAACTGAGTTAAGCTTGGTAATTTTTGAGACATTCTCCCAATCTCAGATTACTTAAAATTTCAACACAAACAAAGAGACAGCCCTACCTGGTTTGGCTTAGTGGATAGAGCATCAGCCCAAGGACTGAAGGGCCCCGGGTTTGATTCCTGTCAAGGGCATGTACCTTGGTCACAAGTTTCCCCACCCTGGTCAGGGTGCGTGCAGGAGGAAACCAATCAATGTGTCTTTCTCACATCAATGTTTCTCCCTGTCTCTTCCTCTCCCTTCCACTCTCTCTAAAAATCAATGGAAAAATATCCTCGAGTGAGGATTAACAAAACAACAACAACAACAACAACAATAACAAACAGCTTGAGTTTTAGGAAAAGGGAGTTTGTAGAAAGGCATGTCTTATGGACTAATGAGTCCTTTTCATCTTTTGTCAAGTGCCTGATGTCTACCAGGGAGACAAAGGTAATAAGCCCTGGTGCCCACCCTGGAGAAGACTTGCACATTAGAAAAGAGAAGGTGATTTTTTGAATTCTCAGAGTTGGGGTTGGAGGAAGAGGGAAGCCTTAGACTGAACAGAGAAGACAAGAACTTAAAGTCAAAGTGGAGTCTACACATGACACAGAAGCCACTAGAATCTAAATACAACAGGGGTCTTCACCACTATTTCATTGCAGTGTTATTTACAATAGCCAAGATTTGGAAGCAGCTCAAGTGCCCTTCAGTAAATGAGAGGATAAAAAAAAGCTGTGGTACATTTACACAATAGACTACTACTTGACAGTAAAAATGAAGGAAATCTTAACTTTTGCGACAGCATGGATGGACCTGGAGAGCATGATGTTAAGTGAAATAAGTCAGCCAGAGAAAGACAAGTACCATGTCATCTCACTATACTAATATGTGGAATCTAATTAACAAAATAGAAACAGATTCATAGATACAGAAAACAGATTGACAGTTGTCAGAGGGGAGGGGAGTTGGGGGACTGGGTGAAAAAAGTAAAGAAATTAAGCAAAAGAAAAAACAACACAAAACTCATAGACACAGACAACAGTATGCTGATTACCAGAGGGAAAGGGAGGTGAGGGGATACAGAAGAGAGTAAAGGGGGGAGGGGTAAATGGTGACAGAAGGAGACCTGACTTTGGGTGGTGAAAACACAATACAATATACAGATAACATATTAGAGAACTGTACAAGTGAAACTTATGTAATTTTATTAACCAATGTCACCCCAATAAATTAAATAAAAATTAAAAGAATAGCTTTTTAAAATAAATAAATAAATAAATAAATAAAAATAATGGGGGTCGGGTACTAAGGATGGGAGAATATAGTCAAAGCAAAAGGTGAGAAAAGGCTCTTTTCCACAAGCCAGGTGTCTGCACCCAAAGCAAAGTGAAGAAGCAAGGCTCAAATTTCCCCAGCAATTGGTCCAGCTCTTAGTAATGATGAAATGATCACCCTGGGTCAAGTCCTGTCTTAAAGGGAAGGTCCTGGCTTTCTAAGCTCCTGCAAGGCTTTTCTAAGCCTCAGCATTTTTCATCTCTAAGTCAGGAATAGTAATATCTGCATATAAAATTGTTATGAGGATTTGGCATCTATATCTACACTAATAAAAGAGAAACATGGTAATTGGCGTACGACCGCTACCCTTCCCATTGGCTAATCATGGGCAATATGCAAATTAGCTGTCAGCAAAGATAGCGGTTAACCGCCAACCAAGATGGCGGCTAATTTGCATATTACCGGCAGGATGGGGCAGCGCCATCTTGCCCGCCCCTCCGCCATCCAGGCCTGCTATCTGTGACCTGGATGGTGGGCGACCCAACCCAGGGCTGACGAGGCATGACCGCAGCTGTCCCCTACTGGCCAAGACCCCAACCGGCTCTCCCACCAGCAGACCGGGATTGGCCTGGCGGCTTCAGCTTCCGCCCGAAGTCACGCCCCCCAGACCCCCTGCTGCCAGCAGACAAAGGCTGGGGAGGCAGAGGCCCCCAACCTGCTCCCCCAGCAGACTAGGGCTAGGGAGGCGGCTGCTGCAATCGCCCGCACTCACGCCCCAACCCGCCTGATTGCACCCAAGCCTCTCCCGCTGGCAGACTGGGGCTGGCGGGTTGCCAGGGACCCGCATTTCCTCGGGCAGACCGGGGCTGGCGGGGTGGCTGCGGCATCTGCCCGCAGTCACGCCCCCAACCCGTGAGTGCAGGTGATCACCCCAAAACCGCTCCCGCTGGCAGACCGGGGCTGGCGGATTGCCCTGGACCCGCATTCCCCTGTGTGCACCTGCCCGTGGGATCACAGCAGCAATCACGAAGCAGGAAAGGGCGGCCTGCAGCCAGCCCCTGTGTGCGACTGCCCGTGGGATGCAGCAGCAATCACGAAGCAGGAAAGGGCGGTCTGTAGCCAGCCCCTGTGTGCACCTGCCCCTGGGATGCAGCAGTGATCACGGAGCAGGAAAGGGCGGCCTGCAGCCAGCCCCCCTGTGTGCCTTTCCCTAGGTAGTCCTGGGGATCCCACAGTAGGGAAGGGCGCCCCACCCTGGCCACAGCTCAGGGGAGAGTACAACATGCAGTGGAGGCCAGGAGCCTGAGTGATCAACAGAGAGGGGCACCTGCTTGAAGCCTTCAGGGTGTGGCTGGTGGTAGGCCTCCAGCAGACGCACACACACACACACACACACACAGCGCCTACTCTGAGCTTCCAATGTGGTTGGGAGCAGACCACCAGTGGGCACACACACCCGGCAACTGCTCGGAGCCTATGTGGCGGGGCTGGGGACAGGCCCCCAGCAGACACACACACACACACACACACACACACACACATGGGGACGGCTGCACCGAGCCTCTGCTGCCAGACTGTGGCCATCAGTAGGACATCCACTGAGGGCTCCCAGACTGAGGGGCAGGCTTGGTTGAGGGAACCCTATCCCCCAGTGCATGAATTTCGTGCACCGGGCCTCTAGTACATATATAAAAGCCTAAGCGACCGTTATGACCAAATGATTGAACTGGTCAACCAGTCACTATGACATGCACTGACCACCAGGGGGCAGATGCGCAACGCAGGAGCTGCCCCCTGGTGGTCAGTGCACTCCCACAGCCAGGCTCCCATGGTCCCCATCACCCCAACGCCTTGGCCGGCTAACATCCTGCAGTCCCTCCTCCCCACCCCCCCCACCCCCCACTCCCCACCACACACACACCCCTCAGGGCCTGCTGGCCTTGGTTGCCCCAATAGGGACTGGGTGAGACAGCTCCAATCAGCCCCAAAGGCCAGCCAGGCCAAGGGACCCCACCCATGCACAATCCGTGCACTGGGCCTCTAAGTAGTGTATATAAAATGGCTTACATCGTGACAGGAGCATAATAATTGCCCAATACATGGTATCTATTTTCTTTGTTGTCATCATAGTTTGTGGTTGTTGTTACCTGTAAATGAAGCTAAATATTGTAATGATGGACCTCATTCAATCTTCATGTCACACTCCTTTTGGGGTAACTACATTTCCCAGACTACTTAGCTCTTAGAGTCTGGATGTCAGGTATGTTCCACCAATTAGAGGAAATCAAGTAAGAATTGGAGGATGGAATGTCTTCCTGTTGCTGTTTATTTTGGCAAACAAAATCACAGAGCTATGAGTGGCACGAGGCAGCAGGGGCCATGGTGGAAGCAGCTGCTTGACCTCCAGATCACAGCTGCAGTAGATGACTCTTGACATCAATCAATGGTGGCCCTGACTTCCAAGCCTCCAACCCTTCCAGTGACTTTGTGAGCATCTAATTCCTGTATTAGCTCCTTTGTGTTTAAATACCTAAAGTGGTAATTCCTTTTTCTAGAAATGAATCCTGACTGATTCACAGATGGATGTCTCATGTAAAGAAATTTCATATATAAACTTATCTGAAAGAATTTATGCCATACTGCTGCCTCAAACTTTCTTAGATTTAAATAACATGTTAATTCTATTTAAACCAGTTCAGTGTTCTCTTTATTGATGCCATTCTCTTTGAGAGGTGTTGACATGACACAAAGTTTCCTGGAATCCTGAACAGCTAACACTGTATTTGTATATCATGTTGAAAGGCAGAATATATTTTTGTGACAATCATAATGCATCCATTGTATTCCTTTATACTTAATTTTATTGAGAAAATGACTCCTGGGATAGTTTTGCTTCCTGATATCAATTCTTCCTTTCTTTCTTAGTATTAAGAACCCTATTTAACTGGGTAGTTGGAGGCACTACTACAAGCTAAAATTTCTCCCCACTCTCCCCTAAAGCCATATGACTTTCCCATAGCCATATGACTAAATTTTGGCCAGTATAATGTAAGAAAAAATGTTTTCTGTAACTCCTAGAAAGTGTCTTCAGAATGAGAGTACTGACTCTTCTTTGCCCCTTGCTCTTTCCTGTTGGTTGGAGTGAGAGTGTGATGATAGCACTGACAGCCATCTGGGGTCATGAGGTAATATGCAGATCATGTCAAAGGAAAAGAGAATATGCCCTGAGAACAATTTGCCACATAGGTGTGGATTGTGTACCTCCAGATTTCTTTTACATAAGAAAAAATAATAACCTCTAACTTTTTAAAGTCACTGTTATTTTGTTGCTGCTCTATTATAACTTATCCCTAATTACCGTAAGGGGAACAGCCAAACTTCTTCCCTTCATATCAACTATGGACTATTTCTCAGTCTCTAAAAACAGGAGCATTCTCAAAAGTTGCTCAACTACTGCAATGCAAGAAGGCATGCTGCTAAAATGTTGATCTGGGTTTAAAATTAAAGACATAAAAACGATTTCTCTGAGGACAGATCAGTGTATGCAGCAGCAAAGTTTGTAAGTCAGATGAAGCTATGACTTACTAATATTATTTTCAATATCAAGTCAATGCACCAATGTTAGGTTGAGTAAAAAGCAAGTCCTTCACCCTAGCTGATGGTCCACTAGGACTAGGGTTAATGACCCAAAATGGCTGAGTTTTTGTTTAAACTTGCCCTCTGCTGTTCGTTGTGTGACTACTATACCGCAGTTGACAACATATCCAATGACATAATCTGCTTTGCAGCTCAGTATTCCAGAGCCCATAGATCAGAGGGTTAAAACACTGGGCAAATGAAAAGACTCCAAAAAGCACCAGATTTAAAGCAAAGAAAAACACCCCACACATCTTTCCCAAACCTATAATTATCAGGGTTGGTACTACATGTAAGGCGATCTGCAAAAAATGAATTAGGACTGTTTTCCTTGCTTTGATATTTGACCTATTAAAATGGCCAGCACGTTTGCCTTCTTGATATATTAGAGAGTAACTTATAAGAATTATAGCTAGAGGAAGGAGAAAGAAAATCATGCCAATGGCTCTGGCAGGAGTACCATTAAAAATCACGGGGCAAAGGGGCTCTAACTTTAAAACAGCAACCGAAGTGGAGTTGGTGCCCTCTATGATGAATAAACAAACATTCTTGAGTATAATCACTATCCAAATCCCAGCCAGGATTCTATACTTAACTGAATCTACAAAGGACAGAGATTTCAATGGCCAACAAATGACCAGGTAAGTGTTGACAGCCATCAAGGCTAGAGTAAAGAGGATCCCTTCTCCAAAACTTATCTGGGCCCCAAACACCAACCAGCACATCAGCACGGGGCTGTTGGCCACCAGGGCCCGCATCCCTTGGAAAACCATTCCCAGGCCACAGTAGGATGAGATGCACAGCAGATGGTGGCAAAGGAAGATGTATCGGACCTCTTTCCTAAGTTTTGAATTCTGTGACACTATTGCGATGATGATGATCGTGATGAATGTGGCAAAAGAGAAAGTGACCACGTACACAGAGGCCTTCACTGTTGCTTCGAGCCTCAGCCAATCTGAGATGTTGCAGTGCTCAGAAGACAAGTTCATGATCATCAGGGCAACTTGGCTCCTGCAAGAGAGAAGAACAAGAGTGAATCTAGCTCAAAGCATCTCCTGTGGTTTTCCAGTCTCTGATCTTGTGCACAGTCTCAAGGGACAGATTGCATGTTTTTCAGTATAGAGGATGACAATCTTAGATCTTATTGACATGGACCAATAAACTGGAGAAATCATCAGGGGCCTTCTCTTTATTTCAGGAGAGAGGCATACATTCAAATCATCTAACAGGAGGATTTGAAAGACATGCTCTCTATACTCATCAAATTACACAAAATCAGGTCAAGGTTCTACTCCTTATGCATCCTCTTTCCCATCTTTGATTGTAAGAATGATTTAAGTTCAAAGCATAAAGCACAACACTGCTGAAGTGAATTGATTAACAAGTCCTTGTTAACACTTTGTACTTGCAAAGATCTGGGGAAGAAGTGAGGACAAGAGCTGTGAAGAAGACAGAGAAGGTCATTGATGTGGAGACTTGAATTCATTTGGGTCTATAAGACATGAAAGGGAGATTAACAATAATGATTACAATCCTGGGGAATATTTACTGAGTAATTTCTAGGGATCAAAATTGTTCCCAGGGCATATTCCTCACAAACCCTGGAGGATGTTTTCTTTTCCACCATGTAGTTTTCACAAACGGCAACTGGGGACTTGGAGAGGCTAACTAACCTGCTCTAGGCTGTGTGATTATTGCCCAGTAGGGCCAGGATCTGCATTTGGTAGAACTACAGAGCCCATTCTCTCAACCACTACAAGGAAGTTTATGTCTAATGTAAAGCCAAATGAATACATCCCCTGAGGTCTTCTTTGGCTAATGTCATTTGACTAGACAACTAGACCCCATTTGTAAGAATATTGTTTCTATTGTGAAGAAGCTGGAAGACTGACCGTCTAAGGAAATGCTGGTATCTCAGGATTGCTGATGGACTATGACTACTAAAATGGTAAGAGCTGTGTGGTAGCCTGGTAGCCTCTAAAATCTTCTCAAGCATGCACAACAATGAATGGTACACTTTGTGGCAGCCTGGGGAACCTCCCAAAGTACAGTATCTTTGTTGTCTCTGTGGCAGTCTGTTGTAGAGAAATCATCTGTTGCTTCCCCACCTGCACTCCATCCAAGGTTAGGAGCCTACCATAGCCTTGCTGCCTGCTTCCTCATGACCTACAACATCATATCTTCCTCCATCAACTTAATTGGACCTTAAGTAGAGATATCACTTATAGAAAATCATTCCGTAAACTGTGCTGAGTTAATGTCTGTCTCTGAAAAATTTGACCCAAGGATTTTCACATAGAGAATATAATCCAAATGTAATGTCATATAAGTGACCTGCCAGTCATTATGGAGTATAGATGAGTAGAAGAAAGAGAAAGGGAGAGATAGGAGAGAAGCTGAGACAAGGGAACATGCAGCCCCTTAGAGGCCATAAAAGCCCTTGCACAACAAAGAGAAGGATCTTGATTTCTGATTCCACTGAGATGCTCTGCATTTTCTGTCCTTGGGTTCTAAAGATATAACACACCCATATATTACTTGAACTAGCTCAGATGGTTTTATTCTGGCCTCTAGAGTTCAAAGTATATAAAATGGACCCTGAAAAGGTACAATAAATTTTATTGATTTTCTAAAGGTCATATCACAATGGAGACACAACTATTGCAACTTCCTGAGAATCTAAAATGTCATAGCTCCTTACAGGATGCCTTGGTGAAGGCACACTATTTTTTCTGCCTATTGTATTGTCACCCTTTGTGGAGAATTTTTCCTATGCTGATGGATTTTTTTTTTTTTACATTGTCATGCTGTTGAGCTCCAGGCATCTATTTTTCTCTACCCTCCAACTCTTCAGAGAGGGATACAAATTGTAACTGTCATTGTCAAACTCACTATCAAACTTTTTTTAGCTGTGGATTTTTCAATCAAAATCTTACACAAGTCTGGCCAGCGTGGCTCAGTGGTTGAGCTTAGACCTATGAACTATGAGGTCAGGGTTCGATTCCCAGTCAGGGCACATTCCAGGTTTCGGGCTCAAACCCCAGTGTGGGTTCAGGAGGCAGCCAGTCAAGGATTCTCTCTCATCATTAATGTTCCTATCACTCTTTCCCTCTCCCTTCCTCTCTGAAATCAATAAAAATATATTTTTTAAATCTTACATAAGAATCCCTCAATAATAAACAGAAAAGTGCAATCTGTGCACATTGAATGCCTCCTTCTAATCGCTCACTCCCAGAGTACACCCCTGTAACTGGCCTCAGGGCACCACCATGGAAACAGAGGACCCCACTGAAAACCTTGGTAAGCTGAAATAAGCACTCTACCATTGGACTGGGGGCATCACATGAACTGAGCTCTAAGCCTAGATCAACTGCTAACAAGAAATGTGACTGGACATTGAAATCACCACACTTCTCTGGTCCTTACATCACAGCCATACAGCATCATCAAGCTCCACATCCTTTCTCTTTATATCTACAGTCATCCTCACTCACATCCTCAGAGGCCAACTCTAAACTTGGACCTGGAGTATCTGGGTTTTTACCTTACTCTTGAGCACAAGATTGCCTCCACCCCTACCCCAGATATAGTATCTTATTCCCATGCTGGAGCCATAAATAGAACCCTAAGCTCTCTAGGACAGTGTCTACCTCATTCTGCCAGGCCCCCTGTCAGGACCTGAAACCTAGCGTCTAAGCCCCAACTTAGGGTGGTCACAGCTAGCAGGCTCTACAATGGTGGAGGCCTCCTTGTCTCCTTGGGTCTCCCAACAACGCCCACTCCTGGGCTCAGTGTTGCAGGACTGGCTCAGTTGATGGACTATATTCCTCATTATTCAGTCTTGCTCTCCACACACCATTCTGCCCAGAATCTGTCATCAGCAATAGCATCCCAGCTGGATTCTTGCTTGAAATGACTTCCCTGCACCTGGTGGGGCTCATCTGCACCTCCCCCTGCCCCCCGCCCTGCCCCACACACACCTGTCCACTTTATTTGGCAACACCTCCCTGATAGCAATGAGCTGGGCTTGGCCTATCTGTGTTCTAAGACTTGAAACCCTACACTGAGCATGAGTGACTGTCATTGTGCTTCCTTTAGAATAAAATTCTAAAGGCTGTTCCTTCCCCCATGAATTACTGCAGCTGCAGCTATAATAAAGATGAAACTACCAACCTCTCTCCCTCCTGATCTGAAGTGCTTTCAAGGAACTATTTATTGAGATCAAGCAAGAAATACTTTCTCTGGTTTTCCAATATGTTAAACACACTAATCAATGTGGCACCTTGTTCATCATTTTATTTCACTCAACCAATCTTCATTGAGCCATGAAACACACAACATATAATCCTCAATGGTAAGGTTAAAAGTGGGAAAACGCTTCCTGGCCAGTGTGGCTCAGTGGTTGAGCATCGACCTAGGTACAAGGTGGCCATGATTTGATTGCTGGTCAGGGCATGTGCCCGGGTTTCGAGCACAATACCCAGGGGGTCATCCAGGAGGCAGCCGATCAATAATTCTCTCTCATCATTGATGTTTCTATCTCTCTCTTTCTCTCTCCCTTCCTCTCTGAAATCATAAAAATATATTTTTAAAGGTACACCCTTGCTGCCATACAGAAGCTCCTATCTAGTGAAGATGCAGAATACAATGTAATTAGATTATAACCAAAAACATCATATCTATTATTACTCATTTACCAAAAGCATGAGGAAGCTAAGTGTGCTATGGGAGGGTTGTTTAGAAATAGAGGGATCACTGAGGCAGTGAGAGAAAGCTTCTTGGAGAAAGTGTGACTAGCATTGACCCTTCAAGAATGAAAACCAGAGCAAAGCAGGGTCAAGGGTGAGTTGGGGAGGGAAGAGGTGAGGTTCAGATTCCAGGCAGCAGAAAGCCATGGGAGCCAAGATGGGACCATACCCAGTATGTTCAGGGAACAATGAACAGATTGGTTTGGGTGGAGTGATGGCTGGTTTAGAAGACTAAGGATAGACCGAGGGCTTTGATACCAATCCAAGGTTTAAAATTTATTTTGTAGGCCCTGTATGATTAAAATTTGGAGTAGCAGATTCTATAGGTTAAGAGCCAACATGAGATGCCCACCCTTGCTTGCCTAGTGGCACTTGATAAGAGGTCTGCAAAGCAAGCAGCTGGGCCAATGACAGATTTGCACAACGAAGGCATTGCTAGCATAGTGGGTGGCTCAGAATACTTTTTGTACACATGAACTCTCCAGGAGGGCTGCAAATCTACAAATCAATGAGGGCTAGTATCATTGCCTTCCCTTTATTTATGAGACCTCAGAAAGATCAGTAATGTATTCAGGATCATGCAGCCACAAAAAATCTCTCAGTCTCCAAATCTAAATGTCTTTTCAGAGGTATATTTGCATATCAAGAGCTCATGGCAACCAAAACCATATAATAAGCCCTCATCTATTCATTCCACATAAGGACAGTTCTAAAAGCCTTTTTCTTCTTCTGAAATTCTAAAATGGGGAATACCTGTTTTCTTCTAGCCCAAAATGTTACTTTGGCTTCAGCTTTTAAATAAAACTCTGGTGCTAAGAGATTTCAGCAAAAAATTACACTATATCCACAACTGCCCTGACAAATCAGAACCAGCCACCACCACTGTCTGAAAAAAAAAAAAAAAAACCAAAAGAAGCTGACGTGTGCAAAGGGCAGGACTGGGTCTCATCCTTAATTTTTGTCCCTGCTTCCAATTGAGGACGAACCAGAGAAAGCCAAATATGTACCCCTAACCAGTCACATAGGACACCCACTTCTAGTTGACCACCTAGAACTTCCCCAGGACCATAGCTGCCAATTGGAGGAAACCTGGATCCTTCCCTTTTCCAACCAGAAAGCTTTCCCACTCTCTGTTTAACTTGCAGTCTCCATCAAAACCTAAGTGATGATGGCTGCCTCCCTTGGTATAGCAAACTCCAAATATGTAACCTTTGTTTTTCTTTTTTGATTGGTGTTGGTTTATCCTCATGTCTGTATTCAAAGATGGTGTTAGTGGCATTGGCTTTGCTGATGAATTTGTGGGGGCCCCATGCTTCCTCTCCATCCTGTGCCCCTCTGGTCAGGCAGTTCAGGCCGATTAAGGCAGATCCCTTTCCTGGAGAAGTAACTGCCCCCTTGGCCTCATCATGAGATCTGGTCACTGAGCTGGGAGAATTTCCCGCTTCTCTCGCCTCTGAGGGTTCACAAAGCAACCATTCCTGAACAAATACCCCACTTCAGAAGAAAGTCAAGAGAGTATTGGATGGGTGTTAACCTGAGTGGGGGGCCTGGAAGGGAGCATATGTAGAGAGGTTATGACACTGGCCCTAATGGTGGCAGGCAAAATATATTAGTAGATAGCATGTATTGATTGTTCATTGAGGTGACTCTAGTGGGGGCTGACTTCTTTAATATGAACACTAAGCCTATAAAGTAGGCACTATCATTATTCACATTTTTCAGAAAAGACTGATAGAGAAAGGAAGTAACTTGGCCAGAGTTAATTAGCTCATGACAGTGATACTGGAATTTGCACCAAGCAGTCCAACCCCAGGGCCCACTCTTTCTATAGCCCTGGGCCAGGTGCCCCCCATGTCAGTGAAGGCCAATATTTAAAGGTTGTGAAGGGCTCTTCATATTTCTCAGGGAGTTGCTGGGTGATGGTGAAGTCTGGCTTCAAACCTAGCTCTTCTGATTTCTGAGATGCCATTTTGTTATTGTTATCTGTTGAGTTTTTTTTCCCTAACAGTACCTACCATATTAAAGTGTGTGAATCAAATTCTTTTTAAAAAGAGAGAGAAAAGGTGGTATGATCTGATTTATGTCCTCACCAAATCCATATTTTGAATCTCTAACCCCAGAACCTCCAAGTGTGACTGGATTTGGAGATAGAGTCTTCAAAGAGGTGATTAAGGTAAAATGAGGCCATGAGAGGTGGTGGAGGTGGGAATCCAATCGGACCAGTGCCCTTGTGTCCTTGTGAGAAGAGGACATAAGGATATACAGAGAGAGACCCTCCAAGAGATGTGTGTGCACAGAGAAAAGACCATATAATGAGGTAGCAAGAGAAAGATCACCTACAAGCAAACCAAAGAGTGTGGCCACAGAGAAACCAACCCTGCCAGCACCTTGATCTTGGACTTCTAGCCTCCACTTTTCTCTTGTTTAAGCTACCCATCTGTGGCATTTGTTATGGCAGCTCTAGCATCCTGATACAGCAGGAAAAGCAGTTGCCAGCTACCTCCTTATTCCTGGCATCTGAGAATGGCTTCACATGGGTCCTATTAGAATCCACCCAATACCTACACCTGGGAATTTCTGAAGAAGGAAAGATCTTTGATCTCTGAAAGGGAGAAGGACCTTCCCTTCCCGGACACTCACAGTCCGTCAGGCAGTGACTGCCACCATCAGGGCCAGTGTCTGACTTGCCCCCAATGAGAAGAACTCGTGAGCTCAGAACAAACTTCAGAAATGATTTCAAGTGCTCAGTGGCTGCTGGCAGAGGCCAATGAGAAGTAGACATATCCAGAATGGCTCTTAAACCTTCTCTGAAAGACCAGACCTTCTCTCCCACAATAAACATGCCCCCTTCTCTTTAAACATGGCTTTTCCTTTGGTCTAATTGGCACTGCACTTGGTTATTTTAAAAAATCACTTCAGTAGGTGAAGCCTCGGGGATCTCCTCTGTTTTTCTCCTCAGAGGGGGAAGGAAGGGAGGGAGGAACCTGTGCTTCCTGAGCACCAGGCATTTGACCACAAGAACAAGCACTTTCTAAGTATTAGCCTTGATTGTTAAGCATCTAGAAGAGTCTCTCAGAGGAGATGCAGAGAGCTAAGTGAGGTTACACAGCCCAGAGCTGGGTGAGGTTACACAGCCTCTGGAGGTATATCCGGTGACTTCTGAAGACAGAAAAATTACACGTTTTTCTAATGAGTGCTTTCCCAGGCAGTTAACTTTTTGAGTGTTAACCTGACTTTTTTTATACAAGGGAAATCCTCCAGCTTTGTCTTCCAATTTTTTGTGAACAAAATTTTTATCTACATTCTTTTAAGTACTCGTAGGATTCCTGAATCTAAAGACCCACTGTTTTGCTTTAATAGAAGCATGCCCTTTTCTAAACTACTCAGTTCTCAAAAACGCATGTTAAAAAGCAATGTACACACGCACATTCACTGAACACCTTGAGATTTTAAAACAGCAGGCTGCCATGGTCCTGGGCAGAGTGATACAAATTCACAAACCTGCAATATGAGTAAATATTTAAGAAGACAGTATTGGAAAGAAGGTAGCTCATAAGAATAGTGACAGAGCTTTTTTCATTTTATGAGTTAGATCATGATACATGTGTCTGACCCAACTGATTGCAGTAACAATGACATCTGTGTAAAGAAAGCTGGCACAAATTCATGACGCACTTCACTGTCCTAACTGCAGGTAGAAATAAGGCACAGGAGCCATCCCAGGATTTCAGGAAGAGACTGGTCCATACTCACTAACTATAATGGTGTCATATGTAACATAACATTTTGTCTGAACCATAGAAACTTAAACAACGACTTTATATGAAATTTTGGCACACTGATTAGAATAAAACAGTCATTCAATTCTACTGGGATGGAGCTTGCTGCATTGGCATGGGACTAACCAAGGAACAGAAGTAGCAGAGAGGAACATTTGGTAAATTCCAACTACCTCTGTGCCCCAGCATGAATCTAAGAGCTGGAGACACAGAGTAATAACACACACCAAGTCTTTGATGTCATGGAGTTTACACATTCCTGAATCCTCTGACAGTTACCTAGCAGGTAGTAAACAGATGGATTCTCTCTTCCTCCCTATCTCTCCAGAATGCCAAAGGTCAATCTGATATCTGTAAACCACAAAGAACAAACAGCCATCATTCTGCTGCTGAGAAAATGATTCATTGCCAATCCTATTACCCAGAATCTGAGAGGTATTTTTATCTTTGGTCGGTTGGTTTTTCTCTAACAAGATCTCTTCATGTAGCATTTACTTTTGAAATGTGCTGAAGCCATTTTTTTCCAGGTTTTCTTTTAATTGTTGACACTATTACATATGTCCCCATTTTCTCCCCCTTTGCCCACCCCCACCCAGCTCCCAACCCCCTTCCCTTTGTCCATCACCATACTGTTGTCTGTGTCTATGGGTTATGCCTATATGTTCTTTGACTAATCCCTTCACCTTCTTTCATCCAGTCCCCCCTGCCCCTCTGACAGCTGTCAGTCTGATCCATGTATCCATGCCTCTGTTTCTATTTTGTTCAGTTTATTTTGTTCTCTAGCTATTTTAATGTTGCATGACTGCAATTCCTAAGCTAGTGAAAAGTTATTTTACCTGCATATGACTTTAACATTATTAAAGCTTACAATAATAATACATAGCAGCCAAATGGTGAGTTTTGTGTTTTGCTAGTAGGCAATCCTCTACTTTAGAGCCAATGGTTTTCTTTCATTGCAGTTAAGACAGTTGCCCTATCCTAAACAACAAGACATACCCTCTCTGTCTCACAGACTGCACCTGGCTTCAGCCATAAACCAAATGCTTCATCATCAGTACAGTCTTGGCAAAGCAGAAGTCACAGATTCCAATAAGTACTTTGGTTTCTTTCTCTCTGACTCAGCATTGAGGATTATTGTAAACTTCTGTCAGTTTAATTCTATTTCCCAAATTAAGGTGCAATTTAATGACAGCTCTTCTTACTAACCTTTTTTTATATGCTATGATTTGTTTCACTAATGAAAAAGAACTCCTTTAGTTTTGAAATCTACAGACACTATACATTGCTTGGTTAAATATCCCTGTGTTGCCCAGCTGGAGTGGCTCAGTGGTTGAGCATCAACCTACAAACCAGGAGGTCACGGTTTATAGGTTATTAACTTGAACTTTTACTTAATTATATATGTTTTCTCCCTATTGCCAGAACCTATGTATAAAGGTCCTTTGGCAGAGATATAAGCACACCTATCACATCAAATTCTCTATTCCCATTTGGATGGAATTGTATTTTTTCATAGCAAAGTCCACCATGCCAAGTTATTAAAGTTCTTAATTTCAGTATCATTTATATTTGTTTTATAGAATGGGTATAGAATTTTGAATCATATTTATAGGGAAAATGGCTGCTTCAATATTCATCCTTGTGATTATCGGTAAATATGACCATTATATTTATCTTCTCATTTAATGGACTTATTCCCCAATAGAAAATATATTATTGTCACTACTGTTATTTTTGCAAACATTATTTGTAACTCCATTTTTGTATTTTTTCAAAAGACCTCACTTTCTAAGTATTGGTGACAAAGAAAATTATTAACTTTGAAAACCCTAGCTAAATTATCATTAAACCACTTTTGAGTGATCCAAAACTCTTTAATCAGGATTTTAAAATTCATGCCCATATCCTTATTGTTTCATTTATACATTCCTTCACTCATTCATTCATTTAATAAGCATACTGTGTACCTACTCACATATGTCAGGCACTGTGCTAAATGCTGGGCCTAACAAAGATGAATGATATATGGCTTCTGTTCTCAAAAAGTTTGCTTTATTGATTTGGAAGTGGGAGAGGAATGAACAAGGGTATAGTTTATAAGATGGCAAAAACATAGATCAATTTTATATATTGTGAATTGGAGAAAATGTATACAAACCACAAATCTTTGGTTAGAGAAAGGTGCGTTCTTTTTCCAAGAAGAGGATCTGGGGAAAGTGTTCCTTTTCTTGCATGGAAAACCAGAGTGGCAAGGTTGAGATAAGTCCCAGGAAGTACAGACATGGAGTTAGCAGAAGCTTCCTGGAAGAAGCAAGGACACCAAAAAGTTTAGTAAAGCTGCTTGAGAATCACAGAGGAGGGTAAAGACGCCCCTCTAGAAAACCACACTGAAATAAGCAAGTAAGTAAATAAATCAATAAATAACAAAGGCTGGTACTGTGGGTAGGAAATGAGGGCAAATCTATTCATGGAAACTTGCAGATAACACCTAAAAAAGGAAAACAGACAAGGACTTTTCTAATTTAAGCAAACACATGTTTGAAGGGGACAGTTAGCTAGATCAAGCTACTGGCCAATGTTGGGATTTACCCAAATGACTAAGAGGTTTTCAACGCCAACAGGATGCAGACGTATGGATAAACTACCCCATTAAAGAACAAATGAGATGTCATCACAGGGATTCTCAGTGTAGGACACAACTGGATGAATCCGACAACAACACAAGTGCAGGGTGCAAGGCCTCCTGGGAGGTGAGGCTGGGCCTTAATCAGGTGAAAACATATAAACCCCAGTGGTGTGTGCCCAACAAATGCATGGCAGTATCACTCTGAACTAGTGAGACTTGCTCCAGCACACAAAGAACCTTCCAATAGAATTCCTTTTCACCACCTCCTTGACCACTCACATCCACTGGGTCAGGCCACACAAAAGAGTAGAGAATATAGAATTCTTGGCTACAGCAAACTCTGCCAAAGAAAGAGGCTCACATCACTAGTCCCTGGTTATCACCAATTTTACATAACTTGAAGATTTACCTTGCTTCAGACTCTCAGTCTGTCCTGATCTTAAATGTGTGTTTGCCACTTAGTCTATGTCTTGACTTCCTAAATTCCTAGTCTTAAAACATCAAATATTATTTCTGGATGATCCAGGATGGGGGTCCAAATGAAACCATTTGCTTTTTCAGAGTTGTCAGGCTGGTGCCATACATTTCGAGGCCCCCACAGAAATAACACCTGCTCAGAAGGCAAGTGCAACTTCCAGACAGAGAACCACAGGTGATAACAGAGATGAGCCAGAGTGAGTGGGGACCAGGCTGGAGACTTCAGTTTTTGTGACCAGAGCTGTAGGAAATCACATAACCCAGGCTATGTCAAGGTGGCCCTCCTGGAAATAATGCATCCTACCCTTAGATGTGGAGATGGTTTGCTGATGAGATTAAGTACGGTGCTTCATTGTATAACATCAGGTGACTAATTTGATCCTGGAAATGTAATCCATGGAAACCTTTCAGTGTATTTGTAGGTTCAACAGAGAGATATTGAAATGACAGTTGAAAATAAAAGATGCTTGTTCACTTGGAAGCAATGAGTATTAAGTTAATAATGCATTACCAACATTGAAGAGAAACAGGTCCTGTTGAGTGGAATATCCTGATCCACTGAACCAGTAGATCCCATTAGCTAAGAGATATTCAGGAGGTTTCCACAGTATTATTATTTTATTCAATGAATATCTACTATGTGTCAGAGTACTATGAAGTGTCTCCAGTTAATTAAGTGAAAAAAAGGCAGAATCCCTACATTTGTGGAGCTCACAGTCATTTAAACAAGATAGATATGTAAATAGTTTCAATAATATAAGTAAAGTGCTTTAATTCAAAGTACCATGGAAACCCAAAGGAAGGAGTCTAATATTCCTAGAAAATTTAGGGAAAACTTTGCAGAGGACAGTGACAATAGAAAATAATAACAATTCATTCATCCAATGAGCTGGCCTTCCATTGGTTTATTCATCACATACTAAAGGCCCGGTGTACGAAATTCATGCATGTGGAGGGGGTCCCCTAAGCCCAGCCTGCACTCTCTCCAATCCAGGACCCCTAGGGACCACTGGCTCCTAACTGCTCACCTGCCTGCCTGATCACCCCTAACTTCCCCCCTTGCCAGCCTGATCACTCCTAACCACTTCTGCCTGCCAGCCTGATCGCCCCTAACTGCCCCTCCTATTGGTTTGGTTGCCCCCAACTTCCCCCTCTGCCCCCCTGGTCTGCCCTAACTGCCCCCCACTGTCCTGGTTGCCCCTTAATGCCCTCCCTGCCAGCCTGGTTGCCCCCAACTGCCCCCTCTGCAGGCCTGGCTGCCCCCCCCCCCATGGCCTGGTTGCTCCCTACTGCCCCCCCCCCGCCAGCCTGGTCTCCCCCAACTGCCCCCCTTGCCTACCTGGTCACCCCCAACTGCCCCTTGCTGCCCCCCTGCTGGCCTGGTTGCCCCCAACTGCCCCCCCTCTGCTGGCCTGGTCACCCCTAACTGCCCCCCCCCACCAGCCTGGTTGCCCCTCACTGCCCCCCCCCCCACTGGCTTGGTTGCCCCCAACTGCCCCCGTGCCAGCCTGGTTGCCCCATGCAGCCTGCTGTTCAGTCATTTGGTCATCCCTCACTAACCCCTCTGCTGGTCTGGTCGCCCCACACAGCCTGATGTTCAGTCATCCATTCGGTTGTTTTGGTTATGACGGCCCCTGACTTTTTATATATTAGGATGTGTTGAGTGGCTCTAACTGTCCTGCATGCTGTGGATACATCAAACAAGACAAAAATGTTCACACTTGAGTGAAGGTTACATTCTGGTGGGGTGTGAATGATATTACCAGTAGAAACACAGACTGGCTCCTTAGACCACCCAGTGTCCACCTTCTAGCTTCATTTCCTCTCCCACATATTTTCCTACCGAGACAGAGTGGAGCATTCTGAGCTTTTTGGTAAGTGTGCCTCTCATTATGAAACTAAGATGCCAATTTATTGCTTACCATCACAATAGAATAATTCCAGAAGGGCACCATCAGATAAAATCAAATTTCTGAAACTGTAACACTGAGAACCAGTTTCATACAGAAATAAAAGTGAGAAATGAGATATCTAGATTGACATGAAAAATCCTTACCTTACTTTCCCAGTGGAGATCTTTCCTGCCAATGAAAGAAAAAAAAATGAGTTATCTTTCCCAGGAGAAAGTTTGTGGGAGAGCAGCAGGAGTTTCTTTGTGAATCCCAGGAAGAACTCCCAATGCCCAGCAGGTAGTAAAAGTGAATCAAGAGACTTGCCTCATTTCACATTCTCCCAGGACCATGAGCCTTCAGAGCGGGGGCCCCTTCAGTGGTGCCTGCAGCCAGTGTCACACTGTGATTCACTGCATTGAGAGCTGCCGGACCTCAGAGACAGCCACTTCCTGAAAGAGCACTTAGGGTCTTCTCTCCAAGAAGGAAGCGGGAGAACCCGGGGTCCAGCGCCTCCCCTTCTGTACACAGTGACCCTCTACAAAGAGAGGCATGTTCTCTGCACCCTTCTGGGGTTGGGACCCACTTGATGGCATTTAAAGGTGACAAGGAAAAAATGTCTCTAGAGAAAGCAAAAAGGTTTCCCCACCCTAACATAAGGGAAACATTCAAGCCATTGCAACCAATGGTTTTAAGCCAAACTAACTTTCAAAGATCTCAGATTACTCCTATAGGAAATGGCCACAGTTTCATAACAGAAGCAAGAGAAAGGAAGTTAGAAACTTCTGCAAAACACAGTTGGTATCATTCTGAAAACTCATAGTTCCTGTTGACCAACATGTCTGCTTTAACTCCCTCAAGCTACTAATTATAAATATTACACACCAGCTTTTCCTCATATTTATAGCCTTTGTTTCTTTTTGAAGTTATCAAAGTAATATGTTTGTTGTCAAAAATGTAAAATACAGATAAGCATAACAAAGAAAATTCAAAATTCCTTATAATTTCATCACCTGAAAGTAACTACAGTTAACAGTTTGTTGAACATCCGTCCGGCTTTTTTCTGTGGTGAGGTGAATCTGAGGATGAGCTCTCAACATCCATTCCACCCCACACCAGTGTGGAACATTCGTGCAACTTTATAGGGATTAACCTTATCCCCAGTTCTGCCTAGTTCCTGATTTGACTAAACAAAATTTCAATAATCATATGACCTTGACATAATGCTTATTTTAAGGACCAGCACCTAACTCAGACCTAACCCAAGCAATACAAAGCATTCCCCTCATTGCTCAGAAAAGCACATGATCAAGATGATCCAACCAGAGGGAAGCCTAGGATTCCTGCTAAAGGCTGGAGGAGAGACACTCCTCTGGGTTTGAACAAAATGGCTCTGGGAGCTATTGGTGGCCATCTTGCCATGACAAGAAAAATCACTTTCAGGTGAAAGCAGATGGTGCAGAAGGCAAAAAGAGATATAAAAAGAAATTCAGTTAAAGAACATTCTGAGCTGCTAAATTAAATTAACACCAATATCTGTCTTACTTCTGGAGCTTCTAGTTATATGAACCAAAAAATTTGCTTGTTGAAGTCAGTATAAATTGAGTGCTTTATTACTTATAACTAGATGCATCCTAAATGACTCATGTAGTTATTTTTATTTAAAAATGTACATACTGTTTATAATTTCCTATTTATTCATTTATGAAAATATATTTCTTTATTGATTTCAGAGAGGAAGGGAGGAGAGAGAGATAGAAACATCAATGATGAAAGAGAATCATTGATCAGCTGCCTCCTGCATGCCCCCCACTGGGGATCGAGCCCACAACCCAGGCATGTGCCCTTGGCCAGAATCGATCCTGGGACCCTTTAGTCCGCAGGCTGACGCTCTATCCACTGAGCCAAGCCAGCCAGGGCTATAATTTCCTATTTAAAAATACATCATGCTGAAACCGGTTTGGCTCAGTGGATAGAGCGTCGGCCTGCGGACTGAAGGGTCCCAGGTTCGATTCCGGTCAAGGGCATGTATCTGGGTTGCGGGCACATCCCCAGTAGATGTGCAGGAGGTGGCTGATCGATGTTTCTCTCTCATCGATGTTTCTAACTCTCTATCTCTCTCCCTTCCTCTCTGTAAAAAAATCAATAAAATATATTTTAAAAAAAATAAAAAATAAAAATAAAATAAATAAAAAATAAAAATACATCATAACCACCCTTCCTTTTCAAGATGAATACACTTTCACAAAATTATTAATTGTTTCAGAGTAATCTAAGGACAGACATTAAATTACTCATTAAATGCCCTATTGTGGGGCATTTACATTGTTTCTGGGTTTTTCCATATTATATAAACCATTCTGCATCTAGTCACCTAAATATTAGAGAACATACTAATTTCCCTAAGATAGATTCCTAATGTAAAATTACTGAGTCAGATTATGTATTACTTAAAAGGTTTTTGACTCATATTGCCAAAGGCCCTCCCAAAGATTATTTGAAATATATGCCAACCAACAGAGCATGAGAGTGCCCAAAAAACTCCCAGCCCAGAACCCTCAACACATAAAGTTTCAACACAAATAAAGTCTCTGTCTATGTCCTATTGCTGTTTAATTCCTATTAAAAAAAATGTATAGAGTGCTGTAGTGTTTAATTTTCATATATTTATTTGCTTATTGTGTGTTTCCTCTTCTGAATTTCCACTGACAATCTTTTCCCATTTTAAATTGAAGCACTTGCTTATTTTTATATCTCAAAAGTAAAATATAGGTATAAGTAGGTTTTAACTAAAGAGAAATCTTTTTTAAAAAGTTACTATATGACCTAGCAATTTCATTCTAAGATATATGCCCAAGAGAATGAAAACATATATCCACACAAAAACTTGTACACAAATATTCACAGCTGCAATATGCATAATAGCCCAAAAGTGGAAATCATCCCAATGTTTGGTGACTGGATAAACAAATCTCGCTATAGTCATACCAAGATTACTACTTAGTAATAAAAATGAATGGTTACGCTATATTAATACCCACTGTTGTGCATAATATGGGTAAATCTCAAAAGTATTATGCCAAGTGAAAGAAACCAGACATGAAATATGCCAAGTGAGTAATTTCATTTACATGATATTCTGGAAAGGCAAAACTGTAGAGACAGAAATCAGACCAGTGGTTGCCAAGAGTTAGGCATGGGGAAGAGAAAGGCACAGAGAGATGGAAGGGAACTTCTTGTTTTGATGGAATTGTTCTATGTCTTGGTTGTAGTGATGACTGTACAACTATAAACATTTGTTAAAACTCAGAGAACTATATGCTTCAAAGGGTTATTTTTTCAGTATATAAATTATACCTCAATAAATCTAATTTTTTAAAAAATCAAATACATTATTATTGAAACTTATTTTTGTAATTTGGGGAGATTCCCACAAAAGAAGAAAAGCAGAGAACATTTACTTCCTCAAAACTTACATTCACCATTTTCTAAAACACAATTAAGTACCTATGCACATTCACACATCACCAGCTTAGTAAAAATTTTTAGCAACAGGTTACTTACTTTTTGAGAAAGAAATTAGCTTTGCTAACGTCGTCTGTCTCTCCCTGTTCCTGCAACCTGGTCACAATTGTTTTAAGGCTGGTAAGCTGGCTGCTAGTGAAGAGGGTGTTTTACGTGTTTCACTTCCTCTCAGAGGAGGTTAGCATTGAGCAATTATGGATAAAATCATATTATGGATAAGATCAAATTAGATCCAGTCTGCTCCTCTGAGAAGTATGGCAGGTGGAATCTATGCTCTGCCCACACTCCCTCTGATCTCTCCATTTATCCTAGTTGCATGCCTTTCCTCCAAGCTGCCAGCATCTGCTATTCTTTGTTGGAGGATGGTCCTCAGGCTCCCAAAACCCACCTGCCTGCTGTACTTGGTAAACCAGATGATCCTGGGCTGTGACTCACAGGTACAGGAGTCTCAATAGCACCTTTGCACCTGTCAAAGACAACGCCAATATGTATTTTACACCAGTGCTTCTCACACTTTTGTGCTCATTGGCTGGGGATTGAGTTCAAATGCAGATTCTGCTGCAGGAGGTCTGAGTCTCCAGTTCTAATAAGCTCCGAGGTGAGGCCAATGCTGCCATCTACAGATCCCACCTTAAGCAGCAGGGGCCTCTTTTCAGGGCTCCAGGCAGGATCTAGCCAAACACAACAACAAGAGTGTGTCTACACTTTGTAGTCTACTAGAGCAAGGGTAAATACCCCAGGGACAAAATGTGGCTAAGATAAAATGGCCAAAATGGGGTTCCATAGGCAGACTGCAGAAGTTCCAAAAGCAGCCCAGATTTAGGAACTCAGGTGGGCATTCCCGTGATGTACAGGTATTTGTGGGCTGAAAAGCATTAAAAAATCCCTGCCCCACAACTACTGAGAGGCAACGATCTGAAACCTGCCTTTGAGCTGCAGGGAAGGGGCAGTGGGTGAGGAAAGTTGGGGCCGTGAATACACAGTGATGTTGTGAAGGATGCTCTGTGCCTTACAGCGGGAGAGCTGAAGTGGATTTTAGACCATTTCAAAAAGAGGGAAAGAATTCTGGTGGCAACTAGTAATGGATGATTGTTGGCAGGAGGACTGGTGTGTATTTAGATTCTGTCAAGAGACTGTTTATCTTAGACCACGTCACAGAGCACATAAGAGCCATTCATCAATTCCGTCCATATGACAGCTCCAGGAAGCAATTACCTGATATAGTGTCAAGATTATCAAACCCGAGGAGAAACCAAGATGGCGGCATAGGTAAACACCTGAAATTGCTGCCTCGCACAACCACTTCAAAAATACAACTAAAAGACAAAACGAACATCATCCAGAACCATAGGAAGTCTGGCTGAGTGGAAATTCTACAACTAGAAGAAAAGAGAAAAACACACTGAGACTGAGGAGGTGCGGAAGTAAAGTGCAGAGGTATGGAGGAGCATGCGGAAAGGGCTGGCAACGGAGGATGCCAGTGTCTTTTTCAATCGGAAGGGAGTCTCAATCTCCCTATGGTTCTGAACTC
This sequence comes from Myotis yumanensis, assembly GCF_028538775.1. Taxonomy (NCBI): domain Eukaryota; kingdom Metazoa; phylum Chordata; class Mammalia; order Chiroptera; family Vespertilionidae; genus Myotis; species Myotis yumanensis. Next base: position 29,466,699 of record NW_027223759.1, on the reverse strand, counting down.
CAGTTCCGGGCGAGTCTCTGGACACCCAGACTCATACAGGGAAAAACTGGACTGTCTGGCAGCATGTGGAACTCAAGGGCGGCTTTCTCTCAGAGGTGCTTGCAGCGATTACCTCGGGACATTGAGACCTGGGGCTTCTCCGGGCAGGGCTGAGGACCAGCCATAGCTGTTTGCTCCGCCCTGTTGATTCCCTGAGACCCCGCCCCACCCAAGCTGTGCGCAGAGGCTTTTGCATATGAATGGGCTGACCTTTGAGACCTAAAATTACCTATCAAACTGCAGCTGGGTCAGAGAGACCCAGAACATCAAAAAGAAGACTCAAGGCCCACAGCAGCTTCATTGCTTCACAGTTGGGCCTCATCTGGGCACCTCTAAAACCCAAACAAGGAAGAGGAATCTGCAAATCTCTCTGTACCTCCTGCTGGGTAGCCTCAGACAGAAGCTAAATTAGCACCTCCTTAGAGATCCAAGAGCCCGTGTACCCAGTGGTCAGATTGGGACCATCCAGATTACAACTCCTCAGATCCATAAGGGACACACTCAGGGGGCAGACTCAGTGAGCACCAAAGCCCCCACTGAAGCAAGTCTTGCCCCATAAGGGTGTCTTCAGCACAGAAGTTCTCCCACTGTAGACACAGCTGATTCTCACAGACAATTGGCCTGGAGGTCAGTTCCTCCCAGTGATACCAACAACAATCAAGGCTTAACTACAACAAGACTGTGCACACAGCCCACAAAGGGCTGCACCAAGAGTGTCCACCTCAGGTAATTGGGGAGGCTGAGCCACTGGGCCCTATAGGACACCTAGCACACAAAGCCACTCTATCAACACAGGGAAGCAGCCAAAATGCAGAGACAAAGAAACAGATCACAAATGACAGAAATGGAGGAAAGCAAAATACTGGATATAGAGTTCAAAACCACGGTTATAAGGTTTTTCAAGAATTTTCTAGAAACCGCCAATAAATTTAGTGAGACCCTCGAGGATATGAAAAAGGACCAACTAGAAATTAAGCATACACTGACTGAAATAAAGAATAATATACAGAGATCCAACAGCAGACTAGAGGATCCCAAGAATCAAGTCAAAGATTTGAAATATGAAGAAGCAAAAAACACCCAACTGGAAAAGCAAAATGAAAAAAAGAATACAAAAATACGAAGATAGTGTAAGGAGCCTCTGGGACAGCTTCAAGCATACCAACATTAGAATTATAGGGGTGCCAGAAGAAGAGAGAGAGAAAGATATTGAAAACCTATTTGAAGAAATAATGGCAGAAAACTTCCCCTACCTGGTGAAAGAAATAGACTTCCAAGTCCAGGAAGCACATAGAACCCCAAACAAAAGGAATCCAAAGAGGACCACACTAAGACACATCATAATTAAAATGCCGAGAGCAAAAGACAAAGAGAGAATCCTAAAAGCAGCAAGAGAAAGAAAGTCAGTTACCTACAAGGGAGTACCCATACGACTGTCAGCTGATTTCTCAACAGAAACTTTGCAGGCCAGAAGGGGATGGCAAGAAATATTCAAAGTGATGAATAGCAAGAACCTACAACCAAGATTACTTTATCCAGCAAAGCTATCATTCAGAATTGAAGGTCAGATAAAGAGCTTCACAGATAAGGAAAAGCTAAAGGAGTTCATCACCACCAAACCAGTATTATATGAAATGCTGAAAGGTATCCTTTAAGAAGAGGAAGAAGAAGAAAAAGGTAAAGATACAAATTATGAACAACAAATACACATCTATCAACAAGTGAATCTAAAAATCAAGTGAATAAATAATCTGATGAACAGTATGAACTGGTGATTATAATAGAATCAGGGACATAGAAAGGGAATGGACTGACTATTCTTGGCGGGGAAAGGGTTGTGGGGGTGAGTGAAGAGATTGGACAATAATCGTGCACCTATGGATGAGGACAGTGGGTGGGGAGTGAGGGCACAGGGTCGGGTGGGAACTGGGTGGAGGGGAGTTATGGGGGGAAAAAAGAGGAACCAATGTAATAATCTGAACAATAAAGATTTAATTAAAGAAAAAAAAAAGTTCCTCCCTCAACTCTCATTCATGATGGTGGGAATGTAGACTGGTACAACCACTATGGAAAACAATGATTCCTCAAAAATTAAGAATAGAGCTACCATATGACCTACCAATCCCTCTCTTGGGTATATACCTAAAAAACTCGAAATCGTGTATTCACAAAGATATATGCACCCCTGTATTCATTGCAGCATTATTCACGGTGGCCAAGACACGGAAACAACCAAAGTGTCCTGCGATAGAGGACTGGATAAAGATGTGGTACATATACACAATGAAATAGTACTCAGCCATAAGAAAGGATGAAATAGTGCCATGTTGCAACAACATGAAGGGACCTTGAGAACATTATGCTAAGTGAAATAAGTTAGTCAGAAAAAGCTAAGAACCATATGATTTCACTCTTATGTGGGATATAAAACTGAAACTCATGAACACAAACAGCAGTGTGGTGGTTGCTAGAGGGAAAGGGATCAGGGAGAAGGGGGTCCTAATATAAGGTGACAAGAGAAGATTTTTTTAAAAATATATTTTATTGATTTTTTTACAGAGAGGAAGGGAGGGGGATAGAGAGCTAGAAACATCGATGAGAGAGAAACATTGATCAGCTTCCCCCTGCACATCCCCCAGTGAGGATGTGCCCGCAACCAAGGTACATGCCCTTGACCGGAATCAAACCCAGCACCCTTGAGTCTGCAGGCTGACACTCTATCCACTGAGCCAAACCGGCCAGGGCGACAAGAGAAGATTTGACTTTGGGTAGTGGGCACACAGTGCAATATACAGATCTTGTAACATAGAAACTCACACCTGAAACCTATATGTTCATGTTGACCAATGTCATTCCAAACAATTTAACAAATAAATATTCTTTAAAAGGAAAAAATAATAAAGCTTCTCCCTCATGGGTCATATTCTGGATGTGGCACGGCTCCTGAAGAAGCATGGAATGGCATTCCAGGAAAATACCAGTGGTAAGTTGCATTTATCAAAGATGGCTTCAACAATACTTCCATCCCACCTGCTCTTCTACACGTGATTTTGTCACTCCTGCCCTTGAAAGGTGGACTACAGTCCTGGCTGCTGTGGCTCAGTTGGTTTGCTGGTTTGATTCTCGATCAGGACACATGCCTGGGTTGCAGATTGATCTGCTTTACTGGTATCTCTCCCTCTTCCATCCTCTCTCTCTCTAAAAATCAATTAAAAATTAAAAAAAAAAAAAAGAAGAAGAAGAAAGAAAGATGGACTACATGCCCACCCAATCCTGGTGGGCTTATGACCTCTGCAATCAATAGAGAACATCTCCACCGTGTTCTGGAACACTAGAACTTGGAACTCCAAGCTGCCATGTGAGTCCAATTAAGCTGAGGCTGCCAAACTGGAGAGGCCAGTGGAGGTGCCAGCTGAGAGCCCGGCTGTCAGGCAATATCAGTAGTCGGCCATGTGACTGTGCCATCTAGCATGTCCAGCCTGGCTGACATCTGACTGTCCCTATGAGAAGCGTCAAACCAGAACTGCCCACCTGAGCCCTTCCCGAGTTCCCGGCCCACTAAATTACAAGCAAAATTAAATGATTATTTTAAGCCACTAAGTTTGGGGGTGATTTGCGATGCAGCAATAGTAAAAGGAATAGTATGTGAGTGAAAACCTGAAATTACAAAATCCCAGACACTTTTTTTCCCTTGCATAATTATTTCTCTTTTATTTCACACTCTCCATATATGTGGATCACAGCCATGATGGGACCCCTTCAAAGGGCTGGAAAGGGAATGTTGGTTTGTGGTTGCTTCCACTTCCAAAGGTTGGTATGATTCAGTCCCAAAATTTTCAAGAGTGGACTTTCCAAGTGGGTAGAAAAAAGGCAAATAGCTATGTCATATGGTTTGAAAACTTCTAAAGTTGCTTTCTTTTTCACCAACTCTCTTTTCTGTAAAAGTGTTTGTACTTCTACCATTAGAAATGATGAGCTCTTTGGAATTATCTGCCTTGTTAGTCTTCCAAGAAAGTGACAGCAAAAAGAAAACCAAGAGAGCTAATGTGGCTTAAAAAGGAACCTTCTGCCCAGCCAGTGTGGCTCAGTGGTTGAGCATCGACCTATGAGCCAGGAGGTCATGGTTCAATTCCTGGTCAGGGCACATGCCTGGGTTGCTGACTTGATCCCCAGTGTGAGGTGTGCAGGAGGTAGTAGATCTATGATTCTCATCATTTATGTTCCTATCTTTCTCTGTCTCTCCCTTCCTCTCTGAAAATCAATAAAAATATGTGTATTTTAAAAAAGAATCTTCTTGAAACAAAGAACTAGTGAGTTAGAAAGTGAGCATTAAGAAGTAGCTCCCTATCACAGCTGCTGTTCAAAAATTGGTCACATGCTTTGTATGCATTATATGCATAATCCATGGACACAGACAATAAGGTGGTGAAGGCCTGGGGCTGGGGGTGGGGACAGGCTGGAGGGGGTCAATGGGGGGGGAGGGAACATATGTAATACTTTCAACAATAAAAATTGTAAAATAAATCAAAATTGGTCACATGTAGGGGAGGTGAACAGGGTTTGGTTGGTTGAAGTTTGTCAAACTGTATGAAAAGGAGTAAATAAATAGTAAATATTTTTGGCTTTATGGCCACATGCTCTCTGTCACAACTGCTCAATTCTGCCATTGTTGCTACTTTATAGCACAAAAACACTTATAAATAAGTGGGTGTTGTATTTCAACAAAACTTGATTTCCCAAAAATGGGGGTCAAGCTGGATTTGGCCCAGTTTGATGACCTCTGGCTTAGATAATCTCCAGCATTTTTTTCAACCCTCAGATTCTTTGATAAATTAACCTTCAAAATGCCTACACTTCCAAAAGTGGTTTTTTAACAGTTTGAACTTGAGCCTGGAATTAGTTTTATATCCAGGTCCATGAGAATGGGTACCGGTAGGCCCAGGGATGGTCATGGAGAGGTTAGTGTACAGAGGAGGGGCAAGGGCTGCTGCAAACTCTGGACCTCCTTGACCTTCAGCATGTAGGTGACCTGAAGTCAGAGGGGGTCCCTATATGGCCAGCTTCTATTAGAGCCCATCTCTCTACTGGCCCACCCCCATCAACAGATGGAGAGCCAGAACCCAGAGAGTTCTACTTGTTTCAAATTCCATGTATTAAAATGAACAACATTAAAACATGTTCATAGCAAGAGCAGAGGAAAGGCCAATTTTCTCATCTCCATAATGAGGCAAGTTGAAACCTGATGTCTGCCAGTCCCTAGAGTAAGGGCCCCTGTTCAACAAGGAGCACCAGCTCTCTAAGAGTAAAACAAGTTTTCAAAGGGCTAATAGCAAGGAAAAACATTGAAAGAACTTCAATGGTGTATTTTTTTCCCCCTTTGACTCTTTTTTCATTCTTTCCACCTATTACCTTCATTTTATGACATTCTGAACTGAGTACATTTTGTAGAGCTCATCCAAGGAGAGCTGGGCACTTTAGGGAAAACAGAGTTCAGGGCAGGAGGGAGCCATAACTGAGTCATGCTGGCCCATTTCTACTGTCATGTCAGGCACCACCATCCTATAGACTCTGCCTCACAGCCACCTTCCCTCCCCCTGACACACAAACACACACACACAGAGAGAGAGAGAGAGAGAGAGAGAGAGAGAGAGAGAGAGAGAAAGCCTCAGTCATCACTAGACCCTGAGAAATCAGTCTCACTGGCCTCTCTTGGGGGTTAAGTCCTTTGATGATTTTATGCTTCCACTGCAGTGGCTCTGGATCTCCAGACCTCCAGGGGGGAAAACTTCATGACACCTGCTTCCCAGCTTCCTACTAAGTGGCTCTGCTGGACCAGAGCCCCACCAGATCCCCGGACAGTGGAGGGAAGACCTTGTCTGGGCTTTCACAGTATCATTTTTTGTGTTCCCTCTTCCTGTTTCTCTTCACTGTGGGGAAACAAGAGAATGACACATGCAAGCACCTGGGCTTTTGTGGGATGCAGTGAGTCCTTGAGAGGGCACATGGGCCTCTCCTGTGTTCTGTCTGGCCCAGCATGTAGACCTCATCAGGATGTTTACACATAGCAGACACTCAGAAAGTGTGAATTGGTAGCAAATGGTTTAACTCAGTAATTTTAAATGTCTAAATACATAATATAGAATAATAGCCAGTTCTTGAAGCATTCTTAAGTGTCCCGGGAGTGATATTCAAAATATGCCATATCTGGTAAGACAGTTACCCACCAGTTACCCAGACTTGGCAAGGACTGAGAGTTTGTAGTGGAGCCAGGAAGCAGCTGTTTTCCTATTTACCAACCATGATAGAAATGTGTCAACATGTTGATACTCTGCATGGTCATTCTGTAAATACCCGATGAACCTTAGCCTTGCTGTCCTCAAAATGGACTGGGAAAGAGTTTTGGACAAATCACATGGACTAAGCTTGTCTCTGTGACTCCTTTATCTCACCCCTGCTCCCTGCACCCTCACCCTGGCCTAGGCCTCCTTCACCTGTGGGTGTCTGTTCAGGCATCATTCCCTGTGATGCCTCCGTTCCACTAAGAGACAGCTCATGCTTTTAATACCTTCATCCAATAACAAAATGCTTCTCCTATAATAAAATCCTCGGAAGGTGATTTTTACTTTATTTTATTTTATTTTTTATTTTTTAAAAATATATTTTATTGATTTTTTACAGAGAGGAAGGGAGAAAGATAGAGAGTTAGAAACATCAATGAGAGAGAAACATCGATCAGCCGCCTCCTGCATATCTCCTACTGGGGATGTGCTCACAACCAAGGTACATGCCCTTGACCAGAATCGAATCTGGGACCTTTCAGTCCGCAGGCCGACGCTCTATCCACTGAGCCAAACTGGTTTTGGCAAGGAAGGTGATTTTTAAGGGAGAAAAGTTTTTAATGTTTTTATTGATTTTTACGGAGAGAGGAAGGGAGAGGGAGAAGAAGAGAGAAACATCAATGTGAGAGCAAAACATCTCACAGTGAGCTGGGATGTGAGACTAGGTCAGAATTAAATGTCTGAATTTGAGGACCACCTCATCAAAACTCATACTTGACCTGAAATCACAGCACATGAAATGAAGGAGGAGGGGAAGCACAGAAAAAGTCCTGTCTCAAAATATCCTTCTCTCACCTACCTTCTGTCAGATACCTAAAATCCACTGAATCATAAGATAAGATTACAGAATCAATTAAAATAAACACAGCCCTTGGGAAAATGTCATAACTCATTGTTCATTCATCTATTCATCTTTGCAAAATGTTTTTGACCCTTGAAAATAGGCAAGACGTCTGTAACTTGTGTCATTTAAGTGTGATCAAAATATATCTCAAAGCCTCCAAGTCCCATCTTGTTGTGTTTTCACTTATCATTTCTCTGCTTTCATCACTATCTGAAGTTAGGTCATCTGTTTACTGGTCTACTTGTACCCTGTCTCCCCTCCCCCAACAAGGGCATAAAAGAAGCTGCAAAACTATTATCTTCTGATGTATTTGAGATATTGCTCCCTGGCAATTGTCTTCAGTTTGGTTCAAATAAATTCTTATTAAAATTCTCTATAGGTTTGGATGTTCTTACGTCTTATGTCGACAGATTAGTTCAAGGGTTATCAAGAACATCTCTGCTGAGTGACAGAATAGAGTCAAGGTGTCCTTGAAGTATAGAAAGGAGAGAAGGGCATCACAGGCAAAGGGAATTATATGACAAAAGGCACACAGGTAGAAAACTGTAAGGCCCTATGCAGAGACTGGGGTGATTAAGGGAAGGAGGATTCGGTCTGGCTGGAGCCCAGGACATGCAGAGTCCCAAGGACTATATGTTGGGGGTTGAGGTTGGGAGAGGAGGAGATGGGGTGTGGGTGCTTCAAGTGGAAGACCTGAGTCCACAGGGGTGTAACATGATCTGAGACTTACTTCTGAAATGAATTATGGCAATGAAGACACTGAGGACTCAGGAGGTGGCAGTTTGGCCAGAGGATGAGGAATATAATTTCCAATAGTCTAAGGTAAATGGTGTAAGAGAGCCAGTTGGACACGATTAGAGGACAAATTGACTTCAGTGACTTAATGAGCGAGACACTGCCTAGAAAGGAACAACAGGGAGGGAAAGGTGGGCCACAGAATTCAGAGTGAGTTGCCCTCCAACGACTCTTAATTTCCTTGACAACTTTGCTCTACACTTTCTCTGTTCATACATGTCATTTGAATTCTGAACCTCAGGGGGTCATACTGAGACTTTCTTTTGCTTACCCTGTTCAAGAAAGGTCTCCCTGCAAATCTCATCCTCCTTGTGCTTCTCACTGCTGCTGATTAAAATGCTCAGAGGCAAACTTCAAGATAGGCACACCCTTTTAATCCCCAACGTGGAGCTTTTCTGGAAAAAGAAGAGGGTGAGCCTTGGTTCTGGACTGAACACGTGAAAAGATGTTTTCCCACAGCAATTATTTTGTTGTTGGCAAATAGAGAAGGTCTGATTTCCAGAGACAGAGTAGAGAGGACAAGAGCGGCAAACCAGAAGATGTTCTCCCAGGTCCCTGGGATCAGAGAGGGACCTTCTCACATACCCAACAGCAAGGAGTGTGACTCTTTCAAGCGTGCCCTGTTGATTACTGAAGGCCACTCTGGGCCTGGGGCCACTGAAAATCAATCACACATGAGAGCCATGGACACCATCATAATACAAGGCACATGGGCCATATGTGATTCAGGATCCTCACACTTGCAAGGGATGAATCTCAATTCAAACTGGCTCAAGAGCACATTTTGGTTCATGTAATAGAAAAGCATGGGAAGATTCTGGGAAGAATGGCTGGGCTCAATGGCTTAAATGAAGGCATCATTTCCTAGCTTTTCCAACTCTTGGCTCTCTTCTATTTGTGCTAACTTTAACCTTAGATAGTGCACCCCCTGTGCTCCATGAGATAGCAAGAAATGCCCTCCCCCCCTCCCCCCCCCGCCCCGTGACAGTCTCAGGCTTGGGTCCTACCAGCTTTGCAAGTCCAGCAGAGAATGCCTCTTTCCCAACAGGTACAGCCAAAGAGCTGGGACGGGGGTGACTAGCATGGTTTAGGTCATGAGTTCATTCCTACACCAGTTTCTACAGAGCATGCCCTGCATAGCATGGGCATGAATCCTGTAAAACATCTCATTTCTCATCAGAGATAGCTCAGTGCCAGGCTCACCGTCAGCACACTGATAATTCTTAGCCAGCAGACACCAGTGATGGGCCAGGTGAGTGGTACCACCTGCCAGCTACTACTGTTGTATGACCTACTTAATTCATGATTGGACCATCCCTCAATTCCACTGCTGTAACCAACTTCTTAGAATGCAATTAACTTAGTGTGCATATATTTGGACTTTCTTCCTATAGTCCTTTGTTGGAAAGCTGACTAGAAACTCATGGGCAAGGAAGAATGTGCCAAAGGGCAAGTTTTGCTGGTTATGATTGGGTAGAGAGGCAACTTTTTCATTGGGCATCCTTAAAACATCATTATTGGCAAATTACTCTTTTTAGACCTAGTCGATTTCTTCAAGAAAGGATCTTCCAGTCTCCTGTTTGAGAACTATAAGCCAGATTGATGGTGTCTGGACAGGTGAAAAGTGCTGGGGGGGGGGTCTCTGTCCAATGAGCAGACTTCACTCAGTCTTCCAGCTCAAGGTCTGATCCGTAGCCACACCTTGTGTCCTGCCTGATAGCTGAGTGTGAACACTTTGTAGTTCAATTTCTCCAGAAAACAAATCCCCTGTGGGGTGGGGGTGGGCAGTTGCTTGGCACATTGTTCTGATGCAGTTGGACTGGAGTATGGTTTGACCATCTGGAATTTTGAAAACTCCCCAGGTGATTCTAACGTTCAGCCAAGGCTGAGCATTAACACGACCTAAAAGTAACAAGTGCCAGACAAATGTCAGTTGTTTGCATAGCATCTGCCTGAACAATTATTTACTGATAATTTTCTTACATGAACTCAGCATTTCACTTAAGTGTTATTTTAAAAGTAAGTGTCCTATAATAAGTAGAAATGAAAAGCAACTCCATCATTTGTCAAGACCAACCTAAATGTACAAAAGAACACAGCAACCCTCCCCTCACTCCTCTCAGCCTACAGAACTTTATAACACTTGCTTCCTCTTTCTCCTCCTCCTTCTCCTCTTTTTCTTCTACTTCCGATTTTACAGAAGATGACATTGAAATCAGAAATGCTTAGTGACCTCATTAAGAGGTGAAATAAGTGGTGAAACTTCATATTTGAATCCAGGCCACGAAGCTCCAGGGTGCATGTTTTCAACCACTAATGTATGCTGCCTCTCAAACAGACTCTGGTGTAAGGCAATTTTTTCTCCCAAGTGGAATGGATTTGGATGACACCATTACTGCTACTTTAGAAACAAGTTCCCTCATTACATGCCAAGTATGGTGCTTCCTATGCATTATCTTAGTTAATTCTCACAATAAACCTTTGATGAGAACTGTCATCAGACCCACGCTAGGGCTCATGCCCAGGTCACATAGATACAGAGGGAAGAAGCTGGGCTTCCAGCTCAAATATGACTGCCCTCACAACCTGAACACCTAAGCACTGTGTGTTCTCGGCCTCTGTCATAGAGGCTCTGCGGCTTCACAACCAGGAAGAGAAGAGGCCAGCTCCTTGATTTTCATAATCACTGTTTACACAATCCTAATAGTTTCCTAATGCTGGCCTCAACCTTCACAATACATTGAAATAATCTGATCTTCTCTTACAAAGGAGCTAGGGTAGACCCAGACAGAAAACTGGCCTGGTGAACAATGTTACAAAAACAGCCTGGCGCTGGAAGATTTGCTATCAAGGTGAAGAGAAAAATTAGGGACCTGAGTCACAAGGCCAAGTCAACAGGAGTGAGGTAGCAAACAGAATGGAGGAAGTCCAAAGTCAAGGGCAAGACAGAGCAGAGGTTCAAGAATACTGTTATAACAGGGCTGAAGAACTACAGCTCATTCTGATTGAGCTCTGGCTAATAGGTTTCCTATGCTTGTCTTAAAGGTACAGGGTAGAAGTATACAAAATCCATCAAAAATGATCATAGAAAAGAGAACTGTCTTCCTCCTGTGTAAAGTAAAAGAAACTGTCTACTAAGTCTCCCTTAAACTATACATCATCTCACAATACCCTGTATTAATTTTACCAGATATAACCTGTCCCACAAGAAGAGAATGGTTCAAGTACTCCAACCAAAGTCTTTTTTTCCCCTTAGATTTGCAGCACCCACATCTCATATCTTCAACTGGTTGCATTAGAAACATTTGTTATTGCAAAGAAGGCCACACTGTGGTCACACCTAACAAGAGGAAGTGCTAGATATTTCGCACCCATATTCATGGAGTCCCAAATTTATCCTATTTATTATTGACATTCTCAAAGCATATGATGTGCAGTTGACTTTTGAGTATTGAGCATGGATGTTTAATGCCAATGATCCATTTTTGGACACTCAAAATATGTTAAAAATAGTATAGTTTAAGAGAAATAATAAAATTTAAATCCTAACCTATAAAACATATTTAGTATATAAATATATCAGTACATGAGGATTTTTCTAGTCTCAGAAAGATTCACCAGGCATTTCCATTACTGAATAACCTGAGAGCATTTAAAATAATATTTTATCTACATGAAACTTTTCAAGAAAATCAATATTTTTAAATATATTTTATTGATTTTTTTTACAGAGAGAAAGGGAGAGAGATAGTCAGAAACATCAATGAGAGAGAAACATTGATCAGCTGCCTCCTGCATACCCCCCACTGGGGATGTGCCCACAACCAAGGTACATGCCCTTGACCAGAATCGAACCTGGGACCTTTCAGTCCACAGGCCGACGCTCTATCCACTGAGCCAAACCGGTTAGGGCAAGAAAATGAATATTAAATAAAAGAAGAAAAATCTAGTCTGGCTGGTGTCACTCAGTGGTTCAGCATCGACCTGTTTACCTGGTCAGGGTCATGGGCTCAGTCTTCACTGGAAGGCATGCAGGAGGCAGCTGATAATGATTCTCTCTCATCATTAATATTTCTATTTCTCTCTCACTCTCTCTTCCTCTCTAAAATCAATAAAAAATGTTTTTTAAAGAAGAAGAAAAATCTATAGCTGCAGAAAAAAAGTTTTAATGATTTGCTAATACCATCACTGATTTCATAAAAGTTAAACAAATAATATATAATATTAATCAACAAAACTATAATACAACCCCCATGAACCAAGCCTTATTTCTTTAAGACTCATGTGTGAAAAAGTGTTTAATTTCCAAATTAGTAACAGAACTGGCATTTTTAGACCTTCTACTCTTATGAAATCATGAGGATACTGGTTATCAGAAAGGAAAATGTAAAAAAACTTGAAGACTAATGTAAAGACAGAAACATGTCTCTGAGTTTGCTTTGTATCTAATCACCTTGATCTGTTCTTTGAATTTGAATTCCTGGTAAATGTAGGTCTGAAACTCCTAGGGGCAGTAGTGTTGTGTGCTTTGAGATAAAATCTGGGGAGGTCCTATACCAGGAAGAAAATTCAAATCTGAAGTGCTGGGATTTCTCTCATGATCTTGCTTAGAATACCCCTATTGAAAAGTAATGGCCTTCCCATAGGATCTCATGCCGCAGATGTTCAGGAAAACTTGAGGGCTCTGTTGCAGCCTGCCTATCTGAGAGGTATGTCCAGGCAGCAAGACAAATGAGGAGGTTGCAGGTACCACGAAGCAGCAAATAGGCTGATAAACTTTAAAATAGGTAGGCTCTTCTATGTGTATGCATTATACTAGTATGACTGCATAAAAATTATTGCTTAAGGAAGATTCACTGTATCTTGGACTTCAGGCACATAGAAGTAGACTCAGCATTACACTTAGATGATAACCCAGACTCAGGATTGGCTCATTTATGGTCTACTTGTCAGTTTGGGGAGATTTTAAATTTGGATTTTGGTTTAGTTTTGGTCTGTATTTTTACAATTTAATAATTTTAGGATATTCACAGACTTGCACAACCCATTGCTAAAATCACCTTTAGAGCATTTCCATCTCCGAAACAAGTGCTATGCCCATTAGCAGTCTCTATTCTCTGCCCAATATCCGCTGCCCTAGGCAACCACCAATCTACTTCTGTCTCTATAGATGTCCCTATTCTGGACATCTCCTATAAATGGAATTATGCACTGTGTGGTCATAACACTAACCTCTTTTACTTATCATTATAATGTCAAGACTTGTTTGTGTTGTAGCACAGATGAAACAAATTATTTATCAGAACAGCCTTTAACAGGAAAGGAAAATCGGGATCTTGAAGATACACTTGCACGCCATGTTTATTGCAGCATTATTTACAAAGCCAAGATATGGAAGCAACTAAATGCCTGTCAATGGATCTGTGGCTAATGAAAATGTGGTATCTGAATACAATAGAATATTATTCAGCTCCAAAAGAAGAAGAATATCCTGCCTTTTGTGACAACATGGATGAAATTGTAAGACATTATGTTAAGTGAAACGAGTTAGACAGAGATGACTGCATGATCTCACTCATATGTAGAATCTAAAAACAAAAATCAAACTCATAAAAACAGAGAATACAATGGTGGTTGCCAGGGGCTGAGGGATGGGGGAAATGGAGGGATGTAGGTCAAAGGGTACAAACTTCCAGTTATAAGTTCTGGGGATATAATGTATAGCATGGTAACTATAGTTAACAATACTGTATTGTATTCTTGAAATTTGCTGAGAGTAGGCCTTAAGCGTTCTCACCACTAAAAAAGGTAACTAGCCTGGATGGTGTGGCTTGGCAATTGAGTGTCAGCCCACGAATCAAGAGTTCCCCCCCTGGGTTCAATTCCCAGTCAGGGCACATACCTGGGTTTTGGGCTTGATCCCCTGTGGGATGTGTGCAGGAGACAGCCGATCAATGATTCTTTCTCATCATTGATGTTTCTCTCTCTCCCTCTCCCTTCCTCTCTGAAATCAATAAAAATGTATTTCTTTAAAGGTAACTATGTGAAGTGATGAATGTGTTAATCAACCTGATTGTGGTAGTCATTTCACAATGTATATGTGTATCAAGTCATCACATTGTATACTTCAAATGTATGCAATTTCATTTGTGAATTACATCTCAGTAAAGCTGGGGAGGAGAAAAGCCTCCTGAGAGGCATTTTAGATGTGAAGTACCTTTCAGGGTAGAAGCTTTACAGATAGCAGATGAGAGGTTACCTGGGGATGTGGAGGAGCGAGGACTGAATTACAAAGGGTACAAGGAAAATTCTGGAGTTATTTGAAGTGATGGTTCCACAGACTTATGCTAAAACTCATCAAATTGTAGATTTAAATATGTGCAGTTCATACTATATAAATTATCCCTCAATAAATCTATTAGGTTTCTGGGGGTGGGGGGAACAGACTTAAAAGCCTTACACACCTCTTTTAAAACAAAATGAATCATCTGAATTTGAGATGTCTGCCAGGAACCCCAATCTTGACTTGCCGTCAAAAGCCTTGCTGAAATGAGTGGTATTGGAGGACAGCCCAAGAGAACACTAAGCACCTAATTGCTCATGTTCTGATGAGCAAACGTAAAACATTTGTACCCATAAGCCCAGTGCCTCATCAAAATGTCCTCACTTAGCCACAATTTCTCAGTGTTCTCAATTATTTTTTAATCAAGATTTGAAATAAGAAGTGGCGATGTGAAATGCATGTGACTATTCTTTCTTGCAAAAAAAAAAAGAAGAAGAAACAAGAAAGGAAGAAAGAAAGAAATTGTGGGTGGATAGAATAACAGTCTCTCAAAGATGGCCACAGCCTAATCCCTGCATCCTGTCTGTTACCTTACATGGCAAAGGGAAATTAAGGTCACAGGTGGAATTAAGATTGCTAATCAGCTGACCTTAAAACAGGGAGATTATTTGGATTATCCAATAACCCAATAACCAGGGGTAGGCCCAGTGTAATCCCAAGAGCCTTTCAAAGTGGAAGAGGGAGAACAGGAGAGACAGAAGGTGGTGTGACTATAGGGGAAAGGCACACAATGATGTAACACTGCTGGCTTTGAAGACAGAGGAAGTGGCCATGAGCCAAGGAGCTGGTGGCTCTTGCCTGAGCTGCCAGGAGGAACACAACCCTGCCAACACCGTGAGGTTAGCCAGCTAGAACCTATTTCAGACTTCTAACCTCCAGAACTGCAAGATAATAAATCGGTGCTGTTTTCAGCCACTGAGTTTGTGATAATTTATTACACCAACCAGCAATAGGAAACTACTACAGTAAAATAGTCCTGGCTTTCTTTATTCCAACATTCACCTCACAGGTATTAAAATTTTTCCATGGGCAAATCATTGTGTTGGGAACAGGGTAGTCATACGTGGAAATGAAATTTGTATCTGGTGCCCATGAACAAAGGTAAGGAACGACAAACCGTCAGATACTGGAGGAAAAGCAGGGAGCTGTGGGACCCAGCATGGGACAAAGGAGAAGGGATTTTTCAGTCCTCTTTGGCCAAGAATACTGCCAGTCCTGCCCTCCTCTTGCACCTACAAACTGCCATATTTTGTGGCCCAGAGTTGGGTGGGGGTCTTTTGCATCACGGGTCTCCTATCTCAGAGCAATGGAAGATACTCCTGTTCTCACCTGCATCTTGGGTTCGGTTTCAGGTCCTCCCTCGCCTTCAGTAATAAAAATGTGCAGAGCCATTAGCGAGCCTCAGCCAAAGCTATAATCTACGACCGGCCACAAGAGTGTGCACGTGAGGAGACTGCAATTTTTTTCTGCCAAACCAGAATTAGCCGGTACAGGAATGAACGAGCCTGGAGATTTGAAATTGCACTGATTGGAAGGGAGCTCAGGTTAGGTTCGGGTTCCCTCCAAAGGACCCTTTTTAAAGACGGAGGCCTCGAGCTCAAAGCTTCCCCAGACGCTCACCTGGCTCGATATCAAGCGACAGAGGAGCCCGGAGCCCCACGCTGAGCGCACGGAGCCAGCGCACGGAGCCGGGTGGAGCGCCGAGCCGCAGGCACCCACAAATCCAGGATGATAGGCGACACTGCAACAAATCTCTACGCCCAGCAGTTCAGGGGGCTCCGAGGGAAACAGCAAGTCCAGGGATCCGGGCCGGGAGCCCAGTGAGGCCGCAGCCCTGCGCGCCCTGGGCGGTGAGTATCCCGAGGCCGCGCGGCGCCGCGGGCCCGGGAGATGGAGAGGCCCTGGGGGCATCTTGGAATTGGGGGCTGTGGGTGGCACCCCGGAGACCCTCGGGAAGAGGCGGCGCAGACCCTGGGCAGCGTCGGGAACGGCTGCCTAGAGGTCGAGGGCAGGGCTGCTCGAAGTGCGGTGGTCGCGCCCAGGCAGCCTTTGGGCAGAGGGTGGGTGGGGGAGGAAGCGTCCCGGGCTGCTGGCGAGGCCACCTGGGCGGCGGGGTAACCTGCGGTCCAGGGCGGAGCAAGAGGATGCGCGCCCCGCTCTCCCGGTGGCCACGGGCCCGCGCGCACCGTCCAGGGGCACGGCGCCCCTCGGAACCTACACTCGGCTCTGCCTCGCGCCCGGTCCCGTTCCCCGTCTTCTCTCACAGCTTCCAGTTTGGGACTCGAACCGCTAGTCGCGAAGCGAAGAGGGGAGACCGGGGACTGAGGCTAGGGGACATTCGGGGGTGCCCAGCCCGCCGGGACTGCGATCCGCGCCGCTTTCCGATGGAGCTGGCGGGTTCCGAGCGCGCCAGGAGATGAGGGGTCTCTGGGCACCTCGAGGGGGGGGGGGGGGCGGATAACAGAGTGCCCGGGAGGGGGCCAGGGGCGGCGGGAGGGCGCTCGGAGGGGGCGCCGAGGCTGGGTGCCGCTCAAGGAGTGCAGATGCTGGTCCCCTCACCCCCATAGCGGTGCCGATCAAGGCTCCCAGGGAGGAAAAGGGGGATTAAAATGAGGCGAGAGACCCGGGGGGGGGGCGGGGGGGGGGCATTTCAAAGCCAAATGCCGCCCAGGCCATAGACGTTGTTTTAGGATCTCAACTCTGCTTACCCGTTAAGCCGTTTTCTTATCGTGGAAAAGTTGATTCAGCCTCTTAACAAGGATGAGTGTGGGTTATTAGTGGCGATTAGAAAGATTCCTTTTCCCCTTGTCTGGCTTCTTTGTGGTTTAGTGTGAGCGTGAGAGTGAAGGGGCGGCGGGAGACAAGAACCGGGGCGGGGTGTAAAATAAGCTTTGGAATCCGGCAGGCCTGGGTTCCAGGTTGGGTTCCAGTTCCTGCTAGCTTAGTTTGACCTCTCTAAACTTCATCGCCTCCATTTGACAAATAGCCTCAGTCTCCTCATCTGTGAAATGGGACATTAATACCAACTGGACAAGATCATGGTGGAGAAGCCACCCAGCGCAGTCCCTGGCCCATAGAAGGCATTTATCTGCCTATTTTCCCCAGCCGGGGGTCCCTCCGGTTCCTCCTGCGCTGTCTTCTCCACACAAGCTCAGCACCAGCTTTGGTTGCTCCAGTCTATTCAGCCTGTTGGCCTCAAGTGCCCCATTTGAAGGCACAACAGTTCCTGGGCCGCCAGGTCTACAGGCAAAGTTTCTACAGAGCAAGTTACAGGTGGACCCTCTGCCTCAGCTGGGATCTAATAAAGAACCTGCTGCCAACATGCTCCATCCACGTTTGCAGAACATTGTCATTTTAATTTTAACTTGGCACTTTCCTCTTTGCCTCTTATTTATAATGAGCTCACCGCATGCTCACATCATCACAATAGCCAAATTAAAAATGAACCACTTGCTTATGGGAGGTGCTCTGGTACCAGAGCTGTGGAAATTTAATTCCTTTTTAATCTCTGATGTGTTACTTCATTTCCCCCATTTATGAGTTCTTTTTCATCGTTCATGAACTCACATTTGGGGAGAATGGAAGGTTGACTATTGGTCCCAATAGTATCTTTCCATTTGCTTCCTTCACCTTCTTCAGTGTGAAGTCCTAATGTTATATGCTGATCTTCCAACAGGGGAGCTTAGAATGGGTAATATATTTATTATAGATTGACCCTTAGTGGAAGACCCACATTTCCGTGCCTCCATTTATCCCCGTGTGCCACATGCATGTTGTCATTTTACATGTGTGTCAGAACGTGGAAAGGGCTGGAGGGAGCCTTGAAGGCCTTAAGGTGAAGAAAGACTTGGAGCCTGGGGCAGAGTGGTCCAGAGCCCTCTCCTAATTCTCCCTTTTTCTCCAGGTGCACAGGAGGATCATAACATGCAAACAACTCTTTCTAACTCTTCATTATAGAAATGCTAGCATGCTTAAGCAAACTTGGTGGAATAGACAGGCATTTTTTCTTCTGTTGACTTTTGGGCTTTTTTATTTGTTTGTTTTTTTTAAAAGGAACTTTTTAAATTAATTTTAGAGAGAGAGGAAGGGAGAGGGAGAGAGAACATCCATGTAAGAGCAAAACACCTATCCACTGCCTCCTGCATGCACCCCACCGGGGAAGGAACCTGCAACCTGGGCATGTGCCCTGACCAGGCATGAATCCACAACCTTTCGGTGTAGGGGACAACACTCCAACCAACTGAGGCACTGGCCAGGGCTTGACTTTTGTTTTTTTAGTGAACCTGGTTGGACAATAAGTTGGCTGTGATTCGTCAAAACAGGAATTACTTTTAGAGAGACTTAGGTGTGAAACGCAGATGGCTCTGGTAGATCTTCAGGGACCTCCTGAGGACCTGACAGAACTTTGTTTACCCACCCCCACCTCCAGCAGCCTCTCCATCTGACACTAAAGTCTACATGCACGGCTGTGCCTCTTAAATAAAACCAGTCCATTAAATGCTATTCAACATCTTTACTTATGACAAATAAACTGGAAATATCAAGAACAGTTCAATGACAACTGCATCTCTTCACCCATAAAATAAATAACTCAGTAAGACTGTGAAGTTCTTAACATTGCTTAAGAAAATGAGTATTGCCCTAGCTGGTTTGGCTCAGTGGATAGAGCATCATCCTACGGACTGAAGGGTCCCAGGTTCAATTCCAGTCAAGAGCACATGCCAAGGTTGCAGGCTCAATTCCCAGTAGAGGGCATGCAGGAGGCAGCCAATCAATGATTCTCTCTTATCATTGATGTTTCTGCCTCTTTCTCCCTCTCCCTTCCTCTTTTAAATCAATAAAAATATATTTAAAAAGAAAAAGGAAATGATTATTTCAACTCATGGGTTGAAAAACTGTAACCTTTGTATTACTATTTCAAAAGTGTTTCTTATGTAGATGGACTTTAGGAAAATGCCAAGTAGTACTGTTTTATCTTATGAAACAGCTGAACATTGTCCCACTGATTCTAAATGATGTTATTACTTATACTAGTGACCCAGTGCACGGATTTGTGCACATTGAAAGGAAATTAATTAGAAAGTGGCTGGTGAGGTGGGACTGGGCAAGACAGACTGGACACGCCCTGGAGTTAACCTGCTTTGGTTCCTCCCCAGCCAGCTGCACCTGGGGTGGTGCCGTGGCTTGAAGGGCGGCTGTGGAGTGAGGGGGGAGGGTCCCTCCAGCAAGTGGGGTCCCTCGGCCTTGCCTGCAGGGATTGGGCTGCAATTGGCTTTCCGACATCCCCCGAGGAGTCCCAGAGTGTGAGAGAGCACTCTGCAAAGTTGCTGTAGTACAGGGTGTGGAATAAATGCAAGTGTGCAGTAAACCAGATTTGGGGCCGACAGTGCCCCAGCAACAACATAACTCACGGCCAGCCAAAGGTGGAATCGTGCAGCCCCATGAGGAATTGGGCTCCCCCCTCTCTGGTTTCAGGGTGTGTCACCCGAGAACCGCTGCTGCCAAGTCACTGCAGCCCGGCAGCGTTGAGCGTCTGCCCCTTGGTGATCAGTGCACATCATAGCTACCAATCGGACAGACACTTAGCATATTAGTCTTTTATATATAGAGGCCAGTCATTCCCGTTGTCCAGCTGCTCTTTCTGGCCCCTTTGGATTCTACATACAGCTAGCAGGGACTGAGGGAGGACAACCACCAAATACCCTCAGGACCCTTTCTAGGTTCATCCTCTTGGCTTTCTGACAGTGCAGCAATTTCCTGGGCTATGAGTTCTGGATTGAAAGGCTGCTCCGTCCCTTTCTATCTTTAGGCAGGCTATTCTCTCGTTGGGGAAGAGAAGGGTGGTAGCAGACACACACACAAGCCTAGAGTCCAACACAGACTGGACTTCCCAAGGAAAGTGGCTCTTGGATTAATTGTCTTTCTTCTGTTTCCCCCCTCTTTTACAATTTAGTCACTAATCTATGGAGGTAAGAAGCTGATCCAGATGGTGTTTAAAAGATAAAGGGACCTTTAGTTTCTTATAAAGTTAATATATATTTACTTAGTTGTTATTTTTTTTTTTACCAATGAGATTTTTTTAAAAAGAGCAAAAATTATTTGTAAGACTGTCATCCAAACAATAATGACCATCATTTTTCTTTGTTTCACTCCAGTCTTCTTTCCTATAAATACATATTTTTAACAACAAAGGGATCATGACATGTGTCCCATTTTGTGGCCCCCACATATAATTCACACTTTCTATGTCTTCAGAGTTCAGTGTGATTTGATTTTTGATGGTGGACTTGCTTTGCACGGCTATACCATGACTGATTTACTTAACACCTACTCTGTCTAATATTGGATATTTGACATGTTTGCGGAGGATTTTTTCTTACTATTTCTGGGTTCACTGTTATAATTTAGTTGAATTTTGAAACATAAGCAGAAGAGGACCAGGAGGTTAGAAAAAGAGAAGTATGTTCCCGAAACAGGAAAGAAGAGAAAGGCATACACAAAAGCTTAAAAGAGACTGTGCCACCTTAGCCAGTTTGGCTCAGTGGATAGAGCATCGGCCTGGGGACTGAAGGGTCCCAGGTTCGATTCCAGGTCAGGGCACATGCCTGGGTTGTGAGCTTGATCCCCTGTAAGGGGTGGGCAGGAGGTATCCAATCAATGATTTTCTCTCATCATTGATGTTTCTGTTTCTCTCTCCCTCTCCATTCCTGTCTGAACTCAATAAAAAAATATATATATATATATATATATATTTTTTTTTTAAAAAAAGAGACTGTGCCAAGTGTGGGGAGCTGCAGGTGCTTCACAGGGCTGGACAGCAAAATGCTAAGGTCAGGGGATAGGAGGAGGGACCAGGCTGGGGTGGGGGTGGGCAGATGTGCAGGAGGAGAACCTGGCAGCCTTGGGCAGCCACACCAAGGTGTGTGTGTGAGTGTGTGTTTGTGTGTTGGGGGCAGGGGGAGGGGGGGAGTTAATCCTAAAGATAATTTGACGAGGTGAGAAAATTATATGGCAAGACAGCATTTTATTACTCCCTGCAGTCTGGATAATGGGGAAGTGGAAAGGACTGTGGCTGAGAGCAGGAAGTGTGGCAATTGAGAACTGGACAACTATTTAAGAGATAGAATCATTTAAAAGATAAAAACAATAATAACAAGAATGAGGTATGAGAGACAAGAAAAATCAAGATGAGCCCCAAGACAGATCCATGACATTGCTCTTCCACAGGCATCCTGGTTTCCTGGAGCCTATGTCTCCCTGACAAACTGCTAACCAGAACCAATGCTATAGTGCATGGATCAGCAAACTTTTCCTGCAAAGCATGGGTGGGGGACCTTTATCTATCAAGGGCCATTTGGATATTTATAACATCACTCACTTAATATAATTCACTTAATACAAGTTTATGCTGCTATAAAAAAAGCTCCTAGATTTATTGAATTTTGAGTCCTGCGGTTGCCTTGGCAAGGCCAGGCCAAATGATTTTGCAGGCCTTATACCATCCGAGGGCTGGACGTTCCCCACCCCTGCTATAAAGAGTCGGAAAGTAAGTATTTTTGATTTTGCAGGTCATGTGACCTTTAAAAAGGTGAAAACAATTCTTAGGAGTGATTAGGAGCATACAGAAAGAGGCTCTGCAGTTCAGAGTCTGCTTCTCTGTCCTCCCCATTCACGTCAGTACACACCTGGGCATTCCCACAGTTGGAGGTGTTCCCAGTGTATTTGGGATCATTTTTATACCATCATCCTTCATTGCCACAAAATGATTTTTCAGCAATAATGATTTGTAATGGTCTGTAATAATTATGATTTTATTTGTTCTTCTGTTATAAATTAACTAGAGGCCTGGTGCATGAAAATTTGTGCACTGAGGGGGGAGGTCCCTCAGCCCAGGGAGTGGGCCTAAGCCGCAGTCTGGCTTCCCTATGCCAGAGGCGATCGGCTTATCAGGGGAAGGCACCATCACCCCCTCGCTGCTGCTGCCTCTGGCCTCCCTCTGCAGGAGGCAACCCGGTGATCAGTGGAAGGCGATGCCCCCATATCGCCTCTGCTGCTGCCACTGCTGGCAGCGAGGCTGGCTGAGCCTCGGCCAGGCCCTTGTTGCCTGAGCCTTGGGCCAGCCCACCACCGGCAGCTTGCCTGAGCCTCTGGCCAGCCCTGGGCAGCGGCTTGCCTGAGTCTGGAGCCGGCCCTGGGCAGTGGCAGCTGCCATCCGCTCCACCAGGGACGCAGCGTCAAGTCCCTGCCCATCCCTGCACCTCACAGCTCACGCAGCCCCGCCCACCCGCCTGTGCCTGCTGCACATGCAGCCTCCTGGTGATAGTTAGTTGCAGCATGAGGGCATCACAGCATGAGGGCGTGGCGATCACATAGGCTTTTATTAGTATAGATTGTGAAAAAAAGAATAGATTTCGCTTTCAAGACATTATTCAAATTGCGCAAACCATTTCATGTATTGACTCCAAATTTTAATTTCCAAACCAAAGTTTTTCACCTCTCACTCTTGAACTCTGTTTTGCTATTTTAAATTTTCAACAAAAATAAAATCTCCAGGTGGGCATATATTAGTAGAGCGGCAGAATGGTGAAGTAACTCGAGTTCTGGTCTTCATCTCCACAGTAACTGCTGTTACAGTTCACTCAAATGTCCTGCAGTGACATGTGGCAATGCAGGGACCGCAGACCCGGATTGAGCCGAGGTGAGCTCCAACAACTCTGCACTCTTAGGAATTTACTCTCAAAACAAGTGTGTGTAACTGGGCCACACCTGTGCCAGGGCTCAACTGCGTAACCAGCGGTTCCATGAAATAATTTCCATGTAGAATACAATGTTTAAGAAAGGATGAGTAATAAAGCATCCTAATTTGAAGCTTACAGATGCATAATATTGAAACATAACTGTTTGGAACTTTGACCAGCAAAAGATTTTTTTGGAGAGGAGTATTTTATTAGCGACATTGTCTAGAATTGCTGACACATATTTTTTAAAATATATTTTTATTTATTTCAGAGAGGAAGGGAGAGGGAGAGAGAGATAGAAACATCAATGATGACAGAGAATCATTGATCGGCTGCCTCCTACACGCCCCCTACTGGGGATCAAGCCCACAACCTGGGCATGTGCCCTTAACCGGAATCCAACCTGGGACCCTTCAGTCCGATGCTTCTATCCACTGAGCCAAACCAGCTAGGGCACTGCTGGCACATATTGATCATAAAAAAGCAGAGCAGCTTTGAGCCAATTGTTGTTTTAAAGTTCTCTATGGATGATACTCCACCTAATTGCTTGTTTTTGGGGCAGAGTGCTC
The DNA here is from genome assembly GCF_028538775.1 of Myotis yumanensis. Lineage (NCBI taxonomy): Eukaryota > Metazoa > Chordata > Mammalia > Chiroptera > Vespertilionidae > Myotis > Myotis yumanensis. The sequence goes on along the minus strand of NW_027223759.1, from coordinate 29,443,033 downwards.
CTGCTGTTCTGTGCTTGGTGCTCCACTACCTGTGGCCTTGCAATGGTGCCCTGCAAGACTCAGCTCCATTTGGAACTGCCCAACAATCATTTCCATATGTAGTAGGCAACAGTCTCTTCCATTATCCTGAACATTGAGGCCTTTTCATAACCACCATCCTCCTCAATCTCAGCCAATGACCTAAACATCCTACTTCACCAAAAAATTTAGACTAGTAGGTGTAACTCTCTATCCTCTACTCACAATCTTATCTCGGCCCGCCTCTACTTTCTCTAGTCTCAGAGGAGGATAGGTTTCTCCCCCTGATCAAGATTAACCCTCTGGTCCCACCACCTCCAAGACTAGTCATCCTCTCCTTCTTTTGCTCCTGATCCTCCGTTCTTATGCACCCCCTTAATTCTCATCCTAAAAAAATAAAACACCAGAGTTCTCCCTGACTTAGCATCACCCCCTCCCAGCTCCATCCAGCCTCCTTCCTCTTGTTTGAACATCTTGAGAGATGTATCTAGGCAAAGCACAAATCACCAACATTAGAAAGCTGTATCTCCCATTGTAAGATAGTTAATTGGCTTCTACTTTGTAAATCTCTCCTGAGTTGGGTACAAACAAGTCAGTCCCCCTGAGGTTAATCCATTCTGGCTCTATTGAGCACTTAGATCCACAAAATGAGAACCAGAATGTATGCCAGGGCTCCACCAAGGTGAAGCTACTCTGCAACGCTGCCTAAGGCCAGGCGTCTTCTTTCTCTGATACCTTTTCATCCATCCCAATAAGGGACTTAGGAATGAGCTTTAGAGTCAGAAATAGCTGGGTTCAAACCTTCATTTCCTGTCTGACCACACTGCTTATTACCTATGAGACTTTGGGAAAGTTGCCTCCTTTCTCTATTTTCATATATTTAAAATAGGGATTATAATACTTACATATAGAGTGACTCTAAAGGTCAAACAACTTTCATAAAAGCACTTGGTCCTGAGAAAAAGTGAGAAGTGTTCCCAAATCTGCATGATGACAAAGATTCATCTGAAGGTCTGATAGGATGATGGGGCCACTTTGGTTATGATGAGGAGGTAGAGCTGTCCAAAGAAGATGAAGATTTTTGTTTGTTTGTTTTGACATTCAATAAAATGATTTATCATATGTATTTCAGAAAATCTTGGAAAATGTATACAAGTCATGAAGATATTGGGTATGATTTTGAAGATGTCCCCAAAGACAAGAAGACACTTAAACCCCACCCAAACATTGATGGCGGATGGGCTTGGATGATGGTCCTTTCCTCTTTCTTCGTGCACATCCTCATCATGGGTTCCCAGATGGCCCTGGGGGTCCTCAATGTGGAATGGCTTGAAGAATTCCATCAGAGCCGCGGCCTGACCGCATGGGTCAGCTCCCTCAGCATGGGCATCACCTTGATTGTGGGTATGTTCTCCTGTCGCCTGTTGTAAAACTGAATAGTTAAAAAATGACAATTCCCCACCATAAGCAATGTTTTATATTGTTGAAACAGTAATGTTAGTGATGTTACTATTTATTGTAGCAAAATGTACATAATATAAAGTTTACCATTTTAACCATTTTTAGGTAAACAGTTTAATGCTGTTGAGTACATTCATCACCACCCTCCATCTCCAGAACTTTTTTCATCTTCCCAAACTGAAACTCTGTATCCATTGAACAGTAACTCCCTATTCCTCCTCCCCCAGTCCCTGGCTACCCCCATTCTATTTTCAGTCTTTATGAATTTGATTACTCTAAGTACCTTATGTAAGTGGAGTCATAGAATATAAACACTTGGAGTATTTTTTAAATTGATTATTTTTAAAACTCTCTTTTGCCCTAAGCTCTGTTTTCTTAACTGTTGTAACACAATTATATATCATTACAAATATCTGTTCATTTAACACTTATTAATATTTACAAAAGATAAAAATTTTAGAGAAAACACTATAAAAGTCAACTAACAATCTTATTTCAGAGTTCTAATTAATTTGAAATTTATCATATGCTATTGGAAAATCTATTAAACTATTTTTAGGAAAGTTACTGATATAGCAAATAGGGAGCAATAGTAATATAATCTTGCATTTTCTAGTTAAGCCTACCCATACAGCAATCTATGAAACCAATTTTTATCCAATTGGAAATACTAAACCAGAAAGTTATTATAAATGTAATCTGTTATTATAGCTAATGTGTTTCATTTTGGGAACTAAACAACTTTCACTGTCAACTAATATTCAAGAAGTACTTATTATATACCAGGTGCTTTCCTTTACATTATCTCATTTAATTCTAACAATCTACACTATACCCTAATGTTCACTTGCTCCACTTGAAAGAAGCAACCATCATTTTATGTGAGTTTTTTTTTAATTTAAAATATTTGTGATATATTTTATACCAGAAACATAAATGGCCTCAAATCTTTTTCTGGTTTTGTGAGAATATGTGTATGACAAGCATATGTGTGTTTGATGGGAGTCTGTGACTTTTCAGTGGTTTCTACATTAGCAAGTAATTGTTTGAATTCAACTCAGAGATTTGTTGATCTTGGCTGGCTCTCAATTAATGCTATTTTGGGCAATACACATTATATTAATACAGTAATAATACTAATGAGAAAAAACAAGGACAAACTGTTATTTCCCAAGATATGGGTGGGATGTGTGTGTGTGTATCAAAGAGAATTAATACTGACCTAGTTTTAAAATTAAATAAGGGCATCATTATGTATGTGAGAGGAATGTAAAGAAATCATGTTTGCCTATAACATTGATGACCTGACTTCTTCAACCCTGTGTTGGGCTAAAACTAGGACTATTTGTCATACAAAAAATGCAAGTTTTACTGTGATGTAGGGAATGTGCTGGTTTTGTGTTGGATGTAGTAAATATACCTTCTCAATAAGTCAGTAAAAGAAAATTGTTCTTCTAGAATACTTAAAATCCTGGGTGGTTTTGTTTGTTTGTTTGTTTGTTTGTTTGTTACCTTTTTTAAAATAAAATTTTAAGAGATTGAACAAAGTACTTATAGATTCTATCTAGGAAGTGTGTGTTTACAACAAAAAAAGAAGACTCAGCAAAAAGTCAGGGCATATATCACAGCATTTTCCAAAATACCTGATAAGGCTGTCTTAAGCAATGGAAACTAGTCCTGAAATGACTGAATATAGTTTTGAAATTGATCCTCAAAATAACAACACTTAACTCGTAATGATGGTGAAATGTGTTTGTTATCTTCAGTTTAATTGGGAGATAACTATATTCAGAATTCTGTTTGAGAGCCCAGAATCACTGAAGTCCAGACAATGGAACTTTAGATTGTAAACTAACCTTTCTACAGAAAAGGTACCTAAAAAACATCTTTTGCTGTGGGGCTCAGAAATCATAACACAGCAAGGCTCATAGTTATATCAATGAAAGGTCTTTTATTCTATCTATCATAACCCTAAATAGCTGTTCATTGTCTAGAGCTGCCTGATACAGGGGAGCTGCAGATGCTTTGAGTATTTTTTCAAGCCAGAAGCCATCAAGAACAGCCCCCTTTATTTAGCACTTACTACATGCCACACCAATATTATGTACATGATCTCATTTGATCCAGCAGCAATACTGGAGGCCAGCCCATCATCCCCACCTGACAGGAAGAACATGCAATACTCAGAGACATTAAGTAACTTACCTAAGGTTGATCAGCCAGTAAGTGTGGGACCAGCTTTAAACCTGGTCCACCGGACTCCAAAATGGTGTCCACTATACCACTCTGCCTGCCACAATGTCGAATGAGAACTGAAAATATATCTGAAGTAGATAAATACAAATTGTTTTTACTTTCTAATCCCTATAAACACAATTGGGTTATCTCTTTTAAATTAAAAAAATATGAATTATGTTACAAACTTGAAAGCCATCTCTCTGTTGGGCAGTGAGTTGCACATGGGAAATTCAATAATTTCATTCTTGTTTTTCATTCTTTGCTAGCATGGATTTTGCCAGTTTCTGCAGAAGGTTCCACTTTTTAACAATTTTTAACACCTTATTCGGATTTCCAGCAGACTTAGTGATGGCTCTCAGAATAATTCTTGGTGGAAGCCATGTCATTAGGGGACTCTGTGGGCTGCACAAGGTCACTGACTTGCTAAGCAGATGTAGAGCAGTGGGTGTCAGTCCTGGCTGCACATCAGAGCCCCCGGGCACTTTTAATAACCATAATGCTAGGGCTGCACCTGGACCATTACTTCAGGATCATGGGATGAGACCCGAGCGTCAGGGTTTGGGGGGAGGGAGGTGTTTTCTTTTTTTAAAGCTCCTAAGTGACTCCAATGTTCAGCTAAGGCAGACAGCCACTGATTTAGAGGCTCCTAACGCCTATTGCCGTGAGGGGTGGTTAGTCCAAGAGACCAGGAGTTCATATCTAACCTCATCCATGATTGTATGCCAAGACTCACTTCAGATTGTTTCTGTCCTCACCTGAACTGTTTTTAACCTACAAGATGCTGGGATGGGCAAGAAATCATGACTTCCTCAAGGTGTTCCCTGCAGCAACATAATACTTTATTGTGTGGGAAATGGGCTGAGATCCCGATTTCCTTCTGGAGAAGAGAAAGTCTGATGATGAATAATCTCATTCCAAAACACTGAATTCCTCTACAAAAGTGGGGATCATAGCCAAAGGACTGTGTCTCAATCTTCTCCCCCTCTCCTTAGACCGTGTGGGGAGTTCTTCTCATCTTGTTGAAATAGCAGTTCAAGCTTGGAGATACCGCTGGCCATCAATAAGCAATGGTTAGAAAACAGAACAGTTAGAATGCTTGGGCCTGGCGTACCTATAGTTTGTAACTGTGGAGGAGTCACTCATGGCATTTCTGGGTCTGACTTTGCCCGTCTGCAAATCACAAATGACTGACTGAAGCTCCAGCTTGAATGGGGCGAGAGTTGATGAACCAAAAGCCAGACACCGTTATTAACTAACGTTCCTATCAGTAAAGCAATTCACATTGCTTTTTGATATGTAATATTCCTGTAGACAGGAATATCTGCACTTGGGAATTTCTCCCCCTTTTTCTTCAAATGCTTTCTTCATGCAAGTTTCATAAGCAGGCAGAAATACTTGCTTCTGGGCCTTCCTGTAATGTAGAAAACATGTTCAGGCTACTGCACTGTGATCTGTTGGCCTTTCAGATCCTAAAAGGCCTATTAACAGCAAAGCCATGAGTCATGCATTTTTCTCTTTTTAGCTGTTCATTTTGGATTCAAGTAGTGAAATGACCACGGGTTTAGAAAAATAAAAATATTTGTAAAGAAATATCTTCAACTTTGAATTTCAGTTGTTCTCAATAATTCCCCCAGATGTTTATCAATATGCTTAGTTTACACATTTGTATAATGTGCTTATTGTATAATACCTATAAAAGTATATTTATCTAGAATATATTTACTATATTAAATCTATTCTAAAAGATTTATCTACTAAATTATTTTCTGTAATGTGATAGGCTTAAGTGAATAAGTCTTTACCTTCATAATTTTTAGAATTAGGCCCTCTCAAAACCATTAGATCAAAACAACAACAAAAACTCTTCGCTGACTGTGTACCCAGATATGCACATGAATATAGATAGAACTCCACAGGGCGTTTTTTAGTTTGGGCTAAAAGGGGAAGCTCCTTAGAGTTCAACAAGTTTTTAACCTGCATAGTCCCACCTGAGTACAGTTATGAAACTATGTAAGATAATAATGATAAAAAAATAAGATGATGTTTAAAATATGCCATCTTACTGAATGTTGAGTATGGCTTCATACTGCACTGTATTGCTAAAATCTAGATTGCTATATGGACAAGGAATCATTGATTACAAGACAAGCATTAGGCTTCAGTGACATCCGAAATTACCACAAAATCAGGAAGAAAACAAAGAGGGTTGACAAAAACTAGAGCATCATATTAAAGTAAGCAATCAGAATGTGAGCATGGGACATCTTGTGTAACGAGTGTTTTCCTGAATCTCCACATGGTGTGATAAATGCCTAGCCTGATGGGTCCAGTCTGAGGAGGCCTTTTCAGCGTGGCTTGCATCTGGTGTCCTCATGACAACAGGCTATAGGTTCTTTGCCTGAAGCCTGGGAGTCCTGAGAACCCCCTTCCTGTACTCCCTTTAGGTCTGGAGTCAAAAACTGAAATGTGCACAGAAGCCAAACAGTTCATGTAAAGGAGAGCAGGAGGCCAGATATGAAACTAAGGGGAAGGTGGAGACTGCGGCAAACTAGAGCGGGTGTGATGCAGCTAAAGGGACCAGCTACTGCACAGCTCCAGCTGATTTGAGCTGTGTGGGAAGACAATGTGCGGCCACTGAACTTTTTTTTAAATTCTCTTCATTTAAAATGTGACCAATTATTCAACACATTTTAAAAACATATTTGGGTACACAGTCAGCTAAGAGTTTCTTGTTGTTTGGGATAAACAAAATGCAATGACAGGCTGGATAGAGCCCCCACATCAGTTTAGGGCTTCTGCTGTGTTAAGAGAATGAGCCAATGTATCTATTTCAGGTCTACCTTCCTTGAACACCTAGAACCTTGTGCTCACAGTGAAATTATTAAAACCCATCTTTGCATGCGAGAAGCCTTTTTTCGTATAAAGCCATGGGGTTTGACCCTTTGAAGTCCCCGAGGTGCATTACCTCACCCCTACTCAGAATGTCATATCCCTAGATTCCCCTTTCTGTCTGAACCTCTCATGTCAGGTGGGGTCTCTGACTCTCTCGTATATGCGGGATTCCCATACATATGTATGTATTAAATTTGGTTATTTTCTTTTGCTAAAAAAAAAAAATACATACATAAAGCAGTGGGGGTGTTTTATTTAACAGACCTAGAAAAGTTTTATTCTTTGCTTTTATATGAGGGTTTACTAAGCAAGCAGAGAAATAAAATGCTTTTAGACAATTCCCTTGTCCATGTTCTGCGGCAGGACCTTTCATCGGCTTGTTCATTAACACCTGTGGCTGCCGTGGGACAGCGATCATCGGAGGACTTGTGAACTCGCTGGGCTGGGTACTGAGTGCCTATGCTGCCAACGTTCATTATCTCTTTATTACCTTCGGAGTGACAGCTGGTAAGCATATCGATTTTATTTTAATTTGACGTTAAATGTTTTGATTGGGCATTTTGGCAATGAATTTATTGTGCAGTGAAGTATTTTGTCTTTCTGTCTCCTCCATTGCCCCCCCTCCTCCATTTTATCCTCCAGGAAATACTTTTTAATATATTAAATATGCCTTAAGTATGCCAGAACAACCTCACAACTGTACTTGGTCTAATAGAATTTTTTTTATAAAGAGAGGAAAGGAGGAAGGGATTGAGAGAGGGAGGGAGGAAAGGAGGAAGGGAGGAAGAAAGAAACACCCCAACTGGACCCAGGAGATGAACCCACGACCCTTTGGTGTCAACCCATTGAGCAACACCAGTCAGGGCACTCACTCCATACCTGGTTCTAAGTGCTATGCTTTCTCTTATAAGTACAGGAAAGGGGGGGTAAAAATACAGATGTAGGTGAAATATTCAGGAAATTAATAACATTCTCATTTAAAAACTGCAGAATTAAGCATGAATCACAGAATAATCAATTTTGGCTTTCAGCCCTGTTCAAATTAATGACATAGCAGCAAAACCCATCTACATGTAGAGACCTAAGAAGCAAATCTAGAGCACAGTTAGAGTGGTAGTCCCCAGTGGAGAGGTAAAAATTGGCTGCCGAGCGGCACGGTTTGCATATTTGTTCAGACAAATATCTTCCCAGCCATAATTTCCTTTATCAACAGGTAGCAGAATTCACACGGATAAGAAGTAGTTTCTTTCTGATACAGTTGTTCTTAAATGAACCAGATCCAGCTGACTTTCTTTTTGACTACAGACTTTTTTTAGAAACTTTTCCTCATAACAGTCCAATGAATAGAGCTCGAACGGGACTTTTGTATTATAGGTAAGGAGATAAACACTCTTTCTGCTGAGACTGAGACACACTGGGATCTCTGGGCAGACACGTGGGCCCCCCTGTGAAATTGATCTGGTGGTGTTTGGTTATATGGACTTGACTTGATTCTAATAACCAGGACTTGAGACTTATTCTCATCATTTAGAGATTTCTGTCACATTCTTTGTTTAAATGGAATTTTATTCTTGCAGTTAATTGCTTATTGATCCTCAAATATCTATTTATTTATTTATTTATTCATTCGTTCATCCATTTATTTATTCAATGAATGTTTATAGATCCAAAGAAGTAGGAAGAAAATTAGAAGGCTTTGAAAGAAAAGTATTTCTTGAGACACTTTATTGCTCCCATTTTTTATACAGGAAAAACCCAAAGAAAGAGTCTCTGAAAATACATTCACCCACCTCCCCGCCCTCCACACACACACATATATATAACTGTAGTTAAGTGAAAAAATTAACTAAATCAGTTAGATTAAAATGAGCCAAATGCTGTTGGGCTGTCATTAGTGGGGCATGTTGAAGCTGCTTGGTAATCTAGCCCCTTTATAAGAAAAAAGTTAGATGTAAAAATATACTGCAAAAGGCACGTGATTGATATATATTTATATCGCTGTACAGTTTGTGTTTGAAAGAAACTTTGTTGGTATCCTTCATTCCTAAAAGCATTTCAGACAGATTTTTTTGTATCTTTTTAAAAATATATATATATATGTTTTTATTGTTTTTAGAAAGAGAGGAAGGGAGAGGGAGAGACAGATAGAAACATCGATGAGAGAGGAACATCGATGGGCTGCCTCCTGCACGCCCCCTACTCAGGATCGAGCCAGTAACCACTGAGTTTGGCTGCATTTTTATTTTTAACACCTAGGCAATTAAAATTGCGTGGGAGTGTTCTCTTATTAAGCAGAAAATTAATGTCTGTTTGAGCAATTTTACTTAGCCAAGGGAGTCTGGACAAATTTCTTCAATTTTGCTAGAGCTCCCTTGTCTTACACCTGGCTCTGAAGACACCTTTTCTCCCACCACATAGACCTGGAACCACAGGATGTTCTCTCCCTTCTGAGCCTCCTTCCTCCACCACCTCTTGGGCTATAAGTCCATCCTCTAAACCTAAGTGCGGTGAATAATTGTTCCAGGGTCCTTCACAGGGCAGGTCATTTGCAGAGCTTTGACTGATGCATGGCTTGAGCCAGAATAACCATCCCAAGTCCTGTCCTATAAGCTCATGTAATAATTGTGCTAATTATGGAAGAAGCTTAAAATACTAATCAACAAATAGCAATGTGTAGGTCTTACTAGGTCCTGACTTAACCAATTAAGTTTTTAAAGAATATACTCATTTATGAGACAAATGTAAGTATGGAAACCTTCTGGATATTTCATGATATTAAGAATTGCTCATTTTTCAGATAGATAATGATAAGATTACATTGTTGAATCATAATAAATACTTAGAGACTTATACTAAAAATCTTTGCACATGAAAATGACATATTCAGGATTTGCTTTCAAAACATGGAGGAGGACAATAATTCTGTGCCACAATATTTAATATCAAATAATTTCTTGGTTCTTTAACAAATAATTTTTTTCCATAGTGACCACTGATACACTTATTTTGCAGCTGAGATTTTTGTACCTTAACTGTGGAAGTATAAAATTAATCTCCAATGAAAAAGGTAGCTATTATTTTTAAATGCGACTCTTTATCTTCCCATAGAACTTTATTTCACTTTTTTTTTTGTTATAACAATGCCAGGTATTGTTCTAGACACACAGAGCACTCTTGAGAGAGGCTCCAGGCCCATCAGTGAACCAAACACATCCCTGCCTTCATGGAGCTTGTAGTCTAGCAAAAGTGGAGAAGAGGTCAGGTTATAAGCAATGCACACAAATAATCAAAATCCTTCTGCAGCTACCTACTGGCTGCTAGGGGATGAGCAGTGTAGGGTGAGAGGCAGCATGGGCAGGAGAAAGGCTCTGACATTGGGTCTGAATTCCAACTGGATTCTTCAATTACCAGCTAAGGGGTCTTGGGAAAGTACTTAATCTCTAGGACAGTGATGGTGAACCTTTTGAGCTCGGCATGTCAGCATTTTGAAAAACCCTAACTTAACTCTGGTGCCGTGTCACATATAGAAATTTTTTTATATTTGCAACCATAGTAAAACAAAGACTTATATTTTTCATATTTATTTTATATATTTAAATGCCATTTAACAAAGAAAAATCAACCAAAAAAATGAGTTCGCGTGTCACCTCTGACAAGCATGTTATAGGTTCGCCATTACTGCTCTATGAGGTTCAACACCCCCTTTTATAACCACAGCTAGCTTTCAGAGTTATTGTGAAAATTAAATCAGATAAAACCTGTAAAGCAACTGGTCTATCATGGGCACTCAATTACTGGTAATTTTTATTGTATTTTCATGTATGATTGCTCTGGTCTCCTTCCAAATTCAAGTAATTCTGAAACTCTTAAATGATGCTGAACTGGAGAGTCTTCAACCTTGGCATGTGATGTTGGTTAGAGTCTGTTTTATACTATACTAGAGGCCCAGTGCACAAAATTCACTCATTCAGGCGGGGGTCCCTTAGCCCGGCCTGCGCCCTCTCACAGTCCAGGAGCCCTTGGGGGATGTCCGACTGGGGAGTGGACCTGCATTGTCAGTGGGACATCCTTAGTTTTGCCACGGAGATGGGAGAGGCTCCCACCACCACGGCTGCTCTCGCCAGCCGTCAGACTGGCTTGTGGCTGAGCGGTTCTCCCCCTGTGGGAGCCCACTGACCACCAGGGGGCAGCTCCTGCATTGAGTATCTGCCCCCTGGTGGTCAGTGTGCATCATAGCGACTGGTCATTCCACTGTTCGTTCGATTTGCATATTAGCCTTTTATTATATAGGACACTGCCATCCTAATGTTGGGAGGTCCAAATGGGGCCCCATGGTCATTGAAGTGGGGATTATGGTTTCCCTGTCTGTACCTAGAACTTGAGCATAAAACCCATAACCTCTATTTTCAATTCATTTGGCCAGTATTTTCATTTCATTTTGTTTATTTTTTAAAATGCTTCATTTTGTAGAGCAGTTTTAGGTCCACAGCGAAACTGAGGAGAAAGTAGAGAGTTCCCCAAACCACTTGCCCCAACACAAACATCCCCCACCAGCATTGTAATTTTGTCAGTGCAAATCACAAACTGTGCCTATTTTCTAAGAAAGAGACAATACAATTCAAAATCAGAGATACAAATAAGTGTTAGGTGGCTTTGACCTCAAGTGTGTATATTTATGGGCACATTATAATTCCTTTTATTCTTCCAATTAATTTGTGAACAGATTGGCCCCTTCCTGAGGCTTTTGCATATTGCCTGAAGGTGATCTTCATCCCCTGTAAACACTTTCCTGGGTACTTTGTACATTTAGCCCTGACACAGGAGCCCTCAGAAGCCATGCATTCTTTCAGCAAATCACTAAGCACACCATGTGTGTCCCGGGCAGTAAGAGACAGTACCAGGGATGACAGTAAATTCACAGCCCTGCTCCAGAGCTTACATTCTGATATGAGAGTTGATCTTATTCTATTATCAAAATAACTTGTATTGCAAAGCCTGTTGGGGGAACTGATGGGCTAGAAACTTTGGGGATGACCCTCTTGGTACTTACTCATTGAGCTATTTTTTAACAAGTATTAGTTGGTGTCTTTAAATAGAATAGAGACAAGGAAAATGCAATGCAGATGATCTTCAAATGCTGCCAATTCTGGAGATGGCCATTTATGTTGAGCTGTGTGCTTTTTCTTCCCCTTTCAACCATGCAGGCTTTGGGAGCGGGATGGCCTACCTGCCGGCCGTGGTCATGGTGGGCAGATACTTTCAGAAAAGGCGCGCCCTTGCCCAGGGCCTCAGCACCACGGGGACCGGCTTTGGCACCTTCCTCATGACGGTCTTGCTGAAATACCTGTGCGCGGAGTATGGGTGGCGGAACGCGATGTTCATCCAAGGCGCCGTCTCCTTAAACCTGTGTGTTTGCGGGGCGCTCATGAGGCCCCTCTCTCCTGGAAAGGAGGGGAAGGACCCAGCAGGGAGAGATCCGCAAGTCCCCCCTGCCCAATCCACGGAATCGGTTAAGTCCAGTGGACAGCTGGGCAGAGCAGACGAAAAGGAGGGCAGTCCCGGGCGCGAGGAGACCCTGGGTGACCTTGCAGACCAGGCGTGCCCCGAGGAGGCCGGGCACAGGAAGAACATGTGCGCCTTTCGGATGCTGAAGATGGTGAGCCAGCTGACCCTCAGGGTCAGGAAGGGCTTCCAGGAATGGTACTCCGGCTATTTTGGGGCAGCCTCACTCTTTACTAATAGGGTGTTTGTAGCCTTTATTTTCTGGGCTCTGTTTGCGTACAGCAGCTTTGTCATCCCTTTCATTCACCTCCCAGAAATAGTCAATTTGTATAATTTATCAGAGCAAAACGACGTTTTCCCTCTGACGTCAATTATAGCAATAGTTCATATCTTTGGAAAAGTGATCCTGGGCATCGTGGCGGACTTGCCCTGCATCAGCGTCTGGAATGTCTTCCTGATGGCCAACCTCACCCTTGTGCTCAGTATTTTCCTTCTGCCACTGATGCACACGTATGCCAGCCTGGCCGTCATCTGCGCTCTGATAGGCTTTTCCAGCGGTTACTTCTCCCTGATGCCCGTAGTGACTGAAGACTTGGTGGGGATTGAGCACTTGGCCAATGCCTATGGCATCATCATCTGTGCTAACGGCATCTCTGCATTGCTGGGACCACCGTTTGCAGGTAATTGCACAAGGTTATTTTATTTTATTTTACTTTTATTTTTTTATTGATTTCGGAGAGGAAGGTAGAGGGAGAGAGAGATAGAAACATCAACGATGAGAGAGAATCATCATGCCTCCTGCATGCCCCCTACTGGTGATCGAGCCCACAACCCAGGCATGTGCCCTGATGGGGAATCGAACCCAGACCTCCTGGTTCATAGGTCGACTCAACCACTGAGCCACTCTGGTCAGGCAACCATACAAGGTTTTAAAGCTTAGAGTGCATGTAGAGTATTAGGTTGTGTTCTCATCGATGTTATGAAGTCCAAGGTAAATAAGAAGGAAGTTTCCATTTGTGTACATGCCTCTTACTCCTTTTCATTCCTGCCCCCAAATTTCTCACTTATACATTTTAGCAAGGTAAAGGTCATTCTTTCATGTAGAATGCACATGAACTTTTGATCCTTATCTACAAAGTAAGCTGCCAGTGGTCAAGTGGATAGACAACAGGATAGTGCAAAGCCCCGCCAGGACTGAAGCGGGCAGCCTCTCCCCAGCTCCAGCTGATTTCTGTCACCAGAACTATTGTCTGATCTTCTGTTGTTGGGGGGAGGTGGGGGAAGGTCCCCCAAGAGAAACTAAGACTGGGACACTTAGGTGACATTTCCAGATTTTCAAAAGACTGTAAATCCAACAGAACACATCTATGGGCTGGATCTAGCCCTGTAGTAATTTTCTATTGCTGCTGTAATAAATTGCCTTGAACGTAGTGGCTTCGAACAGTACAGATTTATGATCTTACAGTTGTAGAGGTCAGGCTAAATTGGATCACAATGGGTTAAAATCAAGGTGTCAGCAGAACTAAGGAGGAATCTGTTTCCTTGCCTTATACAGCTTCTGGAGGCTGCCTGCTTTTTTGGCCCCTGGACCCTTCTTCCAACCTCTAAGCCAGCAGCGCAACATCTTCTCATCTCTCTCTGATTCTGACTCTCCTACCTCCTTCTTTTACTTATGAAGACACCCATGATTACACTGGGTCCACCAGATCATCCAGGATAATCCCCCACCTCAAAGCCTTTAACATAATTGCATCAGCAAAATCCCCTTTGTCACGTAAGGTAACATTCACAGGTTCCAGGGATTGAGACTTGGGCGTTTGGGGAGAGTTGGAGCATTCTGCTTACCTCAGGCTTAGTTGCCAGACATCTAAGATAAGTTCTCTCACATGTATTCACCTCAGTTCAACAGAAAGTTTGCTTTTTGCAATGGGCATACCAGAAGTCCTATGCCAGGCCAAGTACCTCTCTGCAGCCTCTAATGGGGAGAGTTTATACTTTGTGGGAAGGCACATAAGGGTTGGGAAGATAGACTCAATCTCCAAGAGGCCAGGTACTGGGGAAAGATGACAGGGTCTACCCTCTGTCTAAGGATGTAAGTCAGGGACTGGGGCCAAATGTCCAGAGATGGCTATCATGGTGACCAGGCCAGGGCTGGTGGCAATTATCATAGCTGCCAGAGGTTGTAAGCAGTGCTATAAACTAACCCGGTAGAGCCTCAACTGTTCACATGTCCCTGCTCACATCCTCTGCAGGAATACCTCTTCCCAGTGGATGGGGAACCCATGGGTACAGGACAAAACCTTCCCCATCCCTTCCTTCCCCCTCTTTGTATATATCCTGTAGTTATTGCCTGTCCTAGGAACCCACTGGTGGAAGGCTTATGGTGACACACCCATATTTAAGTCCCCATCAGAATTTGAAGTATAAGAAGTCATGAATTTTGGCTGCATGGCTAATAGCACTGGCAACTGGGTGACTAAGGTTAAGGCCCAAGAATCACGTTAGGAAATTTGAAGGCTATCTACAGAATCTCCTGGATCAGGCTGCTCCTCCTCTCTGCCTATGCACAGACGCAGACACAGTATTTCTAGGCGACAAACTATTGTCAGCTGAATAGTCTGAACTTGCTCATTGATCTCATTGTACAGAATTCTCTATCAGTTAGGGAAGCCTTTGGCCATAAGAGAACACCCTGCCGATGGTAGCTTAAACAGAGATTTAATTGTGTCATGTAACCAGAAATCTAGAGTCCTGGGACTAGATGATAGTGGGACTAAATGATAGGGCTCCTCCACAACATTCTCGTTTAAATATGAAAGAGGGAGGAAGGAAAGACTCAATTCCAGCAGACTTCTACTTATATCTAATTGGCCAGAACTGTGTCGCACAGCTAGTCTAAGCTTCTAGGGGGACTGAGAATTGGAGTAGTTTCTTTTTAGCCTTTGTACAAGAAGAAGGAAAAGAGAAAAGAATTGGGATTGGGTGTTGGATCAGTCAACCAATGGTACTTTCCAGAGATGTTAGACTGAAATATCCATTAAGGGGACAGGGTTTTTGTGACTCGCCTACCCTCTTGTTGGAAGTCCTTCATATATAGTGTATGTGGAAATGGAATCTGTCATTGATGGTCCTTTGCATGATCCACAGGTACTTTCTGCTTCCAATGGTCAGTCTGGGATTATTTTTATACTGACCGCCAGATTTCAAGAGCAGCATCACAACACAGCTGTGAGGTGCTGCATAAGTAATTCATGATCAACGTTATTTAAAGCACCAAAATTTGCCAGCTTGGTTTCCTTGTTCTATTCCTATGATTATGTCCTCACACATTTGAATTCTAGTGCACTTTCTTGAGTGAAAGAAAAAGGAATTGCAACTAGAAGACAGGCAGAGTTTCCTGGTCGGGGTGGCTAAGTTGGTTGGAGTATCGTCCCATACACCAGAGGTGGTGTGTTTGATTCTTGGTCAGAGCACATACCCAGGTTAGGGGTTCAATCCCCAGTTGGGGTAGATACAGGAGGCAACCAATCGATATCTCTCTTTCTCTCTAATCAATAAAGATTAAAATCTTTAAAAAGGCTTCATATATTATTAAAAAATGGAGAAGAAGCCAGGGAGTTAGTTATACCCAGTCTTTAGTCATCAGGCGTTATCTCTACCTGCTTCAAGGTTCCTCCCTAGAAGTGGACTCTAGATGAATGTGACACCACGATGGCAGAAACCGTGTATTAATGGTTCAGAACCTTCTATGAAGGTGCGTCAAATGCTGCTATGGAGACTCTAAAATCAATGCTATGATGTGCATCTCTAGGCCAGCAGCCTAAAGAGGACTTTGCTTCTTTTTGTTTGTTTCTTCTCCTTCCACTGAACCCATGCACTAAGGAACGCTGAACACATCACTGGCTAACCACATTGTGTCTAAGTCATTGACTTTCCTGGCCAAGAAGCCAACCCTGCAGTGAGATGCAAGCCCAGCCTTTATGCATTGTAGTTTAGAAGTGACTGGCAATATGAGTGATTCAATAACATTAAAATCTTGCTAGAAGTTTCAGGTGGGCTAGAAATTACTTAGCTGGATTTGCTACAAGGTAAATTACTGTTCACATCACCTTTTAAAAATGGGTTTGGAAATGAATGTGTTTTTCATTTTGCAAAGCAGTTTCTACTGGCATCAAAAATTCTGGTACAATTTAGTAGCAATCACACATTTCCATTAAGGAGAAGAATGTATAATCAAAGACATTGAACAGATATTTTCACCATGTCACTTAGCAGCATGAATTTCTTGGTCTAATTCATTTATAATATTGCTGGGCATTCAGTTCTTCTCCTTTAAAGATGTAATAATAATAGATACTTTTCTAAATTTTTCCAGTGTAAAATGTAGCCAACAGATTTGACTGACCAAGAAGCTACACATATTTCCTCCAATTGCTTGAAATATAACACCTAACAACAATTTGCAATGTTTTCCACCAAAAGCTGGGAAAACATTTAATAAGTAAGAAAAACAGCTGTCATTCATCATTCGACAGACTCAAATGAAAAGGAAATGTAATTTTATAGGGAACCAGATTTTACTTTGAAGCTGTTGATTTGAATTGATGGTTGGAGCCAGAGTTGCCAAGCATTCCAGGCTGCAAACCAAGGAACCAGGATTAGACCTGTAGGTAGAGATGGAAGGACAGCTTGTCTGAAACCTCTGGTTTGTGAAGAGTTTTGTCCACATGTGCTGGGTCAAAGCACGTGGTCAAGTACAGCATCTCGTGACTTGCTTTACATCTGACTCAGAACTGAGTTGAGTGCAAACTAGAGGTGCCAAAGAAAGATAAAAGAATCCAGAGTCATTTAAAAAGAAATCTTAAAGGTAGATTGGAGAAACCTATGGGATTAATCGAACATAAAATTGGGGACTATTCCTCCAATTTGTATTGTTGTTTGGTGAAGTTGGGTGTACTTTTTAAAAAAGTAACTTTTAAATACTGGGGTCCCGGATTGCAAGAGGGCACAGGCCAGGCCAAGGGACCCCAGCGGTGCACAATTGGGGCTGGGGAGGGACGCAGGAAGTTGGTCAGCCAGAGAGGGACCACGGGAGGGCTCCAGGGCGTGGCTGGCCCATCTCACTCAGTCCCAATTGGGCCAGACCCCAGCAGCAAGCTAACCTACCAGTTGGAACGTCTGCCCCCTGGTGGTCAGTGCATATGATAGTGAGTGGTTGAGTGGCCTTAGTATATATCATTAGCATATTATGCATTGATTGGTTGAACGGCTGACCGGTTGACCAGACACTTAGCATATTAGGCTTTTATTATATAGGATACTTAGCAGACGTTTTCTGTAGTCTGCAGAGACAAGAGGGGGCCTGGTGTGGTGGGAAGGAGGTGTGAGGATGTTCCAAGGGTGATAGTGTTTATTATTATACCCTCCAGAAGGGGGAATAAATAGTACATGTGCAGAGGAGGAGCCAAGATAAATGTGTTTGAAACTTCAAAATATTTAGTATGGCTTGTGCTCGTGGTCAGCTCAGGGCAGTAAGGGAGAGCGGTGGGAAGAACACATCATGGAGCCTTGGAACTTAGATTAACCACTCACCCAAAAAGTAAATCATCTGAACTAAAAACAAATTAATTTTCCAGCCAGTTAGGATTTTGTCCTATTTTGAGGTCTGTGCTAAGCAGCAAAGGTATTTCAGCAACTCCTTGCAGCTATCAGTGTTTGTTGTCTAGAGCCATCATTTTCTACTCTGTCAGTTGATCATATGAAAAGTGAAGATTTAACTATTAAAATTACAAGGTCATCTTTCCTCTGGGATGAGTGGAGTATGAGAACCTCATTTACAGTTATTGATGTTTTTAAATGGTCGCTTATGGATAGTCCCGTTGTGTGTATACTCCATATACATGTACAGCCTTCTCTGCGTTATCTGCAAAGGACTCATTCATTGGTCATGATTCACAGTGGTCCACGGTGGCCAAGTGGTGACACTGAGCAGAATTTTTTGTTTGTTTGTTTTGTTTTGTTTTGTTTTGTTCATATGTCAGTGCGCCTTTCTGATTTAGTTCTGAGGCAGAGTCATTATTTGCATATTATTTGTCTAATATTTTCTGTTCTTCTTGTCTCAAATTGGAGATTAAGACGATAGAGCATTTTACAAAGCCACATGGAAAGAGTCTGATATTTTCTTTTTTTTAATCAAATGACAAACTCAAAACTTGGTTAACTTTTAAAGTATATCCAGAATTCATAGCTTTGGGGTGGTTAAAAATTATAATTTTTAATGCTGTTAGTGTTTGTTTTTCTTTATGACTATCATGACTGATCCAGGCACATCCACTGTGCACTAGATACAGTAAACAACATGATATGGAGAACTACCAGGAAGTCGGAGGTGCTGGCTCCTCCTTTAACAGTTACCTTTGTGCAGTTATTTGTTGGTGGGAGAAGGTTAAGTTGCATATATGCATTCATTTGACAGTAATATATATTTTTAAAACATATTTTGAAATGTGGCCATGAAATGCTGTGTTTGGTCATTAAATCACTTATATTTTTCTGATGCCTTTGCTAATGAATGCACTTGAAATGGAAAAGACAAATGCTTATGCTTACATTTTTACCATAAATAAAATTTTTGTGTGTGGCTTAATCCTCTGTTTGCATTGTTGGCTATGTGGGGACCATGGCATGTGACTGACTCTTATAATTAATCACTGAAGGGAAAGAAACATATTATAGTTTCTGAGACTGTTTTTCATGTTTAACATCTCTAAAATCAGAATGCATTTTACAAAGTCCTACAAAACATTGAGTCATATTTTAATTGACAAGGATATGTCTTTCTTATTGATACATAAGGTAGGAATAAATAATGTAATTCATGATATCTTAGAATCAATGAAATACTGTAGTATTTTATAGAGTGACCAGTAAAATTATTACCCGAAAGTATTAGATTACAATATTAGAGTATTATTTAAAAGGAACTGATAATTTAATTGGCATTTAAGGCTATCTATTTGGCAACTTAAATTTTCGTAAGTATAAAGTTTTATAGCTGTAAATATGAATTTTGTAGAACCTGGGAAATGTAATTCTTTCTGAAATAGATACTTACCCTCATACACTTCAGAATGACAGAAAGCCCAACTGACTTCTTGTAAGCCTCTTGATATACACTAGAAATTTCTTCAAAACTGTTTTGAAGATTTTGGAAAAGATTTGTATTTATATTTGTAAAAAACCAAAATCACTAGATTCATTTTTTCATTGCTGGCTTTGTGCCTGCCTGAGAATTATCCCGAGGGCTATGAGCAGAAGAATTCTCCAGCATGGGTTCCCCAGGCTACTGTTACAGTGCTTTAAAAAGTGTCCCCAGGGCTTAGAAGATAATGCACTCATCCCCAGATACTGGGGACTTTGGTTCATACAGCCCAGACATAAAAAGGGCTAGAGGAAAAGTTTTAGGCATTAATGACATACACATATATTATAGACATACTTATAGTCACAATAAGTGCTTGCTTTGTGTTGTTGACTTTAATTTAGCAACTATATTACACTGAATATATTCTTTTTTGTTTTGTAGGGTGGATCTACGACATCACACAAAAATATGATTTTTCCTTCTATATATGTGGTTTACTTTACCTGGTAGGAATCCTCTTTTTACTCATTCAACCATGTATTCAGATTATAGAACAATCCAGAAAGAAATGCATGGGTGGCACACAGGTGTAGTGTCACATGATGTTTCATGTGAGATTTCCTTGTGGTTCTCGCCTACCTCGCCTGGTCGCTGTGAGGAGCCAATGACATATCATGGGAAAACGCTTTTGTACGGTCACTGGCACTGTCATTTGTAAATGCAATCGTCATTGCTTCATGTAAGAGCAGCACTGCCTTCTTCCACTTGGGGAGAAGCGATGAATGGTATTAAGGACTTCACGCGTTGTAGGGGTGACAATGTCCTTCAAAGACAGCCTATTAGTAATTGGTAGAAATGCCCTCATAAAAACCGTTTTCTCTCGCCATCCACTGGGACTAGGGTTTTAGATACAGCTTTTTAAAACAGAGACAAGGAATAAAAGCTTTTCAGCCCAACTACTGGCAGACCTCATTATATTGCGCTTCACTTTATTGCTTTTCACAGATATTGTGTTTTTTACAAATCGAAGGCAAGACCCCCCCCCCGCCCCCCCACCACCACCACCAGCAAAAGGGTTGCAACTTGCTTTATTGTGACTCTCACTTTGCTGCAGTGGTCTGGAACCAAACCCGCAATATCTCTGAGGTCTGCCTGCACTGTGTAAAGTGACAATAAAATATCTAAATGCTTCTGGGAAGCTCACAGATAAATGGGTTTTAAGCACAAGAATATGACTAGGTTTCAGAAATTCATTGTTACAGGAAGCCATTGATCTTTCACTGTAAAATAAATACAGGCTGTAATTTCAAAGGTTATACATATAGTACAATTAAAGAAAAATGTCTATTTTTATGAAAGAATTCTGCCGCTTGGGAGTACAATTTCTCAATCTTCCTCCAAGAAAAGCATTTGCCATCAATCCTAATCCAGTAAGATCAAGTTATACACGGAATCTTAAGACAAAACCTAAATAACAATTTCCTTAGTGAAAGTTGTATTTGTACTCAAAACTTCTTAATCAAGGGCTATGATTCAAGCACTTTAGTTCATATCATCCTCCTCTTTGTTTATGAACACTATCTGGGGCCTATAAAAATTTTTTCTTGCCCTAATGGTTTGGCTCAGTGGATAGAGCGTCAGCCTGTGGACTGAAAGGTCCCAGGTTCAATTCCTGTCAAGGGCATGTACCTTGGTTGCGGGCACATCCCCAGTAGGAGGTGTGCAGGAGGCAGCTGATCGATGTTTCTAACTTTCTATCCCTCTCCCTTCCTCTCTGTAAAAAATCAATAAAATACATTTTAAACAAATTTTTTTTCTGAGTTCTCGTGCTCAGTAAATAAAATAGAGAACTAATTGCGGGTTGATATGAAGTTGGTAGTTAAATAATTTGTAAAATGTGTTACAAATCCAGAATATAAGACTCTGAGGTTGTGAGGCTAATAAACAGAACCGCCTTGGTGTGGGTGTCTGTGCACCTGACCTTGGAGTAGTGGTAGCAAACAGCCCCTCTCCAGTGGCTGAGCTATACACAGTTTAAAAACAGTTTCCTGAACTATTTCCTACAGAAGATAACTGTGATCCATGACATCAAATTCTCTTCTTTTATCTGAGAGCTCTATTTTTCTAAGCCAAAGATTTTTCAGATTGCAGAATGTTCTTCCCAGAATCATTTTGAAATTTCTGGCTGCCTTACTTGTTTACACATATTTTAGAACTGTTTAAATTTCTACTCACAATTTGCTCATCACACACAAAAATCCTCTAATATCATTGCCCAGTGTCTTGGGTCAAATTTATCTAGAGTAAGTACAGACCATTCTCAGTTTCCTTGGTAATTAGAGGCAGGAATGATACTAGTAATTAGAAACACAGAATGCTACCCCCTGCCTAATTTGGCTAATGGTTTCAGTGTCTTACTCTATGAAACACTTCAGAGCTGTTGACATGTAATTGCACAGAGATAAGTTTCCTCTTTGTTTCATCTTCAGTATTTTCTGCCCTGATGCCTAGTGGGAGGGGTTGCGCAGTGAGAGGGGCCCCCAAAATAACAATAATAATAAAAGGCAGCTAATGAAAAGGAGAAACAAGAGCATGGCTAGTATACACACACTCAATGTTACCTCCAATGATTCGAGAATTGCCTGTAAATTAGTTTAGTTAATAAATGGCATGACACACTCCACTTTGTTCAACACAATGACCTATTTAGTACCATTACAGCTTTGGCTGCTATTAACGAACTCAGCTCTCTATTTTGATAAATGTAATATGAAATGCTGAGGCAATGCTCTTTCTCTCTCTCTCTCTCTCTCTCTCTCTCTCTCTCTCTCTCAACCTATATATGACAAAACTAGGATGGTTAGATGGAAAAACATGTGTTTTAAAACTGACCACAGAACTTCATTACTTTCATGTTCTGACAACACCAAATTAACAAGAGGCAGTGTTCAAGATTTTGAATGGTGCTCTAGCCAATGCATTTTGATGCTCACACTGCTGGTTATGCAATCATAAATATCAACTTTTATCCAATGACCCGGCTTCAGTATCATGTCTAAGTTAAACCTGCTCACCTTCAGTTTGTACCGTTGTTTGTTGACTGACTGTTTTTAAGGAAGTGGTGGTTTCTACCACACAGAAGTTCTCATTTTACAAAAATAGGGTAAAATCTGCCTGCAATATTCACGTTGACAACAGAATAATAGAGAATGCTATAAAGAATTATAGCACATGTATTATTTCCTGTTTAAAATGTTATTATTTACAGTTCTTTGAAGATATTATAAAAGGTTAATTGTGTATTTGTGCTTCGTAGTTTTCCCCTCATGTATCCAAGTAATTTTAATTTATGTACAACTAAATAAATGTTGTCCTGTTTAAAGATGGTCAGTGAGTTTTTGTATAAAATCTCTAATTTTTTTACCTTAAAAGGAAAACTCCTAAAGTGTAACTGATGACTATCTGTTTCGTTTTTCCCCCTTGGAAGTTTTTATTAGGTGTGGTCATAAAACCACCTGGAGAGAATCGTCCAGGGTGTCCGAAGTGCCAAGTCCAGCTATTAAATTTAAAATGCACACACCTCTTAATCTAAAGAATGCATTTCTAAAATATTTTCCTACACATGGACAAAGACAGATGAACAGAATTTTTTTATTATTTATTGTTTGTTATATGAAAGACTGTAAACATTTTTATTGTCCATCATCAGGGAACTGTTAAATAAAATATGGTACTTATGCAAATATTGTTTTAAAGATATATCCATATATAAAATAGAAAAATAATATCCAAGATAGACTGCCAAAAGAAAAAAGCAAGATAATGTACTCACAATTGTACTTTGTTAACAACAAAAGAAAGTTACTCACAGGGCCTCTATATGTATGGAACATTTCTGGAAGGAGACACAAGAAAACATGAATAGTGGTTGGCTCTGGTGAGCAAAGTTTAGGGACTTGGGCAGGTCTGACTTTTTTCCTTATGCACATTATGCTCTTTCGATTTAAAACTTATAGCCAATATTATTTTAAATGCAGATTCTTGAGGCTACTTAAAACCTAGTAAATTGGAATCTTGGGGGATGGGGCCAATAAACCTGCCTTTTAAATAAGCTTATCAGTCAATTCTTATGTGCACTAAGATTGGAGATACATCATCAACATATTTACAAGTAAAACATTCCAATCAATTTCAAATACTTGTCTTGACTCTCTCTCATCGATTATTTGCTTTTATACAATATCCTGGCCAATTACTATATTCAGAGCACTCATAGTGTATAATATTTTTATTCTACTACATCTTTCTGCTTCCATGGTAGTTTTTCAATCAGCAAATGTAAATCGGGCTTCCATAAGAACAAGGCAGGCTGTTGCCTGTGCCTGTGTCTAGCGAGCATGCAGAAGTAAGCTGCTGTTGCACAGAACTACAAGTGACAAAGTGATAACTAAGCTAAGGGAAAGTTGACTGGTAACCTGTTCAGATGAAACTGTAATTAATAATATAACAGAATACATAGGGGTTCAGTAAGATGACTGAAGAACTATCATCAGTGTGTCTACTTGTCAACTGAAAAATAGACTACCAAGGCTAGACTAGGGGTCTCAAACTCTTGAGTCTCAGATCCCTTTTGTATTCCTAAAACACAATGAAGACCCAAAGATATGTTGTTTTTGTAGGCTGTATTTTATTGATATTTACTATATTAGAAAGCGGAACAGAAAATGTTTCCATATTTATGTATTAACTTTAAAATAATAATAATGAGCCTACTGTGTTAATATAAACCCATGTTTATGAAAAGTAACCATGTTTTCCCCAAAGATATTTAGTAAGAATAGTGGTATTGTTTTACATTTTTACAAATTTCTTTAATCTCTGGCATAATAAAAGACAACTAGATTCTTATTTCTTCTGCATTCATTCTGTTGTAATGTGTAGTTTTGATTGACATGTATGAAGAAAATTCAGCCTCATACTTGTATGTAGTTGGAAAGGGGTGGGATATTTTTAAGTCCTTCCAAATAATTGTGTGTGTGTTTTCAACAAGTATTTCTTAAAGGTTACTTTCAGTGTGGAATCCAATATAGTATCAGTGAACTTTTGGTAAAATGTTACATTAATATCTATTGATCTGTCTCACATTTTGAATAGATCTTTTACCTATTTGTGATTTTGTAACATAATGCTTAAGTCATTTGGAAAATATTGGTTCACTGAGTTCTTAGATCTTCCGAATGTTTTCGTATTTCATACAATATTTTAAAACATCACTTGATTTTTGTGTGATTCCATTTATGTGAAACTAGAGGCTCGATGCACGAAATTCATGCACAGGGGTGGGGGGTCCCTCAGCCCGGCCTGCACCCTCTCACAATCCAGGACCTCTTGGGGGATGTTCAACTGCCAATTTAGGCCCGATCCTGGGAGAGATCAGGCCTAAACTGGCAGTCAGACATCCCCCTTTCAATCCGAGACCGCTGGCTCCTAACTGCTTGCCTGCCTGCCTGATCGCCCCTAATCACTTGCTTGCTTGCTTGATTACCCCTATCTACTCTGCCTGCCTGCCTGGTCACCCCTAACTGCTCACCTGCCTGCCTGATCACCCCTAACCACCTCTGCCTCGGCCCCCACCACCGCGGCTTCGTCCGGAAGGATGTCCAGTCTAATTAGCATATTACACTTTTATTATTAGAGATGTTCAGAATAGACAAATGCATAGAGAAAGTATATTAGTGGTTGTCAGAGGCCAAGAGGAGACAGGAATGGGGAGTGATTGCTAATGGGCATGGGGTATCTTTTAGGGGTGATGAAAATGTTCTGGAACCAGATAATGGTGATGATTGCACCAATTTGTGAATATATCTAAACCACTTTAAAGGGATAAATTGTATGGTATGTGAATTATTTCTCAATTATTTCTCATGGAGGGTGATATACATTTTCCAAAATTCTAATTTCCTTTTGAAAGCTTAAATATTACCATTGGCAACAACTACTGCAGTTATTTTCCTTGAAGTGACAGTCTCCTTTTCAGTAACGTGTCTGCCAAACAAACAAACATGGCATTTCATGAAAAAAGCAGTTCAGGCTGCACCTCAGGTACACAAGTGCTTATCATCAAGACCATTGGGCTTGGATTAGAAGCAGATGAGCTATGTGCATATGGACTCCCCGTTTGCCACAAGGAATATGAAAAAGAAGATGTGGATTCAGGTAAAGACTGAATAGAATTCAGTGATTTTTACTGTTTCACCAGGACGTCGTTAAGTAAATCTTGCCATTATTTGACTGCAAGCACATGGCAGTGAAAAACATGACCTCCAGAACATGTTGTCACTGCTTTGGCTCACACTAATGCACCAGGGTTTGACCCACGGTTGCTTTTGCAACCATGAGAATGAATAATGGTATTCAGTACGTTGACTGTTCCAAGCATTCACGTGAGAGGAGTTTTGATTAGTTGGTGTGATAATGAATACAAGAAAACGATGAATCCAAACACATCTACTGATTTGTCTGTTTGGAAGACAAAAGTAAAGATCTGCAGATATTAACTCAGCCTCATGTCTTCAGCTAAATCTTTACCTTGATAAGACACTGAGTCATTAGAAAGTGATACCTCTGTGATGTCTTTTGCTGACACTCTACCCAGCACACACGCATTCAGCAGTGTCAGCTGTGGGCCTGTCTGCCTTTCTGCAGGCAATCCAGTGCAGTCTCTTACCCTACTGAGTACTTCAGTGCTTTTGCATTGCTGGTCTGAAAAGCTTTAATGATCAATTTTTGGCATTTAATGAGCTCATCACATCCACATTTAAAATATTCAATTCCTTTTTTCTGTGAACTCTGAATGATTGCTCTCAAAATGCCACACTTTAAGAGATACCGAAAAGGTACAATTTTGACTTCAGAAAGTCAAGGAAAAGATACCTTTTGAGTCATGTTTTGTTTTAAGATTTCAATGCCAACTTTTTCAGCATCTTTAGGCTCAGATGGTGCAGTTATGGCTAAGCTAAACTCCCTTTTAAAAGCTCATGATCCACCCTTAAATATAATAATGGTGTGGCTTATGTGACCTGGAGGTCTCCAACATCAAAATGTTCAGAGAACAGCGAGGTAGGAGAAGAATGCTGATGCTGAACTGCAAAGACTGAGAAGCAGCAGCATTTGTCGCCAAGGAGGGGGGAGCTGAGCCATGGCGGGGGAGCAGAGACCACTGGCAGTGCACTAAGGGTATTACAAATGAACTGTGCGGACCAACAATCAGAAGCAGAGAGGGTCTGAGTGGCACTGAGAGCCTCTTCCATTGTCAGACAAGGTAGTGGAGGACAGTGGCAGGAAGAAGAGAGGACTGAGTCTGGGCAAGAACCAGCGAACCATATTCAATTCCTTTACTCAATCCTTTACTTAGATTTTTCTAAGAGCATATGAGCATCTTGAAGATGCTCATTATTTAAATGAATTTAAGATACTTTATAGAAAAATGGGCACTAATTTAGTTCATCGAAGCTTGGAATATTCTGCCCAGCCAGTGTGGCTGAGGTTGAGCGTCGACTTATGAACCAAGAGGTGGCAGTTGGATTCCTTGTCAGGGCACATGATTCTCTCTCATCATTGATGTTTTATTAATTTCATACAGGAAGGGAGAGATAGAAACATCAATGATCCCCCTACTGGGGATCGAGCTGAAACCTGGGCATGTGCCCTGATTGGGAATCCATACCTCCTGGTCCATAGGTTGATGCTCAATCACTGAGCCAAACCGATTGGGCTCTATCTCTCCCTCTCCTTCTCTCTCTGAAATAAAAGTAAATTTTAAAAAAAGAAAAGAAAAATGCTTAGAATATTCTCTGGTCGACTAGATTAGAATGGTCTTTTATATTATGTCCTAGGCCCTCTCCCGTGTTATTTCAAATGTGACCTTGGACAAATCCCATCACCTTTTCAAGTCCCACTGGTCAAAAGTGGTGTTGGCTGTGAAAGGAGACGTGGTGCTTTTGTGGTTAAGAACATAGAGATGGTAGCTATTGATCTGAATCTCAACTTTACCACTTGTTGGGAAAGTTAACTTGTCCTCTCAGAATAATTTCAGCTTTGCAGGCCATACAGTCTATATTGTGACTCCCTCTGTCATTGTGTGAACATGATCTGTGAACATAAACATGAACTGTGGCCCAATATACAGAAATAGGCAGCTGATCAAATTTGACCTATGCCATAGTTTATTTACCCCTCATCTATAAGAGAGAAATAATATCACTTACCTTCAAGGCTTTCTGTAAGAATTAAATTGATTACTGCCTGTTTATTTCTTGGTACTCAGTATACACTCAAATGGAAACTGCTATTATTTCTAAGGGTGTTCCAACTTGTCTTGACCATGGATCTATGATCCTAACAGTTTTTGGATGGACAGAACAGATTTCCCAGCTGAAAACAACTTTTCTGAATAGAGATCTGCGCTTGAGGGAACGTGATAAGCAGGAAACTGGGAGTCCTGCTCTGTAGCTCCCAGCCCTAGAGGTCCCATGTCTCAAGGGCAAACTCATGATATCCCATTGTGTAAATGATCTCACTTGAAAACAATAACAGGAAAGCTAAGACAATAATTGTACTTTGTAAAATGACAATATAGACATTTGTTTTTAACTGCGGATGCACATTTTTCTTTGGTATGGTGGTACCTTGTCTATATAATGTTTTGCATCCAGTTAAAGATACACATTTCAAGTCGAAATCAACTGTTCAAAGTTGAAAAACCTGGACCCTCTCTCATAATATTTCCTTAACACAAACTGGAGATAAAGGTCATTACCGTAAAACTCAGATCAAAAAACTACGCTGCACAAGTGTTTTATGTTTACAATATTCTTCAGCATCTTGTAAGTTTATTTGGGGGAATAAATGAGGGCTGATGACCACCATGTAAAAGGAGCTTGGAAAACAATGACAAATGGTGACTCGTGATTTGTCCCTACCCCTGCCCCAATCATCATCTCACCCAAATTCATGGGCCTACTCGGTAAAATAAAATATTTTGCATCCCATATAACCAAGGTTTAATGCACATAATAAGCCAAAAAAGCAGTAATAGAAATTGATATTAGGTAAAATATATTTATTTTTTTAGTTTATAAATTAAATATTCACATTTGTCGTTAATAAATTGTTCTAACTTTAAAGCATATAAAACATTAAAAAAATCAATATTTTACTTTGGTAGTTACAATGGTAAATGATAACAGTAGAAACACTTTTCACTGGAAAGATGAGAAAGAGCAAGATTATAAAATGCTGTGGCATTTCACTCTGAAGTGGTGTGTCATAAACAAAGCAGATTTATCCATCCCCATGAAAGCTGTCAATAGAGACAGAGAGGCAAAGCATCGCCATATTTTCACTTGATGGCTTGTCATGAGGATCTAACAAGGAAAGGAGGAGGGGGGAGGGCAAATATTTCCACGCCAGAGGATGCAGGATTTTAGGTCGATGATATTGTTCATGTTTTGGCAAAAATAATGATTGCCAGGTAATAAGGCACCCAAATTATTAAGGCAAATAATTATACCTTAATAATCTAGTAATCTATGTTTTAAACCTATTCTTTAACAATGATCAACACATTAATAACATTTTAATTACTTACCTTTAGCATCTATTTTTATGTTACAGTATTATATACAGATACTAAAAGTTTTCTAGTGGCCAAATGTGTGTTCTCACTGATTCCTGTTGAATCTACATTATGCACACCCATAAGCTTTTAGAATCTGTTAGTTGATAAAACACAATCCATGACATTTTTGAGCTGTTGACATTTTGCATCAATGCAACAAATGAGTTGTGATTTTATATTCATACAGTTATGTTGACATACCAAATTGTACATCCACATAAATGCTGCACACACATGGTACTGACCTGTGTTCTGTCACCGAAAACCTGGCCAAAAGTGAAGGAACTTCAGGGAGAAATACCAGTAGGTAGCAGGAGCCGTGCAGAAGTAGGTGTCCTCTGCCCACCTGCCAGTCACCCTACACCTGGCAGGACCACTCCTGAGCAGAGAACAAGGCCTGGGTCTCTCGCCAATTAGATCTTTGCTCTGTGCTTGGACTAAATCCAGACATGACTTTGACAGGCTCCTCACCTGCAAGGCAGCATCTGACATTTGATTTCACAGATGTCCCCGGAAATCTATGACCAAGTGTTAAGGGTATACATGAATGGGGGTTAAAATCTGATTTGCTATTAACACAGGTTTAGTTAAAAAGAAAAAAAAAAGCCCTAGCTAGTTTGCTCAGTGGATAGAGCATCGGCTTCAGACCAGAGTCCTGAGTTCGATTCCAGTCAACTTGGTTGCAGGCTCCTCCCCGGCCAGGCCCTGATCGGGGTGCATGCAGGAGGCAAACAACCGAAGTGTTTCTTTCACATCAGTGTTTCTGTCTTTCCTTCTCTCTTCCACTCTCCCTAAAAATCAGTGGAAAAATATCCTTGAGTGAAGATTAAAAAATATATATATATATCTGTCACTAAGCCATAGCTATGAAACCATTCTAGAAAAATCTAGGAGGAGGACAGCCAGCAGTTCACCTCTTCTGCACGACTGGGGAGGTCCCACTGCATCAGGGGAGTCCCTCTGACATGGAGGATGTGGAGTAGAGGGCTACATATGTCATTGTTTTCTAGGTAGCAAAGTGGAGGCTGCAGGAATGAAGAAACGAGGTTAGAAAGGTGATGGGAGGTTGAAAGCTACTTTGTTCTGTAACCTGAAAGGAGTCATGAGATTATCCACTGCTATAGTTCACTGGGGGACTTAAACCTCACGAGAGCGCAGGAAGAAAGCTATTTTTAAATAACCCATCTCAGCAAGGTGGCATTCCCTCCCCTAAAACTGTAGTGTTTTTATTCCTCTGCCAAGTTAAACGAATACAAACCACAGGTTTTTACACAGTTACCCACAGCTTGTGTTCTTAAAAATCACAGTTATAAGTGGTAACTGTCCACATTCTTTGGGAAACACATCCCTCTAGGAAATATTTACAGGTTTATTTGGCAATGTGAAGTCCTGGGAGGCTGAGCTCTAGACAAGATCTGCAAGGAGCATGCCTGGCCTGGTCGTGGGTTGTCTGCATGGCCATACCCCAGGGCCAGGGCAGGGGTTGTCTGCATGGCGAGATGATGCCCAGCATCCCGGGCCCACAGGGCCAGGTCCTGAATGCAAACTACAAGGAGCAGAGTTGGGAAGACAGTGGCACTCACGGGAGTGCCACCCAGGCCAATTGCCCCTCTGGCGATACGTGGCCCCTGCTCCATGAATGGATTCAGATGACATACCATCAGCAAAGAATTCAAAAGCGTGGTTCCCTTTTCCAATGCCTAGATGAAACAGATATGTAATAAAAAATCCACTGGTAGCCATTTATTGCAGAAGCAGCCTTTTTTACTTTGGGTGTTGGAGGATAGGGAAGACATCACTGGTGGGCTTCCTGTCTTTCAGCCCTTGTGCAGGCCATGATTTCACCTTCACCTTCACCTTCACCGGAAGGACTGTGGTTCAGGCAAGGCCCTGCAGAGTGGGGTTTGCTGCATCTGTGAGTAAGTACTTTGTGCTTTTCAGATGACTCCTTGAACCAGCAATGCCTCCTAGTTTTCAATGCAAGGAAAGAGAAGGGATATGGACACAGCAGAAAAACGTAGCCATGTCTCAACATCCCTATCATTGACCGCCTGCCTGGCTTTTTTGATTTTGCTTCTTGTGGAGATGTAACTTTCGAATGAAGAACTTTTGTCTCCAACCCTGGTCCTGGGCCAGAGCCTTCATGGCAGGGGTGATTTCACTAGAGGCCTCAATTATTGGCACCCACAGTTCGTCAGACGTGCACAGCTGTGGGAGGAAAAAGTCAGAAGTGGGTCACAACTCGTGTGGGTTTAGTGCAAGTCATACACTCACTCATGAGGTCACTACCCACGTCCTGTTGCCTGTGAGACATGGGAAGAAACACTGCATGTGCATGAAGAGGTGCCAGGCATAGCTCCTGCATCCAGAAACTTCCTACTGAGGAAAGAGGCAAGTGCACAAAGATCTAAAGGACAAAGCAATATTTGATTAATTAAATAAATCCTGATGTCATTACAGATGCAGAATGCAAGATAGTTCTATGTAGTTCGAAAACAACATTACTTAGCTAATTTCTAATTAGCCACATAGCAGAGGCTGATAATGGTATAGTCAACTGATCTGCCACCCAGCATTGCATTAGAATGAATTAATAGAGAGCAGCTAAATTTGCATCTCTTTTCTTAAATTTTTTTTTTATTGATATCAGAGAGGAAGAAAGAGGGAGCGAGAGATAGAAACATCAATGATGAGAGAGAATCATTGATCGGCTGCTTGCTGCTTCCTGCACGTCCCTACTGGGGATTGAGCCCACAACCAGGGCATGTGCCCTGACCGGGAATCAAACCGTGACCTCCTGGTTCATAGGTCAACGCTTAACCTCTAAGCCACGCTGGCCAAGCTGCATCTATTTTAAGCCCTTGCTCAAGCCATCTCTCCCCTGGGCTTGCACAGCTGACAGCTCAGTCCCCTGCATGCTACTCAGTGTTGAACTTCATCAAAATGACCAAGCAGCCCTCAGAGATTGCCAGCAGGCACATGGAAACCTACTCCTTCCTGGTACCACAAGTTTTGCTCCAAGTCCTCTGCACAGATGTCATTGCCCCATGCACCTGGCAAAGTGAGCCGTTCTCTGGAAACAACTTCCTCTGAGACACTCTTCTACAGCCTTGGGCTTTAACCAGGGGCCATGAGGTTAAAGACAGACAAGACCCCTCTGGCCCAATAGCTGCACATGACCATTTTCCCTCCTTCCAACATCAAAGTTGCCACAATTCAGCTTCCATTTACCCAAGATTTCCTAATAGCAGGACTTTTTCAGGTGGCACCATTAGTTATGGCAACACCTCTCACCAGTCCCCTGCTACTAACACACTATTAATAAGGAGCTTTCCTGATACCTTACCTACCATACCCAAATCCTGAAGGCAGAGCTCCATTTATACTTACTTGGCAGCCCCGACTCACCTCGTTCATGTCTCCCTGCCAAGACTCTTCCAAGCAGGTGGGTCTACTTGACAAAGAGTAAGCTATATCCCACACACTAGTTGCAAAGGCAGTTTTTATCTTTCTAACCTCTACAGTACACAGAGGCAACTCCATCTAGTGTAATAGAGTTAAATGAGTGTTGAGCAAAGCAATCCACAGCAATCCCTCCCTCTGTCCTGCTTTGCTCCCTGGGGCCCTAACTTCTTCCTGTACTGCTTCTAGCCCTTAAGGAACAAATTGTGTAAGTGTTTATCTCTATTTCTTGACTCCATTACACTCAATTCTTTTCTCTTTTTTAAAATCTTTGTTGTTGGAAGTATTACATATGTCCCTTTTTTTCTCCCATTGACCCCTTATAGACCACCCCCACTCCGCACCCCCTGCTCCAGGCCTCCACTACCATATTGTCTATGTCCATAGGTTATTCATATATTCATACAAGTTCTCTGGTTGATCTCTTCCTCCACCATCTACCCACCTCCACCTTCCCTCTGAGATTCCACAGTCTGTTCCATGCTTCTGTCTCTGGATATATTTTGTTCAACAGTTTATTTTGTATATTAGACTCCACATATGAGTGAGATCATGTGATACTTGTCTTTCTCTGACTGGCTTATTTCACTTAGCATAATACTCTCCAGGTCCTTCCATGCTGACTCAAATTACACTCATTTCTAAGTAGAAAGCAGCCAATATTCTTAACTTTCATATTTCATGCTACTGTAAAAGTACTCTAATAAAAGAAAAGAATGATTGACAAACAGAAATGAATAGTATAAAAAAGCATAATCACTTAAGATCCTTTCTGCATAAATATTAGAGTAAAAACTATTATTTTCACATAAACAGCAACACTGAATATAGGATAGTGATGGCCCACAAACATTTTGATGTTAGGCAGGTTGTGCATTATCTTAATCCATCTTCAACAGTTATTCAAGGTCTAGTTTCTCTACTAAGATTACAATATATTCTAAATATAAACAGCAAAGGAAAAAGTTAGAAAGTGTCAAAATATTAAAAACAAAACAGATCTGTTCCTTTAAAAGGTTTTAAACTTTTGCCCTAGCCAGTTTGGCTCAGTGGATAGAGCATTGGCCTGCGGACTGAAAGGTCCCAGGTTCGATTCCAGTAAAGGGCATGTACCTTGGTTGCAGGCACATCCCCAGTTTGGGGTGTGCAGGAGGCAGCTGATCGATGTTTCTAACTCTCTATCCCTCTCCCTTCCTCTCTGTAAAAAATCAATAAAATATGTATTTAAAAGGTTTTAAACTTTAATACTAGTATAGATGACTATGCTGTTTCCAGTAAACACATTTCATGGGAGAAAACTATGAGGTTTTGGGAGAAGAGAAAGAATTCTCAAGAGAGCTGAAATTTCCACCAGCATAATTTCATTTGACTCATTTTATACTGAAAACATTTATAGTTTTGTTTTGTATTATAAGTTCGTCATAAAATACCCCCATCTAAGACTACCAAACCCTGGGGCTTTTTTATTTGGTAGATGCCAGGTTGCAAAACACGAGGTATGTATCCTGACTATGGTTCCAGTTACTTTGATTCCAAGCAAAGCAAACTGTGGGCTTGGCGCCCCCTCGTGGTGGCGGGTGAATTTAACATACATAAGCTATAAACTTAATATACATAAGTTTGAAAGGAATCCTAGGGCTTATCTCCTTAAAACCTCTCCTTTTACAAATGGGGAAATTAAAGCTCAGAGAGGATAAGGGTACAGCTGCCAAAGGCTCGTGACGGGAAGTGGTTGAGCTAAGAACAGAACCTAGCTCTCTGGCCTCCTGTGGACTTAAAACGCACATGTCGGCCTGTACACAGTAAAGACAGGAAAATCCCTCTCCCACCCCGAGCTTCCAGCCTTTTAGAATCTGAGATATTTTATCTGTACAACTTTAATATCCATGGGTCAAATTCTTGGACCAGATTCTTAGATTCCAGTTACTGTAAACACAAGAAAAGATGTGAAGAACACAGATGCTGGGCCCACCTCAGCCCTGCGGAATCAGGCCCTCAGGGCTGGGCATCACCAGTTCCACCGCTCCCTGGGTGCTTCTTCCAGGTGGCCAGACTTGGGAATCAAGGTCAAAGGCACGAGGAAAGTCTGTTTCTCCATAGCCAAAACGTGACGGAGGAGAGGTTTTCTTCCTCAGTGTTCCTGAGTCATGATCAACATGAACATGTTTATATACTAGTCATGACTGTCCCTCCTGTCTGTGCCTTGGCCTTCTCATCTAGCTGTAGAGGGTTTCCTCAGGTCTACTCTGCTGCAGTTTGCAGAAACAGCAGAGTATCAATGCCCGGTGCCACTGGAGCCCGCCAGCAGGCCCCCTGGCAGGTTCCCACGGCAGCATTAGCTTAGTGAGCTTACCACAATCCCAGGGTTCGCCTTTCAGGGGTTTGCTTCTATTAGCCAGGCTCCCAGAGGAGTGGTTTGCCCTGAGAAATATAAACAGCCAGCGCACCAGACCTACGGGAACTTGTCCATGGAGGCTCTGTGACTTGGTCAACACAGTCAGATCAAGGACTGGCAGCTGGAAGGTCCTGATCGCTGGTGGCATGAAGTTTGCTAAGTGGAAACTTCTTATCTTGATCATGGGATGGCACCACAGGCTCTTCTGGGCTAGGGCCCCCTTCCACCTCTGAATCCACACACTGTGTCTCCACGTTTATCTTTATGCTTCCAAGACAGGCCCATTGCTGCACAGTCAGGTCTGGCCTAGACACCTTTCTGTCTCATAAAGGTGACCTTGCAGCTCTCGTTTTCAACAGGATCCATTAAAACAGCACCTGACCACATCCCTGTCATCTGCCCCATCCCCCCTCAGCTCTACCCTCCAAAAGCCTCTCCAGCTTCGTCTCTGCTCTAGCAGCACTGGCCTTATTCTGTTCTTCACTATTCAGGGTCTCTGGCACACAGCTCCCTCTGCCTAACCAGGCTACTTCCCACTCAGCCTAGCTAACCCCTACCAGTCAGGTAAATGTCCCTTCTTCAGGGAAGCTCCAAGTCAATTATGTCTCATAGGACCCCGTGCCAGTCCCCTGAGCACTCATCACAGCCATCACTGTCCAGACAGTTCATTGTGTACTGCCTCTGACCCTCATTCAGGTGTAAGCTCCTTGAATGCAGGGACCATGTCAATCTTACCACCTTCAAGTCCCTAGCACCCAGCACAGTGCCTGGCCCACAGCAGGAACTCGGTGACCACTTGCTGACTGCATATGTTTCATAGTGGAAAGTTTATGACACTGGCCCACTGACTGGCTGACAGAACGCCTGGGGATCTCAATTCTGCCCTTCACTGGCTGTAGGACCCTGGACAAGTTAATCATGCTGATTCGTAGCTTCCTTATCCCTAAAGTAAGAATGAAAAATAGGATCTATACCATACAGTTTTTTGAGACTGAAATAAAATAAAGAACTTAAGAGATCTGGCCAGTGTGGCTCGGTTGGTTGAGCATTATCGCATGCATTGGTTAGATTCTAGGTCAGGGCACATTCCTGGGTTTCAGGCCCAATAGGGGGCATTCAGGAGATAGCCAATCGATGATTTTCTCTCATCATTGATGTTTCTATCTCTCTCTATCTCTCCCTTCCTCTCTCTAAAATCAATGAAAACATATTTCTACAAAAATTTTAAAGTAAATATTCAACACATGCTTGCTGAAATAAATGCAAGCAATAAATCACTGCCATACTTTTAAAAATACAGAAAAACAACTTTGACAAAGCACAAGAAAAATTCTCTATGGACACAAAATATATGACCATTACCTTTGAAAATCTGTGTGATGTGAGAGAAAGGCTGGCAATATCTTCAATGCCCAGATAAGAAATGATATTCATGAGCAAATTGTCTGAGAGCCGCTCAAGGAAGTCAATTTTACCTTCACACAAATTGAAGACATAGTCCAATATTCTTGCACCGAATACCAAGGCAATTTGAACTGTAATTCAAAGAAAACAACAAACCAAGATGATTATCATGTGCAGTCACAAAAAACTTGATCGTTATCAGTAAGTTATAGGCTTTGGGGCACTTTTTCCCTGAGAGTGCCATTATATTATGCTGAGTCATTCCTACTTTCACCAAGCTGCCTGTGGGCCCAGTGGCCTGCATTTGGAGGCGATTGTTTCCCATTGCTACCCCTGCCCGAGGGTCAGAACCTTTTAGGGACACTCAGTGTATAACATAGTGATGGACTGCATCCCCTTGATCTCATCAGCATAAATTCCAGACCAGACATCTGACTTAACCAGTCTCAGCAACATCATCATCCCCACCCTCACAACCTCCCGACTGGGCACAGATGCTGGTTCATGTAGTTTTTCTGCCGCCTCTTCTATCCTCAGATGGGTCTGAAATATATATCTCTTAATTTTGTTTAATTATTATTCTCTTGTTATTTGTAGCTTCTCCACCAAAGTTTCTTCGTTTCATTTTACCTTCTTTGTTTAAAAAAAGAAAATAGTTTATTGATTGTTAGAGAGAGAGGGAGGAAGAAGAAAGAAACATCTATCGACATGTGAGAGCACAGCATTGATAGGCTGCTTCCTACATGTCCCCTACCTCGGGTCAAGCCTGCAACCCGGAATGTGCCCTGAGCAGACATCGGACCAGTAACCCTTTTGGTGCCTGGGATGACGCTCACCCAGTTGAACCACACCAGCCAGGGCCCGCTTTACCTTCTTTTTACTCTTATCTTTACACAGTAGGAAAAAAATAGAGGCAAAGAGAAAGATAGATGAATATTTCATGAAAATTGTGGTAAGTTTTGCCCAATATTTTTCACACCGTTTTTGTGATTTCCAAATTAGGAAACAGTTCACAAAGAATCAACCAATATAATCATCTACCTCACATGTTCAATATAAGGGGAAGTGGGGTGTTTTTTTAACCCAAGCTCCCTGAATAACCAAAAAATAGCTAATAAATAGGAAAACATGTTTGGAAGGATACATATTCAAATTTTACAGTGGTTAAATCTGGAGGGAGACTTTTACTTTTTTGTTTGTCTGTATTTTCTAATCTTTCTACTGACAAGAAAAAAAAATTCTGCGATGTCCTAAATTAAATTACAGCAGACCAAAAATAAAAAAAAATAAAAATAAAAATAAAATAAATAAATTACGGCAGACCAGAGGATGGTAGGAAGAGACAGAGAGGTTAATGAGTTAACAACTACAGGGCAAAACCAACAAAAGACTGCTTACATTCCTGAGTGTATGCTGAAACTTTGAGCTAACTTCCAGGTGGCTATTTCAGAGATTATCCAGAGAGAATAGCTGACCATTAGTGCCACAGCATCTTGCTATGCATTAACTTTCCAGACTGTTGCCCGAAACCAATACAAAAGAGCCAACATTTCTTCCTTCCAGGCTCTGCACCTGTCCCAGAACTCGCTTGCTTCACCTTCTCCCACCCCTTTATCTATAGCCAACGTAAATTCTTTCAAAACAACTTTTCATCTTTCTTCCCCAAACTTAATGCAGAAAAGAGCCAGTCAATGCCAAGATGGCAGACTTGTAGTCTTCTCCATCTGGCTGTGGGTTAGGCTGCACACCCCAGGACCTGGTCCTTTTTCTGGCTGGCATAAGGATCAACAAACCCTTTCTTTTAGAAAAGCTTTCAGCTGTGAAGGCTTTTGTTTACCACTATAATAACCCCATATTACCAGTGTAATTTTTTAAAATCTAGAAAAGAAGGGAGGGAGATGGGGAAGAAGGACGGATAAAAGGAGAAAGGGAGAAGGGAAGGGAGAAAAAAATATAACTTCCAAAATAGTTGCTCTATAGTCAGTTGGAAATTGGTTCTCTGAAAACTCAGTTTAAGGTGGCTTACCAACTAGGATTTTTCTTTCTCCCTCACACAGTTAGATTCTGAAGGTAGGCCGCACAGACTGCTGCCAGAGCTCTATTAAGTTATTAATGTCCCAGGGTCCTTTTATCTCTGTTTCACATTCTAGGATGTGGCTCTCATCCTTGGGGGGCATGCTAACATGGTTCCTGTACCAAGACATCAACCAGGGTGTGGCAGGTGAAAGGGGCAGGGCAATGAACAAAAATGTCCATGGAGCCTGGGCCTGTCCCTGTCAGAAGGGCCCTTCTGGGGAGCTGTATAAAAGAACTTAGCTCACATCTTACTGAGAAAAAGTGGGTCACACAGCCACAAGTGCAAGGTAGGGGCAAATGCCAACTCTGTCTTAAGCGGAAAAAATAGAATAAAGAAAACAAAAAAAAAGGAGAAAATGGGAGCCAAACAAAAAAAGCAAAGAAAAAGTATGATAAGATAAAAGCATAGCCCTAGCCGGTTTAGCTCAGTGGATAGAGCATCAGCCTGTGGACTGAAGGGTCCCGGGTTCAATTCCAGTCAAGGGCACATGCCCAGATTGTGGGCTCAATCCCCAATGGGGGGCAGGCAGGAGGCAGTCCATTGATGATTCTCTCTCATCATTGATATTCCTATCTTTCTATCCTTCTCCCTTCCTCTCTTAAATCAATAAAAATATATATTAAAAAAAAGATAAAAACACAAAATAAGACGATAGAAATTACTGGCATAGTGGTAATCATAATCAATGTAAATGAACTAATCAGGCAAGGTAAAAGACTCTCAGGTAAATAACACATGCATACACACAAGTATTTCTGCTTATATGCTATTTACTAGAGACATGCTAAGACAATGATATGGAAAAGTACAAGTAAAAGTATAGAAAAAAACCAATTCAAACCAAAAGAAAACATATTACTAGCAGACAAGATATACTTTAAAGTAAAATTCAGTATTGGTGATAAGAAAGACTATTACTTATTGATAAAAGAAATAATTCACCAGGCAGATTTAATACTTCTAAACTAGTATACCCAACTACCCTCAGTAGGGGGAATGATTGACTAAACTATGGTTTATAATGGAATAGAATATCATTGACCATTAAAATAAATGAATTAGATCCACATATATCAACATAGATAAATCTCAAAAACAATGTAGATTGATAAAATAAAAAACTATATAGTATGATACCATTTATGTTAAATTTTAAGCATAAAATAGTATGTATTATTTATATATAGTTGTAACTATGTATAATAAATATGTTTAGAAATGATACCAACTTTTTAGAATAGTTACTAGGAGAGAATAAAGGGGAAATAGGTAAGAGGTAGAAATCTGACTGTATATGTAACTTTTTAAAAGATATTAATAAATACAGTGCTCACTTCAGCAGCATGTATAATAAAACTGGGATGATAAAGAGAAAATTAATATGACCCCGAGAAAGGATGACACAAAATTAAAACCCTTCAGAGTAGATTCTCTGATCACATGCAATTAAGCCAGAAGTTGGGGGAAGGGAAAGTAATAAAAAAATCCCAACTCCCTGGAAATTAAACAGAATGTTTTAAAATAATTTATGAGTCAAAGAAGAAATCAAAATGAAATTTAGAAAATATTTTAATGTGAATGAGACTACAGATACAATTTATCAAAACTTACCTAATACAGATACAGAAGCAATTAAAGAACATTTGGTGGGGGGAGATGGCTAAAAACAATGATTAAGCTTCCATCTCAGGAAACTAGAAAGAGAACAACAAATCAGACCTAAAGAAAGTGGTAGGAAGGAAATAATAATAAAGGTAAGAGCAGAAATCAACAACTAAAATGGAGAAAATCAGTAGTTCTTTGAAAAAATTAATAAAATGAATAACTTCTCAACAAGATTCATCAAGACAAAAAGGGGGGCGGTGCACAAATTACCATGATCAAGGAATTAAAAAGAAAACATCACTACTGATACTACAGACATAGAAAGAAGAGGATATTCTGAGCAACTTCACCAACACATCTTATAATTTGGATAAAATTAAGTAAATGTGACTAATGTTAACATTTTCGGTTAGTGGTGTTGGGTATTACTTTATGTTCTGTTTTGTAGGTGTAAGATATTTCAAACTTAAAAACTTAGAAAGGTCAAAGTATAGAACACAAGACATAAGATTCTTCTTTTCGTGTTAACATGTGTTGTATATATGCACAGACCATTTCTGGGAGGATATACAGGAATCTGGCTCCATGTTGTCCTGTAGTGCTTCTGCCCCTAACACTCTCCCATTCCACCCTCCATTCACAGACTGTCCCCAGGTCTGCAGAAACTCCAAGAATCCAGGCTGAAGACCAGGAGTGACTGATCAGAGGAGCAGAGTCAGAGGTGGTGGCTAGGCAGGAGAAACTGGAGGTCCAAGGCTGAGATAGAAGGCTGGAGAAAGGACCTAGAGAAAATGGATTACGGATCCATACATGGGGTTGGCCCAGGCTGGAAAGAAGGTAAGAACTGTCTTTCCCAATTTCTATTCCTGCTGTAACCATATTCCTAGGATCTAGAACTCAGTATTTCAGGACATTCATGTTTATTAGTGTTATCAATTTTTCATTATAGTTTTCATTTCAAACATTCAGTCAAATTCTCCCCACAATCATCTAAATGCCCAAAGGAATTAAAAAACTTTAACATCAAAATGATTATCTCCCACATTTCCTTTCACATGCAATACCCAAAATAAGAAACCTTCGTCATTTGGTTCAGAAAGTATAGTTGTTGTCATTTGGTTTTATCACAGGGATTTTTGTGGATTACCCTAAATACTTAACCACCACTTAGAACTCATTAAAAGGTCTAAGCAACCAACTTTAAAATGGACAACCAACTTTAAAATGAACATAAGTTGGAAAACAACTTATTTTTAAGTTGGATTCAATCTCAAGCCATGAATCAGCACTTTCAATAGAGTTTATATTGGCACATTTTTACCTTAAACTAAAAATTTTTAAAGTTTCCAACAGCTAATTTCCTGATTGTTCCTATTTATTTAACTTGGGAGGAAAATCTATAGACATTTCCTCCGATTGTTAAAGGTCTTAGAAAGAAAAAAAAATTCAAAATTCACAGACAAATGGACAAAGAATACAAACAGGCAAATTACAGAAAGAATATAAATGGCAATTAAACATGACAGGAGGCTCAACTTACTCATTATCAGGATAATGCTAATTAGACAAGATATTGATTTCACTATTTGACTGGAAAGGATGAAGAAAGATAGCAATATCTAATTAGTGATGGCAAAGGTATAAAAAAACTCCTGTATCCTGGTGGATAGAGTATAATTAATACAGCAGCTTTGAGGGGATGAGGGGGAAATTTGTGAATATTGTGAAGTTACAGGCATTTTATATAAGTTTTGAATGATGAGTGGACATTCAGTCTTGTCCAAAATGTCAGGAGACATTTGGTTCATAGTTTAT
Source organism: Myotis yumanensis (assembly GCF_028538775.1). Classification (NCBI taxonomy): domain Eukaryota; kingdom Metazoa; phylum Chordata; class Mammalia; order Chiroptera; family Vespertilionidae; genus Myotis; species Myotis yumanensis. The sequence goes on along the minus strand of NW_027223759.1, from coordinate 29,401,341 downwards.
ATAAATCCAGTTCTCCTGAAAGATTCAAACCCCAACCCAACTGCCTAATCCCACAGGCCATTACCAGCCAGCCTACCCAGGCAAGAAGGGTTACTGGCAATATAGCCACAACCCAATTATTGGGCCAATGAAATATGATAGTATTTTTAAGGTATTAATCCCATAAACCAAAGGTAGAATAAAGCATTATGGGCTATGTGAACCCAGGGACAGTTTCTAAGTATGGACATTTTAGACAGGATCAAATGTCCTGCAAAGGTTTTAAATTACTCAAAATTGAAATATTGTGACACCAATATATTAACAAAGTCTCATCCTATCTAATAAAAGACAAAAAGGGTAATTGACCATACCTTCGCTATGCTTCCCATTGGCTAATCAGGGCGATATGCAAATTAACTGCCAAGAAAGATGGGGGCTAACTGCCAAGAAAGATGGCGGTTAATTTGCATACGTAGGCGCCAAGCAACGGAGCGAAGCCGGCTGGCCCCGGGCAGGAGCAGCGAGCGAAGGCCAGCGTGGCGAGCGAAGAGCAAAGAGGGAAGCCTGCCGCGCTGGCCTCCGCCACGTCCCCGGGGCCCGCGCTCGGCGAGTGAGGAGCTAAGCCCCTCGCCCACTGCGCCGGCCCCTCCCGGCGAAGAGCAAAGGCCTGGGTTCTGGGCGCCGGAGAAAAACTGGTGCCAGCAGCCAGGGGAAGGGGCCCCCGACTGCGAGAGGGCACAGGCCGGGCTGAGGGACCCACCCGAGTGCACAAATTTTTGTGCACCAGGCTTCTAGTTTTATAAATAAACGTTGAAATAATGGCTGCTGTGCTGAGAACAAAGTACTGTGGGGCAAGAGTGGAAAGAGTGAGACCAGATGGAAGGCTGGTTCAATGATCTGGGAGAGAGGTTGTCCTTGGTTGGACCAGAAGTGGAGATGGTTAGAAGCATTCATTTGTGTATTAGTTATTTATTGTTGTTCACAAATTACCCCAAAGTTTACTGGCTTAACACAACAGAGATAATAAATATTACCTCACAGTTTCTGAGGTTCAGGAATCTAGAAGTGGCTTAATTGGATGGTTCTGGTTCGGGTTTTGCCTCTCATGAGGTTACAGTCAAGGCATCACGGGTTGCATCATCTGAGGCCTAAGGCTGGAAGACCCTCTTATTAAAAAAAAACTCATGCACATAGCTGTTGAATGAAGGCCTCAGTTCTTCACCACATGGACCTATCCACAGAGCTGCCTCAGACATGGTAGCTGGCTTCCCCCAGATCAAGTGATGAAAGGGAGAGAGAAATGGAGAAAAGAGAGAAAAGGCCGATTTTGTAGTGTCATTTATAACTTAACCTTGAAAGTGACATACCATCACTTCTGCCAAGTTCTGTTGGTTGCACAACTGATCTAGATACAGTGTAGGAGGGGATTACACAAAAGTGTGAATATTGGTTGGTGGGCATCATTGGGGTCACCACAGTTTGGGTTCTAGTTATATCGATGGATTCAATCTAGCATGTAAGAGAATGGAACCAAGGGTAACTATAGAATCTTTGGCTGACATTTTCTGGGAGGGTTTTAGGGGACCATCAGGAACTATTTTGGACATGTTACATTTGAGAGGCTACTACATATTTAAGTGAAGATGTTGAGAGGGCAGCTAGATATATTTCTGAGTGTGGAGTTCTGGGAGAGGTACAGGCTGGAGATGAGGGGCTTGTTTATTTACAGTTGGCATTTAAAGCCAGAGCCTTGACCCAACCTATCGAGATGCCCTGGAAGTCAGGGAAGAAAATATCAGCTCAAGCTAAGTGCTACTGAGAAGCCAAGGAAGCAAGAGTGACACAGGTCAGGTCGTTTGCCAAGGATGCCACCAAGACTAACCCAGATTTCTAGACATGTCACCAATGTGTAGGATTTAAACTAATTATTTTGGATGAGAAAATTTTGGTGGGGAGATCTTGGAACTATGACAAAAGATGGGATAGAAACCTCGGCAAACATCATTTTCTTAACAACAGCAGCAACCAATGATTAAGAGCTGATTACACACCATGCTGGGTGGATGCAGAGCCCCTGATCCTGCTCTGTGCCACAGTGCACCCTTCCTTCTGCTGCAGAGAGGCCTTTCTGAGGGGTTCCCTGAGAACCAAGAGAGGAAGGGCGAATAGCAGTGTGGTTTGGAGGTCTCCCCTCTGCTGGGATGCTGTAGGTCTAAAAAGTGAGAAATGGGAGCTTTTGAACTCACCAGGGCAGTTTAATTTGGTATCTCAGCCCCACTCCTGGGGAAAGGCCCCCAGGTAGCCCTGAAATTAGCTGCTCTCCAAACTACAATTTTAAAAGCCAGTGTGGGTGCACTCCTTGACTGAATCCCTCCACTCTTCTCTACAGAAAGGAGGGTTAGAGGGAGTGGGGCAGGCTTCAGTCTGACCCTTAAATTCCCACTTTATTGCCCATTCCTCCAGGATCAGGAAACACACAAGTGGTTATCCTGAACCTGATGTCACCCTGTCACTCTCCCCTCATTATCTTATCTAGGGGTGGGGTGGGGGAGGTACGGGTGGGTAGGGGTGTTGAAGGTGCCTGGGGCAAGCAAGAGGCAGGTGAGGACTTGGCCCTTAAACCTCTATTTAGAAAACAATCACCTCCAATCTGTCCTGCCCAACCCCCATCTCTGGGTTTTGTGGAAGTCAGTCTGAAAATCACATGGTCTGCTGATGAATATTCAGCACTACTAAACATTTAGTTCTGGGTTAGGTACCACAGGGCTTAGAAAATAAAATGGATCTAAACTTGAAAATCGAAAGTGTTTCGTACTTTATTTTATAAGCACATACCTCTTATTAAATAAGGAAGGAAGGCCTGGACTGATTTTTATTCATGAAACGTGGACAGTCTTTCTCCAACATGGTTCTTTTTAAGCCAATAATGCATTTTATAAATAGTTGCTGTAAGAATCCAATATTCTACTATATCTACTGTACTGAATTAAGTACAGAATGACATCGATATTTCAAATGATGATATCTTTGATCCTTCTCTGCCAAATTAATCACTAAAGGGAACTTAACAGCAATAAGCATGCTCCCTTCCTTACTCTGAAGATGTGAATTCTCTCGGAAGTCTTCATGAGATTCTTTTACTTCTCCAGGTTTTGTTGATTGATACCCACTCCTTAGAGAAATCTTCCACCATCTAAAGATGACCTGTGATTGAATAGAAGGTGATCTGAATTAAAACTGATGTAAATACCAACAGCTATGATCTGGTAACAATCACTCTGGTGGGCACAAAGCCTGTGTCCAACATCAGCTATAACTTGGCAATATGGCATCACATGAAATGAGAAGTGAGGTCTGTGCATCAGTGAACATTTTCCTAGTCGTCAGGGTCACAAAGTCAAAGTGCTAGAGGGAATCTTAAAAATCTATCAAGTCAATCAATGTTAAAATCACTCAGAGCCAAATGACTGTTTCTTGAAGATCTCTGAGAACACAGATTCTCTAACCTGGGGAGCCAATTCCAAAATCATTGCTCCTCCCTCTGCCTCCCTTCCTGTCTACAAGACAGACAAGGTGAGGGAATACTGTTCCCCTAGAGAGGGACAGTTACAGGAACAGGGCCAGGAAAGCACCACGAAGCATTGTTTGATGCATGAAAGGGTCACTGCACAAGACACTTCTTGGTAATGGATCTGCTGATAGTCCATTTGACTTCTATAAGCATTTTGATTTATCTGAAGCAAACTTCATTTTCATGGTTATGGACTGCACTGAAGCTCTATGTTGACTTCATGGCAGTGTCAACTACCAGGCCTAATAAGAAGCCCCTTGAACTTTTTCAACTTACCTCACATTTTCCAACCTGTAATGGAACTGGGTAGTTAATTAAGATGACAAAACTCCCATCAACTTGAGCAACAAGTCAAACTATTTCTGCACTAGGGCTACCAGGGAAGATGATTCAGGAGACAATACATATAAGTTGCTTGGCTTCAGGCAAAATTGTTAAGCAGGTGAAAATTTGCTATGGGGCCTATTTTTTAAAAAAAAAAGTATTTTTTTTTTATTGATTTCAGAGAGGAAGGGAGGGGGAGAGAGAGATAGAGACATCAATGATGAGAATCATTGATTGGTTGCCTCCTGCACGCCCCCTACTGGGGATCAGCCTGCAACACAGGCATGTGCCCTGACCAGGAATCAAACTGTGAGCTCCTGGTTCATAGGTCAATGCTCAATCTGAGTCACAGCAGCCCTGGCATGGACCTCTTTTTATTTACAGTTTCCTCTCCCCCATCCCGACCCACGCAGCACTCCCAGGGTCCTCCCTGGTCCTGGGTGAACCCTCTTGAGCCACTGCCTTAGTCTCTACTAGTTTTCTACCACTGTTTCCCAGGCTTTGAACTGCCCAGCCTCTTACTTTCTCCCCACTCCTTTCCCCTTGCCTGTGGGCCCAGGCTCCTCTCCAGCTTTCCTCTCCTGGGGCTGTCTCCCTCTGCCCTATTAGCCTGTGCCCTTTTCCCCTACTAGCCCCCCCCCCCCCCGCCGCCCCCCCCCCCCCCGCCCTTCCGTGATGTCTGAAAGATAACTCTCCAGAGCAGCGGTTCTCAACCTGTGGGTCGTGACCCCTTTGGAGGTTGAACGACCCTTTCACAGGGGTCGCCTAAGACCATCGGAAAACACATATATAATTACATATTGTTTTTGTGATTAATCACTATGCTTTAATTATGTTCAATTTGTAACAATGAAATTGGGGGTCACCACAACATGAGGAACTGTATTAAAGGGTCGCAGCATTAGGAAGGTTGAGAACCACTGCTCCAGAGGGTAGAGACCTTTGATACCATCTTACCTAGTACCTTGCCTGATAGAAAGTAGGTCCTCAATAAATACTTTTTGAATGAATTAAAGGGTGATTTTCATTTAGATTTGGTTCTATTTACTAAAGGAGATAAAAACACACACACACACACACACACACACACACACACAAAAACATGTGTTAAGTTACAAAACTCCATAATCTCACAAAATTGTGGTGGCTGATTCTTTTCAGAAAATCCCTTAGCCTGTCACTTTTGATTTTCCTGAGCAGAAACCTCACCACAATTGCCCTCTTAAGCATCTTTCTGCCCCATCTCACAAAGGTGAGGGTGTATCAGTCAATAAGGCTGCCATTACAAAGCACAGATTCAAGCTGACTTACCCACATAGATAAGCATCCTGCTGGCTCCTCTGAGGAATTTAAGGTAAATTGCGAGAATACAGAAGTAGCCTGAAGAAACCTGACTGCACCACAGAATGGGGGACTTAAACAACAGAAATTTATGATCTCATAGTTCTGGAGGTTAGAAGTCCAACATCAAAGTGGTGACAGGTTTGGTTTCTTCTCCTGAGGCCAAACGCCCTCTTGCTGTGTCCTCCCAAGGCCTTTCCTCTGTGCATGTGCATCCCTGGTGTCTTTTCTTATAAGGACACCATTCAGATTGGATTAGGGCTCCACCTTTATGGCTTCATTGAACCTTAATTATCTATTCAAAGGTCCTATCCCCAAATACAGTTGCATTGGGGGTTAGGGCTTCAACTTAGAAATTTTGGGGGGACACAATTCAGTTCATATCAGAGGGGTATTCAAGTATTACAGTAGAAAGAACGTGAATTTTGGAGTAAGAAAGGCCTCTCAAACTTATTTATTCTCTCTGCACTTCAATTTCCTTTTCATTCACTTTCTATTAAGCATCATTAAAATTAATATTAAATATTATAAATAACAGTTCCTTTCTATTGAATAATAATGCCAGGCAACCTGAATCAAATGCTAAGTTCTTTTACCACATCATCTAGAACTTTTAGAACTAATTGGGAAGGCAAATAATTTATTCCTTCTGCAACACACACAGATGAGCAAAAAGTTTCAGAAGTGAGGTTAGAAATGATAGGTCTCCTTCCCCACAACCTTACTCCCTGGTGTTATGTTATAATGAAAGCAAGTCTGGGGTTGAATTCTGCCACAGGAAAGATATTTATCACCAGGCAGGCACCACTAGAGTCCAAAACATGTTTCTGGAAGCTCAGTGGAGTCCTCCCTCACTGTCTTATTTTGCACTCTGTGGGAACCTTCCCAGGAAAGTTTCTATCTGAGGCAAGTGCACCTGTATTATAATGACATAATCAGCTACCCTTCTAGCCCAGTGGTTCTCAACCTTGGCTGCACATTAGAATCACCTGGGAATCTTTTTAAAATCCTGATTTCCAGGCCTCATCCTCCGGAAATTGTTTCTTTGTTACTAATGTTGTGGCCCCACCCCATAACAAAGAAACAGAATTTCCGGAGGATGAGGCCTGGAAATCAGGATTTTAAAAAGATTCCCAGGTGATTCTAATGTGCAGCCAAGGTTGAGAACCACTGTTCTAGCCAAATCAAGCAACTAAATGCCTGATTAAGTGGAGGAGTCGGGAACAAATGGAGTTCTAGACAGGGCACTATTCCAGAAACATTAAGTTACCAAACTCATTTATGTTGCTCAAAAAAAAAAAAGAGGCAGAGACACACTTGTACAATCTTGTCAGCTTCCTATCTCGCACATCATTCATCTCATCAATGAAAAATTATTTCTGACATTTCTTATACTAATGAATTAACCCTCTGGTACTGTTTTATTTAGAAGGCCATTTCTGAAGTGCCCGCATTATAGCCTCTGGAGGGTAGATTCCAAAGCACAGATTCAAGCTGACTTACCCACATAGATAAGCATCCTGCTGGCTCCTCTGAGGAATTTAAGGTAAATTGCGAGAATACAGAAGTAGCCTGAAGAAACCTGACTAGCTAGAACCAGAATCCAAGTCTCCTCACTCATGATTCATACACGAAGAGTCTGTTCTGAGGCTAGAAGCTTTCTTTGTAAATAACCTTCATACTCTAACTCTAGAGCAGTCCACAGAAACCTCATCTTCAGAATCACAACTTGGTCTTGTCAAGACTTGATTACCTTCCCCATACTGTACTTACCAGAACAAAGTAGGAGACAGGTGTTTTCTACCACTTACTGTTTAAGATTGGTAAAGATTTTTTTTTTTTTTTGAAGTGGTAAAACTCAATGTTGGTGAGAAGGAAAATGGGGCCCTTAATAATCATTGAGAGGAATGTGAGTTAGTTTGGCAAGTCAAAAATTTTAAGGTTATCCATGCCCTTTGACCCAGACATTCTATTTGTAAGAGTTTATCCTAAGGAATTTATCAGAGATGTGTACAATGTTTTTTACATAAGAATGTTTGTCATAGGTTAATTATGGTAATGACAAATCAGAACCAAACTAAGGGTCAAATAGTTGGGACTAGTTAAGTAATTACAGCACATTTAGATGCTGGAATGCACCCAACAAAATAATTTGTAAAAAAAAAATAACATAGAATAACATGAATAATCATTTGCTTAAAAATTCAAGAATACACACACCAATCCAAAGATAGGAAGGGAAATGTTTACATATGCAGGGAGGAGGGGCATCAGCTTGGCAATCAATGCTACTGTCTCACAGGATATGCACCTTGAAGGAAGCTGAGTTCAGATGTATCCCCCAAATATTTGTCAATTGAGTGCTATTATGGTATTAGCTCATTTTAATTCATATATATGTATATACAAAGTTGTTATACATCTATCGCTATTTTGAAAACCTTGAAGTCTATAAATACCGTTTTAAACATCTTGTTCTGATTAACTATGAATGTCTGTTAATGAACATGCCTGAAAGAAAAGCTACAGAGGAGCTACCCATGGTTTTTACAAGACTGGTTAGATTGGCTGGATCGTGGGCTTCACTGTGCTCTCCCCAGGTTTCACTTATCTCCTAACCACCTGTGAGCAAAGCACACTGCCTTTTTATGGATGAAGAACCCACCATGGATGGGTTAGATAACTAACTGGAACAGCTTTTCTCATCCAGGCAGCATCTGACTTTGCAAGTTGAGTTCTCTGCCTCATACCCTCTCCACGAAGGGTGGGCAATCAGCCTCATTGTAGGATGCACACCATCATTTGGTGTCTTGATAGAAATCATGTGACCAGTGGTAGAATTCTTTAAACAATTTATTGATACTTATCATATTTTTAGATTTCTTATATACTTCCACTAAATCTTTTTAATAAACTTGAAAATTGAGCTTGTTATAAAGGAGAGGTACAAGTTTTCTGATTAATCCCTCAACATCTCTCCTGCACAAATTATTAGGGCAAGATTACAAGGCATTTATTGTTCACCTAGTGAAGGTCCCTAAAGGTTAGGCCCTTTTCCCCATCAGGACAGCAGTGAATCACCAGGCAACCCTAAAGGGGGCACTGGGAAAAAGCGGGCCCAGTTGGGCAGCGAGTATTTTAGACAATGCACACCCTTACCCCTGGTCTGAGACTGTGATCGTCCTGCACCTAGCCCCAGCTGAAAAACCCTGCTACTGGGACAGAAAAAGTGTTAGTTCTGGCTTAAACCATGGTCTCTGTCATTTACTTTAGGCAAATTTCTTTAATCTCTTTGGCCTCAGTTTCCCCATGTCCAAAATGCAAAGGATGATGCCCACCTCACCTAAGTTTGCAGAGATGACGTGAGATAAATCCGAAGTGGCCAGTGTGATGGCAGATAAATGGAGTATGCTCCATAGAGATAGGTCCTTGCCTCTCTTTTTCTCCTTTTCCCCCTTGCTCACTCACTTCATATTCAAAACAACAAACTCAGCCCCAAATGCCAAGAGATCAGAATCATGTGGGTTTTTTCTCATAAATTATCTAACACTATTCAATGATACTTCATCAAGGTCTGAATCATATTCTCCAAAGATATTTGTTTCAGCTTTTCACTCAGACTTGGAATTTGACTTTTCTAATCATCAGTCACCATTAAGAATTGCATTTTTATACTCAAAGTATTTCCTCAATGGTATAATTAAGAAGATGCATCCTTCTGTCCGGTTTATAAACAAAGTTGCTTCTAAAGGCTTAGGGTAACATGCCAGATTCCACACACTAAATGGGGCATCCTGAATCTTTCTGAGCATCTGTATAAGAGGTTTATAACTTAGCCCACAACTGCCTCTGCTTTCTCCTGCAGAGAGGGTATTGTTATTCTATCAGATCCAATTTCTCCCTATTTTGGAAATCATATATCATTAGGGGATTTCACTGAGTGCGATTGAGAGAGATCCTGTATCCTTAGGTGAGGAAGTATTTTGTGATCTGAACATCTTACTGAGAAATGTAAAAGCAAGAACCTCAAGGACAAACAGCATATAATTTCACCTTTAGATATTACTCAGAGGATCACACAGTACTGGTATTCCAAAAGGTAGAAAGATGGTATTTTTTAAAGGAATTATGAAGACAATTTCTTTTATTTTGCCACCTATTTAAACTATAAACACTTAAGATATGTTTTGGGTGTAAATTTATAACATCAAATATGTGTTCCTCTATGCATCCATGTTTGGTTCAATTTGTCTAAACATAGCAAAACTTGGATTTTCAGCTACAAAAAGTTTTACTATAGAATATACTAATTTTTACACATTAAGAATAAAAGCAACATTATTAATGATGGTAAAGATAAGACTGAGGCTAAAATGAGAATGGAATAAACTGAAAATTTTAATAATGAAGAACTGATGACATTGAAATGTTTCTTTCCTTCAGTAATTCAAAAATGAAGTTGCCCTTGGAGAGTCAAATTAATAAACTTCAAACAGTGGATTTGATTAGGAATTGGTGTCAGACCTTGTTGGTTGCCACCCAACATTCATTTTCCCACTTGCCCTTCCTAGATGAGCCCCTTTTGTTTAGAAGCCTCTCTCCTCTGCATAGAGATCTGCCACACTATATTTGTCATTTTAATTTAAATACATAGGATAATGTAAATAATTAGTGCTTAAATTTAGGAATAGTTTTAATCAAGCGCATTCTTCGGTTTGGGTGAGTATATCCTTCAACAGATTTCTAGGAAGTAATGGTCTCTGGAGGGAGGATCCCAGGTCTGAAAATGTGCATATTCTCTTTCAGGGTCTGGTCCTCTGTTACTATTATTCAGTGTGGGAGCCAGTGGGCAGTGCAGATGACCTCCAGATGTGCCCTCAAACATGCATTCTCTACTGGCAGTTGCTGCTACAGACCAGCTCTGGCTCTCTCTCTTGTTCCTGCAGTAGTCACACCTTCTCCAAAGAAATATGAATCTCAATCTCATTGGGGAGAAAGAGAATGGATATCCTAGTTATTACTGTCCATCACCCACAGCATACAGGGAATAAGCTGCTTTTTGCCACTGCTACTTCTGCACCCTTTAGAGTCCCCTTATACCCCTCGTAGGTTGTTAACCATCTTCTATTAGTTAACAATTCTTTATCATGAATTGACCCTGGTAAAATAACAGTGTGGTTTCTGCTCCCAAATGGAGTTTTCTCGAGATACCTGGTATGATTCTTTTGTCATTTATTATGCAGTACACTTGTGAGAGCTTTTAATCTGGGGACATACACTTAATATTAAGGACAGTTTTTCATATACTTTTGTTCTGGAACTTCTCTTTTTCAGATTTTGGTCCTCCTGGCCTAATTTTTATGAGGCTGATGCACTATCTACTGTGCTAATGAGGCACCTCTGGTCTAATTTTTAAATGTTATTCTTTTTCTTGAATTGTCCATCTCTTACTTTTGGCTCTTTTTCTCTAGGTGATTTTCTCAATTTCTTCTTCCAACCCTTCTACTGAGTTTTTAATTTTTCCTATCATAGTTTTTACTAGAAGCCCTTTTAAATTTTCTGGATGTTATTTTTTTCTTGTGTGCTGTTGTTTTATGGATACAATATCTCTTTTTATCCTTCTTAGGCATATATATATATGCCTAAGCAACTGAATGGCCGAACGACCGGTCGCTATGATGCGCACTGACCACGAGGGGGCTGATGCTCAATGTAGGAACTGCCCCCTGGTGGTCAGTGCGCTCCCACAGCGGGAGCACTGCTCAGCTGACTGCCGGATGCCAGATGCCGGGCTCACAGCTGGTGAGTGCAGTTGTGGCAGCAGGAGCCTCTCCTTATCTCTGTGGCAGTGAGCTACCAAGCAGCAGGGGAGGCAGGCGCAGCAGGGCTGGGGTGAGCGGGAGTGGAATGGCACCCGGCCTGGGGTTCCTCCCCGGCCACCTGCCTCTTCGAACACTACTAATCTCCCCCAGGGGTCCTGGATTGTGAGAGGGTGCAGGCCAGGCTGACGGACCGCATCACTGCACGAATCCGTGCACTAGGCCTCTAGTTACTAATAAATAGTTTGCTTTGTCTTTGTGCATTGTCTTTATTTACTTCTTAGCTGTCCATGTGTACTCAGGAATGGGGTGCTAGGAAGCTGATTGGAAGCTCTGGGAACTTGAGCAGGGCTTGTCCAGAGGAGGGTCTCACTATATACCTGTCTGCAGGTGCTCTTTGGTTGAAGGATTCTGGCTATTAATATCTTTCGATCTCTTTTCTTGGCCTAGTCTGATTCCCCAGAGCAGGACCTTTCTGCCTAGAGGGTATAATCCCGGTTCCTGCAGTGTTCTGTGCAGAAGTCACAGTGAGTCTCCCGGTTCGGTATGTAAATTTTCACTTTATCCCTGGCCATAATCAGCATCGAGTCCCTCTGTCCCCAGTGGTTTGGGTTCCTGCATCCATAGATACCTATCTTATCCCTCCACAGATCAAGCTTCCAATCTTCTCCTGAGGGTGAGGCAAACCTGCTGCTGGTTGTGCAGATGAGAGGGGCTGAAGAAGAAGGTGATTCTAACCACATCAACACAATTTCAACCTTTCCTACAGTTTTCAGGTCCTTCTTCACCCTCCCTTTCCAAAGAATCTATTTCCACCCATCCCTGAGCCACCCTGCTCTGAGGTTCCAGGGTGCAAATCTGATTGCTTCTTGATTCCCTAGTTTAGGATTCAGCTTTCTCAGGGCTGTTAAATCAGCTACCAGTAGGTTATCTGCTTTCTAACATACAAAATTGTTGCCTTTCCTATTCTCTTTGTTTTTGTTGGTTTATGCTTCAGAAAAACCCTGTAATTGTCATTTGAGTAGTATTGCCAGAGGGAGGGAAGGTATGTAATAGTTCTTTAACTAGAAGTTGCACTTTTCAGCTGTATTCTTAAGATGTTTAAAATGCTACAGATAATTTGACATACTATATTTGTTATTTTACTTTAAGTACATAGGATAATGAAAACGATTAAATTGGTAGTCAATATTTAAATGTAGAAATATATTACATTTACGATTTTAAGATGTTTGAAAGTTTAAAGAGTTTGATCTACATATTCATTACAGTTTTTTAAACACTTAACTGATTTTGTTAGATTTGTAATTATGTTTCTTTAGATTTTAGAAATGCTTAAGAAAAAAAAACCCACACAAAACAAATAACAAAAAATAAAATAAAAATGCCTGAGAAAACCAAATATATTAAATCTGTGATATAGGTTGAAATTCTTGAGGATTTAATCAAGCTATAAATTGTATTAAAATTTAAGATAATTTAATTAGATTTATAAGTTTTGTGACTTTAATGTACAATATTTAGATAATTTGATTAACTTTGTAAACAGTGCTTAAATGTTTAAGGGTTTAAAATTTGTTAAATATAAAAAGTCTAAAACATTACAAATAATGAAAATGACTGTTTTTAATTTTAGTGCAAAATTACTTGTTTTATAATTAAATTTACTAGGTTGGTAAATTGTATTTGAAGGTTTAAAAAATAGGCTTTTAGCCCTAGCTGGTTTGGCTCAGTGGATAGAGCGTTGGCCTGCAGACTGAAGGGTCCCGGGTTCAATTCTGTCCAAGGGCACATGCCCGTGTTGTGGGCTCCATCCCCATTAGGGGGCATGCAGGAGGCAGCCGATCAATGATTCTCCCTCATCATTGATGTTTCTATCTCTCCCTCTCCCTTCCTCTCTGAAATCAGTAAAGATTATATATATATATATAATGTTTTTAATTTCTAACTTTATTTTTATTTATTTATTTTTAATCCTTACCTGAGGATATTTTTCCATTGGTTTTTAGGGAGAGTGTAAGAGAAAGGGAAAGACAGAGAGAAATATCAATGTGAGAGAAACACAACAATTGGTTGCCTCCAGACCAGGTCCCGGGCTGGGGAGGAGCCTGCAACCTAGGTATGTGCCCTTGACGGGAATTGAACCCCAGACCCTTCAGTCTAAAGGTCAATGCTCTATCCACTGAGCTAACCTGGCGAGGGCTAATTTCTAACTTGAGTTAAATATTAGTAATAAACAGAAAGACTTGTAATAAATTAAAAATATTTGTAATAAATTATAAATAACTACATAGAATTGTACAATAGAGTTTCTTACATCATTTTATTTATTTATTTATTTATTTATTTTACATCATATTTAAAAGACTGATTTAGTAAACCATGAACAAAGACAACAGTGCGGTGAAGGTGGGGAGAGGGCAGGAAGAAGGGAGGGTGTCAAGGGGGGAGAAATACTTTCAACAATAAATATAAAAATTTTCAAAAGATTGATTTAGGAATTTGAAGACCACTGGGTAACCATTTGGAAAAGGAAAATTGATATCCTTACATAAGGATAAAGTCCAAATAGCTCAAAGATCTGATGTAAAAAAAATAAATCCACACAAGTACTAGAAGGGGAAAAAATGGTGAATTATTTTATCTTTCTAATTATGATTCAAAAATCTAAAAATCATAAAAGAGAAGATTGATAAATTTGACTATATAAATATAAAAAACTTTTGCCTGGCAAAGTCTCCCAAGATCTGTATGAAAATGTTTAAAGCAGTTTAGTCATAATAGTTCCAAACTAGAAACAACCAAAATATCCAGCCATATAAGAAAATATAACTCTGTTAGCAAGAATTTGGGGAAACTGGAACTCACATCATTGTGGTACAAAAGCTATGGAAGAAATTTAGCATGATCTAATAAATTACAGATGGGAAGAAAAGGATGATTTATTTCATATAGTGTTACCATGATAAGCCATCCATCTGAAAGAAGTGAACTTAAACTCCTATTTCCAGCTACATTCAAAATTAAAATTTAGATGGACCAATATGATAAATGCAAAAAGCAATACTATAAGATTTTAGAAAAAACATAGTACTTTAAAAATAATAAATAATAGCATTTTCATTTTAGAAAATGGTACAAGAACCAGGGATAGCACCTCACTAAGAATGACTATGCATGCTTTTAACACCATCCTTATTCTCTGGCTGAGATCTTGGAATCAGCATTAGATTAGATGCTGTTATTTTAACTTAATAACTAATTACAGAAATGGTAGCTACTAGTTTGCTTCCCCTCTTAGGTCTTGACATCCAGAAATATAACTTTAAGCAATCTTCTTTATCAAATAATATTGTTACAATAAATAAAATTGGAGGTCCTACAGAATTCATGATCACTGTCATTTTCTCTTTATCATACACCAGAGGCCTGGTACATGAATTCATGCACTCGGGAGAGAGGGGGCACAGGCCAGGCCAAGGGACCCAACCAGTGCACGATTGGGACCGGGGAGAGATGCGGGAGGTTGGCCAGCTGAGGAGGGACCAGTGGAGGGCTCCAGGGCATGTCCAGCCCATCTCATTCAGTCCTGATCGGCCAGACCCCGGCAGCACGCTAACCTACTGGTTGGAGCATCTGCCCCCTGGTGGTCAGTGAATGTCATAATGGCTGGTCAACCAGTTGCCTGTCTGCCCCCCTGGTGGTCAGTGCACATCATAGCAAGCAGTTGAGTGGCCTTAGAGTATCATTAGCATATTACACTTTGATTGGTTGAATGGCCAACCAGACAACTGGACACTTAGCATATTAGGCTTTTCTTATACAGGATAAAGTCTTGGCTACTACACCTCAGAAACAATCTCACATTAGGCAGGTTTCCTGAAAGCAAAATTAGCATAAGATTTTACATCAAGGAAGGAGAATAAGTAAGAAAACTATATATTCTGGTGATAAAAATCTTTCCAAAAGAACACTATATGCCAACTATACTTAATTTTTAAAAAATAATAAAATTAAATAAGAATAATATATTTTGAGAGACCTGATCAATACAAGAAATTTTATATTAAGTGAAAATTTCAAAAACAAAAGTATGTTTTGCAAAATTAAATGTTAGATTTTGAGCAAATAATGAATACAATATACTATGGACTAAGGGTATGTTCAAGATTTGCTGATGAAGTAAAGGTTCATGAATAAACAAATGTGAAATTTTAAAAAATGTTTCCAAAAGTAATGAGGACAAAAATCCTACATAAATATTGAGTTAGTGGGTGGGAGGAAGTCACATAAACAGTTAAGAGGAGAAAACATACTAGTATACACGTCTAAGTGGATGGGATGTCACTGACTGTGGTCCTACAGTGTGAAGACACAAATGTGGCTTCAGAGAACCAAGCAGGTGTTTTGTGCCCGCATGGACCTAGCAGGGTGACCTGGGGCAGGTCTCATAATCTCTGCCTGCCTGCTCATATGCTCATAGCTTCTGGGATGATTACAATGGAATAAAACATGCTTTGAGTACTACATACATCTTTATTTTCCTTTCCTATAAAATCATTACTGGAATTTGATAACATAACAGGTCAAGAACACAGATGTAGTTCTATCAATTTGGAAGAAGCACACAGACCCACTCTTGCGGCTCCAGCTGAAGAACCTGATGACACCCACAATGTTCAAAGTTTGCAGATGGTGAGACCATTCCCAAGTGCAGAAGGTCAGTGGAGACAGGGCCATGCCAGTCAGTTCTAACACACGCTCTGCAGAAGCCTGACCCCAAAACACTAAGTGTGTCTGCCAGATCGGAATACTAAAATATCTCAAAGAAATTCAAGTATTCTACAAATAAGATAAAAAAAGAAAAAAAAGAAAAAAGGAAAAGAAAGGAAGAAAAACAAGCAGCTCTGAACACAGATAGAAGTGGAGCTTTTTTATTTTGCATTAGTATATCTTCTGGAACAATGCCCAGAAAAAAACATAAACAAAAAATTAATCAAACAACCCAGAACCCTCTCTCCAAAACCTTTCTGGATATGGGCAAGAAAGTGACTAAGCAGGTAGGAAGGCCCAAGTATCTGTGCTTTTACTTCACAGAGCACATTTGCCTCTAATCCTGTAAACTGCTTCTTCATAAAATTACTATTTACAACTCAAAGGTGTATGCGCTTTAACTCTGGTACAAAATTTATTTTAAAAATTTCCCTCAAGTTTCTTGGTGGGAGCTGGTTATATCCCACCTTGTTACTTACCCATTCTCTATCACTGCTCTCTTCAAATGCAGCTTTAGGAAGAGCCTTACCAGTCAGTAAGGGGCCACATCATAGTTTTATTTCTGTGCCTTCTCTCAGGAATGTTTCCCTCTTCCTTCGGGTTTCTTTTCTTTTTGTTTGTAAAATGAACACCTGCTACCAAATAGTTACATCTATGCCCTTTTCAGGGCTTATCTGCTAGTCAAAAGAACAACCAGTAAAGCACTTTTGTTGCTGGGAATTAAATATTTCTTAATTATTAAATATATCAAAATTGGATATACTTTTTCAAAACCTTCTTTAGCTTCTGTTATGGACTGAATTGTGTTCCCCCCATGCCCAAATTCTACACTGAAGCTTAACCCACGATGAGACTGTATTTGGATATAGGGCCTTTAAATAGATAATTAAGGTTCAATGAAGTCATAAAGGTGGAGCCCTAATCCAATATGAATGGTATCCTTACAAGATGCACATGCACAGAGGAAAGACCCTGGGAGGACACAGTGAAAGGGTGGCCATCTGCAAGCCAAGGAGAGAGACCTCAGGAGAAAAAATCAAATCTGCCACCACCTTGATGTTGGACTTTCAATTTTCAAAACTGTGAGAACATAAATTTCTATTGTTTAAGCCCCTGCCCCCGGCTGTGGTATTTTGTTATGGCTGCCATAGCACACTGATACAGCTCCCAAAAATGATAATGGTAAAATAATAACAGATCTTATCAAGTGCCTACCAGGCACTCTGCTTTAGTGCTTTATTCTTTACAGCAACCCTGACATTATTTATTTTACAGAGGAATAAACTAAGACTCAATGAAGTTTAGAAAAACTTGTCTTAACTCATTCATTACTCAGTGGGGTTTGGTCCACATCTATCTGACCCCAAAACCTCTAAATCTGTTACGAGTGTTCAACATATTGCCTTTCTGGAATGACAAAAAGCTTTAACTTTTCAATGTCCATAATGTAGGGGAGCAGTGGTGTTTATAATTCTAAGGCTGCTAATCCACAAATCATAATATTTGGCATTGGATGAGTTGTTTACTTCCATTTGATGGGGGTGTGATTGATGTACTGAGAAGTGATAGCATTTCATTCATTCCACATTCCAGAAGCACACAGAGCATTGCATTGTTCTAATTTAGATAAACAGACAAATCCCTGCCCCCATGGAAATTACATTCTATGGGGAGGAAGATGAACAATAAACAAAACAAATAAATATATTTCAGAGAGTGTTAGAACCTCATAAATGTGAAGAAAAATAAATTAGGAAGAGAAGATAGGGAGTGCTGCCTTGGGGGTGGGGTTCCATTTTAAGTAGGGTGGTCCTGGCAGGTGTCATTTGAGCCCTTCAGAATCAGATGGTGAGATACAGG
Source organism: Myotis yumanensis (assembly GCF_028538775.1). Classification (NCBI taxonomy): domain Eukaryota; kingdom Metazoa; phylum Chordata; class Mammalia; order Chiroptera; family Vespertilionidae; genus Myotis; species Myotis yumanensis. The sequence goes on along the minus strand of NW_027223759.1, from coordinate 29,383,671 downwards.
AGCTGGTACACTGCTTTGCTGTTCACTCAGTATGCCCCATGTAGTCCTTCCAAGCAAGATGCTATGTCATCTTCTCCCTTTCCATTAGCTCCTTCTCTTAGCTTTAAACATGCTTAAACCTGTCCTTTCTAACAATAACAATTCTTTGACCATGCTTTCCCCACAACTTGAGCCTGTTCTGATCTTTCCCTTTATAAACAAGTCTCTTGGAAAAATCATCAATTTTCCTTGCTTTTATTTCCTCATTTCATTCACACTCATCATGTTACTGAATCCATCTTGCAGATGTTACTAGGATCCTCCCAACTTCCACACCTAAGGGCACACCCATCTTTGTTTCACTAAACTCCTCTGTAGCATTTGATACCTTCCCTGGCTTCATCTTCTTTCCAGAATATTCCCAGATTCCCAAGGCTGAAGCCCTCCAAAGATTCCTTGCCTTGTAACATCTCCCTGCATTTGCATAGGATGGCCCAGAAGCCCTTCTTCACATCCAGTAGAGCCTTCTATGGCCCACATCCCACTGAACTTCAGGGTATCTGGAGAGTTTTATTCAGGGGGGGAGGTAGCCCACTGAACTATAAGTACTTGTTAACTTTTTAGTAACCACCACTAGCCTCCAAAGCAATCTCCAAGACTTAAAGGCTTTTGTAAAAAAAAAAAAAAAAAAAAAAAAAACCTTGCAGAATGCCCATAGTGAAAGGCACAGAGTGCTTGCTGAATAAATTAATACGTTGACTTATCCAAGGGCACACATCCAGTAAATGGCTGAAATGAAATCAAGAAAGGTCAGAGAAGAATGAACTCTCCAAAAATTCAACTGGAATAAAAAAAAAGACCCCGAGTAGCTGCAGCAATCCTGAGAAAGAAGAACAAGTAGGAGGGATCTCAATACTAGATATCAAGCTGTATTACAAAGCCACAGTTCTCAAAACTGCCTGGTACTGGCACAGAACAGACATATAGACCAATGGAATAGAGTACAGAACCCAGAAATCGACCCAAACCACTATGCTCAATTAATATTTGACAAAGGAGGCAAGAGCATACAATGGAGTCAAGACAGTCTCTTCAATAAATGGTGCTGGGAAAATTGAACAGATACATGCAAAAAAAAATTAAACTAGACCACCAACTTACACCATACACAAAAATAAATTCAAAATGGATAAAGGACTTAAACGTAAGACGGGAAACCATAAAAATCTTAGAGGAATCCACAGGCAGCAAAATCTCAGACATATGTCGTAACAATATCTTCACTGATACAGCTCCCAGGCAGTGGTCGGCAAACTGCGGCTCACGAGCCACATGCGGCTTTTTGGCCCCTTGAGTGTGGCTCTTCCACAAAATACCACATGCAGGCGTGCACGTACAGTGCGATTGAAACTTCGTGGCCCATGTGCAAAAGTCGGTATTTTGTGGAAGAGCCAACTCAAGGGGCCAAAGAGCCACATGTGGCTCGCGAGCCGCAGTTTGCCGACCTCTGTGACCTATGGCAATGGAGACTAAGGAGAAAATAAACAAATGGGACTACATCAAAATAAAAAGCTATTGCACAGCAAAAGAAACCATCAACAAAACAATAAGAAAGCCCACTGCATGGGAGAACATATTTGCCAATGTTATCTCCAAGAAGGGTTTAATCTCCAACATTTACAGGGAACTCATACAACTTAATAAAAGGAAAATAAACAACCCAATCAAAAAACGGGCAACAGACCTAAATAGATACTTTTCGAAAGAGGACATAAGGAAGGCCAAGAGACATATGAAAACATGCTCAAAGTCACTAATCATCTGAGAGATGCAAATCAAAACAATGAGGTGCCATCTCACACCTGTCAGAATGGCTATCATTAATATATCAACAAATGACAAGTGCTGGAGAGGATGTGGAGAAAAAGAAACCCTCGTGCACTGCTGGTGGGAATGCAGACTGGTGCAGCCACTGTGGCGAGCAGTGTGGAGTTTCCTCAAAAAACTAAAATGGAACTCCCATTTGACCCAGTGATCCCACTTCTAAGAATATAACCCAAGAAACTAGAAACAGCAATCAAAAAGGATATATAGACCCCTCTGTTCACAGCAGCACAACTTACAATACCTAAGATTTGGAAACAGCCTAAGTGCCCATCAGCAGATGAGTGGATTCAAAAACTGTGGTACATCTACATGATGGAATACTATGCTGCTGTAAAAAGGAACTCCTACCATTTGGAATAGCATGGATGGACCTGGAGAGCATTATGCTAAGCGAAATAAGCAAGTCAGAGAAAGATAAATATCACATGATCTCACTCATTTGTGGAATATAATGAACAACATAAACTGATGAATAAAAACAGATCCAGAGACAGAGAAGCATTGATCAGACCATCAAACCTCAGAGGGAAGGTAGAGTAGGGTGGGGGTAAGGAGGAGAGATCAACCAAAGGACTTGTATGCATGCATATAAGCCTAACCAGTGGACACAGAGACCAGGGGTGTGAGGGCATAAGCGGGGGGAGGGGAGGCAATGGTGGGATAAGGACACATATGTAATACCTTAATCAATCAAGAAAATAATAAAAAAAAAGGTCAGAGATTCTTTTCCAGTAGACTATATTGTTGAAAATGATAGTAAGTTTTACAGGTATTAGAACTCATCAATATGTGGGATAAAAACTATAGAAATCTATACTTTGGAAGATAGAAAAATTTATTTATGTAAATAATACTTATATTTTAATTTATATTTATAGATTTATATAAACATTAGATTTACATTAATTTATTTCTATTTAAATATATATTTGTATGTATAGTCATTATGCACTTATGTATTTATTTTAATTTAAAAAAAAAGAGTAAACTAAAGATAGCAAGCAATCTAAACAGCTGAGAAATCCTTATTATTATGAAAACTAGAGGCCCAATGCATGAAAATTCATGCAAGAGTAGGCCTTCCTTCCCCCAGCTGCCGGCACTGGCTTCCCCCCGCCACCTGGGACCCGGATAGCTTCCCTTGGGCCACCGTGGGCACCCAGGACCCGGGCTGGCTTACCTAGGGCCCCAGCTTCATCAGGAAGAACACCCGGAATGATGTCTGGAAGACGTCCGGTCTAATTAGCATATTACCCTTTTATTATTATAGACTAGAGGGCCGGTGCATGAAAATTCATTCACTGGAGGGGAGTCCCTCACCCCGGCCTAACCCCTCCCACAGTCCAGGAGCCCTCAGGGGCAGGAGGTAACCCAGCAATCAGGGGAAGGTGACACCCCACCACACCTCTGCTGCTGCCACTGCTGGCAGCGCAAGCCTCGGCTGGCCCTGGTTACCTGAGACTGGGGTGGCCCTGGGCAGCTGGGCAGCCACCATCCAAGGCTTGCCTGTGCTTCAGGCTGGCCCTGGGCAGCTGGGCAGCTGACATCTGAGGCTTGCCTACACCTCACGTGTCGGCTGGGCAGCCGCCATCCTAGGCTTGCCTGTGCCTCGGGCTGGCACTGGGTGGCTGGGGGGCTGAGGGGACTGGGGGACTCCGGAGGCAGGCACATGATAAGGCCAGGCCCGCCCCCAGGTGGGCCCGGCCTTGCTGCATGCCTGCCACCCCGGCGGGTCTGAGGGGACTGGGCGCTGCCATCTTTGAGGGTGTGTCAGTCAATTAGTATATTCCCTCCTTATTGGCTGTGGGCACCACCATCTTTGCGATGGTGGGGGTCAATTAGCATATTCCCTCTTTATTAGATAGGACTAGAGGCCCGGTGCATGAAATTAGTGCATGGAAGGGGGTTCCCTCAGCACGGCCTGCACCCTCTTGCAATCCAGGACCCCTCGGGGGGGGGATGTCTGACTGCCGATTTAGGCCCGATCCTGGGGCGAGATTGGGCCTAAATCAGCAGTCGGACATCCCTTTCACAATTCGGGACCACTGGCTCCTAACTGCTCGCCTGCCTACCTGCCTGATCACCCCTAACCACTCTGCCTGCCTGTCTGATTGCCCCTAACCCCTCTGCCGGCCTGCCTGATTGCCCCTAACCGCCTCTGCCTCAGCCCCCGCAGCTTTGTCTGGAAGGACGTCTGGAATGTCATTTGGCTGCCTGGTCTAATTAGCATATTATGCTTTTATTAGTATAGAACAGTGGTCAGCAAACTCATTAGTCAACAGAGCCAAATATCAACAGTACTTCTTCAAAACAGACTCATCCAGGCCGAAAACCGACTTCTGCGTATGGGCCATGAAGTTTCAATTGCACTGTATGCGCGCCTGCACGCGGTATTTTGTGGAAGAGACACACTCAAGGGGCCAAAGAGCCGCATGTGGCTAGCGAGCTGCAGTTTGCTGACCACTGGTATAGAAGACTAGGGAACCAGAGCACAAATTCATGCACCTTGAAAGGAACTGTGGGCCACAAGGCTGTGGTGGGCACAGGGGAAGGTCTCGGCCCATCCTCTGTGCCCCCGCCCATCCCCTCCTGCTGCAGCCCCCAGTCCCCTCTTTGCTGGCAGCCCTGCTCCCGCTGCTCCCACGCACTGACACCGCCAGCCCTGCTTGCACCCACTGACCACACCACAGCTGCTGCTTACACCCACTGCCAGAGCTGGTTCCACTTGCACCCACAGCTGGTGCTGGAGCCATCGCTCACACCCACTGCCAGCACCCGGTGCCGGTCCCAATCGCTCGGTACTGTCAGGGGGTGCGAGTGGAGGCTGCTGCCCCAATCGCCCCTCAGAAGCAGGGGGGAGGTGGACAAGCCCTCAGGGGCGATTTGGGCCAGCAGCCTCTGCTCACACCCATTGATGGTGCTAAGCGATCGGGAGCGGCGCCAGGTGCTGGCAGCAGGTGCGAGCAGCAGGTGCGAGTGGCAGCTCCAGCGCCAGCTGCGGATGCGAGTGGGGCTGGTGGTGGCAGTGGATGCAAGTGGTGGCTCTGGCGCCAACAGCAGGTGCGAGCGGGGTGGTGCTGGCAGCAGGTGTGAAGGCCAGGTGGGACCATGGCATGCAGAAGCAAAGAATTTTCAGTAAACATCAGTGGCTCACCCTGATGAGTGACTGGCGCCCCGCCTTGGTCTGGCACCTCCGCTCACCTGCTCCACCATCCCACTGCGGCCGACACCTCCCATGTTCCGAGCATGCCCCCTGTTGGTCAAAACACATCCTAGCGACCGGTTGTTCAGTTGTTCCGCCATTTGTTCTATTTGCATATTAGCCTTTTATTATATAGGAGACCACAAAAGCACTTTTCTATGAATGAACAGACTATTTTCTATTAAGTGAAATTTAGTATTTTAATAATCATATTAAATACATTTAAAAATTAAAACTGCAATTCAGCCACATCTTCTGACTTTACAGCAGACAAGGGGCTAAAAAGGGGGCTAAATAATAGCTGCCTGCTGTGTTTCTTTTTTGAAATGATAAGTAGGTGCAGATGCTGGGCAAATCAATATGATAAAAATGAAGGGATTTTCATGCAGTATTACGAAGATGGCCATAAAAGAGAAAATATACTAAACTCCTCAAAAGGCTGAAAACATTGCAGGTTAGGCTTCAGGCTATTTACAGTCAAACTGGCAGGCAATCCTTCAAATGAGAACAAAAGGGGTGGGAGTAAATTAAATGTTTTGGAATGTTAAAATTGGGAAATACTATCGTACACAGGTCTATAAATAAATCCTATATAATAAAAGAGAAACATGCAAATTAACCACCCCCCTGCTACGGCACAGTGGTGGTGGCAGGAGCCTCTCCCGCCTCCTCAGCAGTGCTAAAGATGTCCTACTGCAGCTTAGGCCTGTTCCCCGCTGGCAAGTGGACATCCCCCGAGGGCTCCCGGGATGCCAGAGGGATGTCTGATTGCAGCTTAGGCCCGGTCCCCCAGGGAGCAGGCCTAAGCCAGCAGGTGGACATCCCCCGAGAGGTCCCAGACTGGGAGAGGGCACAGGCTGGGCAGAGGGACCCCCTCCCCCAGAGTGCACAAATTTTTGTGCACTGGGCCTCTAGTAGATTATAATTAGCCTTACCTCTTCAAGGTACCCCACAATTTTATTTCTATTTTAGTGCTATGAATTGTATAAATGCAATTTCTTTGTAAATAAATTGAGCTTTTTGCAACACAAATATTAAAATAAAACAAAATAATAATACATGACCTGAGATTGGGGTGGGGACATAGACTGCAAAGAGTTACCTTGGGGTAGTAGCCCATCTTTAAAAACTCAAAATATCAGTGACATTAACTAGTTTGTATACTATGTATATAAATAAGTATCTTGCTAGATCTCTTCATAATTACTGTGAATATATATATCTAAATAAAAACTAAAAACCAGGAGTCCTAAACTACTGGTTTACTCTGAAACCATGTATTTCCTTTCCCCACCCAACTCCTCAGATCAATAAAAAATAAAATGAAAAATTGAAATATATCACCCACTAAGGTGATCATTTAAGTTCCAATTATTTTTCCATTCAAAAAAGTTTAGCTGTGGCTGGTACTCAGTGGTTAGCGTATCACCCCATGGACTGAAGGGTCTTTATTCGATTCCTGGTAAAGGGTATGAACCTGGGTTGCAGGTTCGATACCTGGCTTGGTCCAGGTGCGTGTGGGAGGCAACCAATCCATGTGACTGTCACATAACATAACCGTTTCCCTCTCTTTCTCTCTACTCCTCCTTTCCATTCTCTCTAAAAATCAATGGAAAAAATATCCTTGGGTTAGGATTAACAAAACAAAACATTAAAAAATCTGCCAAGTAGGATGTCTCCACCTACTGTGGACTACCACTGAAAGGTGAGTCAGTTTTCCTGGAGTGTATTTCATGTATTTGACTTTCAACAACAATGGCCACACCTTTTCCTGAACAGTAACCAGGCAAAATTCTTCACATTACTTTCTTAATCATGTTAATTTTTTAAAGAGAATATTTAAAATGTTAGAAAGGCTTTACAGTTTTTAATAACAATGATAAAGCTGATAGTAAACAGTTCAAGTAATGATAAAAGAGCCTGGGAGTGAGGGAAGGGGGGGGAGGAAAAAACAAAAACACCGCAAATCTAAAATTTCATTTTTAGTCATTAAAGAGTATTTTTACAGATGTTCTCCAAACATTTTTCAGTCTATATATTTATAGATTTGTATGTCTGTACATATGAGTGCATGCTTTCTAGTTTTACGTGAATGGGATAATAAACATGCTCATTTGTAATCTCTTCTTTCATTCCATGTCATAGACATCTATTCCTGTGATGTCTAAATATAGCATCATCATTTTGATGGCTTTACAGTGCTCCTTTATACAGAGGTATACATAATTTACCTAACCAAGTTCTATTGAAGGACTTTTAGTTTCTCCACCCTCCTTTTTGGTTATATAAACAAAGCTGTGATGAATATTATTTATGTGTCTTTTCAAATTTGTGTAATTATCTCCTGGGGTAAAATTCCTGACTTGGGATGCCAGGGTAAAGGATGACCATATTACTTGACTGTGTTGCTGAACTGTTTTTGGGAAGCATACTGGTCAGGATTGGACAGAATTTGGTCATGTGGCTACACCTAGCTACAGGGGAGACTGAGAAATGTAGGTCTTTTTGTTTTTTTGTTTTTTCTGGGATGCCCATATATATGTTCAGCTAAAAGTCAGGTAACCTTTCACTAAGGACAAAGGAAAATCAATATTGGGGACAATTAATGTTTCTATGAAGGATGCACTAATTTACACTCTTGTCAACATCACACAAGAGGAGCCATTTTTCATACCTCTACCAACTTTGTTCCATCAGATTATTCCCACTGCACATGCTTTTCATTACTGACAAGGAAAAATATTTAACTCATCCTCAAATAATCTGTGTCGTTTATGCCACTGATATATACTTTTCTCCCTCAAAAGTAAAAAGAAGATGCAAACATGGAGACACAAATGTTCCTCTGCCTTGACTTGTGCTTCAGTGTTAAAACTCTGTTCTTTGCTGATGTCTCTTGTCTCCCTAGGTCAGTGGTCGGCAAACTCATTAGTCAACAGAGCCAAATATCAACAGTACAACGACTGAAATTTCTTTTGAGAGCCAAATTTTTTAAATTTAAACTATATAGGTAGGTATATTGTTATTAACTTAATTAGGGTACTCCTAAGGCTTAGGAAGAGCCACATGTGCCTCGCGAGCTGCAGTTTGCCGACCACAGCCCTAGGTAATCTCATCCAGAGCTTTAAATGCTGCCAAGTGAGTCAAATCTTTATTTTTCACTTTTGATCTCCAGAGTCCTAGTAAAGTATCTAGCAGACTATGCATACCCAGCTGGGTAATTTACCAGGACCTTTACTACAAAAAGTTGATTTCATCATCATCTCTCACAAACTTACCTCTTCCTCTTCCTAAATTCCTTATCTTGGTGGCACTAGTTGAGTCATTCTAGCTAGACTCTTACCACTCTTTCATTACAAAACATTGGCTTTGTGACCAAAGCCAATTCACTTTCTCAACAACTATTGTCTTCCTCGCCACTGTGCTCTTGAAGATCATGATAAAATCTTATAAGAAGCTCTCTACCTTTAAAATGGCAGTCAACGGCCTCTTAACAAAATGCTACTATGAATGTGATTCTCCCCGCCCCCCGCCCCCGACTTAAAGTCCATTAAAGTTCTCCATAGCCAAAATCCCTGGAGTGACATACGAAGACCTCCAGACAGTGGCCCTCACCCACCTCTTCTTCAGCATCCTCATGCCAGGCCCATGACTATCCCTCACATTTCAACATATCATTTCTGGTTTCACAACTGTAGTATAGTAATTCAGTGACTGCTAAAATGGATGCCCACTGCCTAGAATTCTTCCTACTATCCACTTCACTTCCTAGAAATTGCCAAGATTGGGGACGAAGTGTTCCAAGTGGAGGGGTAGAATAAGGAGACTGAAGGACAGAGGTGACATTATTCAAGTTCAAGAGAGGATGCCTGTGTGAGGATAGGCCCCACATAATCAAGATTGCAGAGGCTTAGCTCACAGCATACCTTACATGCAGCAGAGCACTGAGACCTGACTGAACCCCTTGGGTCATACATCGTCCATGGAAGTGCAATTCTAAGGCCTCTGTTACCTGTCTATACTTCCTTTCTCCCTCCTGGGGCTACACTGCAAAAGTTCTACTCTTGTTTTACTTCCTGTTCATATTCCCAATTCCCAGTTTGCTGTTTCACACTCTATCCCAGGAATAGTCTTAAGGAAAGAAAAGATAGAAGAAAATCCAGGTCCACTACATTTTGGACCAAAAGAAATCCACATTAGGGAGAAAGTTGTGCTTTAGAGCAAGAGTGAATTCAAGAGAGTTCAAAGTGTCTGAGTGTATTATTCAGAGCTCCTGGTCTCAAGAGACAGATCATACCGAGTATTTTATTAAGAAAGCAGTAGTGTTGGGTTGTATAATTTGGAAAGACAGTGTTGTGGGTGGCCTCAAGCATAACAGGGGTGCAAAGTGACAGCACCAGATTATCAGCTCTTTCTCTTTCCCTGTTTCCACTCCTCTGCCGTTGGCCTCATTATCTTCTATGGCAGATGCATGTCCCTTTTGCAGTGGGGAACTGGCAGCTGGAAATTCTAGGCCTAATCACCCAGCCTGAGGACCCACCAGAAAATGAGAAACTCTCTTTGAGGGTAAAAAAATCTCAGGGAATGATTGTATTGGTCTACTAGACTGCAGAGTCTAGACCAGGGGTGGGCAAACTTTTTGACTCGAGGGCCACAATGGGTTCTTAAACTGGACCGGAGGGCTGGAACAAAAGCATGGATGGAGTGTTTGTGTGAACTAATATAAATTCAAAGTAAACATCATTACATAAAAGGGTATGGTCTTTTTTTTTTTTTTTTTTTTAGTTTTATTCATTTCAAACGGGCCGAATCCGGCCCGCGGCCGTAGTTTGCCCACGGCTGGTCTAGACTGTGTCAACTACCCACACATGTCCTGGCCTAGAGGCAGGGGGATTCATGATTGCACAGACCTGGCTCACATGCTCATCCTTGTGACTGCTCCCCAGTGGAGTGAGGGTGAAAGGAGTGGGGAGGGGCAAAGGTTGAAATGAATTATGGGCAGAAAGAAAGATTGTCAATTTGGTTGTAACAGAGACTTGTGTCAGAGTATTAGGAGACAAGTTAGGAGAGGGAAAAGGGGCCAGATTGTGTCGATCAATACCCCATAGTGAAATGGAGCACCACATATCCTGAGTCTATGAATGTATATGTGTACAGGATTCTCATTATTCATGTGATTAGGTTCTAAAAAAAGTCTCCACCAATGCTGAATTATCCAATACCGAATCACTGCCCTCGGGAAACACAGAGGTAGGTTCCTGCCAGCCTCTGGTCACATTTTCATCAACTGACCAATACATAACCTTGCTTTATGTGTTTCATTTTAAAGATACTTCGTTCAGCATATATTGATTCATTAACATTGAACTCATAGCCAACAGCAGTATAACTCAAGCCTGAATGAAGCTAACACATGTATTTTCTCCATAAGGCACATGGCAGCCTTCTTGTACTTAGGACACTAGACAGCACTTTAGCACTATGCATGGAGGCCATTTTAAACAGCGAAACCACCAACAAAAAAACCCCCACAAAAATGAGGATAATATGGCACTAAATAGACCACAAAAAGGACACTTGTTTTCAGATGAGAGCTAAACTAAGAAGGCAGATGGTGGCCTTGTTCCATATCAGCTGGGGACATGCCAGTGGGTGGACACAATCGTTTTTCTGCTTTGCAGATGTCCATGAATGACTGGGAAAGCACCAGGAGTATATTGATCTTGGGGTTCCAAGTAAATTTTAGTGAGCAAATTCACAGGCATGGAATCCGTGGGTAATTAGGATCGACTGTATTGTCCCCTCTCAGAATTTTGGAAGATTCACCTGTGGGCGGTGGTGGGCAGGAAGGAGGAGGACTCAAGGTGTGGAGACCAACTGGGAGACACAGCAAGACCGGTAAGAGGCAATGAGGGAGCAAAGGGGAAGGAGGGAAGGATGAACCTGAGTTTAAAGGAAGGGGGGACAAGACTTGATTTCCAACTGGACATGAGGGAGGAAAGGGCAAAGTCAAGGAGAGGGAGGAATCAGCAGCTTGAGAGCAGAAAGGTGAAGAGCCAAGTCTGGAAGGGAATCTGACTTTAAGGGGCAAGATGATGGATTCTGAAGTAAGCTTTTGGTCCTGTCAGATGCTGTTTGTTCTTCACTCTGAGATTTTTTTTTTTTTTAAAGGAATACATTTTAATCAACTTAAAAATAAGTACTATTCTAGTACAAAATCTGTCCACTTCCAAGCAACCAACCTCATTAATAACAATAAACACACATAGCACTTACTATACACCAAGCATTGTTCTACGTTGCTTATATTTACTAGTATTAGCTCATTTATTTCTCACAACCTTTTGAGGTATCATTACACCCATTTTTTAAGATGGAAAAACTAAGGTAGAGGAAAGTAACTTGCCTATGTGGTCCAACAACCAGTAAATAGTGGGATCTGCTAATAGAATCCATGCATTTAATTAACTACCATGTTACTGGTAGTATTGGCTATGACCTATTTACAAATTCTTTTTACCACACTGCTATCTTCCTGCCTCTTCTCTGCACCCTCCATACAATTTGTGGCTTTGCCAATATTGCTGACTTTTTCTCATCTAAATTAGAACAGTAATAAACCATATTCATCCTCATTTCTTGCAATTACATTTCTCCTAAAAAATAATCAATGAGCTTTAGCTAAACCTTGTTATAAGCTATAGTTCAGAAATCCCTAAATCTTTAGGGTTTTTTTTCAGAATAAACCAATAAAACTCTTACTTTTCTTATGCTTAAAAAACACACACACCAGTTTTACTGCTTCTATCAGAAATTTAGTTTTTTCTCTTATATTTAAAATAGTTAACATGGTCTAGAATTTTAGGTACTAATAAAATAATTCTTTTTGCCTTAAACAACTCATTTGATATCCCCATGTTTAAAGAAGTGATACTATCTTTCTAGTTTGGATACTGTAAAAATTAATATCTATAAAACAACTGGAAAGTCATAAGTGAAACTGTTAAATAAATGCATTTTAATGTGAAATGTAAACTTGCCTAGAACATTTACATGAATTCTGCTTTGTTTGCGAGCTATATTTTTGTTTTTCTTTGATTCCTCAAACACTACTGGTTTCTAGTGTGGAGAATATGGGAGAGGCAGGCAGTTTTTAAGAAAGGTGGGAACATTTTAATTTAGTGAACACATTTTTTGTATTAAGGTGCCTTTTTTTTCTTTTTCTAACTTATTTTTATTGATTTCAAAGAGTAAGAAAGAGGGAGAGTTAGAAACGTTAATGATGATAGAGAATCATTGATCAGCTGCCTCTTGAACGGATCGAGCTGCAACCCAGGTATATGCCCTGACCAGGAATCGAACTGTGACCTTCTGGTTCATAGATCTATGCTAAACCACTGAGTCATGCTGGCCGGGCTCGGTGCCTTTTTTCAATACACATAACCTCATGCAGTTTTTACAAGCAGATCTGGGGAGATGGTCACATCAGCAGTTTGTCCAGGTCCATACATACAGCCATGGTAGCCAGCAAAGTTGCCAATGGGCCACGGCTCTTGAATGTATCACATATCTACTCCCAGGCTACTGTTTGTGTTTGGTTTTGTCTTATAACAATAGCCACCATGATTTATGAACTCAAACACTTTTAACCTTGTCTTTCACATCTTTATTTATATTGGAGAGGCTGAACTTCAAACTGCCTGTATCACCCACAGCTCCTATCACTGGGCCTGACCTTCCTTGAACCCATTTTGTTCTGCATTTGACATCTGGCCTGCCATCCCAGCCACTGCTAATTCTATCAGGGTGGCCCTCTGCCTTGCACCAGTTAGGGCGTTTCCAGTTTTAGGTGATGGAAAACCCTGTCAACCTGGTTGGAGTGAAAGAAAAGAACCTTATTGGCATGCATAGCCGTAGGCCCAGTTGGCCCCAGAAACAGCAAACAACGCCACAAAGATCCGATCTCTCTGTACCTCTGTGTTGGCAGGTTGTCCCTGGTGGTGACAAGCTTACAGCTCCCTGGTAGAAACAAGATGGCTGCTGGTAGCTCACATCACTGTAAGTTCAGAGTAAAGGGAATGCTCCATTCTCAACAGTTTCAGCATCTAATTGGTTTGGATTGGGTTCTCCAAATCACAGTGGCCATAGGTCATCACATGACCTGTGTATGTATTCACATTTCCATCTTCTTATAAAGATACCAGTCACTGGAATAGGGGGCCCACTTATTCCAGTATGCTATCATCTTAATAATATCTGCAATAACCCTGTTTCTACATAAGGCCACAATCTGAGATACTGGGGGTTAGAACTTAAACAACATTTTTGGGGGAAGACATAGTTCAACTCATAACACATACCTACATGGGTTGTATAGACAATTTCTCCACAAATCAGATACACAACTAACCATCATGGCAGAATTATTCCAAATGCACAAACCTTACACATAAGGCATGTAACACTGCAGTAAGTACCTATGATGAGGATGTGTTCCCTGTGTTTACGAAATATTCTTAGTTATGTTATTCATAAAGCAGTCTTTGGGTTACTAACTGCAAAAAGTAAAAAAAAAAAAAAAAGTAAAAAAATAAGTATTTAAAGGTAATATTGAGGAATAATTTATATTTCATTTATTTTAAAATCTTTTTTAGTCGCTACTTTAATAAGGTCTACTACTTGGGAAAAATAAAATTGATACAGTAAGCAAAATACAAAAGCACTAAAAATACATCCAGCACTATGATGGCCTCACAGCCCCTTTTTTTGAAAAGGAAAAAAGCATTTTAGGCAGAGGTAAGACTCGGTATTTTTAATTTTATTTATTTATTTTTATTGAATTTATTGGGATGACATTGGTTAATAAAATTATACAGGTTTCAAGTATACAATTATATGATACATCATCTGTTTATTGCATTGTGTGTCCACCACCCAAAGTCAAACCTTCTTCTGTCACCATATATTTGACACTTAGCTCCTTTAAGAGTGTCTTTTGAGGAGCTTTGGGAAGGCTCCGATGGCCAGGTCTTTAAGGAAGAGAGAATCTTGAGTAACTGCAGGAAGTAATGACCATGTATGTGGAAGAGAGCCGTGGAGGAGCTGGAGGCAGTCACCGAGACCGTCTGGCACAAAAGGGTATGGAATGCATAAACAAGTTTTGTCCTGTTGAATGCCAAACTCTCCCTTAAAAAGAAATGCCAAAGAGACCTTTTAATAGTTTTAGAGAGGAGACTCATTTCGGAACTAAAAGAACTTACCAGAATAAAAATGTAAGGTCGGGAAGAATTGTCAATAACTTGTATATTTACTTCATAAAATCCTTAAAACATTATTAGGAGGTAAAAAGTATTATGGACAGTTTTTAAAATAAGAAACAAGATCATTTCACTTGTGCATCTCCTCTCCACAGAAACTTCTTCCACTCCCTCATGTCTTCCACATTGCTGTACCGGAGTCTGTTCTGTCCCACAGCTCCACTCATGTCATTCTCCCAAAAGTCTGCTGTGGATCCCTATTACCTTGAACAGTAGTTTTCAAACTTTTAGTTTTTCATTGCAGAATCCTTTTATGAAGGGAAATCTGTATAGATTTTATCTGTATCTATTTATGTCTATCTATATCAATTTATATTTATCTATTTTTTTGAAGACAGACTTTTCGTAAGTTCAGAATAATAATATTTAGTTATTATAAGTTGACCAGAGCAAAGAAACTATTCTGATAAAGAGACCTTTGAAATTAGGCAGTGAAATATAGATGAAAATGAATATTAGTGTTATTCAACATTAGTAGTCAATATCTGCATTTTATTATAATAAAAAGAAAACCCTGACCCATGCAGATAGTCATAAATCTGTTGACATTTTATCCAGACTTATCCTTTAAAAATGCAAACCTGATTACCACATTTCACTAACTCTAACATGCCATCAACTGTACGTTATTTTCTGAATAGCACAGAAAAAAATGCTAATTAAATTTGATTCTGGGGATAAGAGGTAAAAAAAAAAGTGTATCTCACAATCATTGGAATTTAGTATTCCAGTCACTTCATCCTCTTAAAAATCAATGGCTCTGGTTCTCTCAGTATCAGGACAAAGCTCCCGATTATGTTCTAAGAAGCCTGCTTGGCCTCGCTATCCTGGTCTCTGCACTCCAGCTGCACGGGCCTTCTTTCCAGTCTTCCAGATGGCAGATCAAGCCTCAGTTCCTCTGGAGAGCCTTCCTCGACCTCCCCGACCAGGCCACATCCTTGAGCACTTGTGTGTTTCTCCTTGACAGCACTTACCATGGTTGACATCTCATTTGGTTCACATTTTAGTTCAGCTTACGTGCTTATTTGCTCAGCATCCAGCTCCAGGAGGGCAGAGAACATGTGCTTTTGCTCCCTTCTGTATCCTTAGTGTTTGCACAGCACCCAGTAGCACCCATTAGTAGAAAGCATTCAAACATGTATTGAGTAAATTAAAATCATTTTGTTTTAATTACTGCTTTTAGGATACTCTTCAATTCAGAGGATCCAGGAGATCCAAACATGTGAGAGTAGTTAATTAAGACTTTCATTTTAGAGTTGAATTACCAATATCTACCAAATTCTGTGTTCTTATCACAAATACCAAGTTCAGACAAAAAGCATTGAAAATTGCTTACTGTGTGTTAACTCTCTAGCTTGATGTCATTAGCACAAGGTGGTCAATGTGTTTTGGGGGGAACTCTCAGGTTCCGTGATCTGTCCTGAGATGGTGCATCTGAGCTTCTCCTGATCTTCAGGCTTTCTCTATCTGACTGTACCTGCCTTGTACAGGCACGAATCCAAACAGGGTTGATCATAGCTCGGCCTTCCCAAACAATGACACATTTGTGAGAAATTCTACTGTATTCACAGTGATGACAGATGCTTTCCTCTGTGACCTGCACCAAAACATGTGCATCTAGATTTTGGAAGCACAAGGCGTTAAAATTTGATACATAAAACATGTGAACGTTTAGGTATTTCCTTTGTGTTACAACTTCCAAATTAGTGGAAAATATTCCCAAAGAGGAGATTTGAATAAAATGCTTGTGGAACCTCACTGGTCCATTTATTTGTAAAACCAAAGGGTAATTTGAAAACCACTGATTGGCTGGAGCAAGTCTTAATTCTTGATTTACACTTCCTGATCTGCTCCCTGGCTACTCCTCAGTGGTATGGACACCAAGCTTTCCTAGTACTTCCTGCACTAGTACATGATTTATCACTCACCCCTGAAACAAGTGCTGGGCTCACACATCCTTGGCTCACATGACTGTCCCTAGCTCTTCATCTTCATCTCAGCTCACATCTAGGCCTCATGAAGTCTTCTTGGACCTAGGTAGGATACCTTCCAATGCTCTCACCAGATGGCTCAGATCTCCACTGTCCAATCCCCTTGCTGTAGTCTTTGTTGTCGGCATGGTCCAGGACTTGGTGAGCAAACACTTCATGAAGCCCTTTCTCTCTCAGCCTTGTCAACCTGGATGGTTTCAATTTTTGCCAGTGAAAAAAAAGTGCATCTTGTGGCTTTAAATTATATTTCCTTGATCACTAGTAAGGTGAATCATCTTTTCATAAGTTTATTAGTCATGTGTATTTCTGCCTTTTTTTTTTTGGTTAATCCTCACCTGAGGATATTTTTCCCATTTGTTTTTTTTTGTTTGTTTTTTTTTTTTAAATATATTTTATTGATTTTTTACAGAGAGGAAGGGAGAGAGATAGAGAGTTAGAAACATCGATGAGAGAGAAACATCGACCAGCTGCCTCCTGCACACTCCCACTGGGGATGTGCCCGCAACCCAGGTACATGCCCTTGACCGGAATCGAACCTGGGACCTTTCAGTCCGCAGGCCGACGCTCTATCCACCGAGCCAAACCGGTTTCGGCCATTTTGTTTTTTTTTTAAAGAGAGAGTTGAAGGGAGGGATGAGGGATGGAAAGAGAGAGGTGAGAGACACACATCGATTGGTCACATACCGCACGTGCCTCGACCAAGGCTGGGGAACAAACCTGCAACCTAGGTACATGCCCTTGACCAGGAATCAAATCTGTGACCCTTTGGTGTGCCAGCTGATGCTCTAGCATTGAGCCACACCTGCCAGGGCTGTCATATGTATTTCTTCAGTAACTATCCATAGTCTTTGCTTATTTTTCTATGAGACTATTTACCTTATTACTTTATATATTAACTATGGGCCCAGTGCACGAATTTGTGCACCTTGAAAGGAACTGTGGGCCGTGAGGCTGTGGTGGACACAGGGGCGGGTCTCAGCCCATCCTCCGCACCTCCACCCTGGCTCCTCCTGCCATATCCCCCAGTCCTCTCTCTGCTGGCTGCTCCCACACGCTGATGGCGCTGGCAGTGGGTGCAAGCGGGGCCAGTGCTGGCAGTAGGTGCAAGCGCCATGCAGGAGCAAAGAATTTTCAGTAACCACCAGAGGCTCACCCTGATGAGTGAGTGGTGCCCCACCTTGGTCTGGCGCCCCCACTCACCATCCCGCCATGGCCAACGCCTCCATGTTCCATGCATGCGCCCTGGTGGTCAGTGCACATCATAGTGACCGGTTGTTCGGTTGTCCCGCCATTTGGTCTATTTGCATATTAGGGTTTTATATAGATAACTTTTTAATACAGAGTATATTAATGCTTTGCCTAGTAAATATGTGGTTAACATTTTCTCTCAGGTAATTTATTAAGTGTGTTTTAAGTATCATTTATGAAACAAAATTTTATTTAAATGTATGTGGGTTCCAGATTCAGAGTCTTGCATAGAATCTACCTCCAAATTAAAACAATATTCTTTTATTTCTTATGGCACTTTCACAGTGTATGTCTGTGTGTACAGCACTTAGTTCTTCAATCCATATGAAACTTTTCAATATATAGCATGAGAGAGAGAGAGATTTAGGTAATTTTTAAAATTTTGTGACAATTTTGATTGTGAATTGTCACTATAATTATTGAGTGGTTCTATATTTCCTCATTGACTTGAAATGTCAAATGGGCATATATATATATATATATATGTATATATATATATATATATATGTATATATTTAACCGTTTGAGTCCCAAGCAGCGCAATTGCGCTGCTGAGATTTTATGTCGAGAAAACATACGATTCGTTTGAGTCCCAGGGGGTATTGAAAAAACACTGTCGAAGAATCCCAAACAGCACAACCGCGCTTTCTCTAAATGAGTATGAAAAGACCCAAACAGCGTGATAGCGCTTGTTTTATTTTATGTCGAGGATATATATATATAAAAGCCTAAGTGACCATTAGGACCAAATGACCGTAATGATTGAAACAACCGGTTGACCATTCATTATGATGTGCACTGACCACCAGCGGCCATATGTTTAATGCAGGAGCTGCCCCCTGGTGATCAGTGCACTCCCACAGCCAACCTCCCATGGCCAGCCAACCTCTCCCACCCCTTCCCCCATCCAACAGGCCCTGGCCATCAGGTGCTGGCAGGCTCCAGCTGGCAGTCGGCACGACCCGGCTGGCCTGGCCCCAATCAGGACTGGACGAGATGGCCCCGATAAGCCCTAATCGCCGGCCAGGTCTACGGACCCCACCCGTGCATGAATTTTGTGCACCGGGCCTCTAGTTTTAGATAAGACTCAAAGGAGGGAAAGGACTTGGATATAGGGAGGCTAACAAGAAGTGACCCAGATGATTGGGCCCAAGTGTACAGTGACAGAATGGGAAAGTGGTGGGTATTACTTAAGGTATGATGAGCATGGTGGTGGTCCTGGAGTCAAGATATTTGATCTGAAGAATTATTCAGACAAAAACTACAAATTTAAATTTTAATATATAACTAAACTAGAGGCCCAATGCACAAAATTCGTGCAAGAGTAGGCCTTCCTTTCCCTGGCTGCTGGCACCAGCTTCCCTGTGGCACCCAGGACCCGGGCTTCCCTCTGGCCACCAGCAGGCACCCGGGACCCAGACTTCGCTCTGGCCACTGGCTTCGTCCAAAGGATGTCCGGTCTAATTAGCATATTAAGCTTTTATTGTTATAGATGATCATTTTTTGTTTTTGTTTTTTTAAATCAAATTCACTATCCATCCAAAATAAACTTTTAGAAAATTTGAAATAAAAGGAAATGTTGATTTTTATAAACATACAGCAAATATTATACTTTATGGCAAAATATGAAAAGCCTTCCTCATAAGTCCAGGAATAAGAAAAGAATGTCTTGCATCATTGCTTTTCAATATTTTAGTGAAAATCTTAGCCAATGGAATAAGGCAAGGATAAAGAAGACATGAGGATTCAGAAGGAGAAATATGTGTCATTATTCAGAGGTGACATGAATATATCCAAAAATCTAAAAGAATGATAAATTATTAGAATTAGCAACTGACTTTTGGCAAGATCACTAGATATTGATAAAGGTTCTAGATAAAAGGAAATTTACCAGAAAAAAAAATCAATTGTTTTTGTTACTAGTTACAAACAGAAAATAAAACTTTAAAAAGGAATTTAATTTAAAATAGAACAATGAGGTCAAACACCTAGAAATCTAACAAATATATGTAAGATTTCTACTCTATGAGAAATCATTGAGCAAAATTGAATAACTAAAAAATTCTAAAAGTAAGTATATATTTGTGGATTTGAAACTTGATAATAAAGATGTTATTTGGCCACAAATAGATCTACACATTTCATTATAATCCCAATCAAAACATCAATAGGTATTTTTGTGGAAATATAAGCTGATTGTAAAAATAAATAAAATAACATAGTTGTGAGATAACTAACAGCTACTACAAACATTTTCATTTTAATGTTAAGTTTGACTAATTTGTCATTGGAAGAAGACAATGCAATATAAATCCTTAAACATTTTTCAGTATTTGCTGCCATATACCAGGCACACTACTGGGTATTTTGCAAAGAACATTGCACAGAATCTCAGTTTTTGAGATGCTCAGAGAAAAACGGGTTCCGTAGTCACATGCCTGTAGGAAAACCTCCATGCTACTATCTCCTCTTGGAGATTTCATATTGCGCAATAGGATTTTAAAGGCTCTTAAAAATTCTGGAGAAGCAAATAGAATGGTGTTTAATCCTGGATTTTCTAAACTTATTCGATCATGAAACATCTCTTAGAGAAACACTGGTTTAGAGTGCTTTAAAAAAATTTTTAAAAGTATGTTTATTGATGAAAGAGAGAAGGGGGAGGGGGGGGAGGGAGCACGAGCATGCATGCGCCCAGACTGGGGATCGAACCTGCAACCCTTTTGGTGTAAGGGAGGATACCTCAACCAACTGAGCCACCTGGTCAGGGCTAGAGTGCTTTTTTATATACATTTGGTTTTCACCAAATCTGGGAAGTGGCCAAGGGTTGAACTGTTCATTTTAGAGATGAAGATTTACACCAGACCATACGTCTAGCTAGTAATACAGAATCTTTGATACAAATGCAATTTTCCTGAAAAAAAAAAAAAAAAAAAATCCAGGGCTTTCTCCCAGGTAAAACACTACTTTCATGTGAAATAGCATTTTAGAGATGGAATAAACCTTAGTGATCTCTTAGACTAGTAACCTTATTATGTTGATGAGGCAACTGGGCCTAGACAAATTAAGTGCCTTGCCCCAGGTCAAGAGCTTGCAGATTAGCAGGACTAAAAGGATCCATGACTCAGTGACTCCCAATTAAGTGCTCTACTGCCCCATATAATTAGGAGGTAAATCTGTGTCAATGCAGGGTGAACACAAATTAACTGCCCAGATTGAATAGGTGCTGAATGAATGATTTACCTGGAAATAGATGATGCTAGAGCTATGTGGAGTCGTCATGTAATTTTGAAATGAGGACTTAAGAGCCACTCGATGACTCGTTGATAATATGGTAAAGTACTGAATATTGTTACTTTTAAGAGTTTAATCACATTATTTGTATTATTTTACCCTTCTCCTCCAAAAAGTGCCACATGCCACTTGAAAAAATTAAAAGGAATTGAAATTGTGGATTAAAAACGTTTTCACAACTCTCATGGGGGCACATCCTGGAGTGTCAGATTGGGAATTATTTTTCTGAAGTGTGTCAGGTATGAGGAATAGAAGAGTAATGAAGAAGGATAAACACCTGGCCAAACCTGTAGGGCAGGGAAGGGTGTTTACAGCAGGTGCTGCTGTCAGAAAGAGCAGCAGGGAAAACCAAAACCTTCCTTGAGCAGGGTGGGGCTGAAAGTTCTAAAATGCAGTGAAGAAGGGAAAAGCCTATCTTTTAACGATAGAGGGAAAAACAAGGGGTTGGGGGAGAAAGACAGCTGAAAAAGAGGAGGGTAAGTCAAGCCATAAAAAGTGGAAGGGTAAAATACATGACTTTGGGCTTTAAAAGAAGCAGGTGCGCTATGGCTGGTAGCCACTGGGCAGAATGGGCCAGGTAGCTTTGAAGTCTGAGGTAGCTCTTAAGTCTGCAGAATCATTCAGTTCCATCAGAGGGAGGGTTCCATTAGGGATAAGGAAAGAGGAAGCTTTATTTTCTCCATGTATTTGACTCCGAGGACCTTATGTGGGGGACAGGCCTACAACAGAGCATAATTTAGGGGTTCCTGGGTTCCCTGGGGAAACACCATCACAATAACAAGTTGACTGCATCCCATGCAGCTCTCAAAATCTGCAATCTGGTGTCTTCTTAATATGATTTCAATTTACTTGAGACATTCTGTTCTCTAAGCTTTATTGGAGGGCAAGTAAATCTATTCACTATACCACCTTTGCCTTGTTTTACCCTCCACATGTTTTTGTAACTCATTACAAAAACATGTTGTATTATCTTACAACCAGCATGGCAAGAGAGGGCAAACCTTTCGTTTCTCAAAAATAATTATTACCTACATTAAAAACGAAAACAAAAGCAAAAATCAAAGGTCAGAAGTTTTTAGACACTAACATCTCCTTAAAACTTCCCAAGTAATCATGAACTCATTTGCACCCCCTCTAAATTCATAGAATTAGATTTACACCCCCCCAACCAAAAAAAAAACACAGAAAAACCACAGCAGCATCTTTGGTGACAAATTATTAATGCTGCCCATCATTTAATGTGGGAGGTGGTGCTGGTGAAACTGTTGCACAGAGTAGGGCAACTTGTCTGAGTAAGAGTTAACCATTTTAATTTTTTATTGCTTTTCTCTGATTATAAACATAAATGCTCATTGTAGAAAAAATCAGATCTTTCAGAAATTTGCAATGAAGAAAGTGAAAGCAATCTCTAAGAGTGAATCACTCCAGCTTTTCCCTCCAACATTTATTTTAAACAAAATAAAACTGCAGTTGTTTTTTAAACAGGATTATACGATGTTTAATCCAGCAACTTGCTTTTCTTGATTACAATTTTACTTGTTCTACTGAATAATCAGAGATCCATCACATCACTTTAAAAGGTTGCATATTTTTCTGTAGAAAAGATGTTTTTACAATTATTTTACTTTGGTGAACATTCTTGCTCACATATCCTTGTACACATGTGAAAGCATTTTTGAATATAAAATCCTAGATATGGATTTGCTGGGACAACATGTCCAGGTATTAACATTTTCATTAGACTGTTCTTAAATTTTAAATCTTTAAAACTGGTCAGTGGCTTGAAATGGCAAATGACTTTGTGGCAAAGTCTCTCAAACAACAGTCACCAAGTCTAGTTTTCTTTAATTCCCTTTTCAGGAGTCACTGAGATAACAGTTTGTTGTCACAGGCTCACATTCAATCTCAGTTTGTCAGTGTTACAATTCTAAAGCATGCCAAAAATATTTTGGGAGAGTGAGCTTTTGGATTTTTTTTCAGATGACATTAGCTTCAGGTATGTTTTTGAAGTTTTGAGTAGGCTTTAGAAAGATAAAATCAGACTAATCTACTACTTAATTCTCCCTTCTTTTAGCTGCTGTAGAGAACATGATGTTGCTCTTGGGACAACCACCTGGGTTACTAGCTGGAGGAGGCCACGTCTGACAATTCTCATCTATTTAGGGTATGGGTACTATTTCTAGCAGTTTTCAGTATTTGTCACATTAAACCTAAGCCACTAACTCTGACTACACTTCCATTTTAAGAAGACAGACTTTCAAAAGCAAAAATACTTGTAATAGGAACCTCCTGGACCACCCACTCTAAAATGATTTTTGCTTCCTCTGGACTCACAGATTTAAAAATGTTTGTGCTATTCATTAACTTGTCAATTTTCTTTTGGATGTCAAAAAAAGATACAAAAGTTAAACTGTTTAAGTGTTTATATAAATCAAATGACTGACTATATTATCCCCACTGTATTATAACCTTCATGAGAGGAGGTACTTGGTTTAGTTCACTGATGTTTCTCAGTATCTAGAACAGTACCTAGCCTATAAAAGGTGTTCAATACATATTTGTTGAATGAACAATAAATTCTTGGAAGGCAGGAATCTTCTTATATTTTGCATCCCCATAGTAAATGCCAAATTGCTGATAAAAATTAAGGAAAGACTCTTCATCCAGGAACACAACTTAAGAATTTTTTAAGAAGCTAAGGGTGTAATATCCCTGGCCTAAATAAAATTCAAGATTCTTCCCGGCCTTAACTTTTATGAAGTACTAGTTTTTTTAAAAAAAGAATCCAAATATATATACATATATACATAAAACTAAAGTAAGAATTGGATCTTTGATTTAGAAAGCAGTGCACTGATTTTTTTAAACCTTCAATCATCATTATAAAGATCAGACTTGACCTCAAGCTGCATTCTATAAAGTCCCTTGTTAAAAACAAAACAAAACAGAACCCAAACAAAAACATGGCATCAAGTCGTTAACTGGAAATGCCTTTGTAAGCCTTAGAAAAGCTTTTAATGTTACTGTGTAAGCAAGAAGGCAAAGGAAATATTTGTGTACATTTTATATTCTACACTTTGCCAATGGTGGTATGCCTTCAAATCCATGTCATATGTGCAATTATTTGGATTTAAAGCCAATAAAAATGAAAGCAGTAAAAAATGTATAAAAAAGGGAATCTGAGTGAAAGAAGTATCCATCTAAACCTAGTGCATATTTTGGATAAAATACAACATTTGGGGGAATAAAGGCAGAAAGTAAGATAAAAAATATACAAGAATAAGTTTTAGAAATTTACTCCAGAAAATAGTCCATCTTATAAAGCACATTTTAATTCTAGTCTTTTAGTACTTATTTATGTCAGACCACCTCTTAGTGGATGTTTGGTTTCCTGTGTCGAGATTGAGAAAAATTACTTTGCGGTTAGAAAATAGCATATTCTCAAGACAGCTGACTGAAAAACCTTTTTTAGCTTACTATTTTTTACAATAAATTTTACTTTAAAAAGAGAGTAAATTAATCAGATTTGAGATTAACTCTCACTGGTAGAACTGTAGTGAATATATTCAATTTGCTTAAAAAAGAAAATGGATCACCCCTGGAAAGAATTTTATATACAAGCAACTCATAGAAATAGGGCCTAAAATAAAGGAGAGTTTTTGATCTGTAAAAAAAAAAAAAAAGGAGAAAGAAAAAAGTTTAAGAATATTTGGTTGGGGAGGGAAAGATTTCATAAAACACAGTAGTTAAAGTGCCCAAGTTACAGTAGAGAGCAAAGTCTGAAGAATGTCAACAACAGACGCATTCTTGGGGAAAACTAACGTCAGGACCACTCCTACGGTTCATTTCCTAAAACAAAACGGTAGACAAGTATTCAACTTGCTGAGGCTTACAATGTTAGAGTATAGTGCACTTGTAATACCAGACCACTGAGAAAAATAATTACTCAAAAATATTTTTAAGAAGACATATTATGGGAAAGACTATAAAATAAAAATTAGAACATTCTTACTTAAGGTAGATTAAAATAAAAAATGAAGTAGGAATAGGGTAAGAAGATATTACTGGTCCCAATCACTCATGTCAGGAAGATAAGAATAGTTAGGATCATACATCTTAAAGCGAATGGAAAAGAGTCATTCCTAAAAACTACAAAATAAATAAATTTCAAAAATTAAGAAATTCCAATTCCATGTGTAAAATTCCCTAAAAAAAGGTTTAACTTAAAATTTAATATTGGCAGGCTCTCACGTGGGAATATTAATATTATGCCTGAAATATCTATACATTTTAGATTTAAAAAATCAAAATATGTATTACTTCTGTTTTAAAAGGTGCTTTTGAAGGTATAAAAAAAAAAACACCCATTCTCTGCCTAGTTTATTTAAGGGCTCATGGAAAAAAAAAAAAACCCTGATGAAATATTCATTATCTACACCAAAGCAAATACATACAAAGTCCTAAATGTCATTTTATAGGAATACCCTCTAGTCTAGTGCAAGGTGCATGAACCTCTCTCTCCGTGACAGGCGTAAGCTCCGCCGGGAATCAGAAACGTGTTGCGTGGAGGCCCCGATCAAGCCCTGCATTTCCTGGGCACAGTGGGTCCTTCCAAAGCCCCCTCAGCAGCTCAGGTAACACAAAAACAGGCCGGCGGCCGCGGGACCACAGCGAGAACACCAGCCCCGGCCTTATTGTTGTGGAGCAGATGTCACGATGGGTGGGGCTGACGCGCAGAGCAGCCGAAACATTTTGGTACCACCCCCTGCACTTTCCATGGAAGAGTAAGGCTCCCAAAAGGTAAGGGCGACGCTCGTGAGGGTCAGTTTCTACTAGAAATAAGGAAGTTACGATGGGACCGTGGCACACGTGAAGGCCACAAGGAGATTTTTAAAAAATCCCCCAGGATTAAGTTCTACCCAGGGAAAGAGACCGGCCCCTTTCCCCCTCCCCTGCCGGCTCCTCCTTGGGACACTTGGATGAGTCTTTCTTTCCCTCCTTCCCACGCTGAGGTGAGGCGGCACGCAAGCCCGGGACGCCTGTTTTTCTCTTCGCGCGGAGAGAACTCGACGGGTAGGAACCCTCGGTCGCAGGGAGGGAGAGCGCGGCGTGGTGCGGAGGCAGAGAAAGCTCGCCCTGGGCCAAGCCGGGCGGGGATTGGGAAGGGACCCGCGGGCCGCCGGGCCGACTGAGGAGGCCGAGGTGACGAGGGAAATCTGCCGGCTGGGAGCCGGGACCGGGCGCTTCCGGCGGGCCCCAGCCACTCTCGGCCCAGCGCGGCTGGCGTTCCGGGCTCCCTCGGGGCGGACAGGTAGTTAGTCGAGAGGGTAAACCGCGGTTCGCACTTGCCTGGGAGCGGGTGATCAACATCTGGTAGTGGTCTTTGCTCGGCGCTTTGCCTTGTCCTACAATTTCGAACAGAATCTCCGGCAGCCACGACGCCATCTTGGGACGCCACCGTCGTCGCTAAGACAACCAGGAAGAGGCGGGGCTTGGTTGGGGTCATGAGGCCAAAGCCCTACTTTAAATCGAACTCTTCTTTTTTTGAGCTGGCAAGGGGTTTTTAACTTGAGGTGATGGTCCCTTTTTCCAGGGTCTAAAGGCACTCTGACCGGTGAACTTTCCACCTCAGGCCTCCGGTGACCCGAAAGGGAATTAGTTCCTGCTACCACGGAGGGGCGGGGGTGACCCCGGCGGAGGGATATCGAATAAGCTTCACATTTCCCTTCCTGGTCCCTCGAAGGGATCGGGAGGAGGTCGCAGGCCGCCGGGAAGTTGATCCAGGCGTTAGGGTAGGGAGGGGCGATGTGATGGGCCGCGAGTAGGCAGCGGGGCCGGGCCCGCGGACCAGCCCGTCAGCGCCGGCGGAGGGCAAAGTAGTTCCCTGAGGGTGTTGGAACGGGAGGGGAGGGAGGCGGCGCAGGCGGAGGCGCACGCCGCCGCGGTGCTGCGGCTCAGCTGATAATTGAAGGGACCCGAGGAGCTGCCGCCGCCGCTGCCGCTGTCTGGGGGGGGCGGGGGAGCGAGTGGAAGTTACTGCCGCGCCACCGAGTCCGGACCGGAGACTTTGGGGCCCAACTAGGTAACTGGGGCGCAGTTGCGAGCGGTGGGGTCCGGCCTGGGGGGAGGGGGATGTGCTGAGGGATTGGGGGGAGGTGACGGTGGGGAGGAGCTGGAACAGAAAGTCCCAGGAAGCCCGGTTGTGTCATCGCCGCGAATCGGCCCCCGCTCGGCCTGCTCCCGGCGGCGGCAGGGCCGCGGAAGGACCGGGCTGGGGGGTTGACTGGCGAGGCGCTCGAGGGAGACCGCGTCCGGAGGAACCTGGACTGGGCGGGAGCTGGGGGGGGGGTCGCTGGGTTCCCCCCTCCGGTACCCCGCAATGAGGAGGGCTCTTGACGGAACCGGGGTGAGGCGTGCGTGTTTTTTTTTTTTGAGCTCTGAGGGGGCCGGGGGGCCGGAAGTGGGCTTGGGAGCTTGGAGGGCGTCTAGGAAGAGAGAAAGTGGGGGGCCGGAAGTGCAGGTGGGAGGTGTGAAGACCGTGAGGGTTCCCCGGAAATGGGATGGGGGCCCGGAAACCGGGTGAGGGGAGGCTCCAGGGCCAGGGACGTCCCGGAAATGGAAACTAGGGAGCAGCTCGAGTGACAACAGTTGTGGCCCGCGAGGGTCAGAGGAGGGAGAGGCCTGAGGGACTTTCGACCGCAGTAAGGGGTTTGCTGCCCGGGGGGACGGTTGAGGGCGGGCGGGGCCGTGGACGGGGTCCGCGCTGGGCAGTGTTAGTCGTGGGAAGTTGACGCTGAGGGAGGTTGACGACGAGACGGGCCTGGGCATGCGGGGGGGGGAGGGGGGGGGGAGGGGTGGCATGAAAAGAGGCCCAGAAACTTGGCTGAGGGGAGCGGAGCATCCTTGTAAAAAGACCAGAACGGGAATTGGGGGGAGGGGGTCCGGGGGGCGAGATGGACCAATTGTCACTCCGTTCGTATTAGCATTCAAAGCGACTCGGGCGATTAATTTATTTATATATGGGTTACATAAAACGTATTATACCGTTTGTCCATTCAGTTCCCCTCTTTCTCCTCCGCCCTTCTCCACAGTGAGTGGGTTTCTACCTCAGAAACAAGTGAGAGGGGAGTTCAAATAACGAAGGTAGTGAAACCCCAAACCCTGGCCTCCGGGTCGCTGCTTTCCTCAGAATAAGGGAAAGCCTAAATTTCTTGGAGAAACTAATGACGATTTAAAAACACACGCCAACGGGGGGGGGGGGGGGGGGGGGAATAAGTTAGACATTGAAACTCCTGCGGAGGGGCGGGCGGGAGTCGGTGCCCCCGTGTGGTGAGGGGGACGGAAGGGGCTGCTCCTAAACCCTTGCAGATTGGTCGGCGATAAGGCCGTTTTGTCTGGCGGAGGGTTAGCCTCAGCAGCGTGCCCGTCGGTGGGTACAGTTTAATTGCCTCGTTAGTTGAGGGGAGGAGGGACTGTACCAGTGTGTAAACATCCGTGTGTGCTTGGGGGTGGGGGGGCGTTTAAAAGCAGTGAATCGTCCTGAGTGGACTTCCCCCTGCGCCCCTGCTGTCTCCCTCCCTAGTTGGCGTTCCTGACTCTGCCTGGGCTGCCAAATCACCCGATCCCCGGGCTTTACTCTGTTTTGTAGGCCCTTTAGTGGTGCCTGTAACTTTCAAGTCCCTTCCAATCTCTTTAGATATTTTTCACATTTCATTTTTTAAAGACCCGTGAAGTTGAGGCTCAGAATCTCCTCTCTAAAAACAAAACAAAAAATATATACGGGATAGAAAGTTGAAAGAGCTATTGACTGGGGTGAAAAACCGAGTGTTGGAACAAAGGTCCTAGTTGTTAGAGAAAAAGGCAAGAGGCCTATATATGAGGCCTGTGTGTCGCATGTACACGAGGGATAGGGGCTTGGAGAAGGGACACAGGGTTGAGGAGTGGAATTATCAGACGTTTAGGGACAATAAATTACAATGGATGTTAGTGAGGCTTATTTTAATATTCACCTCATGCAAGGAGGTTAATTTTAAGTGCGAATTTTGGAATAAACAGTTTCTAATGTTTTTGAAACTCCCTGCTCCATATTCAGCCCCAGGAATATTGAATTAATGTGGCTTTTATAACATCTTTGTGAGATTGTTTAGGGAGTTTTTTTATTTTTTATTTTATGCTTAAGAGAGCATATTAACATGATTGGGGTTTGTGGGCTTTTTCCATAACTGCCTTTCTATGAATGTGCCAGTATCCGTAAGAATTGAATAACTGTAATTAAGATTATCATTTTTTCCATTTGCTCCCCAGTTTTTCAGGAGTTTGAGTGACAAATCTGCTCAGCTGACATTTACTATTTAGTTTGTGTCCATAAACAGACTTTTTATTTTAGTTTTTCATTTACTTTCTAAAAGTTTTAAAATATTTTTGGCAGTTAGAGTTCTAGAAGGTGCTAAACTAAAATAATTATATTTTTTAAATGAAGGGGATGCTGGGCCAGGGTAAAATAAATGTTTTTTCCCAAGTAAATTTGAAGTAATGTTTACCATTCCATTCTAACTTTAAGATTACTGAATTTATGTTATCTCCATAAGGTTTTATTATCCTATTTTAAAGACTTCATCCTAACAGACACATACTGGTTTAGGAATTCATACCTTAATAGTAGGTACCTGTGTGACCTTGAGCTATTCACTTACCTTATCTGGTCTACAGTACTTTATCTGTAAAACCGGGTACCTCGCTGGGTGGTTGTGAGACTCAGTGAATATAATGGCTGTGAAAAACGACAAACAGCTAAATAAGTGTAAGATATTATTTTAAGAAAATTACATTAGTTATTTTGAGGTCATTAAGAAAAACAACAGTTTCTGCCCTGGCCAGTGTGTTCAGTTGTTAGGCATATCCTGTGTACCAAAAGGTGGCAGGTTCAACCCCTATTCAGGAGAGGAGGCACCGGTGTTTCTCTCCCCATCTTTCCCCTCCCTCTCCCTGTCTGAAAAATCAATAGAAAATGAAAAGAATAAAAGTTTCTTATCAGTGGTGGTGATTGGGGGAGGTTGATGGTAGTTTGAAGATAAGAAGTTACAGCACTTTATAATTTTAAATTGCTGCTAAATTAGTAGTGGAACTTGCGCCCGATTTCTATCTGTTGAAGTAATTTTTGTTTTGCATCAACATGCTAGGTAATTTTTCACCATACAGCCCTACTGAATAAATTTGTTAACCCTCTTTAGAAAAATTTCTTTACATTTTTATTATTGTTAATTTATTGTCGGAATTTTCTTTCTTTCTTAATCCCTTCATCTTTTTCACCCAGCTTCCCCAGTCCCCCCTCTGACAGCTGTCAGTTTCTGTTTTGTTATTTTGTTCATTAGATTCACATATAAGTGAAATCATATGGTACTTACTTGTCTTTCTCTGACTGGTATATTTCACTTAGCATAGTACTCTCTAAGGCAATCCATGGTGTCAGAAAAGGTAAGATTTCCTTTTTTTTCCGGCGGAGTAGTAGTCCATTGTGTAAATGTACCACAGCTTTTTTTATTCACTCATCTTTCTACTGAGGGGCACTTGGGCTGCTTCCAAATCTTGGTTATTGTAAATAATGCTGCAGTGAACATGGGAGTGACTGTATTTTGAATTAGTTTTGGGTTTCTCTGGATATACTCCCAGAAGTGGAATTGCTGGGTCATAAGGCAGTTGTTTTTAAGTTTTTGAGGTAACTCCATGTTGCTTTCCATAGTGGCTGCACCAGTCTGCATTCCCACCAACTGCACTAGAGTTCATTTTCTCCACATCCTCGCCAACACTTGTCATTTTTTACATTTTAATTATTGACAAAATATGTACCTAATCTTGGTTTGTGGCTCTTCTGAAACTTTCTAATGGAGACTACAATTAAGGAACATTTCTGAATCTCAATCTTTTTTTTTATAGAGAGTCTAGGGAGGTTTTTTATTTTAATTTTAAATGGATGGGTGGGAATCTTTTTGAGCAAATGTGGTAACAATTGCCCTTTTATTTTTTTCTTCTTTTTAACTAGATGTACTCAAGTTTAAAATGTGACCAGCTTGTTGCTTCTCACCTTCACTCAAGCTCTTGCTACTGCCAGCCTGACCTGCACATTTCCCTCATTTAAATTGTTTCAGGTTCATTTCAACTCACCCTTCAAATCACTTTCTTAAGACTTTTTATTTTATTTCTTGGTTGTCTAGGTATGCTTCGTTTTGGGTTTATA
This sequence comes from Myotis yumanensis, assembly GCF_028538775.1. Taxonomy (NCBI): domain Eukaryota; kingdom Metazoa; phylum Chordata; class Mammalia; order Chiroptera; family Vespertilionidae; genus Myotis; species Myotis yumanensis. The sequence continues at coordinate 29,352,522 of NW_027223759.1, read as the reverse complement.
GTGCCAAATTTGTTGGTATGTTGCTTTTTCTAGTTGTTTTTTTTTTTTTAAATTAAATTTATTGGGGTGACATTGGTCAACATGAACATAATAGGTTTCAGGTGTGGGTTTCTAAGCACTTTGCTTTTCTTTCCATGCCTGGATTATAGGCTTCCTGAGGGTAAAAATATCACCGTGTTCTTCATGAAGGGGCACTCATAAACTCAATTGAAAATAATACCTATTTTCCTTTCCACGCCAAACCAATAAAAAGTTAGCCTGGCCTTGCCTACTGTGTAGTCAGTCTTCCTGCTTAGAAAGGATCTTGGTCCTAACAGATTCCTCAGGTGCTGTTTGGTTTAGTGATCACAGCCTCTTCAAATCTTCCTGACTACTGTGACATCAGAGTGCCTAGATAGAGTGCTGGAATAAGAATTTGGTGGGTAATACACAATAAATATAACTTGTAGATTGTTATATAATCTTGGTGTTTGTAGTTCTTAACATTAACATGTAATAGCTTCATGTTTGTCTATTTTTTTATAGTGCATGTGTATAGTTCAAATAGCTGTTACCGATTTTTCAAAAACATAAAACCTTAGCCATTATTCTTTATAATCTCTACCTTGTCTGCTAGTTTACTTTGTACATACTGGGGGCTTGCTGCTGAACCAGTCTCTTGATTTTGATTTAAGTAAAATTTAATTTGGCTAGTGTCCTGGATTTTTAAAAATGCAGTTCCCTAGTACACCTGAAACTTATATAATGCTATTAACCAATGTTATCCCAGTAAATTTAATTTTTTAAAATGCAGTTCTTTAAATCTAATATCCTAATTTATTGATAATTTTAGGTTATTGGGAAAATAAGTTGTTTCTCACCGGTCACCAACCAGTGGTTGGCGGACCACTGGTTGGTCCATGAGGTCTGAAAGGTTGACAACCTAGACCAGTGGTTGGCAAACCGCGGCTCGCAAGCCACATGCGGCTCTTTGGCCCCTTGAGTGGGGCTCTTCCACAAAATACCACGTGCAGGCGCGCACGTACAGTGCAATTGAAACTTTGTGGCCCATGTGCAGAAGTCAGTTTTCAGCCTGGGCAAGTCTATTTTGAAGAAGTGGCATTAGAAGAAGTGGGGGTATGTTTGCTGAGGTCGACCCCTTAGATTGAGGACGTTTTTTGCAAAGGCCAGCTTAGGAGTACCCTAATTAACTTAATAACAGTGTACTTACCTATATAGTTTAAGTTTAAAAAATTTGGCTCTCAAAAGAAATTTCAATCGTTGTACTGTTGATATTTGGCTCTGTTGACTAATGAGTTTGCCAACCACTGACCTAGACTGATATGTCTCAGGCGCTTAATAGTTTATCTCAGGTCTTTTAATATGTTTTATTGCTTTTTTATAGAGAGGAAGGGAGAGGGATAGAGAGTTAGAAACATCAATGAGAGAGAAACATCGATCAGCTGCCTCCTGCACACCCCCCTACTGGGGATGTGCCCGAAACCAAGGTACATGCATGCCCTTGACTGGAATCGAACCTGGGACCCTTCAGTTCTCAGGCCGATGATCTATCCACTGAGCCAAACCAGTTATCTCAGGCCTTTTAGATTTCAGTTGTGGGTTTTATAGTTTCATTAAATTGGATTGGACAGAAGAAAAAGGTACCTGTCTGTTATTCAGACTCACCTGTTTTGTCTTGAGTGTGCAGAAGCTGCTGGACATAGACAGTTCTATGGTTATACTTGATTTAAAAAGCCATTTTAGTAGCCTAGAGTAAACAAGCTGCTACTCTGTTCTTTACTGAACAGCACTGTTCAAAGGAGTATCTGATGTGAAGAAGGTAAAAGACTTGGGTTCCAGTCCTGATTGTGTCTTTTTTATCTTTGTGTCCTTGGGCAAATAATTGTGAGTTTCAAGTGCCTCATCTGAAAAATGTGGTTTATTGCCACCTAACCTAGAATTAATTGTCATTTATGTGCTCAACACTGTATTTAGGAAATTAGGTTATAAAGATGGATTGGAATACATGATTCTTTCTCCACTGGTTCAGTTGCAGTATTGACCATCATCTTATCAAACATACATCATACATCAAAAATATTTGAGTATACAATAATATTCCATAGCCGATTATGAATTCCTTTCAGTGCCTGGCTCATAATACAAACTCTTTAAATGTTTATTGAAGGAGTAAGCATTGTGAGAATAAAATACTATAAGTGAAAATATATTGTAATGATTTAATGTCCTATTTGTTTTGATAATTATTTTGGATTATTGTTAATGCTAAAAAGTCTCCAGTAGTTTTACTTTTAATCTATTGGTATATATTTTAGAGACTGCAAGTTGCTTTAAATCATACATATTAAAAAAAATTGGGCAAGCCATTTTATATTGTCTTTTTTTTTACATATATTAGCTGATCATTTAAATGTGACATTGGGCACCTAAATATATTTTTATGCAATGTGCATACTTATTAATTATAAAATTGAGTTTTATACATCATTTCAGTTTATTCTCTTTGTTCCTTATTTGTTTTTATAAATGTGATGTCATTACCCATACAGGATTTTGAAGGCTATTTATAAGCTGAATGGTCTGTCAACAAGTCTTCAAGACTTGAAATTAACAGCATTTCATTTTGTATGTTAATCAACTCGTTGGCTGTCATAACCATTGAATTTTCTACCCTGACTTCAAAACTATTACTCATGCCACCTGTGGGTGGCATTCTGAATAAATAGATCTACCTTGTGTCATCTTCTTAAGGTCAAATTAACTCATTTTGAAGTCCTTCTACTGGTAAGCATGTATGATGCCTTGGAAACCCAAAGTGAGTTTTTACAGATAGCCGATCTAAAATTCACTGTTGAGTTGTAATTTAAGATGCTTTGTGTCCTTAGAGAGCAGGTTCATGGAGATCATATGGAGGGCCCCCCCCCACCTCCTTTAAAAAAATTACTGAAAATCAAGTGCTTATAGTTAGTTGCCTTATAAATAGTAAATATATGAAAATGCTGCAACTTCTGTTATGGCCTCAGTATTTGGTAATCCTGTTTGTTTTGTACCTTGGCTGTATGCAGTCAGATTGAGCTGCTTGTTCCTCTCTGAACATACCCAGGAACTGCAGCACACCTGGTTTTGATTGTCTGGATTAAAACCCCTCCACCATCTTATATCTCTTATTGCTACATAATACACATTTTCTTCCAGTAGCTTCTGTAAAATTTTTATTCTTCACTCTTCTCCCTTCTACTCCTTTCTATGACATTTTATTTGTCCCACTTACGTCATCCACAGTTTGTCTTATTGTTAATTGTTTACATCTTCTCTACTAGATCTTTGGCTTCTTGGGGTAGAGGTCTCATTTTTCTATCCCCACAGTGGCTGACACAAGGCTCCTAACATAAACTCATTGTATGTGGTAAGTGTTAGACTTTGTTTTGGTGACACATTGAGAAACTATATTGGGAAATAATATTAGCATCATTTGCCTTAGTTTACTAAGTCAGCTTGCTTATTTTACGTTTTCAGGGTTTGGTAGCTGAGGTTGGATCCTAGAATATAAATTTGTCAGAATTAGGCTCATTAAAATCAGCTACTTCGGGATTGTTAAGGCACTAGACTTTCAGTAACTTAGTTACCCCAGATTTAGCTTTTGGGACTTACGTTTATTAGTAGATGAAATACATATTAAGTGCTTACTGTGTACTGTGACTGTGTTGGGAGGAATACGAAGGGGACTTAAGACCTAGTTCTTGTCCTCTGGGTTCTGTTAATGTTTCATTTACTTGATAATCATGTACTTACTTACTTACTTGGAAACTGTATATAGAGAAGTATTCTGAAGGTATTCTAAATGCAGGCTTCCTGCATTTAGAAAACCTGATAATGAGAATCTAAATTAAAAAACATGAATTAGGGTATGAGTTTTGTTTGGCTTTACTGAATTGTTGGAAGCAACTTCGCTATACAGAGATTTCATCAGCAACTTGTGTTTATTTCTGGTTCTATAAAAGATCTATCCTGAGGAGAAATAAGAGACATAAAATGAAACCTATTATGTTGAAATGTACTTTATTGAAGATGAATTCAAATTAATGACAATAGAACACAACATGTAAAAGAAATACAAAGTTGAGTTTTATACAGTGGGTACTCAGAAATTTAGAGAAATATTCAGTACTGGGTTGAAGTTTCTGAGGAATGCTTCATGGGGAGAGGAGGGACTTGAACTGGTCCTGATTGTTTGGGTAGCTATAGAAGAATGGGAGCTTAAAGATGTAATTGTGGTGAAGGTCTAATGGTAAGATACACTGGCTCTCTGGAATATAGGGTCCATATTGATGAAGTAGTAGAATATGTGGGCTGAGATTATTGAGGTCCTTAAATGAGAGATTAAGAAATTAGATTTAACAGACGGTTAAATTTATTGTTGATTCCTGAATAAGCAAAGACATGAAAAAGGTGTAAATACATTTAATTTATAAATGAACTGAAAAGAAAAACAAAAGTGCTTTTAGATCTTATTTATCTTTTCATGCACTGCTTCTCTTTTTGGACTGCAGATAAGGTTTTTTGTAAGTTTTGGGGCTATACGAGCAGTGGAGGTTAAACTTCTTGTTCAGTTTTCCTGTGTAATAGTTAAAGTAGTTTTGCTCAGTAAGGAGAAGTTGGTTAAGGGTCTAATGAATCCTGTTGCTCCTCAGGTTGGTCACAAATTTTTTTTTTTTTTTCGTTTTTTGTTGTTAATCCTCACCCGAGGATATTTTTCCATTGATTTTTTTAGAGCGGAAAGGAGGGGGAGAGACAGAGAAACATCAATGTGAGAGAGACACATGGATTGGTTGCCTCCCGTATGTGCCCTGACCAGGGCTGGGATCAAGCCACAATCTTATATGTGCACTGGAATCAAACCTGGGACCAGTTAGGGCCATAGAATTTTTCCTTTAGAGCAGCGGTTCTCAACCTGTGGGTCCCAACCCTTTGGGATCGAACAACCCTTTCACAGGGGTCGCCTAAGACCATCAGAAAACACATATATAATTAAATATTGTTTTTGTGATTAATCACTATGCTTTGATTATGTTTAATTTGTAACAATGAAATTGGGGGACACCACAACATGAGGAACTGTACTAAAGGGTCGAGACATTAGGAAGGTTGAGAACCAACCACTGCTTTAGAGCCAGCATGTCAAACTCGTGGGCTGCATGTGGCCCACAAGGTATATTTATGTAGCCCCACCAATAAAACGGTATGTAAGTAATGTTGTTTTTTTAAAAAATATATTTTATTGACTTTTTACAGAGAGGAAGGGAGAGGGAGAGAGAGTTAGAAACATAGATGAGAGAGAAACATCGATCAGCTGCCTCCTGCACATCTCCCACTGGGGATGTGCCTGCAACCCAGGTACATGCCCTTGACCGGAATCGAACCTTGGACCTTTCAGTCCGCAGGCTGACACTCTGTCCGCTGAGCCAAACCGGTTTCGGCGAAAATTAATTTTTATTAAAACGTTCTATGTTATGTTTACGATTACTTACTTATTTCATCCCTTTGTATTTAACATGTCTCTATCTAAATAAACCTGCGTTTCTATGAAAATTGAAGCTTTTGGGTTTTTTTGGCCCACATAAACTTAAACCTTGTTTATTTGGCCCATGTTAGCCTTTGAGTTTGACATGCTTGCTTTAGAAGAAGCTGGCAATCATTTCATCTTAACACATTCAACTGTATTCAGAAGTTTATTTTTTAAATTTTGAGTATTGTTTGATAATACATGATTTTTTGTGAGTCACACAGTAATTTGTCATTCTTATTTATAGGAACAACTTTTTGCTTAGCATCTAATGCAGTGAAAAATGTTTAAAGCAAAATTGAATTGTGATAAGTACTTAGGCACTTTTAAAAATGCAAATCAATACTACCCAGTTTAATCAAGTTAAATATTTTAATTCTGTTTGATGTCATAGTAGACTGTTTGTTATCCCTTTCACTTTTTTGGAAGTATGCACAACAGGACTTTAAAAATAAGAAGTAAGGCTAGATGGTGGTTGAAGGGAAAATAAAGAATAATATTCAGGGGTCTGGTAACCATATTTACCTTTCTTTGGTAGCTTTTGTTTTCTAGTGTGTTCTTGTAGATTTGCTGACTACAGTCTGAATTAATTTGATTTTTCCTTATGTGGAGATAGCAGAGATGCTAACTATTAGTGCAAGATTATGGTTTAATACCTGTGAAGGCTATTTGTATAGGCCAAAATTTGGGGGGTTTTGTGGATTTTAGAATAAAAATATTTGTGAAGTGTGTATTTTACTGCTATAGTAGGCAAGAGTGCCTGTTTTTCTACAAGACAGTTAGGCAGCTTCCTTTTTTGTCTTTATGAAGCAGATATTTTCATTTCTTCTACCCACCTAGAGAAAAATGCTTAGTCTCTAAAGAAAATTTGACCTATCTCTGCCCCTCCTTCCCAGATCCAAAAGCATTTGTGCCCTTCTCCCAGTAGATGGCAACAAGTAGTCTGAACTTTGGGAAGACTCAGTAGTTATGAACTTTGTGATCAGACCTCTTTGCTGAATATTTCTCAACTGTCATTAGGAACTTAGTGTTGGTTTCCACATTTTGGGCTCAAAATATTCTTCTGTTAATTGCTGAATTCATCTTTTTTACTCTCTTCTTCACCCTGTCTTTTGAAAAAGTTTTGCTATTCCAGTTGCTGCTATGAAGTAAGACTTGGGGAATTTCAGCCTTTGGTGTAGTGCACTGTAAGATAATCTGCTTCTGCCTCTTCTAACCATCTAGTATTACCTTTCAGCTGCCTGTATATAAGGCCGTGCCACTCCCCACCCCCCTGACCGCCCCCCCACCCCCACCTCAGTATCTTCTCATTACACAAACTTAAGTTCTACTGAGAGGAATTACTGAAGAGATAATAGACCATCACTTGGGATCTTCGTTGTAGCAGATGTTCTAAATGATAATTTATATTGCTTAGATCCGCTAAGGAATCAGTAAACATAATGTTTGCCATAATAGCAGCATTTCTCTCTTGTGGGGTGGGCTTCTACTTCATTCCTGTGTTTATTTACATTTAGCTTTATGCTTTGTTTCTTGTTACTAAACATTTAATTCATAATTGCACAATTAACTTTTGAGAGTTTACCATATTTAGAGAAACATAAAACTTTTTCAGGATGCCTGCTGAGTTTATTTAAATGTTTAATTCGGTAGTAAGGAATTTGGGAAGCTTCTATATTAGGAGAGTTTTAACGTTAGGAATGGCTTACTCTGTAGTTCCATGGAGTGTAAAGTCAAGAATTTACTAAAGCAGTAGTTCTAAAAATTCTGCCATTATTTCTGTTTTAAGGGCTAGTATAATTATGTTGCAAGGGAAGAAATTATCTTGGTTTCAGCAACTGCTTGCTGCATTTATCTTATTTTTTAAGTAAAGCAAAATGGGGTTTATTGAAGATACACTCCAAATGAGAAGTGGGTCAGCCTACTACTTATAGTTTCAAATAAGTAAGATCAGTGTAGGGTATACTAGTATTTTGGCTTATGTTTTTTGATATCTTTTTGATAGAATTTCAGACTTATAAAAATGTTATGAAAGTATTGTAAGGAATATCCCATATTCTCTTTGCCCACTTTCAAGGTCATTTTTTAAATTGTTAGATGATAAATTTGTTTTCTGTTTTAAGTCAATGAAAGCTTTATTTTGTTTTAAATAAATATATGTGGTAAAAATCTGGAAAAAGGTTAATACAGTAAACACATTTTTCCCCCATGTAGTTCTTTACCAATCATTGTACACTTGTTAACTTGTCAGAGTGAGGTGAATGCACTGTAATGCTTTGTTCCTGACTCTTGTTATAGCAAAGTTTTTTAATGAGGTGTCTCCCTCTTTTATCTTTTGTACTAATTTGGGGAATGTATTATGAGAGGGATATTCACGTGCTTGTGGCAGTCCATGGGAAGAGTTGGAAGGCTCCTTATGACTTATAGGTCCTATGTGGTCTGGCTCTCTAATGTCATCTCCTACTTTATCCTTTTACTGGCTCTTGCTGCCTGGAATGCTCTTCTAGATCTTACATGACTATCTCCTCTTGCATGAGGCTCAGGTATTACCTCTCAAAGAGGTCTTAATTGATTGCTCTCTCCATAATAGTTCCTTCATCTGATAGTAACATTTCACCTGTAAGTAATAGAAAACTTGACTAACAGGGCCTTCAACAAATTGAGGGTTATTTTTCCTCATATAGTGTGGTTCAGCTGCAGGATGATCCCTGTGAGGACTGAGCTCTGTGTCTGTTTTACCTCTGCCATTTTTAGCAAGTGCTTCTCTTGGAAACCATCATACTGGCTTGAAGTCAGTATGCCTATCATTTGAGACTGGAAGGAGGAGAAAATGATGTCTTTTTAAATGCTAAATGCAAAAGTATTTCTATAGGATGCCTAGAATACCTTACCATACCTCTTATTAGGGAGAAGTAGGTCATACTTCTGGCAAAAATAAAATAAAGTATAATGGTATGTTTGTACAAATACAGGTTTAGACCACTGCCTTTTAAATTCTTTTGATCTACAATCCGTAAGAGATGCCCTATTTTGTATCACCAGTGTATTAGTAGATATATGTGTGTAACTCATTTCACAAACAATGTTTAATCATGATGTTTGCTGCTATTTTCTGTTCTCTATTTCATTTGAAACTTCTGGTTATGACCTCATTAACCTTTTTTTGTAGTGTGGACCCTTTAGTAGTATGAAGCTATGGATCCTCAAAATAGTATTTTTAAATTCATAAAATAAATGCATAAGTCAAAATCCCAAGTATATCAGAATGTTGAAATCTAGCTTTCAAACTGTTAAACTAGTTTGTTGTAATATAGCAATACATTCCTTTGTTAGTACTTAATAACATGATCTCGCAACTGTTCAAAGTAGTGATGGTGTAAATGATATTTTGAGGTATCCTCGACAATTGCATTGTGATATGATAATATCTGTGATTTTTCTTGGTGCATTGTCAAAGGTACTGGCAGTAATGTTGTGGTTTGTTGTTTATTCTTAATAGAAGGGAATGCTAAATTTAACTAGAGGTCCAAGTTCATGAACTCATTATGAACCCCTGATCCAAATTGATTTCAAGACTATAAGTTTGTAGTTTTGAGAAAAAATACTGGCTTTAGGCCCATCATGATTCATCTCCTAGGGCCAGGGGAGTAGCCTGCTTCCTCAGCAGTGATGGGATTTGTATCTCCTTTAGGGCAGGATTCTTTTAACAGGGAAGAGAGGTGGGGTACATGGAATTTGGGTAGGGAACAGTATCTTCTATTTTCTTCCCCTTCTTTACACTCCTTCCATATTGCTTAATTTTCCTCATTGTACTGTCTAATAGTATTTGCTGTTTGTCTCCTCAGTAAAATAAAAATTCTGCGGGGGGAGAGACTGAAAATGTGAATTGTTTGCTATGATTAACTTGATTTTTTTAACTTGCTAGTTAAACACATTTCAAAGTTTTCTTAAAGCAGTAGTTTTGATTTATAAGATGCATCAGTCCCTTTTGCACGGTTGGAATGCAAATGTGTTGATTGAATACATTTTTTTCTGGTCTACATAACTATCTCGATATCTATTCCTCAGTCTTTAGGTTCTTTTAAAAAGATCCATCACACCTGTCAGAACAGCGACCAATGAACCCACAAATGACAAGTATTGGCTAGGATGTGGAGAAAAGGGAATCCTTGTGCATTTTGGTGGGAATGCAGATTGGTGCAGCCACTATGGAAAACAATATGGAGGTTTCACAAAAAATTAAAAATGGATCTGCCTTATGAGCCAGCCATTTTACTTCTGGGTATTTACCTGAAGAAACCCCAAACACTAATTCAGAAGAGTATATGCACTCCTATGTTCACTGCAGCATTATTTACAATAGCCAAGATATGGAAGCAAACCAAGTGCCCATCAATAGATAAGTAAATAAAAAAAAGCAGTGGTACATAGTATACCCAATGAAATATTACTTGACCATAACAAAGAATGAAATCTTACCATTTGCAATAGCATGGATGGACCTAGAGGGTATTATGCTCAGTGAAGTAAATTAGAGAAAGTCAAATATATGATTTTACTTAGATGTGGAATCTAAAGAAGAAAATAGATGAACAACCAGAATTAAAACAAATTCATAGACACAGAGAACAGACTGGTGGTTGCCAGAGAGGGGAGGGAGGTTGGAAGACTAGGAGAAAGAGGTGAAGGGATTAAGAACTACAAATTGACAGTTACAAAACTACCAATAGGGATGTAAAGTGCAGCATAGGAAATATAGTCAATAATATTGTAATAACTATGTATGGTGCCAGGTGGGTACTGGAAATACGGGAGATTGCTGAAAGGTATATGATTGCTTAACCACTCTGCTATACACCTGAAACCAATACAAAATAATATTGAAAGTAAACCGTAATTGAAAAGAAAAGTTTTGTTAAAAGGTAAACTGGTACTTTTGGATTGCAGCATTTTGTGAGTCCTAGAAGAAGGTGTTTTGGAACAGATGAGTGACAGTATCCATGTTGGACTTAATTAGTGCTATTTTGTGTGCTTTAGAAAAAGCCATAGTGTTTAGCTTCATCCAACATTAGGTATGTGGAATATAACAGTAAATGTCTGTTAGTTCCTATGTAAATACTTGCGGTTTTTATTTTATTTTTATATTTAATGGCAGTGTTGATAAACAGAAAGCTATTGACATTCTAACCAGTGTGAGGATTGTGGAGAAGCTGTCATTTTTGATTTTTTAAAATAGATTTGTATTGATTTCAGAGAGGATGGGAGAGGGAGAGCTAGAAACATCAACGAGAATCATTGATTGGCTGCCTCCTGCACACACCCTAGTGGGGATCGAGCCTGCAACCCAGGCATGTGCCCTTGGCGGGAATCAAACCCAGGACCCTTCAGTCCCCAGGCGGACGCTCTATCCACTGAGCCAAACCAGCTAGGGTGAAGCTGTCATTACTTTAGAATAGAGAAGAGTAAGATGTGGTGTTAGTACTAAAGAAATTAGATTATCACTGAGGTTTAGTAACTGCATGAAAAAATGCACTCTATTATATTTAGGAGTTACCATTCTTAACAGATGATTATTTGTCTTTAAAGTGTCACTTGTAATATCTCCCAATAGGTATTGGAAGAAAGAATCTGGCATATCACACATTATTTGTTGGCATTTAAACTGTATAGTGTTTAGTATATTCAGAGTTTTGCATTTTAGAACATTTTCAGCACTCCAGAAAGAAACCCAGTACTAGGTGGATTCTATAAACTTTTAGGTTAAGTTTTAGAATTGACAATTACATTTTGATGTGCTGTTTCCCATTAGTTAAAATCTTACCAATAAAAAAAATTAAAATAAAAATCTTGCCTGTTTTGTCTAATTGGACTACAAAAGGAAACTCTCTGTATTTCTCCTAGGAGGGTTCATTCCTTGTCAGTTTGACTTACTGTTCCTCCTTAAAATTATTTGACTTTAAACATCTTGTTAACTACAAAATATACTTATTTGTTGGCTTTGACAGTGTCACTTGAAGAAGGCTGGATAGGAATTTTTGGAAGATGCCAAATTCACTTCAGAACCAAACTCAGAGTGGTGGTTCTACTTGTCAGGGAGCACATTACCAGTTCTTTTTTATATTCCATATAAATATCAAAAAGAAGTCCACCTAATAGGTAAAAATTAAATTTGTGATTGGCTCTTATAAACTTCTATCCATTATCTTATTAAAAGTTTATATGGAATATTTATTTTAAAAGACCTATTAGCACTTTCTTCATTATTATGTTTGGTATGCAATTTGGCTGAAAGAGTTAGGTGTGGATTATGTATTGGGGGTGTCTTTTGTCATTTTGATTAAGGTGTTTTCAGGCTTTCTTCTCAGATATATCCAATTATTTCCTGTTCATTTGTTCCTTTCTTCATATCCCTAGGCCTTTCGGAAGCTGTTTTCTGTGAAATGCCCCCTTTGCCTCCCATTCCTAAGGGCTCCCTTTTCTCCTGGGCAAAGTCATTTTTCCACTTCTGGGAGGTATATTGCCTGGCTCAGGGCTTGAGTTGCTCTTCTATAATAGTACTTAAAGTAGTAATCTGTCACCTTTCACTCTGTTTGTAGTTTGCTCTTTCATTGGTCTGAACCTCCCAGAGTTCCTTTAAATCTTACATGCATCTTAACCAGTCTAACATCACCACTATCTGCTCACTTCGGAGTTGTCTTTCATAAGAGGGTCAGGGCTAGATGGTATCTCTGCACAGCACAAGTTGGAATCTTCCTTAACCCACTTGTCACTTCTAATTTATTCTTGCTGGTTTTGTGATTTTTCCCCCCAGGAGAAACTTAACTGCCCTGTTTTGGAGGTGTGGCAGAACCCCTTCTCTTTTGTCTAGTGTTTACATGCTATTTTTTTATATTTTTCTTTCTGTGTTCCTGTGTTTTAGATCTGTCTCTTGTAGTTGAAGTGTTTTAAAAATCTGGTTTGATAATCTTAAAGATTGAAATTTACCATTTTCTAATTTGTTGCTTTCATTTGAATTTATTATTTTTAATAGAGGTATGATTCTAGTCTTTGAATGGTTATCTTAGAAACTAGAACAGGATATCTAACAAGGTCTATCATTCATTGCTACCTTTACTTGTGGAAAATACAAAGACCTTAGAATTGTAACTCGGTTTACCAAGCTCCTTGACTTCAAGATATTGATGTCATTTTACTTCAATCAGTTTTTTAAATCTTACTAAATAGTATAATTTATAGTTAATGTTTATTTACACATCTTTATTTTTTATCTTATCATCTTTATTTCTTCTAGCATCTTAAAACTGTATCTGGAAAAACTATCAGATTTTATCTGACAAAAACTATATTCTTAGAGATAACTTTTGATAACTTTTATTTGATGTAAAATTTTGATTGGCACCTATAATTCCACTGTCTTCTGGCTTCCATTATTGCTGCTTATAGCCTGGCAAACAATAATGAGCTCCCTCTCTTTGCATATAAAATTGTCTCTAGCTTTGGTATTTGTAGTTTTATTATGACACTAGTAGTCTGGTGCACAGATTCGTGCACATTGTAAGGAAATTAACTAGAAGAAATGTTTTAATATTGCTATTCGCCTTTTCTCTGTAATAAGTGTCAGAGATGAAGGAAATTAGTAAAATGTATATGAAAATAATATATAAATTGATTAATAAATAAACAATAACATGGTATAACAATAACAAAGACATATAAAAACATGATATAAAAACAACAATGACTGATAAATTGATGAAACTTATTCTAATATCTCCCTGTATGCCACATTGAGTAAAAACACTTTCAGAGTGCTTGACTAGTTTCCCTTGTGATAAAGTATTTACAACTTTAACGTCACATGCTCTTCAAACATAAGAGAAAGCAACATATAACTGACCATGTTTGAAAATGGGTTCAGGTAGGAATATTCCGACTCTGTCTAGAGTTTGTCCTTGTGATTTATTAATAGTCATGCAAATGCTGGCACCACAGGAAACTGTCTTCGAATTAATTTAAATGGGAGACCAGTGTTAGACGGGGATAAATCAATTTTTGGAATCAGAATAACATTTCCACAGATCCTGGTAATACTTACGCTTCAATTATGTTAGGTCGCAATCTTATGATAAGTTAGTACCATTACAAAGACCCCATTTACTATGAAGATTTCTCAGTAGTATAATGATTACACCTACTTTCAATTTTAATTTATGACACAGCATTCCCAAAGGAGTAATATTATTAAGAAATTCGATGGGAAAATTTTCCTTTTCGGCATCATCCATTGAATCCATGGAATCATCACTCAAATACTAGTAGGTGTGAAAATCTCCCATTGAGTATATCCAAAATTTCTTCATTTAATTTATGAATGTGCTCATTTTTTGGACAAAGAATTGGACATTTAGATATATTTTTAATAGTATCTATAGATAGGCGATTTCCAAAGGTAGCTTCAATAAATAGATCCTTCTTTTTTTAAATAAATCTTTATTGTTCAGATTATTACAGTTGTTCCTCTTTTTTTCCTCCCATAGCTCCCCTCCACCTGGTTCCTACCCCACCCCATGCCCTTAAACCCCCCCCCCTCATCCATAGGTGTAAGATTTTTGTCCAATCTCTTCCAGCACCCTCCTCATCCCCTTCCCCCTGAGAAATGTCAGTCCACTTTCTTTCTATGCCCCTGATTCTATTATATTCACCAGTTTATTCTGTTCATCATTATTTTTTATTCACTTGATTTTAGATTCATGTGTTGATAGATATGTATTTGTTGCCACTTTGTTCATAATTTTTATCTTTACCTTTTTCTTCTTCCTCCTCTTCTTAAAGAATACCCTTCAGCATTGCGAATAATACTGGTTTGGTGGTGATGAACTCCTTTAGCTTTTTCTTGTCTGTGAAGCTCTTTGTCTAACCTTCAATTCTAAATGATAGCTTTGCTGGGTAGAGTATTCTTGGTTGTAGGTTCTTGGTATTCATCACTTTGAATATTTCTTGCCACTCCCTTCTGGCCTGCATAGTTTGTGTTGAGAAATCAGCTGACAGTCATGTGGGTACTCCCTTGTAGATAACTGTTTTTCTCTTGCTGCTTTTAAGATTCTCTTCTTTGTCTTTTTCCCTAGGCATTTTAATTATGATGTGTCTTGGTGTGGTCCTCTTTGGATTCCTCTTGTTTGGGGTTCTCTGTACTTCCTGGACTTATAAGTCTATTTCTTTCACCAGGTAGGGGAAGTTTTCTGTCATTATTTCTTCAAATAGGTTTTCAATGTCTTGCTCACTCTCTTCTTCTGGCGCCCCCATAATTCGGGTGTTGGTACGCTTGAAGTTGTCCCAGAGGCTCCTTACACTATCTTTATATTTTTGGATTCTTTTTTCTTTTGCTCTTCTGGTTGGGTGTTTTTTGCTTCCTCGTATTTCAAATCATTGATTTCATTCTGGGACCCTCTAATCTAGTGTTGAATCCCTGTATATTATTCTTTATTTCAGTCAGTGTATGCTTAATTTCCGACTGGTCCTTTTCCATTTTTTGTCATTCTCATTAAGATTCTTGAGTAACCTTATAACAGTGGTTTTGAATTGTATATCCAGCAGTTTGCTTTCTTCCATTACTTTCATAGGTCTCATCCATATGAATGAATCTCATGGTATAATACTGAGTCAAAGAAGCTTTATACAAAGGAGTTTATACTCTGTGGCTCCATTCATATGAATTGGTGGAATAAGTAAAACTAATGTCTCATGAGAAACAGAACAGTGGTTTTAGAATTGGGAAGAGCACAAGGAAACTTTTTCGGTGATATTCTATCCTATATAATAAAAGCCTAATATGCTAAGTGTCTGGTTATTCGTTCAACCAATCAAAGCATAATATGCTAATGATATGCTCAGGCCGCTGAACCACTCGCTATGATGTGCACTGACCACCAGGGGGGAGACGCTCTGACAGGTAGGTTAGCTTGCTGCTGGGGTCCAGCCAACTGGGACTGAGCGAGACAGGCTGGACATGTCCTGGAGCCCTCCCGTGGTCCCTCCCAGGCTGGTCAACCTCCGATGTTGTTCCCTAGCCCCGATCGTGCACCCCTTTGATTTTATTATGGAGTTCACAGCAGTGACAAGAAAAATGCATTGAAGAAAATATTCTGAAAACGATGCCTATGTGTATTCCTGTGCTCTAAAGGTCATTTACCAAACATAAAATTGTTTTTGTCTATAGGTAGAAACTTTCTTTTTTTTTTTTTGTAGGTAGCACCTTTCTGTCTTCTACAGGATATTTTGTAATTTTACTTTGAATAACTGATTTCTTAGCCAGCAGGCATCTCTCTGTCCCTTGGTACAGGAGAGGCATTTACAAGTCAATTTCTCCTCTCTCTCAATAGCTCTTCCCTTTTGATAAGTCCTATGAGATCTTCATAAAGAAGAATTTTAAAAAGCATTCCGTGTAAGCCCTGGCTGGTGTGGCTCAGTTGGTTGGACATCCTCCGAAGCACCAAAGGGTTGCTGGTTCAATTTTCCATTCAGGGCACATGCCTGAGTTGTGAGCTTGATCCCTGGTAGGGGGAGTGCAGGAGGCATAAGTATTAGGTTATATTAGTATTATATAGACTTTAGAGCTGAATTGTGTTTTAGAGACCATCTAGTCCAGTGATTTTCAACCGGTGTGCTGTAAGAATTTTTAAAACCTGTAATACTTGACATTTAGTCAGGAGCACTGACTTTTCCCCCTTAGATTGTCAGATAAAAAAATGACAATAATCAACACAACAGTAGCCGTCCAGTGTGAATGAATTAAACCAGCCAAAAGTATATTTTTCGGTGTGCTGCAGAATTTTAGTAATTAATGTGTGCTATGAGATGAAAAAGGTTGAAATTCCCTTATCTAGTTTAATAACTGTTCCCGCTTGTCTTTTTATTCCTGGGTAGTTAGAAAAGAACATCTTTAAGAGGATGTACTAAAAATGCTAGTGATAAGCTGACCTCTGTCCTCACTGACTGGCTAATTATGGTAGCCAACAAGATTGAGACGTGTTAAGACTGGGTCTATGAACCATCTTCGGCACCTGGGCTAAAAAGTTGCTCACTCTAGTCCTTAAGATCTTAAGAAGAGAGAAAAAAATATGAAGTATAGTTAGTATCCTGAAGTATTATATGAGCTATAAGACAATTTATATTTGGGAATGAGTTGATCTGTGTTTTAGAAGTGATTGGTCGGGGCAGGGTCATATGTGATTAATTAATTGATCATTAATTACAGTGTTCTACAAATTAGATGTTAGGTGCCAGTCATGGACACAAGATCTTTGGCTAATTCAGTATATCATTCTCTGTAGTCTTATGTTTTAGGCAAAGTAATCAGTTTTTAAGTTTTTCTCCAGTTTTTAGTAATTAGACCATACAATTTAAAAAATGAAAATGAGAAAACAATCTGTTGCTGATTGATTTTTTTTTTTTCTGGTTATTTTTATCCACTGTCATCTTCTAGTGTTAAAATTACAATATACATAATTGTGTAAAGATATTTTTGAATATGGAAATATGTACATGATACAAAATGTAAAAGGCCTCAAAGGATCCTGTTCTTATTTAAATATTTTATAATGTATTCTCTATTGACAATATTTAAACCAGTGATTATTTACACATACAGAATATGTAGCTACATCATATTCTTTGCCCAGCATTTTGCTTAACAAAAATATTGACAAATAGTTTCATTTTTAGTGCAGATAGCATTTTTCTTCTCATTGTAGAGTTAAATAAAACTCTTAAGGTTGTCTTCTTCCAGTTTTATAACTTGTTTTTAAAATTGTGCAATAGTATTTTTTTTCTTCTATTTTATTAAACACTAGAGGCCCGGTGCACAAAAATTTGTGCACTGGCAGGGTGGGGGAAGGGGTCCCTCAGCCCAACCTGTGCCCTCTCACAGTCTGGGAATCCTCGGGAGATAACCACCTGCTGGCTTAGGCCTCCTCCCTGGGTGGCAGATGGCATGCCCAATCCCGCGGTGTCTGCCCCATCTCCCCCAGTCGCAGATGGCAGGCCTGGATCCCATGCTGGGTCGCAGATGGCAGTGGGGCAGGGGGCGGCTCCCACTGTGCCGCCCCGCCTGCAGTATGCAAATTTAACGGCCATCTTTGTTGGGTTAATTTGCATACTCTTCTGATTGGCTGATGGGCATAGCAAAGGTATGGTCAATTAGTATCTTTGTCTTTTATTAGTGTAAATGTTCTCTGTTTTCTTCACTTAGTTGTTTAAGACATCTATTCAATTTTAATTACTTCCTCTGCCCTGTAGTTAAATTTTTAATTTTGCTTTTGGTTATTTTTTTCCCTTTGAGCAGAAAAGATCATCTTTTCAGAAAGCCATTGTGATAACTTTTGCTTGGTGCTTTAGGAGTTGTTTGCCTAGCTGGTTTAATTTTGGAGTTGCTGTTTCTCTTACTGCTTCTCTTCCTCTCATTCTGTAGGTATTCTGATCTTTTGTTGCCTTCACTCCATAGTTCTGACTTTTTTACAAGGAACAAGTCATTGATAGGAACCTTCAAGATTATCTTCTTACTGTTTTCTTTTTAAAAAATTCCTTGGTCTTTGCCTCTTTCCTGTTTTTGGTGCAGATTTTATTGCATCTGGCAAATTTTCTTTTATGATTTAGGGTATTGCCAGCTTTTCTGTAGTTTCATGATAAGTGAAGTTTTATTTTTAAAAATTGTAAATGTTTTTATTGATTTTTAAAGAGGAAGAGAGAGGGATAGAGAGATAGAAACATAGATGACAGTGAAACATTGATCCGCTGCCTCCTATAGGGCCCCCTGTTGGGATGGAGCCTGAAACCTGAACATGTGCCCTGACTGGACATGTATCCTGCCTGGAAATCGATCCCAAGGCCTCTTGGTTCATGGATGGACACTCAACCACTGAGCCACCCAGGCCAGGCTATTTTGAATTTTTAAGTGTTTATTTTCCTTGATTTCAGGGAGCGGGGAGGGAGAGAGCCTTTACGCTGTTGTCTCCTTATTTAGGCTTGCAATAAGTATTTGGGTTAAATAAAAAAATCTTTTGAATCAAGTGCTTATATTCAAGAGATATTGGAGTACCTATTATGTGCTAGTTAATGTGTTAAACAACTGTGAACCTCAAGTTCTATTGAAAAAGGACGTTTCTGAGAGAGTTAACAGTACAAATTGTATGGAGTTAATTGCTTGGCTTACTACTCAAGAGAATAATACACTTTGTGAGAATAATGCCAAAATTAATCTCACTGACCCTTGCCAGATGGCATCTAAGGTAGATTCTCAAGGCATAATTACAATTATAAAATGTGGGTGTTGGCATCAATTTGTGTGTCCAGTGCTGAATTTAGTTAAGTGTCAGGTGACACTTGAAAGATCAAGTGCTTGCTGTAGGTACTCTAGTTTTTAATATGCTCTGTGTAAATGAATGTATAGTGTAAAAGTTACTCGGGGTTTAGACTCTGGTGGGTCAGTTCTATTCTTTTTCCACTGTTAAATGGTTAGGTGTAAACAGATCAGTAAAGAGAAAGTGATTAAATTCATGTTTTGGAGCAGAATGGCATGATGGAAAGTATACTATGCACTGGCATTCTGGAGAGCTGGGTTCAGCTGTAAGGCATGTCCCTAAATAGATCTGTGCTGTGGAGCAATTCACTCTGGATGAGAATTTCCTCTTACAGAAATAAGGTAACCACATCAGGTGTGGATTTGGCACTTTAGTTTATGGATTCTTCTCTCATGTAAGTTCTTTGTGCCCCCGGGCAGTCATCCTTGCCTATTTTTTTTTTTTTTTAATTCAGTGACTTAGGACTTAATATCAAGCTTTTATGTGAAAAACCTTGGTGATTATTTTCACAGAAGTGAAGGTGTATTCATAATTAGAAGAGTAATATATTTCAGGATTTTATAGTCAGTACTAGAGGCCCGGTGCATGAAATTTGTGCCAGGGGGGGTCAGGGGGCCTCAGGCCGGCCTGCACCCTCTCTAGTCCGGGACCCCTCGGGGGATGTCTGACTGCTTCTTGCAATCTGGGACCACTGGCTCCTAATCACTCGCTTGCCTGATTGCCCCTAACCCCTCTGCCTGCCTTCCTGATTGCCCCTAACCACCTCTGCCTGCCTGCCTGATGGCCCCTAACTACTCCACTACCGGCCCAATTGCCCTTAACTGCTTTCCTGCTGGCCTGATCACCCCTAACCACCTCTGCCTCACTCTGCACCTGGGACCCGGGCTTCCCTCCCTCTGGCCGGCTGCAAGCACCCGGGACCACGAGGCAGGTGGCTTGTTCCTCTCCCAGGCCCCAGGTGCATCCACTGGCACCCAGGACCGCAGAGCGTCAGCTTGTCCCTCTCCCAGGATGCAGCCTGGCTGGTCCCCATTCCTCGCTTGCGAGTTCATTTGTACCTGGCTGGTCCCCATTTCTCTCTCCCCAGTGTTGAGTGTCTGAGCCGTTACGGCATGATGGCATGGTGACTATTTGCATATTAGCTCTTTATTATATAGGATTATTAAAAGCTGGACTTAAAACTTCTAGTATCAGCATTATGAGATAGTCTATTAGGATGGAGTCTTAATAACAAATAACCTATTTGTTTCAGGTTATTAAAGCACAAATTGTAGCAGTATGGTTTTTATATTACTGTGCATGTGTTTTAAAAATAAAATATGGTAGGCATAAGTAATTTGTCAGTACTATATATATATAGTACTGACTATATATATATATATATATATATATATATATATATATATATATATATAAAAGGCTAATATGCTAAGTGTCCGTCCGACCGGTCACTATGATGCGCACTGACCACCAGGGGGCAGATGCTCAACACAGGAGCTGCTATGACGCGCATTGGCCATTTACAGAGAAAAGGCACCGCAGACTTGGTGCCCACAAAGCAACACTCGGCTTCCCCCAAGTGGGACACAGGCCCCACCACCACCCCAGAGCAATACCCAACCAAATTGCAGCCGACACTGCCAAGACCCCATGGCACAAAATGCAGCCTACAGGCCAGCTCAACCCAGAAATGGTGGCAGTGGGCGCCAGGTAATGACATCATGTAGCAACTCCCGGCTTCCTCTCCCTAGCAACTAGCCTCCTTGCAGTTTCTTCAGCTGAGGAACACGACTTACTTTATAGCCAGGTGGAAACATTTCACACTTTAACCAAATGTCTGTGAAGCGCTTTCCTGTGCCTCATCTCATTTGATCCTCACAGTAGCCCTGGAGTAGGTAGATAGGAGACTTGGTGGGAATCCTATTTTCTTTTCATTAGCCAGAAAACGAAGATTTAGAAAGCTTAGAAACTTGACCTTTCTGAAAAGAAGTAAGAAATGGTGGACCTTGAAAATGACTTCAGGTTTTCTCACTGCGCAGAGTATAGTCAAACACGGCTGCAGTTAAATATCCTACCCTTTGTTCTTGGGTGATCTACAATTATAATCTGCTTCGTGTTGATATTTGTTGCTGTGTTGCTGACAATTACCTGAGAGAGAATTTGGGATGCTTCACTGGGCTGGAAAAAGTTTATCTAAATCAGAAAGCAAGTCTAATTAAGCAAGTTTATTCAATATATATAAAAGGCTAAGTTGACGCATACATGTGCAGTACATATAAAGCTCTTGCTGGCACCAATCGCAAGTGTGTTTTGATCTGTCATTGTCAATCGTGAATTTGGTTGACACTTCTATTATAGAGAAAGGGCGAATAGCAATATTAAAATATTTCTTCTAATTTCCTTTCAACGTGCACAAATTGGTGCATTGGGCCACTAGTATTCATATAATAAGAATGAAATCATTGTATGTTGCAAACTTTTGGTTCTTATATGGAGCCAAAGGGAAGTCAAATTTTGGTTGAGTTGAGGTAGTTGTGATCTTTGGAGAGGATAGGTCAGGATTCACAGGACTGGTTCTTCAACACATGACTTGCTTCATTTGGATTTGTCTGTTATGTAAGGGGTTGAACTTGATCATCCTCAAGGGTCCCTTGCAGCTCTGGATTTGTTGATACCTGGCAGAGGGGGAGACCCTATATGTATCATACTTTAATCTTATATCTACATTTTTGGAATTCACATTTCAAAGTTTAACCAAGTCTGGCATCCTTCTTTAAAGATCAGCTTATGCTTTAAAATCAGGTAGCACTTTGATGAATAACTGTCTTGCCACACTTTCTTAAATCTCCAGAATTATTCCCTAACTAGAGGCCCAGTGCATGACATCTGTGCACTTGGGGAGGAGAGGGTTGTTCCTCATCCCGGCCTGTGCTTTTTAGCAGTCTGGGAGCCCTCGGGGGATGTCCAACTGATGGCTTGGGCCCCGCTCCCCGCGGGGAACAGGCCTAAGCTGCAGTCAGACATCAGCACTGCCGCGGAGGTGGACCGCTGCGCTCGCCAGCCGTCAGCCCAACTTGTGGCTGAGCGGTGCTCCCCTTGTGGGAGCGCATTGACCACCAGGGGGCCGCTCCAGTTTTGAGGGTCTGCCCCCTGGTGGTCAACACGTCCCATAGCGACCAGTCATTCCACCGTTCGGTCTATTTGCATATTACCCTTTTATTATATAGGATGGACTGTTGGTTGGTAATGGTGCTGGTTGAAAAGCTCTGAAGATATTGGGAGCATTATTAAGGTTATTTTGGTAATTGCAGGTGAAATTAACCAGCATGACTTATATTCATTTGAATGACAACTTAACAACTTAACACCCCAGGACATACAGTAGACATTTAATGGCAGGAAGTAGGCAGGTGAGATATACCAACCCTTTGCTTTTCAAAATGAAAACAGCAGTAAAATGCTCTTCTCTTATATCCATGCTATTTAGGGTCCAAGTGAAATAGCACTTAAATGGTGTTTGAAATAGTAAAACTTCTTGGATAAGTTCTGAAATAGACTGGCATTTTATTTAATTCTTTAATTGGGTACAATTGTTCTCTAGTGAGCTCTTTTAAAATATGTCTCCAGTTTCTGTACCCACAGAATCAGAATGGGCAGAGGCCAGGCATTTATAATTTAATGAAACACTATGTATTTAGAACAAAATTCACTTTTTAAACTATATTCCCAGAATATAAAACTCAGGTTGGCAGTGTTTTTTATGGTGAATTTCTCCCCGCCCCCAATTTTATTTTAACACAAGTATTTTTATTCTTCTGAATAAATGTTTATAATAGCAATCATAGTTAATGCGTACTGAGCTCGTGCTATATGTTAGGGACTGTGTTAGTGGTTTGCATGCGTTTTCTCCTTTAATGCTCACATTTGCTCTATGAGGTTAAGTTCTTTATCCCCATTTGATAGACTGAAGCAGAAAAAAGTATATACAGGGGCGGGCAAAAATAGGTTTATGGAAAAAGACATGCAGGTTATAACTATAAAATACAAGAATAAGCGTTTACGTAAACCTACATTTGCCCATCCATGTACATAAGGACATAGAAGTTATTGGTGTTGGAATCAGGATTTGAACTCAGCCAGAGATAGTTTAACTCCAGAGCTCTACTATTGTAACTACTGTGCTAGAGTCATCTACCTTATAGCACCCAAAGGGTAAATAGCAAAATGACTCCTTTTATCTCAAACTTTAGACCCCCCAGTTTTCTTTCTTGAAGGCAGTTAGTATTAACAAAGTCTGTTTTATGAATCCTTCCATCAATAGACAACATATAAAGATAAATATATAAGCCTTTTTAATATACATATACACAGATTGGCGGGAGGAGGGTATACTGTTTCCTCCTAACATATCTTGGGAAGATCTTCCTATATCGGTACATGTAAATTTAATCATTTTTCTCTCCCTCTTAATGTTTGCATAGTATTTCCTCTTTTTTTTTTCCTTTCTAAAATTGATAGTAATTACACTAGTAATTTGAACTTTATGACCCAAGCTTATTTAATATATTAATGATGTGGGCATGTATGACAGAAAAAAAATCTTTCTACTAAATTGGGTCAACATGTAACTTAAAAGAAAACCTACTTTCCCATTACAGTGCGTGGAATCTCTAAAAACAAAAATCTTATGATAGATTTAGTTATGAATAGTTTGCATTCTCTTCATTGCATTCTGTTTGCACCAGTTTCTCTAATGTCATATGGTCTTTCTCTTCCCTCCCCTGTACACAGAAGTAATTAAGAACTTGAGGCTTAAGAAAAATTGTGACATTTGACTTATACAATCATAATTCTTTTTGTGATGGTAATATTAGCCTGTTGTTGTTGTTTTTTTAGTTAAACTGATTTTCTTTGAGTATCAGCATTTTTTCTATATAATAATTAAATTTCTTACAGAAAGAAAATTCAAATTGATTAACAGCTGTGCTTTGAGCTAACTTGTTAAACTTATGAACTATGTTTACAATTTCTTGATGCTAAAAACTGTGAGGTAGGTAATATACTGATTTTACAGAATAAGCAAACGAAATCTAGAGATTAAGTCTGTAGTCCAAGTGCATAGCTAGCACCGCTGATGTTGAAATTAGGGACTATTTCTCAATTTACTATACTTGAGCTGTTTTCTCTTTATTTCTCCATTAAAATACGATAGTTTTATGGTTTCCTTTGTATTTATGATTTGTTAATCACCGTAATACTGAGAGGTAGGCATGACATGTTTTTTCTTTCATGGCTGAGGACTCTGAGGCCAGAAGTTGGGGCTTGTACAAAGATAGACTCCTTTCATGCCTGTTCTATCACAGGATTTGAGCCAAGGTGTCCTGACTTTAGGTGCAATGCCATTTTCTACATAGTGTTAAAAATGTGGAAACAGATTTCTACTTGTACTATTTTCTTTGAATTGTGAATTCCTGGGCATTTCATGAGAAATCTTAATTTTATTTGCTGTGTTTTGGACCTCATGCCTCAAATTTGGTATATTTCTGACATTTTATAACATACTAGTCAATCAGTCTTAGTTTAATAAGACAGTGCAACATTTGTGAAGACTATACAACCAAATTGTTTACATAAAATTTCCCCTTCATCTTTGGTGTCCCTTTTTTCTTCAGTGTTATACCATGTATAACTGATATTTTTTCTCTTTTTTTTTTTCTTTTAGTGAATGGTAGTGTCTAGAAAGGGTATGTCCCTTCAAGAGAGAGGTGCCAATGTCCAACCGGCCTAATAACAATCCAGGGGGGTCACTGCGACGTTCACAGAGGAACACTGCCGGGGCCCAACCACAAGACGATTCGATAGGAGGAAGGTATGTATTAAATAGTATTTAAAAGGAATTGGGAATAAAAGAAAATATTTTTAAAACCTCATTATGAGGACCAAAACCTCATTGGTTCACTACAAATGGGTAATTTCTCTCTAATTTTTGAGCCAAGAAACACAAAACTGGAATTCAAAGCAGTTCTTTAATTATTCCCCAAATATGCCAGGCTCGAAATAAGAGTTCTTTGTCATTGACATTATCAAAAATCTAATTTAAGGGTGGTTAATATATAGAATATCATGTTTGCTTGCTCTTCACTTCCCTAAACACATGCTACAACACATCTTTCAACCCTTTGTGGTTCCTTTATGTATGTCTTGGCTTGATTTACTTCATTGAATGGAACTTTCATTTGTTTTAACATGTAGAGTTTTGTTATCTAGCTTGATATCTTTTCTCATTGTCTTGACAACATGGTTGCTGACAGGCTGGTGAAGCAGTCTGACTTTGTTAGCACATTGGTGCTCATCATTTTCTTAGTGGTCTGGTGTTCAGCTGGTCTTTCTAGTTGGAGTGGTGGTTGTATAGCAGGTAACGTGAAGAATCAGATGTGTTCTCTTGAATGTAAAATTCCCTGTTCTATCTAGCCAAAGACTGTCATTTTATGTATAAGATTCAGAACTTTACTTGCAAAACCGCCTTTTCCAGTCCATGGAATAATCATGTTTAGCTTGCAATAAATAATGGCTGAGTTCAACATTTTTAGGCATTACCATGTATATATTGTCCTGTAAGTTATAAAAAATGTTTTTAAATGTTAAAATGCAAAGAATAAACTGAGACACTTCTGACATCAGGTTATTTCAGTGATTGAGCATGTGGACTTTGGGCTATATAGCTTTACATGCAATTTCTGCCTCTGCCATTACATAGCTGTGTGTTCGTTGTTAAATCTTCAGGAAACCTCAATTTTTTTGGTCAACACAATGGGAACACCTATTTCACAGGGTTATTGGTTAACTTCATTATTGTAGTTTGTTAAGCTCTTAGCAGAATGCTTACTACAGAGTTCTGTTCTGAAATTTTTTTGTGTCTGTGTTTGGTTTTTGGGGGTTTTTTTTTAGATTCAGGAGCAGCCACACGTTATTTGTCCTGTTGATTAAATAATATCACTGCCCCATTATAAAAATGTTGCATATTTATTTTAGAGAATTTAGAAAATATAAAAAAGTGTAAAGAAAAATATAGCTCCACAATCTACTTGTAACCACTGTTTTACTGGCATAAATCTCCTTAGTTTTTCATCTATGTGCTCATAAGTAACTTGTATCTTTTGAACAACTTTAGTTTTTATACACATCCTCAGGTTAATTTGGACTCTTGCACATGACTGATAAACATTTTAGGCTGTACATTGCTTCTAAAATTCACAGTGATGTTTTGGCACACTATCTTTTCCACACATCATTGTTATATAAAATTATTTCAATATTGTATTTTATATTTTGAAAATATGAGTCTGAAACAAATGGAAGTGGTTAATACTAGTGTTTAAAGATGCGTTGGTTTACATAAAGTTGTAATCAAAATGGAACTCAATTAAATTTATAGAATGACATATCTTTCACTCTAGTTCATGTGCTTTAAGTCAATAAGCTCAATTGTGAAGGAAAAGAATAAATTTTAAAATGCGATTTCTTTGAATTGTGAATTCCTGGGCATTTCATGAGAAATGTTTGGAATGTCAGAAAACATGCCAAAGAATATAAAGCAAAGTAAAATTATAATTAGGGT
This sequence comes from Myotis yumanensis, assembly GCF_028538775.1. NCBI lineage: Eukaryota > Metazoa > Chordata > Mammalia > Chiroptera > Vespertilionidae > Myotis > Myotis yumanensis. The sequence continues at coordinate 29,325,986 of NW_027223759.1, read as the reverse complement.
TTTTATAGCGTTAGCATCGCTCGTTCAGTAATGTAGACCATTTCAGTTTTCACAATTTCAACCTTTACATGTCTTCAAAAAACACTTCCCCACAAAAATGCTACACAAAAGAGGGCCTATTCATTTTTTAAAAACCTGTTACATGTATCATTTCCTATATCTTTAAACATTTTTTAAAACGTGACTTTGAAGTCTTTATGTTCAATTGTGTGGCTATACCATAATTTAGTAATTGAATATACATATTTTTCTATTAGTAAAATAATGATCAGGGTATAGAAATTTAGATATTTAGCCAAAAATTTTATCAATTAACTAAGAATGCAAAATTAGAATTCATTGTGCCTTCTTGGACAGCTTGATTCTTTTGCTCAAAATAGAATCTCAGAACTAGAAGGGACCTTTCATCAAACCCTAGACTGACTTTTGAAGTCCCATTAGAGTGTTGCTCTACTGGAAATTTTCTAACCTTTAAGAAATTTCATGATTTTGGGGAGTGAGGGAATTGGGATTAATTGGGAGAGAGCAATTGTAACTATAGCTTCATTTTCTTTCTCTGACTCCTGTAGCTTAGCTCTCCTAAGTAAAATGCTGTTACTGTGGCTTTTGTTTCCTAAAAACAGTAGACTTGGTCTTGTAAATATATTTACCGTGATAGTGATTTAAAAATGGTAATAAATAACAGCATCTACTATAATAGCACTGGTGAGGAGTATTTTAAGTTAAAATATATTTTAAACTTATCTTTCATTGGAGACTCACAGGAACTCTGTGCTAAATATGTAATCCCTGTGCAATAAATATGGTAGCTTGCTCAATTTCACCCAGTATGTAGAGTCCAGGACCTGATGATTACTGACCTCTTGACTCTAAAGTCAGCGATTCTTTTCATTATGTCAGTTTTTACTGCACAAACCACCTGATTCATATGATGAAGGGCTTAGAGGAAGGTGTGTGAAGAAATTATAATTGAAGAGTATTAACTTATCCAGTTTAAAAGTTAAGTAGCAGTTTTTCCCTGGTAGAATTTTTTGATCCATTTATTTTTGATCCATTCTGTTTTATTCCAAATTTGCATTAAGCTGTCTTCTTTTTGTAGCTTTCTTACTGTGACCTCACCTGCCCTTCCGTAAATGAAGGTCACTTACTTTTTTTTTTTTTTTTTTTTTTTTGTAGAAGAGTTTTTCATCATTAAGATAAAAGAAAGTTGGATCTTTGGGATATATTAATCTCCTGATTATTCCCTCTGCTCTTTTTCACCCATCCTTCATTTCTTTCCATAATTGAATTAGACATCTTACTCCTCTTTTGTCATTTTTTCTTTTCCCTTTTTCCATAATTTTTTGGGCTATAGCTGATCTGTTCCTCTCTTTTCTGTTCTCTTTTTCTTTAGGAAATCACTCCCTTCCACTGCTTCTCTGTTGGCTTGCTCTCAGGGATACTTCTAGCCTTTTCCACTTCTAGTACAGGTATTTGTAGGCTCCTCCTCCCTCTTGGCCATGCAGTAGCATTTTCATTATATCATGTGCTTTTTCTTGTTTTTCGCAAATGGCAGTGGTGGGATTGAATTCAATTCTATAGCAACTTTGGTTAAGATTGCTATAGTGTTAAGTTTCTTCTTTGATACTTTTTTTTTAATAAAAACATAGCATATTAAGAACAGAAAATTGAGAAGCTTCAGGAAAATTTAAAAAATACATTTAATTTGACCACCCAGAGATAATGGTGTTCAATATTTCTACTCTTATTTGTTTTTTCCTTTTTATTGAATTTATTGGGGTGACACTGGTTAACACAATTATGCAGGTTTCAGTTGTCTACTCTATTTTTACTCCATGATTTTCTGTGATACGAAAGCCCATGATTTAAATTTGGGCCTCTGGTTTTTTCTCCCTCAACCCCCCCCCCCCCCCACCGCCCTCCCTGCACCCCAATTTTTTTCTGTGAAATACATTGCTGTGCCTATCCCATTTGACTATGGCTCTGATTTCATCAAGTGAAATTCCATAAATGGGTTTACAGAACCTAAGGTTATGAAGATTCTGAAGCTTAAATTGCTAACTTGTCTTTCACAAAGATCAGACTGCTTTATTTGTCTTTTATTTTTATTGTGAACCAATTTATACTTCTACTTTTTTAGAGTGCATATTTCTCTCCATATCCTAATCAAAACAGCATACCATTTTTAATAAAGATTTGTGGAAAAAAGGATTCTTTCGGTTAAAGCTCCTATTTACTTGGTTACTATAGAGTTGAAGATATTCCCACATGTTGGCCATTTTTACTTATATTATATGAGTTGCCTGTTACTGTACTTTGTCTGTTTTAATTCTCTTGTTCTTTTATTAGAGCCCTTTATAGAAAGACTATCAACCTATTGACATGGGCAAATACTTTTTCTAGTTTTATTACTTATTATGATTTAATTTATAGAAGTTTTAAAAATTAGATAATCAAGTCTGTCAACTCTTTGTTTCTTATCTTCCTTTGCCTTCTTCATCCCAAAAGTAAAATTTCTTCTCAGTTCTGTTATGGTTCCATTTTTATGCTTTATTGTAATCTGTCAAATTTTTTAATGATATGATGCAATGATTGAATCCAATCTACCTACATTCTTACCCCCATTAAAAAATTTGTAATTTTAAATAATTATTACTGAGTATAAACTCAGTTATGAGATCTGTATGTTATAGCTTTTTGTTAATGTCAGAGGAGTGAAACTTTTAACCAGCATTAATTAGACAGAAAAAAACAGATTTATATTTTGCTTCAAAGGTTATATGGGATACAGAAAAACGCAAACAGAAAATAAATATTATCCAGAGATAAGTCTATGTTAACATTTTGATTTTTATCTCTGGAAAGTTAGCATGTAGGTGATTACTTTAAACGTAGTTTTGGATCCTGCTTTAAAAAAAAAATCCATATTCTAATAAACATTTTCTCATGTTGTGAATTTTTTAGTTAATTGTTTACACATGGTCACAGTATAAATATTTTCCATGATTACAGTTTTTGGATAGGTAGATGGTTGTAGTGGGCAAAGTTTTTGCTTATGCTTAAATGTTTGTATTTCAGGTATCTCTTAAGGAGGTAGATTCCGTGACATGCAATTTCTTTGGTCAAAGGGAGTTTTTATGGTTAATTTGTTTTACATACATTTTTTTTTTTCTTCAATCTACCATCAGGAAAAGGAATGCTTTTCTCACCATTCTATTTGTGTTATCTCCATTTTGCATATTCCTACTAATTTAATTATATTTATAAGGAAAAATTGCATTTATTGTTACTTCTAATTGCATTATTGTTACTTCTATAGTAATGAGGTGTTAAACATAGGGAAAATAGATTTAAGGAGTGAGATCTGAGTGAGAATACTTTTTGATGCCTTTGTACTAGTAAGTTTTCAAATGTTAATCTCCCTTTGTACCAGTAGATAAGTGAACTGATTTTTTAATTTGTTTAGCAGATAGTAGCCCCTCTTCTTATAATAGTAACCCTCTTTGTGGAATGATCCCCCTCAATTCTTCACGGAATGCATTTCGAATGGCAGTTACTCTTTTTCAACATGACCTTACTCGTTTCCTGGCTACCCATTGCCTACTCTTTGGCTAGAGCTGGAAGAATCTGTTGTCTTCCATCTTTCTGAGCTCAGTGATGGGACTAGGGTGATCACATGATCCAAGCTTGGAAAAACTGGAAACTTTTTCTATTCTGGTCGCAAAGGGAAGATGTGAATCTGAAATTGCCAACTGCATATCTTCTGCCTTATGGAAGAAGGTGGACAGGCAGAGAAAAGCAAATCTACTAAGAGAGTATGTTTGTATTAAAGTTCTGACAAGTTTCAGTTCTTTAGTTCCTTTAGAGCTATGTTGACTTTTGCCTTCTTTAGGCTTATTTAGCTCTTTTGGTTCTAGATATATCCATGCATTATTTTATTTTATTCTTTGCATTATTTTAATAAAGCCTCTTTTGGCTTTCTAGTTGAGTCTTAACCATAATGTAATACAGACCCAGTAAAGATTGTGTTTATCGCCGAAACCGGTTTGGCTCAGTGGATAGAGCGTCGGCCTGCGGACTGGGGGGTCCCGGGTTCGATTCCGGTCAAGGGCATGTACCTGGGTTGCGGGCACATCCCCAGTGGGGGATGTGCAGGAGGCAGCTGGTCGATGTTTCTCTCTCATCGATGTTTCTAGCTCTCTATCTCTCTCCCTTCCTCTCTGTAAAAAATCAATAAAATATATTAAAAAAAAAAAAAAAAGATTGTGTTTATCTATTTGTTGAACGCTATGCTAGTAAGCACTGTGCTAGATGGTAGTTATAGAAATGAGAGTAGAATAGCCTTTGTTACAAGCAGTTTCAACTCAGTAGGGAAAATGGGCATGTAGGTGATTGTTAGACTCGGGTGAGAAACATTTCTAGAAGATGATCTCATTGATCTGGGCTCTGAAGGCTGAAGAAGCAGTTGTGAAGCAGATTGTACATCAATTGTATTCTTCTCTACTTAAAATCATAATGTGTGGAAGCATTAGTTACTACCAGAGTTTGGATTTTATTACTCATTCTTCTGTGTCACTTGTTGCTTTGATCATAAGTTGTAGGTGTTCAACACTGCCTTGGTAATGCTGAGAAGGTTATTCTGACCCATTAGGTCTTGGGTCTGCAAGGCAAGATTTATAGTGTAGTGTTAAATTGTGAGTGGTTGTGGCATGGCGGTCTAAGAAGGAACAGTGAAAGTTGAGCACATCCTATATAATATCCTATATAATAAAGAGGTAATATGCAAATTGATGTCACTCCCTCACAAGATGGCTGCCTGTGACCAGACCAGCAGAGGGGTTAGTGAGGGACAACCAAACAGCTGAAAAGCAGGCTGCGTGGGGCAACCAGGCTGGCAGGCGCGTTAGTGAGGGACAACCAAATGACTAAACAAGCAGGCTGTGTGGGGTGACCAGGCTGGCAGAGGGGGTAGTTGGGGGCCAACAGGCCGACAGGGGGGATAGTAAGAGGCAACCAGGCAGGCGGGGGGTGGGGGGGTTCAATTGGGAGCAATCAGGTTGGCAGAGGGGGAGTTGGGGGCAACTAGGCTGGCAAGGTGGGGGGCAATTAGGAGCGACCAGGCCAGCAGTGGGGGGCAGTTAGGGGCAACCAGGCCGGCAGTGGGGAGCAGTTGGCTGCAACCAGGCAGGTGGGTAGGTGAGCGATTAGGAGCCAGCTGTCCAGGATTGTGAGAGGGATGTCTGACTGCTGATTTAGGCAGATGGACATCCCCCAAGGGGTCCCTGATTGGAGAGGGTGCAGGCTGGGCTGAGGGGTTCCTGCTGCAGCCTTGTGCATGAATTTCGTGCACTGGGCTTCTAGTTCGATTATAAAACAAATTTGAAGGTGTAGTTAAGCTCCAAATAATTTATATTTGGTAATATGTAGTTGTATTTGAGTTGTGAATATATCTGGAATAGAAATTAATTTCAAACACAATTTAAGACTTGAATGTAAGGAATTAACTACTTGTTACTAGCCACTTTTCTCATTTTCCCTATGTGCTTTTTTTTTTTTTTTTAATCCTTACCTGAGCATATTGATATTTTGAGAAAGAGAAAGAGAGAAAAACAAACATCGATTGGTTGCCTCTTGTATGTGCCTGGACCAGGACTTGAACCCTCAGCCTTTTGGTCCATAGGACAATGCTCTAACCAACTAACTGGCCTCTTTTAGATGTCCTCTGAATGAGAAATGTTTTAAAATGGTTAGAACTGTCTAGGATTTTACTAAATACCTGTAAAAGTAAATTAAAATATGAAAAGGGTCATTCACTATGATTTGCCTAAACGTGAACCAGTGACATTGGAAACTTGTTTTCAAATGAAGTTAATCTTGAAACAAATAACCCAGAATTGATTATATCCTGTTCTGTTGTAATGTGGGGTTTTTTTAATGTGAGTGAACCCACATACACTTGATGAATAGGAAAATATTGTCACTATAACATGGAAGTACTGTTGGTTCACAGACAGTTTTCCCTACAGTGCTAATATATGAACTGAAAGGTATGTAGGCTTTTGAATTAAAGAAAAATATTTGGTAATAATTTATAAGATCTTGTGGAAAATCTGAAAATATTGCAGAAATGCTTTGAATAAATAATTTAGTACAAGAAAAAGCTAGTCAGTGATTTGCAGAACCGCTGTACTTTGCACTATTTTAAACACTTTCAGAAAGCTCAAAAACATTTACCCCTGTATTTATAAAAGAAAGAAATTGTCAAGAAGGAAAGCCTCCCCAGAAATTATTTTTAATTTTGTTGAAGCTGGTTTTAAAAGAAAACATCTTTGGAAGTTTACACTTATAGGAGAAAGTACAAAAATAAGACTCCAAAGAGTAGACCAACTGTGATTATTGGTGCAAATGTTCGTAGAGATTTAACATTTTCTTAAAATTTATGATGTTTTTGTTGGGACTTATGAAAATAGCATAGGATTGAGTAGTCTGTGTCCAATCTTATTTTTACCATTAGCCTAGTTATTTTTAGTGGGTGACTTTTCAGAACATGAGTTTTTTTAGGAACCCCTATGCAATGACCATATAGAATTTCCTGAACCACACACACCCACACCCATCCACCCACCTAACCTTGGGCTATAATTTACTAAATGGACTCATTCTTGTGCTACTAAACAATTTGTCATGAATTGTACTGTGCTGTTCTTGCAAATTTGATTCATAGTGGATGTAAATTTTACTAGATCTTAAAACAGATTATACATTTAAATAACAATGTTTAGCATTAAGGTTTGATAAATGAGAGTTGGTAAAATGAGCTACAAGGAGGCATTGAAGTTCATGTAGTGCTGAATACTGTGATTTTTTAATTGGCTAGTCTAGATCTGGTATTATTTAATGGAGATTTACTTACAGTATTTTGAGCATTAATTATTTACAAATGAGTATAATAAAATAGAGCCTCACTTTGGAAGGCTCGTATTGTTACTTTAAGGTTCCATCTGATTGCCTCTTCCTCTTGTGGTAAGCCAAGGGTTGGGAAACTGACCCCTGGGCCAAATCTAGCCTATTGTCTATTTATAAATAAATTTGAGTGGAATGTGCCATGCCCATTTATTTATGTATTGTTTATACCTGTTTTTGTTTGTTTGTGTGTTTTTTTGGTATATAGTATCTCCCACAAAGCTGAAAGTATTTACTATTCTTTAAAGAAAATGTATTAAGGCTGTACTAAACAATAGGCAGGACAGTAATGATGATCAATACTTTATAATATTTTAAGATACATTTTTTAACCACTCCTCAGAATGTCATTTTTTTTTTATTTTTTTTTATTAATCTTCACCCGAGGATATTTTTCCATTGGTTTTTAGGGAGAGTGGAAGAGAGAGGGAAAGACAAAGAGAAACATTGATGTGAGAGAAACACATTGGTTGGTTACCTCCTGCACTAGCCCAGACCAGGGCCCAGGCAGGGGATGAGTCTGCAACCAAGGTACATGACCTTGACCAGAATCAAACCCGTGACCCTTTGGTCCAAAGGCTCCTCCACTTAAAATAGTTTCAGGAAAGGAAGAATCTTAAGATCCTCAGTTTCTAAGATGATTTGTATTGTTAACTTTTTTTTGGTATTCTGATATTGAGGGTTCACCTGCTAAATTATTTAGTTCACTGAAGTAGCATGTTAGTAAGAACATGAAAAATGCAGAAAGAGATTTGGATGAATATATAGTTAGATGTGTTTTAAGACCAGAGAACAATTTATTTGGGTTAAAGACAGGGGAACTGCTACCTCTACTAGAATCAGCGTTCGGTTGATGCTGGTCGATTTCTGTTGACAAAGAAAATGAATATTATTTCTGAGATATACTAGGGATATACTGTGACTGTTTTTTAGGATTGACATTTGAATATTTAACTGTCTATACATTATTACAAAATTGCCTAGCTTTGAATAAATAGCATTTTTGTTTTGTTTTTTAATTTTGTATTTAATGATTTGAGAGAGAGAAATATCAATTTGTTATTCTACTTATTTATGCATTCATTGACTTAGTCTTATATGTGCCCTGACTGGGGATCAAGCTCACAACCTTGGTATGTTGGGAAGACGCTCTACCCAGTGAGGGTGATAATGTGTTGTTGTTCTTTTTATATGACTTATAAATTATAATAAAAATATGTCAAGGAATATTTTAAATTTTATAACTGAAGAAGAAATTGTAATTCAGTTAGATTGCTCTGTTAGCAAACTATGAAAATCAGGATGTGTGGAGAACCTGAATGACATGTTGTCCCATGGATATTAAATTGTATACCCTGAAAATGGAACATTATACCTTCCTTTTAAAAAAATAACAAATTATTTAAAAATTTTCTCAATCTCATTAAAAAAACAACAACTCTTAGGTTTATTACTAGAAATATAATAAAAACAAAAGCAATTCCTAGAAATTAAATCTCTAATAAGAAACTCATGGGATAAAGCAACATTTTGGTTTGCAGTAGAATAATATCTAGGAAAAATAAAGAGTAATTTACAATCTATCAAAATCTCACAAGGTTCAGTTAGCTATACCCAGAGAAAATATATACCTTAAAAAAAAATCATTCCTAAAGTGAAGACTAAGACACTTGAAAAACTAATCTAGAGTTTTTAAGAAGCTGATCTATAATCTGTCATAGATTAGAACCTTAAAATGAAAATGATATTATGGATCCAAGAAATACTTCCTTTCATTGACAAGCTAAATTTCATATATTCTTTCAAGAATCCAGTATTGGATTCTGGAAAAATTGAAGAAAAAATAAAAATACTGAGATGAGAAACCTTACATCTAAATATTCTTGAAGAGATGGTGGAACTTGTATGATATATTAAGAACTGTATGGCACCCTTACAGGTTAAATTAGAATTTTTGTGTGGGGTTTTCAGTGGCTTATGTCTAAGCTCCTTTGAGATTTTGTTCAGAATGAAAGCCTTTAAAAAAATTTTTTAAACATGGTAAACAGCTTTGGTATTAATGAAACTTTGTTATTCTCATTAGAATATGCTCTTTATGTTATATATTATTTACATGGATGTTGGTTGTGAATTACATAAATTGCATCTGCTATGTTAACATCTTACCTTTATAGCACCGGCTTTTCTGGCTATATATTAATGCATGCTTCCTTTGCTTAATAAGTTTGATATAACTATTGGCAGGATTAAAAAACTAACTACTGAAAACTCTTATGTCCCTCAAACTTGCTCTTAAAATAATGCTGACATAAGGATTTGGTTTATTATAAATACAGGGTGGGGCAAAAGGATATTTACAGTTTTTTTGTGTGGAAAATAATACAATAATTAAGAAATAGTAATACGCCAATAAACTCTGTTTCCTGTATGTGTAACTGTAAACCTCCTTTGTCCTACCCTGTACAACTCAAATCATTTATCAGTGATGGAATCTTTAGAATGTGTTTGGATTATTTTGTTATAAATACTTTTCCCCCCCCTCTTTTTTATTAAAAATATTTTTTTATTTTATTTCAGAGGGGGAGAGAGTGATAGAAACATCAATGATGAGAATCATTGATCTGCTGCTTCCTGCACACCCCTTACTGGGGGATCAAGCCTGCAACCTGAGCATGTGCCCTGACCGGAAATCAAACCCTGACCTCCTGGTTCATGGGTTGACATTCCACCACTGAGCCACACCGGCTGGGCTGTTGTACATTCTTTATCTCTTTCTCAGATTTGGTTTTGGGTGTACTTTCTGTTGATAAGTGCTATAAATTCTTAGCAGATATCACTATTGATTTCATGTAAGTTTATTTACTCTTTAGTTGCTTCTGATGATTTTCTGTGTAAAATCAACTTGAGAATTGATTTACTCTTATGCAGTTACATGCTAACCTGAATTATAATGTACAAATTGGATATCATTAACATTGTAGGGATCACAGATTGCTATTTCTATAAACCTTTTATGCTATTATAGTTACATTGGCTATTAAAAGTAGTGTTTAGATCTAAAATCCGGGTTTGCTTTTTAAAAATTGAGCATATTTGAATGTCTACAGTAAAATTGCTGAAAAATTTATTATGGCTTGAGCAACTATAATGCTGCTATGCAATTATGACAACTTGTAATAAGAAATCTTAACTCTTGGGTATTCAGGGAGTTGGTACTAAAAGGCGGTTTTTTTGCCAAATTATTTGATAGAATAATAATTTAATGTAAATATTTGGGAAAGGGGTAGGGTCAATAATGAAAAATTGGGAGGATTTTTTTGAAAAAATAATTTGACTTTCACTATTGTATTTGCATCTCATTTTCCTGATAGATTTCTGTTTTGATTTTCTGCTGACAGGTCACATTTAGGGCAGGCAAAACATAAGGGATATAGCCCTCCTGAGAGTAGAAAATCTAATTCTAAGGCACCCAAAGTGCAGTCTAATACTACTGAACTGTCAAGGGGACACCTTTCTAAAAGGTAAATCTTCACATGGCTTATACATTCTCAAAGCAGAGTTATTTGCATATGAATCATTGCATAATATTAAAACTTACTAGATTATGCCAAAATGTTATGATATATATTTCATTATTCTCTAAGTATAACTTTTGCATTAATGGTTTTTTCATCAACTTTGCAGTGATGTCGATGCTGGACAATGCACTTTTTCTTGCTTAGAGAGAGATAGGAGGTTCCCCTTTTTCTTAACAAATCATTATAGGCTTCTGAAATGCATTGTGCCATTTTCCTTAGTTTTTCATTGTTAGAGCCATAGGTCAATGATTTCTTAAGATCTAATTGGTAGGAGCCTTTGGGATGAAATATATCTGTAAAGATTCGATGATACTACAATACAACAACCTCTAATCTTCATTTTGAAAGTGTAATTTAATGCTTGCTTATTTTAAGCTTGAATAAAGTAGTTTTCTTTGTAAATAGAGCACCAATATTCTAGTTTCAACTGGTCCTGAAAAAGCATTCTTTTTCTCGTAACCTGAGTTCTTGTTTTTTGATTAGGAGTGTTAGTGTCAGTAATCTTTGGGCTAAAGAATAAACCTGATCTTTGGGCTAGAGAATTAACCTGATCTTTTAATACTTTTACAATCCAAAGTCAAGCTCGATTTGTCGCCCCCCCCCGCCAATTTTGAGCCATTGGAAAAGCTATGTTTATTATTGGGCTTAGAAAAATATTTGTGCTTATTTTAGCACTTGTTTCCATAGATTTGAGAATTTAATAAATTTTATATGGCAGGCTGATATTAACTCTCTTCTTATCTAACCTCTTAGAAGCTGCAGTTCATCATCTGCTGTCATAGTTCCACAACCAGAGGATCCAGACAGAGCCAATACTTCAGAAAGGCAGAAAACGGGGCAGGTGCCTAAGAAAGACAATTCTCGAGGAGTGAAACGCAGTGCTAGTCCAGACTACAACAGGACCAATTCTCCTAGCTCTGCAAAAAAACCAAAAGCACTTCAGCATTCTGAATCGCTCTCAGAAACAAATAAGTCACATAGTAAGTCAAAAAAGAGACATTTAGACCAGGAGCAACAACTGAAATCTGCACAATTGCCATCAACAAGCAAGGCTCATACCAGAAAGAGTGGGGGCACTGGTAGTTCACGGAGTCAGAAAAGAAAGAGGACAGAGAGTTCTTGTATAAAGAGTGGTTCTGTGTCTGAGTCAACTGGTGCCGAAGAGAGATCTGCAAAACCTACCAAGCTGGCTTCAAAATCAGCCGCCTCAGCCAAAGCTGGGTGTAGCACCATCACTGATTCTTCTTCTGCTGCCTCTACTTCCTCCTCATCTTCTGCTGTAGCCTCGGCTTCCTCCACTGTACCACCAGGTGCCAGGGTGAAACAAGGAAAAGACCAGAACAAGGCCAGGCGTTCCCGTTCAGCATCCAGTCCCAGTCCCAGAAGAAGTAGCAGGGAAAAGGAACAGAGTAAAACTGGTGGCTCTTCAAAATTTGATTGGGCTGCGCGTTTCAGCCCTAAAGTTAGCCTTCCTAAAACAAAACTGTCTCTTCCAGGGTCTTCTAAGTCAGAGACATCAAAACCTGGACCTTCTGGATTACAGGCCAAATTAGCAAGTAAGTTTACGGAAAGAGCTGCTTTTTTTAATTAAGAAAATTTCTCTTGGTTTGTCAAAGTGACCATGCTTTCAAGATAGCCAGGTGTTTTGTTTCTAGTCTGAGGCAGTCTTAGATTTATTACCATACCGGTGTCTACACAACAGTACATAATAATTGATACCACTTTTAATTTTATCCAGACAAATGCAAATGCTGACTTATTAACATGTTTTAGTGTTATATCCTTATCTTTATAGCATCTGCTACTTACCAATATCAGGGTGAGACATCAAGTTGCATTTTTTTCTATAACCAAACACAAAATTATTCTAGTTACGAGTTGCTATTGACCAGGATTAAGCATCACGTGTGTTTTTGCATGTGTGTTGGTTTTTGTTTTTTTTTTTTGGTATTGTACATTCTTGATGTATGGAAATACTGAGTTAACTTATTAGAATAAATGCACCATATAATTAAAATTCATTCACATGTAATATTTTATGGCTTTGAAGGAGTTTAGTCTAAAGGTGAATACTTCTTATTTTCATGCACTGAGGCTCTGGGTCCTAAGTAAATGGAAAAGAATATTGCCCTTTTGAAACTTATATTGGAGTAGAAAGAACTAATGTTTGAGAATAATATATTCAAGTAAAGCTCAAACTAGATGGGAGAAAGGGATCTTGAGGTACATTCTTCCTCTCTTTTTTTCTAAAAGTCTTCAGGAAGCCAGATGTTCATTTCATTAGAACTGTTGATGAGCCTTTTCAATTGTGCATTTATTGTAATGCTAAAGTGTTCGTTTTTCTATTTTGAGAAATCTAAAAAACACACAGAATAATACTGTGCTTATCTACAATTTTTAAGCATTTAATTTTTTTAATTTTTAACCAGAAGCTTGGTTTTGACCATCTTTTCTCCTTTTGAGTCCTCAGAAAATTTCAGATCCACATTTTCATAGGGCTATAATTTTGTTTTGGTTATTAGAAGATTTTATATAGTGTTTACTAGCTAAACTCTTCTCAAAGTTTAGCTAGCATTGAATCAGCCTAACCTAATATTGAATTAGAACTAAATGTTAGCTTTATTTAACCCTACAACCTATGACTACTTTCAGTTGATTCATTATTACCTAAACTTTGACAAGAATCGTAGTAGGTACAAAATAAAATCTTATGTTTAACCTGTATCATAGGGCTATTGTAAAGGTAAGTAACATCTTTTTCTCTTAGATTGTAGAATTTTGTTTTACATCTGTATAAAACCTTTTGAATTTGAAGGTACAAGCGTTGGATTAAGATCAAGATTAGTATCTTGAAGTCAAAAGGAAATAAAGGGCTGGGTTAAAAAAGGAAGGGCAACTGCCCATTGGACCTGCCAAGGTTTTCTTGACAATTGCCATTATCTGTCTCGGCTTTTATACCTCTTCCCTCTCTGCTTTTAAATAGAAGCATGTGTGCATCTGTGTTGGCGTGTGTGTCTGTGTATGTTCATGTCCTCATTGTAGTACCTCTGATCTTAATAGACAATGGACCAGGTTGAGTTTACAATGAGTTTCATGGAATTCACTCCTCACTTTCCTGTCATCCAGTCTGCTTCACTTGAAGAGCTCATCTTTTTCAACATTTATTTCTAGGAAGATCCAGGCCTGGGTGAGAGCAGATTGTTGTTGAGTATCATGTTGATTCTTCTCAGTGACCAGCTTTCTTGTTTTAGAGAGAAGCTTCTTAACATGATTTTTAACTGGAAGCTCAACCCTGCCAGTGGCTGGCTACTCAGTGGTATTTCTTTGATTGTGAAGTTGCTCTCAGTCAGGAAGCACTCAGAGTTTTGACACTGCCCTGTGCCATAATAAAACCCGTCTAGATAGTCTAACTCTACACATGGTCACAGACTGACTTGGTGGATTAAAAATCTGTGTGTTCTGTGGTCACTAATAAAGCTTGTACATTTTCACTGCCACTGTCCTAGTTGTAAGCTCTAATTATAGTCTAAGCTGTTGAAACAAGAGAAGGGAACCAGTATGTGTTTAGCATCTAATAAGTGCCAGGTATTTTACATATGCAGTCATAACTAATTTTAAAAAGTTAAGCTTTGCAATACTTATTAATGAAAATTTATTCCAAGAAGGTGAAATAACTTGCCTGCGTTACATATTTTAAGTGGCAGAGCTAGGATTCGAAGGCAGAATGTGTGACTTTGAAACTGTTGCTTTCCTTGCTGTGCCATTTATTTTTCACCCATGTTAGTTCTCCATGTTTGCAGCATCTTTGGCTCATTAAGAGATGTTAAGATCTCAGAGGATATAAGATTTTATCTGATTCTTCTTTACTGGTATTGATTAATCTTTAGGAATGGACACCATGTGAATCAGGGATTCATATCATCCCATTCACTACTTATTTGCTTCTTTTCAAATAGTGAAAAACATTACTAAAAATAATAGGAAATATTTAATTTGCTTACAAGTGTCTGACAACTTTTAAAGACTTTACATGAATCATTTCATTTACTCCTCATCTTCCCTGTGTGGCAGGTACTATTATTCCCATATTACAGGTAAGGAAACTCAGTGTCATTTGTCGAATTACTTATCGAAGGACACAGAACTAAGAAGTGATAGAAGCAAGAGTTAAATCCAGGCCATATGAATAGGACTCAAAGGATTGAGTAGATTGGGTGAGCTAAATCTAGGAAGGTTTCCTGAAGTCAGATGGGCAGGGTGAATTTTAGACAGGATTGAATGTGTCACTTCAGGAAAGAGTTAATGTAAGAAGCAGTACTGCAAGAGAATTGGCAGTACTTGGTAATTTTATGAAAGACCATAGGAGCAAAGTGTGGTATCTTAGGGGAATCTCTGGGTTTTAAGTAATGTTATTTTGGGGACAGAGAGCTCTTAATATACGGCTAAAAATCCTGAGTTTAAACCCTAGTTCTGCCATTTTTTCACCTGGTGACTATGCAAAGTTTGTAACCTTTTCATTGTAAAATAGGCACAATAGCTATTTGAGGAATAAATCATGTGAGCAGACTTAGCATAGTGCTTAGTACATAAGTTGCATCACTAAATTTAGGGTGCACAGCTGAAGTTGAGTATCTTAAGAGAGAAAACATATTCAGAGTAGCATTTTGAGAATAAGGGATTGATATATACTTGTCATTTGTCAGTTTTAAATGTCTCTCTCCTTAGATTTGGAAGACCCTGATTTGAAGTTGTTATCTCCTAGTTTTGTGAGGCTGGACAAATAATTGGCAACCTAATCCCTAATCTTATTTGAAAAAATGGTAGTATTCATTTTTGTGAAGCATAAATAAAAGAATGTATTTGAAAGAGTTTTATAAAATTAAAGCACCATATAAACAGATAATGGTGCATGAGAGTTACTGCAGTATATTTGAAGTGCTTTTGTATGAATCAGGGTGTTTTTTTTTTTCACTTAAAACATTAACCCAGGGGACAGAATTAGATATAATGGATAGAAGTTGAGATTTCTGATTAGTATCTTTCAGGGAAACAGAATCTGTAAATTACCTAAAAAGTGGATGGGACCTACACTTCGTACAATATATAGAGCATTTCAAATTGGGTAGATTATTTGTTTTCTTCCTCTGTTAAGAATCTGTGAATCTGTTAAATTAGAATGTGATATTTCCTCAGGTAAAGGTTCATTCTAAGATAAGATTGGTCAGTAAAGCTTCATGGTAAAGCAGATTTTTTCCAAATTGCAGGAATAACAGTATTTATATGATGTTTTGTGAAACCCATTTCCCCATGATCAAATATCACTCAAGGAGATTCAGGTTAGAAATCTTACAGTAACTTCTGCTTAACTCAGAATTTTATACATTTATCTGTTCACCTATATTACTTTGGGAGATAGCAGTGTTCCGTGGAACATACTTATGTACATTAGGAAATTATTCTTGCTATGTGTTTAAGCAAACAGACATTCTTAAAAATTTACTTAGCATAAATGTAAAACCAATGGGGCAGTATAATGATACAAATGATCTTTCTTTTTTATATTTTAAATATAATATTTAAAAATATGTTCATTTGGCTTCAAAATATATTTTGCTAATCTACCTTTTTAAATTAATGTAATTTTGAAGTAATTTGACTTTCAAAATGTGTATATCTGAATAGTAGAAAGTGATGGATGGCATAGAAATACGCCAGAGGAAATTTGTGATCAAAATTCGGGTAATTGTGGAGGTTTTTTTACAGAAAAATTTAAAGGTATTATATTTCTACTCTGGTGTGCCTATTTATAGAACTAGTTTCCCTTCTATTATTTAAAGTGGACATCATGTGCACATTATTAATAACATAGTCAGCAGTAGTTACCAGCTTATTTGAATCTTGAGTTTCAAACTTTCTTGGTGACTTGCATGCAGTCTGTGGCCATTATTAGAACTAGCCAAAACCCAGGCAGATGCCGATTCTGGGAAGGTAATTCTGCTTGGTTTAGGACTCTTACCGACTGTCTGAGGCATATGGTGCATTCCACCTCTAGCATCAGGGGAGTAAATTAGAATGAGTTGAGCAAGACAGAAGAACTTAAAAGTCAAACCCTTGGTTTTACCTAATTGGATCTTGTAGGGTCATCCCTACTGATTTTACAAAGGTGAATTATCTTTTAGTCTCCCGAGGTGTTGGGTAATAACCTTAAAAGGAAAGGGTTGAATATTAAAATTTTTCTATATTAGAAGGCAGCTGTTAAAATAATTTTAACTGAAAAGTTTAATAGTTCTAATATGCAACTGCTTTGAAAAATTACCAATGATTTCTTAAGAATATATTAAACTTTAGAAAATGGGTTGCCAAATTAAAAAAAAAACCTATGTATTTTTGTATGTCAGATTAGAATAAGAATTAGTTTAACCAAAGTACACTTTACTAAACTTACATGTAAGTTAGTGAAAACTGCTATTTTATATTCCAGCTTCTGTATTCTGTAATATTTTTGACACTTCTATCCATAAAATGTTAGACTAATTCAGACAATACCAAAATGTACAACGAAGAAAAATACAAAATCACTTAATTTGATCACTGAGGACTACCTCTTTCCTTGTATGTGTGTATCCTGCTTAATTTTTTTCAATGCTTAAATGCATTTTAAAGTCATTATATAAGATTTATTATTTAAAACAGTCTTTCTGCCACATTGCCCTTCCCTGTAGCTGATTATTTTGGTTCTTATTTTAGTCTCTAAATTATGTGCTCAAGAGGTCTACTTGATTTTTTTTCAGTGTGAGCACTATTTCATGTCCTTTATGGAAAATTTACACCACCTCTTCATCCACTAAACTCGTACATCTCATTTTCCCAGTCATGAATGATGCTCAGTCTTTGTATGGATACATAAATGCTATTTACAGAGCCATGTAGGAACTTTTCCTTTCTTACACATTTTTGTTTTTCTTGAATTTAATAATTAGTTTTTCTTTCTTCCCTT
This sequence comes from Myotis yumanensis, assembly GCF_028538775.1. Classification (NCBI taxonomy): domain Eukaryota; kingdom Metazoa; phylum Chordata; class Mammalia; order Chiroptera; family Vespertilionidae; genus Myotis; species Myotis yumanensis. The sequence goes on along the minus strand of NW_027223759.1, from coordinate 29,308,448 downwards.
TTTTTTTTTTTTTTTTTTTTTTGGTGAACTGAACTCCAAACTATGCCATTGTCTAAATCTTTTCTTAAGCTGTCTACATGTATCTGTTTCAGTTCCTGAAGAAAAATGGCCTCTGGATGACTGCTCTTTTATGCCTAGTTACATTGCTTTTAGCCTCAGGATTTTCTTCACTCTCTCCTTTTTCCAGCTTCCACATCATCTTTCTTGGTTTACTGCTTCATTTTGGTGTGACATACCTTTGACTTGCTTTTTATGAAGAAGTGCTTATGAAAACTTAAAAAGCTTTTTAATTTTTGAAGATTTTGAATGTCTGAAAATAAATAAATAACCTTGATAGTTGTTTGACCATTGAATATAGAGTTCTGGGTTGGAAATAATTTTCCTTCAAAACTTTGAAGAATTGCATTACCTTTTAGCTTTCAGTAACTATAGATATTCTGATTCCTGTGTCCCATTTTTCTATAAGCTTGCAGATCTTTATCTCTGTTATTTAGAAATGTCATGATATTGTCATAGCTGTGGGTTTATTTTTATTCCTGTTAGAGTGACCAGAAGTCTTGTTTTTCCTTGGGTCTGGATTTCCTCAGGATTTTTAGCCTTAAAGTTACTAAATCTTAGGCAAACCAGGATGGCTGATCCCCTTATTGTTTCTTTTCTCTTTGGATCTATTATTTTTGGTGATTGTCCTCTTAGAACAGTGGTTCTCAACCTTCCTAATGCCGCGACCCTTTAATATAGTTCCTCATGTTGTGGTGACCCCCAATTTCATTGTTACAAATTGAACATAATTAAAGCATAGTGATTAATCACAAAAACAATATGTAATTATATATGTGTTTTCCGATGGTCTTAGGTGACCCCTGTGAAAGGGTCGTTTGACCCCCAAAGGGGTCGCGACCCACAGGTTGAGAACCGCTGTCTTAGAAGGTTCTGCTCTGATCTTAACTTGCTTTCCTTTTTTGTTCTACTTTCTGAAAGATTTCAATAACTTCTTCCAAACTTTCTTTGACTTTTTTTTTTTCATGTTTGCTATTTTGTTTTTATTTTCTAAAGCTTATTTTATTCTCGTTTCCTTTTTTATTATGGACTAGGGGTCCATTGGCCTGGCCTATGGGATCGAACCGAAACCAGCTCTCCAAGGGACCCTACCAGTGCATGATCTGGACCAGGGAAGGACATGGGAGGTTGGCCAGCCAGGGAGGGATCGCGGGAGGGCTCCAGGGCGTGTCCGGCCCATCTCCCTCAGTCCCAACCGGCTGGACCCCAGCAGCCAGCTAACCTACCGGTCAGAGCGTCTGCCCCCTGGTGGTCAGTGCACATCATAGAGAGCGGTTGAGTGGCCTTAGCATATCATTACCATATTACTCTGATTGGTTGAATGGGTGACTGGACACTTAGCATATTAGGCTTTTATTATATAGGATACATTTCTTCTTTGAGGACATGAGTGTTCCTTTCTTATACAGTACTCTTATGAGTTTTTTTATGGGGTATGTGAAGTTTTGGTTTGTTTTTGACTAGAATTTTTCTCAGATTCTGACAAGTCCTTGTTTCCTCATACTCAGTGCAAGGGGTCCAAAAATCTAATTTGTGAGCTTTGAGCATGTAGATAAGATTTGGTTGGGCTATTTGTTGCAAAATCTCCTCCATCCTTATTTTTAGATCTTTTTTTTTTTGGTAAAATTCCACAGGAAAGATTCTTTCAGACTCTTGCCTGGAGGTGAAGGCCTAACTGCTAGAGTTCTGGGGGCTGAACTGGATAAGAGACTTGGAAAAAGGCCATAGATATGTCATCCAGTGTGTCTGTTTATCTGCCCCTCCCCTTCCCAGTTGGTGGTGTGGTGCTTTAATTGAGAATTTTTTTATTTTGTACTTTCTAAAGAGTAAAGGCCTTATGTTTTGCTACGTTAGGAGAGGGACAGTTATGCAGCTATGCAAGTAGTGGAGGGGCTTGGGGGAATCTGACTGCTTCATAAACAGCCTATCAACCAATCTTCAGTTTTAACTTCTAAGTTTGTCCATCAATTCCTAACCTTTGTGGGAATCTGAGTATCATTCTAATTGGTAGTTTATCTTAGTTTTCCACCTTCAGATTTCTGGATTTCCCAGAGATTTAGCACTGGAATTTCTGTTTTTCATCTTCTAAAATTGTGTTGTGATAATAGTCTCTTCCATTCTTCCTATACTTCAGATTCTTTTAACTGTTTTAGTGGCATTTCATGAGAGGATAGAAGTGAATGCTTGTGTTCAATCTTCTGTCTTTGCCCAGGAGGTAGACACTTTTCTATGTATATACTTTTCAAAAGCATGAGCTTATTGTGGGCGACACTAAGCGTTGGTGTCTGTGGGTCTGTTATAACTTTCATCCTCACGATGGCAGAATGAAGTAGTATCCATGTTTTAGATATAAAGAAATCAAAGTGCTTTATCTGCTTAAACTGTCATTAATAGACTTTTTCCTTTATAAAAACTATAAATTCTGTCATTTTTAATGGCTATGTAGATGTACCTTAATTTAGCACATTCCCAACTAATGGGCATTTATATTCTTCTAAATTTTTAAATTGACAATAGCTTTGTAATTTACATCATTTCCTTGTTAGGTCACCAACCCGATTTTTAAAAATATTTTTGTATATTTTAAATTGTCCGTAGAAACATGAATTTACATTCCCACTAGCAGTATAAAAAATGCCAATTTATTCACAACTTCATTAACTAACTTTGTGTTCCTGCAGTTTTTATTATTCTTATGTTTATTTAATCATTTCTTATTAGAGATTTAGCTCTTTTCCAGTTTCTCATTTCAAACGATACTAATGCTTAGGTGAATACAGTGGGGCCTTGACTTACAAGTGTCCCGACTAACGAGTTTTTTGGCCGATTTTTTGCTTTGAGTTGCGAGCTAAAATTCAGGTTACGAGCCAACTTCAGATACCCCACCGCTAGTTGGCGCAGCGAACGTCACAGTGAATGCCACACCATCAGCCCAGCATCACGTGTCTCACTCGTTCACTTTAAGATTTGACATACAAGTAATTTGAGTTACAAGCTCCGTCATGGAACGAATTAAACTCGTAAGTCAAGACCCCACTGTATCTTCGCACATTTCTAATGCTTTAAATTCATATTGCCAGCTAGGTGCGTGAAATTGCTGTGCATTGACTAGGAAATAAAAATTTGGCTTAGAAAATTTCATTTGGGATTTAGCTCATTGTCATTTGCAAAATTTTTCTTTTATTGCTACTAACTGACTTTAAACATCTAAGAACCCTTTTTATGTAATAGGTTACTTTTTATTTTGTGAATTTATTTTAGCAAAGTAACCATTAATAAAGATGTATAAACTTGAAAATAGACACAACAATACCTAGTTATACCACGTTATTACGATTCTGTGCTGGCTGAATAGTCAAGAACTAGTTACTGAGACTATACACATTGTTAATTAATTCTCTTTATTGGGTCCAATTTTTCCAGTAGCAAAATGGCCTTATTAAATGATTCTAAATTGAACTCATGCATGCTACTAGACATGTTACTTGGTGCTCTCTTCCTTCCTTTTATGAAGGAAAAGGAGTGGTTCTGAAAACTCTTTGAAATAAATTTGACATATAAATAAATCGATATAAGTAATTGCTAGTGTTAATTTATAAAAATAAAAAAATGGGAAAGGTCAATCACAGTCATACCTTGACCAGCTGAATATGTAATTGAATTGTAGTGATTTTTCTGAACATTTACTCTTGTTTAAGATATTGGTTTATGGGCCTTAATATTGGTTTTTCTACTCCATTTTTAAATAGAGATATATTTACTATTTGCAGGAATATTGCAAAAACAATAAAGAAAAATCAAGATATTTAATATTCTAGAAAAATTAGTGCTAAAACTTTTATTACTAAGATATTAATTAGCTCAGGTTTTGTTTTTTTGTGTGTTTTTTTTCTTTTTAAAGCAAAAGGGATTAGTTTTTATTTTGGAGAATTTTTAAAAATTTTTTGACAGATTTTAAAAATTTAGGTGAGTGCTTATACTGTTCTTTTTCTACTCACAGTCCATGTCAGTAAGCATTTTTTTGTAAAGGCCCGTGTAGTAAATATTTTAGGCTTTGCTGGCCACATACGTCTTTGTCATATCTTTCATTTTAACTCTTAAAAACGTAAAAATCACTTTTAGTTTTTGGGCTATACAAAAACAGGCTGCCAGCTGGATTTGACTCATAGTCTCAAGTTTGTTGACACTTACTCTAGAGTAGACATTTTAATGCAGTAATGACTTTTGGTCAGAAGATTTGGGCTTATGTGATAGATACTCATACCATTAAATGGAAATCGGCTTACATGACTGGTAAAGCCAAGAGATTGACTAGCTTCAGGCTTGTTTGGGTCTAGGTGCTGAAATGAAGACAGTCCTATTCATTCCAAGCCTTCCCACAAAGAATCTAGTCATTTATATATCAGCCTGTAAGAAAGTTTCTTATTTCTCTTTGGGTCACATGCCTATCCTGAATGAATCACTGGTGGAGAGGAGAGGGAATGGTGGTTGTAAAGTTGTAATTGGAAATGATTGAAATAGTCTGGCCAATTTGAGTTCCACTGATATAGTGGGAGTATACTGTGATTGACAGTTCATCAGTACCACGTGGAGAAGGGGAAGGAGATAGCTCCCCAGAGAATTAAAAACAAAACAAAAAAACCAGGCAGGGTGCTCAGAATAGGGTTGCTGGGCATAATATAACATGTCTACTTGGTCATCTTTTAATGTCACTTTAAAGTTAATGTATAAGTTGGAGAATAAAAACATTCATGTATTTGAAAGTAGTTAGACACTGAATAAAGGTGTTAGGTCAGTTTTTCCCTCCAAACAACTTTATTAAATACACTAGAGGCCTGGTGCACAAATTTGTGCACAGGTGAGGTCACGAAGGGGATAGGGGAGGCCAGGACGTGATCGGCCCTCCTGATGGACGGTGGGATGCCCTTGCTGGCCTGGAATCCAGATCCGTCCTGCTAACATTTGCACCTGTTGTCTGGAGCCACCTGGGAGCCGCTTTCATATTGTTTCTTCCTCACTGACCATCTATGGAGGGAAAGCAGCTGCGGTCCCCGAGGCCGACTTCCAGGAGGCCAGTGGTACTGGTCCATAGGTGCCTGGCCAGTTCTCCAGAGATTGGACCTGCAGGACTATTGAGGGAATGAGTGGCTGCCGCCAGGCTGGTGGGCCACCGGGATGGGTTGGTCAGCTGAGCAGTGCTCCTGCTGTGGGTGAGTACTGACCACCAGGGGGCAGCTCCTGCATTGAGTGTCTTCCCCCTGGTGGTCAGTGCGCATCATAGTGACTGGTCATTTGGTCGCTTAGGCGTGCGCGCGCACGCGCGCGCACACACACACACACACACACACACACAGTCCTCGGGTTACGTCGGAGATCTGTTCCTACCGCGTGTTGCACCTGCGTAAGCACTTACGTCACTCACATGGAGCACATACACAGCAGTAGTGAAGTGAAACATTAAAATACACTTAAAAGAAAGATAACAATTCCTGACCTTTACTTGTGGTAAATAAATAATAAAAAACATAAAGCACATATGTTGAAATAACGGAACTTTTTTTTATATATCAATAAATGGGAGAAGGCAACATAACCACAAAATGACATACGCCGAGTACTGTCTGTAGATTGATATTTATGTTTACTTTGACTCCTTATACGGAACAAAGGAATCTTTAGGAAATTGGAAAGTTTACTTAATTATTACATTGCTAAAATACTTTATTATTGGGGAGGCTATATTTTTATTGTGGGATTTTGTGTTAGTTCTTTTATGTGTATATACCTAAACAGATCATGTAAGAATTATAAGTAGAAAAAACGAAGTATGACAGTGACTATGTATCACCCAGTTGTATTTTGCTACTTTTAAAGTAACTTAACACAATTAACAGTGAAAACCTTACCTTTCCAAGGATTGGAATAATTCCACCTTTGGTGACTCTGGTAGTGAAGTAGTAATCATATTACTATTTGCTCATTTCTTCTGCAAAAATGACAAAATCGGGATCATTTCAGTTTTGTAATGAGAAATACTTTTAAAATTTTGAAGTAGAAAAGAAAAATCAGTTGCAAATAGAAGGTACCCAAGAACATCTTAACTCCTTTGACACTAATGAGGGTCCAGAAGATAAAATTTCTAAGGCCCTCTGTTTATTTTTTTTTAATTCTTATATTTAAAAATCCAAGTTTTTAGTTGGATACATGAGAGGTTTACTTATTTTACATTTCAGATATCACACTTTATAAAGGACTAATTTTTTAAAAAGATGAAGCCCTGGATTTTGAGTAAATCAGTTTGAGGCTAGGAATACTTGTTCAAAAGAAAAAACAATAAGACATACCTATATTGTAGAAGAAAATATCAGTTAGGACTTTTAAGAGAATAATACTGCCAGTTTCACCTTTAACTGAAAGAAAAATAACCACAGGAATAGCCCTGGCCGGGTGGTTCAGTTGATTGGAACATTGTCTTCTATACCAGCAGGTTGAGGGTTCGATTCCCGGTGTAGGCACATACCTAGAATGTGGATTCCATCCCTGGACGGGGCAAGTGTGGGAGGCAACTGATCAATGTTTCTCTCTCTTCTCTTCCTCCCTCCCTAAAAATCAATTAGAAAACACATTCTTGGGTGAGAATTAAAAAGATGATTATTGGAATATATTTGTAGGAACAAATTCATATATTCATATACCAATATAATAAGGTCAAGGATCTTTGATAAAAGTAATATGTCTACATTTATACATAACTTAATTATACAAGGCATTGTGGATAAGAATATTATTATGAGCAGTGATATTCTGGTTGCTTCTCAGTGTGGCATCATAAAAATAAGTGATCAATACAGTTTTTCTGCATTACAGAGCCTGGGAGAGAGAGAGAAAAATAGAGATAGATTGATTGAAATTGTGTGTGTTCCCATCCATCTGCATCTTAATTGGTTTTCAATAAGTTGTAGGTTTATACTTATCATGTTTTCTCTTCTATTAAAATACTCCTTACTTGACCAGTAGAATGAAGGAAACATATTTTAACTGTATAAAAATACTTTATTTTTATAGAGAGAGTTTTATAGTTTTTTCTTTTGCTATACAAACATATTACCTAAAGGTTTCTAAAGGAACCAAAAATCAAAGTTTTAACACTTTTCCAGAAGTATATTGAACAAATAGTATACTGTTCTGCTTCAGAATAAACTTGGGAATTGTGTAGTTATGCACTTCTAGGCAAGTCAGTTAATATTTTTGTGTGTGAAAAATAAGAATTATCATAACTTTATACCTGAAATTGCTTTTATGAAAAATTCCATAGCCAATCTAAAACTGTGAAGATATAAGATAGTATATTCTGGCAGCATCAATTTGCTGAATGGTAAAAAAAAAACCCACATTTCACATTCACGTTTCTAGGAAGTACTTGATTTACCCAACTGTTTTATCTTTAACTTTCCTTTTTCCAAGAATTTATATAGTTCTTCCAAGAATTGACTTAATTTATTTAGAAATCCTGATAAGTTTCTAATTACCAGTCTTCACAACTTCTGAGATGTTTCCCTGTTGTAGTTTTTGAAGAGCAGAGTATGTAAAAGCTAGTTTTATTTCCCATCATAGACTTGGGTAATGTTATAAATAGTGATACCTCTTTTCCACTGGAGAGGACTATATGTAACAGCTCCTTTACCATGGAATTGCTTTCCAGACAAATGTTTGGGGCTATTTCTCCTAGTTTATGGGACTACATGGAGTTATGTCAATTAGCCTAACAGTCATTTTACATTGTGGTATGATTATAACATCAGTTATAAATATTTAACTCCAAGGATGGATAAAGAGTTTGTGCACATATGTGAAGAAATACCGTACCATACCACTCCACAGTAAAAAAGGAATGGAAGGAATGGACTAAAAGGTACAACATGAATTTATCTCCAAAACACTGTATGATTCCATTTATATAAAATTCCGTAATAGGCAATAGCAACAAAATAGCAAATCAGTGGGTGCCAGAGCCTGATGTGCTAGGGAGATTAACTGCAAGGGGCATGAACGAACATGGAAATGTTGGTTATAATTGTCTTAATTGTGGTGTTTTATGGGTGAATACATTTGTCAGACTCATTGAACCCCATATATTCAAACCAAGTACCTTTTGTCATATTGGAAATTATATTTGAAGTTGTTTAAAATAAAGTTAAACACCAAAGTATGAAATAAAATAGTTCATGAGTAGTGACGTGTAAAATAAGTTTGGTCAAAAAGTATACTGTCAACCTCAAATTAGCATTAGAGCAGTAGTAGCCCACGGTTGAGTATTAAGTTGAGTATTTTATTTTGAATGCCACTAAATAGATGTCAAATTTTGTGCTTGTCCATTACTGTATTATGCCATGTGTAAAAACGCTTTAGTATTATATGAATTAAGTTAATGACAGTAATACAGGGTTTTTAACTTGCTTTATAGCACTTTGTTTTTCAGTGTTTTAATGTAATGTGCACTCTTGTTTTTTCTCTCTCTGAATTGTATGTTTTTTTACTGTATTACTGCTTAGTCACACAATTCAGATAGGTATAATTTAATATTTCCTGAAATATTAAAAATAATTTCTGATTTTTTTAACATTAAAAAATAGTGATTCTAAATACCTGAATATATTAAGCTATTCTTCTCCCTTCCTCTCTGAAATCAGTAAAAATGTATTTTAAAAGATATTTATGCCCTAACCAGTTTGGCTCAGTGGATAGAGCGTCGGCCTGCGGATTCAAGGGTCCCAGGTTCGATTCTGGTCAAGGGCATGTACCTTGGTTGCGGGCACATACCCAATGGGGAGTGTGCAGGAGGCAGCTGATCGATGTTTCTCTCTCATCGATGTTTCTAACTCTCTATCCCTCTCCCTTCCTCTCTGTAAAAAATCAATAAAATATATTAAAAATAAAATATTTATATTTTCATGGATTTCTTAGAGAGAGGGGAAGGGAGGAAGATAGAATCATGGATGAGAGAGAAACATGATGGGCTGCCTCCCTACGCCCCCTACTGTGGATGGAGCCTGCAACCAGGGCAGGTGTCCTGACCAGGAATCAAACCAGTGATCTCTTGGTGCATGGGTCTATGCTCAACCACTGAGCAACACTGGCCTGTCATTAAAGATTCTTGAGTAGCTTGCTTTTCACTTGGCAACTTTCATTATCCTCCTATATAATAAAAGGGTCATATGCAAATTGACTCTAACAGTGGAACTACCAGGGGACAAATGCTCAACACAGGAGTTGCCCCCTGGTGGTCAGTGTGCTTCCACAGGGGGAGTGCCACTCAGCCAGAAGCCGGCTCATGACTGACCAGCACAGTGGCAGTGGTGGGAACCTCTCCCGCCTCCGTGGTGGTGCTAAGGTGTCTGACTAACAGGTTAGGCCTGCTCCCTGCGGGCTCCTGGGCTGCCAGAGGGATGTCTGACTGCCAACTTAGACCCGATCCCCTAGGAAGCAGGCCTAAGCTGTCAGTTGGACATCCCCCAAGGGGTCCCGTACTGCGAGAGGGTGCAGGCCAGGCTGAGGAACCCCCTTGAGTGCACGAATTTTCGTGCACCAGGCCTCTACTACAAGTACCATCCCAAGTGAGTAAACTGAAGTTATAAATTAAAAGTCTAAATCAAGAGTAAAGAATTTCTTATCTTTCACTTTAAAGCAGTGAAACGGTAAAAAGAATAAAAAGTAAAACAAAAAAACTTCCTGGGATCTGGAGAATTATTGTTGTACAATTGTTTTGAAAAGTTAACATCTATTTAAGACAGCGGTTCTCAACCTGTGGGTCACTACCCCTTTGGGGGTCAAACGACCCTTTCACAGGGGTCGCCTAAGACCATCAGAAAACACATATAATTACATATTGTTTTTGTGATTAATCACTATGCTTTAATTATGTTCAATTTGTAACAATGAAATTGGGGGTCATCACAACATGAGGAACTGTATTAAAGGGTCGCGGCATTAGGAAGGTTGAGAACCACTGATTTAAGATGATGCCACAGTTCTAAAGGAGATATGCTTGTTGACTTTGTAGGCCATTCAGTGTTGGAGGTCTTTGTTTGAATAGAGCACACTGCACAGTATGTTATATGATAACATCGTTGGGGAAGAGTAGATGGATGCTCTGATGGCTTCCCCATCCTGTATAATAAAAGCCTAATATGCTAAGTGTTTGGTCATCTGTTCAACCAATCAAAGCATAATATGCTAATGATATGCTAAGGCCGCTCAACTGCTCGCTATGATGTGCACTGACCACCAGGGGCAGACAGTCGACCGGTCGACCAGTCACTATGACATGCACTGACCACCAGGGGGCAGATGCTCTGACCGGTAGGTTAGCTTGCTGCTGGGGTCTGACCGATCGGGAATGAGTGAGACGGGCTGGACACGCTCTGGGGCCCTCCCATCGTCCCTCCCCAGCTGGCCAACCTCCTGTGTCCCTTCCTGGCCCCGATCGTGCACTGGTGGGGTTCCTTGGCCTGGCATGCACCCTCTCGCAATCCGGGACTCCTTGGGGGATGTCGGAGAGCTGGTTTTAGCCTGATCCCACAGGCCAGTTCATAAATAGTAATATACTTTACTTAAATGTTACACCTTTTTAGAACTTAATACCTATAAAGGTATTAGCATCCAAAATAACGTGTACTTGATTCATTTTCCCTCTATCCCTCCAATTGTACAATATTCTGTAAATTGGACATTCCATAACTTTAGTTTAAGTTGATATTCCTTGCTGATAGGATAGTATATAGCAGTGGTCACCAACCTTTCGATCCTCTAGTTGGCAACCGCTGGTGTAAAGAAAAGAAAGCATTTTGTTCTCTCATAGCCTTATTTATGAACTGTATGTAAACTAGGTGAAATGGGACAGTGTAAAGACTGTGTAATAAAGTGATAATGGACCCTGGCTGGTTTCTAAGTGGTTAGAACATCAGCCCAAGGATGGAAGAGGGGGGTTCGGTTCCAGGTCAGGGACATGTACCTCAGTTGTAGGCTCCATCCCCCACCCTGGTCAGGGCACATGGAGGAGGCAACAGGAGGATGCTACTGATGGATATGTGTCTCTCTTACATGGATGTTTCTCTTTCCCCTCTTCCCCTTGCCTCCACTCTCTCTCTAGAAAAAAAAAAAAATATCAATGGAAAAATATTCTCGGGTGAGGATAAAAAACAAGTGATAAATGATATTTAATAAAGTTCTGGAATATGTAGTATATACAAAAAAACAACAAAACCTCTTGACTTTAGTTAGTGGAGAAAAGTAGTGGATGAATAGAGATGTGGTAGGAACTCTCCTAGTTTGAAAAGGCTAAGTAAAGGCAAACTCTCTAAATAAACCTGGCAGACTGCTAGAGAGGCCATGGGAAGATTCTATGGTCTTTGAACCAGGACGATGAAGAATTTTTATTTTAAGAGAACTTCTCCCTTTAAAATTTTACTTTTGCATTTCATATATATAGGTTTAAGAAAATCTACCAAGAAGCGCAGTGAATCCCCACCTGCTGAGCTCCCCAGTTTGAGGCGGAGCACACGCCAAAAGACCACGGGCTCCTGTGCTAGTGCCAGGTAATAACTTGGGTTTTTCCAGTTTATGATTAGTTCATTATCTGTGTTTTAGAATTTGTTACCTCTATAAAGGAGGGTAGATGGGTCTATGATTTTTTCCTCAAAATCATTAACTTTGTAAGATTTATAAAATTATTAAAAGTTTCACTTGAATATTGAATAAAGAAATTTTTCACTATTTTTATGAATTTTTTTAAAATATATTTTTATCGGTTTTAGAGAGGAAGGGAGAAGGAGAAGGAGAGGGAGAGAGAGAGAGATAGAAACATCAATGATGAGAGAGAATCATTGACCAGCTGCCTCCTGCATGCCCAATCCTGGGGATCCAGCCCATAACCAGGGCATGTGCCCTAACTGGGAATTGAACCACGACTTCCTGGTTCATAGGTCGATGCTCAACCACTGAACACACCAACCGGCTGTTTTCATGCATTCTACCCCAATATTTGTTTACATGTTTTTGCTAAGCTTTAATTATACTAGCTTTTTTTTAAAAAAAGGTGCTGTTTATTTTATTGTATATAATAAAATGCATATATTCATTTTTATATATATACACTAGTGACCCGGTACACGAAGTTCGTGCACATTAAAAAGGAATTAGAGGAAATATTTTAATGTTGCTATTTGCCCTTTCTCTATAATAGAAGTGTCAGAGATGAAAGAAAATTAGTAAAATGTATATGAAAATAATATACATTTATTAATAAATAAACAATAACAGCGGGGGTTGCAGCCTCACATCCCCCGGCCTCGCCGTGCACGCAGCCCCACTCACCCGTGCCTGCTGCACACGCAGCCTCCTGTTGATCGGTCGTTACGGCATGAGGGCATCACAATCATTTGCGTGTTAGCCTTTTATTATACACGATATATTTTATTGTTGCTAGTATTACAGATATCTCCCATTCCCCACCACCACCCCTTTACTCCTTTCTTCACAGCCCCCCCTCCACCTGACCCCCTGGTCTTCACTATCCTATTGCCGGTGTCCATGGGCTATGCATATAAGTTCTTTGGTTTATCTCTTCTTGTCTCCCCTTCCCCACATAAAGGTATGTCAATCTGTTCCATGCCTCCATGCTTCAGATCTTATTTTGTTGGTCAATTCATTAGATTCAGCAAATAAGGGAGATAAAAAAAAAGAATACTAAAAGACACAACCAAAGACTTAGAGGGGATATAAAGAAAAAGGGAGGAAAAAAGAAGATGAAAAATTGGCTTTATTGAAGCAAGGAGGAAGCTAAAAGAACTAGTTAGTATAGGACAGTAATGGCGAACCTTTTGAGCTCAGCGTGTCAGCCTTTTGAAAAACCCTAACTTAACTCTGGTGCTGTGTCACATATAGAATTTTTTTTATATTTTCAACCATAGTAAAGCAAAGATTTATATTTTTGATATTTATTTTATATATTTAAATGCCATTTAACAAAGAAAAATCAACCAAAAAAATGAGTTCGTATGTCACCTCTGACACGCGTGTCATAGGTTCACCATCACTGGTATAAGAGGAAAAGAAGAGGAAACAGAAAACAAATGAAATAATGATGAATTTAAAATGTAGTAATAATGGGTATATTAAGATATAGATAGGAAAAGTAAAACAGAAAAAAAGAAAATAAGAAAAATTAATAATAACAATAAGAATAGACTGACATAGAGTAGAATCAAAGGAAAGAGAAATTAGAGATATGGAAGAAAAAACCCAAACAACAAATCAAATTTATTCACACATACTCAAAAACCTTTGGGTCTGCTATTTGTGGAGCTCGCTTAATTTTGCTCTGATATTGTTGGATCTGCTCACTTCGTGTGTCTATCCTGGGCCTCCTGGGAGCTTCTCTAGTGCAGGTTAATGTGAGTCAGCTATCCCTTTCTGGCCCTGTGCAATCTGATTGAGGTCTGAGAGGTTGAAGCCCCTACTAGTCCAGTGGTTGGGACTCCTTAGCCCAGAGAGGTCTTCCTTGAGTCTCATGCCTTGATTGTCTGTCCCTGTTCTGAGCTATACTCCCTTCCCCCATGGGTTGGTCCTGCAGGTGTCAGCTGCAGGCGTTTGGGGTCCCACTGGCTTTCGCTTCGCTTCATGATGGTCTGGGTGGTATCTGCATTGGGCACGCATGGGGTCTGTTGTCATTATACTAGTTTTTTTATAACACTTTTATCCTTTACATTTTCCTTCATTGCTACATTGTTTTCATAGTTATTGCCAAGTAGTCGGACATTTGATTGTCTTCGAAGTTCTAGTCAACCAAATAAATCTCTAGTGAACATCTTAATGCAGATTTGGGTTATTTTCTTAAAGGTAGCTGAATTTTCCAGTAGTGTGATTAATGGATCAAAGGGATGCCTGTTTTTTTAAAAATATATTTTATTGATTTTTTACAGAGAGGAAGGGAGAGGGATAGAGACCTAGAAACATCGATGAGAGAGAAACACCGATCAGTTGCCTCCTGCACACTCCCCACTGGAGATGTGCCCACAACCAAGGTACATGCCCTTGACCGGAATCGAACCTGGGACCCTTGAGTCCACAAGTGGATGCTCTATCCGCTGAGCCAAACCGGTTAGGGCAGGAATGCCTGTTTTAATGGATGTAATATTGCCTAATTAGTTTCTAAAAGTGTTGCCACAGGTTATTGAGTTTAATGGGTGAGTGGGAGAGATGTACTTCATTTTGTATACAACACCTACCTGGCAAGGAAAAAATATATTGTTTGTATTTTTTCATGTCTTTAATTCCCATCTCCCAGTTACTGTTTTGGAGCTCATTTTCAGAAGATCAACTACCTTTGTTGTGATAAGTGTATTACTTATTTCACATATTTATTTTTATTTATTTATTTTTACATACTTTTATTAACTGATGGGGAATTTTAGGTTAAAGTTAAAAATCTTTTTCTGACAATTTTATTCCCACATTTTCTTTTTCTTTCTTTCTTTTTTTTTTTTTTCTTTTTTTTGGCCTTTGAAATTGTCTTTATTTCTGATCATTCCTTTCCAACCATCCACCCGAGGATTAACTCCCACAGATGCACCTCGAACCCAAATCCCCGACCCCTCCCCAAGCAAACCAGATGCATGTTTCTGATAGTAGGACACTTTGCCTTTGAGGTCCCATGAACTCCCCAACCTTTGTCCCTGCAATCCTGTACCCGGGCTGGGTCCCTCCCTTTCCCCATTCACACTGAGCATGAACATGAAACGTGAGTGGCCCCGCATACTGCACCCCAGTCTGAGGTTTCAGGTTCCAGGGGCCCAGAAGGAAGCCCTTGTTAGGTGCACTTGGTGAGCAGGGGCACATCACAGGCTCCATGTCAAGAAAATGCCACGTCACAGAAGTCCCCAGAGCTAAAGTACTTGATGTCAAGATTGATGGTCCTGGGTTGTCCTAACTCCCTCAGTGTCTCCGTGAGCTCAGCCTGGGTCAGGGCAACTGTCTCCTGGTCCACAGTCTCGTGGGTCCTGTAACACTCCAGAGGGACGGGGTACAACTCGCGCTCTAAACTGCGCAGCCTGGCTGTGTAGTGCAGCAGCTTCTTTATGGTGGCCACTGAGGGGGGGTTTTCAGTGATGGTGAAGTCCCTGAGCTGGTAACAGCGGCTCAGGACAGGCAGGATGGCCTCAACTTGGGAAGTCCACCATCCCACAGTTATCTAGGCACAGGTCCTGGAGGGTGGGTGCCACTGCCTCCAGCAGAGCTTGGAGGGGTTCAGGACTAAAATCAGTGAGGTTGGCGCCATACAGACGCAGGGACTTCAGCTGCCTGAGGTTTGGGCACTGGAACAGGTGTGTCAGGTCTGATTGCGTCAGCTGCCAGCAGCGCCATATGGAGAGTTTGTCCAAGGGGGTCTGCAGGTACCTGAGCATCTGGTCCAGACGGCCTTGGAGGAAGGAGGGGAGAGTCCAAGTAGAACTTCTTGAGGTGCTGCAGCCTGAGCATCTGAGAGAGGAATTGGGAAAAGTATCCCTGCTCCTCCTGCTCCTCCCTTTTCCACTCCTGCTCCTCTTCCTTCTTCTCCCACAAATATTCCTCCTCCAAGGCCTGCTTCTTTTCCTTCTGTTCCTCTTGCTCCTCTTCCTGTTCGTCCTCCCCCTCAGCTAACACCTTGATATGGCAGAGAGCGAGACTCTGCAGGTTACTTATCTGACCCAGGTAGAGAGCAAATGTCCCCAGGGTGGGCAGGTCCCAGGTGCAGTCCACTTGCACCTCCTGGATGCAGTCCAGCTGTACCCTATCCAGGACCTTCCTGGCCCTCTGGAAGGGCAATTCGAAAAACCTCAGCGTCTTGCAGCACAGGTGTACCAACCCTTTTCTCTGCTGGGCCCATTGGATGATGTACATGAAAAACTTAACCCCGTCCATTTCACTGAAGTCAAGGTCTAGGAACACCTCCAAGGGAGCCAAGGGGTGCTCCATGTTGGGGCTGGAGCAGTGGCCAGCCACTAGTCCTGTCTGAGAGCACTCCTGGGTGTGGTGTCCATACCACATTCTCCAGAGGTTGACATCCTTGTTCCTTAAATCCAGCACCCACAGTTTCCACCTCCTAGGGCGAACCTCTTGGGCAAGCAGACCGTCAAGCCCTCCAACACCGCTTTTAAGACCATGACTGGAGGCAGCCTCATCAAGCTCCCCAGAGGGAGGACAGGGAAGGGCCAGGCTTGCACCAAAACCTTCAGGGGCTTCCGCATTCTCCCATGGCAGGCCTGAATGAACAGTAGTTTGAAGAACTCAGCGGGCAAGTACTCCAGAGCTGTGATGGCCGCAGCCTGGTTTCTCAGCAGGCTCCTTCTTGCCAGCCTCAGGAGTGTGGGTGGGGTCCGGATGCTCATCTTCAAGGTGCTCAGAAAAAAATCCTGCAGAAACGTCTGCTGTGACTGGGTTGACTGGGGCTCAGATCTCAGACCTGGTGGAGAAAGAACCACGTCATTGACTGCAGAGCTGGAGGACTCTATTCCCACATTTTCAGGCTTGGTCGTCAGTTGGTCAAGTGCTCTTGTACTGCTCACTATTCACAGCCATGTAGGCTTTTTCTTTCATTTACATTCACTTTGTTCTCTTTACTAAATGTGCCAAAAGCCAGTGATGGAGCACCTGATTTTAGTTTGTCTTCTCTTTTCTAACTCAGGTTGGTAGAAAGGTTTAAAAAGGTTTTAGCACTTCTTTAGTTCTTCTCTAAAGCAGTGGACTTTGCTGTTGGCAGTGAGTACAATAGTGACATAAGGAAACAGTATGACTTGTTTCCTGTAAGTCATAAGAAAAGAACCCTGACCACTTTAATCTCTGCTTTTCCATTTTCTAGTTCTGTCTGGATTGTTTGAAATATCTGGAATCAGTACACCTATTTGCTTTTGAGGTTTCTAGGCAGTACAGGCAGCCCTTGTTTTATTATTGCTTCACTGTAGTATTATACTGTGTAGATACTATGTTTTTTCAAGTTGAAGGTAAGACCCTCCCCCAGTTGCAAAAAAATTACAACTCACTGAAGGTTCAGATAATGGTTAGCTTTTAAAAAAAATCAATGAAGTATTTTTACATTAAGGTTATATATGTTGTTTTTTATTTTTATTTTTTTATTTTTATTTTTAATATTTTTTATTGATTTTTTACAGAGAGGAAGGGAGAGAGATAGAGAGTTAGAAACATCGATGAGAGAGAAACATCGATCAGCTGCCTCCTGCACATCTCCCACTGGGGATGTGTCCGCAACCCAGGTACATGCCCTTGACCGGAATCAAACCCGGGACCTTTCAGTCCTCAGGCCGACGCTCTATCCACTGAGCCAAACCGGTTTCGGCTATACGTTGTTTTTTAGATATGGTATTGCACATTCTAGCCACCTGCCTGGGATGCTCTTCATCTCAAACTTTTTCAGAATTAGTTGAGATTCTGCAACTAATTGCTTTTTTACAGTGGTGTCTTTGTCTCTGTTTAGACTAACACTTCTGGAGGGCAGCAATCATAGTGTTCAGCACAATGTGCATCACATGGTTGGTGCAAATTAAATGTCAAATAAATAAATTAATTTGAATCCCACTTTGTAGCTTGGCAAATTGAGTTTGGAATGAGCTGTTTTACCATGTAGGAAAGATTAACCAAATAAATTCCTGTTTAGAATGCATTGCTTTACTAATTGGAAGAAAAAACTCTTCTATTTTTTGGTAATTCACAGCCTCCTTTACATGTGTGCTTCGTTCTGGTTCCTTACTAGGCAGCATCTAATGCAGTGGTTCTCAACCTTGGCTGCACATTAGAATCACCTGGGAATCTTTTTAAAATCCTGATTTCTAGGCCTCATCCTCCGGAAATTCTGTTTCTTTGTTATGGGCTGAGGCCACAACATTAGTAACAAAGAAACAGAATTTCCAGAGGATGAGGCCCAGAAATCGGGATTTTAAAAAGATTCCCAAGTGATTCTCATGTGGAGCCAAGGTTGAGAACCACTGATCTAATGTCTCTGTAGCTTGACTGCTGTTTGAACCATATCAAGGTGTAGTAAGCTGGGAAAGTCTTTGACTTCTACCTGATTTTCTTTTAAAATAGAAAAAAAGTCATCATTAATAAAGTATACTTTGCTTCATGAGAAATGACTGATCATTCTTTAAAAAAATAAATAAATGTTTTTACTAACTTTTAGAAAGAGGAAGGGAGAGGCAGAGAGAAACATTAAGATCAATAGACTGCCTCCTGCATGTCCTATACTGGGGATTCAGCCCGAAACCCGGCCATGTGCCCTGACCGGGAATCAAACTGGTGACCTCTTAGTACATTGGTTAATTCTCAACCATTGAGCCACACAGGCCAGGCTGATCATTCTTTTTTCACTATCTTATACTGTGCTTTAATCCTAAACAAGTGTCTTCCCAAATTTCATCTTAGTTATAAATATTACATATTTAAATCTTTATTTTAAAGGGTGAAGCTATTGTCCATTTTTAAGATAATTATTTTTTGATTTATGAAATCTGAAACTTAGGTGATGGGAATTTCCCCCATCTTCTTTCCTCCTTCCCTCCCCCCTTTGTCAGGTATCAATCTGACAGTCTGTATATTGACCTACTATTTACCTTGGAAGTAGGGAGCTATTATAAATAAATTGAATTCTTTCCGCAGGAGTCACGTTTTCATTTATTTGGAAGTGTTTAAAAAGCATTTCTTTCTGTAAGGATGACAACACAAAAGTTTATATTATAAAAGTAATATTATTTTGGAAGGCTTTTAAATATATAACATCTTGCTTGTTACCCATAGTGTTTTTCTGCAACAATTTTTATGTAAAAAGAAGAAACTGGCTTCATGCTCCATGCATTCGAGCTTTGTGCTGTGTGTTCATTGCTCTTGATCGCTGGAAGTGCTGCCTCTGATGGCATTTTTCTGTTGTAGTCGGCGAGGCTCTGGCCTGGGCAAAAGAGGAGCAGCTGAAGCTCGTCGACAGGAGAAAATGGCAGATCCTGAGAGCAACCAGGAGACGGTAAATTCTTCAGCTGCACGGACAGATGAAACCCCCCAAGGAGCTGCAGGTAGTGGCACCTCTTAGCCCTAAAATGCTTTTATGTAACTTACAGGTTTATTTGGAGATAAATTACTTATTAGGTATATCAAATATAATGAAAAAGGGGACAGAAGTATACTAGATATTTATTATCAAATGACCTTTTTGTCCTGTTTTGTTTCATTTTATAGGTTTGATTTCTTGATAAGTTGGATTTGGTTGTTGTTAATTCTTTCCAAAATCCAAATTTGTACTAATTATATTCAGAAGGGAGTTAGTCTCTTTCTGCTTTAGCTTCTTATATTAATGACCACATATAGTAGTTGCCCAATGATTGTATGAAAAAATTTAAATTCATTATAAAACTGTAAGGACATGCCTTAATTTGCTTCAGTTTTAATTTAGAATGTTGAAATTCCTAAAAAATAATAAGTATTATTATTATTCAATAAGTATTGAATCTAAGCAACTTCAAGAATACTATTTATACTTTTATGGGCTTTTTTCATTTTTAAATGTACTTTTTATTGTTGATAATATTACATATATCTCCTGTTTTTTATGGGCTTCTTATTTTTGTTCTTGATATCTTAGCATAGCAAAAGTTAAGCCACCTCCATCCTTCAGCTTTAAATATGTATTCTTTACCAATACCAAAAGAAGGATAATACTTCCTAGCTAGTTATGTTAACATGTTTTAAAATATTACTTGTCATCAATATTTCTCACTAGCATTAAGATATGATTTAAAATGTTACAGTTCATCATAAATGTATGGATATGAGGCCATTAAATCAGGAAGATAACACATTGGTTTAAGCATATGCTTTTGAACAAAGCCCTTTCATATACTGTTGTTTAATATTAGAATATGTGCTAGTTGGTTGGTGTTTGTTTAATGTCTGTGGTTGATCACATGTCCTCATTTGCCAGGAAGGTTCTGGTTTGCCCACTACTTATCCATGTTTTATGCCTTTTGTTCCCAGCTTTCTGTCCAGCTTAACATTTTCCCAATGGTCTTTCCTAGTTATGTATGATAAATTACTTGGTGAACTGACAGAACTGACAGCCTCACTTTTGATAGGAGGAGACTTTTTCCTCTACCTTATTTTCAAATAGTTTTCCTGAAGAATTAAAATGGTAGATTTAGGGAAAATAATCCATTTCATATGCAACTCATTTAAGCTTTTTATGATACACAGCCTATCCTTCCCAATGTTTCAATGTTTATTTCAAATCTGAACATGGAAGTGGGGCAATTCCCATATGGATGACAGAAATGGAGCTGCTGAGTGTGTTGTTAAAGTAGACTCATTACAGTAATTATAATAGCTAGTAGTTATGGTATGTACACTCTATTACAGACACAGAATTAAGCACTTTACATATATTTTCATTGAAAATTCTAAACAACCTGCTGAGGTGTGAGTGCTGTTACCCTCATTTTACAAATGAGGCAAACTTGATGCATATAATGCTTAAGCTTGCCCTGAGTTTACAAACTAGGATGTGTGACTCTCAAATCCAGATCTTAGAAAAGAAGTGCATATTTATAATGGCTGTGGCATTCTGCTCCTTAAGGTATAAGAGGTTGTTCATTTCACATGGATATAATTGGAGGCTATAATAGCGGGGTGGAGTGTAAAATGTTCTTCCATGGTATATTTACCTAAGAGGATAAAAGCTTCAAGGGATTAGGTCAGTGGTCGGCAAACTCATTAGTCAACAGAACCAAATATCAACAGTACAACAATTGAAATTTCTTTGGAGAGCCAAATTTTTTAAACTTAAACTATATAGTTAGGTACATTGTTATTAACTTAATTAGGGTGCTCCTAAGGCTTAGGAAGAGCGACACTTAAGGAGCCAAAGAGCTGCATGTCGCTCGCGAGCCACAGTTTGCCGACCACGGTATTAGGTTCTTAAACATTCACCTGTGTTTTCATTGTCACTCATATTTGAAACCACAGTGTGATTTAGGTATTTTCCAAGTTTATGTAAAAGATGCATGTGGCATGTTCACTGGTATTAGAACAGTACTAGCTTCAGTACACTTTGGAGGCTGGATCCCTGGTGGATTCTACAGGAATTCTGCCAGCATACTACAGTAGTTTTGGAGAAAAAGGTGAATTACTTATTAGCTTAATATTGAGTTTTTCTGAGTAATGTGCTTTTTAAAAATTTTTATTTTTGAATTTCAAGTGTACTACCATGTAATGTGCTTTATTTTCTCAGTATTTGAAACCCTCTAAGTTAGTGTAGAGTATAAATCGATGATGTTAACTCAGCATCTTTCGGCAAGTATCCATTCTCAGACAGCTCTTACACAGTTGGTACAAGACTCCCTTCATTTGAAGCATTTATTTTGAATCCTCACCCAAGGACATGCTGAGAGAGAGTAAGGGAGAGAGAGAGATACCCATCGGCTGCTTTCTGTATCGCCCAGACTGAGAATCGAGCACACAACCTGGGCATGTGCCCTGACCAGGAATTGAACCTCGAACTCCTGGTTCAACCACTGAGCCACACCTGCAGGGCACTCCTCTTTCTTTTTATTTATTTATTTGTTTTGAATTTTTTTTAATCTTAATTTTTGTATTGATGAAGGTATTACATGAACAAAGGTATTTCTTTATTGATTAAGGTATTGATGAGGTCACATCCCCCATAACCCCCCCCCCCCCCCCCCCACTCATGGTCTCATTCCTTTTTCTTTCTAAAGATAAACCAAACGTAATGAGTTTAAATATTCCTCTTTTAACCCTTGCCTTTTTTTTCCCCTCTTTGAAGCCTCTAGTTCTGTTGCAGGGGCTGTGGGCATGACCACTTCTGGGGAGAGTGAATCAGATGACTCTGAGATGGGACGATTACAAGGTAAAGACAGTTTAGAGCTTATAAGAAACCATTATTATGGGCTGTCTATACTGCTATTCTTTGTTAAAATTAATTGAGATAAGTTTCTTTAAACATAATCTAGCAATGCATGTACTTAAAAAAAAGCTCCTTATTTAGTGGTGATTTGATGATTTGGAATTAGAAAATGATTCCTGGCTCCTCATTTTATCTGTTTAACTAGACAAAATCTTATATTTATTTTGAATATTTTAAATTTTTCTTCATTATGTTTGCATGTGTAGCTGGTAATAAATTAAGGAAGATTGTGAAAGGGGGTAGCTGTTTTTTTAAAATATATTTTTATTGATATCAGAGAGGGAGAGAGAGATAGAAAAATCAGTGCTGAAGAGAGACTCATTGATCGGCTGCCTCCTGCACACCCCCTATTGGGGATTCAGCCCGCATCCCAGGCATGTGCTCTTGACCAGAATTGAACCCAGGATCCTTCATTCTGCAGGCAGATGCTCTATCCACTGAGCCAAACTGTCTAGGGCAGGGTAGCTTAATATATTATTCTCTGGTACCTAATAACGCATCCAGTATGCTACTTTTATGCCATGATCTTTTGTATTCTTGATCACCTATTTCCAAACAGATGTAAAATGTGTACATAAGCTCCAGCTATTTTAATGGTGTTAGTGCTTTTTTAAAAGCAGCTTTATATATATGCTCTTTACAAGTGGATGAGTATATGTTTTTATCATCTTGAGATGGCTGATTTCCAGTGTGAGGCTTATAAGAAAAATGTTATTTATAATCAGTTTCAGATTGCTTTTCAATTTCTGAAGGAACTTACAATAATCTCTCCTTGACTAGAACTCTCATGAACACAGGTTTCTTATCTTTTTGGAACTGATGAAAATAATTTTTCATGTTTTTATTTTATTTACTTATTATTGTTTAAAATATATTTTTATTGATTGCAGAGAGGAAAGGAGAGGGAGAGAGAGGTGGAAACATCAATGATGAGAGAAAATCATTGATCGGCTGCTTCCTGCACTTCCCCTACTGAGGATTTTGCCTACAACCCAGGCATGTGCCCTTGACCAGAATCGAACCTGGGATCCTTAGTTCACAGGCTGACACTCTATCCACTGAGCCAAACCAGCTAGGGCTAATTTTTCATGTTTTTAGATTAGAGGTTGTCATGACCCATATCAGAAGAAGAACAGTGCAAGGGTGTTTACCATACAATTTCTTCAAAATAAATATTTACTTTGAGTTTTTCTTGGACCACTCTTATCATTCCTGCTGGTATACTGATATTTAATATTGCCATAAAGCCTTAAGAAACCTTGAAGTAACAGATCTTAGTATAATTAATATGAGAGTGGTCTTGAACGTTTAATGTAGCTTCTTTTAAAGTTCAACATGGAAGGTAACATTGTCCAAATCAGTTATGTGAGGTGAATCAGTTGCTTCAAATTTTTAGATAGGATTAGTTGCGTCAATTAACTCAACTACTCCTGCCTCTTTCTCTTTAGCTCTGTTAGAGGCCAGGGGTCTTCCTCCACACCTGTTTGGCCCTCTTGGTCCTCGGATGTCACAACTTTTCCACAGAACAATTGGAAGTGGAGCTAGTAAGTAAATACTTTTAAATTCGTTCTCCTTCCCCAACCCCCACCAATCCTTTAATAATTAGTTGAGTGCTGTTTTTATTGCTTACCTATTAATGTAAGGAAGTTCTCATGAACTTTAACCTGTTTTAAAAATAGAGCTTTTGTACATTTTTCTTTTAAATATAGAAACTCTAAGGTTTTTCTTCTATACTTTTGATTACTGAATTGGAATCATTAGAAAACCAAAATTTATAGCAAGATTGACTCTTTGTTTTGTTTTAATATATTTTTATTGATTTCAGAGAGGAAGGGAAAGAGAGAGAGACATCAATGATGAGAGTCATTGGATTGGCTGCCTCCTGCATGCCCCCACACTGAGGACCCAGCTCACAACCTGGGCATATGCTCTATCTGGGAATTGAACTCTGACCTCCTGGTTTATAGGTCGATGCTCAACCACTGAGCTATGCCAGCCAGACTGACTCTTATTTATTTGAGTTATAGAAGAGTAAAGAATCTCAGATGATTACATTGATTATTACAGCATTTGATGGCACGATTTGCATATATTTAAATCTTGAGTTTTTTTACAATATAATAGAGACAGTTGTAATATGAGCCTTGGAGGAAAGATTTCTCAGTACAATTACCAGTCATAGTCATCAAATTAACGTATTATAATCCAGAAATCTTGTCATGTATGGCATGACAGTGGCGATTTTTAAAGTCTCACTTTGTAACTCAGAATAACTTATGCATAATTATAAATCCAGTTAAGTTTTTTATGGTATAGAATACTATCTTTAGCTCTCTTTAAATATATGTTTTTAATTGATTTCAGAGAGGAAGGGAGAGGGAGAGATAGATAGAAACATCAATGATGAGAGAGAATCATTGCTCGGCACTTTCTGCACACCCCACACTGGGGATCCAGCCCACATCCTGGGCATATTCCCTGGCCGAAAATCTAATCATGACCTCATAGTTCATAGATTATTGCTCAGCCACTGAGCCATGCTGGCCAGGCTAAGGCTATTTTTCATAACTACCTTGCTTTCTGATGTGAGAAGTTTAGCTCTTTCCTCCACCACCTCCACCACACACCCCCATTCATGAAATCAAACATTTCTTCAGAGAACCCTGATTTTTTTAATATGAAATGGTATTTGGAGCCCACAGTCTGGAGAGGCATATTCATTCATTGCTACTGTTTTGATCATTGTTATTAGACACTTTTAATGGACAAACCTAGTAAGTAGTTGCATTTTATCTTTTAAAATAAAAATTATGACCAGCCAGTGTGGCTCAGTTTGTTGAGCATAATCCCATGCACCAAGAGGTCGTTGGTTTGATTCTCGGTCAGGGTACATGCCCGGGTTTTGGACTCAGTCCCTAGTAGGAGATGTGCAGGAGGCAGTGGTTGATGTTTTTGTCTCATCGATGTTTCTGTCTCTCTTTCTTCCTTCCTCTCTCTCTAAAAAGTCAATAAAAACTTTAAAAAATAGTAAATAAAAATTGAGTTCATACTAATGCTGCCGATGCAAACTTACACCTACCGGGTTTTAATTAACTTTATCTTATATCTTCTTTCTCCAATGCCAGAAGTTCCAGTTCCTAATGATAATGACATAGTCGCTTCTTTGCTTAATGTCCCTTTGCTCTGTTTCCTCCTCCCACACAAATAACCTTGGTTAATTTAATGACTTATTCTTCTGATATTTACTTGAGAAATAAATAAATTCTTGTTAGATATTTCATACATACTGCCTTTCTTTTTTTTTTATTTTTATATTTTTAAATTAAATCTTTATTGTTCATATTATTACAGTTGTTCCTCTCTTTTACCCCCTAAGCTCCCCTCTACCCAGTTCCCACCCCACCCTCTTCCCTTACCCACCCCACTGTCCTCATCCATAGGTGTACGATTTTTTCCAGTCTCTACCCGCACCCCCACACCCCTTTCCCCCCGAGAATTGTCAGTCCACTTCCTTTCTGTGCCCCTGATTCTATTATATTCACCAGTTTATTCTGTTCATCAGATTATTTATTCACTTGATTTTTAGATTCACTTGTTGATAGATATGTATTTGTTGTTTATAATTTTTATCTTTTACCTTTTTCTTCTTCCGCTTCTTAAAGGATACCTTTCAGCATTTCATATAATACTGGTTTGGTGCTGATGAACTCCTTTAGCTTTTTCTTATCTGTGAAGCTCTTTATCTGACCTTCAATTCTGAATGATAGCTTTGCTGGATAAAGTAATCTTGGTTGTAGGTTCTTGGCATTCATCACTTTGAATATTTCTTGCCATTCCCTTCTGGCCTGCATAGTTTCTGTTGAGAAATCAGCTGACATTCGTATGGGTACTCCCTTGTAGGTAGCTAACTTTTTCTCTTGCTGCTTTTAAGATTCTCTCTTTGTCTTTTGCTCTTGGCATTTTAATTATGATGTGTCTTGGTGTGGTCCTCTTTGGATTCCTTTTGTTTTGGGTTCTCTGCGTTTCCTGGACTTATAAGTCTATTTCTTTCACCAGGTAGGGGAAGTTTTCTGTCATTATTTCTTCAAATAGGTTTTCAATATTTTGCTCTCTCTCTTCTTCTGGCACTCCCATAATTCGGATGTTGGTATGCTTGAAGTTGTCCCAGAGGCTCCTTACACTATCTTCACATTTTTGTATTCTTTTGCTTTTCCAGTTGGGTGTTTTTTGCTTCTTCATATTTCAAATCTTTGACTTGATTCTTGCGATACTCTAGTCTGCTGTTGGATCTCTGTACAA
This sequence comes from Myotis yumanensis, assembly GCF_028538775.1. Taxonomy (NCBI): domain Eukaryota; kingdom Metazoa; phylum Chordata; class Mammalia; order Chiroptera; family Vespertilionidae; genus Myotis; species Myotis yumanensis. The sequence goes on along the minus strand of NW_027223759.1, from coordinate 29,282,077 downwards.
TATTCTTTATTTCAGTCAGTGTATGCTTAATTTCTAGTTGGTCCTTTTTCATATCCTCGAAGGTCTTACTAGATTTATCAAGGATCTCACTAAATTTATCTGCGGTTTCTAGAAAATTCTTGAAAAACCTTATAACCGTGGTTTTGAACTCTATATCCAGTAGTTTGCTTTCCTCCATTTCTGTCATTTGTGACCTGTTTCTTTGTCTCCGCATTTTGGCTGCTTCCCTGTGTTGATAGAGTAGCTTTGGGTGTTAGGTGTCCTATAGGGCCCAGTGGCTCAGCCTCCCCAATTACCTGAGGTGGACACTCTTGGTGCACCCCTTTGTGGGCTTTGTGCACAGTATTGTTGTAGTTAAGTCTTGATTGTTGTAGGTATCACTGGGAGGAATTGACCTCCAGGCTAATTGACTGTGAGAATCAACTATGTCTATGGTAGAAGAACTTCTGTGCTGGAGACACCCTTATGGGGCAAGACTTGCTTCAGTGGGGGCTTTGGTGCTCACTGAGTCTGCCCCCTGAGTGTGTCCCTTATGGATCTGAGGAGTTGTAATCTGGATGGTCCCCCTCTGACCACCGGATACACTGCTCTTGAATCTCTAAGGAGGTGCTAATTTAGCCTCTGTCTGAGGCTACCCAGCAGGAGCTACGGAGAGAACTGCAGATGCCTCTTCCTTGTTTGGGTTTTGGAGGTGCCCAGATGAGGCCCAGCTGTGAAGCATTGCAAGCTGCTGTGGGGCCTTGAGCCTTCTTTTGGATGTTCTGGTTCTCTCCGACCCGGCTGCCGTTTGTTAGGTAATTTTAGATTGCAAAGGGCCAGACCATTCATATGCAAAAGCCTCTGCCCACAGCTTGGGTGGGGCGGGGTCTCAGGGAACCAGTAGGGTGGAGCAAACAGCTATGGCTGATCCTGAGCCCTGCCCTAAGAGGCCCCAGGTCGGTAATCTGCAAGCGCCTCTGAGAGAAAGCCGCCCTCGAGTTTTACTCGATGCCAGACAGTCCAGTTTCTCCCCGTATGAGTCTGGGTCCCCAGAGACTCGCCCGGAACTGGAGTTCAGAGCAGTCGGGGGCTTGTGACTCCCTCCCAGTTGAAAAACACAACCGCATCCTCAGTTGCCAACCCTTTCTGAGTGCACCTCTGTACCTCTGCACTTTACTTCTGCATCTCCTCTGAGTCTCAGTGTGCTTTTCTCTTTCCTTCTAGTTGTCGAATTTCCACTCAGCCAGCCTTCCTGTGGTTCTGGATGATGTTCGTTTTGTCTTTTAGTTGTATTTTTGAAGTGGTTGTGCGAGGCAGCAATTTCCAGTGTTTACCTATGCCGCCATCTTGGTTTCTCTCCTCCATATTGCCTTTCTTAGATAAAGGTGGTAAACTTTGCACACTTTACCTTGCTTTTAACAACATATTTTGGTGTCACTCTTCATAGTTGCATATGTAGATTGCAAGAGAAATAATTTTTTTTCCTTTTTTAAAGCACCTTGGTGCTACAGTTTACTTAGCCAGTTTCCTTTTGAACTGGCTAAATAATTTGGGTTATTTCCTATTTTTCTCTGTGTTATCTGTAGGATAGATTTCTGAAAGGGAGATTGCTGTGTAAAAAGGTAAATGCATATAACATTTGGCAGATGTTGTAAATCACCCTCTTTTGGAGTTTTACTATTTTTGCATTCCTACCTGTCATGTATAAAAAATGTGGTGTCATTTTTTTTTTCTTTTGCTAACTTGTTAATTATATATCCTTATATACTTCTTTTAGTAGTTACCCTAGAGATGATAATTCATATCCTTGGTTTATATAGCCTACCAAATATAGCCTATCATATATAGACAGTTTAAGAAGCTTACGAAAATTTAACTCTTTACTTCCTGCAATCCTTAATGCTATTGTTACAATTTGTTTTACATATACATGTGTTATAAACACAGTAAGACATAATTGTTATTTTAGAACATCCATATTCTTTTATGTTTGTCAATATATGTGCCATTTTAATTCCTTCCTGCATTTTTTTTCTTCTAGAATTTGTTTCCCTTTAGCTTGAATAATATTTTTCCTTGTAGTGAATGATTTGTAGTAATAATTTCTCTTTGCATTTGTTTGGATTTCTCAAAGATATTTCCCCCAGTTGTAAAATCTTCAGCACTTGTAATGTCATCTGGTTTCCCTGGTTTCTCTTTCAAAGTCTTACTGCTGCCCTTCCAAGGCAATGTCCTTTTCCTCTGGCTTTTAAGATTTGCTTTTTCAAAACTTAATTAATTTTTAGTAGTTTGACTATATAGGTCTATGTGATATTGTTTTCATTTTCATCTGTTTGGGTTTCACTTAACCTTTGAGTCTGTGAGTTGATATCTTTCATCAGTTTTGGAAAATTCTTTGCCATCATCTTGTCAAATATTTCTCCTGTCTCACTATCTCTTCAAATATTCTCCTTCATTCCTTCTGGGAGTATCAAAATCATACATATATTCAAATTTGGACTCACTCAACATGTCTCTTGACTCCATTTTATTGTTGTTTTTATAAGAATTTTTTTCTTTTACCCAGTTTGAAAACTTTCTATTTGGCCAGCTTTCAAATACACCAATTCTTTTTTCTGCTGTCTTTAATCTTCTTGGAAACTTATCAGTGAGTTTTAAATTTTTTATATTATGTTTTTCAGTTTTAAAAAGTTAAATGGTTTTTATTATAGATTCTAATTATGTTACTCATTTTACCTATCTTTTCTTATATTTTCTGTAAAAGGCCAGATAGTAAATATATTGGCCTTTGTAGACCATAGAGCAGGGGTGGGCAAACTTTTTGACTCGAGGGCCACAATGGGTTCTTAATCTGGACCGGAGAGCCGGAACAAAAGCATGGATGGAGTGTTTGTGTGAACTAATATAAATTCAAAGTAAACATCATTATATAAAAGGGTACGGTCTTTTTTTTTTAGTTTTATTCATTTCAAACGGGCCGTAGTTTGCCCACGGCTGCCATAGAGTCTCTGTTGCAACTCTTCACCTCTGACACTGTGGCATGAAAGCAGACACAGACAATACGTAAACAGATTTGCTTGTCTCTATTCCTATACAACTTTATTTCTGGATGCTGAAATTCATATTCATTTAATTTTACATGTCACAAAATATTACTCTTAACCTTTTCAGCTATTTAAAAAGGCATGAATCATTTTTAGTTCATAAGCTTTACAAAAACGAGCAGAAAGCAGAATATGGCTCTTTATGGAAAATATTTGCCAACCAACCCTTGATCTCTGATAATGGTTCCAAAATGTGGTCCATAGACTCCTGAGTGGTTCCTGAGTCTCTTAACATTTATTTTTAATTTTATTTGATATTCAGTATTATTTTAGTTTCAGGTGTACAGCATAGTGGCTATATACATTTATGTAACTTGCAAAGTGATTCTCCTGATTAGTCTTGGCATTCACCTGACACCATATATAGTTATTATGATATTATCGACTATATTCCCTAAGCTCTGTACTTTACATACCTAGAACTATTTTGTAACTGCCAATTTGTATTTCTTAATCTCTTCACCTTTTTTTTATCCAGCCTCTCAACCACCCTACCACCTGGCAACTATCAGTTTGTTCTCTGTATCTAAAAGTTTATTTCTGCTTTCTTCATTTTGTTTTTTGGATTCCACATAAAAGTGAAATCATATGGTATTTATCTTTCTCTAACTTATTTCACTTAGCATAATATCCTCTGGGGGATATTGATTATGATTTTGATCATGCCAAAATGACCTATGTCCTTAAAATTCTAACCTCAAAATGTTTATAAGATATCCAATGGCATATGCATCAGTTTGGATTTTTTCAGATAGTTGTGCTATTAGGGCATACTTTATATGAACTATTTCATTCTTTAAAAATGAATGTAGGCACAACTGAGAATTTTTTGTTTTCACTAGTTACATTCCCCTCATTTTGTTTTTCTTTCCACATTATTTCAACACAAAAATTAGCCTGCTCTAACTAGCACTGATATTATTTTGAAATTTTAAAGATGGTATTTCTTTGAAGTTGGCTTTCTTGCAATATATTTTTAGATGGACTCTTAATTATGGCAAATGTAGGAAGGCAGTAGTACTTATTTATTAGCCACAATCTTAAATAATATAGAAAACAAACCTTGCAAGGATCATCTGTGTCTCTTTGAGAGGCTTATGCCTTCCAGGAATACAATGAAATTTTATTGAAATAAAAACCTTTGGTTTTTATATGAATTCCACATTTATTGGCATTTTCCAAACATATTTCTCCTCATTTTAATACTTAATAATATAGGAGTGAAAAAAATCCAGTACAAAAAGAATAAGCTGACAAGGTGTAAGAAGAGAAAGGGCTTGAAAAGTAACATGAGGTATAAATTGGTGATCATTGATTACATTAATCATAATTATAAGGAGGGTGTCCACAAAAATTTGTAACATATTTGGAGACTATTTTTGAGTTTCTTGTTCAGCTTTTTGACAGCTCATCTTCCTGTGAGTCTTAGCATTTTTCAGTTGTTTAGACAATGGAATTGAGCCTTTAAAGTAGTTCTCTAAACTACTCTGATAGCATCTGCAAATGAAATGAGAGGAAGTGAAAAAAGTCCTTCATTTGCTGTTTTTTGTTTTTAGGAAATACTTTCTCGTTCTTGCCATTCTCTTTTGTTAGATGCATTGTTTTGTTGTCTTTATTTTCTTACTCTTTCACTGTTAATTGGATTCCATTCTGATGCAGATATTTAGAAGTATATGACATTTTCTTTGAAGCCTGGACATTATTGTTTAGCAGGCTTTTATTATTGCGGAAAATGTTTGCTCACTATATATTTCATATATATATCCCCAAAAATGGATACACACTTTAACAGCTGGTAGCTCAGCTTTGAAAATGAAATGTATTTTAATAAATATCACCTTTATAGTTATTCAAAGTGTGTGTACACATTTTTTGGGGTCACCCTATATATAGTTATATATATATAGCGGATATGTTAACCGTAACAATTTGTCATATGGATATTTTTTATTTTAGCCCATTAAAAAAACAATCAGCTTCTCTCATTTAAATAGGTAAATATTAAGACAGAAATATATACATAACTGTGAAATCACTTTAAGGCATAGTAAATTCAACCATTTTAATTATCTTGAATTACCAGCAGCTTGTCTTAACCCTGATATAGACTTAGTCTTCATTTGGGAGGCAAAGAAGATAAGCAGCCAGCTACCATGTAGAGTCACATCTTTTACCTAGTAATAATTTTCTTAAATGTTTAAAAATCTTTTCCCCCCCACCCCCTCTGTGAAGGTTCTAAGGCCCAGCAGCTTCTGCAAGGACTGCAAGCAAGTGATGAAAGCCAGCAACTCCAGGCAGTTATTGAAATGTGTCAATTACTGGTCATGGGAAATGAGGAGACACTGGGAGGGTTTCCTGTCAAGAGTGTCGTTCCAGCTTTGGTAAGAGAGTTTTCCCCCTTGTTTTACCTCAGTTGTCCTCTATGCTTCCAGTATTTTACTGAAAGTATGATTATTTTCATTATGAATTTTAAAACACAACAGAATTAAGAGTCAGTAGAGTGTGGCTTAGTGCTTTTATTTCATGCTTACAGATATTGTGAGTGATAGCTAATGATGTCTGGTAAATATTTTTGATAATTAAATGACTACCTTTAAATTGTTGGCCTCTTGACTTACTATACCAAAATTTACATGCTTTCTTTTATATCCCTGTGATACATGAGGCAGTAACAAGCAGTTCACTTGTGGATTGTCTTTGTGGACCATACATGTTTTACGTTTGATGATTTGTGTGCATGGCAGAGCCCTCAAGCCAGAACACTACGTGGATCCTTCTAGCTTAAAAAGTTTTTTTGTTAAACAAAACCAAAAGGAAAAAAAAAACAAAAACAATACCCACTATTGAAAAACAATTTTTAAAAATCTTGTAATAATTTTTCAACACAATTATGAGTTGATATTTAGATTTATTAAACTTAATTGCTTAATTTTTTAATATGAAAAAGGAAGGGATAGTCTCTTGAGCATAATGTCTTTTAAATGGTAGCTTGGTAAATTTTCTTAGTCCAAGATTAAGGAAGTTGCCTAAAATTTAAATCTGAATAAAGAACTAACAAAGACTAAAATGAACATCATGAATACATTCATAGCATATTGGAAGTTAAAAATATGTAAGTTTTTTTACATATCTAATAACGTTGACAAACATGAAATTCTGGTTGACATATCAGATTGTTCCATTTGGTTACATTATCAAATTATGGGTAAGCTGAGTGTTAAGGAGAGAGCTGAATGAAGACCAGTCAACTCTAAGGTGACATGGTTTTTTTGTTGTTGTTTTTTGTTTTGCCTATTTTTAGTTGTTGGGTGACTGGGCTCTGGCCAGAGCTTATAAAGATTAAATTAATTTTTTTGCCTGTAGCCAGTCATATCTGGATAAATAAAAGCTAACACTTAAATCTTACCAGTTCCCCTCTAATAAAGCTTTGCATGTTGATTCCTGAATATTTCAAGAAAACAGTATTATTAGTCTTTGTACTTCTTTTTACATTTGGCCTATGCTAATTTTCATTCTCAAATTACAGATTTCTTCAGTAGCTGGCTTCTGTTTCCCAAATTAAACTTTCTTGTTTTGCTGGTGTTCATTAAAAAATACATAGCAACAAAGAACTAGGTTTACCTTTTACTGTCTACTGTTAAAAATGCAGTTTTTATTAGTTAAATAAAGAAGCTATAAAATCTAGGTAGAAATGTTGACACAGTCAACTTTACTTAATTTGTTAACTCTTGATTAGATTTAAATGCTTACTAGACCTACATGAGTCAGCTCATGCTATTAAGAATGACTGTTGTTGCCGAAACCGGTTTGGCTCAGTGGATGGAGCGTCGGCCTGCGGACTGAAGGGTCCCAGGTTCGATTCCGGTCAGGGGCATGTGCCTGGGTTGCGGGCACATCCCCGGTGGGAGATGTGCAGGAGGCAGCTGATCGATGTTTCTCTCTCATCGATGTTTCTGGCTCTCTATCTCTCTCCCTTCCTCTCTGTGGAAAATCAATAAAATATATTTAAAAAAAAAAAAAAAAAAAAAAAAAAAGAATGACTGTTGTTAATGAGTTGTCCAAGTTTATCTTTTATCACAGTTGAATATTGTGAATATATATTTATATATTGTGAATATTGTGTGTGTGTGTATAGATATAACATATTGGAAGTTAAAAATATATATTTTTATATAGTATATGATAATGTGTATACACACACACATTATCATGCACTTGTGAAGCTGTATTTCATTTTTTGGTAGAATAGAATAAATCTATAGTAATTCTCCCCAAACATGGTCAACGCAACTTAAGTATTGGAGAATTTATACTTTTTCTGTTAATGTGACAGCCTCTTTCAATTTAGAGTATTTGAAGTGACTGATTGATTGTAGGTGATTTGAGACATAGAGTGTGCTGATAACCCCTGAAATGGAGTGGGTGCTTTATAAAAAAAGTTATCAGAACCTCTGGGTGTGTGTGTGTGTGTGTGTGTGTGTGTGTGTGTGTGTATGTGTATGTGTATTCATTCTGTGCCCAGTGTAATTGAGATCTGAAAAGTCACTCTTATTAAATGATTATTGTATTAGAATATGTGATGTCTGTTATTATAGTTATGCATGTATTTGTAGGGTACTTTATAGTTTAAATTCAGTACATTTAAGACTTTCTATTGAACTAGACAATAATGAATGATCTGTTTCCCCAAGTAGGAAATTTTTTGGTAGCTTGGCTGCTTCAGGAGAATAAGAGTATAGGCACCTAGCAGTTTTGTATTCTCTCCTTTGAAAAATGTGGTTGAAATCTCCTTAAGGTCTTTTCCACAAGAGAAACTAAAATAATAATATATTTAGACTCCTTCCTGCATTTGTAGAATAAATATATTAATTTATGTTTTAGTGCATAGTTTCTGATAATGATCAATATTGTGTTCAAACCCTAGAGTTTAAGCTATGGCCCTGAATCTGTACTGACAATTTTTATTTAACAAATGTCATGCTGCCTCTTGCATGCCCCACACTGGGGATCAAGCCAGCAACCCGGGGCATGTGCCCTGACAGGGAATTAAACTTTGACCTCCTGGTTCATAGGTTGATGCTCAACCATTGAGCCACACCAGCTGGTCTGCATGCTAGGTTTTTAACTTGATATTATTTTTATATGGTAAAAGTCTTGAGTAATACTTTTCTATTTCAGTTGAAGTGTAGAGGAAGCGATACTTCCTCTAGGACTTTTCTCTAAGAATATAGATAGCTTCTAATACTTTGTCATAAAATCTTTTAACAGATAACATTATTGCAGATGGAGCATAATTTTGATATTGTAAGTATGTCCTGAATTTTTAAAAATACTTCAGATTTTGTATTTTGAGGTTGTTGTTTTTGTTTGTTTTGTTTAATAAAAAAATGCCTTCTTGTTTTCAAGATGAACCATGCTTGTCGAGCCTTAACATACATGATGGAAGCCCTTCCTCGATCATCTGCTGTTGTCGTAGATGCAATTCCTGTCTTTTTAGAAAAGGTAATCCTACTTTTGCCCAGTCTGTTCAAAAGCAGGGGTAGAGGAACCAAGTTGAGGACTCATGACTTCTGAATTCTAAAGTAGTACCTCACATTGTGAGGCCACAGTTTGTATTCATTATCTAGCTAAAATATATTTTTAGCTAAGATTCCAAAAAAGCATTTCAGAGCAGTATTTTAAAGTTGATATTAATAAAATATTATAAAATCAACTAAGGTTTATAATTTTTAATAATGACAATTACCACATTAAAATCTATCAGAGAAGAACTTAAAGCACTTGATAAAAACTAATTTTATTATTTTTAGAAAACATCTCAGTGAGGTTATAGCTATTTATACCCTCATTTTATAGCTGAGAAAGCTGAAATAGACAAACTGCCTTGCTCAAGGTCATATAAAACATTTTTCTGTCTTAAGACAGCAAAGTCGTTGGAAGCTGTTTTGGCTGTATGTTATAGCTTAAGCTGGTTTCCTATGATGGATTTCACATTAGTAGCCGTGTAGATTGATGGAAATTAAAGAAAATACTGTGGTTAAGTGACTAGAAATAATTTGAATGATAACATTAGGTTACCTATTTTTTATGTTTCCAGCTGCAAGTAATTCAGTGTATTGATGTGGCAGAGCAGGCCTTGACCGCCTTGGAGATGTTATCACGTAGACACAGTAAAGCCATTCTACAAGCGGTAAGTGTTGTTACCAAAGCACTATATTTCATTTAATGTTGGATTTTACACTCACATTTGTAGCAGCTCCTAGATTGTAATCTCTGTAAGATATTAGGCTTTTTAATTGCTCATGAAGAGTATTTCTTCACTTTAACAGTTTTCTATATTTTAGGGTGGTTTGGCAGACTGCTTGCTGTATCTAGAGTTCTTCAGTATAAATGCCCAAAGAAATGCACTAGCAATTGCAGCCAATTGCTGCCAGAGCATCACGCCGGATGAATTTCATTTTGTGGCAGATTCCCTCCCATTGCTTACCCAAAGGCTAACCCACCAGGTAAAATAGAACCTACTTTGTGTGTCAGACACATTTTTATTACGTTTTTTAAATGTTAATTTTAGCCGGGTTTTAAATCTATCAACTGGATGTATAAATAAGAAATGTTGTCTGATCTGTGATTTTTTTCCTGTGTTAACCCAGTTTCACTTACCATATTAAGTATTTTATAAATGTTGGTAGATTTACGCAAATGAACAGTATTTGATATGCTTGATATCTTCAACTATTTTACTTTAAGGGATGAATTTGTTATTTTAGCAAAAATTGAGTGTTTACTATGTGATATGATCAGAATTTCCTTTTGGAAAGATTACTCTTTCCTGGAAGGCATTTGAGACAAGACTTGGGGGACAAGATTAGGATAGAGACTAGACATGTCCTGAACGGAGATGAAATGGAAAATGTAGACTGAGGCTCTCTGGGGAGAAGAACAGGAGCAGTTATTTAGCAGATAGAATCAATAGACCTGATGATGCAGTATGAGAATTGAGGCTTACAGAGACTGCGGTGGAGGACAGATCATGAGTTAACTTTCAACTCAAGGTTGTAGAGAAATTGTATTTCCTTTTAATATAAATGTTTTAAAGTATGATTGCTATAATAATGATTATTGGATCACTCTGGAGTGCTTCTCTTCTAAGGTGATCAAGACACAAGTAGTACCATTCATTTTTAAAAACTTACTAGGCTGAGATAACTTATGGGGTTAGAACAGAGAAATATGTTCTTTAGGTAGCTGTGATTTCAGGTCTTATTTTGGAAGTAGGCATGACAGTCAGAGAAGTTAAAAAGTTGGCCACTATTGTAGCACTTTTTATAGACTTAAGTAGTGACAGCGAAGTAGGTGTAGAGCTTTTGTAATACCAGAATTCTCTCACTTTCACACAAGTAAGCTTAGTTATCACATTGTAAGCCCATCTATTAGGAAAAACAAGTTCTTTCACACTTGTCATTAAATTGTTTCTTTAGTTCTTATGTCACTTATTTAAGATGTTTTCTCAATAAAGCCACTCTAATAGTATTTTCCGATTGTTGTTAACGTGAATATAAAATCTATAACTAGTTTTTCACATTATCAATAAACCTGGTTCACACACATTTTTAACTTTTTAGTGCATGCATGTTTTAAATATTTCTACTGGGAATGCTTTTTAGGATGATAGGATTTTTTATTATAATGTTTAGATATTAAAATTGTAGAAGTACACTATGGAGTCATATAATAAAGGTTTATCCATATGTGATGCACAGATGATCTGACCCTTGTCCTCTTCCTCAACCTCCCACAAATAAAAACACAAATGAGTTAAATAAATAAAATAAAATTACAAAAGTATAAAAGTTGTTCCTCCTTTACTGTATATTTGCTTTTATCAATTGGGGCCTTAATGGAGGAGAGAGTTTCTATCAGTAGGATTCTCTTTACTTTAAAATCATATTATTCTTTGTACTTTGCTTAGGCTCATTGCATTTTCAGCCAGCCTTCAAGAGTTTTGGGTTAGGAAGAAGATAAGGTAGTGATGCATGACAATGAGAATGTTGTATATTAATAAACTTTATTTTTCTTTATTAAAAATTAGGACAAAAAGTCAGTAGAAAGTACTTGCCTTTGTTTTGCACGTCTAGTGGACAATTTTCAACACGAAGAGGTGAGCATTTAGTTCTTGGTGTTATTTTCATAAAGTCCTTGCATTGCTGAATCACAATATGACAATTTCTTTTTTTTCCCCTTATGTTTGAAGAATTTACTCCAGCAGGTTGCCTCCAAAGATCTGCTTACAAATGTTCAACAGCTGTTGGTTGTAACTCCACCAATTTTAAGTTCTGGGATGTTCATAATGGTGGTTCGCATGTTTTCTCTGATGTGTTCCAACTGTCCAACTTTAGCTGTTCAACTTATGAAGCAAAGTAAGTGGTATTTTATTATTCTACTTTAAGCAGGAGAAGTGGCTTTAAAAAAAAAATCTAATAAGTAAAGTCAACATAAGTCGAGCAAGTAAAAGATTGCTAATGTCATAGGGACTGTATAATAAAGGAAGAAAAATATTGTCTAATTGTGTTAAGACAATGTATCAATGCTTTCTACATATGATTTTTTTTTTAAATATATATTTTATTGATTTTTTACAGAGAGGAAGGGAGAGGGATAGAGAGTTAGAAACATCGATGAGAGAGATACATCGATCAGCTGCCTCCTGCACACCCCCCACTGGGGATGTGCCCGCAACCAAGGTACATGCCCTTGACCAGAATCGAACCCGGGACCCCTGAGTCCGCAGGCCGACGCTCTATCCACTGAGCCAAACTGGCTAGGGCTACATACGATTTTTAAAGTATATAATATAATAAAAAATTTTCCTTGTGGTTCCAGGGCTTAAGATCTGTACAGTATCAATTATGTAATATTTATTAGATTTTCTAGCAGTTCATCTGATTACAGAATGCTTTTATTCTCCCCGAAAAAGTTGCAAGTTATACAGATGAATGTCACTGATGTTTGTTACTTTAGTATTTCTGAGCCTTTCCCATCCCCACTCAGTATGTAGGAAATAAAGTTTTATTGCACTGCTATTGCAATTTGCTCTCACTTTCTTAACCCTTAGATTTTACAAGTTAATGTGTGAAGATAACAGAATTTAAAAAATATATTTGATTATTGCTTGTAGAGTATTGGTCATATTTGTATGAAACACCTATAGTTGTGGGTAACTTCATATTCATAGTTCTAATCTCTGAAGGTGTTACCTTGGGAGGTAGGGGTGATATGCACTAATAAAAGAGCCCTTGATCCCACTGCCTCAGATAGACTGTTGAGTTGTATAATTTACTAAGTAGTATAATTTAAACTGCTTTTTGAAGGGAAACTAAGTTCTATTTTTAGTTTCATTACTTGTGAATTAGTGCATTGGCACATAATTTTTCAGAAAAGTAGTGTTGCTGGGTGATTTACTGATAATATTCCTCTTAAATCATTGATACATCCCCAAACTTGGCATTCCAGGAGCACTGTTTTTCTTTTGCTATGAGCAAAGTGCTCTCTGCCTAGATAAGTCTGGGAAAAGTTTAAATAGCTCCTTTTTTTGATGTAGTCACAATATACTTCACTTATTAAAATCCCTAGGAGTTCTTTGAATTTTACCTAGCCTACCATTTTCTAAAGTTTGAGTACAGATTGTCTCTTGTTACTATGGGGCACAGCATTTCCCTAAATACTGGTTTGGGAAATTGCTGCCTGACTTTTGTTTGTTTAAATATGGATTTTTTTTCTTTTAATATGATGAATATTTTCACCTCTTTTGCATACTTCAGGAAGTTTACCACACCTTCATACTATAGGGGCTGCTAGATATATTTTCTTTCTATAACAATAAAACAATGAAAACATGAATCTGATCTTCTTTAAAAAAGTAAAGAATCCTTGTGTGATATTGCCATGTATTCACGTTTCTTTGGGAAGTTGGCAAAATGACCTTTTTAAGAAAAGTTTAAACATTTTCTTTACTATTTGTGAAATTTCTAAGAGGCAGAGATTACCTCTCTGCCCAAATCAATGGTGAATACTTTCCTTAACAACAGATCTTACTGATTACTGGCAAAACATTTCACTGAAATGTTTATATATATTTTGTCCTGTATGTAGTATGTATACAAATGCACACACCACAACCAACAAAAAGCCAGCCTATTTTAAGGTTGTTGCTGTTAAGAGTGACTAAACCTTGTGGAGGCTGAGAACTCTCCATTCACACTGTATATTAAACTGGCTCATGCAAATTCTTCCATAAAATGGTGTCTCCTGGGAATGGAAATCTGTGGTAGAGGATAATTTTAATGATTTTGTCCTTTTATGGCATGCTTAATGTTAGATAAGAAAATGTCTTTCCTAATCACAAAATATGGTAAGATTCAGATGTTTTTAATTGCTTTGTTTTATCCTATTTGCCACACATTTTCAGTTTATTTGAATTGAAGACAAGTATACAAAATACTTAAATTGAGGGTTAGAACACATTGAGTGTACTTTTGTACAAAGCACTGTGTTCCTCAAAGAAAGTAATAAAAGATTCCTAAAGTTTCTGGGTGGATTTGTGATTAGGTGTCCAGCTAGAAGATTAGAACTCAAACTGAAGTCCTCAGAAAGAAATTTACAATTTTTAGAAAATTTTCTTAAGTATTTGTTATACCTCATTTGGATCTTTTACTTTAACTTCAGTAGTATATTGCTCAAGAAGAAAATAATTTTTCCCTCCTAGGGAATGATTGCCTTTTAAAGTAGGTAATATTATCTAATGAACAAAATAGAAACATATTCATAGATACAGAAAACAGACTGACAGCTGTCAGAGGGGAGGGGGCTTAGTGGACTAGGCGAAATAAGTGAAGGAAACAAGGAGGGGAAATCATAGGCACAGACAACATAATGGTGATTACTAGAGGGAAAAGGGGGTGGGGGAGGTAAAAGTGGTTTAAAAGGCTGATAAATGGTGATGGAAAGATAATTTGACTTGGGATGGTGAACACACAAAGCAATATACAGATGATGCATTATAGAATTGTACACTTGGAACCTATATAATTTTATTAACCTGTGTAAGTAACTCAATAAAGTCAATAAAAAATAAAGTAGGTAATATAACTAGTTTCACAGGCTTTTGTATTTTGTTGTTGGTTTTACAGACATCGCAGAAACACTTCACTTCCTCCTGTGTGGTGCCTCCAACGGAAGTTGTCAGGAGCAGATTGATCTTGTTCCACGCAGTCCTCAAGAACTCTATGAACTGACATCTCTGATTTGGTAAAGATCGAGCTAATGATCACTGTGCTTTTATAAGAGGGTGTTTTACTTTAGAGGCCTAATCTTTACTAATATTTTGAGAAGCTATTAAAATAATTGCACTTTTTCCCCCCAGTGAACTTATGCCATGTTTACCAAAAGAAGGCATTTTTGCAGTTGATACCATGCTGAAGAAGGGAAATGCTCAGAACACAGATGGTGCGATATGGCAGTGGCGTGATGACCGGGGCCTTTGGCATCCCTATAACAGGATTGACAGCCGAATCATTGAGGTAGTAGTTTCATTGTACTGTTTAAATGTGTCTATTTTGGTGGAGAGAGGGTGTAGGGATGGAGTGGGGAGGGTGAATATGTGTGCTTAAACATGCTCAATTTTGAATTAACTCAAGATTTTCTCATTTTGTCTCCTGAGAAGAAGGTCCTCATTTCTGTTCAGGTCAGAAAACATGATGTTGTAGTCCTGCTTCTGCTGCTAACTACCTGATTGACTTGGAGCAAGTAATTTAAGTTCTTTGTTCCATAGTTTCCTCATTTCTGAAAGGAAACATTTGAAGAGTTAGGCTATATATTTCTAGGTGTCCAGCTAGAAGATTAGAACTGAAGTCCTCAGAAAGGAATTTTATCTTCTATCCAAAAGAAGTCTCTCAAAAGTAGAGATTTACATAAAAATAGATGTTTCTCAGTATTTTTAAGAGCAAAAATGTGGAAACAAATTTAAATATCTATCTCTAGGTGATTGATTAATAAACTCTGACACATGAATAGGTTCATATATAAACCAGACAGTAATGGGATAAATTTTATGGCATAATATGGGATATAAATGAAAACAATATTCAGAATTATGTGACTCTTTTGGGAAACAAGCAAAATAAGAGAAAAGAGGAATAATAAATACATAGGAAAGAAATAAACCAAACTACAGAGATTTTTTTTTGTGAGGTTTTATGTGGGATTTTATTCTTATTTTCATACTTTCATTATGTTTGCACTGAAATATTTCAAAAATTTCTCAGGTCAGGAAAAATTTGCCCTCATTTAGGAAGTGTTGGTAACTGCATTATTTGAGATGCGATGCATCTCAAATATGTGATTGTCAATATGTGATTCCTTTAAGTGTCAATATAATTTCTAATTTCAAACTGACATTTGAATTTTTAGAACATCACCCTTAAACATTCTTTAAAGATATCTTCCAGTTGGTTTCTAAAAAAGGATTTTTTTAAAACTTTGAAACTAATGACATGTTGCAAAATCAAAAGTTCTTATAAAAATATCTAAATTCAGAGCTAGCTTTTATGAGGAAGTTAAGTATGACTGACTGCTCTTTTATGTATTGTTAGCCTTAGTGTATAAGGAGGTCCTGTTCTCTAATTCTAAGCATTCTTTTTAGCATTTTTCCAGTGATTGCATCTTCACTGTTAACTTTCTATCTTGTATTTCCTAAGTGTCTTGCCTTCCATTCAACATAGAAATTCCATAGTTTGAACTGTTATAAGAATGAATATTTTGTCACTTAGTAGGCTGTCTAAAATCCAGCAGACAGTGTGAATCAGACTGTCTTAGTATACAAATGTACTGTAATGCCTGCAACTCCTAGGCATCAGGATTACTCTGTTAATTCGAGTTGTGTCTTAGAGCATCATTTAAATGGAAAGTCTTGTTTACTTAAGGATAATTTTATAGAATCATTTTGTTTAAAGTAGGATTTCAGTGGGTTAAGAATTTATGATGTAAATAACTTTATAACCTAAGAACTAGATACTAGTTCTAGTCTGGATAATATTTATGGATAACACATTTTTTTTCTATCAGCAATGTTTTAGGAGCTTTCTTAATACAAATGGTGTCTTCATGTCAGTGATTCTACATGACTGGATTCTTCATCAAGATTTTTATCTGTTTTTATGTCTTGGGGAACCTGATAGGGCTGTGGTATATATTTATGTTTAATTGAGAATGATTTTAATTGAGTTTTGTCATCCACACTATTAAATTTAAGTTAGCATTTATGGAGGGTCCCCACTGTGTCTTAAGTTAATAAAGTTCTCCATGGTTATATTCAAGGTTTCTCTCTCTTTGCTCTCAGGCAGCCCATCAGGTCGGTGAGGATGAGATAAGCTTGTCCACTCTGGGACGAGTTTATACTATTGATTTTAATTCTATGCAGCAAATCAATGAGGACACGGGAACAGCACGTGCCATTCAGAGAAAACCTAACCCCTTAGCCAATACTAACACTAGTAAGTGCCTTTATTAAACTTAAGTAATTAATTTGTTGTTGTTTTTATCATGTGCTTTACTTGACAAATAAGCCAATATTTCTTAACTGGTATCTTCCCTATGATCTTTTTACTTATGTGACTTGCAGTATCCTGGCATCTGATCGGAATTGTCCTGTTTAGGTTTTTTTTGTTTGGTGTTGTTTTGATTTTATCTGATTCTGTTTCCCTAATCTACCTTTAGATCCACCCACACCTGTCAGGTTAGTTCTTTCCAATCTTTGATTCTATATCTTTCCACCAAAATTCTCTTTTTAACGAATGAAGAATAGACAACTGTGACGCCCCCCCCCCCCCTCCAGATTTCTGACATTTATTCCTCTCAGGGATTTAATCCATTGCTTTTAAAGCACTAGCTTAGAGTACAGAGGGTCAGCAAACTTTATCTAAAAAGGGCCAGATAGTAAATATTTTAAACTTTGCAGGCCATATAGTCCCTGTACTTAACATTGCTATTGTAGCTCTAAAACAGCATATACAGTTATATTAGCAAATCTACATGCTTGTGTTCCAGTAAAATTTTATTTTCAAAAATAGGTGATGGGCAAGATTGGGTCTCTGGACCATTCTTTGCCAACCCTTTGGTCTTGAGCTTACTTTTCATCAGTTACCTTTTATCTATACCTTATTCCCTCTAAGCAAACTGACAGATTACCTTGTTTTTCTGTATCTTCTAACTAAATATTCACTATTTATTTCTTACCGGTAGTTTAGTTGTTTTATGCTGAAATAATCCCAGTCTTTTGTTAAACATACTTAGTGAAATAACAGGCATAGTATATTGGTGCCTTGTTCTCTTCAGCTGGCCAAAAGGGTGAGTAATTTTTCTAGCTGGCTAAATTTTGTCTTCATGATCCCGTTGGTATCTTTCTAGACCCCAGTTCATCACATTAGATGGGTTGATTTGTTTTATAATTAGAAATGTTTTAGCATTTCAAATACTTACATAGGCATGAATGCTTTAAATATTGTTTGTTTCTGAAATCTGTAACTATAGGATTGAACATGTTTTATAACAGGTGGATATTCAGAGTTAAAGAAAGATGATGCTCGAGCACAGCTTATGAAAGAGGATCCGGAACTGGCTAAGTCTTTTATTAAGACTTTATTTGGTGTTCTTTATGAAGTGTATAGTTCCTCAGCAGGACCTGCGGTCAGACATAAGTGCCTTAGAGCAATTCTTAGGATAATTTATTTTGCTGATGCCGAACTTCTGAAGGACGTCCTAAAAAATCATGCTGTCTCAAGGTGTGTTCATGAAAATAGTGAAAACATTTTAGAAATTCAAGTTTCTACAAGTAATTTCTGAAATCTTTAAAGTATATGTGTAATATAGAAAAAAATGTGTATTTGGAGTATCTTGAGCCCTTTGTTTTAATTACACTTTAATATTATTACACACTATAATAAAAACAAAAGTTGAGCTTTTAAGAAAAGTTTTTGTTTTAGTAGACTAGTTTCATAATTAAAATATTTTTCTCCCCAATTTAAAGTAGTATGACCAAAAATACTTGCCAAATTCAGACATGTTTTATGTACAAATGTGTTTTTTTGGATTTTTTTTAGCCACATTGCTTCCATGCTATCAAGTCAAGACCTGAAGATAGTAGTTGGAGCCCTTCAGATGGCAGAAATCTTAATGCAGAAGTTACCTGATATTTTTAGTGTTTACTTCAGAAGAGAAGGTAATGTCATTTATGATTATTTTTTTAGTCTGAATAGTATTTTAACAGATCAGAACAGTTGTAAAGGGAATATTTTATACTTCATTGTATAGTTATTGGAATATTTTAAGGCACTACTCCAGTTGGAATCTTCAGAATGCAATTAGTCCATTCCTCTAATTGGAGGAATTTAAATGTTGAAATCAGCCCAGGAGACATGATACTTTTCCATTTTCTTTTTGAAGACCTCATAGATGAAGCTGTGTCACTCATTCAGGTTTTATCCTTTTATAACCTGCCAAGATATTCAAAGAAGTTCTTTCTCATCAACAGAAATCTCTTGATGGCTCTTTTGGTCTTTTAGGATACTTTAGTCTTGTGTGAGGGTACAGAAAATAATGGTATTTCCCCCTCAAGTAATCTTTAGCTTTGTTTTCTATCTTACCAACAATCCTGGTTCTTTCTGCATATGATCTATTTTCTATTTTTTGAGCACCTTTGCTGGATTAATATTCACATCTTAAGAATGCAATAGACAAAAAGTCCAATGCCACATATTAACATGAAATAGAAGGTAGACTCGCTCCACTTCCCAGAGATAATATCTATAGTTAACAAATCAGGAGTATGTACAAATTGATGTTTTCCATGCTCACATAAACATTTGGCGTGTGTTTTTGTTTTTAGCTTTAGGTTATCCTGTATTTTGCAATCTGTATTGTGTTTTTGGTGTTCTATATTTTTGTTGTTGTTTGCTTTTCAGTTCTACTTTTCTGACTTGGAAGTATATCAGAATTAGACTATTTTTTCCAGGGTGATTTTTGTTTTACTTTGATATGATCAATTATGCCATTATATTGAGTCTTCTTCCCCCAATAGCATATATATATATCATGTTTATTGGGGAATCTTGATTGTTTCTAGTGCTTTGCATCCACCGTTCTTTGAGGTTTCCCTTATATATCACTTATTTATGAAGATCTTTCTTTACGTCTGTAAAATCCCCCTATTTTATGTTGCAACAGCACCATATTTTTCCTCTCATAAGCAGTTTATTCTTTATTTGTAATATCTTGCAAATTATGTCTTTCCCATTAGTCGGTAAGTGCCCTGAGTTCATTTTTTATATCCATGGCCATACTATTTCTTTAGTACCCAGAGTCTAGCATATGATTGTCACAAGTATTTGTGAAATGAATGCCTGAAGTTTGAATTAATTTGGACATCCTTTTTTTTTTTTTAAGAATGTGATGGAAAGCTCTGGACTCTTTCCGCAGAAAAATGTGAATATGTGAGCATGCACTCACATGCATTGAGACACACAACATTGCATACAATTTTATTGTTCTTGGACCATCCCCCATGTACATCTTCCCATGATCCTAGCCTGGATATAACCCCTGCCATATAAGTTACTGTTTAGCTTTCCTATACACTTCCAAGGGTGTGAAAATCTTCTTCACCTTTCCATAGCTGGTGGTCTACTTTTGGCAGCAGTGTTACTGAGAGCTTGTCTCATTGTAGCATTTGAATTTAACTAATGATTGTAGTTCTTTTACTCCCTTTCTGATCAAGCCCCACAGGTGCACTTTGTTTCTCTAATTGATTATTACTTATTTTAAATTTCTAGTGCAGCCGTGGGCAAACTACGGCCTGCGGGCCGGATCCGGCCCGTTTGAAATGAATAAAACTAAAAAAAAAAAAAAGACCGTACCCTTTTATGTAATGATGTTTACTTTGAATTTGTATTAGTTCACACAAACACTCCATCCATGCTTTTGTTCCGGCCCTCCGGTCCAGTTTAAGAACCCATTGTGGCCTTCAAGTCAAAAAGTTTGCACACCCCTGTTCTAGTGGGACTTTACTTGTGACCCTATTAAATTTCCTGTGTTTGCTTTTTGAATATTAGAAGACATTCAATATAAATATTTTTCTTTAATTCTGAATTTGCCTACTACTTTTCTAAATGGAGTCAAGTTGTAAATCCTGGCATCTAGACACCCCCATCCCCATTTGCCAGGTACTTTTTATTCATTCCCTATAAATCAGTGTTAGCATCAATGGGTTTAGTAATGGCAGGGAGTCGATCATGATTAAAACTGACTTGTTTTAATTCCTATTACTACGTAGGTGTAATGCATCAAGTAAAACACTTAGCAGAATCGGAGTCTTTGCTGACAAGTCCACCAAAGGCATGTACAAATGGGTCAGGATCCTTGGGGTCCACAACGTCAGTCAACAGTGGAACAGCCACGGCTGCCACTAACGCTGCAGCTGACTTGGGATCCCCCAGCTTGCAACACAGCAGAGATGATTCTTTAGATCTGAGCCCTCAAGGGTAAGTTAGAGTCGTGTGGTCACGTCTGTGCTCTTTGCCTTTAACTCTGCCCTGGTGGCTGAGACTCACACAGGGAATAATTTGTTAGAGAGAGTGCACACTATATTTTTTCATCTGTATTTTGTTAGATGTTTAATGGGAATGAGAAGAAAAATGAACATTTTTTGGAAACCTTGTTATATTGAGCCATGTTTGGGAACCACAAGAGATACGTGGTCCATTTCCATTGATATAGAAGGGAACTAAGGCTCAGGGAAATTAAATAACGGTGTCACATACTTATTTTACAGATGTAGGATTGAGTCCTCATTTCTGATTCGATAATCTTGAATTACTGTGTTACATACAGCATACATAAAGAAAATTATCTGCTTCTACCTTTTTATCTGTTTATAGTTCCTTTTTTCTACTGTGCTATTAAGAACATTACCAGATCCTCATATTGGTTTTAATTTTGTTGTGTTGAAATGAATCACACTCTAAAAATGTTTTTGTTTCTTTGATGTTAGAAATTTATTATTGCTGTACGAGTGGTGCATGATGAACCAAACTCAGTTCTGAAATTCAGGATGTATTCAGGGTGTAATGCTCCTTTTTACTCCTTTTTCGGTGAAAAGTAGATCTTGCTAAAATATATGATAAGTGGGGTCTAAATATTTAATCTTGTAAAATGCAAGATGACATTGTCCAGTGAAACTAGCCCATTCAGGATTCCAGCTGCTTTTGGCGCCACCTGGTGGCAGTTGTCTACTTTAGTTTAAATATGAATTTTGGCAAATCTGGGACTTGGGGGCACAGATTGGGACCTCTGGCACAATTGCTGTCACCTTAGGAAGCCCCTGAGCTTGGGTGGTACCCATATTATGGGCCCAATTTAAGCACATTGGATCTGGAGAATACTGGGAGCCCTTTCACTTTCCTGTTCTCATTTTCCCTCACAGCCTTGCCTGCCTTCCTACTTCCTCCCCAGCTCCACTCTCTCTCCCTAGCAGCTGCAGTAAATCTTAAATTATGCAGGGTTTTACTATATAGCACAGGCATAGCGCCTGAGATATCATAGGTACATGGTGAAATATGATACATTTCAGACAAATGCAGTATTTCTGAGCCATTTAAATTAAGGAATTAGACTTGATTATTATAGGTTCTAACAGTTGATAATTCTGAAGAAAGAGGAAATACTATTTCTCTTAAAATTCCTTCAGAGTTAAGTGGTTCCATTCCCTTCTAATACAGTTTCAAATGTAAAGTTCATGTAAATTTTTAAAGGGGGAATTGTTCAATCATGTTAAGTTTCTTCTTTGAAAGTTCTCTTGTCCTGTTTTGTTTTTGATGGACATGGCAGATGTTGGAAGAATTTTTCAATTTTGCCAGTTT
The DNA here is from genome assembly GCF_028538775.1 of Myotis yumanensis. Classification (NCBI taxonomy): domain Eukaryota; kingdom Metazoa; phylum Chordata; class Mammalia; order Chiroptera; family Vespertilionidae; genus Myotis; species Myotis yumanensis. Next base: position 29,260,029 of record NW_027223759.1, on the reverse strand, counting down.
TATTTGGGTCACAGACCAACTGAACCAGAATATCTTTTCATCTTTTCTGTTGCATGTAACTTGTTATTCCAAGAGATATTTCAAACTATTTCTAATGTTGTTAAGAATAGTGAAAATAACACACAAATGCTATATATATTCTGTTTAATATATTCTAATTCAAAACAGGTTTATTTGTATTATCACTTGCTAGATTTATTTAGGTAATTTTGTGTGGTTATTTTTTAAATTACTAAAGTATTTGTAAATACATGATTTAGAATGTTATTGCCATTGCACACCATGAAATTTTTTAGGTAATATTGGAAAGTATTTTTATAATATTATTACTTAGAGTTGGTACTTGTTGTCATTTAGGTTAGGGAAGAATTTATTTATTTATTTATTTATTTTGTGCACCCCCTTGTGGTCTTTGTGCGCAGTCTTGTTCTAGTTGAGCCTTGATTGTTGTAGTTAATACTAGAGGGATTTGACCACCAGGCCGACTGGCTGTGAGAATCAGCTGTGGAAAAACTTCTGTCCTCTGGAGAGGTGCTAATCTAGCCTTTGCCTGAGGCGATCCTGCAAATGGCTCTGCCCAGGGCTTGGGCGGGGCGGGTCCCAGGGGATCAACAGGGCCGAGGAGGGAGCAGTTATGGCTGCTTTCAGTCCCGTTCCCAGAGGCTCTGCTTCTCAGAACCCCAGCAACGGCTGCAAACCTCGGAGAGAAAGCTGCCCTCACGTTTCAACTGATGCCAGACAATCCCCCTTCTCCCATTTGCGTCTGAGTCCCTAGAGACTTGACCAGATCTGGAGCTCAGAGTCTGAGACTCCCTCCTGATTGAAAACAACAACCGCGCCCTCAGCCACCAGCCCGCTTTGTGCGCGCACCTCGGTACCTTTATATTTTCCACACTGCACCTCCTCTGAGCCTCAGTATGCTGTTCTCTTTCCTTCTAGTTGAAGAGTCTCTCCTCAGCCAGCCTTCCTGTGGTTCTGGGTGATGTCTGTTCCGTCTTTTAGTTGTATTTTTTTTTTCCTTATTTGTTTTTTTTAAATTAAATCTTTATTGTTCAGATTATTACATTTGTTCCTCTTTTTTTCCCCCCATAACTCCCCTCCTTCCAGCTCCCACCCCACCCTCCGCCCTCACTCCCCACCCACTGTCCTCATCCATAGGTGCACGATTTTTGTCCAGTCTCTTCCCGCATCTCCCACACCCCTTTTCCCCCCAAGAATAGTCAGTCCATTCCCTTTCTATGTCCCTGATTCTATTATAATCACCAGTTCATTCTGTACATCAGGTTATTTATTCACTTGATTCTTAGATTCACTTGTTGATAGATGCATATTTGTTGTTCATAATTTGTATCTTTACCTTTTTCTTCTTCTTCCTCTTCTTAAAGGATACCTTTCAGCATTTCATATAATACTGGTTTGGTGGTGATGAACTCCTTTAGCTTTTCCTTATCTGTGAAGCTCTTTTATCTGACCTTCAATTCTGAATGATAGCTTTGCTGGATAAAGTAATCTTGGTTGCAGGTTCTTGGTATTCATCACTTTGAATATTTCTTGCCATTCCCTTCTGGCCTGCAAAGTTTCTGTTGAGAAATCAGCTGACAGTCGTATGGGTACTCCCTTGTAGGTAACTGACTTTCTTTCTCTTGCTGCTTTTAAGATTCTCTCTTTGTCTTTTGCTCTTGGCATTTTAATTATGATGTGTCTTGGTGTGGTCCTCTTTGGATTCCTTTTGTTTGGGGTTCTCTGCGCTTCCTGGACCTGTAAGTCTATTTCTTTCACCAGGTGGGGGAAGTTTTCTGTCATTATTTCTTCAAATAGGTTTTCAATATCTTGCTCTCTCTCATCTTCTGGTACCCCTATAATTCTGATGTTGGTACGTTTGAAGCTGTCCCAGAGGCTCCTTACACTATCTTCGTATTTTGGGGTTCTTTTTTCATTTTGCTTTTCCGGTTGGGTGTTTTTTGCTTCTTCGCATTTCAAATCTTTGACTTGATTCTTGCCCTCCTTTGGTCTGTTGTTGGGAGTCTGTATAATATTCTTTATTTCAGTCAGTGTATGCTTACTTTCTAGATGGTCCTTTATCACACCATCGAGGCTCTCATTAGATTTCCTGTACATCTCATCAAGTTTATCGACAGACTCTAGAAGCCTCTTGAGAGACCTCAAAAGTGTGGTTCTGAACTCAATATCCTCCCTTGATAGTTTTGTCCTGTTTCTTTGTCTCCGCATTTTTTACACTTTCTTGGTACACCCCCAGTGGTCTTTATGCGCAGTCTTGTTGTAGTTAAGCCTTTATTGTTGTATGGGAAGAATTATTGTACTCAGATTTAACACACTCTTTTTGTTTATGATTGCATAGTTCTTTTTAATACTGGTTCTTCACATTGTATACTTGTTTTATGTACTTTTCTATATGTACTACATTTTAACACAGAATTAGGTATCCTATTTTGTTTTATTTTTAATAGTTTATATAAACAGCTAGCTATTTTCTGAATTAATTATTTTCTGTGTTCTGTACCTCTAGAACATAACAGACACAGAGTCAGCATTAAATAATCAAATGGAAGATACCCTGTTGTGGCAATATTTATTAACTCCCTATTTCTGCCATTTTAGCTTGCTTTTCAATGAGTGATGATAAGAAATCATGGTAATTGCTAAACTTATCTCATATTTTCCCATGTGATAGTCGGTTAAGTGATGTTCTAAAGAGAAAACGACTGCCAAAACGAGGGCCAAGAAGGCCAAAGTATTCACCTCCAAGAGATGATGAAAAAGTAGACAATCAAGGTAATTCCTTTGATGAAACTACGGGTAGGTAAAAGGGAAATGGTAGTAGTTAAAGATATAGTTTAAGTATCCTATTAAAACTGCTGATAGCCCAGCCAGTGTGGTTCGGTGATTGAGTGTTGACCTATGAGCCACGAGGTCACAGTTCGATTCCCAATCACTGCACCTGCCCAGGTTGTGGGCTCGATTCCTAGTAGGAGGTGTGCAGGAAGCAGCCGATCAATGATTCTCATCATTGATGTTTCTATCTCTCTTCCTTTCCCTTTCTCTCTGAAATCAATAAACATATATTTCAAAACAAAACTGCTGATAGTTTGGAAGTCTCCTGAATACCCAGTGTTCTTAGTTCTTTTGGCTAATCTATTAAGAATGAGAATCTTGCTCTGGCTGGGTAGGTGAGTTGGTTAGAATGTAGTCCCGAAACACCAAGATTGTGGATTTGATACCCATCAGGGCACATTTAAGAATCAACCAATGAATATATAAATAAGTGGAACAATAAATTCAGTTGATCTCTCTCCATCTCTCCCTCTCCCTCCATTCCTCTCTCCCTCCCTCTCTCTAAAATAGAAAATACTGAAAAATAAAAGAATGAGAACCTTAAAATTCAGTTGGTTTTTGTCAGTTATTGTAAAATAATTTAACTATCATTCTCTCTTCTTTTCATAGCTAAAAGCCCCACCACTACTCAGTCACCTAAATCTTCTTTCCTGGCAAGCTTGAACCCAAAAACATGGGGAAGGTTAAGTGCACAGTCCAACAGCAACATTGAACCAGCACGAACTGCAGGAGTCAGTGGTCTTGCCAGGGCCGCTTCAAAGGACACCATATCCAATAATAGGTGAAGTGGGGAAGATCTATATTCTATTCTTTGATTAGAAAAACAGCACATTTATTGTATGGAGATGAAACTTGGACACAGACCTTTAATATGTGCTCAGAAGTGGCATAGTTCAAGAATGTAGTATTTTCTCAGTTTTTAAGTCCTGTGCCTGGCTTTGTCTTGAGTTCCAGTGTTACATTTTAAAGATCTTCTAGACAAAAAAATCAACAGGGAAACAGCGATCCTAGACAACACACTAGATCAAATGGATTTTTAATACTTTGTTTTTTTTTTCTATTTTTAAAATTTTGTCTTTATTGTATAAAGTGTTATAGATATTCCCTTTTTTCCCCCCATTGACCCCCTTTCCCACTCCCATCCCCTCCCCAGGCATTCACCCTAACTGTTGTCTGTGTCCATGGGTTATGCCTGTTCTATATAATGAAAGCTTAATATGCTAAGTGTCTGACTGTTTGACCAGTCACTGTGACACACACTGACCACCAGGGGGCAGACGCTCCGATTGGTAGATTAGCCTGTTGCTGGGGTCTGGCCGATTGGTCCTTCCCTGACCCCAATTGTGCAACGGTGGGGTCCCTCGGCCTGGCCTGCACCCTCTTGCAATCTGGGATCCCTCGGGGGGATGTCAGAGAGCTGGTTTCAGCCCGATCCCCACAGGCCAGGCCAAGGGACCCCAGCGGTGCACAAATTTGCGTACCAGGCCTCTAATATTCATGTAATTTGTTTAATTGATATCTCCTCTCCCCACCGCCACACCCCTTCCCTCTGAGGATTCTAAGTCTGTTGCATGCTTCCATGTTTCTGGACCTATTTTTTTATTTTATTTTGTTCATTAGATTTCACATATAAGTGAGATCGTGTGATACTTGTCTTTGATCTAGCTGCTGGGACTCATGTATTTTCAAAACCAAACAAATTATGTTCCCCAAGGAATCTGTTTCTCAGTTTTGATCCAGGTACTGGAAAATTGACTTTTTTGAGGAAGTGTTCATACACGTATTTTTATGACACCCCACTTCTCCCCTTTACAATGGAACTTAAGGATCTTAGAGTAGAGGGTTTTTTAGGAACTTAGAAAACTACCAGCTAACCTGTTTATACCAGTTTATGGCTTTTAAGAATTATGTCTTTAAAGCCCTTGAGAATTGTTTTATTTTGTTGGCTCTGGATGTAGCATACCAACAAAGGATTACTTCCTCTGCAAGTAAGAAATTTTAAAATGTGAAATGTCATTGGAAAACAGTCTCTTTTTGTTTGGTTGATTGGTTTGTTTGGTTGGTAGTAGTTGTTTTTCAGAATTTCAGTTAGTAAAAATAATAGAGCAAATATATTTCTGAAGCTATTTGAATTTGTAATTTAGACAGCAAGGTGTCAGTTGTTGTAGTTAATCATGTAACTAACCAGGACTTGTTTCTGGTCTATAGGGCTCTACTTCAGCTCTCCAGAGAACACAAGTAAAGGAAATGCAGATATGTCTGTATCTTAGAAAGTAGTCATGTAAAATCGCTCTCAGCTGAATGCCTAGGAAACTGCTACCTTGTAGAGTCCCAAGAAGTTAGAACTTTGGTTTACTCTTCATGCATGTGTGCACTTCTCTAGGTATATCTTCAAAATGAAACTTAATTTGGCTAATGTGAAGTCTGAATTTATTAGTCTAGAACCTTGGCCAAAAAAGGTTTTATATGTAGCAGTTATTTGCCTTTGACCAGAAGTTATAATTGAAATTCTTTCTGTGTACACTGAGCTATATCTCCTTTTCCTTCTTGCAGAGAAAAAATTAAAGGTTGGATTAAGGATCAGGCACACAAATTTGTTGAGCGTTATTTCAGTTCTGAAAACATGGATGGTAGCAACCCTGCATTGAATGTCCTTCAGAGACTTTGTGCTGCAACTGAACAACTCAACCTCCAGGTATTGTATCCAGTGCATCCTGCTGGCCCCTTTTCAGTATCTTCCAGCACTCTCTGTCTTGCTGTTTTTTTTTTCTTGTTTATAACTCTAGCTTTCCGCCAATTTAATCCTAATAGATAGACTTTTTAGCTAGATATGTGCTATCTTAGCATTGACATTCTTTAACTTAATCACTTGCTTTTATGCTTCATTATTTCATCATTAAATGTACTATAGAAATCTCATCTTTGACCTTTTTTTGTGACATTCCATATTTATTGACAAATGAAGAGACTTTAGAAATGTCTCTCTAAAACCTCTTTAGTTTACAGGCATTTGAGTTGATAGGACACTCCTTAACCCCTTCATCTGGATTCTAATAGTAGTTAGAAAGGGTTCAGGTTTATTAAACCTTTTATATTTCATCTGATTCTTCATCTTTTCACTTTTTTTATGTATTTTGAACAATTTGAGTAGTACATGTTTTTCAAGAAATTTACCATTTTATTCAGATTTTAAATGTATTAGTTTAAAGCCCTGCCCTAACCGGTTTGGCTCAGTGGATAGAGCGGCGGCCTGCAGACTAGAAGGTCCCAGGTTCGATTCCGGTCAAGGACATGTACCTTGGTTGCGGACACATCCCCAGTGGGAGATGTGCAGGAGGCAGCTGATCGATGTTTCTCTCTCATCGATGTTTCTGGCTCTCTATCCCTCTCCCTTCCTCTCTGTAAAAAATCAGTGAAATATATTTTTTTAAAAAAATTTAAAGCCCTACCTTGTGTTCTTTTATTTTTCTATTATATTATAGCTCTTTATTCCTTAATTTGAATTCTCATCTTCTGTTGTTGTTGAATTGTGAAGGTTTTTCTTTTTATGGTAGTATGAATACTAGTTTTTTGTTTTGAAATATTTAAACTTTTGTGAATGTTTTCCGAGGATCTACCAAGAGTGCACCAGGCCCCTCCCTTTTTTTGTATGGTATTGAGGATGAATTCAGTTTCATTTGGGAAATGTAAATTATGCATTCGGTAAGGGCTATTGAAATCAATATAGAAATACTGTTTCTGACTCTTTCAGGTGGATGGTGGAGCTGAGTGCCTTGTAGAAATCCGTAGCATAGTCTCAGAGTCAGATGTTTCATCATTTGAAATCCAACATAGTGGATTTGTGAAGCAGCTGTTGCTATATTTGACATCTAAAAGTGAAAAGGATGCTGTGACCAGAGAGATCAGATTAAAGAGATTTCTTCATGTGTTTTTTTCTTCCCCAGTAAGTTATCTAATAATGTTTGCATGAATCTTATTATAAGAATCACTGTTCACTTATGTATCTTTTCATCCCAGTAGTAATTTCCAGTAGGTTTTGGTCAAGATATTCAGGTAAAGTTTCTAGTTTGCTTGTACACAGTTGGAATCCTTGTTTTTTTATATATGAAGTAAGCAGTAAAACAACAATAGGGATTTAATGAAGCCAGTGCCAAAGTTTCCCTGGTCAGTGTATCTTGAGTCTTTGGGTTTTTTTTCTGCAGGACAACCCATTAATTGTTGTCTCTCCTCTGTGAATGCATTTTATTCTCAATATTTGTTTCCAAACTTATTGGAGTTTGAGATAGGTGATAGATAGATAGATAGATAGATAGATAGATAGATAGATAGATAGATACAGTAGACATAGTGTAGCTATAACCATAAGGTAGACATATATATATTTCCACTTTGTATATAAAACATAGCAAATGCTTCTTGACGTAGGATGGGGTCACAATCCAATTAACCCATTGTAAGTTGCAAATATTTTAAGTCAAAAAGTTATTTAATACATCATAGTTTCACCCCTGCCGAACATCATACTTCAGCATAGCCTACCTTGACCATGCTTAGAACGAAGTACGGTTTCTACTGAATTCTTGTCACTCTCGCACCATTGTAAAGTTGAAAAATTGTTAGTCAAACCGTCTTAGGTTGGGGACCATCTGTATTTAAAAAATTCCATTCAAAAGTGCTTAGTCATATTTACAATGTGGATTATAAGGCCAGAATTCAGAGTAGCTCCTCTTTCTTTACCCTCAGTAGCTGAGAGCTAGAGAATAACTATTCTTGGAAACTTGATTTTACACTACTGGTTTACAACTGCTTAAGACAAGGCATCTCTAGGGAAGTTTCTCTGGCTCATCTGTGTAGTAGGGCCAAGGATAGCTCTCCTGTGTGTGAGTGCAACTCCTTACCATGCCTTTCTAATTTGTGAGGATTTGAGCATTACTTATATTACTTTAACTTGTTATTTATTAGAGAGTCATTAGATGTGTAGCAATATTGGATTTCTCCCACACTTAAGATTTTATACAGATGTCATCTCTTTCCTGAAATTCCTTGGTGCTTTCTGGGTTTTAGGAGTTCTACAATATAATACATGAACCATATATTACCTGATGTCCCCAGTAGATTCTAAATATCACTCCAGATACAGTAAATATTTCTGTGGCAAAGCATGAATATTTCTACTAAAAAAATACAGTCTCATGTCTGTCTGAGTCAGATTTTGCCACCAAATGAAACAATAAAAGAGAATAGATGGTTTCCCTTTGTAAAACTGCCTGTTAAAGTTTCCTGTTGAAGAGTGTTCCCTGTTCAAGAGGCCTTGTTTAACCTATTGGTTTATTTATATCTTTAGCTTCCTGGAGAAGAGCCCATTGGAAGAGTAGAACCAGTCGGTAATGCACCTTTGTTGGCATTAGTTCACAAGATGAACAACTGCCTCAGCCAGATGGAACAGTTTCCAGTCAAAGTGCATGACTTCCCCAGTGGGAATGGGACAGGAGGCAGGTAAGGATCATCGCCTGAGTGTGCCCTTTTCCTTTGACTGCGCTTAATTAATCTTGTTGAGGTAAAGTGGCAAGAGGTCTGGTAACATCTTCATCTGCCTAAAGAGCATTTAGCTATTATTACTAAAGAAATTGAATAGTCTAAAAAGTAAATAAAATACTGTTTATCTTTAAAATCACACTGTTTCTTAAACATAATGGTTTAGAAATATATAATTCAGTCACTATTGGCAACTTGCAATCTGTTTTCCATAAATTGACATACTTTATAATGCTTCAAGAATTTTGTGGATCTGGAAAATAAAACATTTACGTTTCTGTGCAGTAATGTGATTTTATATGTAATGTGGGTGCTTATAACTTTGTATTGTGATGGGTTTTAACAAGTAAGTGTTTATTTTGAAGTTTTGCTGTTTTAAATAAAACTTGTTTTTTCAATAATATAGTAGTTTTATAGGATTCATGAGATACTGTAGAAAGAATTATTGTAGGAGTTAATTGTTTTGTTTTATATGAAGTTATAAGCTTCCTAGAATATTATAACTAGAAGCCTGGTAAATATGAAGTTAGTTTTTTTAATTCTTAAAATACACAATCTGCTGTGTTTATAAAACATTCAAATTTTTGATTGAATTAAAACTGTGCATCTTGAGTAGATAAAGTGATCAATGTGGACTAGGTTGTTTTTTACTTTGAAATTTAATATAGAGTCTGATATTTAGGTTTTTTACTTTGAAAATTAATGTAGAGTGTGATATTTAGGTTTTTATTTTATTTATTTATTTTTTATTGATTTCAGAGAGGAAGGGAGAGGTACAGAAATAGAAACAACAATGATGAGAGAGAATCATTGATTGGCTGCCTCTTGTATGACCCCCACTGGGGATCGAGCCCGCAACCCAGGCACTTGCCCATGACCAGAATCAAACCTGGGACCCTTCAGTCCGCAGGCCGACACTCCATCCACCAAGCCAAACCAGCTAGGGCTGATACTCAGTTTTGATCATTATGCCATACTGGAGTATTTTATAAAATGAGGGGATGTTTCCCACTATGCTGAGAAAACCATGAAGCTTTTCATTTTTATCCAAATTTATATACTATTAAATAAGTATGTACATATTTATATATCAATATACAGTGGGGCCTTTACTTACGAGTTTAATTCGTTCCATGACAGAGCTCGTAACTCAAATTACTCGTATGTCAAATCATTAAAGTGAACGAGTGAGACACGTGATGCTGGGCTGATGTTGTGGCGATCACTGTGATGTTTGCTGCGCCAATTAGTGGTGGGGTATCTGAAGCTGGCTCGTAACCCGAATTTTAGCTCGCAACTCAAAGCAAAAAATCGGCCGAGAGACGGCTCGTATCTCGAAAAACTTATTAGTCAGGACACTCGTAAGTCAAGGCCCCACTGTACTGAATATTCTTTCCCATAACTCCTATTTACATGCTTTACGGAACCTAGTAGATAACCATATTTTAAGCTTATCTGTTATCTTACTCCTGCCAGCCCTTTTCTGAAATGAGCAGTTAAATAGCCTTACCAGATTTAGACTGGTGTAGCTATTGAATTACTTCTTTCAAAAGAATATAGCAAAATTTGTACACCTGAAACTAATATAAGTGTGTGTGCCAACAGTAAAGTTTTAAAAGTGATTTTATAGCAGACATCATTTTATTTGTCATTTTATAATAAATGTCTTGAATTGCTGGTGTTTACTTTGTGCCTTAAGAAAATGCAGAGTTTCTGTTATCTTGCTTTTATTTGAATTAATTTTGTTGATTTTGAAAATAATAGAATAACTTTTTTTCACAAATTATCTTGAGCTTTTCTCTTAACAGAGGATCACAGGCTTTAAAATTTTTCAACACACACCAGTTAAAATGCCAGTTACAGAGACATCCAGACTGTGCAAATGTGAAGCAGTGGAAGGGTGGACCTGTCAAGATTGACCCCCTGGCTTTGGTACAAGCAATTGAGAGATATCTTGTAGTTAGAGGTACTCTTCATAATGTATATTGTGTGTTTGTATGTACTTTTGGGATAAAATTAAGGAGTTAAAATTATTTCCCTTCTTATTGCTGTTTCTATTAAAACCTAGCATCAAGAACTTGTGTTCCCGTCATTTATTTTATGTGTAGTATATAGAAATGTGTTCAACATAGTAGAGGTTGACTGCTTACTTGAGTGATGAGTTAATTTTTCTTGTTGGAATATAGTAGAAATGACAGTTTGTATTTGACACTTTTCTTAGATGTTTCTGCTTTGTAGATCAAAGTGTGTTTCTAAGACTATATTAGCTTAAACGTAAATACAGGCTTTTCTTTGTCGTGTAAAATTTGCTAGGAGTTGAACAACCTTCTTGGGTTTTTAGGTTATGGAAGAGTAAGAGAAGACGATGAAGACAGTGATGATGATGGCTCTGATGAGGAAATAGATGAATCTCTGGTAAGGTACTATTCCCACCATGTTGTCATGCATAATGTTCAGGGCCTATAGGTTAAATAGATTCTGTTTTGCTTCTTTCAGGCTGCTCAGTTCTTAAATTCAGGAAATGTAAGACACAGGCTACAATTTTACATTGGAGAACATTTGCTACCGTATAACATGACTGTGTATCAGGCAGTACGGCAGTTCAGTATACAGGCTGAAGATGAAAGGGAATCTACTGATGATGAGAGCAATCCTCTAGGAAGAGCTGGTATTTGGACGAAGACTCATACAATATGGTAAATCTCAAAATGATTTTGTTTGTTTTCTCCAACTTTGACACTATTCGTGTATTTTGGAATTGGTTCTAATGGCTGACTTGCATAAGGAGAGGGGACCCTAAATCCTACATTTCATCATTAAAAGCCTCTTCAAATATCTTACCTTGTGTGTGAGCACCTGTGGGTGCATGAGTGTGTATATTTATCTTCCTCATTAAGTCAACTAGATACAAAATATATTCTTGGATATAATTATAGTTTATATATCTACTTTTCTAGATTTATTTCCAGTCTTTAAATAAGACAAACATTTTTGTAAGATGTTCCTTTAGCTATTAGAAATCGGGGCATCTCTGAATCTTGAGAAACATTTGGATGCAACTTTGTCTTGTTTGTGAATGTCTGCTACTTACATTTAAAGAGAGCTGTTCTTCTCAGAATTCCTAAGCTGGTGTTCTCTTCTAGGAAGCAGTCCCACTGGTAATTTTCTGAGTCTGTAAGTAGGGAGAGCGAGGATAGATCTCACAGAGTTCTTTGGTAACTCTAGTATCTGTGGCTTACACTTTGGCCTTGTAAAATAATTTGCAGTTTTATAATCTGCTTTTGGTTTAACTGTACCCCTGTCACTTTAGGTACAAACCTGTGAGAGAGGATGAAGAAAGTAATAAAGATTGTGTTGGTGGTAAAAGAGGAAGAGCCCAAACAGCTCCAACAAAAACTTCCCCTAGAAATGCAAAAAAGCACGATGAGTTATGGCATGGTAAGTTGTAATATGAAGGGAAAACTGCCGTGGGTCAGTATCTTCCTGTCTTCATAGTTTTAAAGGAGTGATTTATTTCTATCTAGGAGTAGTAAAATCTTTGAGTATAATAACTTAGAAAAAAATGAAGTTACTACCAACATTTGACGGTTTTTAATTGAACCCTTGACTTTAAAGTCTAGAGCATGAAAACGTAAATATCTGCAAAATTAAATTTGGAAAGAAAGTTGGGAAAAACTCATATTCTTTCCATGAAGAACTCATGTTTGCATGAAGGCTAGACAAATTCAGTAACAGAACACATTCTCTAAAGAAGAAACTGATCATTGGCAGATTGGCCCTTAATTTTTATTGGCATTCATTATGATAGTATAATCCAGTAATGTAGAAGGAATAAAAAATTTTGCCAGTAGAGTGTAATAGCATCTCCTAAAGGACTTCTTTTTCTTTACAGCATTTTCTTCTCGTTTGATTTTGCTGGTTTCCTTCCCCTCTCTTTTATATGATGGTAATGCTTTAGCATTTGTCCACATTCTCATTCCATGGGGACTGCCTTTATCAGGGATTTCCAAACACTGGTGTCAGTTGATGAAATTTTCCTGGTTTACATAAATAAGGGCATTGTAGGAATTTTTTTTTCCATAAAGCCAAGTTTATTCTTTTTAAAGGGGTCTTTGTTTTGAAATGTTTGTTTTTTTGTTTTTGGTGCTAAAATTCGCCTTTTTTATACAATGATAGTGTTGTGATTTTTAATTCTTTTGCTCAGTTAAAGCAAATGGCAACAGTGTCAATCCCTCATTTATTTTTATTTTCATGCTACTTGGTGAGATATAAGAATAGAGGAATCACAATTCCTACTTGGAATCTGTCACAGTCTACCCTGTCATAAGCCTTGGATTAAATAACCAAATCTGAAATATACAGGCAGTTTCTATAACTGAATTTAAATTCAAACATTTTGTCTTTACTCCTCTCTGGCTGTTTTATTGTTAGTTATTATTTCTGGTATAAAGAAATGCAAACAAGTTAGTTTTTCTCCTTTATGATGTTTATTTGGGTATGGGAAGGAAAGTATAAATTTCATAAACCTGGATGAATTATGTATAAGGTTTAAAAAAAAAAGTTCAAGCTATCAATTCTCTACCAATAAGTTCCAAGCATTAAATCTTAACAATTTACAAGTACTGTTTTTAGGCATGATAAGATGACACTGGCTCCATTAGCTTGGCCTTTCTAACTATAATACTTTACTTTGATCTTTTGCCCTCTAGATGGAGTGTGCCCATCAGTATCAAATCCTTTAGAAGTTTACCTCATACCTACACCACCTGAAAATATAACTTTTGAAGATCCATCATTAGATGTGATTCTTCTTTTAAGAGTTTTACATGCCATTAGTCGATACTGGTATTACTTGTATGATGTGAGTATTACTGAAGTTTTCTGTGATGTGTTATTCATTACATGTTATCTCATAGTTTCTGTCTAGTAATTTATGAATTTCCTGTTGTACTAGAAACAGAAACAGTGACTCAGTTAAATGCAGAGATCCTGGCCCAGTGAAGTTAAGCTACAGCATGAAATTGAACATACTTTTATTATAGTTAAAATTCTTTATGTACATTTAACCCAGAGTTCATTTATCTAAGTTAAGATGTATGTTAAGTAAAGAGTTGGGTGAAAGTTGAATGCGGCCTTTGATATTTACATAATGTAGGGAAGAATGAAGGAGTTGGCCTTGCATAAAGTATTAGCTCCCACATCAGTGATTGAGCCAGTACTCATGGCATGTGGGGGTTGAGTTTCAGCTATGCATTACAGAAATTCTCATTTGTGTTAGGACACAACAATGAGAAGCTGTATATTGTATTTTGAAAACAAGTGAAATCTGGGCACTTCGTATACATATTTGGGGAAGAGATAGTGAATATAGTCCTGTTTTACTACATATTGACTTTTTTCTTAAACATTTTGCAGAATGCACTGTGCAAGGAGATTATTCCAACTGGTGAATTTAATAACAGTAAGTTGACAGCAAAAGCAAACAGGCAGCTTCAAGATCCTTTAGTAATCATGACAGGAAATATCCCAACATGGCTTACTGAACTAGGAAAAACCTGGTAAGACTACCACTTCTATAATGGTGGCCTTGGGAGGGTTATCATTGTATTGGTCTTTATATTTTGTTACAGAAACAGTGTTTAGTGAACCTGTTTAATGTGTTTAATAACATTGTCATATTTGATCACAGCTTGCTTACTAGTGTAGCTTTAGCATCCAAACAGACTAGGCAAGCTGGAACTAGTACTAGATCTACTGATTGTATATGTCTACCTATATGAAATAGAAAAGTACACAAGGATATTTGACTGAGGAGATTCAAATCCTCTGCCACGATAAAATCAGATTCCAAAAGTGGAATTGAGTGATTCTCTGATCCTGCTTGGGTCCACACCTATATTCTTAGAAACTATAGATCTGCATTGTCAGTATAATAGCCACTACCACATGTGGGTATTTACATCTAGATTAACTAAAGTTAAATAAAATTAGAAATTTATGTTTTTAGTCACACTAGCCACATGCTCACATATCTACCTGTATTAGGCAGATACAAATACTGAACATTCATGTCATCACAGGAAGTGCTCTGGTAGCTCTGTCAAAATCATACATCAGGAGGCAAGTAGAACCTCTGTTACTGCAGCTGCCATTTGCATCTTTTAGTGACTTAGAAATGCTAAAGCTAAGAGGAAAATCATGAACTGATAAAGCCACCAGTATTTGTGTGTATATGGAATGGGGTGGGTCACTAACTTGTGAAGTGTTGATCAGATTTTAAAATTTAGCTTTCACTAGTCATGTTATACTTCCTAAAGGTCTTTGGGTATATTATAGACAATCTTGAATAGACTTGATTTCAATTTCAAACATAAGAATTTTAATGATTGAATTTCAGATTTCACAATGAAAGGCTACTTAATGTATTATTATGTGATCACTTAACAAATTTCATACAAGAATTAAGGAAGTTCTTCAAAATTAGTTTACTTAGACCATTTTTATTGGTCATATTTACAATTATTCTGTATCATATTAAAACTTGTTTCTAATACAGGGTTTTTTATGGTTTCTGATTCTAATTCAGATAATAAAGTTATATCACATCTTTTTACAGCCCATTTTTCTTCCCTTTTGATACCCGGCAAATGCTTTTTTATGTAACTGCATTTGATCGGGACCGAGCAATGCAAAGATTACTTGATACCAACCCAGAAATCAACCAGTCTGATTCTCAAGATAGCAGAGTTGCACCTAGATTGGATAGAAAAAAAGTAAGTTTCTCCACCAATTTTTAAAGATAAATCAAACTGAGCGTTTCAAAATAATGGGAAAACTAGAAATATGGTACATCTAATTTTACCTATTGGTTTAGAGGGCTGCCTTAGTCACAGTCCTCTCTTTGCTTATCTTTTGTAATCATCTTTTATCCATGTTTTCCTGTTAGTCTCTTGGAACTGTGCTATTTGTGATTCTTTTTCAATCTCCAGTTAGAGTTCTTTTTCTCAGTTTCTGAAATAATTTCTGTAGTTCTTTTATCTTTTAGTCTTCATAACTCTTGTGCCAAGAAAAAAATCTTTTCTTTTCTTGCTGAGGCTTTCTTCCTTTCTAAATTAGGAACTCAAATTAGCCCCCCTTTTATAATTGACTAGAGGCCCTGTGCATGGATTCATGCACCCATGGGGTCCCTCGGCCTGGCCTACAGTGATTGGGCCAAAACCGCCTCTCCATCCCCTGAAGGGTCCCAGATTGCGAGAGGGCACAGGCCAGGCTGAGGGACCCCAATGGTGCACGATCAATCGGGGTCGGGGAGGGACCGTGGGAGGGCTCCAGGGCATGTCCAGCCCGTCTCGCCCAGTCCCTATCCGCCAGACTCTAGCACAGTGGTTCTCAACCTGTGGGCCGTGACCCCTTTGGCGGTCGAACAACCCTTTCACAGGGGTCACCTAAGACCATCCTGCATATCAGATATTTACATTACGATTCATAACAGTAGCAACATTACAGTTATGAAGTAGCAACGAAAATAATTTTATGGTTGGGTCACAACATGAGGAACTATATTTAAAGGGCCAGAAGGTTGAGAACCACTGTGCAGCAAACTAAGCGACTAGTCAAAGGGTCAGACACTTAGCATGTTAGGTTTTCATTTTTATAATTGATCCCTATGCGGTAGGTAGAATTAATCAGCTCTACTTCATTCCCTTAGCAAATTACTCCAATTAGAAGAAACTGAAACAAAATCCTTGATAAATTTTATGTCCATAGACCAGTTAGCCCCCTGTGTTGTTGACTTCATCTTCCTGTGCTTCTAATATGGTTCCACATTCATAGCCCTAAAACACACAGCTCTAAGCCATTTGCATCTGAGACCCAGTCCTACACTTATGCCACTACACTGCCTTTTACTTAAAACTTCTCTCCTACCTCTTTTCTTGCTGAGGATTCTTATGCGAGTCTGTCTTCTCAAAACATTTATCTCCAAAAGTCTCATAAGAGCCATTAGTAATGACAGAAGAAGAGAAGTGGAAGGAATGAGAAGCAAAACAAAACCAAAAACATTATACTTTAAAAGAAAAAAACAACACTCGCTACTCCTATCTTGATAGGTGTCATTAGGATTCCATAAAAATTGTGCTGGTAGACTTTGGAGATCTGCCAAAACCTTCCTCGTCCTCATGAATCTCATTAGTAGATGTTTGCAGTAGAGTTTGTCGGATCTCTGCAGGTCAGGGCCAGTAGTAGGTTTCCAGCTCACCTATCACCTCCATTCCTATTTCTTCCTCATCTGCCTATCTTTAAGTGTACCCAGGGATATGTTAAGTTAATGCAGCCCTGAATTGCTTTGATGTTTGGCAATGTTTCAGAGATCCTTCTCCAACTTGAATTTTCTGAACTTGCCATGGGCTCAAGATAAAAATTACACTTACATCTAACTTTTCTTCATGTATGTATGCCAGGAATGCTGTCGATGTTTATAGTAGTGCAGCTACTTCTTAACCTTTTCTGAGGTATGCTTTGTAAAAAAATAGTTTTTTAGCAGTTTAGTTAATTTTTTTTGCACTTTAAGAAATAGCACCTGTTTATTAAAGTGTAATGTGTACTTATTTTCCTCACTTTTGTACTTTATCTTGTAGCGTACTGTGAACAGAGAAGAACTGCTGAAACAAGCTGAGTCTGTGATGCAGGATCTTGGCAGCTCACGGGCCATGTTAGAAATTCAGTATGAAAATGAGGTGAGTTTTTGAGTCGGGACAGTTTTGAGCATGATTTGTGTCCTTGATAAGATTGTCATTAGAGTTTCTTGGTCCTGTGAAATTCTAAAAGATAATTGGGAATTACCTGACATCTGGAAATTTTTTAAAAAAACAGGTTTACTAAGATATTATTTGTGTATAATAAATGTACATTTTTAGGATGTACAATTGTAAGAGTTGACAGGTATACAGTCTGTAATCACTACTACATCATGATCAAGAAAAAAATACAACCACCATCACAAAATATTTTCTTGGACCACTTTATAGTCAGTGCCTTGCTCTTTATCCCCTTTCCCTGCCCCTGTAGTTTTGTCCTTTTTTACAGTCATAATAAATGGAATTATACAGCATGTAACCATTTTTGTTACTCTTCTCTCACTTAGTATAATGCTTTTGAGATTCATCCATGCTGTTGTTTCCTTTTATTGCTGAGTAATAGTAATAGACCATTCATAGTATGTTTCATCACCAGTTGATATACATTTGAGTGTTTCATGTCATTTAATATTTTAAGATGTCTGTTTTACCTATGGAAATAACAGTATTTGGATAAAGGAAATAGACTGATTTGATCTGTGATTTCTACTTAGCATAGGAATAGTAGGCTAAAGGGAGAAAGAACTGACTTTAAAGCACCATCTCAGGTATTACTGCAGTTTTATTCATTTCTCTCTTTGCTTCTCTCTCCTCTTTCCCCTCCTTTCTTTCCTCCAAGACCCAGTGGAGAACAAAATGTACAAAGTCCCTACCATCATGGGACTTTTCTTTTAGTTTGGGGAGGTCAGTACACACACACACACTCATACACATGGCTATGAGATGAAGAAAAAGAAAGGAAAATAGGAAGATGGAGCATGATGGGGAGGGGACAGGGTGTTCTAAGGTGACATTTGAAGAGAAGAATATCTCTAGCAAAAGAACAGACATGCAAAAGCCCTGAGGCAACATTCCTTCCTGGTGGCAGATGACTGTGGCTGGAGGGTGGGAGGAGGGATCATAGGACACGTGGGCAGTTTTTTTAACCTAAGCTTTTGCTGTGAGTGAGATGGGAAGCCTCAGAGGGTGTGGAAGAATGATACAAAACTATGTTTTGTAAGGCTCTCTCTTAGCACTGTGAGTATAGGCTGTGAAATGCCAAGAATGCTGGTGCAGAAACCAGATGAGATATTGGTGGTAACAGTTTATATGTTTTGAAGGTGGGGCAAGCTTAGTGTTTAATGATTGGTTGCAATGTAGAGAGTAAGACTGAGAAGAGCCACAGATGGCTCCCAGGTTTGGATTGGAGTGTGGGCTGAATGCTGATACCTTTCACTGCTGTGGGAAACTAACAAAGGGATGGGGGGATTAGGAACATGTCACCAGGTCCCAACAGATCAGTTTGGAAAGTTGAGTTATACCTTTGGTGGACTGCACCTAATCTTTTAAACTAATTTGGATACTTTTTAAAAGTAACCGTGATAATCCTGTGTAATAAAAGCCTAATATGCAAATTGACCGAAAGTTTGAACAACTAGTTGCTATGATGTGCACTGACCACCAGGGGCAAATGCTCAACACAGGAACTGCCCCCAGCCCGCAGGCCCCAACTGGCAGTGATGGGTGGCAAGCCTGCAGCGCCAGGCCAGCCAAGGCGGGTGCCAGTGGGAGCCCCTGATCGCTCCACCAGTCACCCCACAGATCAGCCCTGATCATAGGCCAGGCCTAGGGATCCTACCCATGCATAAATTTCTTTTTTTTTTTTTTTAATTTTGTTTTATTGCTTAAAGTATTACAAGGAGTATTACATATGTCTCTCCCCCCCCCCCACCCCCTTTGACATTCTCCCGGCCTCCCCTACCCCCCAGTGTCTTATGTCCATTGGTTATGCTTGTACCCATGCATGAATTTCGTGCACCAGGCCTCTAGTGGTAAAATAGTGCCCATTAGTTGCAAATACCGTACACATGAAATACAGCCTTCTTGACGGGACAGTGGTTAGATTTAGCCTATAGACTTTGGTATTAACTTGTCCTTAGCTGCATATTTAGCTTATTGTCTGAGCTGGTAGGACCTTCATAGAACATGAAGGAATATCTAGGCTGAACATTGCCCCAGGCTCATGTATCTCATGGAGGAGGCATGTTCATTTACAGCTGACTGTACAGTTATCTCTGGGGCTTGTTTCAAGATACCAGTGTCCAGGATCAAAACAAGACCACCTACTAAATCAGAGTCTTTAGGATGCACCTACCCCCCATGTGCATGTTAAACAGCTCTCAGGAGATCCCAGTGCACCATGGGCTTGAGAAGCACTGGTGTACTTTCTGAGGCTAAGTTAGCCCAGTGTGTGTTGGTATGGATTCAGACCTCCCCTTATTTGTGTTTATTTAACAAACCGCTGCTAAAGGCTAGTGTGTGCTCCGGCACTGTAGAGGATACAGAGGTGAATTAACCATTTGTATGCCATAAGCGTCTATAGACGCAAGCAGCGGACCTTTTTTAACACATTAAGCGCCCAGCCTGTTTTGTCTTCCGGATGGAAAGTATAGTGTCAGTCACCGGTGACTGACAAGGTGCTTAGCATGTTAATTAAACTCAAAATATCGTGGCAGTTAACTTGTTAAAGTTACCCTTGGGTGCGATATACAGGCATATAATGAAATGCTGACAGTGAAATATGGTAAGTACTTAGTAGCTGAAATGTAAATCCTAAGAAAAGGAGCAAAGTAACTGGGCATATAAGGAGGCTTTTCCTAAAGAGATGACATTTAAGCTGGTTTCAGAGTTGCCATTCACCAAAGAGAGAATGAGAGACAGCCATATGCAGACCATGCCTTAGTCCAGTGGTTCTCAACCTTCTGGCCCTTTAAATACAGTTCCTCATGTTGTGACCCAACCATAAAATTACTTTCATTGCTACTTCATAACTGTAATGTTGCTACTGTTATGAATCGTAATGTAAATATCTGATATGCAGGATGGTCTTAGGCGACCCCTGTGAAAGGGTTGTTCAACCGCCAAAAGGGGTCGCAACCCACAGATTGAGAACTGCTGCCTTAGTCCCTGAGGGTAAGGTCTATAGCTACTTTTTCTCAGAATACAAACTCAGACCATATAGTTTCTTGGAGCTTGTTTCAGGATACCAATGCCCAGGCTTGAAATGACCCACCTACTAAATTAGAGTCTTCCGGGCATGCCTACCCCCCATGTGTGCATGTTAAACAGCTTTCAGAAGATCCCAGTACACCATGGGCTTGAGAAGCACTGATGTACTCTCTGAGGCTAAGTTTGGGCCATAGGGAGTAGGAAATTAGAAAGGGATGCTAGCTCTTATTCTAGATCAGTGGTTCTCAACCTTGGCTGCACATTAGAATCACCTGGGAATCTTTTTAAAATCCTGATTTCTGAGAATGTAGAATCTTGGGCCTCACCCTTGAACTACTGAATCAGAATTGGCTTTTGTAACAAAATCCTCAAGTAATTCATATGCACATTAAAGTTTGTATAGCACTATTTTAAAAATACAGCATTAGCACATGGGATTAGGCACTTTCATAAAACACAGGCACACAAAAATTTATAGAAAAGCAAATAAACTTACCAATCTGAAATCCATAATAGCCTTGGCCATCAATTTTCTTTTAATGATAATTAGTTGGTTCTTTTAACTCTTTCCTCTAAACATCGCTTGATATTGAGCCCTTATGGGCTCATAATTTCCCTCCAGAAATGTAGAATCTTGGGCCTCACCCTCCCGAAATTCTGTTTCTTTGTTACTAATGTGGCCCCACCCCATAACAAAGAAACAATTTCCCGAGGATGAGGCCCAGAAATCGGGATTTTAAAAAAGATTCCCAGGTGATTCTAATGTGCAGCCAAGGTTGAGAACCACTGTTCTAGATGATCAAGACTGAAGAAATACAGTCAGGACAGCTGGAGAAATAATCTCTACTGCGTCCTGATAAATAGCACCTGTTAGTATCCACATTTCCAAGAGGTTTGCAGGTTAAAAAAAAAGGGGGCAGTGCAAATTCTAAAATTTGAAATTGTTCTACTTTTATTCTTCTGTAGGTTGGTACAGGTCTTGGGCCTACACTGGAGTTTTATGCACTTGTATCTCAGGAACTACAGAGAGCTGACTTGGGTCTTTGGAGAGGTGAAGAAGTTACTCTCAGCAATCCAAAAGGTAATATTAATCTGAGTTAGTCAATTTGTGTTACTCAGATCAGGTAAAGGGCCCTTACAATTCATTAAATATATTTAATTTGTAGTAGAGGACCATTCTCTCTGACCTTAATTTATTTTAGCCTTTTTCTTATGTATCAGTTAAGGGAGGCCCTTCCAGCTCTAGAGGACTTAATTACATGATCTTTCTGATTTTGAGAATATTGCATTTCTTAAATGTTCTGAGTTACCAGTTTTTGTTTTGTCTTGTTTTGGGAGAGAGTATGTAAAGTCTGGTCACTTGTTCATTTACAGGAAGCCAAGAAGGGACCAAGTATATTCAAAACCTCCAGGGCCTGTTTGCGCTTCCCTTTGGTAGGACAGCAAAGCCAGCTCATATTGCAAAGGTTAAGATGAAGTTTCGCTTCTTAGGAAAATTAATGGCCAAGGCTATTATGGATTTCAGATTGGTAAGTTTATTTGCTTTTCTATAAATTTTTGTGTGCCTGTGTTTTATGAAAGTGCCTAATCCCATGTGCTTAATGCTGTATTTTTAAAATAGTGCTATACAAACTTTAATGTGCATATGAATTACTTGGGGATTTTGTTACAAAAGCCAATTCTGATTCAGTAGTTCAAGGGTGAGGCCCAAGATTCTACATTCTCATACCAGCTCCCAGGTGATGTCCAAATGCCAATCTGTGGCCCATGTTCTGCTAGAAGCAGAGGCTCAGAATCAGGCATGGTTTTAATGATATATTTCTGAAATATTTGATATCATAGTTTCAATTCAGTAGGAAAGCATGAGTATGTAATTAAACCTACAGTAATTTGCCAGTAGAGAGCTAGAATGAAAATAATCTAAGGAAATCAGTATTCACAGAGGTTTGAATATTTCTAGACTTTCCTCCATTTCCTCTTTTCACATTTTATAAGCTACTTTGTATGTGGAAGACATTTTCATTTGATGTCAAATTCACAAGCTTACAATTTCACTGTAACTGAAGAATGGGCTGTTCATCAGTTATTTTAGAAGTTCCATTTTATTTTCTTTTAATGATAATTAGTTGGTCCTTTTAACTCTTTCCTCTAAACATCGCTTGATATTGAGCCCTTATGGAGACTATATGTCCATCATTGAAAAATTAGTTTATAGGGTCATTGTTTAAATAGAATACTTAAGTATTTTTAAAATTTCATAATATCAGGGCCCCAGATTGAATTTAAATGGGGACTTGCCGAAACCGGTTTGGCTCAGTGGGTAGAGTGTCGGCCTGGGGACTGAAAGGTCCCAGGTTCGATTCCGGTCAAGGGCATGTACCTGGGTTGCGGGCACATCCCCAGTGGGAGATGTGCAGGAGGCAGCTGATCGATGTTTCTCTCTCATCGATGTTTCTAACTCTCTATCCCTCTCCCTTCCTCTCTGTAAAAAATCAATAAAATATATTTTAAAAATAAATAAATAAATGGGGACTCTTTTTATAAAATAAGGGAAATAGTCCTTACTACGGACTGTTTTCCTCTGAGGATTATTTGACCTATTTAAATGACCTCTTGACATGTCAGTTATAGAACTGAGACAATTCTAGAAGCTGTGACTTAAAATATTTTGCATATTTGCCCTAACTGGTTTGGCTCAGTGGATAGAGCGTCAGCCTGCAGACTCAAGGGTCTCAGGTTTCGATTCCGGTCAAGGGCATGTACCTTGGTTGCGGGCACATCCCCAGTAGGGAGTGTGCAGGAGGCAGCTGATCGATGTTTCTCTCTCATTGATGTTTCTAACTCTCTATCCCTTTCCCTTCCTCTCTGTAAAAAATCAGTAAAATATATTTAAAAATAATATTTTGCATATTCCTTTCAGGTGGACCTTCCCCTTGGCTTACCCTTTTATAAGTGGATGCTACGGCAAGAAACTTCACTGACGTCACACGATTTGTTTGACATTGACCCAGTGGTAGCCAGATCAGTGTATCACCTAGAAGACGTTGTCAGACAAAAGAAAAGACTTGAACAAGATAAATCCCAGGTAGGCTTACAAGATGAGGAAACCTCCAAATGGATCAGTTTCTTATTGTAGAAAGATGAGGTCTTTGTTAAGTGGTTTGTATTTGACACAGTTATGTTATTTTAGAAGACTTTAATTTTTTATCACAACTGAAATGTGATTTTATAATGAGTAAGAGGGCCTATAATAACAGCAGTTGCTGAGTAAAAGGCTTGATTAGCAAATAAAATACACTCCTAACTGAAATCAAAGGCTCTTGCTTGTTAAATTTTATATGGGTGTTATATATCTGGGCAGATACTATGTCAGGCTGAATTCTTTTAGTAAGCATTTGAATCAATAAAACTGTTCTTAGGACAGATTGATTGTTTTTTTTTCCTGAAATGTGGCTGAATTTAGGAACAGTCCATTTGTTTCTAGAGAGATTTCAGGATGATATCTTTAAAAATCATAGTGGCTGTATGCTATATTTTGGTAACACATATTGAAGTTTCTTTTAGATTTCATGGGTAATCTTGAGTTTTATATCATTAATTGATATTTTTTACTAAAAAGTCATTTAATTCAGTCTGAGGTTAGTAGTGGTTCTGTATCTGACATTAGAAGAAGGCAAAGTTATATTTTTAAAAAATGGCACAGACTCAGATAGCTTATATTGTGCAGGTAACATGGACCAAAGTTAAATCAACTCCCATTAAGAATGGAGAAGAGATTCTATAGAGTGAAAGTGTCATATCTATATTAATAAAAGGGTAATATGCTAATAAGACCGGGTCGATTGGCCATTTTCCGGCACCCGACTTCTTTCCAGACAAAACCATGGTGGTGGGGGACCGAGGCAGAGGCAGTTAGGGGCAATCAGGCCAGCAGGGGAGAGCAGTTAGGCATTGATCAGGCTGTGGCAGAGGAGTGGTTAGGGCAGTGGTTCTCAACCTGTGGGTCGCAACCCCTTTGGCGGTCGAACGACCCTTTCACAGGGTCGCCTAAGACCATCCTGCGTATCAGATATTTACGTTATAATTCATAACAGTAGCAACATTACAGTTATGAAGTAGCAACAAAAATAATTTTATGGTTGGGTCACAACAAGAGGAACTGTATTTAAAGGGCCAGAAGGTTGAGAACCACTGGGTTAGGGGGTGATCAGGCTGGCAGGCAGAAGCAGTAGGGGCAATCAGGCAGGCGAGTGGTTGGGAGCCAGCAGTCCCGGATAGTGAGGGATGTCTGACTGCTAGTTTAGGCCCTGTGGGATCGGGCCTAAACCAGCAGTCAGGCAGTCGAACATCCCCCTAGGGGTCCCAGATTGGAGAGAGTACAGTCTGGACTGAGGGACCACCCCCCACCCCCAGTGCACGAATTTTGTGCATCAGGCCTCTAGTCTCTTAATAAAATGGAGAGGAGCTTACAGTAGACAGTTGGGGGTTTTAGAATGCCTTTGTGTCAGGGAGGATGATTTGTAAGGGAATTCATCTTAGCTCCCATATTAATTGGTAGTTGTTGGTGATTTTGGAGAAATAAGCTTATTAAGGGAAATAGCCAGATCTTTGCCAAGTCCATATTTTCAATACAATATCTGTTTTCAGATTTTTAGAACCACTTAGGTTTACAGTTAGCAACTTTGTAAGTTTTAAACTACTATAGTCTTATTTAGGATCGATTATCTTTTAGGTAAATAATGGCCCAAGGCCCTGACCGGTTTGGCTCAGTGGATAGAGTGTCGGCCTGCGGACTCAAGGTTCCCGGGTTCGATTCCTGCCAAGGGCATGTACCTTGGTTGCCGGCACATCCCCAGTGGGGAGTGTGCAGGAGGCAGCTGATCGATGTTTCTCTCTCATTGATGTTTCTAACTCTCTATCCCTCTCCCTTCCTCTCTGTAAAAAATCAATAAAATATATTTAAAAAAATAATAATAATAATGGCCCAGGGATAGAAGCAAGGAAAGAAAGTAAAATCATGGCATGTTCCAGGTGCCTTACATATGTTAATTTATTTAATCCACAACAACACTGTGAGACTTAGGTATTTCTGTTATCCCAGTTTTACACGTGAGAAACCCAAGGCAGGTAGGTTGAGTAACGTGCTGCCCAAGGTCACATACCCAGAATGTGAAAGCTGGAATTTAAGCCCAGGCTGCTTGATCTGGAACCCATAGTGTCAAATGTCTTAAAAAATGATTTAATAATCAGTCTGTTTAAAATGACTAATTTTCTGCACTCAGAGGCATCTCCAATCCAGAAACCCATTTGCCTTCTTTCTCCTGTAGTGGATACCTTCATTTTCAGATAGAATTTGTAGTTTTGCCTGTTGGTCTTTCATGCTTAATCTAAAAAAATTTTTTTATATTTTTATGAAACATAACCATATAATCTTAAGCACTTAAAAAGTGAATAATACAAACTGCTTTTAACATTTTTTATAAGAGTGTGACTTGATTTTTCTCTTTTTTTAAAAAAAAAATATTTTATTGATTTTTTTTTTACAGAGAGGAAGGGAGAGAGATAGAGAGTTAGAAACATTGATGAGAGAGAAACATCAATTAGCTGCCTCCTGCACATCTCCCACTAGGGATGTGCCCGCAACCCAGGTACATGCCCTTGACCGGAATCGAACCCGGGACCCCCCAGTCCGCAGGCCAACGCTCCATCCACTGAGCCAAACCGGTTTCGGCGACTTGATTTTTCTTTGTTGGAATCTTTTTTCACTGTAGTGCTATTATATGAATATATATTTGTTATTCTAGTCCTGATTAAGAATTTACAAGGTATTCTCTAGACTTGGACTTTGCAGAGAAAAAATATTTTTATTACTAGATAGTGCATTGTTTGTACTTACTTGAATTTATAATTTCCTAACTATATTGTATTACTCAGTATTGGCTATATACATATATTGAATTCATTAAGATTTGCCAAGAATTTATGAAAAGTTTGACTCCAGAGCCACACTCTTAAGTAGACCATTATGCATAGTATCTTGGCCTTTTTGAGAAATTTGATTTGAATATGATCAAATTGAGTAGCAAGCATCTCATTATGAAGGAACACTCGAGATCTTGTTTCTCATATAAAAACAGTTGGAATCGGAAGTGTTTAAGATTATTTCCTTTATCTCAGTGACTTGGTCATGTGTAGATTATGACAAAAGAAGAAAAAATAGGCTAAGGCTAAAAGAACCCATAAAATGTGTTAGCATGTCTTTTATTTTATAAACACAAAAACATAATTAAGTGAGTGACGGTACTTGACAACCCCCTTCCCTTTTGTGTAGACCAAAGAGAGTCTGCGATATGCATTAGAAACTTTGACTATGAATGGCTGCTCAGTTGAAGATCTGGGATTGGATTTCACTCTGCCAGGGTTTCCCAACATCGAACTGAAGAAAGGAGGAAAAGATATACCCGTCACTATCTATAATCTAGAAGAGTATCTAAGGGTATGTAATCGCGGCGTCCTTTGGGGAGAAGACCATCTGTGGTGATGCAGAACTTTGCCTGTGGCTACTGCTCTGAAGGAGAGGGAAGGGGCCAGTCCACTAAAGCACAAGGTGCCAGCTAGCTGCCTGCACGGACTAGTTTGAGACCTTTGACCTGTGGGATCACTGCATGAAGTTGACTTTTTCAGCCTTAGCTTTCTTTGTTCTATGAGAGGATATATTGGATATTTCGCAATGCCGTATACAATCTTGAGTTTGCTATTCTTAAGCTTAAATACTATCTTAGAAGATCACATTTCACATTTTGTCAGTTTGAGTAGAAATCACTGAAAAGGAGCCATCCCTTGTGACTAAATCACTATCACGCCAGATAAAAATTGCCTCTAACACACACACACACACACACATTTGTGGGTTTGATGAGGCTTTTCAAATTGCCAATTCATGGTCCTTACTTTATAAGCTGAATTAAGGAAAAATAATTTTATATTGAATACAAATTATGTTTTAAATTACAACCCATGAGGTCTTTATTGCTACTTTTTGAAAAGTTTTTTTTTGTTTTTCTAGACATTGAGTGGAAAGAGCATTGTGTTCAAGATGAAATATTACCCTCCACCTAGACCTAACTCTTCCACTAACTTAAGTGTGGGATTTTAGATAGAACCTGTGAAAATTTTTAGCTCTGGTTTCTTCACCAGTTTGAGAGAGAGAGAGAGACAGACAGACACACGATAGTAGAGAATCTTAAATACTATTTACCTGCTGCTTTTCTTTCAATTTACTATTAAATGAAGCATTAACATCCAGATTAAGGTTCTCTGAAAATAATTTATAATAATGTTTTTATTTTTATCTGAATATGTCCTCTATTTCTGAACAAATAGGTTAGTCAAAGTGATTGATGACTAGATAATGTTGGGCCAATTACAGATGCTTTTTGTTACCCTTCAATTTTATGTGACTGCATTTCTATAGTGTGGCTTTTGCTATGTGCACATACTTAGCAAAGGGTTGGGTTCTAAGAACTTAACAGGATATAAAACTAAAAATTTCACATTTAAAACAACAGTAATTGTTACTTGTCCATTTTTTTTTTTAAAGTAATGTTTCACTGTACTTTGTCACGGAAAAAGATTTGAAATCTTGTCATAGTTTGTAAAAGATTTTTCTCTTTTGCAGCTTGTTATATTCTGGGCACTAAATGAAGGCGTTTCCAGGCAGTTTGATTCATTCAGAGATGGATTTGAATCAGTCTTCCCACTCAGTCATCTTCAGTACTTCTACCCAGAAGAGGTGAGTATCTTATATCTAAAATAAATGTTCATTTCTAGTTCTGTGCCTTAATTACCTTAGTGGGGTATTTCTGTGCTATTTAGTCGAAGACTCCACTGTTGCAAACAAAAAGAGGGTTGGGAGCAAGAGGTGGATTTTTGAGAAAGATAAAGCCATTTCCTGAGCAAGGAAAAATATTGAACATCAAATATAACATTTTATACTGTATAAATAACATATATGAACTATATAAATATTCAGTGTAATATAAATATTAAATATAAGGGAGTGGGGTCCATGTGTGATTGAGTAAGCATAGTATCATTGTCAACTGAGACCTGGATGCTTGATGGGGCGTGGGACTTAGGTGTCTGTACTGCTGTAGTTAGCAGGGAGAGCCATGGGTCCAGAATAATGAATCATACTGAGGAGGTCACACTGTGTTTGTTTGTTGTTATTTTTTATTAACTACACTTCCTGGATTAGATGAGACTTGGTTTCAAGAATCAAGTTAGTCCTTGAAATTTTAAGGAAGTGTTTATTAATTAATTTATTAATTGCCAAATTCAGAGAATACTTTTGAGAATGGAAAATATGACTTTATGCATAGTTTTTCTAGCCATCTTAAAATGCAACATGAATCTCAGACTACATGAAATGTCGTAGAACCAGTCCAGAAGATGTTAGGTTTCCCCAGTTCGCAAACCTTTTTAATTTTTTTTAAATACTAGCTTTAGAATACACATTTGTTGCTGGCTGAATCTGGAAATCTTTGAATAACAGCATTTTAATCTCATTATTTTTATGTCCACTTGGGTTTGGTAACTATTGAAGCATGTGGCATCCCTAGCACTTTAAAGCACCAAGTGTCACCTGGACTTGAAAACAGCAAGTGTTGCTCCTATATTTGAGTCCTGTTCCTCACTGCCTAGCTGTGTGACCGTATCCAAGTAATTGTACCTAATCTGACTGCCTTGTCTATAAAATTAAGATAATCTCTGTCTCACTGAACAGGATACATGAAGTACCTGACAGTGACAGGTAGTCAATATTAAATTTCATATGTCCTAAATTGGATTTTCTCAAAAGTATATACTCATTCTGCAAATGGGCAGTTAAACTAAAGGAAAGATGGTTTGATTTGAAACTGATGTTAAGATTTTCCAAGGACACAAAGGCATTTTTTGCTTTCTAACAATCATTCTGTAATGGATAGGTGGGTCCCCATATAGCCCTAAACAACTGTATGGCATAGACGTGCAACTCTTTACAAAATGTGAAAAACTACCGATTTGCTATGTCTCATTTTAACTTACTTCTCCCACTGCTCTCCAGCTCAGTAGTCTATCTCTTGGCTTCCCTTATTGAGTACCCTTGTGATTCCAAAAGCCAGGATTTATAAAGATCTACTTGGTTAGAAGTAGGTTATCACGTTAAAGCTTCTAAAGAACTGAGAAGAGTTAGGAAAACTTAAATCAAGTGTTTGTTTCAGATGTTTTGTTTGAAATTAAAGCCTTCTCTAGAACTCTAAATCCCGACAAATGGGCAGAATTCCTATTAATGTGCAACAGAAGGGGAAATTGAATGTGTAAATGCATTAGAAGAGCACAGTATCTAAAGAGGTCCTTAGCAGAAGTCTTTGATATAAAAATTATACTCTTAATACATTCAGACCTTTTCGGCATACTATGAAATATATTGTATGCACTTCAATCTGTTATACAGCTATTATCTTGAGTAATTCTTTACCCTTATTTAAATGCACAGCTGGATCAACTCCTGTGTGGCAGTAAAGCAGACACTTGGGATACAAAGATACTGATGGAATGCTGCAGGCCAGATCACGGTTACACTCATGACAGGTGAACGCTGGGGTCTGCCAGGGGTTCAATTTATAGCTTAGAATTTGGTAGTCTGAGTATGTATATATTGTAAACAATAAAAGGGGGGGGTATTTTCTTTCTTTTTTTTTTTTTTTATCAAATCTTTATTGTTCAGATTACATTTGTTCCTCTTTTTTTTCCCCCCCCCATAATTCCCCTCCTCCCAGTTCCCGCCCCACCCTCCGCCCTCACTCCCCACCCACTGTCCTCATCCATAGGTGCACGATTTTTGTCCAGTCTCTTCGCGCATCTCCCATTCCCCTTGCCCCCCCCCCCCCCCCCCCCGCAAGAATAGTCAGTCCATTCCCTTTCTATGTCCCTGATTCATTATAATCACCAGTTCATTCTGTACATCAGATTATTTATTCACTTGATTCTTAGATTCACTTGTTGATAGATGCATGTTTGTTGTTCACAATTTGTATCTTTACCTTTTTCTTCTTCCTCTTCTTAAAGGATACCTTTCAGCATTTCGTATAATACTGGTTTAGTGGTGATGAACTCCTTTAGCTTTTCAAAAGGGGGGTATTTTCTAATTTGTCTACATATTAAAGGAGGTTTTCTGATATTTATAGTAAAACAGGGATATCTGAACAGTCCCACACAAATCTTAATTATTATAACAGTAACATTCCACTTGAATTCTAGCTATAACAGCAGAAGCAAATTTGATTTCAGGGTTCATTGTAATGTGAATTCATATGTAGTCATACTTAAATTTGACAGTCTCTAGCTTATTGTGAGAGTTGGCAATGTGTTGTGATTCAAATCTGTATTTTAATATGAAATAATAATAATTATTTCTGTTGCAGTCGGGCTGTGAAGTTTTTGTTTGAGATTCTCAGTAGTTTTGATAATGAGCAGCAGAGGTTATTTCTCCAGTTTGTGACAGGTAGCCCGAGATTGCCTGTTGGAGGTGGGTACACTGTTGATGCTAGCTATAACTGTGTGTGTGTGTGTGTGTGTGTGTGTGTGTGTGTGTGTGTGTGTGTGTACACTTCAGTACCAATAGCGGGATATTCTTTATTTGATTTACAGTGCCTCGTAGTTATTCCAGTATGGTAATATTTCTCAATTTTTGGTTTGTGAGGTAATTCATTAACAGATATAACTGGCAGGAAAACTCGTAGAGATTTATCTTAAACACATTGAAATAGGATTACTATACACTGTAAATGCTGCTTTTGACATTTGTACATTATGATCTTAGATGAGAAGGTATTCTGAAGTGTGAACGTTCAAAGTTGAGTCCTAACATACTTATATAGGTATGAGTTGGTACTCTTTTAAAAGTTAGAAGACATAGGAAACTGTTTGCCTTTATGTTATGCAATGACTTTTTATAGTAAATAAAGCAGATGCCAGGTTCCATGCACTAAATGTATATTGAATATGTAGGTTTAATCGCCAAGGAAGAAATAGTACCTCGTGTGTGTGGTAATACTATACAGCAAAGCAGTGTAATGTTTTCTGATAGTCGTAGCATAAAAAAGGCATGCCTATCATTTCAGTCTGACGCCTCTCATGGCTAAGAAAGTGTTCTCTAAGCTGGTTGTTTGCATCCTGTACACTTACTGAGTCCTTGGTCTCTCTTCCTTCCCTCTAAATTAGGCTTCCGGAGTTTGAACCCACCCTTGACAATTGTTCGGAAGACATTCGAATCGACAGAAAACCCAGATGACTTCTTGCCCTCCGTAATGACTTGTGTGAACTATCTTAAGTTGCCGGACTATTCAAGCCTTGAGATAATGCGGGAAAAACTGTTAATAGCCGCAAGAGAAGGGCAGCAATCATTCCATCTTTCCTGATTACACCGAGGAATGCAGTGTCTGCCTGTTACAGCAAAAGAAAACAAATCATGATTTCTTTTCTAAATGTATCACCTGAGTCAAGGAAACATGTTACTCCTTCTTGTTGTAGGAAAAACGGCTTGCAGATGATAAAAGAGACACTTGGTTGATATTCATTAATGGCCCCATGGACTTAAAGTGATCAGGCCCTAAACCATTGTTGTGATGAGGTTTCTTTAGCAAGTTCTTGTTTAAATTATCATTTATTTGATGAGTGAAGTTTTTAACTTGCTTTGCTGTGTGAAATTTGAAAAAGGGGATGTTTTTCCAGGCTGAAACAATAAATGTCGCTGTGCAGTTTAATTCTGGGCTGTGTGTATCCATCTAGCTAAGTCTGCAGTATTGTTTCCTCCAAAGATAACTCTTGTACATAAGTACAGAAATTAAAGCTCATGCTTATTTGACAAATACTTCAGTAGGTTAGCTCTGTGTGCTTTTCACTTCCCTCTAATTTTCTCTCCCCATTCATGCATTGTCTGTGCAGTTCACACAGTTTTTTTGTATATGACACTCAATTGTTACATTTTCATTAGCCATGGGCTTTTGTTGTTCCATGTTCTCTGAATTAAGATATAATTTAAAAGTCAAAACTTGACCTATACTGTCAATATAATTCAGCCTTTGTAACTGGGTGGACTTTTCTTAGAGCTTAGTTTTAATATAGTTGTAGGGTATTACTTGCTGGCTTCCTACCAGTGACACACTAGGAATGTTTACATGGTGATTCCAGCAGCCACAGCCCTGGAGCAGAGGCAAGGAAGGCTCATTCATTCATTTCTCTTGTGTAGGTTACAAAGTGTACAGCTTGGGCCATCCAGTATGTATTATTCTATGGCCAGAGCATTTTGAATTGATGTAAAGTTTTAAAGAAAACAAGCAGTTTTAATTCCCTTTTGGAGTAAAATAATTTTTTTCTCCCATGTTCTTGTTTTAAGTTTTTGTTCATAGTCTGTCTTTCTTCCACCCGCGCCCCCCCCCCCCCCCCACAACGATAACTTGGGACAAACAGTTCAGCCTTTGTCTCCACACAGATAAAAGCACCTGTAAGCAATGCTCTGTCCAGTAGTTCTATGTGCTGATTTCTCAAATCTGCAATAATTCATCAGGCTAATGTTTCTACCTGAAAATAAATAATGTTTGCTTCACCTTTTTGTTTATAGTTCTGTGCTGTATGCATAATTTGTATAGATGTATTTCTGAAGTAAATTGTTACATCTCCATGATTCCGCGTCATGGCTGATTTTGCTTTTCAAAGATTTTATAATAGCAACTTGAAGAACATAAAATGTGGAGAGAAAATGGGAGGAGACTCCTTCCTAAGGTCAAAATTAAGCCTGTTGCATAAATTTGAGAGAATTTCCATAATTCAAATTTTTTGAAAAAGAGATGGTCTTTTTTTTTTTTAATTGAACTTTTGAGAAATCAAAATTTTTTTGTTTTACTTACTGTTCCAAAGTTTTATTTAATTGATGTAGAAACCCCTTTGTTCCCTATTCTACCACTGAAAAGAAACAGTGGTTTGTTTTATTTTGATGACGTTTCCACTTAAATGTCCTTACATGGAGCATCCCCTAGTGGGTGCTCATCCCCACATTCCGCATTCTTCACACTGAGCTCGGGCAGTGACCTCTGTGAAGTGTGAGGAGCTGTAAGAGCTGCTCAGGGGCCTGTCTCCCTGGTCCCTGCAGAGGCTCTGACAGGTGAGAGCAGCTGTACCTTGACATGGGGGAAGGGGTGGCATTTCTGCAGTTCTGATAGAGCATAGGAACTAAGCCGTTTAACCAAGCAGCACTAGGTTAACAAATGAACCGATTTGTTTTCAACTGTTCTGATACCTTTTTACAAACTAAGCACAAAGATTTTTGCGTGAACATAGCATTTTGTTTTTTTAAATCAGGGTTCTGTTGTTAACATTTAGACCTGTGTATAAACAAAGTAATGTCTCCTAAAATATCTGTATTTGACATTTTCATGTTGTGGCCCTGGCAGATTTGCCCTCATTGATTGACTGTCTAACCAGTACTTATGATGGTTTTTTAATCCAGTTCTGGAGCTTGAGTGTTTAAGAGTCAGTAATTATCTGTTTAAACACTCAGTCTTTAGCCTACACTTTCCTCAGCAACCATTGGTTGGTTAGGAGCAGGAAGACTTCCCCACTGTAAAGCAGTCTCCCTTGGCAGAGGCCTTAATATTGCATCGTAGGGAAAATGTATTCTATTTCATTTGCTGTTTCTCCAGTTATGCCTTAAATTTATTTGCTTAGTAATCCTATCAACAAGCACTAATTTTTAGATATCCTCGTATGCGTAAACAGTTGGATAGTGTCCTAATATTCTGTTGTCCTTTAATTTTGCTGAGATGGAGTCAGTCAGATGTTGGGCAGCTAACGCCAAGTATGTCATGGTGTGTTCGACATTGACTGGTTTAATCTGCTTTCTATATTTTTAACTTTCTTTTTAAGAAGGAAGGGAGAGGGAGTTACATGTAATTACATCCCCATCCCCCCCTCCCTCCCAAAGGGAATTGTAAGGTCTAGGTAGTCTAATTGGGGACAGACATGGAGAAAGTTGTAGATACTTTAGCCTAATTTAGCAGAAACCTTAAACACAGCCACGCATAAGGGTACAGATTTCTCTCTTCCTGTTCCTCAGCTCTGGTTTCCTGTGTTTATATTGATAAACTTCCTCTCATCTTCACAGTTTATAAAGAAGGTAGTACCCCAGGTCCCTCTTTTCTGCATTGGACAACACTTCAGTACAGAACTCCAGAAGGCTGTGACTAGTCACTCCAGAACTTCATTAGGGCCACCTGTGTATAAAGTCCCTAAGGCTGAGTGACGAAGCCCCAACTTCTGCATATAAGAAATTAGGTTCAAGTCTTGGTTTTCCACAGAAAGGATTCTCGCCAGCAAATTGGAGGTTTGTCTTCCCTGTGCTTCATCAGGTTTTGAGGCTGTGCTCTGTGCTCCCGATTTTTGTCAGTGAGTACAAACTCAGGAAATGGCGATGTTGCTGATACTCCAAGGGGGCGGGGGGGGGGGGGCAGTTAAGGAGACTTGCAGGGGAAAGACATGTTAGTGCATTCAGAAACCACGTCCTTTGAGGGTATTCTGGATGCTAGTGTCCATCCTTTAGCAAAGATGATCAAACTTTTCATCCATTTATCTTAGTCTGGATTTTATGACCCGTTTTTCCCTACTGTAATAAGAATGTTGTTTGGAAATGTCATACTCTGTATTTCTAACTCTCTGAGAAATGCTCTTGTATGGGTCTTAGGTCTGCCATGGCAGGAGCTGGCATACCAGCTCAAGGGTAACTAGTGTCAGATCACTGAAAATGCTTCCTTTGTTAACTCAAAAGAAAAAGATCCCAGACAGAATATAGCATTTATATTTCTAGAAAATGGAGGGTTGGCTGTTTTCCAGGAACTTGAAGTAAATTCTTGTGCAAGGAAAAGTTCTTAACTCTAAAGACTTGCCTGCATAAAGGAAACATTCTTTAATACTGGAAGAGGTGGTTTTATTTTTACAACAAGCCTACTCATGACCAAACCTATAACCAATTGCTGATCTGTGTAAAGCATTTTTTTCTCTCTGATCTGAAACAGTGATTTATATGAACTGTTGGAATAATGGAACCTCAAACTACAGATGTGTATGTAAAATTGCATAAATGCACTGACTTCCTTCTCCCTGGATATATTTTTAATAAACAGCGTTATCCTATATGGTCAGTTTTATTAAATCATGCACAACTAGAGGGTTCTGAGCAGTGGTATGCTTGTATGGGTGGCTTTTGGAAAGCTTCCTGTTTTGCTAAGTGCCTATAACCTAATCAGATTATGGAAAAAGTTGTAGAAGACAAATATATTCAGAGAGATGACCCTAACGCTTACTTGTTAGTGGAGAGGTTTATACTCATGTACAAGATAGTCCCGTGAAGTGATGCCTTTGGGGTTGGGATGTGCCTGTCAGTGTGCAGAGATAGTAGCAGAGCCCTAGCATTCATGACCGGCTGCTCCAGAGCAGTCTGTATCACTGGAACAGAGTGGAATTGACTTAGAAAAGCAAGGAGGTAGATTTTTTTTTGAGTGATTATTAAATTTAGGGGTGTTTATTTGGGGGGGGTGGAGTTACTCTTTTTAAGAGAACCAATGAAATATATACATATATGTATACAGATACCCACCATACATGTATATGCATGCATACACACATGATCTAAAATGAATAGTTTGTTGATTTTTAGAGAGAAGAAGGGGTAGAGAGAAACATCAATGTGAGAGCATAACATTGATCGATCAGTTGCCTCCTGCACACCCCCTTTTGGGGATCAAGCCCACAATCCTGGTACGTGCCCTGAGGGAAATCAAACTGGCAACCTGTTGCACAGGAAGATACCCAACCAATCAAGCCACACCAGCTGGGGCCACACATACATTCTTATGTATTTTCTTTGTATAACTGCCTAAGGATAAAAGCATACTTTTCTCTTGGTCTGTAAAGTGACTTTCACAGATGAAAGGGACTGCTGAAGCCAAGCCCATATAAGATAGGCATGTACATAAAGTTTGTCATCCTTGCAATGTTGCCAATTTGTGTGGGAGCTGAAAAGCTCGTTTTTAGTTGATGCAATGATATGAATCGATATTGGCATGTGAATGGGGTATACAGAAGTTTACATGTTAGTGGCAGTTGCTGGCCAGTATTCCAGTAGAAAGCACAGTGTCCCTTGAGACTGTGCATTTGGTAGGAGGATATGTGGCCATTTAATTATAGCTATCATAACTTACATGCTTACTGTGGAACCTACAAGTTCCTTCCTCTTGTCCTCGGCCAGATTAGTAACCTCAAGGTTATCTGGCATATGTTCCCACCCTGAACTAATGCCATCCTACCTATGCAAGGAACTCCCAAGTCAGCAGGCAGGCCCCAGAAACCCCAAATCCATATTAGGTCTCCAAGAATTGGCCTTGGGACTTGGGCAACCTTGATAGACAGCTAAGTGTTATATCTCAAATACTGTTGTGGCTTCATGGCCCAGGCACTTGTGGGTGATGGCACTCTGGCAATTCAGGTTTCAGGGAGAGATTTTAGTGTCCTCTATGTGACTAAGATGCATTCACTAGGGACATTAGATTAAGAATTTGCATTATTGCCCTGCTGGTGTGGTACAGTGATTGAACATTTACCTAAAAACCAGGAGGTCACAGTTCGATTCCCAGTCAGGGCACATGCCCAGGTTGGCTGGATCCCCAGCAGGGGTGTGCAGGAGGCACCCAATCAATGAGTCTCATCATTGACGTCTCTATCCCCCCTCCCTTTCTAAAATCAATAAAAATACATTTTTGAGATTGCTTAAGGAACAGGCCTATTTGCATTGACTGGTTGTTACATGGGTGGATGCCATAACGAAGCAGCTTGTTTGAAATGATTGTCTAAAAGTGATGGGAGGAAAGCCCCATGTGCTCCGTTTGGTGTTCCCTTCTCAGTGAGGGGGTTGAGGCCTCTGTTAGACCTGTTTATCCAGCCAGTTCTGTTCTGTTCCCAAGGTGTGTCCTGATCAGTCACTTCAGTAAAATAGAGTATCCAGCTCTTAGAATCCAGCGTGGTGAGAACTTGTGCAGAGCTGTGTAAAGGCTCCGTCAATACATGTGGAGTTTTCAGCTTTCGACCTGCAGGAGGGTCAGATGCAACTTTCTTCAGTTGCCCCCAATCCGGGTTCATCTGACACCAGCTGCCTCCACCATGGTGCCAAAGTTCAACCCCAACGAAATCAAAGTTGTATACCTGAGGTGCCGTGGTGTGGAAGTGGGTGCCACGTCTTCCCTGAGCCCCAGATTGGCTCCCTGGGCCTGTCTCTGAAAAAGGTTGGTGATGACATCACCAAAGCAACCAATAATTGGAAGGGTCTGAGGATTACAGTGAAACTGACCGTTCAGAACAGACAAACCCAGACTGAGGTAGTGCCTTCTTGCCTCTGCCCTGATCATCAAGAGCCTTCCAAGAGACAGAAGGAAAAAAAAAATTAAGCACTAAACATTAAACATTAAGTGGAAATATCACTTTTGGTAAGATTGTCAGCATTGCCTGACAGATGCGGCACCGATTGTTAGCTAGAGATCTCTTTGGAACCATTAAAGAGATCCTGGGGACTGCCCAGTCTGTGGGCTGCAATGTTGATGGCTGCCACCCTCGTGACATCATAGATGATATCAACAGTGGTGCTGTGGAATGTCCGGCTAGTTAAGAACTACAATGGAAAATGTTTCCATTAAAGATTATTTGACACACACACAGATAAAAAAGGTGGTGGAGCAGGAAGAGCCCTGGCCTATTCCTAGCTAGTCATGACTCTTATTCTCTGCATTTGTCATCCTAGGGGTATGTTTTAATGTTTTTACAGTCTTGGGTGTGATTCTTTTAAATGTCTTCCAGTATTTCTTGACAAAGGCATATGGGCATTTTGGTTGGCACATTGTTCCTGGCTATTGTAGAGCACAGGGCTTTCCTGGCTCCTGGCTCTGATGGCAGTGGCTTCCTTTAGTGGTGGTGACAATGCAGAATGCCCTGTCATACTTTGAAATATCACTGTGTTGTCCCCTGGCTGAATGTTCATGTGTGCAGCTTTGGAAAGTATTCAAATGTTATACTCAGCCAGTCGTAGTTAATAACAAATTACAACTTTGCAGAACTTATGAGCAGGCACAAAATAAGAAGAGAAAGGTAAAAATTACTTAGCCAGACTATTTTTATCCTGCTTTATCTATAAGTCTGAGGTTAGGAGACTTATAGTGATTTGCCATGTCCCCGAGCTAGTAAGTGGCATCAGGCATCCTGAGGTGAAAAGGCAACCGTATGTATCAGGTACTTTCTCTCTGTGTGTGTATGCATGTGCATGTGTGTATATAAAACAATAAGGAGAAAAATAAATTCACAGCCACAGAAGCACAGAGTAACAGGCCCTACTACCTGAATGGTACTGAAGTGTTGCAAATTCATCAGAGCCATTGACCTTAATATTTTTGGTATCTCTTGAGTTTTAAAATGAATACATTATTTTTTTTTCTACCAGTGAAAAGGGAAATAGCCTCACTTAAGGGTTCATTGAAACTTGAAAGCCCTGGCCAGGTGGCTCAGTTGATTGGAGCTTCGTCCTGGGCACTAAAAGGTGGTGGGTTCAATTACCAGTCAGGGCACATACCCTTGCAGGCACTTGTGGGAGGCAACTGATCAATGTGTCCTCTGTTTTCTCTCTAAGAAAGAGAGAGAAAGAAGAGAGAGGGGGGAAAGTTAGAAGAGGAAAATAAATATTTTGAACTTAATAGAAAAAAATAGAGGGCAGAGCCACTTCTCCGGTCCCTTTGTTCAGGTCCTTGCAGAATTGGAATCAAGAGTTCTCCAGCCTTGTCAATTTGTCTCCTAACCATCCACTGCCTGCTTCCACCTGGATCCAGGCAGCAGCCAGGCAGGTGAGAGGAAGCTTCGACCTGTGATCCTCCTCTGTTAAAAGGTCACTGACCTTGTGTTCATGGAGCATGAATAGATGCAGGTAGTACCAGGAGAGAGAATTACACCAGATAAATAGATCACTTCACTGCCTGTAGGAGGTATTTAATATTTCAACAGTGTATTTAATTATTCAGAGGCATTTCTTTTCTCCTTGTGCAGGTGATAAAAATTGCTGTGAAGCACATATAGCTTTTTTAAAAAGTTACTCAATTAAAGGGTTTGGTTACCTTTGTAGTTTCAGGTTGGTGCCATTAACTGGATGACTGGGTCTTACTCCCTTTTTGGGTGACATCAATTTTGAATTTGTGTGTAAGAGTGTTCATATAAAATTTTATTTTATCCTGGTTTATTTGCTCGCTTAGAAAATATTCCTATGATTGCCAGTACAGCAGTTGTCTCAGGAATCA
This sequence comes from Myotis yumanensis, assembly GCF_028538775.1. Lineage (NCBI taxonomy): Eukaryota > Metazoa > Chordata > Mammalia > Chiroptera > Vespertilionidae > Myotis > Myotis yumanensis. The sequence continues at coordinate 29,220,377 of NW_027223759.1, read as the reverse complement.
AGTTTAATTGATAAACGAATGCAGAAAGTGTATGGATGGAATAGGCCTCTGTTCTCAAACTCTGTCTGAAGTCTACCATCCAGAGCTAGCCAAGTTCTTAACAATCACCTGGTCCAGCTTCCTCATGTTTCAGATGGAGAAAGAAGTCAAGAAAGGTCAGGGACCTGATTGTGTGTCTGGTAAGTGGCTGAGCCAAGACTCTGAGCCCAGCCTGGGCTTGCTTTCCTCCCTGAATACCTGGAAAGCTCAGATTAGGGGGCATTAGAGTTATCCCTCGCCCCTCCCATTCAACACAAAAATCTCTTTTCCAGGGTCCTCTGTTAGGATCCTGCTCTTCACCCATGGACCCTCCTGTTTCTCAATCCATCCTTTAGAAACGCAAATTACTAAGTTTCTCCCCATTTTCATAGGAACTTTTGCTGGAATAGAATTTATGTTTAATTTCCACATTTGATTTTGAATCTAGTCACCAAAACACTTCCTAGACGTCTTTGCTCTTTTTTTTTTTAATCATTGGAAAATTGGGTGGTTTGTAGAATATGATTCTTCCTAGGGAATTTTTTTCTCTATTCTCCCATTTCTCCCTGAGATTATTATCAGTAATTTCACAGAAATCTTTTTGAAGCTACTATCCAAGGGAATAGCAAATATTGGTTTCTTGTCTAAATGGCTTTTAATTAATGTTGAGGCTAAATTATGCCAAAAGCAAGAGGACATTTCTAGGCAGAAAAGCTCATCTTGGTGTGGAGTTGAAATCTGCCTCCACTCCCCTGGTGACTCACATTCTAGTATAGCCTTTTGTAATCAATCATCCTAAATAGCATCTAATCCTCTTTCCACGTGGTAGCTCTTAAAATATTTGGGATACGATCTCATTTCTACGACTGACTTCCCCATGCTAATATTTTTCTTCTCTAGCTATACTTCCTACATTTTTCTTAAATTCCCAGTGACCTTCCCACCCTATTCCTTTGACAATGCCAGTGTTACTCAGTCTCCCTCAAGTACCTACCATCTTGTCATTTATTTGTGTGCCCTCTTCATATGGTGGTGCTTAGACTGGGGCAAGGAGTTCTGTGCCCTCCGGCTGTCAGACCACAGGGAGATGCTCTCTTGTTGCAGACAGTTTACTTACGTCCATGGAGCCTGAGATTGTATTCACTTTCTTGGCTGTTGTGTCATCATTTTAATTGATATTGAACATGTGATAGATGTTACCTCTCAGTCTGTTTCAGCCTGATGTTTCCATCTGTACATTCCCTTGGGCAGTGAATCATACAAATACTTGTGTACTCTTGGTTCAGAGGTTTTGGGGTCACGCTCCCAGGGACCACGTGTGGAGAATGGGCTGTCCCAGCCTGGGACTCCTCACTTAGTATGCAGGACTGGAGACTGCCAGCCGCATGCCTCTCCCTTCTTGCCATGTGTTCCTGGGATCCTTCTCAACCTTTGCTACGGTCACTGCAGGTCCAGAGCTCTCTCTGTCAAGGGTCTTTTCTCTCCTTGTCGCTGCTGATCCAGCCTCTTGTGGACGGTTTTGCAAAGGATGGGAAAGTGTCTCTTATAATTACCAGAGGTGAAAGTGACTGGGGATTGGGGGGCAGGACACAGGCAGGACAATCTGAGGTTTGACCCTCTTAGAACTGTCAAAACTTGGAGTCTGGACCTTGCCTCTGGGCACAGGAAATGACAGTAGGTGTTTATCTCATATTACTTGTCTGTCCCATCACTTGCCCAAGGCCCTTTGCAACAGTGATACTCTGTAGAAACCAAACACCTCAAACTCTTGGCTCAGAAACATGCTATCAACGCCCTTTCACATCGCCTGTGAAGATGGCTGTCTCCTCTCAGGGGCTCACTTTCCCAGAGATAACACACAGTGACTATTGTTTCCATTCTAAGCTTTACTATTTCCTTCCTTCTGCTTGCTTTGCATTTAGACTGCACTTCTTTTCCCAGTTTCCTAAGGTGGAAGGCTAAGTTATTCAAAGGAGATCTTCATTCTTCATTTAATATCACATTACTGATAACCTCTAGTTGTTGAAACATTCTTATCATGCCTTTAATTTTTGATAGTTTCTTTCAATTCTTTGAACCTGTTTATTAGAGGCCTTTAAAAATCTTTGTTTAGTAAGTCCAAAAGAAATCTTTGTCTAGGTTTCTCTTTGCTACTTCCCCCACTGTGTTTAAAACACACTTTTGTTTCTTTGCCTGTTTTGTAATGTTTCTGGTGGAAATTGGGTATCTTTTATAATAGAATGCAGCAATTCTGGGAATCATATTTCCCCTCCCAGGGTTTATTGCTGTTCATTTAGTGACTTTTTGGGACTAATTTTGTGCAGTCTGTATTTTTTATCATGTGTCCATTGGTCTCTGCTTCACTAGTTTGATGGACAACTAATGATTGGACATTGATTTCTTTAAATGCATGAAGCAGTAAATGCCTGATTCTTTGCTGGGGGACCATAAGTGTGTGTGTGTGTGTGTCCGCGCGCAGGTGGTTTACAACTCTGCCTTAGCCTTCACTGTTGGCTTGTGCAGAGCTTCGAAGTCAGCCAGAGATGAAAGATAGGGACTTTTCAGGTCTTCCCTGGGCATGTACACAGCCCTGCGAATGTACGCTGTCTTCTTGTTTCCCAGGAATATATCAGAGCTTTTCCAAGCCTCCTGTAGATATCTCATTCCCCAGCTTTTTCTTTTCAGTTTTTTGGTCAGCCCCAAGTTGTTTTACTACCTCAGGTAGCTGCAATTTCAAACAATTGACACGTATTGTTTGTTTGTTTACAAATGCTCTAGGAAGAGGGTTGTTTAAATGGAGTGAGCTCTGAGTAAGGTTATATAATAATAAACTGAAGAAGAGAGTTTTGGGGAGTCTGCCCAACAGGTCACATAGTGACAGTGCTCTGGGGATAGGCTTTGGGGGAGCTCCAGGCCCATTTTTCTCCCTCAAGGGGCTGCTAGGCTGACTGACTTTCACAACTCCCATATTTGGGGGGCTGTTGTTTTCAAGGCTCCTATGGAGCTGGGGGAAGTGGGGGCGACTAAGGCAAGCTCCAGCACAGAGCTCAGGGTTCTCACCGAGATTCAGCAGGTTTTCTTGAACGGGTGTCCCTCAGGTGCCACAGGCTGCAGTCAGTGTTCTCACTTGTTTTGTGGAGGAGTGGATTTTCAGAGGTCCTTCCTCCACCATTTCAGAAATGTTTCTACAGAAATTTGGTAATAGACTTGTGTGTGTGTGTGTGTGTGTGTGTGTGTGTGTGTGTGTAAGTAACCCTACCTGACTTCTTTCTAAAAATACACATAACCACCGGAGAGATAGTTGGAATTCATCAAATTACCTCTTTTCTTAACCCTGAATGAGAACTTCATCATAGTGGTGATGGGGGTTAGTGAGAGAGCAGAGGGCCAAGGACGATGGAGGCACTAAAGAGAGAGCTCTTCTATTTCCCTAATTTCCTGAAAAGTCCATCCCTATGGGTCAGGGATGATGGGTGATGTGTGTGTGTGTGTGTGTGTGTGTGTGTGTGCACATGTGTGTTTATTCTTGCTTAGAAAATCACGGAAGAGGCCAGGGGATAGACAGGGCTGCTCCTGGACTGGAGGTTGGAAGGCAGGAAGCGGTCTTCCTGGTCTTGTGTCTCTCTGAGTGGGTCCCTTTTTCTGCTTTAGTGTCAGTGAAAAAAATGTGGAATTGCTACCCAAAGGTACTTCTGGCTAGAAATTTTGTAATTCTCTGAGTGAATTAGAAGCCTGCAAAATATAGCAAATCACACTTAAAGTGAAGTAGTAAGAGCTTGAAGCGTTTAAAATTTATTATTTTCAAAAGTATTTTCCGCCCTAACCGGTTTGGCTCAGTGGATAGAGCATCGGGCTGCGGACTCAAGGGTCCCAGGTTTGATTCCAGTCAAGGGCATGTACCTTGGTTGCGGGCATATACCAAGTAGGGGGTGTGGAGGAGGCAGCTGATCGATGTTTCTAACTCTCTATCCCTCTCCCTTTCTCTCTGTAAAAAATCAATAAAATATATATTTAAAAAAAAAGTATTTTCCCCTTTTATATGACAATGAAACAAAAGAACTACCGAGTCCCACACTGACCGGAGACATCTTTACTCTTTACTGATGGACCAAGTGCTCTGATTTAGCAACTGCCCCCAGTGAGGCCTTTCTTTCTGGGAGCAGAGCAATTGTGTGAGTCATTGGAGGAAGGAAGCAGCCACTTGCCCAACCAAGGACAGATTAACGCAGATGGGGTCGGGTCACTGCCACCAAGATTAATAATGGAGGATGGATGATTGTGTGGGGCACCAATAAAGTGTGTTGATAAATCCTCTCATTTGAGAGTTCTGCTGAGACCAGGAGTTGAGTTGGAAGCACATTTTGTGAACTGAAATCCCACTGGGGATCCAGTGCCCCTAATTTCCAGGAGGCTTAATTTATCAGTTTACCTTTTATCACCAAGGCTAGTTCTACTTGAAGCAAAATAGTGCTATAAGCAAGTTTCCTGCAGGGCTTAACCATTTTTCTTTAACCCCCTAGATCTGCATTGAATGTGTGCTTTTGGCTCTGTGCATGCCTCCAAGATAAGCCTCAACTTCATTCACAGCCAGAGGTAAATGACTGGGAATAGCCTTCAACTCTTCCCAGTGATGTTTTCAAATGAAGAGGGACAGTGGTTGCAAAGGGATCTGCTATAGACTCAAGAATAGCAGATAGCCCTAGCTGGTTTGGCTCAGTGGATAGAGCAGTGGCATGTGGACTGAAGGGTCCCAGATTTGATTCCAGCCAATGGCACATGCCAGGGTTGCAGGCTCGAGGGGGCATGCAGGAGGCAGCTAATTAATGGTTCTCTCTCATCATTGATGTTTCTAACTCTCTATCCCTCGCCCTTCCTCTCTGAAATCAATAAAAATACATTTTTAAAAAACTTAAAAAAAAAAAAAAGAATAGCAGATAAATGGCACCCCATGGGCTGGTCCTGGTCTTATTAGAATTGTCAAACGTGCTATGAGGGGAAGGATTGTGGTTGATTAGTGATGCCTGCTGTGTATTAGCAGGAGTTACCATGGTAACATGACACCTTGCCAGGCCTGGTGCACAGGGCAGACCTCTGCTCCACAGGTCATAGGAATTGGGCTTGATGAGCCCTGCCACGACCTACGGACTGAGGTTCTGAGAGAAGGAAATGAGAAGATGTGAGTTAGATGAGAAGATGTGTGTGGAGTGTTCAGTCAGGTTTGGAATTAGCAAGCAGTTCTGCTTCCATAGGCTCTGAACTCCCAGGGAATTCACAAGCCTGTCTCATTCATCTTTGCATTCCCCACAGTGCCTGGCCCACAACAGGCCCTCCATAATTTGTGAATTAGTGAATGCTGCCTATAGAAACAGGTCAGAGAAATGAATCTAGTGATTGGTTTTGAAGACTCAGCTCAACAAAGTGGGAAGCATTGGGTATAGGTGTGTATGTGGCGGGGGAAGGGTCACTGGTCACTGGGGCTTCCCTGCAAACTTCTGAATATGGATTACCTCCTATTTTTTTAAACTTAAAAGTTATTATTGGAGTAAAAGAAACACATAGTGAAGTTTAGAAATCATAAGGGGGAGTAGCTCCATGAATTCTCATACACCTATGTAACCATGACCCATGTAAAAATTAAATTAAAAAAAAAAAAGCCCAACATGGTCAGCGTGGCTCAGTGGTTGAACATCGACCTTTGAACCAGGACGTCATGGGTTTGATTCACAGTCAGGACATATGCCCAGGGCATATGTGGCCTTAATCCCCAGTGTGGGACATGCAGGAGGCAGCCGATCGATGATTCATTCTCATCATTGATGTTTCTCTCCGTCTCCATTCCTCTCACTGAAATCAGTAAAAATATTTTTTTTAAATGGAGCATCACCAAGCATCCCAGAGTGCTGGTATTGCCCCCCCCCCCCCCTCCTCTCTTTCCCCAGAGATACCCCTTGTCCTGCCTTGTAACATTAGCCATTAATTTTTTTTTTCAGTATTTGGTGACATTCAACCATGTTGTTGCACAGAGTTATAATTTGTTCGTTTTTATTGCGGTATCATACTTCAGTGTATGCCATCACCATAATTGGTTCATCTGTCCACCTCTTGACAAACATCTGGGCTGTTTTCAGTTTGGGGCTGTTACCAATAGATCTGCTAAGAATATCTTAGTTCATCTCTGTTGGTGCTTTTGACCCACATTTTTCTTGGATGAGAGTAAAACCTTGGAGTGAAATTGCCAACTTCTAGGGTATGTTATGTTTGACATTGGGAGATAGCACCAAAGAGTTGTCCAAAGTGGTTTACCAATTTACACTCCACCAGCAGTGTTTGCAAGTCCCCACTGCTCTGAGTCCTTGCTACCTTTTCATTGTCAGTCTTTTCAATTTTAGCCATTTCAGTAGATGTGTAATATCATTTTGGTTTTAATCTTAATTTCCCTGATGACTAATGCAGATGAGCATCTTTTCATGTATTCATTGGTCCTTTGAATACCTTCTTTATTAAATCTTCCTCTAGTTTTGCAAGACTGTGCCTTACCATTGGAATTTTCATTTTTAATGGATAAATGTTATTGATTGACTTACTAAAAGTTATCAAATCCTGGTTTCCATCAATTCAGGACTCCTGTGGTGAACTTGTTGCTAATCTCTTTGTGAGAAAGCTCAACATTTAGAAGTGAATTTTCTCTGTACTCAGCCCTCAAGGAGAACTCATTCTTTTGGAATGGCCATCACACACATTATACTGTGTTCTTAGAAATTACATTTAGCCCTAGCCGGTTTGGCTCAGTGGATAGAGTGTCGGCCTGTAGACTGAAGGATCCCTGGTTGAATTCTGGTCAAGGGCACATGCCTGGGTTGTGGGCCCGAGGCAGCCAATCCATGATTCTCTCTCATCATTAATGTTTATATCTCTCTCTCCTTCTCTCTTCCTCTCTGAAATCAATAAAGATATATGAAAAAAAGTACATTTAAATAAAAAAGGGAAATTTCCTGCCCAGCAAAGGCCCCAGTCTGGGTCAGAGCCACCTTGCCTTATCCATGCATGGCTCTGCTAGAGAGAATGCAAACGCTGTGCCTTAGTAGAATGTTCAGAAGTGTGATAGACCCACCTGTTTGTCTGGCTGTTTGTCTTGTTTCCACTGGTGTCCCTGGTTCCCTTCCATTCCCTGCACCTGGACTCTGCCCCTTGCCCAGCTCCTTTGTGCTGACTCTTTAGTCGGATTGTTTGTCCCCGGATGCTGCTTGTTGGCTCACCTGTAGCTCTAGGCTCTGCAGCTGGTGGGCCACTCACGTCCCCTCTGACCACACTGCTACTACCCCAAGCCCCGCTCTGACCACACAGTTCTGAAGCATTTGGCTTCATCGATGGTCCTTTGGGACTTATTCCCAGAATGTAAGTATGAGTCAGCATCAAAAAATCTATTCTTCCTGAAATGGAAAAATAATCCTGTGATCCCTGGATTCTGTGGTGAGCATCCCTAAATCTTTGATTTCTAAAATTCACCATAGTTGATAACCAAGACAATGATCTAAAATGATCTAATGCTTTATAATGCAGTGTCGTCAAAGACATGAAATTCACAATTTAAGCAGTTTGCAGTAGAAGGGGTGGGGGTGGGGGGATAGGCTCACCTGGGCTAATTGTTACAATCAGGAAAATGACTCAGCACAGTTCCCCTGAGGAGCTGTCGGGAGTATATGAATGTTATCTGGCTTGTGTCTATTAATTCTCATCTCAGCAGCCAATGGAATATTGGCTACTGAGTAGTTTTTAATCAGTCTGTGCCATCTGCATCTAAATAAATTGGCTTAATGGTGAAATAAACGATTGCAGTTGGTATGGCTCAGGGACACAAATGTCCTTTAATTGTCGTAGCCTGTTCTTTGAAGGATGCTCCGACTGCAGATTGCCCTCTGACGCAGAGAAGGTCACACGGTACTGTGATGACATTTGCTGGTGACGCCGACCCAATGCCTCAGTTAATCACAAGACAGAGTGACACAGCAGCCCAGTATCTACAGGGGAAAACTTCTGCCTGTTACTAAGTCTTTCGCTTTTCCTAGTGATTTAATTAGATTTCATAAAACAAAGCTGCTTTCTTCTGTGGCTGGTCAGCAAAAATGGAACATGCACAAACTGTTTTCTGAGTTGCTGATTTTATTTGGAGAGCAGTTAAGCCTATTTTCTGGATTTCTTCAGTGGCACTATTTTGGGAAATGTCTGATAGGAATGTGCGACATGTACCAAATAAAATAAAAGGCTTTTGTGGGTTGAAAATAACAATTTGGGTGTCAAGTTTATTTATACTGATAAAATAATTGGAAGTAGCTAACAAACTGCTTTATATACAGAGTTTAAAATATAAGTTACTCTCCAGCAGCACTCCCATCTCTATTGAATCACTCTGGTCCCTTATTTTGCTCAGCACTATTCACCTGTCACTCACCCCTGCCTGTAAACCGACCCCTCTCCCCTGACTGAAGTGACCACTTCTCTCCCTCCACCACACCCACGCCCTTCCCCCTATCCCACATCGCCCTCCCTTCCTTTCCTCAGCATGGCAGGGGATGGCAACTCCATTTATCCATTTGTTCAGGACCCAAATCTAAGGGGTCCTCTTTGACTCCTCTCTCTCCATCATACCCAGTGTATCTGTTGTTGCTTCTACCCCCCCTCCCCCAGATACATCCCAAATTTGACCTCTTCTCTCCATGTCAAACCCTACCACCCTGAATCAAACTACCTGCCATCACTTTCCTCCTCTACCCTCTGAAGCCCATGCATCCACAGTGAGTCACAGTGATCATCTCATCATGTGATTCAACTGAATCACCCCCTTGCTTCCCCACTGGGAAAAAAATATCTAAGCTCCCTTTCATGGCCCACCACCCTGCTTCTTTCTAGTTCCTTCTTCTCAGGTTCCTGCAGCTGGTTAGTTTTATCTCAGTTGCATGAACCAGCTCCTACAAATCAATAAGAAAGAAACTATTAACAATAGTAACCCAGACAGTGGCTCCTCTGAGACTGAGTTTATTGCTCACAGAGCCTAGAAGGTCTCAGAAGGGAAAGGCAAAGCTGGAGTCTGCTGGGAATCCATTTAGTTGAAGGTAGACCTTCGAATGCAGGGGTTTGATGAGTTTTGGGTAAGAATCAGGGTCTGCTAGGATTCGGATTGGTGGGAGCAGAAAGGTGAGTATTTTGAGGCAAAGAGTTATAGGGCGTAAACTCTTGGTGATTTTTATTAAAGAGTTGATGGGTCTTTTGAGAAGTTTCTGTAATGAATAATGAATAATAATGAATTTTCGCCTGGGTAAAAGCGGCCTGTGATGCGAGGGAAGACAGAGGAATAGTGAGTCATGTTAACGTGGAATCTAGGCTGTACACAGTAGGCTGTGTATGTGTGCATCGGTGGGGGGTAGTTTCCATCTCTTCTCCAAGCCATGTAGGAAAGTGGATGGTTTTGGTTCTTGGAACAGTGAGTACACACAGAGAAAATACAGCACTGGCCAGTGTTGCTAAGTGGTTCGAGCACCGGCCTGCGCATTGGAGGGTCACCAGTTCGATTTATTTTTTATTTTTTTATTTTTTTTTTAGCTTACAAAAGTTCCCACAAGCTTTATTCCAAAACTACTTTATTAATGGATATAAATAACGTGGAGAAGATGGAGCTGATGTCGTGTTCTGTTTACATTTCTTCTCTTTACCCTAGCTCTTCACGTGTCTTGCCTGTTTTTTGGGGCATTTTCTTGGCATGGGGATCTTCTAGCTCCTTGGCTTTATAATAGTGAGGTGCCACCTCCAGAAGCCAACTGCTCTCAGTCTCCAATACCTGTCGCATGAACTTCTTGGTGGTCAAAACAAGTTCATGGTAGAGCAGCCAGCGAGGCTGTTCCTCAAAGAGGGAGGAGTTGGGGTGAATGAACACTGTCTGCTGCTGTTTCACTGTGCGGTAGCCGCCGCGAGCCAACCGTGCTGTGTGGTAAAAGTAACCGGCAGTGACGGCCTTGCGGACACGGATATAGTCCCCCTGGCAGGAACTGAGGCCAACTTCTACCCGCTCCAAGAGCCCCTCCAGCTGCTCTCGCACATCCCGGGCTCGGCGCATCGATCTGAACTGGACAAAGTTCTCATAGCACCACTGGGAAGAGTAACCACTCTCAGCCCACTGAGTGTGATAGGCCCAGGCGGTGTACAGGAGGAAGCACTTCCCGGCAGCCACCCGGCCAGCCCGGCCCGCTAGCTGATTGGCTGAGGCCTTGCTGCAGGGTGTGACCGTGAGTGACTCCATGCCCGTGCGAGGGTTGTAGCTCTTCTGCTTACAGAACCCTGGATCCAGCACGTAAATGATGCCCTCGATGGAGAGTGAAGTCTCGGCAATGTTGGTTGCCACAACCACCTTGCGTGCCCCGGGGGGCGTGGGCTGGAAGATGCGGGCCTGCATGTCGTAGGGCAGGTTGGCGTAGATGGGCAGCACCAGCAGCTCCCGGATCTTGGAGCCCAGGCGACGGAGCGGTCCTGGAGCATCTCGCAGGCAGCCTCGATCTCCTCCTGTCCCGTCAGGAACACCAGGATGTCCCCGGGGGGCTGTGTCACGTGGATCTGCAGCACAGACACGACACAGGCTTCCAGGTAGTCGGCCTCCGGAGCCTTGGTATAGAAGATGTCAACTGGAAACCGGCGTCCAGGGATCCGGAAGACGGGGGCGTCATCAAAGAAGGTGGAAAAGCGGACAGTGTTCAGTGTGGCCGAAGCCACCAGGACCTTGAGCTCAGGTCGGAAGCGAGCCACATCTTTGATCAATCCAAAGAGAATGTCCGTGTGCAAGGTCCGCTCGTGAGCCTCATCCACCATCACCACACTGTAGCTCGCCAGGTCGGGCTCCGAGAGGAACTCGCGGAGCAGCATGCCGTCGGTCATATAGCCGAGGACCGTCCGCTCTGACGTGCAGTCCTCAAAGCGGATGCTGTAGCCCACCTCATTCCCCAGCTTCACGCCCATCTCCCGAGCAACTCGGGCGGCCACACTCATGGCGGCCACTCTCCTGGGCTGGGTGCAGGCGATCTTCAGACCCTTCTTTGTATAACCCTCCTCAAAGAGATACTGCGGGATCTGGGTGGTCTTCCCCGAGCCTGTCTCGCCCTCGATGATGACCTGGTGACTCGCAATGGCAGCCAGGAGCTCCTCGCGGAAGGGGAACACGGGGAGGCTGCGGCGCACGGCCTGGATGCACTCCTGCTGCTGGGCCTGGGTGGGAGAGGGCGGAGCTGCGGGCTCCTCATCGCCCTGCAGCTGAGTGGCCCGATCTTCCTCGAGTACCAGCTGGTACTTGGGCTCCTGGGAGGCAGCATCTCGGGCCCCAAATGTCAGGGCAGCGGCCCCCAGCCGGGCCTGCTCCCAGCGCCGCTGCTCCTCCCCGGGGGCGCCGGATTCCTCCTCCACCAGATCCACAGCTCGCGCTGGCTGTCCTCGCGTCTCCTCGGGTATGTGGTAGCGATTGGTGGCCTCCAGCTTCTCCTGCTCACCGGTTGCCCGGTACTCCCGGGCCAGGTCCCTCACTCGCCGCTTGTATTTGAGCTCTCGCCGCTCATGCTGGCTCAGCTCCACGTCCCCAAAAAGGAACTCCTCATTCGCCAGCTTGGCCTCCAGGTCCTCCAGCTTCTCTCGCTCCCGCTTGGCCAGGTACTCGCGGCGGGACTTCTTCCGCAGCTCAGGGACCATGGCCTTCCAGTCTTCCTCAGCCATCTTGAGGCGCTTCTGCGCCTCTTCATAAGCCTTCTTGTCTGACCGCTCCAGGACATTGCGAGTCCGATCCTTGTCCCGCTGCCGAACCCGGTCGGCGAAGTTGTCGCGCTCCTCCCGGTCCTGGAGGTGCTTTCGCTCTGTCCGCTCCCATTCATCCTCCAACTCTGGCTTTTCTGGCTGTTGTCGGCTCCCCCGTGTCTTCTTCCCTCTCGCAGAATCCTCTTCTTCTTCCTCTTCCTCCTCCTCCTGGCGTTTCTTCCTGAGGTGTTTCCGCCTTTTACGCTTCTTCTGGAGATGGCTCCCAGCCCTACCCACACTCTCCTCACTGCTCTCCTCACTGTCTTCCAGCAACTTATACGATCAGTTCTTCTCCAGCAGGGCTCGGACCTCTCGCTCGGCTGCCCGGGCTGGCTTCTCCACCACCGCCTCCCGAGGCACCTTGCTCCAGAGTCGCAGGGCGAAGTCCCCCACAGGCCCACCGAGGTCCAGGGTGTTGGTGTCGCGCAGGCGCTGCACAAACTCCTCGGCCGAGCTGCAGCGCTGCGCGGAGCCGATAAGGAACTGCGCCAGGTGCTTCTCGCTCAGCCCCAGCACCGCGTGCAGCTCGTCCTGCACCCAGCGCTCCAGCGCTGCCGGCGTCGCCATGGCCGACCTGCTCCCCCAGCAGGGCAGGCGCCCGGGGGCAGAGGCCTGGAGTCTGGACGGGCCCACCGGCCACCGGGGCATCCGGCAGGTCAAAGGCCTGGAGCCCGGAGGGGCCCAGCCCGCATGCAGGAACCTCCCAGCCGAGGTTCGGTGTTGGGGTCCAGCCCTAGCAGGTCCAGGGGTTCCCAAAGGTGTGGACAGAGTCAGCGAAGAAGGAATGACAGGGAGACAACGTTCAGTTGATCAGCAGCCTAGCCAGGATCTCTAGTCTAGCCAAGTTCTGGTTAGGATCTCCAGCCAAGTTCTGTCTAGGATCTCGAGCCGAGTTCTGTCTTTTATTGTCTTGTTACATCTGTATTTATACCAGTTGATTTTAATCCTATCAATTTCTATTCCAAAGGTTAGGGCGTTTCTTATCTCCATTCCAGGGATTGTTCGTAGTTGAAGTGATTAACTACCCACCTGGCACTTAGTTAAGGGGTTTTATTCCCTCCCTAACTTCAGGGAAAAATCCCTACCTGGGGAAACAACCTTTCTCAGAGAGGTGACCTTGGTTAAAACACATAGCTCCAAGAAGGTGAGCAAACATATTAAGAACAGTATGCCATATACGCCAGGTCCCTTGAAACATATGCTGTGCAGATGTTTCTTTCCTGCAGCGACTGTGTCAAGTAGCAAGGATGGACCGGCTTCTGGCAAATTCCCCCTTTTTTATTTTTTAAATGATAGCACATGTAAATTAGCGGCCACCTCTGATTGGGTTGTTTAAGACTCGAAAGAAGACTGACAAGCAATGATAGCGAGCATAGCTATAAACATAGTGGATGGAGTGCGCAAGGAGCCTTGTTTCTGTAGAAGGTTGCTGGCCTCTTCAGTCAAGGGATTTCAGCCCTCCTCAAGTTGGGGGTTTGGTTGTCCTTAATAATCTGGCTAGCGGGTGGAGTCATTGGCTATGGGCTTCCCAAAGCGTCAGCAAGTTGAAGGGCTGCACTAAAGGGTCCATCAGGGCCGTGCTTGATGGTGGGGAGGAGTCATCTGTGCCCTCTGGGTCGGCTGATATGGAAGATGGAGGGTAGTAGAGAGAAAAAGAAGAGAAAGCAAAAGAACTACAAGGCATGGAAGTGTTTAGAAAAAAGAGGGAGAAGAAAGGGAAGAAGGCAGCATCCTGACACAGCCCTTTCCTTCAGCTGCCCCTTTCCCTGTGGTCCAAGGTAGAAATGGGAAACAAGTCCTGTTGCAGTGAGAGGGCAGCTGCTGTCAGCCAGTCTCTGTCTTTACCTGGGTCCCGATCTGAGCTGGACGTGGGAAGCAAAGCAGCCATGGGGACAGGAGACCTCCCTCAGAAGGGGTGAGGGTTCAGGACTCTGCAAAGTTGGGTGGGCGGTGAGGGTCTGTGCCCCACCTCTGTTTGCCCCCAAGTTGTCTCCTGATGGCACCTCTGCGACTGTGCCTGTCTTAGGTTGTTCCTTCCCTGAGGAATCTTACCCGTCTCTGGCTAACCAGCCATCCTCTGGGGCCAAGGGTGATGTGAGGTTGTGAATGAGGGAGGGGCAGTGCCCCCCCACAAGAGGTTCAGTTCTGTCTCCTTGGTAGCCTATGCCCCTGTGGCCTCCACGCCCAGCACCTGCCTTGGGCTCCTCTCGCCTGCTGGCGGGGCCCAGGCTCTGGTCACATCTCTTGGGGAACCCAGGTTTCTTCTCGGGGAGGGGAGGGGGGGAAGGAGCTCACGCCATTGGGCAAGAGACAGATCCATGGCACCAGCCACCACGAGGCCTCAACTTCAGCGTGAACAGAAAGCCCAGGCAACAGCTGTGGGCAAATGGACTGTAAGAAGGAGGTCCCTCTTGACACAAGGTCAAGAGGGGCCAATACTGTTGAAATACCAATGGCCTACTTCAAAGATCTATAACGAACTCTCCAAAAATTCATCTGGAATAAAAAAAGACCCCGAATAGCTGCAGCAATCCTGAGGAAGAACAAAGCAGGTGGGATCTCAATGCCAGATATCAAGCTGTATTACAAAGCCACTGTTCTCAAAACTGCCTGGTACTGGCACAAGAACAGACATATAGATCAATGGAATAGAATAGAGAGTCCAGAAATTAGCCCGAACCAATATGCTCAATTAATATTTGACAAAGGAGGCAAGAACATACAATGGAGCCAAGATAGTCTCTTCAATAAATGGTGTTGGGAAAATTGGACAGATATATGCAAGAAAATGAAACTAGATCACCAACTTATACCATACACAAGAATAAACTCAAAATGGACAAAGGACTTAAATGTACGACAGGAAACCATAAAAATTCTAGAAGAATCCAAAGGCAACAAAATCTCAGACATATGCCGAAGCAATTTCTTTACTGATACAGCTCCTAGGGTAGTTGAAACTAAAGAGAAAATGAACAAATGGGACTACATCAAAATAAAAAGCTTCTGCACAGCAAAAGAAACCATCAACAAAACAACAAGAAAACCCACTGCGTGGGAAAACATATTTGCCAACGTCATATCTGATAAGGGCCTAATCTCCAAAATTTATAGGGAACTCATACAACTTAACAAAAAGAAGATAAACAATCCAATCGAAAAATGGGCAAAGGATCTAAATAGACACCTTTCAAAAGAGGACATTCAGAAAGCCAAGAGACATATGAAAACATGCTCAAAGTCACTAATCATCCGAGAGATGCAAATCAAAACAACAATGAGGTACCATCTCACACCTGTCAGAATGGCTATCATCAACAAATCAACAAATGACAAGTGCTGGAGAGGATGTGGAGAAAAAGGAACACTCGTGCACTGCTGGTGGGAATGCAGACTGGTGCAGCCACTGTAGAGAACAGTATGGAGTTTTCTCAAAAGACTAAAAATGGAACTCCCATTTGACCCCATGATCCCACTTCTAGGAATATATCCCAAGAAACCAGAAACACCAATCAGAAAGGATATGTGCACCTATATGTTCATAGCAGCACAATTCACCATAGCTAAGATCTGGAAACAGCCTAAGTGCCCATCAGTAGATGAATGGATTAGAAAACTATGGTACATCTACACGATGGAATACTATGCTGCTGTAAAAAAGAAGGAACTCTTACCATTTGCAACAGCATGGATGGAAATGGAGAGCATTATGCTAAGTGAAATAAGGCAGTCAATGAAGGAAAAATACCACATAATCTCACTCATTCATGGATGATAAAGACCATTACAAACTTTTGAACAATAATAGATACAGAGGCGGAGCTGCCTCAAACTGACTGTCGAACTGCAGCGGGAAGGCCAGGGAGGGTTGGGGGGCAGGAGGGAGGGGGGTAAGAGATCAACTGAAGGACTTGTATGCATGCATATAAGCATAACTATTGGACATAAGACACTGGGGGGTAAGGGAGGCCAGGGGATTGTCAAGGGCGGGGGGGGGGGGGGGGTGAGGGTGGGGAGGACACATATGTAATACCCTTTGTAATACTTTTAGCAATAAAAAAAAAATTCAACCAAAAAAAAAAAAAAAAAAAAAGAGGGGCCAATACTGGACAAAGGAGAGTCCCAGGACAGGGCTTTCTCAGCCCAGGATGTCAGGCTCTTGGCACAAGACAACTCCACACATGGGCCATATACCAGACACTCCCTAATCAAGGCAGAGAAGGGAGGTGCCCTTCCTGGAACAGTAGAGTAGGGAGATTCTAGAAAAGGCTGTGTTCAGGAGAAAAGGAGAAAGGCCAAGGAACCAGCAAACAAGTAGTCAGATTTAAAAAAAGAAAGAAAAAGGAAAGGAGATGTGGGGCAAAGCTGGGACATATGGACAGACAAAAAGGAGGCACATGTGATCCTCCCAATGGACAGGTGGTTCCAGCTCAGGGCTGCACATCTGCTGCAGACAGGCACTGGTCAGGTGTGCTAGGATGAGGCAGAGACGGAGGGCGGTGAGACATAAGGTCGGACTAGATGGTCTGGAATCCACACAGGTGAGTCGGCGTCCTGTGGAAATATACAAGCATATCCTCTCCCCCAGGTTAAAACTACATCAGGTCCCTTCCAGATTCCTGTAAGCAAGTCTCTCCATTTGACGAGGGCTTTAGGTTTAGTTAGATCAGGGTTCCAATATCTGTATATCGGGGAATTTCCCTCAGAATCTACATTTAGTATATTAATTACGAATAGAGTATGTTATAGAACATGATGAGGAGAGGAATATTTAAACTCATTTTCTTGTGGGTTCCCAAAGGTGTGGACAGAGTCGGTGAAGAAGGAATGACCCGGAGACAGCGTTCAGTTGATCAGCAGCCTAGCCAGGATCTCTAGTCTACCCAAGTTCTCCAGCCAAGTTCTGGTTAGAATCTCCAGCCAAGTTCTGGCTGGAGATCCTAGGTTCGGTTTCCAACAGCCCAAAGCCGCCCTCTCGCCCTCTCGCACCAGTTTGATTTCTGGTCAAGGGCACATACCTTGGTTTCGAGTTAGCTCCCTGTCCCTAGTCAGGGCGAGTGAGGTAGGCAACCAATCATGTTTCTCTCCCTCTTTCCCACCCTTCTACTCTCTCTCTGAAAAGCAATGGGGAAAGTATCCTCAGGGGAGGATTAACAAAACAAATAAAAGAAAATACCAATGTCTCCAAAATACATAAAAAGTTGCTCACTTTAACTCTGGATGAGAAATATACTTGAAAACTACACTGAGGATTGGGTAGAACATCACTGTGCCCATTAAAAAAAAAAAAAGAAAAAAAGAAAAAGGAAACTACACTGAGCTATCTTTCCCACTTATTAGATTTTCAAAGATAAAAAGTTTAATAAAACCTTATGATGGGAAGGAAAACAGGGAGTCCTACACATTCCTGGTGGGAATGTGAATTGGTAGAATCTCTAAAAAGGTCAACCTGACAATAGCTATTAAATTATAAATGCACAGCCAGGCTGGTGTGGTTCAGTGGTTGAGTATTGACCTATGAACCAGGAGGTCATGGTTCAATTCCTGGTCAGGGCACATGCCTAGGCTGGGGGCTTCATCCCCAGTGTGGGACATGCAACAGGCAGCCATTCAATGAATCTCTCTCATCATTGATGTTTCTATCTCTCTCTCCCTCTCTCTTCCTCTCTGAAATCAATAATGCTATATATTTTAAAAATATATAAATGCACATACCTGCTGTGAAGAATAAAAATGATCACTTGTGAGTATTTATCCAGCCAGCCTGCTAATATCCAAAGGAACCAGTGTCCTGTAGAATGCTTTCTGGGGAAGTGCTGCTTTAAACATAGAAATTAGTCCTTTGATTTTGATGAAAGTTTCAAATGTTTATCTCAGTGTTTTCACTTTGCATATGGTGATTTTTGCCATGTGAAATTTTGGAATGTTATGCTGACAAATGTTTTGATCTTTTTTCAGTGGCTATGAACATGTGTCACACTCTAAGATTGTAAAAATATTCTGCATTGGTTTCTTGCTGTGCTTTTATGGCTTCTTTTTTGGGGTTGCATTTGATCCATTTGGAGTTTATTTAGGTGTAAGTTGTGAGGGATGGATTCGACACTATTTTTTTTTTTTCATGTGGTGGTAACTCAGTTGCTTCAATGTATTGAGCAATTCATCCAGCTCTCAGCATATACTAAATTTTCACAGATATTTAGTTCTTTCTCTAAACTCCCTCGTCTGTTCCATATATTTGTCTGTCCATTTAATGTTGCAATTATTGTAGTTTTGTGTTAGGTTTTAATACCTCATAGAGTTAGTCCCACCTCATTGCCTTCTTGTTTCAAAGTTTCCTGGTTCTCCTAGGTTGTTTATTTTTCTATGTGAAGTTTAAAATCAACTTGTCTAATCTTATTGTCTGAAATCTTATTGGTAAATGTACTTATTGTGTTAAATTAATGGATTAGTGTAAGGACATTTCTATTTTATGATGTTAAGACTTCCTCTCCAAGGTCATGTGATGCATTTCTATTTCTTCATGTTTATTTTGTGTTTGTCAGTAATATTTCAATGTCTTCTTTAGTAGCTATTTCATATTATTTATTACTAGGCTTTCTTTTTTTGTTCCTAATATAAATGAGAATTCCTCATGTCCATATCTTTTACCTGCTTGCTATTTATAGATATGAAGTGTTTTGATTCTGTGTATTTATTTCATACCCAGATATATGGAATTCTCTTATTGTCTGCAATATAATTCTAATTGGGTTCTCTAGGTATGGAATCATATTACCTGCTTCCCTATTTATAATGGTCTGGCCCTCTAGCAACTTCAGTGCAAAGTTATAGATAATTTTCCTATAAATGTCAGGTGGTCATAATAATCTGGCCACTCAGTCTATATTATCTATACTAATAAAAGAGAAACATGCAAATTGGTGTCACTCCACTATGCCCACCAACCAATCAGATGAACATGCAAATTAACCCAACAAATATGGCGGTTAATTTGCATACACAGGCATGGAGTGAAGACTAAAGACAATATAGAAGGAAGCCAAGCACTGCAGAAGGGAGTGAAGCTGTGGAGAAGCAAGCGGGCGGCGGAGGCGGGTTCTGCTCCCTTCTCTGCTTCGCTCTGGCCGCAGGAAGCCCTATTCTTGCAGGAATCTTCCTGCAACGGGTCTCTAGTATTATAACAAGGAAATACTATCTTTTCTCATTTTATTAAGAATTTTATCAAGAATGCATATTGAATTTTATCAAATGCCTTTCCAGCATTTATAAAGAAGATCATAGGATTTTTCTTCCTAAATCTATTAATATAGGTGAATAGCTTTTCTGACATTTAATCATACTTTTATTTTGGGAATAAACCTCACATGGTTATTATATATTAATGTTTACTCATTTGCTAGATAATTTTGTGAATATTTAAAGATCTTTGTGTGTGTGTGTGTGTGTGTGTGTGTGTGTAGCTTTGTTGAGCTATCAGTGGTTTATACACTTTATAAAAACGAGAATGTGACTAGGGTCATATGACCTTCTCTGAACTGATCTCTATCACCAGAGGAATGCTCAGGCCTAGGTCACCTGACCGCTTCTGGAACCGAGGGTTGGGGTCAGTCTCTTATCTATCTATCATCTATCTATCTATCTATCAATCTAGTACTTGGAAGCTGAGTGACTAGGTTTTTTTTATTTTTTATTTAACCTCACTGTACCTTAATTTTGTCTTTTTTAATTGGACAGAAGTCATAGTTGCTATCTCTGGCATTAGGATTAAATGATATAATATGTAAAATATACTCATATTAGTGCCAGGTACATTGTATATACACTATGTATCACCACTATCATCCCACTTACTTCTCCCAAGAGCTCTATAAAGCAAGGTTCTGGTTCACAATGAGCATTCTGGAGCTTCCCTGGTGAAATGTGAAACTGGCCCCCATACCTGGAGGGCAAGGAGAGACCAAAGAAAGAGGCAGACCGCTCCAGGTGAGTGGGTAAGAGGTGTAATAAACACTGAAACCTACATACAAGGCTCATCTTGGAAGACCACAAGATGAGTAGATTGCTGCATCATCCCGCCAGAATGTTAAAAGTTTACATAGAGGCCTGTATGGGGTTCCTTCAATATTCAGTCTAGATGGTCTCAATAATACCTTACTTTCTCCAGGCTATGTCCTTGAAACAGCTCTGGCTTTGGGAACAGTGTTCTGGATGAACACATTCCAATTAAAGGACAGGAGGTTAGGAGCTTCCACTTGCCTAGATCCAGCTCATGGGTCAACCTTCTAGACGATCTCATTCAACACAGGGATTTCTACCTCCATAATATGTGGCATCTCAAGGTTAAGGACGCTGAGTAATTTCTTTAACACCATCATGGGTTCTGATATGACTATTCTGATCAGCGTAGGCTGTTTGGTGCTGTTCTCTATGGCAGAAAATTATCACCCAGCATTGTGTTTCTTCCCTCTGGATTGTGTGACTAACTTTTTCTTTTAAGTTGACTCCTGCTGCAACCCAGCATTCAGGCCCACCTTCTTCAGGGGGAAGGAATGTTCCCTTATATCCTTAAAGGGTAACTGAATGTAGAAAGGGGCAGCAGTAATACTGGTCACTATCTACAGGCAGATTTGGGTGCAGAGAGAGGCATAGGGACCGATTTGTCAATGGCCACAGACAACTTAGATGCTTTGGGGGAGATGAGTGCTAAATCATTGCTAGATGCATGTATTATGGCTGTGGAACTCCAGGTAAGCTGAAGGTGACTTACGCCCCCATGTAAATGTTCCAGTTTGGATTTATTTCAAAGCCCAGGAGATCATATCAGGTATCCTTTGCATTCTGTTCTAAATATGATATTCTAAGTCTACGGATCACCCATGATGCATCCAGGCCAGCACTTCCACAGGATGCTCTGAATATCACAGAATGTGAGACCCTCACTGGTAAGAAGAGCATTGCTCATTGAGACCAGTGGTTCCTGTATGCCTAGTGTCTATGAACCTGTGCTGTACTGGGAAGATGTCATCTGTTGTGACAAAACACAAAAAATAAAGACAATTATATTGCATTGGTTTGTAACATTTCTATAACATCCTATAGTATAACTCAGTTGAGTTATAACTGTGGAGTAGATCCATGAAGAGAGACGAGCCAAACTGTTTCTTGAAAATGTTCTGTTCCATTCAATCTAAAGGACTTGGGATCCTTAATTGGATCAGGCTGTCTATCCCCCAGGACTACCACACCTAAGCTAGCAGGTCACTCTGCATTGCTCATAGGGAACAACCACATCTGCCCTGCCACTCACTGGTGTGTGACCTACAGTTATTTCATATCGCTGGGACTCAGTGGCTTAAAACTACAACAGTTTATGTCTCACTCATGCCATATGTCCATTGCAGGTTCCCATTGCTTCACCAGGTTATCTTCCCTCAGAGCCAGGCTGAAGGAGCCTCCACCTCTTGGGATCTTGCTGGTTACCATGGTCACATGAGTCATGCACTGTATTTTAAAGGAGTCCACCTGGAAATGATGAAGTCATATGACCTCACCTCACTTCAAAAGGGAGTCCTATAGAGAAGTTCCTGGAAGAAGGAGAGGTAGCAATATTGGTAAATAGCAGTAAGGCCAAAGGCACTATCATTCACCTCATATTCTGCTGTAGTTACTTTAGCTCAGCATTTTTACTGATTGAGATAATGTTACATTTTGCTGCTGTTATGAATTGTATTAGCTGTCAAATTTCGAGACTCTGGCATTTTCCTAAAATTTTCATCTAACCTAGAAGTGGTCCCCTGACTAGCATGTTCAGACTACACTTGTTAAAGGGCTGCAAGTCCACTTTCCCCAGAAGGTGACTGTGAGAAACTCTATCACATTCTTTGCTGAAATCAAGACTCATTATTTGGATATCTTTCCCTTATTAATGTAGAGTCTCTATAAAAAAAAGAAATGAGATGGTTTTGGGTGCAGATTTTATGTTCTGTAAATTTGTAACAGCATGAACCAAAGGCCTGGACAACTGAATTTTTAGGTTTTATTTAAACATAGATCCAACATTATTTTAATAACTTCTGTTAAAATGTCAAGGTCATATATTAGTTGGAGTCTTTAGATGAGTATTTGGGAGTCTGTCAGCCAAGTACCAAATCAGCCTTCAGAACCACAGAAGGACCCACTTCTCTGAGAGTGATCACAGCAACCATCACAGTGGTCACCTGGTATTTAGTATGGGGTGTTTGGGGCCAGGGCACACAATGCCATGTTCTGTTGTCTAGAACTAATTGCATGGCTCCACCTAGAAGAAAGGGGCAAGACATGTAGCCTTTCTTTCCAGCTTGGAGAACAATGAAATGGTCTTGTATTGTCTCTTCCATAATATGCCTTTTTAAGATGAAAGGTAGGACACTTAAAAAAAGCTGAATGTTATCTTCAAAATTCAGAAATTGGCCTTCATAAAATAAAACCTCTGTTCTTCCACATTTTGAAATGATATGAAATCCATTCATAAGGGGATTGCTAGGCAAACAAAAACTTAATTGTGATTTTAATGAGCTCACAACTTTTCTTATACTTCCCTTTGCTTCAGAGGTGTGTGTTGATGTGAGGGAATGAGCACTAGTCCATTATTCCAGGACTTAAGGTGAGAGAAATTAGTGCCAAGAAAGAATGCATACTCCAGGGGCACAGAAAGTGGAAGAACACCTGAATGATGAGGCTAGTACCAGCAGAGGGTGCTGGCGTGGCACAAAATTAGGATTTTCTAAAAAAGAGGAGGTCCCGAGATAAAAGGCAGCAGGTGTGAGGGAAAACGTAAAAACCCGTTTGGACCCACCTGGAGAGATGAGTTCCCCCTGCTGCATGCAGACCCTTCTGGGTTTCAGCGACCTCTTGCAATGGCCACAGGAATTTCAGGTGTCTCCTAAACTAAAGCACAAACCCCTGACATTGGCTCCTGTGTCGAGCAGGGCTGGGAGAGGGTGGACAGTGCGTCTCCTGTTTCCACTGGAGATTTTGCATGCATGGGGTCATGCGGCATCTCTGCTTGCTCATTTGCCCAGGTTTTACGAAACCATTTTTGTGTGCCCTAAAAAATTTGCCCAAACTGTCAAGCCAAGAGACATTTTGCTTTCTCACGTGGCCATCTTCAAAAAGCAAGTACCTGAGAGCCTATGCCTAGTAGAGGCTGGCAAAGGTCGGGTGTCAGAGACAAATCGAGCTGCGTTTACTCAGCAGAGCTTGACCTCCGTGGTTGTCAAAGCAAGAATGAGGCTAACCCGGGCGTTTAGAGGAGTCCCTAACCCGGCGCCCCGCCCCGCCCTGCCCCGCCCCGCCCCAAGTGGGTCACGGTGAATGTTCCTCTTCTGTAGAGCCCTGTAGTACTAGGGAATCCTGGCAGGGCCTTTGCAAACCTGCACTTCTGAGCAACTCTTTTGGGAGACTCGCAGAGTTCTGGGCTGGGAGCCAAGTGACCCACTGGGTTCCAGTCCAGCCCGTCCGGGCCTCAGTTTCCTCCTCTGTGCAACGACAGGATTTGACACCGATTCCGAGGCCTTTTTCAGCGTCCACAAGCCACAGTCAGACATTGCTGAGTGGCGAGCAAGGCCGGGCTCGCGAGAAGGGAGACTCCGCGGTCAGCACCAAGGACAAGGGCCCCAGGGCGGCTAAGCGGACACAAGGTCACTTCCCAGGGAGCCCGGCTGATGAGCGGGTGTGGGGGCTCTGGGCTTGGGCGGTGTGCGGCGTGGGGTGTCTGCGGGAGAGAATTGTGGGAGGGGAGTAGCCCCGGGAATGAGGTGAGGCCAGTCCCTGCAGAGGTCTCCTAGATTCTGCGCCAAGAGGCAGCGGGTGGCGGTTGCCAGCCCGGGCCGCCCTGCCCTTCGCGGCGCGACATTCCTGCCCCTGCCCGGCCCGTTGGGGGCGCTCAGCAGCTGGAGGCCGGCAAAGTCCTGCCCTCGGCCGGCTTTGACCCCTTCAGCCCCTTTCCTGCCCGAGCACCGCCCGGCTCTGGCCAGGCCAGCGCCACCACCGGTGGACACACCCGCGCCTCTGACCGCACCCTCACACCTAGGGGCCCAGGGAGGCCTTAAGCTCTTCCCGCCCCAACTCCTAGCTTAGGAAGGGTCCCCACGCCCCTTTCCTCCCTTGCCGCCCGGCGCCCCGCCTCCGTTTGCCCCGCCCCACAAGCCCCGCCCGTCGTTGCCCGGGAACCACGGTCCCCGCAGCTGCAGGAGGCGCCAGGCCCCGCGGAGCAGCCCTCGCCGCCGCCACCGCTCCCGCAGCCGCCGCCGCCACCGCGCCCCAGCTCCGGCCCCAGCTCCGGCTCCGGCTCCGGCTCCGGCTCCGCTCCGCGCCCACTCGGTCAGCCATGCCGCCCCGCCGCGCCCCGGCGCCCCGTGCGCAGCTGCTGCCCGCGCCGGCCCCGCTGCTCCTGCTGCTCCTGCTGCTCGGCGCGGGGCCCCGCGGCGACTGCCTGGCCAGCCCGGTGCCCGCCGTGCCCCTGCCCGTCCCGGGGCCGTGCGCCGCGCAGCCCTGCCGGAACGGGGGCGTCTGCACTCTGCGCCCCGCGCCGGGCCCTCAGTCCCCGGCTCCCGCCGGCGAGACCAGCTATATCTGCACCTGTCCCGCCGGGGTCTCCGGCACCAACTGCCAGGTGAGTGAACGTGGCGGGCGCGGGGCGGGGCGCCGGCCCGGGACCCGCAGCCTCTCCTCGCCGGCCGCGAGCGGGGCCCCGCGCCGGGCTTCAGCTTGCCGGACAATAGTTTTTCCCGCTCGGGGCAGGGGATGGATCGGCCTCTCGGTCTGCACAGACGCGGACCCCTGGCTGACCTTGCAAGTGCCACTTCCCTGCCCACCGGGTTCTCTGGCCGGGCCATCCTGGGGCGCTCGGGGCGCGCCGCTCCAGGGCCGGGCCGCCACCCTCGCCCCGGTACTCCTGCTACGGCCATTGGTCACCAAGTGGCGCGCCCCTCCGGCCCGGGCTGGGCCACTCTCCGCGAGTGTGTCTGGGTGCCGGCGGCGGCCGCCCCGAGGACCCAGCTCCGAGCGTCCCCGGCGGAGAGTCCAAGGTCCAGGTGACCCCTGCTCCCTGTCCCGCTGGACCCCGCGTGTGCCGAGGACGAGGGGTTTGGGAGGAGGCAGGTGATGGCGGGCTCCGTGCCCGGTGGTCGGCACTTTCTCCTCCACCCTTGAAGGCCCTGACGTGCAGCCAGCGCTCACAGAGGGCAGCCGCCTCCCCGCGGCCTGCGACCGGCCCTTCCTGAGCTTAGGACGGGGTGTCGGAACCGTCTGGGGCATTCGAGGGGCTTGGCGCGTGTCGTGCCGCCCTCCGGGCTGGACGCTCCTGGAGGGGCCGGCAGCCAGGGCGTAATCAGGGCACTGGAAAGCTTCGAGGAAGCGGGGGTTGTGAGAGGGATGGCCAGCTGCTGCCTGGGGATTTGGACTTTCAAGAGAATTTGGCAGAAAATAATAGATGAGGCTGGATTACAAGCACGCGAAAGCTCGGTGGAACCAATTAACCTATTAACATCAACATTTTTCAATGCTGGTAGTACTGTGTGTAGAATATCCCCAAGTCTCTTCTAGATCAGGGCTAATAACGAATCTATCCAAAATGATTAGATTAAGCCAAATGAATATGGAATGTATTTGGAATCAAATGCTTTCTTTCTTACATTTGGAATGGAGGAGTTTGTTTCACATACATTTGATACAGTGCTCCAAGAGTTACTTTGAGAAGGCTCAAATGCACTCTTATTTCTGCAGGGAAGAAAGTCCACACATGCTATGATAAGATGTGATATGATAGGCTTTACTTTTTAAAATAGAGGGGTAAATGGGATTGAAAAACTTGACCTTGACAGCCAGAATTTTTGCTATTTCTTTATGTTAATAGCAAATTATCCACCTGAATTTATCTCCTCCCCACCCCTCCTCCCCAGCCAGTATTGTGCTCTTCTTCTTTGTTAACTGGTTCCAATAAGCTATAATTCCCTCAAAAGGGATGATGATGATGATGATGATGATGATGATGAAAGGGTGTGCTATGACCATCTGCAGTAGCTGGGTGGGGGGAGCAAGATGACTCTTTGGGGAAATGCCTGTTGAAGCCATTTTAATCATTAGGACAAAATCTTTCTTACCAATTTCCCATATTGATCGATGACTTACATTATGTTTCCTAAGGAATAAGTTGCCTTGAATGCTTCTCTCAAATGTTATATTTTCATGTCTGAATTCTATCCTTGAAAGAGGATTCAGTGTGATAGACAGGAGGAAGGTTAGAGTACACAGCAGCTCCAGTAAGTGGGAAGAAAGACTGGCCATTGGGAATTTCACTCAACTCTGAGATTTGTTTCTGTGACTCTAAAAATAGATCTAAGAAATCTTCAAGAAAGGCAAAGACCTCTTTAGTGCTTCCTAAGTATGGCCAACAGAGAAGCATAAATATTTTCTGTGCTAAGTAGTGGTTTGATATGTAATGCAATTCATTCAGAAAAGAGTCATGAACTAATACATAAATATTGCAGAACCAGCTGGTTCAAAACAGATCCGGTTGCCTGTATAGCTCCCATTTGAGGCCATCTTAGCTGGTGAAGGCTGCCCACCTGAGGAGAAGCAGAACAGGGTGTTCTGAGTTGAAGAGAGAGCTGAAGTAACTGTAATTCTAACAGGAAAGCTTAGCAAATTTGGAACCTGATCTGGCTTGGTTACCCAGAAGAACTTCAACGGAGGTGATTCAGAGCCTTATAAGCCATGAAAAATTGATTCCTGCTCATTTTAATTTAATCGTTCATGATTTTGCAGTAATGCTCGAGACTTAGGTTTTTTATGGGGGAAATAAGAGCAATCTCAATAAAGACATTAAGCAGAGAAAAAAATCCTACATGAACTCAATTACAGATAAGAGAAATGGATGCTAGCCATTGCTAAGAGTGTGACTGCTGCAATAGAACCTAACGTTCATTGGATAAACTGGAAATGGAATTTTACCTGTATGTGAAGAGAATCCTTTAAGCAGTGTCACCTTTCCCCCAGCTTCAAGGACAATAGTGTTAGCAATGGAAACATTAGAACCAAACTCTGAAATCTTCTTTCATTCCCTTCCTTCCTTCCTTCCTTCCTTCCTTCCTTCCTTCCTTCCTTCCTTCCTTCCTTCCTTCCTCTCTTCCTCCCTTCCTCCCTTCCTTCCTTCCTTCCATCCATCCTTCTTCTATCTTTCCTTGCCCCCTCCCCTTTCTTTGTTTCTTCTTTGGAGAAAGTAAAGGTGATCATAAACCACTAATTGGGCTTAAAATGGATCACAGCTGTCTTCAGCTTTTCTATGGTTGGCTGACTGGTGCTGGGCAAGCAGGTGGGGCCAGGCAGTGCTTCTGCTCTCACCTGGTTGACGGGAACTCACAGGATCTTGAAACGGGGGTGAAAGGAGGAGGCTTAGGTTTGAAGTTGAAGGGCTAAAGTTAAACCTGCTGTGACAGGTGATCTACACAAACTGAGTCCTGTTTCCTCATCTCCAAGATGGGATCTATCTCCCAGAGTTTGTAATAAGGAGGGAGTCTGATTCTGTTTTTTTGATGCTTGACTGTGACAGCATTTAAGCCTAGCCCCTCCCTCTTTCCCTTCTGCCCTGCGTCTAGGCAAGCTGATACAAAAAGCCTAGGAACGCTTTCCTTTGGTGCTGGTGAAAGGTTCATGCTATGTAAGCCCCAGGCCAGGCTGTACTGTCCCCTCCCCGAAGCTCCCCCCTCCACACACACAGTCTCGTTCTCTGCTCTCTCCTGTCTGGGAGCTGCCTGCTCTCCCCAGAAAACCTCATATGAGAGCAAGGAACCTTTCCATACCCTGCTGGTGTTTGCGTGGCACTTTCATTCTTGACATCCAAACCGAAATTTAAGTGGGTGCCTGTCCTGTCTTGGTGGGGTGTCCACAACAGGGTTTTGGGGAGGATTGCATTCATTGTTCTAAATCACTGAACACCTGTGTGGTGCCTCCATCGCTGCCGCCTCTTTTCTTTCTTTTTATCTTTGCTCATCACCTAACTGTGTGAGGTAGGTGGAGCAAGTATCATCCTGCTCTGCTGTCACATGGAGAAATTGAAGCTCATTTTGACTGAGTGGCTAATTCAAGATCTCATGGCTTGATACTACCCTAAAATCATACAACATTAAAAACATATCTATTCTAAGTTCACTAACACAGTGATTTTCAACCATTTTCATCTCATAGCACATATACTTCAATTACTAAACTTCTGCAGCACACCAAAAATATATATTTTTGCCATTCGGACAAAAAATAGCTATAATTTTGATTCATCCACACTGGATGGATATTGTTGTGTTGGCTGTTGTCACTTTTTTATTTGACAATCTAAGGGAAAAGAGGTCAGTGTCCCTGGCTAAATAGTCAGGTATTGTATGTTTTAAAAATTCTGCAGCACACTGGTTGAAAATTGCTGCTCTAACACATTTAAACATAGTAAATCACGAGGGTTCAATGGATTCCATATGGAAAGCTAAGCTATAGAGATGATGATGATGGTGGTGGTGGTGGTTGCTAACTTTTCTCAAGCACTTGCCATGGGCTTTACAGATGTAACTCACCAATTCTCGCAGTGCCCTGTGAGCTGGGTGCTGTGACATCCCATTTTATAGATGAAATGCAGAAAAGTGGAATGACTGGTCCAAGGTCACACTGCTAGTAAGTGGGAGAGCTGGGATTTGAACCAGGCAGCTGGCTGGATGGAGAGCTGTGGAATAAAGTGGGCTGAGGTGAAGTCCCGCCCTGGCCCTGTCATTTGTACCTTTGTGACCTTAACTGAGAGCCAGCACCTCTGTGTGTTTTATCAGTAAAAAGGGCAGGAGTGATTCCTGAGTCTGATTTTGCTAGAAAACATTGCGATTTTATGGCTGTGCTCAGTTACAGTAAAATGCCACAGGAGTGACAAAGACACAGCAAATCCCCCCTTATGCCACTTACCAATCACATCTCCGAGTTAGAATTCTGGGTCCTGGTTGCATGATAATATGGAGATGGACAATAAAGAAAAGAATTGTGAATATATACGATGGATTTGAGAAAATGTCAACTTTTTAAAAATTAAGGCTGCTCTTCTTGCCTTTCCGGCTCATTTGGGGAAACAGATACCAGAGGTGGCAGCTGCTAGGCCAATTTTTCTTTTCTAGGGAGTGGCACAGGAATGCTTCACTTCTATTGGGCCATCCATCCAAAGTAGGGATTATTTAATTGGTATTATTTTGATTGTAAAACTTTTTTTATTTTAATGAAATAATTCTTTGCCAGCTACTCGAAGCCAGCAGACACCTGTTTGTTTTTTCATTTCATGTTCCCTATGAGTCTTATCCTTTGGGATTATAATGAAAATGTGTCAACTTCTGCACTTGGAAAAAAAGGGGAATGTGTAGCTGCTTTTTATGCAAGTTAATTTCACTCACTAAGCTGGTTCTATAATCCTTTCTTCTGATTTAACGTGCTAACTTACAACAATGGATGCATACTTCAGATGCATCCATTTTATATTTTATTAATATATTTTTTTAGTTTTCTCAGGTTTTTTTTTATTGCTAACACTATTATAGATGTCCCAAATTTCCTCCCCTCTTTGCCCACATCCACCCAACCACAACCACTCCTCAGATGAAACCATCTTAGATTGAAGTTTGCTAACAAACAACAACAAAGAATTCTAATTCTTTGCACAGCATCAGTCTTACTGGGCTTTTTGAAAACACACACACACACACCACACAAATTTGCATTGTAATATATGCAAAATGTCCAATATGAGCTGAGATAGCAAAAAACATTGCTTCTTTCTCTGGCCTTTCTATCAACTCTTTGTGACCTTGGGAAAGTCACTGAACATCCTTGAAGCTCGCTGTTCATATCTCTAAGATGAACTAATACTGCTTGTCTTATTTTTTTATAGAAAAGATGCAGTTCATAAATAGGAACATAGTAAATTTTTTTCAGTAAGCATAATGAAGTATGGGAGAATGAATTTTAAAGCATTTTTTTGGGGAAAAAAGTAAGATGCTGCATAAATACAAGGCATACTAAGAAAAGGGTATACTTCCTGTACGAAATACGATGACAGCAGTTATTCAGTGTCTGACTGTTTTTCTTCAATGAACAGACTCAGCTTTTTCTCCCTACTAGGATGAGTATGCTGCAATCTAAGTTTTAAAAATGAAAATTTCATTGTATTAAAATTTTGATAAATGTGTAGTTCTCTCAATTGTGACATAAATAATTTCTCTGAAAATTCTCAGTGACTTCAAGTTTTCCTTTGAAATGAATGAAAAAAGCCTGGTCAAAATCCTTGGAACAATTTTACTGAAAGAAAACCATTGCTTTTCGTGGTGTTATTCAAATGAAGTGCTTTTCCTCTTTTGTTGATGTGGTGCATTCTGAGGAGAGTTCACATTTCTCAGCTTGGCCACCTGACAGAAGTGCATTTCTGCCTTTAGCTTCTTTGCTTAAGCTTCTCATGGGACACGGTGCCATCCAAAATGGTTTTGATTATGCCCTCACGTCACAAGCATCAAGCAGGAAGAAGAACCAGTCTGAAGTGAAGGGTATTGGACTCAGGAAGCAGAATGTCCGAGTTGTATTTTTAGAGCCTCTTACCCATTGAGTGGCAGCTGTGGTCACAGTGCTTAACCCCGAGGCAGGGACTACAGGATCTTGCCTGTCAAACAGAAAACCCAGCAGCACCAGCCAAGTTTTGTGAATAGAATTTCTTGATATTTCCACCCTGTCCCCTCCCCCTGCACTGGTGTCCCACCTGGAGGCTGATTAGAATCATCTGGGAGCTTCAGCCAAGGTGAAGGTTTGAGTGTGAGTTTAGAGATTTTAAAATTCCCGCTCAGGTGTTGCAAGCTTGTCAGCGATCTTAAGCCCAATTTCTCACCCATAAATCTAGTCGTGGGAAGGATTAAAATGAGGGGCTAGTAGAGGCCCTGGCGCAGAGTTGGCCCTCTGCACGCACCGACTGCCGTTTTTATAAAGGTGGATGCGGTTCTCCACTTTGTGGCTAAGGAACCTCACCTGGGGTCCCGGAAGCTCGGTGATGGGGTTGCGGTCTGGGCCCCCGGGGTGTGGCTTTGAGTGCCGAGTGTTTGCTGTCACTGTGCAGCACTCACCTCTGAATGCTCCCTGGTTCTGACTCCAGGGTGAGCCCAGGGAACCAGCAGAGGAAGGAGGGGTGGCGGCCCCAGTTCTGGCGGTTTTGGTGTGTGTAGGGGTGTTTCAGGTGTGTGTAATTAAGGTTTTCTTCCTTAAACAGAGAGAAAAGGCACGGGGCTTTTGAAAAAGAGTGAGCATTGGAGCAATGAAATAAGCAGACTTCAAAGAAAGGAGCCTGAAAAGCGAACTTGTCTGCTATCTTCTGCCAACAGTGCAGCCTTAGAATTTCAAAGCTCACACTTACTTGTGCTCTTGATTCATTTAAAGGAGTGTTTGTAACTACTTCTGGGTTTCAGAGGCAGGTTGAAACTCCTCTATGAAAGGCATTCGTGGGATAGTGATCCCAGCAGGAAAAGGATGTAGCCCCTGGAATCCAGGGAACTCAGCCCCGTGACTGCAGGACATCTACCCCATAAGGAAGCTGGCCGCTTCCCCAAAGCATCCAGGGCAGAGTTCTGAAGTATATTATGTGGAGCAAAAGCCCATCTTTAATTTTTAAACAAAATGGAATGCATTAGAATAGGAAAACTGTTCAGCATCTCTTCAGTATATTATGTTAGAGAGGAATGACATTATATAGGAACCGTGAAAAGAAAACCAAACTCTCTAACTTCAAAATGACCTCCCCTACAGTTCCTTAGACAAAGGACTTTTAGGTTCTTAAAAAAAAATAAAGTTTAATTTATATACAGTAAAATTTACTCTTAAAAGCATTCTGTTCTATGAGTTTGTCATACCGTTGTGTAACAGTCACGATTAAGATACAGAACAGCTCGTCACTTTCACAAATTTCCTTGTGCCCCTTTTATAGTAAACCCTTGCCCCAGCCCCTGGCTGCTGCCAGTCTCATTTCTGATTTTGGCTTTTCCAGGAATATCATATAAATAAAATCACACAACATCAGAGCTTCATCTACTTAGTGTAACACCTTTAAGATTGATCCATGTGGTCAAAATTTCTTTTCATTGCTGAGTAGTATTCCATTGCATGGATATACCACCATTTGCTTATCCTTTCTCCAAATAATGCCATTTGGGTTTCCAGCTTTTAGTGAGTATGAAAAAGGTGTCGCCCTAACCGGTTTGGCTCAGTGGATAGAGCGTCAGCCTGCGGACTGAAAGGCCCCAGGTTTGATTCTGGTCAAGGGCATGTACCTTGGTTGCGGGCACATCCCCAGTGGGAGTGTGCAGGAGGCAGCTGATCGATGTTTCTATCCCATCGATGTTTCTAACTCTCTATCCCTCTCCCTTCCTCTCTGTAAAAAATCAATAAAATATATTTTAAAAAGAAAAGAAAAGAAAAGAAAAAGGTGTCATAAACATTCCCGCATGGGTCTTTAAAAATTTTTTTTACATTTTTTTTTTTTTTTTTAAATCCTCACCTGAGGATATTTTCCATTGATTTTTAGAGAGAGTGGAAGGGTGGGGGAGAGACAGAGAGTGAGAAACATCGATGAGAGAGAGACACATGGATTGGTTGCCTCCCACACACACCCCAACCAGGGTTGGGGATTGAGCCTGCAATTGAGGTAGGTACATGCCCTTGATTGGAATCGAACCCGGGACCTTTCAGTCCATGGGCTAACACTCTATTCACTAAGCCAAATCGGCTAAGGCTTTATGGGCCTTTTTAAGGGCAACAGTCAAACTGTTATAAGGCATTAAAAACCTGTGAAAATATAGTGGAGGCAGTTCATTCATAAACTTATGTTATCCTCTCTCCACCTTGTCTGCTCATCTCATGCCTGTGCACTATTTATTGTTCACATTTTGGTGTGTAGCTTTACAGTTTTCTCTGTACATATAAACATATATGAAACATATCTAAATACTCATATATCCATGCAAGTATTTTATGTTCAAATTAGATCATTCTATGCATACTGTTCTGCAACTTTTTTTCCACTTATGTTTTCTTTTTAAAAAAAAAAATGTACATATATATTTATTGATTTCAGAGAGGAAGGGAGAGAGAGATAGAGAGAGAAACATCAATGATGAGCGAATCATTGATTGGCTGCCTCCTGCATGCCCTCTACTGGGGCGGCGGGGAGGATTGAGCCCGCAACTGGGGCATATGCCCTTAGCCAGAATTGAACCTGGGACCCTTTAGTCTGCAGGCCGACACTCCACTGAGCCAAACCAACTAGGGCTGCAACTTTTTTCTTAATCTATTTGAACATATTACCATGTCTTAAAACAGAGAATAAACCCATTCTTTTTTTTTTTTTTTTAAACCCATTCTTTTTGATGGCTGAATAGTATCCCATTATGTATTTATGTTGTCAGTCCTACTGAAGCACATTGTTTTTTCCATGTTGCAATGATCACTGATATACTTATATCTCACATATATATATACAATGATATATATGTGTGTATATATGTATATTAAAAGTTACATACATTAATCATTCTAATAAATTTTGCTTAATTGCCATTTAAAAAGACTGAATATTTTGGCACCTTTACTAACAGCATAAAATAATGCCTGTTCACCCACATTTTTGTCAGTTCTGGTATTCCAGATTTTAATTTACTTTTGTGTGTTAATTGATAGCTAAAACATGGTACATGATTGGTTCTCTTTGCATTTTTGAAATTATAAAAGGGGGAGAATATTTCTTTGGAATTGCGTGTTCTTACTGTTGCCTAATCTTCGTTTGGGCTGCTCATTTGTTAATGAAGAAAGTCATCCCTTTGTCCTTTGTATTGTAAATGGTTTTTCTTGATTTATCTTTTTTCTTTTGACTCTGCTTATACTCATTGTTTTGCCCTTTAGAAGCTTATAATTTTTTATTCTTATTTAGTCAAACTCATCAATGAGATGGTTGATACATTTTAATTCAAGCTCTAATGTTGGATGCCAATACTATGCTTTACAGTGCTTTGAGAATTACCTGATTTGAGCCAGGAGTTTGCTTTTGAAGAATTCCGTTTTGGCCAAGATTTGTATTGATAGCACTGATTCTATCTGCTCTTTAGAATGTACAATTAAATATAGCCCCACTTTATGACTATTTTAAGAAGGGTTGGCATAGATTTTCTAAATCATATTTAAATGCTTGTAATTTATTTTGACTTTTTCTGAGTTTGGAACACTATAACCATTTAATAAGGTTCTTCATTTATTTTTGTAAAAGACCTACTCAGCACCTTTTTTTATTTTTTTAATAATTGGCATGGGTTCTTTAGTATTTTTTTTTAGAGTCACCAAGTTAATTTTAATAACGCTATTGGATAATGGAGTATTTCTTGAAAGTTTTTGGTGGTTAATGGTATGATTTCAAAAAGCATTCTTCATCCAGGTTTGGGCAGAAAAAGGCTCATCTTAATAGTCAGCAAAATGCAAATTTCCCTTATGCTTTAGTCTCCATATTGTATTTTTAGGAGTTTTCCCCTTGGGAGCAACCTCATTTCTTCTGACCAGAGATTTTATGGTCCTCTATCTCCATTTTCATCTTTAAAATTGGCCAATGTTGCCCAGCCAGCATGATTCAGTGGTTGAGCATCGACTTATGAACCAAGAGGTCATGGTACATGCCCGGGTCGATCCCCAGTGTGGGGCATGCAGGAAGCAGCTGATCAATGATTCTCTCTCATCATTGATGTTTCTATTTCTTTCTCCCCTTCCTTTCCTCTCTCTGAAATCAATAAAAACATATTTTAAAAGATAAAATAAAAGCCTCATAGTGAGAGAAATAATGAGAGAGAGAAATGAGAACTGATACTAACATTTCTATGAGGCTTAAAATAAACTCTCAGCTGGAGAGAAGTAAATTTAATATTATTAGATTTTTCTTTTACAAAGGCAGGGTCGAATGGCGGTTAGGGTGGGGGCTATATTGATTGAAAGGGAAGTCACTTTTCTTTTTCCTTTTTAAGGAGAGAAATTGTGATGATTATGTTCAACTTTAATAGTGTTAAAGATGATATTCAAAATGATGCTGACACCTGTTAAAAATTCCAGTTGGATTTTACGTGAGGTTCCCCTTGCTTCCCTCACCTTCAGTGAACACTGTACATGTTTTGAATGCCTAGAAGAGCTTTGCTTTCAAGCAGGCCTGGGAGGTTCCACAGAATGGAAATTGAGGGGTGGGTGGTAAGCAGAGGTTCATGTTGATGAGCCCTTGACCTGAAGATTCCATTTTTTGAGCTTCTCTGGGCCATAAACTATCCAGTTTCCAGAACTGCCAGCTCCCTGAAGGTGGCTTGTTTTTGTTTGTTTGTTCATTTGCGGGGAGGGTTTGTGCATTAGGGACCATACTAAGCCTACAAAACAGCCAGTTTCCCCTGCTTTCTAGACAACACTGCCCAAATCCCAATCCCTGAGGACATTAACAAGGCTCATTTGTAGTTGCCAAGTACTGTAGCCTATGATGGTTGCAAAGCAACAAATGATCTCTAGGCCTCAGCCCTGCTTTGGCTATCCTTTCGCGCAGGGGTCCCACTCCCCAGCCAACTAGAATTTATCATTTGTACTGAGCTCATTAAAAACTAGCAATATAAGCGCCCTACATAAACCCACACGAGCTGGTTCCTTAACAAAGGAGTCAGATGGTATTGCAACCCACAGTGATTACTGGGGAGCCTTCATTTTTCCTTATGATGGATTGAATGTGCTTGTTGGATGCCAGAGCCTAAGAGAAGGGGACTGCATAGGGTATCTGAAGGCCACCCTACCAGATGCCAAAGACCTTTCTCAAGCTCTGTGCCACCAGTTATGAACTGGATAGCCTTGCATAATGTATAGAAAGTGAAAATGGAGAACAGAAAGGTTAAGTAATTTGACCAAAGTCACACAGTAAATGGGAGCTGAGCATTAAACCAAAACAATTTGTGCTGCTCACCACCATGCTGTAGTCCTCTGATTTGCTTTGGTGCTAGCCAGGAGACTTGCAGGATCACCACTACCCAGATCCTAGTCATCTTGTGAGCTTTAGCAGAGGGGGAATCCTTTCAGACTGACCAGGCATGCTTGAATTCTTCAAAGACCTGCCCCTGGGACTCCCACTATAGCACTAACCTTTAATATGTCCCATGTTTTGAGCCCAGGGCAGATGGATATTAGGAACTGTTTTTTTTTTTTTTTTTTTTTTTTAAATTAAATCTTTATTGTTCAGATTATTACATTTGTTCCTCTTTTTTCCCCCCATAACTCCCCTCCTTCCAGCTCCCACCCCACCCTCCACCCTCACTCCCCACCCACTGTGTTCATCCATAGGTGCATGCTTTTTGTCCAGTCACTTCCCGCATCTCCCACACCCCTCTTCCCCCCAAGAATAGTCAGTCCATTCCCTTTCTATGTCCCTGATTCTATTATAATCACCAGTTCATTCTGTACATCGGGTTATTTATTCACTTGATTCTTAGATTCATTTGTTGATAGATGCATGTTTGTTGTTCATAATTTGTATCTTTACCTTTTTCTTCTTCTTCCTCTTCTTAAAGGATACCTTTCAGCATTTCATATAATACTGGTTTGGCGGTGATGAACTCCTTTAGCTTTTCCTTATCTGTGAAGCTCTTTATCTGACCTTCAATTCTGAATGATAGCTTTGCTGGATAAAGTAATCTTGGTTGTAGGTTCTTGGTATTCAGCACTTTGAATATTTCTTGCCATTCCCTTCTGGCCTGCAAAGTTTCTGTTGAGAAATCAGCTGACAGTCGTATGGGTATTCCCTTGTAGGTAATTGAGCCTCTTTCTCTTGCTGCTTTTAAGATTTTCTCTTTGTCTTTTGCTCTTGGCATTTTAATGATGATGTGTCTTGGTGTGGTCCTCTTTGGATTCCTTTTGTTTGGGGTTCTCTGCGCTTCTTGGACCTGTAAGTCCATTTCTTTCACCAGGTGGGGGAAGTTTTCTGCCATTATTTCTTGAAATAGGTTTTCAATATCTTGCTGTCTCTCATCTTCTGGCACTCCAATGACTCTGATATTAGACCGCTTAAAGCTGTCCCAGAGGCTCCTTACACTATCTTCACACTTTCGGATTCTTTTTTCATTTTGCTTTTCCAATTGGGTGTTTTTTGTCGAATCTTTGGTTTGATTATTGTACTCCTCTGGTCTGCTATTGGGTATAATATTCTTTATTTCAGTCCGTGTATGCTTACTTTCTAATTTCTTTATCGTAGCATCGAGGGTCTCATTAGTTTTCGTGAGGCTCTGCACAAATTTATGGCAAGCCCTCAAAATTGCGATTCTTAGCTCCATATCCTCCATTTCTGTCATGTTTTTTTGTCTCCGCATCTTTTATGCTTTCTTGGTGCACCCCCTTGTGGTCTCTGTGCGCAGTCTTGTTCTAGCCAAGCCTTAATTGTTGTAGTTAACACTAGAGGGGTTTGACCACCAGGCCGGCTGGCTGTGGAAATCAGCTGTGTGGAAAACGTCTGCCTTCTGGGGAGGCGCTAATCCAGCCTTTGCCTGAGGCAATCGGCAAATGGCTGTGCGCAGGTTTTGGGCGGGGCGGGATCAACAGGGCGGGCGGAGGGAGCAGTTATGGCCACGCTCAGTCCCGTTCCCAGAGGCTCTGCTTCTCAGAACCCCGGCAGCCACTGCAAACCTCGGAGAGAAAGCTGCCCTCAGGTCCCAACTGATGCCGGATAATCCCGCTTCTCCCGTTTGAGTCTGGGTCCCTAGAGACTCGCCCGGATCTGGAGCCCAGAGTCTGAGACTCACTCCTGGCAGAAAAGGACAACCGCGCCCTCAGCCACCAGCCTGCTTTGCGCGCGCACCTCGGTACCTTTGTATTTTCCACACTGCGCCGCCTCTGAGCCTCGATTTGCTGTTCTCTTTCCTTCTAGTTGTAGAGTCTCTCTTCAGCCAGCCTTCCTGTGGTTCTGGGTGATGTCCGTTCAGTCTTTTAGTTGTATTTTTGAAATGGTTGTTTGCGGCAGCGGTCTCCGGTGTTTACCTACGCCGCCATCTTGGTCTCTCCAGGAACTGTTTTAAAAGGAAAGTGGTTCAACAAAAATGGTGCTAGGAAAACTGGACATCCACAGTCAAAAAATATGAAGTTGGATCCTTATCTCACACCATACAGGAAAATTAACTCAAAATGAACCAAAGACATAAATGTAAGAGCTAAAACTTAAAACTCCTAGAAGAAAACATAGGGAGAAAACTTCATGATATTTGATTTAGCTATGATTTTGGGTATGACATCAAAGCATAGGCAACCAAAGAAAAAATAATTGGACTTCATCAAAATTAAAATCTTTTGTATAAAAGGAAAGTATCAACAGAATGAAAAGGTAACCTTAGAATGGGAGAAATATCTGCAAATTATATATCAGATAAGAGATTGATATCCAGAATATATAAAGAACTCCTAAAACTCAGTGACACAAAAACAACCCAATTCAAAAATGGGCAAAGGACTTGAATAGACATTTCTCTAAAGAAGATATGAATGGACAATAAGCATATGAAAAGATACTCAAAATCACTAGTCATTAGGGAAATGCAAATCAAAACCAATGAATTTCCATTAGGATGAATATTATTAAAACAAACAACAAAATAGCAAATATTTGTGAGGATGTAGAGAACCTGGGACCTTTGTGCATTGCTGTTGGGAAATGCAAAATGGTGTATCTGCTGTGGAAAATAAGGCAATTTCTCAAAAAATTAAACAAAATTATCATATGACCCAGCAATTCCACTTCTCAGTATAAGCCCAAAAGACATGAAGGCAAGATATTGGCATACCCATACTTATAGCAGCAGTATTTACAATAGCCAAAAGGTAGAAACAACTGAAGTGCCCATTGATGGATGAATGAATAAACAAAATGTGGCATATACATACACCCAATGGGGTAATATTTTACCTTAAAAAGGTAGAATAATGCACATTACAACATAGGGTTCTAAAGGGTAACACCTTACCATTAAGAGGGTCCTAACTCCAAATATGGGTGGCTATCAGGCTCCCATCTTTAGCAGGCCCTGAATTCTAATTAGAGGGGAAAAAAAATTCTAAAATTGATGTTAAAAAACAAGACATGAAACTTGACTGATGCAAAATCAAGTGTCATGCATCTATTCTTAACAAATGGACATTGATAAAAGGAAACTTCGCCATATCACAAGGCTTAACAAACGTGGTAAAACTTGCAGTCAGAAATAAAATAGTAGCCGAAACCGCTTTGGCTCAGTGGATAGAGCGTCGGCCTGCGGACTGAAAGGTCCCGGGTTCGATTCCGGTCAAGGGCATGTACCTGGGTTGCGGGCACATCCCCGGTGGGAGATGTGCAGGAGGCGGCTGATCGATGTTTCTCTCTCGTTGATGTTTCTAACTCTCTATCTCTCTCCCTTCCTCTCTGTAAAAAATCAATAAAATATATATAAAAAAAAAAAAAGAAAAAAAGAAATAAAATAGTAATTTCAAGCTGTACAAATAGGCACACACACAAACATGCATCTGTGGGAAGAACCCTGTTATTTTACTTATTTTTCCATAACGCTTGTCACCTTCTACCTACTGCATGATTGAGATTTTCATTGGGTTGCTTGTTTATAGTCTGTCCCCCTCTTGCTGGAACTTAAGCTCCCCAAGGGCAGGAATCTTTGTGTTTTCACGGTATAACCCAAGTGCTTGGAACAGGGCATGCCCATAGTTGATAGTATCAGTGTTTGTTGAATGGGTGAATATGTAGTGCTCAATTCAGCCGTAAAGGTTTTACCCAATGCTGGTTCCATCCAGGCCCTGACACTAAGCAAACCCAGATGAATTAGGTGTGTTCTCCTAGCCCTGTTGTTATTAGGTAGATGGGAGAGCAGGCTCCAGGAGGATGAATGTCTTGTCCAAAGCTACTCAGATTATAGAAGAGCAATGGTCCTGCCATTCTCCAGGACTGTGAAGTAGACCTCTGCAAGACATGCTTTGCTTTGTAGGAAAAGGGCAGAAAACATCCCATCCCCCTCCATTAGTGGTTCTCACCCTGGCAACATATTAGGTGAGCTCCTTGTGAGCTTGAAAAATGCAGATGTCTGGACCCTACTCCAGACCCATTACAGCAGACTCTCTGGGGGTGATGTCTGAACAGCATGTTAACAAAGGCACCCCCTCCCGCCCCACCAGGTGATCTGATGGGCAGCTATGGCCTAGACCACTGGCCCAGGTTACTTGTGTAGGTCACACAAGCTATTGGTGTGTTATTTTTTCCTTTCTATGAGAAATCAGACTCCCTTCCCACTTCTGGAATATTAACTTCCTTCCTTCCTTCCTTCCTTCCTTCCTTCCTTCCTTCCTTCCAATATCTTTATTGATTTCAGAGAGGAAGGGAGAGGGAGAGAGAGATAGAAATATCAGTGATGAGAGAGAATCATTGATTGGCTGCCTCCTGAATGCCCCCTACTGGGGATTGAGCCTGCAACCCGGCATGTGCCCTTGATCAGAATCGACCATGGGACACTTTAGTCCGCAGGTCAACTCTCTATCCACTGAGCCAAACCGACTAGGACCCCTCTTCTTTCTTGATTGAAGAGCTTGATTTGGTTTCTTCCACTAATGTTGGCCTGCTCAAGAAAACGTAAGACTTACCTGTGCAGGGTGGGTGGTGATGGTCGGTAATGATCAAAGCTAAACTGCTGGTTTGATTACTATCCTGTCCTCATATTTCTCTGGTCTGTGGAATTCTACATCATTTATCCAGTCCTGTCACTCACTGGACCCAGGGATTTGGATCTTGGTTCTGTGGCCTTGAGTAAGTTACTTAACATCTCTGAGCCTCATTTCCCTCGTCTCTGAATTAGACCTAATAGAGTGTATCTCTTGTGGGTGCTATGAAGGCCACAGCCATGCAGGCACAGTCTGACCAGTTGTCTGCCATCTCCTTTCTGTTCACAGTACCTTTTTGTCTCTGTAGGAAGGAACTTTCCCGATTTACAGGAAAATGAATTTCCCTGTGCATTTTGCTTTAAAGTCTGTAGGAAATGGACTCAAATATTTGTACAATCAGCTGACGTATTTCCTACAAGGCATCTAAGGATGTACCTTTCCTGGTTCTTTTAGACTGGGCCCTCTAAAAGCAATTGGACAAGCAGTTTATTTTTCCTCATTTTTCTCTGCAGAGGAATAAATTAGTGAAGATGACTTTTGTTTTTGTCTCTGTCCCCCTTGTGTTGAATTTAAATGAGAATCATTATAGTGAAAGGTCAGTTGTCTTCAGACTAAATCCTGAATATGTGATTTATGGTTCACTATTCTCATTGCTGAGTGCAGTTCTGGCCTCTAATTGGTGAATTAAGATGTGTCATAAGACCAATATTAGAGTATAAATGAAGCATTTTCTAGGGCCTACATGACTAGTAATGATCTCCCTCAAGACTGGAGACTGGATCCATTGCTTTATTGTGTTCCAAATTTTAGTTTTTGTTGCTAGAGAGAAGGCAAGGTATTTCTTATGTTGCCTGAGTCAGATCAGTTGGGTTTTCACTGGTAATTCCCTCTTTGCATTATTTCCTATAGAACTTGACAAATGATTAATAAACATGACACATTCTTGTCTTGTATATGTTTCCTTGGGGAAATTACTGGAGTGAGTTGGCTGCATGGTTGACTACTTGTTTGATATCTGAGTGTGGAAAAGAAACTTTAACATAGGGGTTGACCATTTGGAAGAATTACTTGTAAACATTCTGAGACTACAATGACCCACAGAAGAGAAATAACCACAGCCTTCACGTATAATTACTCCAATTACACTTGCCAAAGCCTGTTGCCTTCAGGAATCCTGCCTCTGAATG
Source organism: Myotis yumanensis (assembly GCF_028538775.1). Taxonomy (NCBI): domain Eukaryota; kingdom Metazoa; phylum Chordata; class Mammalia; order Chiroptera; family Vespertilionidae; genus Myotis; species Myotis yumanensis. The sequence goes on along the minus strand of NW_027223759.1, from coordinate 29,178,582 downwards.
AAAGAACAAACTTTAAGTCTTGGTGCCAGGATGGTATGCTGGAAAAAGTTCTAGATGGGGAATTAGGAGGACAGACTATGTCATTTGCTCACCATAGAACCTTGGGCATGTCATCTAACCTTTCTGGGACTTATTTAACATCATCTTAGTGATAGAAGATTTGCTTTCAGGTTCTCTGAGGTCCCTTTGAAACTGTGATCATTTCAATGGGAGGAGCTCTTAAATTTGTTCCCTGGAGCAAGAGGGCCTTTGGTGTGTCCCTCTCCACTCCCCCAATTAAAAGGAAGTATGCATGGCCCAGCTGATGTGGCTCAGTGGTTGAGCATTGACCTATGAACCAAGAGATTACAGTTTGATTCCTGGTCAGGGCACATGCCCAGGTTGCGGGCTTGATCCCCAGTGTGGGGCGTGCAGGCGGCAGCCAATCAATGATTCCCTCTCATCATTGATATTTCTATCTCTCTCTCCCTCTTTCCCTATCAATAAAAACATGTGTGTTTTTTTAAAAAGAGAGTATGCATGTACGTGTATATGCTTTTAGGATGCAGGAGGTGCTAAGGGATTTTCCTACTAGTAGGTGGTGACATTTCCTCTTCATCCAAATCCAATTTGAGTTCAGTGGGTCCAACCTTTTTTTTTTTTTTGGTTCTGAACTCTGCCAGGTTGCATCTCCAGTGCTTCTAATATGTTGATATGAATACTGTCATCTTGCTTCTTTTCCATCAGTACACTGTAAGGCTAAGATAACTTGTGGGAAGAAGCACGCTTTAAAATATTTTAAACATTGCACATATTTAAAGGACTTTTAACAGGAGAAATAGCTCTAATCTTTTTACTGTTGGAAAGTCATGGCTCTGCCAAAGTCACCTGTTCTGTGGCTTTGGTAGAAACAAGGTGGGTGGTGGGGAAGGGTATCTTTAATCCAGGGCTCAGGAGGGAAGGGGCAAGGCAGGGAGGATTCGTGGGACTAGAGGCATCACAGGCTACAAGTATATTTGCTGAACCTAGATTCTTGAATCTATTTTAAATATGTGCTCAGGTGACACACACTATCTAATATCTCCTAGGAGCCAGCCTTTTAGATTAAATTCTCTCATGTGTTATTAAAGGTCATAGTCCTAGAAATATGATATTTCATTAAGGATTCCCCTTGCTGCCTGGAAGGTCAAGATCTTAAGGAGAACCGAGTCTACCATCTAGTGGCACCTGCCACAAACTACAGACATAGGATCCCAAAAGCCCCAGGCTGGTCCCTGCAGGATGTGTCTGGCTGAGGCAACAACCCACATTCTGCTGCATCTCCATTTTCAAGTCGATGCTGGAGAAACTTCCTCTCCACACATTTCCATAATTAAACAGGAGGACAGTGGCCTGTTCAATGCTGCCAAGGCCGCAAAAATTCAATTTTGCATGAATGCCAGGGGCCCATCTGATGGTTGCTTCAGGGTGGGTGGGATTAAGTGCCAGTGTGGACATCCATAATCATTGGAGAGAAGTTTGGGTTTCAAGGCGACTTCCCACGGCTGCGCTTGTATGGACAGGACCAGGCTTCTCCAGGAGGGCCCATCTGTGTACCCTGACATCGGAGGTCCTCTCAACACCCAGATTGTACTATTCTGGTGAAATTGTTAAGGACAACCACTGTTTACGTGTGTTAATGAGAGATGAAAGGTTCCCAGCCCATGTGTTTGCTGATGTGAATTTACCACTGTAGAGGGTTGGCATGGATTTTACATCACAACTAAAATTAACCAAACTCTTGCTGGTCAATTTTATATACCAGCCGTATTAACAGGACTGGAAAACTGTCATAAGAAACGATAAAGTTGACTGAGAATCCATCTGGAGATCATTATGGCCCAAAGCTGTGCCAGATTCATAAGTATTATGTGAAATCATTCTATCAGCCTTATGACTGAATTTGGCAGTGACTGATATTAAAATATTGTGACAGTAAAATAAATTTAAATCCCATTAAAAACATACCCCATGAAGTGAAATATGGACACTTAAAGTGATGCTGGGTGTGAAAACTGGTATATTTTTCTGGAAAGCAATTAGACAATCGGGAGGAAGAACATTAACATTTTTGACTCTTTAATACTCTTTTTAGGAGTTTGTCCATAGAAAGTAGTGGAAATTTGAACAAAATTTTATAAACAAAGATGGTCATCATAACATTATTTATAATAGTCCAAAATTGGGAAGCATCTAAATATCACATTAGTAGGAGGCTGTCTAAAGAATTGCATTATTCAATGATAGATTTTTAAATTGAGATATAATGAGAATACAATATTATATTAGTTTCAGATGCACAACACAATGATTTAATATTTGTACACACTGTGCAGTGATCCCCACAATAAGTCTAGTTCTGATAGAATTTTACCAGACCATTGTAAGCCATTTTAAAAGACAACTTAGTGCTTACGATGTTAAATGAAAAGAAAAAAAGGCTAATGTGAACCAGTGTTATACTCACAATTAGGGCAAGATGCACAGAATAAAGCTGGAAGGAAAAACACTTTATCCCATGACAGAGTGGCATTGAAAACAATTGGACCCGGTGCCTTTAAATTATTTTTAAAAATTGGTTTAATTTGTAGTTTGTACACATTTCAATGTGATTCAAAGGGAGTTGATGATAAAGTCCATGAAGGATGCTCCTCCCTAATATGTTGGTGTGACTGGACTGTCAGGCGAGAACATGGCATTAAGCCATCAACAATCATCACTCTCCATAGAGGGATTTGTTCTCTGGCTGAGTGGGTGCTGAGGTGCAGACTGAGTGGGGTCTGAAGCTCAGGGGGGAGGGGGCCAGCAGGAGGCAGGCCTGAGCAAGGTTTCTTGGTAGGTGGCTAGAAGGGTCTGCTGGTCCCTGAATAAACACAGGTTGGGCCAAATGAGGGTCAGGATGAGGCGCCAGAGAGGAATGTCTCTGGGGTTTGCCTGTGTTGGTTTATTTGAATTTCTACCTGCCCCTGGCCCAGGCCAGGCCAGGCTGGCCCAGAGGGAAGTCTCTCATGGACCACTCCCGAGGCAGCATCCCAGGACCTCCCCTCTCTGCACCCAGGTGGGGGTGTGGTGCCGCTGATGACAGCTGGCTCAGCACCGTGGGGAAGGTGATGGTGGGGTGGGAATGATGGGCAAGACAGTAACTTCCCCACAAGAGGTCCTCCACTTTGTGGGGAAGGAAAATGTGGGTGTATTTTCCTGATAAAATGTGACTTCTGGAGGCTCCAGCACTTTTGGCATACTTACTAATTTTGTGAGGACACAGGTCCATCTCCCTCTCCAACCTCCCTCTTACCCCAGCTTACCATGTACCTCCCTCCCATCTGGGGAGAGACTCACAACACAAACATATAGGCTCTTTTCTGCCACAGGCCCTTTGCACATGAAGTTCCCCTGAAGCTTCTCTTTCCTTGGCTCGGCCATGGCCAGCGCCACTGCATCCTTCATACATCCATTAACTATCAGCTCCCGAAAGAGTCCACTGACCACCCCATACTGATCTCAGACTTCTGCTTGCTTCCTCCTCAGTTCTTGTTATGACTTATAATTGCACATTTGTATACTTGGTCGCCATGTCTACTAGGAGTGTTTGCTCTGAGCCTGGTATAGTGCCTGGCATCCGGAGTTGTTCAGTGACCAGTTGTTGAATAAATGAAGAGCACGTAACCTGACTTTTACATTTACAATCACTGAAATGAATGGGAAGTGCTCTTTGTGGAATGTATGTTACTTGTTAAATTCTCTGCACAACTAGTTTGTCCATTCCTCTTTGGTGATGGTGATGATGATGATGACAGTGACAGCTGACATTTATTGGACAGGCATGGCCAGAGGGGCACTGTCTTTGTAATATACATGCATTTTTTTCACTTATTTTTTTCTAACAACATTAAGAGTTTTGCTATGGAAAAATGACACTCTGAAATAGCCAAGTTAAATACTGCTCTCATCATATTTTGTTCAAGTTAGTACATTTGTGTCATTCACTCAGTGATAGGCTCCAACTTCAAATTCAGGGTATGATAGAAATAAAAATAATGACTGATCCTGTGAAGTATTCATTTGCATACTTTATTCAGACAGAATAGTTTTAAATAATTTAAAACTTTTAAATAACTGTTGAATTGCGGTTGGCATTATTTTGCCAATGGACCCTTTATCCTCCATTTTCTTCAGAACTGTGGGTTGCTAAGCAACTGAAGACCAGAGTGCTCTAAACTTGTTATGTTATTATTATACAACCGTGGTCCCGGTGGATAGGAACAAATCAACAAAGATAAAAACAAGCCCCAGAATGATTATAATAATTCAGTGATTATCCAGATTGCATTCTAGAAAATCACATTTATGCCAAACCATATGCTCAGTCTCTTTATCTTTACTAGGTCAGGAGAACAGCTTTCATCTAAATTATCCTTAACTGTGAATTCTCATTAGAATTCTTCAAAAAATAAATTATTTTAAATTAGTTTCCGTTGAAAAATAGCCCACACGGCTTTGATTTGTGGTGAACTGTGGGCTGTAAGTAGGTCATGATCGTGAAGATCAGATTTGATAGGAGGCTTGTTTTTTGTTATACTGCAGATCGTGGCCCAGAGAAATTGGGTCGGGGGCAGTATGCTTGGAGTTAGGTCCCAGTGTAACTCTCTGGGCAACTTAAACTCACTCAGCCTCAGTTTTCTCCTCTGTAAAATAGAGCAAGAAAAGCATCTCTCTTTGTAGGGGAAGCTCCTGTAATAGATAAAATTAGGGAAGAGATAGAGTGTGGCCAGATAATGTAAGTTTTATATATTGTGGTCAAATTTTTATTTTATTCTAAGGACACCAGGGAGTTTTTCTCCCCTCCTCCCCACTCCACTGATGAATGGAGGATGATTTGGGTCCTGGGATTCACTGGCCATTGTTTTGGTTATCTATTGTTGAGACACAAACTATCCCCAAGTGTAGTACGTTAAGCCAGTAACCACTTTATTTATTTGCTCATGAATCTGTAATTTCATCGTTGTCAGTCTGGCTTATTTATATTTTTTTGTATTTGTTTACCTACGATAAGAGTCAGACTTCATGCTATACAGTTAAGATGTTAGATAATTACCTATCTCACCAAATAAATGTATTTCCCCAGTCTGCCTGGAAATTGTAGGCCATCTTTTCAGTTTTGTAGTTCATTGTTATGGAGAGCAATAACATTTACAGCCACTCTTCCATCCTGCTTGCTAACCCTGGTCTTGACCTTTCATTGAGGTTGACCTTTGTTTTCATTACCCTCTAGTTCAGTGGTTCTCAACCTCCTGGCCCTTTAAATACAGTGCCTCATGTTGTGATCCAACCATAAAATTATTTTCGTTGCTACTTCATAACTGTAATGTTGCTACTGTTATGAATCATAATGTAAATATCTGATATGCAGGATGGTCTTAGGCGACTCCTGTGAAAGGGTCGTTCGACCGCCAAAGGGGTCGTGACCCACAGGTTGAGAACCGCTGCTCTAGTTCTTTCACTCTCTTCTCTGTCTTGCTTTGTGGCTTTGAGATAAAGTGACAGGTGTAACTTTTACAATATCACTTACTTAGCTGATTATATCAGTAAGAAGAATTAAGAAATAAGATTAGTAGAAAATTCATGGGTATTTTAAACCTCAGTGAAATTTTTCACTACAGTTAGATAAGAAAATTTATCAGACCAATGAAAATTGTCTTTATTTACAGTAATCCAATATAATAAAAGGGTAATATGCAAATCAACCGAACTTTGGAACAACCGGTCACTATGATGCGCACTGACCACTAGGGGGCAGACACTCAACACATGAACTTCCCCCTGGTGGTCAGTATGCTCCCATGGGGGAGCGCTGCTCAGCCACAAGCCGGGGCTGATGGCTGGCAAGTGTAGCTGTGGTGGCCATCAGCCATCAGTTGGACATCCCCTGAGAGCTCCAGGACTGCTAAAGGGTGCAGGCCGGGCTGAAGGGACCCTGCCCCCCCCCCCCCCCCCCCCCCCAGTGCACAAATGTCATGCACCGGGCCTCTAGTTAGAATATATTATGCCAAAGTTCTTAGGAGCTGAATAAATTCTAACCAAGTTTTAAATTAAAAATCTTATGTATAAGGTTTCTTAGCAAATATCAGTCTATAGTCTGCTGAATTTTATACTGGGTTTGTGGGGAAGGGTGTGGGATAAATTTGTAAACTAGTCTTGAAATATATTCTCACCTGTTCAGATGTCATTATGATCCTCAATGCAGTGTAGCCTTCATCTGTGGCCTTTCGGTTAGAAATTGTTGGAACTCTCTCTTCCCTTCTCATGTGCCATCTCCCCACCCCTTGTCTCCCTCACATTTTGAATGATTTCTATGTCTCTTTAATATAGTTTTCTCTAGAATATGTGCATAGCATCTGGCAATCTGTTGTGCCAGTTTCCAGTTTCTTTTTTATTTATTTTAATTTTTATTGATTTTAGAGAGGAAGGGAGAGGGAGAGAAAGAAACATCAATGATGAGAGAGTAGTATCATTGATTGGCTGCCTCCTGCACTCTCCCTACTGGGGATCGAGCCTGCAACCTGAGCATGTGCCCTTGACTGGAATCAAACCTGGAACCCTCCAGTCCTCAGTCTAATGCTCTATCCACTTAGCCAAACCAGCCAGGGATATTTCCAGTTTCTTGAGATGACATTTACTAAATTAAGGAATAGGTAATTATAAATGTACTAGAGGCCCAGTGCACAAAATTTGTGCACTGGAGGAAGGTCCCTCAGCCTGGCCTGCACCCTCTCACAGTCCAGGAGCCCTTGGGGGATCTCCAGCTCTCTGTAGGGAGTGGGCCTAAGCTGTCAGTCAGACATCCTTAGCGCTGCTGTAGAGGTGGGAGAGGTTCCTGCCACTGCTGCTGTTTTCGCCAATTGTGATCCTGGCTTCTGGCTGAGTGGTGCTCCCCCTGTGGGAGCGCACTGAACACTAGGGAGCAGCTCCTGCATTGAGCTTCTGCCCCCTGGTGGTCAATGAGCGACATAGTGATCAGTTGTTCAGCTGTTCGGTCTATTTGCATATTAGCCTTTTATTATATAGGATTACATGATGCATGATTTTTAGTGGAGGTGTAATACTCCATAACCTAGTTAATGAACTCCCCTGAATTTGAATGAGGACTTGGGATAAGGATTCAAAAATTGGAAAGAATAGTGTTTCCTAGAAGACCCTTGCTAAGTCTTTCTCATTCTGCTTGAGTGGAGTTGCTTGGCTTCTGCAGGACTCAGGAATGGGCTGGGTAACTTAGTAAAGGATGTAGAATTTCCTTAAAAAACAACCGAAAATGTTGATGGTGGTTTTTGCTCTTAGTAGGAAGGGATTTCCTATGTCAGGGAAGCTATAAATCACACTTTCTACAGAATACCTGATTTGTCAGTGTGGTGATTTCTTCTAGGAGGGGCCAAACTCCTTCTTCTAGAACATAACAGATTTAAGGGAGTAACACCAGGGTTGATAAAGAATGACCTTGTCCTATCACTTTACCCCTGACAGTGACAATCTGGGAGGCAATGGTTCTTCTCTAGTTATTATTAATTACCAGGTGCATCCAGTCTACTATTAGGCTTTTATGGTGCCAGAGATGGGACGTTTGGGATCCATAACTTAGTGTTAGAACTTTGGGGAGGGTCTATTGTCTCTCAATCAGTCTATATCCTTGTCTAGGTCATTTTCCTTTTAGAGTTTTATCAGTGGTTTTCTGCAGCTGGCTTTTACCAGTCTCTGAGAGTTTATTGTTAATTTTCAGGAATTTTGCAAGTCACTTGATGTTATGTTGGTATATGAAATCCGCCATGGTGTGGGTGTTTGCACCATGGGAATTAGCAGAAGCTATAAATCAAACTTCCCTCTTCCCCATAGAGCTGGTTGTTAAACTTTTATCAGCACACCACTACATATACCTCTCCTTTTGAGACCTTATCATATTGTGGCTTAGTATTTTATCCAATTCTATGGTAATTGTTTGATCTCCTCACTTCCACCCTCCACTAAAGCTAGCCTCCTCATAAGAGAGGGACCATGAATAATCTTTATCAATGTATCTTTAGCTACTAACACAGTGCCCTAGTGTAGAGTAGGAGTTAAGTGGATATACACACCTTTTGACCTGTCACCTGTTCTCTGCACATTCTCCAAATGAGATACTTGTTGAAAGTGGAATTTATGTGACCATTACTTTCAAGAGAATTAATATTGTTGAGAAAGATAAACTATATGAAAAGTCAAATGTTAGTTTTGTCAAACAGCTTAAAAAGTAAGTGGGTCCCCTGATTCTTTAATTTTGCAGCCACTAATACATGATATTGCTCAAAAGGGCATGTTGAGCTTGCTTGTTTGCCTTTGGTGGGGCAATTCATGCTCTAGGCTGACGTTGGGCATTTTAATGCTGGGACCTGCTATTACTAAACTGCGCTCCTTACCTTACCTTTTGCTTTCTGCATGTGTTTCACTGGAGCATCCTTTCACCTTGCAATTGTAGTTCCCCTGTACTCAGGCCCCACGTTGGGCACTACGTGTGCCACGCCAGCATGGCCAAGAGTGAACCTGAAGAGGGGCAGTGAAGGATTAAAGAAGACAAAGAGAACACAGCTGGGGCTCAGCGGATCTCCCATGCCTGGATGAGAGCACAGAAAGATCCAGCCTGCAAGCCAATACTTTATTTTATAGTCTGATTAAAACAAGGGTAGATTAACAGGTATACAAATGTTCTTGTTTTGGCAACACTTGCTGCACCTCCCACAGCCCATTAGCTATTTAGGAAGGAATTAGGGAGGGCTACAAGGTCAGGCTTAATTATGCTAGGAGAGCTCTGCCCTCCAGGCTGGGACTTGTTTGTGGCCCTGCCACAGGTCAGCCCTAGGCTTGACCCTAGAACTGCTCCCTACAGGGACCAAGTTGCCAGCTCATCAAATTCTTCACTGAGCGATACCTGTATTTCTGAGGAAGGACAGAATTAGTAACTACATGGACATTTGGGGGTCACTGGTTCTTCTCTGGTTCCTAATTACTAATTACCAGGTGTGTCCAGTCTGCTTTGTAGGAATCACCAACAAGAGTGAGACCCAGGGTCCATTTAACATAGGAGTGGGCCAGTGGGGGCCCCAGAAATGTACCATGGGAAGGAAGCTTTCTTCCCTGATGCAGATTTACAGGCTAGGTCTTTCTGAGAAGCCATTCATGACTCAGTGGCATAGTAATGTGTCCAGACTCTTTCTATATCCTTTCCCTTTCAGACCTGGAGCCATATCTTGAGACAAATGAGTTTTATACCATTATTACTATTTGTGAACATTTGACTTCCTTTAATTTGTTGTACATTTTGAGTTGTTGAGGGTGTCTCCTTATTCTAGCATTTTAGGGTTTCGTGAATGAATCCAGAATCATTACTTTATGTTTATGTCAGTTTGAATCAGATGCCTTCTGATTCTTTGCAGTTGGGAGAGACCTAACTTTTATAGCCTTTTTTTCAAATGAGTCAGATAGTTTTCACTGCATCTACACTAATAAAAGAGAAACATGGTAATTAGCGTACGACCGCTACCCTTCCCATTGGCTAATCAGCATATCCTTATGCAAATTAACTGTCAGCCAAGATGGCGGCCGGCAGCCAGGCAGCTGGAAGCGAACATGAGGCTTGCTTGCTCCAGGGACTGCGGACTCCAACGTTCCCCGCCTAACTTGCTGGCCTCTCAGCTGCAACTCTAAGCAACTATGTTCTATGTTGCAAATAAGAAGCTAAACAAAACCCCAGAAACCAGCCGGACTGAAAGCCAGCTGGACCGCAACATTATATCGATGTTTTCAGCAGTGAGGCCTCAGAGCTAAAGCTGGCCCAGAATAAAAAAAAAAAAGAAAACAAGGAGAGGTTGGGAGCTTCAGTCACTTGCCAGCCGGAAAACAGCCCTCAGCCCCTCACCCAGACTGGCCAGGCACCCCAGTGGGGACCCCCACCCTGATCCAGGACACCCTTCAGGGCAAACCAGCCAGCCCCTACCCATGCACCAGGCCTCTATTCTATATAGTAAAAGGGTAATATGCCTCCCAGCACCGGGATCAGCAGAGCAGCGAGGCTCCCGGCACCAGGATCAGCGTGACAGGGGGCAGCGCCCAAACCCCCTGATCGCTCTGCGGCTCTGTGTGTGACAGGGGGCGGGGCCCCAACCTCCTTATCTGCCCTGCTCTGTTCATGACAGGGGGCGGCGCCCCAACCCCCTGATTGGCCCTGCTCTGTGAGTGACAGGGGGCAGCGCCCCAACCCCCTGATTGGCCCTGCTCTGTGCGTGACAGGGGGTGGCGCCGCAACCTCTCCATCGACCCTGTCTTGAGTGTGACGGGGGCGGTGCCCCAACCCCCCAGTCGGCCCTACCCTGAGCGTGACTGAGGGTGGCATCACAACCTCCCGATCTGCCCTGCTCTGTGCATGTTGGGGCGGCGCCTCAACTCCCCAATCGGCTCTGCTCTGAGCCTGACCAGGGGCTGCACCTAGGGATTGGGCCTGCCCTCTGCCACCCGGGAGCAGGCCTAAGCCAGCAGGTCGTTATCTCCCGAGGGGTCCAAGACTGTGAGAGGGCACAGGCCGGGCTGGGGGACCCCCTCCCCCCCAGTGCACAAATTTTTGTGCACCGGGCCTCTAGTATAATTATATGCAGCAGTACATCCTGCCCTCTGGAGTGGACGTGAATCACTCCATTTTTCATGTGAGAGGTCTTGGGACTGTGCTCCCAAAGAATGATGGAGTTGGCCTCAAGTTTGATGTGAAAGATGTTGGGATGGACACACGGTCAACATATTTACTTGCCATGTAATAAAACTCAGTTTAGAGTGAATGACAGAAAGCAAACACAGAAAAGACTAAAGTAAATGTGAAGACAGGAGTTGCAAAATGTTATTAAATACCAGGTGGACTGTTAGACATGTGCAACAAGGCTTTAGTGGGTTTCGCAGAGCTTGACATTTCTGCTTAGATGAACAAGTAGACGGCAAGGTGCTGTTGATGAAGTGCTGTTATGTCTCTTAAGATGACTGTTTTGAGCTGTCAGACAATGCTTAAAGCTATAGCAAATGATTGTAATTCTGTTTTCTATCTAAAAAAAGGAGTAGGATAGGATAGTAGAGAGAGAGATGTTCCAAAGAGAAAGTTTGCACAAGTGAAGCTGCAAATCTATACACTTCTTTTATAATAATACTAGGGGCCCAGTGCACAAATTTGTGCACCTTGAAAGGAACTGTGGGCCACAAGGCTGTGGTGGGCACAGGGACGGGTCTTGGCCTATCCTCTGCACCCCTGCCTTGCCCCTCCCCTGTCTGCTGGCAGCCCTGCTCCTGCTCCCATGTGCTGATGGTGCCAACCCCACTTGCACCTGCTGATGGTGCGAAGCAATTGGGGCCGGTGCTGGCAGCGGGTGTGAGTGGCGGCTCCGGTGCTGGCAGTGGGTGCAAGCAGGGCCAGTGCTGGCAGCAGGTGTGAGCGCCGGGCAAGACTGAGGCACGAGGGAGCAAAGAATTTTTAGTAACCACCAGAGGTTGCATTGAGGAACTGGATTAGGGAAGAACAAGAATTCTGTAGGTACCACTACATACTAAGTGGGCAACATTGAGGTTTCACAGGAAATCATACTCAAGAACCAGAAGTGAGACTCATCCCTGTATACCCACCTGGATCAGAGCAGGTGTATCTGCAGGCTGTAAGTTATTATAAACAGGGCAGCCCACACTACATTAGGGGGAGGGGAATGTGCAACGTGTCCTTTCCATTTTACACAGCTCTATGATCATTCATGAAATGGAGCAGCAACATTTCTGCAGGAGAATTTCAAGTCCATCCTGGCAGTGACATCTGCAAAAGAAATAGACCCAATTCCATAACGGTCAAATCACTTTGGACAGCTAATTTTGAATAAAAATGATCAAAGGCAATGAGAAAAAAAAAAGAAATAGACCCAGTGCCATCTCCTACCCCAGGCCCAGGGGCACCATCAGCAGACTCCCCCCAGTTCTTCATAATCATGCACACAAGTGACTTGGAAATCAGAAGCATCTCAGGAGTGCCCTTTGTGGATAAGTGGCTGTAGGTCCTGTGCAAAATTATCTCATGCAATTTCACTGCTTAGTGAGGAGGACTTTGTTGAAGTCGCTGCAAACAGGGAAGGGACGGTGACCTAAAAGAACTGTCCTTTGTTGTAGCAAACATGAGCCACTCAAAAATCACAGCAGCACTTTCATGTAGGATCTAAAGAATTGGTGTCAAACCATTCAGCATATATTACTACGTGACTTTTTTCATGCTCATATAACCTTATCAAATGATCATTAATCTGAAAAATGTCAGACATATTTTCAGAAGCATTTAATCTTCATAACAAGCTTTTGAAGCAGGGAAATATACCCATGGAAAGGATTGTGGCTCAGAAAGGTGAGTAACTGGCCTGGGGTCTCACAGTAGGTGATGGGGCTGCAGCCTGGACCTTCTGAGTGCAGGTCCAGAGATCTCCCATATTACCAGCCCAGCCAACTCTTTTAAAGAGCCAAGGGCCCTGGGTCTGAGGCCATCTCTGTGATGGTCCCAGAGAGCATGGGACATGGGGATTTCAAAGCAGCAGCAGTACTACCAGCAGAGAACTTCTGCTTCCTTCATTTGGTGACTCCCGAGACATCCCTGCAATCCCAGCTGTGCTTCCTGGAAAGTCTTGCTGGCCCCTCCTGGGAGATGGAGTTCACAGCTCTCTGACACACCTAGACCTCCCTGGCCATGAGCAGGCTGGTCAAAGGCCCTGGGAACTGTGTCTGGCCATGTTACTCCCATCCCAACCGAGGCTATAAAAGAGTAAAGAGGAGATATAGCCACATGGTGGCCAGAACAGTAGTCTGTTGGTCATTTCCTTTTTGAAGTGGGAGCTGAGACAAAGGAGGTAGCACTTGAGTGCCATCCCTTTGGTAAGATAACAAGGTTGTTTCTCAGCAATTAGCCTAGAACAGTGGTTCTCAACCTTCTTAATGCTGCGACCCTTTAATACAGTTCCTCATGTTGTGATGACCCCCAATTTCATTGTTACAAATTGAACATAATTAAAGCAGAGTAATTAATCACAAAAACAATATGTAATTATATATGTGCTTTCCGATGGTCTTAGGCGACCCCTGTGAAAGGGTCGTTCAACCCCCAAAGGGGTCACGACCCACAGGTTGAGAACCACTGGACAGCTGAGTGATGAGAAATTAGGAAAGCCTATGCCCCCCAGTGATCCACTTTTGCCCATCCTTTGTGCGTTGTGCTGCCTTTAAGTCCGGCCATCTTCTGGACAGTAATGAGCTGTAAACTTGACAGCTTAGAGAAGTTCCCTGTTCACAGACTCTCTGAATTGAACCAAAGGACGCGGGCCCAGGGTCAGAGCTGACAGTGCCTGGCAGCGGTGGGCATGGAGGGTGGCAGAGAGTGGGAATTCCTGAAAAGGAGTCAAGGAATGGAGTTGGGTCCATGTCAGCTCATGCTGACCTCAGCTACAGCACTTAAGACTGGTCCTGTGAAACCAATATGGCTCCTTTACAGACTTTTTGATTTGTCCTTATGGGAGGACTTGGTTTTGGTGGCTTATGTTGTCGAATGTGGCATACGCCTTACTCTTCAGTGGATTACTTTCAAAGTTAGACTTATTAGCAGGTATCCCTGGCTCCTTCTCCCTCAACATGAGCACACACATGTCAGCCTCTGTGTCAACAATTCCCAGATGCACTTGCTGCCTGTGTTTTGAACAAAGTAACAGGATTTACACCCTCTGGAACAAGGTGACTTTTAGATAAAAGATGACCTTTGTGGGTAGATGACTAATGCTGAAATGAATGCCCTCCATTTCCTAGCTGGCTTCCTTTCAGGAGGCACCTTCCAGCACCCTATTTTCATCAGGTGATGAGTGAAGACAGAAGTCACCTTTGCATTCCGCATTAGGTCGCAGTGGTTTGGAAATAGACACTCCTTCTGGCTTCTTGATAAACGTTGGCCAAATAAAATCCAATGTTGTAGGTGAATTGTAAGGTCCATGAAAGCAGGACCCCAGGGGTTACTCTCACCACCAAATAGAGCTAGTGCTGTCACTATTAGAGCTCATGGTTTTTTGGAGATTAGTGAATGAATAAAGACCAAATGAAGTTACAGCCCTCGTGAACAGTTCCCTGGAGAGCAGAACTCAAAGGTGGTAGAGGAATCTGTGCTGTGCCACTCTTTAGTTCATAAGAGCAAGAGTTCTGGACCAGTCGGGCTTGCATTCAGAAAACAGATGACGTGGTCAACTTTTTTGTATAATTTGAGAAGAAGAGTTTAACAAAGGAACTATTTACTCAGGACTGGGCGGGGCATAGAAAAACCCAGAAGAGATGCTGCAGTCCCTAGCTAACAACAGTGCCTTTATTGCTCTAGGCCTGAAACAGGGGCAGGAGGACAGAGAGCTGTTCTTGAAACCTGGAAACCAAGGTTATGTTGGAGGACAGGAGCGGAGACCTTCAGTGGCTCCTTCTGGTCCTGAGAGCTTTGTGTCCAAAGGCTGGTGGACTAAATTATGAGAATGTGACCTCAAAGTTCTCTCAATTCTTTAATTTGTGCTAAGTCTGGATGAAGTAAGGGGCACCATTTGGCAGTCTTGGGCTTCAAAAACTCTCAATGTTACTGCATATCTATTTTGTCAGTTACAATATGACATACAATCTGAGTGCATCAACCCCAGAAAGCATGGTTGCTGACATATACTATCCAATGGGCCCCTCCATGGTCAAATTAACAAATGGGTCTGTTCACACTCCAAGTAGAGGGTAGATAGAGCTTGTTGTTACCATAACTATTTGAGACATCACATTCTACTGTTGTTCACTCCTTCCTTCCTTCCTCCCTTCCTTCCTTCTTTCCTTCCTTCCTTCCTTCCTTCCTTCCTTCCTTCCTTCCTTCTCCTTCTCTTCCTCCTCCTTCATTATTATATTAAAATTTTATGTTCTCTGTTTTATTACAAATTTAATATAGTCTTGTCAAGTTAAGTTATATGGACATATCTCAGTTTTCACTTTAAAATGCAACATCCCTGTCAGAAAATGTACTGAGGTTAGTAATAAGTATAAGGGACACACAGCTCTTAAATGATGTCATTTATTGGGGCACATACTATGGTATAACTGTGTCCCAAATTCTGCAAGCATAAAACCTAAGAAACGTAAAGAGTAGAAGTACCGGTGAACATCAGCATCACTAGGCACACATGACCATCGGCAATTTATATAATAGTCATTACAGCTGTCTGTTTGCTCCCATTAACTTTTTGATGAAAATATTCTGCTCAGCATTCCCAAAGGCATTGGTTTGTCAGAAACTCTCTGTAGCCTTATACATTGCTGTTGCTGCTTCTCCTTCTCCTCCTCCTCCTCCTCCTCCCTCCCTCCTTTACTTCCTTTTCTGTGTGTTACTTCACAGAGTGGTCAAACCAAAATGCTATTTTGGGCAGATGCATTTCTGCATCTTGATGTGTAGTTCTGTACAATGCTTTCAACTCATTAGTCACCCAGATGGGCATTTTGTTGCCAGTGAATCCTGGTGGGCCCCTCTGGATGCTTAGTCCTGAGGAAAAGAAATATTGAACAGGAGTCATTATCCAGGCTGTTTATGACAGAGTGGATGCGTGGATCATCCTGCCCACTGTATCTCTTCCTTGTCTTTGATGCAGAAGAGAAGTCATGGGCAGCTGACTACTTGTTACCACATTTGACACAATACAGAGCTATTTTAGAGACATTCTCAGTTTAACCATTAGACATCTCTTATGGTGTGTCTGTATCTAGTGGCCCTCTGTCAGGACAACTCATATTTTCCTGGCAAAAAAGACCTTTTCTGGCTTCAGCCTTGGAGGAATAGCATTCAGTCAGTTCCTTTCAGGTGGCTTCAATATGGAATCAGCTGATATCTAACTTCATTCAGAACCACCAATATCAGAGGGAGTTATTTCGGCACCAGCTCGCAGGCCACAAAGCTCTACACCTGGACTATATTCTTCTAGCTCCCAACAGGATTGTATTGATTGATAGGTTAATATTACACTCAGTTTTTATTGAGAGTCATGGTAAGAAATGGCTAGATGGGTTTGTACTTTCTGTAAAACATCTGTTGAGGATATTATCTATTATGTTAAATGCCTTTAAAATAATGACACACATGGAAATTTCCTTTTTTGTTAAGAGCTGGGGAAATTGTATCTCTACTGATGAATTCATATGATTAAAGTCAGATGAAGACAATTTAGATATCATGTTTCATCCTTTGCCTTGGTTGTTATGAAGCTCAGAGATAATTTTTGTGCTCAGTTGTAGAAACTTTTCCAAGTTTTTTAAAATATGATTCCCACTTCTTCACATATATTCTTTGTTTCCTGTCTTTGAGTTACTGATACACTAATTGGGGGCGGGGAGGGGGGGGCTTGTTCTATGGCAACTGCACTTTTTATGATGGCCCATATCAGATTGCATTTGGAAATGGGGGTGGGAGGGAGACCAATGATTTGTTCTAGAACTTCCCCAGTTTTCATGACTGGGATCACCAGTCATGGTTAGGGAGAGAAGATCAGGTAAAGGAGGAGGGGTTTTGAATGAGGAAGGGAAGAGAACATAACATAATTAAAGGGCATTAGGAACCGAGGTGAAAGGTGGGACTTTAGGAGTCATAAGGTGAGCAGTTTGGTTCTCATGAGGAGTAATGGGAAAGAAGATAGGAAACATTTG
Source organism: Myotis yumanensis (assembly GCF_028538775.1). Classification (NCBI taxonomy): domain Eukaryota; kingdom Metazoa; phylum Chordata; class Mammalia; order Chiroptera; family Vespertilionidae; genus Myotis; species Myotis yumanensis. The sequence goes on along the minus strand of NW_027223759.1, from coordinate 29,161,794 downwards.
CTAAGGGAAGACAGGGTGGGTCTGGGAGTCTGGGTTTGGAGACCAAGTCCATTTGGAGCTAGGTTAAGTGACTTCTGAGAAATTTAGGTTTTGAATAGAGGTGGGATAAGATGAAAGTGTGATGGGGGAATACTTACCTGACATGCATAATGATTGGAACTGAGTCAAGATTAGAATGGAAAGATGAGCTGATAAGAGGTTGCAGAAATTCAGGTACTCCTGCTGAAGGCTAGATTTACTGAGACTGAGAAGGAAAGAACTCTGAGCTATGATGTTAAAGAGAGGAAAGACCTAGAGCATTTTTTGACTCTCAGTCAACTCTGTGTCAAGGATGATCCCAGAACTAACAGTGTCAGAAATTTATATGAGCTCTATTTTGGTTTCACCTTGAATCCAGCGAGGCATTGCTTTGGTAGACTATATTTAATACCGAGGATGGTGAAAATATTAAACACTGACATTTTGGCATTCTTTGTTATTGCTTTAATATTGCATTCTAACTATTCGAGCTAACATTTAATTTATACTTAAATATATTTGTAATTACACTGCTGATTATGTATCCTCCCAACATTATATTTTCCAATAGAATAAATTCATCATTTAAAAATGTTAGTGTTACTGGGCATTATAAATCTCTGTTTTTGGTTGCTTGCTCATTTCCTCAGCCCTTTGTAGACCTATGAGGATGGCCAGCTCTGTCTTCCATTTGGATTGAACATTAGTGGAATTGGTGATCCACCTTTGGAACAATGACTGGCCTTCTTATAATCCCCTGATGCCATGATTTTCTTTTGGATCCTTCTTTAATTGGTGCCTTACATTTGGCAAGATTTGCTGTCTTGAATTTATTCTCTTACTTTGATGACTTTTCTTAGCATCTCCACATTGGTCATTTTGTGATGGCTTCATTTTTAGTTTTCACAGGCTTTCAATCAGATCTGCTGGGCATGAGCCTCAGCTGTTATGTTTATTGCAAGAGGCAATTAGCCTTCATGAGGTTCACATTGCATGAGAACATGTGGTTGGGTCAAGTAGTTCTTAGGGCTTCTCCATAAGTTAAAGGGCTAGGCCTGAAGCTGCTTGTGACTAAAGGGGGTTGTTCTACTACTTCTCGTGATAAAGAACACTAAAGTTGGCTCAGTGGAATCGATACATATATATTTTTGCACAGGATCCAATTTAATTTTCCTTTTCACTTCTTTAGAAATTTAGAATTATATCTTACTAGAGCTAAAGAGAAATTAAAGCTAAAGAATTTAACATATTATTACACTGAGGAAGAATGACTTGATATCAAGCAGCTGGTGAGAGAGAGAAAGCAGGCACCTGACCCAGGACCAGTGCCTTGTTGTTGCATCCACTATGACCTCAGGCTTGCATGCTTCAAGAATGCCTTTTCTTCTGCCCAGATTAAGGAGTACAGAAGTTTTTGCAGAATGCCTTGTTTTCACTTTGGAGGTTGAGTCTTTGGAAGGAAGGCATTTTGACATAGACTTATCAAGGACTTTAGGATCAAAACCTAGCTCCTTTATCTTCAGCTTAAAGCCAAGTTATTGAACTTTTCTGTTCTTCTATTTACTCACCTAGAGGTCAGTGATGAGCATAACTAACTGGTGTTTTTGGACAGTTTTTTTTATATTGCTTCTAGAGTGGGGCCCTTCTCAGGGGACTCACCTGCTTGGGCTCAGGTCTTGGCGTCACCATTCTTGAGGTCCTGGATGGTGCTTGCGTCCTACCAATGTGTGCAAAATGGCCCTCAGTGATAACTGTATTTATTTTAGCAATTTTTCTTTGACTGGTGAGGTTAGGGAAATTACTTATTCAAAGTATACTTTAAGTATAGACTGTAAGGAAATTCCTATTCAGTTTAGAACAAATCAGTATCAAATAGAAATCTTTGCAGTGAAAAAAGGACAAATGCCCAAGATTTTATGAGTGTCCTCAAAATCAATGCAAGTCAGGAGTTGAAATGTGAGCAGGGGTAATGAAGCAATTACTGGTACGATGCCAGTTAATTTCAAGGACTTTCCTTGCATGTCAGATTCCTCTTGAATATAGAGGGCAAAATGGAGATATTTTTATGTCTCCAACTCTGGTGGAATCTCTTGGTAATTTATTGTTTGAGACCACGTTATGGGTGAAATTGTATTTCAAATAGGCACCAGTGACCAGCCTGTGCTGCATGTAGACTACAAGACAGATCTACTGTGGAGTTCAGGTAGCAGTGGGTGGAAGCTTACCATTGTGTGTTGCCAAAGAAATGTTGGACACCTATCCTTTTGTTTCCTGTAATCCCAGGAAAAAAATTAAAAACCCAATTGTATTTGTTGGTGTGCCAACACTCTTCTTAAAGCTTAACTCCTCTATAAAATGATTAATTCCTTTACACACCAATAATGAACTGTCAGAAAGAGAAATTGAAAAAACAATCCCATTTACCATTGCAACAAAAAAAGTAAGATACTTAAGAATAAACTTAACCAAGGAGGTAAAAGACCTGTTCTCAGAAAACTACAGGACATTGAAAAAAGAGATAGAAAAACATATAAACAAGAGGAAGAATATACTGTATTTAAGGATTGGTAGAATTAACATTAAAATGTCCATACTGCCCAAAGCAATTTATAGATTCAATGCAATCCCTATTAAAATACCAACAGTATATTTCACAGATCTAGAAAAAAATTCCAAAAATTCATATGGAACCAAAAAAGATCCCGAGTAGCCTGAGCAATCTTGAGAAAGAATAACAAAGTTGGAGGGATCACAATACTGGATATCAAGCTATACTATAAAGCCACTGTAATCAAAATAGCCTGGGACTGGCATAAGAACAGGCATATAGATCAATGGGACGGAATAGAGAACCCAAGCCATTACACTCAATATTTTACAAAGGAGGCAAGAGCATAAAATGGAGTCAAGACAGTCTTTTCAATAAATAAATGGTGTTAGGAAAATTGGACAGGTACATGCAAAAAAATGAAACTAGACCACCAACTTACACCATACATAAGAATGAACTCAAAATGGATAAAAATCTTAAATGTAAGTCGTAAACCATAAAAATCCTAGGAAAAAACCCTAGGCAGCAAAATCTCAGACATCTCATGTAGGCAGAATTTTCACAGAAACATCACCTAGGGCAAGAGAAAGGAAAAAATAAACAAATGGGACTACATGAAGCTAAAAATCTTCTGCACAGCAAAATAAACCAGCATAAAAATGAGAAGGGAACCCACTGTATGGAAGAACATATTTGCCAATGATACATCTGATAAGGGGTTAATTTCCAAAATATATAAAGTACTCATAACACTCAACAAAAGGAAGACAATTAAAAAAAGGGCAGATGACCTGAATAGACACTTCTCCAAAGAGGACATACAAATGGCCAAGAGACATATGAAAAAATGCTCAACCTCACTAATTATCAGAGATGCAAATTAAAACAATGAGGTACCACTTCACACCTGTCAGAATGGCAGAGGCCAGAGAATTCTGTATTATCCTTGGTTTTTCAAGAGGCTGGGCTGGTTCTAGATTCTGAGGTGGGGGAGAAGACAAAATGGGTGTTTGCTCCCTTCCTTAGGGTCCATGTGTGTAGTGTGAGAACATGGCCTTTGGACCCAGGCCCCCTGCATCCATGTCTTGGCTCTGCCACTTCCTAGCTGGGTCACCTTAAGCAGGTTATTTTGCTTCTTTATCTGTTTCCTCATCTGTAAAATGGGAGCAGCATTATTAGTAACTAGAGGCCCGGTGCATGAAATTCGTGCACTGGAGGGGGGGTGTCCCTCAGCCTGGCCTGCACCCTCTTGCAGTCCAGGAGCCCTCGGGGGATGTCCAACTGCTGCAGAGGTGGGAGAAGCTCCCGCCACTGCCCCTGCACTCCCCAGCTGTGAATCCAGCTTCTGGCTGAGGGGAGCTCCCCTTGTGGGAGCACACTGACCACCAGGGGGAAGCATCTGTGTTGAGCGCCTGCCCCCGGTGGTCAGTGTGTATCATAGCAACCAGTCATTCCGCTGTTCAGTTGATTTGCATATTAGCCTTTTATTATATAGGATGACCTATGAAACCCTTAGGACAGTATTGGGTAGATAGAGTACTCCATAGGGTAACTTATTCTTCTCCTTGGGCCTACCTTTGTCTGTGATAAAGTATTCTCTCCTGGCTGCAGAGTCAGTGAACCAAGGACAGCCTGCATCTCCACTGGGCAACGTGGCTGGGCCATCTTTGCTGTGCTGACTCTGAAGGTTCTGTCCCAGGTCCTCTAATGACATTGTGCTGTTCTCATAAACAAATGGGACTACATCTTGGGGGTAGTATGCTCTTATAAAATTGACATAAATATGACCACATTTAGTGCTATAGGTTACTACAAGTCTTTGGCTATACCTTTAGGATACTAAATCAAGTATTAATGGAATTTAAACATCAGTCAAACAAATTAAGTTGATGTCATGGACAAGAAAAGCCAGTTTTTCCATTTCTAGCTTTTGGTATTGGCATCATGAGGACACAGCCACGGAGTGTCATTTCTCTATTAATTCTCACCGCAATTCCTAATTCTAATAAATCCTGTGTGTGTGTGTGTGTGGGGGGGTGGGGGTGGGGGTGGGCGGAGGCATGTCCACTTTCTCAAAGGGGTCACTGTGGAATGATGGCATCTGAAGGTTCCATGTAAACATTGAATTAAAAAGCATGTTTATACTCCTGTTATCTTAGGTTAGTTGCTGTGATTTGAAGGTTACTTTTGGTTTGACTTTATCCAGCATTGTAAATCAAATATTTGTTTTCTTAACATGTGGTTCCTTTTCACAGTTGTCTTACCTATAAAGTCTCTTCAGTCTCTTTGATATTTCATGTTTGACTGCGGACCACAGTCTTGGTCATCTTTCTTTGGGCAGTCCATAAAGAGTTTAATTCTGAGTGGCTAGCTAAAATTGGATCTCATTTTCTGCTTGTCACAGTTTATGATCTTAGAACTTTAGAGTTCATTTTGTAATGGTTCTTGGGTTCTACATAAAGGCTCAGCATGTCCTATTCTACTGCAATGAACCCTGTACTGAGTGACAAGTTGTTGTTGTTTTTTTCTAGGCTGATATACAGGATATTTGGCAAGACAATTTCCATTTTCTACCTGGTTATAAAACCTAGGTAACTATGGATATATATAATTATGACCTGCTACTCATAACCACCGTCATAGCCACTATGTCTTTAGTGTGAATTAAGAACTTTGCCTCATTCTTTCAAGAAGTATTTACTGTTCATGGCAATATTCTCCATGCTTAGGGTTCGTCAATAAACACAGCACATAAAAGTCCCTTCCCTTATAGAAATTCCATTTGAGCTGGGTGAAGATGGGGTGATGAAGAGGTTCTGGGTTGGAGAAAAGCAATAAATAAAATAATTAGGGTTTCCAGCAGTATCCCCATGCTAGCTTGTTTTTTATTTCCTCTTAATTTAAATTATTTTTACTTAATATAGTGGAATTTCTTCTGACAGGCTGCAGTCTTCAACAAACTTCACACACAGCTTTAAGACACATTCTCCTCTTTGGGACTGAGTTTCTGGAAATTGCTTAACATAGGTTTAGAGTTTCCCAAGGTCAAGGTTATAGATGTACCACCTTCTCTCCATTCCCAACTAATTAGAGGACAGAACATTTGAACTGTTTGCTAATTATCCTAGGCATAGCTTCAGAGATATTTTTGGTGGAGGTCAATGAGAGGATATGACCGTTGGTTGACCCAAGAGCTGGAGGCTCCTTATCCCTCCTCTGTCCTTGTGTGTTGTCTGGAGTGTACATCACGCCCACTGTCCCCATAGCCAGAGCCATTTCAAGGATACAGCTTTGAGAGATAAAGTGTTGTTGAGACCATCTGGGCTGAATGCATGACTGAACTCCATTTAGGCCTCTATATAAACTTTTCAGATTCTGGTGGAATGATGTGGAGATCTATTCATCTTGCATCTGTCCAAGACAAGCCTTGTATGTAAGTTCCCATATTTATTGCACCTGCTATCTACCTGTCTGGAGTGGTCTGTCTCTGTCTTGGGTTTCTCCTTGTCCTCTGTGTAGAGGGACCAGTTTACAAACCACTATCCTATATAATAAAAGCCTAATATGCTAAGTGTCTGGTTGTCCAGTTGGCCATTCAACCAATCAAAGAATAATATGCTAATGATATGCTAAGGCCACTCAGCCACTCGCTATGATGTGCACTGACCACCAGGGGGCAGATGCTCTGGCTGGTAGGTTAGCTTGCTGCTGGGGTCTGGCCGATTGGGACTGAGTGAGATGGGCCAGACACGCCCTGGGGCCCTCCTGCGGTCCTTCCATGTCCCTCCCCGGCCCCGATCATGCATCATTGGGGTCCCTTGTCCTGACCTGTGCCCTCTCGCAATCTGGGACCCCTTAGGGAATGTTGGAGAGCTGTTTTTGGCCTGATGGCAGAACCACTGGTTGCTATGATGTGCACTCACCGCCAGGAGGCAGATGCTTAACTCAGGAGCTGCCCCCTGGTGGTCAGTGAGCTCCCACAGGGGGAGCGCTGCTCAGCCAGAAGCCAGGCTCATGGCTGGAAAGCACAGCAGCAGTGGTGGGAGCCTCTCCTGTCTCTGCGGCAGTGCTAAAGATGTCCAACTGATGGCTTAGGCCTGGGGAGCGGGCCTAAGCCATCAGTTGGACATCCCCCGAGGGCTCCTGAACTGCAAGAGGGTGCAGGCCGGGCTGAGGGTCCCCTCCAGAGTGCATGAATTTCATGCACCAGGCCTCTAGTATGTACATAAATTTATTAGCATCACATGTACCAGTTGCATCACAGGTTCAGGTGACTTTTGTCCATCCATGTCTGTAATGGGACCACTTTCCCACCAGGCTTGAGAAAGGGTCGTGCAAATGTGAGGCCAAATTCTCAGTCACTTAAAGAGCAAGTTTATAGCCCATTAAATAAGTAAGTAAAAAATGTCAGCTATACCAAAAGATGGGTCAGAGCACAGCCCCACTACTTTGTTTGAGCCCTGGCTGTGTCTGTTCCTAATAAACAAGCACAGGTTTAATAAACAGTAAGATGCAGGCATAATATAGTAATCATAATATAGTAATTCTATTAGTAGAATAATAGTATCTATATATATAAAAGCCTAAGTGACCGTTATGACAGAACTACCGGAACAACCGGTCACTATGATGTGCACTGACCATCAGGGGGCAGACGGTCAATGCAGGAGCTTTCCCCAGCCCACAGGCCCAGATCCCCCATGGAGCCTGCTGGCCAACCTCCCGGTTCCTCCCCCTGGCCAGCAGGTCCCTATTGCCCGGGGAACCAGGGAATGGGGGAGGGGGTGGCGGTGGATGAGGGTGATGAGGGAAGGGGAGGGAAGTGGGGAGGCGGGGAACCGCATGGTGGCAGGGAACCTGATCAGCCCTGATCGCCGGCCAGGCCTAGGGGCCCCACCCGTACACAAATTTTGTGCACTGGGCCTCTAGTATAATATAATACAGTAACATACATAATATGTAACATACAATCACATATAGTACTTAACAACAGTAACATTTCAGCCATAGATCCTTTGGACCAGTTGTTTTTTAACTTGAGAGCTGTGCCTGCTTTTGAATATTATCAGATTGATCACCTACTTCAGTGTTTATGTGGAGATAATCCATAACTTACATTAGACTCACAAAGTGGTTGTTTAAAAAATGCTTATTGAGACCAGAGCTTAGTGGGAGAAAAATTGAGACTCAGAGAAGTACTGACTTACTCAAGGTCATACAATCTTTGGCAGCCCAGGTCCAAACTACTAATTCGAAATATTTATATTGTGGTGAGGTTAGATTAGCTCAAATGTTTCAGTCTTATATAAATATCAAATGCTTGTGGATGTGAGGCATTGGGGACTTGCAACCAAATGGAGTGGGAAGCTATCCTTTTTGCAAGTTGTTAGAGCTTTCAGAATCTTTTTGAAATTATTAGTAATTTGTAGGTGGGTCTTTGGTAAGTATTAGAAGAAATAAATTTACTTATTTTACAAAAAGATTAATGACTTCAAAAATCAATTCCTCTGTGCATTGCCTGTGTTTCCTCAAGTCTCATTTCAGTGACCTTGCAAGGACACCCCATCCTTGTCTAGGACAAAGACAGCCTCTTGTTTAGCTCGGAAGCTGCAGGTGCGTGTGCAGCTGTGGCCCTCTTCATCAATGACTGCCAGGTCTGGCTGCTGCAGAATTCTGAGAATGACAGTGTCACATCTATGTAGGTCATTGCATCCTTCAGGACAAAATGCAGATGCGGAAAAGTGGGATGTTAAAAAAAAAAAAAGTGTCACATTTCTTTCAATAGAAAGCTGGCTAATTTTGTAACCTCTATTTTTTTAGGTCTATTTTTTAAACCTTTCATTATAATTTAAAATTTAATGTTATGTCTTATAATTTGAACTAGAAAAGTTATGCCTATTTTTTTTCCGACCTTGGTAGCCTCAGAAATCATCCAGAATGTTTCTTATGGTTCCTAAATCTGGAAAAAGAGGGGACCAAGGCAAGATATTTTCTGAATAGAGTTTTGGAGTCTGGGCACTGATTCTTTGAACTGGTTGTCATTCAGATCAGGGAGTAAAATACACCTATTTACCCATGGTCTTTGGGATGGGCAGTTGGAAATTAAAAACACCCTTCCCCCTGCAAAATACCCCTAAATAACAGGCCCATTGTATGAATGAATGAATTCATGCTGGAAGAATGGTAGTTCATCTATTTTTTCTGAACAGGTTTTATTACACACAGAGGGGATGGCTCCGTCCTTCTTGCCTGCTGCCTTCCTCACGGCTCAAAGACATTGCTCAGCTCCTCTCCCTTTTGGCTACAGATGTGTGTCTTCACCTCTTTCTTTCTTTTGTACAAATATTTATTCTTTTCTTTTCTTTTCTTTTTTTAATTGTTAACACTATTGCAAATGTCCCCTTTTATCGCCTTATGCCCACTTCCACCCAGCCCCGGCCCCCTAGCCTCCCTTCCCTCTGGCCATTTCCACGCTGTTGTCTGAGTCTATGGGTGATGCGTGTATGTTCTTTGGTTAATTCCTTCACCTTCTTTCATCTGTTCTCCCCTCCCCGACCCCTCTGACAGCTGTCAGACTGTTCCATGAATCCTTTATTAACATCAGGGTCCTCTGGTCTAAGACTTTGCATAGCTCCATGGTACACCTCTCAAGGGGGCAAAGCCACACACCTCTTGGATCACCCCCCCCCCCCCCCCCATGAACTTGGAGTGCTTGGTGAGGCACCCTGGCAGCAGCTGCACCTCAGCATGCTCACGCTCAGTCACCTGTGGCACTTGATGAGGTCCATGGCCACGGGGTAACACAGATCCACGGCTGTAGCTCCTCGATGGCGCCCGCGGCAGAAGGGTGAACTCTTCATTTTTAAGTGAGTCATTGGAAGACCATTCAGGCAGGAAGTGACTAGGGGGAGGTCCTACCTGGGTTGGGCAGAGCCATATAAAGATGCTGCTGTTGTAATGGTGTCCCCGAGACTCTTCATGGGGAAGGGCATGTTCATTGATGCCCAAATCCAAGACACTCGGGCTGCTTGCATCCTCAACCAGGGCAAATGGGACCAGTCGTGCCAGTTGGATGTCCTGGCTTCTGCCGACTTCAGGCAAAATAAAAACTGTTTGAGCAGACACCTGGGTAACATTCATGTATGTCAAGGTCATACAGTCAAGTGAGAGAACCAGAGTATGGGAAACTGAGTAAATTCAGACACCTCCACATCGACAGTGTGTGCTTGTAGAGGCTAGGTTTACCAGACCATGTAGACAACCCGAATGTTCCTCCCAACCATACAGATCTTTCTAGAACTTTAGCCAATGGGCTGCCTGTGTCTGATTTTAGAAGCATTCTGTTTAATTCAAGTTTAATTCACTGTTTCCCCTTTTTCCCAAATGATTGGCTTGGGAAAATTTTAAATGTTTCTGAGGCCTATCAGGAAGAACAGGTTTTCATCACTCATGAAGTTCCCTTGTAATGTAGGTGTGATCATTAATTTCATGTGTTGACTTGACTGGGCTAAGGGATGCCTATGTATCTGGCAAAGCAGTATTTCTGGGTGACTGTGAGAGATTGGCACTTGAATCAGTAACCAAGTAAAGAAGATGACCTCACCAGTGTCGGTGGGCACCATCCCACCCACCGAGGGCCTGAGCAGAGCAAACAGGTAGACAGAAGGGTGAGCTTGCTCTCTGCTTGAGCTGGGACATCCACCTTCTCCCACCGTCAGACATCTGTCCATGCTCCTGGTTCTTGGGCCTTCAGTCTTGGACCAGAACTTACACTATTGTCCCCCATTTGGACTCAGGCTTACACACCGGGCTCCCTGATTCTCAGGCCTTTATCCACAGACTGAATTACTCCACTGGCTTTCCTCGGTCTCCAGCTTGCAGACGGCAGATGTGGGACCCCCTACACCACCATAATCACATGAGCCAATGCCTATAATAAACTTCCTCTTGCACGTATCTCTATCCTGTTGGTTCTGATTCTCTGGAGAACTCAGACTAATACAGCAGGCAGCCCTCAAAATGAGGGAGTAGCAATCCTGATGCCATCATTGCATTGCATTTCTCCCCTACTCTGAGTTTAGGAGAGATGCTGGTGACCTGTGTATGGCTGCTTTTCTAACCCAGGCAAGTATTTCAGCTCTCAGGCATGGAGAAATCACTTTGAGAGTTTGGACACAGAGCTATGTTGAAGGAGGTTATATTTTTTTAAAAAATGAGTCATCTAGGTCTTATATACTATTATCTTGTCACATAGTAGGTATTAATCAAACATTTGAATGGCTGTTAGCTGTTACTAGTTAACTGCCACAGAACATCATGGGGATAAATATATTTCGTATCATAATGACTTATTTTGTTACTTATTTAATGTAATGTTGAAATTGAAAATCATTGCCTTCATGTGTTTCTGAAAGTAAATGAATTGCATTATAATTTCGTACCTTCAGGACATCAAGATATCTCAAAAACACATTTGCTGAAATTATACTCCACCTGCGAGAATTAATGGATAAGTGTTTAGGTGTGACAGAGAGAATGAAGCAGATAATTTCAAGTATTATAAATAGAAGTGTGGATATAGGCACTGAAATTATTTTAATTATTGGCAAGAAGTTTACTGAGAAGAACAGGTTCAAAGAGCTAGATGCCGTCAGCAGTGAGCTTTCCTCTTATTCATTTGTGAATCCCCAACACTTGCATTGAGGTTGGCAGTGAGTTGGAGCTCAGCCCATGCTTGGTTGTAGGGAATATATCTCACCATTTGCCTGCCCCTGTAGCATGCATTTTCATAGGGATGATCTCATTTATTCCCAACAACACTGTGAGGTAGGGTTTGTTTCTATTGCCCACCTTTATGGAGATGACACTGAGGCACAGAGAGGTTAAGAAACATATCCAAGGTCACACAGTGAATAATTGACAGAACCTGGTTTATTTTTTATAATAATCGGCCTTGGTCTCTTTAATCTGAAAGCGTCTGCTTCCCAGGCATAGGAAATCTTTCACAGTAACTTTGTTACTGGCCAAGGTGTCTGTATTAATTTCCTAGGGCTGTAGTAACAAATCACCACAACCTGGGTGGTTTAAAACAATAGAAATTTATTCTCTTACAGTTCTGGAGGCCAGAAGTTGGAATCCAGGTGTGGGCAGAGCCAGCTCCCTCCAAACACTCTGGGAAAGGATCCTTCTTTGCCTTTTCCAGAAAGTGGTGGTTCTTGGGGTTCCTTGGCTTGTGGCCTCATCACTTAATCTCTGCCTTCATCATCACATGAGTCTTCTCCTGGTCTTTCCTGTATTTGTGTGTCTAACTCCCCTCCCCTCTGCTCCTCTTCCCTTCCCCTTCCCTTCCCAGGACTTATCATTAGATTTAGGACCCAACTTAATCCAGATGATCTCATCTCCAGGTCTTTAATTTAATTACATTTGCAAACATGCCATTTTCCAGATAAGGTCACAATTTATAGGTTCTAGGATGTGGGACATGGGTATATATCATTTTTGAGGAGCCACCATGCAATCCACTACAGTACACCTTTTAGTTCTTTTTACACACTCAAAGAAAACCAAGTAATTTTTTTTAAGGAACAAAAATATTCACTAAATGTGCTATTTGCTGTGAATCATATGTCCTTTATCTTATTCATTTGGACCTTCTGAACTGCCTATTTGCCTCCGCACTCCTGGGGAAATTTCTTGTGTATGGCAATGTTTTAAAAGCTATGTCAGTAAATTTTTCATTTTTTAAAATTTATCTCAGTACCAATATCTGAAAGATTTTCTACAAATTGCCTGCTGTGATTTTAATGATGCATTTGGTACGTTTTTATGTAGGTTGCCCCCGCTCCCCCCAAGGAGAGTATAAGACCATAGAGTCAACCCTTCTAGTTGGATCAAAATTCAACTGTTCACTTGTGAGAAGTAACATGTTAGTGTTTTGGTTAATGCGACCTCAGTGATGTGTTCGGGAAGAGCCTCAGGTGGCTCCCTAGGACATTTGATTTGACCTTAAAGATGTGAAATCTTGATGGTAGTTTCTGTAACTAAGAACTCCTTGGTCTTGTTGCAGGCACTGGAACCTTCTGTTCTAATCTAAAATCTGGGTCTTGTCTGACACGGCAGCTCAGCAGTACTCAGGGGCCAGAGAGTCGGAAGTTAGGACCATCTTGGGAAAGGGTTCAACTGCCACAGCCACTGGCAACAAACCAGACACAAATGTGCCTTCTGGGTGGGATTTCCAAAATTACTGCTTTTCTCCATAGGCGTTATTTCACCTTTGTCATAAACACATATTGAAATAAGACCAACCCCCTCCCACACCTTTTGCCTAATCGCCCTCTAAGTATGGATTAAAGACAAGCTTGTGAAGCTTCTGTATGATTTTTGTGTGTTTTTTTTTTTTTTGAATTTTGCATCATGGCTATGCACACCAAGGGTTTTGGCCGTTAGCCAGTTTTTACCCCCATGTTTTTTCCCATGTTGTACATTTCTCCTTCGAATAACTAGAGGGTGTAGTTATGAAGCACAGGTGTGATTGTAAATGTGAAGATTCAGCATGGAAAGGGAAGGAAGTCACAGCCTCAGGAGATGGATTTATGGAAGCTCAATACCAGCTCCATTGTCTCCTCCTCAGTGACGGGCGGTTTGCTAGGTAATTTAATGCAAAATGAGCCTCAATTAATATTTTTCTCATCAATTTGAACCGCTCAGGTACAGTGGGAAAGGAGCAAGAAATTGGGGTTGGGCAGGGAGCTGTTGGCAATAGTCACAATGGTCTCAAATCTATCGTGGCCTGGTTATATAGTATCTATGAAAGGAACACGCGGTGCTGAAGACAGGAGCCAGCCACAGAGAAAAATAACTGGAGAGTAAAGCATGTGTTTACTTCTTAGTTTCATTGCAAATGGCTCAGGAGAAGCAGTGAGCTCCTGGCTGGCTTGGGGCCAATGACTTGTGACTCCACTAGAACAAAAACCTGAATTTGCTCCCATGGGGTTAGCCCAAGGGAGCTGACCCTTTCCCACCGCTCTCCCTGGAAGGTGCTCCAGCAAGACTGGGAGGCACCTGTCAGCAGTAGGGGCATTGCCTCCCAAAGCCAAAAATGGCAGATGACTTTAAAAAAAAAATTTTATTGATTTTTTACAGAGAAGAAGGGAGAGGGGTAGAGAGTTAGAGAAACATCGATGAGAGAGAAACATCGATCAGCTGCCTCCTGCATACCGCCTACTGGGGATGTGCCCGCATCCAAGGTACATGCCCTTGACTGGAATTGAACCTGGGACCCTTGAGTTCCCAGGCCGACGCTCTATCCACTGAGCCAAACCGGTCATGGCTGGCAGATGACTTTTTTCCGAAACCTCTGACCCGGGATCTGAGTGCTTCTCAGGTCCTATGTTACACGCGAAGAGAAGCGCCGGGTTTTCAGAGCGCAGTGGGAAAGACTGGGGGAGCTAACGGAAACCCAGCTTACTGGAAATGCTCACTGCTGTGCCCACTCAGAGGCAGGTCCACATTAACATGCGAGTGCCCGAGCTGGCAGATCAGAGCTCCAACAGATTCCGGGAGAAGCAAGATCTGTGTGAGCAATTGTGCTAATCACGGCCACCCCACTCATTAACATCCTCCTCCCGCCCTTCTGCACAACCCGAGAGGCCTTCACAGGCTCCTTTCCGAACGAACGCTGACACAAACGACAGCCTTCGTAGCCAATGGAGAAAGCGCAGCAGCAGGTGAAGAGCTATTTTTAGACATGCTGAAAGCTCAACGCTGATTACTGTGTTTTCACACCTAAAACACACAAGATGCGAGGATGAAAAAATTGTGTGTGTGTGTTTTTTTTGCACTCACTCTGAGCTCAGGACAGCTACTGTCTCTCACATGCTGCTTCCTGCCTGACACATCCTCCTGTCATTGGGATGCTGGAGGGTCGCAGGCAGGTCCCTTCTCCGTGGCACCTCATCCACGCTTACCTGATGGCATTTTATACCAACTACTGCTCTTCTTTTCTTCCACATCCCTCTTGACCCTAATAGTGAAGAGATTTATTACTGTAGATTGATGTGCATGTGGTTCATGGTTCATGTCCCTCTGTGAGGTCCTGGTACACGCCGCATCTGGTGTACTCGCTGTTTCACATTGAGAACTTCACGTTGGTTGGTTTTGCATGTCATCTCACTTATTCTGCAGGATAAATCTGCACGGAGGTGGTCTTACCCATTTCACAGATGAAAAACAAGAGGATGCCCTAGCCGGTGTTGCTCACTGGATAGAGCATTGGCCTGGGGACTGAAGGGTCCCAGGTTCGATCTGGTCAAGCGTATGTACCTTGGTTGCGGGCACATCCCCAGTAGGAGGTGTGCAGGAGGCAGCTGATCGATGCTTCTCTCTCATCAATGTTTCTAACTCTCTATCCCTCTCCCTTCCTCTCTGTAAAAAATCAATGAAATATATATATTAAAAAAAAACAAGAGGAGGAGGGCTTGGAGAGGTTAAGAAGCCTGATCCGCTGACCTAGCCAGTCATGGCTGACTGGAGTCTGAACCCGGGTTTTCCTGGTTCAAAACCTCATGCTTCACTCAGTTTTCCTGCTGCCTTTCTCAGTGATTTAATTTCCAACTGTTCTTGACTGCAGGGGGTGGGGCTCCATTTTTCTTTTGATGTTCCTTCTAGCTCTTTGATTCTACCATTAAGTGAATCTCTTCTGAGTACAGTTTTTCTTTTTGGAAATGCTACAGTGATGACCAGTAATAGCTAGGATGTCAAATGCCTGTCATTTTCTTCTTCTAATTGAGACAAATTCATTCCGTTCCCCGCTGATTCTCTCTTTCCCACCAGGGTGTCTGATTTAATTGCCCCCATCACTCCTTTATGGTTGAATCTAAAAGCACTGTGGTTGTTGGCACTTGGACACTTGGATTGTTTTGATGGATCCTGCTAACTTGCATGCTGCTTTTTGTCTAGGCTTTTTTCGATTGCTCCTTGCTTCCTTGTGATCGATCCTGTGTGAAACTCAGGGACTTACTCTGAGATGTCACCTACAGAAGGTCCTTGAGGTCCCCGTGGCTAAAGTTGTACTAATCCTCTGTCTGGATGTATCCTGTTAAAATGTTCTGTCTTCATTCTTATTTGCCTCTTGCTGAGTTACCTAAAATAGTCCCCAGAGAGCAGCCTAGGAAGGGGCTCTCCACTTGAGATTGGACTGAGAACTGCTCAGGTCCGTCTCTGCCCCCAGCTCCCAAAGGCTACTTTCCCTCCTGCAATTCTATTTTCTCTGAGACCCAGGTAATATCTTGAGACCCTGCAGGGGGAATAAAAGAGAGTTCTCTTAGCCAGAGCTTGGGAGAAGACACTCAGGTGTCCTCTGAGTACCTCAGGAGAACAGACGATGAAGATGCTTTTACTCCTGTCTATCCTGTCATCTACAATGGGTTTGTGCCCATAAGTCCTTCAGCTGCAAGCAACAGAAATGACTTTGGGTAATTTGTACATAAAAGGAATTGGCTGATGCTGCAGAGCTGGTACTCTTCCTGCTGTCTCCTGTGAGCTGTTTTCAAAACCTGGGCACAGATGCTTCATTCACACTCTGGTGTGAGTAACAGCAGGTAGCTTAGTGGGGGCTACTTGCATTTTTCCCCACTAGGAGTGGGAGCCCAGGTAAAGAGTTGCATCTCCAGCTGATGGAATCTCCTGCCCAGGATGTTTGGGAGGGTAGACAGCAGTTAAATTTGCTGTGTGGGGTGTAGTAGGGTTCACTTGGGAGTTAAACTATTGATTTTGGTGCCCTTTCTTAAGAGAAGACCTTAAAAAAAAAAAAAGAGCCCCGCCGGTGTAGGTCAGTGGTTGAGCACAGTTCGATTCTGGTCAGGGTACATGCCTGGGTTGGGAGTTTGATCCCAAGTGTGAGGTGTGCAGGAGGCAGCCGATCAATGATTCTCTCTCATCATTGATGTTTCTATCTCTATCTCCCTTCCTCTCTGAAATCAATAAAAAAAATTTTTTTTTAAAGAGAGAAGACCTGAGAAGAAAGCAGAAAGGGAAGAGTTAAGGGCAACTCTCCTTCAGTATGTATAAAGTATAATGACCCCAGGTATTGGAAATTTCCAGTCGTCACATTGTAGGATACAAATATAACCCTCCTGTGATGATCTCAATTTCTGTGGTCCTGGTATAATTCCATTGATGCTCTTAGCTAAGATCAAGATGTGGCAGAGCCGGCTGGGACTGTGAGAGTTGACCCTGTGCACCTCTTCCCAACTTGGTTTCAGTGACATCACATTGGTGGCTAAATATCAGATATGGTGGGTGTATTTACACTGTAGAAACTGGAAATGCTATAAAGTGGGAAGTTGTTTTTCAGAGTTGGCCGCTAAATACCACATATCACTGAATATAATTCATTTGGAAGTAATGTTGTCACATACCTAATGCTTTCCCTCCTATGGAAGATACCATATTTTAATACGTAATACTGATAAGCATCTACATGTATAAACTTTCCAAAGTATGTTTATAGTCAGCCTTTGATATTAGTTTTTAAAAAAATATATTTTTTATTGGTTTCAGAGAGGAAGGGAGAGGGAGAGACATAGAAACATCACTGATGAGAGAAGACTCATTGATTGGCTGCCTCCTGCATGCCCTACACTGGGGATTGAACCCGTAACCTGGGCATGTGCACAGGGATGGATGCACTTCGTAAAATCTTGCAAAAACTCTGTGGAAATAGCTTTCTCCTTGTTAGAGAAGAAGGACATCCTCTTAGGTAAATTGTTCTTGAGGCAAATATGCAAATAATTTTGGGTTTGGAGGAACAGACTTTAAGGAAATGTTAGTGATTTCTATGAAAGCTACACAAACTGTCTTGGGTACTTTTCAGCTTATTTCCAATACTAAGAACATTCATTTAAAGACAAGTTAGTAATTTAATAGAGTTAGCATTTTAATATAATGTATGCACTATGTTTAATACAATAAAAACCTAACATGTGATAGAAGTAAGATTTTAAAGAAAGCATATTTCTTCTTTTTTCCGCACTTTTCTGATTAGTCTCTTTCTCTTTTCTGTCCTGAAGCTCTGACCTCTTTTATCTTGGTATGTGGAAAGCTGGCCAAGCCTCTGGTGTCAGATTTCACTGGGTGTGTCATAAAAACCAATATTCCACCAGGGGGAGCTGAGTAGCAAAGAGGAGACCAACTTTCTTTCTTCACGGAAATGCAGAATTTGATGTTATTTTCCAGTTTTTAGTAAAAGAAAAATGTAAATGTTTCAGGGAAACATATTCATGTTTTTTCTCTTGGGTTTGGCATTCTTTGTTATTGCCTTTCAGAAGGCAGGGATGGGCCCAGGTACCCACGTGTCACAGGGATTCCCCAGGTGGCTGTTCTGCAGGTGGATCCAGGTGGTCACAGACACACTCTGAGAAACCCCTGGGCTGAAGCCTGGAGACGTGGCCTTGTGGTTTTCGTTTCTTTGGATTAGTGACTTAATTGCTTTGGTGTTTATTTTCTTAATCTGTGAAGTGGATTAAATTAGATTACTTTATCTGCACTATCAGATAGTCTCTGGTAGTTTGTTTCAAAGAAATGACTGTGCTCCTTGACTTACTATGGGGCTACATCCTGATGAACTCATCATAAACTGAAAATATCATACAGGGGAAATGCATTTAATACACCTCACCATCTTTGCCTACTGAACATTATAGCTTCACCTCCTGAACATCAAAGCTTCGCCTAGCCTACCTTAAACATGCTCAGAACACAATATCCCCCAAATGCTGGCAACACAGTACACTGTGGGGGATCAGTTGTCATATTAGTATTTTTATTTTATTTTAGCCTTTTGGCCACTGGTTTAGCAGGTTCCAGTAGATAAATAAACCCTGCATTTGATCAGTGTATTGAAATAATTAGAACAGAAAATATCCCTACATATTCTGATTGAAATTAAATTCATATCACGTGGGAAGATGGACATCTTTAAAAGCCTCTCTTTCTGCCCTTCCGCTCATGCACATTGCATATCAAAATGTGCAGCCTGAAAAGAGCTGAGGCATCACCAAGGAGATGTCTTCCGTATGGACATCTAATTGCCCTGCACCATTTGTTGAAAAGAGTATTATTTTTCTATTAAAGTACCTTGACACCTTTGCTAAAAATCAATTGACCAGATGTTTGTGTCTATTTCTGCATTGTGTGTTTTATTGATCTATTTATCCCCCTTTAGGTCAATACTATACTGCCTTGATTATTATAGGTAGTCTGTACTGTACTTTAGTTTTGAAATCAAATAATGTAAATTCTCTAACTTTGTTTTCCTCCCCCCCCCCCAAATCAATTGGTTCTTTTAGTCTTGTGTAGATTTTCATATACATTTTAGAATTTGTTTTTTCAATATCTATTAAAAAAAAGGCTGCTAGGATTTTGACTAGGATTGTTTGGAATCTATAGATCAGTTGGAAAGAATTGAACTATAAACCACTGCAATCACCCCCCACCCCATTATGTCAATTTTTGGGTTTTAAAGGATTGCCCGTAATTTAAGGAAGAGAAACCCTGATTAGCAAAGGTATCCTCTGAATAGAAAATAGATAATGAGGTTAAATTTCCACTAATATATCTTATGTGGCATTAATCCTAATTATTTTTGTGGTAATAAGAACATTAAATAATTTTCTTAAAGCAATTTAGTCATTTTTGAAATTAAGTGTACAAATTAAAAATGGACATATTTCTGTGTTAACCTAAGGCCAAATGCCTCCATGCTTGTTTAAAATAATTGAAAGAATGATGTTCAAGCATGATTTTATTTCTTAAGAGCAGGGTAAATATTTAACAACTGAGTTTAAAGGGGGGAAAAAAGCCCTGATTTGTATCATTTACCAATTTCTATGGTGTAAATACTCCCTCTATTGTTGAGTTTAAGCTACCAAGGTGATGTCCTTGAACACTAGTGTGCCTGTACATAGAATTTCCATCATACAAATTCCATAGTTGTAAAGAACTTCAAGAGCATAGATGATAATAAAATGTGGTAAAATAATTAGGAAGAGGTGGGGCTTGAGTATGTATTACCTTTGTTTTTAATGTAGTTTATTTAATTGTAAGTTTGTTTAATTTAACTTTTAGTAATGGCTGTATTTAACAGCTGTCTCAAAAAATTCCTGAAAATTTCACAATCAGCATGCAGATATGAGCTGGCCCCAGCACATCACTATGGGCCAAGAGTAAAGAATAAAGCATGTTTAATATCAAACGAACTAATAGTTAATGAGTTAATTGTCAAATAAAACAAAACAAAGGGAGGCTTGTTATGTTTTGTAACTTTAAATTCTTGATTCAATAATTTTAAACTGATGGGGTTGGGTAAACATTATATTACCATTTTATAAATTAGACTAGAAGCCCAGTGCATGAAAGTTGTGCATGGGTAGGGTCTCTAGACCTGGCCAGCAATCAGGGCTGATTGGAGCCTTCTGGCTGCCAGCTGGGGCCTTCCTCTGGCTGCTGGTCAGGGCCTTCCAGCCACTTCCTGGTGGTCAGCACATGTCATAGTGAGCGATAGAACTCCTGGCTCCTGGTTGAACTCCTGTGGGGACACTTTGCATATTAGCCTTTTATATATAGATGATTGGCAAGTGTGTGTGTGTGTGTTTTCAGGGCTAGGTCAGAGAAGATCAACTGGAACTTTTCCTTAATTAGGGTGAGATGGGTGCAGTAACAAATTAAGTCAAACATGTAAAAACATGTAATGGTATCTCTCAAAAGTTTCTTTTTTTTTCATTGAATTTATTGGGATAACATTGGTTAATAAAAATTATATAGGTTTCAGGTGTACGATTCTATAATACATATTCTGTATATTGTATTGTTTGTTCAGCAGCCCAGGTTAAGTCTCTTTCCATCACCTTTATGGAAAGAGACTTTCCCCCCATTTCTCTCTGATAATCACAATACTGTTGTCTGTGGAAAGTTTATTTCTCACCCATATAGTAATGATAGTTCAGGTCAGTTCCAGGTGATGATGATTACTTTTCCCCCCCTCCCAAAGGTATCTGCTCTACTTAGTCATTCAGGGACCAGGTTAAAGATAGCTCTGCAACCTTATCCAACATCATACAGGGGTTTTCATTGTGTTCAGCAGGAAGGAGACTGAGCATGGACAAGCTTCCCTTCCATTGGCTACCCCTCAGTCACATGAGCACACCCAGCTGCAAAGGAGGCTGGGAAACATAGTCTGTTGGTGTGCTGGGGAGAGGAGCAAAGCAGATTTGGGAGAACAGGTAGTACTTTCTGTCAAGTCATCCCTTCATACATTTTTAGCTGTCTTCATGCAGCATGATGTTGGGAGTGTTGGCCTAGAGATGGGGAAATTTGAATTTAATTAGTTTTATCATTAATTGTGCTCTTGGACAAGCCCAATCCCCTCTCTGGGTCTCAGTTTCCTTGAGATAACATTGGTTAATAAAAATTATATAGGTTTCAGGCATACAATTCTATAATATATCATCTGTATATTGTATTATATATTCACCACCCCAAGTCAAGTCTCTTTCCATCACCATTTATCCACCCTTTACCCTCTTCTACCTCCCCTACCCCCATTTGTCTCTGGTAGTCACAATACTGTTGTTCTTGTCTGTAAAAGTCAGGGCTTGAATAGGTTCTTCCTCATTCTGTGACTCTCTACTGATTCATTCTGTCTTCCCTACTGAGCATTCCCTGTTCTTGTTTCTTTCCTTCCTGCTCTTCTGGGGGTGGCTTTTGTTTATCTCCTGGTCCAGTGGGAATGGTCTTTCCTATGACTGGGCAGCTCTGTCCACCTGCCTGGCTTGGGACCAGGTTTGGGAGCACAGGGCACTGCTGACTCAGGGGTTCTGAGGGGCTGAGCACAGCTGTTCTGTCTGGGGAGAGCCGTGCGAGGTGTAGCTCGGCGATTAGTCAGGAAGCTGTTTTCATTTTGCTTCACTCAGGAAAATGCCAAGTTTGATATGCAGGTGCAACCAATTTGTTTCAGCAAACAATGCCCGGGAGGAATTATAGTGTCATGGAGGAATGCGGTCTCTGGAGTCAGCTGCCCGGGTTCAAATCCCGACTCTGCCTTTTTGACTTGTGTAACCAAGGCCAAATTACTTAACCTCTCTGAACCTCAGTTTCCCGCTTTGGAAAATGTTATTTAAATAAAATACAAATATAAAATAAATATATAATTTAAAAATATTTTTCCATAGAACAAACCTTAGGGTGTTTTTGGACAGTTAAGTAAGCTAATACATGTAAAGTGCACAGAACAGTGCCCACTGCGTGGTAAATACCATAAAAAGTATTGTTTCTGCTATTGTTATTATTAATATAGTTATTTCACAGAGCATTCAAGGAGATGGTGCTTTTAGGGGCATTTTAAGTAGGAAATTAAAGGGTCAAGATCTGATTAGTTAAAATGGACAGTTGGTTCAATAGATTGTGCATCTTTCAGCAGGTCTGCCCTCTCCCCATTCTAGACTCTTGGCAGACATTGTTAACCAACGTGGGAGTTTTTTTCCTGCTGAACCACAGTGTCTCCAGAGAAAGGGGTTATGGTCCAAACACTTCACATCTGGTATTCTTGGACCAATCAGAGCCCACACTGGCCAGAAGGCTGGAGGTCCCCTGCTGCTCCAGGCATCAACCCCTTAGTTGCTCAGTTTGTGTGAGATAAAAGGGGTAAGAGGGGAAAAGCCAAGGTGTCCAGGGCAGTGAGCGTGGGGTGGGAGGTTAAAGGGGAAGCCCTGGGTGTTCGGGCAGTATGGAAGAACAGAAGTGTTTTACAGTTTTAATGATTGGTATAGCTGCCCTTTTCAAAAAGGATGATTAACTTGGCACAGAATCCTTTTCAACACTGCCACTGCCACTGCCACATTGGACTTGAGATGAAACTCAGCTGACAATCCATTGTTATAAAACGTGGTTCAAAGAAGAGGGTCGCTGCTGTTTGTGAAAGTTATGGGGAAGACCTGGTGGAGGACAAAGTATTTGGGGGGAGGAGGGTTTCCACTGTTAGAAGGCAAAAAGGCATTTCAAGTGAAGGAACTGGATGAACAGAAGGGCCAGTGTGAGCCTGATGAGGGAGGCAGGCCCCTCCTCCCAGCTTCCCCGAAGGATGCTGTGCCAGGTTGCCATGGTGATGACAGACTCCTTTGGGCAGGCAGCCTTGTGGAGCCACCAGAACAGAAAAGGCGGTCAATTCCCCGGTTCCCCTTTCTATCCAGACTGTGAAATGGCAGTAAATGCCAGTTTGTTTTCTTGCAGAAAAAGTGGGTTCTCTTTATAAGTTTGAAAGAGAAAGTAATTCACCAAAAATAAATGTAATTATATCATTATAAAATGTACTGCTTTACTGTTTTCCTCTTTTTTGGGTACATGTTTCTAGTAAAATTGTAACACTTCCAAATGAGCCTGAATACAACCAAACTGCTTGAGAAAAATCATTTCTCCAAATTTATCAAGTAAGCTATAGTGGTTTGGTGAGAGTGGAATGAATTTGACTGGAGGGAGAAGACTTGAGTTCCATTCTTGGTCTGCCTCTTTCTGTGTGTAACTAGAGACATTTTACTTCCTGCCTCTCAATTTCCTCCTTACAAAGTGAAATAATATCATCACTTCATACAAAATTTGGCCAAAAAACCAAAAAATCCACAACTTGAATTATTATAATTTTTGCAAACATCCTCTATTCATATTTATTCAAAAAATTAATTAAAGTTGTAATCATGGTCTACATTAAATTTTATATCCTGCCATTATTTACATTTTTCTATATTGTTTTAGAGAGTTTATGATTTTAATGGTTGCAACATTCTACATACCATACCTGGCCTAACCAGTTCTCTTATGTCACACATTGTTTTCTTCAAATTTACTATTTTTGATATTCAACTTGGAACTAATAGCTTTTCCCATATTAAATTGAAGCTATATTATGCCATATGTTCACTTACTCCCTCGTAGGTTTCCTGAGAGCTTTTTCCAATTTACAGTGTGATAGGTGAACAGTGTTGAGAAGAGCCGTTTCACTGAACTCTTGCTGACATTCTGAACAGCAATGATTATTAATTAATTTATTTTTGCTAATTTAATAGGGAAAGAGGACATGTTGTTTCAATTTGCATTTTTAACTACTGGTAGGCTTAAACATTTCCCTATGGTAGGTCACTTTTTAGAGTTTATATTTTGTGAATTCCCTCCCTATGTATGTATGCATGTGTGTATGTGTGACATTGGCTAATAGAATCACATAGGTTTCAGGTGTGGATTTCTATGTTATAAGATCTGTATATTGCACTGTGTTCCCACTATCCAAAGTTAAATAATCTTCCATCACCGTGAAATTCTCTTTTTAGGTCATTTGTACTTAGACCTACTATTTTTCTTATTGTTTTAGATTAAAAAAATGTTAACACTTTGTGGCAAATTCTGGTTTGTTTCCTAATTTACACCTTTATGGATTGATATTTATTTTTCAATTCTCTGGACTTGTATTAAGACACTACTTAAATAGTGCTGCTTTGTAATTCTTGCAGAACTTTTTTTTAATGTTCTTATCCTCCCCCTTTTTATATGAAAATTATAATTGTCCACTGAGTTGTCCCTACTCTATACCCCAAAAAGTCCTGTTTGAGTTTTGATTGTGAATAAGTGAAACCTACACATTAGTTTTGGCGGTACAGACATTTACTAGTCCTTTATCAGGGAGATGAGCCTTGGTAATTGTTTGTGGAATTGAGTTCTTGAAGTGATTTGCTTATTTGATCTGCTCTGTTAGCTGCTGGATGTTTAGTATGCAAGCGATGTAGTATAGTTAGTGTGTATTTAGCTTTAGATCGCATGTGCCAGAGTCTCTTACTCACTGATTTGTAAGATGGTAGTAGAAAGCATGAGTAACTTTGAATTTGCACAGCCTTCATTTGGAACGCTCTTTCCAGACCCCCTGGATGTTGGCAGTCTTTCCTTAATACTACATTGCTACTGAAATAATACACTGTTTGAATTTTATCCTTATCAGTTAAAAAGCATTGTCTTGTGTTTAGTGACATTGCCTTTGGTGCTAACATTTTAGTCAAAGAGATATATTTAATCATAGCTATATATTTTGATACCATATATTAGCTCGAAATGTTCTATAGCACTTATTCTAGTAGGGTTAGGAACAATACTGGCAGAAATATTATGTTGGTTGATATAAAATCAATAATAATAATAATAATAAAAATAATTTTAGCAGGCATTTGATGTCTTACAGTTGTCACTTACTTTTCTTAGTTAATTTAATTCTTAAAATCACCCTTTGAAGTTGATTCTGTCGCTCTTCCCCTTTTGAAGATGGGGAAACTGGGGCATTGGGAGATTAAGCAACTTACTTCCCTTTTTCCCCCCTTTGTCCTTTACTAAGATGTGGAAATGGAAGTGTTGGTAAGTAGCTGTGTAGGATTCATTTCCGGTGCCAAAGAATTTAAGAGCTTGAAGTGATGTCTTCATATCTTTCAGTTTATGGTCTGGTCTTGTCATCTTTAAGGTGAGAAAATCAGATCCCAGGAAGTTCTTTAAATATTGTTGTTATGAAAACAGTAATACTCCATACATAGAAGTGCATAAAGAATCCCTGCATTTCCTCCCTTCCTATCCATTTGCTCCCCAAGAAAGGCCTATCAGTGTTTTGAAGTGTCTTCCTCCAGACCTTCTTTTCCATATTTAAGTAGCAACTTCCAAGGGAGTTGGGGGTCAGAATGGAGAGTAGAAGGCAGAGTTTATGAGTTGAAGGATATGTTCTTCTAAGTGCCCGCATTGGCTCCCAAAGAAGCTCCTGCCCCAAGGAAGCGCTGGGGACAAGGAGATGGTTGGGATGCTCCATGGCCACCAGATGCGGGCCCTGGGATAAGCCTGGTTCACAAATTAGATGATCTTTTCCAGGCAAGCCAATGGCTTCAAGTGATTTTTCCCTGCAGGTATGAAAATAAGGTGCTAGCAATAAAAAGTCTTTGTTCAATTATGTATTAGCTTTGTGATTTATGTGTAACAAGTAAGGGAGACATATTTTAACCATCTGGTCAGAGAACCTATTTCCCATGAGTTGTGTAGTGTTGCCTGGTGTAGTTGTTATTGAATGAATGAATAAATTCTGTTTAAGATCAATTTGCGTTTTATGTGGTGACCTATTAAAATAGAAGATGAACAGACTTTGCCAAAATAAACATTGGAAATTGATTAGGAATGATAGATTGTGCTCATAAATGAGATTGCTAAAAGAGACACACATTTCGAAATCTCTGACCTTGAGACATGTTTTCTGGGCTATCATAACCTTGTAATGTCATGTTGAATACTTTTTGATCACCCTTTCCAAAAATGCACACACGTACTACATGTGATCAAGAAGAAACGGCAACAAACATTGCTTTAAAGATGGACATGTCAGAGAGAAGGACCCTATAGGTGTGGTCCATGGAGAGCTAGGCATTCAGAATGTGACTCTGCTGCATTTCTGGGTGCAGTCCCCATGTGACCAACTCAGACTTTTTAAACCTGAACTTCTTTTTCTCAGCTTTGCCATGATACAGGGCAAATGAATCAACACTGTGATATTCAGCAGACATGTGTTTTGCCACTTACAAGTCTTCCGATTTGAGAAGACTCATTTTGGGAGGATCAGAGCACCGTGGCTCTCTGCCTCTTTGATACGCTAGTTCCACGTGTTGCTCAAGGGCCCTTTAAGGGCCACCTCATTCAAGCCGGCACCTTGGAGTTGTTAACTTGACTGACCCTAATGCGGGCTGTGATTCAGAAAGCTCTCCTTAGTATTTCTTTCTAGTGAGGCCTCCGTTTGGTGATCGCAGTGCTGTTAAGCCACTTTAGTAAAAGTTAAAGAGAGCTAAAGAGAGCCTTCATAAGGCTAATATTAATATGTAATGAGCCTTGTACTTGAAATGAGCTTAAGCATCATTATTGATGGTACATGTCAGGTATTAGCCATAAATCCCTCCATACTAGAATATTATTAAGAAAGCTACGAGTTTTAGTTGGGATAATAATCATGACTTAACATTTATTGAACCCTGACTATCACATATTAATCATTTAAGTGTGAAACCAATTCTATGAGCAGGGCTCTATGATTACATTCATTTTACAGCTTAGAAAACAGAGGGATAGTGGCCCAGCTAGTGACTGGCAAAATTAAGACAGAAATCTCAAGAGTTTGGATTTAGAGTCTAATCAGCCAACTAAGTGCTATACAAAACCACGCAAAACAATTTTTTTTAAACGTCTGTTCCTTTTCTGAGATTAAAAAAAAAAGTAAGGGGAAGGAAGAGGAAGTGGGTTGCAGGGTGAGAGGTTGCTGGCGTCTTTTAAATACCTGTTAAGATTATTTGAAAATATGTTAGAGGAAGCATGCACAATGGGAGATGGAAACATCCGTGGTCAGACCCTGGGACAGGGAAAGAAGGTACCTTTTTTTATGTTCTGGTTCCAGCTCATGGGAACCAGGTTGCCCCTGGCCGCAGAGGCAAAGATTCAGAGCTTTGCACCTGCATCCAGATGCTGCCTTGGGAAGGTGGGTCATGGTCAGGACTTGTGTGAGCGTTTCATGTCCTTTTGTGGAGTTAATGTTCAGAACTCATCAGCTCTGTCTTCATACGGCTTTACAGCCCAGAGCTCCTGGGCCTCCTGCCACCCTGTCCCCCCAAATCAGAGCAGCTCTGGGTTTTTGTGTTTCAAATTTTTGGATTCTTCTGATCCAATAAATTCAATTTTAAAAATGAGAGGGGGAAAAAAAGATCCAGCAGTTCAAAATCAGTTGAAAATTGCTTTTCTATGACACTTAATTTGTTACTAGATCTCCGTGTTTTGGGGATCTACTTCTGTGTAACAACTTGCTCCAAAATTTAGCTGCTTAAAACTGCCATTTTTTTGCTCAGGGTTTTTCGGGCTGCGACTTCAGTGGGCTCTGCTGAGGAGTTTGTCTCTGTCTCTGCCCCGAGGTGTCAGCAGAGCGTCTGGGCTGAGGATTCACTGCTCAGATGGCTCCTTTCCTCTTCAGTGTGGTGCTCCGTGAGCCGCGGGCTCTGTCCCCTGCCCCGTGCACCTCTCACCTTGATGTCTCCTGCTCCGGGGCAGCACAGTGCGGCGTAGGCTTCCCTCAGTGGTTTCTGGGTAGTTTCACTTCAAACATGGTGGCTGCCTTCCCAGAGGCAGGAAGCAGTAGCGACCCGCCAGGGGAAAGCCTTCCCAGAACGGCGGTTAGGTCGCTTGTGCTCCCCTCTGTGAGTCACAGCAGCCAGGAGCCCAGCCACATTCACTATGCACATTCCACCTGCTGGTGGGAAAGAGGCAGAAGTGGATGCAGGATGCCAGCTATTGTTGTGCCATCTCACAGTCTGCCACATCTCACCACCTCCACGGTGCCTCTGTGGCCGCAACATCTGACCGCTCCAAGTCGCTGCTGCGTATCCCCCTCCCACCGGCTTCCCTCCACTTCCCTCAGTTCTTCTCTCATTTCCCGGCTGGTGAGAGACTGCCTCTCCTCCCCGAGTGGCTTCCAGAATGGCTCTCATTTTCTCCTTCTGTCTTCTGTCTGGTCCCAGCTTGCTTTCCCAAGTGCCTTGCTTTTTTCAGTGAACAAGTGCCACTTCTAAAGCATCACCTGTTAGTCAGACCTTTCTTCCTCCACAGGGCATTCTGATCGACCCTGGCTTTATTTGTGCAATCTGTGTGTCCTTGTTTCCTCATGGGTATTGTTCATTGTTAATTTGCTTCAAATAGTTAAGAACTGCTGTCCTCCAGAACTGGTATCATACCAGAAGGCTAGAAGGTTAGGTGACAAATGGCCAAGCTTTTATTAAAATGAGGAAAGGGCTTTATTAACCAAAATCTGTTTTCCCCGGGGACAGATGTTAATTAGACTTACTGTGGTGATCATTTTCCAACCTATACAAGTATCCCATCGTGTTGTGCATCTGAAACTACTATAATGTTCTAGGTCAATTGTAGCTCAATTGAAAAAATAAAAGTTCAAAACGATAGTATATTTGAGACGGCTTCTAGCTTCTAAATGAGTATTGCTAACAGTTTGTGGAAAGTGAGAAAAAAAAATTTTTTTTAAAGATTAAATTTACTTCCACAGAGGATTTTGACTCAAACGTGCATTAAACTTTTATTTTCACTCATGTTCCTACCAACTGAAATGGCCCAACGCGCAGGAAAATAGGAAATCCTTCACCGACGCAGGGAACTACGGAGAAACTGGTCAAGTCATGAAGATACAGTCGAGATGAGAACGAGTTGAAGGCAGTCCCAGGCTCATTCGAAGCTCTTTTCTAAGAAGAACGTGTGGGAAGAAAAGGGTGTACACCCGGGAGGACAGAGTTAGCATCGTCCACCGTGAAAAGTTCTCATTCCTTTTCACTACTGTCTTTACTATCAAGTGATGGATGCACTGAACGGGTTGTTTCATGAAGATTACAAACTGAATTTTCTCATCCTAGTGTTCCTTCCATTTTCTGTAGAGGACTCTCCCTCATCCTCTGAGGCTATTGAAACATTTTCCGCACTGGAACCGCAGGGTCCATGCTTGAGGATTTCCCTCTGATGGGGCTCAGGACACACTGCCCTGAAATATGGGACATGGACATACTGAATATTTTTAGCGGAAGGAGTTCAAGGTAATGGCAGGACAGAGGTCACTCTGACCTTTTGCCCTTCTGTCCTGAAACAGGTTATGAAATCCTCAGGAAAGAGGTTTTCTCTCTACACCCAGAGGAGACGAGCGTCTTTATCTCCAAAGGCAAAGGGATGCCATGAAGAATCCCAACAAACAGGATTTGCTAAGTTTCCCCCAGTGGACTATACTTCTACTCCTTCCTGTGTCCTATTCCTGCATGAGTGTTTGCTCTTCCTCAAACCCAGCACAGAAATACCCTGGTCCAACTATTTCTCCAGTTCTTCATTCCTTATGAATGCTGGCATGTCACAGAAAATATATAGTAAATATATTTGTATGCTATTCTCCTATTTAAAAAAACCAAACTTATTATGTCTAAAGTCGTGAAATAAATGGACCCATTCAATTTAGGTGACCTGCTGTAATTTTTTAAAACATTTTTATTGATTTTAAGGAGGAAGAGAGAGGGAGAAAGAGACAGAAAAATCAATGATCATTGCCTCCTGCACACCCCACACTGGGGATCGAGTCCGCAACACAGGCATGTGCCCTGACGGGGAATCAAATCCTTACCTCCTGGTTCATGGGTTGATGCTCAATCACTGAGCCATGCCGGCGGGCAGAACTCTCATATTTTTAAAAAGGGACTTGAGTTGGGTAAGTATTCCTTTCTTCTCAGATGGACATTTCTACATGTTCTTTTTTTTATTAACATGGAGAAAATATTGTATGTGCAACATTCAAAGACATTTTCAATACTCAAATTTCTCAATATTTACTTAAAGTGAAAAAACAACTTGGAGCAAGTCCAACATCATGCTTAATCAATTAAATTATCTAATAACAGTGCCTGCTATGTGTTGACTGTATGGATTTACTGATTTACCTCCATGTGTGGAAAGCTGGTATTTCCTAGGCAGGGAAATGCTACTTGTTTTTATAGTTTCAACATGGTCCTTCCTTATCATTAGGCTTTTACAATAAAAGTCACATTGATGCTCTGTAATTGCTTGATTCTTTGTAACTGCTTTTGGTGATGTGTTTGAATTTCTGAAAGGTCTAAAGAAAAAGCATTAAATCATGGTTGTACAAGCAAATAGAAAAATGATTAAATTTGTGCTTTGTCTAACTCTCCTGTTCATGTAATTGAAAAAGCCCATCTGTAGATAGCATTTTGCTTAGTTCACAAAATATATATGAACTTCTGATCAGTTTTATGGAGTTGAATGTAATGGTTTGAATAGCCTGATGTATTCCTCTATCAACATTTCCTCTCAGCCTTTGGATTAAACAGAAACTTCTGGTCCAACCAGTGTCATCAGAGTTACAGAGTAGACAGCCCTCCGGTTTGCCCGTGCCTGCGAGCCTTCTGCCTCCTGCGATGTCTCAGCTCTCTTTTGCCAGTCTACGCAATCTGGAGTTCTTTTGCTTGTCTTCAGTTTTGCTTTTTGCATTCCTGCTTCCAAACCGTACTGAACTTGTTGATGTACTTGGGGCAACTTTCCTGCCATACTCCACAGGGCTCTCCTCTTGATTCAAATTCAGATTCATTGTTTCAATAATTTGTGTTTCCTACTAATAACAAATGGACTTACAACCTGCCAGCTTTTGGAGAAGAGGCTCTGAGTGGATTCTGTGTTGAAACCTACAGAGGCAGTTTCCCCTGGCTCTTGAGCTCCTCTCCCCCTACCCCCCAATCTCTTTTGTCTTCTAGCCTTTGACATAACCCAATGACCTTGGCCTTTGTACTCCATCTGGCCGTGACTGAGCTGTGGCGGAGGCTGGATTGGGAAGGGGAAGACAGTGACCTTGGAGGAAGGTGGTAATAAGAGAAAAACAGGAAATGAGAAGAGAAAGTTTGGGATTAGAAGGAGGAGAGAGGGAAATTTGGAGGAATAAGAGCTGATCTCAGTCTGAATTCAATTGTTCATATTCTGTCCACTCTCCCTCACTCCCCCACCCCCTCCCAGCTCTCATTGATTTTTCATGACAATAAAATAAAGGAGAACCACTTTGGGGAAGCAGAATTTTCTGAATTTGCTTTATATGATTTTTGATGGTTGGGTTGCAATTTCTATTTTGCCTTGGGCTTAGGGGTCTATTTTAAAGAAATGCCATTATCCTAGAAAACTTATCATATGGTCTTGTTTATCCCCAATATAAGAAAATAAAATTATAGTGGATTCTTAGCCTCATATACAAGTACTTGCTTATATATTGGAAATCTGATGAAACAACTAAAAAAGAAGAAATAGAAATTGGAGTCTCAGAGTATGTGGAGCCAACCTCAGCAGGAATAAAATGAAGGGGCATGGTCTGAAATGATAATTTTGTATAGCCTCCGGAAATGTGCAGGAATGCAAAGGTGTTAGGTAGTTCTGCTGTGGCTTTCTCAAAGCTCCTGGAAGTGAGGGCTGGATGTCACAGCCTAAGAAATGCAGAGAGAAAAGGGATTTAAGGTTATTTTAGTACCTGCAGAAACTGCTGATTGCATGCAGGCAAACATACCTGATCTTGTGGAAATCGGGGCAAGCTACTTATTTAAGACAGGGATCAGTTTGTGCTCTATTAATTTGCTAGAGGTATGGAAAGACATGATTATATATTTTTCACTATAGGGAAAAGTTTAGAAAGTCTCTTAAAGCCATATTTAGCTTGAAATAATTATATCATTCCAGAGACACTTTTTAGTGCAAAGAGGAAAACCTTGTAAATTGTCACTGAAGAGAGAAATGACTTAGATGCCTGTACTATTTTTCTGGGAGGGGTTGTCCTAGACGAGACATTTCTTTGCTGCAGAATTTCTCCCTTCCATCAAGGAGAGATCAGAGCTGTTATCACAGAATTTAGGAACCTCTGAGGTCTCTCATGTTTCACTTCCTTTTCCTGCCTTTTTCTCTTTCCTAACTTCACTTCAACTTACTTGTGTTTTCCTTTTTGTCACATTCTTACTTCCTTCTCTGCTGCTTCATTTTCCTGATCCACCTCTTGACCAGGTGCTCAGGGAGAACAACTGTCTGACAACCAGCCTCCCGCAACAACCCCTTCAGTCTCACTGACACTTAAAACACTGAAGACACATTAGAAAGTTATTTCACTAAGAAACCCATAGATCGGTGACTACTTTGAAAAAAAAAAAAAAACTAAGTCATTGCAATAAATTCTGATGTCACGCATATTTACAGTTACCACTTTTGTTTTAATATCTGTAATATTAAAACAGTAAAAGCACTTAGTTATGTGGTCATTGAGGACTTTGTTTTATCCTTGGAAACTCATAGGAACTTCTTGTCTGCTAGGCCACAACAAAATACCAGATTGGAGAGCTTAAAAATCAGAAATTTAGAATTCTATTGTGTAAATGTACCAGAGCTTTGTTATCCAGGTAGAAAATGGTAAAGGGGGGGATAAATGGTGATGGAAGGAGACTTGACTTGGGGTGGTGAACACACAATGTACTATACAGGTGACGTATTGTAGAATTGTATACCTGAAACCTGTGTCATTTTATTAACCAACATCACCCCAATCAATTCAATAAAAATAAAAAAATCAGAAATTTATTTCTTGCAGTTCTGGAGTCTAAGTCCAAGATTAAGGGTGTTGGCAGGTTTGGTTTCTGCTGAGACCCCTGACTGTGTCCCCACCTCGTGTTGCCTCTGTGTGTGCACATCTCTGGCGTTCTTCCTCTCTTTGAGGACACCAGTCCTACTGGATTAGGGCCCAACCTTAACAATCTCATTTTAACTTCATCTCCTTTTTAAAAGACCTTGTTCTCTAAATATGGTTACATTCTGAGGTCCTGGGTGTTGGGGCTTCAACATGGGAATTTTTGGGGAACACAGTAGAACCCATGACACTTCTTAAGGGACTGATGCCCATCAAAGTATGAGGTTGGTGCTTCTCCCAGGATTAGGCAGGGATCTCTGCCAGGAAAGCTAAAGAAAATAGCACGTGTCTACAGAAGACACCCATCATGCACCCAGCAATGTATAGAAGTGCAGGTACTTCATTTCATCACACACAGTGAAGTGATTGACATAAGCCCTTATTGAAAGGGGTGCTGATGGCTGAAGCTCAGTGGATGACATGTAACTGGTTGGGGTAAGGAGAGAGTCCACTGTGTGGCCAATGCGTGGATTGTAGCGATATCCATAATTATAATTCTGATATGAAAATAATTTGAGCCAAAAGAGATGTGAAAAAAATAAGTGATAATGTTGTCTGGTTTTACTCAACCCTTCTGTTTACAGTTCCTTAATTGCTTCCTGATTTTGTTCCTTTTCCATTGTTCTTTCTGTTGGGGACATCTCTTGGGAGCAATGCCCTTCTCATACCCCCAGCAGGCCCAGGAGGTGCAGGTGGTCCTGTCCCACAACCACATGCTGAGAGGTGTCCGTCCGAGTCACTGCAGTGCAGAAACAGTCCCAGTGAATTCCATGTTGGCTTTATCAGTCTGCTTCCTCAGGTGTGAAGAAACTTCACCTTGGTGATTTCCCCCTTCCTCTCAATTTCATAATGATAAAAGAACCCTTAATTACTTGGTCTTACTCACAGGGCTTTTCCTTGTTCACAGACAATGGAGAGGATAGAACAACAATGCAGGCTGAGGATTACCTATGGGAGGAGAGAATAGAAAACAAAGTCAATTTACTTATTCATACACTCATTGCCATTGAATCCAGGCATTCTTGGATTCAAAATAATGTGAAAGTTGGCTGGCATGCTTAAGTGTTTACTGTGCCTGGCATCCTGCTCAGTGCCTTTTGTGCATTCTCTTATGCAATCCCAAGCACCTTTGTGAGCTCAGTTCTAGGGTTAGCTACAATTTAAGGCTTAGAAAGATAGGACACTTGCCTGGCATTACATAGCTAGGAAGGATCCAGGGCAGGACTTGAGCCCAAGGTTGACAGATTTCAAAAGCTGGGCCAATTCTCTCGTGCACAACTTGATTCTGCTCTTTTGAATGAGATTAACCTGTCAAATGAAGAAGAAGCAAACACAGTCTGTTTGGCACTCTTGCTGTCATTTCTAAGAAACCTGCATGGCAGACCACCTAGTGATTAGGCCTCTGAGAAGTAGCTTTGTTCATTGCCAATGACCAATATAAAATTATTATCAATAATTCCTCTTTTTATATTACATTTTCTTCAAAGATGCTGAAGGACAGGGTAGGCTGAGCAGTGCATTTGAAACCATGATCGGCATCTAGTCTCCATTCATCTTTTTGCTCATTCAGGGAACTGCATGCGGAAGCTCGGTACACTACCTGTAATTGTTTCAGTCATAGCTCTTACACTACCCCATCTCCACCAGCTGTGGCCTTCATGCCTTCGAGGACCTGGGGTGGTTTTGCTTCCACTGGGCTCTCCTGGGGCTTTGATTGTATCCTGGTGGAGTTTTCCTTTGAGTGAGCACAAATTCAGCTTGTCCTTTGTGAGTGATTTCCTGCTGAAAATCAAGTCATTGAAAATTATGGGGACCTCCAAAGGCTGAATGGACCGATCAGAAATGATCAAATTGCTCATTTATGAGGAACATTATTGCAAATTGAGGTGGAGAAGGTTTATTTTTTACCTAATTAAAGTTTTAGCTAATCTCAAAGTCACTTCGATGTTTATTTTGACTAAAACTTTTGAGGAAAGGATTTAAATATGTTTGGGTATGTGTGTGAACTACCTATTATATATTGTTTCAGTTGCAATATGGGAGTAGCGTGACTATAGATTATCATTATCACTAATGCCTTAGTTATGAAAACTCACAGCTGTGTGATATTTTATGAAGCTGATGAAAGGCGCCCTTCTTTCCCTCATGGCATTATAGAAATCATATATCATGCCATCAGTGTGAGGTGCGGAGACATTCCTTAAGTGGTTAATGGACATTTAATTTTTTTCATTTTTCAATGTATTTTAGGAAGCTTTGGGTGTATTTAATTTTCTTAGAAAGTGTGTTTTGAATCTTCATGAAGACAAGAACATTTGGAATTTTCAGAACAGTGGAAAAGAGTTGGGGGCTTCAACTGTAAAAACCAAGTGACTTAACATTGTTGAGAAATAATTATATTTATGAAAGTGAAATTTCCAGATAAACGAAGCTTGCCTTCTTAACCAGTCAAAGCATTCTTTGTTAGTATCAGTTCTAAATGGTGTCCCACACTTGCTTGTCATTGCATGAATCATGGACAATGTAACGGGTATGTTGGAATTGCATAGTTAAGGTCTCAGGCTCTGGGGCAAGACTTACTGGATTCAGATTTTGTTGTTCCGCTTGTAACTGTGTTCCTTTGGCAACTGGTCAATCCATTTGGTCTCGGTTTCTTCATCTAAAAGGGGATGATGATAGTATCTTTTTTATAGGTACATTTGGAGGATTAAATGAGTTAATATATGTCAAGTGCCTAGTGCACACTAAGTCCACAACATATGTTAGCTGTTACTATGTTTTTCTTGTTTCACATTATGAACATGACTTAGATACTGTACTCTGATCTTATACACCTGTGGTCTCTGTGATGCTGACAGGACTCCTATTTTTCTTCCTTTTGACTACTTTATATCGTTTTCCTCCCCCACTGTCACCTGCCACCTGTTTCCCCTCTGTCATTGATTCATTCCACGCTCTTTAAGAGGATGGTTTTTGAGAATGAGACCTGGCTTCTATTTGTGGCTTTATCACTTATCCATTCTGAAACCTTGGGCAAGTTACTGAACCTTTCTAAGTCTCAATTTCCTTATATGTAGACTAGAGGCCCGGTGTACAGATTTGTGCACCAGTCGTGTCGCTGGGTGTGGCTTGTGGGGATCAGACTGAAACCGCCATCCAACATCCCCCGAGGGATGTAGTAGTGCACGAAGCAGCAGGTGGCCGGGGAGCAGCCCAAGCCTGGGCTGGGCGCTGAGCTGCTCCTGCTCATCCGGCCCCACTGCACCTGCTGCCACCACTCAGTAGGCTCGCTGCCGCTCCGTTGGGGTCTCTGTGCTCCTGTTTTAGGGTGATACCCACATGCCCATGACTGAGAAGCGGTTGCAGGCTTGCACCCAGTCAGTCCCGATGCTGGTCCCAATCCCGGTCCTGGTGCAGATGGGGGAGCGGCACAAAGGGGGAGTGTCTGCAGGAGAGGCTCGCACTGCTGCAGCTGTGCTCTCCAGTCCTGAGCCTGGCGTCTGGCGCCCGGTGCCCATTGGTCAGCTGAGCGGCACTTCAGCTGTGGGAGTGCACTGACCACCAGGGGGCAGCTCCTGTGTTGAGTGTCTTCCCCCTGGTGGTGAGTGTGTGTCATAGCGACCGGTTGACAGTTTGCATAGGCTTTTATATATATACTAGAGGCCCGGTGCACAAAAATTTGTGCACTCGGGGGGGGAAGGGGGGGTCCCTCAGCCCGGCCTGTGCCCTCTCGCAGTCTGGGACCCCTCGGGAGATAACGACCTGCTGGCTTAGGCCTGCTCCTGGGTGGCAGAGGGCAGGCCCAATCCCTAAGTGCAGCCCATGGTCAGGCTCAGAACAGGGCTGATTGGGGAGTTGGAGCGCTGCCCCCTGTCATGCACAGAGCAGGGCGGATTGGGAGGTTGCGAGGCCACCCTCAGTCACGCTCAGGGTAGGGCTGATTGGGGGGTTGGGGCACCGCCCACTATCACACTCAAGGCAGGGTCAACGGTGAGGTTGCGGCACCACCCCCTGTGATGCACAGAGCAGGGCCAATCAGGGGGTTGGGGCGCTGCCCCCTGTCACTCACAGAGCAGGGCCAATCAGGGGGTTGGGGCACTGCCCCCCCCCCCCGCCCCCGTCACGCACAGAGCAGGGCCTATCAGGGGGTTGGTGAGCTCCCCTGTCACGCAGAGTAGGGCCGATAGGGGAGTTAGGGCACCGCCCCCTGTCACACACAGAGCAGGGCGGATCAGGGGGTTGGGGCGCTGCCCCCTGTCACTCACAGAGCAGGTCCAATCAGGGGGTTGGGGCACTGCCCCCCCCCCCCCCCCCCCCCCGTCACGCACAGAGCAGGGCCTATCAGGGGGTTGGGGAGCTCCCCCGTCACGCACAGAGTAGGGCCGATAGGGGAGTTAGGGCACCGCCCCCTGTCACACACAGAGCAGGGCGGATCAGGGGGTTGGGGCGCCACCACTATCACACTCAGGGCAGGGCCGATGGGGAGGTTATGGCTCTACCCTGTCACAGACAGAGCAGGGCCCATGGAGGGGGGGGGTTGGGACGCCACCCCCTGTCACACACAGAGCCGCAGGGCGATCAGGGGGTTTGGGCGCTGCACCCTGTCATGCTGATCCGGTGCCAGGAGACCTCTCGGCTCCGCTGATCCCAGTGCTGGGAGGCATATTACCCTTTTACTATGTAGGATAGAGGCCTGGGGGCTGGCTGGTTTGCCCTGAAGGGTGTCCTGGATCAGGGTGGGGGTCCCCACTGGGGTGCCTGGCCAGTCTGGGTGAGGGGCTGAGGACTGCTTTCAGGCTGGTGGTTGTTGACTAAAGCTCCCAACCACTCCTTTTTTTCTTTTTTTTTTTTTCTTCTGGGCCAGCTTTAGCTCTGGCTCTAGCTCTGAGGCTTCCGCTGCTGGTTTGTTTGCCGTTCTGTAATCGAAACAATGTATAACTTCAGCTCTGAGATCCCAGCCTATATTTGTTAGAATGTTTCAAACTGCCAGCTCAGAGGCCGGCAAGTCAGGCGGGGGACGTTGGAGTCTGCAGTCACGGGAGCAAGCAAGCCTCATGTTCGCTTCCAGCTGCCTGGCTGCCGGCCGCCATCTTGGCTGACAGTTAATTTGCATAAGGATATGCTGATTAGCCAATGGGAAGGGTAGCGGTCGTACACTAATTACCATGTTTCTCTTTTATTAGTGTAGATAGATAAATTGGGCTAATTGTGTCATTCTCAAAGGAAAAGTAGGGCCCTTACTGGTTTGGCTTAGTGGATAGAGCGTCGGCCTGCGGACTCAAGGGTCCCAGGTTTGATTCCAGTCAAGGGCATGTACCTTGGTTGTGGGCACATCCCCAATGAGGAGTGTACAGGAGGCAGCTGATCGATGTTTCTCTCTCATCGATGTTTCTAACTCTCTATCCCTCTCCCTTCCTCTCTGTAAAAAATCAATAAAATATATTAAAATAAAAAGGAAAAGTAGGTAAAATTCTTGACATGGTGGTTGGCATGGAGCAATAGTAGCTGCTGTTATTATTACCCTTAATTATTATTTATGCTTGGGGAGGATCCTGAAGGTATTCTCATGTTTTTCCTACAGAATAAAGTTTATAAATATATACATTTATATTTTTAACTTTTTTCCTTTACATTTTCTGGTTTCAAGTTGAGGCAGCTAGATATTTTTATTTACAGGCAAATGTCTGTTAGACATGCATTCATGCATTTCAGGTATTTCATAAAATAATATAATGAAATACTAGATTGAAAAATAATCAGACAAGAAATCATTATAGTAATATTAAATCCACCATTATTTAATTATTTAGAAATACAGTTTCAGCTCATTTACCTAGCACACGATAAGACATTTGGAATGAGTTTTCTGATGTCTGAACATGACTCTTTGGATTCTGCTATTCTTTGTAGTCATTTTTAAGGAATGGACCTCAGTGAGCTGTATATGTCAGTGGAGAATACAGAACATAATTTAGCCTTTTTATTGACTCAAGGGCATTCTTTAAGCATTAATTATGGATTGTTCAGTAACCACAATGATCCCCAAGTGATGGGAAGGCATGGGATATTGCCTCTCCACCCTGTGGCCTTGGATGTTCAATCTGTGGAGTCCATGTTTTTTCCTTTTATAGATTTTTGCTTCTTCCCACGCCAGGTATCACTTTGTGCCAATGTCACTGACCAGCCTGCAATAGGAATTTCTCTTTCTAATATGTTGCTTCTAATTTATTTTGCTTCTAATTTATATAACAACATTAAATATTTCCAACCGCCTCCAAAAATTGTAAAGAATTTTGGATCCACTATTTTCTGGCCAGTAGGACATATGATTTGAAAAAAAATGTCATGATCTTTTTGCATGTGTTATATGTCTATTGAAGTATAAGGTTAGTGGCCTCTGAAGGTCATTGAGAACTAATTTTGTTAGGTTTGTCTTCAAAATGAGAATAAAATATTATAATCAAAAGCTTTATCTGTGAGTATAATGCATGGTTGTTTAATGAATTCTAAATTATGTTAGGATTTTTGGCTTTGTCCATGGCATATGCTAGGTAGGTGACTTATTATATTTAATTTGGATTGGACTGGGAGACCTTTAAGAGATGTTAAAACAAAAACACAAAATAATTTAAAAAGGGGAATGTCATATCATTTAGTTTGTATGACAGTTACTGAATTGGTATACTTCCAAATTACTAAATTAAGCATATTTACTAATTGTGTTAACCTTAGTCTGTTCACCAAGAGCTTATAAAACATGCAGCATAAAAATTTGAAAGGCAACTGGAACCTGGTGCTGGGCAGAAGAATTAAGTCTGCATTCAATGAGCCCGGGTGTGTGTCCTGTTTTGGACACCAGCTGATAGGTGGTGGACTACTTTTTCATGTGATGGGAGCACCCATGGAAATGGGTCTTCATGAAGACAACAGAGGTTGCATTGAGAATTACTGAGCTGACATTTTGAAATCACATGTAAAGCACATTAAAAAAATATTTACTATGGTTCCATTTTACATGATTATATTTTCCTCAGGGAGGAACTGGTAGAAACTCTTGCCTAAATAAATTGGTTTTGCTGTGTGCTGTCTCCTTTATAGACTGAAAATGTTTTCTCCTTTGGGCTTTCACACCATGAAGCTTTTTATATAACAGTATTAAATATTTCCAACTGCCTCCAAAAATTGTGAAGAATTTTGGATTCACTATTTTCTGGCCAGTAGGACATATGATTTAAAAAAATGTCATGATCTTTTTGCATGTGTTCTATGTCTATTGCAGTATAAGGTTAGTGGCCTCTGAAGGTCATGGGTGCAGCTCTGCCTCATGCAGGAAAAGTGGGGTTATCTCCACTTGAGAGATGCAGAAACCACACCTAGGAGCCCGGTGACTTGTCCAAGACCAGAGGAGTAGGAACTGGATTTCGGATCTGGGCCCCTTTTCATGTTTATAACACATTCTTTTTCTCTGGCTTCTCTCTGAAGTGTAGAAATAAATTACTTACAATGGTAGTGTGACCGGGAGAATCGAACTTCTCTGTTACCCGTGGGAGCGGGGTCCCTACAATATCCTTAGACCCGGGAGAATGAGATGTGGTGAAAGTCTTCATTTGTGTGGAGTTTCATTCCTCGTTGTAAAGTCCCATGTCCCTGACTCCAGTCCTGAAAGAGGTGCCGCTAAAGCAGGGCCAGTGTCCCGAGCTTCCACTCCATAGTGGAATTGGGGCTGGCAGAGCATCAGGCTAATTAAAGTCCATTAGTTCATTATGTGGGTCCCACATGGCTCCGTGCCCCCTGCAGAGAGAGAGCTGGAGCTCAGTGTGTGTGTGAGACAGCCAAGAGCCAAGAGAGAGGGCTCCTTTGTCTGGGAGTTTAAATATTCAGGTTTCTTGCCTTGCAGTGGCCATTGCCTATACTGGCCACTGACTTGTTTCCAGGTGACTGAAACTCAGACCTTGTCACTCAGACCTCACTGAGCATGCGTCCCAGCTGCCTTTGTCCATCCCTTCCTCCATAGATCAGTGGGAAACAGACTTGGAAAGTGTTAAATTTCCAAGCTATATACATGTCATGCCTATATTATCTAGTATCTCTTTACTCCTTTCCTGCTAAGTAATAACCAGGTTATTATAATGGTATCAGTAGAAAAAAAATTCAAACTTTTTTTGGTTAAAAATGGAAGTAGAGGGTCATACTACTAATGTGTCTGAGGGGGTCTGTCTTCAGCAGCCCCTTTCAGAGGGCTGCACATTGTTGAGAGTGGTTGTAGCTAAGCAAAGCAATTTAAAACATTGCAGTTAATTTTTCATTATCTAAATTATGAGGAACTTATTTCCAATAATTGCCACAGGTGACAAAGTTTTAATTCAAATGGTAAGCAAATCAGTTTTTAAAATAGTTTTATATAAATAGGTTGCAATTATTTGAATAAATTGGATCTAGATCCTGAAACTGTAACTATGCCATAATCACTCTTTTAGAATGCAAATTTATTGTTACAGGATCAAGAAAAAGAGCTTTTTGTTTTCTTTTTAAATTTACCATTCCCCCTGTTCTGATTTAATATATATATATTATTGATTTTTTTTATAGAGAGGAAGGGAGAGGGATAGAGAGTTAGAAACATCGATGAGAGAGAAACATCGATCAGCTGCCTCCTGCACACTGCCTACTGGGGATGTGCCCGCAACCAAGGTACATGCCCTTGACTGAAATTGAACCTGGCACCCTTCAGTCTGCAGGCTGATGCTCTGTTCACTGAGCCAACTGGTCAGGGCCTTATTCTGATTTTTATCTGTCATAAAGCTTATATTGAGCTCGATGAATAAGATCTAATGGGATAAAGGATTTCCTATTTCTTGAATTAGCATATTTTGAAATTAGCATGAGGTTGAAATGCATGCTTTTCATTTCTTGATATCTCCATGATGGTTGTGCTGGGGTGTTAGCACCTATCAGTCATATTCAGGACTTTCCAGGGCAGGTTGACACATCATGGCTAGAGAAACCTACGCCACATCCTCCCACCTACATAATCGTACTGTCCAGTCAGCAGAGGTGGTGGGGCTGGGCCCCAGGCCCCCAGGCCCCCAGGCCCCCAGGCCCCCAGGCCCCCAGTGCAGGCTCTTAGCTCTGTCCTTTGCCTCCTCCTCTAGCTGAGAGATAACCCTGGTCAAGCCCAAGAAAACGGCAAAAACGTCTTTTGGGTCTACAGAGCTACCTCTCCACCCCAGGAAACTGTGCTCTGTCAATGAAATGTCCCGTGGGAGAGTCTAGAACAGCTGTGGGCAAACTACGGCCCGAGGGCCGGATCTGGCCCGTTTGAAATGAATAAAACTAAAAAAAAAAAAGACCGTACCCTTTTATGTAATGATGTTTACTTTGAATTTATATTAGTTCACACAAACACTCCATCCATGCTTTTGTTCCGGCCCTCCGGTCCAGTTTAAGAACCCATTGTGGCCCTCGAGTCAAAAAGTTTGCCCACCTCTGGTCTAGAAAGAGGTTAGGAAAAGGACAGAGAATCGGCCAGAAGTAGTCTGAGAAGGAGCTGGCCTCTCTCTCTCAGGGCAGAGGACTTGGAGAGGCCGGGCAGGTCGGGAAAACTCTGACCTTCCATCTAGTTGGGTTTCATGTTTTTTTTTTGGTTTGTTTATTTGTTTCCTGATGTGTCTCAAATTCCCAGATACTCATCTTCAAATACAAATCTCCAAGTCCTTTACGCCTGTCTAGCTTTGTCTGTGCCATAAAGCCCTTCAATTAGCATGTATAATTAGGGATTTAAGGCTCAGCGATTGCGAAGAGTGGCCGAAATGAAGACTAATGATTTTCAGACTTAATAGTAGGTGTT
The DNA here is from genome assembly GCF_028538775.1 of Myotis yumanensis. Taxonomy (NCBI): domain Eukaryota; kingdom Metazoa; phylum Chordata; class Mammalia; order Chiroptera; family Vespertilionidae; genus Myotis; species Myotis yumanensis. The sequence continues at coordinate 29,119,020 of NW_027223759.1, read as the reverse complement.
GTCATTTGTTTCCAAATGCGTGCTCTGGTTCACCTACTCAGACTGTCCTTCCTGAAAGGTGAGTGATTGAAAGAAAAAAACTCCCAGAAAACTTAGTAGCTCTCTATTGTTCTGTAAAGGCAAACTGTAGTAGGAACAACCTGGGCTTAACTCTTCACTGTACCATATATTATGTCTGTGGGGTGTGTTACCTTCTCTGAGTCTCAGATTTCTCACCTATGAAGTGGAATCGACCATACTTGCCTAACAGGATTATGTTTAGGTTTAGAAACACTGTTTATAATGCTTAAAGGCCTGCTACGAATACTCGTTCAGTACTTGAGAATGTCTACCATCAGTTTTATTTTCTACACAGTACCCAGAGTGTGTTGTGGCTCACAAACTGAGTGCTGTGACTGTAATACAGGTGATCGGCCTCTTTTGCGGTCATATACTTGAATGCTTGATTTCGCTTTTTACAACAGTATTCCCGATTGTCAGACACTAAACATGCTGTGGCCATAATTGATAATATTGTTGGATTTTATGTCTTCCCTTTGCCAGCAAAACTTCTGTTTTTGGGAGCAATATTTATAGAATGAGCTGGCTATTAATCTATATTGTGCTCAGCAAAATTAGATTTTTTAATGGCTTTGTTGCCCAAATCCTTCCCTGTAGAGTTGGAGACAATAGAGGTACTGATAACCGGATCACATGTCAGGCAGTTTGCAATGCAAATGTTGTAGCAAGGACACAAATGTGACTGAATTCTAAATGGAGCTCAGCCAGTGTTTTATTTCAGCAAGTCGGTAGTACTTTTGTCTTAAATATGCAAACACATTTTGGTCTAAAATATGTTTGTATGTTGGACTAGATTCTTGCTTTATAACTCAATGTAATAGAATTTGAATTACCACTAAAGTTTTTTTTTTTTATCAATTCACCCAGTGTTTCCTCTACATGTGCATAGATGTGATAAAACAAATCCATAGAATTATTCATAGGATCTAGAGGTTAGCACAAAAGACCAAACATAACTGGTTTGGAGCTCACTGTGCCCAATATTGGACAAAACAGAATCTGGGCTGAGCATGTCGATGCTGGCAGACCCCTTGTCCAGGCCATTCTTGCGAATATGCAAAGGAGAGTGAGCCCAGAATGTTCCATTCAGTGTCAGGCCCACAGCTCCCTGGCTGGAACCTTCAGAGGGCAGCTTGCCCAGTGGCCCCCTTGTGGACAGCTCGGGTATCCTACATCCAGAACCTGCTGTCCCTGACCTGAGCCACCCTTGCTGGCAGTGGCTGCCCTACCAGACACCTTTTCCTTTAGAGTAAATCTCTCTCTGGGACATTTTTTAAAATTATTTTTTTTTACTGAAGTATAATTGACATGTAACATTATATTAGTTTCAGGCGTACAGCATAATGATTTGATTTTTGTATACATTGTAAGATGATCACCATAATGTCTAGTTAACATTCATCACCATCCATAGTTACAAAATTTTTTTTCTTGTCCTGAGAACTTTTAAGATCTACTCTCTTAGAAACTGTCAAATATGCAATACAGTGTTATTAACTGTAGTCACCATGCTGTACGTTACATTCCCATGATGTACCTGTTTTATCACTAGAAGTTTGTACCTATGGACCCCCTTCATCCATTTTGTCCCACACTCCCCCAGAAGTGGAATTGCTGGATCATATGGTAGCTCTATTTTTTTTTAAATGTATTTTTATTGATTTCAGAGAGGAAGGGAGAGAGAGAGAGAGAGAGAGAGAGAGAGAGAGAGAGAGAGAGAGAGAGAGAAATACCAATAAGAGAGAACCATTGATCGGCTGCCTCCTGCACGCCCCACGCTAGATATTGAGCCCGCAACCCTGGCATATGTCCTGACCAGGAATCTAACCGTGACCTCCTGGTTCATAGGTCAACGTGCAACCACTGAGCCATGCCACCGGGCTGTAGTTCTATTTTTAATTAGAAGCCCTCTTATCAAAGGTATTAGGATAGTTAATCAGGTAGTTATTCAAAGAACTTAATTTAAGTGCAGAATCATAAAAAAATTTCAAACATATTTTAAACATCTTATTTTACCTTAAAATATATAAATGTATATTCACACAGCAGGGGAAATGACTCTTTCCCCGTAGTTCTACATGTTGATGGTGGTTTGTTTCCTTGTGCAGTTTGTAATTTTCTATTGCGAGCTCATTGCGGTAAGTGTCCATGTGTGTACACTTGTGCAGTTTGTAATTTTCTATCGTGAGCTCATTGCGGTAAGTGTCCATGTGTGTACACTTGTGCAGTTTGTAATTTTCTATTGCGAGCTCATTGCGGTAAGTGTCGAAGTGTCTCATGTGCTCTGTATTGTGAAAGCATCACTCCGTCACTCCCCTAGTCCTGCACAAGTTTTTAATGTTCATTTCTGATCCCAGGATTTCTACCTCAAGGGGATGTTGCTGATTACATGGGGTATTCATATGGAAGGTTCTCATTACTCATGAGCAACTCCTTTTTCATCTGGAGATCCTAGAGCAGTGGTTCTCAACCTGTGGGTCGAGACCCCTTTGGGGGTCCAACGACCCTTTCACAGGGGTCGCCTAAGACCATCGGAAAACACATATATAATTACATATTGTTTTTGTGATTAATCATTATGCTTTAATTATGTTCAATTTGTAACAATGAAAATACATCCTGCATATCAGATATTTACATTGCGATTCATAACAGTAGCAAAATTACAGTTATGAAGTAGCAACGAAAATAATTTTATGGTTGGGGGTCACCACAACATGAGGAACTGTATTAAAGGGTCGCGGCATTAGGAAGGTTGAGAACCACTGTCCTATAGGGATGTCATTCTTTCTGCTGTTTCTCCAGGCCTACTGCTAGATTTATCTCTTTTTAAACAGACAGGTGGCTCTAAGAGGCATTATGTTTGGTCTCAGTTAATAGGCCTCTCTCTTCTCCTGTGCTCAAGGCCACATTTCCCATCTGCACGTGGTTTCTAGAACTCAGACCTCCAGCTCGTAGGTTTTATTTCCAGGTCCATAACCCCTGTGGTTAATACAGTGGCATCTGCTAATGGCTTTGGTTGTGAGATCTCTACTCTTATCATTTCTGAAACTCAAGGATTCCCCTCTCCCTCCACATTTTAAACATTTTTTTAATGTTTTTTTAAAAATTGTTTTTTAGAGAGAGGGGAAGGGCGAGAGAGAGAGAGAGAGAGAGAGAGAGAGAGAAATATATCAATGAGAGAGAGAATCATTGATCAGCTGCCTCCTGCACGCCCCCCACTGGGGATCAAGCCCACAACCCAGGCACATGCCCTGACTGGGAATCAAACCAGCGACCTCTTGGTTCTTGGGTTGACACTCAACACACTGGCTGGACTCCCCCACCGCATTTTATTTTATTTTATTTTTTAAATATATTTTATTGATTTTTTACAGAGAGGAAGGGAGAGGGACAGAGAGTTAGGAACATCGATGAGAGAGAAACATCGATCAGCTGCCTCTTGCACACCCCAAGGTACATGCCCGCAACCAAGGTACATGCCCTTGACCGGAATGGAACCCGGGACCCCCCAGTCAGCAGGCCTACGCTCCATCCACTGAGCCAAACCAGTTAGGGCTCCCCACTGGGGATTAATCACTATGCTTTAATTATGTTCAATTTGTAACAATGAAAATACAAACTGGCCGGACTCCCCCACCCCAAACACACTGGCCGGACTACCCCCATCCCATTTTAAAGCTCACTTTTGAATCAAAGCATTTTCTATTTTATCTAAAATTGTTACATGGTTTTAGCTGGAGAAGGTCCTGCTCATCAGTTCAATGTGTTATAATTAAAGTTCTGAATAATGAAATTTTCCTTCAATAAAGCTTTTATTTTCTGCCTGCCTACAGCATTTACACATGCAAGAAAAGTTATGGTGTCTATAATCTTTATACACTAAGTTAATTCTCAGAGTCCAACTTGGCAAGCAATATTAAATGCGATTGGTTTCATCAACCTTCTAAAACAGATCAGATGATGCTCTGTGCTCAAAAATTAGTGTCCTAAAAATGCTTAATTCTTAATTACTGATAATTTTTCCACCCTTCTAATTTCATGTCTTAATTGGAAATGCTAAATATTTGTGTTTTTAAAGAAAAATTGTGGATGATCAGTATTGTAGAGTATCTTCAAGCTGCAGTACCTTTGTTGTACTGCTTTGTAGACACAATTATCCAGGCAGCGGCTCTCTACTGATTTAAGGTTAAGCTCATCATGGGGCAGGAAACCCCTCTGTGTCTTAGTGCACTGAAGTGCAGCCAAAATGTTCTTGCTTCTGCTTCCCTACAGAGCTATCTTGTGTCCACAGGGCTGCAGAATTAAGGTGGGGTGGTTTTCCATCCCTCGTCCGTCCACTCTCTGTTTTAACTCCCAGACGGCAGAGACTATAGTCTCTGTTGCTGACCATTCTTGTTTCTGTGCTTCATACTGTTATGCCCAGATTTCAAGATCCCCAAGAAACCACATCAGGGAGCCAGCCAATCTGATGCAAAAGCAAAGAATCTGTATATCAAGCTAGCTTGAGCTCCCCGTCCACCAGACTCACCGACACAACGGCAAACCAAGTGGCTGAGAGAGAGAACCCCGCCTAGAGACGGGTTTTAAAGCGGGGGTTGGAGTAAGGGGAGGAGAAAGGACTGTGCTCTGCCGATTGGCCAGGCGCAAGTCGATGTCTTGTTCCTGGGTGTGGCTAGCAGAGTCTTAGACTTCCGGGAAGAAGCTCCTTGCCAAGCACGTGGCCAAGGTAAGATGGTGGACGTAGCCCTTACCCTGGGGCAAGATTGAGGGCGTAGCCTTTACCCTGGGGCAAGGTGGAGGGCCTAGCCCTCGCCCTTTCACATACCCTGTGGTTCTTTATAGTTGGCAGGGTCTTATAATGACCTCCACGTTCAGTCCTGTTTTTCTATTCCTTTATTGTTTATTTTTCCCTTTGTTCCCTCTGTCTTTTATAATTTTTTAAAAGTCCAGTTAGCTTCCTCATGGAGCAATACCTGGTCTTTTCCTAGATATTGTTAGCCAATTAGAGAGCCTCTTTCCTGCCATGCATGGAGATGACTAATCTCAGCATGCGTGCAATTGGCGGTCTTTGGCTTTTGTTGATTAAGAAACAGCAATTGCTGCTGGATGTCCAGAGCCTGCTCTTTTGGTGGCTTGAATTGTACTTTTTAGCTTTTAATTTTTTCTTTTTCTTGGTGAAGTGGTCTACATGAAGCTGGCTGGTTCTAGAAGGCTCATCTCTAGGTAAATGAGGTTGAACAACATGAAGATTTTAGATTTCTCCACCAAGTCACTGATTCTTGTCCTCATTTCCGGGAGCAGATGGGTATTAAAATTAGAGCAGCTGCTTCAACTTAAGGTTAGAAAAGCTGAAAAGAGAGCAGGGGAAATTTTGTGCCTGCAGAGAGAAAAACACAGTAAAGAAGTTAGGAGGCCATGCAGGTACACCAGCACATGAAGCACTGTCCAGCTTAGAGCAGCAGTCTTTCCTGAGGACCGTGGCTCTGGTTTCCCTGCGTTCACCTCATTTCACGGCACCCGTAGAGCCCTTGCCCAACTTTTCCTAAGGACTCTCGGCTACCAAGCCTGGCTGATAAAGAGCACCCTGCCTCGGAAATGCTCGGAGCAGAGAGTGAAGAATAGTCTGACAGGAAGCGATGCCCTTTCCCTGTTTCAGACAGTAAATGTAATCGAGTGCCAACTCTGTGCCTAGTTTTGCAGCTCCCCGCTGCCTCACACCGGTGTCATTTCTACCTATTTTAAGTAATAAAGAAATCAACACATTTTTATATTTGGAGATTACGTTTGGGGGCCCCAACAAGAGTGGAAAGCTCTTTTGAAAGTAGGAGTCCTGCCCTAGCTGGTTTGGCTCAGTGGATAGAGCGTTGGCCTGCGGACTGAAAGGTCCCGGGTTTGATTCCGGTCAGGGGCATGTACCTTGGTTGCAGGCTCATCCCCAGTAGGGGGTGTGCAGGAGGCAGCTGATCAATGTTTCTCTCTCATCGATGTTTCTAACTCTCTATCCCTCTCCCTTCCTCTCTGTAAAAAAAAAAAAAATAAAAAAAAAAAAATTTAATAAAATATATTTAAAAAAAAAGAAAGAAAGAAAGTAGGAGTCCCTACCTTGATTTAACATGTTTGGTTGGTGTCCCAAAGCTTCTAGGATGGAGGCCAAATCCATAAAAATATGTAGGGGCTGCTGTATTTGGGTTCTCACTGGCTTCCCTGGCCTCCTGCTGGCTTCCCTGGCCTCCTGTGGGCCTCTGTGGCCGCTGAGCTCTGAAAAGTCTGTGGAGTCTGCCTACTGCTCCACCGTCTGGGAGAAAAGTCAGGAAGGAGCTTTGAGGTGACTTTTGAGCAAAGGCAAGTTAGTTTCATCATTGCTTCCAGGAGGAGGGCCTCTAGGTGCAGAAAACTTTCAAAATAGGGGTGCAGTGGGTGCTATTCTTGGCAATCTTCACCAGGGCAGTTACCTGCCTACTCACTCAGATTGTGTCACTAGTTCTAGAGTTGGCAGATGGCAGACATTTCCTAGAAAAGTAGTTGTTTATTTTTAGAGGACATAAACAAAAAATGCCCTTTTTCATTTGACTGGTGGGAAATGTTACCCAGAAAGGTGTAGCCCCACCTTTCACATGTGTGGACAGTTTCAGCCCCAGCTTTGAAGACATTAATGAACTAGCTCTTCTCAGGACGGATGCCACCGGTCCACCTCCTCTCCCTGCTGTGTGGCAGCCTGCACTGAGCCCCCGCGCCCCTTCACCTCTGCTCTCCTGGTCTGGGCACCTCACACAGCCTGTGTATGCTGCTCTCTCCTGTTGTCTGGGCGGAGTAGCTCCATTTGCTCAGACTTTGCTCTGAAACTTGGTTAGCATGTGGTTCATAGAGTAGATACTTGCTCTAAAAGCCATGGTTACCCAGGGTGGGGGTGTCTGAGGGCAGAAAATCTGGCTTTTCCAGCTCTTTACCTAGCAGAGCCTTCTAAGGTTCCATATTCCTGTGGGCTCCATTATCCTAGACCAGTGATGGCGAACCTATGACACGCATGTCAGAGGTGACACGTGAACTCATTTTTTTGGTTGATTTTTCTTTGTTAAATGGCATTTAAATATATAAAATAAATATCAAAAATATACATCTTTGTTTTACTATGGTTGCCAATATAAAAAAATGTCTATATGTGACATGGCACCAGAGTTAAGTTAGGGTTTTTCAAAATGCTGACAAGCCGAGCTCAAAAGGTTCGCCATCACTGTCCTAGACCTACCTTCAGGCCTCTCGGATTCCACGTGTGCAACACTGGAACCTTGCACAAAACCAGAAACTGGGGATCTCTGGGCAGACACCTTCTCTTACTAAGCCGAGTGAGCTCGGTCCAGATTCTTTCAAAGGCCCGATGAGCCACCCAGGGTTTAGGGTCTGTTTAACCTGAGGCCCCCCCACAGCTGATTGAACCCAGGGTTCTCCTCTCCCACTGTATCCTGAGTGTCATCTCTAATGCTTCCTGATCCGCTGGAAGGTGGACGGACCCTGAAGCTGCTCAAATTGCCCAGGTCTGGGTGACCAGTGCCAAATCTGGGCCCACTCTCCAGTAATTGGGTTTCTTTCCTCTGGTATCCGATGGCAGTGAGCTACTCTCCTCCCAGAAACCACTCCTTGACCTCATGACATAAAAGAAGAGATGTTGTGGAAAATAGTGAAGGAGTCACTCAGTCTTGGGTGCATATTTCTGCCACATGAGACTGTGGATCAGCTACTTACCCTTCCTGAGCCTTAGTTCCTTCTGGATAAAGTTAGGGTCATATTTATGGGACTGAGCTGGTAAGAGCAAATGAGTTAGGGCATATAAGGGCCCTGGTGCTTATGGCCCTCACACATTTTATCTCTTTCCTAAATCCTCCTTTTTTTTCTCCTCCGCACTCATGTTTCCTAACCCCTTTAGCTGACCCCTCCCAACCTCTCTGATGCCTCGGCCCCAATGATCTTCTGTATATGCACGGTCACCCTTCTGGCCCCTGGCCCCCAATACACTGGTGATTTTCAAAGCAGGAGCCCAGCTCATTCATTTCCCCTGAGCGCCAGATCTGTGTTTATAGTGATTTAAGGTCATTGCCTATTCAGTGTTTCTTAGATACCTAAAGTCTTCCTGCCCCAAATAAAAAACCATGGCGTCCTGCCCCTTCTCAACTTGTTTTTCTTTCTGAATCCCGTATTTCAACGAGTGACCCTACTCTTTATTTACCTGGTTGTCCAAGTCAAAAACCCAGGAGTTACTATGCATAGCAACTTTTTCACCTTACCCAGATAGTCTCCCAATCCTATGACTCTCCAGCCTGCCATCACATTTCTGTCTTTGTTGACCCAACTTTAGATATGGCCCAATCATTCCTCACCTGGATAATTCCAGTGGTTTCCTAATATATCTCGTTGCTAGGAGTCTGTCTCTAAAATGTTTCATCTGTCATATTCCTGCTTACATTTCATTATTGACTTGCTTTCAGAGCCAAAGTCAAACTCTTTAGCATCACATGCTATGAACCAATCTCCAACTGTTTCATCAAACGTACTTTGAAAACTCCCTGACTCGTGGCCCATTTGCCAGTTAAGTAGAACTATTTATAATTCTCTCAATATGCCACCCTCTTTAATACCCCGGGGTCTTCGCACTTGCTGTTCTCTCTGGCAGGAGCTTCCTCTCCTGCTCTTCTTTCCTTTGGTAGCTCCTCCTTGATCTTTGAGGATTACTTTACATAGGAAAACTTCCTGAATTGCCTTGGCAAGTTCAGGGCCCCAACTCTCTGTTTTCATAGCAGCTGTATACATATTTCATGGCTCTGATCTCACTGTGATCAAGTGGGTTTATTCACCTGTTACCCCACTAATCACTAATCTTTGACCTTTTGCCATTCATCCGTGTATTTCCAGATACACTGCCAGACCTTTTGCATAAAGGTTATACTGATCCTGTGAGTACTTCCTTCACCATATCATTGCTAGATGTAGAGATTAACCATTTTTAAAAATAAATGTATTTAAGAAAGGAAATTCTATTTTTATATATAGAGTGAGGGAGGAGTCAAGCTTAATATCCTCACACACACATGGATATCAATTTATTGAAAAGACTATATTTACTGCACTGCTCTATTTCAGAAATGATGTGTGTATATATGACCATTCTAGTTTTCTAGTTCTTGGCTCTCTATGCCATTGTCCTAGTTACTGCAGCTTTAAAATTCCTGATTCTTTATGGAGCAAGCCCTCCTACATTGTTCTTATTCAGGAGCATCTGGGCTATTTGGAGACATTTTATTCAAGAAGAAGAACAACAACAACAAAAATAATTCTTGTGATTTTTGTTGCAATTGCATGAAATCTGTAAATAGTTCTGGGGAAATTGGAATCTTTGAGTTTTATAATTCCTCCATTTATATATATCTTCTTTAATTTCTCTCAATATTATTTTACTATTTTACTGAACTTTTTGTTGAGTTCATACACTTCTTTCAATTGATTTATTCCTAGGTATTTGATTTCTTTGATATATTGCAAACAGCAGCTTTTTAAATTTTTATTTGTTTGTTTTTGAAACATGGAGATGCAATTGTTTGTCCTTTTCAAGAAATTTTGACCGGTGTCAAAATTGCTGAAATTCCTTATTCTCATAATTTATCTGCAAGCCATAACCATATAGCCTGTGAATCATGACAGTTTTTGTCCCTACTCGGTCCTTACATCTTCTTTTCATTCCTGTCTTCTTGCATGGGCTAGGACCTGTAGTGCAATGTTCAATGGAAGCGGTGATGCAAACATCCTTGCTTTGTTTTCAGTTTCAGGGAGAAACTTTTCAACATTTCACTAATAAGTATTCCATATCCTGTATGTTTAAAAAATTTTTTTTTTGTAGATACTCTTTATCAAATTAAAGAAGGTCACTTCTCTTCCTATTTGCCAAAAATCTTCACTCTAAATGGATGTTGAATTTAATAAGACACTTTTCCTGCATCAGTTGAGATGCCTGTATAATCTTAATCTAGAAAGTTTAATTCCCAGTTTGCTGTAGGCTTCTTTTCCTGAGTGGGCAGGGAAGTAAGTGTTGGTATATCTCCTGTATTCATGGCATTGCTGGTTTGTAAAGAGCGTTTGCTAGGATGTATGAGTGTCTCTGATGAGAGGCAAGACACGATTGTTGGCATTGAGATTGTTCTATAAGTTTCTGATTCAAGAAACTTGTCTTTGAATGACTAAAAGAAAAAAAGAAAGAAAAGCATTTCATCTGAGGCTGGTGTGCCTATGCCAGTAAATGCAGTTGAGTGTTATCTCTGGGAATTTAGTGAATATAGAAACCAGAACACAAAGGGTTTGCCAGGTTTTTGAAGAAAAGTTATTCAATTCTTGATACATCTGCAACTGAACAGGGCTTAAAGATTCATCAGTATGACTATTGGCATGTGTGTTAGCCAGACTGAAGCAAAGGCACTGCAATTTCAGGGTAATTTCCAAATGTAAAGAGATGCCATGAAAAAGTAGAAAAATAATTGGACATGTTTATTTTTAATGGATTCATTTCATCGCCAAGAGTTTGAACTCTGCTTGTAATTTCCTTTTAACCCACTTACAAATGTGACTCAACCCACATGCAAAAATTAGGACAGGCTGGTTTTAAGAAAATTGACTGAGAATTGAGGGGAAAAATGACTGTCCAAATTAGTCTTGGAATAATTTTCAAGTAGACCAGAGTCCCTAATACAGAAGGGAAGAAATATTAAAACATGAGAATGTGTATTTCACTATGACATAGCGTCCCTGATCCAGTGAAGTGAATGAGCATTTTTATTATTATTTGGATTTGGAAAAAACAATTCATAGGATGCATTTCTTGGCCCAGTCTACTACTGGCATAAACACTATAGTGACTACCCCCTTCCTCACATCTTTACTCCTAGTGGGTAAGCAGTTGGAGTTGGAATATAGTTAGGATCATTACTGAACAAAGTAGGAGATATATCCTTTTTCAGATTAAAGCACTGTGATAGTTGGACCCCAACATTGTTCATTTGCTTTTTAGCAGGAACAGTTTCTAACCAGTGCAATTTCTATTTGGACTGAGAATATTAGGCATTGAAAGGACATTGGAGCTCCCTAGTCCCATTCTTGCCTTTTACAGTTGAGACTGAGTGCCAGGAAACATCCTTGCTTGGCCAGGATCACCCACAAATGGGAGTGGGACCCCAGTTTTCTCTACTGTGTCATAGCACTTCAGGGTAACAATTGCTCATTACTATTTTTCTCGAAACCCTGAACTCCACAAATTTGGGAGTCATCTGTGCTGTGGTCCCCCTTCTAGCTGGCAGATGTAGACAGTCCTGCTATTTCTTTTCTTTGGTTTTTACCCTGATAACCACTCTTAGAGAGAAAAGTTGTGCATTTTGACAGATAAAGAAGCTGGAGTTTAGACAGCGAGAGAGAGAATGTTTTCTAGATAGTAATACCTAATGTGAGACTCCAAGATCTTTTCAGTGCCTCTTCAGTACTTTTCCCAAGAACTGAAATGATAATGGTGAAATGTCAGATAATAGAAAAGTTATATTGGACAAGAACTGAATCCCTTCAAGTCTTATCAGTGGATCCAGCACTCCATAAGAGGACAATCTTTGGCTGTGCATCTAGCTGGTCCTAAGCTTGCACCATGAAAACATGGCTGAGTCATGTAACATTTTTTTAAATTGAATTCATTGGGATAACATTGGTTAATAAAATTACATAGGTTTTAGGGATATAATTTTATAATACACTGGAGGCCCTGTGCATGAAAATTCATGCATTGGGGCGGGGGGGTCCCTCAGCCTGGCCTGCCCCCTCTCACAGTCCAGGAGCCTTCAGGGGTGGGAGGCGACCCGGCCATCAGGGGAAGGCGACGCCCCATCACACCTCTGCTGCTGCCACTGCTGGCAGCGCAAGCCTTGGCCGGCCCTGGTTACCTGAGCCTTCGGTGGCCCTGGGCAGCTGGGCAGCCGCCATCTGAGGCTTGCCTGCACCTTGGGCCCGCCCTGGGTGGCTGGGCAGCCGGTATCCGAGGCTTGCCTGCGCCTCAGGCATTGGCTGGGCAGCCGACATCCGAGGTTGGATGTGTATTTAAAAATAATATTGGCCTCTGCAGTGAGCTGTCCATGGGTGGGAGGATAGGGACAGGATTTCCACATTTCCTCCAATGAAGGAGTGTGACCCTTTATAGAGATTTCACTTCCTAGTGTGTTATCTACCCAAGCATTCCTTTCAGAGTGCCAAGATTTAATGTCACGTTTCTGCACATAATTACGATCCAAAGTGCGGCTGGTCCCTTCTCTGCATTAAGTTGTACTGTGAAAAGTCCTTTCTGTGATTTAATCACTTAGGATATGCCATCCCAGTAAGGGACTTGGGTGGAGAGAAGAAATAGTAGTAATTGCTACCAACATGATCAAGCCCCTGTTTTAACTTGTTGTCTTTGTAGTTTACCCAGATGAGCCCACCTACCTGTTTCTTCCTTTTGTGAACCCAAAGTCGGTATGGTCTGGATCAGGGCCAGATAAAACTCAAGGGATGGCCCTAACCAATTTGGCTCAGTGGATAGAGTGTCAGCCTGTGGATTCAAGGGTCCCAGGTTCGATTCCAGTCAAGGGCATGTACCTTGGTTGCGGGCACATCCCCAGTAGGGAGTGTGCAGGAGGCAGCTGATCGATGTTTCTCTCTCATCGATGTTTCTAACTCTCTATGCCTCTCCCTTCCTCTCTGTAAAAAATCAATACAATATATTAAAAAAAAACGCAAAAATTCAAGGGCCAGATAATACGTACTCCAGTGGCCTTGTGGGCCAGATAGCCTCCGTGGCTGTTACTCATCTGCTGAGGTGGTGAGTGGAAACCTACACAGAGGGCCATGGCCAGATCCCAGTGAAACTTTATCTACAGAAACAGGCTGGAGTTGGCCGAGTTTGCCATCCCTGGTTTATACTGAGAAGCTCTCAATTGTGGTGTTTGGACCAGAGCATCAGAGTCCAGGGATGCTGAAAGATACAGGTTTCTAGGCCTCGCCTTCGGAGTTTCAATGAATAGCTTGGAGCTGGGGAATATGTAGTTTTAAAGGTTCCTTAATTGATTCTACTGCCCAAATGATTAAAACCATGGTCCATTCTGCTTTTAAAATTTATATGTGTGTTTACATACACACAAATAGACACATGGTTTTATGTGTGTATTTAACAATAATATTAAAAACGGCACGATTGTGTGCAAACCATTCTGCATGTTGCTTGTTTATTTCTTTGCCATTTTTACCGAGGTGTCTCTCTGTTAGTGACATCCAGGAATGGATATCATAAAGGATTTCATCCATTGTAATATACAGTACCATTTTTTTGCTTTCATCATGTTGCTGCCTTTTTATTTCATTTCTGGAGTCAGATGGATTTTTAAAACATTTTGATGGAGGGATATTATCAGTCTGTTCCTTTAAGGGGTGATTTTGCCTCAGGGGCATAGGCAATGTCTACAGAACTTTTTGGTTGTCACATCTGTCATTGCTGAAGGGAGGACTTCTACTGGCATCTGGCAAGTAGAGATGAGGGATGCTACTAAACACCCACTGTGCACAGGGCAACCCTCCCAGCAAAGAACTATCCAGCCCGAAGAGTCAGGAGTGCCTAGCCTGAGAAATCCTGCTTTACTGCTCTTTTGTTCCTTGCTTAACAAGGTAACTTCTTCCTACGATAACAATATCTGTATCAAAATCTGTAGTGAAAAGTTCCTGAATTGATCTGCTGCTCAGAAAAATTGCTAAAACAGTGGCCATCCTACTTATTTCTTCAGACCCCACACAAATGCCCCTCAGTTATTTCTCTTCCGTGTTTACATCTTACTGCCTACTGCTCTCTAAATGCCACGCATCCCTGTGTCCCTCGGTGACCTGTGCGGCCTGGGTCACGTGACGTGCTCTATCTGTGATTGCTGGTCCTCCTGGGCGGCACTGGGTTTGGACTCCGCAGACATGCCCCTGTTTCCCTGGCTGACTGCCCACTGAGCGTGGGTATAAGTGAGGGGGTGGGGGCTGGTCTCAGGTTAGCGCTGTGCTTCCCTGGACTTTCTGAAAACAGTGTCAGTGAAACCTGAGTGGCTATCAACAGAATGTGAAATCCTAGGAGGGAGGGGGCCTTGGGGTGTCCTACCCCAACCCTTCACTTAATATGTGGGGAATGCATGTTAGTCAGGTCACTTCTATGGTGTGAAAATATTTACCTTAAATAGATGAATTAATCTGATGCAACAAATGTACAACATTTAATAAATGAGCTTGTTGGGTAGCTGTAAGCAGAAAATCATTAACCCCAGGGCTTTCTCCTTACTCTTTTTTTTTATAGCTGAAATAACAAAGTCTTAATCATTCCCCCTCTCCACCGTCATTAGAAGCTAGAAATTATAGCCGAGAAAAGATTGCCTGTTAAATATTGGGTATCCCCAAAGTCAAATCTATTAATTATGATATTTTTGCCCCATGCATTTTGATAGTTTGGTTATTTACCGCTTATAGTTCAAAATTAGTGGGATCCACTGGCAGTAGTGACCTCCACAACTGGACTTTCACTTTGTGAAATGAGGTGGAGAGCCATGCAGAGTCTGGGAGGAAAGCATTCCAGGAAGAGAGCATAGTAGGTGCAAAGGCCCTGAGGCGGGAATGACCTTGGCATAGTCCAAGGACAGAAAGAAAACAGGGTGGGGACAGTTCCAGGGAGAAGGAACACATGGGAAGAGAGGACACCAGGGTATGAAGGTGTCAGATCAGGGAGGGCTTTGCCTACCTGGAAGGAGTTGATAAAGATTTTAGATATTTAAAATCATTTATAGTTTAAATATTCTCTTCAGATACCACTCCACCTACTCTTTTCTGATATTCTGTGAAGGGATTGCTAATTGATAGCAGGGAATCGACAATGCAGTATTTTTGAGCTTCATTTTATTCAATTCAAAATTCCTTAATATTCTTTAAGGAGTTTGTTGGACATTGTTTGATGAGGGTAATTAGCATAACGAGTAGCTGTTTTTTCGTGCAGAATTATGTTTGAACCATTTCTATAGGAGAAATTGGGGTTCCATTTCTCTGTGGTCTGTACTTTGCTGAGTTCTATTTTGTGATCAGACCTGAGAAGCCAGGGGAGCATCAGATAGAGTCTAACTTTCCAAGCAAATGCTAATGGAATAAGTGTGGAGAACACTTCTGAACCTTGGAGGGTCTCCAGAGAAACGTTGTTTCATTTCTCATTGTTTTGTAGCATCATCAGGTAATAACAAGAGGCCATTCAGAGGTCAGCAAAGGCCTCTGGATAGACATGTAGAGCAGGAACACAACTTAAAGACATGCAAGTGGATTTTATCTTCTGTAATCACCATCCAAAGTGATGAGCTAGGAACTTCTATAAGATTCTGCTTAATGTGCTTCACCACCATGCTCTCTAGTAGCTTGCAGTGGTGGTGCACACTCATCATTTTGGAACCTGTAATTAAAAAACAGCATCTTAAAAAGCTCTGTTCATCAGGTAGGAAAATGGAGACCGAGGTAAGCGCATCTTTAGGAGAGAGAAACTGGGCATGAGGCAGTCTTGTGATGGTCCAGGATGTGCAAAAGGATTTCACTTTAGAGCTCTACTTTTATTTGTCATGACACGCAGCTACAAGTATTAAAGTTGACATTTTCTTAATAAGCCTCAATTTTAACTATTTTTGCCTTAGAAAATTACTCTAAATAACGTGTTCCTGAATTCAACGTTACATAGGGCCTTGGTTTGAAGGCTCTTCCCCACCATGTATATATCCTTGGGGGATGCCTGTTACCTGTGGAAAGGTTAACGTTGGGATGACCTTGGGAGGCTGCCCGCAACATCACAAGTAGTTAAGGACAATGCATTCCCCAGGAATAGCGTTTCCACGGGAGCAGCAGCGCTGACACACCGAGCTAATTTCCCAGCGATGGCACCACTTTTCTTATGAGGGAATAATTGACCCATTTATGGTCTCGTTTCAGATTGCTGCGGATCCCTGTGCCAGCAACCCTTGTCACCATGGCAACTGCAGCAGCAGCAGTGGTGGCTACCTCTGCATTTGCACGGAAGGCTATGAAGGTCCACACTGTGAACAGGCGCCTCCCAGCCTCCAGGCCTCCGGCTGGACTGAGTCCATGGCACCTAGACAGCTTGAGCCAGTCGCTGCTACCCAGGAGCCCGATGCCACCCTGCCTCGCTCTCAGGCAACCGTGACCCTGCCCACATGGCAGCCGAAAACAGGGCAGAAAGTTGTAGAAATGAAATGGGATCAAGTGGAGGTGAGAATGTTTTGCTGCATAGGTTTTTACTCAAGACATTAGTAAGGTTAAAATAATTCCAGTAGTTCTAATTATAGCAACAAAAAATGGAAAACTTTTAAGTCTCTCAGTGAACAAAACAATGTGTCCAATCTCATTCCCGTCTGCGCTTGTTTGGGAAATCTCTCTTGATTACACAGATGAGACGTTTGGATTGTGATTGTTTTGTGCGCTTAAAAAGAGGAATCAAGAAAAGAAAAGGAATGTAATTATTCTGGGGAACAAAATCCATATACATTTCTGTGAGATAATCTTATTTTGGGGCAAATAGTAATGAAGAGTCATAAACATGCATGTAACCAAGACCCGCCATTGCGGACCCAATTTTACTCATGGAATGTTATGTTCAATTTTTTCTTGGTTTGCTTGTTATTGTTTGGGTTCTATTTTTGGTGACTTGCAGCCCTTCAGTGGGATTTAGAGAAGAAAAAGCTATCATAGATTTAAAATATTTTGAGAACGCATTTGAAAATAAAATTTGCAAGTTGTATTTAGTTTGGCAATAGAAAATTCTACTTACTGAACCTTGGCCAGTCTAGGTTTGGCTTATTGTATTTTCAAGTTCATCAAAAGGCTCATTATATAAAATACAAAATGTTCAGCACACCTCTAAGAGTTGACATAAAATATAAATTTGCTAGCTGGAAGAATTTGGGGACAAGTCAAAATCATGAATTTGAGGTGACAACGATAGTGTAATTTCATTCCATATTTTATACTTTATATGACATCCATATGGGTTTGTGTGGGGTCGTATTTTATTACAGGTTTTGTAGCTTAAATGAAAACAACAACACATAGATCTTTGCATAGCACTTTTAGAGTGAAGGAGTGTGTCTAGAAATTTTCCTTTTTATAAAAAGCGGTAAGGCACCATTTCTTCTTTCATTTTCGTAGGTAATTATAACCAGCTGACCCACTTTTTTTCATTGCCACACGATTTATGAAGGCCACGTTCAGACTGCAGGGCAGTGTTCTTCGCCTCCCTAAAAACTGGCGGACTTGTTCTGGTTTTCAGTCTTTTAATAAGTGCTTTGAAGTTTTTTCAATACTTCTTTGCTGAATGACTCACTTCTTGAATGTGAAGTAGCTTTGGATTCACATTTATGAGGAAGTGTCCTTTAGTGAAAATTTCTTCCCAACCAGCCATTTCAATCTATTTATTTAAAGACATACTGTCCGACAGCTGGTAAATGTGCAAAAGAAAAGCCTCGTCTTCCTGTCCTGCTGTTATTTCTGAGGCTGTTCAAGAAACAGGTGAAAAGTGTGGCTAGAGGAAGACCTTCCCTTTTCCATGAAGTGATGGTGCTTGGGAACCCGAGGCTATTTGGAGCCCTAGGGGACTAAAATGTATGGAACAGTTGTCTGTTACACAAATTTAACAAGTTGGACTCGCGTCTTTGTATATGCATGGTGGATTTTATTGGTAGCATTTGAGTATCCAGCCTTCTGGGCAGTAAGTTCTAAGTGTCAGGTGGGGTGAAAGTACTGAGAATTTCTGTATTGTTCTCAGTTAATTCAGTGATGATGGGTACTTTTAATACCCTTTTATTTTGACTTTCGTGGAGGAAGACAGTGATCATGGTATGAGGAATAACAAATGAATGAATTGGTCAGAAGCACCTCAGTGGACACAGCTCAGGTGTTCACAATATGCTTTCTGATGAGCACATTCTCCCTTCCCCTCCCTCCACCAGCTCCTTTTTCATATACATCAGTATAACACTTTGGGAATATATTACTTAAAAAATGAAGATATAGTCCACAGGAGAAAAGGGCAGCTCCTCGGTTACCTGGCCTTCGTGTGGGCTCCTGAGACCCATCTCCGCACGAGCAGGGTCATCCAGACCAGATTCTTCTTGCCTATTGTTTGCTTAAGGGCTCACTCTCCTAGTGGTGAAGGTTTATACCGCCGTGTGTAAGCTGGTCCTTCAAGGCCACTTCCTTGTTCTCTAAGCTTTTAATCCCTCGGGAACCCCCAGACTGAACATACAGCAGAGGCCAGTGACTCTTGTTAAATGAAAGAGCAGCCAGCGAACCCTGAGCCCCTCCCTGGGATATCCTATATTATTTCCCCAATAACCGCAATGGGTAGGCTCTTCCCAGGAAAACTTTCGCATTTCAGAAACTCAAATGGCAAAGCTTTCATTTTCTCTTGAGTTGCTAAGCTTTCACTTGTCCTTTGTCCCCAGCCCAGCATCACCGTAAGGAACGGAGGGATGCACCTCATGGAATTTTGCTTTATAGCAGTGGTTCTCAACCTGTGGGTCACGATCCCTTTGGGGGTCAAACGACCCTTTCACAGGGGTCGCCTAAGACCGTCGGAAAACACATATATAATTACATATTGTTTTTGTGATTAATCACTCTGCTTTAATTATGTTCAATTTGTAACAATGAAAATACATCCTGCATATCAGATATTTACATTGCGATTCATAACAGTAGCAAAATTACAGTTATGAAGTAGCAACGAAAATAATTTTATGGTTGGGGGTCATCACAACATGAGGAACTGTATTAAAGGGTCGCGGCATTAGGAAGGTTGAGAACCACTGCTTTATAGCATCATCTTGTGCTGTGAACCCCAACCTCTTTGTTCTTTTTCCCAGGTGATCCCCGATATTGCCTGTGGGAATGCCAGTTCCAACAGCTCTGCAGGTGGCCGGCTGGTGTCCTTTGAAGTGCCACAGAACGCCTCAGTCAAGTAAGGAAATTCTCAGCGAAAAACGGTTAAGGCTGGTACTGTGACTGGCTGTGAGGCTGTGTCTCTCCATGTTACCGGTCTGTAAATGGTCCATCCAGTGAGAATTATGCATGGAGATTCATGTGTAGACGTGGGTGCTGTTTGTTTCAGGGAAGACTGTAGAGTGAGTTACCTGCAGGGATGGAGACACCGACTTGTGGGACTGGTCTGGATGAGTCAGGTGTGAGATGAGAAACCCCGAGGCCTTAGGTAAGGTCCATGGCCAGACTCTTCACTTCCCAGATGATTTTCGCTTCCAAAATTCTTTGACCTCTTAAGATTTTAATGGACCATTGGTTAAACTATTATGCATAATTTACCCCAAATTTAAAATCTGAACATTATAATATTCTCTTTTAAAACAAACAGCCCAGAAGAGAGCATTTTTGTTTTGTTTTAAACTTGAGCTCTTTCAGATTAGGTGCTGCCCACTGTCACCGGTGGGGGTGGGGGCCAGGCACAGGGAAGCAGGTTCGCTGAGTACCTGCAGGGTGCCAGGTGCTGTGCCTTGCTGGGGGCTGAGGGTGAGCTGGGTTAGAGGGTCCTAGTCCTGTCTGACAATTCCTGCTCCCTGACCTTCTCTGTTGCTATTAACTACCACCCCTCTCTACCCTACCACTCCCATGCAACCAATGGTCCTTCGCTGTCCAGTCTCCAGGGACTTTAGAAGAGTGAGGGACCCGTGGCCCTGCTTAACCTCCTTTTAAGGGAGCAGCGGGCATGCAGACCTCTCCCATTTATCCAGGGCTGTTCTGCCCACCTATCTTCTCTACAATAGTCCCTGAGAACTCTTTGGAAGAGGGGCTTTGTTTCTCTACAATAGTCCCTGAGAACTCTTTGGAAGAGGGGCTTTGTTACATTGCCCCTGCACCCCCTCCCCCCAGCCTTGACCCAGTCTGGTCGGGAAGGAAGGGGAAGAGCCAGGAAGGGCAGTGAACTCTGGGCACAGGGAAGAAGTCCCCTGAGCGGGAAAGGTGTGGCTCTGAGGCAGCTTTGAGTTCTACCAGCAGGGGGACCCCGGTCCTAAGTGTTTCATTGCTTTTAATACAGAGGAAACCCTCATGGGCCTGAGCTGGTTTTAGGGAAATAAGGTTCATTAATTTATGAAACCATCCCCCAGCCCTTTCTTCTCTAACAGCGATTTTCAACCTTTTTCATCTTATGGCACTTATAAACTAATCACTAACGATCTTCAACACACCAACAAAATATATTTTTTGTCAATTGGACAAAAAAATAAAAAGGTATAATTTTAATTCACTCACACTGGATGGCTGTTGTTGTGTTGACTGTTGTCACTCTTTTACTTGACAGTCTAAGGGAAAAGAAGTCAGGGCCCCTTATTAAATAGTCAGGTATTGCATGTTTTAAAAATTCTTGCGGCATGCTGGTTGAAACCCGTTGGTCTAGGTCATGTTATCTTACTTTCATAAACCTTTTCGAATAGTTCTAATTTTCTCTCCTTTTAAATGCTTCCCCCGCCCCCCAACAAACCAAGACTCTCTTAGGCTGAAAAGCTGGGCAGAATAGCAGAGTCTGACCCAGGCCTGAGGGCTGACTGATCTCTGGGTGCCCTGAATTCTCTTGTGAGGGTTACTGACCCCTCGCACTTGGCGTTATTCATGACTTCAGTCATTCATCAGCCCTTTCCTGAGCACCCTGCTGCGAGGTGGGCTCTGTGCCGGGGAGGGGCAGCTCTTCTCCCCCAGGTAGAAACCCAGGGAAGAAAAGGTGGCAGGAAGGTGGTCAGAGAAGGTCTCAGAGAAGAGGGGATGTGGGGGCTAAGCCTTGAAGATGACTCACCTCCCAGGTGGAGGAGGAGGTGAAGGCTGGGAGCTGGGCCGGGACCTACTTGGGGAAGAGACAGCAGTCCTGTTGTCTGATCGCTGAGTTGCAAGGAAAGAGGTGACAGATTTGAGAGGAAAACTGAGGCTGAGGTTGATTAGCATCCATGGCATCTCATTCTTTGGGTTTTATCCTGAAAACAAGAAAAAGCCAGGGGAGACCTGAAGCCTGGGTGGTGCTCATTTTAATAGCACACCTCAGGTGGCTGTTTGGATGCATTCCAGCAGGACCCTTTCTATTGTGTGGAAATGGAAGGCATTGTCTCTAAAAAGAACTCAACATACTTCTTTATTATTGATGAAAACTGTGACCCAAAGGTGAGTTACCTGTTAGTGATTTTGTGGTCTATTTTTGATCAAGTAGGAGGCAGACATTTCTAACAAACGTGGGAAATGACAGCCATGGGTGGGCACAAAGTGGGTGCTTGTTTATAAGATGGTTTCATCCATGTCCCCATACCTCTGTGGATGTACACGTCGTCTCTATGTTTATTTTTAATCTGATGAACTGGTTCTGTGGTGAGTTTTTCTGGATGGGACTCCCATTTACACCGCTCCTGTTTTCAGAATTCGGCAAGATGCTACGGCCTCGCTGATTTTGCTGTGGAAGGTCACGGCCACGGGATTTCAGCAGTGCTCCCTCATCGACGGCCGGAGCGTGACCCTCCTCCAGGCTCCCGGGGGCCTGGTCCTCTTGGAGGAGATGCTCGCCTTGGGGCCCAACCACTTCATCGGTGAGTTATGGAAACCTCCCACCCAGCACCGTGTCTCAGTTTGGTGTGTAGAGACTGTGTACAAGGAGTTTTCCAGGATAATCTGTATTCTAGCCACCAACACTGTTCCCTTCATTTTAGGTGAGGTTCTGCTTATAATCAAAATTGCTGTTGAAGGTATTATTTCCAAGGTGGCTCAATGTGGGAGGCGCGTGGGCCCTGGATTCCTGAGACTATATCCCAGCCCTGGCCAAAGGGTCTCAGGGGTGTGACCTTCGGTGCTCAGTGCTCTGAATATCAGCTTCTGATTCCCAGCTCTTCTGGCGGCTTTCTCCAAGGATTGTGGGCAACTGGAGGCATTGAATTCATTTGCTAACAACAGATTTCATGGGGAAAAATATCTTTGAAATGTGTTGTTCTTTGAGGAGTAATTTCTTTCATATCTTTGAAATGTGTTGTTCTTTGAGGAGTAATTTAAAAAAATGTACTTTGATATAGTGATAATATATGTGAAATGTTAATCACTAAATTACACTACATTCTCAAAAATTACACTTTAGGATGAGAAGACAGTGATTCTGAGTAACAACCTTTCTTTCTCTAACCCATTATTTTCCATTTTGCAAATTTGTGATCTGATATCTTTTACGTTTCCTTAACTAGAGCTTTCTGAGTGTTTGATGTGGCTTGGACAGAGCTCACAGTCTGTAGTGTGATTCTCTGTAAAGGTAGCAGACAGTGTGCACGGCTCTTTCCGAGGCAGAGCGGCCAGGTTTCTCACAGTGGCAAATTGCCTCACACCCACACATGGCCAGCTGCTGCTTCTTACAGAATCTTTTCATCTTAAAGAAGCAAGATTTCTCTTTTGTAATCATTGTGGAAGCCCTGTGCTTACTCCATTGACATGTGTTTAATGCTCTTTCTGTTTAACTTTTTTTTTTTATATAAAGCAACTTCTTAAAAATAATTCATTTTTACAACACAGGGCTCTGTAACATGAATACATTTCAGTGAAGAGCCAAAAGACTACTTTGAAGAGGACAAAGGCATTCATCTGACAGATGAACAAATCGATGTGAGGGCAGTGGGAGAAAGCTTCCACGCCGCAGGGGATGCCCTAGCGTTGTGCTGCTGTGTTCAGTCACTACTGCTCCTCTTTGGAAATAACTGTGAATTCACTTTCAGGAACAACTGTCTCCTCTCTCCCCCAGCCCCTTACTGTCAATAGATTCCATGTACATACCTGAAGACCAAAGTATTTGAATGTTTCTGTGCAACAGAGCAGAGGAGTCCCTTCTGTGTCTTTGGCTGCTGTCACCAGCTTTACACAAATATTGCTTTTTAAAGTTTGTTGCTGAGATCCTAATGTTAAACTTCTACTCAGTCCAGACGATGACAGTATACTTACATTTGACCTCTTTCAGTGCTACGACACTTAATGTTTTTAGCTTTCCTTCATGATCACTGCCTTATGAATACTTACAGTTTCATAGAAAGAAAGAGGTGATAAAACATTTTACCAAGCATCTGGCTCTTTTTTTTTTCTGTGCATCCATTTTAACTCTTCTGCTTTCTCCTTAATTAGTCCTTCTTTTTCCTAAACCTGTCTCTTCCAGATATGTCATTTGCTTTATGCAGAGTTTTGGAGGTAAATAACAAAATTAACCTTTGTTTAGCATTGTCTGCTCCATGGGAGGCATTCTAGGTGCTTGTTAGCTCCCCGAGTGACTCAGTGGCTCAATAGTTTGTATTTTCAAATAAGAAAGATTCATTGTCCTGTTGCCTTTCCATGAAACACAGTTGTAGCCTGCTTGTCTTGGTAAAGGAAAATTTTTTAAAACCTGTGGTTGCTTGGAAACACTGCTGTGATGGATGATCTCAGGGTGAAGGAAAAACCAGCCCTCTGGTGTGTGGCCTCTGGTTAGAAGCTGTTGGAGGTCCCCATTTCCTTGGGGCGAAAGCCCCATTGGAGTCCTCTTATCACCTGCCCTTAGGCATATTTCCCCTCACATCTACATGGTGGACCTCTGCTCTGTCACCTGCTGCCTGTCCCATCCCAACCTGGACCCTCACCCTGCCTCACCCCATCATTCCCATGCCTCTAACCCCCAAATCGATTCCTCTTCAACGCCTCAACAAACTCTCTGCATTTGGAGTGGTTTAGGAGGAAAACTGCCAGCCAAAGATGCTGCCTTACATGGATTCTCAGCTATCCTTAAACTCTTAAAAGTTTTTACAAAAACACACAGATGACCCTGGACCGTTCTCATGGCTGGTTCTCCATTTGATCAGCAAACCCAAGTGGGGATGTCTGCTTTACCCACACTGCCCACCTGCCTACTTGCTCAGAAATGCTCCATTTTTCCTTTCACACTTTTCTCTTTTATGGTCCTTATTGGTTGCTACCTCAGTCTGATATTTTATCTCTTTTTTCTTCTTTGAAATGATTTTCACCGTGATCCAGCCTGTTCCTCTCTCCCTTCATTTTTCATGGTCTAGCTCAGTGGTTGGCAAACTCATTAGTCAACAGAGCCAAATATCAACAGTACAACGATTGAAATTTCTTTTGAGAGCCAAATTTTTTAAACTTAAACTATATAGGTAGGTACATTATTATTAACTTAATTAGGGTACTCCTAAGCTGGCCTTTGCTAAAAATGTCCTCAATCTGAGGGGTCAACCTTAGCGAATGTACCCCCACTTCTTATAACGCCACTTCTTCAAAGTAGACTCGCCCAGGCCGAAAACCAACTTCTGCACACAGGCCAAGAAGTTTCAATTGCACTGTACATACATGCCTGCACATGGAATTTTGTGGAAGAGCCACACTCAAGGGGCCAAAGAGCCGAATGTGGCTCGTGAGCCGCGGTTTGCCGACCACTAGTCTAGCTGCTTGTATCTGTCTCTCTCTCTTACCTTATCCTGTTCTCTTGCTCACAACCCACTGTTTTATCTTACTTTCATGACACTTATACCATTTTTTTCCTTATAGTTTTTAGTACACTTTTACGTCTCATTTATATTGTAAAAGTAAGTGCATTTTTATGTGTAGTCCAGACCATTTATGACCCACTAAAACGGCTCTTAATACCTTAGATCAAAAGAGTGAGTGGTGCAACCCATAGGAACATCCTTTAGGACCTGGGATCACTTCTTCAGGATTATAGCTACTAAATTAGCCACCCACCTCCAGAAATCAGTGACTTCCTGGTCTTTGTAGCTGATGTCTTACCTGGATTAGAGACATCCCTAGTCTGTGCATGCCTCTTGGGTGCCTCCGGGGAGCCGCTGAGTGCTTGAAATTTCCTTGATTCTAAGTTATTAGTTTAAACAGATTCTTGTCATGCAAAATAATTTATAAAGCAGTGCATTCTCTTTATTTTCTTCTCCAGAGAAGCAGAGAAGAACAAAACGGTACTTTAGCAGGTACAATGAAGGGAAGAGTTTCCTTTCCTTGAGGTAATAAGGCTGAGCTGGTTTGGGTCTTCATGACACCCCTAGGACTTCTGCTTTGGACCATGGCCAGCTTTTACAGACTGACGCCAGCCCGGAGCGGGCCTACATTGTCCCTGCCTCTGAACCTGGTGGTCGAGATTGCTGGTCACCATTCCTCGATGCTCACTCAACCTCAGCCCTGCAGGTTTCCTGTTTGTTCTTCTCTGCACAGCTGGCATCATTTCCCCCAGCTCTGACTCCTTCCCCTTCTTACAAGTCTTCTATAAACCTTTGCTTTAACAGCTGTGTAAGCTACACTTCTCCCTGATAACCCATTTACAGCCAGCATCACACAACTTAGCTTCCGAATGTTCCCTATGCTCTTTTTGTGTGTTTTTGTGTGTGCTGATTTTACATCTTTAATTAGACTGTAAGATTTGAGAGAAGCGACCATATCACAGGTCCTTCTACCATGGTGGCCACATGGTAGCTACCTGAGTGATTAAATTCTGTTCATAAGTAACGGTTACCTGCTCAGTAAATGCCACGTGAAGAAAATTTCCAGCTGCAAATGTCAATCTTTAGAATTCTTTGTAGAGTTTCACAACCCACCTCTGTGACATTTAAACTTTCTTTCCTTTTATTACATTAAAAGTATTTTAGAGGGTCAAATTAAAAAGAAAAGAAAAGGAAAGAAAGAAACTTTCCATCATTCTTTTGGGAATGCTACATTTTGCATTTTGTCCTTTAAGATATCTTACTCAGAGGTCAGGGGTAAAATAGTCAAAGAAAGTTTGGAATTGCTACCAGCTATAGAAACATTAACATCTTTGCCAAAAGCTTAAGCTTGAACAAAAAATGCAAATGTTTCACCTTTACTGATCATCTTAAAACCACAGTTGAATATGGTGTATTGAACTCCCTGCAATAGAGGAAACAAGAGTTGGAAATGTTCAAATAAAAAGTAATAGTTGGGAGAGAACAAAAGCCGAGGAAGGACAAGGCTGCCCTGAACAGCATAATGTAGATAACATTCTTATAGCTCACATTTGCCTAGTAGGAAGATTTCTATTAAATTAAATTTTACTTAAATTGAAACCACATTTCTATATTATTAGCAATCAGAATCATTCTTCTTGGGATCTTTTATTATTGGTAATGTATATTAGGATTTTAAAATTAGTTTGCCTTGTACTTTACGATTTTACTCCTGTCTTTCTAAATATTGTCATTGTCAGCATCATTTATTTATTGGTTCCTATTAATTGTGGTGATAAATTAAGCATTGATAAGAAAGATGGATTCCATTACGGACACACCTGGTCCCTATAGTTGACAGTCTAAACTGAGCTGGGTCTCACTGAGTGTTGGTTGCTCAGGCTGCGATTGAGCTGGGGCGGGTGAGCCAAGATGAATGAAATGTTTTACCTACCCTTCAAGGTAGTCCTTGGAATTAGGCTTCGTAGAAAGATGGGTTGCTGGTCTATCAGATCCAGCAGAATCTTTTACAAGCTACTCAGGTCATTCTTTCACACACCATAATTTGTGCAAATCCTAGGAACTAATCAATAGTATTTGTCGATTAGTTCTTTAGAAGTAAAGGACAAACATATAGAGTAAAATTAGTCGGCGTCCATGAGTGTAAGTTACTAAGGTGCTTCTGTAGATTTGAGCACCAGTTTCATAATTTAAGAGAACGAAAAGGTGGCAGGCAGTTCTCCTGGAAATTGTGCCTGATTCATTGGTTAAAGGGGTTTGCTTGGTTTTGAGAAGCAAACTCAAGGTATGTCTTTATAATTATAAATTCTCTCTCCCTCACCATTCTGCCTCATTTTCTTGTTTTCTCCCTCTCTGCCCTTTATTTAAAAAAAACTAGAGGCCCAATGTATGAAATTCATGTACAGGAAGGGGATGTCCCTCAGTCCAGCCTGCACCCTTTCCAATCTGGGACCCCTCAGACATCCCTCTCACAATCCAGGACTGCTGGCTCCCAACCGCTCGCCTGCCTGCTTGATCACTCCTAACCACTCCCCTGCCAGCATGATTGACGCCTAACTGCTCCCCTGCCATCCCAGTTGCCCCCAACTGCCCTCCCCTTCTGGCCTGGTTGCCCCAACTGCCCTCCCTTGCCAACCCAGTCACCCCAAACTGCCCTTCCTTGCCAGCCCAGTTGCCTCCAACTGCCCTCCCCTGCAGGCCTGTTTTCCCCCCAACTGCCCTCCTCACCCTCCCAGCCTGGTCGCCCCTTGCTGCCCTCTGTGCAGGCCTGGTTCCCCCCAACTACCCTCTTTCCCCTGCAGGCTCAGTCGCCCCCAACTGCCCTCCTCTGCTGTCCTGGTTGCCCCTAACTGCCCTTCCCTGCTGGCCTGATCGCCCACAACTGCCCTCCCCTGCTGGCTATATTGTGGTGGCCATCTTTGACCACATAGGGGTGGCCATCTTGTGTGAGGTCAATTTGCATATTACCATTTTATTATATAGGATAAAGATGGCACATTTTGCTTATAGATTGATATGGAAAAGTGAAATGATAAGGAAAATTATTTTGACATTTAAAAGAATTTATTGTTAGCTGCTTTTTAAAAAATATGTTTTATTGATTTCAGAGAGAAGAAAAGAGAGGGAGAGAGAGAGATAGAAACATTAATGATGAGAGAGAATCATCAATTGGCTGCCTCCTGCACACCCCTACTGGGGATCGAGCCTGCAATCTGGGCATGTGCCCTTACTGGGAATCAAACTGTGACTTCCTGGTTCATGGGTCAATTCTCAACCACTTAGCTACACTGGCTGGGAATATTGTTAGCTCTGGAAAGAAATACCTTATTACTTAACCAATACTAGTGAATTTCAACCCATGTTATCTACAGAATTTGATTGGAATATTTCTTTAAAACTTTTCCTGCTTCTTTTAACTTAGAACAAACCTTCCCAGGGCTTTGCCAGTTTGCTGAAAGCTTTTCAGTATAGATTTCAACTAAGAAAATAATTTCTTTAATTGTTTTTTTTACAGCCAAATTTCTGCTCCTCAATAGCATCTTTTCTCTTTCTTCTTTCTAAGGGTGGGGCAGAGGAAAGGAGAGAGAGGGGAGGTAAGGAAGGAGAATGAAATAGAGGAGAGAGAGAGAAGTTGATTGATCCTCAGGGCTAAATATATAAACCCCAGAACTATGGTTTTTTTTTACTAGAAGGTAATTTTAAAATTTACTCTATAATATAAATGATACACTTTTTTGAATGGAGAACACATTTGTGCACTGTCTGGTTATTTTCTTTTTTCATTTAATGTATCACTGACATTCTTTTGCATTAATAAATATAAACCCATAGTACTCTTCTCAACAATTGTGTAGTGTTCCATTGAATCAATGTACTATATTCAATATGCTGTTGTTAAACAATTAGGTCCTTCCTTTTTTTTTTTTTTTTTGCCTCTTCAGACAGAATTTCAAACATTATTATAACCTTATCGTTGTATCTATAATGATGATTTATTTGGGTTAAATTCCTAGATGTGGAATTTACTGAATCAAAAGGTTCATATATTTTAATGACAAATTTGACACAAATTTCCAAATTGTTCTTAACTTTTTTTCAGTTTTCACCTGTGACAACCAGTTTATCTTTGACAGTGCACATTGCTCCCCTTCCATGGACTTTAAGCTAGGTGCTGTTAACCAAATTCAATTGGAAATTTGCATACACCTCTTAGCAACTTAACAGTCCGAAACTTGTAGGGAGCCCCTCAAGACTGTGATTAACAGTCTCCAGAAAAAGGACAGTTCAAGTCTCTTTAAACAAAAGATATTTAAAGTGGTTGCATCACACTATGGCGTTTAGAGTCATGGTGAATAGAATGGTTTATCATATCATTGCATTTTGCACATCAGCACAATTGTAAAATGATGAGAGAGGGTGGCATATGGGCAAGTGTCTGTTGCTCTCAAGGTCCCCAAGATTGGTCATGCTTTAGTGACATTTCTCCCACTTAATGTTCTGCAAAAGAACATTTGTGTTCTAGAGACGACCTCTCCTTCTCATAGATCCTTTTGTTTCCCCACTTCAATATCCTGAAGGTAGATATTTAAGTTGCATTTATCAGAGACTTTTTATGGGGTCAGATATATTCCAGGAGGATGGGGCAAAGGATTTTCCAGAATGGACGAGTTTTTTGGTAACCTATCAGGGAGGCTTTCGAGATGATCATTTGATTTTGACACAAAGTCTTGGTAGTTGTGATTGCTTTTCTTAAAGATTTTGGGTAAAAAACTCAAAGCAGCAAGTAACTGGACCAAAGTAGGGCATGTCATCAGGAAGAAATTGTGGTTTTGGGTGAAGAATATAAATAATTAGGATTGCATTTCAAAAAGACTCTCTTGCCTTCTCCTGCCTGATGCTTTCTCTGACATTTTGGGTTTGAATGCCAGGATATTTTTGGTGTTCACATGCTCCCTTAATCAGTCAGTGACACTCTCCTGGCTGTCCTGTTTTAATGCTGTAATTGTGAGTTTGACCTGCAAAAGTGATATTTGCTTGGTAGACAAATGGAAATATCCTTAAATAAATATACTGACAAAGACTGTTTGGCTACATCACTAATAACAAATGACAGCCTCTGGAATGCTACCGTGTTAATAAAATAAGCTCTTGGTCATCTCTCTACATCCCTGTTTATTATCAATAAACATTTATTGATTAATGGCTCTGTGTAGGACACTAGGCTAAGTACTAGGGGCACACAGGAATAAAAGGTCAAAAGTCTTGGCTTTGAGAGATCTCCACCTTCAGGCAGACAGGACATACTCATTATGTAACCGAGATAAATCATGTCCCACGACTGTCTTGTTCATGAAGTCACATTTAAATAAATACAGTCTAGTAGCTGAATAATGAATTAACACTCTTGAAATCTTTATTCATCTTTTTGAGGGAACATGAA
Source organism: Myotis yumanensis (assembly GCF_028538775.1). NCBI lineage: Eukaryota > Metazoa > Chordata > Mammalia > Chiroptera > Vespertilionidae > Myotis > Myotis yumanensis. The sequence goes on along the minus strand of NW_027223759.1, from coordinate 29,088,912 downwards.
TAAGAGTGGGATAGATGCATTCCTATTATGCCTTAAAGTCTTGTCAATCTTACCTCCTCCTCACTAGTATTAAGAAACTATGTGCTTGGCACTTTGGGAAATTCTCTCTTCCACTGTCATCATCTCCTCCCCCAAATCTCAGCCCAACAGCCTTTAAGGCATTTTCTTTCTTTCTCTTACTGCTCTTTCAACTCATTAGTCGGTATATCAGTGTAGCCCCTCTGTTGTTTGTTTTCAGTTTTTCTCTCTGTCTTGTCCATTACCTGGGTTTTCCACTACCAGGAACTTGCCTGGGAACTCCCCTTAGAAGCTGAAATAAGAGGAAGATTCTACACATTCCTATAATAAATAATTTTTTCTCTTGTTAGATATAATTTGGAGATGATGTTGCACATGAGATGGTAAATGAGAAGATAAAGGAGCATATATTAAGTATCAAATGAACTATATAGTTAATTTAGGGCTCTATGAATTCAGAAGAGAAGAATAATCACCAAGGGGAAAGTTGAGGCTTTAGACTTGAGGTATACTCTGAACTTGGCCTTGAACTGAAGACTAGGTATGCCTATACAGGGTGAGAGCAGTGGTAAGAGCAATGATGTAGGAGGGAGAGTGCACGTGTTTCCAAATAATAGAGCAATTTGGCTGGAGCAGTAGATTTCAATAAATAAGCCATGGAAAATTAGAAAAATACAGAAGGTAGGAGCTAGCTGTAAAGGGGGTTACATACTGTGTGAAGGGGTTTAGCTAGAAGGCAGTTATGACAGTAGTTTATAATATGGTGAAAACTGTGGAGTAGCTTTTGGTGGTGAAAACAGAGGGTCAAAATCAACTGGGAGAGCCCAGTTGGTATGGCTCAGTGGTTGAGCATCAACCTAAGAACCAGGAGGTCACAGTTCGATTCCTGGTTAGGGCACATGCCGGGGTTGTGGGCTTGATCCCCAGTAGGGGGCGTGCAGGAGGCAGCTGATCAATGATCCTCTGTCATCATTGATGTTTCATCTCTCTTTTTCTCCCTTCCTCTCTGAAATCAATAAAAATATGTTACAAAAAATCAACTGGGACTGGCTGCAGAAAGCAGGACAATGGGTCCTAGGGACACTGTGAAGGTAGCTTTTCCAGACATGATTGAATGTCAGGAAAATAGCGGAAATAGAAGGCAGAGTCAAAAGTGACTGATATCAGGGATTCAAGTTGGGAAGTATTATTAACAGGAATATACTGAGTTGGAAAGAACAGCTGTCTGTGACAAGGGTGGGGGCACTCAGATGTCTATGAAGAGCTGAACCTCATTCGGGAGGGAGGCTATCGCTGGAGATTGAGAGTTGAAGTCTTCTACGTGAAGGTTAGAATTGAAGCTGCTGGGAAGAAGGAACCTGTCAGGAGAGAAGGAGCAGGTAGAGAAGGGGTTGGGGAAATCAACACCTGGCTTCCTCTCACTAGCGACGGCTAGCCTCAGGTGGAAACACTTTACACTGTAACCAAATGTCTGTGAAGCGTTTTCCCATGCCTCATCTTATTTGATCCTCACAGAAGTCCTGGAGTAGGTAGATAGGATACTTGGTGGAATCCTGTTTTCATTAGCTGGAAAACAGATTTAGAAAGCTTAGAAACTTGACCCGCCTGAAAAGTCAGAAATGGTGGACCTTGAAAATGACTTCAGGTTTTCTCACTGCACAGAATATAGTCAAACACTGTTGCAGTTAAATACTTTACCCTTTGTTCTCCCTGCGTGATCTACAATAATAATGTGCTTCGTGTTGATATTTACTGCTGTGTTGCTGACAATTGCCTGAAAGAGAAGTTGGGGTGCTTCACTGGGCTAGAAAAGGTTTAGCTACATCAGAAAGCCGGTCTAATTAAGCAAGATTGTTCTATATATATATAAGGCTAAGTTTACTCATCCATGCATGATTATCTATCTATCTATCTATCTATCTATCTATCTCGCTGGCGCCAATTGCACGCATGTGTTTCTATCTGTCATTGTTGATCATGAATTTGGTTGTTTTTGTTGACATTCTGAAGCTGAAAGAGGAAGGCGACGTCCCATGGAAGTAACAATGGGAATTAAATATGATCATAATAGTGATCCGGGGAGATATAATTATCCCCGTGTAACCGAAGTTGCCGTCATATTCAGAAACGAAGATGGAGGACCTCCTTTTGAAAGGGACTTGCTCATTCATTGTAAACCAGATCCCAATAATCCGAACGCCACTAAAATGAAACAAATCAGTATCTGTTTCCTACATTAGATGCAATGACGTGTCCTATTCTTTTCCCCCATGGTGAAAAAGGCTGGGGAACATATATTGCATTAAGACTCAGAGATGACAGTATAATCGACAATAATACTAGATTCAACAGTTGAAGCCACAAAGGAAAATTTTCCCATCGAATTTCATAAAAGTATTACTCCTTCGGGAATGCCATGTCATAAATTAGAATTGAAAGTGGGTGCAATCATCATGCTACTGAGAAATCTTAATAGTAAATGGGGTCTTTGTAATGGTACTAGATTTATTATCAAAAGATTGTGACCTAACATAATCGAAGCTGAAGTATTAAGAGAATCTGCGGAGGAGAGGTTATTCTGATTCCAAGAATTGATTTGTCCCCATCTGACACTGGCCTCAGTGTTAGAATAAGTTTAATCAATTTATCAGTCATTGTTTTTGTCAATGTTGTTTTTATATCATGTTTTTGTTTTTTTATGTCATGTCTTTGTTGTTGTTATATCATGTTGTTATTGTTTGTTAATCAATTTATATATTATTTCCATATACATTTTACTAATTTTCTTTCATCTCTGACACTTCTATTATAGAGAAAGGGCAGATAGCGATTTCTTCTAATTAATTTCCTTTTAATGTGCACGAATCTGTGCACTGGGCCATTAGTTCATAAATAAAAAACAATCAGCAAATTCACAAATTAATTTTGTAATAATGTGACAGTTGTATTTTAAGAAGCAGTTAATTTCAAATAGTAAAGTGTGATTGGCTTTTACAAACAAGCCTAATTCCAAAGTTTGCATTTCATCCTGGGGAGCCAGGACCCGCTCTGGGGGTGGAGGGCAAGCAGCCCTTGGACCAAGGCAGTGGCCTGCAATGAGCACTAGAGATGGAAGCTGGGAAGACCAAGAGCACTTGAAGTGGTTGATAATTTTTTTCTTTGTTTCAATGTGAACAAAAGTTCCTTTAGTTTTGGTTTTGGACCTCTGCCTTACACACAGAGATTCCCATTAGATTTTCCATAGTAAGGCAGCCTGTTCATGCAATGTCACATCGGGATTTAGGACCATAAAGGTTGCAAGGGAGTCAGATAGAATTTTTAATTTGCTACATTGACTATTACAGAAAGAATCGATGATCAGATAGCGGTCCCAGGACTTTCGTAAAGACTGGAGCATAAATGAAATCTGTCTTGGTCAGATAAAGGAAACCCTCTCACCCCACTGAGCTGACAGTCAACTGAATTAAAGCATTTAATTTGGGGAGGGAATGGATTGGGAACAGGGACAATCTGTAATTCATTCTTTCTTGATAAGCCCCGGAAGCAGCACTGGCGGTGTTGTTCGTGGCCTGGGGAAGGGCATGGTTTATAATGAGGCTTGCCACCGAAGTTGGTTTGGGTCTCTGTGTTCAGGGAAGCTCCTGGCTGAGATTGAAGCTGCTCTGTCCTCCACCGAGGCTGTCAGCTTGAGCAGAAGGCCAGGGAAGTTTGTTCCTGTCACCACCAGCTTTCTTTTATGGGTTCCTTGTTTCTCTTCGCTACCTTGTCCTTCCTGTTCCCTCATATTTGCTGGTACCACATGCAGGTCACTTGTTCCCCACCCCCCCCCCCCCAAATTTATTGAGCACCTACTGTGAGCCAGGCACCTGTTTGGTGTTGACCATAGAGCAATAACAAAATTAAACAAAATCTTTGCCCTCATGAATCTTATGTTTTAGTGGGTTGATAGGTAATAAATAATTCTGCAAATAAATAGAAAACTACAACTGTGATAAGCACACTGTGCTATGATTTAGTTGATAATAAAAACCTGACATATCCTTGGGGCAGGGGAAATCACTCTCTTGAAGAAAGATGATTAGGCTGAGATATTAACTAGGGAATAACGAAACCCTTACAGGCAGAAGGATAGAACTGCATGTGCAAAGGCCCTGTGGCTAGACAGAGTACACAATGTCATAATATTGGAGGAACTAAAACAAGGGTGAGAGAGGTGGAGAGGTGGTGGTGGTGGGGAAGTAGCCTGGGCCGGTCCTGCCTGGCTGTGGAGGCCACATTAAGATTCTGGTGGCAATGGGGAACTGTTGAGGGGAAGGAGCTGACAAACATATTCCTCCTATGTCAGGTCCCTTCAGAAACATACGCATTTTAACTTGGCAGAAAAGAAGTCATCCTTACAGCTGCTTCTCTGCCTGGCTGTCACACACCTAGGGCATTGGTGAACCCACCGGTGTTGGTGGTCACACCCCCAGAGATTCAGATTCACTGGGTCAGGTTAGAGCCTATATAGCAGTTTATGATGTAATCTATAGGCAATTCTGACTCACTGCCCATTTCTAGGCATTTGTGAGCCAGATCGGAGAGGGGCTGAGTGGTTGGGGTCTTTTCTGAAGCTCTAGAAAGTGGAGCAGATGGGTAAGGCTACCCCTGAGCATCTTGAGGACTGAGGCCCAGGGTATGACTGTGCTAGTGATGAGAATGCTAATATGAGCTAGAAATAGCCTGACCAATCAGGCTGAATCCCAGTCCACCTCCCCACACCTCCCAGTTGTTCTCTCTCCAATCATGGCGCACCCCTGGGGATTCATTGCAGTGCATTGGCTGCTTCTATTTTTAGTGCCATAAATACCTGCTCTGAAAAAGAAAGGTGTTATGCATAATTGAAGAAGCACATGCATCTCAAATTAGAAACCTCAGCAAACACTTGTAAATTCAGGCAGTGTCTTTCATATGACCTTGAAGTTACCAGACAGTCTTGTCGGTGGCCACTTAAATGTGAGATTTTGAAACAAAGAGATGTCATAGAACAAAGGCAATTGACAAATCATTTTCACAATGCTTGCAACAGCCAGGAAGGTAAACATGTTAATCAACAGCTTTTCATGTTAGCTCCTTGGAAGGCCCAATTCTCTGACTGCCTAATGTTTATAAAGTCATCCATAGCCCAATTAGCTGAGCGTTTATAATCTCCCATTACCCTCACATCAACACAGAGAAATGATGAATTATTTTGCATTCATAGTAATGCCGTTAATCAGGATGCATTCATTGGGTATTAAGAACTGGAAGTGGTGGGCAATTGTATTTGAATTCTACAGGAATTTAGCAATTGATTGACTAGTACTTGATGAGTTGAAAATGTACTAATGGAAGATCAAGTGATACAATTCCAACTGATTATGAAAAGGTGACAAGTAGACATTGAAAATGAGATTAAATAAATGAAGAATTTTCACTAATAGTGAGCCAACAAAATTTCAAAGAAAAGTGCAAATTAATTTTCATGTTCTACCAATGGGAACTGGCATTAAAAATATGTCCAATTAGGATGTAGTTTTCATAAGCAATGAGGAAGGGCTTCTTTTTTTCTAAATGGAGATTACCTAAGGTCAGAAATAGGCATAAAGAGAGATTTGACAGGCCTAGTTGTAAGTTTTATTTAAAAAAGGGATTTTATAATTTGAATATTTTTATACCACTAAGCCTATTATATTGCATTATATTGGCCAGTGCCTCTCTTGAATTAACTGCTTATTATATGTTTTAAAAATGTCTTTTAATTGTATGAATTGTCATTATACCTCATTTATTCAACACACACACACACACACACGCACACACACTTTTTATAACTTTAAGTGAAGCCTAGAGCCTCATTTTTTAAAGTAGAACCTAGGCATGAATTGTTCAAAGTGGCAGATAATAAGAATTATACTATTATGAATGCATGGTATAATTTTGTTTGGACAGTATTTTTAACCTTTTATTGAATTTATTAGGGTGACACTGGTTAACAAAATTATACAGGTTCCAGGTGCACAATTCCACATCATCTGTACACTGTATTGTGTGCTCACCACCCTAAGTCATCTCCTTCTCTCACCATTTATCCCCCCATATCCTCTTTCACCTTTCCCCATCCCCTTCTGATAATCATTACACTGTTTGAACATTATTTTAAAATTCTAGCAATAATTTTTTAAAAATTCCATTTCAGAGGCTTGACAGGAGAGGGGCTAAGTTAGAGGACTCTTTAAATGATCTCCTTGCTTGCATACCAGCACTGCATTTTTCTCAGGGGATGGACGTACTTCCAGAGCCTTTTCCTTGGACCTACACCAGTGTAAGATCCAATTATGTTCCACTTTAAACAGGTGTTGGTTTTTTATGTTGATGTTAGTGATGATAATGATGGTGATGACAGTGGAGATGATGGTGGTGATCATGATGATGTTGATGGCTGTGGTGGTGGTGATGGTGATGGTGATGATGGGGGTGCTGATGAGGATGATATAGTAGTGATGATGATGATAGTGGTGATGAGGATGGGAGTGATGAGAGTGGTGGTGGGGTGATGATGGTGTTAATCATGATGATGGTAGTGATGACAGGGGGTATGATAATTGGATGATATTGGTGGTGGTGATAACAGTGATGGTGAAGATGGAGGTGCTGCTGCTGCTGCTGATGATATAGAGGTGATGAGGATGGGAGTGATGATGGAGGTGGGGCAATGATGGTGTTAATCATGATGATGGTGGTGATGATAGGGGTTATGATAATGGGGTGATGGTGGTGGTGATGATAATGATTATGGTGATGATGGCTGCTATTAAAGGAGTGTTTGTGTCCCTAAGGAAGAGAAAGGAGAGGGGGAAATGATGGAGTTAGTATTTTGTGACTTTGGGACACTAAGCAGTAACTAGATGATGATTCCTTCGAGTCAGGTGGCAGAGGGGGATGTGGCATAGGAGGAGGAGTTTTATATGAATCTTCTGCAGGCCTGTGTTGGTTAGTGTGCAGTGTAAGCTGTGTCATAGAGAGACCTCAAACAAGTTCCAGGTTAATTTGTGTCTCATGTTACAGTCTCAAGGGAGCTGGTCCAGGATGAAGTGGGCAGCTCCACGTCCTCCACACACAGATTTAGTCTCTACATTCAGGCAGGCTGCCTTGGCTGTCACCATTCACTGTGGCACGTGAGCCAGTGTGAGTGTGGGGGGCTCATGCTTCATCTTCTTAAATGTTCACAGTGCCACTCATCCTGGCACCAAGGCCATGAAAAGAGGCGTGCTCTTTCACTGGTGGCCCCATCCCCAGCAAAAACTCCCAATTCTATTATTATTAAGGGATATGGGAAGAATAGATACCAACTAGCAGTTACTCCCACATTCAAATACTCAAATCTTACTTAGGATCAGTAATGTAGTCTAATATTAATGGAGAAGGAGTGTGGTAGAGTGAACACCTTGAAAAAAATTAAACTAAAATATTAGCTTCAGGTGTACAACATAGTGACTAGACAATCATATACTTTATAAAACGTTCCTTCTGATATTTCTCGTACCCACCTGATGCCATACATATTTATTACAATATTATTGACTATATTCCCTAATACAAAATAATAGTGAATGTAAACTAATTGAAAAATAAATTAAAATAATAAAATTAAACAAAACCACTGCACTCTGTGCTAGCAACTGTTTACTGTGGGAATAGATACTTCTTTTGGAAATGTATAGAATGTCAGCCTAAGAACTCTCAATCTAAACTTTTAAATTCATTTTAAGCCTCTGTTTTGATATAGAATTTGCAGTTTCTCTGCAGGGTGAATAGACAGAGGATGATGCTGAGATGCTAAAAGTGGAAAGTAGTTTTTAGGTGTTGCTATATCTGACAGCAAGATTTGTTGAGAAAAAAAATCAATCTATATTCAGGTGATAGCAAGTGGATTATATTTCTTTTATAATATCTTACCACTGTCTTTACAATTTCTTTTTATTTAGAGAAAATGATATTATAGTTGACCCATGAACAATGTGAGGGGTACGGATGCTGATTCCATGTAGTCAAAAATCTGTGTATAACTTTTGACTCCCCTAAAACTTTGGTTGTTTCTCGGTATTCATGGGGGATTAGTTCTAGGAAACCCCATAGAGATAAAAGTCCAAGGAAGTTCAAGTCCCTTATATAAAATGGCATAGAACAATGCATACAGTTGGCCTTCCACATCCAGAGAGTCCCAACTGTGGATATGAAACCCAAGGATACAGAGGGCCAGCTATCTATTTATTGAAAAATATCTGTATGTAAGTGGACCCATGCAGGTCAAATCCATGTTGTTCAAGGCTGAACTGTACTGAACGTGCACTTTTCAGTCACTTGGCTAGGCGTAACCTACCTGATGACTTAGCTGAGTGACATTGGTAGAGGTATCTGCACCGTTGCTGTTATGTGCCATTGTGTCTTTCAATTCAAAAGCATCATTGGCCATACCTTACCCAAACATCCCAGAAAATGAGATATTCTGTATGAGAAAATTTTGTAAAAAGCAATTTACTACCTTAAGCATCACAACTTAAAAGCAAGCAAGCAACAACAAAATCCAGCTTTTATATGGAAATTTAAAGAAAGATTCGTTAGAAAAAGTAAAAAGACTGTGAATGAGATCCTGGAGGGTTGGTGTAGCCAGGCACGTTCTTCAGCAAATGAGGCATCATTCGTTAGTATCTGGTGTAGCGACAGCTTTTTTAGTGCTCATTTAATTTTTCTCCTTAACTCCTGATCTGCCAGCATTCTGCATATGTGCACTGTGGGGATAGCTGCGTTCTTTACAAAGTGGGGGTGCATTAGTAAGCCTCATTTTATATCATGTTGCCCTGAACTTGGTCTACATTCAGGCTTGCTCCCTGCCTCAAGGTTGTTTCAGTGTTTTGTTTTGTTTTGTTTTGCTTTTGTCTCTGGCTTGGCATTGTCAAAAGATGATTTATTTCTCAAGTTTTGTTCCCCAAACCACAAGTATTGAGTCACAAATCCACAGGGATCTGACCAACTTATTAAGCTTTGCACTAACCTCCATCCTACCTTCTAAACAGTGGGCATGGGGGAAGGGGTGTGCCTTCCAATGGGATCTGGAATCTGTGATATTTCACACTTCTCATGCCTATCTCATGCCAGCCATGGGACTACCCCAACTATGGACAGTTTTTATAGGTTATAGGTTTGTGCCAGATGACTCGCCAGTCCTAATAGGAAGACTAGGCAGTCTGTTTCCAATACCTACTGCTGAAGTATTTACAGCCAGAATTTTTATTTTGCATGTATGCTTTCCTTTAACAGGAAAGAAAATGGTCTTTAGCCAACCACTGAGGTGAGAAATGCAAATCTCATTTGCTATTAATCCCAATGAGGTAGTAACGACAGAGTCCATTTAAGACTCTTTAGTGTTAATATTAAAGAAGACAAGTGGTAAAATCAACAGTTAATGGCCTGGAGCCAGCCATCTCTGCTCTAACTGATGTATGACCACACCACTGCATTCCAGAGATAATGACTGGACCCCTCTCAGGGCTTTCAGCTTCTCATTGGCCCCAAGGGAGGTGAGTTTGGCCAAGTCACTGTTTTAAAAGGACTGTAATGATGGCAGAACATTTTATTACTGTGTTAATGAGCACAGTGTGGGGTGCGGACCAGGCAGAGTCTTTGTGTGTGAGTTTGGGGAGGGGGTGAGCAGAGGAGAGAAGGATTGAGAGGAGGGAGAAGGAAACCCAACTTTTATTTGTCCTCATAACCAGTTACTCCAGAGTGTTAACGGATTCCTGGATAACCTTTGGAGAAACTTTGCCTTCATTACAGTTTTAAAACTCATTAGGGAAATCACCCAGTTGCGTAGCAAGTAGAAGGGGTCTCCCAAGCCATATCTTCCCTCCTCCATCCCTCCCTCTTCTCTTTCGTTCCTTCTGAAGTTTGAGTTGAACTGTGTAGAGTCTTGGAGACTTTTTCTTTGCATGGCCCCCAGCCTCCCACTTGTAGTTCTTTATGTTCTTCATGATGTAGAAGTCTTATCTTTCCTTATCAATCCCACAATGGAAAAATCATATAGGCATTTCTGTTGTAGCTATTTTTTCTAGTATGATTCTGAAAGGGCTGATAACTATGTAAAACTAAGTTTATGTTGGCCAGTAAAGCTTGTTTCTGGGTCCTGTTTTCTCTCTCTCTCCTCTCCCTAAGTTCACTATTTGTGTCCCATTGATTTAATACCTCTATATTTAGATGAGACCCAAATTTAAAGCGTCTGCCCTAACATTTATAACTACACCTGTCCTACATCTGTCCACCAACTTGACTGCTCCATTTCAGGAGAGGTCTCATCAGTGTCTCAAATTTGATATGTTCACAATGGAAATTTTGATTCACATGCCTACCACCACCACCCACAAAGTTGTTTATACTATCTATGTGTGATTTCTTCCTTTGTTTCCTGTACCACATACAAAAGTCTTCTTGGTTCTTCCTCCAAAATGTGATCTTTGAAAAAGCATAAGTCATGTGTTATTCCCCCGTTTAAAACCCTTCGGTGGATTTCCATTGCACTTGGCATGGAATCCAAATCTTTACTAAGGTTCATGAGACCCCCCAGTGATCAGGTCTCTCCTGCCTCTCTATCCTCATCAAGATGCTGGCCATTGACACACTGATGTCCTCATCCATCTGACATGCTGACCTCCTCAGCTCTTTCCTTGGCACTTTCTCAGCTTTCAGTGTTCAACCTAAAATCTGCCTCCTGCTTGGAGCTCAATAAACAATGACTGAATGTTGAATGAATGAGGTCACTCTCCTGCCATCCCTATACTTTTCCCCACCTCACCCCATGGAATGCATGGTCTCTCCATTTAGGGTGACTCAGTATATCAATCTCATAATCAGAATCATAGACTCTAACTGTGCACAGTTATGATTTAAACAAATGTTTATTCATAATGACTTTCAAAGAACTCTAATTTTACATTTGTTATGGTTGCAATGAGGAATATAAGGCCCAGAAAATGAGAAGAAGATAAAATGTCCTTTTGATAAAAGGTATAAGAGTCCCTGAAGCATTTGATGGAAAGCCTTCATTTTCTTTTCTCCATTTCTGCTTCACTTGTTTTCTGTGTAAGCATTTCCTTTCCTTCGTTTCATGCTGTTTCTAACTGTGATTTGGTTTTCTTTTTCCTTTTCTCGGCCTAGTCTTCCTTTCTCCCTTTCTCTCTTTCCTCTTTTCTCTCCTTTCTTTTATAAATCTCCTTCTTTTATTTCCCCTTCTTGCTTTTAACTTAAATCAAGTCTTAGTTGGAGCAAATTCATAGCCTGTGTAACGTCAGTGCCTTGGATTTTGAAAAGACTATACAAAATGCAGGCGTTGCCAAAGCCCACTCTAAAGTGTCTCTGCAGACAGAACCAGAGTGTCATCCTCAGAGACTCCAGGGGAGGGTGAGGAAGCTTTTCTATCCAGTCCTGGATCAGGAATTATGTTGTGCATATTGATATCACACCATTAAAGAAGAAAGAAATCATGATCCTTTGCTTTGCATTTCTTATAAGTGTTTTAGAAGTGTCCATTGGTATGAGTACTATGTCCAAAAAAAAATCACACTGACTTGCAACAACTCTCAAATGACCACGAATCCAGCCTCAAAGAACTTCGTTTATAAAAGATGAATTCTTTTTCACTCTGTTTTTTTCTGCTGTCCCTTTGTAAAGGGCACAGCTCCTGATTTTGGCATGAGGCATTTCCCAGGGGCTACTTTACTCCCTACCCTAGCTGCAGGTTGATGAAAGTTAAATTGGACAGTATTACTTTTCAAGATGAGGAAGTCCAAGCCTTTTTCCTTAGACATGGTCAAAGAGAGGTGCGAACAACTTACTGAAATTATACTCTGACCTGGAAGGAGCCACCAGGCGCTGATCTCATCGTGTGAGCAGTATATTGCCAAAAATAGCATGCTTATTCTGTTGACTCCCTTTGGGAGATGAGTTGACATAATTAGGAATTACATAGGAGTGTGTGACACACTATTGCAAAGATTGATTTCTTTAATCAATTTTGGCCCTAAGAGACTTTAGGGCCAAAATACTCACAGTTGTATTAAGCAAATAAAGCTTATATAGGAACCTTTATCAGAGTTGTGTCCAAGAACTTCTGAGACCTGTGAAGAAGAGGGAATATCAATTCTGTCTAAATAATCAGAGTTGGCAGAACTTTCAAAAATAGATGAATAAAATGTGCTTTCATAGGCTCACCTACATGCCTCTGATTCAGGGTGGTTGTTACCTTAATAATAATATTACTTGCATGATTTAGATTAGCTTTTCTGCCAGACCAGTGGTTCTTAACTGGAAGCATGTGTCAGAATTATTTAGGAAGTCTTTTTCAGAAAACATGCCTGCCAGGGGCCCATCCTAGACTATTGATTCTGAATCATTTGTGTTGGAGCTCAGAAACATGTACTTGGAAAAAGCCCCTGAAAAATTATGTGGCTTCTGCTTTCAAAACAATCAAAGGCCCACTACTCTGCACTGAACGTTGGTATGGCAGAAACCAGGGGTGACTCATCTTTGTAACCTTAGCATTTAATATGGCCCCTGGTTTATAGATGGGAGCTCAGTAAATGGTCATTGAGATAATGGAAGCAAATTATCTAGAAAACTACACCAGGTATATTTTTAACTGTGCATTCATTCGAATTTCTACCAGCTAAGTACATTTAATAGCTGAATAAAATTTAAAAAATAATCTTTGGAGGGAGGTCTCTTCAACAGAATTACAAAGCATTATGTGGTCTAAATGCTTAGAAAGTAGACAGATGATATAGATTTCAATCATAATAGCAAGGGTATGAAAAACACCTTTATAATTACCGATATCTGATTGACCTCTATTATTTTATGTGTAAAAATATCTTTTCGAATAAGAACTCTGGTAGCATCCCAACATTGTTCCAGGCTCTGTGTCCCTATCAAGGCTAATCACAAATGAATAAGCAAGCATTTCCTTAAGAAACGGATCTATGCATTCAAATAATTGCTGTTCTTCATGTTAGATGACAAAACATTCTGGAAACTCCTCTTCAGGAATTGCCTTTGCCACTCTCTCATTTATAGGGTGTCCCCCAATAATGTATACACACTTGAAATGATTATAAAGTCAGTGTTTATTAACATACAGTTCATTTTCAAAATTTAAAAGAATCTGTAGAATGAATAATTTATTTTTATCAATGCCTGTTTTCAAACTGATGACTGTTATGGTCCAGGCACTGGACCGAAGCAATGAAATTGCAAACATCAAGCATCACTTTGTTCGGTATTTGTGCGCCCTCAGTTAGTCAACTGTTGCTGGTTTTGCCCCGTAAACTTTATCTTTCATGTATCCCCATAAAAAGTCTAATGAATAAATTTCCTTTGTTCAAACTTAGTATGGCTTCACCTATTATTTCAAATAAGTTAAATCTGAAAAGGAGCGAAAATTAAATGAGTTATCAGCTGTTAAAGTGTATACAAAATTTTGGGGATGCCCTGTGTCCCCCCCTAAAATCCAAAAGCATTTTAGGATGAATTTCTTTTGTTCAAAGCTTACTCTGGCTGAAAGGAAACATCAGTTGATCGGTTAAAGTATGCATACATGTTTTTGGGACACCCTGTATACACCCGTATCCTGACTTCCTGCTTGCCACCTCTCTGACTTGTCCCTCGCCATCAGGAAGATTTGGTAAAGGTGGTATAACAAGAAACCACCCAAAACATAAACTAATCAGGGACATGTATGTGATAGTATGTACTTGAGATGGATGGGTTGAGCTCAGAGGGGGCTGGGATATTGAGGAGAAGCTCATGAGTAAGGTGAGATCTGAGCTAGGAGATGGAAGAAAGATGAGTAGGCCAGACAAAGGGGGCTTCATGGAAGCATTTAAAGAGTAGAGGCGAGCAGGCCGTGTGAAGGTGGCTGGGAGGAGGTATGAGGTTTCTATCTAGTGCGGGGCCCTGATGGAGGAAGTAGAAAACTCTACAGAGGAGGTACCTTTGCCTAAACCATCCTGTTTCTTCTGTCCTAAAGCCAGTTTACCATAAAGTCCTCAATAGGAAATCTTAGGAAGGAAGCAACTAGTCTCTGTGGATGTAAAATGCCACCCCGAGTCAGGCCTGCAGCACCAGCCTTTACCAAGACACCAAGAGACACTGGCCTCCTAATTCCAAACTAGGAGTTGAGGTGTGTCTCCACTCCACTCTGACTTGCATTCATTTCCCATCATAACCTTGACACTTGTGAGTTGGATTCAGTCTTCTGCTCTGTTTTGCACCCATCTTCTGCCTGTTAAAATGATCTCTTGCATTAATGTAAGACTGTACTTTGCAGGTTCCTGGTCTCTGGATGTTCCTCAGGACAGGAGGAGCAGGAGACTGTCCTCTCACTTCATGCCTGTGTCCAATTGTAATCTCAAAAGCACCCTGTTTTGATCTGAGAAGAGCCCCAGTTTTGATCATAAATTCTATAGTCACCCTACTTTGGGTCCATTATCCTTACTTAACACATGAGAACTTTGGGGCTCAGAGAGGCATGACTGTCTAGAACAGCGGTTCTCAACCTGTGGGTCGCGACCCCTTTGGCGGTCGAACGACCCTTTCACAGGGGTCGCCTAAGACCATCCTGCATATCAGATATTTACATTATGATTCATAACAGTAGCAACATTACAGTTATGAAGTAGCAATAAAAACAATTTTATGGTTGGGTCACAACATGAGGAACTGTATTTAAACGGCCAGAAGGTTGAGAACCGCTGCTCTAGAATCATTTTCACCACCTGGTCTTGAGCACTATTTATGGGTAACACAGGAGTCTTCTCCTGGATGATGGAGGTGTTAATTATAAGTGATTTATTTTGAAATTTAAAATTATATATAAATAAGTGAATATTCTTATTAGAAAAAAAGACACTCTCTTAGTAAAATAATTATATCATTGATACAAAATACTTACAGGATTTATTTCTTTATTCCAATTGGAGACTATATTTACTCCTTATTTATTTCTACTTACTATCTATAAATAGCCATACTAGACAAAGATCATGGAATGATAAATATGATGGATCAATGATACTGCAATCAATATTCAACTACCATTGGTCCTGTATTATTAGTTGGTTAAAGCCATATAAGTTAAATTGATATTGTGTAGCCAGATTGGTGATGAAGTAAGCTAT
This sequence comes from Myotis yumanensis, assembly GCF_028538775.1. Taxonomy (NCBI): domain Eukaryota; kingdom Metazoa; phylum Chordata; class Mammalia; order Chiroptera; family Vespertilionidae; genus Myotis; species Myotis yumanensis. The sequence continues at coordinate 29,073,649 of NW_027223759.1, read as the reverse complement.
TCACTGATAAACCCAACATAGAATACCAACCTGTATTGCATGTCTGCCCGTGAAGGCACAGAGTCTGCCCAGGAAGGCTGGTAATGGGGGTATATTTAGTGCTATGACTACCCCCGGTAACCAGGAGGCAGGAGTGTTGGGAGATGTAGGCAGGTGACTTCCTGGGAGAAAATGGGTTTAAATCAGGGAAGTTGAATTCTAACATGCTAGAGCAGGGATGGACTTGAGAGAAAGAGCGGCCCCCAAGGGCGAGGGCGGGAGCAGAGCAACGGGTCTAAGGGATGACCGAAGTGGCAGTCGCTCCTTTTCGTTGGCCTTGGGTGTTTCTCATGGGGGAGTGGCTGTCTGAAAGGCATGAGGCTACTGCGTGTGCTTTATTCTTTTGCCTAACTCAGTGGTCGGTAAACTCATTAGTCAACAGAGCCAAATATCAACAGTACAACAATTGAAATTTCTTTTGAGAGCCAAATTTTTTAAACTTAAACTTTATAGGTAGGCACATTGTTATTAACTTAATTAGGGTACTCCTAAGGCTTATGAAGAGCCACATTCAAGGGGCCAAAGAGCCGCATGTGGCTCGCGAGCCACAGTTTGCCAACCACGGGGCCCTAACTTAACGCATTTCATCTTTTTGGCCAGACTTGAATGCTGCCTAAACTAAATTCAGAGTCTTGTAAAAAGAATGTTGGTAAAATTCACATTTCCTCTTGTCCCATTTCCTTTTAGGTTTTGTGAATGATTCTGTGACTAAATCCATCGCGGCTTTGCGCTTGACTCTGGTGGTGAAGACCAGCACCTGTGCTCCAGCGGAGAGCCGTGCGCCTGACTTGGAGTGCTCAGGAAAAGGGGCCTGCACCACGAAGCCAGCAGAGGTAAGGGGACGCCGGTAGCCTGGAAAACATATATTGATATAAATGTATTTTAAGAAGCCCCCCACATTTCTGGTTTCAATTATATTCCAGTATGCAACACACAGATATAGAAATCTCCATATGATTTCTAAAGTAATTATGATGAGTTTGTACAGTGCTAGCCCTTCTTGCTTTGGTAGAACCAGAGTTTTTGTGAGAAGTCCTCAACATACCTGGTAGCAGAATAAAGAGAAATGGAAGGAAGGAAAGGTAAGCAAAGAGTCATTTATTTCCCAGTTATTACAGAACTAGAGGCCCAGTGCACAAAAATTTGTGCACTCGGGGGGCAGGGGGAGGGGGGTCCCCCAGCCCGGCCTGTGCCCTCTCGCAGTCTGGGACCCTTCGGGAGATAACGACCTGCTGGCTTAGGCCTGCTCCCGGGTGGCACAGGGCAGGCCCAATCCCTAAGTGCAGCCCCTCGTCAGGCTCAGAGCAGGGCCAATTGGGGAGTTGGGGCACCGCCCCATCATGCACAGAGCAGGGCGGATCGGGAGGTTGCGATGCCACCTTCAGTCACGCTCAGGGTAGGGCCGATAGGGGGGTTGGGGCACCGCCCCCTGTCACACTCAAGGCAGGGCTGATCAGGGAGTTGGGGCGCTGCCCCCTGTCACACACAGAGCAGGGCCAATCAGGGGGTTGAGGAGCTCCCCCCTGTCACTCACAGAGTAGGGCTGATAGGGGAGTTGGGGCACCGCCCCCTGTCACACACAGAGCAGGGCGGATCAGGGGTTTGGGGCACTGCACCCTGTCACACTCAGGGCAGGGCCAATGGGGAGGTTATGGCTCTACCCTGTCACACACAGAGCAAGGCCCGTGGAGGGGGGTTGGGGCGTCACCCTCTATCACCCACAGAGCAGAGCCGATCAGGGAGTTGGTGTGCTACACCCTGTCAAACACAGAGCCGCAGGGCAATCAGGGGATTGGGGAGCTCCCCCCTATCAGGCACAGAGCAGGGCCCGTGGGGGGTGGGGGTTGGGGGGCCGCACCCTGTCACACACAGAGCAGGGCCAATCAGGGGGTTGGGGAGCTCCCCCCATCAGGCACAGAGCAGGGCTGATCAGGGAGTTGGGGTGCCTACCCCTGTCACGAACAGAGCAGGGCGGATAGGGAGGTTGTGGCCCCACCCCCGTCACACACAGAACCGCAGGGTGATCAGGGGGTTTGGGTGCTGCCCCCTGTCATGCTCATCCCAGTGCCAGGAGCCTCGCTGCTCCTCTGATCCCGGTGCTGGGAGGCATATTACCCTTTTACTATATAGGATAGAGGCCTGGTGCACAGGTGGGGGCCGCCTGGTTTGCCCTGAAGGGTGTCCTGGATCAGGGTGGGGGTCCCCACTGGGGTGCCTGGCCAGTCTGGGTGAGGGGCTGAGGGCTGTTTTCCTGAAGTGAGTGACTGAAGCTTCCAACCGCTCCTTGTTTTCTTTTCTTTTTTGTTTTTTATTCTGGGCCAGCTTTAGCTCTGAGGCCTCGCTGCTGAAAACATCGATACAAAGTTTCGGTCCACCTGGCTTTCAGTCCAGCTGGTTTCTGGAGTTTTGTTTAGCTTCTTATTTGCAACATAGTACATAGTTGCTTAGAGTTGCAACTGAGAGGCCGGCAAGTGAGGCGGGGAACGTTGGAGTCCGCAGCAAGCAAGCCTCATGCTTGCTTCAGTGCCTGGCTGCCGGCCGCCATCTTGGCTGACAGTTAATTTGCATATACTCACTGATTAGCCAATGAAAAGGGTAGCGGTCGTATGTTAATTACCATGTTTCTCTTTTATTAGTGTAGATTCCCTCCTTAGATTTTGCATTTTCCTCGTGCTAATAACAGTTACAGAAGTGAAAATATGAGAAGGAATGGAGAAGAGGCAGGGACCAGAAGGCTGACATTATTTTTGACCTTTGTGGACTAGCATTGTCAATATTGTGGGGGACCTGAGTCTTGTTCCCCGTAGTTCAGGTCCCAGGGGCAGGGGTCAAGGGGCAGGCGTCAGGGGCTGAGTATAGTTTCTCCTTCTCATTTTCTGGTTAGTGATGGGGTAAAGGAGTCAGACCAGAAAAGGACCAGAGCAGCCACTGAGGCCAATTGCCATCAGTCTAGGGCTCCCTTAAGGCAATGGCAGATGGACCCCAGGCGCCATCTGAACGCCAGGAGTGAGAGACCCTAATCCTAACCCTTACAAGGGAGCCTGTTCCACAAGGACACATCTACTACTCTTAGCACTCACTGTTTCTGTGTCCAGCATGCTTGCCTCCATTTCCCTCTCCCCAGTTCTACACCTATTTACACTGGAGTTCATGTTAAGTAAAGTGGGTCCCTCAATAGAAAAAGAGTATGAGTTGTTTTAGACCAGTGGTTCTCAATCTTCCTAATGCCGCGACCCTTTAATACAGTTCCTCATGTTGTGGTGACCCCCAACCATAAAATTATTTTCGTTGCTACTTCATAACTGTAATTTTGCTACTGTTATGAATTGTAATGTAAATATCTGATATGCAGGATGTATTTTCATTGTTACAAATTGAACATAATTAAAGCATAGTGATTAATCACAAAAACAATATGTAATTATCTGTGTGTTTTCTGATGGTCTTAGGCGACCCCTGTGAAAGGGTTGTTCAACCCCCAAAGGGGTTGCGACCCACAGGTTGAGAAGCGCTGTTTTAGTGCAATTTTAAGGGTAGCACTGGTCAATTTTCTGTGGTGACACCTCCTTGTGGTAATGCCAGCACCTTCAGTAACAGTGGCGGGAACTTGGATAAGTGGAAGGAATGGGGTAACTGAAAAAAGAGATGTTGGAAGATATTGCTCATGCCATCTTAGAAAACCCATGATTTTGATATATTATAGGTGTAATGCAATGGCTCAAATATACCATTTTTTTTTCTGTAAGATATCCCCTGGAGGGGGCAGAATGCTGTCAGAACCCAAGAAAGCAGTGGAATAATAATTTCTGCTTAATCTTAGTAGAGGAACACAGACGTAAACCAAAGTCACATATGAAATCCCTGGGGGAGGGGAGAGAGCCTGGGGTAAAGCCAGGAGGTGGAGTATGAGGTTTCCTTTACTGAACCGAACCTTCCCTGTGGGTCCATTTCTGTCTGTCTCAGCCAACTTGGACCCAATGCTTCTCTTTCTTGAGAGGAAGCTTCATTTATCAACTTATTTTATGGGGAAAAGGGAAAGACACTAATGTTCTGCAACAGTCAAGGCTAGAGTACAATAACTTGAGAAAAGATATGGAAACCATGGAAGAATGTCAGAGCTCCCCAGTGAGGCTGAAAAGGGGGGACACATGGGTCTTCCCCAGATTCACATTCCCAGTGAATGATTCTGGGGCCTGATTAGCCCTCAAATGTTCATATTGGCAAAAGAGAAATGTCTTAAACAGGAACAGAGGGCTGTTCTCAGAATTTAGGACTGACAATGTGGTTCAGATTCCTTGTGAGCTTTCTCTTACAATGGATGATACTTCTGGGGAAACTTTTCATTCATAAAGTACTCACCGAATTATCCTGAGGCATCATGTTGGCGGCATGTGGCCCCACCTGGGTCTCCTTGGCATGAAAGCTCTAGCTCAGAGGCTGTGCCTGGTGCTTTAGAAATGACTCATTGAAAAGGTTGTGGAAGTGGTTAGCACCTGGCAGGTAACTTGGAAAACTGAAAAAATGACTCAAAAGCTTGAGTGAGGAATCCATGCTAATTTTAGCAGATCACTGTAGAGGAAACACGTTCATTACGGGCACCAGCTCCTTTGAATAGCTGTTTACCTCTCCCTGAGATGACACCTCCTCCCTCTGCTGCCACCTCCCATGTCCACCACGTGGCTTCTAGAGTATGGAGCCTCTGCTGTTGTTGATTCAGTCAAAGCCCACATGTACCTTCAGTGGATTTAAGGAAATTGTGGCAGTCATCTAATCTGAGCCATTATAATCATCCCTGGTGACTGTAAGCAAATGATTAGGCTGAAATTATCATGTCCATTCATAGACCCACTTTGTTCTCTTGGATAGAACAATCTGGAAGCCAGTCCTATATAGTTCATAAAAAGATGGGGGAATTTGAACTACCATTGGCAGGAGTGGGGATGCAAAGGAGGCTCATCTTTTTTGTGTCTACTTGAATTCCAGTGGCTTCTTGTGATTGTTGTCATAATTTACTAGTCATTGACTAACAAGATTGTTATCATCAAGTTTGTTTCTTTTTACTCTTTCCAAAAATTAGAAGTTATACGGTCTAACCTTAAACTCAATGCAAAATAGAAAGAACTCTATGGTAGTTTAATTCTTTACTGTTGCTAATCATTTTTGTAACTTTTTATTGGATCATCCATAAAAATAAAAGCAAATCTGTTATTTCCACGCTACTCTCATTTGGTAATGGGGCTCATTTCTTTTCTGTCACGTATACTTTGGCTAGAAGATACTTCACAGTTCTGAGTTGATGGGTGACTTGTGATAAAAGTAAACTTGCTGTTCTTAGATATGGCCCCATCCTGGGAAGGTCTTTTTAAATTTTTACTATAGCACGGTAGGGAGCTACCTTTTAAAAAACTCCTTTTATTATAACAGTTGACTGATGTTTTCTTTATGAAATATTTGGACTGTTGGCCACTGCTTCTCTTTGTATCTTGTCAACAAGGTTGGCTGTTGCCTATTTGATGATTCCTTAATTATCTGAAAGGTGTGTCAGAGAGTCACAAAGACCTCTTTGCTGGTGTGGGCCTTAAGTCTTCTTTAGATTCAGTTAGGTTCCATGGACCCTGTCTCCCAAGAGCAAGAGATGTGTATTAGTCAAGGTTTTGCAGAGATACAGAAGCAATAGGAGACATATTTATGATTTATTTTAAGGAATTTGCTCATTCTGGATCCACTCATTGTGGAGTCTCAGTGAGTTCAAAATTTGATTGGGGAGAGGCTAGTGGGCTGAAGACTCAGGAAAGAGTTTCAGTTCAAGTCCAAAGTCAGCCTACTGGTGGACAAGAAGAGCTGATGTTGCAGATGAAGTCCAAAGACTGCTGGGAGAATCCCCTCTTGCTTTGGGGAGATCAGCCTTTTGTTCTATACAGGCCTGCAACTGATTGGATGAGGCCCACCCTCATTATGTAGTTCAATCTGCTTTACTCAAAGTTCACTGATTTAAATATAAATATCATTCAAAAACACCCTGATAGAAATATCCAGAGTAATGTTTGACCAAATATCTAGGCACCATGGCCCAGCCAAGTTGACATATAAAATTAACGATTACAAAACTTTCTCTCCAATTCATTGTTGTACCCTTTCTACTCAATTGCATTCCTTGCCCACAGAATTAAAGGAGTAGTTTTAAAATTTACTTTGCCTAATATTTGCCTGAGGCCCTTGACACAAAGTCATATTCCAGGCCCCTCACTCAGATTATGATGCCTTTTGTTAGACAGATGGTGATTCTGAAGCAAAAGTAGGTTGTGGACCATAATTCTGGAAATAGAGCTATTAGAAATAGTGCTTATACTCTTCCCATTCTTGCTGATTTCATAACACAAATATGCAACATCGTTTTATTCAGAGATTTCACTGTTAATAAATTCAAGGTCACGTGGAATTAATAAAAAAAGATAACTGCTGACAAATGATATAATGGTTCAATACATATCCCCAAACTATATTATTTGTTGGCTCAGATTTATATTGATAGATAAGTAGGGTCAGGCCCTCATTCTTAAAAGGTTCCTTAGAAATCTCTCTAGCGCTAGCTTAGGAATCCATCATTGTTAGGCTATTTGGATCAGATATTAGAGCTAACTATTCAGATTGTGTTTTGAGAGAGAATTGAACTGACATCATGGCAAATTCCTTAAAATAAGGAATTTGATAATTCCCCTTAGAGCCTGTATCTTAATTTTGTCTCCAGGGGTTGGCCTGCACATGAGAAAAGCACTAGCATGTTGGGCTCTTGAAGATTCCTGACCTTCTATTACCTCCTTCCTTGCTCTTAGAAGTCAAAGGCTCAAATTCTAGAAAGTCCTAGACTTCCTATGGCCAAGTTCTTCTGCCTGGGTTTGGTTTATAGGAAATAAATCACTGCCCTGAAGTTGTTTTTTATTCATAACTTGTTAACATCTGCTGTCCTTGTTCTCCAGCCCATGTGGCCTGGGCAGGCGATACTATCCTTCCCCTCTACTTAATTCTTTTTCCTGTTTCAAAAGCATGTGCTTCTTTGTTAGGGCTTGAAGTAAATTCTCATTTCTGAGGTTTGTTTATTTTCTATTTCATTCCCAGAGCAGAGAGAGGAGCATGCCTCAGCTGTGTGCAAGAGCACCCTTTCCAGCTTCCAACCTGAGCTTCTCTCACAATCCCTGTAGGGGTGTTCCCTCCCTCCCCTCAACCCCCATCTCATTCTTCCCTCAGATTTCCATAGTTTTCCACATGCTGTTCCCTCCATCTGGAATCCTTAGTTGCCACACCACCCTACCCCCACTCTCTGCCCCTGCCCTCCCACCTTCCTAACTATACTTCAGTCTCAGCTTAAACTCTTTTTGCTTCCGGAAGCTGTCCCTAATCTCCAGTGCAGATTCCCTCCTCTAAAACCCTGTTGCATTTTATTTTTCTTATAAGACACATGAGTATTGATGTATGCTTGTATTTCTTTACATCCATTATTATTTGTACTCACCTCACTGCAGAGTTATTGTCTGTCATGTGCCTGGTACTGGCCAAGGCTCAGGAGATACACATTTGGTTAGAGATGACATGGCCTTTGAGACAGAGTTGGAAGTTTGTGGGGGCAGGGTGCTGGTGATGCAGGCTGGGCTGTGTTCTGTGAGCCCTGAGACAGGCCTGACTCAGATGTGGGATCACTGGGCTTCCCAGGGGAGTCTCAGCAGGTGAGTTCCTTGATCTTGTGATCTGCGCCTGCTTCCTTTGGCATCCATTGTAACAAATAGCATGTGCTGTCCGCATGGATGATGCTGAAAAGGTGCCTATGAACCGAATGAACAAAACAAACAAAAGAACAAAAATATGATGGGAAACCAGTTCTCCGAGTGTTGAGTTAGATATATAATTTGATATGTAATTTGAGTTATCTGGTAAATAACTCAATACGGGAAGGGCATGGTGAATTTCATTTGATAAAGTGACGGATGGAAAATAGTCTCTGTCCTGAGGTTCTCACAGACAGTGTGACCCAGGACGCTGTAGTCACCACTGAGGACCTCCTTAAGCAACGCTGCCAATCCCTTCCCTGTCGTTTCCACAGGAAATAGGTCAGAATAATCGGAACCAATGGAATCGTTGATGTCATCCTTCTGTTGGTTTGAATCCTCTGTGAACCTCTCTCAGGCAGTAGCAGCGCGCCGGAGGGCAGGAATGGATGTCGCATTCTCTCACCCATCACTTCTCTCAGAGCTTATCTTTTGATTGTCATTAGCGCAAACATAAGCGCCCTCAAGAGACCTTGCAAAAAGACTGTGACCTGGTAACACTGTGAGAAAGAAATGGGAGGGGAGTGTAGCAGAGGAAGCCCCTCAAAAGATCAAAGAAGGGCCTCACTGTATCCTAGGCACTCAGGTGTGGAGCCCTTTTCTCACAGTTCGGTCCAGTTCATTATATCCCTCAGACTTTACAAAGAGGAGACATACTCATGATTCTGCATCAAAGTCAGATAACTATCATTCTGAGATTGCAATGAATAATTTTTAGAACATGGAAATAAGGCACTGATTAAATGATGTCTCAGAGAAGAAAAACCATCACTTGGAACTTGGCAGGCCTGTTTTCCTTGTCTTTCCATAAAATACTTATCCTTTTGCCCTATTTTTCAGTCCATAATTCAATGAATTTAGCATGAGCTGCTGGGAATAATGAAGCTGAATGGCTTTGCCTGAGGAGGGCATCCCCTTTAGGGATCTGGAAAGCATCGCGGTGCTTTGCTCACACACACCAAAGGAGTTTATGCTACTCCTCATCTTGGATAGTCATTTATTTCTGCACATTTCCATTCTCTCACCCAGCGTTCTGTGAGCACCTCTATGTGTTAGGCATGGAGCTTCACCCCCAAAAACCACAGGGGAGGAAAACCACTTGACTCCCTGATCTCCAGATGTTGAAAGTCAAAACACTGGCATCGGGAATCATTGAACTTGACCTTCACCTGATGCCCAAATCTCCTCTGAAACATCAACTTCTGCAGCCTTCCTCTAATTAAATATCTAGTCAGTGCCCATTTGAGGTATTTCTTTCATATTAGTAGGGGGAAAGAAATCATTTAAATGTTCCCTATCATGGACTTCTGTTTTTGACAATTACCTCAAATATGGCTTTAAAGTGCAAATAGTAATAACAAAAAGTACAAATGGACTCATCTGTCTCCCTGAAGTCTGACAGTTTGGAGCTTTAGTTTGATGATGGTATTTGTCTTTTCCTTTGTGACATCCTCTGAGCTTCTAAAAGCAGCCTGCCTTTGCAGCTTATCCTTCCAGTGGGAGTGTTAGGTAATTCAGAATGACCTGTGGTGTGTTAGGGGATTGTCCAGCATAACTTCCCCCCCAACTGGACAGAATGTGTCTTAATGACAGACAGAGTCCAGGTTCCTTCCTGGTATTAGAGAGATCTCCCCTCCCTTTCAGAATAGCTCCCTGCTGGCCATCCTTGTGCCTCAGTCTCTAGACCTTGGCCCCCATTCGCTGCTGATAGCTACAGACTCATGTGAAGATTCCTCCAGTGGATGTGGTGTTTGCACTTTTATTTACAAATATGTTTGACTTCACTTAGCCCAGTGCTTTTCTGATTTTTTTTGGTCTTAGGACTCCCTTGCATTTTACAAAATCATTGAGGTCCCCAAAGAACTCTTGGTTATTGGGCTCCATCTACTGATATTTATTACATTAAATTAAAACTAAGGTATTAAATATTTATTATTGCTTTTAATTAATAAACCCATCACATATTATCAAAAATGACACCTTCTTTATGAAAAGTAACTATATTTTCCAAAGCAAAAAAGAATTTAGTGAGAAGTAAGACACCATTTTCATTTTTACGAATCTCTTTAATATCTGGCTCCAAAGAAGAGAGCTGGGTTTTTACCTTTGCTTTTCTATGTGATCTATTTTGAAGTGTTATTTTGATTGAAGTATAGGAAGAAAATTGAGCCTCATACAGATTCTCAGTTGGAAAGAGGAGAAGTGTTTTAATAGCCTTGATAGATAATTGAGTATCTTGAAAATACTCGAGAACTGGACAAGCGGCAGATTCATAAAGTTAAATTGAATGTGGAATCTGAAACCATGTCAATGATCTCTTGTACTCTGGTACATTAAAATCCATTGGTCTGTTCTGCATTTTGGATTTCCTACTGATGAATGGTTTTTATAACATCACAGATTGGTCATTTGGAAAGTAATGGACTTTTACAGAGCTTCCAAATGTTGATACCTTTCATTATATAATATCCTAAAAATCACATCGAGATTAATATCACCACCAATCACATCAAAATTGTCTTTAGGTATTGGGGGTTTGTCAAGCTCATAATGAAAGATAAAAGTTTTCCAAAATCCTAATTTCTCCTTTAAGGCTTTTAAAGCTCAAATGTTATCTCTGACAACAATAACTACTGGTTGTTTTCCTTGAAGTGGCAATCTTCCTCGGTTCATTTGAGAGAAAGTGTCTGCTGAATGGCCAATTCCGAAGAAGCCTAGTTTGCCTGTGAGTCCTTCTTTCAAGGAGAAAGGGTGTTCCATGAAAAATGGGATCCTTAGGTCCTGACTCAAAGAACTGCATGTGTTTACTGAGACAACCCCTGGGCTTTGGGGAGCAGCAGGAATGCTTTATGTTCCCCACCCCCGCCCCGCCGTTTTGTTACCAGAATGTTAAAAAGATGTGTAAGGCTTGAGATTTCATCACATTTTAATTTTACTGCTTCAAGGACATTCTAAGTGAAATTGGCATTTTTCCTTCTGCAACCTTTTCGTTGGTTATTGTTGCAAGCTCTTTAGATAGTAAAGAGGAGCAAGGAAATGAAGGGATTGCCTTTCAGAAAATTGGCTGCTTCCCTGGGCAGGAGGTGGGAGAATCCAGCCAGGGTCTTGCTGTTGGGAGGGCAGCGATGGTAGTGGGCAGGAAGCCAGATCATAGGGGCAAGGAGGGACTCGGGTCACCAACATGCCTTGCCCTTTTGATAAGTTTGGCACGGAGTGGAGGGAGAGAGTGGGCAACTGGGTCAAAAGGAGGGTTTTTATTTCTAGAGCAGAAGATGTGCCACATTGAAATAAACAGAAGGAAAGAAACTGGCAGATGTGACAGGTGAGGGGAGGGGTGTAGTTAATGGAGGAAGGTTCAGAGAAGATGGAATCAAAAGGAGTTGCAGGAGAGAAGATGCAGAGATCTGCAGAAAAAGGAACAAAACTCCCCTCTTTGAGGCAAGAGATGTCAGGCACCAGTCTTAACAGAGTATTAAAACAATTTAAAGAATGGAGGTGAAATTCATCTAATACAAATTTAACCCATTTTAAGGTGAACAATTCAATGGCATTCAGTACAATCAGATGTGACCACCACATCTATCTAGTTCTCATCTCCCCAAAGGCAGCGCTGTACCCATTCAGCAGTCACTCCCCATCCCCTCCCCAGCCCCTGGCAACATCCTTCGGCATTCTGTCCCTATGGATTTACTATTCTTGATGTTTCACATAAATGATATACATGACAGTTTGCATCTGGCTTCCTTTCCTTAGCACAATGTTTCGAGGTCCATTCATGTTGTAGCGTGTGTCAGTACTTCATTCCTCTTTATGGTTGAGTAATATTCCATTGTGTGGATGGACAATAATTTGTTTATCCGTTTATGATTGATGGACATTTGAAACGTTTCTAGCTCTTGCTGGTGTGACTAGTGCTGCTGTGAACATGTGAGTACAAGTATTAGTTGGAATATCTGTTTTCAGTCCTTTTGGGTGTATACCTAAGGAGTGGAATTGCTGGATCATATGGCAATTCTATGTTAGCTTTTTGAGGAAATGTTAATTGTTTCTCACAGTTGCCAAAGAACCATTTTACATTCCTACCAGCGATACATGGGAATTCAAACTTCTCCATATACTCACCAACACTTGCTATTTTTCTTTTCTTTTCTCTTCTTTTCTTTTCTTTCATTTCCCTTTCTTTTCCTTTCTCCTTTCCTTTCTCCTTTCCCCCCCTTCCCTCCCCTCCCCTCCCCTCCCCTCCCCTCCCCTCCCCTCCCCTCCCCTCCCCTCCCCTCCCCTTCCCTTCCCTTCCCTTCCCTTCCCTTCCCTTCCCTTCCCTTCCCTTCCTTTCCCTTCTGACTTTTGCCACCCTAGTGTGCGTGCAGTGTTATCTGGTTGTAGTTTTGAGTTACATTTTCCTAATGACTAATAATGTTGATCAGAGAAAGATTTTTGTTATTTTTTATTTTGTTTTCTAAAAACTCATACTCTGTGCTTTATGTCTTAGGAAAAAAAACACGTTTAATTTTCCCATCAAAACTGAAGTCATATCACCTTTGTGCAATCTTGGTTATAGGGAAAGAAATCATTGCAGACATAACATAGTCCAGCTCCTGGGGACTGGAGATGGCTCTGCCTCTGATTCTGTTCACCTGAGCCACCTGATACTGGTCCAGGCTAAGTGAGCACTGGGATATCAGCTCAATCCCAGGTTATTCTTGGCCTGACATCCATTTAAAAGTTTGGTTTATTTCTATGGAATGTGAGATAAGGCAGATTCAGGGAAGATGCTACTCAAATATTGCCTCGACTGGAAACTGGTCAGGAACCCACCACCTCTGTGAGGAAAGGGTAGGACCATCATCACCCCACACCTGTCAGACTGACCTGAGTCCTTGTAAGGGTTTCTTCCTTCAGATTGCCTTCTTCTTGTATTCCAAGAATAATCCCAAGAAACTTGGCCCAACCTCCATGTCTGTTAATCATCAGCAAGAAGGACCTCATTCTGTACTCCACTTCCTTTGACATAAGGGGCATTTTTGAGGCTAAGATAAGCATTTATGAGCCACGAGCATTAATCCTTTCCAACTTAACACTGGAGGATATTTTGTAGTTTAATGATAATTCTGCAGTTGAGCAGGATATTTCCAAACCAATAAGGGAAAAAGAATCTGGCTCCAGAAAGGAACGAGCAAGCTCTCCCTGGAATACAACAGCTGTGCAGTGATGGATAAATGGAGCAAGGTTACCACAGGCCCTTGGACTGCTGCCCTGAACACAATCCACCCTCTCTCTATGACTGTACTTGGTTTCCACCCAGATTCCGGGCAGGAAATTCGAGCTGTGTCTCAACCTCAGACAGAGGTGACTATGTGACATGTGCAGTGGGATATCATGTAACGCTTGAGTGTGGAAAGAAGGGCACAGAGGACAAGGGCTGACTCCTTCTAGGAGTCAGCAGAGGCCAGCAAATGTGGAATGTTTCAGAGCTGTCCAGAATCAAAGGTCATTAATTACGGAGGACATCAGAACTGTCACACATCTGTTTTTAGCACAGTCACAATATTTTGGCAGGAGACTAGGGGAAAATGAAGCACATGAATAGAAGAAATCCTGGTGGCACCTTATACAGTAGCATTTATACATTCCACAAATAATTATGCATGGGTATTAGTGTCTACATCTAGAAAAAACTTAGAAAATTTACTTTTTCACTTTTTATTCTCTTTCCGTATTATAATTTAATAAGTAAGTGCTTTTCTAACTTCACTACCATGTTTTTTATTTTTCTTTTCTACTAACCATTTCCATTTCTTTACATGCTTGCTTCATTGCATTTTACCTTTAGCCTTTTTCTTTGTATTCTCTGGTCTCGGTTTGATTTAGTCTATATTTAAGTGCTGATAAGCAAAGTATAATAGATAGTTGCCATCAGATGGTGTCAGTAACAGACAGTTGAATAAAATTATATAAATCAGGCAAATTAAACATTGATGCAAGAGGAATTAATGGTCAGCGCACATTAAAATATTAAAAGAACGAGCTACATATCAGGAAAGCATCAGTTGAAGTGATGATGAAGCAATCTGCTCAGGAAGTTTTGTAGGGTCTGGAATGGAAAAAGAACCTTCAGCAAGACAAATGGCAAAGGCCATGGCTAGTTGGAAGTTTGATTAGATTAAGGGTGTGACTGTCCCACAGCCCACGGTCACAGACTGTGGGAACTTGTACTGGAATCTGGTCACTTTTCTTTAAGCTTGAATTACTTTCATTGATTTTTCAATCATAGCCTGCTCCTCTATTTTTAGTTTCTCTGAACACATGGAAGATTTTGGGGTTAGAAAAGATAATATGTTGTGCTATCTAAAATCAGAAGCAGCAGCTAAAGTTGACTTTTGTCTTAGGGCTTCTTTAGGTTGCTAAAATAAATAAAAATGGAAGAAGTATGAGATTCCATATTTAGGTTATTATCATATTATACTTCCATCTTCTACCATAAGAATAATTCATTGTGCAATCTAATAGAATATACCCCATAAAATTCTGATTGGTTTAAATGTCCAGTTTTGCCTGTTGCTAGGCACCCAGGCTTTCCACCCTGGTGGCCTTCTGTACCTGGCCCATCTCCTTGTTCTGCTCCTGTCTGTCTAACTGCCTACCACAGAAGCATTTTGTAAAGAACTTTACAAATTATAGGTGGCACTTGTGATGTACAAACCAATGGAAATGGCTTCTGTTGCCTCCATCAAGAGCCACCTTCCAATGGCCCTGTTGCCCTTGGCATTCCAGCCCTGTTGTCCTTGGAAGTGCTTCCACTCATCTTCTTTTGAACTACCCAAGAATGCTTCTGGCCTGCATGACTGAACTTGACTGACTTTAGTGGAAATCATCTGGGGCTAGACTCATGTTTAATTTCCTTCTCAGAGTTCTAATTTTGAAAGACAGTTGTTGGGAGAAAGTTGATACTTGAATTTCTGAATCAAACTCAATAGCACATACTCTATATACTAACATTTTGTTTGTTGCTGTTTTGCTTTTAAAATCTATCCTGTGACAAGTGTTGGGGCTATTGGCCACAGAAATGGGCAATTAGGACCAGCTGGTTGGCTTAGGAGGTCATGGTTCAATTCCCAGTCAGGGCACTTGCCCAGGTTGTGGGCTCAATCCCCAGTGGAGCTCATGCAGGAGGCAGTTAGTGGATCAGTGATTCTCTCTCATCATTGATGTTTCTATATTTCTTTCCCTCTCCCTTCCTCTCTGAAAGCAATAAAATATATTTAAAAAAAACACAAAAGAAATGGGCAATCAACTGCCTTGTCTTCTTACCTATTGTTTTGAAGCACTTCTCAGCTAAATGTATTTTTAATTTTGTAGTTAAATAAAATTGTTGACAAATATCAACTGTAGCCAGTAATACTCATGAATATATAATTATTCTCCAAGAAGGATACTAATAAAAGGGTCTTCTAAAAAATGACAAAACCATAGTTACCAACGAGCAGTAGTACTGGGAGATAATTTTTTAAAAATGTTTTGTTTTGAAGGTCTTTATTTCGGAACGAAAACACCTTTTAAGAAATATTTCGAAAAAATAAAAGTGACTTGACATTGGTACAATTAAGTTGCCCATCCTTTTGGACAGAAGGCAGTGGGTTGGGGGGTGCCTACTTGGTGTAAGATTCAAGGATATTTAGGGAGGTTCCTTCATCCCAAATTTCCTTGACACATCCGCATGGCAGGATGCCTGTAATCCTGCTATTTGAGCTTCATTCCTATGTAATTACAGCATGATTTCCTATTTAAATGCAAATGGCCCTAAAATGGTATCCCATTAAGGTGTTATCTGTCATTAAGACTAGAATAACTTAGTTCAGTCAGGGGTTGATTTCAGTAGGAAAGAGAATAGTAGATAATTCTAGAAGTCAGGTGCCTCCTGGAGGTGTTGGGTATGAGAACAAGGACCAGGGTTGGGAGAGGTGAGATTTATCAAATTTGGCAGCAAATCTGAGCCTTGGTTTGGTTTTCATGTCTCCCTCGTTTAACGACAGGGGAGGCAGGTGGCATTTGAGCCATTCTCAGACAGCTGTTGTGCCAAATAAACAAAACTACTTTTATTTTAGCGCCTGAGAAGCTCTACGAGAAGTGTTTATCTGGCAACAAAATGACCTTGAGCCCATTCCATAGCAGAAGTCCATTTATGCGGCCCTCAGAGAAAACAGAAATTTGGGCCAGCTCATAGGAGCTTTATTTCCTTCTAACATGTGCATCTAAAAATTATAATTGCAAAAAATTATGTGTTCAAGATTGGTTTTGCACCAAGGACTGCTGTGCATGGCAGCCATGCTACTAGGTATATCAGCCTTTGTTAGCACCTGAGCACATGAAAGAGGAAGTGAGCTTAATGTTTTTTCCCTAGCACTTAGATAGATCTGTGCTGGCTCAAGGACTTCCACACCCCACAGCACTGTGACATGGACAATTTCATTATCCCATCTGCTGATGAGGATACCGAGCTCTAGGGAATTCAACATGCCTTTCCTTTCTTTCCAAATAAAGAACTTCTAAAAGAAAAACTTAGTTTTCCACCTTTCTGTGTAGAGAAAACCCAGTTCTTCCTTACTATGTGTTTCTTTCTTCTGTGGGTTTCTTTGCCTTTGCAGGGAGCACTTCACTTCTGACACTTGTAGTCATCAAATCTGTAGAGGTTTTCCCCACACCAACCAGCAATTCTCAGACACCTGCTAGGTATCCAACAATTTAACAAAATTCTAACTGTATCTACCTAGAGAAAGCATCAAATCCCACAGGTTAAGGGCTCTGTCCCACAAGACTGCCCCTACCCCTTCAGATGACAGTTGCAAGCCCAGGCTATCTGTCATCTGAGCTTCTTATTGACTGGTTATAGATTGGAGGTTCCATGACCTCATCTTGGGTTTGATTAATTTGTTAGAAGAGCTCACAGAACTCAGTGACAAAAGTCTTACATTTACCTGTTTATTAAGGAATATGATAAAGGATAGAGATGAAAAGCCAAATGAGGAAATTCATGGGGTGAAGTCTGGAAGGGTCCTGAGTCAAGGAATTTTTGTCCTTGTGAAGTTGGGGTACATCACCCTCCTTGTGTTTGTCAGACTGGAAGTTCACGGACCATTGTACAGTTGGGGTTTTTGTGCAGGCTTCATCATGTAGGCATGCTCAGTTATTAACTCCATTTCCTGTCTATCTCCCCACTCTGGTGGATTGGGGTGGAGCCGAAAATTTCAAGATTCGCCTTGCCTGTGAACTTACCTTTTGCCACCTCTGAGTTATATATTTGGATTAATTTAGTCTGGAAATTATAATGATTCCTTTCTGAATCTCCTGTAGAAACACATTTATTAGATATAACCTCCCATTTGTTCAATATTAAAATGATGAAAGCAACAAACATTTATTGAGATAAGATTTAATTAAAATGAATGATAGGACCTTCTCTCCTTTGCTGGTGTTATTTCCATTTGTGTGAGTATAAATTCAATAAATTAAGAAATGCATTGACCAGAGCAGGGGCTCTATAATATAAATAAAAATCTTTCATGGTAAAATAAAGATATCATTTTTCCCCTCCTCCAAATGCTGAAGAAATGTCTTTAATCAAAGTCAGTAGTATCAGGGATTGTATAGTCAAGCAAAACAAACCTCTTGGAATTTAAGCTGTGATACCAGTATTCTAGATTTATATGTATATTCTCATTTCAGTAGGAAAACAAGGGGTTGAATAATTGCATTCACTCTCCGTAAAGAAGGCTGAATTGATCCCTTATATCAGCTCTCTATGTTTTACTTTGTTGTTTATTTACAATCTCTCTCTTTGGATTGGACTTCAGACTATTCAGAAAGGTATGTAAACTATAAAATGATCTATTTAGAGGAAAATAGATGTGAAGACTAAGGCAAAGGAGAAGTATAGATCCAATGGGAAAGTAAATCTAGGTTCAAGTTATGAATGACCAGAGGAAGACCTGAATACCAGCTGAAGACGGGAATCCTATGGGATAAGTGTTGTCGAATATCTGTTGTATCATTTTAGATCTTTCAACAGTTAAATTTTAAAAATCACAACATAAATAATAGAATCTTTCAGTCATAGCACATCTCCTTTTATTTTTTGCCTATTATTGAAGTGAGGTTGAACAGGAAACAAAGTTATAAATAATATAAACTATTTGCCCAAAGTCAGGGAGGTAGACGAACCTGGAATAGGATCTGAGCCAGCAATACAGGGTTTCCTCTTGCTGTCTACACCAAGCATGTCAAACTCAAAGGCTACCATGGGCCAAATAAACAAGGTTTAAGTTTATGTGGGAGCAAAAAAATAAAAGCTTCAATTTTCATTGAAGAAATGTAGGTTTCTATGGAAATGGAGACATGCTGAATATAAAGGTCTGAAATAAATGAGTAATTGTTAACATAAAATAATAGAACATTTTAATAGAAATTAATATTTTTTTCTTGAACATTAACTTACCAGACACTGTATAACTACACAAATTAATAAGCTTAACACAAATAAACTTATTTCTCTTGTTCTCTGAAAGCGAAATATTTCCTGTTGCGCACATCAAACAAGTCAGTCCAAGACTAATGACATGGCAATCGGCTACTAAAATATTCGCTATTAGTATTAGTGGAGAGAAATGGTGAGCCTGCACGTAAGGCATGGAAGGGAAATGAATGCAACACAATTATAATAATCAGTCATTAGTGAATGTTGTAGTTCGTTATTCATAATTATATATAAGAGGATAGTGTAAAAATTAAGTTACAAAATTTTTATTAAAACATTTCTTACATACTGTTATATCGGCTGGGCCACAAAAATATTTGTAGTGGGCCACATGTGGCCGTGGCCCGAGAGTTTGACATGCTTGGTCTACACGGTTGTCTGTGGTTCACTTTTGATAGTGTGTGTGTGTGTGTTTGTGTGTGTGTGTGTGTGTATGTGTGTGTACAGGTCGAGTCCTGAAATCAAATGATCTGTGCTCAACTTTCAACTCTTTAGTTAATTAGCTGGCCCAACTTGGTCAATGTAATCACCCTCTCTGTATCTAATTTTCCTCAAATATAAAGTTGGGATAACAATAGCAATGAGGATAACTGCATTTTGCAAAGCCCTTAGAATGGGGCCTGGCCTTTACTGAATGCTCAATAAATTGTTCACGATGAAGACAATAGTGATGATGACAATAACAGACTTAGTTCTCTAACTAGTTTGTTGTTTCCTAGAGCACATGAACTATAGCTATATGCCTCTGTATGTGCAATGCCAACCTGCTCACACAGCCATTATTCAATGAATATTGTTTGTCCTCCAGGATAATCAGTTGAATATAGTAAGCATCAAATAAGTATTTGTGGAGTTCTGAAAACAACGTGTAAGGAAGACTGCTCTGAAAATAGTTGGAGGAACAGCTAGAGAAGGACTGGATGGATGTTATGGGCTAAATTGTATTCCTATAAAATTCATATGCCGAGGTCCTAACCTACAGCACCTCACAATGTGATTGTTTATGGAGATTGGGCCTGTAAAGAGGAGATTAAGGGTAAAATGAGGTCCTATGGGTGGGCTTTCATCCAATATGACTGGTTCCTTCCAAAAAGAAGAGATTAGGACATAGACATGCACAGAGTGAGCTGACAGCCATCTGTAAGTCAGGGTGAGAGGCCGTCAAAGAAACCAACTCTGCCAGCACCTTAATTTTGGAGTTACCAGCCTTCAGAATTGTGAAAAAATAACTTTCTGTCATTTAAGCCACTCAGTCTGTGGTGCTTTGTGTGGTAGCTTCAGCAGATGAATACAGGTAGAGTAGGAAAGAAGCCCACCAGTGTTGTTTAGCATTTCAGAATGGCATGGAATCACTTGAAGCAGGATCATGACACTGGGGATTTGTGGTTCACATGGGACTGAGACTTAGGTCCATTAAACCTAGGAGTTGAAGAGACCTTTGGAGATCAACCCCTTCAAATCCCTGTTCGGTGCATGAATGCTCCCCACATCCCCTTTCTCAGAATGTCATTTGAGCTCTGCTTCGCAGACTTTGTAACTAAATTCTTTGAATTTCTGAATATCTTAAATTGTAAGAATGTCTTTACAATGAGACCAAATCTGCTTGCCTCTGCCTCTGTATGACCTTGAGCAAGCTATCGAAATTCTCTGATCTATCAGTAGAGAAAGAGAAAAATAATATTGATTTTGCAAGACTGTTGGGAGGATTAAGTGAATCCTTGTGTGGTGCTTGGCATATGATGGGGCTTTCTTCAGTAAATGATGGTTTTGTACCCTGTCCTATCCCCATTGGATTTCTACTTGTAGAGAAAGTTACCACTGTTGTTCATCTCGGCTTTACATTTAGAAATGTAATTCAGAATGAGTTTTCCACCTGAGTTCACCTGAGGAAGATGTTGGGAAGTGCTGGAGTCCAACCCCAGCGGGTCCAGGGGTCCCCAAAGGTGTGGACGGAGTTGGCGAAGAAGGAATGACACGGAGACAGCCTTCAGTTGATCAGCAGCCTAGTCAGGACCTCTAGCCAGGATCTCCAGCCAAAGTTCTGGTCGGAACTCTGGTTAGGAACTGATGAGGTTCTGATGTTTATTGTCTTGTTACATCTTATTTATACCAGCCGATTTTAATCCTGTCAATTTCTATTACAAAGGTTAGGGCGTTTCTTATCTCCATTTCAGAATGGCATGGAATCACTTGAAGTGAGATCCAGGGAGTAAAGATTATGTAGCTTAACTACCCGCCTGGCACTTAATTAAGGGGTTGTATCCCCTCCCTAACCTCAGGGAAAAATCCCCACCTGGGGAAACAACCTTTCTCAGAGAGGTGACCTTGGTTAAAACACATGGCACTAAGGAGAGCAAACATATTAAGAACAATATGCTATATATGCCAGGTCCCTTGAAACATATGCTGTGCTGATGTTTCTTTCCTGCAGCGACTGTGTCAAGCAGCAAGGATGGACCGGCTCCAGCAGGGAAGGATCTCTATTCTCCTTCTCATCAATAACTTATGCATCAAAATGCCCATTTTATTAAAGCCTTTTTCTTACCATTTTCTTTTGGTATAATAATGGAATTTTAAAGTGAGAAACTAGAATGATATGTCATCTACTTGTGGGATCAGGCTATTTTCAGGGAAATTCAATAAAAGATGAGTTTGCAGTGACATTCATTTTTTCAAAGTTGAAACTAGACTTTTGTGAATGGATTGGAATGTTGTAGCAAACACAGATGGCCGTGACTTGAAGATGGAGGCTGACTGCATGGAAATCTTATGCCTAATTATGGCCATGCTCAGAGTGCTGAGAACACATAAGTTGGCAGAATGTGGTTGGAAATGGCGTTTGAACATCTCCATTTTTCCCATGCATACATCCAATTTTTAAGAAGAAAGTCCTTTACAACATTTCCTGAAAGACATTTACTTTTTTCTCCCCTGAGTAATAAAGTGAACTTCAATGTCCTTTGAAAGCAGAGAGTGGGACTGTCATTCATTATTGTTTCTATTATTGAGAATTTAACATTTAAGCCAGAGAAATGAATTCTACGAATTCATGAATGTCAAGTCTTGAATTTAATGTTTAGATGATCTGCGTGTTTCTAAGCCCTTTTTTTTAAAAAAATAAGCTGCTACATTTGCAATTAATGAACCCAAATAGAAGAACAATGGTATGTCTACTGTCTAATGGGAAAATAAGGTAATAAGCAATGAAAATATGTTGTTTAAGTTACATGTGTAATGAATAGAAAAAGACCCAGTTAATAGGCAAGAATTTGAAAAATGTAATTTATACCCAGTTTCCTTTGAGATGGCTCACTGTGTCCCAATAAGAGGTAACGATTTTTCTTCATGGCTGGAGTCCAGGTGTGGCAGTGTGGCCCGGGCTCAGGGAAAGGCTTTCATAATCACTTTCACATCATAAATAGAATTTTCATATAATGTCTTAAATTTTGCATCTAATTCTTTTTGTTTCTTGAAATATGTAATCTGGATTTAGCAAAAGGCATAAAAGAGCATGCTGGATTGATTTAGTTATAGCTCACCTATGCAGAATCAAATGAAAGAGTATGCTATGCTTACTGCTTTTTATCTAGATTTTAGTGTTCTTCAACTTGGTAATTTCAGGCCTGAATGACTACCCAGTCTGGTTCCCATGTCTGTCTAGGAGTTGTGGTAATAGGTCTCTGGCTAAGGATACTGGAACGATGCATTTGTGGCCTCTGTCTCCACTGGTTCAGGGTCAATGCATTTGGGGTGATGGGACAACTGGGGCTACAATGTGACTGATGCTACATTGTTACATGAGTTGGTCGGGCCTCACGGCCTTCCTTTCCCAAAGTCTGCATAGAACAGTATAAGCTCTGGGTGAAGGGGGCCACAGAAAGCCCCTACTTGGGACACTTTCTTCCTGGACAATTGCACCTGGAGCTCATTCATTAACCAGGAGCAAAAACATTCCAGAGCTTTCCTAAGTTAGGAAACCGACTCTACTTCTTGACCTTGCCAGTGTATGGTGAGCTAGTTTTGAGATGTCTTCTGCACTTTTACCCATAGGCTCTAGAGCATAAGCAGGAATTGCTGTCCCCATCGAGGTCTGCACTGGCTGTGCCTTGCTTGTGACCCCGTCATGCTGGGGAAGCTGAGAGGCAGCCAAGCCTCCCCTTGCGTAGGAATCTTTAAGTAGATTCGGTTGTTCCGAGGGAAATGTGCTCAGTTATGTGATTCGTGTTGCCCACAGGAGCAAACTCATGGGTCCCTTAGGATGAGCAGTGCTTTTCCTGGCACTTCGATATGAAATAAATTTCTGGAGTGGGACTTCACATAGGGGGATTGGGCGATGTGCACACAATGCTCTCTGCAACATCTCTGCGGTGAATGCACTAGCAGATTCCGGAAGGAGGAGCTAGACACAGGACACTGAAATGGAATTCTAATGCTTCCAAGTTTTATCTTTCCTTTCATGGGACTTAGCCAGATTTTTAAAATAAAAGCAACAAATTGTTTTATTATAGAAAACTTTAAACATATATAAAATTAATTTGGCAAACCACCATGCCTGCATCACTTAGCTTCAACAATTATCAACTCATTAGCCAGAGTTTTGACCTTGCAGATGTTCAGACATTTAATTATGAATAGCCCAGATGTTGTTTGGACCATACTGGCCCATAATGGAAATTAAAATTGGCCTACAAAGTCTGTTAGCCAGGAGTGGTTTAAAGAAAAATTTCCCCCATTTTCAGAGGTATTTGGGCCTCATTAGTCACCTTTTTGCTTGGGATTGTCCTCCTAATCCTTGTTCTAGTATCCCCTTTAAAATTAACATGTAGTTGAAGAATGTAGAAGGGCTAAGATGCTATCTTAACAAAACACAAGATCTTTAGAGATAGCAAGGGAGTTGGAGAAGAGGATGCTGTACCTGCACAGGACCCCCTGATAGTCTACCTGTAGGCATTCTATTAAAGAGACAGCCTCATTCAACAAACACGACGTCTATTATGCATGAGTAACTAAAGTCCTAGATGTGAAGGATCTCCAGTTCTGGTGAAGTTTCCAAATCTATGCATGAGTGATTAAGCTTTCAATCCTCAGGAAGGATATTTTTATTCCATTTTGACACCTTATTTGAATAAATTTGGTATTATTCTTAAAGCTACAGGAAATTTGAATCAGTGAACTCTAAGAACAGGCAATCATGCTGGCAAGGAAGGCAGCCAGACAGCAGGGGGGAGGTAGAAAAATGACTTATATTTGGAACAGGATCTAAAATACTACAGTTGTGGTGGGGGGGTAATTTTAGAGTTAGGGTGAAGGGCACCTCCATGTGCCTTTATGGTATGCAGAGACCATCACAGTGATGATGGGATGGCATGCAGCTGAGAGTGGGAAAGGACTTACAATCAGATGGTAATGGCTTTAAGGCCTGACCTTATACTTGCCTACTGGGACACCTTCAATAATTTATCTGACTTTTCCTGTCAAGTCTGTTCTCAACTCTTAAAATGGATCTGACAATACCCACCTGACAGATGTGGTGAAGATTAATGAGGTAATTGAATGTAAGTAAGCTCTGTGAACAATGAGATTCAGTGTCTGGTCAGCTGGGATTTTATGTTGATACTGATGTCACTGGGATAGCAGAAAAATATAACTGTATTTTCTGTATAGTTCGTTTAAGGGACAAAGCAAAATAAACTCTTATTCTTAAAGATAGAAATAAAGCTCCTCAGAAAACTTATCTCTCTGGGATGATTTGTTCAAAATAATTAGGCTTTACTGAGAGGTGAAAATTATAGAGAATGAGACAGAAAAGTAAGTTGGGGCCAGATTATTAAGGGCCCTCCCTGTGTGCTATGAGAAAGAGTTTCAATTATTTATTTATACATTTGGCTGTGTATTTTATAGAGTATTGAAATATAAAAATACAGAACAAAAGTTGGCATCAGAAGATATAAGTTAGAAAGCCATTTTCGGGTTGGAAAGGGGAAATTGATAGGTCACGGAGCCCTATGCAGCTGTTAAAGTTGAACCTTGAGCAGACTGCAAGCTCACTGCAGCCAAATCAAATAGGAAAAAAAAAAAGGACAGTCACATGACCTGTGACCTGCACTGTTCATGAGGACAAAGCATCGGTTCTCACGACTAGCAAAATTGTTACTGGCTCTGAAATGAGTGCATTTTCTTGGATAGAGCTTTATAATAAATGGGGCACAAAAATGTAGGTATATAATTTTCTCATCAATGGCCTCAGAGTAAGTGCAATAGTAGGTTTAGTAGAGATGTTTCGGACAGGACCCTTTGCTATTTAGTTGAGAGCATAAGGTGAAATAGCAACTCAGTGGAAACAACTCACTTTCAACTCGGTGAAGGAGCAAGAGGGAGCAGAGACTGTGGCACAGGATTCAGTTTTCTGATGGTTGGGTTTAGGAGATGTAAAGCAAAACCTGGAAAATGTGGAGGAAGGGTTGAGCTCTGTGTAGGTACAATTCTTCAAAAACATCGGTCCTTCCCACTAGACTTAGATTGAGATAAAAGTCAACTTATATCCCACCATTTCTATTCATTATATCAGTTTACATTTCTTTGTAGCACTTACCCCTATGTGACAGGGTATTATGCATTTCTTTGTTGTTACTCTCGGATATAAGCTAGAACATGAGCTCCATGAGAACAGAGACTGTCTCCTTCTGTCCTTCCCCACACCCCTAATACTCACAGTACTGCTTGGCATATGGTAGGGTGCAAAAACTGTTTGTGAGTGGGATTAAAGCATAAAAATTGGGCCTCCAGCTTCTGTTAAATTATCCGGTAAGAGCCAGTTATGCTATAATGCTGAATAAGTACTTGGAAGATCATCTCAGATGGTAGCGCTAACATAATATGATAATTGAAGAAGTAAAGTTTGCCTGAATAAATGGCTATCAACTTCTGCCATTTATCTCACTACTGTGGGATTACTTTCAGTCAGGATTAGGGTGCTAGAAGAATAAAGTCAATTATAGTAATGAAACAAGGTCATGTAATGTAAAGCAACATTACTATGTACAATATAATATTGGGCCTTTTGGGGCACATGAACCATGGTTTCCAACGTTTTACACCAGGCTGGAATCCTTACTGTGGCTTATAAAGCTCTCTATCAGGGTCTTCAACCTGAGCACTATTACATTTGTGCCAGAAAATTCCTTGTTCTGGGGTCTCTTCAGTGCATTGTGGGATATTTAGCAGCATCCTTATCTCTAGTCACTAGATGCCTGTAGCAAGCCCCCAGTGTGACAACAAAAAATGTCTCCAGACATCCATCACCAAATGCCTGAAGGGTGAGGTGGTCCCCCATTGAGAAGCACTGCCCTGAGCCGATCTTTGCCTCACCCCAATTACCCTCTTCTCTCATGTCCCACAACTGTCCCCGCCCTTTGCTTTATTCCAGCCACACTAGCCTTCTGGCTCTTTTTGGCTGGGCTAGGCTCCCTCTTGGCGTCTTTTCAGTGACAATCCCCTTTACCTAGAATGTCTTTCCTGGGACTCCTCCATGGAGCACCCTCTCACCTCTGTCAGGTCTTTGCCCCATTACCACCTTCTCAGCATGCCCTCCACAACCCTCGCCATTTCTCTTGCCTGCCCCTACTTTACTTTTCCCCATAGCACTATCACCTAATTTACTACCCTAGTACTTGTTCATTTTGTGTGTGGTCAGTCACTCCCAGTGGAGCAGACTCCACATGGAAGAGTCTTGTCCACATTTGTGTCTCCAGCTCCTAGAGCAGTGCCTGGTGTACAGTTAAGTGCTCGCTTTGTTGAGTGAGTGAATAAATGAATGCAGGGAGGACTAACATTTTTTTTCACCTAGAACTTTTCAAAGTAAGCTTTTTAACCATGATCTGAAAACATTTCATTAATGTACAAATGGAATGTTTGACTTCAAGCTCTTGAGGAAAATTGAGATTCTGCATTGGGTTTTTAAATTAATCTCTGAGAGTCACTTTTCATTTACTTGAGATAGACTTTTACATATGAATATACAATAATTTTGCAGGGAAGTACTGTTCTGTAATTTTGCTAAGCTACTAATTTGAAGTTAGTTTGTTTTGTCTCTTGTGCTGGTTAAGTTAATCTGAACTAGATCAGCGATGCCATTGCCATCAGTGGGTTAAATATCTCCAGCTTGGTATAACAGTTTATAACTTTCAGTGATCAAACAGTTTTCCACAAGAAATATGCTAAAAACATACTTTCCTAATGTATATTCATGGCTTCTTATAAGTCAACAGTCTAGGAACTATAAAAAGAAACCTTTTAATATTTATGGGAAAGCTCCTTATTGTTAGAAAATAGACTAGGAAGAAGTTTAACTTTATGAATGGCATACAGAATACACAAAATTTTAACTAAAATTTTATGTTCAAGGGTCTGTAAACATTTTTCTTCATCTTTCTCATTCAATTAAAAGTTTAAGAATTAATTCAGTCAATAGCAATTGTTTCAACAGTCTCTTAAAAATTTCTTAATGCTCTGGCCGGCTTGGCTCAGTGGATAGGGCATCGGCCTGTGGAGTGAAGGGTCGTGGGTTCGATTCTGGTCAAGGGCATATGCCTGGGTTGCGGGCTCGATCCCCATTAGGGGGCGTGCAGGAGGCAGCTGATCAGTGATTCTCTATCATCATTGATGTTTCTATCTCTCTCTCCCTCTCCGTTCCTCTCTGAAATCAATAAAAATATATTTAAAAAATTTTTCAAGGTTCCTGCTTAAAAAAAAGTAAAACAAAATGTATGGCTTTTGTTTTATCTTTAAATCAATCAAAACAAAATCAAAGATATTTGATTTGTGGCTTTTAATAATTTACCTTCATAAGCAACATAGTTTACATGGAATTCACCAGATAAATTATATGTAAAATGTAATCCACAAATAACCAAATAAATTTATCTGCAGTATGGAACATCTAACTACCAACCAAGTAAATTTTATAGGATAGCTGCCGAAAATAATGACCCCTAGTAATTGATTAAGATACTGAGACCCACTTTGGAATTGTATGCATTGGGCACACCCGTGTTTACATATCAAAGGTGGTCACAAATCTCCAGATACACAAAGGGTTCCAGACACGTCCCCTGCAAATAGCAACAGTGTACTCTGTTGTACATGTGCACAAGGACAAGATGTTCCTTGGAAGTCCTAGAAAAGCAGTTTCCTATTTAAAAGGTGGCCTTTCTAATAGTCCTTGATGTAGCTTCTCCCAGCTTTCAACCACAAAGTCCATGCAAATGCATACAAAAGGAAAACACTCAGGATTTCGTGAAAAACCAGACAGAAAGCCAACTATTGCTGGAATGCAGAGGGAACCTCCACTGGCCACAGAGAGGTGTGAGAGATGGCAGAAATAGGAGGCAGAACATTTGGCTCTCATGTAAGAAGAAACAGCCATTGCTTTTATTCCAATTGCTCAGATTTCTAAGATATAATTGAAGAATATAGTCTTAAACTAAAGGAGACTTGACTATGCAGATTTGGCATACTCCTTTAATTAAAACATATTCAGTGAACAAAGGAAACACACCTATATAAAATCCGGCAGTTTGGGGCGAGCTGAATGTCATGTTTGACTGGTCTCTTGGTTGGTTGCTGAGGTCAATGGTGCATCCACTCCTGGTTTAGTCACGGTGACAAGGACCGTCCTCTTATGGGGTAAAATGTGACCTCACTGTGCAGGGGACAGTTTTTCTTAGAAAAGGAACCTTTGGGGACAGGACAAGTTAGGTGGGAGGCTTTAGCAGTACGGCTCCAATAGGATGATGAAATCATAAAGTGATTTTGCATAATGACCTCTGTGGGTGTTCCTTCCAGGAGTGCAGGTTTGAGTCACTACATGGAAATGTAAATATTCAACTCACATATATGTAGGTTAAAGATAAAAAAAAAGATAATTTTTAAATTAGGAAGCTATCTAAAAATCATCTTATCTTTTATATAAGTTAAAATAGCATTTGATAAAACTTAATAATCATCTAGCATTCTACTTAGTGGTAAATTCTACAAACATTTCTTTGAAATCAGAATTATTCTGGAAGAGCCACCAATGTAACCATGCTGACTGGAGAAGGGAAAGCGATGTGATCATTGTTTGCAATTGGTATGCACTTTGGGGTGGGAGTGGAGTTGTCTTATCTAGAAAACATAAGTAAGTCCACTAAAAACTCTCTGACCTGTAATGAGAGTGCAGGGTGATGTCGTAACAGAACTCTAGTATTTTCCATGTCATTAATAATCACTGCCTAGTGTGATGGGTATTACAAGGAAGGGATGAGAAAATATCTCCTTAACAAGAGCCACAAAGAAGTCTAAACATACAGCAATAGATTTATCAAGAACTGGACAAGAACTCTAAAACTTGATTGAGAGACAAAAAATATGAAAGAATGGACAAGGCTGCTTTCAGGAGGAAGGAAGGCATTCTGTTGTGCTTGGGCGGGAAGTACTGGGTGGGGATCTGGGCGAACATACCTACACAAGAGGACAGAGTCTCCAAGTTTAAGGGCAGGAGGCTGGGGATCTGGAGACAGAGGGCGGGCCCAGGAGGGGCTGCGGACAGGGCTGTGGAACAGAGATTTGAACACCTGCCTGCTGTGTGGGGCTTGGAAGAGCTGGAAAGGTGCTTTTGTCTGTTTTATTTTGATTTTTTTCAGCAGCAAGATTTGCTTATGCAGCTCTCCTGTGCTTCTTTTCCTCCCCTCTTCATGAAAATCTGCAGTAACCATCTGCATTGCTCACACAGGCTTTGGAACCAGTTACATTTCTTGTAGACTTGCACCCGCCTGAGGGTGGTAAGAAGGAGAGAGAAGGAAGGCTCTGTTTTATTTGGATTTTACACCTTTTTCAGAAATGAACCTTCTCATTAGATTCAGTCCTCTGGGTCTGAGTTACAGTCTTTTACTAGGAGAAAGTGAATATCATAAACCCCAAAGGCAACAGGTGACTTGAATTGCAGTCCTTGTATTTTCCCCTGCACTGAGGTCATCCGCATGGCTATAGATCGAAGCTAATTTACAGGCTGATTCAGTAAATTCCTTGCTCTGGAAGGTGGTCTGAGGAGGACATTTGATGATGTTTTGTCACAAGAGCTGTCTATGCTGCAGGATTTTATTTGCTTGGAGTAACATCTAGTTTAAGGACTGTAGTACAATATATCTGCTCTAGCAAAATTGCTATTTTCATGTGAAGTCAACAAAACTGATTTTTTTCCCCCTTAAAATAAAGTTATCCTTTCCACTTCTATTTTAGGAAGATTGAAAATGGTTGAAATAAATATGAGTAAAGAATCATTAAAAATGTTTGAAATTAAACTATAGATATACATATCATTTCTTTTTAAAAAATATATTCTTATTGCTTTCAGAGGAAGGGAGAGGGAGAGAGAGAAACATCAATGATGAGAGAGAATCATTGATGGGCTGCCTCCTGCACACCCCCCACTGGGGATCAAACCCACAATCTGAGCATGTGCCTTGACCCAGAATTGAACTGTGACCTCCTGATTCATAGGTCGACACTCAACCATTGAGCCACACAAGCCAGGCCATATAGCATCCCTTTTAAAGCTATGATTTTAATCAGATCATGATATAAGTGATATGAGTGAATTGAGTGAAAATACTCAGTGTTGGTATAATTAAAAAAAGAAGTGGTGCTTTTCAACTTTGAGTTTCACAGCCGAAGCCTATGCTTTAGAGGACTCCAGTAACATACACTATGCATTTGTGTTTTAGGCGACTTTTTCCTGTGACTGCGATGAGCAATATGTGGGGACTTTCTGTGAAGAATTTGATGCCTGCCAGAGGACACCCTGCCAGAACAACGCGAGCTGTGTTGACGCAAAGGAAAAGCAAGATGGGAGCAATTTCACCTGCGTCTGCCTTGCTGGTATGGTTTCCGGAGCTCACCATTATTATATATCACTCTGTAGAACATACGCGCTTATTAATTAATGGTGGTTAAACAATACTTGGTCCGGCTGTTGGACAAGGGGACTTCAAGGTCCCATTTGATTCTATCAGTCTGTGCTTTATATAATCGGGGAACAGGAGAAGGAAGTTCCCATAGGGATACACATTCTGCCTCTTGGCTGGCTTTCTGACATTTCCATGGTAGCATTCCACCATTTTTGTTTTGGGCTGAGGATATTCTTGATCAAATAGAGGCCTGGATGTTTCAAAAACAATTCTGCAAAATAGGCACTGAGTGTGGGCTGGCGTTGTGCTGGTTGATTATGCTAAATAATAAGAAAAATTCAGTATCAACTACCCAGGTTGTTACGTAAAGCCACCTAATCTTTCTGCTTATGTTAATTTCCTTTTGTTCATGTACATTCATTAGACCGAATTCTTGGTACACTCTTCTCCACAATGAGGCAAGGGATTCCTTAATTAGTACAAGGGATTCATGGATACTACATGAGACTTTCAAATCTTTGGAGCACAATGAGAGATCGTGGTAGACAACGTGCCCACAGACTTCTGTGCTCTGCCAATCATCTTAACTGACTTTCAGCTTAGCCGACTGATTCTAGACCTTCAAGGAGCAGGAATGGCATTTACCAGTGAACACGCTGATGCAACTGTTTTGATGCAGCTTAAAAGCAAGCCCCAAATTACTCCTTTTTTATTATCAAACAACATGACATCATCCTTCAAAACTGACATCATCTTTCCTCTTCTATCTCATTCTCTTGCCAACTTCTGCTACTGGGTGGGGATTCAGGCTGAGGTAGGGGTTGGGGGTAAAGAGAGGGGTGGAATGAAATGGGCCTTGGGAGAGTAAATGCTCATTGTAAGCAACAACACCTACCAATAGAGAAGTTTATGAATGAAAAAGTGAAAGCCCTTTACTTATCTATTAACACAAACTTTATCATCTCATAGGGGTATGATAATAATTTGGTATATTATTTCCAGACCTGTGCATGTGTGTGTGTATGTGTCTATTTCCCTTGCAGATTGGATGAGTATTTTTCTGTATGTATTTAGCAAGTGATTATAGTATACACATTGTTCTATAAGTTGCGTTTTTTTTCTGGTAGATTAGAGCTATAGCTATCCTTCCATATTAGTACATATGGAGCCACCTCATTCATTTTAACAATTTTGTGGTGTGTCTCCTAACTTTGTACTGTATCTCCAGGGTGGAGGCCCTTTAAACCATTTATTTAACAGATTATTGACCTCTCCCACATAGCTGCTGTTCTTCCTCATGCTCCAGAACTAATCCTAATCAGAGGTAGAAGATTTTTAGGAAATGTTACCCTGGGACCCGAACTCTCTCTGCTCATCATCGACTGACTTATTCCTGCAAGTCTCTTAAGCAGGTTTATACTTTGTCAGTTTCTATATCTTATAGAAAAACACCTCTTCTCTCCTTCCTAACTCTACCTCTCAATAAGCTTTTCACTGTAACACACACACACACACACACACACACACACACACACACACCCGTAATGTTCACTGAGTGTTTAACACATGGCAGGGCTGTGATAAGTACTTTCTTAGGGTGTTTGTAGAGCAATCTCTGAGTTAAAAGCCTTAATTAAACCAATTTAACAATTGAGAAAACTGAGGCACAGGGAATTTTGTAACTTGGCCAAGAATATTATTCAGGACAATGCTGGACTATGCTGCATTAACACGCCAATCCCCATATCTCAGTGGCTTCTAAGAAAAGGTTAATTTCTGCTGTGTCGTAGTCTGATGAAGGCACTTGCCTCCAGGTGGTCACTCAGGGATCTGGAGGGTCTCCTGTGATGTTCTGAGAGCAGTGCCTAGAGGTGTCTTTTATCACTTCCGCCACATGTCATTAGCCAGAATTTGGTCACTTAGTCCCTAGAGCTTTGCCTAGGAAGAGGTAAACATTCTCATGGTCTCACCAATAACTGCTGGGGCTGGGATTTGAACCCAGATCTTCCTGCCTGTCTCCAAAACCCATATTCTCAACCATCTTATTATACTCTGAGCACGCAGCCACACTGTGTGCTGAGTCCTTTCATGGTACAACTATGCGATTCAAGCCCATGCCTTTCAACTTCCTTATCTCAAACAGGTCTCTTCTTAAAAGAAGAAATATTAGGCAATTTTGTCCAGAAAGGGAACTGGTAGCTCAAAATGAGGATTTTTACACTAAATTTAGTTCTGAGTGTGTTGAAAACGTATTTTCCATAGGAAAAGTACATTTCCTTTGTGGAAGAACTATGTACAGGTTAATTAACATCAACTCATTGATCTCTGATGCTCCAGATATACATCAGATCTACAAGCAGTGGGAAGCATGTTTTCCTTTTAAAAAATGTATCTTGCTGTGCTCTGATTGTTGCACATTTGATCATGGAAATTACCTTGTTTGATGAATGAATGATTTCAAATCGAGAACAAAAGTCCCCAATAAAGTATTTTCACAGAGACGTAGCCTTGACTCAGTGCTCGTTTCTCTTGAGAGGAGAACATTTCTTGGCAAGTGAAAATATTATTTCCAGCCAAGAAGCTTCAGCTCCAAATTTGCTAATATTTTGGTATTTTGCTTTAATTTCTACATCAAATGCCAGTACAGATAGAAGTTTTTGAGTCATGGGTAATCTGTGAATGAATATGGTGCATTGAATGTTGAGTTGGTTAAGTAACAAACTGTTATAGTTTTCATTTTTAATACAATTTATTGGAAAGCAGAAAATAGTAAAACATTGATCGATAGTAAAACGTTAATTAATGCCATATACATGTACATGCAATATAAAATTAATAATACAATATGGTCGGTAAAATTTCTATTTTGAGGAGGAAGTTTTTAGCAGGTGTAATTGATTTTTTTAAAACTTTCTTGCAATACTTTCAAAAAGAAGGGGATTGTCAACAGCATTAATACTGTAGGAAAATCTAAGAGGAGGTTATTGGCTTTGCCAACAGGAGGTTATTGGTTTTGTCCAAGCCTTGGCAGCCTCCTGTTTGCAGGGATGTGATAAAGGCTACATGAGCTCTGAGGTCTCTCTAAGACTACATACAGGAACAAAGCAAGGGAGGGCAGCTAGAATTTATCAAACACTCTGAGGGCAGCAGCATATTCGGCGATAGTCACTGCCGCTCAGTTTCTATTGATCTAAGAGTTTTCTCAAGTGACAGTGGTTGGCAGGGATGAGGTACAGAGGACATGGGCAGGATGCGAGAATGAATGAGCAGCAGCTACAGACTGTTGTAAAGACAAGATTAGTAGAAACATTAATGTGAGGAACAGAATCAGAAAGGTCTCTTTGATTTTTTTAAAATTATGGCATATTGTTTAAGAGGACAGGCTCTAGAGCCAGATGCCCAGATGACAATCATACATCCCACACAATTGTACCTTAAATGTGGGTTATTTCCCATCACCACAAGGATGAGCGTCCTGGAGACCCTCCCTGCTTGTTGCCTGAGGTTACAAGAGCACTAAGCACCAGAGGCAGGAGACCCGGTACCACCTCCCCTGGAGCCCTGACCCTTGCATGTCCCACTGACCACAGCCTCTGGAGCCAGCAATCTAAATCCTGCTTCCATCCCTACCATTTCTAGCTGGGCTCTTTAGGCAAGATACCTAATCTCTCTGGGCCTGCTTTTTCCACTCTGCAAGGAGATTACAACAACTCTCGCCATGGCTGGTTATGAGTATTAAATGAGAATATAAGCTTGTGGTCTGTTCTGTGGACATGTATCTCCAGTACCTAGCCTGGCACACAGAGTTACTCAATAAAGATTTCC
Source organism: Myotis yumanensis (assembly GCF_028538775.1). Taxonomy (NCBI): domain Eukaryota; kingdom Metazoa; phylum Chordata; class Mammalia; order Chiroptera; family Vespertilionidae; genus Myotis; species Myotis yumanensis. The sequence goes on along the minus strand of NW_027223759.1, from coordinate 29,039,492 downwards.
TGAATGAATGAATGACTAGAATGAGATGAAATTCAATGCAAGTCATGCTATAGAGGCTCGATTCCCTTGCCTCTCCTCCCTCTGCCCACTCTCCCTGGGCTCCTCCCGATGGCACACATGTTTTTTGCCTCCCACCCACATCAGGTCATGGCTATCCTGAGGGCAGCAACGTCATATTGCATTATTCTTTATTTCTCCACTCCCTGCCAGTGCCAAGCCCGGTGCCTTGCATGTAACAGACACACAATAAATGATTAACTTGAAAGTTAGCTTTTTAAATTATGATTTATTTTCATAAAAGCCTTCTAATTTGAAGAATATGATTTTTCCTCAAAGGAGCTATTTCTTTTTTCTGAAAAGGATAGCTATGATACAGGTTCAGAGTCACCACTGCCAAAATATTATCAGCACCGTGCAAAGCATTTTTCAACTTCAGAGCACCTCATTGTTCAGCTAATTGGTGATTTCAGCCTATTTTTAAAACCTTGTTATTTTGGACGCAAGGGGAACGAGTGAGTGTTCCTGCCCAGCTTTGCTTGTTTAAACACCGAGTGTTGCTCAGATGGCCTCGCGGTGCCTTTGCGTTGTGAGTTAGAAAGGGGTCGCCTCCTCTTGGAGGTAAATCCTGAGCAGATTTGCAGGGCGTGCTCACACCCAGGCTCACTTGGCTCAGGAAGGGAGCACCTTAGCGGGTCATGAGTGTGGTTTTTAAAAAGCAGGTTAGGTCAGAGTTTCAGAATGGGAGGAATCTCGGGACTTGTCTCTGTATGTGGAGTGTGGGAAGCAATGGTGACTCTGAGGCTGAAGGACTTGCCCAAGGTCACAAAGCTCACAGAGAAACGGGAATTCTGGTCACTTCCTTCTCTGCCCATCTTTGGGTCAGAGTATGTTTTACCAACATATTCAAGGTTAGTGAATTCCTTGTGAGTGATGAAGGGAGCAGGAGGCATGGAATTCTTTGGCTGTGAATGTGTTGCTTACAATGCCTTCACCAATGTTTGGGGCAGAGAACAAAAGAAAATGGGTAATCACATGTTGTGGCATGTGTCAGAAATTTGCTCCTTTTTACACCTGAATAATATTCCATTGTATGGATACACCAGGTTCATTAACCCGTCCATCCAGTGATGGGCATTGGGGTTGTTTCCACCTGCTGGTGGTTGTGAATAGTGCTGCTGTGAACCCCACCCTCCACATGCTCTCCCTTCTCTCCTCCTCCAGGATCTTACCCTTCCAACCTTTTCTGTCTTCCTCTCCCTGCTGTCTTCCATCTCCCTCCCCAACCCTTCCCTGGCCTCTCGTCCACAGGATTCACAGCTCTCATCTGAATTTCAGCCCCTCAAACAAGCAAGACTGTAGTGAGTCCTTGCTGCTGTTTCCCTGTGTCCACCTCTTTCTCCTCCTCTCTCATCCTCTTCATCTCCACCACACAGTGGTCTACACCCAATGCACAGTTTTCCACCCACACCCTTGCACTTTCTTTCTCTTTATATCATGAAACTGCTTCTCCAAGGTCATGGGCGGTGTCCTCACTAATTCCTCATCCTGCCCATGACTGTCATCTCTCTGGAAGCATTTCTTACCTGGCTTACAGACACTGCCCCGTGTCCTGTCTCCTGAGATCTCCCCAGCCCCTCCCCTCCTTCCTTTCCCCTCTATTGTCAGAGCTCAGTCCTTACCATCCCTCTCCAACTGCTCTCCTTAGCAGCAGTCACTCACTCTGAGCTGTCACCTCTAAGTGGATGTCTTCCAGACCCTCCCTCCAGCCCGAGTCACCTCCGCTCCAGCACTCCTACTGGACGGGGCGTCTGCTACCACCTCAACCCTCGTTAGACTCATCTCCCGACCACTGTGTTCCCCTCTCCGCCTCCCACACACGCTGCCAGCCTGGCTTTTCTGATGGGCTCCAGTTTCTATCGGTGCCATCACCACCCTCGTCACCCAGGTTGGAAGCTCAGTCTTCACAGGTGGATGCCCTCAGCTCATCTGTCTTTGGATAGCCACCAGGTTTGCTTTATTTCTGATGATCCTCATTTGCTTTCTCTTCCTTGGCCAATGCCCTGATTCGAGTCATTGTCATCCGCTGCTGGAATGATTGTGCAAAGCCTGCCCACCCTCTCTGCCATCCATGCTGCTTTGCTCACCCAGAGTCCGGAACTGGGAGAGCCCAGTGGGCTGCCAGTGCCAAGCCTGCACTCACTGCCCATTTTCTTCATGACTTCGGGGAAATTACTCTCACTGGGTAAATTGCAATAGGTGACAGAATTCCAAGCATCACAATCTGGTGGCTGTTGTGAAGGTTAAATAAACTGATGGGTGTGGAGTGCCCACAGAGGTACCTGGCTCACAGCGAGCGAGCGCTCAGCAGGTGTCAGCTGCTGTCATTGTCACTGTCAGGCCATAGCTGGCTGCCTGCACTGAGCTCCGTGCTACTTCCTCCAGCCGGAGATCTGCCCTCAGCTCTGTGGTCTCCCTGACTGGTGAGCCACACTGGACCACGTGGGGCCTCAGCACGTCCTTCTCTCCTCTGCTGGACCTGGAGATCCAGGCTGACCAGGACACTCCCTGCCTTCTCTTCCTGCCTCAGGGCTGGCCTTGCTGGCTCTCACAGTCTTTTCAAACAAGCCTGATGAGAGGAAAGAAAAGACACAGGGAGGAGTAAAGAGTGTGGGGTTTGGAGTCTGCAGGCCTGGGTTTCAGTCTAGGTGGAGTCACTCACCAGCTGTACCTTGCTCCTCTGAGCCACCGTTTACTTCTCTGTGAAATAGAATAATGGTATTGACCTTATAAGAGTTCGAGAGAACCCACACATATACACACCTGCACACACAAGCATGCACACAACACATGCACACAACACATGCACATACATACCCACACACAAACATGTAATATAACATATATACACACAAGCATGTACATAAACACATGCCCACACACACATGAACTCACACAAATGCACATCTATACATACATACATGCCCAACTGGCATTGAATAGGTGATCTGTAAAGGGCACCTATTCATAGCCTCTTGACAGAGGAGAAAGATTAGAATTTTCTTCTCTTCCTTCTCTCCTCGAGGCTCTGCCCACTACCCCACATCCAATTTTTTGATGGCCCCTCGGGAGTTCCCTCATTTGGTCTATACCAGAGCTCCTGTTCCCACGGAGAAGGGAGGGGAGACTCAAGCTCCCCCCTAAAATTGAAGTGGATGAGAACAGGGGATGACCAATCTGCAATGTGCCTTCTCACATCCGCACACTGTTCAGAAACCTTCACAGACACTACCACGTGTGGTAACCCCAGCGCCTCAGCACGTGCCCTTGAGGCCTGTCAGGGCCTGCGCCCAGCCTAGCCTTTCTCTTTGTCCCCCAACACTTCAGTCGGCCCAGCCTTGTCCCTGAATGTGCCTGACTCGGTGCCATTCCCTTGCTTTGCTCACACCATGTGTTCCTTTCATGTGAACGTGGTTCTCTCCTCACCATAGGGCAAGCTCTCTGCAGGCAGGAACTGTTTCCAGACTTCCTTTAGATCCCCCGAGTTTTCACTCACAAACCTTCTTTCTGAAAGAATGACGGACTGCCCCCTCTGTAGTTTGGTTTATAATACAGACTTAGAATTCAACTGATGAATATTTTTAAGTCAATCCCTTTGCTTGTTGGTCCCACGGCCTATTTCTTAATTAACTTCAGGTTTCCTTCCTTTTTGATTTAAGTTTCTCAGGGAATCATCAGGACCTACTCAATGAAAAGAATGTTCTTGAAATCTCTTCCCCTTTGTAACCACCAGATTAGAAGATTCAGGTGTCATAAGCTATCTGGCCTATATCAATATCACAGTTTCTTACTTAGGTTTAAGGAAAGTAGAATGAAAGGGATTATCTAAAAAATAGCAAAGCACGGTGCTTAGACAGTCGTTAATGACTGTGTAATGGATACCTGTGGTGTCCCTGGCTCTGTGCTGGGAGCTGGGGACAAAAATCACTAACACCTGCTCTTAAAGAATAGGGAAGCAAACCCGCCAACAATGCAATGGCAGGCACAGCAACTGAGCCTTAGAGGTTCCTACTCATGAAAAGAAACAGCATGTGTGGACAGCGCAGTCCATGAGGGTTTTCTGACATGATACATTCTATTTGACCTTCACTCTGATCTTTTTCCTCTGTTATCTGCATTGTATGTGTAATTCTTTAATGACTAATATTCATATTTGCTATTAAAAACTGTTTTCTGCTAGTTTTCCAGATCAGAAACTTTAGCATGTACATATACTCAAACTTTAGCATGTACTTTGTGTCATAATCACCCGGAGGGTGTCTTAAACTCAAATTGTTGGGCCCCACTCCCGGAGTCCGATTCTCCAGGTCTGGGTGCTGCTGGGGACTCTGCATTGGTAGCCAGTTCCCAGGGAGGCTGCTGCTGCTGGTTGGGGACCACACTGTGAGAACCGTTGCTCTAAGCTGCCTGTTCAAAGCGGAGATCAAACAATATTGGCACATTGGTGGCAGTGTTAAAATCCATAAATTATTCATTCATTCAAAAATATTGAGCCAGGTGTGGTGCAAGCCACTGTGGACTCAAGGCTGCCCTTGATAGGAACGGCTCCTGCTCCTTGGAGTTGCTCTCATTCAATCCTTACAACCACCCTGGAGGGAGCAGGTATTATTACCCCTGTTTCACCCCGAGGGAAATGAAGGGCAAAGGCCATGGTTTTGCCCTGCTCACTCAGCTGATTGGTGCGTCATCATTCCGGACCTTTCGTTCCCCAACCTCTGTCCTTCCCACTGTGCCTTTTGCCTATGTACTTGTTGGATGTGTTACTTTTTTTCTAAACTTGAGATTAATTTTCCTAATTGTGCTGTCAGCTTTCTCTCATGCTTTCCTATCCCATCGTCCCATTTTATACTTTATTAATTTCTTCTCACAGGTGGGCCTCTTAGCTCTTCTTTTCTTTGCCTTTGTTTTTAAAATCATGCTTCCATTTGTTCAGATGGCTTTGTTTTTCCCCCTGCCAGCAGATCTTACTCGTTTTTTTTCTGTTAAATAATTCCTGCCTTCCGACTTTGATATTGGATGCCTCTGAGATGGACCGTGTTGATGGCGCGTGGAGCCCTGCTATTTATTTCTTACTTCAGTTGCTAATATTAGGCATCTGTCTCAGCAGCAGTGGCTGAGTCCTGGCCCTGGCTGCTCAGATCCCCCCAGGGCAAGGCCTGGGGCTGGTGGGCTCTCCAGGGGCTTCAGGCTCTCAGGACAAACCCAACAGCCGGCCTCACTGCCCAGGACAGGCTATTAAAAGATAGGAATGTTAAAAATAGCTCTCAGCACAATTCTCACCCTGGAAGCTTCTGAAGAAACCACTACATTCTGCCTCCAGAGTGAAGGCAACAGCAGAGGCCTATTTTTATTTCAGTAGCAGAGTCGTGAAGAAAACATAATACACAACAACAGTTGTGCAGAGAAGGAGAAGTTTAGGAAAAGCACTGGTCGATTGCCTTGTTTTTTAATAATCGGACCACTTGGCCAACTTCGAGGATGCCCCTGCAATTTGCCATTAAACTCCAGGTTTTCCTTCATTGGAAGAGTACAGGCAATATAGATATTGACATGGGGGTGCTGGTGGGAGTAGGGTGGGTTTTTTGTTATGTTGAAAACAGTCAAAAGACTGATCACCAGGATGTAGTTTTCTTCGAAGCCATTCTGACATTCACAGGGAACTTAGCTATTTTATTTTCTCCAAACACTGATAGATTTAAAACTTATATTTTTATACTTAAATACAAACTAGTATAGAATTAAATACTCTAAGTCTACCTCAGACCAGATGTAATCCGGTAGTGAGCTTACTGAATAAGTTTATAGCTCAATGCATTTCCTTGATGGTGTACTAGCATACAAACTTGATTTTATCTAATGTCATTTCTCAGGGTCAGTTGCTAAAAGCACCAAGCCTCAGTTTAGAGCTTCTCCATTCATCCCATATGTCCTTGAAAGACATTCTTACTGTATATCCTGAGGCACAACTTTTCTTATATCCTTTCTGTTTGCTAGAATGTTCTTCAAAGAAACTATAGATCTTTGTGATTAATTCCCTATAAGGAGACATCAGTGCTTCCAATGGTCACCTGTTTTTGACCTAATTATTTTACTTATTCATTGAATATCACAATTATAAGTTCCTTAGTAATAAAGTTTTGTAGTCAAATAATTTATTGTAAAATGATCTTTAACTTTCTAGAGGTTGTAAATATTCCTAAGGATTCTGAAAAATGTTCTGAAGGAGCTATTTCCCTGCTTTGTAAAGGACCAGGTTCTGTTTAATGAAAGATGAGAGGCACTGGGACAAAATGAGTGTTTTTGTTCAGAAAGATCAATGTCTCATTGACCTAAACCAGCATGTTTAACTCCGCATTAGGGACATTTTGGGCTGGATAGCTCTATTGCTGGCGACTGTCCTGTGAATTGTAGGATGTTTAGCAGCATCCCTGGCCTCTGCCCACTAGATGTCAATAGCACCCCCATCGCTGTGACAATAAATGTCTCTAGACATTGCCAGATGTTCTGCAAGGAAAGAGTCACCCGTGGAGAACCACTCACCTGAGGAATGAAACCTGGACAGGGCTGTTGGTGGGAAATGTGCGCTCAGGGCTGTTGCCTTCGTTGGGTGGGCACCAGCTGACTCCATCAATTCATGGGATGGTTCATGGTGGCTTTGGCATAACATATTATGTAAAATACCTTTCTTATTCTGTTCAGGTTATACCGGAGAGCTTTGCCAATCCAAGATTGATTATTGTATCCTAGACCCATGCAGAAACGGAGCAACGTGCATTTCTAATCTCAGTGGATTCACCTGCCAGTGTCCAGAAGGTAAATGTTATTGCCCCAGCAGCACCTTTGTTTTCCATTTTAAATCATGAACTTATTTGATGAGCTTTGTACTTTGAATTTTTGAAAAACACTATACAAGGGAACTTCCTATTTTGTTCTGTTTATTTTAAAAGAATTATATACTAGTATATTTTTTTAGTTCTGTGCTAGAATGGCTTGAACATTATGTTTGACTATTAGAGATAATCTAGGAATTCCTGTGATTTTTATGTATACATTGAAAATGTATAACTATAATAAAATGGAATTTCTTTCTAATGGTGAATTTCACTTAAGATTCATATTTTGTTAAATTATTGGTTTTTTATACCAGTTCACATGAAAAATATTCAGGGTAAAGTTCACCTGCTTTTGATTTTAAATCAACTTTATAACATCTCAGAAATTTCGAGTCACCTGGAAAGCCACATCTTTAAAGCTATTGTTTTAAAAATCTATTTTTATTGATTTTAGAGAGAGAGAGGAAGGGAGAGGGAGAGAGAGAAAAAACATCAATGTGAGAGAAACGTTGATCAGTTGCCTCCCATATGCACTCCAACCGGGGATCAAACCCCCAACCTGGGTATGTGCCCCAACTAGGAATCAAACCGGCAACCTTTTGGTGCGCCGGACAATGTTCCATCCAACTGAGCCATACTAGCCAAGGCTTTAGAGCTAGTTTTAAAAAAATTGTTTTGTAAGAGTTTATTTTAACCAAACTGATGACAGCTACTGAGAAGTAAGATCTCAAATGCTTCTTCAGTCCTACTTTTATTGGTAAAAATAGTTCTACATTGTGAAGTTTCATGTGAAGAAGCAGGCGGGTAATCACAGCTATCAAGCGGGTGTTCAAGGAATGATTTTGTGCTTAGAGGAAGTTTTGTTTCTGTTTCTGCTTGGAGGAATGTTATGGAAGGAACTACTTGAAATCTTGGATGTTGCAAGAATAGCACGTTTTAGAGGTTTTACTTCTTAAAACCAGCATGTAAACTCCCGATCCACTGAAGTGACATTGACAACCACACAGAGTAGCATGCCATCCTGTGTGGAGGGTGCATGAGGAGTGTGAGTGTGGAAGGAAACATATCTGTGCACAAAATGACCCTAAGCTGCCCCTGACTGTGAGGTAGCAGGAAGGCAGTGGTACTGCGTGGGTGTTGATAAAAGGCCACTGACCACCCAGTAACCCGATGGCTCGGGGCTGCCGGTAGCCGCACCTGTGATTGGCAGCGTTTCATATCAGCAGTGTCTCATATTCATTAATGTTGTGAAGCCCTGAGCATCAGCTAAAGATGAATCCTGTCTCCTGGCTCCTGCTCACCTGAGTGGGTGCAGGAGCTGGGTGGTCGCAGCCGGCCTTGGTGTGTTCCTTTGTAGCTGGATGTGTTTGTGATGACTGTGGTCAGCATGACGATGGAGTTAAATGTGCTGGATGAGCCCCGCTCCTCACCCTCCACTGGAGTCTCTGAAACAAATGGGAAAACTTAGAAACACTGGAAGGGCTGATGGCCGTGCAGCAGCACCCATCATCACTTGCCCGTAGAACACTTCCGAGTTCTTCACAGTGCGCCTCACCCTGCGCTCCACAGTTGCCATCCACTCTGGTTGCAGGCTGTGCCATAGCCGGGGGTGGGCTTCAGGGTCATCGGCTGCTGAAAAATCATTAATCCCCCTCTCCGACCCAGTTCTTTTATTAGTAGATGTGGGAGGTGATGATACCGCTTCCTTCACAGGGCCATTCTGGAATCACAAGGGATTTTTGTGCAAGAACTTTAAAACCCCAGAATGCTTTGTTATTATTGCTTTGCTTGCTACCAGAAAGTAGCTCAATAAATATTAGCTGCTTTATCAATATTAACGGCCAAACCATTAATGAATTTTAATGGGAATTTGAAAATTTCATCCTGGAACATTATAGATTGGAGGGAAACAAGAATGGGAATAAGGAGAAAAGTTTGGGAGCTGTTGTAGAAGTGCAGGAAAGAGATGTAGAAGGACAGGATTTGAGAAGGAGAGAAGCTCATATATGTTAGAGAACTAAGTGCGTTTTAATTCTGCAGATATCTAATTGTTTATACTTACCATTACTGCCCATTGTAGTTACATACATGAATATATTTAAATCTGTATATAAATAAAATCTGAATATTACTGTCTAGCCATCATCTTTGCTTCAGCATCTCAATTTTTATCCTCTCTCCCTAGACCTGTGATTTGAAGAAGTAGAATATAACATAAATTAATGAGGAATAAAAATAAATTAATGGAAATGAAAACATTGTCAGTTCTGCACCTGTGATCATTCTCATCACACAGGGCCCCTCTCATATAATCTATCCATCCTCCTGAAATCTACCTGCCATAGAAGGCATGTGGTAATCAAAGACCAAAGTGAGAATATGAAGCTTCCTGTGACATTTCTCCAATGAGTTTTAAAGCAGCGATCGCCAACTCGTGGTCCGTGGACCACTGGTGATCCACGAGGTCTGAAAGGTTGCCGACTGCTGTTTTAAAGCATGAATGTAAAGACATTTTCTAGTGCTAAACTCCTGAGAGGATTATAGACACATATCATTTATAGTAACTGCTCTTGTACGGCAGCCATGAAGACATGTATTGTATACAGTTAGGGACTCCTTTCCTTCAGACCTGTAACTGTTAGAATGCCACATTGGATTTTACTGTCAGACATTACAGATCTTACAACTTGGAAAATCCATCGCCAAAGTGAGAGCTAGTGTCTTTCTCTGGCCTGGGGGCCAGTAGACCTGATTCTGGTTCTGATGATGCAGCAGGAGCGTGGAGTGGTTACAAATGTGTCTTTAGGGTCACACTATGGGTTTGATATCTGGATGTACCTTTTACAGCTCTTTGCTTCTCTGAGGCTCCTTTTCCTCGCTTAAAAAATGGGGGTGATACTAGTATACTCTTTGTAAGTAGCAAATAGTAAGTGCTGAATAAATATTAGTGATGATGATGATGATGATTATGGAGAATTAATCATATCACCTTGGGTGAGTCATAAAATTTTTATCTCTTCCAGACATTGTTTCCTTATAAAATGATGAGGGTTGACTATTACCTTTAAGGAACCCCATTCCTAAAAGTCTCCAATTTAGATATATCTGCTTGAGAGCCCCTTACTGAGATATTAAATCCATTTGTTTATTCAAGTAATGTTTATAGAGAAAAGTTTTAAAATCTCTAAGCGACTCTAAGGAAGGTCTGGGTCTGAAACTTAATGTTGAGCCAAAGGCCCTGAAGGTTGAATCCCATTGCAACCTGCTCCAAAGTTTTATCCAAAACAATTTTTTGTTTTTCTACATTTTATAGCCTTGAGTAATTTAGCTATGTAAATCCTTTTGTTCAACTCATGTCAGTGGTGATGCTTCCCATCTTAAAGGGATTTACAGGCAATAGTCACACTTGTCATAAAAATTATCTCTGAGATTAATGTGTATGGCTCAGGAAGTGGGCATGCTCTCCAATAGGATTTATGAGTTATCCAGTTCTAGGATTTGTTTGGTTTCCCCCCAGAATCCTGATATGTATGAGTTTGGTGAAAGCCCTCTCTTAGGACCATATAAAACTGCATGTATTTACGTAAGAAACATGTAACATGTCCTCATAAAATTACCATGCCTGAATGAAATACTGTTCTTATTCTTTTAAAATTTGGCTTTATCCCTAAACCACCACTTCATTTAGGAATTTTAGCAGCTGAGATCCTTGGAGTTCCCAGTGCTATGTGGTTTCACCTTTTGGAAACAAAATAGGATATGAAGACTTACTAAGTGTGTGTAAAATTTTATTTCTATGTTTGGTACATGCTCATTAATTTGTGATTTACAACTGAGCCCTTATTTCTTTTTTGTTTCTTCTCCCTTTTCTTTCCCCACAGCACAGTTTCTCTGAGATGGTTTAAATAAAAACACTGGAAGGAATTTTGTTTGCCTGCTTCTCCCATTAGCAGTGAGGGCCAGCAGCGCTCACTTCTAGTGAATGCCTGGGTCCTACCCTTCACCTTGAGCTCTTTGCTTTGGGAACCATTCTGATGCCCAGTTAAAGGCTGGCACATGATAGTCGAAAGTTAGAGAGGCAATCACTCTAGATTCATGTAGATATACTCAGTTACAAAGATTCATAATCCACATAGAATATTCTAAGTAGAAAGAAAGATGTGTTAAAAATGCAAGGAGATGCGGAGAGTTCATGATTTGGGGGAGAGCCAATATTTCGGTAAGGCCAAGAGGAGTATGGAAAGTGAGCATAAATGAGGGGACTACTCAGAGGCCCCATCACGAATGGTCGTATAAGCCACACTAAGTCTGCATTTCATTCTGAGGCTACTGGATATCATCTATTTGTGTTGTTTTGCTTTCCCTAATTGCAAGCAGTATAGAAAGTGAATTAGAGGAGGTCAAGACTGAAGTAGGAAATCAGGTGTTTACTAATGTAATTGAGGTGAGAAGGGAAGAGGGACGATTTGTAGCAATACGGGTAAAGACTGTGGAACAGATTGGTCAGTGTTTTACAAGTTAGTTCCTCAATAACATGCAAGGTCTTGAAGCAGTGCCTGGCCTCAATGATTATATGTTATGTATAAATATGTTAGATAAATGAATGCCCAAAGGAAATAGCAGAACTTTCTCACTAAACCTCTAAATTTCCACTGTTAATAGCCAATTATTTTTGTTCATATAATTCATCTACTTTAGGTTTCATTTCTTCTGACTTTTATATATTTAGTCTAAACTGGGGAGAAGTTAACTTAATATTCCTCTATTTCCTAGTTATTTTTCATTTTCCTGTCTTAAATCTAAATTCATCCTTTTGTTCTGCTAAGAAGTTCTTAAAGTGGTTTTTACTCTCTCACATGGATTTTCTTAAAAATTAAAAGTCACATTTTAAATGTGATTGTCTTGGGTCTTTTACATCTGATGGTTTTGTAATTGCTTTTCCTGGATATTCCCCCTTCTCCTCTTTATCATGCATAGCTGTCTACTTTCTTAGAACTGGAACAAATGTGGTCCCAATTACGTTTTCCATAAACATCAGCCAAAACCTCTTCTCTGATCCCAATATCATTTCTCGTCCTTGTCTGCCCAACCAAATCCAGGGCTTTCTTTGAGGCCCAGTGCAAACTCCAGCTCTCTGTGAGGTTTTCCTGGCCTGCACACCCCTAACAATCCTTCCTTCTTTTCAATCACTGCTGCTCTCAGAGCCTGTGCCACACACACCGATCCCCTGCTGACAGCCGGGCCTGTCCCTGCAACCTCACTTCATGCGGGAATCATTCCGTGTTTGCAGAAAGAAAAAATGGCCTCACATTGTTCTCGCGTCATCGCAAATATGTCCTTCTGGTCTTCACTGTTGAAGACTAAATTCTTTGAGAGTCAAGATTCTACAGACCTTCTTTTTGTTTCCCTTTGCAACTCATCAAGGCACCAAATTTTCTACTGCTGTCTTGATTCACTGATTATTTATATTATCTGTAATCAGAGCAGATAGTAACTAATATTCACCCTTTTCATATTCCTTTATTGTAACTCCCCAAACCTAACCCATACTTCTCAATCTACTTTTTTTTTAAAATTGTGGAATAAATCTATTAGAAAATGTCCTCTGTCACTCGTCCATTTTTTCATCTGCTCAGTTATTCCACAAATTTTGACTGCGTGGCCACTCTGTTGGGTGCTGAGCTTCTAGGGTGAGAGGAACCCATGTGACTCCTTTAGGAGGCCTTGGATCTTGTTGGGGATGAGAGCTGGTTATTTTCTGGTAAACCAACATACAACTACATCTCACAAAGTCAGGAAAGTGCTGTGATACAGAATAAGCAAGAGATATATGTACCTGGAATGGGGTGATCAGGGAAAGCCTGTCTGTCCAGCACTGAGGCTGAGAATTAAAAGGAGCCCTCTGTGTGAGCAGGAACTTCCAGGCACTGGAATGTTTCAAGGCTCCAGGTGGGGGATGGCTTGTCATTTCTGGGAACTGCATGGAAGACAGCATGGCCAGGTCCTGGAAAGAGAGGGCTCAGAGTGGTCAGCTGAGTCAAGGCCTGTAGGACTTGTTGCCCATGGAAGGGAGAAACGATGATGGTATTTCCGTTCGAAGAAAATCGTTTTCATTGCTGTTTGGGAAATTGGTTATAGGGGTAAAATAGAACAGGGATGCTCACCAGAGGAAACCTATAATAGACGAGGGGAAAGATAATTGACTAGTAGAGTGGCGGTGAGATGATATAAAACATTCGGATTCACAAACTATTTTGGAAATAGAACCTGTTACTATCCACTGATTGGTTAGCTATGGGGGTTAAGGGACAAGAAGCAATCCGGTATACTTTCTAAATTTCTGACTGGAACCATTTGCCAAGTCAGTGAAATCACGTGTTTGGTTTTAAGTGCCCACACATATCGTTTCTTCTATATAAATGATCTTTACAGGGTCAGCAAAAATGCCAGTGTTACTTTATTCCATACCCCCCCTTATCAATCTTGCAGAAACTTCTGACATCTAGATAGCTTTCTCCATAGAGTGACTCCATTGTTTTGCAATTTAAAGTCTCCCAGAAGTGCTTTCTTTGGGTCTTAAATATGTGATTTCCGTAATGTGTATATCTCAGGGGTGTTGATTTCTTTTTTATTTACAGAATAAATGGTCAGCTGGCATATATAAATACTGGTTCAAATATAAAACTTGAAGTAACAGTCAACTAAGTAAATTATAGTGTGTGTGTGTGTTTTTTTTTTTTTTTTTGCATTATCCCTGCATTCCTTAGAGATTTCCTTTGTAGTTCTGTTTTGTTTATTCTCCATTTTAATCCTTTAATCTTTCATCCTTTTCTAAACTTCCCCTTATTACAGTGAGTTGTTTTTAAAGCTCTCCAGTGCTGGTATTTCTCCCATGTGTTTGAGTTTCTCTCTGGAGCTCTGGTATTTTCATTTTAGTATTTCCTGATGTCCATCATATGAGGTTTGTATGACTTGAAATAAACTATTCCAAACAAGAAATATCACTATCTTCGTTATTCTCAATGCATCTTTTGGTTAACATATCAAATAGTTTTTCATTTTCTACCTTCAAGTGGGATTATTAATTCAAATATGTTAGCTTCCAATTAGGACTATACATTATTCCTTCAGTATGGCTAATTTATCCATCTTTTAGTCATTTTAGAAACACTGCTATTGTTATTTTTTTTTACTTATATTACAATACTAGAGGCCCGGTCCACAAAAATCATCCACTTCGGGGGCTGGGGGGGATCCCTCAGCCGGGCCTGCACCCTCTCTCAGACTGGGAGCCCCATGACCGATCACCCCGCAGAAGGAGGCCCCACCCACCCACTGCAGCGCTGCCAGCTGGGTAGCCTGGGCCTCTTTCTTTAGGGCGATTGATAGCGGAGCCCCCTGATCGTTCACCCCGCCTGGGCCTCCCTCTGCAGGGCGATCATGGGGCAATGGTGGGGCCCCCTGACCAATCACATCGCACCCGCCTTGGCTGGCCTGTTGCCAGTGCGTGTCATAGTGTGGTGGTCTGGACAGTCGTTCTGCTGTTTGGCCGTTCAGTCAATTTGCATATTACGCTTTTATTATAAATTCCACAAAGCAGTATTCCATTTGTTCTCCTATATTGAGCTCTTTGTGTTTTGGAGTTCAAATGTGTTTATGAATGTGGAGCCCCCAGAGGATGTCAGCTGTTTCTATTCTTATTACCATTTTTATTCAGTCATTCAGCATTGGACTGGGAGCTGTTCTAAGAATTTTGATGTATATCTTTTTAGAACCCACAACAACTTTATGGAGAAAGTAATTTTGCCTTGTTGCAGGGACAGGGCAGTAGTAGATTAAAAGGGTCAGGACTTGCCCTGGTTTCTCTATTTGTCCTATGGTAATAACGGTGTGCTTAAGTGTCTCCTTTGCAATCAGAATGAAATGGAAAACATTTCATGAAGGATAGAACTGTATTCCACTCTAGGCTGCAAGGGGACTCTTGGCAGAATTGAAGTGTTATTAAAACTGATTGTGTGATACATTCTTAGGATTATTTCTAAAATTAAAAACTACCCAAAACATTATAAAATGTTGGATAGCATTAGATAATTTTTGAATTTTCTATTTTGGACAGAAGAATACCATGTTGATTATGCCAATTTTTGGATGATGCTTCAGATGGTTAAGTCTGGGGACAACTTTTGTTGTGTATATTCCCTATGTCCTTAACAATAGCAACAGAAGCTACCAGCATTTCTAGTTCTGCATGCAGATGGGTAAATATAAATTTAAAGGAGGTAAAAACCATGAAATAGAATATTGGAATAAAAACTGTATATGAGTAAAATTCTTTAACTCTTGTTTCTAAAATTTGAATAATCTCCATTTAATTTTTAAACTTCTCTTAAAATATTAAAAGAAAAATAGATTTTACCCAAAGCATTGTTAAACACCTACATGGACACACAAGCCTACAGACCCACACACATAAATATGTGACATTTTAAAAATGAGAAATACTGAAACACACACACACACACACAATAAAAAATCACCTATACAATTAAACACATTTAAAATGAATGCAATTTAGAACCTTTATTGAAGTATAATTTACATATCATAGATTTCATTCATTTTAAGAGTACAGTTCAATGCATTTTAATAAATATATGGAGTTGTGCAACCATCACCACAATCTAATATTAAAACACCAGAGGCCTGATGCATGAAGATTCGTGCAAGTATAGGCCTTCCTTCCCCTGGCTGCCAGCACCGGTTTCTCTCCAGCACCCAGGGCCCGGGCCTTTGCTCTGGCCGCCGCCTCCCGCCTTCGCATTGGGGCCAGGAACTGCCTCCCGCCTTCACTTCAGGGCCGGGAGCCACCTCCCGCCTTCTCTCCGGGCGGCCACCACCATCTTTGTCACATTAATTTGCATATTACCTCCTTATTGGCTGTGGGTGCTGCCATCCTTGTTGTGAAATGACAGTCAATTTGCATATTCTGTCTTTATTAGATAGGATTTATATCAACCCTGAAAGACTCATCATGGCCATTTGAAGTCAACTCTTCTTCCCACCCCAGCCCCAGGCAACCACTGATTTACTTTCTATATCTTTAGACTTGCTTTTTCTGGGCATTTCTTATAAATGAAGTATGTATTATGTGTTGTGTAGCTGGCTTCTTTCACCAGCCATGATTTTTTGAAGTTGATTTATGTCATGTCATGAGTCATAACTTAGTTCCTTTCCATTGCTGAATAATTTCCTACTGTATGGATATACCACAGTGTATTTAGTGCAATAGCCAACTTATATATATCCAAGTACTGCCAAAAGTGATTGCTTCTAGAGAAGGGAATGGGGGACAAAGGAATAAAGATGGGAGAAAGGTTTTTTTATTGTGTGTTATTTTACATGGGTTTAATTTTTAAAATTCAGTATTATATCTTTACCTGTTAAAGCAAAGTGAGGAATATCTTTCCCCAGCAATGTGTATAAAATAAGAGGTGAAAGCCCTGCACTGACCCCAATCCCACTTTCCTGAAGGTAATCACTGTTAATATATTTTTGACATCTTTCTAATCAGGGGTAGGGAACGTCTGGCCCGCAGGCCACATAAGGCTTGTAAAATCATTTGGTCTGGCCCTGCCAAGGCAACCACAGGCAGGACTTGAAATTCAATAAATCTAGGAGCTTGTTTTCATAGCAACATAAATTTATAGTAAGTAAATTATATTAAGCGAGTGATGTTATAAATATCCAAAAGGTCATTGATAGGAAAAAGGTTCCCCACCCCTGCATAGTATATATAGACACACATATGTATGCGTATATAAATGTGTTCATGTCCCTGCATGTCTATACATCTGAGCAGTCATATTTTGTATTGCAAGAAAACTGGAAGCGCAGGACTTAGTAATAATTTAACCCCCAATTACCCACACCAAGAAAACCTGCCGTACCTGCCTTTGTTTATACCTGCAGACTATTAATGTATTAATTGGCTAATCAGTCCACAACGAGGAAAAGAATTCTGTACTCAGTTTACAAGTTGTTATGTGTAAATGCAGTCTAAAAAATTTTAACCCATCCTCTGGGTCTGTGTTTCCTGGCAGGGTACTTCGGCTCCGCCTGCGA
Organism: Myotis yumanensis; assembly: GCF_028538775.1. Taxonomy (NCBI): domain Eukaryota; kingdom Metazoa; phylum Chordata; class Mammalia; order Chiroptera; family Vespertilionidae; genus Myotis; species Myotis yumanensis. The sequence continues at coordinate 29,022,480 of NW_027223759.1, read as the reverse complement.
AGAGAAAGTGGACCCGTGTGCCTCATCGCCGTGCCAGAACAACGGGACCTGCTACGCCGACGGGGTGCGCTTCGGCTGCAGCTGCAGCGCTGGCTTCACGGGCCCCACCTGTGCTCAGCTGGTGGACTTCTGTGCGCTCAGCCCCTGTGCTCACGGCACCTGCCGCAGCGTGGGCACCAGCTACAAGTGCCTCTGTGACCCAGGTGGGTACCGGCCATCACTGCAGGTCCTTCACTCCCCAATCTCAGGCTTCTGACTCTCTCTTGCATCTGAGCAAATGCTGGCCTGCTGAAAGTGTTGACTTGTCAATGTAATTGACCTCCACTCATGTATGACACACTTTTTTTGTAGACTTACTCTTGGCAGGGTTTACAAAATACCCTTTCCCCTTTTTATGAGCAGTTCATGATCGTAGAAAAAACAACACACAAGTAAGCAAAATAAAGAAAATTAAAAACAGGCCTAATCTTATAGCAGCTTAATTATTTTTAAAACACTTTATTAAAGGTCGTTCTACAGCTTTGGCTGTATTGCATATTTTTTAATACTGGGTCCTTAGGTTAATGGGATATGTTTTTCTGTTTTAATGCACATAAAAAACAGAATACTCTCTGTTCAGAATTTTATCCTCTAGTAAAATTCTTACTCCATGCACAGTATGTTATAGGAACTGCAGCTCCCTGTGTGAATGTTCAAAAGTTCTATCACTTATTTTCCAAATGTGTTCTGCATTGTCCTGTGTTTTTTTTGTTGTTGTGTGAGTTTTGATACTCAGAGTCATAGTGGTTACTAGTTAGTCTTTGTCTGATCGGCCTCCTGGTGTGGTCTGAAAACAGTGCCCGCCCACTTTCTTTCCTCCACTTCCTTTCTGCCTGGGTCTCAATCCTTGCACTAGCTTGCTCTTTAGAATACTCCCAGCATGATTCCCCACAAATGTCCCTGACCCACCAGCACGGGTGGCCAATTCCCCGGTTTTGCTTGACTCCTGGTTCTGCTCATGCAGTATTCTCCCATGAATGCCTGTCCTTTCTCTCCCATGTCACCTGCAAACTTCTCCTGCTGGGGATGAATCAGCTTTCCTTCCTTTGAGTTCCAGCTATCACCCAGTATCACTTGTCTTATCTTTAAAACATCATATTTCTTATCTTTGTATGTATCTTTCTCCTCCTGGGGGTAAGAGGAAGTGGTTTTTTTTAAAAAAATTAATTAATTAACTTATTTATTTAAATATATTTTTATTGATTTCAGAGAGGGAGAGAGATAGAAGCATCAATGATGAGAGAGAATCATTGATCGGCTGCCTCCTGCACAATCCCCCACTGGGGATCGAGCCGGCAACCTGGGCATGTGCCCTGACTGGGAATCAAACCATGACCTGCTGGTTCATAGGTCGATGCTCAACCACTGAGCTATGCCAGTCTATAGGAAGTGTGTTTTATTAGTAACTTTTATATAACAACTAGAGACCCAGTGCATGACATTTGTGCACTGAGGGTGGGGCAGGGGTCCCTCAGCCTGGCCTGTGCCCTCTTGACAAGACCAAAAGGCTGTTTCATTTTCTCCTTTCCTTCTCCTCTGACTTCCTTTCTTAACTATGGGAAAATTTCCCTTATATTTTAGTTGGTTTATTTTTAATCCTTTAAATGTAGTTATCCCATATAATAAAAGCATAGTAATCAAATTGTCCCCTTGACTCGGAGGTCTTCTGAGAGTTCAACCTGGAGGTGGGCCTGGCCAGGGGAAGGGAGGGATTTCCCGGCTGGCAGCTGGCAGCCGGCAGCTGCTAGGGACCCTACCAGTGCACAAATTTCATGCACTGGGCCTCTAGTTTAAATATAAAATGCTACTTAATATGCTTCAATATTATTAAGATGTTGCCTAACAATAATACATAAAGAGAGGTTTCAGCTTGTGTGAGTAGGCTGACATGGTCCTAAATGGAAACCATTCTGCTAGGGTTTTTCTCTCTACACTAGGAGAAGAGGCCGAGGAGGGTAGAGGGACCTCCTTCTGAGATCTCCACTTATTGACTGTCACCATAGGAAATTACCAGGACATCTTGGGGCTTCAGTTTTCATTTTCATGAATAACATCTTAGTTGCTGGTCCATTCAATTACAGTTGGGGTCCCAGATTAGACCTGGGACAAGTTGTGACCATGTTCTTCTGTTGTGTGAGAGCGTGGAGCACATTTTCTGGCATGGAGTAGTATGAGCTGTTCCCCTTTATTTCCATGCATGGAGATTTCTCCTCAAGCCATGGTGTGTGTGTGTGTGTGTATTTCTTGTTTAAGTTCCATTTTTCTGTCCTGCTGCTCTTTGCTCAAACTTCATTCATGTCCATTCAGAGCATTTAGCTTGTTACTAGCCAGTGTCCAGCCTCCAAGTGGCCTTGAAAAGCTGAAGGAGCATATATTCCATCCCATGATACCTTCATCTATTAGGCAGTCTCTCATAGCTTTGGAATCTGAACTCTCATTGAACTTGGGAGATAGCATTCCTTTCTGAGGTGTTGCTTCCTCCAATCATTAGGTGACATTATGTGAAAAAATATATCTTAATATCTGGTAAGAATTTACATTTTAGGAGGTGAAAATGACAGTTCTCTGAATGTGAAATTTCTAGTCTTAATCTTTTGGAGCATGTAATTGCTTTCCCACTAGTTTGCATAACAGAAGGCCCTCGTGAGAACAGGTGAAATGGGGTATCTAGCTGAAGTGTGGCCAGCCTGATCACCTTCATAGAAAGCACAGGGATCCCATTCCTAGAAAGGCAGCGGGTTGAAACCGTGCCAGCTTGCTAATGAGTTGCCAGCTAACAAAATGCCATTTGAGTGACTGCAATCAGATCTGCCAGGTGCTTTATTTTCAAACCTCACTTTTAGCTTATCAGGCTTGGGATTTTGGATGGGATTTTAATATCAAATAATAAGACGTCAGCACTGTGTAATCACTGAGATGTTATCTTTCAGTGTCGCTGCTAAGTGACAGGCCACATGTACTCTAAAAATACAGCAAATTGAAATCTCTCAAAGGCTGGAAATACTGAGAACATGGAGGCCTGCAAACATTACAGGAGGCAGTACCACAGTGTAGGGAGTCACCCGCCAGCATGACACCACCTGTGTAGGTGACAGCCATGTGTTTCATGGGTTCTTGGTACAATGGTGGCATTTGGAGATGCCATTTGGATGATGACCAATACCAGAAGGAATCCCGGGTGAAGAAGGAGATGGTTTGTCTGAGTTCACTGGTCCTCGTCCCTGCCTAATACACTTGAGTTATTCTAATCTTATTCATTGAGTTGAATTAACCCTGCCACTATGGAATGTGCCTTAAGTTACTATTGAAGGAATTTAAAGTATAGGCATTAGAGGATTTTTACATGGAAACATAAGTAGCAGTTTTTATTTTTATGAGTAACCTTAGATGCTCACGAATTGTTACAGACTAGACTTTGGACAAGTTACCCATTGTGAATCCATGCGGATTCTTCTCTACCACAGGCTGGGGACTCAATAGGTCTTCCAGGCTATACAAGAAAGGAAGGTTAGACTTTTTCCAAATGAAATTTTTTAAAAAGGAAACTGCTTGATTTCAAGTACTGTTTTTTTTACTAATTTTTTTGCATATGCTCTACATGTGGGCTGCATTACTGGGATGTGTGGGCTAAAGACACAGCTGGCATTGCTGCCTTCTGTTTAATGTAGACTTGATACTATCAGCACTTTGGTAATGTCTGCTGAGAACAGAATCTAAGGTAAGACTTCAATGGTCAGGATTTTAATAGCCATTCAACAGCTATAAAGAAAAAAGTACAACTGCAAAGATATGAAGACATCTAGCTCACTAATGAATGCCAATTGCATTTAGATTCTTGGGTAACTACAGTGGGCAATTGTCATCTTTTGTTAACCAGAAAACTTTACCAGGTTTATTAGAATGGAGACAATTCTTGCATTTAACATGCATGTCACATTCTTCTTGAGAGTTATAGCTCATGCAGAATATATTTTCTCCTTTCCCTGCATCCTAATCTTGTTACCAGGCCTTTCCTTTGTTATATTCCAAAATATATCTGCCCACCATCAGGATCCCAAGTAGAAGCCTGTCTACCTAACCACAGCTGTCAATACCCTTCATAATCTGTACTTTCCCTAAGAAAAAGTTTAAATCTCCACATTGTTAAAGTGCAGCCCCTGATATCTGGGAGCTTGTTGGACACTCACAGGTAGGCCTTGGGGTTGTTGGTTATGTGCTCAGAGCCTGGCATTGTGTCTCCTGTTGGACATCAGGATATAAGCAATCACACAGAACATTGACATCAGGCATGGTCACTTAGGCCATGATCAAGTGAGACAAACAAGACCATTTCATAATTTTGTCTAAGTACAGATAAAAATAAAATACTAAACATCGCCTTCTCCCATAAATAAATCGAAGGCCAGCTGCATCTTCACCCAATTGCAGCTTCAGCATTGCTCTGCCTGCCCTCTCTATAGATAAGACTTGAGATACCTAAGCATAGAAATGCTACATCCTGATGGTGTTCAGACCTCTTCCATGATCATTCTTCCTCTCCATTATGTTTGGAATCTAATTAGGGGGGGGGGCACTCACTGGGGACCTGATATTCACCTTGTTTAGGCTAGTGACCTGAGGGATTAATCCGAGGGGACAAAGGACACTGGTAATGAGTCAAGGGCATTGGCTGGTGCAGCATACGGAATTTTTATGAGATTCCTGACATTAAAAATCTTTTCACAAGGCCACTCATTTAACCTTGCTTTAAATGGCTAATCCATATGTATGAAAGTGTTAATGAACTTGCCTTTAATTGGAAGGGATTTCTGTTCCCTCTGCTCCCACTGCTCCTGGCTTCCCCTTAAAATTCAAATAGTTTGAAACACATTCTTGACTGAACAGTTTTTGTAAAGGTATGAGATTTACCTGCTGGCAGCAGGATATAGCATAGTCTGTGAGCAAATTGTTTCACATCATCTTACCTGGAAGGAAGGTCAGAAATGGCAGCTGTTGTCACTAACCAGAACATTTCTGAGGATGGCTCTGTTTGAAGCACTAGGCAGTGCCTAACTTTGGGAAAGTCTCATTAAGCTCATGGCCATGGAGGTCATGTGGGGACTTATTTAGAACTATTTTGTGACTAAGCCATTGCCTCTTATTTTGTTTTGTGGTTGAAAATTATGATCCCATGGCTAATATTTTTCACACATCTGGAATTGAGACCTGAAATTTGGCATGCCTTGCCTTCTCCCCAGGTGTAATGGGAAGGGGCCTGGGCTTAAAGCTAAGAAGAGGGCTTAGAGTTAAGAAGAGCTGAACTTAAGTCCCAGCTTTATTACTGAACAGCCGTGCAATTGGCCTCTGTTAGCCTTGGTTTTTCTTTTTTCTTTCTTTCTTTTTTTTTTTAATGGGGATAAATGTAATGAAGCTCAAATGAGATGATGCATGTGATCATGCCCTGCAGAATCTCTAAGAGGATGATGCCAATGCCAGATACTTACTTCCCTTTTCCTGGGGAAGACCATTGAGAAATTATTAAATATGTGCTCTGATTCTTCTCTTGTGAGGTTCAAGGTTGGAGTTGAACTAAAGGTGGGATCAATTTTCATGGCCATGAAAATTGGCCATAGTGAGCATTCTTGAATAATGGGTCCGGGTCCTACTTATGGGATTAAAGGATTGTTCGCTGCCTTGGCCCTGTGACTGATAAATATTTCAGTGCCAGAGGCCTGGCAGAGCTCTTTAACTGGATGGCTCTCAAATCCCTAGAATTCTTGTGAAGTGGGATAAAAGGTATTTGGATTTCTCCACCCATGACTCCAGAGCTAGTTAAGGATGAAGCTGGGCTGGGATCTGGAGCTTCTGTTATCTTAGAGTGAACAGGAAATGGGGTCAAACTCTGACCCTGACTCACCAGTAGTGAATAGCTGACTGAAAAATGAAACATTTCACCAGATTCCTAAGTGGTAGTTGTCTGAATAGCCACCTCGAATGACTACATTAAATTGAGATTCATCAAAACGTTGATATAGCTCTGTTGACGCAGGTAATGCACTTTATCCATGCTGGCTTCGCCCTGAGCAGCTTCCATCTATGAGAACTTCCTACATCGAGACTGTGCTAAATCCTTGACAAACATTTTCTCTTACTTAACCCAGATTATAGTATTTCTATTGCAGGAGGTGGAGGTGATAGAAACCCCAGTGCAACCTGGGTCTGCCTGATAATAAAGCTCTTGACCAATAGGCTAGACTTAGTAGGAGCCTAGTTGTGCACCCCAAGTTATGTGTGATATCCTGGCCGCTTATTTATGCTTGAGCCAATCATAGGAAGAAGCTTCTAGACTCCTCTTATCTTAGCACAGCTCCTGAAATGGGTGTCTAAGTGGACACCTCAAAGGCAGGTTTGAAAAGTGGCCTTGGTTGTGGTCCGAAGAGTGGCTCTTGACCAATAGTTTCTTACTTCCCAGCACAGAGAGGCAATGCTGACTTCCAAGGAAATTGAACTGCCTGGCAGTAGGGGGCCCACTTTTGCTTTTGTTTCGTTGCAGATTCAACTGCTTCAAAATAGATGCTGAGGGCAACCTGTGACTGAGACTTATGATTTCATTTGACTTGGTGTCTGCTGTATGCACCCAATTAAAGAAACTTCTTTTCCTATGACTCAAATACAGACAGACACAGCCACATGACAAATCAGCTTAGGCAGTCTCTCTCTCTCTCTCTCTCCCCCTCCCCCCCTGTCTTTTTTTGTTAATCCTCACCTGATATTTTTCCCATTGATTTTTAGAGAGAATAGAAGAGAGGGAGGGAATGGGGTGAAGGAGAGAGAGAGAGAGAGAGAGAGAGAGAGAGAGAGAGAGAGAGAGATTGACCTGAGAGAGACATATTGATTGGTTGCCTGCTGCACACACCTTGGACCCGGGTGGACTTTGAAAAAATATATTTCTTTATTGGTTTCAGAGAGGAAGGGAGAAGGAGCGGGATAGAAACATCAATGATGAGAGAGAATCATTGATTGGCTGCCTCCTGCATGTCCCCCACTGGGGATCGAGCCCGCAACCCAGGCATGTGCCCTTGGCTGGCATCGAACCTGGGACCCTTCAGTCTGCAGGCTGACGATGGACTTTGTGAATCTTGACTAGTAATCGAACCCACGACCCTTCAGTGTGTGGGCAGATGCTCTAACCACTGAGAAACATTGGCCAGGTTGGCAGTCTTTTTTGATGGGTGCTTTCCACTCTGGAGCCCCTAATGCCTAGTAGCAATATGAACTTTTTTAGAAAATTATTTATTTTATTACCACCTGGGTCTCTGAAAGCCTCCCATGTTGATTATTGTATTGTATTGATGGACTCCTTTGGTACTGTTTCTTTTTACTTGGCACTGGTGACATCCCTGAAATATTGTTTCCTCTTCATATTTAACTTTTGTAATTTTTTTTAGTTCATTTCCTTGAGATAACTGATGTCCTCCCCTTTCAACATGACACCTTCGCATAGGACTGGCTCAGTGTCAATGGGCCTCAGAACCCTATGACAATGTGCTGTTCTAGGTGATATCTGAGCTGTATTGTGACTGGGGGTGACATGCACCCTGAGTCCCAGTTAGACAACCAATAATGAGATTTGTCTGCATGTTCTACTTTTTTCTGACCTCCTAGCCTTCAATGTGCTTTGAGTTCTTCATTGATTCAGATTTGTATAAAAACCTGGGGACAGTGCCCTGCATTTATTCCATTTCTAAAATCACAGCCATTAATTTTCAATTTGAAAGTACATGATGAAAGTTGCTTCATATACTGAGTAGTTTTACAAAATTGCCTCAGTTTTAATGAAGATTCAGAGCTCTTAGGTTTGCCTGAGTGGATTGAAAGGCAACTTCTTTTTTAGTTCCAGGACATTGTCACTTCAAAGCACTTATTGATTTTGTAGAACAGCATGTCCTTTTATGTGTAATGAAGGGCCTCCTTATACAATGTTCCACTGTTCCACTTAAAACCCCATTTTATTTTATAAGGGTTGCCTAGGCAGATCCTTAGCTGTTTAGACTGAAGTCTTAGTTATATGTTGATAATTACCAGGGCCATGTTTCATTTTTTTACTCTACCAGATGGTTTCTAATGATATAGATCAGAGTGAAGGTCCCAAGTCATTGGTTAAAGTGTTTATTTTAGGTTGGGTAAGCCAACTGAAAGCAAGGAATGTACAGTGCCTGGCTGTATGATTTTGGGATGACTCTCCTTTATTCACCATCCCCCTAAGAATACCTTTCCTTCTAGTTCTCTGATGCCTACAAGTTTATGTCTTTGGCTTTATTCCTTTAGGTTAGGCATTGTCTCTTGTAATTAAACCTTTGTATATCAGTTAGTTCTTGCTATAACAAACCACTTCAAAACTTAGTGGCTTGATATGACCACTTATTGCTTATAATTCTATGGTTGATAATTTAGGCAGGGCTTAACTGGGCTATCTCTTCTCTGCTCCATGTGGTGTTGGGCATATTCACTTATACTTTTGTAGTCAGCTAGATACTGGCTGGTCCTGGATGGCCTCATTCACCTGCCTGGTAGTTGGCTGGAGTGATGGGGGAACTGGGCCACACATCTCTCATCATCCAGCAGACCAGTCTGGACTTCTTCACATGGAAGCTGGGTTCCAAAAGCAGTAAGAAAGGACAAGACCTAATACACACACTTTTAAAAAATATTTTTTTATTGATTTCAGAGAGGAAGGGAGAGGGAGAAAGATAGAAACATCAATGATGAGAGAGAATCATTGATCTGCTGCCTCCTGTAGGCCCCACACTGGGGATCAAGCCCACAACCCAAGCATATACCCTGACCGGGAATAGAACCATGACCTCCTGGTTCATAGCTTGACACTCAACCACTGAGCTACGTTGGTTGGGGCCCAGCACATACTCTTTTAAAATATGTTTCTTCTTTTATGTTTGCTACTGTCTCATTGTCATAATCAAGTCACAGGGCAAGCCTATAGCTCCATTTCTTGAAGGGAAGAGCTACAAAGAATTTGTGGCTATTTTTTTTTCAGTATGTGAAGAATGTAAATGAGTTTATATATACACACACACGTGCACACACACATGCACACACATATACATACATACAAATATGAGAGATGGAGAAGAAGGAAAGTTGAAATACAAAAAGTGTGTAGGCATCAATTGCTTGAGGGAAAAGAGGTGAGGCCCCACTGTACTTGCTACTCAAGTGATAAGGAATTCTGTGAGTCAACAGCTTTTCTCACTTCATAAAATTCTGTGTAGACTGAACCTCATCCCTGCTTATTTCAAGGAAGTTTTATTTTCCACTTTAGATTATTAATGCAATACTATACTAGGATCTTAAATCAACAAACAAAACACACACTTTTGATCTTCTACTGCATTATGACCTCTTAAATGAATATATGTCTTATTTTTAGACATCTTTAATATTTATTCAGTAGAAGCAATAGGATGAGAATCCGGGATTTACTTGAATACTTGAGTTCTGACTTCATATTATTTGCACTTTGAAATTTTCTTTGCTGTGCAGTTGCCTCAAGGTGCAATTCCGGTAGTTAATTTTAGCTTTAGCTGAAGTCCTGACTAAGAGTCAGCTTCAGCCCTTATGAGTTTGCAGCCCTTAGGGATGGTTGCCAAGTGGGAGATAGGTGCTTCTAAAAATGTTCCTGAGTGACTATGAGAACTTTGTTTGGTGTTTAACAATCTTTAGGATTCAGCATATTTCCTTGAGAATGGCAATGATTAATAGGGAGTTAGAGGATTGCACTTTTGCATTGTTCCTTTGAATGTCCCAGTGATATGAGGGTGAAAATACCCACCCTCCCTGCCCTAGGGGAGGGAGGGATCTATGGTCTGCATTGCATATTCCATGCACCTAAATTGTCTGGAAAAGACCCAATCACAATGTTTTGTCTTCCATCACACAAGTCCTTTGGTACCAAACTATGTATCCATGAGGATGCCTTTTGTCACTAGAAAACAGCACAGCTTTGTTAGATCACATTTCTCAATTGTTGGTTTGTAAAATTATTATTGTAGAATGTCTATTATTTCAAAAATTAAAAATTTTCCAGCTTTATTGAGATATAATTGACATATAACATTGTTAAGGTGTATAATATGTTGATTTGATATGCTTATATATTGCAAAATGATTACCACCGAGGTATTAACATTTTCATAGTTACCATTTGTTTTCTGTGGTGAGAACATTTAAGATTATAATCTTAGCAGTCTTCTAGTATGCAATACAATATTATTAGTTCTAATCACCATTCTGTACATTAGACCCCCAGAACTTACTCATCTTAAAACTGGAAGTTTGTACCCTTTGACCAACCTCTCCCCATTTCCCCCACTGCCAGCCCCTGGTCACCACCATTCTATTCTGTGTTTCTGTGAGTTCTGTCTGCCACTTTCTGATTGTGTTCCTTTTAGCTGAATGCTCTTCCTGTGGGTCAAGGAAGCTGTATCATGGAAGTGAAGAAAACTGTGCTCACCAATCTGAATTTAAGCTTATTTCTTCTCATTCTGAGTAGGAATATATGACTCGCAGTCATACAGGGAGGATTATAAATGTCACTTCCATACCCTTACATTTCCTCATTTTGGCCTTTCTTTTCCTATTTGGCATTTGCTGTCATCTTGAGATTTCTTTGCATTTCTTTTTCCCCTTAATCAAACCCCAACCAAGAGGAATATAGTTTCATTTAGTCCATATGTCTTTGGCTGGCAGGCCCTTTGTGTGCTGCACTGTTGGTTTATTTCTCTGCCTGTGACGGGTTGTTTTACTTTTGGTGTATTGATATGCTGAGGGGAAGGCATGGCTATTAAAAACATTCCCATGCCAGCTCTGGGTAGCTCAGATGGTTAGAGTGTCAACCCCATACACCAAGGTTGTGGTTTCAATCCCTGGCCAGGGCACATAGAAGAATCAGCCAATGAATGCATAAATAAGGGGAACAGCAAATCTCTCTCTCCACCCTCTTATAAAAACAACAACCCAAACATTTCCGTTCCATATCTAGCACTTGCCATAGGTAACTGCTACCATTTCCCTGCATCAGAAGTTGTGGGAGATGTTGCATTCTTTGCTAATCTATAGCTAAAACTTAAGTGTGCACCATAATCAAGTAGAGCAGCGGTTCTCAACCTGTGGGTCATGACCCCTTTGGCGGTCGAACGGCCCTTCCACAGGGGTCGCCTAAGACCATCCTGCATATCAGATATTTACATTACGATTCATAACAGTAGCAACATTACAGTTATGAAGTAGCAACAAAAATAATTTTATGGTTGGGTCACAACATGAGGAACTGTATTTAAAGGGTCAGAAGGTTGAGAACCACTGAAGTAGAGGGTTATTAAATCTCAGAGTTTTACGCCCCGCCCACAGTTTCTGATTCAGTAGGTCTCAGATAGGGCCTGGGAACTTGCATTTCTAACAAGTTCCCTGGTGATGCTGTTGCTACCTGTCCACAGGTCACACTGTGAGACCCATTGGTCTAGGGCAGTGATGGCGAACCTTTTGAGCTCGGTGTGTCAGCATTTTGAAAGACCCTAACTGAACTCTGGTGCCGTGTCACATATAGAAATTTTTTGATATTTTCAACCAGAGTAAAACAAAGACTTATATTTTTGATATTTATTTTATATATTTAAATGCCATTTAACAAAGAAAAATCAACCAAAAAAATGAGTTTGTGTGTCACCTCTGACACGCGTGTCATAGGTTCGCCATCACTGGTCTAATGGGATGGATACAACACAAGCCCTTTCGGGGGCAAACACCTCAAAAGAACATATTGTGATAACTGGATAAGGGGTAATTAAAATCAGATTTAACCAATAGTTTGTAAAATAAATTAAAGGAATGAAATACTTTAGAACTCTTTTTTTTCTCTCTCTCCAAAGTGCTGTAATAGAATCTTAAACTTTGATTTTGCCCCAATACTCTTCTGTTGCCTGTGGTGGGCTCTGTGTCCATGTTGATGCATTTTATACTGAAAATCCCTAGAATGTGAGGGCTTTTTTTTTTTTTTTTTCCAACCAGGAATGTTTTATTTTTTATTTTATTTTATTTTATTTTATTTTTCGCTTAAAGTATTACAAAGGGTATTACATAAGTGTCCTTTTTTCCCCCCCGCCCTTGACAAACCCCAACCCTCCCTTACCCCCCAGTGTCTTATGTCCATTAGTTATGCTTATATGCATGCATACAAGTCCTTCGGTTGATCTCTTACTCCCCTCCCTCCTGCCCCCCAACTCTCTCTGGCCTTCCCACTGCAGTTTGACAATCAGTTTGAGGCAGCTCTGCCTCTGTATCTATTATTGTTCAAAAGTTTGTAATGGTCTTTATTAGCCATGAATGAGTGAGATCATGTGGTATTTTTCCTTCATTGACTGGCTTATTTCACTTAGCATAATGCTCTCCAGTTCCATCCATGATGTTGCAAATGGTAGGAGTTCCTTCTTTTTAACAGCAGCATAGTATTCCATCGTGTAGATGTACCACAGTTTTCTAATCCATTCATCTACTGATGGGCACTTAGGCTGTTTCCAGATCTTAGCTATGGTGAATTGTGCTGCTATGAACATCTGGTTACATATATCCTTTCTGATTGGTGTTTCTGGTTTCTTGGGATATATTCCTAGTAGTGGGATCACAGGGTCAAATGGGAGTTCCATTTCCAATTTTTTGAGGAACCTCCATACTGCCTTCCATAGTGGCTGCACCAGTCTGCATTCCCACCAGCAGTGCACAAGTGTTCCTTTTTCTCCACATCCTCTCCAGCACTTGTCGTTTGTTGATTTGTTGATGATGGCCATTCTGACAGGTGTGAGATGGTACCTCATTGTTGTTTTGATTTGCATCTCTCGGATGATTAGTGACTTTGAGCATGTTTTCATATGTCTCTTGGCTTTCTGAATGTCCTCTTTTGAAAGGTGTCTATTTAGATCCTTTGCCCATTTTTTGATTGGATTGTTTATCTTCTTTTTGTTAAGTTGTATGAGTTCCCTATAAATTTTGGAGATTAAGCCCTTATCAGATATGACGTTGGCAAATATGTTTTCCCACGAGGTGGGTTTTCTTGTTGTTTTGTTGATGGTTTCTTTTTTTGCTGTGCAGAAGCTTTTTATTTTGATGTAGTCCCATTTGTTCAGTTTCTCTTTAGTTTCAACTGCCCTAGGAGCTGTATCAGTGAAGAAATTGTTTTGGCATAAGTCTGAGATTTTGTTGCCTTTGTATTCTTCTAGAATTTTTATGGTTTCCTGTCGTACATTTAAGTCCTTTATCCATTTTGAGTTTATTCTTGTGTATGGTGTAAGTTGGTGGTCTAGTTTCATTTTCTTGCATATATCTGTCCAATTTTCCCAACACCATTTATTGAAGAGACTATCTTGGCTCCATTGTATGTTCATGCCTCCTTTGTCAAAAATTAATTGAGCATATTGGTTCGGGCTAATTTCTGGACTCTCTATTCTATTCCACTGGTCTATATGTCTGTTCTTGTGCCAGTACCAGGCAGTTTTGAGAACAGTGGCTTTGTAATACAGCTTGATATCTGGCATTGAGATCCCACCTACTTTGTTCTTTCTCAGGATCGCTGCAGCTATTCGGGGTCTTTTTTTATTCCAGATGAATTTTTGGAGAGTTTGTTCTAGATCTTTGAAGAAGGCCATTGGTATTTTAATGGGAAGTGCGTTGAATTTATAGATTGCTTTGGGTAGTATGGACATTTTAATGATGTTGATTCTACCAATCCAAGAACATGGTATGTTCTTCCATCTGTTTATGTCTTCCTCTATCTCTTTTTTCAACATCCTGTAGTTTTCTGAGTAGAGGTCTTTAACCTCTTTAGTTAAGTTTATTCCTAGGTATCTTAATTTTTTTGGTGCGATGGTAAATGGGATTGTTTTTCTAATCTCTCTTTCTGAAAGTTCACTATTGGTGTATAGAAATGCCTCAGATTTCTTGGGGTTAATTTTGTATCCTGCTACATTGCCAAATTCATGTATTAAGTCTAGTAGCTTTTTGATGGAGTCTCTAGGGTTTTGTATGTATAATATCATGTCATCTGCAAATAAGGACAGTTTTACTTCCTCTTTTCCAATTTGGATGCCTTTTATTTCTTCTTCTTGCCTAATTGCAATGGCTAATACTTCCAGTACTATGTTGAACAGGAGTGGTGAGAGTGGGCATCCCTGTCTTGTTCCTGTTCTTAGGGGAAATGGTGTTAGTTTTTGACCATTGAGTATGATGTTGGCTGTGGGCCTGTCATATATGGCTTTTATTATGTTGAGGTATGATCCTTCTATTCCCACCTTTCTGAGAGTTTTTATCAAAAATGGGTGTTGGATTTTGTCGAATGCTTTTTCTGCATCAATTGATATGACCATGTGGTTTTTTTCTTTCAATTTGTTTATGTGATGTATCACATTTATTGATTTACGGATGTTGTACCATCCTTGCATCTCTGGGATAAATCCTACTTGGTCATGGTGTATGATCCTTCTGATGTACTGCTGGATCCGATTTGCTAAGATTTTGTTGAGGATTTTGGCATCTATGTTCATGAGGGATATTGGCCTGTAATTCTCTTTCATTGTGATGTCTTTACCTGGTTTTGGTATTAGGGTGATGCTGGCTTCATAGAATGAGCTTGGAAGTGTTCCTTCCTCTTGAATTTTTTGTGAGGGCTTTAACTTATGTTTTCTTTTCCAAATATGCTCATCATCCTTCTTACCTTGACTATAAACCAAGCCAGTTTCCCATGTATAAACATGTTCATCAATTGAGTTTATGGGATTATTTCATTAAAGCATCTTACTTATTATTTATAAGTAAACACACATACCACAATAATCTTTAAAATCAACTTGTAAAATATTATCTTGTCATTATACTTAATCTTGAATCTGGGTGCTTTTGTTATGGTGTTGTAAGCATTTGCATTTTTAAAAGTAATTTTTATAGAGTTAGTAAGAAAAATAGACCTCGTTATAATGGAAAATTTTAACTGCAGCTGTGATATGCTTAGAAGTGAATTTGTTTATAAGCCATAAACAAATATATGAATGTTAAGTTTTATTATTAAAGCAAATGACATTTCTTCTTTATGTATTTGCATCCTGATGCCCTATAGTTCCCTTTTGTAAAACAAATCTTTATATTTAAATACATCTATCTGTGTTAAACTCTTGAGTAACCTTTTCTTTCCCTTTCTTTTAGCCAGTATAGATCATAGGTAGAATCCACCCTCTAGTGGCCAAAAGAATCATGAAAAAAAGGACATTTATAAGACAAGGCTAAAAAATCGTATGAGGAGATTGATTTTTTTCCTGTGGCTCAACCTTGTTCTGGAGGCAAATCCAGTCGGGATTTTACATTTATTGGATGATTATTTGGCGTCTTTCTCCTTTAAATGGCCCCAGTAGAGGCATTATGTCTGTTTTTGCACAGCCTTAAAGCCCCAGTGATTAGTACAGTGCCTCGCACATTGTGGGTGTTTAACAACTGTTTGCTGAATTAAAGAACGAATCAACGGATGAGGCAAACAGCAGACCCAGGGGTTCGCCAGCCTTCCCTCGTGACTAGTGAAGGCAGCAGTCTTTGCAGCAATAGAGAACCATCGCCTGAACACTTGGGATAGGACTTAGAGTCAGTTCTCCATTATCCATCCTTTCAGCAGTCCAGGGAGGGAGGTGAAATTTGTAGATGGCTTGGTTGGAGAGCCTAAAACTTTATTTTAGCCTCTATTTTACTCTCCTTTCAACGTAATATTTATGAGAACCACAACAATGGAAATATTGACTGATTTGGGTCATTTCACATATATTTCCTCTCTGGCCACAATGCCCCTCACAATAAAAGGATAAGAAATTAGGGAGCAAAAGAAGGAATATCAGCAGTCACCACCCCCCACATACCAACTAATGCTCTGTGTTCACTTGCACAGCTCCCTCATGTCCATAGGTGGTCTCTCGTGTGTGTGTGTGTGTGTGTGTGTGTGTGTGTGTGTGTGTGTGTAACAGGAGAGTGTAGTTATCCCACAGAAGCCTGTAAGATCTCACTCAGTACACAGGTCAATTTAGAGCAGAGCATCTGTATGCTTGATAGGATTAAATTGAGCAGGCATGCCTGGTACATTTTTTCCCTGTTCTTAAAAAGATTCCTATTGTGAACACACCAGGAAAGAGAGAGAATGCGATGGACACACACACACACACACACACACACACACACACACACACAGTTTCCTCTGCAGCAAAACTTTCTGTTCAGTAAAATGAATGTGCTGCCAGGGACACTGCAGTGCTGAAGGGCTCCGTGGCGATCAGTGAGTTTAGCCAGAATTTGGAAGCTCACAGACAATCATAGTATTATAATAGCACTATTTTCTCTTTGTCCACTTTAACTACTATGGGTGAGGTGTTTGGAAGACTTTATTTCCTGGGAACTAGCCTAGACTTGAAGTAGGGAGTCTTGGGTTCTCACACTTATCTATTCAACCTGAAATGAGGGAACCATCTGTGGAGTTGCAACACAGCCTTTAAGAAAATGCTCCCCTTTTCTCCACTCAGCAGATCTTAAAGTGAAACAGCAAAAAAACTCCCACAAAACAAAACTCCCCAAATGCTTCACATTCACTCTCACCTTGAACTAGGTCTGTGCTAGGGGAGTGAGCAGCGTGGTCTGGACACACACCAGTGTTTTTGGAAGGTCCTTCTAGCTTGCTTTTCCTGAGGCAGTGGGAAGTGCAAGGAGGCCCCTAGGGTGATACAAAAATGATTTGTCCCAATTTGTCACACAGAGTGTGCAAGCCATCTGGTTAGAGCCAGAGTCATGGGGTTTGGATTTTTCAGAGTGGGATGTGATGGACGAGGGGAGGAAGAGCTCTGGAGTAAACCCAGGGTGGGGCAGAGCCTTTCTTATGTTGGTATGAATGTTTCAATGATGTTGTCTTGGGACAGTGTTGAGAGAATAGAAATCAAGGGCCTCTTGAAAGCTGGAGGCAGCAGTCTGTACTGTTTGGTCATGGTGGTCCTACCAAACTAATACTCTAGGTAATGCATTTGGGGGACAACCTAGGACAGTAGGAAGAACACACAGGGTCAACTGTGTGGCCTGGAGCACATTTCTTTACCACTCTGACTCTTAATTCCTCATGTATAAATTGGGTTAGTCATGGCTATCATTTTGTCATGGGGATTAAACAAGTTAACACACACAAAAGGCCTGATAGAAGCAGATGCTGCTAACTTGCTCGAAGTCCTTGAAGGTAAAGACTCTGCCATTTAGCTTTGTACCCATGGTACCTGGACATTCCAGGCACATCACAGGCACATCTTAAATGTGTGTTGAGCTAATCAATGGCATTTTGGGTGCTGAGTGACTATTATTTGAGTGTCTTTTCTGTACTGGATACTGTGGGTACAGCTGTGAAGACCACAATTATGGCCTCTGCCTTCAAGCTTATTTTCTAGCTGAAGAAGAGAAATAATAAGCAATTAAAGTACTAAGCTAGTAATATGATTTCAAGCAGTTATAAGTGCTATGATGGAAGTCAATAGAGTGTGGTGATGAGTAACTGGTGGGGGAAGATACTTTGGATGGTATTGTCAGAAAATTATCTGAAGATCTGAGTTTTATTTTGTTTACTGATACAGGTGTGCTTTTTTGGTGACTTAAATTCCTCTGTTGCTCTTACGAAGAGATTTTTCCTAATGGTGAACACGTTTTGGTACAATCTCCTCTTGATATACCCAGTGGTTCTATTCTAGGAAAACTCAATATATCTTAAAAACTGTGGTGTATATGTGAAGCAGTTGGGTTTTTGACCTGAAATGTGGTCCACAAAGTTTTCACCTATGTGGATGTCCAATGGGACCGTCCACAGTTGTGAGGATGCCAGAGTGTTTTCTATTGTGGAGGGGAATCTTGACAATACATAATGTTTAATATCTCTGGCCCAAACCAACTAAATTTCAGTAGAACCCTTCAATTACTATAATAACCAGCCCACCAATCTCTAAAGTACCCTCAAAAGGGCAGCACAGCCCGCATTGAGAGCCATGGTTTTAAAGGTCTCAGTGACCTCTCAGTCTTGTCATCTAGTTGTTATTCTCACTCTCTGGAACCTTTGACATTGTTAACTAGGACTCCTTGGTTTCCTTTCCTCTCCTGGCTTCCATGGCATTGCCTTCCTTGGTCTTCCTCCTCTCCTTGGCTCCATCCCTGCCCAGTTCTCCTGATCTGGCTTCTTGTTCTTTTCCTGCCCATCCATGTAGATCTGACCTTCTTCTTTCCTCTCCATTCTTTTTTTTTTTTTTTTTAGGAAAACTTCACCACTTCTAGGCAACTAAACTCTCAAAGTGCTGCTTCCATGCTATTGGAGTCCATTTGTTTCCAACTGCACCTAGACCTCCATAAGTGGGCCCCAAGTTAAACATGTCCAACTGGTCAACTTACTTGAACACCTGTTATTTCTTTGGACATATCTATTTGTGGTAAGGGCAGCATCATTCACTCACTCAACCTAAGCATGGCAGCCATCTGGACCACTCTGTCTCACTCCCACCTCCTGTCACTTGCTATGTTTTGTCAATTGTAAGGAAGTGATTGGAGCTGAATATTCAGGAGAAGTCATGCACAAAGCAGAGTGGTGGTGATGAAAGTCAGTGCCCTGGGAAGAGCCACTCTGATTCCATGCTTCTGATCTTTTATTTTATTTTTTAAAAGTTCTTTGGGCTAGGTTAATTTTTCTAGACCCTGGGCCTATTACCCTGAGCGCATTTGTTTTTCCAAATTAATTACCAGCAGGGGCGGCAGCCTCGTTTTTTTTGCAGAATCCTTCTCTTTTGGAAGGATGGCCTTTTTCATTCAAACAGTCGAATTTAGGTCCTTTGGCACAAAGTTTAAAGGGTGCCTTGACATTTCCATAAAGACATTTAAATGTTACTGTCTCTGAAGAAACAGTTTTAGCATATAAAACCTTTATCTTTCCCCCCCCTCCAAGGAATAAAAACATCACCAGTTTAATTAGCTCTGTAAAATAACTTCCTCATTTGCTTAGCATGTTGCTAGTAGAAAAAGATAGTGATACTGTTTTACGAAAACAAAAAATGCTTATAGATGATTTCATGAAATTTTCTTTTGATTTTTGTCTCTGTAAATAGCACCTCAATTCAGAGGCCAAAATGCATATAGGGTTATATGTGCTCCTTCCCAGTTGATTTTTAAAACATCTTCGAGGAGAGCAAATACAATGGAAAAGATGCTGCTTGTGGTTATTTCTTCACACAGAGAAGCCAGAAAACACACATAATAAAATCATGTATCATGACACACATAATAAAATCCTATAACATGAACTCTACCCTGTTGGCATATTTTAAGTTTACAGTACAGTATTGTTAACTGTATGCACATTGTTGTACAACATAGCTCTAGGACATTTTCATTTTGCATAAATTAAACTTTATACCCATTGAGCATCCACTCCCAATTTCCCTTTCCCCCAGCCCTTGGCAATCACCATTTTTCTCTGCTTTTATGAGTTCAGTTACTTTAGAATCATGAAGTATTTGTCCTTCTGTGACTGGCTTATTTCACTTAGCATATGGCCTCAAGGTTCATCCATGTTATAGCATGGCAGGATTTCCTTCTTTTCAAAGACTGAATAATAGCCCATTGTATGAATATACCCTTTTTCTTTATTTACATGCCTGTTGATGGATATTTAGGTTGTTTCTGCCTCTTGGCTATTGTGAATGATGATGCAGTGAACATGGGAATGCAAATATATCTTTGGGATTCTGTTTTCAAGTCTTTTGGATAAGTACCCAGAAGTGGGATTGTAGATTATATGGTAGTTCTTTTTTTAATATTTTGAGGACTCTACATACTGTTTTCCAAAGCAGCTGCACTATTTTACATTCTCACCAACAGTGCACAGGGTTCCTGTTTCTCCACATCCTTGCCAACATATGTTTACACACACACACACACACACACACACACACACACACACACACATTTATAATGGCCCTCCTAATTGTGGCAATCAAAAATACATCCAAAAACTGCCAAAGTATTCTGGGGGACAAAATTGCTGTTAATTTAGTAACTCTGATCTAGATGAAGAAAACAGTCTGATGAAGAGTAATGGCTCCCAGCCAGTTTGGCTCAGTGGATAGAGTGTCAGCCCATGGACTGAAGGGTTCCAGGTTCAATTCTGGCCAAGGGCATGTACCTCGGTTAAAGGCTCAATCCCCAGGCATGATTGGGGTGCATGCCGGAGGCAACCAATAAATGTGTCTGTCTCCCTCACATAGGTGTTTCTCGCTCTCTGTCTCTTCCCCCTCCCTTCCACTCTCTAAAAATTAATGGGAAAATATCCTCAGGTGAGGCTTAATAACAACAACAAAAAATCCAAGCTTTGAAAAAAAGAGGAATGCAAAATATTTCCCTAAAATTACAAAACGGGGGAGGTAGAAGAATTGAGAACCATGGTCTATTTGTCTTAAGTAGGTCAAGGTCTCCTCAAAGGAGTCTTTATCACCACCTAAGTTTGGAAAGCAGTTCAAAAAGCAACTCAAATGGCCAATGCTTAAAAAATGCTTGGTTAACAATGCCAATATGAGCTTAACCTACTGTGATGGGCACAAGAAGCAAAACAGTTCAACACTTCAGCAGGGCCTAAGGGGACTTTCTGAGTTTGAGGGTTGGCTAGGAGTTGGAAAGCTGAAAATAAGCTAGAGGTTCTAGTTCCCACTTGAGCAAGGGTTTATTTTTTCTGCTTATCTGGATTCAGAACCAACACAGGCAGGGTGATTTTTGAGAGCACTCACATGTTTTTCATTGTTTGGACAGGGCCAGACAAAAATGATCCAGTTTCATTGCAAATTGGCAGTAACACATGTTTTTGAAAGTAAAAAACAGCATAACACTCATGAGTGAATCTCAAAGAATGTTGTCTTCTTGTCCTTTGGAATAAACACCTGTTTTGAAACTAGGAGGGTAGAAACCATCTTTGATTAAGAAATTGTCAGGTCTCAAGATTATATTTTTAAGAATTAAAAATTTGAGCACAATTAAAAATATTAGAATGTGGATAATCATAACTTTAAATAAACAACAACAAAAAAGATAGCCCACATTTCCTCAGGAATTTCAGTTAAGCCTGCTTAGCTGAGTTTGTTTCCTGACTTGAAATGCAAAGCAAATACATTGATCCTTTTCTCCTTTAATAGAATTCTCTTCAGATAGATATATTTTTTGAATTGATTGGAGGAAAAATGTGGTCTACATCCTTGAGAGGAGATGGAAGTCCTGCTGCTATCAGTGCCCTGTGGCCACAACACATATATTCAGCAACCATCAGTGCCACTGAGCATGATGTAATAAGGAGACCATCTGGCGGATAAATGGATAACTTCTCTTATTTTTTTTTTAAAGAATATAGAGTTGCAGTCAAGAGATCAGTTTCTTGCCGAAGCCGGTTTGGCTCGGTGGATAGAGCGTCGGCCTGCGGACTGAAAGGTCCCGGGGGGTTCGATTCCGGTCAAGGGCATGTACCTGGGTTGCGGGCACATCCCTGGTGGGAGATATGCAGGAGGCAGCTGATCGATGTCTCTCTCATCGATGTTTCTAACTCTCTACCTCTCTCCCTTCCTCTCTGTAAAAAATCAATAAAATATATTAAAAAAAAAAAAGAGAGATCAGTTTCTTTTTTATTTTATTTTAGAGAGTAAGGGAGAGGGAGAGAGAGAGAGATAAACATCAATGATAAGAGAGAATCATCAATCAACTGCCTCCTGCATGCCCCCCTACTGGGATCGAGTTCACAACCCAGGTCATGTGCCCTGACCAGGAATCCAACCATGACCTCCTGGTTCATGGGTCGATGCTCAACCACTGAGCCACGCCGGCTGGGCTGAAAATAATAATTTCACTTACTGATGAATATTCTCCTCTCGAGAGAAACGAGCAGAGTCAAGACTACGTCTCTGTGAAAAGACTTTATTG
The DNA here is from genome assembly GCF_028538775.1 of Myotis yumanensis. Lineage (NCBI taxonomy): Eukaryota > Metazoa > Chordata > Mammalia > Chiroptera > Vespertilionidae > Myotis > Myotis yumanensis. The sequence goes on along the minus strand of NW_027223759.1, from coordinate 29,000,400 downwards.
GGGAATTTTGTTCTCTGGTTTGAATTCACTCATTCATCAAACAAAGCAATTCCTCATGATCAAACATGCATCAATCAGAGCATAGCAGGATACACTTTCAAAAGAAAAACACGCTTCCCACTGCTTGTGAGTTCTGATGTATGTATCTGGAGCATCAGAGATAACCTCTTTTAATCTGGGGATCATGAAGGAGGTTGCTGAGAACAGATTCTTCATAGCCTTCCCAGAAATCTTCATTTCAATTATACCCCAAGAGACCCACTCCTACATCCCATCCGTCTGTGCCTCACTTTCCTGTGAATCCTCAGGTGCCTCCCTGGCAGGCTGGTCCGGAGTGGGTGGAAATGGGACACATTTGACAGCAGTCCTTTCTCTCTGTCCCTCAGGTTACCACGGCCTCTACTGTGAGGAAGAGTATAATGAGTGCCTCTCTGCCCCGTGCCTGAACGCGGCCACCTGCAGGGACCTCGTAAATGGCTATGAGTGCGTGTGCCTGGCCGAATACAAAGGTGAGTGGCCCTTGGGCCTTCTTGTGCCAGAATAGCTGTACATGACCTCACAGATTTCTCAACTTAAATGGATAAACCTCTCATTGGAGCACAAATTGTTTCAAATAAAAATCAAGTAGTGGTGGTGGTAGGATGATTTATGGGGCCAAGGAGACCAATTGGCAAGTCTCAGGTTTTCTGTTAATAAACTGAAAAATCTCTCCCCTGTTCTTTGCTTCTACATCCTCATCTCTTTGTTGAATATGCAAAAAGCCAAGGATAAAGAATGCTAGTAAATGGGCCATCAGGCATAGATCTGAGGACCCGGCTGTGGAAACGGTGGGAGAGGGGAGCAGCTAGCTCAGTGCTTGCTGGGCAAAGTTAGGGTGTTGTGCTTTTGGGTGGAGGAGACAGGTGGAATCTCATGTATTGGCATATAAGTGAATTCTTATGAAATGATTCAGTTGGGAGGGAAATGTTAGTTCATTTGAGTGTATGCCTGTCAAAGTCACTCTGGAAAAACATTTGACACCATCTGAGTGTTTTTAATGTGTAGACTCTGTTCTTAGTCCTTCTGTGCATTAACTCATAAATCCCCACTCCCACCCTGGGAGGTGGTAGATAATGGTATCCCTCATGAGCCTGGCTAGCATGGTCCCTGAAGCCCTTGCATCTGCCTTCCCCATGGGCCCCGGGCCACAGTTGGTGGATGGTGTGGTTTCATTGGAGCCCAGACACCCTCAGAAGGCACTGTGCCAGGAAAGTCTGTTTATCAGCAGCTGCCCACATTTCTCTAAGCCACAACTTCAGGGGTGGGTTTAGATTTTTGTAATGCTTTCGTGGGTTCTATTTATAACCATTTCACGTAACCTCTTGCTCCCTCCACTGCTTACTTGATTGATACCATCCATCTGCCTGGCAACCTTGTGTGGCAGCCCCTGTTGCTTCTCTGTGGATGGCCACAGGGATGCACTTGATCCAACCCCTGGATAGAAGGGCTGAAGCTGGGCCAAGTCTATGCACTATGTTTGGCAGATCTGATGCTTCTTGGCCTGAGATGCCCATTTAGAGATAGACTCCACTGACTTCCACAGAGCTGACGTGCTGGGTTATCCACATGGCTTCTGAGTTCTAGGTTTGTCAGAGAACTGGGAAATAGGAGTGCCGGGAAGAGGAATAAATGAGCAATGAATCCGGAGACCTAAGTGGCTCATCCCAATCGTGCCACTGACTTCCTTATGAACCTGGATAAATCTCTTAAAATTACTGGCCTTTATCTTGCTGATAAAGTAAGGACAAGGATGTATGATAAAATTTTATGAAGCAAGTTTCATTATTATAAATGACAAAGTCATTACTAGGGTGTATTCTGAATATGCCCCTAACATTCCCGTCTTTGAGGTATTGCTCATGTCATTGTGACTAAGAAGCAAAAGATACAATTGCACAGTGACTGACTAGTGTCTCTATAGATTGATAGACTGTGACTTGTTCACCTCCTCCTTTCATTTTTCTCAATGGGTATTCCCAACTTCTTCCATTTACCCCAAGCTCCGTAGTAAATCATTCACCCACAGTAAATCACCTACTTCCATCTTCATGGCATAAAAGAAAGGTTATCATTTGTAAACATTTTTAAATTTATCTAATTTTCCACATTCTATGGTAGTGGTTCTCAAACTTAAGTTTACATCTGAGTTTGCTGGTGGGCTTGTGAAAATAGATTGCTATGCCTCACCCCTAGAGTTTCTGATTTAGTGTACCTAGGGTGGGGCCCAAGAATTTGAGTTTCTGGTAAGTTCTCAGGTGATGTTGCTGTGCTGGCCCATGCACCACCCATTGAGAGCCCCTGCCCTGCAAACTTCTCTGCAGTCACAGCCACTAAAACCTTATTCTCTTCCACGTTAGATGATCATGGCTCCTCATCCTGCTTAAGATTAAGCCTTCCATGTATGTTCTAAATTCCTTCCCTTCTACCTTTCTGTGACCTCTTCTCTCAATTACTGACTCTGCTAGGGATGCTTCAAGGAGGTGGATGACCCTGAAGGAGATATCAAACACATCTGAGGGTTTGGGTTCTTAAGAAAAGGATGCAGGTGCTGGGCGCTTTTGCATACAGCAGGGTTAGGGGACAGGGTTCTGAGGAGAATGGAGGATTCAATGACCAGCTCAGCCCAAAGGACCCCTCAGCCTGTGAAGAGGCCATACATGCCGTGAATGTGCCACACGTTACTCCATGAGGCAGAGGGCTCTGACTGAGTAGATACTGGCTGTTCTCAAGGAGGATTGCACAGTGGGGCTGACCTTTCTTTTTTGTGTGGCTAGGAGGGAATGGTCTCCTGTTCACACCTGGAGAACCCAAACAGGGAAGCCTCTACCCCAAGCCTTAGGACCCTGTTGGCTGGCCTGTCCAGAACTGGAGGAGAATCCCCCATGTCATCTGTCTCTGTCTGGCATTGCCAACTTCCAGTCTGGCCAGTACAGGGAGCCTGGACCAGCAATCCAAAGAGGGGAAAAATCTAGGAAATAATAAACAAAATAAACAAAATTGGAATAATAACAACACTAAACACTCAAGAGAGGAAGTGAAAAGACTGATGTATGCTACTCAACATTAAATTTAAATCTAGGAAAGCAAAAGGAGGAACTAATTCATGATAGAAGTAAAAGCAAAAGGAAATAGAAACCATGAGTTGAAAGATAGGAAATGTGGAGAAAAGATTCAAGAGCTCTGCTTCCGTCTGAGTGATGGACGCTCCAGAAGAAGGAGGAAGGAAACAAGGATATGAAACCAGAATGAACCCATTACTAGAAGGAGAAGTCTATGAGCAGAAGAACGTTGACATTTTCACATAGTATGGGCTTCCTCAGTGCCAGAGGATTAATGAAGGAGAAGATGCACAATTTGAGATTTCCTGATGGAATTTTTAAATCCAAGGATAAAGAGGGTTGTTTTTATAAGAGTCTTCACAGGGAATACAGGTTACATACAAAAGACAGAGAATCAAACCATCTTTGATCTTCTCTGTAGTGAAACTAAATAATGGTGAAGAAGTGTTTCAGACTTTTCAATGGAAAGGACTGGTAGTTAAAAGGTCATTGATATTTGAGGGCAAAAGAAAGACATTTGGTACACTTCAGGATACAGAAAATGTAACACCCTCTCTAAGAAAATTATTTTAAAAGTATTCTCAGTAACTAAATCAGAACAAAGATAGCCAGATAGAGGAAGGTAGAGAACAAGAGGAATAGGGTTGAGAAGACTGCTTTAAATGCAGAGAAAAACTTAAAGAGATGATGTGATTGTGAATGATAATTCAATGGTGAAGAAAAGTCATTTGAAAAATAGGTTTATCTTTATACTGATTAGTATTGCTGCATAATGAGTTAGTACAAGGTCATGGTTTGAAACAACACCATTTTATTATTTAGCAGTTTTGTTCATCTAAGCCTGGCTTAATGGACTCCCTGCTCAGGGTCTCACAGGTTGACTGGGCTGCATTGGCATCTGAGGCTTGAATAAAGAAGGATCAACTTTCATGTCCCCTTGCATTGTTGGCCAAATTCATATCCTTGTGGCTGTCAAATTGATGACTGCTTGCTTCTTGAAAGTCAGCAGTTATGAGAGAGAGTCTCTGCTGCTTCATGTATCTAACTTTAGGAGAGGCCTGCACCCTCTTAATGTCTCACCTGATTAGGCCAGGCCCACTTATGATTAACTTAAAGTCAACTGATTAGGACCTTAACTGCATCTTCAAAATTTCTTAACTTTTGCAATATGCTTTTGGCTAGAAGCTCATGCTCAAGGGGAGGGGAGTACACAAAGGCATGACTCATTAGGGGTCACTCAAAAGTATGTCTATCACACCTCTTATTAAGGAAAAATTGAAATGACCACACTAAAGTTTCATATAATTTTAAGCAAATCTATGTGTTAAAGGGAATGGGGGTAGGAAATATTGGAAGACATACACGTGTGTTAAAGATGTCGTCCCAGTGGGCAGGTAAATTGATTATTTAACTTTGGTGCATTTATAGAGACATTTAGGTTCAGGTTTAAATAAGACTGCTGGAAACAGGAAGGTAAACCCTAGGAAAATAGCAATAAATAGGACATCTAAAGTAAGAGTGATAGGGCAGCGGTGGTGGTGGTGTACAAGGGATTAAATGAGAAGCAGAAAGGGCTAAATCAGGCTCTCCAATTCAGAGGAAGAATGAGTGAGGGGAGGACAGAGGTCACAAGATCCTGTGCCTTTCTCTCCTTGAAGAATGTACATCATCTACCTCTTTGGAAGCATTTCACCTGATATATACTTACATGTAAGATGTATGTATAAACTTAGGAAAGTATTAGATAGGTGGGCTTCAGTTCCTAACTAGTTAGAACTTGCATAGGTGGTGTATTGGTGGGGAGGTTTGGGACTTTAACTTCTTATTTTCCATATGCATTTTTTTTCCTTTTCTTGGGGTTTATTCTAACAAGTCAGCATCTCCTTGGCGTAACCAAGGTACCCCTGTGTCTCTGCTGGGGTCCAACCCCAGCGGGTCCAGTTGTCCCCAAAGGTGTGGACAGAGTCGGCGAAGAAGGAATGACACGGAGACAGCCTTCAGTTGATCAGCAGCCTAGCCAGGATCTCTAGCCAGGATCTCCAGCCAAGTTCTGGTTGGGATCTCCAGCGAAGTTCTGGTTAGGATCTGAACTCCATATGCATTTTTAAGTGATGAGTTTTACTCTTAAAAATTAAATAAATGAATATGATAACTGTCTAAAAAGAATGGCATTAATAGGAAGTCAGGCAACTATAGCTAAGAACATTTTGCAAAAGGAAATCAATGAGTGGAACTTCTGCCAGATATTAAAACCCATTTAAATGCTCCAATTATTATTACACTAGAGGCCCGATGCACTAAATTTGTGCAAGAGTAGGTCTTCCTTCCCCCGCCGGCACTGGCTTCCCTCTGGCACCCGGGACCCGGACTGCTTCCCTCAGGCCACCTGTAGACACCCGGGACCTGGGCTTCCCTCTGGCCTTGTCCAGAAGGACGTCTGGTCTAATTAGCATATTACCCTTTTATTATTATAAATTCCCATGTTACAGGTGCAAGATTGGACAGCTGACCCAAATTGAGGAATGGTCCAAAAACCCTTGTCGATAATAATAGACATATAAAAATGTGTGACTCTTGAAGAGGACTTGCTATGAATGGGACATTTAAAAAAAATGGTGCTAGAAAAATTGGGCTGCTAAACAGAAAAAATAAATGTTCTCACACTTCTAAATAAATTCCATATGGATTTAAAAATCACAAGTTGACTCTCAATATAGTAATCCCCCCTTTGTCTCTCTTTTCAATGAAATTTCCTTAGAGTTGGTATAGACAGCACCTCTATTTCCTTAAGTTTTATCTTTTTTTTTAACCCTCCTCAGTTGGAGCTTGTCCATACCATCCTGCTAACATGGATTTAGCGGTGACTTAACTAGAGTCTTTTCAGTGAATCCATGAAGCCTTTTCTGCCTCTAACTCCGACTGTGTTCCTGCCCCTTTGCTCCATTGGTCGCTTGGGTCCCTGCTTCAGCTCCCACAGGTGCAGTCCTGCCCCCTGGACTTTGCACTCCCAGCCCCCACTGAGTTCTCGTCCTCATCCTCGTCCTTGTCCTTGGGACACCACAAATAGTCCCCAGGGTTTTCTTCTGGACCCCATTCTCGTTCCTTCTCTTTGCTCTCATTCCATCCTTTGACTGTATCCACTGTCTGAAATGTTGATCCCCAAACAGATTCTCTGCTTGGACTCTCCCTTCATTTTCTCTGTATCTGTATGACAATTACGGCCAGCTTTGTAGTCGATTCTTTCTGGCCGCAGACTTTCTTCTCCTTTACACTAAATCAGAATTTAGTGAAAGGCAGTGCCTACATAGGTTTTTTTGTTTCGTTTGTTTGTTGTTGTTTTTTAATTCTCGGCAGAGTTCGATATGGTGGCTTGCACAAAGCAAATGCTAAGTAGCTATCTTGACTTGAATTGAAATTGCTGCTTGACATACTAATTAGGGGAAACCATCTCGAACATTTTCCCAGTAAATTTCCACTGTGGATCATGAAATTTTTAGAAACAAACTGCACAGAGGGACTCAGAGTAACCTCCTTTCGGAGATACCAGAATGCTGACGCTTCCTGCAAAACCATTTCACAACTAGTTCATGCGGGACTCCTAATTTCATATTGTCAAAAAGTCAAGTGACCGCTCCATTTGTTTCTATCAAAACAAACTAAATGAACAACAATATACTCATTTGGAATTTTTGGTGACAAAAGTTAGAAAGAAAAAAAACTGTGTTCTTTAATTGTGAAAATAATATAACAACAATAAAAAATTTAGAAAAAAAGAAATTTCAAAATACCTCATTACTTTACAACAGAATACAAGAGGAATAGTCATCTATATTGTTTCATCCTTTTCTAATATCTACATTTTTATAGTTATAATTGAGTACACCTACAATTTTCTGTTCATACTTGTGGGGCTACCAGCGGGTGATTTTGGGGGGCGGGGGCTCCCACTGCCACCTGGTGGTCTGCTCGCCAGCCCCGTCCCCTGCTTGCCAGCCCCCCCACCCCCCGCCCCCTGTCACTGCTGCTGGTCACCTCCCTCTGTGGGAGGCAACAGGTGGGGCAATCAGGGGGCGATGCCACCTGCTCACTGGCCTGCCCTGCCCCCCCATCACCCCACCACCACTGCCGGTTGCCTCCCTCTGCGGGGTGATGGGCAGAGCAATCGGGAGGGGGAGGCCCTCTTCCATCCCCTCCCACACCTGCCTTGGCTGGCTTGGGGCCTGTGGGCTAGGGGCAGCCCCTGCATTGAGCATCTGCCCCCTGGTGGTCAGTGCATGTCATAGTGACCGGTCGTTCCACCAGTCTTTCCGCCATTTGGTTGATTTGCATATTAGGCTTTTATTATATGGGATTATTGAATTGATTGGGTGACATTGGTAAATACAATTATACAGGTTTCAGGTATACAATTCTGCAATACATCATCTATATATTGTTTTGTGTGTTTACCACCCCAAGTCAAGTCTCTTTCCATCACTATTTATCCCCTTTTACCCTCTCCTACCTCCCTGACTCCCCTTCCCTCTGGTGATTATCATATTATTGTGTATTTTTAAAGTCCATAGAATTTATAATTGAAAAGATGAGAATTTTTGTTGTTGGCTAAAATTATTTCCTCTGTGTAACCAGGAACCAGAATTTCTGGATGTTTTGTCTACCTAACTCCTCTCATGTAGTGAGATAGATGCAGAAATAAATGTCAAGATTTTTTCCTGTTTCAGGCTATTATTTAATCAGAAGAGCAAACTGAGGCTGAAACACACATGGAATAATGAGGTTAAGGCTGAGAAGTCAATTGTAATTTCTGAAATAATTTGGAAAAAGTTGAGTTCTGTGAGGGTAGATAAAATAGAAAAGTTTTCATGGAGGAAATAAGTTTTAATATAAAATAATGGTTTAAAGGGAATAATATGTTCCAAGAACACTTCAATCTAATTTTCTTTACCTGGCCTGCTTTTGTTCCTGGAGATAAAAATAACGATTTTTGTTTTCAAATCTTAATCATGACTAATCATGATGACAACAAAGATTTATAATTGGTACACGACTCTTTGAATTTTTGTGCATTTTAATTCTAAAATTAACTTCTATGAAGAACCCTGTTGGAGTAGAGATCTTTTCAGAAACATTGCCTCTCTATTCCTTAATATGAAAAGTATGAATTTTTATTAGTTTTGACTGGATTACAGTTTATTTTTACTTGAGACTAAACATAAGTTTTGTAATAGTGCGTGCTGCATCCCTTGCCAATGGCTGATGCATGTGTCATTCCACAGACTCGGTTTGAAGTGTGGACCTGGTTTTCCCTGACAAAATAGGGTGTTTTTGAGGCGGATTTGGAATCGCTTCTCACTCCTCTGGCAATCCTACCTGTGTGTCAGCCAAAGTACACGGCCCGTCGCCCCTCCTGAAAGGACAGGGTTCTGGTGGTATACCCTTAATTTCTTCCATGCATTAAGATATGGCCTCTGCTTTAAAGGACCTCGGAGATTTGGGGCGGGATCAGGCAGAAGAACAGATAAGCCATGGTTTAACACAATAAACTCTGTAACGGCGTGAACTTAGCATGCTCTCAATGCACGATGGTGGGAGAATGGAGCTCAGTCTTGGGAGAGTCAGGCTCAGCTTTCCGGACAAAGGAGGTTTGAGCTGGCCTTGGACAGTGAGGATGTGCCAGGTGATGACAAGCGTGGGAAAAAAAGATCAAGGAGGGCGTTCTTGTCAGAGGACGTAGGATGCCCAACACTCCGTGTTGTACAAGCACCTGGGACCCCTGGGGAATGATGAGCTCAGGAAAGCAAGACCTGGGGCCCCAGGAGAAGGGCAGGAGTGGGGGCCGCCTCAGCTCAGCAGTGTTCATGACTGTTTATCTCTCTTCTTAAGATTTCAAGCTCATAGCTTTAATCGCCAAGCTGAGCAATATGACAAATATTTTTATATAGGGATTAGCAAGGCTCAGAGTATAGAAATGTGAGTAACCAGAGTGCTCACTGGGGACTTGAAGACCATCTTGCTTCGTAGTCATCGTGTTTCTGTGAAGATTGGCTTTTGTTCCATCTTGCTGCCAGAAAACTCTCACTGAGTCACAAGTGACCAAATATCTTATCTCTTGAAAAAGAGACATAACAAGGGATAGAATTATTGCCAGAAACACACAAAACATTGAAAGTGCTTATTATCTTGCATGTTTTAATCAGATCTGTAATATTGAAGGCTTTTAAGGCTAAGATGTTTAAATATTTAGCCTAGATTTTGCTCTTCAGCCTTATTTGGAAAATGTGGTAATTTTTATGTTAATGTATTATTTATGTTAATATCATGCAGGTGAGATTAGCTGACAACCATTAGAAACTCAGTGAAGATCATCCTTGATTGCTCATGGAAATTTTTCTAGGCTTCAGACATCTCTGAACCTTAGTCCTGGCTGCATTTCCCATTATAATTGAAAGTCTTATTTGTCAGCTGGTTCCGCATTAACCAGCCTCAGGGGAACACTGAGGTTGTAAATATGTGAATCCTTTTTTTTTTGATAAACACTTGGAAGCAGAATGGGCCCTTTTGTATTTTGATCTTTCAGTTGATTTTGCGTTACTTGGGAATCAGTGAGAAATAGAAACAGAGTTTTAGGTGGGCGAGGTAGTCTCTCTCTCTCTCTCTCTCTCTCTCTCTCAATTTCTCTCTCTCTCTCACTCTCTCTCTCTCTCTCTCTTTCCTCACCCCTCTCTCTCAAAGAATCACTAGCTTTATGCTAATAAGTAATTTCATCTTTAAATTACTCTGAGCTTGTATATTAACATGCATCTCCTGGGTTTGTTAAGGATGTTGGAAGTCTGAGGCTCCCACAAGTCACTGGAGCTGGGCAGGGAACTAGGACAGGGCTCAGAGGGTCCATATCCCACTGAGCACAGGGCCATGGGATCGGGGTGGTGGTTGCAGGGAGCAAAATAAAGCAAAGATCTGAAAGGCACTTTAGGAAAACATCTGGCAGACTATTGTTCATGGGTTGGATATGAGGGGCAATGGATAAAAAGAAATGAAAAGACATCCATTTTAAAATGCTTTACCAGACTCAAGTAAGTCATTAATGTGAATACAGAGAGGCAGTTCTCATTCTATTTTCTCTTATATATTTTTCTCTTTCTTGAGCCCTACTTCTTAAGGCATTGAAAAAGAAATGAGAGAAAAATCTCAACAAGAGTAATTTCAGTGACTAAATGATGAGTCATGGGGTGTGGCAGCCTTTTTATAATGTGAGCTAAGTAATGAGTGGATAGTAAATTAAGTAAATACCATTCAGTTACTATTTGCTTTATGCTTGTTCTTCATGATGCTGCCGGGAAGGAAGAGCATATCATTATATAGATTCTTATACAGAGTATCATGTAATTTATCTTCCTCTCCAGAGAGTGAGGAGTGGGAGAGAGGGAGCTTAATCCAGGCCTGCATGTTGTCACTCCACTGAAACAACAGCAGAAATCCTGCCTTAGGAAAAGCCACATTTTTAGTTTTTTATAAATTATAAAACAACTAGAGGTCCGAGGCACAAAATTTGTGCAAGAGGCTCGGCCCTTGCAGCCCCAGCTGCCCCGGCCCTCACAGCATGGCTGTCCCACAGCCCTATGGCCCTCAGCCCCACCCACTGGTCATTCTGGAAGGTCGTTCCGGAAGGTCGTTTCACCGTCTGGACTAATTAGCATATTAGCTCTTTATTATATAGGATAGGTACTCATTGTAAAGTTATTCCAACACTATAGAAACACATAACGTGAAAATCAAAGTAATTCATTTCCCTCTCAGTCCCACTTCGGGTATTTGCATGCATACACACACATAGACCTTTTTAAATATCAATGGGAAACTTACCATTTTCATTATGATTTTTTAAATGCTTCTCTTTTGTTAAGTGGGCGCTGAGTTACATAGAATTCTGTGTGTGTGCATGCCACTCTGTGCTCACTCTAAGAGAACTACTTTGCAAGCAGACTCAGATGCAGACTGCCTGTGGTTTCAAGTTCCAGCTCCTTCCCCTGCATCCTTAGGACCTGAATTCTTTCCTCTGTTCCCTCACCTAGAAGGACAGAATGAGGGCATTTGTCTCATAGTGTTGCTGTGAGGATCAAATCTGGTGGAAAGCACAGTGCAAGGTCTGGAATGTAGTATGTGCATACATGTTAACTGTAGTACATGGGGAACTAATGAGGTCTTTGCCGACTGAGTACCAGGGGGCTCCCTCTCTCTCCCACAGTTTCCCAAAGTAGCTGAGGCTCACTTACATATCTGAATCCAACTCTTCCCTTCAGGATGCTGGTCATCAATTACCTTGATATCTTATGAAGGCTGCCTGGCTATTTTCTGTTTCTTTTGGAGACGCAGAAAGCACTGGTCCCTGATAAATTTGATCTTTGAGGCCTTTAACTTTCTGGTCCCCAGGCTTGGGGACATGTGCTCAGAGAAAGTCCAGGTGAAAGACTTATGGTAGGACCTCAGAGAAGGGATTGCATTTGTTATTTTCTCATAAAATATGTCTTTACAATAACCTAAAGTCAAGACTGGACATGTGCTCTCTCTCTCTCTCTCTCTTTCTCTCTCTCTCTCTCTCTCTCTCTCTCACTCACACACACACACACACACACACACACACACACACACGCGTGCTACTAGGAATCTGCCTACATACCATTCTAGCATGTTTAAACACTTTGCTTTCAAAGGCCATGGGAGCTGAAGATTCCTTAATCAGTCACCCCTTTTGTGTCTTTCTCCACAGGAGTTCACTGTGAAGCCTACAAGGACCCCTGCGCTAACGTCAGCTGTCTGAACGGAGGCACCTGTGACAGTGAAGGCCTAAATGGCACGTGTGTCTGCACACCAGGATTTATAGGCAAGTGACGCAGGAACTGGGTTTTCAAATTTACCACAAAATTCCTGAGATTACCATTGTTATAAAACCCAGGAGCCTTGCTACAAAATGTAAGTGGGCGTTGCATTTAGATGAAGGTCTTTTTAAAAATAATCCACTGTTTGTCATTAAATGAGGCTCTTCTGAAATCAGTATTTGCATGTAGTCTTGCTGAGACTGACAGTGCTGTTGCTGTGAAACACAAGACATGAGCCATTATGCCAACTTCTGAAAGGTTTGTGTTAGTGGAAGAAGGGAAGGAAGGATCACATGTATTCTCTGTAGCAATTGCATTCAGCCACAACTTGTATTTTTATTGAAAGATAGAGGAGTGGGTTTTGAAAAATGAAAAGAGATGGTGATGATGGTGAGAAGTACTGGGACACCCCAGGTTCCAGACTGACTGTTAGTGAAGGTAGGGATGCTATGGGTGTGGGGAGAGTGAGGAGAGAAGGTGGCCCCAGGGAAAAGCAGGTGGGGAGGACAAGGGCAGGTTCCAAAGGAGCCACAGTGGCCACAGAGCTATGAGTCGAGAGAGTTGTTTCTAGACTAGGGGGTCCACGCTAACCTGGGTTCCTTCTAAATAACTCCTTATGGGCTTCTGGGAGTTTGTGAACCTGAAACAGTTATGAAATGTTGAATGTATGTGCATCTGCTGAAGGGAGGCTCTCAAATCTTCATCATATTCTCAAAAGGAACCATGAACTTCTGGGGTAGAAAAGATTCCATCCTTTGCTTTGCCAGCAGAGCCCAGGAGTCCCAAAATGTAGAGGGCAGGGCAAATCTGTGTTTTCAGAGCTTTGCTCAACAGGAGTCAGTCTGGTTTGCAAATTGGAAAAGGGTGACCTGGAAGGAGCCTGTAGAAGCGAATGCGTTTTTAAGATGCAGGAAACCATGTTGTCATTGGCTGGAGAGCACCCTGAATGCTCACCTCTCCCCTGGAGAATTTCCCAGCATCCGGGTCCCGGGTCCATCCCTGGGGAGTCTCATGTGTGCTTCTAGGGAAGATGTCAACAGTCAAGATGTGGGAGAAGCAACTTCTGTTATCTTCATATTTGTCTGTGTCACATGCTGTGTTTTCCTGGAACTGAGGAGTAGGGTCACTCCAGAAAATCACTCATAGATGTTTTTGTTTTGCAGACTGTCTTACAAACACACACAGATGGGTATACTCATCAATGGGTGAAAAAATAATACTGGGGAAGCATCCTATTTTTTCCAGGTATTTTTATCCCACAAATACTAAAAAGCAAGGAAGACAAATTAGAAAATACTGTGTTATAGAAAAAAACAACCCACTATTAAAACTGCGCTACTAGGAGCTAGGAGATAACTGTTGGTAACATCTTGATACAATAAGCACATGTATTTGAAAGGAATTATAATGCTCATATTATATTATGTCACCTCCTTCTCACTTAAAATATATATCATAAATGTGTTTCTGTTTTATCATTTTTACTGGCTGTCTTTTAGTCCATGATATGAAATACCATGTTTTTTTTTTTTTTAACCCATTGTCAATTCAGCTTTTGGGTAGCTAACTTTTTTTGAGAATTTTTCCCTATTATAAATAATATTGTAATGAATATTCTTGTATGTACATCTTTGTGTACTTATCTGATTATTCCTCGAGCTAATGTCCCAGGAATGGGATCACAGGGTGCAGGAGGATACTTACATATTTCCATATTGTTCTCCAGGAAAAAGCATTGTAACAGTATTCTCTCCTATTAAGAATGCACAGCATCTGTTTCTTCGTCTTCACACCCGTACTGAGGACTGTCATTCTGATGGCCAAAACCCATTTAAGTGTTGTTTGAACTTGTATGTTTTTTATTCCTACTTTAAAAATACATTTGTGGTCATTTTGGTTTCTTCTTTTATGAACTTCCTATTTATGTCAATCTTCATTCTTGATTTGAAATAGTCCTTCATAGTAAGTATATTACATTTTATCTGCCACAGATTACAAATATTTTCCCACTGTCATTTGCCTTTTAAATGTATATAAAGTATTTGTTTTTCATATAGCATATTTAAATTTACATAATTAAATCTTGATACTTTTCCTTTTTTATGCTGGAAAGATCCTATGTATTAAGATTTTATAAATATTCTCCTATATTATTCCAATCACTCATGAGTTAATCTTCTTAAAAAATATAGTTTTTATTGATTTCAGAGCGGAAGGGAGAGGGAGAAAAAGATAGAAACATCAGTGATTAGAGAGAATCATTGATGAGCTGCCTCCTGCTTGCCCACTACTGTAGATTGAGCCCACAACCTGGGCATATACCCTGATTGGGAATTGAACCATGACCTCCTGCTTTATAGGTCGAAGCCCAATCACTGAATTGGCCGGGCATGAGCTAATTTAGTGCATGTAAATGTTTAATCTATTTGAAATTTATCTTGGTATCTTATGGGAAATAAAAGGCAATCTCTTCTCCAGAATATTTAGCAAACCTTCAACTGCCTACTCAGCATTTACTCTTAGACATACCTCAGAGACACCTCAAACTTACAGGTTTCTTTCTCCTTTCTTCCTTTTATTATTTTTTAAAATATATTTTATTGACTTTTCATAGAGAGGAAGGGAGAGGGATAGAGAGTTTGAAACATCGATGAGAGAGAAACATCGATCAGCTGCCTCCTGCACACCCCTACTGGGGATGTGCCCGCAACCAAGGTACATGCCCTTGACCAGAATCAAACCTGGGACCCTTCAGTCTGCAGGCCGATGCTCTATCTACTGAGCCAAACCGGTTAGGGCTCCTTTCTTCCTTTTAAATATTTGCTAGCTCTTTACATGGTATTACTGCCCCATGAAGTTATTCTGGACAGAAACTGGGGAATCATTTGGTACCCTCCTCTTCTTCCCCTTACCTGCATCCAGGTATCAAGGAGCCCCAAAACCTCCTACACTCTCTCAGTTCTTTATGGAGCCAACACCAGGCTGCCTTCACATCCTGCCTGCACCAGGTCAGCCCTCCCCACACCCATTCCTGATACCCTGATATATTCTCTACACTATAGAGATGTTATACAATGAAAGTCTAATCTTGTTGTTCCCTACTTAAAAATTCCCTATTGGCATTTCATTGTTTTTAAGAAGAGGGTCAAAGCTCTTGATCTTCAAGACCTGAGTGGTCTGGCCCTTTCCAGTTTCATACTGGGCTCCCCTACCTGCTGATTCATGAACAGCACATGCCAGGCTCTTCTTGGTAATATTCTTCCCTTCTATCTCCTGCTGCCCAGTCCCCTCTGCTCCCCCACACCTCCACTTTCCACCCCAAGGCATTTCTTCCTGGTACTCATACTGACCACAGAGGGCATTTCCATTGTAGTAGGTTAAAAAAAATCACATTAATTGATGTTTGAAAACAACAGATGTCTATTTCTATTCAGCCCTGATAATCTTTTAAACTGTAGGGACCATAGAATAGTTCCTCAAGTTGTTTGGAGAACTGTTCTGTTAATGAATTTTACAGAACACTGTTCCCATGAGATGCTTCATGGAAAAAGTGTCTGTGGCCAAATAAACCTGGGACATGGTACATGCCATGTGGAGATTCATAAGGGGTGTCTGCAGGCAAAAGGCTCTGCGAGGTCTCACAGTAAAGACTCTTATTTGCCTTTGTTTATTTTCCAACTACATTTAATCACAGAACCGTATTTTTCCCTTTAAAAAGGACTGATTGTATTCTGAGAACCTGTAGAGGCTGATGAAATGTGGACTTCCACCACTAAGGAACAGTGGTGCCGCTGCTCTTTGAATTGCTACCTTGGAACCAAATGCTCTTTCTTTATACCCGAGGTTTAGCAGAACTTACTCTTGGCCAACTATTTAGTGCTCAGAAGGTTCTCTCACTGACTAAGTGGAGTGAATTGGGCAAATTATCATGATATAATTAGATACCCAATCCAATGTCACCTTTAACTTGTAGAATGGCTTTTTCAGTTTCGGTTTATGTTGCTCTTCTCTTTCTAGGATCTTTAGATGGGACCTTACGTGACCGATTTTCCTTATTTCTAATGTATATATTTTTTGTGCTATAAGTTATCCCCTCAATACCTCTATGGCTGTGTCCCACAAATTTTATGTTGTATTTTCATTTAATTCAGTTCAATGTCTTTGTTAGTTTGTTCTTAAGTTCCTTTAGATTTTTCTCTTTGTTCCATGGATTATCTCTAAGTGTGTTATATAGTTGGCCCCTGACCCCACCTTGCACCTTTTGGCATTTCTAGGCTGCTGGCTTCTCTAGCACCTAGTCTGGAATATTTGAGGCAAAGAGAAAATGCAGGATGCTCACCATCACCATTCTTGGGTCCCAAGATTCCTAGCCAGTCTGTTTCCTCTTGACCTCTCAGATTCTTCTCATATTTGTTTTATACATAATGACCAGGGCTTTTGCTTGTACTTAGTGGGAGGAATAGGGAAAATATTCCATCTTTTTGGGAGCAACATTCCATCTTTTTTCCATCACTCTAGCTGTTTTTAGAATTTTTCCTTTGCTGCTGGCTTTTAGCAAATTGATTATGATGTGCCTTGATGTGATTTTGATCATATTTATCCTGCTTAGGATTTGTTGCACTTCTTGGATCTGGTTTTATAGTTTTCTTCAAATTTGGAAAATATGTAGCCACTATTCCACCAAATATTATTTTATGCTTCTTCCTCCTGTCCTTGAACTCTTATTACATCTGTGTTAGACTACTAAAATTTGCACACCAGGTCACTGAGTTTCTATCCCTGAGATTTAGCTTTTCTAGCTTCTATTGCTCTGTTTTCAAGTTTATAAATCTTCTACTCTGCAGCATCTAATCTATTACTCTCACTCTATATTATTTTGTTTTTAATTTGATATTATATTTTTTATATCTATAAATTCCATTCAGTTATTTTATATCTTCCATTTTTACCCTTATTTCTTTCATGTTTTCCTTTAAATTTTGAGTAAATTCCTTGTTTGCTCAACATCATCTGTTACTTCTGGATTTCCACCTTTCGAACTGATTTTTTTTTCTGGTTATGGGTTCCATATGTCTGCTTCTTTGCATGTCTAATAATTTTTGTTGAACGCTGGCCATTGTTAAGTTGTTGAGTGATTGGATTTATTGTCTTTCTTTTCAGAGAGCTGCCTTTTTTGGTGGCAGGTAGGTAAGTTACTTGGCAATCTGACTGATCCTTTTAAGGATGATTTTTATATTTAGGAGGATGAGCTTTTACTCAGGGGATAGTCCTACCCTACTGCTAAGGCAAATGCACTGGCTGGTCAATAAAATACCTGCACTCTGACTTGTGAAAGTTTGAATCCCTCCTAGTCCTGTGTGAGCTTTGGGATTTGTTCATCCTTCATCTTGTTTGTAGGCCCATGGAGTTTCATTTACTCATATGCAACATCCAATAACTAACTCAAGGGACATGGCATATTTCTGATGCTCATTTTCTGAGTGGCTTTATCTTCTGTGTTAGTCTGTTCTGCAAATTACAACTATCTTGGCCTCCACCAAATCCAGTTCTCCGCAGCTCAGTGAAACCATTGTGTTCTAAATTGGGTCCAGGCAGAAAGCCAGGATGCTGGCGGTACTCAGCTGTTTCGTTTCCCTTCTCTCAGCAGTCACGGTCATGCTCTGCCTGTTGTCCAATGTCTTAAAAGTATTGTTTAAAAATACATATTTCATCCACTTGTCTAATTTTTTATGGTGGGAGGTCAAGACAGGTTCCAGTTTTTCCATCATGGTAGAAGTTCCAAATACTTTTTTTTAGATCCAGTTCATCTGGAATAAAATGTTTGTCAAGTATGAAGGCATAGTTAAAGCCCCCAGTCCAGTGAGTGGCATATAGTAGTTATATACTTAATAATATGTATTACAATTATAATCATTTTCATTGATATCATTCAATGTGGGCTTTGTTAGCCCAAGGATTTACTAATAGCAGTGAGTTTTGATTTTTTAAATCTTTTTAAAATTTTAATTTATCTGAGGAAAGCATAGAAAATCAAACAGTACACTTGTAAACTTGCATAAATACTATCAAATTTGATACCTACTCTACATATTGCCTCTTAGAAAGTAGTATATTGAAAATCAATTGAAAAGATTTAAAGTTCAGACTGTGATTTCCAGCCTTAGTGAAGTAGAAACTTCATTTTGTATTCTCTTTACAAACGTTATTCGTGCACAACAGCAATTTAAAAGTAATTGATTTTTCTCCAACTCAGATTTTTTTTTAAAAAGTAAGCAAGTCAATGAAAAAGTCATTGGCTCAAGCCTGCAAAAGCATAAAGATTTATTAAGTCAAATATGATTAAAAAAAAGATGATATAATATATATACTAAGAACTTTTCTCGTAAAATAAGCTAGTATACACATTGCTTGGAGCTAGAATGGTGGGGTGTTGAAGTGCATAAAAACATATAATATTCTCAATATGGGAAAATGCAAATGAACTCAAACTTGCTCTTCATCATTCACAATAATTCTTCAAATACCTCTCATAAGACTGATGGGCAGTAAACATGAGCTCAGTAAGGCAGAGAAGAGCAGTCCTCTTTGGGAGTCTTCTGGTTGACATTTTTCTTGACTGGCTCCATCATCAGAATCATTCCATATTCCTACCACCAGCATGTGACACAGTGAAGGCATCAGAGAGCCAGCTGGGGGATAACTGACTCAACCAGAAGCATAGGAGTGTTAGACTGTGAAATAGGCTGTAGAGTAAATCTACAGGTTTCTGAGCACTGTGCCTCGCTCCAGGGTTCTCCCAGAGCACATGGGCTGTGGAAATAGCTGCTAGCTCTTTGGGCCCCTGCCTGGCATGGAGTTTAAATCATTAACTAATGTCATCTAATCCCCAGTAGAGCTCTAAGAACACTGTGGTGATAAAAGTCAGACTGGAATAGGTTCGGGACTCTTTCTGGATTTTAGATATTTGATAAGTGTCTGTAGAAAGAGTCCATCCTATTTTCTCCTGCTGCTCTCTATACCTCCCAAATCCAATCTACTGAGTGCCAAGAATAGACAAATCTAGGGGTTTTGGATTTCTCCTGACTGTGTTAGAGACCCGTAGAGATCTAAGAACCAATACACACATTAAGGTGGCTCTGGGTCCTGAATTTGGCATTTACCTCCCTGGGGAAGCTCGGGACCAGAGCAGGACTGGATGGATTGGACATACAGCCCTGGGACTACCTGTAATTTAAGGAATTAGTAGGGAGAAGTTAGGTATTTTCTGCTGCTATTGTTGCAAAGACCATGGAACATCTTATTTCAGAATATGTAGTATTCCCATTGCCAGCTAAAGAAAGCTGTTGTTGAGTAGATACTTCAATTAATCTCGTCTTCCTAAATGGTTGGAAAGTAATACGGATGCATATATTTGTCAAGGCCTTTGATTTCATCCTTTTAATATTTCGTAGTACATCCTTATTTATGCTTCTTTTACTAGTCTACTTTGTAATGCTGTTTGTAACTGTTTAGTCTATACCCTTCTCACTTAGAGCAATTGCCCCATTAATAAAAAGAAAACCCTTGAAATAGGTTAGTAAGAGGAAATCAATTTTATGTCTTTTCTATTGATGTAAATGACTATATTTACTGCAGGAAACAAACTCAACTTAGACACTACTGAATTATAGTCAACTTAGTAGGATCTAGAAGTAGTAAATGTTTTGTTGGACAGATTCCACTTTAAAAATGAAAGAGTCATATGCTAGGTATGAAAAGAGTGTGAAATGAAACAGATGTGAAATATTTTAGTGTGAGATTCCTCCTCTAAAGTGGCTGTGGGTGACATATGGTGGTTTTATAAACGAGAGGTAAACCAATAGCAGACAGAAAAGCACTTCGTTGCTAATTAAGTCAGCCTGGAAGTAATTACCCAAGTGTACACTGAAATATTGCCTTTTGAAAATGGACAAAATATTGATTTTGCTAATTTTTTTAGTCTACAACTATCGCAGTGCTAAGAAGAGCTTTTTTACATTTATCTAAACAAATGAAGGAGTATATCAAAACAATTTTTTTTCTCATTTTCAAACTTTTAAGAGAGAGTGCCTCAATTTGAGTTACCCTCTTTTATTCAGCTTTGATGAGTTACCTTTAAATTTCATAAGCACACCCAGTTGGTACTGACTCATCCTATGGCTTTAATTCACAGGAAGATGGCTTTGTTCCTGTAACTGCTAATAATAAGCTATTTCCTGTAAATTGGTGTTTGAATCACAGTGACATATTCCCATGTTCTGGTTTATAAGTTTAAATCAGGCACTCCCTGAGGGGGGCAAATGTTGGGTCTAGGTGGGGTCGAGACTCCAGGGCACATTTTCCATTATGGAGAAAGGACAGTCTGGAGTGGTTGTGAATTTCCTTTGGGCCATCATTGCTCTGGGAAGATTATGTCCAACTTAGGTCAACCCAGACTTCACAACTGTCACCGCTTGTGGCTAATGCCCTCCCTGAGCATTTCGGTCCACCCCAGGAACATATCCAGGAATTTGGAATTTGGAGTCAATTTTCATAGTTGACTCAATCTAGGCACACAGCTGTGCTCTACAAGTATCCAGAAACTAGAGGTCCTGACTCACGCTCAAACACTTGGCTACAAAACAATCATAAACTTTGAGTTCTCAACTATCTGGAGTTTCAGAAAAATAAGATTTGGCTGACTAAATACAAAATAGAGTTCTTTAATGAAATCAGGAACCCAAATTTGCTTTCCCAATAAACTTTGGAAAATTTGTTCAGACACGGGAATCAGCTTTAGTTAACTAGTTCATTAGATTAAAGAAAAGTCTTTTTACCAAGGCTATTTTTTTCTTTTTTAAGAAGTTTTATTTAAGTAAAAGATCCCCTGACTAGAATTTGGGAGAGTTCTGCACTTTATACAAACAGCAATCGGGCTCCATTGCTGGAGATCATGAACTCCGGGCTCAGATCTGGAGCTTTACTTGGCTAGAGAAGCGATGGATGATGCAGCCGATCGTCTCACAGCTACTTCTCTTTATCTCCTTAGGCGAAGAGTGTGACATCGACATAAATGAATGTGACAGTAACCCCTGCCATCATGCCGGCACCTGCCTGGACCAGCCCAATGGTTATACCTGCCACTGCCCACATGGCTGGGTGGGAGCAAACTGTGAAATCCGTAAGTTTTTCTGCCTCTCAGCTATTATATTTAACCTCCAGTTTTCTTTCACCAAGAAAGGGATGCTGACTGTGCCCAGCGCGGTCACTCTCAGAGGCAGTGCTGCCTGAGTCGCCATGCCGCCCGCATCTCAGTGTCACACTTTTGCCCCCACCCCCACCCCCACATTCTGCTGCTCCCACTTCTTCCTGAGTCTGAAGGCAGCCCTTCCATGGATGAGAATGTGCAGATGTCATCCAGAGTTCACTGCTGCTGCTACAGCCAAAAATGCGCTCAACAGAGACGCGTTAGAATCGCAGCACAAAACAGAGGCTCTGTGTCGAAAATGTAAAAACACACACCAAATGTAAATTCACTTTGCATTTATGTCTTCAAGTGTCTTCAAACATATTAAGTTCCATCAATTGCCTGGAGAAAAAAAATCCAGTGAGGATGAGTGGAAAAGAAAATCTGAAAAACATTTTGAGCTAAGTGTTCTCTAAAGATGAACTAACAGAAGTTTGAAAATGTCACAATCAAGATTTTATACATTCAAATACCATGTCTACTAGGATTGAGGTGAAAATGAGAACTGACAAGGCATTGGGGTTTCCACTGGTTTGTAAACTGCTAAAAATTCAACTTTGAAAGCTGCCTTTCTTCTTATTTAAATGGGTCAAGGCAATTGAACCTTTCATAAAAGCTCCCTCCTGGGGCCTCTCACCCCCGGCCTAATCATCATCAGGTAAAGACAGCTTATCTGCTGTGTGAGTTTGGAAGGAGGCAAATACTTACACGGAGCCCTGTCTGTCTGTCCCTGTCTGTCTGTCTCCCTCCTGAGCAGGCCTTTCTGCTGCCTGTAGTCATCCATGCTGTAACTGCTTTAAGAATAGCCCCCTCACTGGTGGTCCACATGGCCTGTGGCTGGATGGCTAATTCTTAGTATGTGTCTAAGGTGCGGGGTGGTCAGTGTTAGGAAGCCTTGTTATTCACAAATGTGGACAACATTCTCCATCAACTTGACCAATAGTGAAGGTACCCTTTGGGCTCTTATCTGCTCACTCTTTGTCTTTGCTCTTGGCTCAGAGCTTGAGAGGGAAAGAAGGTAATTATTTTCAGGCCTCTCCTTCAACTTTCTCAAATGCTCCGAAACAGAATGGTTTTAAGACCAACTGTCCTTGTTGAAGATGAGAAATACTCTCTTATTGAAGAAAGAGACAGAAAGAGTTTCCAATAGTAAAAATGCTGAGCACTATGATTTGGGTAAGATGTTAAAACTATTATTGGTGTAGGATGTTAAGTCCACTCTGCTGGGATCTTTGGTGGAAGGGATTGCAGGCCTGGGTCAGTAGGACCTTGCTTCTCACCCTGACCATGGTACTCATTGTGCAGCTTTACTTAGTTGTGCCGAGCCTCAGTGTACTCATCCATAAAATGGGACCACATTTTGTTCTGAAATTTGGTAATTGTATGAAATGACACATTTCTCAGAATAACATCTATTTATAACTTTAAAATTTTAATTGTAAAGATTAATACATAGTACAGTATGAATAAGAAGTCAGGAACACATAGGATGCCCTCAAGAAGTTTTGAAATACAATCCTGTAATTACAAAAAAATCTAAATTTTACTTCCTCCCAGTGATGATGACATTAGTAAAACATGCACAAATAATAAAAGGACAAAAGCTGGCTTCATATTCTAGCTATGTGACCCATACAAACACATTTATCTCGTAGAGCCTCGTTTCTCTCACTTGTAAGATGGTTATAGTAAGGTTGCTGTGAAGACTAAAGGAGGCAAATATGTGCATATTTCTGCTATGCAGTAGACATTAAATAAATGCTAGTTTCCCTTTAATTCTACACTATTTAGCTCTTATGCTATGAGCTATTCCTGGGAAGATGAACCTTTGCAATTGTCTTTTTAGCCAATGCACCTGCAGGGCATGGGCCACCATGAGCAGCCGAAGGTGTTGGGGCACATCACACATGTTGGTCCACACTTGGGCTCTTTGTTTGCCTAGAAGAGCACTTTCCACTTGATCTCATTTGCATCTCCCCATTAAGCCAACGTGTTAAAATAAATTTTATCATAGATTAGGCTCTGTGGGTTCCAGTGTTGGGTACTTCACCCTTGGCCTGAGTGTAACAGTGGAGAACATGCATGGGAGGGTTGTGATCACATATAGCTGGAACTGGTGTACAGTGTTTAGAGCAGGGGTGGAGAACCTTTTTCCTGCCAAGGGCCATTTGGATAGTTATAATATCATTCACGGGGCATACAAATTTATCAACTTAAAAATTAGCCTGCTATATTTGGTTAAACATTTAATTAACTCACCCCTAATGCCTTGCCAGGGTCAGACAAAATGATTCTGTGGACCTAATAAGGCCCACGGCCGGACATTGCCCACTCCTGGTCTAGAGAATTGGATCTGAATCAAATGGAAGGAATCCAAGGACCAGGTGTGCAAGCAGAATCTGGCTTGTCAGTGGACAGGGAAGGTCTAAGAGGCCTCCAGTCCTGTGTGAGCTATGGACCCACAGAGGTCTCTTTCTAACCCTGAGCATCTGTGAGCTTCTGAAGTGGCCAGAAACCACGAAGAGGGTGTCTGGATGGTACAAGTTCAGGTCAGTAGATCTCAACAGGAAAGCTCAGATACACACAGAACAGAGAGATCTGAAGCCCACACAGCTATGTGGTCTGGAAAGCTACTGAGTTGTTGAAGGCAGTAAATGAGCCTCCATTGGCCTGACCTCTGCCTCTGGAGGTCACATCACCCACTTCCCTTTCTTACTCACTCTGCTTCAGCCACATGGTCCCGCTTTCTCTTCCTTGAACAGATCAGGTTTATTCCTGTCTTCAGGGTCTTGGCCTGTGCTGTTCCTTATGCCTGGAGCTCTCTTTCCTTAGATTTTAGCACAAGTATCTTCTTCTCAGCAGACAGATCTCAGCTTGAGTTCATCACATCCTGAAATCTGAGACCTCACAGTGAAGGGCACTACACGTGAAATAGAATCAGCCCTTCCAGCAGCCATCACTAGAGATCCTGATACCTCAATAGGATTTACATGCAAATTAATACCATTTTAGTGGTTCCATTTTCATGTCAACCTTCTGTGCCAGTGTTCACCCTAATTATGTTTCTTAGAAATTTGCCCCAGTAGATATACTATCTGGCCCCCCATCAGTAATAAGAAGCAATAATCAAGCAGACCGTACAGATTTATCAAAATGATCAACAAAGTTGATCTAGAATTACCCAAAAATGATCATTCAAATAACTCTGGTGTTCTGTATATATTCTGAGGCAAATGAAAACCCTAAATTCTTGAAATTAACAAACAACCCTGGTAAAATGTTACTGCAACTTATTCTTACAACCTTGGAACTGATCGTAATTTTTGGGGTGTGTATGTGTATTTTTATAAAATGTTTGCATTCCTAGAATCAAGGTCTAAAAATCAAAATTCCTATAAATTTTTACTTAGTGGTGTTTTGTATCATCTGTATAGAAGCTATAAGGTTCATACAGTTAGAATTACAGTCAACCTTGCTGACCGACAGTTGAACGATAGACACTGAACAGTTGAATCTGTGGTCAAACTATTGGATTACTGATATTCTGCAGGTGAGAAATAGGAGACTAGGCTATCTTGGATTTATGCATTCAACCAGTGAAAATGTTAAATGTGAAAGCACTTTGGAAAATACAAAATGTCAAACAAATTGAATTTAAACCAAAACACAAATTATCCCTCAGACCCATACATGTGACATTTTTCCTGAACAGTTCATGTGCATACATTCCTGGTCATGCACCTGCTGGGGCTGTGAAACCATCCCATTCAGCATGTGCTGGTGTGCAATTCTTCCCCAGCCACGCTGTAGCCATTATAGTAAATGATTCATGCAGTGGGACTCCCAGGATGCAGCAGAGCAATGACTTATGAGGAGCACTCCCGGACCAGGAGTCGGCAGCTGCAGCCACCTGGTGCAGATAGATTTGCTGCCTCTCAGACCAAGCGTTGGATTTATTCAGATCCACCTTGGCTCCAAACTTGATTAGTGTGCGAAGCAGCCACATTCACTTATCAGAGAAGCTTTAGATGAAGGTAAAGTTGGGAAAAGCAAAGGACGAGGCAGAGGGAAGCAGGGGTTTTAGGAGAAATTTTGAGTTTTCCTAAAAGTCCAATCAACTTGGAACTTAGAGTTTTGGGAAACAGAGCCGATGGTCAGAAACACAAGCAGTTTAGGCAGCTCATCAGGCCCGGGACAACGTGCCGAGCACATAATGCGGTACAGTTGTCTTTCCACTGTCCTGGCCTTCTGGTTGTGCACTCCCTGTGTGTACACAGTTAATATGATGTGTAAACTATTTATGTGGTTATGCATCAACCATAAGATTTCACAACCCGTGTGGCCCTGCTGCAGCAATCAGATCTGAGCCCTCCACCAAGTTGGAGCAGAAAGCAGTACTGGCTGCCTTTGTGTTGATGCTAAATGGGTGTTAGAGCAGACTCTGTGAGTGTTGGACTCCATCCTACAACTGATTTTTTTCAGAGAATGTCAAAATACTTGGAAATCAAGTGAGTCACACTTCTCTTTCAGCCAGAAAAATGAGTTGTCTCTCTCAGTGTGCATCAGGTAATGCCAAATGCAATGACTGCCGATTTCAGGATTGAGTCTTGGTTCAAATTTCACAAAACACCTTCTCTCTTCCATTATGGCCATTTGTTTGCAGTGATTTCTGCTGGTCCATCCGCCTGTGTGTGATTTGGCACAGAAGGCGCTGTGAATGCACTAATGGTCAGTCCTATGGCTCCCTAGGCTTTGTGAGCTCAGGCAGGCTGGCTCCAATGGCAATGCGAGACTTCAAGCATGAGTGTTGGTGAAAAGCTCAGGAGTCAGAAGATCTGGATACAAAGAGCTGTCTCTTCTGTTGTCCCATTCTTCTCAAACTTTCAGGAACCCTCCAGGCCTGGGGCATGGGTCATTTTTCCATTAGGCTTCTGGGAAAGGGGTCCTTGTGCTCTTCTGCAAACTAACTTTTCCAGGTAAAGAATAGCTGACGCTCGGATTCCATGTCATTGAGATGAGGCTATGAGGGCAACAGTGAGAAGAGTCCTGAGGATTTCCTGGGAAGACAGGCCCATTCCTATCCATCTCTGAATCCTATTTTCAGGTACCCAGAGTCCTAATCTGGAAGTGATGGCCGAGAGGTGGTAGTGATGGTATGAGCAGAGAAGGCATCTTCTTTTCACATGAGTTAACTTCTCTTTGGTCTTGCATAGTCCTTTTAAATTTTTACAGCTTTCTTTCAAATCCTGCTCCTGTTATCCAGAGCATTCCATTTGTGTGCAGGTCTGTAAACAGGACTTCTGCCAGACACTGAGATTACATTCCATTCTTCACTTTTTCCCTGTGCATACAGGTTGGTGCTTTTTGGAAGGGCACAGGACAGTGCTCAACAATCCTGAGCTCAGGGCATGTGCCTCAGAGGCACCAGCCACTTTATCCTTTCTTCTTCCATCACCCACTCCTCTATAGGGACCAACCACTACATGCCTGGCAGTGAACATTCTTACTTTTTAGAAACATGTTTCCTAACTTATGCTCAGCTCAAGCCCATGGGGTATATGTTGCTATTTTCCTCTTATAAATTAGGAAACCAAGGCTCAGGGAAGTCAAGTAAATGTTGAAGCCATGATTGAAAGCAAGGTTGGTATGATCCCAAGGCCCACACTCTTTCCACTAGTTACATTGGAAGATAATACATGGGTACTTTCTTCAAATAATGTATCGCTCCTTTTTAAATTATTATAAAAGGAATACATTATTAAAAAGCTGGGAAATAAATGCCTGAGATGTATAAAGAAGGAAATAAAAATCCCTGCCTTCTAGAGATCACTGTTGTTAGCACATCGAGGCAGAGGCCAAGAACTTATATCAAGACTTGTATTTGACAACACACCCAGGAAGTGACATCAGTATCTTAGGCCACATCTATTAAATGGGGAGAGAAAGTAATACATCTTCTGGTGGTTATAATGATTAAATGAGATGTTTTCAAAGAGCTTAGTCCATAGTAAGAAAACAACAAATGTTCATCCCTATTATCACTCTATTCTTCTAAGCTTTTTAGTATGTAGACAGACATTTTAAGCTTACATGTGCTTGTACTATACAACCAGTCCTGCTTGATAACCTTCTTTAATTCTTTAGCTATTTGATGAACATCTCTTCATTTCACTAAGAGTTGAACATTTAGGTTGTTTCCCACCTTTTTACATTTTTAATTGATTTTTTAGAGAAAGGAAGAAAGAGACAGATGAGAGAAAGAGAGAGAAAGAAACATCAATATTTGAAAGCAACATCGATCAGTTACATCCTGCATGAGCCCAACTGGGGATTGATCTACAATCTGGGAGTTTGCCCTGATCTGGAATTGAACCTGCCACCTTTTGGTGTATGGAACGATGTTCCAACCAACTGAGCCACATCAGCTAGGGCATCCCATGTTTTTGCTTTTATAAATTATGTTGTCTACTGTGGGATGAAGAGAGAGAATGGAAGTGGGGATTCTAACTATATCTGTAACATTTTATTTAAAAAAAAAACCTTGGAAAAAAAACACTAAAGTAAAAATGAAAAATATGAACACTTATTAACTTTGGTGAGTACATGGGTTTCTGGGCCTATTTTCTGAATGTTTTTCTAAATGTGTAATAGTTGATAATTTAACATTTAAACATTATGATGCTGAGATAAACATCCTTGTACACAGGGCTTTGTATCCTATGAGACCAATTCCCCAGCATAAATTCTCTTCTCTCTGTTGCACTCACAACCATTAGACCATACAAGGGTTGTATATCAATTTACACAGCCCCCATTTCTGTACTGTTATCAATTGTGGTTATCAAAAATTTAAATTATGTTTGGGAACTGAGAGTAATTGCATTTAAAAAATAATTATGGCCTGGCTGATGTGACTCAGTGGTTGAGGAATGACCTATGAACCAGGAGGTTAAGGTTCGATTCCTGGTCAGGGCACATGCCCAGGTTGTGGGCTTGATCCCCAGCAGGGGCATGCAGGAGGCAGCTGACCAATGATTCTCTCTCATCATTGATGTTTTTCTCTCTCTCTTCCTCTCCCTCCCTCTCTGAAATCAATAAAAATAGAATTAAAAAATAATTATGAAGCTAAATAATTTTCTATATGCATTTCCTTGGTGAATTCCTTTTACATCCTTTGCCCATTTTTCTATGACATGTTCATAGTTTTTCTTAATGATTTGTAAGAGGTCTTTATATATTAGCCCTGGATCTGGAAAATCCTTAGAAAATAAACCTCCCCAGTGAGGATGACCCTTACATTTTAAGTTACCCATGCAAGGACAGGAAAGACCTTCCCATGCTAAAGGCCACAACTTATTTCCGGCTATTTGCTTGTTTTTTCCTTCAGACCTCCAGTGGAAGTCCGGGCACATGGCGGAGAGTCTCACCAACATGCCCCGGCACTCCCTCTACATCATCATCGGGGCCCTGTGCGTCGCCTTCATCCTGATGCTGATCATCCTGATTGTGGGGATTTGCCGCATCAGCCGCATCGAGTACCAGGGCTCTTCCAGGCCGGCCTACGAGGAGTTCTACAACTGCCGCAGCATCGACAGCGAGTTCAGCAACGCCATCGCCTCCATACGGCACGCCAGGTGGGCAGCAGGAGGGGAAAGGGACTGGCTGCTTTCACATGTGTACTCTTGGGACCAGGGTTATGTTGTAAATAGGACTTTACACCCACAAAGAGGGTTTCACAGAATAAACCTAGGTTCAAGGTGCTGTTGAAGCTATTGAACATTGTTGGGGTTGATAATGAGACTGCTTTATAAGCAAACCCCTTTTCATTGGTTGCTGGCTTTCTGATTTTATTTGGTACATTCCTTCAATTTGTGTTTATCTGTGCGATAAATATCTGATTCTTAATCACTGAGTATGAAAAATTTTAGATGATTTATTTTTGGAATGTCTTTAGCTGTATTACTCTCCAAACAGTCAGCATTCCATTTTATTACTTTTAAAAATGGCTAACAGCTATCACACGGAAACCTATGTGAAAAAATAATGATGGAAAACTTCCCTTACCTGCTGAAGGAACTAGACATACAAGGCCAGGAAGCATAGAGGGTCACAAACAAGATGAACCCAAAGAGGCCAAATTCAAAATACATCAAATTTAAATGCTAAGGGCTAAAGAAAAAAAGAGAATATTAAAAGCAGCAAGAGAAAAGCAGTTAGTTACCTAAAATGGAGCTCCTATGAGACTGTCAGCTGATTTCTTAACAGAAATTTTGCAGGCCATATGGGATTGGCAAGAACTATTCAAAGTGATGAAAAGCAAGGACCTACTAACAAGATAACTGTACCCAGCAAATCTATCATTTAGAATTGAAGGCAGATAAAGAGCTTCTCAGACAACATAAAGCTAAAAAAGTTCACCACCAAACCCATATACATAAAATGTTAAAGGGTTTCTTTTAAAAAGAAGAAGAAAAAAAAGATAAAATATATGAATAACAAAATGGCAATAAAAACATATCTATCAACAGTTGAATCTAAAAAACAAAATAAATAAACAAGCATAACAGAAACAGACTCATAGATACAGAGAACATTTTGACAATTGCAAGATGGGGAAGGGGACGGGGGATGGGTGAAAAAAAGGGAAGGGAAAAAGAAGTACAAATTGGTAGTTACAGAATAGTCACAGGGATATAAAGTACAGCACAAGGAATATAGTCAATAATATTATAATAATTATATATGGTATCTGATGGGTACTGGACTTATCAGAATGATCACTTAATAAATTATATTATACTAGAGGCCCAGTGCACAAAAATTCATGCACTTTGGGGGGGGGGGGGGGTCCCTCAGCCCGGCCTGCGCCCTCTTGCAGTCTGGGACCCCTTGGGGGATGTCCACCTGCTGGCTTAGGCCTGCTCCCAGGGAATTGGGCCTAAGCTGGCAGTCAGACATCCCTCTGGCAGCCCGGGAGCCCTCGGGGGATGTCACATCTGACTAACGGCTTAGGCCCGCTCCCCATGCTGTTAGTTGGACATCCTTAGCGCTGTTGCGGAGGCAGGAGAGGCTCCCACCACCACCGCTGTGTTGGCCAGCCATGAGCCGGCTGCTGGCTGAATGTCGCTCACCCTGTGGAAACGCACTGATCACTAGGGGTCAGCTCCTGCGTTGAACATCTGCCCCGTGGTGGTAAGTGTGTGTCATAGCGACTAGTAATTCCTGGTCATTCTGCCATTAGGGTCAATTTGCATATTACCCTTTTATTATAGAGGATTTAGTCACTGGGTTGTACACCTGGAACTAATATAATACCGTGTGTCAAATGTAATTGAAAAATAAGAAATTATTTTTAAAAATGGAGTTTGTATTATATAAAACAGTGTCCTTTACTGGAGAGAAGACTCAGAAAGGGACAAGGACTTGGTGTGCTATCACAGAAAGAATGTGAGTTTAGGTGTCTGAGATACTTCATTGAGCCCAATTATTCCATTACCTGACTCTGGATTTTAGATGATTTAACCTTCCACAATACAGTTCCCTCAACTGTAGAAAGAATAACCCTTCCTTCCAAGACAGTTATGGTAATCAAATTAACTTACAAATAATAAAGGATTGTGTAAACAGATAACACCATATTAACCTCTCCAAATCAATTATAACACTAAAAATATCGCTAATCTAACATGTTGTTGACTTTTGCAAAGAATATTTATTACAAAAATAATAATGAGATGTGTGTTAAAGAATATCGCCTTTTCTTTTAATTGGTAAAACAAGCTAAAGCATACAATTCAGAAAGTCAGAGTGCTACAGTAACAAGTGGGCTGAGCTTGGTGTCTTAAGATTTGGGCTCAAGGGTACTCTTAGCTGCATTGATTGGGTCATTGTATATTGATATTGGTTTTGATACAAGCAGATCCAAATTCTGTCTGAATGGCAAAGAAGCTCACAAATTCAGAAAGTTTGCTTTCTTCAAAAGGAAACCCCCAAACCCAACACTTAGATCTTACAGAAATTTTGCCACGTCAATGGAAGCAGAAGCCAGCCCACAGCTTCCAGGCAGAGGAGCCAGTGAAAGAGAGGAGTTAGGAGACAGCATCTGCCCCCTTGCCTCGGGGTAAGGACAGCTTCTTAGTGGGACTTGCACGAGCCTGAGCCTGCCTTCTACAACTATGAGGAAAAAGAGTTCATCCCTCCCCATATCAAGCCCTACACAGATGCCTGTCATTTGCTCCTTCCATTAAGAGTCAACTGGACAACATAGCTTCCAGGAAGCCCTTATATCAGCAGTTCTCAACCTGTGGGTGGAGACCCCTTTGGGGGTCAAATGACCCTTTCACAGGGGTTGCCTAAGACCATTGGAAAACACATATATAATTACATATTATTTTTGTGATTAATCACTATGCTTTAATTATGTTCAATTTGTAACAATGAAATTGGGGGTCACCACAACATGAAGAACTGTATTAAAGGGTCGCGGCATTAGGAAGGTTGAGAACCACTGCCTTAGATCGGTCCCTGCAAATCTCATCTCAGTTGTTTATTTGACTAATTTTTCCACTAGTTTGTGCATCAAGAACAGAGGTTTATTTATTTATTTTTTTAATTACTTCATCTCCAGTGGGTCCTGGTACATAGCAGACCTTACTAAAATTTGAGATCTTACTAAACTTTGGTCTGAAATGGATGGATGATCTTGGCTAGCGGTTAATGGAAGATGCCTTCATCTGCCTAAGAGAGAGATTCATTTCAGACACTAGCTTGGTGAGTGTCCTGCAATCATTGAATGACAGAAGATGTGAAAAGGAGAGAATAGACAAGTTCAGTTGTTCAAGAGTTCCCAGAGGGGTTCAGTTCAACAGGAAGGAACAGATGTCACCACTTTATACTGGGGTGTACTGGGAGACCCAAGAAATTGGATTCTTCCACTGTGAGAGGATCCCTAGCTAAGTAAGATGCTTTTGCAGTCAAGAGGAAGAATATTTTATTTTGGCCTCAGAATAGTTTAAAATAGATTTTTCTGGGCTTCCTGATTATAGAGCCCCCTGGGAAGATATTTACCAAATATTCTTGGAAGGAAAGGATAAACTTGAAAGCATTTACAAACCTGGTTCTTATTTGGTGCTGATTTTTATCAAAAATATTTACTGCAGAATTCCTAACCAACAAGCTCCTACATGCACCAGTGACTGCAAATAAAACCATTGAAGTCAAAACAGTACCTTCCACATATCTGGGAACTTTCCCATCCAAAGGTTTTTGTTGTTACAACCTGTGGTTTCTACAGCATGGCCCTCTGGAGGCAGGCTGGGTCTCTGGCTGGTGGGCCCTTTTTGCTCCCTTTTCTTGGAAACCCTAGAAAGCACTGACAAAACACAATGCTTGTGGTATTACCCTCCTCCTAGTCTTCAGCAGTAGCCTATGCCTAATGTTCATTTCATGGCCTGTCTTCCTGTCGCTAGTCTGGAGGTGACATTGGATAAGAATGACTGTAGCTCAGCAACCACACAGGACGAAACTGAGTGGGTCATCTGTGACATTCAGGAGTGACTGAGGAAGTGTGTGGTGACTGTGATGTCAGCAATCGATTGGTGCTGGTGCTGGGTTGAGAAGGAGCCCCTCTCTCTTATCCTATGAGTCATCAGCTCTGTAGCTGCTTTGCTTACCTTCAGGTTGAGAGAGTTTATAACTGACTGACTGGCTGGCGGGAGCGATGACATGACTCTCCAAGTTCTGGTCACATTTAATTGCTCGCTGCTCCACCAGCTGTAAGTGCCTGATCCCAGAAAACAACAAGAAAAGAGAGCTATGAGAGGAAACAGTCACTTTCTCTCAAACAGCATCTCCTGATGTGGGCCTTTTTCAAGGTCAGACCCATCTGATACTCTTTGTGGCATTGTTTTAGCTGTTGACTTTCAGGGGAATATGAACTAGAAGAATGTGCACTCTGTGATCTGCCTTATAACTAGTTGGGTTTTTTTTTAGTGAAATAAGGAACAGAAGACTTGTCACCAAATATGATGTTTAGATGCCTGTCACACAGATAATACTGTTGCCATGACTCTGTTAGTGCTTCCATGATGGTTAACATGGCCAGTACTACACTAAATCCTTTGGAGAGGGGGACTGTGGCCTTCATCTAGGGCTGTAAAATGCTACACTTTGTGGGCCATATAGTCTTTAGGTCTCTGTGCCTCCTCAATTCTGCCTTTGTAGCCGCAAAGGCACTACAGATGGACACAACTGTGCTCCAATAAAACTTTATTTGAAAAACAGGCAACAGGCTGCAACTGGCTTGCAGGCTGTAGTATGCTAACCCCTGGTCCACATTATACTTTTCTATAGCTTCAAAAATTTACAATTAAAATTAATTAAATTAATATTATTGGTGGTATCTCATTACCAGTGTAGCTGGCTATTTTATGAGAAATACATTGTCCAAATATTTGTACCTTAGGTACTCTCTGACATTTTCAGACTTGGGAGAAAGTGTTAAGACCCAGTTGGCTTTTACACTGGTGTCCCTTTTCCGAGTCTCAGATTATGCAGGCCTCACTCAAGTGAGATACACAGACCGCAGCAGGCTGTACACATTTATGCACACAGAATCCTGGACCTTTGGTGAGGCTTCTCATTGTAGACACGAGTTTATTGATGACTTCAGTGTTGCAGTAATAGCTGTGATTTCTCATTGGCAGTATGCTTCTCTGTCTCTGCATGTGCCTGGCACCCACCGGGCATACTTTATGCCTTTGTGCTCCTGGAGGCCAGTAAATCTTGAATGAATGGGAATACATGATAGAAAAACATTTAAAAAGAAAATATCGCATGAAAATACAATGTTTCTCCTTTCCCATGCGATTCTCCTTTTCATCTCTGTACGTGAGAAGACAGACTTTTCAAAGGAAGAAATAGGAAAGGGAGGGGGATGACATGTAAGCCACCATAAAGTAGGCCCTTGATGTCTTAGGGTGCTTATCCTCGACACCTTTTAAAAATTTTAGCTTCTTTTAAAATTTCATTTCTAATGGGCCCCAGTGGACTTGAAATAGTTAAAACCTGTTTTCTATAAAAGGCAGGTGGGGAGTGGGTTCGTGTGGAAGATCCTTTAAATCCCACTGCACTGCAGGGGCTTCGGTGGAAGGTGAGGTCTTGAATGGGAAGAGACCACCCAGGAGCTGAATTGGCTGTATTGTAATCATCACCATCTTGATACCGACTTTTCAGGAAGTCCCGAAATTGGATTTTGGCGCCCAGGGCTTCTGTTTGTCAGTCCTGCTGTCAAGGAGATTTTGAAATATACCAATCTGTTGTGGCAATGGCTTTGTGCTCAGGGAAGAAACAATGGTGTGTGTGTACATGGGGGTCAGGGAGTAATAGGTAGGTGGGACTGGATGGCACATTTTTGTGGACAAACACCTATTTGAAGTCATTTCCTCCCTCATCCCTTCTCCATGTCTTGGGGCCTCAGAAGACCACTGAGCCTTCACAGCCCTCCGGCAAGTCTCACAGGAGGGGCTGTCTGTCCATGGTCTGGGGTAGACCACCCTGTCACTGTGCATTCCAGGCTCCAGAGTGAATGTAAAATAAACTTGCCTCTCCACGTCCTTACAGGTCTCAGAAGAAAAAGATAAATCAATATATGTTCTTTTAAATCCTATTGTAGAGCCGTCACGCCTGACTGCTTTGCCAAGATTTAACCTACAAGCTTCAACATTAATTTGGACTCTGTGTTTTGTGGAATCCATTTCTTGCCTCTTGCACCAAAGATTAATATTTTTACTCATTCAGTGTTACTATGAGGAAGTCTTAAATTTCTGTACTTGCTAGAGAATATATTTGTTAGGGTATTTTTATAGTTCCATTTGATTCTTGAATATAAGTTATTCTTACCATTTGCCTTTCATAGGACTTGAGATCCAACATGTACCTAACTAGAGTCCTCTCTCCTGTGATTATAGGTTCGGAAAGAAATCCCGGCCTGCGATGTACGACGTGACCCCCATCGCCTATGAGGACTACAGCCCCGATGACAAACCTTTGGTCACACTGATTAAAACAAAAGATTTGTAGTCATTTTTTGGATTATTTTTCAAAAAGATGGGATACTACACTCATTGAAATATTTTTAAGAAAATAAAAAGCTTAAGAAATTTAAAATGTTAGCTGCTCAAGAGTTTTCGGTAGAATATCTAAGAACTAATTTTCTGCAGCTTTTAGTTTGAAACACATATTTTAAACATGGAATTTGAGAAGTCCATAGACTACGTCTTAATGTACTTTCATCCCTCTAAACCCTAAGCTTCGAGTAGTGTGTGGTCTTTTCACGATAGACCCTATCATGACACCCAGATTAATTTCCGTGGCTGTGACAGAAATAGTCTAATCAAGGAGAAGTTACTAGTTAACGTGTGAGTGTGGCTTTCTGAGTAGAGTTAGGAAACACGTAGAGAATGACGCATAGTACAGTATCCCTGTGACTTAAAAAGAAGTCTGAAATGTCTGTTTTGTGAAAAAGAAAGTAGTTACCTTTACTATTCCTAACCCGAATGAAATTAGCCTTTGCCTTATTCTGTGCATGGGTAAGTAACTTATTTCTGCACTGTTTTGTTGAACCTTGTGGAACATTCTTTTGAGTTTGTTTTTGGTCGTTTTTGTAACAGTCGTCAAGCTAGGCCTTGAAAACGTACTTAA
Organism: Myotis yumanensis; assembly: GCF_028538775.1. Taxonomy (NCBI): domain Eukaryota; kingdom Metazoa; phylum Chordata; class Mammalia; order Chiroptera; family Vespertilionidae; genus Myotis; species Myotis yumanensis. The sequence continues at coordinate 28,964,482 of NW_027223759.1, read as the reverse complement.
AGGAAGAGCCTAGTGAGGCAATTACAATCGAATTGGATCTATATTTTCTTTCAAAAGTCAAGGTCTTTTTAATTGTGAGCAAGTTACATTTACGTTGGAGATGTCCGTTGCTAAGAGATAGTAAATGTAAGAGGGTACCAGCCCCTTCCGTAGCGAGTATCTCTCATAGTGCATCTTTATTTATATGAGGACTTTTTTTGTGGCTGTATTTGATTGATATGTGCTTCTTCTGATTCTTGCTAATTTCAAGGAATATTGAATAAATGTTACCAAGTCAAGGAAACACTTGTCTCTTGTTCTTTTAAAATCACATAAAACACATTATTTCTGGGGCTCAAACTCTCAGAAAAAACAATGTCGTAATTGTGAGCCAGATAGTATTCTCTACAAATAAAAATACAACAATGGCGGTTCTCCAAAATAATGTCAATGTGAACTATCCATGTCAATAGTTATAATAGTGGTGGTGGGGGGGGGGGGGGAGGGCAGCACATCTCCTGGCACATTGTACTCAATAAACAGTAACTCCTTATACCTAATGGGTCCAGGTGGCAAGGACAGGAAGAAAGGCAAAGTCTCAAAGTCTCATGTTGGTGGGGCAGGATGACCATGCTGCAGAAATTCAAGCAGAAATGAAATTCAGTTAGTGCATTATAGACCTCAGTTTCTGGATTGAATCAGCAACCCCATAATTTTATAATGGAGGTTTTGCAAGAATGAATTTCCATGCTAGCTCTTAAAATTTTCTAATTCGCAGATTAAAATTTAACCCACAGACACATTCCCAGACTGCTGTGTGGCAGTAGAGGCCAATAGATAGCCAAGCATTGTCATCTTTCTGCTGGCTTATTTGAAAATCTCCAAATTGCTAAAGAAAATGTCCACAAAATTGAAATATTTTTATTATTAAACTAGTCCATGTGGAAAATACTCCATGGCCAAATTACATTTTAATAAGGTGATTTCCAGCTTTCCCAAGTCAAAAGGCCCCTTAACAATTTGAAATTCTGATACTGTGGTTTCCTTATATTGGAAAACAAGCAACTTTTACAGTCTTTCAGAAATGTGACTCCCATGGGGAATTTCAATTTGACTCATGATAGCAGGATCTTTCTTGCAGTGAGATGCATATAAATACATAAGGACATACAAAGTGGTCCTTAGATCAGCTGAATTTTAGGCAGATCTACCCAAACATACACACACACACACACACACACACACACACACGTGCACACATATACACACAGGGAGACACAGACATACTATGGAGGAGCTGAGTTTAAATTCAATTCACTAGACCAGGGCTTCTCAAGCTCTGTACTATTGATATTTTGGTCTGGATTATTCTTTGTAGTGGACTGTCCTGTGTGTTGTTGGGGCATCCCTGGCCTCTACCCACTAGAGGCCAATAGTACCTCCCAGTATGTGGCAACCAGAAATGTCCCAAGATATTGTCAAATATCCCCTGGTGTGCAAAATCACCCCTGGTTGAGAACCACTGAACTAGAAAATCTCTCATTCCTTTTTATTTTTTCCCATCTGTTCACCTATTCTCTCACTCATGCAGTTTATTCCATCTGTTCATATTACAAATCTACAGGAGCTGTGTTGTGCATTGTACAAGTAGTGTTCTCAAACGCCTCCTCGTGACTCACAGGTGCTTCATGATGAGTGTAGGGGTGGAGAGCCAACAATGTGCTGCTAATTCTATAGGTTTCAATTTTGTCTAGACTTGCTTTCATGATTTAGACTGATTAAAGATTTTCTTTGTAATAAGATGACTTGCACTCAATATTTTAATAAAAATAGCTTATGTTTATTAATGCTGATTGTGTGCTGGCCAAACTGCTGATCAATTTATGAAGATTATCTGCTTTAATCTTCACGGTAACCCAACGAGGGTAGAGACTTTAATGACTGACATTCTTAGGAAGAAATTAAGTCCCAGATATTTTAAATAGCTTTTCAAGGTCCCACAATTTTTTAGACATAGAAACAGTTTTAAAACATGGAATCAGAGCTTCTGCTCATAGTCCTTATTTATCCATCCACCCATCTACCCATCCATTCAGCCCATTCACCCATCCATCCATCTACCTAACCATCATTAATTCATTAGATCTTCATCAATTAATTCATTCAGCAAGTATTTATTAAATGCCTACCATGGACCAGTAAACCCTTCCCTTATTGGGGAGGAGGGCCATGACAGCAGGAATTGCTCACATTCCTGGATATCATAAGCTTCATCAAGGATGTTGTGTCTACATCTCTTAACAGTAGTGGCTATAGGGAAGCTCCCTTCTGAGTATCAATTCAGAAGACAAAGAACAAGAGTTGGCTCTGAGCTTTGTGCTTGGAGGTGAGGCTACCCCAGAGAAAGGGGGATGTTGGGCCTTTGCTGTTGTCCTCTCAATTTCCCTACTGGATTGCTCCTGGCTCCTGACCCCTGACCCAGAGGGTACTTTCAGAGAGACAGTCAAGCTTTTCATACTGATGTAGGTTTCCTGTGGTTGAGAGGTGAAGGGTGTTTGGAAAATATTCTGCTTCACCCTCACTCTACAGATGAGCCAAATGGAGCACAGGAAGACTAGAAGATGATTTTCCCAAAGTCAGAGGGACACCAGTGCTATTGGGAAGCAGAAGATGGGTTCATGTAGTTGGAAGGAAGGGCAGTAGATCTCCTGGCACATTGTACTCAATAAACAGTAACTCCTTATATTTAATGGGTCCTTGTCTCCATGGACCATCCTGAGGCCAGCTGAGTGCCCAGAATACAGGTGTTTTGCACAGAGATGAGGAGAGATCACTTTATGGAACTTTGCTTGTTTGCCACATGAACATGTTAGCACAACTCATCTTCCAGAAGACTTATAAGTGCTTCAGCTCTGAACTCAGGGGATTAAGTGCAAAACGCTTACAGCACAGGCTAATATTCAAGTGGAAAATATCAGGCAGCTAGGGACATGACTCATGTTCTTCACATGAATTTTAAGGTGTGTCACAAATGAATTTACCTTAATTCTCAGATAATCTCAGGTGCTAGTGATGAGAAAGAATTACATAATAGAATAAGAATTGCAATTCAAATAGTTTTAAATGTCTAATTGTCTTTTTTGGAGGTAGTGGGTAAATCTAAAGCACTAAGGTTAAGTTCATGGTTGCTGTACAAGTGGGTTGAGTGCTTTCCCAGTCCTTATTTTCAGGGTTCAGCAGAATCAACCTTTCTTGAAAAGCTGCAACTATTTGGATCATCTCCATAAGGAAGCGGTGATCTCTACACCATTCCTCATTGTACTTTCCTTGAAGGCAATCAGCACTTAACACAGACAGGACTGATTTCCAGCTATTTTCTTCTAAGAATGACTCACTCCTAGATCCATTGCTTGCAAGGCACCAAACAGCTTTTCCTTTAGCCTCTGCTGATTTGTTTATCAGCAGTTCTCAACCTGTGGGTTGCGACCCCTTTGGCGGTTGAACGACCCTTTCACAGGGGTCGCCTAAGACCATCCTGCATATCAGATATTTACATTATGATTCATAACAGTAGCAAAATTACAGTTATGAAGTAGCAACAAAAATAATTTTATGGTTGGGTCATAACATGAGGAACTGTATTTAAAGGGCCAGAAGGTTGAGAACCACTGGAGATGCTTACTTGATTAGATGGAATGGTCCTTATGGGTGGAAACTCCACCTTTTATGCTTGTCCCACTTATGAAAAGTATCCATTATTTGTTATCCTAGGAGACTCTCTTCTATGCCTCTCCTACCCCATATCATCTGGGTGGTTGAAAAGTGTCAGTGAGCTCTTCCCAGCCCAATACTCCCTTACCCAATTCCTGTATTTTCATTATTCCAAAATAGTGTGTTTGCATAAAATCAGATCTTCCTAAGCTTGCTTCACTATGGGAACCCCTGGCATGCTTGTAAAAATAATAGGCTCTGTGACCTTCTTCAGTGGAGAGGGATTCAACAAAAATCTGTTCTGGGCCTGCTTTGGGCTAAACTTTGGACCATGTCCTAATAGCTTATGGTGAGCATATTGATTCAGATCCATTGTCTTCAAGAAACTGCAGTTGGGGAGGGGATGTGTTGAAAGCTTTGAGTAGGAAGTGGGCAGAGGGTATAGAAAGTAGAAAATCCAGAAACCGCTTTTTGTGGGCTCAAGGCTGGGCCTGTTCCATAAGCAGGGCCTTCAGGTCAGCTCCAAGTAGGTAGGCTTCTATCTTGAGGAGAAGGTAATAAAACAAATGATTGCCGATTATTTCTGTTCCAGCCTTGTCTGTCCTTTTTAAACCCTACTCATCAAGTTGGATCTTGCCCAATTATTGACACAGAAATTAATACTGAGCAATTCACCTTCAGGGACTGGGGCCCTCAGGGCATTCTTAAAGGTCTATCTCACTTGCAGTGAGTTTGCAAGTGCCAAAGACTAGGCTCAACAAAGGAGAATTTTTTCAACTCAGTTGCACATGTAAATCTAATTGTGACAGAAAATAACCCTGATCTCTTTTTTTTTTCCGAAAATCCCAGAATTTTAATCTATAAATTGTATATTGAATTTATTTGTATTAAAAAATATATATATTTTTCTGTTTATATTGCTCTCAGACTGAAATAACTAATTTTTGATCCCTCCATGTCAAGGAAGTAGACCAAGTGAAATTGGCAGAAGCTAGGCTCCTTATTTTGGGTTTGCCTCAGAGTTTTGGGGTTCCTTTAAGGTGATTGGGAGCTGGCTGATTAAACTGGGGACATGAGATAGAGTGGGGGAATCTTGAACCAGATGTGCCTTTGGACTTGACTCCACTTGTCTTCTCTGAGCCTTGCCCTGGAAGTGGGTTTGTTTTTTGGTTACTCACTAAATAAAAGTTCTGGAAACCATTGCTCTTCCATCTTGCCTTTGCTCCATAAAGTAAAGCATCTCTTTGCTCTTACTTCTAGGAGAAAGTTTCCTCCTTCCTGGATGGGAATGAAAAGTGGGCATGTTGTGTACATGCAGGTAGATTCCAAAGCATCCAGCAAGTCCCCAGAGAATCCCTCCAAAGAGGGGCCCATTTTCTTCTTATTAGCCAGAAAGTTCTATTTTATTCCCATGACATTTGTTCAAATGACCTTGTTCTTCAGGAAACTGACCTTCTGTTTTCAGAGTCATATTTTTAAGATACACTAGTATACTTACAAAAGACCTCCTTCTCCAAAGTCAGACATACAGACCCTTGACCAGAGCTTGACATTTGTCAAAGGGACCTTGATGAGGGCGTCGGTCTTGCACTTATCCTTTGTGTCTACCCACTATCTGCCTGCGAGACAGTCCATCTGTTTCCAATAAGGTTCTTTACCAGCTATTCATCAATAAAAGTCCACTCTGCTTGGCTTCTCTAAAATTGCAAGGCTTTTCTCCATGTGGATTTCCACTCCAGCAACAAAGCAGGCATTTTAAGTCACTGGACAATTTTGCATTTTCATAGCATCCTGTTTTGTGGTTTCATAGACCGTGTGGAATGCAGAAGCTACTATTGGGCCACTTCCCCTTCTTTTGGACATTTCATTTTATTCATCAAGGAGAGGTGATTCATCATGGTGATTGTCCTGTACTGTCGCTTCCTGGAGTCACTTCCCAGCTGTGTGGTTGAATGTAGGGCTCATCAGCTCCTTGGTTCTCAGATTCCTCCTTTGTAAAAAGGGGTAGCCCTTTGGGACCTTGAGTTTTGGGATGTGTTTTCTGTTTATTGTCCAAATGTCCAGAAATTCCCTTCCCATCATCAGTTGATACATAAGTACTTAAAAAATTACTTCCAACAAATATATTTCCTAAATGTATTTGCATTTTAACTGTTCAGTGGTTTTTCTCTAAGTTGCAGATGTTAAATTTTACACAAATACTTTATTTTTCCCTTTGTGACTTCTTCCATTGCCTAACCTATCAGAATGTCTTTAGACCAGTGATCACAGTTTTATTATATAAAAGTTTAGAAAAGTCAGTATGTAAAGTCCTAACATTCAATAGAATAGTGGGGAAAGAACATTGACAATTTACAGAAGAAATACAAATGCAAAAAAAATTCTATATTCAGTATGTCATCCACAAATAGTGACAGTTTTATTCCTTTCTTTACTACTTGGATGCCTTTTATTTCTTTTTCTTGTATAATTGCTGTGGCTAGGATTTCCAGTACTATGTTAAATAATACAGGTGAAAGTGGGCATCCTTGTCTTGTGTCTTGATCTTAGAGGAAAAACTTTCAGGTTTTCACCATTGAGTATGATGTTAGCTGTACGCTTGTCATATATGGACTTGGACTTATTATGTTGAGGTATGTCCCTTCTATTCCACTTTGTTGAGAATTTTTATTATGAGTGGATGTTCAATTTTGCCAAATGCTTTTTCTGCATCTATGAGATTATCATATGATTTTTATTCTTGGTTTTGTCAATGTGATGAATCACACTAATTATTTTGCAGATGTCAAACCACTTGCATTCCTGGTATAAATCCAACTTGATCATGGTGTATTATACTTTTAATGTACTGTGGAATTCGGTGTGCTAGTATTTTGTTGAGAGTTTTGGCATCTATGTTCATCAGGAATATGGGCCTGTCATTCTCTTTCTTTGTGGTGTCTGGTTTTGGTATTAGGATAATGCCAGCCTCATAGAATGAGTATAGATGTATTCCTCCCTTCTCAATTTTTTGGATAGTTTGAGAAGGATAGGTACTCATTCTTCTTTACATGTTTGGTAGAATTCTCCTGTGAAGATATCAATTCACCTGTAAGGAAATACTAAGTAAAAGTAAAATAATGAAATGCTAACTTTCTCTTATAAAAATAGCAAAGTACAAAGTGCCAAGGTGACATTGCAGGAGCTGTGCCTGGGGGGCAGCAGTTGCTTCCTTGAAATCTACCCCAGAAAAGCCTCAGTGAGATGGAGGGGCAAGAGAGGGGAGGAGAAGCTTTGGAAAACCTCCTGTAAATTTAGGTTTAGTTGGCATGTGTCCAAAGATTGAGCAGAAAGCATTGATTAACCAAATTAAAGAATGATGGTAAGAAGAGGGCCTTAGGCTCCCCTGTGGGCCCCAAAAGAAGAAAGTCATTCTAGGAAGCACTCTGCCAGGAGGGGTGTAGACTGCCCTGCAAGGACTCACAGTTCACTGAGGGCAAGAGTCAAACTTGAACCAGGTGTGAAGAGAATTGGGGGGCGGGAAGGGGGGGGGGAAGCAAGCCTCCTGGAGGGTCTGATGCCTGCCGGGAGACCAAAGGATGGACTTGGTGTATAGGGTCAGGGGGAAGAAAAGGGTGGGTGTGCCAAGGTAATTCCATTGCTTTCCCAGGTTTTGATTCAGTGTGTGTGTGTGTGTGCATGTGTAGTGTACATATATATCCTATATAATAAAGAGGTAATATGCAAATTGACCATCACTCCAACCCACCTGATGGCTGCCCCCATGTGGACACAAGATGGCTGCCACAAGATGGCCGTCAGGGGAGGGCAGTTGGGGGCAATCAGGCCTGCAGGGGAGGGCAGTTAGGGGTGACCGGGCTGGCAGAGGAGGGCAGTTGGGGGTGACCAGGCCTGCAGGGGAGGGCAGTTGGGGGGAACCAGGCCTGCAGGAGAGGGCAGTTGGGGAGGACTAGGCCTGCAGGGGAGGGCAGTTAGAGGCAACCACGCTGGCAAGGGAGGGAAGTTAGGGAAGGGAGGGCAGTTGGGGGAGACCAGGCCTGTAAGGGAAGACAGTTAGGAGTGACCAGGCCTGCAGGGAAGGGCAGCTAGGGGAGACCAGGCTGGCAAGGGAGGGCAGTTAGGGGTGACCGGGCCAGCAGGGGAGGACAGTTGGGGGTGACCAGGCCAGCAGGGAAGGGCAGTTAGGGGCAATCAGGCCAGCAGGGGAGCAGTTAGGTGTCGATCAGGCTGACAGGAGAGTGGTTAGGGGGTGATCAGGCTGGCAGGCAGAAGCAGTTAGGGGCAATCAGGCAGGCGGGCAGACGAGCGGTTGGGAGCCAGCAGTCTTGGATTGTGAGAGGGATGTCCAGTCGAGGGGTCCCAGATTGGAGAGGGTGTAGGCTGGGCTGAGGGACATAACCCCCTACCCTCCCTGTGCACGAATTTCATGCACCGGGCCTCTAGTCTATATATATAAAAGCCTAATATGCAAATTATCCCCTCTGGAGTTCAGCTGGGAGACTGGGAGTTCATTCGCTCACTATGATGTGCACTGACCTCCAGGGGGCAGTTCAGAATATAGGAAGGCACTGACCAGCAGCCAGAAGATCCCAATTGGCCCTGATCGCTGGCCAGGCCTAGGGACCCTACCCATGCACAAATTTCATGCACTGGGCCTCTAGTATTTTATAAAACACAAAACTGGAATCGTATTGATTACTGTTTTTTAACCAATTTTTAAATTTAACATTATTTCGGAAGCATTTTCCCTTCATTAAACATAATCAGTAAATTCTGTGTTCAAATATTTATTTCCCAGGGAGACCAGCCATCACCCATACTAAAGAGAAGCCCCTGTTACTCTCTGTCCACTTTCTCTACTTTGTTTTATCCTAACACTAACTACCACCAAGTTTACAAATACACACACAAATGTGTACATCCCCTAAACTATAAGCTGTGGGATGGCCAGGTCCTTCTCTCCTTTGCTCACATCTGTCTCCTCAGGGCCTGGACTTCAGACAGGCAGAGTGGGTGCTCAGTGATTATTTATTGAATAAATAAATGAATGAAAAAATGCTACATAATAAATGATCAAATAGTTACTTTCGAGAATTCTAATATATTTTTCATTGGACAAGAGATTTCGAGATTTTCACTTTGTCAGTAAAACTCCAATGACCACCTCTATAAATAAACCTTCCTCTGTTTCCTTAAGGATTTCCTTCAGCCAGGTCACCAGATGTGGCCTGTGGGTCAGTGTATGGAGGTTCCTGCAGTGGAGTTCTCTCTTAGAGACTCTGTCATATTCATTTAGCATAGGGTCCAGAATATCTCAGGAGCTTGAGAAAATGTTTGGTGAATGAACCAGCTAAGTAGCAAGTGGAACCAGAGGAGACTTTGTAACCCATGGGACTTAGAGCCTGTCTCATAGGCCCTCTAGGAGCACCAGGGCCAAGGTGGCCTGGCACCATGCATGTGATACCTGATGTCCAGATGGTCTCCTCGCCCATGGAGGCCTGTGGGTGGATGGCTGCCAAATGAGTCATTGTGGCCACAGAGAACCTCCAGGGAGCTCAGGCAGCCTAATGAAATGGGCTTTTTGCCCCAGGAAGCATTTTGTGGATTTCAAGGATCAGAGGGGACCTTAGTGAAGAAAAGAGATTTCATAGCCTTAACCTCAGGGGCGACAAATGTCTTCAAGAGTGTTTTAGGCTATAATTGATCATGTTTGGAGCAAGACCGCAGGGACATCCTGGCAGAGGCCATCTGGGGCTCTTGGAGGGAGGCAAGACAAGGGCTAATAGGTTGTGTGTGTATGTGGTGGGAGGCTGAAATCTCTGAACATTGGCTGGAGATCCGGGCTGGCAAGGCAGTGGCCCGTTCCCTGGGCTGGGAGCCTGGGACACCATGAAGAAGAAAGCCAGAGTTCCTTCCCACTTCCTTCCCATGTGCTCTTTTGAAAGTCCCAGTCATCACTTTTCTCTCCCCTCGCCCACACATTGCTTGTCTTGGATTTGGGATGTGTTTGAATGAAACTTGGTCTTGGTTTGAACGATGCAGAACCAAGCCCCTTATTTTCCATGGGTACCATTTATGGGTTAGAAACTGGTAGCAAAATAGAAAAATGTGTGTTGGGAAGAACCATTTGCTGTGGAACTGTGGGATCAGTGCATAAGGACCTTAGCAATTCTACAAACTGGTAGCTCACAGGATTCATTCTTTGTAGTAAGTTCATAGTTTGCAAATCCCCAGTGATTCTGGAAATTCTTGAGCTCTGGGAGGTCTGGGAGGTCAGGCCTATGGGGTCACTTCCTTGGACCACTCCTGCAAGTCCATGGCTGAAATCAAGCCACCAGCTGGAGGCTCTGGCCCAGGGAGCTCCCCACTCCACGGGTCAGCATTTCACCTGGCACCCAGACCTCCCTGCCCCAGGAAGAAAGCAGCTGGGTCCCGCGGCTGGCCTTTCTCTCTTCATCATTTCAGTGTTAACTATTCTGACTGAGATACAGGTATTTTGTTTCTTGCTATTTTGGATACATTTTAAATCCTGAGGGACTTTTGCAAAAGTAGACAGCGTATCTCAGTTCACTGTTCACCAGGTTTGGGAGAAAAGAAGCTGGTAGGAAGAAGGCGGGTTGCAGCAAGAGCCTGTATACCACTTTCAGAAGCTGCCGAGCTGCTCTTAGTCCCGAGTGAAGGAAATCGATGTTTATGGGAAGGAACTCGTTCCTGCTGGGAGCATTTAAGCCTTTGTCAGGGTCTGGTCCGGGCTAAGGTATTTACTCTGTGTCTATGTGTGCAGAACCACATGAAAGGTTGCTCTGGAAAATTGTAAGCTACACACAGCAGAGAATCACAAACCGTTAATATCTACCACCTGCTGCACTCAGTTGGCATTAAATAACATCTTGTTTCTCTCTTTGGAGAAAAGTCACAAGTGTCAGGCCAGGGCCCTGATGATCCATGAGATGCCAGCCACCTGACCCCTGAATCCTGTCTGAGACTGACCCTCTCTGGGGTTGAGGACTACCAATCAGTACAGACAGCTGACTCCTTGACCTTGAAGGCAGCCCTTGCAGTCAAAGACTTTCCCTAAAGCTTGGCTCTCAAACTGGGCTTGAGGTGGCCAGGTGAAATACAGGATTCCTAATCAAATTTGAGTTTTGACAAAGAATGAATATATCTTTAGTATAAGTATGTCTTATGCAATATTTGGAAGCATACTAAAAATGATTAGTTACCTGAAATTCAAATCTGACTGGGTCTGTAGTCGTTTTATTTGCTAGATTTGCCACTGAAGGCTCAATATAGAAATCATCTGGGAGTTTCAGAAAGTACTGATATCTGGGTCCCATCCCAAGAAAATCTGTTCGTTGGTTTTGATTGGGCCTGAACGCTGGAGATTTTAACAGCTTCTCTTCTTATTTGAATATGCATGAAAGTTTGACAGCCACTGGGCTAAAACAGTGACTTCTAAATTGTCCTCAGCTTTGCAAAGCTTCATACCACGTGCTTTTTCATCTTAGTGGTCTAGAGCCCTTTAATGACCTGCTTTTGTTAATCTGACACCATAGGCTAGTCAGCCACTTGAGCCTGTTTTTCTCAACTGTAGATGAGGGAATGGAACCAGGTTAATGGCTGATCTTCAACATTATCCATGAAATTGCCCCTAAATGCAGAGAAGTGTGTGCTCTATCCAAAAGGGTCTAAAGCAGCCAGTCACAAGCAAGGAAACCTTTTTGAGCTCTCATGATTGAATCTTAAATATCCATGTGAATATTGTGTTTTCCTCTTATAACACACGTATGTGTCTTAATAGAAAAATGAGGAATTGTTTCTTTCTGTACGATGTTCACATAAAGTTGACAAGAAAGACGAACTCTTTATCCACAAAGTCATGGGCCCCTGGTTCACCTGTGAGATCTCTTACAGGAAGCACGCGATGTCTGAGGAACCACAGAAGCTACGCTCCCATGTGCTGTGGAGCTTGGCTCAATGATTTCATTCGCAGGCACATCTCATTGCCTTTCCTCACCTGGAGAAATAAGAGCTTGGCGTTAGGCCCAGGTGAGCTTGCTGATCAGCTAAGGCTCCTCCTTCTGTCTCAGTAACAGAGTTGGTGAGTAGCAGCAGGCTTTAAATGGCTGCACTTAGAAACACGCCGACTCTTCATCTATAAGAGGCAAGGCAAATAAATTGTGGCATTTCAGCGATGGAGTTCTGTGTAAGTAGTAAAAAGAAGGTGTTATATTTTTTTGGCGTTGACCTGGAAGTATGCTTATTCTCTATAGTTAGTGAGGAAAGCCGATTGTAGAATAAAATAGCCTGAAATATAATGAGATGGCCTTGCCTACATTGGGGGAGAGAGACGATTACATTTCTTAGATCCAAATTTACTAGACTCATTATGGCACTGTCCGCATGACCTGGGTGCTGGTTTGAAATGCAGAATCTCAGGCTTCACCCCAGTCCTCCCAGTTGGAATCTGTTATTTAACAAGATCCTTGGGTAATTCACATACACAGTCAATTCTGAGAAGCACTGCTTTAGACCCTCTGGGTTGATCAACATGTAAAAATACCACCGATTCTTTTTACAGTATATGAATGAAATTTTTAAAAACTTTTGAAACTGTGTTTGTAAGGTTAATTATCTATGTAATGTCCATAACTGTTATTTTAGTCAAAGCAAGTTTCTATCACCTGTGCTATTACTCTGCAGAGAACCGGAGAGTAGGTTGTACCTGACTAAGTCAGCCTCTCACACTCTGGGTCCAGCAGTTTCTTGGATCCCTGTTGGTCCCAGTTCTCGCACCATCCTATGTCTGCATGTCCCTTCTACCTGTCCCCACAGAATCGAGACTGAGTGTGACTGTAGATGTGAACATGTCACTTGGGGCCACGGTGGCTGTTACTAGGGCTGAGCTGCTGGCCTGGAGACAGCTCTTCCGTGAGCTGACCGTATTTGCTGAGTGGTAGACTGTTTTTGTAGAGTTTGGTCTGGTCTGGAAACTGGCAGGGAAATGCTATGGTTTCTTGAACTGTAAATAACGTTGAACAGATCCCTTCTTGTAGTAGTTTCCAAAACAGTCTGCCACAGCCTGCTCAGCGCCTTGGGGAAATTTTCAGTGGAGAACGAAGCAAGGTTCTGCTGGTTTTGCTAATAGGATAAACAGTTCTCCTTTGCCTTGCAGACTGGTAGCAGCCCCACTGAACTCTCTCCCAAAGCATTTCATCATCTTCCTCTGAAAGATGGTAGAGTCGAGAATGCTGGAGATGGGGCCACAATGGGAGCAGAAAATCTGTAAGCCTGAATCTTTGGCAGGAACCTCACTTTTAAAAAGAGAAGAGGGTCTCCAAATGGAATAAGGGACGGTTACAAAAGGGTGCTGGGGCTGTATCCTTTAAGCCTCCCTTGTTCCCCAAAAGCCAACCCCAGACTTACCCTAATGGCACATGTGATTTCCTGGTCCTAGTGAGAAAGGATCCACAGAGAGAAGCTGAGGTTTAATGGAACGTTACTATCTCAGGGGTTAAAATGTGCCCAAGTCTAATTGGAAGAATGAAGGATAAAATCTTTGGCTCCACTGGGAGAGAAATGGTGGTCTGGGTGACCTAGCCTGGCTGCTCCGGCTGGTCTGACAAAGATGAATGGGAGGACAAGTTCTGCTTTTGATGAGACTGAATGAGGTGATGTCTGCATTTTCCTGAAGGTTGTATGCAACCACTTCACCCTTGCCAGAAACCAATGTGTAAACAGGTCCACAGAGGAAACACAGATCCTCGGAATGGCCAGTCTGTTGACACCGGGAAAACTGAATGGACTCCCACATCGACAGCCACCACTGTCCCTGACTCTGCAGTTTTTATTTTCACCCCATGGTTTCTGGTCTAAATGTTCTTCATTTAAGCCCCGATGCTCTTTTAATATCAAAAAGTTGTGTTTCCTTTCCCCGATCCCTAACAAAGTAAATGTCTGTTGTCGTCTGGTGTATTGCCTGGGAATGAGCCATGTTTTCCAAAGAAAATTAATGCAGTTCAGCTCAACCATTGTGTGAATCAAGGATTTGTGCAGAGAAAAGAGACACCAAAATGAAGAAGGTGTCACTGGAGACATCTTCAAGATCCACATGAGTACCTGATAGGGTTTTGTTGGGACATCTGGAAGAGACTGAAAATGAAAGGAGTTCTGTCATAGTCTGTTACAGATGCGTTCCCTCTTAGAGGCTGTTCCCATGTCCACGCACAAGCCGTCCTTTCATCCCTGGAATACCCTTCTCCTGCTCCTTTGTCACTTTCTCCCCAATCTGGCCACCTCTGTCTGACAAGTTTGTTTTATCCTCAAGTACTAATCTCAATACAGAGTCACATTTAAAGTAAAAGTATCCCCGCAGAAAACAAAATCATGAGAGGCAATTTTAATCTTTGTTAGAGACTATTAAGAAAATACCTAGCCCTGGCCAGCATGAGTCAGTGGTTAGAGCATTGGCTTGAGCATCAAAGGGTAACAAGTTTGCATCCCAGTCAAAGGCATGTGCAGGTTGTGTGCGGGAGGCAACCAATAGATGTGTCTCTCTCACATCGATGTTTCTCTCTCTCTCTCCTCTTCCCTCTCCCTTCCACTCTCTCTAAAAATCAATGGAAAAATATCCTTGGGTGAGGATTAATAAAACAAAACAACAAACAAACAAACAAACAAACAAAAACCTAAAGCTGAGTTTGATGGGGGTGGGGGTGGGAGCAAAAAATATAATGTTTCTTTAAAATACCCTCCTGGTACATTTATCTCTCTCAGTATCTTTCACTTGAATTTCACCTCTTTCCTCTCAATCTCAGCTCCCAGTGAAAACATTCCTCAAACTTGGCCTGATAACCCCTGACTTTGTAGTTTCACAGTTCTCAGATTGGGAGCCAGCCTGCCTGGGTTTCAGTCTCTACTTTTTAATTTGAACCTAAGTATTCCTTAGTTACTTAGTCTTTTTTCTACATCTATAAAATGGGGAGAAAATTTCAATGAATTAATATATGCAAAGTACTTAGAGCTATGCCTGGCACAAGGTAAGTGCTAGGTATGGGTTTATTATTCTTTCTAGTCTTTCTATTTCTCAATCTATTCTTTCTAACAGCTAGTAGTGTCCTCCCTTTTCAAATAAAACCCCTCAGCCATTCTGTCTTCACATTTCCCACCTCCTTGATACCCTAGTCTCCTACTAAAGCAAAGGTGGGGATGAGGAAGAAGAGAGGTGATGGATCCTCAGGTAGCAGTGCTTTTTCTCTGATACACCTGCATCTGAAACTTCTATTCATCCTTTAAACCCAGGCATTGCCTTCTCTGTGACCTTCATTAGTCCTGCAGAGAAAGCCCCTCCTTCCTCTTCCTGAACAACATTTGTATATCTTTCTACTACTACACACATCACCCAGAATCTACATTGTTTGCTTATCTTTCTATCTGTACCACTGAACTGTGAACTCCTTCAAGGAGAGGGAATATGTCTTATCTGGCTTCCTATCATGAGTGCAGTATTTGGTACACAGAAGGATCTTAATAAAGTTGGTTGAACTTTATTAATGAATTGAATGAGATCCCCCATTGCTTAGCGGGAAGGCAGAAATGTTATGAACTTTGGGGGGCTACCGAGGATGGTGTTGAAGAAGGTTATGGGTTGTCCCACTCCCAATGCAGAGATGCAAATTACATGGGGTTGGTTCACACTGGGAATAGAGATGCTGTAGCCTGCAGCAATGATGCCCTGAAGGGCTCCTTTCCCGGCACAGGAAATTAATGAGTACTAGTGACAGTAAATATGAACACTATCTAATGACATTCATTAATGTTTGATATATTTTGCACAGTGCCTACAACAGCATAGAAGCCATTCCCTATTTATTTCTTGAAATGAATCTGACTCATTTAAAAATAATAACAAACCAATCACCACCAACAAAAACCATAAGCAGGACAAACATTTAGTCTCCTCTATGACCACCTCTGAGGTTATGTGTATTAAGATTTCCCATCCTAAATATAGGCAAAAACATTCCTCTCTGATTGAATTTGCCTTTTAAAAAGACTGAACAGAGAGAGAAAATGAGGCCTCTTTGGAATCCCAGCTGTTAGAGAACTAAGCTTTTAATAAAAATACAACTGGATACAATCCTATGTTGAAGCCACACTTGAGTTCTCCTGCAAATCTTGTGTTGGTGAAGGCAATGACAGAAGGGCAGGCACAATGGAGGTGCTGGAAAAGGTGGTGATGACCAGTGGGGCAGGTGAGCATTGCCTGTGCATTCCATGTCAATGTCCAGATGACAGATGTGCTTTAGGTGCTGGGAGAAGACTCCCACTAAGGAAGCCCAGAAGCCCAGATCATGCCCATGAAAAGGACAGGAAGGGGATACCACCTGCACAGGGACCATCCAGCTGAGGAGTGAGGCCACAATTCTCATGGCCTCAGGTGTGAAAGGTGTGGCATTCTTCTTAGTACTCAGGTACAATAATGCCACATTAAAAAAAAATTCTGAATCAAATTTAGCCAGACTTAGGTGTCAGCCTTCAATAATGTACAATACTGAGACCCTGAAGACGAGCCTGGGATCTCTGGTGGCCTCTGAGCTACTCAAGAGATACAGCAAAAAGTCCACCAGCAGATGGAGGAAGGGGGAGACCGGATGATTTGCCCAAAGTCTCACAGCAGATAAGAGACAGGGCCATGGCAAGCACAACACACTGCCAACCCAGATCATTGTCCTCTCTCCTCTCTCATGTGCCAGAGCCATTCAGCAGGATGGTGGCTCTCAGCAAGGCTCCAGGGGGAGAACTTGCTAAGTGCCCACACAGCAATTGTGCAGTGCACGCACTGACCTCATCATTCCAAAAAAGGTTACAAAAGCTGAAGTGATAGGACTCCATGTCTCCAAGTCCCATGCTCAGAGTTCAGAAATCACACAGGAAGTGAAACCACAGAACCATCTGTAAGTGAAAAGAAATAAGGAAGCCAGGAGGAGGAAGCACCAAAACAAACCTTGATCTGGGTACTGTTGACAGTTAAATAGGGTTATGATATGATCAATGAGGGGAAGTCTTAGTTGTAATAAGAAGCAAAAGGTTATTTCAACATCCATTTATTGAATGACTCATTGATGCCAAGTCCCATGCAAAGTGCTGGAGAAATAAAGATTAATTAGGCCCCAAGTTCACTGTCTGGTCCAGGGACTGTCTCTAACATGCCCAGCATACTCAGTGCAATAGATATAACCACATGCCTCTGTACAGGACACAAGAGCTTTAGAAACAAAGTGATTTCATAGCTCAAATGGTCAGTAAAATGTAGCGGTCCTTTGAAATGAAAATAAAATGGACTCCAGCCTACAGTTCATGACTAGGGTCAGCTAATGCCCTCTCCAAAATTTCTGTCGATTTCCAGTCTTACGGTCTCACAGTTCCCTCTGACTCTGAGAATCTGACAAATGTCAGACTCACAAGATGATGTGTCTCAATTTCTACAGCTTTTCTTTTCCTCTGCTCCACTCTGCCCAAGATATGGAACTCATTCTTTTGCTCCAAATACTTCACAAAAGCTGGGATCATGTTTAAAACAATGGTATGGAGATGGACACTGAAAATGAAGAACAAACCACTGGTCAGAATTGAGTGGCAATAAAAACCCCATGTGGACATCCAAGATTAGGTGGAAGCTACACTCACTTCCTCCCAGGACCAAACTGGAATTACATTTTTATACACTCTGCTTCTTGAAATGCAATCCTCAGAAGCATTAGATCACCTATAAACGTATTAGAAACGAACATTCTTGGCTCCCACTCCAGACATACTGAGTTAGGAACTCTAGGGTTGGAGTCCAGCAATCTGTGCTTTGACAGGCATTCCTGGCCATTCTCATACACTAAGGTTTACAGAGCCACTGCTTTAGGTAGAAGCTCATCAGTTGCACTCATCTTAAAATTTTTCTTTGTTTAATTGTATTTCCCTATCCTTTGTCCATTTTCTAGTTCATTGGCTTCTTTAATCTTGATTATTTTTTCTTTCTCTTTGTGCTTAATTTGCTCGTCTTTTTGTGTTTTCTTAAGATATAAGCTAAGCTCATTGATTTTAGGCCTCTGTCCCATTAAATATAAACACTCAAAGCTGTAAATTTCATTCTAAGCATTGCTTTAACTATATTTTGTAATATTTGATATGATTTGTTTGCACTTTTACTTAACTCAAAATTTTTTCTAAATTAATTTATTTCTTCTTTGGCCCTGATACAGTTTAATTTTCATAAAATTTGAGATTCATTTTAGAAAACCTTTGGTATTGATTTCTAACTTAAGTCCTTTGTGGTCACATAATATTATTTCATTCCTTTTAAATTTCTTTGGAATTACTTAATGGGTCAGCATATGGTCTATATTGGTAAATTTTCCTTAGGCTGTGGAAAAAAATGTGTATTTACTGTCACTGGAAGGAGTGTTCTATAAATGTCAGTTAGGTCAAGTTGCCTGATAAGATTGTGCATACTGATTTTCTGGTTGCTTATTCTTTCAGTTATTGAGGGAGTAGTATTGAAATCTCAGGTTGCAATTGAAGATAAATTAAGCAATGTATATCTTACATTAAAACTAAAAAGGCTTACAATGTAGCTGATCTTTAAGTTTCCTTCCTGGAATTCCACCATCTGATGATATCAATAACCAAAGCGTGAGCCAATCTATGTCCCAGGAGCACTCTGGCATATATTTTCCCTATGTTCACTCCCTGTATTTTTACCTGTACATACACAGACTGTGCCAAGAAAGCAAAAAAACAAAACAAAACAAAACGTGGTTAAAATAAGTGAGAACAAAATTTGGATATCAAGATCACCTCAAAATTAAAATGAGAGACAAAACTGGTGAAATTCCTCAGAAAATGGGACCCAGAAAGGCATGGGGAGTTGCTGGGTCCCTAAGAAGAAATGGTGGGTTTAGTGGGAAGTCAGCCCCTGGGTGGTTGAAAGCTGCTGAAGACTGCTTGTTTCTGGACCAGGTGGGCTTACTGCCAGGTGCTGGGACGGCTTCCTTTGTTGAAAGGAAGAGGGTTTTGATGAAATTTAGGAAAAGGGGGAAATGACAAAGTCTATAATAAAATAAGTAGTGCCCATTTAATTTAGGAAAATACTACAGGCTCCTTAACTACTGGGGATTTGTACTATAAAAATATTTGCAGGCATTTATTACCATCAAACCAGGAAGGGTAGCTTGTGGAATGAAACACAAGGCCCAGTGAGGCAACAAATGAGCAGGCAAGCCAGGCTGGTGGGGAACCTTCTTAAGACAGTGTGGGGGGAGGGGGGGCGGGGAGGGGGAAGTTCCACTCAGGGGTTGGGTTGCCCTGTGACCTCATCCAGCTGGAAGGTGAAGGCCCTTCCCAGGGCAGGCACTTAGGGTGCCACAGGAAAGGTGGATGAGCTTACATCTGTGTTGGTGAGTCTGACTTAGGGGTTTAAGAAAGGCAGTGGGGGCCGAAACCAGTTTGGCTCAGTGGATAGAGTGTCAGCCTGCAGACTGAAGGGTCCTGGGTTCGATTCCGGTCAGGGGCATGTACCTGGGTTGCGGGCACATCCCTAGTAGGAGATGTGCAGGGGGCAGCTGATCGATGTTTCTGACTCTCTATCTCTCCCCTTCCCTCTCTGTAAAATATCAATAAAATATACATATATAGAAAAAAAAGAAAGGCAGTGGGGGTCATATCAGGAAAAGGCCAGGTCTCCCATAAAGTCCAGTATAATCACGAGCAGGAGGCATGAGGTACTGACCAAAGTGAAATCCAGTCAAACCTTGTTTCTCTAACATCTCCCATCTTGAACATTTCAATTCTTAACCAAGTTTAGGAGGTTGTTGAACCAAACTTTGTTTTTCATCCTGCTACTTCTTTCATGCGGGTACCTCAGCATGACAAAAGGCATCTCTCAGGCAACGAACAAAAGATTGAATGCTTTTGTTGCTGGTGAAATCAACTATTAGCACAATTTCAAAACATAAAGAGGCCATCAAGAGTGCTAGTGTTGAGAAAGATGTGAAAGAAACAATGATCACAGGCAATCCAAGAGGTAAAAAACCCAATCATTGTTGATTTGAATAAACAAAAAGCAGTTAGCCAGTGACAGCATTTCAGAGGCAGTGATAAGTGAAAAAGCATAGAGGTTGCATCCTGACCTCCTGAAAGACACCCCTAGAAAGTGATTTGTTTAAGGCTAGGAGGGCGTGGTTTGATAAACTTAATCAGTGTTTATAGGTTAAGCTGTACATTAGACATGGCTGTATATAAGAAAGATTAAAACAGGTGTTAGCGTAAAAAAACCATTGAAACCTGTAAAGAATTTTTGTGAGTTTATTTGAGCCAAACTGTCGACATATGCCAGGAAGCAGAACCTCAACGAATTGAGATAGTGCTCTGAAGAATGGCGGGGTTACATCTGTATTTATACATTCCATCGAAGGAGGAACATAGGTGGGTTACATGAAATTCATTGGTGATAGATTAAGGAGGTGGGATAAAGCAAAGCAGGGAAACCCCTGGGATTGGATAAAAAGTAAAATGATGGACACATACTTAGGTGGGTACAGGAACAATTAACATGATGATGAAGGAATTTGTGGTATCTGTCCTGGGACCCAGCACACCTGGTTGTACCCCAGGGGCTCCAGATACAGGGAAGTCACAAGTTACCCAGACATTTCAAGGGTATGTTATCATAGATGCAAAAAGACAGACAGGCTCAGTTACCGTAAAGGTTGACCTTGTCAGAGAAGATACTGTCCTAGGATGTAACTGCTCACCATAACTGCTTTTAGTTAAAGTTTAATTTCAGACCATCCTTTGTGGTTACTTTAGCTCTCCGAGTCTGCAAAACTGCCATGCAGGCCTCTCCTGAGCTTGTCAGGTCAGCATGTGGCCCCTTTCGTCCACACAGGGAATCATTTTGGGGTCTGGAATGAATTAATTCAACTTACATTATTTCTAATGGGAAAAAATGATTTTTAAACAAATCACTTCTCGATCAGCCTTCTAGGAACGAATTAAGTTTGAGAACCACGGTTCCACTGTACAGCTTCATTTTCAAGAGTGATGGAGTGTCATATTCAATATAATTCAACACAGAATAATTTGCGAAGGAAAATGGTAAAAAATGTTGGAAGACATCAAGGCATTAGAAAGACCCATAAAAAGTTGAGTACAAACTCAAATGATAAAAGAGATGAAAGAAAGGGGAGAATGGAAAGTCTCTGAAGGTGGTCAGTTTTAATAGAGCTAAACCTGTATAATGCCAACTGGACATGTGGCATCTTGTTGAAGATTTTTAAAAGTTTATTTTTATAACATCAGGGATAATCTGATTCAAAGACATCTGTTATCCACATTTCCTAAGGACTGAAGAGCAATGGCTTTAAAAATACATTTTAATACGACAATTAGGGAATGATAAATAGGGGACATTTGATCTGTTAGGGAGGGACAATGTTTGCAATTTCGTAAGAGTCAGTCTCAACACCAGATGCAGTGTCATGGACCAGTGGATAGTTCACAAATGTCTGTACAAGTAAATAAATACTTGAGTGAGAAATAGCTCAACTGTTAATCCAGGGAGAGACAAGAATATTTGTTATTTTTGCTTAAAAATCTGCAGAAGAAAATAGAATAAAAAATGCTAAGTATGTTTGTATAGTTCTCAAATAAAAATGGGAAAGGTTGAGTAAATAGAATTATCAACATGATAATTCAGTGAAGAAAAACATTGAAATGAGTTTATCCCAAGCCAAAAAAAGAAATCATGATTTTAAATTTTATTATAATTTTGAATGTGAAGACATTTCTAAAATTGTGCAATCTCAGCTAGTTCTGTTCCTGTACACATTGGAAATTTGGGCTAAATGTGCAGCATCAAACATCCCTTAACTTTCTCAGTTCCTGCCTTAGCTCCCCTGGTTAGAGTTATGACATGCTTTCAGCAGCCTCAGCCTGCCCAGTCTGAACCATGGAGAATCTGGCTTGGTCTGTATTAGTGTCTCCTGTATTAAGGCTGAGGTAGTAGAGTAGGAGTTAGGGATAGTGTCTGTAATTTAGATATAGTTTTCTGTACTGGGTCATGATGCCCACACTGGCTCTGGGCTCCCAGTTCCCTACCTGTCCCCTCTGTGGAGGCCAGTCCACCCTGAAGTTGCATCTTTTTTTGTTTTTGTTAATCCTCACTTAAGGATATTTTTTCCATTGATTTTTAGAGAGAGTGGGAGGGGGAGAGAGAGAGAGAGAGAGAGAGAGAGAGAGAGAGAGAGAGA
This sequence comes from Myotis yumanensis, assembly GCF_028538775.1. Classification (NCBI taxonomy): domain Eukaryota; kingdom Metazoa; phylum Chordata; class Mammalia; order Chiroptera; family Vespertilionidae; genus Myotis; species Myotis yumanensis. Next base: position 28,942,490 of record NW_027223759.1, on the reverse strand, counting down.
GAGAGAAATATCCATGTGAGAAAGTCACATTAATTAATAACCTCCTGAACTTCAAGCTGTACATTAGACATGACTATATATAAGAAAGATTAAAATAGGGAATCTGGGGCTGGGGATCAAACCGCAACCCAGGTACATGCCCTTGACTGGGAATCAAACTGGCAACCCTTCAGTGTGTGAGCTGACACTTTATCCACTGAGCCAGACTGGCCAGGTTTGAAGTCACTTCTCCATGCCTCTGAGTATTCTGCTTCAGCTCCGAACACAGCCATGAACTGCCCTCTTCAAATCATCCCCGTGAAGTTTGTTCATGAGTGGCCCCAACTCTGATGGTTTTGACTCTGACTTACATGGATTTCCCAGACTTTACTAGGACACGTCAAAGAAGTCTCACGACTCCCACGGCTATCTCCCCAGATAGATGCCAATCCAGCTCAAAGTGGATTTTTCATGGACTCCTGACCTTTCTCTGCTGGTGACTACTCTTCCCTCCCTTCCTCAGCTCTGGATTTCCAAGCAGCCTTGCATCCGTGCTTGTGTGTAGCATTGGACCATCTTCTTCAGGAATTGATCATTTCACTGACAGAAAAATCTTTTCACTGCAGATCTAGAGTTATGACTGTACACCAAAATTGGTATCAGTCAGGGTTCTCCTGAGAACCAGAACGAATAGGACAGTGTGTGTGTGTGTGTGTGTGTGTGTGTGTGTGTGTGTAAATATAATGAGGGGTCTGGCAAGTCCATAATCTGTAGATCTGTAGGGCAGGCCAGGAGGCTATGGCTAAAACCCAGTTGGTAAGTCAGATAAAATGCTTTCATTTTCCCACATTCAATATGGTGGCTTGTAGGAAATAAATGCAAAAGCAATTACTTATAATCAAATAGATATGTCTTTTTCACAATAAATGGTCTGTTTTCAAAAAAGAACATTCTACAAAATATATTCTCTTAGATGTCCCAATCTGGCTCAAAGTTGATACGAGGGATAGTATTGACAGAAGAAAAGTCTACCAAACAGGCAGAGAATAATGCATTAAATTATTTATATAAAATGTATTTGGTTGGCGCTCTGTAAAGCTAAATTAAAATGTTTATATAAACTTGAGACTATTCTGTAGATTGAGTTAGTAGAAACAGAATGTACTAAGTATGTTATTTAGAGGAATGTGTGTGGGTCAGTGAGGTAGGTAAAGATACTGGCTAGAGAAAGAGAAAAAAACAAAACTGTCAAGATTCCATGTTCTTAAGAGCACAGCATACAAGTGAGCCAGGAATTTAGTTTGAGTCAGAACAAGTGGTCAAAGATCCCAATTGGAAAACACGAATGGAAGTCCTTCCTCAGGCTAATGATTTATTATGAGCAGAGCCACCTGCAAATGAATTACAAAGTTGGAAGGAAGGAAGCAACAATCTGCATGTTTTCATTTTGGAGACAAGATTGAGGTGAAATGGGAAGGGTCTGAGAAGAGACTATGGAGAGCATGTTAGGCATGGTACCTGACTGCTATTTATCTTGTCACTCACTAGCACAAACGGGCCCAGTGCATTCCTGGTTTGTCTGGTACTCTCGTTCGATGGAAGAGGACCCAAGAGGATTCAACAGCCCCCCGACATGGCTCAGTGGTTGAGTGTCCACCTATGAACCAGGAGGCCCCAGGTTTGATTCCCGGTCGGGAACATGTCTAGGTTGTGGGCCCAATCCTCAGTGTGGGGCGTGCAGGAGGCAGCCAATCCATGATTCTCTCTCAGCAATGATGTTTTTTTCTCTCTCTCTCTCCCTCCCTTCCTCTCTGAAATCAATATATATATATATATATATATATATATATATATATATATAATTTCAACAGATCATGGCTATTAGACCCATGCTGTTATGTTATTTTAGGGAGCAAGAGATCTCTAAAGAGGGATTTGTGGCATTCAGAGTAGTTGAGGAGTATGGATTGGTGTGGCTACACAGAAAGCCTTGGAATGCAACCATACTTAAAAAGGTCTTGTTTCAGAAGTAGATGGGGCAACCAGAACATGGTGAGAATATTTCAGGAGACTAAAGCTCAGAATTAGCGGAGGCCAGAGTAAATGAATAAAGATACAAGGTATGTTCAGAACCAATAGGATGGATGAAAACCAATTGCTTGGGACAGATGGTAGATTCCAACTAATAACAAAGAAAAGGGAGAGCCACTTTCGTTGCTAGCTTCTCCAATAAGACTGGAAACAAAACTGGTTTTATCTATAATCTCATTAAAAGCTGGCAAGAAAAATTGAAGATAAGTGGGAAAATATTAAGAGAATTTAGGAATTTTGAAAGATTTTATTTTATAAGGATTCTATGAGCTCAGAGTCACTATCAGGCATCTTTGAACCATCTGATCAAGAATGAAAACAAGGCCAGAAGACTAGTAATGAACAAATGCTCTTCCAATTTTGAATATGAGGAATTCTGCAAACTACACATTGGCAAATATGATTTTTATTCCAGAGAAAGCTTCTAAAATAGAATATTAAACAGATGGCTTGTGAGCACAGAGAAGAGGAAGCAGTGACTCATTAAGCAAAGTCGTGCCAAACTAATAATCACCCTCTTTGTTAATTATACTCCTAGATTGGTGAAACAGGAAAAATTGGGGAAACCTTCAGAAAAGCCTGCTTTGGTTTCAAAAAGGCATTTGCCAAAGACTCTCATGATAGCTTGGTAAACACAACAATGAACTATTAGCTGGATGTTGGGACAGTCAGGTGAGTTATAGCTAGGTGAACAATGACTTCCTAAAAGGTGTTGATGTCAACTGGAGGAAATGCTGAGAGAAATGTCACATGGCTGGGCAGATTTCAACATTTCATCAATTGCTTGAAAAGGACATAGAAGGCCACATAAAATTTGCAGATGATACAAAAGCACACAACCAAAAGAGCTAATATGACAGATGCAGGAATTGAAATTCAAGATTCTTTTGACATCTAGAACTCTAGGAAGAAACCAGTAAGATAAAATTTAACAAGGATACATGTGAAATTATATACTTAAAACTTCAGGGATATAGACTATTAATGATCTGCCTAAACTTCTAACCCCTCAGGCTCTAACTCTGACTAATAAATCATATGTCTCTGGTCTTTTGCTCCACTAGCATGCCCTTGAGTTTCCCTGGTCTTAGGTGGAAATATAGGAAGTATTTTATCAGTATTTTCACTCATGCTGTTGGACTAGCTCTGGAGTTATGACTGCAATCCTTTCCTATACACAATGTTCACAATAACAGAGCTCCTCCCTGTTTTTCCATAGTCTATGGCCCTGAGCTCCAGTGCCCCTTTGGCTGTGTCCTTGAATCAGCTGCTCAATACTTGCCCATTTGGATCTTCATGATCATTGACAAGATGGAACTCAGCGAATCCCCTGCACTGACCTTGCTTCAAAATTATTCTTTATCTTGAGTTTTGTAAGGGCTTTTGTTTGCAGTACATAATTCCTAAGTTTGATACAAGATTTGAATGTACCTCAAGCTCTTTTCTCACGTAGACTGGCTGGAAATATAGACGTTGGTACAAGGCATGAAAGCAATCAGCTAGGTTGAAGTTGAAGCCAAAAATGTGACTATTATGTAAGGAAGAAGAGAGCTAAGAACAGAAGTCTGAGAGAAACCAAGGAAGTTGTGGTTAAAGAGAGCCTACAAAAGTAATGAAGAAGAGAACAGCCAGAATGATGGGGGGTTAATCCAAGAAAGTTAGTGATACAGAAGGCCAAGATGTGGACAGTTCCAAGAGGAGTTAATCAATAATGCTAACAGGATTAAAGACTTAAAACATTTCATTTGGATTCAGCAAAAGCTAGCAATAACACTGGCAAATACTCCTTCAGGGGGAGGTATGGAGGAAAAGGCTAATTGTCAAAGGGTGTGAGGGAAGAGGTTTGGAGAACTAGAGATGGTGAGGTTCACCTTCACACTTGAATAAGGGAGAGTGAATAACAGGGCAGTAGTTAGAAAGGGGTAAAGGGTTAGATGAGAGAAGGGTGTGCAATTGTGTGCTCACTGCCATTTATATATGTGGCAAGTAAATGTCATTAGAGGAAGAAATGGAAGGTTCATAAATTGTGTTTTTGATGGAGGAAACTCCTTATAGATCCATCTTTATATCTTTGTGTTTCTTCCCCCTTCTCCTTTTCCTTTTTGTATCCCACTTAGATTTCCTTCCTCTCTCAGACCTTCTGTTCTTTCCTACATCCCCTTTTTTTGAGGTCAGGGACTATGCTTTTTATTTTTCTATATTCACACCGCTATCATCCCAGTCTGTTGCCTTGAGTGGGCTCAGTGATATGTCATGCCTGAATGGAGATATGAGCTAGCATTAATAGGGACTGCTCAAAACACACAGTAGTAACAGAAATATGTGAATTTGTCTCTGTACTTTGCTTAGCCTATAAAGTGCTTGGCCTACCTTATTTGCAGTCCCAATATTAGTTCAGAATTCTATTATATCCTTTACCCAGAACTGCTGTGAGCCACTCATTGTGATCAATGAACAGGCTGACTTCTGGAATGACATTTGGAAAGGAAACGGAGAATCTGCACATATGAGTAATCTGGTCATTTCTCTTTTTGGTGGGGTGAAAAAGCCAGCTCTCCAGTTCACTTCCCTATTTGGCATTCACAACTCTGCTGCTCTCATGATCCTTAGGTGTAAAGGTCACAAAAATATTTTCAAGTTTTGCAAATTTTTGTTGTTAAAGAAATTGCTTTCTAATTTTTTTCAGCAACAAAGACTCTGACAAAACCCATCTTTACTTTGCTGGGTGCAACCAACATGTATTAATGTGGGAAAAGTAATAAAAATTGGGAATCATTTTAATGGATAGATGACTCACCTAGTGTCTTTTCCAGGTACATAGTATTTTGCTTATTTCTTATGCTTCCTCTTGCCCTCACCAAATTGATCAATAATCATCATGTTTAATTTTCTGACTTCATTGTTGTATACTCCAATAGTCATTGATCAGAAGTTCTCAAAGTATCAATTTATTAGTTTTAGTAAAAACACATTTAATAGAATAACCACATAGAGGCACCAGATGTATGATGATACTGTAATGAAGATGAAGAAACTACATCTATAGCAATAATCCTCACTTTGCTCTTCCAAAAGTTTAAGATGACACAGGAAAAAGAAATGACTTGATATCTGTCTCTCTTCACCAGCATTCTCCAACACCCCTAGGAGGATCTGTTAGTGCAACAGCAATTTCAGCATTAAAATGCAATCCATGAACTTTCCGTACCTAAGAAAAGACATGTAAGTCTCACAGCAGCCAAATCAAATTAAAAACATAGAAAAACAGATTACTATATACCTGATGATTCTAGATAAGGAGTAAATACTAATCAAAAGATGTCTTGGATCAATAAAGAAAAAAAATAAAAAAAGATGTCTTGGGCATATTTGATTCAGCCTTTGCTAGCATTAAGTTATGGGTCATGTATACAGGGCACAGAGGCAAATGGTAGTGGGAAATGTCTGAGTTTGGTTGAAGGTCAGGGGGCCCAGTTACTAATACCCCCCAAACCCTTCCCCTGGCCCACCTTCTAGAAGGCTGTTTCTGTTTTATCAAAAGAAGTAACAAAGCCCAAATGATGCATATATCACCACAATTATAATTATTTGTCAATCTGTAAGTTTTCTTTTGTGCTTTTGCTTGTAGAAATTTGGAGGTTTGTCATAAAACTATGTTGTATGCTATGTTGTAGTACTGCTGTAACTTCCTGGTTCCATGAGATGGAATGAGAGAGGATAGAGAGCATGCAGCTGCAGGAGAAATCACAGAGTGCCTCTAAGAAGACTATGCTCTTTTCTTCTCTGAGCAACATGGCTCTGCTTGGCTGCATCAGCAAACTGTGGAAGTGGAGTGAAGTCCTGGCATAGTGGAGATGCATCCAGGGCGTGTCTGAGGGGTCAGGACTGTTCAGAGAGTCCTGGGCAAGCTGGAAAGGCTGGGCTTTTGTTTCTGGAAGATAATGTTCAGGGGTGGAAATTCATCAGAGAAAATTGCCTATTGCCTGACCCTTTCTCTGCTCTCCCAGATTCAATTGACAGTCAATTACAGAGAATGTCTGGTGAGATTTTCAGTTTTAAGCAAATTTGGTACTTCTTGTTTTTGAGCCCAAAAGTGAAGAGGAAATCTTATTTTCTTAGAAGAGCAATATCAGTCCCCCTTGCCTGCAACAGATCTGCTTCTTGTTGGGTGAAAATTTTAATAAGGGAGAGAAACTGAACCCACCACTACTTCCCCAAAAAACAACAGCAAAGGAACATGTTTCTGTAACACAAAGAAGTTCTAGTGATTTCTAAGGTGCTGAGCCTCTAAACTATAAGGCTGTTTTCCCTCCATGAGTAGGGAGGGCTGGAGCTCAGATCAATAGGCTGGGTTCTGTCTGGGGGTAGTGGTGAGTGGGGTGGGTAGAGAGATGGAGTGGCAGGTCTTGGAGAGGACATGTTTAGAGGAAGCACAGAATTGTCAGGTGGAGAACTTATATTTTGTTGCTAATTCTCTTTCCCATCTCTTTGTGAAATATTCAATAGAATCCAAATGACTTGCCAATGTACTGTTTGGAAGATGGGGCAATGGGTTATTGGTCTCATGGTGGTGGTGGTGGTGGTGGTGGTGGTAGTGGTGGTGGTTGTATGTGTACAAGTGTGAGAGAGTATGGGTTGGGGATAATAGGGGAAAACAAAGTCACTCAAGAGAGACTTATCACAACTAATCATACCATTTAGCTAGCTGTCACTCTGTGCCCAGTACCGTGCTAAGCGCTTTATATGTGTTATCTCATTTAATCCTCATAACAATCCAACAAGACACTAATGTGCTTTCTGTTAAATCTGTGTCAATAGCCTCCCTCTTCAGATAAGGGGCTGTGAGCATCTCGCAGGCAGGACTGTGCTTTATTTATCTTGGTATCTCTATTGTCCATTACGTGGTCTGGCACAAAGAAGGTACCAGTGATTATTTGTTCAGTTGAATTGTGTAGAGAAGGAGATATGATTGAAGATGTAGATTGAAGTTAGATTCATTGACAGATCAAGTTTGGATTTTGTCTTAATTGTTGGGGTGATTGGGTATATGATGGGGTGAATCAACAGCATGAAAGTTTTTTGATCAAAAATTTCATTCTATTTGTCTTGGTTCATAAACTTCTAGCAGGTAAGACTTACATGGTAAAGCTCAATGTCACTCAGTACTGTATCTTGCATGAATATATTTTTTCTTGACACATTATTTTTGATGATTGGTTATAATGTCAAAGATCAGTCAAGGGTGAGCCCAAGGAATATTTAGAAGCTCAAGTTTCTCTCTGAGTTGCCCTTTGCTTTGTAAAAGAAATGGATGCAACAGGCTTATCAAAACTGAGGAAAGTTATTCTTTTTAACATTGAACTTTCTGCAAAAAATGATTGGTTGCTAATTGATAGTAAAGATCATTATTGTGACCATAACAATAATGTAACATATTTTTTACATATTTTTGTCTTGCCCAATTTGGCAAGAAGGGAAGAATCACAGAACTGCAGAAGTTCCTGCTGGAGCTGAAACAGGATAATCAGCTCTCCCAAAGTCACGAGACTTCGCAGTCTGCCTTGGTGATAAAGGGAGTCCATAAGCTTATTCCAGTTTTTCTGACAACTTAGCAGAAACCATACATTTTCTCATGATCAGATCATGCAGGATAACTGAGCTAAGCTTATTTGCTTTTGGCAAATATTTTAGCAGCCTGATGTGCTAACCCTGTTCATCTCTTGCTGATTAGAAGCTCTGATTAATAGTTGTATTTGTCTTTGAGTAAATAAATGAAAAGACAAATGAGTTGTTATTTTGTAAGCCATTATTTTGGGGGTGGGTGTAGAAATATTTTTAAGCAAATATTCCTCAAGAGACGTGCAGATAAAAATGACCTTTGGAAATAATAACTGGAAAGCCATTCATCCACTCCCCTCATTTTTATTGATGGAGAAATTGGGGTCAGAGTGTTCAGTTGGCCCCAGGCCCTATTCTAGGATCTCTCTGACCCACCACATGTTTCATACCCCTGGATGCCGCAAATCCTTTACTGAGCTGGTTGAAAATGTATCTCCTCAGCTGTTTTTGTTCAGTATGAGAATATATGTTCTCCAAATTCTTTCCCTGCATTCTGCCTTTTTCAGTGAATCTAAGGAAATGCAAACCCTTTGTTTTTGGCACAATAGGACATGGATTAAAGGATACCTAATTACACGGAACTGTGGTGATGCAGTTGAGGTGACAACAAAAGGAAGCCCATGAAGTGTTTGCCAGAAACCTGGCTGGATGTCCTTTAAAGAATCATCACCAAGGCTTTGTTTGAACACGTTTGATGTGCTTGTTCCCATCTCACTTTCTCACAAGTCATTGTCATCTCCTTGCCGCTCTGGCTCTCTTGATCCCCACTTCTTCCTTCTGAAACCATAGAGCCTATTTGCTGAGACATCAGCCTGGGCCGAGCAGCCGCAAACCACTTTTAAACATTCTTTTCACCAGTATTTTCTCCAAGGTAATGAAAGAAAATATTATGCTTCTTAAAGGAAACAAATTGCTGTTATTTGCATCAAAGGAAAAGGCACAGCCAGCCTGCATTTCAACAAGACAGATCGCAGGTAAATGGCTGCTAATTCTAGATAATGGGATGCCGTGGACATGCTATGGTGTTTGAAGGAAAAGAACAACATGTGTAAAATACTGACCTTTCGGACAATGACGTAGAAAATGTGAAAAATCTTAAGTCTTTTCAAGTTATTTGTTTCCATCTTCATCGAAAGAAATTCAAGGCTTGAGGAGTGAAACAAAGATTTAGAAAAAGCTGAAGTAAGTGAAATAAGATGAAAATGTGACATCCATCCATTTATTATTTATTCATTTATTTTAATTAACTCAATTTAAATGTAGCTTTTTTCTTTTTCTTTTTTCTTTTTTTGGAAAAGAGAGAACATGCATATTAATGTCACCTGCAGAACCCAGCCTGTGAAATAAAGAGAGGCACCCTTCCCAGTTAGTTCATCTTTGTGATACCCCAGGTTCTGTGGCACAGTCACAAGTCAGCCAAGTCTTGTGACATGGATGGGAGATTTGGCCAGAGCAGGCCTTACATCTTCTCTTCTTGCTTGGCTTTTTCACTTGGGATGGGAAGTTCATTTTTCAAAATAATTGTTGAGTGCAATTTAGGAAAGTTGAGGTCAGCCAGCTTCATCGGCTCATTGAAAGTAAGCAGAGGAATTCTTCCCAGAGGTGCTGTAAAGCTACCCCACTCAGCTGTGATTGAAGGAATGCGTCCTTCCTTCCTTTGCATCCACAGGCATTTCTGCACATGCTCCTTAAAAAGCTACAATCCAGTCTTTTGAGTCCATCTGTGGTAGTCAGTTAGGCAGACATGAGCAGAGCAAGAATAATGGGCTAGTTACAGAAGGTCACCAGGACAGAAGGTCCCAGACACCTAGCAATGTGTAAAACTGGTAGAGCAAGTTTTGGGGATAAGTATTGTTCATCAGGACCTCACCCTAAGATTGTCTCTGGTCATGCAGGTCAGATTTCCCCCCTGACCTTCTCTCCCCTGGCATGTATCCAGTCATGTGGTAGACCCCCACCCTTAGAGGAGAACAAGGGGGCTGAAGGAAAGATACTCACTTCCATACAAGGACAGAAGATGACTGGACAGGCCCCAATAGGTCAGCTCTAAGAAGAAAGCAGTTAATTCCCCTCCAAGGGTTAAAGGAGCTCTAGCCCACACCACAGGGCAGCTCCTTGAGCCACCTGCTTGAAATTTCTTTTTGAGTGTACTTTTTCTTGGCTTGCTTAATAAATCTTCTCCCTCAAGTTTGAGTCATGGCTCTGAATTCTTTTCCTAGCCAGAACTCAAGTACCTAGGTCTACTTTAGCCATTTACACATCTGGTCTGAGTAACATGAATTTCTTTGAACACAGAGCTAGTAATATCTACCTCCAAGTGTCATTGGGAAGATTCAGTGAGGAGCTGTGCACAAGTGTTCTGGAGGTTTCTTTCTACCTCTACCTTCTCACCTGTTTTCTGCCTCCACAAATTCTTTTTGCAAGGTCTGATTTAAAAGTCTCAGAGTGAAGAAAGAAAAGTTAATATAAGAATGTTAGAAGTGGAAGATTTGGAAACGTCCACACACTATTTTTAGTAAATCCAATGTAAGCATTACTTTAACATTTTTTCCTTAGTATATTAATTCTCATTTTCCTTCTCTCCTCATCAGGAAAGAATTTCTCCATAATAGTCTTCCCCTATCACTCTGGGAATTATTTTCATGTTTCTTTATTTTTCACCTTGAAAACCACTGGGATAGAACTAAAGCATAGATAATAATTCTGTTGTGCTTACCCAACAGTTAATTTTTCAATATGAGGATGGTTTGAAATATACATAGGTAATATTTCTCTTTCTTGCTCTCTCCATATATATTCCAGTGGGAAACACATGAGCTCATGTATTTGGGATTAGCTAGTTCTGGGGAACCTGTTGGAATGAATACCACCACCACCATGCTCTTAGCAAACATGGAGGAGTCATTGTTTATGGGATGAAGTTTCCTGTTTTTCTAGTAATGTCTCATCTGCCTTGGACCAACATATTAGAATATAAAATAACTTCTAACCTCACTCCTATTACTCTTCCCCACCCCGTTTCAACCTTAACCATCTTATTTGGTGTTAGGGATCCCAAAGGACAAATCACAAAGCTATTCCTGCTCTTAAAAAAGATTTGAATGATGGTGACAAAATTTGAAACAGGCACCAATGGGTCTTAAAGAATTCCATTAGTGTTATTGATGTCCTACATTATACACATTTAATGGGATCATTAGCCAAATAACAGAATAATAAAATTTTAAATCTGGAACAAAGCTTTGGTAAACTAACCCACACCATTTATTTTACAGATGAGAGAAATGAGACTAGGAGAAGTGAAGTAACTTTCTCAAAGTCACACAGTGGCAGGGCTGGGGTTAGTGCCCAGTACTGGGCTCTACACACATTGGTGGCCTCATGGATGTCTGAAGACCTTGATTAAGCTTTTCTATGTTTCATGATGACATCACTGTGTTCTGATGATCTGGGGAACAAGAGATGTTTATGAACTTATGAATTCATGTGAAATATATTGTAGAAAAAAGCAAGGGCTTTCTTGTTATATACTCTTGCCATTATTGATGAGTTTTTTTTTTCTGGGAAAAACATATCAAAATTGTGGCAAAATATATCAGCCCTGAAACTTAATATTGAAAAACTCAATAACTCATCAGAGACTCAAACCATAGAAACATTGCCACTATATCCCTTAATTCAACACAGTGTTCTAAAATCTGACTTTCAGCGGAATTGGAAATTAGACATCAGAGAAGGGAAGATGAAGAAGTTGACTCACTGTAGGTTGCCTAAGGGAAGTGAGAGTGGCTCTCTGTTGACTGTCACACTCCCAGTGGGAACATACATGGAGTGCTCAAAGTTTATGTATTAGCCGTGGGAGAGAATATGACCTTAAATAAAAATATTCAAATTTATAAAAGTTATGGAACATTGTGCTTATTAACATTGATTAGTATTTAGCTATAGATGCAGTGGGAATCATGTTATGATTTTAGTTTCTGATGAGTTCTTGGAATCATAGTTGAACCCAGGACTGTCTGATTTTGGCGCCAGAGTTCTTACTTGCAAGAGAAAGTTGAGAAAAGTATAGAACAAGTGAAAAATGTGATTGAAAATTGCTTGGCCCTGGTTGGTTTTCTCAGTGCTTAGAGTGTCAGCCTGTAGACCAAATGGTGTCAGGTTCAAAAGCACATACCTTGGTTGCAGGTTCAATCCCCGACCTTGGTGTGGGAGGCAACCATTTGTCTGACACCAATGTCTCTCTCTCTCTCTCTCTCTCTCTCTCTCTCTCTCTCTCTCTCCCTCCCTCCCTCCCACTCCCTCTCTCCTATCTCCTCTCCCCTCTCCCCTCTCCCTTCCTTCCACTCTCTTAAAGAATCAATGAAAAAAATATTCTTGGGTGAGGATAAAAAAAAAATTCCCTGCGGAACCATCATCTAGAGATAACCATTATCAACCATTTGGTAGATTTCCTTCTTATGTTATTTTTTTCTTTTGTCTTAAAAATTTGTTTGTTTGTTTGTTTGTTTTTTGCTTATCTCTATCTCTACTTCTACACCCAACCTTATCCCTATTTCTATGTAATTTTAAAAAATCATAGGTAGGAATGAAGCTGGGGGTAGAGATGTGTGTGTGTGTGTGTGTGTGTGTGTGTGTGTGTGTGTGGTCAGGGGGTCAGAAGTACGGGACCTGGAGAAAAATATGAAATCTTTGACAGATAGGACACATTTTTGAAAGTGATGCCTTTCAACAGTTGTGCAGAGAATGAGGGAAAGGTGTTGGAGATATTTCCTGTCACAGTAAGAATACAGTTTGCATCATGTGTTATTTACATACCCACAAGCATGCAAACACGTGTGTGTGCGCGCGCACACACACACACACACACACACAATGCTGACCATGACTCATTAAACTGATTTCACAACCAATGAAAAATGATTTGAAACCTCTGAGTTAAGAGAAGTAGAGAAACTGAAGTGGTCAGATGGAAGGAGGCTTGGTGGAAGTGACTCCCTCATTTTATGTGTCTTTTCTGAACAATTGGGCTGGGAAACAAGCCCTGATTATACCTCCACCCCCCCAACCCAGCAGCCAGCACCAGGCTCCATTTCAGACCAATGGAGACCTTATGGGGTGCTCAGTGTTGTTTTTCACTCTTTTCCACATTGAGTGTGGCTTTCGTTTCAGCTATGAGAAATAAGCACAAAAACATTTTAGAGAAGACAGGAAGAATAATATTGGGAAAATATTATCCTAAGTTAAAATTCTGGCACTGGGCTTGTCCGTGGTCCAGGAGGTCCAGGGGTAAACTCGGACCTCCAGGGTGAGTTGTGTAAGCAGAGGGGCTGTTCGTTTGACCGGTGCCCACTCACCCTCTGGGGTGCTTCAGCTGAAAGTATTTACACAAGCCTAGCCTGTAGCATAAAGGGAAAAGGGCAGGGTTCAAAATTGCAGACATAGTATAAGCTGAACTATGTAAATATTGATAGGAATCATATTTCTATCTGTTTAACTATCCAAATGCCTGAAAAAATACACCAAAATATTTTTAAAATGGGTTTCTTTGCTTGACTGGATTAGTAAAGTAGTTATGTTCTTCCTGATAATATTCTGCATTTTCCAATTTTTAAGAATTCTGCATGTATTACTTTTTCAAATCAGAAACTTTATAAGAAACTGAACTGCCAAACTGTTTTCTGAAATGTTGTGCCATTGTATATCCCAAGCAGCAGTGTTGGAGAGAACCAGTTATCCCACACTTTTCCCCCTACATCCTTAAGGCTTAGATTTTTGACTCCAGACTCCTTTTCTAAATATAAGCATTTAAAATGGTAAATTCCTCTCTAAAGATTGCTTTAGCTATGTGCAACAATTTTGATATGCTGATGTTTATTATTATTTAGCTAAGATATGAAAAAATTTCCTTGATGATTTCTTCTTTGATCCACAGATTATTTAACAATTTGTTATTTAATTTCCAAATTTTCTAGGCATTTCTCTGTGGTTGATGTGTGAGTTAATTCTGTTGTGGTCGGAGACTATATTCGATATGATTTCAATTCTTTTAAAGATATAAAGACCTGTGCTGTGGAGCAAAGTATGGTTTATATGGGTGAATAGTCATGTGCACTTAAAAGAGAATGTGAATCTGCTTGTATTGCATGCGGTGCTCTATAGAAATCAATTGCATTACTTATTTTGCCAAGCAGAGTTCAATACATCTTTCCTGAGCAAAGAGAGCGGCAATTCTCCTGGTACAGAAGGGTCACAGAGTATGGGAATTCAAAGTTTCCAAGTACATCGATCTGTGTTCCCAGCCCAGTCCTCGGGGTCTCACTCCTTCCCCTCAGGGTCCTGAACTTGGCGCAGCACTTGCTGGAGTAGAGATTTCAATCTTCTCTGGCTCCACTCCCCATAGAACTAACTCTGAGTCCTGACCCTCGGCTTTTCCCACCATTTCACTGCAGGAGATGTGTCTCTTTCTGTGCTGTAGTCGCAACTGAATTTCTTTGTCTTCCTCCAGTGCACATCCAGCACTCAGCAATAGCCATCGATTCCATAATCCTTATAATTACTATTTCCCCTTAACCTGGCTAATGCCTTAGACACTGCACCCGTCAGCGCATCCCCCTCCATGTGTATCCATTTTAGTTCATCGCCAGTAAAAGTGTTAACAATCACCCTGCTATGGGGTTCCAGAGATGATCAGTACTCTATCTACTGTCATCGAGTGAGTGGGTGGTCCGGCTCCCAAATCCCAACTTGAGCATCTGAAAGGAAGTAAGAGACACAGGTTTGGGCAGGAACAGAAAGGTGACTGTGAGGTGGCTGCCACCAAGGCTTCGGCTGGTTCAGGAGGAGGCCTGGAGCTAGAATGGCCAACATCTGCCCCCCACTGAGGTCTTTGCAGCTCACATTGACCAGGCATTGGAAGTGGGTCGCTGCCAGGGAGGGAGCATAACCTTGGGCAAGGCAGTGCCCAGAGAGATGGTTTTGTGTGCAATCAGCTCAAATGGAGAAGTGAGGAGGTGGGTGGGAAGAGACTGTAAGGCAGCGGTTCTCAACCTGTGGGTCGTGACCCCTTTGGCGGTCGAACGACCCTTTCACAGGGGTCGCCTAAGACCATCCTGCATATCAGATATTTACATTACGATTCATAACAGTAGCAACATTACAGTTATGAAGTAGCAACGAAAATAATTTTATGGTTGGGTCACAACATGAGGAACTGTATTTAAAGGGCCAGAAAGTTGAGAACCACTACGTAAGGTGTGGCTTCTCACCAGCCCCAGTGAAAATGCATTTGGGCTCATGTTGCTAACCATATAGTCAGGGCCATGATAGAGGGTGATAAGGACCCTTAGAAACCAGTTTGCCAAGAACGTTGTTGCCTCTGTCTCTACTAAATGTGGGGAAGGCAGATCCCATCATCACCCTATATCTGGTCTCACTTCTCCAGGCTCTCGCTGGAATGGGAGCTGAATTTATCCCTGCGGAAGAATGGCGGGATGTCGTTCACACAGTGCCCCAGAGAGAATGAGAAGGGCTGTGACAGAGGAAGTACCTTCATGCTCACTGCTAATGGTGCTAGAAAAACAGCCACCTAGATCATTATATACCTGAAGCACAATCCAGTGCCCATCTTCCTTTCAGAAGGACTTACTAGAAAACGTAGCTTGCATGAGTTGGAAGCATGGTCCACAATCTGAGACTAGGACAGAGGTGGGCAGGAGGGAAGTGGGAAGCAAGGGAAAAACAAACAAAAAGAGAACTATGTCTTTAGGTTAACCTGTTAGGATTCACTTAGTGCTGACTCTGATAAATTAGTCGTTCGGGAATATTGAAAAGGATGTGAAATTTAGTGGGAAAGACTAATACTTATTGATGTTGAATGGATTAGGTATCTACCACTACCTAACATGCCATGGAAGGTACACTTCGCCCACTGCCCCCATGGTGGGAGTGTTTTCAACGATGCAGCTTTGAGAGAGAGAGCACTGTGTTGTTGAGACTATCCAGTCAGAATGTGTGACTGAACCCCATTAAGGCCTCTATATAAAGTCTGAAAGTTCTGGTGGGTGGGTGCAGAGATCTACTTGTCTTGGCAGTTAAGTTCCCATGTTTATTACACCTGCCACCTACCAATCTGGAGCGGTCGGCCTCTTTCTTCCGCCTCTCCATGACCACTGTGTATGGGGATCCCATTTACAAACCAAGGTCTGCACAGATTCAGAGGGTGCAGATAAATTTCACCTCATGATGAGAGAAATAGGCAAGGGCAGAACTTCTGGGGGAGAGGGATGTTTGTGGCCATCTTGGAAATTAACCTACCACGTTTCCAAGGTGCGTGAAGGTATAAGGAAGTTTAAAATAGAAGAATTGCAACGTGCATCCTGGGCGTTAACCAGTCTTGTGCTCTTTGCCTTTAACCAAGTTTGCAGGTGAACTGTGGAGGTTTCCTTTTAAGGGAGGAAAAGGGTTATGTGAGCACCCTAATAGACACCTATCACTTGGGATGGACAAGAGCCAGTGGCTCCATCACTATAGAAAGATGTTTATTGCAGTCACAAGTTTTTCTATATTGCTCATCTACAGCTGTTTTGGTGATTTTGAAATAAAGTTAATGATACCATAAGGACATTCCCATGCTTGCTCTGCTAAATATGCAACCATAATAAATGTTGCTGGCCATCTGATTACATTAGAAAGGTAAATGAGCTTAAATATGGCTTATCACTTTTGTTTAAGAAACTAAAGCAGGTAATTTGTGAAATCCACAAATATTCCAAATGGAAATTACTTAATCACAAGAAACATGGGCAACTTTGTGAGACTTTGATAATTTCAATAATCAAAAGGGGGGAGGAAAGTAACAGGATGAAAACTAATGTTTTCTGCACACCATCTATGTGCCAGGCCTGTTGCATACATTCACTCCATCACGACTCCTAATAATTCTAAATGTTAATAATATTATCACCCTTTTTACAGATGACAAATCTGAAGTCCCACGAGGCAGATGACTTGCTAAAAGCAATCACTCAAATAATTCGAATGCTGGGACTCCACCTGAGTCACTCCCCATTGTCTAGCTCCTTTCTGATATTTACTGAGATTGATACATATTTTATACATATATTCAAATTATGCATATTTTAGTCTACTTAAGAAATCTATAATTATACCATGAGTATTTTCAGCTGCAACACAGCTTCATAATTATCCTCCTTAATAGCTACATACTAGTTCATATTTGTTTGATATGTTGGACCACAATGTATTTCACCTTTCTCCTGATTTAGACATCTAGGTTTCTTACCTTAGGGCCCAGAATCATGGCCGAGATTTAATCTGGTTTAAAAAAAGATTTCTAGAGATGGTTGTAATTATTCCCCTGGACAAAACATTATTTTTATAATTCATCTGGGCCTTGTCACTCTTTTTTTTTTTTTTTTTTTTTGGTCATTTCCTTGAAATGCTATTAAGATTAGACCTATTTAGATGATTATGGGGGGTTAAGGGCATGAAATTAGGCACCCATTTATGTGCAGAACATTTCTACTCACTGCATCCAAACACCTCCTGCTTTTTCCAAGAATGAGTCTTTGCTCAGAAAAAATAGGTTTATGCTGTAAAGCAGTACCTTCAGACTCACCAGGAGGTGATGTCCCAGAACACAGCCGGGAGAGATCAGCATGCATGTCCTGCCTCTAGCCAGTAGATGTCTCTATTTCATTCACCCTCTAGGGTAGGTTCCTCCTGAATGGGAAAGCTTGGGAGCAAAACTGATGGCTGGAAGGTTGTTCCATCCCTTTAGTCACTTTCCATCAGCCTCCACTTTCACTCTGCCTCCCTCACTCTCACTCCCTCCCCCAGTTTTCTGATCCGTGGCATAAAGATAATTGAAACAACAGTATCATTTGAGTTTAAACACATTCCCTACGTTACCAAATTGATTTGCCATGGGACTGGGAAGGGAAAGCTACAGAGCCCAAGACAGTGCCTTTAAATAGTACCATACTCTGAACTAAAAGCTGTATTACTGAGTCATCACAATTAATTACACTCGGAGGTGAGAAGACAGGATTTAACGCTCTAATGGGATGTGAATTTAGGCCCGTTATCTCACCCCATTGCTATTTAAAACAAAATCATTTTTCCACAGAGGCATCTGCAACTAAGGAAGGTTTCAAAGCTCAAGTTTAAAGATGTCCCTGGCAACCAAATATTCCTGTTTTAGCTTACTGAATGTTTTAATATGCACATTTGGATTTACCAGATTCTCATCATGAAGGGCATCTCCTTCTGTTTGGGGATTTGATCAAAGAGAACTAGGAGGTTGGGAAGGTCTATTATTTCCATGAGAAATTTTTCAGGTGTAGGAGGTGTGCAGGACGGATGAGTTATAGGAGAAGTAAAAATATCGTCTCAAAAGAAGTGTCTGAGATGTGTGTCCATGCAGGCTGACATACCAACACCTCATCACAAGGGATTAATTGATGGGTCCAGCGCAAGTGGCAGGGACTGGGGAAGGAGCTGAGAAAGTAAGTCCTTGTTCTGCAGGCAGGAGGGGGAGTTGGGGGTGTATAGGGGAGTTGGATGGGTGTGAGTGAAGCAGAAGACTCCTGTGGCCAACTGGGGAGATGGAGCCTAGCCTCTCAGAAGCATCTCTGTGGCATCCCTTTGCCAGAGGGACTCCTAGGGCACTGAGGGTCCTGGCCCTGCCTGGGTGGGTGGCACCAACCAACAACTGTGTGGTCCTGAAGGAGCTGCCTGGGGTCCTGGAAAGGAGCACCTTGGGGGGTGGGGGAGTCTGGAACTGAAGCACTACTGGGTGACTCGCTCTGGGCCACCCCATGGATCTTGTGCTGCACAGCGTTGGGAGATATGGGTTTCTGTCCCTCTAGGTCCTTCCCTCCCCAACCAGTCAGTTTGCTGCTGGGAAGATCTGATGAGCTGAGTGCTGGGTTCTGGAGTGCTCTGGCTCTGATATCTCTCTGTGTAATGCACAGAGCCTTCTGGACGTGGGGAGTGATTTTTGACAGCGCACAGGCTATGCTCCTGTCCCACTGTGGTGTGTCATCGGGACCCTTTTCCTGCCAGCCCTGAGGCTCAGGACCCCTCTCGAGAGCCTTGAGCCCGCCCCCACCCCATACACTGTGTTCTCCTTCCCTTCAACTTCTGTCCCACCATCTTCTCCTCCCACACTCTTCGTCAGCCCCCCAGAAGCAGCTGGGCACCCCATCCCCCAGCCCCAGGTGGCTGCTTTTTATCCAGGTGTTTCCACGGGCAGAGCAGCTGGAGCTGCATGGCAAGAGCTCTGGCTGGAAGTCATCTGAGTGTGCGCTGTGAACCACTTGCAGTGTGACCTGGACTGCGACCTAAACTCCACAAGCCTGATTTGTTCTATCTGTAGGCGGGAATATCAATGCTTGTCTTGCCCAGTTGTGGAGAGGATGTGAAGAGCCTGGCCATTTTAGGAAAGTGGTTATTCGCCTGGGAGCTCAAGGTAGCCCCTGGTTTATCTGGGGTTCCCAGAGCCCCCTGCAGCACCTGGCAGATCTCAGGGATGAAGAATGGAGGATCTTGGGTTGTCCTCCTCATCCAGTCTTGGGGGGGCACGTCACCCCTCACTATGTCCAGGGCCCCGTGGAACCAGCTCTCCCCTCCCTTTCTTCCCACATCAATCTGTTTTCTTCTCTTCCAGCTTTCATCACCACTTGACCTAACACTGGCTCCAGGTTTTCTGGGTGGGCTGGTGGACTGCCTCCTCAAATAGAATGGAAGTTCAGGGGACCAGGAGCACTGTCTTCTATTCTGTGCGGCCCTGTTCTCAGACCCCAGCTTAGAGACTGGAGCATAATAGGTGCTCAGTTAACTGGAGTTGGATGAATGGAAGTTTGCCTCCCAGCACAGTGCCAGGCTAGTCGCAGGCAGCTCAGAGATCCCTGCTGCCTGACGCTTGGGAGCCCAGGGGGCTCTGGTTTCTTTCTCCAGGAAGGCATGCTCTCTAGGTCCTTCCCTCCACAGTCCGCGGGGAGCAGGGCCCGCAGCTCTGGCCTCTCCTCTGTCCCCTCCCCGGGATCTGGGGGCCATAGCCCTGTGCTCCCAGACCCCTGAGGCTGTGGGCTATCAGGCGGGCGCGGGCCTGGGCATGCTCAGAGCGCGCAGATCCGGAGGCGCGGTGGCGGCGGGGGAGGGGGAGGGAGCGGTTGCCGCCGCCGCTGTGCGCTCGCGGCCCCGGGCGGAGCTGCGCAGTCTTCTCGCTGCTGCGCCAGGACAGCCGGCGCGCAGCCGTGCCCACAAGTTGCCGGCTGCTGAGCCCAGTGCCGCCTCCTCCTGCTCCAAGCCCCCTTCGCCCACCCCGCGGCCGTGGCCGGCTCCGGGACACACATCCCTGGGACACCGACCCCAGATGTAAAGCGGACCCGCAGCCCCTCGCCCCCAAGCGCATCAACTGAGTCTCGCCGGTGTCTCCTTTGCCAAACCCCAGGGCTGGAAGATGTGGCAGCCGGCCACGGAGCGCCTGCAGGTAAGTGGCACCGGGGCAGCCAGGGGCCAGCCTGGAGGAGGAGGTGGCGGGCCGGAGGAGCCGAGCTGGCGCCTTTGCCCACTTGCAGGGATTTGCCCAAAATATCATGTAAGATGCATGATACCGTGGGCTTAACCTAGTGCCAGGCAGGAGCGAGGGGGCAATATACTGAGCAACATATCACAACTTTCGGCTTAGGGGTGCTTGTTGGAATAGATAAGGTTGGACTTTCTGACCAGCAATTTTAGATTGTATTCCACCGGTCTGGGGTTAGGATTTTTGCATTTTTTCTTCTTTTTGTCTCCAGGAAAGATAGAACAAATGATTTGTGAAAGCATCCATTTGCCAATAATTTGGAAATATCAAGCTTGGTTTGGCTTGGTCATGGTATGCTACTTATTCCTTTTTCTTCCTCATTCGTTGGCGCTCTCCCTTCATCTCCCCTGAACCTCAGCTCCCCCAGATATTTGAAAATCAGAAGTTAGGTCCCGCCAGGAATAAATATGTCCCGGGTCATCCCATCAAAGTTTTCCACAGCTGTCTACTGAGACCCCTTTCGTTTGGATCCTGAAGCTCTGGAATTGGGAAAGAGGTCACAGTGAGAGGGAGCTGTGTTGTCAGAGGGGACCCTTGGGACCCCAGAACGGCCCCAACTTGAGGTTTGATGACTTCCTTTTGCCCGAACATATTCTCAAGAGGGAGGGCAGCTGCTCGGCCAGATAAAATGCACGGAGTCCTGCAGTTAAACTTTTGGCAGGCTCAGAGCCACATTGTTCCGTAGTAAAGTTTGAAGAAGTGTTTAAGTGGTAAAATATAGCACTGTTGGAGTGTGTCTGAAGAGTGAGGACGGTGAAGGCCAGGCGCCCTGGCTGGCTTGGAAGGTTTCTCAATGAAAAGACAAAGCTGCAGACTGCTCCTTAGAGGCTGGGAGAAATTAGTCTGTGAGTTCTCACACTGAGGAGTCACCTGCTTGCACCACTGCAGTTGACAGAGGCGATGCCCGACAGCCCCTGTCCACGCCTCTCTGGCCTGAGACATGTGGTGCTCCCAGGAACAGAACCGGAGCCATCGGGCCCACCCCCCAGGGTCTCAAACAGACTAACCAAGAAAAGGAACCTTTAGCCTTAGAAATGGAGTGGAGAGTGACCATCTTCTAACACCCTCATTGTCTTAGTAAGAGAATGAATGTCAACACTGGGTTCTGAATGGTTGGCCAAAGGTGATGTAAATGGATTTCAGCAGTGGCACCAGTGACACCAGTGGTGCATTGGAATTTTTCCTTCAGTTTGGGGTGTGGATTCTGTTCTAAAGAAGGGGTAACTCAAGGGTGGGGGTGGAGGGTTCCCCATCAGGTGAGGTGGGGAGCTCTGGGACATCCTTAGAGAGCTGAGAGCACAGTTCTTTAAGATGGCTCTTATGACCCGGTGGTCAGTGCTTTGGCAGATTTTGTCCCTTGAAGTTATTTCTACCGGCCTGTTTCCTTTATGGACTCCTGTGTGCCCCGGACCCTTGGCAGGAGAGAGCCCTGGCTTGCGTTCTGCATGGCGAGCGTTGCTTGCTGGAAATGTCCCTTGGCTCTTCTGTGAAATGTACACATATCCATTTGGCAAGCGTTTGGTGTGTTACAGTTTGTGTTTGCAATGAATTTGTTTCATTTTGAGATGTCATGTTGAGAGGGCCCGGGTGTGGGCTTCCAAAGCTGAGGTAAACAGGGCTTATCACTGACTTAAGATCAAGTCACCACTAGAAGGTACTTATCAATATGGGGCTCAACCTCATGCTCCCCAAATTTAAATTAGTAACCAGCCCGGGGCTCTTAAAACTGTCTCAAGCCTTGTGATTATCAAAGTGAGCCACATGGAGAAAAAAACTTCTTCATAATCATGGCTTCTTCCCAAAGAGCAGCTCGACACTTCTTTAAAATACACACACTTTGTATGTTTTTACTTCTCACTCTGGGGGAGGGAGATGCTGAGTGTGAGGTGGTGAGTGAGCCGCTTGTAATAATATTTTATTTACATTCCTTGTGGTTATCTTTGTCACGATCTCTGATGTCTGGGATTTTTTCTTCCCCTTTTTGCCCTCAAGGCACCACCATATAGGAACGTTGGTTTCCGATTCCTCTGTGGACTGGATGCCTTAGATTGCCCAGATTCCGTGGCCATAGGGAAATAAATGATGAGTCCTGCTCTTTAGCGAAGCCCCACCCTTCCCATACAAATCTTCTTGACCTTCTCATGTAACCTCATTAATTTTTGTCATTAATTTTTAATGCAAACATGCTAATTTAGATGAGCTGGAGTGAAGAAAATGCTCCAAGGATGCCTTCCCAGAGCTTCCTGTTAGGATTAAGGAGTCAATTTATTGTTCAGACACCTAGAAACAAAAGAGGCATGGGAAGCAAAGAACGGCATCTTTTCTTACTTGGTTTTATTAGCTCCTATTTGATGAGGCCCATGCAAAGGGTCTGTGGTCCAGGGAGTGTGGCAGAACTTTGCTGAGGCTATGGTCACCCTCTAATTTGCATTGAACAGATGGCATCTTTGATCCAGTAGGAATATCATGATCAATACCCACTTTTTTGCCAAACAAAACATGCTGGTATTTTCTGATTTGAAGATTTGCTGTTTGACCCAAATCCAGTCCAGGCAAAGCGACCTGTTACCCCAGCAGGCCCGAGCTGGGAAATTTCCCATTCAGTCACACAGACCGCGGCAAGTTCGTCTGCTCCCTTGAATGTTAAAACTTCTGCTGCATCCCACTCGAGCCCTCGCTGCGAGCTTCTGCCATGAAAAATATAATAGGATCAAATGGGATATGAAGGTTTACATGATCACCCCAACTTTTAAATCTGAAGGAAATCTGAATTCTTCCCTTCCCCCTTCTCCTCTGAGCAGCAGACTTTTGTTCTTGGAAGGACTGAGGGAAGTTATACATTTTTAAAGAGAGCATTGAAATAGGCTCTACTCAGAGAAGTAAAGGGCACTTTTGAATAGAAAAAGGCTAAGTATGGATTTAAAAAAAATAGATGAGATTACCTCTGGTCTCAATATTTAAAGTTTGAATTTTTTCTGAATATTCTGATTGTCTTGATTATTGGGCTGGGTGGATCTATAAGAAGTGACAGACTCATCCATGTCAGAGTGTGAGCTCACTTAGATATAAGGAAATTGGATTTCTACTTTCCCCTGAAAAGTGAGATAGAAGAACCATCCAGATCGTCAGCTGGAGACCATTAGAACTGGCCCCCCAGACTGAGAGAAAAACCTTGGCAGATATGACACATTTCTAGGCAGACCAAATGGACAAAAGGAACATGGAGCAAGGGAGATAGTGGCAGCGGCTCCCTTTTATGGAGCACATGCTGTGTGTGTGGCCTGTGCTTTGGAGTTTTATTTGAATTACTCAGCTCATTTACCTCCCATAACCACTTTTATCCCCCATTTTATAGGTCAAGAAACTGAAGGCTAGAGAGTTTAAATGATTTGACCAGGGTCAGACAGCTAGAAGTGAACTGGGCTGACAATGGGACCAGGAGGTTTGTCACCGGAGCTTACCTCGTCACCACTTCTCTGTAGTACAGAAGGCTAACACAAAGCAGGATGCTCTACCTGTGTCCTGTGTTGATGCTGTTGTTATTAATAAGTAGAATTAGCACCATGGTGGACTTGTTGGCTCAGAGAGGTGCTTTCCTATGTTGACCAAGGGCTACCTTCTTTTTGATAGCCCAAATCTCTGAGGGATGCAAGCTGCGGTGTCATACTTATACTGAAATTCCAAGTGCCATTTAAGAATCTCTTCAAGTGGAACACATAGCATTTGTTCAAACTAGAGACCTTGAAAGCTGGTGATCAAGCTGGATCATGTCTGTAGTCATTCCACGTATAGACCAAAAATGGGGGAAAGGGAGGGAGGAGGTTGGAGAGTTCAGGAGCAATTTCTTAGGAATAAGCAATAACTACTTGTACAGAGGCACTGGTCTCTCACTAAATCAATTCTAGATTTTGTTGTTTTTCTTCATCCCTTTGAGCAAGCACAAAGCATTGGGCCTTATCGTTCGTAAAGACAACTTGGGGTTATCATTAATTTACTTCTCTCAGAAGTGAAATGCTATCATTTGGGTCTTTCCCTGAGTTTGTCAGCAAAATCTCTACCAAGTGACTTGCAAAATGCTAGCTTTGGAAAAAAACTCTCTGCCCTTTGTTTACCCATTGCTTAATGTTGACTCTACTGGATTATCTTGTGATTTAGGCAACTTTTGCACTTTCTTTGATGTTCCAGGTTAGCTCTCTCCTGCCCACTTCCCAAGCGCTGACTCCATTGTACCATGTAAATTATTAGTCCTATAAATCGGGTCCTGGAAGTGGTGGCCCTGGACAGCACCAAGGCTGCTGGGGTTCAGGCGCCCTTCCACAGGACTATTTGACTCCGAATAGCAGCAGTTCAGGGACCCGTTAGTGGTCAGCAAATAAAACTAGTCCAGAAACCCTCAATGACTACAGTGTGCTTCCCTCAGCCCCCTTGGGCACACATCTAAACGGAGGCTTTGTTTAAGTAGAGCAAGAAGAAATATTTGAGATGTTTGTCCACAGACCTCCTTGGAAACTAGTGGAATTAGTTGCTATCATTTTATGTAAATTAAAAAAAAAAGTTTTCATCCCAATTTAGCTGCTAACCAATGATAAAGCATCAGAGTGTTCACCAGGTCCAAGCCCTCAGGCCAAGAACTGGGAAAGGACAGTGTCAGGGATAAGGCACAGGCTGGCTTTGTGCCTTTGGTATATTTCCATGCTGCCGAAGTCTCAACGAGCTCTCTCAGTTAATGCAGATGCACTTGGGTTGCTTATCTTCCTGAGGACTCTTTCAACAGGCCCTAGGGCCCAGGGCCTCCTCTCCCTTCCTTCACTTGTGGCAGGCAGGTCTCACTTTGATAAAGGAGGTTGCAATAGTGAGACAAATACCATCTCCTCTGCTTGTTAAAGCCTGTATACTAGTTGGGTTTTTAATTACTTGTACCTTTGGCTTTCATAACTCATATGGTTACTAAGGGACCAAGATTCAGATTCAAACCCTGGTCTCCACGTCTTACTCATTGTGGTGGGTTGACTGGAGTCCCCCCCAAAGGTATGTTGAAGTCCTAACCCCATTACCTGTGAATGTAGCTTTATTTGGAAAGAGAGTCTGTTCAAATGTAATAGAGTTAAGATGTGGTCATATTGGATTAGGCTGAGCCCTAAATTCAGTGAGAGACTTGAGGACACAGAGGAGACACAGGACAGGAGGCCATTTGCAGGTGGAGCCGGAATATGGAGTTATGCTATCACAGGCCAACGAATGCCAAGGATTGCTGGCAACCACCAGGAGCAAGAAGAGGGAAGGGTGTATTCTTCCCCAGAGCCTTTGGTGGGAGCACGGCCCTACCAACATCTTAATTCTGACGTCTAGCCTTCAGAACTGCGAGAGAATACATTTTTGTTGTGTAAAGCCACCCAATCTGTGGTAATTTATTAGAACAGCCCTAGGAAACAAATACACTAATGAAACCATATTGCCTTTTGGCTGTGTCCCCTGTATTTCTGAGGCCTGGGTATGCCTAAAGTTTATACACTGGGACATGATGAATGTGCTTATGTAGTGCACTCTTTTTAATGCTGAGTGTGAATTTAGTTACCAAGGGTTTGAAAATAAACAACAGACAATAGGGAGCAACTAAACTATGGCTTCTCTCTGCCTTATCTGCTACTGGTCAACATCCTAGGAAAAGGCAGCGAATGGAGGGTCTCTGGAAAATACAGTTGTACCTGCTTCAAGAAAAAGTTAACTTTGTTAATTAAAATTATGGCTGGTTCCTGCTGGAGTGGCTCAGATGGTTGAATGTCACCCTGTGCTCCTAAAGGTTGTGGGTTCCATTCCCTATTGGGGCACACACCTGGATTGCAGGTTCAATCTCTGATTGAGGTGAACATGGGAAACAACTGATCAATATTTTTCTCTCTCCCTCTCCATCCCCATCCCCCTCTCCCTCTCCTTCCCACTCTCTAAGCATGTCCTTGGATGAGGTCTAAAAAAAAAAAAGAAATATATGGCTGGTATGTGAAAGCCAGTCATGTAAAGCAGATCTCAGTGATGCTTTTTCAGACAGGCCGAGACCACGGGAGGGCTGGTGGTGCATCCTCAAGACAAGCCAGTCTGTGCAGGGTCTCCGGGTGGTGGCCGCTGGGGTTTGCTCTTCCCAATTATGAAAAGGGTAGATTGATTTATAATCCATTTCAGATCCGCCTCCAGGTCAGCCTTCGAGTGTGTCTGGTTGATTATTTGTGTCTGGTTGAATATTTTGTGTTGTTTTCATTTTCACTTGGTAACGGTATCAGTTCTTTTAATGAAGAACCCGTTCCTATTCTGGAACTCACTTGTAAGACAAAAAGGAGTTGTCATGAAAACGCCCCCTTTTCATGCAGTGGCCATGGAGGTGCTGTTTGCAGTCCCAACGAGGGTGAGGAGCCTGGTCACTACAGAGCAGCTCTTCTGGGTCGCATTTCTTAGGGTGGAGTGGCTCACGTTTTACAGTGCTGTTTTACTTCTTACTCTCCTCCTGGGAGGGAGTGAATACTGCCTGTGTGTGTGGGAAGGGAGAGGAGTGGAGAGGTGCCAGGAGAGAGGGACTCCTTAATTGTTTTCCTTCCTCAAGAATAGACCCATCCTAATCCTTTCAGTTTCTTTGTAATTGTGAGTCTGAGGATAAACACACAGCTTCCGAAGGCCCTTCTGCCTACCACAGGCTTTGATGCCTTCCCCTCAGGACAGCTGGATTTCCTCAGGTGTGTGTGACATCCTGCTGTACACGCCCTCTGTCATGTCGGGTGGTGGAAACTGCTGTTTACTTTCTAAATCTTCTGTGGATGTTCCCTGCAGCCTGAGCAGGGGCTGGGACCATGGGACTGGTGAGTAGCTATGTTGGCTTTGACTTAACTTCTTGGTAGCTCAGCATATTTCCTAGGGTTGCTGTAACCAAGCACCACAGACTGGAGGGCTTAAGCAACAGCCTCACAGTTTTGGAGGCTGATGTCTGATATCAAGGTGTTGGCAGGGTTGGTTCCTCCTGAGGCTGTGGGGGAGGATCTGTTCCATGCCTCCCGCCCGGCCTCTGGTGGTTTGCTGGCCAGCCTTGGCATTCCCTGGCTTGTGGCAGCATCACTCCAGGCTTCTCATGGCATTCTCCCTGTGTGTCCGAATTTCCCCTTTTTATAAGGAAGATACCAGTCATATCAGATTGGGGCCCACCCTCCTCCAGTAGGATCGCATTTTAATTTAATTAATTGCATCCACATTGACCCTCTTTCCAAATAAGATCACATTCTGGGGGCTAAGACTTGTATGTATTCATTTTTAAGGGATAAAATTCAACCCATAACGCTCAGTGTGGAGTTCTTTTTAGTATCCTCCATTCACCAGTATAATTCTCCCTACTGGGACCAACCATCCAAGAAAAAAAAAAAGCAATGAGAATTTTTTCCAAGTAGTAGTACCGATGTGAAATGGATGGAGTGGTGCATCTGTTACATGACATGAGGTCATGACTACTATTTTATACTTGATTAAAAAATACAAAATAATATCTGCTTAGGGTATAAGGTAACAAATCAGACAGTTTAAAAGTCTATAAAGAAGTTAATAATCTTTGTCCCTTCTCTCATTCTCAATTCTATCCATGAAGGATACTCATATGATCTGTCTGGTGTTATTTTTCCAAAACTTTCCCAGGTTTTTGCAAACATACAAATGTATAGATATATACTTAGGCTTTCTCATATATCCCAATAATATAATCACTATCTCTATATATGTGTATGTATATATAAACAAACAAATATATAAATATATAAATATATAAATATATATATGTTTATATATATTTATATATTAAATATATACAGGCTGTCCCAAAAATGTATATATACTTTAACAACTCAAGTTTAAAAATGAAATATACGTTAATAAACACTGCCTTTATAATTATTCTAAGTGTGTGTATACATTTTGGAATGTGTATATATATATATATATATAATCACTCTGCACTTTTTTTTATCCATGAAAAGGTTTTAAGACTCTCTCTTCTGATCAGCACATGTAGCTCCAAATCATTCCTTTTGGTACGTACATAGAATTTTGTGGTGGAGCTAGACAGAAATTTATTGAGTCCTCTCACTTTAGGGGAATATTTTGGTCATGTCTATGTTCCTTCTCCTCCCCCCCCCCCCCCTAAATAATACTGTTATAAGGATCTGAGCTTTATCCTTGTACTTGTATTTCTTTAGACAGAACTGCTAAAATTGGAGCTGCTGAATCAAAGCGTATACATGTTTTAAATTTTAGCAACACTTTTTTGAGGACATTTTTGAGAGTTCTGCTTTTTGATCAAAAGCATATGATTTTGACAAAGGTGCAAAAACGATAGTTCGCTGGAGAAAGGATAGTCTTTTTCAACAATATGATGCTAGAATGATTGGATATCCATATGCAAAATAACAGCACCAACAACCCCGAAAATTTCAATCCACAGCTCACCCATACAGTATACAAACATTCACTCAAAATGCATCATAGACGCACATGTAACATCTAAACCCATAAAACTTCTAGACAAAAACAGCAGAGAATCCCTGTGACTTTGAATACATCTGTGTAAAGTATCAAGATAATGGCCTGGCCAGCGTGGGTCAGTGGTTGAGCATCAACCTATGAACCAGGAGGTTGAGGTTTGATTCCCAGTCAGGGCACATGCCCTGCTTGTGGGTTTGATCCCCAGTGGCGGGGGGAGGTGCAGGAGGCAGCTGATCAATGATTCTCTATCATCATTGATGTTTCTCTCTTTCTCTCGCTCCCTTTTCCTTCCTCTCTGAAATCAATAAAAACATATTAAAAATAAACTATCAAGATAATGGACAGATCCATCACACCCAAACGTTTCTTTCGTTTGGGCAAATATTTTTTAGAACAATAACAAAAACACATTCAATAAAAGAGAAATTGGGTAAATTGAACTTCATCAAAATTAAAAAGTTCTGCTCTTTTAAACATATTTGTAAGATAATGAAAAGATAAGGCACAGACTGGGGGGAAATATTTGAAAATCTTATATCTATAATATAGGACCTGTACCTAGGCTAAATGAAGAACTCTCAAAACTCAGTAATAAGATAACCTGATTATTTTTTAAAAATAAGCAAATGATTTGAAAAAGAGGTATGTGACTAGGAAGCAAACACATGAAAAGTTGTTCAACATCATAAGACAGTAGGGAAATGCAAATGAAAACTACAATGAGATAGCACTGGACAACTAGAGAATAGCTACCATTAAAAAGGCTTTGACTGTACTCAGTGTTGGTGAGGATGTGGAGGAAGCAGAATTCTCAGACGCTGCTGGTGGGGATGTAAAATGATTGACAGCAGAGTAGGAGTTGCCTGGGGCTGGGATGGGAGGAAGGGATTTGAAAGGGCTTAAAACTTTTGTGGGTGTGGAGTATGTTCAACATCTTGATCATGGTGATGGTTTCATGAGATTTACATCTGTCAAAACTCTCAAATTATGCAGTTTATTATATGTCAACTATACTTACATAGAGCTGTTAAAGTCAGTGAAATATTCATCGTATGCCAGGTACAGTGCTGGCTGTTGGGGAAACTAAACACTACATAGTGTCTGCCCTCACGTCTGTGAATTCTGTGTAGCTTTCATTTTCTTTAACTGGAAATTAAAATTCTAACCCAGAATGTAAATAATATATTCTTTATTTTTCTTAGAGTTCCGTTCTCTCTTTTTCAAACATTTCATTTAGTTCTTGAAATGATATTTTTCGTCAATTCCAGTTTGCCCGAGGATTTTAGCAAAACTACTAGTTGAGCAAGAGACAAAAGCCAGACTAAAGGAGGGGGTGGAAGTGGGAGTTCAAGTTGTGCCTTTTTGATCCTTTCTCACTCAGCATGGCCCCTTTCTCACTTACAAATATGACCACCGGCCCTGGCTGGCGTGGCACAGTTTTTTGAAGCATAGTCCATGTACCAAAAGGTGATAGGTTCCATTCCCGGTCAGGGCACATACCTAGGTTTTGGGTTCAATCCCTGATCAGGGCGCATATGGGAAACAACTGATCAGTGTTTCTCTCTCACATCAATGTTTCTCCCTTCCTCTCTCTCTAAAAATAAAATCTAACAAAACAAAACATATCCTCGGATGAGGATTAAAAGAATATGGTCACCAGAAATTTAGATAGGGTTCAACAACTTTACCAATGGCCATTAAACCTTAGTAAAGAGCATATTGAGAAGCATTCACAAAAGTAACTTTAGTTTAAAAATGTTTTTCCCCTCAAGGAGGAAAATTTGCGGCATTTGACTTAATCTCTTTTAAAGTAAAGGACAAGAAGTATAAGGCTTGTTCAGTCAATATATAAGGAGATTATTTGCATATTGTCCAATCTAAGGTCCTGTCGAGGTGATGGGGATACTATTAACAATGAACAGGAACAGCAGTTGTAAACTGAACATCTCCTGGCCACCAGGATGGGTGGTCACTCCCATGTAGGGGGGCAGGTAAGTTGCTCAACCTCTTTTCCTAACTGTATTTGCTTTGTAGGGTGGAGGAAAGAAATGAAATAGGTTGAGGTGAGGGACAGCAGATGGATTAGAAAGCTAGGGAGAGGGGCCATGGGGGAGTTGAGGGGGTAAAGGACGTGCAGACAAAAAGTGAGGAAGAGATGGCAGGGTGGAGGGAGTTGCACAGGCACGCAACACTCCTGGCATGTGTGCAGGCCCCCCAAAAGTTAGCTGTCTGTCACATGGTCAGTGCAGCTGTTGGCAGTGGATGCATACTTCCTTCCAGTTCCTTCCAGCAAAGGCATGGACGCTCACACCTGCTCAGTGTTTTGAACACTTTGGTGGACTATCTGGCTCTCTTGGAAATACAATGTTTTTAGATGAAGAGCTTTTCATCTAAAGGCTCTTCCCCAACAGCCAGCACTGTGGAAACTTTGTGGAGAAAAATAGAGCATATCCAAAGGCCCAGGGGTGGGCAGTTTGAGGAAATGGGAGGCGATGGGAACGCTTCTTTAGGCTATAAGTGAGGCTCCCTGTGGTTTACACAGTCTGCCAAAGAGTGGAGAGACCATGGGGTTTTTAGTTGGGCACTCATGGATACAAATTTCGGCTGAGTCAATTACTTAGGGGTTACCTCAGCCTCTGATTTGTATTTTCTCAACTTTAAAAAGAGGGTAACAGCATTTAGCTCCTGACTGCCGATTGAGATAAGGAAGGCAAAGTGCTTAGTAAGGTATCTGGCACTTTGTCGGGAACAAGTAAATACTAGTTTCTCCCCCAATTCAAATCCAGGGGTAAACTAGGTAAAATGCAGCACAGCATTTTAGAGTCAGGCGGCTAAGAGAGGTTTGGTGTTTCCCAAAGTGTGTTCACCAGTTCAGTGAGCTGCTCATGTTAGTCTTGCCACAAAGGGTTCAGTCTTTAAATAAGTTTGGGAAACACTAGGTAGAACAAACTGAGTCTGGCTTACTGCAGGACTTCTCATAGCCTTTACAATGCTGATACCCCGTGAATTTCCAGGTTGGAGAGAGGATAATCTGTTCCTTGTAAAGGAGCTTCCCCCAGTTCCGGGCGCTTCAATACAGAACCTGAACTTTAAGTTGACAGACTGTGGGTCTGAGGTTTGGCTCTAGCTTAGAAAAATGTTTCCTTTGGCCCCCTTCAGTGTATATAAAAACTTGACAAATCAGTCTTTAGGATTGAAAAATTAAAGGAATTTATAAGAAAATCTGGGCTTGCTGATTATCTCCAAAAATGGGAGGGTCTCAGCACGGTGAGCCTGGATTCTCACAGTGACCACTGATCAGCCAGTGTTCCATTGGGATGGGATTTGGCTTCCAGCTCATCCCAGCCTTACAGAGCACATCTTACTAATTCACATAACCTGCTGGGAACTTGAGTCTGGGACCAAAGTCTAGGGCAGGTCCTTCTCTTGGCTGATGGGAGAACTGAATCCCAAGTTCATGTAGCGTTGGAATCAGGACCGGGTCCTTGGTCTCCTGACTCTTAAAGGCCAAGGTGATAAACAATTGTGCGACTAAGTTTATTTGTTCAGTACCATTCATTGCTGTCCAGGCACAACTCTCATGACTCACCTTTAGCTGCCCGGAACCCAATTTCTTTCCCCACTTTTTGCGGAGCTTGTGTGGCTTGAGTGGGGGATGCCGGGAAGACATGCACAGGAATCAGAGTTCCGTTGCCTTTCCCGTTTTCTGATCTCGAGCATCTGGGAGGGCTTTTAGGCAGTGGTGGGAGGCTTTGCCAGTTTTTCTCTAAATGCAGATCTGTTTCCTGGATAGCCCAAGCCAGGCAAGTGAAATTTCTCATTGTTGGGGTATCGGCTCATTTGGGGCATTGTAACTGCCAAACATTGGGACAGATTACTTCCCCAAAAAGGGGACATTTGCAGGGTGGAGAGTAGTTTTTTAATTTAATGGATTTCAAATTTTCCTTACAGATTATCAGCCTGAAAGAACCATTCAAATGCTCTTTCAGGAAACCCAACTGAAAGACGTCTGTAATGGTGGCAACACCTTTATATTTAAGAATCCCCATTTCCACCCCCAAAAAAAGACTCAAAAGTACTTTGCCCATGTTTCCTGGTCAATTTGGGAGCAGATCTGCAGCCGCACTCGATTATCTTGCCAGGAATGCCACCGTGCTACTTAATTCTGCCATGTCCTGGAGAGTTTTGGGATTCCGATGATGTTTAGCATAAAGTGTACATGGAATTCGCCAGAAAGTGGCTTGAGCTATCAAACAATGAGTTGGATCTCTCACACTCTACCAATCTGCTTGGCTCCTGAAAGCACAAAGCTATGCTTCCTGTTTCCCCAGCTTTCCCACATCCCTCTGAGTTAGCCTGTCTAAGCTGTAGGTTTGAGAAAGCTGCCTGTTGCTCTTCCATCTGACCTCCTTTCAGTAAAACTTATATGGATTTTATTGATAACTATTCTAAAAATTACTGCATCCTATAATCAGACTCAGAGTTAGGTCTATCTATTATTAATCTAGCTATTCATTCTCTCATCTAGTCTAATCTGACTTTTTCCTATAGCACCTTTACAACCAGAAATGCATCTGAAATAGTTTTTGCTGCACAAGGTTAACTCTGAAGTAGCAAACAAGGAGAGATGGTGCTGAATGCAAAGGTCCTGGCCAATATAAAAGTTCAGAAAATGCAGTGATACATTAGATGCTTATCTAGTTCTGAAGAGGTTGGCTTTGGTTAGTAAGAAAAAAAATTCAAGTGCTTTGAAATTCTTTTTAATTAAATATAGAAAATTGAAACATTACACTAAAACTGAAGTAAAACCTTCAAATACCAGTGGAATCAGGAAGGGAGGCATTTAGTTGTGCCTGAGAACCCAGACTAAGGATAGCTGACATAACTGAGCCTGAAGCTTTTAGCTCTGAGCTTCCTAGCAGCCTAAGTAAGAAAGGAAACATAACAAGTTACTTAGCCTGCATTATCTAATAGAAGAAAGTATGTCACCTCATCTGGAGCCCCCAACTGTTCCCTAATTTGAAGACCCTGGAAATTATCATGTGGCTCTTTATGTGGGACATTGTAACACAGGCTGTTGGGCAATAACATTAGTTGTTGTTTTTGCCAAAGTTGTCTCTAGAAGTTGAAAAAATAAACAAGTCAGTAGGAATGCGAAGAGTGTTTATGTAGAAGTAGAAGTGGACATCTGTGTTGTTTTTTCTGCCTAGCTTCATTTCCCATCTTCTCGTAACAGCGCCCTGATTTTGCTTTTGGGGACTATTCTTCCCCCACTCCAGTTGAGGCATAACTTCAGTCAGTTTAAGGGGGGACTGTCAACCAGTGTGTCCTCCTTTAGCTAGGGGGTTGATGTGTGTCCTAAATGTCTAGATTGATCAGACACATTTCTCAGGAGTTGGAATCCTGAGCAGGGTGACGAAAGGCTGAAAATAGCCCAAACCGATCATTCTGACCACTGTGATCTGAAGAAACTCTTATCCTGCTGCATAGACCCAGGAGCTGCTTGATCCCTGTCCTTTTGGAGTTGGTCTTTCTGCCCTCCTTTCAATCCAGTGTCACTGCAATCACTTGTTTATTTTTCTGCTCGAGTGAGCCATTGGTGTCCAGCGCTTGCAACCACAAACTCTGATTGCTATGCAGGTAGAATTTTCCATGAGCCCATTGATATGCAGTATTTAGATTCTGATTCATGAAATGTGATGTGTGGAGCAGAGCACATGTGTGGAGAAAAGCAAAGGAGTCATGCTTAAAGGATCGCTAAGACACCAACTAGAAACCCATGGATGCACACATGTCCCTCCTGATGGGTCTACTTTTCTTGCAAAAAGTATGCCTGCTTAACTGGGAATGAAGAAAGTCTCCAAGCATTTTTTTCTTCCTTGGAATTTCTAATGCACATACCCTTCCTTTAGTAAGTGCCACAGAACAAAAATAATCCTAATTATCCTATAGTCCTGGCTCACGGCTCCCATGTTCTGGCCCATCCTTGGAGAAAGATTTTTGTCTTCGTTGTTTACAAGGGTGTAGCCTGACTTTGGCATCTGCTATAAATCTTAAGGTTTTTATAACTTGGATGTCACTCTTGCCTTCCTGCCAAATTTCTGTACTGAAAAAGGAGAGTGCCATTTTAAGTAATGATGCTTTTACTGCATCCAAAATAAATAAGGTAATTTTGGTACACATTATAAAATGAATCTCTGTTGTCTATAAGTCTGGGGTAGAAATGGTTTCAGGGATACAAACAGCTGTTTTGGCCAAAGTAACTGAAAAGACACAGTCTCAGGCTGTCTGAGACTCAGATCTTGAGAAACATTTGTAGTTGTTGGTTAAAAATGTGAATGTCTCCTTAAGTTCACTCTGGGACAATGTGGGTTCTTTAATCCAGAAAGTGAAATACCTCCAACTTTGGCAGTCCTGGCTTTCTGGGTAGAGAATGTAGTTCCCTAGTTAGTCTTCAGGACCTGCTTTGCCACTTGATTTAATGCAAGGCGGAAATCTTCAAAACAAAGCTCTCTGGATCCAGGAAAGTTCATCTGGCATCAGTTAGCTGGGTGTCCCCCCACTTCCCCATTCTACCCCCTTGTCTTTTCTCTAGGAGCTCCATGCTTTGTGGAAAGTGAATGGCTTTGCAAAAGTGCAAATTTGGGAGAGTGTTGTACAACCAAAGAAAATTCAAATTAGTAGTCCCCCTGTGAGAATCCTCTTGGGGAAATTAAAATTATATTTAAATATTCCCATATATAGTACAGCCAATATCTGTTTTTTTGCATGTTGACAGACTTTCTGAATGATACGGCTCAATGGTTTTCTGGAAGCAAGGCGGTCTAGAGAATGAAGAATACAGCCTAAAAACAGTAGGTTTTTAGACTCTGCTGTGTTAATGGCAAATAGTGCAGCTCATTGCTGATCTCTTTACTCTTTGGCCCAGAGAACTGGCGTTTTTCTTCATAAGGTAATTTAATGCCCTTGTAGAACAGAGTCTGACCCGTGAGATATGTGCGTGTCCTGAAGAGGAGGGGACATGTGCTGGCAGGGTACCTAGGAACAGGGCAAGCATTCAATGAAAACTTGGAGAGAGTCTTTTGGAAATAAAACTTGACTTGCAAGGATCTCAACTCTACATGTTAGGTATGCTTACTCTGTGTTTTGGGGCAACATCTGTGTTTTCTCCCCTTAATTTTTTTTTTTTTGTGAAAGAAAGGAAGGAAAAGAGAAACATCAATTTGTTGTCTCACTTATTTATGCATTCACTAGTTGATTCTTATATGTGCCCTGACTGGGGATGGAACCTTCTTGCTTCTCTCTTCCTCATTTCCTCACAATTAATGAGCGTGAAGTTCTTTCCATTTCTGAATTTCTTTGAACTCTCCTGCTAACTGCGGAGTCTTTTAGACATTTTTTATAGCTTTCCCAAGGGGTGATCACCACCTCTCTTTTCTCCCATCTTCCTTTCAGTGGCTGAAGTCACAGCTGAATTGGACAAGAACAAATTTGGCTGTTGCTTCAAAGACATTTCTTTTTTGGGGGGCTATTTAAAAAAATCTTTCTTTTGTCCCTTTTTTTGCTTTGATTAAGAGGGCATTTATCTTTCCATTAGATGGTCATCAAAACTCATTTCTTGAGAGAACAAATGGAGTCATTTTGATTCAAGAACTGGAATAAATTGCACTTTAAAAAGTCTACCTTGGAACTTATCACATACCTGTTTTGGGTATGTGAAGGATCTGATGCTATTTATCTTTTATTTTTGTTTCAATCATTGGACCCTCTAAGTGGGACATTTAACTGTGCTTTGATGCCATTAATGCCTACTGCTAAATAAAAAATGTGTGATAGAGCAAATTATTTCTCATCTCTTGCATTTCTTTGGGCATCTCAAACTCAGGGGGATTTTTATGCGGCATAACAATTTTATAGTGTTAATATGTTTTTTAAACTTCACAATCTAAATAGGAGCAGAGGCCTGCCTCAAAAATTTAAAACTAGATTAAATTTGGCCAAAGCAGAAAGCAAACTCATAGTTTTGTTACAACTCATATCCTTGGGGTTCTGGGTAGTGACTGACAGGAGAGTAGACCCAACTAAAATGCTCTTATTAGGGATTAATAATTCTTGACCTATGGATCTTAGAACTCAGGAGGGTCATGGAATTATTTCAAGATATGTGTGAACCCTATGTGCATTATATATACATACCCTATAGACCAACATATGGACCTTGCAAATATATCAACCACCTTTCCAATCCTGTGTGTTTTATTAAAATAAATATTTATTTAAACTCATTAATGATTCATCATGGCTTTTAAACTTTATGCATATTTTCAATTACTGGTTACCAAAATACTATGTGTGGGTCAGCATCTTTTGGATTTAAAAGAGATCATGATATTTGAAAGAGTTGGACACTATGGATTTCATTAATGCTTTGTACGGGGGGTGGGGGGGAGGGGTTAAAGCACCCTGAATTTCATTGAAATGGGTCTCAGTGCTTCTTCTCATGTTCCTTTCTCTCAGGCTTTACTTTCAGCAAATGTTTATTGATATTTTATTTTGGGGTGAGGAACCAAACTAAATTATAAGGTGGGTCTAAAGAAGTGGTTACAGAAACTCCACATGCTCAAGAAGGTTTCAGGGAGTTAAATATAAAGTCGATTGTTGTTATCATGGAGGAAATTTCCATCCTGAGATGTGGTGCATGGTGAAAGATGAGGTCCTTTTTGTTGGGAAACGAAAGCTTTCCCTCGCATCCTACTCAGGAGGATCTTAACAACTTAGGGGCGAGGGCTGTGCTATCTGGCCACATGTTGCTTGGGAGAACAAATATTTCATTTAACTGGGCACATTTTACCCCCAATTGAGTCAGAGTTCTGTTAGCAAGGCCAAGGGGGAAAATGGCAGGCATTATATTGTCTCAACTACAGGTGCTAACTTTATAATAATGGCAGATGATATCCCCAGATTCTGTTTCTTCTTTTGCCTTAGAACCTTGGTGCTTTTCCCCATTGGTTTGGTGCAGTTATCTTGAAATTGACACAGTCCTCTGACATGAACGATCAGTTGTTGCTGGTCTGATATGGTATCAGATGGTTTTCTAGCCCATTTCTCAATAAAAACATCTTGTCCAATGGCATGTGTTGAGAATGCCAAAAGTATGGGAAAAAAAGAGACTTTGTGGTGAAAACAAAAATCTCATCTCAGTGTTCAGAGGTTTAGAACTTTTATGTTTGTTTGGACAGATGCTATTTGGCTAATTTCTTGTTTGGGAAAATGTTACTTAGTTTATATCTCTTGTTGCTTTTTTCCTCCTCTTTCTGCAGTCTTTTGCACATCGGATATGAGAAGACTGTGCGGAACAAGGCCAATGAATTAAAATGTTGGTGATTAGGCAGAACCTTTTCCTTCCTCTCTTTTGTGGTTAGTGTTTGTGAAGAAGTGTCCTTATCAGATGCTAAGGAGTTGCTTTGATGCTTGGGTTCAAACTCATCCACCATCTTCACCTCTCTCTACATCTTTTCATGAACCCTGGGCCATTCACTGCACTTTAGTGTTTTGATGTTTGATGCCTTTGCTGTGTTGTTTCCTTAGTTGAAATATTATTCATTACCCACATGCTCTGCCCAGGGGACCACAGTCCTGCCATAGCAGAGGAAACCGTCCCTCTTCTGCCTTTCCTGATCTCCTATTGCAATCAATCATCCCTTTCTTCTGGTGATCCACAGCTTGTTCTTGTGTTGCAATTATATTCCTTAGCTCATTCTAGTTGTTGTGTTTATTAGAATTATTTGTGGGCTTTCATCTCATGTGGGAAGAGCTCAGGAGATTTATCTCAGTGCTGCGGCAGATACAATGGCGTGAGCACGCTCCGCCTGCACAAGCTTCCTCGGCACCCCAGGAAGTGGCATCGCCCACCTGAGTAGACCCCCTAGAGCCCCTACATAGTACCCTGATCTTTCCTACTATTGGTTGCCCTATGGATGTTGTAAACTTCTGATTGGTCTGGAATGTTATATATGTTGCTGCACTCACACAATAAACTTGCATCTGCGTCACTGAACCTGATCTCCGGAGTCGGGCATGCTTCGTTAGGACTCCGTCGGCCTCACCCCCGCGGGACCCCCTGCTTCAATCTCATAAGTCTTTAAGCCCTAGAAGTTAGGGGCTGAGTCTTTATTCCTCATTGCATGTATCACTGTACCCAGCCCAATGCCTGGAGTATAAAGCTGGGATCACAATACAAGCCCATGAAACATATTTATTTATATAGTGCTCCAGTAAATGAGTGACATTGTATAATTATTTGTCAACTCTCTTAATTTCTGTGGAAGGAAAAGTGAGTAGTATGGCATACATGCCTTTATAAATCAGTAAGAATGCTAAGAGTAGACATTGACTTTTGTATTGAGACAGAGAGAGAGAGAGAGAGAGAGAGAGAGAGACTGACTCTGCGTTTATCTTTAGAGCCAGCAATTAATAGGGATGTGCACAATTCCATGTGACCATATTTAGCTCTTTGGAACATGTCCTGAGTCTCCTTGACATTTAAGTTAAAATATCTACCTTGTACCCAAGTTATTGCCTGCTTATTTTTGTTATACTTAATTTCAGGAATGTAAGAGACATCAACAGTCAGAGCCATTCATAATAAAGTATAATTAATTAAAATATGGAATATAGAAACTATCTTATTAGAGTTACATCTGTTTCTTGGTAATTGATTATGGTGAAGTTTCGGATGGGAGAAATTGTTAGATTGCTTTTCCTTAGGTAGGATAAACTGAACTGCAGCTGGGCATCATCGAGAAACCTGGAGGGCTCCAGGATTACTCAACACATTATTTGTTGTGCTACAAAGCAAGGAAGTTCTCAAAAAATTTAAAAGGATTATGTCAAAAGGACACAGAAGCTGGCTTGGTTTCCATTGGCCAAATATGGTACATGTTGAGCCTCAGAATAAATAACAAGTGTTGTGGATTATAGATCATTGAATAAAATAAGAATCTATGGGGCCACACTATTATAAACTGATATAAAAACAAGTAAATAGGCAAGAAAGAAAGCTCTTTTTTAAAAAAAATGTATTTTATTGATTTTTTACAGAGAGGAAAGGAGAGGGATAGAGAGCCAGAAACATCGATGAGAGAGAAACATCGATCAGTTTCCTCCTGCACACCCCCTACTGGGTATGTGCCCGCAACCAAGGTACATGCCCTTGACCGGAATCGAACCTGGGACCCTTGAGTCCTCAGGCCGACGCTCTGTCCACTGAGCCAAATCGGTTAGGGCAGAAAGCTCTTTTTTATTATACAATGTCAACTAATAAGTAAGGCAAAATGATGAAATTAGAAAATAACTATTTTGCATCCATCATAATAATAATTGGTCCAAGCAAGAACCATTACTGAATACTAAAAGGAATGGGTGGATATTTGATGAAGAACAGGATATTTGCCTCATCTTAAAGTATCTCCCCACAAATTATCAATTGAAAAAAGGAAAATAGAAATCAAATGGGCATCATCTTAAACAATCAAATTTAGCGTCACCCAGAATGGGGCAAACCATTATCCTGTGCCTCCTGATATGGGGCACTGGAAAGGACCACTTGCAGAGTGTTCCTGTCCAGGAGCACTTTACCAAATTACTGGCGCATGCTCTTAAAGATACCCATGCTGAGACGGATGAAGAAAGGCCAGGACACTGTTCCAGACATGACCACCAAGTGCAGTGCAAGATCCTGAATTGGATGCTGGACCAGGAAAATTATTGCAATAACATAAGACTTCATTGAGTTGGTTGGTGACATAGTTTTACTATGATTATTCAAGAGAATGTTCTTGTTCTTGGGAAATATAAATTGAAGTTTCTAGGCATGAAAGGGGAATGACATCTATCATCTGTACCTTACTCTCCAATGCATGTGATGGAAGGAGAAAAGAAGGGAGGAGACAGGGAAGGGAGAGAGAGAAAGATGGAAGGAGGAAGAGAGAGGAAGAGAGAGAGAGAGAGAGAAGAGAGAGAGACAGGAGGGGGAGAGGAGGAGAAAAGGAGAAGGGAAGGAGGGAGAAAGTGAATGCATGGTGAGAACAAGAATATATTTAAAAACAAATGTGGTTATGTGGTAAAGGGTATAACTATTCTTGATATGTTTTGGTAAATTTGAAATTATTTCAAAGTAAAATGGTAAAGAAAAACAAATTATGCATGCATGTTCACAAATGACGTTTCTGGTGGTTTGGGGCAGTGTCTGTTCTGTTTTGATCCTCACCAGGCACCCAGCGCAGAGCCCAGTGGCTGGCTCATGTAGGCAATTCTGAAATATTTGAAGGTTGCATGGAACCCAGGGCCTTGAAGTCTTTTGAACTGTGGCATGTTGATCTTTACAATGGCAAATGCCTATTTTGTGTGAGCTATTTTCATGTTCCGTTGCAGCTAGTTATGGCCATCTAGCTAGTTAGTTGTAGCCAGTGGGATGTAAGCAGATGGGAGCTTAAAGGGAGGAGGCCTGCTTCTCTGTCTCCCATTCCTCTGTTCTGGTGGGAATGAGAATGCAATGCTGGAGGTTGGAAGACTCTTTTAGCCCATCTCAGGGAGTCCTGCTCTAAGGATGGTGGAGCAGGAAGCCAGGCGGTTGGACCTCGATGCCAGGAAACTGCCACACTAGCCCCAGGCTGCTTACCCAGACGTCATTTCTTGTGAGAAAGAAATAAATGTCTGTTTTCTTTAAACCACTGTTATTTTGCCTTTTCTTTCATTTGCAACTGAAGCTAATCCTAAATGATACTCTGTGCTTTCTAAAAATCATCACCATTGAATTTGTGCTCCTCTCTGAGCTTTATATTCAGTTTGTCCCATAAACACATTAGCTATGGAAATCCTGTGGCCTTTAAACTGTTTGTCTTCCTTCTGTTTTCCTGGAGTAGACATTTTCTTATTGAGATAGGGATGCTGTCCTTGAGTTGGTGGGTTAGTATTTGTGGTTTGGTGAAAGTACCCTCCTCTTTCCTTGTCACGGCAAACCTTCTCCCATTTGCAAATTTGCTAAATTGGCCTGAAAAGACTGTGAGAACAGGCTTTCCTTGGGAGATTTCTTGTCCTGACAGAACCAGCTGGAGACCGGATGTGCAGAGGTAAGCACTTGGAATAATCAGAAAGTGGGAAATTTTAACGATTGCCAGTTGTCAAAAACATTTAACTTCAGTTGAAGGATTCGGAGCAGGTTCTTAAAGTGATCCTTCTGCCCGGGCAGTTTTGTTTAGCAAATCTTTGTACTTTCTGGAATCCACTCATGTTTTTACTTGTTCAGCGGATGGTTCTTCTTTTGGAACTATTTATTGCCGCTAAGGTTTGCGGTGCCTTTGGTCCCTCAGATAATAAAAGGGTGTGTGTGCCCACAGCACAACATAAATAGAGGAGCTGACTCCCAGCTTGTTTATTGTTAGGCTGGTATGTAAGCAACGGGCTTAATGCTGCAATTATGTGTATGTGTGTTCCTGTGCAGTGAAATTCGGGAACTCTAAATGGACCTTGTAGGGATATTGCATGGTGTTCTGTTAGTTCCTTTAATGTATTCATTTTTTAAATGTAACATGAATGAAGATTGTGTATACTTGCATAATTCCCATTGTAATGTTATTTCACGACCTGGGGGCACTGTAGTTTGAAGCATACTTCCCTTCTGGTGGGAGGTATTGATTACTGGTGCCCTGGCTCCTATGACTCTGGATGATAACTGGTCATCACTTGAATGTAAAGGTTTGTATTTGGAATTGCCATGAATTAAGTCTTCCAGCTCTTTAAACTCCCACTAGCTTAGGTAGGAATCAGGAATATATATATATTTTATTTTATTCCTATAGAAAAAAGAACAAATAGCTTATTTTTCTAGGGTCAACTGAAGAAGTCCCTGTCACAGTTCTGTCTGCAAAATAAAACAAAGTATCAAAAGAAATCAACAAGCAAATGAACTAAAGCCAAATTGTAGGGGGATGCATGATAAGAATGACTTAAATATTTCCCTGGCCTAAGTGTTTCTGGTATAATGGGAACTGGGCAGAACTACGAATAAGGAAATTTCCATTTAGTTCCAGCCCCACGAGGTCATCTCTGTATGACCTTGGGCATCTTACACCAACCTCTGCTCCTCAGGTTCCTCACGTAGTAAAGTGAGTCTAATAATAGAGTTCTTCTGAATGTGAAATGAGATCATATATGTCAAAGTGTTTTGTAACCTGGAAGTATGTCCAAATATTCTTTAGCAGTTGCTAATTCAGGGATCAGTATGCCCTTCCCCCAGACTTCCCATGCTGATTTTCCTGTACTCTGTGTTGTAGGTTAGGTGATTTTTAAGGATTTGTCAAACATTTTATATAATGTGCAAAGCTATATTCTGATTAGAGGGAGCAGCATTTCTTTACTCCCAGGATTACTCCTGTTGGTGAAAGTTTATGAGAGAAATTAGGGAAAGTAAATCAAAGTCGCCTGTCTCCCTTGCACTTGAGAGTAGATAGACAACTATAACTACCAGGAGGCTTGGGGTGTTGCAAGAAACATCATTTCATCTTGGCCCTGCTTGGAAGAGAGAGGCATGTGTCCAAGAGAGAAACTTCATGAGGTAGTGTGTTCTGAACAGCACAGAGGAAGTGGAGTGTGGGAGACTTACATGCACAAGAGTTTTAAACAACAGGTGGGTTTTTAGGAGTGTCATCAGGGAGAAGATGCCAATGCCATAATTAGGTTGAACAGCTCTTTTTAAGTGTAAAG
Source organism: Myotis yumanensis (assembly GCF_028538775.1). Classification (NCBI taxonomy): domain Eukaryota; kingdom Metazoa; phylum Chordata; class Mammalia; order Chiroptera; family Vespertilionidae; genus Myotis; species Myotis yumanensis. The sequence goes on along the minus strand of NW_027223759.1, from coordinate 28,898,917 downwards.
AAAAACATGTCTACTGGCAAGAGATGGGCTTTGTCACAGGTCAGACCTACAATGTGGGATTTTGATTTTAGACTGTTGCAAAGCAAATAACATTACATTTTTATTACCTGAAACTTCTGACTGTGGAGCTTTGAAGTTCTCCAGTATGGTTTCCCTATTTCTCTGAGCATCAGAAGTGACTAATGGCATGGCAGATGTCATACCTAATACTGCCAGCAGCAGTGCATGGTTTGGGGAGGATTATGTAGGAACCTTCTGATGGGAATTCAGAGAGCAAGTCTGGGAAATGAGGCTCCTAGGAGAAATGAGAAAGGAAGACTGCATGGTTTTAATTTTAAAAGAATGGAGAATTGCTTTGACTGGTTAGGCAATATCTTGAGATTATGGGGATGAAAGAGATATTTTTGCATTTGTACTAAACACATTATTTGGGGAATAAAAAAATACAAACAAAAAAGAGAAGATAAGCAGCCTTCTTAGGAGCAGTTACATAATTTTAATTGAGTTAAAATGAAGAAAAATTAAAGGACTTTGAAGGATTGATTTAAAAAAAAATTATGAGGTGGTCTGCAGAGTTTGAATTTGGGGAATGAGGGTCATGAATATTTGTTGATGAAAACAGTCAGGCTTGGTAGCTTCAAGGGGACTCCCTGCAGACAGACTTGATTTCCAGTTCTAGTTTTCACAGCTGGTTGCAGTTGCTTGGATGAGGATAAGAATCAGGGATATTTGGTTCTGTATTTGGAAAAAAATGATGCTCTATTGCTTAAAAATGTGACTGAAAAAAGGCTACTGAGTATGAGGTTCTTTCGGATATGCTGAGTGCCTAACAATAAATCCTGGTTTCTTTGCCTTATATTAAAACTCCAAATCTCAGTTGAAATAGTGGTTAAATGAGGTTGCACTAATTTTTGGTTGAGAACTAAAAAGAAACATATTTTGTTTACACAATGCTGGTTTTTGCTTTATTCTTATGTTTGTATTAGAAATGAGTAATTTGGTCCCAGAGAAAATACACGCGGGGCTTGCTGCCAAGACCTACTGCCAAACATGAGTTTTGTGATTAAACCATTCAATATTAATTGTTGCTTGACAAAAGCCCAATTAAGAACTTTAATTTTTTTTTTTTTTTACTTTTCAAGATGTAAAAAGAAAGCATTATAACTAAAATGTCTGAGCTAGGAAAAGTTGAGAGTTACCAAATTGGGCTTTGACCAGTATAGATATGACCTTGATCTCATCAAAATGAAATACTTTCATTCCTCTTGTTATTGGAGAGATGCAGATAAAGATGAATGAGCTTAATAGTAAGCCACATTGTTTCCTGTTTTCTTTGATTACTGTCTTTGGGTGGTGGGATTTTCTGTGAGGCAAATATTTTATTTCATTCTTGATTTTCATCTCTGGTCTTTAATATTCAAATGTCACGCAGTCATTTATTAGTTCAGTACGTGTTTATTAAGCACCTGACATAAGCCAGATGCTATGCTGGATGTTGTTTATGTCTTCTGGGAGCTCATAGTCTTAAGACTACAACAGACATGTAAACATGTCATTATAGTACATGAGATAACCGTTATGAAGACTGTCCTAGATGGAGATCCTTCACAGAAGAGGGTATGTCAGCTATTCAAGAATGAACAGGGATTTTCTAGGTAGAGAAGGCTACCTTCGGCATGGGTAAGAATGTGTGTAGAACTATGAATTCAGGTTCTTCCCAACCAGAGTGAGTGCACCATGTGAGGCTGGAGGCGGGGACGGACGAAGTGAAATAATGTAGAAACTAAAATGTTGATGTGGCATGATTGGGAAGGGACTTGTATGAGATACTCCTGAGCCTGGACTTCATCTTCCAAGCACTGGGAAACCACTGGTGGCTTATAGGAGACAGAGGACTCAGATGAGTGGTCTTAGGAAGATCATTCTGGGGGTGGCAGAGAAAAGGAACTAAAAGCAGTGAAATGAGGAGGCTGTTGGAAATGGTGTGGAAGGGGATAGAGATGTCATCTAAAGCAGTAACTGTTGGGGTGAGGAGGTGGCAGAGGGTTTGAGTGAATTAAGAGGCAGAATAGATTGACATCAGGTTAGGAAGAAGAGGAAATGTGGGGGATGATAATGAGGTTCCCAGTCTGGGCAGCTGAGTTTAGCCAGCCAGGTTTTGTGTAGAATGGACAGATTTCAGGTGGGACCAGTGTGGGGACAGAATCCCAAGTTTTCTCTTTGGACTTACAACTCTTTTAGCTTATGGGCATAGCGTTCTAGTTGTTATGTGGAGTATGCTGAGTCATAGAAAGTGGTGTGAGTTTTGATTTTAGCTGGTCTATAATTAGGCAGAACAGAAAACTATATTTTAGTTGTTGGATTAAATTTTTTTCCACCTCATGATCCAAAGGCAGAAAACTCTGCCTTTAAAATAACTATTTACTGAGCAGTAGCTCTCTACCTGCTATTATATTTAAGAGGTACTTGTTGTTGCAAATATTTCACAGGTGAGAAAACAGATGCTTATAGAGGCTAACAAATTTTCCAGGAGTGGTGCAGATGGAATCAAATCATGTCTTATTAAATGTAAAAAGTCTTATATTTGATTCTTATAAAATGATAACTTCTATGGGAAAAATATTGAAAAACATAAAAAATATTCTACATTAATAGCAGCAGCTAAATTGTATGGTATTTTGGTTCTTATTTGGTCATTTAAGCTGGTCACTAAAACTTTTCTGCCCATATGGGAAAAATAAAGCTTGGTTTATGCATTTTGTGATTTTTGTAGTACTTATAAACAAAAATCAACAGTTTTGTCAAAGAATGACAATAGAATCCAGAGTTCTAAAATGTATTGTCCAAGATGATCAGTGTACAAAGAAAGGAAATGAAACATATAGCCAAGAGAAAAAGGAATAAATAAAAACAGACACTAAAAAGACGCATGTTGGAATAGCAAAAAAAGACTTTTAAGCAGCTATTAAAAATGTGTTTAAGGAACTAAAGATTTATGAGGGAGAAAATAGAAAATGTCAATAGAGAAATGGAAACTGTCCAAAAGGATAAAATAGAAACTCTAGACCTGAAAAATAAAATATCTAAAATTTTAAAAAATGTTGCTATATGGACTTCACAGCAGATTGAAGAAGTAGGAAGAACAGGTCAGTGAACTGGAAAACAAATCAATGGAAAACAATCCAATTGAAGAACACAGAAAGAAGAAAAGATTGAAAAAACTAACAGAGCCTCAACAACTTGGGGGACACTTCCACAGTATAAGATACCTGCCATTTTGGTCCCAAAAAGAGAAGAGATGGGCAGAAAACAAATGATAAATGATGTTTAAATAGTACCCAAATTTATTGTAAAACATCAAGTTTCAGAGATGAGAACCTTAGGAAACCCCAAGTAGGAAAAATCCAAAGTAAACTACACTTAGGCTAATTGTCATCAAAATGCTGAAAATCAGAGTAATGAGAAAAATAAAAAAAAACAGCCAGAGGAAAACAATCTGTTTACTGAGAATCTACATACAGGGAAACAGTGATATGAGTTATTACTACTTCTCATCAGAAGTTACGGAGATCAGGAGACATTGGGGATGACTTTTTTAAGTGCTAAAAGAAAAGAATACTCTGTCAACTTAGAACTCTGTATCCAGGGGAGCTATATCATGTACTTGAGAATAGGTTAGTTTGAGTTAAACAGGTTTCTATACTTTATTATGACTTGATGGTAAATTGAGTTCTACAAAAGGACATCACATTATCACATTCATCAATTTCCAAGCATTTCTCTCTCTTTTTTTCTTTATACCATAAATCATTTATTCACAGAATGTCTTGGGGGGATTAGTTTTATTTGTTAAACACTTCTGGAAATACTTAACTCCAGGAATGAAAGTTGATATTATTTGTTCCTCATTTTTATGTTCCTGCTATCTCAGGATGAAGTGATTTTTTTTAAATCTGTAATAATGAAAATGTGAATGAAGTTTTACTTACATTATTTTTTCTTTCTTCTAATAGCATATTTTTAGGGTTGAATGCCTTTGGGTTGTTGCCAGGGGAAGTTATTTCCAGCAGGGCTAAATTGTTCAGTGTTGTCTCTTTAGACAGCTTTGATATAGATGAAAGTAGAATTCCTACCTTGAGTTCTCATTGCATACTTTATGAGTATAATACTGCCAGGAATATTGGTTGGTTTGGATTACAAGAAAACCTTATCGGTTGTGTCTCTGTTGCATGAGTATTTATGTGTACTCCTATGTGGAGTTCAAAAATGAAGTGTTGTAAATTAGTGCTATAAAAAAGCAAGTCATAAAGGTAGTCCAGAACTATATTTTAAATGACTTAAGCCATCTAGTTATAATAAAATTTCAACTTCTTTAAATAATTTAGTGAAGGATTGAGTTAAATTTTATTGCTACTGACTAAATATGACCTTTTCTTGTATGTTAGAAAATGGAGCTTGAGGTTAAGATCATCATGTAAAATTTGTTTTGAATTTATATTTATTTGTTGTGCTCATTTCCCATTTTTAAGTCCAATAATAGCTTCCCTAGATGACTAACTTACTCCGTTTCCACAAGGACTACGCTGATGCTCCCATTGCATTAACATCGATTGACAGATGAAGTTGTGCTTGTTTGTCTTATTTGTCTCTCTCTCTCATTTTATTTTCCCTTTAAACCAAAGATTCCTAACTAAAAACCACAAACTTCTTATATAGTAGTGGTTCTCTAATTGGTGATCTCCAGACCTTTCCCATCAATCACTAGGAAACTTGTTGGAAATGCAAATTATTGGCTTCTCCCACTGACCCTGAATCTGAAACTCTGGGAGTAGGCCCTGCAATCTGTGCTTTAACAAACTCTTTTGGTGAATCTGAGCCTCACTCAAGTTTGAGAACCAGTACCCTAAATAAAGAAACATTTTTGAATAGTTTTCCCACCCTGCTGGTTTTTCAACAACAAAATTTAAGTCCTTGGTGGTGGTAGTGGCAGGGTGTTGAATGAGTCCCTTTCAAACCAAATGGAATATATATAGATATTTAATATTTTTTTTATTGATTTCAGAGAAGAAGGGAGAGGGAGAGAGAGAGAGACATCAATGATGAGAGAGAATCATTGATCGGCTGCCACCTGCACAGCCCCTACTGGGAATCGAGCCCGCAACCTGGGCATGTGCCCCAACTGGGAATTGAACCAGTGACCTCTTGATTCCTGGGTTGACACTCAACCACTGAGCCATACCCGGCCAGACCCAAGTGGAATATTTTAAGCAATAAAAATAATTAGTGCTAATTACCAAGAAATAATAGGACTTAATATTTAGAGTACATTTTTCTTTGGGCCAAGTCCTTTGCATGTCTTATCTCCAATAATTTTTTAAAAATATATTTTTATTGATTTCGGGGAGGAAGGGACAGGTAGAGAGAGATCAAAGAAGCATCAACGATGAGAGAAAATCACTGATCAGCTGCCTCCTGCACACCCCCCACTGGCATGTGCCCTCACTGTGAATCGAACCGTGACTTCCTGGTTCATAGGTTGACACTCAACCACTGAGCTACGCCAAATGGGCTCCATCAATTCTTATAATATTCCTGAGGTCAGTACTAATGTGATGGCTGTTTCCAGGAAGGAATCAGGTTTAGGGAAGATGTTGGCCAAGGTCAAGATGTGTAGTAGGACAGCCAGGATTATGGTGCTGGTCAGACTTGTACTAGCAGTGACGTCATGACCCACTCGTAATGCTATGTGAACACTTCACACAGAGCTTATCTCCATCTGTCCTTGCCCATCTCTCCCCTGTGAAGCTAGAGACCTATTTGCAAATTCAAGAAGTGGAGTCAGAGTTCATGTCTTTGCAGATAAATTCATGTCTTTCTTACTCATTTGTGACTTATCCCTCTCCCAAATTAATATTCAAAGCTACTTTGATCAGTAGGATGAATCTTATACTTTATGGCCTGTACAAACAAATTTTTATAGCCTGTTTTCTTTCAAAAGCTTATCTCATTCGGGAAGTAACCAATTCACTGACCTTTTATCTTTGGGCTCTAGTTTGTGGTTTTTTGAAACTTTCCAAGATCAACTGAACAATGATATGTTTTGGCATTTTAAACAGTGAATAGAGTATCAAGCTGGATGATTTTGAAAGTAATTAAAGCTTGAATGAAGTCTGTATCCTACTGAGTTATGGTGCCTCTCTTTAAAAAAAACACAAAACTTTATTGGATGATTAGAGGCAGGCTTTTAAATTCCATTCCTGGTAATTGAGGGATTTATTTTACCTCCAAGATATTTTTGTCTTCTTGACCATCAAGGAAATAGAATATTTTAAAGAAGTAAGACAAACTATATTAAATGGAGAGAAAGGGCTCTCTAAGTTGAAACTTAATGTCATCAATTTTTAACATGAAAGTAAGAACTTAAATGAACCTTCAAAGTTACTAATTAATTTGATGCTAGCTCCACCCCTCCCAACATGTAGACTCCATTTAGTAGAGGAGTCTAAAAGACGGACATTAATTAAAATTGGGATGATTAATTTGATTATGTGTAAGTCAGAGTAAATTGATTCCAATGTCAGTATAAATTAACTGCAGTGTTAATAATTCCATAGGCCCCCTTTCCATGGTTTGTTTCAGTAATTGAGAGTTTATCAGACATTCTTAAGAATTCAGAAAAAAAGCCTTTGTGTTTTGGGGGAGAATAGGGTGGAGGGCATACAAATTTAGTTACTTACAAAATGTCACATATACTCCAAATTCTTATTTCTGTTAAGGGAGCTTTTAATTTTAAGCAGAATATCCATGGATGTTTCTCCTTCTCCTTCCTCTTCTCCCTCTGTATTTAGTCTATTTCTTTCCTCTTTCTCACATCACGTACACATGGAACAAATGAACAGCTTTGCACTTGCCTGAGATTCAAAGACTGTTCTTTTTTTTAATGCACATACTGGGTCATTGCAAATTGCTTGACCTTCAATGCTTCAGCTTCAACCAAAATTGCATGCTACCTAGAGTATAATGTTTGTTAGGTCAACTTGGTATGGCAGTATTTTTAGAGGACACGCTTAAATGAAAAAGAAAAAAAAAGTGGTAAGTGGAAGTGTTCATGTGACATTGGTTTACTTCTTTCCCACCCAAGTGATTCAGCACTGTGGTGCTCTTTTCATGGGTCTGCTGTTCTCTCTGCAACACTGAGAAGTGATGATGACTGCATATTTTCTCCTAAGCTCTTTAATATGTTCTCAGAATGAATAAAAGTTTGGGTTCAGTTATTATTATTATTCTCTGGATGTAAAGGGATTTCTTAGTTCCTGAAGTGGATCATTGTCTTACTTACACATGACCTACCACTGAGTTCTTCTATTTGCTTTAATTTATTCATGTTAGGGTGAGGTTTTAGAATATTTTAAAAACATTACATCATCATCTATATCAGGGGTCAGCTATATGTCTGTGTGTGTGCCTGTGTGTGCACAAGGGCTGAGCAGGAAGTTTATTAGACTTTATGGAATATTCTCTACCATAACTCTACTCGGATGTCATATGAAAACAGACAGTACATAAAGGAATGGACATGACTGTATTGCAAAAGATTTTTATATATTAAAACAAGTGGTGACTTGATATGGCCCAAGCTGTAGTCTGCTGTTTCATTCTATATAATAAAACCCTAATATGCAAATTGACTGAACTGTGGAATGATCTAGGGTACAACCGGTCGCTGTAACGTGCACTGACACCAGGGGGCAGACGCGTTTGCCCCCCCCCCCCCACCGCCTGCCCCGCCCTGAGGGAGGCAACCAGCTGCGGTGATGGGGGGGCGGGGATGAGGCTGGCCAGTGGGTGGCACCAGGCCGCCAGTCAAGGCGGGTGTTGGCAGGGGGGCACCCTGATCACCCTGCCTGCTGGTCGCCCCACAGATGGCCCTGAGTACCGGCCAGGCCTAGGGACCCTACCCTATATATTGGGAACAGTCTCTTAGATTTAAAAATTAAAACCTGGCAAGGCTACTCTAACACTGAAAAAACAGGAAGATGAAGCAATGACATGCATGGACTCTGGCTTGCACATTTTGTAGTCAGCCCTGATTCTGACACTTATAACTGTGTGACAAAGTCAATTACTTAACTTCTCTCTGCTTCAGTTTTTCCGCCTATAAGATGGGGAAAATAGTACTACTGCCTCAGAAGGATCATGTTATGTACTACTTTTGATAATCAGGGCAAAAAAAATGTAGCTGCCCATACAATAGTAAAATGCCTTTCACCTGTATGAAAAGTATGGTCACTGGTGCATGCAGCGTCCCGGATTTGAGAGGGATGTCCGACTGTTGGTTTAGGCCTCACATCCCCCAAGGGGTCCTGGATTGCGAGAGGATGCAGGCCGGGCTGCGGAACCTCTCCCCCTGCCTCCCCCCCGCCCCCCGTATGAATTTCGTGCACTGGGCCTCTAGTGTTCTATATTAATAGCTGTGGACTTATCTGTCCTCCATAATTTGTTTTCCTCCAATTCAACCTATTGGTCCATTTCTTCTCTTTGAAGAGGATCACGTGCTTTCCTTCTTCCCCATCTTTGCTCAAGCTGTTCCTCCCGCCTAGAACCCTTTCTTACCTATTCAAACAGAATGCTGCTCCTTGAAGGCTCCTAGGATGTGAAGGTGACCTGGTGGCAGCCTCTATTCTCCACTGACAACCAAGGTTTATTCAGTTAGTTTGACCATCTCTACTGGCTTCTCCTTCATCTTTTGCCATTCCAGAAAGGTCCCCCTTGAAGTTGCTCTCTCAGTGCAAAAGTGTGGTCTTCTCCCACTCTAACTGGTTTGGCTCAGTGGATAGAGCATTGGCCCATGGACTGAAGAGGTCCCGGGTTCAATTCCTGTCAAGGGCATGTACCTCGGTTGTGGGCTTGATCCCCGGCCCTCTTTGGGACACGTGTGGGAGGCAACCAGTTGATATATCTATCTCACATGGATGTTTCTCTCTCTGTGTCTGTTCCCCTCTCTTCCACTTTCTCTAAAAATCAATGGAAAAACATCCTCTGGTGAGGATTAACAACAACAAAAAAGTATGGTCTTCTCAGATAGAGGAGGCTGTTTGTTGGTCAAGGGGAAGTGGTGGTTTTGCTCTGTGCCACAGCAGGGCTTCTGGGAGAACCATCTCCATGAAGCTCCGACTGACCTCTCTATCTGGAATGGCCTCCCTGCCCTTCTGAATCCCCTGGGAGTTTTTTGGCCTACCATCATGAGGTATTTCCTGCTTCTCCCTGCTCTTCCTTCTGTTACTTGCTTTTCTTTGGGGTGAGTTTATGTTAGGGGGGTACATAAACCTAAAGGAGGGCCTCTTTCTAAAAGTGAATATGCAAATTGACCCTTTCAGTGACTGTCTACATGTCTATAATTTTCTTAAAAGCTGACACCCCTTACTAAAATGACCATAGAGTGAACTGCTTGCAGCCTCATGCAGGTCATCTTTGGGGTGATATGTTGTTGCTAGATCTCCTGGAGTGTTGTTCCAAGATGATGTTCATACCGTTTCCTCCAAAACACAGGCTTTGGTTTTCTGCTCCATTGAAGAACTCCCAAAGAAGAAATGCCTTGTATTTTGCCAACTTTGCCACAAGCTGCTTCTTGTGTCCAGCAAACCACCTGTCCTTTTTTGTCTTGCCCTGAGGGTACCTGGAAGCCATAACATTGACTCTTTTCAGAGAGATCCTTCTAGTTTAGGTTTCCTCACTTCAAGCTAGAATGGCTAGTATCTGCTTTCCTTGAGTGATTTTAATCTCTCATGCCTCCAGCCCATCCATTTGAAGTCCCTAGCAGGATTCCAGTGTCCCTGTCATGACCTTACCCCCTTGCCCAAGAACAATGATATAAAACTAGTCATTGCAACTGATGTCAGGAAAATGACATCAGTGTGCCAGTGACTATTTCAGGGATTAATATCAGCATTGAAAAAAGAAGTGTTCAAAAGTCAGGTAAAATCAGTGAAAATAATCTGAAATTTCAACTGGAAATAGAAAACCAGATTGGGAAATACCCATCTGGCTGCTGTGGGCTCTCCTGCACCCTCCCTCCCGCTGTGTCTCCTGGAAGCTGCTGTCTCTGCTGACTTGGGCAGCCTGCTTCCAGACTGCCTGCTGCTTTGCTCCCCTGAGTGTAACTTTCAGGACCACAACCTCTGGGCAGCTCCTCTGCTCTGCCTGCTGCTCTGGGTAGAGTTGTGTTCGTTTTGATTAATTTCTTCTCCTGAACTGGATCTTACTTTTCGTTTCTCCAATGGGGAGACACACTACTTCTCAGGGCTCCTCCTGCCCTAGGTATCAATGTTTTGATGATGCGGGGTCGGGGGTGAACTGGACCTGTAGGAGCTGAGAGGTAAAGAGGAACAGAGAAGGCTTTGAGGGTGGGAGGGAGGAGGAAAGCCTGGAGAAGGCCCAGGGAGGGGGGAAGCTGCTGATCAGCGTATGAACTAACAGTATCACAACTAGCATTTCAGTACTTAAAGCATGACCTGTTGGATGACCGGGATGCGGAAAATGGGACTTTGAAGTCACTAACAATGTAAAAGTAACCATTAATATTTAGTGAGGGTTGTTATAAGTCAGACACCATGCTAGGTACTCAAAGTATTCAATCTGTTGTAATAATAATAATAGCCGTTCAAAATAGGTCCTTGTTTGACAATAACATGGCCATCAATAATTTCAGGCTTGCCTACCTGATCATGTTAGTTTGCTGTTCAGTAAAGGAGATGAGCACACATCTGTATATGCCCTCCATCCCCCACCTCCTGAAATGTCCACATTCTAATACCTGAAACTGAAGAATGTCCTGTGTGTTAGTTTCCTCTTGCTTCTGAAATAAATGATCACACCTTTAGTGGCTTAAAAGCGCAGGGTTATTATCTGACTGTTTTGAAGATCAGAAGTCCAAAATGGGTCTCACTGGGCTCAAACTAAGGTGTTCGTAGGGCTGGCTTCCTTCTAGAATCTAGATGCTCAAGAGGAGAATTTGTTTCCTTGCCTTTTCTAGCTTCTAGAGACTGCCTGCATTTCTTGGCTCATGACTCCTTTTTGTCTTCAAAGCAGGTCGAGTCTTATCCACAATGCATCACTCTGACACTGACCCTTCTGCTTCCCTTTTTCCCTAGTAAGGAACCCTGTGTTTACACTGGACCCACCGGGTAATTCAGGCTACTCTCCCTACTTTAAGGTCATGACTGACAACCTTAATTCCACCTGCAGCCTTAATTCCCCCTTGCACTCTACTATGACACAATGACAGCTTCTGAGGATTAGGTCATGGGCATCTTTGGGAGTCAGTATTCTGCCCAGCACATTACATAGCAAAAGCAACTTTGCAGATATAATGAAGGTTATGAACCTTAATTAGGGAGATTATCGTGGATCATCCAGATTGGGCCAGATGATTTGAGCCCGTAAAAGCAGAGAGCTTTCTCAGGCTGAGTCAGAGAGATGCCACAGCAGTGAAGGTGTTATATGGCTCCACCTGCACAATGCTGCTGGGTGAATCTTTTTGAGTTTGCTTTTATATATATTTAAATTTATCTTCATTGTTGAAAGTAATACAGGTATATCGCCCCCCCCCACCCCCCATTGACCCCTTCTAGCTTGTCCCCGCCCCCGGCCCCAGGCCTTCACCACACTATTGTTCACTATTGTTTGTGTCTATGGGTTATGCATATATGCACACAAGTTCTTTGGTTAATCTCTTCCTACCCACCCAATCCCACCTTCCCTCTGAGATTCAACAGTCTGTTCCATGCTTCTATGTCTCAATATCTATTTTGCTCACCAGTTTATTTTGTTCTTTAGTGAGTTCATGCGATATTTATCTTTCTCTGACTAGCTTATTTCACTTAGCATAACACTCTCCAGATCCATCCATGCTGTCTCAAATGGTAAGAGATCCTTTTTTTTTTTACAGCTGCATAGTATTCCATGGTGTATATGTACCACAGCTTTTTAATCCACTCATATACTGATGGGCACTAGGCTGTTTCCAGATCTTAGCTATTGTAAATTGTGCTGCTATGAACATAGGGTCATATATTCTTTCTGATTGGTGTTTTGGGTTTCTTAGATATATTCCTATAAGTGGGATCACTGGGTCAAGTAGAAGTTCCATATTTAATTTTTTTAGGAAACTCCATACTGTTTTCTATAGTGGTTGCACTAGTCTGCATTCCCACCAGCAATGTACTAGGGTTCCTTTTTCTCCACATTTTTTTCAGATGTCTCTTGGCCTTCTGTATGTCTTCTTTCAAACAGTGTATATTTAGGTCCTTTGTCCATTTTTAAATTGGATTGTATTCTTTTTGTTAAGTTGTATGAGTTCCTTACATATTTTTGAAATTAACCCCTTATCAGATGTGTCATCGCCAAATATGTTCTTCCATGTACTGGGCTCCCTTGTCATCTTGTTGTTGGTTTCTGTTGCTGTGCAGAAGCTTTTTATTTTGATGTAGTTCATTTTGTTTACTTTCTCCTTCATTTCCCTTCCCAAGGAGATGTATCTGCAAACATATTGCTACACGAGATGTCTGAGATTTTGCTGCCTATAGACTCTTCCAAGATTTTTGTTTCACAACTTATATTAAAGTCTTTTACCCATTTTGAATTTATTCTTGTGTATGGTGTAAGTTGGTGGTCTAGTTTCTTGTACATACCTGCCAATTTTCCCAACATCATTTATTCAAGAGACTGTTTTGACTCCATTGTATCCTCTGCCTCCTTTGTCAAATATTAATTGAGTGCAATGGGTTGGGTCAATTTCTGGAGTTTCTGTTCTGTTCCATTGGTCTATATACCTGTTCTTGTGCCAGTACCAGGCTGTTTTGAGTACAGTGGCTTTGTATTATAACTTGATATTTAATATGGTGATCCCTCCAAATTTGTTCTTCTTTCTCAAGATTGCTGTGGCTATTCAGGCTCTTTTTTGGTTCTTGATAAATCTGGGAGGGTTTGTTTAATCTGTGAAGTATGCTGTTAGTATTTTAATAGGGATTGCATTGAATCTATAGATTGCTTTGGGTAGTATGGACATTTTAATGATGTTATTCTACAATCCATGAACATGGTATACTCTTCCACTCATTTCTACCTTCCTCTCTCTCTTTTTTTCAACACTTCTGCTTAGGTACCTTGCTTCTACACTGCCCTCTCTGCACCAAAGCCTCGAATGAGTAGCTATAAATGTACTTCCTGTGCTCTGAGTTAAAAAAACACACACAAAAAACCCCCAACACACACACACACACACACACACACACACACACAGACTTTTGCTCTGATCGGCTCAGGTCTACTGGCTCCAGACTCCACAGTGGCCAGCAGCCCTGCTGCCTTTCAAGGTTGGATGTTACATGAGCTGCTGGTCTAGGCTCTGGTGCTCCAGGCTGTGAATCCCAGCCTGAGTTCCAGGCCTCTATCTTCTGCGGGAAAAGACCCTCCAGTAGCACTCTCTCCTCATTCTCAGCCTGCCACCCATGAAAGCTGGGTTAGCCTCTCTCCCAACCTCACCCTTTCTACCAGTCGACAGGTATTTTCTGTCCTTCCTTGATATTTATCCTCCTCAGCTGGACTTCAGTTGGTAATTCTGGGTGTATATTCCCCACATTAGTTTTACTTCCAGTCTGGCCCTGGGAGGAAGTGCAAGAAAGGTCTGCCATAACTATATATTTAGTTATGTTTCTAGAGTTTGTATTTGTGTGTGTAAAATATATTCAATTTATAGTGAGCTATATTTTGAAAAGAAGACTGTGATTTGATATAAAAACTGAAAATACAATCTTTTTCATCCCCGGTAACTCGTACAAGGCTTCATGAGCAGATATTACTAAAGCCCCAAAGGCAGCAATACATTTCTCTTGTTGATTTAAATTCCATTAGGATTCAAGCTTGTGAAACAAATGTTGAAATTGTATAGCTGACAAACCAGATGACTTAAGGGGGCTTTATACCAAACCATCCTATGGAAGTTATTCACAGAACTTCCAATTTAAGAGATAAGCAAGCTTTGAATCTGAATGGTGTCTAATCTGAGTGTGCAATCAGGACCAAGAAGGGTTTAGATTGCAAAACACAGGCTGCAGTAAAGAATTTTAGCCCTTTAAAACCCTAGTGGTCTCTGCTTCACTGACCAAATTCATCATTTTTCTTTCTCTCTTTCTCCTGTTGATGTAAGAAATATCTAAACCTATAGAGACTTTATGAGTTTATTTGAGCAAATTGCCAGGAAGCAAAATCTTAACAGATTAAAATAATGCTCTGGAGAATGGCAGTTTTGCTGTTTATATTATACATTGAAATCAAAGGAGAAGGCATTAGGAGGGTTGCATGAAATCCATTGGTGGTAGGTTAAGGGGGCAGGAGAAGGCAAAGCAGGGAGATCTCTGGGATTGGAGAAAAAGCAAAATGGGAGAGATACAGAGTTCTTTTACATTGAGGGTACAGGATAGTTAACATTTACAGAACATAGAGATGCATGGGGGGAACAAGATAACAAGAGGGGTTCTGTGGTCCCTGCTCTGGTGTCCAGGTTTGGTCCTAAGGGGTCTGGACAATGAGATTACTCTGAAATTTCAAAGGAATGTTATCTCAGATGCAAAAAGACAATAGACAGCTCACTTGTGATAGAGATTAACTTTTGTCAAGGAAGCCACAGGACATGAGTACCCACTATGACCTGCTTTTAGTTAGGAATTTTTATGTTCAGACCATCCAATATAGTTACTTTTGGTCTCTGAGTTTGTAGGGCCTGCCATGCAGACCTCCCCTGAGTTTCTCAGGCTTAGTATGTGGCCCCCCCTTTTGTCCCCCTGATGGCATAGTGCAATGTGGTACCTGATTTTGGCACCAAATAACAATTCTAGATACCTTTAGTTTACCTGCAGCTACACCTAAAACTCCTTCACCACCATGTATTAGAAATGATTAGTCTGTTTTTAGATTGGCACCCTTTCCCAGGCCAAGGTTAAACAATTACTCAGAGAAATGTACAAGCAATGAATTAAAATGTCAGAAAAATATCACATGATCAGGTGTACTGAGACAGTGGTTTTACTTCATGATGTCTTAACAGAGCTTTCTCGTGGCAAGCCGTATGTCTTCATGAAAGTCTTAATATGTACCATATGTGTAAATAGAAGGGCTAACTAAAACTTAATAGATAACCAGCATGAAGTTATTGAATGAAACATGTGCATTAAGCCAAGTTGAAATGTGCTCTTTGTAGAATCACCATGTCGTGATATAGCATACATGAAGCAAAGAGGGATTCTTACTTTTGGGATTTTGATGATGAACTGTAGCTCCAGCAAGAAAGAGGTACATATGGGAGAAGCCAGGTGGTAGATGCAAGATGTCCACCTGAAAATCACCTGAAAATCTGTGGATATCCTAATTTGAGTTGTCTGTATAGTGGATCACTTTGATATGAGGAAAATTATATAAAAATGAATCATAAACTGACCATGCATCACTTTTAAACATTCCCTGGTCATTCATTTATTCACTCACAAATCCTTATCCAGCCCCTACTGTGAATCAGTCTTTATTAAACACACAAACATAGTGATGGCTAAGGTTGAAAGGGAAGTCAGCAGACCATGTCTCTGTTATTCCACTTTGATGAGACTCCAAGTTATTGCCCTCTAGAAAGACTTTGTGGTGTTTCTTGGAGATAAGGTGTATTTCTCACAGCAAATAATGTAAAGGACCAACAAGCAATATGTTCTCTCTTCAAGGAGAAATGCATTTTTAACAGGTTTCAAAACTCCTGTTTTGCTAAAGCCAAAGATACTTCTTGTGGTGAGATTTCAGGCACCAACAGAAGATACTTCTGTGTAGAAATGAATCTTTTCATTAATCTTTAAGATTATTTCAGGAAAATAACTACCATCATGGTTTTATCAGATACATTTTTTTGCTTAAATATGAAAGAGTGAAAATTTCTATCCACATACATTTCTTGCGTGTTTATAAATTACATATATATGCACACAAAAGAAGCATGGGCTCATTAAAAAACATTTTTAAAGCAGAAAACTTAATCCTACATTCACACTCAAAGATATTTGTTAAAATTCTTTGGGGCATTGCCATTCAAGGTGTAATTTCTCATCATACTTTTGAAAAAATATAAGTATATATTTGTTAGATATATGCACATATTAAACAGTAAATGTAAATTTTAATTAGTTTTTGTGGTTATGTTATCTACTTAAAGATGTGTGAACCTTGACATGAAAGTCAACATACATATAAGTATTCTTTGTGGTTAGGTTGTTCTGGACTCAATTCCAATGACTTGGGTTGTTTCAGATCTTAGGGTACTAAATTGCTAGAACCTCACCATTGTAAACTGATGATTTTAACAGGAATACGACTGCTTCTAATAGAAACACTTTTTACATTGGTTTAAACAAATAGGAATACAATTCCCCATGTAACAAGTGTAGAGATGAGTGATTACTGGTATTGGTTGGATTAACTCCTCCACTGTGCCATGTAATGGCAGGTTCTTTGTGTCTTCCTGTTATATTGAATTTGGTATGTTGACCTTCATCCTTATGCTTTGAAAGATGGCTGCTGAGACTCCAGTCATCATATTTATGTTTAGAGATGAAGGAGGAACAAAAGGTACTATACCTTTTGGAGGGAAATTAAAGGTTTCCCAGTAGAGTCTGTTTACCTCTCATTGGCTGGCTTTGTATTGCAAGCCTACCAAGCCTATTTAGCATTTCAAGCCTTGGAAGAGGAAGGCTGAGGTAAAGGGGAGTGGGGAATTGCTCTTGCCAACAGGATCTGCAACATTAATAAATTGTAATTGCTGCTCCTGCTTGGCCATCAGTGAATATATAGATGGACATAGTGCATAGAATGAAGTCATTTGACCCAATGCCGACTGATAGACTTTCTGTGATGATGAAAATGTTTAGTAATCTATTCTGTCTAGTGTGGTAGCTACTGGCCACCTGCAGCTCTTGAGCAATGGAAATGTGGCTATTGTGACTGAGGAACTGATTTTTAAATTGTATTTAAACTTTAGTAAATTTAAATGTAAATAATCATATGTGGCCAGGTTCGTGGTTACCATATTGGGCATCACAAGTTTGATAATTAAACCTATTTGAATAATTTTGGGGAGCAATGTTGACATTTGAAAGATCAAGCTCTTTTGTGGTTAAGTGTGGTTATAAAAAATGCATGTTGCAAGATGGCTGTTTCCTCATGTGTTTGTCTTTATTTTGTATTTATTTATTTGTGCTTTATAAAGTTAGCCCAAAGATCAGTTTCTCTGACTAAGCACAGATTTCTTTGAAAAAAAAATTTCTATGCTGGAGAATGCTCTTTTATAGTTAAGAAAATATGACACCATTGCAAATGTAAAAAGTAAAATTTAAACACCCCATTTTTGTGCAGGTCAGCTCTACTTTGGAATAAAGAGTGGAATAAAGTGATCCTTAAAGGGGGTCATTCTTGACAGTTTTGCTCCTTGTTATCTGCTGTTGTATAAACTGTAAGAGTATTCCACCCCTCCATCACGAAGCCCCAGTTGTTGAAATGTGTGAGTTTACTTTGGATTTAATTTTATTCCTGGCAAGTTTCATGAGAAAGAAGTCTTAGAGAAGACCAGGGAGTTTTCAGTGCTGGGACTCCTCTGGCTCTAATTTCCTCATCCACGTGGTTGTGGCTGAACATCCCAGCAGTGTTCTTTGGCCAAGCTCTGGGGGCCACACTCTGATGGCCAAAGCCCTGATGGAATGAAGATGTCCATGTTGGAACAGTACGCACATGTGCTGATGGGAAACCTCACTGGCACTGGGAGGTCTAGAGCCTTGGGTGGGGTCACATGGAATGGGAGGTGTCATCTTGTGCTAAGTTTTGTCAAGTGTGACAGCAACCAGTCAGTTTATCCTCCAAGTTAAAATGTTCATATTACTCTTCGGTTCAACAACAATGTGCCTTTTGCTTTCTGTGTGTCAGAATCAAAGTATTGACATGCTCAAGCTCTTAAAAGTAACCCTTAAACTAATTCTAGAAAGTTGAGAAATATGACTGGGCCACAGACCTAGGTGGGATGTGGACTCAGCCACCTAATTGTCAGACCAGGTGCTGGAAGTACTATGACAGGTTTGCTTGTCCATTAAAGCAAGAACTGAGATTTGTGTAAGTGTCCCAGCTGAAAAAACAGATGGCAAGCTAAGGATCAACTGAGGTGACTTTAAGAACGGACTGTGTGCGAAGTGGAGACAGGGTTCAGAGGGTGCACGAGATGATGAAACACCAGCATGGCAGGATGCTGTTATAGCCTCTGGGTCTAAACAGGGCCCAGTGGAGCCCAGGCCTCTCCTTGCTGAATGGGAGCTTTGTCCTTGGGAGAGTGGCCATTGGGAACACCCTGGTCCTGCAAGAAGAATGAGAGAAGAGGTAATAATACCTTTATAACTCTTTCCAGTTGCTTCCTATGCTTATCACTGCCTAACCCTGAGGGCTGGTGAAGGACACAACCCACAGAGGGTGAGAATGGCCCAGGCTATTAAATACTCAGATGCACACTAGCTAATTCCATCCTCACTACAGGCTTTATTTCACTAATACAAAGAAGACAGAAGCTCAGGGAAGTTATGCAAGTCTCCTCAAATCCAATAGTCGGTCAAGTCAGACTCTGGCATCCTAGCTCTAACTTCTGTGAGAGGGACTGTCATGTGTCAGAAGTTGAAGCGATATGGAAACCATATCTGTGGTTACATAGCGATGAGAATGTCCCTGCCTTCCATTTCCTGACATTATTGCATGAGACCCTCACAGTGTTCTTGGGAGTTAACCAAGTTAGGTATTATTATCCTCACTTTACTAATAAGAAACAGCAAAGGTTTGGGCCAAAGAACCTGCTGCAAGACAGCATCTCAGAGCTGGCATTTGAATACAGGTTTTGTGATTCTGAATCCATCGGCGAGGCAAGCATACCATATGGCTAATTAGAAAATGCTGGCAACAGCACAGTTTAATTATATTAAGCCAAGAAACAAAGTAAAGTGAATTGAAAACCATGTTATACAGATATTCTGCTTAAATATCTATTTTGCCTTATGAATCATGTTGTCATTTTGCGCGTATTGAAAAGCCCACAAACAGGAATGGCCCATCAGAAATGAGGTGGATAAATAACATGTGAATCAAAAACCAGAGGAAAGAAATTAGTAGTTGAATAAACAAGTAGCACTTTCTAAACAAAGACTTAATATAAAATTTATATGCTATATCAAACACCAAAATTAATTCCAGGTAGGCACCAGAGTGATGTAAAAGCTAATGTATGGTTCTGGCTGGCATGGCTCAGTGGTTGAGCATTGACCTATGAACCAGGAAGTCATGGTTCAATTCCCAATCAAGGCACATGCCCAGGCTGTGGGCTCCATCCCCAGTGGGGGTGGGGGGCATGTAGGAGGTAGCCAATTTGTGATTCTCTCTCATCATTGATGTTTCTCTCTCTCTCTATCCCTCTCCCTTCCTCTCTGAAAATCAATTAAAAAAATTTTTTAAAAAAGCTAACGTATGAAGAGCCTCTAGGAGACGGTGTGATGGAGAGGGTAATGTTGCAGGGGCCATGCCTACTGGATGCCAGGTGCAGAGTAGGGACTTTATAAGGGTTTTATTATTCAAGGCTTCCCACAGCCTTGTGCAGGAGGTTACTCCCCACTTCACAGATGAGAAAACTGAGGCCCCACAGGCTGCCTGTGGACCTGTGGCAGATGGTGGTGCAGCCCTAGAGCCTTCGTCGTTCTGACTCTGGATTCAAGGCATTAACCACTGTGGGGTTTTGGGATAATTTCCATCCTTACCAGGAGGACACCATGGAGGAAGAAATTGGCAGTTTATTTTATAGAAAACCCGTTAGATTTCCATAAAATGAACAATAATGTAGCTGAAAGCAAACAGTAAAACAAACTGGGAAAATATTTGCATTGAAGATGAAAAAGGGTTAAATTTTATAACAAATATTTAACTGAGGCATAAGAAACACCATGTAGATAAGTGGATAAAGGGTATGAATAAATATTAGAATATGCTTAGTAAGCAAGTTTGAAAAAAACTAAGCTTATTAATCATAAAATAAATGCAAATTAAAGTAATAATGCAAATTAAAATAATAAAATAATTTATAGGTTTCAAATGAATAACAGCTTTTTTGTTTGTTTTTTAAGACCCAAAGCTGGGGAACATGCAGAATTATTGGTGTGGTGGCAGTGGAATTTGTATGGCCTCTTTGGAAAAGTAATTTGGCAACAATTATCAAGAATCATAAAATTTCCACACCCTTTGACCCAACAATCCCACTCCTGGGAATTTATCCTCAGGCAATTATTAAAAAGACAGCAAAAGCCATGTGTTAGAAAATATTCACTGCGGTCATGTTTATAACAAAAAAAAATAATGGAAGTCAAAGGTCCTACCACAGGGAAATGATCCAGTAAATGATGGGTCTTTATAGACATCAAATTAATGATAGAAGCTATACAATATATTAATGAAGTTTTATGCTAATGATGTTAGTTGGAAAAGGAATGAAAATTATATTTATACTGTACTTTGCAGAAAAGTCCACATAGGGATTAGCTTTGAGAGTAAATACAGCAAAATAAAGATAATGGGTGTAACACGGGGGAGGTTAGTGACTCACCTGAGACCTGTTAGCGTGTGGGATATTCAGCACCGGCACGTGGCGTTCTGGCACTGTGAAGGGCGGTGTCCCAAGATTGGACTGATAGGTAAGTTGAAGCCAAGTCAGAAAAAGTTTCAGATACCGCCCTAAAGCGTTTGTACTTTGTTGTTAGAGTCATTGGAAAGCCACTGAAAATGTCAGAACTAAATTTATGCTTCAGAGTGGCAGGAGCCACTTAGAGGCCTTTGAATTGCTTGGGCAGGAGGTGATGAGAGCCTCAATCAGGGTGCCAGGGTGGGATGGAGAGGAGTAGAGGGAGCTACTAGAGAGGAATGTTGGGGGCTGAATTACCAGCACTTGTCAAGTGTCAGATGTGGGAATGTGGGAGAGAGAGGAGAAAGAGGATGACATTTTTGCTTGATGGGGGAGCTATTAAGGGAATGAGAGGCAAGATGATGGTTTCCTTTTGAATGTGTTGGAAGTAAGGTCATTATGAAGCATCCATAGACAGTTGGAACATGAGTCTTGTCTTTGGGGAGAGAGGGAATGGTTGGCTTTTGGGCATAGTTGAAGTTGGAAGAATGGAGGATGCCTAGGGAACGTGTTTCTCAGGAAAAAGAGGCTGGCTGAGGGCAAGACCCTGGAAGGGTTGGAGGTTTAGAGATGATTGGAAAGAATTGATGAAGCTGTTGAGAAGGAGCAGTTGAAGGTCATTGGAAATGGAACAGGGAATTAAATGGACAGTGCAGCTGAACATGCCTGCGGGACCACAAGGCTATAGTGCCATGAAGACCTTGGGTTAGGTCATTGGACCTTAGACAGTACAGGTTACAGTGGAGAGTGGAGTGAGGGGAGGAGGACACAAAATCCAGATGACAATGTGGTGAGAAGCTAAAGGGAGGTGGTGAGGTATGTTCATGATTCTGAAGTACTCAAGGCTTGAGGAGGCTCAGAGATAGAGTGACCATCTGTCCCATTTGCCTGGGACTTAGGGGCACTCCAAGGATGCAGAACTTTCAATGCCCCAAACAGGAAAGTCCTGGGCCAACCAGAACAAGTTGGTCACCCTACTTTCACAAAAATATATAAGTTAAAATGTCTGTTCTCTGGGAGAGATTGAAGCTGGATGAGGCTAGCAGATGTATATACATAATGCAGTTAAGTAATGACACACAGGGACAAGTCCATGCCGCACTGCCAATGCAGTGGGATGGAGAGTTTGGGAATATTTTTGAAAATATTTTTGGGTTGAAGCAACCTGGTGAAGTTTGGAGGAAGAAAGGTTGTTTTTCTTTTAAATTTTTAGTTAAAAAAAATCAAGCCAGAGCGGCATAATAAAACTGTAGGAAGTAAAGCATTGGTGTAAACATTGACAGTTTGAAACTAAATGGCTTCCTCATTTGCGTTTTCCAATTACTCTTTTATTTATTTAGTTTTAATTTTACGCCGAGGGGAATAAAAAACCTGTAACAACACCTCATTAATTTGCATTAGTGGAGAAGTAGTGCTGTTTGATAAGTGAAAATGCTGAGTTTAAAGACATGGAATGTGTAGAGCCTTGGTCACAGAAAAGACCCAAGCCCAATGGGTTCATATAGCATCTGACTGCCACCACCTCCTGGGTATTGGAATTCTAGTCCCTGGTTCAGATCCCCAACCTCATCTTGCCTATTGGTTCAATGGAGAGTGTGGGCCACTGGAGTCCTGACTTGTGACTCTTTGTAACTCAGTTTCCTCATTGGTTGTACCATCCTTTTGTTAGAATGAAATACAATCTTTGTGAGACAAAGATGTCCCTGTGTCTAGGGCTCTTCTACCTGGCTCCCTGTCACTTGCTAGTTCTATACAAGTCACTCACTATTTCTGGGACTCAGTTTTCCTGTAGAAGAGAAATATTTTTATATGAGAGGCCCAATGCATGAAATTCATGCAAGGGGCGTGGCCCTCACAGCCCCAACTGCCTTGTGGCCCCATGGTCCCACGGCCCCGTGGCCCCATCCCCTGCCCAGTGGTTGTTCCAGAAGGTCGTTTGGAAGGTCATTTGCCATCTGTTCTAATTAGCATATTAGCTCTTTATTATATAGGATATCTTTATCCCTACCCCAGGATATGTTTATTGATTTTAGAGAGAGGGAATGGAGAGAGAGAGAGAAAGGGAAACGGCCATGTGAGAAAGAAACATCAATCGGTTGCCTCCCATATGTACCTGACTGGGGATCAAGCCTGCAACCTTTTGGTGTACCAGACGATGTTCCAACCAGGGCACCCTCCATTTTTTTTTTTCAAATCTACAAAAAGGTCTGAGCTAGATGATCCCTAGGGTCTCCTGTCCAGTTCTTGAATAATGCATTTCTCTAATGTCGGCAGCTTGGGTGGAGGATTGATACTTGTGTGTGTGTGTTGATGTGAGAGACTGACTTCAAGAGACAGTTTCAGTTTAACGCCTCCTGACATTTGAAAATGAGAATTTAATCGAGGAAGAAAGACTTTAAGGAGGCTACAGAGAAGGGAGTGTGGATCAAGATAAGTTAATCTGACTTTACAAAGATCCATGCAGAGAGTGTCTGTTCAGCAAAAAAATAAATTGGACAAATGTGGGGCTTTTTGGCCTGCATCCCTGCTATCCATCTTTCCATCTGTTGCTGTGGCTCCTTCTCCCCCATTTCTGAATGTGGCTGGTGCATTTGGACTTTGGCCCTATGTCCACTCCTCTCTTCTTCCAGAGTCCCAGGTTTCTCTGTTTATGGAATCTGTTCACTCTATTCCAAATCTTGGACATGAAGGGCTTGGAGGAGTGAAGGTCTACCTGGCATGTTTAGAAAAGGGGCAGGTTTGGGGTGACTGGAGGGTGTCTGAGAAGAAGTGGAGGATGAAGCTGTAGATACAGAGTCAGGGCCATGTCTAGTAGGCTCTGGGATAAGGAGATTGTCTGGTGGTGATGGGAAATTATTGCAGTCTGTTGAGTCAATGAGATTTGACTATGAGGACCTGGGGATATTGACTATTGGTAGTTTCATGTTGGTGCCTCAGTATCATTTGAAGCTTTTGAAGGTCTTGTTTATAAGGCCAATCATCTTGGCTCCTCTCCACAGTCCTCAATCATACATTGATGTCCTCCCAGTGGCCCGGCACTCGGCCTGTGTCCCATTTTGTCTTTGGCAACCCCCCTATCTTCAGGGGGAGCCACCTGCCCACCTGCTGCCTTCTCCCCCTTCTGTGACTCTGAGGGAGATTAGCGAATCTCATTCACTTCAGAGCCAGGGCCAAAGGAGAGGCTGTGAATAGATCAGTTCAGACTGTGTTTCTTCTATGTGCTGTTTTCTCTCCAGAAAGGCACTATCATTAATTAAAGCGCCAACAAATAAAGCAAATGCTAAACAGCTGAGCTTTGTATTTTCAAAGACCCCTACACTTCATCAGCATAAAATAAATTAAATTTGGAGCTTATCTAGTACAGCTGTTCATTTTGATGGAGTGTTTGGGCTTCTCTTTACTGCCTCAAACAGTATATTCTGCAGTCATCCCAGAGCGCTGACGGGTCTCCCTGTAGAAATGAGCTCTGTCCCCAGGAGGCTGTTCCAGGATACTTGAATATGGACTTCTGGGCCCGGGTTAAATAGTGCTTTTATCTATTTATCTATTTACAAGTTGAATCTATTTGTACTTGAGATCGGTACATTACACTCTGTGCAAATTATAACTCAATAAAAATTCTAAGTAAAAAAATATTTTATTAAAAAATATTTTTAAAATGGGAACTTCCGGGTTCCCTTTTCAGGATAGAACTTTGAAAACTAAAGGGACAACGACAATAATAATATTATTTATGGGTTTGGTCAGTTACTTCTACTTTCTGTGTATATCAGTTTCCTCATATGAAAAGTGGTATGCTAGGTGTTTGTTTTTACTTTGACTCTTGTTCATAGCAGAATCATATTTAGTGAATATTTGTAAAAACAGTTTAAGCAGCAAGAGTTATAGTATCTACTTTTTAAGAACTTACCAACTCAAAGATTATTCACACATTTTTTGAAAGCCCAAAATCAAAGGCCTTAATAATGACTCTTTAATTCATAGCATCTTTATCAGTGTTATGCTCTCTTCTCTGGATCGTGTGGTTATTCACATGCTGGACATCCTGTTGGTGGGATATTCTTCTTTCTTGAGTCCTTGTGTTGCTTTCCAGCCCATCATTTTGGGAGTCCCATAAGGTTCAAGGATGCTGGATGTTGGGATTGGGCGAACTGACTGGCATTATCATACCCTGACCTTGAAGGAGAAACCTTCAGATGAGTATGAGCATCTGCTTCTACACAGCTGTCCTGACTCATGGTCCCAGAGCATGTTGAGGGGACAGTATGTTTGCTGTTAGCCTTTTGAGAAAGTTATCTGGGCTGTTGTTTCTTAGTTGTTAGAGCGTCGGCCTATGCACCAAAGGGTCACAAGTTCGATTTCTGGTCAAGGGCACATACCTGGGTTGCAGGTTCCATCCCTGGCTCTAATCAGGGCTCATGCAGGAGGCAATCAGTAGATGTGCCTCACATTGATGTTTCTCTCTCTTTCCTCCTCCCCCTTCCTTCCTTCCACTCTCTCTAAAAATCACTGGGAAAGATATCCTCAGGTGAGGATTAGCAAACAACATAAAAAAGTTATCTTTGTATTTTGTTCTGCAGCCTAGAATCCTGCAATCAGGGTCCTAAGGCCAAGTCTTAAAGATTTCATGTTTTGAGAGCTCTTCTTAAAGCCAATGTCTCATCCACCGGAAAGTGGTGTCCAGTCACTTCCTGGTGTTCAGTGGTTTTCAGACTATGCTCATAGAGGTGATTCAGGTGTTCCACAAATGACTTTCATTTGGGTTATATTGTCATTACTTAGAAACCATAATAACAAGGCAGCACAATGGGTTGATTGTGATAACACTTTAACAGGTTGGGGATCACCGTACATTATATGGAGACTGTGAGTACAAGTTAAAGTTTTTAGTTTAATAATCTGATTTTACAATAAAATGTGTTTCTGTCTGGTCTATACACATATTTGGGCTTATGATAAAATGTGTCCCTGCCTAGGAGTAAGCTCTACACAGTTTGTTTTTAATTCAAGATTGCTCCTGTCTGTGTACATAATCTTGTCATGACAACACCTGATTGTGCCATGATTGAGGGCTCCACTGAATGTCAGGAGGGCCCAGTGCACCTGCCTGGTCCATGCTCCTTCATGGCCAAGTGGCCTTGTGAGAATAAAGAAGCATGTTGTAATCTGGTATACTTGGTTAACTAAGCATTTAAAACTATAAGGCAGAGCTACCAAAAGATAAATGGCACATTGGGGAAAGTGTAGGGAAAGAAATTGACCAATGAAGGGTCTATTTTGTTAATATTCAGAGTACTTTCACAATCAATATGAAAACGACAGTGATCTAGTAGAAAAATGGCTAAAAGACTTAAAAAATCGAGTCACAGAAAGTACAAATTTCTAGTAAACATGCAAAAAGATGTTCATCCTCATTCACTTAAGAAACTGAAAAATGTAGTGGTAATAAGAGTAGTTGGTGGTTACAAAGTGAGATAAAACCCAGTGCTGTTGGACTAAAGGATAATAGTCACTTTCATACCTTATTATTATTTGTAGGAGTGCACATTGCTTCTATAATCCCTTTTTGGAGGGTTTGGGTAATATGTATCAAGAGAAAAAAGGCACACTCTTTTAATATAGCAGTTTCCTTTTCATTTTACAGTTGCCCAAAATAAGGGTTCTCTATGTTGTTTGTAATGATTACAGTGATATACTCAAACTGCTGGAAACAACCTAAATATCAATACATGTATAGTAAATTTATGGTACCATGATTTAATGCAACACTGAAGAGCTTAGAGGAAAGAGGGAGGGAGCAAGAGAGAGAGGAGAGAGAAAGACAGAGAGAGAGAGAGAATAAGGGAGAGGGAGAGAAAGAATGAGAGAGTGATTCATTATTTGATGTACTGCTGTGCTGCTGTTAGGGGGAAAATGTTCAACACATAGTAAGATAAAAAGGTAAGCTGTAAAACACTAATTCTGTGTGATCACATTTATGTAAAAATGGAAACAGAAGAAAAATCTCTTTATGCTTATTAATGGAATTGAAAATTTCTGGAAAGTGATGCAAAAGAAAACAACTGAAGCAACACAATACAAACTCTATTGAGAGTGATTGACTCTGGGATTTGACATTGAAATTAAGAGAAAGAGAAAGGGTCTTTTATATTTCACTGTGTGGCCTTCTTTGGTAATTCAGTTTCCTTTTATACATGGAGCATGTGGGTCTCTGTGATAGGAAAACTATTTAATAAAAAAACCCTCCATTTCTTCTCAATCATCCTATATAATAAAAGTATAATATGCAAATTGACCAAACAGCAGAATGACTGGAATGCCTGTGGCCCCTTGCCCTAGCCGGCCCCACTCTGAGCAGGCACCCCCACCTCAATCAGGGGCAGGGCCGGCTGGCAAACCACCCCCAGTCCCTCGCCCTAGCGGCCTGCCCCCAATTGCCCCCATCAGGGTGGGCCAGATGGATCCCACCAGTGCATGAATTCGTGCACCAAGCTTCTAGTTCTCTAATAATACCCTAATCCTTCCTTTTATCTGATTCTAGAATTGTATTTTTTTAAATGTAAATACTTGTAGATTTGTTTTTAGTAGACCAAGGCTTCACTAGCCTATGGATACTTACTTAAGAAGTAATTACATTTTGACTGACTTTTCCTGACTCTCACTGGATTCTGGGCAGCAGGAGCAGCCAGAGTACAAGATCACCAGGGTGCTCTCAGTGGGCAAATCCATGGGACAGGTTCTCGGTCAAGAGAAATGGTTGTTAAAGTGGACTCTTGGGTCAGATGACTTGGGTTTAAATCTCTGGGCTCTACTAGCTATTGGAGATATGCTGTTGAGCAGATTGTTTAGCTTCTTTCAACCTCTGTTCTGCATCTATACATTGGGGATATTTATAATACCAATTGTACTTGGTTGTACATATAAAACACCTAGAGTCTGGAGCATAGTCCTAATCACATAAGATATATATTTTTTTCATTTTATGTTTATAGTTATGACCACCTCACCCCTATATTTCAGTTTTCTTTTAAATGAAACTATTTAGACAAGATAAAATTAAAAGTCTCTTCCAGTACAAACTTTAATGATTTAACACCTGTATTTCTGGCATATTCTTCATTAAGTTCTACATGGCTTAAGATTTTGTCTAGTTATGTTTGGTAGTGATTTTGGGATCAAGGGTCCTTGGCTGGCTTAAGTGATGACACGTTATATGATTTATGGTTTTGTTTTTTTCCATTGACAAATATGTTCTGTACCTACTAGTGCCAGTATTTGTTGTACTGAGGACTAAGAATGCAAAGAAAACAGAGTGTCTGCTCTCAAAGGCATGGTGAATATGGCTTGTAGAATTTTGGGATACTGAACATAAAATAGACTATGTCAGTCAACATGTTATTGACTGAGAGAGTGGTTAGAGGAAAATTGTGAACAATTTGTTATTCTTGCAGGGGGCCCTGGAGCTTAAGATGTGGAAATTGCCCTTCCCTGAACCAACACTTTCTCTACCTTTCTGGATTCTAAGTTTTGCCTTTGTGTTTGACTCAGATCCTTTGAATTTAATTTTCCTAATTGAAAAAAGCCATATGGTTGTTGTGGACAGACATATTCCTTGAGAGAAACGATGTTGGAAATGGCTGGAAGCCTGAGAAGTCGAATGAGGGCTGTGGTTGGGTCAGGTGTGGAGAATGGGGAGAGGGCTGCCCCCTGTATGCTGGGTTCCTGAGCGTGGCTTATTTATGCACTTAATACTCACAGACACACTGGAAGTTGGGCATTTTAGCCATAAAGGAGATTAATTTCCTTTATTTGCCCAAAGTTACAAAGTTGGTAATTCACTGAGCTTAGATTGGATGGAGCCCAACTCTGACCTACTCCTTAATTCATTTAATTTTTTCTCTCTCCCTCTAGTCTCCTTGGTTAACTTCTTTTATTTCATGAACTACAGAGTATATACATAACCCCTTCCCCTGACGTCATTAGTTACAAAGGGGATTAGTTTTGACACCAAGTTTTGAAAAGTAGCTCAGTATTAAGGAACGAGGGTGAGGTGAGTGTGCACTTGACTGTGGTCAGCTGGGAAGCAAGGCAAGGAGAATACCTGTGATATGAGGTTACCAGTAGAAATCCTGCCTTCTGATTCTATCTCCTCCAATGGCCTGGAGGGGCTTTGAGGCAAGTAACTCAGCCTCAGTTTTCTCATATGCAAAAGGGGAATAAAATTACCTGTCTGACAGGGTTTATGTGAAAAGTAAATGTCAATGGCCCCATTTAGTTTCTGACCAAATCCATTGCCCCCACTCTGCTCTATAAACCTTCATATGGCAGCAATGACCATGACGTCCAGCCCTTGACAAAGAAACCTTCTGGTGTATCTTCGTGGCCTATTCCTGTTAGCATTTTTGCAAGGATATCTTTCCATGGAAATAGACTTAAAATAACACATCGGAAAGGATACTTCTAAATTTTGTCCCCTTTCCAGCTCTAGGTGGAACAGAGAGCTGCTTAAGGCTTGTCTTCAGTTCTTAGTGACATTCTCATAGGAGTTTCTTCTTTCTGCTCTGTGGGAACTCAGGGTGTTTCTTTTGACAGAGGAAGGAAAAATAGAGAAATCACATAATATGTGACAAGTGTAAAGGATCTTATTGTGATGGCTTCCTGCTTAATCTTTAGGAGAATTTCAGAAAGTTGTCATTTAAAAGGGAATTATAAATTTCTTCAGAAGAAACTTTAGGACACCTGATTCAAGGGCATGGAGGACAATCTGTTTTAAACATGACTTGGGAAGCACACTGTTATAGGAAAAAGGAAACAAAATAGCTAGAACTCTTAATCAAGTATTTCTTCTTTGTTTTTTATCCCCTCCCCCAAAAATGCAAATTCTAAGAAAAAGAGGCCATACTAAATGTTTAACTGTAAAACACAAATTAAGTAGGTCTATGGTTGTTACACAGTAAGCAGTATGACACTATATACTTGAGAAACTATAAAATTAAAATTAATTTCTGAGACCCATCACAAATGCGTATAAAAAATGTAGGGTGATACTATTTAGCTTAGGGACAGAGAATCACACATTTCTCAGGGGCCCATGGAGGTATGTCTTCATTTAAGCCTTGTAATGTAATTAATATTCACATCGGTAGTAAATGTGATAAATAAAGACTTCCATTTTAATCACACACTCTAAGAAAATT
Source organism: Myotis yumanensis (assembly GCF_028538775.1). Classification (NCBI taxonomy): domain Eukaryota; kingdom Metazoa; phylum Chordata; class Mammalia; order Chiroptera; family Vespertilionidae; genus Myotis; species Myotis yumanensis. Next base: position 28,868,938 of record NW_027223759.1, on the reverse strand, counting down.
ACAAGTACCCAAATAAAGATTTTTTGTTCATCACAGTCAACTGAACATTGGTGTTAAACCATTGTCCCCTGAACAGGTCCTGCCCATAAATGTACTGAATGAGTAAATGAGTGAGGGACAGAAGGAAGGTAGACATTAGATTACCAGAACACCTCATTTCTCTGTACTTGCCTAAATGAAATATTACTATAATGTTGAACTTGGCAAATGCTCCTTTGCCAAACTCTCTGATTTATTTATATATTATTTTAAAAAATATTTTTATTGATTTCAGAGAGGAAGGGAGAGGGAGAGAGAGATAGAAACATCAGTGATGAGAGAGAATCATTGATCGACTGCCTCCTGCACACCCCACACTGGGGATCGAGCCACAACCTGGCATGTGCCCCAACCGAAAATCCAACAGTGACCTCCTGGTTCAGAGGTTGATGCTCAACCACTGAGCCATGCCGGCCAGGCTCTCTGATTTATTGATAGTTGTCCCAAATCAGCTTCTCATTTCATTCATACATTTTTGTCGTATAAGCTCCTTTGTATAGTTTCACTGCACCCCTCCCATCCTTCTCCCACATTTGAGGAGAGAACACAACATCACCACAATAAATATTTCTTCATGGTAAGGCAGCTTTGTTTGGAAAGGGGCTTTAGAAAATACTAGTTAATGAAATTTTCAGCAGAGGATGTCTGCAGCCACCAGAAGTGTGATTACATTTTAATTAAACTATACTTAATTAAATCCTATTGGCTGAAAGCAAATGGAAAAAGTGATTAACCATCCTTAGCTGTTTTCGCCAGGCTTTCAGGTGCCCCGCCTGGAGGGACAGCTGCTGCTGGCAGACAGGGCCTGTCTGGAGGCAGGGGACTCACTTCCTGGCTGGCCACGGGTCACCACCGGCTTCTGGCGCCATATTGCTGTATCATGTTGGCCCTTTTCTCACTTTTCCAATAAATTATCTGCACATACAGACATTATAAGGCAAAAAGCTACATTCTTTGAATTTTGTGTTGGGAAAGGTGTGTTGAAGTCTTCTTACTTCTTCCACTCTGTTTTTTTTTTTTTTTTTTTTTTGTCTGTGTGTGTGTGTGGCAAACTCTTCCTTCCAGTCTACAATGCCCATCTTCCCAATGTCTTTACATATCCTATCCTTTTTTGATACTAACTTTTTGGGAGGTCATCTCAAGTGGAAGAAAGGACAATAAGTAAAAATTTAGAGAAGGGGCTTCTATAAAAAGTAATCACCTTTTTCTATTCTATCTAAGATTTGTGATTAGAAATGGGCTATTTTATGTCTAAACTCAGCGTATAGGAATAAATGTTCTTTTTTTTAAAGACATAGCAGTTACCTGAGAAAATCGTGCCATTCCAACTAAAAGACTAAAAGACTCTTCACAGGGCTGGCTGAGGTCCCTGCACTAGACATGCACTGAGTCACTGGGCAGTGACGGGGCACTTGTCCTACTTTGCAGAGACATGTCCGAGAAAGCCAGAGTCCAGAAGTCCCTGATGGGGTTTCACTCACTGAGCTCTGACTCAGGGAAGCCATCTCCATTACCACTCAATTTGTGGTGGTGACTAAAGGAGGAAAACCTCAGGAACTGGAGCTCACCATTGCTTTCGGTCCAGAGATGACTGCAGTGGTACAGTGGAGAACCAGCTCCAGAGAGTCACTGTGAGTTCATTCCCGAGCCTCTATATGAGGGTAGTGACTGCAGCCTCATATCCGGTAACAGTTTGCTGTTTACTAAGCCCTGTTCTAAGAGCCCAGTGGGAGGTGGTTGGGCACCCCTGCCATAATAGAGGGGAGGCTCTAAAGATGAAGGCGGTGGTTTCCAGTCCTCACTTCAGATCAGAATCACTCAGGACCTATTTGATACTACAGATCCCAGGTTCCATCTCAGACCTGATGTATGAGAACCAACCAGGCAGAGGCACCTGAATTGTTATCAAGTGATGACTACATGGCCAACTTGGGGCAGGTCAGACAACCCACATCTGAGAAATCCTGAGTGGTGATTTGCCCAAGGATCAGTAGCTAACAGCACAGCCAGGTCCAAACCCAACTGTGTATTTTACTATAGATTGAGTTCATTCTGCCGGAGCCAGGGGTAGACTGTTTTATAATTTTGGAGGATAATCAAAGATAGCAAGAAAAGGAACTCATATTTGTTGAGGACCTCTGAGCTAAAGCACTATTCATGTGTTTTTATTTCATCCTGTGCTTATACCACTAGTGAGTATTTTCTAAATTAATTCATGTAAAACCTGGCTTTAACTTTTATGTTTACTAATTTATGGTAAATTAATAATTATATTAGTAACAGGGAAAGCAAAATTAAAGAGAAGCATTTCCATTTCATGCCTAAAGAGGACCAAATTTATTTTTTAAAGTATAGTTTTTATTGATTTTAGAGAAAAAGAGAGAGGGAGAGATAGAAAGATCAATGATGAGAGAAAATCATTGATCAGCTGCATCCTGCATGCTCCTCCACACTAGGGATCAAACCTGCAACCCCAGAATCAAACTGTGACCTCCTAGTTCATAGGTTGATGGCTCAACCATTGAGCAACTATAGCCGGACCAAACTTTTCATGTACTAAGCCCTAATCCCAACCTGGCCATCCCCCGCCTTGCTTCTGGAAGTGTGGACCAAGAAGTGCTGTGTTAGCAACCCCAAGTGATAGATAGAAATGCAGATGATGAAGTGCCACCCCACACCTGTTGACCCAGAATCTGCATTTTAACACAGTTCCCATGCCATTCCTAACATAAAACTTGAGAAGCACTGTGTTACCCCAAAGGTATGGGAAGAAATAAACAGCTACCTCAGGAAGAAATAAACAAGCTCAGTCTCATTCCTGCCAATGCTAATGTGTGAAGAGATGGCTGTCAGAGCGCAAGCCTGGGCTTCAGCCCAGCAGATAGTTCTGTAGGTAGAACTAGGGGTACTGATATAGGAAATAAAATGTTTGCTTTGTTGTATTTGTGGAGTTGTCACTAGATATATTTAATTTATGACGCCAGGGTTAAAGAGCTAGAATTAGGTCCATTGAACTTAGAGCATAAAAACATACAGCAGAGTACTTCTTATGTATGGGTGAGTATCCAGTGCTTTTTGATCATCAAGAGGATCATTGTTGGAAGTTCCATTAAACTTAATTTAAGAGACTTGTCAGATCATAGAGTTTGTTTAATTTAAGTAAGTGTCTTATGCCCTAATTATTGTTTCTCTGTGACTCAGATCCTTTTCCTGATAACTCTTAGGCAGAATATAATGAACATTGAATAAAAATCCACATTAATCATTGGTCATTATAGTTAGAATCTTTGCTGTATTTTGTAGTTATGCTAACAATAACTTGGAAGTAATAATTATTTTTTTTACATAATAACTGTAAAGTAGCTTTTATGAGGAATGTCCCCAGAGTGTGGCTTGCTGATGAACCTGAGCAACAAAAATCACCTTGGCAAATGCTTTTGTATATACTTGTATTTTTGGGTCTGAGTAAGAAAAATCTACATTTCACCCAAAGCACACAGGATCTATTTCCGCATCGGCCTATTAATGAGACAGTAATTGGTGTGTAAGCCGTTCATTCTCCAAGTTTTCTCACGGGGCATAATTTGTCTCTTATTTGTCAGGGATGGGCTCTGGGAAACAACACTCCCATTCATGGTGGGCAGAGCAAATGCACTAAAACATTATCATAGCTGGGATTAGTGGTCCACTATGGATTTATGTCAAGAATGTTAATGATTTGTTTATGAATAAGTGGGCCTGTCACATGGTGAAACAGTAGCCTGCAGAATCGCTGAATGGACAGTTTGCTTGCAGAGGCTCCTCGAAGGAAATAAATACTCTTGCCAGGCCTTTTGCATCTCTTAAATCCCTACTGCGAATTGACTTGAGGATTTAAAGTGGTGGTATTTACCTTACGAAGTCCTGTGCTTGCTATGGCTGGTCTTGTAACTCTAAATTGTCTTGATGTATAATATACAGAAATCCAGTTAGCATTGAATCTAATTTTTATTGCCAGGTAGAGTACAAGAAATGAAAAATACGATTATCTAATGACTAATAGTCCCATACTTAGATGGATGTAAATATGTGTACATATATGTGTGTACGTGTGTGTATAGTATATATGTGTGATGTGTATGAGTGTTCATGTATAGGGCTTGCAGTGTAAATGTTTATGATGGAATTTGATGATGTATATTCTAGCTACTTTTTAAACATTTTCCTTTTTATGTATGATGATGTTGGCTTTCTCTTAAGAAGAAATATAAAGTTAAATGTTATTCTATTTATATAAAGAATATTAACTTCTTCTTGCTTTGCTTTAGAATTAGTATAGTCAAGTTTTTCTTGACTTATATTCAAAGGGTCTTAATAACTTAAATACCAAAGAAAGTTTTTATAAAGTTTTAATTGGAATTTGAGAAATTTCAGACCACAAATATGAATGAAAGGATATTAATGTCTAGGCTCCTATATAGTCAGCAAAAAATGAGCAATATTTCTTTAATAAAGGTGAGATCTGCCTTTACTAACCAGAGAGCACCCATAATTCACTTTTTCCTTACAGAAGTCCTGGCTATTCTGTGGTTATAAAGTTAGGGAGTCAAGCTTCACATTCGGAACATTGGGGTCCAGATCTCATGTTCTTTCTGTTGCTCAGTATCACAGAATGAAAGCCCATGTGGCCTCATCCCTCGTGTCTCCCTTGTACCCTCTGTAAGGATACTATTAAAGGTGCTAAATTATAGTAGTATAGCATACTATCTATGGCATGGAGTGAATATGGACCTACATTATTTATTTAGGAATATGTGGCTATTTATTCTTCTTATATTCACATATCTTGGCTTTAGGATTATCTTCCTCAAGCTGCTACCTAGGGAACTAGGTAGATTGACAAACCTACTGAATGATAGTGAAACAAAATGGTGGGCACAATGGCCTTCTAGGAATCAAGACCTCCTTGACACAATGTGACAAGCTTGTGCTCCTTGGGTTTTATATAATTCTTCAAGGGGTCCATTATCTCTCAAAATATGTTTTTATGTGATGAATTATTAACTCAGTGCATGTCTGATCATACTGGAGTGGATGAACCTGTTTTTTTGTCATTATCATCATCATCATCATCATATTATTATTATTATTATTATTATTATTTTGTATAGTAAATGTGATTTTGAAGTTAAGAAACTGATCTTTCTAAGGAGTTCTTTACAAGTTGCTCTCATACTTCATGTCATACTTTATGTAAACTCTACCCCTAACCAACAACTCTGGCAATAAGCAACAGATGTATAAACTTGGCCTCTTCTGACTTTTATGAAGTTCATCACCCTGGAAAGGACTGAGTATAGGCAAGTGTGTATTGATCAGGGTTATTATAGAATTAAGAAAACAAGTGTGGTCTGTCAACTTTATTAAATTCCATTTGAATACTGTAATGGACCTCAATAAAGTTTGTTATCATTAGGCAAATGGTTGGATTTGAAATAGAGTTGTTAGCAGAGACAGATTAAAATTAAACCCAAAGGGCATATGTTGAACACCCACTATGAGAAAGGCATTATTCCCCATACTTGGGGGTGAGAAAAAAATGTATGGGGCCTGAGCAGGATGCATATGGGACTGAGTATGTCCACCATACATAGATTGGTGCATGATTCATCTGCATGTGTGGCTCCTTCTTATTCCACTGCTCACACTTCCATTCCTTAAATGTTAGCACACTAAGCATTTCAAGGTAAGAACACTACTAGAATGCTAAATTATGGTAGTACAGCATACTATATATGGCATGGAGTGAATACGGACCTACATTATTTATTTATGAATATGTGGCTATTTATTCTTCTTATATTCACATATCTTGGCTTTAGGATTTTCTTTCCCCAGCTGCTCCATAGATGTGATTATAATAAGATCAATTCTTCAAAAAGATAAAAACCCATCTCTTTACCCTGACGCCCTACCTTTGGTATCAGTTTTTCACCTGGCTCTATTTACCTCAGGGTCTGCAACCCTCAAGGACACTGGTCTCAAATACTGGTGTTCATTAGGATCATCAGGGATTTTGTTAAAATGGAGGTGCATTTCTCTACTCAGGAATCCTCTAGCCTACCCAGCACCCAAAAGGATTATGGTGCAGAAGGGGTTCTGTGTGTGGACCTTATAGAGGAATGACCACAAGCCCCTGAAATTGTTTTCTAAATAAAGCTTCTGATCATTTTTCTTTCCTGGGGACATGATTCATAGTTTTATGTACATTCTCAAAGGTGTCTAAAATCCAAAATGAGTTCATGACTACTGTTCTTGTGGCCAAATAAAGGACATTAATTGTAACCATATACCTGTTATTTTTAGAGTTAGGAAGGTAAATGGATAGAATTCACAGGCAGTGTGATGAAATCATATTGTAACTGAAACACTATTAGAATAAACCATTTTTACTTTCAAACTAAATCAGAGTTTTGGAATACAATTTTGTTCACTTTGTCAGTAGCACTTAAAACATCATAAAAGTTGATGGCCAGGTGACATTTATGGAAAGATTAAGCTAATGTTATAGATGCAGAAGTACCCTACAAATACCATAACTGAGCCAGGTGTGGTGGAATGTGCAACACCTACATTCCTTTGGTAGAAGAAGCAACCTGAAAAACCTTTTCAGACAATTTACCATCCTAGCCCAATACCCCTGGAAGTTTCCAGCTCTTGCAAAATCCATCATCTGCCACTCATTTTCATAGGAATATAATGGTAATAAGGGATTAATAACTCAGGGCAGACATAGCTGAAATAATCATGTTACTGAAGTAATTGGCCTGAATTCAAAGAACAGTTCTTTTCAGATTCAAAGAGAGATGTGAATAGAAGCCAAATTGATGCCTGCCCTGGATTCGTAGCTTCGTTAGTTTTCTAGAACTTCTTGGTAATGAGGACTTTTTGCAGAGTAGTGATAGAACCTCATATTCCTCAGACATGTTTTCTATGCTCCCAGACAGTGAAATTAATAGGTAGTTTTTCTTTAGGGATTAGATGCACTTTTCACTTTTAAAAATATTTGACAATTGTTTCCTTTTCTCTGTGAGTAAAGATACACACAACATAAGAACTAGCTTCACTTCTGTCTTTTCACATAATAGCAGGTGGCAGGGAGGGAAATACAGCTCTAAAAATATCGTGGGAGCTGCAGTACTATGGCTGTGGCTAGTTAGGACAGGAAACATTTTTCATCTTCAGAGTCAGATAAAAAAGCCATTGAAGCAAAGATGAATATGACTTATCATTAGGGAAATGGAATCAAAACTATAATGAGATACCTGGCACCCATATCCATTAGGATGGCTACTGTCAGAAAACAAAACAATAGCAAAAACACTCCAAACAGAAAATAACAAGTGTTGTTGAGGAGGTGGAGAAATGGGAACCTATGCGCATAGTTGGTAGGAATGTAAAATGATACATGTTCAAATATTGTTGAAATGATACACTATGAAAAACAGGATGGCAGTTCCTCAAAAAATTAAAAATAGAATTATAAATTATTCAGAAACTTTACTTCTGGGTATATACCCCAAAGTATTCAAAGTAGAGTCTTGAAGAGATATTTGTGCATCTATCTTTATTGCTGCATTATTCACAACAGCTAAAACATGGAAGCAACCCAAGTGTCCACTGATGGATGGGTCGATAAACAAAGTGTTACTTGTATAGGGAATATTATTCAGCTTTTAAAAGGAAGGAAATTCTGATACCTGATACAACATGGATGGATCTGAAGAACATTATACTAACTGAAGTGAGTCAATCACAAAAAATATAAATACTGGATGATTCCACTTATATACTAGACTGACTGACAAGGCTCAGCATCAAGAAGAATTCAAGACCTCTACTAGGTCTCCTGTTAATCAGCTGCTGTTGCCTCTGATACCAGCCTGAGTTCCAACACCCACCACAGAGCTCCCACTCTGCTATGTGTCTTCTAGCACCTCCTCCTCCTTGCATTTCAACCACGTTGCTTCTTTACCATGATACATGTAAAATGCATCTGAATTCTTCTTGATGCTGAGCCTTGTCAGTCAGTCTAGTATATAAGTGGGATCATCCAGTATTTATATTTTTTGTGATTGACTCACTTCAGTTAGTATAATGTTCTTCAGATCCATCCATGTTGTATGACTAGGGATGGAAACTACAACCTTTTGGTGTATGGGAAGAAGTTCTAACCAATTAAGCCACCAGGCCAGGAAAGAAATGGCTGGAATGAAATTTAAAAATTCGTTAGATGTTTCAGGGAGCATCATATCATTCTAACAGTGAAGATAAATTAAGTCATGGTAAAGAAGCAACGTGGTTGAAATGCAAGGAGGAGGAGGTGCTAGAAGACACATAGCAGAGTGGGAGCTCTGTGGTGGGTGTTGGAACTCAGGCTGGTATCAGAGGCAACAGCAGCTGATTAACAGGAGACCTAGTAGAGGTCTTGAATTCTTCTTGATGCTGAGCCTTGCAGTCAGTCTAGTTTTGAATTCTTTATTCATTTGACAAATATGCCTTGAGTGCCTACCATGTGCTAAGCAGTGTGCTATTTCTGGTAATACTGGGTTGAAAAACCTTTTCCTTTTCCCAGAGGAGCTGCTAGTGTAGTAGAGGAGGGAGATATAGTCACTCATAATTATGCTATAGTGGGATATGCAATATACAGAGATTAAGACTAGCTTCTCAACAACTACCTCAACAGATCAGGCAGACCTCAGACGGGGGAGAGTTTCTTTACAGCATCATTATGGCACAGGGCCCATATTGGTCTTAATTCAGCCATCTATTATTTTTTCAGTGCCTTTTTTGGTAAAAAGAAAACTTTGGGATAAACTTTCCCCAAAGCACTGTCTGTATATATCTACTTGATTATTTGGCCCATGTAAAGAAGGGAGGTGTAAGCAGTTGTGCTTACCATAGAAGTAATTATAGTAACTTCATAGCTGGCTGTGGACTTCCTTCCTGCAGGGGTCTGGATGAGTTGGGGAGTGAAGCAACAGAGTGACCACTTAGCTAAATAGCTTCACAAATGAACCAAATTTCCTTCGCCAAGTTCTCCCTCGTGGTACAGTCTCTGCCACCTGCCAGAATGGAGAGCAGTTTGGGCCTGAGTTTCAAGTTGACCTTCTAAAAGTGTTAGTAACAGTATAATTCCCTTAAAATTATGTGTGTGTGTGTGTGTGTGTGTGTGTGTGTGTATGTATGTAGTATATGTAAAACTATTTTGCTATTTGATATCAAAAGAAAATTTCTTTGATACATATTATATGTTTCATCATACAGGCAAGCTCTGACTTGCAGATTACTGAAATATTGTTGAAATACTGTTAGAATTGATTGGTTTTGGTGGAAAAATATTTTTAGATTTCACATTTGCTTATTTTAAATTTGAAATGTCCCATTCATCTTAGAAGGAAGCTATGCTCACCACTATACCACCAATACTGGATATCCCATTAATCTTAAACAGATATATTCTTTGGAACATTAAGCAGCTCTCTTTAAATTCAGTCATGGAGTTAGTGTATAGATGTTATAAATCCAAAACACTCCTGTTTAAGAGAGCATATCCTGATTAACCTTAGTTTTTGCTCCACTATCTGTATGCTTGTTATTTGAAAATTTTAATTTTGTTGTTTTATTATAGTCAACCACAAAAATGCATAATTATTAAGTCTGCCATGGGCCAGGCACTGTTCTAGGTACCAGAACAGTGGGCCCAATGGAATTGTGATGGAGAATCCTGCTCTCCAGGGATGAAATTTCCATGTTGGGAGACACATAGTAAATATACCAGCAGGAATTGAAAGTGTAATATAATGTAGTATGATAATATTATGTGATCTAACATCAGGTAGTGCTAGTAGTGTGTAGACGATAAAATAAGGTAATGTGATACTTGGTGAGGGCTGCTTTACCTCTGTGAGAAGGTGCCCCTTGAAAAGGAGGTTGTGCCCTAACCGGTTTGGCTCAGTGGATAGAGCGTCGGCCTGCGGACTGAAGGGTCCCAGGTTCGATTCCAGTCAAGGGCATGTACCTTGGTTGCGGGCACATCCCCAGTAGCGGGTATGCAGGAGGCAGCTGATTGATGTTTCTCTCTCATGGATGTTTCTAACTCTCTATCCCTCTCCCTTCCTCTCTGTAAATAATTAATGAAATATATTTAAAAAAAAAAAGAAAGAAAAGGAGGTTGTCTCATAAATATTTAGAGGAGGTACTCTGCTGGCAGAGGAAACAGCATGGGCAAGGGCTTTAGGATGGGAACAAGCTTAGACACAGTGTCTAGAACATTGTGAGGAACAGGCAGGAAGGGGAAAATGAGTCTGGAGTTAGACCTTGTCAGCCATGGTGGGGAGTTTGGAATGTCATCCCAGGAATGATGGTGAGCTGGAGGTGGGTCTTAAACACAGAGTTGACCTATGATCTATTCTTTCAGAAAGAGCATTGTCTAAATGTTGTTTTGGAGGGTGGATTGGAGCAAACAGATGTGGAGGCAGGAAGGCCAGTTATGAGGCAGTTGCACTAAGTCTAGAGGAGAGGTGATGCTTTATCAGGGGAGATGGTGAGCAATGGTTGGATTTGGGATCTACTTCGAGTATAGATACAATAGAATTATCAATGAATAAGAAGTGGACTCTCAGAGAAAAAGAGGAGTCAAGAGTGTTTCTTAGCTTAAACCAATAGGAGAATGGTGGTACCATTCCCTGAGATGGGAAGGGTTCTGGGGAGGAGATGGTGGCATATTTTTGGAGAAAGAACTGTGTACTCTGTTTTGGCCATATTAATTTTGGGGTACTGGTTCAGACATAAGTTAAAGATATTGAGAAGGCAAGTATATGTATAAATCTAGATCACAGAGAGGTCTTATCTAAGCATATGTGTTTGAGAGTTATTGGAATATAGACGGGATTGGAAACCATGGAGCAGAATGGAATTACCCTGGAAAGAGTGTGGGTAGAGAGGCCAGCTCCTTTGCTGGATACTCCTGAACTAGACCTTGAAGCATTGTCCTACCATATCGACCGCTGCTGAGGACAGATGTTGAGAACAGATTATTGCCTTGCATTTTGTGAATGTTTGAAAGCTACTTATGGTGCATATATAAATCCCCAATTGATTTTGAATCTTTTATGCAAAAACCTCATGTGTGTTATTTTCTTTCTACTACAATGGGAAGGATAATACATTTTGGGAGGATTTGTGCGTATAGTTTCCAAGAAATATTTGTTTGAAAAGCTGAGATTGCTTTCCCAGTGTGCCAATATTTTATAGCCTCCTGTTACTTTAAACATGAAAGCTCTCAGGATCTTTATTTGTAATTGTTGGATTTGCACCAAAGACTCAGAAAAATTCATTTTAGTTGTTCAGTACTACCACCACTCTAAAAAGTTGGATTTTGAGCCATAATACTAGATGTTGAATTGAGTTTTTCATAGTTGTCTTTTTTTTTTTTTAAGAATGAAAATCATTTGAAGTGGTTATAAAGCAGTCATAAAAGGAAACATTATTTAATAAATAGCAACATTCCATTGTTTGGAGAATTACAAAGAAAATGTACAGCTTAGGCAAGACATGATGTCCTCATTCCTCCACTATGACAATCTCAGAAATAAAAGCTGAATTATATTAATTGTCCTCTGATATGGTAAGAGATTTTTATCTTGTCATGGTACCAGGCTATAATCATTTACTATCTACCATGATATGTTTAACACTAAATGTGCATTGTTTCTATAATTTTGCTTATGTTATATTTGACATGTATAATAGCAAGTCTTGTTTTATCTGTGATGAAAAAATATATATGACTTATAGTACAAAATTACATAAGAGAGGTAAAGTATAACCCCTAATTACTGTTGTTAAATGTTGCTACATTCTCATAATGTATCTTTTTTCAATTTTGTTAGAGGTAGATTAATATATTGATACCTAATGATTTTTCACTGGATAGTGGATGTATTTTCCAGGGGTTTTTAAAAAAAGAAATAATGTCCAAGAAGCTTTTTATTCCCTTAGTAATTTTATTATAATTCTTTTGCAAAGTTTCCATGTACCATAAAAGGCTATCAACTTTGATTTATATCAATTAAATCAACATTGTTATTTATATAATTCAAATTCTTTGTGTTACTTCTTTTTTTTCTGCTTGATTCCACAATTTCTGAAAGTGGTTTGTTAGTGTCTCCTTGCCATATTTGTCATTTTTTCCCCTTGCATTCTAATGTATTTTGTGGTCTTTTGATGGCATATTATTTGACACAGAAAGATACACAATCATTCTAGTTTCATTGAAAATTGTGCTTTTTGTCAATATACAATAGGTGTTTTTGTCTTATATTCTAAAATTGATATTATCTTAATTTTTGTCTGTTTTCTCATTCTTTGATTTTTAACTCACTTGTGTAATACTGTATCAGTGTTGCATACTATAATATTCTATTAGTAAGGATTCAATAAAAGATCTAACTTGGCTCTAAGGAAAGTACATAACTTTTTTTCTTCTTTCCTGCCTCCCACCCTCACCTCTATTTCTTCTTTCCTCGCCCCCTCCCTCCCTTTTCCCTCTCTCTTTTTCTCTCCCCTCCCTCCCTCCCTCCCTCCCTTCCTTCCTTCCTTCCTTCCTTCCTTCCTTCCTTCCTTCCTTCCTTCCTTCCTTCCTTCCTTCCTTCCTTCCTTCCTCACAACTGTCAGAGCACAGTTTCTGTGGGTCAGGAGTCCAGGCATGGCTTGGGTTCTCTGCTCAGGGTCTCATGAGGCTGTAATTTCAGGTGTTGCCTGGGCTGCATTCTCATTCAGAGACTCAAGTGGTGATGGATGTGCCTCTGAGCACATGTGGTTGTTGGCAGCATTCACTTCCTAGCATGATGAAGAACTAGGGGCCTTGGTTTCTTGCTGGTTGTTGGCTGAGAGAAAACTCTAGCCCACACACATCCTTTCTAATCCTCACACAAAATTTGGGAGCTAGGTATCCCATCACATGGGTAAAGGAAATGAACCCCAAAGCATAAACATGGTGGAATTAGGTTTTTAAAGCAGGTCTGTCAGACCGGAAGTTTGCCCTGCGTTGTCTCTGCAGGCAGTTTTATAAGCAGTATGACTCTGAGTTTTATGTAGTCCAGTCTGAGAAATTTTAACAAGTTAATTTAGATTTATTGTTACAACTGATACTCATAACCATTTCAGTCATCTTTGAGTTTTTTGACATGCTTTCTATTACTGTACATTTTAATTAATTACTTTTAATTTTGTTTTCTCCAGTGATTTTGAAGGTACAGATAACTTTTTATCTTTGAAGATATAGATCTTTAGGTTATCTTTGAAGAATGTTTTAGAAAATTTTAACCTATATTTCTTTTCTTATCAAAGTTAACAGTGAAATTATATGTTGTTACTCCAAGTATAAAATGGAATTCAGCAAACTTCTATTTTCTTCTTTGCCTCAACTTTTCAGTCTTTGAAAATATAACATAATGGGCTTATATCTAGACTATTATTGTTATTTTAAAATATACTTTTATTGATTTCAGAGAGGAAGTGAGAGGGAGAGAGAGATAGAAACATCAATAATGAGAAAGAATCATTGATTGGCTACCTCCTGCACATCCCCTGCTGGAGGTCAAGCCCACAATTTGGGCATGTGCCCTTGACAAGAATGGAACCTGGGACCCCTCAGTCCGCAGGCCAATGCTCTGTCCACTGAGCCAAACCAGATAGGGCTAGACTGCTATTACTGAATTCTTATTTTTGCATTATACATATTTGCATTCAAGAAATAGTTTTCACTTTTATCACAATCTGTATCTTTAGATTAACCTTAATGTTGAATTGTTTTAGTGACCATTCCTTTTATAGCACACCTTTGCTATCTTTGGATTCTTAATTTTGTTAGTTCTTCTAGTTTGTATCTTTTAGTGCACTTATAAGAGGAGAAGGCAATTTGGGTGAAATACATTCCAAAACTTGCTATCTATATAAATGAACTCTTGTATGGATTCTTTATTTTATCAAAATTCTGTAATGCTCTGGACCTGGCCAGTGTGGCTAAGTTGGTTGGGCATTGTCCTGTGCACCAAAAGGTTGCTGGTTCAATTCCTGGTCAGGGCACATGCCCGGGTTGTGGGCTTGATCCCCAGGATGGGGTGTGCAGGAGGCAGCTGATCGATGTTGCTCTCTCACATAGATATTTCTCTCTCTCCCTTCCTCTCTCTAAAATTCAGTAAAAATATTTTTAAAAATTCTGTAATTCTCTGGTTGACAATGTAAAAAGACATAATCCCAGGGCCATTCTTTGCGAAAGGCTGGAAATATCTCAAAATCCATAAGGAAGGAACCAGTTTAATAAGCTATGGAGCTCTTATGCACGTAACAGTTCTACGCTGTTATGAAAAGAAATTAAGAATTATCTCTAAGGCATATTGCCAAGTTAAAAATAACTGTAGTGGGAGGATTGTGTATAGTATTCTGTTGTTTAAGAAAGGAAGGGAGAAATGTGAATATATGTGTATATATGTATAGTAGTATGCACTAGTATACATATATGAATATGTGTATGAGTATATATTTGTGTACATATATATATACATATGTATGTATATATGAGATAAACCAAAGAACTAAAAAATGGGATTACTGTGGGCAAAGGAGGGACAGGTAGAGGGGCAGGGTTAGAAACTAGAATTTTCTAAATATAGAAAAAATTTGTGGAGCCATGTAAATATTTTTACATAATTATAGATAATATTAAAGCAAAGAAAATGTGTGATCTCTAAAAACTTAAAGCAAAATCTAAACAAGAAGGTAACTGTTTATCAGGTTAATGATTTAACCTCATGGAGAAGAATTATTCCAAATGACTATAAAACACATTCATCTAACTGTCCATTACTAGTGAGGTAAACCAGAAAACAGAAAAAAATCTGAAAAGCTATCTTAAAATATTTTAGTAATCATTTGTTTTACTAAACTTTCTATAGTAACATTATTGGTGTTGTTATTCTGAACCTATTCATGTGTATATGTCTATATGTGTGTGTATAATATTTACATGTATATATGAATAGCATATGTGTATATGCATATATTCATAATGCATGTATAAGTACTCATTGTTTTATTCTAATGTATTCTACTGTTCAGTATTCTATTTTCTATTACTTATTTTATTTTATTCTTCATATGCTCCCACTCACACACAATAACAAATATATAGTAGGATAGATATTCTATTATGTCTATTCTGCATACATTATAAAATAAAACAAATCAATGATTATGTTAATGTCACCAATGAATCAAGGTTTTACTAAATATACATTCCAAGAATGAAATGTAAACCTTTTAATTTTAAATTTAAATTGGAAACATCTCTATTTAATGTAATCTTATTTCACACTTTACTTCACATTTTCTTTAGTTTTTAAATTCTTTGTTTCTTAGAGGTGATGTCATCTTTCTGCCTCTTTAAGTGTTTGGAATGATATACTCTTTCTCTTTTTTTAGGATATTTTTCAAAGGCTGGGTTCTTTTTCTTTTTAATGACATGCCTAAGTTTATAAAAATTGAGCTGGTAATAAATCTTAGGTCTTCTGCTTTAATTCAATTACTTAGTTGTTTCTTATGTATGTGTAATTTTTTCCCCTTCGTTTGACCTTGAGATTAACTGGTCATTTTGAATTTGTTTTTCAAAATCTCAGAAAGTTCAATATACCGTTGGAATAGCTGTGGGTCTGCTCTAAGCCCAGAACAATAAATTACATTTAATTCCCTCCTAGAATTTTCATTAGGTTTTCTGGACCATGGCTCAGTGGCAAGGGACTGGAGATTATTCTCGTTAGGTATAGAGGTAATAAGTCCCTTTGACGGTGTTTCTTTGCGGCTTCAGTGCCTCCTCACAATATTGCTTGCCCTCTTGGGAAGCCCTTTTGGAGATAACGTATGGCTTCCCTTTCAATTTGTGAAACCAATGTTTAATTTTGCTGGGAGCGAATTTTATTTGACATCAATTGTACTTGTTTTTATTTCTGGAGAAACGACTTCAAAAGGCCATTTTTCACTAAGGCTACAATATGATTTCATTAAGTGGACACTATTTATTTATTACACAGTAACTACATTCTTCACATACACAAACACTCACTTGCACATGACATGATGAATAACAAAACACATCCCTTTTTTGTAACTCCTTGGAGACTTGACTCACAAGAGAGGTGATATTACCCTCTGTGATAGATTTACAGGAATCACTAACGATGGCTGGAAGGGAGTTGCTACTTCTGCCACTGGGAGCTGGAGTCTAATTTCACTTCCCTTAAATCTGGGTTGGCTTTGGTAATTTGATCAACAGGATGTGGCAGGAAGTGACTTTGTGAAACTTCTGAGGCTGGGGTAGAAGTCTTGTAGCCACAGCATCCCTCTGGGCATATTGAAACATGGGGGCTCTGAGTCACCAGGTAAGAAGGGTGACTACCCTGAGTGTCCTGGAGAAGTCTTATGCAAGGGGTTTAGCAAAAAGTCCCACATGAACTCAGCCCTCTAGCCATCCCTGGCATGGCACCAAATGTGACTGACCTATCTCCACTAGCCCATCCACTGGATGAATGTCACTGTCATTGTCTGCATCTCCTAGATCTAAAAGATAACAGTCACCCAGCAGAAACCTGCCCAAATTCCTGGTCAACTAAATTGTGAAACTCACTAAATTGTAGAGGTAACCAGAATAGGATACGTATGCTAATCTTTTAAATGCAGTTTTAGTCTTGTGAGTAAATGGGATATTGAGAAGGCATCATGGATGAGGAGCTGGGAGATGTAGGTCTAAGTTCTGGTTTTGTTCCTAATAACCTGTGTAGCTATGAGAAAATTACCTGACCTCTTCATACTCTATATTTTTTTAGATATAAAACAAGAGAATTGACCTAAATAACAACAAAAATAACAACAATAAATCTCAATGTAATAAAAGCGAATACTTATTGAATGTAAATGTGCAAGGCACTGAACTGAGTGTTTTAATGCATTATCTACTTTAATCCCCATACCAACCTGGTAAATTATAGGTATTATTATTATTATTATTAATGTCTGTTTACAGATGGGGAAACAGACTCAGAGAAATGAGGGACCTGCTCTGTAGAATATTTATTTTTTAATCTGTAGTCTTCTATATTCTGTTTCTAAGGTTCTTTGAATAATTGCTTGTGAAGTATGTTTTTATTTGTGATAGTTCAAGAGTATATTTCTATTATATAAAAATAAATGTTATACTTATAAAGTAGTACAAAATCAGTCTTACAAAGGGACTGCAAGAGTCTTTAGCACAATTTATCCTGATTCTGTTAATATATTGGGACAATAGAAAGAACGGAAACATCAAATGTTTTTTCTGGTTTTCAGTCATTTTGTAAGGAAGTCACATCAGAAAGTGTGGGACACACCTTATGAACAGAAACTTACAAGCCACAGCAGTTCACACATAGGCCATAGAAATGGACTTTGGAGGAAGGATAGAAAGGTGCTGCAGGGACAACTGGTGAACTGTTTGTGGAGAGAAGGAACTATGTCTTCATCTTAATTGTTAGTAAAAAATAAATCGCTCCTATATTTTAAATATTTTTTGTTTGGATTTTTTTTATGTTCCCTATTTTTTTCTAATATTTTTTCTTTCTCTTTATATTCATGGCTATAAACAGTGTGTGTCATGCTCATTTAAAGAAGGAAGAAAGGAAGGAGGAAAGGAGGGAGGGAGGAAGGAAGAAAGTGAGGAAGGAAAACCACCCATATACATTAATTCATTGGGTAACTTTAATTTATCAGGTATTCTGCTAGTTGCTAGCACCTGCTATTAGCATAACACATACGGTATTTCAGGTTTAAATTTTAAAACATTTAACATTTACATTTTTGAGGTTGATTTGCTCTTCTAAAGCCACATGGCTAGTAAAAGGTGGAACTGGATTTTAAATCCATACCCTAAACCCCTGTTTCTAAAACACAATATACCTGACTATCTCTCATAAGCCTGCTCTTTAGTTGACGAGATTTATTTTACTTACATTTGACTTACCAGTTCTTTAAAAAATCTTAATCCAATTTAAGAGTACTGATTCACCGACTGCATAGCATTCCCTGGTGCTCTGAGCCTATTAATTTCAGTTGAAGTATTAAGAGTGTCTAAATATAAGCTCATGAATGAACTTGCTGAGTGGATTGAAAAATATACCTAAGCCTTTTAGGCTTCTGTGGCAGGGTGTATATTAGCTGTTGAACTCACATTTATTCATTGTGAAGATCTCTTTGAAGCACTGATGCTCTAGAATGGAGCTGGGCTCTGCACCATGCCAAATGACTCCCAGGAGAGGATCTTTGTTATTTAAGAATTGCCTTCCATTCTCTTGAGAGAGGATGTTCTTATCCTTGGAAACTCCCTCTTCTCAGAGCTCTGGGCCTCGTGGCTGAGTTGCTGGCTACTTTAGTTTGACACCTGTTTTCTCTAGGCCAGTTGTTCTCGAATGGAGGCAATTGTGCCCCCGTCCCAGGAGATATTTGGTAATGTCTGGAGACAACTGGGAGATTCAAGTATTATCTAGTGGGTGGAGGACAGGTATGCTGCCAAACACCTAACAACCCCAGGACAGCCTGCAACAAAGGATGATGGGGCCCAAATGTCAGTAGTACTGAGGTTGAGAAAACTTACTTGAGCTTTTCAAACTTTTATTCATTATTGCCCCCCTAGGGAGCCTTTTCAGACATTCCCCCCCAATAACACCCTTCCCAGTGAATTTTAATATCTATATATATAAAAGGCTAAGTGTCCGTCCATCTGACCCGTAGTTATGACATGCATTGACCACCAGGGGGCAGGTGCTCAATGCAGGAGCTGCCAGGATGCACACTGGCCATTTAAAAATAAACAGCACCATGGACCTGGCGCCGACAAACCAACACTCGGCTTCCCCCAAGTGGGACACAGGCCCCGCCCCCCCCCGTCCCCCCCAGAGCAACACCCCACCAAATTGCAGCCAACGCTGCCAAGACCCTATGGCCCAAAATGCGGCCCACAGCCCAGCCCAGCCCAGAAACGGTTGCTGTGGGCACTGGGTAATGACGTCATGTAATAATGCCCAGCTTCCTCTACCTAGCGACTAGCATTCTTGGAGTTTTTTTAGCCCAGGAACCTGACTTGCTTTATAGCCAGGTGCAAACATTTTACACTTTAACCAAATGTCTGTGAAGCGTTTTCCCTGACCTCATCTCATTTGATCCTCACAGAAGTCCTGGAGTAGGTAGATAGGAGACTCAGTAGAATCCTATTTTCTTTTCATTAGCAAGATGTGAATAGTGATATTAAAATATTTCTTCTAATTCATTTCCTTTCAATGTGCATGAATCTGTGCACTGGGACACTAGTATTACATAATGGTTTATGTACTGTATTATGTCTGCACTTTATGCAAACAGAATAAGATTTTTTTTTTTAGCCACCAAAACCCTTTTTTGCCCACTGGGGGTGAGCTGGCCTCCACTGAGAGTGCATGCCCTTGGAAAGTGGTAGGCTCATAAAGAACCCAGGTCACAGTAAGTCCTTGCATGAGACATGACAACAAATCAGGGACAGTCTGAACGTCTAGGACATTCATGGGAATGCCTGGAAGCACAAGTTCAGCTAGATGCAGTGTCATCAATGGTCAACTATGAGTGCTGGGTAGGTGGGTAAAAAAAATTCTCGTTCTCTCTTTCTCTTGCCTCTTAATAGACAAAAAATCCCCCCAAAGTCTCCTTCCACACAATCAGTAGAAAGGACTTCATATCCTCTCTCTATGTGCCCATCTCCCCCATAGTAGGTCAAGGAGTGAGCATCTTTGTTTTCTGTAATTCATTTGAACAGTACTTAGTGACATCTGTTATATGTGTGGCAGTGTGCCAAATGCTGGGAATGTCATGGGCAGAAGACAGGGACCTGCCCCTCCTGCAGCCTGTGATGTCCCCAGTGCTGGCCCAGCTCTATTTATTAGCACAACACAATTAACAATACTTTGATCCCTATGCCACCTCCACAATTTTTACATAACTGTGGGCTCCATGAAATATTTACTCTCTGTTGTCATTAAATTGACATATCTTATCTATAATAATAAAAGCGTAATATGCTAATTAGACCAGACATCCTTCTGGACGACCTTCCAGACAAAGCCAGGGCTGCGAGGAAAGCCCGGGTCCCAGGTGCCGGAGGGAAGCCAGTGCCGGCAGCCGGGGGAAGAAAGGCCTACTCTTGCACAAATTTTGTGCATCGGGCCTCTAGTTAGGAAATAAATGTATTTAAAAAGAAATATTTGTCATTAGCTTGCATGGGAAACCTTGCAATGTCACTTGCCATAAATACAATAAAACAATAAAAATAAAGTGAGATAAAGTCCATCAGATATTATTGCTTTCTGATGGCATTAAGCTTGGAGTCAGTAACCTTTGGGCTTAAAAGGAAGATCAGGGTTCAAGAAAGGTGTTTAAGATACATTGAGACTTTCTCCCTGATATTATTCAAGAGAGAATTGAAGTGGGCATAACTTGCTCAAGAGAGGTGATTGAATACTATAATGCTGTATCTGTGTACTACCTAAAATCATCTCATATACCCTAGGGGTACATTTTAGAAACACTTATCAGGCTAAGCTAAGTGAACTGTGTGCCCCTCCCTTTTCTGCCCTTTTACCTTCTGCCCCATGTGGTATCATCGAGAGTTTACTATCATCATTTGATGTTTCTTTTTTTTTTTTTTTAAATATATTTTATTGATTTTTTACAGAGAGGAAGGGAGAGAGATAGAGAGTTAGAAACATTGACGACAGAGAAACATCGATCAGCTGCCTCCTGCACATCTCCCACTGGGGATGTGCCCGCAACCCAGGTACATGCCCTTGACCGGAATCGAACCTGGGACCTTTCAGTCCGCAGGCCGACGCTCTATCCACTGAGCCAAACCGGTTTCGGCCATCATTTGATGTTTCTTATTTCCCTCTGTGTTCCTGGTGCCACACACCATGTCTGGCACAGAGCAGCAGCCACTATTCATGTCACTTGCATGGTTGAATGAAGATGTGTCCTCACTGACCATGTGTCCATGGCCCCAGCTAGCTCACAGGTCGCGTTGCTGTGAATCAGGGTTTGATGCAGCTTCATGGGTGTGCAGGGCTGAGCAGGGCTTCTGGTGGATTTCAGCCTCCAGCTGTCATTGGCTGAGAAGTCCCCTTGTGCAAGAACAGCCTTCCCAGCCACACCCAGCTGCCCCATATAAAGGTAAAGGGCATGTGGGTTCCTGGGTATGGGGAGGACTTCTGCAGATGCTCTTTGTGATGAGGAGAAAGTGGCAAAGCTCGACTTTTTCGGTATGCCTTTGATGTATTCTCTATTCTGAGGAGCACTTTAGAATAACAGTAACTGAAATTCAATATACAAGGAAAATAGACTTTACATAATATTTAAAAATATGCTTTCTAAAGACCAAGGTGATGTAAGGAGCAATGATTTCATATGATCATCTTTTGTTATAGGATAAGGATATAAAAACCCATATTTCTTTAACAGAACAATGTTCCAACTGGTGCTGCCTTCCATTTCTTTCTTCTTTTCCTTCCTTTCTGTATTCCTTTCTCTCCTCTCATTCCTCCTCACTCAGCTCTTCTCTTCCTCCCCTCTCCATCATCCCCTCCCTCTCCCCTCTTCCCCCTTTCTTTCTTTCAAAGTCTCCTTTGACTGTTTTCCTCATGGATCCATTACTGATAGCCTGTGACCGACCCCCAGGAAATGAATGGGAGCAGAATCAGTTCAGAATCAACTTTTTTTTTTAAAATATATTTTATTGGTTTTTTACAGAGAGGAAGGGAGAGGGATAGAGAGTTAGAAACATCGATGAGAGAGAAACATTGATCAGCTGCCTCCTGAACACCTCCCACTGGGGATGTGCCCGCAACCCAGGTACATGCCCTTGACCGGAATCGAACCCGGACCCCTCGGTCTGCAGGCCGACGCTCTGTCCACTGAGCCAAACCAGTTAGGGCCAGAATCAACTTTTAACGTATCTGTTTTAGAGATGAGGAAACAGAGAGAGATTGAAAGATATCAGTCACACAGCTTGTGTGGCTTTGGTCATTCGTATTTTGTTATGTGTTATTTGTAGTGTGTATCATGATTGATGAAGTAACTATGGTTCTAAAAGCTAATAGACATAGCAGGCAGAGGAAGGAGAGGGTGAAAATAGTCCCGGTGATGGAACAGTTGCAGTTTGTTATTCAGCAAATACTTTTGAGCCAGTTCAGTGGAGTGAGGAGGCACAGCCTGATCAGATGGGTTTCCCAGCGCCTGGAACAATTGGGACCAGAAAAGAGGGTGAACAAAACTTAGAAAACCGAGTTTTGCTGCAAAGGGGATGACAGAAATGGGGAAATAACTGTTGTAGGAGGGTTTTGGAGAGGTAGGTTCAACACAGATTTTTATTTAATTATTTTTGGCCAAGGGAAATTATAGCCTGTTTAATGCTTATGGCAATGATCTTCTAGATAGGGGAACATAAATGATGTAAGGGGGGAAATTTGCTGGAATGATGTCTCTGAGTCAGGGGTGGGGGATGGTATGAATGAGGGATACTTAGAGGAGTATAGGCGGGGCATCTATGGAAAGATGAGGCGAGGAAGGGTCTTAGAGGACAGACACTGAGGGATGTGAGCACAGAGAGATTCTCTTCTGTGTGCCCTAACTCCCTCAGAGAATACGAAGTGTATTGGCTTCCTAGGGTTGCCCTACCAAGGCACCATAAGCTAGGTGGCTGTATTAGTCAGGATCTCCAGGGAAACAGAATAATACAATGTATACAGATATAGAAAGATTTGTTATGGAGGCTGAGAAGTCCCAGAATCTGTGGATGGCAAGCTGGAGGCTCAGGAGAGCAGACAATGTAGTTTTATTGAGTCCGCAGGCCCCAGAACTGATGGTGTAAGTTCCATACAGAAAACTGGCAGCCTCAGGACTCAAGGAGAGCTGATGTTCCAGTTCTAGTCCAGAGGTAGGAAAAGATCGGTGTTCTAGGTCAAGATAGCCAGACAGGAGGAATTCCTTCTTTGTCTAGAGAGGTTACCTTTTTGTTCTAATCAGGTCTTCAACTATTTGCTTTACTCAAAGTCTACCAATTTAAATATAAATCTCATCTAAAAACACTCTCACAGAAACACCCAGAATGGTATTGGACCAAGTATGTGGGCATCCCATGGCCAGGTCAAGTTGACACATTAACCATCACAGTGGCTTAAAACAACCAAAATTTATTCTCTCACAGTTATGGAGGCCAGAAGTCTAAAATCCAGGTGTTCACAGGGTTGATTCCTTGTGAAGATTGTGAGAAAGAATCTGTTCTATGTCCCTTCCTTATCTTCTGATGGTTGTTGTCAATCCTTGGCATTCTTTGGCTCTTTAGACATATCACTCCAAAATCTGCCTTGGTTGTGATAGCATACTCCTGTGTGTGTGTGTGTGTGTGTGCTTGAATTTTCTTTTTCTTAGAAGAACACACTGGATTAGGGCCCACCCTAATATGGTATAACCTCACCTTATCTTGATTACACATGCAAATACTTTATTTCCAAATGAAATCACACTCACAAGATTTGTCTTCAAACATATATTTTTGGAGGACACAATTCAACCCATATCAGGAAGTGAGACCCTCAGCTGAGGAGGAGGATGGGGAAGAGACGGGAAGGTATCAAATAGTCATATAAGTGAGTGGGAGAGTACACCTACCTCATGACATGCAGATACAGTGCTGAGCCACTTGAACTGGGGTTCATGGTCATGCACTGCATGTGACACCAGCCAGCTTGGTTGTGTGGGTTTTCCAACCATGGGCATCTCTGTGCATGCAGCATGACTTGAGCAGAGAGTTGGTTCTTTACCAGGGTTGGTTTTCCAAGTGAGTTTGATGAAGTGGTTATTAAAGGGTTATGAAAGGGATTTGTTATGATGATTGACCTTGGATATTAAGCTGGGTAAGGAAGGCTGAGAGGATATGAGAGGGTGGGTCATAGGGAACAGGTGGAAGATGAATGGATTGATGTTTCTGTCTGGCTGAAGATGATGGGAATCTAATATACTTTTGGGAGTTGACTGAAATAAGAGATTGTGGTCCAAGAGTTGGATGCTTAAAATGGAGCTGAGGACGAGTGGCTTCTAAGTACCTAAGATTTTAAATAAATTTCCTAAAATCATTCCACTGTTGTTTTAGGGAGTCTCTTTTGTTACTTTTAACTATGACATTTCATCTCCTTGCCCTAGGCAAATTCAGAGGGTTAATAATTTTCATTACAAAACAGTAATCTGTTCATATTGGTGATGCTAGCTCGATTTCTCGTCTTTGTCTCATAAGTGTGAGATAGCTCTAGTGATGTTTACAGAAATAAATAAATGAGTGTCATTTCTGAGCTGCTCTATTGCGGTTTAGTGGTTCGTGACTTCTATATGTAATATAAGGTGCTAAAGCTATTGTAATTATGAATTGGAATCCTTTGATTATCAATGGAGATTCCTTCCATGGAGGAATACTTGGAGATAAGTGTAACTTACTGGCTTCACTGTCATCTTTTGTTATTTACAATGTGGTAGCAAACCTAATATCCAAATATATTTACTGATAGGTACTGTTGGTCTTGTCATATCCTTTCCCCAAATTCTCATTGACTTTTTCTAACCTGACCCATATCTAATTTTTCCAGCATCACCTTCTGCTCTTCACTTTTTGTACAGTGTGTTTCAGCCAAACTAGACTACCTGCTGGTTCCCCAATAATATGGCCCTTCTTGCTGCTGGGTTTTACTTCTTTCTGTCCTTGGCCTTGTCTGTTAACATTCTGTTATGTCACCTGATCTTCAAGGCCCTGATCAAGGGACAACTCTTTAAGAGGCTTGCCTTTAGTCTTGTGGTTCTCAAACATTAGCACATATCAGAATCACCTGGTGGCGCTGCTCGAGGGTAGATGACCCAGCCCCATCCCTAGAGGTTCTGATAGCAGTTTCTGAACCTGCAATCACAGAGTTCCCAGGTGGTGCTGATAGTCTGGAATGTACGCTTAGAGAACTGCCATGCTATAGGGCTAAAGTCTTTTTACCAATTACATTGACATTTTTGAGACTGTTTCCCCCTAAAGCTTCATTCTGGCACACTGCAAACCTAATAGTAGCAAATAGTTATTAGGAAATATTTACTTAAATAGTGCCTTCTGTATGCACACAGCTTATGCATGTTAGATGGATTACTCAAGGCGAACACACCACAATATTTACAACACTTGAAATCATATTGAATGTAATTTAATCTTGGATGAGTCAACAGGCACCTCTGTTCAATGCATGTTCTGCAGCGTATTATTATGAATGTCAATCATAATTTTATGATGTTCTAGAAAAAATTAGGTCATTTGAACTTTCTGCAAAAGCTGATAAAGCAGAGATTTAAAAGACCGGAGACTACAGATTTGCAACCTGTATATTAAGTGCATGGGGAGGTAGTTGTTGGCATTTATTAGCAATAGAGGCAGTTTAGCCAGTCCTTTGGACTTGGCTCCTGTGTTTGGAGCAGATATGGGCACATCCTATGAGGGGGCTCTGCTGAGGAGAAGAGGAACAAGGTGAGTCTGAGCAGGTTGGGCTCTTTCTGAGCAAAGGTCCTTGTGGTTAAGCAGGCTCCAGCCTCTATGGTGTCGTTGTGTTGCTCCATTCAGGGCTGAATCCAGGACAAACAAATGACCTACCCGCAGCTGCCTTTGTTTAATTCAGTTCAGCAGATTGTGTTCTCAGAAGCCAGATAAAATCTGGCATTTACTTTGTATCTATTGACTTTTGCTTAAAAAAAAAAAAAGCTGTGAATCTGGCTTGATTGAGTTTTATAATAATGTTGCATTAAAGGGAAAACACAATTTCTGATAGATTAGTAATGAGGATGGTTTGGTTTTTTAAAAGAAATGCTATCATCTGTATGTAAATGGTGTAAAAATTAAAGGATGTCTCTTATTGCAAGCTTCCTTTTGAGTCGTTTGTCTCCCATAGCGTCTCTCCCTTTGGTGTTTCCTGCTCATCACTCCCCTTGAACAGTTGGCTCTTACAGCTTTGGAAGGGAAGCGTTTTCCTAATGGGGCACAGGATCGAAGCCTGCGGAGCCAGACTTCTGCTAATGTCTTAGAAGTGATGGAACTGAATTAGCTCTGTCTCTGAAGACGAAGTGGGGGCTGATAGGAGCCCAGAGGGTCTCAGTCTGCAGGCTCTGTCCTGAGAACCAACCATCCTCTGGTCCATCCCCTTCCCTTTGCCTTGGCTCGTGGGAAACTGGACTGGCAAACCTTCCTGTGGGAATGGGGTGGGGCACAGAGCCTTAGGCTGAGGAGAGGCAGGATTGAGCTCAGGGGTGGAGAGAATTGCTAGAGGTCTTGGGACCAAGTGAGGGGTGAATTTTTTTACCCTCTCCAAACATGTGGAAACCAGAGGGGAGTGTGTGCGAAGGAGCCAGCGGTTAAATGGATTACATGCACTTTCTTTGGACAGAGTTTTTGTAGCTGACCTTTACAAAGAGGGTCTAGCTTTGGGCTGGGGCCTTAGTCTCTGCAAATTCAAATTGAGCCACACCCTGAGTTGGCTCTACTTTTTTGCTTTGTCAATGCCTGTGTCCTGCTGTCACTCCCTCTCCTGTGCCCAGAGCACAGGGACCCTCCCATTTCTTCTTTCATGACTTTTTGACTTTTTCTGATGCCTCCAGACCACCAGAGAGCCTTTCCTCCAATGGCTGTGTAGACATGCATAGTCTCAAACTCATTGTTTGACTCTCTGTAGTTGAAACTGAAATGGTAAACATTAATTTCAATTTGAGCAATTCACATGTCTTTATAAGTAATAAAATTCATTTAATTAAAAATAATTAATAGATATACCCAAGAAGTGAACAGAAGGTTTTTATCACGTATATAGAAAATGAACAAACGATGGAATTTAGGGCATGGTTTCAAGGAGGATTGAGTAAGAAAGAAAGATGTATGTATTATATAAATTAAAAACTAGAAGATAGAATATCACCAACCAAAGGATTATTACCAGTATTTTTCTTTAAAAAGATGAATCAAAACAAATGTGCTAAAACGTTTGTATACCACTTTTTAATCAAGATGTCTTTTGTGATAATTGGCTCACTGGTTTGGCTAGAAGGGTCATGGCCCAGAGATGGCCTCCTCCACTGTGATGTTTGGGTCTGTGTGGGCACTCTCAGAGGATGGAGAACCCTGAAGGGGGAATCATGACATAAATTTTTGATCACCTTAAGTAGCTTCTCATAATATAAAACCATAGTAGTAGTGGGATTTGATCAAAAGAATTGGTTAGATATTCTGATTGAGTGAATATGCAGTTTAAGAAAGAGGGAGAAGTAAAAATGCAGCCCTAGTCTCTGACTTTGACCTTTCATGGATGCTGGGCTGAGGTGGGCACCCTGGAGAGAGAAGGTTTGTGGGAGGAAGGGTGGTCCCTGAGAGAAGACAACTAGCTCACTTTTGGGCATTTTGACTTTGGATACATATGCGCTAAGTTATTTAACCTCTTTGCTCCTCAGTTTTGAGCTCTGCAAAATGGTTTTAATTATAGTTTCCACTTCGGAGAGTTGTTGTCAGCATCTTCTGAGTCATTACACCTAAAATAGCGCTTAAGATAATGATGATGGTGGTGGTGAAGGTGTAGTAAGATGTCAGGGATTTAATGTGTAGTCATTCCCCCTAGCCTGTCTGTTCAACATCTTTTTATGTGAATCCTTTCCTTATCTGAGGTCAAAAATACCAGTCTACAGAATTCATCCATCAATAAATAGGTCTCTAATGGAAATAGGTCACCTGGTGTTTCACAGATATGGAAAGAAGAAATATTGAAATCATTGTTCAATAAGAAAGGAAAGAAAAATAACATGACAAAGAAATGAGAGAATGAGAAAAGCAAAACCCCCAAACAAAACAAAAACCAAAGGGATAAAAGAAGAAAATAATCCTAGTAATGAATGTCTTTAATTATATAGTAACGATTTTGCCTTACAGTTATGGCTACCATCCAAGCTCTGCCCTGTGTCAGGACCTGTGCTGGATGCTCTGCCTGCTGGGTTCACCCAGTTAATCCGTATGCTGCCTTGTGAAGTGTGGGTACCACACTATTCCCATCTACAGTTGAGCATCCTGCAGTTTGGGAGGTTAAATGACCTCCCAAGTTCATGCATCTAGTAAAAGGTGGATTCAAATTCAAGAAACCCTCACTTTTGTGGAAGAAGAGGAGCTTCTTAAATGAGTTCTTGACCTACTGGTGGATTCTTCCTGGCCCACAATAACTAATTTTGCTTCTTTTTGTTAACTGCATGATTAGGAAGAAAGCACATGAAAATCATCTGTCATATACATGAAATATTTGGGTGCTTAGGTCTTACACAATTCCTTCCTCCTTTTCATGATAGGGTTGAGTAAAACATTAATGTCATCGGATGACATGGTAGCTGTAGACTCCCATCAAGAATTGTTGAAGTGAGGCATGACTAATCTGCAGACTGTATGTTAGAGGAAAAGCTCTTGCCTTAGGAAGTATCATCA
This sequence comes from Myotis yumanensis, assembly GCF_028538775.1. NCBI lineage: Eukaryota > Metazoa > Chordata > Mammalia > Chiroptera > Vespertilionidae > Myotis > Myotis yumanensis. Next base: position 28,840,230 of record NW_027223759.1, on the reverse strand, counting down.
GAGCTATCAGGGCCAATAAGAGTTTTCTAAACTTGCTACAATACAGGCTTTTAAATCTGGGGGCCTACTTATCTAATAAAAACATTGTATAGCACACACTGTATTGGGAATGTGTGCTGAATCCAAGAACGAAAAATTATATGCCCCCAGGGCAGAGTCAGCTGGGTGTGTGAGTATGAACTGAGGCAAGACAGGGGAGTTGTGAGCCAAATGGAACCAATTAAGTACCCTTGGATGTGGACCTAAGGTTGTTTACCAAGCCCATTCATGGGTGGAGAGTCAAGTTTCTCTATCCTTCTTGTTTGTAATTTAATTTAGTGATTGCCTTTAACAAAAGTAAAAGGTTGTAGGAACTTGGGACCAAACTGCAAAAAATCCAGATTTTATGAGCATGTTGAACGCAACTAAGGAAATATAAAGTTGTTCTAAATTTACATGAGAAATATGCACCTGTTTTGAATTTGTAGCTCTGATTGATATTGCTTTTTGGAATAAGTTCAGGGGGTCTGTGTTGTACTTGAAGCAGATGATGGAAGGCAACAGGCATGGAGAGAGTGAAATCCATGTTAAGCAATCACAGAATCCCCCCTGAGAGTCCAGTTCACATCAATAGGAAATTTTATGAGAGATATTGCACCCAGCGTTTCCAGACTTAACTTTGTGGCTGCAAAATACCGGAAAGCCCATTTAGGTTTGTGTCTTGGGCGAGGAAATGAATGAAATATGTGTCACTTGAATCATGAGTGTTGTAATACCATGGTTATTTATGTTAGCACTGTAAAAATATCTTTTTTAATAACTCTGAATCATAATATTGATTGAATTTGTAGTGATTTTGCTGTGAGATTTGGTAGCTTTCATACTGTATGGCCCATGGGTAAGTCAGTATTTTGATTGAAGGTGGTAAGTGGAAGCAATGATAAGAAATGGTCTTGTTTTAATCAAAAGATAATTTGTTTAAGACCAGTGATCCTCATAGAGGGATCAGTATAGCATGGCAGTGGGAGTGCATTTACTCCTTTCCTATGTCCCTCATTCTTTTGTTCTCTAGGATGAGGGAGGGGACTACTCTTTTAGGGCTGGCTGTTTATTTTCTTTATTTGAAAGTATTTATCTTTCTGCTTCTTGGAAATACAGCAGTGCTGTTGTTCACAGAGACTTCTGATCCTTTGTATCGATAAGCTAGTTGACTCATAAAAAGAATAGCTTTAATTAAAAAAATAGATATATGTATGACCTGTGACTCTAATAATGAATCAGTCCCTGAAGAACTACTTGTTTACCCAATGTTTGCTTAAGTTTCCTAGTACATAGCACAGTCAAAAGCAATGAGTAAGGCCTGGTTAAGGCTGGTGTGTGTGCGTGTGCGTGTGTGTGAATTTGTAATGACTTTGCTGTGAAATTTGGTAGCTTTGAGTAGTGTCTACAAGTATCATGTTCTGATTAATTATTGCCGTATAGCAAGTCACCTCCAATAATAGCTGTGTAAAACAATAAGAGCCGTTTATTTTGCTCACATATCTGCAATTGGGATAGGGCTCTGTGAGGTCAGCTGAGGCAGATCCACTGGGTTGAAGGATCCACTTCAATGTGGCTTACTCCTCTGTCTAGCAAGTGTGTACTGGTGGTCAGCTGGGAGCTGATCTGGGTTGTCCTGTTTCTTCTCCACATGCACCTCTCCTTGGGGTTGAGTTTTCTCACAGCATGGTGGCTGGATTCCAAAACAGTGTTGCAAGTGACAGCAGCTGTGGTCTTAAAGTTTGAATTAGGAGGGACCTAGACCCTTACTCTTGAGGTGAGGGGTGTCAAAAACCTGCAGCCATCTTTAATCTACCATGGACCAGATTGGACTGCTTACCGTTGTCTCTATAAACTGTTTGCTTTCCTGCTTTTTGGCATTTCTTAAGGTATTTATTTACTTTTATTAACCACCCTCCCCAACCACTTTGTGGTTTTTTTTCCTTTTCTTTATGCATTTCCAATGGGGACAAAAATTGGTTCTTGAAGTGGGAGGCAAAAACTCTCAGATATTACAATGAGAATGGCTGTACCACAGAACATAAACATATATACCATATACATGTGGTATTAAAATTTCATGGGGCTGGGGAGGCAGTTAGGGGAAAAAAGGTTTAAAAAAGCTCCTTGGGGGCAATAATGTAAAAAACTTTAAGAAACACTTCTTGAGTTCCAGCTCAGATCTGTTATCCTCTCTTCCATAAAGCCTGTCCCAACCCAATCCCAGCAAACTTAATTGTTCCCCTTTATGTACTTGTAGCCATTTTATTTGTGTATCTGCAATATATTAAGCTGGTTGTCTGATGCCTCTTTCTTACCTATTAGAGCTTCTTAGGTGCATACACCATGGATCTATAAATGCCAGTAATAATTACTTAGTGAATTGAATTAAAAGGGACTATGGGGAAATTTTTATCTTAGTTTAGGTTCTTCCAGAAATAGACACTGAGATGAGGATTTAAGTGCAAGTAGCCTTTAGGAATGGGCAGAAAACACTAGTGGGAGCAGTGAAAGGGGATAGGGAAGGAGAGGAAGCGACCAGAGGGGGTGCTATCAAGCCAGCCACCAAGTGTGAGTGGAGCTTACTCCTGTGGGGAAATTCTCAGAAATGTACAAAACCAACATCAAATTAAAAAAGAAATACAGCCCCACAACTCAGAATTAAGCCACTTGTAGGGCTGAGGAGCTGGGGTATTTTACTCTCACCCTCTGTTATTCATTGATTGAGGCCACCCAGGGGTGTTCATCTGCTGCACTTCGCTTCCATATGTGACTTTGGAAAAAGCCCCAGACACAGAGAAGCAGGTACCGATGGTGGAAATTATGGGAGGCCCAGGGGTGTGGGGGCGCTGAGGGTTAAGGGCAGGGCACCCAGAGCATCAGCTGTCGGCTTCCTTAGAACGTTATGACTAAAATGGTCAGAAGCAAGGCGATAAATGGTCTTTGTTTGAAATGGGGGAAATTCTTACTTTCTCAATGTCAGTCTCCCTGACATTGAAGTTCAGCTCCATGAAGACAGGAAACAAACCTGTCAACACTAAATACCCAGCAGAGTCCTTGACTCAATCACTGGGAGGATTTACGAATAAAGGGCGCTTAAACCAGCACTAGGATTTTAAGAGCTGTGTTTTTTATTGTGTTCTAATTCAAGGGAGGTCAGAGCAGGTAAGACATAGCTGGTAATGAAACCTGACAAGTGCCAGGTTCTATTTTCCTTCAAGAACTCTTAGAAAACAAACACACTAACCACAAGGTGGATTTGTTCCGGGTGGTGGCCTTGACTGCTTAGTGAACCATTGACATGTTTGTGACTGAGGAGCCTAGAGTCAGATTCAGGCTCGCTGAACTCAGCCAGGTCCAGGCCAGGTCCTGCCCACATGCTTTGTTGTCTAATCCCGAGGCATTTAACGGTGTTCTGGGATCAAGTGCAGCGAAAACAAGCAATATTGATGGGTGGCCAGTGAAATATCTGACCACATGGAGAGTCCACATGGTGAGAACCTCTTTTTTTTTCTGTTATGGACTGAATTGCTTCCCATGTATGTTGAAGTCCTAGCCCCCAGTGTCTCAGATTATGACCTTATTTAGAAATGGGGTCTTTGCAGAGGTAGTCAAGTTCAAATGAGGTCATTAGGTTGAGACCTAATCCAATACGGAGTCCTTACAGAAAAAGAACACTTGGACCCAGAGACAGACTTATACAGAGGAGATGATGTGAAGACACAGAGATAAGGTAACCATGTGCCTGGAGGGACACATCGATAAGCCAAGGAAAGCCAATGGTTGCCAGCAGACACCAAAAGCCAGAAGAAGCAAGGGAGCTCCTCCAGGATTGTCATAGAGAGCATGGCTCTGCTGACATCTTGACTTTGGGTTTCTAGATGCCAGAACCATTAGACAATAAATTTCTGTTGTTTCTCGCCACCCAGTTTTTGGTACTTGGTTATAGCAGCCCTAGGAAAGTAGTGTAGTACACTTTCTTTTCTTCTTTTATTTTTGACCAAAAAAATAACCTTTTTCAAATGGTTGTCCCCTCCTACCCTTCTTCTTCCTTTTTGCTTGATTTCTCATGTACGCTGCAGTGAGTAATAGTTGACATCTACTTGTGGCTTCCCTCAGGTTAGGAAGGACATTCCATTCTTAAACCACTGGAGAGGACAGAGAAGTCTTTCTTGAGATGTTTGGCTGTTGCTGTAAAGGGAGTCATTTTCCTCATTGAAACGGTCTACCGTCCCTGCCAGGATGCGGTGGGAATGAGTCTCTGCCGCTGTGGCAGTTGGGCAAGGCTGGCCTAGGAGGTGGTCTGCACCTCCTACATGGGGTTTCCGGTTGTGGTACAGGCACAGAGCCTTCCTTTTCAAGGAAATTTGTGTGGTTTTGGTGAACCCTGGTGAGGCCACCAGTTACGGTCTCTGTGTCTGAAGTCGTCAGCCTCCCACTAGTGAGACTGGACGTCTGTCCGGTTGTGCTCTTAGACCAGAGTCCATTGCCCAGGTGATGTTCAGAACGGGAGCAGTTAGTTGCTGCGAGCTGGTAGTGAAATGTAACCAAGGGCTGGAAAGGAGCCAGGTCAGATAAGAGCAGTGTGTGTTCAGTTTGTAGCCATTGTTTTCTAATTCCAGTAATGTTGTTTTTCTTCACTCGCTTAATCATTTGTTTACTCATTAGACATTCATTTAGTGATTACTCCCTGTCAGGGAAACAAAGAAGAGTCAACATATAAACAGTACATTCAGGTGGTATAGGTGGTATGAAAATGCTGATTATTGTACAAGGTATAGTTCAGGCATAAAGCAGGCAGAGGTACGACATGAGGAGTTTCGGAAAAGCCTCGGTGGATGGCTTCGCAGCCCAGCACTCTCCAGTGAGCCCCCATCAAAGTGAGCTCTGGCATGTCACCTCCCTGATCACTTGAAGCCTAAGGACAAAATTATTTTTAGTTTCCTCCCTACCTGCCAAGACAATGTTCAATCCAATATCAACCAAAACAGAGTCCTGCAGAGGAATTTTGTATAGCAAAAAAGAAATGAAAATAAAACCAAATGTGTGTGGATGTAAATGTAAGGTGTGTTTGCAACATGCATCTGCTGTGTCCTAATGAGCTGGGTATTCCCTGGCACCACAAAGCCCAGCATTTCAAATTGGACCCTGAAGGTGCCCTTGGGGCTCAACTCAGGGACTGAGTGTAGCCCCTCAGGGAATGTGAGAAACAGTCTTTGGAATCTTAAACTCATAACATTGTGATTGGTTTCCAGATCTTACATTGTTTTATCTGACTTGTTCCCCCCATTTTTTAAAAAGTGTGTTTATGCTAAATTAGTTTTTATCCTCTTTTCTGTGTCCTCATGTGTTATTTGGTCACACAAAAAAAATTAAGAGGAAAACAATTCATTATGAGGAGATGAAGCCATTAAAAGAACCAGACTCAGAGATTACTCAGATGTGGAATTGAAAATAATTTTGATTAATATATTAATGGTTCTAGTGGAAAAAGTGGAGAGCGTACATGAACATATGGGGAATTTCAGCAAAGAAATGGAAACTGTAAGAAAGAATCAAATGAAACTGCCAGGGAAAGAACAGCAACCACAGAGTAGCAGAGGCCAAGCCTTTAATGAGCTTGTCAGTAAACTAAATGCAGCCAAAGGAAGAATAAGTGAACTAGAAGATAGACCATTGTATTGATTATGTTGATTTTGTGTTATATTTCATTGGTTTCTCCTCCAAACTTTATTGTTTGGTTTCTTCTACTCACTTTGGGTTTCATATATTTTTCTTTTTTTTAGTTTAAAGCTGATTTTATTGCATAGAAAATTTCCTTCTCTTCTAATATTGACATTTGTGCTCTAATATTTCCCATAAGTACTGTTTTAGTGGCATCTTGTTTTTGACATGCTGCGTATTCATTCAGTTCAAAGAACTTTCTATTTTACTTTTTAATTTATTCTTTCATCTATGGGCTATTTAGAAGTGTGTGACTTAGTTTGCATGTTTGAAAAATTTACAGAAATTTTTCTGTTGTTACTTTGTATAATTTGAATACTAAATTTACTGAGGTGTTTTTTTTTCCTTTATGACTCAGACTGTGGTTTATCTTGGTAAATGTTTTACACTTGTATTCTATTAGTTTTGGGGGTGGAGTGGGTCTGTACTGGTAAATGCTAATTTTGTCAAGTTGGTTGGTGGTGTTATTAAACCTTCTTTATCCTTGCTGATGTTCTGTCTACTCATTCTATCAGTTTTCAAGAGTGTGGTATTGAAATCTCCAACAATATCTGTAGTTTTCATCTGTTTATCCTTGTGATCTATCAGTTTTTATTTGCTTTTTGACTTTGGAGTGAATTTCTTATAGGCAGCATAGAGTTGGGTCTTGTTTATAATAAATATCACTCTATCAGCTTTTCAATAGGGGCTTTTAAAATACCTCTCAGATTAATTTTACAGATTTTAAATCCATCATTTTATTATTTTATTTTATTTTCTGGTCTTTTTTTGTGTTTACTTTTTTCTCTATTTCTGCCTTCTATTTTATTATTCCATTTTATTTTTGTTAGTATGCATAACTCTTTGGTTTGTTATTTTAGTCCTTACTTTATGGTTTATAGTGTATATAGTATATATCTTTAAGTTATCACAGTATATCTTCAAATGATATTAAACCATGTCACATGTATTGTCAGATCCTTACAGTAGTACATCTTCATTTTACCTTTTCTGACTTTTGTATTAATGTTGCAATATATCTTTTTTTTTTTAAATATATTTTATTGATTTTTTACAGAGAAGAAGGAAGAGGGACAGAGAGTTAGAAACATCGATGAAAGAGATCGATCAGCTGCCTCCTGCACGTCCCCTACTAGGGATGTGCCCACAACCAAGGTACATGCCCTTGACCGGAATCGAACCTGGGACCCTTGAGTCTGCAGGCCGACGCTCTATCCACTGAGCCAAACCGGTTCGGCGTATCTTATTTTTATATATGCTAAAATCACTACCATATTGTTATCATTTTAAAAATTAAAAATAGCTTTCAACGAATTTTAAATATTAATCTTCATTCTCTTGTGTGGATTCATTTTTTAAAATTGATTTTTAGAGGGAAGGAGAGAGGAAGGGGGGAGGAGGGAGAGAGAGAGAGAGAAAGAGAGAGAGAGAGAGAGAGAGAGAGAGAGAGATTGGTTTGTTATTCCACTTATTTATGCATTCATTGGTTGTGTCTTGTATGTGCCCTGATTAGAGATTGAACCTGCAACCTTGGCGTATCAAGGCGATGCTCTAACCAACTTAGCTACCAGACCAAGGCCTGCATCCACATTTTCATTCTTTCGTTTTGCCTGATTGACTTCCTTTAACATTTGTCATAGGAAAGGTCTGCTGGTCATGAACTCTTTCAAGTTTCATATGTCTGGAAAGTCTTTATTTCACCTTTATTCTATATCCAGAATCCTGGATGTGGAATTCTGGGTTTATATTTTAATTAATTTATTTTTTTTACTACTGTATTCTCACTTGCATTTTTTTCAGTGATAAATCAGTTGTCATTTCCATCTTTGTTCCTTTTATTATATTATGGAATTTGATTATGATGAGCCTTGATGTATTTTTCTTCTTATTTCTTGTGCTTAGAACTTGTTTATGTTCTTGTAATTGTGGGTTTACAATTTTCTCAGATTTGGAAAAAAATCTAGCTGTTATTTCCTCAAATATTTTTTTCTATTTCTCCCTATTTTTTCTCTGGGATTCCAGTTATACATATATGAGGATATTTGAAGTTGTTCCTTAGCTCATTGATAAATTTCCCCCCTCTTTTCTCTCTGTTTAATTTAGAATAATTTCTATTGTTTTTGTATTCAAGTTTACCATTCTGTTTTGCTGTAATGAATTCCATTATTATTAGCTCCCAATGTGTGTTTCATATCTGACAGTGTAGTTTTTATCTTTAGTAGTTAGATTTGGACTTTTTTATATCTTAAATATCTCAACTTACATTTTGGAATATATGAAATACAGTTTAATGCCATTGCCTGGTAATTATAATGTCTGTGTTAGTTCTGGGTAGGTTTTGATTAATTTATTCATCTCTTTATTATAGGTTCTATTTTCCTGCTTATTTGCATTTCCGGAGAATTTTTATTAGATGCAAGGCATTTTGACTCTTGTTGGTTGCTGGATATTTTCGTTATTCCTATAAATATTCTTTGAATTTTTTGGTGTGGAATTCAGTTCAATTATTTCAAAGGTTTTTGATCCTTTTGGATCTGCTTTTAAAGAATTGCAGGTGGAAGCAGAGTGCACTTATTCCAGTGCTAATTATTTCCCACCACTGAGAGTAGACCATCGTGAGTACTCACCCCAGTGCCCTATGACTCATGAGTTTTTCCAGTTTAGCTGGTAGGAACAGGTAATATTGCTGACTCTGTGTGAACCAGCACTCTAATCTCAAACCTTTCCACTGGCTAGTTTCCTTTCATGTATTCTCTGATTACTACTCAGCTGAATATTAAAGGAGACCCTCTGCAGATGTCCAGAGTTCTCTTTGTGTGTGGATTTCTTCTCTGTTTTTGTCTCTCAGGCTTTCATCTCTGTCTCCTCAACTCTGGGACTTTGCTGGGTCCTTTCTGTATTTCTCCTCTCTGCATCACAGCCTGCAAACTCTTTCAAGTTCATAAGTTGGACAATTGTGCAGCTACCTCATTTGTCTCATCTTTCAGTGATCACTGTCTTTCATTGATTGATACCCATTGTCTCACAAACTGTTGTTTCATAATTTCCCCCCAGTTTATTTGGTTGTTATAAATGTGTCAATTTCATCCCTGTTACTTTATCTCATTTGGAAGTGGAAGTAAAAAATATTGATCTTTAGCAATTTAATTATATGTAGTGCAACAAGATATATCACCAGGAGCATGTGGGAATACCTTACACAGAGCAGAATAAATTCCTAATTCCTGGTTCACTCTAATTGTGTGGAATGACAGACATGTTGGGTTACTTCTTTCTGTTACTCATTCACTCACTCACTCACACTCTTTTAGTTGAATTTTCATAATTTAAATATTGGTGTGAATTTGGGTGGTAAGTGCACAATGAGAATGCAGATGATGTGTTATAGAGTTGTAAACTTGAAATCCGTATGGTTTTATTGACCAGTCACCCCAATAAATTCAATAAAAAATAAATAAATAGTGGCAGGAATAAATTTAACTGTACATAACTTTTTTTTCATGAGTGGGTGAAATTTTTGTTCTGATCTCCTAGAATTTGTCATTTTACATCAGGGTTACAATTCAAATACCTATAAGCATCAAATAAGTAGCATATGGAACGGAAGTTGGTATGCATGAAATGACTATAAAAATAGTGACTTGGAGGAGAAACCAAGATGGTGGCATAGGTAAACACTTGAAATTGCTGCCTCGAACAACCACTTCAAAAATACAACTAAAAGACAAAACAGACATCATCCAGAACCACAGGAAGGCTGGCTGAGTGGAAATTCTACAACTAGAAGGAAAGAGAAAAGCACACTGAGACTCAGAGGAGGTTCAGAAGTGAAGTGCAGAGGTACGGAGGCTCAAGCGTGTGCGGAAAGGAGCTGGCAACGGAGGACGCTGGTGTCTTTTGCAATCCAGAGGGAGGCACAAGCTCCCGACAGCCCTGACTCCACTTCCGGGCGAGTCTCTGGGGACCCAGACTCATACGAGGAGAAACTGGACTGTCTGGCAGTGGGTGGAACTCGAGGGCAGCTTTCTCAGAGGTGCTTGCAGCGATTACCGTGAGACACTGACACCTGGGGGCCTCTTAGGGCAGGACTGAGGACCAGCCATAGCTGTTTGCTCCACCCTGTTGATTCCCTGAGACCTCACCCCACCCAAGCTGAGGCAGAGGCTTTTGCCCTGCCCTTTGCAATCTGAAAATTACCTAACAAACTGCAGCTGGGTCAGAAAGACCCAGAACATCCAAAAGAAGGCCCAAAGCCCCACAGCAGCTTGCATTGCTTCACAGCTGGGCCTCATCTGGGCACCTCCAAAACCCAAACAAGGAAGAAGAACCTGCAGATCTCTCTGTACCTCCTGCTGGGTAGCCTCAGGCAGAGGCTAAATTAGCACCTCCTTAGAGATCCAAGAGCCCGTGTACCCAGTGGTCAGAGTGGGACCATCCAGATTACAACTCCTCAGATCCATAAGGGACACACTCAGGGGGCAGACTCAGTGAGCACCAAAGCCCCACTGAAGCAAGTCTTGCCCCAGAAGGGTGTCTTCAGCACAGAAGTTCTGCCACTGTAGACACAGCTGATTCTCACAGAAAATTGGCCTGGAGGTCACTGCCTCCCAGTGATACCTACAACAATCAAGGCTTAACTACAACAAGACTGTGCACACAGCCCACAAAGGGGTGCACCAAGAGTGTCCACCCCAGGTAATTGGGGAGGCTGAGCCACTGGGCCCTATAGGACACCTAGCACAGAAAGCCACTCTATCAACACAGGGAAGCATAAAAAATGAGGAGACAAAGAAACATCACAAATGACAGAAATGGAGGAAAGCAAACTACTGGATATAGAGTTCAAAACCATGGTCATAAGGTTTTTCAAGAATTTTCTAGAAACCGCCAATAAATTTAGTGAGACCCTGGAGGATATGAAAAAGGACCAACTAGAAATTAAGCATACATTGACTGAAATAAAGAATAATATACAGAGATCCAACAGCAGATAAGAGGATCCCAAGAATCAAGTCAAAGATTTGAAATATGAAGAAGTAAAAAACACCCAACCGGAAAAGCAAAAAGAAAAAAGAATCCAAAAATACGAAGATAGTGTAAGGAGCCTCTGGGACAACTTCAGTCGTACCAACATCCGAATTATAGGGGTGCCAGAAGAAGAGAGAGAGCAAAATATTGAAAACCCATTTGAAGAAATAATGACAGAAAACTTCCCCTATCTGGTGAATGAAATAGACTTACAAGTCCAGGAAGCGCAGAGAACCCCAACCAAAAGGAATCCAAAGAGGACCACACCAAGACACATCATAATTAAAATGTCAAGGACAAAAGACAAAGAGAAAATCTTAAAAGCAGCAAGAGAAAGACAGTCAGTTACCTACAAGGGAGTACCCATACGATTGTCAGCTGATTTCTCAACAGAAATTATGCAGGCAAGAAGGGAGTGGCAAGAAATATCCAAAGTGATGAATAGCAAGAACCTACAACCAAGATTACTTTATCCAGCAAAGCTATCATTCAGAATTGAAGGTCAGATAAAGAGCTTCACTGATAAGAAAAAGCTAAAGGAATTCATCACCACCAAACCAGTATTATATGAAATGCTGAAAGATATTCTTTAAGAAGAGGAAGTAGAAAAAGGTAAAGATAAAAATTATGAACAACAAATACATATCTATCAACAAGTGAATCTAAAAATCAAGTGAATAAAAAATCTGATGAACAGAGTAAACTGGCAAATATAATAGAATCAGGGGCATAGAAAGGGAATGGACTGACAATTCTCGGTGCGGGGGGGAAAGGGGTGTGGGGGGTGTGGGAAGAGACTGGACAAAAATCGTACACTTATGGATGAGGACAGTGGGGGAGGGTAAGGGCAGAGGGTGGGGTGGGAACTGGGTGGAGGGGAGCTATGGGGGGAAAAAGAGGAACAACTGTAATAATCTGAATAATAAAGATTTATTTTAAAAAAATAGTGACTTGTATTCAGTATAGAAAATAATGCTGATAGTAGAGGAAAGAGGCACCCTGATGAATTGCAGAGGAAAATATCTAAGTAAATAAGGGTAATTGCATGACCAGCTGGAGCTAATTGTTGCCAGGAGTGTTGGTTGCTTTTATAGATCTTTTGACCTATCAAGAGAAGTGAAAATGCAAATTTTAATCATATATACCCCAATATTCGAATACTCTTAAATTTAAGAACTCTGCAAATCATATAAACCATTTATAGGCCAAATGTGCCTTTGAGTTGAGGGCTTGCAATCTGTGTTTTACAATAGTTTAACTATTATATAGAAAAATTGTTTGGAAGATTGGAAGATGACAAACAAATTAAACTAGGAATATAGCAAGTGTGTGTGTATTTCAGATCAATAACAAAAAATATAAATGAATAGACACACACACACACACACACACACACACACACACACTCCCCCGAGGGAGTCTTTCACAAGCCCTGGGGGCTTTTTGCATAGACTGGGCATGGAGTTATTTTGTGCATCTTCCACATAATCTCTTGAGAGAATCTGTGATATTCAAAAGAAATGCTTCCATAATTAAAACTGCATGAATAAGTATGGGTGTGTGAACATGAGTATTTTCAGTTAGTTTAATAATAGCTATCACTTTAATAGATATAGACAGTATTTTAATGTTATAAGTGTCTGGATTTAGGCTTTTTAAATTAAGCTGGAACTTTTTGAATAAAGCAGTTACTAAGATAATCTGCAGCCATAAGGCAAATGCCAAGTTGGTGTAGGTCTTTCTTTTCTTGGAATACAAGATCAATTAAAAAATTAATCCTAGAAATCAATAGTGCAATTTTGTATATGCCTGCTAGATTTAGGGAGACTATTCAAACAACCTTGTTTCACTTTCTAAAAAGGACAAAAGCAAACAAACTAAAAAATTCTTTGAGGCAGCATGGAGAAACCTGGAGAGTATTATGCTAAGTGAAATAAGCAAAATAAGAAAGACAAGTATCATATGATCTCATTCATATGTGGAATCCAATGAATAAAATTAACTGATGAACAAAATAGATCCAGAGACATAGAAGAATGGAACAGACTGTTGAATCTCAGAGGGAAGGCAGGGTGGGGGTGAGGGGTGGCTGGGTGGGTGGGAAGAGATTAACCAAAGAACTTGTATGCATATATACATAAACCATGGACACAGACAATAGTGTGGGGAAGTGGGTGGGTGCAGGCTAGAAAGGGACAATAGGGGAAAAAGGGGACATCTGTAATTCTTTCAACAGTGAAGATTTTTAAAAAAGAGAAAATATATTGAAATAAAAGTTGATCTTAATTAAATTTTCTTTTATTCACTCTTTAAAGTTTTTTTTAAAAAGAATTTCTTATTTTTTAATTACAGTTGACATACAATATTATAGTAGTTTCAGGTCTACAACATAGTGATTAGACATTTATATAACCTTTGAAGTGATCACCCTGATAAGGCTAGTACACATCTGACAACATACATGGTTATTACAATAACATTGACTATATTCCCTATGCTGTACTCTACATCCTGTGACTGTATTTATAGCCAGAAATTTGTACATCTTAATCACTTTTCCTTTTTTACCCATCCCTTCATCTCCCCTCCCATCTGACAACCATCAAAATGTTCTCTATATCTGTGAGTTTGTTTCTGTTTTGTTTGTTTGTTTTGTTTTTTAGATTCCCATATAAATGAAATCATATGGTGTTTGTCTTGCTCTGACTTATTTCACTTAGAATAATCTCCTGTAGGTCCATCATGTTGTTGCAAATGTAAAGATTTCATTCTTTTTTATGGCTGAGTAAGATTCCATTGAGTCTCCACTCCTGCCAATCTTGATGTGGCTTCTTTTTTATATCCTTAGTTATAGGATTTAGTTCAGCTAGATTTTAGGCAGTTCCAGTGTGAACTATTATTTAACAGAAAAATATACTTCGTACTTTTATGTTTTGTGTGTGTGTGTGTAAATGCTAGAACAGCTATTTAAAAGCAGAAATCTAAGAATTTACATTAAAAATGACACGTGAAAGATCTTACTAAAGGTCACAAAAGAATATTAAAATTATTTTTATTTTTTTATTTTTTTAAAAATATATATTTTATTGATTTTTTACAGAGAGGAAAGGTGAGGGATAGAGAGTTAGAAACATCGATGAGAGAAAAACATTGATCAGCTGCCTTCTGCACACCCCCTACTGGGGATGTGCCCGCAACCAAGGTACATGCCCTTGACCCGAATTGAACCTGGGACCCTTCAGTCCGCAGGCCGACGCTCTATCCACTGAGCCAAACCGGTCAGGGCAATATTAAAATTATTAATTTTCTCATGTGAGAGGCATGAATATCCCTTTTTAAAAAGTAAGCGCTATAAAATGTTATGAAAGTACGACTGAAGTGAGTTCCTACATACCCCCAAAGGAATAAAATGAAATTTGATTATGAACAAATGTGGAAGTCCTACTGGTTTTTGTACACTTGTACAAATTAGCAGTTCTATGGGGACCTGAACTTCTCCATTAATTTGATTCGCCCACTTGTTCCTTGTGGTTCTCCTAAGGAGAACATTTGCAGTATTGTTGAAGTGTGATTAGGGCATTACTGACTCAGTAATTTGCAAGTTAAAACTGACCATTGTAGCCAGCCTTCAAAATGCAACCAGGGATGAAAACCTTAATGCCTTCACTTTAATTTGAGTGAGGATAGTGACCCAGTTATTTGAGGGAAAGAGGAAGCAGCATTTGCCTTCCAAAGATGCTTTATATTTTGGATACACAATCAATATACAAAGGTGAGATCCACCAGATTTGAATTGGTAAAATATGTAAATCCTTGCCTGCTAAAGTGTCAGAGATTAATGTCTAAGTAGGAGCAGGAAGCCCCAACTGTAAAATTTTACAGGGCAAGACCATTACTCCATCCGCATAATGGGGCTTGATTTAGAGGCTCTATTTTAAGATCACACATACAGCACCAAATGCAGAAAGCCGAGCTTTGTTTAATTTGTCTGGGGCAGTGCCCTAATTTTCTACAACACTATTCACTCCTCTTTCTTAAGAATGAATAACACATCTTCTTTATGGAACTCTGTGCATCTTTCATTTGGGAGCAGTAACTTTTCCAAGCTCCTCTATTCGGTTCCTCTTTTATGACCTTTTTAAAAATAATTCTACTGGATTATGATATTTTAAGTTGCATTGTCCTTATTGCCCTTGTGTGCCCATGCAAAGAACAAGCGGTACCATTTTTGATGTGACATAACACAGCATTTTAAAGTTGACAGATGAAGGAACTGAGGCCCAGAAAACACAAGGCCATGCAGTTCGAGCAGCAGGTGATAGCTCTGGCTCTTTGTTACCCTGCAAGAGAGTTTGCCACCAAATTGGGTGTCATTGCAGGGTCACTCTGTGGCTATCCCTTGAGACTTGGAATTTATGCCATTTTAGCAGTAGCTCAGAGGGCTTTATCACAGACATGAATAACCTGGCGATTCTTAATACTTCCTTCAGATTATGATGTGGTACTTTATCATTAAGGCTCAGCCTGTTCAAAGTGCATCTCTTCTACACAGGAAGTTCCTCAAGACGGCACTAGAAGTGACTCTCTTCTCAAAGGGTTGGCCAACCACCCTGCCCAGAAGTTCTGAGACCATCTTCCTGTCCCTATCACGGGACCCCATGTCTAATTGGTTCAGTCACTCAGCACACAGAGGGACTGAAAGTTCCAGACTGGCATTCATATGGCCCCCTTGGTTACTTGGCTGGGGAGTCAGGTGAAAGAAATAAACAAGCATTTTAAAAACCCTGAATTGGGGATAGGAAGATAATAGAGTTCAAATTCCAACTTCAACAAAATCAGTTGTGAAACCTCAGTTACCTCCCTCTTCTAAACCTTGGCACCTCCAGCTGGGCAGGTGTGTGCCATGCATTTGCTCACCAGTTCACTCCACACACCCTTACTGAACACCTGCTTTCAGCCAGACACTGGGTAGGTACAACTGGATCAGCAATAAAGCACTAGACGCTGCTTCAAAGGGTTGCTCACAGGAGGTGGAGCCTGTGAAACCAAATGACAACTGCAAATGTTTGTGACAATTTTGTTAGAAAAGCTAAGCAGAGAGGGTAAGATCATATTTGAAAGGGAAATAGAGAAAATGATTTCTTTTTTAAAAGTATTTTTTTTCATTAGTGGTTTTGTCCTTTTTGCCCACTGTGAAAGGACAGAGGTAACAATGAATTTTCATTTTGCACAGGGCCCTTCAAACTATGTATATTTACCAATCACTGTCTATTCCCTTCTCTTGATATAGTAGTCTTATGATGATGTTATCACCACTATAACTTTATGTACTTTAGTTTATTGTCTGTTATCTTCCACTAGAGTATGAATGCCATAGGAGCATAATCTGTTTTGTTCAATAAAATATCCCATGGGCTTACAACAGTTTACTAGTCCACATGGTATCTACTGCAACATAAACTTGCCATGCTAATGGTCAGTTGTATGTGTCAACTTGGCTAGGCTACTATGCTTAGTTATCCAATCAAACACCAATCTTGGCATTGCTGTGAAGGCGTTTTGCAGATATAATTAAAGTCCATAGTCATTTGAAGGAAGGGAGACTTCCAAGATAAACTGGGTGGATTTGATTCAATCAAGCGAAAGACCTTAGCAGGTCAGCTGAGGTTTCCCTGAAGAAGAAATGCTACCCTTGGATGGCAGCTTTGGTCCATGCCTAAGAGTTCAGCCCACCCTTCCTGACAGCATCCCCTAAGGATTTGACATTTGCCTACTCAGCCCCTATAATTGCATGAGCCAATTCCTTGCATAAATCTCAATATGTACCTCCTACTAGTTATATCTCTCTGACTTAACCCTGACTGATACAGCCACCTTTTAAGATAGTACAAAGTTGCCAGGCCTGGCATGTTTTTAAATGGGAGAGAGATTTGCCCTTGTTTCCTGGTGAGTATTGATTTGTATTTTTAAAACATGTACTGCGAATATTCATACTAATCTGGAAGTTTCTGTCTTTGTTCTTCATTGATCCCAGTCCAATGGAGGGAGTAGGGTTTGGGGGTTTCAAAGTGGTCTGGGAGAGAAACATGGGTCACTGAGAATGAGAGCCAAGTTGGTTTGCTGATGAAGAAGAAAAAGGAGAGGGTGACTCAGACGTTGAAGTAATGAGGTGCTTTGGACACTGTCCCCTATGTGCGGTTTTAGAAGGATCCCTCTGGCTATTGTGTGGCTATACTCTGCACAGGGGCAAGGCTGGAAGTGGTGGGACCAGTTTGGAAGCTGACCAAACAAAGATGGGGCCTGGACTGGCTGTATAGATAGTGGTGATGAAATATGCTTGGATTCTGCGCGTATTTCAGAACTAGTGCCAACAGGAGTTGCACACAGAATGGATATTTCCTTAGAGTCCTGGCCTGAGACAGCAGATAAAGTGGTTCATAGGGAAGTAGTACATTTCCCAGAGCTCCACAGCCCAGGCAGAGCAGAACGGAGGCAGAGAGCAGCAGTCTTGTGTTCTTAACATCAGTTTTTTTTTCCTTTTCCATTATCTTCAAACTTTCCCCCAAATTGCTCCTCTAGCATCCCCTTTGGAGCATCTTCCCTTCTTTAGAAAATTCAGCCTGGACTACATCCCCAGGATTTCCTTTGTCTATGTCACCTTGGAAGACCCTCTCAGAGCAAGGTCATGGGTGACTACCACCACCCCACATTCTCATGATGTCTGCCCAAGGACTGGCTGGCTCCCACAGTTTCACACCAGCAATGTCCTTACAGTGTTTCCCCTCCATTTTACTAGCATCTCTTGGCCTCCTCTATTACGACTGAGAGAATGAAACAAAGATTTTGCTACTAGGTTTTATGGACAATGGCACCACGTATTGTTCCACACAATTTACCTGTAGCTGGCTCTTTTTTCCCTTTCTTCTTTCCAGCACTTTCAGACCATGCTGAAGTCTAAACTGAATGTCCTAACACTGAAAAAGGAGCCTCTCCCAGCCGTCATCTTCCATGAGCCCGAGGCCATCGAGCTGTGCACCACCACACCCCTGATGAAGAGCAGGACTCACAGCGGCTGCAAGGTATGTGGCCCGTGGCCCTCGAGGCCCTCGTGTGGGGCAGAGGAAAGGACCTGTAGCTTTAAGACTCTTGCTTCGCAATGGTAACAGTTTTAAAGAATGAAAGTGTTAAATAACTAACAAAATAAGCTGATTGGTTGATGGTCATATGAATTCATAACCTGCTTTATTTTTCTTAAGGATATAGCACTCTTCATAATTTGAGGGGAACATTAAAGACCTAAGTTTAAGGATAGGTAAAAAAAAAAAAAGTAGTGTTCTTGCCATATTGTTTATAGCCCTGGGGAACTTCACAAGAAAGCTCTTTCTATAAGGACAGTTCCTCCCTTTGTCTTTTCTGTCTGAATAATACATATTTTAACAAGCGAAAAAAAAAACAAGTTTCTCAACAGTTGTACTCTGTGAGTCCTGTGGGGGTAATTTTGCATTTTTGTTTTGCTTCAGCTCTCAAAATGTATACTAATATTCATGCCTGAGAATGCATTAAACACATGTTTTGTTTATGTAAACTATAATGCCAACATGGGAAAAAAACCCTGGAAATTAAGTGTGTAACTTGGATTAGTATAGAAGTCAGCGTAGAGGTAACAAAGAAAATATTTTACTCATATTTTGTCATCAGAAATTTGTTCTGAATTTTGAGGGGCAGGAGAATGCTTGTTTGCACGTGGATTTCTTTTATAACCTTGGAGATACGCTCCTTACTGCTTTCCCCGTTAGGGAAGCAAAGATCCACTGACTGTTCCTGTCAGAGTTTTCTGTCCCCTCCCCAGTTCTTGCAGCAGTGATCACATTGGAGCCTCCCACAATCTTGAGTGATGGCGATGTGCACAAAACCTCCCACACGTCCATTCACTCCACCAGGACTCAGTGGGTGCTCACTGTCTGCCCGACACTGGGGGCGGAGTGCCAGCACCCAACAGCATTTTCACGGGGCTTAACTGCTCCTGGGAAGAGGAGGGAGGAGGAAATACAGGTAAAGAAACATCACAGCCAGTCTGAAGGATTTGTGGAGGAATCTTTGTGGCAGAAGGAACAGGGTGTGCTGATGCTCAGAGTGGAAATGGTCTTGCATGCTTTAAAATGGAGAGCAAGGGGCCAGGATGGCTGGGAAGATGAGAACGTTGTGCTGAGTGGTGGGGTTGGGTGGTGGTTTGACTATAAAGAGCCTCATTGTCATGGCAAGGAGTTTTTGTTTTAATTATTATCAGAAACCATCAGAGGAATTTAGGCCGGCGAGTAATATGAATCCATTTAAAAAAGTGATTTTATTTTTCAGTTAGTTTCCATTCCATGTTATTTTGCATTAGTTTCAGGTGTACAGCATAGTGGTTAGATAATCATATATTTTACAATGTGTTCCCCCCAATATTCCAGTACTCACCTGACACCATACATAGTTGTTACAATCCTATATAATAAAAGGGTAATAAGCAATTGACCAAACGTAAGAATGACCGGAATGCCCTTGCCCTGGCCAGCCCCACCCCTGAGCGGGCCCTCCCCACCCTGATCAGAAGCTGGGCTGGCTGGCAAACAGCCCACGGCCCCTTACCCCAGTCGGCCCTTCCCCAATGGCCCCCATTGGGCAGGCCAGCTGGACCTCACCAGTGCACAAATTCATGCACTGGGCCTCTATTATTATTATAATATTATGCTGTACTTTACATCCTCGTGACTATTTTGTAACTACTAATCTATGGTTCTCAATCCTTTCACCTGTTTCTCCCAGCCCCCCTCTCTCTGACATCCGTCAGTCTATTCTCTGAATCTGTGTCTGTTTTAATTTTGTTTGTTCATTTATTTTGTTCTTTAGATTCCACATATACACTTACATGAAATCATATGGTATTTGTCTTTCTCTCTTTCTCTGACTAAACTATTTCACTGAACATAATACCCTCTAGGTCAGTGATGGCGAACCTTTTGAGCTCAGTGTGTCAGCATTTTGAAAA
Organism: Myotis yumanensis; assembly: GCF_028538775.1. NCBI lineage: Eukaryota > Metazoa > Chordata > Mammalia > Chiroptera > Vespertilionidae > Myotis > Myotis yumanensis. The sequence continues at coordinate 28,820,429 of NW_027223759.1, read as the reverse complement.
ACCCTAACTTAACTCTGGTGCCGTGTCACATATAGAAATTTTTTGATATTTGCAACCATAGTAAAACAAAGATTTATATTTTTGATATTTTTAAATATATTTAAATGCCATTTAACAAAGAAAAATCAACCAAAAAAATGAGTTCGCGTGTCACCTCTGACACGCGTGTCATAGGTTCGCCATCACTGCTCTAGGTCCATCCAGTACTCTCACAAATGGTAAGATTTCATTCTTTTTATGGCCAACTAATATTCCTACCATTTTCTTGTCGTGCATTGTTGGTGGGAATGCAGATTAGTGTAGCCACTATGGAAAACAGTATGGAGGGTCCTCAAAAAAAGTTAAAAATGGAACTTAGGACCCAGTGATTCCACTTCTGGGTGAAAGAGTGACTTCAGATGGTAACTGTGCTAAGGTGAATTTCCAGCTTCCCCAGAGCAGTTGCCAGAGACTCCCTTTCAGCTGGAGAGAGTGGATACCCAAGACTGGCCGCAGGTGACGTTGGATCCAGTGCTGTTGGTGACTTGATGATATAAAGGAATTGTAACAATACTCACTAAAGTTAAAAGTAATGAGATTGGGTTTTACATCCTTTAGAGATTTCCTTAAGTCATTTTATATCCTGTTCTAGTTGGGGAAAATAGTCCCTTAAAAGCACGATGAAGTAAGTAGGAATGAGTGTAAGGAGAAGAGTTTAGTTTGATAAGGTCTAGGTTATATTTAAATGGGAGGGGAAAATACAGTTACAGAGTAAGGAGATTTAACAATCCAATCCAGATAGGAAAGACACACACACACACACACACACACACACACACACACACAAATATACACACTTTCTAAGAGATAGAGAAATTTGGTAGTAGAATAAAAGCCATCATTTTTCTGAAAAGGAGTATAGGGTTTAAGCTTCATGGTGTCATTTTATTTTCTGTTACTGCCTCAGGTCATGCTCATTTATTTCACCTCTAAAAGGATGTTGAAAACAATAGATCAGAAGACAGGCCACAGGGAGTGAGGGTTGCCCTGGTGTAGTTGTGGGGCTGGTAGAGAAAGGGAAATCACGATGATTTCGGCTGGACACAAAAAAACTCTGCCTTCAAGGTGAAAAACACATCCTCGTGGGCTAGAAAAAAAATGACAAGTTCTCCATCTCTAGAAACCCTGAGGAGGGGTGTCTAGGCATAGAGAATTGTAAACCTGAATCAGAGATCTGGGGCAACACCTCTTGAATTGCTTTCCAGCTTTATGATTTTATTTGATGGCAGTAAACCTCCAATGTATCATTGTCCAAATTGTGTACTATAATGCGCTTCCTACATTTAAATGGACTGTAAACCTATTGGAGCTACAGCTTTTAACTCTCAAGGACAGTGTTGCATTTGTGTTCAGAGTCATATTCTTTTGTTAAAAAACAAAACACACAAAAAAGGCTAGATTTTGAACCGTGATATTTCTGTTTGCATCTCCAGACCTCCCCCAGTTTTTCTGACTGTCCCTTGGAACAAAGTGCAGTGTTTCCTCTCTGGTTCTTGCGAATAACTTAGCTCACGAAATGCCAGCTGCACAAGGACCTCTCTCTCGGGCTCACGCCTGCCAGGAATAATGAGCTTGGTGCAGCCCGGGCCCAGCTGCAGGGCCAGTGTACAGGGCCAGCACCTTCCATCCTCATGCAGGGCTAGGTCTCTCTTTTTGCCCAAGGTCCCTCAAGCCCTACTTGCATACCTTTAGGTTTGGGGAAGGGAGAGAGGCAGGAAGAAGCAAAGGAAAGGGGAGTTGAAAATGGGTTACGGTGAGCCCTGGTCAGGTCCTGGCTCCTCTCTGCTTACCCACCTCCCCTGATCTGTATTCTCCATGGGTCCTGATGGCATTGCCTGGCCAGGCCATTCATGTTGTGGGCAGCTGGGGCTTTGTGTGTTTTCTCTATTGCTGCCACTCTTTTTTTCCCCTTGCGGTGGAGTTCTTTAACTGCACAGCCCACTGCATCCCATTAAGACACTCCCACCAGAACCCTTGCAAGAGCCCTTTGCAGTATCAGAGATGTTGTGTCTGATTTTGCAGCAACAATGGCTTGCCATTCCTGCCTTCTCCTGCCCAGCACAATGCAATCCTAGGTAGCTTCAGCTTCTTAGAAAATACTTATTTAATTAATAGTCATTGAAAACCTACTGTGGACATGGGATTGTGGAGAAAGGAATCAAAGTAGGTGTGGTGGGTCATGCAACTTACAGCCAAGTAGGTGCAAAAAGGTGAGTGTGCCGCCCCAAACTGCCAGGGATTCTGACTCCCGTGTGTATCAGAAACCCCTGGGGCAGATTTCTGGACCTTCTTTACAGAAATTTTGATGAGGCATTCCACTTAGTGATGGGAACAGAGCTTGCACTTAAATGCCGACCATGAATTTACATGAAGTGGTGCTTGGACCCTGCTGTGAACTTGGGGACTTGAAGCACAGGATGGTGGGTGATAAGGGCAATGTACTAGTAAGTGTAAATGTGTACACGTCCTCAGGTGGGAGCTGGGATGGGGAATGGTATGTGGGGGCTAGCTGGCACTTGTAGGGTTAGATTGGGTTTGCTACATAGCTGCTCAGGGGGCTGATGTTGAAGCAAGGGCCTTAGGGCCTGATCTTACCTGGGATGATGCTCTGGTTCCCAAACCTCACCTCCTCTTGAGTGAGGCAGGTGATTTAGCATCCTGAGAAGCCCTGTCTTAGGCCCTGCTGTCCTCTTCCCATTTGCAAGGGCAGAAACCTTAAAATAGTCTAATTTCCAAAAAGAACTTCATGATTGTTAAAGCATACCAATTTTTATATTACTCTTTTTGAGATCCTTTGCAATCAGGAGTGACAGTAGTAGTCCCTTAGCTCTCAGAGAGGATGTGGTTGGTTTACAGTTTCATGGGACGAGAAGAGAAGTTTCTGAGCTGAAGGTTTGCCAGGCAACCCTCAGATGCTACCATTTCATGCATGTGCTAAACAGCCAGCTTAGAAGTGAATTCCAGAAATCTCACTTATAATAAGAGCTCCTGATTTGAATGCAAATATGTTGAGAATTAGCATCTCTTGTATCTATTGCCTATACTTATATCTTTGTGTTTATTTGGTCAGGAATGTATTTAATTAGAAATACAGTTATGTTTTCTAATTTTGGCCAAAGCCTCAGTTTTTTTTACCCATTAACAGAAGGAAGAAACATTAATTATATCATGTTGTCATGCTTTTCAAATGCATTTTTTGCAGCCCTATCTTGCTGTAGGTCCTTTGGGCATTGCATGAATCAATTATGCCAATTGTACATACTTTTTTCCTGCAAAATAAGTTTCAGATTTTGATGTCAAGACAGAATACATGTTATATATTTATATAATATATTAAGGACCCTGGCCTTTATTGGTTATTTTCCTCTAAATTCAGAGTGGATGGTACTTCTCATTTATTTTCTCTTCATTCTGTCTCAGACTTCTTTGTAAACATCAAAGCACATTACCTCTGCCTGTCTCACAAATTTAGGAAGGTAAAAGTTGAGATGAGCTAATGTCTGTTAAGAGATAAGCTTTTATTTTCTGCAATTTTTGTTCTTTGTCCATTTATAAATTTGCTGACATTCTTTCTCCTACTTCTTTCCCTCTTCTCTCACTAATTTCCTTTTTTTTATGTCTTTCTTTGCCCACAAGAATATATTGTATACCCTCAGGATGTTCAGGTGTTGACAGGGACACAAACATAATGGGTTTGGATGCTTTAGGTTGAAATAACAGAAAGCCCAACTTGAATTGACTTAAATCATTGAAATCTATTTGCTTTCAAATCTGCAAATCCAGAGGGAAAGAGATGCTAAAGGGACACAAAAGAGTGTCCACTACAGAAAAGCTCAGCTTCATGACCTGGAAAGAGACAAGTCCACCCAGTAGGAAGAGCAGTGGCAGGAGGGAAAATGCAGCGTTCTCTCAGGACGCTGAGCAAAGGGTACACTTTCCTGCAGTGTTGGAACCCCACCCACTCCCCTGGTGTTGTGGAGGGTGTTATTCCCTAGATGATATGAGCCTCAGGTTGAGGACAGGCTGCTCTCTCTAGATTCCCTGTGCAGGCAGTCATGAGTAAAGGTCAGGTGCCACATGTAGGGTGCGGAGGGTGCTCTCATGCACTGGAGAAACCCAAAGCCCCCTTTTCAGGCTTTTCATTCCAGCCCATAGTTCAAGGTGAGGACAGAGAAAGAGAAACATGATTTCAGAAGCGGTATTGAGTTCATGCTTACAAACTTGGTGATGTCTGTGGGCGCACCAGTGGGCAACAACCCAAGGGCACCTTTGCTGTGTGAACTTGGAGATGTCTGGAATGGGCTGTGAAAAGAGGAAGGAGTGAGACAGACGTGCGTGCGCGCACACACACACACAGACACTTACATATAAAGAAGTTGGAACCCACCTCTCATGTTTAAGTTCTTCCTCTCCGCCAGGCACTGATACTGTCCTCAGCCCGTCCCTCTCTCTTCTAGTCACCAAGCTAGTCAAGCAGAGAAAAAGATTATTACTCCAGGGACAGATGAAGCCCCAGCATTAAGGTTTTAGGATTGGTCTTAGTATTTATGTTCCAGACACAAGACTACTGATGCTACTGCAGGGAAGGGTATTTTATTTGTGCTTATAATGTACACTTCTTGGCCATGAGTCCTCCGTTAAGGCTTTGAATTCTATGCTTTCGTCTTCCCATTGAGAGCCATGGTGGCTTAGGCTTCAGCAACGTTCTTTATCCTTTGTGAACTCACTTTCGTTATTTAATGACTGAAAATCTTTAAATTACTGGGAGTGTCTTTATTTCATCTGACAAAAGCATTGAGAATGTAGATTATTATTCTGCCTGAATGCTTGTTGAGTAAGAGTGCCAACTTTTTTAAAGGGTCACTCTTTCCCCTGGTTGATGGGTAGTGGAGCTGTTTTTCCCATTGAGGAATTATCTGGGGATCCCTGACACCTTCAAACTGTGTATTTCTTAGTGCCCCACACAGCATGAAGGCTGCAGCTGAAAATGATCATTTTCCTCTGGGGAACCAGATTTGGCATTGAAGTCTAACTTTGTACTACTGTCAAAGACAGTCTTCCTGTATTTCCAAATTTGTGTTGTCACTGCCTACTTTAGTCTACTTCTCCCTTTAAAAACCTAGGAGAGAAGCAAAGATTTATTAGTGAAAAATTGGAAAACAATCTAAATGTCTAAAAGAGATCTAATATTTTTGCTCCATAACACTATGGAAAAGGTGTGGTCATTAAAAATTCTGCTGTAGAAATTATACCAATGTGGAAAATGTTCATAATGCATTAAATGAATAAAAAGCAGGTTGAAAAAATGTTATTAGAATCCTATTTTTTAAAAATAAAGTATTCCTAAAATATATGCCAACATTTGTAAAAGAAGGCTCTCACTAAAATCTGAACAGAAGTGATGTATAGATAGTGGGATTATGGGTAAAACTTTTGGTTTTCTTATTTTTTGCATTTCCTAAATTGTCATCAGTGAACAAACACTATTTTTATAATTGCTTTTTAAAAGTAATTATTAAAGAAAAATATTTCCTTTGGATAGAAGTTTGCCTGGAAAGATATCTGTAAGAAACTCTATTCTAAATGGAACATTTCAGAAAACATTTTGTTTGGCTGGAGTACATGTTCAAGAAGTAAAAATTGTGGTCTTTGTATGTCTAAAAATTTCTTAATTCTACCCTCATTTTTTTGAAAGTTTGGCCTGGTATAGAAAGATAGACTGGGAGTAATTTCAACTTAAAGTCATAAAGGCACTGCCCATTGACTTCTGTGTCTTGTGAATTTTCCCCTGAATCTATCCAGCTGGAACAGGGTAGATCTTTTCAGTTTGGGGACTCATATTTCTTGGTGTTTTAGGAAAACTTAAGTGAAATTCCCACATTCTCCCCAATTTTGAAACCATTTGAGAAATAAGAAATGTGACTCAGAGAGATCAGATAAAAATAATCAGTTTTATAAAACTTTATAAAATTGGCTTAGATGTGTGAACCTACTGGGTTTTCTAAAGTTTCAAATCTTTGTTAATGTTTTATCTTCCATTAATTTTGTCCTTTTGTGCTTAAGACTTAAAAATGACTGTTACGGCCCCTTCCCGGTGTGGTTCAGTTGGAGTGTCATCCCATGCACTGAAAGATGGCAGGTTCGACTCCTTGTCAGGGCACATACCCAGGAAGGGAGCCAATCAATGTTTCCCTCTGGCATTGATGTTTCTCTCTCTCTCCCTTCTCTCTAAAATTAATGAAAAACATGTCCTCGGGTGTGGATTAAAAAAAAAAAAGACCATTATGATCAGTTAAGTGGGGTTTGGAGAAGAGATAATATTTAAGGTCAACTTGCCATCTTTATCCAGAAATCCTCTCTGAATTGTTTGACCCTCTGTAAATTGCTAATTTTAGCTGTTTGAACTTTCCTTGTTTTAAATCTTTATCCAAGATGGAAACAGTGATCCTTAACTTACACTCAAGTATAGAGAGATATTTATAGGATACTCTGAACTTTTCACAAGAGTAGAGCTGTGTAAGTAAAACACTGTTGTTATTCAGATATAGCTCCCCTTCGTCTAAATGGAAAGGTCAATGAACTATAGACAAAATGGTAGCAAATGAGGAATGGATGTTAAAGTGGCAATAAATAACCCAGATCATAAAAAGGTCAAAAACATTTTTCTTAAATATGAATAGCTATTCTTATTACATCTCTGAGAATTTTAACTCCTGACTGACTACCCAGCAAGAAATTATAAAAAACAACTCTGACAACAGGTGCAGATGTGTGCCTTGGTGTGCTGACTGTTCCTTTCTTTATTTTTATTGAAAATATTATACATGCATTTCTTGGCAAGAAAAATGACATCTGGGCTTCTGTGCGTAGAGTTCTCTAAATGAGACATTAGTCAGATTGGTGTGTGTGAGTCACTAGCCGTCTTCACCAGCCAAATCCAGGAATCATAAAATAATTTACTCAGGAAATAATGGGGACAAATGGATTTTATTATCCTGGGAAACAAGAAAGCTACCTTGTAGCTAAAGATCCTACTGAAATTATTCCCCTCACCCCACATTGAAAGATTAATTCGTTCTCTTTAAAACTTGTTTTTGTGACACTTATGAATAGTGCTAGAATTCTCCTCTGTCATCATCTAGCCAGGCCAATTGCTATTTGTTAGGACCCAGAGGTGCTGTCCATTACTGTAAAGACATTTTACTGTTAGTCTGTTCACGGGATGGTACAAGACAGGTAGATCAAGATTTTGTTACAGTCCAGGCTGATGTGGCTCAGTTGGTTGAATGTCATCCCATGCACCAAGAGGTTACCAGTTCAATTCCTGGTCAGGCACATGCCCAGATTGTGGGTTCAATCCCCAATAGGTAGTATGCAGGAGATAATTGATCAATAGAAATTTCTTTCTCATCAATGTTTTTATCTCTTTCTCCCTCTCCCTCTAAAATCAATAAAAACATTTTAAATTTTTAAAAAACTATTTTCTTTGCAGGAAGAACAAGAGACTTTCTCAATGCTGGGATATTTAGACTTAAGTGTTTTATATTTTTTAATTTTTTAATTTTTTTTAGTTTTTTAAATTCTAGTTCAATAGGTCACAATACATGTTTCTAGAAGAGGAAGATGTTCAGACCAGCACTATCTGAAATATGGAAAATTCCAGTCTAGGAAAGGAGCAGAATGTTATTTTCATTGAATTTGCAGGATAAATTGATTCTTCACTTAGCTCATTAATCCATAGTGGTTTATCTTTAGGCTTCAGCACTAGAATCATTATCTACTAGTAATGATTATGTTGTCCCTGGGAATTAGGAGGTGTTTGGGACACTATACTCTTTTTTCTTTCTTTGAAGTGTGGCTAAAGATAGACTAAGTGCCTTCCTTGATAATGATGTTGAAGCAAGATTAATAATATGTGTATTCTACCCTGGTCAAGTAGCTCAGTTGGTTAGCATGTCGGACCAATACACCAAAGTTGTGTGTTTGATCCCCAGTCAGGGCACATACAAGAATCAACCAATGAATGCATAAATAAGTGGAACAACAAATTGATGTTTCTCTCTCTCTTTGTCTCCCTTATTCTCTCTCTAAAAAATTAATAAATAAAGTTAAAAAAACAACTGTGTTTTCTGAGGGAGTGTTTGGTATAGGGAAGCTGTATTCCCCTCCCTGCTTATTTTCTTGCCCTTTTCTTTTTTCTCTATTTTACTCTTTCCTTCCATCTCTTTTCTATACTTCCTCTTTCTTCCCATTTCTAGTTATTGCTCTTTATCTCTTTTTTTCCTCTACTTCCTGCTTCCTTTCCTACTCTATACCCTGGATCTCATCTGTCCAGCAAGAGCATAAAGTTCCTCTGATTGGTTAGGCTTAGCTTACCTGCCCAGCCTAAACAAATAATTTTGTAGAGGCGGGAAATGGACACTGCAGACCAATAAGAAAATGTCTACAGTAAATAACACCATAGCTTTGCTGAGGAGGAAATCCTTTTATACAATTATATCCTTTGAGGTTACGATGTAGAACATTAGATTTTAGTCTGTAGGGTAACTCATTTCTTCTCCAGTCTTGGTTAAAGGATCACCCAGTAGTCAAATGGGTATTTTAGTGAATGTGGAGATGATATGCAGGGAACTTTACCAGAGGCTCTTGGGACCTGTTTAGAAGAGTATGGATTTCTGTTGGGTTTTGGTGATAGACAGGTACAGTAGAAATCCTGCATGAGAAATCCCCGAGAAATTTGCAACCAGAGGGATGAACCTGGAGGACAATATGCTAAGTGAAACCAGCCAGACACAAATTGACAAATACTGCACGACCTCATTTACAAGTGGAATCTAACATAGTCGGAATCATTGAAACAGAGTGCAGTGGTGGTCACTAGGGCCTGGGGGTGGGAAAAATGAGGTGATATTGGTCAAGGGTACACAGTTTCATTTATGCGAGGTGAGTAAGTTCTGCAGTTCAGCTGTACAGCATGGTGACTGTATCTTACAGGACTGTATTGAAACTTAAAATTGGCTACAAAGGAAGATCTTAAGTGTTCTCAGTATATATACAAAAAGAGAACCTATGTGAGGTGATGGATATGTTAATTAGTATCATTGTGGTGATCATTTCACTATATATATACATATATATATATATATCTCAAAGCATCAAATTGTAGGCCTTAAATATATACAATTTTTATCTGTCAGGTATACTTTAGTAAAACTCAGTCATAGTTTGATAACATTTTTATAAGCGCTGGGGTATTTTAGTACACACTCGTACACCGGTTCCTCTGGTCTTTGCACCTGCTGACGTGAACATCACCACAGTTTCCTCCAGTTTCCTTCCTCCCTCCCTCCCTCCGAGGGTTCAGGACAGAGGGCAGGGGCTGCTGTCTGCACTGATGTGACAATGGAGGCAATAGGCCATTTACTGTCAGTTGTCACCCAGGATTCTGAGAACTTGTTCACCTTTCTCCAGGCACATGGTTTCTTACTTCTTCTGGTCACAGGTCCAATGAATTCTGTGGAGTGAAGCGTGAGGGAGATCTGCCTCTCTTCCTTTGCCTGAGGTCTCTGCACAAAGGAAAAGCTTTGTCTGCTCCAAGTAGTGCACAGCCAATACGTTTACTTTTGCCCCAACAAAGTCTGTTCCTTGCTTTATTCTACTTTCTCAAACAGAACAATAGGAAGCCCATCCAGTGCAGCTTTCAGTGACCTTGATGTGCATCTATTTATAAATTAGCCAAGCAAAGTGCTTCATTTATTGAACACATAAGTCTTTGTGCTTGTTTGTGAAGCCTCAGTTACCTGCATAATTGAGGCCACTACACTGGACATAAATCCACCAATCCCATCCTTTCCTGCATGGAAATATGTGCTTGTCTTTATTGTTATTTTATTTATTATTATCTTTCAACCCTAGAATATTGATTTATTTTTGAGTGTATTGAGTTCAAGCCTTTGTTCATGTCTCTGCCTTGATTCGGGGATATTATATTTAAAGCATCAATACCCAATTGGAAACATTACACTGAATTTAATGTCCTTGATTTGAAATTTAGATCTTTCATAAGAGATAAATGTCATATTTTCTGTTAGAAATTAACTTACATATGTTTTATGGTAAAGAATGATAAAAGGAGAAATGGCAATGCTTTCTCTTCCATGCACTCAGGGCCCCTAGTTCTTTTCATTAAAATGCATACATCACATTTAAGCTACTTACCCATACAGATATGCATAATCTAATTGAACAGAAATCATTCTATTCTCTCTGCTCTTTTGTTCCTGGGACTGCCTCAAGTATTAAAGAGAGCAACTTTTCCTTTTATTTTTAAATGAAGAATCAGAAAAGGGAATTGCCTTGTGCAGTTTATTTTACTTGAAATTGATGACATATGCAAAAGTTTGTGATTAAAAGAAAAAGATCATGACCTTAATTTATTAAAGCTCTTAAATGTAAAAAAAAAGTCCATCATCTTCTCTACATTTGTCTTCATGACATAAGCAAACTTCGGAGTAGGAAATGGCCATTTGCCTTAAGGGAGTTGGATTTTTCTGCTGCATAGACTTTAGTTTACGGCTCATTTCTCCCAGAGAAACATGTTTACCATAAAGATCTGTGATGAGTTCTGGAACAGGACATGTGCACCTGCTACCCCATGTTTTTCATCACTGCAGTGTTCCCTATTACTTCAGGGTACGGTTTCCAGTTAAGGCAGGGCTGACAATTTTGAGGGAATATTTGTCTGATTTTTCTCAGGAGGTCGATAGTACTAATAGTTTCCTTGGTCTATTTATACCCTGAAGTTCAGGTTAGTCAGCTGATAGATTTAAATCAAAGAGAGAAATTACCAATCCTTAATTTATTTTTTAGTGGAGGGCAAACAGTCCATTATCTGTAATTCACACAAAGAGGCAGAAGGAGCTATTTTCATATGTAGGAAACTTGTTTGGAGTCATTAAAATATGGCCAAGTACAAGAGGGAGGAATATTACATTTCTGAAATGATTCTTTTTATTTTCTAGTAAAATGTTAGAGAACTTCATTGTACTAGTTATCTCTTGGTCCATAAAAATGACCCCCAAATTGGAGGCTTAATGGAACAAACATTTATATCTCACAGTTGCTGATGGTGGCTTAGCTGGCTGCCTCTGCCTTAGGATCTTTCCTGCGGCTGCCATCAAGCCTTTGGCTGGGGCTGCATTCTTATCTGAAAGCTCAACTGAGGGAGGTTTCACTTCCAAGCTCACTAAGTTCCTTACTGCTGGTTGGACTGAGGGCTTGCTGACTGTCTGCAAGAGACCTCCTCAGTTCCTTGCTGCAAGAGCCTCTCCACATGGCAGTTTGCTTCCCTGAGAACAAGCAAGGGAGAGAGCAAGAAAGGATGAAAAACACAGAAAATAGAGTCTTTTTGTAAGTTAAACTTGGAAGTGACATCTCAGAAGCCAATCATAACAAGGTCCAGCCCACACCCAAAGGGCGAGGATTATAGAAGGGCATGAGTACTAGGAGGTAAGGATAGTTGGGGCTATCGTAGAAACTGAGTTCCATATTTGCTGAACACTTTTTCAGACCTTGTTTCACTAATGAATCAACAAACATAAATTGAGCTTGATGCTCACAGTCTAATAATCTGAGTTCTGCATTTCATATGATTGCCCTTCTTTCTCCTTGAGTCATGCCCATCTTTAGCATCAGGTCTTCCTTGCTGCTCTGAGGTTACTTTTGGACTCAATGAATTGCTTTTATGCCCTGCACATCCTTCCACCCTCACTCCTATTCTAATTCAGTGTTATTATGAATAACTGGATATCCTGGAGACTGGTCTTTCTATAGCGTGAGGTTTTTGTGTAATTATAATTATCTTTGTAGAGTACTTTTGCATCAGGTCCTACCAGGAAATATGACACCCTTTCATAAGACTGTATTTGGGTAAAAATTTCAGGCCACACAGCTGACATTCTGAAGCTATGATGTACTATGGTTTTTCTGTACTCAGAGCCCCAATAATCTCCATCAGGGTTAGAAGATAGCTCCAGTGTAAGTGATGATTACCTGAACCCAACAGGAACCACATTGGAGAGCACTGTCCAAATCATGATAAGTAGGTAACTAGCAAGTCAATGCTGGATGCATTGGCTAGATTGCTTTTTTTCTGTAACACAGAGAGAAAATAGGCAGTTGACCAAGGTGTTGACCCATTGTGAGCTAATGAAGTACTCATGAAATGTTAAGTTTTGTGAGGTGTGTTGGTTCATCAACCATTCCTGTCTGTTTGCCATTTGGCTATGAGTGTTATGAGAAAATATGACTTCTTCCCTATCATGAAAAGATACCTGCACTCCTGTTTCATTGCAACATTATTCACAATAGCCATGACATACAAACAACTTAAGTTTCCATTGATAGATGAAGGGTAAAGATGTGGTATATACCTATTATCAATGCAATATTCTTCAGCCATAAAAAGAAAGAAATTTAAGTTGTTTCCTTCTTTTTATGGCTGCCATTTGTGTCAATGTGAATATACCTTGAGGATATTACGCTACGTGAAATAAGTCAGACAGAAAAGACAGATACTGTATGATGTCACTTATATGTGGAATTTTTAAAAAAGCATAGAAATAGAGCAGATTGATGGCACCAGGAGCTGGGTGTGGAAGAAACAGGGAGATGTTGGTCAGAGGGTACAAACTTTCACTTATAAAATGAATGTTTTGGAGATATAATGTACTGCATGGTGACTACTTAATAATGTTATAGTGTAAACTTGAGAGTTGCAATGAGTTTATATCTTAAATGCTCTCACCATAACAACAGCAATAACAAAATGATAATTATGTGAGGTGCAGGATGTGCTAACCAAGCTTAGTGTGGTAAACATTTTTCAATATCTATGTTTATCAAATCATGACACACAGTACACTTATACATGAAACCTGCACAATGTTATGTCAGTTATACAGAAATAAAGCTGGAGAGATGACAAGAGAAAATATGATTTCCAAAGTCAGTCATATATGCACGAAACACTTTTTTTTCATGATGTTCACTCCTAACCCCAATGATGTAGCTAGTTAATTTGGTTGATTATGTCTCATTTGGCACAAGTGGGAGATTAAGGCTTTGCTGTACTCATGAGAGGGTTTAGAATGAAGGGTTGTGAATGAAGGGTTTAGAATAGTGTGTTCTGTTTCTGTATCTCATTTCTTTTTCTGCTGAGAAATAGTGCCTTCTTTGAGATGAGAAATTTCAATCAGGCAGATAGTAAGGGACTTTCCTCCTTTCCTAAATGGCTATGTGGATGATCTGTGATTAGTCCTCTCTCTAGGCTAATGCATGTGTAAGACCATATTTAGGAATTTTACCCACCTACTTAATCTGGACTCCTTTCCTGGCCAGAGGATTTTGGACTTAAAAGAAAATTCTAATTAGGTAGTTACCTATGATTGAGCAAATTAATCTTCTGAGTCTCTCTCTCTCTTTGTTTTTTTGTTTTGTTAATCCTCACCTGAGGATATTTTCCCATTCATTTTTAGGGAGAGTGGAAGAGAGAGGGAAAGACAGAGAGAATCATTGATGTGAGAGAAACACATCAATTGGTTACCTCCTGCATGAGCCCTAACAGGGCCTGGGCTGGGGAGGAGCCTGTAACCAAGGTACCTGCCCTCGACTAGAATCAAACCTGGGACCTTTTGGTCCACAGGCCGACGTTCTATCCACTGAACCAAACTGGGTAAGGTCTGAGTCTCTTACATCATCTGTAAAATTGAAATAATATTCACTTGGCAAGGTGAATGGTTGGCATGAGTAGTGTCATCTTTGTAAGAGGACAAACCCATGAGCCTTCTAAGGATGGAGAGAAAATAAAAGTGGGAAAGATGCCAGCAAATTTATTTCTAAATCAGCTTCTACTGAAACTACTTCACTTCCCTTGACCCTGCCAAGTTCTTCCACCCATTGTCCCCCTTCCCTCTCTTGCACCTCCTTGTCTCCCTTTCTCCCTGTCCCTTCATAGTTCCCCCTTCTCTCTCTTTCCCTTATTTCTATTCCTTACTTCCCCCTCTTTATTTTTCCTTCTTTGTTTCTTTATTCCTTCTTCTGTTCTCTTTGTGTAAAGGCAGAGCTATAATAGGTTAGTACTCTAAATTTCTCTTTCTGGGGATTTATCTCAAGGATATAGCAAAAGTAATTTACATTAACCTTTGGGGTCACATAAAAAGTCTAGTATAAGAAATTGGTTTTAAAAGATGATATATCTCTTGGAAAGAATACTATATAGCCGTGAAAAATCACGCTTAATTTTGTCTTTCATGACAGAGTATATATTTAGAGATGAAAAGACCTTTTTACAAAATAATACTGTTATATGCTTCTCCAATTTTAATAGTTCAAATAATTATTACATATACCCTGTGTGCATATTAATGCAGAAAAATAAGGTGATATGTGTAAAATTATAGTAGGCTTATAATACAGGACAATTACTGGCGGCTTTTAGTTTTCTTCTTTGTGCTTTCTTTAGCTTCAAAATTTTCAGCAGTGCACATACAACAACCTTTGGAATCAGATAAAAAGGATAACAGACTTTGTTATTTGACAGTATGCCAATGGGCTAGCTTCATCCTTGGCCATGAAGCCAGAGGTCTGTCTTTAGGACAGTGAGGGCGAACCTTTTGAGCTCGGTGTACCAGCATTTTGAAAAACCCTAACTTAACTCTGGTGCCGTGTCACATATAGAAATTTTTTGATATTTGCAACCGTAGTAAAACAAAGGTTTATATTTTTGATATTTATTTTATATATTTAAATGCCATTTAACAAAGAAAAATCAACCAAAAAAATGAGTTCACGTGTCACCTCTGACACGCGTGTCATAGGTTCGCCATCACTGCTTTAGGATAACCAAAGAACACTCATTGACTGAGGGCTCTCAAAGAGGACGATTTTGTTGTGTCCCCAGGAGACATTTGACCATGTCTGGAGACATTTTTGGCTGTCACACTAGGGGGTGCTACTGGCATCTACAGGGGAGAGGCTGGGAATGTTACTCTATGTTCAAATTGCACATGGTGTTCTCTCCTCCCCACCAATGAAGAATTATCTAGGCCAAATGTCGGTAGTGCCCAGGCTGAGAAACCTGCTTATTGGCCAGTTTAAATATTTTAAATTAGCTCATTGGATAATATCAATGAAAGAAGACAAATCACCTGGGTTGTCTCTAATGGGTATCAAGAATTAATTTACTTTCAAATAACACAATGATGACCTAATTATCTGAGGACTTGAGGTGAAATCAGATTGTTTTTCTACTCTTATACCTACCATCTGCATGATTTTTTTTTTTAAAATCTGGACTGTGTATCTGAAAGAGAAGAAGCCAGGCAATCTGTTTGAGGTTAGGATGGTGCTACTCATTTAGGTCACAGAATTCCATGGAAGAAAGGAAGACAGGTAATCACCACAGAGAGAGCACTCCAGTCACGCATGGTGACAAGAGAGCTCTGACTGAGGGAATAGTGCCACCTACTGAACTGTTTGTGTTTTCTCCAGGTTCTGACATGTGCAGGGTTGTGCCTGCAAGTGCTCCTCTTAATGACTGATCTTGAGCCTTTTCTTAAGCAGGTGCCGCCAGTATTTTAAACAATATTTAGTTATTATTGGATCCAGGTGCAATTAGAAACAGCTGTGAGCATTGCATGCCATCCAGCTCCTGAAGTAGCAAACTTAATTGTACTTGAAGACCTTGGATGGATTCACAGAGATCGTATCGGGCAGTTAAAACAAATGTCTCCATGGAGGTTTGAATGCTACCAGCCAGTCCCATTTTACCAAGGTAACCAGGAAAATTTTTAAAATAATAAAACAAAATTTATTAAAAAAATGCATTAAATGCACCATTCCCAAATGTCATCAGGTTTTGTAAAAATAGAAACTAAAGCACATCACAAAAATTGTCAACATTTCTTTTTTTTTTTCAGAATTCCAGCTTTGATCTTCACTCTTTGTATATTTTTAATGTACATTTAAAATCCCCCCATTTTTTACCTAAATAGTTAAAAATTTTCTACAGTACAGTGCATACATTTTAATATTTCTATTTAATAATGAGTGCATTTTTAGATAACTCAAAAAATCTTTTTGAGCTACATTTTGAATTGGATGGGTCATATAATTTGTTATCGTAGTGAATATCTTTCTTGGGATTAAAGAGTTTGTCTCATAAAATTATATGCCTCTGTGCAATATGTTAATTCCTGCTCTTAATCAAACATTTAATTACAAATGAGCTTACATTAATGTGTAACCTGAACCTAAAAGCTCATTCATAAAACATTCAAATGGTATGTATCAGAGAGACACTAAGAATTTCTAGCATTTTTGTTCCAGATTTGTATATTTTAAATGCATACATGTCAATAGTAAACATGAGTAAACATGACATCGTACTTGGAAGTACAGGGTGTTGTGGTCCTCAGATTATTAAAGACGGGACTTGAGGAAGATGGGAAAGGGCCATATTCATCTTCTAATCTTTTCTTCTCTGAGATAAGCGTATCAGTGCTTCCTTTCCTGCAGCCAGTTGTAACCCTTTCTTCTCTCAGAAGTGAGCAGCAGTCTGTGTACCTTTTTATAGACGAGTGTACTAAATGCCAATAAGTAAATGAAAAATAGTGCACCATCTGGACTTCTGGGAAACTCAGAAGTTAATACTCAAGGATTGACTGCAAGGACAATACAGATGCCAGTGTCGGAATTGTTCTTTCCAGGAGTGCTCCATACCCGTCCAGAGAGGGTTTGCTCCTGACCTTCCCCCCACTTTCATAGAAGTAGTTTGACAGTGATTAATTATTGAGATAGATAAATACTCAGTACTTCTTTCAACTGAGGCTGTCCTGTGGCCTGTTTCAGAAAACATTGAGTCCCTAAAGAATTGAATTTTTCTTGATTGCCCTTGTGGGTTATTCAGAACAATGCTGACACCTGAGACCTTGGCTTTTAATTGCGAAGTGGGATTAATTAGTGAAATGCCTGGCATGAGTATTTCCTGGTACCCTTTGAGAGAATGGACATTTGGCCTGACCTATAGTTTCAGAGGAAATAAATCACTCCTAAAGTCTGGCTGTCATGGTAATTTTTGTGTGTGAATGGGATTTCTTTACTCTTTTCTCACACACACACACACACACACATTTTTTTTTTTTTGCATGGAACGATCTAGTATTTATTTAAAGTTTATTTATGCCCATGTGCTATGGGTTGAATTATATCCCTCCCCAAAATTAATATGTTGAAGTGTTCACCTCCAGTACCTCAGAATATGACCTCATTTGGAATAGGGTTGTTATACGTGTACTTAGTTAGGTTAAGGTGAGGTTATGTTGGTGTAAGGAGAGGCTCCAATAAAATCAGACTGGTCTCCTTACAAAAATAGGAAACTTGGGCATAGACATAGGGAGAGTGCCTTGTAACGGTTGGAGTTATTCTGCCACAAGCCAGGGGAACTCCAGCATCTGGGAGAGAGACCTGGAACAGATCCCTCCCTAGCCTGGCCTTGTGGACACCTTGATCACAGACTTCTGGTTCCTCAACTGTGGGACAATAAGCTTCTGTTGTTGAAGCTACTCAGTTTGTGGTATTTCATATGGCAGCTCCAGGGAGCGAATGCCTGAGACATTACAGACTTTGCCATTGCTGGTTAAGTTCCATTGACATTTAGGAGAGTGTACCGGTGCCAGGAATTGAGCTAGGTGCCAATGATGCAACTGAATCCAACCTTCCAGGAACCCCATCTCATGGGAGACATGGCAGAAATGGATTGGGAAGTTTGAAGTCCCTCTAAGTTCATAGTCACCAACTGTAAATAGAGCCATGAAATTACCTAAGAGGCCTACTGGTTCTCTAATTAACTTGACCACATTCTACAGGGACTATTCAAATCACCACTGTCCTCATGTGCACTCAACAAACGCCTTTCTACTACCTCCCATGTGATATTTCTTAAATGATGATTCTTTTTTTTAAAAAAAATATATTGATTTCAGAGATGAAAGGAGAGGGGAGAGAGAGATAGAAACATGAATGATGAGAGAGAATCATTGATTGGCTGCCTCCTGCATGCCCCCTACTGGGCATCAAGCCTGCAACCCGGGCAGGTGGCCTTGATTGGAATTGAACCCAGGACCTTCACTCTGCAGATCAATGCTCTATCCACTGAGCCAAACCAGCTAGGGCCAAATGATGATTCTTTTAAAGAATTTTATGTGATTTTCCTTAAGGATAGAAAACAGACATTTCCCAAAGGGGTTGAGTTTCCCTTCCTTGTTGTCAACATCATACAGGTATCACTTTGCTGCCTTTCCTGTGACTCCCAGCTTCTCAACCTGGGACGTGTTGCTGGGACTTGCACACTTAGTTGTGAAAGTTCTGCCCGCTGTGGGACACGAGGGCACATGTGTGTCTGCAGTTCCAGATGGGCTGAGGGCAATCCAGCTCAGAGACAACTATTCCTGCCCTCATGACATCGTTACTCAGCGCTTCATTCACATTCCCGTTGTAACTAAGGTTCGTGTGTATTATGTTTAACAACTTTAAACACCATCGGCTAAAGTGAAGGGACATTTATTTTGGGGATAAAGCCGAACAGATGCAGGAGTGCCAGTGGCAACTTCAGAGCAAAGTGTCCTTGAGAAATATCTCCTTCTTTGTGTGAGAGCTTTAGTTTCCGGGCGGAGCCAGCCATTGCTCCTTTGCTGTCATTTGTGTGAGTGATGTTGCTGGAAGGTTGCCATGGTTACTTGAGCCCACTGGGCAGCTGGGCAGATTTTCATTGTAATTAGTGTGAACGCCACAGCCCAGCCGTGGGTGCTGAGGAGCCACCTCCCTCATTAGCTCATGCAGTCCCTGCACGGGGTGACATGGGGAAGAGAAGCATTCCCTTTCATTCTGTTCCCTCCGCTCATACTTTTGGGGAAGAAACCATGACCAACTTGGGGAATAAAGACAAATCAGATCATTGTTAGAAATGCGCTTCTTAGTAACGCTGCTTGCATAAGCTACTATTCCAAGATAGGAATAAATAGATACTGTCCACCTAGCTGGGATTTAATATAATTATTCATGACTTAATGTATTACCCAGTTGAGGAGAACTTCAGGGCAATGAAGCATACCTATTACTTTAGAACTTTGTACAGTTGCACCAATGTCAGAGAGCCTTTCCCTAATTGCTGCCATATAGTAGCTGGTTAAATCTGGTTAAAGGGACAACATGCAGGGCTGCTATTCAGACCAGGGTTTTCAAATAGTTTTCTGTTTGAGTTTTTAGAGGGAATTTTAAAGGGAATGTATTTTCTTAAGTGCCATGATGAGGAAGCAAATGTTACATCTATTAACTGCCTCCCCAGAAACCTCTTTAGCTGTTGAGAATACATGAAGTTTGGGGGACTCTGGTGTAAAAGTTCCAACCCATTTACCTTTGATTATAAGTTTGCTTAGTAATCTCTCCCCTAACAAAACGTGTAACACTGAGGTCCTGGGGGCATGGGGGACAGAGACAGAGCTCATGACAGCTCTCATTGTATAGGAAGAGCTTGTGGCCTCATCAGTGGCACCAGCACCCCTGAAGGAAGCGTGTGTCCACAGAAGAGGATGTGTTTCCATGGCTAGAGTCCAGGGGTGGGCAAACTTTTTGACTCGAGGGCCGCAATGGGTTCTTAAACTGGACCGGAGGGCCGGAACAAAAGCATGGATGGAGTGTTTGTGTGAACTAATATAAATTCAAAGTAAACATCATTACATAAAAGGATATGGTCTTTTTTTTTTTTTTAGTTTTATTCATTTCAAACGGCCCGGATCCGGCCCGTGGGCCGTAGTTTGCCCACGGCTGGCTAGATGAAGGGAAGCCGAAGAGCAGGTATATGGCAATATTTTCCCAGTCTATCCAAGAGATAGAGACACACAGACAGACACTCAGACAGGCATTGCCTCTGACACATAGTTGATTGTGTTAGTTCATTATACTTTTTCAGAATCTAGAACCTTTTTCAGATCCTCAAAAATGAGAAGTATACTTTGGCAAAGACATTTTTGGTCTCCAGGCCCGGGGAAGTGTTATTGGCATCTAGTGGGTAGAGAACAGAGATGTTAAACATCCTTGATGCATGGGAGAGCCCTACAACAAAGAATTGTGCAGTGTAACATGTCACTAGTGCCAAGGTTGAGAAATCCTGATCACATGGTCTACACAGAAAGCACACTTTCAGACTAGCTCATCCTTTTTCTCTTACTCCTGCTCAGCATGTCACCTTCTGATGGCCTTTTTTGTTTGTTTGTTTTTGCATTTTAGACACTTCGAATCAAGAAAGGGGTTGTCATAAGTTGCTTGGACTGCTATAACAAAATATCATGAACTGTAGGGTGGCTTATCAACAACAGATATTTATTTCTTACAGTTCTGGAGGCTGAGAAACCCAAGATCAGGGTGCTGGTCATTTTGGTGTCTGATGAGAGCCCTCTTTCTGGTTATAGGAGGCTGCCTTCTTGCTGTGTTCACACTTGGTGGAAATAGCTGACTCACTCACTAGCTCCTTTTTATAAGGGCATTAATCCCATTCACGAGGGCTCCATCCTCATGACCTAATTACCTCCCCAAAGACTCACCCACACATACCATCACATTGGGAATTTCAACATATAAATTTGGGGGGATACAAAATTCAGTCCGTAACAGGGGTGTCCTAGTTTGTGACTAACTTCTGATCTTCAATAGAAATAAACTGACAATGTTATTCACTTATAAGTCTGTTTAAATCAAGTCATCCTTGAGTCTGGTCAGTTTTGGATCCTTAAAAAAGTAGAAAAACAAACAAATAAATAAATAAATGTAAGGTAATAGTAAGTAGGTAGAATTTCTATGACCATATTATGGAACAGAAAACAGACAGGTTATGTCTTAGCAAGCAAGAGAGTAAAGGACTCAGTCTTGTCTCTTTCCCTTTTGGACACAGAGCTAGGTTACATTTCCCAGTGTCCTTGGCAGTTAGGTGTCCCATATGACTGAGTCCTGACCTCTGAACTATGGGAAGAATTGTTACAGTCCTCTCCACGCCTGGCCCATCAGATGTGCAGATGATCTTTTCTCCTTCTCCTCCTGCCATCCAAATGGGGAAGATTCCAAGTCCTGAGAGGACGGTGGGGCCGCAGCCCAGGGAACCTTGATGTGTGACCTTCTGCCTGGAGGACCACTGTCTGACCAGGAAGCTTAGCCTTGGAGTGTTGCATAAACAAAAATAAACATTTATTTTGTTAAGCCACTAAAATGTTAAATATTAGTTAAAGAAGTCGGTAACCTGCTCTAATAAAACAATGAAGTAGATAAGTGCAAATACTAGGGGACACTTGGCTTGTGGCCATTTGTCTGGGGCTATGTGGAGAAATTCACCTCAGCCAGATGTACAAAGGTAGAAAATGAACGGTGCTTCTTTATAAGTTGGTGTTCATATTTGTACATACTGTCATCTGAATCATGTTTTGAAGTCAAAGTATCCATGAAAACCCCTTTATCTGTATGTTTACATGATAGGAGAAATATTATTTCTATTTTAGGATGTCGTTTTAGTGACTTCAAGTTCCTGAATCTAGCATGAAAATAAATAAATTAGCATGTTCTCCCTTAAATGCTAAATGTTGCATGTGAGTCTGGGATTTAGCAGAGAAATGTGGAATACACAGTTTCTCTTGCCAGACCATTCCCAGTTGGTTGCGCATCTCAGGAGCCAAAGTTTATTACTCTCCAACTTGTAATTTAAACTTGTTAAATTGTCTCCAGACTCATCTCTTTCATGTAACACAATGGGAAAACTCTCGATGCTTTGGCTCCAAATATGTTTCTCTTTTCTTTTTCTCTCTCCAAAATCCTAGCTCCCTTAGGGGGCTGTGTCGTCATTATTTGATGGAAACTTTGGGCAGGAGCATCTTTTAAAGAAAACTCTTTGCTTTACTGCAGTTTTGTTGTTTTCTTCTTTTTAGAGACATTTGCCATTGCCTCTGGCAGGTGGTGGGGCTTTCAAACTCGTGCTAAAGTCACATTTAAAAATCTTTGCGGAATGGCTGTAAGGAGAAATTAGGCTTTGTAACTATGCAGGAAATTGACCTGGTAAACACATTACAGGTAGATTATCCTCTCTTGCTCCCTAAATAGCACCTGAAGAATGTGCTGTTCATGGCCATTTCACAACCTAGCAGGAGCTTTGTTGCCAAGAAACTAAGTTTAAATTTTGCTCAATATGCTCTGTATACTTTGATGGAGAAATCCTCCAATGGTATGCCAGCTGCCTGTGTGAACACCAGCCTCCCACAGGCATATATGATGCATATGGAGAAATGTGCATGGAGTGTGCATATCAGTTATGGTAAATCCTCAATGTACCATATTTTAATATTTAAGGGGTGAGATTTTCAGCAAAATTGTCTATTTTCATGTTTTATTTTATTTTCATAAGTATGAGGCTTCGATATATAGTTTAAGGGCATAGGAGGTGAAGGAAAAGGGGAGCCACTGAGACACTTCAGTATAGCAGAACCTATCTTCTAGGCAGCTTTTTCTTGGTGTTTTCTTCATGTTACAAAAGGCATGGTCAGATCAAGTTTTATTTGCATTGCAAGTTGCCTCAGTAATTAATAGAGTTTTTTTAAGTGTGTGAAGAACTGGACTGAAAATGGAAACAGCTATTTTTGCTGCCTGTATTAGTCAGGATGGAATGTTATGCTGCAGTAACAAACATTCCCCAAGTGTCAGTACTAAAAAAACAATGCAGGTTTATTTCTTATTTACATTACATACCCATTAAAGAAGGGCTGTGATTTGTGTGATCTTTACTCTTAGACCCAGGCTGAGGAGGCTCCTCCCTATGGAATTTCACAGGTCACAGTAATGGGCAATAGAGCATGGAGAACCACATGCCCCTTTTGCTTAATTTTATTGGTGAGAGCAAGGTTTACTAGTATAACAAAATCTGACTTAAAAGAGAGAGAAAAGTGTGATTATCCTGAATACCAATGTAGAAATTAGATATTAGTAAATAGTAGTGATATTTACTTCATGTCCCATCCCAACAGACACACATATATAGACATTTAACTCTAAACACAATTATGAAATTGGCACCCAATAGAAAATGAGGGAGTCTCATTAAGAGTAGTTTTGGAAATGTTGCTCAGAATAGGAGACACACAAAAAATTACATCCTTCTCCTGATTTAGGAATCTTCAGCCAACAGGCAGTTGGAAAGGTATTTTGTTTTATGGGCCACCTCTCTACTTTATACTCAGTTATGAAGCAGCACAATATAATCTCTGAAATGAAAAATATTTAATTTGGTCACCTCATTTTTAAACCTAAGTACAGCTCAGACCAAATTTTGATTTTTTAAAAAAATTATCTTTATTGTTGAAAGTATTACAGATGTCTCCCCACCCCTCCCTGCATTGACCCTAAATTTTGATTTTCCTTTTAACCAGCAAGGTCAAATCTCAATGAGAAATGTATCCACATATGTGAGACATTTTCACTCAATCAGATTTTCAAGGCCTGTTGAACAGACTAAAGGCAAATATGAATCATGAGAGAAAGACTTCAAACATGTAAGCATAGAGAGTTAAAGGTGATGTGATCAGAATTTACTGCCACAGACATAATCTCAGTTCTTTCTTGTTTGTAACTGTGTAAAGCATTAAGATAATTTCTTATACATAAAAAATTTATTATTTTGTTACAATTTGTATAAGAAATTTTTCTTTACTGCCAAAAAGCGAAGTGCCAGTTGCCCGAGAGCAGTCAAAAGGAACAGCACAGCAGTAAGATGGAGCTATTCAAGATTGGGGAAGGCCAGGGCAGATGGATAGATGATAATTATGGAGATTAATTAGCTAAGATCTATCTAATGCCACCACCACCAAAAACAAAACTCCAAAACTTCTCTTTTCAAACTACTAATTAGATCAAAAGGAAAATAATAAAATTAACTCAGCATGATGACTGAAGAGCAAACATTTCAGTTTTACTTTGTCTTTGCCCCAGGTTTTAATTTATCAAACTCACACAGAGAAAGTCTCTCAAGCTACCATCAAGTCTGGCTGTGTTTTATTTAACATATAGCAGAGCCTGACAGCAATCTGACCTATCAAGGTAGCATTCCCTAGGGGAAGTTCATTACCTGGCATTGGTCTGCTTTGTGTAAATCATATAGCTGGCAAGGGGTTTGTGTTTAGAATATATAAATAAATCTTACAACTCAATAAAAAAGACAAACTCCCAATTTAAAAAAAATGGGCAAATAATTTAAATAGACATTTATCCCCCCAAATATATACAAATGGTCAACAAACATGAAAAGATGCTCAAAGTCAATTGCAGGGACATACAAATCAAAAATAACACAAGATAGCCACTTCATACCCACTAGAATGGCTAGAAACAAAAAGACAGGTAATAGCAAGTGTTGGTGAGAATTTGGAGACAGCGAACCCCTCATACACTGTGGTGAGAATGTAAAATGGTACAGCCACTTTGGAAAAACACTCTGGCAGTTCCTTAGAAAGTTAAATTAGTGTTATCATGTCACCAAGCAATTCCACTCTTGGCAATATACACACAAGAGAAAGAATTCCAAAAGTAATTAAAAATTCCAAAGACCATACACAGATGTTCATAGTAGCATTATTCATGATAGCCAAAAAAAAAAAAAAGCCAACAATCCAACTATCCATCAAATGATGAGAAAGAGCCAGTCACAAAGACCATACATCATATGATTTCATTTATATGAATGTTTTTTAATGGGAAAATCTGTAGAGACAGAGAGTAGATTAATGTTTGCCTGGGGTTGGGTAGAGTGGGTGGCTAAGGGGTGTGGGTATGGGGTTTCTTTCTGAAGTGATGAAAATTGCATTATACAGTAGTTATAACCCAGATGTTAGTGGGGAATCTTGTGCCTCTGAGATTAAAAAATAACTGGCTGAGACTCCATCTCAGTAATTTGGAAATGTAGGGGGAGGAGACTCTATATTCCTACTTCTTCCCAATTAGTTTAAGCTCATTGCCTTTTCTTGTATATACTGTTCCATTGCCACCTCATCTTGTCCCCAAGTGGCCTCTCTCTATATTTTGCTAAACCAAAGGAGAAATTATATCATTGCCTTAGGAAGCAAGAGTGGCTTCCATCAGTGATAGCTTTAAATAAGAAATAGATAACATAACATTTGAATTATTTTCACCCACTGAACACTACTATTTTAGGGTGCTATTTTAAGGTGCTAAATTATTCAGCCACTATCCTGAATAAATAATAGGTTACTCCTGTAGAGATGAGTACAATGCACAGTACACAGACTTTGGTGGGGATCTTGGCCTTGCCATGTACTAACAATATAATTCTAGAGAAATTAATTGGTTTCTCTAAGCCAGGGGTCCTCAAACTACGGCCCTCGGGCCACATGCAAATACAAATATTGTATTTGTTCCAGTTTTGTTTTATTACTTCAAAATAAGATATGTGCAGTGTGCATAGGAATTTGTTCATAGTTTTTTTTAAAACTATAGTCCGGCCCTCCAATGGTCTGAGGGACAGTGAACTGGCCCCCTGTTTAAAAAGTTTGAGGACCCCTGCTAAGCCATAGGTTTTTTGATTGGAAAATGGAAAAGATAATGCTTACTTTAAAGGGTAGTGAAAATAAATGAGGTAAGATATATGAAAGTGCTTTGTTATAGAAGGGTACATGCAAATAATGTCACCCATTTCTATGATAGTTTCAGTTCTTTAGAAAATGACTGCATGAATTCTCTAAGCTTCCTGTCCAAGGACATTTCTTACTATTGAAACTCTGAAAACGATATTCCCTTTGGAGTGAAAAAGGCAATTCAGGTAAAGAGAATGAATTATGTGTAATAAGTTAGAATGCAACTTAGAAATAGTCTGCTCCAATTGAATTTTTTTTAGCAGGTAAGTGTAGTTTCATAAAATTGGCTAAATACTTTTGTTCAAGACTTGCCCCTGAGATATACTTTCTTTTCAAAGTTACACTGATCAAATCTTGGTATTTTACTGACTTAAAAAGACAGCATTTCATAGGCAGAGATCCTGCTTTTCTCGGTGGGATTTTGCCTTCTAGACTTATTTTACTTAAAATCCTTTTATGTGTACTACTTTCCCCCAAACAAGCAACATGTTAATGTTGTTTGAATAGGCCAGCAGACACTTTTGTGGCTTTTGACCCCTTTCTCATTTGCACAGGATGGCTGGTGGTTTCTGTCCCTTGTTCTTTGTCATTATAAAGCAATGTCATAATATCATCTCAAAATATGGGATCAATAGGATTATCTTCTCCTTTCATAGAAAAAATGTTGGGACATAGAGTTATTAACTGACTTACCCTTAGTCTCAGAGCTGCTTAGTGACAGAGCTAGGATTTTTTTCTTTCCTGTTATAATAATGACATCCTCTTATCATTCTTCTGGTACACAGGCAGGTGAATAAATACAAACAGCAAGTCCTTTAGGTATGGAGAAATGCAGATTAATATTCTAATGCTCCTCTAAAATAATATTGTTTATTATCACCAATTCTGAATGGGGGAGACTTTCCTTTTCCTTTCATTAATTGGTGTCTACATTGGGAGAGTGAAAAGGATGGTTTGAATGCAGAAGAAAATAGAAACAGAAATTGAGCAATTCTGATTCCCTTCTCATTGATGCATCCATTCATTGACTTACTCATTAAGCATTTTTGAGTGCATACTATGAGCTAACCTATGTTTGAGTCACTGAAGATACAGGGATAAAGAAAATAGCAACTGTTCCAGCCTCATAGAAGTTTCAGTCTGTCAAGAGAGACAGCCGGCCAGTGCATCATGAATCACTCAATATCTGTGATTACAATGAGGGCAAATGCTTGCCAGGCAAGTATAGGATACCATGAGCCCTCTAACAGGGTATCTCAACTGAGGATGGGAGTTCAGCGAAGTTTCCTGAAGGAGTGTCCTTTACCTAGGACTAGAAATCCGAGTAGGAGTGTGGTAGGTGGTGGAGGCTGGGGGCCAGGAATGGCAGGGCTAGTTTAAGCAAAGATGAGTATGAAAAAAGGTCCTGAGGTAGGAATAATCTTTGTATATTTGAAACACAGAGAGGTTTGAAGTGAGAGAGCAAGTGGGAGGAAACAATGGGTTTAAGCAGGTAAGAGCCACTGACTCTCTTTGGTCTCAGTCCTGGAAGAGCTGTGATGATGCTATAGAAGGTTTTGACCTCTGTTGTAGAATAATGGGAAGTTACTTAAAAGCTCTGACAGATGTGGGTGTCAACACTTTGGCTGCAGAGAAAGGAAGGATGGAGAAAGGCAGGGTTAAACAAGAGAACTATTAAGAGATTTTTGCAATAATCTGGGCAATTATGTTTGTTTTGATGGTGTGTGTGTGTGTGTGTGTGTGTGTGTGTGTGTGTGTAAAGAAGGAGGTCATAAGTCAGCCATTGTCTCTTGCCCAGTGCCTTCTGTGATGGGGAGCAGCACTTGCTAGACAGCTGGGGGGAGGCAGTGATGCAGTCTGTCTGTGGACGGGCCCACGTGGCACCACAGCCTTCAATGCATTCACATGACAGCTAGTGTGTGGCTGACACACAGGCTTGTCTACTTTCCTAATCGCCTGGAAAATTCCAGGGTGTTTTTCTGACTCCTCTCCGTGGACACCCACATGCAGACTGGGTTAGAACTCAGGGGGTTTTGCAGCCTGAAGAAACTGAGTTTGTGCATGCCCCCTAAGGCCTCTCCAGTGCCTTATTTTCAAAAGGTTCAAAGAATCTCCGCAAATAGGTGATCTGTCTGCTGAATTACCACAATGACTGTCTTGAATTTTTAGCAGAAAATGATTTTGAGGATTAAAATCCATTGCCTGCTTTTATTCCTACATAGTCACCAAGATCTACAAGTGTTGGTATTAGTGAGCTTCCTGTCATTTCCAGGAATTATCATTATTATTATTAGTTCACTGAATTAACCACATGATAGGACCTAAACATTTTCTGTCTTATATTTTATCATAACATTTAATTTAAGAGGTGTCCCTTTTAGAAGTGTCCCGATTTTTGCTAATATTATATTAATAATACCATTTTATTACTCCACTAGTGAGCCTGCTTTGTGAGATTCTCCAGAAAGGCAGATTCAAGCTTTTTATTTCCCACCACCAGTAGCAGGAAGAGGAGCTGCTGTTAGTCATACAGCAGTGTCCTGGCTCCTTAGCATGGACCACATGGCTCTCTCCAGGGACTGGCCTCTACCTGCCCCTCCATCTTCATTTCCATCACTCTCTGACTTCTACTCTGTGCTCCACAGTTTCCAGAACCCCGAATTCTTCCACGCCCTGGTGTCTTTGCTTATGCTGTTCCCTCCCCCTAGACTGCCTTTCCCTACCTTCTTTGCCAGGACTCCTCTGGCTCATTCTTTAAGACTCTGCATAGACAGCATTGCCTCCAGGAAGTGGTCCCTGCTCCCCCCACCCCCATGGGCTCTATTTGCACCCAGGGCCTCTCTCTATAGCACTTCCTCATTGTGCTGAAATAGTCTGTGTCCCTCTCGCCTCTGCTTTGTGCAGGGTGAGCTCACCTCTTGCTCATCAATGCGGGTGTCATCTGTCATCCTGTGCAGTGTGCTCCTCAGGGGTGGCTTGAGAGGGTGATCACCAGCTGAGCTGTCGTGGGAGCACTGTGTTCTTCTGAGTTAATAATAGATCAAAGCCACAGCTGAAAAGATAATTAAAAATGTACTGCCTCTGATCCCTTGGATTTGGGGGTCTAGCCCTTTCCCAGGAGTCTAACCCAGTTAGAAAATATTGCACTCAATAAATATATGGAATATGTAAAAATATTCTTTTTCACTTTTTCTTTTCTTTTTTTTTTTTAGTTTCAAAACTGTGTATAGTTCTTGCTAAAGTCACAAAGTCACAATATTTTCTGAGAGGGTAAAGCAATTATGTGTGTGCCTGCACATGTTTCATGAATTCCTTGTCACTCTTGTTTGAAGATGACATGATTTCACGGCCATTGAAAGAGTTGTCGAGTAAATACTCTGGAGGAGAGCATCTCCAATGTTAATGTGTCAGCCAGACACCTGGGCCCCTTTGAAGGATGCAGGTTCAGACTCACTAGGTCTGGCAAGGGACCTGGGATTGTGCATTTCTAATAAGCTCCCAGGGACAGCGATGCAGCCAGTCCATTGACCACAGTTAGAGCAGCGAGGCAGTAGCATTCAGATGGTGTGTCAGTATTTACATCCATTGAGACTTTTGCAGAAAAATTGCTCCCTTCTGTTTCAAAATGCTCAAATCAAAAAGCACCACAGATAAGCTGATTATAGGAAATCTGAGCAAAGCTCATATTATTGTCTGTCCGGCTTCTGCAGGGTGTTTGGGAGTCTCAGCAAGTTCATGTCACAGGCAACATGTGAAGCATCAGAATTACTTTCAGCTCTTTTTCCTGGTGGTCAGGTTTGGATCGAAAGGAGGCCCATCTCACCATTCTCCTGAGTAAAATTTCCCTAAAAGAGTCTGGTTATTTTGTGGCATTTTCCAAACCAATTCATCGCCTCCCATTCCCAGGACTAGAATACCCTTGTAGGAGAATATCCTTGTATCCTAAGATTAGGAAGCCTCTCCTACTGGGCCCTCCAAATCCCTGTAAGTACTACAAACTTGGTGGCTTTAAACAACAAAAATCTATCTCTCTCAGTTCTGGAAGCCAGAGGGGACATCCAGGTGTCCATAGGGCCATGAGGCCACACTCCCTCCAAGGCTTCAGGGAGAATCCTTCTTTGCCTCTTCCAGCTTCCGGTGGCTCCTGAATTTCTTGGCTTGTGGCAGCATCACTTCAGTCTCTGCCTCTGCCCTCACATGGCCTTCCCCACCGTGTGCCTCTGTGTCTTGGATCTCCCTCTCATGTCTCTCATAAAGTCACCGGTCACTGGATTTAGGACACACCCAGAATCCAGGATGCTTCTATCTCTAGATCCTTAATTACATCTGCAGAGACCCTATTTCCAAATCAGATCATATTCACAGGTACTGGGGGTAGGGGTTAGGACATATTTTTTTTGTGGGGGGGATACTGTTCAATCCATTGCACCCTAATTCCCTGAATCCATCGTGGGCCCAAGATACCGAGGTTGGTGCAAGAGAATAATTCATGCAAACACTACTCTGTACAGAGCAGAGTGGGAGGTGCTTTGTTCCTGTGTTTTGGGGGTTCGGAAGGTGCCTGGTCATTGTTCCAGCCCTCCGAGTCACTTCCGTGATAATCAGAGAAACAGCAGTGAACATGTGCTCGATTTTAATGTGACGAAGCCTCTGCAAAGGATTTTTACAAAGTTTCTACTTAATCCTTGCGACTGAGATATCTGTTATTGAATATTACAAATTGATTCCTTCATTTTTAAGTTTTCTTTTAGATAATTAGCCCCTGTTTATTTCTTACTCTTTTCCCCTTTTTAATAATCTATTTTCTACCTCTGAACCAACCTCTTTATTCCCCTTTTTCTCCTCCCTTTCTGATACCGACTGACCAAGCTCCCTAGCTGTCTACCCTGATCTCGATTGATCTATTCCATTATTTTTACTCCATCTCATTCCAGAAAGTATGAAGGCATTTTTTTATGAATCCAGATTATGAATGCCTGTAAGTCTGGATTTGTGGCTCATTCATTATTTAGATAATAAGAACTTAGTAGCCAACACTGATTAATGGGAAGGTAAAGTATTTCTAAGGCAGTTGGAAAAGATCATTCAATTGATCAAAAATTCCGCCTATGTACAGATTTTCAGTGTCAGCAGATTGTACACAACATGATGTATTTCACCTTGCATCTAGTGAGTTTCATATTTCAGCACCTATCTCTTCGGCTAGCTGGTTTTATAGGGGGCAAGATGGTGGGTGTGAAGTAAATTATTAATTGTATCTTTTCTCTAAAGTCTCCTGAAGGTGGAAATGAATTGTTCAGCTATTCGCCAATAGATAGGTAGGGAATTTGGTCTTTGAAATCAATGGCTGGATAACAAATGAATTAACAAGTGGCTGCTGGAAAATTCATGGAGGGCAACTCAGTGCCTTCTTGAGTGGTTCACTGTGTCTTCATGCACTGAGCCACAGGAGTTAGCTGTTATTTTAGGCTTCATCTCGGGATCTGGAATCAGTTGAAACCAAAATTTCCAGAAATCAATACCATTGCATAGAGTGAATTCCAAGACTCTAATTGTGTCCACAAAAAGGAATAGGATATCCATTCACTGTTGAGAGCGAAACCAAAATCAAATGATGCTAAATCGCTGCCTTGAAAGATGAGAGTATGTATCTTATGCCAGATTTGCTACTATTGAAATACTCCATCATCAAGGAAAAGGTGCTACTTTCAGTTTTCAAATTATTTGGTCCTAACATATTAACTTGAATTTATGTGTCGGTAGTAGATCATTTAGTAAAATAAGGCACAGCCATTTATTTCTTTAGACACTTCCTTATCTATCCAACATACACAATTTCCATTGCACAAAAAAGAAATAATACATTGTACAGTGTGGTGTTTAAGGATAAATTGGGCTCTGTCTGCCTAGAGCAAATTTGGGCTCCACTTCTCACTAGCTCTATGGCTTTGAGCAAAGTCCTTCCACCCTTTGTGCTTCAGTTATTTCATCTGACAAATGGGGCTTTGTAGAGTCTCCATTTTTTAGGGATGGTTAAATAGGGAAATGCATGTGAAATGGTAAGCATAGGCTTATCATTACTAAGGCAGCTCCATTCTGTAGAAATATAATATGAACCACATCGGTAATTTTATATTCTTTAATAGCCTCATTAAAAGTAAAAAGAGCCTGAGGTTGGGCTCAGTGGTTGGAACATCGACCCTTGATATGTGTATGACTGGGCTTTTGTGAGGATGGATTTAAATGATGGACATAATGCATTTAGCTCAAGGCCTGGCCTCGTTTCCAGGAACTGTGCTGGGCATCATACATGTGTGTGGTCCTGGGTAACTTGGGGAACCGGCAGTACCAGTTTAAGTCACTAGTGCGAGAACACTTCCAATAGTAGGTGAGCACACACTTCCTCAGAGCCCACAGTCCTTGGCCCTCCCCTCCCACACATTTAGGTAGGGACTCTTTTTCCTTCCCGTATATGATCATAAAGGAGATTTGGCCTAATCCTTGTTCAAATGGACTATTTCCTTCTGTCCTGAGGGGAGAGATGGGGTTTAGTGTGGCTGAATTGTCTATTCCCCTGTGTTGCTGGTTGAGCCTTCCCTCTGGAGGGAGAGAGGGCTGTTGCCTCCCTACGTGGTGCTGCTGTTGGAGTGAACTGGCCCAGCTCAGATGGGAGTCCAGGGTACAGGGCTTATGGAAATTGCTTCCTATTATTCTAAAACTGAGATAAGTTAAGCAATAACATGTTACATCTGGGCTTTCTTGCATGAAGATGTTTCAAAAGCTCATTGGCCAATTTAAAAAAAAATCTTTGCTTTACAAAATGCACCCAGGACTTGACCATCCTGTGGGTGGTGGGGACCATCTGACTGTTTTACCACACATTCTGTTTACTCTTAGAGGACTTTGTGAGGGTGGTGGGTCTGTGATGCCAGAGGGATATCGGTGTCTGTGCCTTGCTCTATTTTCTGAGGTGAAGAAATTCAGAGTAGGGAATTCAACTAAAACCACATGCCCTCACTTATAGCTATTATTTGTGCCTAGAATGATATGCAATTTTCATGTGGATTATCTCATTTTATTCCATCCCTATGAGTTAAATACTAATATGATGCCCATTTTAGAGGTAAGAAATTCAACTCAGAAGGGGAAGTCACTTCTCCCAGGCTTCATATCTAGAAGCAGTAGTGACAAGATGAGAACCTGAGAATCTCAGCAGGACATTTCGGAGTGAGCACTGCCTGTATTGGGTATCTGTAAGTTAGAACCTTGCAGTGGTGATTAACAATTTACTATGGGTCCAAAGAAACAGGGGATCTGCCATAAGATAGTGTGTTTTTAATCCCTAGTGAGTGACACCATTAATAATATCCATATAAATTCAGACTAATTTGAGTCCAATTTATTTTAAAACATCAGCTAAAACATGTAGTTGGCTATTCACAGCTTCACAACCCTCTACATTTTCTACCAGGA
Source organism: Myotis yumanensis (assembly GCF_028538775.1). NCBI lineage: Eukaryota > Metazoa > Chordata > Mammalia > Chiroptera > Vespertilionidae > Myotis > Myotis yumanensis. The sequence continues at coordinate 28,787,184 of NW_027223759.1, read as the reverse complement.
TGTCAAGTCTTCATCTATTCTTAATAGTATTATAGCATATCTACTCACATGAAACATTTCTTGCAAACACTTACATTTACAGTGTTGCTTTGTCAGTCTACTTAATAGCCTTTATGTGCAGGGACCATTCAGAGGCAATTTCATTGAAAGGTTGTCTATAATACAGGCTGAACCAAATAAACAAGAACCTGTGGCAGGAGATACAAATTCATTAATTCATTTGTCATTGATTGAATCCAACTCATTTGGTAACATTGCTTCAGAGGAGGAAGTGAAGGGATAAGTTAGGTAGCTGCCTCCAGAAACTCAGAGTCTTGTAGAAAAGATAAATAGATCAGTTAAGGTAGAGTTCCTTGAACACAGAGATAAAAAGCCTGCTAAGAAACATCAGTCTCATACAGGAGACCATCTTGCTTTCTTTGATCAGCCAAGAGCAGGAAAGGCTTTCAGCAAGGGCTGCACCATCAATCTTGGAGAAGTTCCTTGATTTGTAAAATCTAGCATGTAAGTCCAGGCTATTTCTGTAACCAGTGGCCTTGAAACCACAGTTGCTTAACATATTGAACCTACCTTGTTGTTTTTCTTTTTGTTGTTTTGTTGGTTTTTTTTGTACCCAGCAAAGTCCAGTGTGGACTTTCAATGAATGAGGGGCTCTTCTCCAGGATTCAGAATCTTAGCTCTTGCCATCTGGTTATTCTACTCACCCTGCCCTGGGGCCTTGGCTTTCTCCCCTGCATCCTTTGCATCTGGCCCACAGACAAAGGAAGAAAAAGTATGGACCGTGTGCCTCCTCCTCAAGGTGACCTGCATCAGCTCTGCCCTCATTCCATTCCATTGGCCAGTCACATGACCCCACCTGGCTACTGGTTCCTAGTGACTGTCATCCAGCAGAATGCACAGATCCAAGAGGGGATCGGATGTTGGTAGACACCAGAAGTCTCTCCCACACCTTGAGTTGTTGTTATCATATCGAAATCTACCATCTCTGGGGCACATGCTACCTTAATGTGAGGAATTTTAAGGGTTAAGCTCTGTTAATATCTGATGTCTGATGAACAAGGTTTATCCCACCTGGCTGTCAGAACTGACGTTTGAACATGTGGGTTACTTCGTCTTCCTCGGGTTCCTTGGTCCTGAGAGACTGGATAAAATCTCTGATAAAACAGTGAGGAACCCTGAGGCTCCAGTCCCTGAGAGATGACATTTCTCCTTTCCCTTATTGAAGGCTTCATGGGAAGCCATTCTGTATCACATGCTGCCTGGCAGATGGAAATCCGTTTTGCTGGCCTCAGTCCTTCCAGAGTTCTCTGTGCCTGGTTTTGCCCATTCTGAGCATCAGTTTTGACTCTGATTGTCAGGTAGGGGCCTCCCAGGACAGATGCTATATATCTAGAAAAATACCCAGCAGGCTCTTTTTCTGTGGATTCCATTTGGATGGCAGAGGGGTTTGATGAGAATGACTGAGCCCTCAGGCTGCCTGATTACAGTCAGCACTGGAAACAATGCAGCGCAGCTTTTCATATGCGTTTTCGGTTTCTCTTCCCCGCAGAAAGGTGCAAGCTCTGAGCTAGTTTGGGGAGGAACTGTCTCCATTAAGGTCTTACCTTCCTCCTTACTGGTGGGCCTACGTGGTACTTCCACTTAATTAGCTTCTTGCTTCAAGACCCTAATTACTGAGTCTCAGGCTCTATATTATTTCCTTACTGCTGCTGTGCCAAATTACTAAAAACTTAATGGCTTAAAATAACACATTTTTATAGTAGAGTTCTATAGGTCTGAATGGTTCTCAGTGAGCTGAAGTGGAGGTGTCAGCATGGCTGTGTCCATTTCTGGAGGATCTAGGCAAGAACCCACTTCCTTGCCTTTTCCAGCTTGTACGGGCACCTGCACCCCTTGGTGTGTGGCCCCTTCCTTGGTCTTTAAAGCCAGCAATGGCCCATCAGGTCCTTCTCAAAGCACATCATTCTGACACTCACTTTTCTGTTTTCCTCTTATACACTGAAGGATCCTTATGGTTACCTCTGGCCCACCTGGATCACCCAGGAGAATTTTCCTGTTTGGGGGTTGCATGGTTAGCAACCTGTGAACCCAGAAGCTGTGAATGTTACATTACATGATAGAGGCGTGTTAAAGGTCCCAGAGAGTAAGATGTGATTATCTGTTGGGAGACCATTATTCTGCCTACAAACCCTCGAGTCTTAGGTGAACCCAGTTTGAGACTAAGAGGAGGCATTTGAAGCAGGTGATCTGACATCACAGGGACTGGGTTTCTTGCCTTTGTAAAGTACTATCTTTGTGACCTTAGGCAAACTTTAGCTTCCCTGGGACTCTGTTCCTTGAATTATAAAATGAACATGATCATAGGACTGCCCTCATAGTGTCATCGTGGTTTTAAATGGGATAATACACCAAAACATTTTGCATGGTGTTTGGGCCATAGTTAGATCTAATATATTAGCTGTTAGTAATTGTTACTGTTGATCTATTGTTGAATTATTGTTGTTGATCACCCAGGGCATGGTTGTGTCCTGCAGAGCTCAGTTAGTACACATGCCTGCATTGGCTTTTTGCATTCTCTGGGTGGAGGCAAAGTTGTTTTTTGGAAGCATGAAAGTCCTTTTAGAAGTAGAAACTATTTTTATTTGCTACCTTGTGCTGATACTGCATAGTGATGGTTTTTATCCCGAACCAGTATCCTGTGTTCACAGCAAAGTGGAGACCTTTTCTCCATCTTCCCAAGATTCTATGTGGGAAGGAAGCCCTTGTTCACCAATTTCACCAACCGGTTGGATTGTGCAAAACAAGACTATCTCTTGGGTAACAGAGAACTTGAGGATTTATTCAGCAGGAACAGACAGCTGTGCTCTATGAGGAATATAGATAGTGCAGTGGTGTATTTGATAGAAAGAAGGGCTTTCTAGCTGCCAGACCTTATTTTATGACGTCAGGCTAGCCAAGGAGCAGGAAAGAGTGGGGGAGGGCTCTGAGTTGGAACCTTTTGTTACTGATCATTTCTGGGAGAGGGACTCCAACTGTGCCTCTAATTTTCATAGTTGCCTATGGCCAAAGCAGGTCTGGGGTAGATTTTATCTAAGTCTGAGGGTTTTTAGTGGATTAAACCATCTTGGGGAGTTAGAGGATCTTGGATCTACCTCTTTATGAATGTGCAATGGAGAGTGAGTTCTCTAAATTCTATAGAAGTAGTTGATAGAAGAGGAGAGAATATATGTGTGTGTGTGTGTGTGTGTGTGTGTGTGTGTGTGGTATATTATTAAATTGTTGCCTGTACCAGAAGTTATAAATTTAATCTGTGTTGCATTGTTGTTTTATGGAGAAGCCTGGTTTTTATCCTCTGAAAAAATGTGCTGAATCATTAGGGAGTCATCATTTCCTTTGTAGTTTTCTAATTCCCTTTACTCAAAATGTTGTTCGATGTTTTAAACAGAACCTGTTTTAAATTGTAAACCAGCATATATAAGCATTTCATTCAACTGTTAACATAGATGATCTTACTATTACAATGCCATTGAAGTTAAGTTTAGAGTGTAAAATAAATATGAGGGTATGATGTTCTAGTTTTACAGTATAAGAAGAAAAACTTTTATAGAGAAGAAAGGGGATCATTATATACTTTAAAATGTGAATGAGATCAATGAAGTCTTTCCTCCAACCATTTTATACTTCTTTCAATTTGATATTTTAGGCAATGAAAGGATTTCTTGAATTCCTCCTAGAAAGGAACTCAGAATGTCAAGTTCTGTTCAAATGGTCTGCCTCTCTACGCCGCTTGCTCTCAGGCTGGATTTTAGCTCACATCAGACAGTCATGTTCAAGGAGAGTGCATGTTACATTAATATGCTTCATCCAAGTTTCTAACCATGTGAGCTCTCCCACTTCTGGGTCTCTTTCTTTGTAAATATTCACTTCCATATTCTCAGGATCCTGCAATAAGTTAAGCTATTGGTACCCTGCCTTCTGGTATTGATTTCCTGCCTCACAATAGTTTGCATCAGAGCCAGTGGGTGCAAACCTGCCCATGTAAGGTGGTTAGTGGAAACCACATCTGCTGCCTAATACTTAGGAAAGCAGGAAAAAAAGTGGGAGTCGGTTCTGTTTCTACCCTCGCTTCCTCCTCCTCCTCCTCCTCTTTGAATTAAAATTAAAATATTTTTCTCTTGTAGACACATATTCTAAGAATTCCTCAGCTATGTTCGAACTTAATGATTATATCGTGCAAGATTTGGCGTGTGGGTGAGGGTGGTAGAGGTTGATCTTTTAAATTGTGTCCAAGGTTGAACGATGCTAACGTTGTTGGGAAAGAGTTCTGGTTGCTAAAAGGTGTTGGGCGTGCACCCACTTCCCCAGAGCAACACCGTGTGCTGGCCAGGACCTGGTCCTCTAGCTGTTTGTTCTGGCAGAAAGAGAGAAAGTCCTCGGCATCCATTTAGCCTCAGAGAAATGCAGTGGAGCAGAAAGCCAAAATATGATGATGAGATTCAATTGGGGGAAAGGAATAAAGAAAACTGGAAAAAAGCATGAGCTCGGTGAGAGCAAATTGCCCCAGGCTTCCAAAGAAAATAGTCCATTAACTCCTGACTCGCTTTGAATAAGAGACCTGTGGTTCAGATCGTGGGAGAGCTGCTGTCTCAGACGGAGTGAAGGAGAGGAGCTTTGGAAAGGGCAAGTGAACTTGATCTCAGAAGAGGAAGAGTTATGAGATCAAGGTGGCTGACAGTGAATGGAGACGGAGTTTCACTCTTGCATATTACATTTTACTCAGGATATTTTATTATCCCAATTTCTTCCCCACCATTTTCAGAAAAGAACATTTACTACGTGTTTAACCACAACGGAAATGTGTTGTCTGAAAAAAAAATAGGATATTTGGGGCACACAGTGGGCACTTAAAACTTTCACATGTGGAAACTACTGAAGAATGCTTTACTATGGCTTATATTTGAGAACATGGGACAGAGATTTTTACTTCAGGGTGCTGAGAAGTCTTGTCATGAAGAAATAGTTCCCCTTTACAACAGTTTTAATTAATTTACCCATGATACCCTCTTTTTATTTTTCACTTTTTACAGAGGCACTTGTTGGTGAAACACACTGAACAGGAATGCTGTCTACGCCTATCATTTTATAAGTGAGGTGATGGGCCAGAAGAGAATGTTGTCCACTATTCCTTGTTCTGAAGGACTGAGCTGAGATTAGAATCCCTTTGTTTTGTACCGAGCCCAGCCATTGTTAGCTGTTGGCCTGTGAGAGTGATCTGAGTCCCAGCCCCAACAGGAGCAATCTTTGGATGTCATACAACATGGGTTCATGCTTCAGGGACCCTGAAGGATGGTTTTGCCCTGAGCAAAACTTCTGTTGGACCCAAAACTCATGTCTTTTTTAAGAGGCCCAAGAAGCCCTGGCGATATGACAAGAGCTTGACTTCATAGAATTCCTAGCTCTCGTTTCAGAACGATTCAGAGAAACCTTACTTTCCATCCAACTTGGTGCAAAGTTTTAGCCTTTTGAATGCAGATCTTGTGAGGGCTTCCATTGCTTCTTTTTTTTTTTTTGTAGAATCAGACCATTGTGGTTTCATTGCAAATCCCGTTCATAAGAATAAAGAGGAAAGCTGTAGGCTTGTTAGGTTAAAAAAGGAAAGAAGAATTTATACATACTACTAATAGGGGGAAATGTTAATTAGAAGGTGTTTCTATAGGTTGACTTGATATAGCCCAAGTCACTCTAACGATTCATTGGAAACCATCCCTAATGATGCTTCCCACTTTAAGATGCTACTTGATTTTTTCAGAACTGTATTTGACATTGTCAACTAAATGAATTCTCTTAGGCAGAAACTTTGTAGTGTTCAGGCAGTATCTGATTTTCATGCTCTAGGTGAAGGTAATTGGGAAAGAAAAAAATTTAGCAACTTCTAATTAAAGGCATATATTTCTCCCATAACTGCAAAGGCAACCTGAGACAGCTATGTTAGCATAGTTTGGGCTTTTAGTCAAAATGTTTGAGACCCTAATTTATATCCAGTCTGACTTTCTTCAATGAATTTGAAGCCCAGTATTCTCGTTTGTAACAGAACATTGGGTGATACATAAGACAGGGGCTCTTGTTACTTCTGCAGTGTTCTCCAGTAGTCAAACTTCTTTAACTTGAGGTCTTCAATAAGGCACTTTTTAAAAAATTTAAACATTTTTAATTTGTCAATTACAGTTGACATTTGGTATTATTTTATGTTAGTTTCAGGTGTACAGCATAGTGGTTAGACATTTATATAATTTACAAAGTGATCTCCCCAGTAAGTCTAACATCCAGTGAGATTTCACACATGCGGTCAACAGAACTTTGTTTCCATAAATACTTCATGTATTTCTATCTTAAAAGGTCCTTAAAGGGTTCATTTTATCTTGTAGCAGTGGTGGACTTCAAACATGGCTGTTTTTGTAGAGATGTTTTATTTTTTAATCAAACACAGGCCAATTAGAACAAAGCTATTTTCACAGCTGAGTCCCCAGTGCTGGAGATTTATGGTGTGTTTCATATGTTCTTACTTAGTTCTCCATTCTTGACGTGTTTATTTTTCACAGCACATCTGAATGTTTTCTTGTAAGTAGGACCCTCTTCTTGAAATCCAACTGTGGGGTTATTAGTACAAGGGCTCATTACAGGGATCCTTAGTGAGGGGTTAAGAGACACGGTTCAGAAATTATTTTCTTTTCTGACCAAACGTATGCATGATATTTTCCTCCCATGGAGATATAACCTAAACTTGAATTTCTGAAAGCTTTGAGTACAAAGGACTTCAGTGCTTTTGATATCACCCATTTGATGCTCTTTACAGAGCCTCACATGCATCCTTATCTCCTAGCTGAACCACTAGGAGAGAGAGAAAGAAAGAATTCCAAAGCTTAAGTCAAGAACTATAATGCAGTTTGAGTCAGATGTGTAACTGCAAAGCTCCCTTCTTTATGTCATGTGGTCAACTTTGAGTGAAATTGCCCCATGACATGGACCTTAAGTGGGTGGGTTAAGATGTCTTTACTGTTGATATGATAAGGGACTATTGCTGAGTAAAGAGCCTTTCTTTTAAATGAAGACTACAAATTATCTTCACTTCATTTAGCAGGGATATTGCCTCTCAAACAGATTATGTAGACTAATGCTGACATGTCCAAAAAAGTGACATACCCCTTTACTTAATAAGATGAGAATATAAAAGAATATGTTAGTAAAAGCACAATATTCCCTTTGATCCAGCCTCTAAATGAATGTCTGCTTAAACTTGTAGAACAATTTCTAATACTCATTTGGCTATTTTGCTTATAGATAATTAGACATGTTAGCTTATAAAGAAACTAATAGACTTTGCTTATAGACATATCCTTATCTAGTACTTATGTATTCTCCACATCATTTGGCATGCTTCCAGATTTCTCTTATGTTAAAAGTCACATGTAATATGAAGATATTATGATTTATTTTCTCTTGCATTGTACCAATGCAAGATGCCTGATTCTTCTCAAATTCAAAACTTGGAAATCAAATCCAGTAGATACAAGTAGATCAGAAAAAGCCTATAATTATCACATTTTTAAAGGTGAGTGGTAACTTCATGATGATAAATCAAAGGCGTTTTATGACTATGCTTATAACCAGAAGAAGCGTTTTTTAGTCTGGAGCCTTCGGTGAAAGACTGATGGGTCTATCTGGAATTGGGAAAACGCTGGGTGCATCCTGTGTGTGCAGTGTGTGATGTACTGACAGACTCTAATGTCTATAATGAGCATCTCTGAATGAGTGGTTTCTGATATGAAAAGAAATTTGCTTATCAATGCAAGGAAAACCACTGGTGTGTTAATTTTATGCAAGATTCTTTTCACTTTCTAACTCACTCCTCAATAATGGCACTATAATTGGATTTCTGAAGGAACATGCATTTAAAAGGAACTTGTTAATGGGAAATCCCTCCAAATTTGTGCAATAAAAATGAAGACATGAAGCCTTTGTACTAAATTGCAAAATGGACAATTTTCCCTAAATGTTATAATTTGAGGGAGACTTACCTACCATGATATGTAATCCTCAGTGAGACTTTAAATTCTGTCATTAGAGAATTGAAAGTTTCATCTCTTTGTGTCCACCATTTTTCTCTCACCTTGGCCTTGAGATGCAAAAAATACAAGATAGTGGTAATATACCAAATCTTTAACTTCTCAATCTTCCTAAATTTTTATTTATTTATGGGCCTCTAAGAGAGGAAGCCAGGGTCTCCTGTGTTGTATAGTTTAGGGATTAGGGAAGCACAGGACCTGTAGCTTCCCTGTTCTTTGAAGCAGCAAAGGGAAGGGAAGCACAGTCTGCCTTGTTACTTAATTCCTCAGTTGTTACTGACTTCATCTGTAGGATGCTATCTTCCATCAGCATGTCCTGGGATTTGGATCAGATAATACATGTAACATAATGTATGACATAGCACCTGGTCTGTAGTCAATAATGACCCAACTAAAATCTTCAAAGGATAATACTTGAAAAAGTTTGAGGCAAAAAGTAACTTTGTAGGTGCCTTGTCATGCATAATACCAACAAATAATGATAATGTGAGCAAACCAGAATAGAAGCTCACATTTATTGAGTGTTTACTTCATACCAGGCTCTTCATTCTTCTGCCATTTTATGTTACATCACAGCAATCATATGGAGCAGATACAATTAAATAACCCAAAGTTTATCAGAACAAGTGGTTCCTTTAAGGTGTAGTCAGTGCCCAGAATGTGGTGTAATGCAAAGATGAGAAGACTTCAAGAGTGATAGCTCTTGATTTTTTTCAAGGTTGGTAATTAATTGGACCAAAGATAAACCCAAGTTTTATATATGGGAAGGAACTAATATTTACTGAATTTCATACATTTCAATTCATGTAATGCTTATGTCAACCTTGAGAAAGGAAATGTTACAGATAAAGTAATTGTGACTGAAAGAGGCTGAAAGTCTGGCTATTGGACACACAGCTAGTAACTGTGGATACTTAGCTACATCTAGGACCCATTACTCCAAACCCACATGCTCTCCTTTGGCCATGCTGAGGTGACTAGGCCAATGATGGTGCCCAATCATAGAAACAGGAAAACCAGGACCCCAGACTTGAGTTGGAGATCAATTCTATTAGAGTCCGTTTTTGTTTTTTTATAGACTTGAGAAGCCAATTAGTGGGATTGGCCAGATGAGAGTTGGATTAGCTCTGAGAAATGTGGATTCAGGGACCATCCCCAGACCAGTGATCATAATGGTCAAAGGAGTAGCCAATAATCACTTTTAGATTTAAGAAAATCTTTCTCACTTTCTTTTCTGAGTGTGTGTGTGTGTGTGTGTGTTAATATAAAGATACATGACTGAGTTCAATTGAGATTCATTGATCCCACTGAACCCCAATGAGCAGATGGGTAAGAAATGTTTCTTGTTATAATTCACTGTGGTTCTGATATTTGTATTACATGGCAAAAACAAGATAATTCAGGGAAGGAAGGAGAAGAAATACCAGAAAAGCAGAGGGAGAAAAAGGATTTAGAAAGGAGGATTGGGGGAGAGAGAATATTACAAACCATGAGAAGGGGGCTGATATGAGGAGAGGACCTGCAGTGTGTTCCCTGGGCATAATTTTTAACCTTGATATGGAGTTGGGCACTGAGATTAGAACAAAAACAAGGTTATAAGAGAGTGAAAAAAGTTTAAACAGGACTTGACTCTTCTCACCGAGTTTGACAAGGGAGAAAAGGTTTCAGAAAGATATATAGACACTAAAACCTGTTACTTAAAATGAAATGGTGTCATGAGCAATGCCTTCGGTTTTTATTTTTTTAAGGACATATTTAGGCATGACTCTAAGCAATCTCCAAGAGCACTGTTGGGAGCCATGTTAATTCCAGAAGCATGGGCTAAAAGTGCTTGTGAGCTCAGGAGCTCCAGTCGGCACTGGGAGAAAAGAGAAAGGCTGAAATGTTACTCAATGGACAGCGCTCTTGGGTCATCCCAGTTTGGACCACTGGGAGTGTGCCATTTGTTCACAGGAAGTAGAGAGAGAAGGCATGGCTCTCTTTTTAACTAGTTTCACCTCATTAATGTTTTCCCTTTTAGCAATATGAAAACATAAGGATTGGATGGTAAATTGAATTGCCTAAGCCCTTCTCATCCTTGTTTTCCACTTGTTTTAGACAGATGCCCAGAGCTGGGCTGTTTGACTTCCTTACTAGACGTACACCTTTTTAGTCATGGTATCGTCTTTCCTTCTTGGGCCATTGGCTTGCAGTGGAGACCCTTAGGTGGGTGACTAGGTGCTAAATAAGTGCTTAAATATTAATACATTAGTTTGAGGATTATAAACCACACCTGAAAAAAGTAGGAGAGAACTTGTTGGTAAACATGTTAGATCTGTCTATGAATGCAATAGGCATTCACAACAACAAGAGGTCAGTATGGCCCCGAGCAGGTGGAATTAGTTTCAAGAAGAGGTTTGACGGGCATAGGGCTTTCAAGGCGAGGTGCACATGCAATATGAAATTCTGCATCTTCAGTATTGGTCTGCACTGGGAGTTAAAGATTCATGAAGGGCAGCGTAAGTAGTAGGATAAGGGTAATTCCTGGGCAGCAGATGCTTGCTACTCACAGGTGCCAATGACAAATGTAAATGGGTTCATTGCCACTCACTGCAAATATCAAGGCTGATGTTCAAGTTGTCCGATTAATGTGACTGATAAATTATGTAGAGTTTGTTGATATTTTCTAAAAATGTAATAACACATCAGCTTTTTCAAAAAAAGATATTGTTACTGATTTCAGAGAGGAAGGATGAGAGAAGGAGAGATAGAAACATCAATGATGAGAGGGAATCACCAATTGAATGCCTCCTGCATGCCCTGCCCCATACTGGGGACTGAGCTCACAACCTGGGCATGTGCCCCTGACCAGAACTGAACCCGGGACCCCTCAGTCTGTAGGCCGATGCTCCATCCACTGAGCCAAACTGGCTGGAGCACATCAGCTTTTTTACCAGAGCGAGTTTTGTGACTCTAACTTTGAATAAATTATCTTAAAAGGAAATTGCATGTCCTTCTTGCTAGTAATCATTATGTGAATTTATACATTTGTTTTTAGAAAATAGCTTAATTATTTTCTAGAATGAAGAGACTGTTATATCCCTAATGAGTAACAATATCATGTTAATTGTGTCTAAATGGGAATGTTTATTTTTGTGTTATTAGATATATAGTATAAGGAATTATTTATGGATAATCAATGTAGAAAAGAAAAATCTCTTTTAAAGTCCTACACAGGGCTTTCTTTTGTGTAAAGTGTTGCACAGGAGAAACTATAGTAGATAACCAAGAGAATAGATAACGGATACAGAGATGAAGATGCATCAACCAGTTATCAGAGCTTTCAGACCTGGTACCCAACCGAGAGGCCTTAGCAAAAGGGTTTAACATGAATGGATGCTCAAATTCTTTTTTACTCCCATCACCATCCTGGTTTCTTAAAAAGTCAAAGCTATTTGGCAGTAACACAGTGCCTGGCACATAGTACATGCTTGATACATATTTGCATGGATGAATCATGGAATAAATGAATGCATGAGTAAATGAATGAGGACAAAACATCAACTGACTTTTTGCTCTCATTTCTTGCCTGGCTTTCATTTCAACCCTAGTTCACTGAAATATAGCACTCATGTATTAATTAGAATTAATTACAGAAAAAAAAGCATTAAGTATTTTAAGTGGAAAAGGATTTTTCCCTCAATGATTGCTTTTTTGTTTGTTTTCTATTTTACTTTTTCCATCACCATTTATCTCCCCTATGCCTTCTTCTACTGCTCTCTCCCCTCCCCCACAATCACCACACTGTTGTCTGTGTCCATGAGTTCTCTCTCTTTTTTTCTTTTTTGCTCAATTCCTCCACCACCAACAACCCAAGAGCTGTCTGCCTGCTCTCTATCTATGAGTCTTTCTCTGTTTTGCTTGGAAAATGATTTAATGCAGGGAATTGAGTACTCAAAAACTCCTGGAATGGCTGGAGAAATAGGATTTGGGAGGCTATGTGTACTCTTGAGTTCAAGAACATTGATCAAGGAAGGAGGAAGTGGCAAGCCACTGACCCTGTAATTGCCCCTTTAAACCACTCTCCTACCATGAGGTGGAGAAAGGACACCCAGTCAAAAGCAGCTGGACAGTGATCTCTACCACCCTTCAAGGTGTCATGAGAGGATAGGGAGTGATAGGACCTTATTCGAGCCTGACCAGAGCTTTGAATGTATTCAAGTATTCAATAAAAGTTGGTTAAAATAAATGTAATTAAATTAGGCTGTATTCCACAGACTTCAGGTTTGTCTTGAGCATTTATTACAGATCCTGTGCTTTTATTTCTCAGTTAATCAACTTATGTGACTAGACATGAATAGCAATGAGGAACACAGAAGTAGGCTAACATTCAGATGTTCTGAGTGGGGACTGCATAAGAATATTACTAGTATTTGGGGCCATTGTCTTCATTGTAGGGAGATTTGAACTGAAGGGTCTGGATTAAGTTTGAGCTTTGCACAGTAATTACAGCTGAAATCAGATTTAACTGGGATAAATTAAATAATGACCTCTGACCAGGAAATAGCAGTGGGAATTACTCACGTATGTTACATATTTGGGTGCAAAATTGTTTCTACCAAATTGGCATTTTACTTACTTAGAGTACCACAGGCCACAATCAATCTCAATTTCAGTCTTCCTCGCTCTCATTTATTTTCCTTCTTTTTACCCTCTGCCCCCAGTTATCCACATGGAGTGTTTCACTGCAACCCACACAGAAATATACCTTTTAGTTGCTGACAACTGACATTTTCCAGCTGGCAAAACAGAAATCACCACTGCAGTCTCCAATCTATATTGCCTTTCTTCAGAAGCAAAAGCTCCTTTCCTAGACAAATTATGGAGAATTGGCTTTTTAGTATTTCAAGTATTAAGTGCATCCTATTTGGTAATTAATTATGTATTCCATGTATGTTTAGCATTGCTGCTGTTAATTAATATTCCCCCTAGTACTTTAAAGATTTCATAAAATAAAATCTGCAAGAAGAGTTCCCTAGTGTAAAGCTTTGGGGAAGACTTTATGTTTTTACTTAATTAATGTGATGGTAGCATTGCTCATGTGAGGGAAATGCAAGTCCAGAGGTCAAGGTTATTACAATGGTTTGATTATTGCCTTTTCTTTCTAAAGGAGCCCAGTCTATTCAAGGTTGATACAACAAAATCTTAGTAGAGACTTACATCTCACTTCCAGTAAGGTTTCAGTTTAGTTGTTTTATGTAGGTGAAATAGAAGTTTCTGTCATTTAAATTCTCTCTTTGTTTTACTTTTACAAAATCTTTAAAAATAGTAGAAACAAAAGTTAATAGAAAATAAGGAATCACCTAAATTAATTATCCTTAAAAAAAAAGATATGTTTATCTCATGACCACTATTTTTAAATAGGTCCTGAATTTAAATATAATTAAGCAGCTCAAAAATGTATATGAATTGTAGAGGCTATAGAACATTAGCTCTTATTTTAAACGTGAGGCCTGTTGCATGAAATTCGTGCACTGAGGGATGGGGTCCCTCAGCCTGGCCTGCATCCTCTCGCAGTCTGGGAGACCTCGGGGGATGTCCGCCACTGCTGCTGTGCTCGCCAGCTGTGAACCTGGCTCAGGGCTTCTGGCTGAGTGGTGATCCCCCTGTGGGAGTACACTGACCACCAGGGGGCAGCTCCTGCATTGAACGTCTGCCCCCTGGTGGTCAGTGTGCATCATAGTGACCAGTCATTCTGCCATTCAGTCTATTTGCATATTAGCCTTTTATTATACAGGATGTTGTTGATCTGAATATAATTGTATGTATTAGAAATAACAGGCAATTTTCCCTTTCATTTATTTTTTCTGAAGCTATATTTGAAGGACTCCGCATGCCCCTGGTATTTTCAAATATACTCAATTGATAGTATCATTTGGATTACTACGATTTGGTATAATTCAGATCAACTGAATTATATGGAAGGAATTCTGTGGTCTGACAAATAATGTATCTAGACTCACTGAATGACTCAGGAGCATGTTGATTGGTGAAATTTGCTTTTCCATTTATGTCACAGGTCATGTGTTATCAAGACATCACAAACATATATTTTAAGCAATGGTTGTTCATGGAAACTTTACCATTTGGCTGATGTTTCCGCAATAGTCAGTCACATGATCCTAAAGCTTCTAAATGTTTCAGAATTTGAATGCCATGATTGGTAGGCCCATCAGCTCTCTCTTCGTTTAATTCAACCTAACAAATTTCAATTGAGTACCTCTTAAAAGTACAAGGCACAGGCTTAATGGCACAAATGCAGAGATGAATGAGATAGCTTTCCTGACTATAAACATTTATGCTTCCTTGGAGATCAGAGAAATCTAGACTCAATCCATAAGATCTTTCCTGAACTTCCTGAAAGACCAAGGAAGTCACATCAAAATTGTGTGATTAAGGTTTCTTCATTTGCATCAAGACAATACTCATTCTTTGTTTCTCACAAAGATATATAGGGTGAGCATGAGAGAAATATGTATGCAATAGGCTTATTGCATTATCTTTTTAAGCCGTCTGTATCGTTAACATAAAATAGATGAAATTATCATAGTTTATCTATAGAGAAAATATGGTGCATTATTTTAATTCATTTTACTAGTTAGGGAGCTTTGTCTTAAATTCTTTAAAGAGAGAGAGATGTTTCGAATCCAGAAACGATGAGGAAAGGGGAAGAAGAAAACATCTTTTTAGAAAGAGGTGACTTGATTCCCTACTGGCATGAACAATCTCCTTTGAACTACTAAGGAAAATACAGCAATATTTTTCTTGGGCTGCATCCTAAGAGGGGATGAACTGCTTGCTAGCTGTGAATTATGCAGCATTAATGCACCAGAGAGAGAATATGTGTTTTTCTCAAGGCAGCTTGAAACTTAATGCTTTGCATTTCATCTAACACGCAATGTTTCATTATGTTACGTCAGAGTTTGCCGCTGGGTCCCCATCTTACCCTTTGTTGATGAAAGATTTGCCATCTCTTCTCTGAGTTAGAAGAACCCTTTTTTTTTTTTTAAACAGTTATAAAACAGATGTGGCGGTTGAGAATTGGTTGCCTTAGCCTTGCTTCAGAGTCGGCATCTCCTCATTTGCTATTAATCAGGAACATAATTATATTTGGAGCAAGGAAAAGAAATCATTTATCGTGGCAGGCAAGGATGAGACAGTCCCAATTCATATGACTGTAACCTACCAGCTGAGTGAAATCATTATTGCCAACTCCATCATTTCAGGTTAACCTGGAGGCAAAAGAGAGAACTGTCAACACCATTATCAGTTAGAAAGAAGATATTTCCCACACACGCACATTCATTGGCATGATGAACAGTGAAAATGTCCCATACAGATATGCCAAGAGAACATTTTCACTTTGTATGCAACCATGGCCATGTGGACATTTAATAAATAATGATGATGATAAATAACACAAGAGATGACCAATAGCAGGAAGAAGGGTACTCTTTGGCTTTCAGTCTGACTTTGTACCCTCTCAATCCTGAGATCGCCAGTGGCATGACCAAATGCCCTCATTGTGTGTAGACCTAGCTTGGAGCTTGCTTGGAGCAACCACAGTAATAAACACTGGGTCTGTGTCAGTCAGCAGAATGTAAATATTTAAAGGGTCTGATTGGCAGTGAGCTGTTTCAAGAGCCTTCTGTTTATAATCATTCACTGAAGTAAATGTTTCCTATTATACAGACAGCATGTGGTAGGTTACCGAACTTCACTCCCTGGCTAGAGTAACATGAAGAATAGAAATCTGGCAGCCGTTGAACTTCTTTTTCAATATCCAGCCAACCCTTCACATCTTTTTGCCATGAGGGTTGCCCCTGTGTCAGGTCCCATGTGATGCTGGCTTTTTTGAGCTAATGCACGTGACAGAGGGTGTTGCAATTGAAAAATCTTTGACAGCTTGCTTGGGCTTATAGGCAGTGATTCTGCTTGGAAGAACCATGTTGGCTCTGAACAGATAATCTTCGGATCCCAATATCCTCCCTGGGTCAGTTCCACTTTCGTTGGACCAAGAGATCTTTTCATAGCAGAATCACTTCTGGCAGTCATCAAGGGATGACAAAACACCTACATATTTTGAATGATTTTAAATAATAAACATTTACCTTCATTTTAATTTTGATTGCCTCAAGTTCTCTGCATTCACACTAGTGTTTATGCCAACATTGATTCAGTCTTTGGGAAGACTCTGAAACTCTTTCTTTATCTGATTTAACATCCTATTTGCTGGTAACATTGAATTTCATTTTTCTTTCCCCAGCATGAACAGTGATGAATTGCAGCTTAGAAAAGTAGGCTTCCATGACCTTGCACTCAGTGTGGATATGATCACAGTATTGTTTGGTATAAAGTAGTCACTCAAATGCATGTTGCATGAACGAATGATGGATTGGATGGGGCCCATATTATCAGAAAATAAGGAATTAAATTGGACTGTGGAAAAGAATGAGTTTTCTGAACAGCAGGGCAAAGATTATGCCTATGGGACCACATTTTCTCCTGTGTACCTTTTCCATCTTTGCTATCCTCAATGCACTTTTCTTTTCGTACCTCACGGTTTTTGTTTTCTGTACCATTCACCTGCTTTATGAAATCTCATAGAGATAAATGTATTTGTTCAGTTAAAAGACCTTCATGCACATCCATTAATATGCACCAATTTAATAATATTTTTGGAGGGCCTATTAGTTTTCTATTCTTGCTACAACAAATAAACACAAACTTTGTCGCTTAAAACAACACCCATTAATTATCTCATAGTTCAATAGGTCAGAAGTTCTGGTGGACTTGGCTGGCCCTGTGCCTTAGGTTTACAAATCTCAAATCAAAATAGCAGCTGAGCTAGGTTCTCACCTGGAAGATTTGAAGAAGAATTCACTTCAGGGTCATTCAAGTTTTGGCAGAGTTCAGTTTCTTTGGGTTGTAGGACTGTGGTCCTTGTTTCCTCTCTGGCTATCAACCAGGGGTCACCTTCAGCTCCTGGAGATTACTTACATCCCTCTGTCTTCAAACCAGCAGCAACATTGGAATTCTTTTCATGCTTCAAAGCTCTCTATTTGCTCTTCCACAGTGGGAGAACATTCTCTACTAAAGGGCTTATGTGATTAGACCCACCTGGAGAATTTCCCTTTTTTTAAGGTCAACTGATAAGTAACCTTAATGACACTGGAAAAACTCCTTTTGTCCTGTAATGTCACAGAATCACTAGAGTTGCAACAGGGAATGAGGTCAGGGGGTCCATCTCTGAGTTAGAATTTTGCTTATTACAGGAGGCGTGGGGCAATAAATACCAGATTAACTGTGCATAGAAAGTTTTTCTTTTAACTCACGGTGATGTGAATTGTTTCTTCCTCTTCAAAATAACAGTCCTCATTTCAGCTTCGTGGTCTTTGCTTGCATAGTCCAAAAGAGACTCGGAATTGCAGACATGAGCAGTTGCTCAGGGATCCATACTGACATTTCAGGAACTACTGGTATTGACTCCGTGGCAGAAATATAATTTTGAAATGCCTTAAAGAATACTGAGGTCTCATGCACATTTTCTGTTAGGCTAAGCTTCTAATTTTGTGTTTTCCTCCTTTGCCTTAAGTACTGCTGAGATGACACAGTGTCTCCAAAAAGCCAGATGAAACCACAGACTGAAAGGGCTTCTGAGGCCCTTTGCTCTCACCTGTCTCTTCTGGCTTTGAGAATCCAAGGTATTTTTCCCGAGCTATTGGCAAATCCTCCTGCTTTTAGCTGACATGCACCACCTTCTGCCGACACCACCAACCTTTTGTCTGTCCAGCATTGGACTTCCTGCAGCATGCCTTCCCTTGATGACAGAAACACCGTTAGTAGCAGGAATGAGGTGGCTTCACAAAGTAGAAAGTCTTATTTTGTAATTCAGGACAAAGAAGCTTAGGGGATCTCACATTGCACCTTCTCCCTGCTCCAGTGGTTTCCTCCTGCTGCTGCCAAATGGTTCTTGCTAAAATCCTATTTGCCCCAGCGTGCTGTTCCCCTCCCAGGCTCTTCAGGGGCTCTGC
The DNA here is from genome assembly GCF_028538775.1 of Myotis yumanensis. Lineage (NCBI taxonomy): Eukaryota > Metazoa > Chordata > Mammalia > Chiroptera > Vespertilionidae > Myotis > Myotis yumanensis. Next base: position 28,768,988 of record NW_027223759.1, on the reverse strand, counting down.
TGGCTGCTAAATCAGCACAAAGCCTCCTGGCCAAATTTACTTCTCCCTGTTTCTTAGATTAAAACTTCTACTATAGTCAGGTTATGTCTCAACATTTTCTCTCATGTACTATTCTGAATCTGTTATATTTGTTAGCATTGTGCATATTATGTTGCATCATTATTCTGCCTTTGCATATTTGTTCTTCCCTGCAAGACATAAAGCTTCTCAAGCATAGTAACCAGGTCTTGCCTCTTTCGATAGCTTTGGGGTTTGTATAGGTCTGCCAGGGGACAACACGCATAAAACATTGGTAAACTTATCTGAATGTAACCATCAAAAGTTCATTTAGTAAATATTGAGTCCCTGCTGTATTCCTGTACCATGGTCATGGCTGAAAGATGCAAAGTGAATAGAATATGATTTTGGCCTTGAGAAGATCCTGGGTGCTGGAAGATGATATGAATTAGATAATTCTGCATGTTTGAGTTATGCACACAGAGGTCAAAGCACCTGATTGCACCTGGTGGGTTTGGGGAAGGCTGGGCAGGCACCTTGAAGGAGGTGATGTCTAGACAGTGTCAGGACGAGAGGGCATCCACAGAGTGACTCACAAAGGTAGGATGGAGAATGGGAGAGCCAGAATGAGAATTCACAGTGTGTGTAAGGGTGTGGTGGGATCAAGGTAATGTACATACTATGTTAGGACCTGAGAGCCAGGGTGAAGATGAGGCTGCAAGAATAGGCAAAAGCAGGATTATATGAGTATGTATTTGATTTCAGAGAGGAAGGGAGAGGGAGAGAGATAGAAACATCAATGATGGGACAAGATAATTGATTGGCTGCCTCCTGCACACCCCACACTGGGGACCACACCCCAACCTGGGCATGTGTCCTGATCAGGAATCAAACCTTGACCTCCTGGTTCATAGGTCAACACTCAACCACTGAGTCATGCAGGCTGGGCATGACTGGTCCTGTCTTGCTCTCTCCTGTCCTCAGGCTACACAGCCACCTGGATCTCTGCTCCCTCACTCACTCTGGCCCGCAGAGTCCTCTACAGCCTCATGCTTGAGCCCACCTCACATCTTTTGTGCTGACTGCTCCTCATCCACCTCCTTTCTCTCTGCTTCCTGTGGCTTCGACCTCACTGCTCTGCTGCAGAGCATCTAATTCTGTTTCTGCTTTTTTCTTCCCTGATAGTACATTTGGGAAACAAGTGTGAGATTCAGTCACGTGATCCAGGGCACTGTTCTTTCAACTTCAGGATTTATAGATTCTTGAAAGAACACAGAGAAAGATTTGTCTCGTCTTATTTCCTTCCACACCACTGTTCATTTCCTCAAATGAAACTGCTTGAGATGCTTAAAGTCCAAGTTATTGAACTTCAGGGTAGGACAGGAACCACCTGGCACTCAGCCTTCCTGCACACACCTGAGTTTCAGAAGTGCTCCTGAAGTAACTGTGCCCGAACAGATAACTTGGTGAACGTATGATAAAAACTAAGATGGAACCCAAGAAGATAACTTGATGGAAGTCAGGTGACGATGGAAGGAAAGGGACTAAAAGGACATGCTTTCAGGAAACCTTTTTAAAGCTTCCCAATCTTTTGTTCATTTGAAGATATGTTTATTTTTATTGAGAAAAAAACACCCTTTAATCCTTCAACAGTCCTGTTAAATAGGGGAAAATTGGGACAATGAATGAATATTTTGAATAAAACAAACCTTATAGCAGTCATGACAGACAAGAAATGTTCCCCAGTTGCTTGTCTGGGGCTGAAATGGATCCTAGGGACAGTGCTCTTGTCCCTCACAACTGGGCTTTGGTTTATAACTTTCTTTTTGTTTCTGATTTACAAAAACTTGAATAATAGAACTAGGTCCATTAAATAAACTCCTGTTTGTTATTTTCAATTTTTATGCTTTTATATTTTCAACAGCTATCCCCACAGGTACTTGATATTGCAAACAGTTTTACCTTGGAAACTTAGCACTACTTGTTTTGTTTAATCAATGTTATAAAGGCATTTTTATTAAACTCCACTTACATCAGCATTTTTGCCAATTTTTCTCTGCAAAGTAATTTTTTTCTTTGCAAAGAGCTTGGGGAAGAAGAGTAACAATTTGTTATGACCTGATATCAATGCACATTTAATTTGGCAACCAGCCAATAAGATAGGTTTTCAAGTTTTACCTCCCTGGAAAAACTTAAGTTTAGTATTACCACATTTGATATCATGCCATATGACTTGGGCTAGTTGGATCTATAGCTACTTTGCCTCTGAAAAATCATAGCATTGTGTTTGTTCTGGTCTTACACTATCTATGTGGTCTTTATGTTACACGTTACATCTCCTGCTCTAACGTTATCTTCAAGAGCAAGATCTAAGGCTCTTGGGTACCTGGTTGCACTCAGCATGGTACTCTGGGTCAAGTAAGAATACTGCTTTGAGAAATTCATGAATGGGTTTTCCCAGAGTTGCCTATGTACATTTCTCAATTACAACAGAGGAGAAACGGGGTTAAGGAAGAAGAGATTTACAATATACTTTGCATACAGAAAGTGGGAGGAGATGGCAGATAAATCAGGGCAAGTCAATGTCAAATAGGTCATTTGGGATCCAAGACTAGAGTTAAGGGAAAGGTATGTATGCATTGGAGATATGCATTTGTGACTTGGCAATGTGAAAGTCTAGAACAGCGGTTCTCAACCTGTGGGTCGCGACCCCTTTGGGGTTTGAACGACCCTTTCACAGGGGTCGCCTAAATACATCCTGCATATCAGATATTTACATTATGATTCATAACAGTATCAAAATTACAGTTATGAAGTAGCAACGAAAATAATTTTATGGTTGGAGGTCACCACAACATGAGGAACTATATTAAAGGGTCGCGGCATTAGAAAGGTTGAGAACCACTGTTGTAGAAAGTCAAAAGTGGATGAATTCCTTGGTTAAGAAGTTTTAGGTGACAAAGAAAAATGGGAAAGAGGGTGAAGAAAAAGCCTGATGCAGCCACAGAGACCACCCACAGTGGAAGGACAAGTCGAAATCAAAGGCAGAAGGTTCTGAGAGGTGGGAAGAAACAGAAGGATGGTGTCATCTGTCAAAACAAGAAACAGAGAGTTTTGCAGTGGGCAATAAAGTGGTCCAGGAGAGTGAATGGGAAGATGACGTGGGATTTGACAGTGGGAAGGTGGTTGAGGATCAGGGAGACGATTCGGAAAATTTTCAGAAGCGGAAGCCACAACTGGGACTATTAAGATGGGATCAGGTGCTGAGGAAAGAATAGTGCTTCTCAAAATTTACTGCAGACTCATCTTGGAAACTTATGAAAAATTCAGGTTCCTGGCTTAACTCAAAGAAGCTGTGCTTCAGGAGGTCTGGTGTGGGTTAACGAAGCCATGTTTTTGTGGGTTAGTGAAGCCATGTTTTTTGGGGTGTTTTTTTTTTTTTTGCTGTTATAATACTTATTTATTTAAATTAAATTTATTGGGGTGGCATTGGTTAATAAGATTATATAGGTTTCAAGTGTACAATTCTGATACATCATCTGTATTGCATTGTGTGCACACCACCCAAAGTCAGATCTTCTGAATCTGCATGTTTAACTAAGCATCCTTCCTGACTTTGGATTGTAGGTGGTCTGCAGACCTCTTTTTGAACAAATGTATGGCTTCCTTCAAAATTGCCTTAAATGATAAAAAAAAAAAAAAATCTATTCACCAACTTGGGACAAGTAATGGTAACTTGAATTGTGCTTACACCCAGCAGAGGTTTGTTTGGATCTGCCTTAGTGTTTGCTGATTTCTTTAAAAGGTGGGATTCTGGTTCTCTCGTACCTGTGATGACTAGACTTCCTATGGGATGTTGACACGTTAGGACAGGGCACATCCTCTGCCTCCCGTGAGGGTATGGTGGTGGCTGTGTTCAAGACAAGAGAACATTGGTGATGTGAGGACACATGCTTATCCCAAACCCCAGCAATGTAGAGGAGGGCTGTGCAGTACATCCCGATCTAACCCTCCCATTTTGGGGTAAAGCTTAGTTTTTGTGAGAAATTGTCTTTTAAGCTGCTTATAGTTATTTAGTCAAACACCAGCTTAAAGATGGCAGCAATTACCCAGTCTGTGATGATAACCTCACTTTAGGCCCTGTAATTTGGTGTAAGTACCCTGCTGAGCACTGCTGCCTGTAATATAGTGCTGCAATGGTGGAGAGAGCTTTTAAGCTTGGATTCCAGGTTTGAAAGTACTCCAATGCCTTTTAAAGCTCCTTATTTTCCCAGCACATCTTTTTGCACCCTGTCATGATCTTTCCCACCTGATTTAACTCCTGTCTCTGGGTTGGAGGTGTGTGCAAAGCTGACATTAAGTTTGGCGATTGCATTAGCTTAGAAACAGCAGAAGCCCAACTTCAAAATGCATGAGAATATGTGTTTTCAATGTAGCAACTTTAAAGGGAAGCCCCCATGAGACAGCATTGAACCTGAAAGTCTGTCTCTACACTGGAACCCACATTTATGGGCTTGTACAAAGTTAGTAGACATTCGGATACTAAACTTATTATAGTAATTTATTTCTGGGAAAATAAGGAGCTTGTAAAAGGTATTGGAGGAGTACTTTCAAAACTTGTAAGACTTTTAAGACTCCTATTTCCATTTATATATTATTTTTTCTTAGCCAGTTATTGTTTATAAACTTTTAAAAAGTATTGAATGAGAGAAAGATAAGTATCACATGATCTCACTCATATGTGGAATCTAATGAACAAAATAGATCCAGAGACATAGAAATGTGGAACAGACTGTCTAACCTCAGAAGGGAGGAAGAGGAGAGTGGGTGGGTGGAAAGAGATCAACCCTTTGGTTGTATGCATATATGTATAACTCATGGACACAGACAATAGGGTGGTGAAGGCTTGTGGTGGGGGATGGATGCAGTGTAGAAGAGGTCAATGGGGGAAAAAGGGACATATGTAATACTTTCAACAATAAAGATTTTTTAAAAGTATTGAAAAATGCCCGATTCATAATGAAATAGTTGCATCATTTGATTCCTTATGTTCCTAGTGCTATATTGATGTACTTAGTCTTATTATACTTTTGAAAATGCAAATTCCGCAGACCAGAGAATAATGTAACCATTATTTGTGTATATTTGTGTATAATGCATGGAGACTCAAAGCTATAGAGTGATCCTGACCATTTAAAAATATCAAATGAAAATTTTCAATATTGTGGCTGTTAGAGAAATTAGATTACTTTTGTGAGGAGGGTAGAGGAAATGTTTCTATTCATTGAGAAATGATGTTTAGAAATAAAACAGGGCTTTCTATAATGGGCCATTATTTATTCTTCACAATCCTTTCATATGGAATTAGTGGAACATGTATAGAGAGGTTTGTGGGTATTAATGGGCCTAATACGTGTGGGTCAGGCAAACCATGCTTGATATTTAGCCAGTTGATGCCTTTGTGGAGAAGGGATTATTGTTTAATATTCAAGAAGGAGTCCTTAGTATACATGCAGCCCCCAAATGTAAACTAATTGTTTTTCAAATTGTTTGTCTCTGAAGGACCAGGGGATCAGGGGCAGGAAGTTCTGGATGTGTTCAAATTGAGCCCAAGTATCATCATACTTTGTAAAAAGAACTCAGCACAATGAAGCAGTCACAGTGCCTCTGACTTCAAGGATAGCAAGGCCATGTGTATTTTGCCAGTGTTTTAGAGCATTTTTAAAATTTTTATTTTATTTTAGGTAGAGTGGAGAGAGCAAGAGAGGAGGGGGAAAGAAAGGGGAGGGGAGGGGGAAGGGGATGAGAGGGGAGGGGAGGGGAGGGAATGGGAGAGAAGAGAAAGAAGAGAAGACAAGACAAGACAAGACAAGACAAGACAAGACAAGAGAAACATCGATAGGTTGCCTCCTGTACATGCCCCAATTGGGGATCAAACCTGCCACCTTTTGGTGTAGTACCACTGTCCAACCAACTGAGCCACACTGGCAGAGCTAGAGCATTCTTCCACATGTAAAATCAAGAATGATTTTCAAGAAGTGACAGTTCTAAATCATTGGCTAGCCTCTGTGTATCCTTCAAATTCCAGCTCAGGTGTTACCTGCTCCAAGTGGCTTGCTTTGACTTCTCCAGTCCCATGGAAACAGTTCCCTGCTGTTACACAACACGTGGCTGATGGAATTGGAATTCACCAGTCTTTCTGAGAGATCACAAGGTCTCCTAAGGCAGGGCCTGTTTGATTTTTGTGCTTTGATTACCTAGATAGTGTGTGGCATAATCAGGCATTTGATGGATGAATGAATGAATGAATAGAATCTTGGATTTTACCATATGCCAGCTCCTATTGTGCTCATTTTGATAATTTACTTATGATAATGTGGGGCATTTATTTATTTACTAATGTCCTGGTGCATGGATTCATACACATTTAAAGGAAATTAATTAGAAGAAATATTTTAATATCGCTGTTTGCTTCTCTATAATAGAAGTGTCAATTAAATTCACAATCGACAATGACAGATCAAAACACACGCATGCAATTGGCACCAGTGAGAGCTTTATAAGTATCCTGCATGTGCAAGTCAACTTAGCCTTTTATAGAGATAAACTTGCTTAATTAGACCTGCTTTATGATTTAGCTAAACTTTTTCCAGCCCAGTGAAGCACCCCAACTTCTTTTTCAGGTAATTGTCAGCAACACAGCAGTAAATATCAACATGAAGCAGATTATTATTGTAAATCATGCAGGGAGAACAAAGGGTAAAATATTTAATTGTAGCAGTGTTGGACTATATTCTGCACAGTGAGAAAACCTGAAGTCATTTTCAAGTTCCACCATTTCTTACTTCTTTTTAGTTTAGTTTCTAAACTTTCTAAATCTCTGTTTTCTGGCTAATGAAAATAAAATAGGATTCTACTGAGTCTACTGTCTACCTACACCAGGACTTCTGTGAGGATCAAATGAGATGAGGCACAGGAAAACACTTCATAGACATTTGATTAAAGTGTAAAATGTTTGCACCTGGCTGTAAAGCAAGTGGGGTTCCTGGGCTGAAGAAACTCCAAGGAGGCTAGTTGCTAGTGAGAGGAAGCTAGGTATTGCTACATTATGTCATTACCCAGTGTCCACAGTGACTGTTTCCAGGCTGGGCTGGACTGAGGGCTGAATTTTGCACCATTGCAGTGTTGGCTGCAATTTGGTGGGGTGTCGCTCTGGGGTGGTGGCGGGGTCTGTGTCTCACTTGGGGGAAGCCAAGTGTTGGTTTATTGGCGCCAGGTCTGTGGTGCTGTTTATTTTTAAACTAGAGACCCGGTACACAAAATTCATGCACTGGGGGAGGAGGGGTTGTCCCTCAGCCCAGCCTGCACCCTTTCTAATCTGGGACCCCTCGGGGGATGTCCAACTGCCAGCTTAGGCCCAATCCTCACAATTTGGGACTGCTGGCTAGAACTGCTTGCATGCCTGCCTGCCTGATTGCCCCTAACCCTTCTGCCTGCCAGCCTGATCACCCCCGAACCACTCCACTCCCCTGCCAGTCTGATCGATGCCTAATTGCTCCCCTGCTGGCCCAGTTGCCCCCAACTCCCTCCCCTGCCAGCCTGGTCACCCCCAACTTCCCTCCCATGTAGGTCTGGTCCCCCCCAACTGGCCTCCCCTGCCAGCCTGGTCACCCGCAGCTGCCCTCCCCTGCTGGCCCAGTTCCTCCCAACTGCCCTCCCCTGTCAGCTATCTTGTGGCTGTGGGCACTGCCATCTTTGAGGGTGGGGCAGAATTAGCATATTCCCTCCTTATTGGCTGTGGGTGCCACCATCTTTGTGACAACATGAGGGTCAATTAACATATTCCCTATTTATTAGATAGGATTTGTGTGTGTGTGTGTGTGTGTGTGTGTGGCTTAAAACAGTTTTATATGCTTGTTTTCCTTCAGCTGCAATGGAGTTAGAAGTAGTAAGTTTGCTTGTGAATCATGTGGATTTTCTTGGGTTACATGAAAAAATGAAAATTATGCTGTTTCTGTACTTATGAAATATTATAGTTGGGGCCTATACTTGAATTAATAGCTTACTGTCAAGCACACAGATTACTTTCATCAACCACTGGTGAATACATGTGACCAGGGGAGCAGAATTCTTGGAAACGTGTTGGAAGAGATTATGAAGTGGTCAAGAAGGCAGCTGCTGAATTTAACATCCAGGTTCATGCCTTTACACAATTCTCTGATTTTTTCTAACTTTCACTTTGTTTTTCATTTTTAAATCACAAAAGGTCCATTTGTAGCTTTCATTTAAAAATAAATATAGTGAAAAAAATCATTACTTAAGAGGATATTATGACTTCAATAAACCTTGGAAAAGTATCCTTATGGTTTTCATTTTTTTAAATTTAGAAATTGCTATGCTGTGTGTTTGTGTGCACTGCATGTGTATGTGTGTGTAAAATGGGGAAGGATTTAAGAAATTGTAACACATACAGAGTTAATATTCATAATGATGGCAGATACCAGCAGCTCATGACAATGCCAACCATTTCTTATTTTTAGGGACTCTCTGTACAATATCAAAATTGGTCACAAAAGTGAGAAAAATAGTCACCAACATTACTTGTCATGTAACTTAACAATATTTGTCACAGGAAGGGAACTCTAGAATCCTGGATTCTTGCTGGCAGTCAGAAGATCTCCCTTCAGGGCACTCAAATGAGTAGTTTTCACTGAAAATAGTTTCTGAAAGTCCCAGGTACATACCACTCAGCCAAGGTCTTTCCTTCCGAGCACCATGAGGAATGTGCTGTTCATCAGTGCAAGCTGTTAAAGTAAAAAACAAACTCTCAGTAAGGGGCCAGTGATTGGCATGTGGTTATAGGTCTCTAGGGCCCAGCTCACTTAAAAGGCTACTCTAGGCTCATTGCCTTTCAGTTTTCATGGTCACCATCTGCTCACTACATGGAATTGCCATGCATTCCAGGACTCCTACACATTTTCCATTATGCTGGCTTTACATTATTTTATGGGCTCTCTTTGCAATCAGCATCCAAGTAAAGTAGACTTTATTTCTTTTTAGTTACGTGTTTAATCCAAGAAGTAAAAAATTAGTCTAGAAGATTCTTGTATCATTATGTCCCATTACTTTCTAAAATTTCTCTTCATAAGGTTTGATGGTCTGTTTGATGCTTCAATGTCTCTGGATCTATTTTTGTTTATCCATTTATGTTGTTCATTATCCTATCTAATAATAGACAAAGATGGTAATTGACCATACTTTTGCTACGCCTCCCATTGGCTAATCAACACGATATGCAAATTAGCCGCCAACAAAATGGTGGCTAATTTGCATAGTGCAGGCAGGGCTGGACTGCGCGAGCCGCCATCCGGGCCCTGTGTGCAGCCCTGGGTGGTGGGGCTTAGATGGCGCAATTGCGCTGCCTAAGCCCCGCCCCCAGCCAGGACCCCCATGTGCCACCTAAGCCCCGTGCAGCCTAAGCCCCGCCCCCAGCCGGGACCCCCGTGTGCCGCCTAATCCCCGCTTTGCCTAAGCCCTGCCCCCATATGGGACCCCCATGTGCTGCCTAAGCCCCGTGCTGCCTAAGCCCTGCGCCGCCTAAGCCCCTCCCCCAGCCGGGACCCCATGGCGATTAGAGAGCAGGAAAGTGCCACCCACATGCAGCACTCAGCAGGGCCTGACCCCGGGTGCCCTGGCGATCCAGCGATTGGTGAGCAGGAAAGTGTGGCCTGTAGGCAGCACCCAGCAAGGCCTGATCCTGGGTCGCTGTGGAGACCCCAGAGCAGGAAAGGGCGGCCTGCAGGCAGCACCCCACCCTGGCCACAGCTCAAGGGAGAGTACAACACGTAGTGGAGGCCAGGAGCCTGAGAGATCAACAGAGAGGGGCGCCTGCTCCAAGCTTCCACGGTGTGGCTGGGGACAGGCCCCCAGCAGACACACACACACACACACACACACACACACACACACAGTGCCTATTCTGAGCCTCCAGGGTGGCTGGGGGCAGAACCCCAGTGGGGACACACACACACACACACACACACACAGCAACTGCTCCGAGCTTATGTGGTGCGGCTGGGGGCAGGCCCCAGAAGACACATACATACACACACACACACACACACAAACACACACACACACACACACGGGGCGCCTGCTCTGAGACTCTGCTGCCAGACTGTGGCCATCAGTAGGACATCCATTGAGGGCTCCCGGACTGAGGGGGAGGCTGGGCTGAGGGAATCCCATCCCCCAGTGCACAAATTTTGTGCACCAGGCCTCGAGTATTCCATAAATGAGTGAGATCATGTGATACTTATCTTTCTTCAACTGCTTATTTTGCTTAGCATAATGCTCTCCAGGTCCATCCACGCTATTGCAAATGGGAAGAGTTCCTTCTTTTTTACAGCAGTGTAGTATTCCATTGTGTAGATGTTCCACAGTTTTTAATCCACTCACCTGATGATGGGCACTTAGGCTGTTTCCAAATCTTAGCTATTGTAAATTGTGCTGCTATGAACATAGGGGTGCATATATTATTTCCGACTGCTGTTTTTGATTTCTTGGGATATATTTCTAGAAGTGGGGTCAAATAGAAACTCTATTTTTAATTGTTTGAGGAAACTCCACATTGTTTTCCATAGTGGCTGTATCTCAGAGGGAAAGCAGGAGAGTGTGTGTGTGGGGGTAGGGGGTAAGAGATCAACCAAAGGACTTGTATGCATTCATATAAGTATAATCAATGGACGCACACAATAAGGGGGTGAAGGCCTGTGCTGGGGGATGGAGGTGGATTGGGAGAGGTCAATAGGGGGAAAAGGAGACATATGTAATACTTTCAACAATAAAGAATTATATATATATATATATATATATATATATATATATATTGAAAGAAAGAAAAAATAGATTAAATAAATAAAATTTATCTTCATCAAAGAGAGAATGGACATAGTCTAAATAACTTTAAGCCATTAAAGATCATGGGCAGTTGCAATGCAGCTGTTTAAAAACATCAAAAAGTTAGCTTCACCCTCCCCACCCTCATCCCTTTTAAAAGGCAACTTTTCTTTGTCAAAAATTGTAGAATTTACAGATTTAAATAATCCTGAGACAATTGATTATTCATATTTTGAGAAAGTTGAAAGTTCAATGCTTACTGTCATTCAAAAGAGTTTCTTGAAAAGCATAATAATTTAAATTTTTTATTGATTTCAGAGAAGAAGGGGGAGGGAGAGAGGGTTAGAAATATCAATGATGAGAGAGAATCATTAATCAGCTGCCTCCTGCATGCCCCCTACTGGGGATCAAGCCCACAACCTGGGCACATGCCCTGGTCAGGAATCAAACAATGACCTCCTGCTTCATAGATTGATGTTCAAACACTGTGCCACACAGGCTGGGCAAAAAGCATTATCTATAGTAATAAAAGGGTAATATGCTAATTAGACTGGACATCATTCCAGATGTTTTTCCTGACCAAGCCGGGGCTGGAGGGAAGCAGCCCGGGTCCCTGGTGTCAGAGGGAAGCTGGTGCCAGCAGCTGGGAGTGGAAGGCCTACTCTTGCATGAATTTTCGTGCATCTGGCCTCTAGTTATTTATATGAAGCATAGACCATCTCCCTGTTCTCTCTTTATACTGTCTGTTAGTTACAGAAAGTCAGCTTATCCAAAACTGAATTCATCATTTCCCCTTAGGTTGTTCTTTCTTTTGTGAGAGGTAGTACCTCACATTTAGTCAAGTGTCCTAGAGGACATCTCACCCTGTGTCATTACCGCCATGATCCACAACATCTAGTCAATCATTAGCCAGCTTGATTTTACTTCCCACCAACTTCTCATCCTCACCTCCCTAATTTTCATCACCGCTCTCTTCTACTCTAACTATTGCAATAGCCTCTTACCTTGCCTGCCTGCTGCCAGTCTCCGGATCCATTCACCCCACTGCAATCAGAAGGATACTTTTCAGATAAAAAGAAGTGTGAATGCTGTCTGCCTGCTTGAAACTCTTCAGTGGCTGCACCACTGAGTGTAGGATAGATTGTAAACCTTGTCACGTCACTTGCACACCGATTTTTTGATCTCTTTCTCTGGGATGACCCCTGTTTCCCTCAGTTTAGGTTTGGAACCTCCTCTGAGCCCCATGGTGCCCAGTGTTTCCTGGAGCACAGCACCTATCATACTAATTGTAAGTGTATGTGTGTGTCTGTATCATCCACTGGGCTGTAAGCTCCTTGAAACAAGACACTCTGCATCCTGTTACATTCCTAGCACTTGAGAAAATGCTTGGTGCTTAGTATTCTCTAAGCAAGTATCTGTTAAATGATGGAAGTTTCACTTTTGGGGATGTTACAAGGTGAGACTAGCATGTCATTCAACAGATTTTGCAGTTGGTTTATTGAATTATATTTGCTGGAATCCTCATGTGAAGTGAAGCCATTGTAAACTTGTTAGTCAAGTGTCCTAGAGGACATAGTAAACTTGTTAGCTAGGACCATTTGATTTTATTTAGTGTTCATTTCTTAAGTAAAATAGCATGGTTGGGTATAAAGCACACTGAAATTAGATTCAAAATGCTTGGGTCAAGCCTTAGACTGTGGACAGGACAAATCAAATGACAACTCTGAGACTCAGTTTCCTCCTTTGTTAAATGAAGGTGATAATGATCCTGAAATTTGCATGTGTGCTAAATTGTGAAAACCCCTAACCTGGTGCCCAGAACAAACTGGGTATTCAGTAAATGTTAGTTTCATATATCATAAGGAGTGAGAGCTAAGAAATGCATTTCCTGTTGGTCAAGGTATTTGAATATTTTTTACATGAATTCAAGTCACTATGAGACATAATTTACCAATCCTCTCTGAAATGTTCTCATTTTAATTTGAAAACCAATAATACAGCTTTAACCAACTTAACCAAACACACACAACCACACACACACAGCCCCACCATTTTCATCAGTTCTGTTTCTTATTCATTTCCTTATTTCTTACCCATTTCTCCCTTTGTATCTTCTCCTATAGGAATGCACAATTTAGCCTCAAGGAGAGGAATAACCCTGTTCTAAGTTACCTTTGTTTTATTTTGTTTTGAGCTAGGGAAGCTTGAAATAACTCAAATTTATATTTAAAAATTATACTGACACTGAAGAAAGACATTAGCATTATTACCCTACAGGCAATTTCACATGTATTTTCTCCTATTTTAAAGTATTATCACACTTTTTGTGCTGTGTTTGTTTTTGACTGTATCACTTTTCATAGATTTTTGAAGCAGTACTAACAGTTTTTTTTCTTTGTAGCATATTTCATGGTCGACAGATATGTCAATGGCAGGAAAAACAGTTAGTCTTTGCCCTTATATATCCCCCCCTTTTTAAACTTACTTCAATTTAATTAGCTTAATGAATAAGATAAAAGACACATCTTTTGAGTTGGCATTTTTTCCCCAAGCATCTTTTTTAAAATAGGTTTTATTGATTTTTTACAGAGAGAAAGGGAGAGGGATAGAGAGTTAGAAACATTGATGAGAGAGAAACATCAATTTAGCTGCCTCCTGCACACTCCCTAATGGGGATGTGCCCGCAACCAAGGTATATGCCCTTAACTGGAATCGAACCTGGGACCCTTCAGTCCGCAGGCTGACGCTCTATCCACTGAGCCAAACCAGTTAGGGCTTCCCAAGCATCTTTGAAAATACAATGACTCTAAGGTTAGAAGAAGAGGAGTGGCTAGCAGAGAACTATAGTTCTCACATAGGCACTGGAGAGAACCCCCTAAAAATGTTCTGGGATGCATGTTAGCAGCAGCATCGATCTGATAGGCCTCATCCCAGTATACATCATTCCTAAATGTGAACAGTCATTTAACCGGAAGAGATCCCTGTTCTCCACACTAACACACACCTGAGCTGTAATTAGTAATCATACTACTTATCTGCTAGAAAAACGACTAGCCACAGCCAGAAACTAAAACAGATAAAGGAAGGATAAAGCATTGGAGAGTTTCTGCTGTGAACCCATTTATTTTTCTTCTTTTCAGAATGTGGTAGTTTCCACTAGAGAAATAGAACACATTAAAGGCAGTGGGCAAAGATGCTGACTCTGTTTTTGTTGATTTCCTAAGGAGACATTCAACAATAGTCTATTGTGCATTCATCCGGGGATGATGTAATGGAGAGATTTGGGAAGTGGTTTTCCAGTATTCAGGTGTCCATGTAAAGAGGCAGTTCTTGCAAGCTCATGGGAATTGATTTTTATTCTGGCAACTCTACCATGGGGACACATAGCCATTCACCAAGGCGTAATTGACCTTGCTAATTGTATCTGCCTCAGAAGGGAGGAAGGCTTTGAATTTCTAATTGCCTTTTAATTCTTTTGTAAACATTTAGGTCAGCAAAATATCGCTGTCCCATTTCCAATGCATTTTGAATACTAATTTAAAATGTCTTCTGCTCCTACCAGCTCTTAGAAAAGGCTATGATCCTTCTCTGTGCAGTGATCATCTTGAGAAGGTCATTATTCTGTGTGTGCCTTCACAACCTCCCTCTGGAAAATTCAGGGCCCATAGATAGTTCTTAAGGCTGACCAATTCCACCAACTGACCAAATCTACAACATTATTTTAACGGACTCTCATTCACTGGTGATAGTTCTAATATAATATGTAGGTATTTTACTTGTTAGATTTTGATTTTTTTCATAGATAATTTTAGCTATCATGGTGTCGGGCATCTTCTCATTCAGGTTTAATTTTGTTTTCAGTATTTAGCTTTATTTAGATGAAGTGAAAAGCAGCAGCTTGTTTGTAGGAGGAAGGGGCACTAGACAGAACCAAAGATGAAAAATGAGTGTTTTTATTAACTTGTGTGCTCCTCTGGCTTGTTGGTGTTTGCCTGGTTCTGGTGTTGCCACAGTGGTGTTTAGCACATCTTGAGGGCAGCAAAAATAATCATCTCTGTCTGTGAGGTTAAAGTTGTGTATATGACTTTTTATTTGGGAAAAAATATCTTGGAAAAATACTGTGTCCAGTATAGCTGGCCTCCTTCAGCTGAATGGACAGCTCTGTCTCTTTTTCCTACTAAGGGAAGAACAGCTCCTCTTTTGTCATAGAGGGAGCAGGCAATTCCACCTCTCCTTTGTTCCTTTCAGGTGATGAACATCCCAGAAATAAGGGTCTCTAATATTAGAGTGTACGAGAGGATGAACCACTAGGGACACTGATGTGAGTTCATTTTAATCATGCTGGCAGTGCAATTTATTACCCTGGAATTGATTTTAGCAGGAAGCATGTGAACAAGTTGTGACTATCAGATAACATGTTGATTTTTCTAGGAAAGGGGAAAAAAAGGAGCGAATCAGATGAAAATAATTTGATTCTGGGCTGTAGTCAAGGATAGATGTTTATTTTTTTAAAAAGATTCATGTATATTATATTATTCTAAGGCCTTATTCATGTGCTACATTTAGCATTGTAGAGTCCATTTTCCTAAAGAGAGGCCAATTAATTGTCAAAATAAGTCTTTCTTTTCAGAAAGATATGTTTGGAGGCCAAAGACAGGTAGGTAGAATGCTTAACAAAAGACAGAGTATTTCAGTTACCTATGGCCACAATATGGCTGCATAACAAATCACCCAAAACTTGGCGGCTGGTTAGGCAGCAATATTGTAGACCTACATGGCAAAGGGTTTGAATGTTAGTTGGGACCATGAGTGTGACAGTCTCCCATAGGGTGGTCTTTCTCTGTAGTTTTCATAGTTTTACAATATTCTTGGGCTAATCTTGATCTAGGAGATTTGAAAAGTGTCCCTGAGAATAGCCATAAGATTCCATTTGAGAATAAGAAACAGTATCTATGAGTAGAAATGCCCTATCACTCAGAATTATATACAGTACACAGTACAGTAAGCCTTTTCTGCTTTATTAAGAGTTCACTGGAATTTTATATGAGGGATATTGAGATGAATGTACAAATGGAAGCAAAATTGTTTCCCTTGCTGGGCAGGGGTGGAAGGGGGCATGGGAAGTCACTCAAACCATTTCTGGACAGGACAGAATTTCCACATCAATATACAAGAATTATTAGACATTGCTATTACTTTCTTACAATCTACAGAATTGTGAAGTTCTTCCCATAAAACCAGAATCTGATAATTCAGAATGCTGTTTTTCTAACATCTAGAAAATGCCTACTTTTCTATGGAGACACAGCATTTTTCTCTGTGACTGCCTGGTCAGATTGTGGTTGACTTTGACCACCTCTACCAGATAATATGTCCATAAATACTGCTTTCATCATTTGACTCACCCCCACCCAATTTTCCTTGGCTTCCTGTCACTGATTCTATCTAGAGTGAATCCTTACCATTCATCGAGTTCTTTGTAATCTTTTCCACACCTGTTATTGCTTGCCACTTTTCTCTAAAACCCAAACCCTGCCTTAGTCAGGTTACCTCTTGTCCTCCACATGTGTAATTTCTCAGCCAAGCCTTCTGTGGACTCTCTCCTTTTTAACCTATTCAACCCCTGTTCATGGCTAGTTTTCAACCTTGTTAAACTTAGTCTCTTCTGACCTCCTGTTGGGTATATAGATGGTACCAAACAACCATTACTTAGTCACCTGCTACCTTTGTATTGTTTAGAATCACTTCATGTTTGCCAAGTCCAACTTGATTGCAAACTCTTTTGTTTTGTTGATTATACCCTGCCTAACATCATTGTGAGCATATAAATGCTTAACAAAAGACAGGGTATTTCAGTTACCTATGGCCACAATGTGAGCATATAAAACCATACGTTATATACTTCTTTTTAAAAATGTTATTGATTCTTTTTTAAATCTATTTTTAATTGTTGACAGAATAACAGGTGTCTCCCATTTTCTCCCTATTTTGCCCACCTCCACCCAACCCCTGCTGCACCCCAGGCCATCACTGCACTATTGCCTGTGTCCACGGGCTATGCATATATGCATATAAGTTTTGATTATCCCATCCTTGGTTACCATTCATTTGTATGATTAAAGTAAGAATTACATAAATGGTGGGAGATAGAGACAAAGGACTTTTTCTGAATCTTAATCCTTAAACCTTCCCCTAGATCCTGAAACCTATATCATGGGTCTGCCTTGACTTTTTGGTTGGGTTTATTAACCTTAGAAAGAATGTATTTCTTGGGAGCAGTCGCTTGATATTTCATTATCAGAGCAACTGCTCAAGGTAAATAATCCACAAAATTACATTTTATATTATGTCCAAATGTGATACTCCAATTTGTAAGGTAAAAAGTTCACCTTGATACAAAATGAAGTGATTGGACTGCATGCGGGAAGAGAGGCCGCAGTGGAGGCTGTCCTTCCTGTCTGGGCTCGCTGTGGAGACCTTTCACTCAGGCTGCTGCAGCCTCTGGGAGTGGCAGATGCCACCAGGTCTGGTTTGCTCCACAGCAAATGAGAAGGAAGAGTTTTCTCTTTCTTTAAGAAAGCATAGATTTTTGTCTATTTTATTCACATGTGTCTCTCTATTCCTATAACAACCTCTGGCCTATTTCAGATGCTCTGAAAATGTTTAAAATTGAACAAACAAATGCTTATTTTTCATTCTCTGATCAACATGCTGTATTTATAGTTTCTGAGTTTACAGTGTTTGAAAATCCTGATTTGGTGGTGTTTGAATTAAACTGTTTCCCCTCATGGATACAGAAACTCAGACAAGAATCCCAGTTTTATGACAAATGTCCAGTCAAGAAAAAGAGAAGTTAATATAATTTGAGCCAAAATGTGGCACATGTGTATTACACATTTATACTTTCTTATATGCCTACAGATGTTTTAATTGGTAGGAATCTGTGTTCTACCTAGAAGGAGTCATATTATATTTATGTTTACTAATGAATGTTCCATTAGATTTTTGTGGCACAAGCTTTTATTCCTTCCTATCATAGTTGGTGAAAATATCACTTGAAATCGTTTGCTTATTGATATACAGCTTTTACAATAATTATATTTGTCACACGTAAAAGAATAAAAATATTTTGAGACAAAGATTTTAGTACTAGATACTTTTGTTGAATACAGTTCCCACTATAAAGGAAACTTTTTAGATGGCTTAAAGTAAAATTCTGTGATTTCTTATTCTTCATCCGCTATCAATATCCAAATGCCACCAGCTGCTGGAATTATTATTGGATACCTTTCTCCCTTGTGTCAACTAGATGCTGGGTAGCCTTCAAGTTGTTTTCAGGCCAATATTTTTTCTTCCTGCTTGACATGAGCATTTCCCATAGGTCAAATTAGACAACGGATAACCAAGTAAATGTATTTCAGCTATGATGGCTTCTGGGGGAGAAAATGGCCCAACACACAAATTTGTCTTCGAAGCAGCAAGCACTTTATCGATCTCCATTTGTTGAAAAAGAGGAACTCTAAGCCAAACTCCAACTAAAACAGCAATTAGTTAGGAAGTGCCTTGGGCGCAAGTAGAAATAGTTAATTCACTCTTTAGAGGAGCGCAGACTAAAAGTGGAATCTTATTGCTAACCATACTGGCTAGAATAAAACTATCTGTAAAATGGAGCGTATGTCCCCATCCCCAGCCTTAAAAACATGCCTAAAAGTTCTGACAGGGACACTCAAACATGGGCACCTTCACATGTCTGTGCACTTCCGTGTGCAGTTCCAGCAGCCTCGGGAAGATGACTTCTGCCTGTACTTTCTTCTCAGCAGTGGTGACCTTGGGATCCACAGGTGCTTCCCTATATAAATTGTGTTTATTCCTGTTCCTGACTATTTGACATTATAATATTGTCAAATCACTTTAGCAAGACTATCTTTTGGGGGTAGGAAGTGGAGGGCAGGAACTAACCAGGATCCTCCAGACATGATGAGCAGCAGGATCCTAAGCCAGGAACATTTGGGGCCCTTGTGGGACTCAGCTCACATTTCTCTGTTGCCCAGTGGAGCTGGAGACTAAAGCATGCTCCTGACAGTTGAAAGTGCATGTGGAGAACCCTAAAAGACAGTTAGAAACTAAGAAATACTAGAGTCAGATCACTTTTTCCAATTGGTCCTTCTGCCAATTTCTGTTCAAGCTTTTCTCTTATGTTATAGGCATCACAGGCCTGGCAGGTTCTAATCTAGGCGGATAACAAGTGATTATTTTCTTCATAGCAGATCTTAGGAGATTCTCAAAGACTTTTCATTTGAAGAGCAGTGATTGACATTATGACACGGATTCCAATGCCACACTAGTAATGGTGCCATAGCTTGTTCATTAGTGGGCCTATGTGACTTATATCCAGCTTCACTGCTAGTTGGAGATGAGACACTGAATGGCCAGGTGGCTAAAGGCAGCGTAGGTATGTCTCTGAAAGAGTCTTATACAAGTACCCGACTTGCATTGACTTGACTATGATTTTTTGACTTTACAATGATGTGAAAGTGATGTGTGTTCAGTAGAAACTGTATTTTGAATTGTGAATTTTGATCTTTTCCTGAGTAGTGATATTTTCTCATGATGATGGGCAGTTACAGTGAGCTATAGGGTTATAGCCAGTACTCTACAGTGTACTGTGTTGCTGGTATTTTTTTGGATATTGTGTTCTAGGCATGTTTAAGGTAGGCTAGGTGAACCTATGATGTTTGGCAGGTAAAGGTGTATTAAATGCATTTTTGACTTAAGATATTTTCAACTTATGATGGTTTTATCAGGACATAATCCCATGGTTAGTCTAGGTAAATCTGTATACTGTATAATACACACCAGCATACATGCAGCATTTATGTAGAGTGGCCACAGTTTCCTGGGACTTTTCCAAATCCACCTTTATTTGGCTGTGAACTGAGAGTATACTTATCATGTAAATATTTGGAAAGACAGATTTTTTTTTTAAAAGGGAATATTGTTAAGGACCCATGACTCAGTTCAGCATAGCTTAAAAACTCTCCTGATGTACACAGTCTGTCTCACCTGAGCATCATGAATTTGCTGCCCTAGCAATCCCGGGCCCTTGAGTTCCCAGTTTAGAACTGGTGGGGTTTCAGGACTCTGCTGAGAGGCTATAGTTTTACAGCTGGAGAAGGTACCAGGGTTTTCATCAGTCATGGCCCTCTTTTTGCACTGTAACATATAAGGGAGATGCCTTGTGCTGTAACAGGATTTCACAGACATGGCTGCAGTGCCTCTTGTATGGTTGGCTACATTTTCACAGTCTCCGAATGCTTCAGAAAACACACTTCTGTTGAGATTCACAGAAAGATAACTTGAAGAATTGGAGCCGTCATTTGGAAGAAGTTCTATAGCCAAATTATTTATTGCTTTGGCATTCTTTTATATTTTTTCTCTTCCACAATCAATATTTATAGAGTTTTGACTGCACAAGGTTAACTATGTTCATGTAGATATGAATGTGTGTATATACATACTTATATGTATATGTATTATACATCTGAGTGCATATATTTTTTTCTAAAATCATGATAAACTAAGTTGATTGTTAGAGAATTAAGTGTTCTTAGAAAAGACTGGTCAATATCATGATTCTAATTCAGCAAATTATTCCCAGAGTTATAGATGACTTTTTCTGATTTCCCTCTCTGGTTGCATTTTAAAACAGCATGAATACAGTCAGAACATTTCTTATGATCTTCTGAGTGCTAGAAAATTAATCTCAGGATTTCTAAGTTGTCAAACTTGGGAAAGAAATGAAAACATGCCTCTTGTATCCTAAGTTCTTGGTTATCGGTTATCTAAGCTACTGATAATTGATTACTAGGTAACTCATAAGTTGGTGAAATGCATTTGGCTGCTTATATATGCTCACAGGTGTGTTTCTGATGTTCTGGAATTGTGCTGCATTTCCAATAAATTCAGGCTGCAGACCAGGATTGCCATCATCACTTGTATTAGGTATCATTGTTCTGGACATATTGACCAATGGAGTGAGATGTAAAACCAAGTGAGAGACAGATAGATATTGGAAAGAAGATGAACAGCCCTCTGCAGAAACAAAAAAGGGGGCAGAGTAATTCAACAGGTCATCTACCAAGGAAGAAATAAAGATTTCTATTAAGCATATGAAATAATTTAATCTTAGTAGCAATAAAAAAATAACAGGGTAGCATTTTTCATCTGTCAACTTTGGAAAGATGTTAAAAATGATGATGGCTATCATTGAAAATGTCTGGTATGTGGAAAGGGTCTCATAAGTAGCTATTGGGAATAAAAATTGGCAAGATGGTTTTAAAAGGCAATTTTAAAATATACATCAAAATTGAAAAAATGTGCATATTCATTGCTTTCATAGTTCATAGTTCTACTTCTAAGACTTTACTATGTGTAGTGCCTCTTTTCTTTTTTGCATTGCTAATCCCTTTGAAATCTGATTAAAGTGAAAATCAGATGTACAATAGAAAAATGCAATATATAGCGTTTGCATTGAATTTCTCTGATCATGTGGTGATTGGCACATTCCAGCAAAATGACAATACCTTATATTTTTCGGGGGTGAGGAGGACTTCATCTCCACCTGTTGTTCATGGGAGTGGAGTTCTTGTGATATCCCTAGAAAAAGAATTTTCTGAGGCTTGCACAGGAGAATAAGTGATTTTTATTTATGTGGAATTACATCCCCGAGTTTCCAAGATCCCATTTCCCATTTCTTGAGTCCCAACAAGGAAGACTTGTAGCTGTGGCTACAATAGGAAATATTATCTTGCTGCAATATGATTCCTGGTAGGGTGGGAGGGTTATTTGATGGAATCAGTGAGGTGCTCCAAGAGCCTTTTTTCTCCTTTTACCATTGCATTGAATTGCCACCAGGCCAAGAAGAATGGGCAGAGATGAACGACTTCAAGTTTGATTTGGGCTGTGCACACTCTAGGCAGGCCTTCCTGTCACAGAAAGAGCCTCATCTGCCAATTCTGGGATTGCACAAATTTAAGGCACGTTAAATGACAGTGTAGGGGTTTGCTGCTTTTGACAATAAGATACAGAGACTGTGACTGACAGAGAAGGTGGTAGGAGATGGATGAGAAGAGCTAATCCATGAGGGAGAGTGCTGGGAAGGCAGGGCAGGTGTCTCAGTGTGGGCTCGAGACATCTGCTGTGAAAACCAATGTCCCAGTTTAAAGACATTCAGACAGAAAAATCCTCCCTTATTCCACCTTTTATTCTATTCAGGCCTTCAATTGGATGGGACACACCCACATTGGCCAGGGTAATCTGCTTTATTCAGTCTAAGGATTCAGATGTCCATCTTATCCAGAAACACCCTCACAGGCATGCCCAGAATAATGTTGAAATAAGTATCTGGACACTCCATGGCTCAGTCAGGTAACATGAAATGAACCATCACACTACCTTCCTGGTAGAACGAGGAGGAATGAGATGAACCAGCACAAGCTCTGTCAGTGATGGGACTTTGTCCGCCTGCAGGTCTATGTGTTGTCCTGTAGGTCTTTGGAAATTGTATCATATCTAGCATCTCAGCTTCTTGTGAGGCTGTGATGGAGAGAATGTGAGAACATGGAATATACCAGTAACCCATTGGAATAATGGTGGGAGAACTCAAAGAGTCCATATACAAGACCCATGTACTATATAAGATCTAGTGGATTTACAGGGACATTTTCACCCTTATAAAGAGATAGTTCTGACCTAGCTAGTTTGGCTCAGTGGATAGAGCATCAGCCTGTAGACTGAAGGGTTCCAGTTTTGATTCTAATCAAGGGCACATGCCCGGGTTGCAGGCTTGATCCCCAGTTGGAAGCATGCAGGAGGCAGCCGATCAATGATTCTCTCTCATCATTGATGTTTCTCTTGCTCCCTCTCCTATCCTCTCCGAAATCAATAAAAATATATTTAAAAAATAAAGAGATAGTTCTTAAAACAATGAAAAACTTATTATTTTAAAAAGGGGTCTGCTTTCCTGGTCTGAGTTTGTGAGTCATGGTTTCTCTATCTTTGCTTTAGGTGTATGAAGTCCCAGGGTTTAGAAAGTCAGAGTCACCTTTCAAGGGGATTCAAAGGATACAGACTGAATGTTTTCCTTGTTGCTCCTTTGCTGGCCACACAGACTTCCCTTCTGGTGCTGTTCACAGCTCTCCACCTTGCATTGCTGGGCTACATCTTCTGCTTACCTAGGGTAATGGCCTCCATGGCTCTTTGCTGGGCAAATCAGAGGGAAGCATTCTCAATGTCTCCTGGACAGTGATTGCACACCTGCTAGTAGCAACCTACTGGGGCTGAGAGTAAGACTCTCTTGACTGCAGAGCAGGTGCTTCTTGAAAAATAACAGAAAAGCTTCTTGCTTTTTCTTAATCCATCAACATTTGAAACTTTTGCTCCAGTGAAAATGCACTCTTACTAAATGTTCTGACTCAAGTGCTCATTCATCTCAGAACTATCCTATGAGTCTGCTTCACTCCTTATTCTTATTTTCCCAACGTTCAAAAAGAAAGTAACTTTCATTTTTTTTCTCCTTTTAAGAATACATTAATCAGTAGTGACTTTAACCAGACATCTTTCAAAGCCACAATACGTAAGCTTCTATATTTTAAGTACTTCTGTGTTTCTAAATATTTGACATCACTCTCCTTTCTTAAATCTAGAAGGAGAATGCTGTAGGATTTTTTTTTCCAATGTGATAATTCTGGTATGGAGATAAATACTAAAATAGTAACAACACGGTCAGTCACAATATTTCCTTGGGCAGAGCTCAGTAGTTAGAAAACAAAAACGATATGATTCCAAGATGACTTTTAACTAAGAATATAAAAACGCGATGGGCTAGTCATTAAAAATTACTTTCACATCATGCCTTGTTTTTTATTTGGAAGCAGAAAGTAAATGTGACATTTAAAGCTCTTGAGCGATTATAGATTTGATTGCCAGCGGTATTATTTCAGAAGAGCTGCTGCTTGCTTATGGAAAATAATTTAACCTGTAATATGTCCACTTCAATTATTGCATATAGGTGCACCAGGACACTTAGACTAGAATGTGTCATAAGACACTAAAATAGATTGATCCAGTCATCTTGAGGGGGTGGACTTTGATCACAAACAGGTCCTTGGTTGGATGTATCTTAAAACTAAATTTACTCTTCAAGATATAAACATTGTTTAGTCAACTAAATATACTCATAGAAATGTTTTTATTTTAAATTAGCATTTAACCAGGGGCAAATGTATTAATTGATCTTCTTTTTGACTTACTGGTATGAAATAATTTCAGCTACAAAAATGTTGAAATGTTCTTATAAAATATTTCCATGTGTGCCTTTCACCTATATTCCCCAAGTATTTAGTTGATTATTTATTCATTCTCTCTCTCTCTCTCTCTCTCTCTCTCTCTCTCTCTCTCTCTCTTGATAAGACATTATGCCCCTATATATTGGAGTATAGTTCTTACAAACTAGGATATTCTCTTATATTACCATTCTGATATATTCATTCATATATATATATATATATATATCCTCATATATAAAGATATTCTCTTATATAATTATCAAAATCGGAAAGTTAACATTTATGTAATAGTAGTATCTAAGCCACAGACCTTATTAATAGTCTTAATCTGGAGAAGATCCTTGTTATTTCTCTGTCTTTTTGTCTCTTATATTTTGGAAATGTTGGACACACCTCCATTTGGGTGTGTCCAACATTTCCATGATTAGGTTCAGGTGATCGGCAGGGAGGTCACTGAAATGTCTGTATGTCCTCACAGTGTACACTACTTTATCACTTGGCTGTAATGGTGTCTGCTAGGATTCTCCACTGAAGATATTACTTCCCATTTGTAATTAATAGGTATCTTGTGGGGAGGTACTTTGAAGCTATATAAATATCCAGTTTCTCATCAAACCTGTAGTTCCTAGTCTTAGCATTCATTGGAACCTCTTCTTGCCTGAAACAACTGTTACTGTGGTAGTTGTCAAATGCTGGTTTTCTAATCTCATCATCTCTTTATGACTTTATAGGTTTGCATTCTGCTGTAAGAACTTTTCCTTCCATTAATTTGTTTTTAAACTATATCAATATTAACTCATGGCTTCTTTCTTCTATTGTTGGTTTTAATCATTATTATTATTTATTTTGATGGTCAAGTTATCCCCCAGTTTGGCCAATAGGAACTCCTTTAAGCTGACTCTCTGTCACATTGTCCCCCAGTTTGGCCAATAAGAACTCCTTTAAGTTGACTCTCCTCTGGAGAAGTTTTTGTCATTGTTTGAATACTTTGCTACTTTCTGTTACAGCATGATGTTTCTCCAAGGAGGGTGGGCTGGTTCCTTGCTATGTAGACTGATACTTAGAACACTGGATTTGGGCTTCAGATATGCTTGCTTTAGTGACACGTCACTGCTTACAGTGTCCCTCAGTAGGCACTCCTAAGAAATATGTTTGTGAGTGATGAATGCATTTATACAAAATCACACCTCTATATCAGTGTCAATATCTACCTGTCTACATATGTTGAAAACCATAATTTGTTTGGATTACTCCAATTCCAGTCTGAAGCCACAGGGTTTTTTTCTAGACTTTCTCCTTTTCATATTTGTAATGCACTTCTCTGACGATGAGGAACCCGGTTTTCAATATTTGCAATATTGTTATTTTTAGCTTAATCCTTTAATGCACATGGAGTAGGCTCAGAATTGCAAATAGATACCACTTTGGAAAACAGGCTTACTAACAATCTCAATATTGGTTTAGAGTCCTTTCTGTCTTTAACCTGAGGGCAAATAGTCAAAATACTCTGCTAAAATGTTTCTTGGATATTTTTTTCCTCTCTTCGCTGAAGTTGTGTTATTTCTTTGCATTTGGTTAGCTTTATTCATTTTTTGTTTTTTTCCATTTGGAATTTTTCTCCCCATATCTCTTGATTACATTATATGGTTGGTATGATTCCAAGTCATAACTACACAAAAGATGTACTTGGAGAAATGTCACTTCTCTATTCCTTCTACACCATCCCTCCCCCCTCATTTCAACCCTACTCTCAACCACTCATTGTTGGTAACTAATCTCTGGTTTCTTTTTGTGTTTCTTTTCTCAGAAATGAACAGACATAAAATGTATGTTTTTACTTCCCCTTTTTGCTTACATAAAATAGATAGTGTTTGTTCACTTTGCTTCTTTTCACATAATATTCCTGTCATTCACTCCATATAAGTACAAAAGCTCTTTCTCATTCTTTTGTACATAGCTGTAATAGTACATTAGATGGATGTACTATAATTTATTCAACTGTTTGATTTTGTATGAGCATTTAGATTTACTGTATATCTTATAATTACAAAACATGTCATAATGGATTAAACTTATGATTGTATATTTTCACATTATTGGAGGGTATTTCAGCGTAAATTCCCATACAAGGCATTGCTTGGTCAAAAGGCATGCGTAGTGTTGTTATATGTTGCCAAATCCCTTGGGGGGAAAAAGTATCAGTTTGCAGTCCAACCAGCAATATGTGAGAGTTTCTGTTTCTCCATACCCTTGTCAACATAATATGTACCATGTTTTTAAATTTTCATCTATCTGATAGGTATCTCAATGCACTTTCTTTTTCTTTTAAAAATGTTTTTATTGATTTCAGAGAGGAATGGAGAGGGAGAGAGAGAGATAGAAATATAAATGATGAGAGAGAATCATTGATCGGCTGTGTCCTGTATGCACCACAACCCAGAACATGTGCCCTCCAGGTTCATGGGTTGACACTCAACCACCGAGCCACACCAGCCAGGCTATTTTTCATTTCTCTAATTACAAGTAGAACTTTTAAGTAAAAATCAGTCAGGTAAGACATAGTCTATGAGTTTCATTTAGTTTTCTATAAAATATATCAGTATTCTACTTGATCACAGTTTTAACTGTACAGAAGATATTTCCATCATATGTTTCAGAAGGGGAGGATAGCTGTAATACTCTCAACAATAAAGATAAAAAAAATAGTTGCAAAGGATATAATCTCTATCATATTGTAAATACTGTATTTTAAATACAATTTCTACATGGATCTTTTCAATACAGTCAATATAATCTAAAAACCAAACTGGATCTCTTTTAAAAACATCATGAACAAGCTCTTCTTTAACAATCACATTTTATGAGTTTTCTTTTCCTTCCTGGTCTCTAATAACTCTTCCGTCCCCTCCAGTGTCATCCTAGTATATGTAAGTGTATGCTGGAAAGTCTTCTCTTGATTACTCTCGGAGATTACACAAATAATTAGATATTCAGATCAGAAATATCATTCTAGTACCAAACTTTACTAATAATTTTGGGAACACAAATAATCAGAAGGCACAAGCAAAACATGGTGACATCCGGGGCCCTCTGTGTGGCTTTCAGCCCTTTCTCACAGCATCATAAATGGTCTAGCGCCCACATTAACACAGAAGATACCTAATACTGTACATACTTACGTAAGTTATGCAGAAGAGAGCCCTTTCAATCTTTAACATCTTTATTTTATACTTAGTTGCACAGAGTATGAGACAGTTTCCTGGAAGCCATGTTCCATAACTCCACAGATTTCGGATTTGTTGGCCATCAGCAATTCTAGGCAAGCAGGTACATCCTGCAAAAAGCATTCGGTAGGTCAGGATTTGCCTGCCAGCAAACAACAGATGGTCAAGTTAAAACGGAGATTAGACCAGGTCATTTCTTTGTTTTCTGGGTCACCTCCCCTTTCCCCAATGAAGGGAGAGAACAGATTTCAGAACTGTTGCTTAATCATTTACATTCCACCTTATCATATTTCCTGTGCAAGAAAACAATATGAATAATTGAAATTTTCAAAAATTATTTTCTGTGACCATATATCTTTGAGTTTAATTGTTTGAATTGTCTTTATAATTAGTATGCATACCCATTGATTAGAATATGTTTAAATATGTTTAAAATTTGATAAATAATTATAAATAAAAGGTATTTTTTAAGAAAAATAATGCTGCCCTAGCTGGTTTGGCTCAGTGAGTAGAATGTCAGCCTTCGGACCAAAGAGTCCAGGGTTCAGTTCCGGTCAAGGGCACATGCCTGGGTTGTGGACTCTATCCTCAGTGTGGAGCATGCAAGAGGCAGCCAATCAATGATTCTCTCTCATCATTGATGTTTCTATCTCTCTCTCCCTCTCCCTTCCTCTCTGAAATCAATAAAAATAAATTTAAAAAAAGAAAAGTAATGCTGAATGAGATAGATGAGATGACTTTTTTAATTAAAATTTTATTGAGATGATTGACTCACATGTAGTAGTTAAGAAATAATGCAGAGAGATCCCATATATACTTTACACTGTTTTCTCCAATGATAACACTTTGCAAAATATAGTATAACTAGAGGCTCAGGGCACGAATTTGTGGATGGATGTAGTTTGGCCAGCCTGCCCCGATTGAGGGAGGGGGAGGGGCTCCGGGGGTGGGGCCCCGGGTGGTTGGCCAGCTGGCCTTGCCCTCTGCTCGAACTCCTGGTCAAGGGGACAATTTGCATATTGGCCTTTTATTATATAGGATATCACATTTATGCACTCCTGCAATGTTATTAAGATTATCCAGTTTTACTTGTTTGTTTTTTCATGTTTTTACTTAGTTCTATACAGTTTTCACATGTGTAAATTCATGTTTTCACATCTAGTCAACACTCAGATACTACAAATGTTTTTCACAACATTGACCCCTCCTGTTGCCCTTTTATAACCACTCCCACCTCTCTCCCATCCCTAATCCCTGGCAACCACTAATTTGTTCTCCATTTCCAAAATGTTGTCATTTCAAAAATGATGCATAAATGGAATAAAATAGTATGCAACAATTTAGATCTTTTTTGTTATTGTTGTTTATTTTTTACTCAGCAGAATTCTTTGGAAATTCATCCAACTTGTTTGGTGTGTCAATAGTTCATTCCTTTTATTGCTGAGCAATATTCCATGGAATGGATATGCTAGTACCTCAGTTTACTTAACTGTTCACCTATTGAAGACATCTGAACTAATTCCAGTTTTTGATGAATACAAATAAAGCTACTGTGTACATTCATATAATGGTTTTTGTTGGAACATAAGTTTTCATTTCTTTGGAATGCTTGGTAATACCATGTTTAGTTAAGCTCCATATTACCTCTCTTTTCAAACTTCTATTGGCCTTCTGTTAAGAGCTGTAGACTTGTAGCCAATAGACTATTGTGTTTATTTTATTAACTCCAAGCAAATGTTGCTTCAACATTATTCTTTTTAAATGTTTAGTGCCTTCACTGGTCTACTCCTAATGAGATGTGCACTAAGAAAAATGAATTGATAAAGTGCTACAAAGACAAAAATTGGTAACATTTCTCACCTGCCACATTGCTTGCCCCGTGAATCCATTTGTCAGGATAACTCTCAAGCAGTGTGTTTGATAGTGATTTATCATTGAGAGAATATTCTTGTTGTGAACATTTTAGGGCCTAGAGAGATCTGCTGAATTTCTATCTCTTTCCAGTACACTCTACTGTTTAGAAAGCAGTAGGGAAGAGATCAGACTTGTCGAGAAATAAATTGTTCTTTGCCACTGAGTGGAACGGTGCCAGGTTTGACCATTGGGCAAGCTCACCAGAAGGGGCCAGATGAGGGAATGTGTGTTTCATTGCGGTGTCATTTTTATTAAGTGACTTTTTCTTCAGGAGTGCACTTTGGTGCCTTTCAGATAAATCACTTCTGTCTTCACACATCTAAGAGCCATTTGACAGGACAAATTGCACATGGGGACTGCTTTGATAAGCACAAATGGGACACAACATTTCCAATCACTCTGCATCATTGGAACTAAGTTACAGTATGAATAACAGAAATAAATCTGTCACTTAAACACCTAATTGTGAGACATATGCTATATTTCACAGTTGAAGCAACCTTCATCTCGGTTAGAGTGCAAAAACGGTCCTTAATTATCCCTTGGCATTGGGTCTTAGTAATTATCTTCCTCCATGGTATACATTTACATAATAAAAAGAAAACATATTCCCCAGTTATATTTCTATTAATATTTTCACAGATTCAATAAACATAACCCAAGAAAATACTTGGAAAGAACTGCTAAACAATAAAAAAGTATTCTCAATATCTGTGACTGTAGGAAAGTTACTGGAATTTAAGACAAATCACTAAACAAAGGCATATGTGTAAAAATGTCCCAGAAAATAATGGACTTTAGAAAATCTGCATTCTACTGCCAACATTGTTGCTACTATTAAAAAAGGATTAAGAAGAAGTCTGTAAGCCTTTCTGGGTCATCACCATCTCCTTTGGGATTAACAAAAGTATGCTGTTAAAGTTTGAGGCAGGTTCTCCCCAGGCAGTCGGCTCTCTTGCTGCCTCTTGGTTAGCCAACCAAGCCAGGCCAAGCAGATATTCGGCAGAAGACTTTGAAGGGTAGCCTTATAGGGAACAGTAACGATTGGTCCTCATCCCAGTCTGGCCACAGGGCAGTTGGGTCCACTCTTACACTGATGAGTGTCAGGTACATCTGCCAAAAAATAGACCCTAGAATGGCTCCCATGACTCACTTTGGAGAAAAAACAACAACACCTCGTTTTGTTTCAGAATCATCTGGGCTTCCTGTAAATGACCCACAGAAGCCTGGGGGGCTGGAGGGTAGGAACCCAGAGCTATCTGCCCAGGTGTGCTCTGAGCAGAGGCCAGGCCTCTCATGCTGACCTTCCAGGCTCTCAGCTGCCTTTGTTGAGGAATGTGCAAAGCCCTGCCCAGCATGGCGTTTGGTGCCCACAGCAATTCTGCATCATATGTTGTCTGGCCTGTTGGTAATTGACCCACAAGAGCAGAGTTGGGGCCAACTGAGCACATGTTTGATATTTGCTCTTCAGAGTTATTCTTTAAAGTGGGGATTGTTTGCTTTGTAAAACACCATCTCAAAGTTCTTGAGGAATGTGATATCTGAATATTAAGTATGCATTCTTATCTCCTTTTAATTATTGATGCTAGCATCAGAATTTAAATCTCTGGGCAATGCAAACACATCTCAGGTTAAGGACTCTTTAAAGGTTTGACTCCAAACCCTTTTCAGAGTGTTTAACAAGACCCAGTAGAGTGTCTGACACCTTTTCATGTCCCTGACCAGGACTCGATCTCA
Organism: Myotis yumanensis; assembly: GCF_028538775.1. Lineage (NCBI taxonomy): Eukaryota > Metazoa > Chordata > Mammalia > Chiroptera > Vespertilionidae > Myotis > Myotis yumanensis. Next base: position 28,737,871 of record NW_027223759.1, on the reverse strand, counting down.
GGTGTTTGCTTGGAGAAATGACCAAAGAGAAAGTAGATGGTATAAAAATGAAAAATAAGGGAAAGAATTGTAACCTTCAGGGAAAGAATTGGAGTAGTGGAAAGGTTCTTGGCTTTGGGGTGGAGGACCTGTGTTCCATGTCTTGCTCTTTGGGGCAAATGTCCTTATCTCCTTGGATATTAGAATCATCGTCACTGCACCACAGACAAGGTGTTGATTGGCATGAATGTCACCATTTAGCTCTAAAAAGCCCATAATGCTGATATACCTTTGAATCATCAATAATTAATTAAATATAATAAATATCAGTACTTTGAGTCTAAATCCTGAGAAAATTTGCTAGTTAGGTCTCCAAAATAAAGAAGGAAGATACCAAAGAAAGGTAGAATAGATCCTGGGCAGCCTGAAACAACTTATAATTTTGCTATAAGATTACAATGAAGAGAAGATGGAAACATCCTAAGAGTGAAAACGCAGGTGTCTATTACCTTAACTGTCCAGTCAGGGCAAATGTAAAGTCACCAATGGCATTCTTGCTGCCAGTCCATTTTGTTTGGGAGACAAGTCTGCCTTCATCTCTTACCTCCATGTCTTCCTTGCTCTCATCTGCCTTCCCCTCTCCCTTGGCACTCTTCTAAAGCCCTCACCTGCCTGGTTTTCTACTGCAGCAGCATCTCAGAAAGCCAAACTACAGTGAGTACCAAGACGAATGAACCTTCTTTGAACACAGCTTGATCCAAGGGATGAACTCCAAACTGGGGGTACTTTTGTCCTACTTATGCCATATAAGAGTTAAGACCTTTTTGAACCCAAGAGAAGTTTTCTGGATTCATTGAAAGTACTCAGGGAGGCTTCTGTGTGCTCTTCTCCCTAAGGTCAGCCTTGCTCTTGGAATGTTGAGTTCTGTGAACTTAGTGCTAAGCATCGTCAGTGTACTTGGAATGTAAGCCCCAAGACAGCAGGGAGTTTTGTCCATTTTGTTCACTAAGATACATGATTCTTAGTAGGTGCTCAACAAACACTTATGACATGAATGTACAGATAAAGAAATTTAATTTTTAAGCCCAAAACTTATCACTTTTATATTTCTCACAATGACTTCATGGATTTCACTGTAACCAACATTTATCCTTTAATACCTTCTTCATGGCCTAAAGCATGTAATACAGGTTCAAGGTCATGATTAGCATTGTGCTTGTGTTTGCATTGTGGATTATGTGACTGGTATATGGGTCCATCTCCACTTGTCAAAGTGTTAATGAATTTGTGTTTCTCTGTGGTGGGCAAAGAAGGAGTGTATTCAGGCTGGGCCATAAATCTTAGGGTTTTGTCTTTCCCTCTTCCTCTGAAATGTGCAGGTGGGAATTAATGTGGGAGCAAAGAACTTGACTCTAGTATTTGACCCCAGGTTAAGAGACGCTCTTTTTTTTTCCTCTCATGTTTTGTCTTGTAGCCCAAAGGCTATTAGGATGCCCAGTTAAGGTGTCTCCATCCTGTGTTCATGTAATGTGATTTTATGTCAGATGGGGAAAGGAAGTCTCCTACAGACAATGAAAGAACACCAAGACCTTTCATATCCTAAGAAAGACCTTGACGGAGTCTTTGTTCCTGTCATGTCATCCCAGAGAAACCCCACAGTAAACCAAACCAAAGCTGGGCTCATGAGGTTTGGAAGCCAGGTTTATCCAGCCTGGAAGGTGGAAGATTCCCAGGAAACCAGGTGCTTGGGGTCGTCTGTGATCATCCATCTCACCTCACATTCTTGTTTAGGGGACCTTATCATTATCCACTCCATCTGACTGCCCTTTTTAGGGTGAGGCTAGTCAAGATCCTAAAGATTCAGGTTAGAATGAAATATGGACTGGCCACCCAGAGGAAGGAATGGAATGGTGTCCGCTCAGCTTGAAGGATGCATTTCGGCAACCAGGGTTTGTTTGCCACACATGAGCAGGGAATGGTAACTCATGAATGGAGAGCTGGCTGGGATATTGGAAAACTCATGGGTCAGAAGGAGAGGTTCTCAGGACACTGGTCTTCCCTGATCTGACACTGTTAACGCTGCAGACACTCTGGCGCGCCCGACGGTTCCATGGCTTCTATGTATCTCCACATGCTGTGAATATTCTAAAAAAAATGTCTTTAGTTGGGCCTGGGTTTAGCACATTCACACATTGTCTGCATCTGGGGCATTGGTTTATGCCATTGAATGACACATGGGGAAAAACTTTTATTTTTTGCTCTGTTGATTTCTCTCAGAATGATTCATTCTTAATACATTTCTTGCCCAATATCTGTTTCTGCAACCAGAGAAAAGATGCTAGTATTTACTGCATATTTCCACCTGATTTTTACTCCTAAAGAGTCTTCTTGTCATCTTCCAATTCCCCTTGTTCCAGCACCCTGGGAGGTGACAGCTAAAAAAAAAAAATCTGTCTACCCTTTTGGACATATTTAGTGACCAATTTCTTGACTCAATTTTTTCTTGTCTACTTTGTGGCTATGGAAGATTGCAGTTCTTACGGATGAGGCTAAGAGGGACTTATTCACCTAGCAGACATTCACCTCTTTCATAGGCGAGCAGGACAACAAGATCCTCATTAACCAAACCTGACATCGGTGGGTGCATAGCTGTGTTGGTGGTGGGTCCTCCTGAAGCAGCTTTGAATACTGAGTCCTCTGTTCTTACCCACAAGGAGGAAGTGAACACAGAAGGGTGTGCAAAGAAGTCCCCCACAGGAATACTGTGGCCAGAAGTGATTTATCAACACCTTTAGAGTAAGTCCCTGAAACAGCAATGACATAGGAGGATACAGGAATAACACCTACATTTTAGGGTTTCTCTGCAGAAAGACACATGTACTCTGTGGTCCCTTATCCACAGAGGGCACGGCTGCATGCACAGCAAGAGCAAATCGTTGGTATCTTGAGACAACTAATTTTAAAAAAGTTTTTACTCCATTTCCCTTGAAAAGCAGAGCCATACACTATCTTCCTTCTAAACCATATATATAAAGTTAGAAGCCCGTAGCATGAAGATTTGTGCAATAGGCTTTCCTTGCCCTGGCTGCTGGCACCGGTTTTCCTCTGGCACCCAGGACCCAGGCCTTTGGTCCAGCCTCAGTGAGGCTTGGCTTTTCCTCTGTGGCTACAACAGAGAAGCTGAGCCTCTTCAGTCTTCAGTCTTCACTCTAGCCAGAGCCTTCAGTCTTTGCTCTGTGCCTGTGTATGCAAATTAACCACCATCTTTGTTGGGTTAATTTGCATAGTTGCTCCAATTGGCTGGTGGGTATAGCAGAATGACACCAATTTGCATGTTTCTTTTTTATTAGTGTGTATATATATATTCACTTTTTTCTTCAGTGACTTATAGGCAGCTACGTGGATTAATGCCAGACTCTGGAGAATTTACTAGTAGTGGGAAATTTAGGAAATGGGCAGACAGATAGCAAGTAATTGACTGACGAGGGGAAGTGCACAGGCAAAGCCAGGGATCCTTCTGAGGGGAAGCTATGTTGGGACGTCATTTTATCATGTCACATTCCATTTTTAAGGAAACTATTTAGATAATTATTTTTATTCCATATCTAGGGAAAATCTAGTCAGATCATTCTTTTCCTATATGTCTTTAAAAAGTCTCAACTTGTTGACTTTATGTCGTTGTATTTACATAACCTCATGGGATTTTAGACAATGTTATCTGCTCCACAAAGGCAACCAACAAGAGTTTCATTGACTTACTAAGGTTTACCCAGCAGCGTAAGTTCTACCCTCTGACTCCTGCTCTGTGTTGAGCAGATCCTGCAGGAACCAGTTCATTACTGGGACTGTTTAGAAAGGTTTGGGCAGGGTTAGCTCCTTGGAATCAAGGGAAGACTCAGCCAAGAGCCTTGCGAGGCCTGAGGTGAGGGGACCCCTGTACATTCAAGCAGCCGGAGCTGCTGTCACTAGGGAACCGGCACTTCGGGGGCATTTTTGCTAATTCTGTGCTGGTAGGAAGGACTTGTCTGTCCACCACCACCTCTGTGGCCTTCATTACAAATTGAGAGCAGACTTCAGTTGTGGTTCCCGGGAACATTTGGTGTGATTGCTGGCCCTTGTCAGTATCCCCGTGGAGCAGAGTCATCGCATGATCCACTTACAGCTTCCCTCCATCTGCAGGCTTAGTAACACTCTGCAAGATGAAGCTAATGGAATATTCAGGATCATATTTAAGAACATATTTAGGCTTCTCTTTGCACAGAAAACTTGTGGGAAAATTCCAAAAGTCTGGAGTTCTTGAGATTAACTTTTATTTTCTTTGATTTCATTTTAAGTATATTCTACATTTTTTTGTTTTAGAAAACAGATGATATAATATAAATAAATTATATAAAATATAATAGTATATCATATACATGTATTATTTTATTATTTGTACACCATTTCCCTGACAATTTTCTAGGGTTTTTGCTTCTTACTTTCTGCAATTATAAAGCAGAATGCATTTTTAAAGAACTGCCTATGCCTATATTGTCATGAAGAAGAGTGTCATTGGCAAAAGCACCAGACAAAAAAAATGTTCATTCTATGGAAAGACCCACTATATTTGGATGCTCATATAAATCCAAAATTTCTCTGATAGTACAAAGATGGGAAAAATGAATAACTGGCTGAAAGTGAAATCAGTTGTAAATGCCTCTCATCTAATAGCAAAATGGTCCAGGAATTCAACACGTGTCTTTTCAGGCTGTCTTTTCTAAGCAATTTTCTTCGCAAATAATCAAAATACTCCTGAAATCCCAACACTCGGAAGTATAAGTTATGTCTCCCAGTGCTACCACCTCACCTAAGGTTCTTGTCTTTTAAAATGGGTTAGTGATAATAATATTAGATCCTGAACCACAGTGAACCTATATATACCATGTGCTTCTTCCTTGAATTGTGACACAAATATTTGTTACTACTCTTCAGTGTCTGTGTGGCTTGATTTGGTTGAGGATGTATGTCAGTAGGGGCTTAGGACCTTATGGTTTAATGTGTAGAGTGCTGGTCAGATGATCATGGTGAAAGGGGACCACTGAATAAAGACACTTCCATAATAAGTTTAATTTCAAGAGATTACAGCTATGTATTATGTTGTACCTCAGTGTTTCAAAATTGCTTTTATAAATGTCTGCATATTATTTGTAGCTTTCATTATTGCCTAATAAACTTCTTGAGCTACTAATCCCCGCTCTACTCTTCTCTAAAGCACACTTTAACAATAAAACTTTATGTCCCTTAAAATCTTTAGTTTTTAAGTAATAAATATTTATAAGGGAGGATTATATTTTGTCTTCGTTGTCAAAATTTTACCACTATGAAATTGCTTCCTGTTGGAGTGAGTCATTTACCACTTCTAATGTTGTTTTAAAGCTCATCCTTTGGTTACATTGCAATAGAAGACACTGTAATTTTTAAAACTTGTGTGTGGGAGGTGGGATAAAGGTGTGATCCTATTGGCAAATCAAAGGAGTTTTCCTCCATCAGAAGAATTTTTGTATGAAATATAAAGTTATTCCTAGTTTCAGTAGAAATATAAAGTTATTCCTAGTTTCAGTGGAGCGTAAAAGAGAATATGCTTTTACTCCAAGCACTGAAACTTATTTTCCCAATACTTGCGTTTAAACTTCCAGAAGTAAAGATGTCATAGGAATGAGTGAGGTGCTGATACAGGTACAACTTGGATGAATGCTGAAAACATTATTCCAAGTGAAAGAAGTCAACAGGAAAGGCCACATATTGTATGATTCCACTTATATGAAATAGGAAGAACAGGGAATCCATAGAGACAGAAAGCAGATTGGTGGTTGCCAGGGCCTTGGGAGACGGGATAATGGAGAAAGATTGTTTAATGGGCACTATGCCGCCTTGGGGGTGATGAAAATATCTTGGAGCCAGTTAGAGCAGATAGTTGTACAACATTTTGACTACTAAATGCTACTGAATCATATGCTTTAAAATGGTTAAGTTTTATATGATGTGAATTTTCACGTCAGTAAAAAATAAAGCTGTTAAAAATAATAAAGATATCACAAAGTACCACATATAGAAGGTACATTTTTAGTAAATGGTATTGAAGAACCCTGTGTTGTGCATTTGCTCACAAAGCCATCTTTATTATCTGACTCCAATCCAGAGAGACACAGAGCTGTTCAACCAGTTGCCCTCTTTGGGGAGCTTGAGCATTTGCAGTCTCTGAGTTATTTTCCCCCTACAGTATACTGTCAGTTTTATCTCTGAAATATCTTTGCCATGTGTCTCCTCAGTCCTTTCCCACCACCAACACTCGTAATTCAGTTCACCTTTGCCTCCGGGCTGGGTTGTTGCTACAACATCTTGCCGAGCATTCTGCTCTTAGTCAGCCTTCTCCATACATCTTTCTTTGTGGCATCATCAGGTCTTCCAAGTTTTCAGCCTTGATCAAATCCAGGCCTTCCTCGGGCTGTAGATTTTTAGTGGCATTCCATCAAGAGGAAAGAAGTCCCTACTCTGGCTTATGCCACAACCTAATTAATGTGTGGTCAGGCCAAAGCAGCCCCTTTGCCCACCTGGGGCTTTTCCCACTGCAGCCCTTGCTTGCCTTTCTGCTCCCTCCTTCTCACACCACCTTGACTTGCTGGGCTTCTATCTGGATTTTGATGCCTTGAAGTCCAATGGCCCTTCCCTCTGAGGCCTTCTGCCAGCAGGGAACCACACTTCCTTCCCCTGAATGTTCAGGGTACTATGTAGTACTCCTTGCCACCCTTTTCATGGTCTTCCTTAGATTATAATGATGTCTGTGCATGTGCAAAGGGCTAGTGGTGTCCAGAATGATCCATCCACTTGGTGAACCGTGGAGCTAAGATTAAATCTTGACCCTGCCTGCGTCTGAACAAATATCCATTTGCTTTCCATTGATTTTTGGGCCACCCCATCTTCACTTTACCCCTCTCACATGCCCACCTGGCATATTGCCATTATGTATAACTAGAGGCCCGATGCACAAAATTCGTACAAGGGGCTTGGCCCTTGCAGCCTTGGTGGCTTGCCTCAGCCCTCGCAGACACCCTAGCTTTATCTGGAAGGTCATCCTGGAGGACGTCTGGAAGGTCGTTCAGCTGTCCAATCTAATTAGCATATTATGATTTTATTATTATCAATAAGTTCTGAATATTTCTAGAATGTGCAGCTTTTATGCCTCTTTACTAAGGAGCTATGTTTTTAAAGTGAGTATCCAATTAACTCTTGTTTAAGAGATAAAGCACAAGAAGTTGTAACTACTTTACTTCTGTGCGCTAAAATGTTTGTATGTAGCCTTTATAGTCCCACTAAATGTCAATATTGATTTGGAATCACTGTGACAAAATTTCCTTTCTCACCATTTCTATGGACCTTTTTTTCTGGTCTTTTCTTCCTCAAATCCATAGTATTTATATCTGTGTCACTAATTTTGCACCAAATCATATACTATTTTGTATTATTTCTTAAATTATATCTTCAGTGTTATGCATTTCCATAATGATAGCAGTTCTATCTATTTTGATGAATAAAAAAATGAAAGAATAAAAAAATCCCTTATTGGTATTCTTAGACACGTTTTTAAGAAGTCACTATTTGAATCACTTGGAATTATTTTCTTTTGTTTTCGTACTGCCCATCTAGCTATTTGATAAGCAAGCATTCTCAGTCTCCAACCATCTGTAGATCTTTCATTTATTATCACTATAACCAGATGGTGCCCATCTATTCCAAAACTGTTTAGATTGAAAAACAACTGTATTGATATATTTTCAAAAATTACCTTGGAAAGAAACCAATCATGTTTTAGGCCATAATTTAAACAGAACATTTTTTTCCTGTGTCCTTGGCATTTGCTAGAAGCAAGAAGCTCAAAGGGAAAGTGAACATTGACAGATATGGAAAGAGAACCAGACTAGGAGATGTTTAATAAGGATTTTGTTTTTTCAGATGCACCATCCTATGACTCCTTTATATCATTAAATTCTGCTTGTGTTTGGTTGAAAATAAACTTCAAGTGCCTGTATGATTGTAAAGAAATGACAAATTATAAAAAATACCATCATTACTCTAATATGAGTTGTAAAGTGGGTAGGGAGAGTAGTTCTCTAGAACTAGATTTTTAAACTCCAACTCTAATATTTAAAGAATTTCAATATTTTTGCCAAGTGGGCCACTTGTTAGGGAGAAAGGTAAAAATTCTGATGGCAGTTATGACATTTAGGGAGCCAGAAAAATGTCTTTCCACCTTCCCATGTGACACCATGAATGAGAACATTGAAATGAACAACTAGCACAAAGACTTTACTATTGACCTCTCCCTTTTTCTTCCTCTATTTCCTCTGCAGGTTACCTATCTGGGTAAAGTCCCTACCACAGGCATGCAGTTTTTTTCAGGCTGCACAGAAAAGCCAGTCATTGAGCTCTGGAAGAAGCACACACTAGCCCGAGAAGATATCTTTCCAGCCAATGTCCTTCTGGAAATCCGACCATTCCAAGTGTGTCTTCATCATCTTGACCACAAAGGGGAGGCTACGGTCCACATGGATACCTTCCAAGTGGCTCGCATCGCTTACTGCACTGCCGACCACAACGTGAGCCCCAACATCTTCGCCTGGGTCTACAGGGAGATCAACGACGACCTGTCCTACCAGATGGACTGTCATGCTGTTGAGTGCGAGAGCAAGCTGGAGGCCAAGAAGCTGGCCCATGCCATGATGGAGGCTTTTAAGAAGACTTTCCACAGTATGAAGAGTGATGGCCGGATCCACAGGGACAGCTCCTCTGAGGAGGTCTCCCAGGGATTAGAATCCGATGACGGCTGAAGGAATTTAGGGGGCTTCAGAAAAGGCAGCATTGGTCCAGGAATTCCAGACCATATGAATATGCAATGATTCAAATTTCAGATGAAAGACTGCCAAACTATTGGCCGACCAAGCTTTTAAAATTCAGAAGAGCAACTCTAAATCTAAAGAAATGTATTATTAAAGTAATTACGTTACATTGAAATCTGCTGCTGCTGTGACTGTGAGGAGGGTGGGAGTGTGGATGGGGAGGAAAGGTCTAGCTAGACTCTCTCTTTTTCTTTGCTCATTCCCCAGTGCCTCCCTGTAGGAGAGCTCCATGCTGATTTTCACCATTCTCAGGCAAAGACACTGAGGCTGTTATGTGATGGACAATTCCAGTTTGCCTTATGAAACCCAACAAGAATGTTAGATGCACTTATCGGATCATTAGTCAAGGGGGCAGGGGGGTGAGTACTGATGCTGGTGCGGAAGTCGCAGGGCTAAAGGAAAAGTCAGGTGGATTTGAGCCTGAGACTCCTCTCCGATGTTTCAGATCCTCTCCTCAGTAAGCCAATCAGCACAGCCTTCATTGAGCTTTACAACTAACCGTCTGATAGTTGGCAGTTAATTCACAGTTAAAGATAATGCTTTTATTTACATAAATATATCAAGTAGTGCCCTCTTATTGTATTCACTTCATCTATTTTCTTAGAATCCTTGCAACTACTAATGACCCTTCCCTCCTCCTGCCCCATCTACCCTTGTTCCCCTTCTAACCCATGCCAATATCCACACAGGGGTGGATTCTCAACATACACTGCAGGACACCCAAAGGGAGGAAAATCACCGAGCAGATGAAATCAACCGTCAAACCAGCTAGGAGTTTAAAACCACCACCACCACAACAGAAACCTTGGAAAAAGGGAATGAGTTATCAGCAAGTGAACAAACTCCATGCAGGCCGTCCTTTCTTTCAACCCCCATTTGTGGTAACTTATGGTCCTGTCTAACGAGTCCTTCCAGGCAAGCTTCAAATCTGACTTGGTGTCACCAAGGAAGCCTTGCTGCCATCACTCAACCTTGCACTCTAGTGAGTTCTCTAAACTTGGCTTGTCTACGTTCAACTTAATCTAAAGAGAAATCTGACCCAGTGACCTTCAAATCGAGAACATCTCAGAGTCAGGATCGCCAGTGCATTCACTGTTTCTCATGAGAAGTTCTCACTAAAGCTGAGATTTCTGTTTCTTGGATCTTTCAATGTTATAAAATGCCAAGGGTCATCATTGTATGAAATTGAGAGGATTTGTTAAAATACAAACATTTAAGGCTGAGAGCAGATGGCTAGTTTCCCAGGCAATGCTCATTGATTAAAGTTGGTTTTTAATCCTGGTAATGGTAGGGGCACTGGGGTACCTTACAGAAAGAAGCCTTAAATGAGAGTTAATAGCATCTGGAGAGCAACAGTGTTAGTGTTTGGTCTTTGTATCTGTGTGTCCCTATATGCACCTGTGTTGTGTATGTACCCCCATGTGTGGGTCTGGGTTTAAGGCATGTAGAATTAGCATGGAGTCATATTGAGGAGAACCCGCCCCTTGGAGATATGCTTGCTGCTTTCCAACACATGTAAACTATTCTTTAGCATAAATGCATTCATTCTTTAATAAAATATGTTTGCATTAATAAAGCTGAGGCGTTTCCTACTTTATGTCTTTCCTATTTATGTAAAAATAGAGCAAATTAAGTATATAAGGAATTCTATCTAAGCACATGTTCAAACTTGGTCATAAATAACCCATTCCTTGATTTTGTTTAAAAAATTGTGTCTTCTCTTTTTTTTTTTTTTAAAAAAAAAAGATTTTTATAGAGAAAGGAAGGGAGAGGGAGAGAGAAACATGAAGACATGGATTGGCTGCCTGACTCCTGCACACCCCCTACTGTGGATTGAACCCACAACCTTGGAATGGTGCCTAATCAACTGAGCAACACCAGCCGTGGCTGCATTTTATTTTCTAACACTCGATTTATATTTGATCGCTGTCCCTTAACTGAGATGGAAATGTTCAAAAATGAACACAGTTATTTAGGGTGCTGAACTGATTTCAGAGGAGAGTCTTCAGGAACATTTGGCAGATGATTGGAATTTGTAAAATTTCACCTACATCTTTGGAGTCCCGCACTGAAATCCCGGAAGGTAAACATGGAGTGATTCCTCTTGACACGACTGGTTAAAAATGTTTCCTCCAGGCCGTGATTTCCCGGAATGGCCCGTTTTTCTGGCAAGGCAGGTGTCCTGGAGTCTGTGTGTCTTGAGCAACGCCCTTTGTGAATCATTAACAAATGTAGGAGCCTCTACAGTGAAGATATGGTGCCTCCTGAGGCATGAACTCAAGTTGAGAATAACTAACTCTTCTAATTAAAATGGCATTTTCTCTCAAGTTGAACTCTTTTCAATTTCAGGTTTACTCTATCATCCTTGAATATGCTTCTAATAGTGGGGAGAAAAAAAGCAATAACAAACCCAGCCAGTATATATTTCAAAACAATGCAATTTCCCTCTATCAGTACAAGTTGAATCCCAAGTGCACATATGATTAGTTATTACAGAAAACATTTGCTAGTTGTTGTTTTTTTGTTTGTTTTTTTCAGGGTACTACGTGTGGTGTGGTGTGCTAAGGAATTGACTCTGATAATATTGGCAGGAGCTTTTGTTTGAGATGATTAGTAAGCAATTTAAGGAAAAATACACAACGGCATCTTTCAAATAGCTAATGAAGTCTTTTGGAGGAGCCAATACTAATTCCCCAGGGAGGGATGGTTCACACTGGCGTTAATGTTTTTCAATGGTTCTCTCCTTTCTGTACTCTCCTTTCTATACTGACTGTCACAAGGCACTTTTGTGCACATTCACTCAGATGTCCCTCAGAAGGACCCTGCAAGTGACTATGACAGTTACTTTATAGATGAGGAAATCAAGGCTCAGAGAGGTTACAGAATTGGCCAAGACAGCACAGCTATGATGTGTTGGAAGGTAACTAGAACCCACTGAATTCTTTCTGGTCCAGGGCTGTTGCTCTGTTTAGGCAAGATCCACCACTTTTTTAAAAAAATATATTTTATTGATTTTTTACAGAGAGGAAGGGAGAGGGATAGAGAGTCAGAAATATCAATGAGAGAGAAACATCGATTCAGCTGCCTCCTGCACACTCCCCACTGGGGATGTGCCCGCAACCCAGGTACATGCCCTTGACCGGAATCGAACCTGGGACCCTTCAGTCCGCAGGCTGCCGCTCTATCCACCGAGCCAAACCGGTTAGGGCAAGATCCACCACTTTTGATTTATTTCCATTCCTCTTAAAACACTTTAACTTATTTTAAATTAACATACTAAACCACTATAAATAAACATCGTTGCCTCTTCATTTTTGAAGTCTTTTTGATGGCAATAGAGTTTTAAAAGCAAAGGCACAAGAAGTTTGATTTCAGCACAATATCATATGAGATTTTGCACTTTATTTTATTTATTATATTGTATTTTATTGTCTGAGATTAACAGACGAAATACTCTCTCCACCCCTAAAACACCAGGATGTATGTTTTCTTTTTCTTTTTTTTCAAGACATGTGAAAACTCAGAATCAAATCCTTTCATTACAGGGTTCTATAGCATCCTGTAATTTCCTTTCCTGTCAATCATTGCAGTTTTTAATTACATATTTATTTGTATAATTATGTAAATACTTGTTTAAGCCTCTGGAGTGTTGAAGATGGGGATTTTGCCCCTTCTTTCATGTTTTATGCCCAGCCCCTAAGGCAGGACCAGGCATGTAGGGAAAACTCAATAAGTTTCTACTAGCAGGATGGATGGAGGGACAGACAGACAGAACTAAAAATCACTATGTTAGCCTTTGATTTGCACGTTGTAGCCCAGAATCCTGGAACCCAGGAAGATTTTTCCTGCCCACTTTCTTTAAAGGTGGGCAAATGGCTTTTTACTGGAGAAAAACATCATTACTCACCTAATTCCAGAAAGAGTTGGTGGCTGCTTATGGATAGAAGACTAATGCTCAATGTCAGCTACATGATGGCAATAGAACACATGTTATCCCAAGGAAGTAGACAGATAATATGCTTTAAGACACCTGCATTTAGAGGATTACAGAATTCTTATCATGTGTTTGTTTATTTTTGTCACTGAAAGAGAAGACAGAGTGATGGGGGAGGGCATTTTTATTTTCTGACTCTATGAAGCATATGAATTTAACTGTCTTTCCTCAAAATGTGTACCTTAGAAAACATTTTTGTCCTCTCTTCTGCTTTTGTTTTTCACTGTTCCTTTTCTCTTCCTCTCCCCACTTTCCTACTTTACTTAATCATTTGCATGACACCATTGCAGACTTTCTCTGATTTTAATTTAATTGTTATTGATTTTTTTTAGAGAGAGAGTAGAAGGGAGAGGGAAAGAGAAACATCAATGTGAGAGCGACTGCCTCCACAGGTCCCTCACTGGGAATTGAGCTTGAAACCAAGGCATGTGCTCTGACCAGGAATTTTTTTTTTTGACTTTTTTTTTAAATTAAATCTTTATTGTTCAGAATATTACATTAGTTACTCTTTTTTCCCACCATAACTCCCCTCCACCCAGTTCCAACCCCACCCTCTGCCCTAACTCCCCACCCACTATCCTCATCCATAGGTGCATGATTATTGTCTAATCTCTTCACTCACCCCCACACCCCTTTCTCCCCCCCCCCCCAAGAATAGTCAGTCCATTCCCTTTCTATGTCCCTGATTCTATTACAATCACCAGTTCATCAGTTTATTTATTCATTTGATTTTTAGATTCACTTGTGGATAGATGTGTATTTGTTGTTCATAATTTGTATCTTTACCTTTTTCTTCTTCTTCCTCTTCTTAAAGGATACCTTTCAGCATTTCATATAATACTGGTTTGGTGGTGATGAACTCCTTTAGCTTTTTCTTATCTGTGAAGCTCTTTATCTGGCCTTCACTTCTGAATGATAGCTTTGCTGGATAAAGTAGTCTTGGTTGTAGGTTCTTGGTATTCATCACTTTGAATATTTCTTGCCACTCCCTTCTGGCCTGCAAAGTTTCTGTTGAGAAATCAGCTGACAGTCATATGGTACTCCCTTGTAGGTAACTGATTTTCTTTCTCTTGCTGCTTTTAGGATTCTCTCTTTGTCTTTTGCTCTTGGCATTTTAATGATGATGTGTCTTGGTGTGGTCCTCTTTGGATTCCTTTTGTTTGGGATTCTCTGTACTTCCTGGACTTGGAAGTCTATTCCTTTCACCAGGTAGGGGAAGTTTTCTGTCATTATTTCTTCAAATAGGTTTTCAATATCTTGCTCTCTCTCATCTTCTGGCACCCCTATAATTTGGATGTTGGTATGCTTGAAGCTGTCCCAGAGGCTCCTTACACTATCTTCGTATTTTTGGATTCTTTTTTCATTTTGCTTTTCTGGTTGGGTGTTTTTTGCTTCTTCGTATTTCAAATCTTTGACTTGATCCTTGCGACCCTCTGGTCTGCTGTTGGGAGTCTATATAATATTCTTTATTTCAGTCAGTGTATGCTTAATTTCTAGTTGGTCCTTTATCACAACATCGAGGGTCTCATTAGATTTCTTGAGGATCTCACTACATTTACCAGCGGTCTTACCAGTCTTTTCGAGGATCTCACTACATTTATCGGCGGTCTCACCAGTCTTTTCGAGGTCCTTACTCAATTCATCGGCAGCTTCTAAACACTTCTTTAAAGACCTTAAAAGTGTGGTTTTGAACTCTATATCCAACAGTTTGCTTTCCTCCAATTCTGTCGTTTGTGTCCTGTTTCTTTGTCTCGGCATTTTTTATGCTTCGCTGTGTCGATAGAGTGCCTTTCTGTGCTAAGTGTCCCAATTACCTGAGGTAGACACTCTTGGTGCACCCCCTTGTGGGCTTTGTGCACAGTCTTGTTGTAGTTAAGCCTTGATTGTTGTAGTTATCACTGTGAGGAATTGACCTCCAGGCCAATTGGCTGTGAGAATCAGCTGTGTCTGTGGTGGGAGAACTTCTGTGCTGGAGACACCCCTCTGGGGCTAGACTTGCTTCGATGGGGCTTTGGTGCTCACTGAGTCTGCCCCCTGAGTGTGTGTCTTTTATGGTTCCACGGAGCTGCAAACTGGATGGTCCCACTCTGACCTCTGGGCTTCCTGGCTCCTGGATCTCTAGGGAGGTGCTAATCTAGCCTTTGCCTGAGGCTATCCAGCAAAAGCCTCCCTGCAGGACTTGGGTGGGGCGGGTCCCATGGGATCAACACGGCGGGGTTAGCAATTATGGCTGCTCTCAGTCTTGCCCTCAGAGGCTCTGCTTCTCAGTGTCCCAGTAATCGCTGCAAGCCCCACGGAGAGAAAGCTGCCCTAGGGTTCTGAGCGATGCCAGACAGTCCCGCTTCTCCCGAATGAGTGTGGGTCCTTAGAGACTTGCCCGGAACTGGAGCTCAGAGCCTGAGACTCCCTCCCGATTGAAAACGACAACCGCGCCCTCAGTCTCCAGCCCGCTCTGCATGCACTGCGCACCTTAGTATTTTACTTCAGCACTGCGCCTCCTCTGAGCCTCTGTATGCTTTTCTCTTTCCTCCTAGTTGTAGAAATTCCACTCAGCCAGTCTTCTTGTGGTTCTGGATGATGTCCGTTCTGTCTTTTAGTTGTATTTTTGAAGTGGTTGTTCGAGGCAGCAAACTCCCGTGTTTACCTATGCCGCCATCTTGGTTTCTCCCTCTGACCAGGAATTGAATCGTCAACCTTTCAGTGCATGGGACAATGGCCAACCAATTGAGCCACACCAGCTAGGGCAAACTTTTTTTCTTTTATTTTAGCAGGGAAGAAGAGCATATCTGTTCTGAATCTAAGATCATGTGTTTTGACTCATGATGCAAAATTTAACAAGATTGTTGAATACTGCAGATTACCCTAAATTGCTCTTATTTGTTATTATTTTTCAGTCAGATGGGCATGGTGACAATTTAATTCTTCATAGCTTACATTTTAAAAAATGTGCTTTCTTTTCTTTTCCTAGATAAACCCTAGGCTGAACTGGAGTTAAGGCGAAGATCCCAATAATTGTCATATTCATATAGATCTTCAAGAAATTGTCTTTATAGTTGCCAAGATTTGGCTTTTGGAGTAATTTTTGTGATACATTATTCAATGCAAGAACTTTGGGTACTTTTTCTGAAGAGGTGTCAGCTGATAACAATCACCAGAACAAAACTATATAAAAACCTAAGCTTACTGAAAAATTATATACAATGTAGAACTTTAAATACAAAGGAGACCACTAAATATAAGTGGCCATAATTGATCCATTATATAATCTGGAAGAGTCACAGAGCTTCTTAAGGTGAGACACAATAACTTAGTGTCTTGATAATTAAAAAAAAAAAAACAGTAGCAAATGGAAACTTAGTAAAGCTGGATGATCAGAAAAATAATTTTAATTACTTTAACAGCTATGTTTCTATGAGAAACAGGAAGAGTTAGCCACTTCAATTATTTGCAGGGGTGTTTGATGAATAAGACCAAACATTTATACTAACTAAAGGGAAAGATGTATGTAAATGATATGTATTTTTAAAATAAATTTATTACTCTCAAGGGCTCTGACTCCAAGAATTGCATTAACCATCTGTTGCTTATCAAAGAACCATTTTAAAATAAATAAAGAATGTCTTGAAACCAGCATATCAAAGCCCCAATTTCAATTGTACCAGCTTCCACTTATACTGAAATTACAGTATGTATAGTAAATTGTTATTTTAATATGCAGAAGTGTTTTCCCTAGTAGGCAAACACTTCCAATAACATCATTCATCCTATTTATTTGCTTATTTAAATACTCATAAAACTTGAGCTTTTCAAGGCTAAAACCACAAGCTCCTAATTAGCTTTATCTAAATTAATGAGGTTTTACTATACTAATTTCTAACAGTGCAGTACTAAATTCTATGAAAAGCTGTTGCAATTAAAGTGGAGAAAGGCAATAAGATATTTAGCAAAAGACTGAATTAAAGGTCTAATTCTATCCTACACCCCCAATTAAAGTATCTTTACACCCATAATAGCATCCACATAAACCAAATGAAGTTTATTATTAGATTTTGTTTTCTGTGCAAAACTGGAATCAGAACCACTATGGTTCATATCTGAGATGAGCTTTGGTTTTGGTTGATCCCAAATTTCCATAAAAAGTGACTCTGGACAGGAGTGAACTCTTTGCTCACTCAATTCTGTCAGACTCTTGCTTAAAGTCTTTGCATGGTTTCCTTATTGTGTGCAAGAAAAACTAATTATTGTCCTCCCCCTCCCCTTCCTGCTCTCCTTTAATTTTATATGTTAGTATGATATACACACTTCTTCGCAAGCTGACTCTCACTGACTATTCCAGGCTTAGGTTTAAACCCTTATTCTGCATTGTCCTGGGCAAAGAACTTACCATGTCAGGCCTCAGTTTCCTCATCTGTAAAATGAGGAGAAAAGGTGTTGACTCAGAGCCACAGTGAGAATTAAACAAGTGAGTGACTGGAAAGCACTTGGTCCAGGGCTGGCACCTTGCACGAGTTCAGTTAAAGCCGCCATTATTGAATTTTCACTGTCTCCATTCCTTCCCAGGGACCTGCAGGATTGCCTCGGGGCCTTGTCTGCCCTGCTCCTATGCCAAGTAATGCTCCCCTCTTGGCTGATTCAGCTCCTGCCTCCAGGATCCTGCAGACTTGTGGAGGCACCTCCATTACTGCCTTTACACTTGCTTCTAAATCGACCACGCCTGGTCTGAGACCTCTGAGAGCAATGCTGCCTTGCAGAGCTATTCCACCAGCCACCTGTGTATCTTCAAATTTTCTAGTATCCAAATTAAAAAATTAAAAAGAAACAGAAGAAATGATTGTTAATGATATATTTTATTTAACCCAATGACCTAAAATATCATTTCAACACATCAATATATGCATTAATGAGATGTTGTACATTCTTGTATAGTCTTGGATATCTAGTATCTATTTCAGTCTCTATAGCATGTCAAGTGCTCAATAGCCACATCTGACTATTGTAGGAGCTGACACAGTCCATGAGATGACAAGCATGGCCTGATTCTATCCACATCCATGGAGCCAATCTAGTGGCTGACACATCAGAGGGACTTGTAAATGCTTGTGTAATGAGCAAAACAGAGAACATTAACTCCATCTGGTATGCAAGTGTATCAGTTTGCTAGGGCTGCTGTAACAAAGCACCACAGACTGGGTGGTTTAAACAACTGAGACCGCACAGTTCTGGAAGCTAGAAGGCTGAGATCAAGGTGTTGGCAGGGTTGGGTCCTTCTGAAACTGTGAGGGAAATCTGTTTGAAGCCTCTTCCTACTTCCCTGTGGTTTGCTGTCAATCTTTGGTGTTTCTTGGCTACGACTCCATCACCTTGCTGTCTGTCTCCATTTCACAAGGCCTTCTCTTGTGTGTGTGTTTGTGTCTATCTGTATCCAAAATTCCCCCTTTTATAATGATATTGTTACAGAAGAGCAAAGAAATACCAAGCATGCTTCCTAGAGAAAGGGAGGAACCCATTTATTAACACTAGTGGACTCCGGGAATAATTTCCAAATCAGAGAGAAGTAACACGCAGAGCCTTCGCTTTTTATAACCTTGTCTTGCAGATATGGTTCCGCCCCCTTTTGTGGGCTTACAGGAAGGCCCCCAGGTGTTGATGATCTGTCCGGGGCCAGTAATGATGACCTCCCCCCCCCCCCCCCGCCTGCCCCCCAGGGCAATGCATTGTTCACAGTTTATGGCCTGACACACCTTGCAAGACCAGTTTCTGGGAGGGAGGCAATGACCTTATTATGGTCATCAAGAATGCACACTGAGCTTGCTGGCATGAATTCCAATTGCTAGCCCCCCAAATATCAGGATTACATTTGCATTAGCCCCTTTTAGCCTTCTCAATATCAGTCATATTGGATTAGGACCTTATCTTAACTAATTACATCTACAATGGCCTTCCTTCCAAATAAGGTCCCATTCTGGGGATTAGAACCTCAACATATGAATTTGAGAGGGATACATTTCGACCCATAATGATAGGATGGATAGTAATACTGAGTTACACTTCAGGGCTCCTGGCTCAGAGGGGCAAATTAGGGCATCACTTCAAATGATTCAATTCCAAATTCAACACATTTTCTGCTTGCCCCTGTGGGAAGCCCTCCTTGTTTGGGCTTGGCTTTTCTTGGCCAGCCAGGGCTGTGGTTATCAAGGACAGGGCAGACAGTTCTTTGAGGTATATTTTCATTTAAATTTCTCCAATTTCCTTGTGAAATAAAATTAACATGGTTCCTAAATACACATGCATTGCAAAGAGATAAAATTCCCCTGAATTCGCCCTTTCTCATCTTTCATTTCTTCATTGTAATTGTTTCCTTTTATTGTGTTGGTGTCTGGTAATCACTGGTTTCAGTGAGGGAAATGAGATTGTGAGACAAGCAGTTTGAGAACTAAAGAAATAAGGAAGTTCAAAGCAGGCAGCAGGGCCCATTCTGTGTGTGACAACATTGGCCAAGTCCTAAGTCCAAGTTTCCCAGGCTGGGTCAACTCTGGTCTGAGCCATTGCCCACAAGTCTTCTCATGGAGCCCCTTGTTCTTTTCATTGGGATTTGGTGTTTTCCAGGCATCTCAGTGTGATCCATCTAAAATCCCCACATCACAAACAGAAGAAGTCTTTGAAGGCCAGAAGTTGGGATTTGCCAATAAAGCAGGAATTGTGGTACATTGCTGTGTTTACAGCGCCAAGTCCTGTGGTTGTGTCTCACTTTGTCTTGTGTGTTCTCTGTGCTGTGCTGAAGAATTGGATTCCTCTGCCTCACTGTGGAGGCACATCTTTCTGCAGCATTTAAATAGTATCTTCAATGCCACTCTGTTAGGAAAAGCCCATACCAGTATTCAACTGGCCAACAACCAACTTCTGTGCAGCTGGGAGAATTTATTACTAAAAATTATTTTCCAGGCTGATTATTCAATAGTTTCTTATAAAGGTCAGACTTTGTTATATTATGATTCAAGTTTCCTTTTTTTATAAATTGTCTTTTTCTCCATTATGGGCTACCATCAGAGGACTGGGGAAACTCTTTTTCTCTGAAAAATTAATGAGCCTTAATAGTTTGGGTAGTGCTAACGTTTTTTTCTGTGTGTGTGTGTTATTTTTTTATTTTTATTTGTTTTTAGATTTTTAGAGAGAGAGGAAGGAGGAAGGAAAGAGAGAGACAGAGAAAGAGAAAGAGAAAGAGAAACAACAATTGTCTGCCTCCTGCACACCCCCTACTGGGGATCAGGCCCACAAGACTAGGAATCAAACCTCCAACCTTTCGGTGCATGGGACAATGTAGTAAATGTAATTAAGTTTCTTAAAGGATAGTTGCTGCTTATTTTTAAAGTTTGAATTCCTTATTGTTGAAAGTATTATATATGTCTCCTCCCTCCCCACCCCCATTGACCTCTCTGTGGCAGCTCCCACCCCCTAGCACATTCCCTTACCCCCTACTGACTGTGTCCATTGGTTATGCTTATATGCCTGCAGACAAGTCCTTTGGTTGTTCTAATGTTTTTAAAACCCTACTATTTTCAGGACCTGTTATATCTATCTGCCCTCAGCATTTTTGTACATATCAGCCAGAGAATGCCCTCCAGTTCTTTACTATCATATCCTTTTCAGTAATGTATCTTTGGTTTCCCAACTTTTAAAAAGTATGTTAATATTTACAACCAGGTTGTTATTCCAGGGGGAGATATCACATCTCTGGCTTTATTTTGTGACATTCCCTTCTATAACTTCATTTTGTCATCTAAGGAAACGTGTTTATAATTGAGAAGAAGGAAAATAGTAATCTCAATATATTGTTTTAAGAATGGCCTTCTCATGTTGATTTAATTAGGGAATAATTGTTCCTTCACAGATTTTTCTCATGTTTGTTAATGAACATGTAAATTTAAGAATTACTTCTGCTGCTCTTTAATTTCTGAAAGCAAGTACAAACACACTGTTGGTTTCCTTGGTGAAAATTCTTCCCAGAAGACACAATATGGTATGAGATATTCACTAACATCAGGTAATATACAAAGCCATTTCTACTGGAAAACATACCATCTGGGGGAAAAACAATTTGTGAAAAAGCATTTCAGTATGATTGTGTTGTCCTCGGTTAATGATGATGGGAACTGCTTCATCAACATAGTTTTTTAGTAGGAAATGGAAGAGCATTTGGAGAGAACGGCTATGGATTGCCTTTGGTTAAATTTTCTGGCAACTGCTCTATGCAGAGAGTCTGAACCAAGACCATGCTGCTGTTTCCACTTGCTGAATGAAGTGCAGGAAGAGGGATCAAGGGAGACTTGAGTCTTAATATAACTGAGCAAACAGTCTCTTCAAGCTATCCTGAAGTAAACCCAGATGAGCTGATTACATTCCTGCTGTTCTCAGTGCTTCAGTGTCCTGCTCATCTTCTGGTTCCTCACATGCTCACATCAGTGGCCTCTGGCCACGTTGTCCTCTCTGCCTGGAGCAATGCCAACTTCCTGTCCTCAGTCTCTCAGTCTTAAGCCCAATCCCTATGCCATAGATAATACGTCTTCAACCATTAAAGGAATGGTCAAAAGTCCCACCCTGTACTTTGCATGAGTATCTTCTACCTAGCACTTATCATAGCTGTAATTGTGCTTTTATTGGCGGACTCTGCGGGCAATGACTATTGATCCTCTGTTAGATTGTAAGTTTCCTAAGTACCTACCACATGCCTGCCTTTTAGATGGATCCCATGAATACTTTCAGGATGAATTAATGACTTGGCTTTACAGTAGTGACGGCTGTGGACTTGGACCACTTTCCTGAGGTTCACCGCTAGTTTCACTAAGCTGCAGTGGCTTTGCTGGCTGCGTTCAAGCGTGGTCTGTGACTGTGGAACAGAGATTTCATCTGTTTGAAACTATCTGGGTTGTGTGGGGATCAAAGTCTGGGGGATTAGAACAACTGATTCCTTAATCAACAGAGCCAGAAAGACTTCAAAGAGATTTCTTCCTGAGAATGATTGGGCAAGAGTACAGAGGAGGGTCAATGTCTGGATGTAGGAAACATTAAATCTTCTGTCCTGACTTTATGAAGCTCTGTTTCTACCACATTGCAAATGTTTTCAGTTTAGTTATAGGCATGTGCCCAAAGAGAGCAGTAATGCCTAGAATTATAAGTTTTGAGAATGAGGAAAGGCCTTAGAAAAATGGTTTAGCGCCTTTTCCCCAGATGGAGACCTAGCGAGATCCAGTGACTTGCCCACAATTCCTGGATCAGTGACAGGGTCAGGTCTGGATCCAGCATTCTTTCCATCAGTCTAGACTCTGGCTTCTCATGACAGCAAGTCTGCTCTTTGTATGACTGGAGCCATTCGCTCATCTGCCTTGTCACTTAGAAGAGGGTTGGCCCGGGCAAACCACTTAACCTTTTGGGATCTCGGGCTTTGATTTTCCACATGTGGAATGATGAGCCATGCTAGATAATGGAGAGATAATTGAAGTTCACTACTTATTTTTCACCAACCCTCTGCTCTTCCCCAATTGGGTACTACTTCTCAGCCTAAGCCCTGTACTACAAAGTATGATATGAAAGTTCAACATTAATAGTAAGCAGCACTGTACAGCACTGACAATATGTGAGATACAGTCCTGTGTTTTATATAGTAACTAACTGTGACCTTATTTGAAACACTATTAATTATTTATTCCCATTTTCCATATGGGGAAACTGACACCAAAAAACTTGCATGTCATGTTCTAGTGAGGACTATTTTCCTGGCTTGCAGAGGGCCGCCTTCCCTCTGTACACAGAAGGTTGAAGGCAGAGAGAAAAAGAGAGAAGAGAGAGAAACTATCCTCCAGTATAACTTATAAGGGCACTAATCTCATCATGAGGACCCATCCTCATGACCTCATCTAAACCTAATTATCTTCTAAATGCTCCATCTCTAACAAGCATCCCACTGGGATATGACAGTGTAATGGTTGTCCAAAGAAAAGCTCCTTGTTCATGGAACATCATCTTTGCATAAAAGAATACCTGACAGAGAAACTAAGGTTTTTGAGATTTGAACATTTGGTGAATATTTTCTTGAAAATGAACCTGTCACATCAAAGAAGACAAGTGATAATGTTTGTTGCCAATAAAAAGAGTCAAACTTTCAAGCAAAAGTTAGAATTTTGGAAGACAATTATTCAGCATTCTGAGCTTGAAATCTTCCTCAAAACTTAGCAACTCTTCTGATAAGTTCAGTAGTGATATTTACAATATTTTTCAATATTGTACAATAAAATGTGTCAACATTTAAAATATTCACATTATTCAGTGCACCAGATGACCAATACATGACATTATATGGGTAAAGGATTTATTCAAAGTACATGATAAAACAATGGATTTTAATGTAAGAGAGTAAGAAAAAGTCATTGCTATGGTTTTATATTCCACACTGCAACTATCCTTTAAGAAACTACAACCTGCCCTAGGTGGTTTGGCTCAGTGAATGAAGTGTTGGCCGGTCAAGAGCACATGCCAAGGTTTCGGGCAGGCTTGATCACCAGGGTGTGGCGTGCAGGAGGCAGCCAATCGATGATTCTCTCTCATTATTGATGTTTCTATCTCTCCCTTTCCCTTACTCTCTTAAATCAATAAAATATATTTTTTTTTAAAAAAAGAAACCACAATTTATCAAACTTTTCTGGTTAAAAAGGAATTTCCACAGTTATTGAAATGGTTTATATTAAAATATCGCTCTTTTTCCATTTACGTATTGTGTAAAGCCAGCTTTTCTTTATATACTTCAACCAAAATAGCAGATCTCAACATAGGTCAAAGCAGATATTAGAATCCAATTTTTTTCTATTAACACAGACAACAAGATATTTGAAAAATGTAAAACAATGTCATTCTTCTCACTAAGTATTGGTTTGGTTTCAATAATATAGTAATATTTCATTAAAACGTTTTATTGATGTTAAAATTTCATAGGTCTATTTTTATTAATTTTTAATAAATTAATAATTTTAAGATCCCTTGGTTTTTATTTCTGACATGGTAAAATTAATAGATATAGCTCTCAAGGACAGAAGCTATTTGGGATTCTCAATAATTTTTAAGGTATGAGGAGGTCCTGAGACCAAGACATTGGAGATCTATTGATGAAAGCATGCACTCTGGGGCCAGACTGTCTAGTTATATAACCCTGGGCAACTTCCTTAACGCCACTTGGTTATTTAACCTCTCTGTGCTCTAGTTTCCTCATTTCTCAAGAGGGGATAAGAGAGGCACCCAACTTTGGGTTGTTGTGAGAATTAACCATAGGCATCATGCCTAGCATATTGCCTGGAACATAGCATGAGCCTTAGGTTACCATGAGATTCATAATATGAATAATCATATTATTATTACTCAGGCTTGGATTGAAACTGTTACCTTGAACAGCTATTTCATAAATTTGAATAAGGAAGGAGCAAAGACCATGCCATTAACTAGTGGGAATTGTCCTTGTAATTCAAGTTTATGTATGTGAGTTCCTAGACTGCTGCTTCCCACCTAACTGAGGTGAGATGCTGCAGGGATCTTCCCCCAGCTTCCTTGGCAGATGGCCTAGCAGTGGTTCTCAACCTTCTGGCCCTTTAAATACAGTTCTTCATGTTGTGACCCAACCATAAAATTATATTTGTTGCTACTTCATAACTGTAATGTTGCTACTGTTATGAATCGTAATGTAAATATCTGATATGCAGGATGGTCTTAGGCGACCCCTGTGAAAGGGTCGCTCGACCGCCAAAGGAGTCGCGACCCACAGGTTGAGAATCTCTGGCCTAGGGCTTATTTGATTTACCAGGTGATTCTTCATTCATACCCACTTTCACTGCTTCTCAAACTGTGTACTACAAGGGTTCAGGGAAGCTCTTGCTGCCCACCTGTGTAACTCTGTCGGCTGTGCCCAAGAAGAGAGTCTGGATTTGCCACTTGCTTTTAGGAACGGAGCTCTTCTGGCTCTCCTGTCATGAGGGTCCCTGCCCGGCCATGCCTCTCAGGCCTTGAGCTCTGTGAATCGGGTAGCACGTCTCTTTATATTTACTTAGCTGACAATTTTATCTAGTTTCATCAGTGATGGATTTTAAATTTCACCTTAATACTCATTCTCTCATTTTCTTACCACTTTTGGGACATTCTCAAGAAGAAAATTTGAGACAAATCTTTAATCCACATGTTTTCATATTAGCAGATTCTGTATTAAACAGTTCATGGAATTACCTTATTTTCACATTCTGAATATGTGTTTTGAGCTGCTGAAAAGACAGAAACCACATTTAATTTTGAATACTATCTGCTATTAAATGATTTTCCACCAAAGCAAACAAAAATAATAAAAAATAAGAGCAATATAAATAATTTTATTATTGTTAAATGATGTTTGTGGTTTGGCCCTATTCTCCCACCAGCTAAGGATAAGGTATAACCTAAGGTGACTTCAGTTTATGTCACTGTCCTCTAGGTCCGGTCACATGTATCCTATGGAAACAGAAAAGCAAAGCAAGCATATTCTCCCAAAGAAGTCATTTTGGGAACTTCTCCTACTACTTGCTCCAAGGTTACCAAGTGTGAGTTGCATGTTGTACGTCTCCTTTTCTTTCCCAGAAATCACATTATTCATCTGACCTCAGCCATGTCTCCCCCCAGAAAGACAGGTATGTAGGATGGGAAAGAAATAAAGAAATGCTTTGGAAACATTTAAAAGGGAAAAGAAAAATTGGATGATCTTGAGAAGGGTATTTAATGGAAATAGTTTCACTTGATGATACACCTTCGCTTTTTCTCTAGTGTCTCAGACTTAGCAAACATGGTTTTAATTTTGGATACTACCTGCTATTAAGTGATTTTCCACCAAAGCAAAAAAAAAAAAAAAGTAATTGATTCCAGATTCAGTGCAGCTTCAAGAAACACGAGATATTTCAGAGCTCTGGAGAATAATGAAATGCTAGAAAAACTTCAAAGCTAACCCCCAAGAAGAAATGCTCAAATTCACATCATGAGTTCTCTTGACTATTTTTCTGACGATGCGAGAAGGCAGCCTTACTTAACCATAGAAACAGGTGAAAAATGGCTAGTTAACATAGTCAAATACTTTCCGCTGATATGCTTAGAGTTGCTTTTTACTTCCCTTCCAACAAATCTAGAGCTAGAACATGATTAATGACTATTCTATGCGGGAGGCAGATTGGGTGCCAAGCTGAGCTTCAATCATATTGTTAATTACTATTCTCTTCATGTGGCAGTGACACTTGTATAGGGGGAGGCTGCAGGTCTGAGGGGGACAGACCAGGGCTGGAGGATTCTGTGGACAGATGTGTTCATGCTTCTTACTTCTGATCAATGGTAGGAGCTCAGGAGAGGTTGTCAACTATGGTGACTCTGGATTTGATTTTTTTTTTTTTCTGCAAAAAGCTTTATTGTTTTCATTTGGTCCAATGCATGGGAGAGGGCTCCGGGGTGGCTAAAAGGCTGCCTATTGGTTTCAGGGAGACGCTCAGGCAGAAGCTGGACACCAGGGGAATGCAGAGAGGCATCTCAAAGGTCTCTGGGCTCCAAAGGCTTCTAGTCATGTGTAAGGGTGAGCCTTTCAAAGATATACTGACCCAGCCCAGTCTGAGGGCGGGCCAGACTGCAGAGGTGAATCAGGTGTTGCCCATTTTCTTGATGAGTTTCACCTGCTCATCTAGGACGTGGTTCTCCCGGAAATCACTGGGCTGAAGGTCTGCGCGGGCAGAACCCAGGGCATGCAGATCCAAAGAAGCCTGATTCAGGTTCTTCTCCATGACATGGTAGCTTCCATGGCATCCTGAGTGTCACTCCACTCATCTTGGGAAGGCATCTGCATGTCCTGGAAGAGAACGTGACGACCGTGATGGTTTTACCTCTTTAAGAGACACTTGGAACCCTCATGCTTTTCCTCGGCCAACTCTTGGAAGAAGCGGCCCTTGCCTTCCAGAGCCACATCGTCACTGGAGAAACAGAAGCCCAGAGAGAGGTAAGTGTGGGAAGCCCACAGATGCGGGTTGACTAGGTGGTTGACAGCAGCCTCCACCTTGGTGAATAATTTTGACAAATTTGGGAGTTCATGGTTGTTCTGCAATAAGGAGCTAAGGTCAAAAAACAGTGTTGGCTGGTCTCAGAGGCTGAGGATAGCTGAGGTGGTTCTGAAGGTGGTGACTGGAAAAGAGGTTGGAGGCTGGAAGAAGGGGTGTCCCTGGATCTGTTCCATCCAAACACTGTTGAAGCGAGAGACAGATCCTGGGAACTGCTGAAGGCATGGCCTGATTTGATTTTTTTTTAATTGGAGCAGATGTCAATTAGGCACCATTTGAGACTGATGACCAACACTATTGCTATTGGTAATACAATAAATAATAGTGTCAGCACTTGGGAGAGCTGGCAAAGGAGAATTTTCTGCTGGAAAAAAAATGATTTGATTGGGACGGTTAGATGTTGACAGCAACTGCTGGATCTTTTCTCTGTAAGGGCTTAGACCTGGAACATTCTTTGCCCCAGCGTTGAAGTGACCTGCCACATTCCTTCTCTGAAGGGATACTGATGACTTCTGCATGTCAGTATCCCTTCAGAAATTCACTTCTGAAAAAAGTGAGATTAGGCAATTCAACCTTCACCTTTTTTAGGAACCTTGCCACTGCATATTTGGAATTCTGTGTTGCCATGGAAAGGTGGCTATGGAAAACCAAACCAAACCAAACCCTAGAGGCAGGCGTAAAGGAAGAGAGTGCTATTGGCTGGAGAAAGAAGCTGGCTTATAGAAACTTCAGTGAGAACTAGATGGCCTACAGCATATCCTTTCAAGGCCATGGCCAGGAAGAAATGGTTTCATCAGTTTACATGACTATGACTCTTAGGACCTCATACACATGATACACTATTACTTATCTCACCTAAATGCCAACTCCACCACTCATTAACTAGATGTCAGGCATATGAGACCTCTCTGTACCATCTTCACAGTTTTATATTTCAAATATAAAATTATTCTACAATAAAATATTTTAAAATGTGATATCCATTGCTCGAAAAGCTGGACAGGGTTGGGCTAATGGATGGATATGAACCTGTTTCATGGAGGTAGGAAGGCAAAGAGAGTGGAAAATACTATGCAGCAGTAAAAAAGAAGGCTCTCTTACACTTTGAGATAGCATGGAGGGAACTGGAGAGTATTATGCTAAGTGAAATAAGCCAGTCAGAGAAAGACAAGTATCACATGATCTCACTCAAATGTGGAATCTAAGGAACAAAATAAACTGAAGAACAAAATAGATCCAGAGATACAGAAGCATGGAACAGACCGGAATATCAGAGGGAAGGCAGGGATGAGTGGGTGGGAAATAATTAACCAAAGAATTTATATGCCTATATGCATAACCCATGGATATAGACAATAGTGTGGTGAAGCCCTGGAGTGGGGGATGGGTGTGGGCTAGAAGTGGTCAATGGGGATAAAAGGGGACATCTGTAATACTTTCAACAATAAAGATAAATTTAAATAAAAACACCTTGTAAAGGTGTCTATTATCAATGAGACAAGAAATGGCAAGTGTTGGAGAGGATGTGGACAAAATACAACCCTCAATCACTGTTGGTGGGAATGTAAACTGGTACAGTCACTATGGAAAACAGTATGGAGGTTCCTAAAAAAATTAATAATAGAGCTAAAATATGACCTAGCTAGCCCACTTCTGGGTATCTACCCCCCAAAATTGAAAGCAATTATTTGTAAAGGTATATGTACCTCTGTGTTTATTGTAGCATTCATTATTCAAAGTAGCCAAGACATGGAGACAACCTAAGTGTTCTTCCATGGATGATGGGATAAAGAAAATGAAATACTGTCACCATAGAAAAGATGAAATACTGTCATTTGTGACAATATCGATAGATCTTGAGAGTATCCTGCTAAGTGAAATAAATCAGACAAAAAATGAGAAGAACCATATGATTTCACTCATATGTGGAATGTAAAACAGAAAGCAACAAATAAACAAACAAACTCATAGACACAAGCAGCTGTGTGGTCGTTATCAGAGGAGTAAGGGGTAGAGGGAAGATGAATAAGATAAAGGGGGTCAAATATATGGTGACAAAAGGATACTGGACTTTGGGTAGTGAGCACACAGTATAATATACAAAAGCTGTTAGAATTGTATAAAATTGTACATTTGAAATATATAGTATTATTAATAAATGTCACCCCAATACATTTTAAAATAAAAAGATAAATAAATAAATAAAGGAAAGAAAATAAATTTAAAAAATGAACCCAGAATGAGCTAGGATTCCAAGAGTTGGTGCATGTTCCTTTCTCCCAATGGGCTTCATTTACAAAAGCAAAATTCAGAGACAAAATTATTAAGAATTTCAAGATGGTCACTGTAGAACATGAATTCCAAGCACAAGGCCCTCTTTTGAGCATGGGGTCATGTGCTACAGCACTGTTCACATGTCTGTGATGCTGGGTTTGCTCCACGTCTATCCTTGCCCTCACCAGCCCCTCCTCCATTATCTCCCCAAAGAAAAGCATAGGACAAAGCATTGTGATTTAGAACAGAAATTCTATATATTTTTTAAATTGATTTTTTACAGAGAGGAAGGGAGAGGGATAGAGAGTTAGAAACATCGATGAGAGAGAAGCATTGATCAGCTGCCTCCTGCACACCCACTACTGGGGATGTGCCTGCAACCAAGGTGCATGCCCTTGACTGGAATTGAACCTGGAACCCTTCAGTCCCCAGGCCAACGCACTATCCAGTGAGCCAAACCAGCAAGGGGTAGAACATCAATTCTTAATCTTTTATTCTATGGGCTCCTTTGGGAGCCTGATGAATCCTACCTGCCTCTTCTCAGAACAATATTTAGTAGATTCAGTATATTTTGTGCAATAACTTTTAAAATATGCTCCTCTACAATGCATGACCAGGGTTTTCTCTACAGGTTCTTGTACAATGTAGTTAGTCAATTATCATGTGATTCTGTGCTCAGTACTCCTTTTCCACCAAACGACTTAGTCATGTGTCATCACATTGATGACACAATCATCAACAATATGTTCCAGTGCATTCAATCTATACTAGGCATTGATCAATATTTGGATATATTTTAGTCGAAAAACTTTCCATAGTATAATGTTCTAGTTTGAGTTAATAAAAAGGAGCCTTCATGCTGAAAGCCCTTTTAAATGGAATCTTTGGAATTTCAATTATTTTAGAAAATGCAAAAGAGAATTGAATGCATAATTGGCTGAATTCCTTCAGTTTGGCTAAAATTATATAGTTAAAAATGAAGAGAAAAGAAATAATATAAAAGAGAC
Organism: Myotis yumanensis; assembly: GCF_028538775.1. NCBI lineage: Eukaryota > Metazoa > Chordata > Mammalia > Chiroptera > Vespertilionidae > Myotis > Myotis yumanensis. Next base: position 28,707,594 of record NW_027223759.1, on the reverse strand, counting down.
TGAAAATAAAATGGGATAGAAGACAACACTTTATTTTCTGAAATTTCCAGAACAATATTGTAAGGTGAAAATAAAATTGAATTTCAAACAGAAGTTAGGAAAAAAATAAAAGGACAATTTTTGCCATCCAAATTAATGTAATTTTATCCATGAACAACTGCGAGTTGAGAACCTTCTTTTAGTGAGTGTGCAAAAATAGTCCCATGATTGGAAGGCATGTACATTCCCACACACCCCACTGTCCTTTTGCTCCATATGCAATGGAACACTTGAGTGATAGGTCTTGCCATAGTAGGATGGGCTGTTAGGTCATTGACATCTGGTCTTGCAATTCCAGTTGGTAATGGAAGTACCAAAACTGCATCCTGGAAAGCTGGTACCAAAACACTGGGAATAAAATGTCATGAGTAAGGGGAGCATCAAGAACACTCTTTTGAAGTATCTGGTTAAGTGTGATTATTTGATTGATTGCAGAAGTCCAAGCCCAGCTCACATGTGTATGCTCTGTTGAGTCCGGAGACCATTGACTTGGCCTTCAATAAGGACTGGAAAATGCATCTAGGAAAAAAAGATAAAAACTAATTTTCAAATCTTTTCATTCTTTGGAGGAATACCATCACTTCTCATTCATATCAATTCTTTCATCTGAGGATCATGAAGCGTGACCCTCAAATGTTTTCCAGATGCCTACTGGAATGTGTGTTAGAGGAAAATAACTTTATTTTGTTTGGTGCACAATTCAGCCCTGTTTCTCATATTACACAGGAAACAAATGGAGTCTGAGAGCATCTTCTCTACTGTATGTAACTTTTTATTAAAATAGAAGAATATATATAGTAATATATAATAAAAGTAAAAATGTTATCTAGGCAAAAAAATATTTTATTTCTAAATCTCTCTTTGGTTATTTTTGGTCTTCAGTATAAATCACCTAGACCCTTTCTGAAGTTCTTCAGCTAATTAGTTTATCATTCAATAATACAATTTTCATTTTGTTCCCATCTCAATCCTGTCAAAATACTTTAGTATTATATAGTGACATTACTTAACTATGGTACCTAATACACTTTGCTTTTTATAGAATTAAAGCTCTATATTCTACTTACTTCTAAAAGGGATCAAATCACCTAGTAACTTTTATGAGTTATAATGAGGCCATGGTTATTTTTTCCCCTGCCTACAACATGGCATCCGGTATACGTGATATCCTGTCTGTCTCCATGAATACAAATTATGTCACTTCCTGCTGTGCAGCTGATGAAGGGGTCATAAAATTCAAAGGAAAACCATTCCTCAGTTCAAACTGACATCATTTGTTTCTTGCCTCTTTGAGACTTGGCAGTCGAAGCGTAAGGTAATAACTTAAAAAGGAGAAATCCCAACCTTCCATAAAGTTGATTTTCTATATTTCCATGATATGACATGATGTTCCCTCAAGTATAACACATTTTGAGTCATCTGGCTCCTTATTTACTTAGTAATTCCATTATTTAATGTGATGGGTTGTCTGAAAGATAATTTATAGAGTTGTTGAAAACACATTGACTTCAGGTCCTGTAGCCACCATATTTTTCATGCTTCAGGTGTTGAAGAAAATGAAAAGAATACATGTGAAAATAGTTCTGGCCAACATATGTAAACGTTTCCTCACTGGTTTCTTTTCAAATATTATTTCCCAAGCATTGTGAACTCACTTCTCCCTCATATAGGCCATATTTCAATGGTTACATTACAAGGAATCCTTCAAAATGGAGCTGCCACTTTAAGAGCAGAAAACATTACGGAGGTGAGGCAAGTAAGGAGATATGACATGAATTGTTTTAATCCTGGACCTGACTTTTACTAGATCACAGGTAGGTTGCTAGTTGTTTTAACCTACTCAGTTATTTGGGGATAACATAAGAACTGCAGCATAGATAACTCAAATAATGCTCACATTAATATCCAATTCATAAACTTTCTCTAAGAATAATGCCATAGGACAATGAGTTTAAAAATTCAGGAATATGACTATTATTCTTCAGCAGAATCTTAACTGCTTGAAAAAGTGGTCATATGTTTTTATTATCAATATTATTGCTACTCATTGTTCAGGAAAAGAAAATTTAAGAAGTGGGCTCCAATGAGCATGTCCAGAATACCCACAGCTATTTTCATCATCATTACAATAGCAACAACCATAATAATAGCAAAGCAACAATAATACCAATGATAGTTGCTATCATTGAGGACCCACTTGCATTAAACTCTGAGCTATATGCAGCATTCTTTCTTTTTTTATCCTATTATGTAAACAATGGAGTAAATGCTCAAATAATTTGAATGTATTACCAATGACACACAGCTAGTTAATGGCCACATGAGCATTTCAGCCATGTGGCTCTGGTCTACAAATCCACCCTCCTCTCTATTATGACTCATTTTTCTCTGTATATTGTCAAGGTATCAATAGTGAAGACAATTTTAACTAATGGTCAGGCTTCTCTGAGGCTATTGACAACAGCAACGGCAACAATAGGGTGTCACACACACAAACACACACATACAGTACCAACTTCAAGAAACTTCCATGGGTAGTCAAGGCTTAGGTAAAATTAAGATTTATTACTCTACAAACACATTAAAAATAAAAAGTTTCCAAATAATTAAAGGAAATAAAATATAGAAGACATAGCATACTCCATTTCAAAATAAAGAAATCTAGATAAGAGAAGCATATAGAAAGCTTAATAATAGCTTTTCAGATATTTTGGGGAAAACAATTATTTACCATTTCTTCTGTGAACAGAACAAGAAAAACTTGGCTTAAAATACAGCATGAAGGCAATTAAAAACTATTAGCTATGAATTAAGACTTAGGGTAGGATATTGATGATGCAGATGAAATCACAACTCTCTTAATCTTAAAAGCATGGAGAGCTCATTGTTTGCTGGAAATGATTCTTTAATACTTGAGAAACAGTGCACCACAGTGGTTAAGAGTCAGGGTTCTGTAATCTGACCAGCGTGTTTGGTCTCTTGGCTCTACCACATTTATGAGCTATGTGAATCTGAGTAGGTTACTTAACCTTCTTAAACCTAATTTTTCTCATTTCTATAGAGGGATATATTATCCATAATAAAACTATATATCATGCTTTTAACATAGTGCTTGACACATAGTTAATGCACCTCAGCTATTATTGCTGCTGTTGTATTTAGATACGGCCTGGACTGAAAATAGGACTGTGGGTTCCATTGCATTTGCATTTCCCTCCAGGCAAGAAGACATGTCATGAACATTTGTCATGTTTTGGCTACCCAGAATTTAAATACCTTTTACATTTGGCAGGAATCACAAAATTGATACAAGCTATAGGGAGGCAGATATTTTTTCTCCCAACTTCTAGGCATTAAAGTGGAGACATGACCTTGGTTGCCTGATTAGATGCTCCAGCCTGGGCTTTGAATATGGATGAGTGAAGTGGTGAATGAGAACAGAGATCACTAAATATTATTTTCTGGGGCTATGATAGGAATGACAGTATAGTGCACTTAGTGTGTGCCTGGGGATTATGGAATATGGTGGGACAGTAGCCAGTCTCCAGTGGTAATGGCATCAATAGTAGCATCATAAATAGACTATTTCTGAGGTGGAGTCTTGTCCATTTCCATCTTCTTTTGGCTCTTGTCTATATTCCCAAGCTTGATTTTCTAGTCATTCTAATGATTCTATTATATGTCTAACAGTTATATCCACAATAATTCTTCATGACAATTCCCCACCCCCCCCAAAAAAACCTGAAAATGGTATTTAACATAAATATTTGTTTCAAATTTCTATGAATGCAGGTTGATAGGGGATTGGTTCTTTTAGGCTGGACTCAAATGAGGCATGGATCTAAGCCCCAAGTCTGTGCCACATTCTCCTCATCTCCCAAGAATAAGCAGCTATTAGAGGCATTCCCATCTGATGGTAAAAGGCAAGAATGCACAACAGCAGGCCCTGCTGAGCAAGCATATTGTAAGCATTTGCTAACATGTCATTGGCAAAAGCAAGTCACATGGGTAAGCCCAACATCAAAGGAGCAGGAAAATATACACTGCCTTTTGTGGAAGGAACTGCAAAGTCACAGGAAGTGGATTCTGCAAAACCTAAGGCTGTGTATATAGGGAAGGGTGAAGAATTTAGGACAGTAAAGAAATTGAGCACATATACATTTCTCTATATCTTTTCAACTAAAGTCTTTTCTGCTTAAATTAATGTTTATTTCTATTTTTGTAACCAAGTACTTTGATATATAATACAGAGACTATTAAGGGAGTGAATTGTGTTTCTTTATAGGGAAACCTTAGATTGTTATCCGGCCTGCACAGAGCTGAAGGCAATGGAAACCTGGTGTCTTGCTGCATATTAAAAGACTAGAGGTCTGGTACATGAAATTCGTGCATGGGTAGGGTCCCTAAGCCTGGCCAGTGATCAGGGCTGATCGGGGCCTTCTGGCTGCCGGCCAGGGCCTTCCTTCATTCTGCACCACCCCTGGTGGTCAGCACACATTATAGCGAGTGATTGAACTCCCAGTCTTCCGGTCAAACTCCCGAGGAGACACTTTGCATATTAGCCTTTTATATATATAGATAGGAACCTGGTGACCTATGAGATATAGTTGCAACATGGTTTGTTAAATTGTTGTCTGTTTGACTTAGAATGGAATCCCCATTGAAGGGCACGAAGTGAGTACTACTATAGAATAAAGGACATACATTATTCAAAAAATATGGGGGGGGGGGGCGGTGTTCACAGCTAATAGCACTGGATTATTTAAAAAAGAATAATAGGCTCCACTCATTATATTTTTATCTCAAGGCACAAACTAAAAGCCAAAAAACCCTTATATGACTGCTAAAACAATATGATTTATACATTTTATACTTGCCGTGCTGAGGTTGTGAGCTAAAAGTAAAAAATAGAGAGGATTACATGCTTTGTCAAATTACAACATTGGTTAAATATCTGGTGTTTTCAACTCTTTTAGAACACTGATTGAGAGAAATGGGCTTTTGACAATTGGAATGGTGATTCACATGATAATATTTGTAAGAACCGGAGCTGCTCCCCAAGCTTCACAAGTCAGCTATGCCTTCCTTGCCACATAAACAAGCTCATTTTTCTTGTCTAAAGAGACCGTTCCACCTTGGCTTAAAGACATCATGTCTCTCTTGCCTATTTGAAAAAAGATGTCAATTTTCCCCATTCCCCTCTCACCTCTTGTTTTGTATAGAACTTTAGGTAGAGTCAGATTGTATTTTTCTTATAGGTCTAAAGAGAAAATTACAGTTCTTTGTTAATTTGTATCAGAAAAAAAATGTGAGCAGTAAGTGTCAGAATGGATTCCAAAGATGTTAGAACAAATAGGAAAAATATAAATATAGATCAGACTAGTTTGTTTTAAAATCCGGAAGGCAGAAGAGATTCTGGAGTCAATATGCTGGAGCAGTTGAAGAAGTTTTGAATGTAACTTGAGATGCTGTAAATTCTTCTGTATAACAAGGGAGACATGATGGAGTGAATTTACTTGTGCCATCCATTCACCACTCACTATATGTATAGTCTATAGGAAGGCAGAGAACAGTTGCCCTTCCCAAGGCCCTAAAATGTCATTTGTGAGGGGAGCGCTAGCATTTCAATAATATCTTAGTGGTACAATAGTTCCAAACTTATACATGGGGGATACATTCCAAGACCCTCTGTGGATGCATAAAACTGCTGATAGCACTGAGCCCTACATTTACTGTTGCTTTTTTCTATACATACATACCTTCTTATGTAAAGGGAGCCCGTTATGACTTCCCTTTAACATACCCAAATTGCCAGCATCGCTACTCTTGCGCTTTGGGGCCATTGTTAAGTAAAACAAAGGTTACTTGAAGGCAAGCGCTGCGATCCCTTGATAACTGAGAAAACTACTCAGTGACTAATGGGTGGGTAGAGTGCACAGAGTGGAGACACTGGGCAAAGGGATGCTTCACACCTATGGCTGGATGGAGTGGGGCAGTGTGAGATTTCATCACGCTTTCAGAATGTGGCACAATTTAAAACTTATGAAGTGTTTATTTCTGGAACTTTCCATTTAATGTTTTCACACTGAGGTTGACCAAAGGTAACTGAAACTGTGGAAAGGAGGGACTACTGTACTCTATGTAAGCTGATGACGCTGGTGGAATACGATGACATTGAAATGAGCTCTCTGTTTTCAATGCTATAAAAGGACAGTGATGGCGAACCTATGACATGCGTGTCAGAGGTGACACGTGAACTCATTTTTTTGGTTGATTTTTCTTTGTTAAATGGCATTTAAATATATAAAATAAATATCAAAAATATAAATCTTTGTTTTACTATGGTTGCAAATATCAAAAAATTTCTATATGTGACACGGCACCAGAGTTAAGTTAGGGTTTTTCAAAATTCTGACATGCCAAGCTCAAAAGGTTCGCCATCACTGATATAGGATGTCAGACACAATAACAGCCATCTAATCACTAGAAGCATAGTGGAAAAGGTACTAAATGTCTCAGAGTGAGCTTTGATTATGACATTCTGATCATAGAGTCCCAGGGATTGACATTAGGGATAACTCACTAAGCAGCTATTTGATTTGTTTAACTTAAACAAAAAGACAAGCAAAACAATCTGAGATTTCCTTGATAGTCATAGCTCCTTTTCCAACTCCCAGGTATAAGTCAGTTCCAAAGCTTTAGTAAAGTGGGTGCCTAGGAACCCAAATAGAAGAACCTCCCAAAATCGTCATGTGCTTGTGCATAGAAATCTGCATTCAGTCTTCCTTAAAGACACTTGCAGCCATTGAACAAGAGAACACTTAGAGGTTGGGGTTATCACAGTCTTAGAGGAAACCTTAAAACTTCAGTTATATTTGGAGGTTAAAGGATCAAGTGATGTATGGAAATTTGACAAGAATCTGCTTTACAGCAGGTCCACCTCTGTGCTCATCCTAAAGTTATTTTCCTAATTGTTAAATATTGATACACAAATATTCAGTAACAATAAGAGCTCTCATACTTATTTTCTGATATACAGATGAAGTACTGTAATAAACGCTCTCATTTCTTAGCAATATAGTAAATATAAAGTTCTATGTAGTGGAAGGCAGTAGTGGGCACATAGAACCTCCACTCCTAACTTCTCAAAGAAAGCAACAAACAAAACTACTATAGAAAACCCATACTTTCAACATAATTAGAAAACTTTAAAGTACTTGTTAGTAGAAAAATAAACACAAAATCCTACCAAACAAAGGTATTACCCACTGTCCTTGCCACATTATTTGAATAATACAAAGATGGTTCTAGAAAAATTGCACTAAAGAGAGTATATAGGAATTTATGGCATGCCTAAAATTGATGGTAAAAAAAAAATTACCTAAAAGGAAATCCACACAAATACAAACATACTTGTATTTTTGTTTCAGAGCACAGCCTATAGGAAAGGTTTAAAGTGCTTTGGGGTCTGTGGAGTCAGACTTGGGAAAGTAATGTTTCAAGGGAAAAAGAGGGTTAGATGGAATGAATGGGTGACTTTGGAAACTGAGCAGAAAAGAGAAAAATAAGCAAAAGGAGAAAATTTAGTAACCTTCAAGATTAAAAACTAAAAATAAAAAGGTACACAGAACTTCTCTTTTCTCCCACCTATCCCCTTTCTCCCAAATTAGTAAAGAAACAATTCTTTGCTACACTGACTGAAGATATGCTTTTGAACCTGGAATCCCATAACCCATTCAACCACCCTCCCTGTGTACAGAATGCAGAGAGACAAAAACAGCCAGTCTATTTATCTATTGATCTTTCGACTTTTAAGATTTGGGGAAAATTAAAACCCAAACAGTTCCAATGATAAACATTTTTATAATAAATTAAAGTCTATTAAACTCAGAAAACTTAAAAAGATAATGTAATATCAGGAATGAAGATTAAATTACAAGTTTCTTAAGAAAGAATAAATGTAATTAAAGACAGTATAAGGGGCATTTACGAAAAACAGGAAAACAGAGACAATAATAAAAATTAGATTTAAGAAAACAATCAAAAGGATTAGAAAGGAAGTGGTTGAAATGAAAGAAAGGCAAAGAAGAAATAACATGTGTAATTGGCATTCTAAAGGAGATTTAAGAAAACACAATAATGCAACAAAAATAGTATTTAAAAGTATAATTTGTTATTTCTACTTTCAGTGATGACTATGAAAACTCAGCTAGACAAAATCTTTTCCAGACAACAGCTACAAACTCTGAAAAAAAATACAAAGGGTGGTTGCTGGAGAGAGAACAGAAGCAGGCAGATTTTATGGAGTCCATGAATAGAAGCAAGAGTTGTATAGTGAGTTCTCTCTGATTTGTTGGTGTTTGTTTATTTGTTTATTTTTTATTTTGGGAAAGGTGCAGTTGCTAGGGCCACTGGTGGAAAAAATTACAGTCTTTCTGGCTAGAGAAAAATTACAGTCTTTCTAGCAAATTCAGACTGGGAAAAACATAGGCACTGGAGAAGGAGATATATTTCCAAATAAAAAAGAGCCAGAGAAGGAATATTTGATTCATGTCTGCCCCCATCTCAGGATGATTTATGTACCATGCATGGTTGAAGTAGGCTCCAAAAATCTTAGCTTAAAAGTTTTTTATCTGAGATTAGAGCTAGTTCCAGGAATGAATTTGCAGTTGAAGTCCAACCAAGTTAGATATTTGCTAAAACAAACAAATAAACAAACAAACATATAAACCTGAAAACCAACTCATCAGCAAATAATAGCAAGCCAGAGTCTCCTTAACAGCAATACTGTCCAGGATGCAATCCAAAATTACCTGACATAAGAAGATCTAGGAAAATAGAACTCATTGTCAAGAGGAAAATGGTAAAGGAATACCAAAATCGAGATGACTCAGATTTTAGATTTAGCAGATAAATATTTTAAGAAAGCTATATGTCCTCAATAATGGAAAAGAAAATATACTTAGAATGAAATAAAAGATACATACAGGCTGAAAATAAAGGTTTAGAAAAAGATATTCCATGTAAATGGAAACTAAAAGAAAGCAGGGGTAGCTACCCTTATATCAGACAAAATAAACTTCAAGCTGAAGACTGTAATACAGACAAAGGAAGTCATTATAAAATTATTAAAAGGTCAATCCAACAAGAGGATATAACATTTGTAAATATTTATGCACCTGACATAGGAACACCTAAATATATAAAGCAAGTATTAGCATACTCGAAAGGAGAAATTGACAACAATGCAATAATAGTAGGGGATTCAATAGTCCACTTTCAACAATAGATGGATCATCCAGACAAAAATCAATAAGGAAACATAGGAATTAAAATACATGATAGATGCCCTAGCTGGTTTGGCTCAGTGGATAGAGCGTCAGCCTACAAAGAAGGTCCCAGGTTTGATTCCGGTCAAGGGCATGTACCTTGGTTGCGGGCACATCTCTAATAGGAGGTGGGCAGGAGGCAGCTGATCCATGTTTCTCTCCCATCGATGTTTCTAACTCTCTATCCTTCTCTGTAAAAAAATCAATAATATATATATATATATATATATATATATATATATATACATATATACATACACATGATAGAGCAGATGGACTTAACAGACTTTTACAGAACATTCTGTCCAGTAGCCGCAGAAGACACATTCATCCAAAGCACACATGGAACGTTATCCAGGATAGATCATATGTTGTGATCCAAAGGTCAAAATTATCATTGTCATTGGGATGCCAACGGGACTGCAGGGGCAGCATCATGGCTGTGGTGGGAAAAGGTGCAGGCTGGGCTGCATGTGTATGATGATACCTTGGTACTACTGTAAACTGCCGAGTGCTTGGTGCTCAGCTTGAAGAGCTGAGCTTGCTGCTCACCTGGTGTGGGATTCTGGAGCTGGGAGGGCTGGTCCTACATCTCATGACTCAAGTCTCTGTTCCCAGCTCCCACATTCAAGCATCTCTTAGGACAACTAGCGCAAGCACCATAGGACCCAGAGAAATAGAAAGCCCTACCACACAAAGCAGAAATGTGAGATGGTACACCACACTGCCAACACTAAGATCGACCTGGGGCAAACACACAGTCCATGTGTGTGGGAGTCAATAATAAGTCCCGAGCCTTGAGGCTGGATGCTGCAGCTTCTCCCAGGGTTGCAAGAGCAAAACAAGGATTGTGATGTTGTCTCTATGCGTCCAACAGTGAACTGCCCACGCCAAGACCCTGTTAAAAAACTGAAACAGGTGCTCATTAACAACACACCGTGTTGACAGTGATACAGTCCTGCTAGGCACTGCCCTGGGCCACAAGATGGGGGCCAAGCTGACTCCTGAGGAGGAAGAGATTTTAAACAAAAATCGATCCAAGAATATTCAGAAGAAATATGATGGAAGTAAAAGCAATACCCAAATCAGCAGTTTTCTAGAGGTACATTTCCAGCAGGGCAATCTCCTTGCAGCCTTACTTCAAGACCAGGTCAATGTAGCCGCACAGATGGCAATGTGCAGTAGGGTAAGAAGCTGGGGTTGTAGCTGAGGAAAATTAAGGCCCGAAAGGCATATAAATCCTCCTCCCTCCTATCTTAGCTCATGGAAGAAAGGTGTTTATTGTTCTAAAAAATTAGCATTGCTAGTAATTGGACTAATCAACAGCATGTACCTCCTGATGTTAGGCACTAAAAAGGCAGTCTCATTTCTATTGTATTCCTGCCAACAAAGCATAACTTGAATCAAACCATAAGGAGCTATCAAACGAACAGGAACTGAAGACAGTCTATGAAGTAACTGATCTGTTCTACTGTTATTTGTTTGTTTTTATTTGTTCTTTTTACTATGAAGGCCTTTACTGCAGAATTGGCAACATCTAGTGATATCTGTGAAACTAGACAATGTCTCATTCATGTTAGTGTCTTCGTTTTAATTTGTTATGGATATTTAACAAAATTATAAACTTAAAGAAAATGTACACTATAGTATCTAGGGCTAAAGAGGCACCATGTATGCAATTTCCTTTTAAATGAATAAAAAACAAATGATAATAAAAGAGAAAATAGTAAGAAGGAGAAAGAAGAAAAAGAGATCATGGAAAAGGAAAGAAAGAATAAAATAATGCTGGGTGAAAGGAACAGTTTGCTGTTCTTTCAACTTTTATGTAAGATTTATATTATGTCAAAAATAAACATTCTCAGTGGGAAAAAGCATAAGGATATAGATGCTGAGGGCAGCCCCATAATTCAAGTCTTGAAAGTTGCAATGTTAGCTTGTGTCCACTTCACTTTCCAGCTTGACCAGTGGGGAAGATGGATTGGCCATTCAGAGCCCATTAGTAATTGTAAGTTCAATCACAGGATGACACCAATTAAAGCTGCTGCTCCATATGTGGTCTCCTTAATAGAACAAATCCAAAAAGCCCTTGGGACCTGACATGTAGCTAATGATTTGTTTTTGTTGTTGTTGTTGTTTTTTCAGTGCTGGTAAAGAACAACTACTAGAGATTACAGTATGATTGACAACCTTTCCTTGAGGTAATGTAAACCATCCAGCTTTGTCCCAGGCAAGCATCTTGACCAGCAGACATGTTGTGTTCAATCAATGGGGATATGGGATGGGTGTTGGAGGATGGAAAGTTTTATTACTGCTGTGGCCTTATGATAACTGCAGATATGAGGATTGAAACATCAACTCATATTTCCTTTTTTAATGTGTTAAGGATATATTTGTACATTTAACTAATTTCCTTTTTATTTCAACTCCCCCTATTAATACCAGGTTTACTATTAAGTAATGTCACCATTTTGTTCATGGTCCATGATGCCATCATGGAATTGCCCCATAGGTAGAAAAGAAATGGTCATCCCCTCAGAAGTAGAGAGGCTACTGAGCTCTAAGTTGTAGAGGCTCATGATGCTTTATCATCCTCTTCTTGGGAAGAATGTGAATCTATATTAAGTTGTATGAGTGATAACTGAATTTTAGTGGAACACTTTCTATTTTTAAGCTTAAGAATGAGGAAGAAGATGTACGGGATTATTCCATGTCTAAAGGTAGACTGTGGGGGACATTTGTCATTCTTGGCTTCCCAACATCTAAACTGTGAATTGTAGAAGAAGGATTGCAACCTGAGGTTATTCAGGAAGCACTTGTGGTTGGCTGCCACAGATTTGAGCTTTCACAGGAAAGGAATGACCTCACCAGGCTGTGGTAGAATTTTTGGCTGTGTCCTATATCCTTTAATTACTGACTATTTCCCAAGCCTGTTTTGAACATTACTAATAATTTTGTAAATTACCCAATATAATTTCAATAAATCCAATATCTGAGTAAATTAGGATGTTGTCTACAATACAACCTAAGCTGCTGTAGCAAATAATCTCACAAATAGATATTTTTTTTTGTCGTGTAAGTGTTAAGATGTTTGTAATTCAGAACTGTCAGTCAACATGTTACCGTCGGGGAGAGGTCCTTGACCTCTCCTGCTGTTAGTGGGAGTGTAATTCTTGTGATATCCAGAGAAAAGGAATTTTCTGGGACTCGATTGGGAGGATGAGGTATTGCAGAAAGCTTGATTTCTGTGGAATTACCCCTGAATTTCCAAGGTCCGGAAGTGCAGCTGTGACTTTAATAGAGCTAAAATCAAAGCTGGTGTCCAGAGTGTTCATTCCATGTCAGGGAATAGTCCAATCCAACATCATGCTACTTTAGTTTGTGTTCCCAGCTGCAGTCCATCAGTCCGTTGCATGTAGGGTCTGCATGTCCACATGGCTATGTAGTTATGGAGGGAACATGGACAGGAGCAAAGCCAAAGGAACCAGAGAACCATGATATCGTGTCAGTTAAGCCACCTCCCTCCCTTACTACTGCAGCGGCTCATCCTCAGGCAGGATGGTTGAAGAGCTTCCGGGGAGCCTGGAAAATTAGAAGTTGCCTGTGTGCATAGTGCTGTTTTGGTGAGGGTCCATGTGTGTACACATGTGCTTGGATGCTTTGGTTGACTATAGACAGCTATCACAATCATCAGATTATTTAAATAAATATAAAGAAGTCAATAAAAGAATTACCAACACTTTTATCCTTGTGATAACTGTTATGGTAAGTCATTTTTACACTTATTTCCAACAACAAGCTTTTCCTGGTTTTGTTCCATTTCTGATAGGAGGGCTCAGTTTGCCAGAAGGCACCTCCCAATTCCGCATTTGAACTGAGTCTTTCGTGTCATTGATCCCACTCTATGCGTTTCACAGCCTCAGCTCTCATTTCTCCCCACCTGCAACTTGTTTCTTTTACTCTCATGTGAAAGGGTTGTGAAGGAAAGAACCATCCAGCTCTTGGTCAGTATAGCCTGGGCTGTAACAATATACATGTGACCACAGGAAAAGCCTTACCATGAAATTTTTAATTGGAACATGGCCTGTTGATTTTGTATTGTGATGTTGCCATTTTGTGGCTGAGAAAACTGGTTTTAGAAGAATGTCTGCCTGGTATGGCATGAAATTGGGTTATTAAAAAAGCATACAAGCCCAGAAGCGTGAATACATGTAGCTTTTCTTGGATGACTAGTAGAGTGAATGCCCTTTAAAAGTAGATAGATTGTCCATTGTTGAAGGCTTTCAGTTGGATCCTTGAAATTTTGGAAAGAATGGCCAAAAAATTGTTACTCCTAGGAAAAATACATTTGGTGTTTTTATTTTAAAAGACTGGGGTATAATAATATGATGACCTTTGAAATTTAGATTTCTAGAACTTATCTTAAAACTCTCACATGTTCTCACCATTTAATTACATAGAATTTTTAATTTGTTTAACTACAGGGTTTTATAACCAAGTTCATTGGTGGAAATTAAATAAAAAATAGGAATTAAAAGATTTCATGAGCTCTCTGATGAATCTTTACTGGATAGTCTATCATCTATTACCAAGTCAAGTTCTTGAATATATAAAGCTAATTTTAATTTAATTTATTGGGGTGACATTGGTTAATAGGTTATATAGGTTTCAAGTGTACATTTCTATAACATATGATCTATATGTTGCCTTGTGTGCCCACCACCCAAAGTAAAATCATCTTCTGTTATCATATGTTTGGCCCCCTTTACCCTTTGCTAACCTTTCACCTGCCCTGTTCCCTCTGGTAACCACCATAATTTGTCTGTGTCTATGAGTTTCATCTTATGTTCCACATGTGAGTAAAATCATATGGTTCTTAGCTTTTTCTAACTTATTCCACTTAACATGATATTTCCAAGTCCATCCATGTTGTTACAAATGGCAATATTTCATATTTTCTTGTGACTTAGTAGCATTCCATTGTATATATCTATCTATATCTATCTATCTATATCTATCTATATCTATATCTATATATCTCTCTCATATATATATATGTCATCCTGTTTATCCAATAACCAAGTACAGTAAAGTTGCATGATACAAAATCAATGCACAAAAAGTCCATTGTATTCCTATATACTAACAATGAAAGTTCAGAAAAAGAAATGAAAAAAAATTTCTTTTGAAATTGCAACAAAAAGAATAGAATACCCAGGAATAAACTTAACATAGAATGTGAAGGACTTATATACTGAAGACCACAAAGCATTATTAAAAATGATTTAAAAAGACACAATGAAATGGAATAATATTTCATGTTCATAGATTGGAAGAATCACCATAGTTAAAATTCCTATATTATCCAAAATAATATGCAGATTTAATGAAATCCCCATCAAAATCTCAGACATTTTCTTAAAGAAATAGAACAAAAATTCATCAGATTTGTATGGAACCACAAAAGACCCCAAGTAGCTAAAGAAATCCTGAAAAAAAGAACAAAACCAGAGCCTGACTTCAAATTGTACTACAGAGCAATGATAATCAAAACAGCATGTATTAGAAGAAAAACAGATACACAGACCAATGGAACAGAATTAAAAGCCCAGAAATATAACCATATGAATATTGGCAAATAATTTTTGACAAAGGAACCAAAAACATACAATGGAGAAAAAAAAGTCTTTCAATAAATGGTGCTGAGAAAATTGGAAAGCCACATGAAAAAGAATGAAACTAGATTACAGTTTGCCCCCATGTACAAAAATTAATTCAAGATGGACTATAGACCTAAATATAAATCCTGAAACAATAAATTGCATAGAAGAAAACATAGATAACTAAACTTACGGACCTTGATCTTAGAGAAGATTTTATAAATTTGAACCCAAAGGCAAAAATAAATGAATGGGACTTTATCAAACTAAAAAGCTTCTGCACAGTCAAGCTAAGAATTCTCCTCCCACATCCTTCCTAAAAAGAGTTGTATATACCCTCTATATATGGGTGGCCAAATGTTTTCAAATAGAAACTAAATAAGTGGTCAGACTCTGGTAGAATATTTGAAAAAAGCACTTGTATTTGAATTCTGAATCTGGGATGTTGCAAGATCATTTTAAATGAATTATGTGATATGTGTAAATGATACCATGTTGATTCCTAAAGCTAAAATTGATCAATTCTTATGAGAAAGGACATTTAGTTTTTGGTTTGAATAATTTTGCAAAGAAATTCATCTGATAAAGGTTGCTCAGTGATTTCTCTCTCCCTGCTTGTTTTTCATATTCTATGCTTATGCCTTCTTGTCTCTCTATGCTCCCTCCTGTCATCATCCCACTTTCCCTCTTCCCTCCGTCTCTTCTCTCTTTGCCTCAGATTTTCTCTCTCTCTTCCTCTTTCTATCTCTATCTCTATCTCTCTACATGGTTAATGGAGAGAAAATTAAAATGGAACTCAGCCAAGTAAGTTGGGAAATAGAGCAGTTCATATCCTGATAGACCCCTATAACTCAAACTTCTTCATTATGTGAAAGCAAGATTTTATTTCAGGTTAATAAATCAATATGTTGGATAGGCAGATTTATCTTTTGAGTGACTTAGAATATTTTGACAAGTGGCCAAATTGGTCATGTTTATGAGCACATCTTTCACAGCCTTTGCTAATGGAGAAACTCAGGTCAGACCTTTAGACCCTACCGCCAAGTGACAGGAAGTAAGTCATTAATAGTTGGTAGTAGATGCTGGTCTTAAAAACTCTTATGAGAATGACCCAAAGGTTCCTTTAAAACAGTGGTTCTCAACCTTCTGGCCCTTTAAATACAGTTCCTCATGTTGTGACCCAACCATAAAATTATTTTTGTTGCAACTTCATTAACTGTAATGTTGCTACTGTTATGAATCGTAATGTAAATATCTGATATGCAGGATGGTCTTAGGCAACCCCTGTGAAAGGGTCATTCGACCACCGAAGGGGTCGCGACCCACAGGTTGAGAACCGCTGTTTTAAAAGAAGTTGCTATAACCAGGAAAATGAATGGGAAGAATATCTAAAGCTGTTCTTTCCATGAGATTTG
The DNA here is from genome assembly GCF_028538775.1 of Myotis yumanensis. Taxonomy (NCBI): domain Eukaryota; kingdom Metazoa; phylum Chordata; class Mammalia; order Chiroptera; family Vespertilionidae; genus Myotis; species Myotis yumanensis. The sequence continues at coordinate 28,691,154 of NW_027223759.1, read as the reverse complement.
GTCATAGACTCTGAAGGCATTAGAGTGTGGTTTACCCAATGTCCTTTTGTGGCTTCCGGGATCCCATTCAGGATACCGTATTACATTCAGTCACTATGTCTTCTCTTAACTGAGACAGTTTCCCAGACTTTCCTCGGTTTTGATGACTTTTATAGTTTTGATGTATTTTGACTCACCTAGAATTTGTCTGATGTTTTTCTTATGAGAAGCTCAGGTTTCTTTACTGTAAAGTCACTCTTTTATTTTCCCTCTTTTCATGCTGTTCTCTCTGGAAGGAAGTCACTATGCTAAGCCTGCACTTGAGTGGTGAGTTATGTTCCCTTCCTTGATGGTGGAATATCCAAATAAGTATTTGAAATTATTCTGCATGAGAAAATGATCCCTTCTCCCTCATTTATTTATGCAACACTTATTTATATTTGTATGGACCTCAGGATATTTGTTTCATGTTTTGGGTTATAGCCCAAATACTAGGCAGCTGGTATTTTCAATTATACATTGTGAGTTTTATTTGTAGCAATACAATGGTATGTCAAAGGCACTTTAGGGGCTCAAAACTAAGATTTTTAAGTTACTGTGTACATCTCATGCCATAAGACTGTTAATGGGGCAAAGTATTGTTTAAATACCAGCTAGATTTTTCCACATCTGCATAATATAGTTTACATATTTTGTGGTATTGACATTACACAAAATGTAGAGTGTCAAACATGCATTTAATGTTTATAGTAAAAACACATTTGTGGCCATTAAAATATTTAGAGTCAAAGGTATCACATTCCAATTTTTGAAGATCATTTAACCTCTACTATATCATCAAGAATGCTTTGTATTATGCCAAATCATAGTTAAAGAAACTAAATTTAATAAATATTGCCTAGATGTTCTGTATTAAACTTAAAAAGAAAAAAAAATCATCTGAGATTATTGCACTAAACTTAAAATATCAACATTTCAAACAAAAGAACTCTCTCACTATTTTTTAATAAGTACACTCTCATATCCTATGAATATCACTAATTCTAATAATTAATGGCAAATTTCAGAAGAAAATGAGGCATGCCAAGAAAGGACTGATTAAAAACCCTCATCTTGCTCAATCATTTGTCATTCTAAATGGATCTCCTTGTATTCTGCTACTAGAAAGCATCAGCAGCCTCTCAGAATTTCCCCGTGAAGTGTGGATAAGAGGAATTGATATATCACCATTAATGAATCTTTATTATTATTGCATTATGAACATAGACTGTCAAGGCAGTGGATCTCAACCCTTTTAATATCACAAGCTATTTTGAGACTTTGATGAAATCTATGGATAGATTGTTTCGCAGGAAGAATACTCAGATCACTAACTGGCTCCATGGACCCTCATAAGATCCATAAATAGTCTATGAATCCCCTATTAAAAACCATTGGTCTAAGTCATTTGCCATTTCTAAGCAGAAAGTCACGGTGAGGAAAGATCTTGGGTTCCTGACTACAGACATGTGAGCATTGGGTCCTACTTTCTTCCTGACCTCTTAGGCGCTTTATCCTCCCCCATAAAAACCCCTAACACTGAGGTGAAAATTCCAGGAAGGCAGGTATGAAGGGTACCCCTAAGCTAAGCAAGTTAGCAAGTTGCCTAGCATGAGCTAAACACTAATTAACCTTTCTAAATAAAAGAATGGATTAATGGATGTGTGAATGCAGTAGGACCCAACACAAGTTTTCCTATTAAATTTATGTCACCACCACCAACACACACACCTCTAACTTTTCTACCTTTCCTTATAAAATTCAAACTAATTAAGACATTGAGAAAAAATTAAAACCCTACAACCTCAAAGATTTTATAGAATGAGATGTAGTTTAGTAATGCCACTTTTCACAAATTGTCCCACTCTCAGTATTGGTCCAGTCAACTAAAGATTTAGGATTTGTGAGTCAGCAGAAGGAAGTCTTAGTAATATCACAAGAAAATGTATCAACTTGTTTTAATACAGCAAGCAGAGTATATGAATAACTCCCCCATGTACTCGAGGTCACAGTGCTTATGCTTTTGTGACTCACAAGACTTGACCGAGGAATCGTGTGTGCCACTGTTCAAAGCAATCCTCAGAGCAGGTCCCTGTTATTTCTAAATCAAAGGAGATTTGCATCGAGTTGCCAGCACTTTGAATAAGTAAGCCAGATGCCAGTGCAAAATTTTCCTGAGTTCCAGAATATCCAGGTCAAACAATGAGAACATCAGACACCTTTTCATGCTTAGCTTTCATAAATAACTCACATTCAGCCTTTTTGAAAAAATACTACCCATAATAATTCCTGAAGATTTTCCAAAGAGCTGAACTTGTTCTTCAAATGATTAGAAACACAAAATAGGAGTTGTAATAGGAAGGGACTGGCAGTGATTGTTAAAATCAGTTTCATATGTGTTTATATAATCATCGGAGTTTGATAGTTTTAAATGTTGTTAATGTGATTATTTAACTTTCATTATGGTAAATTTCAAATATGTACAAAAGAAAGAGAAATAGAATAATGAATTCCTGTATAGCCATCACTTGGCTTCAAATATTATCGACATAAGTCCAATTTTTTCTTCCCTATTCCAACCCACTTTTCCCAACACTTGCTCCCCAGCATTGGATTATTTAGAAACAAATCCAAGGCCATTTAATTTTATTAATAAATATTTCAATATGCATATCTAAAAAGATAAGGACTTTTAAGGCAAACATATCCACAATATATAATCACAGAACAATATAAAAATAAAAAAAATTTCTTAACCTTATCAATATCCAAATAATATGCACATTTGAGAGGAATGATTTTTTTTTATTTTAAAGATGATGAGATTTTATAAATGCAAATCAGAAGTGCCAAACTCACTAAAGTTATTTTATTTGGGAATGGGTGTCAAAATTGTTATTTTATGTGATTATATATATATATATATATATATATATATATATATATATTTGCTTGTTACATTTTTTGCAGAAATAAATGTAAACAAAACACAACTTTATTATGAGTGTAGAAATAAAAGGAACCATAAGAAGACAAAAAGACTGATGTAGTCAAGGAAAGAGTGAGCATTCCTATCTGATGATTTCTCCTTTCTCCATGAAATAGGAGATGAGTTTATCTGCAAAAATGGATGGAGATGTGATAGGGATGGAAGTCTGAAGAGAGCAGAAGAGGGTTAAGTAGATACCTAGTTAGAAAGAAACACTATTGAAAACTTCATCTCATGGCACATTCTGGTTCCACATCACAGAATAAATATAATATTCTTGATGTAAAACTTTAAATAGATTAATAGATGAAGAAAAGTCAAAGGGTGCTAAGCTATTCATCTTATATAAAGAGGACCCAAAATGAACATTTTAATTTTGTCTTTGATATTTAGATAAATGTAAGTCAAGGAGTGCTTCTGAAAAACTTCAAGATAACTATTAGAATTATTACTTGCATCTAGGCCTTCAAAAACACTGATTAATTTAAGCAAAGCAATCAGCAATCAAATCCAAAACAAAAAGATTATATATTAAAGCATAGAAAAAGGAGATATCAATGGGCAATTAAAACAAAAAATTAGAAACTTAGAGCTAATTGATTATAATAACAAAAGTAAACTGGTTAAATCCCCCAATTAAAAGTCAAAGGCTCTCAGATCAAAGTTCAACAATTACATGCTGCTTACCAGAGACAGATTCATAACAGAGACTGAAAGGTTAAATGTGAAAATGGGAGAATTCTGTGCCTCAGTTCCTTCATCTTTAAATTGGGGATTAAAAAACACCCATGTCACACTTCCTCTCCCTTCAATTTAAATGAGTTAATACATATAAAGTGATTCGAACAGGGCATTTCATGTACTAATAAGTAGTTATATGTTTACTATATTAAATTTATAGTAAAACAACAAAGGAAGAAACAGGAACTATTTTATATGATAAAAAGGGAATTAAATCCTATCTAGTAGAGGAATGCTATGCTGACATTGAAAATGATGTCCAGGAAGACAACATTAAAAAATGCTAATAATATAATGTTAAGTAAAAAACAAAAATGCAAATCATAATGTAGATTATCCTACTACCATTATATATGCTAGATTTCTAAGTATATGCAAAGGTGGAAGTTTGTGCAAAGATTAAATGTGGAATATTTAAAATGGGTAATTAATTTACCCATCACTTTAATTCCCTCTTTTTTAATTTTTTAAAGTTATATTTTTTGAGCTAAAAAAAACCCACAAGTTTTCAGATAGTGTGCTTTACAATCTTTCTCATCAAGGTTGAAAAGGGCATTTGTTGGATCTTGTATTTTTTTATTACCGTTTTCCCTGTGAGATGGTTAAAGTGATTGGAAGAGAATTGAGATCAGAATTCAGAGTTACTGAAATCATTATTTTATTTCTTTTTGGGCGATTAGACTGGCTCTGGACCATAGCTGCAGAATCAGCTTGGCATGACCATCGAGGTTTCTGGCAGATATGTCCCATTTGTTTTCTGCTTATGTTGTTATGGTTGAATTACACATGGTGCAAGTTTCCACTGACTCATTTTTAATTTTTTTTTTTTGCCACTTTCATTCCCATATATGTTTGCTCTCACTCTGCTAAGGAAAGTGGATTGGATCAGCCACACTGGAAGCTGATGGCTTTTATTAATCCCTCCATCTTTCTTTGTAAGCATGTTCAATCTCACCAACTGTTCAGACACTAAATCATCCACACGTAGGGTGTTTCTGAGATGCAGGTTCTGTGCTGACATGCACTGGGGGCAATCTTGGTAAAATACATGTGGATTCAGCTTTGGTTATTTCCATGGAGGGTGGGCTGGTGCAGGGACAGACTGCTTTTCATGAGCATTCCATACAGGTCCCCGGACAGCTCAGCTGAGCAGGAAAGGCCAAATCTGGATCTCGGAACAGTTCAAAGTCACCTTTTGCTTCAAGTGGATAGCCATGCTCCCCTTTGTCTGCTGGTGCAAACAGAACTTATCATGTCAGCATGTGGAGCTCAGGCTGACTTGAGCATGTCTCCTTGAGAGGAACACTTGTAACCAGGAGAAAATGGGTTCAGGGAGTGGTGAGGACACTTGACTTGGCGTTAAATGATGTTTCATACGCTTCTCGAGGTGTGCTTCAATTTGGGCACGGTCACTCCAGAGATGTGGCTCATCTCCCCTTTGACTGATCACAGGCAATTCAGAGTATCATATAGCTCTCCTTTAGAAACTGCCTGTGAATTTAAACAGCTGCTGCACACGCAGGAAGGTGACAGAGTCAATTTGGCTTCTTGTGAAGGGTGTTACCATTGTTTTGTGGAGAAGATTAGAGAAGCATGTCTAATCTAATTGTCTCCCAATAATAGAGTCACTTTAAGACAGTCTCTTATAATGGAATTTCATCCCCGGCTTTTAAAATAGTGCCTTCTGAGTAATCTGGACAGGCTGGCTAATTCCTCGTGCTGTGTAGTCTGAAAAGTGAGACTGGTCCATGAGCCTATTTCCCAACACCCATCCATGCTCTTTGTTACGCTCCTGCATCCTCTGGGGGGTGGGAAAGACTCCTCCTACCAGAAGGTTTTGAGATGAGTCAGAACAGGGTATTAATTTAATAAAATCCCATGGCTAAGTTTTTCTCCCTATTATTTCTGATCCCAAATTATGTTCACAAACCTGCAAATTAGCCTATCAGAGATTGTTAAAGAGCTTGTGTTATAAGCATATTCCAGGGTGAAAAAATGACAAAATTAAATGTTTCAAACTTGAATATAAGCCCTCCAACATTGTTATTGTCCTATGGAAACCTTAAGTCACCTTGTGTGTAAAGTAAAAAAAAAAAAATAATAATAATAACAACAATTAACATCCAAAATGAGGAGAAATTCTTGGTTTTTAGCATCTCTACAATGGTTGTTAATCTAATCTTAAACTCAGTTGGTAGAACTTTCTCAACTGGAGGTAAACCTTGGTTCTCTGCACTTATTTGTGGGACTCTCTTTACACAAGTATATTCACAGGGCAGCATTGGAATCTTTGCTACCTTCTTAGAAAACTCAGAAATTCAGAAATTTGTGATTGTTGAAGTTCCAAAAACAATTTTTAATTTCAATTTTTTAAAATCCAAAAATCTCTTAATTTTTCTTTCTCAGCTCTCGAGGACTGGATGAAATACAGACTTGTCCCAGTGGTCTACTCTTCATAGATGCTTGTGGGGGTGGGTTATTTTTTATAGGATTGCCATAACGATGTACTACAAACTGGGTGCTTCAAAAACAGAAATTTATCAATGAGTCTCATGTTTCTGGAGGCTAAAGTCTAAAATCAAAGTATTGGCAGGATTGGTGCCTCCTGAAGGTTGTGAGGAAAGGATCTGTTCCAGGTCTCTTTCCTTGGCTTGTAGATGGCTGTCTTCATGTTTACATTGCATTCTCACTGTACTCATGCCTATCTTCAAATTTCTCCTTTTGTAAATCCAACAGTCCTATTGGATTAGGACCCCTCTTAATGACCTCATTGATTAATCTGATTACTCATGTCAAGAGCCTATCTCCAAGTAAGGTCACATACTGATGAACTGGGGGTTGGGACTTCAACATGTGAATTTGTGGGGGAACACAATTTAGCCCACATCAGTGGGCATCTTCAGTTCTGGGTTTCTCTGGCCAGGACATAGAATAGTCTTATGACACCTACCTCCCCGGGAAGATTCCCTTCACCCTCTACATATGATTCAGCTGGGAAGTGGCTGTTGGCTGATTCCTGAACTCAAACTTCAGAGCCAAGGGTACCCTTGCTCCCCAAGCCCTGCTGTTGTTCTGTCTACCGCACATCTTTTTTTTTTTTTTTTTTTTTTTTTTATTTTCCTCTTAAAGTATTACAAAGGGTATTACATAAGTATCCTTTTCCCCCCCCCCGCCCTTGACAAACCACTACCCTCCCTTACCCCCCAGTGTCTTATGTCCATTAGTTATGCTTATATGCATGCATACAAGTCCTTCGGTTGATCTCTTACTCCCCTCCCTCCTGCCCCCCAACTCTCTCTGGCCTTCCCACTGCAGTTTGACAATCAGTTTGAGGCAGCTCTGCCTCTGTATCTATTATTGTTCAAAAGTTTGTAATGGTCTTTATTATCCATGAATGAGTGAGATCATGTGGTATTTTTCCTTCATTGACTGGCTTGTTTCACTTAGCATAATGCTCTCCAGTTCCATCCATGATGTTGCAAATGGTAGGAGTTCCTTCTTTTTAACAGCAGCATAGTATTCCATCGTGTAGATGTACCACAGTTTTCTAATCCATTCATCTACTGATGGGCACTTAGGCTGTTTCCAGATCTTAGCTATGGTGAATTGTGCTGCTATGAACATCTGGGTGCATATATCCTTTCTGATAGGTGTTTCTGGTTTCTTGGGATATATTCCTAGTAGTGGGATCACAGGGTCAAATGGGAGTTCCATTTCCAATTTTTTGAGGAACCTCCATACTGCCTTCCATAGTGGCTGCACCAGTCTGCATTCCCACCAGCAGTGCACAAGTGTTCCTTTTTCTCCACATCCTCTCCAGCACTTGTCGTTTGTTGATTTGTTGATGATGGCCATTCTGACAGGTGTGAGATGGTACCTCATTGTTGTTTTGATTTGCATCTCTCGGATGATTAGTGACTTTGAGCATGTTTTCATATGTCTCTTGGCTTTCTGAATGTCCTCTTTTGAAAGGTGTCTATTTAGATCCTTTGCCCATTTTTTGATTGGATTGTTTATCTTCTTTTTGTTAAGTTGTATGAGTTCCCTATAAATTTTGGAGATTAAGCCCTTATCCGATATGACGTTGGCAAATATGTTTTCCCACGAGGTGGGTTTTCTTGTTGTTTTGTTGATGGTTTCTTTTGCTGTGCAGAAGCTTTTTATTTTGATGTAGTCCCATTTGTTCAGTTTCTCTTTAGTTTCAACTGCCCTAGGAGCTGTATCAGTGAAGAAATTGTTTTGGCATATGTCTGAGATTTTGTTGCCTTTGTATTCTTCTAGAATTTTTATGGTTTCCTGTCGTACATTTAAGTCCTTTATCCATTTTGAGTTTATTCTTGTGTATGGTGTAAGTTGGTGGTCTAGTTTCATTTTCTTGCATATGTCTGTCCAATTTTCCCAACACCATTTATTGAAGAGACTATCTTGGCTCCATTGTATGTTCATGCCTCCTTTGTCAAAAATTAATTGAGCATATTGGTTCGGGCTAATTTCTGGACTCTCTATTCTATTCCACTGATCTATATGTCTGTTCTTGTGCCAGTACCAGGCAGTTTTGAGAACAGTGGCTTTGTAATACAGCTTGATATCTGGCATTGAGATCCCACCTACTTTGTTCTTTCTCAGGATCGTTGCAGCTATTCGGGGTCTTTTTTTATTCCAGATGAATTTTTGGAGAGTTCGTTCTAGATCTTTGAAGAAGGCCATTGGTATTTTAATGGGAAGTGCGTTGAATGTATAGATTGCTTTGGGTAGTATGGACATTTTAATGATGTTGATTCTACCAATCCAAGAACATGGTATGTTCTTCCATCTGTTTATGTCTTCCTCTATCTCTTTTTTCAACGTCCTGTAGTTTTCTGAGTAGAGGTCTTTAACCTCTTTAGTTAAGTTTATTCCTAGGTATCTTAATTTTTTTGGTGCGATGGTAAATGGGATTGTTTTTCTGATCTCCCTTTCTGAAAGTTCACTGTTGGTGTATAGAAATGCCTCAGATTTCTTGGGGTTAATTTTGTATCCTGCTACATTGCCAAATTCATGTATTAAGTCTAGTAGCTTTTTGATGGAGTCTCTAGGGTTTTGTATGTATAATATCATGTCATCTGCAAATAAGGACAGTTTTACTTCCTCTTTTCCAATTTGGATGCCTTTTATTCCTTCTTCTTGCCTAATTGCAATGGCTAATACTTCCAGTACTATGTTGAACAGGAGTGGTGAGAGTGGGCATCCCTGTCTTGTTCCTGTTCTTAGGGGAAATGGTGTTAGTTTTTGTCCATTGAGTATGATGTTGGCAGTGGGCCTGTCATATATGGCTTTTATTATGTTGAGGTATGATCCTTCTATTCCCACCTTTCTGAGAGTTTTTATCAAAAATGGGTGTTGGATTTTGTCGAATGCTTTTTCTGCATCAATTGATATGACCATGTGGTTTTTTTCTTTCAATTTGTTTATGTGATGTATCACATTTATTGATTTACGGATGTTGTACCATCCTTGCATCTCTGGGATGAATCCTACTTGGTCATGGTGTATGATCCTTCTGATGTACTGCTGGATCCGATTTGCTAAGATTTTGTTGAGGATTTTGGCATCTATGTTCATGAGGGATATTGGCCTGTAATTCTCTTTCATTGTGATGTCTTTACCTGGTTTTGGTATTAGGGTGATGCTGGCTTCATAGAATGAGCTTGGAAGCGTTCCTTCCTCTTGAATTTTTTGTAGTAGTCTGAGGAGGGTAGGTTTTAGTTCTTCCTTGAATGTTTGGTAGAACTCCCCTGTGAAGCCGTCTGGCCCTGGGCTTTTGTTTGCTGGAAGCTTTCTGATGACTGCTTCAATTTCTTCCATAGTTATTGGCCTATTGAGGTTTTTAGATTCTTCCTGATTGAGTTTTGGAATGTTGTATTTTTCTAGGAATTTGTCCATTTCCTCCAGGTTGTCCAGTTTGTTGGAGTAGAGTTGCTCGTAGTATTGTTTAACAATCATTTGTATTTCTGTGGGGTCTGTTGTTATTTTGCCTCTATCATTTCTGATTTGGTTTATTTGGGACCTCTCTCTTTGCTTCTTGGTGAGCCTGGCTAGGGGTTTGTCAATCTTGTTTATCCTTTCAAAGAACCAGCTCTTGGTTTCATTGATTTTCTGTATTGTTTTTTTGGTCTCTATTTCATTGATTTCTGCTCTAATCTTTATTATCTCCTTCCTTCTGCTCACTCTGGGGTTTTCTTGTTGCTCTCTTTCTAATTCTTTGAGTTGTAGAGTTAGATGATTGACTACCATTTTTTCTTGTTTTTTGAGATAGGCCTGTAGAGCTATAAACTTCCCTCTCAGGACTGCTTTCATTGTGTCCCAGAGGTTTTGGATTGTTGTGTTTTCATTGTCATTAGTGTCCAGGATGTTTTTAATTTCTTCTTTGATGTCATCGGTAACCCAATCAATATTTAATAACATGCTATTCAGCTTCCAAGTGTTTGAGTATTTTGGGTTGTTTTTATTGTAGTTTATTTCTAACATTATGCCATCGTGGTCTGTGAAGAAGCTTTTTATGATTTCAATCTTCTTGAATTTGTGGAGACTTTGCTTGTGACCCAATATGTGGTCTATTTTTGAATATGTCCCATGAGCACCTGAGAGGAATGTATATTCCGCAGCTGTGGGGTGAAGTGTTCTGAAGATGTCAATTAAGTCCATCTGATCTAGTGAGTCATTTAGGATTGCTGTTTCTTTGCTGAGTTTTTGTCTAGCGGATTTATCCAGTGATGTCAGTGGTGTATTAAAGTCCCCTACTATGATTGTATTGTTGTCGATCTCTCCCCTGATATCTTCCAGAAGTTTTCTTATGTATGTGGGTGCTCCTGCATTGGGTGCATATATGTTTACCAGGGTTATATCTTCTTGTTGTATTGATCCCTTTAGTATTATGAAGTGGCCTTCCTTATCTCTGGTTATGGCCTTCACTTTGAGATGTACTTTGTCAGATATAAGTATTGCTACCCCAGCTTTCTTTTCCTTTCCATTTGCGTGAAAGATATTTTTCCATCCCTTCACTTTCAGTCTGTGTGAGTCCCTTCTAATGAGGTGGGTCTCTTGTAGACAGCAGATGTATGGGTCATGTTTTTTTATCCATTCAGCCACTCGATGTCTTTTGGTTGGAGCATTTAGTCCATTTACATTTAAAGTTATTATTGAAAGGTATTTGTTTGTAGCCATTTCTTTTTGTGTGTGTGTGTGTGGCTGTTTTCTTTCTGAGCTTGATATTTCTTCTTTTTACACCAGTCCCTTTAGCATTTCTTGCATGGCTGGCTTGGTGGTGATAAACTCCCTTAGCCCTTTTTTGTCTGTGAAGCTTCTTATTTCCCCTTCAATTTTGAATGATAGCCTTGCTGGATAGAGTATTCTTGGATTCAGTCCTTTGCTTTGCATCACTTTGTAGATTTCCGTCCATTCTTTTCTGGCCTGATGTGTTTCTGTTGAGAAATCATTTGATAATCTAATGGGAGATCCCTTGTATGTTACTTTCCGTCTCTCTCTTGCAGCCTGTAAGATTCTCTCTTTATCCTGAACATTTGCCATGGTAATTATGATGTGTCTTGGTGTGGGTCTTTTCGGGTTCACCTTGTTTGGGACTCTCTGGGCTTGTGTGACTTTTTTCTTCCCCACCTCAGGGAAGTTTTCTGATATTATTTCTTCGAATAGGTTTTCTAATCCATGTTCATCTTTCTGTTGTTCTGGCACCCCTATTATTCGTATGTTGTTTCGTTTCATGTTGTCCCAAAGCTCCCTTAGGCTCTCCTCCTGTCTTTTAATTTTTTTCTCCATTTGCCGTACAGTTTGAGTGTGTTTTGCTTCCTTGTCTTCTAATTCACTAATTCGGTCCTCCGCTTCTCCCAGTCTACTGTTGATACTTTCAATGGAGTTTTTTATTGAAGCTATGTCACTCTTCATTTCTTCTTGGGACTTACTTAAGTTGTTGATTTTTTCATCTGTTTCTTCTAGCTTCTTGCATAAGTAGTTGAGTTTTTCATCTGTTTCTTCTTGCTTCTTGAACATGTGGTGCATGTACTCTAGGAACCTTATTCTGAATTCTTTTTCCGTCATGTTGCATATCTCTGTCTCACTTAGCTGCTTTTCTGGCGAGTCCTCCTTTTCTTTCCTTTGGGGGTTTCTTTGCCTACCCATGTTTGATCTCGCTGACATATGTAGATGTTGAGGTGTTCAGTGGCTGCTCCCTGGGTGGCAGGGGCTCCTTGGGTTGTGGTTGCTGCTCAGACGGTTGCGGTAGCAGCTGCTTTCCAGTTGGCAGCAGCTCCTCTGGTGGGTGTTGTTCACAGCTGTGTTGGCTCTTCTGGCTGGTGGGGGGAGGCTTCACGTACAGTTGCTGTTCCACAGACAGAGGGTGTGGTGATCAGGAGGCTGTGGTGATCAGGAGGCTGCGGTGATCAGGGGGCTGCTGTTGCTTGGATCTGCTGCGTTGATTTAAAGGCACAAAATACAACAGAGCAAGGCACAACGTACCAGGCACTGAACACAAGTATATTCACAATATTAATAACTCCAAATAAAGGTGACCAACCGAATTAAGAGAATTAGGGGATAAGGGAGAAAGAAGAGAAGAAGATAAAAGAGAGAACAGAAAAGAAAAATAAGAAAAAAACAAACAAAAAATGAGTGCAAAAATAGAATTGAGAAAAAAGAGGGGGGAAAAAAGAGAGCGAAAAAAGAGAATGAAGTAGAAGTGGGGAAGAGACTCCCCGTATGAGGAGCAAACTCCAATAGAACTGCCACTAATCTCAACAAATTCCAGCAACAGATCCCTGGAGATGAATGCAAACTACAAACCACCAATAATATCCAGAGGGGTAAGGGAAAACAGAAGCACAAAAATAGCTGGGGTGGGGTGGGGGAGGGAAGGGAAAAACCAGCAGAAAAAAAAAAGAAAAAGAAAAAGAAAAAGAAAAACAACCTCACAACCAGTCCTAAAAAAGAAGAAAAAACACAAAACAAAACAAACAAACAAATTTAAAAAAAAAAAAAAAAAAAAAAAAAAAGCCCAATATATTCAACAATCAAGAAAACAATAGAAAGATAAGAGAGAAAAAAAAAAATGGTTGGAAAGTGAAGAAGGATAAAGAATAGGTGTATAAGGATTTAGAGCAGTAGATTGGAAATAGGATATATAAGTAGGGTGGAATTAGACAGGGGGTAAAAAGAGGGAATTGGGAAGGTCTGGAGCAGGAATAGGGTAAGAGAAACAGGACACCAAAAGGGGAAAAGTAAGGAAGAGGGTTTTAGCAAAGAGGTGGAATTGAGATAGGGAAAATTAATGCTAAAGGAACGATGAAAATAGAATGGAGAACACTAATCCCAAAAGAAAATAAAGAGAAAATAAAATGGCACTTTAAAAAATGGTAAAATGGTAGGAGTAATAATACTGGTTAAAAATAAAAATGTGGTAATTGAAAGGGTAAAATCAGGTGATGGAAAAAGAAGAAAAAGAGAAAAAAAAATTGGTTTCTTAGTAAAAAGGTGAAAAAATTAAAAAGAAAAAGAAAAAGAAAAAATTTGCAGTAGTGATGGTCTTTCGGTTCTTCTACTCTTCAGCCTGGTTCGCCTTGGTCCTGCCAGGTATTTAGGAGAGTGTTGCCTGCATTACACTGTTCCTCCGTGTTGTAAATCACAGTCCTGATTTTAAAGCAGGCCGTATTTGTGATCCAGTCTGCCTTAATTTGTATTCCCCTAAGAGTCAGTTTGTGGCTCAACCTCTGGGTGGCAGTGTTTTTGGGTTGGCCTCTGAGGCTATACAGCTTCTCTATCCTTTTTTAATCCTTACCCTGCTCTGTGTTGTTGGTGGGACTGAAAATCCCTCTATAGGCCAGACCCTGGTAACTCCCAGGGACTAATCAGCTTGTTTTAGTCCTTTATCTCATACAGGGTGGAATCTGGGTGTGGCTGTGCTCCTTGCCTAGGGGGCTGGGGGGAGGAATTCCACCCTCTGGAGGAATGGCTGCCCCAGTCCTGGGCCCAGGGGGGTCTCAGCACTCAATTCGCTGCCACCTCCTCCGGCTCCCCCTCTTTCCTCAGCCTCTCCCCAGATTCCCCTCGTCTGCACCTTCACCCTCTCTTCAGCACAGGTGAGTGTCTGTATCCGAACTGTCCTATGAGCAGGGTTCAGTGAAAACAAAGAAACAGACAAACGCCGGCCGGCCGCGGAAACGCTCCTCTTACCGGTCTGGGAAACGCTCCTCTTACCAGCACTGCATGGTCTGGGAAACGCTCCTCTCTTATGGGCACTGCACGGTCTGATCAGTTCCTCAGGATGCCCCCTTTAGTCTCAGTTCTCCGCAATCACAAAATCCAAATCTCAAATCTCCTGGCGCCAGCAAACCCGCGGAACTCCTTACCCTGGTCAGGGTCTGTGTCTGTCCCAAGAGACGCGGCTGTCTGCCATGCGGTCTCCCTCCGACCCTCTGGGCTCAGGTCTGGCAAACTTTCCTGCCCAGATCCCTGGTTTTTAACCTTTCCAGGGGAGGTCTGCCCTTCCAGGCTGCAAGCCGTCTCACCAGCTGAGTAAATTTGCCAATTCGGGGTGGGTGTTATTAGTTTCAGCTGCTTACTCCGTTTGCTCCGGGACAAGACCTGGGACGCGTCTGCCTATATCGCCACCATCTTGCTTCCTCCTCTGTCTACCGCACATCTTATGTAGCAGTGGGACAGGGCTTTCAGGTTTATCTTCCCTCTGTTCTTTCCCTGCTTCTTTCTGAATGATCCAGATGAAATGGTAATAGTTTCATATGCTGCTTAGGGTGGTCTTCTCCTTTCCCTAACACAGATTTTTGTCTTGGCTATACTCTCTTATGAAAAGTTTAAGAAAAAGCTTGCATATATTTATAAGTCAGGCTTATTTTTTGCAAAGGTCATCTTTTCTAGTCTGCATCAGGGGCCTGAGACTCTGCTGAAGTGGTTGAATTTGCTCAAGGCAGGTAAGACCTGAAAGGCTCTTGCTTTAGGCCTAACGGGTAGACCCCGAACTCTCTCAAGGCAGCCACATGCCTGTAAACAGAGCCACCATTCAGCTGCAGTGATCTGCCAAGGTGAGAATTCCAAATGACATACTAAGCTCAAAACCCATATACCAGGTCTCAAGAGTAAAGGTTAATTGCGAACTTAGGTTCCATCGAGCCCCATGATCCAATGTAATTTTCTCCAATTGCAAAGTCTAAACATTCTTTATTTTACATTATTTTGGTTTATACTTTACATAATGAACTTCAAGGACCACAGAAAACCATGTGCCTTGAGTTCACCCCCATCTCCCTATGTGCTATTTTGATCCACCAATTCCATTCTCTCTTCCTCAAAGTTTCTGGCCCTGAATAAAAATGCTGGAGTACCCCTCTTCTTTACCTGAGTTTAGAACCAACTGGGAAATAAGGAAGATAGCAGGTGAAAATACTATCTTAATTTTAGTAATGCTGATTTTGGAGAAAGTGGTATATGTCCAGGGACAAATGAATCCAAGGATGAGACAGATATATCAACCAGTCACAGGAGGGCTGGGAAACTATAGGTATTCTCACATACTGTAACACTTTATAGCATAGCAAGCACATCAGAACCAGGCTTTCTGGGCACAGGATTCTGAAGAGTAAAGGGAGAAGCAGAGGCAGGGTCAGATTTGTCCACATCCTCTCTTGACCTGATCAGTAAGAGATTTCCTCCTCTGAGAAGGAGAAAGGTCACAATATCACACAAATGGAGCCCCTCCACAGGGAAGGAACCATGAGGCATTGAAAGAAGGAGACCCCTGGCAGCTAACCCACAGTTACCTCTTACCAACACCAAAACAAGTAAATAAACAAAAAAGCAACCTATTTTTTGCCCCTCACTTCACCCTGGCTGTCTTCCTCTCCCATTTTTGTGCTATTTTGTTGTTCTCAAGATCTCAGGGCTTTGGGGCTGGGTCTAAGATACACAGAGCCCTTGAGTGTGGCACCCCTTGGGGTCAGTTATCCCCAGGAAATGCCACCATGTCCCTTGAAAACCCATCAAAATGGACCTGTCAGGTGTACCCCATGCTTCTCAACCTTGTTTGGTGTGAGGGGGCAATAACAATAGCAACAGCAAAACCACATTCATTTGATAGTAAAAAAAATACATTTCTATTTTGAAATATAAGTAAAACTTATGTGGATTTTTAAATGAAATATAAGAAAAATGGATCCTGTCATTGGCTGCTTTGAGCTATGCTCCCAGTGCCTTGTGGGTACATGATCACCTGCTGTCGCTGTGTGGGTCTGTGGGGGTGTGTCCTGGTTCAACATAGGGGAAAACACTGAAATGGTAGAAAACAAGGCCTCTGGAGTCAGAGAAATCCATGGGCAAAGCCCATTTAAAATAGCTAAGTGACATTTTGCAAGTAACTTAAATGAACTGGGGCTCAGTTCTTTAATTTATAAATTGAGACATAATTAAATTCTCTCACCTCATAAGGCAGATGTGTGAAATGATTGCAATCATATCCACTTAAGTTATTAATGCAGCAACTGGCACATGGTGTGGGCTGCTGTAGAGATGGCACCGGCTTCATTAACTTGTTTATCCATCCATTTGTTTATGCATTCAGCTGACCATTAGTTCATGTGTTTACTCATTAACTCACATCCATAAATCTTTCAGCATCTATTCTGAACATAAATACTTCAAATCAGCATAATGAACACTAACACAATTCATTACAAATGTCAATAGCACCCAAGTCCAGAGCTGGACTGCACTAAAAGCACTTGGAAGTACAGAGGAAAATAAAATAAATGCCTTAAACATGTCACTGAGATTGGTCTTAATTTTGGAAATTCATAGAAAGGAGCAAATGAAAAAAATTGTTATTTTTAGAAACATCAATAAATATATTTTTTAGAAAGTTCTTTTTTAAAAAATTCATTGTATCTACACTAATAAAAGAGAAACATGGTAATTGGCGTACGACCGCTACCCTTCCCATTGGCTAATCACGGGCAATATGCAAATTAGCTGTCAGCAAAGATGGCGGATAACCACCAACCAAGATGGCGGCTAATTTGCATATTCCGGCAGGATGGGGTAGCGCCATCATGCCTGCCCCTCCCCCATCCAGGCCTGCTATCTGTGACCTGGATGGCGGGTGACCCAACCCAGGGCTGGCAGGGCTTGACCGCAGCTGTCCCCTACTGGCCAAGACCCCAACCGGCTCTCCCACCAGCAGACCAGGGCTGGCCTGGCGGCTTCGGCTTCCGCTGCAGTCACGCCCCCCAGACCAGCTGCTGCCAGCAGACCAAGGCTGGGGAGGCAGAGGCTCCCAACCCGCTCCCCCGGCAGACTAGGGCTGGGGAGGCAGCTGCTGCAATCCCCCGCACTCAGCCCCAACCCGCCTGATCCCCCCCACCCACTCCCGCTGGCAGACCAGGGCTGGCCGGTAACCCTGGACCCGCATTCCCCCGGCAGACCCGGGCTGGCGGGGTGGCTGCTGCTGGGTGGCTGCTGCCTCCGCCTGCAGTCACGCCCCCAACCCGCGAGAGCGGGGAGAGGATGGGGGGAGGGGGCAATCACCCTCACTCACGCCCCCAACCCGCTGGCAGACCGGGGCTGGCGAGTTGCCAGGGACCC
The DNA here is from genome assembly GCF_028538775.1 of Myotis yumanensis. Lineage (NCBI taxonomy): Eukaryota > Metazoa > Chordata > Mammalia > Chiroptera > Vespertilionidae > Myotis > Myotis yumanensis. Next base: position 28,673,771 of record NW_027223759.1, on the reverse strand, counting down.
GCATTCCCGCGGGCAGACCCGGGCTGGCAGGGTGGCTGCTGCTTCTGTCCGAAGTCACGCCCCCAACCCGCTTGCGGGTTGGGGGCATGAGTGCAGGCGATCACCCCAAAACGGCTCCCGCTGGCAGACTGGGGCTGGCGGATTGCCCTGGACCCGCATTCCCCTGTGTGCACCTGCCCGTGGGATCGCAGCCGCGATCAGGGAGCAGGAAAGGGCGGCCTGCAGCCAGCCCCTGTGTGCACCTGCCCTTGGGATGCAGCAGCGATCACGGAGCAGGAAAGGGCAGTCTTCAGCCAGCCCCTGTGTGCACCTGCCCTTGGGACCAGAGCCGCGATCACGAGCAGGAAAGGGCGGTCTGCAGCCAGCCCCTGTGTGCACCTGCCCGTGGGATCAGAGCCGCGATCACGGAGCAGGAAAGGGCGGCCTGCAGCCAGCCCCCCTGTGTGCCTTTCCCTAGGTAGCCCTGGGGATCCCACAGTAGGGAAGGGCACCCCACCCTGGCCACAGCTCAGGGGAGAGTACAACACGCAGTGGAGGCCAGGAGCCTGAGTGATCAACAGAGAGGGGTGCCTGCTTGAAGCCTTCAGGGTGTGGCTGGTGGTAGGCCTCCAGCAGACACGCACACACACACACACACACACAGACACACAGCGCCCACTCTGAGCTTCCAATGTGGTTGGGAGCAGACCACCAGTGGACACACACACCCGGCAACTGCTCGGAGCCTATGTGGCGGGGCTGGGGGCAGGCCCCCAGCAGACACACACACACACATGGGGACGGCTGCTCCAAGCCTCTGCTGCCAGACTGTGGCCATCAGTAGGACATCCACTGAGGGCTTCCAGACTGAGGGGCAGGCTTGGCTGAGGGAACCCCATCCCCCAGTGCACGAATTTTGTGCACTGGGCCTCTAGTTTTAATATAATAAAATATTTTAGTCTTCAATACATTTACATGTATTACAATTATAATAAATTACATTATATAAATATATAATAAATTATTGTAATATAAATAAGTTGATATATTACTGATACACAAGCTCTTTATTTTCAGTTCTTCACAGACCTAGTGCAAATTAGATTCTTTAAACTCTGGAAGCATTGACATGAATTGGGAAAAATATACCTAATTTTCATGATGAGATAATGACTATTGACCTTCACTCAGCAGCACCATTGATTGAGGTAGCAATCAATCCCAGAAGCCACCGGGGGTAAAAGGGACAAGGTTTGCACAACCCAGCCTCAGACAGGTTACAGCTATGCAAGCAGGTGAATCCCAAGCTTGCAGAGCACTTGTTTAATGCCTTTGCAAAGACACGTTGCACAATAATTAAGTGAGCAAAGACTCTGTGAACCATAAATAACTCACACATGAGGCAGTGGAAAGGGATCTGTGGGCGTCAGCAGGCATGACAGATAGCTCTGGAAGGTGAAGGCTGGCACCTCATTTCCCTTCCTTGTGCATCTACCAGGCTATTACAGATCCAGCCAAGGTTACATCATTTAATCCTGAGTAAATTGCTTTGTAGTTTAATCCTTCCTTAGTGGCCTGCACTTAGAACATGGATCCAGGCACTTTATAGCCTCATGTGGCTTTAGAAAAATCTCCCAGTCCAGTTTCCATCATCTACACTCGAAGGGATAGATCTGACCTACATTATAATGGTGTTAAGTGATGGTTGGGGAACCTTATTAAGATCCCATTGCCTGCAAAAGCTTCCTTTCTGCGACCTCTCCTAGCATGTTCCTAAGTCAGTTGCTCGTTATTTAAGTGAGATCGTGTTAGGTGATTGGCCAAAGGGAAACAATCTCAGATAATAAACACTGAAAGGAAGAATCATATAGGCTCTTCATGGGTGAGAAATCACATAGGAAACTCCTTATTCCAGCAAATCTGAAGATTCATGGATGGGCACTGAGGAATGTGGAGGGAAGGCTTCTGGGATATTCTTCTAGCAAGTACAGTGGCTGAGGTTTTTTGTGATCACTGACTGAGATGAGAAAAATGGGCTAGGATACTTCCGAGAGGGGCATCTTTATGCTGGTCCAGAGTAATTACTGAAATGTAAGCAGTTGTGGCAGACCGTGCTGAAGAGCCGGGCTGTGCCGGTAAGCCAAATGGTCTTGGTCCTGTTGATGGCATTTATTGAGCACTTGCTGTGTGCCAGCCGCTATGTGCCCTCTACTTTATGTACATTGGCTCATTGAGCTCTAACAGCCACTATTTGAGGTAGGTTGTAGTCTTATGGCTTTTTTTTCAGAAAAGGAAAGTGAGACACGGGTTCAAGTAACACAGTTAATAGAGGGCAAAGCTCGAATTTCAACTCAGATCTAATTAACTCTGAGAGTACTTTTCAAGCCATTTCAGGCCCGCAGAGACTATAGGAATGCCTTTGTGAAGCTTGGCTGTAAAAGAGCTGGCAAATGCTTGCCCCTGAGCACTGAGTGCTGGTCTTCTGGAAGGAGGTCAGGGTTTCGATAACATTCAGAAAGGAATATTTGCATAATGGTAAAGAGCAAGAAGGAATCAGGGCTCTGAAAATGACTAGTTGCATGAGATTGTGCCCTTCAGTAAATCTCTCTGTGTTTGATCATAAGGGAGATAATAATAGTATTACTTCATGTATTAAAGATTAATTGATACCTTGAATACGTAGGCCCACGTGTGTTCTATGGTTAAGTCCTTTTCATATCACAAGGAAGTAAAGAGTGAAAATGAGAGTGTTGAAAGTGTTATTTCTTCATAATTATTAGTATATAATCCACATTTATTAGTTAATATTTACATTTGATTGCAAGTGATAGAGCCTCACATCAAACTAGCTTAAGTAAAATAAAAGAGGTCATGTGCTTCATTCAAGTAAGGCCAGGCCCATTGGTCAAATAATGCCACCGATTTCTCTTTCTCCTTCTTCTCTCCTGTGCTTTTCTCTTGGAAGAGCATCAACACGGCTCATCAACACGGTTTGTCACAAGAACCCAGAGTAAAATGGACTAGCCCCGTGGAGAGAGACTGATTGCAGGATCATTCGTTTGGTACCTGCACAACAGAAATGGAGAGAAGGGAAGTCCCCCAATGAAAAGACCGCTGGCAGACAAAGGCTAACCCGTATACCTGGCCATGCTATTTGACATTCATGAAGGCTAAGAGCCTGATGCCGCCCAGCCTTTTTTTCCTATAACTTAGTTTGGTATCGGCTATGTGATAAGGGGTGCACATTGAGATGTTTCAGACATATTACCAATTTGGGGAAATGTTTAGGGGAGAGCATCTTACTGCACGAGATACTTTATTTGCTTCACAACAGTCAAAAGCCAACAAGCCTTTATCAAGCAATTTCCGTAACCTAAGAATCCTGTTCACACATGCAAATCTAATCATAGTACAGTCCATACCGCCATAATGGAAATCTCTCCTGACGAGCGAGGCCTGGCCCAGCTGCAAGCACACATTTTGTGGGGATGTTCAATACCACTTCAGAGCAGCCGAGAGAATGGGTCATCTTTGTAATCAGTATAGGGCAAGTAATCCTTGTGGTCAGATCCTTAAGATGATTTTTTTCTCAGTGTCCTTCCTTTGGGTGATTTCACTGTTTATTAGACACCTTGAGCAGCCAAAAAGGAATACAGATCTCTGGTCAGTGGGTGTGGTTACCACTGGCTTGTCAGAGAGAGGGGTGTGCAACCACGGGAAGGATAGCAGCTTTCACAGGGTCTGGCACCGTCAGAGGAATTGTAGCTAGCCAGAGGAACTCCACCCCCTTTCCTACAAAAAATCATGAGGATATTGCAGATAACAAGTGAACAAGTGACTGCAGACTTCATGCTCTGCTTGGCTTCAGGTCTTACACTGGGACATAAAGTTCAGAGTGAACGGCGTACAGTCTCCCCTCTGTATCCATAGGAACTGGTTCCAGGATGTCCCACCAATCCTGAAATCCAAGGATGCTCAAGTCCCTGATACAACATATAATATTTGCATATAATATCCTCCAGTCTACCTAAATCATCTCTAGATTAATTACAATACCAAAGCAATATAAATGCTATGTAAATAGTTGTTTTAGTACATTACTTAGGGAATAATGACAACAAAAGGAAGCCCATACAGGTTCAGTACAGATGCAACCATCATAGGCCTAACTACACCATACATGTCAGCAAAAATGTAATATTTTTTTCAGACATTTTGCAGACAGATGTGGAACTCTCTGGTAAGGAAGACTGACTATTTTATCGATGCAGAGGGACAGCTGGGGAGAGTGTGAATGGGTGTTTAAATTGGACTGTCCCGCAGGATTTCACTATCAGCTGGACAGCTTGTCCTGCTGTCACCCTTCCCCTCCTTTTCTGGTGACCACAGCCCCTGAGCCTAGGTGGAGCTGCCTCTAGAAGCAACAGAAGGGCTGGGGCCACCACCCAGAGCTGCAGCTCGTGCAGGAGGCCATCGGTGTCTGTGTTCGGAAGGCACGCTTGCATTCGTTTCTGCACATGAGTGTGTCTGGTCTGAGAATTTGCAATAGATGAGACCTTTGATGCTATGTGGAGGCAACTTGGCAGAGGAGGAGGTAGGAAGCCATGTATTTTGTCTTTTCACCCCCTGCCCCCGCCCTGGAGTCATCTAGTTATTCAGTTGCTAGTCCCAAAGCTTCCTACTTTAAAACACATATTTTGAGAACATTTCTTTACTCTCCTGAATTAAATAGATTGTGTAACCTATCTACACACAAACATAATTTTGGACATCAATACAATGCCCTAATTGTATTTTGAAGTAGGCATAATTGGAAGTTAAATCACAGTATAATATATTTCAACATATAATTGCTTGGGAATGACTACATTGAAGATGAAAAAAAACAGCAAAACACTACTAGAGTTTCTCAAAATACTCCCTAGTGGCCTGTGCCACTCCCAAACCAAGAGTCACTGAGCCAGTCCCTCCACCTCATTTTACAGGGAGACAACTACTAGTATATGGTGGAGGGGTTGAGTAGCTTCCCCAGGACACACCAGGAAGCAGAGCCAAAGCTTAGGTTCTTCCAGCTCAGTGCCAGCCCTGTTTCCCCTGAAACAGACTCCTGCCTACAATCCCCAGAGGCAAGCTTTGCCCCTTTGTGAGTAGTCTCTAGGAAGAGGAAATAGTATGGGCCTAGGAGCTTCTCTTTACACCCATTGGAGTAGGGGCACAAAGAAGGAGACCAAGAAGTCAGAAAAGCTGGAATCAGGCATTTTCAATGACCTTGATGGTTCATTTTCTTACCTGTTTGTTCACTCATTGATTCACCCGGGACTTCCAGGACTGCCTCTGCTCTTGTGGAGTGTGTATCTTAGGAGGATTCAGCCGGTGGCAAAAGTAGGTTTGCAGTTGTAAGTACTCGAAATGCAGGGTTTATTCTTGTGTTATTATTTATTAATTATTGTATTATTTTCGAAACAAATAACTATAAACATACTTTTGCCACACCCTGTATATAATAAGTCAGGTATGGGTGAGTGCAGTAAAGCAGGAACCATGGGCTGGAGAGGAAGTGGGCAGTGGGCAGTTTGTTATAGGGTATTTAATTTGCACAGGGAACATATATGGTAGCTGAGTCTTAAGTGATGTCATGGAACCAGCCAAGCTAACATCCTCAATCCAGGGAGGGTGACCAGCAAGTTGTAAGGGCACTGAGGTAGGACTGAACTTGTCAGTGGTAAATGCAAGTGCTAGAATAAAGGAGGTGGGCAACATCACTTGTTGTTTTCCTGCTGACATCTCAGAATTCTCTCCTCTCACCCCTGCATGTGACCCAATTTTGTTCATTTACATCTGCTTCCTACAGACTTTCTGAAGCTAAGACCTGGGCAACACTACGTGAAGCCCGTCTTTCTCAGACCTAATTGTTCAACTTCCTATTTAACTAACTGAGTCACCAAAGACCATTCTGATAATTTATTTGTGTCACCAAATTGCCAAAAATAAAATGATTGGCTGCAATATTTAGCTCATGTTTCATAGAGACACCTACAGAAACAGATATGTAACTTCATTCATTATTAAATAGAAAAGAGTAGTTGTGTATCATATTATTGGGCTAAATGGAAGGGGTTGGTTCAGCACAGTAGGTATTATCAAAATCATCACAATCATGATCAAAGAAGAATTTCACAATAACAACAATCCATTTCCTAGATTTGCTACCACTTTCCCATACTATAGGCACTTGGTAAGCATTGTTTTTGTCAGCTTTTTCCATATCAGGTGGCAAGAATTTTTTGATAACTGGATCATCTGTGCTATAGCTTTGTTTTCTGTATGAATGTCAGCCAAATAATCAAAGGCAAATTGAATCAATGAAGTGTATAATAGGCCCAATTTATCCTAGGAGACCTGTCATGCTCAAGAGAGAATGTTTGCATTTTACTTAGCAAAAAATAAGTGGGAATATCATATGAAAAATGTTAGATGAATCCTCTTGAAAGACACCCAGAGGCCAAGCGTCCACTGGAGTTGTGTTCAGCAGCCAGATGTGCAGGTTAAGTCTTTTATAGATATGTTTGGAGTACTTTCAAAGAGAATCTATACTAATAAAAGGTAATATGCTAATTAGACCAGACATCTTCCAGACGACCTTCCGGACATTCTTCCTGACAAAGCTGGGCCCAGGTGAAGCAACCTGGGGTCCTGGGCACCTGCGGCTGCCTGGGCGAAGCTGGCCCAGGTCCCAGGTGCCTGTGGCTGGCCAAAGGGAGGGAAGCCCGGGTCTCAGGTGCTTGTGGCTGGCCAGAGGAGGGAAACCTGGGTCCAGGTGTGGGGGCTGAGGCAGAGGCAGTTAGGAACAATCAGGCCAGCAGGGGAGCAGTTAGGGGCAATCAGTCAGGCAGGCAGGCAGAGGGGTTAGGGGCCATCAGGCAGGCAGGCAGGTGAGCGGTTAGAAGCCAGAAGTCCTGGATTGTGAGAGGGATGTCTGAGGGGTCCCAGATTGGAGAGGGTGCAGGCTGGGCTGAGGGACCACCCCCACTTCCCCGTGCATGAATTTCATGCACCAGGCCCCTAGTAACTAGATAAACACCAACAGCTTTTATTTAATTTTTAATTTATTTGAGAGCAGAAGTAAGAATGAGAGAGAGAGAGAGAGAGAGAGAGAGAGAGAGAGAGAGAGAGAGAGATTGATTTGTTGCTCCACTTATTTTGCATTCATTGATTGACTCTTGTATATGCCCTGACTGGAGATCGAACCAACAGCCTTGGCATATAGGAACAATGCTCCAATCAATTTAGCTACCTAGCCAGGGCAACATATCTAAATCATTATTTAAATAATATTTTAAACTATCACATATGCTTTGGAGAGCAATAATTGTTATGCATATATACTATATATATATCTTTAATTTTGTCTTTTTATGCTTTTGTAACTTAAATCATCTCCTTTTTTACTTCATATAGTCTTTTCAAAGCTAAGAACCTCCCTTTTCATGTATTTTCTTAATTTCCTTCTGGATAGATGGTTCCCTAAGTTTAAGGTTGCTCTCAGGTATTCTACTATAAAGAACAGAAAAAAGTATGTTAACTTGATAACACTTGGCTTCCGGTTTCCTTAAATGTACAAATCTCTAGTAGCATACAAATTTCCTTGCTAATTTTAAAAACTGGATTAAATCTTTCTCTGAAAATAAATGCATTTTCCCTGAACTGTGTGTTATTACTTCAGATTTAATGTCATGCTTTAACCAGCCAGTTTTCATCTGTCTTTCTGCTAAGCTTTCCCTTTCCCCTAAACTTTGCCCTGGTTTATATCCATTTCTTTTTCATCATCATTCACTATAAAAAATTCCCTCCTCTGTCCAATAAAGCAAAAGGATCTGGCTGTTCTGAAGGTTCCCTTTACAACACAGAGTCCTTGTGGCAGCACGTGCAGATATTTCCTCACAGAAGTATTTTGCTATTGGCATCACCAAGGGCAATGCCGTTTAGGTCGATGAGTTCAGTGACTACAGTTTGGACATTTGTAGTGCTAAAAGCAATTCAGAGCACTTCCTTATATTTGAATGTACATAGTCTCCAGAAAAATCAATAAACTAGGTATTTTTATAATCATTACAGAGTGTTTAGACTATAATTCCTAAAATGTCCCTTTGGCCAAGGCCTCTCAAATGAGTGATAGAGGTTTCTGGTCTGTGACTCAGGGCTCCCAAATTGTATTTCAGTGCTGTTTTGTATAAGAATGGGGGCTTTGGACAACAGTCAGATTGTGTTCAAATCATCACTTGACCACTCATTTAGTTTTATGCCTTTGAGCAAGATTAGGAGTTTATCTTCTGCATCTTTAAAAATATATGGAACATGTGCATAAACATCATGGTTATTATTGTTAGTATCTATGTTCTTATTATGATAATGTTTCCCATCACTTGGACTTCCCCAATGCTTTTGTTTAGCAATAGGAGTACAATTTAAGTTGATTGTTTCTCCTAAGGAAATGTAAGTATTAATTAAAGATATTTTGAACGAAGTTTTCTGGGCATTGCAATCACTCTGAAAAGAAAAAATACAGGACGGCTTCAATTTACTCAACATCAGGCTACTTCCTATCTCTACTCAGATGTTTAGGGAACTCAAGATCCCCTAAACTAATTCCTGGTTTTCATTCACTCACACCTGCTCCATCCATGTCCTTCCTTATATGGTGGTGGTACTCTCATCCTGCCAGTTGCCCAGACTAAAAATTTTGGAGTCATCCTTGATTCTTCTTATTCTTTCATGCCTCATATAAAATCCATCAGCAAATCCTATTGGTTTGACCTTCTTACCTGGATTATTTTATAACCTCCCAACAGTTTTCTCTATCCTTGGGAAAGGTCTTGGGAGACCAAGGATATCCTTTAAAAGCATGATTTAGACCATGCCACACCTCTTCTAAAAATGTACACTGCTCCCCACTTTCTTTACCATAATCTTTACTAAAACCAGGCCTCTGCCCCCTCTCTGTCCCCTCTCGGTCCTCTTCTATTTTCCCACTACTTTCTCTGCACCAGTTATGCTAGCCACTCTTCCTCTTCTCTGTCTCTAACTTGGGTCTTCGATGTAGCTGTTAGTGTGCCTAAAATGCACTTTTCCCATCTTGTCAAATATCCACCTACTCAATTATTTTGTGTATGCATACACACTCAGATATGCAGATATATACCTATGTATATGCATATATATGTACAAAATAGCTTTATTGAGCTATATAATTCATATAATTCATATACCATGTAATTAACCATCTAAAGTATACCATTCAATGATTTTAATATATTCACAAAGTTGTGCAACAATTACAATGAATGAAATTTTATAACCACTTTTCCCCACCTCCAACCCTAGGGAATTATCAAATCTACTTTCTACCTTTATAGACTTGCCCTTTATGGGCATTTCATAGAAGTAGAATAATTTAATATGTAGTCCTTTGTAACTGGTTTCTTTCACTTAGCATAATGTTTTCAAGGTTCATCCATATTACAGTATGTGTCACTACTTCTTTTCATTACTGAATAATATGCCACGGTATTGATATACCACATTTTATTCATCCATTCATTGACTGATGAACATTTGGTTTTTTTTCCATTTATTGGCTATGATGTATAATGCTGCTATAAACATCCATATACACAATTTTGTGTAGACATATGTTTTCATTTCTCTTGAATTTCCAATTCTCTACAAGTGAAATTCATGGGGCATATGGCACCTATGCTTAACTTCTGAGGAACTTCCAGACTGTTCTCCAAAGCATCTGAAGCAGTTTATATTTCCACTAGCAATAAATGAGGATTCCAATTTCTCCCCATCCTTACTAACACTTGTTATTATCTGTCTTTTTTATTATAGCCCAGTAGGTGTGAAGGAGAATCGCATATGGTTTTGATTTGCATTCCCCTGATGGCTTATAATGTTGAACATCTTTTCTCGTGCACTTAGTTTACTGCTGACTCTTTGGCATCTTTGTTCTAATTTTACCTTCTCAATGAGGTTTGTGATGAATACCATGTTAACACTTCTATTACCTGCCAGCCCCTGCATTTTCAAACATCTTTTATTACATATCACTTATCATCTCAATGACCACATGACTTATCTATTATATTTATGTTTAGTGTTTGACTTCCTCATTTTACTCTGATCCAAATGTGAATATTCAATGAGAGCAGCAAACTCTGCTTTAATCATTGACTATATCCCAAATACCTAGAAAAATGTCTGAAAAATTAAAGGCACTCAATAAATATTTATAGAATAAATGAGTGAATGGAGAGAAAATCAGAGGAGTTCAAGCAATAATTATGGTAAGCCAAAAACTGTCCAAGTGGAGACTGGGTAAAATACTATTGGCTTTTTCCTCCTCTTCAAAAGTGATATGCTGGAAGCTTTGGTACATTGTGGGCTTGGCCACTTTTTAAATTGATATTTCTGGAATACCTTATCAAATGTATTTAAGGACACATCTAAAACATATATGTATCCTGAGAATAATTTAAAAAGTGTCACTGGTCATTTCTTTTCTGCACCTTTGAATTGGTGACAAGATAGCTTTGAATTGGTGAAAAGCTCACAGGCATTTTTCATTTCTACTGAAGCCATAACTAATCGGCAACCTTGAATTGTCATTTTTACCTCTGAGGTGAGAAATATTATTTGTATAATTAGAACATTCATTTTTAGTAAGAGCAAAAATGGAGGTGGAGTTGAGGTGGCAGCACACATAAACCAGCTATGAATACTAGGACTTGGAATTAGATGCTGCTCACCAGCCAGTATAGATATCTATATGGCCTGACCTACCACCATAGGCCTACCAACACCTACTCAGATAGTGTGGCCCTTATAGCAGCTATGGGTTTGAGCACATTCTTTCGTTGCCTTTTGCTTTTCCATATCAACCTACTGCAATAAACATTGGTGTTCATATGGGAGTACATGCTTTCTAAAAATAGTGATTGGTACTTTGTGGAAGTAATAACCATTTCCTTAATAAAATTCATGATGACTGTTTGATGCTGTTAGAAACAAAACATTTCCTTCCCTCCAAAAGAGAACAGATTATTTATAATTAGTTTATTGCTAAGAACGCTTTTGATCTACTATACACATTTATGAGGATAATAGCTTTTTTGGATACATCTCCTTTGGCATACTTATGTTTATATGGGGCTTAAACTCACTAACTTATCTATCTAGCATTTTAGTTTTGGCATTGGAATAAAACAAAACCCAGTTGTAATATCAGAGATGTAATGCTCTGTGGGGGAAAAAGCCCCAATATTATGGCAAACAAGGGCTTTAGAATTGTTATTACAGAAATAAATATCCACCAACAGCATATAATTTCAGATTCCAGTGGTCAAAATCTTTTTCACCAGTGGTTTGGTCTGATCACCGTTATCATCATCTACTTCTCAGTATAAAGACTGAAGTGAGAACTGGACTGCAGGGTAACTAGTGAAGAAATAGTTACCGATGTGAAACTCTTACTAGTGGGCATAAGAGTGAATCCTATGAGTTTGAAGTCTCTAATCATTAATCAGAATTATTAAATGGGAAAGTCAAAAACTGAAAATCTGGTCAAGCTTTCTTCCTCAGACATAATGTGGCTCTAAATTTGAGGGAACCATGTGACCTCAGTAGTAGCTTTTGTCCTTTGTGTTCAATGGAAACACCAAGTTTGGAAACTTGGAATAAATAATTGAATAATTAAGAACTACAGAAAACAAAAGGAACATTTAGGCACACTTCCCCAGTCTTGAGAATTCCTTGCCTCTCCAGTGGGCTAAAACAGACAGAGACAGTACAAAATGAAAGAGGTGTTTGGCACCTGTATTTCCACAGGCAGGAAATCGGATGAGAAAATGACTCCATTCAAATACAAGCTATTTTTCAAGTCAAAGGCAGGATGACACAAGCCTGGAACCAAGATCTCAGAGGGAAGATCCACAAGACATAGGAATAGACACAGAACAACGTGTGTTTGTGTTGGGTAGTTTCCATCTGATAGACCAGGCAAGCTCCCTCTTCAGTGTCTTTGAAAGACCAGGGACTCTGGCTTAGAGGATTTACCATGTTTCAGGGTCTGGATCCTATTCCTATTCGGTGGCTCAGAAACCGGACTTTGTGGGCTCACTGAGAATAGTTTCATTTTCCAGAGGCAGACTTACATTAGCCCAACTCATTCTCTTAATTCATAAAAATCAGAATTTCAATTCATTAATTTATAATGAGAAATCACTGGAAATTGAATACTCAAACACTGTACTGATCAGAAATTTCTCTGTTGTTAAATTCCTTCTTACAGTCCTATAGGATATAATGTAAAGTCTCCTTGTTAAGGAACAGAAAGAGTATGTCCCCCTAGCACTGGCAGAGCCGAATACTAGACACCAAGAGTTGCAGTGGAGAATATTGGCTATTTTATCATAAATGGTGCCAACCAGGAGAGCTAGAAGCTAATGCTCCAAAGCCTGAACTCCCCAATGGTGTGTAGGTGACAGATTTCATAGGACAAAAAAACAAGACACCATGAGTTAGGGGTTCAGGATCACTCTGGGAGCTGATTGGTCAGAGGTGAGGTAGGGATAATGAATCATTTTCTCGGGTCTTGAGGACAGCTCTGAGTTATTTTCCCATGTTCTTCTGGTCTCATGGGAAAGTAGCCAGCGGGTTATTCCATCTTAGGGCTCATGAAGAGAAACATAACTTAGGTCAAGATGTTATCTTTAGCCTGCCAGAGATCCTGACCTGTCACCATTAGTTAGGTCCAGGGAAATGCTAGGTCTCTAAGGGTTAGAGAGAGAGAGAGATTATTTCTAGAACTAGGATTTATTTTTTTAAATTATTGATTGATTTGAGAGAGGGAGATTTGTTGTTCTAATTAGTTATTCTTGTATGTGCCCTGTCCAGAAATCAAATCTGCAACCCTAGGTATCAGGACAAGTATTTAACCAACTGAGAAATGAGGCCAGGGCTCTAGAGCTAGGAATTAAAATTAAATTTAATGAAAGTCATGAGGACTCTCAGTTTCATCTTTAGTAAGTTAAAATCAGCTAAAAAATATGTGTGGTTAGATGGAATTAATTAGATGGGCTTAATGTACAGTGACCTTGGGCTTCATCTCATTTTACAATCTCATCATAAGGGTGGTTTTGCACTGTCCATTGGACTATAATTCCTTATCATCAGCTCAATATTGGCAATGCCTGCCAAAAGGACTAGGGCACGAGAAACACAAGGTTAAACCTCCCTTCTCTCAGTGCTGTGCTTGAGTGGAACCTGACTGTTTCTTTTGCAACTTTCACTCTGCTCCTAGGGCTCATCATCTTCCCCTACCGATTAAAACATCTTTCTTTTAATCATGTCAATAAAGTCAAACCAGGCTATATTGAAGTCTCTCATATCCGGAGACCATCTTTATTCTTCAAGTATATTTGCACTCCTATTTTTCTTCATGCTTGTATTCCTTAATACTTCAAAAGCCTCCATTCTTCACCTGTCCATAGAATTATACTACACTAGGGAGTGATCCATTTATCTATAATCCATCGTCTCTGTGAAGTTTTCTGCACTTTTAAAATTATAATGCAAATGTGATGTCACAACACAGTGAAACTTTTCCTAGCAGCCTGGCATTCTGTAATTTTTCTGACAAGCCTATGCCCCCAAATGACTCTTCACTTTCTACTTAATCAAGTCAGCCATTGGTCCAATTATGATAATGGCATGTCTTACTTTTTGAAATTACCTGATTTCATTGGGATTTTGTCATATCTACAGAGAAATTTAATTTGTGCAAACCCCTTTGCTTCCAAGCATTAAAAAATCACTTTCTAATGGATTTTAAAAAGAGAACTTTACTATTGCTTCTGTAATTTAAGGCTTGATTCTGGGCCTCAGATTATATCATTGCAATGCTGGATGTTCTTTCTGTTCTTTTATTTCATTGATCTTAATCACTGATACTTCAGATGACTTCATTCTTGTAGCCTTGGAAGATAATTCTTAAGTCCCAAGTTATATCATCTTTGTAGTCTCCCTCCCAAAGATAACTTTCCAAGTTATCTTTCCAAGCATGCATATGTAATCAAGGTTTCATAACTTGGTCTTATCTTTGAGCTAATTTGTTTGACTAGTAGAATAAAACACTTCTCTCACAGTATAGGCCACTCACTGAGTATTGGAAGGAAAACTATGGGAGCCACACCAGGATCCGTGGATGGGAAGCAGTGGTTTCCCAAAGACTGACTGGGGACATTTTAGCAGATGAATGGTGACGGTGCTGTGGGAATGATATTATCAAACAGCTACATATTTATATAAGTACCTTATATCTTGTAATGATTGCAAATCCTCTATGATTTCAGCGTTTGCCTATGTATGTATGCTATGTATAAAGTAATTGTGGATTATCTGAAAATATAACATGTGTCCAAAATAATGTTCTATAACAGAGGTTGGCAAACTCTAGCTCTTGCGCGAGATCTGGCTCCTGCCTGTGGTTGCGAATAAAGTTGTATTAGAACACAACCATGCCCATTCCTTGACTTTTTTGGCTGCTTTCACTGTACAACAACAGAACTGAGTGGTTGTGACAGAGACCATTTGGCCTGCAAAGCTGAAGATATTTACTATATGGTTCTTTATAGAAGAAGTTTGCTGACCAATCTCCTATTAGAAAGATTTTCTCATTCCGTTGAGTCATCTCTAACCAGCAAACAGCACTGGGAAGATGCAGATACCTAGCCTAATCAGCTGGTACAGTACAGGTAATCCATATGGGAATGTATTTTACAGCTAAACTACCTTTAAATTTGTCTGGATGAACTGAGATTAATTAATTGGGGTGAATATTTGTCTCTTTCTTCTCTCCAATCTCATACACTATGTCTGTTCGGACATTTCCAGAGTAGGAGCCAATGGGCCTGGAGTCGTAGGAATTTCCTGAATATTGCCATGTTCAGAGGATATAGAAATACTTCCATGGTATCACTTTGATATGATATCACTAATAAAATTATCTGGGAATTAAACAAATGAAATTGAATCTAAAATTTGTTAATTCAGCGGTTCTCAACCTGTGGGTCGCAACCCCTTTGAGGGTTGAACGACCCTTTCACAGGGGTCGTCGCCTAAGATCATTGGAAAACACATATATAATTACATATTGTTTTTGTGATTAATCACTATGCTTTACTTATTTTCAATTTGTAACAATGAAATTGGGGATCACCACAACCTGAGGAACTGTATTAAAGGGTCGAAGCATTAGGAAGGTTGAGAACCACTGTGTTAATTGATTATTTCCACTTCACCAGTAAACTTTGGGTCTTATTCCCTGGGGGCTGCCATAATGAAATAGTAAGGACTAGTCAGTGATGGCGAACCTATGACACATGTGTCAGAGGTGACAGGCGAACTCATTTTTTGGTTGATTTTTCTTTGCTAAATGGCATTTAAATATATAAAATAAATATCAAAAATATAAGTCTTTGTTTTACTATGGTTGCAAATATAAAAAAATTTCTATATGTGACATGGCACCAGAGTTAAGTTAGGGTTTTTCAAAATGCTGACACGCCGAGCTCAAAAGGTTCGCCATCACTGGACTAGATAGTTTAAACAATAAACACTATGGTTCTGGAAGCCAGAAGTCCAAGATCAAGGGGCCAGAAAAATAAGGTTATTCTGAGGTATCTTCTCTTGGCTTATAAGCATCTGTCATTATGCTTCAGTGCTCATGTGACCTCTTCTTTATGTGGAGAGAGGGAGAAAGAGAGAGAGAGAGAACCCTAGTGCTCTCTGGTGTCTCTGTGGTCTCTCCTCATAAGGATACTAATCCTATCATGAGGGTCCCACTCTCATGACCTCATCTATGACCTCTTATGAACTTTCAAAGGCCTCATCTCAAATTGCCATCAAATTGAGGCTTCAAGTCTTCAATATATGAAGTTTGGGAGAAAGGGAGGGACACAAACATTCAATCTATAACATTTCAAGTGTTTAAATTTATATGTGCATGTATGTAAGGGATACTGATTCATGGTCAGAAAAATGGAAACTATTTTAACCATTCAATATATATGTATTTAACTCATATTTGATTTTTAATGTTTTTATTCTTTACTAATATGTAATATTTTAATATTTTATTGGTCCACAGTAAAACATCATTTTTCAACTCAACTTATTGCACTCTTAGAATGAGATATTTATTTTGTAATAAAAACTGGAAACTTAGAAGACATCCTTAATACCTCCTTCCTTCTCACTTCTGCCAAGTCTTGTCAAATTTTACATCCAAAATATATCTCAAATGCATCCACATTTCACTATTTTCATCACCACCACCTTAGTCAAGGAAAGTAGGAAACCATCTCTCGCCTGTGCTATTTGCAAAAGTCTCTTGACTACTCTCTCTTTTTTTCCTTCTTATGATTTCCATTTGTTTATCTGCTTGGCTGACAAAGTAAGTTTTCAAAACATGTGAAACATATCTGATTATGTCACGCAACTGCTGAAAACATTAGTTCGCTGTCAATTGTTCTTCAGAGCTGAGCTTGGCTTTCAAGGTCCTGCTTTGTCTGCCTCAACCTGAGCTTGCAGCCACTTCTTATCCTTACTCTCAGTCATATGGACCATCATTTGTTCCTTAAGAACATTATGCTTCTTGCTTGTATGCCTCCATTTTCTTTCTTCACCACCTATTTTAGTCCATTCAGATTGCTATAACAAATAGCATAAACTGGATGACTTATAAACTACAGAATTTTGTTTCTCACAGTTGTGGAGATTGGGAAGTCTAAGATTAAGGCTCAGGCAGATTCAGTGTCTGATGGAGACCAGCTTCCTCATTGAGAGTGTCTTCTCATTGTAACCTTACAGGGTAGAAGGGGAGAAGAAATGAGGAGGCTCTCTAGGGGCTCTTTTAAAAGGGCACAATTCCATTCATGAGGACTCGGCCCTTATGACCTATTCACCTCCCAAAGCTCCACCCCAAGTGCCATTACACTAGGAGTTAATTTTTCAACAGATGAATTGTGGGAGGATACAAACATTCAATCTATAGCAGCCACCTGCTTCTACCTGTGTTGGGAAAATCCCCCAAAAAACCCAACTCATTTACAAATCAGCGTCTTTGCCCTTGCAGTTCCCTCTGCCTGGAATACCAGATGGACTTGTTCTTGACATTCCAATCTTGGTTCAAGTATCATTTTCTTGAAGAAGTCTTCCTCATCTAAACAACATTCTCTACTGTATAATCTAGGTTCATTTTCCTGGGAGCACAGATCTCCTCTGTTTTTTTGCTTATTTGTTTTTATATTTCTCATCTGCCTCCCCCATTAGGGAGAGCAACATGACTGTGTATTCTTAATGCCTAACACAATGCAAGATTGAGTGAATGAATAAAAACATTAAAACAAAAACATGAAATAGCTTTGCCTCCCTAACTAGACTCTTTCTTTAAAAATTTGCACTTATGAAAAGGCAATATAATTGAGTAATTCATATATATTCTGAAGCAAGTAGCTTCGTTTTAAATCCAAACTCTGCCATTTACTAGCTATATAATCTTAGATTCACCCCTGCACCTTGATTTCCTCATATTAAAAAAAAAAACAAAACAGATATAACAATATCTAACTTTTTGGTTTGTGGTGAGAGTTACATAAGTTTTCATAACTAGTGTACTGAGAATACTGCTTGACACATGGCCACCTCTTATGATAAACATGGTATTTATCATAAGAATGCATATACATTAATATGCATTAATTAATAATATTATTGCTAAGAATATATATTAAGATAACTCTAACAAAAGTGTACTGAAAAAAATGGCTAACCATTGTTTGTAATTTTATGCTTAAACAAATTTTATGCTTATTTAGGAAAACACAAATAATCCTTTTTAAATTTTTTCAAAATAAGATACAAAAAAGGACTTAATTTTTAAAAATTATTTATTAATTTGAGAGAGAGAGAGAGGTAGGGAAAGAGAGTGAAACATGAATTTTCTGATCCACTTATTTATGTATTCATGGATTGTTTCTCCTATGTGCCCTGACCCCTGACTGGGATGGAATCTACAAACTTGGAGTATTGGGACTCTAACCAACTGAGCTATCCGACCAGGGCAAGTACCTAAATTCTAACATATTAAGACCTAACATTTGTATGGCACTATATCATTAGCAAAGATGTGCCCTTATGGCAAGTCACATATTTCCTACCTCTCAAGGAGTAAGTATTGTCACTAGTTTAAGGGTGGGAAAATAGAGCGAGCATGAAGGTCATTCACTTACCCAAGTTCCTTAGCTCCTGACTGAGTCACACCTTGACCTCAGATTTCTGGGTTTTATATTCAGAACTTTTTCAACATGCTGAGTCTCTCATCTTTAGTTGTCATATCCATTATGCAGCCTATGCATATGTTTGGGATATAAGCAAAGCAGACATTCCTAAAAACTAGAAAAACATTTAATAGATATTTTAAAAAGTTTTTAGTTTTGCATTTTGTTAAACTTCCTATACTGGTTTTATAGTTTTGTCTGTTTCCATTTTGATTGATATGTATGTGGGTGGAGAGCCAGAGGTTTAAACATCTGACCTTAGATATACCAACACTCTGGCTTGGCAGAAGTAAATTCTTGGGATTTACATATGAATGATAACTGTTAATGATTATTTTCTTGGATATCTCTAACAGATAGGACCACACATGGAACAAAAAATAATGATTTAGTTTTTATCTCAACCATTTCTTGGCTTTGGTGCTGCTGAGGGCAGTGGGAGGTAGCAGGGAGAGGATGAGTATAAAGCCTTGATACTAATGACATTTGACTCACATGGCCCTGCACCCCTATGTGGAGACTGGTCAATTCCCCTAGCCTATCTCATTCTGGCAGGTAGACGCCATAGATAATAACTCATTCTTTCTCATGAAGCCAATTCTGAACTGGTGGTCTGGAGAGGAATGCTGTATTGAATTACCAACTAGTTCCAATAGCATCATTTCCAACAGTAATTAGAGCTGATGGAATGTTTCTTAAAAGACAGCACCAAATTCCAGATTTTTTCAAAAAGAAAAATTAAAATCTCAGCTCCCTTGCTTACAGTTCTCTTTTTCAGAGTGTGGAAAGATCCTTTTTGCAGGAAAGTAAAACATGCCCTTATGTGCATAAAGAATGGCTCCATGCTTTTTTCCTGTCAGCTGCCATGAGCCTCCCACGGTATTCAGGAATGTCCTGGGAATAACTGAGACATGGAGAGGTTAACAACTCTTGATGAGAGATTCTCTCTAGCTCAATATATAATATGGCATCTTGGCTTTGAGGTCTAGTGGTGGCTACATATATCAAAGTTTTGTGTTTAGTAGAGAGTTCTCTTGATTGTCAGAGTGAAAAGGCAATGGTATCTGCTGGACTAAGATACTTGGCACTACTCTCATCAAAGGAGGAGGAAAAATTCTACTTGGACAAGGATGAGGTAATGGCAATTGCTTGCACTGAGAAGATTCATTCTTAATTGTTAGCATATGGCCGGGAAATGTTCTGAGGCGCTGGCTTGGTTTGATAATGGCTTAATAACTCTTAATGGGAACCTAGAAAGTTCTATCAAAGGGAGATGTAATGTATCATCTAAAAAAATAGACCAGAATGATTTCTGGTTGGGTTTATAATTTTTTTTTCTTCTCATGACTACAGGATGCTTAAACAGTAGCAACTGGATATACCTTATAGCAATAAAGACCAGATGGGGCCTGGTAAAGCAAGCTGAAACACATGTGTTTGGGAAGCTGATACTAACATTATAAGCCATGTCTGTTGGCTTGAAAAGAGAGAACCACACTTATCATGTTTTTGAGCCAATTCTCCCATTAAGTAATTTCTTGAAGGAACTGGATCTTTGCTATGTTTCTCTTTTTATTAGCTAAATTCCAAATGAACATCTTGTCCAAGATCCTTAAAAGTCAGAAATGCTATTATCATATAGCTCATTTGAGAAAGTCTCTCTAAGCTTTGAATTTTCTCATTCCAGAAGTAAAAGAACTACTCCAGTTAATCGTTTCTGTCACCCAACATTGACATTTCCCTCTTCTTCTCATGCTTTGGAGAGCAGTGCTGAGGATTAACTGCAAGGATTACTTTCAAGGCAGAAAAGCCACTTTAGGAAGAACCGATAATGGGTATGTATAAGCTGCATGGTTACTTGCAAATGCCTGTGCGTTATATCATGTGAGAGAGAATGAAAACTTGAAATCTTGCTAGATTATATAAACCAAAAGTTTTTGTTCCATAACCCTTCTGATTCAAGGAAATGTCTGAGTCTCACCTTATATAATTCTGGAAGGCAATATATCCTGACTTTTATTAAAGTGTGTCGGGGGGGGAGAGGGGGATTCCAATACATCTAAATCATTGAAGATTAATAAGATAAAGAATAGCCAGGAGGCAATTTGACAACATGAGCTTGGGTGTTGCATACTTGGGCTTAATTCCAGACTGGAAATCTTCACAGCTGTGTGACTTTGACAATTTGCTTAACTTCTCTGATTCACACTTTCCTCAGAGAAGAGAGCAGGGTAACAGGGCTCACCAGTGCTAGCTCTGGAACCCACCAGACTGACTTCTTAATCTGCCTCTGCCACTTCCTGTGGCTAACTGTGGCACTGTGCGCAAATTGTTTCATCGAGACTCTCTGACCTTCAGTTTCCTCCCCTATAACACAGGGATAAAAATAATGCTTATCTCATAAGGCTTTTGTGAAGATTATGTTGATCGATTCAATACTATTTATAAATGCTTGACACAGTGCTGACACTTAGTAAATGAGCCTTGCTTGGAAGCCAGTACAGTTACTCAATCTACCAGAGTCCCTTTCTTATTCAGTGAGAGAGAATAAAGTGACAATCTGTTCATGTCTGAAAAATCCTTCTTCTTTTAACTGACCATAGCATCTGAGGTTTTAGGCTCCCTGGAAGTCAGATTTTATAAAACCATCACTTCGGGGAACTGGTCTAGAAGTTTGGGTATAAGCAACAGTTCTGAGTGGCAACCGACCTGAGTGTTCCACACTCCATTTTCTTATGAAAACACTAAGGTTCCGGAAATGGAAGTGGCATCCTCCATAAACACCTGAATGGTGATCCAAATTGTGTAACAGATTAATTGAGCCATTCATTAATAATATGATGGTAATTGGTATTAATGGAGTAAAGATGTTATTGATTCTGGGCTGAATTGCTTTCCCTCTGTCACTCAATCTTTACCACCCTCAGAGATTGTCATACCTCCTTTTTGGGAGGATGAAAGGCAACTTTCTTAACCCAGTCTACATGGCCTGTTTGGTTTGACTTCTCTAGGCTTGAATGAAGTTACTCTTCCCTCTTCCATAACACTCCAATCATTCATTCATTCATCTATCCATCCACCCATTAGCCTTTCATTCATTTATTCCGCAAATATTTCCCAGACTCCCACAGTGAATACATCATGTCCATGTCTATTTGGATATTCTGTTCTAGTGGAGGAAGCAGGCAACCAAAATAAATGTATAATGCTATAGTTAAAAATAATTCAGAAAATGGGAAACAGAGGGATAGGTGTCATTTTAGCCAGGGTGGGTGACATTTGGGCAGGATTGAAGAAAATATGGGGGTGAGGCATGAAGCTCTCTGGAGGCCCAGAAGCCTTAAGACAGAGGGTGCTTGGCATGTGGAGGCATAGGTGAGTCCCTGGTACAAGTATTACCCCATTTAAAATCTAGGAAACAAAAATTAGAGAGGCTAGCCAACTCAGCCAAGGTCACATAGAAAATGGCAAGGCGCACACCTCTGAGGTCTGTGCTCAACTCCAGCTCTGCTGCTCAAATTGTTCTCTGCTTTAACATTCAGGGCTCTGCACACAGCAGGTGGCAGACTTATCTTTCTCCCTCAATGTTTTTACCCTACTTACCAAAGGGCTCTCACTTAAATTCCTCTTAACCTCTTATGTTGCTTTATATGATTTTTTCTCTATCTTCTTCTTCATTTTTATGGTTTTAAACAAGAGCTTCCAAACCCATGTATTGCTGGAGATGGAAATTAAGCAAGTTTCAATAAAGACTGATTCATTGTTGTGGCAGTGCAAGGGTGACTTGCTTACTAAAGCAAACAGTTCTACCCTCCACTACCACGTCTGGTGACAACAGTAGTTCATGGGATAATTCAGGCCGACACTCACGTTTCTTCATGGATAAATAGAAAATATACTGATTTTCTGTGTTATGATATATAATACAAAAACCAGGGTTTTCTTCCCAAATTACCACAGTTATATAACTTAATCTGCCCATGACTATTGTCATGCTATGAATGTCACATGAAATTAACCCCATCCATGCACTGGAATATACATTTTCTAGCCCTTACTTTGGCCAGATGAGTATGTTAAGTGGGTTTTTTTTTCCAATTTTGCAGGGCCATGTAGAGTGCACACACAAGTATCATGAGTTTCTTCCTTAGTTATGAGAATATAAATCCATTAGCAAAGGGGAGATGGAGAAGGATATTTCAAAAGGGGAGAGATTTATTAAGCTAAAAGTGCAATTACTTCATTTTAAACATTTAACACAAAGAAAACAGTCGTGCAAATGATTAGAACACAAAGTACCATATTGATACTCTTTGATGTCAGGGACTGAGGTTTTTCTTTCAATTGTCTTATAAATAGGTTCCCAGTGAGTCAAAAGCAGATCAATTAACATACCCACTAACTGTTTCTTTTGTAATCCTTGAAAGATTGGTTGAAGATACAAACATACGATTCATTGTGACTGAAATACAGACATTACTAATAGTGCAGACTAAATCTACCATGTTGAGGTACAGCAGTTCCACTTGGTACAATAATCTTTCTCTTGTCAACAGTCTTGTTTCATTTATTGTGCACCACCTGGCATGAGCCATGTGTCCAAATACTCCACTAGCATGAGAAGCTCTGATATTTTCTTATATCATAAAACCTCACCCCCAACTCCCAGCAGATCTGTGGTTTGTAAAATTTCTTGCAAAGGCTGCAAATGGTTCATATTTAAAAACTGTTCTTTATGTGAGGTTCTTCTGAAAATCCAAAGATCCCTGACAAAAATAAGTCATTTGAGACTTAGCAGACACCTACACATTGAGCAAAGCACTCAGATATTGTTTTTTGAGAGTATTTACACATTTCAGAGGTAATTAAAATACAAATGAATGTAAAGCTTATATATATATATATATATATATATATATATATATTTTTTTTTTTCATGAACAGATCCTTAAACTAATGGAGAAGGTGATGACTCATTTTTTTACAGCGCATTTAGAGCGTTTCTGGGGCAGGAAGGCAGAAATGATGTTTTCTATTTCACTGGCTTGACTAGATGGAACTAGGTATTGATTCTGAATTCTGTGCAGAGAGTGAGAGAGCCTGGAGAAAGATCACAGGTGAAGACCCAAGCTTTCTTCAGCTTCTCCACAATGAGTTTTTAAGTTATAACAAGAAGTTAGTAAATAACCATTTCTTAAAGAAATTGAACAGCAGGCGTATAGCAATGTCAATTAATATAATATAAGCTTGTGAGTTTATTTTGTATTAATGTAATAGAATATAACTGACTTATAGTCAGTTTAAATTCATAGGACATCTGAAGAATGATAGAGTTCAGCACATTCCCAATTACTTGTTTTTAGATATAGCCACTAAATTAAATCTCAGTCACCATAGTTCTAAAGGAGTATATTTTGAATAGATTTATTTACAACCAGAGTATTGATTATGTATATATTAAATATTTGAAAGCAATGTGCTTTCCTACAGATTTTAAATATTATCCCATATATAGTTTGACTCTTAAAGTCACTCAGTGAAATTATTCCTGATCCATAGGGCATAAGAAACATCACGTTAAGCACTTCCATTCATCAGTTTTATAATTATTTTGTAGGTCAAATAAATGAGGTTCTACTATATTAAAAATTACTTTAAGTCATTATTTTACTTTCTCTAAGACTATGTAATTGTTCAGCTTTGTAGCTAAAGAAGATATCATCCTCACAGTGACAATGAAAGAAAAAAATATTTAAGAGAAAAAATATATACCCATCATTCTATATTCTGTCTGTGTGGCTTCCACCGATGTCATTTAAAACTACTTATGTAAAGATATGGTACAGACTGAGATGAAAGAATGTGACATTTTCCTACCCCTGCTCTAAATCTACACTGTATTTGAAAAAAGGAATAAAACCCAAAGGAGGCTCAAATTTTACTCCAAAAATATGATGTTTCTTTACACGTGTATTTCTGAAAAAGATCTTGTTTAATAAAGAAAACCCAGTATTGGAGTGATATTTCCTTACAATCAGCTGTATTTAAATAGTACCCTGGGTTCTTCATCGGGGAATGGACCTTAGACACTGAGCTTCACACTTCCTAGAAATAAAGTAGGGAAAGACAAGTCCTTGCAGTGCCTGCTTAACAGAGAAATTCTTTTTTAAAAAATATATTTTATTGATTTTTTACAGAGAGGAAGGGGGAGGGATAGAGAGTTAGAAACATCGATGGGGGAGAAACATCGATCAGCTGCCTCCTGCACACCCCCTACTGGGGATGTGCCCGCAACCAAGGTACATGCCCTTGACCGGAATAGAACCTGGGACCCCTGAGTCTGCAGGCTGATGCTCTATCCACTGAGCCAAACCGGTTAGGGCTTAACAGAGAAATTCTGAAGGGAAGTGAAATGGCCTGAGGATGTGTTTTTAATTTCCTGGAAGAAAAGAATGTTCATCTGAAATCAATTTTATGAATGTATTTTAAAAGCTAGTAGATCCATTCTATTCTATTTTACTTGTAAACTTGACTTTGGGCCTACCCGCACTTAACGAGGCCATCTTTCTTATTATATTGTATCAATGTCATAGAACCACATTAGGTTAAGTGGATATAAACATCAGCCTACAAAAAACTCACCTAGATTCCTAGATTCCAAGGGAACCAAATAAAAATGGAATTTCAGAATAATTTTTTTTAAGTTTTCCATTAGATTTTCACTGACTCCATCCAGTTTATCGCAAGACAAGAGCATTAAAAGGTTTTTAAACAATATTTGATTATCTAGAATTATAATAAGTTCTGCTAGTAATAGAAAAATTAGCATTTGAAATATAAGTTGGGGTAAGTTCTAGTTTCTGCCACACAGTAGCTGACTTAACAGGAACTGATCTCCACTGCACACGTATGGAAATGCTGGATAGATTACAACCACAAAAATATGTGCAAATTTCATCTCAAGGGAAGAAATGGATAATCCAATGTTCTGTAGATGAGGAAAGGCAAAGCCAGGATGGTGGAAAGGAAGTGTGTCTAATGGTTAGGGACACAGACTGTGGGCCAGAAAACCTGGGACCAAATCCTGACTGCCAGTTGCTGGCTTACTCCAATATTAACAACAACAAATCGAATTCCTAAATGACTTATTGGTCAAACTAGGTATCATAGTAGAAGCTAGAAAATATTTAGAAGTGAATGTTAATATAAACACATATCAAATTGAACTGGATACAACCAAATTGCTATGTAGGCAGAAATTAATAGGCTATATGTAGTAGAAAAGCAGATTTAAAAAATAATTACCTGAGAATCTAAGTCAAAATATAGCCTGGCTGCTGTGGCCCAGTGGTTGAGCATCAACCTATGAAGCAGGAGGTCAAGGTTTGATTCCCAGTTATGGCATATGCCTGAGTTGCAGGCTCTATCCCTAGTGGGTGGCATGCAGGAGGCAGCCAATCAATGATTCTCTCAGCATTGATGTCTCTGTCTCTCTCTCCCTCTCTTTTCTCTCTGAAATCAACAAAAATATATTTTAAAAAATCAAATTAGTTAAAACACTTCTCCTCCTGCAAAAAGCACACGCACAAATATACACACAAACTGCCATAAAAATTAGCCCTGGACAGTGAGCCGAGTTACAGCCAACAGTCAAGGAATAAGCAATTCCAGTTTGATACACATGTCAAAAAAATAAAACAAGCAGGAGACTTTTCCATCTCATTTTATGATGCTATTATGACTTTGAACATTGGCAGTATAAAAAGAGAAATTATAGAGCAATCTCACTCTGAATATGAATACAAATTTCTATGGAAAATTTGACCAGTTTGAATCTTGGATGATATAAAAAAATTAGAGGCCTGGTGCACGGATTCATGCACCAGTGAGATCCCTCGGCCTGGCCTGCAGGGATCAGGCCAAAACCGGCTCTCTGACATCCCCCGAGGGGTCCCGGATTGTGATAGGGCAGTTCTTGGGTGATGGACCTCAGAATTGGGCTCCCTTCTCTCTGGTTCTGGGTGAGTCACCTGAGAACCACAGCTGCAAGTCACAGCAGCTCAGCAGCTCCTGCGTTGAGCATCTGCCCCCTCATGGTCAGTGAGCATCATAGCTACCTGCTGGTCTCTTAAGGCTTTTATATAAATAGATATAACATACCAGGATCAGGTAGGGTGTGTTGTGGAATACAAGATTGGTTTAACGTTAGGATGCCTTTGGTTTCAAGTAAGAGAGAAGCCAACAAAAAGTAATACATGCTATTCCACAAACAGGAAGCCCAGGGGTGGGATGTTTTCAGGGTTAATTCCGGAGCACCACCATGTTAGCAAGGAACCAGGTTCCACTCACTTTCCTCACTGCAATGTGCAGCATGTGGGTGATTCCTTGCATAGTTGCAAGAGAGTAGTACAAAAACTACTCAAGAAAAGAAAAAAAAATGGGATGAGTCCCTGCCATGTTCTTTGGCCAGTCCCCCAAGCAGAATATACTTTATGTGTCATTGGCAAGAGTCATGTTTTTCATGAATGTCTAAACCAACCACTGAGAGAGAAAATAGAATTACTATACTTTGTTTAAAACTAATTAAAACTCATCCTAGGAGCTGGGGAACTGTACAACTCATGAACTGCATAACCTCCTTATACCCAAACAAAATCAATTTTCTCTTAGTAAGGTGGATCTGGAATAATAGTTTGGGTCCATCTTATAGTGTTGACCCATAAAAAGGAAAATAGAAAATCAATTTAATAGTTACAGCAAAGAAAATTAATGAAATGTCATTATTCAGTCCTGAGTAAAAGCAACAAATATGAAACTACTTTAAAAAGAGAGAAAGGGGCCCTAGCCGGTTTGGCTCAGTAGGTAGAGCTTCGGCCTGTGGACCGAAGGGTCCTGGGTTTGATTCTGGTTAAGGGCAAGTACCTTGGTTGCAGGCTTCTCCCCAGGCCGGGACCTGAGCGTGTGCAGGAGGCAACCAATCAATGTGTTTCTCTCACATTGATGTTTCTCTCTGTCTTTCCCTCTCTTTTCCACTCTCCTTAAAAATCAGTGGAAAAATATCCTAGGGTGAGAATTAAAAATATATATATATCCTAGGGATGAGAAAGGGAAAGGAAATTAAAATGATCAAAGCAATCCTCCAAATCCCTAAATATCTTAAAATGTATTCTTTAACATTCAGGAACTAATCTAGGATGCCAGCCAGCTATTTTCACTTGTGTTAACTATCTTAACGTATATCTTCATTATCTTCAGCAAATATCTGAAATGAAATGAAACAACTTGAAATGAAATGTAAGAATTTGCTGGAAAGAGGTAAAAATGTTATTTTTTTGTGATCTTATGAACATCTGCATGACATTAGAGAATAAATCACCAAATTAATATAATGCATAGACTTGCTTAAAAGGTTTATGGATACAAGATCAATACACATATGTAGAATACTTACATGCTGTTTAGTTACATAGCTAAATTAAAAGTGTAACTAAAGTAAAAAAATATTTCATTTACAATAGCAACAAAAGAAGTGTGGCTGGCATCTAGCAATAAACCCTCAGAAATCCTCATGGAGAAAATTCTAAAATTTATTGTTGAAATTAAAAGTTCTATTTTCTCAAATACTTAGGTAAAAAAGGAAATATATATACCATTGTATAGGATTATAAGGATAAATGATATAATCATTTAACACTGTTCCTTGCATAACAATTACTAAAAAGAGAAGTTTTAAAATTAATTTTAAAGAAATATTTTGTTAAGAACTTATAAAATAGCTCTTAAGAGTCCTGGAGTTCCTAGGAGCAATTTGAAAGCCACAAGATGGCATTTATAGATTTTGACTAATCTAAACCAAATCCAATACCCCTTTTCTGACCTCAACCAAAGCTGGACCTTTCCGTTGGCTAAGAATTCTCTCAACATTTATGTACACAGTATGCCCAATTACCACTTGTCAATTTATGTGCTTCATCTTTTTACTTGTATATTACTAGGAATGTTTTGTTCCTCAGAAAAAGAACAAATGCTCCAAGTTTATGGATTATCCTTTCTCCTTCTTTTCTATCCCACACAACAGCTGATACTGATTCATTTATTACACAAATATTTTTGAGTGACTGCTCTAGATCAGTCATGACTCTGTTGACTATACTAATCCAGGTTCATGGGATAAATCAATAAACAAACTTTACAAAATCTTTCATCCTCATGGAGACTGCATTTTAGTAAGGGAAACAAATAGTGAACAACAAATCTAGGCAATTAGCTAGCTATGTGGCAGAGTTAACCAGCTGTCCACCAGAATTTTATTTCCTACCTTCCTGGGCAAACAGCTAGAGCCAGGGGTGGGCAAACTTTTTGACTCGAGGGCCACAATGGGTTCTTAAACTGGACCGGAGGGCCGGAACAAAAGCATGGATGGAGTGTTTGTGTGAACTAATATAAATTTAAAGTAAACATCATTACATAAAAGGGTATGGTCTTTTTTTTTTAGTTTTATTCATTTCAAACGGGCTGGATCTGGCCCGTGGGCCGTAGTTTGCCCATGGCTGAGCTAGACTATATTTCCCTGGTGCCCTTGCAATTAGGTATGCTCATATGGCTAAGTTCTCACCACTGTGATAGGAAGTCACATGTGCCATTTTCTGGCCAATGTATTAGTTGTGAGGAGAAAACTAAACAAGCAAACAAACCAAAATACAAAGCAAGGTAAATGGGAGTGTGGGTGGTTGCAATTTTTTTTTGGAGTGGTTAGGGTAGGCCCCATTGAGAAGGTGATATTTCCAAAGTCTTGAAAGAAGTGAGAAAATTATTCAGGCAGATCTCTGGAGGAAGAACATTCCACTAATCTATATATATAAAAGCATAAGTGACCATCTGACTGTTAGACCATCCTACCAGTAGCTATGATGCGCAATGACCACCAGGGGGCAGATGCTTCAACCCATAGCTATGACGCACACTAACCATCAGGGGGCAGACGCTCAATGCAGGAGCTGCTGAGCTGCAGTGACTTGGCAGCTGCAGTTCTCGGGTGACTCACCGGAACCAGAGAGGAGGGAGCCTGATTCCGGGATGCATCACCCGATAGCCACCCTCTCTCAATCCAGGACCCCTCAGGGGATGTCAGAGAGTCAGTTTCAGCCCGATCCCTGCAGGCCAGGCCGAGGGACCCCACTGGTATATGAATCCGTGCACTGGGCCTCTAGTTCTAGCATAATGGCCTTAAAGTAGGAGTGTGCCTGTCATACCTAAGTCATACCTAAGAGATAACTGGTGGTGGAATTTTTACTCTATGTAAAATCAAAGCCAAAGGAAGGTTTTGAGCAGAGGAGTGGGATTGATGTAAAAGGAGCATCCGTCTTCTTGGACGAGAATAGCTGTAAGTGCAGATAGAGGAAGAGTAGTCAGGAGGCTTTCCCAATAAACTGGATGAGAGTTGATACCGATTCAGTCTAGGCCAGTGGTGAGGACAGTGATAAATGACCAGGTTTGGCATATATTTTGAAAACAAGGCCAGTGTGTATTTGTTCACAAATTGAATTTCAGGTGTAGTCAGAAGAGGTGAGGAAGACATCAAGGTTTTTGGCCCGAGCAATCAAAAGGTGTAAACACACCATCAAACTGAGATGGGGAGGAAAAAAAATTGATGGGGAAGAATTCTGCTATGGAATGGTCAGATTTAAAGTGCCTTGTTTTATATTAGTGTTGAACCATATGTAATTGCTGATATCCAATCATGTAATACTGCAAAAAATGCAAATTTTGTGCCATTTGACTTGGTAAAAGTGTGGAGTTTAGAAAAAAGGTCTGGAAATCATCAGCATGGAGGTCATATTTTGAACTATGTCACTTGGTGAGATCACAGTATTTGTCAGAGTACCATTAGGAACCAGAAACCTCACTGATTATCCTAACTGGTGGGTATACTATAAATCCATATTAAACAGGTATTTATGAACCTAAAAAGCCATAAGAAGTTGTTACTTGTGGAAGCAGTTACCATTCCTTACTGGGGGGAAAAGGAGAGGAGGGGTTGGAATTAATAAAATGTAAAGGCATAAAAGAGAGACCCACAAGGCTCAGAGGAGGTGGCATCAGCTGCCTGGTGTTTCAGAGATAATTTATTCTGATAACATGGAGGGGGAAAACCCTACTAATTGGGGCAAATTGTTGCTACTGGAATCAGCTCTCTCTTCCAGGGTGATGAACCATCGACATTCAAGTTCCTTCTAGTCTTCCAGTTTATCTCTTTAGTCCCCTATTGGCAGAAACTCAGTGGGGCCAGCTGGCAAAGGAGAGCTGTGGTTGACAGAATCCCAAGCTTAGTAGCTTGAAAGTGAGACTCAGGAACTAAATAACCAGCAACATCACCAGTGGGTAAGTATAGAGACCACCCCGAGCTCTGGCACACTGTGTGTGAGAGGTCAAGAGGGATAGGGAAAAGGAGGCACAGAAGAAACAATCAGGGAGGTAGGAAGAAACTTAACTAATGTGCATCCTTAGTACCCCAGTAAATAAAGTGCTTCAAGGAAGAGCTGTCCAGCCCTGGATGGTTTGGCTCAGTGGATAGAGCATCAGCCTGCGGACTCAAGGGTCCCATGTTTGATTCCGGTCAAGGGCATGTACCTTGGTTGTGGGCACATCCCCAGTAGGGGGTGTTCAGGGGGTAGCTGATCGATCTTTCTCTCTCATCAATGTTTCTAACTCTCTATCCCTCTCCCTTCCTCTCTGTAATAAATCAATAAAATATATTTTTTTAAAAAGGAAGAACTGTCCATCAACTGTATGAAAGATAAAGTAGGCTGTGAAATAAGAAGCAATCATTAATTTAGTATAAAGTCATTGGTGACATTGACCAAAGGGGTTTTGGTGGAGTTGTGAAGACAAGAAAAAACAAACTGGGAATTGGAGTAGACATACTAGATACTAAAGTATATACAAAATATTGATGAGTTTTGCTACCAAAGAAAAAAGAGAAATAGGGCAATATTTTGAAAGAGAACTTAAGTTGAAGGATTTCAGCTTAATGGTAGGAGAGATGGTAGCATATTTGTGTACTAATGGAATGAGCCAGTAGAGAGAGAGAGCAACATGGGCACCATAGAAACATAAAGGAACAAACCCTAGAACAACCCTCTCAGGATGACGAGAAGTATGGAATCATGCAACGTGAGGGGAGGGATTTGGTCTAAGTAGGAGCATGGGTAGTTCGTCACTAATAACAGAAGAGATGGTGAATTCATCAGCACAGAGGCTGGAAAGAATGGCTATGTGGTGGTGGAATCTGTGGACATTCTTTCCCAATTGCTTAATGATACTTAAATTTTTCATGTCATTCACTGAGAGTGAAGATGGCAGAGAACATGAAAAAGTAAAGAGAGAAATACAATCATTTGATAAGATAAGGGATTTAGACTAATTCTTAGAGCCTCAGTTCCTTCATCTGAAAAACAGAATTAAATAATAATGCCTTGTGAAAAATAGTTCTGTTCAAACACTTGGAAAATGAAAAACTATAATACAGATATGAAATATTATGAATGACCAAATCTAAACAAAATTGAAATACTTTTTTAGTAAAAAAATAGCCATGAATACATATAACTTGAAATGTTCTTAAAAATATAATAACATGAAAAATCATTTATCACTTGCCAATGGACATGCATTTCAAATTGGTCTATTATATGTTCATTCTCTAGGGACATGGTTCAGCAATACTTAGGTTAAAATTAAGCCATTACATGGAAATTCTTTGAATTCGATATATCTTGCTAAACCTTCAGTGTTAAATGACAGCACCTCCTATAGAGAAATTTAGTAAATATTTTGGAGTAAATTAGTATAACAATGTTACTCTGTTAAATACTATTTATGAGAGAGGTAGGGAGGGAAAGAAGGAGAGAGAAGGGAGGGAGAGAGAGAGAATATATCAGATAAAGCCACCTTTTAGGTACTATTGACCCTTCTTTTCTTATACAATGATGAAATATATCCTCATGTCTCCGAAGTTATTTCTAAATCTAGTACCAAAATGTCTGAAACTAAACATATAAAATGTTCTCTCTCCTTTGAGCTATCATTGGATTTAAATCACAGCACATAGGCAATCCTGAATAATTACTTGTGGGATGAATTAATACTTCAGGTTTAATTTCCTCATTTAAAACTTCTTTATGAAGAAGACAGGTTTTTTTTTTTTGTACATCTAAGTCTTAAATGAAATGCTGAAAAAAATAGCAACTGAAATTAATGACCAAATAATAGTCTCTGTTCAAGAACTAACCTGGGAAGACAGCATGACTGTTTTTATGTTTGGATGATACTAATCCTGTCATTTCTGCTAATTGAGAACTAGCTGTATATAAATTACATACTCAGTTTTGAGACAAAAGGACTTTTCACATTTAATACATAATTCTTAATATTCTTCTTGTTAGCTATCCTGGATTATTATTACATCAATTCATTCTTTGGAAAAAATAAGTTTTTCATGTGATAATATTGAGAACTCGGATGAAGGAACTGAGAAATGTTTTCTAAGTCATCTGACTTATTGCACAGTGTTGAAGAAAAATAATGTCAAATGTCTTTTTATGTCAAAATTTTCTTTTTTTAAAAAATGTTATTGTTGGCACTGTTACAGATGTCCTCCATTTTCTCCCCTTTGCCCACCTCCACCCAGACCCAGCACCCCTCCCCTGGCCTTCACCACTCTGTTGTCTATGTCCATGTCAAATACCTTTTATTTTAAACAACTTTATTAAAGTATAATTTATATGCCATAAAATTCACCCATTTTAAGTGTACAATTCAATAAATTTAATGATTTACATCATTATAAATAAATTTTCAAACATATCTGTCCCCGAGAGACCACAAATCCTATTTATAAACACTCCCTATTCCTGCCCCCAGCCCCAGGCAATTACTAATCTATTCTGTCTCTATAGACTTGCCTTTTCTAGACATTTCATATAAATGGATCATATACTCTTGCAGTCTTTTTTTTTTTTTCAGACTTCTTTCACTTAGCCTAACGTTTTTGAGGTTCATTCATTCTGCAAAGATCTTTAAAGGTTTATTCACACATACTTTAGATTCCTTAGAGGTCTTTTCATAGACTTTATATCACTTATTTTACTGCGATTCACAGTTTCCAGTGCAGTTCAAATTCTTCCTCACTGGATTGTAAAATCCTTGGGGCAGGGATTTTACTTCTTCATTCCTTGCAAAGTATCACAATTAAATTTGCTATGTCATTGGCATTCAATTAGGACTCATTAATGAACAAATGATGGGGAAGGTGATGTTTACCTTCTGCCACTTGCTCCTTGTTGTGGAATGTTTGTTGGGAACAGATTACTCGAGGGAATTTAGTGTACAGGATGTTCATTAGGGAGGACCATTGGAAGAGAGGAGGAGGAAGTGGGATTGGGCCCAGGGAGAGTTGAAATCCAACCCCAGAGGGATTTCTGCGGCTTAAAGGACCTGTCAGAATTGTCCCATGTTGGGTTGAAATGGCCTGATCTTTACAACCCCTTCCCATTAGTCAGCCACTGGACCTAGGCCAGGCTGTGCATGGAGCAGCCTGGGCCCAGTGTCTTTCTGCAGCTGAGGAAATCCCTGGAGGAGTGACAGGATGTCCTTCCTTGTAGGGGACCTGGGCTGTGCAACTCTGTGTCCATTGAGTCTCTGCATTTTCCTTTTGCCAAAACCTTAGTTAAGGCAATGTCATAATCACACTTTGCTATATCTTCCAGATTTTCTATTTCTGTTACAAAAGATCACTGTAATATATATTAAATTCTACTGCTAAAATAGCATTTTTCTGTTTAACAAATATTTTTTTTAAGTTGCCTCAAATTCTTAGTAGGAATGTTGAATAATTTTAGTTTAGAGTTAAGAGCAAACAAGGCTTCAGAAATGAACAGGTTTTCTAATCATTTTTGAAGCATCCTAAAATTATTTTGTTTCACATTTTTGCTAGATACTTCTTCCCCTGTCAACATATGTGGAAGGAGTTGTTTTAGGGTTATTGAAACCCTTGGATGAATAATTTATCAAATCGTCAGCAGCTGCTTTTTCTAACAATAGATTTGAATGGATTAGTCTTCTTTCATTTTTCAAACTTTAAATTATTTTTTAAATTTGCCAAAAGTATATTTATGAGCCTTTTCTACAGCTGCTACAATATCAAATTTGGCAGTGAGTTTTTTAGTCTCCTTAAGTACAGTATCAGAGCTGAGAGAATTTTTTGTAAACATTTAACTTTCAAAAAATAAAATCCCCATTTGCCTGCAACCTACTGACCTTTTGGCTTCAAAACACTTCTTCCTTTTCTGCATATACCACTATTAGTTGTAAAGCTCTTTGTAAGCCAAGAGTGCTTTCGTTGTTGTTCATCAGGTATTTTGCAGGAGGTGTAGCTAACCAACAAAGAGAACATTTGTTTGTTTTGGTGCCATCTCAATGGTGATGTTGGCCATTTCATCTTTGTTCCAAAAAACCCCACATATTCTACCAACTTGAGGGGTTAGTGTGTATAGACATTTTCAGGGGCATTATATTAATTCTCACATCAGCTTTATAAATACAGTAGTACTTCACTGACTCTTTAGATAAGTTAAATTTGAAGTTCAGAGAGAGGTCAAGAGATTTGCCAAGGGTCTTGGAATAAGGAAACAGTAGTACTTATAGTCCAAAGTTGAGTCCAACCCTCTAGTTATCATTTTCTTAAAATTTGAGTTGAGCCACAATAGCTACATTTAGAAAAGTTATAGGTATTGTTCTTGTCATAAGCAAGGTGTAGGTAGTAGAACTGCACTGGTTAACCCATTGACTGACTTTGAAGTGTTTTTTAGAGGGTTATAAGAATTAACAAATAAATTAAAAAATTGCACTTTATTACATAACACAATCCTGAATTCCCATAACATCAATTCTCTTGAAAAAAGCTATGATTAGGAGTTATACTTCAACTGGAAAGATTGAATACAAGCCTTTGTTCCCCCTGAAAAGTCCACTAAAAAGAGAGTGAAGGAACCAAAAGGTATTAACCCCCTTGTCGAGAAGATAGGAGCAGAATCCTTATCGGCCAGGTGTATTGCAAGTACTGGTACGTCTGCTTGGTCATATGGTGTAAGTGACAAAGCAGTTTCCCAAATAGTATGGAGCTGCCACCAAAACCTTTCTTACTCTGGGCTCTGCCTAACCATTCAACAGCGGCATCCTTACAGAGTACTTGGTAAATGATGGGCTTCATACTCGACCTCGAGTACAAGTTGCCTCCAGAATTCAGACAGGTGTTCTAGGTTCTGTGCCTCTTTCTTAGTGAAAGAAGATACGAGATGCAACACGTTCCCTTTCACTGGGGAGGAAATATTTCAACTTGCCTCAGAATTCTCAAGCCCCAGAAATTTCACAGAGGTGGCAGGTTGCCTGAATTTGGTTGGATTTATTTCCTACTGTCTGGTATGCATGTGTTTTCCCAGGAGATTTTTGCTTTCTCTCCATCACATTTAATCAGCACGCCATCATCAGTGTGTCAGTGTGACTAATTAGCATAATATGTTGTGTAATGCAAGGTGATAAAGGTGAGTCTGGACTAGATGATAAAGTAGGGCTATAGATTGATGTACCCCCATTGTAGTGCAGTGAAAGAGTATTACTGCCTTTGTCAGGTGAAAGCAAACTATTTCTAGTGGTTTATATTAATAAATATATATTTTATAAAAGCACTCAGACCAATGGCCGTGTACTTGGTAATAGATACTTGATTGACTAGCACCAGCAAAGAAACCACATCCAGAATATTATCTTCAATGTAAGTTGACACCTGGTTGAATTTCATTCTTCAAGAGCAATTTCTCATACACACAAATACGCTAATTGAATGAGAATGTGGTTGGGATTTTGCAATCCCGCCAGAAAGAAACAGCATTGATTTTGATGCACTCTTTTGATATGCAGAGGCAGTTCTAGAGGATTTTGCTTGTTTTTTCTACTACACTAACCCTCACTTCATAAGTCAGGGTAACAATGTGGATATTCTGCCAGTTGCTGAGTATGTCTTTTCTAACTGTGCTTTCCAAGACAAGAAGAATAACCATACAGTGAGCTTAGGAACCTGAGAGACCCATTCTAAGCTTGATTAAAGGGAAACTTGGTTAATCCCCTGGATTTTAGAGGCCCCTACTCTGATTGTTGGATCTTAATCTTGTTTGAGCCCCTAGGAATTAGCATCAGTTAACTATAGTAATTCAATCTGTCCTCGCCAGTTAAGTCAGTGTCTAGTAATCCTTCTAATTTCTGAGTATTTTCCTTTATTCAATTTACTACCCATGAAGTAATTTTTGATCCCACTGGAGAAGGTTAACAAGAAAGCATACAGTGTAAATTGTTGACATTATATCAGGAGGTTTCTTTAAGGGAAGAAATTCACTGGCTCACTCAGAAAAGATCAACAAACCTCATGGCTTTATACTTTCTATTACTACTAAAATATTCTACTATGCTATATATTTTATCTTTCAAAGTTATATCATCTAATATGCATTTCATTCTAATTATAATGAGCTGATCATTATAATTTACCTGTTATTTTGCCCTTGCTGGTCATAGGACTTCCCACTCATCACACAATATAGATATAGGTTATTATTATCTTTACTTTGGAATCTAGTCATATCAGAGAACCACATCCAGATTCTTATCCTAAGGTTATATTTCCCTGAGATCAATTCAATTACCAACAAACATGTCAGTCAGTATTTGGTAAGGGAAAAAGAAACCATTCTTTGAATCCTGACCATAAAATGTTTATATAGAATCAGGAGATGGCGGTACTGTTGGAAGAGCTGATTGGGTAGAAGAGAACAATCAGTTGTAAATCTAGTACCAAAATTCAGGGAGCAGCTGGGTCAGTGTTGGAAATGTGACAGTTAGGATCTGTCTGAGGCAGAAGAGTGACACCTGACACATGTGTAAACGTGTCAGCCACAGTGAAGTTATATCTGCACACACACCTGACCAGTCATCCTCCCCAGAAAAACAGATTCTGGTACAGCTACTTTCCTAATCTCACATGATGGCCAGCTCTAACCTAGAACACGTAGGACAGGTGACTCCAAAAAACACACTTCTTGGCCTTTAGTTGGTGTGGTAATGGTGTTGATAAGCTGATGACTGAAGATCCATGTCTAAAACTAAAAAATAAAAGAAATATTAAAAATATGAGCATTTTGCTTTGAAGAGATAGCTAGATGCTGTGTATCATTTCTTAAATAAAATGAAAACTAGTAGTGGAATGATATATGCTAAGGTACTATTTATCTTTTCTGCCTTTAACAGTATTTGATTTTTAAAAGAATGTGCAAGTATTACTTTAAAAATCTATTGTAATAGGGCTGAGGAATACCATTTTTTTCAGGTAAGTTAGAAGATTTTACTGTGAAGATCTAAAACATTACTATATCAATGTAAAATAATTTTATGACTCTTTCCAAAGAATTAGGGCATTTGGGTTGGTTGTATTACTATATTTGCTCAAGTTTCTCCTTCTCAGACCTGGAAGAGACATAATGTCCTTCAATGGCCTGCATAGGAACTTGGGACACATTGCATATCAAGGACATTGTGTTTTGTTTGGTGTAGCCATGGCCAGAGCAGACAGCTCTTACTCCAGGAACAAAAGGTCAGGTGTCAGTTTAACCCCAAACATGACCTTGGCTGGCTGTTCATAGGACAGGGTAAAAAAGGGAACTTTCTGTTCTCCATGGTAGGTTCTGGACCTGGTTGGACTGGAAGTTTCAGCATGGCCGACATTCCGTGGATGATTAAGTGCTAAATGGGATTGTCAGCTAGAGGTTTGGTTGGAAATCAGAGCGGGAGACTTTGTATGTAAAGTTATAGAAAGATCTGTGTGGAACTTATTTCAGATCCTTCAGTAATACTTGTCAAAGCTTAGAAAATCTTTTGCTTAAATATTCTTTTGGAAGAGGTGACTGTTGGAATGGAATGAATTGAATTTTATTATTATTGAAGGGTTTTCCCCCACATATTAACCATAAGTGATTCAGCATTGAAATTAGAAGTTTTTCAGAGAAATAGAATTGCATAATGTATTAAGCATGCATGTTTCAGGAATAATCTCTCTGGGTTCAGGTTCGTTTGCTGACTTTTGTTAACTAAAGTTCCCCTGAATTATTTCAGGGGAAGTTTCCCTTGCCTAGAATAAAGTTGATATTCCCTATGTCATAGCATTGTTAGGAGGAGTCAAATACCTGATAGTGCATGTAAATTGCTTAGACAAGTTTCCAGTGCATAAAATATTAGCTCTCATTACTATGAATAGGTTTAGACTATATTTTTTATTACAGAAAAGCATATTTATTCAATATAAGGGAGAATGTGTGTGAGTGTGTATAGGTGAGAGCTTAGGAAATTTAAAGTTGTGACATGACAGTATTCAGGCTCTTATCTTTTGGTCTCTGTAAAGGGGTGATGATTGGGAACACTGTACAGTTGTTGAAAGGAACAAATTAAATCATGTAAATAAAGTCGCTTTGCAAATCTGTAGAGATATGCCCAGGGACCAGTCTGGCTACCTGACTCCAAAGGCAGGCAGAGCTCTTTCTACCGCAATGCTTAGCCCACTTTGCAAAACAGAAAACTGAAACTCAGAAAGATGAGTGACTTCTTAAAAAATCAACTAATGAGAAAGTGATAGAGATGGGAATGGAAACTCAAGGGCTTGATTCTCTCTCACTGAATAAGTTGAGTTCCACCTAAGCTATAAATTATTACTGATCTCTCAAGTTTCTAAATCTAACTCAGTGAAAATAAGGGTCGAGAAGGGCTAGTGATTTTTGAACTGAAAATTTTAATTTTGTCTATGTTGAAAACGTTGGGCCTATTCTTTTCTTATACATAGCTGCCAGTGGGTATGGAGGTTCCCTTCTCTCCTTGGGTTCCTGCCACTAAAATATAAAACGAAAACAAAATTCTTGGTGCCATTGATATTGATTTCTTTAAGTCAGAGAAGACAGATCTTTATTGCCTGGGTGGACCATGCAAGGAAAGGAAGAAGAGGTGAGCATCTGCCATCAAACAAGGAAACATTTTTAGTGCTTGGGTTTAACCTTCTCCAGTAAAACATTACTCATAAAAGCAGTCTTTCACAAAGAGCTGGCATTAGTTTTTGTTTCGTTGTTTTTATTTTTTCCCTTTCTCTGAGCTGCTTACCCTCTGGTGGAAATGCTGCCAAGTGATGAGATTGTCCTAAAACAGTTTAGTGGTTGGAAGAAAAGTTCTAGATCAACTGTAGATGGGGAAAACTGAGCACCCATACAATAGCTAGATGTGATTTCACCAGCTCGGCTGTTTGCTTCTCTGCACAGGCTGTGTAGTGTTAAATGCTAATGTAATGCCAGCATTTTCTTTACTATTTAGACAAAAGAAACCCTAATGAGATATTTCTAAGTCTGCACACGAGTTTCCATAGCAATCCTTGCCTTGGAATAAAATTAGGATAAAGGACTCCTCAACATAACTTGAAAAATCTCAACTACCTCACAGCAACAGGTTTCTAACACAAAACAGGCATTTCTGTTGGGAATGCTGATTTGATTAAGTGTCCACAATGGAGAACTTTATTTAGCGGTACCATCTGCAGCCATAATTAGTTTGAACTTGTGAAAATGAAGAGTTTGACAGGAGATGTGACATTAATTTCCGAGAAAGGAGTACTTCCCTGCTTTGCATGGATGAAAGCATAGAAATGTAATGAAAAGGCATTCACTGAGATGCTACAGAAACTCGTTAGGAGCTTTTAAAGGTTAACTGAGAGAGGGAAGAGACTGGAAAATTAACTTGGGGACTGGAAGTCAAGTTAGTGAAGCGGCTGACTCAACACCTCTTACTACTACGATAGCTTCTTTTCCTCGGGAGCCAAATGATGTCTGTCTTGTGAACCAGAAGCCAGAGCTCCCCAAGGGTGAAGAGGTGCTAACTAATTATCTGAGTTTCCTTGAGCACCTGGATTTCTATGATGCAGACCCCTAAGAAGAGCTTTAGAGAAACTACTGATGGAGACTAGTGGGCTATCCACCACTTCTGGAATTTAAATGAGCACACCCATCACCTGAGAATCTTGTGAAAATGCAGATTCTGATTGGTCTGGAATGAGGTGGGCTTAAAGCCTGCGTTCCCAACAAGTTGATGCTGGTCTCTACTTGGAGTAACAATCTAGACCATTGTAAAGAGGAGAACCAGGAGGCACATCAGTGGACACACTCTTTCCCAGCTCTCACTGCGATCACAAAGTAGGCAAGAAAGCACTTTTTTTTTTCATCAACTTCTTACTCTCTTTGTGTCTTTCATGCCCCTGCCTCACCTGACATCTGTGCTATTCGGAGGTTTCCTGGGAGCTCTGGGGATGGGAAGGGATAAGAGATAGAAGAATCATAAGTGGTGATTTTCCAAAAACCAAAAGAACCCACCCTAGAAATATGAGCATTTTGCTCATATTTGGGTTGGTTGTATTTTGCTCACAGCCCATTTCTTATCCCTTAAATGTTTCTGGGGACATCCATGTTTGTCCTTGGCTTCAATCCCCTATGCCAGATTCACTGGGACAATACTCTGGACAACAATGCCCTCTAGAAAGAAAATCTTGTTCTTCTTATAACATCATATACTAAATTTAATATATTGTATGCATTAAATTTAGTGTTTGTCATTACAATAAGTCATTACTTTAAAACAAAGGCATACTTGCTTTTTTTCTCTTAAAGTAATGGCTGAACCTGTTATGTAAGATCCTTAAATATTAAAGAAACAGATTATCTAATTTCTATTGGGTTGAAGTTCAGGAAATCTGACTTTTGTTCCTTGCTTAGTCTATCACTTACTCTGTGATCTGAGGGCAATTTATCCTTTCGATGTCATATCTAAGGAAACCATTGCACAAAGGTTTACAGCTATACAGAACTCCTACTCTCGATAGAAACCTTTTTTAAAAATACCTAAAATATTTAGAGTTCCAGAAACTGATCTACTAAGCATACAAGTTGATAAACAATTTAGAGCAGTTTTGATAGAAGGAAGCAGGTCACTTGGGAAATTTTTATATCCATAGGCCATATGACACCGTCCATTCCCTCTGTCACATCATTAGGCCAGATTGCAAAAACACTTTAAAGATGTAAGTGCTTAATTATTTGGGGAACAACTTATCTCCTAAAGAGTGTAAGTCAGCTGGAAAACATGCTGAGCACACAATTCATAAGGCAAGGACCGTGTGCATTATTTCCCCGTGATTAGTTTATACTGAGAATCTTTATAATAGTGTCTAGAACTTACTGAATATTAAAAAAAAACAACTGAAGAACAGCTGGATGTTCATTGAATCCTGTTCCTCTCTTGAAATCTCTTAGATTTAGGTAAAGTGATACTTATTGATTCAAATTACCAGCATTATATCTCGTGATGATTTGGATTACC
Organism: Myotis yumanensis; assembly: GCF_028538775.1. Lineage (NCBI taxonomy): Eukaryota > Metazoa > Chordata > Mammalia > Chiroptera > Vespertilionidae > Myotis > Myotis yumanensis. The sequence continues at coordinate 28,631,886 of NW_027223759.1, read as the reverse complement.
TGGACCAAATGAAATACTTTGACTGGAAATCAAAGTTACTTTCAATTTTTTTTTAAGTGCTGAAAGCTTTTCTGCCCAGCTGCAAATGTATGCTTTGATACTCTGAAAGCCAAAAATTGATTTTTTTTACTATAAAAATGTTATTATAACACCATTAAAGAAGAAAACGAAATATTTCCTTATCGTACCATCGGAACAAAATGTTACATTTTGCACATTCCCTTCCACTCTCTGCTTCATACGTGTATATTTAGAACAAATTTATTTTTAAACAGGATTTTAAGATGCTGTTTTTTCAATACCCTAATGCACGGAGAGGCTATGTAAGAGGGTTGCAGATTTGCAAAGTGACTTTACTCAAGGCAGCATTGCCTTCTTTTTAGAGATAGACTCAAGGTGGAAGCAGAATCTGATGACGTCATTTTCCCTCTGATTTGCATGATCTTTACACACCTTCAGACTACTATACGCACCCCCTTCATGTTATGTTTTCTGCCCTCTGACCCCTTCACAGACAGGGAAAGTTGCATCCATATTCTCTTCCGAGGCTATGCAGTTGGCCCCTGGCTACCTCTCAGATTTCTTCCCACACCACTCCCCCTTAGCTGGCTCCACTCCAGATACCATGGCCAAGATCTTTCTTTCCTCAGAGCTTTTCACTCACTGTCCCTTCCACTGGGAACACCCTGTGCCTGGATCTTGCATATTTGGCTCCTTCTTAACCTTCATGTTTCAGCTAAATGTTATCTCAGGGAGACCTTGCCCTCAATGAGAGTTCCTCTCCCTCCTCTCTCCATATCATATCACTCTGTCTTATGCTAATCTATAATCTAAAATCTGTATTTATGTATTACTTACTCCCCTCCTACTGATAAATGGATACTTCATGAAGCAGGAGTCCTGTCTTTTTCTCCACTATGAACTGGTACCTCTTAACACACTTGGCAAAGTAAGCTTTCCATAAATAGTTACCGAATGAATAAATGAGTGAAACTGTGCGCATTAGCAAAGCTTTTTCCCATATGAGTATCCTTCCCCTCCCCTCTTTCTGTTCTGAACTGAGTAGGAGCAGAATATTTCTGTTTTTGTGTTCCACAATAGGTGGGAAAAATCAGCAAAAAGAAAAGCCTTGAAAAATACATGGATAGAGGGAAGTGAGGCTAACAAGTGCATAATGCCTTTGAGGAAAAGCTCTGGTGTCATACATGGCCCAAATGCAATCCCCTGGGAAGCATTTTTCAATACCCTCAGACAGGCAAAACTATGGTGTAATAGCAACTTTGCTGATGGATGGGTGGTTTGCCTCAGTGCTTGTCATGGTATAATATAATACACTGTTTCAATATCATTTGTTCCATTTTCTGCCTATTTTTGAACCTAGAGAAAAATTGCCCCCTGGTAAAAAAGAAAAAGAAATCCCCCTAATACTTTGACTTAAATTTGATGGCAAAAATAAATTCAGTTGTGGCTGGGTTTGAATGGATTTGAAGCTCTAAAAGTGAAGTAGGTGGTCACTATGGCTGATAACTGTAGGTAGAGTCGAGTATTCTGAGGTCAGGCTCATCAAAAACTGAATTGTCACTTCCATGCCAATTTTAACCTCAAACTGTATAGTTAAGTGGCTGAGTTTGAATGGATTTGAAGCTCTAAAAGTGAAGTAGGTGGTCACTGTGGCTGATAACTGTAGGTAGAGTCGAGTATTCTTAGGTCGGGTTCATCAAAAACTGAATTGTCACTTCCATGCCAATTTTAACCTCAAACTGTATAGTTAAGTGTGTTGTCATCCTAGATCAACTAAATCTCTCAGAAAAAATACTTAAATTAAAAATGAAAGAAAATGTTTGTTCTGGTCAAATAAACTGAAAAAGTAGCCAAAAGTAATTTTTGTTTTGAAGAACTGGGTCTCCTTTCACCGTGGGGACACTACTGGCCTTTGAACATAATAATCATTCAACTCAGGAGTTCTTTCTTGCGTTGAGTATTATTTCCCCGTCACCTTGTAAGCCCCTTTCTCTGCCCTTTTCAGGCTCCTCACTGGGAAGAGAGACTGGTTGAAGAGAATTCTGCAGGTGTCCATTTCATCTTTCATTTCAAAGTAGAGAATCCTTGGCAGCAGGAAGTACCCTATAGAGACTGAAGAATAAAATGGCAAATTATAGGTCTACATGCTCGGCACTGACACACAGTTTTTGTCAAGGTGGCAGTTGGGGATCAGGGAACAATTTAGCTGGAGGTGGGACGGGAGGAAGAAGCAGAGAGAGGGCAGAGGAATGTACTATCAAGAAGTAGCAGGTAGTAGTTTCAAACCTAAGTGTTTTATTATGTTCTTGATCACATGGGATTTTAATTCTAAATTAGCATGTGTGCTACAAATGTAAGAAGAGGGGAAATGGAAGAATGAAAGACAGAGAGAAAGAGTAAGCTATTAGGTGGCCATTGGTACACCAAAATATTCACAAAAAGGAAGTCCCCACACCACATCTAATCCAGAGAGTGAGCTCACTTTCTGATACATCATCCAGAGAGCATGAGGGAATGAAGCAAAAGCATTGTGTACAATGCTTATTTTTAAAGCAAATTTCTTGTTATTAGGGGAATTTTCCAATGTTTACAAGATTCAGTTATTACAACCCCTTTTCTATATAATCATAACCCTAAAATTCTCTAAATTAATGTAAAATATTTGAATATAATAATAATATTTAACTTTTATTAACTGTTCTTTGCTGTTTTGAATGTTTTACCTGTATCACTGATTTATTCCTCAAACTCTCCCTACCAAGTAGTTCCTATTATCTCCATTTTATAGATGATAACATTGAGCTATGGAATAGATAAAGAATTTACTCAAGGGACAATAAGTTTCTATGAGTAGACTTTTATGGAAATGAGTGTATTAGAAAATGGGAGACATTATTATATTCAAGAAATTTGACATTGCTCTAATAATCTATAATAATAAAATATTAATATGCTAATTAGACCAGATGTTTTCCAGATGTCATTCTGGATGTCCTTCCTGACAAAGCCGAGGCTGGAGGGAAGCCAGCCCGGGTCCCAGGTGCTGGAGGGAAGCTGGTGCCGGCAGCCGGGAGAAGGAAGGCCTACTCTTGCACAAATTTTCATGCATCAGGCCGCTAGTATGACATAATATGTGGAGACTAAGTAAAGTTAACCCTTGAAATTGGTCAGGCATTAGATTTATATTTTTGTTTTGACTGGCTATATTAGAAAGGATTATTTCTTAGAATACACTTTGTCACACCAAAGTGTAAAAAGTGACCATCCAGTTTTCTTTTAATGTTTTTTGGGGGGGGGAGGGGGTTCCTTGTTGGAAAAATAGATACTCAGAATACCCAATGCATGGTTACACCCAATTAAAAACAAATTGAAATTAGATTCACTGTATTCTGGAGATAGATTCTTTGCTTTAAGGAGAAGGACATCAGCAATTTTTTTTCAGGGGTCCTAATCCAGGTAGAATGAGAAATTAGTGATTCATTCATTCATTTATTTGTCAAATAATGTTTAGACACATTATGTATCTGGCACTCTTTTTAGTACTAGGAATAAAAAGATGAATAACATTAAAATGTTTATATTGTCATAATCTGTTCCTTTAAAATGATGAGATGAACTTGGAAAGAGAAAATCACCACACAAATTGGTGAATATTGTCACAGATACTATGGGAGAAAGAACGAAGAATGAAGAACATCTAATCTCACCAAGAGAGTCAGGGTAGTACTGAGAAGCAGAAGGCATTTTAGGCCATCAGGACAGTTACCGGAAAGGCACTGATGAGAAACCCTGTAAAATGACTGGAGATCAGTTAAAAGGGACTCAGTGTGGTTTTGGAGGTGACTCATCCATTATTGACATTAAACTTGACATTCTAGAACCCCATCTCCTATTGTCCTATTATATAAGAAACTACTTAAGACATTTTTTCTCTCCAATATTTCCTATCACCCAAACCAATCTGGAACAGCTCCTTCCCTTCCCCATGTCCCCTTTGGTTATAATATGCTGCATCAAGGGCTTAGTCTGAGTCAGGCATAGAGCCCAGAACTTCCATTCTTTATCTCATTTATCTTTGGACAACCTCTATGAGGTGGTTTTCATTATGATGGCTCTTTCAACAATGATGCAACTGAGGCCTAGAGGGGGCACATTTCCAGAGATGACTTCATTAATAAATGACACTCTTCTGTTCTCCTTAAGAAGCTCATAGGTCTTTTGTGATAAATGCAAGTTGCAGACTATTGTAGGAGGACAATTTCACAGAGTAAATGGACAGCCTGGGTGTTGATGCTTGAAGAGAGCAGCAAATTCTCTCTTTCCAAAGAGAAGCATGTAGAGTTTTTCCCAATTTTACCTGGTTAAAATAGGAGGATGATCTATAGTGCACATTTATTTTCTCACTAAAGAGAAAGGGTCCTATTCTACAAAAAGAAGACACATGACAATTTTAATCTTATGCTTTATGCCCAATGTTCTTCATTACCTAATAGATATTGTCTATTATTTTGTTATAAAAATATATAGATTATAGATGTAAGCATATTTTCTATTGTTCTATTGTACCTTTTATTATCTAGTAGATATATGCCTGATACTCAAATAAGAATGATTCTCTTTTGGGTTATCTTTCCATTTAAAGCCTCAAAAACTATTGACTTGATGTCAGAAAATTAATATAGAAAGAAAAGGAAACCTGAGTTCTGGTTCCAGATCTTTAGTATACTACCTCTGTTATATTAGGTGGCCTCATTGAACACTAATTTCCTAATCTGTGGGATGTAAAGAATATACAATTTCTAAGGTCTTTTCTATCTTCAGAATACAGTGAATCTAATGTTTAAGTCGTTTCCATTTTCATGTTAGTAAAAAGCAACTCAGCCTTTTTGTTTCTATCATTGACAACTGTTAACTTTTTTCTTTAACCTTGGCCAGAATGGGATGGTTTGCTAGTATCTAGTAAACCTGAGAGAATGAGAAACAAGACTAGTAAGTTTCTCATACTTTCAAAATTCTTTTATTCATTTTTATTTTTGAAAAAAAAATATTGAAAAATTTTGGATGACATTGATTAATAAAATTATATAAGTATCAGGTGTAAAATTCTAGAATACATTATATGTGTGTTATATTGTGTGTCCACCACCCCACGTTAAGGACTGGTAAGTTTTAATAGGTAACGAACGATCTATACACTCCCATCTGAATGGTTCCTGGAGTAAGTGTCCTTGTGTTTGGAAAGCAGATGAGGACACTGGGAAAAGAATAAGTCTCTGCATGTAATGACTCAGTCCCAGACTGATCCCAAAGCTTCCTCATGGTTGACAAAACTGTGATGCTGCCTTGAGTAGCCAGATAGTCAACAACGCAGAAGCACTTACATGCCTGCAGAGATAACAAATAAAAGGAAAATTCAAATTCGTCAAATACGGAGACTCCCTTCTAGGGAACAGGGAGAAACATGAACATCCTTAGGTCTCTCAGTCATATCCCAAGGCGAGGGGTATTTATTATGCGTGCAGGCAGAATTTCCTATCTTTACTTTAGGCTTTGAGGAAATAAGTGCAATGTAAGTGAAAGATAAATGTCCTTTCTGTCATGGAGATAGACGCGACAATTAACAGAAATTGATGGAGCGGCTTTAAAGAAGTTATAAGTGACTTGAGTCAATAGCATATAAAGCACAGCTCCAGCTTCTCTTTCTGTAATGTAATCATTTGATACATTTCAAGCTCAGTGAACAAGCTTGAGGCCATAAACAAGTATTGAGCTCAGTCCCAGCAGAGCTCACAAACTGGGTTTATCTCCCCTATATATATAAATGCAAGGCGTGATTTCTTGGTGCATTCAAGACATAATTCAGCAGCCTGAGAATGCATGAAATTCAGGCTGGCGGCTGACGCTTAAGCAATGCGTAAAGAGTACCACACACCCTTTACTGCATTCCTGCCTTTGCATTAAGGCAGGATCTTGTTATTTAGCGGTGGTGGTTTTAGAAAGGGATAATCATTTCCAAGATAAGCCTTAAGGAGCATTCTGGTTGATCATTTGGCTTAGAGTTCACATTCAGGGAAATGAAGAGTTTTACTATTTCACAAGCACTGGAAAAAAACAAAATGCTTTAGTAAAAATAGCAAATAACAGCCTTTTGTAGGGGAACTAGAGGCCCAGTGCATGAAATTCATGCACTCGGAGTAGGGGGGGACTCCCTCAGCCCGGCCTGTGCCCACTCACAGTCCGGGAGTCCTCAAGGGATACCCGATTGCCGTTGAGGCAGGAGAGGCTCCTGCCACCACCGCTGTGCTTGCCAGCTGTGAGCCCAGCTTCTAGCTGAGTGGCACTCCTCCTGTGGGCGTGCACTGACCACCAGGGGGCAGCTCCTGCATTGAGCATCTGCCCCCTGGTGATCAGTGCATGTCGTAGTGACTGGTCGTTCTGCCATTTGGTTAATTTGCATATTATCCTTTTATTATATAGGATAATTTGACCAAGTTGAAGGGGTAGCCTGAGTGTTGTTTCCTGGTGAGTGGAACACAGTCTCTCATTCCATTTTATGAAAATGATGTGAGAGAGAGGCATTTAAAATATGTAAATTGACCCTTGCATAATATGGGTTTGAATTACATGGGTCTACTTATATGTGGATTTTTTCAGTAAATACCAATAATGTTTTCTATATGCAGCTGGGAATCTGTGGATGTAGAAGACTGACTGTATGCATTGTTCTACAGCATTTTATATAGGAGACTTGAGCATCCATGGATTTTTGTTATCCATGGGGATCCTGGAACCAATCAATCCCCCAGGGATACTAAAGGACAACTTAAGTTTTGGGAGAGTCAAAAGCTTTATGTGAATTTTCAACTGGGCAGGGTATCAGTGAACTTAACTCCTGCATTGTTCAAGGGTCAACTCTATTTGTATATGCTACCATGAGTATTCTAGCTTTCACTCCAAAATGATTTAAAGTTTACAATATAAGAAATTACAGAAAATTAATATTCTGGAAGCAGAAAGTGAAAATCAAGGGGAAAAGAAAAACCCAAGTGTGACAACTTAAGAGTTAAGGGAATTAATGTGACCAACTTCAAGTTGGGCACTGAGCTTTTTGGCTCCTGGGCAGGGTTTACTCACTGTCTTGCCTGGATTGTCTATGTGCTCCTGGGGGAAAGCTACAATGCTGCTAACAACCACTTGGCTCAAGCCTTCACTTTTTGCCTACATGTAAACAGTTGATTATTTCACTCTTTATAAGTACTCCTACTACAAAGAGAGTGTGTGTTTACAATAAACTATGAACTGCCTTAAATACTAAATATGCTTTGTTTTATGGAGAAGATTTAGTTTATTCTTGCAATAGGTAATACATGCCATGGACCAACATTCAAAAGACACAAAGCAGTATGCTGCCCCAAATGACTGAGGAATTTGAGGGAAGGTGGGGGTAAGGGAGTGGGAGGGGAGTGATTAACCTGGGAACTTATATGCATACTAGAGGCCCGATGCACAAAATTTGTGTGGGGGGCGGGGGTCCCCTCAGCCCAGCCTGCACCCTCTCGCAATCTGGGACCCCTCAGGAGATGTCAGACATCCCTCTTGCAATCCGGAACCCTTCGCTCCTAACCGCCCACCTGCTTGCTCCTAACTGACAACCTGCTCACTCCTTATCACTTGGTTTGCCGCTCCTTAGTGCTACCATGGAGGCGGGAGAGGCTCCCTCCACTGCTGCTGCGCTTGCCATCCGTGATCCTGGCTTCTGGCTGAGCAGTGCTCCCACTGTGGGAGCGCACTGACCACCAGGGGTCAGCTCCTGCATTGAGCGTCTTCCCCCTGGTGGTCAGTGTGCATCATAGCGACCAGTCATTCTGGTCCTTCCGGTTGTTCCACTGTAATGGTCACTGGGTTTTTATATATATAGATGGGTATATGTAACCCATTATTTTACATGAATAGTGGAATTCTACATACATATTTTACACCTTACCCTATTCATTTACGTTTATATCCTGAGGAGTATTCTATGAGTACTCAGCGACTGCCTCATTTTCATTATAAGATGTACATATTGAAGGAATTAAAATAGATAAAGTTAAACTCCTGTGTATTTGTATATAAATCTACCACTGCAGTTGGAGATTTTAACAACTGTCTCTTAGTAATTGATAGAACAACTAGACAAAACATCACTAAGGGCATGAGCAATCGTAACAACCCTATTAATCAAGTCAGTCTAGCTGATATTTATAGAACCCAAATGCCCAACACATTCCTTTTTCAGGCACATATTACATTCATCAAATCGTCCACATCCAGAGTCATAAAACAAGTCTCAATAAATTTTGAAAGATTGGCAAATTACAGAGTAGAATTTAATAACAGTGAGAGGTCTATACAGCCTCCAATCTATGAAATTACATAGTGAATATCTATAAAAAAGATGAGTTGAAGAAGATGCTACATAGAAAGTTAAAAAATATTTTGAACTAAATTAGAAGGAAGAAAATAATAAAGATAAGAGCAATAATCAATGAAATAGAAAAATGAGATTGGGCATCTTTTCAATAAGTGGCAGAGTCATTTGAACTTTCCTTTTTATGATAAATTATTTACTAAATTAAAATTTTACATTTTTTACTTGTATTGATGTTTTTTAAACATTAATAACCATACCTTACTGCATTTATTGGTCTGCCTGAGTTGTTTTCTTGAATTTTATCTTTAAAGATCTTTTTAAATTGTTCATTATTTTAGCTTTCTTCACTATGAATACCAAATAACTATTTGTGGGGATATCTTTACTCTTACCAATACCATTTTTTCTTTATTTTGACTGTGTTCACTTCAATTTGTAGTTATAGGTTTTTATAATCCATGCCATCAAATTCTTTACCTGGTGTTCAGTCATGTTTATTTTCCTCTGCTGCTTCCAATGAACTTTATTCCCTAGATGGTTTTCTGTACCTTTTATGGCTGCTTTGATTTCTTATTTTAGGAAAGCATTTGCTTCATGACATATATTTATTAAGTTTTTGTAGTTCATGGTGATACATTTATCATGATTTTAATTTGTTCCATTTTCATATTATTCAGAATTTGATATTTGTCATTTCCCATGTACTTTTTCTCAGTGGGGGGCATGTACTATCTTTTAGGTGGGTAGTTTTTTTTATCATTACACATAGTTAAATATGTTCAATTCCTCCTTGTCCCACTATTTTCAGGATGCTTGTGGAAATAAGGGCAAAAGTTATGCTTTGGGCTAGCAGAAATTTTTTAAGACATACAATTTATTGTGAGAGTGACCTTATCTAAGAACTATTTTGCCAGCTGCTAAAATTGGTAGTAGCAGCGGTGTTGCTCCTAAGGCAGAGCCTTTCTCCTTCCCCCTTCACAGTCAGACTGCTTCCTGAAAATATGGCATATCAGTGTGATGTCTCCCACTGCCCACTTTTCTTTCATCTCCTACATATCAGCCTGGGTTTAAGGCAACCTCTACCACAAGCCTGTTCTCCTACAACCATTCTTTAATGGTTGGTTTTACTCTGAAAGCTTTCTCAAGACCCCTGTCGGATCCTCTCTTGGCTACTTCCAGCAACCCTGTGTGACCTTTGCTTCATCTGGCTGTTCCTTCCTCATATTTTGTTCTGTGGTATGAGAGATGCCTCTTGGTTTCTTCAGACATGAATCCATGTACTGTTTTTTGTTCTCCTGGATGTCTGGCCAACATCGTCTTCACCACCATGGTCAAATCACAAGAGTAATATTTTGTTGTTACTAATTAGTAATTCTGGCAAGCAGTTTTGATGTTGGCAAGTGACACTGTGAAAGCAATATTTCCTTTCCTTGTCCGTGTGAGCAGGCGAGTCTCATCAGATTCCCTTTTCTCAGTCATATAATACATTAAATAAAAGGATTGGCTCATTAATCATTCAACAGTCAGCTCTGGTCCCATATTCTTTCTTTTCTGCCAAGGGACCTCTTCCATGGAGACACTGCCTCCTCTTGTCCTCCTCCACTGATCCAGCTATTTATATCCTGATGCAATATTTATAAGATAAAATGTCAGTGGCTTTTGATCTAATTCACCCTGTTAAGAATGTCACCAAAGACTGGACAAATACCTTCTCAGGCCCCAGCATGCCCGGCAGCGTCAGTCCTGTCTGAGATGCCCTTCTAATCTCCTCTTTTCCAAAGCTTCCCTATCTTTCAAAGCTCAGCAAACATCCTGTCTTTTTTAAAAGATGTCTCTAACTGCCAAGTGCACAACAAAGTCTCTCTTCTCTGAGTTCTGTAACTCTGCTCTCCTTCCTTCTTATGGTGGTTTGTGGGGGAGTTAAACCATGCATCTGGGGACAGACTGCGTGCACTGAAGTCTCAGTTCTATGAGCCACCAACTGGGCAACCTGAGGACCTAGTCTTTCAGTGTCTTAACCTAAAATAGAAGACATCTGTGCCTTAATTATTTATTTTTAAAATGGGTGATGATAAAAAAAATGTGCCTTATATGATTTTTCATTAATTTAATTAACAAATGATGCTGGTACTTAGTATATAAGTGCTATTATTTACAAACTAGAGGCCTGATGCATGAAGATTCGTGAAAGAATAGACCTTCCTTCCCCTGGCTGCTGGCAACACCTTCACTCTGGCCTGGAGCCTCCTTCTGCCTCTAGTCTTGTCATGTCAATTTGCATATTCCCTCTTAATTGGCTGTGGGCGCTGCCGTCTTTATCATGAAGTGACAGTTAATTTGCATATTACTCTTTTATTAGATAGGACTAGAGGCCCGGTGCACAAAAATTTGTGCACTCGGTGGGGGGGGGGGGAGGGGGGTCCCCCAGCCCGGCCTGTACCCTCTCACAGTCTTGGACCCCTCGGGAGATAATAACCTGCTGGTTTAGGCCTGCTCCCGGGTGGCAGAGGGCATGCCCAATCCCTAGGTGCAGCCCTGGTCAGGCACAGAGCAGGGCCGATTGGGGAGTTGGGGCGCCACCCCCTGTCATGCACAGAGCAGGGCAGATCGGGAGGTTGCGAGGCCACCCTCAGTCACGCTCAGGGTAGGGCCGATTGGGGGGTTGGGGCACCGCCCCCTATCACACTCAAGGCAGGGTCAATGGGGAGGTTGTGGCGCCACCCCCTGTCACGCACACAGAAGGGCCGATCAGGGGCTTGGGGCGCTGCACCCTGTCACTCACAGAGCAGGGCCAATCAGGGGGTTGGGGTGCTGCCCCCTGTCACTCACAGAGCAGGGCCAATCAGGGGGTTGGGGCGCTGCCCCCTGTCACTCACAGAGCAGGGCCAATCAGGGGGTTGGGGCGCTGCCCCCTGTCACTCACAGAGCAGGGCCCATCAGGGGGGTTGGGGCTCCATACCCTGTCACACACAGAGCAGGGTCAAGCAGGGGGTTGGGGAGCTCCCCCGTGTCATGCACAGAGCAGGACCCATCAGGGGGTTGAGGAGCTCCCCCCTGTCATGCACAGAGCAGGGCCGATCAGGGGGTTGAGAAGCTCCCCCCTGTCACTCACAGAGTAGGGCCGATAGGGGAGTTGGGGCACCGCCCCCTGTCACACACAGAGCAGGGCAGATCAGGAGGTTGGGGCACCACCCTCTATCACCCACAGAGCAGGGTCGATCAGGGGGTTGGGGCACCGCCACTGTCACACTCAGGGCAGGGCCAATGGGGAGGTTATGGCTCTACCCCATCACACACAGAGCAGGGCCCGTGGAGGGGGGGGGGGTTGGGGCACTGCCCTCTATCACCCACAGAGCAGGGCCGATCAGGGGGTTGGGGCGCTGCACCCTGTCACACACAGAGCAGGGCCCGTGGGGGGGGGGGCGCTTGGGGCCCCGCACCCTGTCACACACAGAGCAATCAGGGGGTTGGGGAGCTCCCCCCCTGTCACACACAGAGCTGCAGGGCAATCAGGGGATGGGGGAGCTCCCCCGTGTCACACACAGAGCTGCAGGGCGATCAGGGGATTGGGGAGCTCCTCCCTATCAGGCACAGAGCAGGGCTGATCAGGCGGTTGGGGCGCCTTCTGCTGTCAGGAACAGAGCAGGGCTGATCAGGGGGTTGTGGCCCCGCCCCCTGTCACACACAGAGCCACAGGGCGATCAGGGGGTTTGGGCGCTGCCCCCTGTCATGCTGATCCCGGTGCTGGGAGGCATATTACCCTTTTACTATATAGAATAGAGGACTGGTGCACAGGTGGGGGCCGGCTGGTTTGCCCTGAAGGGTGTCCTGGATCAGGGTGGGGGTCCCCACTGGGGTGCCTGGCCAGGCTGGCTGAGGGGCTGAGGGCTGTTTTCTGGCTGGCAGGTGACTAAAAGCTCCCAACCGCTCCTTTTTTTCTTTTTATTCTGGGCCAGCTTTAGCTCTGAGGCCTCGCTGCTGAAAACATTGATACTATGTTGCGGTCAGGCTGGCTGAAGGCCGGCTGACTGAAAGCCGGCTTCTGGGGTTTTGTTTAGCTTCTTATTTGCAACATAGTTGCTTAGAGTTGCAGCTGAGAGGCAGGCAAGTTAGGCGGGGAACGTTGGAGTTCGCCATCACTGGAGCAAGCAAGCCTCCCTGTTCGCTTCAGTGCATGGCTGCCGGCCACCATCTTGGCTGACAATTAATTTGCATAAGGATATGCTGATTAGCCAATGGGAAGGGTAGCGGTCATACGCTAATTACCATGTTTCTCTTTTATTAGTGTAGATATGCATATTTCAACAATGATACATTTATCACTAATATGTACCAAACGCTGTGTTGGATGTTTCAGCCAGTGCTTTGTCTTAGGGGAAGGTGAGGTTCCCCCTAAATTTTTATTTTATTTTATTATTATTATTATTTTTAAAATCTTCACCCAAGCATATTTTTTCATTGATTTATAGAAAGAGTGGAAGAGAGGGGGAAAGACAGAGAGACATTGATGTGAGAGAAACATAGATTGGTTGCCTCCTGCACAAGCCCCAATCAGGGCCCCTGCCTGGGAGGACCCTTCAAACGAGGTAGGTGCCTTTGACTAGAATCAAACCCTGGACCCTTTGGTCTATAAGCTGATGCTCTATCCACTGAGCCAAATCAGTAGGGCCCCATAATTTTTTTTTGATAAATTATATAGTGTGTCATTTTCTTACAACCTTATTGAGGCACAACTTTTGTACAAGAAAATGTGCATATTTAAGAGTACAATTTGATGAGTATTGGCAGGTGTACACTCCCATAGAACACCACAATGAAGATACACACTTGCATCACTCTAAAAGGTTGCCCAAGCCCTTTTGCAATCCATCCTTTCCTCCATCCATTTCCCCAGGCAATGACTGATCTGCTTTCTGTCCCTGTGGATTAGTTTGCACATTAGAACTGTCTTAGTGAAATAAAGAATGAGTTTGATCAACTCCTACCTGGTGTCATGCTAGGGGAACGCACCATGGTTGCTGGGCCTACCGTATGTTGTGATCTTGAAATATACTGTAAATAAAAATCTAGGCTGTGCTTCAGTGCATAAAGAGCACACACAGCTCATGAGTGCCTGGGCAACCTGCATTGCTCCCCAGTTTGAAGCCTTATCTGTGTGGTTATGGCCTTCAGGTGACCTTTGTCTGGTCAGTTAACTTAAGCTACAGAACCAAAACCAACACAGACAGATGAGCAGACTTCTATTGCGTGTTCCTGAAAATGTTTGGTTGTTTAAGGATCGCATGTCTGTTTTAAGAGATTATTTTTGGAATCATAATGAATGTAACTGTGGGTTGTTGTTTTTTAAATTTTTTTGTGCTCTAGAAGATGTATTAATCAGAGGAGTATAACAAGTTTTTCATTTTATAAAATAGCATTTGGAGCAGAAATGAAAATGGTGTTGAGCTCTATGTTTTAAAGTTTCATCTTAAACTACAAAGAATCTGAACTTCATTATGAGATACTCCTTGGTTTTGATAAGGCATCTTTGTTCCATCTTAATTGTTTTCAAAAAGTTATACACATCAACTGTAATATGCTACCTACATCTATAAGATATAGTTCCTATTTTTAAAATTTTTCTTCTTTACATTTAAAATTTAGTTGTGAAAACTCCCAACCTCCATTAGCATTCACAGTAAATAAAAGTAATTCTATTCTTAACAGTCATGTTGCTTTCAACTCTATCTTCCAAAAATTTACTGCTTAAAATGAAAGAAAAAAGTAAAGAAGTAAGTTACAGAATTCCCAGAAATTGCAACAAGATCTACTTCTGGGCTAATGAATGGCTCCTTGAGGAAAATCAACTCTCTTATTAATATAACATCTGGCTTGCATCTTGCATAAATAAAAACACAAGAACAGGATAGAAGGAACGGAAGAGGGAGGAAGGAATGTGGGTTTCCTAGAATAATAATCTCCAACAGCCAAGAAATCTAATTAGAAGAAATGTCATTTATTGAGACTTTAGTCAAGAAAATTCCACAAAAGAAGGCAAAGCCTCGTGGGACCATGAGAAAAATATTGAGTCAGTTAGGTAATTAAAACACAAAAACTAAAACAGCATGCAATGACTACAGGGCTCCGTTCAGTCAAAAAGGTGATGATCAACGGCTTCTCTGGGGACTGTTTATGACTTTAACCACAGAAATTCCATGGCCTGGCTAATTTCTTTTAGAGGATCTCTACTGTTCTCTGCACGATCAGATTTCTATTTTTTTCCTGTGTGCATTTTCAGTCTGGAAGAAGAGAACAAGCATAAATAAAGATATAAACAGGCCAAGTCTCATGCTATTATGTGGATGAGTGGAATGGTTCCTCCTCTGTAGGAAATGCCGTTTCCAGCGATGTGTTAGAGGTCCACTTGATATTAAAGTTGAATGATTCTCTAACTAAATCTTGCTGTTTGATTTTTCCAGATATGTAAATTGAAGCAGTGAATTGAAACTAAGTAACATTGTAATTGGCTAGTATCAGATAGTAAAAAATCAAATGGTGGTAACATAAAACAAAAACGAGACTGTTTTCAATGGTGTTCGTTTTGTTTTAAGAATCAGCTACCTTGAGCGTGACAAGGTATGCCTGGTGTCACTTTTCATCTATCTTGGCTCACATTTTCTGGGAAGAAAGTGTGGCAAAGGAAAAGACAGTTTCTGTGTTGCTTAGAGAGTTTCCTAGGTTCTGGAGATATTTAGCAGAGTTACACAAATTAATCCATGTAACAAAATAGATATATAAAATAAAATATCAGCAAAGTGGGGATCTTATTAAAAATGAAAAAAATACCATCTATGATACCAAATATTATTTCTCTGGGTTTTCTAAAATCAGATTATTCAGAGTTTATGCTGATAAAATGCTCTCTCTGCCCTTTGTACGTTAATTGTTTTTATTTGTGACTTCGTAAGAACTTTGCAGATATACAATATCAATTCACATTTTCAACAATATTTTGGCAATAAGCATTACATTCTCCAATTAACTTTACCAATTAAGTCAATATGCCTTTGAATGCACATCATTTTCCACCCACCATTTCTAGGAATTTATCCTAATTGCATAACTATTCTGAAACATATGTAGAAGAGGATTTATTTTAGTATGTTTTATAATAGTGAAAATTAGAAACAAACCAAATGTTATCTTTAGAAGAAATGGGTTACTTATATGGTAGCACAGCCAGGCCACGGAATGTGATTGGCCACTGTGAAGAGGATACAGAGTCCAGCCAACTCTAGTCTTTAATTGGCTGCTCATTCACTCAATCAGTCTCTCCCCAAAGAGTACTGTAGTCTAATGTAAAATATGAGACATGCACTAGAAAAGAATGTTTAAAGGATGTTGACAGGTATAAGTACAAATTACAATAATTTCTTTACATGTCTCTATTGAGTCACTCCCTGAATTAATCACACCCCACCTTAGAGATACCTACATAGATGGTCCACCCAAACATGGTTCCTTGACTTCTTTAGTGCCAGTATCTTTCCTTCACCTTCCCTACACTAAAATTGTTATATCCTAGATATTTTGTCATCACCAAATCTCAATGTCACACTTCCCATTTCTATCACTCCCTATTCAGCTAACTCATTCTAGTACTGCTAACTTAGAAATTTGCAAACATCACTGAGAGGACTCCACCACCACCACCTCCTTTGCCTCATTTTCCAAGACAGTGAATATAACCATTTTGTTCACCCTTATGCAACAATGGAAGTAGGTAATGACTATCTGTGGCTGCCCATACCATTAAGTGGAAAGTGGATGGAAATCTTTATAATGACTGAATCGAGCTGACAGCACCTCAATTCACTGATTAATCTTAACCTTCAAAAAAGGTGGAGTGGATGGAGGAAGACAATCGTTACAAAAACCACCACATGGATTCAAACAGTAAAATCCAAAATGTGGGAATTCCCCAAGACAAAATACCTGACTTCTTCAAAAAAAAAATAAATTGCCACCTGGAAAAATAAGGAGGGAGGAACTGATAGAACTGCAGACTTATGGGACATATCAATCAAATGCCATGTATGGAACTTTTTGGATCCCAATTAAAATCTTGAATTGCATAAACATTTAGGTGACAATATCCATGGATATTTGGGAGAAATTTGAGTGGGTATTTGAGGAGAATGAGTTTATTGGCAGTAATTTTAGGCCCCAAAATAATAATTGTGTTTATGCAAAAAAAAAGTATTCTTACAGTTTATAGGTGGTTTCTTAAGTATCTACAAATGAAATGGTATGGTATATTGAATGTGCTTCTAAATATTCTGGGGCTACAGGAGAAGTGGGTGGGAAGCATAAATAAAACAGGATTGACAATGTGTTGAAAGTTGTTGAAATTGATGTTTGGGATTTTCCCCCCAAGAGTGTTTTTATGACATCTGGCAAATCCTAAAATTGTGACTTGCTGTTCAACTCAGACCTCTGCACTGCAAAGCTTTTAAGAGATTATTAAGATGGCGATTATGTTGATGGGTGGCTCTATTTCCCCTCCTTTATTTAAGACAGGTTTTAATGGGAGCTAAAAAATATTGGCCATTCTAATTATTTCCAGAAATCAAAATCTGTAATTAAAATAAACCATTAGCATTAGCCACCAAAGGAGATGCAGTTTTAGAAACAACGTTGATTTTTGAGATCAACCAAAATTGCCACATATTAGAATTTTTTTAAAAATGTATCATTTTTTGTGCATCCAATGCTTAACATTTTAAATTTGGCTTTTAACATAGATACTTTATTTCCATGGATCACTGATGAATAATTATCTGTAAGTTTATTTTGCACAATGATCTGAATTTTGCGAAATAACTTTACTCATTTGTCTCTCCCTTTAGTCTTTGATCTTTGCAAAGTAGAGCTAGTGAAAGAGTTTCGGTTCAATTCTCCCTTCCTATTGCTGCTGACCACGCCTCGCATCTGAAACCCTTGCCTTCCATGGGCCAGGGAGGATTTTTATTGTTCCATTTATTTTCAGCATTCACAGCAAATTATTGGACTTGCTGCTTAAAATGACACCTCTTAAAACAACAGTTACAAACCCCACAATGAGCCATAGGGTACACATGCTTTCCCACTGTGGTTAGTAATGTGCAATAGCTTTTGATAGATTGACTTACATTTTGTCAAAGTGGCATACATATGTACTTTAACGTGTCCAAAATTACTGAAAGAATTTTAACAAAACCCAGTGGTTATCCTCCCCATGCTTCCTATATGTAAATGCCCTCCAGCCAAAGACCACCAGGAACATACCTGTGGTTGAATGAGGTGGCTTATTATTCCCTGAAGCAGGGAGACCACACACCACGGGGATCTGTGGGGAGTCTCCCTAAGAGGGTGTTAGCAAACCCTATAGGATTCGAGCTTGTGTTAGGTGAATTGGGGAAAGGTTTGAGGAAGTGAGTGTTTGCTCTGGATCAGATACTGTCTGCAAGTGGGGGCAATTCTATAATAGCCTATCTTCATCAATTTTATCTAGGAGAGAAGAGTAGAGTGAGGCTCATGCAAAAGTTGATGAAAGAGAAGCAGTCACTACTATTAGCCAGGAGGGGGGACATTTGGTCCATGTTGTAGCTTGAACAATGCTCATGTCTGGTTTCTGCTCAGACATCATCATGGATGGGTCTTGTTTCTATCTTGATCCACCATGGGCACAGAGTGGCCTTGTCTGATGTTGATGTTCTGGGAAGGTGTTTGGCAAGGGGACACCACACCTGCCAGCTCCTAGTTATCAGGGGCATCTTTTCTCTTTCTCACTCCCCGCTTCCTCGACCCCACCCTTTTTCGTTCCCTTTTTCTGAAATTTACAAATATCCTACATCATATGTACATACAGGCTCACATTGATTTCCTCTTATGTTAGATGAGGGTTTAGTTCTTTTCCGCTGCCACCCTCTGCTTCTTTTTATCCCCTTTCTAATTTAATAATTCCCAGGATGTGAGAAACTAGGGGAAACGTATTTATTGGGCAACAATTATTTGCTGATCAGTTTATATAATGTCAAAATGACCTTGTAAATATTATCATCTGTATTTTAAAGGTGGAGAAATAGGCTCAGAGAAATTGAATAATCTATTCAAGGCCTTTTAGTGTGTACAAGATAAAAGGGTGACTTAAATGAAGGTGTGTGAGTTTCCAGCTCTTTGTTTCCACTGTATCTTGAAGTTATCCTAGACTAAAGAAAATGAATTCTACTATGTGGCATAAATTACACAAAATGCTTGGTAGTGGGATATGTTCCCAACTACTTAAAATAAATTCCTTGATATATAATTGAACCCATAACCTTTAAAATTAAAAACAATACTTTACAAAAAAGTATTCATTTAATTGAATAAATTAATATCTTTATTGAATATTTGATATGGATAAAAAGCCATCTAATAGAAATTATTGTTTCTGTTCTTTAATAAGTATTCAACATGCAAGATACAAACATAAAAGGTAGATATATTTTAAACTTTATATTAATATTACATGTGTGTAATTGATATATAATACCAATATAGATTACAGATACTGGAAACAAAAACCTCTAGCATGAAAGGAAATTTTTGACTTGTAAGCCAAAATTGAGCCTTTAAATCCTATTTAGGTTACAAAAAGTTGAATATATCTTTTAAAGTCCTCAGTTTACTTAAGGTAAATAAAACACCTTTAGGATGGTGCTCTCTAGCAACTCTATAGCTGAATTGAGGTATCTAAGTATTAGGTCTTGCCTGACTATTAAAAGAAGAATCCAGATAGCCTTCTTTTCCCTCAGCCTTTAAAAATCATATATATCAAAGCCTAAGCAACTGTCCGACTGGTAGCTATGACTTGCACTGACCACCAGGGGGCAGACGCTCAATGCAGGAGCTGCTGAGCTGCGGTGGCTTGGCAACTGTGGTTCTTGGGTAATGCACCTGGAACCAGAGAGTAGGGAGCCTGATTCCGGGGTGTGTCACCTGAGAACTGCCCTCTTGCAATCCGAGACCCCTCAAGGGATGTCGGAGAACCAGTTTCAGCCTGGCCTGCGGGACCCCACTGGTGCATGAATCTGTGCACCGGGCCTCTAGTAGTTTTGTAAACAGATGACATCAAAACTTTTAAAACAAGTCATGATTATAGCAGAAATGGTGAAATAGGACTGGTCACACATTAGATGATGTACAATTTTATTTGTATGTGTGAATCATAAACTGTAGGACAGTTTTGACTTGTGCTGGGCAAACACATTTTGTCCTTAGTTTGTGCAAGCAATGGTAGAAAGCATAAAACCAGGCTTGATCCCAGTTGGCCTGTAACTACTATTTTCATTTCCAAGAGAACTGTGATCTTACATTCTTGACTCTGAAGCCAGCATGAATTATGCTCCTTGTGATTAAAAGAAGATATTGGCCATCTCTCCCTCAGCCTGAGGTCACCTTGTCTGGGCTGTAAGCATGACACAAAGCTGATACTCTTTCTCATTAACATTTTACCATTACCAACAGACTTCACTGTCTCAGGAGAAAAATGGCAATTAGTCTTCCCACCAGGTTAAAGGATAATTACAGATTCCAATGTTTCTTTATGGAAATACCTTCAAATTTTTTATTAGAGAATTCCTATTTTAGATTGAAGTGAGATATGACGGCTTTTACTCTTGGTTGGCATATTAGCTATCTTTGGTTGCTATTACAAATGCCATAGACTGAGTGGCTTGAACAACAGAAATTTATTTTCTTATGGTTTTTGATGCTAAAATTTCAAGATCAGGATGTCAGCAGGTGTGGTTTCTTCTGAGGCCTCTCTTCTTGGGTAGCAGATGGACACCTTATCACTGTGTCCTCACAAGGTCTTCTCTCTGTGTGCACACCCTCTTGGTGTGTGTGTGTGTGTGTGTAAATTTTTTTTTATTAGGACTTTAGTCATATTAGTTAAGGCCCACTCTAAGACTTCATTTTAACTTAACTACCTTTTTAAAGATTTTATCTCCAAATAAAGTCATATTCTGTGGTACCAAGGGTTATGATTTTAGCATATAAATTGTGGGGAACAAAATTCACCCCATAAAAATTGGAATGCCAGTTTTTCAAGTCACACAAGAGATACTGGAACAAACTAATGTTGAGCCTCTTTGACAAAATATTGGCTATTCCTCTAAAGTTCAGTCAGTAAAAATCTTTCTAAATATTTCTTTATGATTTCTTATTAATAATCAGGCATATCTGCTCTTACCTAATCTTCTATAGTGCATTTACTCTCCCAAAAAATTTTTTAATTTTTATTATTGCACATGCTCAATTCTTTCTAATCCATTCCACCATTTGTTAGCACCTTCCTATTTGTATTCTATCGCACTCACATAAACACTACTATAAGAATTAATTCATCTTACTCTATATATCCCCACATAGTCCCATTACTTCTATGTCTTATAGGTACTTCACAGAAGGTATGTCTATCATTACACAGATATTACCTTTCAATAATCAAAACAACACAGTGAGTTCCACTTTTGTTTAAGATGGAATAACCATCACCTCCATTACAATAGCAAGAAAACACTGGATAAACTAAAAATCATACTAAAAAAAAAACTACCAATGTGTGGTGGATAAGTAAAAGTCTAAATAAACTAAATTGCAAACAGAAGAAAGCCCTTCGTAGAAGAGTAGAGAATAGCAGTCACTTTTATACATGGAACTGTGGTATGACTAGAGCTGGGGGCCTGTTCTAAGCAGAGGGACTTCTGGGCAAAGAATGAGCTAAAGTGTGATTTACAGAATGTTGTGGCATGATAGATAGAGGTCTAGAGAAGCACAAGAACAAAAATGAATTCCTCATTCTGAAAATTCTCATGCTCTGGGAATCTTGCTGATTAAACAATAGTGCAGAAATAGGAGAGCAGGAGACCCTGCATCACCCATGACTGGAATTTAATCTAACGGTGGACTGAAACTAACCCACCTTCTCCTAACTCAAATTCTGACGAGATTTAAAAATGAGCCATACAGAAGGCAGTAAGGGAAAATTAGGAGTTGAGTTGTAAGACAAAGATAGATTTATGTAATCTCATTTGAAATCAGGTAGAAACTGAAACTTATTAGCTTTCTGGCCCATGATAGTATTTAAATGATTAGCTTTCACCCCATTCCCAAGCAGAGAAAAGTATGATTTCTCTCTCAGGAAAATAAGAAAAAACATGTCATCTGCTTTAGTTTCTACTCTTTCTTTATACAAAATGTTTGACATACATTGAAAAATTATGAGATTCAAAATTATAAGAGTAAACAGGAAAATAAGATCCATAAAAGATGAGCAATTGAGGCAGACTCATGAATTACCCTGATTTTGGAATAAACAGATAAAAAAGTTAAAAGTAATGACTATGAACTAGTTAAAACATTTAGAGAAATGATAGATAAAATAAATCAATTGATCATTTCAGCAGAGAAATGAAAACTCTAATATTAAACCAAAGAGAAATTCTATAATTGAAAATTAAAATATGTGAAATAAAGAATTTATTGGCTATATTTAATATGATTCTGGAAATCAGATATAGCTCTATCGAAACTCAGAATGCATAAAAATAAACTACAACTAGACACATCAAAGCAAAACTGAAAATCAAATTAAAAGAGAAAAAATATAAAATCATCTGAAATAAGAAGTGATGTCATATTCAGATGAACAATAAGAAAAATAGCTGGCTTCTCAACAGAAACAATGATAGCCAGGAAATAGCACAAAGTAAAAATAATAACCCATAATTCTACATCTAATAAAAGTATTCACCATAAAGGTAAATAGAATACGTTCTGACTAACAAAAGCTAAGACAGTTATTGCCAGCAGGTCTGCAATAGAAGAAATGCTAAAGGAAGATAATTAGAAAGAAGGTAATTGGTATCAGGAAAAAATTAAGAGCATTGGAAATAGTGAATATGCTAGTAAATAAACTTATTAAAAGAGAGCACTGATTGATTAAAGGTAAAGTAATAAATTACTGTGAAATTTATATATAGAAGTAAAATATAGAACAGTAATAGCAGAGTGAGAGACTAAATAAAAATATATTGTTATGATGTCTTTAAACTATACACAGGTGTTATAATATTTAAGATAGAATGTAATAATTTAAGGTGTTTACTACAATCTCTAGAAAAGCCATTAAAATTGGCACAAAATGGCAAAGCTAAAATATCAATAATACAATAAAACATGATTAATTTTTAAAAAGAAGGAAGAAAGGAACAGAGAATAGATGTGAAAGATAATTAACAAATAGTAAGATGGTAGATTTAAATTTAAGTGTTCTGGTAAGCATATTAATGTAAATGAACAAGCATTTTAATTAGAAGTCATAGGTTTAGGTGCGGACTGAAAATACCCTTATGTATGCTATTTGTAACAGAGACACTTTAAATATAGACATTTACATTGGATATAAAATTGTGGAACATTCATCAAAGTAAACTTATGCTGGATCACAATGCAGATCTCAAATTTTTAAAAAATTGAAAACTTGAAGATATGTATTCCGGGACCAATGAAATCAAATAAAAAAATCAATTAAAAAGATAAGTAGAAATACCCAAATATCTAGAAATTAAAAGCTATACTTCTAAATAATCCATGTGTCAAAGAAGAAATCCTAAGAGAAGTTAGAAAATATTCTAAACAGATGGTAATGAAAACACATTTAAAATTTTTTTTGCATACAGTTGGATTAGTGTTCAGTAAGAGGTTTATAGCATTAAGCACATATCTTAGAAAAGTTTATAAATCTAAAATCAATGATCTTGAAAAGAGCAAACTAAACCCAATTAAGTAGAAAGGATGGAATAATAATAAGACTATAAAGCAATTAAATAAAAAGGACTTTAGAGAAAACTTAAAACAACTACAAAAAAAATTCTCAGTAAAGTGTAAACATAATCTCTCAGTAAAGTATAAACAAATGGGAACTTCCTTATTCTGACAAAACATATCTACACAAAACTTATAGCTAGTATCACACTTAATGAGAAAATACCAAACATTCCCTAAGATCTTAAACAAGTCAAAGGAATCTACTCTCACCAGTTGTATTAATATTGGGCAGGAGGTCCTAGGAAGTTCAATAAAGAAAGTTAAAGAAGTCATAGTAAAAATTAAAAGGGTGAAGTAAAATTTTATTTATTTGTAGGTCACATTGTTGTATATGTAAAATATCAAAAGTAATTCTCTAACAAAATAATATAATAAGTGAATTTCATAATGTCTTGGGCTACAAGATCAATAGAAAACATATATTTCTATACACTATCAAGAAGCCACTGGAAAAAGAAAGTTTGATAACAAAACCATTTACTATATCATCAAAAAACATAAAATCCTAGGGGAAAATGTAGTGGAAAATGTTACATCTCTATACTTACAACTACAAAATATTGCTGAGAGAAATTGATGAAGACCTATACAAATGGTTTGGAAGAATCAACATTGTTACAGTGTCAATTGATTCTATATACTTCAAATGAAACTCCCAGCATTCTCTGTAAAATTTGATATATTGATTTTAAAATTTATGTATAATTCCCAAGGATCTAGATGACAAGACAATCTTAAAGACAAAGAACAAAGTAAGATTTACGACACCTGATTTACTATGTGATTCCATTTATAAATTGAAAAAAAAACCTCACTAGAAATCAGAAGAGGAAAAAGAAGGAACATTATAGGATGAACCATGTAAGTTTTCAGACTTGTCCAACTACAATTAAATTTATGTTCCTGCCCTAACCGGTTTGGCTCAGTGGATAGAGCATCAGCCTGCAGACTCAAGGGTCCCAGGTTCGATTCCAGTCAAGGGCATGTACCTTGGTTGTGGGCACATCTCCAGTTGGGGGTGTGCAGGAGGCAGCTGATCAATGTTTCTCTCTCATCGATGTTTCTAACTCTCTATCCCTCTCCCTTCCTCTCTGTAAAAAATCAATAAAATATTTTTTTTTAATTTATTTTCCTGTCTTGGACTAATCCAATCATTTTAAATGAAGTAAGGGAATAAGGAAGAACAACCATAGACATAAATCCTGCCCTTATAGCTCAGGTAGTTAGAGGCTTGTCCAGATACGCCAAGGTTATGGGTTCAATCTCTAGTCAGGGCACATACAACAATCAAGCAATGAATGCATAAATAAGTGGAACAACAAATAGATCTCTCTCTCTCTCTCTCTCTCTCTCTCTCTCCACCCTTCTTCGCTCTCTAAATCGATTTAAAATCAGTGAAACAATATAAAAAGAACAATCACAACTCATTAATTAATAGACAAGTTTTCAATGGAGTACATGTTTTATTTGAAACATGCTCTGAGATTACATTCTCTCAGCACCAATTTGACCCTTTTTAGTTTTTTACTTCAATACGAAGGATAACAGTAGTTTCTCTAATTTTATGATTCACTGCCTCAGCTTCTAAAGCAAAGCAGGCTTTTGTGAATTTTCCTGGTGAAATCTCAATGGAAGATGCATTTAATTGATAGCAGACTTCTACTAGCAATGAACTGGGGCTGAATGCAGTATTTAGAATAGCTATTAGTCAATGTCATCACAAAAGGTACATTAATTACCTATATGCTTATGGCAAACCACTGGTTAAAGTATTAGACTTAAATCAAGAGTGAGGGCAGGGAGCAAAAAAATGTATTTGAAATTGATAGCTAACCAAAACTTATGGAGTATACTGAAGGGTTTTTTTTAAAACGTTTGATGTGTTTTTTTAGAAAAGAGTTTAGCAGAGATAACATTTTATATTGACCTGCATCGTAGAAAACATCCTTGGTCACTTTTTATTACTTAATGCATCTCATTGGTGGTGGTCAGATGCTGTACATCACCACCAACACTTTTATGCTTGGCCTGTGCCTATTGGTAACAATATCCTTAAATCATGGTAATTGGGTTCTTTGTGCTTCCCATCAGAAACCGTGTATGAAAGAGCACAATTCCCCTACTTCCACTCTTGTCTTCCTTTAGGCCATTCTTATCTCAGCTTAGACTAGATAACTGTCTCAAAGGCATTGTTTGCAAATTTTATGTTCCATATACATATTTCTTTTTCTTTTGGGCCAGGGAATATTCACTTGGGCTATAGAAAATCAGATCTTTTTATCCCTTCCCTGTTGCTCTAATTTTTTTAGGCTATTCAAAGCTGACATTTTTAAATTAAGGATCATGTCTAAACATCATGACCAGTGCTCTGTTTCATTTTTTCAAATAGAATTAAGTGTTGATATGCATTCTAGTGAGCAAGTAAGAAAAATAATAATGAAAAGAAGAGCTTCACACACTCCCTATCTTGAATTCTGAATACTAGAATCATCTGACAAATCCCATCTAATGAATTCATGTCCAGATTATGTGCTCAGTGAATTGCAAAAAGTGTAATCCATTCTAATAGACGCCAAATGAGTGTTGGAGATGATGATACGTGCTGTAGTATGATTTCAATTTTGATTGAAAATACCTCCCAATTTATGTTCCCTAGTGGTATTCTGTTTTCTTTCTCTGTATCCTGTCTGTAATTAAGACCGTAGAAAAGCCCCTGTTAGATAAGAAGTGAAGGGGAAAAGCTCAACCCGTTTCTTGGGGAAAAGAAGAGAGACAGGTAGGACAGAAAAGCCAGACAATGAAATAGTAAAGTGATGCCTTTAGAAGAGACTGCCACATGGCTGTGAACATAAATCAGGGTTGCTGGCAAGAGGTGGTTGACCGTAAGCCTGAGATGGGGCTGTTGATTTCTTCATGGGCTATGCAGGGAAATGATGGAATTCAAATTTCACTAACTGCTCTGTGAGAAGGTACAGAGAGCTGGCAAACCAATTAGAGTTTGGGATCAGGACAAAGAAGGTTCCCCTTTACAAGTGGACAATCAATGAGTCAGGACCACAGAATCTGGCAGTGGGTGTCAAAAAATCTCAAGGCCAGCCCTGACCAGTTACTTCCCAGTGCTCACTTTTATGGAGAGCAAGCTAGACCAGTTGCTGCACAATACCCACCAGAGAGGATCTAGAGAAGGCCAATGAAAGCAAGAGCTATTTCTAACCCTTCCACCGACCACGACCACATGTAACCTTAACCCTAACTCCCACATACATCCAGACATCATCTGGAGAGGACAAGGGGAGGAGGGATATAGAACCAAAAAGAAACTGCTTTAGGTTGAAAGAGAGAGGGGGGGATTATCCTAGAAGACATTGAGATATTATACACCGGTAAGTCTAACTTTTTTTATTCTTCAGTGGGGTGGGGACTTGTGAAAAAGATCAAGTACAGTTACATAAAATAAACAAAGCTACATTATCTTTGGACAGCTAAACTAGCATGAGTGAATTTATGACCTGCATAGAAAATAAAACAAAAAGATCCCCAAACTGGAAGGCAGTTGTCCACATTATTAACAACATGAATATTTGGCTTACAGGTAGTAGGGTTTTTCTTTAGTTTTCTTCTGGTGTGAGGCAG
Organism: Myotis yumanensis; assembly: GCF_028538775.1. NCBI lineage: Eukaryota > Metazoa > Chordata > Mammalia > Chiroptera > Vespertilionidae > Myotis > Myotis yumanensis. Next base: position 28,604,924 of record NW_027223759.1, on the reverse strand, counting down.
TGCAGCATGCATGCTTAGAGCTTGGGCTTTGGGCCATGTTGCCTCATCTGTAAAGCAGCATCTATATTATAGGGTCATTGTGAAAATTGGAGGAGTTAATGTACATAGAATATAAAATATAGTACCTGTAGTAAGCACTCAATAAATATTAACTATTGTCCTTTGCAAATATAAACACAATAAATGCTCTAGGAGTTTGGAAGAGCATGTGGTCACTATAGAGTGGAATGGTCCAGGAAGACTTCCTAAAGAAGTGGGGTTTAAAATGTACTTTAAAGAGGGGAAGATCCATAGGACAGAGTTAGCAGGAGAGGAGGTCCTTCCACTCAATTAAGAGCTAAGACATATGGGCTGGAGTGAACAAAATGGTCTTCCAGAAAAAGACAAGTACCATAGGTGTTTAGGACTTCAACTACTTAGAAAGTAATAGATACAGGTTTTATTTCCTCTTGATTGAGTTGGCCAATTGATTCTAAGTCATCTGCTCTACTAGGTATGTACAGGGAGTAAGAAGCTTCTATCCCTGTTCCAACATTAATTCAGACTTCTCCACTAATTCAAAGACACACAAGGATGGATTGGAAAGAGTTAGAAAACCTGGTTTCCTCTTTAGGCTCTCTGCCTCCTGAGTATTTGATCTTATCAGTTAGCTTCTTGCTTTGAGCATGAGAATTCTAAATGCAGCATTTTACTTGACTGTCCTGGACTCCCTTATCTCAAGCCCTCTTCCTGTTCCAACAGTCCAAGATTCATTAAACATGATGTCCTATAAAAGTTATATGTGAAAGAGCCAACATACCAGACAGGAGACAGACTCATCTCCAGGGCTGTGAAAGATTTCCTTGTAGTTCTAACATTGTCAAGAAACTAATAAATATCATAAATCCTTAAATAATAAGGAAACTCATGAGAGGTGAGTGACTTGTCCCAGATGACACTCTTAAGTCAGAGGAAGAACTTGGCACACAACCCAAATCAGAATTCAGAATCCTGCTGTAACTGCCGGAACTCACTACCACTGATATATTAGTCATCAAAATGAAAGCAGCTGGAATCTATTGATAGTTGGACTCTATTTGTAATTCCTTTGTTTCTAATGTATTCTAAAAGTATGTTTTGAAAGCTCTCTTAATAATGAAAGGCACTGAAAAATTTTTCTGTGGGCTCTTTGTAAATGTAGGTTATATGATACATGTCTGCAAGCTACGTGATGGAGTATTTTGTATTGCATGCTCCACATTTATCATCTTCTTAATCTGATATTTTTAGGAAAAAAGGATTGTGTATGAGGTCTCATGTGTTTGCCGATGATGCTCAGCTTGTTTAAATTATCAGATGTTTTTACTAAATTATAATTATCTTTTGTTGAGGCCAAAGCACAATTTGGCCTGCGGCAAGTTTCATCTTGCTAGTGAATCACAAGGATATGCTATTGATTCAACAGATTACAAAGAAGTCATTTATTTACAGTCATCATAACTCACACTTTTGGTATTTCTTAATAGCATTGATAAGTTAAAATGTACAACTAACAAGGTGTCGATTTAACCAAACTTTATGTAAAAGACTTGCTCTAACTCCAAATTATACTTGTTTTAAAAATCTAAAGACTTTTAGAGGTTCTAGCAGGAGAACAAACCCACTCTTTTCCTCAACTGAAAAACAGTTCTTTAATCGGGGAGATTTTGTTTTGTTGTTGTTTTGTTTTGTTTATTTTTATAAGGAGCAGCTCCTGAGTACATTGTATAAGCAGTGCAGCGAGACAGCAACCAATCCCCTCCAGCCAGCTCATGTAGCCAAGTCAGTTCCGGCATGGAGACCTGAATCCCAGCCTTGGAATCAACTCTTGTCCAAACACCTGTACATGGAGAAGGCCCTTTATCCTTGTTGTGTAGTCTTTATCTCATGCATTAGTAAATATGTGTTGAAAACCAACTATAGGTAAGCCTTTAACAGGTACATGGGGTGTAAACAATGTAGGTATTGGTCTGTTCCTGGGGGGGCGGGGTAAGATGATAATGACTCCAATAGGAATCGATTTATAAAAAGGGACAGATGTGAATGAGGATAAGTCATAGGTCTACAGAAAAGTCACAAGTCAGAAGTGTGTAGAAATAGTAAACATTTTATTTTGCTCATAGAGCTCAATTTTCTTTACAAGCACCAATTCTAGCTCAGCATCATCTCAGGTTAATAATTCCATTTTTTTCCAGTCTACTTCAGTTCACTGGTCAGTTCCCAGCTCTCTCAGACCTGTGTCTGTGTCCACTGCAATCTCCCTTGTGTGATTGAGAAGGCATCTGATGTTCACCTTTGCATGGGGCACACACAGTGACCTGGCACTCAGCCAGGATCCTATCAGCTCCCTGGGGGCAGGTGCTGTCTCAGAGGAAGAATTGCTTCTGACTTTGACCCCCACCAGAGTCCTTCCCAGGGTTTCCTGAAGGGCTGTGAGCTGGTTCAGGATTCTAGCCAACTTTCGAGGAACAACCTTCACCCATGGAAAGCTCTGAAACCCAAGGGGAGCTTGACAAGCAGAGCTTTATGGAAAACCGGGCCTGACCTGTTCCTCTCCCACTTTCCTAGGCTACTCTTCTACTTCTCTGATATTTTCCCTTGTGCTCAGTCAAGCAACACTGACTATATCTCTGCCACTCTGCAATGTTGAGATATGAAGTCATGCTGAGTCTCTCCTGTTCAGTGTCACCCTCAAAGGTGAAGGGAGAGTTGCCTTCCAGTCCTCTGTCATCACCAAGTGAGGGAGGACAGGCATGCTGTTTTCACTCCCCTTCACACATTCTTCGATTCCTCCTAGAGCAACTTTTCCAGTGGTGAGAAAAATCATTTTTGTTGATTTCTCATTGCTGGGTAGGTCTCTGCTAAATGTAGTGGCTTTCATTCTTAGTTTTGAGCTCTCATCATAGTAATCACACATATGTATCTTGTCTGCCAGAATTAGGTGAGTGGGAAGATAGGGTGAGTGGTGGAGAGAAGGGAACAACTTGTAATACAAGGAGCAAGAAAGGGAATCCTCCATTGATATTTCACATGATTGTGTTGCAATAGTAATTCCTTGGTGCTCAGTGGTTGGTTGGCGTTAAATTTTTATTTGCTTGGGGAAAAATGCAGGTTATTATAGCTTTTGTTCCAGTCTTTTCTTTCCTTTTTAAATTGATTTCAGAGAGAAAGGTAGAGGGACAGAGAGGTAGAAACATTGATGATGAGAGAAAATCATTGATCAGCTGCTTCCTGCATGCCCCCTATTAGGGATCGAGCCTGCAACCCAGGCATGTGCCCCGATCAGGAATTGAACTGTGACCTCCTGGTTCATAGGTCAATGCTCAACCACTGAGCAACACTGGCCAGGCCAGTATTTTCTTTTTTAAAAAATTATTTTTATCATGGTAAGGATGATTAACATAAAAAAGAATGATTAACATGAAGTCTATCCTCTTACAAACTCTTAAATGTACAACACAGTATTGTTAACTATAGGGAAACTGTTCTACAGCAGATTTCTAGAATTTATTCATCTTTAATAATTAAAAATTTATGCCCATTGACTGGTAACTAACTTCCCCCTCTCCCACTTCCTATTCATTGAGCACCCACAGTTTATAATTTTTAAGACTTTTATCCTTTGATAGATTAATTCAAAAATATCATACTGAAGTGGAGATGAATCCACTTGTACCCTAATCTCAAAAGGTAAAAATGTAGAGTCAAACTTAGAGTCTCCCTTCTTCCCACATCTAGCTATCTATATTTGTCTATCTGGATTTCTATTACATATGAGTGTATGTACATGTGTATGATTGTATATATGTATGTATGTGTATAATGTATGTATGCATTCTATCTGTTTATCTCCTACTTTATCTTTTCTGATTAAGGGCAATAGAACTAACCCAGTCATGGAAGCCTAGAAATATGGAGTTATTTCCTGTTTCATAATCTCTCTCTAATTCCCATACCAAGATTATCATGATGATCTGGGTGACTTTATCCATAAGTATAGGTATCAAAAGCTTATCCTCTGCTCTATCTGCCTCAAGAACACATCCAGTGCAGATCCTATCATCTCTCACTTAGACTGTTGGCAAAAGCCTTCACAATTTTCTCTTTACTTACTCCCCTTCCAGCATCCTTTATACATCTGTCACTGGAGTGACTTTTCAAAATAATTGTTCTTATCTTAACCCTCTCCTTAACATTTTTAAAGCACTGCAAATACATAGCACAGTAGTTCCTGGAATGTAGTACTGATACAGACTCATCAGTATCTGGGGAAATGCAATTTCTTGGGCCCCGCCCCAGTGTACAGTGTATCTGGATCTTGGGTACAGGGTCCCAACAATGTGAGTTCCAACAGGTTCTCCAGATGAGTCTAATGCACACTGGTGTAGAGGCTAAAGTATTTCCCTGGACAACCTCACCCAAATTGTTTTCCCTGTTTTTCCTATTCTTCCAGTGATACTTCCCTATGTATTTGCACATGCTGTTTCCTTGTTTGAAATGACCTTTCCCTCCAGGTCATCCACTACTATCTTTCAGATGAAATATAATTAGGACCTTTTCTAATTGTGCCAGCCTTGGGGAGAGATGAAGTGGTCAACATAAACCTCTCCTCTTACCTTTCTAATGTGGCCCTCCTCAGTCTCCATGGTCCAGTGGGTGCTTATGCTTCATCCCCAGGTTCTGGGATTTGCACAATGGTGTCCTGTCCATGGAGAGTTGCAAGTTGGTCTTCCTGTAAGAGGAACTGGATTTAGGAACAACCTCTGCTGTTATCTTGATGGCATCACCTCAATCCAGGTTCAGTCACTATGTGTCTCGCACAGCTGATGTGGCTCAGTGGTTGAGCGTCAACCTATAAACCAGGAGGTCATGGTTTGAATCCAGGTCAGGGCACATGCCTGGGTTGTGGGCTCAATTCCCAATAGGGGCATGCAGGAGGCAGCAGAGCAATGATTCTCTCTCATCACTGATGTTTCTCTCTCTTTCCCTCTTCCTTCTTCTTTGAAATCAATAAAAATATATTTAAAAATAATTTGTGTCTCTTGCCCAGGATTTTGCATGGGAAGCCAGTAATGTAAACATTTAAGCCTGGGGAAGTAGCAGCTGTAATAACATTTGGGGCCTAGGGTCATAGGTCCTGCAGCTCATGGGAGAAGCCATGTCCCATACCTGCAGCATGGCGAGGATCAGCATGGTGACCAAGGTGCCGCACAGGCTGGTTCTGTGAAGTGATTGAGGCTGTGCTTTGTCTGACTGCTCTTCCTTTGTTCTTGCTCATTTTTCCTGCCAGCTTCTCTAATTCACCCAGTGATGCTCTCTAGTTCATGTACATTCTTTTATAACTTTGGTTGACCATTTATTTCATATTACTTCCAAATAAAAACCCTGACCAATATATTTCCACACTCAATCTTTTAGGATATGTACTTATATTTTATGCCATTATGTTTATGGTTTATTTAATTACTTTTTACATCTTAGAATGAGTTGGAGTTTATTTGGAAATGAGAGAGATAGGAAATCCATATTTTTCTCTTTTTTTTTTTACCATAAATATGTTAACATTGTCCCAGTTCCCCTTATTAAGTATTCTATTTTTCACCATTGATTTTAAATGCAAACTTAAACATATGAAAAGTCAAAGTTGTATTTTTATACTCATTCTGTTTTGTTGATTGCTCTGTGAATTCTTATAAAATCTCTAAATTTTCTCTATGTATCATTCACATACTTTTTAGAATTCTTCAGGTTATTCTTATTAGCTTACTTTTCTCAATATGTTGCTAAATTCCTTATGAACTATTAATATGAATTGCATTCTCTTCATAGATTAAAATAATAAATATTTAAACACTTGACATTATTATAAATGTTTGGTCTTATTTAAGAGCAAGATAACCTTATTTATACTCTTCTATTTAAGAACAAGTTAAATCCTTTCTTATTCTTCTGTAAAGAACATTCTTCTTCATTGCTCTCCCCTCTCTCTTTCTGATGATAACAATGGACTCATGGGCTTTAAAAAAAAAATTATGTGTGTTGTAATCCATCACTGTCAATCTTTTTGACACTCATATATTCCCCCATTTGGCCAATGGGAGCCCCTGCAAGCTGGTTCCTATGTCCTTTGACATTGTTCCATTAATCTTTGAACACTGACCCCATTAATCCTCCAAGCGGCATTCCTACTATGGGCAGGAAGTTGAATTATGTATGATTGAATTAGAGAATGGGACACAATGAAATTGGCTGCTCCTGTCACCTTACCTTATATAATGCCGTATGTAATACCCCATGCATGTTTTTCAAGATTGTTTCGTTCTATTCTATCCTAAGAGCTTTGGCATACTGCAAGGCTGAGATTACTTCTGCTTTTACTAAGATTCATTATATCTAAACATCCAACAATGATACTAACTGTTCATTTTAAAGAACTTTGTGACTTATAGAGCCTCACTTGCCTGGGATTTCCCTTGATGTGGGGGCCTTTTTTATCATCTTTTTCAAATTCTCTAAGAAATTTTAACTGGGATAAACTGAAAGCTGTAACTCATATTTGTATCTAGGGTAGAGATCTAGTTTATGAAACTGACACTTATTTGTTGCATAGGATTGGACTCCTCCCTTCCACCAAAAAAAATAAAAAGTTCTGAATTGAAAATTTTGAAACTAATTATAAACGTTAATTAAAAGAATATATGCCATAATTTAAAAGTTCATTCATATAGAAAAAATTCTAATGAAAAGTAGCATTCCCTGCCCCATTATTTCCCACCTTAGTACTCTCTCCAGAGGAAATTGAGTCTGTTTCTAATAATTGAGAAAGTTACTACAATCTCTCTAAATATGTGTCTAATGCTGCTTCTTTATTTATCAACTAGGGGATCAGTGCACAAATTTGTGCACCTTGAAAAAAACTGTGGGCACAAGGGCAGGTCTTGGCCCATCCTCCACACCCCCTCCAGGCCCACTACTGCCACTCCCACATGCTGAGGGCGCTGGCCCTGCTCGTACCCCTGCTCATACCCGATGACGGCACCAAGAGATCGGGATTGGTGCCGGGCGCCGGCAGCGGGTGCAAATGGCAGCTCCAGCACTGACTGTGGGTGGGGCCAGCACCTGCAGTGGGTGCAAATGGCGGCTCTGGTGCCAGCAGCAGGTACAAGTGGGGCCGTCACTGGCAATGGGTGCGAGAGGCAGCTGCTGGCCCCTATTACCTCTCAGGAACAGGGGGAGGTAGAGAAGCCCTGAGGGGCAATCGGGCCAGCAGCCACCGCTCTCACCTGCTGACACTGCCAAGCAATCGGGGCCTGCGCTGGCTGCTGGCAGCAGATGCAAGCGGCAGCTCCAGTGCTGGCAGCGGGTGCGAGCAGGGCTGGTGCCAGAAGGAGGTGTGAACACTGGGCAGGACCATGATGCGTGGGAACAAAGAATTTTCAGTAACCACCAGAGGCTCACCCCAATGACAGCAACCTGTGCCCAGCCTTGGTCTGGTGCCCCCACTCACCTGCTCCACCAACCCACTGTGGCTGAGGCCTGCCATCTTCTGGGCTCTGCCACCTGCTGCCGATGCCCACCATGTTCTGCACACGCCCCCGGGTGTTCCGTACACGTCATAGCAACCAGTTGTTCAGTTGTTCTGCCATTCGGTCTATTCGCATATTAGGGTTTTATATATATAGATTTTAGGTATTCTCTCCTGCTTTTTGCTTTGACAGAAAAGGATCAAGTGATGTAAAGCACTCTCTTCTTTTTCCTATTTTTCTCAATATAGAAACAACTATTCTCAGGTTCTCTATTGGATAAATTTATAACTTTAAGCAAAGTTAGTTGAACTATTTTGCTAGGATTGCCATAACAAAGTACTTCGAATTGGTGAACTTAAGCAAAAGAAATATATTCTCTCAATGTTCTGGAGTCTAAAAGTTCAAAATCACCATATCAGCAAGTTAGTCTCTTTAGCTTGTAGATGGCCCTCTTCTCTCTGTATCTGTTCACATCATCTTTCTACTAATTTTGTGTGAAAAATCCCCTTTTTATAAGGACACTGGTTATATTCTATTAGGGTCCACCCTAACGGTCTCATTTTAACTTGATTACCCCTGTAAAGACCCTATCTCCAAATAAGGTCACATTCTGAAGTCCTGGGAATTAGGACTTCAACATATCCTTTTGGAGGTGACACAATTTAACCCATAGCAATGATTATATCTTTATTTCTCATTTCATCAAGATTAAAATTTTTCTCTGTGCATTCCACTTTGTAAAATGGCACTGTTAACATATGGTCACACCAAAAGTCAGCAGGGCAGTGAAATGTATGCCATCTAGAGGGAAACATGGAAACAATTCAGCAGGGATAACTAATTGTGAACAAATAATACAGCTCTTTACCAAGATTTTAGTGAATCTTGGGAGGGGGGAAAATAAAAAGACTACTCAGTCCACGATTCACATGAAATGGGTCAAGTTATTTAATTTCTCTGTCTCGGTTTCTTTATATGAAAAATAAAGATGAATACAGCATTTTCATTGAAGGATTGCTGTGAAGATTAAGTGAATAATGGAGGTAAAGTACTTAGTCCAGTGCCAAATGCAGAGTAAGCACTTAGTATTAGCTATCATGATATTGACTCTGACCATAATTGCTATACACAAGAAAGCCTTTTGGGGGAGCCTTTAAATATTTCCTTGTAACAGCTATTCCTCCAAAAGACCTGAATAAATTTCAATAGTAGAAACCATACCACTTGAAATGTATATAAAGCATGTGTGCATGCCCATACTTATAAAACCACTCTACTTTCCATCACCACTGGAATTACAGTGGGAAACACTTAAAAAATCTAGGGAATATGAAGATTAATATCTATTTTCAGAATATACAGTGATCAGTTAAAAATGACTCCTATTCAGAACCTTCGCACTTGCAATAACTTTGCTTCTTTTGTTTGTGTTGTATGAAACTTAAATATTAAACAAAGTTGACAGTTTGGCAGGAAAGCAAAGCTTCATGCTGCATCTGGCTTCTCTGAACAAAAGTATGTAAAGGAAAAGGAATGTGATTATTTTTGCTCCATTATTCTTGGAAAGATAATATCAAATGTTTGAGAGTTTAAAATGATTTTTCCCAGCTTGAGGATATATCTGTTCCTTTTCATTTTTGTTTGTTTTTGATAAGTAAAATGTATTTATTATATTTTAATGAGTATACCATTTTTTGGCATATGTTTTGTGTTGTGTAACCAGATTATCTGACTCTATGATAAGTTGCTGGGAAAGGTGTGCTCTTACCACTGCCTTCTGCAATGTTCAAAGAAACCAAAATCTATGCCTTCTCAAATTCTTTCTCCAAAAGGGAACATATATTTTTAAATACTATACATGTACAAAAATACTTTTATGTGATAATAATAAGAAATTTACATGTAGAGTCATCCTAGGTTTGCTTATTCCTAATAAGACATCATTTCTCTCAGGAAAGAATGGTAAATTATTTGTGAATAGCCTAAGATAATAATGAAATCAAATACTATTAGCTTTGGAAGTCATGGTAGATAGGGTTAAAATTGACTTTCTGGTATTTAAAATCCAGTGGACTTTTCAGTGGGTTTGGAGAAAAGGAGGATGAATAAACATATTTATTTTCATCATGGGGGAGAGAGAATCTGAAATTTGAAAGAATAAAAATCAAGTCCTAATTCATAAATTTCTAAAGTCCAGAGATTGTTTCATTCACTAAATATCCTGAGGAATTAGCTAAGAAAATTGAATAACAGCAGAAACAACTCACAGTATGCACATTGTCGGATCACTTCTCAAATTCTGAGAACTTTGAGTTTGCCCTGGAAGTGATCAGGCCCTGGAACCTGGTAGAAACTAGCACCAGAACATTTTGTTTGTAAACACGAAGTGGGTGGGGGAAGAGTCAAGGATTATGTTTGGGCGGGGCGACTGGGTTCTGGTCTTCATGCTGAACCATCTTGCTAAGTAATTTTCATGCTTCAATCCTCAGCTCTTCTTTCAAATATGACCATTATTGATGTTTTAAATTATTATACTAGTATTTTTTAATGTCTTACATCTTTTGTAGCTTTTTTTTCATTGCAAATTTGAGTTTTATTTTACAAGAAAATTACAAAGATATGTGGACCCACAGTTCTGCTTAATTCATAGGAATACTTAGTGTATGTCATCCTACACTGCCCATTGCTATCTCTAGTATATATTTCTTGACATAAAATGTGCACTTTATTGCAAGCTTAGTCTGTCACAGGTATTTAAGTCAAGCTGGGTTACATCAGTGCTATCATCACATTTTCTTGAACACACATCCATTACTCCCCTCAAATGAAAAGATACATATTTGAAATAACCACAGTCAAATAGATACCACCCTTTCCCTCAACTTGAACATTTCCCTCAGTTTAGGGACAGGGAAACACATTTGAGCTGCTTGTCGACATCTGGTAATTTGTAGGGTCTTGAAACAATCACATTAGCCTAGCAGAAGAATAATTGAATGCAGACAGTGTTCTCTCACTGCACAACTATGTATCCCACAGCAAAGTTTGCTTTGCAGACGAGGATTCTGGCAGCTTCTGTCCAAGATGAAGCATGTCAGCTGTGCTAGATTCCAAGCTTGGTGATGGTGAACTCTAGACAGGATGGCTGCCTTGTAGGTTAAGGATGTGGACAATCAAAGAAGGCAGGGCTACTGTACTTCAAGAACATGGAACACAAAGCGCTTCTTGGAGAAAGAAAAAGAAGCTTCTGTTTATTTTATACCCTGCCCGGTATACTTGAGAAATAAGCCTGCTAGTCCACTGCATGGATCATGTAGGACAAGGAAACAAACAGTGTAACTCTGCTTGTAAAATGTGTCGTGTCTAAATGCCCAACCCTCAGGCTAAAGCTGCATCAGATATCAAGTATCTGCTGAAGGCCCATTATGTCCTAACACAGTGCTAGTCTTAGAAGGGCATGGTGAGAGATAAATGAAGATCCTGACAATATAAAGTATAGGGCACATGGTGCTCTCAATCACTGGGCATGGAAATATATATTAGAACTAGAGGCCTGATGCATGAAAATTCGTGCAATAGTAGGCCTCCCTTCCCCTGGCTACCAGTACCGGCTTCCCTCCAGCAACCAGGACCCAGGCTGCCTTCCTCCAGCCGCCAGCAGGCACCCGGGACCCAGGCTTCACTCTGGCCCCGGCTTCATCCGAAAGGACATCCGGAAGGACACCCAGAAGGATGTCCTGTCTAATTAGCATATTACCCTTTTATTATTATAGATGGTGACCATATTGTAGAGTGACAACATCTGGTGAAACTGAAAAGTACACATGGACAAAGTACCAGATATTTGATTTTTAAGAGTTTAATCTGGATCAATTATTGCACACTTAGCTAAGGAAACATGGACAAGGACACTCATTTAATATTATTGGCGTGAGTGACCAATTGGGAACAATTTAAATGTCTCACCTAGAAAGTGAGCAAATAAGACATGGCATTACTAGGTTTACAAGTAGCAATGTGGATAGATCTCCAAAACAGGATTCTGAGTTAAAAAGAAGTAAGATGCATAGAACAATATTTATGTAAGGGAAACTCAAATCAATACAGAATACTGCATACAGATATTCTTGAATGTAAGTATAAAAACTAATTGTAAAGATGACTGCATCATTCATTATTCTGGTTGTCTTTGGGGGTGGGATGAAGTATAATGCAATAAAATTTCAAAGGTTAGATTATTTTATAATGGTATGTTTATTTAAGATAAATGAAACTTTAAACTTGATGATCTTGTATCATAGTCTCTGGTAGTATTGATAACAGGCTTTGTACTTTTCAGTATTTTGTAAGCATTCATTGTCCCTGCTCTCATAGTATTTAAAATTTAGGTTGGGAACCATGACTAATATACAGAAACAGTTGAAGAATATTCAAGTGGTAAACTCTGTCATCAGATTTCCTAAGCATAAGCATTTCAGAGATGAAAGAGAGGGACCCCTGAGAGTCTCCAAAAGCCTTTAGGGGGTGAACAAATTAAAAACAATTTCCATAATAACACTAAGATGGCATTATTTATTTTTACTCTCCTACCCTCACACGTATATGGTGTAGATTTTCAGCAGATATATGATGTGGGATATTGCAACAAATTGAATGCAGAATCAGATAAGAGAATGCAGCTGTTGTCTATTAAGCCAGACATTAAAGAGATTTTTGAAAATTTAAAAACAATGCTATTCTCAATAAAAATATTTCTGATTTGGAAAATAGAGATTTTTCATAAAAGTACGTTGTTTACATTCACATGTAATGGTTATTACTTAAGAAATAAATATGCATTTTTAAGTTTTTGAGTTTTAATCTATAATACAATAAATATAAATAACTATAACCCATATGAACAAGCACTCTTTTACAGTCTCAATAACTTTAAGGATTTAAAGTGGTCCTGAGACCACAAGATTTGAGAACTGTTTGAGCTAATTATGCTTGTAAGTGATTCTACAAGATTTGGTATGAACTTCATCAGAGAGAAGTAAGGAGAACAGGATATGCAAAACCTTCTAGCCCAAGGAGCCCAAGAATCAAATCAAATTAAATCAGAAAGGTAAAGTAAGGATGATATTGATGGATGGAATTTTGCACCTGAAGTAGTAACCTAAAACACTTTTATTAGTAACTAGTGGCCCGGTGCATGAAATTCGTGCACATTGAAAGGGAATTAATTAGAGGAAATATTTTAATATTGCTATTTGCCCTTTCCTCAGCTGTGATGAGGAAGCTGGGGTGACAGCCACACTGTCCCCGGAAGCCTGGGTCAAACACTGGAGGGCCGGTTGGGGGCGTGACTGGTGGTGAATTGCAGCCAGCCCCGATGTCCCGGTGGGAGAGTGGGTTGGGGGCCGGTGACTGTGGGCGGACCCCGCCCCGCCAGACCTGATCTGCCCGCGGGAGAGCGAGTTGGGGGGCAGCGACTGCAGGCGGACCGCTGCAGTCACGCCTGCCAGCCCTGGGTCGGGTCGCACACTGCTCGCCCGCCATCCAGGTCACAGATAGCAGGCCCGGATGGCGGAGGTGCAGGCAGGATGGCGCTGTCCCATCCTGCCTGTAGTATGCAAATTAGCTGCCATCTTTGTTGGTGGTTAACCGCCATCTTAGTTGGCAGTTAATTTGCATATCTCAGTGATTAGCCAATGGGAATGATAGCGGTCATATGGCTAATTACCATGTTTCTCTTTTATTAGATAGGATTATTCCTTTAAAAAAGCTCCTAGAAAAATAAAACCCTGTGTTATATGGAGAAATGAATATAAAGTTGCATGTTTGTTGCAGTGCATTTTCTGTAGCTCCTTTAACTAGATCTGTTGTATTCACACCTGTGGTCATGAGCATTTGTGTCAGTCAGGATAGACAGGTTAGCTGTGGTAACAAACAACCCCAAATTTCAGTTGCATAAAAGAACAAACATTGATCTCTCCCTTATGCTATGTGTCTGTCCATTGCAAGTTGGAGGGAGGTTCTGCTCTATTTATTCCACATCATCTTATGGCACTGCCATCTCAACATGCATCAGGGTTCCCTGTGAAGAGGAGAGGGGCTGGAAAGTCAGGCTCTACCAGTTATTACAACGCTTTCCTGGAAGAGATGCATATTGCTTCCTCTCATATTTCACTTACCCAAGCTAGTTTCATGGTCTTGCCTAAATACTGATGGGGAAATTATATTTCATATAACTGAAAGTAGAAGTTCACCAGATATGGGGGAAATCTAGACTTGCCCACCACAGTGCTGCTAAAGAAAAATAAGCCACAGTAAATGTCTAGTGCTAGGCCAGGGAATTTCTCCAGCTTATTCAAATTCAAGAAGACTGTTTCTCCAGCTGAATTATATTTCTTCAAGCTGAATCAAACTTGCTATAGTGGCAATTCCCTCTCCTCCCTATCCCTTTCAACTTCATTTCTTGGCTTTCTCTTGCAGCCTAATCACTCTTGGACGTATTAGTCCAATTCGGACTACTTACCCGTATTCCAAGAGACAACTTTTTGTGATACTTTGTATGTTAATTGCTTCTCAATTCTACGAGTTAAAATTGTGGGCAAGAAGTATTGAACTCCCTCTTCCAGCCCAGTGCTGTGCAGTCCCAGAATTACCACCAGCCAGGACCATCATGGTTAGTGAATCTCATGGACCAGAGATTAAGAAACTTCTAAGTTCACTGGTATGTATGAGTCTGGAGGTATGCAAATTTAATTAAATACTTCCAATGTGGACTTTTAAAAATATGAAAATTGAGGCACATCTCACATTTAATTATGGCTAGAATCCAAGAACTTTAACTATATTATGTTGCTTATATAGGTTTGTGGTAAATATTGGTTAGTACCTAGTTGCTGAATAAGGTGACAGGCTGAAAAATCTAACTTCCATTGCTGATCCTTGGCCAGTCTTGCCTGGCAGTGGACAAATACATCTGGAAAGTAGTGATTCAGTGCAAAAGCTCTGAAATCAGATCGATCTGGGTTTGTCACTTGGATCTTCTCACCAGATGTAAAAGAGCCACATAAGACTGCCAATCTCTACTGAATCTACCCAGCTTGGCTCCTGCCAACCTAGAGTTACATTCATTCGGATCATCCAAATCCATCAATTGAGCATATCAGAAAGGTCAGCTCCATGGCCTTTTCCAGGGCTGCTGGGCAGATTGCTGTTGTTTTCCCTTTATATTCATTCTAGGAAAAAATTACATAAAAACTTCATCCAGGAAGAGGGTATGAGACATGAGTAATGGGCCAAAATAATAGAATACCAGAAGTGGATCTTGAAAGTCAATTAGCCTCCTCTCTGAAGCTTGGATCTCTTCTGCAGCATCCTGTCCAAGTGATCATGAGCTTAACACTCCCCTGTGACGGCAGTCATGACTGCCCAGTGCCATTCATTCTGTATTGGAAACCTCCGACTGCTAGAATTACATTTTATTCTGTGCCAATGTCTGTGATTTAGTCATTGAGATATGCTTTCATAGTTAGAACTGTGCTATTATGATTCCTGAAAAGATGGATTTTATTATCCCGTTTGCTTCTCCCATCAACGCCAGAAAGTAAGTAGTATTATTAGACAGTGGAGAAAACTGAGGCTTGGTGAAGTTAAGTGACTTGGTGAAGGGGGCAGTATTGTGTTACAAACTGGGAAGGAATGAATAAGTATGCTTTCAAATATCACTGTGGCAGAAAAAGTATAGCATTAATCTACTCTGCCTGCCTGATTTTGTTGGTAAGGCAACATTTTATCAAGAATGTATGACATGGTCTCAAGTAGACTATCTATGGCTACCATTATTAGTTTATGTCCTATTGATAGCTTTTAGATTTCCTGTGGATAATTACTGTCTTTCCAATCATTTGGTGAAGCTTAGTACCGGCTGAATAAATGCTATTTCAAAATAGTATTGGTGAATGAGTATATGCATAAAATATTCCTCCTATAAATTTTAACCAATGTGCTATGATTTTTGCTGGAGAATTTTTTACTTTAATAAGATCAGAGCCTGCACTTAGTCTGGGGACCATGTGCCCAGGAGTGCAGCCATTTTCAACTAAGTATGTATGATGTCATCAAGAGAGACAACCGTCTCAGGGATTATTTCTCTAATACAACATGGCCAACAAACCAATCAATAACCAATCAACCCACCCAAAACAAAACAAACAAACAAAAAAACAAGCTCTGAGCCACAGGTGATTCATTAGTAATTCAATCTATCACCATATTAACCAACTTTTCTGTGGCTGCATGCCTCCACCAGGAGCATTTTGCTTTCCCTGAGACACTGCACTAAATATTCCTATATCAAAGATATTTTTTAAATAGTGGAAAAAGTAAATCCTGGCTTCCTATTTCTGGGACCAAATCGTTTCTCCCCACTAAGACTTAGAAATTGGATCACTTTGGCTAATCCCCCAGGAAAGCAATAACAGGTGTGGAAGGGACCCACAAAAGGAAAGAATGTAGCAGACATCTACTTTATTCTGGCATGCAAGGAAGGCTCTGGGATTCTCACTTCATTTCTTCTTGTTTTTATTACTTCTAACATTCCTCTTTTACAAATTCAAGTTTCTGCCATGAATTACACACTCCTAGATGCTTTTAATTCAGAGAGGTTTAGATTTACATTCAATTGTGACCCAATGTTTCAGCTTCATCCAGCACAAGCTGAGCCTGGTGAATGCCTATATTGTCTGGAGCCTTCTGAGCCCATGGGCTTCTAAGTAGAAAAAGCCAGGTTTTTCCATTGTTCTGGACCAGAAATACTGTATCCTGTAAGTACATGAGGCCACAACTAACCTCTTTAGATATGTCCTTTTGTCCCTTAAATTATCCAAATTCAATATACTCAAAGTTATTGGGCTGTGGGGTTTGAATACATGCCAAGGTGAATTAGAAAAGTAAAAAACATTTTAGTTCATATCAACTAACTCTTCTTTTTATTTTTGGTACTTTTATTTTTTTAATCCTCACCCGAAGATATTTTTCCACTGATTTTTAAAGAGAGTAGAAAGGAGGGGGAGAGACACAGAGAGAAAGAAACATTTATGTGAGAGAGACACATTGATTGGTTGCCTCCCACACATGCCTCTAAGGCTGGGGATAGAGACTACAGTCAAGATACCTGCCCTTGACTGGAACTGAACCCAGGTCCTGAGGCTGCTGTTCTATCCACTGAGCTAAACCAGCTAGGGCAAACTAACTCTGCTTTTAAAAGGGAAGTTAGTTTGGGATCCAGAAAGCTATCACCAATAATAATAATAGAGAACTCCCATTTAAATGCTTATTCAAGCAGAATTAAAAGGCATGTCAATGAGGGTTTTTCTTTGTGCTCACACTTTAAAGAATACATTTTGAAAAGTCACATAACCAATCATTTTCTTAAGATGACAATCTTTAAATAGCAATTATGTTTTTTACCTTTACATTCTTCCATTTTTCTAATTCTTATTGTCAGATAACTTTAGAATCCAATCTTCCTTTCTCCTTTGAATGTATATACCATTTATTTACCTTTATTTTTATTCTTTGGATTTTTTTTATGTTCCCCCTTTCTCTGTCATTATGTGCTGAAAGAATGCTGTAAGACCTCCAGAATTCATTGTCAGACCCATTAGAGAAAACAATTCAAATGATAAAGAGATTTGTGTTTGCACAGGCAAATTACTTATTCTCTTTATGCCTTTGATTCTTAGTCTGTAATTAGACTAATAATAGCATGTATCTCAAGGGGTTGTGAGGCTTAAATAATTTATACCAAGTGCTTTGTACAATGTGGGCCACATAGTAAACTCAATAAATACCAGGCTTATTATTAACATCATTTTTGTCTTTGTTATTCAATAAGTGCTATGTAAAGCATTGAGCTAAATGCCATTAAGAATATAAAAGATTAACAAGACATGGTTCTTGCCTTCAAAAAAAAATACCTTCTATTAGTAAAGGTGAGATCTATGCACAAATAGCTAAGGTGAGTAGTAGAAAATGCTATAAATGTGCTAACAAGGAAGTGCTTGGGGGGTTGGAAGAAGGGTTAAGATTCTTTTCCTTCGGAGGAGCATTGAAAGTTTTAATAAAATGATATCATTTATCTGACTCTTGAGAGAGGATTTAAAAACACCTGAGCATTATTATTATTATTTATTATCTATAATTTTGATAATAATAGTACATGCTTTCATTTGTATAATCTTTGTTTATTGAATGAGGTTGCACATTTTTTCCACTGGTTATTTACATTTTTACGTCTGTGTGACTTGTCACTTTATGTCCTTACCCTGTTTCCCATAAGGTTCTATGAATTTTTTTTACCATTTTGTAAAAACACTCTATATTTTATGGGTGACAAATATTATGTTAATAGATTTCTAAATATTGACCCATCCTTGCATATCTAAAATTAATAAATCCATTGAATTGGGCTGTATTTCTCTGATGTGCTTCTGGATTCGCCTTCTAATTAATGAGATGTTTAAGTGAAACTCTGTCTCCATTTCAGCAATCTTCCCAAAGGCCCAGGGTGAGAATTGTGCGTTCCAGAGCTCCCAAACTCAGGTAGCAGGCCGCGTATACGAGATTTGCAAATTGAGTAAAGACCTGTTTTTCTCCTTAGTCCAACACCTACTTAGAAGGTTAAAACAAAAAAGGCCCAAGTTGGAAGTGGAAAGAAAAAGATAATTTCTTCGGCATTTTTTTCCTCCCTCCACTCCCCACATGAAAGAGAGGATGGAGGTACTTCTTACCTCAGTCTCAGTGAGAAGAACTTCAGGATATGACATATGTCCCTAATAGTTTTTTTGGGGGGAAAGAAAACTTTAGCATAGTGTACTTTCCTGAAAAGGCCAGAGTGATATGCTCTTTCAGAACATGTCCGATTGCCAGGAAAGGGAAGGGGTCTCTTTGCCTTCCCATTGAGCCTGGGTGGTATGCGACTGCTCTGTTAGGGTACAGAGAGATGCTATGTAATGTCTGAGGTTTGATAATAAAAAGGTAAAGCTCCACCTGACTCCTTTTCCTTGAGATGCCTGTTCTGGGGAAAGCCAGCCCAGGCGGGATGGAAGCCCAACATAGTCCACATACTCAGGCTACTTTGAGAGCAACTGAGACTCCAGCCAAGAGCCTGCATTAGCAGCCAACATATGCATATGCACTGCATTAGATAGCTTGGGCTTTCATGACAAAACACCATAGATTGATGAGTGGTTTAAAGAACAGAAATCTATTTTCCTGCAGTTTGCAGGCTGTAAGTCAGAAAGTGGGGTGCCAGCATTGTTGGGTTCTGTTTTGAGCTCTCTTCCTAGGTAAAGATGCCTTCTTGCTATCTTCTCCCATGGAAGATTGAAAGTTAACTTTCTGATATCTTTTCTGATATAGGCACTAATCCCATCAGACTAGGGCCCCACCCTCTTGACCTCACCTAACCCTAATTACTTTCAAAAAAGCCCCATCTCCCTCTGGCCAGTGTGAATCAGTTGGTTGAGTGTCTGCCCATGCATCTAAAGGTTGCTAGTTCAATTCCCTGTCAGAGAATGCCCATCACTTAAATGACTACAAAATATTCAATTGAGTTGATATATTTTATTTTTATTTTATTTAACCAAATTTTTTATGGCTGAACATTTTTGTTGTTTATACTTTTTGGCTATTATGAAAAAGAGTGTACTACCTATAGCCAGACAGATGGCTATTTAAAGTTGGACTTATTTCTTTAGGATGGATTCCCAGAATTGAAATTACTGAGTCAAAACTACATTTTTTAAAATTCTTGACATATTTTGCCAAATTGAAAATTTGACAGTATTAATCAATTCACAATTCTAACAACATTTATGTGAAAGTTATTTGTATTTTACTTTGGGCATTATTAGGCTTTATTTACTGAACTTTAGCCCTATTTTCATAGACAAAATCTGATTTCAATTTTTGAATGTGCATTTCTTTCATTGCTGCTCTAATACAGTTAAGGGTGGAGTTTCTTAGAAATTATGTTTTTGTGGTTCTCATTTTCTTCCTTTGCAGAGATATCCCATAAATGTATATAAGGCACCAAACATAAAGTTTATGTTTTATGGGGGGCAGGGGTGTTATCTGGTCAATAAATGAATGTTGGCAAGTCAGTCATGCATCTAAACTAATCTTATAAAACATTGTGAAGAAGATTAGAAGTGACAGTGGAAATACTACTTTCCTTTTTGGCAGTCCTTTCCCTGAATTATCTAATAGCATTTATGCTAGTCAGAGTCACTCTATTTAATATCACATCCCGTCCTCACTTCCCCGCTGGGTTTAAAATAAGTTGAGGTTGGACCATGGCAACTGTCATTCTTCTAGATATTTTTAAAAGGAACAAAAAAGGCTTAGTACCAAGAATAAGTGTTTGCAGAACTATCAGAAAGTTTGGGGAAGTGAAGGTCAAGGACAATAACCACTAATATTTAGGAATTACAGGGATCATAGAACGCCACCTCCAATTATCTCTGCTGCCTGCTGTTGTGAGTAATTCACAGAACACCTGGAAGCCACCGAGCTCCTTGTGACTGCAGTTGTCCACAAGTCTACCAGCTGCTGCCAGAGGAGAATAATAGCTCTGCTTCTCTTCTGCTATCCACATGTCACAGAATAGTCTCTCTTTGGAAGAAATAATATCAGCATTCTATGAATGAGGGCTGGGAAATGTTGCTACAAGAGTTTAGCCTTTGAAATGTAGGGAAGAGATAGAGACAGGGGTGGCACTGAGTTGACAATGGATTTTAAATACAGCTGCTTGCCTATTATCCTTCCTTAGAGCAGAACCCAGCATCTACTTCATCCCCAGCTTTAGAAAAAGATAGAATTTGGTTGACATGGCATACCGCAGTGACGGTGAGTGGTCTAGGGATAAACACATAATTTATAGCTTTAAAGTTTCTGTGTAAGGGGCATGTTTCTATGTCTCTGCCTTCAATTTAACATGCACAAAAAAGCACATAATTGAAATTTTTACAGGCAGCATTTTGAAACCATGAAGAGACCTCAGTGAAACTGATATTAAGGGGAAAATATAGAGAATACAAGAGCAAAAACCCCTTTTAAGTGACAATGATACAAATCTATGTAATATGCCTGAAGACTGCCCTACTGATTATCATATATGTAATAATAATTTTCAATATTTTTAGATTAGTTTCTCTCCTGGTTTTTGTTACTAATGAAAGCATCATAACTAATAAACCTGACTAAATTTCTGTGCTTTGCAATTTGATAAACTATACTCCAGATGACAAAGGAGGTAGGTAGATAGGTATTACCAGGAATTATCCAAATGATTGTTTTTAATGGTGGAAAGACCTTGAGGAGGGCCGTTGAGCCTCTTGGTGCCTCTCAGACTCTACCAGCTCTGAGTGGACACAAAGTCACATCCCTCCATACATATGCTTTGAAGGAGTTTCTGCTGTGCAGTCGCCTCTGTTCTTGCTAAAGGACTGAGTTTGAAGATATAAATGAATCTCAAGTAAATGTCACCAACAGTAGAAGGGCCCAAACAATTATGGAGTGCCTTTGCAGATGTCCTATGCCACCAGAGTGTGGTGACACTGGAAGAATATTTTTTATGGTATATAGACGTGATTAAGGAGTTCAAAATTAGGTGACTTTGTCCTAAGGTGTTCAATGGATTGGTTTTTCATGAACTTTCTTGCCTTTTGCACCGAAAATTTCAATCCTGAAAAATCCCCTATCCCCACCTGGATCATAGTCCCATCTGTCAATGGACAGTTATGAATTCCTGCAGATGTGGGTTCACCTTGCCTCTCTCCACTCCCCGACTGTGAATTGAGCAAGCTTGAAAAGTTGGTCGCCAGATCCACTTCCAATTCTGAGGTCCTGCACTTCCTTCAAGGCTTGGTTACTCTGTTAGGTGTGATGAAGTTAGACTTGTCACTTAGTTCTAACCATCATATTTTACAGATGAAGAGACTGAAGCTTGGGATAGTGAGTGACTTTCTTAAAGTCATTCAGCCAATGTAGTGACTGAGTCTATTTTTCCACCTTCAAGCTGGCTTTGCCTTGACTCCAAGCTCTTCTGTCTTCACATTAAGTATAAGTTCAGAGTTGAATGATTATTCCTATGACAAATACTCATGGACCTAGAAGGCTATTCATCTAAGCTAAACACCTCTACATTTATCTTCAACTCCTCAAATGCATCTCATCTCTAGGTTGGTCTTTGTGCGGTCACCGATCATATTTACTTTCTGAATGACACTATCTTGACTCTGTATGTGAACACAAACCAGCTACAGTCAATCCTGTGCCTGTGCAAAGAACTTTCCTTTCCTCTTCAGACTTCAAAACACCCCTCATAATAGTATGTATTTTACCTTCTCTGAATCCCTGAAAGGCTTGATACTCTGTTGCTTATTGTACTTCACTATTTCTAATTTTCTTTACTAAACATCACACATATAATGTATTGTATTAGTGCATCTTGCATTAGCAAAAAGCTTCATGGTTTACTTCAGGAATGGAAAAAAATATTTCTTGGTTCTAGCTCCTACCATTTTAACTTCAGAGGAAAACTTTTTTTTTTAGTTTGCTCTTAAACATTCTTACTATCTGGCACTTAATTAGAGTATGTTTGTAATCTATATCATCTCCTACTGTTTCTCTCAACGTAAGTCCCAGTGTTAGCAATTTCACTGGGCAGCGACGTTCTGGTGGTACAAGGTTTTACTCTGTCTGTCATGTGAATTTCCCAGCCACATGGTATCACTTTATAAAAGAGGCCTTTTATATTTAATCTAATAAAGATTTGGAGAGCTAAAATGAGCCACATGAAGCTTTATTTTCCAAGTATTCCATATCTTATAACAAAATCTTTAAGAGGTTAGATGTTTTCCTCCTATTTGTCACGGTGTGCTTCCAGAATGGCCTGTGAATATAATTGTTACGTAGAGTATCATTGATGATACACATATGACTGTGGGTAACAAAGTACCCAGTGAGTGTGGCTTAAATAGCAGTTATTTCTCAATCCCCTATATTAGGCTGTTGGGAGCTCAGACATTCCAGGGTTGAGCCCTGGCATCTGTGACCCAGGCTGCTGACATCACCCCGTTCTGCAACCGTCAGTGGTTTATCAGCTTGATGGCTTCAGGATGGCAAGCATTATAGTCTCAGGACAGCGTCATAAGCAGAAAGGAAGGTGGTAGCAACAAGAGGAGCCTTTTCTTCGTTTTCTTTATATCAGAAGAAAACATTTCCCAGAAACCTGAAGCAGACTTCCTCTTACATCTTTGCAGGAACATAGTCCCTATCCAAACCTAGACCAAAGGAAATCGACTCACCAGGACTGGGCTTCGTTACATGCAATTATGATGACTATTGCTACTGAGGCAAAACCGGGAGTCAGTAGACACGTGAGAATAGCAACTGGCAGCCTGAGCCTTTTGGTTTTCAACTATGAAACCAGAAATTGCCTTTCTGATCGCAATCCTTTTGATCTAACCTAAGCAGGTGATTTTTCAAACATGTGTATAAACGTCTAATTTTCATGACCAAATAAATGCAAGCATTTTATGTGCAAACTGTGTTGTGACTCAGGACTGGAGACGGTCAGCAAAGAAATGAAAGGCTCCAAAATCAACACTGATGAGTGCTGCTGGTTGCTTCAAAAATACATCACTTCTGTGAACTCTCAGTGACTCCAGCTCTTTATCAGGAAAACACAACTGGCAATTCTTTTTATCATCCCACTGAAGAGTGGTAAGGAATGCCTAATAGCTTTGAAGTGCTAAGTAAATGTTAATAGGATGAGGAAGAGAAAAGAAGCTTGTTTCCAAAGGCCTTGGCAAACTTGAACTAAAAAAAACAAGGTAGTGTTCCAAATGCTTTAGATCAGCGGTTCTCAACCTGTGGGTCACGACCCCTTTGGGGGTCGAATGACCCTTTCACAGGGGTCGCCTGAGACCATCGGAAAACACATATATAATTACATATTGTTTTTGTGATTAATCACTATGCTTTAATTATGTTCAATTTGTAACAATGAAAATACATCCTGCATATCAGATATTTACATTATGATTCATAACAGTAGCAAAATTACAGTTATGAAGTAGCAACGAAAATAATTTTATGGTTGGGGGTCACCACAACATGAGGAACTGTATTAAAGGGTCGCGGCATTAGGAAGGTTGAGAACCACTGCTTTAGATGGTGTGTAGCGAGGAGCTGATTGCTTCACATGGCTGGCTTTCTCCTCCCCTCTCCCTCTTCAAGTCTGTCTCTCATCGGACTCATTTGCACTTTGAGCCCAATGGCTAGATGGATTTTCAAACCTATGTTCAGAATAATCCCAAGTTTTTGCTATTACTCATAAGTGATCAATAACAGATGATAAAAAACACAGCAGGATGCTCTCTTTTAGGCAGTCATTCCCTGCAATTTCAGGATGAGTGCTCAGCTGTTTATGATGCAAGGCTGTTCAATTGTGGGAACATAAACACAGGTAAAATAAAATCTCAAACGGGAGGAATAGTTCTTAAATTAATAACTTCAAGCTGGCCTCTTTGGACCCACTGGTGCCAAATTCTCATCAGCCTTGTTTTCCAACAAAACCAGATATGTTTGAAAATGCATCTAACAGGAATTATAACTGTGTTAGGAAAATTTCACTCTAATAGTCTTGCCTCTGACAATTACTGAATCTCAATACCACATTTCCTGTGCAAAGTGCTCCTCTGCCTCAGCTATGCATATTCATTCAATCCAAATTCCCAGAGCAAAGGGTAAATCATCCCTCCACCCTTCTATTCCCTGGGAGGTGACATGTTTTCCTGACAGCCCGCTCCAATTTGGAGACAGAAGAGGTGCAGCAGAATAACTCACCAGCTTTGTACTCTGAAGCCTCTTTAATTGACAGCCATCTGGAGAGCTTGTTTTCTAGGTTCTGTCCCCAGAGATTCTGCTTTAGTGGGACTGGGATGGGGTCCAACAGTTCCTTGGTGATGCTAATACCAACTGTCCATAAACCATGACCGTGAAAGATAGCAAACTGACTGTCCATCTTGGACTTGAAAGGATATGAAAGTAATGAACCCCAATCCTGGAGGAGGTAGAAGGTGTTCCAAGCAGTGCACACTGACACAGTCACACTCTTCCTCTTTCTGTGACGTTCTGTACAGCAGCAGGCAGGAGCCAGCAGTGTTAACATATATCTACTTCTGTATGACCCTAA
This sequence comes from Myotis yumanensis, assembly GCF_028538775.1. Taxonomy (NCBI): domain Eukaryota; kingdom Metazoa; phylum Chordata; class Mammalia; order Chiroptera; family Vespertilionidae; genus Myotis; species Myotis yumanensis. Next base: position 28,580,123 of record NW_027223759.1, on the reverse strand, counting down.
TCAGTTAAGTCCCAAAGCTCATTGTGAGTCACCCCATTCTCTGAGCTCATACTGGGAATCAAGGTTACATTTTTACTTCATTGGTTGATAAGTCAAAGAAGTAGCCAAGTTCAGAAATAGGGTGGTAGTCTGCTGGTTAGTGCTTTAAAAAATAAAATTGTCATTTTATATATGTGTGTGTATATACACATACTCGTATACATATGTAAACAAATATAAAATATATACTTACATATAAGCATAAATATATACATATGCTCTCATGTGCATATATATAATGATCTATAAAATGTATATCCTATCTAATAAAAGAGAAACATGGTAATTAGCCATACCTCCACTACCCTTCCCATTGGCTAATCAGGGCAATAGCAAATTAACTGCCAGCCAAGATGGCGGCCGGCAGCCAGGCAGCTAGAAGCGAACAGGAGGCTTGCTTGCTTCAGTGACGGAGGAAGCTAACGTTCCCCGCCTGCCGCTGCTGGCCTCTGAGCTTGCAGTTTGAAACATTGTTACAAATATAGAAGCTAAACAAAACCCCAGAAACCTGCTTTCAGCCAGCCAGGATCTCAGAGCTGGAGTTGAAACAGTGTATCGATTATAGAAGCCAAACAAACCAGATACCTGCTTTCAGCAGCCGAGGCCTAAGAGTTGGAGCCGAGCCTCAGAGCTAAAGCTGGCCCAGAATAAGAAAGAAAAAAAGGAGTGGTTGTAAGCTTCAGTCACCCGCCAGCCTGAAAACAGCCCTCAGCCCCTCACCCAGACTGGCCAGGCACCCCAGTGGGGACCCCCACCCTGATCCAGGACACCCTTCAGGGCAAACCAGCCGGCCCCCACCTGTGCACCAGGCCTCTATCCTATATAGTAAAAGGGTAATATGCCTCCCAGCACCGGGATCAGCAGAGCCGCGAGGCCTCCCGGAACCAGGATCAGTGTGACGGGGGCAGCGCCCAAACCCCCTGATCACCCTGCAGCTCTGTGTGTGACAGGGGTTGGGGCCACAACCTCCCCATCCGTCCTGCTCTGTTCGTGACAAGGGAAGGCGCCCCAACCCCCTGATCAGCCCTGCTCTGTGCCTGATAGGGGGAGCTCCCCAACCCCCTGATCGCCCTGCGGCTCTGTGTGTGACGACAGGGTGCGGCGCCCCAACCCCCTGATTGGCCCTGCTCTGTGTGTGACAGGGTGCAGTGCCCCAACCCCCACCCCCCACGGGCCCTGCTCTGTGTGTGATGGGGTAGAGCCATAACCTCCCCATCGGTCCTGCCCTGAGTGTGACAGTGGCGGCGCCCCAACCCCCTGATCGGTCCTGCTCTGTGGGTGATAGAGGGCGGCGTCCCAACCCCCGCCCCCCCACGGGCCCTGCTCTGTGTGTGAAGGGGTAGAGCCATAACCTCCCCATCGGCCCTGCCCTGAGTGTGACAGTGGCGGCGCCCCAACCCCCTTATCTGCCCTGCTCTGTGTGTGACAGGGGGCGGTGCCCCAACTCCCCTATCGGCCCTACTCTGTGCGTGACGGGTGGAGCTCCCCAACCCCCTGATCGGCTCTGCTCTGTTCATGACAGGGTACGGAGCCCCAACCCCCCTGATCGGTCCTGCTCTGTGAGTGACAGGGGGTGGCGCCGCAACCTCCCCATTGACCCTGCCTTGAGTGTGACAGGGGGTGGTGCCCCAACCTCCCAATTGGCCCTACCCTGAATGTGACTAGGGTTGGCATGGCAACCTCCCGATCCTCCCTGCTCTGTGCATGACAGAGGGCGGTGCCCCAACTCTCCAATCAGCCCTGCTCTGAGCCCGACCAGGGGCTGCACCTAGGGATTGGACCTGCCCTCTGCCACCCGGAAGCAGGCCTAAGCCAGCAGGTCGTTATCTCCCGAGGGGTCCCAGACTGTGAGAGGGCACAGGCCGGGCTGAGGGACGCCCCCCTCTCCCCCGAGTGCACAAATTTTTGTGCACCGGGCCTCTAGTACATATATAATCATATATATGCAACCATATTTACAAATATGACATATACAATCATATACATTTGCATATAAGATTATATGTGCATATACATATATAATCATATATGTGTGTGTATATGAAAGTGTACTAATGTGTGTATATTTGTATATACATATATATAATTGTGTACTCTCACCAAACACACAATATACAATTATTTTAATTGCCAAACTATAACTTAGTAAAAGTAGTTCTATAGAGGAGAGAAGTAAACAAAAAATTTCCGAGTTTATTACTAACTGTATATTCCTCTGTCTTTTTCCTCTTGTGAAAGGTCCGTTTTCAGCAACAAAAGTGAAACCATAGGTGGGAGAGCTCTCAGGTTTTCTTGACATTTACAAAGTTGGGCTGCCTTGTGGAAGATCAGGTGGCCTTCTATTCAGGTATATTTCTTTGTCCGGTATCTTCGCTTTCAAAAGAGGCCCCTGCCCAACATTTAGCTCTGCTCTCAAGGGTTTGTCAGGGCCTAAAATCCCGAAGCCTTGACTCAAAGCCCAGTTCAGAGAATCTTATTTGAAAACCTTCTGAACAATATGTTTTTATCTTTTTCTTTAGACTCTCAAAAATCTATCGTTGATTTAGTAATACCAACAAAGAGCTGTTATTACATCAAGTGATGATAAAATTATTTTAACCCAACAAACTTTTCATTTGCTACCTATTATTTTGTTTTCTGATTGGGGATATGATAATACGAGCAGAACGGGTCTATTTATAGCACTGGTTGAATCAACATCAGCAGGAATAAAGTTCTCAATGGCATCCTAGGACCTCTCCAATGCACTACGTTCTCAGGATTCTTTTTTTTTGGTTGAATCTTTGACTTAATGACACTTAATTTGTTACTGGCATTTCTAAGTCCATCATGTGAACTTCGATTAAGGCAAATAAACATATGGTAATGGATTAGGAATTAGCCAATAGCATTTTTATGTTGTGAGTCATAGGACACCCATGGCTCCATTGGCCCTGTACTGTTGAAACTAATGTTGTGTAATACCTGGAATGGTAGAGATGCAAATGTTTAAGTCTTTTGGGAAAAGTATTGAAAGGGAATTTTATTCTTTGTGCACTGTAAACTTTTTCCCAATCTTCTTTTCCGTCTCTATGTTCCCACACTCTTGAAAATAACAATAGCAACAACAAACTCTCTCCACTGTCATCCTCTCTGCTCCTCTCCTCTCCCCCGCCCATGTATGAGCCTCTCCTCCCCTCTCTTTTCCATTCAAAATCCCCCCATCACACTGCTCCCCATGCTCCTTACTCAACAAAGGGTTCATGGCTACAGGAAGTTTCAACACCTGACCGATCCCATTGAGCACAGCATCCTGGGAACTGTACTTCTTCCCTAGTTCCAACTACTTTTCAGAGAAGAAAGCCACTCTGCAGTCTGAACAGCATTTTTCCTGAGGGACGCTTTGCATGTCCAGCCTGCAGAGCTGGCTTCAGGGGTGTGCACTTCTGCAGGTGCACAGAGCCTTGCACTCAGAAGGACCTGGTGCTTAGTGTAAGGCTCTGTTGCCGTCATCTTGAAATGATTAAAAACTGTGAAAAAAGGGTCCTGAATTTGGATTTTTTACTGTGCCTGGCACGTTATGTATCTGGCTCTGCCAGCATGGCCTGCCTGGGTCTTGATGTGTTTGAGCAGTTAGTTAGCAACCACATATTTAATAGGCAAAAGAGCTGGTCTGAAAATATCACCAAGTGTGGATTCAAGGGAAGAACTGAAGGGAGAAGGGAGGGATTGACCAATTTTCTTTATAGCCCTTTCCCCTCAGGTTGCCTGGGCTTCCTTTATGCTGCTTCCGAGCTACAAGACAGAAGTTCTTTTTTTGGTTTTTTGTTTTGTTTTGTTTTGTTTTCTCCTCATTCTGCAGCTGAAGCTGAGCATTTAGATTTTTATCAAGAATCATTAGGATCTGAGAGTGGCTTAGAATACTTTGAAGCTCTTGATGAAAGGCCCGTAGGAAATGCTGGTTTGAATTTTTACTGAAAAGGCCACAGAAATCTAGCTTTCTTTAGTATTTATCCTGTAGCTCACATTTCAAAGCACTTAAACATCATCATAAATTCTCTGTAAGGTTCTTTCCTTAGAAATCAAACCAAGCACTTACTTCACCCAAAATTTTGAAATTTTTTTCTTGTTCTGTTTTTTTCAAAAGAGATATAGACATAAATATTGATATGTAGCTATAGATGTAGATATATTTATATAGATATGTAGATGTGATCCTGGGACAGAAAAAGGGCATGTAGTTAAAACTAAGAAAATCTAAAAAAGTTAATAATGTATCAATGTTGCTTGATTAGTTGTTGAAAATGTAAGATGTTAAAATAGGGCAAATGACATAGTTGGTAGATAGGAGCTCTTTGTACAATCTCCACATTTTTCTGTAGATTTGAAACTACTCTAAAATAGAGGAATTTTTTTTAAGTAAGAGTAAGTTTTATCCTATGTTTAGTCACATTAAATTACTGGAAAGCTTTCTTGATTAAGTTGTTTTGACTAAGAAACAGAAAGATGTGCTTGGTGAACATTTCATAACCAATTTAATGATGATTACCTTCTATAAAATGAGAGAGCCCATGCTGTCCCATAATGAACCTGCTGCTCTAGCGAGCGCTTACCTCCCATTGGAGGCAGGGAGCCAGAGGCAGTTGGAACAAGCAGATGGTGTCTGATGACCAGGCTGTGACTTCAGGTCCCTGGAACACCCAACTCCCCACTGTGTGCCTACCTTCCCTGAAGCAAGGGCTGAAAGAGCCAGTGGAGTTTAATTGAGTGTGATCTGGATGAGTTAACAGGTGACAGATATCAGTGAGTGGATTCTATCACATTAAATGTGATGTATTCTGCATGCCTGACAGGAAAGATTCACAATGACCTTCCAATGTTTCTAATTAGCTCTCTCAGTACAACTTCTTTATTATTCCTTAGAAGTAGCTGATGTTTCCAATTTTAGCAAATATTACAATGTATAATGTTTGCATATATAATTGGGAGTTGAACAAGTGAATATCTATATGTAATCATCATAGGTACAATAATTGAGGTGATATAGAAAGAATCAGCAGAGGATCTATGCACAGACACTGAAAAGATCAATACAAACGAAAGAAATATAAGCAAAGGTTGGATGAAATTTGAAATATGAATAACAAGAAGCCTTACTCATTTTTTAAAAAAAAGAAAAACAAGAAAAATTAAGAAAAATGGCATTTCATAATATCAAGGGAATCATAGCCAACATGATTTATTACCCCAGTTATTAAATATGTTCTTATTGATTTCAGAGAGAGGAAGGGAGAGGGAGAAAAAAATAGAAACATCAGTGATGAGAGAGAATCAATTGGCTGCCTCCTTCTATGAGGTAATTTTTACCTCAGAGAATTTTGCAAAACATGAAAATATGCAAGTGCTATAATCATGCCTGGCTTATTATAAGTGCTATATATGTCACTTTTATGTGGTGTTTTATCTTTGTTTATTTTAGTTTAGCTAATTTGTATTTGGAAAATAACATTATTTACATAAAAAATAAATATTTTTAATTCAATGAGAGGCAGAACTAAAACACCATCAAATTTCCTGGCACTCAGTCTTCTGCTCTATTGAATATGTCATTGTGACCCTTCAAGGAAGTCTTATTCAAGTTTTATGGGTACACAGCAGTTCAGCATGGTGAGAAGTTAAAAATTCACCAGTTTCATATACATTTCTTTTGATCCACCTATATGGTTGAGAATTTAATGGAAATTCGGTGCTTATTTTGGAGTAGTTTACCTTGTATTTGATACTTTATTTTATATTCTCTTTAATCACTCACTGAACAGTGTTTTGCTGATATGAGAGGCACATTTTTATACAACAGAGGTAAATTCTTAGACAACAAAGTTAATGGAAACCTTGACTACCTGTCTACATGGTGGGTGTTTAAAAAGAAAATAATTCAAAATTAACTTAAGAGCCAATCATAGTTCAAGTATTGCTGTTTATTAAATGAGACTTTGAGATCAATTCTTTTTATATTAAATTTATTGGGGTGACATTGATTAATAAGATTATATGGGTTTTGAGTGTACGTTTCTATGATACATGCTCTGTATATTGTATTGTGTGCCCACCACTCAAAGTCAAATCATCTTCTGTCCCCTTATATTTGACTCCCCTATACTCTTTACTAATCTCCATCCCTTTTTCCTCTGGTAACCACAATACTGTTGTTGTCTATGAGTTTCAGTTTTATATCCCACCTATGAATGCAATCATTTAGTTTTTAGCTTTTTTTGGTTGATCATTTCACTTAGCATGACATTCTCAAGGTCTATCCATGTTGTCACTAATGACAGTATTTCATATTTTCTTATGGCTGAGTAGAACTCCACTGTATATATGTACACCATCTTCTTTATCCAATCATCTAGAAAAGGACACTTTGTCTCCATGTCTTGACCACTGTAAATAATGCTGCAATGAACATAATGGACCATATATCTTTACAAATAAATGCTTTCCAATTTAAGGCATAGAAACCCAGAAGAGGGGTTTCTGGGTCATATGATAACTCTATTCTTAATTTTTTGAGGAACCTCCATATTTTCATAGTGGCTGTACCAGTTTACATCCCCACCAGCAGTGAATGAGGGTTAATTTTTCTCCACAACCTTTCCAACACTTGTTATTTCTTTTCTTGTTAATAATAGCCATTCTAACAGTGTGAGATGCTATCTCATTGTACTTTTGATTTGCATTTCTCTAATGGCTAGTGAAGTTGAGCATCTTTTCATAAAGCTGCTGGCCATTTGTAAATCGTATTGTTTGTTTGGTGTTGCTCTATATGAGTACTTTATATATTTTGGATGTTAACCCTTTTTCAGAGCTGTTTACAAATATCTTCTCCCATTTGGTTGGTTGCCTTTTTGTTTTGCTGGTGGTTTCTTTTACCGTGTAGTAGCTTTGTAGGTTGATATAGTCCCATTCATTTATTTTTGCCTTTACTTCCCTTGCCTCTGATGTCAAATTAATAAAAATCTTCTCTAAGGCCCAGGTCTACAAGTTTAGTACCTATGTTTTCTTCTATGTAATTTATTGTTTCAGATATTTTATTTAGGTTTTTGATCCATTTTTTAAATTAATGTTTGTTAATGGGGCCAAACTATAGTTTGTGAGATCAATTCTAATGTTCAGAAACTTGTGTTTCTTTAAACAGCATGGCATCAAATTACTAAATCATTATGGGTACTGGTATTTTAAGGGCAGTTCTTGAGGTTAATTTGGTGCTACCATTCTGTTACTAATTAGATATGAAACAACTTAAATGTGTTTGGCACCTGCAGGTACCTGCCCATCTCGGGGGAAATTCTAGAACTAATAATTGGTGCAGCTTGGAATAGTGCGTTCATGTGCGCTAGTGATATAAATAGCTGACAGGGAAGCCAAGCAATTCTGAAATAAATTAAAATTTGAATGAACATGCCAAACCATAGAACTTAATGTTTCATTTCTCTCAACTCCAAATACTCTGAAGGAAAAAGGTCTTGGCTGCATTGATATAGTTTAATTATACTAATAAACAAAATGTGTAGACACACAGTTAATGAAGGAGAGATTGTAGCAGAAGGAACGATGAAAAAATAACAGAATCAGTTCATGGTTCTAAAACTGCTTCTTACTTATTGTTTTATTTTATTTTCTCCACCTTGAAAGAAATATAGGTGGGAAAATCATAATCCAAAGTATATAATGACCTCTCTGATTTAGATAAGAATGAATGAATAATGGAGAATGGTGCCCTTGAAAAAGACAGTGGAAGACCCATACAATAAAACAAAACCTTAAGCATTTGAGCCTTTCACAGAAGGTGTTTTCATAGGAGCTAGCATTCTTATTTATCATATGTTTAAAATTTGAAATGGATGAACTTATTTTTTAGAACTCTCAACCCTGAGTACCCCATTTGATGGGCATCGAAACTAGTATATTTTGGTATAATTTCTAAGAAGGCTGCAACTATTTACAAAATAGCCAATGTTCATAAAACTTGGCACATTTCATCAAGGAGTTGAACTATCCTCTGCCTAGATCTGGAAGTTGTCACTTCTCTCTCAGACTGTCTGGAAATATCTATATTTAGTTTTCCATCAGGTATCTTCCTCTAATATCTTTCATGCCCACATGGTATAGTAACAACAAAATAAATGAGCCACAATCTCCGTGGAAACAAGCACAGATGTTTTGAAATATGTCTGCAAAAAGTACTTACCAATGAACAACCCTATATTTCTTTAATTAATTCAAATATTTAGCTGTCAGCTCTTTCTCTTTGAAGACACAGATTGTTTTTCATTCTGAGATATACTTTCTTCCTAATAATAGAAACAGATATGTCTCTTTGGTCCCACTGTTTCAAGATTCAGAAATAAGATTCCTCATGCAAATCCCCGGCTACAGAGTAATTCATCTGCAATCACCATTTGTTACTTTTTGTTCTCTCAATAAAGGTCATGTCATAGTCATATAAGGTACCATCACTCTTCTTTTGCCATATCAAGCATTTTCTTCTTGAAGCATTTTTCTTAGATGAGTCAAAATATATATTTCCATTTAATAAGTGTTCAGAATCTTACAGAGCTCTGCTCTATCAATTATGCAAACACTGCCTAACATTTTTCTTACATTCATCCAATATGCATGTTTTCCTCCAAAATATTACTGCAAACCAGAGGACCACAGACCTTTCATTTTTCTCTTTATTTTATTGTTCATCTAGATATAGTGCCTAAAATCTTACATGATAAATAGATTTTACTTACCTGGATTCTAGTTTGAGAATGGATTGCATTTTTTCCTGCCAACTCCTAGCTTGTGTTAAAGAAACATCAATCAAGCTGTGAGACAACTAGACTGAATCTTAACACTGCAGGAAATTACCATACTAGTATGCATAAGAAAATTATATTAGAGGGAGTATACTTTTATTAGTATCACATTAGAAATATTAATATGCATTATTGCTTTTTTTTAAGTTTACTGGGAAAATTTACTTGAACTTGAATGGATTTGAGACCCCTAGAAGTCACATGAATGGGAGTGGAAAGAGTCTTAAAGACCATGCATATTAATGCAACAGGTGAGTATGAAGCTTATGCCATTCTTTTTACCAAATTGCAGCTTTCTGAAGGACTCGGCAGTGGGAAGACAAGCTGCTCACACACAGATGCTAAGAACACCCCATCATCTGCTCTCAGCCCCCAGATGAGTTGAAACAAAAATAAATACATAAATAAATTCAAACCATATTTCCCCTGTGTGACTGGTTTCTGTGGAAAACAATATAAAAATAGCACACAAAAGACACAATCCCAGTCATGAATTTTGTCATGTGGTAGGGAAGTTGAAATCTAATCACATGAATCAGACTCATAATACTTTCAAAGCTCTGTATCAACAAACACTATTTTAGCACAGCTGGTGTTGCTCAATGGTTGAGCCCTGACCCAAGAACCAGGAGGTCATGGTTCATATTCCCTATCAGGGAACATGCCCGGGTTGTGGGCTTGATTCCCAATGGCGGGTGTATGGGACACAGCTGATCAATGATTCTCTCTCATCATTGATGTTTCTCTCTCTCCCTTTCCCTTCCTCTCTAAAATCAATAAAAACATTTAAAAAATAAAATAAACACTATTTTAACCAATAGTGATACTAAAGAGAGGGTAGAGATGTTTGTTATAAATTATAACCCATTAATTGTATAATTCTTTAAATTTTTAGAAACTGGTATAACTAAATTCTTAGATTCTTCTTATTAGGTGAAATGTCAAATGTGTTAAGGAAATTTTATAACTCATTTTATTATTTCACTAGAAAAAAATCTTATCTTCACAGTGCATAAACAACAGTTTCAGTGGGACAAAATGTCAATGTATATTTATAGAGTTTTACTAATGTATCTTGTGCATAATTAAAAACCCAGAGTCAGTGTTATTTAGGAAAGATGAGACATAATGCATTCTTTATGGAAATTATATCCCACAATTTCAATGATGTCATGATCAAAGAATCCACAAGTTTCTGCCTTGTGGGACATCTGGAACTACAAGTCATGCCTCTGGATTTGATTCCTTAGCAAATGTCTAACAATCATAAAGTTCATTGTATGACTACCTCCCAGAATTCCTAAATATTTAGCCTCCAAATTTCATATACTAACACTACACTGAAATGGCCATGGAAGCTGACCCTGAGAATTCTGTGAGATTAGGCAAAGATGAAGACTTTGGTTAGAATTTTAATCTTTTGGACTTCTCCTAATTATAGAAAAAAGGGTACTGGTTATGTTTATTGTTGAAGGACCATGTTACAAGGCCCATACAATTCATAATTAATAGTTATCACTGGGACTTATTCTACATAGTCACATGACCTATCATGATGCGAACAATCACCATTCACCGTAGGTTTGGGTAGTGAATGGAGATGAGAAAAATGGATCATTACTAACTAGTAATGTCTGAGTAGGTGGAAATCCGTGTCAGCGTGGACATGATAAGGAAGCTGGAAGAGGCTTCCTGGGTGAAGGAGCTGCAAAATTAGGTTTCTTTGGGGAGATAAAGCTTATCTAGTCTAGCCAGTGTAGTCTGTTATGGTGGTGGGAGCATGGAGAACATAATGGGCAAAGCTTCTCTATGACCCTGAATATCTGTGAAGGAGCTGGGTCTAGAGGGCTCTGGGGTCCCTCAAAAAAAGTGTGGTTGCTGAAACCGGTTTGGCTCAGTGGATAGAGCGTCGGCCTGCGGACTGAAAGGTCCCGGGTTCGATTCCGGTCAAGGGCATGTACCTGGGTTGCGGGCACATCCCCAGTAGGGAGTGTGCAGGAGGCAGCTGGTCGATGTTCCTCTCTCATCGATGTTTCTAACTCTCTATCTCTCTCCCTTCCTCTCTGTAAAGAATCAATAAAATATATTTAAAAAAAAAAAAGTGTGGCATGCAGCTGAACTGACTAGGGTCAGTGTTGTCCACCAGACCAAAAAGAAGTTTTGGGGCATTAAAAACAAAGGAAAATATTGGTTTATACCCATGGTCAGCAAACTGCGGCTCGCGAGCCACATGCGGCTCTTTGGCCCCTTGAGTGTGGCTCTTCAACAAAATACCACAAAATACCACATGCGGGTGCGCACGTACAGTGCGATTGAAACTTTGTGGCCCATGCACAGAAGTCGGTATTTTGTGGAAGAGCCACACTCAAGGGGCCAAAGAGCCGCATGTGGCTCGCGAGCAGCAGTTTGCCGAGCCGCAGTTTGCCAGCCACTGGACTTTATACTATCACTACCAAAGGCTAGGATCACCTCACTAGTAGAGAAATAGAAGCAACAATCTACAATGTCCTAAGCTAATGAAAGCAAAGTCTGAAGAGTTTAAATGCCCAGCCTGCTTCTACTCTGGCCTGTATTCTCCAGTCTGTTCAAGGCAGCAAGTGATATCCTTTTGTTTTGTCAGGAGTTTCTTTTGCTGTGCAGAAGCCTTTCAGTTTGACAGTCTTAATCATTTATTTTTGCTTTTACTTCCCTTGCCTTTGGGGTCAAATTAATAAAATCCTTTCTAAGACTAAGGTTCATAAGTTTAGGATCTATGTTTTCTTCTATGTAATTTATTGTTTCAGGTCTTATATTTAGGCCTCTGATCCATTTCAAATTAATTTTTATACATGAGGATAAACATGTACAAAACAAATCAAACAGTGGTCTGATTTCATTATTTTACATGTGGCTTTTCACTATTCCCAGCACCATGTATTAAAGAGGATTTCTTTTCTCCATTGTATGTTTTTGGCTCCTTTGTCGAAAATTATTTGCCCATATACATGTGGGTTTATTTATGGGCTCCTCATTCTGAGATATATATAATGGAATACTACTCAGACACAAGAAAAAATAAAACAGTGCCATGTGTGGTAATATGGGTTGATCTTGAGAATATCATGCTAAAGAAAATAAGCCAGACAGAAAAAGTCAAGAACTATATGATTTTGTTCCATATGTGGGATATAAAACTAAAATCAACAAGTGAACAAACAAGAAAATATGCTAACCAAATAAACACAAGTGCCATATTATTTCACTTAAATATGGAATCTAATGAACAGAATAAACTAACAAAGTAGAGACCAACTCATGGATACAGAGAACAGACTGACAACTCTCAAAGGGTAGTGGATTGGGGGCTGGGTGAGAAGGGTGAAGGAATTAAGCAAAGAAAAAAAAAAAGAAAAACTCATGGACACAGATAGCAGTATGGTGATTGCCAGAGGGGAAGGGGGTTGGAGTAATTAAAGGGTAAAGGGGTCAAATATATAGTGATGGAAGGAGATTTGACTTTGGGTTGTGAGCACACAATGCAATATACAAATGAGGTATCATAGAATTGTATACTTGAAACCTATATATTATTAAACAAATATCACCCCAGTAAAATAATTTTTTTTTAATAAAGAGAGAAATTCTTTTAATAGCTAAGTCAGATCTGATCACACCTCTGCTTAAAACCTAGAATAACACCTTGTTCACTCAAAGTAATCACTAAAGTCCATAGAGTGGCTCCAAGGACTCACGTGATCTGGCTGCTGTCCCTTCCCCACCTAACTCAAACTACTTCTGTAACTCTTTCTGTTTCCCAGGTGATCAATACAGAACTTTGCAAGGATTTTTTCTCTTTGCCTAGACTCCTCTTCTCCCAGATGTCTGTTGGCTACGTCTGTCACCTTCTGTATCTCTGACTAAAGGGTACCTTCTCAATCATGTCTAATCTACCCTCATATTTTAAAATGGTAATCTGTATACCCTTCCCTTCCTGCAATTACCTCTGGTTTTCCTTCTTTCCCCAAGCTTCTGCCATCTTCTTATAAACTATGTAATTTAATATTATGATTCTTGTTACTCTCTCCTCCCCTAGAATGTAACCTCCACGAAGATAGAGATCTCTGTTGTTTTGTTAGTGATGTATCTCCAGTACCCCATGCTTAACTAAAGGAACATAAGCAAAAGTTGAATGAATGGAATGGATGGAAGAATGATTACACAGTAGGTGAGTGGTGGCCATAGGATTTGTGTTCAAGTAGCTTTCCTCCATTCACTCATTTGATGTGGTCTCTGAGCTATGCTATCCAGTTCTGGGCAAAAAAGAGGGCCACTGCCTAAGCCATTCCTGCTACCCCTGAAAACAGCACTGCCTACAAAATGGCCACAAACCTTGATCTGTTAGATTTAAAGTACAGCAGTTTAAAGAATGAGATCTTTGTTCTTGTCAAATAGTATGATTCCTTTGCGAATTTTTTACAGTCCTGTTCTTTACCAGCATAGAGTGTACTTGACCCTTATCAATCAGAGACACTTCTCCCCTGAACTCCATGTGCTAATGACATTAGTTCCAGATGCAATAATAAAACTGTCATCGACTGAAAACTCCAAGCTGCTATTCTGTGGATGCCTTCCTTTCAGTGTCTGCTCTTAGCAGAGTCTGCCTCCCTGCTGTCCAGGCGAGATGGTGTGGGTGCGGGGGTGGGCGGTGGACTTAATTAAACCATTAACCTTCAAACTCAGGAAAAAATCCACTGAGATGTAATTGGTTATTAATATGAAATAGGATCTTTTAAGACTTTCCATTTTTAGAACACAGACATAGTTATCATGCCTAGCTGAGCACGCTCCAGAAGAGGAACGGAATGATGGCACTAGAAGGCATGCATAATTGGGAGTAAGCCCTCTGAGGAACGAGATGATGATTTTGATAATTCTGCCCAATTGTGAGTCTGTCTCTCTTTAGTGAACCAGCCAGCCTAGCCTTGCATGGCCTCAATGAGATTACTGGGTTATGACAACCGAGGCTCCCTTACCAGTAATATTTAAGCCACTTAAGTCATTGGGAGGCACTTCAGCCAAGGTCAGCATCACTAGAGATGAAATTTCACCTAACAGAAGGTTAGAGTTTAGATGAGAGAGTGAACCAAAAAATGAGTGCTCAACAAAGTAGCCCCCATTAAGTTCAGACTGTGGAATAGGCAAGAAATCCTAGCCAGGATCCTTTCCAGTGGTCGGCAAACTGCAGCTCGGCAAACTGCGGCTCGCGAGCCACATGCGGCTCCTTGGCCCCTTGAGTGTGGCTCTTCCACAAAATACTGGCTCTTCCACAAAATACCGAGTTCTGTGCATGTGCCATGAAGTTTCAATCGCACTGTACGTGCGCGCCCACACATGGTATTTTGTGGAAGAGCCACACTCAAGGGGCCAAAGAGCCGCATGTGGCTCGCGAGCCACGGTTTGCACACCACGGCTAACCTATTAACACCAGCTTTTCTCTTATGCTTATCCTTCCTAAGTAATCATTCTAGGAATCTATGCTGAAGGTGGTTCCTTTTTTAAGTATCTATATACCTACCTGGTCCCAATGATATTAGGAAAATGTATTAAATGAAACATAGAAGGCTTATTCCTGTCTTCAAACCCCACATACGGCAATATTATTATCATCCCTCATACTTCTGTTTTGATGGGGTTTTGAAGGCAGAAGTCACTTGCCATGTACCCTAGAGTTAGAAGGAAGAAAGGAGACCAACATGTTATGGAATTTGGTCCCAACAAGATGCTGGCAAGGCCTGTATTGGTATTTCTAAATTTGTCAAAAAGCAAAGGGAAACTCACCCCAAGTTACACCTCTAGAAAGGACAGAGCAGGAAGCTGGCCTTGTCCTGGCCTTCAAAGACCACCTCTCTATCTTCCTAGGGGTGATCTGAGGGACCCCATAATTATTCCTCAGATAGCCCCTTCCACCCTCGGCTTGGTGTTGGTATATACATATGTAAGGCATAAGTCAGAGAAGTGTTCTAGCATCCAGTGCTCAGAGACGATCTAATTTATAATCTAAATTATAAAACATCTAAATGACCAGATTCCTCTGCCAAAGGAAACATTGTGCAGAAAATATAGGGTTTTTATTTTTAATCTGTAAAATTAGAATAGAGGAAATTATGAAGATGTGAGAGTAACTGACAATAAAACTAGAAATTAGACTTGCCTGCCTGACTAACCAGCTGCACAGACTTAATGTCCCCCCAAAGCTTTGCCCAAACTGAAGGATTTCTCAGTTCAGCCTCTGAAGTTTCATGAAGCAGAGATTTATTTAGGTTGATAAGCATCCACATTACAGAATGCAAGCACCGCCAGGTGTTTTAATGGGCTATGAGTCGCTAACCCATCATGCATTGATTTGAGGAGATTGCGTCTAATAATGCCTGTGTGACTTTACCTGCATTGGTCAAGTTGGAGTCAGGTTTGAATAGAGAGGGATTTGAAGCATGAAATACACTAAGTTTAAGCAGAACTGAATGGAATGAGCATTTCCAACCCCAGGAAAACTCTACCTGCCCAGCAGTAGCAGTGGTTCATGATACCTGTAGGAGATTTGCAGTCAGAAGAAAGATAGTCAATGCATGTTTGGCCTAGCAATGGCTGATGGTCTGGCATGAGAAAAAGGTGAAAAACCTTTTCCAAATGAGGTAAGAAGATGCGTGTCTTTGGGCCTTTCATGGAGCAGGTCTGTCACACATTGGGAAGATGATCTCAGCAACCATTGTTCCCTGGCACTGGCCCAGGCTGTCCACTTGCCCAACCACCCAGCCTTCTGTGCCTTAGCTATACAATCTTTGCTTCTTTCTCTGTAACATCAGTCCTGTGCCTTCAGGCTCAAGCCCCTGGAGGCCACCTACCTGTTGCAAAGCTCACCTAAAGTTTCTTCTGTGGTTTCTGGATCTTGGCCTGCTCTTCTCAGATCTTGAATTTCATATAACCTCGATTTCAACACACTCCTGAGGCAAACTTTAAGCTCTTTCCCCCACTCCCTCATATCATCAGAACTTCACATTTCCCAACACCCCACTAAGTCTGACCTTCCCCATGTAAGAGTAGAAACCCCATATACCACCTCTGCAAGTTTTCTTTCAACTGTTTCCCTTCTTCTTGACGTTCTTGTTACAGGGCTCTTTTGTCTAGACCTGAAAGTACCTTTCAGATTTCAAGAAATTTTTGTGACTCATCTGGGAATCAAGTATTCATGTTTCTATGGAAAAATGTGTTCCAAGTAAATAAAATACTGTAACTGATTTAGAAATCATATTTCTGATAAACCATATAGTAAGTGGAAGGTGATCTGTATTCGCTTCCTAGGGTTACTGTAATAAAATACCACAAACTGGTGGCTTGAGCAACCAGGAATCTATTTTCTCAGAGTTCTGAAGGCTGGGAGTCCAAAATCAAGGTGTTGGTAGAATTGGTTCTCCCTAAAGGCTGTGAGGGAAGGACCTGTTCAGGCCTCTCTCCTCAATTTGCATGGTGCTCTCCCTGTATGCATGACTCTGTGTCCAACTTTCCTCTTCTATTTATTGTTGACACTATTATCAATGCCCTCCCCCATCCCTTCCTTTGCCCACCTCCACCCAAGGAAGGACACCAGTTATATGGATTAGATCCCACTCTAATGACTTCACTTTAGCTTGGTTACCTCTGTAAAGATCCTATTTCTAAACAAGGTCACATTCTAAAGGCACTGTGGGTTAGAATTCCAGCATGCAAATTTTGGGACCACACAATTCATCTCATAACACCTGTTGATGATACAGGTATCTTCACTATAAGTCATATATTTACTAGTACTGATGAAAGATAACAGCAATTTGTCCATGACAGCTGTAGAGACACCTTAACAATAACTTGCCACCTTACAAATAATTCAGACCATCTCTAACACTTATTGGTATGTGTTAAGAATGGATTTGACCCTGCATTTTTGTAGAAGCAAAGTCTGCATAAGTAGCATAAATAAATCATTTGCACCATAATAATAGGATGGCTTTTTAAAAATCTTCTTTGACATCCTCTCATTTGGGGGATTCTTTTAGAATGTTTTCCAAGATATCAAAGAAAAATTCCTTTTAGGTTAGTATTTCCCAATCCGGCTGCACATTAGAATCACTTCAAGGAGTGTTCAAGAAACATGAACACCCTGAGATTTGATGTAACTGGTCTGTGGTGGGGTTTGCACATCAGTATTTTTAAAGGATCCCCAGGAGGATTTTATTGTACATCCAGCATTGAGAGGCACTGCTGTACCTTAAAACCATTTAATGTTAAGCATTACTTATTGAGTAGAGGATCTAAAATGTTGTTTTAATCCTCTCTCAGCATGTGAACATAGAGTGAAATACATGTCCTTTGCCAATGGAGAAAACATCAACTCGGGTAGGGGGAAAATGTCAGTGCTTTCAAAATGCAAGAGGTGGCACCCAGTGCTAAAAAATTATAACAGAGGATGTTGGGGCAGATGTGCTTTTGATTAGACTGCGCTTTCTAATCATCGGGTGGAAATTGTGTTCAACAGACTGTGTCTGACTATGTCAGAGGATGGAGTAGTATGTGGGATGAATATGTGAGAAGCTTGCCTCTAGGAAAGCCAGAAAAGTATGAGACTTAAATTCAACATCTGGGATAAGTGTAAATAATTGTGAAGCCGTGTGTGTGTGTGTGTGTGTGTGTGTGTGTGTGCGTATGACTTTTCATGGACCAAACTAACAATGCCCTGGGCCATGGAGATGTAGTAACATTTCATTCTTTTTTTATAGCTGAGTAATATTCATATATATATATATATATATATATATATATATTACATCTTTATCTATTCATCTACCAATGGACATGCAGGTGGCTTCCATATCTTGGCTATGACTAGTAATGCTGCAATAAACATAGGGGTGCATATATCTTTTCCAATTAAAGTTTTGGATTTCTTTGGACAAATACCCACAGGTGAAATTGTTGGGTCATAGGGTAGTTCTATATTTAATTTTTTGAGGAAACTCCACACTGTTTTTCATTGTGGCTGCACCAATTTGCATCCCCAGCAACAATATATGAGAGGCCCCTTTTCTTCACATCCTCACCAACAATTTTTGGTGATTTATTGATAATAGTATTCTGACAGTTGTGTGGTGATACCTCATTGTGGTTTTAATTTGCATTTTGCTGATGATTAGTGACATTGAGCATCTTTTTATATGTTTATTGGCCATCTGTATGTCATCTTTAGAGATATATCTGTTTAGGTCCTTTGCCCATTTTTTAGTCAGGTTGTTTGTGTTTTTGGTGTTAAGTTTTATGAGTTCCTATATATTTTGGATATTAACCCTTTATCTAATGCATCATTGGCAAATACCTTCTTCCATTCCTTAAGCTGCCTTTTCATTTTGTTGATGGCTTTCTTTGCTGTATAAAAACTTTTCAGTTTGATGTAGGTCCATTTGTTTATTTTTCCTTTTGTTTCCCTTGCCTGGGGAGATATAACAAAATATATATATATATAATGTCAAGGAGTTTATGCCTAGATTTTTTTAATAGAAATTTTATGTTTTCAGTTCCTATATTTTACAAACTCATAGATACAGACAAACAAATTGGTGGTCATCAGATATGAGAGAAATTGGGGGGATAGGTAAGAAAGGTAAAAGGGATCAAGAAGTAAAAATTGCCAGTTATTAAAATAGTCATGGAGATTTAAAGTTCAATCAGAGGTACTCAAACTTTTTAAACAGGGGGCCAGTTCAATGTCCCTCAGACATTCCACACATGCGCATTGCAGGCCCGGGACTAGTCGGGCTGCTAAGCAGGACAGGCAGCGGCGGCAAAAACAACCGGCGGGCTAGATAAATGTTTTTGGCCGGCCGCATGTGACCGCGGGCCATAGTTTGAGGACCCCTGGTATAGTCAATAACATTTCAGTAACTATGTCTCATCACCATGTTGTACACCTGAAACTAATATGAAATTGTAAGTCAACCGTAATTGAAAAATACATTTTTGAAAATTAATGAGGCACAGGCCATGTTGTTGGAGAGACTTCCCATTAATAATAGATTACTTATGTTCACAAGTAACATAAGGTAGAAGAAAAATGAAGGAATGTAAAATACTGAGAGAAAAAAAAAAAAGAAGCCGAGAGGAGGTTTTAGAGCCATACTCACCTATGCTTTCATCCTGCCAGTTTTAGCTACTTCGTATATATGTGGCCTTAATTAAGGCAATTAACCTCTACTTGAACCTCAGTTTTCACATGGGGATAAAGAAACAAATCTCAACATATTGTTGTAAGGATTGGTAGTCATGGGTGAATATGCATATTACAGTTAATAGGCACTTTGGAAATTGTAACTTTGGGATGAACACAGAAAAAGGGACCAGTATGAAGTTAATGTGACTGACTTAATACCCAAATTAGGACATTTTTATTAAAAAGGGGATGCTTTAATAATTATGCTGCAATAACAGGCTAACATGGAAGGTCCTGGACAATCAAGATGCACAGTCATCCTAGAAATGATACTGATAAGAGGTATCATTGATTGGGAATTAAGGGCATAAGATTTAAGTCAGACTGTCTAGGTTCAAATGTTCTGTACATCACTCAGTAGCTATGTAACCTTGAGTCAGTTACTTAACCAGATTGAATCTCAGCTCCCTCAATTACAAAATGGGGATGATAATAGTACCTACTTCATAAATAAGTATGCACATTAAATGTATAATATTTGTAATGTCCTCAAGATGAGTCTACAAGATATAAGTAATCAGGTAGTTTTAGTCAAAGTTATTACTACCAGAAGTGGTGAAAGATTTACAATCAGAAATAGAAGAAGCAGAAGAAAATAGAAGTCAATTGTTTCAAAGGAAATAAAAGACTCAATTCACCAGATGTGGAAACTAGGGGAGCAATGGTGGCTTCTGAGAGAATAATATGCTATTGTAATGAGACCTTTAGACTGCTTGTAAACATTTGCAGAATGAGTGAGCAGGAAAGAAATGAAAACGTGCCTGTAGCGGGTCATCCTAAAATCATAGCAGTGAGAAATGGAAGCCAGATGGTAGGAAGCTGAAGGGGAATTGGGGAAAGGGAGTGGGATTTCTTAAGCCTTCTTAGAGACCAAGATTATCTAAACCAGTCAGGGAAATGTAAGTATCACATGATCTCACTCATATATGGAATCTAAAGAACAAAATAAATTGATAAACAAAATAGATCCAAAGACATAGAAGCATAGAATAGACTGCAGAATCTCAGAGGGAAGGTGGGGGAAAATGGGTGGGAAGTAATCAACCAAAGAATTTGTGTGCATGTACACAGACAATAGGGTGGTGAAGGCCTGAGGTGGGGGTGGGCTAGAAGGGATCAATGGGTGGGGGACATATATAATACTTTCAACAATAAAAATTTAAAAAATAAAAAGATAAAAAATAAAAAGGTATTAGAATGGAATAAAACTTAAGTTAAGGTATCCTAATGTAGATCAGAATAACATGTTGGAGACTGAGATAGGAGGGGAGGAAAAGAAGTTGGCTGACAGTTGTAGCTGGATAATTAATGAGCACATAAGACAGTTTCAAGATTCATGCTCTAACAGTATGTAATGTCTGGTTTTCAAAACTCGTATCTCAATTAGGTTCTGGTTAAAGGCATATGATCTTCAGATACTGTTAGGGGTTCTGGGGTGGAAGCTGAGGACACAGAGAGTACTTTTGAGTACTGCCAAAGTTATGAGTCAAGCTCAAATTTGGAAACATATCATGATGGTGTGTGAATGACAATGACATGAGACCACATAACAGAGTTTGAGATTGTGTGAGGAACTAGACAAACAGGAAAGGTCAGGGTTATGCAGAGGTCTAGGTCCAGGGTGGCAATGCTTAAGGAAGTCAGCAGAGGCAGCAAAAAGACAGGTGTTGCCCTATCTGGTTTGGCTCAGTAGATAGAGGGTCAGTCTGTAGACTGAAGCGTTCTGGGTTTGATTCTGGTCAAGGGCATATGCCCAGGTTGTAGGCTCAATCCCTGGTGTGTGGTGTGCAAGAGGCAGATGATCAATAATTCTCTCTCATCATTGATGTTTCTATCGCTCCCTCCCTCTCCCTTCTTCTCTGAAATCAATAAAAATATACTTAAAAACAAAAGTCAGAGGTGTTGCTCCTGACTCAGGGGTCAGTAGGTTTGTAGGATTGATGAACTATTTAGCATGAATGACGTTGTAATTCTAGGACATAGTTAGTTTCTACTCTTTCATACTTATGCAACTTTATACCTCTATTTTTTTGTAATAATAATATAAAAAACTTTGAGTAGATTTTCACCTACATCTTATTGAGTAGCATTTTTATCATATGCCTATTCTGAGCTGATTACCAGCAAAGGACATGAAATCACCATGATTGGACTAACTGCCATTACCAATTGGAGTTATGGAATAAATCCTGTTCCTGAGCACGCGAGAGGAACTGGAAGTAGGAGGGGGATGACCACCGTGCTGGTTGTGTTCACCTTTGGAGGGTTTTACTGTCACTTGAAATTGCAACTTGGGGAAAAGAGACACATCAAAATCAAAACTCTCAGAATAACTACTCTCCCTTATTATTGTAAGGTTTGACTCCCATATTAGTTGGTATTTCATTCAAGTAAGGATTGGGGACAGTTGGCCTGACATGCCCTGCCATCCTAGGTGGAACTTACAGCAACACATTGAGGGAGGAGCAGATCATTGGACATTGCCTCCATTGCTAAAACATGCCAACAGTCTTTTTTCTAAATTGCAAACGCAGAGATTCAAGGTGAATATGCTCCAGACATATCTGCAAACCAAGGCTGGGAATGTGCTCATCTGCAATTCTCCAATGAACCCACTTAGGAGGAAAGACACTCCAGGCAGGATGAGATAATTGCATGATGATTGCAAAATGTAGAGGTAAGAATTCGTCATTTGTATAAACACTTTTAAATAGATGAGCTTGAACAGAGTCAAATGTCTAATGATGCCCTAGAGGAACATTTTAATTTCCTGAATTACTTGAACAATGGCATTATATTTTTGGTACTCTCAAAATTAATGGGGGGGAAAACCCTGTAACTTAGTCATAAATTTCTAACTGTTTCTTCCTTGCAAAATATACTGTAGTAGAAATTATTTACACCAATGTAATTTACAGTTTTCTGCGTACAAGTCTCCAGTTTGGTTGATGCAGACATTAGGCTGATTATTTTTTTATTCCATAATATATCCTTGGAATTTAGTGGTAGAGTGTAGGCGGGTGTGACAATGGGGAGAATAGGGTCTTTCTCCTAAACATCAAATACTCCCCCCAAAAAACCTACAAACCCTTGATAGATTAATTAGTGGCATTAATTAATTGACTTCAGATTGTTCTTTATAGTTTCTTCTCCACCCATGAACGCCCTCTGCTACATCAGGATGCGCTCACTTTCATGTGTCCCCATGGATCTCTTATTCCAAGTTTGGCTTCCTTTAATCAGATTTCCTTACAGCAGTCAGAACTGGCATCTCACAGGCAAAGCTGATACAGACCCTCTTCTGATTCAAATATTTCAGGGGCTCCCTGTTTCCTTCAGGATGGAGTCTCTGCATGATCTGATTTTGTTCTTAGGTTACAAGCCTCAACTTTGCTTTAACTTAGCTTGACTTTACTAAGTATTTTTAGTTCCTTTAAGGTTCCATGTTCTCTCGGCTATACATTTCTCATATAAACTTTTCCCTACATTTGAATCATTTTCCTGTGTTTCCAACCATCTTTCTTTTATCTCCATTTAAGCCTAAATGTTAAGCCCAAAGTCTTCCTAATTCCAATAATCTGGTTTTAAATGTTTCTATTATGGAAACTGAGAACACCCTATACCTCCCCTAACATGGTAATGCAATTGTCCCTTTACTGCTCTTCCACTGGAAATGTAAACATCATGAGATTTAATAAAATAATCATTACTATTATTTAATTATTAATAAATTAATGTGTATAATATAATATTTGGTAATATGGTATAATTATATATAACCTTCCTGGGCTGTAACAGAGATCCTGGAATAAAAGCATTTCAGGTGATCCCTGAAGGATTGGTAAACTTCAGCACTCCAAGGTAGGAGAGACATTCCAAAAGGATGGATAGCATAGAGCAGCAAGCAATGCACAGAGAGAGAAAATTTGGAGACCTGAATAATAAGTCGTGAAGAGTATATTTGGACAAGAATACTAAGTAGGCTAAATTTCAGAAGCTAAATCTGAAGGATAAAGAACCTAATCAGAAAGCTAGTGGAGTAACAGGGGTGAGAAGGACCAACATGTTTTATGAGAATCTGAATATTACATGGAACTTTGGAAAACATAAGGGCATTATGATAGGTAAGACAAGCCATTCAGACTGATTTTCTGAATATGCCAAGGAAAATAAATCAACAGAAAAAAAGGAGTCAAAATATTTTTTGTGGTTCTCTCCTGGCTGACAGCTTGACACACTATTAGAAATTGAGATAGGACAGCCTCTATTAGACAGCAGGTATCCAGCGATTATTGGTGCCCTTTCCATTCTACCAGCAAAAGGCCAATGAAATGTTTTTATTTTCCCAAATGCCAGTAAGATGTTAGGAATTAATCGACACGCATGTCTAGGTGATAGGTTATGCATTTTGAAAGCACTTGGACACAAATGGTATTATTGTATGTTTCTTCATATGTACAGCCATCTTCCTTCTCAGAATACTAAACTGAACCTTGAACGTTCAAGTCATAATTTTAATAAGTCTATTTCTATTAGTTAACAATATTCTTAACAAATAGAAATAATTTTTTTCCAAGTCACTGAAAATAATTCTAAAATATCTTCCTTTTTAGATAAAGTGTTTTTATTAGGAAAAAGGAACCCATCAAAAGTAGAAAAAAGAAAATAATTACCCAATTTCTTTCTTAAAAAAAAAATAAAGTTCTTGACACAAACTAGACACCTGATACATTTCTACTGAAGCAGTAAATGGCAATCATGATGAATTTGTGGTAAGGAAAAGGTTTGGATTTCTTGGTGGTCTGGAAATCCCACTGCACACGGGGAAGTTGTGCACCAAAATCACTTATTATCATAACCTCCCAATCCAATTCCATCCCTTCCAAAAAGGCAAAACATCACTTCCAAGAAGCATGAAAAAAAAAGACAGACCCACCATAACTCTCAGAAAATTCCCCAACATAGTTTTCAAATGGAGGGTCACATCCAATGTGTTTGTCTTCATCATCCTATATAATAAAACCCTAATGTGCAAATCGACTGAATGGTGGAATGACCAGTCGCTATGATGTGTACTGACCACCAGGGGGCAGACACTCAATGCAGGAGCTGGCCCCTGGTGGTTAGTGTGCTCTCACAGGGAGAGCACTGCTGGGCCAGAAGCCAGGCTAATGGCTGGTGAGTGCAGCCAAGGTAGCAAGAGCCTCTCCTGCCTCCATGGCATGTGGACATCCCCCAAGGGGTCCTAGACTGCGAGAGGGTGCAGGCCAGGCTGAGGGACACCCTCCCTCCCCCAGTGCATGAATGTCATGCACCGGGCCTCTAGTATTTTATAAAAATGAAATAGAAAATGCAAACCTGAATCCCATATTATAAGGTTAAATATTGCTCTATAAAACTTTGTTTCAGTCAAGTGTGTTTGTGTGTGTGTGTGTGTGTCTGTGTGTGTGTGTATTTCTATGTGATTTTACTGGGTTGCAATGCAAAATACAGTGTCAATTCCATATCTTTCAGTCAGAGTCAAAAATGTGTGAAAGTCCCTGTGCATCCCCAGCCAGCTCCCTTGTTCTGCTTCACATCCAGCGGAGTGTGTTACTGCCAGAAATTTGCACCTCCATGGAAACATTCCTGTCTGGTGTCTGTGGCCATTAGCACTGGTGATGAACACTGGCTCACTTCACAGCTTGTCTGTCTGTGTGGATGAACCAACAGGAGCAAGTATGTTTTCCAGTTCTCCCTCCTGTATCCTAATCCAATAATTCTCAGCCTTTCAGTGAAAATGTATGTGCAGGGCCATTCCTTGCATTAAAAGAGTTAGTTGTCACAGAATGTTACTATTTGCAAAATTTAAACTTAAACAGACCCTACACTATATTTCTATTTGCTGTCTGCCTAGTCTCATCCTTGTGTTCCCCCATTCATCCATTGGCCAGCTTTGTGTAGACTTGCTATTCAGTTTCCAAAGACAATTTGGCATTGAGGGTTGTATTGGCACAGCTGCACAAGCTTTCAAGGTCATAAGGAGGAAAAATACAAATTGCTAATGGGAAAACATTTTAAAACACTCAAGGATATGAAGTTAAGGTAGAAATTGCTTTATGAGTGGCACAATGGCACAGGGACCCAGGTCTCCTAATAATGGAGGTTTCAGTTAGTTTCCTGATTAACAATGGATTTTGATTTTTATTGGGTATTGCAGCCATGTACTGAGTGTCCACCATCTCTTTGCTCTCTGAGTTTAGCCCTTAGGGAGGGGGGTGGCGGGGGGCGGGTGGTGAAATTGGCCCAGGTCCTTTGGATTCTCCATAGAGCACGCCAGTGCTGACTTAGTAGTGGCCATCTCAGAGTTGCCTCCCGTCCAGTCCTTTTCCAGGCGAAGGTCCATCCTTGTGAAGCAGTACCCGAGCCTGGTTGCTGTGATGAGGATAACACCACCTGGCTATTCCCTCTGTCTTAGTCTGTTCTTGCTGTTATAATAAAATAGCACAGACTGGGTACCTCACAAACAACAGAAATTTATTTATCTTAATTCTGGAGGCTGCAAGACTAAGATCAAGGTACCAGGATGGTCCCCTCTTTCAAAGACTTCCTTGTACCAACCAGTGGTATAAGGGGTAAGGGATCTTCCTGGGGCCTTTCTCAGGAGCACCAATCCCATTCCTGAAGGTTCTGCCCTCATGACTTAATCACCTCCCACCTCCAAGTGTGATCATTTTGGAAGTAGTTTTAACACATGAAGTTGAGAAAGGGGATACATTCAGACCATAACACCCTTTCACATGGGTTCCCTGAGCTGTCAAAACCCAAGAAAGCTGGGTGGCTCACTAGAGAGTGGCAGTCACCAAGGAGTTACAGATCCCTCCTTCAGTCCATTCAGACCAGAGCTCAATTTGCAGGTGGGAATGAAAACTACAGGTCATGGAAGTAAATAAAAGTAAGAGCTAGAGAAATTGGAATAATGAAAGGCCATGTGAAGAGACTCACCTAAAACCTAGGAAATAATGGTGGCAAGACTTGAACCTAGGTCTTTATCCACAGCAACCACAAAGTGATCTCTCTGCATTCTAACAAAAGCATCGGAATAGTGTTCTATAGTTCTCAAGCAATGTTAACATATATTATTATTTCACCCTCTTAAGAATACTGGCAAGTAATTTGAGGGGTTTTAACCAAGTTTTACAAACTAGAGCATGAGAATCTGAGAGGTTAAACAATTTGCCCCAGTGTCACAAAGCTCATTGATTTCAAAGCTGAAATTCAAGTGAGAAACTATGTAATGTGAAATACCTTGCAAAATACCAAGGGAGCAGGGATGCCAGATTCGTTGAGATTGCATCCAAATACAAGACAGGTTAATTAAAAACTGAGGAATAGCAAGAATAGGCTAGGAAAAGAGCAACCTACACTATCAGTGACCCCTAGATAGGGGGTCAGAGTGAAGAACAAGTTCAGAATGTGAAGGAGTAAGAAAAATGGCAAATGAGACACATGCTAGAGAGGAGGCCTCCCAGGTTAGCAATCACTCCGGTAATAAAATGCTTCAATTATTCAATGTCAGTGTGGATTTTCTTCTACCTCCCATGGCAGCCTGGTAACAGAAACCTTTCAAATCAATCCTGCTCTCCGGAAGATCTGTCACCGTCTCATTACAGGTGGCTGATACCACAATCCTACCCCTTCTGAGCTCTCAGTGCTAATGAGCTAAAGCTTCAGCCTCCCATCCCCCCACCCCCTGGGTTCAGCCTCATGCAGTAGCTGTTATAGTAAAAGAATCTCAGGATCCCAAAGCTGCCCACTGAATGATCTGCACCACGTGTCTGGAGCTGAGGGCTCAGCCAGCACAACAGATATTCCCCGAGAGCGGTGTCAAGGAGTAATTGCACAGGTTCATTATTTCTAAGTATATTAGAAGCAAAGCTGCTTCTGGGAGTGGATGTGTGGAAGGAATGAGAAGGGCTGGGTGTGTGAGTGTGTGTGTGTGTGTGTGTGTGTGTGTGCGCGCGCGCGCGTGCGTGTGTGCATGACTTTAATGCTGTTAAACATTTTAGCTCTGCATATGCATTAATTTGAGAAAAATGTAAAATTAACTTTAGAAATTAAAAACAAGAAGAGTGGATGGCAAAGGTTAGTGAAAGAATTAATCACAGAGCAGTGCTAGAAAGCAAGTTCATGCCAGGCCAGTGCAAACCTAGGGAGCTATCTCTAGGACTGCAATCTTGAAGAAGAGGCGCGGGGGGGGGGGGGGGGGGGGGGCGGGAGATTGATGGGACTTACTTTATTTTCCCATGGGCAGAGTGCAGGGAAAGAGTACCTTATTAGAATGTAAGAAGAATCCCTGCATTTTTGATTCTCTGTTTATTCATTCACACATCCATTCATTAGTTAACTACATTAAGCAATATTAATTGAATGGGTACTATGTGCAGGCACATCTGTATAGGGGACAAGAGAGACAGAATCCCAGCTCCAAAGAAGAGGACATGCTAATGGGAGAGATAATAAGTAAACAAGGAAACAATATGATATGAGCCAGTAAGTGCTATGGAAAAAATTAAGCCCCATAAGGAGGAGTTTTGTCTGGAGAAGGCCTCTCTAATATGGTCAGAATGGTTTGGGGGTGAGGGGCGGAGTTCTAAGACATCCCTAAGACCCCCTCTTCCTAATATACACACTCTGGGTAATGCCCTCCCCTTGAGTGCTGCTGGGACTTGAGAGAATAATGGGATTTCATTACTGAGATTATGCTATATAAATGCCAAAGGATCTTGGAGACACGTTTAAGATCCCTAATCAGTTGACTGAGTAAATCAGAGATTTTGCTGGGTGAACTTGATCTAATCAGGTGAACCCTTGAAAGGATTCAGGCCTTTCAGAAGTCAGAATTTCTCTCCTGCCAGAATGGAAGAAAGAAAACAGCCATGTTGTCAACCAACAATGGAGGGGGCTGAATTAACCAGGACCTGGGGGTAATCTCTCATTGTTGAGAGCTACCTTGGTTAGCGGACAGTTAAAAAGGGTGTGGGGGGGGGGGGGGGAGAAAGGGATGGCTCCATTCTACAACCATTAGGACCTGAAAGATCTTGGGAGAAAACACCAATATCCAAATGAGATCACAAGATCACAGCCAGCTGGCATTGGTTTCAGTCCTGTGAGACCCTGAGCAGAGAGAGCGCAGTTATGCTGTGCCTGGATTTTAGACCTAAAGAAAGAGTGGGATTGTAATAGATGTTGTTTTAAATCACAGCGTTTGGGTAATTCATTATGAAGTGATTGAAAACGAATACAGCACTATGTTAGCAGTTACCAATTTTGCTGTCCCATAAGGCAAGTCAAACAACTTAACCCTCTCAGCCAAATCCCACCTCTTCAGAATTTCCCTTTCAAGAGAAAAGGCAGAGCACCCAGAAGCTCAGATGGGATATCCTTTCTCTAACCACACTGGGGAATACCTGGCAGTCAGGGAATGAGTCTGCATTGGCACAGTGCCCTCTCCTTGCTAAAGAAGCCCTGGCTCACCAATTCATGGGGACCGGGCTGGCTGTCAAATACAGGAGCACAATAATGTCACATAGACCTAACTCTTCATTTGAAGAGGAGATGTGTTGGCTTCCTTTGTCTCAAAGCTTCTTAGTCTAATGATGTTTTATGGCTCTTTATGACAGCCCATTACCCCCAAAAAAAGGGAGGACAGCAGAAAATGAATATTTTATTGGGTCCTATACAGTGGGCATGGCCTGAAGTAAAAAGAAATGTTCTGTGACATTCATCTTTACAAAATGCATTCTCTCTAATCATAAAAGGGATCCAACAATTCATCTTTTTACATGCCTCTCAGCTGTAATGATAGTAAATAATTATGGTCTTAGTCTTGGATGGTTCTCATGCTGGGAAAAGTTTTGCTCAGGTAGTAACAATTTTCTCTTATACAGAGGAATATTATGAATATCCTGGACGGGGTGCTTTATTTCAATATTGCTGTTAGATTTTTCTCATCAGATGAGGATTAAATTTTTCTTATGGGATGATTTAGGATTTCCTATAGAATAATGGCTTTTAGAGCCTCACGATTTCAGAAAAAAAATATAAAATGATCAGTTAAATGTCTCAAACATTAAAAATTTATTTTTCTGTAAGTGAATTACAAATGACATTGAGAGGATGAAAATGACATTGTGGTGGCACCAGTGACTAACTGGAAATGGCATTGAAAAAATTATCCATAAAAGTGATAAAACAAAGAAAAAATAGGTCAAGTCAAGGGAGAAAATGTAATCTTCAAAAGGCATTCATGTTACAGCATGGGTTAAAGGTTCAATTGGGATAGATTTTATTTTTTTTATCCTCTATCTGATCTACTTACTGAACTCTCCTATACACTATATTAAGTTTCTACTTGTTGACCTTGGATTTTCTGGATAGAAATATTATTTTGATTAATTTCTCAACACAATATAAAATGATAGACCACTCCTTCTTCATTGAAACATTCTCTTTTCTTACCTTCTCTCTCTTCATATTGTCATTTTTTCAGCATCTTTGGTTACTCAGTCTCATTTATTTCTTTCAGCATCTCCTCTAATTAGTCATTCAATTTTGAAGTTGCTTAGGATTTGTCTGTGAATATATATGCTTCTTGCTCTATATTCTTTCTTTTTCTCCTACATTTTATCCACTCCCTTCACGTCAACCACCACTTATATTAGGAATGTAATTGTAATGTAGTCCTGCATCTCCAGATATACCATGGTTCCTCTGGCAGAACAAAAGCAGAGGGCAAGTGGGCAAGAGAGTAGTGTATGTGTCACAAAAGCAACGGCCTTCCCTGCAGGTCCTAGAAGAGTTCCTTTAAGTCTCATTGGAGCAAATTGAGTCATATGGTTAACCCCAAATGCCATTAAGTCTGAGAAGATGTGCATTTTTAGTTGGGCATATTATCTCTTTCGACCAAATTAGAGTCCTGATAGCAATGGAGAAGGGTGAATAAATATTGAGTAGACAATGACTCCCCAAAACTTCAATCTTGATCTGATTTTGGAAATTAAAACCAATATGTCAAGTGGCTCTTTAACATGTTCAATTAAATATCTTTGAACACTTCAAAATAAACTCATCCAAAGTGATATTTCCCACTCACCATTTTTGCATTCCATGTTTCCAATGTCAGGAAATGATTGTGTCAATTGTCTGATAGAGAAAACTTTAGCATCATCTTCACTTCTCCTCTCACTGGTTGCCTCCATCCAAAAATTACCAAGTCCTGTCTCAGCTTGAATGTATCTACTTCTCTCTAACCCTAATCCTCCCAGCCTACTCCAGGCTACCATCCTCTCTGGCCTAAATATTGTGATAGTCTACTGACTAATTTTTTTCATCATTTTTTTGCCCAGTTCCAATACATTTTTATACTTTTTTTTGTTGTTATTAATCCTCACCCAAGGATATTTTTCCATTGACTTTTTTTTCTTTCTTTCTTGTTTTTTTTTTTTTTTTTTTTTTTTTAGAGAGAGAGAGTGGAAGGGAAGAGGGAGAGAGAAAAAAACATCAACTTGAGAGAGACACATTGATTGGTTGCCTCTTGCATGCACCCCAACCAGGGCCAGCCATAGAGCCTGAAACCTAGGTACGTATCCTTGATCAGAACCGAACCCAGGACCCTTCAGTCCATGGGCCCACATGCTATCCACTGAGCAAAACCAGCTAAAGCCATTTTTTTATATTTTTACTGTCAATAATTTTTAAAAGGATGAATGTGATCTTAACCCTTTCCTGGTTAAAGTTAATTAATAGTTTGCCAAATCCTTAATATGGTCTAAAATTCCTAATATGACCCTTACTTTCCTTTCCAGATTCTTATTACCCCATGACTTACTTAATCCACTTGCACCAAATGAGATTTTTCTCAAAATGTTTAACATGATATACAGTGTTTTATTAGTAAGCAAATTATTGTGAGAATTAAAGATATGTCTTTTATAACCAATAACTGTAAATGTTGCTATTGGTAACTTATTATTAAAATATTCACTTTAACTCATTTGTAACTAGTTAACTCATTTAATTCTTGTGGGAAATCTTCAGTCCAAAGTTGAAGCAATACTCAACATTTTATCTTCCTAACCACACCTTCCACAACCACACAAATATACACATTTCTCATAAATTAGTGAGCAATATATATTTTTGAGGAGAAGTATGAGAGGACTTACACTGACTACCACACAGGACCCTGCTTCAGAAATACCCTAGATGTACATTTAGGTGTTATGTCATCTGCCTTGCAGAGTCCTCTCTGATGAGGAGACCACACTGCACTCATCCAGCCTTACTTACTTCCCTCTCCTTCCGTGATTGTTGATGGTGCCAGCCTTACCTCAAAGCTCATCACCTCAACAAAGCTTTCTCTATCTTGTTTCTCCATGTCCCAGTCTGGCTGTCTGAGTTCACAGGCATTGTTCAAGTAATGTCTCAGTTATTGTGGATTAGAACCCAGCTGCAAGAGTCAAGTCCTCCTTGATGCTGCTCTATGCAAATTGACTTAGTTGCCACTTTTTTTTCAACTGTGGAGGTGGGGGCCTTTATCTTCAGCACTAGCCATAAATTACGTTAAAAGATCTTTATAATTTTGATCATCCAAATGAGGCTTATGAAATATTCAAAAATGGTAGACCAGTTATTTTAGCCAATGTCTCTAACTCCCTTATTAAGTGCCATACTGTTACAAATCAATTACTAATTAATAGTGGAAAGCTAAAAAATGAGTTACCACTTTCTAACAATAGAATAAATAGGTCATGGGCCATGTGGGAGGGGTAATATTCTCTTCAGTAGAATATATTTCTAAGCTAGTTGAAAGAAGTGTTGACTTTATTATACTTTTAAATTTAAATAGGAGGACCAAGCTTTAAAATAAGGTTATTTGCTATTTAAATTGTATATCCTAGATCAAGTGAATAAATTATCTTTCTGAGATATGGAGGAGTAGATGGCTTCCAGCATTAAACCAAGGTTAAAAGTGGAGTTACTTTACTGCAATTAATCTTAACTATAAGCTCAGAGTTTTAGCGGTTTGATAAAAAACCATTCAATGATGTCTAAGCAAGGGGTTCAATCACAGAATAGAGGGTGGCATCAAAGGTAGAAAACAATGGTTAGAGAAAAGAAACTATGTAAATAAAGGTACCAAAAATATTACTATTGAATTCATGAAGTTTTGAGATATTGTTTAAGATGAACTATTCTGATGAGTTAATTTGTGCTGAAGGACGTAGTGATGCTCATGATTACAAATCTCTAGAGTTTGAGCAGAAATACCATTTGCAGTCCAGGTGGAACATATCCATCACTTATGCTCTGGGATCCTGATCATAAGATCCATATGGATCCCAAAGCAAAAGCAACATGTTACCAAATTGCAAATTCAATATTCTTCATCTGGAACTGGATTTTGGTTAGGAACTGACAATAAATAGCATCTTATCTTTTAACAATTTTCCTCAGTTATTTACATGACTGAAAATGTTTTACTTTTTTTCCAACTTAACTTTGTTTTTCTCAACCAAAATACTTCATATGCAACTAAAAGATAACATTTTCAGATACTTTTCTATCCATATATATAACATGGCTAAGACTGAGATCCTGAAATTCTGCTCCAAAACACATCCTCTTGCAGGCTTATCCATAACTTTATTCATTTAGAATCCGTGGTCGGCAAACTGCGGCTCGCGCGCCACATGCGGCTCTTTGGCCCTTGAGTGTGGCTCTTCCTAAGCATTAGGAGTTCCCTAATTAAGTTAATAACAATGTACCTACCTATATAGTTTAAGTTTAAAAAATTTGGCTCTCAAAAGAAATTTCAATCGTTGTACTGTTGATATTTGGCTCTGTTGACTAATGAGTTTGCCGACCACTGATCTAGATGCTCAAATTGATGGCCTTCTTTTCCCCATAGACCTTTCATTTTCTTCCACAACCAACTTTTTTTTAATTAGCAAATATTTTTAGTTTTGCTTTCAAAATATATCCAGACCGTGGCCATTTCCCATCACTTCCACTGGCGCCACCCAGATATAAGCTGCTGCTCATATTGATTATTGAAATAGACACCTCCTGGTTCTCCTGTCTTTGCTTCCCCAAAGTAGCCAAAGGGATCCCATTAAAAAAGGAAGTCAGATCATATTGCTTCTCTATTCAAAACTCTTTACTTCCTTCTCATCTCACTCAAAATAAAAGTTTCAGTCCTTATCACAACCTGGTCCACTGCTGCCTCCTTGAACTCACCTCCATCCCTACCCACTGTTGGAGACTCCAGCCACACTGGGCTCCTGTGTTAGTTTTAGTTTCTCTTAGAAGCAGACACAAAGATGGAATGAGATGGTCAAGAGATTTATTGGTAGGAATTTATCAAAGATAAGCCCAGTTGGACATTAGTTAAAGCAGTGAAACCAGATTTTGCTCAGTTGCTGCTGATAAAAGGGGAAAAAACTGAGCTCCATTCCAATTTGTGCAGGGGTGACTTGACGATTTTAAAGGGACGGTGAGAGAGGGGAGAGCAGGTGTTCCACACAGACAGAGAAGTGAAAAATGACAAAGCGTTGGTCAGTGTCAGGTGACTGGGCCTGCTGTGTTTACCAGCTGGCAGTCATTGAAGTTAGAATTCTGTCTTCCCGCAGTTCTGGGAGACAGAGGCCCTCTCCTTCCTGATGATAATATCTCAAAGGAATGGCTCTCGGGTCCTTGAGAAGGATGCTTCTGAGTTGGAAGAAACACATATTCACAACTGTAAGCCCCTTTTTAGTAAATATTCTGAGAGGAAAATCTGGGATTATCATCAGATATTGGCTAGAGAAAATAGTACATGTTCCTGGCTGTCTTGAGCTTTCTTAGGAAGGTATTTTATTTATTTTATTTATTTATTTTTTTAAATATATTTTATTGATTTTTTACAAAGAGGAAGGGAGAGAGATAGAGAGTTAGAAACATCGATGAGAGAGAAACATCGATCAGCTGCCTCCCGCACATCTCCTTCTGGGGATGTGCCCGCAACCCAGGTACATGCCCTTGACCGGAATCGAACCTGGGACCTTTCAGTCCGCAGGCCGACCCTCTATCCACTGAGCCAAACAGGTTTCGGCAGGAAGGTATTTTAATGTGGTCTGGGTCATCATAGGGACAGAGCCTTATGCTAGAAGTCATGCTAGAATTTGGTCAAATTCCTTCACACAGGGGTTTGGACAGAGTTGTAATGTGCCTGCGGAGAGTTCTGCAGTTCTCCAAACGCCGGTGAAAGAAGGGGAGGAAGCAGGGAAGTGTTCACACAACGATGCAGGTTTGATACTGGGACATGGTGCAGGAGACGGGGAAAGAAGGAGGATTGGATTAGAATAATAGCAGTCTAAGAAAGTTTTGACCAGGCTAATGGAGAATCCTCAAAAGTCATTAAATCTCCAAAGTCACCATGAGAAAGTTTCCTAGGAAAGGGCCTGCCCTAGGGCCCTCGCCATGGTCCGTGGTTGGTTGGGATCAGTTTGTAGGAAGCATGGCTGCAGTGTGAACTTGGTGGTGAATCCAGGGGCAGGAACAGCCAGGCCGTTGCCAACTGTTGTCCCCACAGCAGGAAATCCAAACAGTTTTCATAGCCATCATAACTCCTCACTGTCGCTCAGCACTCCAGGGTCATTCCTGTCTCTGTCTTAGGGCCTCTGCACTTGCTATTTCCTTTGTGAGGAACGCTCCTTTGCTGACATGGAATTCTTTCACTCTGGAGGGGAAGCAGGCTTTACGCAAATGTCCCAGTCATGGGGAAGCCTGCAACCCACTCTGTCTCACATGTTAACCACCGACATTTTATATACTTTCCTGGTGCATTTTTTTTTTTCCTTAGCAATTAGCATTTAACATATCTTATATTTGATTGCTTTTTGTCTGCTCCTCAACCCCACTGGAATAGAAGATATATATATATATACATATATATATATATATCTCCCCGGCACCTAGAATGGTATCAGAAACATAGCAGGTGCTTAATCAATGCCCATAAACTAATTTTAATGAAAGCAACCTGACTGTACTCTTCACCTCGGAATATTCTAGTCTTCCTTCTGCAGCTTGGTGAAAGTAAAGTAATACCTACTCATAGATCCCAGCGTGGGCACTGGGAATACTTTCAGGCTAAAATCTTGGGCTGTGTCCAAGGCTGGGTTTTTTATTACAATTTTTTAATCTTCAAAACTGCCTCACCAATTAAGCAAATGCCAACTTCCCACTTAATGAAACAACTAAGTATCAGGTAATTTCTAGAAGTGAGACCGTCTAAGGAAACCACCTGAGAATCCAAGCCTTATCTCCACTAAAGACCTTATTCTTGGCTTGTTCCAGGATGCGTCTTCTTCCTCTGATTTAAGTGGCTAGAGGTGGGGTGGGCAAGGTAGTTTCAAAGTGCTTGCTTTGTTTTACTATTGGTTTGCATTTCTCAGTTTGCTAGGCTTTATACAATCTTGTTTGTTAGGTTGTTAAAAACAGAACACTACAGAGACGTGAGCAATTATTCCATAGATACATAGAGCAATGTTTTATGTGCATTGCTACTTACTACCTTAGGATCTGCTGACATTCAGCGTCAAAATGTTGTTTCATTTGGAATTCAGAGAATACCACATAGTTGACTTGCCAAGGTAATTGATGAGAATGAAAATTTAAAAGAAAATCCCAGAACAGTTGGAAGAACTCTTTTGCTTTTTCCTAATTTCCAGAATGAAAGATTCAGACAGAAATTGATCTCTGCCAGTCAAATGAAGATTAAACGGTGACCTCTGGAAGAATATATTCTCTTTCACATTTTATTTTCAACTTCCCAAGTAGAAGTGAACTAAGACAATAAAGTAAGTTTGACATATATACTGCCAGTCTGTTTATGAATACTGGTTTTATCACAACCCAAATAGATAAATAATAGAAACCCATAATGCTTGTCTCCGGAATCGTAGTTAAACTGAAACTCAGTATGCAGGAAAGGGAAGATGAATGGTCTTTCATAAACATATTTTGATAACATAATCTGCTCACATAAACAACTGGCAATACATCCTTTCGGGATTTTTGTTAGCCAGGATTGTCAACGCTACAATGAATGGATTGAGTTTCAGAACTATTTCTCAATTTTGTGCTGTTTGGAGGAAACATCTGTTTACTGTACGTAAATGAATAAGACATTCTGTTCTTTTAGGGACCCAACAAAGAGCCCTTAATGTGCGCCAATTTGGCAAATAAGGAAATATAATGTATTCAAAGGACTACAAATGAAGTCTAGCAAGAGATATTGTGAAGATCGCAGTTATTTTTCTCTCTTGAAAATTCTGTCTGGAATTTTTTGCTCTCCTTGCTCCTTTTTGCTTCTCTTCTGGACATCAGAGAGGCTGAAGTTAGAAAACAGATTTGCCTCATGGAAGAAGTGTGCAGCAGAAAGTGAGGAGCAACTAGGCAGTAAATCTTAGTGCCGTTAATATTTCCACATGCCTGGCAAAGCCTCTTGGAAGGCCAGGAGTCCAGACAGTTTGAAGCAGGTGCCTCAGCATGTGCCTTCCTTTCACATTCTCTTAGGCTTCTTTGCACCAGATGGATGTGCTCATGTCATACATACTAATTTTTCATGAGCTGAGCTTGGCTTGAGGTAAACAGACCTTACTCCTGCTGGCCAGAGACAGCCATGAATAATATGGGAGTCAGTTGGTCAGATACAATTCATATGCAAAGACTAGTAGAAAACTCTAACCTTACAAAGAGCTTTCAAATGTGTTTTTGTAACTCAAAGAAAACTGGTCGCTTTCTTAAAATTTTAACTCTTAGAAAAAAACTAAAAATTCACATCATAAGAATGCCTATGAAGTCTGACCTTTATTCATTATAATTAAGTATCTCTATTTTTATTACTTTTTAAATTTTTCAATTATAGTTGACATTCAATATCATATTAGTTTCAAGTACACAGAATGATGGTTAAACATTTACGTAACTTACTAGAGGCCCGGTGCACGAAATTTGTGCACTTCAGGGGAAGGGGGTCCCTCAGCCCAGCCTGCACCCTCTCACAGTCTGGGAGCCCTTGGGGGATGTCTGACTGATGGCTTCAGTTGGACATCCTTAGCCCTGCCAAGGAGCCTCTCCACCACTGCTGCGGCTGTGCTCTCCAGCCAAGCCCAGATTCTAGCTGAGCGGCATTCCACTTGTGGGACACTCCTGTGTTGAGTGTCTTCCCCCTGGTGGTCACTGTGCATCATAGCAACCAGTCGTTCAGCTGTTCAGTCTATTTGCATATTAGGCTTTTATTATATAGGATGAAGTGATCCCTCTGAAAGTCAAGTTCCTCTTCAATACTGAATAAATGGATGCTTCTGTGTTCTAAGGCTATAGCCACCATTTTACACAATAAATAAAATACACTGTAATGAGAAGTTTTTAATACTCTCTTCAACAAATATTATGGGAATCTAATTGATACTCCCCATTTTTTACATTTAAGAAGACATACTATGTAGAATAAAATTGTATTCATGGTTTCATTTAGATTGGAGGTGATACATATTATTGGTGTCCTGAGAATTTTATTAACGTTTCTGATGTCTCCTGTTCTGCTCTTCCTGCTCTTCCCAGTTGTCCTGAACCTCAGAAAAAATTTTATTTAGAGCTGACTGTGTGAAGAGCCCTCATTTTGAGCTTCTGGGTCCACCCATTTCTCTGTGATTTAGACAAGTGTTCATCCAGGGGCAATGGAAACTTGCCCCACATTATATTTCCTTTCAATGCTGATGAACTTGGAGGAGCTCTATTGTTTTATTGTTTTCGTGGCCATATTCCATCACACTTAAGCTAAACTTTGGCCTTGCTATTTACGATTTTTAGTTTCTGAATCACCTCTCTGAAGGAAATGTGTGAATGATCTTAAAATAACAATGAACCAGCTGAGAAAGAGCATGTGTACAAAATAAGCAGTATACACGTCTCCCCCCATCTCAGGAAAGAAAGTAGAATTTGCATAGAGAGGGAGAAGGAGAAATAGTTGATGCATAGCTGTCTAAAAGTGTGTGTGTGTGTGTGTGTGTGTGTGTGTGTGCGCGCGTTTAGAGTTTTTGCTTCAAACTTCTGCTCTGACCACTGACTTCTCAGAAGTACTGAGATAAAGAGCGATGATCTTTCTTTGCCTTCCAAGAAATATCTGCCAATTTTGATTACACAAGAGTTAATCAAGAAGATCAGAGTTAAAGGTGTTGCCATCTTTGTATCAAATGTCATAGCCCTGTCTACAGGTGGCACTTGGTTATCTATGTTAAGTGAGTCTTGGGGTGAGTCTTGAATGCTAGGCTTAAGAATTTAAATTTTATTCTGGAAGAAAGGAGAATAAGAATAAAACTAAAGTTTTAGGAAGATTCAGCTATTTGTCTGGCACAGGAGATAAACACAGCACATTGGAGAGATCAGAATAAATACCAGGCAATTTATTTCATAAATGTGATTTGGAGGAAGTCATTTTTCTGTTTTAATGCCCTATTCTCTAAAATTAAAAGTTTGAATCAGATTTATTTCTAAGATTCTTTACAGAATCCAACGACTATATTGTATTTTATCCTTGATAGCATCATAATATAATTAATTAAGCCCATGACTTCAACTGGATAGTAATAAGTCTCTATAACATATAATGTGTTTGGAAGGAAGAGGAGAAGGAATTTTTTAAAAAGTAGAAAAAAATCATAAAATCCATTTTCTCAAAACATTATGGATGTACATGATGTAATAATTTCTGCATACAGAATCATAGCCTCTATGTTGTATAACTTAGGGAAATTTTAAAACCAATGCATTATTGTAGGAATAATGACTAGTCATAACAACTTTTTCAGGGATGAGTCACTGTAATTACATGTCCTGCTGGCATTCGGACTGGATTTGAGTAGCATAAAATACATTTTCTTACTGATTAAAGATGCACTTTGATGATTGCTGCAACCTATATAATTATTACCTTTTTTATTATATTTTGTTTGGTATTATTAGTAGATAGTTTCAAAATTAATAGTTAAATGACCTTGGGTGAATTACTTAAGTTATTCAGTTCCTTATTTAACACAACATATTTTAGAATCAAATATTTTATACTATATTATAAATTATAAGTTGAGATACTTATTTTATATGTCCTATAGTGTAACTTTTCAATGAATAATTTGAACTTTAATGTTGAATATTTATACTTAACTCATCAAACAAATAGATTTGAGAAACTGTTCCATATCTTATGAGGTTCCATCACTTAAAAAACAAAGATGTTCAGAGGCCACCTTATCTCTTCTCATATCAAAAGAGAAGGTTTTCTCTTTTCTGAACCTTATTTTTAAATGTATGGATCTAATACCATTCTTTTTAGACAACACATTCCATTATTATTATTTTTTTTTTTTTGCAGAAATATCTGATTTTAAAAGGAAGCATCTGTGGCATTTTCTCTCACATGAGATAGGAATTGTCTTCTAATGACTACCTTAAACCATCCTTTAAATTACTTGCAAAATACATATTTCACATGCCGAAACCGGTTTGGCTCAGTGGATAGAGCGTCGGCCTGCGGACTGAAAGGTCCCAGGTTCGATTCCGGTCAAGGGCATGTACCTGGGTTGCGGGCACATCCCCAGTGGGAGATGTGCGGGAGGCGGCTGATCGATGTTTCTGACTCTCTATCTCTCTCCCTTCCTCTCTGTAAAAAATCAATAAAATATCTTTAAAAAAAAAAAAAAAAAAAAAAAATACATATTTCACAGATGCAACCCTTGATAGTAATTCTCATATACAGTGGGTTTGAAATTTGTTGTAATTTTTTGTTCTAACAAAATCACTTTTATAAATAATTTATATTCATAATGCATATCCATTTTTTCTTATAGAAATCCCCCCACACCTAGAAATAGATAAGATTCAGGTCCAACAAAACATGGATCTACTTTTAGGTGTCAGGCAATTTGTTCCTGTTTGTGTTGGGTGTATTTTTTTTTTTCATTGCTCTAATGCGTGGGACAGGGTTCTGGATCCTACCAGGCCTCTGGAACAGCCCGGCCATTGCAGGTTTCCATCTCACTCCCAGTGAAAAGCGGAGGTCCTGCCAAAGACTTACAAAGCTGTGGTATCTATCTTCCACCTATTCTTATCTCATTCCTCTACTGTTTGACTTCTCCCTCCTTTGCCCTCACCCTGGCCCTCTCTGCTTCTACACACTTACTGCTCAGGCAGGGGCCCGTCCTGCTTCCAGGCTTCCCCCCTTGCCATGCTCTATTCCTGGACTGCTCTCTCTTTTTATCTGAGAAACTATTGCTTCACTTCCCTTAGATTTGTGCTCAAATATACGCTCTTTCAAGGGTAACATTTGAGCAATCCCATTACTGAGCCCTGCACCAGCCTTCCTTGGCCCCTACCCAACTCACTTTCAGCCATAGACAGGCCATGCATTACCAGTGCTTGCACCGTAGATATACCATGTGCTGACTTTATAGCTGGAGATGGTCTCTCACCCCCGCTGCCCTG
The DNA here is from genome assembly GCF_028538775.1 of Myotis yumanensis. Lineage (NCBI taxonomy): Eukaryota > Metazoa > Chordata > Mammalia > Chiroptera > Vespertilionidae > Myotis > Myotis yumanensis. Next base: position 28,539,398 of record NW_027223759.1, on the reverse strand, counting down.
TAAGTGCCACAAACCAGGTCTGTGTTCATTCCTGTTGGGTTGTCCGCCAGTACCCAGAACTGTGCCAGATGCCTATTAATAGTTGCTGATGACTGAATCATAGATGTTGTTGTGATTGTTGCTAAGATTAAACCAGAAATAGTTGTTGTCGTTACTAAGATTAAATCAGAAATAAGACCCTTATCTTATGTTGGTATTAGGTCTAAAGTCAGACAATGAGTCAAACTGAATTGAGATGTGATGTACATAACGTAGCCTCATTCTTCTAGTCATACTCCACCTAATGTAGGGTGTCATTGGACTGTTTTGTTTTTTTTGTTATTGGGGGAGGGAGGTTGGTAGTTTTCAGTAATAGTTTAATTATTATTGCTGCTGGTGTGTGTGTGTGTGTGTGTGTGTGTGTGTGTGTGTGTGATGTCTGAAGAGAGTCTGAAGCACAAGAGGGTCCTGGTCTTCTCTGGGAGGCAGCAGGTAATTACCAGAATGAATAATCATCACTATTGGACCCGGAGAGCAGGATTCTAGCTTCACATGCTGCTCACACTCCCCAGGAGACCTCTGCTCCAGGATTTGGGTCTGAGCTGCTTTAGCAAACACAGTTGTCTGAAACAGCAGGGCTCCTCTAGGTGTGCCTCTTCGTTATTGTCCTCCGGACTTGAAGCAGCATTAATTGCTTGGAAAATGAGGGTTTGATTGGAAGAGAAACCTGCAGGGTTACTAATGCCCCTTTCGGTACCAATTCAAGCTGCTTCCCTCCATGGTTTTCAGAGAACTGTTAGACCAGTCAGGTTTCACCATCATTCATAATGTTGGGAAAGAGACACAGTGTCTTTTTGCAAACACTCCCCAAAGATGAGAAGGTGTCCATCTTCTATGCACTGTGACGTAAAACTAAAATAAAATTTTTTGTATGATGAACACCCAGTGCCCCATGATTATCTCAACTTTGTTGCTAAGACAACTTTGTGTCAGAATCATGGGTCTTTAATGCCTGTGAAATGAAATAGATTTTGCCTTCATTAATTTTTCCTGGGGTCGAGTTACTTAATTTTCCTCTCTTGTGCTGACTGATTAATTTTGTATCGAGTTGTCAGTAACGTGTGTACACTTATTTGTAGTCCCTTTGACTCCAATTCCAAATCTTAATTGCCATTCTAGAGGATCATTTTCCAGTGAGCCAGACTGAGAAAGGAGCATGAAAGATTGGGAGTGCGCTATATTGATTATGCTTTTCTATAACATGGCCTGCTCATACTGAGATGGGGAAAAACCAGATGTTAGCACCCACAGTCATCAGAGAGAATGGAAGGGGGCACTGCATGAGCCTTAGATTAGAGATAGGATATTTGGCTTATTTTGATTTCTGTTCACTTTGATTATATTGCAAAATATTCTTAAAAAACATACTTATCCCTTTCAACAATGACCAGTCCTATAGCCAAAATATTTTAAATGCATTTAGGAGTTGATAAAAAGTTAAAAAAAATATCTGAATTTGTTTAATGTGGTACCACTGTAGTCCATGCTGAGCTGACCAGTTAGGAACTGAGTATCCTATCACCAAGATAATTTTCCTGATTTGGAAATGGGCACCAGATTTGTTAAGATTCAAATATTGGGCAGCTTGTAGTGTTGTTTTTTTGTTTGTATCTTTTCTATTTTCTGTGAGAAAAGGCAAGAAAAGTGAAAAATGGAAATACTTATCAGAAGAGCCAAATGCTTTGACAACTTCCTAAAAAATTAGAAAACCTACCCATTCTCTGTTAGGAAAGGTTGTCCAACAACATTAAAAAGAACCTAACAGTACCTGGCAAAGCCAGGTATGCCTCATATCCTCAAAAACACCGGTTATCAATCAGAGGTAGTCCTCATATACACACAATTTTACATTCACTCATATTTTCTAATCAAATGTTCCCCAAAGATAGGCTGTAGGTTTGCAAAGTTACGCTGATATTCTTTTCATCTGTGCCTACTTTGTATAGCAAATCCTAGCAGTGACCCATGACCCTTTAAATGTCTATGCAGAATCAGCATCAGCTCCACCTACAGACCACTGGGTGAAACAGCACAAATTCACCCTTAGCTTTTGCACAGATGTTCTTTGCGAGTCATTATGTAATGTGTAATACCCGCAATATTTCATCAGAAATGCTTCTTATTCCCAATATTTCAGATAGCTAGCTATGATGCTAAAAACATATACTTTACAAACAATATATTTATATGCCAAGTCCAACTGTGTCAACATTGCTGACTACCCACAACTGCTTAATTTTAGGTCTGATAAGTTTTCTGCAGCTTTGCATGAAGGTAGAATACCTTCTTAAAGCCTAAGCAACTGAGGGTGTAAGATAAATGATGGCCTAGTGACGTGTGTTCTCTTTGGTGGGAATCCTAAAATAATGGGTAAAAACTAAAAAATCTGAAAAGTATGGACTTCAGATAATTAGAATATATCTAACCTGGCCAGAGTGGCTCAGTGGTTGAACGTAGACCTATGAACCAGGAAATTGAGGTTTAATTCCCAGTCACGGCACCTGCCCAGGTTGCGGGCTCCACCCCCACTGTGGAGCATGCAGGAGACAGCCAATCAATGATTCTCTCTCATCATTGATGTTTCTATCTCTTTCCCATTCTCCCTTCCTCTCTGAAATCAATTATATATATATATATATATATATATATATATATATATATATATATATAGAATATATATAGAATATATCTACATTGTTTCATTAATTATAACTAATGTTCCACACTAACCTAAGCTGATAACAATAGGAAAATTTGTGTGATGTGTGGGGTATATGAAAACTTTGTACTATACATTTTTTTAGGTAAATCAAAAATATTCCTAAAATAAAAAGTATATTTTAAAAACACAGTAGCTTAAAACCATTACTCAATTCGGTATTCTGAAGAATAATCACAAAACTGACCTTTTATTCTAATTGGTTAGAGCCTCTTTCATGTTATAAATTCTTAAAATATCAAATGTGCAGATTCTATGCTTAAAAGTCTATAATCTTAATCCCTGTTGAAATGGTGTCTGTCCAGAGTACAAACAGCATCAGCCATGAGCTGACTGCACCCAGGACGGGTCTGTTCCCAGGCCCCTGGCTTCTGGGGAAAGTTTCTCACTGAAGATTCTCACACCCTACCAGTTACCAGGTCCCCTGTTTTCGTTACTCATGCCCAATGTGCCTCAGTGAGTTCTTCCCTGAGTGCAGGGTCCTCAGGGGAGCCGGAAAGCCCTCAGGGAGGGGTCACCTGGACAGGCTGCTCCTTTGGGTGCTGGGTAACCTACCAGGTCTTGGGTAGTTTCCCTGGTCTTCACACCACTTTGCCTGGATTTGTGTCTCCCCATTGCCAGGAAATCCCTAAACACTACACAAGTTGTTCAATGTGACAATAGAAAATCAGGGATCTTCTAATCCCGCCCTCTCACCCCACAGCAGAGGAAGTGGAGACTAAGAGTGAGCAGTGGCCTCCCCCTTCTCACACATTCAGCCAGCCACAGAACTGGAAGCAGACCACACATGTCCAGACAACTCCAACGTTGGAGATGAACAATAACAGCAATAACATAGAACAATCATAAACATATCTGTAATAAGTTATGTGAATGTGGTGTCCCTTTCTGAGAATCAACCTGATTGGTAACCAAGATGACTACTAAGTGACTAAGGGGCTGGTGGACAAAGGGGATGATTCACGCCCTGGCCGGGCTGGAGCAGAGCAGTAAAAGATCATGCTAGCATTTCATCAGAACGGCAAGCAACTCCCAAGTTAAGGATTGTTTATTTCTGGAATGTTCCATTGAATAGTTTCTGACTTGGGTTGGCTGTGGGTAACTGAAACCACAGAAAGCAAAACCACAGATAAGGAAAAACTACTGTATATTAGAAAGCTATTGGGAAACATTGAGATGGAGAACTAGATTTTCAGAGTGACAAGAAACCAAAGAAGCTAGTTGGCAGGAATTACTTCAAGATTATGCCACAGGAGCCCACTGGTGTGAATGAAACACCTGTCACCACTGCATTCAGGACACCATCGTGGCCACCATGACACCTGCACCTCAACTGCACGTCAGGTGTTGCTAACTGAGACTAGGAAGACTCCATCAAATTCAAAAGGGTACAACAGAACTACTTCAGGATGTGAAGAATTTATTGGAATATCAATATGTCATTAGAGCTAGACAGAAAAGTATTTAGTATACAAGAGCCATTGAAATGCAACACCATTGAACAAAGTTGCCTATAGTCTACAGTTCTTCACTGGTAGATGGGAGAAATAGATCATTCTAATTTTTAAATTGGGGGACAAGTACTACATGGACTAGGACAGCTATCTTCTCTTAAAGACTTAGACATAGTGACTATAAAAAGGGTCTCAAGTTGCAGGTTCGCTCCCACCCTCTGTCAGGGCATATGCCACAGGCAACTAGTCAATGTGTCTCTCTAGCATTCATGTCTCTCTCTCTCACTCTCTCTCTCTCTCTCTCTCTCTCCCACCCTCTCTCCCTCTCTCCCTCTCCCTCTCTCTCCCTTGTCTTCTCTTTCTCCCTCCCTTCTACTTTCTCTGAAAAGCAATGGGAAAAAAATATTCTCAGGTGAGCATTGACAAAACAAAAAAGGGGTGGAGGGGTTTAGCAGGTATGGTAAAAAATCATTTCTGTGCATAGAAAGCCCCAAACCTCAAACTCAGATGAAATTTCTGGTCAATAAGTAACTTCAATCAGCAGGATTAGTACCTCTCTAGTTTATAAGCATCTTTTAACCCTGGGAAAATCTAATCCTCTATGAAAATATTTAGGGGAATCCAATTGACAGTGTTAGCATTTTTGTGTTAAGGAGGATTCTGTGCAATTTAGCATATTAAATATTTGTAACATCAAAGACACTATGCTATGATAGAGTAACTCAAATTAAAACATGTTTAATTGGGCCATTTATTTGGTTAAAATTTTAGGTAGAAATTTAACATGATATTGGAATATGCATGTTACTTTAAGATTCACTATCTTGAAAAAGAGAAGTGTTGTTGTGAGCTGAGGCGGAACTCTGCTGTGTGATGTGACCAGAAGCCCCTTCTGGAACATGATTACTAACATACATGATGAAATGCTTGAACAGTTTTCTGATAGATATTAAGAACCTCTTCTAAGAACCCCTCAGCTGACTTTCTTTCTTGTGGAATGCCTCAGGACTTTTAATCTCTGTTTATGCAGTTTTGCAATGTCTCCTTAGCCAGAATTTTTAAAATCCAGTCTAAAATTTTCTAACCACTTTCCTGTTTATAAAATGCTACTATAGTGAACTCTTTGAACTGTTTAGAAAGCCTATTTCTTTGCAGCAAAAGTTTGATCCAAGCTGTGAATCAATTTGTCTGAGAAGATAATTTCATAATGTTTATATTCATTACATTGCAAAATTTGCCATAGTATTGGTGATTTTTTTCCCCTGTCAGTCAGAAAATAGTTCTTACAAATAAAATCAGCAATACTAAATTGTAAACTTAGTTAAAATTATTTCAAGGAATGTGATGTATCTCATTTGTAAATAAGACCAAATAGTTACTCCAGGCTGCCTTAAAAACTGATGGCCAAGATTTTGTTGATTTATAAATAGAATAATTAGATTCATAACGTGACATTCAAGTTTAAAGAGAAATTAGGTTTTTGGATTTGGAGTTTTAATAATTAATTATTAATTCTTTTCAAAAGGTTGTCTTCTAAATAATCTTTTCAGCACACAAAGACCTCCTAACGAAGGCATTGAAAATGCTTACATTGATCCCACCAAAACTTGCATAAGGAGGGATTCTGCAAACACAGGAAAGGAGCTTGGATACTGAGAAGCCAAAATAATAACTAATGATGACTGTGATGAGAGATTTTTCCCCCCATTGAGGATGCTGCTGTGGTTCTTTCTAAATGCCTCTGAAAGCTTATTCATTCCTTCAGCCTTTTTCAGCAATTGCCCAGACTGGATTCATGAAGCAAATTTTTTCTTAAAATTGGTACTTAAGCCTGTACTTTTTAAACTAGGTCTTTCAAGGAAGAATTAGCACAATCAGCTGTATGTCTCAGCCCTGTGGGGTTTCTTTTGTTTGTTGTTTGTTTTATTTTTTGTGTTCACTCCTCCCCTCATGTACAGAGTAGAAAGAAAAGTTTTAAAAACAAAGGTACACAATGTATTGAGTCTTCCGTTTGAATGTCTCCTAGTATTAAGCCCCACAAAGACATTTCTGGTCTTTATCTCCTCACCATTCATTATGTTCCTAGAATCTACAACATTGTACTCACCGAGTAAATATTTGAGTGACTGAATGACACGAAGAGTAACTTTTTAAGAGCTCCCATTGCCAGCTTCCATCTTCCTACTTGCTCCAATTTATTTCCCTCTCACAAGGTCTGGTACCTCATTTCCCCATTTGGGGTTCATTCACCGTAGAGACTGGTGATCCCTAAATTGACCACCGGCCTATAGCGTTGGATTATTTCTTGAGTCCCAGGAGCAAAGCTGAGCTCAGATAGGCATCAGGACAAAACTGGAGAGGTTTACAGTAAGGTTGAGCCTCTTAGTCAGAGGGATGAGCCTGGCATTTAGAGGAATTTAGATGTGGATGGGCAGAGCTCTGGGCTGGGAGCAAGTAGCTGCATTTTCTCCGAGAGTGTGGGAACGTACATTGAGATTTAAAGCAGCTCAATCTAGAGTAAATATGGTCACGCAGTGGTTTTCTTAAGGAAAAATGAGTTGCTTAAAATAAAAGATATCTGTTATAATAATGCTAATAAACCTTAATGGAGAATAAGGGTACTTTTTAGAACATCACAGAGTATTTTTCTCATCTATGCCAGGGATGGTTATTCCCTCTTCAACTAAATAAAAAAAGATTCACTGCCAGGGAAAGACCTAATTTTATCTGAATACTATAAGTTATACATTGTTTTCTCTGCTATTTCAAAATGGATATAATAAGGGTATGTTTCTTCTTGATAATAAAATATATAACATTCTAAAGTAAAAATGTTCAAAAGAGTATTTAAAACATGCATCAATATTTAAATGTAAGTTATGCATCACTAGGGTTTTTTATTTTAAAATTTTCACTGGATGCATATATATCAGTATCATGCTCCAATATACAAAATGTTTTTATCATATAAAAATATTAATGCATTTTATAGATCTCAAGTGTCTTGTATATATGCTAGTTACCCTTTATTGTGTTCTTTTATGGTTCATGTTTATGTTCACACCAGTAACACTTTATATATTGCCCTTTATGGAATTTTATTTTTTAACATGCTAGGAAAAAACCTCTAGCTAAAAATCTGCCTATATATATTTTTTTTATATTTTATTGATTTTTTACAGAGAGGAAGGGAGAGCAGAGGGATAGAGAGTTAGAAACATTGATGAGAGAGAAACATTGATCAGCTGCCTCCTTCACACCTCCTACTGGGGATATGCCTGCAACCAAGGTACACGCCCTTGACTGGAATCGAACCTGGGACCCTTCAGTCTGCAGGCCGACGCTCTATCCACTGAGCCAAACCAGTTAGGGCTAGGTTTCTTTTCTTTAACATTTTTTATCTTGCTGTTTGGGGCACCATACCTCACCATCTTTTCCACTTTTCTCCACTATATCAAAATGGCTTGAAAGCTTTCAGTTTAAAACCAATCTTCTCCTCACATTCCCTCCGTTTTATGTAAAAATATTTCCTCTCCTGAACACCTAGAATAGTGTAACGGCATCTCTACTTATGAAAGAATTACCTTTGAGTTCCAGAAATTTCATTTCAATTTAGCAGTTAGCTTGGGGCCTTATAGAATGGGAAAGGTTATTTTAAAATCTTAATCAGAATAGTCACTGAAATAAAGCAAGCTGGGGTTTTAGAAGAAATAACCCATTAAAACCAGGAATGCGATTTGAGAATGGAACTTTTCCACTGTAACCGGTGGAGGTACACGACTTACAACCAATTCAGAATGCTGTCAAAGCACATGAAGAAATGTCTGCATTCCGTCCAAAACAAAACCTGGCAGGCAGTGGACCAAGACACATTTGCAAGTTCTGATAGCATAGAAACAGGTGGTGTTGGGTGGGGTGGGAGTCTCCAATTCTATAACCAACATAGCAGGCTTTCACATCTCCAATCTACAATTGGCATATTGTGATGTCATAAACATACATATTGTGGCCCTGGCCGGGTAGCTTAGCTGATTAGAGCATCATCCCGCTATGCCAAGGTTGCAGGTTCAATCCCTTGTCAGGGCACATACAAGAATCAACCAATTAATACATAAATAAGTGGAACAACAAGTTCTCTCTCTCCCTTCCTCTGTCTCTCTTCCTTCCTCTCTCTCTCTCTCTTTCTCTCTCTCTCTCTCTTTCTAAAATTAATCAATAATTTTTTAAAAATACATATTTTGTTCTTTCTTTCTGGCTCCTGTCCCGAGCTCCTTAAAGCCTTTGCAGTTTCCTAAATGATAGAGGTGTTAGAAGCATCTTTCTTTCTAATATTTGGTCTTTGGCCCTGGTTCCTGACACAGAGCTCCTAAATCCCTTGGAATTTCCTATGCCATTGGAGCATCTCTTGGTGGGCTCCTAGATAGCTTCATAATGGGGGATAGTCATTAGAGAGACCAAGCCATGATTAGAAGCTTAGAACATTCAGCCCCTTCTATCATCCTCCAGAAACGGGAGAGAGGCTGGAGATGCAAGTAATAACTGATCATGCCTACATGATGAAGCCATAAAAAATCCATAGCTACAGGGTTTGGAGAACTTCTGGGCTAGTGAATACATACGTGTGCCAGGAGGATTGTGGAACCCCACTCTGTGGGGACAGACGCTCCTGTGACTGCTCTGGAACTTGCCCCATGTGTCATTTTCTCTGTTATATAATAAACTGGCATGCAAGAGTTTCCCTGAGTTATGTGAGACTGCCTAGGAAACATTATTCCCGTTCTGTCAAACCCAAGGAGGATACATCCAGACAATGTACTACTAGACTAGCACTAAGAAGAAATGAGCTATCAAAACATCTATATATATAAAAGACTAATATGCTAAGTGTCCGACCATTCAACCATTCCACCACTCAACCCGTAGCTATGATGCACACTGACCACCAGGGGTCCAAATGTAGTCAGAAAATATTAAATGAAAATTTTCAGAAATAAACAATGCACAAGTTTTAAATTGCACATAATTCTGTGTATCATGATGAAATCTTGCATCAACCCACTTCATCCTGCCCAGGACATGAATCATCTCTGTCTGGCATGTTTACACTGTATACACCCCTCACACTTCAGTCACTTAGTAGACATCTTGGTTATCAGATCAACTGTCAGGGTATCACAGTGCTTGTGTTCAAGTTACCATTATTTTACTTGATCATGGCCCAGAAGCACAGGAGTGGTGATGCTGGCAATTTGGATATGCCAAAGAGAAGCCATGACATGTATATATGTATGTACAAGACAAAAATAGTATATATAGGGTTCAGTAATATCTATTCTGATTTCAGGTATTCACCGGGGATCTTGAAATGTATCCCCTATGGATAAGGGGAGACTTCTCTATATGTCATTCTGGAAAAGGCAAAACTACAGAGACAGTAAAAAGATCAGTGGTTGCCAAGGTTTGTCAGAGGAAGGGGTTGGAAAAGTGGAGTACAGATTTTTAGGGAAGTGAAAATATTCTGTATGATACTATAATGGTGGGTACATGTACTTATATATTTTGTCCAAATCCATAGAGTGTATAATAGCAAAAGTGCACTCTCCTATAAACTATGGACTTTGGGTGATTATAATGTGTCAGTGTAGGTTCATCAATTATAACAAATGTACCATTGTGTTGGGGGATATTAATAATGGTGGAAGCCCTGCATATGTGAAGTCAGGGGGGTATATGGGAAATCTCTGAAACTTTTGTTCAATTTTGTTGTAAACCCAAAAGTGCTCTAAAAATAGTCTTTAAAATAAAGTGTCATTTTGTGTTGTACTCAACATAAACTACCATATGCAGGTGAACTTATTTGAGAGATGCCATACAGTATTATGACAAGTTATCATTAACCTTAATCATTCTATCCTTTTTTAACATTTACTAGTCATCTCTAAATGTTATTTATATCATAATGCTTTATAAAGAACATTTATGACTTGCATTAATCATGGATTTTGTCAGATAGTGCTCGCTCTCCATAAAATACCTGTTGCCTTCCCCTTTGCACAAGAACCTTGATTTAGTTTTGGAGTGGTAAATTGGTCCAGCCCCAATCCTGCTCATTTTGTAAGATGTGTTATTTCCTTCTTCTTTAGCAACTGGGGATATTCACATGATCCAGTTCTGGCCAATAACACTGAAGCAGAAGACTGCTTGGCAGAGGAGGAGGAGACTGAAATCATCACGCCTACCAAAACCTACCATCAACAGGACCAAGTGAACTCAGTAGGACCTCTGTCTACCCCTCAACAGAAAAACTAACCATTTTTGAAGGAACCACTATAATTTTTACCCATTTTGTTCAGCAACTAATAAAAAATATTAAACATGCTAAAGTATGGATAAGCAAACTAGAGATAAAAGAAAATACAAGTAAACAGATGGAGATCCATAGATGATTCAAATATCATAGTTATTAGACAGAATATAAAGAAAATAGAGGAAAAGATGGAGAAGCGCAGGAGAAACTTGGAATCTATCAAAATTGTTTAATAGAATTTTGAGAACTGATAAATACAAGAGTGAAGCTAACAATGTATTAGATGGTTGGAATAAAAGATCATAAATAATAGGACAAGGACTAGTGGTCTGGAGGACATGTCTTCAGAAAGGATTCCTGTTTATTAATAAAGAAAAATAATATAAAAGACATCTTGAGCAAAACAAAATGTCTCACATACATGAATTGAAAGCTCTACTATTAAAGGATGAAGAAAAGTAATATTTGAATTAGGAAAGACAGTAAATCAAACCCTTAAAAAGTAGAAGGAAGGTAATAAAATAAGAGAGCAAAACTCTACAAAATAGAAAATGGGCATGCAATAGCAAAAAATAGTGTTTTTTAAAAGAACAATTAATTTGTTAAATCTCTAGCAAGACTGATACAGAAAAGAGCAGAAACCACAAATCAACCATATCACCTAACTGCACGCATACATATAGCAAAGCAAATTATGTAGTTTTATTTTATTGACTATTATAAAATAAACTAGAGGCCCGATGCACGAAATTCATGCAAGAGTAGGCCTTTCTTACCCTGGCTGCTGCCACTGGCTTCCCTCTGGCACCCGGGACCCAGGCTTCCCTCGCAGCCTCAGGCTTCATCCGGAAGGTCGTCCAGAAGGATGTCTGGTCTTATTAGCATATTACACTTTTATTATTATAGATCATTCCAAAACTCAGTGGCTTAAAACAATAGTCCTTCATTATTTCTCATGTGTCTGGAAGTTCTCTGCTGATTAAGTTGTGCCACGCTAGGAGGCTAAGACAAGCATATATCAAGAGGAATAGAGAAAGGAAAAAATGGAGCCACAGATAAATCTAGCACAATCATCAACTACTATATGTCAACCAATTTTATGAAGATGGACAAATAACTTGAAAAGTGAAATAAAATTGATAGAAGAAAATGAATATTCCTATATTATTTAAATAATTTAAACATGAAGTTAAGAATTTTTTTTTCTCACAAAGAGAGTTCCAGGTAAGAATGACTTACCTAGTAAATTTTCCAAATATTTAACCAAAAATAATAATAATAATAACACAAATGTCATAGAAACTCTTTTAAAAAAAGAGAGTAAGATATGACTGCCCAGTTTCTTTTTGAGGTTTACATGACCTTGATAGTAAAACTAACAAGGTCATTGTAAGAAAAATTGAAGGCAAGGGTTTTCCATGAACAAAGGCAAAAGTCCTAAACAAAATTATAATAAATCCAATGCAATATATACAAGAAATTATATGTCATGATCAATTTGGTTTATAGCAGGAACTATAGCAAAGATTCATTTAACATTAAAACATCAATAAATGGAAGTGACTAAAATTAACAAAATAAAGAAAAACACCAGATGGTTCTCAATAGAGATTCATATTAAAAATCAGCTAAGTAGGATGAGAAGGAAACTTTCGTGATCTGATAAAGTGTATCTGTCAAAACTTTCCGCCCACATCACATTCACTGTGGGAATAGTAAATTCCCCTTAAGCTTGCAACCAAGTTGAAGATACTCATCAGCACTTCTTCCCAACACTGCCCTGGGGCCCTGGGTAATGTAATAAAGCAAGAAAAAGAAATAACAAAGATTAATTAAGAAGAAATAAGTCCACCAGAATTCACCAATGGCATTAGGAGCACCAATATTATATGTATATATGTGTAAATAAAATTCAGTCCACATTATTATTATTTTGTGTGTAGGAAACAGACTTGAAAAAATAATACCAATATCTATCCCAGAAAAGCCAAACAAAACAAAACCAAAACAATGTGGGAACTGAAAGGAGACTCCAGTGTAGGATTGGGATGATGGAAAGAGAAAAGTTAGTGTGACTAGGTCAAACATTTATAATGTGTATTTTCAAAGAGTAATAATTAAAACAGTTTATAACTTGTAACATTAAAAGATGCCACAGATATATTATTAAATTCTAAAAAGTGCTGTTTGCTTTTATTTTTGTCAGTCTAAGCATACTGTTCTTTTAATAATAAGAAATTGCTTCTAGTGTTACTCTTGGGAAGCAGGAATGGAAATAAATAGGGAGTTTCTATTTTTCATTTTGCACTTTACTGTTAAATGCTTGCATTTTTCTAATCATGTACCTATTTTACATTTGTTTCATTGTTACTACTAAGAAAGGTGGTTGTGTCATAAAATTATGAAGTACCATATTCTCTTATTTGCTTCTGTATACATATATATAAAAAACAAATGTGGCCGAAACCGGTTTGGCTCAGTGGATAGAGCGTCGGCCTGCGGACTCAAGGGTCCCAGGTTCGCTTCCGGTCAAGGACATGTGCCTGGGTTGCGGGCACATCCCCAGTGGGAGATGTGCAGGAGGCAGCTGATCGATGTTTCTCTCTCATCGATGTTTCTGACTCTCTATCTCTCTCCTTTCCTCTCTGTGAAAAATCAATAAAATATATTTTAAAAAACAAACAAACAAACAAACAAAAAAAAACCAAATGTGTTTTATCATAAAAGGAAGGAGGTTGATGAGTTGATCTGGAATGATCTTTAAGTGGCATTGCTACGTAGGCAGTCCATACAATCCGAGGCCCACAGGAATGGGGTGTTAAAGATATATAGGTATGTATAATAAAGATATTTACATCTACATAAACATTAAGTGAATGAAATCAATGACTTCTTATTTGGTGTGGTTTTTAGTTTTCATAAGCTACATTTTTTTCAAGAGGTCTTTTATCACTGAGTCCTTTGAAACCTCTTTGAGAAGCCCTGCATTTTGCACAGGTATTGTCCACCAATGCTGACAGTTCTTAAACCCAGTGTAAATGGTCTCTTCTGACTGGTGCATAACTGCAAAAGTCTTTGAGAATTTTTACCCCAAATATTAAATTACTTCATCACTGGAGGGCCCCTGTGTACTTTCCTATTCCAGCAAATAGCCTGGTAACCTCACAGGAGCAGGAAATGAACTGAAATCATAAAATGTAATAAACATTTCAAATGAGTTCGCATCTCTGCTCAGCTCGTGGAAGTGTGGAGCCCTGGCAGCTCACACCAGAAGTTACAGGATCCCTTCAGCCTCCTGGCGACCAGGCAGGAACAGGAACATTGCTGGAATGAGGGGCTGCGTGGGGTTTAAAACAAGAGCCTTCGCAGACTGATAAGCAGAGAAGCTGGAAAGCTCGCAAGGAATGCCATCCTTGAGCTAAATGTCCTAACTGGAAATTACTCACCCAGGAGCTCCTTCCTGCTGGAAACTCTTGGTCAATCCCTGAAGAAATTAGCAATAAAAAGAAAGAAAAGAAAAAAAGAAAAGTCTCCAGGCTAAACATCTTTTTTTTATTCTAAAAGTTTTATAGTCATGAAACTGGTGGGGAAAGGTGGAGTGATACTTATAGAGTCATAATAAATTTGACTTTGCTTTGTTTTCCTTTTAAAGCATCTTCAATACCATTTTTAATGGCTTTTAGGAAACAGCAGTTGTCAGTGTGCCTGATTCATGTGCTGACAGTTTAGGTGGAAGCATTAGCTGCATCTCATGTCATTTATAAAGTGAGAAAAAGTGTCTGTACTTGTGTTAAAGGGAAGCAAAAATAATTGTACAAGCAGAGCAGGCAGTCCTCAGATTCCAGACAAGTTCTTCAAAAATACATAAGAGTCGTCATTTGAGACTTGAGGTTTTTCTTCTAGAAAGAATGTGAAATTGTGCAAAGGTTCACAGAAAAGTGCTGTATTATCACCATCACGTATTTCACATTGTAGCATTTGGGGAAATGTATCTGGGGACTCTCAGCCAAGATTCTTAATGTAAACGTAATAGAGAGCAGCTCGCTGCTGACTAGGAAGAGGGAACTCATTACAAGGAAGCAGGGCTATCTCTCAGTGCAGAAATGCTGACTGGCTGCATGGTAGCTGCGACCTGAACTATCTGTAAACCTGTCATTGCTCCCCTCTGTCTCTTATCTCTGCCTCTGGACCCAGCACACAGGCTTCTGCAGACCCCTCCCTGTACTGCAGGTGGTACACAGTCACCCAGATGAGCTTCTGAGGTTCATCTACTCCCTTCGAAGACTCCAGATTAGACTGACTGGACAGGTCTTGGTTCTAATTCTAAATACCCATTTCATTGGTCTAGTTTTGTTATCTGTGGAAGTGGAGTCCTTGGGGTGCCACAAGAAGAGAAGTTCCTGAGGCCCCCATGGGAGGATGGGATTTCATGGAAAGCTTTCTTGATCATGTAAAATTAAGGGGTTCCCCTCCAAAGTCCTATCTCTGTCTGTCTCACCATGGAAGAAGTCCAATCTTGTCTTCAGCAGGGCCAGGATTAAGGCCATTGCTCAGAATTTCTGTTCTATATTAAAATCCAGTCCAGTCCACAGCTGGCTAGCTCAGTTTGTGTTCCCTGCTGAAGTCCATTGTGTGGGGGGTCCACATGATCCATGGCTGCTTAAGGCCACATGGCTGTGAAGAGAGAACAGGCAAGCACACGGGCCACTGCAGGTCACAGAGCAGGAGAGAACCAGAGTAAACAGGAGAGAGGGAACTCTTTGAGGGTGTTGATTTCCCAGATTTCATGGATTTCTGATGAGACCTGCCCTGTAGCCAACCCACTGTTCCCCAGGCTAGATTGACAGGCAAGCATCTTCCCTACATCACCCCAATTTCATGTGCTTGTGCCTATCTACCCCTTCTCCCCCCAACAATCCAGTACTGGAGAGGGAAGGGAGGGTGTTAATCCCCTCGGAGGAACAATGCTGGGGGAAGCTGTAGCTTCCTAGTGTAGCTTCCCAGGTGACCATGCATACAATGTCTGACTTTCCTTTGCTCTTTTCCTTGTATTAATATTAATAACTAGCTAATTATGACCATAACAGTTTGGGTCAAGTGCCCATCCAAAGTCTAATTAACTGCCAGATTCACAATCCTATGGCAAGGATGCAGTTCTTGGGAAAGTAATGGTCCTAGTGCAGAAATCAAAAGTGGGTTTTGACTCATGGCATCTGAAGGTGATGCCACAGTCCAAGGTGACCCAGTGGTACAGTGGGTGTCGGTGGTGGTGGCATGGAGGAACATCGCCAGTGTGGCTTGAGATAGGAGTGGGTAGGACACTTTTTGTTAGCGTAGGCAATACTGTTGGGAACTTTCATGTAAATGCTTCTGTAGAGTATTCTGTAGGGATGTCTCTAAAAGACACGCCTGGAAGTCACATTGCATGAGTATCGTTATATTTGTGAGACCACAGCAAAAAGTCACTGTGTTAATGTACTTATTCCACTGGCAATGTATAATAAAGAATTCCCTTTGCTTAGTATAATTTCAGCATTTGATATTATTACAAGATGTCTTTATTAGCAATTGGGTGAATGTGAAATGGAATTCTCTTGTGGTTTCAATTTGAATTTTCCTGATTACTAGTGAGGCTGAGAATCTTTTCAGATAATTATTAGCCATGAAGGTTTACCCTCTCTGAATTGCCTAATTATATCTTCCCATTTTCTATCGGATTGTCTTTTATTTATCAACTTATAATATTCCTTTAAGTGTTCTTTTAACTTTAATATTGAAGTTACATGTACATTTTTAACTTTAAGTGAATATAGTTTGAAAGGTTTTGAAGACTATATAATGCTTTATATTCAATCATAAAATCAAACACTTTCATCTTACACAAGCAGATACTGAATAACTAAATAATTTCCCCCAGGACATCTAGACATTCAATGGCAGCCAAGTATGGAACTGGTGGTCCTACACCTTACACAGGTCTTTTCCTGGTCTATCCAGCAAAGTTATCAACAATGTATGTAGCTCCAGCCCATTTCTAACCACTGAGGATGCCAGCATGAAAGCCATAGCCAGCCCTTGTCACATGACACTTTCACACCATATGACCTTCCTCACAGGGCAGACAATGCCAACTACTTCGGGTTCTAAAATACACACAGCAGTCATCCATCTCCTTGAGCTTCTGCATATGTTTTGTTTTTCTGAAACCTTCTCTGTTTTTCTGCCACACTTATTCTTACTCCTCTTTCCAGATTCAAGCTACTCACCCATAAAGTTTTCCTTTAACTGTCTTAGGCACTGTGCTAGGCATTCCTCCAGCAAACTGCTCCTCTGGTCATTATCTATTCTCAGGTCTGTCGTCCTGCAAATAGTGTGTTGCTGGAGGAGAGGGTCCATGTGGTCTATAACCCCAAGTACCAGACGCATGACAGGTTTCTAACAACTGTTTGTGGAATAAATGAACAATTGGTGGAATAAAAGTAAAGCTGATGGGCGGAGTTTCAGACTCCATTTAAACAACTATATGTTCCAATATGATAAATGTGATGAGTGTGCTTTAGGTTACAGCGCACGCTGCCCTATGTAGGCATAAAGTGACTAATAGAATGGTTTCTTCTCATTTCAGAGCCTGTAAAGCCCTTTCCCTCCCTGGATTTGACACCTTTTAATATGCTTGAGACAGATTTCTAATAACTGTGATCTATGACTCTTTGACCTATTGCCACAAATATCATTTGAAAAATGGTCAGCTCTGAAAGACAAGCCATTACAGTACTTAAAATGTGCTTTAAATTTTAGGATTTAGCCTAATTTGATCAGAGGTGCTTTTCAGATGTAGGCTGAGCAAAAATGTTAAAGACCACCTTACTTTAGCTGAATCCATTTTCTACTAAAAGTGCATCTGGCAGATGTCTGACATGGTAAAGGTAAAGTGAAATTCATCACCTACTTCTCACAGCTGCACTAGGTGAGAACGTGACAAATAGGCCCCCGAAAAGATTGTGACACTCTTGATACATAGAAACCTTTCTAGATTGCTTTCTTGCCCGAAAGTCACTGAGAACATCCTGCCATAATGTATTGTGAAATCAGGAGTCACTCAATCACTTCAAGGTCAGATTCACTTTAATTCATTATTGCTTTTATTATATTTAGTGTAATGCTGCAAAGCATTTCAAGTAGTTTGGGAATTACAAGTATGTCCACCAGAATACATTAGCTAGTAACAATTTTCCCTCCCTTTTCCCTTCTCAAATTGCACACTTCACATAAACATTTCTCTAAAATTAAAAGATTTGACTCGCATACAGTGTGCATCTATCTAAGTGTGAGTCGAAATATCCTAGTATATGAAGTCACTTCCTGCTTGAAAATTAAGCTTCTTTGGTTGTTCCATAAATACAGCTTCAACTCCATGGCAAGTAGCATGTTTTATTGCTTATTGTTCTCTGCTATATCCTTGGTACATGGAACAGAGACTAACATGTATGATTGAATGATACAGGGAATAGGGTAAAACACATCTGAGATGAAGAACACAAAGATCAGAAAAATCAAGTAATGTTTTCAAAGGTCAAGTCCAAATAGCAACCCAGGAATCTGATTGGAGATCAGTTGTTATAAATTGCTATATTCTCCTCAAGCAATGTGATATGTTGTATTCCCCACTGAGCTTGAAAATATTAAAACCTATTCATATAGGCCTGAGGCTTTGCCATCAGAAAGGTCTGGGATCCAGCTCTGAGAGTAATGGTGGGACTCCTGGCAGGGTCCTCCATGTACTAGTTTCCTGTAGCTGTTGCAACAAATTACCACAAAGTGGCTGTCTTGAAACAACCTAAATTTACTCTCTCACTGTTCTGAAGGTCAGAAGTTCAAAATCAAGGTCTTGACAGGACCACTCCTTCTTGAGGAGGCCTCTCCAGGGGAGAAGGTCCTTGATTCTTCCAGCTTCTGGCAGCTGCCAGCACTTCTAGGCTTTTGACTACATTGCTGCACAGTCAGCATCTTCTCATCTGTCTCTGGTCACTCCTCACTTCCCATTCTCCTCTGTGGTTGGTCGAATCTCACTCTGCCTCTCTCCGATAAGGGTACATGTGATTGCAGTTAGGGCCCACCTGGGTAACTGAGGCTAATCTTCCCATGTTGAGTTTAAATCCTTGGCTTCATCATATCCGCAAAGACTTTACCATATAAGCTAACATTCACGAGTTCCAGAGACTAGGATCTGATTTATATAGGAGCCATCAGTCAGCCCATGACACTTTAATATCTCCAAATTTCAGTTTTATCTGCAAAACAGAGATACGAATACCAAACACATAAGGATGTGATACTCTGATGGTTAAATAAGAAATATAAACTAACATAAACACACACAGGCAAACTCGGCATGCTCAATTAGTAGAGCTTAAGAGCTTAAGGAGGAACATAAGTTATCTGCATAAAGCTTTGTGACCTATGCACATTCCTTAACTCTCTGAAACTCTTAAATCCTTACAGATATAACTAAGTTTACATTCAGTTTTATTTTGTCTCACTACAAAGCCTTTCAATTTTTCCTGGATGTTTTGCTTGTCTGTCTCCAAAATTTTTAGCTAATATATTACACTAGAGGCCTGGTGCATGAGATTCATGCACTTGGTGGTAGTCGGGGGGGGGGGGGGGGGGGGGGGGAGGTGGCGCCTCAGCCTGGCCTGTGCCCTCTCACACAGTCCAGGAGCCCTCAGGGGATGTCTGACTGCTAGCTTATGCCCACTCCCCACAGAGAGCGGGCCTAAGCTGGCAGTTGGACATACTCAGCACTGCTGTAGAGGTGGGAGGGGCTCCTACCACCACCGCTGTGCTCACCAGCAGTGAGCCTGGCTTCTGGCTGAGCAGTGCTCCCCCTGTGGGAGCACACTGACCACCAGGGGGCAGCTCCTGCATTGAGCATCTGCCTCCTGGTGGTCAGTGCACATTATAGCGACCGGTTGTTTCACCGTTTGGTCGATTTGCATATTAGCCTTTTATTATATAGGATGTTGTCCTTGTTATAAAGAGTTTCTTGCCTGGAGGAGGAGACAACTATATGAGATGATGGACATTGTATCTTTGAGTGAATCAGACATGATGGGAGGACAGAGAGGGTGGACATTAATTATGCCTGGATTTTTCCACAGCCTGCCAACTGGCCACTAGGGCTCACCTTTCGCTCAAGGCAAGCTTTGTCCATCTTTGCTAGATTCACTTCAAGATAAATCTTAATTATGTTGACATCATCTTTTAAACTTTTCAATTGGGGACCAAAAGTAACTAAATCAAATGTCTTTCAAATATGTTTGATTTTTCTTTATTAATTTTCTGTTCTTTTATTTTCAACAGATCACTTCTCCTGAGATGAGGCTTTTTGCAAATTGGGATACATGCTGACACAGCCTGACCAGACATGAGATGGAAAATGATGGTATGTCCTCCAGGAGACCACATGGATGCTGCTGGTTTTGATTTATTCAAGATGATCTGAAACATGTCCCTGTGAAGAACATGCACGCCCAGAGATGCAATGGGTCTGACAGTAGATGACTGGAAAAGTACTAGCAAGCCCATCAACCTCAGCACATGTGCATCAAATCCACCATCTTCCTTCCTATGTGAGCATTTTCCATGCTGTTCTCCATGCTCCCAGGAAAAGAAAATAGAGTGAACCCTGAAATAGTTGATAGCTTCTTAATGTGCCCCTTCTTTTTGGAATTAACACCGCCAACATTACCTTTGCGTTACTGTCAAGATTCCTCAAATAATGATCAAAACACTTCCTCTAACACCTACTTGCATTGTAGACCTTGCAATCTGAATTATTCTACTGATGTTACCAAACTGAAATCTATCCATAAAAATCACCATATTTAATGATCTTCCTATTTAGTGTTAACCTGTTTTGCATGGTTTGTAACCCCTTTTTGTCCCCTCAAACTCTTCAGCCTCACTTCTGTTTCCCATTCCCCAGCACTGTTCCAATTCTTTTATTTTGCACTTTTTGCTTTTATGGTTTTTATTCCTCCTTTTGGAACATTCTTCATGTTGTTGTGACTTTAGTGTTCTCTTTACACTCTGTTCTTGGCATCTACTCTGTGGTTTCAATGACCTTGATCATGTTGGTGTTGGAAGTCCATCTCTCAGCCACTGCAGTCAGGTGGCAAAAGGGAGGCTGATGGAAGGAGAGAACGACCCTTTCTCCAGCCCTGATCTTTTTCTTACACATTCAGACCCCCTGCACATCTCTGCTTATGTGTCCTGTTGATATCTCCAACTCAACTTGCTTAAAACAAAGCCCATTTCCTTGACCTTTAAATCAGTCCCTTCTCTTTCTCCATGTCTATTAATGCCACCATGTATTAATCTCCCAATTAACCTGCTTTAATACCTTTGATCCACCAGTATTTTTTTCTTCAACTTCAATCAATTATAATAGTCTATAAAATCTGCCTCCACATGGCCATCACCAAATGGCCAAACCTACTTTTCCAGCTTTCTTTTCTACATGCTTAAATATAAAAGCTAACATTTATCTCAAGTCTTATAATGTCAGAACGCATAATTACTTGATTTATTTATTTAAAAAAGGAGGGTGAGGTTTTCATAATTCTCAATTATCAATATGCTTTGGAAAGATTAAGTAACTTGCCAAATGTCACAATTCCAGCACATGACACGGCCAGGGGGAGGTTCCAGGCCATCTCCTGCCAAACATCCTAATTTTAAAAAGTATCTAAGTATGTGTTCTAGACTTCTAGAGGTTTTCCAAGCTGCTGTCATGTTTCTTGTATCCCCTTACAACTATTCTTACAAATATGCTCCCTCGTAAAAGCACATTAATATCTTTAGCCTCTTGTGGAACCATTCCCACACTCTATCATTTCCATTCAAAATGTTCTCATGCATCAAATCCACCATCTTCCAATTCACCAGGTCCCAGGTGAATTGACCACTGACCCATGAAGTTCTTTCTCACCAGGAAAAAACACTTCCTGTTGAACATCTATTGCTCTGTATTTACACTGCTTTCCAGGCACATGAGACACTAGACACGTGTCAGAGTTATTTGAGTACTGAACTCCATTCCTTTCATAGTGTTCAAAGTCAATGCGTCCATGTCTTCCTTTCCCACAGAAGAAAAATGTCTATTACAGAGCCTTGGCCTCAGCAGGTGCACAATGAGTCTTTGCAGAGGGAATCTTTCCTTGATGGGCTTTTGAGCTTCTCATTTAAACAGTATGAAGTTTACATCTTCAATGAAATATTTTAAACATGCAGAAAGTACACAATTCATTCCCTCCAACACAATGTCCGGTTTAGAAAAGAAATATGACCTCAAGTTTCTTATGCACCCCTACCCATACACCTGCTCCTCTGTCCTAAATTTCATGTGTCTTGGTCTTATTTATTCAGTTTTTACTTTTCCTACATATATAGAAATTCTCAAAGATCACCAATTCACTCCCTAGTAAAAGTGAATTCACATGGAAGCAGGAGAAACGGGTGATACATTTCTGCACAAGGCTCACCGGCGCCATTAGATCAGCAGCTGGATTTTCCTCTGGACATGCTGGACTCAGAATCAGTTGAAACATAAGCCTAATATTTATTTTTAGTCTAGAAAAACATATACAGTCAGCATCTCATTTCCCTAGAGGAAAAGGAGGAAACTTTCTGTGTACCAGCTGTTTCCTGGAGCAAGAGAAGTGAGAAGCCTCCCTTCGTAAGTTTCCCTTCCTCACTAATTTTTTTTTTTATCCAGAAATGATGTATCTGTGATAATTTCTTCCTCTATAAGAAATCAGACATTCCAGATGATAAAACTTTAAAAACCTTTTCTTTCTCTTCATACTTTCAGGATATTGTTTTAAAGTGTGAGGGATTTAAGACACTCTTTACAAAACTAATTATGTAAATACTAGAGGCCTGGTGCACGAAATTTTTGCATGGGGGGGGAGTCCCTCAGCCTGACCTGCACCCTCTCCAATCTGGGACCCCTTGGGGGATGTCCGACTGCCGGTTTAGTCCCGATTTCTGTGGGATCGGGCCTAAACCGGCAGTCAGACATCCCTCTAACAATCTGGAACTGCTGGCTCCTAACCGCTCACCTGCCTGCCTGCCTGATTGCCCCTAACCACTCCCCTGCCAGCCTGATTGATGCCTAATTTCTCCCCTGATGACCTGATCACCCCCAACTGCCCTCCCTTGCCAGTCCAATCGCCCCCAACTGTCCTCCCCTGCCGGCCCAAACACCCCCAGCTGCCCTCCCCTGCTGGCCTGATTACCCACAACTGCCCTCCCCTTCTGACCATCTTGTGGAGGCCATCTTGTGGCAGTCATCTTGTGATGACATGAGGGTGGCCATCTTGTGGTGGCCATCTTGTGATGACATTGCATGTGACACCACCTAGGCTTTTATTATATAGGATTAAGAGATTTTGTGGCACATAAAATATAATGTAATGTGAGACAGTTTGGATTTTGTCATTTATAACATTATTTTTATGTTTTTCCCTTTAACTGAAAATATTTATTTTCATTTAAAAGGGATATTTTAAAAGGAATAATGAAATGAATATTCATGAAATTGCCATTCAACTTAAGAACTAGATTGTTAGTACTATATCAACCTGTGACTACTTCCATATACTATTGCTTTCATTCCCCTTATTCCTTAAGTTTTCTATTAATTTGTTTTTATTTTTATAGTTTAATCACATTTGTCTATATCTCAAAATGCCATATTTGTAACATTTTGTTTGTTTAAAGTGGTATAGAAATGTTATCCTACTATAGGAAGTCAGCTACAACTTTTTTTGTTACCAAATGTTAAGTACTGATACTAGTACATACCCTTATAACTCAACATGCACTTTAGCTGTAACCTTAAATTCTTATATCCTTGCTGTAGGCTATGTACAGTGCCCAGCTGGCACCTCACAGTCCAGTGAACTTTTGTCTTTTTATCTCATTGCAAATCCTTCCTTTCTTTGTAATCCTTTGGAAATCATCCCAGTTCAGCCCCTTCTGCTGATCATGATTATTGTCACATCTTAATATCTGGTTCCAATCTTGTGATACTCAAAAATGCAGACAGATGAAGGAGTCAAGCAGATGGAGACCAAAATATCAGTTGCTACAAGGAGTGTGTTTTTAATATGGCCAAGTAAGTTCTGACTACACTGACCCTTACCACTGATTAAAAAACAAACAAACAAACAAAAACCTCTGGGGAAAAATGCTATGTGAAGGCCCTAGCGAGTGCACAAAAGTAGGCAAATTCCCGACACAATATGAGATACTTGGGTATCTATAAAAAGCTAATACTAACCGAAATGTAAAATTATGGATAAACATAAAAGACTAATATTCTCCTTTCTATTTATTTAAAGCATATGACTCTTTAAAATCAAGAGTTACAATATTGCTCTGTGGAGTTTATATGGAGGACTATCTTCCTGGTTCATGGCCAGCATCTACCTGTTGTGTGGAAGGGACAAAGGATCTCCCTGGAGACTCTTTTATTAAGGACACTAATCCCATCACAAGGACCCCACCCTCGGGATTTAAGGACCTCCTAAAGACCCCACCTCATGATAACCTACTACTAACCCTCACCTGCCTTTGGAGATCAGGATTTTAATATATGGATTCTGGAGGGGCACATTCAGACCATAGCAGGTGGACAGGAATGGGGAAGGCAGATGTTGATTGCCTGGAGGTCTTGTCTTAAAGAGACGGCTAATCACCCAAATCCCTAATTCTATCACCCAACAGCCTCCTAACCAATAGTGAAGAAACACAGATTTTACAAAGAAAACAACCCTCTGACACAATGAAGAAATGCCTTCTTTATCACTGTTGCACCAGGGGCCCCTTGTAGTATGCAGCCTACACCAAGCAACCCTTCTGTGAATGGAAATCTCGGGGACTCGTGTGTGACTCATTAAACTGCACATGACCAGAAATAAGGGAGACGTGTCCCCTACTGCTTCAGCGAGTTGTGTTCAAAGGGAGACTATGGCTAGTTTGCTTGCCACAGCTGCCAAACATATTACAACACATAAAGGAGTCAGTCAGTAGAATTGCAAGTGAATCTCTTTCTTGGACAGTGACCTCTCAGCACAGTCTGCCAAAAGAACTGTGGAGATACTGAGCCACGCCAAGGAAGGAAGGCTGCTGAACAGAGGGACCGTCTACTGTCCTGGGCGAGGCAGGAGGGTTTCAGCAGCCAAGCAGTGAACCTGATCTTACCTGGGGATTTGTAGTTAACACAATCATGCCTAAATGATTGAAATGTACACCCACCTTCGGGCTGAGATATGCATATATGTGTTTTGGAGGGAGGGATAAAGGCTATGTTAATAAAGAAACAAAAATAATGTAGCCAAAGATAAATGATGGAAAATGGAACTCAACAAGCATTTATTGGAATGTTATGACATTCAGTCCTTGTACAATAGGAAAGACTTGGTCCCTCCCGCCTTCAAGGCATTTACCATTTAATCGTGATATGGGGACCCCAACATAGTTCTCACCCTCTGCAGTTAAGGATTTCTTTAATTAATTGAGTAGATAATATCTGACACAGGAAGTGGATACAGAGCACTTAGGAGGCCAAAAGGCTTGTAGAAGAAAAGCACCAGTAAAAGGAAATAAATGGGAAAAGGATTGGGGGAGTGGGATGGGCAGGGAGCCATCCCACTGCCACACAGACTGGAGGGACAAAGGTCATAGTCTAACCTTTGCAAGGAGGCAGTCCAGAGAGGCAGGATAGTGACAGTGAAACTATCCTGTGTGATACTGTAAATGTGAATACATGACATTATGCATTTGGCAAAAACCATAGAACCGTGGCACACAGAGAGTGAACCTAATGCAGACTATGGACCTCAGTTAATAATAATAATGAGCCAATATCGGTTCATCAATTATAACAAGGGTACCACTTGTACAATGCAAGATAATAACAGAGGAGGTTGAGGAGCGGCAGGGAAGATAGGGGAACCCTATTCTTTCTGCTTGATTTTTCTGTAAACCTACAACTGCTCTAGAAAAAAAATTAAAAAGAAAAAAACTTTTAAAAATGGTACAGGAGGAGAATGGGCCAATATCCAGATGTCACAATATACACCAATTTTAGAACATAATTTAGTTGTGAGATAGGCTGTCTACTAAATGTCTGAGTCCCGGTACGTAATGCTGAGTGTATTTAAATCATGAACAAAGAACAAAGAAAAATGATTCTATTATACATTTCCATTTTTCTCTATTCAGTGCAGACAGCGTGCTCATGCCTTTAAGTCAGGGACAGATGGCTCAGTGACAGGCGGTGGGTATTCATATGTGCAGGAATGAATCTCATTACAATCTAACAGGAAAATCAAAACAATCAAAACCAAACCTCTGCTAGCACAAAGGGGATGCTCTGGTGCAAAACTTGCCCACCAGACATGACCTGCCTTGCAGAAATTATTAGGCCCTCGCTCAGGCAGGATCTGGAGGCAGCCCTAAGCATGGCCTGGGGTGGTCCCTAAACAAAACCAGTCATATGCACTGAATTATTTTAAAAAAAAGAAAAAAAACCTAAGGATAGGGAGATTTTCATGCAATCTGAGAAATCTGATGGTGAATGTTATTTTCATCACATTTTATTTCCTTTGTCCCTTGAAAAATATAAGTAAGACAAATCAATTTAAAAAACTAATTTCTGCCCTAACCGGTTTGGCTCAGTGGATAGAGCATCAGCCTGTGGACTGAAAGGTCCCAGGTTCAATTCCAGTCAAAGGCATGTACCTTGGTTGCGGGCACATCCCCAGTAGGGAGTGTGCAGGAAGCAGCTGATCGATATTTCTCTCTCATCGATGTTTCTAACTCTCTCTCCCTCTCCCTCTCCCTTCCTCTCTGTAAAAAAAAATCAATGAAATTTTTTTTAAAAAGAAACAAATGCTTTTCTTTAAAAAAAACAACTAATTTCCAATTACATTACAGTTATTTTTGTTATTGTGTTTTCCTCCATATAACATAAGAGCGACCACCTCCTTTTCTTGCTTATCATTATCTTGCTGCATGTCCTTGAAGATGTTTGTTATAAACCATGTTCAACCCCTGAAGTCACATGTAACCAGTAAAGAAGAGTCTCAGGATAATCTGCCTGCCTCACCTTCAACAACTTTCCAAATTTCAATATGCAACAAATTACACAGCCCTCAGTTTCAGCTTAGAATGTAAAGTACATGATATGAACCAGGCTTGCTTAAAAATGCACGGAACATACTAGCTATCTCATATGTCTGTGGGACTCATTTAATTAAGAATATGCACCCATGCAAGACTGTTCAGGAAGTAGAAGTAATGAAATGTGTGTGTGTGTGTGTGTGTGTGTGTGTGTGTCAAAATTATTAACAACTTTAAAAATGCAGGTCTGTTATAAATGATCACGCTGTGGCCTGTAAGCCACATGGGGCAGGTGGGATTTCAAGAAACCCTTTCATCCATAACAGGGAAGGCGCTAAGTAACCTGGACATGTCACACTCAGAGTGCTGTGAATATGTGTGGAAGAAATTGAGTTAATAAACCCCAAGCGAGGTAAAGGGATAATGAATACTTCTCGCTGTAACTGAGAGTTCCAGTGGGAGAGCAGGGGCTGATGGGATAAGTGGGGCTGGGCGGGCATTAAAGACAGAAAACAGTGTTGAGCATCTGCTATACACCACGTGTTGACGTGGGTGGGGGTGAGATGGGTTAGTTTACACAAGAAGACAGACTGATCTGAAGTTTCTTGAAATGCCAGGTAAAGCGATACAAGCCTTATATCCAATACATAACTGAGGTGGCAAGAGAAAGGGAAATCCCCAAGTGGCAGAAATAAAACCCAGGGAGAAAAACCGTGAGCAGAGGCACAGCTTTCCGGGAGGGGTGTCAGGAGGGACCGTGGCCAAAGTGCAGGACAGGGCTGTCATCTCTTTGTGGAGCCAAGAACAGGGCCCTTCAGCCTGCACGGAGCAGGTCATGACTTAGAAAGCATCTGCACCCTCCAGAGAAATAAGCCCCCTGAGGAATCCGTTCACCCACACAAGGAGGCAAGAAGCAGCCTTGTCTACCCCTTGCCGGCTTTAGGGCAAACAATGCTTCTTCAGCCCACCCTGTCTGAGAAGGTGGTTTATGGTAGGAAAGTAGAAGTACTAGTATCTCTGATCTGGGAGCACAGAATATGAGAAATTGCCATAAGCCAGGTTTCCTAGGCCGGTGGAGATACTGATGGGCATTTGGCGAAAGAAAAGGCGAAACGGCCTCGGATCCATACGATCAGAATTCCTAGATAGGGCTCTGCTAGATTCCTAATTCGAAATATAAGAGATGCCAGGAAACCAGCCTCCAGAAGCAAGGGGCAGCACATGCAAAAAGTAGGAGTGAATGCCAAGATTTCCAAAAGAAAATAATCATCCAATAGAAGCCATAAAATATATAGATTTAAAGCGATGAAAGGTGCTTAGAGCACTAAAAATGTCGTTATAACCAAAGAGCATATCAGTTTTTCAAAATGAGAGTTATCCTAGAAATTAAAGGACAGCATAACCATTCACATTAAAATTTCAAAAAAAAAAAAAAAAAATGGGTGAAATGGTAGATTAGATACAGCTGAAGAAAGAATTGGTAAGAAGGAAGCTTAATCTAGATCGTAGTTCCCAGTCTCGGTTGCATATTAGAATCTCCCAGAATTTTTTAAAATTCCAGTTTTGGTTCAATTTTTTTGAGTGCCTTGTCTCTGCTAGACACTGGCCAAAAAGATCCATGAGACACAAAAACTAGGAATTCCAAGTTGCATCTTTAAACACAGTCACCACAAAATCCAAATCAACTAATGTGCTGCTTCTAATCAGAAGTTAGATGGCAGCTGCAGGTGAGCTGTGACTAGGAGAAAAGAGCATTGCAATAAACATTTATTCAGAATTCTCAACCCATCGGGGTGTGCACATAAAACTATTGTGTATTTCCCCCCCAATGACTTCCCCAAGCTCCGCTGGGCTGAACCTCGTCCCTTGTCCTGTTGCTGTGTCCTCCACAATCTTCGCTCCCTTTGCTGTGGGGGTCCCAGCAGCAACTGGGTCCCCACCTCAACTGTGGCCAGCTTTCCTGTGTTTTCACAAGTGCGTCTTTGGCGTCTCCCCTTTCCTGGGAAAAACCAATGCCCTGTTCCCATTGGGAGAGGCTGGAACAATATTCCCATGAACACTGAATTCACCACTTTGTCTTAATCTTCTCCTAAGGTGCCTGGTGAGGGAGGGAAAAGGTGTGTGTGTGAAGGAGGGGTGGTGGTGTTAGCCTGTGAACCCAGGAATCTGTGTGCAGTTGGATGAGCCTTGGTGATGACTATTCAGGATTCGAGAATGTGTCTTTCTCTGCTTTAGGCTGTTTCCTGAGTCTGAGATCACTGGAACCATCTGATTTACACCATGCACTGCAATGACACCAAGAATACTTCACCAGCCCAACTTTAAAAATAAATTAAAAATAAACCAATTAATAAGCCTTTTTCTCTTTCCATATGCTTTCATTACAATTAATAATTCATAACATTTATTTTTTAAAAATAAGCATTGTAGTTAATCATTAGATTTTAATTAATCTTTTAAAATTCTTGAAATGTTGAGAAATCCCAACATTTCAGAATTATTTCTTGGAAGAAATCTCATCAT
Organism: Myotis yumanensis; assembly: GCF_028538775.1. Taxonomy (NCBI): domain Eukaryota; kingdom Metazoa; phylum Chordata; class Mammalia; order Chiroptera; family Vespertilionidae; genus Myotis; species Myotis yumanensis. The sequence goes on along the minus strand of NW_027223759.1, from coordinate 28,510,162 downwards.
AAAGTATAAGATGTTGTTTGTCTTTAAACATAGTCAGACAGTGATATGAATGCCCTTCAGTTCATTAGTTTGGTACAGTTTACTAGTATATTGATTAAATACTTCACATTAATGATTTGACAAGGACATCTCATAAGGCCTTCAACGACTAGAGCCCCAATTTCTATAATATTCTGCATTACACTGCCACCTAGAGGCTCATTCTATTATGGTACAATAGCTAGAACAATCTGCCATTGTCAGTATTGTTATTAAATTTTTTTTTTTGAAAAATCAGAACAATAATAACCCAGACATTAGCACCTGCTTTCTTTTATGCAGAAATATTCATCTATTTGACAAAGGATTCACAAAGGATTCACAAATCACACTAAAAGAAAAAAATCTCAATAATTGTATTGACTTTGTTGGATTATCTGTTTAATAAAACAAAAAAATATTATATTTTAAAAATATTTAGATTAAAATCTATTAAAATTTAAAGGTGTAGGGTTTCCTATAAGAAATTTTTTTAAAAATTTGTTATTTTGCATATGAAAAAACATAAGCCCGGAAAGGAAAACACATTATAAGCATTTGTTGAAGGTCTTAAAACCAGTTGGTAAATTCAGATTTAACCCTCAGTTATTGTGACTCACAGCTGGAGATTGTCTTGTAATTTGGCTTTCTTCATTAAGAAAGCGTGCTCACTAATGTGCTGGAGAGAGCACCAGGAAGTCATGGAGATAATTAGCGAGACGAGGGGCGTTCAATCATCATTTTATGGAATAGAATTAAATGTCCTGTGAAACAACACTACGGGTGTACAGAGAGATCTGATGCTTGAAAAACAAAAGAAGTCTTAGGGACATAACCTTGAGGCAGAAATGCAGCTCAAAGTGAAGCTCATTACTGTTTTATAACTAACAATGTTATTAAGACAAAAGATAGATATCATGGCTGCTGTATTTTTTAGTCGTGTAAAAGAAAAAATACTCTATATGCCTCAGGAATTATATAAGAAAAATAGAGAGGGGCTGAATAATCTTTGGTCTTAACACGTGATTCTACATGAAAAGAAAGGGAGAGAAAGCCAAGAACAGTTTTTTGTTTTCTTTTTTCAAATCTTAGCAGTCATTTCTACACCACAATTTTGCAACATGAAAATCTGTCTGTTACAGTTTCTTGAGGTTTTAAAACATTATCTTTAGTGCTAAATCATGTGTGAAATTGACAATTCTAAATCCTATTCAAAAAAATTTATCTGAGAAGTCCTTTTACCAGAATAACTGAGACATTATTACTGAAGTTATTACTTTTTTAAACCTGTTCAGAAAAATCCCAAATTTAAAAAGATAATGATTTTTTAAATGATCAAATATTCAATTGCATGGGAATGATCCTAGTTTATTTTATTTTTAAAGCCTCACCTGAGAATACATTTTTTTCATTGATTTCAGAGAGAGAAAAACATCGATGTGAGAGAAACATCTATCGGTTGCCTCCCTTTGTGCCCTGACTGGGGATTGAACAACCTTTTGGTATATAGGATGGCACTCCAACCAACTGAGCCACTTGACCAGGGCAGAATAATCTTATTTTTTAAATCCCAAATACATGCTTTTCGAAATTCCCTGCTGCTTACACAGGATAACTAATATAATTATTGAGGTAGAAATAAATTTGCAGCAGTCCCTGTGATACTTGTAATAGGGATGGGAGGCCCCTCCCACGTGGCCACAGGGCACCAGCATAGTGAGAACAATGAACGGCGATTATCTGGATGTCTGCTCTCCTCTGTGGAAGCTGCTCCTGAGAGCCCGGCACAGCAGAGAAAACTCCATGATTCAGTACTGGGTGGCTCCTTCATTATTCAGTATTTGGTGGCTTCAGGCCCTTAATGAACAGTTCTGGTTTTTATGGTGTGTTTTTAGGAGAGAGCAGAGAAAGATTATATTTGTGGGACCCAGAGCCTGTTGAGAGAATCCACGGCCTTTATGGATACTAATAGCAAATGAAAACACTAAAGAAAAAAGCATGACTGTCCAAGTTGGGAGAATGCTAAGGGAGAAGGGTACAGCCACCTCCTTAGGTTACTTCATTCACATAATTGCAATTTTTGGCTTTCAAATTCCCTAGACAAGATCAAAAATATAATTTTTAAAGTATTTTCCAGCAAAAAATGAAATCACTTCTCCGTTAGCAACTTTCGCCAACCTCTGATTTCAGAACACACTCCCTCTTCCCAAGATGTAATAACCTGCCTTTGAATCAGGGGTGATCTGGCCCGCCCTGGGTGAGGCTGGTATTTACACCAGTAACAGGAAGATGTCTTTTCCTTTCTCTAAACCAGTGGTTCTCAACCTTCCTAATGCCGCAACCCTTTAATACAGTTCCTCAGGTTGTGGTGACCCCCCATTTCATTGTTACAAATTGAACATAATTAAAGCATAGTGATTAATCACAAAAACAATATGTAATTATATATGTATTTTCCAATGGTCTTAGGCGACCCCTATGAAAGGGTTGTTCGACCCCCAAAGGGGTCGCGACCCACAGGTTGAGAACCGCTGCAACGAAAAGGCTTTATTCTTCTCAGTAGTACTTATGACCATGTGGGATACTATGTCTTTTGTCTTATTAGTTATTTTTTTCATTATCTGTCTCTTCACCCACACCTCAAGTTGCCAGGTAAAATACAGCCTTCTGACTCTGTTTGAATGGAAATTTCAGGAGGGGACTTGTTTTGTTGTTGCTTTTCATTTAGTCTTTTTTTCCTCACATGCTAGAAAAGTACATGGTGCTTAGTGGGAACTTGACAGATATCTGGAATAGAGAAACTCAGGTTCCTGCCAAAATGGTGCAGTTGGTCCCTAACTAAAGTCCATTCTCACAAACTAGAGAGGGGCAGAGATCCGAGGAGAAGTTACTGAACTCACAGGCCGTAAGTACGCTCCACCTCCCCAGCCAGTGACTCCTCTCCATCTTCCCCAAACCCCTTGGGATGGATGATGGATTACAAACCAGGAGAACGTCAGCACCCAGATGCTGCCTGGTCTTAACTGTCGAAAGTGAGATCTTCTTAGCGGGATGGCCCCACAGACTTCCCCAACCAGCAGTGGGTCTCAGCAGTCTGGCCCTGCTCTGGACTCTGCCAGAGCGCACCTCTCTATGGTCTGACCTTCCTTCTGTCCCCACCACGATAAAGTAGCTGGTCCTCTCCTTGGAACCTGAGCTCACAGGCAGAAATAGCTCCCCAGCTGAGTGGTGCAGCCACCCGAAGGGAAGGCCAAACACCTGTGGGACACGCCTATACCTGAGCCGCAGAATTACTGGACATGCATTCCAGGATTTTAAAACAGACATTGGGCCCTAACTGGTTTGGCTCAGTGGATAGAGCATCGGCCTGCGGACTGAAAGGTCCCAGGTTCAATTCCAGTCAAGGGCATGTACCTTGGTTGTGGGCACATCTCCAGTAGGAGGTGTGCTGGAGGCAGCTGATAGATGTTTCTCTCTCATCGATGTTTCTAACTCTCTATCCCTCTCCCTTCCTCTCTGTAAAAAATCAATCCTGGCCGAAACCAGTTTGGCTCAGTGGATGGAGCGTCGGCCTGCGGACTGAAAGGTCCCAGGTTCGATTCCGGTCAAGGGCATGTACCTGGGTTGCGGGCACATCCCCAGTGGGAGATGTGCAGGAGGCAGCTGATCGATGTTTCTCTCCCATCGATGTTTCTTACTATCTATCTCTCTCCCTTCCTCTCTGTGAAAAATCAATAAAATATATTTAAAAAAAAAAAAATCCTATATAATAAAAGGGTAATATGCAAATTGACCCTAACAGCAGAACAACTGGGAATGACTGGTCACTATGACACACACTGTCCACCAGGGGGCAGACACTCAATGCAGGAGCTGCCCCCTGGTGGTAAGTGAGCTCCCACAGGGGGAGCTCTGCTCAGCCACAAGCCAGGCTGATGGCTGCCAGCACAGCGGTGGTAGCGAGAGCCTTTCCTGCCTCCTCAGCAGAGCTAAGGATGTCCGACTGCAGCTTAGGCCTGCTCCCCGCTGGCAAGTGGACATCCCCCGAGGGCTCCCGGACTGCCAGAGGGATGTCTGACTGCCAGCTTACTCCCAATCCCCCGGGGAGTGGGCCTAACCCAGCAGGTGGTCATCCCCCGAGGGGTCCCAGACTGCGAGAGGGCACAGGTTGGGCTGAGGGACCCCCCAAATGCACAAATTTTTGTGCACCAGGCCTCTAGTAAAATATATTTTTAAAAAAACACCAGACATTGGACACAGACTTAAGTGGATAAGGATGGAAATTAACTATAGGAAGCAACCATACCAAATCATTTAAAATAATGCAGCAGAACTGATAGGTATACAAATTGTTCACAACCTAGAACACAAAAGTGTCCCAAATGGATATGAAGACAAAAAAAAAAAAAGTGACTCCAATACACACCTCCTTTTAAATAAAATGTCCCTCTCTGCTCCTCTTCTAGCCTCAGCTCACTACGGCCTTTTCTGTGTTGTGCTTTCACAAAATCAAGCATGCGAATAGCTTAGCGAGTGTCTAGTGCAATGCCTCCACTCTCCAGTCCATCCTTCCTTGATTCCTAAAGGAACCCCCCCACTCGCCTGTGGTCCCAAGACAACTCCTGCTGTTCCCCGATGCAGGGAGTGGAGGGCTGGGGTGAAGATGGCTACCTCTCTAGTCCATCCCCCTCCTCTCTCAGAATCTGGGTGAACTTTGACAAAACACTGAACCTCTTATGCTTCACTTTCTCCCTCTGAGAAATAGGAATAACAAAAATATCCATGTCATGGAGCTTTTGTGAAGGTTCCAAATGACCACCCATAGAGAAAGAACCTAAGCACAGTGCCCAGTATAATCTAAGATCTAAACAAAACTAGCAATGAATTATTTTAGATGTGGTTAATATTATTCTAGTGTTATGTCTATATGCTACCAGTCATTCAGAGAAGCTGGGCTTTTGGATTTTGCGATTTGACACAAATGAAGTAAAAAAGCAGAAGCCTCCCGGTCAAGGTGATCTGTTATTAGTAGCAGATGTGAGGAGGGTATAGGGAGAAGGCAGGAATGGATATGATAAATAGGCCCAGGGCGCCCTCTGGTGGTAGTAATGGAGAAATGCGGGAGGCAGGGGCCATTGTTCTTGCTCACCTGCCCACACACACTCAGGCTCCACCCCAGGCCAGTGCCTTCAGGGAGCCCCTGGACTCCATGAAGATAATGTCAGAAGAGGATGGGAGACCACTCACTGTGCTGCATCAACTTCCTTCTTCCTTCTTCCTCCTCCCTACCCTCCTTCCTCCCTTCTTTCCTTCCTCCCTCCCTTCCTTCCTTCCTCCCTCCCTCCCTTCCTTCTTTCCTCCCTTCCTTCCTTCCTCCCTCCTCTCCTTCCTCCCTCCCTTCCTCCCTCCCTTCCTCCCTCCCTCTATTCCTTCCTTCCTTCCTTCCTTCCTTCCTTCCTTCCTCCCTCCTCTCCTTCCTCCCTCCCTTCCTCCCTCCCTTCCTCCCTCCCTCTATTCCTTCCTTCCTTCCTTCCTTCCTTCCTTCCTTCCTTCCTTTCTTCCTTCCTTTCTTCCTTCCTTCCAGAGCTATCCATGCAGATGCTTGGGGAAAGAACATTCGGAAGGAGGGAAAAACAAGGATGAATGCAGGAAGGTGGGAGCGTGCTTGGCTTGCTCAGGGATCAGCATGGAAGCCAGTGGGGCGGGTCCAGGACTCTCTGGTCAGATACAGAAAAGCTTTAGTTGGGGTCTTCTAGCTCCCACCCCATTGTTTCCATGACACCCATCAGATTCCTGAGAGGATGCAGGACAAATTACTCAGAAGGCCAAGCCAACAGCAAAGAGTAACTTCTGTGGTTATTGTGAGATTGTAACAATAACAAGAGAACACTGGTGATGGGAGGATATTTATTTGTTTGCTTTTTTTTTAATAAGGCCATTTATTTCTCTGGATCTCTGAGCCTCTGGGCAGGAGATCATGGCCAGGGAATCTTCGGGTGCTGAGCGCAATGCCCGTGGGAACTCGGGCTGTGGGTGGCTTCACAGGCAGACAGCGGGGAGAGCCACTGTCAGTCTGATGAACACTTTAAAGAGAAAGCAGCCCGACCCCACAGGCATGTGCTCAGATTCCAGGGTCTCAGGGCAGAGACCCTGCTGTCTTCCCCCCTGAATGCCCGCTGCCCAGCATTGTGTCCGGCACAAAGAGAGACTCAATCAATTGAAAGTGAACTCAGTTGGAGCAAAAGGGAGTATTTTGTTAATCCAAGACGAGGCAGATGATGCAGCTGCAGTTCCCAGCTAGCAATTCCAGGGGGAGTGTTGAAAGAGCTGTTTGTGCTGGCGTCCCAGGGTCTTTACAGAAGCTTTCAAATACAGCTGCACGCTTGGCCATACTCAACCGGTGCAGCTGGCGTGGGGAGCCGGGGCCTCCTGCCCTTCCCACACCTCGCCCACAGCCTCGCAAGCCCAATCCGGGCAACTCCCGAATTGTTCCAGTCCCACTGGTAACCACCAGCAGATGCCTGGAGAGGCGAGGGCTTGTGTTGGTTTGGCAGTAAATGCAATTGGTTTCGGAGCTTTCCATTCCTCCCTCTCCCCCTCCCTCCCCTGGGCAACCTGATCATCCAACTAGTGTTGGAGAAAACAAGTGCCTGCAAACTGCTTGTGGGTCCAAGGCCTCCTGCCAGAGCTCCCACAGAAAACCACTGAGTTTCAGACACAGAAAACAGAAGCGAGTGCGGTTACAGAAACGCCAAGCCCAGGCCATGCACGCACTTCTGGGATGACAGGCCAGTGTTATAGCACAGAAAGTTTCAGGGTTTTTCATCACAGAGTCATTATGTTTTACATAACTTTTCCCTTCAAGGCGTCCCTCCTAGATATTGACGTCCAACTGGTGTTCCCGCCAACACTTGGAGTAATGGAAAGAAAGACAGAGGCTCTGTCCTTCTCTGCTCTCTGACCAGGGTGGGTCATTGGACCTCCTGGACCCACCCTCTGCGTCTGGAAAATGGGTGCAATAAGCCTTCCTCCATCCCAATAAGGTGGGATGAAGGATGCCTGTGAACACAGGAAAACGTTGAAAAAGAAAATCAGAAGCTGTAACGTTTCTGAGAGGGTGTACAGTTGTCCAGAATTTCCCTGGCTTTGCTGCATTTCTTTCATATCTTCCTTAATTTCAAACTCTTGGTCATATTTCATCCTGACTTAGAGCCCAGATGCTTAATTATACAAACAAACAAAACTATGAAAACAAAACAAAGATCCGCAAATATGATATTGAGAGGCGCCAATATAATCAGGTCAGAGAGGTCAAGGAACAAACGGCACCAGAGCGTTACCAGAGTGTTACATTTAACAAGCACCAGAGCAATCAGGAAGGTTAGGAGGGGGAGATGGAACAATCAACTTTTATGGGACACAGCTGCAGCCAGGGAGGTTACGGAGATGGCTGCAGCCCGGGAGTAAACTGAAAAGCAAGCAACCTGATAAGAAAGTGGACAGGCATTAATTCACAACGGCGCCAAGATTCCCAGAAGAGTGACCCCTTTGCTTCCCCCGTTTGCTCCCCCCGTTAGCTAGAAAAAGTATATAACCTATGCCTGAACCCTTAGTCGGGGCTCACGGCCGCTGCTCTGCCGCGTTCAGAGTGAGTTGTTGTGGGCCCCAACATGTTGGAAGCTAAATAAACCCCTTGCGTTTGCATAGAAAGCGTCTCTTGGTTCTTTGTGACAGCGGCTTGCACCCCGGACTTTACAATATGTACTTATTCCTGGTAAGTTTGAAAGGCTTGAAGTCCTTACATGAAAGGTAAACGGCTCGCCTCAGCTTTCTGTTCTCAGTTACCCCAGCTGTGAAGGCAGAGGGTCAGAGCGGCTGGTTCCCTGAACAAGCAGGCGTCTGGCCCGGCCCGTGACAATTACACGTGGAACGTGCTCACCGGGAAATCATGCCAGTGTTGCTCCAATGCAAAACCAGGTTCTCTGGTTTTAAAAATCCAGAGTCCCTGGCCCTGCCCCAGACCCGCCTGCCCCACGTGTCCAGGGAGGGGACTGAGCATCTGTGTTCTTAGGCAGCCCTTCAGGTGTCCTCAATAGCAAGCCCGTTCCCGGAGCAGTGATCTTACTTAGAGCCTCCGAGTGATCCCATTTCAGTACGTATCTGAGTGCCTGCCCTGTGCTCACTTCCACTGATGGCATCATGGTTTCGATTCTTTTCCTCCCTTTCAGCTTCTGTGGTTATTGTGAGATTGTAAAACAAATGACAGACACAGCTCTGTCGAAAATTACTCTATGGCCAAGTGAGACTGCCCAGGAATTTAGGAATTGGCTCTGATATTAAAGGAGGCAAGTGACAATTCTGTGGTCCCACCCTCCTTCCTGGGAATCCTACCTCCTTAGTTCACAAGATGGGAAAACAGGTGTCACTGTGTGAAGGACAGGCATTGAAATCCAAGTTTTCAATAAGTCTCTCGATTTGCACATTAAGAAATTTTACTAGGCAACCACCTCTGATTTTGAAGAAGTTTGAAATCTTCTGTGCACAGTTTAGTGACCCCCAGACAGGACAGAGAAAAAGGCAGGCTTTGTTACTTAATACACTCTGTTACTTTGGACAATTTACTTAAGACCCATAAGCTTCGGTTTTATCCTGTGTAAAAGAAGATAATCATTTCCTTATGTCCAAAGGATTGTATGAGATAAGGATGTTTATCGCATATGAAGTGCTTCATGATGCTCAGAGTTCATTTCACAGTGATTTTTATAATTTTAAAAAATATGTTAATTTTAAGTTTTATCCATAAGCTATGACATTAATGATAAGGCTATAAATTTTCTCTTGACTATTTCTTTTCTTACTCTTGATCCTCTGGTTGGATTGAAATAAAACAGAATCCATTTTGGAAATGCAGGCGCCAACTTTAGCCAAAGTTTAATGCCAGGTTTCCCCCCTCTTTTCTGTACATAAGAACCTGTGGGCTTGCTAGGTTTGGAGAAGGAGTGGTGTGCTCTTCCTGCCCCACCCCACAGCTGCCGGACCCCCTGAGTCAGGACCCCCTCCCAGTAGTCCCCTCCACTACGAGGGCCTGGCCATGTCCTTCACACAAGCTCCCAAGGTCACAGACCTAGTTGCTAGCCCTGGCCCACACAGACCTTTCCTCCTCTGGTCCTGTCACCCCAGTGGGGAGAGTTGATCCAATACTTGGTTCCTATTTCTGTGGAAACTCCAACCTGCCCCCTCAGGCTGTTTTAGTGAAGCCACTGGCTGTTACACCACAAAGACACAGAACTCCAAAACCATCCCTCTCACCCCACCACACTCACCCCATTGTGTGGCTCAAATGAACCAAACAAAAGGCTGAGTAGATTTCTAAAGAACAAAAAGCATTGTTTTTAGTAATCAACTCCTGCAAAAGAGGGAGGGAGAGTAGAACACGGACAAAGCCAGGCTTTCACTCTGTCTCCAGGGAGAGGTGACAGATTGGTAAGCTCATAAAAATCATGCAAAACCAACAACGCACAGGTTAATGTCTACAGTGAATCCTCACACCTTGCCTTTGCCCAGAATTAACGCCTGGGAGATGAGAGGTTCCTGGTAATAGATATTGCTCAACAGGGCAGAACTACTATTTTTGCTATTATCTGGATCCTTCCAGGGTGTGCTGTGGCTTGACTGTAAGACGTGCCTCCTTGAAACCAGACTGCCTTCCCTTCTCCTGCATCCTGATTGCTTGCTGGTGGAGCCTGCATGCCTCAGGTTTCCTTTGTTTCACTTCCCTCTACTGGTTAAAGTTGGGTACTACACACTCAGTCCTTCCCCAGAAACAAAGACAACTGGGAATCACAACACTAAAAAAGCAAAATGTGTCCTTGGGTGTATGACCTTGGGTGTATGACAAGTACCATAGGATACCCGTGCTTACAAATGTGATAGATACCATAAAGGAGAAAAACAGGGTGTTGTGCACCTTATCTCTTGCAATTCAAACTCTTGATATCAAAACTCAGGACCCAAATAAATTTTGATACATTTTTAGATCTACCCCTTGCATTCAACCTTTTCCTTCTCACTGTTCAAAATGTAGAAAATAAATATGTCCACATAAAGTAATATCCCTCACTAAAAAAACTCATAAGTAGAGTAGACTCGATATCAAAAGATACCTGTATTTACCGCTTTTGTTTCCTTTTTTATTTTGTCTCTCTACTGTGAGGGCAAGATCTCTGGTTTACTCTTGTGTACCCTGTGCCTTGTAAAATAAATAACTGAATATATGGATGGATGACCAGTGCACTGGCCAGCACACCTTTTCCCCACCATTCTAACTTTTCTCAAGACTTTTCCAAGCTTTGGTTGCACTATGCCTATTTCTATGTTTCTTAATTTTCTTGTGTGTTGATTTACTGATTTTAGTATTGGGCACTTTGGTCTCTGAATGGATATATCAAGGTAGAATCTGGTAGGGATTGGGTGGGGGAAGTGCATGGTTTCAGAATAAACTCAATATACATTTACTTGAGACCTATCGATTTTTATGGTCAAGGCATGCTGAAGAGAGTACGGGAATGGGGCAGGGGAGTGCTGGAGCAAATTTTTGCCTGCTTTTTGGGAGACTCTTTTCATTGCTTCAGAGTTTAATGCACATGGCATGTTTTAAAAGAACATCTTTCCTAGCCCACTCCATCAGTATTTCAATTAGTTGAAATTTCCCATGGAATTTGGCATATGATCTTCCCTTATCCATATAATATTGCTGGTAATTTTTTTGGTCAAAATAAGCTAACAAGGACACTCAGAAGACATAGATTAGGCACACCTAGTCTACCATCGTGCTTATTGCCAGACTGAGTCTGAGTTGAACTGGGTTAGGGGATGTTTGTAACTTTGACCTTAGCAAGCATTTGGTCTTTCTCATTATCCAGTTGAACTTAAAACATTTCTTAGGTTGAATGTGAAAGACGTGATGACATGACTCACTGCCAAGGGATCAGGGCCAACCACACAGGTCAAAAGTTACTTTCTGTGATGAGCAGGTCACCAACGCAAATGGACTTTCCACATAGCTGCACAGAAGGGAGTGCAGGCCGCTGGCTTGTCCAGAAGACCTAGATAGAGGCCAGTCCTCTGCCCCCATTAACATTTCTGGAAGCAGAGGGAAATTTAGGGTTTCCTTATAAAACAGTGTAGGTTTAAAGAGGCAGCCAAATCACTAGATCTTAAGGAGGGGTAAATAGAGTCACACTGAAAAATAGTCTGGGCCTTGAGGGAACACGCATCCTGGCGATCTCTGTGGTCATGAAATGGTGTGCTGGAGTTATGAGCCATTCAGGCAGAAAGGCCAACTGTGAAAGCAAAAGGCTTTCATCTGGGTAAACACACATTTTAGAGAAGTGCTGAGTGGAACTCACTAGATGCTTTTCCAAACAGCCATGGTAGTGGAATCAGGCAGATCTGCAAATCTCCTTATGTGACTGGATGTGGGGCCGTGGGCTGTGTTGAAAGAATTGGAAAATTTGCAGACCACCTAAGTTTTCCAAGAAATATTACAACACAGCTAGAAGCTGAGTAATACGATAGCCTCAAGAGAGAGAAGGAGAAAGCAAAAGAGCCCAGAATGGTATCTTCTTAATCAGGAATGATTTTGAGAATTTTGTGATTTCCAGAAGACAATCTGAAGTAGTTCATCTGCATTAAGAATTTGGCTCAGTGGAAGTTAACTGAGAAGATCATTTAAAAATATAGTTTCTGGGTCAGAGCTGTCTGGGTTGTGGCTTTGATATCTGAAAAAAAAATCCATTGATTATGTTTTATAGCCAGGCATGGGGGGTCTCTGATACAGAACATAGAGATATATATGAACATATTTAAAATATGAGATTAAATATTGCTTCCACAATATTATTCCCCTCCTTAAAAACTTATTATGTTGACTAATTTCAAGCCATGATGGAATAAAATGTAACAGACTATGCTCAGCTATAAACAACCAGTAAACAAGACAAACTATATAAAATAACCATTTCCAGATATTGGTTAACAGGCATTATAGACCTATGTCCCAGGAAGGAAAACAAATGACGTGAACCTCATCACACACACACACACACACACACACACACAGGGCCTGGTGCTCAGGAGTGACCCCAAACATATCTGTTTTGTTAAGTTGAGCAGAGCTCAGAGTTCAGAAGAGGAAGTGACTAAAAATTGTGGGGTAGAATTTAGGATAAGAGGAAGCTACACAGGAAAATAGTTCCAGAAATGTCCACAGAGCTCCCCTTGAGTCTGTGGCTGAGTATTGAACCACACATCTATGATCCCAGGCAAAGAAAGACCAGGATACTTTAGCTGGACAAATCTGAGCTCATACAGGGCAAACCATGATATCATTTTCAGAATAAAGAGTTGTCACACTACTATATTTGTGTTGCAGATAATGGATTCTGAAGACTTCATAATTATACTCTCTACACAAGGTTAATCAGCTCAAATTAATAGCTACTTTCAAAGGCCACCTCTGAGCTGCCTGTGAGATGGAGCCCAGTGAGATTTTATGTCACTCCCAGAAGTGCCACATGAAAAACACCTCAAGGGGAATATAGGCAGGAGACACAGGGCAGGTTCTGTCCACTAACACAAACACTAGTTAGACTCACGTTTGATGTGGCCAATTTAAGTTCGTTTGTTTGCGGATTGTAGGGGAAAGGGGAAAGTATTGTGTGCAAACATTATGAGGAAATAGTGTGTTGTTTCCTTTGTCTTTCCCCACTTGAAATTTTGTCACTGATACTCAAGGGGGCGCTATCATCACATCGTTTCTCGCTGGCAGCTCTGTCATTGCAAATGCAAAAATAACATTGCAGTTCTCACCAGTGCTTCTTTTTTGATTCACTCCCCAAATTACACTTATTATTTCATGGACCCTAGCAGTGGTCAGCAAATCACAGAAAACACATTTTCCACTATGATCCGATATTCACTTTCTCTCTTTTCATAAATCACTCTTTTGCTATGTGTGAGGAACTTTGGCATTATCTATACTATTTTAATTAAATTTACAAAATAATGACATAAAGCATTAAATTGTTTTCAGAGCCCATTCATGCATTTCAACCTGCTGTTTAACAAACATTTTTTCACAAGGTCCAGATGAGTCTTACCAGCCTTATTGTTTAACCTCCGCTGACCAGATGTATTTACATGGCAGAATATATTAAAGTAATTTTAAAATAAAATGTTCTGGGCAGCTATTCATGTTGCAGGACAATATTATCCCCCTTTTCTCGTGTTTGCTTAAAAGGGAGGAGACTTTTATTCCCTTAGAGGGTAATGAATGGGGGAACATATTTATTCTCACATTTTACTCCCTTTCTCATTTCTCCCAGTGAAAGCAGGAATGACTTCTGATTGGTGGCATTGGGAGTAAAGAATCAGCTCACATGTCTCAGCCTCTTGAAGATTTCCTATCACTTTGTGAGAGGCTGGTCTCTGAAGACACAGACCTTCTCCGCTGGCAAGTCCAGTGATCTATCAGGGCATGTCAGGGAACTCCACTGTGAATGCTTATGCCACATTCTCCAATTCAGCCTTATCAACAATAAGGATGATAACTTGCTCCTCATTTAGTTGGTTCCAAACCCAGGAGCTTAACTCTCTCAAGCCCTATGTTAACATATTGGTGTAGTGGCCAGGAATCAAATCCAGGTCAACTGCTTGGAAGGCAGTCTGCTCAACTCTACCCTTTGCCTATTGTACTTTATCTTTTCCCATGAACACCTATACTACCACCATTTGGGCACACCATTACATCCTGCACACACACACACACACACACACACACACACACATTCCTTCCTTACTCCTTGAATTGAAAAAGTACACTTGAAGGATGGAAGTGTGTTCCTCATGGTAAAGGGAGGGCTGGGCCATGTTTTGGAGTGCAGAATAGCTACCACTTGGGACGTTAAGAATAGAAGACCTCCCCAGGTTGACATTGGACAGATGCTCAGTGTATTGGTCATAAGAAGACTTCTTGTCTCCCATTAGCTCTCAAGTGACAGGAGTGGGTTTGTCATGTGACGATGTGTTCCCTGTGTCTTTGTAGAAGATGTAAAAATATTTTTTTTAATGTGGAAGGAGCCTACTGGCAGACCCACCAGTAGCCCAGGGCAGTAGCCGGATCTGCCACCTGTTGGCTTGGAATCTTCCCTGACCAAATGGCTTCCAAAGGCACTGTGATTATTTTTCTTTGTTTATGTGTACGTTGGTCCATAAAGGTATGTGTTTAATTTTATAAGTAGGTTAAGGTAGATACAGTGAAGTGAGAGTAAACCAATTTGCTTTGAAAAAAGTAAAAACAATAAGAACAGAAAGACTGATTAGGTCTTTTTAATATCTACACTAATAAAAGAGAAACATGGTAATTGGCGTACGACCGCTACCCTTTTCATTGGCTAATCAGTGAGTATATGCAAATTAACTGTCAGCCAAGATGGCGGCCGGCAGCCAGGCAGCTGGAAGCGAACATGAGGCTTGCTTGCTGCGGACTCCAACATTCCCCGCCTCACTTTCCGGCCTCTGAGCTACAACTCTAAAACTATGTACTATGTTGCAAATAAGAAAATAAACAAAACCCCAGAAACTGGCTTTCATTCAGCTGGGCTTTAGCAACATTGTATCGATGTTTTCAGCTGTGAGGCCTCAGAGCTAAAGCTGGCCCAGAATAAATAAAAAGAAAACAAGGAGCAGTTGGAAGCTTCAGTCACTCGCTTCGGGAAAACAGCCCTCAGCCCTTCACCCAGACTGGCCAGGCACCCCAGTGGGGACCCCTACCCTGATCCAGGACATCCTTCAGGGCAAACCAGCCGGCCCTCACCCGTGCACCAGGCCTCTATTCTATATAGTAAAAGGGTAATATGCCTCCCAGCACCGGGATCAGCGTGACAGGGGGCAGCACCCAAACCCCCTGATCAGCCCTGCTCTGTGCCTGATAGGGGGGAGCTCCCCAATCCCCTGATTGTCTTGCACCTCTGTGTTTGACAGGGTGCAGTGCACCAACCCCCTGATCGGCCCTGCTCTGTGTGTGACAGGGTGCAGCGCACCAACCCCCTGATCAGCCCTTCTCTGTGGGTGATAGAGGGTGGCGCCCCAACCCCCCTCCACAGGCCTTGCTCTGTGTGTGACAGGGTAGAGCCATAATCTCCCCATTGGCCCTGCCCTGAGTGTGACAGGGTGCAGCGCCCCAACCCCCTGATCCACCCTGCTCTGTGTGTGACAGGGGGCGGTGCCCCAACCCCCTGATAGGCCCTGCTCTGTGGGTGACAGGGTGCAGTGCCCCAACCCCCGGATCTGCCCTGCTCTGTGTGTGACAGGGGGCGGTGCCCCAACTCCCCTATCGGCCCTACTCTGTGAGTGACAGGGGGGAGCTCCTCAACCCCCTGATCGGCCCTGCTCTGTGCATGACAGGGTATGGAGCCCCAACACCCCTGATGGGCCCTGCTCTGTGCGTGACAGGGGGTGGCACCGCAACCTCCCCATCGACCCTGCCTTGAGTGTGACAGGGGGCAGTGCCCCAACCCCCCAATCAGCCCTACCCTGAGCGTGACTGAGGGTGGCATGGCAACCTCCCGATCCGCCCTGCTCTGTGCATGACGGGGCGGCGCCCCAACTCCCCAATCGGCCCTGCTCTGAGCCTGACCAGGGGCTGCGCCTAGGTATTGGGCCTGCCCTCTGCCACCCGGAAGCAGGTCTAAGCCAGCAGGTCGTTATCTCCCGAGGGGTCCCAGACTGCGAGAGGGCACAGGCCAGGCTGGGGGACCCCCCTCCCCCGAGTGCACAAATTTTTGTGCACTGGGCCTCTAGTATACAATAATTTAGTAGAACACTGTATTTTGAGATGATAGGTGAGCCAACAATCTCAAGAATAACAGCCAACTGTTCAGCTTCAGCTTCCGGATCCTGGAAGATGAAATGTCCGGGTGCTTCTGCCAATTATAAAGTGGTGGTAATTAGTCACAATCCTGCAAACAGTAAAATCAGAATGTAATGAACAAGGGAGCAGTGAGGGGAGGAGTTGGCGAGGCAATAGAAGTGAGGAGGGCACAGAGTAGTGGATTCCCTGTCTATTCTGTATTAACTACACTCCCTTTATGGAATCAGTCTCTTTTTAAAATATATTTTTATTGATTTCAGAGAGGCAGGGAGAAGGAGAGAGATATAGAAACATCAATGATGAGACTCCTGCACACTCCATACTGGGGATAGAGCCTACAAACCGGGCATGTACCCTGACTGGGAATTGAACCATGACCTCCTGGTTCATAGGTTGACACTCAACCACTGAGCCATGCCAGCCGGGGTGGAATCAGCCTTTTTATTGTAACTTGTTTAAGTATGAAACAAAAGTGTGTGTGTGTGTGTGTGAGAGAGAAAAACTCAAAGTTGCTTCCCTCTGGTAGTGCTAGAGCAGCTTCAGCTGAATTAGGGAACCCAAATTTGTGTGAACAACTTTCAGAAGATCCCACAATTTATGGGACCCAATATTGCCATCCCCTGTGATCACATTCAGGAATAAATTTCAACATAAAAATGTAGTGGGGCCTGGGCATCTATATTTTTACAAGTTCCAGATTAGTCTTATTTGCCTTATAGTTTAACCTCCACTGATCAGATGTATTTACAGGAAAGAATATATTAAAGTGATTTAAAACTAAAAGATTCTGGGCAGCTTTTTATGTTGGAGGATAATGCTTATCCCCTTTACTCATATTTCCTTAAAAGGGAGGAAACTTCTAATCCCTTGGAGCAGCGATTTTCAACCATTTTTTATCTCATGCTACACTAATAAGCTACTTACTAAAATTCTGCAGCACACCAAAAAAATATTTTTTGCTGATCTGACAAAAAAATGGGTATAATTTTGATTCATTCACACCAGGTGGCTATTGTTGTGTTGGCTGTTGTCATTTTTAAAAAATATGACAAACTAAGGGAAAAGATGTCAGCGCCCCTGACTAAATAGTCAGGGATTGCATACTTTAAAAATTGTTGCTGCACACTGTTTGAAAATTGCTGCCTTAGAGGGTAATGAATGGAGGAAGGCATCTGTTCTGGCATTATGTGCTTCTCTAGTCCAGAGGAGCACATCCATAATAGAGGAATCAGACCAAAGCATGGACAGCAAGCTCTATTCTGAAACTCCAGTAAGTGGAATCTATTCAGAAGAGAGTGGATCGAATGCTAAGGAAACTCAGTTATGCTTTCTTAAGACTTTTCTCAAGGATCCCAATGTATTTTGTCCATGAGGAATAGAAGAGCAGTCTTCAAATACTTGAAAAACTGTCATATGGAAGAGATGCTAGATTTGTCCACTGGGGTCCTGGCAGGTGAACCTGTGGTGGAAATTATGGGAAAGCAGATTTCAGCTCAGTATCAGGAGAGATTTTCTAGGCTTGTTGGAACAGCATTTAGCATTGGTGAGCATCTTTACAACTTTCACATCCATCCCCCTTAAATTCACTTCTTAGTTCTAACTACAGACACCATAGGCCATTAGCCATAGCCAGAACTTATCCATGAAGCAGTCGGATTTTATAACTTCTCATAACACCACCATATAATTAAATGCTAGATCCTCACTGTGGTGGACCAAATAGAAAGCTGATATCATATATATAATCATTGAATCAAGAGCCTGATTCCAAGCTGGTAAATTTCTAGTATAGAGTTGTAATATGAAGACATTTTTAGAATGCCAAAGTCTCCCTTTCTTTGACTCCTTCTCTTAGATAGTGCTTGTATCTGAGACCTTCAACAACCCTCAGGTACAAACTCCAATCCAGGTAGGCGTTTTAATAAAAGGTTAACTTTGAGTAATTGTTAAAACCACGTGTGTTTAAGTTCCTCCTGAGAATGAAAATGTGTTTTCAAATGTTAATTAATTCAGCTTCACAGGAATCCTGACAAGAAACATAGCCAGTATAGAAAGACCCATTTCTCCAGCCCCTTCCATCCCTCCCAAAATGTTTTCCTATGGGAAATAGGAAGAGTTCATTTTATAATGGCTCATCCTTCATCATTAGCTCCTTTGGTAGGGCTGTCTTGACATTAAATTCACATTGTGTACAGTCTTAACAGCAAGAGAGTCGAAATGCTTCCCGTGACAGCCCTGGTGAGACTACGCCCAGCAGGGAAACACAGTGCTTCTCATCTCCTGTGCTCTCTGCAAAGGCTGATCAGATGAAAGCAGGACCTCACACCCAAGCCTTGTGCTCCTTCTCCTTTTCTGCCCAGAAAGTCATAGTCGGTAATGGCAGAAAGTATTATAAAGCTTATCTGATTACTGGTTCAGAAGCCCATTATAAAAGAGAGAGAGAGAGAGATTCATCAATCTATTCTGAATAAGGTCAGTACAGAACACTGCCAAGAAGATGTTGGGTGCAGAGATTAGACAAAATTAAATCAAAAGTTTCTGCTAGGGAAACATAACATGTACAAATGTGTGTTCAAAACATGTATACAGTTTAAATACTTATCATATAGTTGCATGTCTTATCTACATGACATGTACAAGTTGTAAATACATTTTATATGTCTGTTTTATTTGAAGCCTAATGTATGTAGCAATTTTGAACTCGATTTAAAAAAATGTCTGCCCTAGCTGGTTTGGCTCAGTGGATAGAGCGTAGGCCTGCGGACTGAAGGGTCATAGGTTCGATTCCGGTCAAGGGTACATGCCTGGGTTGTGGGCTCAATCCCCAGTAGGGGGCAGCTCTATTCTTAACTTTATTATAATTATTGCTATATCACAATATTTCAGTAACAATGTGATCATCAGTTGGATGCAATGTAACTATCTTACAGATCACATGTTGACCCTCTTACCCATGAGGTATCATCAATAAACCATGCCTACTTTTTTAAATCATTTGATAATTAGCCAAAAGCAAGTCCCATTCATCTATGGGTTTGGGTGGATCAGAGGGTGTAAGGCAGGATTTAAAAACATGGTTACCACTGTTTATGTATACCGTGAATACCTCATATGGCTACCCCTGTTACATGTTCCTATACTAATCACATTTAATGAGGAAACATCTCTTTGTATTGCCCTCCTTTCTGAAATCTTGTTCTGTCATAACCCATGGCTGGATGAGTATTTTTCAAGTCTCAAAGATTGTTTCTTTTAATGTAAAAAATAAAATTTCAACCAAAAAAAAAATCACCTCTTGAAGAGAGTATAACTGGCAGATTTCTTAGGCAACTTCATAATCTAAAGTCCTTGTGGCCATTGCTGGGTGGTAGTCAAAGACATACCACTAGACATTAGTGGGAGTTGCTGACGCTGGTAATGTCATCTGAGTAAAGGTATATTAAATGCTCAGTGTGCTTGATTGAGCAATGGCTCTTTAGAGTTCTGATAAAGACGTGCTGTCCAGAATGATATATTACATTTTCTTCTGTGTGGCTTTATGAATGGAGGCTAACAGAGTCCTTAAATGTGGAAAATAAAACCACAACAGCCAACTAAGCTTTCATTTCAATTTTAAATCTAGCAGGTAAAACAATTTAATGTTGGTTGTTTGGGTGAAATGTCTCCCAAGTCATCTTTAAGAAATGCTTTATCTGTTTTTGTTTTTTAAAGCAGGATTAATCATTCATTCCCAGTGGTCATATGATTAAACATATAATTAAACAGACCCAGACATTATATTGTCAATATAACAATTGACAATGCTTTATAACTGTATCTAATCTAAGTCTCTTTTCACTAAGTTACACTATAAGAAGGAAATTTTAAATATACTTGTGGGGTAATTTAGTAAACTTGTATTGGTGTTTATTCCACTTAATAGAAATTGGTATTGACTTTTTTTTTCCCAAAGTAGAGATGGTAAAAAAGAATCAGCTAAATTGATCACAGAGGAGCATGCTCTCTTAGTTTGTTGCATAGCCTGAATTGTTACCTCCCATCTGGTATAGCTAACACTATTGAAATCAAAACTTTTCATTGTCCTCTTTAATCCACTGATAGCCTCCAAGATCCATCAGTTTTCTTCCAGGTCATCCTAATATATAAAGAGCCAAGGTCCATCACAACCTAAACGTCTGGATGGATGACCAAACACCAGGCGAGGGTCCCAGCCGGCACGGCGGGAGTCAGTCCTGGGTCCTGCCCTGTCTGTCCTGAGGGATCTGTGGGCCCCAGCCGCCCTGGGCTCCGGCGGGCGGGAGCTGTGGGAACAGAGCCATGCTGCCATGGGACTGGCCTCTGGGTCCTTCCCCCTGCATGCAGGCTCCAGGGAACCAGAGCCATGCTGCCATGGGACTGGGCTCTTGGTTCCTCCTCTCCTCCTGCAGGCTCCAGGAAACCGGAGCCATGATGCTATGGGACTGGACCTTACCTGATGGGTCCCAGATTGTGAGAGCGTGCAGGCTGAGCTGAAAGACCCCTCCCCCCCCCCCGCCCCCCCCCCCCCCGCCCCCGAGTGCACGAATTTTCATGAACTGGACCTCTAGTATGAGAGTAATAAACAGACTCTGTAGACACTAGTTCAACTGAGCATAACACATCTCCAATTAGGACTGAAATGTCCTGTTATCCCCAAGTATTCTATGTTTCAAACTAACTACATGAGTTGGCTTGGGTTAATTCCCATCACATCACATCCATACCAAAAGTACAGTCAGGACATGGTCATGCAGTGATGAAGCATAATTTATTTTTATAAATTCTCATTGAGAGCCACAATTTTTCTTTTAGTCATATCACATTGGTCTTTAATTTCCATTGGAAGGTTTGTAAATGATAGTACATTGTGCATCACTGTCTAGCAAATGCAATAAAGTTTCTTTATCAACTCCAGACAATGTAACCACATAAATGTGAATGCTTCCTGTCCCCAGTGGTGAGTTATGCCAAGAAATCTTGGCAACTGCATCTCAAAATTGAAGCCCTCTTCTTCATCTCAGAATATCTGGTTCTAAAGGGATTATGGATTCATTTTGTATATTTCCTCCAGATTTTTAATAATTCATCAAAGCTAGGATAAATTTAGTGGATAGGCCACAGTGCCCTTAGTACCTGAGGAGCTGCCCCATCTTCAGTAGTAGTCCATCAACACCTTGGTAGGCACCCTGTCAAATTTTTTACTCTGTTCATAAAATTATAGTTGCTCCTTGATATCCACAGGGGACTAATTCCAGGACCCCCTTGGTAGCCAAAATCTGAGGATGCTCAACTCCCTTACATAAAATCACATAATATTTTGCATATAACATACACATACCATCTCAAATACTTTAAATCATCTCTAGATCTTACAATACTCAATACAATGTAAATGCTATGTAAATAATTGTTATACTACATTGTTTAAGGATCAACTTTATGGATTTTTGGGGGTTGGGAAATATTTTTCCAAATATATTTTTGTTGATTTCAGAAAGGAAGGGAAAGGAAGTGAGAAATAGAAACATCAATGATTAGAGAGAATCATTGATCAGCTGCCTCCTGCATGCCCCCTCCTGAGGATTGAGCCCACAACCAAGGAATCAAACTATGACCTCTTGGTTCATAGGTTGATGCTCAACCACTGAGCCACACTGGCTGGGCAGTTTTTGATGTAGGGTTGGTTGAATTAAAATGTGAAACACATGGATACGGAGGGCCAATTGTAGTCAATTTCTTGATAGAACATCCTCTAGTTTCAATAGCCTCCTGCTTGGGAACTTCCAAATGTGTAGCTGTTTAGTAATGAGAGACTAAGTAAGAATCACAACTGTGGGCCACTGACATTTTTCAATCTTTTATTGGAGCCATTTTTCCATCCCTAACCCCAGCAATGACCAGTTGCAACTTGATTCTGCACTTGAATTTCTCTGGAAATGATTCTTTTTTTTTGCTGCTAATCAATACTTATTTGTCCTCAGTTTACATTTTATTCATACCCATTTACTTACACCCCTTCTGAATATATTACCTCAAAATTCCATTGAGAAGCCTTTTTGATGAATTATCTCAATACTTGTATGACCTCAAAGCTCTGCAGTCAGCTTAGTCCCAAAGGTTCTCTATCCTTCTTTCCTCATTTTCCTTCCTCCAAAAATTGCATTAGCCATCTCACTTGAACTTGATGTCAATTATGGTTTTTTTATTATCAAAAAGACAAAACTCCACAAAGCATATTACCCAAGACTTTAATAAAGGCATGGATGTGACCGGCAGGGTGACTTTGTGGGCTAATGCCCTTCTGTGAAATAGAAGCATATTGGACTGAGGATCCTCCCACGCCAGACCTGATTTGTGCAAAGCATAGAAGACCAAACACACATAAACAATATGATAAACACCATGCTGGATTTAAACATTTAGGGCAATTGCTTCATAGAACCTAACATGCAAATATACACAGATAAATGCTCTTGTTTATTAGGGGATAGGAGGCCTTGAGGACTGACTGCTCCAAGTCCACGCCTTTCAGGGCTTTAGTTTGAAAAACATTGGAACTAGATCTATGAGAGTAACTCTGTGGGATCAAATTCTAACAGAAAGAAAATAGTAATAGTAATCACGGTGCCATTCTTTGTCCTGCTCTAAATCACAGAGCTAGAAGGAACCTTAGCAGTCGTAGTCCGAAGGTCACAGTTCACACATCTGTAGCATCATGTGTGTAATATTACAAACATGTCCCACTGTGAAGAGACAGATTCTGGGTCCCCAGAGAACATACCCCCTGACCCAAACCACCCCAATTCACTTTTGTTAACATACAAACAAAACACGCATGACCCTAATCTAGTGTCTAGTTTAAATCCTTAATTGAGTTCAATTTCCATTAAATAACAAGAAAATAGAAGTCTAAAGAGATTAAGTGATATGTTTAAAATCTCTCATTTCTAAGACTTCTTCTTCCAATTCATTCATCTCATGAGTAGAAAAAAAATCTCAAAGTAATTGTGGAGAAAAACTACTTGGAATAATATATTCTATTTTCAATCTTTTGAAGACTCGAAATTTGTAAAATTGAAAAGAAATGAATCACTTAAAAATAAAAATTTAAAAGTACCTACAATGTAGGAGTCTCGATTTTTAAAAATTATTAGAGTCAGTACACATACAATCACTGTCAATGTGTTCTGGAAGTTTCTAAATGCTTAATCTTAATTGCTGTAATTATCTCCTTCATTGTGTTGGAAGAAAATGTATGGGGACAGGCACTGATCCATGAGCTACTCTTTAAAGTAGCCCATTATGACTGGTTTGGCTCAGTGGATAGTGTCGGCCTGTGGACTGAAAGGTCCCAGGTTTGATTCCGGTCAAGGGCACATCCCCAGGAGGAGGTGTGCAGGAGGCAGCTGATGAATGTTTCTCTCTCATCGATGTTTCTAACTCTCTATCTCTCTCCCTTCCTCTCTGTAAAAAATCAATAAAATATATTTAAAAAAATAAAAAATAAAGTAGCCCATTAGCAGAGGATCTGGGTTTGAATCATAGGGCTAATGTAGAATTCCTATGCTGGCATTTGCCTATGCTTATCTAAAAGAGCCTGCAATCAACCAGGTCCTATAAACAATGATTACTGGCTTTCATTTCTATTCAGAAGTGTTTATGGCAATGCCACTGCTACCTTAGGAAAGCATTTTGTAAGAATGTCAGTCACAGGCTCTATTTTTAAATCCCTTATAAATAAGAAGTATAAAGTGGGCTGGCATATATCCAGTCCCTGAGAAGCAATTACAGAAATTAGAATGCAGAAATATTTCATTGGAGCTTTATTCCTATGTTCTCTTTTCTTTACAAATAGAAACAATGTTAGGTGGGTTAAAGGATCTTGCTTAATCAGTTGGTATATGGACAGAATAGAATCTATCAGATTCTCAAAAGCACGGTAACACAATAGCAGTTAGTTTCATAATTGCACAATTTTTTAGTCCCTGTTTTTTAACACTCAGAGTTAATTAGGAAACATTCTTTATGGTTAATCAGCAATTAAAGTGAAGCAAAACATAACCACCAAAAAAAGTCTTTAAAATTCGTTAGACTCAAATTAGTCATTTTAAGTTTTGGTTTTTGTATTTTAATAAAATGTTCATGGGTGAAGTGGTTTGAATTTTTTTAAACAATGAATATTAGAAAATAAGAATAAAAAGGGATTAAAATATTTGACAGTGACTTTATTTTTTCTATTTGGACAAGAGTATATTTACTTGGCCTCTTCTGAAGGGATGCCTTTCCAAGGAATACATGGTGGCCTACCACCTTATCATGACATTTATATATTAGCAAGGATCCAACTGACCTACATGTGTTCTAAGCTAATAAAAATTTATAGTTAAGAGTCCAAAGTTTGTAGTCAGACACCTGGATTTGAATCTTTGTTCCATTATTTAAGAGCTATGTGATCTTTGGCAAGTTATTAAACCTCTCTAAGTCACTGTTCTTTTTTTTTTCAATAGTAAAATAGAAATAATCATAGAATCTATTTCAGAACATTGATGAGAAGAATAAATGATATAATTCAAATAAAACAGTTAACATAGGACTTAGCAAATAGCACTACATACATTTTAGTTGTCAATAAAAATCCTCCAACTAATTATTTTTCTCGGGTGCCAAGTCTGAAGGATGTAGGCTGCAATCTGAGTGTTTAGAATCATATTAAAGCAGCTATTAGGTTTTCAGTTAGCTGGCAGTTGCAGACAGCTGGCACAGCTGTGGTAGTGAAATGCAGGGAATAACTGTGGAGATATTAATCGAGATACCATATGTCCCACTACACTTCTCCAAGTATTCATATCTTTTTGGGACCTAAAAAGGACATACCAGATGATTTTCTTTCTTTAACTCTTTCCTCCACAATCAAAGAGAGGCAATATCTGCTATTTGCAAAGGGTGAAGTATGCAGGTTTTTCTATGTTTCTCTTTTTGTTTTCAAAGTCTATACCAATTTAGAGTTCTGGATTCCCAGGAAATACACCAAAATAATTGCATATTTTCTTAACATATGCTGATAGTTTTTTTCTCAAAAAGTCCATACAGGTTTATAAAGATTATGTTAATTCATGATATATTCCTTTGATCAATTATTAGATAATGTTTGGAAATTCAGAGTATTAGCTTTGATTATTATCAATAATAGAAGCAATAGTAGTAGAGTAGTAATGGTAGTAATACCAGGAGTACTAGTATTAGAAAAAGCTGCATTCATGGTTTTAGGATACAGTTGAAAAGAGTGATCTTTCAGTATCTTCACTTTTCAAGTGTAAATCTCAACTTCTATTGGAATAGTCCAGAGGAAGAGGTCTACTGTTGCCTCACAAGATAATTGTATTTGATTTATAGAAATGCCTTGACTATAACCTTATAAATGAGTTAACTGCAGCAATTTATAAAGAGCTTCTCTAAACATCTAAATATTTCAATTATGTGAAAGCTCTTATGTAAAGGTTAATAGCTGCTTTTTTGGGGTCTAGTAGAGCAATAATTATATCCTGCAAAATATTTCTGTTATCCTTATGAGAAACAGAATGTGAAACCAGGTTCCACCCAGAATGGCAAATCATATGTCCTCATCTCACAGATATGCATCTCTACTTTGAACAAAAGGTTTAGCTTTGTTTACATAATGTCATTTAGCTGAAGCTTAAAAAAGATAGAATAAATGTTTCCAAATAGAACAAATTAACATTTTTTGTCAAATGATGATATTTTTTATGCCATTACTTTGGTGTCATGAAGACCCAGACAAACCTCCTGTATGAAGCTGTGACTTTTACTATAACAATGTATTTCAGGAAATGGAGAGATACTAGATGATAGATATGGTTTTAAAGGAAGAGTTTTTGTCATGGAATCTAATGGTGATGGGAGGAAAAGGCATGCTCTCTACAACTTCCAGTCTAGTCATTTTTAAGTCTATAAAATAGAAATAGTCATTTTGTATAAGATATAATTCCCATTAGAAGCTAAAATTGGTCTCTAGTATTTTATAGTTTTCTTATACAGTTGGCTCCATTGCCAGAAAATGAAGTCTCCGGATAAGGATCATGTCTTAATCAATTTTGATTTTCAACAGACTACTACCTGACAACTAATATGCCTCCCCCAACAACCTTAGCAAATAACTTTATTTATTAAGAAACACACAAGCAAGTTATGTAATTCAGACATGGAATTTCCCCAACCTTTACTCTGCCATGTAATGCTTTTTGTCAATGTGCTCAACTCCGTAGAGCTTACCTGCCCCCAACACATACACACACACACACACACACACACTTCCTTGCCTCCCTACTTCTCAAGGATCATGAATTCCTCCTGTCCAGACCCCTCACAGCAATGTAGCATTCACACTTAACTTTAGGGGTAGTTCTTTTTACCCCAAAATATTTCATATCCAAATTCCCCTTATTCAAATTCACTAGATTAACTAAACTGTGAATTGGAAGTAAGCTTATGCTAGCTATATATACATTTGATAAATACTCTTATCTCTTTTAACATTTAAAGGGGTTTGTGCATCTGAAAATGATGGTTCATACCCTAAACTTTTCCAATAGTTTGCACTTTAGTATGTTTCATAGCAGAGGCTTAATCTGCAACAAAATTGGGACGGAAAAAGCTGCCAACCCACCAGGATAGAGAAGCTAATTGGGAGACAGTTAGGCACCAATATCAGGCAAGTGGGCAGTCAGCATTAAAGGTGCTGGCCAGGAGGTTGCTAGAATTTAGCCCGAGGGAATAGAGTTCTGGGACTGAATCCCAGAGAAGCCAAATCACTGCGCATAGAAGCAAACTGGAAAGAAACACACAACTCAGCTAATAGAGTTGGAATGGTAAACAGAAATGCAATAAACAGAAAACAAAGTAAAGAGTCTAGACAATGGGATTACAAAAACAAAAAACAAAGCCAGAATGGGGCAGGCAATAAAGCTAACACAAAGCTGGCCAAAGAGCTTTTGTCCTAGGACTACTTATGCTCCCCTCCCAGGTCAGCACTGCTTCCAGTGCCCTCTAGATGAGTGGTCCCAGCTTGGAGCATAGGACAATGTAGAAGGGAGATGGTGAGTCAGTGTGGGGCATTGACTAGTCTTATTCCTTGGGCCTGATTTCACAATGCCTAGAACTTAGAAAGCTGCTCCAAAAGGTCGGGAAACTTTCTGAATATTTGCTCCAGACACACAAATCACCTGAAATGTATGTGAAACTTAACAAACAGTGACCAACTTGAACATTTCTTGATGAGAAACAAATGAAGAAACAATGTTTTTCAAGACAATGATGAATATGTTTTATAATCAATAGGTTTCACATAACCCACCCCCCTCCAACCCCAGGCCCAGATCTTGATGACTGTCCGTCGCATCAACATTTAAGGAGGCAAGTCATATAGTAGCATGTGGTAGGGAACTCATGCTAAGTTTTAAATATTGCCATTTGCTTCAGTATTGGCTGCTTCCTTTCTCTTCCCCCATGATTTTGCACAACCATCTAAGTCTTCTGCCACTCTTGTTGCCAAACAACAGACTTGCTTATATGCTCTTTGAAGAGTCAGAGAGGTCTCTAAAGCAGGCCACTTGAGACGTCATAAACTTTTTACCACTGTGCAGTACAAGGCATTCTGGTTGGTGTAGCTATACACACAGAATTTCTTTATACCTTTGCTTCCTGCAAGGTTTCTTTGAATTAAAGCACATCTTCTGAGTGTAGAAAGCATGTAGCAATGTAGAAAACTGTCTGGCAATGCTGGACTCATATTGGTAGCTCTTATTTATCATAAATCTACTACTTGATTATTTCCGGATTATCTCAAGTGATCTTCACAACAACCCTATGAAGTAAATATTATCCCTTTTCTATAGCAGAGAAAACTGAGAAATGTCCCATAGCTAGTGGTTGGCTTAGCATTTGAAACTCACTAGGCCTTTTGAGATGTCTTTGCAAATCCACAACTCCCTTGTTAGTTAGTATTAGCAGTTATTGTTGCTGCAACAAACGTGGCCTAAACAACACAAATAGATTACATTACAGTTCTGAAGGTCAGAAGTCTGACATGAGTCTCATCCAATTCAAATTGAGTTGTTGGCAGGGCCTTTTTCACTCCTGAGGCCCTGGGGGAGATTCTGTTTCTAGCTTTTTTCAGTTTCTGATGACTGCTGACAATCCTGAGCTAGGGCTCATAGCTCCAATCTCTGCCTCCTTCTTTGTATAGCCTTCCCCTCAATTTGTCTGTCAAATCTCCCTCTTCCTCCCACTTACAAGGACTTGCCATTGAAATTAGAACACACAAGATAAACTCCTCTAAAAACCCTCAATTAATCACATCTCTTGCAATGCAAATAATATCACAGGTTCCAAAGCATAAAATGTGGGAGTATTTTTTGAGGTCACCATTCAGCCCATGACCATTGGCAATTCCATAGCTTATTTAAATAGAGAGCTTTAAAAATTTTCCCTCCATCTCTCCTTTGCCAAAGTAATTGAGGTTTTCAATACAAAGGGTAATTCTGATGATGTCCATGAAAGTCCCCACCATTTCAGTGGTAAGTTTGCCATTAATGGGGTTGAAGCAAGTCTTGACCAGTGTCAGGAGGCTGGAGTTGCCTTGTGGATGATGCTCTCTTTCCCAAGAACTCAGTGTGGTACTTGTCTACATTTCTTTCCTCCCTCTAGTGTGTTCTGCTCTTCCTGATGTAGGAGCCTGGAAGAATTGTGAAGTAATCTCATTCCTATCCCAGCAAATTTGCCAGGTTTTGTGTTCTGAGCTTTAAATGCCTTATTTCAGGAGAGTAACACATCTCATATTGTCCTGCCAAAAGTAGAAGCTGCCAGGCACTGGGACTAGAGCCTGCATCCAGAATGTTGTTTTTAATAAAGATATTGGCTGTGAGAAATAACTGGTTTAATCGAGGGAAGAAAGTTTCCCAACAGGGAAGTTTTAAAGTGCAAGTGTGAGCACATGACCAAGTGTGAATGTGTGTGTACATTTCACTAGCAAGTGACATAGGAAGGACCTTGTCCCCAGAGCTGACTTCATGGGTGTGGGATCTGCACCATTGCTAACCCAGCATTTCAGGATTCTAGGTC
The DNA here is from genome assembly GCF_028538775.1 of Myotis yumanensis. NCBI lineage: Eukaryota > Metazoa > Chordata > Mammalia > Chiroptera > Vespertilionidae > Myotis > Myotis yumanensis. The sequence goes on along the minus strand of NW_027223759.1, from coordinate 28,481,058 downwards.
CCTACCCAGACATAGTAAATATGATATTTTGGGGAAAAGTTTCCAAGACTGAAAGTATTTAACAGTTTTACTAGTTGTCACAGTAAAATTTGATAAATGCTGGGCTGGAATAAAGAGGTCAAGGTCATAAACTCAGAGGGTGTTTGCATTTGGAAACCCAATACATGGGAAGCAGAATGACTGAGCAAGGTGGGCACCAGGCTCCCTTCACTATGGACAGTATTTTGCTTTTTTGTTTTTTTGCATTGTGTATAATGTGTAGCTTTATTTTCTGCATATTATGATATTTTTGACATCTTAAAAAAACTTTTTTGGCTGGGGAGAAACTGCCCTTGGGGGACTAGCCAATTCTTAAAAATAATGAATGGCTCAGATGGAGAAGGTCTGTGATATGCAAATTGGCCAGTCCTGAGCCACACCTTCTCTACCTGGTCCATGCACCCAGGAGGCATTATTCCTCGGTTTGTTATCATCTCAGGGCAGCTACAGACCACCCATGTAATTCAAAGCCAGCCAAAATTATTCAAATTAGTCAATTCTAAACTCTTTACCCTCACTGTCTTTTCTTTCCCTCAGAAACCACAATACTTTATGGTCTCTAGGCACTTTGGGACCTGACTTTGCACTGCCAGAGAACAAGCAGTGTTACCCGTACAGTAGCCTTAATATTGGGTTTGGGATCATGTTACACTGGGGCCATGAACAAGTTCGCTTCACTGCTCACCTAGCTGATATTTGGCTCAGATTTTTTCTTGTCCCTTAAACAGAGGCTCACTCATTGACCTGGGCTACAGAGCTTCTCCCTGGTAGATACCTGAATGTCATCGTACATTCATAAAGCCATCCAGAAAAATGGAAATTAAGCCACTCAGTTACCTACAAGCTGTGTACCCATGGCAAGTTATTCAGCTCCTCTGAGCTTTCACATCTAAAGGGGAAATGATAGATGATATAATGAAAGAAATAATGCATATAAAGTGTTTATTATAAAGGCAGGCATTGATAGGTATTCAATAAGTGTTAGCAATCATTTTTGTCATTGTCATTTTTATTCATTGGTCTGGGCAGCCCAGTTGCAAGTGGTAAGGCTAAGCTGAACCATTTTCTCTCTGATTCCAGCACCCATGCTCTCTGTGCTCACTCTGAGTAGGGATGTGGGGCAGCTTCTCCACTTCAAACTAGACCCTGTTCATGGTGGGTGCCCATTTGAAAGGCATGGACATCAGATAAATGGAGGTCTGTTTGGTGTGATGATTGGTTCCTAACTCCTCCATGTGGGAGGAAGCAATGCGGTAGTTGCTGTGGTTTAACAGACATCTTAAATACCTGGTTTTCTATAACCACCATCATTTTAGTTTTCCTCATTTACTTTAGCTGATAGTCAATATTTTGCAAGTAAAATGCTATTGGTTATCATTGAATTCATATCCTCCATTTTCTTTATAGAAGAAAAAAATAATGCATTACTATTAAAATGCCATTAAATAAAATGTTCTTCAAGTTGATATTTCTTAGGAAAAAATGGCTAAAATCTTTCAAAGAAACATGTCATGAAAGAAAAAAATACCTTGGTGTACTTATTATACTCCAATCTTAGAGGAACTATTGAGTCCATTTCTAAATTGAGCAATGATTTGCAGTGCTGTAAAATACTTCTGGGGGAAAATCCACAGAAATGTCTGTCAATGAGCCACAAGGGTGGACCTTTAAGAAAATCTATATTAAACAGCCTATTAATATTTTATTGTAGCAATTTTTTCTAAAGCAATTTAAATTATCCAAGATATCTTCTGTTGCAGAAATGTCTTTTCTTTTAATAAAGCATCAAACGTTACATCTACCCATTGGTGACAAGTTCCAAAATTTTTCAGAAGGCAATAATAATAATAATAATAATAATAATTCCTTACCTGCAAAAACCATTTGGAGGAAACAGATAATATGCCTCTAGGATTTGAAATAGATTAAAGTTTATAATTTGTTTCATCCATCTAAGAAAGTATAGTAGGGATTTAGAAACATTTGGATCACTCTCTCCTGGATTTTGCTCCTAGTTGGCGGATGGGGAGAGGGATGGGCATGGCTGGATATAGACCTGTCTTTGCCTTTCCTTTGGAGCATGGCCTCCCCTCACCCACTGGAAAACAGCCTGCCATTGCATAGAAACGTTTGCAGAGCTTGCCATCCAAGGTGGCTCTACAGAGAAAATGTCCTAGAGATCCAGGACAAAGGACACTTCTTTCTGAGCAGTCAAGGAAACAAGATTCCCTATTTACCTCTTTCTCAGTGTCCCTGGTCCTGCCTGGGCTTCAGGGATGGGGCTTTCCTAGTGTCTATGCCCGCCCCCCCCCAACTCCCACCAGACTCTTCCTTTGCCGTATGGCAGGTCTCACGCAAAAGACTCACCTGGCCTTTCTTCAGCTTATACTAGTGCTAAATCCCTGAGGTTTATTGGCCTCTGTCTGGGCAAATGACCTTCGTTTCTATCCTCTCCACAACATCGTGAATCTTTTCCTGGATTTGGGAAAGGGAAACATTTTCTGTCCCTCTCACACTGGCTTGAGCCTTTGTTGATAGGAGATAAGAGAGAAGGGTCTGGGAAGTAGTCAGGTCTGTCCTGTCTCCTAGCAGTAGCTTTCTGCAGTCTAAGCAGAAGCCGAAGTACCTACGGTACACTGTTTTAAACAGCCTTATTAAATAAACTGCACATACTTAAAGCGTACAATTTGAAACAATTGACATAGGTATACACTGTAAAATGATCACTGGAATCAAGAGAATGAACGTACCCACCACCCTTAATTTTCCTCTGTAATCTTCTTATCCCACTTTTCCTGGCCTCCCTCCCCAGGCAAGCAATGATCTGTATTCTGTCAATATAGATTCCTTGGCAGTTTCTAGAGTTTATATATATGGACTTGCATATGTACATTTTCTGAAGGAGTGACTCTGACTTCTTTTATTAGCATAATTATGTTGAGATTCATTTATTTTGCATGTATCTATATTTCATTTTATTCTACTGCCTAGTAGTATACTATTGTGTGGCTATGCCACAATTTGTTCACCCATTCATTTATTGATGGGCATTGAGGTTGTTTCAAGTTTAGTGTGATTACATTTGAGCCATTACATGCTACGAGCATCCATGTTCATCTTTGCATAGCCACCGTTTTCTTTTCTTTTGGGTAAGTACCAAGGAATGAAATGACTAAGTTGTATGACAGGACTATGTTAACATTTTTCAAAACTTCCAAACAATTTTCTAAAGAGGATGTAACATTTTGCATCTCCATGAGTGGTTTATAAGAGTCCTGTTTCCCAACAGAAAATACGCGTTGACGAGGATGCGGAGAAACTGGAACCCTCCGTCCCTGCTGGTGGGAATGTAAAACCAAGCAGCCGCTCTGCACGACAGCCTGGACGTTCCTCAAAGAGTTAGGCATAGAGTTATCACGTGACTCAGCAGTTCCACTCCAGCTCTGCTGGGACCTGCACCAACCTGCACCCCCGCCCGGAGCCTGGCAGCTGTGGAGCACGAGGTGATTGCTCTCAGTTCCGGTGCCTTCCACTGTTACATTCCTAGTGCCTGGCACACAGTAGGTGATCAATAAATCTCTGTTGACTGAAAAAAAAAAAGAGTCCTGTTTCCTCCAGACCTTCACCAACTCTGAATATGGAGAAACCTCTGTGACCTTGGGTTAAGCAAACATTCCTTAGATTTAAAAATACCCAGAGTAAAATCCAAAAAAATAAGTAATTAATAATTTGAACTGCTTAAAATTAAAACTTCTTTACAAAAATTTGTCAGAGAATAAAAAGCTACAGATAGAGGACATTTGCAAAGCACCTATTTGGTAAGATCTATGGACAGAATATATTTTAAAAACCTTAAAACTCAATAATGAGAAAATAATTAATAACAGTATTCAAACAGACTCTTTGCCAAATGAAATATGTGCATGGCAAATAAGTACAAATTATGCAAATTAAACCACTCCTATTAGAATGACCAAAATGAAAAAGACTGCACTTTTTTACTTGTTTTTAACTTTTCAATTTTGAAATAATTGCAGATGGGGATAAAGTTGTGAGAAATAATACAGAAAGATCACTTACTAGTATACCATTTCCCCAGTTTTCCCCAAGTGTAACAGCCTGAAAAACTATAGTACAATATCACAACCCAAAAATCGATGTAATTCAGAGACTTTATTTAGATTTCTGCAGCTTTGCAGGCACTATGTGTGCATGTATTTAGTTCTCTGCAGTTCTGTCTCATGTGTAAGTTCATGTGTCTACCACCATAGTCAGGAGACAAAAATCTCCATCATAGGATCATTGTGCTACCCTTTTATAGCAACACCACCTCCCCTCTGTGATTCCCACCTTAGGAACTACTAATCTGTTCCTCATCTATCATTTTGTTACTTGTCATTTGTGTTGTTTTTTTAAGTTCCTGTTATTCTCTTCCCATTATCACGCCACAGCTGCCCCCATCTCTGAACTGTGATTCAAATAGTGCTACAGGTGCTCACGGAGTCACAGAGAAGGCTCTTGAGAATCTTTTCTTCTATGAAACTGGCAGTGAAATTTGAGGAATGCATGGGAAGTGAGATCAAACTTGACAACTTTGCTTTTAATAAGGTGACATGTATTAGGAAAAAGACTCCATAAAACTAAACATCTAAAGCTGTGTCCCATCAAATGCACTTAACAGAATGAAATGGAATTATGTCATAGAATTAAATAGCACAGGGAGACTGCAGAAATGGTGGCCCCACTCTGCTGCAGGTCCCTAGGACATTTGCTTCAGCATTACTCTCTGGACAGGCCCTGGCCTGCATGCCTTTTTATGTCCACCCTTTACGTCCTCTTTTCTTTAAAGATATTGTCACCCATTCTTTCCATATCATTTCATTCCCATACATTTGACTGATTCCTTTTTGCTGCCCCTACATGCAAGCAGTGAGGCCCTTTTCTAACTAAAATGTATCTTCTTTTCTTTAAATAGGAGAACAAATGTTGTGACACCGTCCAAACAGGTGTTTTCCCTTGTTCCTACATAATTTTGATTTATAAAAAAATAATGCATTTGCTTGGCATTTTCATTTTTATGACTCAGGATGTGGGAAGATGCTGTCCTTATGTGCTGATGGATTTCCTCAGAAATCCCTTAATTTCTGAAGTCTATGTCTCCATAAACCCAAAACTGAAGTCTTAAGCTCAGAAAACTGGTTATTACCTACAAGCGCTTCACTCTAGAGCCCAGTCATTCTCAACCACACTTACAACTTGGGCACACATATATCTACTTCCTAAAAAATAAAAACATCACTCCGTGATGTGTTTTCCACTTGGGGAAGAATCAAGGCCATCTCTCCGCCAGTTTTAATACTTACTTACAAACTTTAAATAACATTTCTATCCATACGTGGAGATGAGAAAGAGTTAAGGGCTAATATCAAGTTTGACCTAGTTCAGCAGGCTACACAATATGGATTAATTCAAAGTAAGTCTGCATCTCTGAAAATTAAGTTAAGTAAAAAAGTAATGACAATGCACAGCGTGAACCCACCAAGTGCCACGGGATCACACACTTTGAAAAGGTTAATTGTATGTTATGTGCATTTCACCTCATTAAAAATAAAAGTAATGGCAATTTTTGAAAGGCAACTCTGGACTGAAAGTGAACAAAGTGTCCCTATCCCCCTGATGGGGTCCATTTAAAGATGAAATAAATATCAAAAAAGAGATTAAGGGGTCTAGAAGGTGCCTGGACTGAATGATACCTTTTACAAAATTACAAGGTTTTGTTGCGACTAGTAACCAAACCTCCTGCTGAAATGCACCAAATATAAATAGCAAAGTACACTTTTAGAAATCTTCTTAAAAACATCAAACACATAGCAAGGAGTTACCAGGGAATTGCAATGGAAGTAAGCCAATAAAGCAACACCTCTTGCCCTGAAAGAATATGATAACCTTAACAAGTTTAAACTTTTATTTGAAGAGAAAGACCAATTGAAGCCCAGAGAACATATGAGGTAGGGAGTCCAGGGGAATAGTCATTCCCGCAATCAGCTGGAACCTGAACAGGCTACTCTCTCAAAATAAATGTGAAAAGGCAGAATGAAGTTGCTCCAGAAAGAGCAGTGCAGGCTATGGCTCCTGAGTGGTCCAGGGAAGCTCAGAATGGAATGCGACTTAAGGCTGCCCCTGGCTAGTCGTTCCAGGGAAAATCCAATTAATTTGTAACTTAAAGAAATTAGGGATATTATTTTTTTCCAATAACAATAATAAACCTGGTGGTAGGGGGTATTAGGGTGGGTTCGGGGCTGAGATTTCTTTGATTCTTTTCACTTTCCCTCATGGTTGCTTGGTAGCTATTGCAATTCCCTCGGCCACATCTGCATTGGAGATGAGAGAGAAGATGGCACTCCCTCACGCATGCTGTGCCTCATCCATTGTACAGAGTGAATTATGTGGCTATAATCTTGCTGAAAAAAAGACTCTAGGAAGGGAATTTTCTAGGTGCCCAGGCTCACGAGTTGACAGAGGCAATTAGGAGGGGTTTCTAATGAGCACTTGAGTGAGCCAACATACATTTTTTCCATTAAATCATGTTATCTTAGGCATAATGTTAAAGATTGTAATTTAAAGCAAATAAACTTTTACAAAGAATATCAACAAAAATAACATTTTAGAGAACTCTAGTGTTTATAAAATGCAAAAGTCTATTGAGATATATCTCATTGTTCATGTTCTGATGTTGGGAGAAGCTTTGCTATCAACTCATAATTGCCCAGCTAGAACGTTTAATCAGGTCTTGATTTTAAATAGAATGCTAATTATACTTCAATAAACCAGCCCTACAGTATTTTAATCCTCTCATTTAGAGAAAAATACATTTGGGTCCCATAAAAAAAATCTCTGAAAGGTATTTTATTGCCTTGTCAGCCATTATGTAATAAAACGATGATTGTGATCTTTTATCATTTTCTTCCCTTTTCTATTACCACTATTGTATTTTAGTTGGCAGAAAGTGAAGAAATGAAGAAAAATGCAAAAATAATATGCTGATAAATTATGATGCTTGGTAATTAATAAAAATGAACATTAATTTGGCCCTAATAATATACATAGAACCCTTATTAATAAAAATTAGTTGATTCTTGATTTGAGGATTGAAATTGTCTGCATTGATTTTGTAATTCAACAAATATTTACTGAATACTTAACTTTGTTTAGTTACTAAATGTTGAGATCATCTAGAAATATGACAACTTCATTAACTTATTTTATAATTTAGGTGAATTTTTTTTTCAATTATCTATTACTGTTTCAGTGGAAATCAGGCTCTTCCATGGAATCATAAGGAAAGCATTCCAAAGACCCAGGCATGGGAGATTGTAGTGTGTCAAGGTTTATTTGGGAAGGCTGTCCCTGGGCTTCCAACCTCTCATCTCTCTCAGACGCCATGGAAAAAGTCCAATCTTGTCTTCATCAAGGCCAAAACAAAGGCCAGTGTCCAGAGTTTCTGTTTCATATTAAAACTTATTCCTTTGGAGTCTCATGGTCTGCTGAGGGCCCTAGTAGCTGCTGAACCCACATAGTCTCATGTTCCCAGGCCAGAGAGGAGTGCACCAATGAATGAGACCAGTGTGGGTCACTGAACAAAGGAGAGAAAGAGAGAGAGGGAGAAGGAGAGGAGAGAGAGAGAGAGAGAGAGAGAGAGAGAGAGAGAGAGAGAGAGAGATATTTCTCTCTTCTCTTGGATTTTAACTAGGAACTTTTTCAAAATAACCAATCAACTTCCTTCTGAGCTTTTGGTGGGTCTAACCCCTGACCAATGATCCCTTTTCCAGGTTAGACTGAAAAGCCTCTATAGTCAAGCACACCCCCAGTTCCCCACCATTTTGACTTTTCTTGCGGACCCCTCCTCCCCCAATCATGTATCAGAGGGCGAGCAGTGCTCCTGGGGACATTTCCTGTCTGCTCTGAGGGACTAAGTCTCCGGGTGGCAGTCCTCTGGGGTGTGGAAAGCTGTAGCTTCTCGGTGAAGCAAACTGGCTCCGTGTCCAATTCCCGTCCCTTCCTTCCCTTTATTATCTAGCTAACTATGGTAGCATTCCCATTTAATTATCCAGCCTAAAACATAAGGACGCTTTATATCAATAACTTTATTATTTCTTACGATGTTGGCGGGGTTGGAAAACAGGGTGATCCTGCTGTTGTTCCTATTCTTCTCTGGGAACACTCATGCAGCTGTTTTCATCTGATGATCTGACTGGGGTTCAGGGTACAAAATGACCCCACTCACATGGCCAGTCCTTGGTGCTGTCAGTTGGGACACCCTCCTCTAGGAGGGCAGACTGGGTTCTCCCACAGCATGTGGTCTCAGAATTCTAAGATGGTGAAAGTTGGGGCTGCAGAGTCTCTTAAGAACTGTCCTTAGAAGTTGCACACACATCATTCCACTACATTCTGTTGGTCAACATGAGTCACCCATATTTAAAGGGGTCAAGACATAGACTCTACCTCTTGGTGGAAACATGTTAAAGTCACATGGTAAAGGGGTTTGTACAGAAGAATGGGGGTAATTATTGTGGCCATTTTGAAATAAATTTTTCACAGTTCACCCTATGGCTATAATAATTTTTAATCTTCCCTCATGCCAAACGCACTCAAACTCTCCCCCAAAGTTGTATCTCAGTTTTTGCTATTAATCTCCAGATCCTTGTAATTTTAATCAGGTCTGAATGTGATAAAACTCCTCAGGGGCAGCTACTCCTGATCCAGACATTTGTGAATGCAAAAGACAGGCTATCTGTCCCTCATGTCCCCAAGATTCAGTATCGAAAAGGTAGAAATTGTAAGCAGCAGACAGACATTGGTCTTTATTAATTCTGAAGTCCAACTTGGAACATGTCACATGAGTCCCTACTCCTGGGGTCAGGGTTGTGACTGTTTCTGTTTCTGGGAGTGATTCCTTCTTTGTCCATTGTTCCTTCCTGCTCTTGGCTCTACCTTCTGGCACTATGCTCCACCCTTTGATGGCAATGTTTGAAAACAGTCTAATACACTTTTCAAAAATCTGAATTATTATAAAATATAAGGAAAACTTAGAGGTACATGAAATAAACATAATTTTAACTTAGTTATTTTTAATGACTTTCAATTGCCTAGACATATGTCAATGACAATTTTAATTTCAGAAATGACTTTATGTTTTAGTTAAAACAAGTGTCTGGTTTCTCCTGCAGTATTTGCTGAAACATTGATGGTGTTCATACTTAGCAGCGTTCTTGCCATACACTGCCTTTTAAATTCACACAATAAAAGCTATCTTTCAAATTATAATAACAGGGACAAGTAATTATATCACTAAATTGTTAACTTCATGAATAATTTCCAGCCAATTCAACTCAACTCAAAAAGCGTTTGTTGAGCCCCACAGAGGTTGGACAGTGCTGCTCACTCTCCAAGCTCTGCGGAAATGCAGTGGGGCACTTAGCCTGATCATAAGGGATGCAGAAAGCTGTGCTTCATAAAAGTCTTCTTGGAAGAGAAAATGATTAAGCTGGATCCTGAAGGATGTGAAGGAGCGCCTTCCAGGAAGCAGGAGCAGCATTATCGAAGATGTGGAAACTTGGGTTTACATGATGTGCACAGGGAATTGCTATCCTCCACTCAGTATTGGATTCAAGTGCTAATCTCTTCCCGACACACCCAGAAATAATATCTAATCAGACATCTTGGTTTCCTGTGATATAGTCAACTTGACACATACAATTCATCATCACAGCAGTTAACCTTATAATATGGAGGAATGGTCTACTGAGTACTCATAATTAGAAAAAAATACATGATAGGGGTCAAGTGCTGTTATAGAAGCTGACATAAATGTGCTAACCCAGCAACCAACCAATATATGATGTTGTTCCTCCTTTAACTGGCACACATAGGTCTAGGAAACAAAGGTTGGAAATAGGAATGATGGCTTTCACTTCCATACTGTTGTAGTTTGCTAGGGCTGCTATAACAAAGTACCATATACTGGAGGCCTTAAACAACCAAAATTTTTTGTTGTTTAAACTGTTCTGGACATTAGGTTTCCAAGATCAAGGTGTCATCAGGATTCATTCCTTCTGAGGGTTGTGAGAGAGGAAACCCTCTTACCTAGCTTCTGGTGATTTGCTAGTAATCTTTGGTGAGTAATTGAAACAACATACTTTGCACATGCAGAATCCCCACACTGGTTCTCTGACCAGTGGGGTCAGCATAGTGAGAAAGATTATTAGAGCCGACTCTACCAAAAACAAACAAACAAACAAACAAAAACAATGAGCAAACAGTCAAACAGAAGCAGTAATACAGTGCTGGAAGGGTTACCATGATTAGTGTCACCATCTAGAACTCAAATTCTATGGTTAAAAATGTCTTAGGTCTCCTTAAATGGTACTTTTGTAAAATACAATAAATATGAATACTGAGATGTTTTATGTGCCTTTTTATGTCAAGACACATCAGACAAAATTACAAGACCATTTTTTAAATGATTTGTTAAAATGGGCCAAAAATCACACTGTGAAATTACTATAAAAGTTTCCAAACCTGCCACCCACTGTAATGACCTCAACACATCCCAGCATAACAGTTTGCAGATAGGCACATTGCACCACCCTTGAACACTGCTCTGGGTCCCTGCCTGTAATCTGAGTTGTCAAGTACCACAAGGAAGGGTCAGTGGGCACTTAGGGCTCACATGGATGCGTATGCCTCACTCTGGGTTTTGTGCCCCCAACTGCTGTTTGCCCTTCTTCCTCTCCAATCTTTTCAAACAGCAGGGGTTTTTTTGTTTGTTTGTTTGATTTGTTTTGTTTTAAATATCTTTTTATTGATTTTAGAGAAGGAGAGGGAGAGAGAGATAGAAACATCAATGATGAGAGAGAATCATTGATTGGCTGTCTCTTGCATGACCCCTACCGGGGATTGAGCCCACAACCCATGCATGTGCCCTTGATAGTAATTAAACCTGAGACCTTTCAGTCCCCTGGCCAACAATCTATCCACTGAGCCAAACCACCTAAGGCCAAATAGCAGGTTTTTGTTTTTATCTTTTCAATCTAGGTTTTCATTTTTCTCAGTAGGAATGTGAGTTAAATATCACCTCTGCCATCATAGTTGGAGGGGAAACCCTATTCAGATTTTTAAAAATATTTGTTTTTCTATTTCTCTTCACTCATTGCACATTCTTGAAGACAACAATCAAACTTTCTCTGTTTTAGGGTCAGAAAACTACAACCTACTACCTGCAGCTTGATTTTGTTAATAAGGTTTTATTGGAATACAGCCACACCCATTCCTTTGTGAGTTGTTGATGGCTGATTTCACTTGACAATGGCAGAGTTGTATACTTATGATGGAGAGTGTATTGTTGGGGGCCAGATGTAAGCTGGCAAGGTCCTTGCACCTGAGGGGCTAGCAAGGCTGGGACCCTTACCCACACAGTTTTCCCAGACTTGTTTGGATGGCGATTATCAGTAGAATGAGAGCAACATTTGTAGAATGAGAACAGTCTTTCATAGCTTACCAAGAAGTCTGTAACTATTTACTGAGATATGCTGTACTGAGAACTTGTCCTTCTGCTGTGTCTCTCCCTTAGAGATTAAGAGGAACAAAGAATACATTCCTCTTGACAGACCTCCTATTCAGTGTGTTATGTATAAATAATATTGTGTGGCTAATAAAGTTGCTTCAGTTCTTCGAGAACTGGGGTCCTCCCGACCCCGCTTTCCTGTCTTTCTTTCTTTTCTCAATTCCCACCTCCCTGCCTCAGCCCGGCTCAACCCTGTCAGGCTGGCCCTGACAGTGTATGACTTGCTTTGCCTAAAGTAATTACTATTTGTCTCTTTTCAGGAAAATTTTGCCAACCTCTGCTCTATTTCAAACCTGCTGTTTGGCCCTGTAAGTCCTGGAATATTTAGACATTCTTGCCTCATTAAATAAACATTTATTAAAGGCTGCCTAGGTACAAGGAGTTGATCAATATTTTTGAAATACAGAGATGAAAAGGTACAATGTTTTTATATGTAATGTATTTTTCACAATAATTTTTATTGACTGAGTTTTAAAAGACAATTCTGAGTGTAGCATTTATTATTCTGGTTTGGAATTGTTATTAACCTATTATCTGAGGCCTTGGTGTCCATAATGATTTTTATCTCAGATATTCTCACATGGAGATGAGATTTAGAACATGCTGTTTGTTCATTTGGTCATTACAAGTCATGTCCATGACTTCCTTTTATCACAGTAATCTTTTATTTAACAAGTGCAAATATGCCAAAGGCTGTACATTTTTGTTAAACATTATAAAATGTACAGAAACTTTTTAATTTCTATCTGGTTGTTGAAAATAGAATTCACTTTTTTCTTCCAATATTGTCTAGACTTAAGTGTCTCATCTTACCAATAGCAATTAGTTGAGATGAGACAGAACATTTCCCTGTTAAAATTGCTTCTCATTTGTGTGGTACATTTCTTTGTTTCATAAATTGTTTCAAATTGAGGACATATTATTATCCAAATGATCTATTCTTGATTATTTAGAATGTTTATTTTCTTCACACTCTTTAAAATGAGATGATGATCTCAGGTTTTAAATCTGTCTGTAGTCATGTCACAAAATAAACATTCCCCAATGCACGATGGGACTGACCTGACATCACACAAGCGAACAGCAGACACCTGGATCTCATTTCTTCTGGAAGCATTTTATTCTCTGCTGTTGTCAACAGAGCTATAACGAATAAATACTCATAATGGGAGATTAACGAATCAGAGTAGCATGAAAAAGTGTTTTTGTAGCAGCAGAAATGCAATTAACCAGCGCTTCAGTAATATCTTGGAAGGAAAAAAATGTGGCAACATTTCTCAGACAATGCTAAATATGTACAATATTTTCCAACTTTCTCATCTGATACGTAAAATATTTCACAGAATCCTTAAGAATTTGCTCTTGATACTTTCTTGAATTCTAAATATTTCTTCTGTTTGCTTGTCAGAGTAAGATTTCACCTCTTAGTTGGTGTTTAGTTAATATTAAATTTTCATTTATATTTATTACTTTTTCCAACTTTTCTAATGGCAGTATAAGAATTATCCAGGAGCTTGTTAGAAATGCAGATTTTCAGACTCCACCCCTGTCCCACAGAATAGGAATCTGCTCTTTATTAAGATCCCCAGGTGATTCTTAAGCATGTTAAAAGTTTGCCAAATGCTGGTTAAGATTTTGAAACTGATGGAGCATGAGTTAATTTCTAACAATGTCAAGGAGAATTCTTAAGAGTTGATGTTCTTGTAGAGCAGGATCAATGGCTTTGGCAGTGGGGATAGAGAGGAGTGGGCAGTGTGCAGGGAGCTGGGGGGAAGAGCTGAGCAGGACTCCTGTTAGCCAAGAGACTCTTCACTTCCTCCTGCGAGAGTCTCCTGGTGGAAGAAAATGTCTGGGTTCAGAGGCTGCTGGGGATGAGTGCTTATTTCTCTGCTGCTCCATGTTGCTCCTTGTATATTTCGGTGTGCAGGCAATTCCAGAAAGTTTCCCCAAGCTCCAGGACACTTCAGTTTTTTTATGGTTATTTATACATGGGTTTGACCTCCCCCACTAGGTGGATATACCCAGGGCAAGACCCATGGGGTTTTTGTTGTTGTTGTTGTTTTAAGTCTCCACATGGCCAACCATAATGCTGTGCTCATCATAAGGTCTACCTAATATATGTTGGAAGTCAGAAAAAAGAAATTTAGAAAAGCTAGAAGACTAAAAGGCAAGAAGGGAGGGAGGGAGGAAGCAAAAGTCTCACATATAAGATTAATTAGTAAGTTTGATCCAGACAAAGAATTTTACAAAAGTATTAATATAACTGATAAAATGACCATAAAACATACTCAATCCTACCATTTATTGAACATTTACACTTTGTGCTAGCACTGTGCTTTTATATATATGATGCCATTTTTTCTCTATGCTAATCTGCTTAAGTGGATACCAGCATAAAAATGATGTCAGGAGACCATTGAAGGCAGACTCCAAGACACCACCTCCAGACCCTGGAATGTATTCAGTAGATGTTGGATGGGAACAAGAAATCTGCATTTTAGCAAACATCAAAGGTCATTCTTACACACCATAATTGGGTGACTCAACCAGAGTTTAGGCTTCTATTTATATTATCTAAGAAACCATTAACATTTCTGGCAGGCACATCGGTTTTATCTTATTAATTTTGCTGTCAATCAGAACCTTAAGTTATTTTATGCTAATTAAGACAGATATTGTCTCCCTGCAGTTCCATATTTGTACAGTTCCAATTGAGAACAGCAATGAGGAATTTTATACTCATTACTATTCAATTTCATCTGGTGAATCTGAACTTTTAGTCCAGCCTGTTGAGAACTTTTTGTATATTTACTCTATAACGCCATGAATTATCATCCCACCTCAAGCTTGGATCATCCACGAATTTGATGTGTGCCCCATCTGTAAGTCAATAATAAACCTCCTAAAAGAAAAGAAGAAAGGACCCAAATAATTCTGTGATCGCATTAGAACCTTCCTTAAAGGTGGATGTGCACCCTGAAGCTGAGAATCTTCAGCTACGATTATTCCAACTACGAATTCACCTATTTCAACTTCTCTCCAGCCTTTATTTCTCCAGTAAGTTAGTTAGGAAAAATGGAACATTTTATTAAGTGCCATCCTGATCAAGTTATAATATTTCTACTTCTTTCCCCTTTTGTAGTAGTACAGGAAGTTACAGAAAGGAGGTTTGGCTGAGATTTAATTTGATATGCATTTTTAAAAATCTATCCATGTCTGGGTACTGTCTTGTATTTAATGAATACACACTAATCTTGCGGGGTTATTGATTTCTATCTTAAATGATCACAACATCCATTCAGTAATACTCTCTAGAACTGAATAAGATGGTGCATGTAAAGCGGTAATGCTGTGCTTCCTCCTCATAGTGGTTTTCAATTGGTTCCCCACAGAGTTTTAGTTTTAGTTACTCCAAGAGGATCACTTTAATATAAATAGTCAAGGAGGCTTCATTTTGAAGAAACCAGAAAGAAATTAAAAATTTGTCTGTATTTTTTATAATGTTTAACAAAAATGTGCAGTCTTTGAAATATTTGGATCAGTCGATCACAACCAAAGCACCAACAGTATACTGATAACAGCAACTAAAGAGTAACTTCATGATAACTCTAAAGAGCAGTTCAAGTGGTAGAAGTACAAATTGAATTGCATAAATTAATTAAATTTTTAAATATTCTCAACAGTAAAAGAAGATCGTTAGACTGGATGATTTATGAATTCCACATTAGCTCTAGAATCTGATAAATCTGAAGCATGGGAATGCCATTTTGCCTAGAGTGCTTTTCCTTATTAAAGTGGTATCACCACTATTAGTGAGTAGAGGTATCATTCTAGGTATTGTCCATGGGCTCACATGCACCCCATGTAGAAATAACAACAACAACAACAAAAACACCTTTGTTTCTGCATAGGGTTGATAAACATCATGTTTCCAAATGAAAATAATTTAGCCACAATATAAGAATTTAGCCATGATATAAGAGGAAAAACATGTTTTTCTTCCCCATGTTTTATTGGTCTATAAATACTAGTTACCTGAATAGATGATGATAATGAGAGATCATTAAAAATGATTTCAGAAGGATTTTATAGAAAATGAAATTGCAATGTGGACTAAAAAAGATGAGGAGCTCAGATTATTTTTCCTATAATTACTATTTAATACTAGCTTTTCATAGACATTGATTTATTATAAGGAAAGGAAAATTATTAGAATATTAGGCTGCATTATAGCTAAGACTATAATTAACAGCTGAAGTGTTGGTGAGCTAGCCCTGTTCCTTGGCATCAATTTTGTTATTCATTTAGTAATGTATATTTTAAAGGTTGTTAATTGGCTACTAAAGGAATACAGGTTCATTGCAAAGAACACATTACTTCACATCATGATGAGTCTCTGTTCCTAACTAAAGATACCATGTCGCTTAATGATTATATTCGGTTATAAACCTGCTTCTTAATTGGGATAAAACCACGTCTTTAAGAAAAAAAATTAATAAAATAATCATAGAATATTAGAGTTGGTGTTGAATTTGTTAACACTCTATTTTATAAGTGAGAAAATAAGGCCCAAGGTAGTTAAATAACTTGCCTTTGATCATTTAATTTGGGATGATCTAGGATTCCAAATGGTGTAACCCTTTGTTTAATCTTATATTTATGGCAGAGAAAATAACACCACTATAGTTATTTGCCCCAATTCTGAGTCCTTACAAAGCTATATTTTTACACATTTGGCAATCAACTCCCCATCCCTAAATGTTGCACAAAACCACCCCTGAGAATGCCAAAGCTTCACTTGCTTTTCCCACAATACTGGCTGTCAAAGGAAAAATTGCAACAGACACAATTAAATAGGAAAGAAAGTTTATTCAAGGCTATTCCGATAGGAGAGAGTCCAGACTTAGCCTTAGCTCAGTTCCACTGAGACAAGGCATGGGGGAGTTTTTAAGAGTTGGAGTAGGAGGATTGTTGGCCACCTGTTTTTTGCTAAATGGCTTTGCCCAAAGGAAAAGTAAACTTTCTCCTATCTTTATGACAGGAGGTAGTTTTATGACAGGAGATATATTGAAGCAAGATGCCAGGAAGTTAGGCTCCCACACCTTCCACAGAAACTGAGATAGTGCATTATCTTCCTTGATGATTACATTTCCAAGGGATGACTCCCAGGTTCTTGATAAAGACAGTCCAGGGTTATGAAACTCGCGAGAGGCCTCTAAGGAGCCTGAAACCAAGATACGTGCCCTTGACTGGAATCAAACCCGGGACCCTTTGGTTCGCAGGTCAATGCTGTATCCACTGAGCTAAACTGGCTAGGGCAAGAGAATATTTAAAAGTCACTATATTCCAAAGAACATATATGCTTAGCCCATGGAAACAAACAAAAATATTGAGGGCCAGAGAAAGAGGAGGGCAGGGTCTGGGTGAATGTGGGAAAAGTAGAGGAAAATGGGGAGCATTTGTAATAATATCAACAATAAAAATAAAATAGATATTTGAAAAGTCACTGCATCCTCAAAAATATGGAGGGAATTTTTCCTTTTCTCTAAGCAAGTGGACTGAAGCTATCTATATGCACTACAAACAAAGTTTTGAATTTTATGATGTACCTATTATTAAAAACAATACTCCCCACATTTAATAAATATGGTTGACTATTGTCACTAAATATTTCACTTTAAATTCAGCTATTACTTCCAAATGTTGGAGACACATGTATAGATATATATATTTTTGGAGTGGATAAACAGATTATTCTGCTATTGTCAAGGACTCTACATACCCGTGACAGTCCATTGCCTCTGGAAAGAAAAATGTGTGAAAAAAAAATGTGTGGACCCTTGCCTCACAATTATGTCTATACAATCAGAAAAATAACATTTTGAAAGAATTAGCTAAGAAAAATACACTCCACCCAACCAGCTTACTATTTAGAAAAGTTGACATCATTCTCAGCCACCAGATCCTCCATCCGAAAGTCCCATTTTCTGCCACTTTCATTGCCCAGTAAATGTTACTGTTTTCAGACCCCTCTGTGCTCAATCACTTTGTAATAATATCTGCATCTGAAAGAGTCCCTTGTTTATTGCACATACTTCGAGGTCAACAGAATGCAGTTATTTAGCAGAGTGTCTTTTAAAATCTGGGCTAAAAATATATATTTTTACAGTAAACATATTCTATTTATCCAGAAGTCATTCAGAAAATACCCATTACTCTGATATAAAAGAATGTTCTTAAGTTCTCAAATTTAAACATAGCTATCACATACATGCTTCAACTGGGATTTTGGATGAAAGGTTGATAGTAAATACACAGGTGTTTTGCTGTATCCCTGCTTTGGTCATATCCATGGGCATTGTTGGTAAGAAGGTGGGAGGTGAATAAGAAAGGCTATTAATAGGGCCAATGTGGAAGTAGCTAGGTGACCAAATACCACCTCAGAATGGACTCCTAAGGACACACTGCTTTTGGTCAGGTCCATGTGTAAATGATAATTTCTATTAAGCTGCTATTTTATCAAGCTCTTTAGAGAAGCTCTACAGAAAAATGCTGATTAACCATCAATATTTTCTCTGTAGTGTGGCCCAACCTCACTCAACTAAGGAGATCTTACCCAAGACTGAGAGTAAGGAATGAGATAAAGAAATATTTTACAGTCACAGCTAGAGATGCAGTAGTAATTCAGTGGCTGCTGATTGACACTGAGTGAGATGTATAAAATAACAGGCTGACACCTTTCATTTGCTATGTCTTTTGCAGAAGTGATTTCCAAAAGTTTTATAAAAATCTCTATATTCCTGCTCAAAGGCCTTCTTTCCAAATCATAATCTTCAAGGAACCAAGGCAATTTTCTACTATATGATACAGTTAGTGGGAAATATGGTATTCAGGAAAAGGGTTGGTTTCAAACTCTCCTTTTGCTGTTATCAAAAACCTCTCTGCAGCTGGTTGAATTGAAGTTGATAACCACATTCTTAGCGTATATAAATATCACATTTTAGCTATAAGATTAGATAAATGTGACTTTAGGTTAAAAATATGTCATTCACTTTTCCTGCTGAATAATTAAGTCTAGTCTAATGCATTATAAAACCCACTGGCATTTGTATACAGTCCTGCACATGCACATAGCTTCAGTTTATACACTCTATCTTGACAAAAGCTGTGTGTGTGTGTGTGTGTGTGTGTGTGTGTGTGTAGGTTTTGTCTCATCCAAAATAAACAGTAAGAGTTCATCGATATACTATGTGACTGTGAGGGGTGTAGTGCAATAGTCACAGTAAAGCACCCTCAACAATGGAGACATTGCTTCTAGGACTGGAAATGACTTCCATCCAATCACATTGTGGAGGGCTTCCTCTTTGAGCTACTTTCCAGGCTACCAAAATTCATAACTGCTGTTTTCAGACATAAGCTATGAGGTAAAATAAAACAAAGAGACTCTACTGAGTTCCATGGTTGCTGTTCTCAAACATGAGTGCACAGCAGAGTCACCTGGGGAGGGCAGGTCAAACCACAGATCACTGCCTCTCACCTCCATGTTTTTGGGTCCAAAGGTCTGAAGTACATTTCTAATAAGTTCCCCAGATATGCTGTGTCTGGGACTAAGGTTTGGGAAACTCTGCTCTACAGCGTTTCTCAGATAACTCAAGAGGGGTTCCAATACATTCATTTTTCTTATGAGCTTAATTATCTAGGTTCACTTTGGATACCTTTTAACATGGTGAGGAAATAGCAAATGGGCTTGATGGAAAAGCAAGCTAGAGCCAATCCTGTCTTGGAACCCTACACTCAAAGTGAAAATACAATCAAGCACTCATGAACTACAACCCTTTTAGTCATGAATTAATACAGAGTTAGTAAACTCAACATAATTTTCATTATTTATCTACTAGGTTCTATGCTTATGAGAATACAGATATTTATTTAAGCCAATTGTGTGGACAATATCTCAGTGATAAAGCTACAGAGAAATACACTAAGAATGGGAAACAGACAAACTCTAGTATGTACAGAGAACCACAGCAAAGACTCTGCCTCCTCCTCCTGCTCCTCCTCCTTCTCTTCCTTCCTCTTTGAAGGGCTTTTGTTGTCATTTTAACTACAAACTGAAACTCTTCAGAGGGAGCAATATCTATATATAGTCTAAAAATAATGCAGAGATACTATAGTCAAGCAATTTGCAATTGTCCATTTCGGACCATAACTGTCTGTCAATGTGTGGCTCATTGTTATATATCTGTTGGACAGTTCTGATTTAGATCATTAGTTCATTTTAACCTATCAATTCAAAGCTTTTCATTCAGTTTGCCAAATGCCAAGGGCATCTTTGATGAAGTACATCATGATACTAGCTGGGTTAAGGCCAGTCCTGGCTCAAACCCTGTCAGTATCCAGTGAACGGTAGATAGCTCCTCATCTTCAATGCACTTTCATCTGCCAGAGAGAAGAGATCTAATGTTTCTTGTTTGATTTATTATTCAGTAGCTTATCTATTCAAGAAAACTATTCAAGAAAGTACATATTCCATAGAGTTAACCTGGTCATGACTTTTTTTTCCTTAGTATATTATGTAGATACAAAATTTAAAATATTTATTATCCAAAGGGGTAAGGTGATGACACCAAAGGTTTTTGAGATTTTTGGGCAGGGAGACATGTCATTTTCAAATAAGTGAGAAACACTGTTATCAGACTTATGCCAACAACTTTGGGTGCTAGAAACAATTGGACAATTCCCTTTAATATTCTTTTTAAAATAGAGTTTATATCTAGCGAAAATAGGCATGAGTTGTTGATAAATCAAAAACAAATCATCTGCTTTGAAAGGGCACAGAAAATTTTTCCCACTTCTCAAAGAAGTTACTTGCTAATATAGATGACATCCCAGGAAAAAGGAAGCCATGAGATCTAAGCAACAGAGTATCCCCAGAGCAGGATCTGGGGATGGTGTGATGGTGAAGGTTGGTGCCTAGATGCCAGACTTATAATTCAAATTGGAACAAAGGAGAAAAGGCTTTGGGATGAAATTCTCCAGGAATGAAGGGGAATTAATTTTAAAATAAAATAAATACACTTTGTGGAATGCTGAAAACAAAGAGTATCCATGAGTATGAACTGAATACAGAGACACCTATCTGGGGGTTCAGAATGTCTGTAATAGTATAATGCTTATTATTATCACAATTATCAAAAATAACTTTATAATCCTCTGTTTGCATATTCCTTCTATTTGTTTAATTTAGCATGATTAATCTGTCCTCTTCACAAAGTAGAATTTAGTAATATCAAACTATACTCTAAAAATGATTTTGATGTCGATGTATGTTAAATATTTTAGAGTAATTACTTTATTAAAAATTATACAACTTGACAATAAAGAATAAGACACACAAGTGAGCTTTGAAACTTCATCACTCTGAAAAAAAATATTAACATTAAGTAAACATCAGGTTCTATGCATGCATAGAAAGAAAATAGATGTTAGAGTGTAGATAGATTTAGATGTGTAGCTAAAATACTCTAAGTATAGCATTATACAGTCTCTACATTTTGAAAATATATGTTTTTAATTATTTTTTAAATATATATTTTATTGATTTCAGGGAGGAAGGGAGTAGGAGATAGAATCATCAATGATGAGAGAGAATCATTGATCGGCTGCCTCATACATGCCCTACACTGGGATGGAGCCTGCAATCCGGGCATGTGTCTTGACCTGGAATAGAACTATGATCTCCTGATTCATAGATGGATGACATTCAACTGCTGATCCATGGCTGTTGTGCTGTTTTTAATTAGTTTTAATGAATAAAAACAACTATGCAATAGAAACTGAGTTTCTGACTGAAGATAAATATCTCTTACTCCTAGGAGCCATTATTTTTAAATTATAAATCAAGATTAAGGTGCTTCAAGGTTTAAAGGACTGAATAAATTGAATAGCTAGAGATGCATCTTGGAGACAGAAAATCACCTAAAACATACAGAAGCCAGAAAATCAATGACAGGTCTGGCGAAAGTTACCTAGGGAGCAGTCAACTTCTTAAAAGGACAAGAGACAAGCTGTTAATGAAGCAAAGCCAGAATTTACTGCAGCTGAAATTGACTAGAGAGTATATACCACCATATTGGAGTTCATTGGAGGTGAGTTCGCTTCATGATAACTCACCTCAAATGATCCCTGAATGCCATCAATACCTCCATACCACCACACCACCACCACACCCACTTAGACCACATTCCACACCTCACAAACATTTATACATACTACACACCACACATAAACATATCCTGCGCACACACATGTACACACACACACACAGTACATTTTGTAAATCTATTTATTGTCCTGTGCTCAGAGTCTATTTAATACCTTTTTCCCCCCTGAAACCAAACACCTCTTCTTAAACAGAAGAAGAATGCTGGTCCAAGTGCATGTGGCCAGGTAGATGTGGTTGTGGGTCCCTGTAGAATTTCTCTTCTGAAATTCTTCACATTCTTCAATCAACTAAAAAGCAAGGTTTAAAAAAAGCAAGGCTGTCATGTGAGAACAAATATAGAAGAGGAGAAAGAAGGGAAGGGCCCAAAACCAAAAGCTATATTGCTCTAACTTTTAAATTCCTGTGAGGTAAAAACAAAATTCTCCCCTTTTCTCCAGGAGAGAGTGTTTTGCTTACCAGAAAGCACCCAGCGATTAGTAACACAACGTTCTTTAACATTCAGGGCTGGTATGGGAGAAAACAAACAGCTTCTACTGATTCCAGATGAGTCAACTCTCCAATATGAGATAGTGAGATGAGGGAACACATGGAGGTTTTGCACAGGGACAAAGTATGCTGTGTTTTGATTCAGTCCTGCCTGGGTTGTAATCTTGGTGCTCTGACTTCAAACTATGCCTTTGAGCAAATTATGTTAAGCCTTTAGAGACTCAAGAGTCTCATCTAAGAAATGGGGAATGATCTCAGGTTGTTGTTGGTAAGGATTATGTAAGATAACATCTGTAAATATCTATATAGTGCAAGGTACAGAGGAAGCATTAGACAAATGAGGCTCAGCAGGGACACATTCCTCAAAGCACAGAGTCAGCATAGCAATTAAAAAGAGGTCATCTGAGTTTTCTAGAAGTCAGCTTCGTTTCAAGGCTCCAACTCCCTGATGGCAGAAAATGTAACTTTTGTTAACGGAGTGTAAACTCATCCATTTTGGGTTCAGTGAATTTCCCCTCTCCTTCTGCTTGGAGTGATGACCTAATTCAGTAGGCTGGGTTAGGATCACATCATTAGGGAAGACACCTACCTGTTCACATTGGCAATATCTGAAATGTAGCAGTTCTGGTCTGGTCCACACACACAGTCATTTCCCCACACTAGCATCCCGGGCTCTCTGCCAGCCTCTCTATCCAAGCAAATGGTCCATTGCTTTTTACTCTGAGAAATTTTCCAGCCAAAATTCTGGATAATTTCTTGATGCTTCTTCCTTTCCCTATAAGTGAGTATGTTCTGTCAACTGTACAGTTGTACTTCCAAATCCATAGTTCAAATGCATCTTCTTTTACACAACACCTGTTGGAGATCATCAAGAGAATGTAACCATTGGTTGACCAGTGAATTGGACCACGGTGGTTGGAAGCTCCTTTCCCCTTCCCCTCTCCTTGGAATGTACCTTCACCCACTGTTCCCACACTTGGAGCTACTTCAAGGACACAACTTGAGGGAGCAAAATGTTAACGAGATCTTGTATGTAAGTTCTCTTGCTTATTAAAATGGCCACTTACCAATCTGGAGTGGTCTGCCTTTCTCTTGCCTCTCCTTGCCCTCCATGTTTCAAATTCCACCCAGGGAACTCTCAAGCTTACAAACCAACACCATCCTGATCCAGCAGCCATCATGTCCCTGGATTTTGACAGTAGCTCTCTGGTTGGTGGTGCTACTTTTATTCTTCCTCCACCACTTTCCAATTCACTACAGTGCAGCCAAAGTAATCTTTAACATGCATAAATTGGGCATGTTATTCTCCTACTTAAAATCTCCCATTTTCTTCTTATTTCATCTACTATATATGACCTTATTTCCCTGTTGTACCACGCTCTACAAGTCCTGGATCCTTCTTATCTCTCTGACTTAAGTATCAATTAGTCTATGGTGCATATTAGCTTTCTATATATATATGTATACTAGAGACCTGATACACGAAATTCATGCAAGAGTAGGCCTTCCTTCCCCCGGCTGCTGGCATCAACTTCCCTCTGGAACCTAGGACTTGGGCTTCCTCCCAACCGCCAGCAGGCACCCGGGACCCAGGCTTCCCTCGCAGACCAGGCTTTGTCTAGAAGGTCGTCCAGGAGGACGTCCTGAAGGATGTCTGGTCTAATTAGCATATTATACTTTTATTATTATAGATCCTTACTGAGGATATATTTATTGATTTTTTTAGAGAGAGAGAGGAGGGGCATAGATGGAGAGAGAGAGAGAAACGTGGATCTTGCCTCCTATATGTGCCCCAACCAGGGATGAAACCCTCAACCTAGGCATGTGCTCTGATCGGAATCAAACCCACAACCTTTTGGTGTACAAGGTGACACTCCAATCAACTGAGCCACATCAGCCAGGGCTTGTTCTTTTGTTTTTAACCACTTTATTGAAGTGTGATTGACATGTTTGGTTAAGTAGGGAAAGGATCATACAGGATTCTGTGGGATGTGTTATAAAATTTATATGACATTCTACTTGTACTTGAAAGCCATTACAAGTGTTTTAAACAGAAGAGTAACATCTCTTGTTTTAAAAATAAAATTCCTTTTAAAAGAACAGAAAAAATAGTCTGTAGGATAGATAAAGGAGAAGGAGGAAAACAAGTAGATTATTGTAGGTACTCAGACAAGAGTTGAGACAATAACATTCTAGGAATGTAGTAATGGAGATTGTGAAAAAGAGTTGGATTTGTGATCTATTTTGGAGGTAGAGCCAAGAAGAATTTATGTGGGGTTGTAGGAAAGTGAGAAAAATCACCAAAATGGGTGGTAATTGAAAGGAAGACTGAGAAAGAAGTGGGTTTGGTGGAATGCAGAGCTGAAGTTGTGGTTTGGCAACATTATTTAGAGATGTCTATCAGGCAGCCAACTGGACTGGGTGAGTAGGCAGTTGGATATTTCAGTAAGGCTCGGAGGAAAGCTGCATTCAGGAAATACATATTTGTAAATCACAGGGTGTAAATGCTGTATAAGTACCTGTACTCACAGTGGAAAAGTGTAGATAAACAAGGGAAGTCCCAACTGAGTCCTAGGTCAAGTAGTGAAGGAAGAAGTACCAAAGATGATATAGCAGTGACTGTCATTTACTGAGTGCTTTCTTTGCTTGTGGTTTAGAAAAGCTTTCCAATCTATATATATAAAAGCCTAAAATGCAAATTGTCTCCTCGGGAGTTCAACTGGGAGACCGGGAGTTCAATCTCTCCTATGATGTGCGTTGACCACCAGAGGACGGTGTGGAACGAAGGGAGGCCCCCACCAGCAGCTAGTGAAGGGAGGCCCCAGCCAGCAGCTAGAAGGCCCTGATCGCCGGGTAGGCCTAGGTAACCTACCCATGCATGAATTTCATGCACCGGGCATCTAGTTCTGAAATAAGATGTATACCAATATGTCCTTCCCCTCTTTTTGTGTGGTTATTCATTTAACTCTTTAATGTATTTTATTTAAGAAAATGTTGTGGGGTAGATTTATAAATTCATTTATTTTTCCAAGTAGGTAACCAATTATTTAAGTGATCTTTATTAAATAATTTACCATTTTCTAACTCATTTAAAATGGCAACTTGATTATGAATTAAATTGTGACATGTACTTGAGTTCACTTTCGGCCTTTCTCTTCACTTCCATTGTTCTTTCTATTTAAACACCAATAATAAAATTTTATTTGTGGTAACATTTTAATACTTTTTATTATTGGATCATACAAATACTCAATAATTGAGATTTCAGAAAGTATTCTTGGTTATTTATCTTCATTTACTTTTCAAGTTAAATTTTCAGATCTTTTTGTAATTTGTCAGAAATTTCTCCATTATACTTTTAAGTGGTATTAAATTACAGGTACACATTATCTTTGGAAAAGTCATGCATTTGCAATGTTTTCCTCCCCATAAGAAATCTGATTTATCTTTTCACTTATTCAACCTTATTTAAATGCCCCTTGAAAACATTTTTTGTTTAATTCACATAGAATCTTCACATTTAATTTTTACTCATTATTTGATTCATGATCTCAACTTTTTTAGGTTAATACCCTGGAATTAAAAAAAAATGCACAAAACAATTCTTGGGAATAGTCAGAGAAAAAGCTAAAGAAGTCTTTCATTATGACACTTTATGAAATCTTAGAATGTGAGTCAGCTCCAAGGTAAAGTAAGTTGTATAATTATTCCACATTTCCATGAAAAGAAATCCATTCTGTAAATAATTGTACAGGGTTTTGCTCAGATTCCCTAAGATGCTCTTCTGGAAATGCCACCAAGAGCTGTGTGACCAGGGTGACATATTTACCCTCACTCAACGTCAGTTTCCTTCTAAGTAAATTGGGCACAATTATGTGCCTGTGGTGTTGGTGTGGATAAAGCAAGATAAGGTCTGCCTGTGGTGTTGGTGTGGATAAAGCAAGATAAGGTCTGCTTAACACATGGAAAACACTCAACAGATGTTAGTTCTTAATATGAGAAAGCTTCTCTGGTGCATAATTAGGGCAAAGAAGAGCTTGAATCTGAAAAAAACATTATTTTTCTTTAGTAGTAATCTTTTCCCCTTCTCTTCAACTTTATATTTACAAATGACCACATTTTACAGCATGCCTCTTTTTAAAACAGTATTCAACTATTGTTTGAATTTCATGCGGTTGCAATAACCAATTACCACAAAACTGGTGACTTAAAACAACAGAATTAACACCAGCATCACTGGCCTGAATCCAGGTCTCAGCAGAACCACACTCTCTCTCTGTAGGCTGTAAGGGAAAACCTATTTCTTGCCTCTTCAAGCTTCTGGTGGCTGCTGGTAACCTGCTCAGGCCACCTATTTAAAATTGTACCCAACCTTTCTTTAGTCCTTTACTTTTCTTTATACCTCTTATATTTTAAAATACTCTACATATGACTCATTTGCTTTGTTTATTTGTTCTCAGACTGGCAGGAATCTTAGTCTGTTTTGTTTCCAGTTTTGTCTGCTGCACCTGACATATAGTAGATAGGTGCTCAGTAAATGCATGATGGCTTTTTGGACAATGAAGTCATGCAACTTATAATTGTGTGGCTTTACTTTCTTTGAGGAAAAAAGTTTTCCCATATACTTAAAAAATATAATATAAATACTCATGATAAAGTTTCTAGTCTGCACCCAAAGATGCATCATTTGACCCAGCTAGAATTCATCATTTGAATCAGCCTAGCCGCGGGGTTACATTTTTTCTCATTTCTACATAAGAAGTTGAAGATGATCTGATTCTGAGTACATTTTTAAAACAACCAGTAAGAAGATAAAATAGTGAGTGATCCATGGCCCAAGTCTTCTTTCTTGCACTGACCCTTAGCTTTAAGGTATCAAGCAAATAGAAGAAAATATTGCTGAGAAAAAGAGAAGCCTGAATAATTATGGCTCATTCTGAATAACTTAATTGTCTCTGGAAAGTAGGAAAATTTATTGAAGTGTTTCTTCTACAGATGAAGACATAGGTGCATGGGAGTCAGTTGGTTATTCAATAACAGGCTAGAAAAATGATCAAACATTGCAGACCCACGATTCTTTTTTCTTACGCAATCCTATTACTGATTAAAGTTAACCTGGAAGTTGGATCAATAGTTTTCCACTAAATAGATTTGCATATTTCCAGAAACTTAGGTATGCAAAAGGTTAACTTGTACAACTAAAGTTCTTTGCTGTGAGCTCAGGCAAAATCTGTCCAACAGCCTCTTGTGATCTCCTGTGCATTCAACTGCAGTCCCCTTGCTCCACACCAATGCAAGCTCTAGGTGGACACAGTGGCTTACTCTCCTACAGACAATCTCTTCCCTTTTGTGACCTTGGAGGTCCCTCTCGTGGCATGGAATGCAAGCAGTGGTGGCAAGATAGTCTGTGCCACGTTCTCAGTCTCACAGGGCATGTCAGCCATCCCGGCTCCCCTCCATGGCTCTGTGGCCTGGGGAGGTTTGCTGAACTTCTGTCTCCAGGATCCAGGTTAGGAAAGGAGTGAAGAGGCTTAAGAGCCCCAGTTTCTTTTAGTCTCATAATTTAAACCATCAGAGGACATGATATTGTGCTTGCCTTCCCACTATCATTTCCCATATCCAGTTTTATACCAAGGTTAAAGAGAACACAAAGAATAACAGCTATTTTTCCTTTAAAGCTTCTTATATTCCAAATTCTCCCTCTAGACTCAGAGAGCCCTCCTGGAGTGACAAAGGGGGTGATGTGGAGAAAGAATGCATTCTGCCCATGCATTTCCTTGCTGGTATATTCTATTGTATACCCAGTGGTACTTTTGTACCTAGAAATTATGAAACTAGCATTTTTGTTGTTGTTGATTGCTCTGTGAACCAATTGCTCCCTCCCCACAGGAGATGATGGCCTAGCATCTCACAATTTAGCTGGAGGAGGTTGTGAAACTGTTGGTTTACTTCTCAAACAATCATTCCATCACAATTTTCAGCCTTCCTTCCTTCCTTCCTTCCTTCCTTCCTTCCTTCCTTCCTTCCTTCCTTCCTCCCTCCCTCCCTCCCTCCCTCCCTCCCTCCTTTCTTTCTTCTTTCTTTCTTTCTTTCTTTCTTTCTTTCTTTCTTTCTTTCTTTCTTTCTTTCTTTCTTTCTTTCTTTCTTTCTTCTTTCTCTCTTTCTAAAATCAGTTATGCTAGCCAACTGTAAGGGCATTTAAAATCTTCTTAGGCATTTCTGTAGAGTTGAGCTCAACACCATGCAACTTTTTGCTTGTTGTCATTTCAGAAGGGGGTGTGGTGGTGAGCAGGGTGGGGGGATAAACCCCCAAAAATGGGATTGTGAGTGATGGAGATCAAATGACATGGCATATCACTTTCTTCCTAGCCGATCTTCCCTTCCAACAATCTCTATGTTTTTGAAATCTCATTTACTAGTAAGTAGCTTTAGAATTATTTTAGGCTGCTTCACATAGGAGAAATAATGGAATCATTTGTATTGACATCTAAAATTACAAGGAAAGTTAGTTCTTAAATGAAAATATAGATGTATAATTAATTGATTCTGGGACTGATTTTGTGGCTGATAGATGATGTGGTTGGAATATCTTGGGATCCAATCCTCATTCTCTTTATCACTGACATTGTGAACTTGTCTAGAAATGGTCTCATCTAAACAATGGGAATAATATTTTAATTTTGGATTATTGTTGAGTTATGTAAATGGGATGCTGAGTGCAAATCCTCTAGGACAGAATGATTTAGTACAGAAATACTTGCTTAGCTAAGGATATATGTTGCTTAAAAACGTTCAAATGTCCATTTGAATATTTCTAAAATCATTTGTCTCTAAAGAAATGAGAAGTGAGAAAGAGAAGGTAAAAACAAGCAAATAAAACAATAACAAAACCAAGTGAAGCAAGGAAAGAGAGGCCCACAGATTATTTTCCAGATATGAAGCTAAAGGATGAACTATATTTGTTCATACACAATTGGCAGTTATTATTATAAGGCCATTTTAATATGCAGAATTTAAAAAATTATTTTTAAATAACTATTCCCACTTAAAAATGAAAATCCATTTTATGCTCTGCTACACTTCAATTTTACATAACAAAATTTCCGAATTCATTATTATATTCTTCTTGGCTATTGTGAGGATAATTTTGAAAATCAACTTCCTTTTTAAAAATCGATACCTAAATATAAAAAACAGGGTTGTTCAGATTTTTTTAAAGAAGTAACAAGAACCTAGCTAGAAAAATTAAACAGGACAGTGAAACATTTGTTATCCCATTATTATGTCAGGTACATGATTTGACCAGCAGGGATGTAAAATTATAAGATGCTTTCATAATGTTCTCATATACAAGGGAATCACAGTTTTCTTTGAGTGGAACTGGAGGCCAAAAACACACCAACCAACACTCCTTCCTTGCCCCATTCTTAAGGTAATGCAAAATTTTCTGAAGTAGGCTTTTTAGATATTTCTAGTCCTTGTCAATCATGGAAAAGGACATAAATCCTGACATTTTCATTCTGAGAAGAAAAAATCACATCCTGGGGTGCTTGGGAAAATGTCTTAAGGCGATTTTTTTGTCACCATTTTGTCACCATTTATACTTCTATCCCTTCAGAATTTACCTGGTTCTCACATACTTGTGGATGCTGTCCTGACATGGCATACCTAGCTGATGAGCCCTTCTAAAAATCTCTATATTATTGAACACTTTCTTGCCCTAATACAGGCCAGTTTATGTATGAGTGTGCTGCCCTGCACAATTATTCTTTTTTTTTAAAAAAAATATATTTTATTGATTTTTTACAGAAAGGAAGGGAGAGAGATAGAGAGTCAGAAACATCGATGAGAGAGAAACATCGATCAGCTGCCTCCTGTACATCCCCTACTGGGGATGTGCCCGCAACCCAGGTACATGCCCTTGACTGGAATCGAACCCGGGACCCTTCAGTCCGCAGGCCGACGCTCCATCCACTGAGCCAAACCAGTTTCGGCAACAATTATTCTTAATAAAGAGTAATATAAGGTTGGGTTTAGATATTGTGTGGGGCATTAGAGCAAATGCACACAGAGAGAGAGAGAGGGAGAGAGAGAGAGAGAAGCCCCACAAGTTATATGGCAGTAACTCAAAACTGTGTTTGTTTCTAATTATGATACTAACTTGTGAGTTTGATCTAAGTGATTTCATAAGTTCTTAATTCTTGGAGGCAAATAGAAATGATTAGAAATTGTATGACAATATTTCTAAAGACCCCTGTGTATAGTTTCCACAGATCCTCACATTGCTTGTACTATGACTATCTGTTTCAGTAGCAGAGTTATTTTTATTTTTCCCCCCTGCCTGGTATATGTATTATATAGTAATACATATTTTTATTATTTCAAATGAAATTTATTTGGAGTTGAGAATATCACCACTCTGGAGACCAGTTGATGCTATAGTTGCAGAAAAAAATGGATAAAATAAGACCATAGATGCTAAAAATAGAAAAAGCTGTAGTTTACACCTGATTTAATTTATTCTGTCTACTTTCACTTGTTTATCTTTCCTGTAACTGTCCATTAGCATGACGTTCCAGGAAAAAGCATGTTTGCTGTCTTCTCACTGAACACTAGGAACCCTGAGGATCAGTTAACCATGAAACAAACTAAAAATAAAAATAAAAATTCTGTCCAGATAAGAAATTGCTGAATTAGTTACAAAAATTACTCAAATGCCAATCTAAATGCAGAGCCCCAGCAAACAGACACAAAGCCCATATTTCTGCTTTGTCATCTTAATTTACATTAAAAATTGCTTCATAAAAGATATTGGGAGTAGGTCAGGAAGGTGGGAAACACTTGTTTTTCTATCTCCTAATACTAAAAATAGTTTTGTTTTGTTTTAAACACAAAAGATTCAGATTTCCTCATCTGGGTTTCTGTTTTCTTGACTCAATTTTAATATAAAAGATGCTGAACACCAGAACACCAGAGTGGGGAGGGGGGGAATTATTCATCCTGGCATGTGATGCTTTAAATTTCTACTGAGCTCCTCATCTGTCCCTGGAGTACACTATGACAACTCAGGAAAGGGCATGCAATATACTATTCAGCATAAGGGTAACATAAACCATTGGATGAGATGAGAAAGAAAATCAAATTAACATGGTGAGTGAAGAGATAAAGGGCTTTCACTGCCCCAAGCAAATGTCAAAAAGCAAACAGCAATTACGTGGAATAAATAAACATTCAAATTTTATAAAGTGCTGTTCATATCTAGTGGACACAATGAACCAATGAGACATTGTTTTGTTTTTAGCATTGGATGATCTTCAAAGGAAGGAGACTGAGAATATAATTTCATAAAAAATGAACAAGCACTTGATTATATAATACTAGAGGCCCAGTGCACGAAATTAATGCAAGGGGCTCGGCCCTTGCAGCCACGGTGGCTTGCCTTGACCCTCGCAGCCTCGGCTTCGTCTGGAAGGTCATCTGGAAGGACATCTGGAAGGTTGTTCAGCTGTCCAGTATAATTAGCATATTATGCTTTTATTATTATAGATTGTATAAAATGTTCAAATACACAAGACATGGACTTCAAAGAGTGAATACATTTTTAAAACAAAATAGAAAGCTTTTTTAAGCAGTTCAAAAGAATACAATTTAAATTGGAAAAAATAGTTTTTAAACCTATAAATATTGAAAGGTAACTTTTCATATAAATAAGCTATGAAATAAAATTCAATGTTAAGAAGGGAAAAATAAAATTCAAAAAATATAAAAATCCATTCAAATCAACCATTGCCATTAGTCTTTAGCAGAATTTAATTGTTTTTGTCCACTCATTTTATGGACCAAGTTGACCACCTTGAGTAAGCATACCAGGATACTTCTTACAGGTTCTAACAACTAGCCAGTCTTAGAAGGGATTCTTCTGATGGGCATTGACATATCTAACTGTAATGCATCCTTTAAATTCCCATAGTGATTTCCATAGGACCATGTTTCATATAAGCATCTATCTAAAAGGCCAATTTTTTCATTCTACCTGACCACAAGACCAGGCCATTGACCACTACCTATGAGTTGGTAACAAACAAAACATAGGGGCAAAGAGCATACAATTCAGACTGCTGCATTGATTTGTTTTACTTTTTTCAACTATATTACCAGCCATCCGTAAAACAAGTGGCTCTTTGTTGGTAAATAAAAAGCTGTTCATAGGGTACCACCCAATTGGCAAGAGAGCCTGTCAGCTCCTTGAGTGGTTCCAAAGTTGACCTTGGGGGAAAAGATTTACCTGTTCATGAGTATCTCCTTGCATTCTTGTGGTCGAATGTTCCTGTATAAACCATATCCATTTTGTTATGGAATTTTCCTTGACACTGCCTTCATCATTAGAGCATTTCTCTGACATCACCTGAGACATTATGGGTATTTCAGATTTCCAGATTAGTCTATGTCCTTCAGTCATAAGAGTAATCTTGATTAAAGCCCAATAACAAGCTAAAAATTCTTTCTCAAATAGAAATCTTATGGTCCAAAATCCTGATTATATTCAAGGACCAGAGTGTAAAATGTCAGTAGTTTTTATTTTCATTTAAAATCTTTAACTTTTTCACTTTAACCTTTTTATCTAAAGGTTTTATTGGAATTTTTCCTGATTTTGAGTTACATGCTTTGGGTTATAACCATTATGAATACATAGAATATATCTTGGATTTTAGTACCATTATGTCACTAGATCTATTCAAATGGGACTCTTTGAATTTACTGAAATTTAAGTAATTGTATAGATTTAAGGTGCTATGTGTCTATTTGTAGGATTCAATACACTACCCTGAGTTTCAAGAGTCTTATTAAAGATTAGTACAAAGTGGGCAATAATGTGAGAATATCCTCTCTGTACTTTGAGGGTGATTGCCGAGAAGAGTGGGCACTGGCCATCTATATATGGTGTTTAACTTATTTAACTTTATTCTAGAAAATAAGGGATCTAGAATGTAAAATCTTGTACATAGCTGGAATTCTCTGGTCCTGTGAGGAGATATACTCATTGCTAAAGATGAACAAAGATTGCCAGAGTCAATTATGAATCCCCCCAAAAATGTTATCTACACTATAAATTCTAAATCAAATATGGTGTATACTATAAAGAACAAAAATTAAAATTTATATTTAAAAATCATATATCTACCTAGTTGCCATGTATCAGTCCTCCTAGGCCAGGCGAGATATCAAACAAACCCTAAAAAGTTCCAACACTTAATAAGCAATGTTAACTACAATTTGGTATTGTTAGCCAAATGTTAATTATATTTTGAAAAAACTGTAGATTTAGATAACATTAAAAGTATCATTTATGTAATTGTAGTAAATAAGTAGATAGAGAGATCATAGATGTAATAGAAAGACAGTGGTTTCTGAGTGTTTATGTTTTCATTAACCTCCTTTTTTTCCCCTTGTAAATGCTATATAAGACTCATGGAATATTTTTTATCTACATTTTTTTTTTTACTTATTTTAATCTCTGGAAAGCTGATTGCTTGCCTTAGAAATGAGGAAATGCAAGGATAAAGATATTAAGAGACTTTGTCACAATTCAGTCCATGGAGAACCAGAGGAAAACCCTGGTCTTCAGATTCCTTCTCCAGGCTTAATGAGAGTTGCTGGTTTTATTACTCATCAAGTGATGATTTTTACATCCTGATGGGTAGAATCCCAGCAAAGGGCTCCAGTTTCTGGCCAAAAGACTCAGCTTGGAATTGAAACTAGCTCCACCGTACATTAACTATAAGATGTTTGAGAAGTTACTTAACATCTCTATGCCTCATTTCCTCATTTCCTCATTTGCAAAATAAGGCTGTTCATAGTTCCTGGGTCATCAGGCCATGTGGAAACATGGAGTCATTGTAAGTGCACATTACTGATGAGAGAAGCCAATCTGAAAAGGCTACATTCTGTATGATTGCAACTATATGACATTCTGGGAAAGGCAAAACCATGGAGATAGTAAAAATATCAGTGGTTGCCAGGGTAAGGTGGGTTGAGGGATGAATAGATAGAACACAGAACTTTTAGGACAGTAAAAATACTCTACTATTTTATAAAGATGGACACATGTAAGTATGCATTATTCACACACATAGAATGTACAATCCCAAGAGTTTATCCTTGGTAAATGATAGGCTTTGAGTGATTATGAGGTTTCAATGTACATTTATCCTTTGCAAAACCATGTCAAATTCTGGTGAGTGATGTTGATAATGCAGTGGTTATGTATGTGTAGAAGCAATAGGTATATAACATATCTCTGTATCTTCATCTCTATTTCAATGTAAACCTAAAACTAATCTAAAAATACTGTCTTGAAAAATGTAAATTGAATTCTTTAAAAATAAGACCTTGCATAACTTTTGAATTTATGTGGCTTATTATACTGCACATTTCATTTGTGTGATATTATATGCCTATGTTCCTTATTGAAACCTTTTATAGATTACTCAAAAAAAATAGTTCTTACTTCATTTGGTAGTTGTATTAGCTGAGTTAATATAGCAGAGGTATTACGTGTCTAGCACAAAGTAATTGTCCTATTAGTTAAATAATGTCAT
This sequence comes from Myotis yumanensis, assembly GCF_028538775.1. Classification (NCBI taxonomy): domain Eukaryota; kingdom Metazoa; phylum Chordata; class Mammalia; order Chiroptera; family Vespertilionidae; genus Myotis; species Myotis yumanensis. The sequence goes on along the minus strand of NW_027223759.1, from coordinate 28,446,086 downwards.
TCATAGAAGATTGGAAATTGACAAATGCTCAAACCACGTCAAAGCTGCCTTATGCCAACTGTGAACGTATATCACAGTTCATAGTACTTCCCCATTGTAGTCCTTATCACATTTTAAATCACTAATTTCAAAATTAGTTATACCTTCTCAGTTGCCTCAGATTCTATATAAGATCTGTGAGAGCAATGACTGTGATTTATGTGTTCATAGCAATTTAGCAACAATGACTAGTCTACTAGTTGAACATAATAGATGCTTACTAAATATTTGTTTAACCTTTACATTTTATAGTTGAGGAATTAGAAGGTAGGTAAGCTAAGTGACTTGCCAAAGGTCAAAGGTAAATAAAGCCCCATGTAGAGGCCAGGGTGAAGTTATAACAGTCATTACCTGTTAATAGCTGGCTTAATGGGTGTAGGACTTGAACCACTCCACAGGGCTCCACACTCAGAAGGGCCCTGCACTTGGCTGAGTGCTCAACTGCGCTGTCTTGACATTGTTAATTCTTGAACAAGGGGCCCGTGTCTTCACTTTGTGCTGGTCTCTGAAAGTAAATAGCCTATCTGGACCATCATGAGTCTCCTATTTCATCTTTCAAAGCCAATTTGAGGCTCCTGGACTGAGAAAAGCCTTGCACCATTAAAGCATTTGAAAACTTTGGGCTCCTACTCCACAGGAGCAGCAGGAGGAAAGGCTGCTTTCCCTTCAATTCTTCCCAGGGCCCTGAATTTGAGTACTGGCAGGGGAGAATCTGGCCAATAACATTGCACTTGAGAGAATTATGTCAGCAGTCCCCACCTCCACAGTGAAGTACAGTACAATCCCTCTCACCAGACCCCTGAGGGCACCCCTGAAAGTATGACATTTAAATAAATAACATCATCCTGCACCTGAAACTCAAGCACAACCTTTAGCCATTGCGGCACCCTCCTGTCTTGAAGCCTGTCTGCCCCTGGGGATGTAGGTGCTCCCTGCTTCCTAGTGCCTCCTTCTTCAAACTCCATCAGGATGTGTCTGCCCTAAAGAGTGCCCCAAGCTCCCAGTTCCTGGTTCTTGCTGGGCCCATCAAAATCCTCTCAGCTCCCACAAAGTTACTGAGACTAGAAACTCATAGGCTAATTAGGCTAATTAAAATTGAAGTATGAATAGCTGTTGACAAGCCTGCTTTGAAACAGTAATAATGAGCTGTACCAGCTTTTTATTCCGCCCATGCCCTGTGGTGTTCCTGCCACAGACACTCCAGCCAATAGCCCCATCGCAAGTACCTCCCTTGGAGGCTGATCAGATCTGGTATTTTCATAATCTGAAGATGATTGGTGGGCTTATGATATGAGCCCCTAATAAAATACAAATTATCAGGGCCAAAAAGCAGGCTGACAGGTGTCAAAGCAGTTGCTTACCCTCTAGTGTTTTTCAGATGTCTTCTGGAATCTAAATATTATAATGATTACAGTATTAAAAAGAGGGCAGGAGGGAAGCAAGGGGAAAGAACAGAGCTTACAACACTTCCCCAGAAATTCAATTATCATTCTCCACTCTAAATACCTATTGTAAATCTCCTATAATTGCCTTGCTCTTCCAACCCCCACCCATGCCTTCCGTTTCTTCTCAGGAAAAAAAATAAGCTAATGGATCTTCTGGTCACCAAGCACACAAACCTACCTCTAGCTTCACCCTCCCATTCTAATGGAGACAATGTCTCTTCTGAATTGTCAGCTGTTTTATCTCTGGAACCTGTATATCAACACTTAAACATTTCAAGCGTTTCCATTATTAAAAACAAAAATTCATGGTGGAAACTATACCCCCAGCCCATAACATGTGGTCCTAATTCTCTCATGGTCAAGGGCTCCAACAATTTCTCTCTTCTGCTTTGTCCGCTTTGCCCATACCACTGACCACTTGGGCTGTTCACACCACACACCATCTGGTTGTGTCCCCATCCTCCATGAGCCTCCACTAAGGTGGCCTCCATGTGATTTAATACAATGGATGCTTTTCAGCTTTCATTTAATCTAACTACTGGGCAGAACTTGACAAGCAGATTCTTCTTGGAATACTCTCATCTTTGGGCTTTTCCTTACATTTCTCTGGCCTGTATCTCAAGTCTACTTTCTAGTTTTACCTCTTCTACACAGATTTAAACTGGAAATTTTCAGGGTTCAGCCCTAAGCATTCCTTCTTTCCCATTTTATTTTGTCTAGGTTGTCTTAGCACATCCGCTCCTATGACTTAATTTACTATCTTTATGATAATAGTATAATATTTCCACCAAACATAGCATTTCAGCCAAAATTTCTTTCTACAGCAAACCCATCTTCTATATTCTAGGACTATATAAAACCCTTACTATTAATGTGTCCACTGAGGAGTCTCTGGTGACCAGAAACTCAATGTGTCTAAAACTGAACTCACAGTCTTGCTCCTAATAGCTTTGCCTCTTTTTCCTCCAGAATCCCTTATCGCAGTGCATGATGCCACCTTCAACTTCATGGCTGCTGCCAGATGTGTGGAAGTTGTTCTTGACTCCTGACACTCCCTCAGCCTCACTTCGACCAACTACAACATCGTGCTGATTCTGATCTCAAAATATGGCTCAGAGAGATTTATTTCTCTTCCATATTCACTGTCAACACCTCCTTCTGTACCATCATTTCAGCTCACCTACTGCAATACCCTCTAACTGACATCTGTCACACACACACAACCTTATCCCTCCAACCTAATGTTTGCTTAGAAGCAAGGTGATGTTTTCCAAATGCTAATCTTTGACGCTTCACTTAGAACTCAACACAATTTGGTGGCATCCTGTTAGTTTTGAAAATGGGCTAAGACCCTAATCTGAGCTGTAGCTCCTTGCATGGTCTGGACCCAGGCCTGCCTCCTCTTGTGCCTTTCCAGTTCTCTGTACTTCAATCACAGTGCAACCTTGGATATGGGGCTTGAATTTGTCTCTTCCATTTCTGCGAACCCTGAACTTAGCCTTGCATCCTAAACAAAGTGGAAATTTATTAAATATTTGTTAACTGAATAAACAAACCAATAGAAACTACAGGTACTGCCGAAACCGGTTTGGCTCAGTGGATAGAGCGTCAGCCTGCGGACTGAAAGGTCCCAGGTTCGATTCCGGTCAAGGGCATGTACCTTGGTTGCGGGCGCATCCCCAGTGGGGAGTGTGCAGGAGGCAGCTGGTCGATGTTTCTCTCTCATCGATGTTTCTAATTCTCTATCTCTCTCCCTTCCTCTCTGTAAAAAATCAATAAAATATATTTAAAAAAAAAAAAAAAGAAAAGAAACTACAGGTAATAAAATCCTATTTTGGAATTTTGCAAAACAAGGCCAGGATTGCCTTCAGGCTGGTCCTTGAGCTCCTGTAAATAGCAGAGGGAGGATTAAGTATACCTAGAAGAAAGTAAATATCTGGTTTCATAAAATTTTGTCAGCTTAGAAGTGGCCTTAGATCCACAGTTTATGGATACACAGCTGTGCCAAGGGACCTTTCCAAAGACATTTCTGTAATAAGCCTACATTGCTCAGGCAGCCTCTGCGGTTTGTTTCTGGGATGAATCAGTTTGTATTACTTCTATACGTGTCACAAAGGAAATCCCCGGGCCTCACAAGCTCAGAATGTACCACATCGAATCACATGGAAGCTTTGAGAGACTGTCTTATTGTCCACAATGCTTCCACTCATGATGTGTATTATAGTGAGCAACAGGGGTTTTCAATGAATTTGCTGTTATATTTCTTTTCTCTATTTTTTTTTGTTCTTTTTTAGATAAGAAGCACCAACAAAATGTTCTAGAAATAACATATTTTTTTTGTTTAGAAGGTACAAATATTTCTCTGCATGAGAACAGATGCTGACAAGCACTTGTCCTCTGCTACATTTTAGTGTGCTTTTTTCTCCAGACCTTTCTTAGAGGACTAATTACATACACTGTGGAGCACGTGCAGGTCTAACTGTATCCACTTGTTTTCTGTGGTACAATGGTGGTGAAAAAATAATGAGGAATAATGGTATTTTATGGTATTGCTTAACCTCCAAAGAAGGAGGGAGATATTTAATATATTTCCTGACCCTCAATATAAAAATCAGTAAGCTGTATATTAATGAAAAATATAGACTATGTGTGCCCACTAATTTAGATAATAATGCTGATACTAGGAAACTGCTAATGAATGTGTGAGAGACACAAACACTCAGATTACTATTATTAAAGAACAGAACACAGCAGTATAGTTACTAACATGATCTTTCCATTTCTCCCATCTCTTTGTTTCTCTTTCTTTTTAGTGAAATGTTGCTTGTTTGTGGTCATTTCTTTTCCAGCTGTACTATAAAAGCTCAGGCAAAAATAACCTTCTCTCTACTTGTTTGTATTTGTGCTGTTCATATTCCTAAAGTTACTTTTAAAAGGGTAGTGTTGACATTGACCTATGAGGTTTATAGCATTCTTTTGCTTTTTCTCATTTCTAGGAAGAATTCAGAAGCTACACATGTTTCAATTAAGATTAAAGCAGGTATTTGTCTGCTGAGATTGAGGAGTTTTAAGATAATTTCCTACACCACTTAGAGTTTAATTATGTATTCTATTGCATTTCTCTTTGGTTTCATAGAAAGCAGAAAAAATGGACCATAACCATGAACAGGGCATATATAAAGGAAACACAGGGAAAAAATGCATGTTGAATTCACAATTACCTCAACAGTGAAGAATTGTTAATAGGAAATAAATAAAACTTTCAGCTATTCTATTGACAGATATTAATACCAATGGCAAGGAATTCAGAGATTCTGGGAAGATTCAGAGAATGCATTATTCTTTCTCTCATTATCAACAAGAATATATCTGACTCACCTGTCCAAATGGCTGTGGGCAGCAGTAGATTCCCGGGTATTAGAGGGGTTGTTAGCTCTGGGATTGAAGAATCCTAAGGAAGAACCTTGAGAAGAGCTTTTCCGTTGGTGGGTTTGGTGAGATTCTGGTAAGAGAACCCCCGAGGAAACCTTATGGGGGTATTTAAAAGGACCTAGCCTACAGAAATCTGCAAACCCTTGGGAATTTGGTGAGGTCAACATTGGATGTGTGTGTGTGTGTGTGTGTGTGTGTGTATGTGTGCACATATCTAATTGGGCTTGGTCTCCCCAGCCTTCAAAAGAGAAGGCAGAGCTGAAAAGGTGAGTTCAGTCTTCCTTACTTCTGAGGCTGGGAGAGTATGAGGAAACTGTATCATAGGGTTTTCCTGCTGCCTGCCTATTGGCATACCTACAACCCACAGACGTAGATGTAGATTCAACTTCCCTTCCTTCTGGGATTTCCTTCACTTAGAGTGTTTCAGCAAACAAAACTGATTCCTAGAGATCACAAGGAAAAATAATCACACATCTGAGGGATCCAAACTTTCAGCAAAGGAAGATCCTATAGTGAAGGCACCAAGCAAAATAGAATCTTTGAAGATGACAGTGGATGACTCAGACAACACAATGTATCATAATAGCATGGTAAAGAACAACCACAAGGATTCCAGTTCAGTACAAAACAGCACTTTCTAAAATAAAACTAGCCCAACTGGCATGGCTCTATGGTTGAGCACTGACCTATGAACCAGAAGATCACAGTTCAATTTCCAGTCAAGGCACATGCCCAGGTTGTGGGCTCGATCCCCAGTAAGGGTTGTGCAGGAGGCAGGCAATCAATGACTCTCTCTCATCATTGATGTTTCTATCTATCTCTCCTCTCCTTTCCTCTCTGAGATCAATAAAAATATATAAATAAATAAATAAATAAATAAATAAATAAATAAAATAAAACTAAATGTTTGACTTAGAAAATTCCGTAAATAAGTTTAAGTATGAGATCACTGCTGTTAAGAACAATAGTAGGGGCCTGGGAAAATGAGTGCAAGAATATTTTATCAAAGTGCAGACCAAAAATGTGGAAAGAGAGAAAAACTGAAAGAAAAATCTTGAGAATAGATTTCAGAAACTTAGTATCCAAATTAAAAGAATTTCAGGAGAAAAGGAAACCAATGGGCAATATATAATGACTAGACCAGTGATGGCGAACCTTTTGAGCTCGGCGTGTCAGCATTTTGAAAAACCCTAACTTAACTCTGGTGCTATGTCAGATATATAAATTTTTTGATATTTGCAACCATAGCAAAATGAAGACTTGCATTTTTTATATTTATTTTATATATTTAAATGCCATTTAACAAAGAAAAATCAACCAAAAAAATGAGTTCCTGTGTCACCTCTGACATGCGTCATAGGTTCGCCATCACTGGCTAGACAAATGACTGAAGAATGTTGCTCTGAGATAAAAGATTTGCTTCTACAGAATAAATAATTGCACTAAGTTTCTGGAAATAGTAATGAGAAATATATATATATATATATATATATATATATATATATATATATTCCTAAATGACCAAATGACCAGTCAACTGGTCATTATGTCGTGCACTGACCACCAGGGGACAGATGTTCCACACACAGGATCGGGCTCTCTCCTGCCTGGATTGGGCTTGCAGGGATCAGGCTCCCTCTTGTCTGGATTGGGCCTGCAGGGATCAGGCCAAAACTGGCTATCTGCCATCCCCCAAGGAGTCCTGGATTGTGAGAGGGCACAGGCCAGGCATGGGACTCCACCGGTGCACGAATCCGTGCACTGGGCATCTAGTATGCTAATAAGATGCCTGAATTCTTAAGAATAAAGAGAAAACTGATTATTTCTATTAATTTCATCATCTATATAGTAATTAGTAAGGGATAAGATGGAGAAACATTTTTATGAGCTACAATATTTAAATATCCATTTAAACAACTTTCTGAAGTACATCTCTTTATGCATTAATCCCACAATTTCACAAGCAAATGTATTTATGTGCTAAAAACAGTTAATAAAGAATATTATGTAATACTAATCTAATTTTAAATTTTCTGATCGAAGAGAACTTTAAGTTTTACCTCATTGCATTAGTGGCAAACTTTTTCTTGAATTATAAGACATATATTTTATTCTACTACATTAAACAGTTTAATAAAAGAAAACCAAATGTCTCCAAAAAGTTTGACTTTTTCACATACACAGCTTCCAATTTTCATGGAGAAATTAATTCACTCTCCTCAGGGAACACTGTGCATAGCGTTTACATGGGTTATTTTATCCACTTACCACTTTAAAAAGAAATGAGAACCTGAAATTATAGAGGAGATGGTTTTAAAAGCATATCAATGATGAGAATGATAAGACCACTGGTGCTATAAATGCATCCATAATTGTTTCTTTCATGGGACTGTTTGCTATTTTCATAATAGCAGGAAATCAAGGAGTTTTTATTAGATTTCAAAAGGATATGTTAAGTAAATATCTGGTGCAAAATAATATTTTAAAACATATTATGAATTCTAATCAACAAAAATATACTGTAAGTATAAAATTAATGCTATGGAAACATAACCCATTATGTTCAAAGTGAACAGTTACTTCTAATCCTGTTTCTGTTTTCCACAAAGTTTAACCTCACTCAAGAATAGAAGTACAATTTAGAGCTTTATTCCTTCTTCTCCTCTCTATCAACATGGATTTGGGAAATCAGTTTTATTTCCCTGGACAGCCACCCTTCTTTTATAAAATGAGAACAATAAGAGTTTCTATGTGAGTATTATTAGACACAGTGCCTTTATAGCACTTAATATAGAACTTGGTACATTGTAAGTGATGAAAAACTATTAATGGTGACCATGATTAACACCATCATTTTTTATACACATGGAGAAGGGATGAGACCAAGGAATTTATTTTATTTTTTTATTAAATTTATTGGGGTGACATTGGTTAATAAGATTATATAGGTTTCAAGTGTACAATTTTATGATATATCGTCTGTATATTGCAAAGGAATTAGAAATAGACCAACTGGGCTCAAATTCTTCTCTGCTTCATATTATCTTTGTGGGCTTGTGAAAATTAACTTTTCTGAGTCTCCATATCCTTATTGGTAAATGATGGACTAATGAGTTCCTCTCATAATGCTGGTGATTATTAAATGAGATTAAAAGTGAAGAGCACACATAACTATCTGGCAAATAGAATAAACTAATACATGTTTTCATTCTTTATCCCTATTCTGCCCAGAAGTACTTAACAATATATGTACGGACATATTATTAAATTGATAAGGAAACACATTGGAATAGGTGACATTCTTGACCTAATTGTGCTTTGTTTTAAGAAAAATTGCTAAGGGAAAACATACATTTATAAAAGAAAGTCCAAAGTGACAAAATTATCAAAGGTAATACATATATATATATATATATATATATATATATATATATACATATTTTAAACATATACCCTGCTAAATATCAACAGCTCCTATCATACACTTCAAGGTCAAAGATGGCATGTGACCTTAACTGGTTTGGCTCAGTGGATAGAGTGTTGGCCTACAGACTGAAAGGTCCCAGGTTCGATTCCGGTCAAGGGCATGTACCTTTATTGTGGGCACATCCTCAGTAGGAGGTGTGCAGGAAGCAGCTGATCAATGTTTCTCTCTCATTGATGTTTCTAACTGTCTATCCCTCTACCTTCCTCTCTGTAAAAAATAAATCAATAAAGTAAAAAAAATTAAAAAGATGGCATGTAGTTCCTTTTTAAAATTGATAGTCAGTTTTCTTTCATTTAATTCATTTCATATATTTGAGGTTGGTCCCTTTAAACATATCACAAAGCAATTCTCACCCTGTTTACACCATAAACATGTGGTAACAAGAGGAATATTATATTTAACCCTTGATGCTCAAAATAAGCATTACAACTTTATAAATTACCTAGAATATGGTACCTAATAAAGTGGGAGGTATTATTAATGCTAAAGTTTATTTTTGAACACTCATTAGTCTTGTCATAAATTTTTTTGTACCATGGATATAAAGTAATTTCACTTTGTAATTTGCCATGGAAAATGATTGCACAGAGGTTAACTAAACACTTCAAATTTTAAAACATATTTACAACTTAATAGGTGTAAAAATTTTTTATAGGGCAGTGTAAGGATTTGGAGGAAACTGATATTTTGGTTCATACTTTTGCAGTCTTCCAGTGCTCAATCCCAACCTGTGGCATTGTGCTTGGCAAGCATTTTAAGCCCGCGTCCTACTTTTCTAGCCTAGCTAGAGATCTTTCCAGAACAACCTAGATGATCTTTTAGAGGTATAGAGAAAAAATGTGAGATGGCAAAGGAGATATTACTAGGTTAAATAAATATCAAGAGTAGTGACCCATAGGTGGGATGATCTGGATCACTGCAGAACTCCATTGCACCCAAAGAGATAAGTGAGGAATAAAAGGGCTCTCTGAGCAACCCAGTTAGGGAGGCATCATACTGTCTGGCAGCATTAAGGGTCAGAGAAGGCAATGAAGGCGATGGATTGTCACAAGCACTAACAACCTCCACCAATTCACAGAAGCCACCAGGAGCTCAGGCATCACCCAAGCCAAGGTTTTCCTTGTGCAAGGATATAACAGAGAAGATAGGCAAGGCTATTTTGGATCCCCACGTACTTGGCTCATCTGTGCTGGTCACAACAGCAGTGGGAGAAACCAGGTGTACATGCAGCAACCAAGATGCTGACAGATGCCCTTTGATTCCCAGCCTTGCCCTTCCCCACATCCTCCCAGTCAATATCTCCTGTAAAAACTTCACAAATGCACAGCAGTCCCGGCATCTCTCGTGGTACCACAATATAAAAATCCCATGGCTCCATCTTTATCCTGTGGGCAATTCCAATCATGTTGACTGACACATGTCTATCTTTCTATAGCATCACTGTTAGTCTAATCAGCACCTTGCTATATCCTATTCCTAAGAGAAAGTCACAGCATTCAAAATACCCACATAATCATGACCTAAAACATCTGTATATTTCCCACAGAAATTATTTAACCACATATTGTTTAAATCTAAATTTAATTGTTAATTTTTATACCACAAATTCATTAACTTATTCATATTGTCCTTCAAACACTATTTTAATGAAGGTCAGGCTAATGAACAAATAATGAAGTTATTTGATTATCTCATATAGTGAGAGCCATGAGCAGGAAATGTGATAAAAATAAATGTACACAATCATTTTCTTATCTACCCACCAACAGGTGATTAGTAAAATTACATTACATCCATAAATGGAATGCTATGCACATATTAAAAGATACATATATCTATGCAGTTGTTCATATGGAAAATAATACAATGATAATAAATAATAATACATGAATAAACTCTGTTTTGTGTATTCACAACTGAAAACCAACTTTTGCCCACCCCTGTATGTGAAACTTTGCATAGAAGGTGAGACTAACTAAATAAAGGTGTTTAATTTATCTAAAAAGATACCCCTAGATATTAGTAATAATAGTTGCCTTGGATGGGAGATTCAACCCCGAGTGCATTGTGTTTCACTATGTATCCTTGTGTTAATTTTGAACTTGTACTTTGTGCCAAAGGCCCATTTGCTGAGGAAATTCACATTGCTCACCATGCACGAAGCCAGAATCAACTGATGTTGCCAAAATAGCAACAAGGTTTTTCTATGAAGTTATTTTGAGCATTGTACATTATGTTTTCTTACAAATATATCAAAAGAAAGATTTAGCAATAAGGTTCCTATGGCTTTTAGAATATCTTTTCTTTTAAAAAAAAAATAAATAAAGCTCATTTTAGGCCAGCAGTCTAATCATGGTGTGTGGCATTGTTACACTGATATCTTTAGTACAAAGAAAATTAAGTAAAATTGAGAAAAGGCCCATCAATGATGAAAACAAAATTTGAAAGAAAAAAAATTGAAGTAATTACCACAGCGGTTGAATTTGTACTCATTTGCTTGTACTGGCAATGAAATTCTTTAGCATGCTGATAAATAAACTGGGCAAAATTGAACTAAATTGAAAGTGTCAAGAAGCCCTCAGAGAGAATTTTCATCAGCATCACATCAGAACTGGGAAACTTCCTCAGGGAATTCTGCACTTACCAGTTCTATCAGGAGGAGTGGAAACAAAGGTTTTTATGGTAGGATGACTAGGGGCTGAGAGCGTGGTCTCTGGAGTAGGGCTGCCTGAGTTCAAATCCCAGCATGGCACTTCTCCCCTGTGGATGCTGAACAAATGTTCAGCACCTGTTTTCTCATCTGTCAAGTTCAGATAATAGCAGTAGATTCCTTACAGACCATGTGATTAGTATATCCAATTTACTTACAACATAGTGTTTTATAACCTTTGATTATTCAGGTACTTTTGTTATTATTACTATCTGCCAATAAAAGTACTTACTGACTTCTCATGTGTATATCACTCTAACAGGCAGAAACAGAAAGTAAAATGGAAAAAACACACAAATGCTCATTTGTCATCAGAAACCTGTGGTCCATTCTGACTCTCTCACTTACTGGCAGATTGAATACATGTACTAGTACATGTTACGTAATCCCTTCTTCAGTGATGATTTCTGAAAAATGGTGCTAACTCACCTGATTTTCTTAAAAATCAGATGCAATATTATGACAAATAAATACTGCTATTGAAATGTAATGTTCACGTAAAAGCAGTAGTGATGATAGGAGAAAGTATAACAGTAGAAATAAGAGTAAGAATAGTAATTTATGTTAATTATAGAGAAAAAAGAAAGCACAGAAACTTAAAGAGAGAAAAAAAAGAGTATTTCATAAGTCATAATGTTAGCACTTAGTCCTATTTTTCCAAAGTATTTTTAAAATTTTCATATGCTTTCTTTCATGTATTTAAACATTTGCATAAAGACTATCACCCTATACTTGACATTTTACAAACCATTTTACACTCAGCATGACTTTTTTTGAGATTTATTCAATTTGCTACATACAGGATCAGTTCATTTATTTTGAATTGCAAACAAAACTGCATTGTATTAATATGGCCACTTTATTTATTTTTGACCTTGTTGAGGGACAGAGCTTACTTTGCTATTACAAAATGTATTGCAGTGAAAACACTCATACAAATATCTTCTGCACATGTGTAAGAATTTTATTATGAGTAAATTCTGAGGGATAGAATTGCTGGATTGCAGGGCACATGTATGCATACTTTTATTAGATTTTACCAAATTGTTCTTTGAAGTGGTCTTCTCACTAACTGAGACATAAATATTTTTTACAATATTGAGACAAGCAGACATATTTTAAAGCTCTATGTTTTTTCCTGTATACTTATTCTTAAGTGAAAGGTCATTTCAAGAACAAAGTAATGTACAACACTCAGTCCCCTTCATTGTTCATTTGAGTGTTCAATATTATAGGACACATTGTGTTGTTACTCTGCTTATTAAAATTACTTTGGTTGTAGAATAATCACAACATTTTGTGATAATTTTGAGTACCTGTAGCCCTTTCTATATGGTGCATCATTAATCTCTCAGGGACATAATTTCTAGCTCAAACAGTTTTATGGGAACACCAGCTTTAACTTGAATCATTTCACTTTATGATGCTTTTAATTAAAGAATCTGAATCACCTGTAAATGTGATAAATTTATGTAGCTAGGGAATATCTAGTGAATATAAAAATGCAAAATAGGTAAAGAGAATCACAAGTTAAAAATTTATAAAGTAAACAAAATCAATTGGAAGGATTGATGGCTGGATGAATGGATGGATGGAGGGTTGGATAAATAGAAGAATAGTAGACTTGTATTAAACAAGTATAGTAAAATGTTAATGGTAGAATATAGATGATGGCCTTAGAGGTATTTGCTATGAATTCTTTCCATTTTTATATGTCTGAATATTTTCATGATAAAATGTTAGGGAGAAATAAAAAGGTAAATTCAATTATTTAAAAATGATATATATTTTTTTCTTTTTGCACCTCTGAGTATGTGGCTTGTGAAATTCATAACTGTTAATATAACCATTGCTAAAGCAATTGTTTCTAAATACTTAACTATTTACCAGATAATTTGCTAAATCCTCTACATATACAATCATTTAAAATCATCATAAATTTTATGAGATTTGTGTATTATTATCTCCATTTATAAATGACAAACGAAGGTTCAGGGAAATTAAGTAACTCTACCAAAGCCACAGGTTTAGCAAGTAGTGAAGTTGGAATTCTAATCAGGTTTTTGTGAGGGTCCCTGGTTTGAACCTGGAATTAGGGCACATTTCCTGAATCGGCTACCCTTAGTTCACCCTAGACCCCTTCTAACCCTTGGCAGTTATTCTTTTGTACCCAGGCAATACGGTATGGACTTCACAAGATTGACATGTCTATGAACAAATGCAAGTAAATCCATTATACTATCTCAAAGGGCAAACTGGTTAAGGACAAAGAACGGTGTTGCACACTGCAGACAACCTAAGTAAGTTGATTAGTCAGCATTTTTAATTGTACATTGGGATTGCATTCTGTTGGGCTCCTTGAAATCACTTACCCCACAAATAAGAGCTATAAAGAAAGAAGCTTAATAAATATGAAAAACAGGCTCATTAATCTGATTTAGACGGGTTGACTAGTTTTGTTTTCTTGTTGTTGTTTTTAGTGCCACAGATATCAGCCATATTTACCTTATAGTAAAAAGCAGGGGGAAATGGAAGGGATGTGCAAAAGAGGCAACATGTCCTTAGTTTTCTGGAGACATTTTGTTCTAACAATGAATGGCTGTGATGGCTTTGCTGAATAGGAAGGTAAAGGGCTTGGCACAGGTCCACAGTCTTGTCCGTTCTGACTGTGCAGCTATCTTTTGAAATGGTGAGCTGTTGAAAGCATGGTATTTAGAACTCCTAGAGAATTTTCCTACTCCCCTTGACCCCAGGACTTAAACATCTTTTTGGAATGAAACCAAGATTCAATGTTTAATAAAGGCAACTGTCAACTCATTTGAACAAACAATTTTCCAGTCTCAAGCACTATCTTGAAATTATCATAAAGCACCAGATCATTCCATGGAGTTAGTAAGGAAAGTCTATTCTAAAAAAAAAAACTGAAATAGCCCTGACCGGTTTGGCTCAGTGGATAGAGCGTCAGCCTGCGGACGCAAGGGTCCCAGGTTCGATTCCGGTCAAGGGCATGTACCTTGGTTGTGGGCACATCCCCAGTAGGGGGTGTGCAGGAGGCAGCTGATCGATGTTTCTCTCTCATCGATGCTTCTGACTCTCTATCCCTCTCCCTTCCTCTCTGTAAAAGATCAATAAAATATATTTTAAAAAAACTGAAATTATACCTAATGACAATGAGCCCAGGACTGGATGACAACACCAACACTGTCTCTCCTACTTTCTTCAGAAGGCAGATAGACAATCCCTCCAGAGAGACCAGCACTATTCTGGTTTAAGACGCAAAAGGATTCCAAAAGTAAACAGTTAAATAAGCTTACTGTTGATGTTAACTACACAGTAAGTATGTTTACTTATTGTATTTTAGTTTTTAAACATATCATTTCTTTCAAGATAGGTGATTTATACTGAGATGACATTATAAAGAACCCATGCCCATTATTTATTTGGGAAGAGAGAAAAGGTGAGCAAAACAAGAGCAGAGACAGAAATCTAACCCTTACTGCAAAGGCTCTGCCTTACTACAAAGGTCCTTATATTGTTTTTCGCAGCTGAAGTATAAAAATGCCCAAATCCCTATTGAATTGCTGACATTTTGACCCCATGGCTCTGCATTTACAAACATGTGAGACAATAGATAACCAGATGCAGTCAGCAGTTTTCCAGTCTGCTTAACCTCTCACCTGCTTCACACTGTGTTAACATGCCTCTCTAAATATCTTTGATCTTGGTGTTAAGTATCTCAAAAATTAAATTGCTAAAAAGCTAAAGTAGCCCCCAAACCCAATAAAACAGTAGCTCTATTTCATTGCCCACAAAACCTTCATAAACTGTTCCAAGCACAAAGCAAATGGATATGGAATATCAGGAGTAAAATAACTTGCAACCTTTCAGGATTTCCTTAGAAATCAGTGACTCATCTGTGACTGCACACAAGGATAATCTGTGCTTGCTCTGAACACATCAGCAAGGCAGGAATAGAACCGGAAGTTCTGACGATACATCCACTTTTTTTTTTTTCTAGATAATGGAAATTATCTCATGAGAAAAAGTGAAAGGAGAAACTCACAGTGGCCTTTAAAATCCAAACTAAAACCTTATTCACATTGATTAACTTCTAGTTGTATACTTGAGCACAGTCAAAAAAATATGATTCTTCTCAAGTTCTCTTACATTGTTGCTTTTTTTATTCATACATCATCCTATCTTTCTTCTTCCCTGCTTTGACCTCCTGAAACACAAATGTGATTATTTGGAGACACTTTATAGACCCATGATTTCAAGAGAAAGTCATCATACCAGTATAAGCCACTATTATTTGGGTTTTATCTTGCTTGAAGTAGAGCATAGCAGGTAAAAAGCATGACTTTCGGAGTCAAACTGTTTGAATTTACTAACTCTGTGACCTTGAGCAAGTTATTTATTCTCACGTTTGTTTTCACTTTTTCTTATCTGTAAGATGGAGATAATAAGTTGTGAAAATCAAAAAGTTAAGATTGTATATGTTTAAATATTTAAACATTTATTTTGGACTATGACAGCACGCTTTATGTCATACCAACACCCTTGCTGAGAGCAACTATAAAAGTTGGATAAAATTAATTGAAAAACTATTGGAATGTGTCAGAAAGCAATAAAGGAAGCCAGGACTTGAGAGGCCAAGGCCCCACATGAAGCTTCCTGGAGTGAAGATCTGCACAGCTTTAACAGTCAGGCATTTGCTGATTCACGGCACAGGACACACAAACCAAAAGAAAGCATTTTGCTGGAGTGTGAGGAGGCAAATGTTGGAGCTCAGAGCTTTCAGCACATCAGAACTAAGAGATCAAGATCACAGCAGAATGGAAAAGCACAGAGAAGTGAGCAACTATTCTAAAATTAATTTACCCTTGAAGCATTTGAAAACTCCTAAGATGCATTTGTAAGAAGATATGAAAAAAATTGAGAGAAATATTCAGAAAAGATACGGAAAGCAAGTGACTAAGTAAGCAGTTTTAACAGACGTGTGATGCCAAGAAACAAACTTTAGAGTTTAGGGCTGACAAGGAGGAGGGGTTCAGGATACAACTGAGATTTCCAAAGGGCTACACTAAGAATATGGGCAAACCAAAAAGAGCAAGCTTCAACTAGATTGGGTTATAGGCCTGTACTCCATTTGTATATTAGGAAAAGAATGTCCCTTGAGGAAGAAAATACCTCCCGGATCATCCTCATGTTTTCACATATAAGGTTCAGGATTAAATTTTTTAAAAATAACAATCATGTCCTGGGCGGTGTGAGTTAGTTGGTTGAGCACCGTCTGATGCACGGAGAGGTCACTGGTTAAATTCCTTGTCAGGGCATGTTGCCTGGGTTGCAGGCTCAATCCTCAGTAGGGGGCATAGAGGAGGCAGCAGATGGATGTTTCTCTCTCATCAATGTTTCCATCTCTCTATCCCTCTCCCTTCCTCTCTCTAAAATCAATAAAAACATACTTAAAAAAATAAATAACAGTTATGTCAGGAAATACAAACAAAAAACTACACACCAATAAAAAAATTAAAGATGTTAGAAACAGCTTGTAAGTGATCTACCTATTGCAATTTTCAGGTATAGACTTTAAAGTATTAATAACATTTTAATAAATAAATAAATATTGAGAATATTGCTTCAAAGCTGGAAACTATTTTACAAAGTAGAGTTCCTGAAACTAAAGAATATAATAACAAATTAAGAACTTAATAAACAGTTTTAATTAAAAAATAGGACCAGAGAAAGAATTAGCAACATAAAGAACATAGATGTCTGCATGGACTGCCATAATATAACACCACAGATTGGGTGGGTTAAACAACAAAAATTTATTTTCTCACAGTTCTGGAGTCGGAATTCTAAGATCTAGGTGCCAGAGTATGGTCAGGTTCCAGTGAGAGCCCTCTTCCTACTTGCAAATGGCCTTCTCACTATGTCCTCACTGGTTGAAGGGGTTCGGGACTTGGTGGGATCCTAATAAGGCACCCATTTAAGGCATCCAAATCTATCCCATTTAAGAGGGCTTCATCCCCAATGCATAAGAACCTTCCAAAGGCCCCAGCTCTTAACATCTTCATCTTGGGGAATTAAAGTTTCAATATATGAATTTGGGGGTAGGGAGGCACAAACATTTAGACCATAGCAAGGGCTATTTTCATGAAAGTCAGACACTTTAGCATTCATTATGTGATCATTATATTATGTTATTAGAGTGGGAAAATAAGGTCTCACTAAGCATGGAACAGAAATGCTGGGCAACTATTTATTCATTTCCCCAGTGGGTTGGATTGAATTTTGGCATCAACTGTGGCACCAGCTGCTCCCTTTAGATCCATGAGGGGCAGCTGCTCACACAGCACAACCTCAGCTCACTCTGAAAGCAGCAGCATTTCTGTGGGTGGCTGCTATGGGGACAGGGCTCACAGTAAGTGTGATGTGGCTATCAATTTCTGAGAGTGCTTTCCACCTACATTTCCAGAACCGAGAGTGTCGGGTATCAAAATAAAATAAATGGAGCCTGAAGATAAAAATTCACAAAGCAGGAGTCACAAAATGTTTGCGTGAGCAAAGCTAGTCATCTGGGTAAGAGGGAACACAGTATCAGGACACAGCCAAAGTCAAAGCCAGCAGATGACAAAATCATGGCACGAAAATCAGTGCAATTTCAGGAAAGATAAAGTTTGAACAGGTGAGCAGCTAAGAAAACAATGGAAAGGTGTGTGAACTGTCAGGGCCACAATTGTTTCGAGGGCAAAAATGTGACCATGCCCTCATCTCTGAGATTATGTAACGTGGGGAGCAGCAGTGAGTAAGTGTCCAGAGCTGATACTCAGGTATCATAGAGTGTGTGTGCTGTGATCCATCTACATAACATTCTCTCACAGGTGAGGAGTGGGCAGAAGGGGGGATAGGTGATAGGTGTGAAGAGTCTGCTGCAGCCTTCCAGCCCCACTCCCATCACCAATTGTCTTAGTCAGCTTGGACTGCCGTAACAAACTACCATAGCCTGGATGGCTTAACCAACAGACATTAATTTTATCACAATCCTTTTCTCACAATCTTTTGAAAGACCAAGAACAAGATTCTGGCAGGATTCCGTTTCAGGTGAGGCCTCTCTTCCTGGCTTGCATATAGCCTCCTTCTCACTGTGTCTTCACATGGCAGAGAGGAAGCTCTGGTGACTTTTCCTGCTCTTTTAAGAGCATCAGTCTATGGATAGGGGCCCCACACTTATGACCTCATTTAACTTAATCTACTCTTTAAAGACCCTTTCTCCAATATAGTCACTTAGGGGGTTAGGGTTCCCACATATGAATTTGGGGGTGACACTGTGCAGTCCAGACCACCATCTAACCACTGAGAATCATTTATCTAGACCAGCGTACCCAACACCTGGATAAGCAATTTCCTGTATTACATCTCTGTCTACTTGAAAGTGGATGACCCTTCTCTATCAGCAACAATGACTGTTATAGTCACCAGAGAGAATTTACATAAAATGCAGGTTCTGAGTCCATGATCAGAGATTCTGATTTGACACATCTAGGGGGAAACCCACATACATGTTTTTAGTGTTTTTTGTTTGATTAAAAAGTGCATCAGGATCTTCTAATGGAGTTGGTTCATGGCTCACATTTTGAGAAGAGCTTCTTTAAATATGTTGAAAGTCTAAAATCTATTCACATTACATTGGGAAGACTTAGTTGCTCACAATAAGTATAAGAAAGTAAGATTTCCCCAGTAATTGTTTAGATTAAGCAATTAATCTGAAAAAATGTGGACACGATTGACTTACCAGATGAAATCATGGGCTGTGCAAGTAAATTGCATGAAATATGAGTGGCGTGTTAACCAGCTGAGGCTTCAGTCAAGCCTCTGATTCCAAGTGGGTGGAAATTCTTAGACAAAGACTGAAAAGGCTAAGGAATAATTTCTAATTGCATGTCCCCGACTCCCTTGCCAGCTAAATTCTGGTTTGATTTGTAAGTCCTCACTTAACCACATCAGTAGATTCTGTGACTGTAAGCAAAGTGAAGACAACAAAACCAGTTTTACCATAGGGTAATTGATATAAACAATAATTAAGTTCCTATGGCATCTTATCAATATTATAATGAAACAATGTTAAACAAAATAAAATTACTTGAGAGCCAGCTATAATGGCAGAGCATCAGAAGATGGAGAGAGAAATATAGCAGTGTTTCTAGGAGTTGAGGATAAACGATGTGTGGGCTCCTGCTTATCAGTTCAGCTGCATTGGGGCAGTTTCAGGGGGGCAATATCAGCAGTGACATTGTCTCCAGAACAGAATCAAGCGAGAGCTAGACTCCAGTCCAGAAATGGTACCAGCTTCCACCTCTACTCTCCAGATAAGCCCCTGCTCTCTTGGGCTCCTCTAGTGGTCTCCTTGCCTCATTTACTCCTCCAGCCCTTCAGACACCTATATAAGCAATGACCTGCATTACACCTCTCTCTGCTTGAAAAACCTGGAGTGCTTTCCTATTCTCCTATCTGGATGATATTGCAATTGGTAAATTATTAAACAACTCTAAGCTATTTTTCTCAGCAATCTGCTCTATCCCTTTCAGAAAAACCAGGAAAACCAAAATAGTGTACAATAAAAAATATATTATTTTCCTTTTGTTACAAATAATAATGCCACGAAGTCATTATTTCCAGAGATTGTGTTATTCACTTCCCTTATTAATACTATGGTTTATATTTTTTTAAGACACCATTTGTTTCATATATGATGACAAGTGTGTGCTATTTGCCCAAGATTATGCAAGAAATGGCAGAAATACTACTTGAGTTCAGATCTTTTGACTCTGAGAACAGAACCTTTTGTCTTAAAACTCCATCACTAATTTAAGAAAATCACTTAGATTTTATGGATTTTGCTGATCCACAAGAAAAAATTCGTATGCCAGTCCAAATACATATGCTTTTTCTATACAGATGGTTACAGAATTTTATCGTTTGGGCATATTCAAGAAGAAATTCTTTCTCTGGGTCTTAGCATGTTCTTAAGAAAATGGATACAAATATGAGAGAAAAGATTAGAAAAGGTTTCTTTTTAATTATCATATTCTTAAGATTCCTTGACTCTAGTCAGTGATTCTCAATTGTGTGTTTTCGGGGGAAGTACAAAATTTTAATTATTTGGTATAATGAGAAGCAGCATGTGGTCTCCACAGATAGTGTCCTGAGCTTGCAGATTTTTTTACAAAAGATCACACATATTGTGACAGGTTACACCTTTTCCCGAAATGATGCACCATCTGGCTGAGGAAAGAAAACAAGTATGATCTATGATGTTGTCTTCAAGTTGAGATTCAGTAAATATGTTCAAATCCATCCCAGAGACTCAGTAGTCCTTTTAAATTACAATCTTTATTTACATTTTTTGTAAAGCCATGGAATGACATAAAGGTCAGAGACCACACTGTCCTAAAATTACTGAATAGTCACTTTATTTTTAAAACATAACAATGATGACTTAGAAAATAAAAACATAAAAACGTAAAGAGTAATTTTCTTGGTTTTGGTCACTGTAACTTCACAAGATTCCTGCAAATGCTTTAACCAGGTATCAATTGCTTTTAACAAGTGCCCTCTTGGCTTTGGGGAGCTGAAGGAAGCTAGCACAGCCTCATAGTTAAAAAGGTGGTTGAAGAATCAGATCACCCACTAACTAATTGAGTCTCACGCTTGGTCATTCTTTCAGCTTGTGCAAATTAGTGTTCTACACCACACCTCAGATTTTCTGCTGATTACCTTGTTTGGGGCAATGCTTTATTTTGCTAACAAAGATATAGGAAAGCACTTGAAGCAGGATGCTGCCATTTTGCTAACTACCCAAGATAATTATGAATACTACCACAACTAAAGATTGAGCTCAACAGTCTCTCAATTCTGGTATTTTCTCTCATATGAAAATAGTCATGTATTAAGACTACACAAGACAGAACAAGACTTAAAGTATTTACATTTTCTCAATGACCAAATTGGTGGTGGATACACCAGGTCTATGATGTTTCTGAACTTGAAACTAAGTTGTTTTATTTGCAAACACTCTATTATTATCTTCAAACTATTTAGATTTATCCTTAGATACCCCTTTATAATAAACACTCGTGGCCCGGTGCACGAAATTCATGCAAAGGGTGGAGGTGTCCCTCAGCCCAGCCTTCACCCTCTCCAATCTGGGACTAAACCGGCAGTCGGACATCCCTCTTGCAATCCAGGACTGCTGGTTCCTAACCGCTCACCTGCCTGCCTGCCTGATTGCCCCTAACCACTCTGCCTGCCCGCCTGCTTATCCCCAACTGCCCCCCCCACTGGCCTGATCATCCCCAACTGACCCCCCACTGATGGCCTGCTTGCCCTCAACTGGCCTGCTCACCCCCAACTGCCCCCCCCCAGCCTAATCACCCCCAATGACCTCCTCCACTGGCCTGATCACCCACAACTGCCCTCCCCTCTTGGCTCCTAACCACCTCTACCTCAGCCCCACCACCATGGCTTTGTCCAAAAGAATGTCCGGAAAGTCTCCTGGAAGATCTCCCAGTCTAATTAGCATATTACCCTTTTATTAGTATAGATAGAGGCCTGGTGCACTGGTGGGGGCTGGCTGGTTTGCCCTGAAGGGTGTCCTGGATCGGGGGGGGGGGGTTCCTTAGGGGGTAGGGCCAGCTTGGGTGAGGGGCTAATGGCTGTTTGCAGACTGGCATTGGCCCCCAGAGGGGACCCTCACCCCATGGGTGCATGGCCAGCATGGGTGAGGGGCTGAGGGCCGTTTGCAGGCCCTTCCCTTGGCAGCTGGCCCAGGCCACCCAAGCCTCTGGTGCTCAGGCCTGCTCCATGGCCGCCGCCCACAGGCCCCTCCTTCGGGGGCCGGCCCAGGAGGGCAGGAACCTTGACATCCTCCATCACTAGGGGTGACCCAAGCCTCCCACATTTTCCAGCTGGCTCCATGGCCGCCGCCATCTTTGTCCTGCTAATTTGCATACTCACTCCTGACTGGCTGGTGGGTGTCACAAAGTGGCAGTCAATTTACATATTTCTCTTTTAGTAGTGTAGATATGTTTCTCTGCCTCTATTAAGCACTGGTTTTATCTGCATGTTGATTTTCATATTATATTTTTAACATGAAATGTGGTATTATTTTATACGTTATATTATTAATATTTAGTGGGAGCTCAAGTAATGGTACTTGCAGAGTTTAATAGTTATGGCTAATTTTGTTTCACTTTACTAAATCCAAAATGTACCCCTCACTGTATTGCAAATATTAAGTTAAAAAGAGGTTTGAATCTGGCCGGTGTGCCTCAGTGGTTGAGCATCAACCTGTGAACCAGGAGGTCATGGTCAGGGCACCTGCCCAGGATGCAGGCTCTATCCCCATTAGGAGGTGTGCAGGAGGCTGAGAATCAATGATTTTCTCTCATCATTGATGTTTCTCTCTCTCTCTCCCTTTCCCTTCCTCTCTGAAATCAACAAAAATAGTTTTAAAATACTAAACAAGGACATTATGTAAAAAATTTAAAGATTAATTTCTTTCAAAAATATAGGCTCAAATTTTTCAAGTTGAGTTTAACATACAAAAATCAGTTAAAGTAATTCATTCTTATGGAGGGAGGTAGAGGGAGAGAAAAAAAATAAATGTTCATCTCAAAAATGGGAGAAACATTATTTGGCAAAAATACAACACATGCTCACACACAAACACAGACTGTATCAGTATTCTCTCTCTCTCTCTCTCTCTCTCTCTCTATATATATATATATATATATATATATATATATATACATATATCTTATGCAATGTATACATGGGACATGCTAATATTAAAAATATCACCTATTGTTTATCTGACATTTGAATTTAGCTGGGTGCCCAGTATTTATATTTGCTAAGTCTGGCAGCCTCAATAATATGCTAGTTTCCCTTTTTTAAAAACATATATTTTATTGATTTTTTACAGAGAGGAAGGGAGAGGGATAGAGAGTTAGACACATCGATGAGAGAGAAACACCGATCAGCTGCCTCCTGCACACCCCCTACTGGGGATGTGCCCACAACCAAGGTACATGCCCTTGACCGGAATCGAACCTGGGACCCTTGAATCCACAGGCTGATGCTCTATCCACTGAGCCAAACCAGTTAGGGCACTAGTTTTCCATTTTAATATGATTTTGTTTTGTATCATTTTTCTAGTATCATTATGCCAGGAAAGTGAAAACTTTCTAAATTGTATTTGTAGGCTACAAGGAAATTTCATCCCCTTTTTTGTTGTTGCACTTTTCTTCATTCTCCAAAATTTCTAAAAGGGATGAGTATTACACTTAAATTCAGAAAATGGTGTTTCAAAACAAAACAACAAACGCCACACTAGACTATACAGAAATGCCTAAAGTCTAACGGGTATTAGTCCAATTATAAAGGTAATATATTTAAAAGTAAAGAAAAAAAGCTGAGATCTGGGGGATGGGGCAAAAAGCACTTTTTTTCCTATCACTTTGTTGCAATTTTGTTGTGATTTCAGGGAGTGTTTTGGTTTAAACTGTATAAATTTATAAAATGTGTTTGTGCTTTCACACCCTGATAAAGTGAGAAATAGAGCTAAACAGATTGATAAAAAGGTGACATTGTGCATGACTCTAAACATTTAATAAAGAATAAAATTTTAACATTCCAGTATATTTTAAATATATGGTAGAATTAATAAAAATACGTGAAGGGAAATAATGTTGATTAAAGAGCACATGTTTATTGATATCTTCAGTTATTAAGTTGTACCTGTAAATTGATTTTAATGTTAACCAGTTTGAAGACTCATGGCTTCTTGAGTGCCTATAGTTATGCTTATAA
The DNA here is from genome assembly GCF_028538775.1 of Myotis yumanensis. Taxonomy (NCBI): domain Eukaryota; kingdom Metazoa; phylum Chordata; class Mammalia; order Chiroptera; family Vespertilionidae; genus Myotis; species Myotis yumanensis. The sequence goes on along the minus strand of NW_027223759.1, from coordinate 28,422,094 downwards.
AAGACAAGGTTGTCCATCAATGCTTGCTGAATCATTCATGAACGAATAAATGAATGAACAATTGCATAAAAATGGGAGATATGTTTGGTCCTGTGTGTAGACAACAGTGCCGGTGAATAGCTGCTTTATATTTTATATGTGTTACGGCATCTCAGCTCAGCACACTCACCATAGGGGATGGGACATTTTTCACAGAAAAAATTGCTGACACACACCATTAGTGTGTTTCTTTCTTGTATTCCCCAGATGGAGCTGAATATTGAACAACGGGGCCTCAATTACACTCATGATAATATAACAAAATACCTTTGGAAACTTTCCATGCTGTTCATGTCATAATCTATAAGCAAACTTGAAGCCTTCCTTTAAATCATTCTCCTGATTGGTATTTTTCATATCATGCAATACTAGATCCACTAAGTTATTCATTTTGCAGTGTGCTATATGTCACACTAAAATTCCTATAGAAAAACAGGTTCATTTTTGTCAACCTACTTGGTTTGCCTTTTCCCAGCTATGGTCATTTTATTCTGTTATCATCATCAATAATTGTGTTGATGTTCAAAGTTGATATAACACAGCTGGTATTAAAGAGTTCTGCAGAACTGAAGTGGAAAATACTGTACTTGACAAACTGAAGAATAATTTTTTGTGTGAATTCCAATTACTTTCACAAACTTTCCACCATTGACTATTCCATCTATCGTGTGCTCTCTCATTAAGGCTGATTCTAGTAATAAGAGCTACAGGGCATATTTCTTGATTATGTTTTAGTGAGTAGCCATTAAGTCAAAATTCAACAAGAAGAAAATGAAAATGTATCTTCTTGTATCATAATTAGCATTTTTCCCATTTAGGTAATGATTATTTGAATATAAAATAAGGAAGATTAATGTTGATTTTTCTTTAAGGTTTTTAAAAAATCATTTGTATATTAAACTTGGTTTTTGCTTTAACAATATCATAGGAAAAGAATAATCTGCAACTGGATTCTAATAGCATTATTTTTTCTGTCTTGCAGGATATTTATTTTTTGTTTGTTTATACAACACTATTAAAGAAAAAGAAATCAATTACTAGCAGAGTTATTAGTTGGTCACTCAGCCATTGACAACTAGCATCATTAATTCAGTACTATATTAAACAGTGTATTGGAAGATAGAATAACTCAAAGTTCCAAACCTCCTAACAATTTAAATGAAAATTACAAAATGTCTGAGACCCTATTTTAGAATACAAAGGGTATTTGACTTCCAATTCCCATTCTCTGCAGAACAAGAACAGGTCATGCCTTTATTGACATGCAGAAAATACATCACATTTTCTGTCTGATGCTATAAATTCAATACCAATTCTCCAGCCACATTAGTTATGACCATAAAATATACCATGGAACCTCAGATATCTAACAGTGGACGGCTTCAATAAGAATGGATGCTGCTACTTTAATGCTGCTTCCTTTGATGCGACAACTGAGCATCCATCTCCTCCCCCCTCCCACCCCCTAACCCCTATGATCTCTTCAGCATGCTAGAGCAGTGAGGAATGGTTTCGTCTCATAACCAAAGTAGAGTGAAGACATTGGCCACATAATACATGTGCTCTTGGCTTTGTTTTGTTTTTAATTCTGAATCTTGAGCAACTGTTCTCTTGCAACTACTTACTTAACTGTTTCTAAAAATCAGTTATTGCCCAAAACTGGAAGAACTTGTCTTCTCAGATGAGCGTGTGAATGAATGGCGGGAGGTAAACAAAAACTAAAATTTGAAAAGATGAGGTCTGATAGGAGAGCAGTCAGATGAGGAAATCAAAAGGGAACAGTAAAGTGTATTCCGCTATAATGCAGGTTATTCTGATTTTAAGGGAGTATCACATGGCATACTTCTAAGTCCATTTCCGTGATAGTCTGTTGTATTTATTATCAGTCTGTTTTATAGAACCATGCAGTCTCTGGCACTAAGGAGTCATCTGGGTTTGGATCACATAGCAGTGAACAAATGCATAAAAGAATTTTAGAAATAGTTAAAGCAGGAGACCACTGTGATCTTAGACTATCAAGACAAATGCTTCCATTACTGTTAATATTTGGGTGACAAATTCTTCTTGTAAATGCAACCTTAGGTGGTTTGGAGGAGTGGTCTATAGGAAAATGAATTGACACCACCTTGATATGGGTTGTCATTAACTCCCATAAGTGTGGTTTGCCAATAAAATTTATCCCCAACTGGACCTGCAGAACCTTGTGCTAGAGGGTCACGAGACAAATCACTAAGCTCCTTATTAATCCATTTTAGTGCCATAGTCTGTGCTTTGCGTCTGGCTCCTTGTTGTGTGCTCAAAGGTCTGGCCAAAACTCTTGATTATCCTGGCGGCAGGGAAGGATTGTCTCTTCCTTCCACACTGGCTCTGCGAAACACAGGTGTTTCTTCACCACGCGTATCAGTCCGCCAAGGCCATGGGCCGGAGCACAGAGGAGTCTAACGGTTCAGGGAGATGGTTTGCTTCCCATGTCCAGCGAGTGTCTGCACTGCATCATTTTCCTTCTGTGCAGAACACCACCTTCTTACTAAACTATCAGAGGTTGGACTGGGAGGGTGGGGGCCTGAGGCGGGACATGGGCTCTGCTGAATATTTCCTATTACCCCTTAAAAACGTAACATTTCACGGATAGCATTTTGAAGGGATTCGTTGCTTCCACTAACACTGATAGGTTTCTTCATGCTAGTCCCTTTAAATTTTCATCTAAAGAAAGAAAAAAAAAATCCTCAGGATTTCCTTGCCAGTTTTTGTCTCAGACCTTCTATCCCAAGCATCACAATTGATTATTTGAAAAGGCTTTTTTTTTTTTTTTTTTGCGCGGGGGGGGGGGGGGGGGGCGGGGGGGGGGGGGAGGGGGGCGGCGGGGGGCGAGGGACGGGAGATGGGTGAGCGTGTGTCAAGCTATGCCAGGCTAAGGGCTGGAGGCCACAGGATGTTTCTGACTTGGTCCAGACAATCCTGTACAAGAACAGGTAAAACAACAACCATGCGTCCTTCTAAGTATAGCCATGGGACTCACAAAATACATGCAAACGCTTGTCCTTATGGAATGCTGAAGATAAGGCCTCAAGGTGGCCTCGTTGATAGGGAGAGGGGGGAGCACGTGGGCGGTGATGTCTGAGTTGATATCCTTCCTAACCTTTACATGAGTGACATTTTTCTTATCAGAATGTCTATACACGCTTAGTATTTATTTTTAATTGTCCTTCCAGTCTGCAATCAAATCAGATATTGTCGCAGCTCTCGTTTTCCTATGTATGCTGAACTAGTTTTGTGGGGAGATTTATCACCTTCTTGCTTTGGAAATAATGATGTGTGAAGGACTTAACAGCCAAACAGTATTCAATCCTCTGGAGGATGCTGTGTTGAAATAAAAGCTGTTTTATTTTGGAAATCTGTTGCACCATGTGAAAGGACTGTGCCTAGGGTGCAGTTATGGATTGTCACCTTAATCTATCACATAAATTAGTTTTGGAACACTTGAAGTTAGCAAAAAAATAGAGCGATCTCGTCATGAAGGAGAGTTGACTTTTAGATGACCCTGAGACCCAAGGAAGTCCCAATTGAGTGCATGGGCAGCAAGTCTGGGAGAGTCACAGTTGGATTGGTATTTTAAAATTCAGTGAAAAGGACACAAGAAGGTGAAAAATAGAAAAAATGAGAGTGAGCACATGTGATATTTCTGCAAGATAATGTGACACATTTTCATACAGTAGAAATGTGTCACCATGTGGATAACACTCTTCTCACTTCTTTCTGGTTGAAAATGGCAGCTGTTAAGATCAGATGCTCAATCCTTCCCAACTTCCTCCTGAACCAAAAATATCAAGACCTTGTAACACTCAGAACTAGGATTGAGAGTTAATTACCAAAATCTGCAGAAAATTTACAGTAGTCACAAAATCTGTGGTCTGGCAAATGGCACTAAGCCGAGACATGCAGTAGATGACTCGGCTGTGCTAAGCTTCCCAACAAAGAGCAGAGCTTTCATCTGGAAGGGAGGAAGAGATCTCATGCCCTGCCCAAAGACTTAGAATATACCTCTTCTGCTGTTCAGGCTTTTCTATTTGAGAAACGGGAAGCTGGTCCCACTTTGCTTCATAACCCCCATTCTCAAGGAGGCCCTCACTGATGCCTCACTATCTGACTCCATTTCTCTAGATACTTATTCTTCCGCTACTTCATACAACTACTCCACACATCCTCTTCTTAGTCCCCAATATTCCCTCCTTTCCTCACTCTCAGATGATGACCCTTCTTTCACAGAGAAAGTAGACGCAGTGAGAAGAAAACTTCCATATGTTTCTATCACAAAATGGAGGAATCTACTTATATGTGTGTCCATTTTTCTTCTTTACCTGTGTTACAGTGGATGAACTATTCATCATTGTACTTTGGATTCCAGACTCTCCCAAGAACCTGTTTCTGCAATTAGCTCTCCTCTCTCCCTTCATTATCAAATTTCTGCATAAAGTTCTCATCTGCTTTAAAACCATGCGGTAAGAACTTCTTTAAATACACACACGCACACACACACCCTCCCTTGATCTCAACTCTCCAGCCACCATCACATTTCTATGCCCCTATTTAAAGAACACATTATCTCTGAGTGGAGCTGTTTATCACTTCTGTCTCCATGTCTCCTTTCATTCTCTCTTGATTGTACTTCAATTAGCCTTTTTTTAGTTCTTACCACTCCAATATAACTAATTCCTTAAGGTCACCAATAGTTCCATGGTGCTGAAACCAATAACTACTCTCACTACTTACATTACTCAAGTTTTAATTATTATGCACATAATAAAAAAGCTTAAAAATATATTAATATTTACAAATATTCAAATATATAAAATTTTACAGAACTAAAAGGAGAAATCAATAAATTTTTAGCTATATTGGGAGATTTTAACACACCTATCTCAGTAATTAGTAGACTAAGTAAAAAATAAAAAATAATATTTAAAATTTCAACATCTCCATTCATAAATGTGGCCAAATTAAAATTGTATGGTGTAAAATATAAATTATTTTCAAGTGCACAAATTAACATTTACCAAAATCACCATTTGAAGATCAATAAAGTGAACCTTAATATATCTAAAAGAATAATTAAGAGTATGTTTTCATACCACAAGAAAGAATAAATCACTAACAAAGAATTACTTTTAAAAATTTAATGTTTGAATGCTAAGAAATGCATATCAAGACAACTCTGGATTACAAGAAGCAATTAAATGGAAGTTAGAAAATACTTAACATAAATAACTATGAAAAATATACATATTAAATGTGTAAGATGTGATTAAATGATGTTAAAAACAAAATGCCTTAGGTGCATAATTAGAATAGAATCAAGCTGAAAAGTTAGTGATTCAGTTATTCATTTCAAGAATTTAAAAAAAGATAAAAGAAATTAACTTGAAGAGTGTAGACAGAAGAAAATAATACAGGTAAGAGTAGAAACCAACGAAGTAGAAAACAAATGCACAATAGATGAAACACACAAATCCAAATATTGTATTTTAAAAATAATAATATGTTTAATAAGTTCCTGGAAAGGCTAATCTGGAGAGAGAAGAAAGATAAGAGAGAATACAGGAAAGAGGGAGTGGAGAAATAGGAGGAAAGAAGAGAGAAGGAGGGAGAGAGAGAGTGAGAGAAATGGATCAGATTACCAGTATCGGACTGGGATGGAGGTCTGGGTCCCTGATACAGGACTGGATTCTGGGATTGAGGTCTGAGCCCTGGGATGGACTTTTGGATCGTGACATGAATGTCTGGGACACAGATGTAGGTCTGAGCTCCAGGTTGAGGTCTAGGTCCTGGGATGGAGATCTGGGCCCCCGATACAAGATTGGATTTTGGGTTTGAGATATCGGTCTCGGGATGGACTTCTGAGCCTTGCCTGAAGGTCTGGAACTCGGATATAAGTCTGAACCCCAGATTGTAGTCAGCATCCTTGGATGGAGGTCTGGGCTCAGGTTGGAGGGTTTTTTCCTAGAGGGAGGTCTTCTCGTGGGATGGACCTCAGGGTCATAAAATAGAGGTCTGGAACATGGATGGAGGTCTAGGTCCCCAATACAGAACTGAATTCAGGGTATGAAATCAAGGCTCCTGAATTGACTTCTGGCCCTGGCATGTAGGTCTGGGACCAGGATGTAGATCTGAGCCCCGGATGGAGTTATGGGTCCCAGATGGAGGTCTGGGCACTAATACAGGACTGGATTCTGTGTTTAAGTTTAGGGTCCCTGGAATGAGTTCTGAGCCCTGGCATGAGGGTGTGAGCCCCAGGTGGAGGTGTGGGTCCTGAGATGAAGGTCTGGTCCGGGGATGGAAGGCTGTGTCCTGGAGGCTGGGTCATGGGATGGACTTCTGGACCCTGGCATAAATATCTGAGCCTCGTATGGAGGTCTGGGCCCCTGATACAGGACTGGATTCTGGGTTTGAGGTCTGGGCCTCGGTATGGACTTCTGGACCCTGGCGTGAATGTCTGAGACCCAGATGTATGTCTGAGCCTCAGATTGACGTCTGGGTCCTGGGTTGGTGGTCTAGGCCTCAGATGGAATTCTGGGCCCTGGAAGGAGGTCTGGGCACCTGATACAGGACGGGAATCTGGGTTCAAGTTCAGGGTCCCGGTATTGAATTCTGGGCCCTGGCATGAAGGTCAGGGACCACGATGTAGGTCTTATCACCGGATGGAGGTCTTTGTTCTGGGATGGCAAGTGGTTAGGGACAATCAGGCAGGCAGGCTAGAGGTTAGGGTCAATCAGGCAGGCACTGAACAGTTAGGGGCCATCAGGCAGGCAGAGTGGTTAGGGGCAATCAGGCAGGCAGGCGAGCGGATAGGGGAGATCAGGCAGGCAGGTGAGTGGTTAGAGGCAATGAGGCAGGCAGGCAGATTAGTTAGAGGTGATCTGGTTGGCAGGCAGGTGTGTGGTTAGGAGCCAGCGGTCCTGGATTGTGAGAGGGTGCAGGCCGGGCTAAGAGACCACCCCCACCACCTCGTGCACAAATTTCGTGCACCAAGCCTCTAGTAACTTACATAAAGAGGGGGAGAGAAATGTTTCGGCTGCCTCACCTGTAAAACCCTGGCACACAGGATCTACCTAAGTTTGAGGGTAAACCAGGACAACAGAGAATGGCCAACCTGCCCACCACCAGCCTATCCAGCACTGAGAGGCAAGAACATGGACACTGATTCCCTTTGATGTGTAGTGGGCATCCAGTACGTACACAGATGAAACCCTTTTGGCACCTCAGCCCACAGGCTAGGCACAAGGCAACACTAGAAGCATCAGAAGTGTGTGTTTGTTGAAACTTACCAGAGCTACAATGAAACTGAAACTCAGCATAACTCTTTAACTACTCAACAGCCCATATAAATCACCTGACAGAAAAATAGAAAATCCCTTTCTGGGTATCAGTACTATTTACATCAGTTCTTATCATTTAACAAACTATGTCTGGGATTCCATTACAACTTATACGATGTAAAAAAAATCACAAGGAAAAACAACCCACTGTCAAGATACATGGCCACCAACCAAACCGGACATGAAAATTATCCAAATGTTGAAACTATCAGAGAGGGAGTTGAAAATAACTATGCTTACTCTGTAAATGATCTAGTGTAAAAAGTGGATATCATGCACAGTTTGGGAACTCAGCAGAGGGATAAAATGATAAGAGCACATGGGGAAAATGAATTGCTTTAATGGCTCACCATTAGATTTGACACTGATGAGGAAATGTCAATGAACATTAAAAATGTTATTAGAAATTATTCAAAACACAAGGCACTGAAAAAAAAGAAGAAAAAATTCTAAATGTTATAGAACAATGATAATTGGTCTAACATACGTGCAACTGGTGTCCTAGAAGCAGAAAAAAGAGAGTCTAACACAGCAGAGATAAGACAATTAGCATTAAAAACCAGTGGTCCTTGAGAGAAGGGGGAGCCCAACTATTGCCCAGTATTCTGCCTGCTGGAGTTCAAGCCCACAGCACAGAGTGTTCAGTCTCACTGAGCTGGAGTTCAGGGAGGCCGAAGTGGCTACAGAGCACAGGGCAAAACACTGGAGAGTAGGGAGCTGCTCTGAGACAAAACCTAGAAGATCTGTAGAACCCTGAAGTCCAAGTTCTAGTTTGCACATGCAAGTGAGGGAGCTAATCAAGGCTGGAAAAAAACATACCAGACATTTCCAGGATTTCTCCTTGACTTTCTTCCTCTTCTGGAGGCCCCTGAACTCTGCTTTCTAATTGCCCAGCCCAATGAGACTGCTGCTTTATGCCTGAGCTCTATTCCTCTTACTCCCAAATGGACGAGGGAGTACCTTTAGGAGAGGAGACCATTTAAATGTGTATTTCACTTCCTAGGTTTCCCTTCTTTCAAGGTTTGCAACCACTCTGATTTCTGCCTTTCCTGGGACACTCTCCAGTACCTTCAAATGTTGCTTTTTGTATTTTTTGTCTAAAGTTTATCACTTTTTTCAACAGAAGTGTTAGTTTGACACCAGTTACAACACCATTATGGAATCTCTAAGTCCCTGTACTATAAATGCTAAAACACTGATGGACTGTGTTTGTGTCATTAGACTGTCACTGGTAAATTATTTACTGTCACGTGATTTAATGAAGTTGGCACCCAGTGGCACATCCATTACTGTCATTCCTTTGTTTTTCACAGTCTTTCAATAAACAATGGGGGATAGGTCAACGACTACCTCTAATTTAAAAGCCTTTTGCCATCACCAGAGGCATTGTCGAGGCTTCTAGAGTTTTCCAATTCTCTAAATATTGATGTAAGATTGGATTGCATACATTGTTGGCAAGACCTGAAGTTTTTGTATCCCTGGGGAAACTATTGGAAGAGTTTTCTAACAAGTCAATACTTACAGCAAGTGTGCTTTGCTCTGGAAAGTTCCTATCGATAATTAAAAAAAAACACATAATATGCTAATTAGACCAGATGTCTTTCCAGATGAAACCAGAGCTGCGAGGGAAGCCTGGGCCCCGGATGCCAGCCGGCAGCCAGAGAGAGGGAAGCCAGGATCTCTGGTGCCAAAGGGAAGCCCAGGTCCAGGATGCTAGAGGGGAGCCTGTGCCAGCAGCCGGGGGAAGGAAGGCCTACTCTTGCACAGATTTCCTGCATCAGGCCTCTAGTTTAAAAAAATAAAAGTGCTCTATCTTATCTTTTTTCATCTGCCCTGATTCATCTCAGTATCCTTTCATGTGTACAAAAATAATGTATAAAACTTGGTGAGAAATTAACTTACTTTGTGTGCATTAGTCACCTGATCTGCAATCACTGTAAAATTTACAATGTATTTGTATTTAGGTCCTCTTTACTAAGAATATAATTTTAGATATCAAGGATTTCATTATTGTTAACTGCCTATACAACTATTGTGAACCTTTTAATAACTAAAAAAATAAAATAAAAAAATAAAGAACTCATCCATATATGGAAAAATTCTTCATGACATCTACAAATATAAATTTGTTGAGAGTCATGAAAGACTAGATTTTCACTGAATTAAGAATAACCATGCAATAAGAAAATGGAGGCCAGCGTGTGAATAAAGCAGAATGAAAAGTTGGGTTATGCACTTTTTCAAAATACCCTACTTCCTTTGATTAGCTTCCATTGTGCAGAAATTTAGCTCAACAACAAAACTGAGCAATAATGTGGACTATTGGAATCTGTTCTACATTGTATGCTATTGTGAAAGACAACAATGCCAAAGTAGAGGGTCAAAAAATGAAAATGTTGAATGAGAGTAATATCCTCTGAACATCTGTGGGTCCTACCAAGGGAAACATTTCCTCTTCATCCCATTTTTGTAATTGCTCACTTGAAAGACTGACACTTTAGTCTAAACATAGTTTTAATGGCTTAAAAAACAATTAGAATAATTCAGGAAAGATAGCTCACAGCGATAAATGAGATATGCAAATTACTAATAGAGATTTTTTTTCAATTATGGAAGATCACTAAATTATCTAATGCTTTCATGCTAATGTAAATATTTCTAGTTGGATTAAAATAGTAAATGATACCAAATAAAAATTGTTTAAGTATGAATTCATTCATTAAAATAGACAAAACAAACAAGTGAAAAACTACTGTCTTTATTAAACTCCTGTCAGAGAATGACTTCTTGAGTGTTATTAATTATTTTCTGGGACATGTACTAGGCTACTTAAAATTCTGGCAGACAGAGTGGCCAATTAAGTAGCCCCTCTCACCAGGCCAGGACTTTATCAGGCTGGTCTTTACCAAGGCTCACCTGTGTCTGAGGAGTTTCCCACAGCAGTGTGTGTCCTCAATTAATCAATGGTCAATAAATGAAAGTGTAAATGTATTAAGATGTTTTCATGGCAGATCACACAAAAATATGGGAACCACATCTTGCATGAAACTTTAAAGTATTTATTATATTTTAGCTCATGCACACACACAAATTAAATTTTTTAAAAAGTCTATATATATATAAAAGCCTAAGTGACCATCACAACTAAATGGACAACTGAACAGGCTGCGTGGGGCAAACAGGCTGGCGGGTGGGAGTGAGGGGTGACTAGGCCAGCAGGTGGGGCAGTTGGGGGTGACCAGGCCAGCAGGGGGGTCAGTTAGGGGCAATCAAGCAGGCAGACAGGTGAGCAGTTAGGAGCCAGTGGTCCTGAATTGTGAGGGAGATTGGAGAGGGTGCAGGCTGGGCTGAGGGGACACCCTCCCCCTGCACGAATTTCATGCACCAGGCCTCTAGTTCTATGATAAAAGAGACCTCTCTTGTAGACACACATTTATTCATTCTTCTTCTTTTTTTTTTTTAAATCCTTATCCAAGGATATGTTTTTAGAGAGAAGAAAAAGAGAACCATTGAGGTGAAAGAGAATCATTGGTGGGTTGCCTCCCATAAGTGCCCGAATGCACCCCAACTGGGGATGAACCTGCAACCTAGCTATGTGCCCTGACCAGGAATCAAACCTGTAACCAACTGAGCCACCTGGCCAGGGCCACATTTATTCATTCTTAAAACACAGTTGTTGAAGATCAATACTAGCACTAAAATTTATTTTTGAGACGCTTTGGGTAAATTCAAGATGAACTTATAACTTACTCTTTGATTAATAGAACCAATATTTGTTCAGCACATACCAACCACCAAATATAAAAATAAGTAGGTCACAAACCTGCCTCTGCAAGGACTCAGGCTACGAAGAAGCCTAATATACAAAAAAGACAACTGTAGCAATTTGACAAGGCTTGATGAGCAAAGAGAAGAAGGAAGTTAACTTTTGCAGAAGAAAACCTCGACCAAGTTTTCCCAGAGGGGATGAAAATTGAGTTGAGCCTTCAAGTTTAAATAAAGTCCAGCCAGTGAGTAAATGGAGGAGAAAGGAGTGTGACGGCAGCCAGAAACAAAAGCATGTGGGAAGTGACAAGGGGGAAACTGTTGCTTGTTGGGCTCTCTGGTATGCTGGGTTTTAACACAACTTTAGTTGCAGGTAAACCACAAAATACAAGAAGTTCCATCTATAGCTACCTGACACCAGATAGCAGATGGGCAAAAAATCTGCAATCCTGATGAACACATTGTGGCTTCTTGAGTACTGGTGGAATAAAAAAAAAATCAGTAAATGTACGAATAAATACCAAAATGTTTAATCATTCTATGTGGTGGAAAGAATCATGGCCCCAAAGAAAAGATATCCATGTTTGAATTCCTAGAACCTGTAAATACCTTACCTGGTGAAAGAACCTTTATAAATGTGATTAACTTAAGAATTTTGGGATGAGGAATTCTCCTGAATTATCCTGAAGAGGCTAGTACAGCGATTCTCAACCTGTGGGACTCGACCCCTTTGGCAGTCGAACAACCCTTTCACAGAGGTCACCTAAGACCATCCTGCATATCAGATATTTACATTACGATTCATAACAGTAGCAACATTACAGTTATGAAGTAGCAACAAAAATAATTTTATGATTGGGCCACAACATGAGGAACTGTATTTAAAGGGCCAGAAGGTTGAGAACCACTGCTCTAGAAGGAACGCAGCCTTACCATATCCCCATTAGCCCTGTGTGACTGTTTCAGACTTCTGACCTCCAGAACTGTAAGATAATAAATCCGTATTGTAAGCCACTACATTTGTGGTAATTTGTTACAGCAGAAATAAAATCTAATATACTCTATTACTGAGCAAGCTGCAGAAAAAAAATCCCAATGTGAAAAAAGGCAGTGAGAATGATTGATAGATTCATTAAATTTTGATTTTTCAGTAGCATTTGAAGAGGTCAAATAGTTCAAATTTCAGGCCAGTTTGATATACATTTCCCTAAGATTAAGAGATTACATGACCATAACCTCTGAAAGACAGGATTCCTGATGAAGTCTTGATTTCAATCAAGAAAGAAAAAATAAGACAAAACACTGTGACTCTTGATTGTTAATGATTTTTTTCCCATTTGGTTACAGTGTAAGTTTCTCCAAAATCACTAGCACTGTGAAGTTGCTGCAGAAAGTTTAAATGAAGTATGAAATAACACAATGAGGCTGGCCAGCTGGGCTCACTAGGGTAGGAAAGGCTATCCTTGGAAGTGCTGTTTGCAAAAGTGCCGAATGAAAACTAACTAACATGAAATGCAGCTGTTTGAAATAAGGCAAATCTAAGGTAAATGCATGTTCATATAAAATAATGTATGTCAGCGGCCCTTGCCTTTCCTCGGCCCCTCCTTTACCCATAGTAGTGTACCCTTCTCTCCCTCCCACTCTCTCTCTCCCTCTCTCTCTCTCCTTCTCTTCTCTTCTCTTCTCTTCTCTTCTCTTCTCTTTTCTTCTTCTTCTTCTTCTTCTTCTTCTTCTTCTTCTTCTTCTTCTTCTTCTTCTTCTTCTTCTTCCTTCTCTCTCTCTCTCTCTCTCTCTCTCTCTCTCTCTCTCTCTCTCTCTCTCTCCCCTATGCTTCAAGGGCCCTTCTTATGCTCTAACTTGTTTCCTGAGCTCATTTCTTCTACGGCTCACTTCTTCTACCTCTGTGACTTTCTAAATAGACTTTATCTTATAAAAAATAAAACAACGCATGTCACATAAATCCCAACTATTCTAAATTGGAACAAATAATAGAACACTTAAACTAAGATTAGATTGACTCATGATGACAGTAGCTGGGTTTAAATAAATTCTTCACCTTTCTCAAGCAGCTGAGAAAAAAAGAGGCCAGTTGATTCAGCATAAAATGCAACACGGAGATGTTTTTACTGGTGGGCTCAGATGAGCTCCTTCCAAATTTTAATAAATCTGATGCCCAGGTTGCACCCCTTACCAATGAAATCAACATACCTGGGGTGGAACCCAAGCATCGATGTTGTTTAAATCTCCCTAAGCGATTTCAAGTTTGAGAATCCTCGGGCTCCACAACCCTTCCTCGCTTGTTGAGAAGTGGTTATAAATCAAAATAGGAAACTAGCTGTACATCCCCCTCCTGAATGGAATAGTCTTAGTGGCACAAAGACCTTTTTCCTCTCCTTGGCACAGGACACCCTACGTTTCTCCAGGATTTTGTAGCACAAAGCCTGGACCCTAAATGCAGGCTATTTCCAGGATTAGATTGGATCCTAGTACTAAGTAATTATGTAGTTTATTTGATATTAATGTATAACTAAAGGGTTGTACCATAATTACATAGGATTAGGGAGAGGTGGGAACAAGGTATATACAATTCTTTGTACTATTTCTATAACTTTCCTATAAATCTAAAATTATTCAAAAATAAAAATTGTCACATGGTACTGCTTAAATCATCTGCTTAGAATCTCTCACAAGAAACCATATATGCTCACAGAACTTATAATTGTGAAATCTATTTAGTTTTATGGCAATTGTTCAAGAGCCCAGTGAGCCTAGGTCTGGTTTATCTTCTTTTTTTTTCCCCATCTGCATCTTTTGCCATCATCCTGTCAACAGCTACACTGTCCTAGGTGGGTACATTCCCAAAGTAGGCTTCTTTCTGTGGTCTGACTGTGCTTGATCTCAGAGTAAAAATAAAAGGAAGGAAGGAAGAGGAAGAAAGTCAAGCAGTCTTAATTCAGAAGCCATGAAGGTGTAAGAGTTCATTGATAAGATGGCAACAGATTTCACAAAATATGTCACCACATGCAGGACTCTTCCTTGGTCTCCCTCGCCCACTGAGTTTCTTATTCTTATTCGTGGCATCTGTTACTGCTCTCTCTGTCCACCTGAGCATGTGAGCTGCTCACACTGCCTCTCAGTGATGGTCCCATCCACTTTCTCTCAGGAAAAAGCCCTCACATCCATACTTGGACACATGAGACCCTCACTATTGTGGAAAGGAATCCCAGAGATACCCCTCCCCATTTCTCAGGAGCATCAGCCCTTCTAGAATTCTGGCTGCCTCATTACATTTTCGTTGATATCGGTTCACATTTGGGATCACCCTACAGTGGCAAGTATAGCACACGAGAGGTGTTAATCAAAACTTTGCTCTGATGAGACAGTCCACAGAAAATAAACTTTAATACCCTAAAGGCTCCTTTCAACAAAAACAATGCTAAGTCAATTTGTAGTCAGATTAGCAAACAGAAGCACAAGGAACCACTCAGTTATATTGGAATTGCAGACAAAAAAGAAATACTTTTTTTTTTTTTAAAGAATCAGGCCATACTAATACTAGAAAATTACTTGCTATTTAATCAAAAAATGTTCAGTTGAACTGGGCATCCTGTGTTTTTTCTGTCAATTATAAGAGAATCTCCTGTGATCCACAGAAGGCCTTTCTGTGTAGGCCAGCACTGAAGGCCAGATTCTCCGCAGCCTGAGATGGTGTTCAGAGGCATCCTTTTCAAGAAGTCAAGAATATGTAAGTGATTTTCATGTTTAGTAATGACATCTATGGCCATGAGTTACGCTCTTTCTCTCTCCCATACTTTCTACAATGCCTTCCCGTAAGTGTAATTTACTTTTGGCATTTATCAAAGTGATATAGATAGAAATTTTGAAGAAGAATAAAATTACTTTGTTGCTCTTCCCTGCAGCCAGAAAAGACATTCCAGGAGAGAAGGATGGTACCTATCAATAGGTGATAGCAAAATAGCACAACCCAACTTTCGCTTTAGAAATAGGGTGATGTTATCCTCAAGGCCTCTTGGGTGAAATATATATGCTGTACAGAAGTGTTTCTCTTGCATGCCAGAGCTAAATTATTCCTAAAAAAATGGCTTGCCTGAAGTTGCTGTGATAGAAAATGCCATTGTTATGATTGTTATGAAAAATGACCATGGAAAAATAGGTCATCATATCTGGCTACAGCAGATTACTGTTTCCTTTTTTTTTTTTTTTTTTTTACTTCAAAGCTTCACAATTTGAGTTTTCTGGCTTTTTAATGAGAGTCTGAAATTAATACTTTGTAATTGACATATGCATTTAAATGGAAGTTTAAATAAGTGTCTCCGTTTGACTTTAAATTATTCCTGATTTTTTTCTATTAGCTTACAGAGGGAATGAACTATTTCTTTGAATCTTTACGTTACATTTGAAATGTACAACAATAAAGACCAGAAATATATAAATATAAAATTAGCCTCCCAATCTTCCCTGTACCCACCACATTATCTTTCCAGTTTTATATTTGAAACATTACATCTGTGTGTATGAATCTCCGGTATCATTAATTTTTTTACTCCACAAATTATTTATTTGAACTATATTAAAATGAAAAATATATTTCACATCAGCAACAATGTTTAGCCATTCTTTTCCTTGTTTATTCTCATAAATAACATCTACCGATATCTCCACTTAGTTCTACCTTCCTATTTCCATGTGAATCACCAAGCAATCCTCCTCCCAATGGACTAAATTTGGGCACCCAAGTCTGAAGAATAAATGACGGTGTAATGACAAAATAGACAAACAGCAATGAACCAATAATCATAAATAACAAAATTACCAGAGGCTTGTAAAAATTTACAGTTAGTCCAAGCTTTTCCATCCATGACTTCATTAGACACTCATAACAACCCTATAAAACAAATAGTCAGTGATCATTATTTCATTTAATACTCGAAGACACAGGCTCAGGGTGGTTAATGGCTTGTGCCTGAGGTTATAACATTAGTGAGAGATGGGAAGAGCCAGGACCAGCGGGCATTAAAAATTTGAGCACCAGCCCATGTTCTGTCTGGTATTTGCAAGGGAAAAGATTCTCAGCAGAGAAATAATTACAAGGCTAGAGAGAACCCTGCTGCCATCCACCTGGATAAAAGCGTGATGAGAATACCTTCTCTTATGCAACCCTGAAAAAGTGAAACCATGCTATTTTGAGTAAAGCCTCAGGGTTAAACCTAAGTCTAAGAATCTACATTTAGTCAGCAGCGGGTGCTGACAGCTATGGCCAGAGCCAGAGACACAAAGATCCATTTCCCAGGGACACAGGATGGGATGCCTGCCTCCAACACTGGCTCCTCTAAATTCCCCTTATTCAAATAGGCTCTCATTCTCTTCCGAATCCCACAGCACACAGTGTTCCTCTTAGGCCCCCACATGCTCTACTTTAATGGCTCTTGACTGGCCTCACCTTCGAACCCTGTGTTGAGCTTTTGAAACAATACACATTCCTGATATCCACAGTGTATCACCTAAACCAGATTCTCAGAAAGAAGATCTTTGTGAAAGGTTTTCCATTAACCCTGAGGCATAGTTAAGTTTCTAGCTATGCCTTGAATTTATAATCTGCTAATTACATTCAAGCAATCTTTGTTGAACACCTACTATATGTGAGGTACAGAAAAGAGGATCTGAGTAAAATATAGAACACTTTTTCAAAGAGCCCATGGTTGGTTAGGCAACAGAGGCCTGTAAGTAAATGCATTTAAAGGAGACTGTAATGCAACTACTATATAGAACTATGCAAGCGATCCTGCCTAACAACTAGAGTGGCCACACTGGAGTCTGGAGTGACAACGGGGTGAGGTCTATGCTTACTCTTCTCTGTATTCCACATCACACTTAAGGAAAGTAAATCCTATATAATAAAGAGGTAATATGCAAATGAACCCTCACACCCTCACAAGACGGCTGCCTACGACCAGGGAGGTTAGTGAGGGATGACTAAACGATTGAACAAGCAGGCTGCGTGGGGTGACCAGGCCGGCAGGGGAGTAGTAAGAGGCAATGAAGCCAGCGGGGGGGGGGGGCGGGAGGGGGCAGTTGGGGGCAACCAGGCCTGCAAGGGAGCAGTTAGGTGTCTATCAGGCTGGCAGGGGAGTGGTTAGCGAGTGATCAGGCTGGCAGGCAGAAGCGATTAGGAGCAATCAGGCAGGCAGGCAGGCAGGCGAGCGTTTGGAAGCCAGAAGTTCCGGATTGTGAGAGGGATGTTCGACGGCCAATTTAGGCCTGATCCCTGTGGGATCCCGAGGGGTCCCAGATTGGAGAGGGTGCAGGCTGGGCTGAGGGACGCCCGCCCCCCCCCCCCTCCAGTGCACAGATTTCATGCACTGGGCCTCTAGTTTTAAATATGGGGCACAGGGTAGGCCTCACCAAGAGAATAACATTTGAGCAAAAACTTATTAGAGGTAAGAAAGTTGTGGAAGTGTTGGGATGAATGATGTTTGAAGTAGAAAAATAGCTGTGACTATGTACTAAGGGGGAGCATGCTTGGTGAGGCTGAGGAGCAACAAGGAGGCTGACAGGAGCAGAGTTAGTGAGCAGGAAAGAATAAGAGGAGAGGTTGAAAAGATAAGGCTTCGTAAGAACGCTTTAACATTTTACTCTGAGTGAAACAGAGGGTTTTGAGTAACCTGACTCTTGGAAGAATTAATGAGGTAGTTGTGTTGAACAAAGAAAGCTGGGGGGAGAAGAGGGCAAGAGTGAAAGATCAAGCAAGTGTGATGCCTATGGCCCAGGTAGGGCAGTAGCTGTTAAGAAGGTATCAAACTCTAAGCTGTCCTGAAGGCAGAGCCAACAAATTTATTTTCTTTCTTTCTTTTCTTTTTATTAATAACCTTATTGAGATATTAGCCACATACCATAAATTTCATCTTTTAAAGTATACGATTCAGTGGCATTTAGTATATTCACAAAGTTGCTCATCGATGCTCGCTATATAATTCCAAAACAAATGCATGATATTGTTCCATTATCCAATGCACCTGTGTTAAGAGGAACTTAACTAGAAAAGTATAATGACCAAAATATGACACAGGAATGACTATCTAAGTGTCAACTCTGCTCGGTTCATAGTTATACCTAGATATATCTGTTGGCCATCCTTCAGAGGAAACCCAAAGTGCATGTGGTGTGGTTAAGGGGCGGGACAGTGGTGGCACACACTGCACCACTGGAGGCTTCTCTGGAATAGAACAGAGTCCCATTTGCTGCTGGATATGCCACACAAAAGTAACAACATGTCATGATATGTTTTCATGGCATAGAGTGTAAAGAGTACATGTTAAACTTTGATAATCTGCAGTGATGGGTTTATTTTTAAATGTTTTCAACTATGGTCTATGGGCCAAGCACTAACTGAGTTATTCTAGACCCTCTATCTCATTTCCCTTAGTTTCAGTTCCTCCCTGATCAGATTCCAAGTTGGATCTTAGCTGATGTCTGGCATGAGTTTGTAGCAGCTCAGGGCTTGGCCTTTTGGGCAGAATGCCATGATAATTTCACCCAACTGGTGTAAGCTTTGTTGCAATGTTAGTATCACTAAGTAAAAATAGACTGAGCAAAAATACCATTAATTTTAGGATTCTCAGTATATATAAGAAAAAAATGGTGGAGTCTTCCTGGACATGTTAGTATGAGAGTTTATTATGAAAATATTAATTGAGAGCCATATTGAAAAAAGCAGGAGTCATATCTGTGGTTACCAGGGACAGAATTATAATAAAGTCCTAGTTAATTAAAATCAAATTTATCTACAGAAGTATGTATCTCAAAAGGAAACATTTTCAAAATTACTCACTTACAGAATTTTCCATCCCATCACAAATTGACTGGACATCAAAATTCAATAAATAGCAATTCAGCTCCCTTCAAAGGAACGTATTAAAAATGTAACTTAAAAAGAGATCACGTCATTAGGAAAATTTAGTTGCAAAAAGCTAAGAAATGCAGCTGTAGAAGCATATTTCATCTGAAACCAGTGAATCCTTTATAAAACCTTGAAATTATTTATCAAACATCTGGATGACTGAGACTCAAAATTATGTTAATAAGACAAAGCTCTTAAGGTATCCATGAGCATAAACTTATGATTTTATCCAGTTCCTGATGATTAAAAATTATAATTATGTTCTACTTTTAAATAAAATTGTGATGAAGGTTCTTGTGTCTCCATTCTAGCAGATATTAGAGAAGAAACTATATTTAATAACTTGTGGTTAATTATTAGTAGAACTATTTTCTCTATCCTACAGCTATTTTTATGAATACTACTTTCAGGCATTGGCCAGAAGAAGGACAATAAAAGATGGAGAAGAAAGGGAGAAGATAGATAAAAGGAAGAAAGGAAAAAAAAAGAGTAAAAAGAGGAAGAAACAATGGGTGAAAAAGAAAATGAGAGTAAGAGTTAAGAGAAAGAAATGTCCAAGTGAGCAGATATAGGGAGATCCCATAATTATCACTGTGTGTTATTCAGTGCCTTTATTGATTATATATTTTATTAAATCTATAGCCTGAAATATAGATGAATTCCATTGGAATCATATTATATATGAAACAGTATAGGATAACCAGAAGATATATCTCAGATTTGAATTAGGTAACTATTTTTGATGAAATTAGAGACAATGGGATGTAAGGAATGATAAATGTTGACGTGACTCATACTTAAGTAATAATCAATAAAGAAGTGTCCATGGAACTACATAAATATCTTCGTTTTAATTGTGTTGATGTCAAAAGATGATTTAACAATGCAATATACAGATCATGTATCATAGAAATGTACACTTGAAACCTATGTAATCTTATTAACCAATGTCACCCCAATAAATTTAATTAAAAACTATTAATTGTATTGATATAGAAGAAAGGTTGAAATACAAATGGTAATAACAAAACCTTATCCCTTTTGTTTGGCTCTGTCTGAAGAAAGATGACTTTAGAAAAAAAATGATTATCAGTCTGGAGGCCTAAAAACAGGATCCCCAAAAACTTTTGCTACCAGCATATTCCAAGGCAAAGAGCCCAATACCATGTCTTTTTAGATAACATATCACCTTACTGAAAATGATGTAAGAGGATTTGACAATTGGATAGTATAATTGATTAACACTGCACATTCACCTCACAACCTCCCAAATGCCAAATAACATCTTATACAAATTTATCTCTAGGGGGAGATTATATTGACCTGTAGACTAGAATGTTTGGCCCTTGATCACTGTATTTTTTTTTGTACAAATTACCAGATTGATTTTTTTGGTTGCTGTATCATTCTATTATGATATTGGTTAGGGAACCTAAATTACTATGGATAACTGACAAAATCAAGTTTCTAAAACAACAGATTTGAAGACTCGCCTCAAGATATGGTGACCACAACAATATACCACCATCTATGCACTGCTCTGCAGTGGGCCAACCATCCTTCCTAAGGACATAACAGATCATTCTGTTATAACTACAGTGTCTAAATTACTTGCTTCTTTCAAGGAAGTTTACCCAAAGTTTCTCTTAAAAACTTGGAAAAGGCTACCACATCTTTGAGTAATAAAACTACAAATGAGCAAAAACAGATCCAGAGACAGAGAAACATCGATCAGACCGTCAAACCTCAGAAGGAAGGTAGGGGAGGGTGGGGGTAAGGGGGAGAGATCACCAAAGGACTTGCATGCATGCATATAAGCCTAACCAGTGGACACAGACATCAGCGGGGGAGAGGGCATGAGTGGGGGATGAGGGGGGATGGGGGATAAGGGCACATATGTAATACCATAATCAATACAGAAAAACAACTACAAATAAATTTCAATTTGCTTGTATAATATACATACTTGCAAGAAAAAAAAGATATGGAATAGCTCCTGATTTGTCCTTATCCAATTACAACAGACTCAGAAAAACAAGCCATTGGGAAATAATTTTTCTTACTCCTCAGTCTCCTTTAGTTTATGTAGCTTTGGAGAGGCTCATAAAATCTCAATCTCTTTTTCTAAAATGTTCCATCTGTTCCTGACGATTATTCTCCCACTTGAAGATGAAATCCTTTTGCTTCCCAATTATCCTCAGTATCCAACTGTGATGATGGCAAAGGGAGTAGTAGAGAAAAGGATGTAGAACTAAGAAATGGTGATTGAGTTTTCATCAAAGTATGTCTACTAAGAAATAGAAAGGGAGATTCAGGAAATTAGACAATATTACTGAAGTTTTATTATTATTCCAAATTTTATTTGCTTATAATGACTCCCAGATGAATTTGTTCCTGTGTATAATATTTTTATCCTGTATATGGACATGTACATGTATCCACTATGATAAATAAGAAGAAAGGGTATCTGTTTCCTAATTTACGTACTTAAATGGGTGACGATTGAAGATAAATTGTTTGGTGCTTATGGTATAGTGCCAAGTATCTGATAGATGCTCAGTAACTAATATTAATACCTTATTGATCACAATAAAAACAGCAACAACTAACACCAACCTGATTATTTCATTTAATAATAACAATAACTTTATCTTAAAGGTGAGGTAATTGAGACATAGAACATCAGTAATTTTCCCAGTGCCAGACTGCTAACAATTGTGTAGTGGAGATAAAGTTTGAGCTCAGTCTTACTAGAGATTCTGTGCTTTTAGCACACTATGTAATTATTCTTGTCATCCTTTCTATGTTATTAATGCTATAAGTATTATTATTAATATTATTTAGAGTTTTTTAATTACAACCCAGCATTCCATAAGATAAAAATGAAATTTGATCAATCTATTTGTCTATGCTTGGAGAGTTGATTATTTTAGCATGGTTTCAGAAACTGGGTTCATAACTTATAGTGGGCTCACACTAAACAAGGTCATGAAATGGATTTTTAAAACCCAGAAGGATAGCCCTAGCCAGCTTGGCTCAGTGGATAGAGCGTCAGCCTGCGGACTGAAGGGTCCCAGGTTAGATTCCGGCCTAGGGCACATGCCTGGGTTGACGATCCCCATTAGGGGGTGTGCAGGAGGCAGCCAATCAATGATTCTCTCCTTCTTCCTTCCTCTCTGAAATCAATAAAGAAATATATTTTTAAAAAAAATAAAACCCAGAAGGATAATAAATTAATATGCAAAATAACCGATTAATGTACTTTTCTGCAAGCAGTAATTACTACCAAATGGGAACACTAAATGTTTGAATGTAATACAATCCCAATAACATTCTTAAGGAATTCTTTTTAAATATGAAAAGTAAATAGCTCAAATTTGAGAGCATAAGCATGCAAGTGTATCCAGAAATATTCTGAGAAAAGAATAAGAAGGAAGACACACCCTTTTAGACATCAAAATATATGTAAAAAAATACATAAATCATGATTGTAGAGATAAAATAATAAAGCCTTAAAATCCATTTAAATTATGTGGGAACTTAGCATATGTTAATGTAAGAAAATGTTGACATTAAAAATAATTGTGAAAGAATAAATAATTTCTTGAGTGGTTCTGAAATGACTGTCTAGCCATTTCTATAAAAGTAGAGAAAAATTATAATGTATTTCTACATGAATCTGCAAAAATAATTTCAGATATATTAAATACTTTAATATACAACATAAAACAATATTACTCTTGCAATATATATGAATGGAATATCTTTGTGAGGGATATAATTTTTTAAGAATGATGTACAGCAAAACCATATGAAATAAATATAGAAGCCATGTACATTATAAATAATTACACATCAAAAATGCCACAATTGAAATTGAAAAGAAAACTAGGAAAATAATTTTTATGTCTATAAAACTTAGAAGGTCAAGATCCTCAATTTAAAATAGACCCTATAACTAAAAAAGAAAAATTACTAATAGAAAAATAGGTAAAGGACTTCAACAGAAAATATAGAAAAAAATATTCACTACATCCATAATAGCCTTTTCATTTGATAGAAATTAAAACAATAGAAAAAAGGCTATATGAAATTGTGCCTATCATAATGTATGCAATGTGCAATTATTTCAGCATTAAAACTAATTTTGAACATCTATGACCAACTGTAGTAAAGTAGACCATTGCTGACAAATGCTTTTGCTGACAGCAATTCGAAAATATAGGTAAAACATAGATAACATCTATTTGAAATCATTGGAGAACTGATAAAGCAACCAAGACATAAGCAGCCAAAATCCAGGAGAAAAGGACATGGCAGAGGAAACCGATCTCTCCACCAGTGTTTGGAAGATCCCTGGTACAGGGTAGGAAACTGAGAAACACAACAGAAGATCATGATGATAGAGTGGAAATGAAAGTGAAGCTTGTAAAAAATCCCAAAGGGATTAAGAGGATGAAAGTAGTATTTGGGGTTCCTTAACCAGTTAGGTGAAGGGATCAAATCTAGAAGCAGGAAGACCCAAAGAAGGGCATGCGACACTGTGGTTTATTAGCCTACGGCTTTTGGTAAGTTCGTAAGTTGAGCAGCAGGAGAAATTATAAATATAAACATTTTTTTTTGTCTGTGTCTAGAAAGTGTACTTTCAAAATTTTAGTGTTGACATTATTGCAGGAGTCCTCCTTGCCCATCTCCACCCTCCCCTACCTACTCCTATCTTAGTCTTTACCTAATTATTGCCAGTGTCCATGGGGTATGCATATATGTTTTTTAGCTATTTACTTCACCTTTTTTATTTATTCAATGTATTAATCAAAAGATGAAGAATACCATTAGAAAACTGTATTTTAATTTTTAAATAATCAGAAACTCTAAAGCTAAGTCATAGTTGATATTAGAAACCCACTAGGTAGGCTTACCACTGACCAGGCTTACCAGAAATGAAGACCAGTAAATGAAAGAAAGGTTGATAGAAAATATCTATGCTAACAGAGTGAAAAACAATGGAAAATATAGAGAATAACAGAATAGCCTATAAGAAAAGTTCTAACCTAATATCCCCAGAAGATGGGAGAGAGAACAGAGAAGAAACAATAAAGAGCTGATGGCAAAAAATATTTTCAACTGATTAAAAAGTACATATGCAGAACTAGATGCATCATAGTAAAACTACTGGAAACAAAGCAGAGAGAAAAAATTGAAAGCAACGGGTTTAGTTGGGGGTGTGGAAAGAGACTCTCTCTGAGGAGCAAAAGTTGAGCTACATTGACCTCCCAAAAGAAATTGTGGAAGCCAGAAAATAATGGAACATCTCTAGCAGGGATAGTATGGAATATGACTAGGAAGAGACAGAAAGAAGGCTTGTAGACTTCTGGTAATGTTCTATATCTTAGCCTAGCTGGTGTATACATGGTATATATACTTTGTAAAAATTCCTCTAGCTGCATACTTAAAAGTTGATATTCAATAAAAAAAATTCTATCATAAAAAATTGTAAATCAATATTTAGTGACATGGAATAATGCCCACACCAGATTGCCAAGGCATATTTTAAAACAGCATGTAGAATATGATCTCACTTTTAATTTTAAAAAATATATACATTTATAGATTTCATATAAATATAAATGCATGAAGAAGTGCCTAAACATATGTTCATCAAAACACTGAATATTATCTCTAGGTGGTAGATATAATGGTGATTTTAGTTTCTTCATAACATTTTTTTTTCTGTATTGTTTGACTTACTTCTGTGTGATTCTGCCTAGAAAACACTGTAGAAAGAAATTGCTTTAATGTGGCACAATAAGAATGTAGCTATTCATTACTTATTTAGGTTAAAAAATATTTTCTTAATAAGGTATGTTCTATAATCCTCACAACCATTAACTAAATTGAAGCTGTTATATTTTCCCATTTTACAAATATGTAAGCCTAACACAAAGGCATTATGAATTGATTGAGTTCATATATATTCTTGTTCAAAATTGTATGTTATTTCTATCATAGAGTAACAAGCATAAAATAAATGATGAAGGAACACCTTTTCTTTTCCTTATAGCCACAATGTATCTTGTGGTTTTCACAGACTAATATTATAATACTGCCTAAAATTAAGAAGTTGGGTCAAAAATGCCCAATAGTAGATATGGGCAAGTTTATAAATTAAATGCAAAGTTTTGAGATCATAATGCCAATAATATCACTAAGTAACTTGAAAATTATAAATGTATAAATGATTAAATATGTATATATAATTTTATTTTTCTATAAATGACATTTATATGATAATGATATTATAGCAATGGAGAAAAAACATACATACACAAGCATACACCAACAAATGAAGATAGACAATTTCCACTCAAGCTTTCCATGAAGGACAAATTCCTTGAGCTCACATATTTTCTAGTAGCATCTAAGTATGCAAAAACAACAACAAAAAACCAATAATTCATGCTGCTAAGACAGAATTTGTCATTGGGAGATTTTTCTCATCCTAATTAGTATGTGAACATAGGTCCCTACAAATCATTGACTGCAGATATTGAACTTTTACTGGAGAAAGTTAGTGGCTTATAATTACAGTCTGGATTTACACCTTAGTTCAAATCCTAGCTCTGCCATGTGAACCTTATTAGAAACCTTACCTTTGCTTGGGGTAATGTGAACCTTAGCAAGCGCTACAACCTTTCTAAGTCTAAGTCTTGGTTTCCTTGTCAGTAAATTACCATCACTCGACTCATAAAACTGTGCTTAAGATTTTAATCTTTGTTATTAAGAGTATTAAAGATTTCCTCCATCTTTCCCCATTGCCCCCTCCACCTGGTTCCCACCCCATCCCAAGCCTTCACCAACCTATTATCTGTGCCCATGGACTATGCATATATGTATGTAAGTTATGGTTAAATGATGCCACACACATAAGGAACTGAGCAAGGTGCCAGGCACACATTTTTCTCAATATCAGTTATTGTTAATATGTTGGTTTCATGAGGCATGAGGTGTGGGAGAGGGAAAATGCATGCTAATGGCATCAGTGCATCATTTATTGTAAAACAGTCATGAGAAGAGAAATACAAAAAGGAAATTGCTACCAAAGTCTGACTTTGGTAAGAAGTATTCCAGGCTCTATGATATAATTTAATGATCACTCTCACTTACTGCTTTGCCTGCAGTACAAGGAAAACAAAACGTGTGTCACACTGACGTGCAGCTTCTTTCAACACTGTACTTTGCCAGTGGCACACCCACAGAGCATATGGCCAACGGAACATTCTCTTCTGTGCTCTGCACTTAAATCTTCCTTCCAGGGAGGTTCTCCTGCTTCTCCTGCTCCTGGGGCTCATGCATTTAAGATGCACTGTGGTTTGTTAATTACTATTTAATCTGGTAGAGAAGGAAGATGCACTCATATCTAGCTTTCCTTTGACTTTGCATTAACATAGGAATGCAGATCTGTTTGATATGTTTTGGCTGATGCTATATAGTATCTTTCACAGAACTGTACTGTATTTGCTGATCCATTTGAAATCCAGCTTTTAACTGAGCCCATTTAAATCAAAATAGTAGTGATCAGTAAAATAATTTTGGGAGATGACAGCTATTTATCATAAGCAAAAGTTCACTTATCCCTTTTATAAAACTGGCTTACCTGATTATGCTCTACAAAGTCAGTTCTTACATAGATACTAGATGTATAACAGTTTATTAAACCAAGCCTGGCAGAGCCAGGCAAATGTCACCTTTAAATATATACCAATATATGCAGATATTTGCATCTGGAAGAAGGTGCAATACTTGCTAGAGATTCTGAACAAGAAGACATTGTTAATTGAGATAGGCCAGAACAATACTTCATGTGAACCACATACATCATCACCAACATCTTATTACAATAGGTAGTAAAGCTAAAAACTTTTTAAATGACAAATCCCTCCTTACCAAGTAATTGCTACCATATTTTAGACAATAATGGTCATAAGCAATCCTTCTATGAGCCTTTGATTACCCAGTCCCCATATTTGTTTTTGTTGACCTGGTTTGTCCTCTATAGTGCTGAAGATATCTAACAAGTGAATCAGAAGCATCTCCATTTACTTAAGTCTGTTTCAAATGCACAGATTTCTTTTAATGCCACTGTCTTTGATCTCTCTATTTTTGATAATTTTTCATATCTATATTTTTTAAGTCTTGCTGGGGGGGAAATGTTTTAGTCTGACTATTAAGAAATGTTTAGACTCTATTTTATTGGCTTTATTGGTTGAACCATATTAAATTGCCAACATTGACCACTTTGGGCCTAAATATTAAAATTTCATATAATTCTACCTAATATTTTCACTTTATTTTACTTATATTACACTCTGCAATTATTTTATTTCAGAGAGGAAGGCAGAGGGAGAGAGAGATAGAAACATCAATGATGAGAGAGAAGAAACATCAATGATGAGAGAGAATCATTGATCAACTGCCTCCTGCAAGCCCCTCACTGGGGATCAAGTCCACAACCCGGGCATTACCCTGACCTGGAATCGAATCATGACCTCCTGGTTCATAGGTTGATGCTCAACCACTGAGCAGCACTGACTGGGCTATACTCACTCTTACTTTTGACACAACCTTTTTACCTGTTTTGCAGCGCTCGGGGCAGGTGTTACTTCTCTAAGACTCCCCATGTAGTCATGTTATCAATGATATCATTGAATTGCACCTTCTCTCTTGTGCTTATCACCATGTTGATTGAATGACAGATGTAGTCACTGGTTAGACTGGCCTCACAGACTAACCCCACCCTGATTTTCATGCATTTTGTTCTGTACTAATCTTCAAGTATCAATGATTTCTCTGTCTTCTATCCTCTTCAAATTATCTCATTTATTGTCATTATTATTGTAGCAGAAACTTGCATAGCCCTTACTGCATGTCAGTGCCATCCTCAGTGTTTTACACATATCAACTTATTTAACCAAATAAAGTTATCTATTACTTCAGCCAGGTGAAGGGATGGGTCAAACAGGTGAACTGATTTGAACTGCCATATGGCAGAGAGTGTAAGTTAAGCAGGCACCAATTGCTGTGTGAAAAATAATTGCTTAGCTCAAAAAATAAAATAAATTTGCATATATATATATATATATGTATGTATATATATATATATGTATATTACAACAGCAGAAGATAAAGATAAAGAGGATATTTCAAAAGCAACAGGATTCAAAATATATTACCTATAAAGGACCAGGAATTGGATTAACATTAGATTTCTCAAATGCAATAAATTAAAACATGGGAAATAGACAGAATCAAAATGTTGAAGGAAGATAACTTTTAATCTAGAATATCATAACTAACTAAAGCATCACTGAAGTGTGAGAATGAGAACATTATCAAACATAGATCCAGAGAGTAGGAGAAATTAGAAGGGATTCTAACGTTCATAAACTTTTCCAGAAAATGGAAAATGTTTATAATCTATTATACTATTTAGTTGTAGTCACTGACAGAATAGAAAATGAATATATAATTTCCAAAGCATCTGAGAAGAAAGAATAGACTCTATTAAATTTAATCAACTTAGAAAGCAGGAAAGAACAATAAAAAAAACCAATTAAATATTAAAAATTTTAAAAAGAAAATTGAAGGAATAAATCTTAATACAAATGATTATGCTAACGGCTAAGCTCTCCTATTAAAAGAATAATAATACCAGATAAATAACTACAGCTATAATAATGAAGACACGAAGTATGAGGGAAATAGGAAAAGACATCTATAATAATAAAAGCTTAATATGCTAATTAGACTAGACAGCCGAATGACCTTTTGGACGTCCTTCTGGATGTCCTTCCGGACAAAGCTGCCACAGCAAGGGCCAAGGCAGAGGCAGTTAGGAGCTATCAGGCAGGCAGGTGAGCAGTTTGGGACAATCAGGCAGGCAGGCAGAATGGTTAGGGGTGATCAGGCAGGCAGAGGTGGTTAGAGGCAATCAGGCAGGCAGGCAGGCGAGTGGTTAGGGGCAATGAGGCAGGCAGGCAGAGTGGTTAGGGGTGATCAGGCAGGCAGGCAGGTGAGCGGTTAGGAGCCAGCAGTCCCGAATTGCAAGATGGCAGTCAGACAGCCCCCGAGGGGTCCCGGATTGCAAGAGAGTGCAGGCCGGGCTGAGGGACACCCCTCCCCTCTGCAAGGATTTTATACACCGGGCCTCTAGTACCATATAAATGCCAATTTTTAAAAAAGCTATCTAAAACAAAACCCTCTATATCTAAATGCTTTTTATTAGGGAAAGGTTATCATAAAAGGACCATTTCACCATGAAGATATTAGAGTCCTGAATTGATACAGGTTCATTAACAAAGCCTTAAAATACATTATTTAAAGCATTAAAAAATAAGAAAATAGATTAATTTTTGAAATCTTTCATTACAGACATAGACATGGTATACTTAGCTCAAAAATGATAAAATAAGAACAGTGGCCTCCTTACTGTTCTTAGATTATAGAGGATATTTTTCTGCTGCAGAAACTCTGAAATTTCCCCTTCCTCTTGTCTGGAACACTCTTCCCCAAATATCCACAAGGCTCACTCTCTCTCCTCCTTCAAGTCTTAGCTCAAATACCACTTTTTAAATGAACCTTCTCAGTCAATTCTTTTGTTTTGTCAGAACATATTTCTAAATAAAAATTTAATAGGAATTATTTTTATAAATAGATTTTGTTACTTGGACATTTCCAGTAATTTATGATAAAATTATTAATAACGCATACCTGTCCAGCTCTAAATCCATTAGCTGTCGTACATATGAAGTATACAATTTTAAGGGACTTGATCACATAGAATAAAATGTAATGGAAACCCCTACAATACAGCTATAAGGGATGCTCCCTAGGTTGTGTGAAATGATTTGTTCTTTTCTTTACATATTCGTGAAAAAATGGCTGAAGTCAATGAAATTATGAGTCCCAATTATTAAGAACAGAAAGATTTACTTATTAGCATCTGACAGTGTCATTGTGAGCAGAGTGCACTCCCCATCCTTTGACTTTGGGCTTGGTCATGTGATTATGATGCCTTTGGCATTTAGGTTGTTAGTGAATGTGATGTGGAAGAGACTTTGAAATAAGTTTGCATGATTAGTTGCTCTCTTGTTATCATACCTCTTGCCACATGTAGTCTCTGGTCTAAAAAAGATGACAGATCTGTGAAGCTGACCTTGATGAGGCAACCCAGAGCTTAGAGCTAAACCCAGCTAGCCCAACCTAGATCAGCCAAATACCAGATAACACATGGATACGTGAGCAATAAATAAATGCTTATTGTCACTGACAGGGAATTTTGTGGTAGTTTTTTAGATTCATAACTGAAATAACTACATTTTATAACAAAATGTGTTTATGATCTGTTTTATGTGAATGTTATATAATTGTGAGTTTCCCAAAAGTTTATGTTGTATCATTCCTGCTCTTTTAACCAGCATCATCTATTATATAGATACCTCGATCCTTGTTTAATTAAATGAACATTCATTTAGCATCTTCTAGATTCCAGGACTCATGCTGGTTTTTGGAGATACAGAAATAAATGGGACATCATTACCAACCTCAAGAAGCTTATGTGTAATTAAAAGGGATAGACCAGTAACAGAGATAAGGAATATCACATGATAAACCATCATACAAAAAGCCTTACACAAAGATAACAAGCTCATTTAATATGCAACAAACTAGCATTAAGGCTAACCTGAGACTATGGGTGGAATCTTTTACCCATGTGGAAACCAGTCCAGGTGTGTTGAAAATAAAGCCATGGTTTTGGCCTCTCATCAGTATCACGTTCCATGGAACTGGGTCCATGACACTCAGCCCTCTCGCAGCCCCACTTATGCAGAACACAGCTGACGCACCAGGAAGCAATTTTTTAAAACTGTTAATAAATAAAATAGGTGTCCTAAGTTCCATGCACTGAAGTTCATATATTTTATTCATAATATTTACACTGAGATCCTCCAATCAGTAAGTATTCATTTTTATCAGGTACAAATCTCACAGCATATCTTAGAGTAGTTGGATAGCATGTTTTCAGGCAGAATGGTGAATGTAGGCACAGCCTATGTGTAAAACTGGAATCTACAAATAAAATTGAGATAAGGGATACTCTGTGGACCCATGGTTTTTGTGTGATTTAAGGGGGAGGAAAAGAATGACCTCTATAATAAGAAAAACTTATATCTAAACCAAAAAGTTCTATGGCAGGTAGGGCTGAGGCTGTGACTTTAGCTGGCGCGAGGAATTAACCCTATGAAAGTGCCACTTATTGATTACATTCTTTAAAAGATTTATGGTCTGACCACTAATATTTCACTTGTTTCTTTTGCTGTTTCCTCTGACCTTTTTCATCATGGACTTACCAACACTGATGTTAACAAAGCATTGTCCTAAGAGACATCCTGCTTGTGCTTATCCTACTCTCCACACCATACTTCGTTAGAAGGCCCCTGGGCCACATTCTTCATGTTTCTCCTTAGAGAGCCACTTGTTTTTTCTCAGCTTGGCTTTATTCATATGGTAAATGGTAATAATAAAGCTTACTTTGCTGAGTTAGGTCAAGGATTAGAAACCATGCATGTAATACTCCCATCACAGTATCGGGCACATAGAATAAGTGGATCAGTAAAATGAATTTAATTTGAATAGCAAATTTTTCACAGCAGCCTTGAAAAAATATTAAATTATTTTACTGTAAAAATAGTAAGAATATTAACTCAGATGTTATCAAAGATCTTCAACTAAAAGGAATCAATTATTACCTTCACTTAATAAACACTATTTCAAAAATAGACAATATCTTCTCTTTGCCAACCCTTCAAATCGAAATCAGAATATTTCTAAAATAACATTTTTTCATATGAACAAGTTGAGACAAAGGAGATCAGCATGTGTTTCAGTTTTTAGAACTTCAGAAACGGTATCTGGCCTGATTTTGTTTCTTTATTCCAACACTATTGACTGTCATGCATATCAAAGGCCTTAATTGCAGAGATGAAAGGCATGATTCACAGTTGATAAGAAAGAAAATCTTTAGAGTCTCATAAGCAACCTTCTTTCCCAAGCAATGACAGGGTCTGATTGAGGATGCTGCACTGTAATTACAGGATCCTTTTAGGCATGATTGTAACTGTAAAAGATGTGTCCTCTGACCACCATCTGCTTTTTGTTCATGAGATAAATTGTCAGTTGTTTATCAACTAAAATATCCTTTGTGCTTTGTCTTGATTTGCCAGATGATCAAGAACTCAGCAAAATTTACAGTTGTTTCTTTTTCACTTACCAAATGTTGAAAAAAGTGAATATTACTTTGTTTTAGAAATTGGTCCTACTGAGAAGTTTTAAGGACTATTAACTGCCATTCCTGTGACATGAGAGGAACAAGCTTTGAATTTGTAATGAAATATTTTTTAGGTTAGAAACCCATTTAAAATAGTAGTAATGGCAAAATAGACCAAGCTAGAACCAAATCAGTTTTTCATTTTAGGGTTATTTTCACTTTATTATCAAGATTGACAGGCAATCACTTACAACCTCACTTTATAAAATTTAGACAGAAATTTCCAAGTGAAGAATGTCTGTTATAATAAACTTTCCAA
The DNA here is from genome assembly GCF_028538775.1 of Myotis yumanensis. Taxonomy (NCBI): domain Eukaryota; kingdom Metazoa; phylum Chordata; class Mammalia; order Chiroptera; family Vespertilionidae; genus Myotis; species Myotis yumanensis. Next base: position 28,389,356 of record NW_027223759.1, on the reverse strand, counting down.
CTAATCTGCATAAGATTTTTCCACCTTTAATGATAAAATGAAACTCCGATTCATACCATAGGAGTTCTTTATGGAATGGTTTTAAAAGTATGACATAGCCAGGAAGAGTGCTTTTCTCACATAAGAAATTCCTCCAAAATCTCATCATTTCTTAAACTACACTCAGTGTTGTCATCTCTGTTAATTGAAATTGCGGGCCCTCTTAATGCAATCACATTTCTCATTTATAAAATGCTTTCTAAGTCTGATCAGCAATAAATTATAAGGCAATGATTTCAAAACAGGAATGATTTTACTACAGGAAAATATAGGAATAGAAATAACCACCACGTTGGGTTTTAAACATCTTTCCCCACCACCCCGCACCACACTCACACACATATACACACACCAGAGTCACACAGACATATACACACAGACATGCACACACAAACACACAGTCGCACTCACACACACACACACCCCTGAATCTGCAGCACCTTGGAGGTGGAATGATATTGAAGTCACTCCCATTTAGGTCAGTTCTTCTAACCATGGTATTTAACTTCCAGTATCCTGGCAGATTCAGGTAAGTTATATTGTAGAATTTCTAGGAATTAGTATTTTAATTATTACCAAATGTCTGAAAATGTATAAGTATTTGTATATAAAAATTCAAAAAGTTAGAGCAATATATGATTCTTTTATTTATTTAAACAATAAGTTAGAAATGAAAAATTTTTAAACAGCTCAATAGCAACATGTATACACATCTTTTTATGAGTCAACAAATATGTAATTATTTTCTCGAATTTCTTTGTTCTTAGCTACTATAAGAGCATTTTAATTTTTATAAGAAGACACTTCATTTACATTATCATGATAACTGATGTCTTCATTGTACATGTTTGCACATTTTTCTCTGATTTTAGCGACATCTATTAATATTGTTTTACTTGTTTCTATATTTTGTCATATTGGCAGATGAGAATCATTTTATTCTGACACAGAATATTTAATGTCATGATCTGGGGAGCGGCTGTGGAGGAGAGCAGGACAGGGAGAGGTGACCAGGAATCCAGCACTGAGACATTTGAGACCCTCCAAACCTAAGCAGCCATTTTTCTCCTGAAGAGCCAGCCCCTCCCAGCAGCCTCAAAACAGCTAATTCAGCCACACCCAGCCTACACCTCGAGATTTACAAAGGAAACAAAGACTCTGATAGCCCCAAAGGGCCCTCAGGGACTGGGTTGAAGAGGAGCCTGATCAGTCCCTGAAAGTGATACTGCACCACCCTCCACCTAAAGCACTGTCAGAAACAGACCCTTGAGTGATCCAGTGATTAAGATTGACAGCAGGCAGACAGGCAAAGCGGGCATATTGGCCCCCCTGCTTGCAGGCAAGGCTGTGGAGACAGATGCATAGGAGTGGTGGATTGTTTGGAACTTCAGCACGCTGCTGACTACCTAACAGGAAACTGGGAAGTGTCAGGAAGAACAAAGAGTGGGGTTTTAAACCAGCCCCCATGGGGCATTAAAACTCAGCTGAAGTGAATGACATTTCATTTTTTTTTTTTTTTTTCTTTGTGGGTTTTTTTTTGTATTATTTTTCTTTATTCTACTTTTTTTATTGTTACTTTATTTTTTCTCTTTTTCCACCCTTTTATTCCTCACTTCTCCCTTTTTCATCCTGTTTTCTCTTCTCCTGTCCCCACTTTAGTTTTTCTCTTTCCTTTCTTTTTACCCGTTGTTAAAAAATTGATCTTCTATATTTGCTTTATTGACGTGTTATTATTATTGTAGCCTCAGTTGGATTACTCACATATCTAATTTCTTCTCCCCTGCTCCAAGTTCATGCACCCGTTTCTTTTCTCTTTCTTCGCTAGTCAATTTTTTTAATGCTTTTGTTTTTCCTCTCCCCTCTTACTCTCTTCTTCTCCTAATTGTTTAATTAGTTTCACTCACTAAACTCAAGCCTATCTGCTCTCTCCTCTATTCTCCTTTTCCAAAAATAAGTGAATAAATAAATAATAAAATTTTAAAAATCTTTTTTGTTGTTTTATCTTTTTTATTTATTTCTTCTTTTCCTCTTATCCATTCATTCTCTTTTTACCTCCTCTACACTGAACTGTGGTCCTTCCCTTATTCACTCAATTCCTTAACCTTACTTTCTGTATATAAGCTCTGCCTCTTCAGATTCTATCCCCCTTTTTTCTGGGTGTTTGTTGTCTGCATTTTTTGGTTTATTTGTTTGTTTGTGGTGTTTTCTCCTCATATTTTTTTCATACTTTCTTCTTTTTATTTTCTCTCTTACTTTCTTTTCTTTTCTCGATATCATTTTTGCTCTCCTTTCTCTTGCCTAATTCTCTTTTCTCTGGTGGTCACTTTTATTGGGGTTATCGGTGTCATGAGTACATTTGTGTTTTGTTCTCTTTGTGTTGTGTCTTGTTGAGTTGTATTTTGTGCTGTTCAGTCCACATGGTAGAGAGTGAGCCACATAACCAGACACCCTGAGAGGAGACTTCATCCACAAACAGGACAATAACACTCAAGACCCAACTACACCAAGAGAACCCAAATATCCCAAGGGGGCATCCCTAGAATACCCAGCCCAGAAGATCTGTGAGATTGCACTATTGGGTCCCACAAAATATCTACTATATAAGAAAAACTCAAAAAATCTGGGTGGCATAGCAGTTTGATCTAATACATAGAAACAATCACAAAGAAACAGCAAAAATGGGGAGACAAAAAAAACAACCCCCATACAAAAGAAAAGAAAGAATCAAAAACTCTCAAGATTTTCATTTTGTTTTCTTGCAATTCAGCACAATGAAGTTATTCTGTCACTTAAAGCACCTCTAAGGCTTCCCAGCAAAGAGAGAAGAAAACCGAGTTCCTAGCCCTGATTTACACAAACCTAGAGAGTCTCCCCAGCCAACTTCTCATCTTCGGTCACACTTCCCACTCTCCTCTTTGTACTCTAATCTCACCATGCAATTCCCTGCTGGCCTTTGTGATGAAAACTTCAGAATCTGTTTAAATATCATCTCCTCCAACCAGTGACCCTGACCACCCAATATAAAATGGCCAGCCATGATGTATCTATCTCATCTCAACCTATTTTATTTCTCTGTGTTGCCTCTTTCATTGACACTTCCCACATGTCGCTGTCTCTATAATATAACATAGTAGTAGTCTTTCCAGTACTAGATCTTGTTTACCATTTTCCCTTCACTTCTATCATTGTAGTCATTTAGCAATATCTGTTGAATATATAAAAGAATAAGTAAGTATTCATAAGGTAGATTTCAAGCTGATCATAATGCTTGGTCTCATGCCTCTGAAGTTACTGCTGGTTTCTAAATAGAAAGGAAAAGTAGCTTGTCCTCAAAACATGAGGGTTATGATAAATCCACCTTATTTTCCCTGTTCATTGATGAATGATGAACATACAAAATATATAACCCATCTCTCTCTTCAGAATTCTGTGTTACACTGAGATAAACAAACAAAAACTGATAAAAAAAATCAGTCCCAAAATCTTATCAGCGAAGACATCAAGGAAACCCACAGCGCAAATACATGTAGCAACCATAAGCATGTTCCCAGAATAGCTATTTTAGCCATATTTTAATTGCAACATACTGTTGATTGTACCTATACCAGTGAAATATACCAGGAACACTAGTATTTTGTATTTCAAACAATATGCTCAGACTACTCAAGTCTGAAAGTGTTTTAAATATTACTTTTCAGCCCATAAATCCAGATTTGTCTTCCTACCAAATATGTTTATCCTAAACAAACAGAAGATATCTGAATTTTCACTAGGGTTTTGGATGCCAGATTTAGCAAATAAAAATAGAGGACAACCAATTAAATTTTAATTTGAATCTCAGGTCAACAAAAAAAATTTTAGTGGAAGTGTGTTCAATGCAGCATCTGGGACATACATGTGCTAAATAACTGCACCTCATCTGAAGTTCACATTTAACTGGAAGTCTTGTATTTTATCTTGCAACCCTGACTAGGGTCCACTGTTGAGTGGTTTCTTCTCTAATCGGTGTACTTAGAATACCTAGCATCTTGTTATTGCTCTCTCCGAGTTCCTGGACATAAAATAACAGACTCACTGGTTGCCTTGGACTCTGGGACTTGGTGAGTGCTTTGATCCTCAGTTCAGTAATGCATTGGGCCCAAGATGTATAATATGCATGGATACATTCTGTATCCTTGTCTATTTCCATTAATATCACATGTTCTTTCTCTCAAAATAGTTTAAGACTCCATTACCTATCAAATGGTTATATCAGTCATTGAACAAACTGTTGTTTAGTTAGTTATTCCATCAAAACTACAAAGTCTTTTAAGAGAAAGCACAAATGGGAAATGTTTTATGTCTCTCAAATAGTATAGCACATCATAAAGCTTGATGGCTCATAAAACACGTCCTCACCAGGGAGTTTCCTCATTTATTTGCAGTGTGAGGTGGACCTTTTCATGCAGCAGGCAGAACTGGCCTTGCACTGGGAATATGATTGCTATAGGCTATGTTTATTTTTAATGATTGTGCTCTGAGTTTGCACACTCAATTCTCTTTCTCTGGATGGCATATACAGTTAGAAAAGGACATAAAATGAGAAAACCTTTCAGATTTCTGCAATAAATGTATAACTATATCTACAGGTGTACTCATCCAACCCTCATTTCTACTGTTTACTTTTTAAATTAAATTTTGGTTGACATTGTTTAATAAAATTTTATATAAGTTTCAAGTGTATAATTCTATGATACATAGAAATAAATGCAGGTTTAAGCTTATCCCTGTACCTGTCCTCTCAAGACCTTTAAGCTAATGAGTGTCACTTTCCTCTGTGTATAGACAATTCTCTCATGGATACTTCACATCAGTTATTAGACAATTTTAGGATTTCCCATAAAATAATTATCCCTATACAGCCACACTCTACCTCCTTTTGCTTATTCACAGCCAAATTTATAAAATAATGTAATAGTAACCCATTTCTCATTTCTTACTTCACTCCATACCTACTAAACTATTATTACTTACTTCCACCTCTGATGTTTATCCAACCAGCTCTCTCTAAGATCATCACAGCACACATCCTGTAAATAAACCCCTAACTTCTGTGGACTACAGAAAAATGACTCCCAAAGATGACCACATTCTAATCCCTGGACCTGTGAAAGTGTTATGATAGAGAACTGGAGAGATGGCAGTACTAACAGGGCTTGGCTTGATGTTTCTAGCTTTGAAGATTGGGGAAGGAGCTTCGCAGGCATGCAGGCAACTCCAGAAAGTGGAAAAGCAAGGGAACAGATCCTATCTGGAGACTCTAAAAAGAAATGCAGCCTTACTAATGCCTTGACTCTAGCCCAGTAAGATCTACGACAGACTTGTCTAATGGGCAGAACTATAGATGATACAGTCATGCACCACATAACAATGTTTTGATCAACAATGAACTACATATGCAGTGGTGGCCCCATTTATTATAATGGATCTGAAAAATTCCTTACACCTAGTGACATTTTAGCCATTGTAATGTAGTAATTGCCAATGGTATTCAGTATTTAGTACCTTGCTGTGCAGATGTGTAGCCTAGGAGCAGTAGGCTATACCATATAGTCTAGGTGTATAGTAGGCTGTGCCATCTGAGTTTGTGTAACTGCATTCTATGATGTTCACACCATGGCCAAATAGCCCAATGAAGCATTTCTCAGAATGTATCCTCACCATCAAGCAATACATGACTGTAAATTTGTGTTGTTCTAAACCACCTAATTTATGGAAATTTGTCATAGCAACAGTAGGAAACAAATACAAGTTCTTTGATCTAACTCTCCCTGGCTTTCCTAGCACCTGTCAGACTGCCCAACCTTGGCTTGCATCTCCTCTCTTTTAAACCCTCGTGCTCTGACCTAGATGCATATTCTACTTACTCTGTATTATCCTCATCCAGGGCTCTAATCACCACCTCTATACAAAAAAAAAAAAAACACACACACACATTTATATTCCAAGCCCATACTTCTTGTTGAATTCCAGGTCTATAAATACAACTGCTTGCCTGACAGCTCTTCTCAGATGAATCACTGTCACTTCAAAATAAATACAGCCTAAAAAGGAAATCATGACCTCTCCCCCTAAAACTTGATCATCTTCCAGCATATTCTAACTCTGTTACTGGAACTATCAACCACCTAGTTATACAAGCCAGGCACTTAGGAGTCATATTTGACACCTCTCCCTCTCTCTCATCTTCTATATGAAATTTATCACTATCCCCTATCCATTTTACTTACTAAATATTGCTAACATTCATCCCCTTCTGTACATCTCCATTGCCATCATTCCTGCTACATTAGATTCTATTGTTCTGTACCAAATTAGCACAAATTTAGCAGTTTAAAACAACAACCTTTTTTTAGGTCACAGTTCTGTAGGTCAAAAGTCCACAAAGTCTGGGCTAGGTTCTCTGTTCAAGCCGAAATCAAGATGTCAGCTGGCTGTATTGTCATCTGGCAGCCAGGGTCCCCTTAGAGGATTAGTCCTATTTTTGGTAGAATTTAGCTTCTTGCAGGCATAGCACTGAAGTCCCCAATTATTTGATGGCTATCAGTAGGGGACTGCTCTCAGCTCTGGAGACTACCCACGCTCCTGCTCACACTGTCTCCTCCAAATCAAAATTAGGGATGGTACTGTGACTCTTTCTTCTACTTTGAATCTTTCTGACTTCTCCTCCTGCAACCAGCTGGAAAAAGCTCTCTACATTCAAGGGCTCATGTGATTAGATCAGGTCCACCTGAATAATTTTCCTATCTTAAAATGAACTGTGCATACAACACATAACATAATCATAATAACAGATTCTGGAGATTAAGGTGGGATATCTTTGGAGGACCCAAAACATCGCAAGCATGTCAAACTCACGGCTGGTGGGCCACATGCCTTGGCCCAAATTATCATCGTTATCTACACTATGAACTGACTTCCTAATTAATTCACCCAAATCCACTCTTTCCACCATTCTAGTCTGTTCACACTGCAGCCAGAGTGATCATCTCCAAGCACACACATGATGTCATCCATATGCTTCCTAGTGCTCTTAAGCTCAGCCTTGGCCCAAAGCAGTGTTTCTTGATTTGTCATCTGGAGCCCAGTGCCTGTGACTGCGACTGCTCTGCAGGGCGATCAGCACAGAATCCGCAAGCAAATGTAGACACGTTCACAGCAATTCAGAATAATTTAATGTCTAATAGAACTAAAAACAAATTTGGGGCTTGTATTTATATGTATATCTTATTTTTAAATGTCATGTTTTTAGTAAGCCACTGTTTATTTTATTTAATGAAAGTATCGAACCATGAAATATAGAAAGAAAAATTTAAAACCATGGACCTGTGCCACCAAAAATTGGAAAAGTTCTGGACCAGTGGGCACTGCACACTCTGGCCTCCACTTCTTTAGCTTTATCTTGTGTCAGGCAGCCTCAGTCTCCAAGCTCTATCCACAGTGGCCCTCTCATAGTTCCCTCTGCATTCCATATTCCTTGAGTTATGCTGAATGCCCATACTCGATTACAAACTACCTAGTATCAGGGACCTCCAACATGTATCTATTGCAATTGCAATATTAATAAACTAGAGGGCCAGTGCATGAATTCATGCACCAGTGGGATTCTTTGGCCTGGCCTGCGGGATTAGACCAAAACCAGCTCTCCGACATCCCCCGAGGGGTCCCAGATTATGAGAGGGCACAGGCCAAGCCGAGGGACCCCACTGGTTCATGATTGGGGCTGGGGAGGGACGTGGGAGGTTGGACAGCGGCGAGAGGGCTCCAGGGCATGTCCGGCCTGTCTTGCTCAGTCCCAATCGGCCAAACCCCAGCAGCAAGCTAATTTGCAGGTCGGAGCATCTGCCCCCTGGTGGTCAGTGCATGTCATAGCAAGCGGTTGAGCGGCCTTAACATATCATTAGCATGTTATGCTTTGATTGGTTGAACAGGCGACTGGACTACCAGACACTTTGCATATTAGGCTTTTATTATAAAAGACTATGCAAGAAGTTTGTGAAATGTCCTCTCCCCTCCTAAATTGTAAGCTCTATGGTATCAAGAGAGCTTATCTCCCAACTAATAGGAATATACACAACTCTCTGCACAGTGCCTGATACATAATAGGTGCTCACGAAATGCATATGGAATATGAGAATACATCAATAAATAAATCTTAAATGGAAGAACTTAAGAGAAAGCCCCATTTGATTCCTGAAGATCCCTGTGGAGAACAAAATCCTGAGCAGAAAGGGTCTTTTCAGACAGATGCTGCATATAACTTGCTGGAAACCACTCAAATAGTGGCTCTCACCTGGGAGAACTGAGTGGTGATGGGGAAACAAGAGTGCTATGCAGAACTCTATAGACTTTCACTAACATCAATCAAACCTAATCGCACACTGCATAGTCCATGCCCAGCCTTAAGTCATTCATGTTCAAACTTTTATAACAGTACAGTAGGTCCTGGATTTCTCGAAGATAGATTTATATTACTACTAGAGGCCCAGTGCACAAAAATTTGTGCACTCGGGGGGATGGGGAGGGGGGGCCCCCAGCCCGGCCTGTGCCCTCTCGCAGTCTGGGACCCCTCGGGAGATAATGACCTGCTGGCTTAGGCCTGCTCCAAGGTGGCAGAGGGCAGGCCCAATCCCTAAGTGCAGCTCCTGGTCAGGCTCAGAGCAGGGCCGATTGGGGAGTTGGGGTGCCGCCCTGTCATGCACAGAGCAGGGCGGATAAGGAGGTTGCGATGCCTCCCTCAGTCATGCTCAGGGTAAGGCCGATTAGGGGGTTGGGGCACCGCCCCCTGTCACACTCAAGGCAGGGTCAATGGGGAGGTTGCGGCGCCACCCCCTGTCACACACAGAGCAGGGCCGATCAGGGGGGGTTGGGGCTCCGTACCCTGTCACACACAGAGCAGGGTCGATCAGGGGGTTGGGGAGTTCCCCCCTGTCACACACGGAGCAGGGCCGATCAGGGGGTTGAGGAGCTCCCCCCTGTCTCTCACAGAGTAGGGCTGATAGGGGAGTTGGGGCACCGCCCCCTGTCACACACAGAGCAGGGCGGATCAGGGGTTTGGGGCGCTGCACCCTGTCACACTCAGGGCAGGGCCAATGGGAAGGTTATGGCTCTACCCTGTCACACACAGAGCAGGGCCGATCAGGGGGTTGAAGAGCTCCCCCCTGTCACTCACAGAGTAGGGCCGATAGGGGAGCTGGGGCACCACCCCCTGTCACACACAGAGCAGGGCGGATCAGGGGTTGGGGTGCTGCACCCTGTCACACTCAGGGCAGAGCCAATGGGGAGGTTATGGCTCTACCCTGTCACACACAGAGCAAGGCCTGTGGAGGGGGGTTGGGGCGCCACCCTCTATCACCCACAGAGCAGGGCCGATCAGGGGGTTGGGGCACCGCACCCTGTCAAACACAGAGCCACAGGGCAATCAGGGGATTGGGGAGCTCCCCCCTATCAGGCACAGTGCAGGGCTGATCAGGGGGTTTGGGCGCTGCCCCCTGTCACGCTGATCCCGGTGCCGGGAGGCATATTACCTTTTTACTATATAGGATAGAGGCCTGGTGCATGGGTAGGGGCTGGCTGGTTTGCCCTGAAGGGTGTCCTGGATCAGGGTGGGGGTCCCCACTGGGGCGCCTGGCCAGTCTGGGTGAGGGGCTGAGGGCTGTTTTCCGGAAGCGGGTGACTGAAGCTCCCAACCGCTCCTTGTTTTCTTTTTTTTTTTTTTATTCTGGGCCAGCTTTAGCTCTGAGGTCTCGCTGCTGAAAACATCGATACAATGTTGCCGTGCGGCTGGCTTTCAGTCCGGCTGGTTTCTGGGGTTTTGTTTAGCTTCTTATTTGCAACATAGTACATAGTTGCTTAGAGTAGCAGCTGAGAGGCCGGCGAGTTAGGTGGGGAATATTGGAGTCCGCAGTCACTGAAGCAAGCAAGCCTCCCTGCTTGCTTCAGTGCATGGCTGCTGGCCACCATCTTGGCTGACAGTTAATTTGCATAAGGATATGCTGATTAACCAATGGGAAGGGTAGCGATCGTACGCTAATTACCATGTTTCTCTTTTATTAATATAGATACCTACCAAGGACATGGGTTAGACGTTGTTAGCTAGAAAAAAAATAGTCTTCAGTTACAGCAAAGTATGAAGACGTGTTTTTTTAGAAGGTGGAAGAATTGGAGAATGTTTTTTTACAATAAGTACTAGAAATAGTTAATAAGAGGGGGGTAAATATGCATGTGAGGTTCATAAGAATAAGTGTATTTAATAAAAATGAATGATACCGTAGTGCTTCTGATGTGTATTAACTTATTGAATTGGTCCTATGTGACTTATGAGGACAACTAGCTACAATTTTTGCTACCATGATTAACAAAAAAATGCAGAAACTGAGGCACAGAAGGTTGACAGCCTGCTCAAGTAAGTGGCTGGACTAAGGATTAATTCCAGGCATCCTGGCTCTAGACCTGTCTTTTAACCCCCATATCTTGTAAGAAGTGGCAAAAAGAACGGTTTTAATTAATAATTTAATGGTAAGCAAGAATTTGGGAATTTGGCTGACAAGTATTTAGGAGTCCAGGGAAATTGTGCTGCTAAGAACATAGGGGTGCATATATCCTTTCTAATTGGTGTTTTTACTTTACTGGGGACAGATCCAGAGACAGAGAAGCATCGATCAGACCATCAAACCTCAGAGAGAAGATAGGGGAGGGTGGTGGTAAGGGGAAGAGATCAACCAAAGGACTTATATGCGTGCATATAAACATAACCAATGGACACAGACACCAAGGGGGTGAGGGCATGAGCGGGGAGGGGGTGGGGGCAATGGGGGGATAAGGACACATATGTGATACCTTAATCAATAAAGGGGGGAAAAAGAGTTTAGGGAAAAGTTAATTGTGCAGGAAGAATTTGGAAATTGGCTACCCGCAACATCCAGTCCAGTGCTTGGAGAGGAGGTCCTATGGCATAAACTCCTTGTTTATAGCAATAGCAGCAGCCTTTTAAAATTGGATTTTCGTGCCCTGTTGCCCTAGGTTTTTATTAGATGTAGAGAGCCCATTTGTTATTTCTAGTGAAGGACATTTCCAGTGCCTAAGGGAAATAAAGTTGCAATTACTCAATATTTGAATAATCTATTAAAATGGCAATGAATAGTCTTAACCTTAGAAAAACTCACTCCCTCAAATTAACATTGCTTGTAGTTTATTTCAAAGGTAAAAAAGGATCACAATTTTTATAATCTTTGTGCGTTAAGCCCTTGATTTATTATTGTTAGTCTTCAACTAGGTATAATTTTTGCTATGATTATTTTATTTTTTGGCTTTTTTTGGGGTAAAGCACTATCAATAACTCCTAAAATGACAAAAAAAGTAAGGTAGTCCTATTTTTTCCCCTGTTGAGTGTGATTTTTATGTGCTTTAGGATTAAAAAATACCAATGACTAAATATTATTTTAGGCCAAGAAAGAAAGTGAGCAAATGTTCACTTTTTAAAGATAATAGCATTTTATAGAAGAAATAATGGTCATGAAATTTAACCGATTTGTGATTTAGTTATAATATTTTCCATCATACTGAACTGTGTTGCCATAGGAGGCATTGGAGAGAAGATTGCATCTATATTGCATTATCATCCTTTGTTTCAAGTAATAATGATTTATCATTCTTCACCACCAAGAAATTTGTGAGGGTATTTTATTACACTTGCCACTGTGTTATTAAAAAAATTGTAAACCTCAAGCAACAGGAAGATTTATGTGGAATTCTGTAATAACCCTGTTTAACGTGATAGCAAATAATTCCTATTGAATAACAATCATTGACTATACTGCTTCAAGCAATGTGCAATAACACATAAATAATTTCAGGAAAGCCATGTTAATAAATCAATTAATAATTTGAATATAGATAAAGCAATCTGCTCTGCAGCATTCTAAAATGCAGAATTTGGAACAAAAATATATGAAGTATAAATATAAAGTGCAATTATAGAAAGACACACCATAATATGAGCTATAATCTTTATTCATAATCAAAGTATATTTCAGAAATTACTGTTAATAAATCTTAAGAAAGTTGAATCTGAAATGACTTTTATCAGTCACATATTCTCCTCAGTATGTTTAAACAAATGGTTTAGAGTATTCGAAACCATATATATTTATTTTTTATTTTTATTGTTGAAAGTATTACAGATGTGCCCCTTTTTTTCCTGCTGACCCTCCTCCACCCCACACCCACCCTTTCCAGGCCTTCATCACATTATTATCTGTGACCATGTGCTATGCATATATGCATATAAATTCCCTGGTTAATCTCTCTTTCCCACATCCCATCCCCACCTTCCCTCTGAGATTCATCAGTCTGTTCTATGCTTCTATGTCTCTGGATCTATTTTGTTCATCAGTTTATTTTGTGCACTAGATTCCACCTATGAGTGAGATCATGTGATACTTATTTTTCTCTGACTGGCTTATTTCACTTAGCTTAATACTCTCCAGGTTCCTCCGTGTGGTCTCAAAGGGTAAGACAGCCTTTTTTTTTTTTAACATCTGCATAATATTCCATGGTGTAAATGTACCACAACTTTTTTTATCCAAACCATATTTAATAATAAAAACTCTGGTTCTAAAAAAAAAAACAAAAAACAAAACTCTGGTTCTAACATCTGCCAATACAAAGTCATAAATTTCTGTGTATTAAGGTTGTTGTTTTTTCTAAAAATGTAGAGGTAGAAAAAAATAAAAATAATGAAAAATCAAATTTTCACTGTTTTTTAAAAAGGATTTGTCATAATCAATATTTTTCTGTGCCCTTATTACTAATTATTTATAAACTGTTGGTATTCATGTTTTGGTATCCATCATTTTAAGTAAACTGGAATAGAAAATTGAATCCATAATTTAGTGAACATGATCCTCATAGGTTCAAAACCTTAATTCTGTGTCTGGACTACCTAAATTATCATTTGGGTGTTACACAGACACTCTTAATGAAAAAGGAATTACATAGTGACTCACAAAATATTCAGTTGGCATGTATCAAAATACAAAATAATTTATTGTTCATATTATCTATCATTCAAAATATCATAATCATGAAAAATTTTATTTTTGGAAATTTTGACTATACTGTCATTTTTTTTCAATGAAATAGACTTTCTCTGCATATATCATTAGTTACTGAACAATTATGTATTCAGATCCATTATTTTCTCCAAATCACACACTGAAATTCCAGTTACTTGAAATTAAGTTGCATCATCAGATATTTTTCCTTGAAACAAAAATTTTAAGTTCAATCCCCAAGAGCCAAACATTTTGTTTCTACCAACCAGACTGTACCTTTATTACTTTTATTTTCTATTAAAAATTTTTAACATTGAGATTATTTCAGGTGTCTACCTTTATTTTTATAGTGTTACTTTCCCAAGATAGTCTCATAAACAAGTAAATTAAATACCAGAATGTGAAAACCTGGAAAAGATCAGGTTTACATGAGTTTTACACTGCTCAAAGAAAGTTAGATTACTAAACCTCCAAGTAATATACTTGTACTAGTAAATACTTAAATGATGAAAGCAATTACTAGAGATGTTTGGAATAAAGATTGAGCTTCAAACACACCCAAATCCAATCAAGGGCAGTATAATTGAAATACTTTTTCTGTAAGACCAGGAAAGAGACAGGGATGTTTGCTCTCATTTTTTTTTTTTTTTTTTTTAGCATCTTCACCTTAAACTTTATTTCCATTCACAAGAACTCAGAAATGATTACAAACTAAGTCAAACAAAAAACTTGCTATATCCTAGGTATTATAAGTTTATACCCATCTATCTAGCTTTGGTAAAACAATACCATATTTTAAAAGTTACTAGCCTATTTGAATTATAGTATCTTGCGTATTATTTATTCCTTTAAAAGCATCTTTATTGTTGAAAATATTGCATATGTCCCCTTTTTCCCTCATTAACCATTTCTAACCCACTCCTGCCCTCAGCCCAGGTCTTCACCACCCTATTATCTGTGTCCATGGGTTATGCATATACTAGTATGCATACAAGCTCTTTGGTTGATCTCTTTCCACCCACCCACTCCTGCCTTGCCTCTGAGATTTGACAGTCTGTTCCATGCTTCTATGTTCACAACAGCGCAATTTATAATAGCTAAGATCTGGAAACAGTCCAAGTTCACATCAGTAGATGAGTGGATAAAAAAGCTCTGGTACATTTACACCATGGAATACTATTCAGCAGTAAAAGAGAAGGATCTCTTACCCTTTGAGACAACATGCTAAGTGAAATAGGACAGTCAAAGAAATATATATATCACATGAGCTCACTCATGTGTGGAATCTAATGAACAAAATAAACTGATGGACAAAATAAATCCAGAAATATGGACACATGCAACAGACTCTCACCATTTATTTTTGACATCACACTGGAATCCCTAACCAGTGTAACAAAACAAGAGAAAAAAATTCAAAGTCTATCCTATACAATAAAAGGCTAATATGCAAATAGACCGAATGGTGGAACAACCAGAACAACCAAAAAACCAGTCGTTATGACGTGTGCTGACCACCAGGGGGCATGTGAGGAACATGGCAGGCATTGGCTGCAGCAGGATGGTGGAGCAGGTGAGTGGTGGCTGCCAGCCCTGATCTCCCCTAAGGGCTTCTCCACCTCCCCCTGCTCCTGAGGGGCGATCAGGGCAGCAGCCGCTGCTCCCACCTGCTGACGGCACCATTCCATCAGTGGGTACGAGTGGGGTCAGCACCATCAGCGCATGGGAGCAGCAGCAGCAGGAGCTGGGCTGCTGGCAGACAGGGAACTGGGGACCACGGAGGAAGGGGCAGGGTGGGGGCACAGAGGATGGGCCCAGACCTGCCCCTGTGCCTACCGCAGCCTCACAGCCCACAGTTCCTTTCAAGGTGCACGAGTTGGTGCACTGGGCCCCTAGTAGATTATAAAGGAAGATATAGTACTGCTTCTATTTGTGGACAATAGAATCCTCTACATTGAAAGTCCTAAAGAATCTAGTCTCCTAAAATTAATGAGAGCGTTTAACAGTATTATAGAATACAAGGCCAATATACAAATAAACCGTATTTCTACATAGTAGCTATGGATAGTTTAAATTTGAAATTTAAAGAAACTACTATGTTCAAGGACACACACTCTAACCCTAACCCAGTTGGCATTGCAGGAAAAGGTTGATTGCAAAGGGACAACAGGAACACATTTTTTAGGTGATGGAACTGTTTTGCATGAGGCTGTTCCAGTGGATTCACAATATGAAGCATTTTTTAAAACTCATAGAACTGTACTCCCCAAAGAATGCCTTTTATGCTATGAAAATTTTTAAAAGTCAACCAAGCTATAAAGAGAACCCAAGATGAAGTGTATACTGTGACAACTGAGTCTAACTGTATTACAAATGAGTGGCATGACTAATTTTGTAAGGAAAGAAGCTTACCTAAGTAACTTTGAAAAACAGTGTTTGACTACACATTGGAATGTTAAAGATAAAAAAGTACAGACTGTAGTCTAGTTGGTAAATGTGTCTAACATAGTATGAGTTGATTCTGAAACATGTTTACATTTATACTAAGATTGAACAAGTCAGTATATTGTCGATAATGAAAGCTGGCTTGATAAAGAAGTTGAAATAAGCTGAAGTGGAATGTAAGAATAATCCCTGTGGTGCTGGGTTGGTTTTGGAGGTACCAGTATGAGCTCATTTCTGTAACCATACAGTAAGATAGTCCACATTGAACAGCAAAGAAGGAGCTTAGCATACACGCTGAATTAAACATCAAAGCGCAAGAATAAAATATAATTTTTTAAAGTAAAGTTTATATCATTTTAAAAAGTCCCTAAGGAAAAGTCTAACAAAAGACATACAAGAGCCTTTGGAGAAATAGTGAAACTTTATTGGAGAATAATAAAATGTACCTGCATTATTTTCCACAGCAAATTTAAGCCATTCATTTGCAGACAATAAAGTAAAATTTCAAAGAGAAGATTTAAAGACTTAAAAGTGTGTCTCTGAATATTTCTCTACACAAAATAAATGCTCATAATTTACTGCAGTAATTAAATTAATAATTGTGAATATATGTGGAATATTATATACACAATAAATGATATTAGGTAGAGGGTTTAGTAAGTTGGTCGAAAGAACCTGATTCTTTCCACAGTTTGTATTGATCAACTAAAGATAATCAATTGCCTAAATGAGTAGAAATACTATGAGTTAACAAAGCAATTTATATCAATTTATATCAACATTGGTTAAGAGACATAGAATTGTACACTTGAAACTTATATAATTTCTTAATATTTTTTAACCAATGATACCCTAATAAATTTAATTTTTAAAAACAGAGACAAGCTCTGGGGTGAGGCCTTTCAGATTTGATTTCTAGACCATCTGTGAAATCAGAAAAATATCAGTACTTGCCATGTAGAGTTATAGGTTTTCATGAAATAACCAATGGGAAGTATGTAGCATGGTGCCTGGCACATAGTAAGTGCCCAGTAAGTAGTAACAGCTTATAATATGAATGTCATTAATTGACTTCCAACAACTCTAGGGATATGAGAATCTAAATAGTCCCATAAAGGGTAAAGCTATTTTATCACAATCCCGCATCTGCTGGGAAAGGACCTCTAATTTACCAGTATATTGCTCTCCTATCCTACAGGTTAGTGCTTAAGAGAAATAACGTGGAGGATCTAAGACATTCAGCTTGGACCACCCCCCCTACCACCCCCGATTTTACTTTTCACATAAGCCCAAATTATTGCTACAAACCTTCCATGTTACTAAATTATGTTAAGTGCATTATTCCACAGAGGGTGTGACACCCTCACATTAAATTATATACTAAGAAAATTAGTAGAAAGTATATAGTCTTGTTCCATCAAAACCCAGCATTTAAAAAATATCCAAAGAAATGCAATACTGCTTTTACATTATATGCCACATCTAAGGAACAAAATTTCCTGTTCAGGAACTGACAATAGTCACCATATTCTTTTAGAGGTCTCCGGGTTTAAAATATCAAGTGCTTTTAAATATGCCAAATTATGGCTTAGAAATATTTTAATAATGAAAAGTTTAAATTATGTACCTTCTATTCAAGAAATGATTTTGAAAGAAAATAAAGTATAAAAAGCATTGGTAGAACATTTCATATTATTTTTACATGTAGTTAAATCCAAAACTATTACCTAGAAAGTTATGCAATCCTTATCTATTTTGATCAGTTTAATGAAAGATAAACGGGCAACATAAAGTTAAGTAAAGGTGACCTTTTTCCCTGGAGCTTCCACAACTCACCTCTTCATATAGGATTTAAGTTTCATTGTGTTTATTATCAATAATAATTTAATATTATTAATAATAAAACAATAAATTGACAGTTTTCATAAAAACATTCATATCTATGTATGTTGATACATACATGCATAAATACATTCCTATACATGTTCATCACACATATAAACACACAGTTATACACACGTGTATATGCTGTGTGAAGACTGACACAGTGAGGCAAAAATTAACATTGATTTTTTTTTCAGTCACAGTTTCTATGGAAACATGACAGCTAAGAAAAATATATAAAATCTGGATTCCTGTGCAATAAAATTGGTATAATTCTCCCACTCTTTTCTTGACAAAAGCGGTAGTATTGCTCATGCTTAGACTTTCACAATTATGGTTACATGACCCAAGCTAATGGCTCCTTTAGAAACTCTCCTTTCCAGTTTAAAACAAATTCAATGTTTTGTTATGGAGAATTTAGGTTTCTCCTTGAAAAACCCAGAAAGTCATTTATAATATACTGTAATGCACATGAATTACGGTCTATGAATAAATACCACTCTAGTAACTGCCTGATGTGATGTCCTGCGGAGTGTGATCACAGTTAAATTTTAAAATCAGAGTTTTAAATAGTGAACATGTAATACACTTCTTGGTGGTGATATAAAACAACTCAGTGATAATGAAGTAAAAGCTGAAAATATTTTAAAAGTGGCAAAATAAATATAAGGCTGAAATTAAACCCATAGCTATCTAGCATGGTCAAGAACTGAGTATACTAAATGTGCTATTTGCCAGTTTTCATAAATGTCATCCTTAATAAAACCTCATGAAAGAACTTTAATATAGTCAGGGAATTTAGCATTGGCATTTGATTTCGTCCTGACTCAGAAAACATTTTGATATCATGTTTGAAGGTAGCCCTGACATTTCTCACTTCCCCAAAATATTTTTGGATAATGCATGCTGGTTTTCCAAGAAAATAAATATCTCACACTTATTAGGTGTCAACTATATATCAGATATTGCTATATTCATTTAACACATATCATCTCATTTAATCCTCAGTACAATGTTTTGAGAGAGGAACTATCTTAAGAGCCCTTTTAGATAGTTCATATACTAACGCTGAAACATAGGGAGTGGTGATTAAGATTATGGGCTCTGCAATCAAAATGTCTTGTAGGGCCATGTCTCCACCCTGGTACAGGCCTTGCTTGCTGTGTGAAACAAGCTGCCATGCTGTGAGCTCACCGTTAGAGGGACTATGTGGCAGGTAACGAAGAGTGGACGCTGGCCAACAGCCAGCAATGAACCAAGGGCCTCCTAACTCCAACATCCCATAAAGAAAGGAATCCCAACAATAAAAAAATAAATAAAATAAAACAAAATAAAGGGGACTAGAGATAGTGATCAATCAATTCATCAACTAACCTCTATGTATTTGTTGAGTTAGTTCTTTTTAGGAGACAATGTGTTCAACTTTATGGTTGGAATATGACAACAAATCTTAGGAACAGAATACATAAGAACACAATTAATTTAATTCGGGATATGGTTTCGGACTTGTGCTTAGTAGAAAAGCAGAGAATAAGTGCTCTTGGACTATGTAGAATAAAGACATCCCTAGAAGTCAACAGTCAAGGTCACTCTTGAGGGAAAGATAGGTTTTAAATTGGACTTTGAAGATTAGGTCAGTTTTGACAGTTATAGGGTAGTCACCTACTTCCTAAGATAAAGGAGAAATAGATCTGAGTGAGAAGAAAAATTCATTAAATGAGGGATGTCTGAGAAGAACTTGAGGATAAAGAGGAAAAGTTCACTTTGCAGTAGTAGAGGAGAATAAGAAATGAGATGCAGACTATCATAGTGGTTATAAGCACATGCATTGGGCCCAGGCCACCTGGATTCAATCCAGCTGTGACCTGGAGTAAGTTGCTTGTTTTTCTGTGCCTCAGTTTATTCATCTGTATAATAGAAAAATAAATAGTATTTCCTGACAGGATTGAAGAGGATTAAATATATATGGTGTCCCAAAATTCACGCAAGATTTGCCATTGAATTGAATTGCAAATCTTGCGTGCATTTTGGGAGATATGTGTGTGTGTGTGTGTGTGTGTGTGTGTGTGTGTGTGTGTATATATATATATATATATATATATATATATATATATATATATATGCCTAAGCAACTGTTAAGACCAGTAGACCAAACAATTGGCTGACTGGTCACTGTGATAATGCATTGACCACCAGGGGGCAGATGCTTAACACAGGTGCTGCACCCCGGTGGTCAGTGTGTTCCCACAGCCAACCTCCCACAGCTGGCCAACCTCCCGTGGTCCCTCCCCCCGCCCGCCAACCAACCTTCTGAGGTTCCTCCTCCAGACCGGCCAGCACCAATGGCCCCGATCTGGGCCGGCCGGCCGGCTAACCTCCTGCTGTCCCCGATCAGGCTGATCTACCCCGATCACCAGCCAGGCCAAGGGCCCCACCATTGCACAAATTTGTGCACTGGGCCTCTAGCACATATACTTACTCTAAATCAGTGCCTGTAATGTAATAAATATCCAGTGAACATAACCTTATTAAGAAACTAGAGACCTGGTACACGGATTCATGTACTGGTGGGGTCCCTCAGCTTGGCCTGCGGACTTCCCCCAAGGGGTCCCAGATTGTGAGAGGACACAGGCCAGGCCGAGGGACCCCACCTGTGCACCATCAGGGCTGGGGAGAGACTGCAGGAGGGCTCCAGGGCATGTCTGGCCTGTCTCACCCAGTCCCAATTGAGGCCAATTGGGACCAGAGGCTGGGGAGGGACCACGGGAGGGCTTCAGGGTGTGTTCAGTCTGTCTTGCCCAGTTCTGACCAGCCGGACCCCAGCATCAAGCTAACCTACCAGTCAGAGCATCTGCCCCCTGGTGGTCAGTGCACGTCATAGCGACTGGTCAAACGTTTGAAGGAACAGTTGGACACTTAGCATATTAGGCTTTTATTATATAGGATGTTATGTTAAAGAATTGCACTAGGGTAAATAGCATTAGATGTTGATATACAAACATATTATACATCCTATATAATTATTATATATCCTATATAATAAAAGCCTAATATGCTAAGTGCTCCACCATTCAACCAGTCGCTATGATGTACACCGACCACCAGGGAGCAGATGCTGCAACCAGAAGGTTAGCTTACTGCTGGGGTCCAGCCAATTGGGACTGGGTGAGATGGGCTGGACACTCCCTGGAGCCCTCCTGTGGTCTCTCTCCAGCCAGCCAACCTCCTGTTGTCCCTCCCCTGCTGGCCAGCCCCAATTAGCCCAGATCAGGACTGGGTGAGATGGCCCCAATCAGCCCTGATCAGCCCTGATTGGGACTGGGTGAGACAGGCAGACACACCCTAGAACCCTCCTTCAGTCCCTCCCCAGCCACAATCATGTTATCGGTGGGGTCCCTCAACCTGGCCTGGGCTCTCTTGCAATCCAGGACCCCTTGGGGGATGTCAGAGAGCTGGTTTCGGTCCCACAGGCCAGGCCGAAGGACCCACCGGTAAACCAATCCGTGCACCAGGCCTCTAGTCTATATATATTATAAATGCTAAGTTTATTTTTATTTTATTCACAGATTGAATGTGTGTCTAGCCAGCTGCCTTCATTATAATTCAAGCGTCATCATCCTCTTGCCTCATATTTTAGACTTCTTTGAAGTCCTCTACTTAATTATCTGCATTAGCTATCCAATAAACAAAAAGAATGCAAGAAAATGACGCACAAGTCCCTTAAAGAGTCCTGTGAAAACGGCTTATATTACTTCCTCATATGTATTGCTTTGTTCAGAACTCAACTGGCAAAAAAAAAAAAAGGAAATTAGCAGAAGCCACAGATATGGAAGAGAACAATTAATTCTGCCAACATGAGACCAAAAGCTATTTCTAAGTAATATCCCAAGATAGTCTCATCCATGTGCAAAGTACATTCAGTGCAGCATTGTTGCAACACTAAAATTTTGGAAACAACCTTACTATGCTTGAGCAGGTGAATGAATAAATGTAACATATTCATAAAATGGAATATTATGTAGAATTAACATGAATAAACTAAATATATAAGTACATATGCATAGTGTTGATATCTTGAAAATAAAATGCAGAGTGAAAAGCTAGATGTACAATAATACATTTTCAATAACACCATTTAAAGATTTTAAATGCAAAGAAATTAATGTTTTATGTAATAACTATTTTTTTAAATTTGAATGATAAATATCAAATCAAAGCAGTGGCATATGCTGAAGAGGAAGGCGGTGAGTGTTGGAAAGGAATCAAAAAAGCTTCAAATGTATCTGCAATGTTTTATTTTTATATTTAAATTGCTTTGAGGAAAATATGAAGAATAAAACAAAGTGAATGTAATGTTATTTATTTAAAACATACACACAAAACCACAGAAAAGTAAAGTATTCTTATGCAATATTTTAATCATCATTTGCTTAATGAGTGTCTCACTTAGACTGTTGAATATGCTACATTTACCAAAAGAAATTATCATGAATTTTTAAAACATCTTCCTATAAACATTACATTCCAATTGTTTTCTATTCAAGTTGTGTATTGTCATGCTAAATATGATAAATAACAAACTAACTTCAAAATATAATTTATTACTAAGAACAATTTTTTTTAAATCTGACATACTGTTTTTCTCAAATTTAATGATGTAATGGATACACACACACACACATATATATATATATATATATATATATATATATATATATCCTATAAGTGACTTTTCTCCGTAAAGTTTGAAACTTAGCTATATAAAAAGTTGTTTCAATAAACCCACCTCTCTATTCAAGTATTTTTATTCTTCTGATTAACATCTTAATCTACATTGCTTCAATATTCTCTAGGAAGAAAAATATGTAAATTGTACAGTTTATCAGAAGTAAACTTTCTTTTGATATTTGATCAGTATTCTGAGCAGTTAAGTCAATCTAAATAACAGAAATTTGTTTTACAGATTATGTTATTTTGAGTGTGCTCTTGAGAATATTTGTATCTCACCTGCCACTGCATTTCCTAGATATTGTATTTGTCCCAAGGAGTTAGGAACTCTTATGGACTATATGTTTGTATCCTCCCAAAATTCATATGTTAAAACCCTTATCTCCCAATATGAGGGTACTGGGAGGTGGGGCCCTTGGGAGGTAATCAAGTTTAGATGAGGTCATGGGGGTGGAGCCTCCATGATGAGATTAGTGTTTTCATAAGGGAGAGAGAGACTAGAGCTCCCTCTCTTGGCCATCTGAGGAAGATGTCTGTCTACAAGCCAGGAAGCCAGCTCTCATCAGAACCCAACTGAATAGCACCCTGATCTGGTACTCCCAGACCCCAGGATGGTGAAAATATTTGTTGTTTAAGCCACCCAATCTATGGTATTTTGTTACAGCAGCTCACTAACACAAGGACCAAGAATAAATTATTGGAAAAATCACTTTTTGGAAAATAAGCAAAATTAATGTAGCATAAAACACTGCTAAATAAAATCCAATTTAGTACCTTGGAAGTCTCAAATAACTGTTCTATTTTAAGCAACAACTCAATGAACCACACTTCCCCTGCAAGAAAGAGACTCAAGTAAAATTTTGTTACAATTCAAAAAAAGTAAAGATAAGCACAAAATGGTACCATTACTGTATTCAGTGTGATAATTTCTGCTGTATATTCAAGCAATGGTAATAACATAACAGATAATTGATGAATAAAAGTAAACACTTCACATGCTAATGAAGTTTTAAACTAAAATATTGGGACTTTTTTGTCTAGCTTAGTAAAAATGTAGAAATAGTGCCTTTTCATGAGTAACCACATAATATGCACTACAAATTTTCTTCCTAGAAAGAGCACTGTGTCAGGGTAAGTGATCACAGGAGACAAAAAATAATGTAAGGCTTATGAAGAGCTGAGACTCAGCATAGTGTTGTTTCAGGAAAGGAGTGAGACTCATAAATAGAGTTAAGTCCTAAAATATGATGGAGAGAAAAATCTCTGTAACTGTGGGTTAAGGAATTGTTCTCTGATGCAACAACAAAAGCATCACCCATTTTAAAAAATGATAAATTGAATTTTGTTATACTCAGAAACTTCTGATCTGCATGCCATTGTTCAGAGAATTAATGACAAGCTGCAAACTTGGGAAAAATATTTTCAAACTGCATATCTGAAAAAGTATATAAATCCAGAATATGTAAAGAGCTCAAAATTCAGCAATAAGAAAAAATTTAATTAAAATGTGAAAATATTTTATTAGACACTTCATTATAGAATATATATGGGTGACAAATAAGTACATGAAAATGTGTTGAACTTTATTACTCATTAGGAAAATGCAAAACAAAATTACAACAAGATACCAATAGATACCCAAAAGAAAGATGAAAAAAATTACAATATGAAGTTCAGACAAAGATCTGAAACAACTAGAATTCTCATACATTGCTGTTAGGAATACAAAATGGTATAGCAATTCTGTGACATTCATTTATCCCCTAAAGAAACTATCATTTCAAGTGAATTGATGTTACCATCCTAATAATTTGGGGTTATCATCTTAATTTGGCCAGCTGTATTTAATAGTCATGTATTTTCAGCAAAGAAGTGAGCTTAAATATAAGATTCTTGCCTAAGATTCATATGGCTGTACCAATACTTGGTTCCATAGTTGCTATGACAACATAGAATTTAATATAGGTTCTTCAAAGGGGTTTTGTTCTATAACTCACTTTCTTGTTCAATTTTCATCATAATCAGATTATTTGATCTGCCTTTTATAAACAGAAATCTGTGACCTTCTTCTCTCAATGTTGAAAATGTCCTTCAATCATTCTTTAAATACACACCAAAATGTGGTGCTGGCATAAAGATAGACATATAGATTAGGAATAGAATTGAAGGCCCAGTAATAAACACATACATCTAAGGCCACAAGGGTGCTAACACCACTCAGTGAGGAAAGTGGGCTTTTTAACAAATAATGTGAGGACATTTGAATAACCATAGCAAAATAATACAATTGGACCCTTACCTCACATCATACTAAAAAATTAGTTCAAACTGAATCAACAACCTATATAAAAACAGGCATAAATTTCTGTGACCATGAATTAGGCAATGGTTTCTTTGCGTAGTTACACACCAAAAGCACAACAACCGAAAAATAGATAAATAAATAGATAAAATAGGCTTTATACAAATATAAAACACTTGTGCTTCAATGAATACTATCAACAAGAAAATCAAAGACAACCAACAGAATTTGTGGCATGTGTAACATTTGTAAATCATATAACTCATAAAGTACTTGAATCTAGAATATATAAAGGTGCTTACAACTCAATAATAAAAAGACAAGCAACCCAATTAAAAAGTGGACAAAGGGCATAACTGCTAATGGGTAAAGAGAGTCTTTATGGGGTGATAGAAAATTCTGGGGTTAAGTAGTGGCGATGGTTACAAAAGTTTGTGAGTATACCTTAAGCCACTAAATTATATACTTTAAATGGGTGAATTTTATAGTGTGTAAATTGTATCTCAATAAAAACAACAACAACCAAGAAAAACCTAGGCTGGAGAAGTGTGAAGACAGGAGGACAGGAGGAGCCAGCATTACTTGAACACACAAAGGTGACTCTAGGTCAGAGCTACCCACAACAGAAGACAACTCTCTAGTCAACAGTAAGCACCTTTGTGGAACTGCCTGGTTTAGAGAGAATTGGGCCCAAAGCAGCTCCAGATCCAGCACACTGCCATGAATCCTGAATTTTGGCCATCCGAAAGCAAACCGCTGTGACTAAAAATATTTGCGCATGAGTGATCTGTAATTAAACCCAAACACATTGTCATCATGCCAGACAAGAGTTACAGATCCTCATAACTAAGGCAGTAAAAGTTAACATAATTGCATTTTTCCTGTGTGCTAATGACCTGCTAACTGTGATTGCAGCCTTTACTTATTTCTTTGTATTTCAATGACCTTAATTATAGTAATCTGTTTGCTCAAGTTGTCAGACACATACATTTCACTTCAATGTATTCATACAATAAAGGGATTCCACTAGCCACGACCTTAAATAATCCTTTTTTTTTTTAGATCTTCATGCAACCAGGATAATTTACCTTCATCCTAAATCTGGGATTTTATATTTAAACACCTACAGGGACCATGCATGTACTGGTAATGTTTTAAAAAATGAAGCAAGCAGATGTTAAAGGCAGAAAGAGATGGGAATTCTGATGAAGAGGGAACCCATACCTGTTTAAAGGACACCCCTTTACTCAGATGCAGCTAAGTAAAAAAAAAAAAAAAAAAAAAAAAAAAAAAAAAAAAAAAAAAAGTTGTCTCTATCATTCAATTTTTTAAGGAAATATAGAATTGTGAAGTTTTATATGGGAAATCTTAATTTCAAAATAGTGGATGTAGCTTTTGAAGGCTGAGCTAAGAACAGTAAATATCATATCACATATTTGTTTCAAAATTATTTATTTTATTTAAGGCCCTTATTCTCTGTCAGGAAAAAAAAAAAAACAATGAAATTTTGTCTCTAGGACTATAGGTACTAGATTTCCATGTTGCCATGTTACAGAATTTACCAGGTGACCAAAAAATACACAGGAGTACCCGGAGACACAGAAAAAACCCGTTTATTTCCAGATGTTTCACATGTACTAGTACAGTGACTCAGGGGGTCAGTTCTCCAAATCCTGAGCAAACCAATATGGAGAAAGCTTTCTCTTTATACACTTTGATATCTTTGTCCCCCATATATGGGTCAGACTTCCAGACCTTTCTAGGGCCTTGCAAAAAGCCCCATGTGTTAGGATGGGGGCCGTGAGACCACACCTAAAGGCCTGGCCTGGCACCAGTGCCGATAAACCCTCCTGGGGGTTGTGTATTCTTTATGGTTTATGGCCTCTGTAAAATGGTAGTATTTAGGTAAACAGGTCTTGCAAGACCAGATAATTAAGGAAGGGGCAGTGACTAGACTATAGGCTAACAGGAATGTGCATTGGGGATACTAATTAACTAGGTACAGAGTTAGGCTGCTGGTCTCCTCCCCACCCCACCCCCCAAAAAATGTCTTATTTTCCTCATCAGCCATATTAGACTTCAGAGTCTCTGGTGACATTGTTATATCATTCAAATCTGTGCCATTTAATTCTGTGCATGACTGCTCAATTATTTACCAGGTCAATATCAGGCTTTATATATCCTGTGTGATTAAATTTAACCAAACCGAGCACTGTCAATAGGATGTTATACTTTAAAGTTAATTCTTTTAATCAAAATGAAAAGGGTCCATTAGTATTTACTATCACTCTGAGTTCCCAAATGGTTAGTAGTCATTCCTTAACTGGACAAACAATGGGCCCATGCTGCCAATTAATCAGAGACAGGGTTGAATTATATATGAGTGTTTATTCCAATATTGCCAGCAATATGGGAGAGCAGCAGGTCATCCACAAAAATCTGCTCTCCACCTCACCATAAGCCCGCTGCTTATATTGGGTAAAAGGACAAAAGATTACATAGGGAAGTAGCCAAAGGGTATGCCAAATGGGTAGTTAACAGAGGGCTGAGGATCTTCAAAGGGCTAATGATATGCAAAAAGAGCTGGGGTCTTCAAAGGGCTTAGTAATATGCAAGAACTGAGGATCTTCAAAGGGCTGGAGATTCTGGCTTCTGCAACAGAGCTGTTAATCTTCCCATGATAATAGGCAGCCCAAATGGGGAGGATGGGTTTGCTCTCCAGGTGAGCTCCCAGGTCCCATGTGTGTAACTGCCAGCCAGATTAGAAAGTGCCTTCTTTAATCCGAACAAAGCAATTACAGTTAACAGAGCATGATTAAGATTTATTACAATTCTAGCTGATTCCCCAACATTGTACTTCTGCCCCTATCATTCCTACCTGGAATTCAAAATCCATAAAGAATCATAAAGGTTTAGAACCTTATGTTCCTCATTTCATTTGACTCAATGACATTCTCATTGCTCCCTCTCCCCTGCCTTGCTCACTAGCAATCAGTTAATCTCATTAATTGTCACTGAATTATCTCTCATGTCTGTCCTCTCTTCTTCACTGTCAGCACCCTGACAATCAGCCATTTACCTTACATGTGAACAACTACAATAATTTTCACAACCACTGCCAAGCCCCACCCAGCTATCTACTTTAGGAAGAATAGTAATCCTGCAACCTCACACTGATTGCTTTACATTTTTACCCTAAAATTTCAAGCATTCTCCATTGCTCATAAAAAGAAGCCAAACTTACTTGGGAGGAACTTGTATTTTATGGTTTGAATAATAAAACAACCTCTGTAGCCTGACAGAGCCGGGTTCATATTCTGAGTCCACACTTACCAGAATATCTCTATTGAATCACAGTCCATAATCTCAGACTCCTTAACAAAAGTCTTCTCTCAGAAGAGATATTATAAGGATCAAATGAGGTCATCTTTGTGAAGTAGCTAGCACATCTCAGGTTCTTGGAACTGTACTGCCAGTAAGAAACTAGATCTAGAATCTCACCTGCTCACCTGGCTCAGGAGGGTTGGGAGCTGGTCTCCTGGTTCAGTTGCACAGAAGTCAGATCATGAGCAGAAGTCTACTGAAGACAAACCAATAAGATTGTAGATAAAGTGGAATTCATCAGTACAATATGCAAATCACTCCTCAACATCATCTGGCAACCTTCAAACCACAATTAGTGACTTCCTGCCTGAGACCTTGCAATTCATGCGCCAGGGGGAGACATCCCTTTTGTGTAACCTGCTCATCCAGGAAGCAAACATTTAAGAAGTAGAAGTAACCTCATGAGGGCAGTAACAAGAACAACAAAAGCAACACATGTGTCAGTAAAAGAAGGAGTCCTGGAAAGCTAGCAAAGGATTGCTGAATTTAGCATCTTCCCAATTTCTGTCTTTTATCTCGACTACACATTAAACTTACTACTTCACAACTTTTTCCTTAGTTTGCCCAACATATGGGTTGAAATCTAAAATAGCAGTTTATATTCTGCTATTTCTATGTTAGAAGTTTTCAGTAGGTGTTGGAATCTGCATTTGCAGTTGCTGCACCAACAATTTATTACTGTTCCACATTTCTTTGCTGGCAAACAAAGGCATTGCTGCAATAATAACTTGAAATTCCTTGTTGTTAATGTCTGTTGTGTTATGTTTTGGTGCAAGTAGAAGTTGTCTTCTCTTCTCTTCTCTTCTCTTCTGAGAACTATGATAAATGGCCTGCCTGACTTTGGAAGAGTGTGACGACCATAGCAAAAGATGGCTTTGCATCTCTCCCAGCTTTTTCATGAAAAACAGTCAAGCTTTTACAGGTGTAGTTTGTGGCCATGTAACAACAATGATTGTCTGCCTGTCAGCTGCCTTAGACTGGGTTCCCTGGAAACAAGACTGTGAGACAAGAGCTGTGCACAGATGGACTGTTGGGGGCTGCTCTTAGATGATTCCTATAAGGAAGTGAGGAAGGCAGGACTGGGCAGTATTAGGTTTTACGCCACCAAAAGGAAAAACCGTGAGTCCAATCAGAGACCAGATTAAACAGGCTTTATTGGGATCACACGGGCAGGTTCACCAGCTCGGAGAGGGGAGCTGGAGAAGCCGAGTCACACTGGAGCAGGGGCAAGTTTTTATGCTGGCAGAAATTGGTGGCAGTGGGGGTTTTCCGGGGTCAGGTGAAACCTGCGGTCTGTCCTGCGGTTTTGGCCATTTCCAGGAGCCGTTTGTCCAGCAGGGACTTTCCACCAGGGTAGGGCAGTTTCTGGACGTCAGTGTGGTGAGGTCAGTTTTTCACCGGCCCAAGAGAGGGAGGGGGTCTTTTCGCCCCCGGGGCAGGGTGCCAGTGAATACCGGACAGGCAGAGGGAAAGCTGACCTGCATTGCTGTAGTAATTAAGGCTTCCCCCAATTCTAAGGGGAGTTCTGGAGCTAGGACAGACCTTAAGTATTGCCCCAAATTAAGAAACTATAGCTGGACCTCTGTGTTTTTGTATAGGCCAGTCATTAGCAGCAAGCCACCCCTTGGCAGAGTCTATAACCCTGATTGAGGCAGTCCATAATGGCTGAGGCCAACTACCAGGCAGGGAGGGATGGAGCTATAATTAGGAGTTAATATTCCCAGAAGTTGGCTGGGGAGAGAAATGTGTGTGTCATTCCTGAAGAAAAGACCTGGTGATCCCTACAGATCCCCAAAGATGTTAAATCCTATGTCAGGAACTCATTAGCTTTTGTCTACTGAGTTAACCAGTCAAATGAGACTTGATTACCATGGTTGAGGGAATGAAGTTAACCAGCTTATTTCAACGCTTGCACTGCTTAATTTAGCTGAATTATATAATTCAGTGATAGGAGAACAATATGAAGAAAATGAAAGGGAAATGCTTCCATTTTTATGGGCATAATGTGTTAGAGAGTAACAACTATTTGACTTTAGATGCCCTAGGCAAAACTTGTTAGGCAAAAGGAACAATCCATCAAAATTAATCCAGAGTGCCTAGGCCTCACTTCAGTGTGAGGAGTGGCTTCAATATTCAACAGCCCAGTGGTACAGCATCAGTGCTAATTAAGAGCAGGGAAAAAACAAGGTTGTTCTTGGTGCCATAACAATATTTCAGATACTGGTCAGCAGTTCTATTTTCCTTTCTTGTTTCTCCGACTCCTCATGTCTTCCTTGTCTCTGCCCTCTCCCAATTTCATATACCCTCCCTACAAGCTCTCCAAGGATCTCTTTAGCATCTCAGTCCTGGAACACACCCAGCCTTCCCATCTCACCTTGACACACATCCTCCCTTATCTTCATTCCACTGAAGGTTGACTTGATCCTGTCAGGAGAACACTGTGCTTTATGAGGAGAGGCATTGGACTGAGGGCAGATACATCCTTCCCAGGTCAGCAGTACAAAAAAAAATCACAATTGTTGCAACATAGAGAACTATCCAGTGGTACCAATCATTCTCTCTTCTACTGCTCATTTTAAGTTTCCCTCAACCTTAGCTAAGACTTATGCTAGTCTAGATGGCTTACTAGATGAGGCAACTCAAACCTTCAGTGACTAAGAGGAATTAGCCACTGGTCATAATGACTACCTTATACAATGTTACCATCACAATTTTTTAGGGAAGTAATAATAGATGCCCAAGTGGATGACCTAGGTGTAAAATGGTGACTCCTTTCTGTGTCATTTGATCTCTTGAGCAACATATCAAATAAACCCATTGCTTATGTATATATATAAAAGGCTAATATGTAAAGTGTTCCCTCAGGAGTTTGACCAGGAGACTGGGAGTTCAATCACTTGCTATGATGTGTGCTGACCACCAGGGTGCAACGTGGAACATGGCAGGTGACCAGTGGTGGTGGCAGGGTGCTGAGGGAGTGAGGGAAGGAGGAGGTGGGGAAGCAGGGAAGTGGGGTGGAAACCACATGGTGGCAGGGCAAGGGTGGCAAGGGAAGGAGGAGGCAGGGAGGCAGGGAGGCGGGGAGGCAGGGAACCTGATTGGCCCTGATCTCCGGCCAGGCCTAGGGACCCTAACCGTGTACGAATTTTGTGCACCAGGCCTCTAGTAATTTGATGAAACCTTTGCTGTGTTCCCTGATAAAATCATCCCAGCTCTGTGAACCAGGACCATTAAACCTGCAGAGCCTAGAATTGTAAGGACAGAAAGCACAAATTCCTTAAGTTGTCCTTCAGAGTGATGGAAATTGGAACATATTGGGTTATATTCAGTCAGGAGATATAGTAATGTAAAAAAAAAAATTAAAAATAGCTACAAATAATATAAGAATAACAGACATAGAGAACAGTCACTACTTGTAGGTTTAATGCCTTTTCTCAAATTCTAATGCCTGGAAACCCTGGTTCTATATCAAGGTCACAGTGCCCAAGAATTCTAGTGGTTACTCAACTCCTTATACATATTTATCGCATAGCTAGTTACTATTTGCTCAAGACTTTGGTTAAGTAATATTTCTTCTCTATGTCTATTTTTGATATCTACTAACTAAACATAAGAATAGTAACTCACTATGCTACTGCTTTAAAATTAGTCTTCTTATATAAGTAACCTTGTGCAAAGTACTTGAATGTAGAGCCCTTCAAATATTCCTTGGGACTATAGGAAGAAAAAAAAATTTATGGCTATTCTGGTTATGCATCACTGAAAAGTAAACCATCTTAAAAGTTGATGGGTTAAAAGACAACTTATTATTTGTCCTGTGTCTGTGGGTTGACTGGGCTCAGTAGGGTGCTTGCTATTTGGGTCTCTCTTTGACACAGTTGCAGTCACATATCAATATGGGGCTGCAGGCATCCGAAAGCTAAATGAAGCTGAGACTCACCTACATGATTGCCCGATTCTGCTGGATGTCTTCAGGTAGCTTAGCTGGAGCTGTTGGCCAGAGTCCATACATATTGTCTCTTTATGTAACATGAGCTTCTACCAGCATGGCAGATGGGTTTCAAGGAGGAGTGAACCAAGAGGCAAGGAGCTGAAACTGCCAGCCTTCTTGAGGGTTGCATAAAACTGTGTGGTGTTATTTATTTAATTCTATTGCTCAGAGGAATTACAGAGTCTGCACAGATATCAGGGAGGTGGAGATGTGAGCTCCATCTCTTGATAGGGAAGGACAAGGTCGCATCACCGAAGAGCATGCAGATACTGTGGAGCCATTCTAGAAGCACAATCAGCAACCATGATTTAATTCAGCAAAATCTGCGACCAACAGTGCTCTAGAGTGAGCTAATTTCAAGCAGGAATCAAATTGTATGCCATTCACAATGAGTTTGTACAATGGGTCTATACAGTTTTACAGCAGTTTTTTTATGAAAACCATTTTTTGTGGTTCTATAGAGAACAGGCTTCCATTTGTAAAGAGTTTATTTAAGAGTGGAGAGCAAAACATCATTTATTTCTCTAACTAATATACCTATAAGATAATGTGTTTTACATCTGTTTTCCAACCTCACAATTCTTAGTATTAGACGCTAAATAAAATGTATCAATTTAATACTTTTTAATACTAATAACATATCATCATCAAATCAAACTCTTTAAATGATCATTTTTTGCCCCTAATAAGGGTTAGAATTTTGCTGCTTAAAGAGGCATTAAATCCAAATCATTCTAATATTTTCTAACTAGAGGCCCAATGCATGAAAATTTGTGTACTTGGGGGCCGGGTCCCTCAGCCTGGCCTGCACCCTCTCACAATCCAAGACCCCTCGTGTAGGGTCCCTAGGCCTGGTCTGAGATCAGGGCCTATCAGGGTTTTCCTTTTCCTGGCTGCAGACAGCTGGCCCCACCCCCACTGCTGCCACTGCTTGCCATCTGAGCAGCACTGCCCGCCTCCCCCTTGCCACCAGTGGCCTCCCTCTGCAGGCAACAGGCTGGGGTACGATGGCTTGGCTGGCTTGGGCCTCCCTCTGCAAGGCGATAGCTGGCCAGCCGCACACCTGCCACAGAGTTGCCGCTGGTGGCCTGGGCCTCCCTCTTTCTTTGCTGAGAGGCGAGGCCAGCCCTGAGAGGGGCTGTCTGCCTACCTAATTGTCCCTAACCACTCGCCTGCCTACCTGATCACCCCTGACCACTTGCCTGCCTACCTGATCACCCTTAACTGCTTGCTGGGGGGTCGGGCCAGCCCTGTGAGGAGCATCTGCCTACCTGATCACCCCTAACTGCTGATCTGCCTGCCTGATCACCCCTAGCCACTCTGCCTGCCTGCCTGCCTGATTGCCCCTAACCGCTTGCTTGGGGTTGGGGCCAGCCTGGGGCTGTCTGCCTACCTGATTGCCCCTGACCGCTGGCCTGCCTACCTGATCACTCCTAGTCACTGACCTGCCTACCTGATCACCCCTAACCACTGGTCTGCCTACCTGATCACCTCTAACCACTTGCTTGGTGGCAGGGCCAGCCCAGATAAGAGCCGTGGTGGTTCTGGTCTCTGGTCATTCTGGTCGTTATGCTTATGGTGGCTGGCCTTTTATTATATAGAATAATAAGCTAATTTCACCTATCATTAAAATACTTTGATGGGTTCCAGTCATTAATTGTCTTACCCCTGTACTGTGGTCAGTCTTTAACATTACCAACCAGGTATTTGATCTTACACTCAGCCAGAAATAGCACTTGCTAAAATGGTAAATGGCATGTCTTAGTGCTAATATGGTTCCATAGCCCTTTGGGGATAGCTAAATTTCAGCTCTTGTTACTGACTAATCTAATCACATGTTGGTCTGACAAGCTCTCCTTTAGTTTGCAACATGAATCAATGATTCTATTTATCTAATTACTACCGAAAGGAGTTTTTAGGGGTAAAATAGGCAGTTTTAGGGAGTTTTAGGAATTAGGGGGTCCATGGGGAAGGAAGGCATAGTTGGTTGGGGGCTTGGAGCTGCCAAAAGACATACATTCACAGAGAGAAAAAAGGTGCCACAGGATAAGGGGAGAGGAAGACATCCATTCACAGAAGATAGGGAAAAGCCACAGGGTATGGGGAGAAAGAGGAAACAAACTTTCACAGAGGATTTCACAGAGAAATGCTGACAAATTGGAGAAAGAGGAAAACAGTGGGAGATAGAGAATTCTACCACTGAAGGGGGAAAATGGGGGGGAGGCACCATATGGGTTTTGAGCTTTGAAGCTGATATTAGAAGGCAGCATCAAGAGACAAAGAACTGCAGCCTTTCTAAACCTTAGGAAAAAGGATTATGATGGGTTACCCCCTTTGGGACCCCCTCTCCATGTGGGAGTCTGTACTTGTTTCCAATAAATACCCAGAGTGAACATATAACATCATAACAATTTTCATCTACCATCTTATGTCCGTGACTTCATTCTTCAAATCCACCTGGACAAGAACCCAGGAAAGAAATCACCCTTGCTCAGGAAAATCCACCTGACTCACTACCAAATTCTCTTTCAGCACACAGAAGACTAAACTTTAAGAAAATTCTAACTTAGGAAAACTTACACAAAATTAATAAGATGAAACTTGACAGCAGTATATGTATAGCCCTATATTCATATTCAAAATGAATCATACAGAACTGAATGAGATTGTGTTTAAGATACTCATGTGACAAGCTACTCCAAAACTTATCTAAAGCCAAGAAGATGATGTAGATACATTAAAATTGAAGTCTTGGGTTGCATACAAAGAAACATAGTATACTTATTGTGGTCCAAGCTATTGCATCTTGCTTGTGTGGTTTTTTTAAAAGGTTAAAACAGTGAACATATAACATCATAACAATGTCATGAACATAGATCAGTGATGGCGAACTTATGACACGCTTGTCAGAGGTGACACGCGAACTCATTTTTTTGGATGATTTTTCTTTGTTAAATGGCATTTAAATATATAAAATAAATATCAAAAATATACATCTTTGTTTTACTATGGTTGCAAATATCAAAAAATTTCTATATGTGACAGGGCACCAGAGTTAAGTTAGGGTTTTTCAAAATGCTGACACGCCGAGTTCAAAAGGTTCGCCATCACTGACATAGATGCATAGACTTAGGCAAATGAGAAAACAAGTAAATGATAAAATAAAGCCACCAGTATTAAGACTTCTTTTCTGGCCATGACAGAATAGGTGATATCTGATCTACTATGTTGCTGCAAATAACTATGTACACTGGAATATATGCAAGTGTGTATATAATACTGTTTGAGTGTTTGAAGGTTTTAAACAGTAGTCACCACTAAGGTCCTTGAGAGAAGGGATGGACAAACAGGTCAATCAATCAGAGGCATTTTTGTACTCAACCTGCAGGTTGACAGTCAACCATGTTCATTTCCCTTCTGGTGCAGAGATGATCTAGGGGTTCATGGGGAGAATTCCAATGTCTGTTAAGGTTTTGGGGCACTGTCACCTCATTGTTGTCTTGCGCTGGGCTAATGCCGTCTGAGACACTGGCGTACTTGAGGGTGGCAGGGGCACCTCAGGGAAGAATGGTCTTCCTGGGTGAAAGCCGTGGAGGGGCAGAGTAGTTGGCTGGTTTTCCATTCTGGGTAATATATGCTGGGGGCCTGGTTCAGGATGGAATTTCATGCATGGGCCCTATTGCTAGTTGAACACATCTTAGTGAGCTCCTATAGATTACCTTGCAAAGGAGCACAGGATACCTGGATATCCGTGACTGAGCTTTGTGGGGACTCCATCCACCATACGTGATAATTCTAGGCACATTGATGAGTTCATTGTAAGGACGTTTTGTGGATGGCAGCTTTAAAATTCCAAGACTGCACCATTAAAATGATAGTAGGATCACTCGCACAGAAACCTGCCAGCCAGATGGGTCTGCCTTGGTCACAAGTGGGAAGGCCACTTCATCTGGGAAATAATTTGAGGCATTGTTTAAGGAGGGAGCAACTTGTTTAAGCATCATTTCCATTGGCTCCATGTAATGTAGAGGGAGGTGAGTTCTGGTTCAGAATCTGTGCCTGGTTGTGCTCTTGGCAGAAACTCTTTTAACAGAACCTGCCAGCACTTGGTGCTCAGCCCCCTGCTGTGTAGCTGTGCACCTGGCTGAATTCCTTGTTTGTCTCCCGAGACAGGGTTAGGCCTGAGGGGTCTCCTAGCAACTGTATTATCCAGGTTGTGCACAGCAACCAATAGCCACAATAGAGGGGAACATTTGCATTTAACTAGCTTACAGGGGCCTTCTTCGGGGCAAGCAATCTGCATACTGACCCAGGGAGGAGGTGGTTGCTTTGGAACAAAAGGTCATCTATCTCATTAGGTAAAGCAGGATATGGACCTGCTAAGAGACGCTGGATTCTGGGGTTCCTTTATGATGTGGAGAGGAAAAAGAATTTTCCCTCTACTCTTCTAGTTTTGTGACTGAGACATCCCCCGCCCCAATAAAAGACTGATTAATAGGAGAAAAACAAATAGAAGTTTACTAACATATATACCTCCTGTATACATGGGAGATATCCAGGAAAGCAGAATACCTTCTCAAAATGGTCCAAGCCACCACCACATCAAATACTATTTCCAGCTAAAGGAAAAAGATGTATATGGCGGGGAAGAAGGGGGAGCCCAATTATGGGAAGTTGTCAGGAAAAGCACAGTAAGGGAGAGTATGGTTGCCATGCCAATTTAGATCAGTGCCTTCTCCACTGATAAGAGTCTCTGGAGAGTTGGACCTCTTCCTCTCCAGGTACAGAGAGGAGATACCCTTACAAATGGAGATTTCTCCTATGAGTTTAAATGTCTATACAAAAGGGTAACTTCTCAGTTTTCAGAGCTTTTCCTGGGTCTGTTTTTCCTTTGAAATAATCAGCATAAAATAATCCTTATGCCAAGTTTACTTGGGGGTGGCAAATTCCATTTCCCTTCCTGGATTTCATTTCCTATGTGACTGGCATCCCTTGATAAGTCTCATTTCCCCTCTCTCCTCTCTGAGATCCACACAGTTCCACTAGTGGGTCTGTTATATTGTAAATCGGCGAGTTTAACAGAAGACACCTTAGTGAGCCAATTAATTTGGAGTCTTTTATTACGCTAGCAGGCCCAGACTGCTTCTGAAGTCTGAGCAAAGCAACACAGAGGAAGTTTTCCTTTACACCCCCCCAGTCCCTTTGTCTCCCAAATATGGAGTTTCCGGACCTTTGCAAGTTTTCAAAGAGCCCCATGTATGCTTAGTAGATATCTTTTTTTTTTTTTTTAAATCTTTATTGTTCAGATTATTACATTTGTTCCTCTTTTTTTCCCCCATAACTCCCCTCCTTCCAGCTCCCACCCCACCCTCCACCCTCACTCCCCACCCACTGTGTTCATCCATAGGTGCATGATTTTTGTCCAGTCACTTCCCGCATCTCCCACACCCCTTTTCCCCCCAAGAATAGTTAGTCCATTCCCTTTCTATGTCCCTGATTCTATTATAATCACCAGTTCATTCTGTACATCAGGTTATTTATTCACTTGATTCTTAGATTCATTTGTTGATAGATGCATATTTGTTGTTCATAATTTGTATCTTTACCTTTTTCTTCTTCTTCCTCTTCTTAAAGGATACCTTTCAGCATTTCATATAATACTGGTTTGGCGGTGGTGAACTCCTTTAGCTTTTCCTTATCTGTGAAGCTCTTTATCTGACCTTCAATTCTGAATGATAGCTTTGCTGGATAAAGTAATCTTGGTTGTAGGTTCTTGGTATTCAGCACTTTGAATATTTCTTGCCATTCCCTTCTGGCCTGCAAAGTTTCTGTTGAGAAATCAGCTGACAGTCGTATGGGTATTCCCTTGTAGGTAATTGAGCCTCTTTCTCTTGCTGCTTTTAAGATTTTCTCTTTGTCTTTTGCTCTTGGCATTTTAATGATGATGTGTCTTGGTGTGGTCCTCTTTGGATTCCTTTTGTTTGGGGTTCTCTGTGCTTCCTGGACTTGGAAGTCCATTTCTTTCACCAGGTGGGGGAAGTTTTCTGCCATTATTTCTTGAAATAGGTTTTCAATATCTTGCTGTCTCTCATCTTCTGGCACTCCAATAATTCTGATATTAGACCACTTAAAGCTGTCCCAGAGGCTCCTTACACTATCTTCACACTTTCGGATTCTTTTTTCATTTTGCTTTTCCAATTGGGTGTTTTTTGTCGAATCTTTGGTTTGATTCTTGAGCTCCTCTGGTCTGCTATTGGGTATAATATTCTTTATTTCAGTCCGTGTATGCTTACTTTCTAATTTCTTTATCGTAGCATCGAGGGTCTCATTAGTTTTCGTGAGGCTCTGCACAAATTTATGGCAAGCCCTCAAAATTGCGATTCTTAGCTCCATATCCTCCATTTCTGTCATGTTTTTTTGTCTCCGCATCTTTTATGCTTTCTTGGTGCACCCCCTTGTGGTCTCTGTGCGCAGTCTTGTTCTAGCCAAGCCTTAATTGTTGTAGTTAACACTAGAGGGATTTGACCACCAGGCCGACTGGCTGTAGGAATCAGCTGTGCGGGAAAACGTCTGTCTTCTGGGGAGGCGCTAATCCAGCCTTTGCCTGAGGCGATCGGCAAATGGCTGTGCGCAGGGCTTGGGCGGGCGGGATCAACAGGGCGGGGGGGAGGGAGCCGCTATGGCCGCTCTCAGTCCATCCCCAGGGGTTCTGCCTCTCTGTCCCAGCAACCGCTGCAAACCTCGGAGGGGCCGTAGCCAGACAGTCCCGCTTCTCCCGTTTGAGTCTGGGTCCCTAGAGACTCGCCCGGATCTGTAGCCCAGAGTCTGAGACTCACTCCTGATTGAAAACGACAACCGCGCCCTCAGCCGCCAGCCCGCTTTGCGTGCGCACCACCTCACCACCGCACCACCGTACCTTTAAATTTTCCACACTACGCCTCCTCTGAGCGTCGGAATGCTGTTGTTTTTCCTTCTAGTTGAAGAGTCTCTCCTCAGCCAGCCTTCCTGTGGTTCTGGTTGATGTCCGTTCCGACTTTTAGTTGTATTTTTGAAGTGGTTGTTTACGGCGGCAATCTCCGGTGTTTACCTATGCCGCCATCTTCGATCCTGCTTAGTAGATATCTTGCAGGAAGCCTGTAACCTTGAGTACAACACAGTTCTATTCAGATAACTAAAACACCTGGCATGAGAGTATGGGAATATCAGTCCCTAGCCTACAAGGTCAGACAGCTAAGTTTATCTTCCCTATTATTCAAGTAAGCTAAAAAGCGTATGTTTACAGAAGCTAATAATAAGAGTTAATTCACAGAATAAGGAACTGTCTAAGAATAACAGAGTTGACTCACAGAACAAGGGACCATCTAAAATAGGAGAGAATTCAAACAGCAGTTTTACAAAATAGAGATTACTATGTTTCAGGTCCTGGGGTTGTAATTCCAATCTCGTGGAATGTTTTTATGAACTTGGTTTCATTAACCAGCTTTTATAATCTGAATAGTGAGGCAGCTGATATTGGGCCAACATCTGAGCCAATAAAATCTGTATAATCATGATCTCTAATTGGGTAGGCATTTGTCACCTGGGCTCTCTATTATAAGAGGGTCATGTTTCACAAGGGCACAAGTTATAAACATCTGGTGTCTTAGTTTCCTGCTAATGTATAATAAATTACAACAAACTCGGTGTCTTTAAAAAATGTGCAAGTTTACTATTTTATAGTTCTAGGTCAGAAATCTTAAATCAAGGTGTTGGCAGGGCCATGTTCTTCTGGAGACTGTAGAAAAGAATCCATTTCCTTGCCTTTTCCAGCTTCTAGAGGCCGTCTCCGTTCCATGGTTCACGACCCATCTTCTTATCACTCCAATTTCTGCCTTTACCTTCACATCTGCTTCTCTGCCTCTAATTCTATCGCCTTCCTCTTATAAAGACCCCAGTGACTGTAATGGAGTCATTTGGATAATCCAAGAATATTGTTTTATCTCAATAACCTTAATTTATTCACATCTGAAAAGCCCCTTTAATTTATGCACACATTTACAAATTGTGGAGACTAGGAGTTGGACATCTCCTGGGGAGGGGCGTTATTCAGCCTGCCATACCTGGTAAATTGAACAGCTGCAAGAGCCAAGTAATAGTGCAAAGTAACAATCACAGGTTAACATCGTGGCAACCTGGAGGTGTGCCACTAGAATCTGCCTTCTGGAAAGACTTTGGAAGAGGGCCATGCACTTAGCTGACAGCCTCTAGTTGCAGCAAATTCTGCAGCCACTACAGCCCTTGAGCAAATGTCCGGCTCTTCCTGGACAACTCCCAGCTAATGACTGAGCACAGCAAGGCTTCGAGAGCTTGGCTATTTCTGCTCAATGCGAGACTCTTCTCACAGGCAATCTTAGCTCCAAATTCCCTTTTCTGCTGGCTGAGACTGTCAGATCGGCATCACAGCTGCAAGTTTCCTTGTCCACTTCTGCTTCCTCCCCTCTTTCCTTTCACAGATGTCAGATGTACAGTACAGTGTGAAGGCTGACCCATCTTGCTTGCTTCCCCCCTTATACCTCCCGGCACAACCCCAATGAGTCTCACATTCCTAACCCAAGTCAGTGTCCTCTTGCTCAACTGGCATAAGCCAGTAAATTGCGAGTCCTGATTGACCACTGGACTTCATGTGGTTTAGAAGGACAGAATCAAAGGGAAATGTATTGAGTAAAGCCATCTGATAGAACTTGATGGAGGGAGAAATTTTACACAAGCAGTAGAGAGACCAAGCAATTTTACGGGGAGCATAACAAAGGGTGGGAAAAATAAAGGCATTCTCAGAAGCCTTCTTCCTTGGGGAGCTCCATTACTGCAAGTTAGACATGGGCAGTCTTTGCAATGTTACATAAGCCCCGATGCCAGTGTCCAAGGTGTCTGTCAAGACATCTTGTTCCAAGAGCATCATCAGGGGCCCATTTAAGGTCTACACATGTATGATTTTACTTTCTTTGTATTTATTACAGCCTTTTACTTATTTTTTGTTAATTCAAAAGAGAAGGGCACAGCTGAGTTTGTTTTCAGGGAAAAATGAGGCAACTTTGCTTAGCTGTTCCCTTGGTGAAGCACATGATACTGTGCCCTTTGAACTCCCATTTCTATTCTTTGAGTGAGCCTTCACTCTCGTAGACTAATATACTTCACTCTTATAAGGCACAGCAAAACATTGTTTTGCTCATCTCTTTTTACTGAAGCAAAACCATGGCTGATCTAACCTCTCGGAGGCTCTTCAACTGTGAGGGGGTAAAAAAGGCATTTGGCT
This sequence comes from Myotis yumanensis, assembly GCF_028538775.1. Lineage (NCBI taxonomy): Eukaryota > Metazoa > Chordata > Mammalia > Chiroptera > Vespertilionidae > Myotis > Myotis yumanensis. Next base: position 28,348,197 of record NW_027223759.1, on the reverse strand, counting down.
AAAAACTTAATCCTTGGGTATTCCTTTTAAATCCAGGAATTAGGTTCACAGTTGCTTTGTAGACATGGTGGAAATGGACATCTCTGTTTTGAGTCCAGACTTTCCTATTCATGGGCTATTATCAGACTATAATTTCAAAACAATATGTTCCCTGTGGAAAGCATGATATCCTCATTATTGTTTTTAATTACTCCTATTTCATATCAGTGGAAAATGTTAATATTCTATCACCCCCTCCAAGAACACCCTTTGCACCCCTGCCCCTCCCCAAATTACAATCATCTCCCTGGCCCATATTTCTTGTGAAAAAAATAAGAAATTGAGTGGCAGAAAGGAAAAGCCTTGGTGAGTTATAGATTTCATTTTAACCTTAAGACCAAGCTTAAAAATTATTCTCCAAATGGATAAATTTAGTCCCAAAATAGTAACACACTTGTGCTGACAGATGGCAGTTCGGATAGAGGAATGTGCGGAGCAATTGCTGCCTGAAGCACTTCCATCTGTCACCAGGTCTCTGCTGTGCCTGGATATTCAAACTACTTTCTCCATTCCTGGGCCATTGTACATACTTTCAGCATTCGCTTTGCTATGATGTGGACTGAATTGTTCATAAGCATCTCTGAAACAACAGTAATTAAAAATATAACCAGAGTTCTATCTCTATGGTACTAATACTTTATCATTTAAAAATACCACTTCTTATGGCCTTTCCCAGAACAAAGAATAAGGCAGCGGGGGGTTGGGGGGGGGGGGGGGAGGAAGAGGATAAGTGGAATAGGGGTGAGTCTGGGAGAGGAAGAAAAGAGAAAAATTTCCCATTCAAGTGTCAAGAAATTTTACGTTCTTTCCTTTAAAAGAAACATATTTCTTTCTTTCTTTCTTTTCTTATCTATGCAATAAAATATAGCCATATGGCCCAGCCCACGTGGCTCAGTGGTTGAGCATCGACATACGAACCAGGAGGTCACAGTTCAGTTCTGGGTCAGCGCACATTCCTGGGTTGTGGGCTTGATCCCCAGTAGGGGGCGTGCAGGAGGCAGCCAATCAATGATTCTCTCTCATTGTTGATGTTTCTTTCTATCCCTCTCTCTTCCTCTCTCAAATCCATTTTTAAAATATGTTACAAAATAGCTATATGAATGCTTAAAATCTAATTTATTGTTCTTACTTGTAGGCAGCAGAGTAAAGATGAGCCCAGCATCTGCAGCCAGACTCTCTGGGCTCACTCCAGGCAGACTTCCATCACCAGCATTGGAAACTTAAGCAAATTTCTGGACTTTTCGGTGCCTCAATTATCTCACCTCTGAGGTGAGGATTAATAAATAGAGCTATTCCATTGGTTTGATGAGGGTTGAATCAATAAATATATGCAAAGCAGGGCCTGGCACATGATCAGCCATGACAAACCTGAACCTGGCCCCTACCCTGATCCCTATCCTGACACCGAAGTGGCTATCTAAGCTGTTGACACCAATGCAGACCTGACTGGCCCCATAACCTTCACTGTGATGTGGTATGAATTCAGCGAGGCTTCTGGTCACCATAACCCCAGGTAGGCTCTCCTGACCACAGCAGACCATCTCCAACAGCTACCAGCTAGCTCACCGAAGCCCAAAGAAGTCCAGTTAAGTACCCAGGGGCTCAAGTCATTGTGACTTTAAACAAGTGAAAACAATTTCTGGGTGGAATATCAGTTTCCTGAAACATGGACTTTTTAAAGACTATAATATACTTTAAAAAATTGTCAAACCCTTTCATATTATGAACATTTTCCTTCGTTTTTCATATATGTTGCAACTTTTTTGCCAATAATTTGTTTGAATTCTTAAATAATAGTATTGAACATATTGAAGATTTTATTTGTAGCAGCTAAATTAATGAATATTCTTTTGTTCCTTGCCATTTTAGTGACATACATGGTTGACCTATGATTGTAAGAAACAATTGTTCATAATTTCTTCAATGTATATTAAATTTATTTTAAGAAATATTTTTAGAAATAAATTAGATTCATTTATAATGTATATTGGACTTTTTAAAGAAAATATTTTAAGAAAAAATATTTTTTCTTACTTCTTTCAATGCATACGAGATACATTTTTTTTTTAACTTGGTCACTGGAATTTCTTTTAATGAGCTAAGTGCAGTAGAAATTTACCTATTTTTTAAAAAATATCTAGCCAGTTACAGCAACAATATTAATTTATTAAATCCATGTTTCATTAATTATTAAAAATGTCATTGTCACTATATGCAGATTTTTTTATATATTCAGATCCTGGTCAAGAGGTTCAATCCAAATCTATTGATTTGTTTCTCTGCTTCTTCTTTTCAAGTGTTTTAACTAATGTAAAATTTTTCTACATTCTAATGTCTAGTCACATTGGTGCCCTGCTCCTATTCTCCCCATTTTCAGAATGATCTTGGTTATGTTTGCATGATTCTTTTCCAAAAAAAACTTTTAGCTTCCATTTTACTTTCTGAAATGACACCAAACAAACTCCTATAGACACTGCAATTTGAATGACTTTGAACTTATAAACTAATGTAGGAAAAACAATTCCTTTACAAAAGTGAATTTTTGTTCTATAGTCAAATATGTTTTTCCAGTGACTTCCATAATTCAATAAAAATGCCATCAGTTGGAGCCAAATAGGACCTACTTCATCCAATCTTGACTATGTTTGGAGATGGATTTAGGAAAGAGTGTGAAACTCAGCCTATACTATATAACCCATTCTGTGAAAATTAGGCTGGTCAAAGATTTCTCTAATAATATTTTGGCAGTAAAAGTTTGGCCAAGTAATTTATAAAATGAAGTACTATGTTATATATTGGTGAAATATTTTAAAAATACATTGTGCCATAGGAAAACACTGCTTCTGTTCAGCATGAAGCTAGTAGTGACTCCACCGGTGACTTGGATTTCACTGAACCAGCCACTCTTTGCCACTTGACTCCCATTAAGAACAACAGTTTACTTTTGTTAAGAGGCTGTGTGGGGTTTAGCTGGGCCGGCAGCTGGAGGGCTGGAAACTGATCGTAACTGAAGAGCCACTGGCCAGCAGTGACTCCACTTTCCAACTACTAGTAACTGAGCTAACCAGCCATGGTGTCTTCTATACCATTTTCTTCTTATTCTTTGTATATCACCTAAAATGTTCTAAAATAGGAATGGATGCTCAACTCCTTGGATCCCTATTCACATTTGTTCAGAAATGTAAAGTTCAGTAGATTCCATGGAGTGCCTAGTGAAACATTTTTTAAATGTTAGTTGTTGGAATCAGAAAAGTAAAACATGCTTATTTTAACAATTCAAACAATAGTTGCTGTGATAACTCACACAATAAAGAAGCATCTGAATTAATGGAAAGACTGCTGTACACCTGATTTAGATGCAGGAGCACATACACACATAATGATGGGGATTTTCTGTGGATTTCACTTCAGGAGAGCAGAGGAGGAGCCACAAAATATGTATGTAAATGGGAGGACAACTGGCAGCAGTGAACTGACTGCCTCGTCCCTCACCTCATCTTTGTGCAGAGCTGAGGCAGTGAACTTCATTTATCACAATGCAGGGCCAACACTTCAATAGCCCCTTAAATATGAAATCTTTCATGGCATCTTTCTAAATTTTTAGAACAAGTTTGCATTATCTGTTTTCAAAGAATTATACAGTCAATCAATAGGCAGTTTTTAATTCCTGAATCATACCTCCAGTCTGGGAAAATACTGAAGAGAAACAAAAGTATGGTCCCTGCCAGTGAGATACTGAGAACTCCTTAGTCTCCAGCCTTTCTTCTTTTAGTCTGACCAGACCCCCCAAAGCTTCCCTTATCTTTTTCAGCCACAGGACCCAGGAGATCTGTTGTCTCTCCCATTCATGTGGTTTAAAAGCAAACAAACAAATAAACAAAAACTACAAATAGAACCCTAACCGATGGATTGGCTCAATATCCTTACCTATTGTAGATGTTAGGTTGATGCTTTGTCTTTGAGCTGTTGCATAAAGACATAATGTACCTGATGATCATTGAAATTGCATTCACATAACATCTAATTTATGCAGATTTAAACATATAATGTGAAATCAACCAGAACTTCCTCAAGTTGAGGAAGAAATACACTTACAAGGATTAACAATTCCTTATACAATACCTAGCTCCTTGTTATGTAATAGGTATGTACCTCATTATAATACTGAAGTTTGAAAAAAAACAAAGAAAACTAGTGTCCATTTCTTCAGCATTTGTGGTTGAGAGCCTTGGGACATGTGGGACCAGTGAGGAGAGTCTGGCCTCTGAGGGAGAGGGGACTGCCCACCCATGCTGACAACTGAGTGCCTTGTCTTGCTTCCTCGGTATTGAAATCAGGCCTGAATAAAGTACAGGCCTGCAGAGCAAAGGGCCCAGTGTTCTGACAACTGCATGTCGCATGGCCAGCAGTGATACTGCACATCGCGGTGTCAGCATTCCTGCATTTGCCAGGAGGAAGAGTGAGAACACTGCTCTTTAATATCAGGCTCAGAAGATCATTAGGCCGTCAGCCCATCTTAGTAAAGAACAAACATGCTTTTCCCAAGGAAAGACAAAGGCTTCCTCTTAGGATCAGCCATTTAAGACTTTCATTGTGGGGAATCTCCATTATCCCACCTCATAAATGCTGGCTTCTGAAATCCAATAGAAGCTAATTGCTGAAAGCCTCACTGCCATTTCAATAATGTTACAGAAATGATCTCGGCGTCTACGCCCAGAGTACAGGGACAATTAGGCTAGGTTTGGACAGATAAAATGCAAGACACACAAATTTAAGCAGAAGCCTTCAAAGGAGACCAGGGAAGAGTCTCCAAACCAAAGTACTACTTCCTATCCCACCTTCTGGCTGCGTTTCTCTTCTTCTTTTCTTTGTTTTCATAATTTAGCATGAGTATAATACAAGTGATCTTGGAGGAAAAAAATCAAAAGGTTGAATAAATTTGATCAAAAACATGAATGAATACCAGATGCATCTCTCCCTTTCCTCCCTCTCTCCCTCTCTATGCCTCCCTTCTTCCCTTCAACTCCCTCCCTGCTTTCTAAGGACAGTGGTGGCAGTAAAGGAATCATTCAGTGCTGGAAGCCTGGCAAGCAGGTATTGGCTTCCCAGATGGGAGACACAGCTCTGACAGCTGCTGATGACCAGAACCACATGTTGCCTGCCCCACAGTTTCTCTCAGACCTGGCACTGGTACTATTTCTTTCCCAACGAAGACTTCTGTACTGTGTTGAGCTGAGGCCTGAAACAGTCTGGGGGGAAAAAACTGATTACTTTTAAAAAGATAAAGGCAGCTATCTTTTGTTTCAGTGCCATAAATTCACCTTTCAAAAACAGGTGGCAGTCACTAACGGCCGCAGTTTCTCTTTTTCTAGCCAAAGATGAATCCTAAACTCAACAGCCAACCTTAATTGAAAAACATAGACTTCGTTTCATTTTGAACTTGAAAGATTTATTACAGAAACAGGTAATCTCCTCTGTTGTAGTGAAACCCCTATATATCCAGATGTTGGAGAATTTCAAGGCTGATAATTTGAGACTTTCAAATCAGGAACTTATGGGGTTATTTCTTTTTGCACTTTTTCACTGTGTATAAATTATTCATAGGTATAAAATACGGAGATTTATTTTTCAGAGGGAACACACAAAAAAATAAGACGGAGCAGGAAGTATCAGAAGCCACTGAATTTACATCTTTACAAATAGCTTAAGATCTCCAAAGACTCAAGAAAGACATGACAACCTTAACATGATTTTTTAAAAGCCAATATTGCTACAGAAACTCCTGGGCAGCTCATTGGGGGTAAAGAAATGAGGTCTTTATACCAAAATGAAATCAGACAAGTGTCAGAAACCACAGCACAGCTTTTCATGTTTGTGTGGATGAGAGAAACCTGAATAAGCTAATCTCTTCTTCCTCCTGTTATTGCTTGGGGTTTTGGTGGCCAGGGAAATATATCATAAATATCTGGGAGGTCACATAAAAAATAAGTTGTCCTTAAACTGCCCTGCCCCTGAAGATCCTCCCCTAATAGGTCTGTGCCTGGCAATGTGTGTTCCCAACGGCCTCAGATCATTTTGATGCAATAGAAACACAGGCCAAATTCTCAACACCTCAGATGTGTAGTAAGAGCTTGAGAACTGAATGCCAAAGTCACAGGTAGAAAGAAGGGAGGAGAGATAACACTCTTTGTTAGTTTCAACAAGACCTGCCCTGGAGGTTAGTTAGCATAGATGGCATATCCTTGGGTAAGTAAAGAGCTAGAATCAACCAAAGTGGGGGGTGCTCAGTATAGAAAGTCTGTCTCTGTTGGGCCCGAGACAGAAATGGCAATAGTGCTGGCTGAGGGGAAAGAGAGGGGATGTACAGCATTACTCACACCAACTGGAAAGTGAAATTCTACTCTTTCTACCTGTAAATACTCTGTCACTCTGGCCAGCAGTAGTTACCTTATTGCTTGTAATGCTTGCATTGTTATATATATTTTTAAATAATTTAAGGAATTCTGCAAAGCATTGTAATACCATCTCTAACACGTGGTGCTTTTGAAATACAAAAGCAATGGCTTAAGCCTTAAGAATTTCAATATTCTGTAATTCAAAAGTCAATTGGAAATGAAAGAGTTGGTGCATATTAAACACCTGGGGAGGTTATCATGTAAAGTGGAGAGATGAAAAAGTCAGAGACACACTTATTAACATGCTGTAAGAGTCACTTTCCAGACCTCCGTTCGCTGCTCAGTCAAGTCAGTGAACATGCCTAGACTGGGATAACACTTTTCTACAGTTTTTTTCCCTCTCTCTAGATTCCTTGGGTTACTTAAGTTTCTCAACTGCCCACACTGATACTCTACTCAACATCTGAACACTGAGATTAGAATGCCTTTGCCTGGGTTCTTATAGAAATAAACAAACAAACAAAAAACAAAGAATGTGAGAGGTGTGGTCAAAAAGATGGATGATACATTCAACGGACAGTATTTCGGTCTTTGGGTTTCATATTTGTGGTGAATATGGGATGGTTTCCTCACAAGGAATATTTTAGGGATCATTATTTTCAAAACATGGCTGTTTTATTATGGGTGCATTTGAAAAATTCAAAGAGTTTATATTTAGCAGAGTAAAAAGAGGATAATAGGAGCTGAGTGCAGCTCTGTAGAAGGTAAGGAATAACTAATGTTGAGTTTGTGTTATGGTTGAATGGAAACTTCTCTTCCCCCGTCCCCAAGGTTTGACTTCCTACATAAAACTAGATATGTAAGGTACGGAAATAACAGTAATTATAGTAATGAATGCATCAATTCAATAAATGTGTATTGTATGCTAGCTATGACACAAGCACTTTTCTAAGCACTAAGATTCTATCAGTGAAGCAAAAATGTTAGAAATGCCTGCTTTGTAAAATTTACAAGCTAGTATAAGGATACAGAAAATAAACATAGTAAGTAGATAAATACTATACTATCTGAGAACATAGTAAGTACTATGGAAAAACAGAGCACATTTATGGAGGATTCATTCAATAATCACTACACTATAACCACACCCTCAGTCAAGTACTGTGTGAGATGTAAGGAATTCAACAGCGTCCAACACAGCCCTGACCCCTAATGAACCAGAGCCCACGCTGTGACTGTCAGAATGCAGTTGGCCAATGTCAGGATGTGGATTGCTGCTCAGGCTCACCCAGCCCCACAGGGTGTTGCTCAGAGATCACAGTACTATTTCCACTGGGCTTCACAGCCCATCTCAACACAGTGGTCCAGACAGTCTCCTCTCATGGATCAGAGCTGGCATTGGACAGGAACCCATTTATATCCTGAGTATAGTCAGCATGAGGATGGAAGCTGAGCTGTCCATAAGTATATCTAAACAGGAAGCCACACTCATCCGAGAGACTGACCATTATCCTATTATCTCAGAAATTAAACCTTATTAATCTGCATGAATATTTTATGACATTTAATCAATACAGATTTCTTTTAAGTATATTATCAAGGAGCTTTATTACATTTTCTCTTGCATGATGAATACTATCCCAGGAACAAATTATCCCCCCCAATATATCTCTAATTATAAAATAATGCCCCCACTAATTAGTGAAATCCAAGCTACCAAAAAATCAAAATGATAAAAACTTTGTCAGCATACACTATATTCTATAGAACAAAGGACATTAGTAGCATACAGAAAACTCTCCAACATTCTTCGCTTCAACTACTACGGAATAGTGATGGCATTCCTTGATGTCAGATGCTGTGTGGTTTGGAGAAGGCTTACCATATATATAATTGGGAAGGGATTTAAAAGAACTAAGAGACTAACAAATAACAGCCTGACCACTCTCCCTAATAAAAGATAGCATATAAACAGCACCTACAAGAAAGGCTGATCATAATGCCTTTATTTGGTATTCTGATATTTGCTTTTTTAAAAAACTTGGCTAATAGCACAATAAAAAGGAGAGGAAGAGTCTTGGAAAAACCTTTTAAGATATTTTTACCATCTGGTATCCCGTTTTGACACGTGTGTTCTTCTCTGTCAGCAATTTTCAAAGTTGATGACATCCTTGAAACACAGTGAATACTCTGTCAATCAGTGTTTCAAAGTATAGAGCAGCCTGAAATGTTTCAGATAAGATAGATAAAAATGCAACTGAACTTGTGAAAATAGCGTTATCACATCTTTATTTCAAAGATCAGTCATGAGAACAACTAGTCTTTATCTGAGGAATTCTATTAAGTAGGACTCAAAGTTATACATGTATATGTATAGAATACATGTTTTTAAATATCCCATAAAACTGCTAACCTGAGTGACTATTTTCAAGGTGAGTGGTATTGCATCTTACATTTCTATATAGAATAACTTCTTAAAAATGAAAGTTCAGTTGTGATGTATTAGGTATCATATTGTTCACTGAAAACATGAACACATTTTAACATAAATATATGAAAAAAAAATTGTTAAGTTTTCAGTATCATTATCCAAACTCAACACTATTTATCCACTTGAGGATAGAATTTAGACTGATCATGTGGAATCAGTTAGGCTGCTGAACTGACCCCATATTCTCCCACTATGCATTTTGCTGTCCTATGCACTAACACTGCCTATTGAAGGTCTTCCCTTTGGTTATCAATAACTTTGCTTCCTTCCACAAAGATTTTTGTAAGTTCCTGCATCAAAAAACACTCTCACATAATGGCTTATCCCACCCCATTTCTAGATGGTCACCTTATCAAGCAGGAGGAATGCCACCTTAGCAGATTAAATAAATTGTGATGTTTGCAGAACTGATTTTATGCATATTGGGACATCCATGTGATTCTACAATTCCTCCTCAATGATTGATTCAAACTCTCAGTCTCTCCATCTGGATTTAAAAAACCTTTCTTTAAATTTTGATGGGTCCTTGAGCTAAGGTAATATTTCTCAAAATAGAGTCTAATCATGTACACTACACTTGATCATTGCTAATAAAAAATTCAGAGTTCTAGACTTACTACATTTTTCTCTAGGATGCAGGTGATTATTGGGTATGCTGAAGGACTAAATCCCTAGTTCTGCATATTCTCACTCCCCCCTCATTCTACTGACAGTTACAATTATTAAGAACATTTTAATGCCAGAGAGATTGTCATTTTTAATTTCAAGGATATTAATTCAATGGAAAATAAAATTACAGCAGAAAGGGAAATCTATAGTTTAGAACATCCTTTTTAATGAAGTAAAATAAGAACATGATCTCTTTATTTCTATAATGTTGTTGAATATACTACAGGTAATTGTAAAATGATACTAAAACAGGGCTGGACTATTGGTTGTCTCATGTACGAATATCAAGTGGATAATAGTGTAGTAAAAAAGAGAAATATGTGACAGTGAGTGGAAAGACAGCTCAGAATACTTCAAGACATCCACATGACACATTTTCTAAGACTGAGATTTTAAAATGTCCTTTATTTTTGACTTATTCTGAAGAGTGATTTTTCATGTTCAAATTCATATTTTATTGAATTAAAATTATTTTTCATTAATATAAATGCCACACCTTTATACTCAGCCACTGTAGTGAACAAAAACTTAAACTATGAACCAAGATAGATAATGACTCAGTTCCAGCTCTTCCACTTAAAATCCAAGTTCCACTATGTGAACTTGGGCTTTTTACTTCAACCACGCTAGTTCTAATTTTCTCAGTAATATAATAACATTGTGCAGTATTTCTTAGAGTCATGGTGAAGACTAAAGAAGGTTATCATAGAAAAGCAACTACCATAGCCCTTGGAATGTTGAAGGCACTCTGTCATTCTTAGTTCCATGTAGACCTGCCTTTCCCTTTGGACAGCAGAGAGAACATTTCATGACTGCATGTTTTACCTTTCATAAATATCGACAGTTTTGAACTCAATTTCAAAAGGCTAACTGAGGTCATGGCTTTTTCTTTCTCCCCATAATGATGTTGAACATGCCATAGATAAATATGAAGTGACAGCAAAGCTATGCTTGACTATTAGTAGCTACCATGTGGATAATGGTGTAGTTAAATACACATAGTAGGTCTCCTTAACTTGTGTTATATATCCCAGGATCACAATTGGAGTTTAAGCTGAATATTTTAATTTAAGAACTGAAAGCTTTTTTTGGACTCTTTCTGAGATTCAGTGTATAAAGACACATTAAGAAATATCATGGATTTAGACCAGGGGTCCTCAATCTACAGCCCGCAGGCCACATGCAAATACAAATATTGTATTTGTTCCCATTTTGTTTTTTTACTTCAAAATAAGATATGCGCAGTGTGCATAGGAATTTGTTCATAGTTTTTTTTAAAACTATAGTCCGGCCCTCCAACGGTCTGAGGGACAGTGAACTGGCCCCCTGTTTAAAAAGTTTGAGGACCCCTGATTTAGGCCATGCTACTACACTACCCAATTTCATATTAATCAGGGAACAAAAATTTATTCTTGATACAATAATTTTATAGTTGTTACCTAGAAGTAATAGATTTTTCTTCCACTGAATAGGAAGAAAAGCATTTTTCTTTAAACTATCTGTGGTCAAAAAACTCTGAGCCTTGGCTAGAAATGATAGAAGCAGGTGCCATCTGGAAAGCAGACGACGCTAACTTCATTTGGGAACCACCTAGTAAAATCTAGTCTCTGCTTGTTAGGAACATTTGCTATTTCTGCAAGTTGAGCAAACTCAAGAAATATAAAGAAGAGGAGACAGGAGTCTCCTCTCCAATTTGAAAGGGAGAAGGAGTCCTTACGCCACCACTTCAAGTATCAACATAACCAGCTTTTCTCAAAAAATCCCACATTTAACTGTATATTATGGGCTTTCATCATATCACTAACTCCATCTTCTCAAACACTCTCCCTCAAGTTCTGACAGTGAATTACATCTACATGTTAATCCTTTATTTTTCATGTCTTCTTAAACACAATTCCCTGCCTAAATGCCATGACCATTATCTCTTTACACTGAAGCAAACTAAAATAAAGTTTAAAAAATAGCAAAATGAATACCACTCACTAAAGTTAAATATATTATTCTAGTTTTTATGATCCTCTGTTTGCTAAAGATAGTAAAGTTTTGTCAATTTTTTTATTTACTGTGTAAGTCATACTTCAGTTACTATAAAAGTCATATACAATGTCAACCTGAGCTCATTACAGAATAAACTTGAAATATTTTTTATCAACTAAACATATAATGTGTAAGGGTAACACTGGATAATTTTAGGATTTAAACTGTAATCTACTGTGCAGAAGACAGTTAACATAGCAGGCCTGGGGCTGCTATGGTTAGAAGAGTCTGCTCTCAAGGTTGGATCTTGGCTGAATCTTGGCATGGCTTCTTAAAATTTCCCTAACTGATAGGGTTGTTTTGTTGTGTCCAGACAGTCTGTACATACAATGTGATAGATGGTTAACATCTGCTGGGAGTGTGGAATTTTGCTGCTTGCTAGGTAGGGAATGCCTTTGTGGCCAGCTTTAAATGGGCTTCCCCGGGGAAGAAGCACCCCTCACAGGTTGCTGCGTTATTGCTGCTGGAGGGAGGTGTGCTCTGTGCAACCACTTACAGGAGGGAAAATGCACATTGATCCAGACTCCTGTGTGCTTTGTCCTTACAGATCCAACCGTGATGTGTGATGTGTTAATGTGATAAGTTGTAGGTATAAGACTCTATGCTGAGTCCCTGAGTTCCTCTAGCAAATCTGAACATAGGGGTGGTCTTGCGGGGGGGGGGATCCCCCAAAGAATTGCCCAATTAAATAAAATACTACACAGTATAAAATTTGCCTTTTCCAGTCCCTTAAGGCAGAACCAATCATTTTTTCCTGTCTTCTCTCATAGCACATGTTATTTCCGTGCTTAACAACCTGCCTTTACTACTCACTGCACTTAAGATCCCAGTTCCTCATGAAAACCTACCAATTCCCTGCCAACACTCATCTCAGTTCCTTTATTCCCTTGCTCAGTGGAATTCCACCATGTTCTCCATCCCAAAAGAGAGTCATCCATTGTATCCACTCACAAGACGAGTCTGCTTCTCTTTCCTCCATTCTCCTAACGCCATCACAAATCTACTGTTTTTATGCTCTGTCAGGGCTCCTAGAATTTATTAATTCCTTAGCACATTTAGAAAACGTAGGCATTTTGATTTTTAAATTAATCTCCAAATCTGGATACTTTGGGCATAATTAATTGCAAGCCACAGAATGGCTAAAACTGAGGTTAGCTGGCAATCCCTTTATAAACTGCTACAGTTGATATAATGTCTGCTAAAATGTTGGCATTCACAGTTTTCATCAGTTAAGATGTGTTGACTGAAAATAGGGAACACCTGACTAGCCATGGCTTAACCCATAAGGATGTTATAACGTACTCGCCAAGAACTCTGGGACAGGTGGTCTCCAAGCCTGGAGTTCTGGGACAGGTGGTCTCCAGGCTGCTCAGGAGCTCTACAGTATCAGGCCACTGAGTTGGCGTTTCTGCATTTATCTCAGCCTTCCCTTTTTAGCTGAAATTTGGCAACTGCTGTTCCAGACATCACACAACTATATTCTTATGGAATGCAGTGGGCAGGTGATGTGTTGATGGTAAAATAGCTTTTTCTTCACAGGGCTGGCCATCTCTTTTACAAAGGAATAGAATTCTTCCCAGAAGAGAACAGTTGGCTTCTCTTGAAATGGATTAGCCAGAAGTAGCTAGCAGGCCCTTCCCTGTACTGGTCCTGGCAAAGGTAAATGCCATTCACATGACTGGCTTAGACCAATCATGACCTGTCCCTAGTGACTGCAGGAAAGACTTGATGTTGCTACTAAACAGAGTAGGGATTATGTTATCAGGAACTGTTGAGTAGGGCAATTGTTTTGACACAAAATATTGCATCAGAATTATCTGGAATACCAATTAAAACACAGATTTGGGGGCCCACCCCTCTGAGTTTCTGTTTCAGTAGATTTCATGTCAAACCTGAGACTCTGTATTTCTAACAATTTCCCACATGATGCTCTGGAGGCCCACTTTGCGAGGCAAAAATAAGCCTCTATTACATGACTTCATAAGTTCCAGATGAGTCCAGGGTTATTGTTGGTTTATTTCAAGCATAAATATAGATTAGTGTTGATCTCATTTACTGTTACAGACAAGGTATAGCACTGGCCTTACCTATGGTTGTAGGTAAAGGTTAGAGAGCCCCCCCCCTCCCTTGACAGTGGAAACCTGCACTGAATCAATGCCAATCTTAATAGTTTTAAAATCAAGTTTGGGATGTGCTTCATTATGTCAAATATATAAAGAAACAAACTATAAACTAACACAATTTATTTGTGCAAAACAAATCAATTCTTTCATTCAAAATATTGATCAGTGCAGATCATTCAAAATAACAAGAATTCTTTTAAGAAGGTTAAATGCAATATAAAGTATTTCATTTTTCTCCAAATTCCTGACCATATAAAATGAGAAGGATGATATTTTACATTATCTATAAGCATTACATTCTGGGAAATAGAATCTTGGTGTGGATTAATAACCTCTAACTAATTAAAGGGCTAGAAAATCAGTCAAGTGATTACAATTTGATGTGTACAGTTTAGCAAAATTGAGAGATCATGTCTAAGAGACTATAGAACACATGCAAAAAGAATAATTTGATAAAGTTCATGGAATACATTTTTATTGCAGTAGGTCGGTATGAAAATGGTAGGTGACATATTATTAAAGAATGTCTGTCATTGGTACCATATGCTCTTGTTATGTCCATATCGGTCATCTATCATGTATCTAGTGTGGTGACTATGTCCTGTTGCATGTGTGTGGACAATATGGAGAGGCAACAAGGTTTACCCAAATGAAGTCTCTAAGCCACAAAGGTACAAGAAAATAGATATTTCAATGGTGATTGGCCCAAGTACTATGATAGAGTATGCATGTGCATACTTGGAAAGCATGGGAAAGACTCTACAAAGGAAAGTTCTTCTGCCTCAAGTAGGATAACTTGTTTAAATTAGGGGTGGAGGGAGTTCCAAATTAACATTGTCAGAATGAAGTCTGGCTGATTCTAGGATGAGAATTAAGTAATTAAGAGCATACAGACAGTAGGGGGGTAAGGGCATGTGCTGAGGGGTGGGAGCAGCCAGGGAGAGGTCAATGAGGGGAAAAGGAGACATATAAACAATAAAGAATTTAAATTGGAAAAAACACACACAATAAATAAATAAATAAGAGTACAGCCCTGCCTGGTTTGGCTCAGTGAATAGAGCAGGGGTCCTCAAACTTTTTAAACAGGGGGCCAGTTCACTGTCCCTCAGACCATTGGAGGGCTGGACTATAGTTTAAAAAAAAACTATGAACAAATTCCTATGCACACTGCACTTATCTTATTCTGAAGTAAAAAAAAACAAAACGGGAACAAATACAATATTTGTATTTGCATGTGGCCCACGGGCCGTAGTTTGAGGACCCCTGGAATAGAGTGGCGGCCTGCAGACTGAGGGGTCTTGGGTTCAATTTCAGTCAAGGGCACGTGCTCAGGTTGCAGGCTTGATTACCAGTAGGGGACGTGCAAGAGGCAGCCAATCAATGATTCTCATCATTGATACTTCAACCTCTCTCTCCCTCTTCCTTCCTCTCTGAAATCAATAAAAAAATATTTATTTTTTAAAAAGAAAAGAGCACACTTGCTTTTGAACTCATTGTTTTATTCTGGTGAACTACAAATATAAGTAAACAAGTGTATAGTGAAAACCTATTCAATTAAGCATTTTCACAGAACAGATTTCTGAGGTTAAAATTTTAAGATTAAGAAGCTATTGAGTGAAAAATAAGTTTTATGTAAAGTAGAGAAATGCTTTGCTGTGCCAGAAGGAACTATCTTATAAACACATCACATTATATATGAGTGAGGAGCCAAAAAGACCCATCTGTGCTCCAGATATTATTTAACTGTCTAGAAAGAACGCAGGCTCTTCCTGAGGCCCTGTATTTGGATAAACACTTATGATCCCATATAACAAATTGCTCTTTTGTCATGGATACGTTTATCTTCCTTTTTATAAGTGTCATATTTTTGTTAATTTTTAATAACACTTCCTACTCATCGCCTGTGTTCTTTACTTAAGAAAACTGGGCTAAAACCATAAAATTGGTTTAAATCTTACCATTTCAAAGATAAAGAATTCTTGGAAGAGTGAGAGTGGGGGAAGTAAGAATTTTTCTTTTTTACTTTATGCACCTCTGTATTGTTTGAAATTTTTAACAAGCATTTATAATTTTTGAAAAATTCTCAAAGTAATATGGATGTGCAACCATTATTACTAGGCATCTTCAGAAATTTTTCATTACCCCAAACTGAAACTTTGTACCTATTAAACAATAACTCCTCATTCCCTCTCCCCTCAGCTCCCCAAAACCATTATTGTACTTCTGTCTCTGTGAATTTGACCACTCTAGGTACCACATATAAATAGAATCATACAATATTTGTAGTTTTGAGTCTAGTTTATTTCATTAAGCTGGGTCTTTTCAAGATTCATCTATGTTGTAGGATGTATTAGAATTTCATTTCTTTTTAAGGCTGGATATGTTTATTGGATGCCTATCCTACCTTTTCTTTATCCAGTCATTCATCAGTGAACACTTGGATTGCTTCCACCTTTTGGCTATTGTGAATAATGCTCTTATGAACACGGGTATACAAATATATATTTGTGTTCTTGATTTTAATTTTTTTGAATACATATTCAGAAGTGGAATTTCTGTATCATATGGTAATTCTATGCTTAATTTTTTGAGGAATCATCATACTGTTTTCTATAGCAACTATACCATTTTACATTTCCACCAACAGTGCCAAGCATTCCAATTTTTGCACATCCTCACCAACACTTATTATTTTCTGTTTATCTGTTTATTTGGTTTTTTAATAGCAGCCATTCTGATGTTTATGAGGTGGTTTTGATTAGTATTTTCCTAACAATTAGTAATGTTGAAGATTTTTGATGTGCTGATTGGCCATTTGTATATCTTCTTTGAGAAAATCTAGCAACACACTTTGCCTATTTTTAATTGCATTATTTTGTTGGTTTCATTCTTTTGCATGTAGATACTCAGTTTTCAGTACACAGTTTGTGAAAAGACTGTCGTTTTCCCACTGAATGGTCTTGCACCCTTCTCAAAAATCATTTGGCCATATATGTGAGGGTTATTTCTGTGCTCTCTATTCCATTCCTTGGTCTATGTGTCTGTCTGTATTGCCACACTGTCTTAAGTACTGTAGCACTGCAGTAAATTTTGAAATCAGGAAGTTTGAGTACTCCTACATTGTCTTTTTTCAATATTGTTTTGGAAAGTAATTTCTTCTGTCATTTTGCTATTTATTTTCTATATGTTATAGTTCCCCCCCCCCCCTTATTTCCTGGATTATTGTCTTCTGTGTGTTTATTTTATTTTTTTATAGTGAAATTTTTAAATTATCTTCCAATTTCCTTTTTCTGTGAATATTCTCTAACTATTTTGTTTGTGGTTACCATGGGGATTACACTTAACATCCTAATAACACTCTTATTTGAATCTGTACTCCTATTTTAATTTCAATCACATACAAAAAACTCTACTCCTACATAGCTCTGTCCCCACTCCATGTCAGTTATTGATGTCATAAAATTCTTCTTTATACTTTGTATGTCCATAGACTAATAATTTTTTTCATGCATTAGTCCCTTAAATCATGTAGAAGACAAAAAGGTATGTTATACAAACTAAAATTATAATAATACTAGGAATGCACAAATTGACCCTAATATTTATGTTGAGGATAAATCTACAAACATAATTTATAAACACTGGTTTGGAAAATATGGTATGAATGTTTATATTAGTTATTAAATATAAAATGACAGCTTAAGCTTATAGTTATTAATACATTTATTTCTTCACTAAATTTGCATGCTTAATAGAAATAAAATAAAATTTTATTTAGAATATTTCCTCAGAACATAGTTCCATACAAATAATGGTTAGTCAAATCACTTTACTAATGTAAATTTATATACTCTAGTTTAAAATCTCTTCTCATAGAATGATCGATTTTTATATTTAAAGTTCAACAGTAATATTTAAGACCAGCAAATAGTTTTCAATTCTATGATAAATGTTTTCAATATGTCTTGAGGTCTTAGGAACAAATTTTAGAAAAATATATTAAATAAAAGTCACTAGGAAAGAAAAAACACTGAAATATGTATTATATAGCTAGAGTTCAGAAGGACAGTTCTGTTTCAAATGAAGTTTCCATCTAACTGTAACATTGAACAGTTTGTTTTTATCAAACTCCAGTTTTAATTACTTGCACCTGTTCAAAAGCTAATTCATTGCAGGCTTTTTTTTTTCTTCACTGTTTTTTAAAACATAGGATAATGTCAAAAACTTAAAGTGTTTTTATAAGACTTCTGGTTAAATGTGTTTATTTAGACATTTCTTACCTCAGAAAACTGCACTGGTTTTGGCCCAGTAAAGAACTGAGTCCTAATATGTAACTTAAGCATCCCTTACCTAAGTGTAACTATAAAGTAAGCTAGGAAGTAAAATCGTAATCCAGGATGAAAGATAATTGCATCCAAAATAGAAATTCAAACAGGGGTGATTCTATCACTGAATCAAACTACAAAAGTCAAAAAGCAGCTGCCAAAATCAAATAATTTTCATAGTGTTTAAATCACATTTTGTTAATTTTGAAAACTCTTGTATTTCCTAAAACCTGGAGCAACAACACTATGGCACATAAAAGAGATTACTATCCAGACCCACAATTAAAAATAGTAATAGTATGCCAGCCACAACCACAGCTCTTCTCCTTCCTAAAGTTGAGTATTATGCATGGAAAAAGAAGTACGCAAAGCGTGTATTACATAGTGATTAACAGAAAAAGTCAATGCCAGATATCGGCCTTTCTTTCTCTATGACCTTATTCAGGTTTCTTAACCTCCCTTTGCCTTCTTTTTCTCATTTGTCAAATGAGCATAACAATTGTACCTACCTCAACAGTGGTTAACAATTAATTAGTATATGTAACAGACTAATAAGAGTTCTTGGTATATACATAACTGTTTTTAAAATGTGGTATTATTATTATTACTATTACATTTATTATTATCATCAAGACTGAGAAGAAATATTTAAAAATGGAGGATATAGACCTTTATGGGTTGAATTGTGTTCCCTAAAAATTCTTATGTTGAAGTTGTAGCCCTCATAGCTCAAAAATGTAACCTTCTATAGAAATAGGATTGTGACAGGTGTAATTAATTAAGTTGAGGCCATACTGGAATAGAGTTGACCCTAATCCAGTATGCCTGGTGTTCTTATAAGGAGAAATTTGGACAGAGACATGCATACAAGGAGAATGCCATGTAAAAATGAATCAGAGGTGCGGAGATGTTCTCCAAGCCAAGTAAAGCCAAAGATTGCTGGCAAACTACCAGAAGCTAGACGAGAGACCTAAAAGAAATTATTTCCCAGAGCCCTTAGATATTAGCATCCCTGCCAATATCTTAATCTTGGATGTCTAGTCTCCAAAACTGTAAGACAATACATTTCTGTTGTTTAAGCCATCTAGCTGGTGGTACTCTGTTATGGCAATTCTAGCAAACGAATAAACTCTTCTAAAACTGGTAATATTTTTAATTTTCTAAAGTAAAGTTGTAAAGAAAGAAAGGAAGACTTTCCCTGCTGTACTCCTCTGAGTTTTTTATTATTTGCTAAGTGGTCATGCAAACCATGTTGCTTTTAAACCTCATGCAATCTAGTAAGAGGGCCTCCAAGTGAACCCCTGAGAGAGACTAGAGTTACCAGGGGGCCGGGAAGACTGGCCTTTATTCACTGGCTGGAATCCTGAGGGGCCCCAGAAACTCACATCCACCATTTGAAGCTACCATAGACAGAGATCTCTGGCGGTGACCCCTTTGAAAAGCCTACATACACGACCTGGAATTTGAGGACACACATGAGCTCTATATTGGCTTCTCTAGAGAATCCCATGATGTTTGACTACTTTCACTTGTTTCTTAGAGAAGCAACATGTCGCAGTGTTAAAAGAAAGCTGGCTCTGGAGTCAGATTCTCCAGGTTGAAACCATGGCTTCTCCATTTACTAGGGATGTTACCTTGGGTAATATACTATATAAAACTCTAATACACAAATAGACTGAACGATCGAACAACCGAACAACCGGTCACCATGACGTGCACTGATCACCAGGGGGTGTGCATGGAATATGGTGGGCATTTGGCTGTGGAGGGATGGTGGAGCAGGTGAGCGGGGGTGCCAGACCAAGGCGGGGCGCCAGTCGCTGTCATCTGGGTGAGCCTCTGGTGGTTAGTGAAAATTCTTTGCTCCCGCGCCCACCACCATCCCACCTAGCACTTGCACCTGCTGCCAGCTCCATCCCCACTTGCACCCGCTGCTGGCACTGGAGCTGCCGATTACTTGGCGCCATCAGCGGGTGCAAATGGCAGCTGCCAGCCCTGATCGCCCCTGAGGGCTTCTCCACCTCCCCCTGCTCCTGAGGGGTGATCAGGGCAGCAGCCACCACTCGCACCTGCTGCTGGTGCCGGCCCCAATCGCTCCACGCCATCAGTGGGTGCAAGTGGGGCTGGCGCTGTCAGCACACGGGGCTGCTGGCAGACAGGGGACCAGGGGCATTGTGGGAGGGGTCAGGTGGGGCATGGAGGATGGGCTGAGACCCACCCCTGTGCCCACCAAAGCCTCGTGGCCCACATTTCCTTTCAATGTGCACGAATTCGTGCACTGGGCCTCTAGTCTATAATAATAAAAAGTGTAATATGCAAATCGACTGAACGGCCGAACAGCAGAATGACCATCCAGATGACTTTCGGACGACCTTCCGGACAAAGCCGGGGCTGTGAGGGCCAAGGCAGCGAGGGCTGCAAAGGCCTACTCTTGCAAGAATTTTGTGCATTGGGCCTCTAGTTTAGTATAATTCTCTGAACAAACTGGTATTCACTGAAATGTGGCAAAGAAATCTTACAGTCAAAACTTGGTCAAATAATTCTCATGTAGATCTTTTGTGTTTAACATTATGACGAATAAAGATACAATCTTATGGCAGAAAATATATGCTCTGCATAGTTTCAAAAGAGACAAGGAAATTCCTCCCTAAACCTCCTTCTCACTACTTCATACCCCATTTTGTTTCTAATGGGATCTGGAGCCCTCAAGGAGCTGGGACTAGGTAGTGAAGAGTCAGGAAGGAAGGTTATACTTAGGGGGGATGCCAACAGTAACTCATTAAGGAAGAGAAAGCTGAACTTTAAGGGATAGATTGTAAGGAAGCTGAGCCTGAGAACCCCATACCAATCACGATGGAGAGGAAAGTAGAATGAGACTCAGATTGAGGAAGTTCCTTCCTTAGAGAAAAGGTATCCAAAGTAAAGCATTTAGGTCTTCAACAGATAAAGTCCAAGCAATAAGTCCACTAATATCAAGCACCAAAGCAGACAAGTGACTACAGGAGAACCAGCAGACATATAAAATAATATTCTTATTTCTTCAAGGATCACAGGCATTGGAATTGCCAAATCCAGAATATCAAACAGTTATGTATCCAAGTATTAAAGAAATAGAAGATTCAAAGATGAACATACACCAAGAGATAATCAAGAAGAGTTACTTAAAATAGATATCTAGTGAAACAAAAATTGTATTTTTTTAAATCTTTATTGTTGAAAGTATTACATATGTCCTCTTTTGTTCCCCACTGACCCCTTCTAACCTGTCCCTGCCCCCTGCCCCAGGCCTTCACCACACTACTGACCATGTCCATGGGTTATACATATATGCAAACAAGTACTTTGGTTGATATCTTCCCACCCATCCACCCACCCACCTCACCTTTCCTCTGAGATTCCACAGTCTGTTCCATGATTCTGTCTCTCTAGATCTATTTTGTTCATCAGTTTATTTTGTTCATTAGATTCCACTTATGAGTGAGATCAGTGATACTTGTCTTTCTCTGACTGGCTTATTTTACTTAGCATAATACTCTCCAGGTCCCTTCACACTGTCTTAAAGGGTAAGAGGTCCTTCTTTTTTACAGCTACATAGTATTCCATGAGTAAATGTATCATCTACTGATGGGCACTTGGTGTGTTTTTAGATCTTAGCTATTGTAAATAGCACTGCTATGAACATAGGGGTGCATATATTCTTTCTGATTGGTGTTTTGAGATTCTTAGGATACATTTATACATTTTTGTACAAATGTCTATTCAAATATTTTGTACAATTTTAAGTTGGGTTATTTATCTTTTTATTTTAATTTGCATGAGCTCTTCACATATTCTGGATGTTAAGTATAAGACCCTTATCAGATATATGATTTGCAAATATTTTCTACCTTTCCATGGGTTGTTTTTTCACATTTTTATAGTATCCTTTTTCACATTTTTTATAGTATAGTTTCGATATAGAAGAAGAAGAAACCATCTGTTAAAGTGGACATATCTGACCAGACCCATTATTCCCCCACATGACACAATAGTAAAAAAATGCCAGTAAATTCAAGCAAAAAAGGCTTCCCTTCCCAGAAAACCTACTTAAGATAATGATAACATTTCCCTAGTGTTTTGGTTGGCTCTTTAATTGCAGACCACATAGTATCGAATGGCAGTTAGTCCAGTAAAAATATGCTGACTCAAGGCTGGCATTATAAAGGATTACTTGAGAATAGGCACATCATGATGAAGGTCAAATACACAAACAACATGTGATGACTCACCAGATTGGCTAGAAACATCTGTCACGGAAATAATCAAATGTGCCCAGAAGGAGTTTCTCCAAAGATAAAATCTTTCTATGGCATTAAACAGGAATGTGTTTAGAATGCAATTGAAATGTCAGTCATTTTATGAGCAAATCCATTGATGCAACCTATAAATCACTACTCAGATTCCAGATCAGCATTAAAAATCTTGGACTGCAGAAAGAGAAAGGGAACAAGTACTGAAGTATTTACTTTCTAAGGATCGTTGGTTAATCCACCTTCTTTACATTTCTCTCATATTTGGGGCCAATGCTTTTTCTCTTGTTATTGCTCAGAAAATCACATGGAATTATCCTTTATCAACCAGCCCTGGAATCATAATTATCCTTTTTTCAAAATATATTTATTTTAAATCACTTAGTGAAAATATAGGCAGATATTTTATTAGGCAAATAAACAAAACAACAAAAAGTATTATTAGTCTCAAAAACATTAAAAAATTCTTAACAACAGTCAGAAGTAATTTTAATGCAGAGTAAGCGTTTTTAATATACATTTTTAAAATTAAGACTAAACTATAGGAAGCTGGCTGTACAATATATATGTATATATACATATACATGATTTAATTTTTTTATTAATTATTAATGTTGACTTGTTGAGTTTTGGAGTGCTCAATGCTATTAAAAGACCATCTAAATTTGTGCTGGAAATATGTGGAAAATACATAAATTTCCTTCCAATTTTTTTAAAAGTCAGTAGATTTAAGGACATTTATAAACTTCACAGAACAAAACACACCACTTTGAAAATAAAGACCACATCTGAGAAGTTACTTATGTTGGGAATTCTACATATGGGTGTGTGTTTTTAATCTCTAAAACAACCCTTAGATGTCATCATTATTAATCCCACTTTACAGATAAGGAAACCCAAGCTCAAAAAGATAAACAATTAATGTCTGCAGAGTTTATGAATATAAAACTGTGAATTCAAACCAAGATTGGCCTTGTTTCAAGGCCCATGTTATTTGCTACAAAATCAGGATGATTGTCAACTTTACACATTCTTACCCAATGCAGGTCTCCGAAGAACTCATTTCTAACTTTGCTCATTCTCTGCTCATTTCATTTATTTGTCCCATAGGTACATACTGAGAATTTCTCTCTGCAAGTCACCATATAGTGGATTGAGGATAAAGATTTGAAGGTTATAGAGTCTTTAGGATTAGAAAGTATTTATGGCCAACAGTTGGGAAATCTTTCCAAGAGGGAGACACCTGTGAATGTAATTGTCCAAACACAACTGACTGTGGCTGCCAAAAAGACCTCAGAGGACTGTAGCAAGTATTATCTGGGAAGTGGAATAAGCTGTGAATGATGGTTGCAGTTACCAATAAGCAATAACCAACTGGTAATGGCAGAGGGGGACTGAGGGGTTAGAATGATGGGTTTGGAATCCTGCAGTTAGAATGGTGGGTTTAGAATCCAGCTCTACCATTCATGAGCTGTGCAAACTTGGACAGTTAGCTGACCCTTTCCTGTTTGTTTACTCAGCTGTAAAATAGGACAATAATAATATCCAATACCTTGTAAAAAAACATAAGAAAACATATAAGGGTCCAGGCACACAGAAAATACTCAAACACTACTATTATTCCTATCATTTTTCCTGTCCCTGAACTTTTCCGTCCCATACTTGAAACTTAGTCTAACACAGCAGAGCATCATCGTCCACTCAGTTCCATGAGGAAAAATTATGATATGATAATGCCATTATCGGTACAGAATTTTCATTTCTGGGAATGTAGATATAGAAGGAAGTTAAATTAAAAATAAATATCTCTTCAAAATGATTATTTTTCCCTCTTACGTACTGAAATACACACCATAAATATAATTGAAGTTGGTTATGGTCCTTTGAAAATGTAAACGCTCAACTAAGTAGATTTTGTTCTTTCATTTTGTCAGTCATTAGTCAGGACCATATATGAGTCACCTTCAAACGATGATTTGGAGCTGAGGCCTTCTTCTTTCCTCTCGCCAGATTCCTCACCGTTGGGTTCTTAATGAACTCACAGACCTTAAAAAAGTGCAGGTGTCCGGGTCCTCATTCCCAGAGGTTCTGATTACATTGTGTGGGAGAATGCCTAACGCCAGGAGTTTTTACAGCTCCCCAAGCGACTCTATGTGCAGTCAGGGTTGAGAGTAACTGCTTTGCCCATCCCTAAATAGCTTTATGATACACCTGCCATTGACTAATTAAAATTCCTTGTGTGGGTTAGAGTAGAAGAGAAAATTAATGAACTATATAACATAGCTGATGCAGCACAGAAAGAGAGAAGGAGAAATTACTTTAAGATTAAGAAGCATGGATAAAATGGCATGCTATCTGTCTCAGGATAGGAAGGAAAAGATAATATTGTAGACATCAATATGGCTAAGAACTGTTCATTCTTGAAGGAAGGTTAAAAACCCACAGTTTGAAGAAGCACATTACTTTGGGAGGGGATAGAAGCTCAAGAGAACAGGGTTTGCTATTCTAAAATACACTTATATCCATAGGGGTCAAGCTCTACATAATAAATGGAATATGTTTGTAATTTAGTTATAAACAGATAAAACACCATTAGATGCAGTAATAAAGATGATAACAACTATACCAGACACTACATGAGGTATTTCTATTTCCACATCTAGTAAAACCCCTACAGTAAAATCATTATTATCCCCATTTATAGTTAAGAACACTGAGATCAAGCAACATTAAATGTAGGTTATAGAGGCTGAGCATGGCAGAGGCATAATTTGAGCCTAGATATATTTGGCTCCTGCAGCAAATGAGCCAAAGAATTACTTTGCTCTGAGCCATTGAATGGACAATATCCTTTGGGAGACCACTGGTTATACTAAAGAAAGAGAAATTGGATTCCTCATTAGTCACCAGCACAACTATTTGCTAAAGCTTCTTCTTTTTTATGTATACTAATTTCACATGTTATTGATTAAAAGTTCTTTCATGATGGCACATCAGGCAAATAATTTTAGGATAAAGTTAAGATTGCATATTTCTCTCTGCTCATTTACTAGAATGTTACATAACATTCAGTAAATATATGTGGGCTTTATTATGGGTTGTTGTTGTTTTGTTTTGTTTTTTTGTACTTTTTGCAAAGGGGGTGAGATGTTATAAAATGGTCTCACTTTAATATACACCAAAAATAATTGAAAGTAAAGTGTGAAAAATATTCTCAACAAAAATACCAAAAAAAAATTTCAAAACATCACTGGGAAACTGGTCATTAGATTGTAGCAGTGCACACAGGATGATTTTAGTTAGTTAGTTTGAGAATCCACTGTGTTTTTGTATAATCTCATGTAAATAACAGACCTGGTCCAAGTGCTAATCTTCCAGTTTCATCACAAATAAGAGTGTGTCGCTTCTTTTGTGAAATATTTCGTCTTGCTTTCCCCCCACCTCCCACCTGTCCCCCATACCTCTACTTCTAGGTCTTTCAGGAGGGAGTGAGAACGGGATTAAAGGAAAGGGCCAAACATCATTGTCTCCTTCCCTGTTCAGTTGCTGGAGCCTGTTTGATGCTCCATGTCCTCTGGGAGACAGGTGTCCAAATACTGCTTTTCTCATGGGCTCCAGGACTGGGCTTCCTTGGGAGGCCCTTTGGGAGCTCTGCTCTACACAATTTCCTGATGTGGCTGATGTGATTTGGACCACTATTTGTCACTCCCTCATCTCAGCTTATGTTTCGAAGTATATCCCATAGCCTTCCATGCTGGGGTCTCCTTATGTTGGCAGACCACCCTCTTGGGGAAGGAACCGGCTGTGTTTTATTGTGTCCACTAAGCCTAAGGAAAATCATGAATCCTTGTCTGCCGGAGCTGACCGGCAGATTCTGAGTGAAAGATGAGTGGATTACTCCAACACAACGTTAGCTAGTGAAAGAAAGGTCTAAGGGACTGCCTGGCTAAAGAAACCAGACAGCCTCCATTGCCTGCCTCATTAGGCTTTTACTGTAACAGCAGTTTGAGATAAAGTTTATCTTTTAGATACAATCAGTAGGGTAAGTAATATTGGGAGGACACATGTGTTTGTAATGTCCTTTAAGCAAGGACACCCAAAGATTAAGCATAAGGATTTCAGTAAACACCTGGGGGTTTGCACGTGCACAGACTTGTTTGGAAAGGTCAAGGAATAATTAGGGGCACTGCCTTCGGCACTCCCCTAAGTTGGAATTTCAATAAACAGGGCAGGCGACCTTCCACACACTTCCCTTTTCTCAGAATGTCCTCCTTACAAACTTTCCAACCAAGTCTCCTGTGCTCCCTAACACTTGTCCTCCCAAACAGCAGGAGCAAAGGCTGCCTGAGTGTTGCCTGTTCTTCTCCTGCTTACAGAATTCTCCAGAGCAGCAGGCACCTGCCCTGATGTTCACTCATACCCTAACTCTAGGACATGCTATGAGGCTATCCACACACAGTACTTTGCCCATCACAGCTCCAACTGGGCATAGAGATTTTCTGCACCATGAGTTTCTATCTAGAATGTAATGCTGACTTCCCATTCTTGCTCACAATCCCAGTCTTACTCAGTGTTTTGGGCTTTTTGTTTTGGTCTAGTGTTTGTTTTTTGAGGCTGTCTTAGGCTGTTTGCTCTCCTCTCCTTAGTCTTCTAGCTAGACCAGTGGAGCAGTGAGGGTCTCAGAGTTGGTGTGATCAGCTCTTTATGCCATGGGAGTGAGCTCTTACATGCTTACATTAACATGAGAGAAAATCTCTCTCTCTCTCTCTCTCTCTCTCTCTCTCTCTCTCTCTTTCTTGCTTTGTGATTAGCACTCATAGGAGGCTTCTCCCATGGGGACAAGAGTGTCAGTGATTGATGTGGATTTAGGCAGATTTTCAGATTCTTATGCAGGATTGAAGGCAGCTCCAGTTTCATTACTTCTGATTTCTTGTGAAATAAAAGATGAGATTGTCTATCAAGGGTACAAGAGGAGATGAAAAGAGATAGTAGATTTAAAGAGAATGGGGGAATTTTGAAAAACTTTTAAAAAATATAATAGATAAAGGTTGGGAGAGCAAACAAATATGGGAGAACACATATAATTATATAAATTGTTGAACACCTACTATGTACCAAATAACACCCAAAAGGGAGGGAGTGCTCAGGCTGAAGGGTTGTCAAAGATAAAATGCAATTATCTAACAAGGTTACTGTAGACAGGCTAGATACATGGAATTTCTGAGATTTTTTTTCTCAAACTATCTCCAAATAGTTCACTTTTAAAATCAGAAAGATAGAAAATAACACACTAAGAGCAATAAAATAAAGACATAAAATAAAATGAAGTGCTCAATTTTAGTAATACAAGTATTCTTTTCTTCTCATAGTAATTTGACTTCTTAGACATCTCCATATACACATGTGTGTTTAAGTATTTATATATGTTTATCCTATATAATAAAAGTCCAGTGACCATAAAGGCAGAATGACCAGAATGACTGTTCAATCGGTCACTATGAGGTGCACTGACCACCTCTTGGTCCTTTTCCCTGGCCAGCAGGCTCTGATCGCCAATGGTGAACGGGGAACCAGGGTGGGTGGCAGGGGATGTGGGCGGCACCAGGCCAAGGCCTTTGCCCTGCCGGTCACCCCACACACAGATGGTGACCTGTGGTGGGGGTGGGGCCAACAAGCAGGCAGGAACAGCTGACCTCTCGGTCCCTCCTCTGGCCATCAGGCTCCCATCACTGGATGGGGAACGGGGAACCGGGGTGGGTGGCAGCAGGGGGCGGGGCTGGCTGCCAGCAGCCGGGGAAGATGGCCCTGATTGCAGACTAGGCCTAGGAACCATATCCACTAACGATTTTGTGCGCCAGGCCTCTAGTTTTTTGTATAATTTCCCTGTGCTACATTTTAAAATTA
The DNA here is from genome assembly GCF_028538775.1 of Myotis yumanensis. Taxonomy (NCBI): domain Eukaryota; kingdom Metazoa; phylum Chordata; class Mammalia; order Chiroptera; family Vespertilionidae; genus Myotis; species Myotis yumanensis. The sequence goes on along the minus strand of NW_027223759.1, from coordinate 28,319,925 downwards.
CAGTTTCCAATTATGTTCTAAGGAGCCTATTACATAGATTAAAAACATACATTTTATAGATCTCAGATAATTGGTGGGGAAAGCTCTAATTTTTCAGTACAAATGATTGGTTTTCAAATAGACCTTCATTGGTACACCTCACGGGTATACACAGAACACACTATAATCTCTTCTTAAATGCAACATGTTGCCTCTGCTATTTTTAGTCTCCTGATTCTCTTTTCAATTGTTTAGTCCACAGCTTGACACATCTTTGGAAATGATTCCTTGGTAAGCTTAATATATTTTATAAATGATCAAAAAGAGTCCTTTTATTCTCATGCTTCCCATGTGAGTTTTCCATACCCAACTTCATAGTAAACAACAACCACTTCCTGTTCTGGAAATGAACATGATAGTCAATGTTTTCCTTGTTTGCTCTTTATTAACAACCAGTACTGCATGTTTTCAAAACAGAAATATTTTATTTTCACATATAGGAAAGGATACGCAGAATTTCCACATTGCTTCCTTAAGTGGCAAGTGCTATTGTTATAGCAATGCTATTTGTTCCTGGTTGACTTCCTTTGCTTTGCAAGGAGAATTTTCCTTTCTGAGTCATCTAATATGACTCGCACATTACTTTCAGTTGATATCTCATGTAAAGGCTGTAATTCCCATTTTCAGAGAGTGTACAGACATACTTTCTTTTATGTTTGGCAGAAATCACCTCAATTTTCTTTTATTTCCCTTCCTAAAGTTTTCTGTTATATGTGTCTCCGAATATCTATATACATAAAAGCCTAAGCTACTGGTCGACCGAGTGACCAGTTGACTGGTCGCTATGATGCACACTGACCATCAGGGGACAGACGCTCAATGCACAGGATCGGGCTCCCTCCTGCCTGGATCAGGCCTGTGGGGACCAGGCAGAAACTGGCTATCCAATATCCCCCGAGGGGTCCCAGATTGCAAGAGGGCACAGGCCAGGACAAGGGATCCCATCGGTGCACAAATCCATGCACCAAGCTTCTAGTAAAAATATAAAAATGAAAAAGCTCATTTTCCTGTAAGCAGCGAATTACCAGAGTTATCAGGTGAAGGGATGCTTTATCTGATTGTGGTGTGTAGAAGAATGAGGAAGTGAAGGGGAAATAAGGCCAAGGAAATAATAGCAAGTATATGGGCCCAGAAAGAATAAAAAAGACTTTTTTCCCTAGGAGCCATTAGAATAAAATTGATGCCTGCCCTTCCACTAGATGGCCTTGTTTTGTAGTCTACCACAGCGGGCTTTGAGGCCTGAAGCCAAAGCCCAGTCAATGGGCAGGGTGAAAGGGTTAAGTTGCATCTGCCTGGTTGCATTGAGTCAACTACCACCCCCACATCCATGGCTCCATGTACTCCCGAGAAACCTATGCTCCAGGACTGAGTTCAGGTCCAAGAGGAAAAGCTCAAAGATTAAAATCCAGTAACAATGTTTATACCTTGATTTGAGTGGTGGTTAGATGGTGGTTTTACTTACTTTTCAAAACTCATTGAATCATGCCTTTAAAGCAGTGTTTTATTATTTGTGTATAAGACCTCAGTAAAAGTAATTATAAAAGTTAAAAATGAACTTTCAGCTATAAAAATGACCAACCTTATGGGATATGCTTGTGACAAAATGCTATTTTGTACCGTATTCTTGACATAACCTATAATAATATAATTATCTCCTCTGGTAATTAATATTCAGAATTTAAAACAAAACAACAAAAACTTGGTTCCAATTTTGGTACCACCATTGAAGTTAATTTCTGACTTTTTCTCTTCTTCTCCATTGTGAGAATTATATCTGTTTTATTAAAATCACAAGGTGGTTGTGAACATCACAAGAAGTACTCTGTATGAAGTAACTTTATAAAGTGACTAATAAATGTTTAAATTTAAATTTGGAACCCATTTAATGACCTAATGAGATGGAAAGCCCTTTCTTGACTAGATCTCATTTACTGTATAACTGCAAGCAGCTATCATAACACAGTGACTATCTGCTACTGCTCAATAAATATTTGTTGATTAAATAAATTAAAGAAGTGTTTATTTAACACTAACTATTGCCAGGGACTACAGGTACAAAGGGAAATATCCATATAAATTAAATCAAGATTCTACATTGAAAAATAGCACATACTGGTATGCACATAATAAGGGAATTAGTTCTCTAAGAGGAATCGCACTTGAACAACAAAAAGGATTAGCATGGAAAGAAATTGGCACTTTTTGGAGCTTGGGCAGCAACAAGATCTTCAGAGAGAAGGGGTAAGAATACATATTAGCAATGAGGATTCAGTTGTCCAAAATAAAAATGACTGCTAAGACCAAAAAGAACTATTCTTTCATTCTGGAGATACAGAAAACTTATTTTCTTTGTATCTCTGAATAATACTGAGAAACATGGACAGAGAAAAGCAAAATTCATTGAAAAAATATTAGTAAGTTATTGACTTAATGACTATGATTCCCCAGGGTGTCATCAAAACTCCTATTGTCAATAGGCCCTTACAAATAAAACCTCTAGAAAAAGTTATCTTTCAATTGCATTGAGACAATAAATGTATATCCTCTTTGTAGGAAAAAAAGAAGAGGACCTTCGGAGAATCAGAGGAACAACTCTCTTGTGTTGTCTGAATGTTGGAAACTCTGGCTAAGGAGTTAAAACCGAGACACTGGGACAGGAACTAAAGCCGCCAGAGCTCTCTAAGCTCAGTTCATGAGGACACTGTATTTGGAAAACAGCTTCCTCAAGGCCACCAGAGGAATTTGTGTGGGTCTGGAAGCCACAGAAGAGTGCTCTGGCTCACAGTAACAAAATTCCTGGAGTTCATACACTCCACTATTTAGTGATTTTACACAAACTTTCCTTAGACTTGCCAAAGTGTTATAATCACTGTAAATACTTCACCCAGACCAATCACTCATTTTGTCCCCTACTGGGGCAGCCCATTACTAGAGCTGTCCATTCATACTCACCAGGGATTCCAGAGCTGCAATGACTTTTTAAAACGTTAGACAAGGTTGCTAGGTCTTTTCAATCCTTGAAAAACTGATCTCTTTTTCTCATAGAGATAATTTACCTGAACCCCTGTCTGGAAAATTGAATGCAATTTGAAGAAACCCCTTAGTTATATCTGCAAGTATGTAAAATGGTTTATTCAAATTTATATTATATCGATCATTTTTTTTCTATAAATGAGTAGGAACATTTATTCAGTACTTATAATGTCTTTCTTTTTAAACTAAAAAAAAAAAACCAAAAAAATAAAACATTCCTATTACCAAGAAAAGTTCTGGTGGCACTGCCCGTGTTTAGCTGTGCTATGAGCAAATCTTTTATGTGGAACACAAATGTTTGCATGCTGGTCCGCTAACAATTGAGCGCAGGGTAAAAATTTGTATCATTGTTGGCTCAACAGACCACCATCTGTGCAGAAAACTATTTTATCTCGGCCAGCAGGTTGGGTTCCTGAGACATCCTATTCATGTCATCACAGATATTACGAATATCTCTAACAGTTATTGAAAATCTGAGACTGAATTCAAAATAAGAGTGGGTCATTCGGTCTGTGGATCCTTATAGAAATAAACCTTCTGTGACTTCTTCTTCTTTAGCCAGGGAAGACAGTGTGGTGCCCTAGCAATTATTTCTTTGCTAGAAAAGATTCTAAATCTGGGATTTGACAGGTTGTTCTCTAAAGCAAACCTGGGCTGTGAATTAGGAAATGAAAATAGTATATAAATATGCTAGAGGTGATATTGGTTTTCGGGGTCCCAATCAAGGACAATGGGTTGTATGCTCCCCCATGGGTGCCTCTGCACAGCTTCAGTAAACATAAGAGCCTTGGTTAAATGCTCCCCGGGCAAGGCTTAGACTAACAAGAATTTCTGCCTGAGCAAATCAGAGTGACTTCTCCAGACCTCCGTTTCCATGTAACCCTCCTATCCCGAGAGAGTAACTCCTGCATTTTGTAAGGAACTCGGCCATAATTAGTCAGAGGATGTTTGAAAGTGGTGATTTACAAGCACGATTTACTTAAAGGCTCCAATTCATCACTCCCCCGCAATGACAAAACACATGATGGCAAAAAAGAATGCCTACTGGTCACATGATCCTCTCCTGGGAGCACGTTTGGTTTGGTTGAATGTTCGTGAAACTGAAAGTTTCACAAAATAAAATGCTTTTACGAATGAGGCTGGAACTCCTTCAAGGGTGGCGTTCTTGGAAAGGTTTCGCACGCTTCCAGATTTGAATTAATTGGGAAAATCTGCATGGCAGTTCCTAAGCTCATGCATCACATTCCAGAGCGAAGTATTGTACTCTTCCGTCCCCTGGGGAGGCCAGGCTTGTGTACAGCTCACTGTGAATTTCAGAGTTGGCAACACATTTTTCTACCTTGACTGGCTGAGAATTAGGTTTTCACTCCGGGCTCCAGTCTGAAGACTTGAACCATTTAATAGATACAATCTCATTAATCTTCTTTGAAGAGAAAATCGTTTAAAGGACTTTGAGGGTGGGGACTATTGTACTAATTTTTGTGGGTGGGGGGACTGAAAAATCAGTTTTGTGCTAAGTGGTCCCTGAGACTCTTGCTGCCTCCAGGCCTCTTTCTAGTCTATTCTTCGTGCGCAGGATATTCCTTTATCTCACAGAAACGCCTGTAAAACTCTTTGAGATCATCCTCATGTCACTGACCACTTCGCTCTACAGTTTAGTATCATGCAAATAGCATTAGACTTAAAGTGAAAGGACTTATTTTCTTATCCCTACCATGAACTAGGTGCCAGGCACTGTGTAGCTCACTAACTGCTCTGATATTTCATTTTCTCATTCATTCATTTGTTCATTCATTTATTAACAAATGTTATTCGTCTTTTAAGCAGCTAAGCTTTAGCATGGTATTTATATAGCAATAGGTGATGGAATTACATACCTGCTGCCCTCTGGGGACCTACATTTTTGTGAGGACAACAGCAGACTAAGCAAATTATCACAAAAATGAGTGTAAAGTTATACTGCAATGCGTGCCATTGAGGGAAGGTACATAGGGCTGTGAACATATAGCAGAGGATCAGGACCAAGTTTGGGGTCAGGGGAAGCTTCTGGGAGGCACTGATGTTTGGATTGCAATCATCAAAGGATAGATAGCATGTAACTAAACAAAGAGAAGAGGATATTATTTGCATAAGGATAGTGTTCCAGGCAAAGGGAACAGTATGCCAATGGCCCCAAGATGGGGACGGCCATGACAGGAAGAAGGTCAGTGCAGCTAGAGGGCAGTGAGTGGCAGGAGGTGAAGTCAGCAAGGGAGGACGGGCCGATCTTGACACACCTTGCACAGACTTAGGAATGTGTGCTTACTGCAATGGCAAGCATTTGAATTATTTTAACTGGGAAGGTAACAAAATCAGTTTAGTCAACCATCAAAAGATATATACTTTCCCAACAGGGTTGCTCCTTGCCTCAAGTGTTGTAACATTATCTAAGTGTTTTGTAAAGCCAAAAGCACTAACAAAATGAAAAGCTTTGAATTAATTATTATATAAAAATAACTATTACAAAAATATTTTAGTGAGTTCATAAAGAAAAAAAAGCAGATATCAAAACCCAGGGTTGAATAGTAAATTTTCAAGAAATATTCAAAATGAAGGAAAAACCCAGTATTTAGCCACAAAATTAGAAGAATAGTACTCTAATAGAGTATATGGTTAAAATGTACTACAAAAGAAGTAAAGCAAAACCACAAGTAAAAACATTTTTTAATAATGTTTTCTACTTGGTATGGTATGGTCAAACCCATAGGGAATTAGAAGTCAGAAAGTGTGATTTGTTGTGTCAGTAATTTGCCCTCTGACCTTAGGCCAGTCTTTTAAACTCTACAGATTTCAGTTTCCTATTTGAAAATGAAGAGATTATGCTAACTGTCTCTTTCCTAGTGACTAGGAATTTCACAGTGAAATTTGTTTCTGTTGTTCATAAAATTGCTACATGTTGAAGGACATGTGAACATATAAAGGGGAAATTCCTATATTACATTTTTTTTAGAATTTCTGACAAATCTTAAGCCACAACTGTGTATTCATGACATGCTTTGTACTAGTTTAACATTCATAAACTGTTTCCTTCAAAGACTAACAGACTGTTCTTGGCAAAGTGACCAGGTACTTTGTTCTTTAATTTTCCAGGAAACAATAAGAACAACTGATCACTCTGAGTCTTATCAGAAAAAAAATGTTAAGACATTCTATAAAAGGCTGATTAGTTTCATTGAAAGTAACTATCAATTTCTTGGCTTAATTTCAAAAATGGACTTAAAACAATTTATTGTTTACATCTACTAGTACTTCTATGCATGTCCTATCAATCCTATGAGAGGTCTTTTGCTGAAGAAAGATGACTGTTATCAATTTACATTATTTAGCTTAAGGGTTTGTATGTTGATAATGTCCTTAGCTTAGCTAAAATTTGGAGCTCACCTAGATCCATCCATTATTGAAATTTACTTGAACCAATAGAATAGAAAGACTTTCTGTAGCACCTTTAAGCCTTCTTGCTAGATGAAAGTGAGATAGATGTGAATAACATTTGGTCTCTGTTTCAAGTTGTTTGAAAGTCACTTAACAAGTAAAACACTGATGCAAGTAAGTGTATTATAAATCTGAGAACATTACATCATAAAATAAATGAAGTAGACTTGAAACAAGCCCGATGTTCTTGAGAGGATGAACTGATAAGTGAACTGTATATTTATACCATGGAATACCACTCAGCAATAAAAAGGAATAAATTACTGAGACACACATTGACATGGGTGAATCTCAAGTGCATTATGCTACAAAAATGAGACCAGACAAATGACCACAGGCTGCATACTTTTACATATAGGACACCCTAGAAAAGGAAACCTTTTGGGATGGAGAGATCAGTGTTGGCAGGGGTTACTTATGGGAGGAAGGTTTGACTGCAAAGGTATGGCATTAAGGAATTTGGGGAGGAGGAGAGGGAACTGTTCTGTACCTGGTTGAGGTGGTGGTTCTCTGACTTGATACACTAGTCAAACCTCACTGAACTGTACATACTCAAAAGAAGGTGAATTTTACTGTAACTAAAGATAAAAAATAAATTTAATAATATGCCCAAAACAAACAAAGTAGCAAAATGTAATCAGAATCCCTTTATTTCTCGCCACTGAACTGCTACCACCATAGACTGGACAATTGCTTTCTCTGTTGCTTCTCTGGACTCTTCTCCCATAATACAGCCAGAGTAAACTTTTGTACACACAAATCAGATGTCACTCCTTTACTCAAAACTCTCAGAGGCTCTCCATTTCACTGAGAATAAAAACCAAGTCTTAAAATGGCCTACAAGGGCTTTTATGATTTGCTCTTCCCCACATCCTCTTCTAAATTCTCTGGTAGCTACACCACTCCATCTACACCAACCTTGGTATTGACCCACCTTAAACACACACACACACACACACACACTGGCTGTGAGGCCTTTGCTCTAGCAGTCCCCCACCCCCACCCTCTGGAGCAGTCTTCCCAAGATGCTCACTCCTATCCAGGCTTTCTTCAAGGATCACCTTCTCAGTAAGGCTGAACCTGAACATTCATTTAATGCTGGAAGGTGCCCTTACCTGGTACTTTCAATTCTCCTGCTCAATTTATATTTTTGGCACTTATCTTTCATTAAACTAACTAGAGGCCCAGTGCACAGAATTTGTGCACTAATAGGGTCCCTAGAGGCTGGTGGCGGCCAGCTGGGTACTCCCTCCCTTCCTCCAACCGCAAGCCACCAGCCGGGGCCTTCCCTCCCTTCCCCCGGCCAGTCCCGCCCCCTGGTCGAATTCCCGGAAGAACTCCCAGTCAAGGGGACAATTTGCATACTACACTTTTATTATATAGGACTAGAGACCCAATGCATGAAATTCATGCACGGGGGTGGGGTGCCTCAGCCCGACCTGCACCCTCTCCAATCCAGGAGCCATCAGGGGATGTCCTACTGATGGCTTAGGCCCACTCTCTATGGTTCTCTGTTCTCTGTGGGGCCTGGCTGCTTTGCTGCCGCCGCGGCGACAGAGCCACCACACCCCGCTGTCCGCTCTCTGTCTGCCGGGCCTCAGGGCTTCGCTACTGCTGTGGGGTCGAAGTCCCCATGCCCTGCTGTCCACTCATAGCAGCGGGGCTGAAAGGACTGGGGGACTCCAGAGGGGCTGAGGGGACTGGGTGCCACCGTCTTGTGGCTATAGGCACTACCATCTTTGTGGTGGTGTGGTGGTCAATTTGCATACTCCCTCTTTATTAGATAGGATTATTTATAGGGTTTCCTTATTATTCAAAGGTAGAGTGTTTCTATGAAACTTTTCATAAGCCAAATGGCATAAAGTAAAGAAGCAATTACCATTAATTTATACAAAAAATATTTTGAGTATTCCCAGACCCAAAATAAGTTTGGTAAGTTAGACCCTAACCTACCAAATCATACCAACTAACACAAAAAACCTAAAATAACACTAACTTATAGTAAAGGCAGGAATGATATGATAAATACACACTAAGCTTTGTACACACAACAATGCACTCAAGCAATAGACATTCCATTGTATGCACTACTGGATGCGGACTGAAAGAGGCAACCTCACTACCAGCAGAACCAAGCAGACTTAAGCAGTTTCCATGATTCTCCAGCTCTGCATGTAAATAGGACCAATGGTGGGTTCAGGCAAATTCAGTTCATGTACGATGTCTTTATTTTGTTTACAATCAGAACACTTCATTATGCAGAGTTTTACAGAAAGTTTAACACCCTTAGAAGCTCTCTCAGACTTTTCTGCTACCTTAGGACACATCTCGCTAACAGGTACACAAAGCCAATCGAAGTAAAGCACAGATGCTCACAGACACAGTTCAAAGCTGTGGCAGCTTGATGCTGAGATGCTGAGTCTAAGTTCCCCGGGGAACTCTCATAAAAACAAAGTGGCTTAACTAGAACTTTTGAAAACTGGAGATACCCATATTTCTACAGGTGTTATTAACTGTGTATCCTTCTACTAGAATGTAAGGAACAGGAGGACAAGAGTTGTTGTATAGTCTATTTACTGATATAACCCAAGTACTTACAAAAAGAAGTCCGCTACTTAATAGGAGCTTCATAAATAATTGTGGAACAAGTAAATACTTAGAAGCTATGAAAGTCGATAAAGTCTGCTGTAACTCTTAGAGTATATAAAGGAAACCTTTAAGATCTGTTAAAAGCACTGTTATGTTTGCTCTCTGACCTGGCACTGTTGCTAGCACAGATATGGCCTTCTTAAGTGGAAGATTTAGAACAGTTCTGTTCTAAGCCCAACTCTGCATCTAACTTGTTAAGAAATCTTAAGCAAGTCAACTCCCTATGTCTGTGTTCTGTTCTATAAAATAAGATCTTTTGGGGTAAAGCTTTTCAAGAGCTGCTGTAGACTTGGGAGGGATGCATATAGACTTTGCACATTAGAACCACCTGAGAAACTTCTATAGAATGCTGATGCCTGGGCATCGTCTCCAAAAACTCTAATAAATGGTCTTTGTGGAGTTAAGCATTGATATATATCCAGGAATGAGAACCACTGACCCAAAGATCATGGTACAACAATGTTCAAGAGCAGTCTTCCATGCGTGTAAATTAATGTATCCAGGTACATATTTACTGTTAAAGTTGAATGTGAATCACATTAAGCTGACAGTATTGAAATGCGTTTTGTTGAATTGGTCAACATCACCAATGCTACTGCAGACACCAGGGAGGCAGCACAGCCAAGAGTGGCCATAGCTGGGCTCAGTAGGGGTTTCTCCCCATTTTTCAATTTTTCTGCTACCTTTGAGTACACCAACTATTGATTTCCAAACACCTAAAGAGTCACCCCTCACTTGCTCCCCTTCTACACCTATCATTAAAGCTAAGCAGATTGCCCTTCTACAGCTATCCTTAAAGCTAAGCAGGTTATTTTTCATGCCAACCCAGGTGAATCTGGGTCATTTCATGCACTCGTAGGAACTGTGTAGGCTCTGCGCAGTATTTTTTTTCAAGTTGTATATCTTATCATTGAATCTTGAATCTGAAATTTCAGAATCCTCCCATTCTAGCTCCTCAGACTTCCGGAAATCAGAACCAAAATAAATGATTTCTGACTGTGTTTTGAGGCCATCTTAAAAGAACAGCACCTGGAGCCCTCCTGTACCCTTGGGAGCTCAAATTCTGATGGCCACCATCCAGGACCATCTGCTTAATGACACCTCCCTTTTCCTGCTCTCATAATTGGTAGCAGACTACATTTGGAGAGCGGTACCACAGGCACCAGAATTGAGAGCCCTGATCAAGCTAAGAAATTGAAAAGAAAACTTTCGGTCAAACTAATGTTTTGTAGGGTTCCATGATGCCATATTCTCCATAGTTGTTTTTTTAAAATATAAATTTCCCAACTGTTTATTTAAACACGATGCACAAAATGTTACAAATGTCCTCCATTCGTTTTTGTGAAAGCTCACTGCCTAGTTGTTTTGACAGGTTCAGTGATCATTGCAATTGCAAAACACAAAAATGTTCTACTTTGTTTTGTAACTTAAAACTCGGAGTCTCAGTAATCAGAAAATTTTTAGGACTTTGAATGTACAGAGACATTTTTCTTATCTCTTAACAATCACACATCAGGGCCTTCTATGACAGGGCACAGATGGCCTGTCTCATTCCCAACTGCCTGAGAATTTGTACCTTCTCTGTAGATTTCCAGGGTCTCATATGCTCAGGGAGGTCCCCCTCATTGAGCCAAGCCTCCCTGCAGGATAAAATAATCTATAAGGAAGCACTTTGATCCTCCCAAGTGCTATGCAGGTGTTGCTGGAGAACAGGATGTATGGGAGCTTCCTGGTGAAATCTGAAACTGCTCCCCATACACAGAGGGCAATGAGAGACTGAAGAAAGAGGCAGATCACTCCAGATTGGTAGATGGTAGTCTTAATAAGCAAGGGAACTTACATACAACCCTTGCACTGGGTGACCACAAGATGAGTAGACCGTTAAACATTTACAGGGAGGCATTATGAGGTTCAGTCACAGATTCAATCCAGATGGTCTCAACAATAGCTTATCTCAAGGCTGTGTCCTTGGGGCAGCCTGTAGTGCGGAGAAGGCAAACAGAATGCATATTCCAAGAATGGGGGAGGGGGTGAGAAGCCTCTCATTGTCCCAGAGTGATGTTTATATTTTACATTCCCACCAGCAATAGATGAGTGACAGGAACTAATTTTCTCTGCATCCTCACTAGCAATTGTTCTTGTCACTGTTTTTTATTTTTTATTTTAGTAATTCTGATAGATGTATAGTGAAATAGCATTGTTTTTAATTTGCATTTTTCTAGTAGGTTGAACATCTTTTCATGTACTTATTTGTCATCTGCAAATCCTTTTGAGGGCAATTTCAGTTTAATGTTCTTTGTCCAAGTTTTAGTTAGATTGTTTACTGTTGAGTTTTGAAAGGGTTTAAAAATATATTCTAGGTACCAGACTATATTGTTGGATCCTACTATGTTGGATATCTGACTACAAATCTTTGCTTCCAGTGTGTGTAGCTTGTCTTTGAACTCCCTTAACAGGGTCTTTCTCATAGCAGACGTTTTTAAATTCAATAAAATCCAATTTATCAAATTTTTATTTTATGGATTGTGTTTTTGTTGTCAAGTGCAAGAACTTTTGCCTAGCCCTAGATCCCAAAGATTTACTCCTAAGTTTTGTAGTAAAAGTGTTACAGTTTTATATTTTACATTTCAGCATGAGACTTGGTCAAGGTCCATATTTTTAAATTTATTTTATAATGAAAAATTTGTTTTTAAGGACCAGAGTTAATAGCACAATCATCTTAACAGTCGTTACTACTATCAATGTTTTTCTTCCTAAAACAACTGTCATTTTTGCTCAGGGAGACACTGAAGCAGGCACTGTGGGGATTTCTGTGACAGCCCTTCCTCGCAGGGCCTGGGTGCTAGTTCTAAAGGATGACCCCTGTCATTGATTGTGTGCACACAGGCTTCTAACAAGCCAAGGATGCCTGAGTCACGATTAAGCAAAATGAGTTAAGTGAAGAATTGTGGGAATGAAAACCTGTAAAGGCTAAGTAAAGAGAAAATAATTGGGGATCAGAGAGCATTGTTACATGGTAGAAGACAAAAATCAAACCCGGAGATGTGGCCAAAGGAGTGGTGAGAGACCAGTGGGAATGTGGGCAGGAGCAGAGTGCAAATCTGAGAAAGTGGATGAACAACTTCAGGGCTCAGACTGCTGATCCCCAGAGAAGAGGGGAGGGGAGGGGACAGGACAGCAGGGCGGGGAGAAAGAAATTCTGTTGGAGTCATTTCTGCCGGGCACCGGGAGCGGCAGGGAAAGCTCCGAAGGAGCGAGTGACAACTGCGACTGGGGCAGCCCTGGAGGAAGGCGGGAGCTGCGCAGAAGGCTGTAGCTTTGGCCAAGCCTTCTAGCCAGATTAGAAGGTGCGACGGGGAGGGACCTTTCAGCGGTCGCAGCGCCAGCACTCCCGCCCGGGAAGATCTTCCTTCCACAGCCCAGCGGCGGTCCCAGTCTGCGCGCCTCTGTCCCCGCGCGCTTCGGTTCCCAGCTCCGGGAACCAGGTCTTTTCTTCCCAGCGCGCCCATCGACCATGGATGGCAGCTCTCTGCTCTCAGTCCCAAGGTAAGACCCTTTCCCCCCCCCCAACTTTGCCCAACCCAGTGCCCAGCAATCTCCGTTTTCGCCCTGGGTCGCTCAAACTTGCCCTGGGGGCGCCCGGGTCTGCGCGGGGCTCCGGCGAACTAGACCGAGGACTCTGCACCCCCAGTTAATTCGGGCCGGGGCTGGGCGAGGAGCGCTTGGGAGAAGGTGGTCCCTGTCAACTGCCCGGGGCGCCAGGCTGGGTGCGGCCTTGGAGCGGAAGTGGCACGGATGGGGGTCAGCCGCCTGGAGGGCCGGGACCTGGGGTCTATTGTGCCCCAGGAAGCTGGAGCCGGACTGTATGCGGACGCAGCCTGGAGAGGTTTCGCACCTTGTAGGGAGGCGGTTTCCGCGGTTCGGATGAAAATAGGAGGAAGCAGGACTAGGGCAAACTACCCCCCATCCCGTCCACCCAGATCTGGGTGAGTGTCAGCGGTTGCTGGGTAGGGATGGAGTGAGGATGTAAGGAGTGGGGTGGGGTGGGAGTGGGGGGAGATTGCCCCTAACCCCTGACCAAGACTAGGGACAGAAAAGACCTCCATCCGCCCCAGTCCCACCCGCCTCTGCTGCCCACACCCCCTGCCAGACCGCGATTCCTCCCGCACGTTTGCGGAGCGCATTCCCTGACTCCACCCAGCCCTGGGGTCGCCACGCCGGTGAGTCAAGGACGCCCCTCCGACGCTGCCGGGTGGGAGCGACGTGTTTCCCTGGTTTGCGTCTGCCCGATCTTCTCCCTCTTTGCCCTGTTCTGCGCTCCTCCGATTCAGTCCTTTGCGAATTTGAGAAACTGAGATTTTTCTCTTTTCATCCGCATAAACCTCAGGGGTAAATTGAGGCGGTAGCCCTGGCGGTGTTCTGCCGGCCGGGCAGGTGACTTTTGCGCTGTTGGTGCTGGTTGCTGAGCGTCCACCCATAGCCTGCTCATCCTTTACTACCCCCTTTCCCCAGCAAACATCCAGGCATCACCCAGCCGACATGATCAGGCACTGGGATAAACATTTGAAGCTCGCATTCTTGGAGAGCAGCAAAACCCAGCAAGCACAGCCTAGGCACACATGTAGCAAGTACTATATTGCCCAGGAGCCGCGACGGGGGTGCGAAGGGAGTGGGGGTGACCGAGGGGGACGGAGACTGCTTTTCAAAGTCGTCAAAGGCTGCCACCTAGAGACGCGAAGTGCTTATATTCTGGAATGAAATAGAGCTTTCCCAACTCCACGGGCATTTATTTACTCCTTAAGCATCCCTTGCTGTCCAGGTAGCATAGGGCTCTAAAAAGGCGCGCTGTGTTTTCTGTGCAGGGCCTGTCAGCTCTCCAGTGAAAAATATCCAACCTTGGGGCCAAACAAGGTCACGATACCACTGAGCCTTTCCATTTTGTCCTAATGCATGAAAAGGACAGTACAAACCGCAGAAAGATTCTTTTAGACTTAAAAAGTATATTGTCACTGGTTTTTAGATACGAGTGTGAGGCATTTTGAAAGTCAAGCAAACTGAGGGATCACTTCCTATACCATGTACTCTATCGCCTGAGGTCATTAGAACTGAAAGGGTGAGCCCTGTGGTTCCTACATTCCCGTAGAGACACTTTTGATAAGAGGTTGCTTGTTTTAAATCCCGTTATGCAGATCAATATTACTGTGCTTGAATCGGGATTAGATTCCTATTCAAAAGCTTGGACAGCTTTTAAAATATTAGAGATGCATTATGCCAACGATTCCTCAAGATTATTTCTATCGTGGTCCTATGAAATGACCTGTTAAAGAGCCAGCCAAATAATATCGCTCTGTATTTTTTAGTAGCCTATAAAAATGCTAATAAAGATTTAACAATTCTGAGCGTTACTGTTTATTCACCAATACACATCATATTTCCACAAGTCAGTGTAGTAATTCAGCTAGTTTATTGGCATCCTTATTCATATAGAAAATTCACTTAACTACTCGATGAGTTAATTTGATTTTTTATTTCCTTGAATACAAGAAACGATTTCCTTTCTATAATATTTAGTTGGAAGTGATAGGTATTGATCGGCAAAAGTGAACTAGAAATTTAAAATATTGTGTAGAAATATTATATTAGTATACCACTTGTCCACAAAACTTTGAAATTTAAAGAATTGATGACAGAATATACAAGCTTTTTGAAAAAAATGTCAATAATCAGGGAAAATCAAATTGTTATTAATCGAGACTTGCATAAGAAATGGTTCTAGCCCTAGTGAGCTTAGCATATAATTTCAACATGCCATTGTTTTTTATTCAATTTTTCTCAAACTATAGTCTCTGAATAAAAAAAAAAAAAGCAGCTGCAAAAACAGGTGGAAGCTGTAAGAAATTTTGACACAACCACAGGAAAACAATGAAAGCTTAGAGCATGCGGGCACATGAGTTAAAAAGTTTGTGTGTATTCCCAAGAAGTCTAAGAATCCAGACACTGAAACCTTTACCTGCACATTTCTTTTTTGAGATCAAAGAAGTGACATATGGTTTGAGAGAATTTCTCTCTAAAAAATTAAATAATATTCAGACCACTGTGCTTACTTTTATTCCTTTCATTTAAATACATATTACATGGCCTAATTATTGACATAGTTAACAGGACATCTTAGAGTAGCTAGGGTTTCAGAAGTACAAGTTAGTTTAAAAATATATAAAGGTATTGTATTAGCTTTCTAGTTGCTTCAACAATTAGTTGCCACACAATTAGTGGCTTAGAAGGATACACGTTCATTTTACCTTGCAGTTTTGTCCATCAGAAGTCTGGCCTGGGTCTTACTGGAATAGTCAAAGTGTTGGCAGGGCTGCATTCTTTTCTGGAGGCTTCGGGGTGGAAGGGAATCTGTTTCCTGCTTTTTTCCAACTTCCAGAGGCTGCCTGCATTTCCTGCCTCAACTCCTGACACTCTTCCTCCATCTTCCTATCACTCTAACCTCTGTCCTCTTCTTCTTCTAGGAACTCTGGAGATTGCATTAATCTCCAGATAATCCAGAATAATCTCCCTATGTCAAGGTCAGCTGAGCAATAACTTTAATTCCATCTGAAATCTTGATTCCACTTTGCCACACAACAACATAATCACAGGTTCTGGGGATTTAAACATTGACTTCATGGAGAACCCATTATTCTGCTGTCAGAGCACAGGCGTTAATTTAAAAATGTATCATGCTGGCTCTCAAATGGCAGTTGAGATTCTACTAGGGTTCTATTTGGAATTTCTCTCTCTCTCTCTCTCTCTCTCTCGCGCGCGCGCTCTCTTTCCCTCCACCCCCCTTTCCTTCCTCCCCCTTCCTTTTTTTTAAAGATGCAATTTTATTAAATCTTTTAATTAAAGTTTGTACTTAATATTATTTTATATTTGTTTCATATGTATAGCATAGTGGTTAGAAAATTACCTACTTTACCAAGTGGTCCCCCTGATATTTCCAGTACCCACCTGGCACCCTTCATAGTTATTACAATATTGCTGACTATACTTCCTATGCTGTGACTATTTTGTAACTACCAATTTGTACTTCTTAATCCCTTCACCTCTTCCACCCAGCCTCCCAACCCCCTCCCCTCTGCATCCTTTTTTCTTAAATAAAGGAAAAGAATGACAAGGCTATTTGTTCCTCCACTGTAATATGTGACTCATTCAGTGCAGCCAAGCTGAAACAACCACCAATTCCTGAAGCTTATTCAAGAACATAAAGCCAGGTCAGTGTAGACCTACAGAATTCACTTTTTGGGACATATGTTTGTTGTAATGGTCATTCAGCAAATATCTCTAATTGTGCCTCTAAGCATAGGTGGGATTACACTTGCTAGTCTCTGTGGTAGAAGGCATGGCCATGTGACTTGCTTAGGCCAGTGCAAAGTGTGCAGAGAGATGTGTGTCTGTTCCAAATGGAAATTTAAAAAAGGCTCTATGTGATTTGCCTCATTTCTCCCACTTTCTGCCATAGCGAATAACATTTTCATATAGTGGCTGCTTTGTCAGCCTGAGTTTCAGCATGAACAGAACTTGAAGCAGAGCCCTCAGCCAATCCATGATGGGCATGTGGTAGGAGCAAGAAATAGACCTTTGTGTTTTAATCCTCTGAGATTTCAGAGTTATCTGATACTACAGCATAACCTAGCTCACCACACCTAACCCTGCCGCCTTGGGGTAAAATGGTAGGTGGTCTCTTGTGAAGGTTTCCAAGGGACCTCACAGAATTCTCTTACTGCTCTTGACTTCCAAAGCTCCCCATCACTAACAGTATACTCCTGGATGTAGTGATGTGAGGGAGGGTTGGAGAAAGGGAGGAATGGCACTCACCCTGATCAGTTGTTGAAGCAGTCAGGAAGCAGGCCCTACGGGCCAGCCCCAGGTAATAACAATAAATACTGCAGCCTACAGTGCTCTCCTCCTAGGCACACAGAGTGTGAACTAGGAATCACACTCAACTGACATCAGTTCACACATTTCGTATTTCACAGATCATACAGCTGCTGCAATTTAAGGATATAACAGTGAACCATATATACATTTAACTCATGCAAATTCAGTACTATATGTTTATTTTCTTTTCTGTCTTTATTTCTCTGTCTCTTTTTATTAAAAAATGTAGTAAGCTTATATTTAGCTGGTATAGTCTATTGCGTATTGTACCTTGCTATATAGTACACACAAATCACTTTTGAAGGCCTTTTTTACAAACTCCAACTTGCCATAATTCATAACAAGCCTCTTATGAGATTTGCAAAGGTCATTTTGACTTCACACACCGTTTTCAAGATAGGCAATGACATTAGACCTTAAACCCCCATTAGATGTTTCTCATACTGCACAGTGATTGGCAAAACAATGATTTTGGTGGCATGTCGACACAAGAAGAGGAAGATTGGAGAATCCATCATCAGACAACAAACACTGAGCAGACATTCCCTCCTGACACCTTCCAGATACCGGAATGGACTAAGACAGAGTTCCTGACTTCCTTGCATGTCACCTTGGGGGCAAAGGGATTTTAGCTGGAAGGAGACAGGCTAGGAAGTAGATATGCAGCACACACTAACTGCAGTTTATCTTTTCATTTCTTGAGTGACCCCTTGAGAGAGAGTCTAAGACCTCACCAAATCAATCTTACTTGATTCACAGCAGCATTTGACATAATTGACAGATGGTCCCTAACTTATTAAAACAATTTTTCCCTAATGAGGAATGTACCTATAAAATATGTCTTTTGAAATATCAAGTGCTTTTCTCTCTGTGCTGGAGAGATGGGAACCCACTGAACATGGTTAGAGCCATAAAGGACTTTAGTAAAGGCCACCTCACCCAACCCCCTTCTTTACAGATAAAGAAACTGAAGTCAAGAAAAGTTAAATCAGGGGTCCTCAAACTACGGCCCGCGGGCCACATGCAAATACAAATATTGTATTTGTTCCCGTTTTGTCTTTTTACTTCAAAATAAGTTATGTGCAGTGTGCATAGGAATTTGTTCATAGTTTTTTTTTAAACTATAGTCCGGCCCTCCAACGGTCTGAGGGACAGTGAACTGGCCCCCTGTTTAAAAAGTTTGAGGACCCCTGAGTTAAATGAATCAATCAAATCTTATAAATATTTAGAGATAGAGCCAAGAATAAAGCCCTAAGTTTCTGATCCCTTTACTTGGCACTGCATTGGATTTGCTTAAGATAATAATAATAATAATAATCTCTAAAATGTAGTTAGAAGCTCTTGGAATTTTCTGGAATTTGTCTGTCACCCATGTCTTCTTTATGTCACCTTCCTTATGTTCCTTAAGAAATACACTATTTCATGTCTCTATTTCACTTCAGCTTCTAGAAACCCCTGGGACAAATGTAAAGTTTGGTCATAACAACCTTGTGGGAGCTTATTACCTGAATACCTGTGCTGTTTTTAACCATGATACTGACCTCTTGTTATAATTTCTATTTTCCTTAGCACTGAATTTTAACTTGTTTTTTTACCATTTTATTCTATATATCTTTTCTGTTAGCTGTCATAAGTTCCTAGTGGGACAAGATGAACTATGCATCATTAAATTCGTCATGCAATCAATCAATTACTTTCTTTATAACCAAAGCAAAAAGAAAAAAAAAAGGTTTCTGCACATTAGAGGAATTAAATTGATCTGTGGCAAATGGAACGCATATAAAATAATGGTCTATTCATATCTAATTAGGCTTTCTTTAATGAGACTGATTATATCTGAAAAGCTATAAGTAGTTACTTTGAAATGATTGTTATAATATTATGATTAAAACAAAACCAACAGCTTTAGAATAAATATATAATAAAATAGAATGCTAACATTTTGAGATGTATTTCTCAATTATTTAACACGATGTTACACACAAATTTTAAGTATATGTGCATATGTAATGATATCAATTTTTCTAGAGAGTATTAATGATTAAAAGTGTCCTTTTTAGTTCATACATTTTATATTTTAGCGTACTTTGCTTAGGTATTAATGCATTTAATAAAATCAGAGAAATCTTAAAATATTTGATTTTGCTTCCAGAGAGACAAGGAGAATTTGTAATGTTTCTCTTTTTATTCTTCATATTGTTTAACAACACACTTAATTTTTTTTTTGTCCTAAAAATCTATAAGTTTGAACATAATAATAAGAACATAGTAAGAATGAAATAATTGACTTTTGACAGATTGTGCCTATGAATAGACTTATCCATTCACTCACAGTTGGAGTAGTCAGTTTAAAGTAAATAATTTATCTGAGTAACTCAAACCAAAATTCAGATAAAAAATAAGGAAACGCCAAACTGGTTTGGGTCAGTGGATAGAGCGTCGGCCTGCGGACTGAAAGGTCCCAGGTTCGATTCCGGTCAAGGGCATATACCTTGGTTGCGGGCACATCCCCAGTAGGAGGTGTGCTGGAAGCAGCTAGTCGATGTTTCTCTCTCATCGATGTTTCTAACTCTCTATCCCTCTCCCTTCCTCTCTGTAAAAAATCAATAAAAATATATTAAAAAAAAAAATAAGGAACCAAAAAAATATAAATAAGTAAAGAACCAAGTGAAGTCTTTTTTTTTTTTTTTCTATATAAAATCTTGGCCCTGCATAATGTGTTCATTGCTGACTCATGCATTTAATATAACCTGCATATTTTTAATTTTTACTTTTTTTCTAAATGAATTAACAGTGCTTTAAAATAGCAATTAAAAAGTGCATATACTCCATGTGTGTAATTTGCAACAGGTCAGGCATCTGTGCTGGCATTCTGTTAAACTGTTAGTCTTCCTTTCTTGCAATGGTGAAAAAATGTGACTGTGTTGAAATCATGTCATTTAGAAAATGAGCCACAGTTTTATCACATGAGTCACTTTAAAAGAAGTGTCTAAAGAAAAGATTCAATATCCAGAGAGCATGTTATCCAGAGAAGCTGTCATCTCCACCTTAATCATACTCAGTCATTGTAGATGGTAGACATTCCTCATGAAGGAGAAAGGATATGGACAAAATATTAATAATGACATTTTCCTCAGTATTTCTACTGGGTCTGAGATCTGTTCCATAGGATGGGGAAGGGCATATATAAAGAAGAAGGCATAAAAGGTGAAGATCTAGATCAAGGTTTAACTTTGAAGTTTAGATGGGGCTGGTATGGATATTTGGGGAAAATGTATAAGGAGAAAGGCTTATTTACTTACTTGAAAAGAAAGTATGAAACCTAGTGACTTGAATGCCATCCTCATCATGTGAGGATAACTAGAACCTGAAAAGGGGCCCATAAATTTACTACAAAGAAGATTAAATGACATTAAGTAATTTTAAAAAATAGTTAATATGTTTGGGAATTTATCCTTAAAAATAATAAAATATATAAAATTTGTTTTATCAATATCTTAAAACTACAAAGTAAATGTGAATTATAAACAAATAATGAATTGTTTTGATTGGATTGGAAGATCATAATTATTCCTTCATAATTGTATATTAACATAATACTTTTTCCCACAAGATCATAAACATTGTCAGTTCTGTAAAGATAGTCAATAACTTCATCAATTTTGCCAATGCTCCTTTTAATTCTTTGATTTTCAAATACTCCTGTGAAGAATCTGTCTACCATCATCCTCATTGATTTTCTCCTTTTCCGGTGTGAACTGATCTCACCCTGCCAGACTCTCACTGGGTGTTGGTTTGACATGTGATAAGGAGCTCCCTAGCATTAGAATTGTCATTTTAATTGATCAGCATTTTACTTAAATAAAAGTCAAATCAGCAACCACCCAAGGTGTTGAGCAGTGGGCAGAGATAAACACTCGGCTTAGATGGGGAGGGATCTTCACTGGAGACTAAATTGTCAGTGATCAGTCCATTTGCTTTCCTACATATTCTTGAAATTGCAGTGACTAGCTAATGAATAGCAAAGACACCAGAACTTTGGGAGGACAATTTTCAATGTACAATTACCAGATTTTCTCCAGGGAGTGACACTGCTGAAAATCTTTTTAATTTTCACAAACATTAGCTGTAGATGAGCAAATTATCTAATGGAGCAATACAGGTGCAATTGAATGTTTCACGCACTCAAACAAGCTTTTCTGGGAAATTTTCCACTATAGTTAAGATTACAGAAGTCTTTCTGCTTCCAAAATATCTCACAGTTATTAGTCTGTTTGTAATGCACAGGTATTAATTTGAATTGAATGTGTGAAAAACACCAAATGGTGTTCCAGAAAGATAGGAGACCCTCCATAAATGGCAATCCCCTTCTCTTCCCTTTTTATAGGACCACAATTTTGCTCCAAGTCTAAACGGCAGCAAGTAGCTCAATTGGATTAAAACTGTGTCATCGGTTGTCTGACAGTGTCTGTAGTGACCAGAGCCTTGGTGAGATAGATCCAGTCTAATCCCTATAGTCATTGATTCACTGATCCCTATAATGGGTCCCACATGCTTCTGAGGTGGGTGACAAAAACGCTGCCATGGAAAGTAGCTCCTTCATGAAGAGCTTATCTTATATCAACTATAAGATAAATATAAACCTCTGAAAAATAAAATTTATTTATTCATTTATTTACTTAGTATAGATATTGACCCCTTATTGCATGCCAGATATTATCAGCTGGGTATGCAATAATAAACACAAATAAAGCCACTTCTATTGTCATGGAACTTCAATACCAACGAGACAAAAAAACATTAGTCAAATATCATCAGTGGATGTAGAGCAAATTGGCAGGTGTGCTCCAAAGGAAAAGAAGTGGTCTTTGAGAACGTATAACAACAAACAAGACTTAAATGGGAGCGGTCAGAAAGTCCTCATAAAGAAGACTGCTGTGGCAGTCAGAATAGAGTTGGAAAGGTGCTGAGGCAAGAGAGAAGCAGTGGAGTATTTAGACTACTCCAGGTGGCTGCCTGGAGTGCAGGAAATGAAAAAGAATAGAATCATGTATGAGACCTGAAAGTTAGATTGGGGCCAGATTATGTTAAGCCTTGGAGGCCACTGGTTCTTCATCCTAAAAACAGTGGGATGTCATTGTTTTTCAAGCTAGAGATGGCTAGAAGCGCTACTTGAGATAATGCATATAAAGGAAATAGCCAAGTGCCTGGCATATTTTAAATGTTCCATAAACAGGAGCTGTTATGGTTGCTTATTAATTAGTAGCAACTGTCATTAGGAGGACACTTTAAAAATATTTCTTGAGCTTCAAGCTAAGGGCATCCTGAACCAAAAATCCAATAGGTTGGCCATATGCCATGCAGTAGGGAAGGCAACCCAGAGCATCCAAAGAGCTCCTTTATGGTATGTATGGAGATGTATGTTAGTTACCATGTTCTCAACTGCACATACAAGGAAGAGTTCATACTGCCCCATACCTCATGCCATACCCTTTTCTCATTCCCAATTATAATCACCTCAATTTTGATTCTTTTGGTATTTTTCTTGTTTTTCTGGTGGGTCCCATGTTCACTTTGTAAAATTGGCAGTAAAATTCAGTCTTTGGACTCTGACCTTTCAAACTCCCTGTGACCTTAACTTGCCTTTGATTCTTCCCACTCCTGGCTATTTTATTCATCCCCGGAATGGAGCTGGAAGTGGTTGGTCTCTTGGTCCTATTATAAAGGGTAAAATAACACAAACTATGCTGAAAAAGAAAAAAGCAAAGTACAATCACGATTATCTTGAATATTTTATTTTCACAGGGCCCTGCTCAGGTCTGAACAAGAGGAAAGTAGGTGAAGAATGCAGTTAGGGACAATTTGGACAATAAATAGGAAATTGTTTGATCGGATGATCAACAGTGAACACAGGCACTGATTAAATTCACTAGATCATTGCTGCATTTCCCTGTTGCCTTGTTTTATTGCACAGTCATGGAAGGAACAAATCTGTGAGTGTGGTATCCATACTGCTGTACACTTGCTGACCTTTTGCAAGAGAATCAGTCACAATTAGCTTCACTAAACTGGGCTGCTGTTGTACCCTGGCGTTTCCACATCAGTCTTGTATACTTTGCAACAGACTAATAACTATGGCTTAATAAGAAGCAACACTATTTAAAACTTGATTCCTCGTTTCTCTTGGTGACTTTCCTTTCCTTTTAAGGATCACAGTTATTCAACCAAGAAGAAACAACTGCTGATCTTGGGTGGCCATCTAAGTAGTCTCATGGACATGGTGATTACCAGGGGGTGGGGGAGGTGGAGGAAGGTATAGGGAAATAAATGATGATGCAAGGATGGAAGGAGACTTGATTTGGGGTGACGAACATATAATACAGTGTTCAGATGATGGGTTGTGGAATTGTGCAGCTGTATAATTCTGTCAGCTAGTATCACCCCAATAAATTCAATAAAAAGGAAAATAAAATAATTAACAAAATATTAATTATTATTTCATCCTAAATGTTTATTTCCAAGGCTTTCTAATGAAGACTTCCTTAACAATTGGGAAACAGTCTGACTCACCCAAATTTCAGTGGTTTCTGTAGGTCAATTCTGCCCTCAGATATACTGCTCACTAGCTTTCTTCCACTGCCTTCTCCTCAAAATAATACCTTCTTTACCCCCATCTTATTCGGCCAAAGTAATAGAAGAACCTGCATTGAGGCAAATAGACTCACAATTCCTCTGAAAGCAATCTCTATAAAAACAAATAGAAAAAGAGAATGGCAGGTGTCCCGTTGTTAGTTATCCAGCTTTTTCTTTCTATTCTCAACAAGTTCTGCTCTTGTTGAGATTGTGAGTGGAGATCCCTTAAATATTCACATATATATTCAACCTTTCAGATCATTTGGAAATTGTCTTCCCATGATATTCAATACACAACTCTTTTGGAACATTTACTTTACTTTGGGTGTTGTGTTGACAGCTCTTTGTTGTGAAAAAAAAAAAATCCAAAGGTATGTAATTGGAAGACTTAGGTATTAAGATCATATTCTTTGACTTTGGCAAAATTATTTAACTACTTGTCTATTAATGTTTCCTGATCTGATTCACATTATTTGTAAGCAGAAAAATACTAGGCAACCTATGTGAAAATTTTTATTTTACACAAGTAGCATTCAAATGTTATTTTGCTTAATCTTTTACATGTTTTACTTGTAAATGTTGCTTTTCTTGTCTCCTCCAAAACATCATGAACTCCATGAAGGTGAAGATTTTATCTGCTTTGTTCACTGCAGTATCTTGACCACTTCACACAATGCTTGGTGCTCAGTAGCTATTTACTGAAAGAATGGAAAAAGGAATGTGCAAAGAGATTCCTACCTTGTTTATCATTGCTTAGAAAAGATTATGGCTTCTCTGCTTTTTCTGCTTACAAAGTGGCTGATGAAACTGCGGACAATTATTAGAAAGAAATTCCATTTTTAATTGAGCATTTCAGGAGAAATTAAATGCCTGTGTGTTTGTGGAAGATCTTGCCTTAGAAAGTGAGACGCTCAGAGGTAATTCTGAATCAGTGACCAGAAATTCTGGCATCTATACTAATAAAAGGGTAATATGCTAATGAGACCAGGTCAACAGGACATCTTCTGGAAGTCCAACTTCCTTCCAGACAAAGCCACAGTGGCGGGGGCCGAAGCAGAGGTGGTTAGGGCCGATCAGGCTGGCAGGAGAGCAAGCCGTTAGGGGCAAGATCAGGCCGGCACGGGGGAGCAAGCAGTTAGGGGGCGATCAGACCGGCAGGCAGAGGCAGTTAGGGGCGATCGGGCAAGCAGGCAGGTGAGTGGTTAGGAGCCAGCGGTTCCGGATTGTGAGAGGAATGTCCAATTGCCAGGTTAGCCCTGATCCCAGCAGTCAGACATCCCCTAAGGGGTCCCAGATTGGAGAGGGTGCAGGGCAGGCTGAGAGACAACCCCCTCTCCTGTGCACGAATTTCGTGCACCAGGCCTCTAGTATATAGTAAGCACGACAATTTGCTGATATTAGTCCTTGCACATATAATTTTGGCTGGAGGGATAAGTTTCATTTTACCATGGGGAAGAAGAATCAGGCCAGTCAAGCAATCCTACATTATTATGTCAGGAATACTGAAATAAATAAAGCTTCTTCAGGATTTTTCTCTGGAGTCTTATCACAATCCTGATGTTGCTCCATCTGAGAGGCACATGTCAGCTTCTTTGGAAATCATAATGTAGACACTACAAAAGTTTGTATAAAATATAGTGATCATCTCAAAGTAGGTCTTGAGGAGGAAAAAAGTGTCTGTTCTCTTCGTTGGCATAGTTTAATTTTAATCTGTCATGAGGGAAGACATTTCTAAGTGTGGTGATCGTCTATATAGGACACAGTCAGTTCTATTCTGCCCAGAAACAGGCTAGTAAACTGATTCCTGCTGAGTTCCCTCCCTGAGCTGCAGTTAATGGCTCCTCAACCTACAGGCTTCACTTTCCTCTCTTTGCCTGTTCCACATAGAAGTTCTATGGCCTGTTTGCGACTATAGTTTGTAATGAATATTAAACTTGCAGGATTTCTCTCAGAAATGTTTACAGCACTCTTGAACACTTTAGAAATAAGGGAATGACTGTTTAAGGCACTGAGCTGCCTGGCAGTCTCTTTACATAATCTCTCTAGATGGATTTGCTCATTCTCTGCTCTCAGTTCACTTTTCTCAGTGACATCTAATGAGGCAACAGCATAAACCTGCTGTGCCAATGGCTATGTTGTCCTAATAATGATGAAACACGTTCATCTGCTCAGTCTCAGTAAAATTCCATGCTCTGCTTCCCCTAGAAAGAATGAAATGTGATTTCCAAGAACAAGTCAAGGTTTCTTAAATTTTGGTTACTTGGGAATCTATGGAATTATAAAATTATATATATATTCATATTTATTTTATGGTATTTTTAGTGAGCAACCTTTTGGTTGTGATGATTTATATAGGGCATAATACTCATGCTCTAATTAATAATAATTGCATGTAGTTTATAGCTATTTAATCATTTGTGTTCTGATTGCTTTTTTCTCTCATCATCTACCTTTAGAATGCAAAGAATTCTTACCCTATCAAATTTTAACTCAGAAATAGCTCCTGCTGAATGAGTGAAAAGAGTATTCATAGTTAACCTTCCAAAAGAGATTCAGGGCCCAGCTGTAGGCCTTGGTTTCATCTTCTGAAATCAAATAGTTTGAGTATAGGTAGCTTTAAGGAAAAAAATAAGAAAATGATATCAGTGAAAAATCAATCATTGAAATTAATTTGGATGAAAAATACAGTTGAACTCTTTGATAATGCCTAATAGTACCTTGGAAAGGAACTAGTGGTTAAGAATATAACATGCACAAAAAGAAAGAATGCTGCTATATCATTTTGAAAAATGTTTTGTCAGGTAGGCTAAATAATGACCCTTGCAAAAGGATAATTGGCTTAAAAATAACTTATCTGTAAATTGTGTAAAGATATAATTTAGCCAGTAATATCAATTATTTCAATTTCTGAAGGGCTGCCCAAATGAAAACTTTATTATTTTTAACTAAAATTTCCCTCTCAAATATAAAAGCTTAGAGGAATACCACAAAATCTCTCAAACATTCTTTGCACATTGATAATGATTTACAGATTGATTTGGCTCATGTACTTTTTTTCATGAAGTGGAAAAATGCAGATATGTATTTCTTTTGCAAGCTCAATGTATTTAAGCATTATATAATTAGGGCCTAAGATGATGATCTGCATTTTGCCTGGATTTTTATTAATTCATTTACTTTTATTTAGTTGAGTGAATTCGTGAGAGGAAGAAGTGGATGTTTGATTCTTTGCTGCATTTTTGCATCTCATTCTAAAATCTGATCATCTTGAAGTGGCATTTTAAAACTGAACTCCAGTGAAGGGTCATACAAAAATTGATCATTCTACCTGCCTTAGATATTGGATTGTGCTGCTCAACTTCCATTAGGGTAAAATGCTTTATGGGGAAGCAATTTAGATCTGGCAAGGAGGCAACATGCATTCTATCTAAATTCTGTATTGGAGTCACTTACCTAAGCTTTTTCTGCAAAGTGAAATCTTTAAACACAATGACAATTTTTATAACACAAAAAATACAAGGTTAGTAAGATTATCAATAAATTAACATATTATGTTTTCTCTTCCCGGATATTTTGATAGGGATAAATGTCCTCTAAAGTATGCCTGTTTCCATGAAAGAGATTGTGTAATATATATTAAGACTATATTTTCTAAACTAAAAACCAGGACACCTATTCTACAAAGTTGCCTTTTTAAAGTACAGTCCAGTAAATGATTTTAAATCAGGTCCATCTTAAAAAATATAAGCTACATGGTCAGTTTAGCAATACATTAACCTTCATAAAACAAGAAGACAATTTTATTATTATCATTGCTGTTTTTGCTGTAGCTTGCTGCTATGGAATGAAATGCGTGAATAACTAAATATCTTTTGGTCACCTAATTATTTACTTCCTTCTCCCTGTTACTGTTTCTAATTCTTTATGAAAAGCTCTTTGGGAGATAGGTCAGTTCTATCTAGTCTGATCTTCTCCTCTGCTCACAAACCTTAGATCTCCCTTGTCCTACCCACATTTCTTTCAACTTTGAAACCACTGGTACTATTTCCTCCCTTTGTGCATCTTTTCCTACACTTACAAGTAACCTTTAAAAGCCTTTGAGTTTTAATTCCAGTCATGTAACAAAGTTATTCATCAATCCTCTTGCTGAAAATGACGACCTAAATTGCAAGAAAACATTTTTAAATTTACCAAAAGAACTAAACAATTGATAAGAAAATAAGGAATTATTACCTAAATATCAACAGGCCATCAAAGATAAATAGAAAATCTTAGAAGCATTCAGAAAAAAATTAAATATATATATATATTTACAACCCAAAAATTAGATTGGCAGCTGACTTCACAAAAGCAAAAATGGGATTTCAAAGATAATGAAGTGATATCTTCAATGAGTGAAGGAAAACAATTGCCAGTTTAGAATTCTATGCTATTGACTTGCATTGAAAAAAGGACTAGAGCATGCCTAAGGTAAGTATTGTATAGAACCTGACTTACGGGGAACTTAAAGAAACTGAAATAAATGTCCATAAAATCTGTTGTCCTGCTCTACTCCTCATATTAATTTTAATGTTAAATATATTAAGCTTGAGAAGCACAAAGTGTGCTCTTTGTTTGTCAATACCCATGAACCAGGTTGGAAAAGTCTACAATTATTATCTACAAGATGTAAATTACCTTTGATGCATCAAAGATGTGAAGCTCCATCTAAGACAAAAATCCAGCCTATTACCCATGGGAGATGCTATCTGAAAATATGCATGCAACCTTTGAACCTTTATCAGATATTTTTTAATTGTTACAACCTTATTATCTAGCTACTATTGTTCTTTTTAAAGGCAGGCCTGCTGTGAGTGTATCTTTCTCTTTGAATGATACTAAAACTTCTGTTTCTTTTTTTTTCCACCGCTCTCCTCTCCTCCTCTTCTGCTTCCTCTCCACATCTGCTGGTGTTTGTAACTCCTTTATTATGGGTGTGGCCCTCTCCATCAGCCATGTGGGTAGTTGAGCCAAACTCACCCACCTGCCTCTCTGCTGCCTTGCCCGCCAGGAACCACTCCCAGGAATCCAGGTTGGTTGTAGTGTGTGGGGTACAGGGGATTTTAATACTAGTACATCCAAGTCAAGACCAGGGCCTCCTTTTTTATTCCGGCATACCATGAGCCCCCCTGGGTACCCAAGCCTCAAATATTTTACCCTGCTTTTGCAGGCTTCCTGGTTTACGGCATCACTTCCACCAGAATGCAAACTCTGCTGTGCACCTTAGCTATTTTTGCCATCAAATTGTACTCTTTCTGTGTCCTATCCCTTCTGGTCCTGCTATCCTCTTCTAGTTTAAAAGGCCCTAAACCATTAATAGGGAATTCAGTATAAAGCTCAGACAGAAATTCTTAGGCAGAGCTATCCTCATCCCAGAAATCACAAATGGATGATGCTTTTCTATTTCTTTCACGAAGGCCTAGTCCTGGCAGCACTTCTGGTGACGCTTCTCAATGACTCAAGTCCCCTCTTCTCGCAAAGGAGCGACCATCCAAGCTGGTGCAGCAGCCAGACATCTCTTCCTGCTAACCCTCACCCTTTGTCTGCATTGCTCTCCTCTGAGCCCCAAACAATTCTTTAGGAGTTAGCACGTGACAAAAGCAGGTGGCGCTATGTGAAGATAGCACGTCACCTGGGAAAGAGCACAGACTTCGGTCAGGTTCAGTTAGGCTTGGACCCCATGTGAAGGCACTTAGTTACATATTTAAAATGTCAGGGATAGTTGTTATTTAGAGGTCTCATAATCAAGTATTTTCCAGGCCAGCACTTGGACTAAAAATGAGTGTAACAGACTCACAAAGATGTTGAATTTAAAGGGGCCTTAAGTCCACCCATTACTACCCAGTATAGCCTGGCTTACAATTTTTTTAGAAGAAAAAAACTCATGTCATTGTCATAGAAGCAAAGAATTAGAAGGAATGTTAGAGGCTACAGTGGAAAATAACATGGTATAGCATTGAGAAGTAGGTCAAATCTCAGATCTGTTATCTACCAGTGATAAAACTTTGGACTCTGTATTAACCTCTAATCCTTGATTTCTCATCTATAAAAAGGAGTATAGTTGCCGAGCCGGTTTGGCTCAGTGGATAGAGCGTTGGCCTGCGGACTGAAGGGTCCCAGGTTCGATTCCGGTCAAGGGCATGTACCTTGGTTGCGGGCACATCCCTACTGGGGGGCGTGCAGGAGGCAGCTGATCGATCTCTCTCATCGATGTTTCTAACTCTCCGTCCCTCTCCCTTCTTCTCTGTGGAAATTCAATAAAATATATATATATATATAAAAAAAAGGAGTATAGTTAAGTGACTATGCAAAATACTTTATAGAGTTCTAGACACCTGCTATGCATTAAATCGTGCTCATTTTTGTTAGAAATACTATAAAGAAGGTTGTATACCAGAGTGAAGCACTTCCCTAGGTATTTTGGTGAAAGAACAGAAACCATTGGAAGCTGAGGTAGTTACCGGAACATATTCTGTACTAAAGCCTAGATGCAGCAGAATGCGGGGACATAATGAGTTTTGACCATCCAAACAAATATACACCTAAAACTTTTTAAAGATTAAGTAAAGCACCTTAGGGATAAATAATTCAATAGTAAGCATCTAACAGCCTTCATGGATAAACATATATTTTGCAACATGAACTTAGCAACAGTGATGTATATATTTTTCCCTTATAGTAAAATAATATATTTGCATCTACACATTTATAGAATGTAAGTCTTAAAGATTTTTTTCATAGACCTTATTAAGAAAAGGGAAAACATGTAAAAGCTAAGCTAGCATGTTCTCTTACTTGATTCTCTTTTCTGAACAAGGAGTTTTCGTTTCAAAATTATTTCTCAAGGTCTTGGTGAAGACTGAGACTCTGAAATAGCTTTTAAAGGTCCAAAGACAATAAAATTGATAGTAAGTGATTAAATGCATGAAAGCATTACTTGCCATCTCCTCTTTACTCAAAGGTATATAGATTATAGCATCTGAAGTACAGAAGATTGTTCAATACAGTTCATTTTATAAGTATATATTTACTTTACATATATTACATATTACTTTGTTGGTATTAACATTGTTCTATAGTACAACTCTTTTCTTATGTTTCACTGGACATATCTGATATATCTGGTAGTGGCCTGAATGAAAAAGTCTCCACTGAACAGTAATCAATATAATTTTTCAGGATAAAAGATTTCAGTACATTACTAGTAAGTACTGAAAATAGGAAATTACCTGCCATTGGTGTTTACTAATTATGTCCCAAATGAAGTAACAATGTTATAATCATGTCATTTTTTTTAACAATAAAGATTGAATTAGAGTGTAATTCATTCGAGGCCAATCTTTCTGCTAAGAGTGAGCTAGTTTGTGGTTAATAATGAATGACCTTTTATACTCTCTTTATTGTCATTTAATAATGCCTCACAAAAAATACACAAACTTAGGTCTTCAACAACATATTCATGATTTGAGAGCAAAAATAATAGCGAAGATGTCAACAACCTTTTCTTAAAAAGAAATAGCTTTCATTTTTAGATAAAATATCATAGTTTCTGTTGCATTGTTACAATGCCCTTTCTTTGAAGAATTATGGTGAGAACAGAGGTAGCAAGGGGTTTTTTAAATTGTCCTTATTTTTGGCAAATGAAAGGTTGGCCACCTTATTATGTTATTGTTGTTGTTGCTATTTTACTAGTCCAAGAGATTTTTTTAAAAGCTTGAAAATTGCAATCTACAATTATTCAGCTGCCTTTAAATGTTGAAACAATGCATATAACAATGGTTTCTAAATATCTTCAAGGTTTGGATAGTTGTTTCCTTGGAAAAGTTTACTAAAATTCTATAGAATTAATGAGGACTTTATTGGTCTTTCAGCCACAAATAAACTGGTGACATATTTAATTTGAACAGATGACATGATAAGAAAATCATGATATGATGTCTCAAAACTAGACAAGAAATATATAAGTATAGAAATAAAAAAACGAGTAAACTTCTTTCTTCTTATCTAGGAGATCAAACTAGAGAAGGAACAGAAGAGTATAAAAGAAAACTTTTCCACCATTCACTTGTCAAAAATGTAAGACAGATTTTATTTGAGCTACTGTAGTAGGAGAGAGAGATGTACTTCAAATACAACAGGGAGAAAATGGGGATTTGTAGCCAGTGGGCAGAGTGAAGGGGTTAGTGAATGGAAAATTTGTAAGAGAAAATATCAAGGATAGGGCAATTCGAGATTTGTTTAAAAGAAGGCTCAGAGTAGCCAAACTAAAGTTAGGAGGGAGTTTTTGCCAATAGATTGGTCAGAATCTGAACATTAGAGAAACTAACACATCATGTGATTTTAAAAACAAATCACATTTTGAAAGACTGACCCAAACCACTGTGTTTTGTTTTGTTTTGTTTTGTTTGTTTTCTGTCATGTAACAAGTTAATCTTTCTGGCTGAGGATAAAATAAGAACATTCACTTTAGCAAACTTTTATTTTGAATCAAGCAAAGCTGTATTTTAAAATCCTCTAAATTCTTCTTGGAGTATATCATTAAATTAATTTTAACCAGAACAACTCAATTCCTTACTCAAGATCTTTTCTGATAGATGTGAATTTTTCCCCCTGGTACTGAGATGAAAGGATTTAGAAGAATGCTCAATAATAAATATCCTTAATAGAACTGAGACAATCCAACCAATGGCAATTACTACAGTTTACTAAAAGCATTTTTAAGAGGGGAAGAAGATAAGGGCAATTGCAAATCTTATTTTTAAAAAATCTGTTAAAATCATTAAACTTCACACTATGTTTACTTGATATGTTAGCAACAAACAACAGCAGCAGGATCCGTTTTCATTAGAACTATCCAGGGAAATTCTCTAAATTATCTCTTTAGATGTGGCTTATCCCACCATCTGTTACCACCGCAGAAAATTTAACATTGAATTCAAGCACCCTTTTGTACATAATCCTTTGAAGCCAACCAGGATGCTTAGAAAAATAAGAACAAACAACACTAATAAATACTACTTGAGCATCCATCACTAGCTAGTGCTATTCTAGGTCATAGAGGGTCCCCTCTCTTTCACTACTTATAGCCTAAAGGAACGGACAAATATTACAAAATTATATGCCATTTTGACAAGTGCTACAGCAAGGCATGGGTCTTGTATGTGCTGTTGTAACATACAAGAAAAGTGGCCATCTCACTTCTTGGGATGAAGTGAGGGTGGAGATATGGGCATGGAGAAGTGAGGGTGTGAGTGTGTGCATGAAGCAATGGAGAAAGGTAGTAGAGGAGGAGCAGCCTCCCTGACAGAGGGAGGGAAGGAGGAAGGTGCAAGAGGTGATACAAGTGGATAGAGGAGGAATTATCCAGGAGAAAGGAGGGGGATTGGGAAGGGTATTCCTAAAAGAGGGAACATCGAGTGCAAAGCCCCAAGGGCAAATGAGAATGTGTACAGTATTTAATTCAGTATGTCAGAAAAGTGCTTCTTAAGCTGTAATGGGTCCATGAGTTACCTGAGTTTAATGTCAGAATGCAGATTCTGATTCAGTAGTACCAGGGAGGAACTTGAGTTCCTGGGTGGCTAATAAGCTCCCAGGTGATGTCAATCCTCCTGGTTCACAGACCAAACTTTGAGTTACAACACACAGAGAACTCAATTTCCAGGCACTGGATGGTTCTCTGGGGAAACAGCTGACTATAGCATAAGCCGTTGTCATTACTGATGGTGACCTACTTAGTCACACTGCAAGGATCATTAATGATTGCAGCACAGTGGCAACTTGGCGCCTTACTCAGAAATAACATTTTATTTTTTTAATTCTTTATTCTTCATTATTACATATGCCCCCTTTTTTCCCCATTGACTTCTCCCAGCCCGCCCCTACCCTTAAGCACAGGGGAAATGACATTTTCTGTAAGAGAGCATGCCTTTATTTCCATAATATTTCTAAAGTCCATATTTCAAATTCTGCTTTTATATCTTTTTCCCCACGTTGATCTCCTTCCTGATTGAAACCCATTTAGCAGTTTTAGCATGAAACTGCTCTGAAAGGATGTGCTTAATAAATATTGTCAACACTTGTCAAAACCAAAGGAAAATGTCCCAGGGAAGAATTTGCAGCCTTACCCATTAGGAGCGAGTTATGAGACTGTATGGTGTCTTGACAGCAGTTCTTTTAATGTCAATTTGAACTCATTTTAATGAATCCCCAAGTTTCATGTTGCTGCCATCTCTGCCTCATCCGGTAGCAGCCAATGTTCTGCTTCTCTGGAGACTAAGGCAAGCGTCTTAGCAAATACTCTAAAAATTCCATCTTCATTCCAAAGGCGTGGGAACAGACTGGGCTGTGTTGTAAAGTCACCTACTGGAAATTGACACCCATGGTCTAAAAGATAAGTTTATCTACATATAGTTTAGGATATCAGGCATCATTGAATTGATTTATAATGTGTTTCTGGAGACTAGAAGATGCTTTCACTTTGAATTTTGCTGCAATGGCGTTGAATCACATTTGTTATCAAGTAACAGACTGGTTTTAGTCCCATTGTGTGACTCCACTGCCTCATTTAATTCTCACAATATACTTATATATGTTTTAAAAATTATTTTATGAATGCTATACAGACTTAGCTTTAGAACAAATGGAATAATCCCTGAAGCCAAACAAGGCTTTCAAATTCCCTTCCTCACCCTTCCTAACCTTCATTCCAACCAGGATCTCACAATCATCTTATAGACAGAAGAACTTTCATACCAAGATATATGTGGATAGTAGACTTGTCCTTCCTTCCTAGCACCTGCCTAGCTCAGCAGTTCTAAAACATTTTTATATATAACAATTACTGTAGCACCTTGTCCACTTGAAGTCATATACAATGTGCTTTGTGGGAAAACAAATTTTCCATGTGTGATCTTTTCCTTTTCTCTATGTTTCTATTACTTTTGAAAGTTCATGCTCTTTTCATGGTATCATCCTTTCTTCGGATTATATATGTTCCCTTCATTTAAAAAAATAAAATGAGTGAAGACGGAAAGACATTACTTGGGTTTTAACACTTGCTTAGAAAAGAGGTTAACAAAACAGAAATAGACTCTTAGATGCAGAGAACAGACTGATGGTTGCCAGAGAGGAGAGGGTTTAGGGGGTAAGTGAAAAAGATTAAGGGATAAAAAAGTAAAAAATGGAAGTTACAAAATAGTCGTGGGAAATATAGCCAATAATAGTCAGTAATAACTGTATGGTGCCAGGTGGGTACTGAAAATATTAGGCAAAGCACTGTGAAGTGTATGATTATCTGACCACTACACTATACACCTGAAATTAATATAAAATAATACTGAATGTCAACTGAAATTGAAAAATAAATTTTAAAAATAAAATTGTTAGAAAGATATTAACAGAGCCAGAAGTCAGGCAGATGCATTGCACCCACCTAAGCACTGGGCTACAGTTTTATATTCACAATGGAATAGCTCACAGTGTCTCCCAATTACAAAATTGAAGCCAACATAGAAATGTCAGCAGGAGGATTTGCAGCGGGCAGCCAATACCAATCTGAAATGATTTTTTATAAACCCCATTATGCTTCTTCCTTTCTGAATATGAAGAGGGCTCACTGGAATGTGTTCTCTTTTGTGTTTTGGCACAAACAGCAACTCAGAGTCACCACTGATGTGTGAGGTTCCAGCAGCCCAGCCGGGCGGGGCCAGCGGCAGCTCAGGAAGCAGCCTGGGGAGCTCCATCACGGCCTGTAAGAAGGTAATCTTGTCCAACACCACCTTCTACTCCCCGATTGAACTTGAACACTAGTTTAGTTTGACTTTTCAAGCACTTTTTCTAAAGCAGAAACAACAAAACAAGCAACAGAATACCCCACAATTTGTTTGCAATAACCCCTAGTGACATTAAAATATGTAATTCTTGGAAATGATCAGAAAACTCAAGCAGTTCAGAAAAATGTGACTTGAAAATGATAAGCGTCCAGGGCTACGGCACCTCAATTCCAACCTCCTCTTAGTCCCTCCTCCCACACTTAGCCAAGGGGACCAGCTTCTTGGATCTCCATTCAGAAAAGTCTTCATAGGCTTTGAATGGCACACCCTATATTAGACACCTAAGTCGGTATCTGAGAAAAATGCATGGCCCTTCTCCTTTTGATATTTTCTTAAAGAGAAGGGTGTGCTTGGCTTATTTATTAGGAGAAACAACATTGCATGTCTTAGACTATAGACTTTTGCAACAGTGAATGGACCTGGAGAGAATTATGCTAAGTGAAATAAGCCAGTCAGAGAAAGACAAGCAAAATATGATTTCACTTATATGCGGAATCTAAAGAACAAAATAAACAAAATAGAAACAGATTCATAGATACAGAGAACAGACTGACAGCTGTCAGAGGGGAAGGGGCTGAGGGGCTCCATAAAAAAATGAAGGGATTAAGCAAAAAAAAACCCCACAAACTTGTAAACACAGACAACAGTAAGGTGATTACCAAAGTGAAAGGTGGGTAGGGAAGGTAGAAGAGGGTAAAGGAGTGGTAAACGGTGATGGAAGGAGACTTGACTTTGAGTGGTGAACACACAATACAATATACGGAGGAAGTATTATAGAATTATGCAATTGAAACCTATATAATTCTGTGAACCAATGTCACCCCAATAAATTTAATAAAAATGTAGAAAACAACTGATAAACAAATCTTGCAGAGACATTTGCAAAAAGTTGTCATTTAAACAACATAAAATCATCTACTTTAACAACTTTACCTTTCCAGCCAATTCAACTTAAGGCCCAGAAACTTAATTTCAGATTCAGTTATTCCCCTGGAAAAAAAGAGAATCATTTACTTATTTAAAAATCAGGTCTGGGAACTCCTGGAAGAACTTCTTGGGACTGGATGTCTACTTGAAAAGTTAAAATCAAAACTCGATCACTTACTCTGAAGGACTTCATCAGTATATATAATTGATTTGAGAGAGAGAGGGAGAGAGAAATAGAGAGAAAGAGAGAGACACTGATTTGTTGTTCCACTTATTTATGCATTCATTTGTTGATTCTTGCCTGTGCCCTGACTGAGGATCAAACCTGCAACCTTGGCATATCAGAACAACACTCTTAACCAACTGAGCTACCCAGTCAAGGCCAGTACATATATATTTTATGCTTATAATATATTTACAAATATATCTACAAATATAAAAGTTTTAAATATACTCTCACACTTTCCACAATTATTTCTAGAACAACCAGTAGTAAGCTGAACCATCTGAAATGACCTTTTTTACAGGTCAGACTGATGAAATGACAATTTCCTATGGTTCAACCTAAATACAGTCAAAATTCTGTAAGATCTTGGACAGAGATGCAATGCTAGATCACAAATCACACTATTGAAGCATTTAGAGTAATTTTGGAGATCATATGTGCTTCTCATGTGAAAAGTCAAACAAAATTCAAAACTCAAATGATAATTATATAACTATCTCACAATAAGTCAAGATAGTATAAATTAGGTGAAAAAACTAGTATTATGGGCATTAAAAGCTAAGAACATAGGCAGACCCTGGGCCTGGAATAGATAGCAACCTTAAGCGGAAAGTAAACCTTAGTTTGGACTTTGGAGTATGATTAAGATTTGAATGAGTGAAAAGAATACTCAACCAAATTTAGGAAGGTCTGCTGCTACAAACTAATACAGAAGAACTAAACACTTTTATGCACTGGTAATATAAATTTTTCATAGTGTATTTCTTTCATTTCAAATATCCTCTTAGGCTTACATAATAATTTCATTTAAAGACAGTTTAGCCCAGTTGGTGTGGCTCAATGGTTGAGCCTTGACCTATGAACCAGGAGGTCATGGTTTGATTCCTGGTCAGGGCATATGCCCAGGTTGCAAGCTCAATCCCCAGTGTGGGATGTGCAGGAGGCAGTGGTCAATGATTCTCTCTCATCATGGGTGTTTCTATCTCTCTCTCCCTTTCCCTTCCTCTCTGAAATCAATAAAAATGTATTTAAAAAAAAGAAAAGACAGTTTAGTAGACATATATGCCATTCATCATACACCATGTGGGTTCTAATAGTTTTACTTCTTTTGGAAACAGTAGCTCAACAATATTTTCTTCTTTGTAGATAGAACATATACTCTCAATAAAAAGATATGGACCATTGAACGATTCATCACCCTTATTTTATTACTGCAAGCTGATTTAAATGATTATGGGTCAATTCTTATAATCTTGTAATTCACAGATAATGGGACTAGGAAAGTGAGGATCTATGTGTTCATATACATATGTAATGTATATTCTGTACAAAAGAGGCAAAAGGAACAAGGACAGCTATATCTTAGAAAAGCTGTCCAGCTGAATCACCACTCTTCACAGTTAATCACCTTTAATAAGAGTAACATGGATAATTGAAATCCATTGGTAATTCCCCAGACTCATTTCATGCAATAGCTTCATCTTCTTTCCCATCAAATCTTCTTATCAGAACTGACATGTTACTAATTTAACTGATGAAAGAAATAAAATAAGGGTCCAGATGATAATACATGAGTCAAATGACCAGCCTTTGAAAAATTACAAATTGACTTCATTTTTTCATTTGCTTCCTGGTGAATTGTTAAGGTTTTCAGGAATCCTACCCAGATGCAATTGCTTTTGCTTCTCTTTGCTGCTGGAGAAATGTGGTCACTGGAATTCATAGCTATGAAAGCTTTGGCATCTGGAACGAGACATTAGTAGACTTATTTGAAGGAGGAACTCATCTATAATAATAAAAGCATAATATGCTAATTAGACCTGACATCCGTCCTTCTGAACAAAGCCAGGGCTTCAAAGGAAGCCCGGGTCCCAGGTGCCTGCCAGCGATCGGAGGGAAGCCCAGGTCCCAGGTGCCAGAGGGAAGCCGGTGCTGGCAGCCAGGGGAAGGAAAGCTTACTCTTGCACAAATTTCATGCATCGTGCCTCTAGTTAATATATATTTTTGTCAGTGAGGGACTGCCTTTTCGCAGACTCAAAGTGACCACACCACTCCTTCACAATTTAATACTGTCTTGGAGTTTTGTTAATAGACCCCTTTTTTGCTCTCAGTAGTTCTGCTATGCACAATAAGTTATAAGTTATCCAAGCTCTAGCCTCAGAATTATCTTTTCTTTACTGCCTCTCCTTTTTCTGATATTAGGAAAGTTATCAGATAAATTCACACTGAAGTGTTAGTGCTTGCATGGCTTAGTATAGATTTGACAAGTAAAATCTATTTTTACTTAACTACTACTACTACTGATGAACTAGTACCATTGCCTCCCTTAATTGACATTGATAACTGAGCCTATTGAACTTGGACGTGACTTCAGAATTCTACACATCACGAAGCTCCAAGCAGACACAGTCAATCTATCCAAGTTGGACTGTAAGGTAACCTCTATGTCACTCTAATTTAATAAGCATGAAACCAATGGAGAAATTTTAATGTATGAAATATGATTCTCCAAAATAATGCATTTAAAATTATAGAATTTCAAAATAGTACAGAAAAATGGGAGCGAAAGAGTTGCTAGTGGACAGTGAAGACTAGAACCTTCCATAATATCCCTTGAAATGTATCTCACACAAACATTGCCTGGTGTTCCCCCTTCTCATGGGACCAGTCCTTCTTGTAAGACAATACAGCCACCACTGTTAACCTGAATCACAGGTATTTTCCTTTAGATGAGCTAAGTGATTATAAATGCTGTCCTTTTATATATGTTAAACACTAAGTGAAAGATCTTTGTATCTCCTTAAAATAAATAAAAATCTGTTATCTTTAGTGTGGCAGTTGGACGTGTATAACAAACTTGAACTTGGAATTTAAAGACCTGAGTTAGATTCCCAGCTTTCTCTTCCTACTGTGTGATCTTAGGCCAGTGACATAATTTCTCTGATTCAGATGTGTTAGGGATGATGTGATGTTGAAGGTTTATGTGTAAGTCCTTGGCACACATAGTTGATGCTCAAAAATTTTAGCTGATTCCAAATAACTGATCTTTACACAGACGAAATTTATTGCAATAGAATTTTAAAACTAATTTTAAAAGTAATCTGAACACAACCTGCAGTGTGCCCTCATTGTTGAATATCTGTTAGATTTTCCTCCACATTGAAAGTATTTTAGTCAATGTCATATTTCACAATAGCTGGACATTTTCAATCCATGCTTGACTTCATGATCTGAAGACCTGCTATTTGGGATATAGTAGAACCAAGTCTCTGGATAGGACTTATTCAAGGAAAGAATTGTTGGAGAAAATCAATACCCCAAATATCTTCTTTTTATGTGATGTTAATGAAATCCACCTTAAACTTATTCTTATCAAAGGCAGCAGACTGAAAACACTTCAATTTCCCAGAGGCAGAGTTTGATCTTTATATGACTTCTGATCAGCTCTTTGAAGTCTCGAGAGCATTCCCTGCCATGACTAGCCTCCTTTAAACTGACTTAAATTAGCTGTCGATATTGGCACAGATACTTCTAAAGAATGACAGAATGGATGTCCCTGAGTGCTTCCTTTTATTCTGTAAAATACACTTTCATCTAAGCCCATATCTTTCTGATGACATGTAATTAATTAAAGCCATTCAATTAAGGAGTTCAGGCATGGGCATACAAATTGGGAGGCTCCTGCACAGTTTGGGCCATATCTCTGAAGACATTTTTATTAGTCAGAACTGTATTGCTCTTGACCAAGAGCCTCAAATTTCAGGAAGCACATGATGAAAAAGAGCTATACTATTCTTATCTGTAGAAGCTGTTTCCTTAAAGGAAGGAAGAACTTTAAAAAAATAAAATTGAGTAAATAAAATTGAAAACAAAATCAGCATAATTGAGTGTATTTACCTTTTTATGGAAGGAAGACTCTAGGCTTTTCCCCTTGGAGTATAAAACACGCCCAGCTCTGTAAACAATCTCTTCTGACCAAGCAACAGGACAATGGTCTTCAAGCCCAGCTTTGAATACCTTATCCAAATTTTGTCAAATGGCTGGGTGTCCTGTGTTATTGCCGTTCTGCAGGAATAATCAGAGGCACTGAAGAAACAGGGAGATTTTTAAGAAAAGAAATAGAATTGTCTTAGTAAAAGTGATATTTGAAAAAAGTGAATCTAGTAGATCAAAAGCTTACTCCTTTGAGCAAAGGAAGACTGAAATCTTGGATCTCAGGAGAGGCATCCTTGGTGTGGATGGGAGTGGGGAAAGGAGAGGTGAGACCTGTATACAGTCAGTGGGAGGAGAAACAAACTCTGCTGAGATGCATGTGGGAGTCAAGATCAGCAGGACTCTATGGCAATGAGAGTTAAACAGAAGAATGAATTCTGACTATTTAGGTCAGGATATCCATGAGTGGTAGTGCCACTGAGGTCATTGAAAAGAGAGCTTGGAAGAGAAGCTACAGAAAGAAACCATGGGTTCAGATTCAGGCCAGTTGCATCTCAAGAGCCAACCACACAGTTTCCTCTAGAGCAGTGGTTCTCAACCTTCCTAATGCTGCGACCCTTTAATATAGTTCCTCATGTTGTGGTGACCCCCAATTCCATTGTTACAAATTGAACATAATTAAAGCATAGTGATTAATCACAAAAACAATAGGTAATTATAGGTGTGTTTTCCGATGGTCTTAGGTGACCCCTGTGAAAGGCTCATTCGATCCCAAAGTGGTCGTGACCCACAGATTGAGAACCGCTGCTCAGAGGCAATTTCCCTGACTACTAAGGACACTCCTGTAGGCCTTGGAACACATTGACATCTAGGAGCTGTGGTTGCACTGAGGCCACAATGCAGATAGCAAGGTTCTGGAGGGGACTAATTTTCTCCGCCTTCAGCAAAAACAGGTGGAAATGCTGCATGTCCTCTCCTGACTTTGGAGCAGCCTGGTCCGTGAAACAGAGAGGTGGGGCTGTGCATAGAAGCTCATTCTTTGGAAAATGTAAATTCGGAAGTCCTTTGCAGGAACCTTTGTTTAAAACTACCAATTATGGCTTATTCTTCAGTTTGGCTAGGATCCACTTTCTTATTCCAAAGTCAGTATATTCAAGGACTTCTATTCAGGACACTGCTCCACCTCCCTTTGCCACCAACAATTGCTATACAGTGTTGAAGAATCCAACATTCTTACTCTGTTTCTACCACTCCGCTTCTTGAGTGCCCTTTTGGCTGTGTGTAAAGAACTCCTGGGAGAATCTTGCTGTGTCTTTTCTTTTCTTTTTAATCAAAAAGTGGGACTCTGAAAACCCAAAATAGCTCAGAACATTCTGTGGAATTGAGAATTATGTTGTACTGTTGGAATTGGGCAAGGGATCTTTCTTTCAGAATTCTTGTCATTACCTCTGACCTTTATGTTATATACTAACTACCTCCAGCCAGAAATGGAAGGGGTCTGACATTTTTTTAAGTATCTAATTTGACATTCAACATTTTTCTTCCTGTCTGCGGTATTTAAAGAAAGACTTGCCACCCTTGCTTCCTAACACAAGCCTAAAGGCACTTTCTCTTTCTTCTCAGTCCCCCATCCAAGAAACCCTCTCAGCTTTGTAGCCTGGAGTAGACACTATGCTTGCTCTAGTCCTAATAGCACTCTCCTGTATCCTGCCAAGCTTGCCCTGCTGATTAAAGTGCTCAGTTTTCAGTTCTGCCAGTGTCAGAGGGGGAAGGACTTAGCTCAGATGAATTTGAACAGTCCTCTAACGGGGCATTCTGGCTCATGAGCCCCTCATCTGTAAGACCACATTTACTAGGCTTATTTCTGTGTTTTGGGATGGACACCCCTGAAAGGCCTCTGCCAGGACTCATACTCTCCAGGATGGAGAGCATCCAAGAAGCAGGTGTGTCTCTTAGCAAATTATGCATACAACTTGCAACTTGAAAAGTAGCTGTTTCCAGTAGCTTCTTCCAAAGAAGAGAAAAAGGTCTGAGAAATGACAATTGTCACTTTCTTATCCTTGTCAAAGGCCAAAGGCATGCACTAACTCAGGTGATCCATGAACATTCAATCTAGTTTCCCTCTGTCCAATGGCAAATTCTGCCTGACTTCCACTTTGCACATCTACACAAAATCATCCCAAATCAATGTCAGGGATGTGCATTATATATTTTCCTACATGCATAATTTTATCTTACATTTTGCTTCTCCTAACATTGAAAATCACATCCTCCTCACATATCAACATGTCAGCATTATACTGATTCTAAATAGCAATTAGTCAACTGTTCTCTATTTGCGTGTCTAATTTGATTTTGTTTAAATGATTGCTGACCACTCATTAATTAAACTATATTTGCATTTCCTGAGTCTGTTTTTGTAACTCTTGCATTTTGTGCTTGAGACACAAACTCTGTTATCACTTTTATGTGGAAAAAGCTCTGATCAACTTTCAAAGCATTCTCCAGCCAGCTGGCGTCTGCATGATATGGCAGAAACAAACAAGCATGGTTTGAAACTTCTGAATTGTCCTCCGTGACAGTTCTTGTGACGGCTTTGAAATACAATGTTGTTTTCAGGATACAAAACAATCATGCAGCCCATGAAAAGCTAGCACCTGTCTGAAACTATCAGTAAAACTGCCTGGTTCACTTTTTTCCACATTAGGGTGCACTGTGGCCCAGGTTAACATTTGAAGTATCTTAAGTTATATGCATGGGGATATTAATTTCAAAGAAGAGAGGTGACCTCATTAGTAAACTAGTGGATTATAGCAGAGGGCATGTGCAGGGAAATATTTGGAGATGAAGCCTAAAAAACACCTAAATTGGGCATAGAACACTACCTTAAACATTGGAGCTTAATAAATATTCATGAAATGATTAACAGGAGGGTGCAGAATTAAGATCTGTCTTGAAGCCTAGGTCATAGTTTGGTAAATATCCCATAACATTGTGGACTTGCTGACAGCAAATATTGTCTTTCTTCCTTGTTTCCCAGGGCTGAGCCTAGTGTCTAATGGGACTAGAAGGTAAAGCATTCATGTGTATTGAGTCAATTAATCAATTTAGGTTAAGGTCCAGAGAGAATTTCATAATAGCTGTAACCATATTTATAATAATAACTGCTATTTGTTAACACCTCAAATAATCATACTCTTTTATTTTTTTCTAATGTCAATTAAAAATCTCTCCTTATGATGGGTAACACCACCCTCATTTTGTCAATGGGGAAACTGAGTCACAAAGAGGTTAAGTAACTTGCCTGAGGCTGCACAGTTAATGAAAGAAAATGGAGCTTGAACTAGATTTGTCTTCAGAACTTAAGTACTTAGCCCAGGGTGGGCAAACTTTTTGACTCGAGGGCCACAATGGGTTCTTAAACTGGACCAGAGGGCCGGAACAAAAGCATGGATGGAGTGTTTGTGTGAACTAATATAAATTCAAAGTAAACATCATTACATAAAAGGGTATGGTCTTTTTTTTTTTTTAGTTTTATTCATTTCAAACAGGCCGGATCCGGCCCGCGGGCCGTAGTTTGCCCACGGCTGACTTAGCCCATACTCTGGTTTCAGTGAGCAAGGTGGATCTGGAGGATTGAGGGTGAGAGAAATAGAGAAGAGAGATGGTTATAATGTGAATTGTTTGGTCCCTGTGGGTGTCCAGGCTTCCCTACCCACCCTTCCCAAGTATTGCCCCATCCCTTTTATTCTCCAGGGCACCATGGTGAGTTTCCTCATATTACCTACCATAATTTGTAACAAAATGTGTGTTCCAATGCTCCTTTATCTCCCTTGCAGACTTTAAGTCCTGTAAACATGGAGGTCAGTTCTGAATTAGTCTATTGTGTTACCTGGAGACTCGCCCATAAGATGCACTCAAATGTTAAGCGAATTAAAGAAAAAATTAACTTTGGAGGACAGACTATAAGACTAGAAACAGACAAAGAGGTATTCCAGATGGCACGGGAGTAACAAGGAGA
The DNA here is from genome assembly GCF_028538775.1 of Myotis yumanensis. Lineage (NCBI taxonomy): Eukaryota > Metazoa > Chordata > Mammalia > Chiroptera > Vespertilionidae > Myotis > Myotis yumanensis. Next base: position 28,275,197 of record NW_027223759.1, on the reverse strand, counting down.
ATTGTTCGGTCGTTATCTGCAAATAGGGAAGCCAAGGAGTCAGATTTCTTTTAGAGACAGGAATTAGGGAGGGGGGGGGGGCTGGGGTTTAGACACAAAGAGTCCAAGGTGATAGCAAGAGATCCAAGAGTCACAGCTAACAGTGAGACATGTGAGAAGCCAAGCTCCAGGGAAAGGTCAAAGAGGAAGCTGTAGAGCAGTGAGTCACCCTCCAGGTGGTAACTAAAGTCCTGAACCCCATGAGCTCTCAGAGGAAAGAGGGGAGTGGAAAGAGTAAAAGGCTGAGGCTCTTATGGCATCAGAGGAGGAAAAGCTGGTTAGAAAGAGGGACGTTCCTTCCCCACCCTCCCCAACATCCCAGACAACTGAGATGCATCTTTCAACATTCTGGTCAGGTGCGCCCTCTCTTGTTTGCCCTCCTGCAGGAGGAACTGGCCACTCCATCCTGGGTGATATCTGACCTGGGCTGCCATTGATCAAAGCACCTGCTTATTTTATCACAGTCCTGTGAGTGCTTGTTCTCCCTACTAGAGAATAATTCCCAAAAGGACAGCAGTCATTTTTGTTCATCTTAATATTCTCAGTGTCAAACATCAAAGAGCACAACAAACCTTTGTTGACCAAATATTGACTTAAGGAGGAGATTAGAGAAGCAGGAGGAGAAACATAAGAGTAGAGCATCACAAATGATAAACAAGAAGCCTGGCTGATGTGGCTCAGTGGTTGAGCATCAACCTATGAACCAGTAGGTCAGGGTTTGATTCCCCGTCAGGGCACATGCCCTGGTTGTGGGCTCAACCCCCAGTAGGGGGCGTGCAGGAGGCAGCTGATCAATGATTCTCTCTCATCATTGATGTTTCTCTCTCCCTCTCCCTTTCTCTCTGAAATCAATAAAAATAAAGTTTTGAATTAAGATAATAATAATAAACAAGGAGAATTTGTCCACTGTTGTGCCAAGATCAATAAAATGTTAAGATGGAAATTGTATTGTATAAATTTTACTGCATTCTCATATTAACAGCTATCATGTATCAATTGCCTGCTCTGTTAGGAGTTAGCCCTTTACAAATATTTTGTTATCTGAGCCTTGGAACAACTTTGTAGAGTTGCTTTAATTGTACCCCTGTAATAGATACAGAAACTAACTCCCACTGAAGTTAAATGACTTACTCAAGCTCACCCACGAAGTGATGAGATGGAATAGAATTTCAGTTCTGCCTCCAAACTTCTGTGCCTAACCATAAGTTACTGTCTTCTCCAATCTCAATTACTTTAAAAAAAAATTTAAGGCATTGTTCTCAGCAATGTGTGGGACAGTGTCTAGGCTCCTGTAAGTCTATCTCACCCACCGTTTTCCATATCAATACTAAACTCTTGCAACTTGGTTCTCTCTATAGAAAAGAAAAGTCTAAAATAAAGCAGAAGGATTTTTTTCTTTATTATTTAGGACGTTCATGAAATTTTAAGAGCAAATGTGCCATTATTATTTCAAACTCTTGAATGCACAGCACGTTCACTATTAGCTCTTCATCTGAAATAACTGAACCTGTAACTAAAAATAGCAGATAAATAAATGAGCCATTGAGAGCCTGCTGAGTTTTATTCTTTCCCCCTCAGAAAGCGACTCTCTCAGTGGGGAGATTATATTCAAAAAGCTTCAAAATCATTAAATTCTCAAGCACACATTCTTCCTTCAAGCATTTTTATTTTTTAAATCGTTTGTCTAACCGTTAAGCCAGAAGTTTTTCACAGGTTATAATTGCTTTACATACTATGCTAAGTGGTTTATTGAAGCCTGCATTTTTATTCCCTTTGCTTATTTGCTTCTTGATGTGCTTGGGAAAGGGAGGAAGGGGGAGTGAATGGAGGAGGAAGGGGCGAATACTGGATGTTATGTGTAGAAGGGACCGTTAGATGATTTAATTCTTCACAAAGGGCGAACTGAGGCTGGGAGCTAGTGGGCAAGTTTACCTCCCAGACAGTAGAATCGGGATTGGAATTCAGCCCTCCCAACCACCAAGACCAAAGCCCTGAAAAAGAGGAGGATAAATGCATAGACTGGGATTTGGTAAAACCCAAGAATGAGAAATTGTATAATTTTACCAATTGCAATGGAGCACTGCCTAATGAGGGTTTGGGGGCCAGAGAACCTGACTCAAATCCTAGTTACCCACTAACTGGACAAATGATCTACCCTTCTAAGCCTGGGCACAGGGAATAATCATTTCTACATTAGCCAATGTTTATTGGGCTCTTGCTATGAGCCATGCACTATGTTCAAGCAAATTAAGTATATTAGCCTTAAATTCTACCTCATAAGTCTTTATTATCCCAGAGAGTTCTCAAAAAATCTACTATTATTTGGTCAATAATTAAAGAATAAAAGTTTTTTTAATTAATTTATTTTGAAGCACTAATTGTCTTTTTTTTTAACGTGCCCTTGACTAGAATTGAACTCAGGACCCTTTGATTCACAGGCTGACGCTCTATTCACTGAGCCAAACGGGCTAGGGCAAGAATAAAAGTTTTAAATAACAATCTCTAAATATTTATAAAATGTATGAGAAAACATTTAAATTATTAATATGATCAGGTACCCTATTTTTTAAGTTATGATGAATAAACTTTAAAATTTAAGGTTACACGGTGAATGAGTACTCTCACCGAACAAAGATGCTCTCTTCAAAATATCTCTTAATCCCTAACCGGTTTGGCTCAGTGGATAGAGCATTGGCCTGCGGACTGAAGGGTCCCAGGCTCGATTCCGGTCAAGGGCATGTACCTTGGTTTCGGGCATATCCCCAGTAAGGGGTGTGCAGGAGGCAGCTGATCGATGTTTCTCTCTCATCGATGTTTCTAACTCTCTATCCCTCTCCCTTCCTCTCTGTAAAAAAATCAATTAAAAAAATATATTAAAAAAAATATATATCTCTTAAGTGTTGAAAGATTTAGTTTCATTTCTGATTCCACTTCCTTGCTCTGCCATGTGGGCTTCCTTTAAAGCACAGGTGCACCTTAGAAAAGACACAGTACCCGGGACATAGAACCGCCAAATGCAAAGTCTTTCTAGCACTTTCCACTGAGTAAGCAGGTCCATAGGCTGCTGATTTTTTCCTCACTCCTAGGATAGGGTGAGACAGGTCTTTATATAGTTTTAGTTATTATTTATTTTAAAGATAGGTACAAAAAATACCTTAAAATAGAAGATTCGACAGATTACTCTTTCTGTGTTTATTTCCCAGAAGAAATCCAACAGGTAGCCAGCAATTACCTCAGCTACATCATGAGACTGTCTCTTTCACATCTTGGGTCACCTCGCAGGCTGATGCTTTTTGATGCCTTCTTCTCTGCCTCTCTGTGTTTCACAAGGAAAATACACTGACCCAGCTCAGCTCTTTTCTGAAAGACCCAAGCGTGTTGCCTCTGAACTCTGTTCTTCTCCTAAGGCTGACCTAGGACAAGAATAATGTGTATGCTCTGATAACTGACAGTTGCTTTCTTCTGTTGCAACCATGATACTATGATGCCCTGAAGAGATTAGAATATAGAAGAAGTCCAGGCCCTGGCTCAGATGGTAAGAGTGTTGTCTGGATACGCCAAGGTTGCAGGCTCCATCCCTGATCAGGGCACATACAAGAGACAACCAATGAATGCATAAATAAGTGAAACAACAAATCTCTCTCTCTCTCTTTCTCTCTCTCCCCCGACCCTGTCATCTTTTTCTAAAACCAATAATATTTTTTTTAAAAAAGAAGTCCAGAGCTTAAATTTTGAGGAGTGAGCTAAGAAGTGATTCTAGGCAGAGGACTTACTAAACTGCATTATAAAGTACTATTAATTAGCATATTCATTTGATGCCTCCATTTTAAATCTCTAATGTTCTCATGATGCTGTGAAGGATTTTTTGTTTGTTTGTTTTTAATTGATGGCTGTTCCAAATTCTAAGGCTCAAAACAAGGTGAGGAGCAGAAACATAATGGCATGAGTTTGGGTTACTGTTAACAGAAACAGATGCAAAGGCATGCTTCCCTTTGCGAAAGTGAAATACTTGCCAAGTGGATGAATTAAATTACAATTTATATCACAGAAAGTTTCTCCTTCTTAAGAAAAAAATGTCACTTCAGCATTTAATTAATTAAAACTAACTTTAAAATGGAAGTCCATAGGAAAATGTACTTATATTTACGAAAATTAGATGCACATAACTTATCGGAAACACATTGAAAATTAGACCCATTGGTATGGGTTATGGGAGGCAGCATTGTTACATGACTTCACTCACAGGCCTTGGTGTCCTCAAAACCAGACCCAAAATTGGGCTCTGAGCACTTGGCAGGAACCCCAATATCTCTGAGCCTCAAGATCATATTCAAAAGAACCATTTCTGTGAAGAGTCTAACCTTTACAATAATTTCTCCTTTATAGCATTGCAATGAGGATTAAATTTAAAGCTAGTATGTATAGGAACATTTAGCCAATTTCCCAGCACATTCGAAACATTCAAATAAAATAGTAAAAATGATTAATACTACAAAATGCAGAACTAAAATGACACCTTTGATGAGAATATTTGCTAAAAAAAATTGTCTTCACACATCTGAAATGCTTTCAGTCCACTAATTTCAGGTGAAGGCATCCAACTTTCAATTTTCCTTTGTAGTCTGTCTCAAATAGTAACAATGAAAACCATGTATTGAGAGGATAACCTGCTGTCTGCATGACTTATCAACTCACTGAATATTCCAGTGATCCCACCTGGGTGGGGGGTGGAAGGCATTATTAGCTCTGTTCCAGATGTGGAAACTGAAACTCAGAATTTACATCAGCTGCCCCAGTTAATCCTGCTACACATAAAGATGTTAGGTTTTCAACCCAGTTAGCCCACCTATGCTCACGCTCTTCAACTCTACTTTATGCTGGAAATAAAAGGGGATGGTAGTGGGGAGGGGAACTGACAGCCTATTTCTTACTTTAAATAAATTAACCTAGGGCAGTGGTTGGCAAACTGCAGCTCGCGAGCCACATGCGGCTCTTTGGCCCCTTGAGTGTGGCCACGAAGTTTCAATCGCACTGTACGTGCACGCCCACACGTGGTATTTTGTGGAAGAGCCACACTCAAGGGGCCGCAGTTTGCTGACCACTGACCTAGGGCAATAGTTCTCAATTTTTTTTTTTGGAATCAAAATATCTTTGCACTCTAAAAAATGTATTGGGGATATCACAAAACTTTTGTTTATAGGGGTATATTAATTGATACTTCTGTATTATATAGTATAAATTAAAGCTAAAAGATTGCTTATGTTAAATTACTTATTTAACTTTAAATAATAATACCACTTAAAAAACAACTTATTTATCTAAAAAATAATGGTAATAGAATAATAAATAAGCACATTACATGTGAACACACATTTTTTGTAATGTGTTTGTTTTCCAAAACAAAACATTTTAGTGAGAAGAGTTAAGGAGGTTTGCTTCTGCATTCATTCTGTTGCACTCTCACAGGCCATGTGGAATCTGAAAAGCTCCACCGAGTCCTCATGAGACCACGAAAGTGAAAAGGGAAAATAACACCTTACTATTAGTATATAAATCATTTCACCACTGGAGCCTCTGAAAGATCTCAGGGACCCCCTCAGGTGCAAGCTCACACTTTGAGAATCACCATTGAGGTAAAACCTGTAAGCGAGCTGAGTTCTAGTGCCAGCTTCAGATGAACCAAAGTTCATCTTTCAACTACCTGCTCATCCACAACATGTCTCTCTACACTGTTCTGGAAAAGAATGATGAAAATTTGTCATCTCTAGGTAATAATAAACATTGAGTGGGGAAAGATTTAAAGGCAATAACATCACTTGGCTAAAACAAAAAATGTTATAGAAAATGTGTCAGATATATATTTGGTTAGCTCTCTCTTCAGAGACAAGAGTTAGTGTATTTTTATCTTTACAGAATGACAACCCTTTGTTGCACAAATGAAATGTAATTGAAGTGTCATTCTATTTTTCTGGCATTAACCAAACTAAATCTGTTATATTGCTGAAATAAAGGTACTTGTCAAACATTAGCAGACATGTATCCTAATAAAATAAAGGGTACCAGGAGACCATCGGAAATCTTACACAAGATGAGAACATCTTATAAAATATTTAGGTAGTATTTAGACATGGAAGAAATTAAATCTAATGATTATTTATGAGATTGCATCTTCAAAATGTTTTGGCTAAGAAATACAATTTTTATTCCTCGCTTTAATCCAAGCCCAGGAATAAGGTATTTGTAAAGCATATTTGGTTTTGTTAAATCATGTATTCAAGTGTGCGTTGCATTAGCATACTATTTCTAAATGGGAAAATGATGGTTGTGGGGCATTGTACTCATTCCTGATCATTTTTAAACTTAAAATAGTACCATAGGTGTTCTAGAAGGATGGTGCCCTATTTCACAGGTAAGTTAGCAAAGCTGAAGAACTGAAGAATGATCATTTCAGTAGCAACATTGCACCGAAAGGAAAAATATTCCATTTTTTTAAAATTGAAAATATTTAGTGAAAGAACACTTACACTAAAACAAAGTTTGCTCTTCATTGCCCATTGCACCATTCCCCACAATAAGCATCTGACTGCAAATTATGCACAAGTCACACATGCATCGTCGTTTTCAGATGCTGGATTTGATGAGAGAGGAAGCATCAGCATTAACATCAATTTCAACGTGTTCCTCTAACATCGATTCCTGCTTGGGTATTTTACACAGTCTAGAGGTACTATTTTCCTGCAAGTTTATTTTTCTAACATCCAGAGACTCTAAGGAAAAGGAAACATCAAGTTTCCTCAGAAAAGAGCTGCATGCTTACAGAACGCCTTGCAGAATAGCACTGAGAAGGTTTCTCGGTTCCCTCAGGTGCTTTGCAGCAATAGCCTGCTCGAGTCTACAGACTACTGGTTGCAGAATCAGAGGACACCCTGCCAGATTGGGTTCGTGGAAGACAAGTCCGAAGACACAGCTTGCGCTTCCGTAAGTAGATACAACCCGGGATATGGTCTGAGAAAGCAGGGAATCCGGCTCAGGGACTCGTTGCTCAGAATAGGAGTTTCCTAATTCATTAAAGATGAGGTCTTCTCTGGAAAATCCGTATTGGTTAATATGGATTGTTAATAAAATGCACAGAGCTCACTTCTCTATTCCAATTCTGCTCATTTCAACAGGTTAATTAATCTGATCAGTGATCGAGAAAGGAAAAACCATGTTTATATTTCAAAACTGACAGAGAAAAAGATTCAGAAACAGAATTCTATGATGAGAAATAACAGGCCATGCAGGAGCTCTCTAGGATTCTTTTCAATATATTGTATAACTCCTGCTAGTGGGTTATTTCCCATCATGAAAATTGTGTAACATTTCTGTACCATTTTTATAAGTTACAGTCATTGTTTGAAAACCTTTTCAACCCAAGAAGTGTACAGGCATGAGTTTTAATATACTGGAGTTAAGCTTTATATACAAAACCTTCCTTTTCAAGGGAAGAGATGTTCTTACGGCTTAGAATGTGAGTACCTACGGTTGTTGTGTAATATGCTCCTTCCTCTATGTCCTACAAGGCTCTATGTTTCATTTGAATTAAAACCGCCGAGCTCTTATAGGGTCATGATTACAGAGATCGGGGGAGAGCATTTTCCAAAAGGAAAGCAATGTAATTCTCATGACTAAGTTGAGAGCATTCGCTCTGAGCTATTCCTGGAGGTAAGATGCATGCCAGCACTTCTGCTGAAAGAAAAAAAAAGCTGAAAATGGGATGGAGAAGTTTTTATATGTAATGAGCAGAACTAGAAGAACTAGCAGATAGAGGATGTAAAACATTTCACGATGCAGAGCCTCACAGCACAAGGAAAGCGGAGTCCATTCAACAGACTTAATTTGATCTCTTGGTTTGGGCAAATGATTTGAATCTGCTACTTTGGGGATTTGATCCCTTGTCAAGAATCCTAGTTGATAGCTAAAAATCTTTGGGGTAAACAAAAAGGATTAGGTGGAAAGTAATTAATAGTGATACCTTCCCTGCAAGTTCAGTTCTGAGATGAGTTGGAAAATTCGGGCATTAGCCGATACTGATCTCTAATTACACAGTTATAAATTGTAAATGGAGAGAAATGGAGCGTGAACGATGTCAGCTATACTTTGGTCAAAGTTGTCATCCAAGCAGCTCCTGTATTAAGTCTCCCATTTGAAGTTGGGGCACAAAAGTCTGTCTAGTAGAGGGCAAAGAGGTCTTCTCTACACTTTATATTTTTGGAATCTGGATTGCTGATCTACAATTAGAAATGCTAAATTTATAGCCAAATTTAAGATGACCATCGAACCCTCCTAGGTGAAAGAAAACTCTCCCCCACCAATCCCAATGGACTCAAATTTGGACTTAAAACTCTCTGACTTCCTTTCTTAATTCTTTGGCCCTTTCTAGTGTCAGATGACTCAGTGAGGCTGAGCTGATTCTTCCTGTCTTTGTGGTTCTTCCTATTCTTTCCAAAAGGGAAAACATCTAAGCACACATGAAAGGCATAGTAGAAGATTTGTTTCCCCACCATAGTTCACAATCAATGAAACTGACACAAATGTTAAAAATTGTCCATGATTCTAAACCTAAATCTCAGGATCCCTTTGACCAATTAGCTCTGATCTCTCAAAAAGTATCCCATGGTCAGTTTCTTGACTTATAATTCCTTTCTCTTTTTCTCATTTGGACCAGATTTCTAGGATGGGAAGAAGAAACAGAGTCTATAGTTGGGTGCTGCTAAGGGGCAGTTATTATCAAAGGAGAAATAGAGGTGAACTATAAAGATGGCTGACCAGGACAGGGTGTAAGAAAACTTGATCAAAATAGCCACACAGGAGTAGTCCAAAGAGTCAAGGGAAAGGTACTTAATCCCTTTTCAAAAAATTCTCCCACAAAAGAACTGTATTTTACAATAATATCATCATTATTAAAGTTTAACTTTTAAAAACTTAGTTTCATAAAATCATCCCAAATCTAAACCTACTTACAAATAATCACAGCAGAATCTGAGGAACCTGTAGCAATGTTGTCCCATATTTTATTGCTTTGTATTCTGTTCACAACTCTGGGGCACTCTGTTGTACATGAACCATTGCTTCTTTCACTCATTTCTTCCTGATCCACATTAGTGGCCAAGTTTTTCATATTTAATTTTGATTGACTTGGTACGCATTCTACTGCACTACAAGTACAGTTTTTGAATTTGCTGTGTCTTAGAACTAAGTACCTCAGTGAATCAAGGTTTCTGAGTTCAATATGCCACTTAAGAATTTTATTGACGGACAATCTCAGGCTTGGAAAGCTTTCAGGGTGTTGCGTGTGGGGCTCAGTATGGCTGTTTTTTCTTAAGCATCAAACAGTGATTTTTAGTCATTATTTTGATAGGGAGCTGCATTCATTTCCTAGCTGAAATGAGAAGTCTTAGTGAAGAGCAGTTTGAAGCAGTCAGAATATGACAAGTATGCCAAACGGGGACTATCCGCCAGGAAGTCAGGAGCCCCCTGAAGGTCACACTTAACAGTTTTTCAAAAGGTAGCAAATAGGAAAACTGTGCTTATCTTTGAACTAAATAGCATTCTCCTATACAGCTACATAATTTTATATTCTTTCTGATTTGCCATTTTGAAAAGAAAATTGTATGCTAGCCTTCTGGGTGTTTTTTTAACCTGATTATTTTTTTAAAGGAAATGTGGGTACTCTGATAAGTGCTCATCCAGTAATCTCCATGTTCCAGCCCCCCAGCCCCCAAAGTAAGAGCTTATTATTTAAGCACGTAAGCCTGAGTCAAATACGTAATGAAGTATTTATGGGTCTTGAGATTTTTGCCACTATAAATATAGTCAGGTGAATAGATCTGAGTGTACTTTTAAACCTGGGTGTTCATACCATTTCTCAACTGTTTTAAAATTTATTTTGACAGAATGCATTATTAAATAGCTCAGACTAGCTTTGAGTTTCAAATTTCATACAATTCCTGCTATTATTGTAATTTTCCTCTGAGTGGAAAGTCTGTCAAGAAAAACTGACAACAAACAAAGTTTCTCATTAAAATACCTTTAAGCTTTAAGGAATTTGGCTACATAATTTTGATTTCTTTTTAGTAGTATTATTTGTTTGCATTAACATGTCTTTCTTAATCAGTTCTCTCAAACTCCCAGGAAAACTAGTTAAGAGTGATAGCATTTTTTTTTTCACAACTTAGAGTCTCAGGTTGAAGCATCCTATATAATAAAAGCCTAATATGCTAAGTGTCCAGTCGGACATTCAACCAATCAAAGCATAATACACTAATGATATGCTAAGGTCACTCAACCGCTCCTATGATGTGCACTGACCACCAGGGGGCAGATTCTCCTACAGGTAGGTTAGGTTGCTGCTGGGGTCTGGCCAATCGGAACTGAGCGAGATGGGCCAGACATGCCCTGGAGACCTCCCATGGCCCCTCCCCAGCTGGCCAACCTCCCGTCGTGTCCCTCCCCGGCCTCTATCATGCACCGGTCAGGTCTCTTGGTCTGGCCTGCACCCTCTCACAATCCGGGACCCCTCAGGAGATGTCAGAGAGCCGGTTACGGCCTGATGGTGGAACGACTGGTCCCTATCACGCGCACTGACCACCAGGGGAAAGATGCTCAACACAGGAGCTGCCCCTGGTGGTCAGTGCACTCCCACAGGGGGAGCGCTGCTCAGCCAGAAGTCAGGCTCATGGCTGGCGAGCACAGGGGTCGTGGTGGTAGCCTGTCCTGCCTCCACAGCAGCGCTAAGGATGTCCGACTGCTGGCTTAGGCCTGCTCCCCATGGGGATCGGGCCTAACCTGGCAGTCAGATATCCCTCCAGGGCTCCCAGACTGTGAGAGAGTGCAGGCCGGGCTGAGGGATCCCCCCCCCCCCCCCCCAAGTGCACGAATTTTGTGCACCAGGCCTCTAGTAAATAAATAAAGAAGAAGAAGAAATTTAAAAATGGACCTGGCTAATGACCACTGTGGAATGTCTGTTTTTTAGTTAAGAGTATTATTTCTTTCTTTTGTAACAGTGAGACATGCTCACCCTAGAAGTTTCTTAGGAAATGAGATAGTGCTAAAAGCAGAATTTCTGCTTTTCATGCTTGGATAGTACACTCTTTTTGAGAGCAGAGACAACCCTCACTTACTATTCCAGATAGTACTCAGCCCATCAGCTGGTCCATTGCATCTGTAATGATGGAATTAATGTAATTGCAGAACCTGGAAGCACCTGAATGGCTGAAACGGGTGCAGGAAGTTTTCCCCTTGCTAAATGATGCCTTATCATTATCTATAATAATAAAAACATAATATGCTAATTAGACCAGATGTCCTTCTGGATGTCCTTCCATCCTTCTGGATGAAGCCAGGGCTTCAAGGGAAGCCGGGGTCCCGGATGCCAGAGGGAAACCAGTGTCAGCAGCAGGAGGAAGGAAGGCCTACTCTTGCACAAATTTCAGCCTCTAGTTTTAATAGAACCATTAATCAGACAGCCTAAGTCAGCAGTGGCTCGGGTAGTTTAACTAGACACCCAGGATGAATTCTTCTAAAGCTGGGTATTTCAACCTTGGACACTATGTTGTATTAGGCCAGATGATTCTTTGTTGAAGGGCTGTCCTGTGCATTGAAGGATATTTAGCAGCATCCCTGGCCTCTGCTCCACAGATGCCAGCAGCACCTATGCTCCAGTCATTTGCCAGAACCTAGTGGTAGCACCAAGGTCAAATATCACTTGGTGAGCATTTATGCCATATGCTAAACAGACAGAATGCACTAGTATTCTCTTTTCTGCCAAGCTCACTGAACTTCTATTCGTGAAATTAGAGAAGCCAAGAGCTGGAATAAACCCAAGAAGATATATTGCCCATTTCACTCACTTTTCAGGTGAGAAAACAAAATAGCAATGCAGGGAAGGCTTGTTCAAGGCTACAGAGTAAATTAGTAGCAAGGCCAGCTCTAAAGCCCAAATTCATCAGCTTCTAGTTCATTGAATACAGCACTTTTTCAGTATCCCAGTAAACCCTTCCCTCAATATAATAATTTTATTAAAATGCAATAAAAGATACAATTTGTACATTGTAGAATTATTTTTATTTGAGGCATAGAAGATTTGCATTACTAATCCATGCTGAAAACCCTAATTTGAAAGAGAGTTTAGGGAAGTTCAAGCCCAAGGGCACTCTTGTTTTAAGTTTTAAGGTATTTAGCTTTTCGGTTGTTTTTAGTGAATTTAAGATTGTCACATGTTCATATTTAAATTGTTGTCAGATTTAAAATTTTTTAAATAAATTACTGTGAGGTTATATGTTATAAATACCTTGTTATAGCATCAATAGGTATACATGTTATTAAGATATGATGTATGAACCATTGAGCCAAAGTAACATAGCCCTTGATCATCTCCAGTGGCAATGCCTGCATTTACTCATCCAGCTGGCATTGACAGGGTCTTATACTATGCGGACTACTCTTCCAGAATCTCTGAACTGCATGAAAAAAAATGAACAAATATTCTCTGCATCTTAGAAGTTCAGAAAACTGGACATTTAGGTAACGTAGCAACTCTGGAAACTGGTTCCCCTTCCCCCTTCTCCTTAGCCTATTTTGTTTGATATTTTAATTTATTTTTTTTTAATCTGGCCAGCTTGTTTTAGTGAAGTCTATTTCCCCCTCACAGGTTAAGCCTTTCAGCACTCCTCAGAGATGCCCGGCCTTGGGCCTGTGCACAGTCACTGAGGAAGACACTGGTCTTAGCAAGGCTCCCTTTGACTGTGTCATTCCCTGATCTTTCTTTCGCTTCATTGGGTCTTACAGCCCTGCCTATTTGACTCCACTGTTTACTAGCTGGTTGCTCTATTGCCTTTAACAAAGCTCAGTACTCTGCTCCAATTACATTTAGGCAGGTGTCGTTTTTAAAACCAGTTTTGGATTTTGTTCTGACCCATTGAAGGTTCTTCTTAGCTATGCCTTCTTGTTCTCTCTCTGAATTAGCTGGTCTGTGTTTTAGTTTACTGCTCTTAATTAAGAGGAGCTCTTGTTTCTAAGAGTGCCCTTGGGCTTGAACTTCCCTAAACTCTGTTTCAAATCATCTTAGTCCTTTGGGGAGAGTTTCTGAGCTCTTCTCTTACAGAGAACCTCTCCTCCTGGGCAAACCTTCTGAGCCCTACGCACTGGGTAGTGAGTAGCCTCTGGTTTTCTTGGCTGTCCTCCCAGTGAGGAACATCTGCTCTGTAAGTAAGTGGAAATGAGAATGTTCATGGATTCTTGGTCTGTCACATCTGGGGTAGCATCTGAATAGGGCCTCCATGGAAGAAAGAAGCCCTTGACTTCCTGGCCTCCCTCTCCAGGAATTCAGCCTCTTCAATTTGGAGTTGGAGGGGATGAGAAATGCTGGCAGCCTCTGACTCTAAGTGAGATCAGTAACCTTTGTCTGTGAGATGCAGGCAGGGGAGTCCAAATGGAGTTTCTCTCCAGTTGAGCTGTGGGGAGTGGAGGCAGTGGAAAAGAGGAAGTGAGGTCTGCTATAAATACCACAGACTCTGTTCTGAGTTTCAGTAGATTTTCCTGGAAAATGCTTCTTCATATTCTGTATATTTTCACTCTCTAGACACTTTCTAGAGAATTAAAATATTTGCGTTTATGGTTTTTGCCAGCTTTACAAGTTTCACTAGAGCTCCTCACCTTCATCCCAAACCTGGAACTCTCTATAGTGTCTTCTTTCCAGGCCATTTCACTCTGGTACCTTGAGTTTGTGACCCAGGCTAGGTTTGTAACTGAGAGTCAGGAAGCTTATATCTCCCATGAAAGGTAGCTTAATATCCTTTAGCGCTCAGCCTTTTTGACAGGTAGAGTTGGCATTCTGTCATGAAAGTTAAAACTCCTAATACCCCTGAGGAAGAGCACCTCATTTTTGTATAAAGTTGAAAAGTGAATATTTTGTTGAGAGAGCCAATATTTTCCCTAGGGGAAAAAATGGAGTTCCTTGTAATACATGGAGTCCAACTTCAGAAGATGCTTTTGTTCATTTTATTCTAAAACATTTAACAGGTGTCATTCATGTCCAGAGCAGCCTTGGAAACTTATTAAACAGCATTGATTTTTAAAGATTTTTTTTTTCAGGAATGTATTTGAAAATAAGCCCACAAAATAAATTATTTGCAAAATATTTCCTTTGATTAAGTGAATTGAGTTGCAATATAGTTTTAGCTGGAAGCTATGTAGACATTAAAGGAGGTCAGACAGAGGATGCTAAATGAGAAATAGCTAAAACTGAGTCATTTTCTAATTGCTTAGCAGACCCAATCGTCTATTTATGTCACTCATTTGTTCCCACACAATCACATTATCAGCCTACAAGAGAATGTAGTCATGTAATGTTGAAACCACCATAATTTTCAAGTATTGTCAACTGTAAATTCATCAATAGATATATCTGTACCAAAGAAGACTCTCTGGTTACTGCAATTTTTGTCTGATAGCATGGATAAGTCAAACAAGGTAGGTGCAAGCTAAAATAACTTATATTAAAATTAAGGTTAGTCATTTATCATGACATATTCCTCAGTGGCTTGGTCTCCGTGAACTCAAAAGTTCCTTCCAATGTTAAGACTCTTTTCAAACACTTATATATTCTTGTTAACAGTGCAGTGTTGGAAGAAAGTGATATTTTGCCTAATTAGTGAGAACAGCATAATTTGGGGGCCTTTATTTTTTTTTACACTGATCTTCAACAAGGCGTTCTGTTGCTCAGCAGTCTGCTATTGTTCTGATGTTTGGTCTGTGAAACACATTGTCTGAAATACCGAAGAAGTAAAAGAACCAGGGGTGTATTTTGGGTTTACCTTAGTAACCGTGAAGGGAATTCATCAATCAAGGCCACAAGCTTCAAGCTATTCTTATGACAGCTCAGTTTCATTGACTATTTTTCTTCCTTCACTAAATGTGTCTTCAAAGATGCCCTTTTTCCTCTGTCATAATCCATTCTCACTCTTCATATAGGAAGAGCTCCCTTTATCTAAAGAGAAGTGCTTTGAAAAAGTAAAAGCCAAAAAATGAACTTGAGCCCTGTTCATGTGCCTGGAAACTAAAGGGAGGCTTACCATGCTTACGAAAAGTCTGTTTTGTTTTTTAGTTTATGAAAGCACTTTTCAAAGTTAATCAACAGTGAACATTTTAGAGGATTGCCTAAAATGAAGCTCCACAAGACATTTAAGATGTTATAGAAATAATGGCTCTTCTTCTGGTGCATGAAAATTGTCATCACATCATTTGTTTGAAAATAAAAGCCAAGAAAACTTGACTAATTTATAATAAACAATATTCATGTATGAATATATGAAAATGTGAAATGAATGGACAATTCATTTCCACAACAATTTTCCACAAACTCTCTCAGTCTTGTTTCATCCTTTTTCTGCTTTGCCTCTTAGCTTCTTCTAATTTAACTACTCCACGTGTTCTAAGAAATTACATGTTTCATAGCATTTTCCCCTGACTTCCATCTGAGAATTAGACAGGTATACTGCCTTTTCTTTTTCCTCTAAAAATCTGGCATCTTTTAGAACAATATTGCTTCCTGCTTAAATCCAGCTTTTGTTCTCCAAGCTGTGATTACTAACAGTATTTTTAGTCCTGTAAACCCTAATTTGCCATCCCATTTTACTGTAGTCTGTTAATCACAATCTTCCAGAAATCACAAAAGCCATGGTCATGGTGGTTGAGAAATATCTGATGTGTGGTTTGCAAGTCAGAAAGAGAATCAACGCTTGTCAGTTCTATAGAAAAGAAAAGCAAGTCCTTGGTAATTCAAAGAGAGTGTGATTAGAGGATACATTCTGTCATTTCTGAGCCTTTGATTTCAGGAAGTAAGTTGACAGGGACATATAGGTGCACATCTGAGCCCTAAGTCTGATTAACAGACACATCTGTGTAAACCCAGAGACCATGTACTGAAAGATCACTACATTCATGGCACAAAAGAAAAAAAAATGTAGGCATTATAAAAAACCCTTCATATTGGGTTCCAATTTTGTGATGATATTCTGTAATTTGAATTTTCTTCCATAATTATGTTCTTTTTGCCTTAATAGTCATTTTACTATAATGGCAACTAAAATAGACATAGTCTCTGACCTCTTAAAGTCAAGTTTTTCTTGGCTTTGGAATAGAATGACCTCATTTTTCTTTGATAGATTGGTTATTTTATGCTGAACAGAAACTGATTTGGCAGGAATATATGTTGAGAAGAAGAGAAAGAGAAAGAAGGAAGGAGAAAGGAAGGTGAAAAGGAAGAAAAGAAGAAAGGTAGAAAGGAAAAAAAGAAAGAAGGCAAGCAAACTCAAATAAAAGGCAAAGTCCTATACTATGGGGGACGGGGGGCTTCTGAAAGACTTCAAATAATTCAAGATAAGTTTTTTCAGGGGCATTAATATAGAGCACAGATGATGTATCTGAAATTATATCAATTAACTCCATTATAGAATAATTTTGTATTTAAATACACTTTTGAATCATGGCATATATTTATAGAAACTTTTGCATTATTAACACCCCTTTTCAAATTATCAAAAAATACAACCTGCCTTAGTGCTGACAATTGCTTGACTTAAGGTTATAGGGAATAGGAGTCCAGTTGACCTTGAAGTCAATCTCCAGAAGTTTATCCATGTCCACCTGCGTGGTGATTTTTGCAAGCTAAACTTTGAAGCTGCTTTGATTGTTTTTAAAAATTTCTTAACATTGTCGTTAATAATTCATAGAGTAGTTCTCTCCTAAATTAACCACAGGTCATTGGGAATGGTTCCTTGGTCTACCTCATGGCACGCATCACTGCTAACTTCAGACCCAAAGTCACTAACTTTATTATCTTAAAAAAAATGTTAGATGATGTTAAGAGTAACTGCTAAAGTAGAATTTATCAGACCCATTCACAGAAGGGCTGAGGTATGGATCAGTCCACATGGTCCAGAGGGAAGTAGGTTTGTCTCCTAACAGATAAAGTGGAGTGACAATGTGGTGTTGACTGAACAGTTCACAGTGCCCAGAAATTATATGATTGTTGGCATGTTAATTTAATTTGGAGAGCATTGTTGCACAGCTGAAAATCTGGGGAACACATTCCATGTGGAGGTCTTAGGAGCATCAGGCTTCTGTTTATTTATGCCGTGGGTTAGCCCCTTCTGCATGTTAATCAGTACATTAATTAGGTCATTAATATTACTGATATGGATGTAAGGAAAAGGATGCTCACACATATTGCTGGTAGGTATTTAAATCATTCAAATCTGTGTAGAGAGGAAACCAAAGCATTTGTTAAAATTGAAATTACCATGCCCTTCAACCCTGAAATCCCACTTTTGAAACTGAACCCATAAAAGTAACTGAAAATAAGAATCTATACATGACATTTTCCAACAGAAACAAACAAATCAAAAATACTGGAAGCAAAGTGATTTCCATTAATAAACTGGTTGGATGAATTACACCACCTCCAGCCACGAAATGGGAGGGAGTCATTGTAAAGACGGTGTTGGGGCTATAACACTACACTTGGAGGAATTTCCAAACTGTAATGTTGAATAAGAAAAGTAAAATATAAAGAAAGGTATTTATAAAGCAATGTCCAAATTCCCAATCTATATGTAGATACATAGTTATTTGTACATACACATACACAATGATATATATCATATGTTAAATTATTCTCACAAAGTCAGTTTATGGAAGGAATAGGGATTTTATATGAAAATGACAGAGAAAAGAGTAGGGTCAATTAAGTTGTAAAAAAATAACGTAAAGACTAAATTTTCTCTTAGCCTACTTTCACCATCCCCCCAAATACACTTTCATATGTTGTGGATAGAAAACCCAACATGTATTATGATCCCATTTATTGAGAACTATAGTGTGTGTATGCAAATTTTGGAAAAATTTATTTAGTAAGATATATGGATGTCTGTGTGGAAAAACAATGTTGCAATATACATACTAATATTCTGTTACTCCCACACAAAATTCTTGTATTTGTGTACACGCATATACATATTAATAGATGATAGATTTAGGTAGTAGAGAGATAGAAATCCAAATCTATAGACATGTAGATATATATTTATTTGGAGAAAAATGTGGAAAGCATAATAAAAAAATTTATTATCACAATTGTGTGGTTATTGGATAGTGGGAGAGTTTATCAGTTTCGTCTTTTCACCTTTTTTAAAAATATATTTTATTGATTTCTTACAGAGAGGAAGGGAGAGAGATAGAGAGTTAGAAACATCGATGAGAGAGAACCATCGATCAGCTGCCTCCTGCACATCCCCCACGGGGGGTGGGCCCGCAACCCAGGTACATGCCCCTGACCGGAATCGAACCCGGGACCCTTCAGTCCGCAGGCCGACGCTCTATCCACTGAGCCAAACCGGTTTCGGCAGTTTCGTCTTTAATATCTTTTATTAATTTTTGTCTTGCTTATTATAATGACCATATTATCTGTAAAAAATAAATTAAAATATTTTAAGAAATAATTTTTAAAAAGCTAGGCAAGTTGTGTCCACAGGGTGCTCTGCAGAGTTGGGTGGGTGTGGAGATGGGGGGAGATTCACACTCAACTCCAATTCAGTGTGATATGCTATCACCAAAGACACAAATGAGAGAAGGCGGTGAATCATAGGAGAGGGAAGAGCTATGTCAGAGGAGGTGATGGACAAAGCGAAACATCCAAAGGAGATTCTTGAGAAGATGTGATTTTCCTTTAAGTTGTAGCATGAAAACTAGAAAAACAGCAATTGGACAAATATGGAGAGAATTTTAGGCAGGTATGAAAACACAACCAAAGGCAAATACAAATAATCACCCACCAGGTTTAATATTTACATTAAAGAAAGATCCTAAAGCATCTCTGAACAAAAAAAACTTCAGGAGTTACATGATTTTAACACCAGAATTCAACTACTTCATAGTTATCTGGTGATTGATTTTCATTTCACCCCTTAAAAATGAAATCCATAATAATATTAAAATCCAAAGGAATAAAACCTAAAAAGCCAGAAGTGCGAGATGTTTGAAACTGTAAATGATAACAAAGATTTACTAAAGTTAACTAAAGAACATATGAACATAAATGTTAAGGTGCTCAAAATATTAGTGCTGACCTATTCTAGCCTGCTTTAGTTGCTACTTTTAAAGTTTGTTTGGTCCCAAAGAGAAATTCATATACCCATCTCCTGGTATTTAATAACGAATACTGACATTTCAGTGCTATGCATGTACATTTGTAAATAATTCATATGCAGCCTCTGAGTATGCCCTGCATCAAAGTCTTTTATTCTCAAACAGCAGAAATCATTTTTCAAATGAAATCGTACCTTTCTCCCACTATACAAACAGAGAAAAGGGTAATGCTCATTTGAAGGTGTGAAGCCCTATTTGGAATAAAATTCACTCACAGCTCTGGAGGAGAGGCCCTCAAAGAGAAGACTGAGTGGCAGTGTCTCTCTATGACTGTCTGTCCATCTGCCTGGCTGGCTGCCAGATGGCCTGTCTGATGGCTGGCTGGCTTAGCCCCCAGGAGGACCTGTCAGTCACTAAACCAAGATCATTTTAATGGAGGCTATGAAATGAAATACCACTACTTTCCCAGATTTCTAGCTCCCCATGTTACAGTTTGCATGTCTATGCTAATAGCAGATGAATATGCAAATTGTCCAGGACACCATCGCAGTAACAGTAATGACAGAACAGCAGGCTGTGTGGGGCAACAAGGCCAGCAGGGAGGGGGTAGTGAGGGATGACAAAATGACTGAACAGCAGGCTGCATGGGGCAACCAGGCCAGCAGGGGGGTCAGTAAGGGGCAATCAGGCCAGCAGGGGGGTCAGTAAGGGGCAATCAGGCCAGCAGGGAGGGGGCAGTAAGCGGTGACCAGGCCAGCAGGGGGTGGGGAGGCAGTGAGGGATGACCAGGCTGGCAGGGGGGGCAGTTAGGGGAGATCAGGCCAGCAGAGGGGGGCAGTTGGGGGCAACCAGGCCAGCAGGGGGGCCAGTTAAGGGCAATCAGACCAGCAGGCAGAGGTAGTTAGGGGTGATCAGGCTGGCGGTGGGGGGCAGTTAGGGGCAATCAGGCAGGCAGGCAGGTGAGCAGTTAGGAGCCAGCGGTCCCAGATTGCAAGAGGGAGGTCTGACATACCTCAAGGGGTCCCGGATTGGAGAGGGTGCAGGCTGGGCTGAGGGGGACCCCCGCCCCCACCATGCACAAATTTCATGCACCAGGCCTCTAGTAATTTTATGTTTAGCAAACTGCATTAGCTTAATATTGAGCTTTTATCCATGCTCTCTCATTGAGCAATTTTAAGAATCAATACATTGTTACCTGTGATTGGGAGCACTCATCAACATGCCCAGTAGTTACCAGTGAGCCCCTTGAATTCAAATAATGGAGCCTCAGTAGCAGATAGAAAACCCAAATGCCCCCACCGTCTTTTAGTTCTTTTTCCTCCTCCGCTGAAAGAGAAACAGAATAGCCTGCCCTGTCATCACCCAAGAGAAAAAAGCCAAGAGTGTTGAGTGTTTCAACAAATATTTTGTGGTTTGGGCTTTTAAAGTCACATCAGTGCTGTTGAATTTTCAAGTGAGGTGAAGAAAGACAACCCTGGGTATGTTCTGCAATAAGGAATAGATATAATGAAGCAAGACAGATGAGAGAAACAAAAGGAAGCTTCATAGAGAGGATAATCCATAAAAAAAACACATATACAGTGGGTGAATTTGAGGAGATTATCAGCTCTGGTCACTTTGTGAATTTCTTATACAGAATGGATGCTCCTGTAGAGCTCTTGGTTCAAACAGTTCTATGAGCTGAGAAACATGTTCCCTTGCACATGGACACTGACATGAGTGTGATCTGTCACTTTCTGAGCCAACCATGTGCAACCTAGAAACGCACACTCCTGACAGCCCTGGGCTCGGGTGCTCCACCCCACACAACGGGCTTTGGAGCAGCCCCTGGTACATTCAGTTCTGTCTGGAAGGTGAAGGGAACTTTGTCCCTGCAGATTCAAACTGCTTGATGGTGACTTGAAGAGGGACAGAGGGTAATTGGATAACCTTTTTAAAAGAAGATGAACTCCAAAAAGGCACAGATCATCATTTTATAGAAAACGAATTACCTTGTGTCAAGGTGAGATCCACGGGGGAGAGACAAGCATGGAAGGTGCTAAAAGGATATGACCCATGGCAGATGATGAGGTCAGATGTGGGCCCTGGGACCACAGGTCTTTGAAGTTTCTGAACAGAGACATAGTTTATCTGTAGAATAAACCACATTTCATTGGAAAATTATTTGGGGACAAAATACAATGGAAGATATGAGAAACATGGCAAAAAGAAACATTCGGAGGGTCTCTGGCTTTGATCAATTGTCTAATTATTAGAAAAAGCTAAGCATACCTCTTTCTTTCTTTCTTTCTTTCTTTCTTTCTTTCTTTCTTTCTTTCTTTCTTTCTTTCTTTCTTTCTTTCTGGTGCTAATACAGGCTTGGTTTTGTTCTCACCTTCTGAGGGCATATGGAAGTTCTGTGAACTATGCTCTTCTACCTAAACCACAGGTGCTGGCGCCCCCTGGAGTTCTACAGAGCACACTGCACAGCCCTGAGCAGCAGCCACAGGAATCACAGACAAAGCCTACCAGGCCAATCACAATGAAATAACTGAGAAATCACTGCCAGAAACAGAATTATCCTTTGACCCCATTTCTTCTTTATCGATTACCCTCTGCGCTTCCATGTATAGCCACATTTTTAAAAACAGTTTAGACTTGTGTCTTCGGCCCTCAGCACTCCACAGAAGTGCCAGGTTTATGAAGGACCAATAGAACCTTCTCAATCTTATCTTTTCTTAACCTCTTGGCAATGCTGGCAGTCCTTCCTTGAATGAGTGTCTGTCAAGGACTGTGAGAGGGCTGAGAGATTTTTGTCCTACTTCCATGCTAATAAGCTTATTGATTTATGAATGCTGGGAAGAGACATGAGACTGACTCAGAGAAATGGGATTTTCTTACTCTCAGCACAACAATAGCTAGAAAAGCAGTGTAATTGTGTTAATTCTTCTTGCCTCCCAAGAACCACAGGGGTGACACATGTTAACTTTGCATCACAACCAAGGAATGCTGAGCTTGGAGAACTCACTGCTTTAATAGAGAGCCATCGTGAGCCCATGTTTTGTTGCCAGGGAGGGGAAGCATTACATCATCCTTTATTACTATTTTCTGCAAACAAAGGGCTGAGAAATGGCCCTGGTGAAGCTCAGACCGGGCCTTGCCATTTTGGTATACTCAGCAAGAACATACAAGAATATTCGGGATCGTGGCAGATTGCGTCTTCCAACAGTGTCTGCCCTCAAGTTCTTCAGCACCACATGCACCTGGTTTTCTGGCTCTTTGTCTGGCTATTTGTGTGCTTTCTCAGTTCTCTGACTCTGTCCCTAGGTCAGTATTTTAAAGAGTCTGCACTGGTCCCTCCTGTCTTTTTATTCTACATCTTCTTTCCCTCCCTGATCTCATGCTTTAATTAATATCTGCATTCAGAAACACAAACTCAAATCCCCACAGGGATGAGGCAGGTAATATAATCACATATTCATCCGCAACTCATTTTTATTGAGTGGAGATGAAAATATTTAATATACTACAAACATGACAGACAGAAAAAACAGTTTAAAGTAAAACGTTTTAAACAATATACTCTAAAAATAGAAACAGCCCATTGATAAATGTTTATATTTATTAGACCTTGATCTGAAACTAAAAATTTTCTTCTACAAGAGATGTTGATGGCAAGTTTTCTTTTTCCATGTACAATGTGCAAAACCAAATTCGGCCACGATGCTTCTGGCTGTGTGTAATGTTTGATATCATTACGTTCCATAGTGGAAAACGTTGCTCAAACACAGGGTAGACCCTGCCAATCCTGGGTGGACCCATGCTTCTTATATTTAAGGTAGTTAATATCTGGGAGAGTTATAGATTTCTGGTGTCCCAGTGTTATCATTTTTAGATTCTAGTTTTTATGACTCCATATTTCTGTAATCTCCATTGGTAGCACTTCTTCCACAATCTAAATATTAAGAGAGAGAAATTGAAAATGGTAATAAACTCTATTTGCAGTTTAACATCAACCAGAGGAATATTTTTAAACATCAGTCTTTTAAAGGTGTGGTGAAGGTAGTTCATTTTTATTTGGGGAACTGAATTAAGCATATAAACATGGGCCAGGCTTTTTTTTCCCCCAAATGATGTTCTCCAAATACATCATTTCAGGATGACTGGACCAATCAAATCATGATTCTGATGATTCGGTGGTTAGATATGTTTCTCTGGCAACTAAAATGGCCAAATAGCCTGGCCGGCATGGTTGAGCATCAACCTGTGAACTAGGAAATCAAGGTTCGATTCCCATTCAGGGCATATGCCTGGATTGTGGGCTCGATCCCCAGTGTGGGGCATGCAGGAGGCAGCCAATCAATCCTCATCAATGTTTCCATCTCTCTCTTCCTCTCCCTTCCTCTTTGAAATCAATAAAAATATATTAAAACTGGCCAAATATTTCAAGCAATCAAAAATGCATGAAGAACCCAATGTCTTCCAATGATTTAAACTCTCTTCAGCACCTTGTTATACCAAAGCTACCAAAATTGTGTAGTGCTTCACGTCCAGCCCATCCAGCCATTTTACCTTGGCTCAAGGTATAGGAGCATATTGAGTTCATGGAGTTCATTGCTATGTTCATAACATTGTCTAGTTTTAACTTTTGAACCAAAACAAATAAAAATTAGATTATAATGTATTACAAAAACTAAAATTCTGCATCCTTGAAAAATTTTGCCACTGTGTATATTAGTTTCATATGTCTTATTTTAACAACCACCACAGTAGAACCACTACCTCTTACTAATTTTAACCAGTCTGCAATAAGCAAGGTATGTCACTACCTGATAGTATACCATCAGGAGCACTATATCCAAAAATTCTGGATTCAATAAAAATTGTTATCAACACTAAAGAAAAAATACAGCTAACTGGATGGTACCACATAGACAGACAGATGATAGATAGATAGATAGATAGATAGATAGATAGAATAAGATCATCAGATAGGCATCAATTTGTGCTATTAGCAGACGCCACAAATAATGTTTTCATGTAAATTAGATAGTGAAATTTTATCAGTAGCTTCAACATGCCAAGTAGCATTTTTTCCAGCTAGAATTTTGTTTGCATAAGCTTGTTTCTGTTCAGGACACATGCTTTCTGCTGCATTCAATAGACTTTATTTAATAAATCTGTCATCTGGAGAGAGCAATTGCCCAGACAAAGTTATTCTCCCTAATGCATAACTAATTCCACAGAACCATCAGTTATTTTACTCACATCCAAAACAAATGCTTTTTTTTTTTACAGATCACCAATTGTTTCAGCGTGCGTCTTTCCTTTATACCTGTATAGCAGTTTTATGATGAATTGTTCCATAATCTGATTTTATGATTTTGTTTCTTTTAAACACAAACACACTTTGCCTGATAAACATGTGGGTCAGATCCACATTTTCACAAAGAAATGGGCTCTCTGCCATTTTTCTCAAAACTCAGTCTTGGCATTTTTATTTTTTCATTAATACAGACCTTGGTACAGAGACAAATTTCTGGACTGTTAAAATAATTACCATACAATCAACAATGACAAAGGACATTTGCCATTAGACCTCAAGGTCCAGGATTCAATAGGAAGTGGCAGAGACTGGGTAACAGGGGGAGCACACACCACACTTGACAGGGTCTGGGGAATTAGTTCCACATAGAAATAAAGTCTTATTGTCTCAGATTTTTTGCTTTGTAAAAAAAAAAAAAAGGCTAGAAATCCAGATATTTTTTTTTTTATCATGTTCCTTCTTATATGGATCAAAACTCATACTGAGCAATGAGTTCTGGGTTGCAAAAGAGGCTTTATTTTTAGCACCTGTATGTAGTTTTTGTCCACAAATTACAAAAACAAACACAAGTGCTATCAGATATTTTTAATATGAAATCCTTCAATTGATGAACGCTACCTTAATTTCACTTACTAGTAAAATACAACCTATTCCACACTAAACACATTTCCATGCTTGGTATCAGCTAATTTTGGGCAAATGTGCCAGTTTGCAACCTCTGAAAGGAATTGGATGATATCCATTATATCAGGAATAATTAGGCTGGAGTCTAGACTCAGTCCTATAGGGTCCATTCATTTTTCAAAGAAAAGTGGGGTTTTTTCTCTTTTATTTCTTTCCTTTTTCTTTTTTGTAGTGGCCACAGCTAATGCTATTTTCCAAGAACATTAATTTGCTGGATATCCAGTCCAAATCGTGCCAAGCACAAATCCTTGTCTAAATCACATATTGTACATTCTTATTTACCAGTTCATATATAAAATTGAGAGTCCAAGTAGTAATAATAGTATTTAAAATAATAAAATAATAGTAAAGCTAATTGACTTAAGTTCTTATTCCTGATCATGCTATCCATATATACACATACCTTACAAACAGTACAGTCCATCATGCCTACTATGAATATTCCCCATTATTATGTTGTGAAGGAGAAAGTTTAACACTAAGGAGAGACAACCTCGTATGTAATATTTGAAGCACACATATCAAAGTGGAGAATTTGATGGTGCTGCGAAGGTTTTCTCTGGTTGACCCCAAATTCTGTGTGGTTCATGAAGCCATTGTCACCAGCTTCAACCTGTGCTCTGCTCTTGGAGACGAGGCCACTGTTTGTGTCCTCTCATGGGCTGCTCTTGGTAATGACATCTCATCTTCCCATGGTCCTTCCTCAGTCACCCATCAAACTCAGAGCACTTCCTGAGAACTTGCGACTCTCACGGCCAACAGCACCTTCCCCCCTCTTCCTGGGAAAGATCTCCCAAGCCCCGCCAATCCATCCTGGCTCCTGCTTCTGGCTCTTTATGGCTTTGTCCAAACCACCAATTGAGCCTAACATTAGATGCCTCTTGGAGAGAATCCTCAAAAAACTGGATTCAACTGTAAATATATTAAACTCCTAGAAGTGAATATCACATTCCTATCAATAATCCAAGGTTTTAAAAAAATTTTTTTTTTACTAATTACTAGACTAAAATGCTGAAAATGTATCTAATTCCTAATCAAAGTAAAATCCTGATACTCTAACCCCGTGGTCGGCAAACTGCAGCTTGCGAGCCACATGCGGCTCTTTGGCACCTTGAGTGTGGCTTTTCCTAAGCCTTAGGAGTACCCTAATTAAGCTAATAACAATGTACCTACCTATATAGTTTAAGTTAAAAAAATTTGGCTCTCAAAAGAAATTTCAATCGTTGTACTGTTGATATTTGGCTCTGTTGACTAATGAGTTTGCCAACCACTGCCACCAATCCACTATCTTTTAAAAATAGCATAGCATTAAATACAACATATATGATATAAACTGTTATATTACATATAACAGTATATTATATAATATATAACATAGTGTATGATAAATGCTGTGCTACATACAGTGTAGTATAGAATAGGCCTCTAAAACAGACTGCTTGGGAATGAATCCTGAGTATCAACCAGCAGCTCTGTGACGGCACAAGTTGCTTAACTTTGCTGCACTTCAGGTTCCTCACATGCATTTGGGGATCATAATAAGATTTTCTTCATAGGAATGATATGGGGACCCAATGTCTGGCCCAGAAAAGGCTTTATGAAAGCATCTGCTACCATCTCAGTTCTGAGGGTCTCAACGGAGCACCTGTAAATTGCCTTGTAACTCTTTCTGATTAATTTATGCATAAGTATCAAATTGTGGAAGCTCTGTAGATATTTCATTAACTTTTTCCCTGAAGATTCATTTTCTTCATTATAAAAGGAGACAGAAACCTTAAGTGGGAGCAGTTCACTGCATTGCCGCATAGTTCACACCTGGCTGGATCCGATATTGCAGGCATTTCATGTGTGAACATCAGGAGTATAAAAAACACAGTCTCTTCTTGGAATATCTGATGAAAATCCTTCAGTTGTGATGTTACTAGAAAGAAATTTCACAACCAGGCATCAGCAAAAAGTGTACAGAGTACCAGTGTGATGGTATGAGGAGGTGGCATCTCTGAGAGACAATTAGAACTAGATGAGGTCATTAGTAGTAAAGCCCTCAGGAATGGGATTAGTGCCCTTGTAAGAGTCAAGGGAGAGCTTGCTTCTGCTCTGCTCTCCACCATGTGAGAACACAAGGAGAACTCAGAAATCTGCAAACTGGAGGGGGGTTCTTACCAGAATCCAATCATCCTTGCTCCCTGCTCTTGGACTTCCAGCCTCCAAAACTGAGAAATAAATTTTTGTTGTTTATAAGCCACCTCTCACCTTCCCCTCATCTGGGGGTCTTCTCTTCACTGGTTTTGTGTTGCATTCAGGATAAAGACAAGGCCTTCAAAATTCCCTCCAAAGTCCAGCATAATATGAAATCTCATCCCTCCACCCTTGACGTCCACCACGTGTGTACTAACTCCCTATACTCCAACAACTCTTCCTTTTCATTTCTTAACTGCACTACCCTCCATCTTGTTAAAAAAAAAAACAAAACAAACAAAAAAAAACCCTTAAAAAATGTTACCTGTTCCCTACCTGGAACTCTAACCTACCTACTGCCTTTTCACCATCCTCCATCCATCCCTCACACCACCTCTAACACTTTAGGGTCTTGGCTCAAAGCTAGCTTCCTCAGGAAGCCTTCCTTCTCCTCCTTTATCAGTTCAGTGTCCTCTGGCACAATCTCTAAAGACCCTGGACTCTCTCTCTTGCAGCTGTGATTTCTCAGTTATTACTCTCATGGGCACTCAAATATTTTCCTGAGGAATGAATGAAATAACTCAAAAGTTTTGAACTTCAAATATGCATGTAGTAATGAAGAACAGTAGGGGAGGACATTGTTTAAAAAAGATGGCCTTGCTGGTGTTTTGCTTTGCATTAGAGAATTTTATTGCCTATAATCTTAATAAAATATTATAAGTTCAATAATATCATGTCAAGGCATTTTGAGTCTATAATAGACAAGACTCCTTATGAACAAAAATGTGTATTTAATCTTCATTAACTAAAGCATGATTTCTAGCATACTCTTTCAAGAGTATACTCTTTTAAGATATTTTAGAAAACTTGTAGAGAGCATCAAAACGTTTTCTGCATCTGTAATATATTAGATGATTTTAAAGGAAAGGTGGAACATAAAATGAGCTCAATTTCTGTTTTCAGTTATGTCTCCCTTCTTAATAGCTCAGTGGCATTTGAGAGCATATGTTTAAGTTGTCAAATGCAATATTTAATGCAACTTCTTTACTTTATTGAGAGGTGCCTTTTTGAGCCCTGGTGATTTTATTACTTATCTAACCATGAGACCATCTAAGCTAATCTCAGAAATACTGCTATACCAACCCACCTTAAAATATGCCTGAACTCACACATGCAGGCATTCAAAGGAAAAGAAGCTTTTCCAACACAAGCCACAGGAAATGTGAAGGTGATCCTGCCTACTCATATTTCAAGGCTGTCTGATAATTGGCTTAAAGTGCATTTGGCAATATTTCATAAGCAAACTTTTATTCATGCCTTTACTCCCTGAGGAAATATGGTTTCCTCTGTCTCATGTTCTAATGTAATACTCCCTGAAGAGCAGAGATATTATTTTTTGCTTATTTACTTTAATTTCTTGTTCATATTCAAAGTGACAACATTTTAAGACACTCTCGAGTCAGAAAGCATGAGAATTGCTAGCTCAGTGCTCAGGGAAAGCCGGTTCCACCACATTATGCCAAGATTTATGATATCAGAGCTCCCGATCAAATAATGATAGCCCAAAATAATATAGGGTTGGGCCAAAATGGGACATTTTATATGGACAATTCAAGATATCTCCATCTTCATTTGTGACCTAGTCATTCTTCATCTATTCAGCAGCTATTTATGGAACATTTTCTGTGCTGTGCACTCTGATACATGCTGGGTACACACTGATAGACATCAGTTCCACTCTTCAAGAGTCTACCTTCTATTTGGGAAAAAAGACAGGAAATAATTACACAAATAAAGCTTATGCAAATTGTGTTAACTGCTGTGAAGGATAGTGCAAAGAGCTGTAAGAGACAACAGCAGGGGCATTGCAAGAAATCAGTTTGAGGAAGTAGCACTTAAGAGGAGGTCTGAAAGATGAGAAGAAATAAATGCATTCCCTTTTTCTACCCTCATTCTGTTCTTCGAGACTGAATGTGGAGATAGGGTATGCAACAAATAAAAACCTATGCTGTGAGCAGCAGCATCAGAACTATCTTACCAATCTGGTACTGTCTGATTCTCACACCTGGGGTCTCTCAACTGTTGAAAACACTGGCAGCAATGTGCCCCAAAGAATTGGAGTAGCAATTTGGAATCCTGGGATCTCTAAGAATTGTGCTTAAGTCCTAAAATAATACTGTTGGCAATTGCAAGAGTCAGAGGTTCACTATAAAGCACAGGTTTCAAGAGACCAATAGACTTCAGATGACAGCCGGTCCCCACCACCCACCAGGAGCCCCAATGCCATCAGCTGTCATCGGTATGCATATAGCACTTGCTGAGGAAAGGTGCCCTAGCTCTTCACAATCTCTGAGCTGAACTCTCACATGAGATTCCACTGTCACCACTATTTACCCTCCCTACACTCATGGCAAATGCACGAGGGGAGACAGAACCTCCAAGGGGCCATCAGAAGCAACAGTAAGTTCTTGAAATCTCCCCACCAGCTGCTTTGCTCCTTGGAGCTTCTGCTTCAGGTGGAAGAGAACCAATGCCATGAACCTTCTAAGAGAGAAAAAAAAATCCTAGGAGCTGATGGATGGCGCTGTTAATTATTTGACATTTCATGGTCATTCTATTATTTTGCTTTGTTTTTTTATTTGATTTTAATGTAGTAATTTTCAGTTACTCTAATATTTATCACTTCCCTCTCATCTTCTCCTATTCTTTCTCCCCACTGACTTGGTTACTCTAAGAAATAAATGTACTTACCTTTCCTTTGTCTTAAATCCTCTCCTAGCTTCTCTTTATTCCACAATCAAATAACTTTTTATACCTTAACTTTTCATCCAACCTAGAACAGGATAATAAGACTTAATATGCTAACTGCCACATCTAATGCTTATTTACTATTGTATGTCAGTAATAAGAACAGAAGGGTTGCCCTGTAAATATTATTTAAGTGAATAAATGAAAGTGAGTAAAGTAAGTAAATGAATGAATGAATGAACAAATGAACTAACTAGGGGATTTAGCATCATTTGCTTTTCTAGGTTTCAGTTTCCTTACAGCAAAGAAAGTTGAACCAGATTATTTTTAAATGCACTTTCTGCTCTAAAATTCTATGATTCTATACGGCAATAAAAAGCCTAAAAAGCACATTTTTCTACATATATTTGCGCTTACATTACAGAAAAGTTTTTATTGTTTTCTTATGTGTTTACTCCTAGTAAAGTTTAAATTTATTTGACAAGAGCTATTTGAAGCCCAAGAATATTTTTTATGCTTTCTGCTGCTTTTTGTTTGAGTGGGAAAATGTTAACTGGCAACTGGCGTGGTATGATGATGAGGTTTGAACATTACAAAGGAATGAATTTCACGGCCCAAGTTGTCCCTTCCTAGACAGTCCCTCTCTCCTTGCACAGAGAGTGGGGGTCTTTCTGAGGCTTTCCAAAAGTGGCAAATAGGCAACTTATAGTATCCTTCAACTGAAAGCTGGAATTTTACATCTCAGCCAGAAGACTATTGTGATTTGTTCTTAAAAGTTTTTTTCCATAAATGATGAGGCCGATAATTAAAGTCAGAAACATCAAAATATGAAGCTCAAAACAAAACAAAAACTCCAGCTCCCTGCCCTTTTGCTGTCGCTGTTTTTTGGAGTGGTTAGAGACTATCAGGTTTGAAGAGCTGGGTCACCTGTTTTGAACACGATTCCACAATCAGAGCTTAAGGGCACAGGTTTATTTGCCATATCTTCTTAACAGCCCGAGCTAGCTTGAACTAGCACCTCCATTAGGAAGGCCGTTTTTCCAGAAGTCATTGCTTTCAACGAATAAAGTTCAAGGAAACAAAGTGGACAAAAAAAGGCAGAAGTCAGGATGTATGCCAGTTTTACCAACAGAAACAAAACATAGTATTCACCATGCAGAAAGTCTCTTGAAACATGGATAGTCTAGCAATTAGCCATAATCATTGTCAAAAGAAACAAATATGAAAGACTCGTTTCTCTTTTTCCAAATGATAGATGTTCCTTCTCATATTTTTATTTATTTTCTCTCTAAACTGTTTTATCTATATACCGATTTTTTCGTTGTGTGGAAACAACAAACTTTAAAATTTCCATTTTCAAAGGCTTGACTTTAATGGTCATTTATTTGAAAAGCAACTTCTAAGCACTTGCCAGTCTGTTTGAACATTTTAAATTAATGAGTCTCTCCAGGGACCCAGGAAACAAAGCTACAGGAACGGTAATTCTAATATCTGCCTGGAGCTAATGGCTTCATAGGCACACCTAGAGCAGGGCAAGTAGAGTGGTTCTTAGAGACCCAATGCAATGGAACTGACACACCAACTTCTGCTGCCTTTCATCAGTGTACATACTCCATGTAGACAGTTTTATTCAACCGAAGAAAAAGTGCATTTTCCCCCTTAGCAACTTCATGGGAAGGCTAAATTCTCTAAATAAGCATTTCACTTCCCTGTGCAGCATCACCCAGGATATGTATTTAGTAGTCACTATTATTTTTGTTTTTCATACATTATTCATATACTAGTGGGATTGCAGCATTGCTTAACTGCGGCACAAAGTGTTTGCTCAGGCATGAAGAGATAAAGTTTGCAGCTATTTCCAAGTTTGGCCATCAAAAAATATGAGGGATGCTAGTTAGAAGTCTAGTTTTAATAAATTATTTGCATTTTAAAATTAGACTATCATGTACTCCTAGTAATTTTGTGTTTAAATTGCTTTTCATCTACTCTAAAATAATTAAACTACACAAACTACACACACAAGTTTCTACAGTTTTTACATTTTCTTTGTGTGAACTTTATGACTTTAAGAAAAGAAAAAAGGCAACCACTGGAAGTTTAACCTATCACTTTAAAGGTGAAAAATTAGAAATAATCTTTACTGTAAGTTTAGTGGAAGAGTTAAAACATAAAATTCTCAAAGTCTGAAGACATACAATATTTATACTCAATTTCTCAAGTCTATAGCATTTTGTTTGTTCTTATGCCACAGTCAAAGTTGGGTTGTTTCTTCATACCTGGAGAAAGATTTTTGCAATTAACAGATTCACTTTTCAACCCAGATATTCTTTCATATACCATTGAGAAACTGAAATTATGTATTGGATTCAAGTGATTGACCTGTACACATCAAAGTTGGCATTTACTCATTCTGACACAAGATCTTTTTTGCTAATAATAGAGGCTCTGTTGTCTTTAATCTATAAGTTCTCTCAAATAACACCATTCATATTTGGAAATATTATAAATGATGATTAAACAGTGGTTGATATTTGTAACATGCCTATATTTCTGCTTTAAATTGTATTTTTTTTGACAGTCTTTCCTTGATTTTCATGACCTCGACAGTATTAGGGAGTACTGGTCAGATATCCTATACAATGTTCCCAGTCTGGGCTTGCACTATTAATTTTAATTTTAATTTTTTTGCAATGTGGCTTCTGAAATTGGATCCTAGAAAACTAGTGGAATCCAAATAAAGTTCGTAATTAGTTAATAGTAAAAAAAATTGTATTTTTTTACTTCTCTATATGTAGTTAGTTACCTCTTTCATGTATGTTGCAATCATCCACTGGTTTTATGACATGTGGTAACAGGCAGTACTCATAACATGGTGAGCATTCAGATAAATTAAATTATAAACACTTCTGAGGATGAAAAGAAAGGAATTTCTTAATTAAATGTTTTAAAATCCTGAAAAACAAGGTAGCACTCTCTGTCTATACATATTGATTTCTAAACATCTATATATATAAAAGCCAAGTGACTGGAATGCCAGAAGGACCGGTCACTATGATGCGCACTGTGGTTGGACAACCAGCCTGATCAGGAGCCCCCCCAGCCAGTCTCACCCCCAATCGGGGGCGGGGCACCACCCGCGGCTCCTGCCCCCCACCAGCCTGGCCCAGTAGGGCTGACTGGACCACACCCGTGCACGAATTCGTGCACAGGGCCTCTAGTAAGTAATAAATTTTTAGAAAAAATAAGTTAATGCTTTTCATATGTAAATATGCTTACGTAATTAAATGGAAACAAATATTTATACCAAGTAAGTAAGATTTCGGTAGCAGGGGAGGTAGCTACATGTGAGAAGACAAATTTTAATGACTTTGTGTTCTCAGAAATGGCTATTCTTTATAAATATTCTATCTCAAATTATTTAGGTTGAACCTTATGAAACTGCCATTTTTGAATGAAAAATCCTAAAAGCATCAATTTCAAATAGTTCACCCTTATAGATTATAACACAGAAATCAATAAAATGTCATTCAATTTGCTCAGATTTTCTTTCTTTATGTTTCATGTAATATTTATAGAAATTCTGCAAAGTTAGGATTTTATTATCCCCCTTTTTTCTATGGCTAAGCAAGACTATAAACTAGTAAGGGATGGAGCCAGGATTTGTAGTTAATCTTGTCTATGGCAAAGTGATTTTTCCTGTCACTTCTTCACTAATGTACCTAAAAGATGGGAGAGTGTTCCAGCCACATAAGTGGAGCACTTTTTCTCAGGGACCAGCTGAAGAGTCAACATAGGTAAGTCATGGGTCTGGAATTTTTTCCACTGCTCCTTGGTGAAACTTACAGAATTTTAACATTCTGATCAATGACTATTTCCTCTTCATGGAAAATGTAAGATTTTTTTTTTAAAGATTCAAAAAAATTAGGTGGTATTTTGCTGCAGAGCTTACTTGTTCAGTTGTATGTTATTAGTTCTTTTATCATGGTTGTTCATAGACACTGGGGATCTGGGTCAGTCTTGGCTTCTAAGATCCAAAGATAGCCTGTTCCCTCTGTCATTCCTTTGCTGGAACATGCTTGTCCAGATTAAGTAGTTTTGAACTGAAAGCATTCAAGAGAGTGATAAAAGCTTATTTAAGAAAAAAATAAAAGCAGAAAAAAAATAAAAGTACAACAAATTTTGAAGGATGAGAGGTGTGGAACCATCATATTGAACTTGATAATAATAGGTAAGAACATTATGTTCTAGATATGAGTATTTCAGGGTCAGCAAACAGATCATCTCACTCAGCACCTGCTGAGGCCCTGCTCATCTTCCAGGAGACATGATTCCTCTGACTACTCCCCAAAACTGACACGAGCTCCAGGTACCCAAGAAAAAATGTCCCTATTAAACTCACTAGTGAATTCTGTGGCTCTCTGAAACTTGGCTTAAGCAAAATGGAGAATTGAGAAATCATCTTGATTCAAAATATTTGCTACTGAATAGAAGATCCCCTACTGTCATCCATGATACCTGTAATAACCCATCTATTGGGTATTTGACCAACATTTGGCTTTTCTTTGCCTGCACTATCCCAGGGCATGACTCCTAAAGTTCAGAAATTTATTCAGCTCTTTGTGGGAGATTTTGAAAAATAAGTATTTCCTTGAAAGTAACTCAAGTATTCATAAACAGATAAGTGGATAAATAAAATGCAATATATCCACACACTGGAATATTATTCAGCAATAGAAACAAATGAACTATTTGTACACATTATGTTGTGGATACACTTTCTTTTAAATTATGTTAAATTGGTCACCAAAAACACATAGTGTATGATTCTAGTTATATGAAATCACCAAAATAGGCAAATATATAGAGATAGGAAGTATATAGGGTGGGGCAAAAAGTAGCTGTACAGTTGTTTATATGGAAAATAACACAATAATTAATAAATAATAATACAAGAATAAACTCAGTGTTTTACATACAACTATAACCTATGTTTACCTCAACCTGTATTAGTGGTTGCCTAGAGTTAGGGAAAGGTTTTGGGGAAAAAATGAAGACTGACTATTGACAGGTATGTATTCTTTTGTGAATGATGAATATATTCTAAAATTGCTTTTGGTGACAATTGGACAACTCTCAATATGTGAAAACTATTGAATTATTACATTTTAAATGGGTAAATCATATGATTTGTGAATTATATCTCAGTAAAGCAGATCTGAAAATGGAAATTTAAAATAAATAGTATGTGTTCTTTATCTGGTCAACATATATCAGACATATAAAAGTGCACCCTCTTGCTCTAAGCAGAATGTCTTATAAACAACAAAAATTGTGGGAAAATAAATAATTGAACATCAACCTTAATTTTTAGTTATTTTTTTTAGGTAATTGCCCTAATGAATGTTAGCTAAAACATCTGTCATTGTAAAGAAATTTCTATACCTTTTTATTGTGTCTTTTGTCACAAACTGCTTGAATAGCTACTACCCCCAAAACAACATTTTTAAAATATATTTTTATTGGTTTCAGAGAGGAAGGGAGAGGGAGAGGAAGATAGAAACATCAATGATGAGAGAGAATCATTGATAGGCCACCTCTTGCATGCCCCCCTGGGGATTGTGCCAGGCATGTACCCTTGACCAGAATCAAACCCAGGACCCTTCAGTCTGAAGGCCAATGCTCTATCCACTGAGCCAAACCAGCTAGAGCAACATTTCAAAGTGTTTTGTTTTTTAATATTGACAATAAAAAAAGGCATAGATGTTTGACATTCTTAGGTGTGAGTCAAACTTTACATTTCATTTGTGTGATTGCTACAATCATTTCAAAGCAATAATAACTGTATACAAATGCAGTGCCATTCCAACAGTCCACTGTGTTCCAGAATGTCTGACAGCACCATAGCAGAGCAACACTGACGTATAAATTGCCATTTTAGTTATCAACAGCTTAAAGTACTAGTCAGGGGAAAATGCCATATTCTTTAAGAGATAATTTTGGCCCCGGGTCCTGAATCTAGCAGAAGCCTTTTGGTTGAGAGAAGAAAGGAGACAATTTGTTCTTTAGAAGATTTGTGGATCAGCTTTATAATACCATCACATTAAGAGACCCTATCATCATCATAAGGCCAGATGGCTGCATTGTTAGAAGCTGCAGAAGGAAGGAATTGGGTTTCTTCGAAGAGAAAGCATGAATATATATTTGGTCATAGTAAACATTCACTTACATGCCTAGATTTTAAAGGCAATTTGACATCATGGTTTTTGTTAACATTTCTAAGCAAGATCTCCATAGGAATGATTTCCTTAACAGGTTTTTGCTGACTTCAGGAGATATGAGAAAATACCCAGCATTCTGAGCTAAGAACTCCACTGTCCTATAAACCCTTGCACAAGGATTTGCCCTTGGTGGAATCATAATGCAATGGCATTTCTCAAAGATCGCATCTGACTCTGAAGAGTCCAAAATATTGACTAAAGTGAATATGTGAAAAAATAAAACTGTCCACATACAATATCATCATTTCTTTTTTATGGTTTCAATTCAAAAAGTCAAAACTGAAATTGTTATATGACATAATAATTATTGTTTTTGTCTGACTTAATTTGTCCTGAAATAAAACTATTTATTAAGTACAGTGAACTCACAAAAGTTGCTATGAATTGTAATCTACTTAAAATTATTTTTCCTATTTCATTAGACTTTAATGTTAGCCTCTTTCTCATAGTAGACTTTTACTAAAATATGTCTTACTAGAGGCCCAGTGCAAGGATTCGTGCACTGGTGGGGTCCCTCGGCCTAGCCTGCAGGGATCAGGCAAAACAGCTCTCTGACATCCCCCAAGGGGTCCCGGATAGTGAGAGGGCACAGACCAAGCCAAGGGACCCCAATGGTGCACGATTAGGGCCCTGCAGGGACCACAGGAGGGCTCCAGGACGTGTCTGGCCTCTCTCGCCCAGTCCTGATCTACCGGACCCCAGCAGTAAGCTCTCCTACTGGTTGGAGCATTTGCCCCCTGGTGGTCAGTGCACATCATAGCGACTGGTCGAATGGTCAAACACTTAGTATATTAGGCCTTTATTATATAGGATATCACAATCTAATAAAATTTCACTATGAAATTTTAAAAATGGCTACATGGTTCTCTTTTATGAAAATGGCCTATAAGTAAAATAAATAATTGTACATTAAAATGTTTACTATGTATAGATAACAACATTGAAGACTTTTGGACTTTTAGATTATGTGAAAGTCAAAATCACAAAGCGGCATCGTTTTGTCAGTGATAGTTATTCAGAAAGCATTTCATTTTAAAACCATAATGACAAAAGGGAGCCATTTGAATGTAAAAGTGATGTGCAAACATCAACTCAGCTCTGTTCAGGAGGCAAGGAAGGGGGTGTGTGTTCTCTGGGTGATGATGTGTTGTGGCCCTGGCAGAGCATGTCTGCAGATGGTCGAAGCAAGGCTGTGTGCAGGCACAACACGAACTGCTTTTTATGTGAAGAGAAAGGAGCTTCCATTCCAAGAAAAACATTAAAAACTTTTATGTGTGTTTATTACTGGTTATGGCTCTCAAATTTTGCCTTTTCCCATTTTTTAGCAAATCCTTATTCATAGGACAAAGAAGTCAACCTAAGTACTTTTTTACTTATTTATTTTTCAGTTACAGTTGACATTCAATATTATATTAGTCTCAAGTGTATAGATAACTCCATGGCATCACTTCAGATTGAGGTGAAGAATCAACACAGAGTCGTTAACCTCATCCCCAAGTAGCTGGTGTCTCAGACATACAGCCTCAGCCTCCCTGCTCAAGTCATCCTCTCCAGACCCTAAGCATTCCTTTCAATATACCAGAGGACCATAGTGCAGAATCTCCCGCGCTTCAATATTTTAGTCACATATGACACTCACTCTGACCCCCAGAAACTTATTTTCAATTTCCCATTGCCAAAAGTTTCCTTATAACCTCCTATAGAGATGGACATATCTCATTCTAACCCTCGGGTCTTTCCCAACTCTTCTTGCACAGGGAAGATTCATGGAATTATGATTTCTTGTTTCATCCAACTCTTTAAAAAGTCAACTGAATGACACCAGAGTCTTCATTAAGCAGAAAGAAAGGCATTTTGCTCTTACCTTTGATCTCACTTCTGGAATACCTCTAGGTCTAGGAGGTGCCTCTTGCCTTGGACTTCACAGCCTTTGTCTTTTCCCTCTCCTCACTGCATGCTGACCAAAGAGCCTCTTATCATTACTCAGCAGGTGCTGATTCAGGAACAGTCATCCGTTTATTGTTTGTGCCATTTTTCCTCTTCTGCTTTTGTAGCTGTCCTGCCTGCCTTCCAAGCTCACCTCACTCATATCCAGCCTTCTCTGCCAATCCAATGTGATTGAGCTCATTCTCCCAACTTCCTCCAGCATGCAGACCTATCACTCCTACGATACTTAATAATGTTTTCATATTTATAGCAATGTGTTCTGCCTGAAGGCATACCAGAACTCCCTGAGAGTAAGAACAATACCTCGTATTGCTTATCTCTTCAGCACCAGCACCAAGACCATACACCTTGGAGAGGGAGTACTAAGTCCCCTCACTAAAATACACACAACCTCTACCCCACTCCTTCCATTCCCCAGTGCTTCTAGACAAAGGCCTGTCTTGCACTCCACTTGGGGTTCAGCATTAGTGGATGCCTAGTGCATACCTAAATCTCAAGTAAAAAACCCAAGATCATGAAGAGTGAACATACACAGAGGGCAATTCCATCACAAGGACCATTTTACCACAATGTGGATTGACTGTGAAATCATTAAAGTTTAACGGTCTAGGCTCCTCAGGTGCACAAGCTCCATTCTCAGTGACCTGGGGAATGAGGTTGGCCAATGTGTCCACATGGTCATAAGTTTTTTGTAAGTTTTTCAAAAGGAAGATATTTTAACTGCAACTGTTTCCTTCCATTCAGACTCCCACTATATCTTACCTTCCTTCATATGGAGAGTCGTTGGAGTGACCACAGACACATGTGAGGTCTCTCTTAAGGGAAATTGACTGGCATTGTGTTTTTATGAAATATATTCATGTGACTTGAGAGCATTTTCATGGATAGTTAAGTGATTGCTAGCCATCCACATGTCGGATTGGCTTCCAGAAATACTCTTACCATGGGCAACTCAACCGGACATTGAGACATGAAGGTGTCAGCTCAGAGATGATTTTGCAATATAAACATGTCCTACTATCCCCAATACCAGAAATATATAAAGAAATACAGACGGTAGAGAGAAAACAAGGAAACTAGCCTGTGGAGAATTATATCACCAGGCATGTGAAATTATAAATTCAAGATTGGGTTCTCTCCTGGAAGAAATTTACTTGATAATGCAGCATTGAAAATAATAACTACCTACATCATTTGTGTTTTATTTCTTTTTTTAATGGAAATCAATAAAAAAGAATCTACCCACATTCTTACATTTGTATAGCAGAAACCTGTATTACAAGTAATAGGTATGCCTATAACAACCCATATATCAAAGAAATTTTATAGTGGTTTCCCACTAAATTTGTCATCAACCTGGAAAATGTATAAGATATTATCAGCAAAGGTTTATGAAGCTGAAAAAAATATGCAGGCAACAATAAGACTGGATTATCTTTCTATTCCCTTTAGAGAAAATCTAAAGCTGCTGTCATATAAAGAGATAGATATTATGGAGCTAAAACTAGGGGAAAAGTATTGTAGAGGTGTATTGGCAGTTGATTGGTTAAAATGTCACTTTTCCGGAAGTTGTCATGTTTGCAGTATTTCTCAGCCTTTTTGTATTTGAAATTTGTTGCCATTTCTCTTCTCCTTCTAAAGAAATTAATATTCACTTTCACACCTAAGTTAGAATTTTCAATTTTGTTTTTTTTTTTCTCTTAAAGAGGGTCTCCCAAAATTGTATGTACATGAGACCCTAAGAACCTGGATCGTCCCCAAAGAAAGATATATGCGCCAAATATAAGCAAGTGGTTGGCTTATATCTAGCTTTATTTCCGTCTTATCCCAGCTAGTAAGTGTGAAGAGTTTCCTTCAAATGTAGGCAGAGTTCACATTACAGCCTGAAATGAATGAAAAGTAAGTTCATCTTCAGAGAACTAAAGACAGTATCAGAGAGCAGAGAAGTCGTTATTACAGATGCCTTTCTTTGGTCTCTGCTTTGCCCGCTCCCACGATGATATAAGATAATAAGAACCCAGGGTCAAGGTAGTGCACCTTTCTTCAAGGAGAATGGAAAATTGTCTAATCAATTCAGTAACTGCCATCCCAGCTGCATGCTATTAAAAGCTCTGGAGTACTAACCAATATTGAACCAGTTTTCCAAGGGCAAAGTTACTGCTGTTATATAAATATCCTGAAATCACTCCAGATCATGAACCCTTTATGCTTCTGTTGGCAAAGGAACTCCTGTTCACTTCCTCCCTATTTACCCATCTTAATAACCCTAAGGAAGAGGACCTCTGAATGAGAGTGTAGGTGCTACTTTCTTCCCCCAAATGGCCACCTAGTTATTCTCAACAACAGCATTCTGAGGATACACTGTAAAGATATTGTGAGCCCAGGAATCTCCCATTGTTGGGGAGAGTAAAAAGTAGTGGTCTTGACACTTCAGCAACCTAGAACTATTTTAAGGACTTTCCCAAAATCTTTTTATTATGTATTGGTGTTTTTTTAACCTCAAAGGAAAAGGTATGGACTCTGAGAAACCAGGACCATGAACAACTACTGAAATCAGAAAGTCCCATATACCTGTGGGCATGGGCTTAAGTTCAAACATCTGATTAAATAGCCAGATAATTAATGTTCTCAGTTTTACATGGCCAAACCAACTTGTTAAGAATACTAGTAAATACCTTTGGATGATTTTTAGCAAAATGTTATAAAGCCTCATTCCCATGGTAACATTTAACGTGAACCTTCCATGACCTTGTTTCTGACTCTTCCCTTTCTGCAGGCCCTTCTGCGTTCCAATCTCCCTCCCTGCTTCTCTACAGTATGTGGAACTTTCCATCTCCAAGTATCACTCATGCTACCCGACCTCCCAGGAACACCCTCCTGTTTCCCACCCACTAAGATCCTAGCCAACTCTCAAGAGTGTATCTTATGTCTTGAAACTTTTCTTTAAGTTTACTTCTTCCCATCTCCCTCTGAATGCCCATAGTACATTTTTATCTATGGGATGTGTTTGAGATTTAAGTTATTGTTGTTCTGAATTACTATTTAAGATTGTAGCTGTTGTTTTTATGCTCTAACCTATTCAGACATGTATTTAAGATGGCTAAAAAGAGGCCAGCTATGTAATAAGATTAAATAAATTAACTTAAAACCATGAAACAAAGAGAAATCCACTTAGCATACACTATATTAAAAGTGAGAGAGGGAGCAGGAAATGAGAAGAGGAAATAGAGAAATGGGAGGATGTGTTTATTGCAGTTACAAACAGAGGTTTAGAGTATTACAAGTCTTTTTTTCTATTTCATGAGATTTGATAACCCTTTATAAACCTGAAGATTTTGTTGTAACTGTTACATTGACTCTAATACAAAGACACTGCTTTGTTTGTTGGGCCATGAAAGGAAGAGGGCATTTGGTGGATCAGTGGGAATTATGACCAGGGTAGAGAAGTTGGCATAGAAGCCCAAAGATAACATATTCAATCAACAATATTAAATGTGTAAAACTCAAATCATTTGCCCCCAACTGATCCCTGCTTTCTTCAAGAAGAACTGCCAGGTTTCTTACTTAACTGCCTCTTTTGCCCTCTCTCCCAGGTCTGCTTTGTGAACCTGGATGTGAACAAGGATGAGT
This sequence comes from Myotis yumanensis, assembly GCF_028538775.1. NCBI lineage: Eukaryota > Metazoa > Chordata > Mammalia > Chiroptera > Vespertilionidae > Myotis > Myotis yumanensis. The sequence goes on along the minus strand of NW_027223759.1, from coordinate 28,233,203 downwards.
GCAGCACAGAGCACCTGCAGCAGGTAACACTGGGGACTCGGGCTCTCCAGGAGCTCATTACAAGGGTGGGCTGCACTGATGGGAGAACCAACAGGACTTCATCTGTAAATGATGCTCATTTTGTAGGGGACTGTTTAATTGGATGCTTTCATCACAGCCCATTTCCCTGACCCCCTTCCTGCACCTTCCCATGCAGTTTGCCTGCCTTATGTTTGTGAAACTTGTTTTCCCAAGAGACAGAGCTACTCTCCCAGCAGGCACTTCCTCCTCTCACCATTTCCTTAAAGTGTCCTTTTCTGCTCTCCCCTTCTCCACTCTCAAGCACTGTCTGAGACAGCTTTTCCAAGGTTTTTCCAGCCCTTTCCTCTGGCTCTCAAGGTTGCTGCTTCCTGCTGCTTTTTCATCGTCAAATGTTTTATCACCAACCTTGCTTTCCCAGTCCTACGCTTCTCTGGAGCTCAAACGTTTCACACTCTGCAGCAGCTACGTATTCTAAGATTGTCCAAAGCTGTGAGAATCCTGATGTAAATCCTTGACAATATACAGGAATTTGAAGGCTCATGCCATCCTTTGTGCTATAGCCTCTGGACACAATGGGAAGGATGATTGGTGTGATGATCGTTTCATGCCCAGAGCTGCAGATGGTTTGATCTCACTATTGAATGTAATGCTTTTAATGTATAACAGCATGCCATTTGCAGCTTGATTATCACAGAACAGTAGACCTGCAATTACTCAGGACTCCTGTGATGTTTTTGTTTTTTGACAATGCTTCATCTGAAGCTTTCCAGTAGGTTCCAGATATCATTCATCTGTGTAGTAGTGGAAGGGTTTTCAAAATAAATTATACATATGATTTCATTTGATGGGATTATGGAGCAGTGTCCATCAAAGAGAGATGCCAAAGCAAGTTGGCATCATAAGAACTGGATGTTTGGAGATTTATATGAGTGATTTGAGGCCCTTTTTAGCTATGGCTAAGAGTAGATACTTTGGCACTGACTTAGATATATACACTTGCGTGAGGTCTTAATCTTCTCTGGAGCTCAGACTACTTAAGTGTAAAAAAAATGTAATAGTGGTATTTAATCCCTATAGGGGTGTTGTGGGAATTAAATGTAGTAAAATATAACATCTAAAGACTTTAGTTAGCTTATTGCCTAGTACAGAGAGCAAGATCAATGTTAGTAATTATTTTATTATTGGTACTATTATTGACTTTATTAGAAAATAAGATGATTATTAATCAATAAGTCTCTTACCCCAGGACTTAAAACAACACAATTTCTAATCTACTAAGTATACCTGTGGTGTGACAGCAATTGTTAAATACCAACTTTTGGAAGGTTAGTACTAACAGCTTTTAAAAGCTTTATATTTAAAGACGCTTCTACAATTTGTAGCTTCTACCAATCTAAACACATGCTTCATTTTCACACCATCTCTTCTAGTAATAATTTAGTAGATTAAGTAACCTATACTATAAATAGTTATATGAGTACATTATTTTTGTAAGTAAATAGTTTTGGGGAAGTTTTTTGGAAGTGAAAAGAAATCATCTAAACTAATGAAGATTCTTGCTCTACAGAAATTGGTCAACGTTTCACCAGATCTCCCAAAACTTATCAGCTCCATGAATGTCCAAAAACCAAAAGAAAATGAAATTGTCCTCCTCAGTGGGTTAACATCTGGAAATCTCCAGGCAGATTTTAAAGTTTCACAGGTAAGAAGTATAGGCACTTGATGAGGTACTCATGCACTAGTGATGTTATCAATGGTTGGCTCTTGGCAAATATCAGTATGAACCCCAAATAGATGCCTCGCATAAACTCTTATCGCATAAAAAATAAGAACGTCTCTGTATTTAATAGTTCATTTGTATTTCTCCGAAATATTGCAACTTAGAGTTTGACAGACCTTCCTTTACATCAACTCAAGTTCATAGTGCTACGTGGAACTTAAACTAGAGCAGACACACTAGGCATTGGTTGGATAGCTTGGTTTTCTGAAAATGTACTGGGTAGTAAAAAGCAGAATTGTCTTATGTTACAAGAATAACACCAAAATTCTAATTCATACTATGTGGTCCCAGAATCCCAGAGTTTCTTTTTTCTGGGTGTTTTTTAGTTCTTAGGATGCACCAAACAGCCAAGTAGTAAGTATAAGATAGCAGCCCCCAGGATGCAAATAGAGTTTCTTGGTCCCAAGGAATGAAATTTCCAAAAGAAAAAAATGCTACTAAAAATAAAGTAGGAATTATTGTTCTCATTCAACACCCTGTTGTCCATTGTTATTAGATAAATCATTATTATACTCTTTATTTGAAGAAAAATAAAAATATACAAAGTGTTTAATCAACTTACAGAAAAATACATAAAAGATTTCTAAAGGCACATTGTATAAAAGATTGCTAATTTTCTCAAATAAGATATGTTTATACTGGAAGCTATAGATTAAGATAATAAGCATTTGTTTTTCTTCCAATTGTCCTTTCTTGGGTTTTGGTTTTGCTGCAAATTTTTAAATAATTTATTCTTCAGTATTTCAAATTATCAAAAAATTCAGAGGCCCACCCACTATTTCTTGCTCTACTCCTGATGCTTTGTAAAAATGTATGCACAGCCCATTACAATTTGTTAAGCAAGACTAGAACAAAATCCTCGGAGGCAATCTAATAATACATTTCCTTAGTAAGAAAATTAATTGTCTGAAAAGAGAACACAGAACTGTCTCTAAATACAGTTAGGCAAAATCATTATGACCAAAAGTAATTTACAAACCTCAGTTTCAAGAATATTTCTAGACCAGTCCTTTTAGTTGGGATTTCTAATTAAATGTATCAGAAAATTGACTTAGCACAGAGAGAATGCATTGTCTCATGTAACTAAAAAATCCAGTGGGTAGATTAAATACAGGGATTTGAACAATGTCATCAGATATGCATATTCTCTTGTGGCCTCTCTTCTGCTTTCTCTCTGTATACCCCATTGTCAGACAAGCTCTTCTCACAAGAAAGCAATATCCTTTGGATTCAAGTTGCGTAAGAAAGAGAGAATGTCTCTTCCAGGTGGCTCCCAGGAAAAGTCTCATTGTGTCCTATTAGCTCTCATGTGTCATGTGCCCATTTCTGAACCAGTAGGTAAGCAACTTTTAATGGGACAAGACAGCCAAACTGAGAATATCCCTAAACCTGCAGGTATTGGCAATAGTTTACTAGGATGAGATTTGGTATTGCTGTGCTACCCCAATATTGCTGATTTATGAAAACATAGGGACTGTGGTACCTACAAAATAATTTAGGCCTTTGTGAGAGTTGCTTCAATTTGAAAAACTGTCTCCTATCATGAAGATACAAAAAAGTTTAGTTTTCCTTTGGGCAAAGCCAATTATTGAGCACAGGTAGACTATAATTCTACACCAGCTCTTAAAAACCCAATCATCTTTTGTTTCAGTGGAGTTGTGGTCTGACTCAGTTCTGGCCTCTCTCCCCTATTTTAATAGCTTTGAAGAAGGACTTCCTTACCTGATTAACTTTGCCCAGGGCAATTTTTGCTTTGACAGAAGAGAACAAAAATATGTGGTACAACTGGTCTATTTTCCCCTATGTCAAATTTTCTCCTAGGTACTCTGTGTTCCCAAATAGCACTTGAATTTTTTTCAAGCAGTTCATCAGAATAAGCCTAGAAGATGTTCCAAATATTTTAAAGGTCCCCACTCCGAACAGGAGAGATTGAGGGAAGAAGAAAGGTCAGAGTCAATGATTTTCTAATTTCTTTTTCTAATAAAAGCCTTTTTTTCTCTCCACTTTTAGTATCCTTGGCTGCCAGACATCTGCTTGGTCCAGTGTGCAAGGGGGAACAGACCAAACAGTACCAACTGCATCATCTTTGAAATCAACAAATTTTTGATTGGCCTGGAATTGGTTCAGGAGCGGCAGCTCCACCTGGACACAAACATCTTGAAGGTGGAGGATGACACGAACTGTTCCCTGTCTTCAATCGAGGAAGACTTTCTCACCGCATCTGAGCACCTGGAGGAGGAGAGTGAGGTGGAAGAATACAGGAACGGTGAGAACTCTCCACTAAAACAAATGTGCATGCTGAAATCAGTCACCCTATAAAAATGTCTACATGCAATTTTAGAAAAGTTTCAGGCCACATCAGTTCGGATGACACATCCCAATCTTCACTAAGTTTGGGAGGAAAAGAGGATGAGAAAACTGGTGAAGATGCTGACTGAGGCACTTAGATTTAATGGTTAGATGGCTCCATTCTCTCTAAAGATGCCTTAAGTGTTCTGATGAAAATGTGTGTGTTTTAAAGGGAAATTCTCCTGACTGCCAAGAGATGGAGACTATCACTGGGAGGAAAGTTAACCTCCCTAAGTCTTCCATCAAAGCCACTTACTTGTTGAAGCTGAGTTGGACTGGCCTGAATCCTAACACAGTCTCTTTGAAGCTGTGAAACCTGGGGCCAGTTATCTAGTTTTTGTTTAGTCTTCTGAGCCCTTATCCATAACTTGGGAGTATAGTAGTTCCTGTAGCACTAATATATTTAAAAGTATGATATGAGGTTGTTGTGTGCTGTTTAACCAGGGGGATGCATTCTGGGAAATGCATTGTTAGTCAAGTTCATTGTTGGGCTAACATCATAGTGCACTTATACAAACTTAGATGTTATAGCCAACTACACACCTAGGCTGTAATGTAGTCTATTGTTCCTAGGCTACAAGCCTGTACAGCATGTTACTGTACAAAAAACACAAGATTATTAAATCAAGAACTAGAAAGAGCAAATGGTGAAGACAGAAGTAAATAACCCAAGAAAGTGCTTAGTACTCATTTATTCACTCTTTCTATTGACTTATTAGTGGAGGTCAGTGAACAATGGACTCCCTCCCCAACTCTTAGCCTTAGGAAGGGATACCCCAGATATTGTTGTCACTGACCATGGGGCAAATCCTATGAAAACTTCAGAGCACATTTTTGTAACAACACTCACTATTGAGGTTGCTGTAAACATCCTCTCTCTTCCCTCTTTACTCACTTGGAAGTTATAAATGCAGTTTGGGGCTTACTTTGCCCCTGAAGGATGGTGACTAGTTATCAGCTCCCAAAAGCCTTCTTCTGCTATAATGCTTGCACTCCTTTTCTGCACTGACACCCATTTTGTTGGGCAGCATTCCATAAGGAAGCACAGAAAGCCTTTTCAGATTCATTTTTCTTTAAGAAACATATTTTTGAAGAAACATTCAAATGCTCTTTGGGGATGTGGGGAGGATACCTGATGCTTTAAAGCATTTTTAGAAAATAATTATTTTAGACTCACGAGAACCTGCTATTCAAAAAGTAATTGTGCTCTTCATTCTCTCTTCACTAGGTTATGAGAATATAAATGTTTCAGCCAATGTTATGGAAAGTAAAAAGCCAAAGGAAATCATTCAGGAGGGCTGGGATTACAATAAGGAAAAGTCACTTTATACTTTGGAAGACAAATACATTAGCAAATACCACACGTCGTTGATTAAAACAGAAACATCTCTGGGGAAAGTAGCAGAAGACACAACTTTGCAGAGTCTACAGCCATCAGCTAAGCTATCAGGGTGGAAAGGTGAAACTACAGGGAATGAGACGACAACCACCAATTACTATCCTTCAGAAAATTTTAAAGATCAAGTGGAAAAGTTGCAGGCACTCTGTATTCCAGGCAATGCTTATTTCTCCAAGGTGGTTAAGAAAGATGGACCTTCTGCCCATGGCACTGTCATGGAGCATGACCACACGTTAGACCCAGGAGACCATGAAGATGGAACAAATTCTCTTCTTCCCATACAAGATGGAGAAGCCACAACCGGCGAGTATGCTACAAATTTAGCAGAATCTGTGCTGCAAGATGCATTTATTAGATTATCTCAGTCTCAGCCTACACTACCCCAGGAAACTGCAGTCAGTGTCTCCGTAGGAAGTGCTCTGCTCCCTCGTCGCTGTTCCACAAAAGATATCGTGGTCCCTCAGTCATGGAATGAGCTCCCCAAAATCGTCATTGTTCAGAGTCCCGATGGCAGTAATGCCCCTGAGCCAGACATCTCTACGTGGCCTGAGATGGAAGTCTCTTTTGAAAACTCAGGTGGCCCCTCTGGAGAGAATGCCAGCAGACACCCCCAGAGTGCTCTAGAGGTAGCATTAGCTTGTGCAGCCACCGTGATTGGAACTATTTCCAGTCCACAGGCCACAGAAAGACTGAAAATGGAGCAAGAATCCCTTATTTCCAACCATCCACCAGGTGGCAACGACCTACTGCAGACTCAAGCGTCCCACGTACTCAAGGAACCTTCCATCAGCGAATACTCGTTTCCATCTGCTTTGTGTGGCATGACTCAGGTGGCCAGTGCTGTCGCTGTCTGTGGCCTGGCTGAAGCAGGACAGGTGAAGTGCCCTGAAGCTTCAAGTGGAGTCTTGTCTGCAGCTGTGTCTTCTGCAGCAATTCCTCCACTTTTTAATTTAGCAACAGGGAGGGGCATGGCACTGGGAAATGAGGCCATTGCAGAGGCATTGTTCAAAGAGGCCGCTCTGGTTTTAATAAGGCCTGATGCCTACAGCAGCATTGGAGACCTCATGGAATCAATGCACAGAAGAATTATGGAAACGGCTTCCAAGCCTCAGATCTTGTGCTCAGAAAATGCGCTTGGAAATGAACTGGCACATGCTCTGTCCAATATGATTCTGAAGCACTGCATTGATGAAATTCCCCAGCAAAATAAAAGAATCGACCCCAAAGGCACGCATTCATCTGAAACTCTGGACATCTTAATGGGAAGTATAAATCAACTGCTCTTCAATGTGATATGCTTCACACTCAAGAAGATGAGCCATATTGTACAGCATGGTGAATGTCCCACTCTCCTTTCTAAGGAATCCATTGGATGGAGGGAAACAGAAATAGGCAACCAGCCACCTGATCAGGCTGCTAGTCAAGCATGGACTAAAGCCACTGAATACTCCAGCAGCCATCCACATATTCATCCACGTAGCACTAGTCTTGTTAGCAATGACCTTGTAGAGGACATGCCCCCAAAGCAAGACAGCAAGAGTTCAGCAAAGCCAGGCCTCTTCCAGAACCCCATGCTGCAATCTGAATTGTCTTGTAGTCCCAGAATCCCTGGTTCTTCAACTGCTAAAATATTCCCCAAGGAAATCTATCTGAAAGGAACCATGGGAAAGGATATAATAAACCCATATGAGACACTAAGTCACAATGAGAATGAATGCAGAGCCTCTTCAGAGGGAGAAAGGACACAGGTAGCCACCAAGTGCAGCAGCGGTTCCCAGGATGCTGAGGACAGCTGCAGTCCCAACATCCAAGAGAAGTACAATTGTGCTTCACTTCTAAACAATGAAGTTCAAGTTAATCTGTCTTTGTTAGGGAGTGACTTGCTGCTTCCTGCTCAGTCCATGCTGCAGGCAAAACACACAGAGGTATACAGCATTACAGACTTTGCCGAAGAATTAGCAGAGACCATTGTCTCCATGGCAACTGAAATCGCAGCAATTTGCCTTGACAACTCAAAGGGAAAACAACCCTGGTTTTGCGCATGGAAAAGAGGGACCGAGTTTCTGGTTACCCCGAACTTAACCTGCCGATCTTTGAAGAGGAAGGAGAGTCAGGCCAGTGGGGCCGCTGTGAGGAAACACAAGCCACCACGGCTCAGTGAGATCAAGAGGAAAACAGATGAGCACCCGGAGCTTAAAGAGAAACTGATGAACAGGGTTGTGGACGAGTCAATGAACCTTGAGGACACCCAAGATTCTGTCAGTGTCTTTGCAAATGAAGTAGCAGCCAAGATCATGAACCTGACAGAGTTTACCATGGTGGACGGCGTCTGGCAAGCCCAGAGCTTTCCCCGGAATCGGTTACAGAGTGGAGACAGGTGGAACCGGCTGAAGGCCTCCAGCTGTGAAAGCATTGCTGAGGAAGACTCTAATGCCAGGGCCTATGTCAACAGCCTGGGTTTAATGAGCACCCTAAGTCAGCCAGTGAGCAGGGCCAGCTCTGTCTCCAAGCAATCGAGCTGTGAGAGCATCACCGATGAGTTTTCCAGGTTCATGGTGAATCAGATGGAGAATGAAGGAAGAGGATTTGAGTTGCTGCTGGATTACTATGCAGGCAAGAATGCCAGCAGCATTGTGAACTCAGCTATGCAGCAGGTGTGCCGGAAAAATGACCATCTCAGTGTGAGGTCAAGCTGTCCCTCTAAGCAGTCCAGCACAGAGAGCATCACCGAAGAGTTCTACAGGTACATGCTGAGGGACATTGAAAGAGAAAGCAAAGAGAACGCCTTCTCCAGACGCAGCAGCCAGGATTGGATGGCTGGTTTATTGTCACCTTCTCTGCGATCCCCACTGTATTACAGACAGTCATCTATGCCAGATGGCAGATCCCTGGGCGCCAGGCTGACAGTGAATGTGCCATTCAAAGCCAACTCCTTAGATGGCTTTGCTCAAAACAACCAGCGAGATTTCCTGAGCGTACAGCCAGTCAGCAGTGCTTCCTCAACGGGGCTCTGCAAATCTGATTCTTGCTTGTATCGCAGAGGTGGAACTGACCAGATCACAGCCATGTTAATTCATGAGACATGGGCAAACTCAATCGAGGCCCTCATGCGGAAGAACAAAATTATAGTGGATGATGCCCAGGCTGATGCTGAGCCTGTTTCTGGTGGCCCTTCCTTGCAAGTGGACAAGTGTGCAAACAGGTTAGCTTCGAGCAGAGTGCAAAGTGGGCCAATTCTTCTTGTCCAGGAGTCTATTGATTACCAGAGGAAAGACTCTGTTACCGAAAGCCAACATCCCCCAGTGTCCTCTCCAAGCAAAGCTGCTCCTCTTAGTTTCAGTTCTAAAAAGGAAACTTCCTTGTGCCATGATGGTGTCTCTATAAACCACACCAGGCAATCACTTTGTTCAAGGGAAGTGCCTTTGATTCAGATTGAAACAGATCAGAGAGAAGAGTGTGCTGGTGAACCTGAACACACCCTTTCCAAGTGTGGCCCCCTGGAAGGAGCAGAGGAGCATTTAAAAGACGATGAGAAAGTCCCAGATGTGGTGAGGGGTAGAGACACGGAGAAGAAGAACTGCCAAAACTACGGGTGAGTGAATGATATGTGAGACTCCATAAGAGTCCATGGGACTGGAGTTTGCATCTTAATTCATATTTATTCTAAATCTTAGGGATTTTATTGATGCAAGAACTGAATGTCTGAGGCAATAAATGGCTTTCTTGGGTTAAGAAGAACTTATAATAATGGAAAGATGGAAGTATTTTTTTTTAATTTCTAAAACAAATGGGATTCATTTACATAATAGAGGAGCTAGGCAGGGGTCCTCAAACTTTTTAAACAAGAGGCCAGTTCACTGTCCCGCAGACCGTTGGAGGGCCGAGGGCCGGACTATAGTTTAAAAAAAAAAACTATGAACAAATTCCTATGCACACTGCACATATCTTATTTTGAAGTAAAAAAACAAAACGGGAACAAATACAATATTTGTATTTGCATGTGGCCCGCGGGCCATAGTTTGAGGACCCCTGAGGTAGGGTATTGTTCTCCCCATTAAAATTAATTGCCCATAGTATGCTACTTTAAAAAATTCATGCATGGCAATTTTTAAGCAAAAGAAAAAATATGCCAACTAATCTACTTGAAAATTTTAAATTTAAATAAACTTTAATATTGTAAAATGACATTAAATATTTTGATATCATTTTTCTCTAAGGCCTCTCCTTTCAAGTTTTCCTTTCTTGCCTTGTTATAAAAATCTCTGCAAGGTCACCGTGTCCTGCAAGTGCTGGCCCTTTAGATGCATGGTATAATTATGGCAGCATTAGAGGCAAAACAACTCTAGAGTATTGTTATTTCAATTTCTTTTTCAGAAAAATTGTAATGTAGGTGACAATGCATTTTGAATTTGAGGCAAAGTAATTATTTCTCTTAGGCTGCTTAACAAACTGTCAGTTATTTTTACAGCTCCCATTTTTCATAGAAAATTCATACGATTCTTAAATATGAGACCATTGTATCATTTATAATTTTTGGTCTATAGTTAAAGTTAAAAAAAAAAACACAGAAGAAAACAAAAATTAAGCTCTATCTATGGAAAACATAGGATGAGAAATGGCCTGCATAGCTCTTCAGGGACATGTGCCTATTGCACAAAGAAACTGTGATTTTTAAGTGGTTAGTTACAATAAACAAGTTGAACACAGCCTTCATCACATTTCATCAGCCCTCAAATGTCCCCGGTACTTTCCCACCCTCACCAGGGAAGCTAAAGGGCTTCATCTTTAGGTGCTGATGTTCCCCATCATTATAAGGTATCATTACAAGGTGTGGGTGGTGTGTGGTTCAGATGCATGTGAATATTTCATTCTCAACCCCTCAGTGCTAAGAACTTAGCTTTCCAATTGAATTAAATCCTGAAAGAAATTGAAGGGAAGAAAGCATGAAAATATACAAGCAAAAGAACACAAATATAAACCAAATTAAGAATAGGCTAAGATGACCAAGAAGACAAGTTCTTATATATCAGTAATTCTCCAGCTATAGAAAATATTCATCAAAGTTTTATAGGAGCACCATACTTTACCATAGTATTCACCTTTAGGAAGTATGGTGAATTACAAATTTTTAAACGTGATCAAAGAGGTAAAGATATACAAGAGCCAATGTGTAATTCTTTAAAATCACTTTAACTTGAGATAGCAGGAAATGGAGAACACTTGATTTAAAGTCTCTTAAACACAGCAATCATAAACCAGCTAAGAATTTTTAGTCAAAGAAGGTGACCTAGTTAAGGAACATTCATGAACTAGTTTAACAAGATTTATGGTTGTAGGTTCAAATCAAATAGTGATTGTCACTACAGTGAAATAAAATTCATTATACAATTTTTACTTGAATGTCACTAATAGTGTGCTTAAAATAGCTACAACCTTGAGGCTTGTAGAAATTTTGGAAAAGCATATGATTAAAGCCTCCAACTGATTTAGCTTTGTGTTCCATATAATGACTCACACACATGACCCAAGCACAAATCCTCTCAGCTCATGATGTGGATTTCTGATTTTGTTTTCCAATAATGAAAGGGGGGGAAATGTGGAATCATCAGCCTTAGAAATTCAAGAGATGGGTCTGCTCCCAAAATGTAAGGACTACTAAATGTTAAATATATTTTTTTCTTTGTGGAGCAATATAAATAATAGAACATGAACTCCACTAACTAACCTTTAACCATGTCACCCTGGGCAAGTGCCTTCATCTCTCTACTTCAGTTTACATGCCTATAAATGGTAATATAATAATTTCATAAGAGGATTCTTAAGTGCCTACAACTCAATAAATGTTTGCTTTATGGTTGTTATTGTTGTTTGGGTTGGGGTATAGGGTTGCCTTAATTCCAGGAGATTATTTTCCCAAATGAATAGTATGAGAATTTTATTAAAAAGGAACTTCCTAGGATTTGAAAGAGGAGAAGTTAGTCATATTTAGATCACATTTTCTAATCTAGGATTTGTTATCATGAAATTTGATGTGTCAAAATAGCTAAACACAGAACTCAATTCCCTCTGAATTCTGTTTGGAGGTGGGGAGGTGTCATGTCCTGGAGATATTTTTAGGCTACTCTCTGGGGGACATTTTCATAATTCTTACTAAAAACTTCAAAAAATCTCAACATACTGAAATAAAAATCACTTCCTTTTTTATTTTATAAAAGAGTAACTAACCACTTCAGAATATATTATGGAAGTCATGTCCAAATAGAAATACTTATATTTTAGGCCACCACATCTGTCCAGATACTTGAATTATCCTTCGATTATAAAGAGTTTAAATAACGTGAGGTATTCCAGTTCTTGATTTCTGGAAAAAATATTATTCTATTACTGGGCAGCAATGTGTGCTTAACTCGGCCACCCTATCTGAGATCATTAAAGAATAGTATCTAACTTTTTGATAGTTTGGGACCACAAGTATAAACACCAAACTAAGATTCTGAACATCACATGTTGCCCTCACCAACATCATCTGACTTTTTTAGAAACATATTTTATGTTGTGCATTCATTTATATTTGTTTCAAGAAAAATAGTATTCATCCAACAAATAGTTGATACCCATTCATGTGCACTATCCTTGGGGCTTCAAATGCAGGAGAATATAGAGATTTGGTGCCTGTGCCCATGGCTCTTACACAGCAGTGGGAGAGACAAACAACATACATGAAAAATCTCTTTATAAAGTAAGTTATTGTACAGTGTGACAAGACAAAAATAAAGAGTAGTGTGATAGAGAATAACTAATTGGTCAAAGTGGCTGCTGGCATTTGAGATGAGACGTAAAAGGTAGATAAGGGGCAAGACATATGAAGTGAGACTTGAATGTCAAGCTAGCTTGAAAACTTCTCCCACTCTGAATCAATTATAAATTCTGGATTAATATAATAAACATCCTTTTAAATACAAGACAGAATTTAACATTATTATTAATAATGATCATCATCACCATCATCTCAGGGGCAGAAAATGAAAGGATCTGGAAACAAAAGTGGCGAGTTAAAGCTGATTCTGCACCTGCTCCTGAAGCATTTGTCAGTTTCAGTAATATATGAGTTTATTTTCTAAAGGCTAAAGGAAAGTGGGAAATTATACTGTGGTTCCAGCAAATGGTGAATGGTTAAGACTTAGAACTGACACCAACCTTCATATTTTGAAGTTATCTCCAATGTAAATTTAGGAAAAAGAATCACCCACAAGCAAAGGGAGCTGATTTAAAAAATAAAATCTGTATTTCAGGATTAGGGCTCTGGATAGAGGGGGAAAAAAATCCCCTAAGAATTTATAACCACAGCTTGTCCTAATGCATGTTTAGAGGTCTAATTTGTACCATGTAGGCGGTCCAGGGAACCTCCAAGCTGGTAACTTACCTTAAAGCAATCTCAGGTTAATAGCACTACATATAAAACCTTAGCAAAGGCAAAAATAAATCTCTGGAGATTGAAGCCCAAGTTTCAAAGGATTCCAGCAGAGAGAGCCCCATCAAATATTGGGGTGGGTAATTTTCCCAGCATGGTCCACCTACCACTTGCATTAGAATCACCTGGGATGGTTGTTTATAATACAGCTTTCTGGGCCTCTCTGCAGAAACACTGAATCATAACTCCGGGGAGGATGCTCTGGGTATCTCGTTTCAAATACCACTGCCCCTAAATAATTCTTATATGTGCACACCAGGGTGTTTACAGGCGTTTCTGAAATGAATGGAGGGAGTTCAAAGAAAGAGATCAGATTAAGAATTGGGAAAAGCTGATGGGGAGTTATCCTGAAAAGACAAAATGGGACCTAGGGCACCAGCAGAATAGAAGTATTGACCTAAAAGAAAGACCGCACCTCTGTGCAAGAACATCCCTACTCAGTATGGCAGAGATTCATGCTCAACAGCAGCCAGCGAGGTCCTCTGAAAAGTTCAATCTTATGCTCCCACTCTTGGTAATAATATCCTACCATTTATACAGTGACAACCTTGATGCCAGCGACGTACCAGAGGCTGAAGTCCCGACAGAAGGCAGAGCCCCGGATGAGGTTCCCAACCCTCCCGTCAGCAGTGGGGAGAGCACAGACAGCTGGTCTCAGCTTGCCAACGAGGAGGACAACCCAGACGACACAAGTAGCTTTCTGCAGTTCAGTGAGCGATCCATGAGGTACCTGCTCTTCACTTGACTTCCCAGGGAAACAGGTCTCCACACATATTTCAGAAATGCATTTTAAATGGTTCTCTGCAAAGGGTCCCAGTAGAGTGTGCAAAAACAGAAAGCTCCCACTGGGTCAGGTTGCCTGCCTATCATGATTTGTGCTGAGGGTTATCTAAATATGCAATTATGGCTTCAATTACCTTGGCCAAGGTTAAGAATAAGCTGCAAGCCCCAGCTAATGTATTCGGTGATGACAACTGTGAATTTCTTAATAAGAGCTGCTATTACACCTGGTATGTTTGATACTTTCTTTCTGGTTCATTTGTATTTCAGATGCAACCCAGGCTGGGTTTACATGAGGCAAGTGTTTCCACACTGTTGTGTTGTTTGGCCTGACTGTTCCTCTGCTTTCTCTGTCCTGCCCTCTATTGTTGCTCTGGAAAAACTAGAGAGGATCTAATAAGAGGTCAGATCTGATTAGATCCCAGCCAGTCAGCAGATATAAACTAAAAACTATCCCTCTATGAGATAAAAAACAAATGAAAAGAATCTCCATGTTTCAGCCTGAAGTCTTGTTTGGTACTGGAGACTCTCCAGAGTCCAGTTGATATGGGGATTCAGATACACCTGGGTGTCTTGATCCTTGAAAGTTTTATTTCTGGTAGTTCAGTCTGCCAGTCTTAGGAAAATTTCTGGATATTGAGTAATTTGTCCAAAATTCAAAAAACAAAGTAGAGATAAAAAAAGAGAGAGAGAGAGAGAGAGAGAGAATTTGATCTTTGGACGTAGCAGACATTGATAGGATTAATTACTTTCAGTGTAAGATCCGAGTCATCAGATTTCAATCAGTGAATATATTCAGTACCCCAGGCAAAACCCAAGACAGGAATTTGAAATGGAGGGAGTATAGTTGGTTACTCATGGTGCTCCCCAGGGAAGTCTGTCCCTTTGCAACACACCAGCTCTCACCCTTTGGAATCCTTACTTGGAAGAGATGTCATTGGACAATAGAAAAGGTGTGAGGAAACTTAGTGGGTTTGGTAAAATTGGATTCATTCCCCTTTGAAAGTACAGACAGAACCTAAAAATTAGCTCAACTCTACTGTTTCAGTAAATAAGTTTCAGGTTAGTAACGACCATATGTTGATTGTGCAACCTATGACAATGATGCAATACATGATCCCTCCTCCATGATTCATAAGGTAGCAGATGTTGCTGCTTCTCAAAGATTTTAAGATAAATGAGCTATAAAACTTGGCATTCCTCGACTTTGTACGTGTGCATTCTGCAGTTCCCCAAAATAAAATAAAAAATGAGCCAAGTGCACATCCTGTGGAATGTCCCTCAGAAAAGTCCCCTGAATATGTGCCCACTGTCAAAAGCAGGCAGATCAGCATTCCAGTAACTCCCCCAAACTGCATTCTCAGAAGCATATTAGTCTCTATGGGTCTTTTGCTAATAGATAAACATCTCCACTATAACTAGAATGAGGAAGAAAAAAGTCATGCTGATTGTCACCTACTATGATCTACCCCATGCAGCACCACTGCAGAAATTAGAAAACATCGATGGTGGTTGGCTTGAGCCAAAAATGTCTTTAGTTATGTGTCCCCTAATTTGGTCAGAAATAAATATCAATTTAGGAGTCCTGGAGACACAAAGCAATATTCTCCTGAGCACTAAAGGGAGGACCGGTGAGAACGGTAGATGATCGGTGTCAGAGGTGTGGCCAGGTGGTGGAGACAGGCATTAATATGTAAACTTTTGCTTTGTCAGCAATGGCAACAGTAGTGCCACTAGCAGTCTTGGCATTATGGACCTGGACATTTATCAGGAAAGCATGCCATCTTCTCCCATGATTAAGTAAGTAGCCATGGAGGTGCAATGATTGTGAGACCGCCACTCCAATTCCATTTGGCAACCCATTGTGATCATTCAGGTCGTGCCCAACCACCGATTTCATGATGTCTGTACTGCCGTGGTTCCCAGGCATGTGTGGTTCCATGTCACTGGAGCAAGAACTCAAGCCTAGAATAGCCCTAGCCTACCATCACCTCCTTTCTAGATTTCAAATCTGTCCTCTATAATATAATCATTTCAAATAAAGCTCATCCATACAGTCAGAAGTATATGTCACTGTACCTAACTGGACACCAAGAAGCAAAAATTCCATTTAAATTGTACCATGCCAACAACTTGTGATGCCAACCAAGTGTGATGGCTTTTCCTTTACTTGTAGACACCAGGGATTGTCAGTACTAAATGTTTTGCCTAACACCAAATGGTGCCATGATGAAGATGTGTCATTCCCACACAGTAACTCTGCCCCCTACACCATAGGACCTTCTGAAAGAGCAAGGAGGAAAAGCACTAAGAGAATACAAGGAGAGCAACATGAAGTCAGAACTACATCCTGAATAGTGATGCTTCTGGAAAATTAAATGAGTTACAATCTATTTTTATCATGATGACTTAGCCTGTTATTTGAATATTTCTGAAATTTCCAAAAAATGTAAATAAAGTGTAGGAAAAAAATTGCTCTCTCATCTGAGCTATTTTATCAACTACTCCTTACAGCTAAATCATTTTTGCTTTATGATCTAATCAAGTATCCTGCCTGTGGGAGTACTCCTTAGTGACTGAAAGTTCCATTCATTCTCTCTTGTTCCCCAAGGCCATGATTCATGAGAAGAGATGAATATACATATTATCTTGGGTTTGTTTTCTAAAGGGAGAACCAAAAACCAAAACAAATAAAAGGACAAATTTCTTTTCCTTTTTCAGGAAATATCTGTTTAGCTATCTTTCTCTGTGGTATGAGCCTACAATCCCACAGACTGTATAAATTCAGGGAAAACTAAGACCACCACCGCCCATAGCATCATTCAGCTCTGTAAGGGCAGAAACTGTACCTACCATCTGTCATTTCACTTAATGCCACTCACATAGAGATCTAGCAGAAATCTAGACCCTGAGGAAATTGACCATCCTTCTATGTAATTATTAGGTGTGAATGTAAAAACAACAAGGATCTCTCAACTTTAGGAATAAAATGAAATTTATCAGCCAGATCTTAGCAATAACATAAAATGTAAGAGGGAATCTTCTCTCATAAAAAGAAAACATATTTAAGACAGGAAAAAAAATGTAGGACAATCATGGGCTTCCCCAAAATGGTTAAATTCCTTTTAACTATTGAGCCATATGTTCTCATTTTGGAAGCACTGTATTCAGGGCTCCCTAATAAATACTCACTATACAAAAACACCTCAAATATTTAATATGTCTATAATGAAATACTCACTTCAGTCATGAATCTTTAATTCTAAATCACCTCCAGCTTACTACACTCTCCTGATAAAAAGGAAAAGTGTCAACTAATTGAGATATTTTATACAATTTAAGTTCTACAGTTCATTGATTATTTTTTTCCTTATTTCGGATTAAAAAACTATAGTCATGTAGAAAAAATATTTTCCTAGTCTAAAATGCAAATTTATGTTGGTATCATAATGTAGAAAAAAATCATTGTATCAAGATAGAGGCATGTGATGCTTTAAATGACAGGTAAAATACAGGAGACATAAATCCTCCAATCAGAACTAGTTAACATCATCTCTCCTGGACTGTTCGAGCCTCTGAAGGTTAATGGAGGATGCCTCTCTCAGAGTCTCCCAGACTAATTTTCCCCACTAGAACCATGCAGTTTCTCTGGCCTTTTCGTTTTTTAGGGGCAGGGTATTTATTGAAGACTCAATGGTCCTACATAATAGACACAATTAGTACTTTTCTAGTATCACTTCAGTCTATAAAAATGATAAACACAGAATAAAACTTCAGAAGCTTTTAGATCAGTAAAACCCATCGCCTCATCTTCCATGCACAGCTTACTCTTCCTAACCGTTACCAATCATATACTGTTGTTTTCTTCCAAAGTGAATTAATAGAAGAAAAGGAGATTCTTAAAGGACAGTCAGAAAGCAGAGAGGGTAAGCCGTGCTCCCATAATTTTGACACACAATTGGCCCGCGATCTCCCTGTGGAAAGTGAAATAAGGCCGTGTGCTTATCTGTGTTAGAATGTGCCTCGGGAGCACCTGTGGGAGCCGCCAGCCGCCAGGGGAGCATGCTGGTGATCAACTTCGACCTGGAGCCAGAGTGTCCTGACGCGGAGCTTCGCGCCACTCTGCAGTGGATCGCCGCCTCCGAGCTCGGGATCCCGACCATCTACTTTAAGAAATCTCAGGAAAACCGGATTGAGAAGGTACCGTGTTCTGTGTGTGGATATCAATGAAGCTTAGTCCCTATTTGTGTGAATTTTGACTTTTTTTAGATAAATTAATTTAGCTAACATATCTCCCTTATGGTATTTCCAACTTTACCCTCCAGCCTTGTGAAAATGATATTGACTGATTTCTGAAAAACAGAAAAACCCTTAAAGCAGCGGTTCTCAACCTGTGGGTCGCGACCCTTTGGGGGTCGAACGACCCTTTCACAGGGGTCGACTAAGACCATCGGAAAACACATATATAATTACATACTGTTTTTGTGATTAATCACTTTGCTTTAATTATGTTCAATTTGTAACAATGAAATTGGGGGTCACCACAACATGAGGAACTGTATTAAAGGGTCGCGGCATTAGGAAGGTTGAGAACCACTGCCTTAAAGTCTCAGTTTTGAAGAAGTACACAGCAAAGGAAGGGAAAACAAGGAAGAATTAGATACTGCCTTAGTCAGCTTGGGCTGCTTTAAAATACCATAGACTGAGTGGCTTAGATAAGAGACTTTTATTTCTCACAGTTTTGGGGCTGGGAAGTCCAAGTTCAAGGTACCAGCAGAATCAGTTGCTGGGGAGGACCCTCTTCCTAGCTATGTCCTCCCACAGCAGAGAGAGAGGCTCTGGCGTTTCTTCCTCATCTTATAAGGGCATGAATCCTACCATGGGAGTCCCATCCTCCTAAGACCTTATCTAAACCTATTTATGTCCCTAAGGCCCCACCTCCCAATACTATCACACTGGGGGGTAAGGGTTTCAACATATGGATACCCTCAGTCCATAATAGATAATGTTGTTTGGCTTATAAATGTAAGAAATGTTCTTGAACTGAATCCTTTAGTCATGGTTCTCAAACTCAGTGTGTGCTAGAAGCACCTGGGAGCTTGTAGAGGTCCCCATGCTCTGCCCAGTGAAATCAGAATCTCTTCTTGGGATGAAACCCAGGCATTGGGGTTTTCCAAAGGTCCCTGATGGTCCCTGAGGGTGCAGTGAAGGCTGAGAACCACAGCTGCACAGGCCATAATTGCAGGAGCAAGGTGAAGACCAGCTCACTTGTGCTTAATGTAATGGAATTCTGACTTAGAGCCAAAGAAGGTAGCTGCTTTCAGAAGTCTATGTTGAATGTTTCCAAAGAAGCAACCTGACACAGTTTGCAACCGCTCCCATAGATTCCACCATATGATTTGGTAAACATTCTAATTTAGTAAATGCACCTGAGAATATAAAAACCACCTGCCATGTGATACTTTTCTTCAAATGCGTCTACCAATGACATACCATCACAGGATGTAAATTCTTCTAGTTTCCTAAGACAACACATTTGCTCAAGAAATGCCAGCTATGGCATAAATGAAAGGAATCTAATTATTAATGATTCTGAAATGGCAGGAAAAGAACAATTTTGACTTTTATTTTTTCAATTAATTGGAAAGAAAAGCCCAGATCCTTGACCTATGAACACTGATTATGAAGTTACCAAGGCAATAACATTGACAGGCACAATAAAATATCTAGGACCAGCTGCTACTTTTAAAAGCCTATGGTAATGAGCTGGAAATGTCCTTTTCTGGCTTCTTCACCGAAACAGTTTCATTTTTAGCTAGAAGCTTTGTAAGTGAAGGAAGAAAAGAAAGTGTAAGGCCTTCCTGCTCATCAGCCCTGCAGATGTCTCAAGGTCTTGATGTCTGGGATTAAGTCATCACTGCCTCCCAGCAGGATATATTTAGTGGGACCAGATCCTTTTTGAAAGCTGTATTATTGGGATATTGACCTAGATTTAGAAATCATGAGACAGATTCTAGCCTGTGATGATTCTATACATTACCGACACAGTGGCCTTGCTAGTGGAGCATTTTGACAACGTTGGGTCAGTCAGCATCATCCTGTAGTCATCACCACATAGAGAAACCCTCCTTTAGCAGGTCCCAAATATATGGCGAGAAGCTGGCATTTGGCTTCTAGAAAGGTCTGTGGCAGAGAGCCTCCTGGGAAAGGTTTAACAGTGAAGAGAGTTCCTGGGTATCCACCCCACAATGCTAGCTCTCGGTCACTGGTCCATAGGAGGCATGCACCATGACCAGCTTTTATTTTGCTCCTTGCCCACTACTTTTGCCTCAATCTAGGCTCTCTTCAGCCTTTGCCTAGATCCATGGCCTCCAATCATTTTTATGTGTTTTCTATCAATATAAAACTATTGAGTAAGCAGCCCCAAGATATGCATGCTTATTTTTAATTATATCTGTGCAAATACATTACATAAAACTCAAGAATAAATACTTAGACAGGGTTCACCTGTAATGATTCTGAATGCCACTCCATATTCCAAATAGTCTTCTTGATCATTTTGAAAGTGTTTGACTTCATTTGAACACTCATACCTCCTGTCAATCAGCAAATATTTACTGAATATCTATTAAGTACAGACACAAGATATTAAAAGATGGCTAAGATACTATTCTTCCCTGAGGGATTTCTATCTATACTATAGTTGCCATTGGCCTCCCATCTGTCTCCCTTTTTATGTTATCCTGAAACTCTTTGAGATAATGTTTATGTTTCCATGCATTGAAAGTTAAGTATTTCATTTTCCAGCCTAGAAAATTGCTTTATTCTGATTAAGCCAACACAAGGCAAGTGAGCACAATAAAGCACTGATTTCTATAACTGTGCAAATAGTTGGTGCCATCGCAGCTGCAAGAAGAAACATAATTTAATAGGAACTCTTTAGAAGATGACTTCTCAGTAATTGAAATGAATTAACAAATTCAAGCTGGAGAGAAGGAAAAAGGCAGATAGAAATTAGCATTTCAGTTTCTGGTTGGTCTTAAAAATCTGAGCAAACACAAAGAGAGCTGAGCAAAAAATCCTAGAAGGAAATGTTGAAGAAATAGTAACTAAACCACAATCCTCATCTTTTTATTTTTATTGAATTTATTAGGGTGACTGGTTAATAATATCATATAGGTTTCAGGTGTACAATTCTATTATTCATCATTTGTATATGGTATTGTGTGTTTGACACCCAAAGTCAAGTATCTTTCATTCACAATCTATCCCCACCCCTCCTTACCCTCTTCTATATCCACCCCTTTCTCTCTGGTAATCACTATACTGTTGTCTGTGTCTATGAGTTTGCTTTTTGTTTTGCTTTTTGTTTGTTTGCTTTTTGCTTAATCCTTTCTCCTTTTCCCCCCAACTCCTCCACCCCTTCCTTCTGACAGCTGTCAATATGTTCTCTGTATCTATAAGTCTGTTTCTATTTTGTTTGTTAGTAGATTACACATATAAGTGAAATCATATGGCATTGTCTTTCTCTGACTGGCTTACTTCACCTAGCATAATGCTCTCCAGGTCTATCCATGCTGTTGCAAAGGGTAAGATTTCCTTCTTTTTTTATGACCCAGTAGTATTCCATTGTGTAAATGCACCACAGCTTTTTTATCCACTCATCTACTGATGGGCTCTTGGACTGTTTCCAGTTCTTAGGTATTATAAATAAAGCTGCAATGAGCATAAGAGTGCATATATTCTTTCATCTTCTTAATAGGTCATTTTTCTTCCTAAAATCCCAGCCAGTCCTTTCTCCAGCTACTCCAAATAAATATCAATGCCGTATTCTCCTACCACCAAAATGTAGCCAGGTGCTGGAGTAGAAACCCCACTGGGCTGACGTGCTAGAAAACCATGCATTGTGCTACCAACTTTTCATCTCTCAGGCCCTCGGTTTTTTCCTCTGTCAATGCCTACTTCATAGGGTTGTTGACAGAATTGAATGAGATTAATTACATAAAAGTACTTCCTAGAGCAGTGATGGTGAACCTTTTGAGCTCGGCGTGTCAGCATTTTGAAAAACACTAACTTAACTCTGGTGCCATGTCACATATAGAAATTTTTTGATATTTGCAACCATAGTAAGACAAAGACTTATATTTTTGATATTTATTTTATATACTTAAATGCCATTTAACAAAGAAATATCAACCAAAAAAATGAGTTTGCGTGTCACCTCTGACACGCGTGTCATAGGTTCGCCATCACTGTCCTAGAGGTTTGGGCTTTTAATAATTGTTACTTTTTTTTACAAAAGTATCTTACTAAGGGGTTTGGAAAGTCTTCAGGTTGGGCTCCATCCCAAAGTATCATGAAGGCAATGATCTATAACCATTTCCCCATCTTCCAACACTTTAGCTCACAATTTATCTGCACTCGAAAGCTTTCTAAATTGTGGTTAATTGAAGCTAGTAGCAATAATCAGGTGATAAATCTAGGATGTTTCCTCAAGCTTTCCTTTTCCTGCTTCAATGAAAAGCCAACCTCTCTTGCTTCGTGTTTGATGATGGCAGAGGGGAATTTCAAAGATGGAATGAAGAACCAGTAGAAGACCTAATGCAAAAATTTAGCACTTGATTTACTGGGCCTAAATGTATACATCCAATGAGAGATTATTTGTGACACAAATAGAAAGAATTGGGGAACTTACTATACAGTCCTGTCAGAGAAAGTCTATTCCAGAGAAAAGCAGACCAGAGGAAACCATTTAAAGGTTTAAAAGACAGACTCTTGAAAGATTTCCATCTAGTCTCTCTCAATCAATGAATGTCAACTGCTGCGAGGAAAATTCCAGTTCAGTTGAAAGAACACTCCAATGAACTGAACTGTCTAGAATGAAAATAAACTGTTCTGGAAAATAGAATCATGGCACCAGAGATATTCAAAACCAGCCTGGAGAACTGTTGGCTTTGGAGAAGTGGTTGAATGAGGTGGACTTTGAGGATCCGCTGTGCATTATGAGTTCTAATTCAATGCTTTACTCTAGTTTCTAGATGTCGTGCGGCTGGTTCACCAGAAGTCCTGGAAAGTGGGGGACATCTTCCACGCCGTTGTTCAGTACTGCAGAATGCGCGAGGAGCAGAAAGATGGGGCCCTGAGTCTCTTTGACTGGCTGTTGGGACTAGGATAAGGCAGCTAGGCCCTGTACAGTATTCCTTTTCTTTATTCCACTTTAGAATATAGTGATTTGTTCTAAATGCTCTAAACTTTCTCAAACATTGCATCCCATTAGCAGAGCTATAAAAAAATCTGCTGTTCAAGGCTACTGCCCATGGAGTAAATCAGAGGAAAAGCAAAATATAGATCTGTACAAGTCAATACAACCTGTGGGTGAGTTCAAAAGAGTTTTATTAGAGTGGCTGGAAAACTGAAAGTTTACAAGGACTGAAATTAAAAGCTTATAGCCCTAGCCAGTTTGGCTCAGTGGATAGAGCTTGGGCCCTCAGACTGAAGGGTCCCAGGTTTGATTCCGGTTGAGGGCACATACCTGGGTTGCAGGCTCGATCCCAGTTGGGGAGCATGCAGGAGGCAACCAATCAATGTTACTCTCTTTCTGTCTCTCCCCCTCCCTTCCACTCTCTCTAAGAATCAATGGAAAAATATTCTTGGGTGAGGAGTAACAAAAAGAAAAAATTTTAAAAAAGAAGCTTATAACTAGCCCCAATCTCTAAGAAAGCTGCTGTTGCATATTTTTATAATATAAGATAAAATGTGTAATGTTACCAATTATGCAGATCAACTGGAAACAAAGTCACTTGTCAAAATAATTTTGTAAACTATGTGGTATCCTTTATGTTACTTTTCTGAGCAGATTACAGGGGTGTCAGCCCAGGTGAACACAAAATATGACTGGAAAATTTTCAGAACTTATAAAAAATTTCCATTTTCAGACTAATATCAGTGGGTGTTAACAGAAATATAAGAGTATCATCAATGTTTTCTACTGAGGTGATTTTATTTATTTACTGCAACCCACTGATAACTATTCCACACTTCCTCAACAATACCTGGATTCCTAACTAATCAGAAAACTCTTGGTGTTCAGCTGAGGTCAAAGATTGTCTTGTTTCTATCTCTATATTAGGTGGTTAACATGGTTACGGAATTCTTACCCTAAGGGCAAGCTTTCCCCCCCAAACAAAGGAAAGTCTTTTGAGATAAAATCTGCTTGTGTGTTAAATTATATAAAATATAAACTTTCATTTTATTATTACTTTAAGTTGTGAAGAAATTATCTTAAATAATATATTGGATTATCTTAGAGAGCCATAAAATCTGAAGAGATTGTTGTCTTAAGTCACATATATTGATACTTGAGCTCAGTGGTTTCATTATAAATGTGCTGGTCCCCCCATGGCCGACCTGCTACTCAGATGGCATTCATACTGACAGAGGCAGGATTTGACAAAACCAGTAAGGACCATACACTCTTCTGGATCCAAAGATATTATTGTTTAATTTGGGGAAAAGAAAACTTATTATATTTAAGTATTTTAATAACAGAGATTTAGTCTTTGGAATATGAGAGCAGCTAACTTCTCCTTAATAAGTCTCCTTTCCTTTCAACTAAATGAGCTACACTGGTTTTTATTTTCTTGATCAAAGAAGGTGTTTATTCAAGATTTCCTGAAATACTATGCTTTTACACTATTTTTAGAGATGGTGAAGTAATTTTAAAGGGGAACAAGGCCCCACACCACGAAAGGCCCCAGTAATACTGGCCTGATGTGTCATCCACGTGTTGAGATGTCAAGAAAGTTTCATTGTAAGCCACACTTCCCTTCCCACCATCCACCCCACAAATCCATCCCACTACTCGTTAGGCATTTATTGTATAAGTAGTCCAAATCTAGGTTATTCATGGAATTTGACACATTAATCAAATGTCAAATTTTAAAATTTATTCATCATCTCAAGCTGCAAATTCTCTGTGCTATTAAATGAAAAAGGATCTATTTATTTTTAAAACAATCTCAGAATACCGTGTGTACTTTTGTTGTGCTCTAATGAATGTTTACGTATCCTACAAAGCACAAATATTGGATTGTAACCATGTGATGAAGTTATATGTGTTGTACTGAATGTTGCAAACAAATCAATAAATTTTTGTTGTCAAATCTTTCATCCTTTTTTATCCAAGACCTCAAAGGAAAAATAGCCACAGTGTAATTGGAAGAAGATAGATATATCCCTTAGATAGGTTTTGCTGACCCACTGTCAGGTTTTGAATAATTAAATGGTCTTTGATTAAATTTGTTAGGAACAGTCATATTCATGTAAATCAGCATTTCTCAACCTTGACACTATTGACATTTGGGGCTGGATGATTCTTTGTTGCAGAGCATTGTCCTGCACATTGTGGGATGTTTAGCAGCACTCCTGGTTCCTACCCACTAGATGCCAGTTACCACTTCCCCAATTATGACAACCAAACATGTCTCCCAGCATTGCCAAAGGTCTCCTGTGGAGCAAAATTGCCACTGGTTGAGGAACACTGGTGTAAGTGATGCATTGAAGGGGCAGAGCCTGAGACACTAGGAGGTGTTAAGGTAGAGGAGGAGAGCCTGTAGCCCCTCATCTGGGGAGTCCAAGCAAGAACCTGAAAACCAGACATTGTCTCCCCAGCCTCCCAAGGCCCATGGACTGTGACTTTACAATACGTCAGAGGGACGGAAGAAAAAGGCATAAAACAAACAAGGAATCTCCAGACCTGCGGATAAACCCACCTAGACTCTAAGTAAACTAGAGGTACTAGTAAACTCATCAGTCTTAGAGGTAAATGGATCAATGCTCTGAATTCAGGAAATAAATTATTACAATTTATGCCATAAGTCATTGAGTCTCCTGAGCACTTTATTCCATACTCAGAAGGTATGAATATGCTTACATAAAGACAAATCCTTGTCAGTCAGAGAGTCATGTCAAATAAAAGCAAACTCTGGCCCTGACTGGTTTGGCTCAGCGGATAGAGCATCGGCCTGAGGACTCAAGGGTCCCAGGCTCGATTCCGGTCAAGGGCATGTACCTTGGTTGCAGGCACATCCCCAGTAGGGGGTGTGCAGGAGGCAGCTGATTGATGTTTCTCTCTCATTGATGTTTCTAACTCTCTTCCCTCTCCCTTCCTCTCTGTAAAAAAAATCAATAAACTATATTTTTTTAAAAAAGCAAACTCTGGACAGTGGCAAGCAGAGACTATTTTAAAGGATTATTACAAAAGGGGAAAAGGGACTGTTGCGATGGTGGTTGGGGTTTATTACAATGATGAGGATGCTCCTCTGTGAGATATGCAAGTGTCTCAAAGGGGGTTATTTTATAGAGATGAGTAAAGACTAGGAAGAACCAGTGTGCAGAGTGGGATGGACAAGATGAACCTTGGGAGGTGGCACAATGGGACAGCGCAGGCTACTATCAGGAGGGGCTCCAGGAGAGGCCCTATGCTGCATCAAGCTGAGGATAAGTCACAGGTCAGGAGCCTGGAGAACGAAGCTGTAGGTATTACACTACCTGAACTATGCTGCAAGGCTATCATAATCAAAACAGCACGGTACTGGCATAAAAATACACATAGATCAATGGAACAGAATAGAGAGCCCAGAGATAAACCCATGCCTATATATAGTCAATTTATAGCAAAGGAGGCAAAAAATATAGAATGGGGTAAAGACAGTATATTCAACAAAATTGTGCTGGGAAAACTGAACAGATACATGCAAAAAAAGAAAATAAACTAGACCACCTTCTTACACTATATACAAGAATAAATTCGAAATAGATTAAAAACAAAAAATGTATGGCCCCAAACCATAAAACTTCTAGAAGAAAACAGTGGCAGTAACTCTTAAATTGCTCTTAGTAATATTTTTTCTGATATATCTTAAGCAAGGAAAACAAAAGAAAAACAGATGGGACTACATCAAACTAAAAAGGTTTTGCACAGCAAAGGAAACCACAGACAAAATGAAAAAACAGACTGCTAAATGGAAGAAGATATTCACCAATGATACACCTGATAAGGGGTAAATATCCAAAATTTATTAATAACTCAAACATTTTAACACCAAAAAACAAACAATCCCATGAAAAAATGGGCAGAGGACCTGAAAAAGCATCTCTCCAAAGAGGGCATAGAGATGGCCAATACATAGATGAAAAGATGCTCAACGTCACTAATCGTCAGTAAATTGCAAATTAAAACCACAATGGAAACATTGGCAAGCACCTAGTAGGCAATGGTGAGAACAGGGATTGAAGAGTTAACTCTGCTCCAAAGAACAGAAGTGACAAGGAGCCAATACATCTTTAATATCTGAGTGTTTCCTCTCACTCCCGCCCCCTATCTCTTGGGCTATTTTCCCACCCTTGGCTAAGATTCCAGTACATTCCCTCATAAGCTTTCCTGAACTTTCTCCAACCCTTGCTGTCCCTGCAGGTTCATTTACTTGCCCTGCATGAGCACATGGTTTGGTAACACCAGACTCACTGTTGCCTGAGGCATGGAGTCTTGTCTTTTAGAATGGCAAGGTCAAAGCTGCCATCATCAGAACTCTGACTAATGAATAAATAACATTTAACAATAAATAAACGTATTCCAGGATGAAAATGAATTTTTCTGACTAAGCAAGGAGGCTTTGGCAAGCCCTTAAGTTGGAAGTTATGACACCAGCTAATGAGCATCAGAAGTCCAAGCATGTCAGACTCTGAAGATTCTGGAAACAGAGGACAGCCTTGGCATGCTGGTGCCCAATGTTCGTTAGCCAACATTTTCCTAATGGTTCTCCCTCTGTGCTCCCTGTTCAGACCCATGTAGTTCATTTGAGTATGGGAAAACTTACGTCCAGCACTTTTAGGAAATTGAAATTTAGAAGTGTGAGAGGACCTAATCAAGGTATCAGAGTATAATAATAACCACACACGTATATAGTGCGCTATATATGTGCACAGACACTATTTTAAGGGCTTTGTGTATATTAACGTATTTAATCTCCACAACAGCCCTGTGAAGTAGGCATTATCATTACCAGCTTGTTATTGAAGAACCTGGAGCATGATGAAAATCAGTAACTTGCTTAAGGTCACAGAACTAGAAACAGGCAGGGCAGGATTCGTCCCAGTCACATTAACTCCGGAGCCTGCACTCTAAATATCTGCTGTAAGGTTTCAAATCGGCATAAATTGGAGGCATGAGAGGTGGGGGCTGTCAAAGGATAGACAATGCAGAGGGCAAGAGAAGCGGAGTCACGAACCACAAATCACCCCTTGTCAGTCCAATCACATATTTTTTCAGCTACCATTCCTGTGCCCAGATAAGGAGAGAGAACAATGAACAAAACTCTGTGTTACTTACTTGACATTGACAGTGGAGTTGATGACTATTTAGAAGGTAGGCTTAACTGTTTGAGAGCACCTCCATGGAAGGAGATTATACTCCTAGGCCAAGCCCCTAAACTGCCTTCAGGTAAATACTTACTTTTAAGGAAAAGTGTACAGATGTCTTCAGTCAGATGACCTGAATGAACGCAGGTTATGTTTACTTAAACTTTAAAATTTCAATAAAACTTTCTTCTTAAATTACAAATAAAAACTTGTTTGGCTTTTTGAATCCCTTTTAAGATATTATATTAACTTTTTAAAGTCATATTATGTTAAACATTCTCAGCAACAAAGCTGTGCCATTTATGTGTTCAAAATAAAAGCTAAACAGCGAACTACAGAGCAGGATGGTTCAATGGATCACAGAGGGAGTGTGTGCCAGACACATTTCCAGCATAGAAAGAATGAACATCACAGACACGCTGGGAGATGAATTTTAAATTCTGTTTTTTACAGCTTGATTCTAGAAGTCAGCAAGAGGAAAATAAAAAAGATAAACAAGAGGGTGGTTTCAAAGTAACAAAGGCCAAGGTTGGCTCATGGTAGGAGTTAGAGGTATGCTCCCCTAAGGCAGTGGTTCTCAACCTTCCTAATGCCGCGACCCTTTAATACAGTTCCTCATGTTGTGGTGACCCCCAATTTCATTGTTACAAATTGAACATAATTAAAGCAAAGTGATTAATCACAAAAACAATATGTAATTATATGTGTGTTTTCCGATGGTCTTAGGCGACCCCTGTGAAAGGGTCGTTCGACCCCCAAAGGGGTCTCGACCCACAGGTTGAGAACCGCTGCTTTAAGGGATAGTGTTTTTGAGAAAGGGTCGTTCCACCCCCAAACGGCCGCAACCCACAGGTTGAGAACCGCTGCCCTAAGGCAACCAATGAGGGGAAGGGTAGGGAGGATGAAGTGACATAGCACACGGGCCTGTTGGTCAACAATTACATGCTGGAAGTGATACCCGTCCTTTCCTAGTCTGAGCCTGGGGCACTTCCCTGACTGTAAGTAGTGGGGAAGATCTTGGCATAGAGCAGCCCAAAGGAAATTGGCCAGCTACATGGGTCACTGCTAAGATGCAAATAGATGATTATCACATATGGTGCGCCCCCCCATATAGTGGAGAGTTTTGGTGGTCTACTCAGCAGCATCCCTTCTCCCTCTCCTCCTTACCTGATTTTATGTGGGAATCACCCTCCTCCACATAACCTATGTGATGCAGGAGAAGCTGAATCCATCCCAGGGCCCAGGATGGATGCAAGCTGGACTAAGTTCATCAGAGCCCAGCCTTCCCTTATTGGAAACTTATTGGTTCAGGGATGGACATGGAACTTAAATGGCCCAAACTGAAGGGAAAGGATTACATAGAGTCTGGAGAACTAACTCTCTCTCCCCCTCTCTCCCTCCCTCTGCATCTGGCAGCCAATGTGCAAGTGTAAATGGTTTATTAAACAATGAATTACATGAGGCAAACAAAAACACAATGCACTTTTAACTTTCTTTAACTACTTGGCCAACCGTGTTTTGTCAAATTTCTTTTTGCGACTCTATTGTGAATCTAGGACAGATCTCACAGTTTCTGATCACTTTTATTACTAAGTCTTAGATCTCCAGGCAATCTAATCCAATGTATAGCCTGGCTTTTATGCATAATATAAAGGTCTGTTTCCTTCCCCTAATCTCCAGCCAGGCTTTGGTCTGAGAGCTCAAACTGGGAAGAGGCACTGTGTCTGCTCTTTTTGTTCCTCCTCCTCTAGCTTCTCTGCTTCTATCTCCATGAGTGTTAGGCTCTGGGGGAGGGAAGGGAAAGGGCAAATGTTTCTGTCTTTCTCTGGAAGTGCAGTAGCAATTCTTTGCACCAAACATCTGCTCTCCCGTGGTATACATGCATGAGTGTTCTGCAGAGCCCAAAGGGTCACTCTTAACATTCCTCTGAAGTAAGAGATGCAACTCCAACTTTACCTTTACTTCTTTTTCTTGCAGCCAACGAGCCCCCCCCCTCAACATTTTCTACCCAATCTCTTCCTCTCTTCCCCTCACCCCATCTAAGTCTCTTGCTCTTGGTTCAAAATATCTAATAGGCAACCCACTTGAGTAGATACCAACAATAGCTCAAACACAGTCATCTATCACAGTGTCTGCAGTAAACTTGGACACTCTCATGCTGAACAGTGATAATCTTATTTGCACTGAAGCTGTCCTCTTTTCCCATCATCTCAGTTGGGTCTTCTCTCTAGAATTTTCCTCTCCACTCAGATATACTTAAGTGATTAGTGGGAAAATAATGACTTTGAAGTTCCATATAGTGGACAGCACCTTAAAGTGGACATATAAAGCCTAGGTCATATTTGGAAAAGCAGAAATGGAAGAAGTATAAGGAAGATAATTCTAAGCAAAAGGAAGAGTGTAGGTGAAGGGATGGAGTCTCATAGCCAAGACAATATAGGACACAAATGGGAGAAATTATTTTACAAGATGTGAAATACCTTGAATTATAACTAAGATGTGGGGTCCATCCAAGCAATACAGTGCTTTACACACATTTGTTTTGAAAGTAGGTTACTTATACTTTCTATTATTCTAGCATTCTGAATATAGGCAAACTATTGCTATATTTCCAGTTATATACAGTAGCTCAAAATATAATGTAGATTCTGTGACTCAAGCCATACTTTAACAAGTGAGAGCTTCTTATTACGTCTACTTTATTCATGACAGGAAAAGACAACAGCCAAAGGGGTGCTGGATTTGGGATAAGGGAATCTGGTCTTGAGTCTCCTTTGACACTAACTATCTGTGTATTTTTAGAAAAATCATTAACCTTTCTGACCCTCAGTTTATTGTCTATAAAATGAGCATCAATACACCTTCATTACAGGGTTGACAGCATTAATTTTGACAACAGTCGTAAACATGCTTTGTAAGCAGCAAGGTAGTAGCCAAGCTACAGTGTCAATGTGATTCCTGAATCCTTGACTCTCTTTTAGAAAGGTCATCCTAATTGATGCCAGCTTGATAAATGAGATACGAGTCTGCAGAGGCAGGGTTAAAACAGGCTGAAGTATTTATAAATCTAGTTTTCAGCTGGGCAAAGCATACTTTTGGCAGGTGATTCTCAGGGGAAGCTTTCAAGTGTCAAGTTCATGGACCCATGAACAGAACCGATAATTGAGGATAGTCAACTTTGGCTTAAAGTAGAATTGCTAAAATCCAGGAGAACATAAAAAAAGATTTTAATAAAAATTTATGTAATACCTCTGTATTCTCTATATTTTCCCAGTCTCACAGCTCCATTAGAATACAAGTTTCTGCTTTATTTTGAAAGAGCATCAATAGTGAAACAATTATGTAGTCACCTTTCAGTGCAACATAATTATAGTCTGCTTCCTGTGGTTCTGGTGGTCACAGGTTATAGATATTATTTACTCCAGCCATAACAGTTCCTGCCATTTCCCCACAAATGATCTTGAAGAACCTTACACAATCTGTTTTCTCTGCCCCAAATACATATTTCTTATCATGGGCACTTGATAAAGCCTCTTCTAGTATCTACTTGTCCCATCCCAATGACTCCCAACGTCCATCCTTGTATCTACTTATTTACAGGGAAACTTATACCTTTCCAGCCTCCAAGGATCAGCACACATCCTAGGTTCAACCAATCACCAGTTTCTATTTCATTGGCAACAGTGGTGATTTGAGGGTGGGGAGAGGGTGGCATATGACTGAGCCTAGACTGCAGGGGTCCTCAAACTTTTTAAACAGGGGGCCAGTTCACTGTCCCTCAGACTGTTGGAGGGCCGGACTATAGTTTAAAAAAAAACTATGAACAAATTCCTATGCACACTGCACATATGTTATTTTGAAGTAAAAAAAACAAAACGGGAACAAACACAATATTTGTATTTGCATATGGCCCGCGGGCCATAGTTTGAGTACCCCTGGCCTAGAGAGTTAAGAAAAGATTGATTGACTATTGTGTTTTCACTAAGGTTGAAAGGGTTTATTTGTTTATTTTTATTTTCCATTTTCTATCTTGTTCACTAAGTATTTGTGGTATCACACATGGTTCTATTGAATTGAGGTTTCCTGAAACTAAAATGTATTTCTTCCTAAATATTGGAAAAATCATTCTGACAATCTTTTTAAACAGTTTAATTCATTTTGGAGCTAAGTAGTCAAGAAATTGATTAAACATCTCTCCAAAAATTATCTAGCTATCTTTCTGTAGAATAAAATGCACTTAAGCCTGGCATCTCTCCTCTAAAACCTGATAGCCCTATAATTCTATTGTAAAAGATGCCCTAATAAAGCACCATGAAAATAACACCAAATCAACTTAAGGAATCATAATAATTCATGCCTTTAAGAGCTGCCCTTAGCTTATAGACAGCTTTATGGTTTTGATAAGGTAGATTTTTAAAGAATGGCCATAGATTATTTAACACTCATTCAACTGACCAGTGTCTATGTCCCCTGCACTTGAATCTGAGTGGGCCTCGAACATTTTCACACAAAAGTGTTTGGTGGAAGTGATGCTAAATGACTTCTGAAGCTAATTAAATTCCATGCATCTTCATGGTGCTCTTGGGTACTCATTATGAGGGAATCCAGCTGCTTTATAAAACTCAGATGAGACTGAAATCATCATGCTGGAGAGACCAAGTATAAGCATTCCTGTTGACAATCACAGTAAACCTGGCCTTCAAGTTATCCCCCCCAAGCACCACATATCATGGAGCAAAGACAAACCATCCAGCTGTGTCTTATCTAAATTCCTACCCTACAGAATTTTTTTATCATAATAAAATTGCTTTGTACCACTAAGTTGTTTGTTATATAGCCTAGTAATAGAAAATTTTGCCTTTGTTCCTCTTCAAAAATAAAATTTACGGCCCAGCCCATGTGGCTCAGTGATTGACCATCAACCCATGAACCAGGAGGTCATAATATGATTCCCCATCATGACACATGCTCCGATTGTAGGCTCCATCCTCAATAGGGGCTGTGCAAGAGGCTGCCAATCAGTGATTATTTCTCATTATTGATGTTTCTATCACTCTCTTCCTCTTCCTTCCTCTGTGAAATCAATAAAAATATTTTTTTAAAAAAATAGATTTTAAGATTTTTCTTCTATATGTGTCAGCTACTGTGTGTCTAAGTAGCCCAATTAAATAGGTTAGACCTTAACACTGCATCTCCTGTTTCTTACCCACTCTTTGGGTATCTCTCTATGCTGGGTAATTTCTTCTGCCCTATCTTCAAGTTTATAAATTCTCTCTTTAGCTAAGTTATGAAACCCATCCATTGTGCTTAAATTTCTATTTGGGTTTTATTTTGTAATCTGTATATCACTTTTTATAGTTTCTTATTCCCTACAGATATTTTCAAGTTTTCTTTTTTAATATTTATTTACACATAACAGGCACAGTTGTTTTATAGTCTCTGATAATTCCTAAATCTGAAGTCACAGTAGGGCTCTTCCTATTGTCTATTGTTTTGCTGCCTCTCACTCATGTCTGAGTGCACACTTGTGCATTTGGTGTCTTTGAAAACCTGCTAGACATTCTATTTTAAAACTATGACAAGTACTTCTTTCAAGGAGGAGTTTTGCTTGCTTCTGACACACCAACATCTGAGATCTGAGAAGTTTTTCAGTCTAGACTGCCTCATTCTGTGTTTTATCCAGTTATTTTTATTTATATCATTGGAGGTTTGGTTCAAGTGACTTAGCTCACCATTACCTAAAGCATAAATTCAGGAGATGGTAGACTAATAAAGACCAAAGCTTCTCAAACTTCAAGATGCATAAAATCATGGACATCTTGTTAAGTGGTGGAATTGTCAACAGGAATGCAGATTCTGATTCAGCCGGGCTAGGGTAGGAGCAAAAATTCTGCACTTTTAACAAGCTGCAAGATGATGGCAATGCTAACTTTAAATATCATGTGTAAAGCTGAATAAGAATATTGAGTGGAAGTTAGGAAAATTAAAACTCATGATAGAACACATTCTAAATGTATTTTTAAAACAATATACTACCCCAAATCAAGCATATTTGAACTTTTTCTTTAATATATTATATTTATAATATATTAGATATATAGTCTGAGGGTACCTGATGCAGTGGTGAGGTCTCAGTAGAGATGATTTACAAAGAGTGAGAGGTTTGTAAGTTAAACAGAGAAAGACAACAGAGAATGGTATGATACCTGCCCCCTATATTTCTCCCACAAACGGGTATCTAAGCCCTGTGGAGGGTGGATCTGCAAATAAAAACTGTTTTCATAGGAAGCAAAGTGAGACATAAGGATGTAGGTAGAAGGTCACTCAGTATCAGGACTTGCAGCTCTGGAAGTTCTGGAAAACCAGCCTTTAACTCATCCCCAGTAACTGGTACCAAGTAGGCATTCAAAAATACTTACTAAATGAATGATTTGCACAGTGGGTGGTCCTGACACAGAATAACATGAGTAAATTTTGAGCTGACAAGAAATACTTCCCAAAAATAATTAAAATAAATAAAGGTGCTTCGGGACACAAATGAAGATAAAAATGTAGTGAAATTTGAGCAATTATTAATACATATAAATATAAATATACACCTCTCAAGAAAGTATATCATATATTTTTTTTATATATATGCATATATGTATATATGTATACGTACATATATGTATATATACCACACTTTTTATAATCTAGAGGCCATAATTTGCAAAATGAAGAGGAATTCATAACTAATAAAAATAGTAAAGTATATTGGAAAGTGTATAAGATTTTAAAGCAGATCTTTAAGGTTCAAATCCCTGCTCTGTCATCACTAACTGGTTTACTTAACTTCTTAAATTCCAGGGATTTTGTGAAGTTTAAGTATGACAAACTTTACAAATCATTTGCTTTGTCTAGATATCTCATGATAAATGTAAATACATTTACTTTTCCCTTTCATCAGTATCAACAACTTAAAAATGCATCTAAATCCCAAGTGACTGTTTTATCCAATTAAGGTGGTTATGACAGAAGATCTGGAATATTTGGACAAGAGATGCTTTCAAAACCACTATCCCATAAAAACTCAAAGCAATAGAAATGTGAATCCTCTTTTCTTTGCTCCATTTTAAGAAAACAGATGCACCAGGCAGTGAGCAATGATTTATCTGGTCACACTGTTTCACAGTTGAGGCAAACAGACTTGGGATAATTGACTAATAAATTTTGTTTTTATTTAATAACTGAGAGAAAAGATAATCCTTTCACATCCTCAAAGTAGGTCATTCTCAGATTCCTTTTAATATCAATGTGGCAAGCATAATTGATCAAAAACTTTTATTATATAGAAAAGACATAAATTCCAGAATATGAATATAATTTTCCCCTATAGTCTCATTCTGACCAGTTCAGGCATATTTTTTAATAATCACTTGTGAAAACATAATTCACAAAGCAGATCTCCCTAGAACAATTGTGCATTAATTTACCTCAGTTGTACCACATGCTGGTGCTCATCCAGCATAACCGGAAATAATTATTTAGCATCAACATGGTAACTTTAAAATCAGAATCCACTTTAAATACTAAAAAAATACACTTTCAAATTAGCCTCTCAAAATGCCCTCAATTGACGAAACTCTGTACTGAAAGAATATATATATGAAATTGTTATTGTGAGCTTGAGAAAAATATATTTTATAGCACATACTCAGTTGAGTCTGCAAATATTTGATAGGGGCAGAAACAGAAAGTTGTAAATCAGCTGTAATTGTAAGAAATATTAATCATGCTCTGTTAGCCCTGATTGTTTTATTCTGATTAAAGAAGGCACATTCTAACCTGGCTGGCAGTTACACACAGGACCTGGGAGCTCACCTGGAAGTGCAGCCCATCCTCCCCATCAGGGAGCTGCCCATTATCACGGAAAGATTAACAACCTTGTTGCAGAAACCAGAATCGCCAGCCCTTTGAAGACCCCAGCCCTTTTGCATATCACTAACCCTTTGAAGATCCCTAGTCCTTGTATCCCAGCAGGCATTGCAAAACTCCAACCCCCATTTCCTGTAAACTGCCCATTTGGCATAGTCTTTTGCCTACTCCCCCATGTAATCTTTGTTCCTCTGCCCAATATAAGCAGCTGGCTTATGGTGGGGTGCAGAGCAGATTTTTGTGGATGACCTGCTGCTCTCCCGTACTGCAGGCAGTATTGGAATAAACTCTATGATTCAACCCTGTCTCTGCTTAATTGGCTCAAGTAGTGACAGGCAGCATGGACCCATTGATTGGCCAGTTACATATTGACAGGTCCAGGATGTCCATAAGGGAGGGACAGTTTAGTAGAAAAAGGTGCTTATCTTGAAGTGCAAACACTGTATAGATCTCTTAGGCTGATGTGAAGGGGCTTTTGGCAGGGATTGGGGCACTTTAGTCCTCTAAGCCCCTTAGCATTCTGGTCTGCAAATATATTTTCTTTCTATTTATCTTCTTTTTTTCTCATTTATCATGGTCAATGATATCTTTACTTCCCTTTTACCCTGTTCAATTTTATAATTACACTAGAGGTCCGGTGCACAAAATTTGTACAAGAGTAGGCCTTCCTTCCCCCAGCTGCTGACACCAGCTTCCTTCCCTCTGGCACCCGGGATCCAGGCTTCCCTCACAGCCTGGCTTCATCTGGAAGGTCGTCTGGAAGGACGTCTGGTCTAATTAGCATATTATGCTTTTATTATTATAGATGAAGTATTTGTCTGCATGTGTGTGTTAATGTGTGCATATGAGTTTGATATTTCCTATGAAGAAATGCTAGCTTTTGGTGCAAAATGGTCCATGCAGAATTATGGCAGAAATATAAACAATGGTGAATCCATTGCTCAAACTGGAGACTTTCATCAGAAACTCCAAGCACAGGAGTACAATTTTCCAGCAGGGCTCTGTCACAGCCCATTGGTCACACCAGGCTGTATCTAAAAATCGTACTATTTTTCATCTTATTTTAAAACTAAAGACATCAACCCAGATAAAATTATCTTTCCTGCTGGTTGATTTCTCAATAATATACACAAGTGGCTAAAGGTTTATCAAAAGAGATTGCTAAGGTAATTTAGGACAGCTTCCTTCAAGAAATACATTTCCACATGGTAACACATTTGTCATTGTGTTTTCAATAGAGTTAATATCAAAATTGTATTTAAAATTAAAGCTTTACACTTGTCAAGCTAATTTTGAAAAGAAAACAAGACACCTCAAACTAGAAATCCCTTTGAGTTTACCAAGCCCTTCTTTAACCTATTTCCAAAGCAATTCAATCACCAATGGATTCCATGTAACCCACTTACATCTTCTCCTTTGACTGTAATGTATAAAACAGGGTAAAAACTGTCATTCTCTGGAGCACTATCTCCATATGTTGAGATTCTGCTTCCTGGCAATTGTCGACAGTTTGGCTCAAATAAACTCACAAAAATTCTTTACAGGTTTTAAAGCTTTTTTT
This sequence comes from Myotis yumanensis, assembly GCF_028538775.1. NCBI lineage: Eukaryota > Metazoa > Chordata > Mammalia > Chiroptera > Vespertilionidae > Myotis > Myotis yumanensis. Next base: position 28,195,507 of record NW_027223759.1, on the reverse strand, counting down.
TACATTAACATTACAGATGCAGCTATAGATGGAGATAGACATAGACATAGCTATATAGATATATTCATATTCTTCTATTTCTATTTTTTTCCTTCAAACCAAATCTAAAAATACCTTATACATATTTAAAAGATAGCCTGAAACAAGGTGTGTACATATAGCCAATGCATAAAAAATTTTATTAATACTAAATTAGAATTGAGCATTAGCCCAAATACTTAAAAAACAAACAAACAAACAAAAAACAGCTGATGCTATTTTAAACACGGGCCACCTGCTTTTCCCAAGGGAGTCAATAAAACCTGAGCTCGTGGCTAAAAGCACATCTGAGAAGGGAAGGCTCGGGGCTGCAGTGCAGGCACACAGCGGCCAGAAAGACGAGGAGCTGCCCTTGCCCATGTTAAGAAGGGCAGTTCGTGCAAGATCATCTCTTCAATTACACAAGACAGCCCTGATTCCAACCTTGAAATGGCACATTCTCAATGGAGAAAGAGAAGGTCAAGAACACTTATTAGCTGCCAACTATACCACAGGCCTTGTGAGCTGGTTTTTCTTCTCGTGTATAACTGATTTCATTGTTATTGTATTTCCATTTTATAGGTATAGGTATTGTATTTCCATTTTATAGGACTACAAGTTAAGCACTGTCTTAATACAAAGTCCAAACTCTTTGTCACATACCGTGTGAAGTGGGTTTTCTCTCCCAGGATCATATACTGACTCCAAGCTCATCAGCCTTTGTGTGAATCCTGCCATCTGCCCTCGGCAGAAGGAAGACACCAGTCTGCAGTGGGGGGAATGGGCCACCACCAGGGATTTGTTTGAGGGCAAGCCCGGACAGAAAATGTCTCACCTTGCACAGTTACAGCAATATTTTAGGTTGAACCACATAAAATTAGTTTGCTTAAGATTAAAATTTGTCAAATTTAACAATTTCATACAATTCAGCCTAATTATTTGCTCAGGGTAATAACCCAAGAGTTAATAACTGTACCTGCTACTCTAGTTTCTGTTGGAGATGTTCTGGCCTAGAAAAAAAGTGCACATCTCCTTTTGCCCCAGGCATACATAGAAGACAAGTTTCCTCTTGCCTGGGGAAAATACCCAGCATCATCCTCCACTACAGGAAGTGCATTCCTTCACGAAAATAGGGAAAAACCACATCTGCGTTGAGCAAAAATGCAGGCATTCCCCCTTCAAACTGCCATCTCCATAATTAAAGACAAGAGAGTGTGTCTGATATAGACCTACAAATAAAGTATCTATATGAAGAAAAATACTAAACCAGGAGTCACATCTCAAGGGATTCAAGAGGATCATCATACGTTTGGCATAAACCCACGCCAAAAACGATACAGGTCAACGCACTGGAGGGGCCAAGGGGAAGTGTACCTGTGATTGTGTCTACAGAGGGCCACTGGCCTCTTTGATTGACAGTATGAATAATTAAAATTCAAATTTGAGGACATTTGTCAACTCTTCCAATATGTAAGAATCACTGAAATTTTAATAGAACCATCAGAACACCCTAGGGAATATGTCTAACTTTCAGATATTTTCTTAAGTATTTGACAAATTCCCTTTAATTTTTCTAATTATCTTCTCAAGTACTGAAAGGGGATTCTAGGAAGAATTTTGAAATTCCACTTACTGATATTTGAATCTTCTTGTCAACAATGATTTTGATGGCTGTGCAGGCTGGACAGGTTTTTACTCAGAATACAGATTTGCAAAGGAGGGAAACTACTGAAAATCTGGGAAGATTCAGAGCCAAGACCACTTGTTTATTAAACTGAACCAAATTTTTATTCACACGCCTGAATCCATAAGAATTCATGCAAGATAAGCTGAAAATACTGACTGCATTTATTTTACTCCCTTTCAGTTTCCTGGGAGAAGGTGAATTGGAAGGTTGTTGTTGTTTTTTTATGTCTACTGCAGAGATATCCGAAGCCATCGTCATGAATGAGAAAATGTGCATTGAATGTACAAATTCTTTCTCAATTCTTAAATTCTTTAATTTCAAATCATTAAGCAGTGTCCACAAATAATATTAGCTACCCATTAATTGTGTCTGATATATTGGGCTCTTTATGTATTTCTTAAACTATTTAAAGCTACCATACTGCCCTGCTGGTGTTGCTCAGTGATTGAGCATTGACCTGTGAACCAGGAGGTCATGGTGCAATTCCCAATCAGGGCACATGCTCAGGTGGCTGGCTTAAACCTCGGTAAGAGTCATCTGATCAATGATTCTCTCTCATTGTTGATCTTTCTCTCCCTCTCCCTTTCTCTCTGAAATCAATAAAAATATATTTTTTAAAAACATAAATCCCATTCTATTATTAGTCCCATTTTATAGCTCAGTCAAGGGGTGTTTGAATTATCAAGGTACCACAACCAAGAAGTGATTGAGATATTAAAACAGGTATTCCAATTCCTGAGTCTATATTTTTAAAGACAAATTTCTGTCACGCCTGAGTGGCTATCAGGACAGGCACCCCCCCCCCCCAAATTAAGATCATTACAACAACTTAATGGCAACGAAGCATCCACTGACACCCTCCCTCCAATTTTTCCAGGAATTGGCTACCACAGAAAACCTCCCGCCTATACCAGTGAACAATCCTTTTTTTTTTAATGTCTCAAACTGTTTGCTGCCAACCAAGGGCTGCCAAATGTACCTGAAGACCAAGTAGAAAGTCACTCAATTTCCACCTGAATAGAACACTTGGCAATTGGAGACTATCTCAATATTGCATCTTTTTACTCTATGAAATTGACTCACTTTAACACTTTGAACACCTGCTGCAATGAGAGTGACAGCTGATGGTCTCCCTTGACACATTTATAAATAAGTAGTCTTTAGAAATTTGGTTTCAGACTTAGTTTTTGTCTTTAATAATCAAACACAAATCAGTTTGACCCTTTTGATTTACAGTTGTTAAAATAATAAAATTTAAAGTGCCCACAATTCTTAGATTCTTAATCCACTAGAATTATAATAAACTTTATTCAAACATAAAAACAAATCCATGTCACACTCTGATCAAATATTAATATTAAATACATCATTAAACGTTGTATTCCAGATGGATTGAATCATTATAAAATCACTAAGTGTAAAATGGATTTCAGCAGAGAAATCTATAGAGAGAAATAGAACTATTTCTTCCTTACTGGTCTGTGTCCTCAGAAATAGATGGAAAATGTCTCCACAGTGCTTCAGGTATAATGAGATATGTCATTTGCCCCAGATATGGCAAGATGGTCCTAAGCTTTAAGCCATACCACTGAGCATTGTTATATATCCTCACATAACCCTGACTGAAAAGGACATAAAGTTTAATCTTTATACCTTTCATTTGTAGCTATTAAGAAGCAAGAATGTTTCTGCCAAAAGATAAATACTGCCACCTACTGAGATAAGAGAATAAATAAAAGCATAAAGCCTGTGAGCTCATTTGTTTTTAAAACACAGCAACATTTTCTAATTTTCATTGCTACTGGTAAGAGCAGTAAAAAGTGTGTTCTTCATTGCTCAGAAGGAAACACAGATATCTAATGTATCGCAGTAGTTATCTGATGAAGATCCCACAGACCCAAAAAGTAGTAGCAGAGGCAACTTTGTTCAAAGAGGTGTATCCAACATTTCCCCAAAAGTAAAATCAGCTTCTGTCCTTGTCTTCACTGCACTTACAATCTATAATAATAAAAGCATAATATGCTAATTAGACCAGACGACCTTCCTGATGTCCATCCAGACAACCTTCTGGATGAAGCCAGGGCTGCAAGGGAAGTCCGGGTCCCGGGTGCCAGAGGGAAGCAGGTTTCAGCATCCTGGGGAAGGAAGGCCTACTCTTGCAAGAATTTCGTGCATCAGGGCCTCTAGTTTCTATATAACTGCTCTAGGGTTCCCATCTCCTGCATCCCCACAAATCATCATAAACTCATTAAGATCTAGGTAATAGAACCTGAAAATCCAAACTTAAGAGAAGAATTTAGAGAGAAAATGATGGTTTGGCCTTGATGTGCAGAATTCAAAAAGTACCCCCCCCCCCCCACACACACACACCTTTATCAACTATCCTCCATATTTTAAGCCAGCGATTTTCAACTTGCCACAGGAAGTTTTAAAACATGCAATACCTGATTATTTAGTCAGAGGCATTTACCTCTTTTCCCTTAGATTGTCAAATTTAAAAAAATGACAAGAGTCAACACAACAATAGCCTCCTAGTATGAATGAATCAAATTATGCCTATTTTTTGGTCAGATCAGCAAAAAATATATATTTTTGGTATGGTGCAGAATTTTAGCAATTAGTTTGTGTGCCAGATGAAAAAGGCTGAAAATCATTGTTCTAAGCCAATATCCATCCTGGGATTTCTTATAAAAACCAGGATATTTCAGAGGATAGATGTAAGAAAGTAGTAAATAGTGTTAGTAAAAGACTCCAAGTCATACCAACTCAAAGGTGAAGTCTTCCAGATGTTATAATGATTGATCTCCATTGGGTTTACCCTAAAATGGCAGGGAAGCCCTCATAACGACCTTCCTGAATAGAGACTACTCTTGCACAACCAAAGTAACATTGGAAAGCATCAAACCATGAATTCTTAAGAGAAAACTTTTCTGAGAACTTCTGGGTCTTGTAATTTGAAAAGCATCAATTACCAACTGGATCTTCCCTTTCTGGGCCAGATTTTTTGCCAAAATAAGAGAGTGTTTTCCTATCAAGGTTCACTTTTTTCATTATACAGGTTTTATTTTTCATTTCCAAGATGTCAATTGCATTGGTTATCATACCAAACATCAAAACCTAACTAGTGGTGTCAGAAATATTCTCAATACTAACAAAAGAAAGGAAACCCCTGTACTGGCCCATGCAGCTCAGTTGGTTGTGTGTCATCCCATGCACCAAGAGGTCACTGTTTCAATTCCGGGTCAGGGCACATAACCAGGTTTTGGCTTTGATCTCCAGTAGGGAGTTTGCAGGAGGCAGCAGATCAATGTATCTCTCTCTCATGGATGTTTCATTCTCTCCCTCTTTTTTCCTCTATCTCCAAAAAATCAATTAAAAGCACATAAAAAAAAAAAAAACTTCCAGCCCTAACCGGTTTGGCTCAGTGGATAAGAGTGTCGGCCTGCAGACTGAAGGGCCCCAGGTCCGATTCTGGTCAAGGGCATGTACCTTGGTTGCAGGCACATCCCCAGTAGAGGGTGTGCAGGAGGCAGCTGAATCGATGTTTCTCTCTCATTGATGTTTCTAACTCTCTATCCCTCTCCCTTCCTCTCTGTAAAAAAAAAATCAATAAAATATAACTTAAAAAAATTCCATAGCTTGTTTGTCCACTAAAAAACTAATTATATTGCTTGTAAAGATAGCTCTTAGCTTAGAGTCTCAGAAACAATCATTGTTGAAAGATATAATCCAACTTCAAATATACCCAATGAGCTAACACCAATATCTTTATAGCTTCTGTCTTTTTCCCAATGAAAAAATATATGAGTATTTACATATGAGTATTAGCATAATAACTAATGCAATTGGTATCTTGGAAATGAAAAATAAAACCTGTACAATGTTGGGAAAATTGATCACTTGCCTTGGATTTAACAAACTGCATTTAAAAATGCAATCCTTTGTAATAAATAATGACCATTCAAGAAATATCCAGAGTCAGGAATACAGTTACATAAATCAAAGAAAAAAAATCCCTATAGTGTTATTATTTAAGTATATTCATCGAAGAAAGCATCAATTTCATAAACAAAATTAACTCAATTTACTGGCTTTGTGGTCTCTTTTCCTGTACATTTTCTAATGCTTTTGTTTCAGATTCTTCATTTTATATGTCTTTATATTGAGGTTAGGCCATTTTATTAAGCAATTACTAATATCCCTCTTACTGTGGCTATTGTTACAGGGTAGAAAAACTTCCAGTTTTAAATGAACAGCTTGCTTTTATAATCTCACACAGGCCTTTCTAGTACTGAATGCAGTTCCTAAATCATTATTGTATCTACCTTTTCACTATCCACATTGTTGTATGAACAATAAGAATCTGAGCATCTGTTTCTTTATATCTCCAAAAGCTATTCTTTTTTGCTTTTTTATTTAGTGTCTGTGATGTTTACAAGAAATATTTCTAATCTGTTACAATATAGTGGCTGGGATAAGAGTGAATTTGTAGTTATCAGGCCATCTGGAACTGGGACTGGATTACAAAATAATTATATGCACAACAAAGATACAAAAATTAAACTCATTAATTGCAATAAAGCACCATGCGTCATGATGTTTATTTTTAAGATGTATTTATTCAAGGGATTCAAAAGGAATTCAGACCAAAAGAAAAACCAAACATGACAGTCCATAGCCACGTGGGAAAACTCATAGACAGCACATCACCATTTAATAGCTTCATTGAGCTATTGGTAGGACACAGCCTTTCTAGGTTTGAGTTCATGTCCGGCCATCTATTGGCCAAATGATCTTGGGCAAACCACCCTCCCTTTCCCAGGCATGTTTTATCGGCTCTAAATTAGGGCTATAGTAATTCCTACTTTATTTCTCTTACCAAATGAACTAATTTATGCAAGTCTTGTAAATGTTTGGATATACTTTTCTTTGTATTATAGAAAGAAATTATCTGATAGGGCAAAGAAAGCCAAGGTAAATAACTAGAAGATTGGGTTTTTTGTGTGAAAGGGGAATAATTAAATTATAGATGATAGATTAAAATGGCAATAAAACTGGCTAGCTAAAATTTGTTTTTTAACTAAGGAAAATGTTTATGATTTGGTGGTCAGAAAGCGAAAAATAAAGGGGGAAAGTGATAGATAATTCCATTGGTAGCAGGGCTAGAACTGCTAAAATGATGGGGCAAATGGAAACAGGAGGGGCAGCCAGCTCTCTCCTGGACTTGATAAGATAAAAAGAGATGGCAAGATACTAAAACTAAGAAAATGGTGTCAATCATCTGGCAACTGGGAAGGATACCCAGGACAGATGCCAACAAGGAGGGCAGAGGGAAAGCCCCCAAATCCCAGGTGCTTGAGTCATCTGGCCACTGAATAGAAAACTTTGGGACTAACCTGGTTCTAATTATGTGTTTTGTTACTTGTAGCCCAAATCATCCTAACCCAGATAACAGTGAAGCTGAATTAAACAAAACCAAAAAGTAATCTTGTAAGATAACTAAAAATGACTATAGATATTTTATGTCAGGTTACAATTCCTTATGTTTGAGGAGTATGTCTTTAAATATCTTAATTGCTTTTTTTTACTTCAAATATCATCCCTTTGGAGATCCAAAAAGGTAAATTATTTTAAGAGTAACAGCAGCATGCCAAAACCGGTTTGGCTCAGTGGATAGAGCGTCGGCCTGTGGACTGAAGGGTCCCAGGTTCGATTCCGGTCAAGGGCATGTACCTGGGTTGCGGGCACATCTCCAGTGGGAGATGTGCAGGAGGCAGCTGGTCGATGTTTCTCTCTCATCGATGTTTCTAACTCTCTATCTCTCTCCCTTCCTCTCTGTAAAAAATCAATAAAATATATATTTAAAAAAAAAAAAAGAGTAACAGCAGCAGTGGGAAACACATAAAATAGTAAATTCACTTATAATTTTAATTAAAAGATGTTGGGTATGCTTTTACATGACAATATAAGATTTACAGGTGTAAAAAAGCATTGTTCAGTTCAAAAAGCATGTATTTTATCTTTAAATCAGGCATTATGCTTAATCACAAGCTACTGCAGTTTTATATATGAGTTGTTAGAAAAGATATTTCATTTTTATGATGACCTACTTTCATAAAATTCTATATGAAGTCTAAATATATGGAGATGGATTAGACCATAATCATCTATAGTGATCATCTCCTCACATCCCAGCTCCTCCATTCAACAGGGGACCTTTAAAAGAAAAATTTCCCCAAGGCGCTTAAATTTTAATTTCATTGATAAAAACTCAATTTACAATTCTCCCTAAGATACCTATAATACATGAAGTGAGTTATATTTAAACCATAATTTATGAGTAAATAACACTGTGCTCCTTTCAAAAATGTGAAAGTTTTGTCTATATATGAAACACAATTTTTAAAAAGATGACTGCTAACTATTGAGCATACAAATAATGGCAAACATTTACCACCATGCTTACTAGGTGCTGGGTATTCCTACAATCAAGAACTAGTATTATCACCACTTTCCAGATAGGAAAATTGAGACAGAGTGGTGAGGTAACTTGCCAACAATTAAGAGTTTGAAAACAGAATATACATAAAGGCAATCTGACTTGTGACCCCATACATACTTCATGAAACCCTACAATACTTCAGAGGAAAATAAAGTGAGTATAGGCAGTGTAAGTGCCTGACAACAAGCTTTCTTATTGTAGTGTAAGTGCCTGACAATAAGCTATCTTATTGTAAGTGCATGACTTTAAGCTTTGCATTATCCAGGCAACCATTTCCAAGACATCCATCTGGAATAAACATCACCAGCTGCTTGACCCAGCTACTAGCCTAACAACTAGGTAAGGAGCCAGGCCTCTCCCACCCATGAGGTTTCCCTTTTGGGGCAACCTGGATAACTAACTGGTTGAGTAACCCCATTTTTCCTTTCCATGCACTAATTCCATGCTTATGCTTTAAATTCACCAATAGTGAACCCACAAACCCCAGGCACCCCACCCTTGCCCCTAACAAAGGGAGAAGCCCAGTCTGCACACCCCCCTTCCGTCTCCCTGATGGCTGTTGCTGAGGTGCATCTTGCAACCATAATAAGAACCACAAGGGCCAGACCAGCCACATTGGCTCCAGGTGAGGAAATGCTTTTGAGGTTGCCACTAGCAGAACATGTCCCGTGAGTGCCTCCTAGCCAATAGCATCACTACCCATAGGCTGAGAACCAACAGGAAACTGTATATTATAGTTTTTCTTATAATCTTAAGTATTTAAACACTTATTTTTCAGTAGGTTAGGATATCTGGAAACCTTCATAAATATTGTATAAAGAAAACAATTCTTCAGTACATAAAAATTAGAGGAACAAGCCATTATTCTGGCCAAGGGCTTCCTACACCTAAATTGGTCCATGAGACATAGGATGCTCTCCGTAACCACACGCTGGCGGACTCTTTGGAGTGATGAAACAAAACGGTACCACCACTTTCCCTAAGTCATCAAAGACACAGAGGAGGACTCAGTGTCTGCCGCTTCTTTAGAGTTTTAAAAGTAGCAAAATTTTCATCTATTTTCCTTTAACTCAAGCTCTCCTTGTCTTCACCATCCATGAACCTCCTCCTTCTAGCAACTGCATAAAAATTTTATTTACTTTATGTTGCTTTTATTTTTTCTTCTTGAGGGTTAAACATCCATAGACTATCTGAAAGGTAATTCTCACCCAAAACCTTCCTACAGATTTGACACTCTTCTCCCATAATTAAGCCTGTTCACCTGAGAACACAGTGTTCAATCTAAGTCCAGCTTCACTGCCTGATATCTGGATGTCATTGACTCACCTTCCTCCTGCTAAAGTCAGGACTGTTATCTGCCAGGAGGATGAAATGAGATGATCCATATACTTGGTTGGGCAATATCTGGCACACAATGCCCGCTATTTTTATTACTCAGAAAATCATTCTATAAGATTCTCTTGCTCTGGATTCAGGCATCACTGGTTTTATCCTCTGTTTTTTCTTTTACCATTAATTTAAAATAGGTATTGAGATACTTTTACATAAGACACCCTTTATAAAACACTTTTAGTGTTTCAGCTGCAATCATGTTGGAGTTTGATTATTTTCCCTGGTACCGCGATAGTTTTCCACCCATACTTCATATTCAATAGTCTGAACATCTATTCATTTTACTGTTCCTTATAAGCAAACCTGCCTACATATTTTCATTCCACTATGAATCCAGATTACATCTGCTACTAAATGAGATCCATTTTAGTTACCCTGTGTGCTGCCTTAATATTATTTGGTGTAGGCCTCAACTTTTTTGGGGGGAAGGGGAATATATTCTTGAATGTGAAAGAAGAAAGAGCAACCTTCTATTCCAAGGCTACCTTTCTCATTCTTAGCTAAAAAAAGTAAAATAACTAACTAAATAATAAAACTTCTAATCACATTCTTAACATACATGTCCCCCTAAAAACACATCCTAAATATCTTTGTACAATTCACAAAAAATTTCTCTGAATATTTTATTCAACAGAAATTAAAGTAACAACCTTCACAGTAGAATCTAGGAGACATGCTGTGAAATTGCTCTGGTTTCATTTATCAGTCTCATGATACTATTAAAAAATAAAACAAAATTGAAATAACCAGCAACACTTTCCAAACAGTAGGCTGTTTCCTGTCATCTCCATTAAAAAATATCAAGAAATGATATCTCTTCATCAGTTTTAATAGTCATATCTGTGAAGCAAAGGACAGTGTATCAATAGTTGACTTGTGGGAAAAGAGAAAACATGAAATATCAAAGCAGGGTGCCTGCCATCTTCGACGCTCGGCTCCTGCTCCCATCGCTAGCGGGTGTGCTTATCGGCAGCTTCTGCAGTCAGTGCCATATCCTACAGGTATTATCCTTGCTGCCTATGAAGACACATTTCACAAGGTTATTTTTTCTTGATTTCACTCCCTTCACCCTCTTTTTTTATAAGTTGACATTTTCTGGGTCACTATCAATTATCAATGAGCTAAATGTACAAGTATCTCAGGGGCCAGCTCCCAAGTCCCTGAGATGCTCGGCTCAGGTGTTTCTGGACTGGGAATTTTTTTCTTTTTCTTTCTTTTCTTTAATTTTGCATGATTCTGTCAGTCCTAAATCGTGCAAGTTCATGTCCTACTCACAGCAGCAAATTCACGGTATGTTAAACTTGGAGGGGACCTGAGATGTCAGCCATCTCCGCTGCTTTCCCTCAAGCATAGCCACCAGATAGAACTGCAGTGAACTTGAACATCCCCGGGTTTGGGTGTCAGTGTGTAAGACAGTACATTCCACTTTAGTGCAGATCAAAATGTCAACAGGTGTTTCTCACCATCAGTCAACATGTGAACTTTGCATCCTTCCTACACTCCTCTCTATGACAACACACTTCCGAAGTGGCCTTGAAGTCCCCCTCCCTGAGGGTCGCCTTTCACATTCCTCTATGGAAAGGACCGTCTTGGCGTGGCTTCCTTCCAAGGCCAGGCATATAACATCAGCACAAGAAGTGTGGGCTGCATGGATTGGGAAAGCCTGCGGACACTGCACGTTCCACCAAAAGCACCCTATGTCCTCAAAATGCAGTGACCACGCTGGCCAATTCCCTTGCAGTTTGTGCTTCTGAACCTACCAGGCATTCCATTAAAAATGCGTGGTGGACACTGAGGTCAGCCATGAAAATGGGGGGCGGGCAATTCAAACAAAGTGGGCTGTGGTCAAGACAAGCGTGTCACCCCCGTTCTAACAAGCTCTGCTGTCCAGTTGGCTTTGGGATGCACTAAATAAATCAAGAATATATTTAAAGAAGCTCAGGAATCTAAACGCCAGTGCTAAAAGAAGGCACAGACAATGAATGTTCCTCCCCACGCTCTCCAGGGTCGTCGGGAAAACTGGTGAGAAATGAGGTATGCGGTGCTGGCCTCACATGCAGCACGTGGATTAGGAAAGGCGGGTCCTCTGCCAAGCCAGCCGAGCCTCCTCCTTCCCTTCCTGCCAGCAGGTCCCTGCAGAGCACCCTGTGCCTGGCATCACAGCCCCCACCTCTGTCCTTGTCCTGGGGAAGGGCCTGACTTGCGGTTCACAATAAAACACATGGCTTCTCATGGCCCTGTCTTAGGAGTAGCTACCTGTTAGTTACACTTGAAAACCATAAAACCCACAGGAAGTAATCAGTAATTTTAGGACTTATCCATAATTAAGTAGAAGGGGAGGTTTTAGGCCAGAAGGGCCTGAAGTTACATGACTACGAAGTAGCCAATATACAAAGCCAACCTTGCGTATGTGACATTGAACTTATTAGACAGTTAAGCAAGTCTTAAATTTACTCAACATGGTGGGAATCACTGGGAGTTAGGCCTATTGGGTCTTAGTGCCTGTTTGGGCATCATCCCTGCCCCACACTGTTGTAGCACCCACCCCTGCCAACCCTCCTCCAGGGGCACCACACTGACATCGGACCAAATGCTTGTCATTTTCCTCTCCTTCCCGCAATCTAAATTAATTTATTCTCAAACCAATTCTTACAAAATGTTGCCAATATAAATAATTCATGATAAATTTGGTAATGGTTGAACAGTGCTCAATACCTGTTTTCTTCCCCCAAATATATGTATGTTAGCAGGGAACATCAAGGAAAAAACAACTTAGCTCAAAGAATAAATTTCTAATGAGTCAAAACCTGACTGTGGAGAACCCTGGTCCTGACTTATTTTAGTTACTAACACCTAACTGACATCGACTGGAAATTAACCATTCGGTGACCATGCCTGGGGAATGCAGAAACCAGCAAGGCAGGCTCAGAATTCTTACTCTGCCTAAAGCAACTAAAATTCAAAGTCACAGAGCCTTACAGTCGGTGACAGAGCTCATTCCTGTGGTTCCCTGATGCAACTAAAATTAAATAATGAATATAGAGCACCCCTTTCCCCCATGCTGAGCCAGGGACCCCAGAAGAGAGGTAGGGGATGAAGGTGAACTCCTTTTGGTATTCAATTTAGGATCTCTTCCAGCCCATTTTAAATGAAACACACGTCTGTGGTGTTTGTTTCTTCCCACCTGTGATGATTATGTTGCCTTTATAGTTGAAAGCGCATGAGAAGATTTCATCTGTGTGCCCCCGGAGCACCTGGAGGCACTGGCCAGTCTGAGCATCCCAGATTCTCGCTGTTTTGTCAGAGCTTCCTGTTAGAAGATGGTTCCCTTGGGGGTTGAAAGAAATCTACAAAAGAGAAAGAAAAAACCATGACAGGTTTGTGTAAAGATTCCCAACAAATTTAATCAGCAAAAAGGGGACATCACTAAGCACCTGTCACCTTCCCAGCCTGGTACTTATTCTTACACAGAACAGTTCCTTCATGATGGGAAAAATATTGCAGGGACAAATACATGCAAATTGAAATCTAGACAGAAACGTTAATTGCATTACCCCCCCCCCACACACACACACACACAATTCTAAGGTCAAAGACCAAAGCACCTTTATAGTTTGAATACTCCCCACCCACTTCTTTCAAAAGACTGGTGATGCCTTCTCCATGCAAACAAAGACACAGGGCCCTGCTGTGGCTGAGAACCCATCAGGCTCCTTTATACCCAAACCTCTAAGCTGCCTCTGCAACCCAACTTTCTGGGGTCAAAAGCACACAGTCTGTCACAGAATAAGCAAATATCAGGGCCTGCAAGAGAGGACGTTCTAACTATTGCTACTCAAAGTGCAGCACTTTCCATAAACACGTTCTAAGTGTCTCCCATGTGCCAGGCATCATCTAATGGTACCTGAGCAGCAGTCAAAGAGAACTTGTGGTCTTCCATTCCTTTTGGTACCATGTTCATAACATTCTCTAAATCATCAGAAGGCAATGATTGGTGCCACCTCCTCCATGACTGAAGGTGTGATAAAGGCAAAGCCATGTCTTGTTTTCATCACTGTCACCAATGCAGAGAGCAACGCCTAGCACAGCGGAAGCTCTCAAAAAGCATTTGCTGAATGAATGAATGAATGAATGAATGAATATGACCTTAGTTTGATACTCCATAGAAATGCCCTTACTGGGTGGCAATTCAAGAAGCAATATATCACTTAAGTATAAAATGCAACAATGTAGAATCTTAGAACTCTTTATAGTCAGACTCAGGCAAAAATAGATGTGCAATTATTGAGTGGGGCATGCCAACCATGTCAATAGCTATCAAGCCAGACATTCAGAAATATGACCCAGCTCTCTCCTCAGCCTATCTCCCATGTCCACACTTGCCTTATATCTCTTCTTGCCAGCCCCTGAAGCTTCCCAGCCTGTCAAGAGAATGTGCTCTGCACTTCCATGGAGACCAGACCTGCCAGGCTCACAATGACCACCAGCAGAAGGTGAGGGTGCAGGAGGGGAGAGAGCATGGTAGGGTTGGTTCTGGTGTCCAGGTGGAGCCTTCAGAGACTAGAAACCATCAAGCTGATATTTTACAAGGAAGGAGAAAATCTGACCTGAGATCAAGGAATTGGGCTAGGAGGTGAGAGTCACCAAGTCCCAGCTTTCTCTAGAAATATTTGAGGACACATCTAAACCTCAGATCACAGACTGTATGGCCCTGCTCTGTGAATAAGCTTTTGGGAGAAGTTAATACAAAATTCTTAACTACAACCTTGAAGTTTCAACATAGGTCATTTTAAACTTTGTTGAGTTAAATATTTCCATGAAATACTTCCTCAACTGCACCTAATTTACAGAATACTTGATACTTTCTTTGCACAATATAACCTTGTGTGTCTAGCAGAACCAGGAAAATCACTTCATAAGCTTCATAAATAACTTTAATAAGCATTTTCATCTAGCTAAATCTTTGCTGATGGCTGAGAAAAACACTTTTATAGTTTATGAAAAATTTTAGAAATAATTTATTACACTGAGTTTGAGGACACACTTAAAAATAATGTCCTTAGGTACCTAGTTTCTAAAAAGAATGAGATCATTGGACAAACCTTAGTAGCTTAGTGCCAATACTTACACTAAACATGCTATTTTTTTTTAAGTAAATAAATTGCTCCAAATGAGAAAGCAACTCACCTTTGAAATCTCACCTTCATGACCTTCCAATTTAGTAATGCATTTTCTGGTGGCTGCACTGAAAACTCTTGCTGTTCCTTTTTGAGAGGAGTGGGGATACATACATAAATTCACCTGAAATACAGAACTTTGAACCACATGCCTTGAATGATCTAACCACTTATCACTCTGACACACAGCTGCCTGCTAGGTTTGTCTTCTGTGATGAGAGCCAGCCACTCAAATGCAAGCTGGTCCCACTGTGGGTAAGAGAGTGTGAGGAGTGCCTTGTTAGCACTGAGCTTATCACAAGAGATGATGGGTTCCAAGGTAGAAAAGCAAAGAGGCAACAATTCAGATTGGAAAAAAAAATATTTTAAAGGGAGAAAGAGGGAATGAAAACAAGTCTTGAGGGGCCAGGGATGAAATAAGCAGAAGGCCTACTATCATACACCAAATATGAGTCTAAGGTCACAGAAGGCACGAGCAGCCACTCTAAGAAGAAACAGTCGCTGCCACTCAATGAACAAAGAACAGTTACTTGAAACCCTTTTCAACAGAAAGACCTAACAGAATGGTTTGCTCCCTGTTGTGTCCCCAGTGCCTAGAAGTGCCACTCAATAAATAGATGCAGTGTGGATGGATGAATGGATGGATGGATGGATGGATGGATGGATGGATAAATAGAAGAAAAAGTATGGTTTTTTTTTTAGAATTAAAAAGTAGAGGAGTAAAATAAGCATAGAAGAGAGAAAAAATAGCAGTAATGTCATTGTTGTCAGAAAAAAAGTTAACATTTGTCAGGCCAGGAGAAGGATACTTTCTTGTCGCAAATTACAGCATTACATAGAGTAAAATTAGCAAAAATAGGGTGTTTTGGACACAATTTTCATTCAGAGAAGAGCAAAATGTCTTAATTTTTTATTTACCTTTCTGACAATGTCAACTCAGGAGGAAGTAGACAAAATGATGAAAAATTGCTATTTTAGAATTAATATAATCTAAAATAATAAAAGTGTAATATGCTAATTAGACCAAACAGCTGAACGAACTTCCAGGCGTCATTCCGGATGTCCTTCTGGATGAAGCCACGGTGGCAGGGCTGAGACAGAGGTGGTTAGGGGCGATCAGGCAGGCAGGTGAGCAGTTAGAGGCAATCAGGCAGGCATGCAGAGTGGTTAGGGGGTGATCAGGCAGGCAGGCAGAGTGGTTAGGAGCCAGTGGTCCCAGATTGTGAGAGGGATGTCCAACTGCCGGTTTAGGCCTGATCCTGCCTAAACCAGCAGTCAGACATCCCCCAAGGGGTCCAGGATTGCAAGGGGGTGCAGGCCAGGCTGAGAGACACCGCCCCCCACCCCGTGCATGGATTTTGTGCACCGGGCCTCTAGTCCTATATAATAAAAGCCTAATATGCTAAGTGTCCTGTTGAACAGTTGACTGTTCGACCAGATGCACACTGACCACCAGGAAGCAGATGCTTCTATCACTAGGTTAGCTTGCTGCTGGGGTCCGGCCAATTGGGACTGGGCAAGATGAGCCAGACACATCCTGGAGCCCTCCCTCAGTCCCTTCCCAGCCAGCCAACCTCCTGCGGTCCCTCCCTGGTTGGCCGGCCCCGATCAGCCCTGATCATGCACCGGTGGGGTCCCTCAGCCTGGCCTGTGCCCTCTCGCAGTTCGGGACCCACCAGGGGATGTCAGAGAACTGGTTTCGGCCCAATCCTCACAGGCCAGGGCAAGGGACCCCACTGGTGCATGAATCCGTGCATTGGGCCTCTAGTTAAAATATAAAACTTGCTCCTTAGTGGGACATTTCAAATGCCTTAAAGGAAAGTGGTCAACTTGTTTTAAGAGTTTATTAATAATAAAAAAAGGAATATACTACATAGTGCAATACTCTAAATTAGCACAAAAGCATTTTTAATCTTCAGAAAACACAGAAATAAGATAGTCTGAAACCTTAATTTTTTAAACAAAAAAAAAAAGATAGAAATATGAGTAAGATAAAAAAAATTAAGCCTTCAGCATAATTTCAAAGAAGAAGGAAAGGATAATATAGAGGAACAGATGTAGCTGCCCAGGTAACTCATTGTGTTGACAGATTCCATTTTAAGAAGGAAATAAGGAGGAGAATCGAAGATGGCGGCATAGGTAAACACCGGAGACTGTTGCCGCAAACAACCACTTCAAAAATACAACTAAAAGACGGAACGGACATCAACCAGAACCACAGGAAGGCTGGCCGAGGAGAGACTCTTCAACTAGAAGGAAAAACAACAGCATTCCGAGGCTCAGAGGAGGCGCAGTGTGGAAAATTTAAAGGTACGGTGGTGCGCGCGCAAAGCAGGCTGGTGGCTGAGGGCGCGGTTGTCATTTTCAATCAGGAGGGAGTCTCAGACTCTGGGCTACAGATCCGGGCGAGTCTCTAGGGACCCAGACTCAAACGGGAGAAGCTGGACTGTCTGGCTACGGTCCCTCCGAGGTTTGCAGCGGTTGCTGGGACAGAGAGGCAGAGCCTCTGGGGACGGACTGAGAGCAGCCATAATTGCACCCTCTGCCCGCCCTGTTGAGCCTGTGCGACCCGCCCCGCCCAAGCCCGGCGCAGAGCCATTTGCTGGATCGCATCAGGCAAAGGCTAGATTAGCACCTCCCCAGAGGACAGAAGTTTTCCCACAGTTGATTCTCACAGCCAGTCGGCCTGGTGGTCAAATCCCTCTAGTATTAACTACAACAATTAAGGCTTAACTAGAACAAGACTGTGCACAAAGACCACAAGGGGGTGCACCAAGAAAGCATAAAAGATGCGGAGACAAAAAAGCATGACAGAAATGGAGGATATGGAGCTAAAAATCGCAATTTTGAGGGCTTGCAATAAACTTGAGCAGAGCCTCACGAAAACTAATGAGACCCTCGATGCTATGATAAAGAAACTAGAAAGTAAGCATACACAGACTGAAATAAAGAATATTACACGCAATAGCAGACCAGAGGAGCACAAGAATCAAACCAAAGATTTGAAATACAAAGAAGCAAAAAAACACCCAACTGGAAAAGCAAAATGAAAAAAGAATCCGAAAGTGTGAAGATAGTGTAAGGAGCCTCTGGGACAGCTTCAAGCATACAAAATTATAGGGGTGCCAGAAGATGAGAGACAGCAAGATATTGAAAACCTATTTGAAGAAATAATGGCAGAAAACTTCCCCCACCTGGTGAAAGAAATGGACTTACAGGTCCAAGAAGCACAGAGAACCCCAAACAAAAGGAATCCAAAGAGGACCACACCAAGACACATCATAATTAAAATGCCAAGAGCAAAAGACAAAGAGAGAATCTTAAAAGCAGCAAGAGAAAGAGACTCAATTACCTACAAGGGAATACCCATACGACTGTCAGCTGATTTCTCAACAGAAACTTTGCAGGTCAGAAGGGAATGGCAAGAAATATTCAAAGTGCTGAATACCAAGAACCTACAACCAAGATTACTTTATCCAGCAAAGCTATCATTCAGAATTGAAGGTCAGATAAAGAGCTTCACAGATAAGGAAAAGCTAAAGGAGTTCATCACCACTAAACCAGTATTATACGAAATACTGAAAGGTATCCTTTAAGAAGAGGAAGAAGAAAAAGGTAAAGATACAAATTGTGAACAACAAACATGCATCTATCAACAAGTGAATCTAAGAATCAAGTGAATAAATAATCTGATGTACAGAATGAACTGGTGATTATAATGAATCAGGGACATAGAAAGGGAATGGACTGACTATTCTTGGGGGGATGGGAGGGGAATGGGAGATGCGGGAAGAGACTGGACAAAAATCGTGCACCTATGGATGAGGACAGTGGGTGGGGAGTGAGGGCGGAGGGTGGGGCGGGAACTGGAAGGAGGGGAGTTGTGGGGGGGAAAAGAGAGGAACAAATGTAATCTGAACAATAAAGATTTAATTAAAAAAAGAAAAAGAAGGAAATAAGGAGCAAAGACCAGAGATAAATAAAGAAATTGGTCTAAACATCAATACTTTTCAAGAAGCACAAATGAAAAGAGGTTTACAAAACACACCAAAAAAAAAAAAATAATAAGTAATGTCTTATCAAACAAGAATGGAATCACTGCTAGGGAAAAGAGCAGATCATAGAAAAAAACAAAACAGGAAGAATCAAACTTGTATTTTATTCTCATCCATCCTAAACCCTTAGCCCTGCTTGTTTCCTGCCCCCCATAGCACTGACCAACTCCTAACATCCTGTACAATCTAACATCCTTTTTAATCTAACATTCCACATAAAACGTACGTATGGCATTGGTAATTGTCTCCTCCTCCAGGAAGACAGGGGTTTCTGTCTCTCTTTTTCACTGATGATACCCTTTTTTCCTAAAACATAGGTATTCCTGGCCCAAAGTAGGCTATATATATGTGTATGTACATATACACACACACACACATTATATTGAAGAAATTGTTTGTATAAATGAGGATGATATTTAAAATGAAAAGGGCAGATTAATTACAGTTGAAAGATGATTTTTAAAAGCCAAGATCTGTGAGAAAATGAAAAAATAGTTACTTTAAAAAATAAAATTGTCCAGATTCAGAGGGTTTACATTCCAGGATATAAAAACAACTTGTATGTATAGTCAAAGAATTACCTTTGAAAAGCCCCAGTAAGAGAACAAGTATGCAAATGCAATTTTAAAAGGGAGACAATGATGAAATAAAAACTGGGTAGTTAAAATGAACCACCAGCAAAATAATATAATGGCATATGTGATCAACAGGGAAATGACATAGATGTTTTATAGTGTCATATGTGGTCTACGTGAAGTTGAGGCACATCGTGTAGCACCAGCCTATGTTTATCAATAAGAAACACAGACATAGTATAGAATCATAGTGGTTCTCGTGAACATGATGTATAGCAGAGCATTATATATGTTTATCACGAAGGTTTGCTAAACATAGTGGAGCAGCACATGTGGTCATAAAGGAAATAATGCAGATTTATTGTAGAACCATGGATGGTGGTCAAGTTGCTGAGGTTGACATTGTGTAGCATAGTGCATGGACATCAGGGAGATGACCCAGAATGTACCATTATATATCATTATTAAAGAGATGATGAAGACCTAGTATAAAATCTAAGTGGTTGTCAAGGAGGTGATGCAGACATTGCATAGCATTACATGTGGTTTTCAAGGATATGATACAGGCATAATGTAGTAATATACAATGACATCATAGGGATGAAGCAGAATACAGTTTCTATCATAGCTGGTCATCAGGGGGATGACCTACAGTGTAGAATCACTCTTATTTATCAAATAAAGCATAAGTCCCTCCATAAGTTACATGTATGAACAGATGACCTACCATCAGCTGAAGCAGTTGCAATAAGCTTTCCAGTGTAATCAAAACAACAGTCGAGTATTTCATCATCATGGCCTGTTAATGTTGCCATACATTTTCCACTTGTAGCATCCCACAACTGCAATTAGGAGGAGGAGAAGGAGGAAGAGGAGGAGGAGGAGGAGGAAGAAGAGGAGGAGGAGGAGGAAGAGGAGGAGGAGGAGGAAGAGGAGGAGGAGGAGGAAGAGGAGAAGGAGAAGGAGAAGGAGAAGGATGAGGAGGGGGAGGAGGGGGAGGAGGGGGAGGAGGGGGAGGAGGGGGAGGAGGGGGAGGAGGGGGAGGAGGGGGAGGGGGAGGGGGAAGGGGAAGGGGAAGGAGAAGGAGAAGGAGAAGGAGAAGGAGAAGGAGAAGGAGAAGGAGAAGGAGAAGAAGGAGAAGGAGAAGGAGTCAACGACTGTGACTTTTGGTCCAAAATTTAAAGATGGCCAGAAGTAGTCTTTATGTCATTCTTATGGCTGGTGAAATAACTGTGCCAAAATCATGTGTATGATTTTTACATGTTCTATTCATTTTACCTTGATTCTGACAAGCAACCACAGCCAACCACCTAACAAGGCACACTTTGGACACAGAGGGGACCAAATGCAGACACTGAGATCGGGCAGTGCAAATCTGGTACCACGTTAGGAAAAATCTCCAAGTGCGCACTTCACTGGTTGGAGTGGAAGCTTGTGTCCTCTTTTCATAAGAAAGGTGTCAATGTCAAGAAGTTTGATCTAAAACTACAATGCCAGGAAATGTAAAGTTCATTAAGATTATAATACATTTATAATAATCAAATAATAATTCCAAAGTATAAGCTCTTAGTAACAGAACCTTAAAGTCAGACACTGGTTGAAACTTCTTGAGCTTCACTCTAATCAATGTTTAATCAATGAATAGAGGGACATTAAGCAAAAAGAATGTACCTTTTAAAAATAAAAACTCTTAATACATTTGAATCCATTGCTATTGTCTTACTACATCAGAATTCCTCTAAACTTGAAGGATCAAAAACTTGAAATTAAAAACTTATCAATTATCTACACTAATAAAAGACAAACATGCAAATTGACCATACCTTTGCTACACCTTAAGCCACGCCCACCAGCCAATCAGAGCAACTATATGCAAATTAACCCAACCAAGATGGTGGGTTATAGAAGGTAAATAAATCCCAGAATAAAAAAAAGAAAAGAAAAAAAGGAGAGGCTGGGAGCTTCTGTAGCCAGGGAGGCTTGGCCAGCCTGAAAACAGTCCTCAGCCCCTCACCCAGACTGGCCAGGTACCCCAGTGGGGACCCCCACCCTGAAGGGGTGTGACCTGCCTGCAAACAGCCATCAGCCCCTCACCCAGGCTGGCCAGGCACCCCAGCGGGACCCCCACCCTCATCCAGGACACCCTTCAGGGCAAACCAGCCAGCCCCCATCCGTGCACCAGGCCTCTATCCTATATAATAAAAGGGTAATATGCAAATTGACCCTAACAGCAGAACAACTGGGAATGACTGGTCACTATGACACACACTGACCACCAGGGACCAGATGCTCAATGCAGGAGCTGCCCCCTGGTGGTCAGTGTGCTCCCACAGGGGGAGCTCTGCTCAGCCACAAGCCAGACTGACGGCTGCCAGTACAGTGGTGGTGGTGGGAGCCTCTCCTGCCTCCTCAGCAGTGCTAAGGATGTCTGACTGCAGCTTAGGCCTGCTCCCCACTGGCAAGTGGACATCCCCCGAGGGCTCCCGGGCTGCCAGAGGGATATCTGACTGCCAGCTTAGGCCCAATCCCCCAGGGAGCTAGCCTAAGCCAGCAGGTGATCATCCCCCGAGGGGTCCCAGACTGCGAGAGGGTACAGGCCGGGCTGAGAGGACCTTCCCCGCCCCCCCCCCCCCCCCCCTAGTGCACAAATTTTTTTGCACCTGGCCTCTAGTTATTTATAAATTAATATCTTAATTTTATAACACCTTCAAAATTTGTTAATGTTTCAATGAATCTCTGACACAGCAAAAAAGCAGACATGAGAATTATAAACCAAGGTATTTCTTGAGCTCACCATGCATGTTTTATCCATAGAGCCAGTCAATATCATAGAGCAATCCCAGTTGAATAAGGCACTGCTAATCTCGGCACAATGCCCAATTAGGTTGCACACCTTCCTGCAAAATGGAAATGATTCAAAGATGCCTGATGTCAGCATATGTGCGCAATTAATGATGGCAAACCTATTGACATAAGATATAAATTCCAGTTTTTACAAAATAAAGTCTTTGATGACAAAACAAAGATGGCTCTACTAAAGCTCAAAAGTCAACTACTAATTTCATTTCAACAAAAAATATACTTAAATTTTAAACCATCAAAGATAGCAATATTATTTAAGATAAGACCAGAAAGGCATGGGTAAAAAAATAAAGGTAGCCTGACATTCTGGAAGTGTTCTTACACCAGATGAGTGAAGCCCTGAAACCACCTGTCAGTGTCTGCAGGGCCCCTCCTGCTCTCTCTTGTAGACTCCACCCTGGGTATCCTTGATGATTAACCCTATAAAAACACAGGCAAGTCTCAAGAGTGGAGTTTTATAACACAAATAGGCTAATTTAGTTAACTTCTTAGCAACTAGAGCCAAAAATGATTAGGAAGGAAATTGAAGTTCTGGTACCAAATTAAATTTAGGAAATTAGATGTGATTTTATTTACTCATGATATCCATGCCTACCATAATGACAAGCCATTGAAATTTGATTACTCGTACAAAGGATAAATAATAGCTATATAGCCAGGCTATTACTAACATTCTCCTTTTATGTTGCTAATTGACATTTTTTATCAGAATTCTGAGAAATGACATTATTTTTGTGGATCAAAAATATGGTTAAAGAATGAAATACATAAGTGTATCTTATTCTTATAGAGTCTGGAACACAGTTAATATATTTAAGATTAAACTAATAAATAACAAAGATTTGTTTTCTTAACCCTCTGATCCAGATGAAAAAATTCTTAAAAATTAAGCATACTGGTTCTGGCTGGGTAACTCTCTTAGTTAGAGTATTGTCCTGATACGCCAAGGTTGTAGGTTTGCTTCCCGGTCAGGGCACATACAAGAATCAACAAATGAATGCATAAGTAACTGAAATAACAAATCATTTTCTTTCTCTCTCTCTCTCTCTCTCTCAAAGAAAAATCAAGCAATAATTTTTAAAATATATATATATAGACTACCTTCCAGTCTCAGTGTCCCACACTACAGCTGTGTGATCAAAAGACCCCGTGATGATTCTGTCTCCTGAGGTGTTAAAGGACAAGGAGATGATTTCAGCTGAATGTCCCTAAGAGAGAGCAGACACCGGCATGCATACTTTTAGATAAGCAAGTACTAGAAATGCACAATATTAGCACCTAAAAGAAAATGCCAGAAAAGACAAAGCTATACATATAGAGGGGGAAACGATTAGTGGCCCACTGGGGTAGGAATGGGAAGTGAGTACAAATGGGCATGAGGTAGCTTTTGGGGGTGATGGAAATGTCCTAAAACTATATTTGGGTGATGACTACACGCTTCTTTAGGTTTACTAAGAATGGACAGACACTTAAAGCAACTCCATTTTCACTCAATAAAGTTGTTTGCTTGCTTGCTTGTTTGGTTTTGAAAGGAAGAGGGCAGGTTTTGGGAAATCAGAGGGCTATATGCTTCATGGGCTAATAATAGGTGATGAGTAAAAGAAAAAAGCTTGTGAAGTTAATAACTTTTAAAAAAGAAATTTCTATGATGATTTAATATGAATTGATCGATAATTATGGGGCCTTTGGCCTGACTTTCACCTGGTGACAGTCTAGGTCCAAGGACTCAAACTGAGACGATGAGAAAAGCCCCTCTCGGCAGTAGATTCTGCTGGGAGAAGATCCCTCGTTTTCCTAATTATTTTAGTACATTCACATAATTACTTTTTAAAATAATATGAAAGTTCATTTACAAATTAAATTTCTGGTTCATCCCACATAACAAAAATCAAATGTAGCTAAACATTAAAATTCTGAACACGCAAAACAAGTGTGTTCTTCTCTGGCAGGAGCTGGGTGTGCAGAGCAGGGCTCATCCCTTCAAATGTTTGGAAGGGAGAGGCAAAGACCGGCAGAAATGATGAGAACGAAGACCAGAAAAATAATACTTATGTTAATAAGGCCAGGCACTCTGAGTTGAGAAAGAAAAACTCTTGGTGTTAGTTAAAAACAGTGTTGTTGTTTTTTTCTCTCTTATTTAAGTCCATGTTTGTTTGTCTTTTACTTTTTTTAAGAAAAAACTCTCCTAGGAAAGGGACCCTATATTTTTAGCACATCTATAATTTGAAAGGATGAGAAAACTGGATTTGCTTTTATCCAGTTGTTCCTACTAATTGCCGTAGACAGCCGCCTTATTTTTGTTGGGTAGTTTCGGGTCCATGGAAAGGAGTGGAGGATAGCAGGTGACGCGACTGTGGTGATGACAAAGAGGGGCCCCTGTGCAGACACACCACCAGCATTCACTCTGGGAAGAGCCCCTGGGCCTGCTCCCCTCCTGCCGCTTGCCTCTTGTCATTTTGGACTTTGTGATACAGAAGGTTGGAGGGTCGTGGAGAAGCATGCTAACTAACAGTCATTCCTTTGAGAAACTTGCTAGAAAGTTTCCCAGTTCTGCCTTTTCCTAAAAGTGCCAGCCTCCACCTACTTTGCTTTTAGCCAAATAGATGGCAATTGTTTTAAGCTATAATAGGTGTGGCTTCTAGGCTGAAGTGAGTCAAAATAAACCTGGTTTCCCCAGTACATCAGTCAAGTCTCAGAGAACAGCCATCACCTTCTCTAGAAGATTCGCTACTGATACACCAATGAGAACACTCTCTCGCTCCGGTCTAAAAATCATTGTCTACTTAGAGCTAATTTTGTAGACAAATAAAAATAAAAACAAACACAAACTATGGACTTCTCCTAAAGAATGGTGATGAAAATGGGAAACTCTAAAAGGTATTATTAACACTGATAACATACGGTTAAAGTGAATACTTCCTCTCCATTCTGAATGTCCCACAGTTTGGCCATTGTGTCCATACTTCCCGTAGCCACCAATGTGCTTTGAGGATTGAATGATAAACACACCTGCATTACATGAAATGAAAAGGGTTTTAGAAATATAGCATTTTACATTGTTAATTTTATAAAGAAAAGCTTCAAGATGAATTTTGATAAATATAAATACATTTTACACCTAAAATAAGCACCTTGTTTATTTTTACTAAAACTATCACTTGTTTCATAGGGTGCCAGTTATCTCACTAATTGCTTTTAAGATGTATCAAAGAATTGCTGCTGGGGTCTGGCCAATCAGACTGAGCATGATTGGCCAAGGGCAAAGGCACACTAAAGTAAAAGCTGTTTAGAGTATCAGACTATTTATACAAATTTGAGTTCTAATGACAGTCTAAATATTTTACATGATATAGAAAATTATTTTGAAAACTATCATAAGAATTTCATAAAGAACTAATTAAGTCAGTTCTTTAAAGAAATATAAATGAAAAAAAGAAAAGAAGGAAGGAAGGAAGGAAGGAAGGAAGGAAGGAAGGAAGGAAGGAAGGAAGGAAGGAAGGAAGGGAAGGAAGGAAGAAATGAAAAAGAGAAAATCAGTTTGACTACTGTACTCATGTACTTCTTATATAATGTGTCTACTTAGTCAATTCAGGAATCTACAAGATACTAAAATTAGAGTAGTTTGTAAATTATATCAATGCCACTACACAAAATTTATAGAGAATAAAAATACTGGTTAGAATTGTTTAATTAATTATAAAGATAGAACCACCACTTTTATAATGTAATATTAAAAAGAAATAGTAATATGTGTCAGTGCAGGTTCATTATTTGTAAACAATGTACCACTCCTGTGCAAGATATTAATAATGGGACAAGCTATTTGCATGGGGGTGGGGGAAGGGAAGAGGACTGGGAGTATATGTGAAATCTCTCTACCTTCCTCTCAATTTTGCTATGAATCTAAACTGCTCTAAAAAAATGAAATCTATCAAAAGAAAAGAAAGGAAACATAAAGCAAAACAAAGAACAAGAACATGAAAAATAATAAAATAAATGTACTCACTATTTCTGCTGTATGACCCCTGAAGGTATGGTAACATTTTCCCGTCTCTACACTCCACAGCTTACAAGTCTTATCAAAGGACCCAGTGGCAATTTTGTCACTAGGATAAAAATAAATAAATAAATATGCCGATTTTGAAATTTAATTCAACCACAGTATGTGACACACTGAATTAGGATATTAATACACAACTCTCTACCTACTCAGAAATTTACTTCAATTTTAAAACAAGAAGGAATCCTGTATCTGCTTCACTGGTAAAAGAATAAAGGTCTAATTTTTAATGGCATCAGTTTGTTTCATTTTAAATATTTTACATTAAAGATATATGTTTAGGATTAAAAATACTTTTCAAATTAGTACAATTGTAATAGTGGGGAATTGTAACTCAGCCCACCATTCTTTTGACATTGTTTCTATAAATGCTGGGTCTGACTACTGTGTAGCTTGTAGATAAACAGCATCCTATATAATAAAAGCTTAATATGCTAAGTGTCCAGTCGACCGGTCCGCCGTTCAACCAAAGGGTAATATGCTAATGATATGCTAAGGCTGCTCAACCACTCACTATGATGTGCACTGACCACCAGGGGATAGATGCTCTGACTGGTAAGTTAGCTTGCTGCTGGGGTCCGGCCAATCGGACTGAGCATGATGGGCCAGACATGCCCTGGAGCCCTCCTGCAGTCCCTCCTTGGCTGGCCAGCCTCTCGTGTCCCTCCCCCTCCCTGATTGTGCACTGATGGGGTCCCTCAGCCTGGCCTGTGCCCTCTTGCAATCCTGGACCCCTCAGGGGATATCAGAGAGCCACTTTCAGCCCGATCCCGCAGGCAAGGCCGAAGGACCCCACTGGTGCACGAATTCATGCACCAGGACACTATTGTTTATAAAAGAATCCTAGGAACTAACTTCAGAAGATGCAGACTCTGACTTTCATTCATCCAAGTTCCAGGATAATTGCTGACCTTCAACTGTAAGACCAGGATGGTGCAGAACCAGGATGACAAAGACCACGTGATGCACACCAGAGCTTCACTTGACCATTTTCCAGGTTCTTATTAGAATTGACTCAGTTGGCCTGCACATAGAGAACTTTTCAACCGCCCCCCCAACCTTGATCTTTTTGTTCTGCTTTCCCTCTCCCTCCTTATAAAAACATCTGCCTGCACTGAGATGTGGATATGTGCTTTGGACAAGAGTTCCCCATTTTCTCAGGTGAACAGCACTCGAATAAATCTCTTTCCTTTTTCACCTGCCCCTGTCTCACAAATTTGGCTTTCATGGTGGCATGCAGCCAAACGTACTAGTAGGTTCCAGTTACTCAATGAATATGATAAAAGACTTAGTTTAGAAAATTACTAACAAATGAAAATTAATACTCCTGTATAATAAAAGCATAATATGCTAAATGTCCAACTGATCAGTCGACCACTCAGTTGACTGCTCAACCAGTCGCTATGATGTACACTGACCACCAGGGGGCAGATTCTCCAATCAGTAGGTTAGCTTGCTGCTGGGGTCCAGCCAATCGGGACTGTAGTGAGTGAGCGAATGTGTTTTACCCATAAGGGTTGTTGAATGCGATGGCATACACCACGTTCCTGTGGCCGTCCAGGGTGAAAAGTTCCCCTCCAGATGCGGTGTCCCAGACTTTGCAGGTTCGGTCATAGCTTCCTGTGATGAAGCTAAGACAGGAATATCAATTAATCACAAGGGGAGAAAAGCTGTGTGTTAATAAGACCTTATTTCTTACCTGCAAGATTATAGCCCCATTTCTCATACTTTTTCCATGAAAATCGTGTATGCAGAACAAACAGTTAAAATGGGAGCAATAACTCCTTTGTCTTAATAAGTTCTTTGCCTTCGAAACTTTCCAATTTTATCCCCAAACCATAATCCCCAGGACCCAGAACATGACTGGCACATGAATAAGGGTTCAATAAATATTTGCTTCATATTTAACACTTTTTAACATGACTATTCTACTACAAGAAGTCACTAAATAAAATAAAGAGTAATCCTTGCCAATAACTAACCTTACAATAAAAATAAGTATATTAAATAATGACAATCACTAACATTTTGGGAAATTCTAATATATCTTAATAAATAGCATCATTCTTCTAGTTGGTCAGCCCTTAAAATCTTATTATCATCTTTGATTCCTCAGTTTCTCTCACATCCCACAATCTATTAGTAAATTCTTTTATCCCGGGCCTTCAAATACATCCCTGCTAGAGCTATTCTCACCAGCTCCATTGTCTCCATCTCTTACCTAAACAAATAAAACCATATTCAAATGGGTCTTGCCTCACAAATTGTCCTTACAAATTAGTTTTCCTCGCCAGAATTGGAGTTATTTTGCTAACCTTCTAATGGCGTTCTAGCAACCTGGAGGAAAATTCAACTTCTGCTCGTGTCCACGAGGCCAGCAGCCCTGGCTCTCTCTGGGACTTTAATCACCCTCACCAGCCACATTCTCTGAAGAACTGCATTGTTTATTTTGTACATGCTAGTCCTTGTACCCATCTGGTTCACCACCATAATCCCCAGGACCCAGAACATGACTGGCACATGAAAGGGTTCAATAAATATTTGTTTCATATTTAACACTTTTTAACATGACTATTCTACTACATGAATAGTAATATATTGACCTCTAATATTTTAAAGTAAATATCTTACATATTCTATTAGGGACACTATTTCTCTAACACAGAAAGTAATGCACAATATTGAAAGGTGAGTAGAAATGTCAAGTGGTAATTATACAAGGTAAAGACAGATTCTAATATCTAAACCCAACCAAATAGGAAGGTAGACAAGGCAGTGTGTCTTTGATTCTCCTCTAGGCATTCTCTTCCCAGCTTCTCCAAGAATGTTTCGGTGCGGTCATTATGGAAGACAGGATGGTGGTTTCTCCCCAAGATTAAAATTAGAGCTGCAATGTGATCCAGCAGTCCCACCTGGGGGTGGGTGTATGTCTCCAAAGGAACTGCAGGAAGGATGTCATAGAGACAGATATTTGGACTCCCATGTCCATTGCAGCTTATTCACCATAACTCAGAAATGGGAACAATGTAAGAGTTGGACAAGGGATGAATGGATAAAGAAAATGCGATGTATACAATGAAATATAATTCAACCATGAGAGAGCATAAATCTTCCAATTGTGACAACAAAAGTCAACATGGATGACATCACGCTAAGTGAAATAAGCCAGGTAGGAAAGGACAAATTCTGTATGATCTCATTCTATGTGGAATCTTAAAAAGAAGTTAAACTCATAGAAGCAGAGTAGAACAGGAATTACCAGGGGCTGGAGAGTGGGAGAAATGAGAAGGTGTTGGTCCTAGATTACAAAGTTGCAATTATGTCGGATGAATAAGTCTAGATATCTAATCTACAGGCATGTGACTACAGTTAATAATACCGTATTGATTGTGGGAAACATGTAAAAGAATAAATTTCAGGTGCTTTCTTCACACACAAAGAAGGTAATTGTGAAATGATATCTTCATTAGTTTGACTAGCAATTATTTCACTGTGTATATCAAATCATCATATTGTACACCTTAAATATATAAAATTTTTACTTTAAAAAGTTTACCCCTCAAATGTTATAAATTATAAAAAATAGAAATATATAGCTATAGACAAAATAAAAATAAGAGGCGTTTTAGGTCAGTGAAAGTGCTCTGTGTGGTACCATAGTGGTGGGTATATGTCATTATACATTTGTCAACCCATAGAATGTACGAAGTCAAGAGTGAACCCTAATGAAAACTGTGAACTTTGAGTGATAATGATGTGTCCCAGTAGGTTCATCGATTGTAACAAATGTTCGCCTCTAGGGTTGTTGACAGTGGGGGAAGCTGAGGGGGAGAAGGGGAGAGGTGAACATGAGATATATGAGAAATCCCTTTACCTTCTGCTCAGTTTTGCTGTGAACCTGAAACTACTCTAAAAAATGAAGTCTAATAAAATTATTATTTTTTAAATAAATAGAGAACCTTACCAAGAGCCCGATTTATTCAGTGCAACGTTAGTCAATGGTAGTATATGTGCTCTGAGAACCTTCAATGAAAGAAAATACCATTTTTAAACTCAAATAAAATTAAGTTTAATTCATTAATTTTAAATTTCAAACCAATAAAAATATGCAAGCTTATCTTAATTATATGTAATAAAAGGACAATATTCGATATCTGAACAAATGAGAAAAAATATATTGTACCATCTATTATTATTATCAATAATACATTTGGTAGTTATGAATAATTACAAAATCAAAATCTGTGTTTTCCACCAATTTTCCTTTAATATAAATTATTGCTATTAAATAAGATATCAAATAGCACTAATTTATAACATTTTCTTTAACATAGTACTCATGGTTTTGTAGATATGTATGAATAGTGTACAGAGGAAATACACTAAATGTTTACAATGTATTATTACTTTTTTAATCATAAAGCTCTTTTAGAGTCAGGATATATCTTATTGTATTTATCTTTCAATCCCTACATGATTTGGCACACAGTGAATGCGTAATATTTATTGGATAAATATAGGCAAATTGGATATTCTGTTTACAGACAGAGTGATAGATTAGGCTGGGACAGTCTAAGTTATGTCTATTACCAGAGTGTAACTACTATTAATAGTGTTTTCTTTCACTATCAAAATTGTTCCCTTTGAAGGATAAATTACAAGGTCATGCTAGTTATAGAGCTCCTATTTGAAGTCTAATAGTGCCACCTGCTGGACAAAGAAATATTACAAGAATAACCATCCTCTTTTAGTAAATTGAAAGGATGAGTACAAAAGATTGCTTTAATATTTTGTATCAGAATATGCTGATTATATAAATAATAATTATATTTTATTATAATTATATTTAAATCATACAAAATTAAATCATTTTAATATGAAGCAATTCTAGAAGAAGCTATAAAATGCTAATAAAAAAGCTGTTCCTGAATTAATAAATGACTAAATTTGTTATATTTTTAATTTAATAATCAAAAAGTATGGAAAATAAGCATATTTGAATTGCATTAAAATTGTTATACCAATCATATCAGTAAATAATTTACTGAAATATTGATATACCATGAAACACAATTTCTTAATATTACTCTAACTGGAAAAAAAACACACTTCAATTATTTAATAACTTAAAACTTCCTTAATGGTTATCCTTTAAATTAATCATTATAAAGAACAGCTATCTTTATGTAGTTTAATAAAGAACTACAAATCTTTATTAAACTTCAAAAAATAAAAGTTTGAATTTCATTCATTCAACAGTCATTGAGACTTAGCCTTAGCAAATAAATGTGAGGCATTGAGGGGAAGAAAAAACACGATTTGCATTTCACCTCAAATTAGTAGGGTTTCAATGAATTTACTGAAGTTACACCTTGTATTTTGAAAACACACGTTACCTTGAAAAGTTCGAATTGGTGGTCGCTGTGCTCTCTGAGTTTATCCTGTAGTCTCTGAATTAAAAGTTTCACCTGATGTGATCGTGAAGCTGTGATTAGAGGTTCTGCTCTCTGTATCTCTTCTACTAGGGCACTGACATCAGTACTAAGATTCACAAAAAGAAAGTTACTTCTCCTATGCCACAGTCACACATGCATTCATTACCTGAAGAGTTACGTTGTTTTACAAAGCAGAGTATTTATAAAATGTCAAGAACACCAACATCTTTATCAAGAGGTCTCTTGCGGGGGGGGGGGGGGGGGGGGGGAGTAATTGTGGGGGGAAGAAATCATGCAAATCAATAAAGAGCATTGTGGCAGGGATGGCAGCAGCTGGGGTTCTCCAGAACCTGTTTTCACTTCCTGAGACTTCTCCCCTGGGAGGAGCGGGTGCAAAGATCCTGACTTGCTCACCTAAAGGCCAAGAGCATCCTGGCCTGAGCATGAGCTTCTTCTATATGTTTTTTCCTTCTTTCTCTTTGAAATGAAGTTATATTGAATGTTCCTGGTACTACTATTCTTTCCACTTTACATATGTTCTCTCATTTAATTCTGTAACAACCTTTTAATGTAATGCTTTTATAATTACTACTAGAGGCCTGGTGCATGAAAATTCATGCACTAAAGGGGAGGGTGCCTCAGCCCGGCTTGCCCCCTCTCACAGTCCAGGAGCCCTCAGGGGCAGGAGGTGACCCGGTGATCAGGGGAAGGCGACGCCCGCATCACACCTCTGCTGCTGCCACTGCCTTTTAAAGCACAAGCCTAGGCCGGCCCTGGTTACCTGAGCCTTGGGTGGCCCTGGGTGGCTGGGCAGCCGCTATCTGAGGCTTGCTTGTGCCTCGGGCCAACCCTGGGCAGCTGGGGAGCTGAGGGGACTGGGGGACTCCTTGCCACATGCCTGCCACCCCAGCAGGGTTGAGGGGACTGGATGCCGCCATCTTGTGGCTGTGGGCACCACCATCTTTGAAAGAGGGGTAGTCAATTAGCATATTCCCTCCTTATTGGCTGTGGGCACTGCCATCTTTGAGGGCAGGGCAGTCAATTAGTATATTCCCTCCTTATTGGCTGCAGGCGCCACCATCTTTGCGACAGTGTGAGAGTCAATTAGCATATTCTCTCTTTATTAGATAGGGTATTTGCACTAAAAGAAAAACGAAAAAAAAATGAGGTCCAGAAAGTTTCTTTAAAAATATATATATTTATATGTCCCCTTTTTCCCCTCATTGACCCCTTT
This sequence comes from Myotis yumanensis, assembly GCF_028538775.1. Taxonomy (NCBI): domain Eukaryota; kingdom Metazoa; phylum Chordata; class Mammalia; order Chiroptera; family Vespertilionidae; genus Myotis; species Myotis yumanensis. Next base: position 28,162,510 of record NW_027223759.1, on the reverse strand, counting down.
TAGCCTGCCCCCACCCCCTGCCCCAGACCTTCCTCACCCTATTGTCTGTGTCCATGGCTTATGCATATATGCATACAGTGCTTTGGTTGATCTCTTCCAACCCACCCACCCAAAGTGTCGGCTCTAGATATTTTCAGGGGAAGAGAAAGTACCTGACCAAAAATAAACATTCAAAGCATAATGGTGATTTTTATTACTATTTCTTATTGGCTACAACAGGGGTCCTCAAACTTTTTAAACAGGGGGCCAGTTCACTGTCCCTCAGACCGTTGGAGGGCCGGACTATAGTTTAAAAAAAAAACTATGAACAAATTCCTATGCACACTGCACATATCTTATTTTGAAGTAAAAAAAACAAAACGGGAACAAATACAATATTTGTATTTGCATGTGGCCCGCGGGCCATAGTTTGAGGATCCCTGGGCTACAACATGATTTCTCTGAAAGAGAACTGGTCTGAAAAGGGCAGATTCATGGTTTTCCTCAGTATTCAAGTAATCTATACCAATTTTGGTCAATTTTGCTAGTCCAGAATAATATTAAATCAATGCAAATATTAATGATTATGAACTGCAAAGCATCCAAATGGGGTAAGTTTGCAAAACATGAGTCAAAGATGCACACTACCCAGCACGCATCCTTAAGGCCCGGTGGCCCAGCTGCGAGGGGTGATGAGTTAATGGACAGCCTCCAGCTGAGCTGCTCCAGGATCCGCCTCAGCATTTGAGCTCAGGGCCTGGTCTTCATGGTGGCCCTCAGCGCAGGGCTGAGCAAAGGGGCAGAGCAAGAGCCTGGACGTTTTAGAACATGAGGAACCCCCCTAACCAGCAAGCTCCACTCCGAAGCTCCCCTTTGGGCTGTCAGAGGCCATTGTCAAATCTGCATCATCATGACGTGTGCCTCCTCCTGCCTGACCCCCTTCACCCTCTGGTCTGTCACAGGTGTCACTGCCCAGTAACCTTTTACCCGCCTACCTCTGTCTAAGCATACCCTTCCCAGAAACTCGAACTCTGATGAGCATCCTAAATACACAATTCCTGAGCTCCAGTTCTGTGCAAGGCACTGAGCTTCGAGACTACTGGTCCCATTAACTTTTACTGAGTACCTACTGTGGGTTACACGCTGCAGGAGTAAAAGACATGGTCCCAGCTCTCAAGAAATACAGCCTATCAGAATTAGAGTGAGAATTTGGAATGGAAATAAACCAGAGACAGTTTATAATGATGCCTTTGATAAATTCGGAGACAGTTTGTCATCAAAAAAATTATACTTTCATAAGCATTAAAAACATCATAATGCCTTTTGGGAGTTTCCAACAAATGTGGTGAATCAATACAAATTTCCTAGTGAGATCTAAAGAAACCAGGTGGTTAACCAATATATCCCAACTGCGGTCCTATTCTAGTTGTTATCTTCTAATATAGTAACTGCACTATGTCATATATAATGCAAGTGTCTTTATGTGCAGAATACTTCCAGATTCTAGGGCAGAACTAGAAATAAGGCCCATACTTTTTGAAAACAAACTTTGAGACATTTATTAACTCCATCGGATGACTACAGCATCCTAAAGATCTACATTTTTTATACATAAGTCTGCACTGTCCTGAATCTCTACCTGGAGGTTATTCTCTCACCTACAAATTTATCTGCATCACTCACATGATGTTCATCTGTTTCATACAAGCTGTTCCTCAAACTAGACAATAAGCCCACTGAGGTAGGCATTATGACTCGCATCTTTATAGCCTCTCATAGACTCTAACCTAGAGCTTTACATGTAGAAGGTGCAAATCTTTGCCACCGTTAACTTTTTTATTTAAAAAATAAATGCCTTCTGAGTCCTCTGTGCCAGGCACCGGAATCGACTTGGACTTCACTGTAACTGTTATCATCCGAGCCACACCCGTTCCCACGCTGAGACAGACTCCAGACCTGATGGCAGCTCTCACCAGCCAGGAGCTGTTTGGGTTTATTCTAAAACTAGAGAGCAGCTCCTCTCCTATGTGAGAAGTCCCTTTGCTGACAGACTCTGTTCCCCTCCCCACTAATCAGGACAAAGCAAAAGGACAGTCACAGTGGGAAATTACCCATTGCCACCCCGGGGATACTAGATAAAACACATACTGCAGTATTTTTATACTAGTTCTTTTTTATTTTCTCCCATGCAGAATATCTTCTCCTTATTTGCATGTGGGCTCCCACAGGTATAATCTCTATTCTGATTCTATCTCCCCAAGTGCAGTTTTGCATAAGGCGTCCTAACGGGAATGAATTCTTGGCAATAAGATCTCGCAGGGGGATTTCCTCTGAGCACACAAGTTTCAGAGACAAAACTTAATTCCTCCCAACTCTGCCCCATGGCAATTATTGAGGAAGATTGTATGCAGTCAGCCCTATGAGATATTTATCTACTAAGAAAATAGCAGGCTTGGTAATATTTTTAAAATGTCATGACCAGTACCCCTCAGTAATGTTAAGGTCATCAAAAAGAAGGCAAGTCTGAGGCACTCTCACAGCCCTGAGGAGACCAAGGAGACGTGACGACTAAATGCCATGTGGTCTCCTGGAGGGGATCTTGGAAGAGAAAAAGAGGTTTAGGCAAAAACCAAGGAAAATTGGGTAAAATACAGTCTTTAGTTAATAATAATGTATCGATGCCGGTTCATTAATTATGAGCAATGTACCATACTAGTCTAAGATGATGATAATAGGGGATATCGAGTATGCGGTACGTGGAAACTTTCTCTTCACAACTTTTCTAAAACTATTCTAAACTAAAAGGTTTATTTTTACTTAAAAGAGTCTATTTAGGGGGTAAGAGAGAAGGGCAAACTAATGATCCATTTTCTACCCCTCCCTCAACAAGACACTCAAGTAGAACTCACTGAAACAAACAGGAAGTCACACACCACACAACATTTTTAAAGCAATGTATTGTCTGAGGTTATGCAGCTCCTCCATACGTCACCCTATGTCAGGGTTTTCCAATAAAAAAACTGGGTATGAAATACATGTTACATTGTATAGCTAGCTTACCTGGGACTGAGATCAAGTAAATCTATGGATTTGGTCTTCAATTCTCCACTTTTCTCATATTCCAACATAATTCCTATAAAAGTAAACAAACATGTTTAAAACATTTATGATGACAACTGATGTCCAAAGTTAATCTACTTTGACAACTTGATCATTTTTATTTCTCAATAGCTTGAATTTTTCAAAACATATGCACTGATGTCTAATTCTAAAACAAGATCATGTAAATTCACTTTTCCCTGGTCTTTCCTCTAAATACAATTAAATACCCTTGAAATTATTCAACAGGCAAGGATAAAATAATTGAGAGTTGTATAGGAGAAGGTGGACTGGCCAAAGAACTCAAGACTCAAGGAATGACAATAGGGTAAATTCCCTAGATTTTCCTTTGTCACCTTCTATCCCCAAACTGGGGACCAACAGGACGTGTAGCCTGGAACCACCAAAAAGCAGAGACAACAAAAACCAAACATTAACAAAAACCATACCACAACCACAGCAACTTGCTTGCTATGGCCAAAAGTCCACAAGAAGGGAAGTCATACAAAGAACTAATAGGGAGCCCTAAACCCTGCTCCACAGCTGGGGCCCCGGCAGGAATCCATCCACTAGGGAAAGCCTGGGCTGATCCGGTTTCCACTGCAAAGCTGGGCCAGCAGCTGTCTAGTCAGCCTGCAGCAGACACAGCAACAAAGTCCCAGGTTTTCTCAACACATGCTCCTCTGCTGGGCCCAGGGAGCCATCCAGTCTGTCTAGAGAAGCGGTTCTCAACCTGTGGGTCGCGACCCCTTTGGGGGTCGAACGACCCTTTCACAGGGGTCGCCTAAGACCATCAGAAAACACATATATAATTACATATTGTTTTTGTGATTAATCACTATGCTTTAATTATGTTCAACTTGTAACAGTGAAATTGGGGGTCACCACAACATGAGGAACTGTATTAAAGGGTCGCGGCATTAGGAAGGTTGAGAACCACTGGTCTAGAGGAATGCTAGGGAAGTCCCAGGGTCTTCCATACCCCACTTCACAACCAGGCCATTGGTAGGCAGTCTCATCCACCTTCAAAAGGAGCAGCAATGAAGTCCTAGGATTTCCCAGATGTCACTCTACCACCAAGTGCCAAAGCAATGCCTCTCTGTATTTGAGCAGTGGCATAACCAGGCCTGTGGTTTGTCCCCCATCCTCAGAAGGTCACCCAGTGAGAGCAGGCATATTGGGATATAGCTCTGCCCCTGCTGGTGGCACCAGCAGGAATGGAGCAGGAAGAAGCTCTGGCAGCACCAAGAACACAAAACAGACCGGAATCGCATTGCAAGGCCTCAGAAAACTGACCTGCCTCTGGAACTAACACAAGCGCACATCTGTGAGGAGCACAGGACCACTGTCAGAGTCTGCGGCCACTGCCTTGATTTGTTCTACGGTACCAGCTGTTTCACCTTTCACTGTTTCTGCACCCTTAGTGCAAATGTCAATACAGGGGGAAAAGCAAATGATATCTTATCGTTATTATGGAAAATGATTTGGCCTGGAGGCCCCCTTTTAAAGAGGTTCAAGGGCCCCTACAATTTGCGAATCACAGTTATAGACCATAATTCAATATAACAGATGTCAAATTAATCTATGGCGTTAAAGTAATTATCATGATTTTATATTTGGGATTTGAAAATTTATCCCATATTATAACAAACTGTATTACAATAAACTATGGTTCTGATGCAAAATTAGATCTGTGTTTTAGAATCACCTTTATATGAAAAGTCCCTTTATTTTAAAGATAAAGTGAAGGTAATATTTCAAATTAATTGGGAAAGAATGGTTTGTTCAATAAATAATGATTTCATAATCAGCTGAATTTTGAAAAAGTAGTAAAACTATAATTCTACCACGCAGTGTACAAAAATGTATTCTAGGCTGATTAGACATTTTTAAAATTAAGAATGAATTATAAAATGGTCTAAATAATAGAATATATTTTTATCTTAGTGTTTGTAGTTGACTTTTTAAGCATGACGTGAAACTCAACAGCTAAAAAGGGAAAAAAAGGAATCTCAAAAACGAAGAATAAAATATAAAACATGTCCACTGACTTTTCCACTGTGACAAACATCAGGCAATATAGTCCCTCTTCCATGATCACTGAGCTCCAAAGTGAGTGAGAGTCTGTGAAGAATATGATTTTTAAAAAAATAGACAAAGATGCTCCTGAATACATGTAGTTCTTCAGTAATTGTTTCTCACAGTATAAATATTCCTGATCTCCCTCTGGTTGTGAATCATTATTCAATTGATATAATTCCCAAAACAGGTAAGGAGCCACTACCCCCTAAATTCTTCAGTGTACTAAAAGGCTAAGCTTCGTAAGATGTCAGTGTCCTTACCCAGGTCATCTTCAGTCAACAGGAACCTTTAAAGTGCTCAGAACATTAATCAATTTAATTAATATTTATAACTCCTTCTCCTGACCATAACACTAAGGACTTGCATCTAATCAATAAAAGACAAAAGCTGTCACAACTGAGTCAGTTGAAAAGCACTTATTCAACACCTGCTCTTCGAGTGAATTAATGAATTCATTAGTGTGACCAAGATAAAAAGGAAATGCCTCATGTTTGATTAGTCATGTTACTGTTCTGTGTCTTTATTTTTTTTAAAATATATTTTATTGATGTTTTACAGAGAGGAAGGGAGAGGGATAGAAAGTTAGAAACATCAACCAGCTGCCTCCTGCACACTTCCCACTGGGGATGTGCCCGCAACCAAGGTACATACCCTTGACCAGAATTGAACCCGGGACCTTTCAGTCCACAGGCTAACTCTCTATCCGCTGAGCCAAACCGGTTAGGGCTGTTCTGTGTCTTTAGTCATCAGGAATTTAAATGGGAGAGGGATCATTCAATGGATGCCAACAAGACAATGCTCCTGATTTATAGATTACTCAAAAGAATGTGGGAGGACTGAAATGAGAGGAACAGGAGGTGAAGAAAAATTGCTCTATAGACCAAAGGGATAAAGGTGGCATGGGGATGACTCAGTGGGGAGCAATTTTTCCCATGTAGATAATGTTATGCACCACCCACCTGCTATTCAGCAGTAGCTTGGAAGTCTGCATATAATACATGGCTCACCAAAGATTGGAATTCAGAAATTATGTCTAGATGCTAATTGTGTCTAGATGCCCTCATTAGAAGAGAATCATTAAGGCAATAGTTGCAATCATGGCTCTAAAGCCTCACTTGAATCTAAGATTACTATTCGAACCCTGGACTTTTAGAGCTGGAGCGGACCTGGGAGATCACTACACAATCCATTCACAGTTCAGGCAGAGTCCTAGGCATGCTACTTAACACACATCATCTCATTAAACTCATTCATTTATTCAACAAATACCTAAGTGCCTATTTATTCACCATGCTCTATTCTAGGTGCTAGAGATATGGCAATAGACAAAATAGACAAGGTCCCTGCCTCATAAAACTTTTGTTTTAGTTGACGAGACTAAGATAAATAAGTAAAATGATGCTGAATTGAGAAAATGCTAAGAAAAGATAAAGCAGGGAATGAGCTATGGAATATCTTGAAAAGTTGGAAATTCTAGAAATGGAATTTGATGGAAAGACTTTAAAAAAAAAACAGGTGAGAGTGCTGGTTATGCAGATGTCCAGGGGAACTGATTCCACGCTAAATAAATAACAGCAACTACAGAGATCTAGTGGGGGTACAACCGGTGCATCCAAGGAACACCAAGGAAAGTAGTTTGTCTGGATCAGGAAGCAAGGTGAAGTCAGGGATGCAAGGGCAGGGAAGGATCTTGCAAGGCCTTGGAGATTATAGCCTCAGAGATCATGGTCTTTTACTTCAAGTGAAATGAAAAGCTATTGGAGGGCCAAGAGTGACATAATCAAATTCATGTTCTAATAGAGTCACCCTGCTGCTGTGTTGAAAATAAACTAAAGTGGGGCAAGAAACTCTAGCAATAAAGGGAATATCACCCATGGTTGTGGGAAGTTGCTAAATTCTGTCCAGTCATGTACCCCATAATGTTTCAGACCACATATATGAAGGTGGACCCATCTATCTATATATATAAAAGCCTAAGCAACTGTTGCAACCAACTGAATGACTGGTCAACTGGTCACTATGATGTGCATTGACCACCAAGGGGCAGATGCTCAATGCAGGAGCTGCCCCTGGTAGTCAGTGCACTCCCACAGCCAACCTCCCACAGTCTCTCACCCTGGGTGGCCAACCTCCCAGAGTCCCTCCCTGCGGCTGACAGGCCTCAATCAGCCCCAATCAGGACTGGGAAAGATGGCCCCCATTGGCCCTGATCACTGGCCAGGCCGAGGGCCCCCCACCCGTGCACGAATTCATGCACTGGGCCTCTAGTAAGATTATAATGGAGCTGGAAAATTCCTGTTGCCTAATAACATCATAGCCATTGTAACGTTGTAGCACAATGCATTCCTCACATGTTTGTGGTGATAATGATGCAAACACACCTACTGGCTGCCAGTTGTATAAAAGTGTAGCACATACAAGTATGTACAGTACATAATACTTAATAATGATAATAAATGGCTCTGATACTGGCTTGGCTTTTGTATTGACTACACTTTTATCATTATTTTAGAATGTACTTTTTCTACTTATATAAAAACGTGTTTGCTGTAAAACAGTACACTGTGTTGTGCCAGCAGTAGTTTCATACATCTGTGTTTACCATGTTTCTTGATTGCATCATTTTCTCTTGTGCTTGATTTAAACTTGTGTTTTTTGTACAGTAAGATGCCATGAAGACTGTGGCCTAGGAGCAATAGACTATACCATATAGCCTACGTGTGTAGTAGGCTAGACCATCCAGGTTTGTGTAGATGCACTCTGTGATGTTCACACAACAACAAAATCACCTAAGGACACACTTCTCAGAACGTATTCCGTTGTGAAACAGTTAATGACTGTATTTTGAAGGTGAGCTGGCAGGGTTTGCTACTGGACCACATCGGGAGTGTGCAAGAGGGGAAAAAGGGTGAATCCAAGGTTTTGGCGTGATCCATAGTGGAGAAATGGAGCTGCTATTGACTTAGTTGAGGAAGACCACAGAGGCCCATGTACAACGCACATTGGATATCTGAAATAAAGAACCTGGTGGGCAGTTAGGTATTCAGGACGACTCAGGTGGTTTGTAAGCCTTGAGAAGAGATGAGGTCACCTAGCACATGAGGATAGATAGAGAAAGCCAAGGACGGAGCTCTGGGACACTCTATCATTAAGATTAGAGAAAAAGAGGAACAGCCAATGAGATGGACCGAGGAGTGACAGTGAGGCAGGAGATAAAACAGTGTGTCCTGGAAGCCAAAGGAGGTCAGAATGAGCAAATGGGTCCAATGCTACTGTCAGGTCCAAAAAGGCAAGGACTGAGATGCAGCTAGGGATTCAGCCACATTGGAGGTCACTGGGGATCTTGAAAAGGGTAGTTGCAGTGGAGCAATGAAGATGAACACAGGATAGAAGTACGTTCAAGACAGAAGGGAGAAGAGAAATTGAAAACAACATTCTTTCAAGGAGGTTTACTCTGCAGAAAGGGAGATAAATGGAAGAGTAGCTGGAAAGGGTCAGCAGACCTGGGTGCCATTATCACCATCTGACAGCTCAACAGATCAAAACAAATTGTCCCAGTTGCTGAATTTTTACAGGGTGAGAGTAGTTATGATCCCAGAGCTCACATTCTTGACCTACACGCCACAGCAAAGGAATGAAAGCAAGACATTCATTTATCATTCTATTTGTGGGAACCGTCCCCAGACTCTGTGCAAGCACAGCCAACGTGAGGTTGTGGAATGCTTAAAGAGAACAAGCCATTCATCTTAATTTAAAATTTCCCAGACACTACCTCTCCTATCTAGAGCCTTGTCATGGTATTTTAATTGGAATTCTGAGAGGGAGAAAGTGAATGTCTTTCCTACAAATGTTGACTTCCCACTGGAGAAAGTTGCTGTCTAGGCCCACTCTTGCCAGAGACCTGAACTTTACATTGGGCAAATATATATGGTCATCCACAGCCTTGGGGCAAATTTTTCATACTTTATACTTTTCTTAAAGTGAGTTCTGAATTAAAAGCCAAGAGTTCTGCTCCTGGTTCTGTCCCTAGCAAGCTGGGTGACCACTGGACTTCAAATATTCTGTAAAGGCGACCATGTCTTTGCCTGTTGAGAGAGAGAGAGAGAGAGAGAGAGAGAGAACATACTGGAACTATAGCATTCTGGGCTTATTTCATCATTTCCTAAACTCATTGGAAGCCAGGCCTGAGACCTTCTTTAAGGCCCCAGTGCAGGGAGTGCAAAGCACCTGGGCGGCAGGCCCTCAGTAAACATGCCCATCGATTGGCACGTGCAGTCTGGAAAACAGCCACTAAGGTAATGGATATTCATACTCAACACACCTTGCCTGGACCATAAAACCCAATGTGGCCCGTGTCGGTGTCTGCCCTTGCAGAAACCAGTGTTCCAGGACATCACCCATCGCCACCCCCCCCGCCCCCTGCATCCACCACCCTCCTAACTAACCAGAAAGCATAACTCAGCAACTTACAAGTTCAAAGACTTCCGAAGAGACTCATTATAAAAGTTTTAAGGAACAGAGTCCAGAATCTGAAAGAGTGAGGATGTTGGGAAGCGCCCTGCTTCCTGTCCCCTCCGGGATCACCCTCTCCTGGCCGCGCCGCCCTCTGGGTCCCCGCACCCTCTTCACCGCACACCCGCCCGGCGGGCGCCGCAGTCCAGGTCCCACGCGAGGGCCGAGGGCATCCACCTGTACCTGGCGGGTAATAACGGAGCAAGAGGCTCTTGAGTTTCATTTTCTTGCTCCCGGACCCCTCACGGATCGGATTCGTAGCCATGGAAACGGCCAAACAGCAGCGGGACGCCGGGGCGCATGCGCAGGCACCTGGCGCGCTCCGGGGGCGGGGAGCTTGGGGCGGGGGTTCGCGGAGCGCTACCTGAGTCCAGGCCCTGTAAGACCCCAGCATCTACCTCTGGGCTCCCAGGATGAACGGGGGCTCCAGGGTGCGGGGCCGGGCCAGCGCCCCCGGCCGCTTTCCCGCCACCTGAATCTGCATCCCTGTTTGCCTGGAGCAAGGTCCCCTCCTGGCCTTAGGAAGGGTGACCTCATAATGGCAGGTAAGCGACCACCACCGGGGCTGCGACCACTGGGTTCCAAAAAGCAGGGATGGGAGAAAAAATCCCTGTGTCGTTTTCCATTCCTGGCTCCTCCACATGCCCTGCCCCTGTCCCCACAAAGGAAAAATGACTCAATGTAATAGCCTACATTTGCCGATGCAGTACCGTACACTGCGCTAAGTGTGTTATACGCCTGTACTCATAGTCTTAAGAAAAGTATGACTTATGCACCACTTATTACCACCCCATCTCAAGAAGGAGACAGCTGAGACTTAGAGGTGAAGCCCTACCCCAGGTCTAGGTCTAGTGAGTGATGGAGGGTGGGAAGGTGGTGTATCGAACGCCTAAGCCTGTACTCTCAACTCCAGGTTTAAGAATTCCCAGGCCTCCTTTTGGCCTGTTCTATTTTTGGCCAGCATCATCCCCTACCTGCCACCTGGAGGTTCCATCAGGAACGCTGTGGACAGGAAGAGTTGGATAGGTAGAGTGAGTGTCAATTTCCTTTAAGGAATTTGACTTCCCAAGTTCCAAAATCGGAATTTCCCAAACTTAAGCAATTCCTGTGTTATCTCCTTATCTCCACATCTACAGTTTTTTCTGTCCTTTCAACTTCTCTAAATTGACTTACTGACTTGTGTTACTCCACATTTTAAAATGTAATTTAAAAGAAAATGATCTTCAATGCTGTAAATGAAAATTTCGTATTAATTTTCAATGAAGAGCAGCAGGCAACTGTAAAAATAAATGTGACTTTTTAAAATGCTAGTGAATTACTCTATACTATAGCCTACCAAATACTGGGAAACAAAGGCCTTTCTCCTCTTCTTCTTCCTCTTCCTCCTCCTCCTCCTCCTCCTCCTCCTCCTCCTCCTCCTCCTCCTCCTCCTCCTCCTCCTTCTTCTTCTTCTTCTTCTTCTTCTTCTTCTTCTTCATATATTTTCATTGATTTCGGAGCAGAAGGAAGAGGGAGAGGGATATAGAAACACCAATGGTGAGAGAGAATCATTGATTGGCTGCCTCCTGAGTGCTCCCTACTGGAGATCAAGCCCACAACCCTGGCATGTACCCTGACCAAGAATTGAACTGTGACCTACTGGTTCATGGGTTGCCGGCATTCAACCACTGAACCACATTGGCCGGCTTTCCTCCTCCTCCTCCTCCTCCTCCTCCTCCTCCTCCTCCTCCTCCTTCTTCTTCCCTATAGAGGAAAAAATCAGCAACTATTTGAAATTTTCAAGATAGGCTAGCACCCAACTGAGCCTTATTACTTTATGGAGTCAGAAAACACTTGAGTTGTCTTACTCTGAGCCCATCTTTTCTTTGGAAAAGACAATAATGCTGAGATAGATAGAAGGCAGCAGGAAAGGAAGAAAACCAAATATGAGAGACATTGACTCCTTAAATGAAGCCATAGCATGAGTCCACAGGAGCTGAGCAAGGCAGTTGAGGACAGGACATTGGACATCACTCATCATAGAGTCACCAGATTTGGGAGCTGACTCAATGACATGTAACTCACTTGGAAGGTTGGAGAGATGATGGCAATGGGAAAGCCTTTGTCACTAAGTAATACAAATGGGCAGCACATAAAAATCATCTCTTGCCACCTGAAGCAAGCATTCACATTTGGGAACCAGGGATCCAGATGCAATCTAACACACCTTCTAGCTCAGATTTCCCTCTAATCATTAAGACTTTGGAAAAGGTCCAAGTACAGAGAGGCAAAGAGTTCATCTATAGAAACAAGGGATTCTTTAGTAGATTTTGTTCACCCATGTTATTGCTTAAGTTTGTGTCATTTAAAATTAATGTCATTTAAAATTGGAAAAATAGTAACTCTACAGTGGAGAAGTCTGTTAGACACCATTTAACCACACAACCAGATTTAACATCACCAGTATTGGGACAAACTCACATCATCTCTCCTGTTACAATGCCTTGAAAAGGACACACCTGCCGGAAGCCGATTCCAGCATGTCAGCAGGGCTGAATCATCTGGAGTGGCAAGGGCATTTCCCCAAACCTGAAAAGGAATGATTGCTTGCTGCCAGACAGCTAAGGGCATCTTTTTTTAAAAAAAAAAAAATTATATATTTCTTTATTGATTTCAGAGAGGAAGGGAGAAGGAGAGATAGAAGCATCAATGATGAGAGAGAATCATTGATCGGCTGCCTCCTGCACACCCCCCACTGGGGATTGAGGCCTCAACCCAGGCATGTGCCCTTGGCCGGAATCGAACCCGGGACCCTTCAGTCCACAGGCGGACACTCGATCCACTGAGCCAAGCCGGCCGGGGCATAAGGGCATCTTAATCTACATGTTATTGCCTCCTACTGGCCAAACACCTGAACAGCCGTAGGCAAATTCTTCCAATCTGACAATGTATACGAAACCTGACCCTTTGAAGTATATATCTACCTCACCTTAGGACAAATTGTGTTAATAAAAAGCAAGCGTTCCTGAGACGAGGAGATCTTAGTTTCTTTAGCTAGGCTCCTCTGACCCCCAAATGCCTTTCAAAATTATGCTTCGTCTCTGGACTCTTTGTTAAGTTACACACAGCCCTTCTTCAGATTGCTGAACCCTTCTAGATGCAGGAACAAGAACCCTGGCACACACCAATTCCCTGGAACTCCTGCCCAAAAGGCATTACCTGCCTGGAATCACAAGGAAACATCCGAGCAAACCAAGTAGGAAATAATTGTTCAAAATAACTGTCAAGGTCAAGAAAGAAAGGATAGGCTGAAAAGCTACTCCAGGTTAAAGGACACTAAAGAGAGAGAGAAACTAAATGTACTGAGTAATCTTGGATCCTGAACCAGAAAAAAGTTTAGCTATAAAAAACATCACTAGGACAACTGGATGAAATATGAATAAGGATCATAGTTTATATTAGAATAATATTATAGAAATGTTAAATCTCCTAATTGTGGTTATTTATATTTTATGGTTATGTAAGAGAATGTTGTTTAAAAATAAAGTCATCAGATTTATTTAGGGATAGATGGGTATGATATCTGCAATCAACTCCCAAATAGTTTTGAAAAAAATTATATTATGATGTGTGTTTGGGAGATGAAGTGTAATTTGATAGGTAGATTGATAAATCCAATGAGCAAAATGTTGACTCTAGAAAAAAAAAAGGTTTATTTTGAGGAGTTTCTTGTACTACTCTTGCAAATTCCAAAATAAAAAGTGGTCTTGGTTTCCCATAGGCCAAGCCAGACTTTAAAATGTTATAGGTTATAGAAGACAATCAAACTATTTGGTTCCACTTCTGTTTGGTTAAGAGAATCCCAAGTTCAAGTTCATTTCCTATTTCACCTCCAAAATCCTCTAGTTATGGAACCAAGAGCCTCCATGATTGTTACCTACCCTTCCTCACTCCCTCCATTTCTGGGATTTCCAGTTCTTCTATGAACCAAACTCAGGAGCTGTCCTTTTACTTCTTAAAAAAAAAAAAAAAAAGATTCCAGCTCTGCAGATTGACATCTCTCCCTTGGCTCAAGGAGCTTAAGGCAAGCTGTCCCATATAAGTGGTTAGAGAGCTTCCTAACTACACCCCCATCATATCCAGAGCCCTCTTTATTAACTCTGGGGCACAGACCCTTGGAGATGAGGTCTAATCTTCCCACAGCCTTTGCACAGGAGAGGTAAGTAACTCTCACCTTTGTCTTTCCTTGAGAATTATTTACCTGGATGTCCAAGTACCCTGACTGTCCATTGTTTCCAAAGTTCTTCTCACAGTTTCTCCCAAGGACCTAGGCCCTCTCTACTAATAGGACTCCTAGTGTTCTAACTTACCAGACAGAATCCTGGTCACAAGTACCCAGTGAAAGTCCTCCATCCCCTTTTCTAGGAAAGCAGTGGGGTTGTATGCAAATGAAATGGTGACCCAAAGAGAAGCAAATAAAGTTCATGAGTGCCAGCAGATTTCTCTTTGGGCCTTGGCTTAAGTTGACATTAATCTGTGCTTAGTTGATTCACTGTCGACTCATTTCGGGAAGCTTCTGTGTGAATCTCTCAACTGAATAATGATTATTTTATTCTGAATTGGCCCCAGTGCAGTTATGAATGATGTACAGACATCTGCAAAACCAAAACCCCTACTTTACCCAGGTGATGGGCACTCATCCCATTGTGTGATTAACTTAGTATGACTTCCTTACCAGGCTATTGTAAAGACCTTCCTAAAAGTTGTATAATACTTTTCACCTATTCATGACATTCTCTGTTGAATAGACCATTGACACACTCTATCAACAATTGCCATTCATATTGATTTGTACAGATAACTGGAATATTTGGCTCAGGATTTCTTCCTACTGAGACCTGCCTTAAACACCAGAAACTGAAAGATTAGTAGCATTAACTTTTCTCCCCAGGCCAATCCAATCTAGAGCATTGAAGCCACTCTGGGCTTCAGTTCTCACAGTGCATCCCTAGGCCAGCAGCACCGGTATCATCTTGTTAGAAATGCAAATCCTTGCCCCACCCCACCACCTACAGAATCAGAAATGCTGGTAGTGAGGTCCAACAATCCATGTTTGAACAAGCTTTCCTGGTGATTCTAATGAATGATGAATTTTTAAAAACATTGCTGTAGTTTAATAGAGTAGATTGGGTTGGCCAGCACTGAGAGAAAATTGAGTGCCCTTCCCCTATAATCCCCTTTCGTGTACTCTGAACAATCTTCCCTGATTGCCAGGGGCAGTAAGCTGGTTGCTCAGCCACATCCTAGGATGTGAATAAGACACAGAAACAACGTGGGAAGAAAGTGTTATTCTCTAGCTAATTGAGTTTTAGGTGCTCCAATGCACCAAGAGAGACCAATGGACATTGGGAAGGAAAGAAGGTCCCTGGGAAGGAAAGCAATGTGGGGGAGGGGGGTGTCTCTACAAGAGAGAGAGGGAGAGGAAGAGGAGAAAAGGGCAAAAGAAGGAGGCAGGAGTGTGCCTGGGGATTCAGATTTGGCACTGAGATGGGACAGGTAGGCAGGTGTTCCAGCTACAATCTACAATGGGCCTTGGTGGTTTCCATGTGACCTGGCTCTTCCGGAGAAAGCCATGGCATCAATCAATGCCAAACTGTGTCAGTTGTCTTTGGGGTCCTCATGAAAAATAGTAGATAAAAAAGAGAGGTACAGTTCCCTCCTGGAGAGAAAGACAGAGAGAGAGGAGATCTAGATGTCCAGAGCCTGGCTGTAGACATCAGCTGTGCACACTCCCAGGAAGAGAGGCTCAGGGGCACACAGATGGCACATCACTGTTATCTTCTTCCCATGCCTGCCTGCACCCAACTGAAGGACCCACAGAGTATCTGATCTTACCTGGAACCATCTACTGGTGGGGCCAGGGGCCATAATTGAATCATTTAATAAATATGTATTGAGGACCTACAGTGCCAGTTCCAGGTTTATCCTACAGTGCCAGTTCCAGGTTTATAAGGGACCCAATTCTGGAAAAAAAAAAAAATTTCAGGGAAATCATTCATAGAAAGAATCAGACTTCAGGTGGATTTGGAACTATTGCAGTTATGGAGAGGGGGCCTGTCTCTAGGTGTGACCGCATTTACATTCACTGATGGGTACCACTGAGACATGCAGGTCACACTGGTAGGGCCGATAAATGATAGCTTTGCCATTTGTTGTAATCCCTTGGGGCAGAACACCTTACCTGAAGCCTGCCTCTACCATCTGCCAGCCATATGATCTGGGGCAAAGTTCCCTTCTGTATCAGTTCCTCATTGAAAAGAAATGATTGCAGTGTCCAATTAATAGATTTGGTATTGTTGACTCTGGCTCATTCATAAACACTCCATAAGTATCAAGGGTGGTGGAGATAACAATAAGTTTTTATTATCCTAAGATTATTTTTTTTGAGATTGGGAAAGGGTGTATGCATATTGTTCCCATTTAAATTGATAATCTAGACTGATAATCTAGGTGTACCTTAGTAGTTTTGTAATTAGTGTTAGAACAATTAGTTTAAATATTAAAACTATCTCACATTCCTTCAGACATAACTATTTTCTCTGCATATCCAAATCAATCAATCATCTTCTTAAAGAAATGGCTGTGAGAATTTAGAAGAGAGAAGAGGGTTCGATACCTTAACAAGTCCGGAGGCCCTCCAGAGAAGAACAAGCAAGGTTAAAAGGACTTGAACAAATTAAAAGAACATGGACAAGGGGACCTGGTGGGGATACAGCACCACGTTCTGTGCCTGGTGCTTATTAGGTGCTCCATTCCTGCTTGATGCTTGAGAATTTGGGGATCCATTTGGAAGAGGGAGTAACTGATTATGGGCAAGTAGAGTTCAGGGCTAAAAGAGCCAAACACATGGAGACAGATTTCAGCTCCATGTGAAGAACTCTGGGACCCATGTCCATCCATCCAGTCAGGGGCCTGGCTGGCTCCGAAAGTACTGAGAATTTCCAGCACAGGAAGCATTCTGGTTGAGGAGGCAGTTTGACCAGCTGCCAGGATTATTGTAGAGCCCAAGGTTAAGTTGGATGAGACATAGGTCTAGATAAGAGGTTTAATTTCTCTTTTGATGCTATGATTCCATGATTTTGTACTGTCTGTGTGTTTTCACAAGAGAATAAAGGTGGAAAGGCAAATAGCAGTGGACTGCATGTTGGAAGACAGAAGTTCCCATCCTGGCCTTCTCATCAATGACTTTTAAGCAAGTCATCTATCTTTCTAATCTTTGCTTACTCATCAGCAAATCATTTTCTTTCATTCCATTCACATCTAGCATACCACCCAACTAGCTTGTTCATGCTCTGGGCTTTTATTCTTGTCATTCCTTCCACATGATAACCCTCCCATGCCATCTGTCCTGAAGTCTTATCAGGCTAGAATCACCTTCTCCTCATGTTCAATTCATTTCATATAAGCGTATGTGGTGGATGTGGGTTCACATCACAGACTCTAAAATATCCCTGTTGAGCCACTCCTGCCTCAAGCCCCCATCCTAAAGGCTGCATCTGGCCACTTTCTGGTAAATTCACTTGAACCTATGCCTTTGGGAAAATTACAAAAGGTGTCACTGTAACACCATTCATTTGACATTGTTTCTGTAAATGCTGATCTGACTAATGTCTACCTAGTAGATAATCAGCAGGTTTGTAAAAGAATGCTAGGAACTAACTTCAAAAGATACAGACTCCCACCTTCAGTCATCCCAGTTCCAAGAGATTTGCTGACCTTCAACCGTAGAACCAGGATGATGCACACCAGACCATCACTTGACCAGTTTCAAGGTCCTTCTAAAAATGGACTGTATTGGTCTGCACGTACATAACTTGTCAACCCCTCTCCTTGATCTTTTGTTCTGTTTTCCCTTTCCTTCCTTGTAAAACCTCTGCCTGCACTGGGATGTTAAGATGGGCTTTGCAACAAGCATCCCTCACCTTCACAGGTGACTGACACTGGAGTAAATCTCTTTCCTTTTTCACTAGCAACTGTCTCATGAATTGGACTTCCATGGTGGCAGGCAGCCAAACCTTGGTTTCGGTTACATCAACTCTGGGTTGGAGGATTACAAAAGGTGTCCCTTCACCCCTCCAGGGCCTCTGGGGCCAGGGTTAAGGGAGCACTCCCAGAGCATGGGCCAGATTTCTCCCTCCTCACCTTCCCTGGAATGGCTTGGTGAGCTGCCCAGACTACCCGCTGAACCCAGTGGGCCACTGCAGCCCTCCATGAGTGCCCAAAGGATTGCTGGTCTTTATAATCTTGTTCACACAAAAGCCTTTACCCCTCTAAATGTCCCTATTTGTTATGAAAAATAATAATAATAAACAAACAAGCAAACTTCCCTATTTGGTTTGTACTCTATTTCTACTGCATTTGCTTGCGAGCTGCTATTCAATGCAGAAGAAATGGGGGAAAGATGGAGTGATGTGGTTAGGTTAGACTTGCAGAGAATCAAACTTGATGCTGTGGGTGACTCTGTGTTCTCTTTAGGGCAGGAGTATGGCCTAGAGAGGACAAAAATGAGTCAGAGGAGTTTGAAGTTTGAGTGCCATTCTGCCACTTATTAGCAGAGTCACTTTTAGAGCCTCAGTTTCCTCTACTTATAGTTGGGACAATAATAATATCTACCTCGTGGGATTCTTGTGAATATATGAAGTGCACTGCATACCCCTTGATATATCTAGGCACCCTTTTTTTTTCCTTTAAACATTAATATGCTGCAGTTAGCCCTAGCTGGTTTGGCTCAATGAGTACAGCATCGGCCTGTGGACTGAAGAGTCTCGGGTTTGATTCTGGTCAAGGGTACATGCCCGGGTTGCAGGTTCCATCCCCAGTGGGCGGCATGCCGGAGGTAGCTGACAATGATTCTCTCATTGATGTTTCTAGCTTTCTCTCCCTTCCTCTCTGAAATCAATAAAAATATATTTTTAAAAATATGCTGCAGTTATCTGCCTCTATAACTGAGTTATCTAACTTGGGGATACATAGATGCAAAATATATCAAACTATCTAATCAAAATAAAATATCACTTCAAGGAATTTTTGCAATTGAGTTATGGTTACTTAACTGCTAAATAACCTACTGGCACTAGGGGGCAGCAGTGTACACATGTACATATGCCCAGTAACACCTGCTCCCTTTCCAAGTCGAGATGGGGTCAAAGAAGCTTAGGGTCTGCACAGAGTACATGCCTCCCTTCTGGCTTCCTGACACTTGTTTTTGAAGGCCATCCCCCCAATATACCAAAACAGTACATGAGACAGGTTTTTGTTTGTTTTATTTTTTATAATTTTGTAATTATTTGTTGAGGTTTTGTCATTTGAAAGTGTCTTTCGCTTTGCTTTGAAAGAATACTCACAGTTGGTGAGCTAGATTTAATTATTGTTTTCTACTGCATTCAACTTTTCTTGTATGTTACTGCTGTGCTCTTCACCATAAATATATTTGAATGAGATTTTTAAAACCCATTACTTTTTAATACATAATAAAAAGTGATAATTATAGGTGGCATAGCTATAAAAAATCAAAACATGTGGTGTAAATAACCCTGCTAATAACACACAAATTGCTAGTAATGGGAACAGTGATATTTAATATTTGCCAAGTGCTCAGTTTGTGCCAGGCTGTGGGTAAAGTGTATTATACAAATTATTAGCTGATTTAATCTTCACAAAACCTCTGTGAAGTAAGGACTATTGTCCCCATTTAATAGATGAGAAACTGAGTCTCCAAGAGGATGAAATAACTTGAGCTTCCCTCTCCCTGTCTATGGTCTTTAGTTCTTTTATTATTTTTTACAACCGGATGTTTATTTTTGTCTTGTTTTGTTTGTTTTTTTCCTTTTTAAATCATAGTCAATATACAATATTATATGCGTCGGTTGTATGTTATAGTTCTTTTATTTAACCAACTTTTTTGCTTGCCTTTTAGTCTACTAGTAAATGTTTTATTTAAAAAAAGAAAACCTAAAATTCTATTTTCTCCACCTTTCCTTCTAAGAATGTAGCACTTTCATGGCATATGAAGACTTGCTTATAACACTTACGCTGAGATGAGACTGTGTGGGCTCGCCAGGACACAGTCCCTGCAGGTCTCACTCTAACGTCTAACAAAGACAATGATAGCCAGGATTTTGTTGTCACATGTGTCTGTTGAACTGAACACATGGTTGCCAAAAAGTAATATTTTAAAATGAGAAAGTCAAACTGCTCTTACTTTGTTTTGTTTTCCATAGGAATATATCAAAAAATACTTTAAAAAGAAATGCTTTGAGACCTATGGAATTATTATTATTGTTGTCATTGCTGTTGTTCTTTTTCCCCCGGACTTGAGTCCCCGGTTGCCCAGCATCTCACAGTGGCAGTATTTGTGGGCAACACCAGGAAGATGTAGTGAGTATATCTCAGATGCTCTCCCATAGTGGGATTCTGAATCTCTTCCCCTTCCCTTCGCTTTCTCTAACCCCATTGGTGCGCCCTTCCTTTCTTTGGCTTTCTCCTGTCTTTCTAATCTATTTCACTCTTTCTCCTGATTTAGTCCCATTGCCATCTCCAACTTGACCTAAGTAACAGCATCCTTTCCCCAAGCCAGCTCTTCTTCAGAATTCCTAGACTTTTCTTTCCCCCTTTCCTCCTATTTAATCAGCTGACAAGTCCTTTTATTTCCAAAACTTTTACCACTTTGGCAGATCCGGCAGGTGAGCTCATGCAGCTCCATTTCTCTCCCTGTTAGGTGTCCTAGCACTGGCTGGAGACTGCAGATGTCCTCATTGCTCAAGTGTCATATGTCCCCCAACTCCCATGAGGCAGGTGGCTCCCATGCCACCTGGAAGCAGAGTTGATGTCAGGGGTGGGGGACACAGCCCGTGCTGCGGTTGCCAGGTTCAGTCACTCAGTCATGGAAGCAGTGTGGTTTTTCTGCAGCAGATTCAACAGAGTTCCCCATATCTGCTCTCTAGCATCATGGATGTTGGAGAGAAGAGTGTGTGCCATCCAGAATGCCTGCAATCGTGAGATCCACAGCCATCAGCTCTGTGCATGGGGTCCTGCTTGCCTGCTCCCTGGTCGTGGCTAAGCTGGCCACCAACTTGTTTCACCTCTTGGTTCGGCACCGTAGTGTTGTTTTTTTACACCTACCTGGAATTTTCACTCAAAATCTCTTCTTCTAGCCCTCCAGTGACATGCAGTGTCATATTTTCGTCCTCTCTCTTCCTTTTCCCTATTATTTTACACAGAGGCCCGATGCACGAAATTCATGCAAGGGGCTCGGCCCTCGCCGCAGTCCCAGCTTCATCTGGAAGGTCGTCCAGAAGGACATCTGGAAGGTCATTCAGCTGTTCGGTCTAATTAGCATATTAGCTCTTTATTATCATTTAGTCCATATGTTATACTGTAACAATACAAGATTGTAATTAAACTAAAGGAGGAAAGGTCAGCACCAGGGGTGAATGCTGCAAAAGGTGACATTTTAGGTCTCTCTCTTTAGGGGCAAAATGGAATGCATTCTCATTTGCATGAGGGATGATTTCAGTTACAATAATGAGAGCATTTTTTGTGGCTGTTGTTGAGGTTTGAAAGTTAAGTCCTGGAAGAAGGGTGTTCCTGGTTGTTACGTAGCCAAAGGTGTGTCCAAAGGTGTGTCTATGGCAAGAATCGGATACTGGCTTCCCCAAGCCCATCCAAACCCCTCAAACTGGGCCTTCATGCAAGCTGGAGGCTGAGAAACCAAAGACTGCATTTCCAGACCTCCTGCCAGCTCAGGTTTCGCACGTGACCTTGCCTCCCTCGCCCTCTCTAAAACAGAATGGGGAAGAGGTGTTTAAAGCCACATTTGGGCCACGTTTTCACCTGCAATAGAAATGGCAGGAGTCAGAAAGATGGGAGTTTGAATTCCTACTCTGCCACCAAATCTTACAAGAATCTAGGCAACTTCCTGACCTTCTCAGAGCTGAGCCTCAGCTTCCCCTGGGTGAAACAATAACCCCTCCATGGGAAAATTATTATGAGAAATAAATAAGGCGGTGAGTGTAAACCACCTAATAGAGTACCTGGCACGCAGCACCAAAGGTAGTTCCTCATCCCTTAACGATTGACACATCTGTTTGGCACCTTGGTAATTGATCAAATCTTTTCCGGAAACATAATGAGTGGAAAAAAATATCCAACATTGTAGAAATGATAATAAAAAGAACTTATGATATTATGTAAGAGGGCATGAAGCCAGGAGAACTATCACTCCAACTGAGATCTGATTATTTTTTCTGAGGGTGGCAAGTTATCTGGGCAAAGCCCTCTTTGGAATTCAAGGCCAATGTCACTCTAAAACTCCTGGACTACATCACTGTTTCCCCGGATGACTTTGTTAAATAGTTTACAGGTGGTAGCACCAGGTTGTGCGCAGACCCCCGCGCCCCCTGCCACCTTGGGTTGTTTCTCCCTTGAAGCAGGAAGTGCTGTTTAACAGCAATTGCCTAGCATGTTCTTTTTGGTTTGGTTGGTTTTGTTTTTTTAGCACTTCCCGAGTTAAAATTCCTAAAATATGTCATTGCGTGCTCTCTGCTTTCATGTTAAAGCAGAACTATTTGAAAGGCTTGTTCTTGAAATTCACCCATGACTTAACCTTAAGAGGTAAAAAGAATAAAAATTCAAACTGTTTCTTCACAGTGGAAACCACCACTTTGGAAACAATAAAGTGAAGTTAGCTTTCAGGGCTGTCTGTCCTGCTGCGCTTATTGTTCTAGAAGTGCTCAGTGCCTGACAACCCAGAGCAGAACAAGAAAGCTATTCATCATCAGTAGCAAAATACACAATGCGTGATGTATTTCTGCTCTAACTGCTCAGAACTTCCCAGCCCAAGGTGGAGGGAGGAAGTTCACCTTTGAGAATTGGTTTAGAGCAGAAACCCATTTTCTTTTAAAAATATATATTTTTATTGATTTCAGAGAGGAAGGAAGAGGGAGAGAGATAGAAACATTCATGATGAGAGAGATTCAATGATTGGCTGCCTCCTGCATGCCTCCTACTGGGGATGGAGCCTGCAACCGGGGCATATGCCTTGACTGGGAATCAAACCAGGACCTCCTGATTCATAGGTCAACGCTCAACCACTGAGCTATGCCCGCCAGATGAAACCCATTTTCTTTTAGCAAAATCATGAGCCTGATGAAAGTTACATGTGATACTTAAATATCTGCACACTGTATTCATATGATTCTTCTAATATAACCAGGAATAAAACAATGAACAGGTATTTAAGTATATACCTATGTAAGGATAGTACTTAGGTATTGTTTAATAAAGATGTTAATTCATCTATTTATTGATAGAGGTAAAGGGAAGAATAGAAGACAAAAGAGAGGAAAAGTAGCTGAGATATATGGTTAAAGAGGAGGAAAAGGGAGCTATTAAGAGAGTCAGAGAAAAATATACGGCATATGAACAAAAGGAGATTGAGAGGTTAACTCTAAAATGTAGTAGGAAGCACAGTGCTAAATAATTTGACATCTAGGTCCTGGGAGCAAGTGATGTAAGTGTAGGAGAGAAGCTGTTCATCTCTGTCTTCCCTACTTGCCAAATCTGTGTTCAACACTGTACCCGAGTGCCTAGCCCAAGGATAATAAACCCCTGTTCGGTAGCCCTTGCTCAGAGCAGGAGGAATCATCACAGATGCCAAAACCTTACAAGGGTCCCACCTCCCTAGGGTCATTGTTCAGCCTATCTCGGTCCTTTCCAGTAAAAGAATGCACTTCTCAGGGCAGATAGGGGTAGCTTTCTTCTAATAACATAAACCCACTCCCCTCGAGACTGGACCTCTTCTACCGTACAGTCCGGTGACCTTCAGATCACCTTGAAACCTGTTTGCTCCTCACATCACACCTTCCAGTGCCCTCTTCATCATGACTGTGCCCTCTGAAAGCATTTCCCTCTTTTTACTTCTCCTTTCTTCTTCTCCATTCCCGTGGAATGGTCTGAACAACACAAAGGAATGGGCTGTTACTGCCCTTTTTCTAGTGATCACATGTCTAATACTGTGCCTTCAATTCAAATGCCTTTTCTTTGGTAAATGAGCGATCATCACTGAAGAACACTTCATAGTTTACACGCCTCACATGCAACAACAGTTTTCTTCCCCTTCTCTGGGTACAAAGATCTGGGAACTTGTTGGAACAGGATAAGAAAGTTTGTCTTTGGCCAAGTCTCAGCTTCCTTCATGCACCAATTTTCCTTCCCCCAAGGGAGGTTCCCAAGGGCTCTTTTCCTTCGGACCCCGCCATGAGCAAGGGTTTCCTTGGGCTCATTCTAATTGCCAAAGTGTTGCAAGCCTCTGCATTAGCTAGCTGCCTTCCTTACCAACATTCCTCGAACCCTTTCCCACCCCAACTGCTCCCTCCTGCACAGCATTCTGGTAAAAAGGGCGAATGCAGAGTCAGGCAGCATCATGACCCCACTACATGGGTCTAGGCAACTGAATTAACTTCTATTCTTGCAAAATAAAGATACAGTAACAGTGCCAGGTGCCTGGTGTCCTTGTGAGATACAGCAATACATGCAACCCCGAGAGCAGGACAAGGCACTCGGGAAGTGCTTGGGAAACGCTGGCTACTATTCCAATGTTGCCTCTGGCTCTGCCTCCTAAGACAGCCCCCAGTTTTTTACCAAGTCTCACCTAGAGGTGGCTGACTATTGACTTCAGTGTCCTGTGTGGGATTCCTTAGCTGGGCTCCTAAAATAGTAGACAAAATTACGTGGGATACGGCATTTCCCCCCTGTAATTCTCAACCTTGGCTACACATGAGAATCATCTAGGGAGCCTTTAAATACTACTGATGCCCTGGCTCCCTCCTCCACCAGATATCCTGATACATGTAGTCTGGGTGAGGCCTAGGCATTGCTCCCCAAATAAACACAATGGGCAGCCATGGGTGAGATGCCCTGATGCACAGCAGGTTCTTAATGAGGGTGGGTGTCAGATCACTTCTGTGGTTAAAAAATATACTAGTACATACCACGGCACCCATCCCAGAAACTCTGATTCCATAGGACTAAGGCGGGACCACATACCTATATGTTTCTAAGCTATTCGGATAATTCTGATGCGCTTTGGAGAACCACTAAGTCCCCAAATTTTTGTCATCTTCCCAAAGGTGACCAAGACAAGTTGGCTCCCAGACAGTAGTCTGAGATGTGGCCTCTAGTGGGGATGACATTTTCCCTGGTCCAGACTTCTCTTTTCTAGACCCAGACACTGGCGCTGAGCTCCGGGGCCAGACCTGGGTACAAGTGGCTTGAGGGAAGGGCGGGAGCCCTGCAGCCTCTGGTTCTTGCCTTCCTAACCCACAAATCACCACTCGGAGCAGCTTTATCACCGAGAGTAAGAAAAAGCAGGAGGAATGGCTGGATTCAAAAGGTTCCTTCTTTCTCTTTATCCAGAATAGTTTAAAGTAAGTAAAAGTTGTGTCTATTTCTGTCAGCACATGCATGTGAGAACAGATTTTCAACAATAACTGATCCAAACTAAATCTAGGAAGAAGTAGGATATTGTCACTTCCTTTCACACCACACCAAATATAGACTTGCTAATTGACAAGCTTGCATAATCGGGGCAAAATACACTCAAAGAAACTCAAATAAAAATGTTGTGCTGTATTTGTCTTTATCTACAGTCTTTAACATGTTCTCTTTTTTAAAAACACACATTTAGATATCAGCATAACTTTCCTTCCTGTGGGTCCTTAAGATGAGTTTCCCGTCTCTGAAAATTGCTCTTTTCATATTGATGGTGTGAAAATGGCTTTTCTTTAATGAAATGATGGCGTGTTTGTTCATTTGTTTTTAATGACTTTGTTTTGAAAAATAGAGAATTAGTAACTCTATATTAGTCAACCCCTTCACTGTAAATCCCCCACCCCTTTTTTTAAAACCAATCTGTGAAATCACAGAGCCTGGGAAACAGGTGGTTTCTGCAAAGTGCTTTTCAAAGTTCTTAAATAATATACAAACAGAGAAAGTATACCAAGTACTTAAACAACAATATACAAATATACAAAGGATTAAACAATATACAAATATATGCAGTACTTAACATACAAACATCCAAAATACTTAATATACAAACATACAAAGAATACAAAGTGCATAAGATATAAATATAGAAAGTATGTAATGTAATTAAACAATATACTAATATAGAAAGTATACAAAGTACTTAGACAGTATATAAATAGTAGGTGTAGGGTGGGGCTCTACCCCACACCTTATAAATGAGTATCTCCAAACTGCCCCAGATGCTTCTTGTATATGGAAATCTTATAACAAAACTAGAATATTGCATTGTTTAAAGGGCAATGTATTTATTCCAATGGATCTATAATTAGTGATACACCATAATGAAAGGAGGAACAAAATAATTAAGTATTTTGGGAAAGTGGGAACCAGCAAATTTGAAAAGTGTTCTTTTGGAAATATGGACAAAGCAGGCAAGAGGATGGATGGATAAACAGATAATGGACAAATGGATGGGAAAAAGGATGAAGTAGGATAAATAATGGAGAAAAGAATTGGGGATGGAAACAGAAAGACTGGAAAGAATTGGGGACAGGGAGATAATTAGATGAAGAGGAGAATGAGAAAGAGGAAGGATAAGAGAGTGTGTAGATAGCTTCAAGGACAGAATGCTGAGAGTCACTGTACAAATGAGTTAAGTGGTGATCATGTCCTCAGTTTCCTCATCTGAAAAGGAGAGAATTGGTTCTGATTAGCTCCGGTGGCTTTTCCTGTTGTGGCATTCTCTGTGTGAAAGAGGTAGACAAAGAAGGGGGGAAAGGGAAGAAAAAGAGAGGAAAAGATATTCCAAAACATTAGACTGCATATTAGTTTCTTGTGGTTACTGTAACCAATGACCACAACCTTTGTGGCTGAAAGCACATTTACTCTCTTACAGATCTAGAGGTCAGAGGCCTAGAATCAGGGCAGCAGCCTGTGTAGTCCTCTCGAAGGCTTTGAGACAGAGACAGGGCTGCTTTCCACTTTAGGTTCTACCTCCTTCTACTCTTGGTTCCCAAGGATATCACCTCGAGGACAGGTTTGACAGATTTAGAAAATAAAAATATAAGAGGCTCTGGGAAACATTGCATATCAGATAAATAGCACCAATTATCCTATATAATAAAGAGATGATATGCAAGTTGACCATCATGCCCTCGCACAAGATGGCCTTCCCCCATGTGGTCAAAGATGGCCACCCCCATGTGTTCACAAGATGGCCACCACAAGATGGCTGGCAGGGGAGGGCAGTTGGGGGCAACCAGGCCAGCAGGGGAGTGGTTAGGGGGCAATCAGGCAGGCAGGCAGGTAAAAGGTTGGGAACCAGCAGCCCTGGATTGTGAGAGGGATGTCCAACTGCCAGTTTAGGCCCAATCCCACAAGAATCAAGCCTAAACCACCAGTCAGACATCCCCCGAGGGCTCCCAGATTGGAGAGGGTGCAGGCTGGGCTGAGGGACATTCCCCCCCCCCCCCCTGCCCCCACCCCAGTGCACAAATTTAATGCACCAGGCCTCTAGTCTATATATAAAAAAGACCAAGCCACCAAACAACTGAACAACCAAACGCTATGTTGGGGAGATGCTCAACACAGGAGCTGCCCCCTAGTGGTCACTACACTCCCACAGTGGGAGTGCTGGTCAGCTGACTGACCCATTCCGGCAGCCCACCAGCCTGGCAGCAGCCACTCAGTCCCTTAATAGTCCTGCAGGTCCAATCTCCGGAGAATGGGCCAGGCACCAATGAACCAGCGTCACTGGGACAATCTCACCAGTGCCACTGGCCTCCTGGAAGTTGGCCTCGGGCACCATGGCTGCTTCACCTTCCTAGACTCTTGCAAGGAAGAAACTATATAAAAGCAGCTGCCAGGTGGCTCCCGACAACCAGCACAAACTTCAGCAGGACAGATTAAGTCCCAGGCCAGCAAGGGTGTCCCACTGCCTGCCCAGAGCTACACCCCTCAAGACAGGCACCAGATGCAGGGCTCATGGCTGGCTAACACCACTGCGGTGGCACAAGCCTTTTCCAATCATGACTGACTGGGCGCAAGCCCACGGTAGGCACAGTGGGGCCGGGATAAGCAGGAGCGGCAGGCAGGAGCAGCAGGTGGCATTGGACTGCCAATTTTGTCCCAATCCCTGCAGGCCACGCCGAGGGACCCCATCCATGCACAAATTCATGCACCGGGCCTCTAATCTTAATATAGGGTGTCCCAAAATTCACTCAAGATTTGCAATACAATTCAATTGCAAATCTTGGTGAATTTTGGGACACCTTATATAAGTATGTGCTAAATAACACATGAGACATAATAATGCTACAAAATTATGTTGTTTATCTGGAATTCAAAATTAACTGGATAATCCCTTTGTTATCTGACAAATTTCTTCAGGGATCATACTCATTCCAGCCAGGCAAGTGGGGAAAAGAGCATGGACAATCATGCTCTAAGTGGCATTCATGGTCCAGGCCAGGAGGAAGTTTGCTCATCAGTGAGCAGCTAGCTTCCCATGTGAGCTGTACATGCAGGCCAATTTCCTCCCCATTGCTCCAGCAGCCATTCTAGTCCCTGCTACCCTGCTTCAAGATGCTAATCTCAGCATATTACCACCCTCTTTATAATCCTTCCAAACTCCTTAATGCTACCTAGAAGTTGCTGCCCCTGACCTATTTCTGCAGCCTCATTTATTATTTACCCCTCTTCACTTCCCCAGCTCCAGCCACACTGTCTTCCTTCAGCCTCTTATATAACTTTGGGAGCCAAAATGGAGTTCACCTGGGCCTCCATAATTGCTCAGAGAAGAAAACATGTCACAACTGAAATGAGCTGAATGTCATTTAAGTCAATCCCTGGGTTCTTTCCAATTCTGTATGGACCCACAGTCCAGGGTCTTTAAGAGGCTAAAGCAGTTTTTTAAGCTCTCCAAAAAGGTAGAAAAAAAAACTGAACCTAGAAAATAGTGCAAAATATGAATATGTTTAAAGGAGGGTGGTTTTTAGGCTTCCGTTTAAAAGAAGAAAAAAAAAAGGTCTGACCCAGTTTTCAACTAGGTCATGATGTGGTAGACTGAGTGAAATCTCGAAAGGCACAAATTACCCCAGAGCAGAGGAAGATTGTTGTGAGGTCACTTCCTGGATGCTCCTTTACCTGGGGTGGAACTTGCCTTTCCAGTTCAGGGAGTGTCGTACCCCAGAGGAACAGTGAGCTCATGATTTTAACATTCCTCTACTTTATTTTCCTGCCCTCCTCCGACTTTGACCAACTTCCCCATTCTTTCCTGGAACAGTTGGTTTTCCCCCATTTCAATGATTCCGAGTGACCCTAAGTGGGTGGTTTTGTGGTGTTTTACATCTCTTCTGTCCCCTTTTTCTTATATTTTTAGCTGAGTAAGATGCAAAGAGACCTGAAGTTTAGAAAATCCAATCATTTATATCATTTTTTTCCTTCTCTTTTTCACCGGCATCGTAACTCTTCAGTGTTTTTTGGCTTCTTTTGGCTGATTATTTCCCTTAGCATTTTAAATGATTCTTTCACACCATGCTTGTTTCTTTTCTAAAGGTTTTTCCATTACCTGGTTTTGTTGATATTTGAAATTAGAGCCCTTTTGATTTTCTATAAATGTTTGTTCTTTTAAAAATAAGCCTCATTTTATTCTCACCCATGAACTTTTAATTTTCACACTCTTGTTAGACATTTTTTTTATCAATTTCTCTTTTTTTTCTGCTGGAACTCTGTTTTTCCCTTCTCTTTTATCTTTCTCCTTTCCTCACCTGAAGGTAAATGGTCTTGTCAATCCAGCTTCTAACATCCTTTATTTTAATTTTATTTCTCAATTACAGTTGACATTCAATATTATTTTGTATTGGTATAGTGGTCAGACAATCATATAATTTACTTGATAATTCAAGTACCCACCTGGCACCATACATAGTTATTACAATATTATTGACTACTAGAGGCCCGGTGCATGGATTCATGCACTGGTGGGGTTGGGGCATGGCCTGCAAAGATCAGCCCACTGCAGGAGCAGCCGCTCATCCCAGTCAGCCAAGTGGCACTCCCGCTGACCACTGTGGGAGTGCACTGACCACCAGAGGGCAGCTCCTGTGTTGAGTGTCTGCCCCCTGGTGGTCAGTGTGTGTCATAGCAACTGGTCAACTGGTCGTTTTGGTCGTTCTGTTGTTCAGTCACTGGGCTTTTATATATATAGACATATACTGTATTCTATATCCATCTGACTATTTTGTAACTACCAATTTGTACTTCTACACTTCTTCAACTTTTCACCCAGTCCCCCAATTCCTCTTCTTTCTGGCAACCATCAGTTTGTTCTCTGCATCTGTGTGTCTGTTTCTGTTTTGTTTATTCATATATTTTTTTGTTCTTTAGATTCATAAGTGAATCTAAAGATTCATAACATAAAGAAGTAAAATCATACAGTATTTGTCTCTGGCTAATTTCACTTAGCATAATACCTTCTAGGTCCATCTATGTTGTCACAAATGGTAAGATTTCCTTCTTTTGTACAGCCGAGTAGTATTCCATTGTGTATACCACAATTTTTATCTACTCATCTATTGATGTGCACTTGGGTGGCTTCCCTATCTTGGCCATTGTAGATAACACTGCTATGAACATAAGGATGTGTATATCTTTTCAAATTAGTGCTTCAGGTTTCTTCAGATATATACCCAGAAGTGGGATCACTGGGTCACAACAGAGTTCCATTTTTAATTTTTTTAGGACAACCGCTATTCAAGTGGCTGATCCAGTCTGCATTCCCACCAGCAGTACATCAGGGTTCTCTAAGGTCTTTGCTTCTTCCCTTTTTTCCATGGTAGCTCTTCCCAGCATTTTTAGTTCTATGTCTTTACTATCTTACCTCCTCCTCACTCATTCCCTACCCTCTCCTCGTTATGTCTATGCCTCAGTTCTCCCTTCTAGGTTCTGCTTAGTTTCCTCTCTTTTTCTTTAGATCTTCCTGGTTTTGCTTCATAACAAAATCTCTTTCCTTAAAAAAAGCCACTAGTAAATTCCTTAGACACAAATAAGACATCTTCTGAACTCTGACTTGCCTGCCAGCCCCATTTCTTATATCCTGACACACAAGCCTGGAGGCTCAGTGTCAAGACTGAGTCTTTTGGCCATCTCTATGTCTTCTTTGGAGAAGTGTCTATGCCCATTGACCCAGTGATTCCACTTCTGAAAATATATATGAAGAATCTCAAAACACTAATTCAAAATAATATATGCACCTCCATGTTCACTGTGGCATTATTTATAATATATAATAAAAGCCTAATCTGAACAATAAAGATTTTTTTTAAAACTTAGGCTTTTTTTTCCCTCTCTCTTTTGACTAAGTGACCATAGGTATGATGTGCACTGACCACCAAGGGGCAGACGCTCAACACAGGAGCTTCCCCCTGGTGGTCAGTGCACTCCCATAGGGGGAGCACCACTCAGCCAGAAGCTGGACTCACAGCTGGCGAGCACAGCAATGGTGATGGGAGCCTCTCCCACCTCTGCAGCAGTGCTAAGGAGCAGATAACCAGGTGGTAAGGAGCGAGCAGGCTGGCAGTAAGGAGGAGAGATCCCAGATTGTGAGAGGAATGTCCGACTGCCTGCTTAGGCCCAATCCCTTAAACCAGCAGGCGGACATCCCCAGAGGGGTCCCGGATTGTGAGAGGGCACAGGCCGGGCTGAGGGACCCCCCCCCTCCCAGTGCAAAAATTTCATGCACTGGGCCTCTAGTTATTTGTAATAGCCAAGATTTGGAAGCAGCCTAAGTGCCCATCAGTAGGTGAATGGATTAAAAAGCTGTGATACATTTGCATAATGTAATACTACTCAGCATAAAAAAGAAGAAAATCTTACCCTTTGTGATAGTATGGATGGACCTGGAAAGCATTATGCTAAGTGAAATAAGCCAGTCAGAGAAAGACAAATACCATATGATTTCACTTATATATGGAATCTAATGAACAAAATAAACTAACAAACAAACAAAATAGAAACAGACTCAGAGATACAGAGAACAGACTGACAGCTGTCAGAAGAGAAGGGCTGGGTGATAAAGGTAAAGGGATTAAGAAAAAGGAAAAAAATGTCATAGACAGACAATAGTATGGTGATTAACAGATAATTAGTATGGGGGCTGGGGAAAAGGAAGGAAAGGGTATAGGGGAGATAAATGGTGATGAAGGGAAACTTGACTTGGGTGGCAAATACACAATACAATATACAGATGATGTATTATAGAATTGTACCCCTGAAACTTGTAAATTTTATTAACCAATGTTACCCCAATAAATTCAATAAAAATAAATTAATTAATTTAAAATTAAATAAAAAAGACCGAGTCTTACCTCTGCCTAAAATGTTTTTCCCCTTTCTCTTCTTACCTCCTACTGTTCCTTCAAGATTATCCAGGCTGTCACCTTCCCCAACCACTAACCCAGTTAGTCAAATATTGTCTATGCTTCTGGGTTTAACCTCCTCACCAATCAAAATTCAAGGTGGGACTATAAATTTAACCTTTAAGAAAGGTGTTAAAGATTTTAATGTCACATATAGCAACATATGAAAAAAGTGCATAAAATGAACATACAGGACATCAAATAATTATTTTAAAAATCCGTACAACCTCCTCTGAGGTCATCACTCCCTCAAAGCTTAAGTAGTTAGGTTTAGTCACACCCTGCTTACTCTCCTGAAAATAACCATCAGCCTGACCTTTATACTAATCACCACCTCGATTTTCTTTAGCCTTTTACCAGCTTTGTATGCATTCTTAGGCAATACAGTTTAACTTTGCCTGTTTCTAAATTTTATAGAAATGGGATCTTTCTGGAGACGGCTCTCTTTTGTCTTCTCTTCACTCAAGGATGTGTTTAAGATTCCAAGCTATTACATTCAGATGCTGTATGATATCTTCCCTCTGTCTAGTTTTCCATTGCATGCAATATTCCACCATTTGTTTATTCATTGACGGACCAGTTTGGGGCTGCTAGGAACATTCCTGTGCAAGGATCCTGGCACACAAGTGCATGCATTTCTCATGAATGAGAGAGAATAGTTGAGTCATGATCAGCTTTAGTAAAAAGTGCCAAGCTGTTTTTCCAAAGAGGTTGTAATGATTTGCATTTTTACCTGCGTGCAGTCTGTGGGAATTCCTTTTGACCCAGAAACTCACCAACCTTTGCCCATCTGATGGGCACGAATGGACTTTTTCATCATCTCCGGCTGCCTAGAACTACCCAGTGACTGACGTGTAGAAGGTGCTCCCAAGAATTTGTTAATTCTGAAAGCTCCCTTATGTTCATGAATCACTACAAATTTATCCCAATATCTGGATATTTGCAAGGATCTATCCTAGGAGGACTTGTGGTCAGGTGTGTATGGACAACATCTACTCTGATCATTTCTTTTTCTTTAACATGTAAAAAGATTTGCTGCACTAGTGTTATTGGTATAGAGGACAAAGTTGTGTAAGCCTTTTGCAGAGTGAGGGAGGCTGCAGTGCATCAACCGGCTAGTGCATTCAGCACAAAGGATGGAGACCACCACTGAGTTTCTAAACTCTTGAGCTCAGGGGGAAACTTTCCACCTTGGCCTCACAAAGCAGTTCTGCATTCAAGAGATCTGAGCTTTCCAGGGACTTCTGTGGGGTTCTGCTACCTCCAGAGGCACAATAATACATTCTTAACTAGCCCATGGAGTCCCTCCTTAAACTCTCACCTCACAGTAAATTAATACATGTCCACCAGCAAATTTACTAAAATTACAAGTCTTTATGGATTGATATTTTTATTAAAAGATGTGAAAATGGAACTTTTCGAAAGACCTGACACCGTGTCTTCACGCTTCTCCGGAGATCATTTACTGGAGTGGTCACGGAAGGGAGACAGAGTGAAGCTGTGGAGCATAAAAGAACTGCCACTTGTGAACACATTCAAGAATTTTTGTTAAATGCCAGTGAAGTATTGCTAATAAAAATTTCCCCACCTACAAACGATATTTCCCTGAACTCAAGTGTTCAGTGAATGTATGAATCAATACTCCATAATTTTCGTAAATGCCTTTTGGTGAGAGCCTCTGTAATAAGTTGGTCTAAAAATAGATATCTTTAAATCTCTTCCACCTTCAGTATTTTCTCTTTTAGATAATGTGTTTTTAAAAAGGTTCTTCAAATTGAATGGTAGGTATGTGGGTATCAGAGCAGTTATTCTCTTTAAGAAGAAATTTCCAAAAAGTTGCCAGGAAAAGGGAATATTTGTTGTTAGAAATTTTTGCCCTAACATTCTCAAAAAGTGATGTTTGAGATGTGTAAAATGAAAGAACCTCCAGGCTTTAACCCTTTCAGTTGTCAGTCCCTACAAATCATTTCCTAATTGATGAATGAATCCTTCTTAGTCAGTTACAGTTGGGTCAATGAAACAAGAGGTTAAAACTTCATTCAAAACAATCACATTTGTCATCCTCATCAGCTATGCTAATTTTTTAAAGTCAGGATTAAGCAACTAACTTTTTGCAAGAAAAAAAATGTCATCACCAAGGTGAAAAACATGTAATCAAATGGCAGGGGCTTTTCGCCGAAACCAGTTTGGCTCAGTGGATAGAGCGTCAGCCTGCGGACTGAAAGGTCCCAGGTTCGATTCCGGTCAAGGGCATGTACCTGGGTTGCGGGCACAACCCCAGTAGGAGATGTGCAGGAGGCAGCTGATCGATGTTTCTGACTCTCTATCTCTTTCCCTTCCTCTCTGTAAAAAAAATCAATAAAATTAAAAAAAAAATGGCAGGGGCTTTTACAATAGAAAGAGCACTGGGCTGGGGCTCTGATGGTTCACATTCTAGAACGTTCTCAGTATATGCCTGAACAAAATACTTGAGCCTCATTTTGTATACCTGTAAAAAGAGTGAATAGGTAATATCTAATTTGGGTTTTTGGTTTGTTTTTTTAGTCCAGTCCCTACCTCTTTTTAAATTATGTGTAACTCAAAAAACCTCTCAGGTAAAAGTCAATAATGATTTTCAGAGTCTCAATGGTATGAAACAAATTCCTCTTCTTAAGAAAATAAAATAAAATAAAATAAAATCACATGGAAGTATTAATTTCTGTAATTGATGGATACTAAGTCTCCAGAAATAATGAAAAACTAAAACTTTTTTAAAAATCATAGAAAGATCATAATGTTTTACATATTCAAGAGATAAAACTAAACAAACAAATATACTACACACTTACCAGAATGGCTACCAAAAAAATGTTGGCAAGGAGGTGGAGCAACTAGAACACCATGCCTGGTTGGTGGGAGTTTAAAATGCCATAACCATTTTGGAAAAATGTATGGCAGTTCATTATACAGCTAACTATACATTTGTTCTCTGATCCAGCAATTCCACTCTTTATTATCCAAGAGATATAAAAATATAGGTCCATAAAAAGACTTTACAAGAATATTCATGGCAGCTATATTCATAGTAACCCCAAACTGGAAACTAACCTAGCCTGTCTCCTGTAGTCAAAATGACCTTTCTAAAAAGATCTGGTCACTTTATTCATCCCTCCGTTATTTAAGGTGAAATTCCAAACCCCTTTGCTTGCCTCCTGACATACTCATTTATATTCCTCACAAGAATCAGATGAGTGACTTTGCTTTACTTCATAGAAACGCTCCTGATACCAAAGATTCCTTTGTTTTCTCAGTGTGATGGATATTGCAAATTGGCTCACTCCACCTTCATTTTACATTTCTTTTTCAATTTAGAGAGTTTGGGAAACTAGAGCAACATTTTGCAAACTTCCTTTCACCTGTGGTATAAGGATCTAACGTTATCTTCCTATTAGATATACTACTTCAAGATTTGGAATGTAGGAATAAGGCAGGGTCATCTTTATTTTTGTTATATGGCAAAGCCACAAAAACAGGAGTTTTCTCTGCTCGCATTCCCCATCCAGGGGCATGAGCTATTGAGGTCCCTTGATGAGGCTTTCTAATGCCGGGATTGCAGGTCAGGGTTTCCTGTTTTCCACTTTCTGTCTAGAGGTGGTTGAAGAGGAGGCCACAGTGGCATCACTAGCTGTTGGTATTCAGTCCAGAGTCTTGCATCCAACCTAGTTCCCCTGGTGGGTCAATTCTTTATGGTTCTAGAATCATTCCTGGAGGCCCAACTTTAAACCCATTCTCTCAGACCTTCCAATAATTTTCTAAGATCTAATTTCCTTTATTAAAAATCTTTCCTAATGAAAATAGCCACAGTGGTTTTCACTTTATACACTGAACTCTGACTGATAACATTGTTTGAGTCTGAAACACAAGAATCTAAAAAATAAGATGTTTGGAAATAACATGAACTTACACTTGAGCAGGGATTTCTAAATCTGGAACATCCAACTACCTTAGACACTTAAGAAAAAAATAGACTACCTGACTCCACCCCTAGCCTACAGAAAAAGAATCTCTCTAGGTGGAGCCTAGGATATATTTTTAAAACCTTTCCAGATGCGTATGATGCAACCTGCTTAACACAGAAGTCCAAGGACAGGCACGTCGGAACTGAAGCTGTAAAGGCTCATAGACGTCATGAGACCAAATTGGCCATCTGATGCAAGTCTCAATACTGACATTTTTATATTTCCCAACCTTCCTCTCCCACAGATTACATTATGGTCTGCAGTAATTTATCAATTTAGCAGGGACTCTATTTTAAAAAGCCACCTTCACAGAAGAAAATGAAATAACCTCTTTCAAGACTATGTAGTAAAGTAAATACCCAAGTTAAACTGTGACTTAAAGATCCACAGTGTAATAGTATGACATGTACTACTAAGCTCTTTAATAATATTTTATTAGCTTAAGGCATATTCCAGATACTGTTAATATAACCAGAATAGGATCTCAAAGTAGTATATCATCGAATGAAGGAATAATAAGATTCAAGATTAGAAGCAATATTAAAGATAATTATTTTAAAACAGACACTTAGACTAAAAGGTACAACTTAAAAATAAACACAGAGGTCCTTACCTTGGTCTTTTACTCAGTTGTTGGATGAGCAAAGAGCAATGTATTTAATACAGCACTTGGGGCTCTTTTAAAAGTACATGCCAACATATGTTCACTTGCCTACTTTATGATTCTTTCATTTTCACTGAGGTCTTACCTTGAGATGCTCATTAATCTTTCTCCTTCTGTTGATCCAACTCTATCATAAATAGAGAGTAGAAAAAAAAACAGAACAAAATAACAAAAACCAAAAATCTGTGCTTTAAAAAAAAATGCAAGTGATAATGGAAATGTTTATAATGAACTTAAATCACAAAGCAAAGGTGGAAGGACAGTTTCTTCCAAAAGCACCTTTGAGAGCCTGAGGTATAACTGAGAATGGAAGCCCATCCAACCTTCCAACACGGACAGTTGCTTCCCATTGATGACAAAGGGAGACCACATCTGTGCCCAAATTCCTTTAAATGTTCACCCCTCTTTTGATCATCAACAAAGTTGAGTTCTTTGAAAATTGAAAGACTGGGTGGCTAACGTGAGAGTTAAATATCATAGGGATAGTCTGATCTGAGTTGTAGGGTAGAGAATTTACACCAGTAAGTAAATAAACACAAGAGCCATCTGGGTCTGGCCAGAAGTAGGTTCATGGTTGACAACTTCATACAGATTCTGCATCTGATAAGCAGGGTAAGCAGGGTGTCAGAGTCTGGGGTAGAAACGGGTCCCTGCTTCCTAAAATAGTGATTGTCAATAAAGATTAACTTTACTTGTTCAAACCACATAAAGAAAATCACGCATTCACGCGTTGTAGTTCAGAGGGTGAACTCCCGATCATTCACTAACTTGGCAGGTATTTCCTGGTCACCTAGACTGTGACAGTCACTCTGTGGAGCCCTGGGAGAAGGTGGTGAACAGAAGGGTTTGACCCTGAGTGATTGGAGAGAAAGAAAGAAGAGGCAGAGACAGATGAACCAACAGACAGACAGACAAATAGAGAGGAATATTAGTCTCAGGTGGAGATTGAGGAGAGGGTACTTATCGTTAGTTGAAGGTTTGTTTGGTTGTGTGTTTGTTTTCCAGCTACAGTTTGTTTAAAACCTTTTCAAAAGTCAGGGGACAAGATATTGAAGAAACAGGACAAAGAAGGGAAAATTTTGGGAGCCAGATCCTGGGAAGGCTCACGGGCTGGTTCTGGGAAGTCAGTGAGGGAGGCTGAGGATCCTGTCAGATGATGTCAGTGTTCCTTGTGGAGCAGGAAGCAAGGCTGTAAAAGGACCACCCCGTGGGGAGCTGCCTGGCTTCACGGGCGGTGCCAAAGCAAGCCCAGCCTGGAGTCCACACAGAGGAGAAGCTGCTGAGTTTACCTAAAGGGGATCACTTGGCTGAAACCTAGTTTCCTCCAGTTGGAGGTGGTTTTCAACCTGTATCTTCCTCCCCATAGGCTTCTTTTCTTGGAGCATCTACTTTAGAAAACTTGTCATTAGAACTATTCTCTGATGCTTTGAAATGTAAATTCTTTTAAATGCCTCTTGTTAGTTCTGGGAGCTACTCCTTTGAAATATAACCATCTAAGACAGTGGTTCTCAACCTTCCTAATGCCTCGACCCTTTAATACAGTTCCTCATGTTGTGGTGACCCCCAACCATAAAATTATTTTTGTTGCTACTTCATAACTGTAATCTTGCTACTGTTATGAATCATAGTGTAAATATCTGATATGCAGGATGTATTTGCATTGTTACAAATTGAACATAATTAAAGCACAGTGATTAATCACAAAAACAATATGTAATTATATATGTGTTTTCCGATGATCTTAGGCAACCCCTGTGAAAGGGTCGTTCGACCCCCAAAGGGGTCTCGACCCACAGGTTGAAAACCGCTGATTTAAGACCATAGTGTTTCTTCCTCCCAGCCTCTGTGGAAAGGTGGGAGCCCAACTTTGGTGGGCACCTTGCTCTAAGTTACAAAGCTACTTCTTGTTACTAAAATGCAAGAAAATTTACTTTTCTTTGGGTAAAGCCGGTTAGCAAACACAGATGGACAATAGCACCCTACCCAACTCTGAAAAAAATTCCTCTGACCTTTGTTTCAGCGGAATTGAGTTGAGACTTTAGTTATGGCCTCGCTCCCTCATTGCAATAGCCTTGGATAAAATCATCTTTGCCTATTGAACTTTGCCCAATGCAACTTTCTCTTTGACAGCCCTGGTGAAAGCCCAGCTAATGAACTTTCAGCAGTACCAGGCCCAACATTGTGAAGCTCGTTGTGACCAACAGTTAGTCATCTGCAAATTAAGATAAAGGACTGGGCTGGACCTGTGTGGGGTTTTATAGCACAAGGAAGCAAATGACAAGGATGATGACAGGAAAATTGGTTTGGTGACACATCGTGAGGTTTAGTTAGCTGGGGAAAGAATCAAAGCCTGCTGATAGACTGAAAGAAAAGGGAGGAATCAAGAAATTAAAGAATTGCATGAGATTAAAAAATAAAGCAAAGCAGATGTAAGAAAATTGAAGTAAGTAGCAAGAAGAGAGGCAGCCATTCTCAGAGAGGAGTTGACCCAGTCTGACCATGTCACTTCTCACTAGAATCCCTTTGGTGGTTTTTTTATTGTCTCATGGATGGTTCCTTCTTGTAACGACCACCTCTTCCAACCTCATCTCCAGCCATTTCTGCAACACACACACACACACACACACACACACACACACACGGCATATGCGTGCTTGTGCACACATGTCCCTTCCCCCACCTAAAACAACCTGAAGCATACTGTGACATGCTCAGCTCGGGTCTTTCCTGAACTTGGATGACTTCTGCAAATTCCAGGACTCATGGCTTGCCCTTAACTTCCTTAGCAGTTCTACTACAGATAGGGCTTTTATAGGTTTTTTAAAAATTTCTTTCTCCTTTTTCTTAATTGTAGGTTTTTTTAGTTTGTTTTGGAGAGAACAAGATTTTTACTCCCTGCCCTTAGTTGTAAAATGGAAAACATCTCTTAACTCCAATGAACATTTCCACAGAGGCTGACTCATTTGCCGGCAGGGTTCCCATCTAGAGATTGTCCTGATGGTTTGAACAGCAGGGCGGGCAGAAGAGTGGCAGGCCCGGTCGGGCCCAGACAGCATCAGAGCTAAGCTAAGCAGTGTGGTGGCAGCAGGAAGGGGCAGAGGGAGGGCAAGCTTTACCACAGGAACCCTGAGGGTGGAAACCAAGGAAATCAAATCCCTGAAACAAGTGAAACTCAACATCCAGGCCAGATGAGATTGCACCTGATATGCCGAATGCAGGGCAACACTGGAACACAGTGACAAAAGGTCAAGGGAGTCAGTGCAACTGCCTAAGACTGGATGTTGTTAAAGGAGATAGATGCCACCTGGTCTTTTTACTTGAAGCCTCTACCCTACATGCATTAAAGCATGAACAGATCATTAGGTGCTGAACAACAGAAGAGAGGGCTTCTTGTCACTCACATTATTGAGGGTGGGGTGGGGGACTCAATGCCATTCTTTACATCTTCCAGATAAGAACCATGTGTGTCAGCACCTGCCATGAGATGTGAATAAAGTGCTAACAGATGATTTAAGTGAGATGGGATTTTCATTGTTTTTTCCAGGACTATTCCACTCCATGAACATAGTTGCCTCCCAATAACAGGGCTAAGACAGATGTGAGAAAACTTCTGTAGTAGAAGAATTCACATACAGAACTGAAGATCTCATCCAAAATGTGGTTTTCATGAACGGTGTTAAGAGTGAATTTATGAATACCTGTGCTAAATCCCAAAGGACCTGGGTTCAGCGTCTATTTGCTCTTCTTGGTCTCTGTGTTAGTTTGCCATGATTGCCAGAATAAATACTACAGAGTGAGAAGCTTAAACAATTGATTAGTTTTCTCATAGTTCTTGTGGTTGAAGGTCCAAGATCAAGGTATCAGTAAGATTGGTTTCTTCTTTGGCCTTTCTCCTTGGCTGGTAGATGGCCATCTTTTCCCAGTATTTTCACATGATCTTCCCTCTGGGTGTATCTGTGTTCTAATCTCCTCTTCCTGTAAGCACACTTGTCATTGGATTAGGGCCCACCCTTATGACCTCATTTAACCTTAAATACCTCCTTAAAGACCCTATCTCCACATATGGTCACTTTCTGAGGTGGTGGGGATTAAGACTCCAACATATAAATTTTGAGGAGATGACACAATTCAGCCCATAAGAGATCCCCATTCTTTGGAATCTGTACCCACCTGGGTTATCCTCTAGATTTCATGACTCAGGAATCCAGCAGCTCTTGTCTTCCATGGATTTGCTCTAAGTTCTAAGCTCACTATGGTCTGAGACTGAATGAATCTAAATCTAGCAATTTCCTCATCCCCTGGGAATTTAGGTGAATTTAAACTTAACATAAGGATACTAGAGGCCCAGTGCATGAATTTGTGCATGGGTGGGGTCCCTCAGCTTGGCCAGCAATTGGGGCCAATTGGGGTCATCTCGTCCAGTCTCAATCAGGGCCGATAGGGGCCAGCCGGCCAGGGGGAGGGACCATGGGAAGTTGACTGGCCACAAGAGGTTGGCTGTGGGAGCACACTGACCACCATGGGGCAGCTCCTATGTTGAGCATCTGCCCCCTGGTGGTCAGTGTGCATCATAGCGACTGGTCGACCAGTCGTTCGGTCATTCAGTTGTGCAGTCACTTAGGCTTTTATATATGTATTTATAGATTGATATTCAAGTAAAGGAGGAGGGGAGCAGGAAGAAAAGTGAAATAAGTTTCCTCTCCCAACTTTTCAAACTGTGACCATTCACTGTAAAAAAAAAAAAAAAAAAAAAAAAAAAGCCTCATTTTTAATAATGGAGACTATGTTGTATCATGCTAGAGCATGAGCAGCATGTTCTGTAACCATGTTATTGTACCAGATTTATTCATAAACACTGTGTATCTGTTTCGATTCAGTTAGAGCCAGAGGAAGACAACAAATTTGAAAAAAATCACCAAACTCTGTGGATAATAATGCTATCATAGGCAAATTCAGTCACAGTGTTTGAGTCATATTTAACTTCTTCTTACTTGAGTTAGCACCCTATCTGCGGAAAAAAAAGTCAACCCAATGAAGAATAGTTTATAGTCCTAGGGATTCTGATTCATGACCTACCCTTTCAGTCAGAGGAAATCAAGGCCTAGTGCAGCAACCCTCCATGGACTTTATTTTATCTCAGAAAATTAAGACCAGACTCTAGGTTAGGTTTAATTACATTAAACCTTAATTCTTCCTTACCTTACATTAGCATTATTTATAAGGGAGCAGGGATAAATTGTTATAAGTTGAGAACAAATATAGAGAAGTTCTCCATCCCCAACCCCAACTCCAATCTCTATTTCTTTACCTGACTTTTTTTTCATAGTAGACATGTCTTTGGTTACCTGTTTGGTTTTTTGTCTCTCCTTCCATAAGTCACATGAAAGCAGAGACTTTGTATTGTTTATTCCCAATGACCAGAACAGTACAAAATAGATGTTCAATAAATATCTGTTGGTTGAATGGGTGGAAACATAACTTTTATTCAATTAACTATGATTTAATAAGAAAAAAAAGCACAATCATTTGATATAGGTCTGGCACTGCTAGGGAAGAAGGTGCCCACATCACAGATGTAGCTTATTCCTTGAAGAAACATACCTTTTAAGTTTTTTGATACAAAAAACCCAGCTAAGATATTCTATATTCCAATACTTTGATATTTTATAAGATAGCAGAGCACACAGATGACTATGAAGATAACAAAGAACCAACAAAAGAACCAACATCAAGGAGCATCAGACACCGTAGGTGCTACTGTCTTCATTGACACAGAAGCACCTTTATGCCTGATGCCTTTTAAAACTTTGAAACCAACTAATTCTATCACATCTCTAAAGTCTGTGTGACCTTGTGCAAATTCTTTAATTCCCTTACCTTCAGTTTCTCTATTCACACTATGACATAAAAATAGTACCTACCTCATGTTTAAACAAAATATTAGCAATATTAGCAAGTGATACTAGCACTTAGTGCCTAATAGTCTTGATATTATATATGACATGATTAACATCAAAATTCAAACCCTTGCATTCATCTTCCCTTCTCCTACTTCTCATTATTCCATCCCAATACTGTTGTGTGCCTCCAACTCATCTCCATGATGCCCTTCTCAAGTCAACCACAGGGCCAGGAGCAGGAGGAGACCGACATTCTTGTGCTTCTTGGTGGGACTTCTCCATTCCTACACACCTTTCCCTTCACCTCCTTTGAAGGACATGTATGACCATCTACCTTCCCTCCCTCCGGCTGTGAATTGGACTTGATCAATTCTTCGAATTCCTTGAAGACTTTCGCATAGTCTTAGAGCTTCCGCTTTTACTTCTGTTCCTGGCATCAGTTTAGACAGCTTCACACCAGAATGCACTTATAAAGTGGTTTTGTCCCCGACCCCCAGTGAAGTTTTAAGCCAGCCTTTATTTCTAAGAGTCAGAGGACATGCTAAATGACACCATAGAAATGCAATCAACAAAACCCAGAAGTTGGGAAACTTTAGAACAATTGTCCTGGTTTCTCCAAAAAATAAATTGCAAAGGAAAAATAGAGGGGATGAGGGTGATGATAAGAAACATAGGTTAAAAGTAAAAAGAAACAAACAAATGCAGTGTATGAACTTTTTTGGATCTTCATTCAAAAAAAATCAACTACCAAAAAATAAAAAACAACCTTAAAAAAAAACACATAGAAATTTGAACATTGACTGGATATTTGGTGATATTAAGAATTTAGTGTTCATATTTTAATCTATGATAATGAAATTGTTATTGTATTCTTAAAAATCTCCCATAGTAACAAAAATGTTACTAGAAATTAAGAGGAAGTTCTATAATAATAAAGGATCAATCCATCTGGAAGATACACCTCAAAATACATGAAACCAAAACTGACAAAACTGAAAGGAAGAATAAGAGTTGGATACATCAATACCATATATTCAATAATAAGTAAAAAAAAAAA
Organism: Myotis yumanensis; assembly: GCF_028538775.1. NCBI lineage: Eukaryota > Metazoa > Chordata > Mammalia > Chiroptera > Vespertilionidae > Myotis > Myotis yumanensis. Next base: position 28,118,735 of record NW_027223759.1, on the reverse strand, counting down.
AAAAAAAAAAAAAAAAAAAAAAAAAAAAAGCTAGACAGAAGATCCACAAGAAAATGGAATATTTGAACAACACTCTAAACCAAGTAGTTCAAATACCCTCGCACTTGACACTGTAATGTTAGTATTGTGATTAATATATTAGCATTCTGGCCTAGAAATTTCAGGCTCCAGAACCTCAGGTAATAGTTATTAGTATTTCTGGTCCCAAAAGATTCAGACACCTTCACAACACTAAAAAAAATATGCTCCTTTTCTGGCTTTGCCGGGCTCACCTGGTGAGGCCTCCCAGCAATCAGCAATGGACCTCACTGGCCATGTGGTTCAAAGAGAGGATGGCTGGTGGGGGTGCAAGGGAGGGTGGTCTGAGATGATTCTCAGAAATCACAAAACTTTCTCTTCTGTGCCCTTTTTTCCCCATGGCTTTTCTGAAGTCTCACCATTTCTCACCTTGCTCATTGAAACTCTCCCTGGTACCTCTGCTTCCATCTTCCTTCCTACTGCCCCTTCGTCCTCCTTTGACTTTTTCAATAGTTCCCAAGTTTCCACATTCAAGTTCAAACCACTACACTTAGTTGAGGTAACAGTTTCATTTAATCTGCAACTACTCCGCTCCTACCTCTGCTCCACCCAAGATTGCTCAGTTGGTGGCATGGTTAGTATATTGGGTGAGGCAGTTCTTCATTTTGCAAGACTGTTCTGTGCATTTCAATAGGTTTAACATTCCTGTCTCTTGCCCACCGAATACTTCTAGTACCCCTCCAGACATTGTGACAAATAAAAAATGCCCCCAGATATTTCCAAACACCCTCTCTCTGTTGTCCCTTTACAACTGGGTGGCTGCTACTGGTCCCTCATACCTCAGCTCAAGTATGAACTGAACCATACACAAATGCCATCATCATAGTTCAAGAACATCATACATTGGCCATTTAATATGGTTCAACTGATTATTCTTTACTTCTGGAAGCCCTCACGTCGAATGCCCTTCAGCACTCTGTGACTTTCATTATTCAAGTGCTAATCACCATGTGTCATAATAGCTGGTTCACTTGTCATCCCCTCCTTCTAACCACACTTCTCAACCCTCATTACCTGGGAGCAAAGATCAAGTCTTGAATTTGCCTCTTGGTATCTCAGCTTCCTTTGGCTCAGGGCCTGGCATATAGCAGATACTAAACCCATGTTCTATGAATAAAAAAACAGGATATTGAGCATACTTTCCCTGATGATTCAACGTTACTATTCCTGGGAGATGTCTTCAGAGATTATTGAGCCACTTAACAGGTTTGGGCTCTCCACTAAATAACCCACCACTGCTCTGCTTTATGGATTTGTGTGTCTGGGTTTTGCATCATATCATCCGGGTTCCTGCCTCCAGTGATCTTCCCAGGGGCCTTTGGCATCTGAAGCAGATTGCCCAAGTGAAGTGTGGGGGCACAGCATAAACTTTGGTAACTACACTGGTTCAGGGTCCTTTTGTCTTGTTTTTGGGTTCTCGCTAGCTTTCACACATCTGAAGTCTGTCCTCTGGTTAGTGAGGCTCTATCAGGTTCTAAGAACATTTTGCACGTTCATGTTCTTTTTGGAAACAACTGAAAGATGGCTCAGTAGAACTTTTGAAGTAGAAGAATATTCCTGTGCTGAGATAGATGCCCATTTCTAGATCCCTAGTTGGTGACAAAATGATGGACTAAGAGATTTTTCTCAAGGCAATTTCAAAATGGTTGTTCTGTCTCTGTAGTCACAAAGTATATGGGTACATTTATGTATTTTTTTCTCTTTTGCAGAATGATGTCCTTTTTAATGGTCTAAATGTAGGAAGGGGAAAACATCTAGGAATGTTACAACATTTTAAAAACCTTCTAAAATATCCACGTATTCCAAGATTTTTACATCAATGGACTTTGATCATGCAGACAAATAGGTGCAATTTTTATTTTAAAAGTTTTATATCAATAAACACTGAGCTATGAAACTCAGCTATAGGATCTTTCTAATTTCTGGTTTGGATGACTGAATCAAAAAACCCACTTTCCATTAGAATTCACAGAGAATGAAGTCCTACCTAGACCATCAGGGATAGAGATAAAAGTAATAAGTAGGCAGAAGTAAATAGGAAATACAAATTTTCAGAAAATGTTTATATTTCCTACTAGATCTTTAATTTTTTATCTATCTTAAATACCATATAATTCAAGCAACAAACAATTTTTGGTTATTTTAGTTTTAGTATTTATTCTCATCATTTTTCTCTTTTACAGGTAATTACAACAATTTAGGAAACAAAACTACAAACAGAAGAATGTTAAATAGTTTTTTTAAAAAGAGCTGCTGCTTGCAAAAAACGTTTATATAATCTTATTCCTCCAAGCATAATTTTATACCTCCTACTAAACTAAGTAGCTTATGAGAAATTATTATTAAATAGTAAAACATACACACAAAAAGCCGACATATATAAATAACTTAACATGAAATAGTTTGACTGTAATGCAATGTTTAACAAAGTAAAGTATGATGCAATATGTATCAACTCCATTAACTGGATAAGTCCAATGACACAAATCAGATAACTGCTAAACCCTCAACAATGTGCAAGTGAAACCACCAACTCCAGCGAGGTTCTTTTTGTTTTTGGGCTGTATCCAATTTCATTCCAAAGAGCATCTGTTTTTACATCTTCTTGACTCTTTGGCTGTAAAGAGAAAGAGAAGAAACAAATAAGCAAAAACAGGGTGACTGGCTGGTAGGAAAGGCTTTGGTACCTAACAGTTGCCTCTCATTCCCTAATCTCATCTCAGGATGCCAACCAGCTCTGAGTGCAGATGAGGCCATTGAGGTTCAGAGAGGAAGGGCCTGGACCATCATAACTCAGTTAGTGATGACAGAAACAAGATGTGAACACTTATAGTATGTCTTCAAATTCCATGTCTATAGCACTGTGAAGTTAGGTGATTTCTGTCCATTGATAAAAGGTGGCTCTATTATCATCAATGTAAATCAACACCATTGTTCTCTTTTTCATTGTTTATATTTCAGTTTTTAACAAACGAATGTAAATTATATAAACAGGAGATATTTTTGCAACAAGAATCAAATAGCTTGTGACTATCAAATGCATAGAGGAATTTAGTATGTCGTGTGAAAAAATCACTAAGTTTAAAAAAAATAAAAATGATTTCTAAGTGGAAAAAAGTGAATTTTTGTTTTGATTGTCCAACTCAAATTTCCCTTTTAAAAATTCCTCTGTGCATAACCTGGAAAACACCAGTAAGCCTAGGATCCACTGCTCTGCACGCTGATCTTGCCCCAGATGTTCGGAGAGAGGCTACTAGATTGGGAATGCTTCATACCTGAGGGCGTGCACAACATGTTTCACCCATTTCTTCTTTGGATCTGCACACACAGCCAACCCTTTCTTTGTGTAGAAGCTGAAAAATCAGAAAATTTGATTTGTGTTTAAAGAGCTTCAAATGGCTTTTTCACCAAACATGCAATGGAAATTTCGTATTCAAATTGATAGTTCTATGCACTAAGCATTTCATTTATATCACAGGTGAAACAAAATGCAAAAAAAAAAAATCCATATTATCTCGATAAAGCTTGATGCAAGAAATAAAAGGGATGCTTCTGGAAACCAAGGTCAACAGTAATTGATATAAATGTGAGGAGTCTGTCAAAAGGCTGGCCTGGATTCCTTTGATATTCACAGGGTGAATATTTATATTTTATTACCTACTGCTGACTCAATGGCCCAAAGTAAACTCCCCCCAAACCTGGTAATCTTACTGTTTACTAAACATTACCATTGATATGTCTGTTTGCATTCCTAAAAGGCAATTGTGTACTCTAGTAAATAAAAGCAGCTGGGTAACAGAGACTCAGCGGAACTTGACTACTATAGTTGAGTTTTTCCCTGGCTTCCCCCCATAATTTCAAAACTATTATTTCTTATCTTGTATGTCACTTTGCGCATCAGCTCTTTCTCCAAGCCTTTGAACCCGAAAGCCATGCTGGCTCGGCAGTTTAACAAATGCATTTTTAATGAAATTTTCTGTTCAATGGCAGAAAATAAAGTCCCAGAATATATATATATATATATGTGTGTGTGTGTGTGTGTGTGTGTGTGTGTGTATGTATGTATATATATATATATATATATATATATATATATATATATATATATTTTTTTTTTCAGTAACAAATTATCCCAAAGTATAAATCAAGACTATTATATGTGATAGTACAATTACTCTGAGTTTTTACTTATAGCCTCAACCATTTTCGGGTAGAAGATTATCATTTTAAAGTCTAGTCTATGTTTTATATATTTTCTGGGGTTATCACGTTAGTAGCCTATTATTTTATCTCCAAAATTATTTTGCCCCTACTGTGCTGCTTTTTTTAAAGCAAAAACCTTTGCCTTAGTCCAGTCTTATTTAAAGTGAGCTTTGAGTCAAGTCTCCTTCCGTCACCATGGAAGAAGACTTGACTTGGGGTGGTGATCACACAATGCACTCCACAGACGATATACTGTAGAATTGTACACATGAAGCCTATATAATTTTTTTAACCAATGCCAACCCAACAAATTTAATAAAATTAAATATCTATAAAAAGTGAGCTTTGAAATAGACATGCACTATTAAAACATATCTTTGCCACATCTCATATTTCTGAGTGAAACTCAAAAAAGGCAAAAATTTTTATGCCTGAAATTCCCATGTACTCGATACAATTGAGTTAAAAGCAGTTAATAACTTACATGACTGCATCGATGTCACAAGCATCATTGGCCCACTGCTGTGTGAAGCCCTTGATAAATCTGCTAGGAATGGCTTGTTCTCTATATTGAAGGCAGCAATCGAAGGAGCTTGCTGCTAAAAAGAAATGAACAGTGTTGAGTCCATATGAATGAACTATTTTGTGACAGGTATTATGAAACTACTTGTAGTTGTGGGGAAGCCTAGAATCTGATCTATGTGGTAAACTATTTAAAGGAGGAGTTTCCGTGTCTTTGAGACTGAATTAAACATAGTTCCCAGTTCTCAAAAGAAATAGTTTGTGTGCTGGGAAATTTTGGTTCAATAATATAGTTTAGAGAAGCACATGACTTCTCATAAAAGGGAAAATCTTTAGTAAGAAACACAAACGGGCTCTCTTATTTCAATCCACTATAATTACTCAAGAATATGAGTAACTCTCACATGAAGAAATTCATAATCTTTCAAATTGGCAGATTTTCATCTGTTATCTTGGTGCTGAGTACTGAGAGGAATGAAAGGATAAGACTTTACAAAGGAAAATGTGATTCATAAAAGCTGCTTTTATATGAGCTATAAATAAAGCATTTTGAAATTATAAGAGTTCATAGAAATTTTTCATTTTGTTCATTTTTAGGAATGCACCTGTTGCTAAAAAGTGATGCTCTCTTACAACAATGAAGCAATACTTGGACACTCCTCCTGTTGAATTATAACCTGCTATGAGATAGGGGATAAATGTTATCACGGAGTTGGCAAGTGATGTTCCAGAGGCCTGGCAAGCATGAAGAACTCAGGTGCCATAATCCACCCCTAAGTAATGAGTTTTGAATTTTGCTACAACTATTTAGTTGGGAGATGATAAAGTTGGGGAAGTGGGAGCGTTCCTTACATTTCAGAATGACCCCATTCACAGGTAATGCTCCTCAATTTACACCATCCCAGAAATAGCAGTTTGGCAGTATTCTAGAGCTTAGGGGTCTCTGTGAGCCCACCCACACCCCCCCCCCCCCAACCTGCTGTGATTGACAGCAGAGAAGAAAGCCTGGCCAGCAGCAGGAAACTTTCCCTCCTTCACTCACCAATGAGCTGACAACTCCCATGACTCCCTTTTGAAAACTTTCTAACAGGCTTCTATCCTCTGGGGACACCCCAGATGAGTTCAAGGCTTAGAAGAAAATGAAAATAGTTCTTCCTGCCCTGCGAGCAGAAAGAGTGACACCTACCTTCTGTCTCACTGCAGAAGTGGAATAGCAGCACTGACATCAAAGCAGCCAGGAGCAAACTCTTGCTATAGCCCATCATTTTCAGCTCAAAGAATAGAAGTGCTCAGTGCTGGGTACCCAGGTCTCTGGGGTGTTGTGGTGTTCTGATTGCAACCTGGGACTGAGATGGCACTACTTATAGCAAATATTGGGAATGTACACAAAAGGCGTGTTCTCCCATGGGGTTTTCCCCATTGCTGGACCTGCCCCATCATGTTGTCACACACACACACACACACACACACACACACACACACACACACACGGAAAACTTCCTGCCTGGGAAGGTATGAAGGTCAGTGCTGGGGTGGGGGAGAAGGGGGAAATCCTGTTACATCCTTTGAAGATTCCCATCTAGTTTTAACTTAATCTCTTGTCTCTGCAAAGAGAGGATAAGAGTTAACAATAGTACAAACACACAGGAACATTCCAGAACTCCTATTGTTATACTCTATTTGCTTTCCAAAGCCAATCAGAGAGGGGGAGGACGGAATAGGATTCCAGGCATACTCAGGAACCATTCATAATTGCAAAACTGGAACTCAGCTGCCACAAAAAACCTTGAATTTCTAGGCTACCTTTCAGAGCTGGTAATATAACAATGCTGTAGTAGTTCCCCGATTTCTGTGGAAAATGCTAACCCTTAAGTGAGACTCAAGCTTAAGCTTCATCTTGAATTTGTGACAACTCTTCTAAGAATCTACTACATTTACACGACTCTAATCAATATTTCAGCCCAGAAAGTAATTCCCACCAACCCTAAACGCTTCATGCTAATGTAGTTATATCATTAATCCAAAGTTCAGAAAGGTTGGAAAAGAAGAAAGACTATCAGCAATGGTTAATCAACAAAAGAAATGTCAAATAATAGTGATAATGATAACAATGGCAATAAGCATTCCTAACCTATGATGGTGCAATAAAAATTTTCCACTAGGAAGAATATCATTGTATGCTAGGGACTGGCTTGCAGGACATGTGAACTGTAAAGAAACAACACAAGGGAGCTTTGGGGTGATATAATTAGTGTCTATCCTACAAAGGGCATCTACATGTGTGAAAAATCATAAAGCTGAACATCAAAAAAGGGAATTGCATTATATTATCATCTATACCAGCGGTGGGCAAACTTTTTGACTCGAGGGCCACAATGGGTTCTTAAACTGGACCGGAGGGCTGGGACAAAAGCATGGATGGAGTGTTTGTGTGAACTAATATAAATTCAAAGTAAACATTATTACATAAAAGGGTTTTTTAGTTTTATTCATTTCAAATGGGCCGGATCATAGTTTGCCCATGGCTGATCTATACTAATAAAAGGGTAATATGCTAATTAGACTGGGAGACCTTCCGGGAGCCTTTCCAGACAAAGCCATGGTGGTGGGGCCAAGGCAGAGGTGGTTAGGGGTGATCAGGCCAGGAGGGGAGGGCAATTGGGGTGGAGCAGGCCAGCAGGGGGCACAGTTGGGGGCCATGAGGCTGGTGGGGGGGGCAGTTGGGGGCGATAAGGCTGGCAAAGGGGGCAGTTGGGGGTGGGAAGGCCACTGTGGGGGCAGTTGGGGGCAAGTAGGCTGGCAGGCAGAGTGGTTAGGGGTGATCAGGCAGGCAAGCAGGTGAGCGGTTAGGAGCCAGTGGTCCCGGATTGCGAGAGGGATGTCCAACTGCCGGACATCCCCCGAAGGGTCCCAGATTGGAGAGGGTGCAGGCCAGGCTGAGGGACACCCCCGACCGATGCATGAATTTTGTGCACTGAGCCACTAGTTTTTAAAATAAAATATTGACATCATTAAAAAAAACTGTGCACTAAACACAAATGAATTAAAAAATATATACCCTCAGCTCTAATTGATTTGGCTCAATGGATTGAGCATCAGCCTATGGACTAAAGGGTCCCAGATTTTTTTGAGCCTCAGTTGCATGCTTGATCCCCGACCCCATTCAGGAGGCAATCAATTGATGTGTATGTTTCTCTCTGTGTGTCTCTCCCCCTCCCTTTTACTCTCTAAACATCAATGGAAAAATATCCTTGGGTGAGGATTAACAATAACAACAACAATAAAAAGATACACCATCAAATAAAAAAAAAAAGAGAACTGGAGTTGCTGTGCCTGTAGCTTAAAAAGCATATTTTAAAACACAAATGTTACAAGAAATAAAGAGGAAATTTCATAATGATAAAAGATCAATCCATCCAGAAGATATAAAAATCATAACCAAATATACATCAACAACAGCACCTCAAACTACATGAAACAAAAACTGACAAAATTGAAGGAATAGACAATTCAACAACAAAAGTTGGTATGTCAATACCATATTTTCAATAATAAGTAGAAAAACTAGACAGAAGATCCTAAAGAAAATAGAATACTTGAACAACACTCTAAACCAAGTAGACCTAACAGACATCTATAGAACTTGGCCCAACAGCAATAGAATAGGCATTCTTCTCAAGTGCATATGGAACATTCTCCTAGCATACATCATGTGCTAGGACATAGACCAAGTCTTAATAAATTTAAAAGGATTAAAACCATAAAAGTATGTTTCAAACTACAATGGAATTAAATTAGAATTCAATAACAGAAGAAAATTTGGGAAATTCATAAATACATGGATATTAAACAATACATTCCTAAGCAACCAATGTGTCAAAGAAGAAAGAAATAAAGGAGAAAATACCTTGAGAGGAATGAAAATGAAAATGCAACATATCAAAACATATGTGACTTGGCAAAAGCACTGCTCAGAGGGACACTTATAGCTGGGATAAAGGAAATAGGGAATAGCAAAACAATAGAGGAAATCAGTGGAAACACTGGTTCTTTGGAAAGATCAAAAAAATAAGAAGCATTAACTGCACTAATCAAGAAACTAAAGGGGGAGGGACAGAAGAATGGAGAAAAGACATATTGCTAAACTTGGGAATGAAAAAGGGATATCTCTACCAACTTCAAGACATAAAAAAGGACTAAAATGGAATATTATAAGCAACTATATGCCAATAAAGTAGACAATATAAGTGAAAGGGACAAATTACTAGAAAGACACAAATTGCCGAAACTGACTTAAGTAGACATAAAATGTTTGAGTAACTCTATAACAAGTAAAGATATCAAATTAATAACTGAAAACATTTCTACAAAGAAAAGCCCAGACATAGATGACTTCACTGGTAAATTCAAACATTCAAAAAAATTAAAACCAATTTTTCACAAACTTTTCCAAACAGTAGAAGAAGAGGAAATAATTTCTAATTCATTCTATGAGGATAGTATTACACTGATATCAAACTAAGAAAAAAAATCACAAGAAAATTATAGGTGAATATCTCCTATGAATTAAATACAAAAATCCTCAACAAAATACTAGTAAACTGTAACTAGTAACATATACAGTTTAAAGGATCATGCACCAGAACTAAGTGGGATTTATCCTAGGATATGTAAAACACACAATATTAACAGAATAAAAAAACAAGAACCATACAAAAAATATTTGACAAAATCCAACTAGGAATTGCCTCATCAAACTAAGAATAGTAGAGAACTTCCTCAACCAACTAAAGACCATCTATGAAAATCCGACAGCTAATACCATACTTAATGTTAAAAAAACCAAATGTTTTCCTCCTGAAGAAGGTCCAAGACAGGGATGTTTGCTCTCACCACTTCTATTCAACATTGTGATAGAGGGTCTAGCCAGAACAACTAGACAAAAAAAAAAGAGGAAAGGCTCCCAGATTGGAAAGGAAGTAGTGACTATTTTAATTTGCAAATTAAATAATCTTGTATATAGAAAATCCTAAAGAATCCACTAAAAAATTATTGGAACTAATAAGTTCAACAGAGTTACAAGATTCAAGACCAATATATAGAAATCAATTGTATTTCTATACACTACCAGTGCATAACCTGAAAATAAACTTAAGAAAACAATGACTACTATAATAGCATTAAAAATATTAAAATACCTAGGTATAAATTTAGGAAAATAAATTAAAACTATAACTGAAAAACTATAAAACATTAAAGAATTAAAGAAGCCTTCTAAATATATAAAAAGACATCTCATGTCACACACTAGAAGACTTAACATTGTTAAAATGGCGCTACTCCCCAAACTGATCTACAGATTCAACACAATTCCTATCAAAATACCAGCTAGCAAACTAAAAAAAAAAAAAAAAAAAAAAAAAAAAAAAAAAATACCAGCTAGCATTTTTGCAGAAATGGTAGAGCCAATATTCAAATTCATATAGCATTATAAGGGACCCTAAAGAGCCAAAACAATCTTGAAAAGGAAGAACAAAGTCAAAGGACTTACACTCCCTCATTCCAAAACTTACTATAAAACTACACTAATCAAGACATGTGGTACTGGCATAAGTGTAGACACACAGATCAATGGAACAGAATTGAGAATCCACATATAAATCCCCATGTCTATGGTCAACAGACCTATTCAATGAGGGAAATAATTTTCCACAAATGGTGATGGGATAACTGGGTATCCATATGTCAAAGAATGATGTTAAACCTCTACCTCATCTAAATATATCAAAATATTAACTCAAAGTGGATCATATACCTAAATATGAGAGCTAAAACTATGAAACTCTTAGAAGAAAACATGGAAGTAAATCTTCATGACCTCAGGTTGGGCAATTGTTTTTCAAATACAGCACCAAAAGTTCAAACAACATTATAAAAATAAATAAAAAATACAAACCTGAACTATATCAAAACTATAATCTTTTATGCTCCAAAGGATACTGTAAACTGTGAAAAAACAGCCCATGGAAAGGTAGAAAATACTTGTAAATCATATCTGATAAGGGTCTTATACTTACATCCAGAATATGTGAAGAGCTCATGCAAATTGAAAATAAAAAGATAAATAAACCAACTCAAAATTGCATAAAATATCTGAATAGTCACTTCTATAAAAATGTATAAATGATCCCACTTCTAGAAATATATACTAAGAATCTCAAAACCAATCAGAAAGAATACATATACCCCTATGTTCATAGCAGCACTATTTACAATAGCTAAAATCTGAAAACAGCCCAAGTGCCCATCAGGAGATGGTACATTTACACAATAAAATACTATACAATTGTAAAAAAGAAGGATCTCCTACCCTTTGATACAGCATGGAGGGACCTGGAGAGTATGATGCTAAGCAAAATAAGCCAGTCAGAGAAAGACAAGTATTCCATGATCTCACTTATATGAGTAATCTAATGAACAAAATAAATTGACGAGCAAAATAGATACAGAAACATGGAAGCATGGAACAGACTGATGAATCTCAGAGGGAATTGGGGAGGTGGGGGCAGGAAGAGATTCACCAAAGAACTTATAGGCATATATGCATAACCCTTGGACACAGACAATAGTACACTGAAGGCCTGGGGGAGGGGGCGGGTGCTGAGTGGAGGGGATCAAAGGAGAAAAAAAGGGGACATATGTAATACTTTCAAAATAAAGATAAAAATTTTAAAAAGATGTATAAATGGCCAGCAAGCACAGGATAAGATACTCGATATCTTTAGTCATTAGGAAATTATAAATAAAAAACACAATGAGATATCACTTCACACCCACAAGAATGGCTATAATCAAAAAGACAGATAATAAATGTTGGCAATGATGTGGAGAAACTGAACCCTCATACACTGTTGATGATGAAATATGATAAAGTCACTTTGGAAAACAGTTTGACAGTTTCTCAAATGGTTAATCATAGAGTTGCCACATGATTGAGCAACTCCACTCCTAAATCTACAGCCAAAAGAAATGATAACGTATGTCCACAAAAAAACTTGTGTATGAATGTCTGTGGCAAAATTATTCATAATAGCCAAAAAGTGGAAACAATCCATGTGTCATAAACTAATGAATCTATAATAATAAAAGCGTAATATCCTAATTAGACTGGACATCCTTCTGGACGACCTTCTGGATGAAGCCGGGCCTGCAAAGGGAAGCCCAGGTCCCAGGTGCCGGAGGGAAGCCAGTGCCGGCAGCTGGGGGAAGGAAGGCCTGCTCTTGCACGAATTTTGTGCGCATCGGGCCCCTAGTAGATAAATAAAATGTGGCATATTCATACAATGAAATCATATTTGGCAATAACCATGAAGTTTTAATGGATACTATGATATGGATGAACCTTGAAAACATTATATTAAGTGAAAAAAAAAACAAGCCCAAAAGGCCCCGTGCTATATGATTTCATTTATAAGAAATGTTCAAAATTGACAACCCTATAGAGACAGGCAGTAGAATAGTGATTATCTAGGGCTATTGGGGTGTCATGGTAAAAGAAGGGGTATGGAGAGTGACAGCTAATGGCTATGTGGTTTCTATTTTATTATTTTTTTCTAAAAATAAATAGTGATGGTGTTTTCATAACCTTATGAATATACTAAAACTCATGAGTTGTGCACTTTAAAAGGGTGAATTTCATGGCATATGAATTATACCTCAATAAAGGTCATAACAAACAAAAGAATCGCCTACACCTACCTACATTACCTCTCACTACAGCCCACAGATCCTCTTTCTTTCTTCACGACAACTCTTAGTTGCTTGCATTCCTAGTCATTTCTCCTTCCTCCATTCCTGTTGTCACTCCTCTTACCCTCCCTCTCTCTCATCTTTTAATCACATTTCTCTCTTCCTCTCTTTTTAATAACTGTAAAAGAGAACTGATATTTGATACTTTTTAATATTAATTGCAATTGTATTTCCCTATGCTTACTTTGATAGTTGTGTCATTTTAAAGTTATCACTTAAAAAATGTTTTAAATGTGAGCTTCAATTGATTTTTTGGGTCAATGCTCATACTAGTGAGAAGGTTAACATAGAAAATTATTTCAAACCTAATTTGTTAGAAGGCTATTTAGCACACTAGGCTTTATTTTCTAGCCATTCTTTTCAAATCTCAGACACATTCCTGAGTCCTAATTCCTACTGCAGTAGAGTCTCTGTTTCTTAATCTTTTTTTTTCCACAATTATTCTTAAGTGAAAGGTACTTAGTAGTATATACCAATGGATAGAACATGGTGACTGAATTCAAGAGGACATTTAATAAGAACATTAAAACACACACAAACAACTAGAAAACAAGGCAATATGGGGTGACATATTCATATTATATAAAATGTTTTCAGAGAAATTGTTCACAAAATGTGATCACTTGAAAGTCACTTAACTCCCCTTCCATATCTATGACAGATAAACATAAAATATGTCCTGCTAAGGGAGTTCCATCTTTCTACTCTTTCTGATAGGGGTTCCATTCTTTGAAAAATGGTAGGAGTTCCAGCATTTATTGAGCACCGACTAGATGACAGATATTTTAGAAGGAACATGCTATGAAAGCAAGGAGGCCTGATATTTGAGTTCTTTGGGGAAGATGGGGACAAAGGATCAGACAGCCCTGAGCTTTGTGGCTTCCTTACCAGTGGGTCCTGGCCTCAGCTGAGTTTCAGGGACAAACATGGTCCTTAGAATGGTTTTTTAATACCTACTGAATTATAGAATGTCTAAGCTGGAGAAGCATGGAGACCGTCTAGCTCTATACTTTTTAAAGATGAGGACCCTGAAGCAAGAAAGATGTTTGCCTTTGTCAGTGTCAAACCATGAGGACTGGAGCTGAATCTAGAAATCAGGTCCTCTTCCCTAGGTCAGTGGATTCTTCCTCATTTCCTCCTTGAGGGTTTATTTTCTGATTATCAAGTGGATGGTATTGTATATCATTAGCCAACACTTTCATTTCTTTCAGATAGTAATATAAATTATACTTTCCCTGTGGGTTTAACCATATGCACCAAATACTAAGATTATTAAAAATAAAAATAACCAGCCACAACTTCAATGGAACAATACAGGTTCACACAACAACTGATTAAAACAAATCAAGCATCTTGTTTCATCCTAGTTTGGGTCCCCTGAAAGCAGAGCTTGAGGAGCCAGTAATTTATTTGTGATATAATCTCAGGAACTAAAAGTGAGGGAGGGAGGTGGAGAGGGGACAAGCCTTCAAGGTCATTCTGTGGGCACTGGGGAACTTATTCCACTAGTACCTCCTGAGAAACAAACCGCTGCCTTCCAGAAATTATTTCCCCGAACAATGGTGGGTGAAGTATTTTTTAGCTGATTCACATCCCTCATTATTTGGGGATTGTCGCCAGGAGCATTAATTGCCCCCAGGGTTTGAAGCTGTGCTTGAGGTGGGGAAATTGGTTTCAGCCTTCTCCCTCATCCTCTGAGAAGGTCTTAGAGCAGAAAGACAAGCAAAGCATGCTCAAGGTAAGTTGTTGTCAGTGTGATGTGGTCTAAACTCATGACACTATAGCTGGGGCTGAAATCAAAGGTGGACTGGGGGGGAAAAGTGACCTGGATTCTAGAGATAGCCCCTACGAATGACTTTACAAAGCTGTTTTAGAACCATCGATGTTTAGGTAGCCAATTGGGAAGAAAATTACCCCCTGTGTATGCTAAGGCCAGATGATTCCTCCAGACCCCAGAGGACAGCTTGGTTTGGTATTCAGTATCTCCAGAATATATTGCATAGCCACAAGCCATGTGTCCCATGTATCCTTAGATAAAAGCTCTGGCCCGTAAATTCATTACGTTGCAAAGCTGTGTAGTCATACTGAGAAATGCTTATGTATCAGATGCAGGAAAAGTAAGACCTAATCATCCTGGGGTTCTCAAAGAGGCCTGAAAAAAATCATCATTGCTACTAAAGAGACTGTCAAGAGAGGAGTGGCCAAAGAATGTCACTCCAGCATGCAGTGACAGCCAGAGCCAAGGTGCTGGGACTCAGTGAAGCTTCCTGAAGGAAAAGCACTGTGATAAAGATGGTTCCACTGCAGCTTCAGGCCCAACATCAAATACAACCTATTTGTCAGTGTATGATACTTCCAAGAATTCTTACAGATATCAGTTTTCCAAAAAATATGATGCTTCTCTATAAAAGCCACTGACAGACTCATAACTTGCTCCTTTTCAAGAACCAAAGAGATGCCTCTGAGAAACTGTTAAAGCAATGGTTACAGGACAAGTAAAACCAGAAGCCAGCTCTGTTCTAAATTTCTGCAGGGTTGTTGTTGAAACCAGTCAAAGACCCCATCACCAGTCCACTGACAGCAGGTGTTATTACCTCAGGAATGGAGCCTTGAGAGTTGCCAAGTCAGTTTTTTTGAGTGAGCATTCTTTGCAGACACCGGAACTGATGACCCAAAAAGTGGTGTATGCTCTATATGTGAAAACCACGTGATCCTTTTTTGACTCTGTGAGCGACCATCCAGTTCAGATTTCATTTCTCTGTAGAAAGAGGAATTGATATAAATTCTCCTAACTCCTCCCTGCATTGTTTATCCTGACCTGGAGGCTTTTCAGTTGCCTCCAGTTTTCCACCTTCTCAATTTCCTGGAGCCTCAGAAAAGGAATCTCCAGTAATGACATGCAGGAAGAAATCCACAAAGTCATTAAAGGACTCACGCTAGTCACCAGCTGATGCAAACAGTGACAAAGTTCCCAGTGCATGGCCATAAAACAGCCGTGGGCAAACTATGGCCCGCGGGCCAGATCTGGCCCTTTTGAAATGAATAAAACTAAAAAAAAAAAAGACCGTACCCTTTTATGTAATGATGTTTACTTTGAATTTATATTAGTTCACACAAACACTCCATCCATGCTTTTGTTCCGGCCCTCCGGTCCAGTAAGAACCCATTGTGGCCCTCGAGTCAAAAAGTTTGCCCACCCCTGCCATAAAACATCACCTTTCCCAAAGCCATCAGGTGAGAAGATGGTGCAACAAGGCTGAAAAACGAAGAAGACAGTGGTCCTTCCCTGCCATCACATCTTCTCTAAGAGCAGAACTGCCTTTAATGTGCCAGCATTTCAGCCAGTGGTGGCCTCATCCAGATACACGTGCTTGGATTTGTCTGTAACCGCCTTCCCTGCCATGGGGTCTTCTTTCTCGCGCCTCTAGACACACCCCAAGTGAGCTGGTTTCCCACTGAGGCTTTCAGCACTTTGCTCATGTCCAGCTCTTCAATGATTTTATTAACGTGTTCATTCCTTGCCTGACTCTTCATTTTGGCCAAAGGGCTGCTGAAAACTCTGTGTTCTCTTTCCATCATCAAAGTCCCCATTACATTATCATCTAGGACTACATAACCTGTGGTATATTTGAAAATGGTAGGCTGAGGGGTTCCATTCAGCAGAATAGTTCCAGAGAGACCACAGGGTCCTCTTATGCAGCCAGTATGCCTAAAAATGGGGATTTGGCTACCCTCTAGGGCAGTGATGGCGAACCTATGACACCTGTGTCAGAGGTGACACTCGAACTCATATTTTTGGTTGATTTTTCTTTGTTAAATGGCATTTAAATATATAAAATAAATATCAAAAATATAAATCTTTGTTTTACTATGGTTGCAAATATAAAAAAATTTCTATATGTAACAAGGAACCAGAGTTAAGTTAGGGTTTTTCAAAATGCTGACACGCTGAGCTCAAAAGGTTCGTCATCACTGCTCTAGGGTCTCAAGGTAGCATTGATAGCAGGTTTCATCTCACTAACATCCTTCAAAATCTCCTCAACGGTTCTGACCACCTACGACATCATTCTTCCCCTTCACTTAATAGCAAATATTATGAAAACTTAACACAGGTCAAACAGATAACATTGCAGTCTTCAGAGGGCCCAGCAGATGAAACTTTGGTGCTTATTTTTGACATTGGAAAAACAAAAACATTCTTTGCAGGCATCTAGAGAACGCCTTTTCTCCACTGCGCTGCCACGGGATGAAATGAATCTTTCCGATAGAATTCTCAGGGGGATTCTGATGTATGAAATTGCTAGGGCTACTTCTTTCCTGCTGTGGAGAACCACCTCTGCTTAGTCTTGGGTTATAAAACATACACATGCATGCAGGCATGCACACAATGTACACACACACAAATATACACATAAACCCTAGAAATGGAATTTTAGGGTCAAAAAAATGTGTACATATTTAATCATTTTTGAGACTGCAAATTTACCTACCAGAACTCTACAGTTGGGAAGGCCCAATTCCCTGTACATTTCACAACATCCAGAAATAGACACAGTAGGGTTTTGTGGAAGCAACTACATCTTATTCTTTATTAAATATGGGTGTAAAATGTGGCAAATGCCTGAATGTTATCAGCTACCGTGATATGTCTTAGCCTCTACCTCATTAACTGCTGGGAACTTTTTATTGTTATTTTTTTCTGGCACAAACAGAACCTTGTCTGTGAAATGTATATGCTCCACCCTGAACTCATAAAGTGCATGTTTTGCCAGGGAAATCGAAGAACCGGAAGAATAGGACCAGTGGGAAGGTGGAGGGCAGCCCTTATCACTCCTGTACTTTCCAAAGGAGCCTCTGGGTCCTGAGTATATTTATTTAACAGATCAAAGATTTTAAATATGTGACTGAGTTATTGCTCTATGATGAAATCTGGGTAGCTCCCTATTGTAAATGTGAAAATTCCCCTGCGTGCTTTCTCGAAGCTGACATACGGAAGCCATCTATAATAATCTGACGAGGCAGAAAATATTTGCAAAGGAATGCTGCTCCGTCAGGGGCCGAGGCCACGTGTTCCACCAGAGCCCTTAGCTTTGCGTCAGAGCTGGCAGTTTCCACGAGGTCCTTATGAAGGGCATCAGTTCAATGGCCGTGTTCCAAGTTCTAATACGTGGTGTTTAGATACTCCAATATGACGTAAGCTCACTATGCTTCTGTAGAGGAAGGGTCAGCTGTCCAGTGGTTGTCCGTTTCTGGACTTTCTCGAGGAAAGACTAAGACTGATTGATCACTTATTTAAGGCAATCGGATCTACTAAGAAAGTAATCAGAAATGTTTGCAAAAATTACACACAAAACTTCTTTGCAGCACTACGTAGAATAGAAAAGAAAATGAAAATACCCAAATGCTGAATAATAGTTTGTGATTAAAATAATTATGGGATTGAATAATATGTTGCCACTTCAATAATTTTGAAGCATTTTAGGCAAGGGGAAAAATACTAGTAACATAATGCTAGTGAGAGTAATAGGATGCAAAATTGTAAATAACATGTTAATCCACTATGGAAAATTCTGAGTGTTCATACTGACGCATGACAAAAACAACACTAAGACCTTAAGGAAATTCACCAGAGTGGAGAAAGAAATTATCTCTAGTAGTTAGAGGCTCTTCCTCTTTATTTTCATACTGTTTCTATGTTTATCATTTTTTTTTACAACAAACACATTTTGCTATTATAATTAGAAAAGAAAAAACTATTTTCAAGACTACATATTAAAAAGAGCCACATTTCCTAGTATATGCAGTAATGAACTTAAAAATATAACTTTAAAGAGTGACTTTTATTGATAGTTTTAATATTTTCTAGTAAAAAAAATGCCACTGCGGGAAAAAGAATAACCTTGTTTCTTGGAATACCTCATACCAGGCTTCCATGAAAGTACTACATTGAGCCTTGCAAAATTTTCACTGTCCTCCTAACTTCACTGATAGCCCCAGAAGAGACATAAATATTGCAGGAGAACATCAATAATACATTATATTTTGTGTTCGAATTTGCAGGATAAAATAGGTAAACACTAACTGGAAATAGCTTAATGGGCTAGTAGCTTTTTCAAAATTCAATAGTGAAGTCACTTTGTTAGGTTAGGAAAATATGTTCATAAAACAGTTTTAGAAAAACAAGTTACTTTGATAATGAGAACTCAAGCATGACTAATTAGCCACACCAATAACTTGCTGTGTGACCTGTGACACACAAACCATGTGGCCCTGACCAAGCCACTCCATGTCGCCTCAGCTCTGCATCTAAAGTACAAGTAAAATGCATAGCCATGTGTCACTGCCAGGACTGCTGAGGCAATCGAAGTGAAAGCGCTTTGTCCCACCTAAAGAGAGAATCAACGCAAGCTATTGTTATTGATATTGTTTCCACCACACTAAGTAAAGGGGTCAAGGGAAAAGACGGTCTTGGTGATTGAGCTCATAATTGAGTTAGAAAGATAAAACATAAATCAATGAAAAGGTACAAACAGCAAGCACTTATGTAGCAACTTACTGAGTCACTTTTATAAGTACTTCATATACATTAATTTAGTTAATTGTTACAATAACATTGTAAGATTGGTGCCATATAATATGCTAGTATTATTTCTAGTTAACAAGTGAGGAAACTGCAACAGAGAAATATGAAGTAAGTTGCCCAGAGTCACAGGTGGCAAGTGACAGAAGTGAGATTTGAACCCAGCAGTGGAGGGCGAGACAAGAGGGGTGGGTGGGGAGGAAGAGCAGGAAAAGGAAAGAGAGGAAGAAAGGTAAAGAGAGAGAAGAAAACAAGGTTCTAAATTCTGTGTTTCAGATTTTATGTTATTAAAGGAGATTTATTAGTTAGGAAACCACCAACCTATCAGAAGCCCACTCTGCTGAGCACTCTCTGGGAAACAAAGATATTTATCTGTCAAGAATTTAGTGATGCATGAAAATATTAAAAGTAAGGTGGCAGAATATGGAAATCTAGCGTGTGATACTTTTCACAAAAGGAGACTTGTTCACTTTTTCTCTCACTAGTATTTATAAATTTTGTCTGAGGCATTAACAGGAGTTGGTGTTTCCTTGGCTAGGAGAGAAAATACATACTCAGAATGGGGAAAAGGGCTAAAGATAAATAAAACACTCTCCATGTTGGTACAAAAAACTTCAGAAGTTCCCCTATGTGGAAGACCACCTCCTGGCATCTGTAAAAATTTCTTGTGTAAAATAAAACCAAAAAAAAGCAAGTCACACTCCACTCCTATCCTGTCATTGCAGAGGGTGTGTAATCCACCCACGGTGGGCATGACACCCTCTGACAGAATTTTCCCCAGCACGTGTGCCATTCCGCCAGGAGGGCTGGCCAGGACTCCTCAGCGCTAGCTTCCTCCTCGGCTTCCCCTCCTGCAGTTTCAAGACTGCTGATCTTTTTGGTCTTGCCTTTCTTGTGACCTATTTACCATTTCCTGTATTCCAGGAAGAGACTTGATTTTGGGAGTAGAAAGTATCTGTCAGCCTCCAGGCACTGCCGATGCTTGAGCACTTGAACTAAATCCAGGGAGCAGGAGTGACTAAGAGCAGCTGAGCAGGATCCCCCCAGGCAGCACCCAACCCCTTTCTCTCCCTCCGGCTGGGGGAAAGAGGCTCCCAGACTCAGACAGGTGTTCCAGATGAGTTTCTCAGAACCAACCCCTGGCTGTGATCAGCATGAAAGAGGTAAAATAAGTGTGATTCGAATGAGGATTTGGAGATGAGGAGGGAAGGGAGACAAATTAATGCCAGATACGTGTTTGCCGCAGACGTGAGAGAGAGACAAGCATGGAGGGGAAAGGGACTGTGCTTCTGTCTCTGAGGATTGCCCACCCTTCTTGGAGCCAGGTATTCAGCCTCCCCACCCCCACTCCCCACTCCCCACTCCCCACTCTGAATGTGTCCGTAACTAGAGTGGATAAGATTCACCGCACAGATCTACAGGTTGGGGGAGACCCTTGGAAGGTGGGAGGGCCCTCAGTTGCTGAAGCTCTGCCCACACCTGTTGATGTGTAATGCTATCATCCCAGGAAGTATCAGGAAATTGATAAAACTCAACACACACACACACACACACACACACACACACAGTCCAATTTAAAAGTGGGCAAAGGACCTGAATAGACATGTCTCCAAACAGGACATACAGATGGCCAATAGACATGTGAAAAGATGCTGGATGTCACTAATCATCAGAGATATGCAAATTAAAACCACAATGAGATATCACCTCACACCTGTCAGGATGGCTATCAACACTAAATAAACAAACAACAAGTGTTGGCAAGGATGTGGAGAAAAGCGAGCCCTCCTCCACTATTGGTGGGAATGCAGACTGGTGCAGCCACTGTGGAAAGCAGTATAAGTTACCTCAAAAAAATTAAAAATGGAACTGCCTTAAACCCATAAGTTCCACATCTGGGAGTATATCCTAAGAAACTCGAAACACTAATTCAAAAGGATATATGCACCCCTGTGTTTATTGAAGCATTATTTACAATAGCTAAGATTTGGAAGCAGCCCAAGTGCCCAATAGATGAGTGCATAAAAAGCTGTGGTACAGTTACCCAATAGACTACTACTCAGCTGTAAAGAAGAAGGAAATCTTACCTATTGCAACAGCATGGATGGTCCTGGAGAGTAAAACGCTAAGTGAAATAAGCCAGTCAAAGGACAAGTACCATATGATCTCACTTATATGTGGAATCTAGTGAACAAAATAAACTAGCAAACAAAATAGAAACAGGCTCATAGATACAGAGAACAGACTGACAGCTGTCAGAGGGGAGGGAAGTTGTGGTCCTGGGTGAAAAAGATGAAGGAATTAAACAAACAAAAAAACTCATAGACATAGACAACAGTATGGTGATTACCAGAGGAAAGGGGAGTGCCGGGAGGTAGAAGAAAGTGAAAGAGGGTAAATGGTGATGGAAGGAGACTTGTCTTGGGTGAACACACAATACAATATACAGGTGATGTATTATTGAATTATAGACCTGAAACTTACATAATTTTATTAAACCCAATAAATTCACCAATTTTTTAAAAGAATTATTAATAAATCTAAGAATCCTTCTGGTCTTGCCTCTCACCCAGAAATATGGACAAACTGATTTATAGGTCTTTTCCCCCTATATCTTCCCTCATTTCTGAGTGTCTCCTACTATTGCCTCACCCCCACATGGCCCATCACTATTGTTAGATGTTCATGTCTTATTGATCATTCAAGACCTAATTCAAAGGCTACTTTCTCAGGACAATTTCCATATTTGGATGAAATAGTTTTTAACTTTGAATTTCTGTGAGACTTTGCTTTTTATCCACCATAAGTACCTGCATTATCCTGTCTTTATCTGTACAGCACCTCACAGGGGGTAGAGGTTCAAGATACGTACCAGATGAACAAACCAACTTAAGTCATCTTCTATGATTCACACCCCTTATTTCCCATATCTATTGCTCACAAATGACTTTACACACTTCACACTTGGTTTCCAACTCATTTCCCTCTCTCCCACCACAGCTAACCTGGTCTTGGGTCTCAGAGCTCTGTGTCTGTATTAATATGGTAGTTATCTGAAACAACCTTCTCACCCATGGCAGAATTGAAGAATATTATCATAGTCCTGGCTGGGTAGCTCAGTTGGTTAGAGTGCCATTGGTATATATCAAGGTTGTGGGTTCAATCTCTGGCCAGGGCACATACAAGAAGCAACCAATGAATGCATAAATAAGTGGAACAATAAATCTCTCTTTCAAAAAAAATGATAAATAATTTTTTTAAAGCATCATGGTAAGATTATTATGATAATGACATGGAGACTTGTTCTCTATTGTTCCAGTTGGTTGGTTCCCAAGGACAGAAAATGAGGATGGTGGACTAGTCCACCTTCCCTAGGGGGTTGTTTTGGAGGAAAAAAATCAGGAAAGATCATTTTATAGCAGCTTGACCTTAAGAGAAGGAATAAATGGGAAAGAAAAATGATGATGGAGAGGTTACATGAAGAGAGTGAGGTAAAGAGTTTTGGGGTTTTTATGTAGTTGTTATGGCAGCAACCATGAGTTTGAACTTTTAAAGAAAGGAGAAAATTAAAATTAATAGCTCTCCAATATTTACAATTTAACATTAGGTCCTTTATAGATCCACCATGTCCTCTCAATATATACTTTCCATTGAAATAAAGTTGGCTTCCTTTGTCATAACAACGGCTACTAATTATTGAGTATTCTCTATGTAACATTGTACTTATACTATATAGTCATCATTCTTTAGGTACATCTTTCTATACCTCCCTTAGAGAGATATTTGGAAAATTTAGTACCTGATCCAATGTCACTCAACTCATAATATCAGAGCAGAGACTTAAACTCTGATCAGTCCGGACCCACCGTCCATGCTGCTTCCCCAACAGCTGTCTCTTCCATATTGGTCACAGAAGGAGTAAGATGGGGGTTATCACTGCACATCTTACTGTCAAGCATCAAGCTAAGCCACCCAAGTTAACATAGCTAGACTACAATAGAATTAGAATTTCAACCCTGATCTACCTTATTACAAAAATCCAAGGTTCTTCAACTATTCTGCTTTGATTTAGCAACCTTGCTTCTCTCTGTTCCCTATATTCCTTCCCAAACTTCCATGGGATTACTATAAATAATCCTGTCTTCCACAAAGCCTTTTCTTACTATTCTCACTTTATAGTTAGTTATCACTTACTGAAGTTTGTTATAATACTTCTAACCTACAGGATTATTTACCTCAGTTTTATGAATACCTAGGACCCATGGATGAACTTTAAGATATTTATAAAAACCCAGTTATTGTACATCTATATTGGGTCCAGCCAACACAATTTTGAAGAACAAAGTCAGTGAACTGGCACTACCCAATTTCAAGGCTTACAATAAAGCTACAGTAATCCAGACAGTGTAGTGCTGGTGAAAGAATAAACAAGTAGACCAATAGAACAGAATAGAGAGACTAGAAATAGACCCACATATGTATACTCCATTGATCTTTGACAAAGAAGCAGAGGTAACACAGTGGAGCAAAGATAGTCTTTTCAACAAACAATGGCAGAAAATTTGGACATTCATCTTAAAAAAAAATCTAGACAGAGACTTCTAACCTTCATGAAAATTAATTCAAAATGGATTATAGACTTAAATATAAAATGCTTTTACATCTATAAAACTCTTAGAAGATAAAATAGGAGAAATTTTAAATGAACTTGATTACAGTAATCACATTTAGATAAAATTCCAAAGGCATAATCATGAAAGAAATAATTGATAAATTAAATTTCATTGAAATTAAAACTTCTGCTCTGTGAAATATTTGGGATTTCCCTGATGACATATGATGTGGAGCATCTTTCCATATGCTAATTTCCTATCTGTATATCTTTTCTGGTGAGGTATCTGTTAAGGACTTTGGCCAATTTTTAATTTTTTTAACTTTCTTATTGTTGAATGTTAAGAGTTCCTTTAGTGTTTTGGATAACAGTTATTTATCAGTTGTTTCTTCTGCAAATATTTTCTCCCAATCTATGGCTTATTTTCTCCACATATTTTTTAGCACAACAGACTTTTTTTATTGTAATGCTGGAGAGGATGTAGAATACCAGAAACCCTTACTGCTGGTGGGAATGCAAAAACGATAGTTTGACAGTTTCTTATTAAACTAGACAAAATTTTATCATTAGATCATCAATCGCACTCCTCAATATCTATTTAAATGAGTTGAAAACTTACATCCACACATTGATATTTATAGCTATTTATTCTTAATTTCCAAAACTTGGAAGCAATCAAGATGTCCTTCAGTGGGTGAATGGATAAATAAGCTGTGGTTCATCCAGACAATGGAATATTGTTCAGTACTAAAAATAAATGAGTTATTAAGTCATGAAAAGACATGGAGGAACTTTAAGTGCATGTTACTAAGTGAAAGAAACCAGTCTGAAAAGCCTTACATATCATATGATTCCAACTACATGACATACTGGAAAAGGCAAAACTATGGTCACAGTAAAAAGATAAGTGGTTTCCAGGGTTGGGGATGGTGGGAGGAATGAATAGGTGGAACACAGAGGACTTTAGGGCAGTGAAACTCTTCTGTATGATACTACAATGGTAGGTACATGTCATTATACATTTGTCAAAACCCATTGAATGTACAACACCAAGAGTAAATCCTTATGTAAACTATGGATCTTGGGTGTCAATGTAGGTTCTTTGTAAGAAATGCAACACCCAGATGCAGGTTGTTCATGGTGGGTAAAGCTATGGAAAAACTTAGGGGGTGGAGGGGGCAGATAGTATGTGGGAAATCTCTGTATATTTTCCTCTCGGTTTTGCTGTCAACCCATAACGGCTCAAAAAAATTAAGTCTTAAAAAATATGTTGGGTCTATGTATGTAGCTGCACTCATTTTTCTGAGAAGGCAGGTCATAATTTTCATTAGAGTCTTCATTGATTCTATAACTGCCTTGGGGCATTTCTGCTAATCCTTGGATTTACTTTGGGGAAAAAAAAAAAGTCCTTACTCTTCATGTCTCTGAGTCCACCATGCAAAAAGGACTTTCAACTGCCCAGTGTTTTCTGTAACACAAAGTGGGCTCCAAATTGCCCACACTTGTTTCCTTTGGGCAGAATTCCAGGATTCCTATTATTGGATACGGTAATTTCCCAGCGTTGGCACTGCTCTCCTTTCCTCATTCAGATAATCATGCTGTGCTGTTGGACTGTAACTTAATTCCATCTCCTTAGAAAATCTAACCAATACACTGTTCCCAGACCCATTATCCCCGGCCTTCCCCACTCACACTCTGCCAGGCTGAGCAGGTAGTTTCCTGGTACTGGGATCAGTGCCAGTCAATTCTGGTGGTTTTTGTTCATTCCCGAAAAGGAAAACCCAGACTTGTTGAGAACTGGGAAGAAAGTGGACCCATTTTATTCCTCTCATCTATTTTTTTTTAAATATATTTTATTGGTTTCTTACAGAAAGGAAGGGAGAGAGATAGAGAGTTAGAAACATCGATGAGAGAGAAACATCAATCTGCTGCCTCCTGCACATCTCCTACTGGGGATGTGCCCGAAACTCAGGTACATGCCCTTGACCGGAATCGAACCCGGGACCTTTCAGTCCACAGGCCGACGCTCTAGCCACTGAGCCAAACCGGTTTTGGCTCATCTATTTTCTATCAGTTCAGAGCTTCAAGTTAAACATGTAAAATTGTTCTGGAGCAAAGAGGGTTGAATGCTCAAACCCACAGTAAAATTTCAGTGTTGTGAGTGACTTTAGAATTCACTCCCTTAACTCAACCAATGAGTCACCCATACACTGAAGAGTTTTGTCAAACTCTTAATACAAGTTCATTGCAGAGTCAAGATAATATTTTTCCAAACCACCTGCACCACCAACTCCAAGTTATACACATGTTCTTTTCTTACTTAAATCAGTATTTTTCTAATTCTATGTTCCGAAGCTTCTTCGTCATTAAACCAGGAATTTGTGGACACATTGAATGGGACCAATTTTCCTGGCTAGATGCCTAAGTTGAATAATACAGATTAGATATAAAAACTGTATAGTACCCAGTCTGAAAAAAAAAGGTAAATTAAGGGGGGGAGGTAGAAGACGGTGAAGGGGGGTATAAATGGTGATGGAAGAAGATTTGACTTGGTGTGGTGAACACACAATACAACATACAGCTGCCAAATGGCTTCATGGTCCAAAGTCTAGCAACTGACTCTCTTCTGGGCTCAGCTGCAGGATCGCTAAAATATTGCATCTCAAAGAGAGCTCTGGTGCAGAGGGCTGGCTATGCCGTCCAGCAAGCCCGCCAAGGGCAGGGCCGAGGTTCTTTGTTCAGCAGCTCACATGCTCAGTTTCTTTATGTTGGGAAACGATCCATCCCCAAAAGTTCTATCAGCTCAGCCAAACCTCTTTGCCTCGAACTGCAGTTTCCCCGGGAGAGATGAAAGGGAGAAACCGCTGACCAGATTCTTGTCTTGCTCTTTAGAGGACTCATGAAATCCATGTTCAAGAAAACACTGAGATAGTCAAAACATACTTGCCCTTAGGTATTGGGATTGTCTCTTCCTGATGTCATATGGATCTAGGGGACAGAAATTGGGGGCAGGAAGCAGATTGGGGGACAGGAGGTAGGTTAAGGGGGCAAGGTTGTGATCCTGGGGTTGAAGCTGAGTGGATGCAGGAAGGCAAACGGCATATCCTAGTGAGAAGGGCAGGGGTCTTAAGACAGCACTTGAGATGAGGGTGGGTGCATAGGGATTGCTACGTAATTTGAGAACCAGAGCATGCTGGATATCTACTTCATTTTTCTTTCCTTTGGGTGAGAGGATTTCTTTAAAAGTACAATGAATTTCACCTCTCAGCTAACCCGGTTCCCAGGCCTTCCATGCTGTTTGGAGTTCTGGTTGTCTTTTGTGGTCCAGAGCAGAGTATTGTCTCCAAGTCCTGGTGTGACTAGCAGCCCAATAGAAGTGATTTTCCAATGTCCTCTAAGTCAGTGGGCCAGGATCTTTCTATTTAGAAGGAAGAAAATGGATAAATGGTCTCTTTTTTAAACACTTACGTAGCTCTTGCACACATTAGGTACCAGGCTTGTTCTAAGTGGTTTTCAAATATTAACTCATAATATATGAAATTTCTTTCTTAGGGAATTTCTTATCTATTGTTTATTCAGTGTCTCTCAAAATAATATGTGAGAACTGCTCATACCAAAATCACGGGATTCTTGTTAACATGATGGTGTCTAACCCAATTCTAAGTCAATCCCTGTAACAACCATGTGAGATAGGCTTATCAATCCACATTCTACAGATGAAAAAAAGTGAAACTCAGAGAAATTTGTATCTGGTCTGAAGTCACATTGTTATTAAGTGCCACAAACAAGATCAAAACCCGAGTCTGCTTGACCCTAAAGCACATGGTGTTTCAGCAACAACACAGCACAGCATTAAACCCTGAGGGCGAATGAGCACATTGAGGCTACCCTGCTACAATCAATGTCAGCAGCAAATCTGGAGCATCTATCTTATGCAAAGCACTCCAGAAGGCACTGCCCATATTTCAAACGTGGTACCTTGGGATTAATGAAATATTCTGGGACAAGGATGACTGGAACCAGAGCCTGGGGTGGAGTGGATGGAAACTACAGCAATTGGGAGTTGTGTAAGTTGTAGGTCACCCAGGAAGAAAAATGTGTTGTCAGGACACAAAGCATGAAAGAAACCGGAGTGTCCCAAGAGATGTCAAGTAATCTGTGGAGGGGCCTTCCCAATAAAGTGGGTAAGGATGCAGAGAACAAAGGGGAAATCCAACAAGAGTTTTCAGGACAGGGTTGGGGCCCTGGGGTGAACTGATAAAAGCACAATGACATAGAGACTAAGACAGGGGCAGCCTCCAGGACTGTGACCTGAGACACAGCGTTGGCCCCAGCAATCAGGGCAGAAGCCCCATAATCACAGCAGCAGCACGGGGTCAGGCTGGGTCAGTGGCAAGGGCCAGAGTCCTAGTGCCTTGCTCCGAAGAAGCATCTTCCAAACTTTTCTGTGGACCACCTTTGTCCCTGGAGATGCTGAAGGGTAATTTTGGGTGGCCCTGGGCTGATCGATGTTACTTTACTGATGTGTTTGCAGAGGCATCCACATACTCAGGTTCATTTTAAATCTCCAGGAGGGGAACATCGGCATCTCCCAGATGTAGTTGATCACAGAATTCCTTCTTTTGTTTTCTAACGGATCATCTATTGTTAACTTCTGAAATATCAAAACGCTATTTGTGAAACAGTAAGATAATGTTTCTTAAATCCATTCCTCATGCCCCTGGCTGAGAAGAGGTCCCTACAGTGAGCAGTGCTGTGCCAGCAGGTGGGGATCCAGGTGTCCCAGCTGTGCAGGGGAGGCTGTGGGGCTGGGAACCAGGCAGGACCCGACGACACAAGGCCCAAGATGGATAGAAACTATCATTTCTGCTTTCAAGAACTTTCCACTCTACGGAAATCCACTCCTTCCAAGGCAGCAGCTGTCTTTTTCTCCTACTTCACCAGATCACACCATCATCTACATGACATGTCTGCCAGCTTTCTTCTCCTTTTTTCATGAAATCAATCATTAAAGCCCTACCCAGTTTGGCTCAGTGGATAGAGCGGCAGCCTGCAGACTCAAGGGTCCCAGGTTCGATTCCGGTCAAGGGCATGTACCTTGGTTGCGGGCACATCCCCAATAGGGGGTGTGCAGGAGGCAGCTGATGGATGTTTCTCTCTCATTGATGTTTCTAACTCTCTATCCCTCACCCTTCCTCTCTGTAAAAAATCAATAAAATATATTTTAAAAAAAGAAATCAATCATTAAAAACAAAATGTGGTGTATCCATACAATGACATATTTATCCGCAAAAATTTAAAAATAAAGTACATATGCCACAAAGTGGATGAACCTCAAAAACTTCATGCCAAGTGAAAGAAGCGGGACACAAAAGACTACATAGTGTCTGATTCCATTTGTATAAAATGTCCAGAAAAGGGAAACCCAGAGAGACAGAGGTGGGTGAGTGGTGGCCCGGGGCTGGGCGAGGGGGAAATGGGGAGTGACTAGCCAAGCACTGGGGTTTCTCTTGTGGGAGATGAAATGTTTTAAAATAAGATTGCGATGGTGATTGCACAATGCTGTGAATAGATTTGAAAACATTAAATTGTACATGTTGCATGGCATGTGAGTTAAATATTAATAAAGCTGGGAACCTCCCACATGCCCAGCTCACCCTGGGAGCTAAGACAACCTTTTCTTTCGGTGCTATGTGCTCAGGGTTTGAAGGAATTGGCACTCCTTTTTGGGTTAAGTCACTAAAACTCTGAATTGAGGAAAAACAGCCTCCTCCTGGCTCTAGCCCTATAACACTTAACCTCGATAAAGTAAAGTGATTTTCTAGACACTCTTCCTAGAAGCCAGCTGTCTTCTAGGCACGTCCACCGTGAGAGATAACGGAGCTCTGGATGCTGCCACTCACCAGGTATTCGGTACTTGTTTAAGTCTTTCAATAAAACAAACTGATTAAATTCCAAAGATAAACCATTTAAAAGCTTTGACTCCTAGAAACTGTCATGATCATGAAAAACAAAGAAAGACAGAAGCTGCCACAGGCCAGAGGAGGTTCAGGAGACAGGCTGACTAAATGCAATGTGGTTGCGCAGAGGAGAGCCTCGATCGAAGGCTGTGCGTGGAAAAACAATGAAATCCCACCAGATCTGCTGTGGATTCACACGACTGTGCGGTGAGAGTCTCTCAGTCCTCATCCCTGTGCCACAGTTACGTGAGCTGGCCACCTTCGGGCAAACCGGGACCCGTCACTATGTCCATACTTTTCTACAAGTCTGAAGTTATCCCAAAAGAGCAAAATTTAAAATAAATAAAATGTCTATGCACAAACTTGAGCTCAGACAAAGCAGACTTCTTTTGAAAATATATACATATGTTTTTATTGATTTCAGAGCAAGGGAGAGGGAGAGAGAGATGGAAACATCAAAGATGAGAGAGAATCATTGATCAGCTGTCGCCTGAAAGCCCCTTACTAGGGATCGAGCCCGCAATCCTGGCATGTGCCCTTGACCAGAATCAAACCCGGGATCCTTCAGTCCGCAGGCTGACGCTCTATCCACTGAGTCAGACTGGCTAGGGCAGGAAGCAGACTTCTTTATTGTTATCTTTTAAGCTCTGTTTTCTCTTTGCTCCTGTTTTTCCGGAAATAATTTAACTTTCACAAGACCTTTCTCCACAGTCTGATCCAAGAACCCAGTCTATAGTCACATCCAAGAACCCGGTCTTCTTCCTACTGGTTCCTAATGCCCCATGTAAGCCTTTCTGGTCTTTTTCTCTCTGTCTCTTGAGAGAATACTTCATCTCTTTTTCTTACCATCTTCACTGCGTAAAGAATTCAGAGGAAACTGAGGCACTGTGGGGCGGTGGCCTTGGTTAGCTGGGTGGCTTTTAATCACTTCTAACTCCACCACAGACAGACCATCTCAGCAAGAATTGGATAATACTTCAACCATTGTACAATCCTGACTGCTCTTTACCAGGGTCTTTTTAAAGGTCAAACCACCCCCTGGAGATCTAAAACCTTGGAACAGAAGCCATGAATTTGTACTGGCACATTCTTGTACTTTTTCTTTTTAAAATAATTCTTTATTGTTGAAAGTATTACATATGTCCCCTTTTTTCCTCCATTTACCCCCTCCAGCCTGCCCCCACCCGAGGCCCTCAATGCCCCATTGTCTGTGTCCATGGGCCATGGGTATATGCATACAAGGTCCTTGGTTGATTACCTTTTTTCTTTTTAAATGAATGACTTGTTAGAAGTGATGCAAAGAAAGAACAACAGGTAGAAAATGAATCATGGGGATTGGGACTGCACTTGTCAGCACACAGGCAGGAAGAAAAAGCTGAACCAAAACATATAAATGTCAACTTCTTTTTTTATTATTATTATTACAAGAAAGACCTTTACTGTTAGTATCACTTTCCATACCAGTGTTGAAGGTGTGGGAGAGAATTTTCCCAGTTTCTATCAGAGGAGGTAAACTACCACAACACCAAGGATAAAATTTTAACATCAATGTGTCTTGGAAATCAGTGTTGACAGTGTTGACACTCTTCAGTCATCAAAAGATTAAGAACATAGAAAACTCCTATAACTCCAGGTGGAATGAAATGGAAGATTATTACTCAATGATGGAGACAAATGAGAACCCAATACCCTTTTCATGATTAATGGAAATTCTGATTGATTTTACCAGAACTTTAATTTTAAAAATTAAGAAATGGAAAACAATAGACTTGTCATTTCCTCTTTTATATTATTTGTCT
This sequence comes from Myotis yumanensis, assembly GCF_028538775.1. NCBI lineage: Eukaryota > Metazoa > Chordata > Mammalia > Chiroptera > Vespertilionidae > Myotis > Myotis yumanensis. Next base: position 28,087,172 of record NW_027223759.1, on the reverse strand, counting down.
CCTTTTTCTCACTAGCTTACCTAGAGTTGAACAGTCTTTCTAGGGTCAACTTAGATGTGGGAAAATCTGCTATGAAAAGTGACCTACTTAGAGTGCAGTAATATTGTCATAGAAACTTCAGAGTTTGAGTAGGACGACTGCTCATGTTTCAGACAATGAAATGGGGCCCGGGTTGGTGAGTCACCTTTCCAGAGTGAGCTGTCTAGTGTATGGAGAGCTAGGACTCAGACTCCTATCTAGGTCTCCTAACACTCTGCCTGAGGAACTCCCCTCTCCTTCTCCATCTCCTTTCTTCTTCTCCTCCTCCTCCTCCTCCTTCTTCTTCTTCTTCTTTTTCTTCTTCTTCTTCTTCTAGCAAAGAGATAACGGAGCTCTGGATGCTGCCACTCACCAGGTATTCGGTACTTGTTTAAGTCTTTCAATAAAACAAACTGATTAAATTCCAAAGATAAACCATTTAAAAGCTTTGACTCCTAGAAACTTTCATGATCATGAAAAACAAAGAAAGACAGAAGCTGCCACAGGCCAGAGGAGGTTCAGGAGACAGGCTGACTAAATGCAATGTGGTTGCGCAGAGGAGAGCAAATTTATTTCATTTCAACCACAGAGTGAGTTAAAAGCAGATTCAGAAATAAAGTCCCCAAGCTATTAACTCAGTGTTCTACTCACTCAACTAAAAAGATAAAATGCTCAGAAATGGAGAAAGGCTAAAGTAATTCAGCATTACATTTTTCAAAGAGGGGTATTCATAATTATAAGAAGAAGGTCAAAGGAGAAATGAGAGATAATAGGTGCCTGTTATTAAAAAGCAACTATTTAATTATCATGTTATAAGCAGTCTATTTATTTTGTACTATTTGTTTCAGAGAAAAAGTGATATTTTCAAAGAAAAATTGCATTCATATTCTAGCCCATATTCCAGCAATGTTTCACCCCCCTGTCTATGAAAATTATAGAGTAACTAGGTATGCAGAAAGCAGAGTACCATGATCTCAGCACCTGCTACCCGAAATAACCTAAGAGAGGGAATTGTTTCCCTAAGCAAAATGTCATGGTAAGTGGATAAAATGACAGTACAAAATGACAAGGACACAGAAGAGACAGCTAAAGTGCTTTGCATTAAAAGTCAACAGAAACTAAAGTACAAAACTGTGAAACTTCTGGAAGATAACATGGAGAAAATCTAGATGACCTTGAATATGGCAATGTTTTTTTAACTATAATACCAAGAGCACAATCTATAAAATAAATCATTGATGAGCTGGACTTTATTAAAACTGAAAACTTCAGCTCTGTGAAAGACAGTGTCAAGAGAATGAAAAGACAAGAAAACCACAGGCTGGGAGAAAATATTTGAAAAGAGACATGTAATAAAGGATCGTTATCCCAAATACACAAAGAATTCTTAAAACTCTAACAATAAGGAAGAAACAACCCAATTAAAAAATGGTCCAACACTTTAACAGACTCCTCACCGAAGATATACAGATAACACACAAGCATATGAAATGATGCTCCACATCTTATGTTATCAGGAAAATTCCAAATTAAAACAATATTGAGAAACCACTCCACACCTAGGAGAATGGCCCAAATCCAAAGCACTGCCAACACCAAATGCTAGAGAGGGCATGGAGCAACAAGAACTCTTATTCATGCTGGTAGGGATACAAACAGTGCAATTTGAAAGACAGCTTGGCAGTTTCTTACAAAACTAAACATACAATCCAGGAATTGCACTCGATAGTATTCATCCAAAAAAGTTTAAGACTTATGTCCACACAAAAACATATATGTATAGAAGCTTTATTCATAAATCCCAAACTTGGAAGGAATCAAAATGTCCTTCAATAGATGAACAGATGAACAGTGGCACATTTCAGCGCTCAAAGAAATGAGTTATCAAGCCATGGAAAAGACAGCGGGAACCTTAAATGCATATTACTAAGTATAAGAAGCCAATTTGAAAAGGCTACATAATGTGTGATTCCAATGATATGTCATTCTGGAAAAGGCAAAATTATGGAGTCAGTAAAAAGATCCCTGGTTGCCAGGAAATTGGGGGGTAGGGAAGAGGGATGAATAGACAGAGCACAAAGAATTGTTAGTGTTATAAAAAAAATAATATGATGCCATAATAATGGATAGATTTCATTATACATTTGTCCCAAACCATAGCCTGTATAACAACAAGAGTGAACCGTAGTGTAAACTGTGGACTTTGGATGGCAATGATGGGTCAATATAGGTGTGTCACTTGTAACAAATGCATCTCTCTATTCTAGGATGTTGCTGGCGGGGAGGCTGTGCGTGTGTAGGGGTAGGGTGTACATGGGAAATTTATCTATGCAAATATTATGGCAGAAGTGCAAACTATTCATACAATATAACCTACCCCTTTCATCACACCAGCCAAGGAACAAACAAATATGACTCCCTATAGAGCTCTCTCTCTCTCCTCTCTCTCCTTCCATTTGGTTTCTGGTTTGGTTGCTTGTTTTGCACTTTGAGTGGAATTTGCATTACCCTGGGGACCTCAAGGAGAAATGTAAATAGAATTCACTTATACGCATCCCAGCAGGGGACAAACAGATAACCCAGAAATGTCCTTTGCTTTACAGTGAGGAGCCAGTGGCTAAAGGAGGCAAGTAGCTGGCCCCAAATTATTCAGCTGGTTGGAGTCCAGCCAGAGCTCCTGATCCTGAGATCAATGCTGAGACCACTACATTTACTCATTCTTTTTTTTTTTTTAATATATTTTATTGATTTTTTACGGAGAGGAAGGGATAGAGAGTTAGAAACATCGAGAGAGAAACATCAATCAGCTGCCTCCTGCACACCCCCTACTGGGGATGTGCCCACAACCAAGGTACATGCCCTTGACTGGAATCGAACCTGGGACCCTTGAGTCCGAAGGCCGATGCTCTATCCACTGGGCCAAACCAGTTAGGGCTACATTTACTCATTCTAAAACCTGCCTCTAGTCCACCAAGCATTCGAGCACGTTCCTGGGGCCGTTCAGTGTTTCTGACATGGAGGAAAGGAAACACTGCCCCGAACTCCAGGAGCCTTTTCCCCGGCTGAAGCTTGTGGCCTGCTTGAGCTCGTGTGGGCAGAGCAGAACCTCAGTACAGCTCAGGGGATGCGTGGTCAGAGGGAAAAGGAAGTTCCAGAAGTGGGGAAACTCTGAGGAAAGCACCTACCCTCAGAGCCGGGAAATCAGCGGAAGTCCTCACGACAGGGCCAATTGTAACAAGACATGAAATAGAAAGGTAAGCATTATAATAAAAAGCACTATTGCAAAAAAAAATGTATTTCCAGCAAACAGATGTTTTGTTTGCTAGCAGTTCAAATTCCTAAAGAATTCTAAAGGAAGTCCTTTCTTTGACCAAACTACCCTTCCTAAAGCTAAAACATTTGCTTTTAGGGTAGTTATGTTGGCCCTATATTTTGCAAATATTTTTCAGATCTGTGAGATTTCCCCCCGACTAGACATGATCCTCTCAGTCCTCCAGTTTGACTCCTGTTAAAGGAAATGGCTCTGTTACTGAAGGTACCCAGGGGCTCAGTCGGGCACCTGTGACCATGACCTTAGCAGGCCAAGCTAACTTGGCAGATGTGATGAACGTTTTTAAGCTGGGAAGGTTTCCCTGGATCATTAGGGCAGGACCTACATGGAATCACAGGTGTTCTCTGCAAAGGAGATGGGGAGATCTGACCCCATCAGTCAGTCCTGTTCCTATTAGTTAAAGTGACATGGCAATGGAAGGGAGAGGTTGAAGAGATGCCAGGACAGTTAGCGTCAGGGAATGCATGAGGCTTCCAGACACTAGGGAAGGTGGGGAAGCAGATGGTCCCCCGGAGCCTCCAGCTGGAGCCAGCCTTGCCCACGCCTTGTTTGTCGGTCACTCGTCAGCCAGCGGGCTGGTTTCAGACTCCTGGTCCCCAGAACTGCAGGAGTATAGAGGCGTGCTGTTTGGAGCCACCATGTGTGTGGTTATGCAACACAGTAGCAATAGGAAATTAATATAGTTCATTAATGATTACCTTCCACAGGGTGAACCAAGGCATGTTATCATTTAAACACAAAGAAACAGAAACAAACCTGGGCTGCAGAGAAATAAATAGAGGGTGCCTGGCACAGAGGGAGCTCCCTTCCCCACCCCCCCACCCCCACTTCCTGGTTTGGCCCCTGAGGCCTCACTCAGAATCAGTTTACACATTAATTACCCCAGGGCCTTTTCCTCCTGCTTTTCAAGCTGCTCTCAGGACAATCCCAGGGCCTGGAAAATTCCCACATTAATCAGTGAGCCTAGAGTATAATATCACTGACAAATTGTAAGCCACATAAGAGTGCCCTGGCCCGTGTGGCTCAGTTGGTTGAGCATCGTCTCATGCACCCAAAGGTTGCCTCTTCAATTCCCAGTCAAAGCACATGCCAGCTTATGGATTTGATCCCCAGTTAAGGTGTGTGCAAGAGGCAACCAATTGACATTTCTCTCTCACATCAACGTTTCTCTCTCTCTCTCCCTTCCTCTCTCTTTAAAATCAATAGATATATACATTTTAAAGGAATTTAAAAATTAAAAATAAAGCACATATGAACAATTTCTAAGCAATTCCCTTTAAATCCTGATTTAAGTCGTGAACAAGTTGAAACCATCCACAGTATTCAGCCAGAGTGAACTTTAGCAGAAAAGGAGGGCCACAGAGTTCCCTGCTCTGCTGTACATCTGATAGTTCCCGATCTTTCTTCTGGAAGTCTGGCATCCCATAGCCCGGCCCTGGGCATCAGTCAGTCCTGTTCCTATTAGTTAAAGTGACAGGAGAGTTTCCACTTCACCAGGTTCTAGCCCCAAGGCCCACGTTCTGATCTCTGCTTGGGACCCAGGCCTCAAAGCCTGGCAGTCCACATCAGCCCTGGAAGGAAGAACACTCCTCAATTGAAGAATGTGAAGGCCCCTTCAGCATCAGTCATCAGTAGAGTAGTTCATTTAATCTCTTTATCCTGTTATTTACTAAATAGAAATAGCTCAGGAGTAAAACTGTGAAGAAAGTTGATAATAGTTAAGACATTTGTGAAATTTGTAAACCAATGAGACTTCATAGCACCCCTCTCCTTTCCCTTTCTCCATCCTATATAATAAAAGGCTAATATGCAAATTGCCCGAACTGCAATATGACTGGTCGCTATGACACGCACTGACCACAAGGGGGCAGATGCTTAACGCAGGAGCTTCCTCCTGGTGGTCAGTGTGCTCCCACAGGAGTAGCACTGCTCATCCAGAAGCCGGGCTCATGGCTGGTGAGTGCAGCAGTGGTGGCGGGAGCCTCTCTTGCCTCCGCGGCAGCGCTAAGGACGTCTGACTGCTGTCAGTCAGATATCCCCTGAGGGCTCCTGGACTGCACGAGAGGGTGCAGGCCGGGCTGAGGGAGCCTCCCCAATACACGATTTTCAGGCTCGAGCATGGGGCCTCTAGTTTCATATAAAGCACTAGCCAGACTTTCCCCAGGGTGTCTGAAGACAATAGAAATTAACATTTTGTAGCTGGAGGAGGGACATAGGAGGAAACATTTGGATATTTGCTGACAATAGGAACAATGTGTATCATCTCTGGCCCCAACATTCTGCATTTGTTCCCCTCACTGCTTCTGTCTTCTTATTACAAAGCATTTGAACAAGGCGCCTACGCCACCCCCAGTCTCAGCAAATATCGTCATTTTTGAGACCCAGTGGAGAAACCGAGTCAAGCAGCGTTCCCAAACCACAAAGCCTGTTTCTAGCAAACGTGAGCTCGGCGTGCTTCACACACACTGCCTTGCTTTGTCTTTTATGTCATAAGCACCCAAGAAGAGTGTCTTTATCTTAAAAGAATCTCCATCTTATTGCATCAGCCGACTAGACTTCAACCTGTGGTCTTCTATCTGAAATTGGTACCCAAGAATTGCAAACTCTTAAACATGGCTGTACTCCAAGAAAAGAAAGTAACATATTAGAGTCTGCAAGCTTACAATGCTTGGAGAGTCTGTGAATTCCTGTAAGGAAGTTAGTTTTTTCTCTGTCCTTCAGGTCCTCCTGTACCTACAGAATGTCCCCCCAAAAATGTATACATACTTTTCAGTAGATTCTATTACATTTTGAAAATGAAATGCATTTTAATAAAAACTGCCTTTAAAATTATTCAAAGTGTATATACATTTTGGGGGAATATCCTCTATACTAATAAAAGGGTAATATGCTAATTAGACTGGGTCGACCGGATATCTTCCAGATGTCCGAATTCCTTCTGGACAATTAGGGGGTGACCAGGCCAGCAGGGGGGAAATTAGGGGGTGACCAGGCAGGCAGGGGACCAGTTGGGGGCAATCAAGCTGGCAAGCAGAGGCAGTTAGGGGTGACCAGGCAGGCAGGCGAGTAGTTAGGGGCAATTAGGCAGGCAGGCAGGTGAGCGGTTAGGAGCCAGTGGTCCTGGATTGCGATAGGGGTCCCGGATTGAAGAGGGTGCAGGTCAGTCTGCGGGGACCTTCCCCACCACCATGCACGAATTTCGTGCACCGGCCTCTAGTATATATATATTTCTTAGAGGGTCCAGTGCTGTCACTGGAAACAACTTACTTTCACCCCAACAGCATGGGCAATGTTAGGGGTCAGAAAGGGATCTATTTCTGCCTGGTCTGAGGCTTCAGTCAAAAGTTGCTGTGAAATTTCCTTCAATTTCACATCTTCCAGGGAGCCTTCTGTGACCTTCCCAGGGGGCAGGGCACACCTGTATGGTTACACTTCCCACTGACAACCACCAGGTGGCAGCACAGGGCTGTGTTTAAGAGCTTCTTCTCAGACCAAATTGCTTACTACCACTTAAATGACCCTGGGTAGGCCATCTCATGCCTCTCTGTGCCTTATTTTTCTTTATCTGTAAGACAGGGGTAAAATGGAATCTATTTCATAAAATCATTGTGTGGATGATATGAGCTAGCAAGTGCAAAGTGCCCAGACATTCCCAAGGCAAATGTCCAACAAGAACTAACTGTTGTTAAAAGTTTCTGTTGAGCTGTCTGCCTCCCAGAAGACTGGGATCAATATTTCATGTTTAAACATTAATAGTGGAGAAGCCACTTCACAGTTATCTCTTCATTCAGTCCTTAGGGTTTACATTTTCCAAACGACTTGCAAAGCCTCCTGGCCATTTGTAATAACACCACCCACCCTTCACCTCCCACCCCCACCCCAGCTGTGGATTGCTTTCTCAAACGCTTTACTCATTTATTTCTTCATCAAAGGGGACTTTCAAAAACAGCTCTGACCAGGCCACTCCTTGCTTCAAAGTCCTGCCTGGTTCACGGTTGCCTGGAGAATAAAGTCCAAATGCCTTCGCCCAGCTCTCAAAGGGTTTCCAGGACTAACTCGGGGTCGTCTCCACCAACTGTCATAACCAATCCCACATACTTTCTAGCTCCACGGGCCCTTCTTACACTCATGGCTGTGTTTACACAGAGAGTTCTGCCTGAACACACTTACTCTCTTTTCCTGGGGCCTTTCCTCTTCGTCACAAATCAGTCTTCACAGCCACGCTGAACATCTTCTGCATTAGTTTCCTATTGCTGCTGAACACACACACACACACACACACACACACACGCACACACACACTTAGTGGATTAAAATACTAAGTTATCATTTTACAGTCCTGAAGGTCCAAAGTCTAAAATGGGTTTCACTGGGAGAAGTCAAGGTGTAGCAAGGACATCTCTTTCCTGAGTCTCTAGGTTAGAATCTGTGTTTGGCCTTTTCTGGCTTCTAGAGACCTGCAGTCCTATCTCGTGGCTCATTTCCACAATCACATCATTCTGGCTTCTGCTTCTATTGTCACATCTTTCCTGACCCTGACCTTGACCCTCCTCTCTCTTATAAGGACCTTTGAGATTCCATTGGGTCAGATTGGATATTCCAGGATATCTCACCATCTTAAAAATATTTAACTTAATCCAACTGCAGAGCTTTTTTAATCATATAATGGAGCATTCATAAGCCTGGGGATTAGAAAGTGGACATTTTGGGGGGCCATTATTCTGCCTCCTACTCCCACCAATGTATATCATATGCCAGGCACAATGGAGATCCCCAAAACATTTATAGATAGGTCCATGAACTCTAGAAAATTTGGGCAGAATGAGAAATGTCTTCATCTCTCATCGAGTATATAGATTCCTGGGAGCACAGTTGCCAGGATTCTGATCACTTAATCCCAGAGCAGAGCCTATGAACCTGCATTTAACTAGACTCTAAAGAGAAAACAAAGCAAAGGGCCCCCCGGGCCACACCTGACAAACAGTTTCTATAGACTAGCAAATACTGCGAAATAGTCCACGTAACTGAATCTAGTAGAATGACTAGATTTACATCTCTAGGGAGCTTCTTGTGGGAACTTATATGACTGCTTTGTAATATAAACAAAGTCTATTCTGTATTAATTTACCTTTAAGGGCATAGACCAGCGGTTCTCAACCTGTGGGTCGAGACCCCTTTGGGGGTCGAACGACCCTTTCACAAGGGTCACATAAGACCATCAGAAAACACATATATAATTACATATTGTTTTTGTGATTAATCACTATGCTTTAATTATGTTCAATTTGTAACAATGAAATTGGGGGGTCACCACAACATGAGGAACTGTATTAAAGGGTCATGGCATTAGGAAGGCTGAGAACCACTGGCATAGATTAATCTATGTGTGGTTCTGAAAAAATTGTTTAAAGCATAAAGAGACCAACAAACACAAGGCCTTCCTTGGCTGCATTGCCAGCAGTTACAGATTAGAGCTTGCCTTCTTGAAATCAAGTTAACAGGGTTGATAGAAAACCCTTTGTAGTGGTTAAGAATTCAAGTACACGATGTAAGTTTAATAAGCAACTAGGGTTACATGAAAAAAAAATAAGCTTCTGCTCTTCCTCACATTTTACTAATTAAGGGAAGCATTCTGTCCTATTTCTCCAAATACGTTAAATCAGCAGCTGTATCCTTTCCTAGCTCATAGGAGAAATAACAAATTAAGTAGGAAAATATTACAGATAGAGAACTTTGTCATAATTTCATGTGTATTGTCTCATTCTCTCTACTCAGATTCCAATAATAATAGAAGAAGGAATTAATAAGATAATTTAGAGCTATGTGATGTAAGTCTTAGAAGATCCTTCTCAACAATACAGAGACCTCCGGAGACACATTTGTAAGACCAGGGTTCTGCTTTTGCTGGCAACCTCCACTCAGTAAAATAGTCAAGTCTTTTCTTTCTTTTTTTTTAAGGGCGGTCTCTGGTAGAATCCATATGTTCATTTGTTCAAGGATTTTTATTGCAGCAGTGTTTACAATAACAAAACGTTAGACACAACCTACATGCCCATTAATGGCGACAAAATTTTTAAAAATATGTATTATGGTACATTTATAAGATAGAAAACTTTGTAAGAATTCTAAAAGCTATTGGGACACCAGAGAGATGGCATGTTGTACTAACAAATGAAAAAAAAATCAAGTTTCACAAAAGTATGTAGAAGGTAGTCTCATTTTGCAAATGTTAACTATACATTAGTATATGCATAGTGGGGGGCGGGGGGTGAGGAAACCCTGTGAGTGTAGCCGCCAAATGTAAAAGTGTTTCTGTTTAGGTGATGAGATTCCCAGTGGACTTCCACTTTTTATTTTGCCTAGTTCTGCACTTTTTAAAATTTCTCAACTACCATGATCTACCTTTGCAGTATAAAATTTACACAGTTAGAATGGTAGGTAGACAGATGTGGGCATTCTTTGTAAAGCTACATTGCCCGAGGATTCCCACCTATGTCCTTTCTTCATCTAATCCTTCCCTGTCCTCCAAGTGTGAATTGATTTCCTCTTTTTGGAATTAATGTTCAGTTCTCTGCTTGCAGGAAAGCCCAAAAGCCACGGGGTAGTAGGGGGACAAGCATATTTGTCCACGCTTGGCATTTACTTTATTTAAAAAGCACATGCAAACACACATTTGCACATATTCAGCAATATACCGCATGCTCTTTTAAAGACAAAGAACAGTAGTTTTCAACTGTGTTAATCATTAAGGAAGCGATTTTCCCTACTGTCGAGACAGAGCCTGGGGAAATGGATATCAAGGTGGATTGGACCGATTATTAAACTTTGCCCTTTCCTGGATCAGATGCCCTTTACTCTCCTGTGATTTGTGCCAGAGTGTCAGCACAGAAACGCTGGATGATTATCTAGTGTGCCATTAACCCTTCTTTTGCATAATTATTAGTTGAGCAAATCAACATTCATTGTGCTGTCTACGCAGCCAGCTTTCCTCTCTAGGCCAGAACTTGTGCAGAATTTCAGAAAAGTGCTCTAGCAACAACTAGTAGCCATGGCTGACATTCCTTCAAAGGCAGACGGTGCCCAGTTATGAGTAAAATGTTAAATGAAAATGTGTCTGGGACTGTACCTTTAAAAATTCACACGACTTTTAATAACTGATTCCTGCTATCAAATAGTTCCTGGGAGCAGGTTCTGAAAAAGAAAGGGAACACATACATAGCTGGACCCATGTGAAAGCACCAGCCCTCCCACCACCATCACCGCCAACACAAGGCACAGGTGGGGCAGGAGTGAGGACACCAAGGCCCACCTCTATCTTTTTCACCAACGGCTTCAGGCTGACCCTGAGAGGTCCCTGTCTTGGACTCCAGCCATTGCCCCTCATGAGATAGCATCACTGGGAGGTACAGCAAGTGTGGGCACATCTATGTGTTCCTGAATGTGCAAATGACAAAGATATGTTTAATGACAAAGATGACAAAGACAGCCATCTGTAGGGAAGAAATGGGATCGGGGGAGATGAAGGGTGCTACGTTCAAATATAGTCACACTGGATTAGAACTTCAAAGTATAAACTTTGAGGGAACCAACAATTCAGTCCATGACATACGTCATTATTGTAATACACACACAGAGGGGGAATAGTTGAGACAGAACACATAGTATTAAGGGAGCCCCAAACTAGAATCAAAATTAACGTCTAATAATAAAATCAGGAAGATCTGAAATATAATTTATGCATCCTCTGATATACAGCAACCACTGTACTTGAGGCCATATGTTCCGCAAATGACTAGGTTTACAAATAAATGGGAAGAGGGAATCCTCTGTTGAGTCATAAAATTCAGATACTGAGAATATATACATGACTATATAGATAACATATATTCTCATATGTATATACAAACATATATATGTATACTAGTACACATATATTGATGTGTAAACATTGTAAATAACATATAATGCATTAACCTGATATGTATGTATGTATGTTTATATAACATATGCATAATTTATATACATGAATAAATATGACATAAATAAACTATGATAAATATGAATAACATGTAAATATACACAAATGTAGGTTATATATAAATACATATGTGTATGTATATATGTGTGTATAGATATATACACACACACATATACAGTATCTACTCACTCTAACAATATTTATTAGCATACCATAATGTATACCAAAGCCCTGTGATTCTTACAAAGCATGTTTTCAGTCTACAATCTGAATCCAAATATTCCTCTTAGAAAAAAAAGTAAAGGATCAAGATTAGATAAATAAACCAAAAACACAATTTTTTCAAGCCTAGATCTTTCAAGGTTAGCCAATATAGCAAAAAACAAACAAAACAAAACACAAAAAAAACACAAAAAAAACCCTGCCTGTTCTCAGGATGCCCATGCCAATGGAATAGAATAAATATTTCATGAATAGGGCCAGAGTTATTTATGAGAGACTGTAACATATAATTTATTGGACCACTTTTTAAGGTTATCAACACCCTTTACCTCTACACCTTAGAGAGTGAAGCAAATACCCTTAAGGGAGGTAGTCAGTTCTTCACCTAATGGTTGATATTATTTACTATAAATTCTTTAATGGGCCACTTTGTGCGGTATCTCAAGTCTCTCAGAAAAAAAAAGAGCAGAAGTCACTATGCATTGTTACATCACTGTGTTAGTTAGCTCAGGCTGCCATAACCAAATACCCTGCCCTGGGGGGCTTCGACAATGAAGATGTATGTTCACACAGTTCTGGAGGCTGGAGGACTGAGATCAGTCTGCCTTTGTGCTCGGGTCTGGTGAGGGCTCTCTTCCTGGTCTGCAGAGGGCCACCTTCTTGCTGCGTCTCTACCTCTTCTCAAAGGCACTCATCCCTTCCTCAGTCCCAAGTCTCAGGGCCGATTACCTCCCCATCTCCAAGTACCATCACCCTTCTTCTTGAATAGTTGTCTCCAATTATCTCCACGTGTCAGAACCTTCCTAATTCTCAACCCACCCGCCAAAATGTCATCTCTTTCTTGAAGTTATTTCACCCTTTACCCCCAGTTCCCACCCAATCACAAGGAGTCCCTCCTGTTGTGACACACAACGCCAAGGCCTTTTGACACGTTTATTATTATTCCAACCTGTGTTCATGGTTATTTATGTGGGGCTGGATTGTAAATCATACCAGGGCATAATTATCTGAATCTCCTTTGCCGCCCCTTCCCACGGAAGACCATAATTAACATTGGTTTAATAAAAATAGCTCTAAGAATAACACAAGGGAAACTGCTCAGGGTTTATTTTTGTATTTATTAGGAGATTTTTAAGAGAGCATCTCTAAAGACTGTATGGCCACAGAAAGGACAGGCCATTTGTGGTACAGACAAGACTTAGTGCAGAGATAGGAAAGAATTTAAAGAAGAAAACACAGTAGAAATCATTACCATATTCTGTTGAGCTCAATAATCAATATATTCTCCATCTTTCTCCTTGGATGCCATTGTATAAAATGTCCATGGGACTACCTTAAAAACAGAAAAAGTTACTAAAATTCAGAACCAAGGAGGACAGTGTCGTGAAGCCCATGTGACCGGGAGTCGGTCTGGAGCAGATGGACAGAGGGAAGCCCTTGCAAGGGAGCAAGAGGACTCCCCAGGAGCACCTGCCCGGAGGCTGGCCCAGCCCTTAGCAGCAGCATTGCTTCTTGCAGCAGCACTTCTGCTGACAACAGCCCTTCCCACAGCCACAGCCACAGGAGCCACAGCCACAGGAGCCACAACCACAGGAGCGGCGGCAGCAACAGACCACAGGGACGCTGCAGCAGCCCCCGCAGCAGCCACGGCAGCAGGGGCAGCAGCTGGAGCAGCAGCCGACCCGGTAACACCTGCAGGTGGTGCAACCACCACAGCCGCCACAGCCACCACAGCCGCCACAGCCACCACCACAGCCACCACCGCAGCCACCACCACAGCCACCGCAGCCACCACCACAGCCACCACAGCCACAGCACCCCATGATGTCAGTAGAAAGGATTCAGAAGAGATGAGGAGAGAGACTCAGGAGGTGAGGGAGGTCTTCTGTCCCTTCTCCTGGGGGAGCCCTTATATACCACCTCCACGAGCCTCGCCCGGAATACACAGTCAGCGTCTTGTTGTTTATCCTACTTCCCATAAAAGACCTCACGAGGCCTCTTACATCCTTCCTTGTTGGAGTCTTCACCGGATAATACTGTTAATTTTAACCTTGACTCAACTCTTAAATCTAAACTTGGATTAGTACACACTTCTGAGAGTTTCAAGCCCACGAGGACTAAACGCGCGCGCGTGTGTGTGTGTGTGTGTGTGTGTGTGTGTGTATGTGTGTGTTTTGTCCCAGGGCCTAGAATGGTGCCTGGTTCGTTGTAAGAATTCGATAGATGTCTGTCAAGTTAAATAAATGTCTAAAATATTGAAGAATAATGGTTATTTTTTCATAACCATGAAGATCTGAATGTAGAGCCAGGTAAAATCCCTCTGTTTCTGCATACATTTTTTTAGTCATCACAGGTTAGAAAAAAAGCAGTGACAAAACAGAGGAAAGACTAAACATCTCTAAATGTGTTATATATCACATCATATCTCAGCATTAAAAATAAACAGGTGCTTTTTCTGGGTCTCTGTTTTTTTGTTCACAAGAAGAATTGTTTGGTTATTAGAAATTACAAAAAATAATAATTGTGTGATGTCAGATGTTAAAAAATATAATTTTGCGCAGCTGGCTCCTGAGTCAGCTGCCTGGAGTGAAGTTTCTGCTTGCCGTTAGTCGGTTAAATCACTGGGAAAACAAAAATGAAGGTTTCATCAGTGGCCGGCCCCTCTCCTGCCTCTCGAGTTGAAGACCTGTGGCCAGGCCCAGCGTGACAGCCGACCATGGCCAGGGGGCTGTTTATTTGAACTGACCTGTCTCTGTGTGGCTGACTCTACCTGCCCACCCTCCACTCCTGCAGCAGGTAGCCTGTGGGTATGGTCAGTGGTCCATACAGGTAGGTCTTGAGAACTGAGGCCCAGCTAGTCCATGTACTCCAGACGACACCACAGCCTCTCTTGGGACTTAATCTTCTGGATCAGAGATGACCTGGCTTGGCGGGGTCTGCCTTTCCCCCCTCAATGTTGGTGTCCCTAGATTCACACCTGGCATCTCTCTCATAGGCTCACCTTTGAAAGCTGGAGAAGTGCCCCCCGCCCCTTGTTCTACTTCTCATCAAGCAGAAGGCAGGCGGGTGTGTCTGGCCCTCCATCTCCACTGCCCAGTGCCCTGGAGAAGCTGCCCGCCGGGGAGACACAAACTTTCCACGGCAGACCGTGTCCGTGACACAGGCATCATTTTCAGGCTCTTGGGACGACTTTTTCCCTACACTGTGGCAATCACTGTTCTACTTCTGGACTAAAGATACAACACACAACTGTTTCATTCACAACAGAAAACGCGAGGTTTTCCAAGGAGGCTGCGGCGTTAAAAATAGCAATGTTATCATAGCAGAAGGATTCCAGAAGGAAGTAAATAAAAGGTCTTGTGAGGTTCCTCCAAGGAAATCGGGCTAAACAAGGAGAGGTGCTATATAAGGGCTCCCCCAGCAGAGGGGCATCAGACCTCCCTCACCTCCTGAATCTCCCTGCTCACCTCTCCTGAGTCCTTTCTACTGACAACATGGGGTGCTGTGGTTGTGGTGGCCGCTGTGGTGGCTGTGGTGGCTGTGGAGGCTGTGGTGGCCGCTGTGGTGGCTGTGGTGGCTGTGGTGGTTGTGGTGGCTGCGGTGGTGGCTGTGGTGGCTGCACCACCTGCAGGTGCTACCGGGTCGGCTGCTGCTCCAGCTGCTGCCCCTGCTGCCGTGGCTGCTGTGGGGGCTGCTGCAGTGTCCCTCTGGTCTGCTGCTGCCGCCGCTCCTGTGGCTGTGGCTCCTGTGGCTGTGGCTCCTGTGGCTGTGGCTGTGGGAAGGGTTGCTGTCAGCAGAAGTGCTGCCAGTGTAAGTGCTGCTGCCAGAAGCAATGCTGCTGCTAGGCAGCCCGTCTGCAGGTGCGGGTGGTCCCCAATCTGTTGGTAAGACTGCCCTCCTGTCCATCCTCTTGCTCTTCCCCTGCCCTATGGTCCTGGACTCTCTTCCTGTCTTTCTTTGAAGTTTTTCCATCTGAAAAGTTTTCAAACTATTAAGCACCATCTCATAGAAATGATATAAGTGCATCCTGGTACCTGAGTTACTGTGCAAATCGTTCAACGCAGCCAAATGAAATCATGATTCCTAATGTTTGGTTTGATGGCTGTGCTCACTGCCTGTCAGCTCTGGTTTCCACATGTATCGTTTTCCCCTTTGTGTGTGGATATGTGTTCTTAGTGATCACATATGTTAGCCAAATTTCCTAATAAAATGAAAACTGCATGCTCATAAAAACGTATTCTTTATTTGCTTTCATTGGGTTTGTTGTTCTAAAACTTGCGAACTTATCTTTGAACAAAGCCTCAAAACACTTGCACTAGTGTCATCACAATCAAAGGTCCTGTAAGAAGCTCTGGCCAGGTCTCTGGTGACCACGGTGTCCCCTCAGCGAAACATCCCTTTGCCTCAAAGACTCCTCCCCTGTCACACCCTGTGTGTAGTCTCCCAAGGAGAGATGGCGTGTTTTATTGATGTAACATGACATGTCCCTTCAGCTGCTGTCCCACAAGCCGAGCACAGGCATTCCCATTAAGACCCAAATATAGAGTTTGACTGTGGGACCACCATTTGGGCTTTTGAAGGGTTTATTTTACTGATACGTTCAATCTTTTTCTTTCAGTTTTTCATTTCTTGTGCATGAAGTTTTCTCTTTCAACTTTGTTAGTACACTGCAACATTCAATAAAATACATAGGGAGCATTTTAAATGCGATCACATGCCATTTAACACAGGAATACATTCTGAGAAATGTGTTGTTCAGCGATTTTGCCATGGACTCACACAAACCTAGATGGTAGAGCCTACTACACGCCTAGGCTATGTGGTATGGCCTGTTACTCCTGGCTACAAACCTGTACAGCATATTACTGTACAAAAAACATAAGATGAAATCAAGCCCAAAAGCAAATGATGCAATTGGTAAACACGAGGTGTTTGAGACCGCTCCTGGAGTAACAAGACATACTGTCTTACAGCACACTTGGTTGTTGTATTTTTAATAAGTAGAAAGAGTTCACTCTAAAATAACAACAAAAGTGTAGTATGTAAATGCAAAAACCAGTGTCATAGTCTTTTATTATCATTTTCAAGTATTATATACTGTATACAATCGTATGTATATACTTTCATACGACTGGCAGCACAGACAAAAGATTAATATCTTCATATGTAATAAGTTCTTACAAATCCATATGGAAAAAAAATGTGCCAAGGACAGAATCATGCATTTTTAAAGGAAACATAAACCAGGACTCCTTGGAAAATGAATGATTTCCAGATTGGGTCATAAACTGAGTAAGATGAGCCCTGAATATCTTGTCAGGCTAGAAGATAAGGAAGCTGCAGAGAGTATTGGGGTCAGATGGAGAGAACAATTAGAACATTATAAAGAATAACAGCTGCAATGACGTGGAACACATAAAATACTTTTAAGTTTATAGTTCATAATAAGACCACATTGTAAAATACAAACCTCACGCCCTAGCTGGTTGGTTCAGTGGGCAGAGCATCAGCCTGTGAACTGTTCTGTTTGCAGTTGTAAAGCAAGTACCAGACACTGTGGGTGGGAATAACTGACACACAATTTATTGAGGGCAATTTTGTAACTGTTACTGCTATGCAAAGTGATCTTTGATCTAGTAATTTCATCTCCAACAATTGCCCCAAGAAAATAATCAGAAGAAAAAAATGTAATGTATAGCTAACATTTACTGAGGTATAATTTTGTGCCAGGCACTGGCTCATTTAATCTGCATAATTACCCTCTGGATTAAGTATCGTTGTTGTTGTTGTTGTTGTTGTTATTTCCATGCTAGGAAGAAAGGAGACCAGAGAGGTGAAGTCATTGCACACGCCAGTCAGTATTAGAACTTGGATTTGAACCCTGGGATTTTGACTCCATGTCTGGGTGTATTATGTTTGGACATTTATTAAGGCATTACTTATAGTAGCAAAACCTTAAAAACTACCTCAGCCCTAACCGGTTTGGCTCAGTGAATAGAGCATCAGCCTGCGGACTCAAGGGTCCCAGGTTCGATTCTGGTCAAGGGCATGTACTTTGGTTGCGGGCACATCCCCAGTAGGGAGTGTAGGAGGAAGCTGATCGATGTTTCTAACTCTCTATTCCTCTCCCTTCCTCTCTGTAAAAAAAAAAAATCAATTTTATATATATATATTACCTCAAAATCCACTTATAGAGGTTTGGCCAAATAAACTCTGCTGCATACAACTGATAGTTCTTGTATAAGCATCAAGCATAGTTTACTCTACGTGGATAATGCCAATATTCCCTGTAAAATAATGTGCAATCTGTTCCAAACCAGGGCAAACTGTAATGACATACTTTACATCACCCAAGTCCAGGCCTCTAATTACCGTAGAATCACGTTTCCAGGAAATGCCCCCTTGGTGCTGGCTGGAATTTAGCCCCTCCATTACTCACTTCTGTGCTTCCCTAAGCACCCTCTCACCTCAGCTTGTCCTGAGAGATCCCTAGGGTGCAGGTCCCATACCCGGGCCCAGCTACCCTACCTCACCACACCCCCACACCGCTGCCCGCATTCCTCCACTTGGCTTCCCCCTCCTCACCCAGGAGCCCTCTGTGGCCAGCACTGGCTCTCCCGGGACCCTGCTCTGCTGGGCTGGGTAGCTCTGCTGCTGTCCTCTGCGCTTACCCATACAGGCCGTGCTCTCTTCTGCTCTCCTCCACCCCAAGGATGGAGCAGGTGTTCCTTTAGTTCCCACAACCTTTCAAACCCCAGAGCCTAACTATGGCAAGTCTCTACTAAAGGTTCCAGGACAACAGAGAGTGGTTTAAAGTCATGACCAAATGCACCGTGCTCTCTGCCCCAGGTGCCTCTGTCCCTCCTCCTTAGACCCGGCTGCCTGCCTGTGGCACCAGCCAGCTCCCCGCCCCCCGCCCCCCTCACTGGGATGCCTTCAAGCATCTTTGTTGCCTTGGAATCCAGACACAAATCACAGTGAAAATCCAGCGAAAGGGGGAGGGTTCACTCATCCTGTTTTTAAATTCACTTCAACTCAAGGTGATGGACTGTGGGGATATTTGCTCTTTTCAGGGTAAACCCCACCCACACGGATGTGGTCTTGTCCCCAAACCCCGGGTTTGCAGAAGGACAATTCCCTCATAACTCAATAAACCAAAGGCCACATCTCCTGATGCTCACCGTACTTCAGGTCCCGCGTCATGGGTGTGGGGTGTGAATATTACACTCGTTGAAATGCGTCCAACTCTGACCTATTCATATCCAAATCCCCTGCCTCTGCTGGGGACTAAACTTGAACTTGGGCATCTTTTCCAGAGATTTGAGGTCAGGGCTCCAGACTTTTTGGGAGCTTAAACAAGGCACACTGTCCCCCACCCTCACCCCAGCAAGGAGCTGCCTGAACTCATGCAAAGAAAACACACCTACCCAGACAGCTCCGTGCTGGCCCAATGACACTCCCGCCACAGTGCTGTGCTCTGAAGGGGGTGCTGTGCCTGCCTCTGCAATATGGGAGGGGATGTTTGCTTACCTTGTGCACCCAGGCCAGGGGACCGGTGGCCCCGAGGTGGCCTGGGATCCCCACACTCGGTATGAAGTGCTCCTGCTCTCACGAGGTTTTACAGGGGCGCGATAATAGCAGGGGAGACCTTTGACAACCTGAGCTTTACGTGTTCGAAACTGACCTTCATCTTCCCACCAGAAGCACACACCCCCACACCAAAGTGCTTTTCCCGCAGATGCCCCTCCCAGTTAAGCTCCATGAACAGCCAATCACCCTTTCAGAGCAAAGACAGTGTCACCAGCTGAGTCCCATCCTCCTCTCACGCCCCAGGCACTGGATTTACCAGCAGATCCGGTTGACATTCCCAGAACTCAGGGCTCCTCACCCGCACAGGTCCAGGCCCCCTGCGCTCAGCCAGCCATTGCTTCCTCCAGGAGGTGCAGCTGCCCTTCCAGCCCCTCCCTTGGTGATTCTCTGGGTGCTGCTTAGAGTAGCCCTTTATATATAAGCAGGCCATATCCTTTCTAAGGGCAAACCCTAAAGGCTGCCCAGGTCACTCACAGTCAAAGCAGACGTTTACAAGGACCGAAAATAACACCATGAAATGCAATCCACCCCACCCCCCAACCCCCACCACCACCCGCTTTGTTTACCTCGCTGAGCTTCCTGCTCCCAGCGCCCTCGCTGACCCCCTCAATGGTAGCCTGCAGAATGCTCTGTCCCAGGGACCCAGACGGGTCACTCCCCCATCACCTCCCATTGTTCTGATCCCACCATGTCCTGCACCGTGTCTGGCAGCTGGTGATCTCCAGATCTGGAGCAAAGTGAATCCCTCTAGTTCATATTATTGTCTGGCTCCTGTGATGCCCTTATTATGTGACGCTAACATTTAGTGACAAGTAGTAACACCCCACCCTGCAAGCACCATTGCCTGTCGCCTTCTGGGGACATCTGAAAAGAGACTGGGCCAGGCCGGAAGGGCCCATGTCTCCTTAGTCCGGTGACTCCCTCGCACTCGCAGCCTCTCTCTGGAAGCATCCTTGCCTCTGTTACCTGTGTGTGGCCCTGCCCCAGCCCCTCCCGCACTTCCTCTGAAAGCAACACTCTGGAGCATCTACTCTCTGTGAGTGGGAGAGAGAGGGCAAGACATCTGTGGTCCAGAGGTGGGGGTACATCACCTTCCCCAACCCCGGGGCAGCCAGCGGACCTCCCCTTTCTCCAGCTCTCACTTTCAACATGGAACAGATTTAGGTAAGAAATTCTAAGGGATTGAACATATAAAAGGGGAAGGGGGCACTGCATTCAGAAGGTGAGTTCACCAGCATTGTGCTCTGTGTATGGCTTTACCCAGGGGGGTGGGGGGGGGACCTCAGAGATGTTGTATGACGTCTTTATTTTCATGTTCTTGTTTACTTAGGATGGAACATAATCAAAGTGGATAGTGCTTTAGTAACTCACAACTCTTCCTAACCATAGCCTGCCAAAGACACCGTTAACTAATGCAGGTGATAGAATTAAAAATCTCATTAAACTGTAATCGGATTTTAAACTTAATAGAACCAAACTAAAATAACCAAGTCCTAACTAGATACACATGGCTTTAGGCATTCAATGCTGAGTCCATTGATACAATGTTCCCAGAACCCTTCTGACTTATGTAAGAGGATAGTTGAAGCTACCAAATCTTTACTGTGTGTGAAAACCTATTAGAGACAGATCACCAATTAACTACTCCTAACCCATCTCAAACAAACTTCAGGGTCTGACTTTATGGGTTTGACAGAATCTTTCAATGAGACACATTCCAATAAGAAATAAAAGGAGATGATGAGACTTTGATGCCAATTTGATGTGGTTTATTGAGAAGAAATGACAGGTCTACAGAAGATAGTAGTAAAGATACAGGATGGAGGAGCTACAGAAAGAGCGGGGGAAATAGCAACAAACATTTCAACAATAAAATCTCAAGAAAGCACAGCATTAAAATCATCACTCTATTTTGTTGGGTTCACCCTTTGATGGGTGGTAGATGGAGAAGGTTTGTGCTAGCATTTTTCCTTTGGAGGCAGGAACTCAAACACCCAGGGATATGGATTTAACTCCCCAGCCTGAGAACCAGTCTCCTGTCACCCCCGTGACTTTCAAATCATGAAGGACTGGCAGGAAGAGGGAGCATCTTACCAATGAGAGTTACCTGCAGCACCTGTCCAGAGCCAGCAGGCCCGCCTAGCAGCAGCATTGCTTCTTGCAGCAGCACTTCTGCTGACAGCAGCACTTCTGTTGACAACAGCCACAGCCACACGAGCCACAGCCACAGGAGCCACAGCCACAGCCACAGGAGCGGCGGCAGCAGCAGACCACAGGGACGCTGCAGCAGCCCCCGCAGCAGCCACGACAGCAGGGGCAGCAGCTGGAGCAGCAGCCGACCCGGTAGCATCTGCAGGTGGTGCAGCCACCACAGCCACCACAGCCACCGCCACAGCCGCCACAACCACCACAGCCACCACAGCGGCCACCACAGCCACCACAGCGGCCACCACAACCACAGCAACCCATGGTGTCAGTAGAGAGGTCTCAGGAGAGGTGAGGAGTGATAATCAGGAGGTGAGGGAGGTCTGATGCTCCTTCTGCTGGGGGGGCCCTTATATAGCACCTCTGGGAGTGGGAGAGGGAGGACACATGACCACTTCCTTGTTGTTATTTGGCTCAGTTGTCATGGGAGAACCACATACTCTATTAATTACTTCCCTTTTTTGGAATGTCAGCTAGGTTTATTAGATTACTTGTTTATTTTTCTAAGTCAAATGCCTTAAAAATCCCAGTAAGGGCCCTTGGGAGCCTCGGAAAGGGGTGTACTGTCAATGTCATGGACACACGAAGAAGACCCATATAGAACGGCAGGCTGTGCTTGAACCGGTGATCTGACAATTGAGCAACAAGCAAGCATTACCAGGAGGCCAGTCTGGGGGCAGCCCAGAGGTCCTCTTACATGGAGGAATGAAAGAGGCCTCAGGCTCCAATGTCATGGCCCAGGCAGAAGCAGCCCTGATACCTCACCAGAGCTGGCTCACGGGAATGAAGATCTCACTCCCCACCACACAGCTGCAAAGCAGGTCACTGGGCCGCATTATTTGGTGTCACTCACATCATGTGATTGCTTAGAAAGCACAAGCATGTCTTTGCAATGACTCATCTTTATCTTGCACAATTTGTATTGCATTTAAAATAAGAAGACATTTCCTAATTAGAAGGAAAAAAAGAGTTGGGGAGCTTGAAGAGTTTTTATTAATTGATATTTAAAAAGAAAACTATACATGTAAAATAATATGGCCCGCATGGCAGATAGATGAAGCAAAAGCAAAAAATAAAAATAAAAAGGGAGATATTCCAGAAAAATAAAAGGTTTGTACATGAAGGAAGTATAATTACAGTAGCCTATTTGGACTCTATAATGAGCAACGTCTATACTAATGAAAGTCTTCACGCTCGACATCTTCACAAGATGGCTGCCACAAGATGGCCACACACACAGTGGAGGTGGGGCCCGGCGGCCACTCCATGTGGTAAGGCCTGGGGGCCCGCAGCTCCATGTAGCGTGGAGGAGGCCAGTCCCAGTGTCTCCACCGCCTCGTGCGAAGGAGGTAGGTCCTGGCGGAGGAGACAGGTTGCGGCAGGGGAGAGCGTTGTGGGAGATCGGGCCAGCAGGGGAGGGCAGTTGGGAGCCATCGGGTGGCAGGGGAGGGCAGTTGGGGGCCATTGGGCCGGCAGGGGAGCAGTTAGGTGTCAATCAGGCTGGCAGGGGAGCAGTTAAGGGGCAATCAGGCAGGCAGACAGGTGAGTGGTTAGGAGCCAGTGGTCCCAGATTGTGAGTTGGACATCCCCAGAGGGGTCCCAGATTGGACACCTCCCGCCCCATCCCGTGCTAAGGGACCGCCCCCCCCCCCCCCCCGTGCATGAATTTCGTGCACCAGGCCACTAATTTATATTATAACTAGAGGCCTGGTGCATGAAATTCATGCATGGGTGGGGTCCCTCCACTAGGCCAGCGAACAGGGCCAATCAGGGCTACCTTTCCCAATCCCAATTGGGGCTGATCAGGGCCGGTGGCTGGGGAGGGACCACAGGAGGAACCATGGGTGGGCTCCAGGGCATGTCCGGCCCATCTCACCCAGTCCTGATTGGCCAGACCCCAGCAGCAAGCTAACCTACCAGTTGGAGCATCTGCCCCTTGGTGGTCAGTGCACGTCATAGCAACTGGTCGGTCCACCACTTGGTCGGACACTTAGCATATTAGGCTTTTATATATATAAATAATTAAGTTACCATCACTAATAGATTTTACTAAAAATGGTGGAATAAATACATTGGGAGTTGTATGAGAGAGTTAGATCCCCATCCTTTTTAATAAAAGCCTAATATGAAAATTGACTGAACAGCAGAACGACCAATGGAACAACCGGTCGCTATGACACTCACTGACCACCAGGGGGCAGACACAATGCAGGAACCGTGGGTCACCCCACAGAGGGAGGTGAGCAGCGGCTGGCAGGGGGATGAGGGGGCGGGGCTAGCTGGCAAGGGGGTGGCACCAGGCCAAGGCAGGTGCCAGCCGGGCCCCCCGCCATCACCCCACCGGTCGCCCCACATATTGACCCTGATCGCTGGCCAGGCCTAGAGACCCTACCCATGCACAAATTTCTTGCATCGGGCCTCTAGTCTATAACAAAAACTAGCATTGGCAATCAAGCAGCAGCCATAAAAAGGAATGAACAAGAAATATGGGGTCAGCTCCCAGCAGAAATAGCTGGCAAGATGACAGTCTGCCTCTGCAGAGTGGCCTAGAGGGTGAGGAGTCGGGGAGGGGGGACTGGAATTATTTAACTGCGTAGATATATATTGTTCATTAACACTCAAAACCGTTGGTATCAGCAGACACGACCCACATCGCAGTCTCACATGTTCTGATATACGTGGCCCTGATCCGGCCTTAGTTCCTGTTCTAAATCACAGACCAAATAAAGGCACCAATGAGCCGTAACGGGACTTGCCAGCACAGAACTTCATACATGCCAGGGGCTTCATGCTTCTTTATTAATTAAGTGAAGGAGGAATAATTTTCTTGTAGGTGAGTCTCTGGAAACTCTATGATATTGAAATAATAAATGGGAAAATGCTTTGGAAATGTAAAGCCCTACAGCAGTGTTTCTCGACTTTGGCACCACTGACGGCTGGAGCCAGACAGATCCTTGTTGTGGGGATGTCCTGTGCATGATAGGATGTCGAACAGCCCCTGGCTTCCACCCACTAGCTATGGCCACTCTCCCAATTATGACAACCCAACTGTTCCCAGGAGATAAAATAGACCCCCATTAAAATCCACTTAAGATTCAGCATATGAACTGGGGGGTGGGGGCACAAACATTCACTCATCAACCTGTCTCTTTGTCAACTCACCTCTGTGTTCCTGATACTGGGATGAAAATACACATACAATACAACCCCAGACTTTAGGAAGCTCACAGTCTGATTGGGAACACAGACAAAGGGCTGTGATCCGGTAACATGAAGGCATTAAAAACAAAACAAAACAAAACAAAAAGACAGAATTTCGGGTGATAATGACATGTCAACATAGGCTCATTGATTGTCACAACTGCACTGCTGCGGTGCAGGGGCTGATAGCAGGGAGGCTGTGAACAGGGGGACAAAGGGCCTATGAAAACACTCTGTACTTTCAGCACTATTTTGCCACGAGCCTGAAACTGCTCTAAAAAATATAGTCTGCTTTTAAAAAATAGACATGATTTATCCTAAACTAAAGACACTGAGTCACAGAGGGACCATGGCTTGGGACATGAAGACAGCTAGATTCAAACAAGATTAAACATTTTAGAAACATGTTTTACTAGAAGAGTAACTTGAGGAAGACGTACAAAAATAAACAAGTCTGTGAGCTCAGAGGTGTCCGTGAGGAAATACACTCAGGGTCTTGTGAAATTCTCCAAGGAAAGCCGGTGGAACTACAGTCAGGAAGTGGCCACGTGTCCTGGGTTTGGCCCCAAAGGGGGTATATAAGGGCCCCTGAAGCAAAGGGCATCAGACGTCTCTCATCTCCTAAGTCTCTCTCCTCACTTCACCTGAGTCCTCTCTGCTGATACCATGGGGTGCTGTGGCTGTGGTGGTTGTGGTGGTGGCCGTGGCTGTGGCGGCGGCTGTGGTGGTTGTGGTGGCTGTGGCGGCGGCTGTGGTGGCTGTGGTGGTTGTGGTGGCTGTGGCGGCGGCTGCGGTGGCTGCACCACCTGCAGATGCTACCGGGTCGGCTGCTGCTCCAGCTGCTGCCCCTGCTGCCGTGGCTGCTGTGGGGGCTGCTGCAGTGTCCCTCTGGTCTGCTGCTGCCGCCGCTCCTGTGGCTGTGGCTCCTGTGGCTGTGGCTCCTGTGGCTGTGGCTCCTGTGGCTGTGGCTGTGGCTGTGGGAAGGGCTGCTGTCAGCAGAAGTGCTGCCAGTGTAAGTGCTGCTGCCAGAAGCAATGCTGCTGCTAGGCAGTAGCCTCTTCCTCTAGGGTAAGTTTCCTGTGGCTTTGCTCATGGAATTTGGTGAGACTTTCCTCCTTCCCTCCACCTGCTTCCTCCAGTCCTGTGTACTCCTTGCTTTGGAATTGCTCATTCTGTCCCCTGCACTCTGACGGTACAGGGCTGGTTGTTTCCCTACAACCTGGCATCATGATGACATCAACTTCTTCTCCCAGTATCTTCCAGAACTTAGCATCAAGGCGTATTTATTCTCTGTCATCTTTGGAATCCTGTCTCCATTTGGGAAAAAAAAGATAAAATATCACCATATATTATCAACATTAGGGGTTAGGAGCCCAGACACCCACATCAAAAATCTATTTATGAGTTTAACAAAATAAAGTCATGATAGCTAATATTTTATTTTATTGAAAAATTTATTTATGATGAACTTTTTTGTTCTTTTGTATTGTATACCCACTAATATTTTCCCATTTGTCTCTCAAAAAAAAAAAGAAACTCTTTCTTAATAAAAAATAAAAAATAAACTTTTCTATTCCAATGTGTCTCTGTTCTAGAAGGTGTATACCCTCCAATGAGTGAGAACAATAGAACAAAAGATGAAGGGTGATATTTAAAGACCTGGGATAGGTTTCAGCTAACGAATGATTGGTCCTACACTGCCTTCTACTGGGTTTTACATTTGGTCGTCAGTGTCATTGAGGGAAATTCCTGTGCTCTACAGACACTTTCATGACATCTATGTCTGCAACCGAATTCTGGTTGTAAGAAGTGCTGACAGCCCCTAGCTTTACTCCAGCATTCCATGTAGTGGTTTACTTATTCATTCAGCAAATAGGTGAGTGTTACATTAGGCCAGGTACTCAGCCAAGCACTAGAAATCTTTTGCTTCAAAGGCTTGACCTCTGAGAAGGAGGCGATTACAATACAGCTTCCCATGTCAGATTGTTTTTGTCTGGTCAACTTGACCCACTCCTACATCAAGGATTTTTGTACATTGTTGCAATCAGATTATTAAGTACCAACATAAGAGGTTCTCAATCCATTTTCTGGGTAAGTCGATCAAGTGAAAAGTGTACACTTTCCACAGGGCTTTTCATTTGGCCTCCCAGCAGCATTTGCCACATCTGACCAACCACTCCCTTCTCCCACCCCAACCCATTTCCTTCCTCCTTCCTCATAAGTCCCTCACCTCCCCTTGCCCCTCACTGCTACTCCTCTCCAGCCTCACCTGTAGGTTCTTTCCCAAGACTGACGCCCCAAGGCTCAGACCCTAGCCCTCTTCTCCATCGTTCTACAGCCTCATCTGATCCCTGTCATTTTTTTTTCCTTTTACATAGCACGTAACACTTTCTAACATGCCATAAAATCCATGAATTTATCATGTTTACTCTACAGGGTTCCCTCTGTCTCACCCCATGTCCAACTGGAAAATACATTCCACAAAGCAAAGATTTCTAACTCTCTATTCACTGATGTATCTCAAGGACCTAGAGCAGCACCTGGCACTAGTACAGTACTCAATAAATAGGACATTAGTGAATAGATTATTTTAAAACTCTTAATTATAGAAAATGCCAAGTGTACACAAAAGTGGAGAATAGTACAATAAATTCCTAAGAACCATCACCCAAGCCAACAATTATCAACACATAGCTCATCTCTGGTCATCTGTGAACCCACCTCTGGGTCATGTGGAACCAAATTTAGACCGAATGTCAACTCATCAGCAAATATGTTTACTTTTCTATGAATTGATGAATTCCTCATCATCTTTCTTTGGTTTAGAGCCAGCGGTTCTCAACCTGTAGGTCACGACCCCTTTGGCAATCGAACGACCCTTTCACAGGGGCTGCCTAAGACCATCCTGCATATCAGATATTTACATTACGATTCATAACAGTAGCAACATTACAGTTATGAAGTAGCAACAAAAATAATTTTATGGTTGGGTCACAACATGAGGAACTGTATTTAAAGGGCCAGAAGGTTGAGAATCACTGGACTTTAGACTGTCTATGAGGTAGCAAAGAAACACAAAAGTAACTTCTCAAGGTCCAAATGAGGTCCTTTCTTGGGGAGTGGTGTAGAGGAAATCATGACACCCTCAACCTTTTAAAAAAAAAGTCACAGTGTTCTTTGGGAGGGCCTTGAAATTCATAAGGGCATCTGTCCTACTGTGCACAGGGTATTCCCACTCCTGAAGTGCATCATGGTACTTTATGGGCAGATTTCCGAAAATCATAGGAGGATGAGAATAGAAAATCCAAACCAGTAGGACAGGGACCCAGGACACCTGGAGGAATTGTAATCAATTTGATTCCCACTAGCAGCCCTTAGAAACCAAGCAGTGTTTATCTTGGGGGAGGGTTTTTCATTTCCACCAACAGCCTAACAATTCTTTTAATTCCGCTTTAACCAAGGAGAACCTTATAATGCTTTTTTAAACCTCTCTTGATTAAAAAAAAAGTATTTAATATATGAACTATTTGTACTAGAAAATTCTCAAAGTGCTAGGAAACCACCCCCACCCCACCACCTAAAAAAAACAACACCTAGTGATTATAAACATTGGCAACGGATTCAGGATGCCCCAATAACCACAACAAATCCAGGTTTCTCTATTTATTAACCTTACCCCTTTCTGCCTTCGTTTTTTCATGTGCAGAGTGGGGATCAAAGCTGTGTCTCTCAGAAATTTTTGAGAGAAATAAATGGATTTATAGGAACTGACATGTATAAACAGATCGACTTTGCATTCAGTTCATCCTGCTTCCTCACGTTGATATTGGTATCAGTATATGACTTTAAGGTCTGCAGTTGGTGTCTGCCCATAGACTGCGGATTCCCGCCTCCAGTTTAACGCTCTGGGCGCCTGTAACTGGCAGGTACCAGACGTTGGGCGGGATCTCAGGCTGGGTCCTGCCCCCACTCCGGCCTCCAGCGCGTGGCTTCCCGCGCGGGGATGGCTGAAGGTCGTGGTCCCCCGGGGCTGGTTATCCAAGGATGTGAACGATTTGACGAGCAGAAAAGCCCTTCCGTAGGTAAGAGAGGCCCCGGGAGGTGAATTCATGGAAGAAATGCATGATCGCTGGGTCACAGCACTCCCCGTTCCCCAGTTTCGGGCGCGCAGTGGCGGCGGGTTGGGACCGGTCTGAACGCGCTCGCGAGCCTCCTCCCGCCGCTGGGAGCTCCCCTCCAGCGCGGCGCGCAT
This sequence comes from Myotis yumanensis, assembly GCF_028538775.1. NCBI lineage: Eukaryota > Metazoa > Chordata > Mammalia > Chiroptera > Vespertilionidae > Myotis > Myotis yumanensis. The sequence goes on along the minus strand of NW_027223759.1, from coordinate 28,058,375 downwards.
CGCCCCAGTAGGTCACCGTCTGCCTTCAGGAAAGACAGGTTAATCACAGCCAGGATTCTGGTGAAGAGCCAGCATCCCAGGCACTGGGATTGCAAATTCCCATCTAAAACTCGCCAAAAGGTCCCGAGTGCGGAAAAGAAAGGGCGCTTTGAAGTTTAGAGACCTGGGCTCCACGGAGAACTTTCATTAAAACTAAGAGAAAGGTCATCAAATTAGGTGTAGAGCAAGTTGGTGTTGCTGCTGTTCAGATGCAATAGGTTTGGCTTGTCCGGTGCTTACAGGACGGAAAGGAAAGGGTGAAAGGAACAATCTTCTAAAAACACTCCTACACATATCTGAGCACATTAGTGTCTCCTAAAGATGGGAGGTGTGTTTCCAACAAGGTATGTGTTTTAAATAGAGCAAAACACGACTAAATTCCGATATGTTTTTCTTCCAACTGTCTGAAGAGTAGCTGAAATGGACAAAAACGCGAATTTGGTTCAGGCATTATTGGTTATAGACCAGCAATAGTGATTTAAGGGTGGGGAATGGTAAATGCAATTCAAGCATGAATATTGAAAGATCAGTGTATCTGGCCTGTTGTCCCTTAGCGGTTTAGGTGAAATTATGAACCGTGAATTGTTTACCTTTCTGAAGTTACTGTCTGCACTATGAGTGCCCAGCTGTTTTCTTTCTGGTTGAATTTGCCATGTGTACTTAGCGAGGGAGGTGAGAAGGCGGCTGTACTGAACGCATAATGCTTGCCAAGAACCAGACGGAACAGTCCCTGAGACAACCTTGTGGGATGGGTGTAATTATCCACCTTTTAAGAGGAGGCTTGGAGAGGTTAAGTACCTGTCACAAACAAGGGTGGGGCAAGAGGAACATGAACTTGAAACTCCAAAGTCATGCTCTTCCCATGGGGCCACATTGTACATGGAAAACCCAAGCCTGGAGGGAAAAAAAACAAGCCTAAATCTGGGAAGGTCTGCAGTGAGATGTCAAAATATTAAGACTAATTTGGGGATTTAACAACGATTAGCAAATCATTTAGGTTCAGAGGAACAAATTGGAGGTTATTTGGATAGGCTGAGGCATGGTGAATGGTAACAGGCATTGAAAGAAAATTCTGGAAAAGAATAAAGTCAGGAGTCTCAAACAGATATAAAAATGAACACAAGCAGGGTAGAGAGGGTCATGGGGGTGGGGGGAGGGACAGGAACTTCTGTAATACTTTCAACAATAAAGATAACTTTTTTAAAAAATGACCATGTATTAAAGGTTTTATTAACTCATTATTCAGAAAGCTGGTAAGGATATTCCAACCAGATCAAAGAAGAATCCAAAGGATGGTAGATGTATAGATCAGGAATACTGAAATGCAGGCCAAACTGGTTTTCCAGGTGGGAGAGGGGAAGAGGGTTGTTGCTTCCTTGGTTATAACTCATTTGCATGGCCAGAGATAAGAATGATGTCACATTGTTATCAATTAATGCAATTAACAAAGTTGTAAAAGAGCTCAAACAATGCAGTTTTTCCATGAAGGACAAATTTGTTCTCACCCCTCCATGTGCATTTGACCAGTTACCACAGCACATTTCAGTGGTGCGATGCAGTGAGGTGACTTTCTATCTAGGTTGTCCCCTGGTTCTGTGGTTTTGCTAGAAATATTCCTCCTGGCTCACCTGAGACTCGAGTGATGAAACCATAGACATACAGAAAATAAACAATCTGGGAGGAGTGGTTAATTCACCAGCAAATGTTTCATGAAAGTCAAAAAGAATGATGGCATATATGATAAAATGGAATCAGAAGCATGTACATCAAGCGTGTCAAACTCAAAGGGTAGCACGGGCCAAATAAATGAGGCATGCAGCCCATGGGCTGCAAGTTTGCCATGCTTAGTGTACATATTTTGAAGATCACTTGAATCTACTCTTTCAATGGTTTTGGACAGGGAATTTCAATCTTTTTCATCTCATGGCACACATAAACTAATTTCTAAAATCTGCGGCACACCAAAAAATATATTTTTTGCCAATCTGACAAAAAAAGATAGGTATAATTTGGATTCATTTACACTGGACGGCTATTGTCTTGTTGGCTATTGTCATTTTTTTTTATTTGACAGTCTGAGGGAAAAGGGGTCAGTGCCCCTGACTAAATAGTGAGGTATTATATGTTTTGAGAATTCTTGCAATTGGCCTGAGTGGCTCAGTAGGTTGAGCATCGTCCAGTGTTCCAAAGGGTTGTGGATTCCATTACCAGTCAGGGCACACGCCTGGGTTTCAGGTTTGTTCCCTAGTGGGATTCATGTGTAAATATGTGCCATACAATGTGTTAAAGATTTCAGAGTCTAATAGAAGGCTTCATCAACTCAATCTATGTTCTTTTGGGTTTGACCTTACCTGGAAGTATGTTGCCATGAGATGAAAAAGGTTGAATTCGTTGGTCAAAACTTTTGAAAGAGTGGATACATGTGATCTTCAAAATATGTACATGCTTCTGGTTCCATTTTATCATATACTAGAGTCCCTAAGCCCAGCCTGTGCCCTCTCACAGTCTGGGACCCCTCGGGGGATGACCACCTGCTGGCTTAGGCCCACTCCCCGGGGGGATTGGGCCTAAGATGGCAGTCAGACATCCCTCTAGCAGCCCGGGAGCCCTCGGGGGATGTCCACTTATCAGCGGGGAGCAGGCCTAAGCTGCAGTCGGACAGCCTTAGCGCTGTTGAGGAGGTGGGAGAGGCTCTCACCGCCACGGCTGTATTGGCAGCCATCAGCCTGGCTTGTGGCTGAGCAGAGCTCCCCCTGTGGGAGCACACTGACCACCAGGGGGCAGCTCCTGCATTGAGCGTCTGACCCCTGGTGGTCAGTGTGTGTCATAGTGACTAGTCATTACAGTCATTCTGCTGTTAGGGTCAATTTGCATATTTCCCTTTTATTATATAGGATAGAGGCCTGGTGCATGGGTGGGGGCTGGCTGGTTTGCCTTGAAGAGTGTCCTGGAGCAGGGTGGGGGTCCCGCTGGGGTGCCTGGCCAGCCTGGGTGAGGGGCTGATGGCTGTTTGCAGGCTGGCCACAGCCCCTTCAGGGTGGGGGTCCCTACTGGGATGCCTGGCCAGCCTGGGTGAGGGGCTGAGGGCCGTTTTCAGACTGGCCAAGTCCCCTTCAGGGGGTGGTCCTGCTGGGGTGCCTGGCCAGTCTGGGTGAGGAGCTGATGGCTGTTTGTAGGCTGGCCAAGCCCCCCAGCGGGGACCCTCACCCCATGAGGGTGTGGCCATCTTAGGTAAGGGGCTGATGGCTGTTTGCAGGCTGGCCACGGCCCCCAGTCACCCAAATTCCCAGTGGAGGCTGACTGGAAGCAGGTATCTGGAATTTTTTTATCTTCTATAATTGAAACTTTGTTGCCTTTAGCGGAGGCCACAGCAGGCCAGGCCAGGGCAGGCGGGAAGCTTGGCTTCCTCCATCGCCAGGGTAACCAAGCCTCCTGCTTGCTCCAGCTCCGTGGCTGCCGGCCGCCATCTTGGTTGGGTTAATTTGCATATAGTCACTCTGATTGACTGGTGGGCATGGCTTGGGGTGTAGTGGAGGTGCGGTCAATTTGCATGTTTCTCTTTTATTAGATTAGATATGCTATCATTCTTTTTTACTTTCATGAAACACTAGTAGCCCGGTGCACGAAATTCGTGCACTGGTGTAGGGGTGAAAGGGGCCCCTCAGTCTGGCCTTCACCCTCTCCAATCTGAGACCCCTCAGGGAATGTCCAACTACCTGTTTGTGCCCACACTTTTAACAGATAACAGCTCCATTGTTGTTTCTTTCTCATGCTTAAAACCATTGGAATTAGTAGGTATTCAAAGTGTGTATACATTTTGGGGGGACACCCTGTATATCTCTAGTCAGCGGTGAAAGAAACCAACAGCAGATTTGGAACCCCCAGACAGGGAACCTCGCTCAATCCCCTTCGTGGGCAGCAGGAAAATCAACATTTTCTCTCATTAATTCAGAAAAGCACGTCCTGTCACCTGCTGCGTGGCAGGAGTGCGCTAGGCCCCAAGCAAGCGAGGCTCAGTCAGGGCAGCCTTCGCTCATGGGTGCTGGCACCCAAAGTGCACATTCCTTCTCTACAGTCGCCCCGACTATCCCACTGTTTCACTGAGAGGACGGAATTCCTCTCCACCTCTGGGTTCTTGATCTTGAACACTAACCGAAGGCACCTCAGCAAGGGCCGCCCGTGCCCACCAGGTGTGTCTGCCTGCACCTGCTCCTGCCTCAGCACCTGCATTAACCCCCCAGAGGTGATCTCGTAGCTGCACTGGCCTCCGTGGGAACAGGGCATCACCACTCCGCCCTCTCACTGTCATCTCACAGGCGCCCACTCTCAGCACCCAGAACACCCAGACACTCTCCAAAGTACGTGAGCGCATCAGAGGGGATGTGTGTACATCCTGTGGGAGTGTTAGGCATGCCGGGTTGATGGAAGTGCGGTGGAGAGGTGGGGGGAACTTGTGCATGCCTTGGTTTGCAACTGTTGCAGGCGCGGGAGGGTGACAGTGTGCTTGGGGGATGTTCGCATGCCAGGGGGCATGTGCACACCGGAGGCCTCTGGCTTTGCAGATCCGCAAACCCCCGTGGTGCGGCAAGAAGGACATCAGTCTGGCCTGCCACGGTGGCTGTCCCTGCGATCCTGCACCTTCTGGGCCAGGAGGTGGATCTTGTGCAGCCACTCCTGGGCGCTGATTGCCTGCAGGCGCTACTTCAGCTCAGCCTGCAGGCTCTGCTTGGCGTGCTCACAGCTGTCACCACCGCCATGTGGGGAGTACAGGCCACCCTCCGCCGGCCTGCCTCCCCTGTCCAGAGGCTCTCTGTGCTGCTCACCTGCCCAGAGTGACTGGGGCTGGGCAGAAGCCAAGCATCCTGCCCTGCCCAACCCCGGCCGATCCACCCCTGTGCGAGCTGCCGCCCTGCCAGGAAGGGTCACGAATCCAGGTCCCGGGACCGCAGACAGTCTCAAGCACTGCCCCCCGCCCGGCAGGGTCACAGATCCGTGTCTTGGTCCCGTGGACAGCCTCAAGTACTGCCCCCCGCCCGGCAGGGTCACAGATCCGGGTCCCGGGACCGCGGACAGCCTCAAGCACTGCCCCCCGCCCAGCAGGGTCACAGATCCGGGTCCTGGACCGCGGACAGCCTTGCCCACTGCCGCCTGCCTTCAGTATTCAAATTAGCCGCCATCTTGTTGCTTCAGGGTGGGGGTCCCCACTGGGGTGCCAGGCCAGTCTGGGTGAGGGGATGATGGCTGTTTTCAGGCTGGCGGGCCACTGAGGCTCCCAACCTCTCCTTTTTTTCTTATTCTGGGATTTATTTACCTTCTATGGCTGTCACTGGAGCTGAGAGCTGGTTTTAGCTCTGAGGCTCAGCTCCAGCTATGAGACCTCTGCTGCTGAAAGCTGGGATCTGGGTTTGTTTGGGTTCTATACTTGTAACACTGTTGTGATCCTGCTGGCTGAAGCCCAGCTGGCTGAAAGCAGGTTTCTGGGGAATGTTTACCTTCTATATTTGCAACAATGTTTCTTAGAGTTGCAGCTCAGAGGCTGGCAGCAGCAGGCGGGGAACCTTGGCTTCCTCCATCACTGGAGCAAGCAAGCCTCCTGTTCGCTTCAGGTGCCTGGCTGCCGGCCGCCATCTTGGTTGGCAGTTAATTTGCATATCTCCCTGATTAGCCAATGGGAAGTGTTCGGGGCCACGGTCAATTTGCATCTTTCTCTTTTATTAGATAGGATTTGCTGATGAATTAATCAGCTCCTCCCAGACTGTTTATTCTCTGTATGTCTGTGGTTACATGTGTTTTACTTATTTTCAAACATTCATTGGCCCATTGTTTACCATTTATTAGTGGCTACTCATTACCATGTGTGTGATGAAGAACAGTGAAGAGTGACTACCCCAGCAATAATGAAAAAGAAGTTTATTGGCAACAGAGGGTTTGACTGGTTAACCTACGAAATATTCAAGAGCAGTTATTCATCACACCTTTTCATTTCAGCTACAGATGGATGAAACTGCCATAAACATTTGGAGATAATCAGTTTTTCATTATTCCCAAGAAGCCAAAAAGAGTAAACATCAATTAACATTGGCTCTGTTTCCATTTCATCAGCCATGGACTGTTTCCAAACTTCACCGAGCCATTCCTGGATTTATCCCACTGTCATCCTCTGCTTATTTGGGTTTTTCTCCATGATGAGACCCTCAGAACCCTTCCTTATCCCATACTTATCTGGACCAGACAAAAACCTGACCAGCACAGAGGTAAGTTAATATCAATATGTGTGTTAATGTAGTTCAATTTTACCAGACTTGAATAAGATTAATGTGCTGACTTCAATGAATCTCATTTTCATCGTATTTGTATTTAATAGAACTGTTCAAACTATTCTTTCCTCCTCACACTTGCAAAAATGGGAAACCAAAATACGTTACAGGTTGTGATAAATATTTTAACTTTTATAGAGTTCTAACATTGGTCTTACTGCTTGGGAACCTTTCAGGTCTCCTTTGATTCTATGACACTAATCTATATATATAAAAGCCTCATATGCTAAGTGTCCCACCGACTGGTCGACTGACTGGTCACTATGATGTGCACTGACTACCAGGGGGCCGATGCTCCGACTGGTAGGTTAGCTTGCTGCTGGGGTCCAGCCAATCAGGACTGGGCAAGATGGGGCCGGACATGTTCTGGAGCCCTCCCTCAGTGCCTCCCTAGCCACCAGCCTCGATCGGGACTGGGCGAGATGGCCCTGATTGGCCCTAATCACCAGTCAGGTGAAGGGACACCACCTATGCACGAATTTTATGCACCAGGCCTCTAGTTCTAAAATAAAGTCGCTGCCAGGCACTAGAACTAGTCCTAGTAAACTTCCAGGATGGTGATGTATAAGCAGACTCTGATAAAGAATTGTTGCATCTCTTTAGGACACTTCCTCAGTTTTGAAAAACTATCTACCAGAATTATCTTCCCCAGAAGGCCAAATTCTCTTACTTAAAAGATCTACCTCTTTTTTTTTTTTTTTCTAAAAGTGCAACAGGAAATGCTGTGACTCACCTGGAGAATTACTCTGGGCTAGTTTTACTGGTATAATCTCCAGCCAGAGTTATGAAAACACTGAAGATGGTGTGGCTTCACTGGGAAGACTAATTGATGCTGGTTTCCTTGGTGATGAGGTGGCAAGGACAGAGAGGTGAACTTGTGTGTGGTATAAAATCACTTAGAGACAACTGTGTTTCAAAGATTGCCAAATGGAAGTATGTCATGGTTAAGGCAAAACAATGACAGATACAGGTTCAGAATCAGCAAGTGAATCCCATGGGTCTGCTTCTTCGACCATGACGGACCAGTTAATGTATCCATCCTAAGGCACAGCTCAGTGACACTAGCCCAGTGATGGTGAACCTATGACACGCGTGTCAGAGGTGACACACGAACTCATTTTTTTGGTTGATTTTTCTTTGTTAAATGGCATTTAAATATATAAAATAAATATCAAAAATATAAGTCTTTGTTTTACTATGGTTGCAAATATCAAAAAATTTCTATATGTGACACGGCACCAGAGTTAAGTTAGGGTTTTTCAAAATGCTGACACACTGAGCTCAAAAGGTTCGCCATCACTGCACTAGCCTTTCAAATCACTGAACTTTCCCTCATTGTTGGCATTTAAACCCACTAAAGTTGATGCTGTAGAAAGCAGAAGGGATAGAGCAAAGGCTTGTATGGTGGAGCTGCACCTGTACCCATCACGACCCCCAAATCAACAGCTTTTTCAGTACTTTCTCCCTATGAATGAACCTTGAGGTCCCATGCATTGCATTTTTTACTAACTCCATTATTTAATCCATCTTAAACAGAGGCCAGAATTGAGACAAACCAGTAGAATTGGTGGGGGGGGGGGGGGGGGATTGGGGAGCCCAGAAAATTTGACCAGGAAGAATATTAAATGCATTTCTTTTTCCAACTCCATAATTCTATACCATTATTTACTCTTTGACCTTTGTGTATATATTTATCCAGACTTTGGAAGGGCTGACATTTTTGACATAGGGATGGGTCAAATAAAGATAAAGGTTGTTGGGTTCTTTTAGCATGGTAGCCTCTTTATCTAATATTAATCTTTAAACAGGAATGGAATGGTATTATTATTGAATTTATTGGGGTGACATTGGTTAATAAAATTATAAGATTTCAGGTGTACAATTCTATGGTAATGGTATTTTTTTTTAAGAGCCCGAACAAACTAGAAGTGTCTGTTGAGCAATTTTTAACTGATCTACTCAAATACATCTAAACATAATATAGTTCAGTTGTACATATTCTCTTACTGAGATGCACAGAAGTATATAATTTTTTTGGCGGGTGCAAGGGGAGCTCTGTTTTCCTAGTGGCTTTCTTGAAAATCCATTTTCTATTCATTTTCAAAATATGAAGAATATCCTATCCAATTGGATACAAAATTTGACATTGTGCAAGCGACATACCTTAGTACAGTGATGGTGAACCTATGACACGCGTGTCAGAGGTGACACGCGAACTCATTTTTTTGGTTGATTTTTCTTTGTTAAATGGTATTTAAATATATAAAACAAATATCAAAAATATAAGTCTTTGTTTTACTATGGTTGCAAATATCAAAAAATTTCTGTATGTGATACGGCACCAGAGTTAAGTTAGGGTTTTTCAAAATGCTGACACACTGAGCTCAAAAGGTTCGCCATCACTGCCTTAGTATGTACGTGGCTAAGAAAGGTGTTCTTTTCATTTCCTGGTGCTACATGGTCACACTATCCATTTTCCAACTTCACAGATAACCAATGAGGTCCTTCCCGTGTGGACATACTCTTACCTGCTGCTGCTGCTCCCCGTGTTCATCCTCACCGATTACGTCCGCTACAAGCCGGTCATCATCCTCCAAGGGATTAGCTTAATCACTACCTACCTGCTGCTCCTGTTTGGCCAAGGAGTGACAGCCATGCAGGTTGTGGAGTTCTTCTATGGGATAGTCACTGCCACCGAGGTGGCCTACTTTGCCTACATATACAGCGTGGTCAGCCCAGAGCACTACCAGAAAGTGAGCGGCTACTGCAGGGGCGTCATGCTGGTGGCCTACACGGCCGCCTCGGTGCTGGCCCAACTCTTGGTGTCACTGGCCAAAATGTCATATTTTTACCTCAACGTCATATGCTTGGTCTCTGTCTCTGTGGCTTTCCTTTTCTCACTTTTTCTCCCAATGCCCAAGAAAAGCATGTTTTTTCATGCAAAGCCCAGCAAAGAAGCACATATGCCATTAAGCACGAATACAGTGTTAGATGAACCACGTGAAGGGGCAACACCTGGCTGCGATGAAGAGAAACCCACTTCAGAAACAGCCACCACTTCAGGAAACCTGGGTGACGGCCAGCTCAGCAGCCCAAAGCCAGAAAATGTCGCTTGGAGAGTTTTTGTGCAGTGGTTCCAAGATTTGAAGGAGTGCTACTCCTCCAAGCGTCTTCTATACTGGTCCCTATGGTGGGCTCTTTCCACAGCAGGTTTCAACCAGGTCTTGAACTACGTTCAAATCTTGTGGGACTATAAGGCACCATCCCAAAATTCTTTCATCTATAATGGGGCAGTAGAAGCTATCGCAACCTTTGGAGGTAAGTATACCTTGATTGGTTTTCCTTCCATGGGCTACCCTCATTAAGTTCATTTTTCCAGTTGCTAAACTTCACCATGGTGGTAAATTAGCTCTGTTTAGAGGGCATATTCATCTTCTTTAGGGATGGAAGGCACCAGGAAAAGAAAAGAGGAGCAGGACACTTCTCTTTTACGTGTTACAAGGAACTCAGGAACTCAGGATTGAGCACAAAACAAACTCTAGCCAAATTCCTAAGACTTCATTTCATCATCAGGAAAAGTGCTAATAATGCCCCCTGTTCTTCTAGAATTGTTTTCAGTGTCAAAAGGCAAATATACAGCTTGAACCTCAGTGGGAGTTTTATTATTTTAGCAAATGGGTTTAACTAAGTGATCACTGGAAGAGTTTTGGTTAATAAAGAAGTTGGTTTAGCTAGCGCCCACCTTTAGAAGCTCTAGGCTGTACACCAAAAATGTCCACAAGTCACTTTTGTCTGAGATTTAAATGAGGGAAAGATACATGAGAGTCAAGATTCTAATATCAGAGGGAACTCTGCCCTTGAGCTTTGCTCTACAATAAATATTTATGTCCTGGTAAATGGAAACTTAAATGCCACATGAGACTTTGAAGATATTTTCCAGGAAGTAGGAGATTTCCACACCCTCATTTACAAAAAGGTTCAGAAAATTCATGCGGCGTCTGTTTATTATTGTCTCCCCTTTGGGAGACTTCAGTTTAACTGCCAGAAACCAGCACCATGCCGAATGCTCCACTGAAATGATTTCTCCTGTAGCCAAGTTCTGGGGGGAAGAACAGGTGTTTATCCTTTGCAACCATAGTCTTTACTAGAACAAATGTGAAAAGGTTCATTAATCAAATGTCAGTAATTTGAAGCATAAATACCTTTCATTTTGCTAAAGAGAACTATAATTACTAACCCTAATTATAGTCAATTATTCAACGTCTTAATATCAATCAATATAGATTTTCTCACCCAAAATCTCAACTAAATTAGGCCAGATCTGAAGATGTTACGATGGGACTAGAATTAAGATTAAGAATAATAAAGATTAACCTTATTAATTAGAAGTAGTAACTATAATATATAATCATTGTATAAATAAAATGTAACATAAATATGTAAATATAATACAATATAAATGTTAATATGATATAAATATAATATAAATATAAATATTTATAAATATATAAATATAGCCTAAAACTTACTACCCAGTGCAACACATCTGTTACCCATCATTGAAAAAAACTTACTATAAAAATGATGAAGAAAGGCAAATATGGAAGGGCCCAGTGTACTCCCAGAGCAATGGTTTCATCCTCTTCTATTCCTGCTCTTGCGTGTTGTATTGAATAACTGGGTTTATGTATCACTTCTCCCCACTCAGCCATGGTTAGGACTTTGGCCCTTCCACCTAGAATAGTGTTTGGCATGTAGATGATGCTAATTAAAAGTGTGGCAACTAACTGATTGAAAGAATAGGAAGTAAGAGAGAAGCCAAAGAAAAATGTGGTTGAGAAAGGATAAGTCCACATTTAGGTGGATTGCACTATTTTCACAAATTTTGAAAGCAATATATTCATCTTTTAGAATTACTTGAGCCCTGATTTTTAAGAGATCATGCTGATATTCCACATGGAAAGTCAACATGTTTGATCTTCCCTAATGCTTCCTTGCCAGGGGCTGTGGCTGCCTTTGCAGTGGGTTATGTGAAAGTCAACTGGGACCTTCTGGGAGAGTTGGCCCTGGCCTTCTTCTCAGTGGTCAATGCCAGCTCCCTCCTTCTCATGCACTACATAGCTGACATCTGGGCGTGCTATGCTGGCTATTTGATGTTCAAGTCCAGCTATATGCTTCTTATAACCATAGCAGTGTAAGTATTACCAGCCATTTCTGGCCACTCCTAAAACTAAACCATATTCTCTCTCTTATAGTCTTACAGTACCTTTGAGAACTTCAGAAGGATTTTAATCAATTGCAATATTAAATGTTGACTACTTACATTATATTAGACACAATTAAGCCATCTTTTTATTTAACTGTTTGCTGTCTGAATATTACTAAGGGTAGACATCAAGAAAAGAAATTCCTAACTGGGCAAGTCTTGGTGGGTAGTCACATCCCAGGCACATAATGTTTTTAGTAAAAGGTTTATTTTTGCCTTAAAGCAAGCCCTGTCCATTGTTTCTGTGCATCTAGTTAACATACCTTTGAAATAAGCCATCACCACCCTCAAGAAAGCATATAATCTTATTAACTGTCCTGTAGTCCAGTCCCCACCTTGCTGCCTCCCACGTGCATGTAATCTTCCTTAGTCTCCTCCTTACTTTCAAATGCATGAAAGAAGCTACAAAAAACTGTTACTCTCTGGAGCATTTGAGATCTTGCTCCCAGGCACATGTCATCTGTTTGGTTCAAGTAAACTCATAAAAGTTCTTTAAAAAAAAAAAGAAGAAGCAAAGGCCCTAACTGGTTTGGCTCAGTGGATAGAGTGTCGGCCTGTGGGCTGAAGGGTCCCAGGTTCGATTCCGGTCAAGGGCATGTACCTCGGTTGCAGGCACATCCCCAGCAGGGGGCGTGCAGGAGGCAGCTGATCGATGTTTCTAACTCTATCCCTTCCTCTCTGTGAAAAATCAATAAAATATATTTTTTTAAAAAGAAAAGAAATTTCTGTAGGTTCATAAACCAATAGCAATGACAAATTGTCAGGTTGTGATTTTTTTATTTCAAGCAATTTTCTATAACAAGGTGTGTGAAACTTGATTTTGAATGATTCCGTTTAGGTTTAAGCCCTGATTTCACTTGGTTGCTGGTGCAATACCAGGTATATATTTGAAACAAAATATTCTCAGCAAGTTATAAAAAGTTGTATACTGCAAAGATTATAAGAAACTAAATTCCAGAGATTGTTTTTTCATTTATTTTATTTTTTTCATCACCATTTATGTCCTCTTCCACATCCCCCGCCCCCCAACAATCACCACACTGTTATCCATGTCCATGAGTTCTCTTTTTTGCTCAATCCCTCCACCCCCACTATTACCCCGAGATTGTTATTTTTAATTAAAAACATTTAGTTCCACATATAAGTACAAAGAAAGCTGACTACCAGGAAATGTGTTTTAGTAGTAACCAAAAAGATAAACATTTAAATTTAAAATCAAATGAAAAAGATAGAAACAAAAGCTTTATCAAGTTTTGTTTTTTAATTTGTGAAAAATGTTTGATAAGCAATTGACAAAACACAGAAAATGTAAGAGCCCTGGGAAAAGAATGAAACAAATGAAAAAGATAGCAAGTTGTGTGTGTGTTTTTTTCACTGAAATGAGTCAATTTAATGAATCAGACTCATGTGTCTTGAGTTTCTTTTTTTAATGTGAGCATTTGTTAAGGTAGGATTATATTATTTCTTTTCATTGTAATCATATTCAAAACACAAAACCTTTACTTGCATTCCAGGGTAAACTCTAAATAAACATGCATTTTCCAGTCTTTCATAAGTGTTCTGTTTCAAAACCTATATACTTATTAAAAATTAATTACAGATTCAATTGAACAACCAGTTATGGGCTTGATCTTCCAAAGGATAATTCTCCCCAAACTTTGAAACTGTAAATACAGACAATTGACAGTATAAAGAGTAATCCTCCAAAAATTTCCTCAGATTGGGTGTTCTTGTATTTTTATAAAAATTCACTATAAAACAGTATCTAAAGTCATATTGCATCCAATATTCTGAAGTTATAAGAACTTAGAACATTTAGGTTTAATTTCTGGAAGTATTAAATTAAATCGGGTAGGAGGAATTTTGCCATTTTTTCTTTATTTTAATTAAGCCTTTAGCAATATTTTTGAACTCCCTTTCTTTGCTCTTCCTGTTTGTCTATACTTGGGGAGATTTAGATAAGGAGTGCTATTAACAAGAAATAATCCGGTCAGAGAAAGACAAATACTGTATGATTTCACTTATATGTGGAATATAATGAACAAAAGAAACAAACACAATAGAAACAGACTCACAGACACAGAGAACAGACTGACAGCTGTTTGGGGGGCTGGGTGAAAAAGGTGAAGGCACTAAGCAATACAAATTGCAGAATAGCCACAGAGATGCAGATTGCAATGTGGGGAATATAGTTAATAATGTCGAGATAACTGGGTATGGGGCCAGGTGGGAAATTGGGGCAGCAGGGACCACTCTGTAGAGAACATGGTGTGGAATAGTATTGAATGTAAACTGTGGCTGAAAAATAAAATAAAATAAAATAAAATAAAATAAAATAAAATAAAATAAAATAAGATAAAATAAAAATTTTCAATCCGGAATAAAAGACACTTTCTGTTTTGTTTTGTTTTTCTTTCAATTATACTTGTCATACAATATTATGTCAGTTTTAGGTGTTACAGCATAGTGACTAGATAATTATACGCCTTATGAAGTGATCACCTGGTAAGTCTAGTAGCACCTGATACCATACATAGTTATTACAATATTATAGACTAAATTTCCTATGCTTTACATTCCTGAGACTGTTTTTATAACTGGCAATTTGTATATCTCAGTCCCTTCCCCCTTTTCACCGGACTCTTCAACCCCCGTCCCATCTAGCAGACTGCTTTCTCTTTTGTTTTTGTCTTTTCAAGCTAAGAATCCCATGCATGTTCTTGTTAAAAACCTATCCCATGTCTAATGATAGATTTCAGATTGCAGTTAATCTGAGCATGGAGCGATATGCCCTGGTGTTTGGAATCAACACCTTCCTGGCCCTGGTGGTGCAGACCATCGTCACCGTGATCGTAGTAGACCAGAGAGGGCTTAACCTGCCCATCAGCGTTCAGGTAAGCTGCAGCACTTCTCTTTAGAGTTGGTGGGAATATAGAATAACTAGGTCATCTCAAAAGATTTTACAACCTTACCACTGCAACGCTGAAGTTACTCAAATTCCTTGGCTAGGCAAATTTTAACATAAGAAATTTCCTAGTTATCAGTATAACACACTAAGTAGTTTTGAACAATAATCTCAATAGGTCAGCATTTACTCTTGGCTCTAAAACATCAGGCAACACGTGATTGTGTCCCCATATGTCTCCTCTCCCTCCTACCATCTAGTTTCAAGGTTATTGGAGTTCAACTAGGAAGGCCACCTGGGGCGGACCTCTTTTCCCTGTTCCTGCTCCACCGAGGGACTGAAAATTAGCCCAATATCACATTTTATATATAAATCTGAAAAAAAAAAGGGGGACATAAGATAGATAAGAAGTAACCTCAGTGTCCAAAATTTATTCTTGGAGACATTACATATAGCATTGCTCTACCCTCCAAACACAGACACACAGATCAGTGGGATTTAGTATTTTTCTACCATTGGCAATATTAGCTAGAATTTGTACCAAGCAACCCTGGCTCCAAAGCCCACACTTTCAGTTACTGTATTGCTTACACTTTCACATCGGGTTCTTCCAAGATGGGAGAAGAAGAAAATACTGTGTAAGTCTAAATATCCCACATTGAGATACTGGGTCTCAGTTACCCCATAATCCAAGCAAATCAAGAGCATCACTATGAATGATCAATGACAGAGATGGTCACCTTTCATGTGTGTCTAATTCTATTTGTTTTTCTACAGTTTTTAGTTTATGGGAGTTACTTTGCTGTCATTGCTGGAATTTTCCTTATTAGAAGCCTATACATTATCTACTCAGCCAAATGCCAAAAGGAAGTGCAGAGCTCTGCTACAAGTCAGAGCCACAGATGAGCCACACCCAGAGGGACCAGAAACGCCATCAAGGGAACAAAGCCCTAATCTTATGTCAACCACTACAGGCTCTTAGCGAGGACTGGGCTGGTCACCGGCCCCGGGTGCCATAAATTGACAGTCTTCACAAGTCTGGATGCCAGTGGACCTTTTCAAAACCACAACAAAATCTCAGCTTTAGATCAGATATCCATATGCCCAGCTGAACTGGATGCAGTTGACAGGCCCATTAATCTCAATTAAACAACCCATGAATAGCAGTGACGGAAAAAATCTGGCTTGTTTCCGTGCCAGTCGACCAGGACTGCTACATGCTAAGCAATGAGGTCCCCAGTGAGGTCATGGGGTGGATGTTCCCCATTTGTGAGCAGAACGAAGTGAACTGCCCGTTTCTTGCTTAGATATTTATCCTACCGAAACAGACTACACGTGGAGCAGTTTTTGTCACATGCGCCATTTTCCCTCTTCTTCCACTAAGTGTATCTCTGTATACTACAGTTCTCTGAGAGAACTACAAGGTTTGGTCTCATTTCTAAGGACTCCACTTTAATTAATTCTGATAACTGAGCATTAGGAGCAAGCTTCTATTTGATAATATCATCATTTAATTTTTTCATGTTAATTTTTCACTTTGTGCTCTCCTGCGCTTTGTTGTTGAAACTCTACCTCAAGACCAGCATGACACTCCTGTGTGTCCACAGAATACTATTCATGTCAATTCCTAGTGGTGCAAAGAGAGCCGTGAGCTTTTTTCCTATCATGACCCCAGACAGATGTGTTAATGCTATGTCCATATAATGGCTGTCTAAAACAGAAAACTTAAGTAGAATTCCCAGGGGTTTCTGTAAGTATTCATAAATAAGAAAACACTCAAGGGAAACACCTAATTTTTAAATGGCAGAAACTGTACTAAATAAAATAATGTGGCCTGGCCAGCATGATTCAGTGGTTGAGTGTCGACCTATGAACTAGAAGGTCACAGTTCGATTCCCTGTTGGGGCACATGCCCGGGTTGCGGGTTTGATTCCCCAGTGTGGGGCGTGCAGAAGGCAGCCAATCCATGATTCTCTCTCATCATTGATGTTACTGTCTCCCTCTCCATGCCTCTCTGAAATCAATAAAAAATAAAATAAAAATAATGTGGGCAGAAATTTTAAAGAGTCTTTCTAATTTCCTAATGAGTGCTGAAAATTGTCTGAGCTTGTCTTTCCTGTGAAATTTCAATAGAGGACACATTGAGCAGGAGAGGAACAAATAAAAACATCAAACAGAAATGCCTGGACTGAAGCAGTAGTCATTTATTTAGGAAGTTGGTCCGGATTTAGTGTGATGCACATCTCTCTAGGCCCGTGTGCTTGGGATTACACTGCCCTCTAGTGTCTGTTCTCCAAAGAAAGTAAATCTAAAATTACTACAGAAATCTCTCCTTTCCAACTTGCAGCCAAAGAGTTGACCAAGTCTGCTATTTGCTAAGAGGTGACTCAGAATGAGGTCCCCAACCAGCACATCAGCATTACCTGGGAATTAGTTGAAGGGAAAATTCTCAGCCTCAACCCCTGCCCCACCAAGCACATGAGTAAAGGCTCGCTGAATGAGTAAAGTGGAGAAAGACCCAGCTATTGGTGTTAGGATTTCAACATATTTTTTTTGGGGGGGGGGGGGGGGGTACATAATTCAAGCCTACAACTCTACTCTCTGCCCCCCTCCAAATTCATTCTTCCCACATGCAAAATACTTTCATCTCATTCCCAACATTTCCAAATGTTTTAACCATTGCAGCATCAACTCTAAGTCCAAAACCTCATCTAAATATCATCAATTCAAAGTTCCATATTTCATTATCTACCAGTAAATCAGTATGGGTGAAACTTGGGGTCTGGGATGAAATTCTCTGTCTGTGAACCTGTGGAACCAAAAAACAAGTTGTTTGCTTATGAAATACAATGTCATAGGGAAGACATCCTCATTCCAAACAGAAGAAAATAGAAGGAAAAAATGGGTACTAAGTCCCAAGCAAGTTTTAAAAACAAGCAGGGTGAGTGTCATTAGATTTCAAGTCCTGAGAACCATCATCTGTGACTTGATACTCTGTCATCTGGCTCTGATAGGATGGCAGCCCCAACTTCAGGTTCCCAGGGGTCCCATCGGCCCAAGTTTCTGCATCCATGGCTCTGCCCTGAGAGTCATTCTTCCTTTATTCCACCCTCTCTTTGTCCTTTTTGGCCCAAGTTGGTAGTGTTTCTGCCTGTATAAAATTCTCAAAAATCTTGTCAGTCTCCTAAGCCATTCACAGCAGTCCAACCCATCAAAAAAGATGATCCTCCATGGAGCTTTCCCGGATAACCCCATGTCTGTGCTCAGCTTCTACCAAGTTGATTGATTGAATCCCTCAGCCACATACTTAATCTCTTTAAGTAAATGATTGTCCAGCCACACCCCTGGCCTGATTTCTAAAGTAACTATCTGGTTAGGCTGAGAATCTTCCAAATCAATCAAATGCTAGCTTCTTTGTGCTTTGTACTTTGCAGTTTCTTCCTCTATTAATTTCTTCCCTCTCACATTTTACTATAAGCAGCAAAGAGAAACTGGCTGAAACTTCTGTACTGCTTGGAAATCTCTGAGCAAATTATTCTAGTGTATTGCCTACAAGTTCTACCTTTCTCCCAACAATAGAACATAATTCAGCCATGTTCTCTGCCATTTTATAACAAAAATCACCTTTTCTCCAGTGTCCAATAACATGTTTCTCTTTTCCATCTGAGACCTCAACATGAGTGTCTTTACTCTTCATATTTCTAGCAATATTCTGTTCACAATGATGTCTGTAGTCTATAAAATATGCTCTCTATTCTTTGTAGTTCTTCTCTCTTCTTTCTGATCCTTCACCAGAATTGCCTTTAATATCCATATTTCTACCAACAATCTCTTCAAGGCATTCTAAGGTTTTTCTACCAAGTTCCTCAAAACTCTTCCAACCTCTACACATTATCCATTTCCAAAGCTCCTTGCACACTTTTAGGTATTTTTTTCAGAAGCACCCCACTTTCCAAGTACAAAATTGGTATCAACAATTCATTAATCCTTGTGATTTCTTGGGTCCAAGGGAAAGGTCATTGCAATGAGCCCTTAGGCCTAGCTCATAGCATCTAAGTAGCAAGATGAGTGGTGTGGCTGTTGAAAGCCAACTAGGAGAAAGCACAGGTTTGTGCAATCATCATTAAAATGATGAGGCTACCTAGTCAGTGTCTATTAAACAACACTGCTGGTTAGAAAGGGTATGGCATGCCCAGCCAGCGTGACTCAGTCGTTGAGTGTTGACCTATGAACCATAGGAGGTTGCGGTTCAATTCCTGGTCAGGGCACATTCCAAGGCTGTGAACTCGATCCCCAGTGGGGTTTGTGCAGGAGGCAGCCAATCAATGATTCTCTTTCATCACTGCGGTTTCTATCTCTCTCTCCCTTCCTCTCTGAAATCAATAAAAAGTACTCCGGAGTATTTTTTTATTTTTTAAAAAAGAAAGGGCATAGTAAGGTTGAGATGGAAAACTCATTTAAATAATTAAGTAATCTGGATAAAAAAATACTCAGTACTGAATCATAATAAGCTGGAATATCAAAATCACATAAAGAAAATGTTCCCTAATTAAGCTATTTAGAGAAGAACCTAAATGGATTAGTAAAACATCTGGAGGGAGAGTATGTGTGTGGACAGCATGTATTTTGAGCAGAACCTAATTAAAATGACTGTTTGTCCCCCATAGTGGAAGTCTGTAAAGATTTGACCAAAGGACAAATAAGTATGATTTATGATTTTTCTTATGTAAGTTAATATTTAAAAATGGATTTTAAACAATGTAATTCCTTAAAATATAGTTTTACTTGCTACATTACTTGAACTATAAATTTACTTTTTCAGTCATTCCTTTTTTTCCAGATGAAAGTGGGGTGGGGGGATGGGTGAAAAAGATGAAGGGAATAATAAGTTACAAAATAGTCCCAGGGATGTAAAGTACAGCAGAGACAATGTGGTCAATAATATTGTAATAACCACCTATGGCACCAGGTAGGTACTAGAATTATCCAGGGGATCCCTTCGTAAATTATATAATTGTCTAACCATTATGCTGTACACTTGAAACTAATATAAAATTAAAAAATAACTTTGAAGTTAATTACGCATTTTGTACTGATTAACAATAATTCAAATTAGCTGGGTTTGATATTAGGAGCTTTTATTTTATCAACAATTCATTGGTCCATGTGATTTTTGGGGTCACTGAAACTAGACCAGATTCTTAAAGGAAGACAAGAGCAAGACATTGGCATTGTGCTAGGCATGCCCTCAGTCCTTCCCTACTGACCTTATTTACTCCTCCCAAACCACAAAGTAGATCATTTTTATCTTCTTTTTTCACTTTCATTCATATATATATATATATATATATATATATATATATTTCAGAGAGGAAGGGAGACAGAGAGATAGAAACATCAATGATAAGAGAGAATCATTGATCAATTATATCCTGCACGCCCCTCACTGGGGATCAAGCCCACACCCAGGCATTTGCTCTGACTGGAATCAAACCATGACCTTCTGGTTCATAAGTTGACACTCAACCACTGAGCCACACCAGCTGTGCATTTTTATCTTCTTTTAATCAGCAGAGCTCAGAGAGACTAAACAATCTGGGTAAGGTCAGTCAGTTAGGAATAAGTACAACAGAGGGGGAAAAATCTGATGGTGCACATCACAGTAATAGTTGGGGTATTTATTAAAAGCCCATTCACTCGTGGCAGTAAAAAACAGTCAGGGTGCAGGGTTCCAGGACTCCCCAGACAGAAACTACACTAGCATACGCCAGTGTTCTGAAACAGAAGCAAAATCCTTTCTCTTTTTTTAAATTAAATTTATTAGGGTGACATTGGTTAATAAAATTATATAGGTTTTAGGTGTACAATTCTATAACCACAATTTTCAATGTACCCAACTCTCTTTTGAAAGCTACAGATTTGCATCTTAACATAATTAGGGGGAAATAAAAGCATTTGTTTGGTAACATTTTAACTGATTTTTCCAATGACCTTTGAAACGACAGGTTAAAAATTAACTAAAAATGATCACCTGCTTGAAATATTAAAAATTACGCCACTGGGATAACCTGGGATTGTAAATTCAGTGTGTCTTCTTTTTTAATAGCTATAACTCCACCATTAATTTTAAAAAAGAGAAAAATGCTTTTGAATGAGAAAAAGAACTCTAAGAAGGAGTGTTTTCATCTTTCCTGCTGAGTTTTTGCTCCCTTCTATATATCTCAGCAGAGACATAATCAAGGAATCTGGTACCCCTCTCGTTTCCAAGGTTCTTCTGAATGAACCCTTAGGTTTCTGTCGGGCACAAGGAAAGCCATTCAATTCAAAGGGGCAGAGCACCAACAGATAAAACAGAAATACAATGTCTTTTTGCAATAAATAAAGATACCAGCAGGGGGCAACCTTGGAGCCTAACTGGAGTAGCAGAAACATTCAAGAGGATTTGTTGCAGCTGTTTCTTAAGTGAGTCTTTTCTTTGTGCTGGTAATGGATTCCAAATCTAGTCAAACCAACCAATCCAGCCATTTACTGTTCAACATTCTACTTTCACAAACTGGCCGACAACATTGGGCATGGAAGCAAAAGTTATTTCCTACATAAAATTCTGAAGCTATGGTCTCTGGAATCAAAGTGGTCTGGGAAGTGATATGTGATATTTCATCCTCACCAATGCCTGAGACATGGAGTCAGAGGAGGATCTGAGATTCCTTGCTACAAATTGTGTGTTTTTAAAATTTTTATTAAATGTATTGGGGTGACATGGGTTAATAGGTTTCAAGTGTACATTTCAATGATACAAGATCTGTACATTGCACTGTGTGTCTACCACCCAATACAACCTCTGTTAGATACTGTCTTCTTCTACTTTGCATTTTATTATTAGATTCCTAAGAATTACTACTTTCTGAAACTTTCAAAAACTGCAACAAACCTGACAGGGTGAAATTATGATTTTTTTAATAAAGTATGCATTTATTTAATTTATCACTCTCCAGGGGAAGCTTTCCAAAGAATGTTCCCTGTAACTGCCAGTGCGTCTGATCCGTGTGAGCAACAATCTCGGTTGCTTAACCTCACTTGAAACCGCATTGTCCCAGCTTAAGCACTTCACACTGCAACAGGAACCAGAGCAGTGATAACATTGCCGGCTCCGCCAGTAAAGATGGTGCTTGCCCAACTCATTGCCCTGGAAGCTGGATTCAGGAACCCAACCCACGTTAAGCACCTGCAGTAATGACAGGCATCATGGCAGGAAATTTCCTCAAATTATACTTTGTGATGGGCATTATAATCCACCTATGCAGGTGAGGAAAGTGGAGGCCCTGTCACCCTAGGAAACTTGTCTAGGGTCACATGACTTGAAAGGGTGGAGATTTGAATTTGCTCAACTACAAAGCTCATGTTCTTCTCACCAGGAGTTCCTCCTTTCCCTATGCCCAATCTGCACTAAGAGGAGCCTACATGTTCTTGAGAATCAAATCGTGGCTTATGGTTCCCACTCCAGAGAACAACTTCAGATAGCCAGAACACTTGGAAAGCATCGTGGACTTACTATTTGAATGTTTCTGGTCAGTTAGAAAAGCCTGTTTGCTCCAATGGCTGGCTGCACTTTCAATGGGAAGTTTCAGGAGACCTTTGTATCAGATACTGTGCTAGACTCTGGGTGACAAAGTTGAATCCCTGCTCACAAGTTGCCCCAGGCTGAGCAGATGTGCAGGTCAGCACGTCAGTACCTTTCAAAGCCTTCAGCACTAGAGATTGTATCACTAATGCTTACTGATTGTCATTGCTCTAACATGTACTAATGCGTGCAATCTTCACAAGGTGAGGTAGGTATTATCATTCCCATCTTAAAGATGATAAATCTAAGGTACTAAGAAGTCCAGTCATTTGTCAAAGGTCACACACTTGTAAGTAGCAAAGAATTTGGTCCTGGTTGACAGCAGAGCCCTGTCCTTGACTGACAGGCCATGATGTCTTGCCAAGGCTGGAGGAAGAGGAGTTGCTGGAGAAGGTCAGGAAGCTTCAGAGAAGAAATGGTCAATGATTGAGTGTGTGAGATTTCTCCTGGAGCTGTTGATTGCTTTTCATTTAGTCAGCCAGTCTTAAGGTCTATCATCCTGAACAGAAGTTTTCACTTTTCAATAATAGCAACATAGAGAAACCAAGATGGTGGCATAGGTAAACACCGGAAATTGCTGCCTCGCACAACCACTTCAAAAAATACAACTAAAAGACAAAACTGACATCATCCAGAACCACAGGAAGGCTGGCTGAGTGGAAATTCTACAACTAGAAGGAAAGAGAAAAGCACACTGAGACCCAGAGGAGGTGCGGAAGTAAAGTGCAGAGGTACGGAGGCGCACATGGAAAGGGCTGGCAACTGAGGATGCTGTTGTCTTTTTCAATCGGGAGGGAGTCTCAAGCTCCTGACTGCTCTGAACTCCAGTTCCGGGCGAGTCTCTGGGGACCCAGACTCATACGGAGAGAAACAGGACTGTCTGGCATCGGTCGGAACTTGAGGGCAGCTTTCTCTCAGAGGTGCTTGCAGTGATTACCGGGACACTGAGACACAGGGCCTCTTAGGGTAAGACTGAGGGTCAGCCATAGCTATTTGCTCCGCCCTGTTGATCCCCCGACACCCCACCCCACCAAAGCTGTGCGCAGAGGCTTTTGCATATGAAAGGCCTGGCCCTTTGCAATCTGAAAATTACCTAACAAACTGCAGCTGGGCCAGAGAGACCCAGAACTTCCAAAAGAAGGCCCAAGGCCCCACAGCAGCTTGCATTGCTTCACAGCTGGGCCTCATCTGGGTACCTCCAAACCCCAAACAAGGAAGAGGAACCTGCAGATCTCTCCATAGATCCTGCCAGGTAGCCTCAGGCAGAGGCTAAATTAGCACCTCCTTAGATCCAAGAGCCAGTGTACCCAGTGGTCAGAGAGGGAGCATCCAGATTACAACTCCTCAGATCCATAAGGGACACACTCAGGGGGCAGACTCAGTGAGCACCAAAGCCCCACTGAAGCAAGTCTTGCCCCAGAAGGGTGTCTCCAGCACAGAAGTTCTCCCACAGTAGACACAGCTGATTCTCACAGCCAATTGGCCTGGAGGTCAATTCCTCCCAGTGATACCTACAACAATCAAGGCTTAACTACAACAAGACTGTGCACACCGCCCACAAAGGAGTGCACCAAGAGTGTCCACCTCAGGTAATTGGGGAGGTTGAGCCACTGGGCCCTATAGGACACCTAGCACAGAAAGCCACTCTATCAACACAGGGAAGTATAAAAAATTTGGAGACAAAGAAACAGGTCACAAATGACAGAAATGGAGGAAAACAAACTACTGGATATAGAGTTCAAAACCACACTCAAACAGTTTTTCAAGAATTTTCTAGAAACCGCTCATAAATTTAGTGAGACCCTCAAGAAATCTAGTGAGACCCTCGAGGATATGAAAAAGGACCAACTAGAAATTAAGCATACACTGACTGAAATAAAGAATATTATTCAGAGTTCCAACAGCAGACAAGAGGATCCCAAGAGTCAAGTCAAAGATTTGAAATATGAAGAAGCAAAAAACACCCAACTGGAAAAACAAAAAGAAAAAAGAATCCAAAAATACGAAGATAGTGTAAGGATCCTCTGGGACAACTTCAAGCGTACCAACATCCAATTTATGGGGGTGCCAGAAAAAGAGAGAGAACAAGATATTGAAAACCTATTTGAAGAAATAATGACAGAAAACTTCCCCTACCTGGTGAAAGAAATAGACTTACAAGTCCAGGAAGCACAGAGAGCCCCAAACAAAAGGAATCCAAAGAGGACCACGCCAAGACACATCATAATTAAAATGCCAAGAGCAAAAGACAAAGAGAGAATCTTAAAAGCAGCAAGAGAAAAAAAGTCAGTTACCTACAAGGGAGTACCCATAAGATTGTCAGCTGATTTCTCAACAGAAACTATGCAGGCCAGAAGGGAGTGGCAAAAAATATTCAAAGTGATGAATACCAAGAACCTACAACCAAGATTACTTTGCCTAGCAAAGCTATCATTCAGAATTGAAGGTCAGATAAAGAGCTTCACAAATAAGAAAAAGCTAAAGGAGTTCATCACCACCAAACCAGTATTATATGAAGTGCTGAAAGGTATCCTTTAAGAAGAGGAAGAAGAAGAAAAAGGTAAAGATACAAATTATGAACAACAAATACACTTCTATCAACAAGTGAATCTAAAAATCAAGTGAATAAATAATCTGATGAACAGAATAAACTGGTGAATATAATAGAATCAGGGGTATAGAAAGGGAGTGGACTGACTATTCTTGTGGGGGAAAGGGGTGTGGGGGTTGCGGGAAGAGACTGGATAAAAATCGTACACCTATGGATGAGGACAGTGGTGGGGAGGGGTAAGGGCAGAGGGTGGGGTGGGAACCAGGTGGAGGGGAGCTATGGGGGGAAAAAAGAGGAAACAACTGTAATAATATGAACAATAAAGAATTAATTTAAAAAAATAGCAACATAAAATGGGGGGATTAAATAGCAATTTAAAAAATACTTCTAAGTGTTGTGTTTCAGTTTCATCTATGACATGATATTATCTAGATGTCTATATCACACTTCCGAAAATAGGTATTAAAAGCAAATCAAATCACCTGGATGAATGACAGTTCAGATTAATTGAGGCTTCTTATGCTAAATCAATGTTCTCTTTGGGTTTTATATTTTGAAAAGGCAAGGGGTCTATCTGCTATATAAATCTTTACTTCCCAAAGGCTATTTTATTCACCATTTTAAAATAATCATTAACATGAATTTCCAATCCATCTACATGGTAATAAGCGCTTCATGAAGGGCATGGTTTTTACTTAGCAATTATGTCCCTTGGAAACTTTCTTTCCTTTCTAAATCCTACCAAATTTGTTTTCTGCCCAAAATTTCTGCCTTAGGATAAATTTCCTGATTTTTTTTCATGTGAAAGACTAAATAAGAGTGTAACTAACTTACCTAAGCAATTCTTAACACTCCGGTGTGGGGTGAATTTCCCGCCAAAATATAAGATGGCGCGGGCAATTATTTAGGTTTCCCGCGCAAAATCAGGGATTTTTATGATACCTATTACCCCAATGGGTATGAAACGGTTCGCATACGCAGGTAGGTATCTTTGTGAAGGGCAAACAAACAAATATTTGGTAATACGCAGTTACAATCGGCCCGAGTTTACACGTTTTCCGCACTCCACCGCAAATCTATATGAACCGAGTTAAGACGGCTCCCGCGGAGTACGCGAAATTCACGCGAGCCGACTTAACTCGTTTCCCCCACTCCAAGTGTTAAGAGGATTTTCACCAATGACCCCCCACTGTTCCAGCTGAGATGAAACTTAGTCCCTTACTACAGTGCTTTTAAGTAATCAGTAATATTTTTTCCATCAAGAAACCCAAAAGAAAAGACTCAAGTTTCTGTGTTTTGACCCGTAATGTATTTTCCTTTTTTTCTAGCTCTCATATATGTCTGCTATCTTTTATTTTTTTATTATTATTTTTTAATTTTGTTTTATTGCTTAAAGTATTACAAAGAGTATTACATATGTCCCCCCCCCCCCCCCCACCTTGACATTCCCCTGGTCTCCTCTACCCCCAGTGTCTTGTGTCCATTGGTTATGCTTATATACATGCATATAAGTCCTTCGGTTGATCTCTTTTTCACTGTCACAATAATCCCCCTTCCCCCCTTAAAGACTGAAGGACAAAAAGAACATGGGGAAGAGAATGCAAGTTTTATAAAAAGAAGTCAGTTGGATTGATAACGAGTCTTTTTTATTTATTGTTTTTGTTTTTTTGTGGGGTGGCTTTTTTTTTTCAACAGTTGAACCATCCATGAATTGTTGGGGAACTTTGCCCCATTCCTGAGTTTTTCCCATAGTAATTCTCTGCTTCTTAGGGTTTTTCTCAATAATGAGACCTTCAAAGCTAATTTGTACATTACTTAACTTGACCATATAAAAATATAAGCCTCAGTGTAGATTTCAGACTTGTTAGAACTAATGTCAGCACTTCTTACAATCTCAAATATGAGTAAATGGGCTGTAATAATTTTTATGTAGAAAATAGAAACTCTGCTACAACAAAAATAAGGAGGGTGCAAAACAACCTTCCTTTAGTCTTTCACTTGTATAAAAACATAATCTAGGTCTTTGTTGCTTATTATCAGTAACTTAAAATAAAGTCATCTCTAGTTATGAGTACAAATCATAGAGAATAGTAAAAAATTGGAGAGGAAAAGTTTACTGAAAAAACCTGTGGGAAATGCTCTGAAGATTTTCCCCTCTTTATTTATAAACTAGAGGCCTTGTGTACAAATTCTTGCACGGGTGGGGTCCTTCGGCCTGGCCGGCGATTGGGACATCTTTCCCATTCCCGATGTGGGGGAGGGAAGGGACTGTGGGAGGTTGACTGGCAGGCCTCAACTGGGGCAAATTGGGGCCAGCTAGGGAGAGGGACTGTGGGAGGTTGGCTGTGGGAGTGCACTGACTAGCAGGAGGCAGCTCCTGCATTGAGTGTCTGCTCCCTGGTGGTCAGTGTACCTCATAGCAACTGGTCGACCAGTGGTAACAGTCACTTAGGCTTTTATATATATAGATAGTAAGGCTGTTTTTAACTTTTGGCCAGGTCATATGATTTAATTCTCAGAAGTCCACTAATCAGGCTTCAACATTACTTGGGAACTTGTTAGAAATATATATTTTCAGGTGCCATCCAGACCTATTCAATCTGAACGCCTGTGTTTTAGCAAACCCTCTAGGTGACTCTGATATGTGCCTGGTCACCCAGATGGCATCTCAATGGTCTGCACATTGACCTACTGAGATGAATAAAGGTGAAGATGGTCGGATTCTACCAGTATTGAAACATCCTTTTTAACTTTATGACTTTCAGGAAGAGTAAACTATTCAGGAGGAGTGACTTTCAGGAAGAGTGCTCACAGGCAAAGTACCTGAACAGCCCCAGATTGCCCTGGAAATGCTGTTAGGTGAGAAAGATGAATGTGTGCATTATAGTCTCTTTTCCCAGCCTCAGTAGCTCTTGCAGATCAAATTACAATGGAAAATGTAAGAATTATTATTCATTTTTTCAATTTAATCTGCTGAGGACTGATAAAGAAGTACTAAGTTCTCCTATAACTGTAGTATTTCTTTTGATTTCTCCTTGTGTATCTGGTAGTTTTGTTTCATGTATTTTGATGCTATTAGTCAGTGCATAAAAGTTTATGGTGGTTGTATCTTGAATATGAAGTATTCTGATTATTTATAATATAATGCTTCTTGCTCCGAGTACAGAAAAAAAATAATGTAAGAAGCAGGTAAGAGTAATAATTGCTCTTTCTACACCTGAAGGAATGAATCCAATCTGTCATTTTCACAATTTGTTTTCTTGAACTTCAGTTTCTCATTGCTTTCATGCTATTGTCAGAAATTTATGTGAAGTTTCCAATTGGACCCATTTTGGCTCGGGCCAACCAACCTGTCCTAGGATTGATACATGTCTCCTGGACAATGTACATGTCAGAAAGCCATGGTGCATTTCACTTCCATGTGCTTGTGTCCTCACACTTTCTCCATTTAATGTTACAGATAATAAAAGACATCTTTCCACTTTGGACATACTCTTACCTGCTGCTGCTGCTCTTGTTTGGCCAAGGAGTGACAGCCATGCAGGTTGTGGAGTTCTTCTATGGGATAGTCACTGCCACCGAGGTGGCCTACTTTGCCTACATATACAGTGTGGTCAGCCCAGAGCACTACCAGAAGGTGCAGGGGCGTGAGTCACGCTGGTGGCCCACATGGCCCAACTCTTGATGTCGCTGCCAAAATATCAGACTTTTACCGCAGCGTCATATCCTTGGCCTCTGTCTCTGTGGCTTTCCTTTTTTCACTTTTTTTCTACCAATGCCCAAGAAAAGCATATTTTTTCATGCAAAACCCAGCAAAGAAGCTCTTTCAGAGACACCAGGAAAAGATGCATCTTAGAGGAGCTCAGAAGGATCGCGAGCCAGGCTGCCAAAAGCTAGTCACCATTTCAGGGAAACGGGGTGACGTCCAGCGGAGCGGCCCAGAGCCAGAAAACGTCGCGCTGGGAGTTTCTGTGCTGTGCCCCAAGATTTGAAGGAGTGCTACTCCTCCACGCGTCTTTTATGCTAGTTTCTGTGGTGGGCTCTTCCACAGCAGGTTTTAATCAGGTTTTGAGCAATGTTCAAGTCCTGTGGGAGAACAGAATAGAGAGCAGATCAGCTTGAAAAGATAAGTTCTGTTCTGTGAACATTCTGTTTACACACACACACACACACACACACACACACACACATATGTACTGGTTGACATATGAAATATGTTTCTTTCTCAGGCTATGTTCCAAGAAGTTTGAAAACTACTCTAGGAGTTACCTTCTTATGTCAAGGGTTCCCAATCAAGGCAACTTAAATATTTGCATCTTTTCTTAATCATAGCTGTGGGGACTTGCATAAGCTTGTCGCCTACTAATTAATACTATTTTCCACACCCAGCTTCCCCATTCCCTACCATAACCAGATATCTGCTGGAATAACCCAGTTCATCCAGACTGGAGTCTTACAACCTTCAATCCTGTCTCCTCTCCACAACTAAGTTGTTCTTTTTTAGACTGCATAATTTTTTCTTTGGCCTCTCATGCATATTATACCTTCATTCAATTGCCATTAAAAGCCCTTAACACATAGTAAGCCTTGATTTTGGTAACAATGGCAGCTAACAACAAAGTACCATGGAAAGGGGACAGACAAGGTGTGACAAGGTGGGAGGGGCAGGGGAGAGGACCCCTGTGTCCCTGAGTATTTATTGCTTTTCCCTGAGTGGCTGGTAAGTGTCTGCTTCGTCCTTATTTACCAATAGGAAAAAGGCAGGGAGACTGAGTGACCTTGAGGAGGTCTGGATTCACCCTTCGGCAACCCCTGGCTTTCTGCCTTGGCAAAACTTCCCTCCCCGCTGAGAAGCTACAATAGTTGGGGAGTTTTAGATACTTGTCCATGCACTCTTCCTTTTCTCCAGAACATATTTTTGACATTTGAAACACTTTGCAAAGGTAGTGAGGTACAAAAGGGGAGGGGAGGTGGGCTGATCCAAGAGTTAATGCTCCGTAGTGAGAAGGGTGGAACCCAGAGCCTTCTTTGAAGTGAGCCCAACAATTCACTTGGATTTTCCTGACATAATGCAGCTTCTACATCAAATAAGACTTTGAAGATTATTATTTTTGAAGTTGGGGTGTTCCACACCCACATATTTATTCAACATTTCAGGTCCATTGTTGAGCGAGTATTATTCTCATGTGCTTCCTGAAAATTCCAATTTGACTCCAAGAAACCTGTTCTAGGATTTGTTTCACCTTAAAGTCGCTTCCTCTATATGAACTTGCTTCTGGGGAAAAGAGAAAAGTGCTCTTCTCTTTAGATAATGTACCCGTTATGTAGGGCATGTGTAGAAAAAGTAAAATTTTCATAAAGTTTGTTCTTTAAAAGCTCTTTTATCACAAGCAGTCCTTTGTTTCCCTGTGATAACAAGGTCCCTAATTAGTGTCAAATTTTTAGGCAAAACCAAGTGAACTAGGTTTGACCTAAGGCCTCACATAAATTAAACCACATCATTAAGAAAAAAAGGTGAGGGTAGTAAGAAACCTGACAATTAACTGCCTAGTTCACAGCACATTATAGGAACACCTGATAAGTGCATCCAAAGAGTCCACATTATAGCCCTAGCCGGTTTGACTCCGCGGATAGAGTGTTAGCTGAAGGGTCCCAAGGTCAATTCCAGTCAAGGGAACATATCTTGGTTGCAGGCTTGATCCTTGGCCCTGGTCAGGGTGCTTGCCAGAAGCAACAAATCAATGTCTCTTTCACATCAATGTTTCTCTCTTTCTGTCTCTCCCCCTCCCTTCCACTCTCTCTAAAAATTAATGGAAAAATATCCTTGGGTGAGGATTAAAAAAACAAAGAGTACTCTGCATGTTCCAAAAATGGGGCTCCTGGGAGGCGGGCCCACAGCCTTGAGCACTGGTGCAGACATGGCTGTTGGAATTCCAGAGGCAGAAAAATGGTCCTTCTCCTGAGGCACACTGACAGCAGTATTTGTGGACCACTCTTTTCCCTGAGGCCCTGGCTTCCTCCTGTAAGAGAGTGGCACCCAATGACCCCTATGGTTATTGGTAACTGGACTGTGGGCCTTGTGAGTTCTGATCTCCAGATAGCATGTGATCTGGGAGTTGGAGGCCCTGAATTCAAATCCCATCTCTGGCTGTGACTCAGGTTCATGCTGCCTGGATCTCAAGTTCCCAATGGTTCAAAGCAGGGGTGGAGACAGGTCACCTGTCTATCCCTTCCTGCTGGAACATTCTAGGTATCTAAGCTTGCTTTTTGCTCCCCTGCTTGTGCCATTCACACTATCGTTGTTTCTTGTGGCTCCCGGATTCCAAATGTGTTGCTTGCACCCAATGCGGGGGCGGGGGTGGAGACTATAGTTGCCAGCACAAAAGGTGGCACACACACACACACAGCTGACATACCCTTCCTCTACCTCTGCCCTATGCTTGTGCATTTTTTTCTGCCTCGCTTGGCTCTTCTCTCTTTTCTACAGGTCACTATACCCAGCCCCCCAACCCTGAGCAAGCGCAGGCGCACACACACACACACACACACACACACATGCACACAAACTGGAAACGTGCTCCAGCTTATCAGCTTCTCCTGACAATTAGCTGACCACAGCGGGACACTGCTCATTTCCCCTTGCTGGCCCAGCTTCTCCATGAAAGATCCTGCTATGTCTGCTTGCTCTATAGTAAAGGAGTATCCCATTTAAAAAAACTCTTTTTCTATTTGATTTTTAAAATGCTTGCAGATTTCAGAAATCAGAGCATTCTCCTGATTGCAGTAGTCTTTCTTATTTTAAATAAATCCTCTCCCCATCAGAGCTGACAATGCAGATAAAGAACAGTTCCTTCAGCCCACACAGTGCCCCATGCCCCAGAGTAGCCAATCCCTTCTCTCCCCTCCCTCCATCCTACTCCCCAGCAATCACTAATCGGTTTTCTATCCCTGTTAGCTTTGTGAATGTAAAAAGTCATATAAATGGAATCTGGCTTCTTTCATGTAACATAATGTTCTTAATAAAAAATATTTGTATTGAGAAAAATAAATATGATGTAGTTAGGATACATCCCATTTATTAAGAAGCCTTTTCATTAAACAGGTGAAAGAATGAAAGACCTACCTAAGACTGAGCCATAATGTCATTCCAGTTAAAGTGGTTCTCATTGCCTACAGCTAAAGGGTTTTCCTTGCCGGGGCTAAAGTTCAATCATAGGAAAGCTTTATTTGCAAATTCCGGAAACCTAGTTAGTCTCATGAACAAAATGGTCAATCTTACATATTTCTATGAATATTCAACACAAAACAGTTAGGATATTGAGCTATTCTCTTACAAAACAAAAAAAGATAAAAAGACGTCATTTCAGAAAACACAGGTAAATGAAATACCACCAGGACATTAAAATAATCTATTTTAATCTCACACTTGTTCAATAGAAGGAAGGAATCTTTATCTAATAAATATTAAAACTAAGAGTCAGATCAATTCAATCCTTTTGGAGATTATAAAACAAGCCATTGCTATTTTCTGAAATAAAATTTGAATTCCTGATTTATCATCCAGCTTGCAATTTGCTCTCCAGTTTTTCAGAAATTATTAAGTGCGTGATACTATGGAGAGAATGCAAGTTTGAAATTAGCAAAATATGGATTTGAATCTTCAGATTTATTAGTGACTTTTAAAAGACTTTTAGTTTTGGAATATTTCAAATGTATTTTTAAAAAATAGAGAGACTACCTAATGGAGCCTCATGTCCCATCACCCAACTTTAACAATTATTACTTTATGGCCAATCTTGTTTCATATGTACCTTCTACCTAATCCCTCACCCCTGCCTCAGAGATACAGTATTTTTTTGTCTCAGTTTTCTTATCAACAAAATGAAGAATATAATACCTATTTCATGAGGTCTCACACAAATTAAATGCTAGTGTAAAACACACCATTCCTGGTCCACAGTGTACTTAATTCACGGGTGTATTTCTCTCTTTTCCTAATTGAATAAACAACATCTATTCACTCTAGTCAACACTGTTAGGATTCACTTATGTTTTCAAAGGACTATTACATTAATCACCTCTAGATAGTTCCTTTATTTTTCCACAAATTCATTGTGTATTAATTGAAATTAATTTATTCTTATAACTAAAGTAGGCAAAAGAGAACCTGAGATGAAGATAACCCATTAATCTATCTTTCCTCCTTTGTACCACTATTTTGTATGACCTGATTTAAATGTCTGCTTTCTTGCAAAATCAATACACTTTGACCTTTTGGATATTCACACCCATCAAAAGTGGGGGGGGAGGGGGATTAAATTAGGCAGAAAAGGTCAAGCTTTACCATTGTTTCCCCAGTTATTCAAGATTTCCAAATCTTTTCACCTTCACCACCAAGGGAAATCTAGATAGAGTTAAGACCCTCTTCTAAAATGTTTCTTTGTATTTCTATCATCTCTTATTATTTCTGCCAACATCCTTAATGCTAGAACAAGTATTATTGAGGTTCTTTCATGAAAAGTTATTTAAAACTTTTTAAAGTTTACCCAGATGCCAGAGTAGGATAAGCAAAAAATATACAGTCCAAAGGCATAACAGAAGACAAATCCTATTTCTATAAAATATTTCCCTAGACCAAAATGTGTTATTGGAGGTACCTGGTTTTGAAAAGCAACCTTCTTAAAAATTGATTTTGGTAGCAATCTAATTAAATATGCTTGAATTAAACTCTAAAAGCCAAGAATGCAGAGATATATTGATTGCTAATCTCAATCACAAATGTAAGTTTATCATTGATTATGCACTTTTGATATCCCATGAGCTCCTTAATATAATGGCAAATGTCATTTTAAAAGATTGGAATTTAAAAACTACAATGACTCAGCATTTTCATATGACACAGAGATTCACGGGAGAGAAGGCTTCATTCAGACATCCTGATGTAATTCTTCCTTTTTTTTTTTTTTAGCATATCTAAAACTACTTAGGCTCTTTATGGATTTTCCAATTTGAAAGGACCATGGAAATCTTTTAAAAAAGAGATTTCAAGCACATTTCAAAGATTGTTAGCAGGTTAGGGGAAAAAGGCCCAAGAGAAGCTAAATAATCTTTTTACCTCATCTAGAAAATGTAAGAATCTTTAAGTATACATAAGGAGTGGTAACTAAAAAGTATCTTTACTGAATGCATGAGAACATGATGTGGTATACCGATGACAGAATGTTCTGGGAAAATCTTTAAAAAAATAGATGAGATTTATGTCTGAAGGAAGAAGGCGTTTTGGAAGGAGTGCGTAAATAACCACACAACATCTCAAAACGGTTAATTTTTAAAAATCCACTTTTAATTAGGTAAAAGAAGTAATAACTTCCCACAAATGTCACATCAAAACACACAACTAGTGACAAATCGGTTGCCCATTACTATATCTCTCCATCCCCCTCACCTTGCCCCAGTTCCACCTTCCCATTTGCAGAGGTACCCTTTGGTATGGGGAACTGATTGGACAAACATCAATGTCTTTCTGATTAAGAGAGTGGACAAAGAGGCCCCTCTTCCACTCACGAATCTCACTGCCTTCACCCTCTGCCCCCCTGTGTGACCTTGAGGCTTAACCTATGAAAAGCAATTCTTGATACTGTCGGGGGGGAAAAAATTACTTTTACTCCCTTTGGTTCTCAGCTGGGTCTCTGTAACAAAAGACAGATTAACAAGAGGAAAGCATACACATTTATTTAACATATATTATATGTAACACAGGAGCCTTCAAAAGAAAATGAGGACCCAAAGAAATAATTAAACCTGAGTGTTTTTATACTAGTTCTTTTTTTAAAAATTCTCATCTGAGGATATTTTTTCATTGATTTTTAAAGAAAGAGTGGAAGAGGGAGGGAAAGATAGAGAGAAATATTGATGTGAAAGAAACACATTGAATGGTTGCCTCCTGCACACGCCCTGACCAGAGCCCAGACAGGGCCAGGGCCTGGGAGGAGCCTGCACTGAGGTATATGCCCTTGACTGGAATGGAACCCGGGACTCTTTGGTCCACAGGTTGACACTGTCCACTGAGCCAAACTGGCTAGGGCTTTTTATACTAGTTCTGGTGAAGAATGTAGAGTCATGAAAAAATGTGATAGTACCAAAAAATAAGAGGAATAAACTGGGGGAAACAGGATGGCCCACCCATTCAGACCCCTCTCAGTGCCCCTTCATCTTCAGAGATAAGGCTGCTCCTTTCCTCCAGGTATGGGGGCACCTCTCACACCAGGGTCTTATGACCTGCTCCAGGGGAAGGTTAGAAACTCTTTCCTGCACCTGCTACATCTCAAGTTCCTCCCGTTAGAAACATTCAGTATGACAAGGTGCCATATTTGGAGGTAGTGTGTCCTGAACCTCGTCACCATTATGAGCGGGAAGTATAGACATGAAACAGGACAGGGGGAAGCCCGTGCTGCTAAGCGGCCCCTCGAGGTCATGAAAATCTCAGCTGTGGTGCTGCCATCTTTCCTGTCCTCGCTGGGAAATGCAAAGTGACACTGGAGCTCTCTTGGCAGGAAGCCATTGCACTCAGCCCGCTGGGACCCGCCAGATGGGCCCTGATTGCACACCCATTAGATTATCTAAGTAGGATAACTGGTACTTTCGTCTACCTTAAATTACATAAAGTCAGAATCATGAAAATGGATATTAGTTGTAACCCCAGAGGGCTCAGTAAGGGAAGGGGCACTCTAAAGAAAGATTACCTCACAAAAGTAGAATAGTGATGCTTTTATTTTAAGTGCATGAAGTGGGGATTCGTTCAGATTTGGGGCAGCCTCATATATGTCAAAATTGAAAAATTTCCCCTGTGTTTAAAGTATGTGATATTATCCAGTCCAGATAGTTCCGTTGAGTGTTTTTACTTCCCACTCATTAACTCAAACATGTGACATGTGTGGTCTTAGGTATCACTATTTCATAGTCTACTTTGGCGTCTTAACTCAACAAATAGCTGAAGGTGAAGGCCAGCTTTTCACTAGCAAACAAAATAACTACTTATATCGATTTTGAGCTAGTTTGGGAGGTGATCATCCAAGCCTCATCCTGTTTTCTTACTTGTCTGTTCTAATGGAGATGGCCTCAATGCCGCCCCCCTCATTGGAATCAATCAGGGTGATGGGATTGGGGGACTGAGCTTGAAAAAGGAGAAGGGGGGTTTCCGGGTTGCTTGAAATTTCAACAAGTGTTTTTAAAAATATTAAATTAAGAAAGACTTACTTCCATTAAAGCAACAATAGGTCAGATATCAGAAAAATCCCCACATTACAAACCATTCAAAATTTCTGGATATAAATTTAACTTTTCTAATGAGTGGTTGAATTGGTAAAAAAAATTTTAACAGGAGACCAGATAGGCAAGGAAGCACTGAATCTGTCATGTGCTCTCTCCCAGTGACCTGGAATGTTGGGTTCAGTGGCAACCCAGGGGGCTGCATCTTCCATGAGTGCAACAGGACACAATACGAAATTACGGGGGGCGGTCGGGGAGGGGGCTCACAAAGAAAACTAATCGGGGCAGTGA
This sequence comes from Myotis yumanensis, assembly GCF_028538775.1. Classification (NCBI taxonomy): domain Eukaryota; kingdom Metazoa; phylum Chordata; class Mammalia; order Chiroptera; family Vespertilionidae; genus Myotis; species Myotis yumanensis. The sequence goes on along the minus strand of NW_027223759.1, from coordinate 28,022,117 downwards.
CAGAGGAATTTGTCTTTATAAGCCAGCACGCACATAAATCTGGGGCCCAATTTTTACAGGCTAAATTTTTAAAAAGAGAGGTGATAATTTAGTTTAAAGTGGTGCTGATGGTCAGTGGCTTATTAGGACACAACCCCATCATAATTCGAAGAGCATCTATACTTATATTTATCTGGAGGCGTTTTCAAACAGATGACTAAAATACTGGACAAGAGTGTGAGTCAGTAGAAGAATGTTCAAAACTAAAGATGTTTATACTGCTCTGGAGGAGGATAAAATTACTGACTGGTCACCAAGCAGGGAGTATGTTAGCAGTCCATTGGGTAGAGAGGCAGATTTTATCACCATCATAGCTTAGAACTGTAGCTTAGAACTGCTGGGTCATGGGAGTAATAAAATGAAGGCAGGCTTTTAATCAGTTTTATTAGTGTTTTCAAATTCTCTACCACAATTCTCCCCCTTACTACCTTTCCTGGGGCAGACAACACCCCCCACCACCCTCAAACACCATTGCTTTGTTTATTTAAGAGTTAATGTTTCAAGTCTAACTCCCTAAAACATTGGAAACAGATTATACAATTGCTATACAGAAAAGAGGAATAAAACGTATTATATAGAAAATTACTAACACAAAAAGAATTAAAGGAAGAAAGGGGGAATTAAGGAACATGAAACATAGAGGGAACTATAATGGCAAGAAAATATGTACAAACGTGTCAGTTATCACTAAAATAATACATGAACTTCTAGATTGAATAATTTACAGGAAATAGAGGAGACAGAAGAATTTATTAAATGACACCCAGGGATATCACCAAAACCCAGCAGAATGTGGGAAACTCTAGTTTTTTTCAACAAATGAAATTTGAGGAGAAAAGAGATTGATAGTGTCTTAGGAGATTTCTCAATCAATCACAATGTGTGAATTTTATTTGAATTCTGATTCATATCAAGACACTAAAAGTGTGAGACAATTCAGGAAATTTGAACATTGTCTAGACAATATTAGAAAATTATTAACAGTTTAGGTGTGACAGTAGTTTCTGCTTATGCTTTTTTGAGCCCTTATTTTTAAAGACACAAGACATTTTTATCAAATTATATGATACAGGATTTAAATCAATCATTTTGGGGGAAGGGGGAAGTATTTGGGGTATTGATGAAATGAAACTAGCTCTAACTTGGTAATTGATGAAACCTGGTGATGGATATATGGGCATTTGAATTCTTAATAATCAAGCAATTCTAAGCTAAACTACCCAGTAAAAAACTAAAAATTACAAAAAATATGGTGAGTTGGATTTTAAAAAGGTCATAACTATACTGAATTTATAGAAAATATAAATAAAATATAAAAACATCTAAAGCTTGGGGAGGGGAGATGGAAAATTCACCCCATGCAAACACAAATTTTTAAAAGTTAATATAGTTAAAATTTTTAAAAGATAAAATATAATTAAAACCTGTTGATCTTGCCTGCCCAGCATGGCTCAGTGGTTGAGTATCAACCTATGAACCAGGAGTTCACAGTTGGTTTCCAGGTCAAGGCACATGCCTAGGTTGGGGACTTGATCCCCAGTGTGGGGAGTACAGGAGGCAACAGATCAATGATTCTCTTTCTTCTCTCCCTCTACCTTCCTTTCTGAAACCAATAAAAATATATTTTTAAAAAAATACCTGTTGATGTTGATTAAAATGATTAAGAATATATATTCTAAACTTCTATGCATCTAATACTTTTGTTGTTATTTTAGAGTAAACTCTTTTTACTTATTTAAAAAAACAACAACAACAACAACCAAGGTTGCTATAAACAGAATGTCTTATTACTCCGGGAGCAGTCTCATATACCTCCTGTTTACCAATTGCATCATTTGCTTTTGAGCTTGATTTCATCTTATGTTTTTTTGTACAGTAATGTGCTGTACAGGTTCGTAGCCAGGAGTAACAGGCCGTACCACATAGCCTAGGCGTGTAGTAGGCTCTACCATCTAGGTTTGTGTGAGTGCACAATGATGTTCGTACAACAGCACAATCGCTGAACAACGCATTTCTCAGAACGTATTCTTGTGTTAAATGGCATGTGATTGCATTTAAAATGCTCCCCATGTACTTTATTGAATGTTGCAGTGTACTAACAAAGTTGAAAAAAGAAAACTTCATGCACAAGAAATGAAAAATGGGAAGAAAAAGATTGAACATATCAGTAAAATAAAACCATCAAAAGCCCAAATGGTGGTCCCACAGTCAAACTCTATATTTGGGTCTTAATGGGAATGCCTGTGCTCGGCTTGTGGGACAGCAGCTGAAGGGACATGTCATGTTACATCAATAAAACACGCCATCTCTCTGGGGAGACTACACACAGGGTGTGACAGGGGAGGAGTCTTTGAGGCAAAGGGATGTTTCACTGAGGGGACACCATGGTCACCAGAGACCTGGCCAGAGCTTCTTACAGGACCTTTGATTGTGATGACACTAGTGCAAGTGTTTTGAGGCTTTGTTCAAAGATAAGTTCTCAAGTTTTAGAACAACAAACCCAATGAAAGCAAATAAAGAATACGTTTTTATGAGCATGCAGTTTTCATTTTATTAGGAAATTTGGGTAACATTGTGTGATCACTAAGAACACATATCCACACACAAAGGGGAAAACGATGCATGTGGACAGGGAAGCATAGAACAAAAACAGGGATGACAGGCAATGAGCACAGCCATCAAACCAAACATTAGGAATCGTGATTTCATTTGGCTGAGTTGAGTGATTTGCACAATAACTCAGGTGCTGGGATGAGCTTATATCCTTTCTGTGAGATGGTGCTTAATAGTTTGAAAACTTTTCAGATGGAAAAACTTCAAAGAAAGACAGGAAGAGAGCCCAGGACCATAGGGTGGGAGAAGAACAAGAGGATGGACAGGAGGGCTGTCTTACCAACAGATTGGGGACCACCCGCACCTGCAGACGGGCCGCCTAGCAGCAGCATTGCTTCTGGCAGCAGCACTTACACTGGCAGCACTTCTGCTGACAACAGCCCTTCCCACAGCCACAGCCACAGGAGCCACAGCCACAGGAGCCACAGCCACAGGAGCGACGGCAGCAACAGACCACGGGGACGCTGCAGCAGCCCCCACAGCAGCCACGGCAGCAGGGGCAGCAGCTGGAGCAGCAGCCAACCCTGTAGCATCTGCAGGTGGTGCAGCCACCACAGCCGCCACCACAACCACCACAGCCACAGCCACCACAGCCGCCACAGCCACCACCACAGCCACCACAGCCACCGCAGCCACCACAGCCACAGCACCCCATTTTGTCAATAGAGAGGAGTCAGGAGAGGTGAGGAGTGATAATCAGGAGATGAGGGAGGTCGGATGTCTCCTTCTGCTGGTGAGCCCTTATATACCACCTCTGGGGATGGAGAGGGAGTGATCCAGAACACATGACCAGTGGTCACTTCCTTGTTGTTGTTACTACAGTTTCCATATAGGGTATCTAGGGTTATGTCAGTTTACATTCTTCTGAACTATATTTGACAATTGCTCATTTCAGCTTTTCTTTTTAAGGTCATGTTAGAAGCAAACCAGATGCTAACATGTTATAGGGGATCCTCATTTTCACGGAAACACAGTTGAATCTTTGAGATTTGGCATTAAGAAGGCATTCAGTTGCTATGGGCTCCTCTCCACATCTCACTGGTTTTCTCTCCATACATTCGGTTGAAATCACGTTACAGTATTTCCTTGCACTTAAACTCCCAAAGAACAATCCTACCAAATTGGGGAAAATAGACTCTGAGCAACAAACCTGTTACAAAGTGAATCTGGGGAATCTGAAAGCCACCGTGCCCCCACCCAGGTCCCTGGCACCCTCAGCGATGGCCCCAGATGCTCCTACAGCAGCACGTGTGATGAAGAATCAACTCTCACTCTCAATTTCTTGCCTTGTATTTTTTTCAGCCTTGGTATTAGTCACCATCCCTCAAATTCCACCTGGACACACTCCTCCATACAGGTGCACACTCCTCTGCCCTGTCAGGCCTCCTATTTCTCTGGTCTTTGCACCTGCACTCCCCAAGGGACCCACCTGCTCCAAAGTCGCCGAGTCATGCTACTTAGCACAGGGCTGTTGCTCTCAGACATCCATTGATATCATATCATCAAGGACAAGAAGCAAAACACACCAACAATTACATCATGGAAATGCAGGTGCGTGAGAGGATTTCTTTCTGGTTTTAAAACAATCATTCCAGCCCAGGTGTGAGAAGACCAGTCACAGTGGTGTGCTCCAAATGAAGAGGTAAAATGTAGACATTTCCACTTGTCAGCAAATCCAGTGATGGCATTTGGCCTTGGCTGTGGCCTTTGGATCTGTTTCCCTTTTCACATCCCCAGCTCCCAATGTTACTTTCTATTGCAAGCTCTTTGAGGTCTGGGACTGTGCCTTAACCTTCCCTGTGCCCCCGCTTATGCCCCCTCCCCTCCTCAGTGCCCACAGATCACCTGCCCAAAGGCTGCCTGAGGATGTAAGCCCCGCCCACAGGTCACAGGCACAGTACATATCCCCTGAGAATCATGGATGCCCAGAGAAGTCTGCCCATTCCTGCTGACAGCCTGGTTCCCTGCATGCTTCCCTAGAACTCTTAGGCCTTCTTTTACTCACATTATAACATAATACTTTAAAAGTTAACAAAACTGAAAATGTGTGAAGATATCTAAAAGGGAAGTAAATAAGAGATGAGGGATTCTTCCATGTAAATGGAGCCAAATAGCAACAAGGAAGTGGTCATGTGTCCTCCCTCTCCCACTCCCAGAGGTGCTATATAAGGGCTCCCCCCACAGAAGGGCATCAGACCTCCCTCTCCTCCTGACTATCACTCCTCACCTCCCCTGAATCCTCTCTACTGACACCATGGGGTGCTGTGGCTGTGGTGGCTGCGGTGGTGGCTGCGGTGGTGGCTGTGGTGGTGGCTGTGGTGGCCGCTGTGGTGGCTGTGGTGGCTGTGGAGGCTGTGGTGGCTGTGGCGGCGGCTGTGGAGGCTGCACCACCTGCAGGTGCTACCGGGTTGGCTGCTGCTCCAGCTGCTGCCCCTGCTGCCGTGGCTGCTGTGGCGGCTGCTGCAGTGTCCCTGTGGTCTGCTGCTGCCGCCGCTCCTGTGGCTGTGGCTCCTGTGGCTGTGGCTCCTGTGGCTGTGGCTCCTGTGGCTGTGGCTGTGGGAAGGGCTGTTGTCAGCAGAAGTGCTGCCAGTGTAAGTGCTGCTGCCAGAAATGTTGCTGCCAGAAGCAATGTTGCTGCTAGGCGGGCCAGCCGGCCTCTGGACAGGTGCTGCAGGTAAGACTTCCTCCTCCCTTCCTGCCTGTTCTTCTCTGACCTGCAACTCACAACCTTGACCTGAACCTTATGACCAACCACAGGAACCTACGTTGCTGTAGTTTCTGTGATCATGCCCAAGTTTAAGAACCACCAACCAAAGTAATAATTGTACAGTTTCTTTGTCAGTCACCATTGCAATCATGTCCTCTCCAAAACGGAGTCAAGATAGTTAATGTTCTACCTTCTTGAAATGCTTCTTTATTTGCCTCCTGTTCTTACCACTGCATTGTCCTCTCTGTGTATGCAAAACAACTGTTATCTTAATAAATTATATTAAATCAGCCTCAAAGAGCCATTTCTTCTTCTGTTTCCAGTGCTAACACTGCCCGCCCATGGGGGAAAATATGTTTAGATTTTATCAGATGAGGCAGACATTATATGTGTAAAGCTACCAATGAATCAAAAACTAGATAAATTCTTTGCAATAGATGTAGATGGCTTATGAATGACTAATCTGTTGTGGGTTTATCAAGATTCAAAGGATTTAAAGGCACATTCCCAATCTTAGCACGTCAATTTCATAAATTAAGCTCTCCCCAAACCTCTCCCTCGATAGAGCTTAGCCACCGCAGTCTGAGGGTGTGACTGTGTGCACGACCCTGCGGGGTCATACGGCCACTGAGGAACTTGCCACGTTGGAGGTTCATCGTTTGTGATGGTGCCTTTTGTCTGCCTCCAGTGTCCTCTTCTACTGCGTGTTGATTTTGATTGACATGCCTCATTGCTGAGTGTTACTCCATAACACAACATAAATGGAGGTTTGCCTCTCATCACATTTCTTTGACCATTAGCACTATGGCCCGTGTGTGCTTTCCATTTGGCCATCACCCTTCACTAAGCACCCGTATCCTCCAACTCAGCTGTCCCGGAACCCAGTGACGAAGTGGGCTCCAGCCAGAGCAGGCATCATGGACATCTACCAGCCTCGTCAAACTACAAAACCAGCTCTCAGTTGTACCATGAGAAGATGAGCATTAGATTCAAAATAATCATATTATGAGCCACTTCCATACACCCACAGCCTTTCTGAAGGAGCAACATACACAATAAAACGTGTCTCCAGATGCCCCTTCTCTTAATTTCCTGTCATGACTCCTGGTCCTTTTCTCTGTAGACTCTAGATTCTTGATCCATCATGGTTGGTTTAGAGAAAATGAGAGGGAAAAGTGTCAGGGGGCTGCCTGCTGGGCCAGGCAGTGGGCCTGAGTGTCTCCCAGGAGAAGGACATTCTTACCCCAACCCCACAGTGAGCTGTTTCCTTGCCATCCCAAGCTGAACGTGACAAAGATGGATGCTTAAACAGGTGGAACTGACCAAATAGAATGAAATAAGCAAAGGAAACATGAATAACCATATCAGATAAAACTCCCAAAGGCGTCAATCCCTGTGGAATCAGAAGATAGGGTTTGAGGAGGGGGTATGAGATGAGCCTCCTCAAATTCTAAGTTGACAAGGTAGTTTGGGCACACACCTGGCTCTGTTTCTCTGTTTTTACCACCTTCAAACATCCCGAGCCTCAGTTCCCTCTGGCCACCCAGAACCCCTTCATTACTCTCAGTCTCTAGGATTTATCTCAGGGTCCCCACCCTCTGACTCATCCTCCCTCCCCACCCTTAGGACCACATCTTCTCATGTGGCTGTTCCTCAGCCAGGAGAAAGAGGTCAGGAATGATGCTCTCAGCCATCTATTCTACCCAGCTTTTCCTCACTGAGGATTCTGAGACAGTTTTCCCTCAAAGTCAGGTGAAGGGCACAGTTCTGGGACATGCGGCCCCTCCTAGCAAAGAAGATGTAAATCTTTGGAGGCCCTTGCTGCCCCTGCCCCACTCACATGAACCTGAGTTTGTTTTCAGTCACTGTAATTAGAAGGCATGGAGTGGTCAGGATTTGCTGAGGGGTCATACTCAGTGTTTACACTGATTTATGAGAAAAGGACCCAGGGATCACGGTGAACCAGTGACACTTGCTGAACATTTATTTGCCAGGCGTCATGCTGGATCTTCTGGGGGCCAGCAAGACAGAATTCCTACAGTGAAATAGGTGACAGCTTGGTATGGAAAGAAGATAAGTATAAATCCATAATGGCTATGGGAGAAAAAACCCAAAGGGCATACTGTATTGAGCATAGGTCACTAGCAATATCACATACATGAAGGACAAAGCATATGGCATCTCTATGTTTTGTGACCCTTTTGTTATAAAATCCATATGTTGAAGTCTCAAATCCCATAACCTCAGAATGTGACTATACTTGGAGGTAGAATCTTTTTAAAAAATATATATTTTTATTGATTTCAGAGACAAAGGGAGAGGGAGTTATAGAAACATCAATGATGAGAGAGAATCATTGATCAGCTGCCTCCTGCATGCCCCACATCAAGGATGGAGCCTCAACCTAGGCATGTGCCCTGAACTGGGAATTTAACCATGACCTCCTGATTCAAAGGTCAACGCTCAACCACTGACCCACGCCAGCTGCACTAAAGAGATAATTAAGTTAAAAGGAGGTCATTAAGGTGGGCCCTAATGTTTTTTTTTCTTTATTGATTAAAGTATTACATATGTGCCCTTATTCCCTTATAGCCCCCCCCCCACACTAATGCCCTCACCCCAGTGGTATCTGTGTCCATTGGTTAGGCTCATATGCATGCATACAAGTCCTATGGTTGATCTCTGGGACTAGTGTTCTTATAAGAAGAGGAAATTAGGACACAGACATGTACAGAGAGAAGATGGCCTTCTACACACCAAGGAGAGAGGCTGCAGAAGAAACCAAACTGACCAACACCTTGATCTTAGACTTTCAGTCTCTAGAACTGTGAGAAAGTAATATCCTATTGTTCAAGCCACCCAGTCTGTGTAACTTTGTTATGGCAGCCTTGGCAAACTAACACACTCTTTTGGCCATGCGTGATGGGTGTCAATGATACACATGTTTGAGTGTGTGCTGAGCTGAGGGCTTAAAGGGATGCTGTGGCCAAAGCGAACCCATGTAATGAATCATCCTTGATGTTTAAATGAAAGAAAGGTGCCACATGCACGAGGTGGCACATGGATACAGTGTGGTTTCTGGCTTTTCCTAACACATTCAGCTCTCTCTTCCTCCACCAGAGCATAGTCCATTCAATTCCCACCACATGAAGCTACCATGAAATTCACAAGTGATTCAGACAGGAAATATCCATGGGGGATGGGGGTAGAGGGATGGGGACTGAAGAATATGGGAAGAACACCTATATGCACACATCCTACATTTCACATCAGTTGCTGAATGGTTGTAGCTTCCACTCTATAATCCAATTTCATTTTGGGTCTTCATGTAGGTTATCTGAGTAATTGGCCTAAACATGGTCCATATCCCTGACTGGGAAATTTATAGGCAGGACCTCTAAGGATTTGAAAACTAAGCGAGAACAATATCTGATTGAAAACGATATACTGAGCTCAGTTGAACTACAGAAATATATTTTTAATTGTGACCATGTTGCCTTTTCAGGAATTAATCCCTTTGAAAACTGGCTCCTTGTGATGAAGGTATGCGGAAACTTACTGCAAAGACAGGGATGGCTGGCCTACACTTTGCAGTGACAGCACCTCTACCACTCTCTGCCTCTAGTCCAAAATAAACCAGCTGTGATGGAGAAAACATACAGTGAAAAGTCTATGGGCAACAAGAAGTCACATATTCAGTTCCATGACGTCATTCTGAATGTTTGCAAGAGCTATCTTCCCACCTCTGATGGAAACACCCATGGCAGGTGTCACATTCACCCTTGGATCCTAATGATCTGAGCACAGCCACTTTGCCCAAAGGCCTGCCTTTGTGTCTAGGTGTTTCTCAATGTGAACATGTGTCAACACAAAGTAAAGAGTCTTCTAAAATATTTATGTCCTAAATACTACTCATGGTCTCAATTATCAAATACCATTTGTATTTCAATTTGTATCTTCAAAGTGAGTGATAGTTGTTGAGGATTAGCTGAAGTTAAGTTTCCTTTCTAGGTAGAAAAGAAATAGATCTTCCTATCTAATGGTTTTCCTATCAGGAATGGACAATCCCAGTCTGTCAAAAAGGCACAGATTAGATAAGGGCTGCTCAAGGTCCCTCTAGGCGTGGGAAGAAATAAATGAAAACATGGTTTAAGTTATTGAGTAAGATCTGAAATGAATCTGAGGGAAATCCTAAGCCTTAACAATATCCCACTCAAGCCTATATTAATTCAGACAGAAAAGCAAACAGCAATTCACTTGGAAAGAACCAGTGAAGCCTGAGGCTGGTAAAGTCCATGTCCACTGCTGATCACTCATTCAGCACAGCCTGATGGAAAAGCTAAACTAGCAACACCAAAGTTCTAATGGGCACTGCTGGCTGGATTTAGAGGAAAAAATAAAAGGCTGCACGCATGCAGAGGTGGAACTCTGCCCTCTGAGCAAAGAGGAAATGGCCCCAGTGGATGGAAATCAAAAATCAATGTAGTCATCCTTATCTTGGTAGTAGGCTTGTTTCTGAAAATGTATTTAAATGTGTTCTTTGTGAATAAAACAGGATTTTTTTTTAGGGTTGTCTTTTATTTATTTACTTACTTTTGATCTTTATTGTTGAGAGTATTATAGATGTCCCCCTTCCCGCCCCCCCACCCCCATCATTGCCCATCAGGTTCCTGCCCTGCCCCAGGCCTTCACCACACTATTGTTTATACCCATAGGTAATGCATATATGCATGTAAGATCTGTGGTTAATCTCCTCCCAACTCCCACCTCCCTTCCTTCTGAGATTCTTTTTTTTAAATATATTTTTATTGATTTCAGAGAAGAAGGGAGAAGGAGAGAGAGACAGAAACTTCAATGATGAGGGAGAATCATTGATTGGCTGCCTCCTGCCCACCCCCTACTTGGGGGGATTGAGCCCCCAACCCAAGCATGTGCCCTTGACTAGAATTGAACCCTGGATCCTTTAGTTCGCAGGCCGACACTTTGTCCTCTGAGTCAGACTGGCTAGGGCCCTTCTAAGATTCTTAATAAATTAGGAGAATTTGTCTATCTATAAATGGAACTCTTGCCTCAAAATAGAATCCAAACTGTAGATAAAAGTCATACTTTAGGTGTTCTGTTTGTGTGGGTAACTGGGGTGCAGGGACAGGAGAAGTATCTGCATGGACCTTGCTCACTATTACTACCCACCACCAAGACCTTTTAAGGGAGATTAAGATTTTCCAGGAGGTAGGATATGGTCAAACAAATATAAAGACAAAGGAAAACTTTTAATGATTATTTTATTTTATTTGGAGACTTAAAAAACAGCTGTTGACAAATGAGAATACAAGTGGGAAAGGGGACAGAGATTAAAAAAAACCTAAATGGGAGGAAATAATCAGATAAAGGTAAAGAATATTGGGACTCGAGACCCTATTGGATTAAGCTCAGCAATGTCAGCTTTTCTTTAGAAATAAGGCCATACTCGTGTCTTTGTTTTGGTCCTTAACTATTCGACCGGAAACTTTTTGGGTAGGAAAATTAAAAGCACAGAAAGCAGAAAAGATAGGAACCCACATTCAGGACCAAAGTCACAGGCCAAGAGCTAAGTCCCAGAATAGCGCGTGATAGCAGGTCGGGCAGGTGGACAGAGTGGAGGAAAGGCCTCCACCTCTGCTGCCCAGAGACAGAGGCTCTGCTGGCCGCCTAGCAGCAGCATTGCTTCTGGCAGCAGCACTTACACTGGCAGCACTTCTGCTGACAACAGCCCTTCCCACAGCCACAGCCACAGCCACAGGAGCCACAGCCACAGGAGCCACAGCCGCAGGAGCGGCGGCAGCAGCAGACCACAGGGACACTGCAGCAGCCCCCACAGCAGCCACGGCAGCAGGGGCAGCAGCTGGAGCAGCAGCCGACCCGGTAGCACCTGCAGGTGGTGCAGCCACCACAGCCACCACCGCAGCCACCACAGCCACCACAGCCACCACAGCCACCACAGCCACCACAGCCACCACAGCCACCACCGCAGCCTCCACAACCACAGCACCCCATGGTGTCAGCAGAGAGGACTAAGGAGAAGGTGAGCAGGGAGATTCGGGAGTTAAGATAGGTTTGATGCCCCTTCTGCTGGGGGAGCCCTTATATACCACCTCTGGGGGAGATTATTGACCCAAGAGTCAAGGCCGCTTCCCTGTTGTGGACGCAAATATCCACAGTAGCATCTCACATGGCCTTTTGTTACTTCCTTAATGGGTCTGTCTGACTTGAAAACCTTGTAAATTTAGCTTATACTTATCTTTTTAAAGCCATCTTTAAACTAGAAAAGGAAACAACTCTTAATTCCCTTCTTTTTTTTTTTTTTTTTTTTTTGTAATTGTAAAAATCTGAGCAAGATCACAGTTCCCCCGGCTACTTTTACATGTCTCAGTTGTAGCAGCCCAGGACAAAGAGTTTTCATTCCTCCACCACTTATACCCATTTACTAAGCTGTAGAACATCCCTTCAGACAGAAGAGGACGTTTTGAAAATCGAAAGGGGAAGATGATCCCAGGTCATAACATGTCATCGCCCCGAGGCCGAGGTGCTGGGCATTTGTCCATCCTGTGACACAGGTTAGGACTCTGACTCAGAGGAGAGGGGATCCTGGTTATCAGGGTCATTACAGAGTGTCCTTAATCTTAGGCCAGATGCTGGTGCACATCTGGGTAGAACTCATTCAAGGTGTGTCTGCACTCAGATTCACCCACATCCAGGGCTGCCAGCTTGTCTGTACCCTGTAGAGGTAGACAACAATCCTGGCTCCCAGCCTGTGCAACCAGCTCATAGCAAACCAATGTGCCATCCATTCGTCAGTAGCATAAATTCCTACGTAAAGCATGGCTCAATTGTGTAAGCATGCCAGTTAAAAATAACCAGGTGTTGCTGTCCTAAATAGAGGGCACTATTTAGCGCATCTATCAATTAACTTCCTGCTTATAGTTCTATTGCTAAAGATAAACACGCGAGCAGATGTAAATCAAATCAACAAATACCTGTTGGACACATTTTATGTGCCAGGCAGTGTGGGCAATACAAAGAAGTGTACGTCTAAGCAACTTCAAACTATTACGAGAGATGAGAAAAAAAAATAATTGATTAAATTAAGGACAGGAAAAGACTTGATAGTCCAATAAGAGTTGACTCAAGGTACTGGCTGATTAAGTTCCAAGTGAATATTAAAGTTTACAAAGGTTCTCAGAGTTCCAAATTGCTTCCAATTAGGTAGTGAAAAAAGGATGGCTTTATGTAGAAGGCAGGGCTTGAGCTGCAGCAGGAATGGGAACTGAACATGCAGAGGGTGGAGGAGGAGTGAAGGGTGAAGCGTGCCATCTGCCATCATCCTCCTTGTGTTGCCTCCTTCCTTCACCTCCAGCTATGTGACCTGATCCCTCTGTACCTCGAGCTCCTGGTGGAAATAATAATACCTATGTACCTCGAGCTCCTGGTGGAAATAATAATACCTATATCCTAGGGTTATTGTGAAATGGAACACTTAGAATAGAGCTTGGGACACAATAAGTGGGCAGTAAATGTTGGCTATTACTAGTATTTCAAGTTAGGCTACACCTACACGTTGTAAGGGAAAATGCAAGAATTATTCAGGAGACAGAAAGAAAAGCAGAATTACATACAGTGGAAAATTTATTCAAGGGAGCTAGCAGGTGTTTAAGCTGGAAATAAAAGTTGAAACTAGTTATGAACTTTAGGGAGTGGAGACCTTGATAACTCTTTTGCAGGTGAATTATATAGCATGGTAAAATGGTTTTTTAGGAAGATGTGTCTGGCAGCAGCTCATAGGATATGTTAAAGAAAACCTAAAGAGAGACCAGTTAAATGCCTATAGGTTGGAAATATAATCCTCATTAAAAATTGAAATTATTTTTTTAATTCTTACCCAAGAACAGAGGAAGAGAGAGAGAGAGAGAGAGAGAGAGAGAGAGAGAGAGAGAGAGAGAAAGAGACATCAATAGGTTGCCTTCCATACGTGCCCCGACCAGGGATAGAACCCACATCCCAGATATGTACCCTGACTGGGAATCAAACAGCAACCTTTTAGTGCATAAGATGACTCTCAACCAACTGAGCTACTTTGGCTGGGCTCTTATTAAAATTCTTATTCATCACAATACGTTACACTAATGAATACAATGAAGGTAGTCCTTCAAGGCTACCACAGTTGACAGCAGAAACACAAGACAGCTGACCGACAACCAAATCATGTTGCATTCTGCTTTGCCATTCTGAGCACTGGCCTTGGTGGGGGTGGGGAGGTTCATCTACAAAAGTGACTGGAACAGGGTTCCTGCCTGTGCTGTAATCATCTCAAGGGCCGACGGAAAACTGAGCAGATGCTCTTGGTCCAATGTCAAAGGGTTTTGTTAGAGATTTGGGAAGGGGTCCTGGGTCCTGGGAGAGAGCAGTCGCAGGACCCCAGAGATGGGATCTGACCTAAACCCTGAGGAACGAGGAAAAAGCCCACTCCCTGAAGGGTCTCACATTCCCTGCATGGTCTTGCTGAGATTGGGGCCGACCAGCACACTCAAGCACAAAGGTGTGTTTTTTCCATTTGCAGAGAAAGTCAAATCCATTCTACAAGTACTTCCTCCATAATGCTTCACCCTCCTCTGGTTCCGTGTACCAATCAATATTTTTGAGCTATTACAATGTTCCAGGCATAATTCTAAGTATTTTACGTGTATCATTTTCATTAATTCCTGCAATAATCTCCCAATGAAGAGACTAATAATACTCCTATTTTACTGATGAAGAAAAAGTAGGATACAGGAACATTCATTGTCTAAGGTCACAGAGAAATTGGAGAGTCAGAAAACAAGCACAGCAGCCTGATCCTGGAGCCAGTCCTGCAAAGTTCAATGTCTAGATCAGGGACCAACAAACTAAGGCCCACTTTTTGGCCTGTCACCTCATTTTGTAAATGAGGTTTTACTGAAACGAAGCCACTCACGCATTTACGTGTTGTCTATAGTTGTTTCAAGTCTTAATGGCTGGACTGAGTGGTTGCAACAGAGATCATGGTCTGCAAAGCAGAAAGCATTAACTATCTGTTGTTGTTTTTTAATGTGTTGGAGTACCGTTGGTTAGTAACATGACATGAATTTCAGGTGTACAGCTTTATAACACATCTGTCTACACTATTGAGTTCACCACCCGAAGTCTAGTCTCCTCCTGCCACCATGTATTTGACCTTCTTTACCCTCTTCAGCTTCCCCAACTCCTTTCCCTCTGCTGTTTTACTTGAGGTTTTTGTTTTGTTTTGTTTTTGTTAATCGTCTGCTGAGGGTATTTTTTCTACTGATTTTTAGAGAGAATGGGAGGGAGGGAGAGAGAGAGTGAGAGAAGCATCGATGTGAGAGAGACACATCCATAGGTTGCCCCCACACGCACCCCGACTGGGACCAGGGATCGGGCCTACAATCGAGGTAGGTGCCCTTGACCTGGAATCAAACCCATGACCCTACAGTCTGTGGGCCTATGCTCAAACCATTGAGCAACCAGCTAGGGCCCTATGAGATTTGTTGTTTGTTTTGTTAGTTCATTTGTTGCTTTTTGTTTTATATCCCACATATGAGCAAAATCATAGGGTTCTTACTATCTGGTTCTTTATAGAAAAATCTCCCAAACACTGGCCTATTTCCTGTAGAACTTTCAGTTTGAAAGGCAATTTTTGAGTGCAAGCATGTTGTTTTAGACCTGATTCACTGTGATAAGCTGCAATGCAAAGGAGTTCGACACCCTTGTTCTCTCTCTCAGCCCTAATGAGCCACAGCTTCGATGAACTTTTACACTTGACTTCCCTCCTTAAGTGGAATCTGGTTTTGTTTCCATAAGTGTTAGGTGAGCTACCTGTTTGTTTACCAGTCCTTGAGATCACAGAAGCCATGTCACGGTGTGAGACTAACCAATTTGAAGTAGTCATTCTTTCCAACAAATGAATATGATTCCATGTAGACAATCTACTTAAACCAGCACAGAAATAACAGTGGGGTTGGGGTTAGGGGTTGGGGTTGGGGTGAGGGTGTATTTGGATCTATGTAATACTTCTCCCCCTGGCCAGGACTAGGATGGAATGAATGAAGCACTTGCCTGGGTTGCAAAATTTAAGGTGGCACCAAAACACTCAAGTTCTCAAGATAAATAACATATTTTAAAAAGGCAAAATAGCCCTAACCGGTTTGGCTCAGTGGATAGAGCGGCAGCCTGCGGACTCAAGGGTCCCAGGTTCGATTCCAGTCAAGGGCATGTACCTTGGTTGCAGACACATACCCAGTGGGGAGTGTACAGGAGGCAGCTGATCGATGTTTCTCTCTCATCGATGTTTCTAACTCTCTATCCCTCTCCCTTCCTCTCTTTAAAAAATCAATAAAATATATATATTAAAAAAAAGGCAAAATATCCATGATGAGCCAAATATCAAATTTTTATATAAAGACAGGACTGGACTCTGCACTTGCCTGATTTGTCCTCCCCTGGTCCCAGCCCTGCTACTTCTTGACAAAATTTGATACAGTTCAGCACCAACTAAGATTTTCAATGGTGCCATGATTCTGCAGATATAAACATGACTCTACCTCCCATCTAGTGAAGATTGTAGCAGGAGGAAAGGGACCTGCGGTTAATAGTAGGAAATCCAAAGGTCCCATTCCCCATGGAGCAGATTTTCAGTTATATTCACTGCACAAAATATTTCTGGGAAGCTCCACCATGAATCCTGTGCCAAGGTCCGAAAGGCCACAAAGCTGAGCGAGGCTCACTCCCAACCCCACTCCTCCTATACAGCCTGCAGTCTGGGAGCTCAGAAAGCAAGCTTTCGTGTCCCGGAGACTGGATCTGAATCCTGGCCCCTCCGTGTAGTGGCTGATACTTCTCTTCACAACCTTGATACCTGAAGTAGCTAGTGGAGATGATGTTAGTGCCTGCCTCTTACATCGTTGGGAGGACTAAATGGGATGATGCTTGCTGGCCATCTGAGCTGCTGCCATCATCATCACCATCTCTGTGGGCGACCAAATGATTCATTCACCCTGTTCCCCACCGGTCCAAGTTAGATTGCCACCATCCATCACCCACCCACTTGTGTAAGCTGGAACCATCGTTCTCGAATTCTCCTTGAATCCCACACTACATCTAAACCGTTCTTGGCCCAGCCAGTGTGGCTAAGTGGTGAGCATCAACCTATGAACCAGGGGGTCACAGTTTGATTCCCAATCAGAGCACATGCCCAGGTTGTGGACTCCATTCCCAGTGTGGGGTGTGCAGGAGGCAGCTGATCGATGACTCTCTCTCTCATCATTTATGTTTCTATCCCTCTCTCCCTCTCCCTTCCTCTCTGAAATCAATAAAAAATATACTAAAAATAAACTGTCCTTGAATCTCTCCATTGTGGTTCAGGCCCCCATCCCCAGGGCCCAGATTCCTCCAGCAGCGTGTCTGATTTTCTGCCTCTGGACTTAACCTCCCTCCAGCCCATTCTCCCTGTGCTGCCAGACTGATATTTTCTACAAAGGGCATCATTCACCCACCAAAATCCTTCAAAGAATTTTTCTTAGTGTGGAATATAGCATCCAAACACTTGAATGCAACTTTCTGCATCTGGACTTCGCTCACCTCTCCACCCTCATCTCTCATCGCGCTACCCCCTCACACTCAACTCAGCCTGAACTTAGCTGTCCCCACTGGTCACACTGCCTCTCCCCTCTGGTCGTTGCACACAGAGTCACCTCTGCCTGCGATGGCCTTCCCTCAAATGCTCCCTGACACACCCTTGTCCCAGAGGTAGCCTTCGTCCTTCATGACTTGGCCCAAGTGTCACCACCCCCTGAGATTTCTACCCTCTCCCCCTACACAAAGCCTGACTCAGGTACCCTTTCTGTGTTTCCATAGTAGCCCAGGATTCTCTGGCACATATTCTTTTTTTTTTTCCCTTGGGGCCCCATTTTTCATGTTTTGGATGCTTCAGGAAACAAAACCCCAGCACTACCACCAACCCCCATCACCTTCACCCCACCCTCGAAAATCCTTGGGTGAGTACAGGGATCCCTCAGGCAAAATGTCATTTGGGGGCAGCAGCCAAGGGGGCTGTCCCTCTTGCTAATAAACGGCCCTGGACGCAGGGCCCAGGCCCCCCACCGGCTGCAGGAGAGCACAGCAGTGGGGGAGCCAGGACGGGGTTCCCAGTGCAGTGGCGGGAGCAGCCAACAAAGGAAATGATACCACGTGTGACTGATGGAGAGTTTGATCGTGCACTAAGTCATTTTATTAGCAAATTGTAAACAGTAAATGTTGACAGAGGAGTAGAAAAGCCTGCACACAGGCAGAAAACTCCACATGGCCAAATCCAGGCAGCAGTTATTTATAAAAAATTGGACAGTACAAGCAGAGAAACTGCTAGCATGAGGGTTCCCAGGAGACTCTGACTTTGCCCAGGGAGCATCAGTTCCTTGGTCGCATATTTATTTCACGCTATGTGGTTTGGGCAACTTGGTGCAGAGTGAGAGCAAAGGGAGATCCCAGGAAGACAAAGCCTGAGGCACAGGAAGCATGAGGGGGAAAGCTCGTGAGAGAGGGCTCCAAGGAAAAAGTAGACAGAATGGGCCGAAGCAAAGTCTTACCAGCAGGAGAGAGTGTGGCCTCCCTCAGCTGCTGGGCCGGGTGAATTTCAGCTGCTGCCTAGCAGCAGCATTGCCTCTGGCAGCAGCACTTACACTGGCAGCACTTCTGCTGACAGCAGCCCTTCCCACAGCCACAGCCACAGGAGCCGCAGCCACAGGAGCCACAGCCACAGGAGCGACGGCAGCAGCAGACCACGGGGACACTGCAGCAGCCCCCACAGCAGCCACGGCAGCAGGGGCAGCAGCTGGAGCAGCAGCCGACCCGGTAGCACCTGCAGGTGGTGCAGCCACCACAGCCACCACCACAACCACCACAGCCGCCACAGCCACAGCCACCGCAGCCACCACCACAGCCACCACCGCAGCCACCACAACCACAGCAACCCATGGTGTCAGTAGAGAGGATTCAGGAGAGGTGAGGAGTGATAGTCAGGAGGTGAGGGAGGTCTGATGCCCCTTCTGCTGGGGGAGCCCTTATATAGCACCTCTGGGTATGAGAGAGGGAGGACACGTGACCACTTCCTTGTTATTGTTTATTTCAGTTTCTATAGGAAAACGTCAGGCTCCTACTGTTTATTTCCTTACTAGATACCTTTAGTCTTATTAAATCACATATTTCAGTTTAGCTAAATTTAACTCTGTCTCACCCAGTGAGAATATTTAGCAAAGGACCTATCCCTATTTTCAAATAGAGCCTCTCTTGGAAGAGATGAGCCAGGGAGACCCATCTTCCCATCGACATTTCCCTTGCTCACTAGTATTTTCCCAGGGACATTGTGTGCTTCCCTTGACATCTCTCCAGGGAACATTCCTGAGGTCCCTCATAGGAGAAGGAGAACATACAAACTTAAACAAAGAAGGTAACTTCCAACATTGCTATTGGGGCCACGTATATCTAAACTTGCGGTTATGTCTGCTTCTTCTCCCTGGGTAGATGCCTTGACTGCAAACCGTGAAGTCGTTCAGTGAATTATAAAAATCACCCACTTGGGACACCCACAGGCTCCTGCTTCATCTTAAGGATCGCCTCACCTTTCTGCCTAGTAATTAATTCTTCTTGCAAGAGTCACATCTGTGGGCCCAGGCTTGATCATAAAGTAGGCAACAAGGCCACTGACGCGAGGTTTCAGAGGCCCTGGGAAGCTCCTCTGTCCCTTTTGGGGACTCTGTCATCTAAGGGTTGATTTCTACAGTATTAGCTCAAGATCCACTGGCTACAGAGGCTTCCCAAGATTTGTTTGGCAGAACACTAGTTCTGTTACAGGATACTGAGGAGCTAGGCAAATTCCAGGACAAGAGGAATAGGGAAACTGAGACAAGAAAATTAAACAACAGTTTGGGCAGCTTGCAGCTAGTTTGCAGTAAAATCTTATCTTTCCCAACCAAGGACTCTTGAGAACAAATGGCTATTACCTCTCTACCCAAAGAATGCAAGCAAGAAAGGGAGTTTTGCCCTGGCCGGTTTGCCTCAGTGGATAGAGCGTCGGCCTGGAGACTGGAGGGTCCCAGGTTCGATTCTGGTCAAGGGCATGTACCTTGGTTGCGGGCACATCCCCAGTAGGGGGTGTGCAGGAGGCAACTGATCGATGTTTCTCTCTCATCAATGTTTCTAACTCTCTATCCCTCTCCCTTCCTCTCTGTAAAAAAATCAATAAAATATATTTTAAAAAAGAAAAAAAAGAAAGGGAGTTTCGATGCCTCTTCTCCCTAACCATAGATAGCATGGTGTAAGTCACCCTGGAACTGCTAAGGCAGGAGAGGGGAAGGGGGACGGAAGAGGGAGAGATTTATCTCAAAGAAGTCAGCTGTTTGGGGGATGTAGGCGAGAAGAGGGAGTGTTCACTTCACTGTTTAAACAGAGAAGCCAGCAGTCTCAGGGCTTGTCAAGATAAAATAGCCAAATATTTCTCATAAATTCTGGGAAAGCTGTAACAGAGCAAAAGGAAGACCTTGAGAGTTAATCTGTACCAAGATATCTGGCAGAGGAATTTAAAAACCTATAGACAGAAGGGTATATTACCTCTTGAACCCCCACTAGGCTCACTTCTCAGGTTAGCTCTAGGCCAGATGTAGTTTAATAGATTTGCTTGCCTTGCTTCTTTAATAAACTTACTTGCTTTACTTTTTAATAAATTGGCTTTAATATAATGCAGTTGCTTGGAGTCACTCATTTGAATGCCTTCCTACAAGAACCAAGGAGGGGGCTGTCCAATCACACCTTTTCTGGTGTTTCTAGTGCTTATGACAGTTCCTTAGGATATTAAAGCATGCAACACAAAAATGATTCAAATATGCTTAAAAGTAAGCTGTTGAAATAAAGCTAATCAGTCTTTTTGACTCTAGGTCTCTAAGAGGCTTTGATTGGTCATTATCCTATGACTCATAAGGAGTCAAATCTACTAGACCACAGAACTGACTTTCATTCTAGTCAGGTGAGAGCTCAGAATTTGATGGTGGATTTAGAAAATCCCATTAACACACTCACTTCAGAGTATGGAAATAGAAGGAAGGAGCAGTAATTCTCAAACATCCATATAATTGAAGAATTCAATGACGACACTCAGTAGACTTAGAAATTGGAAAGAATTAATCTACACTTTGTGGCATATCCTGTAGTTTTAGAAATGTAATTGCTTACCTTTAGACAGGAGTACTTCTAAATGGGGCAAAGGAAGGCCTATGGCCTATTTTCTTTATGAGGACTCTGAGTATAGAAAAGCCTTCCATTGTTGGACCATCCCAGTGCACTATCCCGCTAGTACTTAATGTCTTCTGTAGGTACAACAGCAATCTTCCTTGCTTTCATGTTTCTTCTTGTCCAGTGGAGACCCAAGAGTGAAATCTAGGAGTTTAATCATCAAAACTATAGACTTGAGGACAGTCTTCAATAATTTTCTGGTAATAGCTAACAACCCTAATTTTTTTAGCCTTCAGTGGGGTTAGGAATAGATCTCAAGGTGGGGCCCCGGGGACCAGCAGCATCTGCATCACAAGGGAAGGTGTTAGAAATGCAAATTCTCAGAGAGTTTGGGGGTGGCGCCCAATAATCTGTGTTTAATAAATCCTCCAGGTGATTCTGCTGCCTGTTCAATTTTGAGACCTTTGGAATGTGCCAATATAGGGGAAGATCACTTTTTACCATTTTGCATTATTTAGTCACTTTTCTTATGCTTACTTTGCCTTCAGTATTTTTTCCCACATGTTTTCTTAGAGCTATGAGCTGATGTTTACTACTTTGAAAGCAGCATCTTTTTCTGACTAAGACTTTATCATCTGCTAAATTTGCACAATAAAACCCATAACACAGTGTTTCCTGATAATTCTCCTGTACTTCTAGGCTCACATCTCAACACACATCTCAACATATGTGATTTTCATTTCAACAAATAATAACTCAGAGCCCATTTACTCAAATATAAGCCCAGTTTGGGGTCTGGAACCATGATCACCCTAACAATACCAAGTGTGGAACACTCTTTTTATAATGTCAGTTAGTTATACAATAAGAAATAGAGTCACAGTTTTTGGCTTCATATTGCTATTCAAGCTAAACCATGTGCCAATGCCCTGTCATCAATGGCCAGCTGCCTAATTCTAGACACATCTGAAAAGACAAAAATAGCTAATGCAAAGAGCAGTGTAGCCATCTGGCCATAAACAAAATCTTTTTCTCTAGATTATCAGGCTCCCCTGTTGTCCCCTACACATGAAGTCCCAATGAGTCTCAACCAAACATCACAAGTTTCCAAGGTTGCAGAGGTGGTTTAACCCCTACCCACGAGAAGATTCCAGAAAATAAGGACTGAAATCATGTTTGGGAAATTGCAATTCTAGGACCTGTGATACTCTTGTGATTTCTATACATCGCAAGGAACAATCTTCCACCTGATGACAGATTCTTTTTAAAGGGAAGAGCAAAAAATAAGCTCTATACTAACAAAAAACATATGGGAACAGATTTAAAACCATATCATTTGCTTTCATGTTTCCCAAAAGAAAAAAATACTTATGTAGAAATATAACAAAATATTACAGGATTGTATTCTTTTTGTTTTGTTTTGTTTTTACAGGATTGTTTTCTGCAGGAGGAAGAAATAAAAGAAGACCTAAATAAATGGAGAGGCACATCATGTTCATGGATGGGAAGACTCAACAAAGTAAAGACGCCAATTGATCTATAGGTCAAATACAATTCCAAAATTTCAGCCAGGTGCTGTGTAGATGTAGACAAGCTTATTCTGGACAATTGCTGCAGCCACTATGGAGAACAGTATGGAGTAACCGCAAAAAAAATTAAAAATGGAACTGTCTTACGACCCAGTGATCCCACTTCTGGGAATATATCCTAAGAATCCCCCCAAAAAAAATGGATTCAAAAGAATATATGCACCCCTATGTTCATTGCAGTGTTATTTATAATAGCCAAGATCTGGAAACAGCCTAAGTGCCTATCAGTAGATGAAAGGATAAAAAAAGCTGTGCTACATTTATACCATGGAAAACTACATGGCCATAAAAAAGAAGGAAATCTTTTCTTTTGTGACAGAATGGATGGACCTAGAGAGCATTATGCTAAGTGAATAAGCCGTCTGAAAAAGACAAATACCATATGATTTCACTTATATGTTGAATCTAATGAACAAAGTAAACTAACAAACAAAAATAGAAACAGACTCATAGATACAGAGAACAGACTGACAGCTGTCAGAGGGGAGGGAAGTTGTGGGACAGGATAAAAAAAGGGTGAGGAATTAAGCAACAAAACCCAATAAATTTATAGATACAGACAGTATGGTGATTACTGGTGGGAAAGGAGATAGGGGAGGGAGAAGAGGGTAAAGGGGGAAAAATGATGATAGAAGGAGACTTGACCTTCACACACAATACAAATACAGATGATATATTATAGATTGTACACCTGCAACCTATATAATTTTATTAAACATCACCCCAATAAATTCAATTAAAAATAAAGTTTATTGGTCAAGCACAGGACCTATTTTGAAAATGAAAAATAAAGGGAACAAAATCACTCTACCTGACGACCCAGATTATTATGTAGACACGGTAATCAAGACCACATGGGATGGGAAAAGGGGCAGACACCTAGGTCAAGGGAGCAGGGTAGGGGTCCAGGAAAGGACCCACATAAAGAGGCCCAACTGATTTCTGACAAAGGAGAAAAAGTAATTCAATGGAAGAAGAATAATCTTTTCAACAGATGATATTAGAGCAATGGCACATCCATGCAGAAAATCTTAACCTAAACCTTACATCAAAATGTCTACTGAATAAATGAAAGGAAGCTCATTCGCAGACTCGATTACCCCCCCACCTGTGTGAGCACCTGCCTTTTACATGGTCTGACTGGTATGTGCCTGTTTACAAGACCCTGAAGTTCTGGAGGGCAGGAACCACATGGCTTTGGTTTTGAACTCCCAGGTCCTTTCACAGTGTATGGCATCAATTAATATTTGATGAATGAATGACTTCACCCTCTTTCCAGGGCATGGCAGCAGGTGGTCACATCACCAAGAATCAATCTAAAGCCACTTCCAAGGCCAGAGAGGTTGGGTTTTGAACAGTGTCTATGTGAGGCGTGTGGGTCACACAGAGATCTGACCCTTCTTTTCTCGGTAGAGTATGCAATTCAGTTGCGTCATTAGGCTTTGGGCCAACGACATTCTTCACAGAAAACTCACCAAGCAGAGAAGCAAAGCAGCAAACCCAAAGTACAATGTGTCTTCCAGAAAGATTTTAAATTGAAACACTTTAAAAAATGCATGTCATCTAAATCAGCAGGGGGAAACGCCTCATAATAATACAAGGAAGTTCATTTAAAATAAAATCAATGGTTGTCATAAAGGATGCCTAAGGTCAGTCTTCCAAGCTTCTGGAGGTCACCAGAGCAGGTGATGGAACTCAGAAAATAACGTCATCTTGAAAGCAAACCTTCCGTTTTTTTTTTTGTTTTTTTTGTGTGTGTGTGTGTGTGTTTTGTTTGTTTTTATGATTGAGCTGGTACTCTTTTAAAAAGGCATAAAAATAATCTCTCGATCCATCTAGAGTTGATTTTTTTGTGTTTTTGTTTGTTTGTTTTTGCTATTGTGGTTTTTGTTGCTTGTTACAAAAAAAAGTATAATTAGATACAAGCAAAATAGAGCTACCAAAAAACTAAAATTCTGGCCAAATAGTTGGGCAATAAAAAGAAAACCTTTGGAATGAGGTATCTAAAATGTCTAATCTATGAGGATATTTCCTAAGACCATCCAACGTGCTTCCACAGGCTGGAAATTCACCCTCCAGAGAGACCTACCTGCCCCCATCTCGCACCCAGATTCCACCCACACTAGCCCAGGGGGCAGCACCTTTGTTTCCTTCAATCACCAGCTTCTTGATCCTGGGTTAAGACATTTTGCCAGCAGGACCAAGGCAAGAACAAAGAGACACATCTATTTCCTGGAACCTAAGGCATTCAAAATAGCTTTTGACTACTTTTTTAGGGAGGATGTTAATGAATATTCTTTTTCCTTTGCCTTGTTCTGACACAGAACAGAATCAAGAGTTAGAAACTAGGAGTCATGGAAAGGAACAGAAAACAGGTGTCAGGAAAGTTTTGCTCACCTACTAGGTGCCAGTCCTCATCAAACACTTCTCCATGGGAGCCATGGGACATAGGGCTGAGCATTTTTACCCAGAAATAACCACATCTGTAATCGTTCATAAGACTGTGGGAATACAGTGTGGGAGGCTATAATTGCCACAGGCAGATCTACGAAGCCTTTGAACTTGAGGTCAGAGAAGAACTTGGGTGTTGTAAGGTTGATGAGCTAGGATGGATCATGAGGGCGTGAGAGAGGGGAGACGTCCACCAGAGTTCACACAGGTTATTGAAGGGATAACATACAGCAAAATGTTAAGGGCAAGTGACCAGTATCACTATTTGTCTTTTTCTTAGCTCAGGAGTTGATGTCTTGGAACATGCATCGAATGGGAATGGGGGACAGCACCCTCTGGTCTTGTCTATATCACCCTGCACCTGTCTGCATGTCCACAAGTCGCTAACCCTCTCTAAGCAGCCATTTCTTCCCTTTGTAAACATTGAGCTCAGATTCTGCCAAGGGTCCCTTCCAGCTCCTAAATTCTTCAGAGAAGAACGGTCCATTTTAACTAAAATTTATTCCCCAGATATACACTTATTAAGGAAAGTACTGATTTGTCTACCGAAGGCAGGAGTTATTTTTATTTGATCTGAAGATTTCATTGTTACTAACTTGATGTATACAACTAATGTGAAATGATTTCAGTCAAATTTACTTTCATGATGAGGGTTAAGCAGATAATGCTAGAATTTTAATTTACATTAATATAAGGATATAGAACCACATTCTATTTTTAAAATTGGGCCAAATATAAAAGAAATATAGACTCTGAACACATAAAAGCTCAAAAATAAAAGCCATGATGACAATAATGAGGACCTAAATCATTGCCACTTATAGAGGGCATACATACATCCATCAAATTTAATTCTGAAGACAATCTTGAAAGACATCATGTTCCCCTTTTTACAAATGGAAAAACTAACATTCAGGGAGATTAAACAAGTGCCACAGGTGGGAGGCTTTCTGAGGTAGGGAGCTGGCTTGGGAATCCAGACTTGAGAGATTCTACCGCCTGGTTGCTGCCCTTCAACACCAGCAGCTGCGCCCAGCAGGTTGCTGGGTAAACAAGGGCAAATGCGGGCTGGGATGACTAGATGCCCAGGTAATGTTCCTTCTCCCTGGATAAGCAAAACCAATTTATCAGGAAATACTTGAAGGACAACTAAACTCTGTTCTCAATTTGAACAGCGTCGGCTTTCTATCACTTTAAAAGTAGCAGAGACTTGTAAAATATCAGGTTCTAATGGAATGGGGTGGGGGTAGGGTGATTTTCCAGTTGTTCCTTGGTTACTCCATCCCTTGCTTTTCTCCCTGACACTTACATCTTCTCTTCTTCCCCTATGTCCCCCATCTCAACCCATACATGGCATAACAAAAGTAGATTCTTTCATTGCAGAAACATCCACCTGGGGTCTTCCCCCTTTATCATGGCATCGCATGTGAACTCTTAGGATAATCAATAAGTGCTGGAACATAACCAGTGATGACCAGGCTGCTCAGCACGTCACTTGAGCAAGTGGGTAACATTTGGCAAGGGCTGATGGCAAAGCCATCTGGCAAGGGAGGCCGTGGATGTGCCAGGAAGCAGGGCAGCCACCTCCCCACTGGGAAATGAGTCATAGGACTCAATTTTATCACTCCAGGAAGTGAGTCAAGGAATTCAATTTAGGATTGAATATGTATTTCATTCATTTGGTTAAATTACCCAAAAGAAAGAAAAAAGTGCCTACCACTTGCCAGCACTGGTTTAATGTCAGGGACTCGGATAGATTTGACTCTATAAAAACATAGAACCTCTATACCAGCGGTTCTCAACCTGTGGGTCGCGACCCCTTTGGGGGTCGAACAACCCTTTCACAGGGGTCGCCTAAGACCATTGGAAAACACATATATAATTACATATTGTTTTTGTGATTAATCACTAAGCTTTAATTATGTTCAATTTGTAACAATGAAATTGGGGGTCACCACAACATGAGGAACTGTATTAAAGGGTCACTCGGCATTAGGAAGGTTGAGAACCACTGCTCTATACATAAAAAAAAATAGGAGAAATATTTGGCAAATACATAAGTAATTTTACTTAATGTCAATATAAAAAAGTTCTAACAAAACAATTTTTAAAAGATGAGCATTCCAGAAAAGAGGTCTCTTCCTTGAGGGTGCCTCTGTAATTCCAAAACAATATAGAATGTAATGAACAAAAATATAAATTTAGGTGATCTCATTACTATGTCTACCTTAACCTTTAAAACAATTATAAGTGAAAAAATGTAACTAGTAAAACATGGGGAAAACCAACCTCAGCAGTAATTGAAAGAAGAAAAGATGAGGCATTATTTCAGCTCCCTTAAATTAGCACTTATTAAAAATAATTCCCAGAGATTTCTGACAACCAGAAATTGAGGTAAAAATGGCCCATGTGCCTTTTTGGTATTTGTAAAAATTAAAGTAATCCCTGTAAAAATAGCAATTTAGTTGAGGACAAAAATGTTAATGCTTATAAGCCAATAGTGTGACTTCATAAGAATTTATTCCAAGATATAATACAAATAAAAGGTTATACACAGCAAGATATTCAATTAACGTTATTTAAATTATGAAAAAAAATGATAAATGAACAGGACGACTACAGAGCAATATAGAAAATGTTTGAGATGTACACTGTTCACTCAGCGATTCCATTTCTAAGACATGACGTCAAACCGTACATGTGCAAAAGTATAGGCAACATTTCCGATGCTGAAAAATTGGAACCCCACCTAATAAAACATCACTAAAGAGAATGGAAATCTATATTTGAAAGTAAAACCCATGATATATTGAGTAAAAGGTGATATAATAGGAAGCATGATTCCATTCTGTAAGAGGTCCTTATGTTAACTATACGTGGAACACAACCCAGTATTTATATCTGCACAGGATTTTTTTAAAAAAATCTTCTCTACTTTCAGATTCTTTACAAGCATATATTATTTTCACAATCAGAAATATATGTTTCCATTTTGAAAACATATTGGAAAATTATGTGGCAAAAGTACAATATTAAAAACTGGCTATGCTTGCGATGCAAAACTTATGGGCAAAAACATGGAGAAAAAAACAAAATTAGGCAATTTCAGATAGAAAGGCTGTGAGTCTTTTAATTCCTATCAATGATGGTGAAACAAGTTTTTTAAACCCAAACTCTTATTAAAACTGCTGGAACCAGGAGCCTCAAAGTAGTAATCTATACTAATAAGAGGGTAATATGCTAATGAAACCAGGTCAACCAGACATCTTCTGGACGTCTGACTTCCGGACAAAGCCACGGTGGCAGAGGCCAAGGCAGAAGCAGTTAGGGGTGATCAGTTCAGCAGGGGAGCAAGCAGTTAGGGGATGGTCAGGCCAGCAGGGGAGGGCAGTTAAAGGGCAATCAGGCCGGCAGGGGAGGGCAGTTGGGGGCGATCAGGCAGGCAGGTGAGTGGTTAGGTGCCAGCGGTCTCAGATTGCAAGTCGGACATCCTCCGAGGGGTCCCAGATTGGAGAGGGTGCATACCGGGCTGAGGGACAACACCCCCCCTGCACAAATTTCATACCTCTAGTCTATAATAAAAGGGTAATATGCTAATTAGACCGGACATCTTCTAGATGTCATTCCGGACATCCTTCCTGATGAAGCCGGGGCCAGAGGGTAGCCAGCCGGGAACTGGGTGCCTGCGGGCAGCCTGAGGGAAGCCAGGATGGGTCCTGGGTGCCAGAGGGAAGCCGGTGCTGGCAGCTAGGGGGAAGGAAGGCCTACTCTTGCACAAATTTTCATACATCAGGCCTTTAGTACAATATAAATGAGAAACTTCAAAGTCAGCCATAAGTCTACTCGCCACATGGCTGAATAATCTTGGCCAACTAAACACTAAATGTCAATTTCCCTGTGACAAATACTGCCTGGAAGCAGTAGTGTTGTTGTAGCCATTAAATGACATCAATTGTATGAAGTGCTCCTGCATCAAGACTGGTCTTCATAAATCTTGGCAGATAAATACAACTTCCAAGGCATACACTGCTGACTAAAAGTGCCTCATTCTTCCTCTGACTACTCATAAAGTTCTCTAGTTCCTGATTCCTAGACTTCATGTGCTAAGATATCTTTTCTATTAATAATTAGGGCTGATATTATTCCTCATAAACAAATTACTCCAGGAAGCAAACCTTGTCCTGGACTAATGGTAAATATATTTAGAGAAACTCTCTGAACTCTAATCTTGTAAAGAATGAAAAGCAGAACTTTTCCATTTTTATGTCTTTTCTAAGGCAAAGAGAATTAATTTTGAAGAAATAATGAATAAAACATGTAGTTGTGCCATTATTTTGGCACAGTAAATTTGTATTTTTCTTCTTAAAAATATGGTATATTCTGCCTGGCCCCATTTGGCTCAGTGGTTGAGTGTCGATCTATGAACCAGGTGGTCACGGTTCAATGCTCAGTCAGGACACACACTTGTGACTTTGGGCTTGATACCCAGTGTGGGGTGTGCAGGAGGCAGCTGATTAATGATTCTCATCATTGATGTTTCTCTTTCTCCCTTCCTCTCTCTGAAATCAATTAAAAAAATTTTTAAAAAATATGATATATTCTAAGATAACATCGATAAGACACAATACCAACAGGTAGTAAGCAGAGCCCCAAAGTGTACGTTTAGAAACTCCAAGAGTCATGGGGAGGAGCAATGGCAAAATCAGCATGCAAAACAAATGTGACTGACTAAATGCCAGAAAGCATAGGATTTTTCCAAATATTTTAAGGTACTTGATTTGAGTGATTTTTTTTCTTCTTCGGATGAAAATTTCCTAAGTGGAAGTGCAAATTTCCTAAGTGGAAGTGCAAATTCATACTTAAACAGCTGGTGAGCCTAAAAATAGAATGTCTATTTTATTGAGTTTCCCATCAGGCAGAATCCAGACTAATCTTCATATATATTATACACAAAGATACTCACATTGTAACAATGTTTTTAGTACAAAAATCTATAAACAAATGTTCTTCAAAAGGAACATCCACATAATGAAATCTTGGAGCCATTAAAATAATGAGTTAGAACTGGATGTGATAATAAAGATAACCAAGTTAAAAAGAACCAAAATACAAAATCGTACATCTAAAGTAAGGGGGGGGACAAGAGGCATATATGTGTATACATCAGTATTAAATAACATTTCTAAACGACTATACAAGACAAAATATTCCTCGGGGGTATGGGAGTAAGACCACAGGAAGGAGACACTTTTTGACTTCATACCCTTTGTATATTGCATGATTTTTAAAAATCGTAAGCATGTATTATTTTAATATTAAAAAAACTTAAAGTATTTAAAAAGCCTGATTTTACCCATGGTCTTCTATGAAACAGTTTACAATCCTTTGCTTTTACTTAATATTTAGTGAAAATTAGAAGGCTCTTTGGTGTCTGCTTCCTCTGTCCCTCAAGATTGAGGGGAAACGTTGAGAATTTATTTAAATATTGCTTAAACTACAACTTGGGTAACATCTACTCAAAATTCCAAAGAATCAATTAAAAAAAACCAAACCAACTCAATGGGCATTTAAATTCCCAACTGAAGTATTTTACCAAAGATCACTTTTCCTTTACATGAAATCCCCAATAACATCCTTCTGTCATTCAACTCCAAAAGTCCTGTGAGTTGGACAAGATTTCAAAAATTTATTTCAAGATATGTTAAATTCTTATCCATTGGCATAAAATAAGCAGAATGCACAGAGGTTACCAGGTTTGAAAGAAAATGTATTATTGGCAAAAGCCTTCACCGGAAAATATCATAAATTCAAATACTAAGGACTGACCCCAAAATCAGAATAAGAGGAAGTATAAGAGCCCTTTTATGTCAAGTTGGATTTGCAATTGAATAGCCTTAAAATTCATTTGAATGTTTGAATGTTTGAGCCTAAGAAAGCTGGGAGTGGTAGGCTAGTGGCCAACTTAAGAGCACATCTTCCCTTAAAACTATTCAAAATACAAATTTTTAAACTGTTGAACAAAACACAAATGTAGACAGAATTCAGAGTATATGCCATGAATGTACAACCCCTGCAGCACAATAACTGGACTTTTTAAAACCAGGGTTTAAAAATAAGGGTTTCACAATATTTATTTTTAGATTAAATACCTCAGACCCAGTTTGCTTCTAGAAATGAATTAGTGTCCAAATCTTGCTGAACAATACAAGACTCTTCAAATATTGGATACAATCAGCAAATAACCAATAAATGTAATGACTGAGTTGTGGAATTATATGTCAGTGTGTGCTAGTGTTGGCTTGCAAAAGCTTAGGAGAGCTGCTAGTATATTATATCTTTCTCCAAGTTTAATCAGCCATGGCAACAATATTTATACCACAAGTATCAATCAGTCAACACTACAAAACAGGGCATGTTTCCATCAGCAGCAGTTGCTAAATATTCACCAGTAAAACATTCATTACATCTTGGCCATATATTTGCTTGTCCAAATACATCACATAAAAATTTTATTGACATTATAACATTTAAAAATATACAAAGAAAATTTTAACTAATGAGGATGCATTCAATGCAATAGGCTAACTTAATACAAATGTGAATAACATATTTTACAAATTTAAAAACCGGGGAACAAACTGTCAATAAAATTTTCACAAATTATACTTTAAAGAGCTCTTTAGTTTAAAACATGCTCCACTAATTACCCTATTAATTTACTTGTAAACTTAAGCCCTTCAAGAATAAACTGTACTGATTTTATCAACTTAAATGGAACCCAAATTAAATTTTTATTAGATATATAGGATATGCAAACTCTTTCAGGATTGGGAAATATTTTTTAAAATCTTACACATAAGCATGATAGCACTTTTTAAAATATATTTTCTTGATTTCAGAGAGGAAGGGAGAAACACCAATAAGAGAATCATTGATTGGCTGCCTCCTGCACACCCCCTACTGGGGATTGAGCCTGCAACCCGGGCGTGTGCCCTGACTGGGAATCAAACAGTAGTGACTCCTGATGCTCAATCACTGAGCAACACCGGTCGGGCTTAACATTTGCAACTTCAACAGGAATTTTCATTTTTCCCACCAACTAAGTAAAAAAAAACATAGAAGTTCAGGGAGCACTATGCATACAACAAAATGCTGCTGTTCCAAAAATATACACATTTGAAGTCTAGTGCGGTGGTTTTCAAAGACTGGTCTGAGGAGCCTTGAGGGTCCCAGAACACAAGATCCAAACTATTTTCATAACAGTACCAAAATGTTGTATCTCTGCTTCACCCATGATCTTGCAAGTTCACAGTGGAGTTTTCCAGCGTCCACATGCCACATGATAGAAAAAGAATCACAATGAGACTCTGCTGCTTCTCTTGGTCCAGATATTTAAAAGACGAGCAAAACAGAATGTTCTCATTGTTTTTGAATAACACTTATTTTTATAAAAATGATATTTGTTAACATGTAATGGATTTATTGTTATATTTAAATAAACATAGTTCTTAAATGACTTAGTATTAATTTCTAATACAGTAAATTCTGACCAACACATGTTATATAAACAAAAGCTCTTTGGGGATTATGGTCCTGAGACCCAGTTTCTCAAAACTGTTGGGGAAATGGTACAAAAACATTCATTTTACCAATTTCCAGGAACTGTATGTAGCAAAGACAGTGTGCACTGGGGGGAGGGACAACTCACAGGTAAACCACTGATATGCTCCTTCAACTTTAGAGGAATTATTTGAACAAAGAAAGTAATTACCTCTATTTTTCACAAAAATGAAAATACAGCATGCCTTTAAATGTAACAAAGTTCTCCACCCTAAAAGAAAAGAAAATTTTCTTTCCTGAGTAAAGATAGGAGAAAAAGATCTGATTCAACCAGAAGCCAGGAAACACGAAGGTCTTCAGCCTTGTCACCTCGAGAATTTTCTCTTCAGTTCTGTGTGTTCCCTCCATGAAAAAGGGCCTGGAGGGAGACCCCACAAATGTAGAGACAATTCTGATGGTCTATCGAAAAGCAGATGCAAATCTGAATAGGAAAGTCTAACTGAAGTTGATTTAAATCTACTATAACTCTGGACTTCTTAAACTACATATTTAATTTTATAAGCACTCATTTCAAATAAGTTATTAAGAGTTCCCATTTAATTACAAAATTCAAAATTTACTCAGAAGAAATAGTCTTTAAAATTATTTTCATAGTAACAGTTTAATTTACTTATTTCTTAGATGGAAAGCTGGAAGGTTATTTGGGTAATGCCTACAATTATATATTATAACTTTGTACATGTGGATTGATTGGGACCCAATACAATCTAAAATACAGACATTCAAAGACATTTCTTTAGTGTTCCCTCCATGAAAAATAGGGTGGAGACCCCACAAATGTAGAGACATTTCAAGTATACACCAACACACACCACAACTGTTGCAGCATTCATTTAATTCTAAAAGAAGAGGCATACTGCTCAGAAAAGGGGCAGAGATCTCCCAGTCTTCTTATCAAATGGGTGAGGAAAACCACACATTCAGCTAGATATGCAACAAACAGCAATGTTTTAACAAGTCTAAAACACTACACAGCTTGAGGATAGTAGGATAACTCATGTAGCCACCACTGAAAAAGGTATTCAACATGAATAAAATGTTTGAGGAAACAGACGTTCACCTCTTTTAATACCAAAGCTTTTTAAAAAATGTCTAATCATTATAAGATAAAACATTATAAACACATGCTACCCATTTGTATATGTAATTTCAGCTTATCTTGATGACACAGAGTCAGCAAAATAGACAATTATTAGAAGATGATGTGATTTAGTGATCTAGGCTGGGCTGGCTGCCCCTACACTAGTCTTCAAGCGTATACTCTTCATAGTTTTTTCTATCTCCTTCCTTTCGAGCCACAACCTCTGAACTGCTAATTTGCTATGGGCTGGGAAACCAAATAATCAGTAAAGACTTCATGACTTAAGTAGGTTGCTCAAAGGCATTATAAAAAAAAAAAAAAAAAAAAAAAAAAAAGATGATTCCAAGTTTCCCAGTTGTGTTGTTTTGATGAGACTGCCAGATTATCTCTGGATGAATGAGGCATTGCTGCACATAAATATTTAAACAAGTTCATTTGAATATTAACAAAAAGATATAACTAAATATTAGTATCACTGCCCTTTTAAACAAAGTATTCTATAACTTCAAGGTAACACTGGGTTCCAGTTTCTTTCCCCCCCCAGAGATGAACGTAAACAAATGTCCTAGTAATAATATCAGTTTGTCTAAACAGAAAACAAATCTGAGGTGCAATCATGTCACAGTTAATGCATGTCTGCTTCCAATACATTCAAAGACAGTATTTTTAAAATCAATATTTAAAATAGGCCTTTTGAAGTCTGAGAATTCAAGATACTTTAAAAAATTTGTAAATACACATACATGCAAATTCTTCATATTTACAAATTTCACAAAATTAAGAAGTTGCAAAGAAATTAGAAGGATTATGGTGAATCTGACAAGCTACATGTAAATGCTTTACCACTGACATATTCATGAATATAGCAGTCATAGTAGTTTTAATACATTTTCTACATGGCCTTTTTATAAAATTTTCTCTTTTAGACATAAAAGTTAGTCACTAGAAGTCTTCTGAAATCCTAATTTAAGAATTCAAGATGTTCTCAATTCACTACTCACATTTAAGGCCACTTTGGTAAAGGCATTGCAGCAATAACACAAAAACAATAGCATATTTTCTAATATTTATTTTTTTCACCTGCAAACTGTAGCAAAACATGATCAGCTTTATTATGCAGACAGGTATCCTTCTACATTTTTAAAGAATTTAGGCATGTATAAATAGAAGAGCTCTTTAGGAGGGAAAAATCCAAGACTGAATAAAACCTTCCACTTCTGACTTTGTAACTTTCCAGTGGCAATGGTTAAAATGATTTCAGGTCATTCATTCCGAGATACATGACAGCACCTTGAAAGTGGCTGATCTATTTTCCCAGTAACATTTTCCACATAACAATGTGTTAAAAGTTACAAATACTGATATGCACAAATAGCTAATTTCTAAGAAAAATATGTACAGTACTGCAGCATAATGAATGTGGTATCTGCAATAACTTAATAATAGCCAATTTTTAATATACATGATACCGCTACCTTTTTCTGCCAATTCACAGGTTAAAAGTTGTTACTGGAGCCCTCTGTTTTGCACATATTACCTGGTGTTTAATACACAATGCAGGCTTTTTAAAGACTTCTCTTGTGTTTAAAGCTAAGATCAGTGAAACAAGACAACAGTGCAAGAGGCGGAGAGATGTAATGTGACCATGTAAAAGTTCTTTCCAGTAAAATGTCTATATAAGGCTATAAGAAAGGATTGGTTGATGAGCTTCCTGTTGGAAATTGTCCTGTCGGTGCACCAGTCTAAAGGAAAACATAAGACAAAATAAATAAACAGACAAAAGTGGTGTGTGATGAAAATATTAAGAGTATTTAGATTAGGTTTAATTATTGGCAATCAAATTTATTACTATTGTTATTAGCAACATACTATAATAAAAAGATTAGGTATTAGGCACTGTGTTGTGCCTTGTATATAATTATTTCATATAATTCTCAAAAAAGGACTTGACTCTAAAAAAATGCATTTATGATTCAAACTAAATCTGACTCCAAGACCCCTTTCCACAATGTTTACTATGTCTATAGCTGCTCATAAAGTGTTCCTTTTGCAAGAAAGCAGACAAATTTCATGTTATAAAATAGCTTATTTACTGTCAATTCTTTGATTTCAAATGATTAATGTGGTTTTTTGAGTCACAAAGGAATCTTGCATAGTGGCTCCCTCAATGTGTACACTCCTGCAATGTCTTATCAGTACAGTAGCAAACAGCATCCAGGAGGAGACACATCCTGCTTTTCCTAATTTGAAAATAACACACAACAACTTACAAAGTGCTTAAAACTGCACCTCACTTACCATAAAAGGATTACTAGATACTCCAGCAGCTGCAACTTGACCAAAAGGGGTTACCATTGGCTTTGTTTGTCCAAATGCTGCAAAACCTGCACCTTGTTAAAACAGAACCACCAATTATAACCCATTCTACCTTTGAGAGACAATCTGTTGTTTATTAAAGCCTCATAATGCGTTTCAGAGAAACTCCTACCAGAACAACAATAAAATATCAATGTTAAATTGTTACGTCTTATGCTCTTTCAAAACCAGAAATAAACTTCCTGTGGCATGTCTTAAGGAGCTTTTATATAGTCCCCCGAAATAGTTAATTCCAATTTGTCTCAGCTACGTAAACTACTGACATTCAAAGGATTTAATAAATAGATGATCTGGTGGTGACTATTTGAGAGGGGCTGTAAGACCACACAACAGTTTCTATGTGGACATCATAGTATTCCTTAGGAAACATTTCATCATTATGGCTGTCACAGACCCTATTTCCAAATTTTTAGTTAAGCACAACTTTAGAAAAGAACATCCATAATTCTAGGATAATCTTTGAATCTATGGAATTCAAATTTTAGCCATAAACAAAATCTGGGGTGGGAGGGTAGGGTGGGGCGGGGTGAGAACCACACAAACTAGTCTCTAGTGAATTTTCCTGAAAACAAGTAACAATTTCTAACCATCTACACTAATAAAAGAGAAACATGGTAATTGGCGTACAACGCTACCCTTCCCATTGGCTAATCAGCGTATCCTTATGCAAATTAACTGTCAGCCAAGATGGCGGCCGGCAGCCAGGCACTGAAGCGAGCAGGGAGGCTTGCTTCCTCCAGGGACTGCAGATTCCAACGTTCCCCGCTTCACTTGCCGGACTCTCAACTGCAACTCTAAGCAACTATTACTGTGTTGCAAATAAGAAGCTAAACAAAACAGCTTTCAGTCAGCCCCGGACCGCAACATTGTATCCATGTTTTCAGCAGTGAGGCCTCAGAGCTAAAGCTGGCCCAGAATAAAAAAAAAAAAGAAAACAAGGAGCAGTTGGGAGCTTTTAGTCACTCACCAGCGGGGAAAACAGCCCTCAGCCCCTCAGCCAGCCTGGCCAGGCACCCCAGTGGGGACCCCCACCCTGATCCAGGACACCCTTCAGGGCAAACCAGCCAGCCCCCACCCGTGCACCAGGCCTCTATTCTATATAGTAAAAGGGTAATATGTCTCCCGGCACCGGGATCAGCGGAGCAGCGAGGCTCCTGGCACCCGGGATCAGCGTGACAGGGGGCAGCGCCCAAACCCTCTGATCGCCCTGCGGCTCTGTGAGTGACAGGGGGCGGGGCCAAAACCTCCCTATCTGCCCTGCTCTGTTCGTGACAGGGGAAGGCGCCCAAACCCCCTGATCAGCCGTGCTCTGTGCCTGATAGGGGGGGGGGAGCTCCCCAATCCCCCGATTGCCCTGCGGCTCTGTGTGTGACAGGGTGCAGCGCACCAACCCCCTGATCGGCCCAGCTCTGTGTGTGACAGGGTGAGGCGCCCCAATCCCCCGCCCCCACGGGCCCTGCTCTGTGTGTGACAGGGTAGAACCATAACCTCTCCATCGGCCCTGCCCTGAGTGTGACAGTGGTGGTGCCCCAACCCCCTGATCGGCCCTGCCCTGTGAGTGACAGGGAGCAGCGCCCCAACCCCCTGATCGGCCCTGCTCTGTGCGTGACGGGGTGGCGCCGCAACCTCCCCATTGACCCTGCCTTGAGTGTGACAGGGGGTGGTGCCCCAACCTCCCAATCAGTCTACCCTGAGCGTGACTGAGGGTGGCATTGCAACCTCCCGATCCGCCCTGCTCTGTGCATGACGGGGCGGCGCCCCAACTCCCCAATCGGCCCTGCTCTGCGCCTGACCAGGGGCTGCACTTAGGGATTGGGCCTGCCCTCTGCCACCGGGGAGCAGGCCTAAGCCAGCAGGTCGTTATCTCCCGAGGGGTCCCAGACTGTGAGAGGGCACAGGCCGGGCTGGGGGACCCCCCCCCCCCCCCGCCAAGTGCACAAATTTTTGTGCACCGGGCCTCTAGTAATATATATTGTTGCCTATTTATCAGTCTATTGTCACCACCACCCACCAAAAAAACCTTAAACAAAATGGCACAGTTTTCTGATACAAAACAAAAACACTCAGAGATCAACCAAAGGACTTGTATGCTTGCATATGAGCATAACCAATGGACACAGACCGGAGGAGGGGTGGGGGGGAGGTTTAGGGCATGTGCTGGGGGTTGGGGTGGCCGGGGAGAGGTCAATGGGGGAAAAAGGAGACTTATGTAATACATTAAACAATAAAGAATTTAAATTAAAAAAAAAAAAACACTCTAGCCCAGCCAGCATGGCTCAGTGGTTGAGCATCGACCTATGAACCAGGAGGTCATGGTCAATTCCTGGTCAGGGCACAAGCCTGGGGTGTGAGCTTGATCCCAGTGTGGGGGTGCAGGAAGCAGCCAATCAATGATCCTCACTCATCATTAATGTTTCTCTCCCCTCCTCTCTCTCCTCTGAAATCAATAAAAATATTTGAAAAAAAAAACAAACAAAACACAACAACACTCTAGCCCTAGCAGGTTTGGCTCAGTGGATAGAGTGTTGGCCTGCGGACTGAAGGGTCCCAGGTTCGATTCCGGCCAAGGGCACATGCCCAGGTTGTGGGCTCCATCCCTAGTTGGGAGCGTGCAGGAGGCAGCTGATCACTGATTCTCTCTCATCATTGATATTTCTCTCTCTCTCCCTTCTTCTCTGAAATCAATAAAAATACATTTAAAAAAATCACTCTATGTCCTTAAAAGTTTCTTTTTAAAATCAAGAGATGTATTAGAACACAGGTAAATGAATAAGAAAAACACTGGGGACTCCTTAGAGCAGTGGTTCTCAACCTTCCGAATGCCGTGACCCTTTAATACAGTTCCTCACGTTGTGGTGACCCCCAATTTCATTGTTACAAATTGAACATAATTAAAGCATAGTGATTAATCACAAAAACAATATGTAATTATATATGTGTTTTCCGATGGTCTTAGGTGACCCCTGTGAAAGGGTCATTCGACTCCCCCCAAAGGGGTTGCGACCCACAGGTTGAGAACCACTGCCTTAGAGTCTCTGATTTCTCCTACATCTATAATCTAGTCACAAAAACTTACTTGTCAATTTTCTGAGGCCCAAATACATATTCAGTAGACCATACTACAACATTCTTCAGTTAAGTTCTTTTGACCAAACACATAACATTATGACATATGAGAGGCCCGGTGCATGAATTCGTGCACCAGTGGGGTCCCTCGGTCTGGTCAGCGGCATCGGGCTGAAACCGGCTCCCCGACATCCCCTGAGCAGTCCCGGATTGCAAGAGGGCGCAGGCCAGGCCAAGGGACCCCACCGGTGCATGATCGGGGCTGGGGAGGGATGCAGGAGGTTGGCCAACTGGGGAGGGACCATGGGAGGGTTCTAGGGCGTGTCCAGCCTGTCTCACTCAGTCCCGATTGGCCAGACCCCAGCAGCAAGCTAACCTACCAGTCAGAGCGTCTGCCCCCTGGTGGTCAGTGCACATCATAGTGAGTGGTTGAGCGGCCTTAGCATATCATTAGCATATTACGCTTTGATTAGTTGAACGGATGACTGAATGGCTGGACACTTACCATATTAGGCTTTTATTATACAGGACAAGAGACCTACAGTGGACTTACAAATAAATGTCAGATCTTACCATTGGGCTGTTGAGAAAAAGCTGTCTGT
This sequence comes from Myotis yumanensis, assembly GCF_028538775.1. Classification (NCBI taxonomy): domain Eukaryota; kingdom Metazoa; phylum Chordata; class Mammalia; order Chiroptera; family Vespertilionidae; genus Myotis; species Myotis yumanensis. Next base: position 27,982,685 of record NW_027223759.1, on the reverse strand, counting down.
TGAGGGAAAGCTGCTTGGGCTGGAAAGGCAGGCTGCTGGAAGCTGCCACTGAAGCTGGTGGGAAGACTATAGGGCGCAGGCGTCCCGAAGCCCGCAGGCATGCTCATGGATGCGGTGCCAAAGGTCGCCGCTGACAGGAGAAGAAAAGGGCTGATCACTTACATTTAAAAGGGCACATTTCGTTTCTCATATTCAACATTATAGAAGAGATATCATTTACCTTGAAAAATATTAAGATGTACATTAAAGGCATTCTAAATTTCAAAACTCAACAAAGTCAGTTAAGTTTTGGCACTATACAGTATTACAACCTATAAAATTTATTTTCCTAAAACCCAAAAACCAGAATAAAACTAACAAAGAAAAATTTCTCAAAGTATATTAATAAAATTCAACTCTAAACAGCAATCTACTTTTTAAAGCCCATCATCATGGCAATTCACATGTATACATACTAGTATTTTTTTTATTGTTTTTCATTTTGTTTTGCTATAAATAGTAAAATAGCCCAATATTTAATTTTAACTATTGAACTGTGTACTATAACATAATATGTGAATTCCTGGAAAAATTTTTAGAACCTGTGCTAAGTAGCTCAGCAAAAATAACAAAACTTATAGGAGTCAGATGCAGGCCACGCTAAACCTATGCAGTGTTGTAACCAGAGCCAAATGGGGGAGGGGAATCTTAATAAAAACACTAACACAATTAAAGGGACATGTTACACTCCTAATAAATCAATTCCAAAAGAAATATATGGACTCCCACATTCCTTTTCTGGATGGTAAATAAAGACTGCTCTGGATAAAGGGTTAAGGAAGGTTAGGACTGCTAAGTTATAAAAATTAGGGCAAAATGTACAAAGATGGAAAAGGACGTGAACTAAGCATTATTAGAAGAGACAAAGCACACAGTGTAAATGAACACTGTGCTCCTCCAAGGCTTGCCACATCTAGCCACTATTAACTCTGTGGAACAGAGCAGTCACAGGTTGGGGAAATCTGTGTGAACTACCACTACATATGTGGTATGCTGCCATCATTTCCCATTGAAGAATTAACTCAAGAAATAATTCACATTACTGAAACACAGGTAGTAGCAAAACAGTGTATCACTATTGTTAGAGAAGATTAAGTGTTCTAGGGAAGGCCTCAGTGAACTAAGAGCCAATAATGTTGCTTTTAATACAGAATAGTAGTAATTATATAGTGAAATCGTTTTAAGTGATGCTATCAAAAACATAACTCACTTAATTTCCTGATTTAAAAATTTTACTCAATTGTTGATTTTAAGCACAGAAATACTAAAAATGTTACAAAAAATTCTTTTAAAAAAACTAAAAAAGTTATAGATGTTGTCCAAAGTAATCCTCATAATCCTAATGTTTATAACAATGATCCTCAATGAACCTAATTAGAATGTAAAAAAATTTTAAATTATTTTCTCATTATTAAGGAGAAAAAGAAGGGAAACAGCCACTGGGAAGCAAGTGAATAAAGAATAATAAGCATACTGCGAGGAAACAGGAGGGTTTCATAACAGACAATGCACTGACATAACTTAGACAAATCATTTTTTAAAAAGCACTAAAAAGCAGAACTTAGGGCACAGTTAAACAAAACCAAACTCCATGGAATAATGTGGTAAAATGGTTTGGTATATCAAAAAGGTGTCACTCAAACTACTATAAATTCAAACTCAAGAAAAACAATTGAAAAAGCTGTGACATTCTAGTATGACCATGGAGGTAAGCAATAATGCTTTTCAGCATTAAAACATAAATCACTACAGAAGATTTCCAGGTAATTTTAAATATAATGCAGTCCCAATGCCACACATTCATGCCCACTCCATTTTAAAACATGGAAGAACTTAATTCCACATGCAGGGATCCAGAACACTAGCAGAAGCTTCCACAAGCAGGCAGACAAACTGCCACAGAAATCTAGACATTAGTTGTGGCCACCTACCAAAATGAGCGTGAGGAAACACTTGAGAATGCATTGCTCCAGAAAGGCCTTATGGAAAGCCATAAAGAGACCAATGTCATTAATTAACTTAATGGTAACTATTGTTAAAATAAAAGTAAATTTGTTTCATTAAAAGTTCTAAAATTAGAATGTACTCTTACAAAGTAGGTAGCATAATACATGATAAAACACATCCAGTTTATTTGAACTATATTCATGACACTGTAATATTTACACTGTTTGCAATAAAGGGGAGATTAGATATACCAAATGAAGAAACCTTAATGAAATCCATCATTTTAAATAAGCACTTTTTTTTCATGTGAAGATATAATTATATCCATAAAGACTTGTAGGCCTCATGAGTCACACCCAAAAATACAATTTACAGGATCATCTAAAATGACTTAGCTTCTGCAAAGTCAAACTTTGGAGAGAGCACCTGGATAATACTTGATTTTTATTTACAACTTTTTACATTAACTAGAAATACTTAAAGGTAACTCAAGTAAACTGAGTACTACAAGGGGAAAATTATTCACTGTAGTTCATTAGAAGGTGATTGGCACTCTCAGTTAAAATACAATAGCTGAAAAGACAGAATAAGAAAAAAGCATCCTGCCGAAACTGGTTTGGCTCAGTGGATAGAGCGTCGGCCTGCGGACTGAAAGGTCCCAGGTTCAATTCTGGTCAAGGGCATGTACCTTGGTTGCGGGCGTATCCCCAGTAGGAGATGTGCAGGAGGCAGCTGATCGATGTTTCTCTCTCATTGATGTTTCTAACTCTATCCCTCTCCCTTCCTCTCTGTAAAAAATCAATAAAATATATATATATTTTTTAAAAAGCATCTTGTGTTTTCCCACCTGGCATGACTGAGATCAGAGAGGCTACATATAAATAAATCTAATTAATAAAAAACAAAGTTAGGTTACGTAATAGAACCTTTTTGTGTTTTTTTAACCATCTGGGGTGGAATTATTTCTAAAATATATGTCCATTCATTTTAAACGAGCATACTTAACAATTAAATTTGGGGAAGCAGAAATTGAGAAAATACTCAAACATTATACCCAAAATAAAATCAGGTTCCCACAATTTTTAAAATGTTAACATCCTAAAAGAGATATGCACTAGAAAAAGACCTGATCTTAAGACCTCATGTAATAAAGCCCATTCGGCCCTTGCAATCTCATGTCAAGGCAGAAACAAGGCAAAAAACCTTCTTATACATGTTTTCTGCTATGGTTGAATGAGTCATATCCAGTAATTCTGAAAGCAGACCACCCCAGTAAGTCAGAATTACTGTGTACAAGTCCGATCTCTACAAAAGTGGCTGTGTGGTTCAAAGAAGTCTCATCTCCATACTTGGGCATCCTCCCTGAAAATGAAAGCTGTGACCGAGCATGGTAGGCACTAGTTAACTTCTAAGGTCCTTCTCAAATATGCATTAAGTTCCAGGATTTTATGAACTTTCAGCAAGTATTTGTCTTTAGGAACAAACTCTCCCATCCACTAACCACTCATTTCAGTAAGAAAGAATCCTTATTTTTCTAGTTTGTTCACATGGTTTCTCTGCAATAAATACCTTTTCCAAAACTTGCTGTTCCGTAATTTATATTTCTTACCTGTTGTTCCTCTGGCATTGGTCTGAAATGGATTTGTAGAAGATGCCACAGAAGGACCAGCAGCAGCCACAAATGGATTTGTGGAAGGCGTAGCTTTAAAATATTATAAAGTACACTATAAAATCATAATACATTTATACTGAAACATATAAAAATATATTTAATATATTTATGAAGATAGAAAACTAGAGCTTCTTAATAATAAACTGTTGCTCTGTCATCTGGTTCCCCTGAAAATGCTATACAATATACATTTGGGCTCTATAGAGTGTCCCCATTATTCCTCCCCCCTTATCCATGACTCCACTTTCCATGGCTTCAGTTACCAACAGTTAATGGCAGCCCAAAAATATTAAGTGGAAAATTCCATAAATAAACTGACAAGTTCTAAATTATGCTCTAATCTGAGTAACATGATGAAATCTCTCTCCACCCTGCTAGATTTTTACTTATTAATGGCCCCAAAGCACAAGAGTAGTGATGCTGGCAATTCATATATGCCAAAGAGAAGTTGTAAATTGCTTTCTTTAAGTGAAAAGGTGAAAGTTCTCAACTTAATAAGGAAACCAAAAAAAAAAATTGTATGGTCCATAGCCAAATTTTATAAATTAAACTTTATTTCATCATAGGTATGTATGTACAGGAAGAATATAGTAAATATGGGGGTTGGTGCTATCTACTGTTTCAGACATCCACGGAGTGTCTTGGAATGTATCTTCCACACACAAGGGGCGACTACCAGAAACACCTACCTCCAAATGGAGCAGGCACACTTGAAGAAGCAGGCTGTGTCTGTGCAGAAGCACCCACTGGCATTGTTCCAAAAACATTGCTGAAAACAAGTATTAAAAGAGTTCTAATTGTTAAAAAAAAGCAAGCATATTCTATCTATAGGGTGGCCATATATATGTGAAAACTGATCATTATAAACATACAATGTATCACAGAAGTACTCAAACTTTAGGTCTCATGGCTCATTTATATTCTGAAAAATTACTGAGAACCCCAAAGAACCTTTGCTTCAGTGTGCTCTATTTATCCATATGCATAGAGTACAAAAATTAAAACAAATTTAAAATATTTTTTATTTGAAAATAACAATAAAGTCATTATTACATGCTAACAAATAAATAGCACTTTATGGTAAGTACTAGAGGCCTGATGCATGAAATTTGTGCAAGAGTAGGCCTTCGCAGCCCTGGCTACCTCGTGGCCCCACCCCCTGGCCCACTGGTGGTTCCAGAGGTCTTTCCACCATCTGGTCTAATTAGCATATTAGCTCTTTATTATATAGGATATTTTCTGAAATAAAAAAACTTAATGAGAACAGTAACAATGTTTGATATTTTTGCAAATCCCTTTAGTAGCTGGCTTAACAGAAGATCAATCAGCTGTGACATGTTGTTTAGGTTGATTTATATATATAAAAAACAAAACAAACACAAAACTGGCCTCACATAGATACATAGTTGAACAAAGGAGCATTTTAATAGCTTTTTCAGATAATCCTATATAATAAAAAGCTAATATGCAAATCGAGCGAACGGCAGAACGGCCAGTCGCTATGATGCACACTAACCACTAGGGGGCAGAGGCTCAAAGCAGGAGCTGCCCGCTGGTGGTCAGTGCACTCCCACAGGGGAGGCGTTGCTCAGCCAGAAGCCGGGCTCACAGCTGGTGAGCACAGTGGCGGTGACAGGAACCTCTCCTGCCTCCACTGCAGGCAGGCAGTAAGGAGTGAGCGGTCCCGGACTGCGAGAGGGATGTCTGACTACTGGCAGGCGGACATCCCCCAAGGGGTCCTGGACTGCGAGAGGGCTCAGGCCAGGCTGAGGGACACCCCCTGCCCAGTGTACGAATTTCATGCACCAGGCCTCTAGTTGTGGATATTTTCTTTGTTATCATACCAAAAATAGTGACAATTCCTAAAGGTTGGTTTCAATATGGAATTTGAAACCTTATCAGTGAACTGTTTTTTGCTGGATTAAAGTTAACATTCATTAGTCTATCTTGCACTTTAAATGAATTTTTACTGATGTCCTATCATCTGGAAAATACTTGATGCCAATCTTCCAAATGTCAACACATTTCCTTATGCAAAATAAAAAAATAAAACACATCACTCATCAGAAAGGTAATGAAAAGCTGTCTGTCATGCTCATGGTAGAGTTAAGAAATTTTCCAAAATTCTAATATTTGATTTAATGTGTGATTATTATCAGTTATTTTCATAAAATGACAGGTTTAAATACTCTATTTTTTAGAAAATATTGTCAAATATCCAAATCTGAATAATCTTGGTTTGCCTACCAGTTATCTTCCAAGGAAAAATGGTGTTTCAGAAAACAAGTGGCTGGTTCATCCCACAACAACCAAACAAGACAGCCATCATACCTCAATGAGCAGCAGACCTACCTGATGCATACTTTCCTTCCACAAACAGAAAATAGACATGTTTAAGGATCAAACTTTAATAAAATTAATTTGTTGACATTTCTTCAAGAATGTTCATAAGCCCTCGCCGGTGGCTCTGCTGGTTGGAGCACCATCCCCTACACCTTTTGCAGGTTTGATTCCCAGTTGGGGCACATGTGGGAGGCAACTAATAGATGTTTCAATTGCACATGATGTTTCTCTCCATCTCTCCCTCTAAAATCAATTAAAAAAAAAAAAAAAAAAACATGTCCTCGGGTGAGGATTAAAATAATTAATTAGAAAAACAGAGATGAATAAAACAATGTATATGTAAGTCACCTGTATTTCTGTATAACTTAACTCTAAAATCAAGAAGTCAAAACTGCTTCTTGATTAGAGCTCTTAACGATCTAATGTTGTTAAAATGTGTCAGACTTCCTGCTACAAAGAATTCCTTTATGCCAGATATATTTGAACACAATAATAGATATGTCTATTCATAAATACCAATATGACACTGAAGAGATATAGAATTAGTGTTCTGTTCTGGTGCAAACATTTCTAAAAATGTGTATTTACAACTAAGGCTATAAAATGTTACTTTCAGTATTTAGTCTTCATGACTAAAAACTGTACCTTAAAAGTATATAATTTCCGAAATGAATTCTCTGCTGAGTATAATTAAATCTGTAGATAGCTGTCCATTTTGAGATGTGTACATACTCTCAGTTACATTTTGGTGTTCAAGAAAATAAAACTTTTGATTAAATGAAAAAATAGAATTGGGCAGTTAATCAAGGATTATATTTTAATTAGCAAATTAAACTGTTTCCTCAAATTTATAAAAATATTCAATAATTTTAAAATTATGCCCTAGTCATTATTTAACAACATTATTATTCAGAGTTGGAAAAAAGATTTAAACACAAAGCAGGAACACAAAGACAAGGTACCTGCTGGCATTACTTGTGGAAGTGTACGCATTATTGGAGGTGGCTGCAGAGCTGAAAACGCTGTCTAGTTCTGCCAGAGCTGCATACTTGTCTGAAGACGCACTTGACTGACTGGGAAGTGAAACCACAGAACTAACAGGAGCTTTACCTGCGGTCCCAAAGCCACTCCCCTGATCACCACCTGTGAACAAATAAATTATCCCCAAAACTTAAAGGTATACTTCCAATTTATCAACCAGATTTCCCATGCAACACATGTAAATTTACAACTGATTTGGAGCTAAGCAAATAAATAGGATTCCAGAATCATATCTAATAATGTAGAAAATATTGGACAAGATTAGTTGCAACATATACTGCTGTGGAAAAGACAGAATACTGCTTCTATAACAAAAAACTAAGACTCTGTGCCAGTAACAGGTTTAGAGTGTGCATAAAGAAGAAATTCTCAAAAAGTGTTATTTAACATCTCTGATACAGGTGTATTGCATTCAAGTAAACATATAAATTCATAAAATATAGGACCCTGATGTGATCAATTAATATCATTTTCCCAGGGTTGTCCATAATAAAAAATAGATAGTAATGAGAAGAAATACTTACTATGTGCCAAACACTGTTGTAAATGCCTTACATGTAATAACACAACCCCATGAGTTCAATGCTATTTACTATCCTCATTATGGAGATGAAAAAGTAGGCCCTGCAGCCTGAAAGCATACCCTTGCTCTTCACCACTGTACTATGCACTTTGAGAGGCAAAATACTGGCCTTCAAGACCAAACTAGGCATAAAAATATACTGTAAAAATCATTTTTAAAAATTACGAAGATATTAATAGAAAGTCATTCAAAATAAATATATTATAGAAACCACCAAATAGCCTTCCAGTCAGTTCTATGTGTAAGATTCTTAACCTTGTATAGCCACAGAACAGTAAAGCAGGCTTTCTAAGACAAAATTAAATTTCTGTCAATTACTTTCTTTTAAAACCAGAAGTAAACAAATTAGTTTCTATGACTTCAGTTTTGTAGTTGATATTTCAGATCCTAAAAGTCATGAAATTTAGTGTAAACGAAATTTCTAACCACCCACTAAGAAAAGCATAGCATCCTTAGATTTTAATAAACACAACCAAATGTAAAGGACTGTTTAATATAGAAACTTTTAAAGTTTGATTACCTTGTCCAGCACTGAAGATATTGTCTAAATTAGCAAGTGCTGCATATTTGTCTGCAGCCTGAAGACCAGCTTTATTTGTTGCAACTTTACTAACAGTTGTTGCTGTTTGATGACTCTGGGAAGTACTGAAGGTTCCAAAATCAGCACTGGAGGATTTGGGGAAGTTATCAAAATGAGCAAAATTAGCATTTACTGATCCAGCACTTCCACCTGTAATAAAATAAACAGAACACTTGAAATATCTAGATTTTTCTCAATATCCTGTGGTAGGTAATATGACAATTTCTTCTTAAATTAAGTATTCTATAAGGAATCTGCATTCCTACGCATTCAACTTTAACCATCTACATATGACTTTTTATAATTTGCAAATCTAGTTTTCCAAAGGCCCTGGCAACATGAAGTTACACATTTTTATGTGTAATTATCTACCCTGGAGTAAAAGATATAATTCACCTGGTTTGAGATTCATTACAATATACAACATTCAACTATATACTATCACCTTTTACTAGTCCTCCTGCTAATAAGATGCAAAGTATCTGACAATACAAGTTTTTGTAGCTTCTAAAAAATAACTTGGTTGAAACAAATCCCAGGAATAGAAATTTAAAATTCTTAAGATGTACTATTTTGATCCGGAGTTTCTTAACAGGTGATCTTTGAGCTCCAGACTTATTTTATTTGAAGAGCTATTATTTAATTCCACATAGTAATTTAATGCTCATACACCATGGTATACTCAAAAAATCATGAACTATTTTATATATTTCAAAGAATAAAAATTATAGTATACAATATCAAAATAGTTTAAATATTATAGCAATTTTTTTACTTTATAGAGCATAATTCACTTACAGGTATATATCCTACTAAAATTTTAAAGTCTATTCTGTAATCTAGAGACTTCTTTAAAGTACTACCCAAGACGAAAGCTAATATATTTCATTCTATGCTTTTGTCCTAACTTTTGATACCAGTTCTTTATGCCTACACATTAGTTTCAGCAATCAAAATAATTTATGTGTAGTTTTATATTAAAGTGATACAAAGCACACATAGATATTTTAAAAACAGAACGGATACACCCCTATCAAAAAAAAACCACTTTCCATCAATCTGATTTTTAAACATTCTAAAACATTATGTACAGATAAAATTTCTCAGGCATTGAAACTCTGGTTGTTTCCAATTAAAATTCAGTAATGTGCATATTTAAATGATTGTGATCTTCTATAAGTAGTTGGTGAACAAAGTAAATACTAAAGCTTTCAAAGTTTATATGAAGAATTTTATTTCAACTTAAAATTGGAATTATTAAATCAACTAACTCTCTTATTGTATACTACTGTGTTCTGTTGAGTTGAGGAATAGTGAAGGGAAAGTAAAAGTGAGAATTTATGAAGATTATTAAAAGATGATTAACATTCTATAAGTGAAAAATCCATGAAATACAGCATAAAACAAATTAGTAAAAGATGCCTACTTGACTAGAGAACTTACTGTTGGTAGCCTGGAGAGGAAAAGCAGAAGTAAATTCACCAAAACTGCAGCTAGATGAAAGCATTCTAAATGCTGGATAGCCAGAAATTATGTTAATGAAAGTTAAAGGGGGAAAAAAAAAAGAAAATTGAAAGAAAAAGCTTTAAGACAATACACAGAATTCAAGTTGAAAGCAAAGTAATCAGCCAAAGATCTAAACATGGGTTCAATGAGTTTTGGAAAACAATATAGTTTATGGAAGAGTATTCAATGTTTAAAGACCAATTCTTGCACAGAAAATGATTTCCCAGTTTGATTAAAGCAATCCTTAAATAACCTACTCCTGACTAATAACATTTATTTTTCAAGATTGTTGCCTAAAAATTACTTCCACTTTTAGTTCTATGGAAGCAATAAATTAGCTTCCTTTACTTAGAGCCTAAATCACAATGTGTTGTTTGAACCTAAAAAACTTCAGTACTTTAATCCTTCCTTACATAAGAAGTTTAAGATTCATGTGCAGGAAAAGGAGAATTCTGTGAATTAGACAACATACCAAAGAGTTTAGAAAAACAAATGAACACACAACAAAATAAAGATTTCAGGTTTCCCCAGAGCTTTGCTAGATAGAAGTATTGTAAATTCAGATAAGTATAGAATTTAAGTTTAGAGTAATTTTCAAAACTACATCTAGAGAGTTTTACCCTATTTTTTTAAAGTAAACATTTAGGCATAATGCTGGAGAAGCTCTACCTGTAGTTTGGGGCTGAAAAGGAGAATGACTTGCTGTGGGGAAACCTCCAAAATTACTCGAACCACTAGACTGTCCAAATGCATCAAAGTTTGCAAAATCTGCATTTGCAGAATTCTGGGCTGTAAATGGTAAGGAACAATACATGTTAATGAATATGAAAACTATAAAAAAAAAATATGACAAAAGAATTTGAGAATTTTATGAAAGGTTTCTACATCTTAGAGCTCACTTCAAAGACATTTAGAGATCAGATTTTAAATCCTATCAGTGTTTACTTAGCCTAATTTCAAACAATTTATAAAAGGTTATCCAGAAATTTCCAAAAACACTTTGTACAATGATAAATTTGTATGCAATACACACTGAGTGACCTCAGGAATAGTACCATAAATGTAACCCTATTAAAGAAAACTCTGAATTAAGAGCACTAAATACATGAATTACAATAAAGCAGATAGAAATTTAGGATACAGGATACATTCTGGAAAATTCATATTTAAAATAGATGAAATCTAAAACTGACATAAAAATCAATATCTTCTTTTTGATTCTTTTCTTTAAGTTCACAACTTTGCATACCATGGCATTTAAAAATAAGCTTGAATGTATAACAAGACATGACTGTCAAACAAATAGAAATATTCACATTCTATTAGAAGCTTGCCACTTTCAAACACATTAAAATGTAAGAAACTATGAAAAATAGTAAAAATTATAACATAAATGCACTCATACTCAGTGAAAAAGACCCACTGGTATTTCCCACTGGTCATCAACCTAACAGCAAAATTCTAGGCTTCTCTAAATTATGCAATTATGTCGTCTAAAAAAATCTCAATTCAAGAGATTTTTTTAGAGAACAAAACAGATGCTAGGTAAGATTTTTATAAAGGATCTGATGAGAATAAGAAGTGGTTGATATGAGGAAAAAGGAATGCTAAGTGACAAGAATGAAAAGAATGTCCAAAACATAGACATCTACATAAATCCTTTGCAGGCATTTCTACTTCTAGGAATTTTTTGTAAAGCAATAATCTTGTAAATTTGTGCGGCTGTTTGTAATAGCTAAATATGTTTTTTATGATGAAAAAATTAGAAACTCAAATAGCCAGCAATGAGGGAAACACTGCAATACATTATGGAATATCATATGATGGATATAATGCAGCCATTTAAAAAATCATGTAAAATAATATTCAATTTTATACAAAAATGTTTATGACAAAGTACATACGGTTAATAAATTCCAGATACATTTTCATCTACTTTTTAAAATATGGTATTATATACTTAAAAATCTGTATTTTGATTAACTCGAAATAGGAGATTTCAAATAGTTATCTATTTCCTTTTTTGTTTGCCTGAATTTACCAAACTGTTGTAATGAATATGTATTATACTTGTAAACAAAATAATAAAAGTTACTAAACAACAAAATTTTCCATTAACAGAGCTCAACATATTGTAGGAAGAAAATCAGGAAAACTTAAAGCAGTTTATGTAATTACTGTTCTGTATGTATCTGAAAGGGTATGACAGTAGGGGAGGAAATGTTCCTAAAATAGACCCCTTTCACTAGGTACCTGTGCCACTTCCCATCTTGGGTACTCGCACCTAGCACTGCTGAAATGTGGGGTGCTATCCCACGTCACTGGTCACACTTTGTTCTTGAGAACCTTTTTAAAACACGTTTGTCCTAGCCCTCAAACAGTATACAGAAATACATAAATTAAAAGGCTGGTTATTGCTTAACAATATAAAATGCTGTATTTGCAAGATGTCCCAATATTTTGTCATTATTTTTATTTAAAATTCAATTTCTTTATAGGCTAAAATTTTACATTCCCAAAAGTAAATATAATGGAAAAAATGTTAACAAATTTTAAAATTAATTTCTTGAAAAATATTTTGGAATACCTATACAGTTTAAGTAACAAATATAATACAAGTTTAAACAAAGTTACCATTTAGTATTGCTAAGAACAGTAAGCAAGTACAATTTAGTGCAAAGGGAGTCTGAGATAAAAATCAGAGAATTCCATCCTAACATAAGTAACTATAAAGTCTTAGACAAGTCCCTCAATTGTTCTGGCTCTACCAGTTTTCTTATTAGCAAAATGAGAGGATTCACTAGATGGTCTCCACTTACAAATCCTGCATTATGATTCTACAATTTATGAGACAACAGAAATTCTTAAAGAGTTTTGAAATACTAGCCCCTCCCCCCCACCCGCAAAAAAAAAATTCCTATTAAAAGGCCAAATAAGTTTATAAGGGCAAAATATATAATATACATATAGATAATGCAAATATAAACTAAACGAATAGAGAACATGGTAGAGAAAATTCTCAAATTTAGAATGGGCTATATTCCAAAAGGTAAACTTTTAAGTTTTTAAAATAATTTAATTATACATTTGAGAACAAATGAAACATATCTGTCCCTTGTAGAAATAGAAATTAGGTCCCGAAGGTAGTTTATCCTTTATAACCTCAAACATATATGAATATATAGTGTTTAATATATATTCTAGGCTTATATTTAGAACTTAAAAAGGGGAAAATATATATTTAATGTTTCAAACATCATTAGGAAAAAAATCAGTTCAATACAATGCATTTAGTTAAGTCAAGTCTACTTCATCCACACTTACATTTTCCCAGTGTTTTCCAACCAGAGCACCAAACACATTAATTCTTTATGAAATTTCTATCTGTTTTTATTTGTAGACCCTGTATCTATTCAGTCTTCAGCAACTGGTTATAATGACTTTTAAAATTTCTAAGTACTGTGGAATAAAACTTTGGTAAACTTGACTTTGGTAATTAAGCTCTATTAAATTTAATGATGTAAAAATTACTATCTGGAGCCTTAAGCAATCTCCAAAGAAATCCAAACTAAAAAGAAAGTGACAAAACAGTAAAGATATGTTTTAAATAATCTTATTTCAAAATGTCCAAAGAGGTCGACTAAGTTTAAAATTTAAGGTAACAAGTTAATGAGCCTGAATCTTGCTGAGAGCTGTTTCCTTTTCAATGAGAAACAGGTACTCATGAGAAAGGATGAGATGGAATTGAACAGCCCTCATCATATTCAGCTGGCAGGATACACTTTGTTTCACCTAAGAAAAAATTTAAATTTTTTCCATCAATTTCCAACATTTCAAAAGAGAACATTTTACTTTAAATATGATTGCTGGCTTTTCTTAAAAGAAAATTAACATTTTAGTAATCCTGAACCTCTATTTCCGTGTGGCAACAGGAGATTAGAACATCCCCCTTTAAAAAGGGCACCATGGTTTCTTACACATTGTACTGTATTATTCATTTGTGTTTAACTGGGTAGAGCAAGTTAATTGAGTTTGACACCTCTGGTATAAGCTGTGACAAAATTTAATTACAGTTTATAGTTCATAGGTTTTATGATATGTTTATTTAATAACTATTAAATTCCATAAGTAAATTGTTTCTAACTGCATGCATATTTCTGTGGAAGATAAAATTTTTTAAAGAAGTACTTCAGCTGATAACGGAATGATAAATTTAGGATATCACAACTTTGTATAATAGATCCCAGTATTGGGCACCAAGAGCTAATATTACCAAATTAGGCAATCAATATTATGTGTCTCTTAAACCCTAAGTATCAGGTTTTCCCCGTCCACCACTACCCTGCTCTAAAAAAGAACCGGGCCCTAGCTGGTTTGGCTCAGTAGATAGAGCATTGGCATGCAGACTGAAGGGTCCCAGGTTCGATTTGAGTCAAGGGCACATGCCTGGTTGTGGGCTCAATACACAGTAGTGGGTGTGCAGGAGGCAGCCAATCAATGATTCTCTCATCATTGATGTTTCAATCTCTCTCCTCCCTTCTTTTCTGAAATCAATAAAAATATATTTTTTAAAAAATAATAAAAAATATAAATAAAAAAGAACCGGTAACAGATCAAGTATCTATCAATTTACAGAAAATACAGAAGACAGAAACCTGATAAAGGACCCCAGAGTGGTACAATCAACACACTCAGACTGCCTAAAACTCAACAGGACAAATAACCTAATTTCCTAAACAAATTACAAAAAAAAAAAAAAATGGGGGATGGAGGAAGAACCTATAGACTAAGAGACATATCTCACAATTGCAATGTGCAGACCTTGAAACCTGATCTGAAAAAACTGTGTATGTGTGTGTTTGAACTGGAATGGAAATTTGAATAGTAATGCATTATTATTACTAGTGACCCGGTGCACCAATTCATGCACATTGAAAGGAAATTAGAAGAAATATTTTAGTATCACTATTCACCCTTCTCTGTGTCAACCAAATTCACAATAGACAATTACAGGTGGAAACACACGTGTGATTGGTGCCAGTGAGAGCTTTATATGTATCTTGCATGAGAGAGTCAACTTAGCCTTTATAGATATAGAACAAACTTGCTTAATTAGACCTGCTATCTGAGTTAGCTAAACTTTTTCCAGCCCAGAGAGGCACCCCATCTTCCCTTACAGGTAATTGTCAGCAACACAGCAGTAAATATCAACATGAAGCACATTATTATTGTAGATCATGCAGGGAGAACAAGGGTAAAGTATTTAACTGCAGCAGTGTTAGACTATATTCTGCACAGTGAGAAAACCTGAAGTCATTTTCAAGGTCCACCATTTCTTACTTCTTTTCAGTCGGGTCAAGTTTATAAACTTTCTAAATCTCCGTTTTCTGGCTAATAAAAAAATAGGATTCCACTGAGTCTCCTATCTACCTATTCCAGGACTTCTGTGAGGATCAAATGAGATGAGGCAGGGGAAAACGCTTCACAGACATTTGGTTACAGTGTAAAATGTTTCCACCTGGCTATAAAGCAAGTAGTGTTCCTGGGCTGAAGAAATTCCAAGGAGGCTAGTCACTAGGGAGAGGAAGCCTGGCGTTGCTATTCGGGGTGGCCTGCGGGGATTGGGCCAAAACCCACAGTCCAACACCACCTGCCACTCATGCCTGCTGCTCCCGCTCATCCTGGCCCCGCTACACATGCCACAGGCTCGCACCCAGTCAGTCCCAATCAGGAGAGGCTTGCACCGCCACAGCTGCATTTGCCAGCTGTGAGCCCTGTGTCTGGCGCCCATCCCAAGGGGAGAGGGGGGCCAGGATGCTTTCGGCTGGGATGCCCTTGCTGTCCTAGGATCTGGATGTGTCCAGCTGACGTTTGCGCCAGTTGTTGGGAGCCACCTGGCAACCACTTTTATATCATTTCCTCCTGGTAGAGCGTCTAGAGAGGGGAAGTGTCACTCAAAGCAGGCCGAGGCAGGCTGGCTTCCTCCATCACTGGAGCAAGCAAGCCTCCTGCTCACTCCAGCTCCGTGGCTGCCGGCTGCCATCTTGGTTGGGTTAATTTGCATATAGTTGCTCTGATTGGCTGTGGGCGTGGCTTAAGGCATAGCGAAAGTACGGTCAATTTGCATGTTTGTCTTTTATCAGTATAGGATTATTATTGTTATTATTATTATTTAGGGAGTGGTAATACTACCAGCATTATGTTTGACAAAGGAAATCTTATTTTACAGATACATATAAAATAGGTATTTAAGAATAAATTAGTATGTCTAAATTTGCTTCAAAGTAACTTGAGAAGAAATGAACTAGAATGAGAAATAAAACCAGATTAGCCATAAGTGATGAGTACATGAAGGTTATATTATGATCATTTCTGAATATCAGAAATTGTCCCTATCAAAGGGTTAAAAAATATTTAATAGTCTTTCCCCAGTTTTCTATGGAAAGAGGTCATGTCAATACCTGACATTAAGTAGTCTCTTTTGTGATTAAAAAGCAACTGCTAGGGCTACATGATTTATACACCCCAACAGGTATGAATGACCAGACATTCTCAACAGAATATGTAAACAAACAAACAAAAAGGTTATTGCACTAGCCAGTGTGGCTAAGTGGTTAGAGTGTCATCATCCCAAGCACCAAAGGGCTATGGATTTGATTCCTGGTCAAGGGCACATACCTGGTTGCAGATTCCATCCCCAGCCCTGGTTGGGCACATACAGGAGGCAACCAATAGATGTGTCTCTTTCCCCCTACCCTCCTCCCTCCCTTCCACTCACCCTAAAAGAAAAACAAAACAAAACAAGCAAACAGAAAATTTTTAAAAAAAGGAAAAATATCCTCAGGCGAGGATTAACAAAACAAACAAACAAACAAAAAAGGTTGTTTTTGGTGTTTTAGACACATCTCTAATAAAAGTTCCCGGGGAAAAAACACTTACCTGCATGACTGTTGAAATGTGCAAAGTTAGCAAAATTGGCTGTAGCTGATGACTGAGAAGCTGGAGCAGCAAATATGTCTGAGCCAAGATCACTTAAAAGGTCAAACTTCTTTTCTTGCTGCTGTCCTTGAGAGCGACCTACAACAGGGGACTATAAACCACATATTAGCTATAAAGCGTTTCCAGTCAGATCTGCTAAATTTTTACCACACTATTTCCAACTAATCAAGCTTAAAACACAGTTTAAAAATTACAGTCTTCTATTTGTGGTTTTGGTACTTTGATCTTTTTTAAAAAGCACCAATTTTCACTATCTATTCCCAAATTATCTCTCAATTTTAATTACAGAGTCAAAAGCAAAGAAACACAATTATAATAGTGGTCACACCTCATGAGAAAGGATGGACTTACTGCTAAGACAGCGATAAGACTTTCAAAGAATACATCCTTTATACATAAGAAGAGTTACAAAAAGAGTTACAAAATTCTGGCTTAATCCCTCTCTCCATTTTTCACTCAAACTTTCTGTAAAAATAGAGCAATTTATCTAAATGCCTTAGTATGCATTATTAAAAGAGTGGGATTTAATTCAAATAGTACCATGCCTCAGAATCATTCTTGTAGGGTAGACGCTGTAATGTCACACAGTAACAGATTTGTCACAGCTCAGTCAACTGTAATGAAGTGCAGAAGTACAAACTTTAGGTACCAACTTATCAAAAACTTTCAGTCTATTCAGTTTTTTAGAATAAGATATATACTGCAATGCAAAGACACCTGTGCTTTACAACTCGGGCATGGGGGGGAGAGGGGATTACACTGCTTGAGAAATCCTTTTCTATAAAAGTACATCACAGAGGCTATATTGTTCTGACTCTGATGGTTACCACAGATTCATGTTTTATAATGTATGTTATATAACAGATAGCTATAGCAATATTCCTGTAGACCTTCACAAAGCTGTGGAGAATTCAAAGAAACTCATATTAGCAACAGCAAAAGAGCAAATAAATACACCTTCCAACCACTTAACCAACAATGCTTAAATGTATTATAAACCACTGGCACATAATGCTACTGGCATACAAGGTTATGCTACTGTCTTTAAAAAGTCTCCAATTCATGCCATTCAGTCCTCAAGTTGAAGCCTCTACATTCTACAAAGACTTAACAACTACTCACCTGACTAGGTGTGCCCTTATTTAGGTGCAGGGCTGCTGCTGAATCTCCTAAAAGAGATTTCAGTGGTTTGACCTCAGGTGTGCTGCTTGTGCTACTGGCAGAGGAGCCTGAAATAGATGCATGAACAGATGCCACTACTTTGGCTTGTTCTGGTGGGACATACCTAAAACACATGAAAAGTTGAACAGGTAGTTAATTAAGAAAAATATAGGAAATGTCATACTCAAAAATGATAAGCAAAATTCTAATTTTGCATGAATGTTAATATTAATCTTATTTCAAATCCCTCTGGGGCCCTGTCTTGGTAGCTCAGTTAGAGCATCATCCCGGTGCACCAAGGTTGTGAGTTCAATCTCCAGTCAAGGCACATACAAGAATCAACAAATGAATATATAAATAAATGGAACAAAAATTGATGTTTCTCTTTCTCGCTCACTTTCCCTTCCTACTTCCCTTCCTAAAAGTCAATAAATAAATTTTTTGAAAACTCTCTTGGAGTTTACTTAGTTTTTCTAAGATAAAAAAATTAACTGCTTTTTTATAAGACAGCAGACCAATCATGATGAATAGTTAATACTATAATTTAATTTTTAAAATCTCAAGTATTGTAAGATCATAAGTAACATTTGGAAACAGAACCAAAAGAAGGGAAACATTCCAGTTAACAGTCTAAAATATAAAGGCTTATTACAAATCTCTAAAAATAAGGTCAACAGCCCAATTTTTAAATGGGCAGAAGCAACTCACAAAGGGAAACATAGAAATGAAAACACTTTTAACCTAATTCATTAGCATTTGATGTGAGTGTAAACATTACAAATTTTGCTGCTATTAAAATACATAAGTAGGTATGCTCTGTACCCCAGAAGTACCTCTGCAGAAACTCATCCTTAGGAACTAACTGAATGAGTGTACACAGATACATGTACATGTATGTTACCACAGAACTCTTAAATCTGTTTAATGTAATACTACACAGCTATTCTTTTGACACTGATAGATGTCCAGGTTACTTTATGGTCTTTCAGGTTTGATCCCAGTCATGTAAATATAGATTCATGGGAGGAAGGGAGTAAAGAAAGAAAAGAAAGGCAGTAAGAATATAATGCCCAAATATCGGCAATGCTGATCTCTAGGGTTAGGAATATGTGAGAGCTTTTTCACTCCTTGTATATCTGGATTTTCTCCTTCCTCCCCAATCCTCTTTGCAGGTAGGTGGAGAAAGCAGAAAAACAAAACAGTTAAGAGCACATATCTATTCCAGAGACAGTTCAAATCCCAGCTCTACTACTCAACAACTGTGAAACCTAAGGCAAACCACTTCAACTCTTTGTGCCTAGGAATTCTCATCTATAAAGTGAAGATACGGTTGCTGTGAAGCATAAACGAGTTAACATTTGTAAAGTACTTAGAACAGTTCCTGGTACAAGTATTAGCTACATTGTGTTAGCTACTACCAAATTACACATTAATCACAAACAATAAAACTGCTTTGCTTTTTCCAGTAAATGGGAGATGATGGAATATGACAATAAATAGAGGAAGTTATGCTTTCCTATAATTTGGCAAACCCCTGATGATATCAACTTTGAGTACAGCCACATCTTATCAAAGGATAAAACCAAATACTAGCACTTAGTTCAAAAGACTCATCTGACTAAAAGTAATAAGCTAAACATATAACATAGGAAAAGAACAATTTAAAATCCCTTTAGCCCTAACCGGTTTGGCTCAGTGGACAGAGCGTCGGCCTGCAGACTCAAGGGTCCCAGGTTCGAGTCCGTCAAGGGCATGTTCCTTGGTTGCGGGCACATCCCCAGTAGGGAGTGTGCAGGAGGCAGCTGATCGATGTTTCTCTCTCATCGATGTTTCTAACTCTCTATCCCTCTCCCTTCCTCTCTGTAAAAAAATTAATAAAATATATTTAAAAAAAAAAAATAAAAAAAATAAAATCCCTTTAGATGACAATAGTCTCATTGTTTTAAGAATAGTTGCTCAAAGTAGGGATTTTTAGGAAGTCTGCATTTGGAGAGTTCTTATGCCTTATGAAAAACCAACTGCACTGTTCTCTAGTTACATGTCACAGGTGTGCAGGAGCATGGCTTTAAAATGCACAGCCCCTGGCCCACCTGAATGGTCACTCCCCCTTCCCACCCACCAATTAAAATTCTCATTCATTGTTAATCTTGTTACTATTATCCTGTTTCTCAGGGCAGAAAAAAAGAATAACACAAATTATAATTATTTGAGGTTTACAGTTACTTGGATTATGTTTTGAAGGGGTAAATTTCATTATTGTTTATAATTATTATTATTATAATAAATTTGGGAAAATACATGGTTTTATTTCTATCGACTCTTATTCACACAAAATTCTCTTGCTAACTGAAGGTAAATGATCTCCAATTCCAGCTAAGTCCTATTCAAACTAATATTCTGAATTGGTAAAACTGCTGAGAAAAAAACAAATTAGGCCGGGGCTATATAAGAAGAATACGTTATGGGGTGGAAGGTCTAGGAAATTAACTAAAGTGATAAAAATATAATTATATATATCACTTTAAAAGAATCATTCATGACACCATGCTTTCACTGTCACCCCACCTTCTAAAATTTTCCCCAACTAACTGTTACTGGTATATTTTACCTACATTCACACCTAATGGTATCTAGTGCTGCTGAATATAGCCCAGGCTAATATTGCCTTGCAAAACACAGTCTCCTCAAAAGAACAGTAAGAATACAAAGTTCGCAGAGCACTAAAATCATAGTTACTTCTTTCTAATGTGCTCAATGAATACAGGTAGAGACACTTCACTTAAAAACCACAGCAAGTATTCCCTCAGGACCAAAACAGGCTCTTGACCATATCATTCTCTGGGTTAACATACAGCTCCTCAGAAAACAATAAGCCATTTCTCTCTTCATTATCTATTTCATTTGTCACTCTCTCATTCATCTTCTTAGCCCCCCCCAGTAAGGAAATATACACTACTGAATATTGCTAAAGAAACTAAGAATTCATCATTAATGAGTCTTAATAAATTGACTTACGTTGTGCTCATATGGCTAAAAATTAAGAGCCCAAAGTAGTTAAACTCTAGCTCCACCCTGCTCTGCTTTAAAGGGCTTACTAGCCACATGTCCAACCTATTTTATTTAATTTTAAAATTTACCATCTGATAAGAGTGAGGGGAGTATAAAGGCTCCCTTCTTAACCAGGTAGTAAAATGATTTCTTGGATGGGAAGTAGGGATATTTTGAGCGAAGACTTACTGCAAGATGCAGTTAAGTGGATGGATTGTGAGTGGACTACATGAGAGCTTTAGCATAGTGCTTATTATATAGAAGAATCTAAATAAATACCTGCTAAATGAATAAAGATTTTAAGAAAAGGGGCTTTATAAGACTAAAAATATCTAAGGAAGCTAACAGGGCTACAGAAGAATTCAAAGGAAGGATCTCTAACTTTCAAAAAAAGGGGAGGAGGCCTGGTAATTACAAGGAACAGGCTGCTGAGTTAAGATAAAGTAGAAGTAAAGGTTTTTGGAAACCAAATCCAATAAAAAGCCAAAGTATAATGGGTATCTATCTACCTACCTATTCCTTTATTTCCTATCTACCTAACCTGCCTATTTCCTTCCTTCCTCCCTCCCTCCCGTCCTTCCTTCCTTATGTCAGACTAATCTTATCCATAATTAATGTAATTTGGGAAACCTTTGCTCTAAATACAAACTATTCACTCACCATCTTTTCTTTTCATATTTTTCTTGTAGGAACTCTTTCACTTTTTGTGGATCCCTGAAGTCTGGAATTGCTGAAGATCTATCATCAAATAATCCTAGCCAAATCTGTTTACAGACCTTTGGAAAGAATTAAAAAAAAAAAAGTGTTATAAATCAACATCTTTACTTAATGAAATGTAAAGGGAAATTATGATCTCTCAAAAAACTAACCTACTTAATTGTAATAATACTGCTTTCAATGAGAATATTTATTACAATGAGAAATGAAGAGGCAACAAATGAACTAAATTTATTGTTACAGTATACAGTAAAATCCTAGGAACAGCATCATAAAGAACAGCACTTCATAGGGAAATAGTGAAATGGGATTGGAGAGGACCTGGGATTTTTTGGTGTTCAAACGATCAAGACTATAAGCCCTTAGCAAAGCCATGTACCCTTTATGAACCTCAGTTACCTCACTCCATAAAACAGAGTAAACTAGACCCATAGCAATTTCACAAATCCTTGCTAGGTTCAAAAATCAACCAAAAAGAACAAACAAAAATTACTAGAATCATAAACAATTTGCTAGTAAAGTATAACAACAACAGAAATATAAGGCAGATACAACTCTAGCTGTATAGTTGCCTCCTATGCTTTTTTCCCCCTCCTAATGGCTAAAAAATGAGAATCTGAGCTATTTAACTTTTTAGACAAATCAAAGAAATGATATGATGAAGAACTCAAATAGGACACAAGAGCATAAAGAAAACAATGAAGAAAATTTGATAAAGCAGTCTTCATCAAAATTAAGTTGCTCTTCAAAAAACTAATATATGAAAAGGCACACTACCAACTCATAAAAAGTATTTGCAGAACATGTAAGAACTTGAAGAAACCTGAATCCAGAAAATACAAAAATTTTCTTAAAACTCAATAATAAGACAAAAAATTGTTTAAAAGAATGGGCAGAAAATTTTATAACCACTTTACCAAAATGCAGCACAACATCATTAGTCATATGGAAAATGCAAATTAAGAAACACTGAGATCCCATTACACAGATACTACTAGAATGGCTAAAAATAAAAAGATTGACCATATCTTGTATTAGTGAGAATGTGGAACAGTAGGAACTCTCAAGAATGTAAAATGGTACAACCACTTTGAGAAAGCTGGCAATCTCTTAAAAGTTAAACATACACCTACTATATGGCCCTGCAATCCCTTACTAAGTCTCTATCCAAGAAAAATAAAAGCACATGTCCACACACAGATCTGTACACAAATGTCCACAACAGCTTGTTGATAATACCTCCAAACTGTAAGAAAAATAACCCATATGTACATCAACAGGTAAATAGATAAATTTTGAAATATCCAAGTAGGAGACTCATCAGTAGTAAAAAGAACTATTGATACAAACAACTACATAAATAAACCTCAAGATAATTATGCTGATTGACAGGAGTCAGACATCCACCCCCAAAAGTACATACTGTATGATTCTATTCATTTAAATTTTTAGAAAATGTAAACTTATCTATAGTGCTGAAAAGCAGATCAAATGGATACATTACAAAAGGACACAAAAAAACCCTTGGAAATGATGAAAATGTGTGCTATCTTATCATTGTAGTCATGGCTTCATATATGTCAAAACTCTTCAAATTAGACACTGGAAATAAGTACAATTTCTTGTAATTAATTCTTCCTCAATAAAGCTATAAAAAACAAGTCCACAAGTTTCCAAAATTGTATTATTTTAAAGAATAACCAATTTTAATACTGCAAAAAGAACACAGTATCTAGCTTCAAAAGCTTGACAGAAATTTGAGAAATCAGAGAAGGAAATGCAGCATCTTTCTCAATCTTACCTGCTCGCTGAAGTGGGGTAAGGAAGAACAGGAAAAAAGACTCATCCCTTTTTCTATCATATACCAACCATGTTTCAAAACATTTCTTGTGGCTCCCTCAGTACAGATACTACTACAACCTCATTAAGGCAGAAAAGCTGACACGTCACTGCGAGGCCTGGGCTAAGACGAAATCTCATTATAAAAACATTTAAGCGGAAAAGCCAGAAAAGTGCAGACACCCAGGAATGGTAATGTAACTTACTGCCAGAAATGCTATAAACCCTGTAGTGACCCAGCTTCTGCAATAAATATTTAGCTACTTAAAAAGAACCACAAGAGACCATCCTTAGCCAGAAAACTGACTAATAATTCTCCCAAAATGTAATTTTAAAAGATTCTGTGACCTTACAGTTACATTCAAAATGGGAAAATGGGAAGTTTCTAAATCTTCTATTTTTTTAAAAAAAATATTGCCATTGACTTTTAGAGAGAGAAGAAGGAAGAGGGATAGAGAGCTAGAAACATAGATGAAAGAGAAATATTATTGATCAGCACCTCCTCCACACCCCCTTTTGGGGATCAAGCCTGAAACCTAGGCATGTGCTCTGACCAGGAATCAAACCAGTGACCTCTTGGTTAATGGGTCGACACTCAACCACTGAGCAACACTAGCCAGGCTAATTTTTCTATTTTAAAAATTTCCAAACAAGAAAACAAGAGATATGGTAGTCATTTGCCCAAAGAATTATTAACCGTAACTGACAGAATTAGTTCAGGATACTAAATACCATAAACATTTAGACTTTACACTCCAAAACCCCTGTTAACTACCACATACAAATTATTTTTAAATGTATTTTATTGATTTTTTACAGAGAGGAAGGGAGAGGGATAGAGAGTTAGAAACATCGATGAGAGAGAAACATTGATCAGCTGCCTCCTGCACACCTCCTACTGGGGATGTGCCTGTAACCAAGGTACATGCCCTTAACCGGAATCGAACCTGGGACCTTTCAGTCCGCAGGCCGACACTCTATCCACTGAGCCAAACTGGTTAGGGCAACACATACAAATTTTTAAACTAAAACAATCCTATATAATAAATGCCTAATATGCTAAGTGTCCGGTCGCATGTTCAACCAATCAAAGCATAATATGCTAATGATATGCTAAGGCCACTCAACCGCTCACTATGACATGCACTGACCACCAGATGGCAGACGCTCCAACCAGTAGGTTAGCTTGCTGTTGAGGTCCTGCCGATTGGGATTGAGCAAGACGGACCGGACATGTCCTGAAGCCCTCCCATAAACCCTCCCCAGCTGGCCAACCTCCTGTGTCCCTCCCCAGCCCCGACTGTGCATCGGTGGGATCCCTTGGCCTAGCCTGCGCCCTCTTGCAATTCAGGACCCCTCAGGGGATGTCGGAGAGCTGGTTTCAGCTGATCCCGCAGGCCAGGCTGAGGGACCCCACTGGAGCACGAATTCGTGTACCGGGCCTCTAGTTAATGAATAATAAATAACAAACACATTTTAAAAAGATGGATTGAAGCAGGGAAAGGGGGATAAAACGGAAGGGGGATGGAAGATATCTAGAATACTATCAACAACAACAAATATATTTTTTAAAAAGATGGATTGGAGACAGATGATAAAGTTACTGTCTTGGCACTCATCATGGGAATACAAAGCAAAATGGAGTGCTTGATGGTAAACTTATAGATATTTGACATGAGCAACAAGTAGGATTTGCGCAAAATTCTTTAACTGCTGATAGTTCTGCTCCTTCTCTCAGACAGGCCAAACTGCTAGGGAAAATCATTCAAACTAGCTACTTGGGTCCACTACAAATTAATGCTGCATCACTAACAGAGCTTCTTCACATTCTTAGCTCTTATTTCTAGCTACATTACCCCACAAAGGCTATTTTCTAGGTTGCTCAAAATCCTAAACCTTATCAGCCACTCTTGGTATGCGGGAAACGTATTTATACGTTTTACGTTGACTGTAAGAAGTAGAGCCACCTGTTAGCGCGCAATAAAAACTACCCACAAACAATGTATTAAGTGAAGTGGCTTTCAAAATGGAATTCCTTAATTCCCTAGACTGGCAGCATCTGAATCACTTAAAAACTTGTTGTAATGTAAATTTTCAGGAGCCAAGGAGACCCATGAAATCAGAACCTCTGGAAGTAGCAAGCCCTCCAAGTGATTGTAAAATAGGCCAAACTAATGCTTTAGAAAAATCTCAGCCAGCAGATGGGAACTTCCTTTCCATATATATACTGTACACAACTTCTGGCATTTCTCAAATTACTTAAGACACTAAACCTTTTTAACAGAGACAGTGTTCCGGGGACACAGTGTCTATAGTCTCTGTGACCCAGTCACATTTTAGTCCTTGAAAAGTTGGTTTCTGCTCCCTAGAGTTGCTTTTCAGGTTTGTAGATTTGCTGATAAGTATCAAGTTCTATTTTCTGTTTATTTTGCTTTCTTTGTTTTTTGTTTTAGCAAAATAATAAACATCATCAACGCAAAAGGAAGGGCTTGTCAAGATTGAAGGCGAATAGAGTGAATCTACTACAACTGCAGGAAGCATTCAGGATCTGTGGTCATGAGTATTAAAAATGAAACTAGTCAGAATAGTGTGTTTTCCTCCAAGCTGTATAGGTACAAAGTAGGTAGAGTGTTGGCTTTAATTAAGTAAAATATGATGAGTTCAAAGGGAATGATTAGAACAGGACATGGAATCTAAGTTAGATTAAGAAACATGAGAATATGATGAATGATGGACAAGAAAGAAGTTTCACTTCAGTGGGCTGGAGGTCCTGACAGTTGTCCCAAAACTGTTTGACTTAGAAAAATGAGAGGAATGAGCTGGGAAGAGAGTAGCAGTAGAGGTGAGAGAACAGGATGCTTGAATTTGAAATCTGATAGGTGATATAGTTACTGATCAAGTCTAAAATAGGATGAAAACTCACTGGAAATAAGCAGTCAAGGAATTCAGGAAACCAAATTATCTATTACTAGAGGCCCGATGCATGAAAATTCATGCAAGAGTAGGCCTGCCTTCCCCCAGCCGCTGGCACCGGTTTCCCTCCGTCACCTGGGCTGCCGGCATAGGCTTCCCTCCGGCTCTGGCTGTGTCAGGAAGGACATCTGGAAGACATCCAGTCTAATTAGCATATTACCCTTTTATTATTATAGATTATGATAATCATGTGGCTTATATGGACACTGGAATTGGCAGAAGTGACTTACACTAGTGGGGGAAAAAAAGACATGTAAGGTGCTTAAATCTATAATCAATGAGGGGAGCTGCCTGACATGACTTGAGAAGCACGGGCCTGGAGGACTAGAAACATCACTGAAGACCCAGATACCTAAAAGCCATAATCTGAAAGGGCTTCCCACATGATGGAATTAGTTATGATGACCTCTGTGGAGGAGTGGATAATCAGTCCTAATTATAGAATAATGTAGTGGCTGTGGTAGTTATAAGCCTAGACAAGGGAACTCTGTTTAATAATAGTACCTGCTTCACAGGAATGTTGGAAGGAGTGAGTTAACATGTTTTGCACTCAGAACAGGCATATAGGATGAACTTTAAATAGTGTAACTTATTACTTTGGGGCCTGGTCTCTTAAGTGGTTTGCAGTGGATTATGGAGTGATGAAGAAAGCAAGACCGGAAAGTAGAAATCTCACCAGAAAGAAACACAGGCAATGTAATGGGGTCTCCGTTATTCCTGCTGCAGATAGAATCAAAGTGGTCCTGATGAGACAATCTCGCTCCTCTGAGCTTCCATAGCACTTTGTACCTCTCACATGAAACTCATTACAAACTGCCTTATATTACAATTACTGAGAATATCTCTCATTTATTTCTGAATTCCCCACAATGCTTAAAACAATGGGTAGTGTCATAATTGTTCAGTAAGCAGATTACTCAAAAACAGATCTTAGCGAGGAATTAAAAATAGCCACATACCAGCTAAGAGAATAAATTCATCAAATTGTCAGAATAACTTTTCCTTATTCTAGTGCTAATCCACTTTAGAATTGGAATAGTAATAGACAGTGACAATCTAAAATATTTTAAAGTATACTTATCAATCAGGATAAGTATTGAAGGCGAATAGAGTGAATCATTCCCTTTGAACTCATCATATTTTACTTAATTAAAGCCAACACTCTACCTACTTTGTACCTATACAGCTTGGAGGAAAACACACTATTCTGACTAGTTTCATTTTTAATACTCATGACCACAGATCCTGAATGCTTCCTGCAGATGTAGTAGATTCACTCTATTCGCCTTCAATCTTGACAATGCCGGCAGCCACTGGAAACAGATGGCACACTGGGTTTGGGGTAAAGTTTAATAGAGACTGTTTACAAAGCATTGGTAGGCTGTGAGGAAATCACAAGTGAGAATACTGTACCCCAAGGTTAGTAACAGCAGGGCCCAATCACCACCCACAGTGAAAGGGGCAGAGGGAGAGGTCTGCAGAACCTTAAACAAAAGGGCTACTTGATGAAGCTCTGATTTTCAATGGAAGGATGAGCCAGGCTGTGGATGTCCCACAGGAACCAAGTTAAGAAAGTATCCTAACCTTTCCCTCCTTCCTTTCTTTGATCTGTTGACAATGTCCACACACCCCCCTCCCCCACCCACCCTTCAGTCAGACCAGATCCAACTAGAAGGGAGGAGGCAAGAAAGTCCATTTGCGTACCCAAACTAGCTGCCTGAAGCCAGAGCTGGTAAAGATTCCAGCTGAAAGGGCAGATGAAAGGTATTCCAACACAGCACCCAAATCATAATAAATATATGCAGTGCAAACAATTTAACAAACTCAATTAGTAACACCAAAAGCAGAAAATTTTCTTACCAATTCTCAATTACTCACATATAAAAAGATAAGAAAACTTTTATATCAGGTTTGAGAGGAAAATAGATAAGGGTAGTGATAATACAGCTTTGTAATCAATCCTCTCAGGGACAGCAAAATAGAGCAGAAAATTGCTGGAATGGATATTTCATTTATTCAGGCATTTATTTTCATAAAAAGTATACAAAGAATAAAATATGTGACATGACTGCTTGCAACCTTTAGGTAGAAAGATATAAAAATATGGAAAGGACAGAAAGATGCTCTGAAATTAGAAAATCTTTTTTCATTAAGCCAATCTATATACATCCAACTAGATTTCAGACTCTTACTGTCCTTTCTCTCCTTAATGGAAAGATGGAGAATTACTGCCTCCTCCTGTGTGTAAGATATAATTACACCATTTCACAATACTGCCCACAAAATACAGAAATAATTGGACACTTGAAGAATTGAATAATTCATGAACAAGTAACTAATATCCACATTTTGAAGAGAGAAAGAAAAAAGGAATAGAAATAAATATTAACAAACGGGAAATACCATTAAAGGCTCTCTGGAGAGCTACCATGAATTTATACACAATTCTACAATCAACATATTATTTTGCACTAAAAGGAAGAAACAATTTTTGCCTTAAATTTTTTTCCAAAAAAAAAAATCCAGTCAGAAAAATATCTCAAATACCTTTATCAAACATATGTCATGATTCAAGTTAAATATACTACAAAAACAAGTCCATTGTTAACATTTCCTATATTCATCCAGCCTGTATTTGCAGGACTATCCCATTAGTTCTAGACCACTAACTGATAGATATTTCTCAATAGGCTATCTGAAGAATATATACTCATTATATGCTTGCAGAAACAAAACCACTATCCACGTGCCTTATGCAGGAGAAAGCTCTAGTCAGTCCTGCCATTTATATACATCATTTTAGGTGTGATTTATGTGCCTAGGAAATGGCTCTGACTCCTGTCAACTTTATGAATGAGTGATGCCCACAATGTCCTATTCTCAAAAATCCCGCTCAGGCTCAGTCCTGTGGACTCATGCCTCTGATTTCTTTTACAGAGTCAATCCATCTCTTATTTGGTCTTCCTCTTTTCCTGCTACCTTCTATTTTTCCCGCATTATTGTCTTTTCCAAAGAATCCTGCTTTCTCATGATGTGCTAGAACTAGGACAGCTTCAGTTTTGTAATTTTTTGCCTCCAGTGATGTTTTAGGCTTAATTTGCTCTAGGACCCACCTGTTTGTCATTTTCTGGCAGTCCAAGGTATCCATAGAGTGCTCCTCCAACGCCATATTTCAAATGAATCTTTTTTTTTTCTATCAGCCTTCTCCATTATCCAACTTTTGTATCCATATATAGAAATTGGGAATCTTTTTAGGACTGTGAAGGGGATCAAAGTTTTGCCTTTTGGGATATTGATTTTAAGCTAGTTAGTACGAAACGAAAGACTCAGAAAGAACTGCTGACTCTCCTTACCCGCCAAAAAAAATTTAGAAAGAAAAATCTGGGGGCATCTCCTTTGCATTACACTATAAACTCAATAGGGAAGACAGGAAGAAATCAGGCAAGGGCCTATCTTTGGACTTCCCTCTGTGTCCCACTGTTTCTGGGTGGCTCAGCAAGAATTTGTTTACCACATTTGCTCTTTCTCCTTTACCTGTGAATTGCTTACTTTCCCTTTGAAATCCCAGACCTTTGTCCCCTTCCACTCCTTAGTCCAGAATGGCATATAAACCTTAATTGTCCACTGGGTTTCAGGTCTCATATTCTTATGTCACCCCTGCATGAACATCCATAATAAATTTTAGACATTTTCTGTTAATTTGTCTCATTTGATTATCAGCCCAGTCAGAAGAACCTAAAAAGATGGGAGGAAAATTGTTTTTTGCATTCCACAACTATATGGTATATTCCATCTTAAAATGTGGTTTTATAAAAATGTACTTGCAAGAACTAGAACTTATGAGTCACTGAAAACAGGCTATATGTGCAAATCATTAAGACACCAGAGCCTTTGTGAACCAGAAACAAGAATGGATACATGAAGGATTATCAGATTTATGAAATATCAAATCCAATTTATTTAATCCAGTGTTTGTTTTTTTCAATTTAAGCACAAACTACCTTATAATGGCTTCCTCATTAGCATAAGAATTAAATTATTCATTACAGCCAGTTTGGGCCCCACAGGATTCTAATACTCTGATTAACTCTCCAAACTCCTATCAGCATCGCTCTTTCCAGTAACACAGGCCTCCCCAGAAAGTCTTCCCTAACCAATCCATCCAAAGAGGCAATATCCGCCACACCAAACTTCAGATACCACTTATCCCAACATATTATTTATTTTCACGCCCTTTATATCACAGTTTCTGAATGTAAATTTCATAAGGCAGGAACCTTCTCTCTCTGAGTCACCACTATTTGTAACTCAGTGCCACCACTATTTACATCCTATGGTAGACACAAAATAAATATCTGGTGCATGAGTGAAAGCAACTTCCTAATAGTCCTGAAATATATGTACAGTACAATTATCTTTTTCTCCTTTGTTCCATCTGAAGTATACATGCTGACCTAGAGTATTTAACTTACCAACTTACTCATGCAGAAGTAATAAATTAACTGATCCAAATTCTCATCATATATAGGCCAGAGATTAGCAAGTTACACTTCACAGGTTAAATCTGGCCTAAGGCCTATATTTGCAGCTAAAGTTCAATTGTAACACAGCCACACTCACTT
Source organism: Myotis yumanensis (assembly GCF_028538775.1). Classification (NCBI taxonomy): domain Eukaryota; kingdom Metazoa; phylum Chordata; class Mammalia; order Chiroptera; family Vespertilionidae; genus Myotis; species Myotis yumanensis. The sequence continues at coordinate 27,951,615 of NW_027223759.1, read as the reverse complement.
GTTCATCTATTGCCTATAGTTGTTTTTTCAATAGTTACAACAGAGACTATATGGTCCACAAAGCCTAATATTTATTATCTGATCCTTTATAGGAAAAGTCTGTCTACCCAAATTACCTGCAACCACGGACTTACTATGATGCCATCCCAGCATCCAAGAACAGTAACAATTTAAATACGGTAATAAATAAAATCCTGTTTTAGAGTCTGGTTATGTAATGTGCACAGAAAGTATTAGAAATGAGCATAAAAAGAAAGAAACCTTTCCCTGGAGGAAGAACTTTCCAAGAGCAAGGAGGACAATTTACTATACATACATATTCCATTGAATATGTATGTATAGTAAAGGAGAAAAAGTACTAGAGTAGATTCCAGGGAAGATTAATAAGTGTTTAATACTTGTTTTCTAAATAACTGTATAAGTACCGCGCGCTAACCGATTGCGCCACTGGAGCTCCTGTTTTCTAAATAACTGGTAAGTACAAAGAAATAGAAAAGATAAGGGGAGCAAATATTTAGAACACTAGAGAGAAATTAAGCAGTGTCAATAGCGATAAAACTTACTTGCAAGTGTCTGTGGGTTGTGAAGGAGACCAGTAGCTCTAATTCAGACACCTACTGTGGAGACTTAGTAAAAGGCAGTATACACAACTCAGCATATCCCATGCCTTATTTCATTTAATGTCTCTAATGTCAGATAGAACTGTATTCCAGTTAGGCTGCAAAGAACCAAAATCCAGCCACCAGATCAGATAAAACAAGTTTAGAGAGGCATACAACAATGCTTGAAGAAAACAAGACAAAAAACTTTATGGGAAACTGAGTTGCAAACAGGAAGATATCTGGGACCCAGGTGATCTGAATATCTATTTCCAAACCCCTCTCTCCATGTCACATACACTCCCCCACCCCAAACACAGAGATTATCACTTTTGTTTCTCATACTATGTCTAATCCTGCTCTTCCTATCTTAGTATTAATTTTTTTTTTGTTTATTCATTAGATGGCACATCAAGTGATTCATCACTTAAATCCAGTTTCTGTGAGCCTGAATTCAGTTTCTTAATTAGAGAGGATCTGATTAATCACTGGCCCCCAGGGTTAGGTGTTCATTCCTGGTCCAATCAGCTGTGCATTTTGTGGTTTTCTTGGGACAAGAAGCCATCCCCTTTTCTTCCCTCAGCAAGGTGCATTAGCTTAGTAAGAATCTTGTACCCTTAAACACACGTTTATTCATGAATGTGCTACGCAAATTATAGTTTTATAAATGAAGATTTATTTCATTTTTGAAGTCAGAATAGTTTTGAGAAAACTGCCCTACTTTCTCAAACTAAGACGTCAAATTACCCTGTATGGGTAACAAAACAAGTATTCTGCCTTTTAATTTTGTTTTCAATGTCTTTAACAAGTTTCCACGTTTTAACTAGTTACATTTATCAATTTTTATTTTTTATTTCTTCCACTGCTTTTAGTCTATAAAGTCCTTACACATTTAAATGTTAAATACATAATCAGCTATATTTTCTAAAATGTTTATAATCACTTTTTTTATTGTCTACCCCAAGTGTATATATCCTTAAACACTACAATTTAGTTTTGCCTGTTTTTTCTTATGAAATAGTGTGTTTTACAGAAAGCTGCAATAGTAGAAAGAAGTCACATACACTCTTTACTCAGAGTCTCTACTGTTAACATTGGTAAATCATTCTCTCAAGATAGATACAATTTTTTCCTAACCATTAACCATTTGTACACCATAAACATCTAGAGTTGAAAGCTGTGGACCTTTTTTAATTAAATTCAAAATATCGTGGCAGTTAACTGGTTAAATTAACATGAACTTTCACCCATAAATGTGTATCTCCTCAAAATTAGAATTCTTTTATATAACCACAGCTAAATTATCAAAATCAGAAAATCAACATTCTATGTTATTACCTAATCCATAGCCAATTATCACAAAAAGGTTCTTTAGAGCAAGCATGTCAAACTCAAGGGCTAACATGGGCCAAATAAATAAGGTTTAAGTTTATGTGGGCCGCAAAAAAACCCAAAAGCTTCAATTTTCATAGAAACAGGCTTATTTCGGTAGAGACATGCTGAATACAAAGGACTGAAATAAATGAGTAATTGTTAACAGAAAATAATAGAACATTTTAATAAAAATTAATATTTTTTCTTGAACATTAACTTACGAGACACTGAATAACTGCACAAATTACTAAGTGTAATGCAAATAAACCTATTTTTCTTGTTCTCCGAAAGCGAAATATTTCCTGTTGTGCACACCAAACAAATCAGTACAAGACTAATTATGTGGCAATTAGAAATAGTGCGCCTGCGCGTAAGGGAAATGAATGCAACACGATTATAGTAATCAGTCATTAGCAAACGTTGTAGTTTGTTATTAATAACTAGAGGCCTGGTGCACAAAAATTTGTGCAATGGGGGGGGTGGGGTCCCTCAGCTCGGCCTGTGCCCTCTCGCAGTCTGGGACCCATCAGGAGATGTCCACCTGCTGGCTTAGGCCCACTCCCCAGGGGATTGGGCCTAAGCTGGCAGTCCGATATCCCTCTGGCAACCCAGGAGCTCTCGGGGGATGTCCACTTGCCAGCGGGGAGCAGGCCTAAGCTGCAGTCGGACAGCCTTAGCGCTTCTGAGGAGGTGGGAGAGGCTCCCGCCACCACTGCTGTGCTGGCAGCCATCAGTCGGGCTTGTGGCTGAGCAGAGCTCCCCCTGTGGGAGCACACTGACCACCAGGGGGCAGCTCCTGCATTGAGCGTCTGCCCCCTGGTGGTCAGTGTGTGTCATAGTGACCAGTCATTCCAGTCATTCTGCTGTTAGGGTCAATGTGCATATTACCCTTTTACTATATAGGATAGAGGCCTGGTGCACGGGTGGGAGTCGGCGGGTTTGCCCTGAAGGGTGTCCCAGATCAAGGTGGGGGTCCCGCTGAAGGTGCCTGGCCAGCCTGGGTGAGGGGCTGATGGCTGTTTGCAGGTTGGTCAAGCCCCCCAGTGGCGACCCTCACCCCATGGGGGTATGGCCAGCCTGGGTAAGGGGCTGAGGGCCGTTTTCAGGCTGCCCACAGCCCCTTCAGGGTGGGGGAGTCCCACTGGGGTGCCTGGCCAGCCTGGGTGAGGGGCTGATGGCCGTTTTCAGGCTGGCCATGCCCCCGGGCGACCCAAGCTCCCAGCCTCTCCTCTCCCTACCCCCCCTCGGGATTTATTTATCTTCTATTATTGAAACTTTGTAGCCTTGAGCGGAGCCCAGGGCCAGCCAGGGCAGGCGGGAAGCTTGGCTTCCTCCATCGCCAGGGGCAACCCAAGCCTCCTGCTCGCTCCAGCTCTGTGGTGGCCGCCCTCTTAGTTGGGTTAATTTTCATACTCGCTCCTGATTGGCTTGTGGGCATGGCTTGAGCATAGTGGAGGGACAGTTAATTTGCATGTTTCTCTTTTATTATATAGGATTCTGTATAACAGGATATTGTAAAAATTACGAAATTTTTATTTAAATGTTTTTTACATACCGTTATGTTGGCTGGGCCACAAAAATATTTGTTGTGGGCTGCATGTGGCCCACGGGTGCCAGAGGGAAGCTGGTGCCAGTAGCTGGGGGAAGGAAGGCCTACTCTTGCACGAATTTTCGTGCATCGGGCCTCTAGTCCTATATAATAAAAGCCTAATATGCTAAGTGTCTGGTTGTCCGCTCGTCCGTCAACCAATCAAAGCACAATTTGTTGATATGCTAAGGCCACTCAACTGCTCGCTATGACGTGCACTGACCACCACGGGGTAGAGAGCTGACCGGTCAACCAGTCGCTATGATGTGCACTGACCACCAGGGGACATATGCTCCAACAGGTAGGTTAGCTTGCTGCTGGAGTCCGGCTGATCAGGACTGAGTGAGACGGGCGGACACATCCTGGAGCCCTCCTGTGGTTCCTCCCTGGCTGGCCAACCTCCCGCATCCCTCTCCGGCCCCGATCATGCACTAGTGGGGTCCCTTGATCTGGCCTGCGCCTTCTCGCAATCCGGGACCTCTCAGGGGATGTCGGAGAGCCAGTTTTGGCCCGAACCCGCAGGCCAAGCCAAGGGACCCTACTGGTGAACAAATTCATGCACCGGGTCTCTAGTAAATTAATAAAATCTGAAGAACAGAAGGATTGATACAAAAATTAAGAGCTTCAGGGAACTGTGAAACAATAGCAAAATGTCTAGCATACATGCAGTTTGCAACTTCAGATAAAGAGTTGAGCAGGAATGAAGCAGAAAAATATTTTTGAAGAAAAAAATGGTCAAAAATGTACAATTTAATGGAAGACAAATTTATAGATTAAGAAGCTCAGCAAATCCCAAGAAGGATAAACACACACACACACACACACACACACACACACACACACTACACAGACATAAAAGTCACACTCTTAAAAAGTTAAAAAGCTTCAAATTAATGTATTACTACAGAGGAATAATATAAATATCAGATAATACTCTACATTTTGCACTGAATAATAAAACACAACATACCAAAATTTGTGCAAAGCAGTTAAAGCAAAGGTTAGAGAAATTTACTCCTTTAAAATAGTATTAGAAGAGAAAGTTCTCAAATCAATGACCTTAGGTTCCACCTTAACAAGCTAAGGAAAGCAAATAACCCAGAGTCACAGATTAGACAGCAAAATTATTACAGACCCTATACACATTATAAAATAGGAACTATTATGAATAACTGTACATCAATAAATATGACAACTGAGATGAAACAGGCAAATTCCCTGGAAAGTACAACTCCTCAAAACTGATACAAGAAACATATCTGACTAATGACCCTGGGTCACTTTCATTCTCTGTCCCAGTAGCACTCAGATCCCAGTGCTCCTTTCTGTCCTCCCAAGAGCCCAGTCATCATTTGAGCAGCAGGCCAAAGTGACTGCATCATCAACTCCCAAAGAAGACTGGTACCAGCAGTTTCCAATAGGGGAGGGGGATTATGAGGACAGAAAGGGACAACCGAATTGCTCTCCATATCAAACAAGAGTAGATAACTCAAATGACCATATAAATTTGGCTGGGTGGCCATAGTTTGCCACCTCTGACCCAGAATATATAAAACAACCTTATAAAAAATGAAACTGAGGGGCTTGCACTAGCTGACTTCAAGACTTACTTCAACACAGTGTGATACTGGCCTAAGTACCAATGAATAAACAAATGACACTGAATAGAGAGCCCAGAAACATACCAATACTTATAAGGTCATCTCATTTTTGACAAAGACTCCAGAGCAATCCATTTAAGAAAGTGTTTTGAACAAACGAAGCTGGGACAACGATATAGATTCATGAAAATATATGAACCTTGACATGATACATACAGTAAAATTAATGAGATGATTCACAGATGTAAACGTAAAAACTAAAGCTTTCAGAGCTTCTAAAATATTAAATGAGATTATTCTCATTCGAGAGCAGAGATTTCTTAGGAGAATAGAGAAAGTAGTAATTATAGAACTACGCATTGATGTTATTTTACCAAAAAGACAAACTCCTGCTTATCAAAAGACACCAGCATAAAAATAAATGAGAAAGCCACAGACTGAGAGAAAATATTCACTAAACTTATATCTGACAATGAAGAATGAATAAATTATTGATATATTCACATAACAGAATAGTGATCAGTAATAAAGAGGAACAAACCGCATAACTCAAAAAAAAGTTTTACACACACAAAAAGCACATTCTTTATAACTTTACTTATATAAATATGAATAAAAATCAAAACAATGGTTGCTTCTGGAAGGGAGAGGGATTAAATAAGAAGGGATGTCAGGGAACTTTGGGGATGATGGTCTTGTTCTATATCTCTGTAGAGCTTCGGGTCACAAAACTAAATGCATTTATCAAAACTCTTCTAAAGGTACTTAAGATTTTTACACATTTCACTATATGTAAATTATAGCTCAAAAAATTAACAAATAATGAATTGTAATTAATGATACACTAAAGATTTTAGGTGTAATGTGAAGTGACATTTGCAAATTATTTTGAAATGCCTAAAAAATATTAAGATGACTAGCGAATGGATACAGATACTTGCTAAATATAGCACAATGTTTACTGTACCTGCATAATTTCTCTAATTTTCTGTATATTTGAATATTTCATAATAAAATATTGGTGGGGGGGTTGGGGGGAGGGGGGAGGGGGGAGGGAGCATACAGGTTTGGCTGTTGTGCCATGGCTCTGAGCAGTCTCTGACCAAGATCACATTCTTATAGTGGCCATTCATGAATGGGGGTTCAGAGACACTGAAGCAGGTAGCCGAAAATCACACTCACCCCGATCTGATCTCCCCTGCCCCAGCAAGCAGAGCAGGTGCTGCATCACAGCATTCACACTACCGGGAGACCCTACTCACCTGCACTGAGACCTATGGCACCACACTGCACTAGATGGCACAAAGGAGAACAAGTGATGGTACCAGATGGATGTTTGCAGCCACCCCATCCTTGAAAAGATCCCAACATTACAGGCCAGTATGAGCTAGTCCTAGAGGAATTACTGGGATCCACTGTCCAGTAGAATACTGAGAAAACAAATCTAAATCTTCAATAAGTTCCTGCTAGATATGGCCTCAGGCTACTCTTATACACAGCTGATCTTGCCTGCACAGGATGGCTTGAATTTCATGAAATAGAACCAAGAATGTCATCAGCAATCCCTCAAAAATCTATGGGCCCAGAGCCTATTTCAAGTTTCTTCTTACCAGCTCATAAAGCACCCCAAGACCAGATGGCACCCTCTGTTGCCAAAATGAATGCCAGATACTGTCGTAGAAGCCAAATAGGCTCCCTGCTCTGTGTTAAGAACCCAGCATCAATTTTCAGGCGCCTGAGTAGCAGCAGATGCTGGAGCAATGGAAAAGACATAGGTGAAGGACTAAAACTGAGATGTGTACTATGGAGCACCTGTGTTATGAGTTTGCTGCAAGGCCTGGAAGCCACCTGAGTGGCAGTGTTTCCCAGGGGCGTAATAAGATGGCAGGGCCCCCAGGTTACAGAGTATCCAGACCCAGAGTAGCCACCAGGTCTGAGCACTGCCTCTTCCTGTCTTGACACAAACCTGACTCTCTCCTACAGATCAAGTAATACAGGCCCCAAAAAGTTGCCTGCCAGCCAGGCCTTTACAGGACAGACTGTGATCTATTGAGCCTCCAATCCTTTATCAGCAGTAGTTTTAAAACCCATTATTTCCATTCATACTATGTAGGCCTTACTTGCATCATGATTCAAAAGACTCTTAAGGGAAGGAAAAAGGGGAAATTTATGCAACTAAAAAATTTGAACACTGGATAAGTAACTGTATCACTGTTAACTTTTATGTACACAAAAACGGTACTGTGGTTATTTTTTAAATCCTTTTTTTTTCAGAGGTAAATTAGCTGATGAATTTACAGATGAAATTGTATTGACTTGGATTTGCTTCAAAATAAAAAAGGGATAGGAGTGTATGTTAATAGAAGTTTGTTATATTATTCTATCCACTTTTGTAGATATATCAACATCTCCACTAACAAGGTTTTTAAAAGAACAAAAAACTCTAACAATTTATATTTTTAACTAGTGGCCCGGTGCATGGATTTGTGCACATTGAAAGGAAATTAGAATATTTGTGCAGTAATAACGTTACCGCAAAATATTACGTCAAAATAGTGTATATATAATATAGTATTATCAAATTAACACATGCGTGTGACTGGCACCAACGAGAGCTTTATATGTATCACACATGAGGGAGTCAACATTTATTTTTAAATTGCCAGTACGAGTCATATGTACCGGCCGGTCGGTCAGACCCAGGAGGCTAGCCACTGGCCCCAAGGAGGGAACTGGCCCTGAGAAGGGAACTGGCCCCCGGCCCCCCTAGGAATTGGGCCACGTCCGCCGCCACTCAACCCCGGTTCCCCATCCCAGGCAGGGGCCCGGCCAGCAGGCCCCATTGGTCTGGGGGCAGCTCCTGCGTTGAGCGTCTGACCTCTAGTGGTCAGTGCAGGTCATAGCGACTGCTTGTTCCGTTGTAACAGTTGCTTAAGCAGATAGATAGATAGATAGATAGATAGATACATAGATACATAGATACATAGATAGATAGATTAGACTCAAATAAGACTTTAAAAAAAATAACAATGACAAGAAAGAAATAAGAAAAGCTGAGAGATGAGAGGGAGCTGGAATGGCTGAGAGGAATGGATATCAATGCAACAAAAAGTTAAATAAATGCTCATAGTCACAAACTAACATCTGGCTTCTTCTAGATACTATGGGTTATCAGTCATCATTCAAAAAGACCCACATATTACAGCATGTACAAAGCAAAGATAATATTTCCTACATTTTTTTGTTAATTAGATATTCACTGAAAGCCAACAATTAGTATAAAAGAATACACTCTGTATATTTTAAAGATTACTATGTTACTACTGATTAGATTCAGCTAGAACTCTAACATCATGCCTTTATTTCAAAATACATATGTGTATTTCTTAACAAATAATAACAAATTAAACAAATATCCTTTTAAATAATTCAACAGTGTGCCTCAATATTTTAGTTAGATGGTCTTAAACCTCAAATACTTCACTAGGCAGATATTCTCTCAGGTAATTAAATTCTTATAGTTAATGTTTTAATGTTATTATCATCATTAATGAGCTAACATTTCATATTTATTAATACTATCATAATAATAAACAATGTAAACAGATGAACAAAAATATATCCAGAGACATAGAAAATTCAAACAGACCATCAAACCTCAGAGGGAAGGCAGGGGAGGGTATGAAGGGGGGTAAGAGATCAACCAAAGGACTTGTATGTACGCATATAAGCATAACCAATGGACACAGACAATAGGGGGATGAGGGCATGTTTTGGGGGGTGGGAGTGGCCGGGGAGAGGTCAATGGGGGAAAAAGGGAGACAATATGCAATACTTTCAACAATAAGGAATTTAAATTTTTTAAAAAAAGAGTGCTCAACATGGAAAAATAATACCATTATATTGACTGAAATTCAGCAAAAATTTCTCTCTACACTGAACTCACTGAATTCAGTTCAAAGCACACTATTTTCCTATATGATGCTTTTTTTCCTGAGCTTAGGCATCAATTGAAAAGATATCTTTGCACATAAAACTGGCATCTTACATTTACATATTATGTCAGTTTCAAAACATTTTCACATACACTATCTTCAAATCAACCCGATGAAATAGGCAGGACCGGTACATACCATGGATTACAAAGGAAAATGAAGCTCTGGAAAAGAAGTTTGCCCAAGGTGAGAAGGTTCATCAATTAGTGTTGCTGAAACCAGATCACAGGTTCTGAGCCCTAGTCTGGAACCTTTAGATTCTATATTGATTTTCTCAAGGGTGGTCCACAGCAATCAGCATCAGAATCACATGGGATTCTGGCTGAAAATACAGATGTTCCTGTACCTCAATCCACATACAGGGTCAGAATCTCCGGGGAGTAGGACCCAGGACTTTTAACCAAAAAATATTTTAAATTTGAATTTTTTAATAAAACTCACATGTGTATAAAGTTTGAAACTCCCTTAGATATTATACTCATATATTCTCACTGCTCTAGGTATAATGAACAAATATGAAAGATTATGCCATAGAAATGTCTAATAAAGAAGAAATAATGAGAGCAATAAAAACAAAAACACATATAAAATGTTATAGTGAATGCTATTTTTTTTTTTTAAAAGAGTTTAAAATATGAGTGGAGGTTTTCATCCCTTTGGGCTAAAAGACTCCTGGAAGATTTGACAGGAAAATACAAATTCTGATAGGCCTTGCAAAAAAGATTCAGTATAAATAAAATAGCATCAGCAAAATGGCAAGAAGACTAGAATACAGAGAGCAGATATGGAAAACAAAAACTGAGATCACCGTTATTAAACATTTCTTCTGGGAATGAAGAAAAAGCCAGTTATAAAAGGATTTATATTGTGAACTGAAAATATTGGAATTTCACAGATTAGAGTCTTCAAACAACCACCTACAGATCAAATAGAACCACTGGCCTGTTTCTGAGCTATTCTTCATCTAAGAATGGTTTTCACATGTTTAAAGGGTTATACTTTCAAACAAGAATATGCAACAGAGACTATAGATGACCTGCAAAGCCTACAATATTTATTATCTGGCCCTTTACAGAAAATGTTTCTCCACTTCTGCTATAAGCAACAAGGTACATGTAAATCCTGGACTATTAAGTATGAAACTTAACTCTGCCACTCAATGATGACATTTAACATGTAAAAAAACTGCCTGTTTTTATTATTATTTAAGCTCACGTAAATTCAAAGTTAAAATGCTCCAAGAGTTTAAATACATAACCCAAATCTATCTATATAAAACCCTAATATGCAAATCGAGCGAACAGCAGAATGACCAGTTGCTATGACACACACTGACCACCAGGGGACAGATGCTCAACCCAGGAGCTGCCCTCAGCCCGCAGGCCCTGACCGGTGAGTGGGTGGCGCCAGGCCAGCCAAGGGGGGTGCGAGCGGGGGCCCCCCAATCGCCCCACATGTCGCCCCACAAATCAGCCCTGATTGCCGGACAGGCCTAGGGACACTACTTGTGCGTGAATTTCATGCACCGGGACTCTAGTATTAATATAAATGACACTATTATATTTTATGAAAAATCCCCCTAATTAAACTACTGGTACTCTGAGCAAGGAGTAAAACTAATATTAATAATCCTATTAACATCATCTATCTTAGATCCTGATTCAATAAGCATATGAATCTCTATTATTCAACAAGAAATATGCTGGGAATTTTCATAGGTTGCCTGAGTTCAAAACATTCCAACCTTTTTACATCAAGATGTTATTGTTACTATTTTACACTTGTAGAAATTGAGGCTCAGAGGCACTTTGTCCAATAATCTTAACCTGCCAAGTCCAATCTGATCCTTTATGCACAAAACCACTACACTCAAGAAATATTTAACAAGCCCCACCCAACTTTATCTATTTCCCTATAGAGAAACAATTTAAGTTAAGATTGCTTAGTTTTCAATTAAAAGATATAATAGTTCCATGCACTGATTTAGGATTCACTCAAAAGCTTATTGTTTCTGCTCTGATAATGTCCGTTAGGCTCTTTCGGATACTGGCCTTCCACTTTTCAGAGTCCACTATTCTGTACTGAGAATGACCAACACATATTATAGTTTATAGAACAGGATGCTTTAGAAAATAGCTACTAGTCTTTCACATCAATGTCAATGTCTCTCTCTCTTCCACTCCCTCCCTCCATTCCTCTCTCTCTAAAAATCAATGGAAAAATATCCTCGGGTGAGGATTAACAACAACAATAAAACAATAGTTGGTATTTGGGGGTTATTTTTATAATATATATACTAGAGGCCGGTGCACAAAAATTTGTGCACTTGGGGGAGGAGGGGTCCCTCAGCCCTTCCTGCGCCCATTTGCAGTCCAGGACCCCTTGGGGGATGTCCGACTAAAGGCTTAGGCCCCCAAGGGATCGGGTCTAAACCGTTAGCTGGATATTCTTAGTGCTGCCACAGAGGTGGGAGAGGCCCCTGCCACCACCTCTGTGCTGGCCAGCCATGAGCCAGCTTCTGGCTGAGTGGCACTCCCCATATGTAAGTGCACTGACCACCAGGGGGCAGCTCCTGCATTGAGCGTCTGCCCCCTGGTGGCCAGTGCACATCATAGCAACTGGTCATTCTGCCATTCAGTCAGTTTGCATATTAGCCTTTTATTATTATTATATAGGATGTCCCTATTTCCCCCCTTTTGCCCCCTCTACCCAGCTCTTGCCCCCCACTTCTCTCTGGCCATCACCATACTGTTGTCTGTGTCCATGGGTTGTGCATATATTTTCTTTGGCTAATCCCTTCTTTAAATTCACTTCTTTACATTTTTATTTTCAGATAAGTGCTTATAACTGCACTATTATACATTTTCTATTATATCATTTAGAATTAAGATATCTTTTAACTGAACCCTTGTAAATTTTAGCACAATTTAATAAATTATGCTAGAAGCAATTAGGAGATTTTTCATGTAATGCAGATACATTTCAATTAATATTTTATTAATTTTTAAATTTTTTAATATTTTAATTTGAAATAATCTCATACATGTAAAAAAAACCTATAAAATACTACAGCATATTATATGTACCCTTCACCCAATTTCTTAGGTGTTAATAATTTAAACATAACCATTATACAACTAACAAAATTTGGAATATATTTTTCTTATAATCTCTTCAATGTTACTTAATCCATTTACTTTGTTTTTGTTAATCTTCACCCAAGGATATTTTTCCATTGAATTTTAGAGAGAGTGAAGGAAAAGGGAGAGACACATTGATTGGTTGCCTCCTGCACATGCTCTGATAGGGACTGGGGATCAAGCCAACAACTGAGGTACATGCCCTTGACTGAAATCGAACCTGGGACCCTTCAGTCCACAGGCAAATGCTCTATCCATTGAGCTAAACAGGCTGCAGCTTAATTCATTTACTTTTAATCTATATGTGTCTTTATATTTAAAGTGGGTCTTGTTTTTGATTCACCCTCATAATTTGTCTTTTAATTGGTGCACTTATTCCACTGACTTTCAGAGTGCTTACTGATAGAGTTACTGCCATATCAGGTGGCTTCTGGGGCGTCTGGGGCCGGCGTGCGACCAGGGATCGGATCCATCATGGGCGGCAGGCAGGCGGCTTCTAGGGTCGCACTTGGGGGCCTGGATGGCGGCTCGCACTCACGCTGTCCCGCCCTGTCTTCAGTATGCAAATTAGCCACCTTGTTGATGGTTAATTTGCATATCACACTGACTAGCCAATGGGAGGCACAGCAAAGGTACAGTCAATTACCATGTTTGTCTATTATTAGATAGGATATATGAAATATGCAAATTAGGCTGGGACGCCATAACGGTTCATGACCAGACAGGAGGAGGTTGTGCACACAAGTGAGGCCCAGAGCGGAGATGGAGACAGAGACAAGGGGCCGGCGAGCCGCCGCACCCCGGATCAGGCTGGCCCCCTGGAGCCGGAGTGGACAGGGACAGGGACAGAGGGGCCAACCCGTAGCCTCCGCAGCCGAGCACAGGCCCAGAGAGGAGACGGCGGACTCGCCTCCCATGGAAGCAGCATGGGTCCCTCCTGGCTCCCACGGAAGCAGCACGGCTCCTTCCTGGCTCCCACGGGTGCCAGCGGCTCACTTCCGCCTCCTGCAGAAGCCGCACGGCTCCCAGCGGCGCGCTGCGGTTCCCACCGGCTCCCATGGAAGCGGCGGGCAGCCTACTGCGTACGATATCGCACGATGGGGGCTACCAGTCTAGCATAAAGATCAAATACTGTCAATCAATGCATGATTTCCTTTCTACATGTAGTTTATATGCCTGTGGAGCATCAGTAGTAACCATTTACACTCAGTCCTAAAAGAATCAGGAAAGTAAATTTGCTACTGGAAAAGAAAAATTGTAGGTTTCAAAACAAAATTACTTCTACATTTTCTTTTTATTTCATTATCTATAGCACTGTTCATCAGCCCTCCTTCCATTAACTCTGGTATTCAGAAGTTAACCCAATAGTGAAATTTCTATATCTATGGAGCCATGATTTACCCATATCATGAAAGAAGACATATGGGTGAAACCACTACATACACACACTCTTTTAAAGCAACTTCTGATACAAAAGAAAGCATTATAAGATAATATGCGGAAATATTTTAATTTTGGAATAAATCTCAAAACCCATTTCAACAAATGCTAAATGCAAACTGCTTTGCTGCAAAATATTGTACTAACTTCTGGCATACTATATTCTATAACCTAAAAACATATACATCTGCTCCAGTGAACACATTGTTGGAATCTGAGGATACTTAACTAGTCAACTAATTTGCAAGCCATACCTGTAGAAACTAATGACATACTTTTAGAAATATCAATCGTGTCCTTGACACATATAGTAATAACACTACTTGCTTACCACAGCTACCAAAGCATACCAATACAGATTACTTTATTAATGACCCAAATACCATGAATTGTGTTGTCATCAGTGTTGTGATTCTCCAAACAATAAACAATTTTCAAAGTTCTTAATGAAAAGTGAAACATCTCTAGATATTCACATGTGCTAAGCCACTGCATTGATGGTCTCAATTACTGGCTTCCCTGTGCCCATGCCCTTTGCCAGGTAACTTGGCAGTCCCCTCCCATCCTAATTCTGGACTTGGCAGCATGACTTTCTTTGGTAACAAGTTGTTTACAATTATACCAGTAATGCAAGCATGTAAAATAGACTTAAGTTATACATGCAGATGGTTGTTAACAGGTATTTCCCATACAAAAATGTCTGGAAGAATATGAAAAGCATGTGTAATGTAGGTTATTTCTTTCAACACATTCTGAGCCATCCAACAACCATGGAATTTACCTGCTGAAGCCAGTAACACCCCCAGGTGTGACAACTCAACATGCCCCTCAGAACACTAAAACTCCCACTTGGGGGCAGAAGATCCAAGACTGCTTCCAAAGTCAATATACTTTCGATCTTTTAACTTCAGAAGTACTCATCTTCACGTGTGAACCCATTCACATACAAGATGCATGATAGTGCCTTTTTCACCCAAAATTGTATGTGATTTAAGTATGGTTCTTTACATAGTTTAAATCTGTATACTTTTTTGTATGCATGTTGTCTTTAAGATTTAAAGGTTTAAATATGGTAAACTGACGATAAAGCACATGCAGTTGAAGTCTGTATTTTTATGAAGTTGTACCAAACATCCTGCACTTCATAATATTAGTCCTCACATTTTACACATATCTTAGGTTTTTAAGAACACAGATATTGCTAATATGGTAAAGAATCAAATATACCTACCTGAATATTTTGGTTCTAAGATGTCCTTAGGGACACAAGAAGGTATGCCTATATTCCTTAACAAGCATTTAAAAGGTCAGTATGTTTTCTAACAGTAAGAACTACTGCAAATTTCCCTTTTCTTTGTGCAGTGTTTGCTCTGCCTTCAATATCTTTTCCTGCCAGCTTAAGTCCTAGTTTCTCTCAAAAACCAGCAAACGTGTCATGGTCTTTGTGAGAGTTTCCCAACACTCTCCTTGTCACCATATAACTTCTGAAATTCTTACTCATCTTAACACTTGGATTGCGGGAAACGAGTTAAGTCGGCTCGCGTGAATTGCGCGTACTCCGCGGGAGCCGTCTTAACTCGGTTCATATAGATTTGCGGTGGAGTGCGGGAAACGTGTAAACTCGGGCCGATTGTAACTGCGTATTACCAAATATTTGTTTGTTTGCCGTTCACAAAGATACCTACCTGCGTATGCGAACCGTTTCATACCCATTGGGGTAATAGGTATCATAAAAATCCCTTGTAAGTAGAGAACACTTTATGGCGCTGGTCGAGTACAATACCGTTAGGGTACCAATGTATTGTTTTCTCATTTTATAACCGATATCCCTGGATATCTCACCATGCAAAGAGAATAGTTATTGAGAAATACTTCTTGTGTCCGGACGTCTTTAGTTTTGAGTTTTGTGAATATTATTACGTGTTTAAATATTTAAATATATTGTGATAAAGACATTCATATAGAATTTTTTAACCAAATAAAATAAAATCGTTCCGCAAAGTGTTCGCATAATAATTATTTTTTTATATCAGATATCTATCGGAGTACCGCTATTTTCAGTTAGTATTATTTTTATTTGCTTTAACCTAGAATGTCGCAGCATTCAGACTATAGTGATGATGAGTTTTGTGCAGACAAGTTGTCCAATTATTCTTGTGATAGCGATCTTGAAAATGCGAGTACAAGTGATGAAGATTCTAGTGATGATGAAGTAATGGTGCGTCCCAGGACATTGAGGCGACGAAGAATTTCGAGCTCCAGCTCTGACTCAGAGTCAGATATAGAAGGCGGGAGAGAAGAATGGTCGCATGTTGATAATCCACCAGTCTTAGAAGATTTTTTAGGGCATCAAGGATTAAACACAGATGCTGTTATAAATAATATAGAAGATGCCGTGAAATTATTTATCGGAGATGATTTTTTTGAATTTCTTGTAGAGGAGTCAAACAGGTATTATAATCAAAATAGGAATAATTTCAAACTTTCAAAAAAAAGCCTAAAGTGGAAAGATATAACCCCTCAAGAGATGAAGAAGTTTTTAGGGTTAATTGTTCTCATGGGACAGGTGCGCAAAGATAGAAGAGATGACTATTGGACCATGGAGCCATGGACGGAGATGCCATATTTTGGTAAAACGATGACGAGAGACAGGTTCCGACAGATATGGAAAGCTTGGCACTTCAATAATAATGCGGATATCGTAAATGAATCAGATAGGCTTTGCAAAGTGAGACCAGTACTAGATTATTTTGTGCCTAAATTTATAAATATTTACAAACCTCATCAGCAATTATCACTAGATGAAGGGATCGTACCTTGGAGGGGAAGATTATTCTTTAGGGTATATAATGCTGGCAAGATTGTTAAATATGGAATATTGGTTCGTTTGTTGTGCGAAAGTGATACAGGATATATCTGTAACATGGAAATTTATTGCGGCGAAGGAAAGCGATTATTGGAAACGATACAAACAGTAGTGTCTCCATACACTGATTCGTGGTACCATATATATATGGACAATTATTATAATAGCGTCGCAAATTGTGAAGCACTTATGAAAAACAAATTCAGAATATGTGGAACAATCCGGAAAAATCAAGGTATACCTAAAGATTTTCAAACAATTTCTTTGCAAAAAGGTGAAACAAAATTTATAAGGAAAAATGATATATTGTTACAAGTGTGGCAATCAAAAAAGCCTGTATACCTGATTTCTTCGATTCATTCTGCGGAGATGGAAGAAAGTCAGAATATTGACAGAACATCAAAAAAGAAAACTGTCAAACCGAATGCACTCATTGACTACAATAAACATATGAAAGGTGTTGACCGGGCCGACCAATACCTTTCATATTATTCGATATTGCGGAGGACGGTCAAATGGACAAAAAGGTTGGCAATGTATATGATAAATTGCGCATTATTTAATTCTTATGCAGTTTACAAATCAGTGAGGCAAAGAAAAATGGGTTTTAAAATGTTTTTGAAACAAACAGCTATCCACTGGTTGACGGATGATATTCCAGAGGACATGGACATTGTTCCAGACCTTCAACCAGTACCGTCTACTTCTGGAATGCGGGCTAAACCACCTACATCTGATCCACCATGCAGGCTATCGATGGACATGAGAAAGCACACGTTACAGGCAATTGTCGGAAGTGGAAAAAAGAAAAACATTTTGAGAAGGTGTCACGTATGTTCCGTTCATAAATTGCGCAGTGAGACACGCTACATGTGCAAATTTTGCAATATACCTCTACATAAAGGGGCGTGTTTTGAAAAATATCATACGCTAAAAAACTATTAATTTCTATTTGTTTTGATTTATTATGAAAATTTTATTTTAAACTTTAAAAATATGTGTATATTTTTAGGTAATAAGTATTTTTTGGGTTTTTCGTATTTAGTTTATATATATCGAATTATTTATGTACTGAATAGATAAAAAAATGTCTGTGATTGAATAAATTTTCATTTTTTACACAAGAAACCGAAAATTTCATTTCAATCGAACCCATACTTCAAAAGATATAGGCATTTTAAACTAACTCTGATTTTGCGCGGGAAACCTAAATAATTGCCCGCGCCATCTTATATTTTGGCGGGAAATTCACCCGACACCGTAGTGTTAATTATCTAACACCATATTGTAATATGTTACATATCTGTCTCCCTCAATTCAACTGTAGTGTTATGTCAGCTAAGCCGATGCACACAGATCTGTAACTGCATCCACAGTATTGAGCTCAGTGACTGTCATGGTGAGGATTCCAAGTGGCCTATCAATCTGACTGACTCTTTAGAATTTAAGAGTCATGAACCCATTCCAGTCATCTCTCATATTTATATTTTGTTTCTATCTTTTGACATAATGGGTTATCTAAAATCAAGCAGCGCCTTTCATATTTTCTAAATTCATTTTGATATTATAGTCTTAAAAAATGTTCCCTCAGAAATCCTTGACATATGTGAGACATGAATAAATCTTGAGGACTTTTTGCTAAAGTGAAATAAGCCAGTCACAGAAGGACAAATACTGTATGGTTCCATTTATATGAGACCTAAAATAGTCAAACTCATAGAAGCAGAAAGTACAGCAGTGTGCCAGGGGCTGGGAAGGGGAATGGGGAAGTGCTGTTCAATGGGTAAAAAGTTCAGTCTGTAAGACGAGTAAGTGCTAGAGATCTCCTATAGTACTGTGTCTATAGTCAATAACACTGTATTATACACTTTAAAAATGTTTAAGAGATATCTCACGTTAAGTGTCATAACCACAATTTGTTTTTTGAGAAATCTTAATATTTTGGCACCAATTTCCACCTAAACTTATCAACTAACAAGTTTGGATATTTTTACTTATTTCCCCAATGAGCTGTTTGTTACCTTTCCAGTTCTGTTACAGTCATTAGACTTTTAATCTAAAAAAACAATAATAGCCCTGACCGGTTTGGATAGAGCGTCAGCCTGCGGACTCAAGGGTCCCAGGTTCGATTCCCGTGAAGGGCATGTACCTTGGTTGCGGGCACATCCCCACTAGGGGGTGTGCAGGAGGCAGCTGAATGATGTTTCTCTCTCATCGATATTTCTAGCTCTCTATCCTTCTCCCTTCCTCTCTGTAAAAAATCAATAAAATATATTTTAAAAAAACACACACACAAAAAAACAATAATATACTTTTATTTCTGATTTCATTCTGATGTCCAAAATTTTGCATACTAGGTCAACATTTTAAGAAAGTAATTTAAAATTTTCAGTACTAGGCCAATTCTAAAATTTATACAAATAGTCCAAATTGTATTTTAATCTGTAAATATATTATTCTATACTGAAATGTCATTACAAACTTTCTGCACTTCCTTCTAGGTTTAGATTTTCCTATAATGTACCACAATCAGTCTGGAACTTGATTATAAAATCTGGAAACTGCAAAGTGCTCACTTCTAGAAATCCATGTACTTAAAAATATTTCATTAAGTCTTGAATTTACACTTCTTCACTATTTTAGAACCAAAAACACATGTACATCACAAGTAGGCAAGCAAGTTTAAGGTATTATTAGCAAGTATTTGGAAGAAAGACACGTAGAGTGAAATATGCCTGCATATATCTTCTGAAGGTGAGAGAAGATTGAAACTAATAAAATCTTAACACTTAACTTCTCTTGTATCAAAAAAATACAACCAGAACAATACAACGAAACTACTCTTTCCTTTATTGGAAGTGATGAATTGCCTATCTACTTAAATAAAAACCCTGGGTGTAATATCACGTCCCAAAGCTCGACCAACCGGAAGGAAGTCAGTCCTGCAGGGGTTGTCTTGGAAATGGCTGCGCCCTCCCCCAGCTGTTTCCCAGAGGGCGAGGTTTCAGGCAGGAACCCACCCTTGGAGCGGAGCGTGGAAATACTGAGTCCTGGGTTGCCTTGCCAAGGGCTGCGCCCTCCCCGAGCTGTTTCCCGCGAGGCCTGAGGGAAGAACTTACCCTCGGAGCACCAGGAGCACCCAGCAGCAGTCAGTCCTGGGTTGCTGAGGCGGAGGCCACAGCGTGGTAGAACTCTGGGTCTGGCCCAAAAGGGGGCGTGGCCGGCCTTCAAACCAGACCCTGACAGGAGGGAGGAGGGAGCCCCATTCCTCACAGAATCTGCTGCTGGATAGCTTGCTGACAGTGGCCTGCCAGCCAGGAACCCCAATTCACCTGCACCCCAGACCCTGACAGGAGGGAGGAGGGAGCCCCATTCCTCACGGAATCGACAGGTGGCCAGCCTGTTGTCAGGTGCCTGCCAGCTAGGAATCCTATTCACCTGCATATCTGTATAAAGTTTTAATACATTATATTAGAGGTCGTGGTGGTACTGTTTTACCCACAGCGTCTACAGGGAATTGCTGCAAATTTACTTCTCGGTGGAAGCACCTTTCATTCCCAATATAAATTACTGATTCCATTAAATGAAACTTCAATTTCTAAACTCGATATAAAGAGTGAAGTTGCTTAAACTATTAAAAAGGCCCAACTTCTCATTATTGATGAATGCACCATAGCATCCAGTCATGCTATAAACGCCATAGACAGATTACTAAGAGAAATTATGAGTTTGAATGTTGTATTTGGTGGGAAAGTTCTCCTTCTTGGAGGGGATTTTCGACAATGTCTCAGTATTGTACCACATGCTATGGGATCGGCCATAGTACAAACAAGTGTCAAGTACTGCAATGTTTGGGGATGTTTCAGAAAGTTGTCTCTTACAACAAATATGAGATCAGAGGATTCTGCTTATAGTGGATGGTTAGTAAAACTTGGAGATGGCAAACTTGATAGCAGTTTTCATTTAGGAATGGATATTATTGAAATCCCCTGTGAAATGATTTGTAATGGATCTATTATTAAAGCTACCTTTGGAAATACTATATCTATAGATAATATTAAAAATATATCTAAACGTGCAATTCTTTGTCCAAAAAATGAGCATGTTCAAAAATTAAATGAAGAAATTTTGGATATACTCGATGGAGATTTTCACACATATTTGAGTGATGATTCCATTGATTCCACAGATGATGCTGAAAAGGAAAATTTTCCCATCGAATTTCTTAATAGTATTACTCCTTCTGGAGTGCCGTGTCACAAATTAAAATTGAAAGTGGGTGCAATCATCATGCTACTGAGAAATCTCAATAGTAAATGGGGTCTTTGTAATGGTACCAGATTTATTATCAAAAGATTACGACCTAACATTATCGAAGCTGAAGTATTAACAGGATCTGCAGAAGGAGAGGTTGTTCTGATTCCAAGAATTAATTTGTCCCCATCCGACACTGGCCTCTCATTTAAATTGATTCGATGATGGTTTCCGGTGATGCCAGCATTTGTGATGACTATTAATAAATCACAAGGACAAACTCTAGACAGGGTAGGCATATTCCTACCTGAAACCGTTTTTGCACATGTTCAGTTATATGTTGCTTTCTCTCGAGTTTAAAGAGCATGTGACGTTAGTTAAAGTTCTAAATACTTCATCACAAGGGAAATTAGTCAAGCACTCTGAAAGTGTTTTCACTCTTAATGTGGTGTACAGGGAGATATCAGAATAATTTTAATCACTTTATCAGTCATTGTTTGCATCACTGTTGTTTTTGTATCATATTTTTGTTGTTTTCATATCATGTTTTTGTCGTTTTTATATCATGCCTCTGTTGTTATACCTTTTGTTACTTTTATTTATTAATAAATTTATATATTATTTTCATATACATTTTACTAATTTCCTTTCATCTCTCACACTTCTATTATAGAGAAAGGGCAAATAGCAATATTAAAATATCTCCGCTAATTAATTCCCTTTTAATGTGCACAAATTTCGTACACCGGGCTACTAGTAAAAGTATAATGGCTATTAATTAATTAGGTGACTGGCTCATCCTTACTCGAGGTCATAAAATATGCCCACTTTCTTTATGATTTTTTTGTAATAGTTTTTAAAAAATATTACATCACCATCTTTTACTAATGCAAAATATGGAACTAAAAACAAAAAAGCAAACAAACAGAAAGGAATTACTGGAAGCCCAATAAAACAGAGTGGAAGGACAACACTCCTCTCCAAATATTTACACTACTGGGTTTCCCATGACACTATGCTGTGCCCTCAGAACTACCAGCCTCCTCCCTTCTGAGCACCAGTTCAATATAACATTAAAAATCACATAAAATGTAGTATATAGGAAGGAGGGGAGCTAAGTGAAAGCTGATCACACAACAGCCTAACAAAAGTTTACGATAGCACCATAAAGTTCTTTTTTTAAAAAATCTTTTAAAGCGAAGACTAACAGTTACTCCAATACTAGACATCTTCTAAAATGCCTTTTATGGTCATCACTGATGAATTTTAAATATATGTATTTCACCTCAGGTTAAAGCAAAGTACTTAGATAGCAAACATTAATTCTAAATAAATTAAATGACTATATACTAAAATACCTAAATATAAAATACAAAAATAACTTTTTTTAAGACAGTGAAATTCACCATTCTAAACAACTTATTAAATCTTATTAAAATGGCTGCCAACAAAAAAGTTGAAATTGTAAAAACACTTACTTCATTTCCATGCTTTTGTAGGAATTCAATTTCCTGTTGTGTGAATGTTGTCATGGAGATAGATTTCACCCTGTGTGGTGGATTTAACCCTCGCCTAAGAGAGAAAATATTTTACAAATTTACTATTATATACTATAATTTTAAAATTCTACATCAATGCAAAACATTTTTAGCTAGTACATTTAAACTTGGAACAATGCTTTTATTTCATAAACTAAAGGTATCTTTAAAATTATTTTGAACTATTAATTCCCACAACAAATATGTCAAGGTAAGTTTGGCTAGACCCACACTAAATAATATACTTAGAGATAAATTCAGTGACTACCTAGTTAGAAATACATAGTACCTATAACACATGACCTTCTAGGAAACACAAACAATGCTTTAGTGTGTTTTGATGAAGGGAGAAGACAATATATGTGAGAGAGCCCTATGGTAAAGAATTCAAAAAGTAATTGATTATTTAATATTTTCATTTTTAAGAAAATATGATAATGTGTTATGTATGGAACTACACAAATATTCTAATCAAATAGCTATACCTTTAAATTTGAGACTAATTTAGAAAATTAAACTAACCTAAGGAAGCAAAGTTATTAACAATATGAATAAAGTTCTCTCTCTTCATCAATTCAAGTGAGGTTTGATAATAAGGGACATTATTAATCACCTCATGAGGCAGTAAGTGTTCAAGAGAAAACAGTAGAGCCCTGGAGAAGGGAACTGAAAAATAGGTAGATACATGATTAAATGATTTTTAAGGTCTTTTACAACCTTGATATCTTTTCTGTACAGATGGCCTTAAGACACTAACTATCTCTTGAGTTTCTTGATGTTTTATCATATCATGCACATAAAAAAGTGAACAGAAATGTGCTCAGAGAGAGTAAGAACTATTTACATTTTGTCCAAATATCACAAAGTGGCTACTCCACCCAGAAGAATAAGGGTCAAATAATCTCTGCAAAGTAACAAAGTAATTTATACAAAGTTTCATAAAATTACTTTGGCAGTCATGTCCTCTAGTAAAGGGGTCGTTTGGAATCCAGGTTGTAGAGCAGATTATCAATACTCTTACAGAATAGTCATCTTGCAATCATCCTTGCTAACTGAAATTTAACAATGCTGTAAAATTACAAACCAAAGTCTTTCAATAATATTCTGGAAACATTTTTGAGTAATTAAAAATGGTATGTAATGTTATTTTAAATCAAAACAATAAGGAGAATTCATAAGTAACAGAGCCCCTCAACCTTCATATCCTGTCCTTCTTTCTCTCCCTCTAACTTTCAGAGATAGATGGCACACTCTATTGCACTTTATCTGCTTCACATTTCAAAGTAGAGAATTCTGTGTTGAGTTAGGTTTGGTTTAAATTTTAAATTAACAAATTATTTTCCTTCTAGCTCTTGGTAAGTCATACAACAGAAATGGAGATTGCATAGCAGAAGAAACTGAACACAGTAATTTCCACCTACAAGATATCATTAACGAACAAAATCTTTAATTGATCAAAAATGAATTTTTATTTATCTAAATATTTTTCAGGTGTATTCCTGGAAGTTAGTGCCACTTCCCTTTTTCTCTAACCTTGTCTAGCTGTCATGTGAATTCAGTGCTTGCAAACATTTTACTGTAATGACATTAGTCATAACTATTCAATAAGTGTTGAGCAAGTATACCACATCATTTTTACAGTGCCAATATAGAGGTACCACCCATTCTGGATCCTAAAAAACATATTTTAAGTCTCCAGGTTAGTGTATGTGTGTATATATATAATTTAAATAATGACTCATTTAATAATAGCAGTATTGATATTTTGAAAGATGTTTGCCAGTTAATTGGTTTTAAGATGTTCCAAACTCACCTACTGGTGTAGTCCAATATGTTTTTGCAGCATAATTAAGTCATATGCAGATCCCAGGAATTGGGAGTTTTAACAACCACCACCCAGGTATCAATGCAACCAGATGGTGTGACTCATTCCATATGCTGCTCTTAACTATGCCTCAAACAATCTTGCTAATACCCATTTGTTCATCTCAAATAACAATGTGTGCTGGATGAATAAGTAAGAAAGCTTATTTAGTTAGTGTTATTAAACTGTTTTTACCCTGCTGGGGGAGAAGCTGGTAAAATACTGCCAATAGGCTATGGAAATTTAAGGGTTTGCTACTGTTGGCATAAAGTAATAAAGTTAATTTGACATTTAAATCTATTCCAATACTAGTTATTTAATATCATCCAGAACCCAACTTTAAAACACTGAAAATAGACATACACACACACACACACACACACACACACACACACACACACACACCCCACGGTGTAAAACACAGTTGTTATTTTGTTTTTCTGAAAATCACAATTATTACACTGTAACTTCCTTTTTACATTTAGGGCAAGCATCTAGAAAATAATACTCAAGTAACAACTTAATTAAGACATTCCAGTAAAAAGTAGACAAAACTCAAGAATGTCTTTACTATCTCTCTAAACCCCTCTGAAATAACAGCAAAGGCATTAAATGCATTAACCCAGAAAGAGACAGGGAAAGAGAACAAGGGAGGAGCCCCAAAGCACACTATTGCTCTTGAAAAACAAAATTTGTAAGATAAAATGTGAGTGTACCAGCAGTAACTGACTTTACAGAGTAAAAATAAAAACTGAAGCTCCTGCAGGTTTGGGAGAAGCCAGCTAGAGTTGATTCCCACCACAGAACCCTTGAAAGATTACCAAATAAATCAGACAAAGGTTGGGGGGATTGGAGGGTCAAAAATAGAAAGAGGAAACAGACAAGAGTCCAACATCACTGTCTATGGTAATAAGAAATGGAAGAAGGTAATAGATGTCTATTTTGTCCACTATAAGCCTTTCTATTTTTAAATTATATGCATGTATTCTTTTGATGAAAATCAAAACTGAATTAAAAATTAAATTTAAAAAGAACGGAAAATAAACAGTTCTTGTCAATATTAAACCTGATATATACTTACAGGGTGTTTTCTTTAACTGATAAAAAAAGGCATTCTTAGAAAACTTAAGTGATTTTTTTACATTTCCCAAAAATATCAAGTTTCTTTACTATATACTAGCACTTTTGTAGAAATACATATTTACTGAACACAACTGTTCTAAGTTAGTGTTCCAAGTTAGAGCCACCAAGATTTATTAAGAGATAAAGATTTGAAGAGAGAATGAGGAAGAATTTTCATATCTTCTCATATTATTAGTTGTACTGATTTTCCTATTTCCCCCATCATAGAGCCTGCAAAATTTAGCAACTGAAAATGTATCAAAAAGTTTTCCCACTTACAGTAAATTTAAATTGTACTACATTGTCAAAATATCACTCTGAATGGAACTACGTTGTAGCACTAAAAAAAAAGTGAAAAGGAGACCAGCAGGAGTGGCTCAGTTGGTTGAGCATCATCCCATGAACTGAGAGGTCACTGGGTTCGATTACTGGTCAGGGCACATGTCTGGGTTGCAGCTAGATCTCCAGTAGAGGATGTGCAGGAGGCAGCCAATACATGTTTCTCTCTCACACTGATGTTTCTCTCTCCCTCTCTCTACAATCAATAAAAACTTTTTTTTAAGTGAACAGGAATTTAAGGATATAAGTCACTGCCCACTGTGATCTCATGAGGAAATAAATACTATATATAAGCAGAACTCCTAAAGGATATTTGATTGTAATCTACCGGTAATCTATCCTATCCAATAATAGACAAACATGGTAATTAACCATACCTCCACTATACTTCCCATTGACTAATCAGGGTGATATGCAAATTAACTGCCAACCAAGATGGCAGCTGGCAGCCACACAGCTGAAGCGAACATGAGGCTTTGTTGCCCCGGCGATGGAGGAAGCCAAGGTTCCCCGCCTGCCGTGGCTGGGCTCTGAGCTGCACTCTAAGCAACTATGTTGCAATTATAGAAGCTAAACAAACCCCAGATACCTGCTTTCAGCTGGCCAGCCTCGGAGCTGGAGCCGCAACAAAGTTTCAATTACAGAAGGTAAATAAATCCCAGAATAAAGAAAAAAAAAAAGGAGAGACTGGGAGCTTCAGTTGCAGGCTTGGCCTGCCTGAAAACAGCCCTCAGATCCTCATCCAGGCTGGCCAGGCACCCCAGTGGGGACCCCCACCCTGAAAGGGGTGTGATCAGCTGAAAACAGCCATCAGCCCCTCACCCAGGCTGGCCAGGCACCCAAGCGGGACCCCCACCCTCATCCAGGACACCCTTCACGGCAAACCAGCCGGACCCCACCCGTGCACCAGGCCTCTATCCTATATAGTAAAAGGGTAATATGCAAACTGACCCTAACAGCAGAAAGACTGGGAATGACTGGTCACTATGACACACACTGACCACCAGGGGGGCAGATGCTCAATGCAGGAACTGCCCCCTGGTGGTCAGGGCACTCTCACATGGGAGGAGCTTTGCTCAGCCACAAGCCAGGCTGATGGCTGCCAGTACAGCGGTGGTGGTGGGAGCCTCTCCTGCCTCCTCAGTAGCGCTAAGGATGTCCGACTGCAGTTTAGGCCTGCTCCCTGCTGGCAAGTGGACATCCCCCGAGAGCTGCCGGGCTGCCAGAGGGATGTCTGATTGCCAGCTTAGGCCCAATCCCCTGGGGAGCAAGCCTCAGCCAGCAGATGGTCATGCCCCGAGGGGTCCCAGATTGCGAGAGGGCACAGGCGGGACTGAGGGACACCCCCCCCCTCCGAGTGCACAAATTTTTGTGCACCGGGCCTCTAGTCTATAACAATAAAAGGGTAATATGCTAATTAGACCAGACATCTTCCAACATCATTCTGGATGTCCTTCCTGACAAAGCCGGGGCCAGAGGGAAGCCAGCCCGGGTCCGGGTGCCTGTGGGCAGCAGGAGGAAGGAAGCAGCCCAGGTCCCAGGTGCCTGCGGGCAGCCAGAGGAGGGAAGCAGCCCGGGTTCCTGGTGCCAGAAGGAAGCCAGTGCTAGCGGGAAGCCGGTGCCAGTAGCCGGGGGAAAGAAGGTCTACTCTTGCTCGAATTTTCATGCATCAGGTCTCTAGTAACTATATAAAAATAAATAAAATGCCTCTTTTCATCTGTTCAACTTTAATTTTAAAAAGTTAATATTCTTGCAAGATTCGCTGTATGTCAAAATGCACACAAAATTAATAGAGTTTAAGTTACTATACAGCTACATTTATCCACTGGTAAAATTCCAAGATTAAATGTACTGTGCACATAAAATAGCTGATATTAAGAGAAACAAAGTATATATTTCTCAAATGTTATTTTTTATTTTATCTGAACACTTTCTGAAAAATAATGAATAACTTTGTTGTTGTTAATCCTCACTCGAGGATATTTTTCTCTTTAACAGACAGTGGGAGAGAGGGAGGGAGGGAGAAACATCTGATGTGAGAGAGACACATCAATTGGTTGCCTTCTGCATGCTCCTGACCAGGGATAGGGAGTGAACCCACAGCCCAGGTAGTGCCCTTGACTGGGAATAGAATTCGAGACCCTCCAGTTCACAGGCCGACACTCTAACCATTTAGCAACACCTGCCAGGGCTATGAATCATTTTTTAAGGATAGAACAATTCTTATATTATTCACTGGTTATAATAATGCTAGTCTACACAAAACAAACAATTTGGTCTAAAATTAAGTATTTAACATTTTATTATCGGTTTTAATAGAAGTATTTCTGTTGATAGAACCTGACAGTGACAAATCAATCTGCTACATCACCCCATTCTGCCTCAATAAAGAAAAGTTTAGCTATATCTAAATCTGAAGTCTATTTTCAAGTTTCGCAATCTGAAATGAATTATGTATTCTGAATGAAAATCATACACAAATACAAGACAACCCTCTGAAAATAAAGAAAATATTAGCTCTGAGTCTAGTAATATTAGCATTTAATTTACTTAAACAAAGATATTATTAAATTAATGATAAAAGATGTGACTATCTTAAAGTTTAGAATTCTGATAGTATACACCATTTACTGTGTATGGGCATTTTCTAGGCACATCAAGGTTTCTGAATGGCAGCTAGCATGCCTTCTTTAAAATACAGGGGTGGGCAAAAGCAGTTTTAGACTTGTGAGTACATGAACCACAGTTTATTCTTGTATTATTATTTACTAACTAGAGGCCCGGTGCACAAAAATTTGTGCACCCGGAGGGTGGAGGGGGTCCCTCAGCCCAGCCTGTGTCCTCTCGCAGTCTGGGACCCCTCAGGGGATGACCACCTGCTGGCTTAGGCCTGCTACCCAGGGAATTGGGCCTAAGCTGGCAATCAGACATCCCTCTGGCAGCCCGGCAGCCCTCAGGGCATGTCCACTTGCCAGCGGGGAGCAGGCCTAAACTGCAGTCGGACATCCTTAGCGCTGCTGAGGAGGCAGGAGAGGCTCCCACCACCACCGCTGTACTGGCAGCCATCAGCCTGGCTTGTGGCTGAGCAAAGCTCCTCCCATGTGAGAGTGCCCTGACCATTGAGCATCTGCCCCCCTGGTGGTCAGTGTGTGTCATAGTGACCAGTCATTCCCAGTCTTTCTGCTATTAGGGTCAGTTTGCATATTACCCTTTTACTATATAGGATAGAGGCCTGGTGCACGGGTGTGAGCCAGCTGGTTTGCCGTGAAGGGTGTCCTGGATGAGGGTGGGGGTCCCGCTTGGGTGCCTCGCCAGCCTGGATGAGGGGATGATGGCTGTTTTTAGCTGGTCACACCCCCTTCAGGGTGGGGGTCCCCATTGGGGTGCCTGGCCAGTCTGGGTGAGGGGCTGAGGGCCGTTTTCAGGCTGGCGGGTGACTGAAGCTCCCAACCTCTTCTTTTTTCTCTTTTTTCTTTTTTTATTCTGGGATTTATTTACCTTCTATGGCTGTCACTGGAACTGAGAGCCGGCTTTAGCTCTGAGGCTTGGCTCCAGCTCTGAGACCTCGGCTGCTGAAAGCAGGTATCTGGGTTTGTTTGGCTTCTATAATTGAAACACTGTTGCGGCTCCAGCTCCGAGGCTGGCCGGCTGAAAGCAGGTTTCTGGGGTTTGTTTAGCTTCTATAATTGCAACATTGTTTCTTAGAGTGCAGCTCAGAGGCCGGCAACAGCAGGCGGGGAACCTTGGCTTCCTCCATTCCTGGAGCAAGCAAGCCTCCTGTTCGCTTCAGCTGCCTGCCGCCATCTTGGTTGGCAGTTAATTTGCATATCGCCCTGATTAACCAATGGGAAGCGTGTCGGAGGTATGGTTAATTACCATGTTTGTCTATTATTGGATAGGATAATTGTATTACTAGAGGCCCAGTGTACGAAATTCATGCACTTGGCGGGGAGGAGGGGGGGAATCCCTCAGTCCAGTCTGTGCCCTCTCGCAGTCCGGGAGCCCTCGGGTGATGTCTGACTGCTGTGGAGGCTCCTGCCACCACCCCTGAGTTGGCCAGTTGTGAGCCCAGCTTCTGGCTGAGCGGTGCTCCCCCTATGGGAGCACACTGACCACCAGGGGGCAGCTCCTGCTTGAGCATCTGCCCTGTGGTTGTCAGTGCCCTCATAGCGACCAGTCATTTTGCTGTTCAGTCAATCTGCATATTAGCCTTTTATTTTATAGGATTTCCCATACAAACAACTGTATCCATCTTTTGCCCACCCTATTTTATATCTACTACATAAGCCCTGCCCTCACATTTAGTATATGTTCAATAAATAGCAACCTTCTATCATCTTCTTATCACAAATGAAGAAACTGAGGCTGAGGGGATGGCTCCAGGCCAATCTGCACACATTATGGCCTGGCTAATAGTTGCCCTAAGTCATAAAGCTTGCGGAGGTGTCAAAAATTTGACTTCAAAATTCACATTCTTTCAATTATGCCATGTCATCTAAATAATATTTATTATTAAACTCAATAGTTATGTTACCGTTAAATTATTTTCCTGCATAATTGATTTTGAAAGAAAAAAAACCCTCAGGAGCTTACAGTCCCTTCAGTATTTCTGCAGTAGACATTTGATCCAGCATCCATTCCCAAGAATACCAGATTTCTGACTTGGGAATTCTATTTGGGGATCCTCGTGGTTCCAATGAAGTCAGCATAGAACAGGTGTCCAATAAAGGCACTGGTTCAAGCTAACCAGGAGTGAACTGCAGAATGTCTGGACAAGCTGGAAGGACAGTATGCAGCTTTGGGAGCTGGAGGCAGCCATCTTTGGACGAAGGAAATCTAGGCAACCTCATTAAGCCATTGGATAAAGTCTTACTTAAAACCAAACAATAATCCCCTTTATATTTTTTAACCAATTTGAGTCAGGTTTTGAGTTATAGCTAAAAAATCAAACTGAGAGATTTTTATAAAGTTATTCTCATTTTGATGTCTTTCATATATTGTTCCCTACCTGGGAAATGTCCTCTCCACCTTGTTAACAATGCCTCTCATTTACTGAGCATCTATCATGAACCAGACATTGTATGAAATGTTACAGACACATTATCTCAAATATTGAAACCTAATCTACATCCAAAATCTACAGGGTAAACCATGTCATAGATGAGGAAACTCAAGTTCAAAGAGACTGAGTGGCATTCTCCATACCACATAGCTAGTAGTGGAGCCAGGATTCAAACCCAGGTTTATCTAGCTCATAAATACCTGTTCTTTCAACTCCATGAACCTACCTGCCAAATGGATCTTGGGTTTAAAGGTCTTTGCTCAGGCATCAAGTCCTCCATGAAATTTTCTCTATCATTTACATATTTCATGGGTAGCTCATTCAAAGAAAGGAAATGTTATAATGTATTATAACTAAATGTATATACTTAGAATGCAAACCCCTTAAGGATAGGAGGATCCACCTAACACCAATGCCTCCCACAGTGTCTGACACAGGCCAAGTGACCAATAAATATGTGTGGAATCACCACTAAACAGAGATATGAAGCACTATCTATTATACATTAAACCCCACTAAAATAAGCAATTGTCACCACACTGAGGTATACTTTTACATAGAATGTTTCTGAAACGTGGAATCTAGGAAATTTGTAAGTATTTCTTGATATTATGCATTTGCTGCAATAAATTAAATGTTCTCCACTATACTTATAAAGGGCTACAAAGAAATGTCAAAATCCAGAACAGTAAATACATATATTTTTCAAGCCAAATACTTAAAATATATCAAAGGACCTTGTGTTATAAGTAAAAGACATACTTATTATGCACATAATAAACGTCAAATACACTTAAAAAGAACTGGACTATTGACTTCATTTTTAGAACCAAAGTTGCCCAACATAAGTCACACTTAACTATTTGTAAATGACAATCATGAACCAGACAATCTCAGATACCACCCCAGCTCTACCAAGCTGGGGTAATTCAGTAATATCACTACTTGTCAAATTCTCAGTGCTTCCCTGACTGCCAATCTAAAAGTAACCTCAGAGGAGGTCTCTCCTATCATACTATTTTAGTGCATACTTACCCCTGACATTTTTCTCATTTAATTACCATTTCCCCCACTAGAATGTAAGCACCAAAAGAACAAGAACTTTGCTGTATTTGTAAGAACACCCCACACCTTCACTCAGAACCTATGAGGCACCAGTAAATGCTGAAGAAATAAGAGTCTTAGAAGACTAATAATGCCTCTTTGTGCCCAACTTAAAAATAAAAGTAAATCGTACACTACTGGACATGTCCTACATTTTCCAAATAAGTTTTCTCATATGCCATGTACTTTGTCTCAGTATTAATATGACAAAGGGTGTGTGTGTGTGTGTGTGTTTAAGTTGGAGAGAGGGGAGTAACCAAATTATTTGAAAGAACAGTACAAACGAAAGAACGAGTGTTTTGGAACAATAAAGCTCTCAATATTTACTAAGCACTACTTCGTCAATTGACTTGCTTAGAATCTATACATACTGTAACTACTGCATAAAAGCAACCTGTCAGTTCCCAAATCATCTGCAAACTTTCCAAAAGGAATTTCACAGCAACAAAAACCTTACCAAAATAAAGCTTACTGAAGCAAAGATGAACAAGCACCACCCGCCCCAGGAAGTCAAGCCGGCGGTCTCCGGGTCTCTGCGCCTCCCCGCTCCCGGGCACAGCCCGACACCCGGGTCCGGGCAGGGAACCCGTGCGGACGCCGCCACCACGTCCGGATGACACAGCTCCCGGCGATGCCTCTTCCCACCCAACTCTCCCCAAACTCCTCAGGGCGCTCTCGGGACTCTGCCCTCACACCCCTTCCCCCTCCCTCGCCCGAAATGCAGCCTCCCGAACTCTCCCCCGGGACTCACGCCCGTGCCCTCGGGGCATCCCCATCTTGTTACTCTTGCTAAGTGCCCGCTTTCTCCCAGGGACCCGGGGCCCTGGACCCGCGGGGGGAGCCCAGGCGAGGCGTCCTCCCTGCCGCTCCCACCCGGCGGCGCCGGCAGGTGCCTCGCAGGGCCGCCCGCCCGGGCCGAGGGGCGGGGCACTGGGGACCCGCACGCCCTCTCCGGCTCCGCTCCCCCGGCCTCCCCCGCACGGCCGCACCGGTCAGCGCCCCCGGGGGCCGGGGACCCGGAGGCGGCGGCTCTGCGGGCGCCCAGATGCTCGGCCCGGGCGCCCCGTCCTCGCCCGCAGCCCGCCCACGCCCCGACCCCGGAGGCGGCCCGAGCCCGGACCCCCGCCCGGCGAAAGCGAAAGCGCATCCCAGCCCGGAGCCGGGGCCGAGCGCATCCCGGCCGCCCGCCCGCGCCCCAACGGCCGCCCCGGCCGCGCGGAGCCCCCACCCCGGCCCGGCGGGCCTCTCCCCACGCCGCCGCCCCACTCACAGGCTGCCGGAGCAGGAGGTACAGACGAAGGAGCCCACCGTCATGTTCACGTAGGTGGGGCCGCGCTGGTCGCAGTCGAAGCACTTTCGGTTGTGCGGGAGGCCGGTCATGTCCCGCAGCATCTTCAGGTGCTTCTCCTCCTGCTTCCGCTTGGCGCTGGCCGCCATGGTCGCGGCGCCCGGGGAGCAGGCCGGCAGGGCCGGGAGCCGGGCGGCGCTGCGCCGGGGGCCCGCGCTCCCACGGGCCGCCCTGGCCGCGGCCGCCGCCCTCGGTCCGCGCGCGCCCCCCGCCCCGGGCCGGCCGCCGCCGCCGCTCGAGTCCACTGGGCTGGGCGCGGCGCGGGCGCTGCGGAGCGCGGACTGACCGGCCACACCAACCGGCCCGGCCGGGACAACCGCCGCCGCCGCTGCCGCCACCTTCCCGACTTCTCCAGAAGGGAGAAGCCGAGAGAGGGGGACGGCAAGAGGAGGCCCGCCCCGAGCGGCCGGAGACCAAGTGCGGCTGGCGCCCCCTGCTGGCAGGGAGGAGTCACTGCGACCACGCTGAGACCGGGATTCTGGCTGGGGCCGAGTAGGGAGCATAGACGAGGGATGATGGTAATAGATAGTATTTGTCCCAGCCTGTCTGGCTCATTGGATAGAGCGTCAGCCTGCACACTGAAGGACCCCGGGTTCGATTCCGGTTAAGGGCACATGCTGGGGTTGCCATCTTCATCCCCGGTGGGGGACCTTTTAGAAGGCAGCCAATGATTCTCACCATTGCATTGAAGCTTCTCCCTCTCCCTTCCTCTCTGAAATTTATATATATATATATATATATATATATATATATATATACACCCTAGTGTTGGTCTGTGGACTGAAGGGTCCCCAGTTCAATTCCGCTCTAGGTTGAGGGCTTGATCCCCAGTAGAGGGCATGCAAGAGGCAGCTATCCAATGATTCTCTCTCATTGAATCTCTCTCTCTCCTTTTCTCTCTGAAATCAATAAAAATATATTTATTAAAAAATAATAATAGACAGTATTTATTTAAGCTCTTAGATGTACATAGCACATTACATGGGTTACCTTCCTCCCCTACTTAAAACTCTCCAAGAGCTGCTCACTGCTTTGGAGATAATTCCAGGTTCCACACTGTACTCTAAAAAGCGTTCTATCTTCTAGCCCAGCCTCCATCACTTCCTCCTGGTTAACTCAGCTACACTGGATTTCCATCTGCACCCTGACCACAGCAAACTCCCTTCTGGCCCAGGACCCTTGCCCTTGCTGTTCTCTCTAGATTAGGGTTTCTAAACTTGCCACTAGTATTGACATTTGAGTTAGGTCATTTTTGATGTGTGGGAGGTCTATGCATTGTAGGATACTAAGCAGCAGCTCTGTCCTTTGCCTGAAGGACCTCTCCCACAGTTGTGGCAACCAAAAACCCCCAGACATTGCCAAATGGGGAACCGTGGGAGAGGAGACATTGCCAAATGGGGAACCGTGGGAGAGGGAGATGAAATCAACCAAGCTGAGAACCACTTGGAAGGCTGCATCACACCTGCCGCCATGGCAGGCAGCTACCCTCGGCCCAATCAACCAATTTAAGGTTGCAGCCCACCTTCCTGGAAACCTGCTCTCCATAAATTTGCTGTGAGGTGTTTTCTTCATACTTCTAGCTATTTGAAATCCTGCTTCTAATTTGGTGTTTACTATGTGTTATCTAGGAATCTACCTTTAGGCTCCAAACAGCTCACCACCCCCTGAGCCAGAGGCTATGTGTTCAATGTTTATAAATTGCATTCAGTACAGGAACCCTTTAAAGTAAGCATTTTTTATGTTTTACAAAATCTAGATATATATCCCAAGGATACATATGGGAAAATTAAAATTCCAACCCAGACAGTCAGGTTGCAGGACCCAAATCTCTTAATCATTGTGAGAATCCACAGCCTGCAGGATGTTAGAAACCCTTCCTGCCCCTCAGAACCAGAGAGGGAAGTTTCCAAGGCACTCAGCTGGTGAATGGGAAAGTAGGATTAGCATCCAGGTTTCATATTGGTTTTGTATCGCCTTGCAATAGTGATTAATATTTTTTTCAGTGTCATTATAAACTCAAGAATTTCAACCTATTTGATGTGTTTCATATCCTTGGTGCTCACCTGGTCTTATCACTGGCCAACAAGAACCTCTTAAAGTTGATTCTTGAGTCTTTTGGGCAACACTCTTGACTTAAGATCAACTGTAGCAGGGCCCTGGGCTATTTAGGAAATGAGAAATGTCCAATTCTGGACTGATCTACCAGCCCTACTCAGGCTAAATATAAAATACTGGCAGTCACTTATTCATCACCAACACATCCACTTACCCAACGGCCAATGGCTTACTTCTCTGTTTCTATACTTATAAAGCTCACTTGTCATTTGTATGTTTTTGGCTTGTTCATCTCTCCATGGTCTATCATCTGATAAATGCCCAAACTAGGAGGCATGACTGAAGTACCCTGTACAAGCAGTTTAATAAACGGTTGCTTTTATTATTGTGTTGTTCTTATTTCAAAGAAGTGGGAGAAGGTATTTCTAAGGTGAAGTTCAAGTGAAGTCCAAGATGTGTTCTCCAAGCAGAGCTGAAAGCCCATCTGACCTGAGCTTTGGTTGTTTCATACCGTATATAATATCAAAGTGGGTTTCTACTTTTGAAAATCCCAAGATGAATTTTGTGTCAAGCAAGACTATTTATTAACTTTAATTATGTTACCCTCACAACAAGACAGAAGGAGGTATTATTATCCCATTTTATATTTGAGCTAACTGAGGCTCTAAAAGGCTGGCTTGCCCAAGGCCGTGGTGGAAATTAACCTGGGATTCAAACTCATATCTGGCTGTAAGACTTCAGCTTCTGTTTCCAGTAACTGAATACTAACCCTGCTTATTGGATTTGCAAAGCAGAAATTACTTTCTAAGATGTTCGCACTGTAGCCAGAGTGACCTTTCAAAATGCAAATGTATCCCTGCATCCCTAGTCTCCTCCCCCTGCATCTCAGTGACTTCCAGTTGCTCTTAAAAAAAATGAAAGAAAGCTGGCTCAGTTGGTTGGGCATCGTGCAATGCACCTAGAGGTCACCGGTTCGATTCTAGGTCAGGGCGAATGCCGGGGTTGCAGGCTTGATCCCCAGTGCATGGCGTGCAGGAGGCAGCCAGTCTGTTTTCTTTCTCCCTTTCCCTTTCCTTTCCTCTCTCTCTAAAGTCAATTAAAAAGAAGGAAGGAAGGAAGGAAGGAAGGAAGGAAGGAAGGAAGGAAGGAAGGAAGGAAGAAGGAAGGAAGGAAAGAAGAAAGAAAGAAAGAAAGAAAGAAAGAAAGAAAGAAAGAAAGAAAGAAAGAAAGAAAGAAAGAAAGAAAGAAAGAAAGAAAGAAAGATGGGATGGGGGAGGGAGGGAGGGAGGGGGGGAGGGGAGGGAGGGAGGGAGGGAGGGAGGGAGGGAGGGAAGGAAGGAAGGAAGGAAGGAAGGAAGGAAGGAAGGAAGGAAGGAGGAAAGGCCCAGACACCCTGCACAAGGGCCCTAATTCTTGCCTACCTGTGAGGTCTCCCTGACCCTGCCCCAGCCCCACTGTGCCCCTGGTCTCCTGGGCACCACCTATATCTCCCCCACTCTGATCCAGCCCTTATCAGTTTGTTTTATTCTCCTTTCTTCCACCTCGGGGCCTTTACACATGCCATTGTTGCTTCCCCAAACAGCCTTCCCTCTCCTCTTTAACATCTCATCCCTCAGATCCAGCTCGATATCTGTTTTTCAGGATGCTTCCCCGTCCTGCCTAACCAAGTCAGCCCCCATAAACATGCACTCACAGTGCCATGCACCCCTCCTCTCGGGCACTCACTGCGGTGGCTGTTGACACGGCTTTGTGGTTTTCAGTTAGGATCCCTAGCCCCCCAACTGCAGTGCAGGCTTAGCCTGGGAGGGGACCAGGCCTGTGTTTGCTCACCATTATTTCTCTAGCACTTAGCGTGGGGTCTGGTCCTTAAAGGGGCTCAACACATACTGGTTGAGTGAATAAATAAATGCAGCAATGCGGAGCCAGAGAATAAAGCTTCCCTCAGTCTAATGCAGCAGGTTCAGCATTTTGTTTATCATTGTCTCTGGTGCTTTGGTTCCCAGAATGACTACAGTTCTGTCAAAGCTACAATAGTTGTGTTAAGGAACTTGCAAATTCTGAAATCAAATATCTGGGGGTAAAATTCTAAAACCTGGCTTGCTCAGCGGCTCCCACCAGTCTTATCACCAGGGCGACTCCAAGAAAATGTCCTGAACAAACCCTGGTGTTTGGAGAGGCCCCATAGAGCCAGCCATCCAGCTGCCAACTGATCCTATGCCACCCCACCCTCCGAGCCCCGCTGTCTGCTCCAGAGCAAAGCAGGACAAGCAGTAACAAACAGCATAGGATGGCCAGCGGTGGCTTCCTAGCTCCCAGTACCCGAGCGAGGGGAGGAGGGCTCCTCCCCATTCTGGAAGGACTCAGATTTAGACTTCAGACAGTACCTCTGACCTCCCCACTGTATTCACTGACAAAATAGAAAGATGTTGCCAGACACACGTGCGTGTCGCACGTCCATCCTTGCCACCTGCAGGGCACTAGGAAGTCACACTTTTAATAAGCCCTGGATTCGCACACTTGCCTTTTTCTTGGTTTGCTTGTGTATTAAGAGGGCTAATTTGTTAAGTACATGATACATGCGACAGTGTGTGGCCCTATTCGGACACCTTTTCATGTTTTAATATTCTGGGAGCCTTGACAGAATGAAAGTGGCCAGGCACCTTCTCTGAGGTGAGCCCCCTTACTCTGCAGGCCCCCCACAACTCCACAGGCTCTGCCTGAACCCAACCCTTGGAGCACAGAGCCTCTCAAAACCCCTCCATCCTCTCTCGTCGCTCAGTTTCAAGCAAGTGCGTCTGGGTTGTTGGGGAATCTCGATTCTCCATTCTTGGGGTGTTCAGATCTTTCTTTTCCTTAGCTACCCCGCCCCCCCCCCCCCCCCCCGCCCCCATGCCGGATTTTGATTGTGAGTGAGCCTTTCCAATGCAGGCAAAGGAGGGCTGTGGGTTTAGCCTCTTTTTTATTAACATTCTTCTCTCCGCATGGCGTGACTTTTTCCAGAGGAGCCAATGCTAATTTTTATGGCCCATTAAAGCAATGCGAAGGGAAAGCAATGCTGGCCCCGTGAACTCCCCCAGGCCCCCGCAGGTTTCACAGAGTGAGTAATCACAGGGCCTGGGTATGAAGCACTGTGGAATAATACTCAGCTCGAGTTTTCCCCCCTTTCTTCTTTTGATAGCACCTTTCTGTAGCTGTGGTTTGAATATTTTTAACATTGCTTCCTGCCTTGCTTTTTAATTTGTCAGAAGCAGCGAGATAGAAAAGGAAGGGGGAAAAAAACCTACAGAGCACAAGCAGTTGGCGTGTGCTTCCTGGAAACACTGGCATGGTTTCTGGGCACACACTCAGAGCGCCAATGCTGGGGGGCTGACGGGCAGTCACCTGGCCTCCTTCTCCCCACAGGAGCCGGAGAAATGGAGGCCCTGCAAGCCTGCCCTCTCCTGCTCGGAGCTCCTGTGTCTAAGACCCGCTCTCCTTCTGCCTGGGTTCATTTCACACCGTCCTTTGGGCACTTTGTCTCACCAGCTGGATTCCGTCTGCTCAGAGACCAGGGACTAGGTCCTCACCTTCAGTCTGCCAGCCCATAGGAGGGTCCTGCCAGGGGTTGACTGAGCCAGCCTCAGTCCATTCCAGAAACCCAGGGCAATTGCAATTAGGCTTCAGTTATGCAGTAATCAGAAAGGCCTTTGCTGGATTTTAGAGGGAAATCAGAAGTAGCGTTCAGCCTTCATTCATTCATTCACTCTAATATTTATTGAGCATCTACTATCTGCCAGACACTGGGGGTTCGGCAATGAACAAGCTTGTGTTCCAAGGAGTGGGAGAACAGACAGTAAACACATTAACAGAAATGGGCATGGTGATGCCAAGAACTCCAGTGGAAAATGAAGCAGAGTGAGGGAATACAGTGTGAAAGGAGAGGTTGCTACTGGGTGGTCAGGGTGGGCCTGGAGGGAGGTGAAGCCGGGATAATTCTAAGCCAGGCATGTATCAGAGATCACAGGGGAAAAGGGCTGGCGTGGAGCAGCCTCCCTTCTTTAGTTTGTACCAGAAGCAGGAGTCCTGGCGGCCCTGGTGGCCTGAGAAAGCGGAGCATCCTCCTCAGAAGCCAGAGGAGAGAGGAAGGCCCTGCCGCTGCAGCAGCCAGAGTCTGGGCAAGAAACGCTCCATTCACATCGTCAATGGAACGTTGTTCTCGCCCGTCACTGGCGAGAGAGAAAGGCAACCTTTTCTTCCGGTTCAGGGGAAAGAAAGGGATCCCTATGGGGAGAGAAACCTGCTCCAGTTATCAGGGAAAAAAAAAAAAAATCAACAGAGCCTCCGGGCCCTATCGAAAAGGAAATGGACTCTCCCGTCCACCCTGTGTTGAAGGGGTGGGATGGAGACACTTCAAAGGTGGGTCTCTGAATTTTAGCGACGCTGTATGAGCAACAGTGGAAACCAGCCCGCTTCCCTTGCAACTCACAGTCGAATGCCCTGCACCCCAAACACGTGAACTGACTGTGCAAAACCTTACGTGCCAAATTCCCAGCGGCCCTGGCTTTCTCCCTCTTTTGGATGCTGTGATTTTTGTATGATGTTTTGCTGTGATGTTACATGGGTGGATGTGTGTGTAGTTTAATTGTGTTTGTAGTAGATAGTCCAGAAAAACATTTTAAATGAAGAGGTATAAACCTTTAAGGGCCAAAATTCTGTATGTTAGATTGCTCTTACAGGAAAAACCAGCTGCCGCTTTTATGTACACGTACAACATACAAGTAGGTAGTAAACTTTAAAACTGAAAAAATAAATAAAGAATTTAAATAAATAAATTTTGAAAATGAAAAAAAAAACAAACAAAAAAAACACCTAGGCATGTTTATGTTGCAAAATGCTGTATAAACCTGTTCATTCAGTGCCACTGTGATTGACATGAAGTGACTGTTAAACTGTCTCTGATTTTTTTCTGGTTTGTTAAAATGCTAACTAGAACGTGTGTGTGTGTGTGTCAATTCTTTGGATGTTTCTTAACAGTTGTGATGTTACCATTCCATTTTGTGCTCTTATTCCAATTTCATTTTTCATGGTTTGGAAGCCATTTTTGTAGTGAACAAATGTTCATGCTGTACAGTATCTGTAGCATGCCATACTGGATTAATAAAAGCAACATAGTGTATGCAAAAAAATTTTAAAAAGTGTGGTTCTCTAAAAAGTCGTCACCTCCTTCCTTTTCTGTTTCTCACCAAATGCTGGCAGATAGGTAATGGCTCATTACACCACATGGGGTGAACTGAGCACAAAGTAAATCTCTTGAGCCTCATGAATGACGTTGCTATGGCACCCAAGCCCATGAGAAGGAAAGCTATGGCCCAGAACTCCAGGGTTGACAGCCCTGCAAGGATGATGAACATTTCCTGGGACTAAGCATCAGGCGTTGCAAAGCACACCCTGTACCGTAACTTCATTAACCCTCACACCAGCCTTTGCAGTAGGTTTGATCGTTATGCCCATTTTACATTTGAAGAAACTAAGGCTCCCCAGTTGAGGACCTTGGTAAGGTCACACGGCTGGGACATAATGGGGCTGAGACCGAAGGTCAGCAGTGTGACATCGGAATCCACAATTTAATCCCTATGGTCAGCTAGATGCTCTTGTGAATCAAACCTGGCCCTCCCTGACAGACAGCAGGGAAAGTCCCCAGGCATGTAGACTTTCCTAGTATTGAGCTGGCCCCTGGGGGACAAACACAGAGGGACACAGCTGAGCTGGTGTAGCCAGAGGTGTCTGCTCTGCCCCCAGAGCTTCAGGCTGTGCACTGGAAGGACCTGTTTTTACTGGGAAGTTATTCAGATGAGGGAAAGTACCTGACAAGTTACACGCACCGTGCTCCCACAATGAGAACGTGGTCAATATCATGTAGATCATTTTTGACATAGAGCAGTGGTTCTCAACCTTCCTAATGCCGCGACCCTTTAATACAGTTCCTCATATTGTGGTGACCCCCAACCATATAATTATTTTCGTTGCTACTTCATAACTGTAATTTTGCTACTGTTATGAATCGTCATGTAAATATCTGATATGCAGGATGTATTTTCATTGTTACAAATTGAACATAATTAAAGCATAGTGATTAATCACAAAAACAATATGTAATTATATATGTGTTTTCCGGTGGTCTTAGGCCACCCCTGTGAAAGGGTCATTCGACCCCCAAAGGAGTCGCGACCCACAGGTTGAGAACCGCTGACATAGAGAATTGTCCTCCTTGTATGTGCATAGAGCCATATAACAAAGTCCACGCCACAGCTGGGGCAGCCCTGGGGGAAAGTTTACAGGAAGAAGCCCATAGTCATCTTTACCACAGGAATGGACCCACTGATTCTATTATTAGTCACCTTTCCAGCCCTGAGGCTATTCATGATTCAGAAGAATTAAATGAGAAAATATACTCAACATAGCATCTGGCATATAGGTAAGCACTTCAATCATTCTTAGAATTGCAAATATGCCGGCTAAAATTCCTTTTCCTTCACTCTGTGTGTGCTGCTTGTAAGATACCAAGTCAACCACAACTGCAGTTTAGCGGTGGTTTGCTGGAAGCTACAGGAAGTGAACCTCTCGAGGTATCTTCTGGCTACTCATTGACCAGAGCAATGCTGCACTCTGATTGGCTGCAATCACTTGTGGTCTGAGTTGTCTGCAAAGCCCTGAGTAAAGCACATGAATAAGTATGGTTTGCTCAGTTCATACAAGTTTATATTTGTCCTAAGTAAATACCTGACAATGTGCCGTTCAATAGATTCTGCAGATGAAGTGCTCCAAACACATCTAGCCATAGAAGCTGCGTGTTCATTTGCTGTGTTTTATGTGGAGGGGCAGGGGGAGTACGAGTTTAGGAAGTGGTGACAAGTTTCCTTCATCAGGCCCGTATCTCCTATATGTACCTGCATGAGGAGAGACAGCAAAGCAGGGCAGTTGTGAGCATGGATTCTGAGTCAGACTGTCCAGACTACAGTCCTGATCTCCCCTAGGAGCTTGAGCAAGTAACTTAAGCTTCTGTCTCCTCACCTGTGAAATGGGGATAATGTTACCAACTTCATAAGTTGCTCCAAGGATTAAGTGCTTTAATGCACAAAAAGCACTAAAAAGAGTGTTTGGCACATAGTAAGTACTCTATGAGTGTTGGCTATTATTATTATTACTAGGGGCCCGGTGCACGAAATTCATGCAAGGGGGGAGGGCGGCGGGGGGGGGGGGGGGGGAGGATGTCCCTCATCCCAGCCTGCACCCTCTCCAATCTGGGACCCCTCAAGGGATGTCCGACTGTGGGCAGTTAGAGACATCCCTCTCACAATCCAGGACTGATGGCTCCCAACTGCTCACCTGCCTGCCTGCCTGATTGCCCCTAACCGCTTCTGCCTGCCAGCCTGATCACCCCCTAATCAATCCCCTGCCAGCCTGATCAACGCCTAACTGCTCCCCTGCTGGCCTGGTCCCCCACAGCTGCCCTCCCCTGCAGGCCTGGTCCCCCACAACTGCCCTCCCCTGCAGGCCTGATCACCCCTAACTGCCCTCCTTTGCAGGCCTGGTCCCTCCCAATTGCCCTTGTTCACCCACAACTGCCCTCCCCTGCTGGCCATCTTGTGTCCACATGGGGGCAGCCATCTTTAACCACATGGGGGTGGCCATCTTGTGTGTTGGAGTGATAGCCAATTTGCATATTACCTCTTTAGCATATAGGATTATATTCCCTGCCCTAACCATCAACCCTCTCCCTTACAATCCAGCCCAAGTAAGCAAGTGTGTGGTGTGTGTGCGTGCATATGTACTGGTTTCTGGTATAGCACCCTGTTTTAAGTTTCATTTTATTTCTTAATATCTAACATAAAACATGAATACAATCTCATAAAAACACACACAAAACTTCAGACAATACTGGTGTGGGTTGAATACTGTTCTCTCGAATTCCCATTCATCAGGGAACCTCAGGATGTGAATATATATATATATATATATATATATATATATATATATATATATATTAGAGGCCCGGTGCACAAAAATTTGTGCACTCGGGGGGGAGGGGAGGGAGGGGCGGCCCCCCAGCCCGGCCTGTGCCCTCTCACAGTCTGGGACCCCTCGGGAGATAACGACCTGCTGGCTTAGGCCTGCTCCCGGGTGGCAGAGGGCAGGCCCAATCTCTAGGTGCAGCCCCTGGTCGGGCTCAGAGCAGGGCCAATTGGGGAGTTGGGGTGCCGCCCCCTGTCATGCACAGAGCAGGGCAGATCGGGAGGTTGTGATGCCACCCTCAGTCACGCTCAGGGTAGGGCCGATTGGGGGGTTGGGGCACCGACCCCTGTCACACTCAAGGCAGGGTCGATAGGGAGGTTGTGGCGCCACCCCCTGTCACGCACAGAGCAGGGCCAATCAGGGGGTTGAGGAGCTCCCCCCTGTCACTCACAGAGCAGGGCCCATTAGGGGGTTGGGGTGCTGCCCCCTGTCACTCACAGAGTAGGGCCGATCAGGGGGTTGGGGCTCTGTACCCTGTCACACACAGAGCAGGGCTGATCAGGGGGTTGAGGAGCTCCCCCCTGTCACTCACAGAGTAGGGACAATAGGGGAGTTGGGGCACCGCCCCCTGTCACACACAGAGCAGGGTGGATCAGGGGGTTGGGGCGCTGCACCCTGTCACACTCAGGGCAGAGCCAATGGGGAGGTTATGGCTCTCCCCCGTCACACACAGAGCAGGGCCCGTGGGGGGGGGGGGGAGCTTGGGGCGCTGCACCCTGTCACACACAGAGCAGGGCCAATCGGGGGTTGGGGCGCCGCCACTGTCACACTCAGGGCCGGGCCGATGGAGAGGTTATGGCTCTACCCTGTCACACACAGAGAGGGCCCGTGGGGGGGGGGGGGGGCGTTGGGGCGCCGCACCCTGTCACACACAGAGCAGGACCAATCAGGGGGTTGGTGCACCGCACCCTGTCAAATACAGAGCCACAGGGCAATCCGGGGATTGGGGAGCTCCCTCCTATCAGGCACAGAGCAGGGCTGATCAGGGGGTTGGGGCACCTTCCCCTGTCACAAACAGAGCAGGGCAGATAGGGAGGTTGTGGCCCCGCCCCCTGTCACGCACAGAGCCACAGGGTGATCGGGGGTTTGGGCGC
This sequence comes from Myotis yumanensis, assembly GCF_028538775.1. Classification (NCBI taxonomy): domain Eukaryota; kingdom Metazoa; phylum Chordata; class Mammalia; order Chiroptera; family Vespertilionidae; genus Myotis; species Myotis yumanensis. The sequence goes on along the minus strand of NW_027223759.1, from coordinate 27,907,180 downwards.
TGCCCCCTGTCACGCTGACCCCGGTGCCGGGAGGCCTCGCGGCTCCGCTGATCCCGGTGCTGGGAGGCATATTACCCTTTTACTATATAGGATAGAGGCCTGGTGCACAGGTGGGGTCCAGCTGGTTTGCCCTGAAGGGTGTCCTGGATCAGGGTGGGGGTCCCCACTGGGATGCCTGGCCAGTCTGGCTGAGGGGCTGAGGGTTGTTTTCCTGCTCGCAGGTGACTGAAGCTCAACCTCTCCTTTTTTTCTTTTTTTTTTATTCTGGGCAAGCTTTAGCTCTGAGGCCTCGCTGCTGAAAACATTGATACAATGTTGCGGTCCAGCTGGCTGAAGCCCGCCTGACTGAAAGCCGGTTTCTGGGGTTTTGTTTAGCTTCTATATGTGCAACATAGTTGCTTAGAGTTGCAGCTGAGAGGCCAGCAAGTCAGGCGGGGAACGTTGGAGTCCTCTGTCACTGGAACAAGCAAGCCTCCCTGTTCGCTTCAGTGCATGGCTGCCGGCCGCCATCTTGGCTGACTTAATTTGCATAAGGATATGCTGATTAGCCAATGGGAAGGGTAGCGGTCATAAGCTAATTACCATGTTTCTCTTTTATTAGTGTAGATATATATATGCCTAATATGCAAATTGTCCCTATGGGAGTTCAACCAGGAGAGCAATTATGCACTGACCACCAGGGGGCAGCGTGGAACAAAGGAAGGCCCCAGCTGGCAGCCGAAAGGCCCCCATCAGCCCTGATTACCAGCCAGGCCTAGGGACCCTACCCATGCATAAATTTTGGGCACTGGGCCTCTAGTTCGGAAATAGAGTCTTTGAAGATATAATTAGCTGGAGATCTTGAGGTGCAATCTTCCTGATTTAGAGTAGGCCTTAAAGAACTGTGTCATTTAAGAAGAGGAGAGGACACCCAGAGACATACAGGGAAGAAGGCCATGTGGCAGCAGAGGCAAATACTAGAGTGATGCTGCCACAAGCCAAGGAACACCTGGAGCCACCAGAAACAAGAAGAAGCGAGGAAGGACTCTAAAACATTCAGAGGGAGTGTGGCCCTGCTGACCCCTTTCTTTTGTACTTCTTTTCTCCAGAGCTGTGAGAGAATACATTCCTGTTGCTGTCAGCCACCCCATTTTTTCCAGGAATCCTAGGAGCAAGTACAGCTAATAAAGCTAAGCTCACCCATCCACGTCCCCTCTCCCGGTAGGAGAGTCATTTTGTTACCTTTCCAGACCTTCTTCTGTTCTTACACGCATTTCTAACATATTGCATCCAGTGGACAACAACCACATTTGGTGAATGTAGCTAAACTGTTTTCACTCCAGCCACCCAACATGCAGGACCTTGGCAGCAGGTGGCTGTGGCCCACAGCCAGGACAAAGGCAGCAGCTGCTGCTGCTTCTCCCAGGGACCACAGGGACCGGAATGATTCCCTCTGATGTAAAGCCATTGAAGACAAGGAAGTTTGCCCTGGCCAGTGTGGCTCAGTTGGTTGAGTGTCCGACAGTGCACTGAAGGGTTGCTGGTCCCACATGTCCAGGTTGTGGGCTCCATCCCCGGTTGGGGTGTGAGGCATCCAATCAATGTTTTTCTCTCTCTTTTTCTCCCTCTCCCTTCCTCTCCCTCTAAAATCAACTTTTTAAAAATATTTAAAATAAATAAATAATAAAATAAAATAAAAGGCAAGGAAATCCTCTAGAACAGGGTCTCCTTTTTCATAACTTGTGGGCTTTCTGAGTAATTTTAACAACCCCACTTCCTCTTTCTTATACATTTTGGGTTGTACCTTAGTCATCTTCAAAGATCTGACTCCATTAACAGCAGTGAGTCCATTTTCTGTAAGAACTGGAAGCTACCATTTGAGAATGCTTTGCCACATCTCCCAGGGGTGAGCATGATTATACCAAAAGGCGTGTTCACATACAAAGCTTTGAATGGAAAGAATATTAGAAATCACCGAGGCAGTGATTCTCAGCAGTTTGGGATTTACAGCCCCTTTTGAGAATCTGATCAAAGATGCCAGCCCTCCCCCTTCCCTCTTCTATGCACTAAACACATGGGACCACCATATACTCTTAGGCTAGTCCTTGTACCCAGGCTTACTCCCTCTTGTTTGACAGATGAGGGAAATCAGGTTCCAAAAAGTAGAGCAAAAATGATCTCAGGGATCTGGTGGCAGAACCAGAGCAAGAACCCAGATTCTCTACGACCCACCATCTCCCTGAGGCTCCCTCTGCCCCAGTTTGCCAGTACGGCTGACAAAGGTGGGGAAGAGGACATTGAGAAAAGGGAAGCCCCGGATGAATGGAGCCAATATCATTGAAAGGAGACAGTCAATACCTTAGACACAGATGGTGGCCAGGATACCACAGTGGATTCCCAGGACATGGCACTCCTCCATTCTCTCCTGAGGCCAACTCAAAAAAGAACTTGACATTAAAGCCACAGTGTCTTTGGCCATGCAAGGAGAATCTATTTTAAGTAACAATCTTTGCATTTCTGAAAGAAGTTTATATGTCTTCTTCAGGTCTCTTAAAAATAGAATAGCATCTCATCTTTCTAAGATGACTTGAATGTAGACAGACATGGAGCCAAGAGGACCAGCTAGTCAGGAATTTTAAATATGTGGTCTCTGTACGCCATTCGTTTCCTTGGCCGAGGGTAGACATCACTCATCTGCAATGTACTATTTCTAAACCAACACCAGGTGTGGCCTCAGAATTCTTCACAATTCAGCACTCCAGAAGTTACTCCCAGTTGGCAATGAGGTCTGCAGCCTATTTGCCATCCTACAGCTAAATGACCTGCCAACATTGTTCTAGTCTCCTGTGATTAGATATTTTCCTGTGGTCTCCTTTAAACATTCTGCTGGCTTTACTTGGTCAGCAGAGGCCTAGAGACCTCCTTTTCTAGGGCGGTAATCTCTCCTAGGATTTCTTCTAACAGCTGTTCTCCTATATTTTCCATCATGTACTAGTAAAATAATTGAGAACCCTCAAGTGTTCTTGCTCATAACTAACTTATGTTTACATAGACTACGAAGATAGCTCTTTAGAAGTTTCAAGTTCAGTCTTATTATTCTGATAGCTCTTGTTTGTGTCTTGGTTTTTGACACCTTCTTTTGTAGTAGGGGTCTCTCTCTCTCTTTCTCTTTCTCTCTTTCTCTCCTTTTAACTAAATCCCTAGAGTTAGATTTTTGAGAAAGAAAAAAGTAGACTGACACAAGTCTACATTGCACCATGAAGTTTAAAAATAATCACAGAGTAAGATATGGAGTGGTATTTTACCGCTTGTCATTCTAAATATTAAAGAATAGGAGCTTTGCCCTAACCGGTTTGGCTCAGTGGATAGAGCGTCGGCCTGCAGACTGAAAGAATAGGGGCTCTATATATTTACTTAATCAAGCAGCTACATTGAGGGTAGAGCCCAGTGCTGGCCTCCTTTCTTGACTCTGTTCTTTGTTGGCATATCACCAAACATTCCAGAACTACTTCTGGAATGTTCCAACCTTCTGTTTGCCTTGGTGCCCCTTGATTTGATGATTTGTCTTCCACACTCAGCTCCATTTCTTAATATTTTAAATATTAAGTCGGGTTGTGTCATGTGGCTACTCAAAATCCCATCATACCTGCCCCCATTTCTGTCTTCTTCTGAAAGGCTACCTTCCTCTCTGCTCCAGCCACTCTAACCTATTGCTTGTCATATCGAGACGACACCAGGCTCCTGACTGGGGCCTGTACTCTAGCCGTTGCCCCTGCATAAGCCAGGTGTTTGGCTAACTCCCTCACTTCTATCATCTCAATAGAGACTATCCCAATGATCCCTCCTGCCACCCACTCCTACACTCCCAGCTCTCCATCCCCTTTATCTTGCTCTCCTTTTTATTTTTTCCAGAACTCTTATAAACTTCCCAGGTACTATGTTCTTCTCTGATATATTATATCTATTGTTTATTATCTACCTATCTCCCACAGGAATGTAATCTCCAGGAGGGCAAGAGTCTTCTGCTTTTTCACTAATGTATTCTAAGTATCTTAAATAGTGCTAGGCACTTAATAGATGCTCAGTTAATATTTGATGAATAAATGGTTGAATGAATAAATCAATGAATGAATAAAGCCTTTGTTCTGGAATTACTACTGATTAGTAGCAAAAACCACCCCTAAAGGCTTTCTAAAGTAAAGAAAGGGGGGTAAACAATATTTTTTAACCATTTGCAGGCTACCTTTATGAATATGACATCATTATCAAATGCCTTTATGACCAACATTGTTTTATATCGCAGTCAGGCCATTATAAGCTTCTGGGCCTGTGAAGTTGGGCCTGAGAGCCAAGACCTGTTATCACAAGCCTGCTAAATTCTCTCTCCTGTCTAGTCATGAAATAGTTTCCAACATAAATTTCTCATTTTTTGTTAGTTATATACTACAAAAAGAGTGCTTTACCCATATTTAGCTTTGGAGAAGATAAAAACCTTTATTTGCAAATATTCTATTCCTTTAAAAATATCCTTTTCATATAAAATATAATAAAATCCAGGAAACAAAGCCAAATTCTGATAAAAATCAAGGAGAAATTGGTGTCCTTGTGGGAAAGGCCGAATAGATGATAGCATCGACTTACAAAATTCCAGCAGGTAGTTTATACAGTAATTTTAAAAAAACAAAAAAGTTGCAGCAGTTCTTTGGATCTTTCTGGCAAAAACAACAAATAAAAAACAGTTGCTTAGATTACTTAATAGAACACTAGGTTTTCCTTCAATGGGTAAGAGGCAAAAACACGTGTACAAAGAAGTTACTTAAAAGTCATAAATATTTTGCCAAAAGAAAGATGTTTTTGTGGTAGAAGGATGGAATAATTTATGCTAACTACCTTGCAGAGGCTCTAATTTTGCATGCAGAGGTGAGCTCATGTGATCAGGAGCCAAAAAGCCTGAGTAAGACCTGCTCTCTGGACTAGTAATGAAATGAGAGGCCCATGGGTAACACTAAGTCGGTGTAATGTATTCCCACTGACATCCACCCTCCTGATTAACTTGTGCAGAGGACGCAAGCTTGCATCTGAATGCTAACAATATTCAGCTGTGTATAGATGTCATGATTCTATGGAAAAGAAAGTCTGACACTTGAGGCCCAATGAACCTGTGTCTGTAAACCTTAGCATTTGAGAAAAGAGAGGAAATACCATGCAAGATAAGATTTCAAAGGAAATGTGCCCTGAGTCTTTATGCTTCTTAAGGAAAATGAGCATGTTTGTGGTCGTTGGTGTTTTAAAGACTGAAGGTGTTTATTGTTTCCTTCCATGCACTTTGTACTTTTCCCAATCTAGATGCTGGCGTGACCGACCACGCACAGGATGATGTTCTGTGCAAGCTTAACAATTCCAAGTCTAACCTTTCTAAAAAGGACACATAATGACTAGGCCCTCATGAAGGGTGACAACAAATGAAAGCTTTTCAGAGGAGTCTCTGGTGAAAGGCAACGACCAGCAGCATTTTGTGGGCAGAGAAGACAATAACCTTGGGGTCTTAGACAGGACAGCCTTGTAAGAAAACCCAGGTCGCACGTTTAACTCCGGCCTGATTTGCAAAATCCAGAACCCTCCTTCTTCCTGCATTCACAGTCAACAGGCACCAACTGGGCTCAATGGCAGGCCACTCTCTGTGACATCTTTGTGGCCACTGTGACAACCCTGTCGCTCTTGCCCTTTCATCCCTAAACATTGTCCATCACACAGTTTCTTTCTGGCCACGTCTCCTTCTTCTCTTTATGCCACTTCTTCTCAGGAGAAAAAGTTCCTCAGTTTTTCAATCACCTTCCCTGTTCTTATAGTGCTTCCCACTCCCTCCCCACCTCCTGCCCTGTCCCTGGCCCCAATCTATGCCGCAGGTATAAGGTGCAGCTTAAGAATCCCACTGCTTGTGTGTCTAGGCCAGTGATGGCGAACCTTTTGAGCTCAGCGTGTCAGCATTTTGAAAAACCCTAGCTTAACTCTGGTGCTGTGTCACATAGAGAAATTTTTTGATATTTGCAACCATAGTAAAACAAAGTTGTATATTTTTGATATTTATTTTATATATTTAAATGCCATTTAACAAAGAAAAATCAACCAAAAAAATGAGTTCGCATGTCACCTCTGACACACGTGTCATAGATTTGCCATCACTGGTCTAGGCCCTGCTCAGCTCCCAACTATCTGCAGTTCTTTGGATTAGTCACCTCAACCCTCTGTGCCTCAGTCTTCTCATTTGCCAAATGGGGATGATAACACTAACCATGTTTGAATGAGTATTAAATGTCATAATACATGTAAAATGTGCTGGACAGTGCATGGTACAAATGAACCATTGCTACCATCATGTTCAAATGCAGAAATCTATTTACATTTTAAGCCTCAAATCATATTTTAATGTTCAACGAAGTCAAGATTTTTCCAACCAGATCTAATGGTTCTTGTGTATTCATTTAAACCCTTGTCATATGAGGTTGGCACCTTTTCTTATTTATTGGAAAGGTACCATTTACTGAGCAACTAGATATGTCAGGCCCCGGGCTCAAGATTTCATGGGCATTGTCTTGTTTTTGAAAAGTAAGCATTTCTACTTCCAGCTCACAGATGAGGAAGCCAACACGAATAGGATAAGCTGCTTTTCCAGATTCACAAAGTAAGCGTGGTTAAACTCATTTGTCTCCTTCGCTTCACTTCTAGATGAAATGCTCTGAGAGGAAGGTCAGCACCTCCGGCTCAGCTTTCTATCCCCTGTACCTCCATGGAGAAGGTGCTCATAGACACCACGTGCAGTTGATTTGAATGAGTGTATGGTTTGGTTATCAAAGAGTCCGGTGATCTAAGAAGAACTGGTGTTTATATAGCATTCGACAATCTTCAATGCAGTTTCACATGCATTACCTCACACTCTCACAACATTTCTCGAAGATATGCATTGTTGTAGACTCCATTTCTCAAATACAAGACTGCCAGGCAGAGAGGTTAATTGGTTTACCCCAAACTAAATTGCCAATAGTGGCAGGGCCAGGACCCCAAACTAGCTGCCCTTCCATAGGCTGTCCCAGAGTACCATTACCTGGTCCCCAATACCGTCTGAGACCCAACCAATGGCACAATATCTTGAAGACAAAATAAACTTTATATAAATCTCAAATATTGCAAAAGAGGCCATGTCCACAAATTAGCAGACAGCATAAGATGGTTTTCCTAGATTTTAGTTGTTCAGAAGAAGGGAGACAAACAGGCCCAGGGCCAGGCCACATTAAAGAAATCTAACTCTCATTCTATGGGAGGCAATATTCTGCTCAAATAGTTCCTTTAATCCCAACGTGGGTGTATATAGTCACAAGCCAACAGCTTTTTAGGAACTCCAAATTTCGACCATCCTCATTTGTTAGAATTCACTTCTGCAATATTCTTTCTGGTCTTTCTGGAAGGTCAAGTGGGGTCTCGTTTCAACCTCTCTCTGGCAGCGGCTTCCCTACAAAAGAGTTCAGCTGGATGATGTAATTGTTCCTATGTTTCTAAATATGAAAGAACAGGTTGGTGCATTATACAACAGATAGAAAAAGAATGACAGTGTCTTTAGTAACAGGCCCGTTTCAAGAAGCAGCCAGCGTTTACTGGGCGGCGTGCTCGCCACAGATATGTAGAAAGAACAGGAGCGAGAACTCTGACACGCGGTTGCAGAGGGAATGATTGCAGCAGCCGGCCCGGGAGTTGCGTGAAAACTGGCCTTTGCCTCTCTTCACCTGAGGGGGCTGGAGAGGAGCTACACTGTTATCTTGCCCTCCAGACAGAATGACTGTGGTAGACCAACTATCAGTCATGGACACGGTATCTTAAGGGTTGTTGAACATGTTATCTACTGAGCACAGTGTGCAAAGTCCTAAGCCAGGTGGTAGGATAAGGAGAATAAGGAACAATATGCAGATCCTTCCCTCCAGGGGTTTTCTATGCAATAGAAAAGGAAACATAAATGACGCAAAATGAGACGGAGAGTGAAGTGTCACAAGAGCCGTGAGATCCGTGCTGAGGCGGGTCATAGGGAGGCATGATTTCCTCAGGAGACCTCACGGAGGAGGTGGCAGTTCAGATGGGCAAGATTTGGAGAGCACGTGGCCCTGGGAAGAAAGAACATCCCAGGCAGAGAAACAACCTGGGCTAAAGCTGGAAGGGGGAAATACAAGAGCTGGACGAACAATAGAGACTTTAGTTTGTTTATAGTGTGGGGCGCTTGAAGATCAGACTTTTAATGATAGTTTTTATTATTGAGGCTTAGAAAGCATTAATAAGGATGTTGTTCAATAAAGTGAAATTCTTATCAGCTAGCCAGGCACTCATCGGATCCCGTCTTCCCTCCGGTAGCAGATGCTCTCAGACATATAAAGCTACATGGGCGGTGGAGTCAGTGGGCCAGGCTCCCACTAGGAAGCAGTCCATTGAATAGTTTTACCTTTTACAACTAAAGACCTGTCCTTGGTTCTGCAAGCTACGGAGAAGCTGGGAAAATCCACACTCCCTTCTTTACAGAGCCTGCTAAGGCAGCTGCTTGATTTTAAATGTGCAACTGAATATTGACAGTGAGCAATACTTGTACTGACACAACCACGCCTTGTGCCTGATTGCACAATCCAGATGTGTTGAATCAACTTTTTGTATATGTGTGAACACTAATGGGAAAAAAAAGGAAGGCAGGAGAGAATAAAGAGGGAGAGAGGGGGAAAATGGCTTTTTTTGTTGTTGTTCCCAACTCTCAATTTCTGTGTTTCATAATTCAGCAGAATCTAGGAAGCATAGTGTGATATTTTTCCCAAAAAGGAAAGGTGTTTTACTGCCAAACTCAATATATAGATTTGGCTGTGATTTTTAAGCCACCTGTTAACAAATTTTAAGATTTCTCCTTTGATAACTACATTTTAGCTCCATCTATATACCAGTGTGTATTGGAATACAATAAAAAGGCTGCTATTTTTACTTTGCCTTAAATCTCTGTTTTCTACCTTATGAAAAACATACCCCAGAATGTTGTGATTGGCCCAGGCTACTAAAAAAATCTTTCTTCAGGAGAACCGGACCCTGTTCCCATTGTTTTCTCAGCATGATTTCTGCATCAGCACATTGATTATGCTGTCATTAGCCAGAATACTGAGAAGGGAGAAAGATCTCTTAGATCATCCAAGTCCATTCCCGGAGCGGGCCTAAGTCCCCTGGGAGAGACTGCGACCCACCTCCTTGGCAAGTGACCAAGGAAAGTGCAGAGGCATGTAAAAATGTACCCTGCTATGGTTTTTAATTTTTGAAAGTTTCTGAAATAATTCCCTATGGCTGTTCATAAAACAGTTATGCTGCTGAATTTAAGTCATTGGTTCTCAAGTGGGGCAATTTTGTCCCTTCCCAACCCCCCTCCTCCCCCAAACACCCTCCCTAACTGAGGGGGCTCATTGGCAATATTTGGAGACATTTTTGTTTCACCACTTGGGGGAGGGGAGGGTGCCCTGGTATCTATTGCATAGATGCTGCTAAACATTCCACATTGCAGGAGACAGGCCCCCACATCCCCAACAAAGAATTCTCCAGCCCCAAGTGTCAATAGTGCTGAACTGAGAAGCCCTGGTTTTGGTCTTTTCCTAAGCTTTTTTTCCCCCTGCTGTTTATTCACCCAGCTGCACACAAAGCCAATTCCATGGCTCTGAGGAGCACATGTTATTCTGAAATAAACTGTTCAGATAAAATTCCTACTAATTTTGGCTCTTAGTCTAAACATAAGCAAGTATTAATAACACAGAGAGAAACAAGAGTGCCTTTTCCAGTTATTTTAAGAGTTAAACTGTGTTAAATGTCATTAGACTCCAGATCCAGTAAATTATATTCTAGAGACGTAAGGAGAAGGAACCATTGAATGCTTCAGAAAAAAAATCAAACTTGGCCCTAACCGGTTTGGCTCAGTGGATAGAGCATCGGCCTGCAGACTGAAAGGTCCCAGGTTCAACCTTGGTTGCAGGCACATCCCCAGTAGGTATGCAGGAGGCAGGTGATCAATGTTTCTAACTCTCTATCCCCCTCTCTCTTCCTCTCTGTAAAAAAATCAATAAAATATATTTTTAAAAAAATCAAACTTGCCTAAATCATTAGAGCCCTATGGTTAATCAGAAGCTTATATTTTTCAAGAATTAATTTTTATAGGGACAGTGGAGCTTTAAAACCTTAGGTGGAAAGCTTTCAGTAACAAGCAAATATCTCAAGAGTATTCAATAGATACCCTATCCTCCCACCGTCCCCCAAGTCCACCATTCATTCATTTTTAGGAACTAAATAAAGGAAAAGAGAATATAAGGTAGAATGGAGAAATAGAATAAGAGCAAGGTAAGGAAATGAAAGGTGAAATGAAAGGAAAGGAGAGAGATAAATCCAAGTTGTGTTTCTGCAGGTTGGAGAGGACCTTGGCTCACATAAGCTTCCTACTTGGCTGTTGGACCCCCAACTTTCTATGGCATTTAGCCCTAGTGTCGGCCTCATCTGTGGTGTCGGCCTCATCTGTAATGTCGGTTTCAGTGCTACAGAGGTGTGTGTTGGGGCAGGGGGTTACAAAGAGAAAAAAATGACAAAACAATTTAGTTATGAACTGTTACTGAAATACTAGCATCAAAAAGGTAAGCAGGCCCTAGACCAGTGATGGCGAACCTATGACACGCGTGTCAGAGGTGACACACGAACTCATTTTTTTGGTTGATTTTTCTTTGTTAAATGGCATTTAAATATATAAAATAAATATCAAAAATATACAACTTTGTTTTACTATGGTTGCAAATATCAAAAAATTTCTATATGTGACACGATAGAGTTAAGTTAGGGTTTTTCGAAATGCTGACACGCCGAGCTCAAAAGTTTCGCCATCACTGCCCTAGACAGTGTGGCCCAATTGGTTGAGTATCATCTGTGCATGAAAAGGTCTCCAGTTTGATTCCCAGTCAGAACACATGCCCAGGTTGCCAATTCCATTCCCAATTGGCGTGTATTTGGGGAGGCAACCGATCACTGTATCTCTCTCTAAAAAATTAATAAAAACGTATTATTTTTTTTTTTAAACAAAGGTAAGCAGCCATAGCTGATTTGGCTCAGTGGATAGAGTGTTGGCCTGTGGCCTGAAGGGTCCTGGGTTTGATTCAGGCCAAGGACACATACCTAGGTTGTAGGCTCAATCCCTGGCCCTAGTCAGGGAGCATGTGGGAGACAACTAATTGATGTGTCTCTCTCACATTGATGTTTCTCTCTCTCTGTTTCTCCCCCTCCCTTCCACTCTAAAAAAATCAATGGAAAAATATCCTTGTGTGAGGATTAACAAAAAACTATAAAAAAATAAAATTAAGTAAGCAGTATTACAAATACATCAGGCATCAGGTTAAGCTTAACACATGTCATAATATTTTTACTTGTTTAGAGATTCTAGTTTGGGGAATCTAATTTGAGTTAATATTTTCAAAGACTAAAGAGGTGTTCCACATTCCAGGTTAGCTCAGACGTTTTGAAAGTCCGAGGAGCAAGCCAGAACCACTTCAAATCTTTGTTAAATATGTATGTGTGTTTTTTGTGATATCAGCAGCAGAACAATAACTGTACATTTGAAACATTAAAGACATTTTCTCTTTAGCCTATTAAGGAGTTATCCCTCCCCTGAAATGGTGCCTTGAGTATGACATTCTCCCCACTCCCTCACCCCAAACAGAAGCAAGGTTAGGCTTTTCTGCACTATTGCGCTAACTGGAGTTAAAATCTGTCACTTGCGCTCAGTTACCAGTCTGTTACATTTTCTAATGAACTGTGTCTGACCTTTAGACATTTCCTGGGGTATCTATGAGCATGGTGCAGCTCGGACTCAGTGGTGGCTTCCTGGTGATACTTAGTACTCAAAGCTTTCTGCAAAGCATACAATCTAGAATCTTCATTTTATTGTTATTAAAATCAGAGGCCCAGTTCCTCCCCTCTGAGTGAGGCTGCCCAGGATAACTCAATCAGGAATTCATCCCAGCAAAGACAATAGCACTGATCACAACAGAACCGAGAATGGATAAATCAGGTCCTGACTTTCTCTATAAGCCGGGGTTACTAATAAACTCCTTTCCGTTATTTTTATTTTACTTAACTTGCACAAATTACAATAGTCATATAAGTTTATGCTGAATGAAAAAAATGCCAACAGCACAGAATGGAAGTGAAAATTTCCCTTCCCAACCTCCAGCCCCATTGCCCAGAAATAAGCACTATTAATAGTAACTCATGTGTTCTCCTAGAAATTTTCAGAGAGAACAGAAAAAAAAAATATTTTTTTCTGTGTCCCAGTTTCTTTCTTATTTTATTTTATTTTTATTTCCCGAGTTCACAGTACTTTATGTCACCACTAAATATTTGCCAGGCCAGTCCCATAAATATTTTAAACTCTCCCAAATGAATTAGACAATTAGCGAAAATAATCTCTTTAGATTAGTGGCGGACATTAAATGACATTTTCTCCAGCCTTCATTGCTTCTATGTTTGTCTGCTTTTAATCCAAGTTCCCAAGTTCCTTTTGAATTTTGTAGCTCTTTTTCTGTAATTACCAAAAGGGCTTCATTTAGTGAAATTAAGTGGAGCCTTAAACTAACATTGATCTTGCAAATCCTTGGAGACTGTGTGGAAGGAACTGGGACATTCATTAGCCGACACACAGACCTGAGTGTTGTGTTCCAATATCCTTGAATATCTGGCTGCTTCCAAATGCTTTAGCCTCGATATTCCCTTGAAATCCTAAAGCAGGAATGTATCCCTCTCCTAGGCTATCTTACTGGCTGGTTTCCTGTTCTCCCTGGACCTACCTTTAACCTTTGTGCTTCTTAAACACATACCAGAAATGCACTACTGTATCTAGGTTCCCCCACCCTTCTCCTTCCTGGGCTCTGTGTGGACTCATCCTGGCTGCCTCCCGTCTAGTTTTAGGGAAACTCACCAGCTTCACCCAAGCCATGAAGGGCCTCCCACCAGGTGACAGACCCCTACCTTCCTTCTACTCTCTGGCTCTCTAGCCACTTGGAATCAGAGCTCCTCCTGAGTCATCTCCACAAGCCTGTGGATCCCTCCCTGTGACTTTGTTGTCAGTAACATGCCCCACCTGGCTTAGCCTGAGGCCGTTAGCATATATACAGTATTATCGTGGACATAACACATGTGGAAGAAAGTGTCTCTTTTCTTAAATTCAAGTCAGCCCAGGATTTTAAACCCCTGGTATGACCTCATTAAGAGAAATGAAACAGAGTAACTTGCAGAAAGAGAGAGGCAGGAATAAAAGCCACAGCATGAGAGAGGGCAGAAAGGGAGAGCAAATGGACTTTATTATTAGCCTCCATCACCCCTGCTGACCCCGTTTTGCTCAGGACAACTCTCAGGTCCTTTGGAGCAGCCAAACCCCCAGGATGGGAAGGGGACTTGGTTGGTCTGTCCTGAATCCCATGCCCTGGGCCAGCAGCTGATTCAGGGATGGGTGAGCCAGCCAAGGAGAGAGGGGAGGTTTCCTGGGGCGTCTGACGAAGTCTCCTCACAAAACAATTTTTACTCCGCAAACAGTATTTTGTCCTCGGGCAAAGAAACTGCTTTGGAAAAAAGCACACTGTACTTTTTCAATGCCCTATGGTTTCTTTGAATTTCTATAACATATTTGTTTTGGCTTGTTTTGTTGTTGTTGTTTCCCTTTATGGAATAAAGACTCAAATTGCGTGATCTGTTTTTCTTTCTTTCAGGTTAGAATTCTAGGACCCAGCTAAATGTATAAATATAATAGTATCAATAAGAATAGCAATTGCATTCAAGGCTCTGGGCTAAATATGGGTTTATGGTAAGAGATATAATAAAGATGAATAACATGGCATTAGACTTATGATGCTCTGATTCTGAATCTATGTCCATAGAATTGTGGAGAAAGAGAAGTTAATGTAGTTCTAACTGGCAGTATCCTTGAGTAGAGGTGACATTTGACCTGAATCTTGAAGCATTTTTTTTTTTTAAGTAAAGGAACTTCACACATAACAGTACATAAAAATATATAACAAGCACTCATATACTCACCAAACTATTTTTATAAATACTAACATGTAGTCATTTTCTCTTTGGATCTAGTATTTAAATTAAACTTTTTATTTTGAGATAATTGAAGATTCACATGCAGATGTCAGAAGTAATACAGAGTGATCTCTAGTTTTCCCCCAACTTGACAGGAATTGAACCTGGGCCCTTTGGGTCAATTGACCAACGCTCTATCCACTGAGCCAAACCGGCTAGGGCAAACATCTTTTTATATGCTTACTTGCCATCCTCTTCTGTGAACTGCCTCTTCATGTCTTTTGCCTATTCTCTAGTTGTTTATCTGTTTTCTTGCTGAGTTTTGAGAGCTCTTTATATATTCTATATACTCGTTCTTTGTCAGATATCTGGTTTGCAAGTTTTTTCTCCCATTCTGTAGTTTGTCTTTTCACCCTCTTCACAGGATCTTTTGCAGAGAAATGTTTTTTAATTTTATGAAATCCACCTTACCATTTTTTTTTTCCTTTTAGGGATTGTGCTTCTATTGTCAAATTTAAGAACTCAGTCTAGCTTGAGATCCTGAAGATTTTCTCCTGTTTTCTCTTAAAAAGTCTTATAGTTTTATGTTTTACATTATTTCTATGACCTACCTGGAACAATTTTTTATAAGGCTTGAGGCTTCGGTTGGAGTTCATATTTTTGCCTGTGGATGGTTGTCCCTGTGCTCCAGCACCATTTGTTGGAAGGGGTATATTTCCTTCATTGAATTGTTTTGCACTTTTGTTAAAACATTAATTGGGCATGATTGTGTGGGTCTATTTCTGGGTTTTTAAATTCTGTTCCATGGATCTATGCATGCATCCTCCCACCAATAACACACAGTCTTGATGACAGTAACTATATAATCAGTCTTAAAATTGGTAGACTGCTTCCTGCTCCTACTTTATTCTTCTTGTTCAAAATCGTTTTAGCTATTTTGGCTCCTTTCCCTTTTCATACAAATTTTAGAACAATCTTGTCTATACATACAAAAAATCTTGCTGGGTTTTTGATGGGAATTGTGTTAAAGCTTTACCGAAATTTTGGAAGAAGTTGACATCAGTATTATGTTCAGTATACTCAATCTATGCACAAAGTATGTCTGTCAAAGAAATATAAATTTGATTTTTTTCTTCAGTCAACATTGTAGTTTTCTTCATACATATTCTATACATGTTTTATTAGATTTATACTGAAGTACTTTATTTTTTAAGCTATTGTGAATGATGTTATATTTTTAATCTCAGTGTCCACATTGCTAGCATATAGAAATATAATTGATTGTTGTATGTTTATCTTATATCCTAGGACCTTGCTAAACAGACTTATTAATTCTATGAGTTTTTTTATTTCTCTTGGGATTTTCTATGTAGACAATCATATAATCTTCATTGGGTCAAATTTTGAAATGTTGTATTTCCATTTTTATTCATGTTAATGCAATTTTAAATTTCCTTTGAGACTTCCTTTTTTGAATTATCTAGTAGTGCCTTGTTTAGTTTCCAAGTGTTTAGGGATTTTCATGTTATCTTTTCATTTTTTTTCCTAGTTTGATTCCATTATGGCTGGAAAACACACTCTGTATGATCTCGATTCTTTTAAAAATTTTGAGGCTTGTTATGTGGCCCAGGATATGATCTACCTTGGTATATGTTCCATTGGTACTTGGAAAGAATGTGTATTATGATATTTTAGGTAGAGTATTCTTTAAATGTCAATGAAATCCGGTTGGTTATTGGTGTTCAGTTCTATATTAGGAAGATTTTCTGTTTAGTTGTTTTATCACTTGTTGAGAGAAGAGTGTTGAAGTCTCCAACGATAACTGTGGATTTGTCTGTTCCTTCTTTTAATTCTAACACTTTTTGCTTCACATGTTTTGCAGTTTTATTGTTTGGTGTGTGCACATTTAGGATTTCTATGTATTCTTGTTGAATTGGCCTTTTAAAAATCATTATTTAATTCCCTTCTTCTCTAGTGACTTTCTTTGTTCTGAAGTCTAATTAATCTGATACTGCTACAACCACTTCTACTTCTGACTACTGTTTGCATGATGTCTTTTTCCATTCTTTTTTTTCTTTTAAAAAATTGTTTATTGATTTTTAGAGAGAGAAAGAGAGGAAGGGAGAGTGGGAAGTAAGAAAAGAGGGTAGGGCTCTAAGTACTACCTATAGTACTTATTGTCAGTGCCTATATCATTATATTTAAAGTAAGTTTCTTGTAAAAGCATATGGTTGGGTGATGTTAAGGCTTAAGTTCTGGTATTTTGTTGTTGTTTTATGTTAGTTTCATTTTTGTGTGTTTCCTCCCCCCCGCCCTCCCGTGGGTGGCCTAAACATTTCTTATAATCACTAAGGACAACTGCATAGCAATTTCTTATAAAGTTAAAACATGCACTAACCATCCAACCCAGCAATCCCTCTTCTACATTTTTACCTCAGTAAAATGAAAATCTATGTTCACATAAAAACTTGTATGGAAATGTTTATCGCAGCATCACTTGCAATGTCAAATGCAAAATAATCTAAATGTCTCTCAGTTTGAGATTGGATAAACAAACCAAGGTCTGTCCACAAACTGGAATACTACTAGCAATGAAAAAGGAAGTACTAATACACACAGCAACTTGAACAAATCTCAAGGGCATTATGTTGCATGAAAAAAAAACCAGTCTTGAAAGGTTACAGATTATTCCATTTATATGACATTCTGGAGAAGGCCACAGTGACAGCTTACAGATCGGTGGATGCCAGAGAGTGGAAGGGTTTGGGGAACAGGGTGAGGTTTGACTATCAGGAGATTCCATAAGGGAATTTGCATGTGTGTGTGGTAAAACTGTTCTGTACCTTGATTGTGGTGGTAGTAACATCACTGTATGCATTGCTCAAGATTCATAGTACTGTACACCAAAAAAAAGGGTAAATTTTACTGTATGTTACTAAAAAGCAGAGAATAAAATTTACATGAATGTTGTTATACTATACACATCCTTCTGCAACTTTATTATTCACTTAAATTTTTTTTATTTCCAGATCTACCCTTGTCTTGAAAACATTTCAGTAGGTAGAAGAATTCATTTCAAGTGGTGGAACTATTAGGAACATTATGTTGAGGGAAACAAGCCAGTCTTGAAAAGAACAAATATTCAGTATTGATATGACCCTAGAGTCATCTATGCACTTGATTCTAAAGTGGAAAACATCACTAAGTGGAGCAGATTCCAGATGATTTCCCTGGAGAACACTGCTTTGACATGAAGGTTGACGGAGGTTATCCATCACAAGGCATTGACTCTGAACTTCAAGGCTTTAAAAGGTGAATTCTTCCAGGGACGTCAGTGATGTCAACATTAAGTAAAGAACATGGGGTAAAGCAGTCTCTACATTCTCTCTAATTTGTTTTTATCCAAACCTGTAAGTTATTTACATAAACTGCATTGGAAAAACAACCAGATAAGTTCCAGTCCTGTTCTTTTTTTTTTTAATATATTTTATTGACTTTTTACAGAGAGGAAGGGAGAGGGATAGAGAGTTAGAAACATCAATGAGAGAGAAGCATCGATCAGCTGCCTCCTGCACACCCCCTACTGGGGATGTGCCCGCAACCAAGGTACATGCCCTTGACCGGAATCAAACCTGGGACCCTTCAGTCCCCAGGCCAACGCTCTATCCAGTGAGCCAAACCAGTCAGGGCTCCAGTCCTGTTCTTTCAACTAAATAGATGGCAAATCATTTAACTACTCATAGTCACGTTCCTCTTTCACAAAAAGTTGCATTGTGCTACATTATTGAAAGTCTCTTTCCACCTATAAAATACTATATGATGTTAATCAAACCTCTGAAGCATTCAATTGTCCATTCAACTGCCTAACATGTCTCAGGAACTTATCTAGGTGCCCTAGATACAAATAACAATAAGAGAGGGTCCCCAGTTTAGTGGGAACATCAGCACAGCCATAGTCCAATGGATTGGTTGCTCAAGGCCTCATGTGTGCTGGGGAGGGACAACAGGAGAGCAGCTCCCAGCCAATGTGGGAGTCGGGAAGGACATGAAGGATGAGAATGCCAGACACCTCCACCTTCCAATTCATGGTTGCTTCTCTTTCCTTTACCTCTAGTTTTGTTTGAGAAAGAAAGGAGGACGTCTTCCTTCTGCTTCCACTGGTCTGTCCGTGGATGTAAATGAACAGGAAGCTACAGACTCAGTCACACTCGATGCTGTATATCCTCTCCAGTCTTCATTTCTCATTTAAGAAAATGTAAACAAGGCATCTGCAACTAGAGGCCCAACGCTTCAGTAAATGTGAAGCTGTGAAAGCTTCCCTGGTGGTGAGGAAGCATTTAGAAGCTGGTCGCTTTGGGTTTTTTTAAGTGGTAACCGTCTAACTTTGAGAAATGCATGTAGCACATTTTCCCACACTCCTTCTAAAGAAACAACAAAATAAGTAAATATTCTAGGAGATGATTTTAGAGAATGAACACAATTCCTGCCCATGAATTACCACATGATTTGATGCTGGGAATGTTCATTTAAAAACAGTTAACCCATAAAGGTTAAATGACAAGGGGAATTATTATGGTAAAAACCTAAAGTTCCATGAATACAATTTCACATGTATGTGGAAAAACATAAAAATATCAAATATGAAGTAAATATTATATTTGTATTAAGGATATACTTGTCAAAGATGGAACAGGGTTTCCTTATATGCTGGAGAACTTCAATTAATCAGAGAGCTTTTATTCAAGTTTAAGAGGGAAATGGGAAATCTTTTAATTTAGCAATTCAGCATTATTGTTGAAACTCTTACAAGAACATTTCCTGACCTTCTAAGAACAGAAGAATGATCACAGTTGAGTTTCCCCTTGAAGATGGAGGTATCAAAACATCTGTGATAGGGACTGACTACCACGATACCAGGGTTGAACACCAGGATTGAACTTCAGGTGAACCCTGGAGAATCCCTGTGGAGAGAGAAACTCCTGGTGCTAATTTTGAAAGATTGTTTTAAGTTTTTCCTTTCACCAGGCTGTAGGGAGCACACCAGTTTAGCAAAGGACAACTTTTGCTCCATTCACTCTGGGATTTTACTATCTTCTGAGAAGAGTGCTTATGATATAGATGTGGAATAACATAGAGAATCTCCAGGAAGAGTCCACTCAAATAGTTTTAGTTCCAAAGGGGTAAAACGGTAACTTGACAATGGGGAAATCTGGCAGACACCACCTTAATCAAATGAGCAAAGGTAGCCTTGCAGCAATGGGACTAATCAACAGCATGTTTCTTCGGATAGGATGCTCTGGGAAGAACTCAGCCTCACTCCCATGGGATTCCTGCCCAAAGTGCACAGCCTGAACCTAGTCATGAGGAAACAGCCAACAAACCCGAATGGATGAACTGTCTACAAAACAACTGGCTTGTACTTTTCAAAAATACCGATGTCGTGAGAAAGAAAGACTAAGGAAACTGTTCCAGATCAGAGGAGACTGAAGCGACAAGATGACTGAATTCAAATTTTGGGACAATTATTGGGACAACGACAAATCTTAATAAGGTTTGTAGATTGGATTAATAGTATTGTTTCAGTGTTCATGCCTGATGTTGATCGCCATCTTGCAGTCATGCAAGAGAATCGATGTTTTAGGAAATACATTTAGGGAGTAAAAGGTCATCATATCTGCAACTTACTCTTCGATGGGCAGCAGAGAACCTTTTACCTGATGAAAATGTCGCATATCTTGACTGTGGTGATGGTGGTTACAATGTTACATGAACACGTTTATTTGTCAAAGGACATCAAACTTAAATGCATGAATTTTATTGTTTGGAAGCATACCTAAAAAAATAAAGCTGATTTTTTTAAAAAGTGTTTTGATATTGTTTTGCAAAATAGTGACTCAAATAATAAGTCATAGAAACGAATTTCCTGGTGTTTGTGGGTATGGTTTCATATTGATTGATTGATTGATTGATTGCCTAATCTGATGCATGCAATTCAATAGGTTGTCACTGAACTGTTACAAGCTCACTCTCTCCATTATGTCATTTTATCTCATCTATTTTAAGTAGTTTGCAAAGAGGCATGTAAATTCCTGTTCAAATCTTGCTTGCTTTTAAAGGGCTGCAAACATTTTCTATCTATGCCAATGAAAGATCTCTCTGACATAAAAAACAATCCCTATGTTTTAT
Source organism: Myotis yumanensis (assembly GCF_028538775.1). Classification (NCBI taxonomy): domain Eukaryota; kingdom Metazoa; phylum Chordata; class Mammalia; order Chiroptera; family Vespertilionidae; genus Myotis; species Myotis yumanensis. The sequence continues at coordinate 27,886,900 of NW_027223759.1, read as the reverse complement.
ATTATATAAAAATGAAGAAAGAAAAAAGAAGAAAGCATGTTGGCTGCTTCAAAGGAAAGGGAAAACTAGGGCTGGGGCCGTTTCTGATCACTAAATAATAGGATTGCAGTGGTTCTGTGTCCCACAGGAGCTTGGCTATTAACTCAATTTAGAAAGGGATTGCAAAATAGAGTGTTTCCTGTGGTGAAGCCATTCTGATGCCTTTACATTGCATTACCAAAGGCTTGAAGGGAGGTGAGCAGCTAGGGTCAGCAAATGCCATAGAAATTGGCTCCCAAACCTCAGGAGTGAAAGACTGTGAGTGTGGATTTGGACCTGACCCACATTAGCAAGGCAGAATGAGGCTGTAGGCTGCCTCCAGGGGCCAGGACTTAACAGAGAAATGAACGGGAAATGTGGCAGCTCTCCTTCGTCCTGGCTCTACCAAATGAACCAGCAGTCCTTGGGCAAGCGCTTTCCCTGGGACTCAGTTTCCTCATCTGCAATATGAAAGGTTGCACCAAGTGATCCTAACATCCAACACCTTTGGTATGGAACACAGGTCTCTCCCCCGCCCCTAATTCCTGCTATTTCTCTCCTCTTCACTTCCCCAAACTGACAAAGTGTCATACTCATTGTCTATAGTGCTACTTTTAATAAAAGGAAATGTTCTCATTGTGGTTTTAGCTTACTGGGAGACAGAAACCTCCCCTCCATCCCCCATAATTCCTGGGAGTATGCATAAAACTCTTTACCAGTATGTATGGTAACAGGGTACAGATAGAGTTCTAGGTAGAAATACTTTGTTTGCTTAACTTACATTTCTAGGAGTTTCTAGGTAATTAAATATTTTTATCTAGAAGGCAGTAATCATATCTGTGTGAATGAGCCTGTAGATTCTTTTATCTTTCTCAAATTAATAGATTCTGCATTTAAAAATGACTTGCTTAACGTGGGAACATTCTTTATCGTATAATCAAGAAATGCATAAGAGAACCATCCCAGACAATGTATGAGACCAGTTCAAGCTCCAGGTAAGACCTCACACAGCTTTCCCTTATAGTGAAATGGCTGGTCAAAAGCCAGCCCAGGTTGTGAAGTTGAGAAGTGCTGATGGGTCCCAGAATCCATCCTCTCCCCAAATCTGCCTCTGTGGCTTATGGATTATTTTGAGAACCACCAGACACAGAAACACTTTAAAAACAGGGCACATGTTTTCTCTTCATAAAGGAAATTTCCATTTGTATATTTGTCTCCTTCTCCTGTACCAGGAAGAAGAGGGCTGTCGACAATTTTACCAGTGGAGAAGGCACCATAATAGGTGTCACTAAACAACCCTTGTTTACCATACTTTTCCTTGTTTCCTTCTCACAGCCTGTTTTCCTACTCACAAGCCCAAAATTTCTCTCCCTTTTTGTTTAGTCTACAATGGTAGATAAGCCTGAGTTCAAACCACCTCTTTGAGTTACTCATCGCTGGTGCTCCCACACCTATGCATGATGTACATGTTAATAAACTTCTATTTGTTTTTTATTGTTAACCCATTTTTGGCCAGGCCAAGGTATAGGGCCTTACCTAGAGAAACTAAGATGAGTAGAGGAGAAGTTTTTTCCCTCCCCTACAGTGTACAGTATTAGACTAAAATATTAGAATAAACATTTTTTACCTTAAGGAAGAGAAAGGTGCCCTGACTGATGGAAGAAGCCATTTCTCATTCCTTTTGGGGATGTCCTGGGCACTGTTTGTCAAAGTGTCTTTCTGACAGCAACAGTCATAAAAGATATATGTGCACAAAAAAGAGATTCTAAGATCAAGTTGGAAGAGAAATGATGTATGCTCTTCCCTGTGGGAGAGTCACAATCCACATGGCTCTGACATGTTCTGCATACATGAAAATGCATTTAACATTATCATGAACTTTATTTAACTTGGAGCATTTCAAACCTCAGAAACTTTTTCCCACATAAACTCTTCTTTTCCTGCAGAACACACTTTGGGAAGCACCATAGCTCATTTTACTGACGAATAGTCCAGAATAGATGTAGGTCCCAATTGAGCCCGTTTTCTGAGCTGCTCACACCAACACCCCCCAAGCTTCCTTGGCAGAGCTGGGGTCTACTCCAGGACACCAAACACAGGGCAGCAATCTCCCCGGGAACACCATGCAAGGCTGACAGAAGAAAAGGTCTAAGCTGTTTGGATCCCTATAAGTAGGAAATAGCTGTGGAGCTGAAATGATTTTTAAAAAGAGAGAATGATCCACTCTTTCTTATGACCAGCAACCCTCAGATTGCTAAACCTCAAATTGAAAGTGAGAGGGATCAAAGTTTTACCACCTCAAAATATACCTTTTGGGATATTGATTATAGGCAAGGTTATTAAAAAACAAAATACACAGAAAGAACCTTTGACCCTCCTCCTTACCTGCCTAAAGGAATTCAGATAGAAAAACCTGCTTAACCGAAGAGAATATCACCTTAGCATCATAATATAAACTCAATGTGGCAGACAGGGAGAAATCTAGCAAAGCCTGTTTATTGAGCTTCCCTCTGTCTCAGGGTGACCCAGAGGGAATTTACTTATCACATTTGCTCTTTCTCATCTACCTGTGAATTACCTGCTTTCCCTTTGAAATTTCAGGATGCTGGCCCCTTCTCCTTAGTGCAGAATGGCATACAAGCCCTCAACTGCTCAATGTTTTTTGTTGTTGTTGTTTGTTTGTTTGTTTCTCTGTGGGTTTTTGTGTGTGTGTGTGTGTGTGTGTGTGTGTGTGTTAGTATATTTCATTGGTTTCAGAGAGGAAGGGAGAGGGAGAGAGAGATAGAAACATCAATGATGAGAGAGAATCTTTGATCGGCTGCCTTCTGCATGCCCCACTCTGGGCTAAACTCAATTTTCTTTGCAAAACTGTTTCTTCTGCTTTCCTCCATCCCTACTCACCTAAACCAGAATCTGAGCATTGTTGTGCTGATAAATATGTAACAACCAGCTCTCCATAAACCCAAAAAGCTCCGTCTATGCACATGCATTGATTAAAGTTTTACTGATGGAAAGAATGTTTACTGATAGAAAGAATGTGAGTCATACAATTTACAAATATTATAAAATATACAATAATCTTTATTGTAAATTCCATAAGGCCTATTGATTCCTACAGAATGCTTTAATTGATTTTTACTGACCTCTTGTAACTGTAAACATCTTCTGATGCAACTGATGAACGATTGTAGCTCCAACACAAATGTTGGTTAATATTTTCATTTAAAATAGTGAATGTAAGGCAAAGGAAGTTGTATATTGTAACTTCAGTCATTTATCAATGATGTGAATGACTTTTTAGCTGAATCAGATAATAGATTTAAGTACTGGAAGAATATTTCCTGCAGTTCTAATGTTATTCACAATGTAATGGCTATAGACATGAAACCCTCTAAAATTTAACACATTCTTAACACTTTCTTAAATATAGAGCATGAATTAGCAAACTATGGCTGGTGGGCAAAAAAAACACAAAAAACAAAAAAACAGAACCAAAAATCCACACTGCTGCCTGGTTCTATCAATAATTTTTATTTATTGATGAGAGAGACAGAGAGAGAGAGAGAGAGAGAGAGAGAGAGAGAGGTGGATTTGTTGTTTCATTTATTTTTTGACCAGCAACATTGGTTGATTCTTGTATGTGCCCTGACCAAAGATCAAACCCTCAACCTTGTTGTATTGGGACGACGCTCCAACCAACTGAGCTACCCAGCCAGGGCCTTATCAATACAATTTCATTGGAACTCAACCGCACTCCCCATCTCTGCATTGTCTATGGCTTCTTCCACACTACAATGACAGAGTTGAATGGTTGTGACAAGGCCTGTACGGCTAAGAAAGGCTAAAATCTTTGCTATCTGGCCCTTTTACAATAGAGGTTTGCTGACCCCTGACCTAGAAAAATCAACAGAACAACAAGTTAAGCCCTGATTTGTAGCTTTGGCCCATTTCCATGGTGTATGTATTCTCACCGTGGCAGATATCAAGCTACTGGTGTGCCATCACTGCTCATGGAGTTAGGAAGAGATGGGCAGACACACATAATTAAATAGCATTTCCATCAAACAGATGCAGTAGGTGCAAGTGTCCCCAAGAGCTTGGGTAACAGTAAAATGTACTGAAATAATTAGGAAGTGATAACTTTTTAGAATTTATTACCCTGGTTTTTAATGTAATTTATTTTATTGTAAATGTATATAATTTAATTTTGAGTGATGGCCATGCAGCCTTACCATGGGATCTCCTGCTCAAAGATCACACGCGCCCCCACTTCCCTCCTTCCAGCCACACCCAGTTAGCTTTCAGGTCTTATAATTTCATCCCTTAGGTCTTGTAACATCTGTCCTCCTTCCTCAGGGTTAGTGCTTTAGCTCTGGACATCATCTCTTGTCCAGACTACTTCAATTTGTTAAGTCCTCTCTTGACTTTGGAATCCACCCCTCCAATCCATCCTCTAGAGTGCCAGCAGTCCTCAACCTGTGGGTCGCGACCATAGGAAGACACATATAGCATATCAGATATTTACATTATGATTCATAACAGTAGCAAAATTACAGTTATGAAGTAGCAACGAAAATAATTTTATGGTTGGGGGTCACCACAACATGAGGAACTGTATTAAAGGGTCGCAGCATTAGGAAGGTTGAGAACCACTGCTCTAGACAATGCTTCTTCAACTATGATGTACATTTGAATCATCTGGGGTTCTTATTAAAATGCAGATTTTGCTTCAGTAGGCCTGGGAGGAACCTGAGATTCTGCATTTCTAACCAGCTTCCAGGACAAGTGCTGATGCTGCTGGTCCTCGGACCACCCTTTAAGTAGCGAGGGTTGTTCCCCTATGTAAAGCTACTTCCGGTTCCCTAGGTATAACAGCTGCCATGCCTCGTGCTGGGATGATGTCCCTCCCACTGCCTGAAACCTATCTGCTCCCTCCTGCTGGGAAACGCCTTCTTCTCCCCAAAGCACAGCTGTGTGGCAGCCTCGTCTATGACTGACAGCCCTTCTGACATTCCCCTTTGGAAAGGATCACCCTCCGCTGTCCCTGCTGCTCTCTGTCAGCACATCCATCTCAGGACACTGCTGCACTTGTGTGTTTGCATGACGTTCTCCCTCATTAAATTCTGTCAACCCCAATTCCCTCAGCCATATTCTGACCTCAGCTCAAATGTCATTTCCTCAGAGTTCCCTGATGACCCCAGGCAGCCCTGCCACCTTGTCACTCTCTGTTACCCCAGCTGTCTTGTTTTAGGTTTTAGTAGAAGTAGTATTACTTAATGCAATGGAGACCAGTAGTGGGTAAATTAATGAAAAATCAGGCACTAAAATTGGGGAATCATAAAAAGTGATATATGAGTATGTTAAATATTGTTGTGAAAATATAAATAAATGCACATTCATTTGCTTTGATTTTAACCTAGAGGTAAGACCATCAGCCTGAATATGGGTCTGTTGATTCAGGTTCAGCCACATCTTTCTTGCATAAGCTATAGCCATAGACCATCATCTACAATTTCTGGTTTTGGCTCCTTTAACGTGAAGCATGAACATAAGGAAACTTGCAAAGCAAGATTAAAAAAATATTTCCTTATCTTTTACAATTAAGTCTTGCCCACGCCTAATTTAACAGCATTGCTTAAAAGCAACCTACCATCATCAAATCTTCTAAAGCATGTAATTTTGTTTTTTGTTTTTTTTTTTTAAAAAAAAACACATTTTATCTTAGAGTGATTTTAGATTTACAGATAAGTTGCAAAGATGATACAGAAAGGTCCTGAATAAGCCTCACCCAGTTCTCCCAGATGTTAACATCTGCATCTGTCAAAACTAACATCACTACATAATTATTAACTGAACTCCGGGCTTCATTTGAATGTACTCCTTTTTCTATTGACTCTTTCCACTGCAGGATCCAATGCCTGGTGCCACATTGCATTTGGTTCTCATGTCTCCCCAGTCTCTTCTGTTCAATGATGGTTTCTCATCTTTTCTTTTCTTTCCTTTTCTTTTTTTCTTCCTTCCTTCCTTCCTCCCTTTCTTTCTTTCTTTCTTTCTTTCTTTCTTTCTTTCTTTCTTTCTTTCTTTCTTCCTTTCTCTCTCTCTCTCTCTCTCTCTCTCTCTCTCTCTCTCTCTCTCCCTTGATAGTCTTGAGATGTAGTGGCGAGGTATTTGTAGAGTGCCTCCAAATAGCTGCTGTTTTTCTCCTGATTCAACGGGAGGTATGGGCTTTTGGAAAGAACACAGAGATGAAATGCCCTGCTCAGACACATAATATCTATTTGCATCACTGTTGATAGTAACCTTCATGCAATGTAGTTTTTATAAAAATAATGTGCACTTATGTCTTAATGGCTGACATACTATTTCATTGAATAATGTCATTGGAAATATAAATACAATTGGCAGGCACAGGATTGGGAGCGAACACAGCTGCCTCATAAACAGTGTGAGTCTCGGCTGCTGGGATGAGAGCCTTTGTGAGCATGGCCATCAGCCCAACAAGGGCATGGGTCAAGGGGAAGCATTGGCTACTTCATGATACAAGTCATTGAGATGCTAAATGAGCAAGAACTGTTTACATTAGAGAATGAGAATTTAAATCTCTCTTTCCAGTAAATGGAGGTGGGTTAAAAGATTCCAAGTGCTTGTTGTCTGTTTCCCTCTTCCCCATGAAAGCAAGGAGCTTGTCTGACTTATCCATCATTGCATCCCCAGCGCTTAGTGCAGTGGGAACCCATGACATGCTTGTTGAATGAATACACCAACAGAGCAAACTTTGGGTGCATGCCAGTCAGGAAATATTTTAACAGAGAGGACTTATTAGCTAAGTCAAATTTGTTGACTAGGTAACAGAAATGGCAAAGAAAAGAGAGTACTAAATTACCATGGAAGTACCAATTGTAGGAAGAGCTATCATCACCCCTAGGGCTTGGGAACCAAGAGAAAGTTGAAACTATGAAAACTGAGATGCTTGGAGAAAGAGCCTCACAGAGCTGAATGCAACCCTCCAGTAGGGTGCCAGCTGGTTGGTGCTGTTGTCTCTCAGAGAGTGTGAAGAGATCAGCTCCGTAAACATGGAGCTGCTGCTGCCAGGGTGGAGAAGCCTTACCCAGTGCTGCTCCCAGGAACAGGAGGGGGTCAGGGAGGACCAGGTCCTCTCCCTCTCCAGCCTTTCAGTCTCCATCTGGTTTCCTCCTGAGGCAGGGCCTTACAGGGAGCCAGCTACACAGCAAAGGTGTACTTTGCAGAGCCCTAGCCTCACAATCACAAAGCAGAGTGCCTTAAGGGTGGGTTTGGAGCTGAGAGAAGATAGCTGCATGACTCCCCAGGTACAAATTAGGTCACAGTAATTGTTAATTCAGCATTTCAATACCTGTTTCCCTTTCCCACCCACACCACTGCAGGGCCTCAGGGCCTATACTAGTATCTTGGCTCCTTTTCCTTCTGGTGTCCTGCGGTCTGTAGATGTGTCTCAGATACAGGAGGATGATCTTCGGTGTGCAGATTCCAGCACTGCCTTGTGTCCAGGCCAGTGACGGGGTTGTGATGATCCTGGTTAGTAGTCCCATCTTGTTCCTCTCACAGGGAGCAAGTTCTCCCCTCTGGGTTCTGCTGCGTTAGCCATGCCCAAACCCGGACATACTTGAACTCAACATGTAACATAGTTAGACTATTCTTTAATCTTACACAGGCCCTGTCCTCCCCAGCTCATTGACACACCTCCATTTTTCTGGCTGGGTCCGGTGCTAGAGGGCAAGTGAGTCCTGATTCCAGACCTACTTAGTTTCTGAATCATAATTACAAATGGAGCAGGCTGAAGGCAAACCTTTATCCATCCTAATCCTGGAAGCCCATTCAAACCATGAATCTATAGCCATTTATTTGGATAACAAAATAAAATACAGGTTGATGCATTTATAAACAATTAGGTTAAATGTGAAACCAAACATTTCATATAAAAGCTGTTTTCCAAATGTTTCTTTGAGGACACTTTTCTTCATTGGGGTTTCCTAAAAATAAATCCAGTAGAGTTTGGATTGAAGGTGCCTTCTTTTGCTGGTAAATCTGCTTGGCAAATATAGTTGTTCTTCATTGAAAAAAGAAACAAAAAGGACGTTCAAATTGAATGAAAAACTAGGATAATCTCTCTTGAAAAAATAATGGTAGTGTCAATATGTTAAGTACTAAGGCTTTCATTTGCTTAATAAATGTTCATCGAGTGAATGAATAAATGAGCATATGAGAAAAACAAATGGAGATTCAGGAGTTCCGTAGAGACATTTAGTAGACGAAAGATTTGAAGACAAAAGAACAGAGAGATGGCAAAGCTTTTAGTATCCTTCTGTTCCTTGGCAACTCCTAAGTGAAGAGCGACAGAGATTGAGTTGGGAAGCCTCCCTCCAGGGTTAGAAAACAATGTCAGAAAAATCTCGGGCCATCCCTCCTGCTGGCCTAACCCAGCCTGACTCCTTGCTTGGGAACATGTGGTTCAGAGGTTGACGTTTCCAACAGCCCTGGTTTAGAGAACCCCAAGAATTTCAGTATTCAGAAATAAAGGGAAGAGAGAAATTGGGCATGAGACTGGGTGGGTCAGATATAGCCACAAAAATGCACATGTGCAGACCACACACGTTCACACGAGTGTTTGAAATGTGCTATGATGAGCACAAATAAATTCAGACAAGTTTTGACCTTTAACTTTGCAATGTAGCCTGACCAGGGCAAGGAGTCATAAACTGGGGGCCCGTGGCTGCACCTAGCCCATAGACAAAGAAAAAAAGAAAAGTTTGGCATAGGTTTTTAAATTATTATTATTATTCATTGCCAAGATTTCGAAATCAGGAAATTTTAGATCAAATCTGGATTTCCGGCTTCTCATGAAAAAGCAGATCTGGGAACAGCTAGCCTGTTCCTCATGGCCACACTGTGCTGGTGTGGGGAGGGGCAGCTCTCTCCACCTGACCTGTCTCGTTCTTTAACCCACCAGCCTGGGCCTGTGGCACCAGCATTGGCACCCCCTGATTCTCAGAAGAGAGTATTCACAGCAGTGAAGCTGACAGTGAGGGCAGGCTTGTGTGACACATTCCTGAAAGGAGAATATCACACGAGTGAGCCATTCTGTTCAGTGGGAATGGAAGCTTCCTGGAGCCTCTCAATTATAAGCGCGAATAGAGAATGTCGCAGTACTGTAATTACATCGGGTGATTTAATGATACAAGGGTCATTTTTGGTAAATAGGACCAATTGTTCCTCTCTTTGCGCTGGTCCATTTAGCCCATTCCAAATGGCAGGAGAATGCCTTCATCTTTACATCATGTGTATATCTGAGCCAAATGTCCACATGAAGATAAGCTTCTCCCCCATTTAACATTCCACCATAACTGGAATTAAGGAAAGATTGCTGTAAGAAATAGTCTAAAATTTGGCTGAATTATGAAGTGTGTACTTATTTGAAATACCATTTCCTCCTGACATTTCCCTTCCAGCTGCCTTGGCATTAATGTAAGAATTATTTATGACTCGGCATTTCCCCACGACAGCTGCCCACAGGACAGAGCATGAACTGAGCAAAAGAAAAGAACCACGCCCACTGCACCCTCTCGGCTGCTGCTGCAGGAGGCAGGGCGCAGGCTTCCCCAGGGCCAGCGTGGGTTCAAATCCTGGCTCTGGAGTATATCAGCCAGGTGACCTTGAAACTATTGTCCACAACAGAGGTCTGCAAACATTTTCAGTAAAGAATCAGGCCAATCCTGGACTTGAGGGCTGACGTTCTGTGGGGGGGAAACAGACAGTAAAGACAAAGCCAGATGAGGGCATTGAGATTGAGAGTGAGGGGCAGAAGGAGGGGCATTTTAGGTGTGAGGGTCAGCAAGGTGAATAGGAGTAGACACCTGAAGTAAGGATCCACAAGTGTTCATTCTCTCATTCGGTTCCCTCGCATAGAGAATTCCCACTCTACCTGCTTACCAGGGAGAATGCCTCACCCCAACTCCTCTGTCTGGGTGGGAATGGTGTTAACAGAAATGAGAGGAGGGATTTGAGGGCTCGGGCTGATATGGGCACAGATCTTTCCACCCAGCTAAGGGTTCAACGTCAGGTCGTGGGCTTGGTTTCCATATTCCATAATGACTAACATGCAAACTAGATTAGGCACAAAGAAATTCATCTGCATAAAGGATATTCTGCCAAGAGAACAATAGACAAAAATAAAGCTCCCATGAAATTTCCCAAGAACTCCTGCGCCTCTCTCTGTGGGCTTGAGGTAGGAGTTGGCAGGTTTGTTTGCCTTTGCTTGCCTGTGAATGGAAAATCAGATGAGTCAAAAATGCAGCCAGAATGGAACCTCAAGGATTACTCGGGCCCCAGGGTCTCAGGAACAGTCTCTCCACATTGTGTCTCTTCTCCTTAAAGAGTGGGATGGCTCGGCTGAGTCACTGCCCTGGAATGTTGGACTTCAATGAAATTTGAAAGACATCTTTGCATTCAGTAATTTCTCCCCTGCGTGCCCTATACACCTCTTCCTGTGTGGCCAATGGGACTGATGAGGAGGAAGGAAACCTGTCATCCATGAAGAATCCAGACAATCTATAGCATTGATCAACCGAAACAAAATCCTATCCTCCTATCTCCAGAATCCTTCTCCAGCCACACAGCCTGCAGCGAAGCGGAAGTGTATCCCTGTTATGTGGGAGACATATTTGGCTGCCCCGGGGACACCAAGAATTGTCAACCTATAAGTAAAGAATTTCAGTCAGATAAATGGCTGAACTATAAAGCCGTTGGGAAATTAGTGAGGGGGAGACAGACAGTAAAGACAAAGCCAGATGAGGAAGCTGAGATTAGGATTTAGGAAGCTGAGGTGTTTTTTTTAAAGAAACATTTGATTGATCACCAACTCACAGCTTCAACACAATAGAGAACACACACAAAAGCATCGCTCCATTCAGTGTGCCAATGAGGGGAATTTGAAAGCTGATATGGATATTCCTGACAATCCCTTAGCAAGGAAATCTATTTCTGATAGTTCCTTAGCACAGAAGTCAGACATCTAAAGATATCAACCAAAAACAAGGTGAAGTGTCCAGGTATCTTTGAGTCTAGGTCAAAGTGAAGAATTTTAATTCAAAAGTGAAACTTCAATAACATAAGTGAAGAAATAAGAGAAGAAATTTGTTTTTTCTTGTTTCCTCATTTCAGTCAATACTTAGGGGAGCCTACTTTGTACAGGGTACTCTTCTAGAGCATCTAGAAAAGTAAAAAGATGAATTTGACTAACTCTTGGGACTGGAGAGCCTTTCCTTGGTGGTGGTATGAGGTGGAGCAGGGCAAAGAGAAGAAGAGCTTGTCAGACCCGTTGTGCTTGCTCTGGCTGGGCTAAGCCTATTCATTGAGATCTGGCCACTTGACCAACTGCTGTAGTTCCATTCAACTCTAAGCCTTGAGAGCATAACAGACCCAGCATTTCCTGGACAGTCCAATGTGTCCCAAAATGACCAAGTATCACCTCTTGGACTGTGGCCATTTGGATCCCCAATTAGCTTTCCTCCGAGGCTTCAATAGCCAAAGGCCTTGTGTTAAAGATCTCCTTTTCCTCATTTTCAAACTTTGTTGCCTCCCTCTCCATTGAAAAGGGAAATGACTAATCACCATAACCAAGAAACGATGAGCTGGATATAAAGGGACAAGGAACATGCTGTATCAGATTCCAGGACACCTAACATGTCTCCAGACTGATTACAAGCTCAGTCACATTTCTGTCAGAGCCATTTAAGAAAAACGCATCAAATTATGTTAGTTTAGCATCAGGGCTTTAACTGGGCAAACCATTTTAGTACATTTAGCATATATTCATGTATATTTAATATACTAGAGGCCCAGTGCATGAAAATTCATGCATTGGAGTGGGGGTTCCTCAGCCCGGCCTGCCCCCTCTCACAGTCCAGGAGCCCTCAGGGGCAGGAGACAACCTGGTAACACCCCATCACACCTCTGCTGCTGCCACTACCAGCAGCACAAGCCTTAGCTGGCCCCGGTTACCTGAATCTTGGGCGGCCCTAGGCAGCCCTGGGCGGCTGGGTAGCCGCCATCCGAGGCCTGCCTGTGCCTTCGACCGGCCCTGGGTGGCTGGGGGGACTGGGGGTCTCCGGAGGCAGGCACGCAGAGCAGCCGGGCCTGCCCGGGGGCGGGCTCGGCCTTGCTGCGAGCCTGCTGCCCTGGTGGGGCTGAGGGGACTGGGCATGACAACTTGTGGCTGTGGGCACTGCCATTTTTGAGGGCATGACAGTCAATTAGTATATTCCGTCCTTATTGGCTGTGGGCGTAGCCATCTTTGTGATGGCATTAGGGTCAATTAGCATATTCCCTCTTTATTAGATAGGATTGCTTTGAAAATTCATCTGAACAACAACAACAAAAATTCATCTGAACATAGATGCTTATATGCATAGCCCATGGACACAGACAATAGTGTTGTGAAGGCCTGGGGTGGGGCATGGGCAGGGTGGAGGGGGCAAAGGGGAGGGAAATGATGGACATCTGTAATGCTGTCAACAATAACAAATAATATTTTTTTAAAAAGAAAATTCATCTGAATTTAGAAATAAAAAACGATACTCTCAAAGGACATATGGTGTTTACCAGAGGGAAGAGGGTGGGGGTGGGGATGGGGTGGGGAATAAAGTGGGACAAATATTCAGTCATGGAAGATGATTTGACCTTGGGTGGTAAAAACAATGCAATATACAGATCATGTATCATAGAAATGTACCCTTGAAACCTATATGATCCTATTAGCCAATATCACCCCAATAAATGTAATAAATGAATAGCTATATTCACACCCAATAAAGGACAGATGAAGAACACCTGCTGATTTATGCAGAGACTGTCTCTAGGAAGATGCAAGACCCTGGCACCTGTGGCTGCCCCCGTTGAGAGGAACCAGGGGCCTGGGAAACAGCATGTGGGCACCTGGAGGTTTTCCTACTGAATCCACGTTTGAACTTCTGGAATTTTGTACCATGGGTATGTATCACTTTCTCTAAAATAAGCAATTTAAAAATTATATTATTATTAATTTTTTTGTCATAAAGTCTCCCCCCCCCCCCACCCCCCCGCATCCCCCTGCTCCTTTTCCTCTAAAGTAAGAAACTCTCTCAAGGCCTGAGGAAAATAATGGATTTAATTTTTCCTGACAGGAAAGACAAAGTCTGAAAAAGTATGCCTGATGGGTAGAATGAAGAATCCTGGCAGGAGACATGGTGCTGGCAGACGGAGACATGCACGCCTGACAGAATATGGACAATTCACTGGAATTGAGATGGAGCAAAGAGCTAAGTGTATTTAGATTGATGATTATCTACCTTCTTTTGTCAATGTCGTCAGCTAATCCAAGTCCTTGCATCCAGTTTTTGTCCCCATCAAATTAACGGAGGAAGTCCCCACCCCCCATGTCTTCTGAGTTGACTGACAAAACTCAAGAGTCCCACTTTGGGTCAGGAACACGGTACTGTCAGGGCGCATTTTTCACTGCACAATGCTTCCCTGTGCCCCGGTGATGACCTGTGAATGCCACTGAGGCAGAAAATGCGAGATCGAGCGATGTGACAGGAATTGCAAGACAGATTGGCAGCAGAACAGCCTGTCACAGCACATGGAAGACACCAGCCTGGGGACAGGTGCGTGGCTGTTGGGCCTTTTGACAAATTGTGCTGGTTTATGCACTAGGTCACGGCCAAATGCTATGTTTGCAATGGGCAGCGGCAGCTCATCCCGGGCTAACCCCCTGAACTTGGCTTCCCTGTTCTCTGACTTCCCAATGAGCCACAGCAGCCCAGTCTGGGCTCTCCTGTTGCTGTTTCTATGCCCTTCCTTATTTCACTGTCCTTAGTATGTTTTGCTGCGGCCAATAAATTCTAGCTTGCTTTTCTACACGTTGTCTTGTGATTGAAATCTTTCCTTCAGGAAGACAAGAACCAAGGTCTCATAGTCTCTCTGGTAACAAGGCCAAGCCAGAGACTATCTCTATGGCAAAGACTGAATACTTCCATCAAGTCCTTTCACCTGGTAGAAGGTGGTTGTCATCATCACTCTCCACTAAACAGTCAGATCAACCGGAAGCAGATGGCCCTCTGAAATGTGGCCTGGGGCCATGTTTCAGAATAAGAATAGATAACATAGGTAGTGCTGGTTGGGGTTGGCTCAGAGAGAAAAGAATGAATAGACAGAAATATGTGCCTGAGGCTATTGATTTGTGTCCTTGTTAATTCATCCTTCCCCCCATTAGAAAGTGAACTTCAGGAGCCCTTAGACCAGTGATTCCCAAAGTGGGCGCTACCGCCCCCTGGTGGGCGCTGCAGCGATCCAGGGGGGCGGTGATGGCCACAGGTGCATTTGTTTTAACTTTTTTTGTATTACCTTTCTATTCTGAGTTCAATAAGTAGTTTCATAATTTCAAACTTCAATGTTTCTAATTTACACCTTTCTTTACTATATTTTACGAAAAAGGTAGAAACATTAATACATATATCTTTCTGTTTAATTGCTATTAAAATTAAAAAAAATTAATTTCCAGGGGGCGCTGAGTAATATTTTTTCTGGAAAGGGGGTGGTAGGCCAAATAAGTTTGGGAACCACTGCCTTAGACCAGTGGTTCTCAACCTTCCTAATGCCGTGACCCTTTAATACAGTTCCTCATGTTGTGGTGACCCCCAACCATAAAATTATTTTCGTTGCTACTTCATAACTGTAATGTTGCTACTGTTATGAATCGTAATGTAAAATATCTGATATGCAGAATGTATTTTCATTGTAGCATAGTGATTAATCACAAAAACAATATGTAATTATATATGTGTTTTCCGATGGTCTTAGGTGACCCCTGTGAAAGGGTCATTCAACCCACAAAGGGGTTGCGACCCACAGGTTGAGAACCGCTGCCTTAGACTCATCCCTGGCACAAAGCAAGTACTCAGTAAATTTTCCTCTTCTTTTTTTATTTTTTTATTTTTTTATTTTTATTTTTTTAAATATATTTTATTGATTTTTTGCAGAGAGGAAGGGAGAGAGATAGAGAGTCAGAAACATCGATGAGAGAGAAACATCGATCAGTTGCCTCCTGCACATCCCCCACTGGGGATGTGCCCGCAACCCAGGTACATGCCCTTGACCGGAATCGAACCCGGGACCCTTGAGTCCGCAGGCCGACGCTCTATCCACTGAGCCAAACCGGTTTCGGCTCCTCTTCTTTTTTTAAATCCTCATCTGAGGATATTTTTTCCATTGATCTTTAGTAAGAGAGTGGAAGGGAGGGAGGAAGGGGAGAGAGAGAGAAACATTGATATGAGACTCATTGATTGGCTGCCTCCTGCGCACCCAGGACCAGGGAGGGGCTCAAACCTGCGACCCAGGTACACGCTTTTGATTGGGAATCAAACCTGTGACCCTTTTTGGTCCATGGACTGATGCTCTAACCACTGAGAAAACCAGCCAGGGCCAGAATACAGTTTTTCAAGACAGCTTCTGATTCTCTGCAGTCTTAAAGTCTGTCTTTTCTCAATGTCCTGACAGACAAGTACATTGTTAGTCCAGGTTGCTATATAGTTTGCTTCACAGTTTTGAACCCCTCCCCCCACCCTCTGCAAAAAAAAAATTCCCCTGCTCCTGACAGGCTGCCTTTCCACACTGGAATTATGTTCGGCCCCTTTGATTAGGTTCCAGGGCCAATCTTTCCCCTTCCAACCATTTTATTAATCCCTCTCAGGTCTAGGAGTTAAGCTAGGAGTTTCTGGAGAAGGTTGAATTCCTTTTCCTGGCCCAGGCTGATGTTTGAGCACACACTGCCCTCTTGTGTCTGCTATTTTCATATACTTTTTTCTGTGTTCATTCATACACCACACACACACACACACACACACACACACAATCACACATATTCACACATGCAAGTCGTGTGAGGCAATAAACATACCTACTTGTCTTCGTATGTCAAACATACCTGGGTTTGTACTCTCAGTCCCATGTAAGATTGCTCGTCTTGCTCACACACCTTCTAACAGACAGAGAAGGACCCCAGCCAGGCCTCTGCCCTCCATCCCTTAAGCAGGTGCAAGGTGCCCTGAATCTGAAATTCCCATATTCGCCGACCCAAGCATGGCCTCTATTCTATTGGTTTTTAAATAAAGAAACTGGAATAAAAGACACTTTCACCATTGACATTGTAAAAATCATCCAAACACTCAGTTATGTGTTGTCCTGGGTTACATGTTACAAATAAAGAATGAAAAAGACTCACTTTGCCATGCGGAAACATACATTTTAATGACTCCACCCTTCACCCAGGCTCACCTCACCTTCAGCAAACTGCCATTAGGGTGGAGATATACACCGTGCCCTGAAGGTGAGCAGTGCACAACCTCAACACCCTTGCAAAGCAGCCCTGAGAGAATACCTTCCTCACAAGGGAGCCTGAATGCTCAGACTGTGCCTTTAACACCCCATGTGGGTCACTACTCAGCAAATTCAAGGAGGAAGTCAGGTTCGTGTTTTCCTATCTCCCCTTTGGGGTTCCTGTTTGGTTAGGACTCTGACTCTCCCTGCCGACCTTTATGCCTTCTCCGTCCTTTGTCCTTCCAGGTGCACCCAGTTTTTAGTGGGGCATAATCCCTGACCCCAGGGAAATGAAGCTCTGCTGGCAAACTTAGAGACCCCACTAGTGAGCAGCGGGTGGGGAGATGTTTGGGGTAGCCAACGTTCCTGATATTCCTTTAAGCACTCTTTCTATGTCCATCTTTGTCACCTCTGTAAAAAGGAGGCCTCTTTCTTTCTTTTTTTCCCCCCTTATCCTGATCTCACTGACCAAAGGACACTTGGCCCAGTAGCAGGAACAAACCTGACCTTTGCCTCCAGGGGCTCAGAAAGGTGGCGGTTACCACAGAGATGCTATCTGCACTGAGCTCAATGACTCTGCTAAATTTTTTCCTGAGTCCATTATGGTAAAGGGCAAGTCTCCCGGGTTCATGTGTAAAAGACATTGGATTAGAAACATAACAACTCCGTGGTCTCCCGGCCAGTTCCTAAGGTGTAGAGGATGCCCAAGTAGGTAAGTGCATTAGTGTTTCAAAGTGATTCCTGAAGACATTTTTCCTGACGCCTGAGCAGGGCTCTTGTTGGTTGGAGAATCCAAGAGAAATCTAAATATAACAAGTCACCACTCACCTTCTTTCTTTAGCCCAACTCTCCACCCAACATGGCTCTTGCCCAAGCTCCATGTTGCTAAGTCCAGCCCACCGGGTCCATGCTCCTCACTCCCAGCTCTTAGCATGATTTGTCTTCTTGGAGTCATTTGCTCTCTCCTGAAATGTCCTCTTTCCTTGGCACAGCTTTCTGCTTTTCCTCTCCTGTGGCTCCTGTGAGGCCTCCTCCTCTTTGGTCATTTTCTGAATCTCAGGCTTTCTTTTCAACAGCCTACTCGACGTCTCCATGGACATCATATTTCCCATTCTACATGACTAACCCCAAAGTTACAATGTTGCCCTCACCCAGAACACCCCCAGCCACACAGCTGCTCCTCCCACACCTGGCCTTCAGAACCTGGAGCAATTCCTAACCACGCCATCACCAACCTGTAAGTCCCCTTGTGGAAATATGCTCAATGCATTGACTTCTTTCTACCACCATTGCCATACCTAAATCCAATCCAATCCACCTATTTGTCTGTCAGAACAGCATCCTCACTGTCACTCCATCTCTGTCTTTATCCCTTTCCAATCTGCTGTCCACATAGCAAGAAATGGAACCCTCGCTGCCCTGCTGAGAACAGACCCACCACTCACAGAAGAAAGTTCAGAATTCCAACAGATCCTATAATGTGGGGCAAGACAAGCCCCTTTCAACCCTGCAGTCTCATTACAAGTCATTCCCTATCCTTTCTCCACAACCCACATACTCCAGCTTTATTTCAATTCTTCTAATTCCAGAACCTTCCTACCTCAGTCTCCACTACTACTCTTGCCTTTGCCTGGATGGCTCCTGCTCCCCTACGTTCATGGCCAGTTCCTGTTCAGACTTCAGCCCTCGGCTCTTTTCTTCCCTGACCCACAAACCAGGGTAGGATCCCTCAAACTTTCTTCTCCACAGCATCCCAACTTCACCACGGTAACCAAAATATATCTTTTGCTTTTTATAGCCACAATTGCCTTCCAAGGAGGGTGAAGCCCATGAGATTGAAGGACCCAGTGGCTGCTGAGCATCTTAAAGAGTCTGTCTGTGAAAGTTTATGGGAGAACTAAAATGTTCTACCAAATACAGAGGTATGAAGTAACAACACCAACAAACTCTCCCAGACACATGAGCAAAGAGGGACAGAGGGGTGGGTGCTGTGGGAGCAAAGGGTATAGAGCGGGCCCAGGTGGAGTGACTAGAAAAACCTTTGGAAGAACAGAGTTAACACTTAAAATTAAACATTGCATACACCCAGGCCCAGCTGTCTGTATGAAAGACTTCTCCCGGATTAACTCAACTCCTATTGAACTTGAGTCCACAGAAAATTTTTTTTTAAATATTTGATTGATTTTTTACAGAGAGGAAGGGAGAGGGATAGAGAGTTAGAAACATCGATGAGAGAGAAACATCGATCAGCTGCCTCCTGCACATCCCCTATTGGGGATGTGCCCACAACCGAGGTACATGCCCTTGACCGGAATCGAACCTGAGACCTTTCAGTCCACAGGCCGACGCTCTACCCACTGAGCCAAACCGGTTAGGGCAGAAAATTTTTCTTTCAAGTAACAAGGACACATCTGGCAGAAAGAACATCTGTAGGAGCTGACAAGACCAAGCCCGGCTCCCGAGTGTTGCAGCCAGGCCAGGTTGGAGGGGACTAGCAGCTGTCCTCCTTCCTGTTCTCCTTTATCAGAAAGAGCTGAGCCGGAGCCAGGTGGCAAAAGCTATAAACATTACCTTGGAAATTCTCCACGATCAATTGTTAGCTATTAATCCAGGCAATGTCCCCAAAGAGGTGCCATTAAGGTACATTTCTAGCTAATCTCTGTATTCCAGACACACCCCAAAGAGCGAAAACCCTAGCAAATGACGGAGATGAACACAGTGAAGGTCTGCAGCTACCTGGCTGGACTGTGCATCCCGTTTCTATCAGTTTTTTAAATTCTTTCAGAAAAATAATAGTAAATATTTTCTTAATTAAGAAAAAGGTTTTGTTCTAATCAATCAAATAAACCACAAAATAATCTAAAGGAAGTTAAGACTGTAGAGCAGGTCACAAACTTTTCTTGTAAAGGGTTAGGCAGCACACTGGTTAGGCTGTGTGGCCACTACCACAAAGGATCTACACTGTGAGTGCAGAATCTACATGTGAGTGCAGGGTCTACACTGGGAGTGCAGGGTCTACATGTGAATATAGGGTCTACACTGTGAGTACAGGGTCTACACTGTGAGTTCAGGGTCTACATGTAAGTACAGGGTCTATATGTGAGTGCAGGGTCTACACCAGGGGTCCTCAAACTTTTTAAATAGGGGGCCAGTTCACTGTCCCTCAGACCGTTGGAGGGCCAGACTATAGTTTTAAAAAAAACTCTGAACAAATTCCTATGCACACTGCACATATCTTATTTTGAAGTAAAACAAAGCGGGAACAAATACAATATTTGTATTTGCATGTGGCCCGCGGGCCATAGTTTGAGGACCCCTGGTCTACACCAAGCATGTCAAACTCAAAAACTAGTACAGGCCAAATAAACAAGGCATGTGGCCTGCCAGCCGTGAGTTTGACATGCTTGGTCTACACTGTGAATATAGGGTCTACATTATGAGTGTAGGATCTACACTGTGAGTGCAGGGTCCACACTGTGAGTACAGGGTCTATACTGTAAGTGCAGGTCTACACTGTTAATGCAGGGTCTACACTGTGAATGCAGGGTCTACATGTGACTACAGTGTGAGTACATGTCTACACTGTTAAGTGCAGGGTCTACGCTATGTGTGTAGGGACTACACTAGCAGTGTAGGGTCCACAGCCATGAGGTGTTTGCTATCACTGCAATTATAGTTTAGTAGCAGAAGATCAAACATAAACAAGTAAACAATATGATCCTTTAGGTACTAATAAGCGATGAGAGAAGTAGGTCATGTGAGCAGGAGTATGGGGTGGAGGAGTGGTTAAACGACCTCTAGAAAGAGCTGATCTTGGGAAGAAGTGGGGGTAGCGGTAGAAGAATCTGCTCTTCTGGTCAGTTTCCTTCACTCCCATGCCTCTGGGCTCCCCCTGCACCAGGGCTAGAAGCCTGGGAACTGTATTTCTAGAACCACTCACTGAAGTGTTTTTTCTGTCCCTGAGAAATGGTGGTATGAGAGGAGGCCACCATTCAGGTGCAGGTGGATGTGTGGGGTTTAGCAAATGCAGAGTTTGGTGTTGCAGGTGCCACAGCTCCGATTCCCCCCAGGTCAGCTGCCTGAGCAGTTGTGCCCATCAGCAGCGGTTTCCAGACTCCCTGATTATCTGGTGCTGGGCTATCCCTGTAAAGCTAAGATCAACCACCTCTTCCAACCCTTTCTTGCTATGCATCGAATTCTCTGAATTAAATCTTTCTCTCCTTTAAAAAACAACTGTTAGTGTGGCTTCTCTTTTTCTGGTCCAATTCCAACTGATACACACAGTGAGTGCAAAGTTCTAAGCTAGGAACACATTTATTGGAGAGAGAGGCAGCTGTGCTGGAGTGGGAAAAAATGGTGAGAGAGAGGGGAGACTGAAGCCAGAGATCACCTGTGCCCACCTCAGGGCAGGCCACCTAAGGCACCCTAATAATTCTGGATTTTATTCTGGAAGCTCTGGTAAGGCACCAGGATGTTTAAGGTGAGAAGGAAGCAAACAGGAAAGGGAAGAAATAAGCAAGAGCAAAGCAAAGAAACAGACAGAACTAATGAAGTGTAAATAATAATAAAGTTTAGAATAAACTTGCTCTGGAAAAGAAAAAATAGCTAAGAGGTAATTTGATAACTATTAGTCAATACCTGAAAGGCTCTTTGATTTCTTGTGTTTGCCAGATGTTTTTGTTTTTTTTTGTTTTGTTTTATCTATTCTGTGGTCAAAGGAGGATCAGGCTCAAACTAGGCATTCAGGTTCATTACATGGGGTGGAAAAAGAATCCCTGACCAGAGAGAGAGGTAAAGTAACTTCTTGAGAATCTATAATGATAAGATAGACAACAAATGGTTTCTGGTGGATGAAACCTTAATTGGAAAACAATGTTGAATGTCTTTTTAAAAAAATCTTCAAAGTTATCTACAAAATTAAGAGACAAGAGCAAACTATCCTATATAATAAAAGCCTAATATGCTAAGTGTCCAGTCCACTGGTTGGCCATTTAAGCAATCAAAGCGTAATGTCAGGGCCAGCCTGACAGGTTGAGCTGGGCTGAGGTAGGGAGGTAGGAATTGAGAAAAGAAAGGCAGGAGAGCGGGATCGGGAGGACTGCAGCTCAATTGAGGAACTGCAGCAAGTTTATTAACCACACAATGCTTTTTATACACAAAACACTGAATAGGAGGTCTGTCAAGAGGAATGTATTCTTTGTTCCTCTTAATCTCTAAGGGAGGGACAGAGCAGAAGGACAAATTCTCGGTACAGTAAATCTCAGTAAATAGTTACAGACTTCTTGATAAGCCATGAAAGGCTGTTCTCATTCTACAAAGGTTGCTCTCATTCTACTGATAATTGCCATCCAAACAAGTCTGGGAAAACTGTGTGGGTAAGGGTCCCAGCCTTGCTAACCCCTTCAGGTGCAAGGACCATGTCAGCTTACACCCGGTCTCCAACAGATCCCCCTTCCTTGTTTTTTAGGCGAAGTTCATGTAGTCCTATTTGCAGGGATCGGATGCTGGATCCGATGGTTAGGAAGCAGACTGGAAGTAAACAGAGAATAATGAGAGCAAGGATAACAACAATTAATAGAGACCAAATAAAAGACTGTAATCCATGAAAGGACATAAGGCTTTGAATTTCATTAAAAATATTCTATGCTACTTCGCTAGGAGGCAACAGAGCAGAACCTGCATCATTAATAGCTTGAATCTCTCCATGTAATCTACTGATATCTAAAGTAAAGTTAGTCTGATCCCAAACTCCTAATAGGTGGTTGCGAACTCGATCCCAATGCCACATAGTACCATTATATATCTTAGGGGTGACACAAATCCAATCAAACTCAGCATGACACTGAAGGGTAGAATGCACTTTTAAGCTGTGCATTTCATCTACTATAAGGAGCACAGCTTCTTCTAGTGCATTGAGCCTTTGTTCTATTTTCTTATCTATGAGCTCTTGAGCTCCCAAGGCATCCGAAACGTTCTTTGCCAAGCCATCCACAAAATGAGCTGTGTGTATTTCTTGGGTTAAAGCTATGGCTGCAGTAGTGGCAGTAGCAATGAGGGAGACTAGAGCCACGAGACCAGCAATAAGCACTCCGATGAACCTCTTAGGGCGGCTTAGCAAATCATTCAGTTCTCTTAATACCTGGGAGCCTGTATCCCTGTACCAAGGTCCAGTAATATTAACTGGGAGCATGACAAAGGAAGGCTGATGTGATACAACCACTTCATAACCAAAGTTGTATCTAGACACACAGTTAGACAAGTTGCAATGAATACAAGAAATTGTATACAAGTTCCCCTTAAGTACAATATCTACAATTCCAATAAGGAGAAGGTAAGGAGGAGGTACACAAGCAGTAAGACCTGAACAGCCAAAATTGACAGCATGGCTAGAAACAAAGTCTCAACAGTTCGTTGTGCTCCCTGGCGAACGACCATGGCCTCGGCCTCCGTTGTCAGCTTCTTTAACTGTCCCCAAGTTGGTGGAGATGTCCTCCGAGTCGTCCGTGATCTCCGTGGCGGCACGGGCGCTAGTGGACCGATTTGTAGCCTCTTGAATGGTGGAGTGAGTTCTTGTTCCACTTCGTCCTCCATCTTGACCTTGAAAGGGCCGGACATAACGGCTGGGGATCCAACGGGGCTCAGAGTCCCCTTCAGGAAATACACAAACAGACCCTCGAGCCCATATCAGAACAGGGTCGGGGCCATGCCACTGTCCTGTAAGTAAGTCTTTCCACTGTACCCAAGGGTGGGATCTGGACAGTGAGGACCACTGTCACTCCGCAGCGGTTTTGCCCTGAGCATCACCATTTAAAAAATTAAGGGAATAAAGAGCTCTGTTAAGTAAGTTAGCAGGGGTATCTACATACTCCCCCTTCCTTATTTTTTCATTTTGCCTTTTTAAAGTCTGATGAGCTCGCTCAACTATTCCCTGCCCTTGAGGATTGTATGGGATGCCTGTTTTATGCTGGATTCGAAAAGTAGCACAAAACTTCTGGAATGCCGTACTTGTGTCCGCTGGACCATTGTCAGTTTTAATGGTATGGGGGATGCCTAGGAAAGTAAAAGCTTGTAAACAGTGAGCAATAACATGTTTAGCGGCTTCTCCTGTACGAGGGGATGCAAAAATAACACCAGAAAAAGTGTCAATAGAAACATGGACATAAGCTTGTTTTCCGAAAGATGAAATATGGGTTACGTCCATCTGCCATAGTTGGCCTGGTTTGTAGCCTCGCGGATTGACTCCTTCTGTGGGAGGAATGAATGTGGTTAGAGGGCACTGAGGACAGAGTTTAACAATTTGCCGAGCCTGTTCCTTTGTGATTCGAAACTGCTTACGTAGGCCAGTGGCATTTTGATGATGGAGAGAATGTGAGGCTTTGGCTGTATCTAAAGGAGATAATGTTAGATAGGCAATTTTAGTAAGTTGATCAGCATAAGTATTTCCCACAGAGAGAGATCCAGGTAAATCTGTATGAGCTCGTATATGGCCAAAGAAACAAGGGTGAGAACGTTTCCTGAGTAAAGCTTGAACCTGTAGTAAGAGAATAATCACTTTGGATCGGTCAGTGTCATGTAAATTAGCAGTTTCTAAGTTAATCATAATATTTACAATATAACGAGAGTCTGAGTAAAGGTTAAAAGATTGAGTGGAAAGTTTGCATAATGCTTGCTGTACTGCTTTGAACTCCACGCCTTGTGCTGAAGTGTGGTTAGTCTGAAAAACAAAGCGTTGATTATTGATAACTAGGGCAGCTGTGCCATTACTAGAACCATCAGTAAACACCAGAACTGGATGAGAAATTGGTTGAGTCTTGACTACCTTGGGGAAAATGAAGGAATGCTCTGTAAAAAATTGTATGAGTTTATTAGATGGGCAATGAGAGTCTACTGTACCGTGATAGCCCAGGAATGAAAGAGGCCATTTATCATCCATATGAAATAGCCATTGCCTTTGTTGAGCCTTATAGGGTACCACGATGGTATGGGGCTCTTGACCAAAAAGTTCCAGAGATCTGAGACGTCCTGCAAAAATAAGATCTGCTACTGCTTCTGAGTAAGGATAAACTACCTTTTTCAGGGAGGAGTGTGGATGAATCCACTCCAAGGGTCCCTGTTGCCATAAGAGGCCAGTAGGATATACTGGCGTAGCCAATACTAAATACAGCCATGGATGTAATCAATTTTTTGTACAAATTGTTTCTTTAAGGCAGCTTCTATGTGGCAGATAGCCTTGTGAGCTGCAGGAGTAAGCTGACGAGGGGAGAGTGGGTCGCTATCCCCACGAAGAATATCAAATAAAGGTTTAAGGTCATTAGTAGTTATGCCTAAAGTTGGCCTAATCCAGTTGACATCCCCTAAAAAATTTTGAAAATAATTTAAAGTCTCTAGCTTGTCTATCCTGGGTTGAATCTTTTGAGGATGAATTTTTCTTCCTTCTATGATTTGTCCAAGATATAGGTAAGGGTTTGTCTTTGAACTTTTTCAGGTGCAATAATTAACCCAGATTTAAGAAGAGCCTGTTGTAAGTCATCATACACTTGTTCTAATTGACATTCCGTATAGTGAGCTAAAAGGATGTCATCCATATAGTGTATGATATAAGCCTGCGGATGTTTCTCTCGAACTCCGCGAATTGCCTGACTAACAAACTTTTGACACAGGGTAGGGCTATTAGCCATTCCCTGAGGCAATACCTTCCAATGATAGTGGCACATGGGTTCCTGAAAATTAGTAGATGGGGCACTGAATGCAAATCGTTTGCAATCAGAGGGATCCAGAGGAATAGTGAAAAAACAATCCTTTAAATCTAGTACTAATAGCTTCATCCCATTAGGGATTGCTACAGAGGAAGGGAGACCAGGCTGTAAAGGTCCCATAATTTCCATAGTCTTGTTTATTGCCCTTAAATCCTGTAAAAGGCGCCAATTTCCTGATTTCTTTTTTATGATAAAAATAGGAGTATTCCAAGGACTGGTAGTCTCTTCTATATGCCCTAGCTGGAGTTGTTCCTGTACCAACTCATGAGCAGCTTGTATTTTTTCTTTGAAAAGGGGCCACTGCTCTACCCATACAGGGTCATCTGACTTCCAAGATATCTTGTCAGCTGTGTGGATAACAGGAGAAACAATGACTGCCCCCTAAAAATTTCTCTGAGCTGGGGTGGTAACAAGGGCAACACCCAGGGCAGACAGAATGTCTCGTCCCCATAAATTCACAGGGATCCCTGGCAAGATATATGGCTGAAATAACCCAGAGTGACCTTCATTGTCTTGCCACTTTAACATTTGTGAACTCTGTAAAGGAGAGTTGGTCTGACCTATTCCTTGAAGTTGTGTCATAGCTTCTCTACAGGGCCACTGTTTAGGCCAGTGAGCTAAGCTTACGACAGAAATATCTGCTCCTGTATCTAAAATCCCTGTAAATCTTTTCCCTTGTATAAGTAAGGTTCTCTCAGGCGTTGAATGAGAAATAGCTTGTACTCAATATGCCTTGTCTGAGGAGCCAAAACCCCTGGCCCCCCGAGACTCTGTGGAAAGTAGATTGCCTGTGGCAGGCAGAGGGAGCAAAATAAATTGAGCAATTTTCATGTCTGAGGAGATGGTGATGATATCTCTGGGGGCAGAGACCATAATTTTAATTTCCCCCTCATAATCTGCATCAATTACTCCTGGAAAAATTTGTAATCCTTTCATAGTTAAGCTGCTTCTACCTAGTAAAAGGCCAAACATCCCTTTAGGAGTAGGTCCACACACTCCTGTAGGGATGGCCTGTGGTCCCAATTCTGGAGTTAATACACATCGCCCTATGGATCCAAGGTCCAACCAGGCACTTCCGGGGGTTGCTCCGAATAACTCTTGTATCCGTTTTGCTCCCTGGGGCAGGCTGGGTGCTGTGCAGCCAGCTGGCCTTGAGATGGCACAAGGACAGGAGGATAAACAGACAATGCCCCTATTATTTGCCGGGGCTGGGCTGGCCCCTTTTGGGAGTTTCCCGACTGCTGTTGAAGCAAAGAATTTCCCTGGACATCTGTTTTAGATCTATACTCATTTGCCCAATGTTTTCCTCTTTTACATTTAGGGCATAGTCCAGGTTGTTCGGGACCTCTGCCATTTCCTTTATTAACCCCTTTATTAGAGGGACACTGTTTTGCCATGTGTCCTGTTCCTCCACAAGTGTAACACTTGTATGTTGGACTTTTCCCTGTGCTAAATTGTTGCTGAAGAATTCCTTCAATGGTGGTTTCCTTTAATGCAGCCGCAATAGCAACTCCTTGCATATATGAGGGACCAATATCTGCGCAAATGCGGATATAATCTGAGAGAGTCCCCTTTCTTGGATAGGGCTGCAGTGCAGCTTGACAGGCAGTGTTGGCATTTTCATATGCCAGCTGTTTAACTATTAACATGCCAGCCTCTCCATCCACCACTACTCGGCCAACAGCCTGTAATAGCCGAGAGACAAAATCCTGATACTTTTCATCTGGCCCTTGAATAATTTTTGAGAGCTCCTCTGTTTTCTGACCAGAGGTGGGTAACTTTTTCCAGGATCTGATCCCAGCTCCATTAATTTGCCCATAAGCTTCCTGGGGGTATTGAATTTGATTATGGGTATCAGCATAGGCTCCTTCTCCTACCAGCATTTCATAAGAAATATTAATCTGGGCAGCTCGATTACGAGAAGCTTGCTCCTTAGCCTTTTCATCATATTCTGATTTCCACAAGAGATAATCCCCTCCTGATAAACAAGCCTTGGTAATAGCTCTCCAATCATTAGGTGGGAGAGCCTCTGAGGCTATAGTTTCCAAGATGGTTAAAGTATAAGGGGAAGTAGGCCCATACTGAGCACAGGCTGTTTTTAACTCCTTCAAGGTTTTAAAAGGAAGCGGGTCATAAGTACGCTCACGCTGTCCTGTGTTAGGGTTCACCTGTTCCATAACGGGGAAGGTGTGAATGCCCAATTCCTCACCACACTTTTGTGCCTCCTGCAAAGCCATCTGGAGAGGGGAAAGTGGAACTGGTGCTGCACAAGGCAGTGGAGAGTGACAGGAACGGCCCCCGTGGCTTCTCTTTTTCTTGCCAAGAAGCTTTAATATTTCTAAAAAGTGTTCTAACACATCCTCTATATCACTGCCCTCTTCAGTTCCAGCAGAAAAATATTCTTCCTCCTCTTTTGCCTGAACAACACCTGTATCATCATCATGATAAAGGGAAGCAGCTTCCTCAAGGTCCTCCTCATTTTGAGGATTTAATTTGTCTTTAAAATTTACATTATTCCTTTTTAATATACTCTCTTTTTTAGACCCCTGTTTTGTGCCATCACACTGCTTCTCCTTTTTGTTGGGCATAGACTTTAACATTTGCCCATAAAGGGCATTTTCCCTAGATTCTAACTGTCCCATGCTTTACTCCCGACTATCAAAAAATTTTCTCCTCCCTTACCTTAACGAGTGCACTCTTTATCCGGAGGAGTTCCTCACCATCTGCTTCCCAAGTCCTCAGGTCCGTGGTCTCCGGGTGCCAGTTTGTCAGGGCCAGCCTGACAGGTTGAGCCGGGCTGAGGTAGGGAGGTGGGAATTGAGAAAAGAAAGAAAGACAGGAGAGCGGGATCGGGAGGACTGCAGCTCAATTGAGGAACTGCAGCAAGTTTATTAACCACACAATGCTTTTTATACACAAAACACTGAATAGGAGGTCTGTCAAGAGGAATGTATTCTTTGTTCCTCTTAATCTCTAAGGGAGGGACAGAGCAGAAGGACAAATTCTTGGTACAGCAAATCTCAGTAAATAGTTATAGACTTCTTGATAAACCATGAAAGGCTGTTCTCATTCTACAAAGGTTGCTCTCATTCTACTGATAATCGCCATCCAAACAAGTCTGGGGAAACTGTGTGGTTAAGGGTCCCAGCCTTGCTAGCCCCTTCAGGTGCAAGGACCATGTCACCTTACACCTGGTCTCCAACAGCATAATATGCTAATGATATGCTAAGGCCACTCAATCGCTCACTATGATGTGCACTGACCACCTGGGGGCAGATGCTCCAACCAGTAGGTTAGCTTGCTGCTGGGTTCCTGCAGATTGGGACTGAGCGAGATGGGTGGGACATGCCCTGGAGCCCTCCCGCGACCCCTCCCCAGCTGGCCAACCTCCTGTGTCCCTCCCCAGCCCCAATCATGCACCAGTTGGGTCCCTCGGCCTGGCCTGCGCCCTCTC
This sequence comes from Myotis yumanensis, assembly GCF_028538775.1. NCBI lineage: Eukaryota > Metazoa > Chordata > Mammalia > Chiroptera > Vespertilionidae > Myotis > Myotis yumanensis. The sequence continues at coordinate 27,858,286 of NW_027223759.1, read as the reverse complement.
GCAATCTCGGACCCCTTGGGGGATGTCGGAGAGCCGGTTTCCACCCAATCCCACAGGCCAGGCCGAGGGACCCCACTGGTGCACGAATTGGTGCACCGGGCCTCTAGTAATTAATAAATGTCTACATTTTAAATAAAAATTATTTAAATAAAGCTGAAATATTCATTCACTTCTTAAAATATTTAATTAAATTTGAGCAAATATATTATGAAAGTGAAAGTGTTCATCAGCCCAGTGTTTGCTGAATATTTCTTGCCAATGTGAAGGATAAATAGCTTATTCCATGCAAGTTATGTCTAGACCCACATGTAAACAGCCTGAGAAGGATATGTTTAATACTGTAAACATTGCTCAGCTGCCACATGCACTGTTATGAATTCCACAGGCACATGTGAGCACGTGGAGAACAAGGAACCAGGATGCCAGGAGAAGCAGGAGAAGGACGCTGTCCTCTCCTTACTGGAAACGATGCTTTGTTCCACAAGGATATTGTATATTCATGCTGAGAGGAAGGGTGCCACCCGTCCACCTGTCTTTTCTCCTGCCTAAGTATCCCTACCATACAAAGCCACCCCCACAGGCTCTAGGCCAGGGGTGGGCAACCTTTTTGTGAGTGCATGCCAAAACCAGCAAAATCTCTGACTCAAAATTCTTCTGCATGCCAACCCTAATTTTTTGAGAACATGTTACGCCTACTTGATACCTCTTAAGGTGTACTTATGTGAAGAACCTTGAAGAAATAATAAAATTCATTCGAGTGACAAAAACACAGTATATGATGATGAAAAATACATTTATTTTTCAATGTATACATGTATACTGATAGTCTGACAGAAAACTTTATGATTCCGTTTGATATTATCAGTGGGACTTTTGCTGCTGCATCACTGATGACAGAGATTTTACATCAGGTTTATATTTCGTGACCTTCAGAGATATGCACAAGCTACTACTTTCATCTGTCAGGCTACTCCTATTATGAGACTTAACAAAATTCATCACTGAGAACAAAGATTCACAAGCGTATGTGAATGAAAACATGGAGAGTAACGCTGTTGCAAAGTTTTTTTAAACAGAAAAAATTTTCTGGAATGGCATTCCAAGTCCTCAATAGTTCATTTTTGACACTTCTCTCTAGTACTCCTGTCTCTAATTGCATTTTTTCAATGTTTTCCAAGTCAACTCTAAGGTCAATAAATTTCTGCTTCCAAATAAAAAAGTCGATATTAAGAAAAAAATTGTAAATGGAAGATTATAAGAGAGGGTTTCGCGTGCCAGCAAAAGTTACTGGCGTGCCATGTTGCCAAGGGTTGCCCACCCCTGCTCTAGGCCATCAGCCCACAACCCGCCAGGACAGGCAGAGGGTTCAGCTCCCATTTCCAGGACACAGGACAAACGCTGTGGAGAAGCACTTCCCAGGGCCCGAGCTGAGTCAGTCACCCCACACAGCAGATGTTTAGGCTCACAGGCTGAGCTCTGGATCCTAAGTGGCAGACGGGCCCTTATGTTCTTTTATTTTCAAATATGTTTTTACTGATTTTTAGAGAGAGAGGAAGGGAGAGGGGTAAGGGATAGAAACATCGATGAGAGAGAAACATCACCAATTGGCTGCCTCCTGCATGCACCCTACTGGGGATGGAACCTGCAACCCAGTCTTGTGTCCTGATCGAGATTTGAACCAGTGACCGCCCTCTTGGTTCATGGTGCTCAACCACTGAGCAACACCTGCCGGGCCCCTTGTGCTCTTTAACAGATTTATTTTTGTGTGCTCATGATCTATGGGATCCTAACGTGCAGGGCTCCTTTTGACCAGATCTAAGAGTGCTTCTTGGGTGCGTGGAAAACTCCCATGATTATGGAAGAATTATGCCCTCTGGGAAGGAAGGCCTTCCCTGGAACATGCCTCTAAAACAGCTCAGCATGTGCCACTGAAATGACTAGTTTGTACATGTGCTCCTGTGAGATAGAACCAGGGTCTCAAGGTCTGTATGGCTCTTACTAAATGCTATACTTGCCAAATGTTAAAATGTAGCCTAGTATTTTGCAGATGCAGCTGTAATCAGGGTGAGCTTGGCAAGCACTCAACCAGATAAATGTAGCTAACTGCAAAGAAGATATGATGTGCAGTTAACCAGAGAATGCATATAAGCAATCGCTAAGCCTCCCTTCTGGGAGACGGAGCTTTGGGTATGAATTCCTGTCTCCTTTCCTTGCTGCAAGAAAACTACCTAATGCCAATCACGTCTTGTTCTGGAATGGAACAGCCCAAGTCCCAGACCCCTTGAGTTCGGTAACACTCCCATTCTAAACCATTCAAAACAGTCTCCTGGCGGGCCTATACCTTACAAGAAAGATTTATCTCCACTTCACTCTCTGTTGTATTTTAGAGGTAATACTTGCTTAAAGTGTCAAGTAAAAATTTATATTGAATATGTTTTTTCCAGTTGCTCCTACTCTCCTGTTTAGGTGTCTGGTGGAAATTTCTGGGCAAGGACCATGGTTCGCATCCGGGGTGGCACAGCCCGGCAGTGGGCCCATCTATGCACTCTGGGCCATGCTGTGGGATTGCACACGGCTGTGCACCAGCTGCTCCAAGGCTTGACTCTGGGACCCAAAGCCTTGTGATTTTGAGAGTTCTTATTGCTAACTTTTGAGTGACTCTCATCACAACTCCTCTTTTATTTGCAGAATCTGAGTACTGACCTGGAACAGTGGAAGCCTTAAAAAGGATGGGAAAGGCCTCCTTGAAGCTGGGACATGAGAGGTTTGGGAAATGTTAGTCTTGAGGCCTCTAATTGATAGACAATGCTGCCTCAGAAGGCATGTCTTTGTGCCATCTCTTACAGGATCAGTGAAGACTTTGAATAAAAATGAAAAAGATTTAATCTCACATGCTTACAATTCACATTAAAACTTCAGAGTTAACCTTGCATTGGTTGTGCAGAAAATGACTAAAATATTTCAGACTCTCACAGTTCTGTTGTGAACATGTCTTTAAAACAAAGCAATTTGGAAGTAAAGTAAGCTATCTTATGTGGCCAAAAGTCCTTAAGGAAGTAAACCAAGGACACTAAAATTCTCCCAGGGAAACAGATAAACAGGGAAGTAGTCATGTGCTTGAGTCAAGCCCAAGCCAAAGGTGGTATTTAAGGGCTCCCCAACAGAGGTGGGTATCAGACCTTCCTCACCTCCTGAGTCTCCCTCCTCACATCTCCTGAGTCCTCTTTACTGACACCATGGGGTGCTGTGGTTGTGGCGGCTGCGGTGGTGGCTGTGGCTGTGGTGGCTGTGGCTGTGGTGGCTGTGGCGGCTGTGGTGGTTGTGGTGGCGGCTGTGGTGGCTGCACCACCTGCAGATGCTACCGGGTCGGCTGCTGCTCCAGCTGCTGCCCCTGCTGCCGTGGCTGCTGTGGGGGCTGCTGCAGTGTCCCCGTGGTCTGTTGCTGCCGCCGCTCCTGTGGCTGTGGCTCCTGTGGCTGCGGCTCCTGTGGCTGTGGCTGTGGCTGTGGGAAGGGCTGTTGTCAGCAGAAGTGCTGCCAGTGTAAGTGCTGTTGTCAGAAGCAATGCTGCTGCTAGGCGGCCCGGCCTCCTGGCAGGTGCTTCAGGGGGTGGGATCACTCCTGTGCTTAGATATTTAGACATCCGGAACTTTCATCTCTCTGGTTCACCTACATATTGAGCTTGTGATTTAATAGAAAGATACCTGATTAGAAGTCAGAAGCCCCCAAATCAAGTCCATGCTCTGCCAGAACAGCCTGATTATGAATGTCACCTTAGCTTCCCTGAGTTTTACTGTCATACTTACTCATCTGTAAAATGATAAGCTTGAGCTAAGAATCTCTAAAGACCTTTATATTTTTAGTGGTATATGAAACTACTGAGTTCTCAAAACTAAACTCACAGGTTCTCTACCCGATAGACACTTTTGTATATGTTGGCTGTACTGGCATTTATATACACACAGTATTTATAAAGTACATACAGAAACATCTCTCAATCCAACTCGATCTATCAATTGTACTGCAATAAGAAGAGGCCACAGCTTGCTCCTTAGGGTGTAACAATTCACATTAATGAGCTCAGTGGAATGAAATAATGCTTTTTAATGTATTTAATTCTTTTGAAATCTTTACTTTTCTGTTTGTAGAACTCCTGCACTTGTGTTATTACTGACCTTGGTTATATACTGTATGCTTCTTACTGTTTTAGTATTTTCTAATACTCCTAAATATAATTTCTGAATAAAACACCAAGAAAAAGAATATCACTGTCTTTGATTTGTTTTTTTATGTTGTTTTGAGGAGGGGTGGGAGTTGCAGACTTTAGGAAGGTTCTAAGGTGAAGAACAAAAGGATACACTGAATGTATTGAGGTAGTGCTACCTACTGTAACAAATTTACACAAAAATGTAAAGTGACTTAATAGAGTAGATATTTATTTCCTGTCGATGTCAATTATCCTGAGCGGTTCTGGGTGGGCAGAAAGGGAAGGAGTTGGGGAGCTGTGCTCTGCTCAGTCATTCAGGGATCTAGGTTGATGCGTATTTTCAACATATGACTTTCAAGGTAAGTTTGTTGTCTTCAAAATGTAAGTGGAAAAGAAGAGAAGGGACAACACCCATCACTTCTTAACACACTCCTGATGGATCACGAGAATTCTCGTGTTTTCTGTTCTAAGGCTTGTAGCCAATCACAAGAATTCTTTAAAAAGATATTGGTTTGTAAGAACATGTAATAAATAACTTCAAAATACAATGGGTATTTAATTTTAAAGCATGCCTTTAACATTTATGTAAAATGTTTTTTGTACCCGTTCAATAGAAACTTATTTGGCCACTGGGCAAAGCTAGCAATAAAACTACTGGTCTGCAATGTGTTAAGATCCTTAGTGTGAAAGTGACACAATCTATTTCCCTCACTTCCCATTGGTGAGAAGTAGTCACATGGCCCAATGTAAATGCATGAAGAGCTGGGAAATGTAGTTCATGACTGGCAGACATTTTCCAACAATTATCTCTATATATAAAAGCCCAGTGACTGGAACAGCAGAATGACCAGAATAACCAGAACGACTGGTGGCTATGACATGCACTGCGGTAGCCAACCAGCCTGATCTGGGCCCTGATCATTGCCCCCCTGAGCCGGCCTGGACCCCGATCGGCCCCCAACACCCCTATCACGGGCGGCGCCTGCTGCCAACTATCCGTGGCCCCTCCCCCCGAGCCGGCCCTGTCTGATGGATCCCCATCGGGGCGGGCCAATTGGACCCCACCCATGCACAAATTCGTGCACTGGGCCTTTAGTCTACTATGAAAAGTAAAAGCATGAATGTTGATGGACAAGTAGCTGTGTCTGCATATAAAACCCATGTCCTAATAAAACCTTTAATAGGAGAGTATTTAGGACAGGATGCCTGACAGAACATGGCTAGGCATTTCATACCTATTCATACCACATAAATTCCTCCTGGGGTAGTAACACAGGGTACTGTGGTGCATACTTGATGCATGGATGGAGCTACCTTAAGGTCATGTGAATCTTTCATGGGGTGGAGCTTCAGAGATAGGGGTTGAGAAGATGGAGCAGAAAATAGCAGGAGCTACCTTCTTCTATACAGTGTAATAGGAAATGCGGTTCCTGATGTTTGGCTATAATCCTCACTGCTCCCAGGACTATGGTATGCAGGGAGCTAGGCAGGGGAGCGATGGGCTTAGGGAGAGGATAAAACAAGATGCTTTTGCATCACCTCGTGTTTTCACCAATAGTACAAATAAGACTTGGCTGGGACTCCAGTCTTCCTCATACTAATCTTTCCTATCTCTTAAAGAAACAAATCTTTCTAATACTCTTGAAGTGTTCTCATTGGAACTAAACAGGTACTTTCAACTTGTTTTTAAAATGTTACATATCATTCTAGACATGCAAGTCTAAATGTCCAGACATTCTAGATATCTAAGATATGTAAGAAATACAAACATAATTCAAATTATTTTAAAAGGACCTGTTACATGATCACCCCAGATAATCTACAGAAAATTTTCTTCATACAGTTTAAACAAGATCACTATGATGAACTGTCTTGCTCACTATCTATTTTTATGTCCTTCTAGCTAGGATGCCTTTCTGTATGGCAGAAGCCAGAATGATTGAAAATTACATTTCCTAGAATACTCCAAATCTAAGCTCTGGATTTTGCAACAATTAGATCCACCCTTGAGAAATGTGGAAGACAAAAATGAGGTGGAAGTCCTCTTTCTGTTACTTTTGTCTGTTGCTGTTAAGAAAGACCAGAGTGTTGAATTTTCTGCACTGCAGCGATGTCCCTGGGTCCAGTTACTAGTTTCACGGAAGTGAAGAAACAGTTGTAGTGTCAGCAGACATCACAGGCAGTGCTCCAGAGTTTAGTCAATAGCTTTGAGGGTGTGTAGGGACAGGAGCCACAACAGTGGCAGTGGCTTCCTGGACTGTAGCTACAGTGGTGTGTGCTTGAACTCGACCAATTTCCATGCCTTTTTGACTACTGCAGAGGCAGCAGCAGCCTGGACCATTCAGCATTCCTGTCCTGTAAGGCATTCCCAGGGGACAGGAATAGGAAATGCCCCAGCAGCCCTTCTAACAATTTTGTATCCATAATCCCCCAATTACTTCATCCCCTTGCTTAGCATAGCTAGGAGAGTTTTGGTTTTCTGCACCTGCCAGAAAAACCCTTCTGACCATCTCTTTGTGTCAAATTCTAGCCATCCTCCAAAACTGAGAGGAATCCTAATTCCCAGCCCATCTCGAGAGAATCCTTCCTTTTTCTGAACTCCTTTTGCTGCTTCAGTGTGGTAGGGGACAAGATATTTGTATATTTCTATCCTTGATTTTAGGAACTTACAGTTTTAGCATTTTTGTTTGCAAACAAATGGAAGCCCACTTACAGTAGTATAAAGGGGATAATTTATTATAAGAATGTAGAGGCATCTCACAGAAAACAAGGACAGGACCTGCAGTCAGTAGGTGTCTACCTGGAGTCATTTACTCCATAGAGTAGAAATAAGAAAGTAGAAAGCCTTTGAGAAACCAGGCAGCTACCTTTTCTCTGCCTCCATCTAGAACAGGGGTGGGGAACTTTTTTCTGCCAAGGGCCATTTGGATATTTATAACATCATCAGCAGGCCATACAAGATTATTAACTTAAAAATTAACCTGCTATATTTGGTCAAACATTTAATTAACTCACCCCTAATGCCTTGGCAGGGCCAGACCAAATGATCTCCCGGGCCTTAAATGGCCCGTGGGCCAGATGTTTCCCACCCCTCACACTTCCTGCACACCTGCGTCTTCACCATCTCCTCCTACTCGTTTCCTGCAGACTGCTTGTTTCTCCTGGTGCAGCTCATTAATTTATGATATGGTAGTCTGCAGGTTGCCTCCCCAGTACTCTCTGTCTCCTACTTTTGTAGGATGGGGCGCTACTCTCTAAGCGCATTGTACCTGAACTTACAGATGGACTCCACCCCTTCCTTCCTCCCTCCCTCCCTCCCTCCCTCTCTTTCATCATTCCTTCCATCATTCTTTCCTTCCTTCATCATTCCCAACAGCAGTTGCTGAATCTGTGCTATGGACTGGGATGGGAGGAAGGCATGGTAAATATTAGAGCTGCCTAACGTTCATTTTGCTTCTGGATAAAAGTTGGTTTATATTTCATCACCCATTTGAACTGAAACATAACTGAGTAACTCATTTGGCCAATAAAGCATGAACAAAAATGCTCAGACTGAGTATGTGGCTCCTCATGTCTTTTCACTCTGGCTCTACAATTGTGGAAGCCAGAATGGAGATGATGGCTGCCTCTGTGAGTATGGGACTCCCAGCAACTACCATGAGCAGAGCCCCCTTGTCAATTCATGATGAACAATTAGCATAAGTGAGAACTTTTGTATTTAAAGCCTATTGCACTGACATACCTTTGCTTGAGAAGCTCACAAACTAGTAGTAAGACAATTGGGAAGCTTGGTCTAAAAATATTCTGTAAATGACCAAGTAAGTACTTAGGGTTTAAAGAAAAATAAAACATCATCTCTCCTCCAGCCTCTCTCCTATTCCTATGTTTGATTCTGGTGTCCATATTTGAACACTTTCAGTCTAGTAGCATTGACCAAACCTCCCACAAGTCCTAAGTGGGTTACCTCTAAATGAGTTAGTCTGCAAGACTGGAATAATATGACATGAAGAAATTTACAATTTTGTGTATTCCCTAAAATTTTGACTAATCAAGAACATTTGCAGCAGAGGAAATACTTCCCCCCCCCCCCCCCCAACCTCCTATTTGTTTTCTTGTTAAACAATTTCAAAGTAAAGAACTTCACTACTTGGTAATGTCAACACAACAGGAAAAAATAGTTTATGTTAACGGGGTATTCTTGCTTTTACTTCTATAAGGTACACTGGTAAAATATGTTAGAGGAGCATTTTTTAACCCCTTCTTCCTTGTTCTTAGTTACCATCTGCCTATTTTCATGCATACGTTTATCTAACAGAAACCATAGACCTTTTCCCCGCCTTCCTTTCCCAGTCTCATCATAATATAAACTTATCTTTACTTCCTGCCCTCACAATAAGGTCTGCCCTCTTGGACTCCAAACCAACTCCCGAAATTAAATTTCATAAGTGCTAAACTTTAACTAGGTTAGGAGGCTCAGGATAAAGGCAAGACAGTGCCACACAAACAGCCACTTGAGCAGCATTTCTAACTGGACCAGGGGGTGACCATGACCTGCTGTGAAGGATGGACATCCTGCAATGGATTCAGCCTGTTGGTTCTACTTCTGTCGGGAGTAGCTCTCAACGCAATACCTCTCATTGTCAACAGACTTGAGGAAGGCGAATTTTTTAAAAACCCCATCTCTTGCTTTGAGTGGTGGTTCCCAGGAATTATAGGAGCAGGTCTGATGGTGAGTAACTTTTATTTGACTCGATGTGGAGAAAAGTGCTTTACCGAAGTCCTATAGACCATCTTTCAGACTTACAGTGAGCTGAGCTGTGTCTTGACTTAAGATACAGTGAGGAGTGGTGGTATGGTATTCATTTATATTGGTTATCAATGAGGAATGACAACTTAAATAAATTAAATATGTGGTACAGGCTAGGGAGCTTGATCAAAAAAAGATTAAATTTGATAAAGGTTGGTTGGGCTGCCCTGGCCAGTTTTTCTCAGTAGTTAGAGCATCAGCCCAAGGACTGAAAGGTCACGGGTTTGATTCCTCAGTTGCAGGTTCGATCCCTAGCCCTGGTCGGGGCTCATGTGGGAGGCCACCAACCAATGTGTCTCTCTCATGTCGATGCTTCTCTCTCTCTGTCTCTCTCCCTTCCACTCTCTAAAAATCAATGGAAAAATATTGAGGGTTAAGAAATGAAGTTGGTTGGGTTATTACCTAGCACATTTCTTTGCACTAGGGCTGCTCTTCCAAGTTTTATAGTGTTAGGGAACTTTTGAATGAATTCCCTCAACTTTCCTTTGCTGAAGCCATGCTCAAGGTATTCACAGGGAATACAGCAGATGTGGGAAGCGCTCAGTAGGAATGAGAAGAAACATTCTGGATGATGATAATTGTGCAGCATGAATATGGTGTTGCCTGCACCAAAGGGAGTTGGCCTAAGAGATTTGGGGCCTGAAATTCTGGCTCTCTGACCTCAATGACTTCTTGACTCAGATCTTACATATACCAGGACATCATGGTGCTTGTTGAATGTTAAGTTTGATAATTACTGATCAGTCTATCTTTGTTGATGTCTGCAGCAGAGCAGTGTAATACATAACTCTCCAATGTATCACCCGATAGATTTATAGACCCTCTCCTGGGAATTCTGATGCAGTGGCCTGGGTAGGACCCACCTGTGGAGAGGAATAAATACTGTTTTTGGACCTAGCAGAGAATCTCAGCTCTAATTATGTCTCTAATATATTTCTCTTTGCAAGTCACTTATCCTATGATTTTGTTTCCATGCTCATAAAATGGGGATGTGGATACTGAAGTTTGGAAATTCAGCATTCAAGAGGCTGCTTTTGTTTGTTCTACCACTTGGGTGCTACCTAAAGGGTCTGGTTAATGTCAGAAAAATGAGCCTTTGTTTAGATGTGTGTTCGTGTGTGTGTGTGACAGTTCAATTACCTATATTATCAAAGTGTTGTACAGATGCTGAAACATGGAGATTTTTAAAGAATTTCCAGACACTGTTTTCTACCTGCATCCCTAATACTTAATGATGATCAGTGACTACTGCTGGTCTTATCCCCAGACTAATGTGAAAACACTCTTGAGTGGTTATACATTAATCTTTAGAGAAATATTTGTTCTTCAGCTCATACACTGGACTTGAGACTACTCTGGCTTCAAAAAGCCACTCCAGTAAAGCATCCCCCAAAAGTTGATGGTTTCTGTACCTTTAATATCATGAGCAATATATTCACCCTGCTTGGTAGAAAGAGGTACTTACAGGAAAAGCTTTGGGGAAATTGTGGACTTTTTCTTCAAATTGCCAAGAACGTTCTCTTTCAGGCTGAGAGAAAGCACAGAGCCCAACACAGTGATGCAACTGCAAATCTTGTTTGCTCTGCCCTTCCAGAGGCTTCTGTCTACTTGAATAGTGTGAGCTTCCTTTGCATCGGCTTAGACAGAAGCCAGGCACAGCTGGCCAAGACTTAGCAACAGTGGCAATTCCCATGAAGCTCCTAAAAGTTCCCATGTTCAAACAATCCATTTAGAATGACTCGTGTAGCTTTAGATACAAATGGACTTTACCACAATACAAACAGATTTCTTGCCAGCATGAAAGGAGCCTGATGAAGAAGGCAGGGGAGCAGGGGGTGAAGAGGACAAAGGCATAGAGAAAGGCACAGAGACCACTGCTAAGTGCTAACTACTGGGTTCATGCTTTACAATGTTATCTCATCTACTCTCTATAATAATCTGGCTGAGCGGTTATTATCAACTGTATTTTAACAGACAAGCAAACAGAAGGTTAGGAGGGTTAACAAGATCACACAGTAGTTGTGAGACCCAGTTCCAGACTTATCTGACCCCCAAGTTCTGTTTTCCTCAGGATTAGCACCATAATCCACCTGTTTCAGGCTAACCAAGGGGGATGGTGCAATTCATAACTTAATCCATAAACTTAAGTCACCAGGAAACTGAAGCACGGAAAGGTTCTATAAACCTGTGAAAGTTCCAGAGAATCTGCACTTCCTTGTTCCGTGACTAAATTTACTTAATTGCCCTCCATAAATATTAACGAAGAGTACTACACAAGTCTATCTCTATTACTCAGTGTGGCAGAATGCCATCAAAGCATCAAACAACTCTTTGAAAAGTTCAATAGGCACTTTACAGTGAACCTCAAACTCTAGACTAGGTTCACAAGCAAACAGGTGGGTGACAGAAGGGCTCAGAAGACAGGTGTATTTTCCTGGTCCTCAGCTATCTATACTCTATAGGGTTTTAATAGTCTACAGCTCTCCTGTCCTTCATTATAACAGATACATCTATATTTATATATAGTGTGGAAGAATACCTTTTTAAAGGGAATTGTGTCCTTTCCAACATCTGTCAAAATACTGAACTCTCAATATACTCATAAATACACAGAAAAGTGAGTAAAGAACTGTGTGATAAACACTTTTGTTGTAGTTTTTGAAATCTTTCCAAAATTGCTTTAACATTTTAAATTGGTATTGCTTCAAAACCAGATTTCGTGGGAAGTAATAAATAACAACAACTATGGAATTAATTACTGATTACTTTATAAAATACATTCATTGTGTTTTTATGACTTACCCAAAAGAGGTGAATCTTTTTATCTTTTGAAATCATGACTAAGAGTGTTATGCAATTATCTTCAACTATTTTATGTTAAGTGAAAAAAATCAATAAATATCATCTTTCATAGCACTAAAAAGAGACTTAAAATGTTCCTAAGAAAAAACAGGGGTGGGCAAAAGTAGGGTTATAGTTGTAATACAAATACATTAATACATAATCCTATCTAATAAGAGACAAACATGGTAATTGACCATACCTTTGCTATGCCTCCCATTGGCTAATCAGCACGATATGCAAATTAACCACCAACAAAGATGGCGGCTAATTTGCATACTGCAGGCAGGGCGGGACAGCGCCATACCCCCTGCCCTGCCGCCATCTGGGCCTGCTATCTGCGACCCGGGGCAGCAGGTGTCCGTGTGCGACCCGACCCAGGGCGGCCGGGCGGTGCAGCAGCGATCTGCCAGCCCACCTGGGCATCCGTGTGCAACCCGACCCGGGGTGGCCGGGCGTTGCAGCAGCGATCCGCCGGCCTGCCCGGGCGTCCCGTGTGTGACCTGCCCGAGGCGTCCCGTGTGCAACCCAATCTGGGGCGGTGCCCCAACCCCTGGATCGGCCCTGCTGTGTGTGTGACCCGGGGAGGCGGGGCAGGCACTGAGGGATCGGGCCTGCCATCTGCCACCCAGGGAGTGGGCCTAAGCCAGCAGGTGGTTATCTCCCGAGGGGTCCCAGACTGTGAGAGGGCACAAGTGGGGCTGAGGGACACCTCCCCCAGCCCCTCTCCCACGCCAGTGCACAAATTTTTGTGCACCGGGCCTCTAATCCTATATAATAAAAGGGTAATATGCAAATCGACTGAATGGAGGAACTACCAGTTGCTATGATGCACACTGACCACCAGGGGGCAGACGCTCAATGCAGGAGTTGCCCCCTGGTGGTCAGTGCACTCTCACATGGGGAGCACTGTTCAGCCACAAGCTGGGCTGACAGCTGGTGAGCGCAGTGGCCTGCCTCTGCGGCAGCGCTAAGGATGTCTGACAGGGAGCAGGCCTAAGCCGCAGTTGGACATCTCCCAAGGGCTCCCATACTGCGAAAGGGCGCAGGCCAGGCTGAGGGTTCCCCCTCCCCCCCAAGTGCATGAATGTCATGCATCGGGCCTCTAGTTAATGATTAATAATGCAAAAATAAACTGTGTTTCGGGTATTCACAACTATATACTTGCTTTTCCCATCCCTGTATTAAGGCCATTTGATATAAGATTAACTGTAAACCTGATCTTAATCACGCTTATTCATTGAGTACACTTATTATACAATGGTAATTCATCAATTATTAAGTCTGAGAAAAAAATGTTGAATGTTAAACAAGTTAGGTGTTTGTGTAACAAGCATTTGCAAAATATAGGGTTTTTTTTGAAATATATTTTATTGATTTTTGCAGAGAGGAAGGGAGAGGGACAGAGTTAGAAATATCGATGAGAGAGTACTATCGATCAGCTGTCTCCTACACACTCCCTACTGGGTATGTGCCCGAAACCAAGGTACATGCCCTTGACCGGAATAGAACCTGGGACCCTTCAGTCCGCAGGCCAACGCACTATCCACTGAGCCAAACCGGTTAGGGCAAAATATAGTTTTTATACTTGTGATGAGCTGTGGCTTTGGGTTGCTCTCAGGGTCAGGTACTTAGAGGATCCCTAGGGTTTGAATTGTGTTACCGAGTTTCAGTGGTCCATAGCTTTTCTGTACTGCATTTGTAAGTCATACACTCATTTCTAAAACTGCATAAAAGGATGGGTTTCTGTAAGGAAGAATGAACAATACTACTTCTTTATAAAAGCAAATGACTGTCAGGGCTGTTAGTTTCACAAAAACTCTCATGCATTCAAATGTGCTTAGGAATTAAAAAAAGAGTATTCTCATAAGTACTAATTTTGACAGATTATCTGGAAGATTTATGACTCAGTCACACATACACCTATACACTTTCTCATATTTTAATATCCATTCCTTAGAGAGCATTTCAATTTCTACAGCTCTGAACAGGCAAAAGAGCTGAAAAACAGTGAGTTGTGATGTAACAAAGATGTGTTGACATGCCATGAAGTCAACTGGGAGGGGACTTCATGGCATGTTATTATTACTTTATAAAACCCTTTGCAAGGGAAGAGAACTATAAAAATAAATATTCAGCATCTCTGAAATAAATCCTAAAAAGTCAGCAGAGTTTAATTTACATCAATACGTAAAATGAAATGATTCATCCCCTTAAGCTGTAATTTAATGTTGATCTAACTTTCTCCTAAGAGATTAATTTTATAAATCAGCGATTGATAATTTTTTTTCTGTAAAAAAAAACAACATATCATGAATATTTTAGGCTTTGAGAGCCAGACAGTCCCTCTCACAGCTATTCAACTGCACTGTTGGTGTGAGAGTAGTCGTAGACAATATAAGTGAATGGGCAAGGCTGAGTTCTAATAAAACTTTATGACAAAGAAGTGGTGGGCCATAGTCTGCCAGTTCCTGTAAATGAATTGTTTCTTAAGCTCAGAAGGCAGTATAGCTTATGAGTACGACAAAAGAGATTTAGTCCATTAACACTGACAACCTATTTTGGGGCTACATTTTTCCTCCCTTTTCCTCTGAGCTCTTAGCTCCACCCCAGAATGGCTGGGCTGCCCTACATACATGTGACCTTTGAATTATAAAGGTGTTGGAATTCAAGGTAATATGTAAGCCAAGTTTGATAACAATACAAAGTGTTCTCCACAAGAGCCATGGGGTCAGCACATGGTCAGAGGGGGTGAAGTTTGTTAGGAAAGCTGCCTTGTCAGGCATTAAATGCTAGACCTGCTCTGGAAAAGCAAAGGTAGATGTAGTCTTGGGAAAAAGAATTTGGGGAAGGAACGGAGGACAATGAGATGAGCCGGTTGGGGGGGGCGGGGGCGGGGGCAGATGAGAATGAACCAACTCTGTGAAGGAACAGAGGAGAACTAGAAGAATTATCCAGTGTGGATAGCGGTGAAGAGTCTGGGCTTTGGAAACCAAATGCCTCGCTTCAAATCCAAACTCTTCCACTTTCTTAGAGAAGTTACTCAAACTTTCTATGCCTCAGTTTTCTCATTGTAAGATGAGGATAAAAAGAGGCTGGTTGAGGCCAGAATGAACTGAAACATGTACAGCACCTATGACAGTGCCTCGCATGTCATCAGAACTCAATAAAATGTTAGAAAATAAGGGCAGGAGGAAAGACAGAACTAACTACTCAAAGGCAGCTGTGCTGAGGTGGCAAAACCCCCACCTTATGGCTAAAATTTCTCAAGTGGAAGGGAAGTAATTTACAGCCCACTCTTCAATGACACAAAGCTTCTTCCAGTAAGAATTTCTAGTCACAGCTGCTGACTAGATAGGACTGAAAATTTAAACTAAGTCCTCAGAATGTGAGGTCGCTTCTTAGAGCGTTCCCCGGCAGAATATATTTCCCTTGATACAGAATGCAGTATGTACATGATTGCTGAACATCATGTGTAAAGGAGTAGAAAGCAGAATGCGGAACCAAAAATATTTCCCAAATCCTAAGCTGGGAACCAGAGAGATGGCAGTGACCCAGGAGTGAGAGGAAAGTTAGGGAAGAGAAAGGAGTGGTGATGGAATTCTTAGTTCCCAACTGTCAGGCAAACAAAACCAGTAATTTCCTTTCTGGATGCTTGCCAGATTCAGACAGCTTTTGGGAAATTAGATAGTGGCTGCAGATTATAATAACTAAAAGAAAAAAAGTGAATTTTAGATGACATAACCAATTCTTTCAGAAATACTCCTTCCAAAATAATGACTAAATAACTCACTCAATTTAAAATCCAAGTCTCTCTAGCCCAGCTGGTATGGCTTAGTGGTTGAACTTCGACCCATGAACCAGGAGGTCAAGGTTGGATTCCCAGTTAGGGAACATGGCGAGGTTGCAGGCTCCGTCCCCAGTAAAGGGTGTGCAGGAGGCAGCTGATCAATGATTCTCTCTCATCATTGATGTTTCTATTTCTCCTCTCATTTCCTCTCTCTGAAATCAATAAGAAAACATATTTAAAAAAAATAAAATCCAGGTCTCTCTAAAGATGACCCAGAGTAAAGTGATGTAGATGGGAGAATTTGAAACTGCTCTCCTGAAATCCCACTATCCCTTCCAGCTCTTTAATCTTTAGGGTTGAAATGGAATCACAAGATCAAGGACGTTGCCACACTTCCTTCTTGTTCTCTTGAGTCTTGATTTCCCACAACTGCTGGTAAATAGGAGGCAGAGATGACTGCTTTCTCATCTGATGAGAAGTAGTAAGACTCATCTTTCCTGTTGATGTAATTTCCAGGCTATTCCAGCAACAGCAATGTCTTTGGCAGCGAGGAAAAGAGCGTGCTGCAACAACAGAGGCGGGGTGAGTACCGAGCAGCGAGAGGAGAGGGAGAAAGTGCACCAACCCTATGGACAGCTGAGCAAAGCCACTTGGGGCTTCGGTAGCTACCAAATCACTGTGTGGTTCCAGTGGCAGGACCACAGTCTTAGGAAAGTCCTAGTAGGATGCTTGTATGATGATACAGAAAGTGTGAGGGTTTTTTTTTTTGTTTTCTCCATAAAAGTGTAACTTTGGAGCCAGCCTCACACCTCTCCCCAATCTTCAGTTTCACTATCTAAAGGTTTTCAAAGGAAGGAGATTTAGAAATCACACCCAGAGCTGCAACCAATTTCAGAATAACAAGACTTGTTATTTTTGTGCTGTGTATAAAATACTTAAGGAAAATGTAACCTCAGTTCTCTCATGCATATGAAAGATTGGTTTGCTAGGCTCGGAATGCTCATCGCTTGATGCGATCAAATTGAAGAAGATTTCTAACATTTAGTACATACCTATTATGAATAAGATTTTAACTAAGTTAAAAGGAAAATAATGAATACTTATTAAATAATGAATACTGTCACTATGCTCAGAACAGATTCAAATAAGTTATCTTATTTCTTTCAAAACCCTTTAGTTTTGAAATATGATCAGCTTTATTGACTGAGAAACTGATGCTCAGAGAAAGCAAATAACTTGCCAGTGTAGCACAGCCAGTAAGTGAACTTTTATCTCAATCCATCAGACTCTCAAAGTCACAATGTCTACACTACTGATGCCACGAACATTGTTAATAACACTGTGTGCGGGCTCATAATTCTCTAAGGAAGGCGTAGACGAATAAATGAGCACTCACAGTGAGTTCCTGGCTGAGCTTAGGGTTTGAAAGCGATGGTTCTCAGCCTGATGGGGATGTTAGAATCACCAGGGAGGATCTTAAAAATATCTCTCCACCTCCACCCCCTTCCCCTCAGATGCAGCATCAGCATTTTTCAAAAACAATCTAGGTGACTCTAATGTGTTCCCAGGGGTGAGAACCACTGTTTAAAGAGATACATATTTAGATTAATATTACACATTTGTATTTTTAAAAATAACCCTTTTCTGTCATTTGATATCTAGGGTTATAACTACTTTGCTAATTATTTAGTCTCTCTTTGTTCCTGATACATTGCAGGTAGTCAGTCAATCTTAGTTTTTAGTTTCCCTTCCTTGCGCTTTTCTTTTTAAACTATTATCCCTTGGAGTTTGATTTTGCATTACCTCTATGTTGTATTCCAAACATTCGTGTGTTTTTAAAAAATATGTTTTTATTGATTTCAGAGAGGAAGGAAGAGGGAGAGACAGAAACATCAATGATGAGAGAGAATCATTGATTGGCTGCCTCCTGAACGCCCCCCACTGGAGATCGAGCCCGCAACCCAGGCATGCGCCCCCAACTGGAATCGAACCTGAGATCCCCCAGTCTGCAAGCTGACATTCCATCCACTGAGCCAAACCAGCCAGGGCCAAACATTCTTGAGAAAGATATCCTGAAATATTTCTGAATCCTCAAACTTAAAGACATCAGAATACTTATATATTTTTCTCTCAGATCATATTTCCATTAAGAATATCTCCCTGCCCCCTGCACATATCCTGTCATGACAAATTTGTCATCTTTTCAATGACTATTTTTCTCTCTCCTTTAGGGACAGAGAGTTGAGAATAATCAAACCACCTTTTCACGCAGGTGTTGGGCTTGACTCACTGGCCAAGGGTGGGGGGCAGCGTGTAATAATAGTGGTGCTGGCCATTAAATCACCAGTTTATACTGATTAAAGTTTTTAGGCACTTTCCTCACCAGCCATGTGAGGACTGGTGTTTAAGTCATATCTTGTATCTTTCAAGTATATACCAAAGCATCATAAAAGTGGCAAAGGCTAGATCTTGGGAGGGAGGGAAGAGGTGGTCCCCAAGACTTGTCCTCTATCTTAACTGTTCCCACTATATCCCCTACTTGAACTGTTCCCTGCTCCTTCCCTTTATCCATTTATTGATTTTGCTTCTGAATACTTAGGTTTTCCTGAGTCATTTAAATGAACCCCAAGTCTAGGGGAAATACAGATGTTGGAATCACTTTCTAAAGCCAGGCCTCTCCGCAGTGATGAGAAATCAGAAATCATAGATGACCAAAATATAAACACAGTGACGCTTCTTGACGAGCAAACTGAACAGTAGTGTGGGAGAAGCAGGATTTGAATCACACTCAAACCCATCATTCTGGGCTTTTGGCTGGAAGGAATGTAGTTAGTGATTAGACCTGAGCACTCAAGTTTACCAGCCGAGAGGTCCTGACACCTTGCCAACCTCCCTGGACTGCATTTTCTCAACCATACGATGGGAATAATAGCATCCATCTCGTGGGGTTACTGAAAGGATAGCAAAGCCCAAGCTCCCTCGACACACACTGTATACATAGTCACTTACTCTGCCTACCCTTTTTAAGGGCAGGTCTAAAGAATGCAACAGGTGACCCCTCGAGGAGCTGTGATATTACCCCATCAAAGGAAAAGAAATCCTTCCCTTATTTCTGCAGATTTACAAGTCATAATTAACAGTGATTAACGTAACACAAAACTTTTTGGAAACCAACTTTCATTTGGGCCATAATACTTCCTATTCCCAAATCTCATGCTTGCTTTCCTGTGCTGATTCACAAAATGAAAGATGCTTACAGTCTTTCCCTCTGACTCAGTGGTGGTGCTGCACCAAAATCAGTTGCATGCACCCTCTGCCCCACACGCCCCTGCTCCCAGGGGGACATTTACAATGTCTGGCAACATTTCTTGTTGCTACACCTGGGTGTGTGTGTTAGCGGCACCTAGTGGGGAGAGACAGGAATGCTGCCCAACATTGTACCATGCACAGTAAAGGCCCCAACAGCAAAATGCCCACAGGCCAGTTGTGCTGGGATCAAGAAGCCCTGTTGTAACTCTACACTGTATCGATCACTGCAAAATGCTGACCTCAGGCCACTTTCAAGATCAGGGCCAAGTCCAGACTAAAGTTTTAGGAGTCAAGAGAGCGGACATCAAAGTGTGGGTGCTGATGATCTAGTCAAGGTTCTTTCTATGAAGTAGGAAGTACACAGAATATGACCGAGGAACCAGATCTCAGTGCTCAGTTAAAATGGACAAGGGCAAGACCAACACTCCTTTAGTGATTCAACAAAATGGCAGACTTTGCCCTCTGCCTTCTTCTATAATTCACACCCAATAAAACTGTGATCTTAACATCTAGGGCTACAAGGTGGCCAGAGAAGGGCAACCGTAGATCTGATGCTGAAACTTGAAACAGACCAAGAACATGTAATGATGACATGTGCACATGAACTACCTTATTTTTCAGATGTTTCTTTCATCATTTCTGAATATAATCACAATACTTGGTGCTGTGTTCTGCCTGCTGGTATCCATGCAGGCTCTCTTGAAAGGTCCTCTCATCTGTAATTCTCCAGGCAACAGTACCTGTGAATTTTCAGTAGACAAATTAAGGTGAGTGACCTTTCCCTGATTGTCTTACACCGAAGCTACTTAGATTAGAATAATGTGGTGCTCACACAGCGACTTTTTTTTTTTTTTTTTAATGAAACTACTGGGACAGATTTTATGGATTTAGCATATTAATTCCAACTGGCAAAAGCTCATAAAAAGTGGAGGAATCACTACATTCAGAATATTTCGGGTGTGGTCTTGTTGAAAAGGATAATTGACTCAGATGGCTTATCCTTGCCTTAAAAATTCCTGGAAATACACAGCAGAAGCTTAACTTTCACCTTCAGAGAATGGTGATGAGGAAGCCCTGGGGAAGCACTGACGTTCCACACTTCTGAACTAATGAACTGTGTAAGCCCGAAGCACAGATTACTTCTATACTTTAAAAAATTGAATAGAAACCAAATAAATAAAATCTAGAGCCTTACTTATAAGCCCTAAAAGAAACCTAGCAGCAGATGGATTATGGGGACACACTATAAATAGATGTGTGGATAGGAATGAATTAAAAGTTTAAGTCACTTAGTAACAAATAATAATGAAGAGTTACAAGTAAATGGTTCCTTTCAGTGTTGTAAGATGGTTTTGTGCCTGCACCTAAGCACAATGTCAAAAACTGGAACAAAAAAACAATCTAATTCATTACTTCTCTCTATATTAGAGAATAACCAGACTTCCAGTTACAGAAAAAATTTCCCCCTCCTTTTCCTTTATCTTACATTAAAAAAGATAAATCTCTCAAAACTTTCATACAACTGTTGTTAAGAATCACAATCCAGACACTCCCTTTACTAAAGGATCTGAAATCTAAAATTAGAGAGATTTCAACCACAGATGCTGCACACGTTCTTTCAGTCTGTAGCAGATGACAGCTCACCATGTATCAGGCTAAGCTCTGGAGGTAACAGAACTCAAGGTATTCCCACTCTAGTTGGGGTGATAGACAGTTACAGAGAGTAAACGGTTACACACGAGGGATCCCAGGCTTGCTGCAAACTTCCATTTGTTTTTCCAGGTAGACTTGCAGTTGTTGGTACCCAAAATGCAAACTCACTATTAGCCTACTGTATAGTGAACCAAAGAAAAATGACCTCAGGATAGATATGTTAGGGCAAAATGTTTTTCATAATCCATACCTTGTTACAATGGGCACAAATCACTTTAATCACTCATATTATTTTTTTATTGGATTTACTAGGGTGACATTGGCTGATAAAAATTATATAGGTTTCAGGTATAATCATAGTATTAACATGTCTCTCTGAGTAAAAATGGTACCTCTGGTTTAAGAGCAGATGCCACTGTGGTTTTGCACTAAGAATCGAGCTCCTTCAAAGGGGGAGCTCCTTTATTTTCACATCTTCAGCAAGTAGAACGTCTGCATAAATAGTCTGAACCACATGCAATTGTTGATATTCAACCACTTTTGACATAGAAAACATTTTTTGGTTTTTTGTTAATCCTCACCCGAGGACATTTTTTTCCATTGATTTTTAGGGAGAGTGGGAGGGTGGGGAGGGAGAGACATCCATGTGAGAGACACATATTGACCAGTTGCCTCCTGCACACACCCAGACCAGGGCTGGGAATGAATCTGTAACCGAGGGATATGCCCTTGACTAGGAATCGAACCCAAGACCCTTCAGTCGAGGGCCAACACTCTACCATTGTGCCACACTGGCCAGGGCTACATAGAAACAGTTTGTTGAAAGATGGGATAGATAATGAACAAAAAGCTTTAACCTAGTATAGTATATAGACACATACCCAGAAAGCCTGATCTTAGCTATAATTTCTAGGCACATTTCAAAAGCACTTTGTTTTACTATACTTTCCTGGGCATAATGTTGCATTCTTTTGATGGCCACAGAAATTCTTAAACATCTTACCTTTTATTTTTCTGGAAGGATTTATCCCCAATCCTTCAATCTACAGTGGTACTTCAATGGATCTTGCATAGCTCCTAACAGTTTAAATTCTTCCACCACGAATAACACCATGGCCAGTGACTTGAAAAAATACAACTTGCAAGAAAAGAGGCACAAGACTATCCATTTCTCAGTATTTGTAGGCCTACTGCTTGTGGGGATCCTTGAGCTCCCGTGTGCACTCAGTCAGATTGTCATCGGTTTCCTGGGCTGTCTGTGTGGAGTCTCCAAGCGAAGAAGTCGAATTGTGTAACAAAATGGAAATATAAGCAGTTTGAATCATCTGAGAATTACATTTAAAAGATATCCTTTTAGAAGTTAGAAGTTCATTAACAGAACATTAGCTAGAAAGTTGTATTAATCCTTCTAGTCCAAAAGGTTGTTTTTAAGGTGATTTAAAAAAAAAATCAGCCTTTTACATATAATGTTGGTAAATGCAAACCACTTTCACAAGAAAAAGTAAATATCACCAGTAGTTGACTTTGGGGTGCAGTGAAGCTTTCAGTGTGTTTTGAATCCTTTTGTGCTGTTTGAATTTTTTAACTCTACATTCTTGTGTGAGGAGAGGAAAAGAGGGAGGGGAAAGGAGATGGGTGATGGAGGAAGGGAGAACGAGAGGGAACAAGTTATCTTGGAAGTCGAAGTAGGGGACCTTTTTCTTGTATTTCTTTACACTTTAAGAAAAAATAACTATCTAACCTGAATGTAATCAAGTTTTTATATCGAATTCCTCACTTACTGGAAATCCAGGGAGAGAGAGACTCAAATTCTAAAGGTAGGACTGTAAATAGACAATAGCCTTCTGTTTTCAACAAGAAAATGTACAGGGAAAAAACAAGTGGAATGTATTGAGAAAACTATTTTATATTGAGAACAAAGAGATGTTATTCAACTAAATGTATTATGCAGACCTTGTAGGGAAAATAGGGCAAAGCTGTACAGGATTGGTTTGGGTAATATTAAGGATTTATTGTGAATATTTACGGCTGATAATGGCTTTATGGTAATATAAAAAAAAGTCCTTATTTTTTAGAAATGCATGTTTTTGTGTTTGGGGGAAAATGTCATGTTTTTAAAATACGTCAACCAAAAATAAAGCAATTGAAAAATGTTCATTGTTATATATAGGGACAGGAATATAGTGAGTCATTATACTTTTCTATTTTCCTATGTTTGCATTTTTCACAATAATTAAAGAACTATAAATACCTAGAAAAAACCAGTCTTTCAAAAGCTGGTTTCTATAGATCATAATCTTTAAAAGACAACATAATAAAACAGTGAATTCACCATATTAAAATGATATAAAACACTAAAAATCTACAATTTTCTGAATGTGATCATTCCTGCATTTTTTTCCCAATTATTTATGTTCACTGCGCTTCAGGTTGTAGAAATAACTTAGAATACTTACATTATAGCTGCTCCTCAAAATTAGTAACATACAGGCACTTTCTTTCTGAATCCATTTGCTGTGTAAAGACCTTCTCCTCATGCTCTTATAAATCCCAATTTACCCTTAAAGTTTAACTCACATCATTTCTACTTGAGAAAGCTTTCCCAGAGTGCATGATTCCAATAAATCAAGTTAGCACTTACCCAAACTACTATTATCATACCTGTCACAATGTAACATAAATGTTTTTGCTTGTATGTCCATCATTATAAGACAGCAAGGACCAACTAATGCTTCTCATCCATTAATTCATCAGCTCCTTCCTGCTTCAGGTTAGCAAGGCCTCTCTTCTATCCAGGCCCCCAATATCCCCCTGCCCGTCTAATCTCTGGCTAAGTCCTCTTCATCCTTTAGCACAAATATTCCTTTTTCTGAGAAGCCTTCCCTAACCACCTAATGACAAGCAGGTGTCCCCTTACCCTCCCTTAGCTCTCTTTCATTGATAGTACTCACCACAATGGTGATGGCATTTTTATCTGTACTTGCTTCTTAAATTTCACTTTCCCCCATAAGACCATAAGCTCCATGGGTACAGGGATATGTTTCTTTTACCCACTCCTGGTATACTCAGTACCAAGTACAGTGCCTGACACAAAGTAAGGCCACCACTAGAAATATTCTGTGGAATCAATGAATGAATTCTATCTTGGCTACTAGGAATATTCTATTGAATGAACTGATGAATTCTATCTTTAGTACTTAGCTTTCAGCAAAGATTCAATACTTACTAAGTGAATGTCAAACTGCTAATAGCCATAGAATTAAAACACAAGTGACTAACAGGACAGTTCACACTATGTAGCTGAACAACATGAGGGGCAGCGACAGTGCACACAATCTTTGCATCACCCTCGATCAGTGGTCGGCAAACTCATTAGTCAACAGAGCCAAATATCAACAGTACAATGATTGAAATTTCTTTTGAGAGCCAAATTTTTAAACTTAAACTAGGTAGGTACATTGTTATTAACTTAATTAGGGTACTCCTAAGGCCTAGGAAGAGCCACACTCAAGGGGCCGAAGAGCCGCATGTGGCTCGAGAGCTGCAGTTTTCCAACCACGGCCCTAGATGACCCAGTTCTCCAGAGTCATGAAGAGACAGTTTAAGCCTCCCATTCCAGAGGGCACGAGAAAGGATGGCTCGAAGAAGCACAATCAGCTCAAGTAGCTGGTAAGTCATTTCCTTGCTATTTTACTAGTTTGCTGACATGAATTAAGTCCCTAAAAGCCTATGGAGCACCGACCTGTGTTTAGGTATCTTTTGGGGACATGCCAGCTTTGCTCTGGCACCTAAACTTACAAATGCGTATTCGTACACCCCCTCCCCCATGTACTTAGTCATTTACAAAGCTGTTTATTTCTCACTTCCACCTCCATGTTCAATCTTGTTTTGGAATCTTTACACTTTAATTTTTACTGTTATCCACCACGTGAAACACTCCACCCTCTCCCTATCCTTCAGCTGTATCTCAAATTTCTCTTCTTCAATAAAGTTGTTTTTATCATCTTCTAATTCCTTAATAAACCTACTCCCGGCCTCCTCCATTGATTTGTCAATTCCTTAAGAGCAGCACATAGGGTCTTGCTCCTGCCAAGCCCTTAGCTGCATGACTTGCGCCTGAGACAGAGACTTGGGTTCATGTAAGATAAGAGTATGTGATAGAGCTCACAGCATAGTATGATGAAACAAAATCTTCCGATCAACAAATATTGCTTTGGTTGACAGTTTATTAAATACACTGAAATTGTACCTTATTCTGTAGTTTTTGAAATCATTCACACATGAACTTAGTAAAAATGTCCCTTATAGAAAACCACCTGAAAAACTAAAATAAAAGCACACATATTTTACACACATATTAGATAAACTGCTGAAAATATTAGGACTTATTTTAATAATAAAGGTGAAACATGAGGTGGCTTGATTTTATTAGTTCTAACACCAGACCATGACTTTCAGATGTGTTAATGCTGAATGTGGATGCGAGCATGTCTATTAACAAAACTGTTTAACAATGTTTGGGAAACAGATCAAAGTAAAGGATTTTTCTTTTACAGATACTTTTCTAAATCTATTCTCTACCTACCCCCATTCAGAGAATTACTTGTGCAAACTGATGTGGCAAAAAATTAATTCCTTTTAAAAAACAAATCAGAGCCTATTTACACAACATGCAAAGAGAGAATTTTAAGTAGGCGTTATTGCAGGACTAGTTACAAGGGAATACAGCTAAGTGGCAGAATATACCTTTACCTCTTCAAACATGAGTCTTTCCCCTTCCCTTCTGGAAGAAGTACATTTTCAGGGCGTGGACTATAAAATGGCATATTCAATGCAAACACAGAAACAAGGAAGTTTGCAAATTCTTTATATTTCCAGCTGTTGAGACAGTATTTTTTGAGAGCTGAGGTTACTCTAGCGGCGAAACCAGAGCCAGCTATTAAGCAGCCAGAATGCTACCGTAATTGAATACATGACCATTTCTCTTTTAGCACGTTCTTTGTTCTCCTCTTCTAGAAGTTGTAGACGTCGATTTAATTTGATTATCTAAGTGAAAAGCAAAATAGAAGCATTAATGCAAGGAGTGATCAAATTCTTATAAAGTAGTATAATTTGTCAAAATAATTATTATAAACATGAGAAGTTTCATTTGGAGCAAAATAAAAAAAAAACTTATAGAAAAGTTACATATGACAGCTAAGATTCACTTAAATACTCTTCTCTCTTTCCCTTCTCCAAATTTCTGAGTTAGAAAGGGTCTATTTTCCTTCTCTCTTAAAAAAAAAAAATCCTCACCCAAGGATGTTTATTGATTTTAGAGAGAGGCGGTGGGGGGGGGGGGGGGGGGGGGAGAGGGGTGGAGAAAGAGAAACACCAATGGGAGAAATATCAATAGGTTGTCTCCCACATGTGACCCCATGGGGATAGAACCTGCAATCCAGGTAGGGCAGGGATGGCCATTCTGATCATCTGAGAAAGTACCTCTCTTTTATCAGTGCTAAGTAACCACTTTTCTGTTAGGGTCAATTCAGTAAACAATAAAAGTGTTTAAAAATTACCTTTCCCACTACTCAAAATGAGTAGTTTATTTGGTTCCATAGGATACTATGTTCTTACACTACCAATCTTATTTTATTGCCAATAGAAAAGTGGCATTGCTTTAAATCATTAAGATATTTCTATCTGAGCATTTTTGAGTAGCTTTTTGTTTTTTAACATTTTTATTGATTTCAGAGAGGAAGGGAGAGGGAGAGAGAGATAGAAACATCAATGGTGAGAGAGAATCATTGGTTGGCTGCTTCCTGCACGTCCCTTACTGGGGATTGAGTCTGCAATCAGGGGAATGTGGCCTTGACCAGAATCAAAACCGGAACCCTTTTGTCTTCAGGCCAACACTCTTATCCACTGAGCTAAATGGGTTAGGGCCCAAGGCAGCTTTTTAATACCCCCCACCCTGATAGT
The DNA here is from genome assembly GCF_028538775.1 of Myotis yumanensis. Classification (NCBI taxonomy): domain Eukaryota; kingdom Metazoa; phylum Chordata; class Mammalia; order Chiroptera; family Vespertilionidae; genus Myotis; species Myotis yumanensis. Next base: position 27,831,720 of record NW_027223759.1, on the reverse strand, counting down.
GGGTTACATTCTGTATCCTAAAGCTAGTGACCCTGAGCTGCTCATCACTACACTAAATGGACTCCAGACTATTGGGTTCCCAAACGGGCAATGGAGCAAAGAGAGCTGCAGAAGTAGCAGCTTCCCTTGCTGCCAGGTCATACAAATATAAATTCTGTAGAATCTTCTGGTGATTCCACTTATGTTAATTATCTTAGAAACTCATAGTTTCCCAACTGGCTTTCTACTCCTTTTAAAGTCTCAAAGCACGTGTGCGAGTTATTTATCTGTAATAATAAAAGTGTAATATGCTAATTAGACCAGACATCCTTCTGGACATGAAGCTGGGGCTGCGAGGGAAGCCCAGGTCCCGGGTGCCTGCCGGCGGCCGGAGGGAAGCCCGGGTCTCAGGTGCCAGAGGGACGCTGGTGCCAGCAGCCGGGGGAAGCAAGGTCTACTCTTCGACAAATTTCGTGCTTCAGGCCTCTAGTTTATAATAAAAGGCTAATATGCAAATCAACTGAACAGCAGAAAGACCGGTTACTATGATGTGCACTGACCACCAGGGGGCAGATGCTCAACGCAAGAACTGCCCCCTAGTGGTCAGTGGGCTCCCACTAGGGGAGCGCCGCTCAGCCAAAAGCAGGGCTCACCGCTGGTGAGTGCAGCAGCGGTGGCGGGAGCCTCTCCTGCCTCCAGGACAGCGCTAAGGATCCCTCGGGGTGAACATCCTCTGAGGGATCCCGGACTGCAAGAGGTCACAGGCCGGGCTGAAGGTCCCTCCATGTCCCCCAGTGCACGAATGTTGTGCACCGGGCCTCTATTTTATAACAACTGCATCTTTGTCTGTCCTATACTAATTCACCCTCTAAGTTAAGGCTTAAATGAACACTGTGAAAACATAAACTCAAATTACACTTTCAGAAAACAAGGTTGTTGACATAATTGTGAAATCAATGATAAAGGTCAAAGAAATCACTTTCTTCAATAGGTGAAGTATAAATAAATATATGAAATATGTAAGAGCTTATGATATAGCTTCCATTTATGTTTCAACAAAATGAGACTCAAAATGAAAAAGTATTTGCTTCATATCAACTTTGTATTATATTAAATCTTTAAAATGATATTCTGATTAATTCTTATGCTAAAATATTTAGTTTCTTGATCTTTACTTAGAAATATTTCACTTTGATTTCTTTCCCCTCCACGCCTATTTGGCATAGACACAATTAGAATACTGAATATGCTTTCCCCACATATGTGTATGTCTGAGTGACTCTAGAGCAGTGATGGCGAACCTTTTGAGCTCGGCGTGTTAGCATTTTGAAAAACCCTAACTTAACTCTGGTGCCGTGTCACATATAGAAATTTTTTGATATTAGCAACCATAGTAAAACAAAGATTTATATTTTTGACATTTATTTTATATATTTAAATGCCATTTAACAAAGAAAAACCAACCAAAAAAATGAGTTCGCGTGTCACAGGTTCGCCATCACTGCTCTAGAGGGTGGGAGTACATATTAAAAATATACATATTTTTCTCTCTCATCACTGATGTTTCTATCTCTCTCTCCCTCTCCCTTCTTCTGTGAAATCAATAAAAGTATTAAAAAATATACATATGCAACTGTAGTTCTAAGACTTACCACAGAAAATGAGAAATAGGCATATAAAGACCCTCCGCACACTGAGAGCAGTTTCCAAAATGCAGTTCTCAAACACAAAACACAGGCCCAAAGTGACTGTTCCACATTCCAAAAGCCAAGCAAGCCTTTATGGCTTTCCTGGTTCGCTAAAATGTCAAGAACTACATCAACCCATTCGGGCAATACTGTTTTATGCTGATCAAAACATGTGAATGGTGGTTTAATACATCTTTAATCAAAATGGGAAAATCAATTATGGTTTAATAAGTAGTTTGACTGATAAAATATTTCCATTCATGACTTCCACAGGAGAGAATATGATGAAATGTTGGAACTGTCACTTTAAACATTATATGAATATCACTTAGGATTATATCTTATTTGATACATTAAATACCTGTCGTCTTAATGAAACTGCATCTACAACATTCATGTCATCTGCAGTTGCTTCAACTGTTGCATCTATATTTGAAATGCCATACCTAGCAGATAAGAAATAAAAATACAATTAAATATTAGAATAGAACTAAGAGTACCCGACAAGTCATGTAATGTGCTGTATAGTGTTCAAAGAATTGTTCAAAAGATTGGAATAACAATATTAATTCCTAAAGTGTTTTACAATCTGCGTTGTTACTAATAAAGGAAACAACTTAAGATAACAACTACCTTAAATATTGGCAAGTGTCCTGAAACTTGGAGAATAAGAAGAATCCTGACTAAAGATACAAAAAAGGAGACACTTTTCAACTCAGAGGAACTGGCATTGTTAAATAGGACCTGTGGGTGAAAAGACTTGAGGGCTGCCACTCTAGAATATAACAATGTACAATCCTTAGACAACCTTATGTCCATGTGTGGCTGCAAGGAGCCCCTGCTGAGACTCACTGGCAGGGACACTAACTCTAGCTAGCAAAATAAGACTGACCATTTTTATTTCTCTTCCTCCTCTCATTGCCTCTTTTCTTGCCATTTCTACCCTTTACTTCTTATTTCTAATTACTCTCTACTGTAAAACCACCTGAATACATCTTTTCACTACATTGAGATCCAGAACTAGCTCAATAATCAATAATTAAGAGGCTGTGTAGAAAAGAATACTGGAAAGCCACTAAGACAAACTCCAGAAAAAGCACATGAAAAAGTACTTCTTGTTCAAATGCAGTTACTTCTAAAAGGACACTGATTTTTAAATGAATGACAATAAACTTCTGAGAAACAAATACACACAAATACTCTTCCTTTTTGCCTGGATTTCCACTTTTTAAATATATCTTTAATGAACAGCTTTATTGAGATACAATTTACACACCTCACATGTTTATATCCTATTTTAATCCTGTATGGTTATTTCAGTAAAATGGCATATTAACTGTTCTGAATGAGCAGACTATAAATAAACTGAATTTAAAAGTTATTCCTATGCAATCTACAAAGTTGGCACATAGATATTTTTTAATATACCAAGTAGGTCTCCATTATAAAAAGCACCTTACCACACAAAGGGGTATAAGGAGAAATATAATTCTCATGCAGACATGTTAAAAACAAGTCTATTCAGAAAATTCTTTTGTTTCAAATACAATTTAAAACCATCCAAAAACACCAGACAGGATGCAGTTTCAATAACATGGTAGTACTAACTCTAGATAATATAGAACAATCTCTAAATGCGCCTTTGATGGCTAAACTAACTTGCTTTCTCATTAACTGCCCCTTTCCTCATGGGGACAGAATGAATGTCTTGGAATACTGAGAGTAACTGCAGCAGTTAGAGAAATAAGCTGTAAAGTTAGTAGATGCTACAACTATGGGATTATAAACATCTGCATTAATTATTCCTTTGAACATTATGACAGAATTAAGTGATTAGTAGGAAAAATAGGGGCTGGAGACACCTCTTCTCTACACTTTATCCTCAAAACAAAACTGTTCTATTTCTGTGAGGTCATGCATGTGATGAATAACTGGGGAAAAATTCAAACAATAGAAGCAATTGCTTCAAAGGTCAGGGGACCTGGACTGAACACAGAATGAAGTACAATTGAAAAGGATTACTCACAATTTAAATCCTGAATTAATTAAGGGTTTCAATATCTGTAAAGAAAATCTTCATTTGCAAAAAAATCTAAGGATATGGCAAAAAAAAATTATATAATTTAACTTAAAACAGAAAAAAAAATCACCATGTGTTTTTGTTTTTTGTTTTTTTAACTAAAACCTCTATCAGAAGTAAAAACTCTAAGTCAGATCACTGGCTGAAAATAGAGAGACAAACTTAGGAGTAAATTGGAAAACTTACAATGGATGTGGTTAGTGCCGTCAGAAGAAACAGGTTGGCAGAGTGGGAGGGCCCTAAGGCACTTCCAATTCCTCTAACGAACCTGAACTACCTACATGAGAAACTGCCGGTTGCCTCTTCTCTTGCCTAAAAATTAATGTGCCAGCTTCTTTTCATCACAGAAATAATGCTGCCAGTTTTAAACCTAATGCTACAGATAATGTATTTGTGCTTAAACAAAAGGAAATCTGAAAAAATTACAGTAATGGTATCTGTGAACACTAACCAAATTTCCCCCCTTAGAAGATGGGAAATGGGGATTTTGGCATGTGAGAACCTTAAGTATTTATATGTGCTATTCTATCTGTCCTGTACTTAACAGAAGAAATTATTACTCAGATTAAGCATGTGTGAAAGGGGCAAAAGTAAGAGAAAAGCTGAAATCAACAGATGACAAAAATTCTTAAAACAACTTCCCTTTATGTTTAATTTACCCAAACTGTCAATGCTGATTTTCCCCAATTTAAGATGATGCCTTATCGACAGCTTTCTCTATACATGGAAGATGATATTATAGACAATTAAATAGAAAGAAAACGCTAGACAGAAGCTCAGGCAACAATGAAAAGGATGCATATAAGACAAGATTTAAGGTGACATTTTCCATTTTAGCATGATCTCCTATATGTTAATGAAACTGGATTTAAATAAAACATCGAGGATACATGATACTGTAGTACAATTAAGTGTTTTCCTCATTCTGGTGGCCAAATGTCACGAGTGACTATTCACTGTTCTCAGAGAAAAGCAGGATGTACTCATAGAGAAAACTGTAGAGGCTCAAGCTACACTATAAAGGCATGGCTACTACATGCATTACAGCCTGCAAAATACAAATTCAGCCAGCTATTCACCCTGGTAGTTACAAAGTCTCAAAATTTACCTGACGTTGTCATGATGAGGATTAGAAGTGGCGGCAGCAGACCCACCACGCAACACGGGTCTAAGGCAGGTTTTTGGAGAAGGCACAAGACAGAATCAGGAAACAGAGAAGTAATAAAATAAAAGCAAAAACAAGACAAATAAATGTCAAATAGGATTATATTGTATGTTTCAATACAATATAATATATTTCAAATACTTTAAACATGTTTGTCTCCCAAGTCCTCCATTTTAAGATTTTCATAAATTTAATATTTTCAATGGGTTAAAAATAAAGGAAATCTATAGTTATGTAACAAAATAGCACCAACATATAAAATAATTTTTGGGTGCTTGGATTTTAATTTATGAAATTCAAGACAGAGGACAACTCTGTTTAAAAAGTGTAATTGCTCTCTTCCAGTTGGAAAAGTCATCAACTTTAGAAGCATGTCAAGAACCGGTTAGTAGCACCTGCATGATCATGGTTGCTCATCGACAGCAACAGCCCATCTCGAAAACTAAAAATTTCACATTACTCACAAATCCCACAATTGCTTCCTTCCCGCCTCTTTAATTTTGATTAGTGCCTGATATCTTAACGTAGCTGTGTCTCATTCAAACCCTGAGCTCTTCAGAGCAAAACTGCAAGCCTCAGTTCTGGAGCTGAGACCGGAGCCGTGCTGTGAGGGACATACTACAGCATATTCCAGAAGCCACAATACTGAGTCTGATCACGAGACAACCAGGAGCGACATACAGGGCTGTTAGAAATGAAGACTAAGGTGCACTGGAAAACTTTGTGGGGAGTGTCACTTAGCTCAGTACATACTTTGTTTCCAGAGAACAATGAGTTTCTTACCTAGGTAAGCAGAAGCCTTTCCAAGAAATCTTACTTTTTAAAATCAGAAAACAAAAGTTCCACAAGGTCACTGGTCAATTCCCCAAAAAGTAATCAGCAATATTTACTGAACACAGAGCTAAGGTTGGGGTATAGGATCCAATATAAGGATTTTAGGAATCCTTACATTCTATTTTGAATGTCTCATTCTCTAAGTACTGATCAGGTTTAGCCTGAATTTAAATACCAAGGCAATTCTTAATTATAGTAAACATTTAATAGCAAATGCACTAGTTTTTGTTTGTTTTGGTAAGCTGACATATTTGTAGAATTTTGGCTATAATATAAATCATTATTTTGTCAGTTCAATATATTAAAGAAAGTTTTAATGGTTAGCTTATACGCTTCCTGAAGGCACTACTGTTGCTTTAATAACTTTCTGGAGCCTAGAGGATAAGAGATCCAGAGACTTCTGGGGGAAGACCTGTTAGAATTCTAATTTGTTCACTATAGAACAGTGAGAAATCACATATGGCTTGAGACAGGATTTAAACCCATCCCATCCTACTAATATATTTACTCTGTGGCATTAGGAAAACTGTTACTAGTTAACTACAATCTTACATTATACTAACATGAGAATGTTTAAATAAAGCCAATGCTGTGTGCTAAAGTTTTGAAAGAAATTCACACTAACATGCTCAAATGGATCTGTCATATTCAGTATGTTCCACCACAGAGATTTCCCTTTTATAATGCAGAGCCAGAAGATAGTACAGTTACCTTTCACAACGTATTTCGTTTTGTCTTCTTACACTGGCAATTGACACATATAATATAAGAGTAAATTAGACAGGCATTTGGCATAGTACCACTTTCTTCCATAATACATTACAAATCTTTTTTAAGTTTGATAATATGTTCAACAGTATGTTTTGTGATGTGACAAAAGGGAATGAGAATCAAGGCTCTTCAAGTTCCAGCATTAACTTGGATATTGACCATCTTGAGTAAAAAATAATCTGACTTAACAGAATATGTGTTTCTTTGTTTAAAAAAAAATGGAAACTGCTACAGTAAATAAACAATTTAATTGGGGGGGGCCAGGAATTATACACATATTTTAAAAAGACAAATCATAAACAACAAACACTATTTTAACTACATCTTTGCATTCTAGGTTTTCCAACTAATATATTTATACGGACACTTACAAAAAATATAAAATTATGTACATGGTGGTTTCTAATATACTCAAATCTTGTAGAATATGCAAAAGAAAACTGTATAAAAATAATCAAGCCCCTTCTAAAAATAAAACTTAAACATGCTAAGCATGACTAACTAATATGTCAGTGTTTAAATAATGTTCTTATATAGAAAGTCTCTTTTTAAAAATGTTAATATTTTGCATTGGAGAATGAGATATGGAACTCCAGCAGATGTCAGAAGAGTTGGCCATTACCTAACTAGCCAAGGGCTAAGTCATAATAGCATTTAAAATCCAAAGAACATACCTTGTGCTTGTCTGAGGTGCTTTGATAAGTTAACTTTGCTAATGTGTACACATGTTTTACCTTTGTCTTCATGTTGAGCTTGGTTTTAGATCATATAAGTTCTCATAAGATGAGAAAATGAGTATGTAATATATAAATAAAACTTTCAACAGTGTCTCTTTTTATGATAAGCAACTGTGAAACTGCATTATTTTATGATAGTAAGGCAGACTATCTTCTTCCTTCTCCCTTTCCTCCCTCTCCCCTCCCTCCCTGACTGTCAAATATTTCTAGCTTAATTTAACTCTACCTAATGTGATGTCATAAGACCAAAGATATTACATTAGCGTAACAGCCAAGAGTAGTAAAACAGAAAGAAAAAAATGATGCACAAAGCAAGAAACATAAAAGCACTTGAAACTTTATAAGCAGTATCATTTTAAAATCATGCAAGTAGACCATTATCCAAATTTCACATTCCTAGCATTTATATCTGAAAAGTCATACGAGACAGTTCTGATTTGGCACTTACAATTCTGATTAAATCTTGTTCAGCATTTAGATTGCAAGAGATTGAAACACAATGATAAAAAACAAAACAAAGCCCTTTCAATAATGAAAACATCCAATAAGACTAATAAGAATCTAACCTGCTAGGCTCTAAGATAACAACAATGGTGTGTACCCAGGATCAAAAAATTAATACAACTACTTTATGTATTTTTAAAAATCTAATTTAACTGAATAAAAAAACATAATTCCTTCCCAGAAAAGGGATTTTAAAGTTATCAATTCATTACAATGAAAAAATAGATAAAACTTAAGGCTCAAAATAGTTTTTCATAATATAAAAATACAAAGTAAATTTTACATTAGTAAGATTTCTGATTTTGTACTTGTGAGCTGGAGTCAAAATGTTTTTCCATTATTAAGAAAAAAAAATCCAACTTTTTTATAAGTTCCATATAACTGCATTGAACTGTGTGTATGTACTGGGGCTTTGTCATCTAGCTATTATTTAATTTATACAGGATTTATAAGTATCTTTCTCATTCATATATTTTCACTGTAATAGCATCTGATATGTTATAGTTTGACCTAATAATCTGGTCTCTTCTAAGGACCAACTGTAATTAAAAAGTTAAAGAGGATACCAGGTAAAGAATGAATTTATTTTAAGGAGGGTGGAGAAAACAGGCCATTGGAAATACTAGTTCTTAAGCTCCAGGTACTTTATATTTAGTCTCGTTTGAAGGCTCTCCGGCCACACTGAATACAATTGGAGGCCATCATCCCTGTATCTGAAATAAAAGTAGTGGTGGTAGGTGAAAGGGGAGAGATTCCTCACAAGAATCCAGAAAACTAGGTAATATTATTACCCTTCATATTTTCTTAATTTAATAGATGAGAAAAACAAGGCCTAGAGAAGATAAACAATTTATCAAAGGTCATCATGAAGCTAGCTACTCAGCAGGGTGGATCAAGATGGAATCTGAGTGACCCCCTGAATACATGCTTTTTCCCCTAAACCATGCTGCTTCTTCCAGGCCTCAAATATTCTGAGACAGTCCTTGAAGCTTCAAAGAGCATAAAAGGGACTTGAAACCCTTGGGGAGATTATATATATATATAATTTCCCCCTGCCATGGGCTTTCTCTTTAAATTCCTTCTGGTACAGTATTAAGTCCCTGGGCCTGAATGTATACTACTAGACTACCCTGGAAAGGCTCAGAAACTCCTGTTGAGCAATATGGACAACTTGCCTATGAAGTATGGGAAAAACCCCAGGGGCCTGTGTGCGGATCAAAGCACTCAACAAGAAAGTTTGTCTAGAGCAAGCCATACACATATCAGTTCCTCAGGTAGAAGTCAGGTTTATGGAAGAACCAGAGGAATTCACTGCAGATCTTTCAAATTGCAAAAGTCAACACTAACTCTCAGAGTTACTAGATAAAATGTTAGGAGTGAAAAGGAAACAGACTGTACCTTTCCCATACACTGCCAGAAAGCTTCCCAAATTTCAACTTTTTAAAAAACACTATATAGTAGTGACAAAAATAGTGGTAAAAAATTTATTTGTATGAACAAGTCTAAGTATGCTATTAATGATTTTACTTGATGTTCAAAAGTTATCAATACGGAAAAAGATCAGATTTTCAAAAAGACAAACAATACCTGGGATTTTCAACACAGGCCTAGAAATCCCTAGTTAGAGGAATTGGAAAAAAAATTCCTAGCAGCTACACTGACATCAGTGTTTCAAATCTGTTTCATTAATCAACCACATTAGTACCATAAATGATGAAATCAAAAGACTTACTAAAGAAAATTAATACACTCAAGTTCAATATCCTACACTCAATCCAGTAGTATCCCTAGCATAGCTAAAATGGACTTGAGTACCTAGAACAAGTCAACAAAACCTTTGGAAAAATCGTTATTCTTCCTGTGTGTAGTTATTAAGTAAACACTTTCTCTGACTGAAGAAAAGCTACCAGAATCTTATGAAATGTGAATTTTGGACAATAATTTCAAATTAAAAGAAAGCAAAGCAAACTGTTTAAACCACTGCATCTTAGAAAGAGACGAAGGTGCAAACAAAAAAGGAAGACACCACAATCCACTAGAAGGAGCCAAAAAGTAAGCAACAAAGCTGGCGAGAGTCTCTGATGGCCAGTCACCTGCGGTTTTCATCCAGCACATCCAAGATCTGCTGGTAAGCCCTACGAGTAGAAGACTGGATAAGCGACAAAATGCCACGAGCAGAGGAAAGATTAGGTCCATCTTCAGGTAACATACGGGGAGGACAGACCCGAACCTGTTGTGGCGATGGTGTCACACTGTTTATATAAGCACAACAAATGAAGAAAAAAAACAAAACACTCAAGTCAGATTTTTATAAAACTTTAGCTGAGCAGTTTCCCCAAACACTTATATTTTAAGAATCATCTTAATTTTCTTGCCCTTTTCTCCCACCCGTCATTTCCCCCTAAGAAAACACACACTCAAATAGGTTAATATTTCAAACTGTCCTAAAAGACTAGCTACAATGCAGCATCTGTAACTGGGCAGCCTTAAATAGCAAGTTAAAAACACACACCAAATTATCAAAGAACAACTCTGGAGAGGGAAGAGCACTAAAGCAATGAGTGTGCTCATCCGCTAGCTTTGGAAGGCAGCGTTCTTTATGGGTGTATATTCCATTTCAGTAAACCAAACCGCTAACAAGCAACCTGCATGAGACTGGATGGTTGGACAATAGATAGAAAATTCTGATATGCCGGTGTCAGACAAGTTTAAACACATGAATTGAAAGTGATTCCATGAAAATGCTGTTTCAATTATTTCACAGACAATGAAGCAAACTGAGTTTATGAGTAAATTTAAAGATGAGTTCAAGTTTTAAAAGTTGTAACAAAAGTATTTTAATTTCTGGGCTTCTCTTTGCCAGTAATCTTACAGTCTTTTTCACATGAGCTAAGATTCAGTTTCATTGGCTCCACTGCCAGTGCGTCCGACAAGCCAAACACATATGAATGAAGCAGTTTTACAGTTGTAACCCGGACTCTTAAGATAGGTGTATTTTCAGAGACTTGTTTAAACCTCATCCTGTGATTACGTACAAAATAAAATGGAGCAAACAGAGAACAACTGAAAAGAGAAAATTTTGTATTTTGACTTGTGTAATCTTTTCTAACTTAACGTATTTATTTGGAAACCACAAAATAAGTGTGGGATAATTTTTGAAAAGATAGTTGTCATCTAATATTATTCCCACAGTCCCAGAAAATTAAAAACAAATCTCCACAATTTTGTGAATAACTTTGAATGTCTTAATGATCCAAAATGAGAAGTACAATAAATATGAAAACCATGTTTTCCAAAGACTACTTAGAAGAGAAAGACCTAAGCCAAATCTCGACATATTGAGAACCTAATGTCAGTGTTGATTCACCATAGGAAGCAGGCCTACTGATATCAAAAGAAATGCAAGTTTTCAGATGCAAACTCATGGACAGTTACCCTAAAGTCTGTCCAGAGACCAGAAATATTCTGGAATGTACATAAGCCAACTTAGCAACTGCCCCATTATACTTGGCAAAACCCATATTCAACATCCCAGAAGAGTAAAAAGAGCAGACTGCTTGGTCACAAAGTCTAGTCCAGGGGTGGGCAAACTTTTTGACTCGAGGGCCACAATGGGTTCTTAAACTGGACAGGAGGGCCGGAACAAAAACATGGATGGAGTGTTTGTGTGAACTAATATAAATTCAAAGTAAACATCATTACATAAAAGGGTACGGTCTTTTTTTTTTTAGTTTTATTCATTTCGAACGGGCCGGATCTGGCCCGAGGGCCGTGGTTTGCCCACGGCTGGTCTAGGCACTAGTCTGTCACTCAGAATCCTCTAGGCAGCCTGGGAACACCTGCAGCTCTTGCTCTTTGTGAGAAACCAGACTGAATTCATGTTAGAAAAGTGTCACAAGAGGCAGGAATAAAAAGGGTCAGTTCTGTGATAGAGCTCCCAACATACCTGGCTAAATTTACTTAAGCAAGTTTTAAAAGACCAATTAGTACAATATTTATTGATATAGGTAAAGTTTTTGTATTTGCATTTTGGTGCTGAAATTAAATACTTTTGCATATCATTCTATATTAGTAAATAAATTAGTTACATACTACTATATTGAAGTCTATAATAATGAATATTTAGAATAATCTTATAGCAACAATGTCAATAAACTAAATACAAATCCATGAAAAAAGTTTGATAGATTTTTGCCCATTAAAAATTAAAAAGAAAGTATTTCCTTTGAGAGAAATCATTTTGTCAGTAAAAGCAACTGGAAATCAGGTGTATTTATAAAGTAGTCAAGCATAAACTATTTTAAGGTTAACTGCAAAGAATTCTTAAGACAGAATGCACAGAAGGTAGAGTTCTAAAAGTCTGTAAGATCTCTTCCAATTCTGAGATTCTATGATCATATAAAATTATAATCCTATATAATAAAAGGGTAATATGCAAACTGACGCTAACAGCAGAACGACTGGGAATGACTGGTCACTATGACACACACTGACCACCAGGGGGCAGATGCTCAATGCAGGAGCTGTCCCCTGGTGGTCAGTGCGCTCCCACAGGGGGAGCTCTGCTCAGCCACAAGCCAGGCTGATGGCTGCCAGCACAGTACTAAGGATGCCCGACTGCAGCTTAGGTCTTCTCCCTGCTGGCAAATGGACATCCCCCTAGGGCTGCCGGGCTGCCAGAGGGATGTCTGACTGCCAGCTTGGGCCCGATCACCCAGGGAGCGGGCCTAAGCCAGCAGGTGGACATCCTCCGAGGGGTCCCAGACTGCAAGAGGGCATAGGCCGGGCTGAGGGACCCCCCCGAGTGCACAAATTTTTGTGCACTGGGCCTCTAGTATGGTAATAAATGGGAATTAAAAACCTTACATGATTCTCAATTGTAACTTAAAAATATGTAGAAAGATAAAATATAAAATTAAGTCTATCATTACTAGTAAAGATATTTCATCAAAGACCAATATAAAAAACCTATTTGGATTTCTGATGGTTTATCAAAAGAAATTAAATTTTCAAAGATTAGTAAGAAATTTGCCTTTTTATTAATTTATACTGCAATCCCTCATAAACAGCAAAAACAGAATAGGGAGTATTTTTTAAACTGATGATCACATTGGGCAGTATTATGTACAGATTAAATGCCCTTGATTGTTAAAATTTATTTTCATCTATAGATGAACAAAATTACCCTAATTAGAAGCAATAAACACTGCAGCAATCTTTTTAAAGCTTTAAGCTGTCTTGCAAGTCTTTTTACAAATAAGCAAATATAAGAACAAAAAGGACTAATCCCCATTTTAATTATCAGTCTAATTTGAGCTGGCATGCTCACCACTAGCATGGACTGGGAAGGGGAACAGGGAATGCTTTTAGAGTTAGTTCCACCTCAGTCCACTCATCCACCCAACCAAGGAAGAGTGACTTTTTGGTTGTTTTTTTTTTTTGGGGGGGGGGGGGGGTTGTTTTGACAAGTGAACTACTGTGAGAAATTAAAAAAAAGTAAACATATTGCAAAGGCACTGAGATTATTTAAGCAAATGTTATATTAGTAATTTAATAAAAATGCACTTTGATGATAAATTGATCCTAGTAATGTGATAAAACAGCAAAATCTCACCTTTATCTTTTTCTTTTATGAAAGATTAGACAATTTTGAAGAAAGCACCAATGTTTACCATGCTATTTCATTAGTAATAGCTCTACCTCATGCTTACATAAAATCGTATGACATGAGTGTTAAGTAAATAACACTAGCCAATGTCAAAACTCAAATTTAAATGAAAGTTTACTTGGCATAACTATGTCATCATTAAAAGGAAAGTCCAAAGTCAAATACCTCTTTCTCCATGGGTTTTCATAGGAATAATGTTTCTCAAACTGTGAGGATAATCTCTTTGGGGAGGCTCTAGCCTCTTCCAAAAATGAATAAAGGTGCAATAGGAAAAGGGGGAGAAAGAATTTTCATTGGAACACAAATCTTGTGTCATTTCCCTTGAAATTTTAAATACAGAGAACACTAATTTGTTGCCACTGTTTAAGGCAATTTACTAGTTCCTAGAAGCATAATAAGAGAACCAGAATAAGGGAAAAATCATTGGTTGCCAGAGTGGCTTTTGTTACTTAAGAACTATATTAGTTTTTAAATTCTTATTAACTAAATGCCAATATTTCCCTTCCCTCCATAGGTCTAATAATTGCAAAATATTCTTCCAAGCAGAATTTTAATCTAATTTTTAAAAAACTTCAATGATAATCCACACTTACACTCCATTCTCCTCTGACTCAAAATGAAACAAGATAGTATGCTAAAATTAAAAAAAAAAAAAAAAGATTGGGATTACTAAATTTGGTTAAAATTGAATCTACAGAGAATATTCCAAGCAAAGCAAAATAAAGAAAATGAAAAAGGATGCTTGGTCCTTAAGTGTAATTTAAAAAAATATATTGAATTTATTGGGGTGATACTGGTTAATAAAATTATAAAGGTTTCAGATGCTTATGTGTAAATTATTCCATTTCACTTTCACCATTATGCCCCAAACCACACATAACTTTTTTAGTTGGTCTGGTTTGTTTTTCTATATAAAATATATGATGACAGTTTGAGAAATTCTGTAACAGAGGTACTAAAAAGCCAAACAGTAAGAGAATTAGGATATTATATGCCAATTACCTGGTGAAATATTAGTATGACATAAGCCTGCAAAATAAAAATAACTTCTACTTGTGAAAAGCAGAGCAGATAAAATCTTACGTGTATTCCGGTGCAGAAATCGGTGCCTGGAACCTTGAAATTTTATTTCTTGGGGCAGAATCTGATCTGTGCCACCTTAAATAATAATTATGCTTCTTTTACATATTCAGTTTTTATAACACAAAGGAAAAGCTAGATACGATTCTACTGGTCAGAATTCATTTTTATATCTATAGCTGACCACAATCAACCCTACTGTCTGTTGAAAGTAATTAAGAGAACAGAGACCAGTACTCTTGTTCTTATACCCATATGTACTTCTATTCTTCAAGCCAAGGAATAAAAGTAAAGGCAGGCAAAGGTTCATGCATAATGACACATAATTACTCTCATATTACAAAGACAAGACTAACTTAGGTAAAGACAGCAATAGTCTGATAATTACTTTAGTAGAGGTAAAATGTAGCTTTATTATGTTAATAGTTTCTTCCTGACCAGGTTACCAAATTAAATAAAGTCCCTAAGGTTAATTAAATGTAGGTTCTTAAAGATGAATTCAATTATAAGTTGTAAAATTAATAATGGTAGAAGAAAAGGCAAGGTTATATTATTACTAAGAAGATAGTTAAGTAACTTACTTAAAATGACATGGTAACATATATAATTACCATAATAAAAAGTATGGGTAAGTAATGTAAGCATTTCAATATTAAATTTATAGTTAAATATTCATGTTGATTTTACTACCAAAAATTAACACATGAGATTTTCAATTTTATTAAACATCTAGAAAATGCCATTAAGGCAATTAAAAAAAAAAAGAAATCAAATATTAGTGAACTCTGTTAATCTTTTCTGTTATGAGGAACTTATGTTATTGGCAACTGCAAAAATATCTTACGATTTAATCATCTACTCTAAATCATAGAGTAGGCTGGTTTGTTTACATAATACAGCTGTTTCCTTTTTCTCATTTCTTTTCTGTTTCCTTCTTTTTAACTGAACTCAGCTACTGATAATATATATGTTGTGAGGAAAAAAACAAAAGTGATGCTAGGCTGATGCTTTTATTGCATTAGTGTGAAATTTCAAAATATTAAATACCTAAATAAGCCATATCTTTATGTAACAGAAAAGTTTATTAAAACCTCTGCTGCTGCCTTAACCAGTTTTGCTCAGTGGATAGAGCGTCGGCCTGCGGACTGAAGGGTCCCAGCTTCGATTCCAGTCAAGGGCATGTTCCTTGGTTGCGGGCACATCCCCAGTAGGGGGTGTGCAGGAGGCAGCTGATCTATGTTTCTCTCTCATCGATGTTTCTAACTCTCTATCCCTCTCCCTTCCTCTCTGTAAAAAATCAATAAAATATATTAAAAACAAACAAACAAATCTTTGCTGCCTTAAAAAACATTATAAATGGAAAATAATAAAAGCTCCGAGGTTATGTGTAATCATTCTGAGGGCACTAAATATCAAGAAGCTAACTTAGCCATAAACTATGTAGCTTTTTCACCATTTGTATAATATGCTTGTAAGTATTTTAGAAAAATGATTTCATAGGCTGGTTGACATCACTGCTAACCAGGCACCTTCAAGGAAGTTATAAAAAATTTTGCATTAATAGTGGTTGAACATTTCAGATCAATCTTCCCTAAAGGAGATATGTATTAATTTGAACTTACTTTCCTCCTATATAACCGTTCAGAATAACTGTAACTATTCTAGGGGGCATTTCAAGATTCCTCAAGAAATCAGAGAAGTTACCATTCTGGCACCTAACAGAAGAAAAGAGAGGCCCTATGCCCATCAAAGACCATTCTGCATCCCTATACTCACTCTTCAGTCAGGTTCAAACTAGAACTTGATATGTTTAATATAAATGGTATACTTGTATTGTACTCTAGTTATTTTGCATAGAAATTTAAATGTTTTGCTTTTACCTAGATTTGCAAGAGAGAAATGTTTCATCTCCTAATTCTTTTGCAGTTCCCAAAGAAGCTAACATTATAATGCTTGGCATCAAATATGGTTCACAATGAATGAGTTCTTAGTAACTGACTGAACAGTTACTGAGGAAGACATATTAATTTACATAAAATATCTAAATCATCTACTTTAAAAAGCCACAATTACCAATGGCTTTTAGACTTAAAATACTGACCGGGATTTAAAGGGATGTTTAATTTATTAAAAACCCTTAAGTTTTAATAAAACAACAAGAAAGCACTTGCCTGATCTAAAGCCTGATCTAAAGCATCTTATAGTGGGGGAGCTTTAAGATCAGGGTGTGATAATTTAGCCAAATGAGAAAGAGTTTTAAACAAATAGTCCTTTAAGCAATATACTTGCATTTTTGGAAAATAAAAGGAATCTAGTAATTCAATAACTCAGTAGGCATAAAAATAATACTGGAAAGGAAAAAAAAATCCACTCGTCTATGATACGGTGTTTAGTACAGCTCATTAGAAGCAGAGCTAGAAAAGGTTAATTCACAATCTTATGACAAAAATTGAGTAACTTGGAAATAAAGACTTTCCTTATATAAAGTGTTTACCTTTTATTTATTTTTTAACCTACATGCTACATAAATAGTTTTGAAGGATGCACAGAACTGAGCACTTCACATTTATCAGTTTTTCTTAAGTATACTTTATAGAAGAGTCCCCATATAGCCAATTCATTCTTTGCTAAGACTATCATATACATAAAAGATAACGCTGTCGAAAAATGTTCACAACTAACAAATGGTCAGGTTTTTAAGGCTATTAAAGGTATTGCAATTACGTAAAAGTAATGCAAATGCAAAACAGATTTTAAATGCTATTAGAAATAAATTGTTTCTTAGGGTAAAACACATACTTCTTCCTCCTTTTCTTTTTTGAAAAAATATTTGAGAATTAAAAAATGTAAATTATTTAGAAAAAGATGAGACAGACAACATCTATAGAGAAAACTTAAAAAGGAGATACAGTACTTAGTGGTTGTACTCACATGGAATCAGTTCTGACCAGCTGTCCATTTTGGCGAACAGCATTTTCACTCATAGAGCGCTCTCTTTTTAGTCGGCCAACTGCACGGACCTGTTAGGCACAGAGAAAGGTAAGGGAATAGGAAATATTCTTAGTAGCCTAGTAGCTGCTTAGCATCAAAAGAACCTTAATCAAGACTACTCACAAAATTAACAAAAAAATAAAATAGATAAATAACCAAGAATTGCTGCTAGGCATGTGTAATTTAGATAGAGATATTATTTAAGAACAATTCTCAACAGCTTTAAAGGCACATATATTATAGAAAATTTGTATTTCTATTATAAATAAGTGTTTCTGGCTTCTGGGGTTTAAACAAATTCAGATATGTTTGGATATCTGAAAAGTAGACTAAAAAAATAGTCTTCCTAGCTTAAAGCCTTTGGCATTCCAGAAATAGCCACAATCTCCCATCCCACATGCTCTTCTTACAAATGTATCGACTTCTTTTCATTAGGGATGGGATCTACGTCTACTTCCTTGAAATTAGAAAGATGGATGCAATGTGGCTTCTGATGCGGGGTCATAAGCCATAGTAAGTTTCTGCCTTTTGTTCATGTTTGCAACAATGGCACCATGATGTGAGGAAGCATAAGTCGTCACATGAAAAGGCTATGTGTAGCCTAGCTGAGATCCCAGACACCAGCTATTATTAACTGACGTGCATAAACCTCAGATGATTGCAGCCTCAAGCAGCCAAATCATCCCCAGTCTATGAGACTCCCTGCCTTAGTTCCACATATTGTAGAACAGAAACAGGTTTTCCTTATTATACCTGATGCAAATTCTTTACTCACAAAATCCATGAGCAAAATAAGCAATGCAGCTGCCACTGTTTCATGGTCCCCTTATAATCATTATCATTAAGCAGTTACTCCAATTTCCCTCTCCCCCGACCCCCTTAAAACCACTAATCTGCTTTCTGTATGTGGGAATTGCCTATTCTGGATATTTCATGTAAGTGGAATCATACAACATAAGGCCTTTTCTGTCTGGCTTGTCTCAGCATGTTTTCGATGGTCATCCACGTTGTAGCAGCTATAAGTACTTTATTCCTTATTATGGCCAAATAATATTCCACTATATGGATATACCATGTTTTGCTTATCTATTCATCAGCTGATGGACATTTGGGTTGTTTCCACCTTTTGGCGATTAGAGACCTTTTTGCTTTTCATGACTTGAAGGACGCTACTGGCATCTAGTAAGTAGCGATCAGCAATGCTGTTACAAAAGGACAACCTTCACTACAACAAAGAAGTAATTATCCAGTCCAAAATGTCAATAGTGCTGAGGTTGAGAAACCTTAGCGTATGCTGTAAAATGACTACTACGGAATAAATGATTCAGGGATTTCACTTGATACTGAATAGCATCTGAATGAGTCATCTATGATACCAGCACACAAGGCCTTACTGCCCTTTTATTTCAATCCACTTTCAAAAAACTACCTGTCTTTCATCTTTCATATAGTCCTTTCCAAGGAGGATAAAGGACCTATGTAACACGGGGAAGTGGTGTTTCCTAGTACTAGGTAATGGTCTTAAGTTGGAAGTTTCTGCATAAGTGTCTAAAACAGTGGGAGCAGGAAGATCAAAAGAAAAATATAACTAGAAGAATATTAAAGGGAGGGTTTCTCTCCTGGCAGAATCCTTACTCCAAGATACTATTCATGGCTGTAATTTCTGGTGGGAACTTTGGGGAGCCGGAAACTGGGCCTCCAACTGGGAGCATGCTGTGGTTGTCTTTTGTCTTATGTAATGATCTTCATAACTTTCATTATTCCTTACTATTAAAGAATCTTTGTGTGTGTGTGCATCTTTCCCTCATTCATACCACTATGCAGGAACTATGTCTCACAATGTAGTGTCTTACAATAAAATTCAAAGAAATATTTCTTAAATAAATACAATTCTGCAAATATCTTAGTGCCTTTTCCATCATGTGAACACTCAAATTTAGTGCTTTTCACCAAGCAAATATCTAGAATGTCCACAATTGCACCTACAAGTATATTTTCTCTATAACCGCAACAGAAACTTCCAACTTAAGACCATTACCTAGTACTAGGAAACACCACTTTCCTGTGTTATATAGGTCCTTTATCCTCCTTGGAAAGGACTATATGAAAGAAGAAAGACAGGTAGTTCCATTATCAATAAAAAGATGTTTCACATTGTCTCCTACTAGCCTCATAGCACAATGTCAGAAGCTATAATGAAAAAGTTGCAACTACAGAAATCATCACAGAAAAGAAGTTTTACAAAACTGGCCCTGAATCAATGGCAGAGGCAAGATCTGAATATGGCTACTAACACCTTATGAGTCCATACTGCCATCTATAGGTCAACATGGCTATTAATGTTACATGGCACAGTAATTAACTCAGTAGAAACTTTTCAGCAAGCAGGGAGAATAGGTGGTAACAACAAAAAAGGGAGCTTCCTTTGCTCTGTATGCCAGACTGCTTTTGTAACAAAGTGATGCATTAGTCTTTTTCTATGCTTAATTTCCCAACTTTTTCTGTATTACTGAAGGTGTAATGCCTAGGTTCATGATTTCCCCAAACTCTGCTTTTTCCTGAGACATAATTTAAATTAAAAACAACGAAATAGCAGAATATCTTATTTGGGATACCTACAAACCAGAATTTATAGTAATCAATGGTCCAGGCAGAAGGCTTTCATTAAATGTTGCTAATGATATGATTTATAGCCTCTTAACTCCTCTTTAGCTTTTGCTTTTTTCTCTATTATTTCAAATTCAGTTGATGTTAAAACTCTACTTACTTCTTCATTTTGGGGAGTTGAAGGAGGTCTTTCTAAATCCAGAAAATCTAGTGGTCTTTCACTTAGTGTAAGTACACGTGGTGGTGTTTTTAGTGCCAGAGGTTTTAAAGAAGTTGACTGAATGAGGTCAAGATCTCCTGGCCTTGAAAATGGAATGTCTTCATTGTTTCCTGGGAGTAAAAATATAAAAAGGTGAGGAGGGAGGTTTTAAAAAGGTAGTACTTTTACTAAACTGTATTTGCCACTACATACCCACTAGAATGGCCAAAATGAAAAAGACTGACAATACAACATGCTGACAAGGATGTGGAGCAACTGAAACTCACATACATTACAGATGGGAATATAATAGAGTACAGCCAATTTCAAAAATAGCTTGAAAGCTTTTTATAAAGTTAAACATAACTTATAATATGATCTAGCAATTCCACACCTAGAGATGTAAAAACACATGTCCTAACAAAGATTTATACATGAACTAGAAGCCCGGTGCACAAAAATTTGTGCACTGGCAGGGGGCGGTCCCTCAGCCCAACCTGTTCCCTCTCACAGTCTGGGACCCCTCAGGAGATAACCACCTGCTGGCTTAGGCCCGCTCCCCTGGTGGCAGATGGCACGCCCGATTCTGCGGTGCCTGCCCCGTCTCCCCGAGTTGCAGATGACAGGCCTGGATCCCCGATGGGTCAGGCGGTGGCTCGGGATCATGCTGCCGCCCGGCCCCGCACACGGCAGGCCCAGATCCCGCGCTGGGGTGGGCGGCAGCTGGGGAATCTCGCTGCTGCCCACCCAACCCGCCCTGCCTCACACACAGCAGGCCCCGATCCTGCGCTGGGGCGGGCATTGGCTTGGGATCTCGCTGCCACCTGCCCTGGGCGGGCGGCACAGTGGGATCTGCTTGCAGCATGCAAATTTAACGGCCATCTTTGTTGGATTAATTTGCATACTCTTCTGATTGACTGGTGAGCGTAGCGAAGGTATGGTCAATTAGCATCTTTGTCTTTTATTAGTGTAGATATTCATAGCAGCTTTATTCCCAATAGCCCCCCAACTTAAAAAAAAGAAAAACCCAATGTTCCTTAACAGGTGAATGGATAAACCAATCATGGTATATCTACACAATGGAATTGTGTAGGAATAATAACTCTACTGAGTTATAATTATTCAGAATAAAATGAAATGAACAAGATATAAGCAACAACAGGAAAGAATCTCAAAAACATAACACTCAGCAAAAAAAGCCAGACCCAAGAGTATACAGTGTATAATTCCATTTATATGAAACTCTAGGAAAGACAAATAGTTTCTGATTACAGAGATTACGGTTGCCTAAAATTGAAGGATAAAAATGAAATAAGATGGGCCACAAGGGGACCTTCTGGGATAATGAAAATGTTCTCTAACTGGACAGTGGTAGAGGTACATGGGTGTATACATTTCTTAAAACTCATCAAGCTGTGCCCTAGCTGGTTTGGCTCAGTGGCTAGAGTGTCGGCCTGCAGACTGAAGAGTCCTGGGTTCGATTCCGGTCAAGGGTACATGCCCAGGTTGCGGGCTCGATCCCCAGTGGGGGGCATGCAGGAGGCAGCCAATCAATGATTCTCTCATCATTGATATATCTTTCTCTCCCTCTCCTTTCCTCTCTGAAATCAATAAAAGTATATTTTTAAAAAACTCATCAAGCTGTTCACTTAAAAATTATACACATTATATATATATATACTAGAGGCAAGGTGCATGAAATTTGTGCAGCGGGGGGGGTGGGGGGGGTGGCGGCGCAGGTGTGTGTGTGTGCCCTTCAGCCCAGCCTGCACCCTCTCCAATCTGGGACATCCCTCTCACAATCCAGGACTGCTGGCTCCTAACCACTCACCTGACTGCCTGCCTGATTGCCCCTAACCGCTTCCGCTTGCCAGCCTGATCACCCCCTAACCACTTCCCTGCCAGCCTGATCGACGCCTAACTGCGCCCCTGCCGGCCCGATTGCCCCTAACTGCCCTCTACTGCCGGCCTGGTCACCCGCAACTGCCCTCCCCTGAAGGCCTGATCGCCCACAAATGCCCTCCCCTGCTGGCCTGATCGCCCACAAATGCCCTCCCCTGCTGGCCTGATCGCCCACAAATGCCCCCCCCCACCATTTTGTGTCCACATGGGGGCTGCCATCTTGTGTGTTGGAGTGATGGTCAATTTGCATATTACCTCTTTATTATATAGGATATAAATTATGTATTACACCTCAATAATTAGTTGATTAAAAACATTGCTTGAAATTTTACACTATTGTAATAAATAAAATTTTTGAAAAAATTGTAAGTTGCACTTTCTAGCCCCAATGTTTTGAAAAACCATAAACTTTGCTAAAAATATATAAAACAAAGATATGCCAGGCACTTAATACCCAAATGTAAAGTACCTGCTACGACAATCCTCTCTGGAACCTGCATAATCACACTGGCATTTGGAACTCCTTCTTGGAATTCTTGTTCCAGGTCAGCATTTGGTGGTGCTACCTTTAATTTTTCTGGGACCCTCATTCGCTGACTAATACCTTCGGTGTATTCCATTTCATATTGAATTCGACTAATTTCCGCCATCTCGGCAGCAGTGGGAGAAGGAAATGCTACCCCACTCACTCTGTGGGCAAAAAAAATTAAAGACAGTGTGATGAGTGTGAAAATGTTAGTTTTCTCTGCATTGTGAAGTTAGATGACAATACCTTATTGAAAGAGCAAAAAGGGACTTCTCATTTCTGAGTACTGAATACATACAAAAGAAAAATAAAAAGTGAAGAAAATGTTTTCTTTAACTTAATGCCTTCTCTCCCTTATCAGTTGAAACTGCATCTTGAAACTATTGTTTGGGAGCAAATTTAAAAAATTATTGTATAATCACAACATAACGAACGCTGTATAGATATGCATGCTGCTTATGACTCAAAAATGCCTGAAAGAAAACTTAAAATTAAAATTTCTTAATCAATTACTGGAGGAAAAGCTGCTGGGACTTTGCAAAAAGGAAATTTGAAATTGCTGTCATGCATGGAAAAAAAAAGATGAAAATCAGATTTATAAGGCTAATAAGATTAATTCTAAACGTACTAAAAAAGATACAATCCCTTGAAAATCACAAAATACAAATTAAAACTCCTCTTGCTGAATGTATATCTGATGACTGAGATGCAATGAATACCAAGATAGCATATGCATTAATAAATCCTTAGTGTATACATTCATTTTGAGGGATTCAAAGTTTCATATTAATTTGTATTTAACATCACATTTACATGTATATTATTTTAAAGCATGACATGCCTTTAAGGGGAAAGATGGTACAGATGCATTGAGAAACCTGAATTAAAGCAGGATCCATGCTCCAGGGAAATGCAGTAGAAAGAAAGTTGCCCCAAAATACAAAATGCTGATAAAAATGTAAAAGAGCATGGTTAGCCTATGGCAATTAGCTTTCAGGCCACTATCGCTCAAGCCTATTAATACCAGCTCAACTGAATAAAATGTCACTGACCTTCCTATTGGTGGGTCACAGGTTTTTCTTTTACTCATTTTTAATATAGTTAATACACGTCTATAATAGCTATTAAAATACTGCTACCCTGTAGTTCAGTTTACTTTACACAACAATTCCCCTACAGATCTGAATTTTTTTGGAGGTGTACATAACAACACGGACACTGCTTTTCCAGCTGTAAAAAAGAAAGAATAAAAATCAGTATTTCAATAATTCATTTCCTAAGAAAACTATGAATAAAAGAAATATCTACTTAAAATAATTTTTGGATTTCAAGAGGTTTGGGGCTTGATCTGAGGAACAAATTTTCAAATCCCTCCTAAAAAAAGTTATTCTATATAGCTCAAAAATCATGTAAAGTACAGTTACTATTTTATGATTTTGCCAACAGGATAAAGAAAAGCTAATCCAATGTATATACAAATGAGAAGTCAGATTAGGAAAAAAAACAAAAACACTTTGCTGTACAACTCTACTCATTACATTTTGAAGAAGAATCCTCTTCATTTTATTGACTAATGAAGAAACCACAAAGAGAATGTAAAAGGCAGAAGTAAATGTATTTCAAGAAGCTTTAATATTTGATGTATAAGTAGTGTTTTCTTTCAAAAAAATTAACTTTGGAAATGAAATCATAGTAAATTTTCAGCAAAAACATTAATCAAGGGCAATAAGATATTAAGGACAGTATAAGTGCAAGTCAGAGCTGGGATATTTCTTAAGCTCCATGTCAGAGATGCATTACACACCTTAAACTCCACCTCACTGAGACGTTTAGGAGAGTTCTTAGAGGTTGCTCAGCTGGTTAATTACGACTGCGAACTTGCTTTTTTATTCTTTACCCAAATGTATGAATTTGAAGGATCTGGCATGCAGATGTTTTAAAGGCTAAGAAAAGAGAGCTAAGAGAGAAAATCTTTACTCACAAAAGTGTACCAACCACTACTTGCTATTTGGCACTATCTGCTTCTGTGCTTCATAGTAATCCTTTAACTTGCTTCAGTGTGCACGTGCTGGATGTAGAGCCCCTTTTGTCCCTGGGGGAGAAAAACAGGAGCTAATTGAAAAACTAGATGATACCACATTAGGAATTCATTTCTGGAAATTCTCCAAATGATAAAAGTCATCAAAGATGCACAACCTTATATTTAAAAAACGCCACAAAATAAAGAAACACTGAAAAAGCTTACAACCAAAATTTATTGATTTTTAGAGAGATGAAGGGGGGGAGAGCGAGCAGTGGAAGAAAGAGGGAGGGAGACAGACAGACATGGATTCACTGCCTCCTGAACATGCCCTGACCAGGAATGCAACCCGCCTCCTTTTGGTAAACAGGATGATGCTCTGGCCAACTGAGCCACCAGACAGAGTCCTACTGCCATTCATTAGGTAAGCAAGATAAAATAATAGACTCATTACTTCTGATTTGAATTTAGAAAAATGTAGCAGATGAAAAACATATATAAGTTAAAAAAATCTTAATACATATATATACATGTAAGTGTATATATACATACATACACATATATATTAGGAAGTAACAAATGTAATGGCTAAATTTTACTTAGTATTTAATTCCATACATAACAATTATTCAGTATTTAATTTAAACCAATAATATGTGCATACGGTACAAAGCATATAAGAAAATACAGAGAAAATAAAGTGTTCACAGATCCTGTCCTGTATCACCACTCAGGTCCCCACAGACAATCTCTACAATCAATTTTTGTGCATCATTCTAGATGAGATACTCATCCTATACTTGTGTGGATCAGAAGCACAATAAATGCTTTTATTTAGAAATAACACTAAAAAGATGTATCTCAAGAGGATTATAGTCTTGGGACATTAAAAATTGAAGTTATACAATAATAAACAAGACTCACAAATTGTAGAACATTATCTCCCTGAAATGTGCTATTCTCTATACTCCATTTACTGCATTTCAGTCTTATTAACTTTCCACTGGACATTCTATTCTATAGCAACAGCTCATCTTACGAGAATCTGAGTTGGCCAAGTATTACAGACTTAGATCATAAAGGTGGACATGAAAAAGACAACTTCGGGAAAAAGCCAAATTACTCCTATAGCCAATCGGAGTTACTTAAGGAGTAAATGAAACTTTTCTACAAAGATTTAATGCTGAACTGTCCCAATTACTAGGATTCTGCTTATGTAAAATAAATCAAAATCTAATTTTTTACTTTCCCTCATTAGACTATGACATTTTTGGTAATATATTTTGACAATAAAGAAACTTCTCATTTGGAGTTAAGATATTAATTCTTGAAGTTTTCTCCCTTAGAATCTACTAGGTAACCAGTACTGACATCCTGTTATAAAACTAAGGACACAAAATTTCTCTCAGAATCACAGATGATCTTAGAGCTCTACTTTCTAAGCCCAGTGATTCCCAAATATCAGTAATTTGCCAACTTCATGGTTTTACCCATATTCACACAGCACATTTACTCTTACACTAATCTTTTCTTTAACCCAACTTTTTAAAAGGAAATTTTACATCAGTACCTTAAACCACAGTTTAAATACACACAACAAAAACTATTATAAAAACCCTCAATCAGACACCACCTAGAGTCAAGTCAGTCACGTCCCACTCATGGAAAGTATCCCAATTTTGGCGCATAATGGTTCATGCTTGACTTTCTTATTTTCTATGTCAAAACACTGGGACCCAGAGAGAAAGCATAGGGAGTGACAGAAACAAATTGGGTTAAACTGATCAGGGTTGCACAGATTTATATAATTGTCTAATTACAAAAAAAAAAAAAGTCCGGTTCTTTATCACCCATTGTGTGGACCTAGTTCAAGGTTTTAATCTAGGCCACCTGTTTCAGTTCTCTCTCCAAGCAACTATCCTTAAAAGGATGTGTTTATTAGAAAGTCAGGGTGTAGCAATCCAAAATTAACTTTAGCTTAATAAAAATCAGTGAAAACTTCGAAACATATAAATGATCGAGTTTTAAAATATGGTTTTGAATCCACAGAAAACAACTTTGAACACCAGAAGGGAGGAGAGTACAGCCAAACTTCGTAGATCCTAAAATGAGGCAGCCCTATCGCACAGGAAGGAATAGAACACACAATTTCCTGTTGGAAAGAACAGCAAAACCAATTCACAAGCGTTTGAAACCAAAAAGATAGAAGCTGTCCCGCCCCCCCCCCCCCCCCCCCCCCCCCCCCATTTAACTACATGGGGGAAAAACTCCTAAGTACAACTAAATGGTTCTAATTCTTTCCAAAACCCATTTTCCTAAGGGATTTTGCTCTGGGATCTCATTAGCTAACGACACTGACACAGAAGCAAATGCTTTTCATTTAGGGAGAGAAAACACAAGTTAACATTTGAACTGCAGTTAAAATTTCTCCACGGATGGGAGGCCTGGAAACAACTGGTTCTATATTTGGGAACAAAGAACAAGGGCCCCGGGCCTTTCTTATCTTCTGCAATTAAAAGGCACCTCCGCTTCTGAGAGCCTCCTCCTCCCGGGAGAGGAGGCGCCTGGCTCTGAGGCTGTAGGACAGGACTCGTCCCGCAGACCCGGGGGACGAGTAACCTCACAGGATTGTCTGATCATACGTTCCTAACAGGGCAGGTCGGCTCTGCCCCCCGCCCCCCGCTCCCGGGAGGGAATCGGTCGCAGGAGCAGCTCAGGCAGCAGGTGCACCTGCGAACAAGGATGCTCACAGGCTGGGCCCGCTGGGCCGCTCGCGCCGGACCCGGCTTTCAACAAGGCCTTTCTTTTCCAACACGCACTTCCCACCAAGTCAAAAGAAAAACAACAAAAACTACTTTTCAAGACGGCAGGTGTCCGGTTCAAGGTCACATACTTAGAGATGCCAAGGCCCGGACCCGGAGAGAGGGAAGACGCCCAGCAAAGCGCCGTGTTCAAGCTCAGGACATCCCTAGTGTCTCCCCTCCTCTCCCCCCCGGCACCCCCAAGCTATTTTCTAGACGGAAAAAAAAGTCCAAATGTTTCGACCATGAGACGGCGACCTAGAAAGGGTGAAGAGGTTGCCCCAAACGTGTGCAGGGCAGTTTCCCCGCAGGCCCAGATGGGGAGGCCAGGCCTGAGAAGGCGGAAAGGTCGGGGTTGAGGGCGAGAAGCCCGGGGGGCGGGGGGCGGGACTCGGGCCGGGGAGGCACCAGGGGCGCACCGGGGCGACGCGGGTCCCCCAGGGAGCCGGAGAACCCCGGTCTCGGCGCCGGGCTGCAGGTCCCGGGTCCGGAAGACGTCAGTACTCACCCCTGGGCCGGCTGGAGGGTCCCCGGCGAGGGCCGCCGCCCGCCGGCTCCCGGGGGCTTAGGTGGGCGCTCTCGGAGGCCGTTGGCCGAGCGCACGGAGGCGCCCGGGCAAAACACCGGCCGGAGCGGCCCGCAGCGGGCCGGCAGAGACGCGAGAACGGCCGGGGCTGGCCCCTCCCGGGACCCGTAGCGCAGGCGGCGCCGCGGTCACGTGACGCGCCGGCGCCCGCGGGCGGGGCCATGACTCCGGGATCCCGTCGGGGGCGCGTTTCTGGCGCGGGCCGTGCACCAACCGCAGGGAACGACTTCTCACGGTAGGTGTTTCGTTCTCGTTTACATAGAGTTCGCCATCTCTGAGAGCCCCATGTCCACAAGGAAACTTTCGGCAGACGGTTAAACAACTACTTCTTCAGGGAATCTGCCGATGTCGTTAGTTCTGCAAGTGACTTTTAAAAAATTTTTTATTTTATTGTTTAAAGTATTACAGATAGTACATAGGTCTCCTTTTTTCCCCCCCATTGACCTTCCCCCGGCCTCGCCTACTCCCCCCACCCCCTGCACATGCCCTCCTCCCCCCCCCCAGTGTCTTGTGTCCATTGGTTATGCTTATATACATGCATACAAGTCCTCCAGTTGATCTCTTCCCCCCGCCCCCGCGCGCCCAACCCTCCCCAGCCTTCCCACTGTAATTTGACAGTCTGTTCAATGCTTCTCTGCCTCTGTATCTGTGTTTTCGTTCATCAGGTTATAATGTTCTTTATTATCCATAAATGAGTGAGATCATGTGGTATTTTTCTTTCACTGACTGGCTTATTTCACTTAGCATAATGCTCTCCAGGACCATCCATGCTGTTCCAAATGGTAAGAATTCCTTCTTTTTTTACAGCAGCATAGTATTCCATTGTGTAGATGTACCACAGTTTTCTAATCCATTCATCTGCTGATGGGCATTTAGGCTGTTTCCAAATCTTGGCTATGGTAAATTGTGCTGCTATGAACATAGGGGTGCATATATCCTTTGTGATTGGTGTTTCTAGTTTCTTGGGATATATTCCTAGCAGTGGGATTGCTGGGTCAAATGGCAGTTCCATTTTTAAATTTTTGAGGAAACGCCATACTGTTTTCCACAGTGGCTGCACCAGTCTGCATTCCCATCAGCAGTGAAAGATGTGCAAGTGACTTTTTAAAAATTAAATTTATTTGGGGTGACCTTGGCTAATAACATTATATAGGTTTTAAGTGTTCAGTTCTATAATCCATCGTCTGTATATTGCATCGTGTGCCCAGTCTTCCGTCACCATATGTTTGACCCCCCCTTTACCCTTCCCTACCTCCACCCACTTTCTCCTGTTACTCACCATCCTGCAGGTGATTCTTAAACACTTTAACGTTGATGACTGTTTAGGTTCCTGAACTCTCAGACGCCTTCCCTGACAGTGACCCTGGTTTGACGGGCTCCCCTAATCTGTCAAGACGAGAATCCCGGAGGACTTAGGTTTCATTGTAGTGAGTCTTTGTTAAGCTTCAGAGACCTCCCTCTGGATCTAACCATCTTTCCTTCCGCGGGAAAAACCAGTACCTTGTCCACCAACATTGGGACGGACTGACGCCAAATGGAGGAATACTTTGTATGCCTGGACTTGAGCCGAACAAAGACCTACTTGAGTCTGCACTTCCCCAGAATTAAAGATATTCCAGAGATGTTACCATTGTGCAAAATAATGTGGGAGGCCCTCTGAGAATGGCATTCTTGGGCCCCTTCATAGCAATGGCAAGGCATTCCTCTTTAAGAGATTTACTTTAGGACTGATTGAACTTTCCAAACCAATGTTTTTTGGAGGCAGAAAGAGACCAAGGTGGATGAGCCATCTATGACCAAAACCTTTAGGAAGGAGGGCCCTGCTGCTTCCATCACTGCCCTTTCACCTTTTAATTAATTGCAGTTTGCTTTTTACTCCTGTCCCCTACCCCCCAAGAAAATGAACTTTTAAATGAAGACTGTGGTTGAAAAAAAAAAAAGGATTCTATGGAAAGTAACCTCACAGGATTGTCTGATCATACGTTCCTAACAGGGCAGGTCATGGTGAGTAGTGATGCCCCAGGCACATAACTTTCAGCAAGAGGTTTGTCCTCGTCTTAAGCCAGGCCTGTGCATGGTTTCTGTGCATCTAGGTTAACACACCTTTGAAATCAGGGAAACCACCGTCAAGAAAGCAGGGGATCTTTTTAACGATCCTGTAGTCCAATCCCACATCCATGTCATTCTCCTTAGTTCCCTCCTTCATTTCAAATGCATAAAAGAAGCTGCAAACTGCTATTTTCCAGAGCATTTGAGATCTTGCTCCCCGACATATGTTTGGCTCAAATA
The DNA here is from genome assembly GCF_028538775.1 of Myotis yumanensis. Classification (NCBI taxonomy): domain Eukaryota; kingdom Metazoa; phylum Chordata; class Mammalia; order Chiroptera; family Vespertilionidae; genus Myotis; species Myotis yumanensis. Next base: position 27,801,293 of record NW_027223759.1, on the reverse strand, counting down.
AACTCAGGACATTCCTTATGTAATTCAATTACCAATCCAAAGTCTTCTCCTTTAATCCTGGTCACCCTTAATCTTCCTGAATCGTTTAATTCTGTTAACAAGACTGAGTATGATATGTGAAAGCATCTAACACTGTTGGTAGAATCTCAAAAACAAAAAACACCCAAAAAAAAGGCACATTTCTCTCCCTTACCTGGAAACTCGGCCGCCTTGTGTTTTGTGACAAGAGCTTCATTCTGGGACTTCATTCATGTGGCCATTCCTATTTACAGTTCAGTTTATCACAGACTTTCGACCACATTGCCTCAAATCTTTTGTGGGAAAAGGTGGCATAAAAATCGAAATAGGTTACATTTATTTAGTCTCATCTGGTTGCACTAGTTCTAGCCCAGGTGTCCCTTTGGAGCTTTGGTCCCAAAAGGATTTCAAACTCAAATTTCTTCCTCATCTCAATCCAGATAATGTTCTCCTGAATTTTCCTTTTTCAGTTAATTTCAGTCACCAAGGTTCAAAATTCCGAAGTCACCTTTCACTGTCTCCTAAGTCCCCTGTCTTTAAAGTCTCTCACTTCAATGTCAACTGTCCACTTGCTCTGTACTTTGTTCCATTGCTAGACTACTGATACATTACCCTTGTAACTGGACTCCCCCTCTTCAATCTTTTTCTTTCTCGAATTCGTCCTAGATATTGGATCCATAAAGAACCGAGTTTTACAAATTGTGACATGAAATATGTACAACATGTCCATAATAAAACTTATTGAAGTGTCCATCAATTGGGGACTCATTGACTTACATAGTAAATCCATGCAAATAATGATTAGTTCTTGTTTATAGATATGAAAATGTGTCCACAGTGTGTTAACTTCTGTATTGTCTATTGTTTTGACAGTGAGCATACATTTTTAAAATAAAAAAAATGTATTTTCACTTGGAAAAAATAAGACCAGATATAATTTTAAATTTTATTATTAGACAGTACAATAAAATTATATTTTTGCTATAATTACAGAAATATTAGTACATTACAATATTATAATATTGTCAAGATATAAAATATTCAATATATTTTAAATATATTTCATTTGGTTATAGAGTGAATATTAAATTAAGTTTTGAAGCAGTAAGTTACATTTGATGCATAGAAAAATCTTTAAGTTAAATTAGCAATAAACTCAAATTTAGTATTATTGTAATTCTTTTTATAAATAAGTTATTTAATAACATTTACCTTGCAAAACGAGAGACCTCTGAGCAAACTGTGAAATTCCAAAGGCGAAGCCCCAAATTTAAAAGAAACAAGTTATTTTACATTTTATCTGCAAAGTTAAATCTTCATAACTTTAAAAACTCCTCGGATTATAAAGCTACTACTCTAGAAAGTAATGCACATGAGCTGTGTTTCAATGCTCAGTCTTAGAAGTATGATTGAGCAGCTTAGTATGGCTTCATTGGAATTTAGCATTACTTGTCTTCCTCAGAAGTTAAACACTGATGAGAGGGCAAGAGAAGATGGAGGCTGGGGGACAAGCGCAGGCCAGGTATTTGGCATTAGCACCAATCTAGGGCTTTTTCTTATTAGTAACATTAGGTAACCGTAAGTTCATTTGTGAGTTTGAACTTGAAAGAGAGGGACAGGTAGAACAATTGTAGCCAGCTCTACTTGGTAACTGCCTGTACAATTGTTGTTTTTTTGGGGGTGTTTGCCCAGAACAGTTTTGTTTGTTTTTTTTCAATCTTTAGGGTGCATTGGAAATCACCGAGAGGACTTGTTAAAACAGATTTCTGGGACTTACCCCTGAGTTTCTAATTCTGTAGGTCTGGGTTGGCCCTAGAATTTGCATTTGTAACAAGTTTCCACATGCTGCTGGTCCAGGGACCACACTTCAAGAACTCCTGGTCTGTGGAGGGTTTGTGGAGATCCGTTAGCCCTCCATGCCAGTATAGTGCAATTTGGACAGTAAGATATTTTTAGAGCAAAAAGTCTTAATATTAGGTGAGTCTAAATAAGTAATCTGAGTATAGAAAGTGCTTCTTCATTTAAGTGTAAAAATGGCTTGACAGCAGTCATGTGAGCAGTGGAGGATGCGGACCGTGGTCACAGTCTGTGCTGTCCTCTGGGGCCACATCTTCACTTCCAAAGCAACTGAGATTGAAGCAACAAAACCAGAATTTAAATATCAGCACCAACTCCACCTAGGTGGGTCAAGAAACATATTCAGAGCTTTTTCTTAGGTTGCCTGACTTCTGAGACTCATCAAATAGTGCTACCATCAAGTATAAATGGTTTTTAATGTCTTGCAGATCTTTGTTTTCTTTATATTGTCCAGACCTTGGCTTCTGTGATACCTAGGAAAAGCCAGAAGCCCTGGGTTCTCCCTGGGCATAGATCTTATTTTTGAACCTTTTTTGAGGTCTGCTGAATTATCATGAAATATTAGGACAGAAGTAAAGAAAGGGGGAAAAACAACTCAGATATGTAGGATTCCTAACAGAAACAGTAAATTACCTTTTCTGGGATATTAGGAATAAAACAAATATATATATATAATTTTCCCTTATTAGTGTTTCTGTAATTTAGCACAGTGCCTGAGTATGGCTTGGCACTGGATAAAATGCTTATTAAGTTGAATTAAGTAACACTGGGAATGTATCAGCACACTGAAAAGCAAGTTTTATGACACAGCTGCCAAGCTGTACAATTTGTACATTAATATTTTTACACAGTGGGCTTTCTCAATATAGTTTGAAAGAATATGTAATATTAAAAAACATGTTTTTACCAAAGAAGAATTAGAGAAGTAACAAAGGAATCTCAAAATATCCAAATTAAATGGAATATTTAAAGCAAAGGGAAAATCTTCTGAGCCTGATAATCCAACTAATACCTTAAGTTTTTTCATGGATTACTGAACTACTCAATTATATGCACTAACATTTATAGGAATGGGCATAAAGTACAAATCTAAGTAGTTTTCTTGTTATTTTTGTGGTTGTGCTGGTAAAAGTCAAAATTTAGACACATTTTAGAGTATGTGTGTAAAAAATATTCTATTAAGTCACTAAAGTTAAAAATTGTACCTACTTGGAACACAAACAGGCAATATTGCTACAATGGACAAACAAAATTCAATGGACAAACAAAAAGACTTTAAAAATATAAAACAAAACCATACAGTGTTTCCACAGCTATTGCGACTCCATTCAAGGAACCCCCCTTTTGGCCTTAGTGCTGGGGATATTTAAAAGAGCCCTAGGAAATCTATGCACCTCAGTTTAATTCTGGTTCCCTCAAGCCTGAGGTTAATTAACAGATCTGAAAGTCCAGTTCCATCAGTGAAGCCTCATAATCCACTCACCCCCATCTCCTCTACTTAGCATCTGAAAGTCTTAGGAAGTAGGTGGGGCAATCTAAAACTGATAGAGCCTCCCTGAGTCTCGAAGACTGGAATAGAAGGGGGCAAATCTTGGGAATTTAGTGGACATAATAGCTCTTCACTTGTCACATCAAACTTTATACAGTCACCATTTAGATAGTGCATTGGATACAAATGGAACACAATTTCAGTGATATTTTGTGAAAGCTCTGCTGCCTTACCATAGGGAACTTTGAAACACAGATGTAGAGACCAGGATCACAGAGCTAACTTAAAGTAAGTGCTTTGTTGTGTGGAGAAACGAATAGAAACTTTGTACCAAGCCATCCTAGAGCGATATTGTTTGGTTAGAGAGAAAAAAAAACTTAAATGCATTTAAATACTTAAATAACCAATAAATGCATCATTACTTGATTATTGAAGATGAAAAATAACAGTTCTATTTTCATTGATTTCTTCATTGTCTTTTCTTCATGCACACCCGACAGCGACTTATGATCTTTTCTAACTCCCCAGCTTTCACAGTTGATGGAATAGGTTTTCTGAAAATAAATAAGAAAGAAAAGAAAAGACAAATATCATCAATTTGTAGATAAGAAGGAAATGCTTGTTGGGTTTGAGTTTTATCAATGCATATTATATCTCACCTAGACTTTATTATAGAAGGTATATTTCTGAAAATGTATATATACATGTAGACATTTTATGATTTTAGTTGTATTTTGGTAGCACAGAGGAAACATACAGATCATCTTTTTATAATGAAAACTACACCTACTTTTTAAATAGCCTGTCTTAAAACTCATCCGATACAATAAATTAAAATTAGCAGATCATTTAATGGTTTTATTCAGTAATTTACTATCAATCTATATCTAAATATTAACCAGTTAACTTCCACGCGTCCAAAACAGAAACCATCCCCACATCTTTTTATGCCATAGACGCTTATGGTGTACAGAGGGTTAAATACATCTAGTGATGCCTTTGTTGGCCCTGTAGTACAAAACCACGGCTACCCGTTGCTTCTTATAAACTAGAAGTGCCAAGCTAAACAGGATTTCATTGGTATGCGAACTTTTAAAAATATGAGTACATCAACACACAGGTAATCACACGCTAACATAGGCAACCTTTTTATAGTTCTGCAGTTGCGTCATTAGATTAAATTTGATTTTGAATAATTACCTGAACATTCTTTTTGGGTTTAATGAAGCCAACCAGAAACTGTAGGAATTTGAGTAGTAGTTGCATGTTCCTCTTCCATGACATTCTATGAATGGACTGGCTCGGAATTCTTCCAGGCAGGACCCCGGGGACGCCAGTGCTTGCCCAGAGCCCTCAGAACCTGCGCTGGTGAACTATCACAATGAAAATAGCAGAATAAGAATTCTGTGCATGGTGTTGAAATGTTTAGTGCCATACATACATGGCATCTTGTCTTTTATTGCTACATATGTAATTGTAATAGAAGACAAGAAAAAAAAGCATGAATTTAGCTTCTTACGCTTCTTTGCTCAGATTTGCTAGTATTCCATGTTGAACTATAGTCATCAAAAAGAAAGCAAAAACTTTCTTTTGCCTAGAATGCTCTTTTTCCCCAGGTGTGACTGGTTCTTCCTTGTCATTCAGAGGTCTGTTTAAATATAATTTCCAGAGGCTTTCTTTGATGTCTCTCCTCTCACATTCTCTCTCTTTGTCTTGCCTTATGTCCTTCAGAATACCATTTACCGCTGTGCTCATTACTGTTGTTATTGTGTCTTCTTGTTTATTGTCGACCTTCTCCACTAGGATAGAAGCTCCATGAGAGCAGGAACTCTGGCTTACTGCAGGTATCTTTAGGACCTAGACCAGTGATGGCGAACCTTTTGAGCTCGGCGTGTCAGCATTTTGAAAAACTCTGGTGCCGTGTCACATATAGAAATTTTTTGATATTTGCAACCATAGTAAAACAAAGACTTATATTTTTGATATTTATTTTATATATTTAAATGCCATTTAACAAAGAAAAATCAACCAAAACAATGAGTTCGCGTGTCACCTCTGACACGCGTGTCATAGGTTCGCCATCACTGATCTAGACCATTCATGGCATATGGTAGGTGCTGATGTTTGAAACAATGGACATTTGTGAGTAAAGAAGGGGAAATAGTGTATTATAAATGATGCTGTACAGAATATGAATAACCAGATGCTCTACAGAATATGAATAACCACTAACTACAGTGTACAGCAGTCAGACTCACAGATGATCAGTTCATAGATTTCTTCATTTAGCACTTATATCAGGGGAATTTTTCTTTAAAAGGTGATTTCTCTTAGTTCCCATCTTCATATGAATACCAAAGGAAACAGTATAAGGCATAAAGATTTTGGGGCAGACAGATTTAGGTGCAAATCCTAGTTTTACTACTTACTTATTGTGGGACCTTGGGGAAATTATTCCTTTTTTTTTAATGTAAATCTGTAGATGATAGAAACTGTCTTGCAGAATTTTCATAAGGATTATGGAGTATGTATATAAAATATGTACTACATTTTTAAAAATAGACATTTTATTACCAATATTGTAGTTACTGTTCACCTAAATGTCTTATTTAGAATTTGTGGGTAATCTCCTGAGAAGTTTTTTCAAATGCTCCATTTTTTTTTTTTTTTTTTACCAAAAAAACAACTTATTGGTTTTTTAAAAAGAGAGTATATTTTCAGATTTACAAGCAAATGTTCATGACATATGAATTGATGACAGTCACATTTTGGGGGCATTTAGGATTTCATAGGCAGTTTTTACTGTGAATTTGCTGTCCCTTTTTCCTTACCATAATGAAAGAAAATCCTGTCCAGAGAGAAATCCAGTCATGGGGACATGCGGGAATATCTGTGGTTTGGCTGTGAATGGCTATGGCAATCGCAGGACCTTCACAGACAGTGCATCTGTAACATGAAACAAAGAATGTGGTGGCATCACCAGTTTTTGCACTGTGATGTGCTATCTATAGTGTGATTACAAATGGAGTAATTTACCTGGTTTCATCACAAAACTAAAGGATTGAATTTTTACCTGCTAATATAAGGCTGCAGGGCCCTGCCAGTAATTGGAGCCATGTCCATTGGCATCGGAGCTGGTGTTGACAGCCAGTATGAATAATCATTTCGAGATGCGAAATTACATACATCATTGATGTTACAGAATAGGAATGGCATTGTGGTAAATCGCTGTAGGCAGCTTCCAAGAGTTCCTAATAAAACATCAGACTAGGTATCACTTTCAGTAACATTAAAACTATTTTGAATATTGTTACTAGGTAGAGACGAATTAAAACATAATCTATGGCAAAAACTGAAGAAAGACAACACTAAAGAATTATAACTGCTGAGGGGTAGGAGCGGCTGGGGAGAGGTAAATGGGGGGGGAAAGGAGACTTACCAGGTATGTAATACATTAAGCAATAAATACTTTTTTAAAAAAGCTATAACATGAGTTATATAACAAAATGTTATATAAGTTTTAAAAATGATAGAAATTAAAGATTCAGTGGGTAAACAAATCCTCTTTCTCCTTCCATAATACTTCCTGTGGCTCTTTCTAATCAGTCTAGAATTTGAGGACTGGTAGAGATTAGTTTTTGCTTCAAAGTATTCCTAGTTCTTGATATGTATATAATAGCTAATAGCCAAATAAAGCTTTAGAAAAGATATTGCTTTTAATATTAAAAAAGTGATTTAAGTGAAAATTGTTTTTGTTGAACAGGACAAGCTATATTGGCATTTAAGAGCAAGGCTCCTGGCTTCGAGTTCAAGATGACGGAGTAGCACTCAGCAGGTGTGGCTCAGGGTAGAGAGTCAACCTATGAACCAGAAGAAATCGTGGTTCAATTTCTGGTCTGGGCACATGCCTGGGTTGCAGGCTTGATCCCTAGTAGGTGGCATGCAGGAGGCAGCCGATCAATGATTCTTTCTCATCATTGATGTTTCTATCTCTCTCTCCCTCTCCCTTCCTCTCTGAAATCAATAAAAATATATTAAAAAAAAAAAGATGACAGAAGTTCCTGAGTTCACCTCCTCTCATTAACACCAAAACAACAACTGCATATAGAACAGCTATCTCTGAGAACAACCTGAAAACTAGCAGAACAGATTTTCTATAACTACTGATATTTTTTAAAAGCCAGATTGAAATGCATAGGAGAGGTGGAGACTAAGTCTACTCAGGACCTACCCTATCCTCCACTCCCCATTCAGTGACTCACAGTGGGAGGGATATCACAACCACAGATATCTTCCCCAAAGAGCTAGCGGTCCAAGCCCTAGCCTGGGAGACCTAAACTAGGAAGAGGAGCCCCTGTAACATCTGGCTTTGAAAACTAGCAGGGTTTACATCTGGGAGAGCCAAAGGGAAACCCAGGTTGTGCTCTTTCTGAGTCCTGGCACAGAGGAGCAGATTGAAAAGCACCTAGGTCATATGTGAAGGTGATACATTAAACTAGTTCAGGGCGTGTGCTGGAGCAACAGGAATCTGTTAGAACTTTCTCCTGAGTCAGAGGTGCTGGCAGGCGCCATTCCCCTCTCCCCTTTCTTTAACCTAGCAGGTGCCATTTCTGACACACTCCATTAACCTCTCGAACACTATTCACCCCACCCTGGCGTTTCCCTGAGGACCCACCCAGGTTAGTACTCGTCCAAAGAGGCCCCTGCCCTGCCACACCCCCTGGGTGCTTATCTGAAGAAAATGAAACACTAATTCAAAAGGATATATGTATCCCCATGTTCACTGCAGCATTATTTACAATAGCCAAGATATGGGAGCAACCTAGATGTTCATCAATAGATGAATAAAGAAGAAATAGATGTTCACACACACATGCCAGAATATTAGCCATGAGAAAGAATGAAATCTTGCCCTTTGGACAATATGGATAAGTGAAATAAATCAGAGAAAGACAAATACTTTATGTATGGAATCTACAAAACTAAACAAATGAACAAAACAAATCAACTCAGGTACAGAAAAACTAATTGTTGCCAGAGGTTTGGGTGGTGGTGGTATGGGCAAAAAGGTGAAGGGGATTAAGAAGTACAAACATGAATAAGTCACAGGATGTAAAGTACAGCATACGGAATACAGTCAATATCAATAACTGTGATGACAGATAATGGACTTTGTGGTGATCACTTTGTAAGGTGTATAAATATGAAATCTCACTACATTGTATACCTGAAACTAATAATAATGGATCTCAACTACAATTAAAAAGCTTTACATTCTAGAATAAACATTAGATATTAGGCCTATGTTTTGTTTACTCTTTTTAAAAAGTACTGTAACATACCCAAGGTACTTCAGAGCGAAGCACCACATACCATAAAAATTTACAATCTGTATTTGGAACAGTGAGTGGGAACTTGGACTGGGACATTACCCAGGTCTTGTCCATAAGCTTGTTCATTTCCTTGTATGAAAAGAAGAGAGAACCCACTATATAGTGGCTCCGTTCCTTCTGGACAAGAAGGAATTGCTGTGGTCTGACTATGGCGGGTGAAAATAAAGCCTCTCATCGTTGTCCCGGTTGCAGGTTGTCCGATGTCACCAGGTATCCCCTTCAAACCTGGCCGTCCATCGAATCCAGGTGGTCCTTCAAGAAACACATTATACATGTTGCAACACAAATAACCTCAAACTTATTCCGAAGTACTAATTTAAATGTTTGTGTATATCTGATAAGCCCCAAATATAGAAAGGAGCCACAGAATAGTGGCTTATAAAATGGTCAAACAATATTACTAAATGCTGAATAATGTCACACAATGCCTGTTACAGATACTGCATAATGTACATACATTGCATGTTACAAATACAATGCATGTGTATATCTTATGGGTGTTCTGAGATCAGGTCTTCTGCTTTGTATTTCCCTGTGGTGCCTAACACAGTGGTCTGCCTCTGGTAGGTCTTATGTACATCTTCTATGCATAAATCAGTGTATCCTACAATGGAAATAAGAAGTCAAATATCTATGCTTTGAAAATCTATTCAAGAAGATAAATTACATAGATTTTTTCATAAATTCAGTAAACATGGAAAACATTGACAGTTCCTTTCAAAGGTGCAAACTTCAAGAATGTTTTTGATCAATTAGTAAGGCAAGTAAAAACAAGACTTTTTCTTCTGTGATAAGAGTTTATATGAATTAAAACAAGAATACTTTTTTTACTTTGTAAATCTCCTCTGCATTTGAGTAAGCTAATTAATACACCTTTGTCACTACCATTTTTCTCATTCCTCCTGTTCTCCCTTTCTTCATCAAATACCCACTATTTATGAAACTGGCAGAGGCTAGCCACCCCCAGCTCCCCTGATCCATTTCTGCTGCCACTGCACCCTGACCCTCCACTCCAACCTGATCTGAGTGATGGTTCTTTAGAATTCTAAGGACATGCAGAGCCAGCAGACACTTGGATTTTGGGCCTAGTGAGGCAAGGGAGGTATTGTTCCCCATAAACAACCAGGCCATGGAGTCAGGCAGTGTCCTAGTTTAGTCCTAATTATAAGTCAATCCTTTTCACAAGGATTTGGTAAAGTCCCAATATTATATATTTTTTTCAGTCTCCTCATTTCTATCTTCGGAGTCCATGGGTCAGTCTTTGAAATTAAAAAATAGGCCATATCCAAATTCTTAAAAGTTGTCTTGAAAAGTTAGGTTGCCATTGTTTTAAATATGTCAGATAGAGAAGGTATCTTCACTGTTCCTAGCATCTACCCTCTTTTGCAGGGGGCTATCCCTGGCTCCAAGCAGAAGATCCCTTCAGGTTTCTGCACAGGAATTGTGAAGTGATTAGCTAAGCATGACAAGAAACTCAAGTGAGTGATTATGCAAATCAGCATGATCCGAGGATATTCTGCATTTCCACGAAAGTCCAAGGCTTTCAGTTTAGACCAATGCTGTTTGACTCTTAGATCCCTTCCTCATTCTTAGGAGGTCTTTGGTAGCATTAGGACCAACTATGTCTGCTTCAGTGGTTCCCAACCTTTTTTTGGCCATGCCCACCTAAGCATCTCTAAAATCCTGATGCCCCTCCCCCCTGTGACATATAATTCTTACTATTCAAAAAGTGAATAATTATTCACGTGGAGGAAGCCTAAAAGGCCATCAACTTGGTCTAAACAAGCTTCCAAAGAATATGGCATCCATGAAAGAGAAAAAAGAAAGGACAGTTGAAATACTGAGGAAGAAATCTCTAAGAAATTGTTAAAAAAGAATAGTAATATGAAGTGATATGAAAAAATAGCAAATAAAGTTTCAAAACATAGAGAACTGAAATGCATAAATATGTCACAGTATATATTTATATACTGTATAAACATATAAGGCCCCTGGAACCATAAGAAATGCCAAAAATTCACTGTTAATAACTCATTCTCAAATTGCCCCCCTGTGGGGTGTGTGTCCCATGTTGGGAACCACCAGTCTACTTGCTAATCATTCTCAGTACAATCTGTACTGGAGTACCTTTGCTCTTGCTGTGGTTCCATTCTGAAAGAACTAACTTGGTCAGTAAACTTTTTTTAACTAATAGAATTATTAGTAAGACTTTTTTTTTTACCAATTTAAAAAACACATTTGAAGTCAAATAAATAGTGCTCTAATGTACACTCATGATAATACTAAATTATGAGTCATTATGGAATTGATACAGTTAACATTAGCATATTCGAATTTTTAAAGATTTAAATATCCAGTCTTTATAGCCTTATTATAATAGATCTGGGCATATAATTGGAAAATCCCATTTAGAATTTTTTCTTATTTTAACAAAGTCAGCAATCCTAAAATATAAGATTTGGACATCTAGGTAGTTTGTAGGAGGTGCTTTAGAAACTTTTGCAGAAGGCAGATTTTGACCCAGGTGAAGATATAGTTTACGTTCAGACTTAAATATTTAAGAGGCTCCCCCGCCCCCACCTCAAGTTATTGAGTTGTAGTCAAGAATGGCATAGTTAACACATGGCTTTCTTAAGTAAGAATACCGAGTTGCTCTTCTATTTATATCAAGATAATATTTCTCTTCTTGTATAACACTCCCATAAGTAGATATTATTAACTAAGTACTCCTATAAATTAAAAACAGCACTGGCCTTTATGAAAATGGAATTAGTGCTTCATGAGGACTAAATGTCCTCAAACTAATTTGGTGTGTATTTGTCTAGTTAGGAGGTAGGGAACGTGGTGTATTCCAGTAACTCTTGATTTTCATCTCCCAAATGAGTGTTTTGCTGCTGGTTTTTAGTCTAATTTGAACAGCACACACTGAAAGATCTAGATTATTATTGTGGTCACATATTCAAAGAAGACTTCTCTGTCTATTGAAAGAGCTCTCCAGCGAAGGCAATAAGCCAGCCATTTACCTTGCTCTCCTTTAGAACCTTTGCTGCCTTTTTCTCCAGTTGGTCCAGGAGTTCCAGGTTTTCCATCCTTGCCTGGTTTACCTCTTGGCCCACAGGGTCCTACGCATAAAACAACAACAACAAAAAAAAAACAAAACAAAAAACCAACATCGTATTGAATAGTTCATATAGGATAAAAGGTAGGGTGGTCTGCCATCCAGTTTACCTGGGACGTCCCAGTTTCAGCAGTATAAGTGCTGCAAGCTGAGCAGAAGCTAAGCCTTGTGTAAACTGGGACAGTTGGTCATCCAATTGGTTACACCCTTGTTCCCAGGAAAAAAGGCCCCTTAGAAATGAACTAGGAGTTTATGAAATTCAGCATTTTAAAACTGCTGCCATTTTGATTTATGCTGTTCCAGAACTCACTATGCCCTTGTATTGATCAAAGTAATATGTCATCTCCCAGGTGTTTCAAGCAAACTTAGAACGTAATTCCATTCAGGAGACTATCACAATATGCTGAACCTATATAAAGGGGTTAGTTCAATTTTCATACACTAATACTAGTATTTTGAAAAGCTTTCATAAGATTAACCTTACATTTGTATTTACTACTTTTCCAAGTGCTGTACAAAGCATTAGAAACGTACCAATACATAGAAGTCAGGTTTATTCAGGCAATCAGAAATAGAGCTCTAAGACTAACAGTTGTCAGAGAAGACAGAATACTTTTACCTTAATTTAAAAACAACATCCCTAAGTGCCCTAGAGTGTACTTACTCAAGTTTACACCATGCACAACAGCTTTCAATAGACTCAAAAGGCTTTGTACTTGCTGGTCAAGACTAACATGAGCTCAAATTTGAAACCGATTATAAAAATCACTACAGTGTGTAACATTTCCTGTGAAGCACCGTTTGCTACTTCAACTACTTCCTAGTGATCCAAGTCAATGCTTCCAGTCCCACACCTGGGATTCCCGGTGGCCCTGGTGGCCCAGGTTCTCCTGGCATCCCTGGTCCCCCAGCTCGGCCCGGTGGCCCTGGACTTCCTGGAAGGGAGATGATCTTAACTGTGCCAGGGTCTCCACGTGCACCTATTGACATGAACATAAGAAGATGATGGCTTTATTGATGAGCTACCCTTTCTTCATGGAGAGCAATACTAAGGCAGTAATATTTACCTTGTGGCCCTTTTGGCCCAGGTGGCCCTGGAGGTCCAATCTCTCCTGGAAATCCTGGATTACCCTTCTCTCCTTAAAACAAAGGGAGAGGGGTTGGGGAATGTGATTCCTCTTTTTTTAAATTTAATTTTTAAAAATTTATTTTTTATTGATTAAGGTATTACATATGTGTCCTTATCTCCCCATCGCCCCCCACTCATTCCCTCACTCCCCTGTTGTCTGTGTCCATTGGTTAGGTTCATATGCATGTGTGATTCCTCTTAGAACAGTGGGTTTCCTAGCTAGATACTGGAAATTGTGACTGGAAGTTATAGCTCTGTGACAGCCTGCAACAATGATATTCACATGGGTTTTGGCATTTCATTTGGACCCAATGTTTAATATCTATTGAAAAGTATATTCTATAAGTAAGCACTAAGATTTTGTATTTTAGCATTGAAGGGGTGGGGGGAGTTTCTAAGAGTTCACTAAGTTCAGAAAGCAATTCAATGTAATATTTAAGGTAAAATACAAAGTGACATTGAATCCTATTTCTAAATAAAGAAAGTGTAAACTCAGTAGTGCCAGATGATAGATGGTCTTATTCTGAAATATGAGGGTGATTAAATGTTTCATGGACCATACACACTTTAACAGCTGATAGCTCAGTTTTGAAAATGAGATGTATTTTAATAAACACTGCTTTTATAATTATTCAAAGTGTGTGTATACATTTATTGGGATACCTTATATTTAATAAGAGAACTGGATTTTATGAATCTCCCCTCTAAATACCTCTAAATATCTCCCCAGAATGTTTCTTTAGTGAGGCCTTTATGTAATTTTTCAATCCTTAGATACTCCTGTTGTGAGACTGGGAAAGTGACAGGTGGCACACATGTTTCCAGGCTGCCTGCCAGTAGTCACCCACCCAATGTCTAATGAGACTCATCAGAATCACTTGCTTTGACTTATTCTTAGCTAATGTGCTCCTTGTGGAGTCAGTGATTGAAAACATGAACAAGGCTCTCTTTGAACTTCTTAGTCTTGGAAAAAGTCTTCCTTTGTGATAATGTGGCTGTATTCACTTTGGCTACACTTATTATTTAAGTGTAGCATCTTACAGTCTATAATAGAGTCCCTGCTATACACAAAATAATAACGGGATTTAGCCAGCGAAGACAACAAATCCCATAGTCAAAAACTTATTTAAGGTGACAGCACCCTTATGGAAGATTGGAGAATTTCTAAAACCTGAAGCTTATATTTCTGGGGATGAACATTTTAAACTTAAAAATCCCCAAAGTATAGGTGTTTTTTTTTTCTGATTAAAAAGATAATACACGTGCTCCATAAAAAAATGCTAAAACCTACATATAATTGCTCCCCGACTAATAAACAGTTTGATGAATATTCTTTTAGATTTTCAGCTTTTAAACTTGTAACACATGCACAAAGTAAAAGAAATAACCCAAGCAATGCTATTGCTATTAATGTAGGTCCCCAGCCCCCAACCCTCACACATCAGTACACTCAAAGGTAACCACTTTAGCCCTAACTGGTTTGGCTCAGTGGATAGAGCATCGGCCTACGGACTAAAGGGTCCCGGGTTCGATTCCAGTCAAGGGCATGTACCTTGGTTGCTGGCACATCCCCTGTAGGGGGTGTACAGGAGGCAGCTGATCGATGTTTCTCTCTCATCGATGTTTCTGGCTCTCTATCCCTATCTCTTCCTTTCTGTAAAAAATCAATAAAATATATTTTTTAAAAAAAAGGTAACCACTTTAAACTGTTTCTGTTTAGTTTTCCTATAGTTTCCACCTGTAAGGTATGGTTTTAATTTTTAAGTCCTCTTCTTCACTAACACTGAGGTCTTTTTTATTAATTCCTAACTGTCTGGGATGACTGTGGGAGTTCAGTAAACATGTGTGTGACCTACACTGTGAATCTCAGTCATTGTATTTGCACCCAGAGAGCAGTGCACAAAACAGTACCTTTCATGCCTGGAAATCCTTGGAACCCAGGGTCACCTCTGGGCCCTGGCAGACCTGGAGTACCGGGGGCTCCCTATATTTCAAATAAAAGAGAGCAGAACCACAGACAAATTCTAAAAATCACAACATTAAAAGAAAATGGGATGTAAATAGAATAGAATATGATAGGTAAGAATAAGCTGAGGTTAAGAGACATCATTTTAACTTTGCAATCACTGTTTCACCTCCTATAATTCCTCTGCCACCTACATATCTCCTTAAGACTATTGTTTGCAATAATAATAACTTAAAAAAAGAAATAAAAGGTAACCTTAAGCCCAAGACAAACATAACCTCCGATACTCATGAATGCTGTGTGACTATTGGATCCAATTGGATAGGAAGAGCAGGCACCAGACTGCTAGAATAAAAATGATAATTTGTATTTGTAATTCTTGTGAAGACAAGCTGTTGAACTGTAGCACCCATCGTCATTCTAACTAAGCCAGCAGAGCTATAAATTGGTCAGAGTGGTAGAAACAGTGTCCAAAGATGGGCGCATGAAGGCGTGGTTAGGGCAGTTCTGACATGCACTTTGGACAAGGATGCAATGATCTGCCCGGGAAGAGATGCTCCCTACAAATGAGGCTTTACACGAATTGCTCTTGCAGCCATGAGATGCCCAAGCAAAGACATAGGAGGGGAGGGGGGAATAGGGCTTCCAAAAAGAGCCATATGTCAGAATGTATGTTAAATCTACTCTACAAGGTTCATGTGAATGAGACAGCATGTGATTACTTGAAAACAGTGGACATGAAAAATGCCAAGAACAACAAGACTGCCCTGTGAGCCAACTGTCATTGGAGCAAGAAGACAAAATGAAGAAGCAGTCCTATTGCTTGGATAAGGCAGTGTGAGGTTAAAAAAAGGAGGGAGAGCAAACAGAACCATCTGATCCAGGACTCCCAGGCTTCTGAGGTCTGGCAGAGATAACCAGGGAGGAGGGCCCGGTGCCAGGCCCAGGCTTGGTGGGGAGTGAGCTCTTCCAGGCAAGGAGAAAGCTGGTAAAGGCAGCCCGCCAGTTTAAACATCCATCAAGAAGAATTACCTTTCGAGTGCCAGTGTGGAAGCCTAGATCATGGAACCACAGAAGGTTTAAGAGAGATCACATTTCCAAACCAGACTTTCCGCATCCTAGTGTCCTGGGGAGAACTTTTGATGTGATCATAGGGTCAGTGTTTGCCACTTTCAAAGAATCATGAAGAACACGAGGATACTCAGACTGAAGAAGGGTAAATATCTCACTTTTCAAATAAAAAAAAAGGTTTTAAAAGGGTAGATTTTGGAAACCAAATACCAAGAGATCTTAAGAGAGCAGCACGATTCCTGACCCAGAACATCTATGACAGAACTCTGATTCCTCATCAGTCTCCAAGAATTTGATGTAAACAGAGGAATCAGAAAGCTAGGAAGAGGGCTGAGGTGCTGAGTGAGAGGCTGAGTCGAGAGATAGTAATAGGCTGGGAGATGAGCCTAAATGAACAAAATGACATCTAAGCCCTAACCGGTTTGGCTCAGTGGATAGAGCGTCAGCCTGTGGACTGAAGGGTCCCAGGTTCGATTCCAGTCAAGGGCACGTACCTTGGGTGCATGCACATACCCAGTAGCGAGTGTGCAGGAGGCAGCTGATCGATGTTTCTCTCTCTCATCGATGTTTCTAACTCTCTATCCCTCTCCCTTCCTCTCTGTAAAAAGTCAATAAAATATATTTTTTAAAAAAATGACATCTAAGAAAGGTAAATGTGAAAGTCCCACATTTAAGTCTCAACTAAACATGCAGGACAAGAACTAATGGAGAAAACTCAGTAGCAGTTCACGGGGGAAAGGCACATGGCCTTTCATTGACTGTAAGCTCAATGTGTGGGGACAAGATGGGGACGTGGCAGCCAAGCAGCCTGAGTGGATTTTAGGTTGTGATACAAAGTGGGGATGTCAGGGTAGTGAGACTCTTCCCTCCTCTAGGCACGACTGAGTTCTCACTCCTGGATATTCTTTGTCCAGGGCCTGCATTTTTAAGGGAGATGTTGACAAACTAGGATATGTCAATAGAGGCAGGGTTGATGAAAAGTTAAACTGAATTTGAAAAAAAAAGCAACACAAACAGGTATTTATTGGGGGGAGATAATATAGGAGTGGGCAAAAGTAGGTTTACAGTTGTGAGTATGTGAAAGTTTATTCTTGTATTATTTACTTATTAATTATTGTATTTATTATTATTATTATTACTATTATTATTACTAACCTACTTTTGCCCACCCTTGTATTTGTAAGGAAATGGCAGGTATTTACAAACACTGCAGTGTATGTCATGGGAAGAAAATATACATTTAGGGGTAGCACACATAACTTAAAAAGCATATTAACGGAGACAAATCATGTCTTCTAGAGCGATCTCAAACCCCCAGATGTTTTTTGAAGCTTCCATAACTGGAATTGTTCAGAATTGAAACAAGAAAAGGTCAGGGGTGACACAGAGAAGGGTCCCACATGGACCACACTTTAGGGGCCTCTTAGAAGCCAAATCTAATGCTTACGACTCTGGTTCTCTGAACCTCTGGACTCTGCTTCTCCTGGGTGCACTGCACAGAAGCATGACAGATGGGAACATTTTGTTGCCTCTGCCTCTGATCCTGGCAATTGGTTTGGAAGAATACAAGAAGTTAAAATGATTTTCCACACTTACGGGAGGACCCGGTGGCCCTGTGTCTCCTATGGTTCCAGGTGGGCCTCTTGGGCCTGGCTCGCCCATAAGTCCCTTGTCTCCCTTTATGCCTTTGATGTGACTCCCCGGAGGTCCAGGGGGACCAGGCTCACCTGAATTCAGAAAGAGCCTATCAGTACTGCATGCCGGGGAGCTCGGCAGGTTCTGTCGGCGATTCTTTGGAAGAGAGTGCAAACCCTGTTCCTGACCATTACCCTGAACAGTGTCCCCTTTGGGAGGGTGATGGGATTGTGGTCAAGACAGAATGAGATAACGCCAGTGAAGCACAAGGCAAGAACGGTTTCTCCCCGGTGCAGGTCTGTGAGAGCAGGATCTTCTCCAGCTCCGTACCTGACACAGAGCAGGAGTCACTGGTGAATGGATGCATCTCTGTCTTTTAGGCTAATTTGGCATTTACCAATTTTACAGACCATCTGCCTCAACAATACCAACAGCTTTCGGGCACTCTGTGTGAAAACCGGTGGGTATGGGAAGGTGGAGAAGACCAGAGGGAAAAGAAGCAGTAAGGTCACACGAGGGGGAGTTGAAAGCTTCTGATGTTAAACATTATTTTCATTCTTTTATCTTCTTTAAAAGTAGACCCTCTACCTGGATTTCCTCTTGGGCCTGGTGGACCTCGGTTTCCCTTTTGGCCAGGGATGATCGCACCAGGGAAACCTGGTGGCCCTGGGAATCCTGGCACTCCCGGGGGTCCTCGAGGCCCAACGTCTCCCACTGTCCCTTTCCTGCCGGGAAGGCCGGGCAAGCCTGGGGCTCCTCTGTCTCCTTTCGCTCCTGCAAAGGGAAAGGCTTTATAAGTTTCCGTAATGCCCCTATACTGGGAGTTATCGTTTGTGGTTATCTCTAACAATGTGTTAAGATTATATATATATGTATATATACATATATATAATAAAAATAAGCTGGTAGAAGAAATGCAGGTCTCAAGTCAGTTCTGCCTTTGATTAGCCATTTGATCTTGGCAAAGGCACTTCACTCACTTTGTCATATTCTTATTTTTAAAGTGAAGGTAGGATCTGACCTAGCTCAGGTCTTCAAGGACCCAGTGAGGTAATACATGGAAAAGTGAGATGGAAAAGCATGGTGTAAGGTCTAAAGTGTTCTGTAAATGTAAGCCATGGTTGTCATTATCTGGTGAACTTTCATTAAAATGACATTATTTAATCACTGAAAACTCAGTAGAGCTCACAAAGCTAAAATTTCATGGCAATGATGTGTGCATTGGAGGTGTCACCCAGCTCAGTCCGGGCAAAGGAACAACAAAGCTGTAATCCCGGCTCTGTCCTCTGGTTACTCCTCCCCCATACGGCAAACTCTACTCTGCAAGGGATGGATGTGGCAGGAGCTTTGGATTTACCAAGGAAGACCCCCAAAGGTCACTACTAAATAATAATATTTTTCAATAACCTTCAAGAACTTGTACATTGACATTCACGAATGGAAAATGCTGTATAAGTTTAAAATAAACTCCCCCCTCTATCCCATCTTTGTATTATTATAGAAACAGTAAGTGGCATAAAAATAGGAGACAGATATGATGGCAAGAAGACAAAGTGGGGATGAGGCTGCTGGCACAGGAAGGCCTTGGGAAGCTATTATGCGGGGAGGACTTAAAGTGAGGATGGAAACAAAATGGATGAATATTGACTATCTAGCCTTTTGTCTATCATGTTCTTTAGCTTTTGGATGCCCATAATTTATGCTTTTAAGGTGTTTAGATGATTTCAGCTCACTCTAAGCCGTGAAATACTGTATTTGTACAACAGTCTGGCAATGGTCTGAGGCACCAAATTGCTGTCTTGGGTTATATGTTCCAATTCCATTCAAATTCTTCCTTGTTTTATGACATGGTTTCTTTTTAGGATTTGAGAGAATAAACTAATGAAAAGGATTCAGACCTTCCACGTTTCAAGGAACTCTTCTCCATATTTAGTTATCCTAGGGGGATTGAGGTGCATAATCATTTACTTACACAATTAGGCTATTTGTTATTTTTGACGCTTTTTTAAAGCTTAAGATGTGGTCATTTTATATCAAATTTTATTTCCAAAGAAATGCTAAAGATTTCTCATTCCAAATGGTTAAATTGGGAATTTAGCCCAGGAAAAATGAACAGAAACTCTCCTTTTGGACATAATTCTAAAACTCGTCTGTGACCTAGACTGGGAAAGCTTTTTGCTCATGGGGGAGGGAAGTGTGTGCGAGAACGTGGGGATATTGAACTCATCCGCAAAGATGATCACATCATCCAGAAACAAATAGGAAGGGGCAGCTTTTGTCTATGTTCACAGTTGAGCTGGTAGGTCAAGAGGAAGTTCCTGCCACTCTGAGTTTCTCAGTAGCATCAAACTACTTCTTGCTTGTTCTTGTGAGTATTAATAACCAGGGTTTAGGTGTCTTTGCTAATAAAATTCTCAAATCCACAGGACCCATGGCTGAGAAGGGTCAATAAAAGATACAAGTAAGCTAATGTTTCTTCTGGCAGGTTTCTTTACAAAATGGGAAAACTTAAGCTGCTTATTTTATGAAACACTGGCATGAGAAATTCAGAACTACAGTTGTCCAATGAAAAACTTGTGCCCTGACCGGTTTGGCTCAGTGGATAGAGCGTCGGCCTGCGAACTCAAGGGTCCCAGGTTCGATACCAGTCAAGGGCATGTACCTTGGTTGCAGGCACATCCCCATTAGGGAGTGTGCAGGAAGCAACTGATCGATGTTTCTAACTCTCTATCCCTCTCCCTTCCTCCCTGTAAAATATCAATAGAATATATTTATAAAAAAAAGAAAAACTTGTGTGTGCTTTGAATGATATGCTCAGTAAATTGCCAGGTCTGAGATGTTAACAGAATTTATCAAGAGTAGCGCCACCCACAAGCTGGCTCTAGGGGTTGGAATCAGAGCTGTGAAGATGATAAGGTCAGAAAGGGTTGGCGTTATTCCTGCATCTAAGAAGAGCTGGGAGGGATGCTCATTGAGAAGCCACCAATTTCACCTTCTCCTTTTAGGAAATGATGCCTTTAAAACATGCTGTCAACAACAAAGCAAATAGATAAGAAGCCTTTTTATTTTTAAAGACTTCCATAGCAGGAAATTCTGAAATTGGATCACAGTTTCTAATTCATTCATTTTGTGGTAATGGTAATAATGAAGCATTTTTACTTGAATATGAAGAATAGAAACATCCTATTTTACCACTGGGACTCCTTTAATTCCATATGTTTTTATTTTATAGATCAAGTATATTGCATTGGATTCTGTCCTTGAACCTGTGAGTCACCGGGCCAAGAAGGAAGAACTGCTCACCTTGAACACCACGTTTCCCTTTTGGGCCTGGAAGTGCCCCCAGCAAACCTGAAAGAGGTAATTTTGGCATATTAATATTTTACATGTGGTTGATTTCATTATGTAGATATGATTCATTCTACTAGGTCAATTTAACCTTGGCAATAAAAGGAAGTTTAAATGATCACACACCCAGAACATGTTAAAGATTGTTCTGTCAGAAAAGAATCTCTAGAGCAGTGAAGGGTTACTAATTATTAACTACTAATTAATAATTAGTGTCACTAATTACTTCATGCAAAATAAAACTAGTGGATCTAAGATAATGAGCAAGTTGTACCCGTATCTCCCTTTTCTCCTGGTGGACCAGGAATCCCATCGCATCCTTGGTCTCCTCTCATACCCATTGGTCCAGGGTTTCCTGGGAATCCTGGAGGGCCTGAAAAAAAAAAAGTCATTCAAAGAGAGAACTTCCTTCCTATCAATGGTCTAATGTGCCAGATGTGTGTAATTCTGGTAAAAGTGTTTATTTTGCAGAACTGTAGTTCTGTGCAGCTAACTTCACAATGAAAGCTATGAACAGACTAATACAATCCTGGGGATTATCACTTTGGAATGTCTAGGTTGGCAGACCTTTGAATTAGGTAGAAATAGCTAGCCTCACTCTTCTGCATTTCTGTCTGAGGACTGAGTAACTGGAGGCTACCTTCTAAAGAGCAGTCGTGGCTCAGGGCTACAGCTGAGCAGAGAGTTCAAACTTGGGGAACACGCTTCCCTCAGGAAAGGGCGATAGACAATAGACAAAGTAGAAAAGGAACCTGGAGGGCCTTTTGTTCCTGGAAATCCAGGGAAGCCTTTCATTCCTTTCGACCCCATGTCACCATCAGGACCCGGCTTTCCTATAAATGGAGAGAGAGGGAAAGGACAAAAAATACCGAAAGATAAATGGTTACATTGGCTGAAATGGTCGGTTCTTACAGTCAACTGTGCTCACACTGGTGTTCAGGTGACTTGTACCCGTCACCTCAGGCTTTTTCTTGGGTGCTGCTTCCCTAGAGAAGCACAGCAATGTGTTGAATCACTTTGAAGGGTGTGCATACAGCAATCATGTGGGCCACTTGATACCTGACTTATTGCTTTAATTGAGAATTAACAGCAAATCTATGGCACCTTTTAGTGTTTGAAATGATAATTTAAATGGTATCTGTAAGTAAGACCTGCGGCTGCAACCCAGTAGCTTAGCAGTTGATTGTAGTAAAGCAAAACAAAAACTGAAACCTGAATTATAAGCAAATAAAAACGAAAGCCAAAGTTTGACCTTGAAACATGTCAGAAAAATGAAACCACAACAGTGTTATGGGTTGAATTGTGTTGCTTCCTAATTTATATGTTAGAGTCCTAACCCTCAATATTTCAGAATATCACTCTACTTGGAGACAGGGTCTTTAAAGAAGCGGTTAGATTAAGATGAGGTCAGTAGGGTGGGCTCTATTCCAACATGACTGGTGTCTTTATAAGGAGAGGCTATTTGGACACAGACACAGAGGACAGACACGGGGGAAGGTGGCCCTCTATGATTCAAGGAGAAAGGCTTCAGAAGAAATCAAACTTGCCGATACCTTGATCTCAAACTTCTAGCCTACAGAATTGTGAGAAAATAAATTTCCATCTGTTGTTTGTTATGGGAAACCTAGAAAACTGATACAACCATCATAAGATTGGACAATGAACTAACATTTCATGTCTTTAGGCTGAGCTCCTCAGAAATTTTGGGGAGCACCTCAGAAGTTTTGTTTACGGGAGCAGCTTTTTAGATCTCAGTCCACCAAACTGGCTCATCGGCAAATAAGGCTTCTCTTGATTAATCTTCTACTCCTTAGTGTCTTAGAATTTGAAGATCAAAGTTGAATAAAAGCAATTATAATGCAAAACCTAAATAGCTTTCTGTCTACAGAGACGACTCTAGGCAGTGAGAGCCATGCCTTCTGCTCTCAGAGTAAAGCCCATGCTCACCTGGGTGGCCGGGACTTCCAGGATGTCCAGGGTCTCCGTCAGGTCCAGCAGGCCCTGAATATCCAGGTGGCCCAGGTGGCCCTCTTTCTCCTTTCATTCCCACGACACCTGGCAATCCTGGTTCTCCCTTAAATTCAGTCAAACACCTTTAAAATTCTCATATAAGCAGGGTATGTGATGAGAATGAAGTATAAACTATATTTGTTTGCATTTATTTATTATTATTAACACTAGAGGCCCAGTGCATGAAATTCGTGCACTGGTAGGGTCCCTAGCTGCTGCTGGCCGGGTACTCCCTCCCTTCCCCCAGCTGCCAGCCGGCCCTGCCCCCTGGTCAAACTCCTAGATGAACTCCCGGTTGAGGGGACAATTTGCATACTACGCTTTTACTATATAGGAATATTATTTAGCTAGTTAGTTAGCAATTCATACTGAGTATCTGCTGTGTGCTAGTACTGTGACAGGTGTTTGGAAAAGGGGGCTACATGTTTTGTGGGGCCCATCCCAAAATGAATATTCAGTTCCCTTTTACAAAATGGTAAAGTAATTCAAGACAGTGACATCAAAGCATTGAACCAAGTGTTGCTGTCCTTCTTAGCACCCAACCTCTGTGACTACATGGGTCACACACCTACAAAGCTGGCTCTCACCAGGAATATAATAACATATACACATGTGTGATATATACAGTCCCTGCTTCATGGAGCTTTAGAGACCAGTGGGGAGATAGGAAATAATCACACAAAGGTATAATTTCAACTTGTGATGATTAACTCAGGAGTAGGAAAGAAATAGTTAGACCAAATGAATATATGTTCTACAGATGTTATGCATGCCGATAAGTGCATGTCAATCATATGTAAAAGAAAGCAAAATCTTCATTACATCTGTACTTCAATTTTATGATAAATCAACACGTATGGATTTGGTGGTTACTTACAAAATCTCCATAGTAATTGATTAAAATATACTACTCTGTTACTATGATTTGCCAGTCTGATAAAATGAGCCCATTTTTTTGTTCAATGCATAGTTCTGAACATCTCTTCTGTGGTTACCTATGAAAACCCTAAATCTAAGTGAAACAATTAATTGAATGTGAATCAAGTATAAGACAATTCCTCACTGAGAAAATATCTCAGTGGAAACGGTGTCTCCCTGGTTTTCTGAGGACCTAATCTAAAAATCAAGGGCAAAGGAAATTTATTTGTGCTCCAAGTAATAAAGGGTTGCTTTCTTGGGTCTGTGTGGCTTCTAAACATTTTCTTTTATGTTGTTTTAGTAATTACCACTGGAGAACATGATTGGTGGAAATCTTTAGGAAAGGTAATATTTTATTGGCTCAAAATTGTCAGGGAAAAGGCCCCCTAAGCAACAAGTTTTATATATTTGAGAGTCATATACTTTTGAAAGTCTGATAAAAATGTAGACTCTCCCCTACAAAAATTTGCATTCATTTTACATTCAATTTCAGGAGATTAGTAGACTTCTTCAGGTTCCATAGATGCATGGAAATCCATGTTAAAACCCCTGCTTATGGGAATTCATGTTAACCATTCTCTAGTGATCTAGCTCTGGCTTTTATTGTTAAGTACACACAGAAAGATTGGAAGGAAATGGACCTAAAAAACCCAGCTGAGCCCCATGGAAATGTTTGGTGAAATGTTTGGTTGTTACTTGGTACAACATGCTAGCAAGGGCTTCAACCTCTAGTTAACAGCACAAGCGCTGAGAGTATTGAGACAAGATACAATTCTGTGTAATGGAATGAAAGTATAGTTCTAAAACAATTAAAATACAAGTATGTATCTTAGGATTTTGTCTGCTTTTTGATGATGCTCTAAAGTTATTTTACTTTATATCTTTTATTACAGTTTAATAAGTCAAATGTTTTTTATTATAAGGTTTGGAAATTTATTTTTATAAGTCTGTGTGAGGTGAGTCCACAAGCAGAGACTGGCTACTTTGTGTCACAGAAAACAAACACTGCCCTGGCAGATTTTGTGAGTCACTGATCACTGCCTCCTTTCGGCAGCACACTGAAATTGCAGGGACAATTATGAGAAATTCCTTGAGAGTTGAAACTGAGAGGAATACATTAAGAAGTTGACAGCTGTGTAATAGGCATCTTCAGTTGTGAAGACAGGATTAAAGAGAACCCAAATGCCTACCTGAAAATATAATAATATTTAAAATGTTCTCTGCTCACATTGAATCCAATAGTTGTTGGTATTTAAAGGGACTCACCCCACCACCAAAATGTAAGTACTTCACTGGCCCATATACCTTGGGTCCTGGTGGTCCTGGCCTTGTGCCTTCTGAATAACCTGGCTCTCCCTTATCTCCTTGGAGACCATGAATACCTGGGAAGCCTGTTTTTCCAGGGAGACCTGGGAGTCCCAAAGTTCCTCTCTTTCCTTTGGACCCTGAAATTAGGAAAGAAATCAGATAAAAGAGGTAAATACAGGGATCTTGAAGTGTTCTACTTCCAGCCTTTGCACAAACCACCTTTCTTTTAGGAAGTTGACTTTTCGGTATCACTAATATACCAGGTAGTCATAATGGATTATTTTTACACAATGTAAATATTATTTTGTTCTCACTAGTGTTCTAGTTGCACATAGTGCATTTGTCTGAAAGTAAATCTAGTTGTATTACACCAACTTTCTAAGAAATGGGAAATCAAAACAACAAAAAATCTAGAACTGGGATCTATCATAAGCTTGTAGGCTCATAGCAGGATCTTATACATTACCTGGGAACCCCATGTTCCCCATGCTTCCTGGCACTCCACGGGGGCCTGGTTCTCCAGGATTCCCATTGCTTCCAGGATCTCCTCTGGGGCCTTGAGAACAAATAAACAGTCACGTGCCCTGCATATTCCTGGACACAAGCTGCTCAATAAATATTGGTTGCCTGCATGAATTTATGTATCCAGAGCAGCCAGGCCAGTTGGTTTAAGTACTTGCTAGCTGCCTTTTTGCCTTCATATAAGGAGGGGACTGAGGACCCAGACACGTAAACTTAGAGAAAGTTAGGTTCTTGTCAGCAGGCTTTGATTTTGAATATCAAGATCATCCTAGGACCAATGCAGGGAAGTAATAGATTTCTACACTGAACATTTATTGCCAGGTAATATATTTTGATGGGATCACAGAGAATAAGGTGGCTACTTTATTTTTTTAAAATATTTTATTGATTTTTTACAGAGAGGAAGGGAGAGGGATAGAGGGCTAGAAACATCAATGAGAGAGAAACATTGATCAGCTGCCTCCTGCACACCCCCTACTGGGGATGTGCCTACAACCAAGGTACATGCCCTTGACCGGAATCGAACCTGGGACACTTGAGTCCACAGGCCGACGCTCTATCCACTGAACCAAACTGGTTAGGGCTAAGGTGTCTACTTTAATTGTTCAAAAAATTAGTTTGCAAACTCAATAACCTGATTAAAAAAGAAAGAGGCAAATTTGAAAACCTCTAAAGCATTATCTGGTTTTCTTCTATGATATGTAATATTGTGATAAATTAAAGTTTACAATACATATTAGTAGTTTCAAAATAACATTTTTAGTACAAAAATGGAACTTTGTGCATATTAATATTTTTTAGTTAATACAGGCTAACTATACACACCTTCATTTTGGTTTAATTTAGAAGCAAATTTCTGTTAGAAGACTATTAGAGCAGGATTCACATTCATACCAGAAAGTCTAGAAACACATTTTTGTTACATTTAGATTTAGGGAAACTTAAAGCCTGATATTTCTATTAGCAAGTCCACTATACCTAATGGTCCTGGTGGTCCAGGTGGCCCTTTAAGTCCTTCTAACCCTGGTAATCCGGGAATGCCTCTGTTTCCTTTCTCACCCGGCTGTCCTGTAAACCCTAAAGTGAAACAATGTATTAAAAATACAGGTTAGAATTTTATCAGAGTTATCCACATCCTGATTAACATTGATGTGATATTGTTATAATAGGATATAGGATATTTATTAAGAGAATGGGCCAATGTGGACTTATCTCTTTTTAAAAACAGGATTAAATGAGAATATTTGCACAGTAGCTGGCATGAGTTAGCTCTCAAACAAAACCAGCAATTAACAAACATTATAAGAATTA
Organism: Myotis yumanensis; assembly: GCF_028538775.1. Classification (NCBI taxonomy): domain Eukaryota; kingdom Metazoa; phylum Chordata; class Mammalia; order Chiroptera; family Vespertilionidae; genus Myotis; species Myotis yumanensis. The sequence continues at coordinate 27,774,200 of NW_027223759.1, read as the reverse complement.
GTGGCCTAAATATAACTTTTTCTTGCTTTATCTTAGTGATGCCAGAGGATCATGTTTGTATCTACACTATCCCATTCTCAGTCCATTTATTATAACTATGGTGTATTAACTAATTAGCATATGAAAGACACTATTCTCTTTTATTTATCTTATTTAATCTGCAGGCAATCTCAGTCTATCCTCAAGCCTCCCCAGATAGAGTACAGAGATGAGAAAACTGGCCTAAGAAGTCAACGGACTAAGCTAGAGGCGCCCTGTCCATCAGTAGTAGTGATGGGACTTGAACCAAGTTCCACAGGCGGGAGAGCTCATAAACTTCCCACAACACTGTCCTGGTTTTGTAGAACACGGCTTTGATCACACTATTTTCCAGATCAAAAATATTACTCACTGCTTTTTCATACACACACCTGCGTCTCCCCTGCAGACTCCTTTAGGAGAGGGCCACAGTGGTGCTTACCTGCACCCTCAATACCTCATCCATTTGCAGTGGATGCCTTTGAGTCTTTGAGAAATTAAGATTTTAAAAATGGGTTGTATTTAAATTAGAGAGGCCTATAGCACCCTGTGCAGAATTTGTTAAGCAAATCTTTACTTGGACTATATATCCTTATGTTATAAGCATAAAAATATTTGTTGACTACAATCCCACTTCTCAAAATTACTCAACACAATATGGTTTTGCAAATGAAGATGTACATTTTTCTTTATTGTTCCCTGCTATGAAAGCTTAATTTGCAAATATTTCATTTTACCCAGCAATTCTCTTTTTTTCTAAAATTACTTGGGATTAAAATTGGTCAAGGAGACCATAAGGCAGGCTTTCTTAAAATGGATAAAACACTCTCCACCAAAGGATTTTGAGCATGAGAAGCAATTTTGGGATGCAAATGAGAAAAATTAATCCTGACGGCTGATGGAATCTAGTGGAATGTGGGGTGGAGGTTTCTATTTCAGGCAGGGAAGGTTTTTATGTGGAACTTCCTAAGGGTTTATTTTTCAACTTACTTGGCAAATAGGGGTTTTGAGACTTATGGTTTAAAAACTGACTAGGGAAAATTTAAAAACAGCTGACCAAAATGCAGAGTGGACTTAGAAATAAAGATTTCTGCATTAAAGAGGCAACATATTATTGTGCAAGGCACATGAGACCCAGTTCTAGTTCAGGCTTGGGCCACCAACTGGCTATGGGACTGTGGACAGGACACTAAACACTGGCCCTCAATTGCCAACTGGAAGGGTTCTCAATTGCCAACTGGAAGGGTTTGCCTGGATAATTCTCAGTTTTAGAATCAGCTCTGATGTTCTGGTTCTAAATGTAAGGCAGTCTGTACCTTTGAGGCCTGGTTCTCCTTTGTCCCCCTTTAAGTGAGATATTTGAGAAGGCCCAGGAAGTCCTTTAGCTCCTTTCTCCCCTGTGGCTCCTGGGGGTCCTCTCTCACCCTTTGCTCCTGGGATTCCAAAGCTACCTGTAAGACAGGAGTAACCACAGCAGTTCCTTAATTCTTTAAGTCGTTCATAAGGATGCAAAAGTTAACAGTGCTTACCATAAAACAAAACAAACAAGCCAAAACACTTGACAGTGCTGAGACCTTCATAAACAGTTTCCTAAAACAGCCTGTAGGGAAAAAAATGATCCCGTTCAAATGGGAAAAAGGAAAACAGGAAACAGCAAAATCAAATACATGGTTTCCTCAGAACTAGTTTCCCCTCAGAGAATAAAACATAACTTATGTTGCTTCCGCCTGATAACTGGAAAGCTCTTCCATCACTCACCCTTCTGTCCTGGAGAGCCTGGGGTCCCAGGAGGCCCCGGAAGGCCAATGTTGCCCGGGTAGCCCATCATCCCAATGGTTCCTCTTTCACCTGTCGAAACAAGTAACACAAAGCATATTCAGAATGAGAAAAGCAAGTGCTTTCTCCACAAAATAAATTATACTTAGAAGGAGAAAGTGGGAGCTGAAGGAATGGTTTCTGTAAATAAGAAAATAACCATAATTGTCTAGGAGATGGGTCAGTAACCAGTCTCTTATTACATCATGTATGTGGAAGTCATTGGTAGCAGATCACACTTGTGGATAAGAACAGAATATGTTTATGTTTTGGACTATTCCTCCTCCCCATCCAAGACCAATAGCTCATTTTATTTTCTTCATACCTGTTGTCTAGAGTTGAACTTATAACTAATGTATTTATTATTGTCTCACTCACTGTCAGAGGTGGAACTTGTCCATTGATATGTCCCTAGGGCCTAGAACAGTGCTGGCATGTGATAACAGCTCAATCACATGAATGAAAGGATAACTTGCAGATTAAGTTGTTACCTATGCTCTTCTCTAGAGGAAAGGCCAGTGAGGTTACATGCCAGGAGAATATTAGAATATTCTTCTGAAACATATTAACTGTCAACACAATGATGAAATAAAATGGACTATAAGGGAATGCTATGAATAACCATATGCCAGCAAATTAGATAAACTACAGAAAATGGACAAACTCCTAGAGATGCCCAGATTACCAAAACTGACTCAAGAGGAAATAGAAAATCTGTTTAGACCCATAACAAATGAATAAATTGAATTAGTAATTTATAAAATTATCACAAAGAAAAGCCCAGAACTGGATCACTTCACTGATGAATTCTACCAAACATTTTAAAAATATATACCTTTTCCACAAACTCTTCTAGAAAATGTAAGAGGAGGCATGAGTTAACTTCCCATCTGGTTCTGTAAGACCAGCATTACCCTGACACCAAAACTAGGAAGAAACATCATAAGAAAAGAAAAAAGACAGGCCCCTTTCCCTTGTAAATACAGATGCAAAAATTCTCAACAAAATACTAGCAAATCTATTTTAGTAGTAACATATAAAAAGGATTACACAGCAAAAATAATCATTAGTTTCAATAGAATATCTGAAACTAATATGATATTATATGTCAACTGTAATTGAAAAATAAAAATAAATAAATAAAAGCACAAGAAAATACCTGGTGGCCCTAAAAATCCTCGGTTTCCTGGATACCCTTTTTGACCAGGTGGTCCCATCTCGCCTTGATGACCTGGCATTCCTGGTGGTCCAGGTTCTCCAGGCAGTCCTGACCTATCCAAACCTGGAATCCCTGGGTCTCCCTTTGGTCCTGCTTCACCTTTTCTGCCTATATGTGAATGAATGAATGAATGAATGAATGAAATAAAGGAATGGACACACAAGTACTTTCCCCACCAACTAAAGAAATATTTTACGGCTGTAAATATTTAGCTTTGTGATTTGGGGCTAAATAAAACACATACTCATCGGATGGATGGATTGATTGGTTGGTTAATGTCCCCTCCTATAAAATTTTTAAGATCTCTTCTGGCTTTAGCATTCTCTGTTTCAGTGACTCTTGTAGTAATAAAAATGTAAAATTTAGATCTATTTTCTAGTTCTGCGGGCACATCCTGGGACTGCACTTAATGACTTTGCCTTAGTCTTAAACTTACAGAACACATTCAGTGCCACTCACCATGCGTGAGTCCTCACTGTAACAAATCCATGACAACAGGTTTATGTTTCATACCAGTTCCCATGAGCAATGGTCAGGACTTGCTGCTGGACAGTTCCAGAGTTAAACAGCAAAGCACCTAGCAGGAATCCCAGGCCACTTGCCCATCTAGGACTGGTTTTGAGGCCCTCCTCTTACCTTGTTGCCCTTTCAATCCATTTAAGCCTGGAAGTCCTTGGGGTCCCCGGGGACCCTCTGTGCATCTCCCTGAGAGTCCTTTTTCTCCAGGTGGTCCAGGCTTCCCTGGATCCCCTGCAAAAGAGAGTCCAAGAATATATTCCAGGGCCAAAATCCAAGGTCCTAGAATTGCTATCCCAAGTATTCTCCTGTAACTCCTGCCCCCCTAAATTGGGCCAATATTTATTATCATTAATATGTCTTATACAGAGAACACTCATTAAGAAGGAAAGAAGGAACAAAGGAGGGAAGAAGGAACAAAGGTAGAGCAACAATGTTGAGTGGAGAAATAATTAAGCCCCACAGATTCTATTTATTCATCTAGAACTTTATTTGAGAATTCTTCACCCCTAGAGCACCTACACATTCAATTTGTTGCATTTTAGCAAAGCTCACAGTGGAGAAAAGTACCTCGTGGTCCATCAAGCCCTCCAGTTCCTGGAATTCCAGGGAGACCTGGAAGTCCAGGGAGTCCAATTGCTCCATTTTCCCCAGAATTGCCTCTTTCTCCTGGAAAACCTGGTGTTCCTGGTTCTCCAGGCATGGCTAGTCCTGGTTCTCCCTGTGGCACAGAAATGGTGTTAGTATCATTATATAATGCTTCTAGATACTTATTGACTACTAGTGGCCTGGTGCATGGATTCGTGCACATTGAAAAGAAATTAATTAGAAGAAATATTCATGTGGTAATTACGTTACAGCAAAAATTACATGTCAAAATAGTATATATAATATAGTATTATAAAATTAAAACACACGTGTGATTGGCGCCTGTGGGAGCTTTATATGTATCACACATGTGTGAGTCAACATCTATTTTTAAATTTCCAGTGCACGTCATATGTACCAGCCTGTCAGATGTACGTACTGTCAGTCACTTAGCCTTTTATACATAGAGACTGGCTTGTCTTTAGGGCTATTTACTTGAAGATAACATCTTCATTATGGAGATCCTAAGTACCTTTTTTTCACAGTCACCACCATTCTATCAACTCTCCTTTTTCAACTCTAGTTGCTGACTTTTCTATAAATTTATGCATAATAATTCTTTAGATCCCCTACTTTTTCATAATACTGTGGGATTTTCTGTAAAAATCTAGATGTCTCTATGCTTGAGTTTTCTCATAACTATCCACGTTTCTTTCTAGAGTTTTTCCATTTTCTTTTTTGTTTTTAAATATTTTATTGATTTTTTACAGAGAGGAAGGGAGAGGGATAGAGAGTTAGAAACATCGATGAGAGAGAAACATTGATCAGCTCCCTCCTGCACATCTCCTACTGGGGATGTGCCCACAACCCAGGTACATGCCCTTGACCAGAATCGAACCTGGGACCTTTCAGTCCGCAGGCCGACGCTCTATCCACTGAGCCAAACCGGTTAGGGCAAGTTCTCCCATTTTAAATATGTATGTTTCTGAAGGTTAAGGAAGAAATAGAAAGACAAAACTGTCTTAACACTTTCTGTTTTCCTTTCTAAAAGGGAGGAATAGTTAAAAAAAAAAACTTAAAAAAATTCATCTGCTTTATCATTTACAAGTGTATTGATAATTTCTACACAGAGCATCCTGACTGGCAGGAACATCCTAACTGGCCAACTGTAATTGTTCCTCCTCTTCCCCATTTCAGTCTGAATTTTAATTCTCAAAGACCTTGGCTCCTGGGAGGCCTGGACTTCCAGGTAATCCTGGCTTTCCCATTTCTCCAGGACAACCTGGTGATCCTTTAGTTCCCGGAGAACCTCGGTCTCCTACAGGGAAAAAAAAATAAAGGTTGCATGATTAGTCTTATGAAAAGATTTTGGGCAGTATCTCTTTTATTTCACCTTATGTCATGAGGCAAGTAGCTATAAATGTTTTATGGAAGTTTGAGTGATGAAAAAGCCAATGGCTAAATTAGCAATTTTTAAAAATTCAATTCCAAATCAGATTACATTGGTTCCCAATTTTTAAAATTACCTTCTCCATTTTTGTTGTTTAACATCACTACAATTTTGATTCAGTATTTTTTTAAACCACTGATCTCAGTTGACCATTGGACGGACTTTTTCTTTAAGAAGCATATTTTACATTCAATATATAGCCAAATACATATTTATACACACACACACACACACACACACACACACACACACACAACCCATATCAAGATATAAAGCATTTCCAGTACCTACCTAACCTTTCTCACCATGGGTTGCTCAAGAGAATTACTTCCTAATGCCCTATAGCAGCCACTGAATGTAATGAGTTAACTTGTCTCTTTTGCTTTATGACGAGAGAACTGAGAAAGAAGCCACACACATCATTTTTTCTGTTCTGTGGTTCAGAAGAGGAAACCCTGGGTGGAGCAAAGCTGCCTTCAGAGAGTTCCTTTATGCCCCTAATTTGACCAATTTTTAATTAACAGTTAGTTTATGGGCTTCATTAGGTTTAAATGGGAAATTCGGACTCTCTTGTTTCCAGGAGCTCTTAGGCTAGTCCTGGCGCCCAGTTTGGAGTCTCCTTCGTGAAGGTGACTCCAGAGGGGATACAGCCAGGAGGCAATTTTCTTCATGCAGGGTCCAAGAAGGACGAGGCAAAAACATGGGCCAGGCTGGGTTGCTTCAGAGGTCACTGGCAAGGAATTTAGTCAAAGACATTCTTGGGACCACATGAAAAATCTGATTAGGTTTTTCATTTCAAGTACATACTCATAAATTGAGATCAATATTCCCATGTTTGGGCAGAACTGATGCATGATAAACACTGATGATACATTAATTTAAGAGATAAAGCACCAAAAAAAGGATTATTATTTCTTTTTTTTTTTGAGTTATTTTATTGAATTTATTAGGTGACATTGGTTCACAAAACCATACAGGTTTCAATAAACATCTGCATGCTGCATTGTGCACCCACCAAAGTCTCTTTCCATCCCCATTGTCTCCCAATTTGCCCACCTCTACCTAGGCCCCATTCCCTTTTTCTCTGGCTCTTACCGCACTGTTGTCTATATATTTTGTATATATGATTTTTGGCTAATCCCTTCATCTTCTTTCATCCAGTTGCCCTGCCCCTTTCCCTCCAACAGTTGTCAGCCTGTTCCATGTATCCACACCTCTGTTTCTATTTTGCTCATAAGTTTATTTTGTTCATTAGATTCCACATAATAGTGAGATCATATGGTATTTGTCTTCCTCTGAATGGCTGATTTCACTTAGCATAATAATCTCAGATTATTATTTCAACAAACACCTTAAATAATACTGAAAAAAACATGAAATTATTATAAAACCTGAAATTCTATGCAATAGCCCAGTGACTGAGGTTACTCATATATCACCCCAGATAAGACTTGATGTGTGTGTGTGTGTGTGTGTGTGTGTGTGTGTGTGTGTATGCACTTGTCAGTGGGGAGCCGCTGCATTTCTTTGGAGAGTTTTCCCTTTGATGAGAAACAGCATCTTTTTTTCCTAAAGAAAAATAACTTCTGTGGTTTATTTTGGAGTGAATGGGGAAATCAGCTCTGTGTGATTTAATATTCTTTTTTATTATAAGAGAAATGCACAAAGTGAAGAAATGTATAAATTAAAAAGTGTAGGCATCTATTCAGAAGTAAAGAAAGAATTCCTCACAATCCCACTATCAAGAAGAATCACTTTGGTGAATTTTTATGCATTTAAAAAATATGATTGAGATGAGGCTGCATAAATCAATGTGAACTCTCTCTTTTTATCTATCGTCATTGTAGGATATTTTCCCCATTTAAGACTGATGAAAGACATCATTTTAAAGGATAGTATGCATATTTCCTATGTTATTCACTATACATATTTATAGTTTCTAAATATCCACAATGAACCTTACGTTTTAAAATTTTTTTAACTTACCCTTCGGTCCAGGAGGCCCAGGGAATCCAATTCCTGGAATTCCTGGATCTCCGTCAGGCCCAGGAATACCTGGTTCACATTTTCCTGTTTGTCCTGGGAAGCCTTAACAACACATATACATCCACATCAGCAACTTTCCTTTATATTGCCTTATAACCAAATGTCAGTTTCTGTGTCATCCCAGAAATTTTTGGAAATTAAAAAAGAAGTTACCACAACCCTGACTTCCTCCCCATTCCTATCCAGTGAACTAATCATTAGGAACTAGAAATAATTTTGAAAATATAATTTATCTCCTAAAAGAATTTTTCTAAATATCTTAAATCATATAAGTCTCCCTCCATTCATATTGGCAAAGAAGTTAAGTTTTCCAATGAAGAAGCTGTGGGAACTATAGTCATCACTGGCACCCAGTCCTTGCTCCTCCACCAAAATCCATGAAGACTGTTCTGCTCATGAATTCCTCTTAAGTAACTGTTTCCACTCCCTTTTAGAATCAGAAGCAGCAATGGGAATAATCTGGGTAACTTCAAAGGACAAGAGCAAGTCCCCTGTCGGTTGCCTTGTCATCTGACAAACTGGCCTGTGCTCTCTTTGGGAGCCAATGAATATAATTTTTCCTTAAAACTGGAACAGTGTTTTCCCAGGAAAGTCTGGGTGCTGTCTGATGCCAGGCACCAGACTTGGCAAAGAGGATACTTACCAGGTGGACCGCGGGGGCCAACATAGCCTGGCAGCCCTGGTGGTCCTGGGAGCCCTGGAACTGGTGTTGAGACACTGAATTCTCCCCTAGGGCCTTAAGAAGATTTATGATCATAAAATCAGTGTGCATATTGAAGCTTTTTCTTGGTTCAGAGGAAAAATATATGATAGGATAATAAAGGGTTTATAGACATATTCCAAGAAATATGAAGAATAATCTCTGCAAAATTGGCTTAACAATGACTAGCCCATAGGAACTTTTTAACTCAATTGATAAATATTTATAAGCATCTATTATTGTCTATGCCTTGTTTTAATTAACAGCCCAACATGCTGGCCTATTGGAAGAGAGCCTATTCTGAAAAGAATTGATAATATGAATTCTGCTTAAATATTGGTGAATACTGGCAGGATACTTATTTATTGGGTAACTAGTTTTCTTAAGAAGGACATATGAAATATTGCACAAACCACGAAGTGGAGCTGATGTGGGTTTAAATCTTGGCTTTGCTCTTTGTAAGGTCTGTGAGTTTGGCTATATTTCCAAACCTCTCCAATAAATTCCTCAGGTGTCATTGTGAAAATAACACCTACCCAGCTAGTCAAGGTTTGAGATAATGTTCTGACCACAATGGCCAATATTAAAAACATGTTAGTGATTAGTACTGCCCATATATTTATACATTTATAGGAAAAATAAGTAGTGTGATGGGAAAATTGATGATAATGTATTTTAGAACATTGGAGTCTTTCACTAAAGATTCACAGTTAGAAAGAATAGAAGAGGGTTTGAAGATGGATTACAAGAGGACTGAGAAACATTTTCAGTCAAGGGCCAGATAGAAAATAGTTTCAGTTTTGTGGTTCAGATGGTTTTTGTCATAACTACTCAACTCTGCTATCATAGCATGAGAGCAGCCAGGAAGAATATGTAATGGATGAGTGTAGCAGAGTGCCAATTACACTTTGTTTATGGACACTGAAACTGAAATTTCATATAATTTTCACCTGTCACAAAATAGTATTCAAAAATTTTTCCCCAAAACATTTAAAAATATAAAAAATTCTTAGCTTTTGGATGACACATGAATAAGTGGGTTTGGACTGTTAGCTGCCATGGTTGGCCAATTCTTGGATTAAAATAGCAGCCTCAAAGGTGAGGCACAGAAAAAAAAAAAAAATATATATATATATATATATATATATATAGTTTAGTTGAATATATATATATATATATATATATATATATATATTCTCCATAAAATAAGCTTTACATACACATGTAGACAAAAATGCCAGCATACAATGTATATATGAATACTATGGGGATGTACTCTCAAAATTTTTTTAACGATGAGGGATGCTACAAAAAAATTTTGGATGGGGAGGTTTGGGGCGTGGGGGGGTGGGGGTAAGAGATCAACGAAGGACTTGTATGCATGCATATAAGCATAACCAATGGACATAAGACTGGGGGGTAGGGGAGGCCGGGGGAATGTCAAGGTGGGGGGAAAGAGGAGACATATGTAATACTCTTTGTAGTACTTTAAGCATTAAAACAAAATAAAAAATAAAAAATAATAAAAACATCAATAAAAACGTAAAAACAGAATTTGGAGACCACTGGTCCATTGGTCTCACCCTTTGAGTGACTTTAGAAGTAAAAATTGATTATGGTAGCATTACTTATTAAAAACTGTCAGTAACATGTAATTCTCATCTTTTGCCACATTCTTCACTACAGATAAATATTGATGATCAGATCCCTCCTGAATCTAGCAACTTCATTCAGTACACGTGGATCCCGAAGTTACCGGGACTTTGAAACTACTATTAGATGAATTTTCTTCATTTGTCTTAGATATTTTGAAGTTTTATTTATAATTCATTTATTGGGTTATGAGTCAAAAAGAACAAATTTGTAATCATATTAGTGGACCCTTGAGATCTAGAAGAGGCATCTCAAGATCAATTTCATAGGTTTTTTGCAACCCCTTTGCTTAGTCTGACTTTTGCAACCCTTTTGCTTAGTCTGACTTCTACTCATCTATTAGGATCTATTAATTCCATATATTTATGTCAGTAATGGATATAAACTATCCTAGGAAAGTTTAGTTGAATTGCTCAGTAATAGAAAAAATAGATTTTTCTCTAATATGTCCTATATGTTCTTTTCCCATGTCTACCTGTTGACATATTCTACTTCTTAGGAATAAGTTTCTATACACCCACCCTTGAGGGAGCTTCACTAGCTCTAGGAACCATCAACCCACCCACAGGAAAACAGGACTGGAAAGAAAACTAACCAACCGGCATCTCCAGGTGGTCCAGGGGCTCCAGGAACTCCTTGGGCGCCCTTTGGACCAGGCTCTCCCTGCGGTCCATAGCCTGGTGGTCCAGCTGGTCCTGCGGGTCCTGGGGACCCAGGGATGCCAGGATCCCCTGGAGGACCAGGGTCCCCCTTCTCACCACGGAGGGCCTGTGACAATAGGAATATGTTTGGATAGTGCTTCATTCCAGTATTTCCTTATATAGATTAATATAACCACGAATATGAATGCCACTTAGACGGTCAGGGAGAAAGTACTGAATTAAAGAGAAGTTGGCATTTGAAGGGAATTATCACTAACGTAAGGGTGCCCTATGGTTTTTGCAATTTTGTGCCCTTTGGAATTTAGTCACATTTCATCAACTGGGAACCCTGAGTCCCATTTGAGATGTCCGACAATGGGGTGCCACCCATGTGATAGTAGCCCCTCAAACCTACCTCACATGGTCAACAGTTCAAATGGAAATGACACTCATGTAATGGTACCTTTCAAAAATCAAATCAGTGCAGCTTAAAACCTTTGTTTGTTTGGTTTTCACCAGGTATTTCCACAAAGGTGATATTCCATCTGTATTAATTTTTTCTTATAAAATGTCTTTTAAAATATTTTCCAGGTTGTAACATTGAAAAGAAAATTGTATGTGTTAAAGAAGTTGATACCAACCGGTTTGCCTTTAGGTCCTGGGAATCCTTTCACTCCAGGGGTTCCAGGAATTCCATCCAAGCCCGCTCTGCCAGGCGGCCCTCTGGGCCCCGGGTCTCCTGGACTACCTGCTTCTCCCTCAGGCTGAGCTGCTTCGCCTTTTTCTCCTTTAAGTCCTGGATCACCCTGAGCACCCGGGAATCCCTAGGGTGGGAGAGACATGAGCCTGCATTGTTTTTGGGTAGAGTTGTTTTTGTGTCAAGCTCAATAGAAAATGTCAATTTTAATGAAACATGTATTTTTTTAGACACTTCTTTGGCCCACAAATATAATTTTAAGCTTTTTTCTTTTTTGTTAGCTAGACAGTACAATTCAATGCCACATACACAATAATATAATTCAATATGATACAATAAGCATCACAATTCAGATTCTGTTAGAATAGTGGTAAATTTTAACATGCATCTCTGGATAATTTAATTTAATATATTTATCCACATGTAATTTTCTGATTATTATAATCAAAATTTAAAATTTTAACAACTTTATTGAGGTATAATTTATGTATAAAATATATCCTTTGTAAGAACACAACTCAATGATTTTTAAAATAAATATATATATATCTATACTACAAACACTACAATCCAGTGTCAAAACATTTTTATTACTCCCCCAAATTCCCTTAAGCCCATTTGCAGTCAATTCCTGTTCCCAACCTCAGTCCTGGGCAACCACTGATCTGCTTTCTGTCTCTGATACCATTTTAAAATGATTATAAATTCATTATTTCATTCACACATCATTCATTCATTCAACACATAACTGTTAAGTGCCTGCCCTTTGCCAGGCACTAAACCAATAGCCTGTGTGTGATGCAACCATATTTCCAGCCAGAGTATTCCATTCTCCAAATTGAAATTAAAGCTTTATAACCATGAAATCTTACTGGGAATCCTGGAAGACCCACACTTCCTGGGGACCCTGGGCTTCCTTTAATGCCAGCTGCCCCTCGTCCTCCTGCAAAGCAGTGAATTGGTAAATATTCATTGAACACCAATTCTAAGGGTAAGGCAGTGCGTGAAAAAAATAGGGTATTTTCTTCTGAGCAAAGAAGGACAATTTCTATTTTAAAACATACAGTGCAAGAAGAGAATGGGAGTACATCACTAGGGTAACAGAAAATGTAAAAAAACAAGAGCTCAGAAATTTCAACTTCCTAAGATTCTTGTCTTTATAATTTTAAAGAGATACATTTTTATGATGATAAAAGTAATACATGCTCAATGTAAAAATAACCAGAGAAGTAAGATAATAAAAATCACCCACAAATCTACCATCAGAAGACAGTATTTGCTAAAATTTTCATGTATCTTAGTCTAAAATTTTATATCCATAAATATATACACATTGACAAATATATACATTTGTAGCTTCACTTTAAATGGGTGCACAATAAGCCTATTGTGTGGGTGAGCCATCGTTTATTCAGCTAAATGCTATTTTGAGACACTTAGATTGTTTTTCCAACTTTAGCTGTTGTAAACAATGCTCTGATAAATACCTTTGGTTATTTAATTCTCCAAATTTATCCAATTATTTTCTTTACAATAAATTCCTAAAAGTTCAACTGTAGGACCAATGGGTACACACTTTTCTAAGACTTTGGATATCTGTTGTCAAATTGCATTTTGCTGTACAATTCTAACTTCCTATAGGCATTTAAGCATCTTTGTAAAGATGATTTCTTTAGAAGATCTTTTGAATGAATTTCAGGCCAGTTTATTAACAAATATTTGTTCAGATTTATTTTTTGCAAGTTCTTTGCCATGATATATTTTTTTGACAGTAATCCAAACGGTTTTACTGCTTATATATATTCTTTGAGCTGTAGGGAAACCAAGGAAAACATCATTCAGTGAGTTGACCCTTTGTACTTGCAAAAACACTTGTCCGCAAATTGTCTGTACCTGGGGTTCCTTTTACGCCATCAAATCCTGGCAGCCCTGGGAGACCCGGAGGCCCTGGCACACAAGGACAGTCTGTGCACACGAGGCCTGGCTCCCCTGCAATGAGAGTGTGCTCGGTTACTCATACACCCCCACCACGTCCGCAGAGAGGACAGGGGGTTTCCAACTGCACAATTCTTTCTTACATTGAACATTCTTCCATGTAGTGCAAATCATGTATGGCATTTCACATATTAATAAAAAACATTTCATCTATTACATCTGTTACTTTATCCCTCTGAGCTTCTAGGTGCTCTTCGATAGAAACTCCTGTTTAGTGTAAAATAGCTACTATGCCCGTGTTTCCCTCTTTCAGTGCAGGATAAAACTCATATTCTAGGAATAGCCAATGATGTATTGCATGGTTACTAAATAAATGGCTGCTTTACAGATAAAGGAATACTTTTAGCTAATTCCTTTGGAAAACAAGCCATCTCTGACTGCCTGCTGTTTGGGATCATTGTTGCCTCAGGGAGAAAAAAGCAGTGATATTGATGGTGATGAGAATGGTAATAGAACAACCCCATTGATTGAACCAACCTTTGCGCCCATCGACACCTGGGATTCCTGGAGGCCCCACGTGGCCTGGAGGTCCCCCTTGTCCAGGGGGACCTTTGCGATATACGATGTTACCTACAAAAAGACATTGGTTTTTAAAACATTTCTTTTTTTTTTTAATATATTTTATTGATTTTTTTACAGAGAGGAAGGGAGAGAGATAGAGAGTTAGAAACATCGATGAGAGAGAAACATCCATCAGCTGCCTCCTGCACATCTCCCACTGGGTATGTGCCCGCAACCAAGGTACACGCCCTTGACCGGAATCGAACCCGGGACCCTTCAGTCCGCAGGCCGACGCTCTATCCACCGAGCCAAACCGGTTTCGGCAAAACATTTCTTTAAGTGTTTTCTTTTTCAATTAGCAGATATTTTAGTAATATGTATTATGGTATATGCATTTCCCCATTTGTTTTGGAAGCTGAGTCCTTCGAAGGTTAGCTGCACTGAAAGGCTGAAGCGTGTTGATCAGCTTTTCCTTTCACATCACCCACAGGTGATATTTATATGGTGTTTCTCATCACACAAGCAACCCATTTACCTTATTATACTATTTCCAATTACTCTAAGACTATCCCTTTAGCATTTTTAAGCAAAGGGTCAAATCTCGTGCTTCTGTGCATGTTGAATACATGATATACGTATATCTCCTTGATATATTGTAGATGCTTAATACATACCGAGGGGAAAAAATTCTGACTCAGAATGCCACCTGTTTCCTCCTCACTGCTTGTTCACAATGACTGAGTTTCTCATTCTTTTTTTAAAAATATATTTTATTGATTTTTTACAGAGAGAAAGGGAGAGGGATAGAGAGTTAGAAACATCGATGAGAGAGAAACATCGATCAGCTGCCTCTTGCACGCCCCCCACCGGGGATGTGCCCGCAACCAAGGTACATGCCCTTGACCAGAATCGAACCTGGGACCCTTCAGTCTGCAGGCCGACGCTCTACCCACTGAGCCAAACCAGTCAGGGCAGTTTTTTATTCTTAAAGCAGCTCTCCAAGAAAGCTCTTCCCAGTCTTCCACATATTATTTGCTATTATAGTGTTACCATGAATAGTGACTTCTCTTAAACTATTGTGTTCTATAACCTAATTTTTGGTCTTGCCATTTCAAATATAGGTTGAAGGCAATGCTGATGAAACTAAATATTTAAAAACAGTACCTATAGCTGCCAAAAATGTCATTGCAATAAGGTAACAGTGGAAACACTTAATTTGGGTGGAACTTGGTGTGCGTTATATCAGGTCTGCTTGACTGTGAAAAGAATGCCCTTTTGTGATCCAGTTTTCTGTGTCTTCAAGATGACTGGATAGTTACCTTTAAACAGTAAAATCAGATGGCAGTTTTATACTTAATGTAGACTTATATGTATACTTACACATTTATACATTTATATGTACTTAACACATGTTCATACTCATTTCATACTTAATTCAACAAATAGTTGAGTATCTACAATGTTCCATCCCCCTTTAAGCAAATGATGGGGCTTAAAACAGCAGAGATGACACAGTCCTTGACCTCAAGGAGCTTTGATTCTTGTAGAGGAAACTGACAAAGACAGGGCAATGTGAAACATTCTACAACCGGGCTAAGCATGAGTGTTTAGGGTGCAGGCTCAGTGAAAACTGTCTGCAGGACTTGAATTTGAAGCTGCAACTGGATGGACAGACAGATGTTGCTTAGCAAGAGAAGATAGCAAGCCAGGGCAGTCTCCAAGGGGAGAGGGACTGGTATGGGGGCCAGATACTGACTTTAGCATCCATTAGGTACAAGAACTGTGCACATCAGGCTTGCCATCAATAAAATGAGAACACAGCCCATATCTTGAGAAAGACTTGGAGGACTAAGAATTGTTAAAATCAGTAGTAGAGTTTTAGTTTAGTTTTATTTTGCTTTGTTTCCCATATATGTCTATACCATAGCTTGGCAGATTTATTCTTGGACATTATATCCTTTATTAATGGGATAATTTCTTAAATTGTCATTGGCCTAAAGAAACGCTTTTATTTTTATTTTTTTAAAATATTGCTCACATAACCAGACACTTAACTAAATTGTCTTAGTAATACTAAAAGTCTTCCAGATTATTCTTTGGATTCTCTACATTTGTAATCATATTGTCTATAAAAAATGTCTCTTTCCTTTCAAATAGTCCCTGACACAGAAAATTCTTAAGGCTATTACGAGAGCTGAGGATAAATCATAAGACCTGCCAGGCACCTGCCAGGCACCTGCCAGGAAGGGTATTTAAAATACCAAGAGTGACATATATTTTCATAGGTTCTATGTACCTATCAGCCAATACAGATGCTGAGTGACTCTTCAGAGAGATGGAGAGGAAAGGACACCTGAACTTGAACCTGAACTTCCAGGTACCACTTCATCTCCCGAGGACCCCAGCTCTGTGGTCTCCGACCCACTCCACCTGGCAGCACCTTGTCTTGAGCCCATACTGCGCACCGACAGCCTCTTGCTCTGGGGCTTCCCTGCTGATGCCAAAGCATGGGATGCCCTGCGAGCCAGGCAAACACAGCCTGGAGGTGTGGGGGGTGAGCAGTCCCGTGCTGTGGGAGCATATCTTTGACCCAGGAGAGGTAGGAGCTGGTGGATGAATTCTTGCCTCTTTCTCCCCTGGGACAGGTTATCCTGAGACAAAGTTACACAGCTTCTTGGAAGACAGTCTCCAGGGACTGAACAAGCAGTTGCCCTTGGCCTAGGCCAACCTGATCATTGTCACTCCTTCCCTGCCCCATAACTCGTGTCCCTGTCTCTCACTCTGCCGTCTGTGGGAACTCTAGGTACAGCTTTGCTGCACTTGCAGAGTAGTCATGCCACCGTAGTTGTTTCCACAGAGCTGATAAAACGGAACCAGTGGAAAGCTAACTGCTAAGATTCACACAGGCTGACGGCCAAGCTCCAAGTGAGGCCCTCTGCCTCTGATGCGCACACACCTGTCACTGGGATTTGTACACAAAACGGACCCATTAGGCATCTTTACCTGGTGGTCCTGGAGGTCCCGGCAGCCCTGGAGGGCCTGGTGAACCAGGACAACCCGGGGCCCCGGGAGGCCCCACTGCATCCTTTCCTGGGGGTCCTCGCTCCCCTTTACTTCCTTTCATGCCTGGTGGTCCAGGGGCTCCTCTGAGGCCAGGCTTTGATGACCCTTGGAGGAAAATAATCAATTTATTACATTTTAGTTTTTCCCCTGATTAATATATGATTATTTTCAATTGCAAAATGTGATGTATTCTGATTTATAACAGTTGCACCACTGAAAGGTATATTAAGCATATAAAATTAAGAGTATCTTCCTTTCTTCATGTGACCTTGTTAAATGATCACAGTATAGCAGAGCTCAGAACTCTCCATGCCCACAAGCTAATTTATGTCGTTTTTTACAAGAGACTGAAACAGAATTTGGGATGCACAGTAGTCCTTTTACTTAAAAGGACTTCATGAGAATTCTTCAATATTAGAGGCCCGGTGCATGAAATTCATGCACTTGGTGTGTGTGTGTGGGGGTGGGGGGGGTCCCTCAGCATGGCCTGTGCCCTCTTGCAGTCCGGGAGCCCTTGGGGCATGTCTGTCTGACAGCTTAGACCCGTTCCCCCACTGGCCTAAGCCGACAGTCGGACATCCTTAGTGCTGCCACAGAGGCAGGAGAGCCGAGAGCCCGGCTTCTGGCTGAGTGGCACTCCCCTTGTAGGAGCGCACTGACCACCAGGGGGCAGCTCCTGCATTGAGCGTCTGCCCCCTGGTGGTCAGTGTGCATCATAGCGACCGGTCATTCCACTGTTCAGTCGATTTGTGTGTTAACTTTTTATTATATGGGATATGCTACTTTGAAGACTTTTAACTTAGAGACTATGAGATGCCTACTTTGTAGTGTCCCAAAGAAGAAAGAAAAGTTGTAATTGGACTTCATTCCTGCCAATTGTCTTAGATATGGAAGGGCGTGCTGGGGGAGGAGGCACCTCTTGGGAGAGAGGCCAGGCCCGGTGGTACAAAATGCATTTCATCTATCTCTCCTAAGATGATGAGGATGTGAGGACAGGGGAAGTCTTGAATCTCTGACTCAAAAATGGTTTAATTGTTAAGCAGAGAGACCTCATCACCAAGGGGCTGAGAAAAATCTGATTATATCTGATTATTGAGCAGAAGGATTTGGGCATAAAGGTAAATGCCTCTGACTGACACTGCTTTAGAGCTTTATAATTTTCACTCACTGGCTTCTTGAAGGAGCCTATCTATTCATTACTTAGGGGCCAGGCATGTAAAAAGAAGTCTTCTGTAACCTTTGGCCAGTCCTCTGAAATACCCTTTTGTCCCATTGTAACTTCAAGAGATACCCACTGTCTATGGTTTGATGTATATGTTTTTATGCACATGCAAGTACACGTAATATTTATCCATTCACCTATTTTTCCACTAGGATGGTAATATACACATACTTCTGCAATCTGCTTAATTACAATTCATTTTCCAAATTAGGAAATAGTTTAAATGTACAACATGGTATAAAGAAAAATATAGTGGATGGCAAAGCTTATCAAATGTTTGCTATTTTTTTCTTAGTTACTCTTCCTTTACAAAAGGACACATCACATCATTACAGTTATAATTGTGGCCTCTGTGGACCATCCTTGATTCTATTTCTCCTTCCTTTCTCAAGAGGCAACCATACTAATGACTCATGGATGCGTCTACACTTTACAGAATTGTCTATATTTCTATAAACAATATATTGTAAAATTTAAAATGTCACATAAAAAAGTATAACCTATGAATTCTGATGCAACTTGAAAACTATGATTTTTAACCAAGCTAATCACCATCAAACTAGTTTTTCTCTCTGTGCCTCCTCTGAGTTTTAAGGCTTCTTCTCATATACCTAGTTTGCTGTCTTATACTTAGTTAAAACCACTGGGAAGTGAAAAAGAGAATTTCTACAATGCTGTGCAATTTTTCACTTCCTTTTCACAAGTAAAAATTTGCAAACACTTTTATACCAATTAACGAAAGATTTGCCTTCCGTAAATAATGCCAACTTACTAGAGAGCAGTGCATTTTACTTTTTAATAGCATTTCTGTTGATACCCTGAGAAACATGTACATACCAGGCCTTCCAGGATCTCCGGGAGGGCCACTGGGACCTATGAATACAGAACAGCAATAAATTGCTTATGAAGAAATAAATACCCTGTCGCCCCATTCTTGCAATCTTGAGTTATAATATAATAATAATTAAGGATAAATATTTTCCATACTTTTTCTCCATTCTCATATAGATACTTATTAGAAAACTTTACTTATTTAGACAAACTGCAGAGAAGAAACAAATCTCAGATAACCTTTTCAAATAATTCAGCAGAAACTCACTAAGAGCCTGCTCTGTGTGTACTTTGCTGGGATGGTTCAGATACAAGAAAAGCAAACAACTGGAATTGTTAAGGATCTGTAGTTTGAGCTGGTGTCCCACCTCAGACTGCTTCTAGCTCTAAAATTGCCTTAAAAAATCTATATCTAAATGTATCTGTCCATTTATTTAAATACACTGGGAATTTTTCCTTTAAGCACAAATCTCCTTTGAAAAATCTTGTTTAAGCCAATAATTTGCCTAGATTAGTGTTCTCAATCCTGCTGCACGTTAGAATAATCCGAGGATCTTTCACATTCTGCTCAAGTCCAGAGCCTTCCTCCTGACAAATCAGAGTCACAGGGGGACCCTGATATGGGCATCAGTGAAGAAGTCCCAGGGGTTCTAAGGTGCAGCCAGAGATGAGAGAGCTCACGGCCGAGACCTTTCCAATCCGTCAAAGGGGGTAGAAGATAAGTAAGCGTGTCTTTAATTCATGGTGCCAGGCATCTGGAAACCAGGGCTTCAGTCACCCCTGGCCACTGTTGGTGTGGGTTTGCTCAAATTCCAGCCATTCAGGTCTCCATTTTCACATCTGTAATCCCACTGAGATAACAGATTTCTTATACTCCCTGGTCCTGCCCTCAGACCATGTTAGTGTCTGCTTGCCAGACTTGAACTTCATGATTTCCTGCATGAAGTTAATTTAATAATTTTTTGGTATTTTCATTCAAAGGTTTCACATACATTTTTCAAGTTTTGTATAGAAATTAGGAGACACCAAAAAAATACCACCATCCATGAAAATGAGGAGATTTCCCTTCTTCCCCTGCAAATTCTAGGTCTATAAGCACATGTTGTGTTACCTTGAAAGATGACAATGGTCAGCAAATGCTTCAGGAAGGAATTTATTCTCACCCTGTGGTCCACGCGCTCCTTTGGGCCCTGGAGGACCTGGAGTTCCCTCATCTCCCTTTACCACGTATGCATCATAATATTCTGTCTTAAAGGAAAAAGAAATGAAGAAGAAAGAATAGCTATTTATGGACATTTGCCAAATGCAATGACTTCAATTTCTTCTTTTTAGCCAGAATGATACTTTCCTCATTTTTTTCAATTCATAGGCTTATGTGTTAGCAGAAATAGGGTAGTCATGTATATGGGACGGATAAATTTAAAGATAAAAGTTGATATTTCTGGTATGGCATCATATATTTCACTTATATTTACATATATATCCATACAGACAGATATATCTATGTATGTGTGACTATGTACACAGATATTAAAGTTTCACAAAATAGTGATTTACCTTATGAATATGATCAACTCTGATAAATTTATTCTGTTCTGTTTCACTTTTTGAAAATGCTTGTCCTGATGCACTGAATTCATTTTTTCTCAGATCTACACATCAAACAGTACTCTATTTACTGTTTCTTTAACTTTCAGGACACCATTGACCTACAACAAGTACTACTATTTCTAACATATTCTATGGACCTCCTTCTGGTCTCTTTAACCATCTACTTCCTAAGCAATTTCCTCTGATAGTAGTAGATGCTGCAGTTATATAGAGTTGAGCATGAGACAATACAGAGTGAGCTAAAAATACTTAGAGTTCCTCTAAAGTGCAATTGGAAAAGTAGATTTCACTTAGAATTCAGTCCATTTATCTTGAAGAGAAGATGAAAATGTAAAAGGTTTTTAAAAAACTCTGTTTTTTTCATATTTTACATGGGGCAATTCTTTGTTGACTTATTGAAAGATGAGGTAACAAGAACCTTGTGGTTAAGCAACAAGTAGAAAATAACAAAAAAAGAATGCATAATAATAGCAATAATAATCTATAATAATAAAAGTGTAATATGCTAATTAGACCGGACATCCTTCTGGACGTCCTTCCTTCTGGACAAAGCCACAGCGGGCAGGGGCCAAGGCAGAGGCAGCAGAGGCCCTGGCCACGGTGGCAGTGGGCAGGGGCCGGGGCCAAGGCCTTTGCATGAATTTCGTGCATCAGGCCTCTAGTAATGTAATAATCTTCTTCGTAAAATCCACAATGACCTCTGTGTGCCTGCAGAGTGTTGGCTAAGAGCTTTCACAAAATAGCCCATTTCATCTTCCTGGCAACTCCATAAAAGTGCTTTGGGACTACTCACATTTGAATCATTTGCTTGTAGTATAAGATGCAGGTTTCCAGGACCCTCCTCTAGTTACCACATTAAATTACTTGTCTGAGGGGTCTGAGAACTGCATGTGCAATAGGACAGCTCCTCTCCCCATGACTCTTGTACCATACACTGTACTGTCAAACCTACTCAATGAAGAAATGGCGGCCCTGCTCAGCACATCGCATGTGAGGACCACTGTCTTTTGAGGAAGGAGAGGAAGAGATACCAGGACTCAGAGCCTGGATCCCTTTTATTCCTCTCCTTAAGCTGCAGAATCACAGAATATAGAATGAGGCCACCCTGCAGCCAGAAGCTGACAGCCATCACATCCATGTCCTCACTGCAAGGAAGAGATGGTCTGCTGAGATGGAGCTTGGGCTGGGTGATTGGTGTTTGCTGACCCTGCATGAAACCTGAACTTTTCCTGCTGCCTGAAGGTGCACTTGTCATGACTAGCTGGAGAGGGTGGAGCTGGCTCCCTCACCCCTGGGTGGCCATCTGTCCTCCTACTCTATTCAGGATTCAGGATCCCCTTGGGCCAGATCTGATCCTTCGTCCCCATAGGCCAGGATGGGTACTACTAGTGCATATTGAAGACCAAGTAGAAATATTTGTCCTTTGTCAAATAATGACAACAGCTATTGTTTTGCCCTGGTTTGATAAAAAAATAAATACTATAATCTCTATCATAACCATTTATGAGAGACCCTGATTCAAAATTTCCTTGATCAAATATGACATTGACATTGTCTTTAATGATACTTACTGGGCCACGAAATCCTGGAGGGCCAATGTCCCCTTTCCGCCCCTATGGCAAAAAACAATTACAATTATGGGTACAGTCATCAAAAGTATTTACACGTTTGGAAGACTTAAAAAGCAAAATGCACAGGTAAACAAGAAATCAATGCTCAAAGTAATGTTATTTCTATGTAATATACAAACTTTAGATTATTTTCCTGGAGGGCTGTCTCTGGGTCAAGAGTCCCATCAGCAAGGTTCTGAAGAGGTGGTTGTTCTGGTGGTTCTCCAGGTTTCTTTCATGACACTCCCTTCAAAGGGTGTCCACATGCATTGTCCACTCTCCCGTTCTCTCCCAGATTAGAGGAACTGGATCACCATGCCCTGGGTTGTATGCAGTTCCCAGAATCCCAATGGTAACCAACCCCCTTTCCTATCTACTGAAGAGGGCATTTCAGAATTCTACTGGAAGTGGTATTATTAGAAGATAAACCTTGAATTTGCACATATACCTACATATGAAAATTATTTGAATATGTCTGCAACATGTTGTCAGAAAGAAACCATGTGGAATACACTTCACAGCTAATTGATGATGACTTTTCAGTGTGTAATGGCCCAGCCTGAGACTCATGGAGCCACTTATCCTTATGCTTGATCTCCAATGACCCAAAACTTTCTACAATCCCAGGCCTTTTCCAGCTCCTTACTTGTGGGGAGCTGAAATCTCACTGGTCCTAAGATTCTACTACGCAGAATAAATTTAATATCTTTTCCACTAGACAGACCTTCAAGTGCTTAAGTAAAGTTGCTACATCTCTCATTTCTTATTAAATATACTAAGGTATTTTAAAGAACAATGATTGCAATTTCTTGTACCTAGTTCCAGGGTGTGGTGGGAAACAGTGGGCAAAACCCAACCAATTGAAAAAGCCTGAAGACAGAACATGAGGAAGGGGATTACCTTAATGCCATCTTCACCCCTCAACCCAGGGAAGCCCCTGCTGCCTTTGGCTCCCTAAAGAACAGAGCAAAGAAAGGGGGTCAGAAGACACAGGGATCAATTCCTTCTGTTGGAAGCAGAACAGTTTGAACTCCTTTTTGGAAAAAGAAAATGTGCTCAGTTGTTCTCTGTTTTTAGTGTAAAACTATGATTCTCAAATGTAATTTTTTAAAAACGACATGCTTTTGGTTAGTTTATAACTACTAAGTGACTCTCAAAAAAATCCTTCTTTGTCTAATAGGATTGACATTTTCACTATGTCAGCAGGTAAACCATGCCTTTACCTTAGTGCCAGGGAACCCAGGGGCCCCGTCTTTTCCAGGTTTCCCCTAAAAACAAACAAAACAAAAACATGTAATCTAATAAATGTGGATAATATTAATAAACATGGAAAACTTAAATGAGATAATCATCTCCTCTCAACCTCAGGCAAGAAAGCTTGACTGATGCTTCCCTCCTAGTTATTAGAAGGACAAATATTAATCACAGAACACGCAAACATCTCCTCTTGCAGGGAAGGCAGAGACCAGTGGGAATGGGAAATAAGGAAGAAAGAGAGGAAATTAAGAGCAGAGCTTAAACTGATACTGTCCATCCAACTTTGGAAGGAAAATCAAGCAAGCACTGAGCTGACAGGTGGATAAGAAAACCCAGAAAGTGAAAGGTTTCACAGTCAATTTATTTATTTATTTGAAATGTTGCCAGTTGCATGAATTCCAGATGTGCCTGTGTTTAAATATATGTATAAAAAGTACATTGCAATGTCCAAACAGACAGGGCTCTTGGATGAACTATTATGGTATTTACCCTCCATGATAGAATTAAAAATCATACTGGTTCAATATTTCTTCTTAGAAAAAAGTACTTTTCCCAGTATATTCTTTTTGAGTTTTAAAACAATACGTACATGTGCTTAAATCTTCAAAATAGAGCTGGGTGGGAGAGAGGGCCCCTGCTGCTCTGTCTTCCCCGTATCTCACTTCTCATCACAGTGTGCCGAAGCCCCCTTTGCAGCTGTCCTCTCTCTGTGTGGTTTTGATGGGGCTGTCAGCCACAGGAGTACCCTGCCCCACTGGCCTGGCCAATCGTGGTATCTTTTATTCCTGGACATGGTCACTTTTCCAGAATTAAACACATGACCCAAGCGGAGCCAATCAGAGTAATTCTGTGGGATTTTATATATGGACACACTCTTTCTCCTTGGATGCTATTAACCTGAAGTTGTTTGTTGCTACATCTTGCTCATTCTCCTCATTGCTCCCTACATGGAAGATCATTTGGCAGAAAATGAGGCAAACACACAGAGAGGAGCAGAAGAGAAATGGAGAGAGTCCCGCCCATATTGTTTCAGTCTCTGGAGGCCTTGAATGTCTCAGATACTTGAACAAATAAATTTCACTTCCCAAACATTTAAAAAAATCTAAGCTAGTTTGAGTTGGCCATGTTATAGTTGCCACCTAAAGAGTCCTAAATGCTGCCCAAGGGAGGCGGCATATGACAATGAATTTCCTAATTTACCTGTGAACCAGGTTCTCCAGGGGCACCTTTTTCTGATCCATAAGAGTCTCCTGGTGGTCCCTGTATTAATGAGAGTTATGTCAAGTTTTACAAATTATTGATTTTTGACTTACATTGATTTTTATTCACCTTCCCCTTCTGATTATTCTGCTACATTTAAAAATATTGAAATGATGGGTAATCTAAGAGGGAAGTCTTATTTATGAGTATTAATTAATTAATTAAAAAACAGATGCTAAAAAAACCAGATACTGAAGATAAATTCTAAGATGGGTGAAACAGTGCTAGGATTTCAGCTAGAAGTGGTCATAAAATAATTTCTATGTTCATGACCTCTGTGGTAAAATACTATTGATCTTCAACTAATCTTAAGATTTGAAGATAGGTCAGACATCAAAATGTTCACTAAGGTTTTTGTTTATGTTTCAAAGGAACAATATGACTCTAAATGACCTACTCTGGGTCCAGGAGGTCCGGGTTGGCCCATGGCGCCCTTTTCTCCCTTCTCCCCTTTGAGTTCCTGCCACAAAAACAATTTAAGGTCGTTACAAACAGATCAAACAAGATTTTACTGCTTATACTTGAAAAAGTCCTCTATCTGTTCAGTACACTGGATTTACAGAATACCTATGTACTTCCTGTTAACATGACACAGTATCATTTTTCACATTTTGAATTTTATACTTATGAACCCACTGAAGTCATATACTAATTTTTTAAATAAAGTATCTTTTTTTTTAAAATCAAACTATATTGAATCAGCTTTCTATAAGCACAATCACATCATTTCTAATGTATTTTACCTTCATTTTTAATATATTGAAAAGATTTTTAATTGCGATCAATTATTTTCTGAGTAAATGTTACAAGAAGAATTTGATTTATTAATCACGTTTGTTTTCGCTTTTATCATGTTTTATTGATTTTTTTTTCCAATGTGCGTCTTCTCTTGAGGGCATCATTTCCTTCAAACTCATTTCCTCCACCCTGGGTGATATCTTTCAGATTTAGATTTTTGTCAGATAAGGTATTTTTTCCTATCAATTTTCAGCCAATAAAAATTTAAAATTTATTAATTTTATTTTTGTTAATTACCTCTAGAAAATTTAGTTTTTTTCCCTTTAGGTCAATTCCCCTTCTACACCCAGTCTTTGAAGTGAATTATTTATTTTTTTTCGTATTATATTTTACTATGTTTTGTTTTACCTTTTGTTTTGAAAATTTCTATTACTAAAAATTATATTGGAGAGTGATGGCTAAGGGGTTTCTCTTTGGTGTGATGCAAATGTTCTAATTAATGTGGTAATAGTTGCGAAACTCTATGAATATACTAAAGCCATTGAATTATATACTAAATAAGTCATTTTATGGTCTTGACTTATATCTAATACAGCTGTTAAAATTCATTATTACTAAAACCCATGAATTAAATAAAGAAGATGAATTTTATGGCATTCGAATTATATCTCAATCAAGCTATTATTAAAACACAATGAATTATAAGTTTATAAGATAAGAGTGTGTTATGCTTATTTCTTAGTTAATCCACTAGAAAATTGTTAGCTACCTCCTTGCTTCTCCATCCCCCTTCCCAAATATTCCAGGATCAACCTAGTGTCAGGATTGGTGTATGATATTGTGGTGCACTTCTGAACATTGGATTCAGCTCTGTACTCTGAAAGCAAATGTTAATGTCCAATTACAAGACTATAGTGTCCTTGGAGAGGAATGGGGCCCAAATTATCCTTGGGATTATGATGGCAGGATAAAATGTCCCTTATAATTATGACACCCCTCCATCCATATCTTTAGGTTCTCCCCATCCAATTGGCTCAGAGCTGCACACCCAATTTGTAATAATTTATTCAAAAATACTCACTAAATACCCACTCTGTGTTAGTGACAATGAGAAAGACTGAGAGTAAAGGGTGAGCAAAAATGGCCCTAGGCTCTACCTTCAAGAATCTTGGCAGTTGCTTGCTTCAGATTTCACATTTTCTGGTTCATGAGTATAAAATAGGGAAGAAATAAAACCTTGAGGCTCAGTAAGGCTGATGGGCCTGGGCTGAGCTGGGATTAGGTGACAGAACTTACTAAAAAAAAAAAAAAAGGTAAGAGAAATGGAAAGGCACAACCCTAATAATAAAATTGAAGAGTTACCGTTATGTTATCTGGGCCAGTCTGTGTCACAATAACAGTTCCTGGTGGTCCAGGAGGTCCTATCAATCCTTTCACACCCTAAAGATAAATATACTCAAGAATTAAAAAGGAAACGACATTATCTTTACTATGTTTGAGAGAGCTACTTTTCTCCATTAGTGCTCTTGTAAGAAAACAGCAAATGAAAGTTTGAGACACAACAAATGCATTCATTTCAGTGTGACTTACTGAATAAAATGTATAGCTAATTGCTATGGAACTTCAAATATATTGCCCACAAATAAACTGTAGTATTTAAATTACCCGCTCTCCTTTTTGTCCAATCACATTATCACCCATGTGACCCTGTAAGAAATACAAAACCAAATTATTTTTTAAAAAGGAATACGAATACATTTTCTAAACCCTTTGAAGTTCTAATATTTGTAACTGAACACTTATATTTTAACTTTTCCCCGCAGGGTCACAATTGTCATTTTATTTAATCTTGGAATAATGTATTCTTTTTTTAAAAATTATAGTTGATATATAATATTATATGTTTCAGGTGTACAACATAATGACTCTACATTTATATACCTTACGAGGGAATCACCACAATAAATCTAGAACCATCTGTCACCGTACAAAATTGTTATGATATTACTAACTCTGTACATTACATCCCCATATCATAATTATTTTATAACAAGAAGTTTGTACCTTATATTCCCCTTTACTGTTTCCACCCTCATCCCACCCCTCTAGCAACGCTCAGTTTGTTCTCTGTATCTGTGAGTCTATTTCTGTTTTTTTGTTATTTATTCATTTGTTCTGTTTTTTAGATTCTGCATATAAGTGAAATCATACAGTATTTGTCTTTCTCTGTCTGGCTTATTTCACAAAGCATAAATCCTCTAGGTCCATCCATGTTGTTGCAAATGGAGAGATTTCATTCTTTTTTATCGATGAATAATATTCCATTTATCTGCTCTTCTTTATCCACTTATCTATATATAGACACCTATGTTGCTTCCATATCTTGGCTATTGTAAATAATGTTGCAATGGGGTGCATATATTTTTTGATTTAGTGTTTTCATTTTTTTTTAGATAAATGCCTAGAACTAGAATTGCTGAATCACATGGTAGCTCTATTTTTAATTTTTTAGGAACCTCCATACTATAATGCCTGCACCAATTAGCATTCCCACCAACAGTACACAAGGGTATCCATCTGTCCACATCCTCAACAACATTTGTTATTTATTGATTTTTTTTTTTTAATAATAGCTGTACTGACCCATGTGTGGAATCAGACAAGGTTTGGCTTTCTCATTGGGTAGGATGTTATGGCTGATATGACCTATGAACTGTGATTTACCTTAAGTCCTGGAGACCCCATGGTTCCTGGCAAGCCCTAAAAAAATCCACAAATTATAATTACAAGGGGAAATGCACCAAGTCAGAAAACTGTTTAAATGTTTTAGCTACAACTTTTTCATTAGTTCATAGCGTCTACAGCAATGACAACTTAGTACTCACAAAGAATCCCGGAGGGCCAGGGGGGCCCACAGGTCCAGGAAAACCCGGGAGGCCCGGTAAACCCTTCAAATTAAGAGACAAACAAGAAGAGTAAATGTACTTCTCACCTACGGACAATGCCCATTAGTTAAGTGAATTAGAATATTTTAATAAGACCTGAGAAGCATGACACCTTCCATTTATGGCTGCAGTTTAAGTAAAAACCAGTTATCTACTATCATGCAAATTTTATGATAGAGCTATTACTTAACATTACAGTTTTAAATTGCGTTCGGTGTGCGATACAAGTCTAGCCTTGAGTTTTAACAAATACGGAGTACGTGGAACCTAACTCTTCCTTGGAGATTCCACCTTAGACGTAAGAAATCTTGGGTCACTGAGACTTAAGAAAAGATGAAAAGACATGTACAAATCTTCTTTTTACATCAGCTTCATGTAGTGTCTTATAAGGTGAATGTTTTAGAATGAAATGAGGTGCATATGTAAATAGAAGAAATATGTATATTAAAAATGTTCTTAGGAGAATGAGAAAGAAATATAGGGGAAAAGGGAGAGGAGAAGAGAGAGAGAGAGAGAGAGAGAGAGAGAGAGAGAGAGAGAGAGAGAGAAGGACACACACATACACACAGTAGAAAACAGAGAGGGGGCACCGAGGAGGGTAGGACTGCTCTCTGAAGTGCTTGTACCTGGAATCCTGGAGCTCCTGGCAGCCCGGGATCCCCTTTTCCATCATATTCTATATCTTCTCCTTCAGCAGGAGCACCCTTGAAAATGAAGTTCATTGAACATTATCAATGTTATATCTTTAAAACCCCTTTGCATGCTTATTCAGGGTCATGCTACTTCAAGGATAAAAGTGCTTTCCAGTGTGAATGAAAAAGGGGCTATGTAATCAACCCTATAGGCTCAATGACCAAAAGTAACCACACAGGATGATCTGTTCACAAATTCTGAACTGGGCAGGTCACCTCCCAGGCCTATAGCTTTCTTAGCAAAGGTCAGTTTTTACCTTAAGTGAGCCCTGTCCCTGTTCTTATGCATCTAAGATGATATACCTTTGAAATGTCAGAGTAATTTTCTTTTCTAGACCCCCGAAGGCACAATTGATGACACTAGAGTGTGAGATCAAAACCCCTCATTATCATCCTGTTGCCCAATACCATCTCCTTGTGCTGTAGATGTTAACTCTCCTATACCCACCCATGTGAAAGAAGTTTCTCTATTTTGTTTTGTGTCCAATTTTAGGGATTCCCTTGTTTTGCTTTTTCCCACTCCCTTAATCTACCACCAGTGGGTTTCATGTACCTTCCTTATGTCTCCTCCCTTTATTCTAAATTCATAAAAGAAACTGCAAAACTGCCTTCTTTGCAGCATTTTTTCAATCCTTTGAGAGCTTGCTCTGGGCATGTTCTCAAAAATTTGGCTCAAACTCTTACAAAACTTTTCTATAGGGTTGAATGTTCTTTCATTGATACCAGGGTATATACTTAGAGAAATGACTTAGTTATCTCATCTTGAAGAAGTCACAGCATTTTCATAGTTTCTAAAATTAAAAATTTACTGTGCAAGGAAGGAAAGAAGACACAAGGATGATAATGGGTTTCCCAAGATACCAGAATTGGTGGCAATTCTGGATGTGGAATGTGGGTCCTGGCCTCGAGGCCAGCTCTTTTCTCCCAGATCTATTTCCTTAAAGGATGATATGAAACTTGTATACTTATGACGAGAGATAGAAGAAGTTGTTCAATAGAAATAAATATGATATCTCAAGTATTATGGATTCTGGATTAATGATGCAATCTCATTTTTAATTTTATATCTCATTATTTATTTTTATTTTTATTTTATTTTTAAAATTTGAACAGTTTTTTTTATTCTTTTAAAAAAAATATTATAATAAGTATTACAAAGGGTATTACATATGTGTCCTTCCCCCACCCCCCACCCTTGACAATCCCCTGGCTTCCCTTACCCCCCAGTGTCTTATGTCCATTAGTTATGCTTATATGCATGCATAAAAGTCCTTCGGTTGATCTCTTACTCCCCTCCCTTCTGCCCCCCAACCCTCTCTGGCCTTCCCACTGCAGTTTGACAATCAGTTTGAGGCAGCTCTGCCTCTGTATCTATTATTGTTCAAAAGTTGTAATGGTCTTTATTATCCATGAATGAGTGAGATCATGTGGTATTTTTCCTTCATTGACTGGCTTATTTCACTTAGCATAATGCTCTCCAGTTCCATCCATGCTGTTGCAAATGGTAAGAGTTCCTTCTTTTTTACAGCAGCATAGTATTCCATCGTGTAGATGTACCACAGTTTTCTAATCCATTCATCTACTGATGGGCACTTAGGCTGTTTCTAGATCTTAGGTATGGTGAATTGTGCTGCTATGAACATATGGGTGCACATATCCTTTCTGATTGGTGTTTCTGGTTTCTTGGGATATATTCCTAGAAGTGGGATCACAGGGTCAAATGGGAGTTCCATTTCCAGCTTTTTGAGGAAACTCCATACTGTCTTCCATAGTGGCTGCACCAGTCTGCATTCCCACCAGCAGTGCACAAGTGTTCCTTTTTCTCCACATCCTCTCCAGCACTTGTCGTTTGTTGATTTGTTGATGGTGGCCATTCTGACAGGTGTGAGATGGTACCTCATTGTTGTTTTGATTTGCATCTCTCGGATGATTAGTGACTTTGAGCATGTTTTCATATGTCTCTTGGCTTTCTGAATGTCCTCTTTTGAAAGGTGTCTATTTAGATCCTTTACCCATTTTTTGATTGGATTGTTTATCTTCTTTTTGTTAAGTTGTATGAGTTCCCTATAAATTTTGGAGATTAGGCCCTTATCAGATATGACGTTGGCAAATATGTTTTCCCACGAGGTGGGTTTTCTTGTTGTTTTGTTGATGGTTTCTTTTGCTGTGCAGAAGCTTTTTATTTTGATGTAGTCCCATTTGTTCATTTTCTCTTTAGTTTCAACTTCCCTAGGAGCTGTATCAGTGAAGAAATTGCTTTGGCATATGTCTGAGATTTTGGTGCCTTTGGATTCTTCTAGAATTTTTATGGTTTCCTGTCGTACATTTAAGTCCTTTATCCATTTTGAGTTTATTTTTGTGTATGGTGTAAGTTGGTGGTCTAGTTTCATTTTCTTGCATATATCTGTCCAATTTTCCCAACACCATTTATTGAAGAGACTATCTTGGCTCCATTGTATGTTCTTGCCTCCTTTGTCAAATATTAATTGAGCATATTGGTTCGGGCTAATTTCTGGACTCTCTATTCTATTCCACTGATCTATATGTCTGTTCTTGTGCCAGTACCAGGCAGTTTTGAGAACAGTGGCTTTGTAATACAGCTTGTATATCTCATTATTTAATAGAAGTCCCTTTCATATGTACAATTAGAGATGTTCAATAATAATAACATACCACAGATGTCTTACCTTTTCTCCTTTTAAGCCAATGGCACCCTAGGAAAAAAAGTGGCATATTTACCACTAGACACAAATCAAGTAAACAACATCCCACTTCTCCCTCTGTTCTACCTTCTCCCTCTACTGTGTACTTCCTGCTGCCTTTACAACATGCTCAAGTCACTCTCATTTAGACTAAGTCTACAATAAATCTTCCTCTCCCCCGCAGTACTGCCCTTCTTTTCATGTCATCTGCATACCTCCTGTTCTGTTAATCTCTGACTCATTCTTCAGTTCCACAGCTGCCACCTACCTCTCTACAAGATGGACGTCTCCCTTGCTAAGTTCTGCCATGAGTTTGACATTGCTAAAGTCGATGATAAAATGTCAGTTTCTCTCTTACTGGACTTCTCAGCAGCATTAGGCAGCTGTCTGTCTGTCACTGTCCTCTACTGAAACACGTTTTTCCTGCCCTTCCATCATACATGCCTCCTGGTCTCCTTCTACCACTAGGGTCATGCTTCCTTCACAGGTTTATTCTCCTTGACCTAGAGGTCACATGCTGGAGCTCTTTAAGTCCTGGTTCTAAGCCACCCTCCTACCCCAAACTCTCACTCTTTGAGTCACCTCCTCCCAGTCTCTCCTCTGCCTACTACTCAGCTCCACTGTATTCCTTTAAATCACAAAAATGTCTCAACGTGTAAACCTCAACTCATAAATCATTTGTTCATTCATTCCACAACTATCAGTTTAGTGTTTACTATTGGCTGCACCAGACATCCCCATGATGGATTTCAATACACGGCCATTCTGGACTAAACCACTTACATTTCACTTTATGTTTCTGATGAGAGAAATGAAAACCTACCGGGACCCCTGGGTAGCCTGGTGTCCCTGGAAATCCTGGGAAACCTTGTTCACCCTGGAAGAAAGACCATACAAAACTTGTCATTCTTCTTACTTGTTCTAAAACAGCCTATTGAGATATTTTCCCTGTTTCTCTCTTCCAACCCTGCAGTGGTAAAGCTAGACAAAGTAACCAAAGTGCCTTATGGATACTGGGTCATGAGTCTGAAGGCCAGAAAACCATTATTTTAATTGAAAACAGGATTAAAATCTACTGTTTCTCAAATTGTGCATAAATGGTGAAAGCTTAATTGTGTCAAGAACTGTTTAATTGCTGTTTCCTTGAAACCTCAGTGATTAGTTCTTTCCTGGCCACCACTCTGGGAAGAGGAGCGGGCAGTCAGGAAACCGATGAGACGAATGAACATAGGAAAGCTCAGTCCTTCTTCTCCAAAGACATACCTTGCATTCCCAGCTTGAGTTTCTGATTTATATACACTCACAACCTCAGATGAAAATAACTTGTTATCTTTCTGTGGGCAAATAGGAAAGAACTTCCTCAAAAGACAATCAGAGCCCTTGCCGGTTTGGCTCAGTGGATAGAGCGTCGGCCTGTGGACTGAAGATCGATTCCAGTCAAGGGCATGTACCTTGGTTGCAGGCACATCTTCAGTAGGAGGTGTGCAGGAGGCAGCTAATCAATGTTTCTCTCTCATCGATGTTTCTAACTCTATCCCTCTCCCTTCCTCTCTGCAAAAAATCAATAAAATATATTTTAAAGAAAGACAATCAGAAACCAAGGCATAGGAAAAAAGGAAATAGGTAGGTTCCTGGTTCAAAAATCACATTTCTGCCCTGAAGACAAGAACCATTGGTTCTGGTTAAAAGAATGTTTCCAGGAAAGTCTAACCCATCTCATTGCTACTTCAACTTGATTAAGTCATTCAGCAAAACACTGAGAGATCAAGTCCTGTGTAAGAAGTACATACCTTAGAACCATTGCATCCTGGTAAACCAGCAGGACCGTAAGGTCCAGGATAGCCGGGGATGCCCTGAAAACAGAGTAAATTTCAAAAAGGAGAAGCCACCAGGCCCTGGGACCAGGTGGAAACAACGAGGAAGCCAACGTGAGGGAAATGAGGGGCTAATTTAGATAGTTATTTAAATATAAATGATTATTTAAATATTTAAGCAGTAAATGTAGTCATTTTAGAAAATAATTTAAACAAAAATAGGAAATAAAATGGGCTAATTAAAACAAAGAATTATCAAGTGAGGTACAGATATTGTAAATAAAACAAAAGGCCTTTCTATATAACACGAAATCCCTTAACATGCTGTTCTAAGCTGGGGGAAAGGAAAGGAAAAAGAAGAGGGAAATGTGCTCAGAGGTAACTATTTTATAATTATACTAGAGGCACGGTGCACAAAAATTTGTGCACTGTCTGGGGAGGGGGTGGGGGGGGGTTTCCCTCAGCTCCACTTGTGCCTTCTCACAGTCTGGGATCCCTTGGGAGATAACCACCTGCTGGCTTAGGCCCGCTCCCTGGGTGGCAGCTAGCAGGCCCGATCCCTTGGTGCCTGCCCCGCCTGCCCAGGTCACGCACACGGCAGGGCCGATCTGGGGGTTGGGGCACCACCCCAGGTCGCGCACACATGGCAGGGCCGATCCGGGGGTTGGGGCACCGCCCCGGGTCGGGTCACACACAGGACACCCGGGTGGGCCGGCCAATCACTGCTGCCCTGCCCGCCACCCCGGGTTGGGTCACACATGGACGCCCGCTGCCCCGGGTCGCAGATAGCAGGCCCAGACAGTGGCGGGGCAGGCGGGATGGTGCTGTCCCGCCCTGCCTGCAGTATGCAAATTAGCCGCCATCTTTGTTGGCAGTTAATTTGCATATCATGCCGATTAGCCAATGGGAGGCGTAGTGAAGGTACGGTCAATTACCATGTTTGTCTATTATTAGATAGAATGTTATTAAGCAGTTGTTCTATTCTATTCTTTCTATTCTATTTTTCTATTCTAGTCTAATCTTCTGTTTTATTCTTCTATTCTATTCTATTATTCTATTTTAGTCTATTCTAGTCTATTCTAGTTTTTCAGGAAATACAATTTGATTTGTATGATCTACCAATCCACACTAACACATTATGCTATTCTATTGTGCCATTTTCATCATGTAACAAATTTACCAATACCTATTTCCTTGTGCTATTGATTTAACATCTTTATTAAAATGAGCTCACTTTTTATTTTTCAGTTACACATTTTCCCCATTACTTACTGGAAGTCCAGGAGGACCTGAAAATCCTGGTAATCCAGATATCCCCTGAAGGCATAGAAAAGGGAAGGGTGGCAAGAAAAACACTTGAAATGTTTAACTTATAAACAGAAAATTATTTACCATTCCAATAGCCCCCTCCTGCAACTATAATTTGGAATAGCTAAAAACTACTTAAAACACAAAAAAAGGTTTGTCAAACTTTTGTAAATCTTACATTTATATCAGTTTTAAAAAGAGATGATTACAATTGTTTTAGGCTTTTGGGGGTAGACTTTAAAGGTGTAAATTGATTAGAGTCCAGTGCTCCAATCTTCCATGACCACCAATACGTGCGTGTGTGCACATTGGTGTTATCAATGCCCATCCAGACACAGACATCACTCCAGATGGTTCTCTCATGCCGTTTCCATCAGTTAGCACCAACCCCACATAGTCACCACTATCTTGTGACTTGTACATTATAATTTTACCTGTTCTTGAACTTCATCTATAGAAGTGCACCATAAACAATGTACTCCTTCATGATATTTGTATAACTTCTACTCTGCAATACTTTAAAAAAAAAAGAATTCATTAAGCAATCAGGTTGGACTACTAACCCTTACACCTTTGGGACCAGTGAGTCCTGGACATCCTGGAGCGCCCTAGATCCAAGTGGAAAACAAAAGTAAACACCAAGACAATTATTTGGCACCCCCAAACCCCATAAATGAAAGGTCCGAGTTTTATTGACATCTCAAAGAGTTTTGCTCTTGTGATTATTTCATCGTTAACATGGTTCACTTACTTGCTTGTTTCATTGGAGCTAAAATATTTACCAGTAAGGACAGACAGAGAAAGTTTCATTCAAACCCTGGCTATTGAAAGTAAGGGTCTAACATTGGCATCATCTGGGAACTTGTTAGAAAAGCAGAATCTCAGGGCCCCCACCTCCCAGACCTATTGATTCAGATTCTGCATCTCAGCAAGGTGCAGTGATGATTCCTGTTCACATCAGTGTCTGACAAGTT
Organism: Myotis yumanensis; assembly: GCF_028538775.1. Classification (NCBI taxonomy): domain Eukaryota; kingdom Metazoa; phylum Chordata; class Mammalia; order Chiroptera; family Vespertilionidae; genus Myotis; species Myotis yumanensis. Next base: position 27,738,334 of record NW_027223759.1, on the reverse strand, counting down.
CTGCTGTAAACCCGCCCTGGAGCCGCCAGCTGCTGGGGTCTGATAAGAATGAGCGACAGTTGCAAAGGTGGCTGAGCATGGCAGCCAATATTTCTGTGCGTGAGAAATACTTCATTAACAAAATGTACCTGCCATGCACAGATAAATACTCAGCCAGGCAAGGACTGCCTGAATCAGAGATAAGCTTGCTTTGGGCGCATACTGAGCACAGTTTTGAGGCCCTGGTTTCTTAGAAAATAATAGCCTTAAATGGATACTATTTTAACTAGACCACTGGGTGGGAAAGTTCCATTGTCCAAAAGCTGTTTTCATCATTCCTGAGAATTTCAGTATTTTTTATTTTTTTTTGGGGGGGGGAAAGGGGTTACAGAGTCTTCTGAGATTGGATGGTCAAGGCCACAGTCAGCCTTTCCTGGATGAGGTGAAATTCCTGGCTACATGACCATGCCCCCTTCTCTGCAGGTGAAATTCCTGGCTACATGACCATGCCCCCTTCTCTGCTATCTGTGTTTGCAGAAGGCAGAGGAGGGACTTGCAGGTTTCACTTCCCCATTGTAAATATTCTCATGCAAAACAATATTTAAAAGTAAGGTAGGAAGTTTATACGTTTGAAAAATCTTTTGGTCAGGTTTTGATATCTTTGTCTGCCTTGGATCAAATTATCTTGTGCGGCCACATCTACAAGCTGAACTTTAAAATATGAACTCCATGTCAACGTGGCACATGGTTTTTCTGAATTAGCTTTACAGAATCCTTGCACATCATTGAACTTTGAGCACCATATGTTCAGAACCTTCATTATAATGTATTGTTAGCATCATTAAAGAAATGCTGAGAGAAACAAGCAGAGTACAGAGAACAAAACGAAAAGGAAAGAGTTAGAATTTAGCTGATCTGATGTACAGAGTTGAAGTGGCCAATTCATTCTACCAGCGAAATGGAGGAAAATATGCGGTCACACCCGGGAGGGAGGCCACAGAATGTATCCAAATTCAGGCATAGAATGTCCAGAATCCAAATGACTTTTCCAAAATTAGGATCACAAGAAGGAGAAATGAAGAAACAACGCATACAGGGATAGACAGGAAATGGTGGAATTTTTGGAGAACAAGCCATCTTTGCATTTTTACTTGGAAACTACAGGTGTGGGTTTAGCTTCTTTGGTTAAGGAGGTTGATGCTGGCATTGTATAAAAGCAGCCACCTGTTGGCTGTGTAACCAGGACAAATTACTTAAGTGCTCTGAGTGTCGGTTTCCTCATCCATAAAATGGAGACAGTCATGAGAACTAGATTATGAGTCTCCATCATGATTTCTGGAACCACTGTGAAATGTAAATAAGATGTAGTCAGGAATATGCGGTCTAGTGCTGACAGAGAGTAAATTTTCAGTAAATATTGCCTTTGATGACCATGTCAATATCCTATAACAATATTTATGAAATTTAAAAAAACTGTGTGGAGATCAATTGTGATTGTCTTTCATAACTTACTGGTTAGTTCATAGTTTGCTGGAGACCAGCAGTCAGGGTTGTGACTGACTAATGTCCACGGCAGGAAAGAGCCATGAGCAATCTAGTAGTTATGAGTTCTTTAGCAAATCCTCCAGGGCACTGATTTAAGCAAAAGCCCTTTGTTTTATCACAGACTTTAGAATAAAAATGTGTGACCAGTGTGGCAGAGGGGTACAGATCAGACAAAGACACAGAAGTATCCATTGGCACTGGTCACTTGGAGTCATGGGTGATCTCTGCAAGAGTGTTGTCAGGAGAGAGGGGGGCCCAAGGCAATTATCACCTGCTGAGGAGCGAATGGAGATGAACTATAGCCAGCCTGGTTAGCTATTTTTTAAAGAAGTTTGACAGAAAGGAAAGACAGGGAAAGGATGGCAATCCTTTGGTCACTGTACCTGTAAGGTCTAGAGGATGTTTATATTAATATGGGGAAATATTGGTATGTTTAAGGACTGAAAGAGAAAGGCCAACATCAAAAGGAACATTAGAATATCCTAAGACAAAGGAGATATCTCTTGGAATAAGGTTATACTTGTAATTCCAGTGAGCAGGGTACAGTGTGTGTGTGTGTGTGTTGGGGGGGGAGGGGGTTGTTGGTCCTGAATGGAAGGTGAAAAGAACTCATCTTTCCATGTAGAAGAGAAGAAAGTAGGAGCTGACGCAGACGCAGAAGCTGTGTAGATTGGGAGGAGGAAGTTGAGTAGGGGATTTGAAGATAATAATGATCATTTGCGATGGTCTTCGGCGAGGATGCAGTTGTGAGGGTAAGCAGGAATTTGCCATCGGCTAAGATGTTGAATTCTCTCCATGTTCTCAGGAGCCCAGAGGGTAGGCATAAAGAAGGTGGGTAGGCTGAGTATTCCTCAACCTTGCAGGCTGATGTACCTTGGGTCCCTGTGGTCCAGGTGAGCCTTCAGGACCTGGGAATCCCTTCAGGCCAGGAGAACCAGGGGGTCCGGGAAGACCTTTCTCTCCCTATTAAAATGAAAACAAGAGGAGAAACACACAGAACAGAAACTCTTCAACAACATACACAGCCTTAACCATTGTTTTTCCCCCTTTATGACTTGATAACGTTTTTGCATATTTCCCCCCTTAGATGTAAACAAAAATCAGCCCTCAGCAGTGAGTGGATCAGTAACTGAAAAGCTGCCGGCTATTAGCATTGTCTATAGGCTTGGAAGTGCTGGCCCTTGATCTGTAAGAACTTTAGCCCAAATGGCAGAGGTAACTGAACAGGGAGAGAAAGAAAAATAAAATCCAGAATGAAGGGGAAACCCAATTAGAAAGATTGAGGTCAGTAGTGTGTTTGTTGAGAGATGGAGAGAGTGAGGACAAGGCGCAGGAATGCTGTTGGGAGTGTACATAACTGCTCTGTAGCTTGCAAAGAACAACATGCAGGCAGTGGGTCTTAGTTCTTTCTTGATTACAGAGGAATTCGTAATTCAATATGATATTTGTGCAAGAGATATGTCAAGGGTGGCATAAGTATCGGTGTGAGCTAAATAGTTTTTTTTTTAGAAAGGGTCAGATGACATGGGAAAGCCCCTAGTAATGAGTGAGTGTAAGTAATTTAGGCCCAATGTGTTACGTGGTTCTCTGCCAACAATGAATCTTCCCATGGAAGTACATCCCGGACTTACTCTTTAACAGTGAAGGCCACCAGTTAATTCGGTCAATTTAGTTACACAATTGGCAAATTATATTTTTAAAGAGAGAGTGAGAGACTGAGAGAGAGAGAGAGAGAGAGAGAGCATACACCCAATAAAAAGAGAAATAAAAGAATTTGCTAGACTCCTCTCAATACTCAAGTTCCTTCACACATCCTGGAATAGCATCTTGAACACAGTAGGGATTCAATACTGCTTCTAGAATATGAGAATGAATCATAGTTTCCGTCACGAATCTGAGTATAATAGCTTCTGGGAAAAAATCCTAAATCAACTACACATGAATTTTAAAATAATTTAAAATAAATATAATAATAGCTATTATAGTGATCATATAAATTATATGTAAATTATTTTATCTAGAGAGCTTAAAATATATTCTTTTCAAAATACTTTAAGCAGTCACCTTTCAATATTGTTAAGTAAATATTTAGTGTATCTGAGGAAAGGGTTTTGTGAACAAAGACACAACTTTAGTTCTGCCTCTGTCTTAATTATCACAGATTGCAAGTTAATGGAGCGAATTAATGAGATTTCACCGCATTCCCTCCTCCCCCAGCCCCCTTGAATTCTGCAACAGAGCCACTTCCCTCCTCTAAATGTTTGCCTCAAGTAGAGCGCTGCTACAGGATCCTTCCACCAGGGGGCGGGCCTGCATCAACGCCGAAGGACTTAAAATTTGAGCGCTTCAATGTTTAGTTTGTGTCTAAGTGAGTGAATTAAGTTATTTCCAGTTGTTCTCTCGTGGTTAGCAAACTTGTAAATAGGGTGTACATCAACTTTCCTTTTCTCTAACTTGCCATTTCTCCTTGACAGGCCAAGAGAGTTAAAAATCAATGCCTGTATTTACACAAGTTATCTGAAGCTCCTCTAAGACACCCCCGCCCCACCCCCGCCCGCACACTTTTTTTTTTTCAGGTTAACTTTTACATAGAATTACTTTAACATCGGATTTGAGGAATGGAAGAACACACTGCTGATCTTCCTGCCCTCAATGAAAGAAGAGTGTGAGCTCCAGGATGAGCTCCAAAGAGAAAAGAAGCCAAATTAAAGTTTTACTTTTACCTTCTCCCCTTTGGTCCCACTGCAGAAGCACTGGCCTTTGTCCGTGCAGACACAGCCCTAGGAAGAGGGAAAGAGAAAGGGTTTTGGGTGAAAACAGCTTAGTAAGTCCCAACTGACTGGGTAAAAGCAAACATAGTTTTCTATTCTTAGAGCGTTGAACACTGATCGTTAGAAGTGATGAGATGCTGTGGCCATTATCAATAGAAATAGAGTAGATAAGGGTGAAGCTGTTGCATATGGAAGAACTGTCAGGTGAATATACATCATTCTCATGGTATTTAAGAATTTTAAGAAATTTATTCATGGAAAAAAGCCAACTGTCCTTTTTTTTTTTTTAACAATATATAGTTGAACCATATGAAATTGCCATTGTTGTAGGTAGAATGTGGTCTGATATTGGCAAGTGTTCTAAGTTCAGCATAATGTACATGTATGTATTTGGGTATATTAATTGGTGGCATCTCCTGAGGTTGATTCTAAGGTTTTCTTTTCTTGAAATAATTCAAGACGGAGAAAAGATGATCAATACCCATGATGCGTCTTTAAAGAGAAAAACAAACTAATTCACTAATGCTAATATCAAAGTGTTCTTATTAAAAAACAAAAACTGAACTGTGAGTTTAGCAGCTCTTACCTCCCTAACTAGTCACTCTGACACACAATCCCAGCGTTCACACGTATGCACATGCCAATTCTGATGAAGGCCAGCAGAGGAACCAAAGAGAGATAATTTCATCTAGTGGATTTAAAATTTGTTTTCATACGCATTCTATGGTTACATATTTGTCTTTCTTCTTTGGGTTAATATTAACTTAAAATGTGTTCTCTTCCCTTACACTGCCTCCAACCGCTCAAAAAAAATTAACTGACAGCAGAGGCTGGGCAAGGGTAGGAGATGTGCTGACTGGGAAGAAAATTTTTAAAAAATTGCCTCAGGTAGTCCCAAAGTCCCAAAGTTGTGCAATCAAAATAAAAATATGCAAACAAAAAATCTTTAATTGAACATATTTCCTGAATATAGGGCAGTAGACTATGCTGTCATTTGAAAGAGGGAGTACATAGCAATTTCAGACATTCTTCATGTATCCTCACCACGTTTTCATACTAGTACATCATAATCTATGTGAATAGAGAGCAACTGATTGCAAAGAAAAGTCTGTATTTTCCCCAAGGTTTGGATAGTTGGTATTTTTTTTACCAGAGAGGAAGGGAAAGGGATATAGAGATAGAAACATCAATGTGGAGAGAGAGAGTCATTGATCAACTGCCTCCTGCACACCCCACACTGGGGATCGAGCCCACAATCTGGGCATGTGCCCTGACCAGGAATCAAACAGTGACCTCCTGGTTCATAGATTGTTTAGCCAAAAGATACAGCAGCTATATATATAATCCTCACCTGGATATATATTTTTTATTGATTTGAGAGAGAGAGGAACAGAGAGGGAGAAAGAGAAAGAGACATTGATGTGAGAAACTTTAGTCAGTTGCCTCCCGCACAATCCCTAACAGGGCATCGAACCCAAATCCCGATGTGCCCCCTGATCAGGAACAGAGACCCATGATTTTCAGAGTAAGTAACAACACTCTGACCATGACTTTCAGAGTAAGTAACAACACTCTGACCATGACTTTCAGAGTAAGTATTAACACTCTAACCAGCCAGGGCACAGTGACCATATTTTTATTTTCATTAATTTTAATTCACGTTTTTGGGCCCATTTGTGAAGTGCTATGAATATATTAATGAACTAAAACCCATTAATTACTATTTAATTGCTAAATCCATTAAAAACCAGTCTGGCCAAATGCCAATACTAAGAAGGCATAACTAATGGATATTTCTTAAGCAATATTTTTATTATTTTTCCTCTTCAAACAATAAAATACCTTTTCGTTTCCATCACGAAGAAATCATTTGTCTTGAACTGAAAGCTCGTAATAATGTTCTTATGTGTTAACCATTAACACATCAGGAAGTGACCAAGGTTATGGTGATGTTTTAGCACTTTTGCATATTTAACAGTTAAACTTTTGAAACTCATTCTTTTAACAGTCACATTCATTTTTTATGACAATAACCTTACTTTGAATGCAAAATAAACATTGATAGTGGAGAATTTTAAGAGGTTTTGAAATTCCAGAAATCACAGGTTTTTCATTTAAAGGCATCATGTACCACTGGGGTCTCAAACCAATATTTTATTAAGCAAATAAATTGTTTGTGTGCTCATGTAGGTCAGGTCTACAAAGGAGCTATCCCCAGGTTTCCAGCTACCTACCTTTTGAGCTCGGCATGTCAGCATTTTGAAAAACCCTAACTTAACTCTGGTGCCATGTAACATATAGAAATTTTTTGATATTTGCAACCATAGTAAAACAAAGACTTATATTTTTTATATTTATTTTATATATTTAAATGCCATTTAACAAAGAAAAATCAACCAAAAAAATGAGTTCGCGTGTCACCTTTGATACGCGTGTCATAGGTTCGCCATCACTGTACTAGAGCTTTGGGCAAATTACTTAATCCTTCCAAGCTACCTCATCTGTAAAAGAAGATGCTACGCTCTGTCTCAAGGTGTTTTTTGTGAAAAGGACTTGTGGTGCTGCCATAAGGCTCTGCAGAGCCAGTGCCCTGCACTGAGTATAATAGTCAATGGAGACTACCCTTCTCTCTTGTTTTGCTGCAATATCCTATGCCAAAGGACAGACATGCTACTGTGCAACCCTTCCTTCTGTCAGGTGGAACTAGCCGTGGTCTTCCCAGAATTTCCTCCTGAAGGGGGTTGGCTAGTGCCAGAGAGCTGGTCTTCATTCTAAGACCAATGGTAAGCAAACTGAGAAGTATTTTGGTTCAACTACAACTGCATTAACTACAGACATAATAGTACTCTTAGAGTAGATTAAATATATTAGTCAATTAAGCAAATATTATGTGTATATGAGCACACGCACACTTTGTTTGCTTAATATAATATTGGATTGAGACTCCAACAGTGCGTGATGCTTATAAATGAAAAGTGCCAATCAAATATATTTTACAAAGGCAGCAGGCAATTCCAGAAATGCTGGTCAGTTGTCTCTTGCACTTTTCTCTTTGTCTCAATTCCTGTTTTGCTCATGAAGGCCCATATATTGCCTGCAGGTCCATATGGCAGAGGGGTTAAGAGGAGACATCCTGGGCCTGAATCCCAGCTCTGCCAAGTCACCTGTGTGACTCTATGTGATCTCTAGTGCCTCAGTTTCTGCATCTGTGAAATGGGGTCAAATGGGTTAACACTGTTAAAGTACTTAGACAAGTACATATGATGTATACTGGAACAGACTCAGCCCAGAGATGGCACCATTGGGATCTGCCAATAAACCTTGGTAAACTCACCCTTCTCTTCCTAATTACATCTTTACTGTCTTGTCACTTCTTTACAAAAGATCTCAAAGCTCCCTGCTCTGGTCACTTCTTAGTGTCTTCATTCTCTTGTGAAGGCTCCCACACCCACGCAAAAATTTAATTAAAAAATGTGTGTGCTTTTCTCCTGTTAATCTGACTGTCGCTTTAATTTTCAGGTCAGCCAGGGACCCTAAGAGGATCGAGGAAAACTCTTTCCTCCCCCACAGCTGTTTCTGTGGGCTACCAACAGTGTGGGCTTTTACTAACTTATTAACTTAATATTGCTATTTTTAAATGCTCATGAGTTGAGGTTTATTATGTTTACTAGACTGCAGGTAGGAGCTGTGTCTGGCAGGCAGTAAAAAATTATCTTTTTATTCCTAAAACGAATAAAGGATCTAATTATGCACACACGTTTGTTTGTTTGTTTGTTTATAAATAGGCCAGAAACTAATTTTTGAATAATTTCAGATATTCCCTCTTTCTACTCTCAGAACAGCCCGTGACTAGTTTACACGCATTCTGCTGCCCTCTGTTCAATCTCTCCTCCCCCACGCCCAGCCCAGCCCAGCCCAGCCCAGCCCAGCCCAGCCCAGCCTGGGTTAGCATAAGGGGAAGTTGGCAACATTCAAAGTTGGTTCACACTCTACTTAGCAGGCCTGTTGATTTTGCAATATATTTACTGACCCTTTGCCCAGCCAATAGCCAGAGGCAAAAGTTTTTGTGTGTGAAAAGCATCAACCATGTGCGGGCAGCTGTGCCAGACAGAGTCCATGGGCTGTTCTTTGCCCTTCCACCCATATCTGCCTTAAATAATTGCCCCTGAGCCTTGACAACACGCCCTCCAGTAAAGAGGGATGCCATCCTTGTGCTTCTTTTTCAGTGGTCTCCTTCTTCCCCATCCTGAGCCCTGTCCCCATACTTGGATATCACAGAAATCTCTCTGCAACTGCCACTTCCTATCTTTCAACTGCTGTCCAGAGAGACACCCCCCAGTCTAGACATCTAACCCAGCTGCCTGTTTGTGATTTTCTGGATGACAGCAAGCATACAGATCATTGGTGCTGACTCAGAGGTCCCTGCTACATTTGGGAATGAACAATACGTTCAGGGAGTTTTACACATCTTCCATAATGCAGTAAGTGATATTTAAGTCTCTAATCAGCCAAAGTTAGTTGGGCTGTTAGTTGTTTATTTCTTGCCCTGATCAGTACCAAAATGATAGCGATAGTTAACATTTTCAGAGCACTGACTGAGCATCACCCATAAGACAAGACCACCTTTTCAAATGGAAGTCTTATTTAGATTCTAGAAAAGACTCTGATGTCACATGATTTGAAAATATGGACACTGCTTGAGTAGCCATATTATTCTGCATGCTAAGCAGAAGAAACAGGCTCACTTATATATGGAAGAGTTAAGCTAGAAAGAGAGTTGATTAAATACCTTTATTTGTGTCTGTTCCTTTTGAAAACCAGAATAAGATGATGGATAAAAAATAAAGAATAAAAAATGTATCAACCCAAAGATAAGGAAAACAGGTGAGAAGACTAAAACAGATAAAAAGTGCCAATTAACTTTTGGAAGATGGATGGCGATTGGAAGCTTTGTTATTGCTTTGGCACATTTTCTTTGTTCCAATAAAAGTAAGATATAAAAAGAGAAAATAGAAAATAAATAGATTCAAAAACAAGATAAGTGTTTCTGGGGAGCAAAATGCAATGGCAACAGAAAGCAGTGGGAGGGCTGATGCCTGAGAAGCTGGTCTAAGTCTGGCAGCCTACTGTGATACCTGGAGTTTGATTACTGTACAAAATGGGGAGCAGGAGCCAAGAGACACCATTTAATACTATAGTTGACCTTTAATGCAGGTGTTAGGGGCACTGACCCCTGTGCAATCAGAAATCTGCATATAACTTTTGACTCCCCCCAAACTTAACTACTGATGGTCTTCTGCTAAGCAAAAGCCATACTGATAACATAGAAGTCAATTAACATATATTTTGTAGCCCTAGCCGGTTTGGCTCACTGTATAGAGCGGCAGGGTCCCAGGTTCCATTCCTGTCAACAGCATGTACCTTGGTTGCAGGCACATTCCCAGTAGGAGGTGTGCAGGAGGCAGCTGATCGATGCTTCTCTCTCATCGATGTTTCCAACTCTCTATCCCTCTCCCTTCCTCTCTGTAAAAAATCAATAAAATATATATTTAAAAAACAACAACATATATTTTGTATGTTGTATGTATAACATACTGTATTCTCACAATAAATTAAGCTAAAGAAAATATCATTAAAGAAACACCAATTAGAAAGGATATATGCATCCCTATGTTCATAGCAGCACAATTCACCATAGCTAAGATTTGGAAACAGCCTAAGTGCCCATCAGCAGATGAGTGGATTAAAAAACTGTGGTACATCTACACAATAGAATACTATGCTGTGGTAAAAAAAGAAGGAGTTCTTACCATTTGCAACAGCATGGATGGAACTGGAGAGCATTATGCTAAGTGAAATAAGCCAGTCAGAGAAAGATAAATATCACATGATCTCACTCATTTATGGAATATAATGAACATAAACTGATGAACAAAAACAGATCCAGAGACAGAGAGGCATCGATCAGACAGTCAAACCTCAGAGGGAAGGTAGGGGAGGGTGGGTGCAAGGGGGAGAGATCAACCAAAGGACTTATAAGCAAGCATATCGGCCTAACCAATGGACACAGACAACAGGGAGTGAGGGCATGATTGGGGGGAATGGGGGGTAACATGGGGATAAGGACACATGTAATAACTTAATCAATAAAACATTTAAAGAAGAAAATGTCATTAAGAACATTATAAAGAAGAGAAAATATATTTACAATATTTATTGAAAAAAAATCCATGTATAAATGGACCTGTGCAGTTAAACTCATGTTGTTCAAGGGTCAACTGTATTTGGATTGGGGTCATGGAAGAGTCCCAACTTAGGCAGCTCCAAAAAGGGGGGCACAGGCAGAGGAGGAAGAGAAAGGAAACAACCGAAGTTGAAATACAGAGCTGTGGTAGCAAGCCTCTGAGGTGCTCCCCATAATCCCTTGTCCTGGGGTCCATGCCTTTGTATAGTCTCCTCCCACACTGGATCAGGGTTGGTCTGTATGACCAATAGAATAGGGCATTCATGATGCTATGTCACTTCTGAGACTAAGTCATAAAAAGACATGGTGATGTCCATTTTCTCTCTTGGATTACTTGCTCTGGGGAGCAACTGCATGTCAAGTCAAGGCCTTATGAAGAGGCCAAAGTCTTGAGGAGTTGAGCCCCCTGATAACAGTCCTGCAAATGAGCTATCTTGCAAGTTAACCTTCCAACCCTATCAAGCCTTAGGTGACCACTGCCCCAACCTTCAGCTTGACTGAAGCCCCTTGAGAGACCTTGAGACAGCACCACCCAGCTAAGCTGCTCCCAGATCCCTGACCCTCAGAAAATGTATGAGATAATACTAGTAAGTGTTTGCTGCTTTCAACTGCAAAATTTTGGGACAATTTTTTAGGCAGTAATAAATAATACAGGGGTCCACCTAAAATTAAAAATTTGATGAAAATGATGAAAGAGAAATTCAGGAGACTTTCCCAGAAAATAAAACAAAAGGAAAAGAGATAAACAATCAGGGGGAAAAAAGCCAAGAAGGTTTAGGGATCAGTCCAGGATGCCCAGTGTCTGACCAGCAGGAGTTTCTGAAAAACAACAGAGAGAGAGAAGAAAGGATAAAATTATCAAAGAAATAATAAATGAAAACATTTTTTAAAGTAAAAATGTCAAATGTTCAGATAAACAGAGTCCACTAAATGTCATCCTCTCATAAGTGCAGGCACCTGGGGCACGTTATCACAACATTCCAGAACCCTGGAGACAAAGATCCTAGAAGTAAGTAACAAAAGTCACATATAAAAGTAGTGTAATCAACATGGCCTTGGATGTGTCAAGTGTAATAATACCACAGGGAGATATGGCAGGAGGCCTTTAGAATTCTAAGGGAAATGGATCTTCAACTCAGACTTTACGCACCAACTGATCCAGTGTTTGAGGAAACACAGACATTTTCAGATATGTAATGAATCAAAGATATTACCTTACAGGCACCCATTCATAGAAAACCACTGGAAGATGTGCTCCACCAAAAGGGGAATTGGCCAAGAAAGGGAAGGACACGGTGTCCAGGAGAGACTCTAACTTGGGAAGTCTGTCTCAGGAGGACTGGTACAACTGACTCTGATTGGAGCCACGGTGTGGGGGCCGCCCCAGGATACCAAGAAAACAAGAAAATAGTCTGATGGATGTGACAGTAGAAAATTTAAAACTTCTGGAAAAACAGAAGTTTGTCTGGGAAATTCTACAAACATAAGTAGTAGTGGCTGCAGCCCCGGTGAGGCTGAGACGGCCCCGTTGAGGTTGAGACGGCCCCGGTGAGGTCAAGATGGCCCTGGTGGGGTCGAAACGGCCCCAGTGAGGTTGAAACGGCCCCCGTGAGGCTGGGATGGCCCCTGTGAGGCTGAAATGGTCCCTGTGAGGCTGGGACGACCTTTGTGAGGTGGGGACGGCCCCTGTGAAACTGAGATGGCCCCTGTGAGACTGAGACGGCCCCTGGGAAGCTGAGAAAAATACCGCATGAACTCACTCATTTATGGATAATAAGAAACATTATAGACTGGTGAACAAAAATGGATACAGAGGCAGAGCAGCATTGAGCAGACTGTTAAACTACAGTGGGAACCCTGGGGAGGGTTGAGGGGAGTAGGAGATCAACTGAAAGACTTATATGCATGCATATGAGAATAGCCGATGGACACAAGACACTGCGGGGTGGGGGAAGCTGGGGGAATGTCAAGGGGGAGAAAAAAGGAGACATGTGTAATACTCTTTGTAATACTTTAAGAAATAATAAAAAAGGAAAAAAAAGAAGTAGTGGCTGAGCAGTGAAAAAATTTTCATAAACACACACTAGTGATTTAACAAAAGTTAGGATATGAGCATGTTGGAAAGGTTTGAGAAAAAGGAGGGCAGTGGATCATGGAAAAGTCCTCAGCTATCAGAAGGCAAGTCAGTCAATAATACTAAATTGGGAAATAGCTTTATAAGCCTATTTTTTGTTTTTCAGAAATATGGAGGTCAATAATGGAAGAAACAGCTACAGGAGTTGAAAGTGGTTGCCTCTGTGGAGAGGAAGTTGGGAGAATGCAGCCAGGAGAGGAACTTTGTTTTTGTTCTAAGTCTTTAATAGTGCATGTATTTTATCATTACTTTTAGTATTTTATAGTATTTATTTTTATTTTTTTACTATCTGTCTACTTTACTTCACTAAAAATGAACAAGAAAAAATAAAGTTCATTTAGAACAACAAAAAAGAAAGTTCATTTCAAAAGCAGAAAATTTCCTCTTATTTTACATTTAAAGTCCTACAATTTATTATTTTCTCAAGTTCATCTGAAGTGACGCTTTCCTCCAATTTGGAAAACTACCAATTTCGTGTGGACTTCCTGGTAGAAAAAAGTACCGTGAGAATAAACATAGGAAAATTTTAAAGAAAAGATTCAGGCAGTTGATGAGAAAAACTTTACGCTGACAATTCTTTGCAGACCAAGGTAAAGCCCACAGGTTGCCTGACCTCTCACTTGCTATGCACTCTTCTGATGTCATAACTCAGAGAACATGAAGACTGCAGGAGGCCTTAGGGTTCATCTGTCTTATACTGATTCCGAGGTTGGTCCAGATTTTATGTGGAGCCCAAAACTTCTCATTTGCCCTTGGGCAGATGAGCTGCCTGCAGCTTGGTGAGACTGTGCAGATGTAAAAGCAGAGCCTCGCTGCATGTTAGCTCTCCTGCACAGAGCTTGGGCAGATTGGAGAACCAGGCCCAATAAGTCTGGGAGCTTTGTCTCAGGGGCGATCACTTTAGAGGAGAATAATATTTATGGCTGAATTGGGCTATGGCACAATTCCTGGCTGGGGTTGGTCACCACTATGAACCTATCTTCTCCCTTAGAAGGAGAGGACCATAGGTGCTGTCCAGTTCATGCTGATTGGAGCTGGACATAAGCCTGTAAATCACTAATATAACTTTAAATAATAAGAAGGCAATCTGATACCCTGAATTTGCTTTTTCAAATGCATGATAGAAATGTTTGGGATGTTTTTGCTGCATTTGGTTATGATTAACACACTTCTTTGATGACACCAGTTCAAATCAGATTGTAATTAAGAAAAATCTCCCTCTTTAGTTTCATGGCATTCTAATAGAAATAGAGGTTCTCAATGTTTAGTACCCATGAATTACCCGAAGCCCCTAGTGATCTTACTTTTTCCAGGAGCCCATGTCCAGGGAGTAGGTCAGAGGACCTAGAACCTGCATTTGAAAAGGAGATTCAGAATCTCCTTTGCATATCAAGCATTAATCAGGAACTAAGACTCCTCTAGAAAACTATTGTCCTAACTTCTGTGGTACAGTGAGAATAAATATAGAAGAGAAAAACACAATTTACAATTTGTGAAATAAAAAAACAATTTACTATTAAAAATAGAGGATAGCTGGGATTAATTATCAACCCCAAGTAAAATCCCCATTATGCCCCTTCTCTGATTAAAATCATTTCTTCATTCCCTATGGCCAGCAGTGTCAAGTCTAAACTCATCAACGTGGTGTAAGAGGCTTTCTGTATTCTGGTCCTCACTACTGACCCCACCTCAGAGGCCACTGGTCACCCCAAGCGCTCTTTCACATTCCTGTGCTTTTCCATGCGGCCCTTCTCTGGCCTGAATGCCCACTGCTCATTCCCCTTGCTCAACTTGTCTAAGTCCTGTCCCTCTTGGAGCAGTTCAAAGGTTCCCTCTTTCTGGAAGACCACTTTTCTAATCCTACAAGTAGTTAGTTGCTTTCTCATCTATTTTGTGCTAAGTGCTCTTACAACATATCCAATTGCATTGTAATTATTTGTTGACATGCAATTTTCTCCAAGACCCGACAAAAAGGACAGCTCGTGGAGTGGAGGGAAGGGGAGCAGTTCTCCCAGGTGGAAACTGTTCCCATAGGTGTGTCACATGACTTAATGGGCCTTCAGGGGTGGAGGGGTCCATATACATGGAAAGGTATAAAGAGTAATAGAACATATACCCCTGCATTTATCACCCAGGGTAGGAAAAAGCACATTACAAATACAGTGCAAGTCTTTAGTGTTGTCTCTCAATCTTCAGTGAAATTTGTTCTATAAAACTGCCTTATTCTGGCCCTGGCCGGTGTCGCTCAGTTTGTTGGGCATCATCTGTTCACCAAAAGGTTGCTAGTTAGATGCCCTGTCAGGGCACATGCCCTGGTTGCAGGCTTGATCCCCGGTAGGGGGCATGGAAAGTGGCAGCCCATTGATGTAATGCTCCCACATGGATGTTTCTCTCTCTCTCCTTCTCTCTTCCTTTCTCTCTAAAAGTCAATAAAAATATTGAAGAAAAAAAAGCTGCCTTATTCTGGGGAAACTGAACAAGCTGCACTCTGTCCTGCTCTGGTCCAGGCAGGGTCGAATCCTGTGGAAACTGAACTGTTGGTGAGATTCCGTCCTCAGCAAGTACAGGAAATCAGAAAGAAATACTCCAGGGAAGCTACATAAATCATCAGCAGAATTTGGATTTCCCATGGATTTGAGACGGCACTCAAAGAATTTCAAGTCATTTTAAACCACAAAGGACAGGGTATTCCCAGATAGCACTGGGGCTACAATTATAAAAAGGAGATGCTCAGTAAATGCCACGCATATGAAAAGATAGATTACATGGTACTACATGCATAAAGTTGGCAGTAGGTGTAATTTACACAATGATGTAAGACATATGATTTTTATTGAAGCAGCAAAAGGTTAACACTGAAACTGGGTAAATGCCAAGTACCATGCAATGCTTCATGGCACTGAAAACAGATTACAGAGAGATAAGCATATACATACAATGATGACAGCTGGAGTGAGACATCATACAAGAATAAATAGGAAAATGTAAGTTATGTCTCTGGAAAAACAAACATTTGGATACTTTAGACATTTTGATGATTGACTGAATTGTTCTTCTCATGCAGGTGACTAATACCAAGTAAATAAAATTTTAGGAGTAGACAAACGAGAAAGCCATGGGTGAATTCACCAGAGTCCTTGGGATTAGCAGTGGGAGGAAAAACCCACCAGTGGGCAGACTGTATTACTATAAATGGGAAGGACACTAAGATAAGAGCAGACGCATGAGCTGGACAGCACAGTAAGTGTTTTGAAAAGACAAAGATGAAAGAGGAATAATGAGTCAGAAGACAGAGGTTTCATCCTATGCTATTTCTTAGATGGGAATAGCATCCTTTTGTATTTTTACAAAAAATATGAGAAATGGAATTATTATTAATTCTTAATTTAGAACAAATTCTTAATTTTAGGATAAAAAATATATGTAGACAAAAATATGCTAATTTAGAATGCAAAGCAATTGAAATTCAGGTCTAAATTTTAAGCATTTTTGGAGCTCTCCGAGATGATTATATTTGCACACTTTCCTAATATTTGCTTTGCTTCTCTCTTAATATTGAAAATATTATTTAGTCGTTGCTAAATAGGGTTTGATTGTTCAGCTTGGATCCACAGAGCGGGCATGTAGATAGCCTGCTTCACTGTTAGTTTAGGAGGGAAGCTATAGAAAGAACAACAAAAGCACATTTAAATTAGTTTCTTAAGACAGAGATGTAATCAGTATCATGTCCTAATTTAAGAAAATGCAGTGTTTTTCATATCTTCTTTATTTTGGTAATCCTATAGATTTTATTTATTTTCAACTTATTATTTTATTTTTCCATCACCATTTATCCTCTCTAAGCCCTCTTCTACCTCCATCCCCACCCCCACAATCACTACACTGTCATGACATCTTTTTAAAATCTGTGATTGCATTTTAGAAACCATAAAAGGGGGTTTAGCTATTCTGGAAAGTTTGAATTCAACATGATTACATATACTATATATACTGAGTGACCAGATTATTATGACCACCCCATCAGTACTTCGTTGGGCCACCTTTCGCCTTCAGTACTGTGGCGATTCTTCTTGGCATTGACTCCAGGAAGTGTTGAAAGGTGATGTGAGGAATCTGACACCAGGCCTGATGAATAGTACTGTCCAGTTCTGTGAAATTTGATGGTTGTGGAACCAGCTCCCTGATGGCTCCTTTAACTTAGTCCCACAAATGCTCAATTGGATTGAGATCTGGTGATTGTGGGGGCCACCTAAGCAAGGTAAAGTCTCCCTCATGTTCTTGAAACCACTCCTGCACAATACGAGCACTGTGGCATGGCGCTTTGTCTTGTTGGAAGAAGCCATCTCCATTGGGATACACCATCAACATGACAGGATGAACTTGATCAGCAATGATACTTAGGTATGTTGTGCTATTCAGACGTTGTTCCACACGAATTAAAGGGCCCAAATCATGCCAGGAAAACGTGCCCCAAACCATAACACTGCCCCCACCAGCTTGAAGCGTTGTACTCATGCATGTGGGGTGCATGCTTTCATGCTGTTTCCGCCAAAGTCTCACTCTGCCACCTGCATGATGCAACTGGAAACGTGATTCATCAGACCACATGACTTTTTTCCAATGCTCGACTGTCCAATCCTTGTGTTCCTGTGCAAATTGGAGACGTTTTATCTTGGTAACTGCAGACAGCAAAGGTGTTCGAACAGGCCTTCGGCTTCCATATCCCATACTATGTAGTGTACGGCTAATTTGCCTGCAAACGTCAAGTGGTCATAATAATCTGGCCACTCATAATAACATATATTCTATGTCCAAAGGCTGTTAAATCATGTTGTTTACCCATATCTTCAGGAAAAAATCACTTCTACTGTCGTGGTAAACAACCTGCTTCCCTATTTATAATGGTCTGGCCCTCTAGCAACTTCAGCGCGAAATTATAGCTAATTTGCCTACAAACGTCAGGTGGTCATAATAATCTGGCCACTCAGTCTATATGCAGACCTGTCACAGTCCTTTAATAAGACTGGCAGTCAGGGCTAATGAGAGCAGCAGTGTTATGGGCTGTGCTACAAGTGATTAGATAATGTTGATAATCCATCACGTTCAGATATTTCAAGATACTAACTCTGGGAGTTCCCTTGTGCAGTTGAATGGTGAATGTGAATATCACAGCAATGCCCAGAGTGTCCTCGGCCCTCCAGCAAGCATGGTCTTGTTTGCAGAAACATTCTGCAAGGTGGAACCAGCAAAGCCAGGAATGCCCAAAATGATATTTAACTTTCAGGCCTCCACATTTTAATATTTTATCTAAAAAAAAACAGCTTAGGTCTCATCAGATGGTGTTCAGGACTCTTTATGAACACATTTTTCTTGCACAGTTACCTCTACTATTGAATTCATTTGCTGAAACCATAAATTTCATTTCTGAATCCGCATGGCAAACTGCTAGATGACACATTGATAATTCTCACTATTTACAGCTTCCCTGGAAAAATGCAGAAAGACCCCTAAGTTAACCATCGTACAGTGATGATATACCCAAACATTTTTTTTCTGTCTGATATCAGCTTTTTCTATAGCTCAAATCTATCAACTGGTTATTGGTACAAACATCCAAATAAAACAGGGGTATAGCTAAGAAAGCATTGTGGCTAAAATCAAGACAAGCTATTGCAAATGTTTAAAAATAGCAAATATGCATTCAGAATGCACACACCTGCTACTTAATGAAGAACAACTTACAA
The DNA here is from genome assembly GCF_028538775.1 of Myotis yumanensis. Taxonomy (NCBI): domain Eukaryota; kingdom Metazoa; phylum Chordata; class Mammalia; order Chiroptera; family Vespertilionidae; genus Myotis; species Myotis yumanensis. Next base: position 27,719,917 of record NW_027223759.1, on the reverse strand, counting down.
ACTGCTTAGAAAAGGAGCAAAATGAGACTTATTAAAAGAGTCTCATTTGGATCCAGGGCTGTTGGGGACACATGAAATGTTCTACAAAGTACAATTTCCAGATAACTGAAGTTTAAGCCTAAAAGTGCCCAAACTTTGCTCATCTGTCATTATAGTATCCACTCCTCGGTCTTTGTAAATAGGTTTTAAGGGACATAATCCTCCATATCTGAATACTGTTGCTGTCACTGTCAATATGTTTGCACCCTAATGGATTCTTGGCACATACTGATGATTAAGAAATATTTGTCGAGTGATGTTATTGCTTGTATAGTGATACTTGCATCGATAGCATTCGATTGCAGGATGGCATATGCTTTTAATTGTTAAATATGCTTTCTTTTGAGGGAGGCTTTTTTTGTGGTATTAGTATTCTGCCCTTCCTTCTTTCTATTGTTGGTTTCTTGCCCATAGATGGCTGTACCTCTTCCCACATTTCTAATTGTTTCATATACGCTATTAATTAAGAAATCAGGTAACTAGAGTTTGGTAGAATTGCTTGTAAATTCAGAATAAAGAGACTCTGGGTAAGGTCTGAAGGCCTCAACTATATAAGTTCAAGAGCTTTGTATTATTGTCCTGGATTTTGATTATTGAGATTGCAAGGGGGCGTTAAATAGTAAATAAATATTTCAATAAAATATAAAGTCATATCTTAAACACCTTCTTATTTTAAAAAAACTTCTGGTTATGGTAAAATATACGTAACATAAAATTCACTATCTTTACCATTTTTAAGTGTATAGTTCGGTAGTGTTAAGTACATTTGCATTAAATTATTTTCATCTTGCAAAATTGGAATTCTGTACCCATGAAATAACTCCCCTTCTCACCTCCTCTCAGCCCCTGACAATCCCCATTCTTTCTGTCTTTATGAATTGGATGACTCTAGGTGTTCGATATAATTGGACTCATTCACTGTTTGTCTTTTGTGACTGGCTTATTTCACTTAGCATAATGTCCTCAAGGTTCATCGATGCTGTCACATATAAACATCCTCTTATTTGTTTTTTCATAATTAAAGTGCTAATATGAAGAGTAATACAAACATCTACCACTGAAATCCAAGGTCATGAAATATATACCTCTACATATGATGCTAGGAAAAAATGAGGGAGTATAAATCTGATCTTAAAACAAACAAGATTTCATCAGGGGTTGCTTACATACATTATGGCATGTCAATACAGCCAGACATTTTACCTGGGAGAGAAGATATGACATTAAGTAAAGAACAAAGCTTGCTGAACAATGTGGTCATATTTTTTTTATGAAACATAAATGTATATACATGGAAATTCAGGAATTATATACACAGAATGGTTAAAAATGATTACGTCTGAGAGTGAGTGTATGGTGCTTTTTATATTTGACTTTTTACTTCCTTAAATTGTTTTAAACTTTTTGCACACACATTACTTCATAGTCAGGAAAAATCAACAGTTTTCATTTTTTTTTAAATAAAAGGAAATGGTGATGATTATGAGGGAATGGTAGGCTATTAACCTATCCACAAAAAAATAAAAATAAAAATTCATTGCTGAGAAAAGTATAGGTTTTAAGTTAGGTTTATGTTGGTTTCTCATTTCAATCCTACATTCTAAGCCAATTAAATCAACAAAAATTCTAATATAAGCCTCAGACATTCAAGAATGAATCAGTCTAAAAACAAATATTTTCAGGTACACTTTTCATTTTTGTGAAGTAGTCCTTAGGTAAGGATGTGATAAGAAAGTTCTTAAAGCAGACGCCCAGACTATAAGCCCTATGAGTTTATAAGAAGGCTCTTCAGAATATGGGGCACTAAATAAATGAGAAGGGGGCTAACAATACCTGTGACCACGTTTCAGGTATTGTTCAAAGGACTTAGCAGTAAGTCTCAAGTTCTCCACATACAAATCTTGGAAATGTTTTTTACTTACATAGCCAGTGCCTATAATTCACAATGAACAGGTATTTGAAGAATGGAAAGCCAGTTGTACGCCCAGAGATAGCATTGGGCTATAAAGTGTTTTTATAGGCTCTGGTTTAAGAAATACAAAATGAAAAAAGACACAATTCTGGATGCACTCTATAGTGATCTGGATTCAGAACAAGAAACAGAGAAAAGGTGATGATGCTGAATTGTCATAAATATGACACTTTCTTTGAAATGTACAACAAACAAACAATATATGTCTAAATCAGAGAAGACACACATGATAAAATCCCATCATAGGGGAATTCTCTAACAGAATATTGGAAATATTAATGGCATGTCTAATATGTTCAGAACTTTAATAGACTTGAGTTTAAAGATGCTCTATGAATAACTCGACATACCATTTAATTTTTAGATGAAAAAAGTATTAATTATATTAAATATATATTTTAATAACCCTGCTTTTTTTCCAGTGTGTATATAATCTGTATTTTACTAGATTATAACAAATTTTCACCTGATTACTATTCCTAATTTTGTGATTTGGTACATAAAATTCCCTAAATCATATATATTTTTCTCATTATGTGAAAAAATAAAATGAACTAGACTCCAATTTAGTTAAGCCATTTTCAGAATTGACTCTCAAATTATCTATATGACATGGAGTCAGCTTCTGTCTAGGAACATCTGTTGTTGCTTCTAAAATGCAATCAGAATCTTTGTGACATTGGGCTGTAACTCTATAGTCACAAGCCTCTTATCACACAAAAGGCAGGAACAAGAGTTTACATCTCTTAGGTGTGGTTTAGAGCAGTGACAGAAATACAGCCAGAGGGCAAATCTGGTCCACCGCCTGTTTTTATCTGGTTCTTGAGCAAGAATAGTTTTACGTCTGTCTTTAGATGTAAAGACTACCAGCCTTTCCAGAAATAAGGTTGTTCAAATTGTTGAAGACATTGCCTCTTGACCCACAAAGCCTCAAGTATTTGCTGTCTGACTCTTCAGAACAAGTTTGCTAACCCTTGGCATAGACAGCAAGAAGACTTGAGCTGTTTTTCAGACTGGGTGATCTTGGACTGTTTAAGGACCCTATCTGGGTCTCCGTCCTCTTATACCATATGAGATCTCTTGTAGTTTAATTCTAGTTTGTGTTTATGCTATTTAGGACATCCTTCACAAGCCTAATGTGCACAGCAGGAAGAGACTAGCACTGCAAACCTTGACTTTCTTTGGAGGAAGACAGCTGGGTCAGGATGAAAGGAAGTAATTACGGTGTTTACAAATTTCTAAATGTCAAAACAAAAAGTCTGACCAAAACAAGATTGTTTATGAATGGCAAGGCTATTCTGAATGAGTTGAGAACCCTTTCTAGTGGAAGGGTCTTGAGTTTTCCTTTAAATGGGCTTATAGTCTCCAAACACATAAGGGCAATGTTGTTTTAGATTCTGAAACCTCTCAACTTCTTTCACCAGGAACCTACAAGTTGTGGATGTTCACCCCACACTATGGACTGACATCTGAGCCCCCAGAGTGAGAGCTGAGAATGTTCTTTTAGCAGTAAGACAAGAGCAGCATGTACTGGGGATGACCAAGAGCCACAAAGAGTGAGAAGCATCATTTCAAATATAGATAGAAGTTTAGTAGGACCTTAATAGCCAAAACAGATCCAAAAAAAATAACCAGGGAGGGAACGTGCCATTCTAGATTTCAAGACTTATGGAAAGCTATAATAACGAAGACACTGTGGTGTGGATGTAGAGATGGACAAACAGACTAATGGAACAACATGGAGAACTTAGAAATAGACCAGCCATATATGGAAACCTTATATAGGAAAGAGTCAGCACTGCACATCCCGGGGGAAAGGAGACATTGTTCAGTAAATGGTTCTGGTCCATTGGTCATCCACAGAGGAAACAATGCAAAGCTTCTCTGACTCACACCTTCCAAGGATCAGTACCAAACAGACTAAAGACTCAAATGGGAAAAAATTTTTTTTTTAACTTTTAGAAGGAAATTTCAGAGTACATCTCTATGACCTTGGGGTAGGGAAGGATATCTTATCTAATAAAAGACAAAAAGGGTAATTAACTGTACCTCTGCTACACTTCCCATTGGTTAATTAGGGCAATATGCAAATTAACTTCCAACAAAGATGGTGGTTAATTTGCATATGTAGGCACAATGAAGGGAGGCGAAAGGGGAAGAACGGAAGAACAGTGATTAGAAACCCAGGCAGCAGGCTAGAGCTGCGAGGGTGCCGCCCTGCCTGCGTCCCGGTGGTCGCCATGGCAATCGGAGGGAGAGAGAGCCGCATAGGGATCGGAGAGCTGGGGCGCAGGCGAGGCGGCACCCCGGCACCCCAGCACCTGACATGCAAAGGTCAGGGATGAAATGACTTTTCCCAACCACATCTGCAAATATCCTGGGGAAGGCATCACTGAAGAGTTCACAACAACTCTCTTACTTGGCAAGGAAGAAAACAGTTGGCAACGGAAACAATCCCTTACATCAAAGTTAAGGTCCCTCTGAGTAAAAAAGAATATTTCCAACGTAAAGGAGGGAGCAGGCAAAAATAATAGGTTCTCATGACTTCCACTGAAGTTTGAGCATATGACAGAGTCAAAACGAACAGACAAATTAAAACAGACAGTGGACATTCAAATGACCCGAATCAACTGTCACTGTTTGTTCCAATAGCAGCAATGCTTATGTGATAATATAGTTTAACAAACATACAAAACAAGTCACATGATAAGAGAGGTTCAGCTTCTAAAGTACTAAATTGAATATGTTCTTTAAAAATTCTCATGTCCTCCCCTTTGACTATAATTCTTAATTTTCCAATCAGAAAATCACCCCAGGTGATCCAGTAACATGTAGAACTCCAGTAACCTAACTTATTTAAAAAGCAAACATCCCAACCATTTTTAAAATATTTAAATTGATATTTTAGGGTTAAAATTATAGAAGATATTTAGATCCAAATATATTTTCTGAATAGAAAATATTTCAGTTTTTGATTTTAAAAAAGTAAACATAAAAAATATATAAGTGACACATTTTCCCAAGGAACTCTGAATTAGTACCTTTCCCTCTTTCTTCAAATTAAGAGAATCCACAGAGTTCCCTATACTGCACAAGTTTTAATGAAAGAAAATAAGACTTTCTAAGAGTATCAAATACATGTTTTCTTATTTACAAACATATATACTCTTCTCTCCCTTTCTCTCTCTTTAAAATATATTCTTACTGATTCAGAGAGGAAGGAAGAGGGAGAGAGATAGAAACATCAATGATGAGAGAGAATCATTGATCAGCTGCCTCCTACATGCCCTGAACTGGAGATCAAGCCCACAACCCGGGCATGTGGCCTGACCTGGAATCAAACTGTGACTTCCTGGTTTATGGGTTGATGCTAAACCACTGAGTCACACCGGCCGGGCTCAATTCTTATTTATAAATTCATTCCAAGGACACACACAGCTTGAAAAGCTTTGGAAGTAGTTTCAAAGAAACTAGCTTTTAAGTAACAAGAAAACAGTTATAGAAGAAAGTTTAAATTAAAAGAAAATATTGTTTTAATTTATTCAAGAGTGGGAACATCCTCCATGAAAATGTGTACCTTGACTGTGGATGGGTGGGTGGCCTTATCACACCTTAGGAATTCAAATGCTTTTTACAATGAAAAGAAAGAGAGTTTCATCTCATTTCTCTCCCAAGGTAGATGTCTGTCAATAGAAGGTGGACATCAATAAAAGGAGGAACTTGCACAATCAATCCAGAAAGTCAGCAATCAATGAATAATCCAGAACCGAGTATTTATCTCCTCTGCATCACACCCTCCCTCCCAGCCAGTGAGCAAGGTAATTACTTTCAAGTCAAACTAAGTGCCCCCCAGTCACAGTGGCCCATTGCTGACATACAAAGCATACAAATAATTCTCACTCTGGCATAAAAGTGACAACTTTCTTGAAAGAAAAGCAGATGCTGTAAATTTCTCAAAGTCTTCCTGAAACATTTTTAAAGTAATTTTCACTTCTTTAGAAAAAATGCATACATGGCAAACCATCTGTAATAAAAGGCCCATTCTATAAAATTTTACCTGGTCGTACTCATATCTGCAATCATAACCATATTTACAGACAAATATATTTATACTAATAAAGAGTAATATGCTAATTAGACTGGGAGACCTTCCAGGAAACCTTCCAGATGTTCTTCTGGACAAAGCCATGGTGGCGGGGCTGAGATAGAGGCGGTTAGAGGCCAAGAGTGGAGGGCAGTTGTGGGTGATCAGGCTGGTGGGGGGCGGGGCCATTGGGGGTAAGCATACCAGCAGGGGGGCCAGTTGGGGGCAAGCAGGCCATCAGTGGGGGTCAGTTGGAGGTGATCAGGACAGCAGGAGGGCAGTTTGGAGTGAGTAGGCCAGCAGGGGGACAGTTGGGGATGAGCAGGCCAGTGGGGAGGGAAGGTAGGGGCGAGCAGGCCAGCAGGGGGGGCAGTTTGGGGTGATCAGGCTGGCAGGGGAGCATTTGGGGGCAAGCAGGCCGGCAGTGGGGGGGGGGGCAGTTGGGGGTGAGCAGGCCAGCAGGCAGAGTGGTTAGAGGCAATCAGGCAGGCAGGCAGGCAGATGAGTGGTTAGGAGCCAGCAGTCCCGGATTGCGAGAGGGATGTCCGACTGCTCATTTAGTGCCAATCACTGTAAACTGGCAGTAGGACATCCTTCGAGGGGTCCCAAATTGGAGAGGGTGCAGGCCAGGCTGAGGAACATACCCTCCCCTGTGCACGAATTTCGTGCACCGGGCCACTAGTCTATATATATAAAAGCCTAAGTGACCAAATGAGTGAACGACCCGTAGACAGGTAGCTATGATGTGCACTGACCACCAGGGGAAAGATGTTCAACACAGGAGCTTCCCCCTGGTAGTCAGTGTGCTCCCACAGCAGGAGTGCTGCTCAGCTGACCAACCCGTCCTGGTGGCCCACCAGCCCTGCGGCAGCCACTCACTCCCTCAGTAGTCTTGCAGGTCCAATCTTGAGAGAATGGGCCAGGCACCAACGGACTGGCACTGCCCGAATGATTCTGACAGTGCCACCAGCCTCCTGGAAGTTGGCCTCGGGCACCGCAGACACTTCCCCTCCCTAGATGCTCCACAAGGAAGAAACTATGTAAAAGTGGCCGCCAGGTGGCTCCCGACAACTGGTGCAAACATCAGCTGGACAGATCAGGATCCCAAGTTGGCAAGGGCATCCCACTGCCCACCAGGCGGGCCGATTGGGTCCTGGGCCCTACCCACACCCGCCCCCCCCCCCCCCCCCTCGGGATGGGTGCCAGCTGCAGGGCTCATGGCTGGCGAGTGCCGCTGCAGTAATGTGAGCCTCTCCCGCTCAGGACTGATTGGGCATGAGCCCGGGGAAGGCGCAGCAGGGCCGGGATGAGGGGGAGTGGCAGGCAGGATCGGCAGGTGGCGTTGGACTGCTGGTTTCGGCCCAATCCCCGCAGGCCATGCCAAGGCACCCCACTGGTGCACAAATTCGTGCACTGGGCCTCTAGTCTTAAATAAGATGTAAAAGCATAGATTATAAATGAAAAGTTTAATAAATTCTACCATATTAAAATGAAAACAATTGTGTTTCTCAAAAGAGATCATAAAGAGAATGAAGAGGTAAGTCATAAACTGTGATATGATATGTGCAACACACACACAGCCAACAAAGAATTTCTTTTAAGAATCGAAAAGAAAAAGACACGATGGGCAAGTGATATGACCAGTCATGTTACAGAAGTGGGAACACAAACAGCCTGTTAACATGTACAAGCATGTTCAATGCCATTATTAATCAGGTATGACTTTCCACACAACATTTTGGCAAAAACTAAAAGTGGGTCCCCAGTTGTGCAAAAATTAAGTCTGACAGCACCAAATGTTGGTAAAGATGAGGAGATGCTGAAACCCTCATCTCCTCCAGGAAGAGGCTGTAAACTGTTTTCCTACATGAACGCAGTATTTCCTTATTAAGATAAGTGTGTGCACACCCTCTTCCACAGCAATTCCATACCTAGTATATTCCCTACAGAGACCTTGACATTCACACCAGGACAGGTGTACAAACACATTCACAACAGTTATGTTTGTAATATTAACAACTAAAAATCCCACATACACTTCAAGGTAGAATAGAAAAATAAATTTTGTTACATTCATAAAATGGTATATTATATAGACGTGAAATGAAGAAACTACAGCTTGATAATTAGCAAGGATGATTTAAAAAACAACAACACAGGTAGAGTGAAAAAAGCAAGTCCCAGCAAATGCATACAGAATGATTCCATTTACATTGAGGTAAAAGACAGTCTCAGACACAACCTAGAGCAGTGATGGCGAACCTATGACACGCGTGTCAGAGGTGACACGCGAACTCATTTTTTTGGTTGAATTTTCTTTGTTAAATGGCATTTAAATATATAAAATAAATATCAAAAATATAAGTCTTTGTTTTACTATGGTTGCAAATATCAAAAAATTTCTATCTGTGACATGGCACCAGTTAGGGTTTTTCAAAATGCTGACACACCGAGCTCAAAAGGTTCGCCATCACTGGCCTACACCATGCACCCCTGGGGAATCTCCCAGGATTATCCTGGGATAACGTTTCAAGGACCCCAGCATGGAACAGGAATTAGTATTGTGCTGGTGACTTACAATGTTGGTGACATATGACCATTTCTACCCTGGTTCTGTTTGGGAAAGTAAATAAGAAGTGAAGAGAGAAAGAAACACTTGAAAGAGATGTTTATCTTTATGTTACACTAAAAGGCATGTCATTTTAGTGTGCGCTTGATTTTTAAGCCTAGGTGACTAGGCATTCCATTTGTATGAGGTTATTATCTTTTTTGATGCTTGTCTAGAACTTTTCCTCTAAGGCACCGGGACGTTTTTTTAATTGAGGAAGCTGGGGTGAAAGGCAAGAGATGACAAGAATGGACAGGTTCAGGTATACAACTTTGCACCTCTGGGCTCTGGAATGGGGTCCTTGCCCTTTCCCAGGACCTAGGCTTCCACCTGGAACTATCTCGAAGTCTGCCTCTTCCTGTGCTCTGGACCCCCTTCAGACCACAGACGTGGGGAGTAAATGTGGGACAAGAGCTTTGGAGTATAGGGTTTGAGTGTCTGCTCTCTACTCTCTACCTGAGCAAACTACCAAACCTTCCCGAGCTTCAGTGTCTTCACTGGGAGAACAGAGTGATGATAAAGAATACTTCCTTAGGGGTTGGTATGAGGCTTAGCTGAGATGAGAACATAAAATGGCACACTGGTGTATAAAGGTCAGTGATTGTTGTCAGTGATTGCTACCCTGTGATCTTGCCTGAGCTTCTCCAATCTTAATGTGTCTACAAATCACCCTGGGGTGGGGGTGGGGGGCTGACAGTCTGCATTTCTAACAAGTTTCCAGGTAAAATCCACGGCGCCAGTCCACGGGCCACACTTTGGGTAGAAGGACCTAGTCAACTGTTTCTACTCTTTCTGTTGTTCTCACAATAGCTCACTTTTGTTGCTTTCCTGGCTCTTTCCTTCTGCTCTCTCATCTTTTTCTTCCCACCCTCTTTCTAGTCCTCCTCCCAATCTACCCAAATTGTACTCATCCTTCAGACCCAAATTCTAACTGCACCTTAGAGTTACCTAGGGGACTCTTAAAACCCTCTGAAGTCCTACACTACACAATTGAATTAGAATGCCTGGAGGCTGAACTCAGCCATCAGCATTTTTTTTAAAGCTGTTCAAATGGTTTCCATGGAGAGCCCGAGGTGAGAACATCTGCCCTAAAGCCTCCACTGAGCTGCCCTGATCGCCCAGATATATGAGTTGACTCACCAAGGCGCTTCTCTTACGACATCTGACATCTTGCTGTTTAACTTAGTTACATGGATCGTTCCTTGAAAGTGGAGACTGTGACTTAATAATATTTAAAGCTCATGAAACTCTTATGAGAGCATTTTGAACTTAATAAGATTTCAAAAAATATTTCTTGTATTAAATTGTATATTAGCATGAGTTTCAATCATTATGAAACAGTACTACCTTGATAAATATTTTTGAAGTAATTTACTTGCTTTCATGTTATTTTTAAATTTTAATCAACAATAATTTCAGCTATAAATAATATTCTCAAGAAAATGTACACACATCTGGGGTTATTTATGACTATAAAAATAATTTCCAATTTAAAATGTCTATTCTGTAACCATGAGGTATAATAAAATCATTTGTATGTCCTGAAGCACTAAAAACAAATTCTCTTATGCTAGAAAGGAATATTATAATGTTTGTGCTACTGCAGAGACTGTCAAACTAGAACAGTAGAATTTTGCTGTTGGGTTTTAGCTTTAATATATAGGTAAAACTGTTTAAAACTGTGAAATAAAAGAGAATATATTAAATTTCAAGATAGCATGTGGAAATATTATATAATTTTGTAAAGAAACCAAATTTACATTTCTGCCTAAAGAAACTTCTGTTTCTTATTTGAAATGTAATAGAATGTTTCCATGATTTTCATCTACACATTTTAAAAGGTGAACCAAGAGAACAAATAAATCCAGTTTTTCATCACAGTATGCCACTCCATGCACTGTGGACCCTGAACACGACCAGTCATTTCAAAGTATAATGGAAATACTAAAAAGTGGCCTGATTTTGTGTTTATGTGCACACCTGACAGCATAAGTTTTTGATCTGAGGATTCAGACACAGAGTAGGGAAACATTTTAAGTTCCTGTATAAAACATTTCCCTAATTAAATAAGAGTGCTACATCTAAACAACTTCAACAAAGAGCAGGTTGAAGCAAGTGTGGGGATAAAATATTAAAATCCCTGGATTCTTGGTCCTGTGTCCAGCTAGGCAATTGTTGGGTAACAGGATTAAGCTAAGAAAGAAGCATTCAGAAGAAAAATACAAAGAAGGGATTCTGTTAGCCTGTCTCTAGAAACTCAAAATTTCTGTATTTTTTTTTTCTTTTGAGAATTGCCAGGTTTTTATTTTATGAAGTTGAGTTACCTTTTTATTTCTATAAGATTTATAATAAGATTAAAATTTTTTGGCAGGTGTATTTTTAAAAATATACATATATATATTTTAAATATATATATTTTTTATTTCAGAAAGGGAGGGAGAGGGAGAGATAGAAACATCAATGATGAGAGAGAATCCCACTGGAGATCAGGCCCTTGACCGGAATCGAACCTGGGACCCTTCAGTCCGCAGGCTGATGCTCTATCCACTGAGCCAAACCAGCTAGGGCAAATATATTATTTATTGTTGATTATATTAAAGATATCTCCCATTTCCCCCTCTTTCCCCTCCCTCCTTCCAGTTCCTACCCAACCATCCACCCAGGTCACTACCCTATTGCCCGTGTCCAAGGGCTATGCATATTTTTGAGCCATCATTTGCATGGGCCCCTTCACATGGATTAAATAATGTTTGTGAGATTCCCTAGCAGGAATATAGTAAAGGAGAAGGGGGAAGAGTGAAGAAACAAGTAAGTTAGAAGTAACGATGGAGAGAGAAAAGAGACAGAAACAAGAGAAGAAAAGTTTGCTATGAGGGTTGTACTGGGTGGTCCCTAAAATAATAGCTTAGATTTATTGAACATTCACATGGCAGGTATTATTTTAATTATGCTATTTCTTCTATTGATTCATTTAATCCTTACACTATATTACAGGTAAACAAACAAACAAAAAACAAAACTGAGGCAGAGAGTGATTATATTAATTTTGCTAAGGTCACCCAGATCATAAGTAATAGAATTTGGACTTGAATTCAGGTAGCCTAGCTCTACTATGCGCTATCAAGATGGCACCCAATGATGACATTCCTGCTATAAATTACTGTTCTCATGAGAATGTAGGCTCCATACTGCCAAGGATCTTATTTTTTTTTTACTACTGCATCCCCAGGTTCTATTTAAGATTGAATGTGAGTCAATGAATATTTATTAAGCTCTTATGATGTGCCTGGCTCTGGTCTAGGTGCTGAAGATCTAGCCATGAACATCCCACACTCAAAGAGCTTATATTCCAGAGAGATGTGCTTGATATGTGGTGAGTATTTGGGGAATATTGTTGCTGAAAATAAAATGAACTGGGACATAAAAATGGACTTTGCTCCTGTGGTATATGACTTTTTTTTAAAATACCAGAATCATTAGTCCAATACAGACAGCAAACTTTGGTTGTCAAAGAAAGACAGCCATAGTTATAGAAATTAGGGCTTCAAGAAATACCTACGTAAGAATGGTAACATTTGATAGGAGGGACAATAAAACATAAAAAAAATATATGAATAACCCCAAGGAAAACACAGACAAGTATAAACTACATAGCTGTCTAAACAAAGGGGAACGATGTATTGCAGGCAAGCTAGAACTCGGGATGACCTGATGTTGACACCTCAGTGTTACAGTGAACTGGACACATCAGGTTCCAACGAGCCTGCGTTTAGTAGCACAGAGTAATACAACAGTTCTGCAAAGGAATTCTGCACCTGGATTTTCATGCTGCTAACCAACCTTGAAATCAAACTGCTAAATAGAGCTTAATGCACTGGCAAATCTTGAAGTCCTCTATTTTCTTTTCTTTCTTTAAATTTATTTTTTATTTTTTTTTACCAGTGTTCAGGTTAATGGTTAAGGGTTGGTATGTAAAGTGTACTATAGTTTCCTTTCAGTACTTTAGTTAATAATACATCATCCTGTGGTGTCTGAAGAGTCTGTCAAAACAAGTAATGGCAAACTAGACTCATGCCTCATTTGGGATCAGGGGCTGCTTAGGACAAAATGACGCTGGTTATCTGTTTCCAATAGACAGGAGTCACTGATGTCAAGTGAGAAATACATACAATTGGAATGCTTGAGTCCCATAGATGGTTTTAAACCTCTCGTTTCATTCAGAATCCTTTCTGTTTTACAATTGTTTTTGACAGCTGTCTGTAGCAACATCAGGTATTTCTCAGTTTTTAGAATGAACTATTTGTTTCTTTACGTACACGACCTCACACCTTGGATTTCACAGTCTATTGAAATCAAGGTCAACTGGAAACTAATACTCTGGTCTCATTCTTTTTGTGCCTTTAGACTTTAACTAAAACCATTGACGGAGAAGATAACCCCATGTACAATGTAAGTCTGGGATGTGACAAATTTGCTTCTCCAACCCTAATATGTTGAGTTTTCTTTCTTTTTTCTCATTTTGGATTCTGCTTTTTGATCTCACTTAACTATGTTGCTCCTATTAAACTGCTATTAAAATTTTGCCAAGAGGAAAAATGACTTTCCTCCTCAGTGGAAAAGTTTTACATCTTAAAACTACTCATGAACTTGTGACAGATGATTTTCCCCCCACAGAAAATATTCCCTTGCTCTTTACACAGATATTGTTCAACTTTTATTTTCTTGGTTCATTCTTCTTGGAGCTGATTGGCTCTAGACTAATTGGCAGAGGTGAATCAAGGTAACATCTCAATCTAATTAAAATAAATGTACTTGTTCAAGCAAAACCATTTTAAAAAACACTTAAGACACTTCATGATTTTTAAATTAAAATTAAGCCCTAGCTGGTTTGGCTTAGTGGATAGAGTGTCGCCCCAGGACTGAAGGGTTCTGGTTTGGATTCTGGCCAAGGATACATACCTGGGTTGCAAGCTCCATCCCCACCCTGGTCAGGGCACGTGTGGGAGGCAACCAATCAATGTGTCTCTCTCACATAGATAGATGTTTCTCTTTCTCTCTGTCCCTCAGCCTCCCTTCCAATCTCTCTAAAAACCAATGGAAAAATATCATTGGCTGAGGACTGACAAAAAAATAAAAATTAAATGTGAAAAAATAAAATTTATAACCTAAACTTAAGTAAATTTAAGAAAAAAATTCTTTCAAGTTTTTTGAATGTTTCAAATGTTTATAATAAAATTTAGGAAAAAATTCAAACTAAAACAAAACAAAAATAAGCACATATTTGATATTTATAGTTGAATATTAAGCCATAACCTTTATTGTAAATTAACATCATGTGACTGATTACAGAGACGAGTTTACAAGGACGAAGTGCAGAGAACCAAGGTGCCTGCTTCCAGAAAGTGTGAATTGGCTTCTAGAAATGACAGTCTAGTCCCCAAACATTTTAACTCTATTTGTGCTGCTGAAGTGGGTTAGAATGTTACCTCCAAATATGCAACTATGGCATAAGAATTATTGTGAGCTGAGGGCAATTGAGAACAAAAGGCTACAGGAAGCATTCTCTGCTCACCCCACTCCCCGGCTGTCTTCCCTACCAGCAGGGAATTTACTCCGGGTGAAGGTGTGCTCTCCTCTCCTGTACCAGAAAGAGAGCAACCCTTATCAGCGGTGGCAGAGACAGCACGGAGAAGAGTGTGAGTAAACAAACTGCAATAAATAACCCTTAGCTACCATCAAGTTCCCCCTATGTGTTTACCACTCCTAGAAGCCCAAACCCCCTTTTCTCTGTCTAGTCACTTTGCAACAATGTAATGTCCTTTGTTAAAATGGTAGATAAGCCCCATAGTCTAACCACTTCTTTCAGTTTTTCACTTTTCTCTGAAACCCCCATGAACGTAAAAATATTAACATCAAATAAAAGCTGTATGCTGTTCTCTGTTCACATGTCTTCTGTCGGTTTAATTTGCAAGCCTCAGGCACAGAGCCTATGAGTGTGGAGGAAAAGATTTTTCTCTCCTATGCTGCTGAAGTGTCTGCTATGAATGGTTTTGTGAATCCGAGCAGTTTCAAGTTCTAGCTCCAGTGTACACTAGAAACATCCACCATCATCATTCTTATTTTCTAAGATTGGGCAAGATTAAATCAACCGGCACTCTTTCTTTTTTTTTTTTTTTTTTTTTTTAATATATCCTATTGATTTTCTACAGAGAGGAAGGGAGAGAGACAGAGAGTCAGAAACATCGATGAGAGAGAAACATCGATCAGCCGCCTCCTGCACATCCCCCACCGGGGATGTGCCCGCAACCCAGGTACATGCCCTTGACCGGAATCGAACCTGGGACCTTTCAGTCCACAGGCCGATGCTCTATCCACTGAGCCAAACCGGTTTCGGCAACCGGCACTCTTTAAGCACTGACTACGTGTCATAACTGTATTGGGAACTAAGAAAAAAAAAATCCATTGTGGCCCAGCCTCAAAGGAACCACGGATATAGAACAGAAGAGAGATGAGGACCAAAAAGAGAACAATTAGGGGTTGAAATCCTATGTGGAACTAGTGCAATTTGAAACAATGTAGATAAGTAAGGTGCCTTGGCTGTTGGCACCTAGGAAGAACTTTGTAAATGCTTGAATTGAAAGTTCTAATGGAAAGTAGCTTTAGGGGAAAGAGAGACAGACAGAGAGAGAGAGAGAGAACCTGCTTAGAAACACACACACACACACAGCCATACAAAATTTGTTTCCGTGCATTCCTTTTCAATGAATCCAGGTCACAAAAAGAAATGTCCTAAAATGGTGGGGTGACAGACAGGGCTCAGCCCATAGTCAGACTCTGCCAACATTTAGCTCTGTGCTCCCAGAAAAGACTTAAATCCTCTGACCCTCAGCTTCCTTAGATTGGTCAAGGCCATCTGTACGTTCCTTCTACTTCTAGCATTCTATGACAAAACCAAACTCTGCTATGCCTACAGAATGTGGTCCCCTCAGGCTGTGAATAAACATGCAATATACTTTATGAATTAGCATACAAAATATAAAGAGAAGCACTTGCGCAACCTTCCTATTCTCTTCAAACTCATGGAGGGCATGACCCATCCTTCACACTGGTTTTCTAACACTTTTATTACACAAGACTTTGCAGGGAGCATGGTCAAAGCATAAGCCCTTCTGAACTGCTGTTCCCTGCAACCGGTCCTCATTGTGACTCAGAAAGTCTGGGCTGGGCTCAGGAATTTGTGTGCTTAAGAAGTTGCCCCAGTGATTGTGATGCCGAGGGTCCTGGTGGGTTGGGGTTGTGGGCAACAATTCAGGAACATTGAAGCAGGGGATTAAGCCTGACCCTTAGTCATTTCTCTGGCTGAGCACTTCAAGGACCTGAAGGGAAGTTTTAAATCAATCTCTTTGGAATGCTTCAGATTAGAGATAAATCCCTTAGATCTATTTGGATCCAGTCACAGTTGTAGGCTGAGCCAAGATGAACTACAATTGGGCATTGATTACCTGGTTATAGTTCAATCTCTAAAATACTTCTTTTCTAGAATGATGGTGCCAGGGACAAGAATTTCTAGAGGCAAACATTTCCAAGTGGTATCAGCAATGGAAACAACCCAATTAGGGGAGTTAGACAAGGAAATTGGTAACTAACTCTGTTATAAAACTACCGAGTTTGAGATTACCCAGGCATATCCTCCAGAGGAATTTGG
The DNA here is from genome assembly GCF_028538775.1 of Myotis yumanensis. Taxonomy (NCBI): domain Eukaryota; kingdom Metazoa; phylum Chordata; class Mammalia; order Chiroptera; family Vespertilionidae; genus Myotis; species Myotis yumanensis. The sequence goes on along the minus strand of NW_027223759.1, from coordinate 27,703,509 downwards.
GGTTTTTCTGATGTTTATTTTGAGATGTACCATTGCCATGCTTACCAGTTTTCATTTACTTAAGGTGCTTCTTTGTGTCTCACCTGAATTTTTCATTCCTTAAATCATTTTAGTCTATTCTATCCTTAACTAAGAGTAACAACAATGGGTATTGGTTTGTCAAACAAACCAACAAACAGAAAACTTTTTATATACACGGGAAATATTTAAATAGCCCTTCAGTTTAGTCCTCTCTCTTCAAGTGTGAACACTATTTTGGATCTGTGAACATTCCCCAATTTTTAGAGGGGGAAGTCCCTTGTCCAAAGTCACACCCCACTGGGGGCCAGACTGCAGTGATGGGATGATGGGATGGGGGTAGGGGTAGGAAGTCCCCGCCCATTGATTCAGTGGGGCCATCTTGGTTCCTACTATTTCTAGACATTCAATCCCCTTTCATCTACCCTTCACATTGACCTCACCATGCCTCTAAAATGTAAATCTATGTTGATTCCCTGCTAAAACCTTACATTGCCTTTAATATAAAATTGAAATATTTTTAAATTGAAAAAAAAAAAAAGAACAAGGGGCTTGGATAAATATGGACTATTTCTCTCCCTACACTTCCCTGTAAAAATCCTGACATCCATTTGGGATGCTAGAGGCTCTTCTCTCCCATCTTTTAGTAGTTACCTCACCATAGGAATTTTACAAGTACTTCGGAAACTTTTCTATCTACTACAGTGGAAATTCCTTGAGGTGAAGGATTTTTTTCTCATTCATCTTCATGTCCCCAGTACTAACATTGTCCTGAAGTGTGTGTTAAATGAATATTTAAAAAAAAGAATGAACAAATAAGTTATTTGATTGTCTCAAAAATATCTTTATCTCATTTGCTTTATTTGAAGTAAGAACATCAATATTTGTAGCAACATATTTGATTTTACTTGAGTCACTTGAAAAAGTTTAGGACTTTATTGACAATGGTTTGTTCTTAATAAATAACATATTACATTTGAATTTTTAAATGAGCATTGTAATAATTTTAAAAAATCAGTGTTTGAGGTCAATAACCTACTTCAAATCAGGCTCGGATGCCCATTCACAAACCCAAGTTTGCTCAATTAAACGCCGATACAGGAAACACACATCTCGGCTCCAGACTTTGGTTTCAATGGCATGAATGGTTATCAAATGGAGATAGCAGCCCCCACTATCACTTACAGCAGATGACCCACATAGATAGCAAAGAACGAAATTAAATCTATTCTGACCAAGGGGAAAATGCAACAGTCTTTAGAACAACAAGCCAACAAGCTGGGCCCCACTAACACTCAAACAGGTGAGAGTCAAACAGGGGCTATTTCCATGAGACTTGGCATTTTGATTGTTCTTCACCTGGGCATAAATATGATTTCCACACGTCATGGAGGACATGGGAAAGGCAATATATTGGAATGGTCACACCCAGAGTCCCAGAGCCAGACTGCTGGGCTAACATCCCAGCTGCACCATTCACCCAACCTCATGACCCTTGCCCATAACTTCACCTCCTGCCATTTCCTCATTAGTAAAATGGAATAATAGTACTAACCTCTCATGGGAGTACTGGGGCATTCTAATGAACACATGTGGAGTGTTTACACCATGCTGGCACATAGTAGGTGGGCTCAGCATTAGCTATCATAATTACCTATCCATTTCTACTTTTCCAAGGTGTGTGTGTATGTGTTGTCTGGAAGTTTTTCATATGCTTTCTAGTATCTTTAGGAATAAGGTTAGTTTTTCTCTTTTGAACTACAAACACAATCAATTTATAAATAAAAGTATTAAACAACGTTGCACTTCTGGAATGATACTACTTGGTGTTGGTGTTTTATTTTTTAAAATATACTGTTTTTATTTTATTTTATTTTGCCAGCATTTTATTTAGACTTCATCAAGACACTTACATGCTTAGGTTTGGAATTGATTTATAATAACAAAAAAGGAAACAAAATATAGGACAGCTGTTCATTTTCTCTATGCGTGGGAACTGTTTAACAGCCTGAAGATGAACTATTCCTGAAATGGGGAAAAATTCACTTGTGACAACTTTAGGGTAAGAGTTTCCTTATAGGTAATTATTAAAGCACTTTCTCATTTCTTCCCAGATTATTGGCTTTTGTAACTTTTAATTTTGATAATATATTATAATTGAAAATTATTCCAATTCATCTATTTTTTCAAATTTATTAGCATAAAGTATGTAGAATATTTCTACTTTCACCTGTATGTGCCTTTATTTCCACATTCTCATTTTGTGTATCAGTGATTTTTGTTTTATTAATATTTTTTCTTTTTTATTATTATTTTTATTGGGGTGACATTGGTTAATAGAATTTATTGGGTGATTTGGTTAATAAAATTATATAGGTTTCAGGGGTACAATTCTTTTTTAAAAAATATATTTTATTGATTTTCTATAGAGAGGAAAGGAGAGGGATAGAGAGTTAGAAACATCGATGAGAGAGAAACATCGATCAGCTGCCTCCTGCACACCCCCTACTGGGTATATGCCTGCAACCAAGGTACATGCCCTTGATCAGAATCAACCTGGGACCCTTAAGTTCGCAGGCCGATGCTTTATCCACTGAGCCAAACCGGTTAGGGCAGGGGTACAATTCTATAATATGTCATCTATATATTGTATGTGTGTTCACTACCCCAAGTCAAGTGTCTTTCCATTACCATTTATCCCCCTTAACCCTTTCAATACTCCCTCCTTTCTCTCTCCTAATCACCATACTGTTGTTTGTCTCTACTTTTCTTTGATTAAATGAGCTAGTATTTTTCTGTTTTCAAAAGACCTAGCAATTTATGAATTTATAGTTTTTCCATTTTGGGGGCACTCACTTCTTTTTATGTTTTTAGTTAATTATCCCCTCCTTCTTAAATTTCTGTATTTGTATTTTTTCAAAAAACGTTGAGTTGATTGCTTACTATATTAATCTTTATTTTGTAAAGAATGTGATTTACAGCTGTGGCAGGTAACATCCAGTCCTCCCTCCAGCCCTGCTCCCTGTTCTGGGAGGCTGACTGTGAGGTACACAGCGAGGACTCACACAACAAGGGGATCCTACAGTGTCCGGCCAGGGATGGAGGGAGGGAAGAGAGCAGAGGAGGTCAGGGTTTTTATTCTGACTCCCTTCCTGCTGGGCTGCCTGGAATTTCTGGATCTCCCTACCTATGGTACCTGCACCCTTCCAGGTGGCAGCAACTCACTGTATTCTGAGTCCCAGGAAAAGAGTCAGAGGTGGAACCAGTTGGCTGCTGTACTGTCTCTGATGGGTTCCCAAGCTTCACCTTAGTAAAGAGTGTCTCCATAAATAAACTCTGCTAAAATTACCTGGTTTTGAATGAGCCACATGTTTCCATTTGGGACATGACTGACACAACAGCTATGCATTTTCCTCAGAGGATACTTTTGAACACATCCCATATGATTTTATTCCTTGTCTTCTCATTACCAATATTTATTTAAATATCCTGCTATTGTGATCATGACTTTTTTAAGCTAAACTTATTTAGAAGGAAGGTTTAAAATGGATAGGTAAGATCTTGGTTTCTAATATTATTTGCTTGAAATGTAGTTGCATTGTAAACAGATGTTGATTCTTACTTTATTTGTGGGATTCCTTCAATTTCTCTTTGTGGTCAAATTATTATAAACTAGGGGCCCGATGCACAAAATTCGTGCAAGAAGCTCGGCCTTCACAGCCCCAGCTTTGTCCGGAAGGTCATCCAGAAGGACGTCCGGAAGGTCATTTGGCTGTCAGGTCCAATTAGCATATTATACTTTTATTATTATAAATTAGTTTTATGAATATTCTGTGAGCACTACTGAAAAAATGTATGTTTGTGTGCAGGAAATAGAGTTGGACATATCAGGGTAATTGGTAATTGTATTATTCAGATCCTCTAAAGCAGTGCAATTCAAAGCTTGGGTCTTTCTTACCTGTCCAGGACATGAGAGTAAGCATTTAGAAACTTTAGAGCCATTTGACAGAGCAAACAAAGCTGGTTGGATCTAAAATAAAATAATCAGGTTTATATTATATATCTCTTTTATCCTAGTTTCTTATAATTCACTTTTATTGTATTTTACAATGGTAGTGGTCCATGATTAAGTGGAAAGTCATAAAAACAAACAAAACTGGTCCTTCACCACAGAAAGTTTGAGAAATATGGCTCTAAACTCTTACTTATTTTGGTCAACTTGATTTATCAAGGATCTTTTATTCACTCTTTACTCACCACCCAGAGGACACATCGAGCCTCTCTGTCTTCTAAGCCACTTTTTACCTACCTTCCTCCCTACCACACGTGCCCGCGCATGAGGGAGGGAGAGAGAGAGAGAGAGAGAGAGAGAGAGAGAGAGAGAGAGAGAGAGCAAAGTCCCAGGAAAAGGGACACTTGGAGAGATTGAGGATTTGGAGCAAAGAGGGCTATCAGAGGCAGTCTCTCTCCAAGAACAGCTACTGTTACTTTCGAAGACTTTCACAGTCCCGGTACCAACCCTATTACAAGAGGATCATGGTTATATCTACTGAATCATTTGATCCCCACAAAGAGCTGAAATGTAACAAGGGTTAGTGAGAGAACTGGAGCCTGGGGTTGCTATTTATCCTGCTCTTCTGGGAAAAATGAAATGAGCAAGTCATATGTGACTAGTCAACTTGCATTTGACTGAAAGTAACAAATGAACAAACAAGAAAAACAAACAAAAACTCACAGATACAGACAACAGTATATTGCTTACCAGAGGGAAGTGAGGTGGGGATTTAGTAAAGGGTAAAAGGGGCCAAACATATGATGATGGAAGATTTGACTTTGGGTTGTGGGCACAGAATGCAATATACAGATGATGTATCATGGAACTGTACACTTGAAACCGATATAATCTTATTAACCAATGTCACCCTGATAAATTTAATTAAAATAAATGCACTTATGGAAACAGAAAAAATTAACATTTCAAAACATTATGCACACATAAAGAAATTTAATAAAAGGATAGGGGGAAAGGTAACAACCAGACACTTCACCTTCTTCACAATACTATAAGTTTGGACAAGCTGTTCAAGATGAAGTAGGTGGTCAGCACCTGGGGTAATACTGGTTTAGGATTAATTAACCATCTCTTTTCCAAATACATTTTTCATCTGAATGGTATAATGTAATCTAATTTATAAGCTCTCTGCTAAAAGGGTATCTCACTTTCCATTCTATAACCTGAGAGAGAAAAATGAATACTTGAATTTAAAGCAGACTAATTCTTTTAAATGTTGTGCTTTAAAGAATGAAGAAATTAACTGTTACACATTCACAGAGAAATTTAAGCAAATATAAATATATTTTTTTCCTTCAGGTTTTTTTCTCTCTAAACTCTCCATGACTCTCATTAGCCTGTTCTTGACAGTGTCCGTATCAAATAACTTATCAAATTTATTTTACAGTCCCTGCACTTTTTAAAAACATTCGTGATATTCTAAATTCTTACCATCGTGTTTCAGAGATGAATTATGAAAAAAAGTCTTTACCTTTGCAATGACTAAAATAAGAAAGTGATTTTCATTAAAAGCTATGTGAGATTTCACAGTTTTTATTAGAATGACATTGAAATTTATTGAAGTTGAAGGCAATAGTATAACATTTTAGGCACATCTGTCTCCAAGATGAGTTACTGGCTGACTTTGAAATCTGATAACTGTTCTGCTGAGTCACTGTAATCTACTGCAGCCCTTGGCACATGCATTTTGCTTTCAGTCCTTGATATGGGCCTGGCCAACCGGGGGTGCTTCTTGGATGGAGCCATTCAATATTTTTATACTGCTGATGCAGAGTGATTCGGTAGACTGCTTTCAAAACACTTTTATAAAACTGATTATATTTCTTGCTTTCTCACTCACTTTTTAAATTTTTTTTGCATAAAGTCTGAATTTTAAAAATCAGTCTTTTGTATATATCAAGAATCTTAAATTTTCACAGCTTCTGACATGGGAATTCCATTTCTGGGAATTCATACAGAGAATATAAACCTAAATCCGAAGCAGAGTATCATATAGAAACATGATTATAGCAGCATTATTTACATTTGAAATAATGTAAACATTAAAACATTTGAAATGTCTTAAATGTCCACTAAGAGAGAAGTAGTTGAGAAAGCTTGGCTATTAAAAAATGTTTACAAGACCATATAAATGTTATTTCTGGAGCCTATTACTTATAAGAGAAAAAAGGCCATAGAATACATAGAATTGACTACACAATCTATATTTTAAAATATCATGAACATAATAAAAATGCTAGAGGAAAATAAAAGAAACATTATTGATATTGTCTTTAAGTAGTGAAACTATGATTGGATTTTTGTTTGTTTGTTTTTTCACCCCTGCATTAGAGGATAGGACTTTAAAATTTTCCTGAGGATTCCAGGGAAATGAAAGTTTCTGATTTTGGGGGTGATAACTGGTAAAGATAGTGTCTTTTCATGGCAAACATAACAAATACATGAAAGTATGTTATTGAGACCATGACAGGAAACAACCTTAGGATGAAGCAGACATAAAATAAAGAGCAGCAGCAAAAGAAACCAGGTCTTGGTGACATCACTGAAACACTAGATGCAGCCTCACCTGAAACCCTGTTGACTACTGGATTTTTAAATTATGGGAACAAATAAATTCTCTTTATTATTTATGCCATTTTGAATAGAGTTTTAGGTTACTTACAATGACAAGGGTGCCAATTGAAACTCTGAGTTATTTACTTCTTGCTTGATAAAAGGAATGTATATTATTATAGTAAAATTAGCAAACTCTTTACTGACACCAGTTTGTAAAATAAATGCAGCACAATTCCTTCGTGGAGGGCAGTGCTTTGATGCTGACTTTGGGTAGAAGCAGAGCCATCCATCTATTATCATCAAGGAATACCAATTAGACCTAAAGAACTCAGATCTGCTTGCTTCTCTCCATCCTCTTGACCCTTATTTTCCTTTAGGCCACCTCCATCTCTCACTTGGACCACTATCATGCCTCTAATCTATTCCCCACACCACATCCAGGGTACTTTTTCTTTAAAAAATATTTTTATTGATTTCAGAGAGGAAGGAAGAGGGAGAGAGAGATAGAAACATCAGTGATGACAGAGAATCATTGATCAGCTACCTCCTGCATGCTCCTTACTGGGTATCAAGCCTGCAACCCAGGGCATGTGCCCTTGACCAGAATCGAACCCTGGACCCTTCTGTCCGCAGGCTAACACTCTATCCACTGAGCCAAACCAGCTAGTGCCAGGATACTTTTTCCAAAGCATAAATCAAATCCTATCTCTGTCCTGCTCAAGACCTTTCTGTGCTCTCCATTATTCTTAGGACCAAGTTCAAACTCCTTAACATGACCCTGTTTGATGGAGCCCACACATCCTGTTCCTCCCCCTGCCTCTCTACATCCAGCCACTCTGGCCTTCTGTCTGGCCCTCAAACAGGAAGCCCCAGTCCAGGATGGACTGGAAGATTCTTCCCTCCCATCCTTCCTGGCTGGCTTTTCCTCACCTTTCAGGTCTCAGCATTCATATCACTTTCCCTGGGAAGCCTTTTCTGACACTCTCTCCCACCACGCTGGAGTCCTATCATATGACATTGCAATTGCCTAACTCTTACTTGACTGGAAGCTCAGTGAAGGCAGGTCCACCCTTCTCACACTCATGCCCCACCTATAACACAGTACACAATTATTGTTCTATAAATACTTGTTGAATGAGTTAATTAATTAGAAAATTATTCATATGGTAAACCCAATGCATAATGCCACATATATATGAATGCAAAAAATTATATATATATATATATATATATATATATATATATATATATATATATAGTGTGTGTGTGTGTGTGTGTGTGTGTGTGTGTGTCTAATCCAGAATGTTATTTTTTGGTATTATAGCACATTTAAGTGAAAATGGTTCCAGTTTAAGCAAGTTAAAAACAATTCATTTGTGTTTTCATTTCATGAATCACAGAAACTGTGCCAATTTTCTAATCAAACTGCTGTAACTCTGTTACGTGAGATGGTGTGGGGGAGAAGGCTTTAAAAATAGCTGACCGGATATCCCTCTCGGTGGCTTGGGTTATGTAAAAGTATTTTGTGTTAAGCCAATGTCTCACAATGGATCGCTGAGCTTTGAAAAGGCTATTTGGGATCCGTTTTTCAGTGTTGAATATCTGCTTATAAACAGAATCAGACAAAAAAAAAAATCTAGAGAAAAAGGTACAATGTCCAAATAGTTATCACTTTCTAACTTCAGGCACCTCAAAAAAACCCAATGTTAATACCGAAATTTATTTTTTAAAGTCCTTTAATAACTTAGAAAGAAGCCAAGATTTCTATAAAGAAAGGTTGTTATATTTGGGCCTAAAATACTTTTCTATTGGAGAACAATAAGATAATATCTGGTATTACTAATATTTACTTTAATTTTTGAAAATAAATAATTTGGGGACATTTTTCCCATAAGACTCTATAAAGGCAAAATAATAGGGATTGTTGTTTGAGAGTTTATGATGGACCAGAGCCTTGTGCACAGTGAGTCCATTGACCTGTGGACCAATCAGATTCTCTCTGGAGTTGGAACTTAAATGTCTGGTGGTGATAGTGGAAGCCCAGACCAACAGAGAGATGCAGAAGAGACACATTCTGGCAGGAGAAGATGTCAATGAGCAGAAACCATGAGGATGTAGAAGCTGAGCAAGCAGAAACCATGAGACATAGCACACACACAGGGCAGAGGGTAAGGTGGTTGGTTGGCTGGGGCAGAAATGAAAGAAGCAGAAACTTCTACAGAATTTCTATAATTCCTGCTGTTGAAGGGACAATGAGTTACTTTGGTCATTAAAGCTGCATATTCCTAAAATAACTTCCATTATCCATGAGACCTGAATCAAGATTTAGATTCCTATTTCTCTTATTGCTAAATGTGTATACTTATGGGAAACTTGATTTCTTGAGATACTGGGAGAATCTCTGTTCTCCATCAAAAAAGGCTCATCCAGGTATATATGTCCAAACCAGCATGCGTGCTCATTTAGGTAGTACACAGCTCTTCCCTGCTGCCATTCCTTGCCCTTGTCTTGGCCACACCATTCAAAGCCCATATTTGCAAAAGCATTGTCAGATTTTCAGTTTCATCCCTGGTAAATCTGATTTAGTGCAGAGTGAACACCATCATTTTCTCATCCTCATGCTCATCCTCCTCCCAATTTTCTCATTTTGCAGAAGAACCCATTCAGCAAATCAGTCCATATTTAAAAGGTCCCTGATTCAGGAAGATGAACAATTACTCTCTTACCCTGAGTAAGGTACTCTGACCTTTACAGATATGTCATCTTGATCACAAGGATAGGAGACATTTATTTCTATGCAACTGGAATTTCACCACCTGTACTGAAAATATCTGGAAAATGTCTGATAAGTGAGGAGACCAATAAGAGGGGGTTGTTCCAAGTAGTTTCAAACTCAATGTTCCAGGTAGAATTTTCCGTGTCATTGACAAGCATCTAAGTTTATGATGTTGTCAAGGACTAAATTTTCTTTACATTTCAACTCTATATTGCTAGTATTGATGCACTATTTAATTTTCCTGCTAGTGTGTTTAAGATAAAGTAAGTACTTAAATATACAGTTGATTCTTAAATATTTATTTCTTGATGGGTTCAAAATTTCTTTTAAAGCAGTAAGTTAACAATATAGTTTGTTTTGGGGGCACATGTTTACCTGGAACTTTTTCTAGGATGCATTTGTTGTATATAGTAAGTTATAGTTGTGTTGACTACCAAATGCTAGCTTTTATGCCCAACCAAATTAATTGCATTTTTCTTTAACCTTCACACAATAAAGCCTAATTATTATGTGGCTTATTGCTATATATATTCATATGTGTATTTCACATTGTCCAACACTAAACTGAATAATTCACATAAATATGTGGCACGGTGAATGCATAAGGTCAGTATCAATATGATTCTTACAAGTTGTTACGAAGGAGACTTAAAAAGGGAATCTTTCATATTCTTCACATGTGTCCTGAGCAAGGGCATTTCATTTTATAGAATACCTCTGAAAAACTGATGATCTATACTTTTCCCCATAGCATGCCAGTCCTAGTAAAATTTACAAATAAGGAGTCTACTTGCCTCCTTAATATAACCCAACTCAAGATCCTCCTAAGTTGACAACAGAGAAAGAACCTCCTTGTGAGAATTGGCTGGATTTTGTAGCTTTGATTTGGATCAACATAATTCAAATTCCCCTTGGGAGGTCTCTCACTATTAGCTGCTACCTATGTTAGCCTTTTCTCAGAAGAGCAGATGCATTGATGCCACCATCAACACTGGCCTTGGGGAAGACAGGTCACTATTGCATTCTCCTCTTACTTCCTAGTAGGGCAGCTGAGACAGTGGTATCATCATAATTATGAGTGATGGCCGATCATCATCAACCAAACTCTCCATCAAAAGAGCTAGCATTGTTTGGCTTCTTCAATGTACAGTCCACTCTGTTTTTGTCAGAGCTCTTCCTGCCCAATGCTGGGTAGACTCTCTGAGTGACAGGCTGTCTCTAACATCTGGGAACTCTTCCAGAGACCCACAGGTCTGGAACTCCAGGCCCAGAGGGAGGCAGACATCCCCCCTGTTCCATCCTTCTGATGTAGTGTTTCTACAGGAGAGCTCCAAGAACCACTTGCACCAGAATCATGTGACAAGTGCAGGTCCCTAGGCCACACCATGAGGATTTTGCCAGGAAATCTGCATTTTAAAATAATCTCCACAAAAGACTGTTTTGCAGACTAAAGTCTGAGAACTACTGACCCAAGGCTTTCTTTCTGAATTACAGTTATCTTTCAACTTCTTCCCTGATTCCTGACAGGGAACATTCACCCAGTTAGCCATGGGTTGGGCCTCACCTCCAGGTCTCAACAGGACCAAATATTTATAAAAGATTAAAATAGCAACATGGTGGTTGGAGTGGGGAAAACTGGTGCACTGTATAACAAATAAAATAAAATACACATCCCTTTTATCTTTGAAGATGGATACACTACCTTAAACCCACATTTTACATTATATTTCCAGTAGTAATGACTGCTTTACCTTACATTCAAGAGCAAGAAAAATTGTAAAATTGTTCTTTTCTTCAGGCGGCTAAACGCTAATCAGTTCCTATGGAGATTTTTTCTGATTTTTTGTGTAGTTACAGTACACACTAACTACCTGGGGTGATTGCCGAGAGCCCTGTGGCAGATCACCTGAAGCCATCCATCCTTCATTTAATCAGTAATAAACTAAACCTTGTACTTGGCCAGAAACTTTTAAATTTCTTTTTACAACTTGGTTGACTGAATTCACTCCTAAATAAAAGAATTCAACCTAATGTCAAAAGTCCAATGAGGCAGCTATGCAAAGTGAGGATCAAGAATGTGTACACAAGTTTTAGAGAGAATTTTTCCAAAATGTGCATAATGGAAAAAAAAGATTAGACTTTTTGTATACTTAAGATGCTCTGTTTGGTTAGGTTGTTTCTGGTTTTGAACTTTAAACATGCTCAAATTAAGTTACTTAGAGCAGTTAAAAAATTATTTCTAGTGGAGGAGAAAAGGCAGACCTTAAAAAGTGAAAGGGCATATTTAATGAAAACAGACTTGGAAATGAATACCAAAATACAGCAGTACAGCAAAACATTTAAGTCCTTCTTGGTAAACACATGCAAGGACCATAACTTCTCAAGGTGTATGGGTGAGCAAGGCAGAGGGCTGAAACCAAGCTGGCAAGCCAGGATACCTCAATTAATGTCTAAGTCAAGTAGCTATTCCAAATCCCATCTTTTGAGTAGGGATGATATTCAATGTTTATCATGTATTTTATAAGATTGATTTAGTTAATCTTGAATTTACCTGGACTGGCACTCATGCTAGATATATATAAAGCATAAAATGTCTCATAATTTGATGATAAGCAATGATTAATCAGTAATTCAGTTCTCACATGCCCCAGTCCATCTTGGGTAACTGCCAGGTCAGTTTCCTAGCAAAAGCGCACCCATGCACGCTGGTTGGTGAAAATTGTTGCTCCTGAAGGTAACTCTCTCCTCAGATGTTAATATCAGAGGATACTTAGCTGGGGTAGAAGGCTGCTGACCCACCAGTTCTGTTGGCTAGACTGTTGTCTGGATTCCTGAATCCTTGCCAGGGTTCTTTGGTGGCAAGCAACAGAAATTACTTATGCTAACTGAATGATAAAAGAGGAATTTGTTGGAATAGGGTAGCACACAGAAGTTGAAGAAAAGTTAAATAAACAGGCCCCAGAAGAGTTCAGCCTCCGGGCTCTTGTGAGGATCAAGGTATAAAAACTAACGGAGAATGTTCCAGGCATGCTGTCAGGATGGATAAGATCCTTGCCCTTTCAGTTGTAGATTCAAATTCCTGGAGAGGGCACTTGAATGGTTCAGCGTAGGTTATGTGCCCAACCCTTGGCTAAGCGACACTGTGAGGGGAAGAAAGTTTTCTCAGGCACAATCAACATGGTAACACCAGAGGAGAAAAGGAGAGTGGTCAGGAAAAAAGAGCAGACATCCACTGCACCGTTTTCTGGGATCACCTGCTTTCTATCTGCCTGCCTGCCTGTTGACCTTGTCTTTTCTTACTTTGAGTCCTTCTGGCCAAGTTTGATAAACACTAAGTTTGAGTCAGTCTACTGTTTGGCTTGACCTAAAGTTTGAAGTTAAATACATTTCCAGTGAGCCCTCTGATTTGCATTCCCCTTATTGTCATCTGCTACTTGGCTCTGGTCTCTGGTTGGAGCATTCAGATGTTCCTGGGCCACCAGTTTCTCAGGAACTCTCCAGATTCATCCTGTCCTTATGCTGGTTACTGTTATCCTAGGCTCTTTTGCCCAAAATGCTTAGTTTTACCAGAACAATTCAAGATATTTATCTACATACTTCCAAAATTTTGCAAAATGGCACAGCAAACAATCAAACAAACAGATCCACTCTACTTCTTTTGGAAATGCATAGCCCTTAGAAATCTATTTACTTAGAAATTACTTTCCATATGTTCCAAAGTCATATCTTTTTTAAAAAAAAATATTTTATTGATTTTTTACAGAGAGGAAGGGAGAGAGATAGAGAGTTAGAAACATCGATGAGAGAGAAACATCGATCAGCTACTTCCTGTACATCTCCTACTGGGGATGTGCCCGCAACCCAGGTACATGGCCTTGACCGGAATCGAACTTGGGACCTTTCAGTCTGCAAGCCGACGCTCTATCCACTGAGCCAAACCAGTTTCGGCCAAAGTCATATCTTTAAAAAAATCCAATGTTAGTGAATGCAGTGTCATTAGGAACAATTCTAATTGAATTCATGAGTATTCCTGTTGATAAATTGAAATTAAAAAATAAAACATATACTTTGTGAAATAATTAAAAACTAATTTTTAGAAATGTGTGGCTTCATTGCTCTCTCAGTATGCAACAAAAGATTGTAAACTGAAAGACGTCTGACCACTGAGGTCTAGTAGGTAAAATCCGAATGATTTGGTCAAGTACTGCCGAATATGACTGCTCATCACCGTGAACACTTACTGAGTTACTAATGCAACAGGCAAAGTTTTAAGCATTTATAGACATTATCATGTTTAATCATCATCATATATATAAACCTATAGGTTCATATTATTGTCCCCATTTTACAGAGAAGGAAAACAAAACTCAACCACTTAGCTAGGGTCACATAGCTTTGTTTATAATATCAAAAATTCAGGTGAAAGAAACCTAAACATGGTATATCAACATGATGGAATAGGATGCATTTGGTTCTAAAAGGTATTTGATTATGTGAGAAATAAAGTAATAACCATATAATGTCAAAAAAGGAAGATACAAAATTCTATATGATCTCACTTTATACAAATATAACACAATATTAACACTGTCTATTCTAGGTTTTTATATTAGTAGTACTATTTTTATACTTATCTATAGATCTCGAATGTTCACAGATGGGCATATATTACTTTTATTGTTAGAAAAAAAGATCAACATAGAAAAAATATCTTTGCTCAATCTGATAACTAGTTCTAGAGACTTCATCTTAAAACTTCCCAAGGAGTCAGCCTCTGTATAAAGGATATTCCAAGGGTTTCCTTAGCCCAGTGCGTTGCACTTAAGGAGCTCCATGAATGGGCACCAAGTGAATTTATACTTTCTACCCTGTTGCAGCTGATTACATATTAATGGAATTTGAGGGAGGCTGTATGCCAAAGCTGGTTACCTGGCTTCTCTTTTAAATACATGCCAAAGAGCCTATATTTTAAAGCTAAAAAAAGAAATAATTTATTATCATTAAATGTTACCCAGGATTATCTCCATAATTAACAGGTATTTTCATTGAAGTGTTTGGAAAGTAACCATAAAAGTGATGAAATCACTGGGTGAGTTGTAGCATCATTATTCACATGGGATGGTGCAAAGTAAATAAGACAGTTCATTTTTTTAATGGGGACAGTGCTGAGGGAGGATGGCATTTCTGCTGATGTTTCTAAATAATGTTATTAGAAAATACCAACAGCAAAGAATGCACTGAATAATATTTTTGAAAATATAAAAACTCCTTAATACATTCCAGGAAGTTGATACTAGGTCACAAAAATAACAGGAGAATTAAATGCATATAAGAAACATATTTGGACTATTGCTTTTCTGACATTGAAACTCATTCCTGTCTCAATACAACTTGGCATTTTTAGAACACTTTCCTGTGTGCAAAATGTGTTCAAGTACATTATTTCTGGAGATAGGAGGGTAGGTTTTATCAACCACATCTTATAATAGAGGAAATGGAGAGTCTTGGAATTCAAGTGACCTGTGCCAAACTATCCCTGCACAGGATGAGGGGTCTTACTGCTGCCATGCGCTGCTTCTCTTAGATGGCAGGGTGCCTCAGATGCCCTTGCCTGCATGACTGCTCTCCTGGGATGTGGGGATACTGTTTGTTCAGGTCTTTTGAGGTCTGAATGCTCCATCTATGAAAGGCCTGAGCAGGTCACAGTGAGTACAAATCTCTGACCAGTTTTATGGGCACAGCCCCAGGCACATGCAGTGTTTGATTGATCAGTTCTTGGTCCTCTGCTCCAACTGCATCGATAGCAATTAGCACTGGTATCTATATTGGCATTTAGTCTGGCTTCCAATTGGTAGGAACCTTATCTTATGAGATTTCAGATACAGCACTGTTCTTAGTTTTATCACTTTTTGGAAGGGCTTGTGGACTCTGCAAAATAAGGAGAATCCAGCCCTGTTATTAAAAGCTGACCCGGGCTCCAGCTGGGGCAGAGGCTGAGAGAAGGTAAAAGTACCATCAGCAACTCTACATGCTGCTTTCTGCCCATTCCAACAAATTTAAGTACTTTAAAGATAAACTATGTTTTAAAGTCACTGGAATCTTACTTTCTGACTCCATTACCCTTATACATTTGCTTCATCTAAACCCTGCATGTTTGCTGTTTTTACTGATCTTTGCTCTTCCTTCTCAATTGCACTTAAGTTTTGCTTTCCCAAACTTGCCTAGTCCCAGCATGTGTAATTTCACTGTTACTGTCTGTGCACTTATCTAAACCTCTCACTTGGTGGCATTCTCTGTGGCAGCAGGAAGGAACATTGGTTTAATCTACCTTTGTCCCAGCATCTAGCTGAATGAATAAATAAAGCCTTCAATATTTCATCTGAAAAATAGAGTTTTCTTTTTAGGCTTAGGCCAAAGGGTTCAAGAATCTATTAATTCTTTATTGAATTTTAGTTTTGGTATTTAATAACATGTTGGCCTCATTCCATGAACATTCATTGAGGACCAGTAGTACCAGTGTGATTCCAAGAGCTGGACCCAGAAGGGTGAGTAAGGCATGACACCCATCTTCAAGGAGATCAGTAGGAGAAATCCCTAGAAACAAGTTAAACTCTTTTTAGATTGCAGAAACAAATAATACTTCAGTAAATAAAATCATTTCATTGATGCTTTGAATATAAAAGGATAATAGTGTCAAGAATCATTCTTTCGCCCTAGCCGGCTTGGTTCAGTGGATAGAGTGTCAACCTGCAGACTGAAGGGCTGCAGGTTTGATTCCAGTGAAGGGCATATGCCTGGGTTGCAGGCTCTATCCCCAGTAGGGGGCATGCAGGAAGCAGCCGATCAATGATTCTCTCTCATCATTGATGTTTCTATCTCCTCTCCCTTCCTCTCTCTGAAATCAATAAAAACATACAAAAATATTTTTTAAAAAGTCTAGAAGGGGATACACCAAAATGTTACCAGTAAACATCTACAGTGTCATGATTATAGACAGTTTTTATTTTTATATTTCTTTTTGTACTTTTAAACATGTTCTAAACTACAGCACATAAAACTTGTTTAAAAGCCAGCATGTGAACTCTTCAGCTTTCCCAATATCACATTTAATAAACAACAGAAACCTATCCTGTCACGTGGTGAAACTCAAAAATGAGTTGTCTTGGGTCTTTCCAGACATACTTTGTCCTTTGATTCTCAGGGAAAACACTGAAGCTTTCTCAACTTTCCATTTGCAGAACTTTTTCCTTGAGAAGTTCAAGTAACAACAAAATATCCTGGTGGGGAAAAAAATCCAGTGACCTGACTGTTTTGTCTACATAATGATGACTCTCCCAAGGTTTCTAAATACACTTGAACTCATTTTTAAACAGTGGAATCACTGCTCCAAGACTAATTTGGAGAGACAATCTAATGAACAAACATTGATCTTAAAGTTTAAAGATGGAAAATTCCTAACTTGTCCCAAACTACTGTCAGAAAAGTAAAAGATTTTATATGGTTATGTTTTTTTTTTGTTTTTGGTCTTGTTTTTTAATCCTCACCTGAGGATATTTTTCCATTGATTTTTTGAGAGAGTGGAAGAGAGAGGGAAAGACAGAGAAAAATATTGATGTGAGAGAAACACATTGATTGGTTGCTTCCTGCATGAACTCTGACCAGGGCCCCGGCCAGGGAGGAGCCTGCAACCCAGGTACATGTCCTTGACTGGAATTAAACCTAGGACCCTTCAGTCTGCAGGCCGATGCTCTATCTACTGAGCCAAACTGGCTAGAGCGTATGGTTATGTTTTAAATAGTTCTGAGAATTCCACTTTTTAAAAACCATTAATTCATCGCAATAATTATTACTAAAATGCTGAGAATATCAAATACTCTTTAAACATATGTGTGTGCATTTATAGGACACATATCTTAGCTTAGGTATGTACACATAAATTGAACCATGAACTGGATTTTTTAACCTTCCTTAGTGTGTACATGAATGATCATCAAATTAAGAGCACTGAATCAATGAACATGGACAGATTGAGCAACTGCTATGTTGATCTAGACCAGCGGTTCTCAACCTGTGGGTTGCGACCCCTTTGGTGGTCGAACAACCCTTTCACAGGGGTCACCTAAGACCATCTTGCATATCAGATATTTACATTACGATTCATAACAGTAGCAACATTACAGTTATGAAGTAGCAACGAAAATAACTTTATGGTTGGGTCACAACATGAGGAACTGTATTTAAAGGGCCAGAAGGTTGAGAGCCACTGAACTAGACTGATTCCCCTTCTTTCCTCTCTTTCTGACTTGCAAGACATAGCCAAAGAGAAACCAACATGACTTGTCTCCTGTTTTGTCCCTTGTCGTTTATGTAAGTTGGATTCCGAAGGAGGGAACAAATCTTTAAAACTGGAGTCATGTCACAGTCCTGAGTGCCATCCCATTGAAGGACCCTCCAGACTGCTAATGGAGGCTGGCACTGTTCTCAGACAACAGTGTGTCCACAAACGCCTGTGGAGCTGGTTAAAATGCAGATTCCCACTGTGGAGGTTTGAGGTGGGCCCAGGTGACATTCTGCCTTCCTGACCAGCATGGGGTGGGGTGGGGCTGGTGTTGCTGGTTCTTTGAGTGAAGAGCTCTTCACCTCCTTCCAGCAGGTCCTTAACTGGTTTCACCCTTCCCTGGCTTGGAGCCCCTTCAGGCCCTGGCCTACATTGGCTGCCACAAGGGCTCTTCAGGTGCAGCATCAACTTCCTGCCCTGGGCCTCACAGCCACATTCAGCAAATGAAGACCTGTCTAGTCTAAATGAGGTTGAGGAGAGAATGACAGAGACACATCAACAGGAATGAAAGAAGAATGTTTTCATCACACCACTTGAGAAGTGGGCCCATTACCAAGTCACAGTGTGAATTCATTACTCATCCAGTGCTAATGTCTTGTGAATAGCTCTTTATGTTACAATATTAATTTGTTCAGTGCAAACATTAAGATTATACGATGTTCAGCCACATGCAGTCTTGTGGACTGATTTCACCTTATGCAGTGAGCAATTTTCCATCCTCCATGAGCACAACCACCCTGACCCCATCCCCTTGGGGTACCCTGGTTCCCTGCTTCCCTTTCCTCACTCCACCTCTAGCAAAATACTCAGCATATACATTCCCTTTGTGGTGAGTAAATTAACTCAACTTTTTCTCTTTCTTTTTACAAAAAAACTTCTGTTAGTCTGGTTTTATTCTTTAACAACCCAGGAGCCATAAAATTGGAGAGACCCTGGCCTGGCCACATTCTTCAATGCTTCCCAAGGCTGTCTCCATGTAAGGGCTTACTTAGCCTGTGAGCCAGTTCCTTAGAGAGCTGTTCCCAACCACCTCTAGCTATGGTAGAATCTCACCTTCCCGTCACCACATCCCATTCTATCCTGGCAGGCACCACGATCTAGTTGCACATTTGTTTCCTGGGCTGTTGTCTCTCTGCCCTACTCTGCTAGACTCCTAACCATGGCCAGGGATGCAGACTGTCTAGTTTTTCAGTGAATCCCCAACACCTGGCCACATGTCTAAGTCTCTGTCCCATTCTCTCTGTCCTACTTTTCATAGTAATAATCAAATAATTATAGCTAGAATATAAAAGCTGGCTACTTACTTTGTACCAGGCATTGTATTGAATACTTTATCTACAATACATAAAGTACCACCACTTTCAGATAACAAAAATATGGCTCTTTCAGGAGGTAACTGGTTCAAGGTAACACTGAACCTGCTACCTGGCTGAACTCTAGTGATACCTAGTTTATAGTTGAACAAGAAAGGCGAGGTGTGCCATATTGGTTTTTAATACATCGCTCCTTATCTACATTCATTTCTCCAAGTGTTTGCTGTTTTGGTAATGTTTCTTTAATTCTTTATGCACATAACTTCCTCATACTTTGATAGTGGGGCAATATAATTGAATATATACAAATGGTAATGTGTATAGCTTTAAGCATTTGTAGCCAGGGCCAACCATCTTAACTTTTTGGAGAAAAAGTTGTACAGATATTTAGGCACAACCCATATCGAATGGTTCTAGAGTTTTCTTTTATTATTGAAAATTAAAGTAGATTTTTAAAATCTGAAAATTACAAACAACAGAAGAGAGAATTAAAAATTGAAAGACGGGTATGATTATGTTTCATAGAGTGCAGCCTGGAGGGAAGCAGCACCAAAACAAAAGCTCAAAATGCTACAACTTGATCTCAAGTACAACTGGTAATTGGTCTAATCGGGAGTCTGCAAAACCTTCATACTTCATGACAGTTGTTCTGTGGAGACAATTTTATCCAATGGCTCCTGTCTCCCACTGGGCAAAGATTTTCCCTGTAGGTGTTAATTCCCTACATTTCTAGAGCACAATAAGAAGCCATGAGATAGAATCTAAGGAGCCATCAGGCTGTGTCTGTGTCAAGTCTGTGGCCAAGGTGAAAGCTGGGGAAGTAAGTCCCCACAACCCAGGAGCAAAGTGAGGCCAAGAGGAGCTGAGTAGCATCTGGAAGGGATCTGATATAAGTAAGAAGTTAGGAGAACTGGAGGAAAAGGTGAGAAGGTCCAGCATGCATCCTAAGAACTCCAGGAGTAGAGTGGGAAAGGAGAAATATAAAAAAGAAATGTCTGACAATTTTCTAGATTTGATGAAAAGTATAGAATCTCAGATTAAATATCCACTGAGTAGGAAATATTAAGAAACACATGTGCACATACATTATAATTTTAATAGCATGATCAAAAATCTTGATCTAATTGATTTACATAGAAATCTATGAAGTCAGAACATTATCTCTACCACAATTCAATAAAAAAGATAACTAGAAAATCTCCATATTTTGGGATATTAAAAATAAATAAACATCTAAATAACACATAGGAGAAATAAATCAATTAGAAAAGATTTTTAAATTTAGTGATATTAAAATAGTGCTTATGAAAATGTGTGTAGTGCAGCTAAAGCAGTATTTTAGAGGAAACTTTTTAGCCTTAAATGCATTTCAACTATTCAAAGTTGCTTTATTAAAATTAAAATACAAAATTCAACTGTGTTTTGCTCTACCTTTAATAGTTAGACTATTAAATTTTGCAAAATATGCTATTTACAGTAGTGATAAAATATGAAATACTTTGGAAGTAAAGAAACAGAGAACCCTAAACCATTGTGAGAAAGTAAATCCCCAAATGAACACACCCATACATGAAAATAGACTCAAATATGAACGAGTGCTTGCTACACATGTTTGCAGATGTAATACTACAAAACAGTGAGGAAAGGAATGGACTGTTCAATAAGTCGTGTTGGGATAATTTGCTACCTCTATGGAAGAAGATGAAATCATGTTGTATAAGTAGAAAACAATTCCAGGATTAAAAGTTCTAAATGTAAAAGAGTTAAACTGTAAAACTCTTTTTTAAAAAAAAATGAGAACATTTTTATAATACCAGGGAAGGAAAGGATTTCTTCAAAAGATGCAAACCACAAAATACTAAGGAAAAAAATGGATAAGTTTGAGATTATAGTAGACAAAAATGTTATACATTAAGGTACCAGTAATTAAATGAGAAGATAAATCGAAGACTGGAATAAAATATTTTCTGCACATTTAAATGGCAATATATATATATATATATATATATATATATATATATATATATACTCTAGAGTTGGCCCTGTGCATTGGTGGATTCAACCAACCTCTGCTGGAAAACAGTATTTTCCATGTGCAGTTGGGAATGAGGAAATACTGTTGTTTTTTGATCCACGGTTGGTTGAATCTGCTGATAGGAAATCCGAGGATGTGAAACCCTGGAATAGGAAGGGCTGTTCCATTTATTAAAAAAAAAAAAAATTAGTGGACTCACAGTTCAAACCCATGGTCAGCTGTGCGCACACATCGTGGGGGTGGGAGATGGAGTAAAGACTGTGTGTGTGACCTTCTCTATTTATACATTGTTTTTCCTAAAGGGGAGAAATGTGAGAGCAAACAGGTTAAAGCTTATTCATGCTTGCTTACTCTTGAGGACAGATACAACGGTGTCTGTCACATCACTTCCTGTTAGTTTGAAATGTTTCCTAATTCACCCTACATTTTTAAATTTAAAAATGAATTCTGTTGAGAGAGTATCCTCCCTAAATCCAGCTCTTATTCAGCTCCTGGTATTTGCTTGCCATGTTTCTGCCCAGTCTGGACTTTTAGGGCCAAAAGAGGAAAGATAAACTGTTATCTCAAGTTTGACATGTAAAAAATAATATGGGCTCCATGGTTGAGCATCGACCCAGGAACCAAGAGGTCGCTGGTTTGATTCCTGGTCAGGGCACATGCCTGGGTTGCTGGCACGATCCCCAGTGGGGGTGTGTGCAGCAGGCAGCCAATTGATGATGTCTTTCACCGATGTTTCTATCTCTCTATCCCTCTCCCTTTCGCTCTTTCTAAAAAAAATCAATAAAAAATAATAATATGGGAATATGACAATATAATTGAAAATTAGTCTAATTAGAGGTTGTATAATCACAGAGCACACTTTTCCTGGCTGATCTTTATACACATGTGATTCCCCCTCTCTTTCTCCACTTCTCTCTAATATATATCTCCTTTTTTTCTTTTCTTTTTTTTTTTTTTGAGTTTAGAAGAATGTGCAAACCCTGCTCTGGACCTTTCCCCCAGACCTTCCCATAGCATACATCTCCTTGAGGTTTTTTGCTTGTTGGATTTATCTATTCCTAGATTAAAGCTGGTAGACAATCTACACTGACTTGGATGAGTTTCATCCATTATCCCCAGAAATACTGAGCTACCAGGGTTGCACATTCCTAGTCTATGCAAAATACATTGGTTAGAACCAGCTCCATGAAGAGATTACATGGATTACAAAACTTATAAAATGTAAAACACTAAATAGCCTAAGTTTTGTAAATCTACAAGAGAAAGGCCCAATAGTTTTGGCATATTCATATTGTGGAAAACTATGCAAGGGGGCAAAAAAGAAAAAAAGAGATAGATCTATCTTAAATACTGACATGGACAGATTTATAGGTTGCAAAAGGATATTAACATATAACATATAACAAACATATAACAAACATATAACATATAACATAATATATACATATAAAATCAATCATATCACTTATGTTAAATGTTTGTGGGTCCACATATGTGCATGTAAATGCATAGGAAACGCTGCGAAAAAAACATGAAGTGGTGAGTGGATACCTTGTTTAGACAGAGGAGGGGCCTATGTATGGAGGTTATCAAGAGCATGTTAGCTTCATCTGTAATGTTTTAATTTACATTTTAATTTGCATGGAAAGTACTTGGATTACATGTGGCCAAAGGTTCCAAAAATCTTTTTATGGAACATAAATGCACGGGACTATTAATTTCCAATAATAATCTCAGTCGTGAAATTTGTAAAACATCTGCTTATGCTTGGAAATGAAACAATTGCATTATTACCCCAAATTATTTTTCCAAATTAAAATTCTTAATATAAAAGTCACAGAAAGAATCTGAAAAGTTGAATTTCATTTTCACAACCTAAAATCAAGTAACTCAACTCTAGGAGCCATAGCAGTATTGAGGACACCCAACTTATCTTTAATTGCAAAGAATAAGAATATGGGCTGGATTTAAATGAATGGGGGATCTTTCCAGTTCCTACTGGAAATGAAAGTGACAGGTGGCTTCATTTATACTAACATCAGTTCTATCTCTAAGGTGATGTTCACTCGTCAGTGATGGCATCGGCTTTTCCCGATGAGGCGGATTGAACACTGGAGCACAAGCTTTGGCAAGGAGGAAACTGAGACCCAGAGAGGTCAGAGTTCAGTGTGAAATGACATCTAAGGAGCAGCAGGGCCAGGACTCCGGCTTGGGTTTTCACTACCAGCCCTGTGTGCTCTCTGCCAGGACACGCTGCCTGCTCTGATTCACCAACCTGTGAGACACCGCGCGTCTCTGCATCCCCTGTTCTCACGCACTCATCCCTGGCGATCATCGACCAACCTACCCACCTGCTCCCTGGGCATCTCCGCTTGCTCACCGCCCACGCTGCCCGCCTAGGGACCTCCATGGAGCCCGCAGCCACCAGGAAGGGTCTCCAGGACAGCGCCCAGGCAAGTGGAGCGGGCGTGTCCCCAGGGCTGAGGGTGGGAGTTGCAGTGCGGGATGGGGGTGGCGCCGCCCTGCACTCACCTTGCCCGCGGCGGGCGCGGCCGCCAGCAGCAGGAGCAGCACCTGCACCAGCACCGGCACTGGCGGCAGCAGGAGGGCGGGCGCCCCCCGCGCGGTCCAGGGGCTCATGGTGGGCACCCGCTCAGAGTCCCGGCGAGTCCGGGTCCCGCAGGCGATCCGGCCACCGCGTCCCTTGCGTGGCTCTCGGTAGGGGAGTCCGGCGGTGAAGCTGGCCTCGCCAGCCAGTATGGGGCGTGTTTTGTAGGGCCCAGCAGCGCCGTCCGTCCCTCCCCACCCAGGCTTTTGACTGTGGCTCCAAGGGAGGGAAGCAGTGGCTCAGGTCCCGCCCTCGTCCCCCCTCCCCTCCAACTCACCGGGCTATGTCCCTCCGACCTGGGCGCCGTGCCCGGGAGGCGAGGAAGGGCCGCGCGCCTGCGGGGCAGGTGGGCGAGGGTCCAAGGTGAGGGGTGAAGGGAGGGATGCTCCCAAAGTCTTGGAGCCGAGGCGGAGCGGGGCGGGGTGCGGGTCGGAGGTGGGGAATTTGGGGGTGTGCGATGGGGAGGCGGCGGAGCAGAGTGAAGGGAGTGGCCAGCGGCCGTGCCCAGATTAAGTGGGAGGCGCGCAGGGTGCGGGCACTGGAGAGGCCCTGCGGGCTCCAGCTCCCGACGGTGCGAACTCGCTGCTCGCCCTTCTCCAACCGCCTGCACCTGGAAGGGCAGCTGAATCGAATCGCGCCGGATCGGGGCGCGGCAGAGCCTGGAGGTGTGCGCCGCGCCGGCTGGAGATGAGGCGGCTCCTGGCGCTGTGGGCGGCCCCCTGAGGTAAGGCGCCCAGGATCCAGTCTGGGCAGTCCCTGCCCTAGGGCCAGGGACACCTGCCGGTGGGGGCAGTGGAGGAAATCTGGCATCTCTGGTGGGGCGTGCGGGGTGGGGGGCGGGCTGGGGGGGGGGGGGGGGGTTGTGCAGCTGGGGCCTGGGGGTTACCAGAGGAGAACGTGTCTGGCTCCCTGGCTTGTCTGCCTGGGTTTGAACTGGGCGCTGTGTGTTTTGATTAATTTGGAGGCTCAAGTTACCACCAGCCTGGCAGTCTGGGCACTCCGAAATGCCAAGAGCAGAAGGCAGCTGAGGCGAAAGAGAATGCCCATCCTATTCTCTGCTGTGTTGAACTGGCTTTTCAGGCTAAATCTTATCTGCGGAAGTGCAGGGGAAACCCAGAGCCATCTTTGTCCCGGGTGTCTCTCTCCCGGAGTGCCCTTGGTGGAGGTGGCCTTGGATGCAAACATGCAGTTATCTGGCTCGTCAGGGCACACTCTTCAAAGCAGGGCTGGTGCCCTTTCTTGTGCCACTGACTACAATGGCTCTGGGGATGCATTCAGACCCTTCTCCGAATAATGCTTTTAAATACATAAAGCACAATTAAATCAGAATCAGTTCTACTGGAATACAATGATCAATGTTGTCCATATTCATCGCCCAAGGGAATGCTGAGTTTCCAGGAAAGCTGGTGAAGCTGGAGGTGTAACTTTTACTTCCATCCAAGTTCACAGACCACCTGAATTCTTCTCCAGGCTTGGAACCCCTGTATGCGAGCAGTGTAGCTGACATCTGCAGCAGTTGGTCATCAAACACCATCCGTAAAATATATGGTTTGGTCACTGAGAACCACTTGCTTCAATTAGAATTGGGCCTGATAGTGTATTAGACCTATGTAGGTGAACAAAACCCTGACAGTAGATGAATGAAGACACAGCCCTTTTCCTTTTAGTTGTAGAGTGAATATTATAGTCTTCCCTCTGTTTTTTTATTATTATTTTTATTTTTTTATGCCTGCAATTGTTAACTGTGGTTGTGCATTAGAATATCCGAAGGAGCCTCTAAAAACCCTGATACCTAGTTCATCCCAAACCAATTACACCAGACTTTCCAGTGGTAGGACTCGGGTATCAGTTTGTTTTAAAGCTTCCGGGAGATTCCCACCTACAACCAAGTTTGAGAGCCACTGTTTAATATCCATGTCTCAGTTAAGTTAGCTGCATTGAATTAGGGTCTCTTCTTAGGAAAATAATAAATGGACTTTTATTATTACATCTTCATTAAGATTTATTGCATTATTAAAAA
Source organism: Myotis yumanensis (assembly GCF_028538775.1). Lineage (NCBI taxonomy): Eukaryota > Metazoa > Chordata > Mammalia > Chiroptera > Vespertilionidae > Myotis > Myotis yumanensis. The sequence continues at coordinate 27,677,773 of NW_027223759.1, read as the reverse complement.
TATATTAAAATCAAATATATGTTATATTTATTAAGATTATATATTTATAAAATATATATTAAACTCTTTATTAAGACTTATGTGTTCCCAGGTCACATATATTGCAGGGTGGTATGTAGTAGCATCTTCCTATTGACAGGAGGTTCTTATGGAACCTTCTCCTGCCATCCTGGGTAGACAGGACATCAGAGGCTCTGTTGAAATAACAGTGTCCAAGAATTCCAAGTGGCGTATGATAATCTTGCATGGACTAACACTACTTCCTGGGGGGAAAATAACCTCAAAGCTAGTGTTAAATGCTGCTCCTTTTTGTTGAATTCCAGAAGATTTCTCAATTTGGACCTTAATTTCTTTTCCCTGAAACCAAGTCATTTTGATGAAAGACCAGACTTAGTTTTATCACATTTGAAGTGGGAGGAGCAGTCAACTGCACCTCACTTCTGATGCCACAACAGAGCAGGAGAGAAACTTGTCATGTAAATATGGGGGGGAGGGGGGAGACCAAATAGGTTTATAGCTGTTCGTATGGAAAATAATACAATAATAATACAAAAATAAACTCTCTGGTTTATGTACTCACAACTGTAAACCTACTTTCCCCCCACCCTGTACAGTAAGGAGGAAGTGTGGTTAAGAGCTTGGTCTCCACAGTAGACTCTGAATTTTGAATCCTTTCCATACTTAATAGTGTGACCTAACCTCTCTGGGGTGGGTCTGCTCTTCTGTACACTGGGCATAGTCATGGCACCCACCTCAAGGAGTGATAGAAATTCAATGCAATGATCCAGTAGAAACTCTTTGCCCAGGGTCTTCACAAAACAATCGATAGTAGAATTTGATCCTCCAGTTGCATAAAGGAAAATAAGGTGGATGAGAAATGTGGCACAAGATAGAGATGTTCTCAGCTCAGTAGAAAAGGGTGAAGCACAACCCACTTGCTCCCTTGAGGTCAATGAACTATCATTGTACATACAAAGGACACACAAATCTCTACCTTTGACTTTGGTGCCAGATAAGGGTTTTGAACAAAGTGAAGTGGTCATTGTCTTTGACAAACCCTATATTATTATTTTTCCCTCCTTGTCATAATCACAGTATCATGTCTGTTCTCTGCACAATGCTGAAATATGTAGTGTTGGCTTCCCTACACTTGAATGTAAGCCCCATTAGGGTAGGGACCTTTTTGGTGTTCAATTGCTGAATGAATGATTGAAGTTGATTACTATTTGCTGAATGAATGACATTGGATGACTTGACAAATTCACTGAGGATTCACACCCAGGTCTGTTTTCTTCCAAAGTTTATGATCTTTCTTTGGATAGGGATGTGCTTCTGCTTTTGATGAGTTGCACTTTGCCAGACTGCTTGTAGCTCCTTGTTTAACCTTTTAAAAAGGTTAAATTTAATGTTAATTAATTTAGAAATTAATCTTGTTTTACTTCCCCTCCCCACTTAGTCATTCCTCTTCTTGTAAGAACTTTCTCTTTTCAACACCTCTAGAATAGTTGACCCCTTGGTTCTTTTAGAGTCTCAGTCATTATCAACACATGTCAGTTCTTGCTATTACATCTCAAGATTCTTTCCTGAGCTCATGGCCCTGCCTTAGTGCCTGCACGTATCAACTGTGGATTGCAGGAGCCTCCCTTGCAAGTTCTCTCCTGTGAAATCCATTATCTATGTTATAGTCAGAGTTCCACTAAAACTGCACATTGTATCAGGAAGGTTAGATTACTTTGGGGGCAGTTGCGAACAATCCCTAAGCATCAATCTTATAGTAACAAGAACATTTTTTCTCCATTTATGCGACATGCTCATCACAGGGAAAGGTGAAGAGCTCTGCTTATCATGGCCTCTCAGGAACTTCCTGGAAAATCTCACTCAATGTGCCCTTCTCTGATCACCTCAGAAGGGGAAGAGAATGTGCCAAATCAAAAACTGCTCTAAAAGCTTTCATGTGGATGTGACACATACTACTTCCCTTCACATTTCATTGGCCAAAGTGGTTACGTGACCGTGCTTCATTTTGCAAATGGCAAGGAAATGAAATCTACCACATTCCTGGAAAGAGCTGGAAATATTTGGTGATCATTACTAATGCCCATCACATACATCATGTCACTTGCTTATTTTAAAGCTTGCAGAGTTCTTCTTTGCCTTTATAGCTATTTTTTACACTTTCTAGAATAGAGTGGTCCAAAATCAACTTCTAAAAGCTCTCCTGTTTCGCCCTATACTTCTTAGGTTCACTGTAAACTTTATTACTTCATGCCTTTGTACTTGCTGTTCCCTCCACTTCAGGGACCTCCCCTGTAGTCTGTATGGAGTAATTAACCTGTGTTTTCAGATGTAAGTCAAAGATCACAGGTCCTGGTCTCTGGGAAGGCCTGTGTTCAAACCTTTATTATATAGCACAGAAACTGTCATGTATTTTACTTTTCTGGGTTACAAGGCCTTTGAGGGAAGAAACAGAGATTATTTTTTTAACATAACTGAGACCTTTAAAAAATAAATTTATTGAGTTATAATTTATGTGCAAAAACAAGCACCCATTTAAAGAGTTTTGTAGATGCATTGACTCTGTGAAGCCAATACCACAATCATGATGCAGATCTTCCTATCACTCCCAAAAGTTGCTGCCTGCCCCTTTGCAGTCATCCCTCTGTCCATCCCATTCCCAGGCAACCACTGATTTGTTTTCGTCTCTGTAGAGTAGTAGGAATTTTCTAGAATTTATGTGAATGGAATCACATAGTATGTACTCTGTTGTGTTTAGCTTCTCTGACTCAGCAGAACAATATTTGTTCCTTTCTATTACTAAGTAGTATTCCATTGTATGGCTATCACTTTTAAAAAATCCATTTACCAATTGTTGCACATTTGAATCGTTTCCAGTTTGGGGCTACTGCAAATCAAGTTGCTATGAATATTTTTTGTTCATGGCTTTGTGTGGACATGTGTTTTTATTTCTCTTGAATAAATACCTAGGAGTAAAATGGCTGATCATATGTGAGATGTATGTTTCATTATAAAAGAGACAGTTTTTTGAAGCAGTTGTATCATTTACATTCTCACTAGCAATGTATGAGAGTTCCAGTTGCTCCATATATTTGTGGCGCGTTCTTTTGGTATTGTCAGTCTTTTAAATTTTAGCTATTCTAATACTGTACTTATGCAGTGCTATGTCAATGTGCTTTTCACTTCTTTGATAACTAATGATGTTGAGAATCTTTTCATGTAATTATTAATCATTTATAGAACTTTTGTGAGGTGAATATTCAAATAAAAATGATTGTTTCTATCCTACTGTTGAGTTATAGTAACTATGCATTCTGGATACAAGACCCATGCCAGATTTATTTATTATGAATATTTTCTCCCATTCTGTCGTTTGTCATTTCCTTATTGGTGTCTTTTGAAAAGCAAATGTGTTTATTTTGATGGAATTCATCTAATTTATAAACTTTTTTATTTTATAAGGTTTGTGCTTTTCTTGTTTTCTGAGAAAATGTCATCTAAGCTAACGTGGCAAATATTGCTCCTGTTTTCTTCTTTTGAAGTGTTTTTAAGTTCAGGTCAGTGATCCATTTGGAGTTAATTTGGAGGTGTTGATGACAGGTTCCTTTTCTATATGGATATATAGTTGTTTGTGCATCATTTGTTGAAAAGACTTTCTGTCTCCATTACATTTCTTTGGCACCTTCATGCAAAATCATAAGTTTGGTGTTTTTTGCTCCATTGATAACACATTTCTCTTCTTTCATCAGTACCACATTGTCTTTATTACTAAAGCTTTATAGCAAGTCTTGAAATCAGGTAGTTTAAGTTTTCCAGCTTTGTTGCTCTTTTAAAAAAAATAGCTTAGGCTACCCTAGGTCTTTTGAATTTATATAGGTATGAGTTTGGTTTGCTAATATTGTGTTAAGAAGAGTTGTGTCTATTTTCTTTAACATTTGACTTTCCTATATCCTAGTTGTAAATGGTGCCTTTAAGATATCTAGCTGGCCCTAGCTGGTTTGGCTCAGTGGATAGAGAATCAGACGGCGAACTGAAAGGTCCCAGGTTCGATTCTGGTCAAGGAGGGCACATGCCCGGGTTGTGGGCTTGATCCCCAGTGGGGGACTTGCAGGAGGCAGCCGATCCATGATTCTCTCTCATCATGGATGTTTCTATCTCTCTCTCCCTCTTCCTTCCTCTCTGGAATCAATAAAAAATATATTTAAAAATATATATCTAGCTGTCCTAGAGGAGTTTCTAGGTACCAAACATATAGAACTTCACATGAGAACTCAAATTTTCTGTGATTCACAGGAAACAGAACGTCTTTGGATCATAGTGTACCATTGCATTTATAATAGATTCTTAATGCTATTACTATATTGAAGGCTAACTCTGTGCTTCTCTAGACATTACATCCTTGGAACTCACTCATGAGTTTCCATGAATTTTGAAACTGTGTAGTGTAGTGGTTAAGAAAGAAACTTTGGAGATTGGATTCTGGAAATTTCACTTATTGACTATGTAACTTATTTACAGGAAAAAAAAGTAATTATATCACTTACCTCAGGGTTATTTGCAAGATTACAGATCTGTGTTAAGCCCTTAGCACAATGCTTAGCACATAGGTAGTCCTCTGAAAATGCTGCTCATCATAATTTTTTTTAAATATATTTTATTGATTTTTTACAGAGAGGAAGGGAGAGGGATAGAGAGTTAGAAACATCGATGAAAGAGGAACATCGATCAGCTGCCTCTTGCACACCCCCTACTGGGGATGTGCCCGCAACTCAACTCAGGTATATGCCCTTGACCGGAATCGAACCCGGGACCTTTCAGTCCGCAGGCCAACGCTCTATCCACTGAGCCAAACCGGTTTCGGCCATCATAATTTCTTATGGTGGGATGAGGATGATGATGATGATTAGGTTGATGGTGGGAAAGAAGAAGATAGGGGGAGAAGCATCAGCAACAACAATGGTGACAGCAGAAAGAGCCAGCTTTCTGGTTTGTTAAATCAAATAGCAACCTTTTCCTAGTGTCCTCTCAGTCAGCTTAGGTTAATTCTGATTCTCGTTAGCATTGTTCTTCTCATATCTTCTTCTGAACTAACGGATGATTCATACCTCTCACTAATTTCTCTCTCCTGGTGTTTAAAACTGACTGTTACAGTTTAGTCTTCCTTTCTATTTCTCTTCCTTTCTTTCCATACCAAGTCTTGTCCCTTCCTGAGCTCTGCCTAGCAGTGGTTCTCAACCTTCCTAATGCTGTGACCCTTTAATACAGTTCCTCATGTTGTGGTGACCCCCAACCATAAAATTATTTTTGTTGCTACTTCATAACTGTAATTTTGCTACTGTTATGAATCCTAATGTAAATATCTGATATGCAGGATGTACTTTCATTGTTCGCGACCCACAGGTTGAGAACTGCTGGCTAGGGGTTGCCCTAATTCCCAACTTTTTATTCCTTCTAAAATTTATTGGGAGGTCTTTTTTACTCTACAATGAATTAGGAAGGAGGAAATAAACATTTGTTGAGCTGCCCCCACAGAGCAAGCACTATGCTAGCCAATAGAATTAGCTTCATGCAATTCTCTCAGGTTATTAGTTTTACATACTGAGAAATCAAGAGCTCAGAGGAGTTCCGAATTTGCTCAAGGTTGCACTGCTAAGTGATCAAAATCTTAACATAAATATCTTTAACTCTAGAGCTCTGCTCTCATCCCTAACCATGAGGGCACAAGGCACCAGGAGAGGAAGGCAGCCAGTCTCTCAGGACGAGGGAAGAAGTCATCTAAGGCAAAGAAAGCTAACCTCACATTGTGGTTGTAGGATGGAGGATGGGCCTTGTCTGGTGGGATCACAGGGTATAACTGCTAGAGCTCACCCCAAAGGCAGTTCCTGGAGGTCTGAAAGATCCAGAGACTTCAGATAGAGTCACTCTAGCCCTGCCCAGGAAAATCACAGACCAAGAGAAACCTGGGGATTAGTGTTTTTGGCAACAGACATGCAGCATTCTGAGTCAAAATGTCATTCTTGAGTTGGAAATGAAGGGCCCATCCGGTTTTGAAAATTAGTTGTATGTTTTTAGAGCATTTATCATTTCCATGTCTTTCCCATGTGGTAACATTATTATGATGTCAAATTTTCTGTTGATATTGGGAGGAGATAGCAAAGGACAATATGATAAGAAAAGCCACTATTGGAAGAGTGGTGGATGAGTTAAGATATGGTCCAGTTGGCCTTAGACTAGCAAACTCAACTCCAAGGTCAACTGAGAACCCTGCAGCACTATTAACAATTCAACCGAACCAGGGGGGAAGGAGAAGTGGGGGTTGGTTTGGCCATAATCCAGCAACATTCTAATCAAGTTGAAACTCAGAGTCATTCTCAAGAATTTACTTGAGTAGTTCTCAAGTTTATCCCTGTTGCTTCTTAGAGAATATGAAGGTCCAGTCACATTCCAGTAGTTCATGGACCACACAGATTCATGACCTACTTTAAAAACCTTGTGATGTTTGATGAGATTGACTGTTTTTACTAAAAAGCTCAAACTAAGCTGAAGTCTTTGAAAGACTGCAGATAGAGTCAACCAGAAGGTATGGGATTTTAGAAAGAGCAAAACCAAGCAACCCGCTTGTATGTTGGGAGAAGGTTAGTTGATCTCTCTCTCTTTTTTAAATCTTCACTGAGAATATATTTTTATTGATTTTTAGAGAGAAAGTGAAGGAGAAAGAGAAGGAAAGACATTGATCAGTTGCCTCCCTTACATGCCCTGTTCAGGGATTGAACCTACAGCCTAGATATATGCCCTGACTAGGAATCGAACCCACAACTGTTTTGGTGTATGGGACCACACTTAAAACAACTGAGCAACCCAGCCAGAGCCAGATTATTTCTTCTTCTTTTTTTTTAATATATATTTTTATTGATTTCAGAGAGGAAGGGAGAGGGAGAAAGAGGTAGAAACATCAATGATGAGAGAGAATCATGGATCGGCTGCCTCCTGCACATCCCCTACTGGGGATCGAGCCTGCAACCCAAGCATGTGCCCTTGACTGGAATTGAACCTGGGACCCTTCAGTCTGCAGGCTGACGCTCTATCCACTGAGCCAAACCAGCCAGGGCCAGATGATTTCTTAAAAAGGAATGGTAAACCTTGAAAGATGTTGGCCTCTAAGGTAGACAGGGCATGCCATTCTTTATCTGGGAGCATTTTTTCTAGCCTTTCAAGCCCTTTGCTTTTTTTTTTTTTTTTTTTTTCAAAATCTTAGCCTTTAGGAATTTTTCTATTTTGGAAAGATAAAGGTATATACAAGTAGGTGTTCAAACCATTTAAAAAATTTAGCCTTAGAGAGTCTTCAGATAGTTCAGTGTCAGAAGGTTAAAAGAAAAGAACATGTAGTCACTGAGTTAAGAGGAAGTTATTTCTCTGAAAGAACAAGAACATTATTATTAAAAAGAATGCAGATTTAATGCTCCTTGAAAAAAGAGAAGACATTATACTTCTGCTACCTTTTTAGCAAAAGATTCTGCTGCTCAGTCTCCTGTTTATCTGGTCCTCCAATCTTGGCCATTGCCCACCCCAACTCCCCAGTCAATGAGAACCCCAGCAGAGTGTACTTTTTTTCAAGATTGGGTTGCAGAGAAAACACATTCCCCATGGTAGAGATTGTGATTTGGAATATCTCAGATCTTGTTCCCAGACTTAGCATTTGGAAGATATTCTCAGTGGAGTTAGAATCCAAAATTTTCATAAGAAAAGAAATGACCTGCTCTTGCCAGTTTGGTTCAGTGGATAGGGTGTCGCCCTGTGGACTGAAGGATCCCAGGTTCGATTCTGGTCAAGGGCACATGCCCTTGTTGCAGGCTCGATCTCCAGTAAGGGGAGGGAGAGGGGGAGGGGAAGAAGAGAGGGGCGGGCAGGAGGCAGCCGATATCAATGATTCTCTCTCATCATTGATGTTTCTATCTCTCTCTCTCCGTCTCCCTTCCTCTCTGAAATCAATAAAAATATATTTTTAAAAAAGAAAAGAAATGACCTCAGGGAGCTGGAAGAAGAGAACAGTGCTATTTACTGAATATACCTGCTGGAAACCACTGATGTAAATACACCCTGGGAAAGCACCTGTGGACCTCACTTGGGCTGGTGAGCAAGGAGGATGTCAAAGACTCAGGTCACCTAAGTTCACCTTCCCTCTGTTGGGGGTTTCCAGATGAGCTCCCTGATGTGTCACGGCCTTTGACCAAGTTGCCCAGGTCAGTTTGCTCAAGTAACAGGCACTGACTCTAAGACTGCACCAAGAATAGCTCTTGGGAATGAGCTAGTCTTCAATCCTCTCATGAAACCCTCTATCTTTTTGCATTTTCTTCTCTTGAAAAGAGATGTTTATGATTCCTCTTCATATCTGGTTTTTTCTAACTTAAGGCTTGTACTTTGCCTTGACCTGTCCCCATTTTCTAATGCCCTTCTCAACCTCAGGGCATTTCTCCCTCATCCTCACTTCTACTCTCATTTTCATAATTTCAGCTTTCCAAGAGGACTGATCCAGATTATCTTTCGGCACCATCCTCCGGCCCAGAGCCAGAGTTCAATGTCACTGAGCCAAACCTTGGGTTGGGTCAGATGGTTATCCCCGTGTCAATGTGGCTGGGGAGACAGCACCAGGTGATGAAAACCTGGTCACACCCCACCTAGCCGGGCTGACAGGGCTGGGATGAATCAGTCTGTGGAGAACACCTCTGCCTTGGGAATAAAAGTGGGCAAAGTAAATCATGTTCTCTGAAAGGCACACAACTTTTGCAGAAGTTTCCTAGATAGGCAATTCTCCAAAGCTATCATTTGCATATGTGTTCATGGCATAGCACTTTGGATTGTTTGGAGATTTTGTTTTTTTGTAGTAGTGATAGACTCCACTGGAAACACAGTGTCGCCGAAACCGGTTTGGCTCAGTGGATAGAGCGTCGGCCTGTGGACTGAAAGGTCCCGGGTTCGATTCCGGTCAAGGGCATGTACCTGGGTTGCGGGCACATCCCCAGTAGGAGATGTGCAGGAGGCAGCTGGTCGATGTTTCTCTCTCATCGATGTTTCTAACTCTCTGTATCTCTCCCTTCTTCTCTGTAAAAAATCAATAAAATATATTTTTAAAAAAAAAAAAAAAAAAAAAAAGAAACACAGTGTCAAGCGATAACAGACATTTTTTTGTGAGATGCAGGGGTTCTCAACCTTCCTAATGCCGAGACCCTTAAATACAGTTCCTCATGTTGTGGTGACCCCCAATTTCATTGTTACAAATGGAACATAATTAAAGCATAGTGATTAATCACAAAAAAATATGTAATTATATATGTGTTTTCCGATGGTTTTAGGTGACCCCTGTGAAAGGGTCGTTCGACCCTTAAAGGGGTCGCGACCCACAGGTTGAGAACCACTGGGAGGGATGCTGTTCTGAGTGATGGGGTATTTTTGTTTGATGGAATTGTTAATGTAAAAACATTCAAACCTGTAAAGAATTTTTGCAAGTTTATTTGAGCCAAACTGTCGCCAATTGCTGGGAAGCAGAATCTCACTGTATTGGGATAATGCTCCAGAGAATGGCAGTTTTTCATCTTGTTTTATACATTTCAATCAAAGGAGGAGATGTAAATGGGTTACATGAAATCCATTGGTGATATATTAGAAAGGCAGGAGAAAGCAAAGTGAGGAAACCTCTGGGATTAGATAAAAAGTAAAATGATAAACACTTCTTTTTACTTAGGTGGGTACAGGATAGTTAACAGTCAACAATTAACATGATGACAGTAGTAATAAAGGAATTTATGGTCTCAGTCTTGGTGCCAGGAACTTGTGGTTGTACCCTGAGGGGTCCAGAAAAAGGGAAGTTGCAAGTTAACCCTGACATTTCACTGATATGTTTGTTATGGTAGATGCAAAAAGACAATAGGCTCAGTTAAGGTAAAGATTGACCTTTGTCAGGGAAGATACTGGCCTAGGACATGACTCTCTACTATAAACTGCTTTTAGTTCAAGTTTTAATTTCAGACCATCCTTTGTGGATACTTTAGGTCTTTGAGTTTGCAAAATTGTCATGCAGGCCTTCCCTTTTTTTCGTCCTCAGAATAAAAAAAGCTTGGTTGAGATAACAGTGTTTATGCTCTTAACACAAGCGGTTGCAACAAATAAAATCCTCATAGATTGTTGTGGATTAAGTGTGACAGCCTTTTGTGAACTGTAGAGTGTAGTGCACAGTGCTGTTCACAGTGTCCAGCTGACAGAGGATGGGGCTGTGTTTAGCTATTGCTGCAGCTTAGGCAGAACAGTCATAAAGTCTGGCTTGATTTAGGCTAGACAGACTGTGGGATAGTCATCTGAAGCTCACTCCAGGTGAACCAGTGAACCAGAGGTCTTTGGCAGCTCATTCAGAGCAAAAACCTTCGAACTGACTACATGGACTTTGGGGGACAAAAAGATTCTTAAGATTTCAGGCAGCTTGAAAAATTAAATAAAGGAATCAATTTCTAGATTCTCAACTGCTATAATACATTCTTTCTTAGAATTGTTCTATCTGAAAATGGCCCAGGTTCTCAGCTCCCCTTTCACACTAGTCCTTCTATTTTTTAAAAGAAAGACATATCCTTACCCCATTCCCTTGCCCCATCCATCCCCAACCTGCTTTTCCCCAGAGTATAAGGACTGTTTATGTGCAGTGTAAATGCCAGTGTTGAGAATGGAAAGAGTTCTACCTCCTGGGCTCCACGTCCTCCGGACCAGGTGGTTCCCAACTTTTGTAGTCATCACAATGGAAGGAAGGCTTTTCAGCTGAAATATTACTCAAAATAATCTGGATGATAAAGTCTGTATTGCTTTTGGCATACAATTTAATGACATTTGTATAACTGATGCCTTTTATTCACAACTTCTTATTTTCTGTGAATACGTTTTATTAGAATTTATCGCTTTAAAAATTAAAACAGAAGTAGGATTGTTGTTGAACCTGTCTTATTCCAGTAAGAAGTATTATTAATTTAGGGCTAAATGGAGATACAAAAAAGCCCCATTCATTCATTACCAACTATAATTTCAATAAAATTTTACTTTTAATGTTTAATAATTGTCTATCAAATTTAAATTTATTTGATGAATGACATACTACTAATCACCATAATGATAAGCCAATCCAGGAGAAATACATTTTTTTTAAGACTTAGAGATTTGCAATCATTGAATATAAAAAATATTCCATTTATGTAATTTTTTGTTGCAGAGAAGTATGATAGGGTGATCAATATGGTTTTCAAGTATAAAATTATATTGCACTAGGGTGTATGTGGGGAAAGAGAATATAAATATGAATTCAAGAAGAAAATGAATATAAAATTTCTGTTGTTAAAGAACTTGTACACATATATTTTAAACTGATGGCGGTGAAAATTGATTGCCACGGCCTTATAACTTCTTGGCCACACCTGAAATAATTCTGCAACAGTTTTATTTTATAGGTCATCATTTACAGTGTTCCAAATTATACTCTTTGGAACTATTTAAAAAGAAGATGAAAGTTTTTAGATATGAACTTGAAGAAAAAAAAAGAAGAGGTAGTGTGCATAGGTTTTTCAAAATTCTTATGGGAGTATGAGAACAAAAAAGTGTGAAGGCTGCCATGCCGGGGGTCATGTGGGAGAAGGGATACGTATTACAGTCAGTTCTGCTGTTTATTAGCTCTGTTACTTTGCACAGATTACTTGCGTTTACCCAGTTTGTTTCTTCTGTACAATGTAAATAATACTTTTCTTACTAAACTTGACGAAAAGGAAGTGACTTGATGTGAACAACACTTAGCAAAGAATCCTACATATGGTCAGTAAATGCTTATTTCTCTTCATTTCCCCCAAAGCTGTTATGGTTCCTCTCCATCTCCTTCACTCTCCCTTCCTCCGCTCCCTCACCTGTATTCAGAGTTAGCCTCATCTTACTTTTCCTATTTAATATATTTGTTTCACGTTCTGAAGTTCCCAAAATCTCTTCCCCAAGTTTATTCATCCAACAAATACATCCTGGAGCACTTACTGTATTCCAGGCATTATTATGGCACTGGGGATAAATCCGTGAATAAAAACAGATGAAATCCCCTCACCACTGTTGAGTGTATCCATGGGTTATGCATGTATGCATATAATTTATTTGGTTAATCTCTTCCCATCCACCCTACCCCTCTCACCTCTGAGATCTGTCAGCCTGTTCCATGTATCCATGCCTCTGGACCTATTAGTGTGTTCAAGGCCTGGGAGCGGGGAGAGAGAGGAAAAAGGGGGACATCTGTAAAAATGTCAACAATAAAAAATAAACTTGAAATCAAAGATGAAATCCCTGTGGTCATAGAGCATATACAATAACTAAGTGCATGGTGATGAGAATGCGTTGGGTACTCCCCATATAGCTGTGTCTGTTCGTTGTTATCAGTGTCCTTCTATTTTATTTTATTTTTTAAAATATATTTTATTGATTTTTTTACAGAGAGGAAGGGAGAGGGATAGAGAGTTAGAAACATTGATGAGAGAGAAACATCGACCAGCTGCCTCCTACACACCTCCTACTGGGAATGTGCCCGGAACCAAGGTACATGCTCTTGACTGGAATCTAACCTGGGACCTTTCAGTCTGCAGGCCGATGCTCTATCCACTGAGCCACAGTGTCCTTTTACAATGGGCAGTCCCACTAATGGGGAGACCAGTTAGGTTTTCTGCAGATTGTCCCATCCGTCCATCCATCCATCCATCTATCCATCCATCCATTTGTCCAGCCATCCATTTGTCCAGCCATCCAGCAATTCAATTAAAACGTACAAAGAAACTCCTAGGTATCAGGATCATGATCCATGGTAAGGCATTCTTACTCTGAAAGGTGATGATAGCAATACTCTATTTTAATAAAATCCCCTTTTGTACCCCCTTTATCACAATTATGCATAGAGAATAATTGCATCATGTATCTCTTTTGAGGTAAAAATGCAAATATCTCTGATTTTCTTTAATTTCTGCTTGTGCTTTCTATTTATTCAAAACTAGAGGCCCAATGCACGAAATTCGTGCAAGGGGCTTGGCCCTCATAGCCCCAGTTTCGTCTGGAAGATCGTCTGGAAGGACGTCCGGTCTAATTAGCATATTATGCATTTATTATTATAGATATCAAATACATTTTAAATGATTCAAACCAATTCATGTATTTCTTCCAAAACAATAATTTGTTTTCTTGAGACTGACTTCTAGAATGCAACTAAAAAAGCCTTTATTTAAAAGGATGGATTTAGGGATGGGAAAAGATCTGGGCACTCAAAGAGATTCTGTTTCTATTGATTTTGAAACTGTATTATGGAATGTTGTTCTACCACTTACTTAGAAAACTTACTTAGAAAACTAGTCTCTCATAAATACATCATTGAGTTAGTTTATCCAGATTTTACCCAGAAATTTAAAAATAGTGTAATATTCAACACTCCTAGTTTTCTTCTCTCTACCCAATTCTGGTATTCAGTGAAGCCAGTTTTTAAGATGAGACATTTCAATTCTTTGAGCCAAAAAAAATCTTTTATCAAAGTCATAAGTTCTTTGAGTCAAAATAGTCTTTCTTATTTTATTGAGATAAAGTTCACAAAATAAAATTCATCTTTTTGACTCCTTTAAAGTTTATAATTCAGTGGTTTTTAGTATATTCAGAATGTTGTGCAACCATCACCACTATCTAATTCCAGAACATTTCCATCACCCCAAAAGAAACCCTGTACCTCCCAATTCTCTTTGCCAACCTCTAGTAATTACTAATCGATTTTCTGTCTCTATGGATTTGCCTGTTTTGTATATTTCACCTACATGGAATCATATAGTGTGTGACTCCTTTCACTTAGCATAGTGTTTTCAAGGTTCATCCATGCTGTAGCATGTATCAGTCTTTCATTTTATTTTATGGCCAAAGGCAATGTATGGATACAGTGGTTCTCAACCTTCTGGCCCTTTAAATACAGTTCCTCCTGTTGTGACCCAACCATAAAATTATTTTCATTGCTACTTCATAACTGTAATGTTGCTACTGTTATGAATCATAACGTAAATATCTGATAGGCAGGATGGTCTTAGGCGACCCCTGTGAAAGGGTCCTTCGACCGCCAAAGGGGTCGCAACCCACAGGTTGAGAACCACTGAAGCACATTTTGCTTATCCAGTCATCAGTTGATGGACATTTGGCTTGTTTCTGCTTTCGGGCTATTATGAATAATTCTGCTATGAATATTCATGTGCAAGTTTTTGTGTGAACATATATTGCCAATTCTCTTGGTTTTATACCTAGAAATGGAATAGCTGGGTCGGATGGTAACTCTTATGTTTAACTTTTTGAGGAACTATCAAAACATTTCCACATTAGTTGTATCATTTTACATAAAAATATTTGACATATATTTTCTGTATGTGTGCAAAATATGTTTTTCTATACTAGAGGGTTCCTTTCCTACTTTCAAACAGTAAAAATAGCACTCAAGTGAATTTAATTCGGATTTTCAAGAAAAACAATTAAATAGAAGAAAATTCCACTTAGAGAAATGAAGCAATACTTTTTATGCAAGCATTTTATGTATATATGTGTATACAGATACATCTTTTTACTTCTCAAAAATATATTTGCCATATAAAGAATTTGAGAGTATTTTTATTTTTAAGAATAAAAATTGATATTTATTCAGTTTAGCTACCTACCACTAAGGAAAGATTACTTTGTTTTGTTTCAAAAAATATTTTCATCACTAACTATGAACAAGGAAAGTAATTATTTCAACCTTATAATCCATACTGTGTTTTAAGGTATATGTTTATATTTACCATGTACAGACTTTAAACCTCACTTATGAATGGAATCATCTGGAAGAGAAGACTAAGGACTCAGACTGGCTGTGCAGTAAGCCATGCACATGGAGTTAGTAAGATGCTCTTTCAGATGGCTCAAGCTCTTGGCCACAAAGCCCTGGTGAGTATCCTCAGTGCTTTTATTCAACAATAATGCTTCCTCAATGTTTTTTTTTTTAATTATTTTATTTATTTCAGAGAGGAAGGGAGAGGGAGAGAGAGATAGAAACATCATTGATGAGAGAGAAACATTGATCAGCTGCCTCCTGCACGCCACCGACTGGGGATCGAGCCCAAAACCCAGGCATGTGCCCTTAACCAGAATCGGACCTGGGACCCTTCAGTCCATAGGCCGACACTCTATCCACTGAACCTAACCAGCTAGGGCTCTATGTTGGTTTTATAGGTATGAATTATATGAATTCTTCATGTGTCAAAAAGTTAGTCATTCCAGAAATCTATGGGTTATGCCTGCCATTTTGCATCTCATTTTTATTATTAAACACAAATCCTTTCTATTCTCCCTGAATTGCACCCACATACTCTTACCGAATGGGAAGGTGCCCACTTAAAGGCTGCAGGTCTGGCTCTTACACACTGGGTTTGAAGAGCAAAAAGTCTCCTTTATGTCCAGAACAGCAGAGTCCCTATAACTAGCAGAGTTAGTTCAATGCATTTCATGAGTGTGGTAAACAGGATACATACCCTCGAAGAAGTCTACATCCTAATCCCATGACTATGTTTTGGTTTGTGGCAAGGGAGACTTACAGTCGCATGTAGAATTAAGATTGCTAATCATCTAACCTTTCCAGGGGGAGATTATCTTGGATTATCAGGGTGGATCCAGTATAATCTGAAGGGCCCTTCGAAGTAGGAGAAGGAGACAGGAGAGTGAGAGTCCAAGAAGGGATGTGGTAGAAGAGGAGGAGGTCAGAGGGATACAGCAAGAGAGAGACTTGACCTCCCCCTGCTGGCGTTGAAGATGGAAGCAAGCACGAGCCAAGGAATGTGGGCAGCCTCTAGAATCCAGACAAGGCAGGGAAACCGACTCTCCCTTGGCATCTCCAGAAGGAACACAGCCCTGCCAATGCCTTGATTTTCGCCGGTGAGACCCATTTCGGACTTCTGACCCCCAGACCATAAGATAATGAATGTGTGTTATGTGTTAAGCCTCTGACTTTGTGGTAATGTGTTATAGCAGCAGTAGGAAGCTAATATGATATTGTTACAAGTGACTAAAAGAGACTTTGGGAGTTAAGTCAGAGAAACATTAAATAATGAAAAATATGAAAAGTTTTCAAGCTGATGAACACGTATTTTGGGCAATGAAGGAGGAGAGGATGGTGGAAAGGAGCATGTACTTATCAGAAGTGCAATCAAGTCTTACTTGTTTGAAGAGGATATGGAGGAAACTGCAAAGTAATCTTAATTTTGAATGGTTTGTTAAAGAGCTCATTATTTTTAAACATATACTGCAGGAGGAGAGGAAGGAGAGAGTGATGGGACTCAAACCTGACCTGACCGCCTCCCCGCTCCACCATCCCCCCGAATTGGTACCAGTCTGTCTGTGACTTTTTGAGAACAATATTCAACATTTCTGAGTCCCTTTGCATTGGGTAAAATGTGGAAAAACATATCCTGGCTACCGTTTTAGGGAGACTTTATATATATCCTAGAGGCCCGGTGCACAAAAATTTGTGCACTCAGGGAGGGTCCCTCAGCCGGACCTGTGCCCTCTCGCAGTCTGGGACCCCTCGGGGGATGACCACTTGCTGGCTTAGGCTTGCTCCCCAGGGGATTGGTACTAAGCTGGCAGTCAGACATCCCTCTGGCAACCCAGGAGCCCTCAGGGGATGTCCACTTGCCAGCAGGGAGCAGGCCTACGCTACAGTCGGACATCCTTAGCACTGCTGAGGAGGCGGGAGAGGCTCCTACCACCACCGCTGGCAGCCATCAGCTTGGCTTGTGGCTGAGCAGAGCTCCCCCTGTGGGAGCGCACTGACAACCAAGGGGCAGCTCCTGCATTGAGTGTCTGTCCCCTGGTGGTCAGTGTGTGTCATAGTGACCAGTCATTCCCAGTTGTTCTTCTGCTAGGGTCAATTTGCATATTACCCTTTTATTATATAGGATAGAGGCCTGGTGCACGGGTGGGGGCCAGCTGGTTTGCCCTGAAGGGTGTCCCAGATCAGGGTGGGGGTCCCGCTGGGGTGCCTGGCCAGCCTGGGTGAGGTGCTGATGGCTGTTTGCAGGCTGGCCAAGCCCCCCAGTGGGGGCCCTCACCCCATGGAGGTTTGGCCCTCCTGGGTGAGGGACTTTTGGCTGTTTGCAGGCTGGCCACAGCACCCAGCCACCCAAGCTCCCAGTGGAGGCTGGCTGGAAGCAGGTATCTGGGATTTATTTATCTTCTATAATTGAAACTTCGTTGCCTTGAACGGAGGCCACAGCCGGCCAGGGCAGGCGGGAAGCTTGGCTTCCTCCATTGCCGGGGCAACCAAGCCTCCTGCTTGCTCCAGCTGCGTGGCTGCCAGCCGCCATCTTGGTTGGGTTAATTTGCATATAGTCACTCTGATTGGCTGGTGGGCATGGCTTGTGCGTAGCGGAGGTGCTATCAATTTGCATATTTCTCTTTTATTAGATTAGATGAAGGCCTGAACTTCTATAATATGTAACCTGTCCTCATTTACAAATGCCCAACGTGGTGCAGAGCCACTTAACAAACAATGGTTGTAAACACTTTAACTTGATTGAAACCAGTTTATTACTGTGTTTCATACCTCTTTCACTTTTTTATTCTCTTAATTCACTTAGTTGCTTCACTGAAATGCCAACCTTGCCTTTTTGGGGATTTTCATGAATTCAAATAGAAGGGTTGGGAGAAGGGGGACTTCAGTGTGAAAATCTGTAAGTGTGGCTAAACCAGCCTATGTTTCCTGTGGTCCAGCCAGGGCCTCCCCAAGGGGCATGGCTCTGTGGGTGTCTGTGGTGTTTACCAGCATCTCAGCACAGGATGAAAGAGCAGAGGGTGGAGAAGAAGGCTCACTTAGGATGCGAGGGTTTAGTGAGGAGATGACTATGCAGAACAAAGGACAGGCTGGCAGAGAACTCACGGCCCAGGCTGGGGCCTTTCTCCCACCCGTGGGGATGATGTGACTGGAAGTCCCAACTCCATCATAGCTGTTTCAAGGGCAAATATAGATGCTCTTGGACAAATATAAGACCAAAGCCAATGATTGTGAATGTTTAGTGGTCACCTTGGTCAGGCCCAGCTGCTCTGACAAACACCATAGACTGCATGGCAACAGGAATTTATTTTTCACAGGTCTGCAGGCTGCAAGTCCAAGATCAGGGTGTCAGCAAGGTGGATCTGGGGTGGGCTCTCTTCCATGTTGCAGACTGCTGACTTCTCCTTGTATCTTCACATGGTGGAAAGAGGGTGGGAGAGCTCTCTGGGACCCTTTTATTAGGACACTAATCCCATTCATGAGGACTCCATCCTCTTGACCGAATTCTATCCCTGAGGCCACATCTCATAATACTATCATATTGGGGTTAGGATTTCAACATATGTATTTGAGGGACACAAATATTCAGACCACACAGTGGTCCCTTTTGGTTCATCTCTCCTCTGTTAAAATTTGCTTATAATAATGAAGTTACTCTAATTAGATTTCTGCCTCAATAATAAGACCCTGAACTACCTAACTCTTCCCTAACTAGTCTATATTATTTCCACTGCCTTCCAAACTATCTCCCTGTCCAGCTAGGTTTCCTTCCCTCCTACCTCCTTCCAGCTGGCTTTCCTTAATGCCATTCGGCATGCACTGTCTTTGCACCATCCCTGAGCAAAGTCTCTCCTCTCTAGTTTTCATTCTGAGAGTCATTTTCCTTCACTCATCTATCCATCCAGGCCTCACCTTCAGTGTCTCCATGGTACCCAGCACAATGAGGACCTCACTAAGGGGTGTGAGTACTTCTGGACTGATTAATAAGGGAAAAGATCATGAAGACCACTAGAGAGAGGACAACGTTTATCTTGTCACCAATGACAATCAGCTGGTGTCAACAGTCTATTAAATATAAGAAGTTTTCTAGAATTAATTCCTTTATTTATTTACTTATTTATTGTGGTTTGCATGAAAAGGGACAGTTTAAATTCATCTGCATTTTTGCTTTTTTGTAGGTCACTTATACTTATTCTCTTCTCTATGCAACTTGTATATGGGGTAAGTACATTAATTAGCTCTGATGGCATGCTGAAATTCACTTTATTGAATGCATTTTCTTTGTTATATTTTTAAGCAAGTAGCTCCCTGGGATTCAGTTTTCTCATCTGTAAAATGAAGTGTTGGACTAGATGAACTCTAAAGTTTCTTTTATCTTTTACAGTCAAGACTGCTTAGCAAACTGCCTCCAAATGATATTGGAGATATTTTTATTTTATAATATAATCCTTTCTTAAAAACATTTTTTGGACAGGGCCAGGAAGCAGCTGGGCCACTTCATGATTAAATCAAGAAATATAAGATTAAATTTGAAATTTTAACTCTGGAGTAAGATAAGCCTAGAACATTCTGTAATAAGATCTAAGAATCTAAGTTACTAAAAACCAACTTCAGATGTTTTTGGGAAATTCAATGGGCTGCCTGTAACTCAGGTCGATCTTAAGACAGCTGGGCTGCATTAAATCACTCTAGTGAACACATTTCTATCTCATCTCTCCAGCTCGGATCCACCCAGTCCAATTCTGTGATGCAAGTTATCAAAGCAAATGAAATAGAAAGCTTCTTTCTGTTCTCTTCTTATCAGTCAGGAGTAGAAGGCATTTGTGTTCAGAAATGAGAACTCTTGGTTCTTGGCTGTGACAATGATTGATCTCTTAACCTAGCCAAGACTCAGTTTATCCTGATTGAAGTAAAGATGATAAGATTTATCCAGCTCAGTTCACATGCACTTGAGAGCATCACCTGAAATAATAAATGAAAACACACTGAAATATATGTGTGTGGATTTTTCTATTTATCTTATTTGATATTCCTGTTTATTTTTGTATTATATTCTTTTTATTATTATGATGAAGGTTTACAGAGTCCTAAATTTCACTTCCTTTGTTCCTTATGTTCCATATGAATGAATTTGGTTCCTGAACCGAAAATCGTCCTGCTCTGGATTTTCCCAGCAGCCTGTGTATGCAGAGGTTCTGGAGTTCACACAGGGAGTGGCTATGCTATAGTTGGGTTGTAAAGGTGGAGATATAAATTGCTGCAGTATCAATGGGAGGCAATTTAACTTTCAAGATTTTAAGTGCACGTACCTGTTGACACCGGAATTTATCTTTTTGGAATGTATCATACATATTTACATTGACTTGTGCATAAAGATAATGCACAACAATACTAGTTGCCGGATACTGTTCAGTAGCAAAAGAAGGGAGATAGTTACATTTCCATCAGTAAAGACTGATTACACAAGTTAGAATACTTTGTAGCCAAATGTATTATTTTGGCATGATTTTGAAGACATCTGATTAAGTGAAACAGCAAGGCACAGGAAAATATACCACACCAAAAAGTTGTGTGTGTATGCATGTGATAATCATGTGAATGTGCTTATAAATACCCAGACACCAATTTGAGGAGATCAATTACCTCTAGGTGAGAGAATGGGAGGCCAAGATGGAAGAGAAAATGTCTTTTCCCATTATACTCTTTTGCACTATTTGGTGTGTTTTTTTTTTTAAAATCATGTGCATATGTTATTTATTTTTCAAAAAAGAAAATAGAGGTACAAATATAGGGCAGATGACTAATCTATAAATTAATAACTTTATTTTCTTAAACTTTCTATGCAATAAATATTTATTTAAAAGTATCTATCATAAAATGGATCATGACTTTTCCTTTTTTCTCTTTGAAGAAGTTACATTGTTTTTAGAGAATGTCAGTATATTGCCAGTGAGTACAGTATATATTTTGAATGTTGACTTGTCTGAGATAGAGTCTTTATCTTCTTTTAATGGGTTCCTACAATCTGTTTTTTAAGATTCTTCCTCTATACATGCCTCCTCCTTTTCAAATGCTGTTTACTGGGCTGTGTCTAATGTAGAAGAACTTTGTAGAGACTAAAATCACCTCTTGCTTTTTTCTTTTATTGGTCCAAGTCAAAGCTTTACATACAACTATTTCTGTTTCTTTATTAGAATCTGCTGATCTATTTTAAATGGATTCTTCTCTGAATGTAACTTTGCTCCAAAATATCTCAGTGATGCTTGGCACAATGAAGTTAAAAAAAAAAAAACCAACACACATAAAGCAATACAACAACAAACTTGCCTTTATTATCAAGCCATTAAATCAACTGCCCCTCCTTTTTTCCTGGTTGTTTTGATATTTCACTGAACACATAGTAATGAACCCAACCTCAAATGAACCTAAGTGTTCAGACTAGTTGTTTTAATGCTTTCATGCTGTCCTGATCTGGCCCTGGGCATTTATTAATTTAATTTTCTTTTTTACCTTACCAAGGTTTTGAACTCTATGTTTCTACATCATAAATAACAGAGTTACTCAAAACTCAAGAGGCATCTATTTCTAAAACTTCAAATACATTTTTTAAACTTTAATTATCTAATTGCTTGGCTCTTGTCAAGGTTTAAATTCTTATATACTTTCAATGATCCATTAAGAGTTTTGTTTATAAGGATGTCTTTTCATTATTGCTTAATGTAAAGTTATTTTCTTTTGGATTGTTTCTGAGTATAATTTTCCTGAAAAAAAGTCTAAATTATGTGATTGAAAAGGAAAAAAAACATGCTAGATAGATTCCTTTCCCTCCCATATACATATATTTATATATGTGCATGTTCATATACATATCTATGTACCTACATATAAAACTTCTGATGGAAGTTTTATATATATATATATATATATATATATATATATATATCAGAACTATAAATATTGGTTTAACTGTTTTGTTTCCCCATTATACATTAATCTAAAGACTTAAGTTTACAGCCTTGAGTTTAAACCGATCTATCAGTTACAGAAATGTGTGGTTAATACACGCACACTGCAGTGAGCACTGGGCCTGGCTGGATCATGCTTTTCTGGCATTTGCATTAATGCCCTCAGCTCCTGGCACCTGGAGCTGCTTTAGGCACCACTCTCCCAATTGCAGCCTGAGCCAGTGACAAAGCCCAGAGCTCATCTTCACTGCACTGTCATTGAGGAATCCACCTATGGAAACAGCTCCTCTGGAAATACACTTTTTTTGTATTGAAGGGATGGATGACTCTGGATACAGATAATGAGGATTTGTGAGAGCAGGGGACTAATTTCCCCCAAATTAGTGCATGTGTGTGTTTGGGGGAGCATTTAAGTTTAGAAAATACACGAGTCTTTAAAGAGAGTGTTGAAGAAAAGTCAGGTAATGTGGGGAAAAGACCCAAATTATTTAAGTTCAGGAGCTTTCCGGTTGAGAGACACCTTGGAGGAACCATCTTGAAGCATCAGCAAATTGTAGGAAGAACAATTTGTCACCAGAATGTTGACATAAGAGGGACTCCATAAAGGAGACATGCCCTAGCTGATCTCAGAAGTAAAACAAGAGAGTCCTGAAAAAGAAAAGAAGTCAAACTTATACTTTGAATTAGACATCATTGTGTGCTTATATTTCCCCTAACTACACAGTTTACACTCTAAGATCATCCACAACTTAGTAAATGAATCTTAAACTGGAGAGAGAAATGCCGAATGTTCTGGTGAAAGCCAATTAGCTTCAAAAGAGCCTTTTAGAAACCCTAGCTGACATACTGTATCCTGGCCCACATAGACTTTTACTCTTGCTCACAAAGTCATCAATCCTCTTTTTTATCAAGGCACAAGGTAAAGTCTCTGCCTTTTTGCCTATCGCTATTAGTCTTTTATTTTCACAGACTCAGAGGTAAAGGTATACTCTGGACTCCTCATGAGTTAGACAAAGCAAGCATGCTTGTTGTAACGCGTGTATCACGTAGGTGACTAAGGAATGGGTTGCATGTACTGAATCAGATGTTTCACCTTCCAGAGCGGAAAGAAGTTCACTCCTTGTGGAGGGAGAGATTGCTCTGTCTGCCAGTGCTTTCCTGAAAAAGGGTCTCGGGTAAGTGATGTAAACACCACAAGGACACTGGGGCGGGGGGTGGGGGGGTGGGGGGGTGGGGGTGGGGAATGGGCAGGTACTAATTAAAGGGCATAAAGTTTCAGTGAAGCAAGTTTGAGTAAGCTCTAGAGATCTGCCGTATAGCATTCTGTGTATGCTTCCTTAAACATTTGTTGAGAGGGTTAAGCTAGTGGTAAGTGTTCTTACCACAATAAATGTTTTTAAGAAATCAACATGGACAGCATTCTGAATTTTGAGCCATTGGGAATATTTAACATTAAGTAGTCCTGGATTCTCAGCATATTCTGGTAGTCGGCAATGTTTGCATCTTTTATAATCAAAGTTCTGTACATTCTGATAAGCAATCCCAATTACATTAGACCATGCATCAGGCTTAGCACACAGTCTGGGCAGCAGTGTTTCACCCAGTGATTTGCCAGCTGCAGAAAGGGTCCCATTGTTAAAGGAGACATCCTGGGTGGCTCTCTTGATACTCATGTTGCATATCAGCATTTTAAAGGCTCTGAAAAGGGCTGCAGTTAGTTTTGTTTGTTTTTTTTAAAGCTTTTTTAACTTTGTTTAAACTAGTGTTTCCAGACATTGGACTATAAGACTCTTTTTTGAATAACACCTGTTGAAATCCTGTGGAATAGTGATCCATAATAAAAGGAATAGCGGCATTTCTCACATATTTCTCATGTGCCAAGCACTGACTTCTCACAACAACTCTCTTATAGTCTTGTATTGACCTTTTGGTGCAGAAGACCGAGGCACAGAGCCCTGCAGTGTCTTGCTCAAGTCCACCCAGAGTGGTGCTTTTGATTACTACCCTAGACTCTCTGGTCTTGAATGCACAAGAACCCTCTTGGGTATAGTGGATCTATAAAACTCTCCCTTATATAGTGGGCAGCTGGCAGCCCACTAAATCATTTGTGCTAGATAATTAAATCAAAAATTCTTTGGATTAAAAATACTTCCACAATCTTACAGGGAAGGAGTGTGTTTCAGAAGCTTTGGACAGTGTTTGAGGCAGAGCGATGATTCTGTTGAAACATGTCCAAGTCGATCCTATGGGGCTGTGCATGAAGCTCTGAAAGCATGATTCGGTAAAGATCAGTCGGTATTCGGTAAATATTTCAGATAGGGGCTGAAATATTACGGTCCTGAGAGAAGGGACCATATGTTTCTCCCACAGCATCTGTTTATCTTCACCTGGTAGGTGTGCAATGTGTATGGGGTTCCTTTGTTCATCAACTGCCTTATTGAGCTTGGGGCAAATCCCTTCTTTTAAGCTGTTTAGTGTCTTCTTCAGTACTTCAAAGATTTCAGTGATCAGAATTTATCATGAGCTTTTTCAAGCCACTTTATGATATAATTTTTAATTTTTCATTACAGTTGACATATAATACGATATCAGTTTCAGGTATACGACATAGTGGTTAGACATTTATGGAGTGATCTCCCCAATAAGTCTAGGATGCACCTGGCACCATACATAGTTTTTATAATATTATTGGCTGTATTCCCTATGCTGTACCTTACATCTGCCTGACTATTTTTATAATTGGCAATTTGTACTTCATGAAATAATTTAAAAACAAAAGGTGCAAACCTCCAGTTATAGCATAAGTCCTGGGGCTGTAATGTGCAGCGTGGCGACTGTAGTTATTAACACTGTTCTCTGCATTTGAAAATTGCTAAGGAAGTAGATCTTAAAGATTCTCATCACAAGAAAAAAATTGGTAGCTACATGCGGTGATGGCTATTACCTAGACTTATTGTGGTGATCATTTTGCAATATCTACAAATATCAAATCATTGTGTTGTATACCTGAAACCAATATCATATTGTATGTCAATTATAACTCAATTTTTTAAAAGTAGGGACACTAAAAACTAGCACTCTAAGAAATGCTTTAGCCTTTTCCATGTAAATACACACATTATTCAGGATAAGAAGGCTGGTTTTTGTGACGTTGTTAATATAAACATATTAAGATTGTATACATAAAAAAGAAAAGAAATCAGTGCATCTAAATTTGAAGACTCTTTGAGCTTGAGACCCTAGAAATATGGATTGATCAACTCTGTGGCAGGAAGGGGAAGGGGCACCACCCAACAGAGAGGACCAGCTGCTTGGATAAAGCCAGCTTGGTGTGGTCCTCCGATTTAAATGAGGCTGAGAGTTGTTTTATCAGGGACATTTGGCAACATTTAGAGACTTTTTTGGTTGACACAACTGGGTGGAAGAGGGTGCTACTGGTTCTAGTGGGTGGAAGCCAGGGATTCCGCTCAGCATCTTACCACACACAGGACAGTCCCCACACCAGACTTTCTGTCCCCAAATGCCAATAGTGCCAAGGTTGAGGGACCCTGCCCCAATCCTACAATATTTTGTAAGGCCACCATAATATTATTTCTGTCTGTCAATACAAGGAACAGAGTTTCCAAGAGTTTGAAGTACTTGCTTGTATAGGGAAGAAGCAGGGCACACACCTGGTGTCTGGCTTCCACCCAGCATTTCCCCCAGGATCAAGGAGAAGATGATTACACAAAGGTTCAGACGCCGGTTCTAGTCATACCTTGTGAGCTCAGGTGGACACTCAAGCTGCCCAAGCCTTGGTTTTTTCGTATTTACACCATGGCCCCTTTCTTCTCGGTTTCCTTGGGCTCTTCAACAGTCACAAGTAATTGCATATGTTGAGGGTGTACTGTGTGTCCTATAACACAGTCATCAGCCCATGGTTAGGAGGGCTCCTGGCTCAGGCTGCTGTCGGTGTCCCTGATTCTGGGTGGTCAGGGATTGCTGTGTGCGGAACACTGGTCAACCTCTGGCCTTCCTGAGACAGATGGTCCCATGAGAAAGCTGCAAGTTGCTGGGGAGTCTACCAGCTGGGAATCTGGGAGCGTGACTTGTGCATAACTGGAGGTGGTTTGGAAGGCGGGCTTCCCACGTCCTCAGCAGCCAGCCAACTAGCATACCATTTCTTGTGCCGTGTTTACAGCTCAAGGTGGGCTATGAAAATAGGAATATACCGAATTCTGGAGGTTTGAGCATCTGTTCGAGGCAGCACAGCCATTAGGAGCTTAGACAGGCATTCCTAAGAAAGACTATGTACTCCTTATGGCTTACTGCCTGAGAGAGGAGTTTGTTCAAGCCCCAGATCAAAACTGCTGTCTGTGTCTAAAGCCATTGTGGGAAGCCAGGCTGCCCCCGCCCTGGGATGACTGAAGTTAGGGTTTTAACTGGGCACTGAAGCTTGAGGTTGACGTGGAGCTGGGACATGTCCAAGGGCAGCTCCCCCAATGCCTACAGAATGAAGTTCAGTGTCACCAATGTACGGCTGGAGGTTGAGTCTAACCTCAATAAGTGTTTCATCAGTAATCACTACTGCTTCCCCCTGATCCTCTCCAGCTGTCAGTCAGGCCCTTTACCCTCCCTTGAATATTATCTGAACATTCTCACTTCTCTGCCCTTTCCACTTCCAGTCTGCGTCTATCTCTCCTGCCCTCCCCAAAGGAACTCAGTGGAGATGCCTCCTTCCCCCATAAGCCTCCTGGCTAGTCCAGCCAGTGTGGATGCTCCCTGGGGGGCACCTGCTTTCCTTCACTTCTCATACCCTGACGGTGCCTCCTGCCCATAGTGGACACTGTAGAAATCTAAGTTGCCTACTTTTGTTTCTCTCCTTTGAGAACAGGGTGGGGGGGATCATTTTTTTGGTACTTCTTTGAGATGATCATATTAGGTGGCACCTAAAAGGTAGTTAATATACATAAATCAATAAATTAAAATTCAGACTCTAGCTTGGATAGGGTTCAGGATCCCGAGCTGGTGGCCTGGCTGCAGCGTGGGTATGGGGACACCTGCCACATCCAAGAAAAAGGGAACGGAATTAGTGGGGAGTATTTTCCCCAGTCTTCCCCGCCCCACAACACCTAAATCTGTTATTAAATGAGTCATTACACATATTTCAAATTCCCTTGTGAATTTCAGGTAGGGCCAGTAATGAGCACTTGGTGCAGCAGCAACAAATATGACCACAAACTTGCTGCACTTGGACCATCTAAGGGTTCAGTATCATCCCAGAAAGAACTGGAGTCTGAGGTGGTCTCTTTCAGGCTCGAGCCCTCACCTGGGAAATAAGGGTTTGTATCAGAGGGCTGGTGCTGTTCCTCGCAGCTCTAGCAGCCTGTGGTGCTAGATAGGGGGCATGGCTTCTCATATATAATAGCCGCTTAACTGGCTTCCCCAAATATTTTGACTGTCATAGCATCTCTCCAAACTCCATGATAATCCCTCTTTAAGGATGTGATGAGGTGGCGTTGGGCAGAATTCAAAATTATTCATGATCAGTTTCAAGGGAGAAAATGTCCATGTCCTTTGATGGTTCTCTCCTTGAAGGGAAAATCACATGTTTTTATAGGCTAGGATGAAACCTTTTAGAAGTTCTGTTTTATGGCTAGCATGATAATAAAGACACTTTCTATAGTTTTTTTCTGAAATAAAATATATCCACATTGTTTCCCACTCAAAAAGTACAGCAACCATTAAATCAATACAACTTTATAATTTAGTGGTTTTACGTACAAGGAGGTCAAATGGCTTAAAAGTCAAGACCCGTCTCAGTTATTTTTGGTATGAAAATGAAAATCACATATGAACAATTCAGACTTTCCTTTGGGGATTTCAAATCACTGAAAAATGTCCTCAGAGTATTTTTCCTGAATCCCACTCACTTATTCTGTACACTTCTAAGAGCCTGTATTTCATGATAAAAATGGAATTTACTTGGGAAGTTTTAATAATTGTTAACTTTTTTTATTAAGTTATCTGCACACAAAGTTCTAGAACTGAGTCTTTATCACTCACACAGCTGGACTCTAGTTCAGCCTGTTAAGCGGTTCAGAGCAGTTCTTTTTATGTCCTAAAGCTCATGTAGTCAATTATGTTACATTTTGCTGTAAGCAAGTTCCAGTGACAGCTGAGAAGTTGGCAGATTTGGTCTGCCACTTGGGTATGGCAGGTGTCCCCACACCCACACTGCAGGAGAAAAATGTATTTCTCCTTTCAAATACAGATTTGGTTTGCCACTTGGGTATGGCAGGTGTCCCCACACCCACACTGCAGGAGAAAAATGTATTTCTCCTTTCAAATACAGATTTGGTTTGTGTCAGACCCAGTGCCAACAAAGGACAGCAAGTGGGAGGGGACCATAGGGAGCTGGACACTACATTTGTCATATAAAGGCATCAGAATTAAAAAACAAAAACAAAAACAAACAACAACAACAACAACAAAAAACAGTACCTGCCCGACTAGAGTGCTCAGTGGTCACCACCAGTTCGATTCCTGGTCAGGGCACATGCCCGAGCTGTGGGCTCAATCTCCAGTAAGGAGCATGCAGGAGGCAGTCCATCAATGTTTCTCTTTCATTGGTGTTTCTATCTCTCTATCCTTCTCCCTTTCCCTCTCTAAAATCAATAAAAACATATTTAAAAAAAAACACAAAAACAGTGCCTAACAATTAACAAGTGTCACAGTAGAACTCAGCCTGCCAGCTGCCAGTTTATAATTTTGACTTACCTTGTTAACATGTTTTCCCTGACAGGAGTTGTTTACATTGATTTTTGGAGAATGAAAAACTTGAAAAAGTGAAAAGAATAAATCTTTAGTTGTGGGATTTTTTATTTTTTTGCAGGTGCCTGAGGAAGTATTCTTGAACAGGGTGTGAGGATCTGGGAGGCAGAGGGAGGAGACATACCTATCATTTTATACTATTTGGCTTCCTAATCACAGTGGGGCAGGAGCAGTAGTAGCTGGTATCTACTTGGAAGAATAACTGCAACTAGCATGGCTCTCGAGGCACTGACGAATCCCTCTCTTTAACTCCAACATTTGTGTTAGAGAAACAGCTTATATTTGCCTTCCGTGCTTTGGAATGCATCATTTTCCAAACAGGCCAAGTGTGCAGATCCTCCCTCAAGAATCCTAGTTGCAGTTTGGGTCTGAAGGTCGATTTGGGACTGTCTGCCCAGTCAGTCACCTCATTAAGTGTGATTTGCAGCGAGCCTTTGGTCTCCTCACGTGGGGTTCAACTCCATAGCAACCACTGCGGAGCTCTGTGACCCAGCATAAACCCAGGCGAGACCAGCGCAGAGCTCAGCAAATGTGGGACTATGCTGAACTCGAGAGGATCAAGGTCATTACCAGAGTGGAGGCAGCCTTGTTGGTCAGAAATAGGGGTTACATACAGGTGTCTCCCAAAGCAGTGTTTGTGACTCTAAGAACACTCTCGTGCAAGGGGAAAATTCTGTGAAAATGAGTTAAAAAGCTGAAATCCAAAGTTTGTAGGAAAGAAAAATATATTTTTCCTTTCAAATACTATTTTCAATAAATTGGGATGAGAGCCACAGGGAAAACAGCTATGTCTGCAAGGTGCTAATATTTTCACTCCTCTGTCCTACAGTCTTATCTGTAATTCCTTCAGCAAACAGCCCCTGAGCCTTCTGCATGTGCCAGGCGTCTATGTGCTGGGAGGCCTTGATGGTAAAGAAGAAAGTGCCTGTGGCCTGGAGCTCAGAGCCCACCAGGAATAACCCTCCAGCTGTTACTTCTGGTGCCTGCTGAGTGCCAGGCACCATTCTAGGCAGACAACGATCCTTGCTCTTTCCCTGGGTGCACAGTTTGGTGCCCTAATTTGGTCTTGCATAGAAGCATGTGTGGGTGGGATGGGGCAAGGGAACTATGGGTTAACACCTCTGCTTGGACTGGGTGGAATCAGACGTCTCTTAGCAACAGCCTGGAAGAAGCATGTCCCATTAGTTCTTGTTGTTCTTAACAAATTGCCACATGTTTGATGGCTTAAAACAATAGAATTTATTTATTCACAAGATATAGAGGGCAGAAGTCCAAAAGCAAGGGCACTGCCATACACCCTCCACAGACAATAGGGGAGAATCATTTCCTTGCCTCTTCTAGTTTCTGGTGGCTGCCAGCGTTCCTTAGCTTGTGGCTCTATCACTCCAGTGTCTGCCTTCATCTTTCCACCACCGTCTCCTCTGTGTGTCTGTATCAAATTCATCTGTATCCCTCTTATCAGGATTCATATGATGGCACTTAGGGCCCATCTGAATAATCCGAGGTAAACTCTTTATCTCAAGATCCTTAACTCTATCACATCTTTTCCATCTAAAGTAATAACCACAGGTTCTGAGGATTAGCATGAGCACATATCTTTTTGTGGCCACCATTCAACCCACCACCAACTGAGCAGAGAGAATAGTCTCTATTCGGGCCCTGGAATGGCAAAAAGACAGGCTGGCATGTTTGAGGGACCCAAGGTGGCCACCAAGGTTTGATCAGAGTAGGTGAGGTAGCAAGTGGCATGAGATGCAGTTGGAAAAATGGATCTAGGTTATCCTGGGTGATGAGGGAGGCTGTGGAAGACTTTAGAAAGAGTGGAGGCAGGTTGAATTTATGTGGTAAGAAGATCATTCTGGCTGCTGTTTGAAGAGTAAGTGGGTGCAACAATGTTAGGAAAAACTTGTTAGGAGTCTGCTACAGGTGGGAGGTCATGGGGGCTTAAGGGGTGAGTGTGGAGGTGGGGGGAAGTGGGTGGGCATCGGGAATATTTGGGAGGCAGAATTGATGGGAAGGAGAGGGTGACTCCATGTGGGACAGTTAGGGGTGGGTGGCAGAGGCGCCTGGAAGGACTCTGATGAAGTGTGAGCGGCTGTGTGCGCAGTCATGTACGGCTGACTTGCACACTTCAGGGGATGTCATGAATCCCAAGTCTAGGTTTGGATTTATGGAGCTTGAGGTCAGTTGGATAAGTGACCAGGACTCATAGAGAGGGTTTAAGTGATGTTATAGTGTCACCTAGTGGCTTAATGTTTGAATTCACCATCAAGCATGAAAAAAGCAGGAGAGGTGTTGCTGAATGCTTTTTTTGTTAGTTTTAATTATAAAAGTCTGAATTGATTCAGCATTCCATACGTGTATGTGTAAAATTTCTACTGTGCAAGGCAGCGGCCAAGGCTCAGGTAATAACTGAGCCCCTGGCCTCAAGAAGCTTGCTATAAGACATTGATGAGCACTTAGGTGCTTATTGTTTCAGGGTGGATATGAGAGTTCATAGGAGAGTGAGGTTCTAATGCAGCGGTTCTCAACCTATGGGTCGAGACCCTTTGGCGGTCGGACGACCCTTTCACAGGGGTCGCCTAAGACCATCCTGTATATGAGATATTTACATTACGATTCATAACAGTAGCAACATTACAGTTATGAAGTAGCAATGAAAATAATTTTATGGTTGGGTCACAACATGAAGAACTGTATTTAAAGGGCCAGAAGGTTGAGAACCACTGTTCTAACGACTGGGATAAAAAGGGAAGCAGTACCTTTGTAGTCGGAGAAAATGGGTTTGAATCTCTGCTTCCCCAGGTGATGGCCAGGTGGCCTCAAGTCACTTGATTCATCTCTCTGGGCCTTGCTTCCTCCTTTGGGAACAGCATTTGATTTCTAGGGATGAGCAGGTCAGTGGCAGCCCAAATGACCGATTGAAGATTTTGGTTTTAAAAATGTACATATTCTCTTAGCTGTTGATTTCTTGTACCAAGTTGTGAAATAAAAATCATTTGAACATAACCCTGCTTGAGAGATGCGCCTGACATAGCCCATTCATATGGGCCAGAATCCTAAAGGAATGCTCTGGCCTCGGAGAGTCGGACAAAGGGATGGCCTTTGTCTGTTATTTGTACAGCTGGCCCCGAGCCTGACGCTGCTGCAGCCACAGTGGGGAGGCGCGGATCTGGTCTGAGACTCGGTGCCAGCCAGCCTTTGAGTAGAGAGAAGGATGGCCTGGTGGCTTCACCTGGCATGCCAGTTTCCTCAGCTGTCAGCCAATTGTTGTTTCTGGAGGCAATGAATCTGCTCTCTGACTTCACTGTATCTCACTGAAAGTAGTAAACCACAGGGGCCATTCTGGGTCAACAGTAGCACCAAAAAAATAAAATAAAATAATTATTAAAAATAAAAAAACAAAAACAAAAAAAGTCAGGGCACCATGTGTGAGAGCCAGTCATTCCACGGTGCATGCTTTTTTGTTGTTGGATTGAATACTGTGGAGCAATTCATTGTAGAGCCCATTATGGTTCATGGGTAGAGGATGCATGTTAGGAGCAGAATATTTATTTAAACTCTTTTTTTTTTACAAAGATAAAAAATTTCTGTGGTTATTTAATGATTCTTTTGTAGTGGAAATGCCTGTTCTGGGCCTGCTACCTATGCCTGTTTATCATGACGTTAATCCTATTATCTACACTAATAAAAGAGAAACCTGGTAATTAGCATACGACCGCTACCCTTCTCATTGGCTAATCAGCATATCCTTATGCAAATTAACTGTCAGCCAAGATGGCGGCTGGCAGCCATGCACTGAAGCAAACAGGAAGGCTTGCTTGCTCCAGTGACTGCGGACTCCAGCGTTCCCCGCCTGACTTGCTGGCCTCTCAGCTGCAACTCTAAGCAACTATGTTGCAAATATAGAAGATAAACAAAATCCCAGAAACCGGCTTTCAGTCAGCCAGGCTTCAGCCAGCCTGACTGCAACATTGTATCAATGTTTTCAGCAGCAAGGCCTCAGAGCTAAAGCTGGCCCAGAATAAAAAAAAGAAAAAAGAAAAAAAGGAGCAGTTGGGAGCGTCAGTCACTCGCTTCCGGAAAACAGCCCTCAGCCCCTCAGCCAGACTGGCCAGGCACCCCAGTGGGGACCCCCACCCTGATCCAGGACACCCTTCAGGGTAAACCAGCCGGCCCCCACCTGTGCACCAAGCCTCTATTCTATATAGTAAAAGGGTAATATGCCTCCCGGCACCGGGATCAGCGGAGCAGTGAGGCCTCACGGCACCGGGATCAGCGTGACAGGGGGCAGTGCCCAAACCCCTTGATTGCCCTGCGGCTCTGTGAGTGACAGGGGGCGGGGCCACAACCTCCCTATCTGCCCTGCTCTGTTCGTGACAGGGGAAGGTGCCCCAACCCCCTGATCAGCCCTGCTCTGTGCCTGATAGGGGGGAGCTCCCCAATCCCCTGATCGCCCTGCGGCTCTGTGTGTGACAGGGTGCAGCGCCCCAACCCCCTGATCGGCCCTGCTCTGTGTGTGACAGGGTGCGGCACCCCAAGCCCCCCCCCACAGGCCCTGCTCTGTGTGTGACGGGGTAGAGCCATAACCTCTCCATCGGCCCTGCCCTGAGTGTGACAGTGGTGGCACCCGAACCCCCTGATCAGCCCTGCTCTATGGGTGATAGAGGGCAGCGCCCCAACCCCCCCACCACGGGCCCTGCTCTGTGTGTGACAGGGGAGAGCCATAACCTCCCCATTGGCCCTGTCCTGAGTGTGACAGGGTGCAGCGCCCCAACCTCCTGATTCGCCCTGCTCTGTGTGTGACAGGGGGCGGTGCCCCAACTCCCCTATCGGCCCTACTCTGTGAGTGACAGGGGGGAGCTCCTCAACCCCCTCATGGGCCCTGCTCTGTGTGTGACAGGGGGGAGCTCCTCAACCCCCTGATGGGCCCTGCTCTGTGTGTGACAGGGTACGGAGCCCCAACTCCCCAATCGGCCCTGCTCTGAGCCTGACCAGGGGCTGCACCTAGGGATTGGGCGTGCTCTCTGACACCCGGGAGCAGGCCTAAGCCAGCAGGTCGTTATCTCCCGAGGGGTCCCAGACTGCGAGAGGGCACTGGCTGGGCAGGGGGACCCCCCCTTCCCACCCTCCCCCCCCGAGTGCACAAATTTTTGTGCACTGGGCATCTAGTCTATAATAATAAACGCATAACATGCTAATTAGACCAGATAGCCAAACAACCTTCTGGATGACCTCCTGGATGAAGCTGGAGCTGCAAGGGTTGAGCCCCTTGCACAAATTTTGTGCATTGGGCCTCTAGTAGTTCAATAAATAAGCTCAAATAACTATTCATAGCCATCGTTGTTGTTGTTTTTTTTTTTTTTTTTTAGTATTTCCTACTTCATTTTTTAAAAAATCTTTAGTATTGAAAGTATTACATAATTCCCCCTTTTCCCCCCATTGACCCCTAGTAGCCCATCTGCTATCCCCACCCCAGGCCTTCACCACCCTATTGTCCATGGGATTTGCATATACACATACAAGTTCTTTGGTTGATCTCTTCCCACCCACCCAACCTTCCCCACCTTTTATATGACATGACTGAATGAAATGGAATTACTGTCTCCATTGTGGGGATAAATTACTTACTCAAATTGGGTGAATGAGCAGTAACTATTTCGAAGATTGGTATTTGGGAAATTTTCATGAGCAGCTTTCTGACAGATTTAATGCTGTTGTAGAGGTTTAATGTATTTCTTTACATTTTTATCCTATAGAAAAATTCTTGTTAATATGAAAACACAGCATCAAATATAAAACAACGAAGTCATCCAAAGGCCGTTGAAATGTAGGCATGTAGTGTTTTATGGTAGTTTTTCCAATTGCAAAGTAGGGGTTGTATTTGATGTTTAATATGGATTTAATGTGGTTGAAACTAAGGCACAAGAAGGCCCTTGTTCTACTCAACCACAAAGAACACCAACTTCACTGCATTTAGGGTCCTTTGCTCAGGTGGGGTGGTGTTCTACTCCTGGGGGTGGAGCCATCCTCGCAAGTTCCCAGAGCTGCTCTCAGCCAAGCCCTGGGGATGACAGTTCAGCAACAGGAGGAAGCTGCTCCTTCCCGGTTACAGGGACTTCCCTTGGGGTGGGTAGGTGGGGTCTGACCGAATTATTTTATTTTTTAAATTTATTTTTATTGTTGGAAGTATTACAGATGTCTCCGTTGTTTTTTCTCCCATTGACACCCTGCACCCCGCACCCACTCCTCCCAGGCCTTCACCACACTATTGTCTGTGTCTGTGTTATTTTGTTAAGCATGTATTGCCCTCTACCTTTCTTACCACCATGAGGATAAAGAGATGATCACAGGAACAGGTGAGAAGTGTTGTTAGAGAGGTGTCTTGGACAGGCATCCGATTCTGAAGGGATTCTGAAGGGTGTGGGGGAGAGGGCAGGAGATGGGGAGTTTTTCCCTGGGGCATTGAGAGATGACTTGGGGAGGGGGGTGAGAAGGGACACTTCTGGACAGAACACCACAGTCTGTGAAGGAACAGAGCTTGTTCAGAAATGCAAGGAAGTCAGAGTAGCAGAGGAAGGGCAGGGAGGAGGAGGAGGTGGGAGGAAGAACTTAATGCAGACAGCCATTCCTGATTTATTTCTCTATGGAAGTGTTTTAGACGGCTCTTTCTCAGGTCAGGACACAGTGCTGTACTGAATGGAGGTCCATTATTCTTACACTGCGTTAAACATTCCTTTCCTTTTTTTCTTTCCCCTCCGAAGTTCCGGTAGCTCACTGGATTTGGCCTTTCGGGTCTAAAATGAAACACACTGGAGAGATTTATAGCCAGTTAATTGGCTGTCTCTTTCTCAGTTACCCTTGACTGTGCAAACATGCATTTTGTTGTTCCTAAATAATACAGCACTCACAAAAGATAATGTAAGAGTTTTTGTATAAATTAAATGTAAGACAAAAAGATAAACTTAATGAAAAAGCAGTTATTTCCTGAGCCTTACATTTAGGAAAAATGGGAACTTTTAAGATATGTTGATTAAGTAACCAAGTAAGATTGATGAACACTGGTAGGATAAGGTCAGCTGAAGTCATTATTTATTCTTACTTTCAGGCTGTAGCTTAGAATTTTTGCACTATCTAGAGTAAATTGATTTGCCCTCAAAATGCCCCTCAATGGTTTGTGCCCATGTAATTATATTTTGTACTTTATTGTTATTTTTTTTAGCACATATTCATACATTTAAACTTCCTAGAGAATTCTAGGCTTTTAGTAGTTTTATGGATAACTCAATAAATAGCAGCTATTATGTAATGACTAGAGGCCCGGTGCACAAAAATTTGTGCACTGGGGGGGGGGGGGGGGGGTTGGTCCCTCAGCCCAGCCTGTGCCCTCTCACAGTCTGGGACCCCTCAGGGGATGTCCACCTGCTGGCTTAGGCCCGCTCCCCAGAAGATTGGGCCTAAGCTGGCAGTCAGACATCCCTCTGGCAGCCCAGGAGCCCTCAGGGGATGTCCACTTGCCAGCAGGGAGCAGGCCTAAGCTGCAGTCGGACATCCTTAGCGCTGCTGAGGAGGTGGGAGAGGCTCCCACCACCACTGATGTGCTGGCAGCCTTCAGCCTGGCTTGTGGCTGAGCAGAGCTCCCCCTGTGGGAGCGCACTGACCACCAGGGGGCAGCTCCTGCATTGAGTGTCTGCCCCCTGGTGGTCAGTGTGTGTCATAGTGACCAGTCATTCCCAGTCTTTCTGCTGTTAGGGTCAATTTGCATATTACCCTTTTATTATATAGGATAGAGGCCTGGTGCACGGGTCAGGGCCGGCTGGTTTGCCCTGAAGGGTGTCCCAGATCAGGGTGGGGGTCCCGCTGGGGTGCCTGGCCAGCCTGGGTGAGGGGCTGAGGGCTGTTTTCAGGCTGGCCACACCCCGTTCAGGGTGGAGGTCCCTGCTGGGGTGCCTGGCCAGCCTGGGTGTGGGACTGATGTCTGTTTGCAGGCTGGCCACAGCCCCTTCAGGGTGGGGCGGTCCCACTGGGGTGCCTGGTCAGCTTGGGTGAGGGACTGATGGCTGTTTGCAGTCTGGCCAAGCCCCCCAGTGGGGACCCTCACCCCATGGGAGTTTGGCCAGCCTGGGTGAGGGGCTGAGGGGTGTTTTTAGGCTGGCCACAGCCCCTTCAAGGTGGGGGGCCCTACTGGGGTGCCTGGCTAGCCTGGGTGAGGGGCTGATGGCCGTTTTCAGGCTGGTCATGGCCATGGGCTGGAAGCAGGTATCTGGGATTTTTTTATCTTCTATAATTGAAACTTTGTAGCCTTGAGTGGAGCTCAGGGCCGGCAGGGCAGGCGGGAAGCTTAGCTTCCTCAATTGTCGGGGGCAACCCAAGCCTCCTGCTCACTCCAGCTCCAAGGCCACCGCCATTTTAGTTGGGTTAATTTGCATATCCGCTCCTCATTGGCTGGTGGGCATGGCTTGTGGGTGTGGCTGGTGGGTGTAGTAGAGTTACAGTCAATTTGTATGTTTCTCTTTTATTAGATTAGATGAAGGGAGCCGAGACAGGGAAGGGAGCAGGTCCCTGGCCAGGGGAGGGTGCTCCTGAGAGGCAGGCTTGCTTCCTTCAGGACAGAGAGCTGTGAGGCGTGCAGAGTCTGTAATGGGCAGTGACTGAGCATTCATTCGTTGAATCAGTCCCCCTCACACAGTGCGAGGGCCACAGGGAGCAGGAGCTGCTCACCGCTGTGCCAGCAACGTTCCCACTGTGGGTCTGGGTAGAACTGAGCTCAGGTCACCTCTTGGTTCATGGAAAGTCAGACTGGGGAAATATAACCTCACATGGAGAGCCTACTTCACACTTACAAGAAATTAAGTAAAAGCAGCTAAAAATAAATGTTTCTCCCTAAACGGGCAGATGGATCATTAGCCATTTGAAGTCAATAAAAGATCTGGCAGTTTTCACCCTGCTCCTAACTTTTATCACTAACATAATGGTAATAAGACTTTTATTATTTTTAAGTTCCTGGCTTCACCAAACAGCTCAAGACTTATAAATGTCATCGACAGAATGAAAGTAATAAGAGAACTATTATCAATTTACAGATAAGTGTGTGTACCTATGGTAATTCAGATTTATTGTACTGCTTAAATCCAGATTGAAAAAGACAGTGTTACAGTTTCTTATTTTTGCAATGAATTAATTAATCATTTGTGTTTCTATATCAGAGTTTGCTCAACCTCTAATTCTTCAGTTGTCTGTAAGCCTCAGTGGTCATATATTTGCATTAGAAGACGCTACTTAAGAATCAGCCCACCTCCCTTTTTAATCTTCCTTCTTAGGGTCACCCGGGACCACCAGGGCCACAGGGTCCTATTGGACTGCTGGGACCGCCAGGACCCATTGGGATTCCAGG
Organism: Myotis yumanensis; assembly: GCF_028538775.1. Lineage (NCBI taxonomy): Eukaryota > Metazoa > Chordata > Mammalia > Chiroptera > Vespertilionidae > Myotis > Myotis yumanensis. Next base: position 27,639,711 of record NW_027223759.1, on the reverse strand, counting down.
AGAGAAAGGGATTAGAGGGGACAGCGGCCCTCCCGGAGCAGCAGGGGATAAAGGAGATAAGGTAAGCCTCTTCCTAAGGGAAAGCTTCTTCTTGGCCACCCACCAGCACTGCTATGCCAGACTTGTTATAAACAAGTAGGACCTGCTTGCGCCTTATAATAAATTAAGTCTAGACTCCTCTTCCATAGCAGCCCTCCTTCCCCAACCCCTCCAGAGGAGCTTGTTTATCTAGATCTTTTCTCTGCACTTAAATGCATGACTGCACCCAGGGGGGAGTTGTACCGGTTCATGGCTTTAAAAAAACACCTAAATGATATTATGTGTCCCATTCTGGGCTTTTTTTTTTTTTTACTCAGACACTCAACCATGTGGCTTAAAGATCAATCAATTTATGTCGATTCAACTTATTCCTTTAAAAACACCATTTAACATGCTATAGAATGGATAAAGAAAACAATGGTTTCTTTCTTGTTGAGAATTTGAGATCGTGTCCTAATTTGTGTAGAGAAGATGTGAGAAAGCAATCCTGTGAATTACCTGCGCTCACATTTACGAGTTTGCTTCTCCAGGATTGACAGATTCTGAGACCTTGAATTCCCAGCTTACAGGGCACTGGATGTTTTCTTTCAATTGATGCTGCCAAGTTGGCTTCCTTAGGACAAAAAGTATGAATGGTTCATTCTTAAATGTTGGCGTTTAAGCGTGTGTGAAAATAGGAACCATGACTGCTAAGGGTTAAAAATGATGAGCATTAATTATTTATGTTTTTGAGGAAATTAACTTGTTAGTCTAATAACTTAGTAACTTTTACAACTTTGTTTTATCATCTGGAATTTTAGGGTCCCACTGGTGTTCCTGGATTTCCAGGTTTGGATGGTATACCTGTAAGTATCCCTACATTTTCTCACAAAAAGGGAGAAACACTCCTCAAAACCCTTAAAATCACATGTTCAAAAAATAGATATGCACATGGCAAACTCTTCTTTATTTTCTCACCTCAGTGAATGAAAGGGTGTTGCATTTCAATTTTGTGTAATAACTCCAATACCGAAACACTTTACTGAATAGCAAGGTTTTCAAATAGGTTAGAGAAAAACATTCCAAAACAGGAGCCAGAGATACTTCTGGAAATGAATGCCTACTCATAATGACAGTTTTTACTTACTGAAGAGTCCTGACTTTTGGAAATGGGTTTAAGACTCTTGTTTCTAATATGAAAACCACATGAAAGAAGGAAGAGGTATTTTGGGGAGTTTTACTATTCATTAGAGTCTTTCTAGGATTTTAAGGAAGGTTTCCCCCCAAATCTCCCAGAATACTCCAAACTGAATGCATTTAAATTGGGGGCATATTAAAATTTGCTTATTGATTTTTACTATGCTACATAGCACTGTGGATAGGGAAGGAATTCTCACAAAATTAAGTGGTATGTGAGTCATCATTGCCATAATTTGGGTAACCATATTGCATAATCTTTGTCTTCTAGTATTCTTGCAAAAGAATGCTTCACTTATCATTTTGTTTCCTGCAGGGGCACCCAGGGCCTCCGGGATTCAGAGGCAAACCTGGCATGAATGGCTGCAATGGCTCAAGAGGCGATCCAGGGTTTCCAGGAGAAAGAGGAGCTCCTGGCCCAGAAGGCCCCCCAGTAAGACACCCACAGCTCATCCTAACGGGAATCTTAAGTGAAAGGCCCAACAGTGGGAACAGGCTTGGTGTGCTCAAGAAACAGAGTTAAGACAAGTGTCGGGGAGCATGGTGAACAAGTGGGGCGGCTGGAGGATGAGGACAGAGGTGGGCAGGACCTAGGACACCTCGGGTCTTGTAGACTGTGGAAGGGGACTGGGTTTTCTTTTCATGCCAAAAGAATGTTTTGGGTGGTTTTAAGGGAGGAAGTGATTTTTAAAATCTTATAAAGGGTGCATAGGCTCTATTTTAAATACAAATAGTAAAATAAATAAACTAAATTTTTAAACAACTATCTCTATGGCATATTATTGATAACTGCAATGTGTACTTATAAGAATAATACATGTGCATTATGTTGTGCAATTTCCCTGCTATATAATTAATAAATATCTATTAATACATTAGTATATATTATATATAAACTACACATATATACCATATATTTATAATGTAAATAAATTTGTAGATACTCTATCTTTGGAGATTTCTTAATAGATTTTAACTGAATACTGAATGACTATATATGAGAACCTTAAGGTGATAATGACAATGAAGAGAATAAAGAAATCTTCACTAGTGAAATATGACTATAATGGTAATTTTATTGGTGAGTGATATTTCACATAGAAAATAAAATGCTAAAATAGTAATGTGTTTTTCTCCTCTCTTAAGTGAATGTTTTATTTTCAGGGCCTTCCTGGGGAACAAGGAGAAAAAGGAAATTCAGTGTTCATTTTAGGTGGCATTAAAGGTAGTCAGGTAAGCATTCTGATCATGGTGGCTTTAAAATAATTTTTCCCCAACATAGGTAAACCCATACATGAACTGAGATTCCCTTTGAAATGTCCCTGAGCATGCTGGTTTTTTAAAAAAAATATGTTTATTGATTTTTAGAGAGAGAGGAAGGGAAAGGGATAGAGAGATAGAAATATTGATCAGAGAGAAATGTCATCTATCGACTGCCTCCTGCACACCCCCTATTGGGGATTGAGCCCACAACCTGAGCATGTGCCCTGACCAGGAATCAAACCAGTGACCTCTTGGTTCATGGGTTGATGCTTAACAACTGAGCCACACCAGCCAGGCGGCACGCTGGTTTTTATCCTCCCCCTGGCCCTCCGGGATGGCACCATTCTTCTTGTGTGAAGCACTTGGCATTAGCTGCTCTGGCTGTAACTTTCCAACGCATACCTCTCCACTATTTTTTGCAGAGTGGCAATGGATACACCATTCCAGGGTTTCTCAACCTTGGCACTATTGACATTTGGGGCCAGATAACCACTTGCGTGAGGGCTGGCCTATGGATTGTAGAATGTGAAACAGTATCTCTGGCCTCTACTCGTTAGATGCCAGTGGCAACCTCCGCCCACACAATATCTCCCGACATTACCAAGTGTGCCCTTGGGAAGAAAAATTACTCCCGGTTGGGAAGCACTGTTTTATTTGTAGTTAAAATGCGATATGAATACTTGCACCCCAGCATACTAGAAGTCAACACTATTGAACTGGAAAATTATGGAAACCTTCTAGTACTGTCCTTGGTAAATTAAATGCTTTTGTATTTCTAGCAGAGAACGGTATACAAATATTCAGAAATAAACTCTTGAATGACCACTTCATCACTCTAAAACAAGTAGCCATAGATAAGAAGAAGATCACTAAATAGAATAAATCAGGAGGAGAGATATATACATTTTCATGACACGATCATTTGTCATAAGGTAGAATATTCTACAACAATTAGATAAGACTAGCTCTAGGTTGCTCCAACTAAACCCTGAATTCCATGCCACCAGAGTGGGCACACCTGAGTGGGATCCCTTCAGTGAGCTCACAGTATTTGTGTGTGGCCTCTATGCCTGTTTATACTTTTTAGACAATAAAAAAACTATGCTTTTGTTTATGGCTTAAACACCCTAATTAACCTATAATTAAGCAATTCTACTATACCCAAAAGAAATGAAAGCAGGGACTCAAAGAGCAGATATTTGTATACCCAAGTTCATAGCAGCACTATTCACAATAGGCAAAAGATGCAAGCAACCCAAGTGTCCACTGAGGAATGAATGGATAAAAAGAAAGTGGTATATACATACAATGGAATATTGTTCAGTCTTTAAAGAGAAGAGTATCCTGACTCATGTTACCACATAGATGAACCCTGAGGTCATTATGCTGAGTGAAATGAGCGGGTCACAGAAGGACAAATAATGTGTGATTTCAGATTCATAGAGACAGGACATAGAAATGTTTTCGCCAGAGGCCGGGGGAGGAGAATGGGGAGTTGGTATCTATTGTAAACTGGAAACAGTTTACATTGGGAAGATGGAGAATCTCTGGAGATGGATGGTCGTGATGGCTGCACAACAGTGTGAATGTACTTAACGTCACAGGACTGTCCACTTAAAAATAGTTAAAATGTAAACTTTTATTTAACGTATATTTTACAGTATGTTATATTGTACATTTGAAAAAGAACCTGCAGCCCCTTTGATTCTTTAGAGTAAGTGGAGTCTCAGGGCAGAGTCATAAGTGGTGAATTCGCACAGAGGCAGCGGGGAGAGAATTTCCATGCCATTCCCTTTACCTTTACTCTAGGATGACCAACGGAGCAGGGTGTCTATAAAGGGAGGCAGGGTCTGGCACGTGGACCAGAGACAGACTGTGATGAAATGGGACCACTGGGTTTAGAACAGTGGTTCTCAACCTTGGCTGCACATTAGAATCAACTGGGAATCTTTTTAAAATCCTGATTTCTGGGCCTCATCCTCCGGAAATTCTGTTTCTTTGTTACTAATGTTGTGGCCCCACCCCATAACAAAGAAACAGAATTTCCGGGGGATGAGGCCCAGAAATCAGGATTTTTTTTTAAACGTATTTTTCCCCTCAATATATTTTATTGATTTTTTACAGAGAGGAATAGAGAGTTAGAAACATCGATGAGAGAGAAACATCGATCAGCTGCCTCCTGCACACCTCCTACTGCGGATGTGCCCGCAACCAAGGTACATGCCCTTGACTGGAATCGAACCTGGGACCCCTCAGTCCGCAGGCCGACGCTCTATCCACTGAGCCAAACCGGTTAGGGCAGAAATCAGGATTTTAAAAAGATTCCCAGGTGACTCTAATGTGCAGCCAAGGTTGAGAACCACTGGTTTAGAACATTTTAAATTGAAAGTTGAAACCTCATCTTGATTCCACGTGGTCAGGACCCCAGCACCTGCCTCTGGTTTCAGCTGAGTAGAAGGATTCGGGCCTAGGAAGAGGCCCATGATCGTCTCCACAGAGCCCTCCACAGTTGTCTTCTCAACCTGGAAAAGTTGAACAGACTGCACGTTAGGTCAAACGATTCCTGTGTGTGTGTCTACTTTTACATCACGTGTTTTAGGAAATGGTGTTGCTCTTTTAAAGCAATGTGTCATTATTGCAGGGTGACAGAGGGAACCCAGGACCTCCCGGCTTACCAGTAAGTCTGAGCAGGCATGTGCTTTTGTGTGATCCCAAAGAGCCTCCTGTCCCCACAGTTTGTATGTGTCGCAGCAGGACCAGCCGAAAAATGTGCGGGCCCCCCAGTGCAAAATGAACACTTAGGCCCCTTGTTCAAAAAGTATGAAGAATTTCAAGGTGGTGAGAGCAGAGCATGAAGTCAAGCACAAAACCCCATCTGACTGCACAGGTCACACACCTTGAGGCCGTCCTGGATCCTTGGCAAGCTTCCAATTACCTTCCTCTTCTATATTTCAACAATCATTTGGTATTGCTGATACATATACAGTCATTGATATTTAGAAGAGAAGTCTGCCCAGACACTAATATAGGTCAGGTGGAAAGACTGCTGAATCAGTCACTGCATATCATATTTAAAATTTAGGACCATTTTCAACTCCCTGAAATTTGAAATTCAATGATTATATTAGTCTTTCCAATTTATCAGTCTTTACAAGATTACAACTTAAATCAATTTCTACCTTCCAGTTGTTAACCTGTAATTTTGCTTGGTGACTTCTGGCTGTGGACAGGTTGATTTCCTTCCTACTTCTGAAGCTTGGTTCTACGTCATTAATGAGATACCTTGATGTTGCTGTTAAAATAAAAACAAATTCATCTTCCTGAAGAGAACAATTTCACTGCACACTTGAAAATCATTTGACCTGGGCAGGATCAGTGGGAGAGCAGAGAGCCTTTCTCCACAGCTGTCCTTGTGAATCTCTGTAATTATGCCACAACTTACAGATTACAGAAAGTTGACTTATGACTTAACCATCATGACCTCAAACTGGGGACAGCATTTCTATTCACATTGATCTGAAAGGGCACGCTGAAAAATATATTAAGGAATATAAATACATTCATATTTTCATATATTAATGCTAATTAATATTAAAAACTAAAAAGCATCCTGTTGTGTATCAAAGTTATATATGGAATTTAGGAGTAGCTATAACAAGTTTCTTTGTTCTCTACCTATGCTATTACAAAATTTATCTGTAAGTAAGTAGATTGGTTTCTGGTGTTTAATTTGAACCTAACATAGGAATTTGTCACACCTGCTGGAGCGATTGGCCCATGCAGCTCTGTACCCTACATCTGAGGCAGAGCTGCTGGGAAGATAGCTGCTCCAGCAGGCAGATGTGTTGGGACTGTGACTCCTTTGGAAGTTTATATCCACCTGGGATTACATGCAGCTCTTGCTGTGAATGATGATTATTGATTTTGGTAAAAAATGCACTGATTTCTCTCATGTTTAGGGATCAAGGGGTGCTAGAGGACCAGCAGGCCCAATGGGATCCCCAGGAGAGCCGGGGTTACCGGTAAGTACAGCCCTGCTCATGCTGCCCCTCGAAAAGCCAAGTTCCCATCTTGGGTCAGGTACAGGTGGGCTCTTTGAGAGGACATCACCTGATGAATCAGTACACGCCCACTCCTTACCTGTGTGAGTCCATCGAGAAGCATGGGCCCCTCTGGGGGCTGGGTATAACAAGCAGCCCCCCCGTAATAGGAAGCCCGTGGGTGTTTTTAAATTAAGGGTTTCCTAAAGAGGAATTGGGACAACCAACAAAGACATATTCTGGTTTCTGCAACTGATCTGTGATTTGTGTGTTTTTGCCATTGATTTAGGGACCTCGGGGCCATCCTGGGAGTCCGGGTGTGAAGGTAGGCAGCCATGAGGAAAATATACAAATAGGACCCAGGTACAGTGAAACTAATGACCACTGATGTCTGTCAGGATGGTGTCTTTCCTCTCACTAGACTTCCCAATGTATTTAATAAGTGAACTTCAAGAAATTGCTTGACCGGAAGTCTTACTTGTAATTATTTCTTTAATATTCAAAAGCAACTCAATTAACTTAGTTTTTTCTTTCTCAGGGCAATCCTGGCATGGGAGTCAAGGGGCAGATGGGAGACCCGGTAAGAATCCCTTTTGCCTGGAGAGCACATGTTGAAATGTATGTGCTGCCCGGGCTGTGGAGGCCGTTCTGATGATCACGTAACTGCGTTCATAGTCTCATTGCTGCCCAATTTAATGGCTGTGAACTTTTCTTTGCTGAATTATTATGGTACCATCACCCTTGACTATAAAATGACATTTCTGACAAAATTAAACTCTAAACTAAACTCCATTCACCCCAGCAGGAATAGAGTGAACATTTTTGATACTATATTATACTCAGAGTAGCAATTTTGTTTAATGACTGATTTGTTTGCCTTAACTTTATAATTTTATCAAAATCCCAAGTTTTACACATAAATAAAAACATAAATAACCAGAACCAGAGCATTTAGCAATACACGATCCTTGCTGCCTCCTTCTCTCACATCGACAGCCCTTTCCACTGAAACTTGAGTGTTGGCACGACAAGCTAACGTGTTTCAAAATGGCAGCTCCTCTGGCAGAAGCCTGAATGTGTAGCAGTTGGGGAATGGCTGTTTCAACAACTGTGGGCAAATAGTTCAGAAACTGGCATCTGCTCTGTGCCAGGCCAGCACAGTGCTGGGTGTGGGGCTTTAGCAGGACAGACGGGATCCCCTCTCTCAGGGAGTCCCAGTCTGGTTGGGTGCATGTGGTACAGCCATTTAGCAAAATGTCACATTGCCAAAGATATATTGGAACACTTCCTGATGTGGGAAGGCACCTTTGATATAATGTTGAGCAGAAAGTATAGGTTACAAAAGTGTACGCTCAATTTTATAAAAACTACAACAATAACAAGAGGACTCTAAAATATACACTTATTTTAATGGAGATTATCTCTAGGATGGTAAGATTATGGGGCACTTTTATTTTTTAAATTTATTTTTAACAAGTGTGTATTAGTTATGAAAAACAATCAATATTTAAACTTATATCATTTATATGTCATGGTTTTAGTTTTAAATCCATGACACACGGGATTTTAAGCATCACATCACAATCAATGGGTGAAAGTCTTCCTTGTTCAAAATTTTATTTAAAATAAAGTTCATATGAAATTCCTATTATCTTGCTTTTTTTTTCAAGGGTGAGGTTGGCCAGCAAGGTTTTCCTGGACCAACCCGACTGGTACAGCCACCTGATTCTTGTCTCTATAAAGGAGAAAAGGTAACTTCCAGTCCCTATGTTACTTTGGTAAAAGTGGAAATAGCCACCATTGCCTGAACACCTACCTGAGCCAGCCAAGTCCTGAGCACCTACACCCATCACTGCATTAATCCCAACCCCACCTTAACAGGTTTGTACAATTATTAGCCCCATGTACAGAGTTGGAAAATGAGGCTTGAAAAGATTACCAGTGTTTTCAAGTTTACCCAGACCTAGCTTGGGCTGCTCAACTGTGACATGTCCTTCATCAGATATGCCCCATTAATATTGTCTTTGGTATGTGGACTGAAAAAAACACTGTAAGTCCAGTTGTCTTTAGATGTTACATCTGGGCTTGATGTTTTGATGATAGAAAAGGAAAATGATGCATAAAACTGGGCACATAATACACTTTTGGTAAAGATCAATTCCTCTTTTAGCCTTCAGTGCTAATGTTATGGATGCCACATGCAGGTTCTGTTGATGATGTCAATTACTGGATTAAATTTTACTAATTGGCTCAAAATGAGACATTCCTTTCAGTGGCTGCATTCCCAGTGTGAATCTGTTGCCATGGCTCTGTGGTCATTCTCCACCTGTGCCCCAGATGTCACACCTCTCACACAGAACTGGCCTGAACAGTGTCAGGCTCATAGGTGCTCCTGGACCTTAGTTACTAATTAGCGACAGTTGAGTAATTTCTTATTTTAAAAATTAATACAATGGATGCTTAAAGGCAATTTCTGAGATGGAATTCAATGGGTTAAATAATAATCCTATATAATAAAAGGCTAATATGAAATTGACCAAACGGAGGAACGACCAGTCGCTATGACGTGCACTGACCACAAGGGGGCAGACACTCAACACAGGAGCTGCCCCCTGGTGGTCATTGTGCTCCCACAGGGGGAGTGCTGCTCAGCCAGAAGTTAGGCTCATGGCTGGCGAGTACAGTGGCGGTGGCGGGAGCCTCTCCTGCCTCCATAGCAGCGCAAAGGATGTCCAACTGATGGCTTAGGCCTGGGAGTAGGCCTAAGCCATCAGTTTGACATCCCCTGAGTGCTCCTAGACTGCGAGAGGGCACAGGCCAGGCTGAGGGATCACCCCCAAGTGCACGAATTTCATGCATCGGGCCTCTAGTAATAATAATAAGCCAGAACATTCATTATGACTTTTAGGGTGTTAAAGGACTACCTGGAATGATTGGACCTCCAGGACCTCCAGGACCCAAGGTAATTTATTGAAGTCACTTTTTAAAAAATTTGTATCATGTGCTAACTTAATTTTTTTTTTTAATTGTGTTCTTTATCATTGCTTTAAATGTCAGTATATGTTACTAGAATTTGTCTCTACGTTATCATAGTCCTGTAGGGTTCCTATTGTAAAGTGTTGATTTCTTTAACTTGCTGGCAATAATTTTTATTTCTCATTTTGTGTTTGCATTCTCTATTGCTGGAATATTGTTGTTTGACCCCCTGTAAATGCCATCTTTCTAAGGGAGAACCTGGTATTGGGGAGAAAGGAGAAAAGGGCATCCCTGGCTTCCCAGGCCCTCGGGTAAGGATCGTTCATGCCACCCTTAACTTCAGTGAGTATGGAGGCATTTCTTTCTTACGTTTTTATAAAACTAGATCACTACTTCTGAGAGTTCAAAAATGGGATTATTTCAAATAGGAACAATAGAATTTTGACAACAAGAATTGCATGATAGCTCAAAGTCCCAGAACACCCCTTCTATTGACATCATTTGGATAAAACAGGCAAGCAGGAGATAGAAGAACTGGAGGGAAGTAACAGGATTGTGGCATTTCCTGTCTGGCTCAGTGTCAGTGTGATAGCAGCTTGAAATTGTTCATTTAAGCGTATTTTATAAAAGAAAGTACTGATGTAGGGGCAGGAGCTAAAAAAGAAGCACAGAATCAGGCCTCAAACATCACCACGCATGTCACTAGTGTGGTCCCCATTCATAGAGTGACTATCGAGGTCAGACCCATTGGACATGGGTATTGGGTTTATTTGGCTCTAGATTTAGTGTTGAGTGGGACAAAATTGGCTTCCATGGTAATTTTTATTGCTGATAATGCTTAGAGCAACTATTAATCTGTAGGCAAATTATATTGCAATGATTTCAAAGATGTTTAGACCAATGCAAGTATTAAGTTAAGTAAACTAAAATGGAATGGTAACAACAACAAAATATGTTTTTAATTTGAAGCACTGGTGAGGACATACATTTTTTAAAATGGTCTTTATCAATTAAAATAGTAAATGTGATTAAAAAAAATGAAATCTACTTTATATTTGTTTTCTTTTATTCAATGACCTGAGGGGATAAGATGAAATATGCATGGTGCAATCCCTTCACGTGAAATAGGATTACTTGAGCTGCTGCATTCATTTTAATTTAACTCAATTTGTGTCATTTTTTGTGTGATTTTATTAGGGTTTTCCTGGCTCCTATGGATCTCCAGGTTTTCCAGGATTAAAGGTAAGTGTCCAGTATGGATGTGATAAATACACTTTAATTAGTAAATGCAATTGAGTGTCATTCAAAAGTTGGAACAGTGCATGCAAACACACACGCAGAATTGGAAAGGGAGACATATTCACTTTACGAATTGCATGTTTTAGCTGTGGGTGCAAAGTCTAAAGCACAAAACTGCTGCAACCCCAAAGTAGTAAGATGTTAAGATTTTGCACAGAATCTCTGTGAACATGTGTCGCTCAAATTAAATGACAATGAGATAATTTGTCACCTAGTTACATTTTTTAAAAAGGCATGTTTCTGGTTATTTATAGGGTGAACAAGGACTGTTTGGAGCTCCTGGGTCATTTGGATTTCCTGGTCCAAAGGTAAAAAAAGTGAACCTGTCAGAGTACCCACCTGACAAAATTCCACCTCCCTTATGTTGTCCAATATAGGTTTAAAAGATATTCCAAAGAATGATTCAAAAATGTAAATTTTGAAAGAGACAGAGTTAATTTTGGATGTATTGTTTTATTGCATGTTGTAATGATTACATTTTACATTTGAACAATGATCCTTTTGAAAGTTTAAAAAATTCCATGGGGATCATACAGCATCTTGATTAAAACCAAAGGGAGCTGTGGAGAGCTCTTTGCTTTTACCACCACTGAATTGTTTCGTTGCAACCTCTGTGACCTTACATTCAGCTCTAGCCCAGGACAAGCCATGGTAGCACTAAGGGAACACAATGAAGGGCACCATATTTGCTGCTAAAATAAAATGTGGATTCAGCTCTTGTAGGTGAATAAACTATTTGTCCTAGGGTGTCAAATCAGACATTAATGCTCATGGTATATTTAAGAAACTTTATGGCTTCAGAGGTATCTAATTTATGAGAATGGAATAACTTTATTAGAGTTAAAAACATTTTGTTTTCTTGCTAATTCTCATCTGAGGATATTTTTTCCATTGATTTTTAGAGAGAGTGGAAAGGAGGGGCAGAGAGAAACATCGACGTGAGGAACATCGATTGGTTGCCTCCCATATGTGGGGATTGATCCTGCAACCTAGGTATGTGCCCTTGACTGGATTCTAACACAAGACCCTTCAGTCCATTGGCTGATGCTCAACCAGTGAGCAAAATTGGGGAGGGCCATTTTCTTTTCTTTTGAGAGAACTTTGCTAGTTGGTTATTTATTTCTGCGCATAGGGAAGAGATCGAATGCCTGTTTTTCCTAGAAGTCCATGAACTATCCGTTTCTCTAGTCTGCCTATAGTCTTTATTTCTTATATGAATGGATTCTTGATCCTTATAGTATTTATTCAGTGCTAGGCAACATGAGAAAATATTCCTATTTCTAAGGAAAGTCAATGAATTAATGATTCCAGGGGGATCCTGGAGACCGCGGGTACCCAGGACCGCCAGGGGCATTGATGACTCCACCTCCTCCACTCAAAGGTTTGTGTTTCATTCAGGTCCTCCATTAATAATGTGGAAATGGGGTTTGAGTGTCCCTGACAGAGGAATATGTCCCAGTATTGCCATAGTTTGCACATGAGGCAGGTTAAATAGGTGAACTTTAGCGCGAATCTATAATTATGCAAGTGCAGGTAGAGATGTGCATCTTAATTCATCTCTAACAGCATAAGACATCAAATTTTATTTTAGTATGTACACTGTATGCTGGGATTTTTTTTACTATGTCACCTTTTAGAAAGTAGGGTGTTTTAGCTATTAAAATATATGTAAAACCATTTGATTAAGACCTAACAAGATGGCACCTGCAAGACCAGAGCAGCCTAAATCAATGACAGACAGTGCCACTCCAAGGTCATGCATCTGCAGACCAGATGAAAGGCTCAAATCTTTTTAAAAATATATATATATTTTATTGATTTTTTACAGCGAAGAAGGGAGAGAGAGAGTTAGAAACATTGATGAGAGAGAAACATCAATCAGCTGTCTCCTGCACACCTCCTACTGAGGATGTGCCCGCAAACCAAGGTATATGCCCTTGACTGGAATCGAACCTGGGTCCTTTCAGTCCGCAGGCCGATGCTCTACCCGCTGAGCCAAACCAGTCAGGACGAAAGGTTCATATCTAAGATATAACATGTAAAATGAGGAGGGAAACTATAAAGCGGTCTCCTAGTTGCATTTCAGCAAGCGTCACAGAAAGCACTTGTGTGGGATTTTAAAATGTAGGTATATGTTTATTATATTCACAAGTGTCATTCTTTTTGGCAGGTCCTCCGGGGGATCCAGGACTCCCTGGCCGCTATGGAGAAATGGGGGCTGTTGGGTTCCCCGGTCCCCCCGGCCCCCTGGGTCGACCAGGGGAAACCTGTCCAGGTATGAATCCACTGGCTTTATAAACCAGGTCTGCTCCATCCTCCTCCGCATCAGAGGTTTTTCAACTCTAGCTGACACTGAATAACCTTAGGAGTGTTTCAAACACTGAGGGCTGTCTCTACCCCAGACGAAGAATGTTGGACTGCCTGGGGCATGGACCTAGGCCTCTGCTGTTATAAAAGTGCCTTGTATTTCTAATGGACAGCCGGGGTTCAGAACCATGCACTCCAACCAGTTAATCACTTGCTTGGAAGAAACCCAGGTTCCTGGGCCGCACCTCAGAAATATTCAGTCGAGGTGTCAGGGGTGTGGTGAGGAATGTGTCTGCATAACAGGCTTCCCGGGACAGCATCACTTGCAGACGAGATCTGGAATCGTGCCAGGGTTCCAGTGTTTCTGTGGGTCTTCTCCACCCTCTTGGATGGCTCTCCCTGTTGATACCTAATTGTCAAAATTGACTTCCTCCACCTGCTCCCAACTTAAATTTCCCACGTGAAATGTGGAAATACAAATTATGAATTAAAAAGTAAAACTTTGATTCAGTCTTAGTTAAAAACACACACAACAAAACAACAATCTTTCTCTTTCCCTCCTCCCCTCCCCCCAAAAAAATCCCTATATGTGCTTTTCTCCTTCCTCTCTTCCCCCCAAGCGTGTTAACTCTACCTTTCTCTCTCCTAAGCTCCAAGGGTCCAAGTCTACAGGAACACATGTTCTTTTTGCCTTAAGTACACCAATGTGTAGAGCCTTTATTATACATGTTTTATTTTTTTAATGGTCTATAGTATTTAGCATGAGGTAAGCAGGGCTTTGGGTCAGCCACCTGTCATTGAATCACAGCCCTGCCACTTAGTATAGTGAAACAGTTATGCATTCACACTAAGGACTAAGAACATTCCAGGTTCCTCTACTTACAAGTTGTGTGATCTTGAGCATCTAGTAAACCTCTATGTGCCTCAGTTTTCTCCTCTGCAAAATGGAGTTCTTGTTTAGGTTGAAAGAAGTAATCTATATCTATATCTATATCTATATCTATATCTATATCTATATCTAATCATCTACCGGTATATCTATCTATATCTACATATACAGTTCTTAGACTACAGCCTGGCATATAGTAAAGACTCACTGATGTTAGCTATTATTTTACTCACATTTGGCCTAAATTTTCCATGGCTTATCTCTAAGGTACAAACTTTGCAGGATTGTTTGAGGAGTAAAGATAATGTGTGCACACAATAATGAAAGCCATTATTTAACTAGCATACTATATTACTGATTACCGAAAGGGTTTTAGTGGTCTATCAATGAACTTGTTATCCAAACCTAGTAGCTTAACATAACAACAATCATTATAGTACCCTTCACTCTTTCTGTGGTTCAAAATAGAAGGGCTAAGCTGAGCTATTCTAGATCAAGGATTGATTGCAGGAAGGAACTGGAATGTGAAGCTGGCCAGGCATCTCCCTCCTATATCTCTCGTGTAAGCCTCAGGCCTCTCTGTGTGCATTTAGACTTCCTTACCATGTGGTAGCTTTGGAACAGTGGGATTGCTTCTATGGTGGGCCACTCTTCCAGGCCCAAGTGTTTCAGCTCACAAGGCAGAAATGGAATCACATTTAATAATCCAGCCTTGGAAACCATTGAGCCACTCCCACCGTGTTCCATGAGCCCAAGTAATCACAAACGCCTGCCACATTCAAAAGGAGGGAAACCCCCAACCTTGCGATAAGGAAAGTCAAGGTTCCACAAGAACATGAGGAACAGAGCACCACATGACCATCTTTGAAAACTACAGTCTTCCACAAAGAGATTCTAGAGCCAGGCGTGCTTAGGAGACGTGGCTAGGACAAGTGGTCAAGGTCACACAAAGGCTTCCAGCTGTCTTTAAAGCAAAGCCATCAGAGAGGGAGTAGAATGTCAAGGGGAAGCAGGCTTTAGCTTCTGCTGCATTACTCACTCTGAACACACTGAAGACTAATTGTTCGATGAGCACATGCTATTGCCAGATATTGCACTAAGCTTCTTAGGTGGATTATTTTATTTAATCCTCATAACAGGCCTCTGAGACAGACATATAGGACTAAAGACATTAAGTACCTGTGGCCAGAGGGGAAGAGGCCAGGTTCAAATCCAGCACCTCTATGTTTCCCCACCAACCTAGGTTGCCATGGTGCTTCATGTCCTATATAGATGGTTTTGTGAGTCCATACTTTTATTCACTAAATGTGCTAATGTGCTTATTGATATTATTTTTACCAACTTATCAAGGTGGAAAGATTGAAAAAAAACTTTAATTATATAATATATATTTCTTTCCCAATAATCCTAAAGAATGGTGAGAAGGAAAGAAAATCTGATTCCCCAAATTTGTTCCTACTTATGTGCTTGTTTCATAGGAGGTGAGGCATTTTGATGAAGGGGATACTCAGTTATTTTTTAATTACATTTTTTTTCCTTTAAAAATTCCCTCAGTCCAAGACAGAATGTACTGGTTTGATTTCTTCTACAGACACCTTTAGTCTGAGAGTCTGTGTGGTTTTCATTCTTGGTTTCTCTTGGAGGCATGATGGGGCTCCCTGGGCCGCCAGGGTTTCCCGGGCATCCGGGAGTTCCAGGGGCAGCCGGCCCTCCTGCAAGACCTGATTCCGCTCCAGGAAAACCAGGGGACCCGGGACCACCTGGGCTGCCGGGAGCACCAGGATGTCAGGGACCTCCAGGATCAGATGGTAAAGTGCTCCTCACTCATAGTCAATAGCGTTTATGTGGAATTTGATATTTGTAGTGTCATTCAGAAAATGTGACTTTCTAAATATTCTTTTAAAATTTTCATATTTCCTGAGCCAAGTTAGTATTATTACCACAAAAAATAAACTGATATTATTGGACTATCACATCAATGAAAGCATATGAAACTATTTGGTGGAGAATTTAAGTATAATGATAGAATTTTGTAAGTTAATACAATTTGTGTTTTATAAATGTAGTTTTAATTTTTTATCAGAGCTATAATGGACCTGGCTTAGGAGTCAAACAATTCTACAAAGCCAGTTATAGCAACCTGCCATCCTATGCAACCCCTTCTCCTGTTTCTTCTTGGATCTTTTGTTATTTGTCTCTATGTTGCCATTCGACATGCTTGTATTGTTATTTCTTAATTTTTTGGTTTGAGCATTATCTTTTGTATTCCCTCTATACAAGATAAATGTAGCTCTCTTTCCCTCCCTCCCAACCACACATGTGCACACTGGAAAATATTGTTAGTATCCAAATTTCAGTTAAATAAATAAACAGTGTTTACAATGAATAGTTATAAAATGCTATTCATCAACTCTGCCACATAATACTATCTATCATTACTTTTCTAGGATGATATTTTGCTAACAATTGTCTTGTTTTCTTTGTGTGTTTGCTAATTCAACCTGAACCCACCTCAAATTATAGAAATATCCCAATAGTACATTAGAACTCATTAAATATTCTATCGGTGTTACCTCTTTAAATAAATCTCTCCTGGAGCTTTTGAGGTGTTCAAATTAGGTCAGGTTTCATTTTTAATCAACTGCTGAGATACTGTCTTGAGATCTACCTTCACCATTATTCTGGGCACTCTCTCTTTCTCTCTCTCTCTGTTTCCTACAACATATATTTCTTTCACTCATTTACTCTCTCATTATACTTCTTGAGAAAAAGCATAAATTTGGGGGATCTTACATGTCTGAAAATGGCATTACTCTACTGTAGAATTTGATCAATAGTTTGGCTGAGTATAAAATTCTGAGTTGGAAATATTTTCCCTCAGGTTTTTAAAAGCATTCTTCATTGTCTTCTAGCTTCCGGTGTTGTTTTTGACAAATTCAATAACATTTAGATTCTTGACATTTGTTTGAAATCTGTTTTCTGTATAAACTTATGAGTTTTTCATGTCCTTAGATTTCACAGTGATTTGCCTTTTTGTGTGTGTGCATTTGCATTTATTTGCAGACATGCAGTGGGTACTTTCCGTTCAACACAAATCTTCATTTTAAAAAAATATTAAACTACTTAGTTGAAGCTATTCTCTCCTCTCCCCACTCTCCATTTTCTCTTCCGGACTCTATAGATTTGTCAGTAAAATGTTTGATCTATTATTCTTTGCTTTTTATTTTTCTGTAACACTTTCTAGGAGATCTTCTCAACTCTGTCTTCCAACTCTGCTCCTGAATTTTTAAATTTCTGCTGTTATATATTTTTTCTAATTTTCAAGGATTTTGTTGTTGCTAGTGTTCCCTTCTAATGGTTCCTTCTGCAGCAGCCTGTTCATGTTTCAGGGATAAAATGTCTTCTTTTACCTGCTTTTAAAATTATATGGTTTCTTTTAAAGTTTTCTTCTCGCTGCACTGTTTCCTGCAGCTTTGCAGGGTTGTTTTATCCTGCTGCAATTTTTGAGAAAGGGCTCTTGTTTGGGGCCTCATTGTCATTCTACTTCAGAGGTTCCAATTCCTGAATTTTGGGAGGGATTTCTGATATAAATTGTGTTCTTTCTTCGCTTTCCTTACTGCCTGCTTAGAATTCAGCTTTTTTAAGGGTCTGCTAAGTCTTTTTATGTTTTTGCCATTGTTTTCTTTTCTTTAGTTTGAGGTTTATGCCTTTTTTATAATATTCTTTTACTGTGTGCTATTTTATTGGAGTTTGGAGAGAATAAGGAACTTATGGGGTTTGCATTCTACATGTCATCCTTAATCAGGTATCTCTTAAATTTTGCTTTCACAAGCTCTGCTTTATGCTTTCTTCATTATGTAATTATTGATAATTGGAAGGGAAAATGATTATTGTGATACACTTTTAGTGTTTTGTTTGTTTTGTTTTGGCTGTTTCTATTGTTGTCCATTGCCTTGCTTTGCACCCACTAATTAGTGCTGAGATTAGTATGGCTTTACCAAAGGTTATGGTGGCAGAAGCATGCTGTGACAATTATATGGTCTATTCTTATATCATAGAGAAAGAATCAAAAGGAATGAAAGGAAGAATGGGCTGAGGGGAATATGTGAGTGCAAGAGACACTCCTAACATGTGCTGTAGGAGACATTCACAAAAACTGTGTGATTCTCTCTGCCCATCCCCTTTCCCACTATAAAGTTATATATTGTAGTGTTGGACACCCTGGACCACAAGGACCAAAAGGCAAAATGGGTCCTCCAGGAAGAAGAGGCTCAAAAGGAGAAAAAGGCAAGTATGCTGCAAAGGTAGCATTCCCAGAAGACAACGGCATGTGCAGGATTGGGAGGCACTTACGACACGTACAATGTGGCATTTCATTTAGGTTTGTTACTGCCCTTAGTTACCCCTGGTAAATATTCCACTTCATTATATGTTCATCATGTGATTCGATCTTTCCAAAAAGTCAGCTCTAATATTTTAGAGAATAAAGGAGAATCTTACCTGCCATGATTTTCCTCAAAGTAATAATTTTTCCATGAAATCCTCTTGATTCCTTAAAAGAAGCAGAGAAAGGACAGTATTGATCTTTTATTTTAGTTTCCCTCTGTGGTTCCCCTATTCCCCAGACTCATCAAGTGCTTCTGGCTCTGTTTTTCTACCCTAACTTGTTTGGTGCCTTTTTGACCATCTGAGTCAGGTGGGTATGAGAGCTGAGGAGTTTGACTATCACAAAGACACTTATTTTGAGATTGAAAGTCCTGATAATTGCATTGTAGTGAGTTATCAATTGTAATGTTCAATACAATCAATAATCCCTCTTCACATATTCTTTTGCTTCTTTAAATGTTCAGGGTTTATGCTGTAACTGAATTTCCGTTGTTGATTCTTTAGCGGGAATCAATCAGCTCCTAATATTTTTTTTCATAGGAACCAAATAAGAGACAAACTTTTTTTAAAAAAGAAGCTTTCTTATTATTAAAGTTTCTTAATTAGAATTGGACATAAGCTTTTCCCCTAGAATTTGTCAGGATGAATTTATTAAGATTGGTAATACCCCATTTGTATAGAAATGATATATCCACCCCATATAGCCCATGTCTACGTGCCCCCCTCCTGCCCATGCTCCACAGCACACCTTATCAGTTCTGCTAAAAGAATTGTGCACATTAGACTCTCTTTATTTTCACTATTTGTTTTGTATTGTAAAGCCTTTATTGGGATTTTACTCAGTAATATGACAAAGCTGTCTTTTATCCTCTGTCTAGGAAATGCGGGGCTCTGTGCCTGCAAGCCTGGTCCCATAGGCTTGCCAGGCCCTCCAGGACTTCCTGGGAGGCAGGGAAGTAAGGGAGACTTGGGGCTCCCTGGTTGGCCTGGAGAAAGAGGTCACCCAGGCCTCCCTGGTGCTGAAGGATCTCCAGGGCCACCAGTGAGTAATTCTTACGAGTAACAATCTTTCTAGTTAAAAGAGACAGAGATAGAATTCAACAGTACATGTTTCTGTTATATTTTGTTTTGAACCTATAAATGTATCAATCCCCCAAATCATCTGAATTCATTCATTCATTCACTTATTCATTCATTCATTCATTTATTCATCCATCCATTTGATTCATATTTATTGAGCACCTACTATGTTCTAGATGCTATTGTAGGTGCTGGGATGCAGCAGAGTCCAGTCTCTGTCCCCTGGGGGCCTCTACTCTGTTGGGAGGACATACACTATATACTAGTAACAGACTGATGCATAAATATACAGCATGGCAGGTGGTGATAAAGGCCAACACCATCTGGTATGGCTTGAGTTGACAGAATGAAGGGAAGAGCAGAAGGAGAGGAAGTCAAAGAAGTGGCTGGAGAATAGGAAGGTTGCTGAGCGTGGGGCTTTGTGAGTGGGTTGGATTTGAGTTTTTACTCTGGATGACACAGAACAGCCAGTGTTGAGTTTTAAGAAAAGAAAGACATAATGTGACATTCATTTCCAATGGATCATCCTTGTGGCTCTGTTAAAAACAGACCGCGGGGACAAGGGGAGAAGTAGGTAGATTGTGGCAACAATCCTGGTGAAATATAATAGAGCAGGGATTAACATGGTAGTACAGCACATGGGGGGAAGTGGTCAGTTCTGGATATATTTTGAAGGTAGAGCTAACAGGTTGGCTGTTAGACTGGACATGGTACATGAGAAAAAGAGACATAAAGGATGAAGCCAAGATGGTGAAGACAATGTGAGGAGCAGGCGTGGGTTCATGAAAGGAAACAGTATCATTGGGGACATTTTACATTTGAGATGCTTAGTGGGCAACCAAGTGGAGACGCCAAGTAGGCAGGGGGGATGATATTCAAGTTGAGGATTCAGATCAGAGGTAGAGGCTGGAGATATAGATATTGGCATTGTCAGAGTTCATATGATATTTAGTGCCAGAGAGTGGATGAGGTGTATCTCAAAATGGCTGTCTTTTGCTGACCATTGCAATGACTCAGGTGGAGGCATAGCCTTCCAGCTGTCCCTCAGAATAAAATCACTGCCCTCGGACTCTCCCCTGGAGGCTGGAGACAGCCTCCTTTCCCTCCTTACTAAAGAGGCTTAATCCTTAGGGGACCTGGAGCCTAACCATCAGCACCTGTACCCTTTCCATTTTCCCCAGGAAATCTCATGAAAATAAGGTTCCGACTAAGACCCTGAAGTGAGGGGGATGATTGAGCTGTCCCTGCACCACCCCGTTACACTGTAAAGCGCACTTGCAAAGTCTGCTCAACAGGAAGCTAGGTCCTTCATGCGTGTATGTGGAATGGATTTGGTGGCAATTATTAAGTACTTTGCATTTTATAGTCTGCTTTTCTAATTCAGCATTTTATTATACTCATGTTTTCGTTGCTACTTAATCTTAATGAAGACTTTATGGTTCTAAAATATTTTTGCGGCTTTCCATTGTGTTGCTTCTCAGGGCTAACATCTTGGAGTGTGGATTATTAGTTCATTCAGGGTTATCCTGGCTATGGTTTATGGAATTCAGTTGCTCTAAGGACTTAAGTCTTTAAATTGGCTGAATTTTGGATGTTTTTGTTCTGTGTATGGTTCTGTCGTATAACTTCTCTGTATTAAGTTCATCACTTTGTGGCCACAGTTAGGGACCAAGTTCATACTATGGGGCACCATGAAAGGAAAAGAGGGAGAGAGGGACAGAAGGAAGAAGCATGAAGGAACAACAGATGATCACTGTGGGTGCTCTCACTCTTCTGTGTATCTCCTCTGTTGTTGGTGGTGGTGGTGGTGGTGTGTGTGTGTGTGTGTGTTTATAATATGAGATATATGGCCATCTTAAGAAACTGGCAGTTCATTAACACAGGGTCAGTGCATTCCCACTGTTGCTGAAAGCTGAGAGATGGCTGTGCCCCTGGGAGGAGGTCTGTGTTCTCCAGTCCTCACCATGGCCACCTATCTACTTTCCTCAGAAGGACATGGCTCCCGAGCCACCGCAATTGAAGTCTCTGATCCAGACCATGTATGAAACAACTAGTACATGCCTGGCAGAGAGGACATTTTTGTTGCTGCTGAGATTTTGTTGTTGTGTTAACCCATGTGTTTAGTGATCTCGGGTCTTAGAATTGTGAAAAGCAGCTCTTGAGCCCCAAGTGGCTGGGAACCTCTCTGCCCCAGGTATTTTTTAGATTCAACATTTGTTTCACTAGAGCAGGGGTCCTCAAACTACGGCCCGCGGGCCACATGCAAATACAAATATTGTATTTGTTCCCGTTTTGTTTTTTTTACTTCAAAATAAGATATGTGCAGTGTGCATAGGAATTTGTTCATAGTTTTTTTTTTTTAAACTATAGTCCGGCCCTCCAACGGTCTGAGGGACAGTGAACTGGCCCCCTGTTTAAAAAGTTTGAGGACCCCTGCCTAGAGTCTCAGTGCCATGAGGGCAGGATGGTCTTTAATTGCTGTGTCCTCAGGACTCAGAATAATGCCTGGCTCATTGTAGGTTCTCAGTAAATGAAGTCTCTAGTGAAATCTAAAGACAGCGCTAGTAATTTTTTTCTTACTAGCTCAATTAAGACTATGATCTGATTCTAGTAATTAAAACTCTAATGCAAAACATTAGAGCAATTTACAATACATTCTGAGCTGCCAATGTGCTCACTGATAATCTGCCCAGACTTACAGGGTATATCCATTCCTCCAGGGCATTTACTAAGCATGCCTGTATTCTCCTTCTGGAGAGAAACTGGTTCAAATGCTATGTGAATAGTTTTCTGTTGGTAGCCTATCCATCAAAGGACATTTTCATTATCCATCTCTTGGATTGGATACTATCCAAAAAGGTGGGGAACCTTTTTTTCTGCCAAGGGCCATTTAGATATTAATAACATAATTCAAGGGCCATACAAAATTATCAACTTAAAAATTAGCCTTCTATATTTTGTCAAACATTTCATTAACTTACCCCTAATGCCTTGGCAGGGCCAGACTAAATGATTTCACAGGCCTTTAATAAAATCCCAGCAGCACCAAAAATGTCCTCTCTGTCAGGCAGGTACTTATGACTTAGCATAGACAATAAAAATAAGAATTTAAGCAACACTCAACCCATGTGAGCACTTTATGATTTCTAAAGTTCCTTCCCTGTCCAACTTGGCTATTTCTAGTAAGGAATGTGTTCCACTCACCTTTTTGATTCTTCATAGACCTCATTACACACAGGATCTAGAGTGATATTCTTGGGGGTGTTGAGTGGCTGGTATGTGTGTGTAGGTATATTTTCTCTAATGAACTGGCTCCCAACCATGATGTCCATTTCAGTTTTTATGCCTGTTGGGTACATTTTTGGCTTCTTTTCATTCTCACAGTTTGATGCTGCCACTGTGCTCATATCTCTGGTGTCTTCTCCCCTTTATACTTCACTGTGTATAAAGTACTAAGGGCCAATTAAAGCTTCAACGTGTTGCAAGATTGTATGGAAATAAGACAACATAGCCTGTGTGAGAGCAAAGCAATTGGTCTGATCAGCCATTTTGCCTCCTTTCAAATTCTTGTCTATGTTTTTTATTATTATTATTACCAGATAAGTAACCTTCAGCTATGTTTAGTGTTTCTATAACTGTATTTACTAGAATGCTTAGCCACTCCAATATACCAACAGTAGGTTCTAGGTTTTTGACATGGCTTGCTATTTAATACTAGGTAATACTTAAAAAACATGACCCAAATACTCTAGTCTCAGAGCAATTGATGTCAAAAGATGATGACCCCATCAGCCAAAACTAGTTTTTTACTTGCTATACAGAGGAAATATATTGATAGCGAAGGTTCTTATTTTTCCTTCTCTTGCTCATTAACTTCCTTCAATATCAGTCTCTTTAATCACAAACTCACCTCTAAACCTGTGCCTTTAGCTCTAGTGCCAGCTGCTCTGATTAACCTACCCGTCTCCTTTCAATTCTACATTACAAAGCCCAGGATAGTTAAAAAACTTTTTTTTAATTACACATTTTTATTTTGAAATAAAGTTTTACTTACAAGAAGTTACACAATCATACAGAGAACTCCCATGTACCCTTCCCTGAGCTTCCCCCAATGAGATCTTACATATCCCTAGTGCATTGTCAAAACCAGGAAACTGTGACAAATTTCTATTGACTCGGGTACAGACCTTGTTCAGATCTACCAGCTTTTACATGCAGTTTGAGAACCTCAATTTTGTAAGGTAGGACCCACCTCGTAAGGCAAGGAAGAGAATGAGACCAAGTGTGCCAATCTAGAATCCAGAACAGGTGATTGGAGGGAAAGAAGAGAGAGATTAGAATGATCTTCGACCCCTCACAATTAAACTGATCTGTTGCTATTATTTTTCACCAAGGGAAAAGCTGGTGCCCCAGGACCACCTGGCAACAGAGGAGAAAAGGGAGACATGGTTGTAGCAAGAGTTAAAGGTGAGCCTAGTTGATCACTTAACTGCCATCTTCTGAATTAAATATGAACCATCCTCTTGCAGTAATTTCCCCTGTGACCACAGATTGATTCTATAACCAGACTTAGGATTGTTGAGATTTCTTAAAAAATACTCTCTGTCCTTTATTTATTAAGTCATGTGAATGTTGAACTTCAAATCCTCTGTCTCTTATTTGACAACATAAGTGCTCCTTTAGTCACATTTTCAACTCTTTTTTTTTTTTAATATATTTTATTGATTTTTTACAGAGAGGAAGGGAGAGGGATAGAGAGTTAGAAACATCGATGAGAGAGAAACATCGATCAGCTGCCTCCTGCATATCCCGAACGGGGATGTGCCCGCAACCCAGGTACATGCCCTTGACCGGAATTGAACCTGGGACCTTTCAGTCCACAGGCCGACGCTCTATCCACTGAGCCAAACCGGTTTCGGCGACATTTTCAACTCTTTATTGTTGTGAACTTGGGTTTGAAACAAGCCCTCCTTTAACGTGCTTAGAGTTTATTCACTGCATTGTATTATCCTGTATTAATCAAGAGTATTTTGGCTGTAAGTGACAGAAATCCAGCTTGAAATACTTTAAGAAGAAAAAGTAATTTATTGGTATCCTATCTGGTTTGGCTCAGCGGATAGTGTTGGCCTGCGAACTGAAGGGTTCCATATTTGATTCTGGTCAAGGGCTTATGCCCAGGTTGTGGGCTCAACTCCCAGTAGGGGGCGTGCAGGAGGCAATCAATCAATGATTCTCTCACATCATTGATGTTTCTATCTTTCTCTTCCCTCTCCCTTCCTCTCTGAAATCAATAAAAATATATTTTTTAAAAAAGTAATTTATTGGCTAATTAAACAAAATTTGAAGGTTAGATGTAGGGTTTGCATAAGACAACTGCATAGGAGACTCTTCCTCTTGCATCTTGCATATTTAATGAAATATGTTATTTGCACGTTTCCCCCAAGATTAGCTTTCTCTAGGCTATGGGTACATGTCCTAGGCAGCTCCAAGTTCTTACAACCAGATATAAAAGAGAGCTCTACCTTCTCCACTCTAGTTAGAAGAAAAAAAAATCAGGAAGGATTGGACTAGCCTGGAGCAAGTGTCCATGGATCATCTCCCCGTTCATGATGGCCAGGAGATAGAGGACCATGTTTGACATCACACAAGCAGGGGAAGATGCTGTTGTGATTGGCATCTCCATTCAGTACCTCCTTGTCAGAATGGGAAGAGGGATGTTTCCCAAATAGAAGATTCAAGGGGTTGGCAATTGTCTTTCTCCCCTCTGACTTTTGCACAGTTGATTTTGTGTGACTTAGTCAACTGGGACACTCTGAGGGATCTCTACTAGCTCACAGAGAGCCAAGGTCAAGCCTTTATCTTTAGTCCCAAGTCTTCCTCTACTTCACCCACTTCTGATAAGAGCTTGAATATCTTTGTGGCTTTTGTTCCCAGGGCGCAAAGGGGAAAGAGGTCCTGATGGGCCCCCAGGATTTCCAGGGCAGCGGGGACAAGATGGTTGGGATGGACATGCTGGAGCAATCGGGGATCCAGGACCCCCAGTATGTATAATTATTCTGCTATAGAATTTCACTTTCTTACATGGGCACAATACATCTGTTTTCCTCTTCTCAACTTAGAAAGCTACAACTCAGTAAAATATTAATATGCTGGAAATCAGAGACACCTTTGATTCATTCCCACAAAAAGATGATTGTTCTAAAAGGTATGGATGGTATCATTACAGATGGTCTAACAACATGGTTGGCAAACAGCGGCTCGCAAGCCACATGCGGCTTTTTGGCCCCTTGAGTGTGGCTCTTCCTAAGCCTTAGGAGTACCCTAATTAAGTTAATAACAATGTACCTACCTATATAGTTTAAGTTTAAAAAATTTGGCTCTCAAAAGAAAGTTCAATCATTGTACTGTTGACATTTGGCTCTGTTGACTAATGAGTTTGCCGACAACTGGTTGAGTGACATTTCAGTCATAACAAGACTTTCTGTCTCTATGTGTCGTTATTATGGTGGTTGTCCCCTTTGTATCTTCAAAGCCCCTACTGATTTGAGACCTGTTCAGATGACTGTCAGGTGAAGGATAAAGCACAGGTCTTGAAAATTATCTTGAGTTCTGTCCCTTCGTGAAGTAGCAAGCAAAGAAGGATAAACTAGTGCAAATCTACTGAACTAATGTATTGGCTGATGGAAAATCCATTGATAAATGATATTTCTGCATTTTTTAATCATGGTTTAGATCGAGGCCATGTGTAGGTAATGAAGTTCATAAGAAAAGACTGTAAGACATGTTTCAATGCTTTGGAATTTAAAATATCTTGGGTATATGAGGTATTTTTAATGCGTACAGTGTCACAGAAAGTGTGCTAGATGTTTACTCATAACAGTAGTTTTCTGAAGAGCAATTATCTCCCCAGTTTTACAGTAAGGAAATGGAGGTTTAAGGTATGTTACTAAGGACATCTATCTATCAAATAGGCTAAATAGGAATGAAAAGTCCAGTCTGCCTTATTCCAAAGCATGTGTGACTTAGTCAATTGGGACACTTCCACCAGTCTGTGTTGTAATAGAGAAGAACCATGTTCTGATTTTATAGGAGCTCATTCAGAAAGAACACATGTGAATAAGAGACAGAAGCTTAGAAATCAGGTTAGATAATGTTTCTAGCTTTGTGGTCTTTCAGCTGCTTTCAAGTATGTGAATAAACTCTACTCTAGATTTGATAGCCCCTATTTAATTCATTCTTCCACTTGAGAAACTGTTTAGAATCTGTGTCACTGAGTGGCAATTTTCATCGTGTACACTAACCTACTTGTGTAAAATCAAAGTATATTTACAGATCAAATGGGAAAGGAATTTCTATTACAGCCACTGGGGGGGAGGGTTGGCATGGGGAGTGGGTGTGGTGGTCTTCCTAGCTTAATTAAAACAATTCAGACTCACAACACTATTATATATCATATTTGAGACCAGACTATTCAGAAGGATAGAAGACAGGGCCATCAACTTGCCAGTAGGACAGGGTCAGGCATTCCTTGTGAGTGAGAATCCTTGCAGCTGGGCATTCGGTTGGGGTGAAGGAGATGAGAGCCACATGTGGCAGATGTGTGAGCAGCCCTGACTTGAAGGCTTCATTCTCCATGAGAGCTGTTATCTCCACAGCACAGCTTGTGGGGACCCCACAAGAAACTTGGCAGTTACAGGAGCCACCACTCAAGGTCTTTCCAGTTCTTCCAGACCAGATGCAAATGTTGCTACCTGGGTTTGATGTTACCATAAGTAAGGTTGCCTAGTAATGTAGCTGACATGCAATTTTTATGGAGTTTCTAGAGAAACAGAACTAGACGGTTACCAAAGGTCAAATTCTTATGCAGGAGGGGAAAGGATCGGTCAGCCTTTGTCCACAGACATGGAGGGTGATGGAGACTATCCCTGTGTCTTCTCATAAGAGTGCAGGAAAACTATTTCAAATGTGTAAGAACTTACCCAATTCGCAAGCCTACTACCTCCATTAATTTACTTATTTCTGTATTTTATTATACTTAAAATAAAGAATGGTTCCATATAAAATTTCTTATTCTGTTTTTAAATGTCACAATCATATAACTCTTTGTGTTTGAGGCATAAGACACCCCCTAATCACATGTATATGTAAATATGTATATAAACTATTAAGAGGAATCTAAGTTAATCAATTTAAATTCTATTTGCTATTGAGTCCCTTTCTCCTGGAATTACGAGCTTTCTGCATGTGTTTCATTAGCCTATGACAATGACTACTTTGAGTTCATGGTTTGGTAATTGATTCATGATGCGAATATTCCCAGGGGGATCATGAAGATGCAGGCCCAGGTGATCAAGGAGTTCCTGGACTGCCAGGCCCCCCTGGCAGAGAAGGACCAAGGGGGCCTCCAGGACTGGGACTTCCTGGTCCACCAGGACAAAGGGGGCAACCAGGAGCCCCAGGCCACCCAGGCGAGAGGGGTCCTGTTGGTGTGAAAGGTCAAAAAGGTAATTTTGAACACTTTGTGTGACAGTGTCAAGTGAAATCACAGAAGGGAAAGTGGGCCTCTCTTCTGGGTAAAGTTATAGCTATGGCAGAACCACTGATTAAAATTCCATTAAGCCACTGTTCAGATCTTGAATAGTGTCAAACAAATAAAAGCATTACAGCACAATCAATATTTAAAACAAATTCTTAAAATGCCTTTGTTGCTTTGTTTGGCATATGAAAGTTGCCTTTCATGCATTTCTCAGTATCAGCTTATACAATCTGACCATATTCAATGACATGTATTCAAAAATATCTATTTTTATAATATTTTTAGATAAGGCAGTATATTTTAATAAAAAAACCACTAGTGTTTCATTTAAAAAACGCATCATATTATCCCTGGAAACCCATTTGTAAGCATTTCAGGAAGAAAAAAGAAAGGATTTTAAATATATCTGACTGTTTTATAAATTTCAAACAATAAAATGATCTGCAGTATGATAGCTGGAAACTTTTTAAAAGGTTGGAAAATATTGAAGATTTTTTTCCTTTGTAATATGTACATATACATTGGGCTACACTGTTAAGTGTGAAATTTCAGAAGAAACTAATATCTTTGGTTCTTGATTTGACAACATAGAAAGGCAAATACCTTGGAATTCAATAAGGTTTAAAATCATGATCTGGGGCCCAGCAGAATAGAACATTATTTGTATTCATCTCATGTGTTTTTGAGTTGAGAGCCTGTGAACTAATACATTATGAGATATTATTTCTATGATAAAAGAGGAGCATCCCATTTTAAAGGACAAGAGAACTCAGAGGCACAAGCTTGGAGTCTTATTTTCCTCACTGATTAAAATGGGGCATGACAATAACCACATTGCAAGGACATTAGGAAAACAAGAGATCACCTATTTATAGCACCTGACCCACAGCTGCCCTCAGGGCATGGTAGCTGTTATTAATATCCTGCCCAGTAGCTTTATTTGCACAATCCCCCCACATCCAAACTAGGAGCCGAATCTTCTGAACTTAGCATGGGCACTGGCTGCGATTTCATGATTCACAAAGCTTCTGATTTCATGGTATTCAACATCTATGGGCCTATAAATCCGATATTTATTCTGTGTTATTAAAACGGATCCTTCTTGGAATCAATCTTTTCTTAGTCCCCCTATTTTTATAACTGTTTAGATTTGAGGACAGGTTTGCTAGAATTTGAAATAAAAGTAGTTCAAGTGAACTATGATATTTTTGTGGCTTTTCCTTTGAATTCTACATATACTCTATGAAAAATATATTGATCAAATTGTCAATGAGATTTACCATGTCTTGGCCTATCAATTATGTAAATACTACCTTTTTTTTCCCCAGGTGATACAATTTCTTGTAATGTCAGCTACCCTGGGAGGCCAGGCCCTCCAGGTTTGGATGGACCTCCAGGTATGATCAATGAGATGTTACTGTCTTACACATTCTCCAGAATAAAAGACCTGGCAAGGTAGATAAACCAAAAGCAAACCCACAGGCAAATAAGGTATTTCTAAAATTATTATAAGGATTTGAGTGTCTATGGGAAAACGGCATTTGTAGTCATTCACATTGGGTCTCTAGTCTGCTGGTCTGGGCACATGGCAGGTGGGTTCTTCATATCTCTGTGCAACAAAATTTACCTTGATTTGATCACATACCAGTTAAAATGTTTGCCCTTTGAGAGTATTAAAATGTTGTCTTCTTTCTTATCCTGTGTCCCAAGAGTCAAAAATGATCATTCACTTACTGATTATAAGTGTTATTCTATTCTGCTTTATAAGAAACCCCAGTTTGACCAGAAGCAGTGTGAATAATGCAATACCTACACCCGTGATTGCACTTTCATGAAATGCTTCATTTGAATCAATCGCTTCTTTATAGCTAAATCAGACCCTAAATCTACATAAATGCCTAATTCTCTTTTATTTATTCCAAATTCACTTAAATTGATCCATTGAGCACTAGCATAGCTAAAGGTAACCTTTCTTGTCCTACATAACAAAAGGTATTTAAAGGTTGAATGATGAATGACTCTATTGCTCTCTATAGCCAATAGCTTTTGTCAGAATAGTGTTGTGTAACAACCTCAAAATCTAGTGGGCTACAACAACAATATTTATTTTCTCTGGTATGGGTGTGCAGGTGGGTGGGGCTCAGCAGATCTGAGATGCTGTCTATTGGCTTGGTCCCTGGCTCTAGTCCAGATTCAGGTCTGTGACATCAGGTCACTGTGGGGCCAGCATGTGATCCTCTTGTGTGATTGCAGAAATGCAAGAGGGCAGCCCAGCTTTACAGGCAGAGTTCACTCCTCTCATTGCTCCATGGTTGTTAATATCCTATTGGCCAAAGCAAGTCACAGGACCAAGGCCCAGATCAAAGCAAGGGAATGACACTCCACCCAGCACAAGGCGCAAGGGCCCGGGTGGGGAGGTATAACTCTGCATCAGTGGAGAGAAGCATTGCTGGTTGACTGATTGAACATTCATTTCCACATTTACTGATGTCTTGTCATAGATGGATTAAAAAAGTTAATGATTACTTTCAGCAGCTTTCATCTCATGAAAAGGGAACACTCAAACTTATTCATGATTTGTAAGTTATTTTAGCCGAGGTATCTCCTAGTAGGAAATCACAAGAGGTTCAAAAACACCCCTAAATTCCTTTTGTAGTGCTTTTGGCTTATACTTCATTCCAGGGCAAATGCAGTAAGATGCAGGGAATAGATTTGGTCTTTACTCTGGTTGTCTTATCATCAGGCCACACACCGGCCACCACCTGTCTTCCCACAAGGACAGATGTGCTCGCATATTTGTATTTGAGACCCAGCAGGGGAAGCTACCAAAAGGTTCATCTGTAGGGTGGTGCTCATCCCAAAGGCTTTCAGAAGAATCCTTCACAGTTCGGCCTCTGAGAACGAACCTTAGCACAATCACTGCCTGCGAAATACTTGTTCAGAGCAGGTGACTTGTAAAACAGTTATGTAACCCAGCCTAGTCCACACCTCCACTGCCATCAAGTAGAAATCTCCTTATTTTGTTCTCACTTGATGTGCACCTTATGAAGTCCATGTTTCTTTATTATCATTTAGGTCCAAAAGGATTTCCAGGTCCTCCAGGTGCTCCTGGGCTGAGGTGTTTTGATGGGCAAAAAGGTCGACCTGGCAAACCAGGAATATCGAAAATACCTGGTCCACCTGGTAAGGGAAGTGCTTTTCCTGAGGAATGTCGTGTACTTCTAAGACTAGACAATCTTAGTGAGGAAATGGCCCTGAGATCCCTAAATGAGGGGGACATGGTTTTTACTGATACATTGAGCCCTTAGCTGTGTTTTGTTAACTTTTAGGTTATGATAGTTTTGTGAGTTCTCAGGGCTTCTTTCACTTGAAGCAGGAGTGATAGGCCGTTACTGGTCTATTATATTATGAAAACTGCTCAGTCCAGAAAGACAATTTGCCAGCGAATGCAAGCAATTGGGGAGACATCATGGGCTTTTAGGAATTACAAAATCACAATAAATTTCCCTGCCAAAGGTGGTAAAAACAATACCTATTAAATAAATACCTTTGCATGTTTTAGAAATGTGTTTTCATCAAAGCAGTAGATGATATGTGCACAGGTTCTATGTTTTTACATTTAACAGTTGAAACCATTTTTTGTTCAATAGGTCTCCGTGGTGACACAGGCGATCCAGGTTTTGAAGGTGAAAAGGGCTCCTCTCCCATCGGGCCCCCAGGCTCTCCTGGTTCACCTGGAGCCAGTGGTCAGAAAGGAATCCCCGGAGATCCTGCGTATGGGCCCCCAGGGCCCCCGGGAAAGAGAGGTCCCTCAGGAATGCCAGGGTTGAAAGGCCTCAGAGGACACCCAGGACATCCGGGGCCTGCAGGTACGAGGCTGCTCCGTCCCTGTGTCTACACCTCCAGCTCAGTTCTGGAACCAGTCACGAAAGAGCAGTTAGATGATCTTGACTTAAAAATCGGGAATATAAAAATGTCACCCAAGCATCTTCCGTCCTATGTGGGCATCGGTTACATTTCATTTGTTGCTTTTGCATTTTATCGGTTGTTTTCAAATCCAGAGCAGCTCACTGTGGCTTAGTCAACCCAGTTAGATTCAGCAGCTACTGTACTCTGACTGCCTGCTCTGGACTCTGGGCAGCACCAAGGAATAGGGGCTGTGTGGCCTGCCTGCTGCCAGTGCCGGGTTGAAGGAGAACAGGACAGACTGGATGAGGGAGGAGGGAGAGCAGCTCAGGGGAGGAGCAGTGTGAGTGGGAGTCTGGGAAGGCTCCTGGGAGAGCTGGGGCCCAGCCGAGCCCTGGCAGACCAGACTAATAAACACTGCTCTGGTGGAGCCAGCATTTGTTAGGTGGGAGGGAAGGGGAGTAAGCCACATTCTGTGTCCTCAGGGAGCTCACTTGGTAGTTTGTAAGTCAAAATACTCATATACAAAAATCCAATCAATTGGAAAGTAACAACATATTATATGAGTCAATGAAAATACATTTGCCTTGATAATCCCACTATCTCACTTGCGAAAATGTATCTCAGGTAGTGTTCAGCAGAATATGAAGGTTAATATGAAAATATTCTTGTATGGTTGATCCTTGAACAATGCTGGGTTTAGGGACACTGACCCCCCCGCCCCCGCCCCCACCACACACACACATACACACACACACACACACACACACACACACACACAAACTTGTGCAGTCAGAAATCCACATGTAACCTTTGACTCTCCCAAACTTAACTACTAATAACCTACTCTTGACTGGAAGCCTTATTGATAACATAAATAATCAGTTAACACAGATTTTATATCTTGCATGTATTTATGTATTATATACTATATTCTTACAATAAAGTAAGATAGAGAAAAGAAGATACGACTAAGAAAATAATAAGGAAGAGAAAATACACTGATAGTACTTATTGAAATAAAATATGTTTGTAAATTGACCTGGATAATTCAAACCTGAGTTATTCAAGGGTCATCTGTAGTAGTATTCACAATAGAGAGTTAAGTAACATAGACACACACACATACATACACACACACTCAAAAGAAGAAATATTATTACCTATTAGCATTAGCAATTAGAATTATATTTGTAAAGATTACAACAAAATGGAAAACATTTGCAGATTAATATGCAATGTGAAATAATCTAACAATTGACTGTGCACTGTGACTACTACTTTAAGAATGTAAACATCTGAACAGAAAATGTAAAGAAAACATGAAAAAATAAATTAGGATTTTTTGGTTGGGCTGTGGAATTATAGGGGGTTTGTTTTTCTCTCTGAAGATTATGGCACTGCCTTTTCAATAAATAGAAATTTGAGAGTTCAAGTGATGAAATATGTTACGAAATGCAAATTGTTACAGTGCAAATTGGGTTTTTAAGTATTGTGGAGTTTTGGTGTGAAGCCTGCTGCAATGTTAGAGGTTAATTAAAATCAGGAAGAATCCCATAGTTTTTCAATTTGCATAAACAACTTCTTTGTCGTCTATATAACTTTATCAAGTAACTCTTCTAACCATGCACAGTTTTCCATTCCTTTGGAGCTTATGTTCTATGAAAAGAAAATCCATTCAGAGACTTAACTCATTTGAGCACAGGGCCAGGATCAAAACGCTGGCTTCCGGTACTGATGGGCCCGAACTCTGGTAGGCCATCCATGTTGTTTTATGCCATGAGTGTCACAGATGGATTGTACCATTCCAGGGCCAGCTGGCATGCCCGGAATCCCGGGTCTCAAAGGCCCGAAAGGCAGAGAGGGAAGTGCTGGGTTTCCAGGTGTCCCCGGTACACCTGGCCATTCCTGTGAAAGAGGCGCTCCCGGATCACCAGGGCAACCAGGACTCCCCGGGGCTCCAGGCAGTCCAGGTAAGTGTCAAGGACTGTGAAGGGCCTGGGGCTTTAGCTGGCTTACAAAGGACTATGCTTGCTGTTGCTCTTTCACGGACACTGGAAGAAGCAAGATTCCTGGGTAAGAGAGGAAGAGCTTCCTTATTCATGGCACAGAAAGTAGCATGAGCTTCCTGTTGGTTTGTGTCATTTCCCCACCTCACCCAAGTCTCTCTGTAGAGACATAGACATAAGAGGTGCTAGATAGGTGCCGTGCACACAGCTGGTTGCAGTACCTGAGAGGAGCTCTGGGCCTGGGGAACCACTGGTTGACATGCCTGTAAAGCCACCTGCTTTCTGCACCGGGGGAGATGCTATATCAGCATCAAGGTTGCTCGCTGCAAACATAACCTTGAGAAGTAACCCAGGTAAAGAGCAGTCAGGACCTTGTGTCCGTGGCATACCCGCCCAGCAAGACCTGTAGGAACTGGAGGAGACTGGAGAAAGAGTGATTCTCAACACAAGGTTCTAGGGGCTATCTCCAATATGATCTTCATTTCACCATTCAGATTGCCACCTGTTATGTAAATCCTATTGTGTTTATCCAAATGCAGGAATGTGCCCTCTCATGGGATCAACACGAGATTGAGGCAAAACCTGCCGCTAAAGCTTTTTTCTAGCATCAGCAATATCAGATGATGTTGCTCTGATTTCTACAATTCTCTCATCACAGTTAACATCCTGATCAAAACTCACTGGGTCATAGCTTCCGGAAGGACCTGGGAAGTTATCTACCCCCAAGACTAAATACAGATTACATTTTGGTTTTTAACCCCTATCCATTTCCCATACAAAACTTTTTATAATATTCACTCATGCTTCTTACTGGGGACTCTTTCTTCAAGTAATAAATATTTGAAATATTTCTGCCCTTCTTTTTATAACAGCCAGAAAAAAACATAATTGTAGAATGATGGAGAGTAGCTAGTTTTATTTTAGCTGATAAACATTGTTTCACTTTAGTTTCCTTGGCCATAGATACGCAATTTAAGCCAACATGACTATTTTTTTCTGACTGTGTGTGAAGCCACTTTGCAGCCGTCCTACACTGCGGTCTCTGTGCTTTGTCTCAGGTGCCCCCGGTTGGAAAGGACAGCGAGGAGATATGGGGCCTCCTGGACCAGCTGGGATGAAGGGCCTCCCAGGAGACCCGGGAAGGCCAGGGACAGATGGACCCCGAGGACCGCCAGGAATCCCAGGCCCCTTTGGGGATGATGGGTTACCTGGTCTTCCAGGCCCCAATGGTGGGTAGCACTTCTTAATTATTTTCCTCATTTTATAAACGTGAAACCCACTGCTAAGGAAAGCCTGTTAGGTGTGACCACGCTATAGAATGTTCTGTTATATGAGCCCGACTTTGCCCTTGGGGACATCTCCCTTCTTCTTGTCCTCTGTATTGATATTTCCAGTAGCAGAATGTTTGGGTAGATGGGGTGTGAGGGCCACAGAATCCATAAACCCAGTTCTGCTCAATGAACTGGGTAGGACTGGTAAATTATAGGGTCAGGGCTAATGTGCTCCTATGTTGGATGGATCCTCCTCTCTCCAGCCCCGTCCCTCGCACAGTTCTCTGAAACCATTCTGGGATCATGCGTCAAGGTTGTTCACTGCAAACATAACCTTGAGAAGTATGGTAAAGAGCAGTCAGAACCTTGTGTCCTTGGCATACCCGCCCAGCAAGACCTGTAGGAAGGCCTGGACTTGAGATCTGTGGTGTGGGAGAGCCTGATCATGGCTGCTCACCTTCAATGCAAACTCAGAGTCAGGTGGGAGTGTGCATCAGATGGACATTGGGAATGCCAATCTAGGAACCACACTAGCCTTTGCAACGTTTTCTTAAACATTCATGCTTTTGTTTCATCAGGACCTCGGGGGATGCCTGGCATGCCAGGTTTTCCAGGAGAGAGAGGGAAGTCTGGCCCCGAGGGACACCCTGGCAGAAAGGGAGAAGTCGGAGAGAAGGGCTGGCCTGGCTCCCTGGGAGACCAAGGAGCAAAAGGTGCCAAAGGTAAATGCAGTGAATAGCACAGGCATGCAACACAGGTTTGCTTTCGATGTCTGATCACAACCCATGAGTATGACTTCTGAAAAACAAAACAGGACTCTCCTGCAGCTTGGATTCCCCCTCTTCCTCTTGATTCTGTGGTGCTGTTTTTATTTATTTATTTATTAATTTATTTATTTATTTGTGGTGCTGGTTTTAGAATTTCAAACAAAATTCAATTCCCTTCCCTCTCAATCTTATTACATAAAACTCCGGTAAATGAATTGCTCTGTTAATAGAAGAACATAAACAAGTGCTTTGATTTATAGCTATTGGGTTTCAGAGAATTGTCTCATCTTTTTATTTTTTTATTTTTTATTATTTAAAGTATTATGTAAGTCTCCCCCCCCCCCCATTGACCTCTCCCCAGCTGTCCCCCCCACCCCCGCCCTGCCCAGAACATGCCCTCACATGCACACACACACCCCAATCTGTGTCCATTGGTTATGCTTATATGCATGCATACAAGACCTTTGGTTGACATCTTACCCCCGCCCCAACCACCTTCCCTCATAGGTTGGACAGTCTGTTCGATGCTTCTATGACTCTGGTTCTATTTTTGCTCATCAGTTTATGTTGTTCATTTTATTCCACAAATGAGTGAGATCATGTGATATTTATCTTTCTCTGACTGGTTTATTTCGCTTAGCATAATGCTCTCCAGTTCCATCCATGCTGTCGCAAATAGTAAGAATTCCTTCTTTTTTATAGCAGCGTAGTATTCATTGTGTAGATTTACCAGTTTTCTAATCCACTCATCTGCTGATGGGCACTTAGGCAGTTTCCAAATCTTAGCTATTGTAAATTGTGCTGCTAGGAACATAGGGGTGCATATGTCCTTTCTGATTGGTGTTTCTGTTTTCTTGGGATATATTCCTAGAAGTAGGATTACTGGGTCAAATGGAAGTTCCATTTTTAATTTTTTTTCTTTTTTTTGATATATATTTTATTGATTTCTTACAGAGAGGAAGGGAGAGAGATAGTTAGAAACATCGATGAGAGAGAAACATCGATCAGCTGCCTCCTGCACATCTCCTACTGGGGATGTGCCCACAACCCAGGTACATGCCCTTGACCGGAATTGAACCTGGGACCTTTCAATCCGAAGGCCGACACTCTATCCACTGAGCCAAACCGGTTTCGGCACCATTTTTAATTTTTTGAGGAAACTCCATACTGTTCTCCACAGTGGCTGCACCAGTCTATATTCCCACCAGCAGTGAAGGAGGGTTCCCTTTTCTCCGAATCTTCTCCAGCACTTGTCCTTTGTTGACTTTTTGATGATAGCCATTCTGATAGGTGTGAGATGGTACTTCATTGTCATTTTGATTTGCATCTCTCAGATGATTAGTGACTTTGAGCATGTTTTCATATGTCTCTGGCCTTCTGTATGTCCTCTTTAGAAAAGTGTCTGTTTAGGTCCTTTGCCCATTTTTTGATTGGATTGTTTATCTTCCTTTTGTTAAGTTGTATGAGTTCCCTATAAATTTTGGAGATTAAACCCTTATTGGAGCCTTCTCACCTTTTAAGAAAGGGGTGCAGGCAGACTCTTGGCTCCCAGATTCTGTTTCAATTCTTTTATAAATAAAATAACCGTTTTTTATAAAGAGCCAGATATAAATATTTTAGGGTTTGCAGGCAGTATGGTCTCTGTTGTAACTCTTCAACTCAGCTTTTGAGGCATGTAAGCAGCCAGAGACAACACGTAAAAAACAAACGATCTGTGTTCAAATAAAACTTTATTTATGGAAATGGAAAGTTGAACTTCAATTAATCTTCACACAGAATAAAATTTTATTCTTGTTTTGGAGTTTTCTTCCAATGATTTAAAAGTGTAAACACTGACCATGGCTCATGGATTGTCCAAAAACTGGCAGCAGGCCGGGTGAGGCCCTGGGGCTGGAGTTTGCAGCCTTGAAATGGAAGGAGTTCACTTTCATCTGGTTCTGAGTTAATCTCCCCCGAATTTCATTTAAAGTAAGAGTTTTCAATACAAAAATATTGAATGTCAACTGTCATTGAAAAATAAAAGAGCTTTTATTGGTATAAAAATAAAAACTTTGAGATCACTGGTTTAAATGCTCCCATCCATGTTAAATATTTACTTCCACCTCTTAGCCTTGAGTCTGAAGTGAGGGAAGGTACCATTTCATTTCCAGTGTTGAGAATGAATACTTGTCAATTTTCAGCAATGAGGTAAACATCTTAAAGCCCTTTGGGCAAATAGCCTCATAGTTCATTCAAAAATTACTTTTACTTCTCAGTTGATTGAATCTGCTATTATTTTGTTTTATTAGCCTGTAAATTATTTATGCAGAATCAGGGAACCAGAGTCAGTCTTTGCTAGCTGAGAATGAGTGGCGTTTGCTGTGCTGTCATGCTACACAATTATCCCACTAAAAAGTAAGCAATTACGTGAATGCTAGTGATGTGCTGATAAACTGGCTCTCCAGACTAAAATTGAAAACAAGTGCCATGACTTGTAGTGATTGCTGATCTCATAGCATAAATACTTCCGCTGTGGCATAAATAGTCCCAGCATGGCTGGTTTAAAGCTTCCAAAATTCTTGAATTGTTAATAATTGGTTCTCACCAAGCTGGTAGGAGCCCACTCTGATGCACTTTACAAATGGACAGTGTTTATGAAAACCAGGCAGATATATCATTTTCCCTTCCTACTTTTTGGAATTCTCTATGTAGAGAACCACATTAAGATAAGTGTCTGGCCAAAACCAGTTTGGCTCAGTGGATAGAGCGTCAGCCTGCGGACTGAGGGGTCCTGGGTTCGATTCCGGTCAGGGGCATGTGCCTGGGTTGCGGGCACATCCCCGGTGGGAGATGTGCAGGAGGCAGCTGATCGATGTTTCTCTCTCATTGATGTTTCTGGCTCTCTATCTCTCTCCCTTCCTCTCTGTATGAAAAATCAATAAAATATATTAAAAAAAAAAAGATAAGTGTCTGTTCTTTTAATGTGAAGGAAATAATAGAGGGTGGCTAGGAAGGGGAAGATAGGGAACTGGAAAATATGAGATCGGCAATTCACATTTTATAGGATTAAGAGCCATATTTTAGACCTGGAACTTTGCAAGCCTGTCTTTTTTCACTGAAGACAGACCAGCCTGGTTGAATTCGGCAAACCCTCACTGAGCACTCATTGTCCACCAGACCCTGTTACTGGACCCATTGGGAGACAAATATAAAAGGCATGGCCAGTCCTTCAGGAAATCAACCAATGTGTTGCTCCTGTGCAATCTGTAAACATGAATACAGTTTAGTAGATTAAATGGGGATTTACAAACTGGACATGAAGTGAC
Organism: Myotis yumanensis; assembly: GCF_028538775.1. Taxonomy (NCBI): domain Eukaryota; kingdom Metazoa; phylum Chordata; class Mammalia; order Chiroptera; family Vespertilionidae; genus Myotis; species Myotis yumanensis. The sequence continues at coordinate 27,600,462 of NW_027223759.1, read as the reverse complement.
AACGGAGGCCTCACGTGTGTGGTGCTTGTTTGTTTTGCTTTTGCATAATTAATATCTAAAGGAGAGAGAGGACGCCCAGGAGATGAAGGAGAAATGGCTATAATTTCCAAGAAGGGGGAAACCGGGGAGCCTGGACCTCCTGGAGATAATGGATTCCCAGGAGAAGAAGGTAAACACTCATGTTTTTGAACCATATCAAATAAGTTAGCTTCACAGATCGCTCAAGCAAGCATGTATATTAGGCAACTTTCCCAGTAACACTGAGACTAGAAAAGGTTGTTTTCTAGACAAACATGTGCGCTAGTGAATTCAATGGTACTTGTTTTGCTTTTCTATGCTAGAACTTAGCTGAAGTTCATATGCATTTATAGATTTGGATATTCCAAAGTAGGATCATTCCTGAGATACACATAACATTGTTCCAGGGTTAAAGTACCCCTGTTTTTGGTGGCTAGTATTAAAATGAAGAGCACAGAGATTGTCCAAGTCATTTTGACCAGCGCTTCTCAAATTTTAATGTTCATATGAATCCTCTGGGACGCTTTTATAAAAGGCACATTTTGAATCAGCAGGGCTGGGCCGACCCTGCCTTTCTAACCAGCACCCCCTGACCCATGCTGCTGGCCTCAGAACCAGCACGCAGCGAGGATCTTGACCTCCACATTTGGGTTCTCTTTCCCAAGTTCAGACTTAATCTGCACGAGACCTGAGTTCTTGCCATGGCTCTCGCCTTAACTAGCTGTTAGGGACAAATGTTTTAACTTCTCTGAGTGAGTTCTTCGTTTGTAAAACGAGCTTGTTGGAGCAAATGATCCTGCACACTGGCTCCTACCTGGGGCAAGCTTGAGGCTGTTCCTGGGCAGCGTTTTTCACAGGCAGGCCGCTGAAACCAGAAACCATCACGTTGTGATTTAGGGCAGGAATTAGGATTCTCAATCTCTTTGGCTTCATCTCCTAAAAGTAGGACCAAGACCCTCAGCCTAGTCCAAGAATTCCTCCAAATTGGTTCTAACACTTCTAACCCCACCAGGTGATAAAGGCCATCCTGGGATGCCAGGGAGAAGAGGGGAGCCAGGAAGACACGGGCCACCTGGGCTTCACAGAGGAGAGCCGGGTAGGGATGGCCAGCCGGGGCCTCCTGGACCCCCAGGCCCTCCAGGCTCACCGGGGCTCAGAGGGATCATTGGTTTTCCGGGATTTCCAGGTGATGAGGTAAGTGGCTGCTGTTTGGGGAGGGAAGAAATAATAAAACCTTCTGCTCTCAGGGTGCCGATGAGTCATAGTTTGCCAGTGGACATCATAGCCTTTTCACTGGCTTTCAGAATTCAGGGGTTGGCCAAGGGAAGAATGGAGACTTCCAGAAGGCCATGATGTAACTATGGTTTCTGACAGGTGCCTGCTTCCCATGACATAGGTGACCAAGTCACTTACTCCATCTACTATCCCTGGCATAGTTATAACAGCCCCATAGAGACTCGCCTCATGACTGCTGGTGTACTAAAGAGTCATCTGAGAAATGATTGCATCCATTATTGCAGATATTATAGATTTTGCTGTAAATACATTGACTTGGTCCTTATAATTATGAGTAAAATACCCTGTGAGAAGCCAAGAGGTACAATAAGTGTAGTAGCCTATATCACAACTCTAAAATGTATAATTCGTTACCCATCTCTGGGAATAAAATAGACTTTTAAAGTTTTGGGTATGAAGCAATTTCTAATTATATTTTATTTAGTGTCAACTTGTTCATTTAAAACTTAAAACTCAAGTTATGTAATGCAGTTACTGTTTTGCAATCAAGTATAGAGAATTGGATGCTACCTGTTGGTACAGATACCTCCAATTCTGGAGGAGTTTTATCAACTTTTGAAAACTAGATAAATGTAGTTGTATGCCTATAATGCATTTCTAAATTTCTTTGCCACTGCAAATTATAAACACCAAATTGGTTATGGAAAATTATAGCTGGATCATGTCATGCCTGTGTCATTTGTGTGTGAAACCCAATTAAGGTTTTACTTCTGTTTCATTAATCTATCAGGGTGAGCCGGGTTTTCCAGGCCCCCCCGGACTTTCAGGAATTGATGGAATGAGAGGACCTAAAGGTATGGTTTGGAAATACAGCAGCCAGCCATTAATCACATAGTCCTGGGTGTTTGTAACATTGGGAGCAAGTACCTTTTTCATGAAAAGCAACACAGTCAAACAAACTGCAACACCCAGGGGTTCTTTTTAGACTCTTCTAGGTAGTCAAACACTCAAAACCCAAGCCGTCCACATTTGTCATCCAGACCTGAGAGTATCAGATAGAAAGCAGCAAGCCTGCAGGGCACACCAGGCTTCCCCCTCAGGGGAGTCCTTGCAGCTGTCCTGGCAGTGACCATAGCTTTATGAGTGACAGTTCAAGTGCAAGGAGACCAGATCCACAGTGCCCCGCTAAGGCCTCCACAGGTACAGCTTTTAGAGTCTCAGCTACAAGAGCCACAGTACACAAAGGCCAAAGCCATGACTTCCCATCAGGTGTTAATAGTTCACTTAAGAATTCCTGGGCCACATGTAATGTACAATTGGGTTATGTTTTACCATAAGCTGAGGGTCAGCAAATACATATTTTTCAAAGGGCCAGGTAATAACTATTTTCAGTTTGTGGTCTCTGTCACAACTGCTTGACTGTGAATAAAAGCAGCCATAGACAATACACAGGGTCATGGCTAAGTGCCAATAAAACTTTATTTATAATAGAAGCTACAGGCCTTAGTTCACCGTGTGCCTTGTAACACAATCTACATTCTACTTTTATCATATGTCCAGGAAACAGAAATAGAAAGTTGACCCAATGTCAAAAATGTCCTTAGAGAGAGAATTCATTAACCCTTTCTCCATAGAAACAAGCAAATAAACAGAAATCAGGCTATCTTACAATGTTTGTATAAAACCTTTAATATTTTTTTACTGTTTTTCTATACTACTGGGTTAGTATTTCTTCTAAACCATTGGGTTAATGTATTTTAAAATCTACTTTAAAATGATTCACCTTTTTAATCCCACTCTGTGAATTCAGAGGTTTGATATGAAGTTAGATTATCTTTTAATACAGTTAAAAGACACACCTTTAAAAATGTAAAATACTAATTAATAAACCACCTAAAAGTATCTTCCCCTATTCCAATGATACGTGCTTTACCCTTTGACAGATACTACATAAAGAATATGCTGTAAAAACAGACCGTGCACACATTTATTCAGAAAGAATAATATAGCTCTCTTCTTCGGAAATGGTTACAAAAAGGGAAGTTTTCATATTTAACTTTTGACATTTTATAGCTTCAGGATTCAGAGCTCACTCCTCTTCTACTTCCCTGTAAATTTATTATAGTCCCTTTGCCTCTCTCAAAGTACAAGCCTGCTTCTTATTTCCTTCATGACTGTATTAGGCCACATTTGCTAGGAACTGAAATGCGCTCGGGTACCTGGAGCGAAAGATGTCTCATGGAGCCCAGAGAGGAGACCAGAAGCTGACAGAACCTGGCCCTTAGCAAGTCATGGTTCTCTCTTGAGACTTCTGCCATTCTCCATGGTCAGTTTTTCACTTACCTGCCTACCAGCTGGTTTTCATCACTCTCTATTTGGTATCTTTTCCGGATCTTTCTGGAAATGTTTGGTTGCCTTCCAACATGCTCTACATCAGGGTATTATGATATTCTACATCACGATAATCTTTTTGCTTTCTGCCTCAATAGCAACTACCTCAAATCCTCACTTTTTAATACAACTTCTTGAGGAAAGATTGGCTGACCAGGGATGGGCCAGATTCCTACTGTTCAAATAATTAGCCACAATTCTGAGTAGTGTCAGCTGGGAGAGCACCTTCTACAAGGTGTGGGTGGGGCCTTTAGAAAGCAGTGTTGGTGTCCGGTATCTGGAAGCTTTCGGCGGCAGTGTGGAATGGCTCTGTGGGACTGTGGGAGTCACTGCTCACAATGGCCTTTGACTGTGCCACCTCTTGTGAAATCATCAATCAAGTGTGACTTTGTGATTTTGTTTTTACAAGAACACTAACATGAGCTTCCTTGCAGAGAGCTTGAAATGTGACTACAGCAGCTGGAACTGACAATTTCTTTTTGTTTCGAAAACACAATATCAGGATATAGTCACACCATGCCAAGGAATTTCTTAAATAGATGCCTACATTTGAAACTATTTTAGGCAATTTAAAAATTTAAACTTATTAAGATTTATAGTTTCCCATGATTGTTATCAATTATAAAATTGTGTGTGTATTTAAATACTACATCTTGCATCTAAGTTTCCATTTATTCTTATGTAGAAAAAGAAATTTTTTTTCTCCAAAAATCCTTTCCTGGAATATTTGAAGATAGACTATAAAGACAAACATCAGAGAAGTTATTAAGTTACTTGTATGAGACAAAATTAAATTCTCTTAAATAATGTTATGTGCATTTTATTACAGGAAACAAAGGGGATCCTGCAAGTCAGTTTGGTCCACCCGGTCCAAAGGGTGAGCCAGGCAGCCCCGGATGTCCAGGTATTGCTACATATTTTTCTTATTAATCCAAAAAGAATACATTTGTTTTGAAAGCTAGAATGATTACTTTATCCTCTGAGTCAGCAATGATTATGTTAGTATTTTATTCCCCCTTTTCCGCTAAGACACATGTCAGAAGGATTATGTACAAACACAGCATCGCATCCCTGGCTGAGAAAGACACTTAATCTTTTCTAACCATGGCTCCCAGGACCGATGATGTTGACATGACAATACAATCAGGTGTGCCCAGATTTTGACAATGATTATTGAAGCAACTGAAACTTGGACTAGTTTGCAGTCTCTCTAATTAAAATGATACATCAGCAATAACCACTCACACTGAGTACAGCTGCAGGTTCTCATTCAGCCCTTTCTTTCCTACTCAGAAAGGAGTATGTGAATGCCAGTGAGATATCACTGCTAAGATACTGCTAAGATATCACTGAATTGCTCCGATATCACTAAATTGCTCATTTAGGAATACCAAATTTACCAAAAACCAAGCCAAACAAGTGTAAAACCTCATCACCAGTGACAAATCTAAGTTCTTCAAAATAGTACCTTCTTTGTCAGTAACAACGGATGTATAATCCCTCTGAACAGACAGATCAGTGAGTTTTTGCCCTCCAGTCCAGGAGGCTGCGGTTGACTACAATAGATGACCTGCAGCTGACAAAAGATGCACGCTCTTCCTTAGTCATTCCACCACAGGCGTTTATCTTAAGTCATCAATCAGACAAGTGTACAAAGATGCGCCCATAAAGATATCCACTGCATGGGAAGAACGGTCCATCATAGATGGTTGGTTACATAACCTGTCCGCTGTCATTCTGCTGACAGTGGCCGGGTTGGAAGCCAGGTTCGTATTTCGATGGGTCCCTTGTAAATTAAAGCCTCTCATATTAATATTTTTGCGCACTATCTTGAAATTCTCTCTGGCAACAGGCATGTTTTATTCCATAGAACAGAAAGAACATCTGAACAGAAGTTCATGGGAAATTTTATTTCTTGGTTGTTATACCACATGATTGCTCAAATGGAAGTCTAACAGAAAAACTAGTGATTACAATGTTTTCATCTCGCACTCTCTTTCATATGGGTCTTTCACCTCTGACGTGGTCAAATATAGTTCATATTTTAACAGAAAGGTATAGCCTAAGTGTACATTTGGAGGAGAAAATAGTTTTGAGGTTAGCGCTATGAGGGTTCTTAAGTGCCAGAGTGAAAGGTCTCAGAAAGGAAAATTAGTGGTTCAAAGTCTCCCTTATTATTACAGTGCATGGGGTCTTGGCAAGTCGCTTATCATCTCTGAGCTCAGTGTCCTCACCTGTAAATTGGCCCAATGCTCATTGTAGGATCATTCAGAGGATCAAATGAGATTTTTGGAGGGCAATTTGTAAACTGGAAATTGCTACACAAATATAAAATGTCATTGTCACCATCATCACCAGTCAGCAAAGCATTGAGAGATTTTTCTATAGTTACTGGTATCTTTATGTGAACCCCGAAGATAGTAAAATTTTATAAACTGAAAGTAGTAAAATATGGAGCCTTTTGATATTACCTAATATTCTAATTTAAAAATCACAAATCTGAGTTCTTTTACACTTAGGCTAACTTTTTCAAGAAAATTTGCCTTGGCATAACGTCCCTGGTCTCCTGTGGTTAGCACCATTTAAATTGTTCCCTATCCTGTATGCCATAGCTTTAGGTTAAAAATTTTTAAATGACATCTTATATTATTTACCAGCTCAGAATTTACCTACACATGTGATTTCCATTGACTGGAAAGAGATGCATTGAATTTGAATGAGCCTAACGAGAGGCCATAGGGCTGCTGCTGTCTCAGGGGTTATGTAGGATTGTACTGGGTCCAGTTCCATCGCCCCTTCAATTCAGAGAAAAAACATAGTAGCAATGAACTCAAACGTTCTGTTCATACTACAGCTGTGAATGGGGAGGCAAGCCTTTCACTACTTCAGTTTTTTCATGTGGAGATGAGAATAATGCTGCCTTATCTTCATGCCAGGAATGTTTTCAGGGTAAATAAAATAACAGAGAGAGGCTCAAGGTCTTAAATTGGTCTGGGAACAGGTATCAACTAACATAGTCTTGTTTCATGTGTGTTATAATAAATAATGACTATGCCCTCACCATGGGTTTGTCAGTACAGAGCCCTGTATTTTATTTGTGGCTACAACTGGTTATTTTTTTTTAGCACAGACTGTTAGTTTATCCTATGAATATGAATTGTATTAAAATCACACATTGGAAATAAACACACAGGGAAATGGTTATCTTCTCTAGTAATCAAAGAAGTGTAACTTAATGTAAGTCTGGAATATTATTTCATCCTTACTAAATTAGCAAGAAAATAAACCAACAGCCTAAAAAGGCCTTGGTGAGTGCCTGCCCTGCTCTTGGACGTGCGAGGACGAGTGTGGGTGGGACTGTGGGGTGGAGTGAGTTGGTACAGCACATGTCCGAACCAGTTGGCAACCTCTATCAAGAACCAAATGCTGAATGGTCTGTGCTAGAAGCCTAGAGATCAACTAAACTGTTCTTTTCAGTTCACTGTCCTGAGAAAGGGACTGTAGTAGATTTTTTTTAATGTAAGAGATATATCTACCAGATGCCATGTGTGCTTCTGGAATGGAACCCGGTGTGGACAAGCCAGCTGTGAAGGACATTAAGGGGATAGTTGGGGGAATTCAAGAATGGAATTAGTATTAGATTATATTAAGGATTGCTATTAATTTCCTTGGCTGTGATAATGTTATTTTGCCCATGTAAGGGAATGGTATTTTTCAGACATACCTCCTGAAATATTTAGGGATGGAATTCCATGATGTCTGTGATTTACTTTAAAATATCTCAGCATTTTAAAATGAAGAAAAAGACCCAAAATGTTATGTTACCTAGAAATTCTATTCCTAGGAACTTTTCTAAGGAAATAATGTAATAGTAGAAAAATGTATTAAAGATGTATAAAAATCATTATGCATAATAGCAAAGAGAAAAAACTTGAGTGGCCAAAAGTAGGAAACATTTGCATTAATTAATTAAATTTAGGTGAACTCAGTAAGCTATGAGCCAGTCACTTAAAAACAAGAATTAGGAAAATGATGACAAACTTGGAAAATTACTTCTGATTCAATGCCAACTTAAAAAATCAGAATATAAAATTGTGGGTATTATTTGCACTTTGTATACATATAAAAATTGTTTAAGGTGGTGGGATTATAGGTATCTTGTTTTTAATTTTTCCTTAATGTTATCTTCTCAATAGAAAAGTTGTTAATATAAAAAAGTAAGACTAGAAAAGAATAACAAGGGCTGAGTTGGAAGTTTTATAGATTCACCATCTTGAAGAGCATCTACAACCACTCAGATTTTTTATCTTTCTTTGTTTAGGGCATTTGGGAGCTCCGGGAGAGAAGGGCTTGGCTGGTGTTCAAGGGCCCAGAGGACCACCAGGGAGGCCAGGACTGCCTGGCTCCTCCGGACCACCAGGGTGTCCAGGTACCTTGGAAGAAGCCTGGAACCTTCCCAGACACCTATCTATCTCGTGGTGCATCATAAAGGACCAGCCTTCACTCAGACCTGGGTTCCGCTCTGGTTCTGCCATTTCCCAGACCTGTAACTTTGAACTAGTCACCCAAACTTCCCTGTTCCTTCCTTACCTGTCCATTGGAGCTAGTCCTCACTCCCTGGGTGGTCTGGGAGTAAAACTAGGTCAATACCTATAAAGGGCCTAACAGGGTGTCAGGCACGAAGGGATGGTGCTCCTTTCTCGCCCTTCCTAATTTACCTGCCGTTCAGGACGCTGGCTTTTTCCCTCTCCTTTAGACTTAAGGTAAATATCACACATACAGGACAGCATTGTAAAGGCTCCTCTTCCTGCCGATTCAGAATAAAGTGAGAGTAGAAGTCATAATTGGCAACTTTAATTGCTCAAAAGTGTATTTTTTCCTTCTGAGCTTAAATGTATTTTTTCTCCCTAGAGTCAGGAGGCCTAGGAAGAAAAAGTAATAAAACAGTGTTCCTGGTTCAAGTACCTCATATAATAAGAACATAGATGACCCTCCCAGTTAATGTAGCTCATGTGCCATCTGGGTGTCTGCAAAACCTCCCTGTCATCCTCAGGTGATCAAGGGATGCCTGGGCCAAAGGGACATCCAGGAGAAATGGGGGACCCTGGACCAAGAGGCCTCATGGGGTATCCAGGGACACCAGGTCTTCCGGGAATAAAAGGTAAGTCAAAGAGGAATCCTGGCCCATCAGAAAAATCCAGGCCAATGAGGGCAAATTCATAGTGGCTCTCCAGCATAGAGTGACATTGCTCCTGGTCATGGCCCTTCCCCACCAATGTCATCAGCCCCTGCCTGTACTTTCTCACTCAGGGCTCCAGTCAGTGCCCATCTAGCCTCCTGACCTGCCTCCTATCAAAGTGATGGTGATACCATCTCATTTTCCAAGGCATTTCCCCCAGTGTTTTCCATAATGTTTAGGCCCATTCATTTATTCTCTCCTCAGATAGTTAAGCTCCTACTATGTCCTAGATTCCAGATACTCAGTACCCAGTTTTGAAGAAAATAGACATGGTTCCTCCTTTATGGAGCTCACAGTTGAGTAGGAGAGACACATATTAAATATCTATGTATAAATAAATATGTATTTACCAGTTGTGATACGTGGAAGGGAGAGGGGAAAAAAAATAAGATGCTATGGCAGAACTAGAATTCATTACCTTTGTTGATAAAGAAACATTTTTTCCTGGTTGAATTTTTTGGTCTTTAAAGATGGGTTATAATATAGGTCTGGTTAATAGAACATAATGCCATAGAATTATATAATTGATTTTTAACAAATTTCCATGCCTTCTCCCATTCATCTATGGTACTTATTTCTCTTCAGTTCATTGCTTTCATTTTAGATAAAATATTTTTCCACTGGTACTTTGTGTGTACCTCTAGCCTAATAGTACTTACATTGTATAACATTTGTTTGTTTAGAAGTTTTTCTCACCACGTGATTTTTTAAAAAGCAAGGACTATGTTTATATGCTTGGCACTCAGTAGATACCCAATAAGCCTATTGGTTGGTTATTGTATTTTTAAATTTATGAATAAATTAATAAATGAAGGAATGGACAATAGAAGAAGGACCATCTGAGCTAGTAGTTATGAAGATGAGGGTTTTCACCCCAATCAACAGTTGAAGGTTCAAGCCTTACTTGATAGATTTCTGTAACCAATCTTTCTCTACCTCCTCCTTCTTCTTTTCCCTCCCACTTTTTCCATGATTAACCACTTCTACTGTATTTCCACTTCTTTCTATCCTCCCAGTTCAGTAAAATAGTAATCATTTTCGTGTCTTGGTGCCATAACAATATCCACCCAGTCTGACTAAAATGACAAGGCTCAATCTACTATTGTTGATTCTTCCTTCCCTTGAATTAGTTTACATTTATTACATAAGTTCAGTATATGTTATATTAAAACCTAACAGCTAATGAATTTGATCGAATAAATATTACTTGAAGGTAATCTCTAATCACATCATAATTCTGTGCTTTGAAAAAATAAGTTTGTTAAGAAGAGAAGGTGAGGAAATAAATATATCCACTCAAGTATTCAGTGTGCAGAAGGATGCTGCAGTGCGCCTCCCGACCACGTGGTGGCACTGTTTCACTGTGAACCGCCTATTGCACAGCCGGTCTTAAAAAGAAACAAAACAGTGAAACAGATTCCTAAAAATTAGAACTCCGACCATCTAAATCCATTGTTGCTTTTTATCATGCTGGTATAAAATTGAACCACACTCCAGCAGAAACACTTTGAACTGCGAAATTAAATATTTGAAGTATGTGCTAAATAAGTCAAGGGGCCTGATTTTCTTGTTTGAACAAACCAGCTGCTGAACTCAAAGTTGTTTGCTCTGCTAGAACGGGCCATATGGATTCTGAGTCCTGCTTGTGTTCAGTCAGATTTAAACTTTAACTTAAACATATGCTGAAAATGGCTTGGTTCCTAGACTTAAATTTCCAAGTACACATGCCCTCTACAAGGAAGATACTCTGTTCCTAGTTGGGCGTTCATAGAGGATTGGCATAATGGGGACGGAAAGACAACTTCGTAGCATGACAAGGACTCATTTGGTTGGGTTATTTTGGTTGGTGGCAAGTAAAATATTTCATAAGAAATAAAATACCTTGGAGTATCTTTTATCAGCCAAGTAATATTTTCTCTCCCTTTTTACAACTAGAGTGTTCTCCTCCTGCCCACCACTAGTCCCCCCCCCCCCCCCCCCCCCACACACACACACACACAGCACTTACCATTCCGGGGGTGGATGCCTGTTCTGTCAACTTGGGGCTGTTTCTCTAGGTTCCTCATTGTCTCATCCAGCACTTGTCACTAAGTACATTTGGGGACTGACGCTCCATGGGTTAGGAGACCATGTCTTATGCCCTTGTGCATTCCTTCAGTAGAGACTAATCTATTTTCTGAATTTTGGAAAAAAATTAAATTGTATTTCAGAACCTGTTTTGTTAAGTTTTCAACTCTGCTCAACTGTTATTTATAGCCATGAAGGTCTCTCTTTCCCATCAGCTTTAACATTAGGGTGACCAGCTGTCCCGGTTTGCCTGGAATCGAGGGTGTGTGTGTGTGTCAGACTGTGGAACTTCCTGTGTTAGAACTAGGAAAGTCCCCAACAAATAGGTCCCCTATTAAAAGTATAAACCTGTGTAAAGGCTCTTGGAGATAGAACAGTGTTTTCGGCTCTAGGACAGAAGAAAACCTACCAGTGGAGATTCAGTGACAAAGCTGTTTGACTTGGAGGCTAGGGTGACAATTATGGCTGGAGGCTGGAGTGGAGGGTAGACCCTCTGACTGGAAGGAGAGCCCAGCCTGCGAGTGCAGGGAGATGCAGCCCTAAGTGATGGTTGTTAGCCGAAGCCGTCCACGGAGGTGAATAAAAGTCCTCATTACCAAGGAATGTGCTTTGTTAGCCTAATTGCCTCTCATCTGTACTGTATATATTTTATGCATGAACAACTTTCTGATTTAGAGATGAGATTGATAAAAAGCTTTCAGTAAAAAGGAAAAATTACCCTGAAAACCCTACCCAGATGTAGCTGCATTCAATTTAGAAAGATAACACTGGGTCAGATAAGGGTCGGAGAGTTCAACAATGGCGAGGGCCTGGGATTGTGACAGGCCAGGATCTGGACGTGTTGATGTGACAATGGAGAGTTGGCAGACGCCGGGGCATTCCACCCCAGCCAGCTCCCCCAAGACATCAATCTTGGTGGCTTACCCCGGAGATCAAAACACATGGAAATAACAAAGTAATCTTGAAATTTATTATCATTTCAGATAGATTGCAGTAAATATCTAGATTTGGCAGATGAGGAAGATCTGTGTGTTCTTTTGGTGCAAACTTGGAACATTGGCTCATAAATAGGAAAGATGATTGGAAAATAAACTAAACCAGAACTCTTAAAAGTGTAAGGAAATAAGATCTTTAAGGAAAGTAAGGGTGTATTCCCAAATTTTTTTGGGGGGTGCAAGAGAATATGGCTTATTTGTACCAATCTAAAGTTTATTTTATTTTTTATTGTATTTATTGGGGGTGACATTGGTTAATAAAATTTATATTGGTTTCATGTATACAATTCTACAATAGATCATCTGTATATTGTATAATGTGTTTATCACCCCAAGTCAAGTTTCCTTCCATCACCATTTACCCTTCATTTACCTTCCCCAACCCTAAAGTTTAGATTTTAAAAATAGAATGACTGTGTGTTTCAAGTACTGACAATAAATAAAATGGAACCAACTAACTTCTATCTTCTAATAAGTCCATTGAGGACTTGCTTTTGTGAACATATAATAGTTAGCACTTGAATTATTTATATACAAAATGGATACCTCTAACTTCCCCAAATCTTACTATAAATCTATCACATAAAGATGAGACATGAAATAGAAATGGTAGTCCACTTCTTTTTAAAGCTTTTTTTCCCACCTGTTCAATCCTTCCCCCTCCGTGTTCCACCTTTTCTCACTCACTCATTGGTTTACTCACTCATTCAATGAACATTCATTGAATATTTACTGTGTGTCAGGAGATATGCCAACTATGTACATAGATTAATAAGATCTGATCTTATATTCAATTAATTTACACCAAATAAACCAGTTATCCAGACATGATTGTTGTACAGCGTGAGCCTACCATAGCGCATCGTGGGGTTCTCTGTGGGTGTCATGGCATAGGGACGGGCACTTTCTGTGTGTTAGTCCTATAAGCTGAGGCTGTCAATATCACAAATCCAAGGGATGTGACCATAAGCTGAGTGAATGGCTGGCTGTGCACTGAGGGGCTTACAGCCTTAGATGAGAATGAGCAGCTACTGGCTGGAAGAACCATTAATGAAAGAGGAAGGTTACCAGGCATGGCCAGGGGCTGAGGAGAAGATTCTTTCCCCAAATTAATCAGTGGAGCAAGATGTGTGTGAAGCACATGGCAGAGGGCTCAGTACCTGGAATGTTCTGTACATATTGGTTACCTTCTTTCCTTCTTCTCTCCCTCTTTTCTTCCCTCTACTGCCTTCCTATAAATCTATATATTTGCATACTGTAATATAATGTACTATATAATATAAACATATTTTAAATATGTAGTTTATATATCTACATATTGATAAATATATAGTGACAACTTAAGTAAAGCCAGGTCAGCAAATGTCTCCTTAGAGAATAGATGTCTGATAGAAGATTCTGCAAGAAGATGAAGGTGTGAATGAGATCCCATCTAAATGCAGAGAATGAAGTTTCAGTGGTCATCATGAAATACATTTTGTTTCTGAAAAGAGGCATCAGAATGATTCTCTTTGAAACAAGTGGTTGCAAAGAAAGAGCTGCAGCCAAACTTGACCTTCAGGCCTGATCTTTCTGAGCAGCACAGTTATTTAAAAAAAAAAGAGAGAGGGTATATACTCCCCAGTATGCCCCAGGCCCCACCTGTCCTTATTGTCTTACTTCATCTACCTAACTAGATCCTGCAGAAATGAGAATTTAAAGACCCTGGCTGACCTAGCTGATTTGGCTCAGTGGACAGAGCGTTGGCCTGCAGACTGAAGGGTCCCAAGTTCCATTCTGGTTAAGGGCGCATGCCTGGGTTGCGGGCTCAATTCCCAGTGCAGAAGGCAGCCAATCAATGGTTCTCTCTCATCATTGATGTTTCTGTCTCTCTATCCCTCTCCCTTCCTCTCTGAAATCATGAAAATATTTTTTTAAAAGTCTGGTGGAGTGGAAAGATCCTGAACCTGGGAGGAGGGAGGGCTGGGTTTGCTCCCATCCAATCTCTTTCGTCATCTAGGATGATTTTATTGTCATAAAATTGAAGGTCACTGCCTACACCACGATCTAGTAATTGTAGACTGTTTTTGGTCCGAGAGGAAGATGGTCCTGAAATGGTCATCAACTCACAGCAGTACTTTAAAACCAAAGAAATGGGTGTGTTAAGCAGTCTTGGCAGAAAATGTTCATCAAATGAATGTTAAATAATAACTACTGGCATGGATTCAGCTCTGATAATGGTGTGTAGACTGTGAGATCTCGTGGTTCCCACCTAGAGAATCTGTCCATCTCTATCAGCAGGCCCCCTTCTGAGAGGTGCCTGGGAACCATGGCCAGTGAAGTTCAAGGGCTGGTCTCCTCCCGGGGGTCACAGGCCTGTGATGTGTTGCAGGTCTCCCCGGGTTACCCGGCCTGAATGGCTTGCATGGTTTAAAGGGTCAGAAAGGAACCAAAGGAGCTTCAGGTAAGAGGAAACCCTCTGTGAGAGACTTACCTGCAATCACTGGACCTCTGGTAGGTATCTCCTCACTTCTCACAATGTGGGTTGTGACACAAGGAAACTGGCTTAGCACACAGACACAATATGGGACTCCTATTAGTGCTGAAGATGACTTATATAAAAAGGACACTTGAGAAAACCCAAAGTAAGAGGGGATGGTTGGTAACAGTGCCTTTTGTTGATGTTGCTTAGGATGATCTCTCTACTAACAGACACTGGGTAATTGCTTAGGTGGGGCAAGATTTCACAATGTTATGAAGAACAAATAAATAGTCCAGATTTCTTTTTGTCTTATTTTGTTTTAGGTGTAGTATTGCCAAGTACAACCATGTGGGTCTAATTAGCACTTTTAGCATCTCTCAAACAGCCTGCTGTTGAAACAAATTACCTGCACAAATTACTGTTACTTTTGACATAGCAAATAGATAATTATCGACAACTGCATTTTAGTTTGTTCTGGTATTTTAATATAATGCACATTTGTTGCATGACTTTCTCAGAAAAATAGCTCACCATCAGACAAGGTAGCTGGAGTCAGACACACAGATTTGAGGGACTGTGGGAAAAGGGTTGAATTGCTATGCTGCTAGATTTGAGTCTGTTGAATCTTTATACAGTTTAGAAGGCCAAGAAGTAAAATTGTTGGGCCATGTTGGATTCATTTAGTGACTGTTCTAAATAGCCTGATAAAATATGTGTCCCCTCCAAACAACCAATGATGCTCTGTCTTTTCAATGTGAAAGTTTACAATAATTCTATTTACATGTCAGTTTCCACCTTCAATTTCAAACCAGTTTATTCATAATTGCTCATTGTTGGATCTCCTCTGTTTTCACTCTTTCCATTGTAGAGGTTAGACAATTGGTATTGTCACTGGGTTGTTTTTTTAAATATGGAAAATAATTAAAAGTAGATCAAGCCTATGGTTGACCAGTGTGATGGGCTTTATGAGAGTAAGTGGTCACCTGGAAATGTATGCAGCCATTTGGGTCACCATTGAAGCTGATGTTGGTCTCAGCAGAACCAGCTGCTTCCAGGTCACACCCCGACCACTGGGACAAACAGGGAGAAGACATAGTGCTAATGCTGTCTTCTACATTAAGGTTTGAATGAAATGGGCCCACCCGGCCCAATGGGAATGCCTGGGCTGAAAGGGGAGACAGGTGACCCCGGGAACCCAGGAATTTCTCCTCCAGGCCTTTTTGGAGAAAAAGGTCCGCCAGGCCCTCCAGGTAAGAAGCAGAATGCTTTGACCCCCGCCCCTCTCCATACTGAAATCAAAATCTCCAAATGTGATGAGGCTCACATCTGGACATGTCCATCCTCAGGGAGACCTGGACCTCCTGGTCCTGCAGGTGCCACAGGAGGACCTCCTAAGTGTGATTTTCCTGACCCTGGTCCGCCTGGAGATCAAGGACCTCCTGGCCCCGATGGTCCAAGAGGTACGGGAAAATCCTGGCAAAGGTTGGTGATGCCCCTTTCCTGAGATGCTGCCAACTCTGTAGGGAGGGAGGACCAGAGAATGGCAGAGGAGAAGCCCCTTAGCAGCCCCATTATTTGGGCAGATGGAAAGGTGTGGGGGGGTGGGCAGCAGTGGGCTGGCAGGACCATACCCAGGAGAGCCCAGACCCCTCACTCTTCTATGACACCCCATCAGACCACCTCTCTGTGAGTACAAACTCTGAGTCAGAGCAAGCCCTTCCCATCACCAGCCTGACGTTGTGTGCAAGGCTGTAGCAGGGGCAGGGATCTCATCCTGCCTGTGGGTGTCTGCACCTGCCCCCTAAACCTCTGCCACTGGCCCAGAGTGACAGGGCCCAGGCCTGGCGTACACACAGAGACAGAGCTCTCCCTGTGTTGCCCACAGTCCATTTCGCTCCTCTCATCACTTCCCAGGGACAAACTCCAGCAAGGCAATATTTAACCAATGGGTGGACCAGAGCTGGGCAGGGAATGGGGGAAAAGCGTGACTCAGTGCAGTGTTTTGCTAAATGCAGATCCTCACATTCCTCCTAATCAAAGAGAGACACAAACCACCATCTTTAAGTGCTAAACGTTTTAGTAAAGGTGGGGTTACAGTATTATATAATTCTATTTTACTACAAAATAAAACTGCTTAAAACAGCATAGTTTTAGTAGAATAAAATTTGGGCTCACTTCTTATGTGAAGACACTTGTTTTCAAATATGATTATAACTGAGTGAACATTTCTTTCACATCAGCCAAATTTTCTCATAAGTATATCATCTATTCATCTGTGTATCTATCTATCTATCTATCTATCTATCTATCTATCTAACTATCCATCCATCCCTCTATGTAATCTACATACTTACCCACCTACCTGCCCACCCACCTACCCATCATCTACATCTATCTATCTATCTATCTATCTATCTATCTATCTATCTATCCACCCACCCACCTATCCTCTACCATATTAAAGCAATGGGATAGCAATGCAAACAAAAGGAATGGCTCTGAAGGAAAGGAAGGCTTTGCTTGGGTTCATTTTGTCCAACAGCCACTAACAGACTACTTACACCATTTCTCAGGCTCCACGAGACCTACTCTCTGTTTCACTTCTGACGCTATTGATTTTCTTATTTTTCTAATTCCTTCCATCCCTTGCTTGCAAACCATTAAATTACTTCCCTTCGGAAGCTCTCAGGCAGCCAGCACACAGGCTTGTCTTTGACTAAAAGAATCTCTTGCCTCCTCCCTGTGGCCAGGACGCCCCGGGCCTCCAGGGCCCCCTGGGAGCATTGACCTTCCGCAAGGGGATCCAGGAGACTGTGGTCTGCCGGGGCCTCCAGGTCCCCAGGGCCCGCCAGGCCCTCCGGGACCCAAAGGCCTCCCAGGATGTGATGGAAACGATGGCCAGAAAGGTATGAACGCGAGTTGTTCCTTAAGTAGTACATGAAGGCTTCTGCTATCTTGCCATTGAAGTTCTGGAGTACTGGACCACCATGACCTAATTCTTACTTTCTGTTGAATCAGTGGCTATATTGCCCAATTGTCCTTCCTTTCCAGAGAGTCCTAAAGTTCAGGTAATTGTTGGACAAGTAAGATGAGAAATACAAGTTCATCTTTAGACCCTAAAAACATACTTAGTAATCTCTTAGACCAGAACTGAACAACAGAAATATAATGCCGGCTACATGTAATTAAAGACGTAGGAGGAGGTGAGCTTGATTTGCACCATGCAGGATGAGCAGGACTTCGTGGGCGGGAGGAGGAGCTGAGGCAGCACGTGCCCGGCACCGAATGCTGGTGGGGAAAACTGAGAGTGAGAAGGAGACCGGTGGGGACTCAGGTCTGGGAGTCTGTTCCCCAGGTAGCGCAGCATCTTCCCTAATTTTCCTTCACTTGCAGTCCTTTGTCTCCAGAGGAAGTTCAGGATTGCAGGGCCTCTCACTCTCATTTAGTTTTGTCTTGATCATGGGACCATTTTCCTGAGTCCCTTTGATGGATTCTGGGGTTTCCCTCACACATAGGCAGTTCTCAGCTTTACAGGAGAAAGTGAGAGACTGCTCTCCACCCTGAGCGAACTTTGCCCAGCATTGTGTTGGCGTGAGCCTCTGAATCCAGTCCATCAAACTGTCATCGCCTGGTATTGCTCTGTTCCACTGCCCTTGTTTTCATATGTTCCTTTTAGGACCAATGGGGTTCCCGGGGCCACAGGGGCCACATGGACTTCCAGGATCACCTGGAGAGAAGGGTGTACCTGGCCCTCCAGGCAGACAAGGGCCGCGTGGGCCTGCAGGTGAGCTTCTGATGCCTCCTCCTCTCTACCCAGCAGCCCACACAGGGCGCTTTGCCTGAACACTTCCTCTGACAGTCATCTTTCAGAAGCAATTCTTCTGAAGGCAGCAAATTCTTCTGAGTTCAGTCCTTTTGAAATAAAGGTTGTGTTTACTTCAGGCTGCACTACAGAGTCTCCTGCTTGGTAAACTAATATTTATTATTAAAACGGGTAAGTTGGAACATTAGGGGTGGATTTTACACATACTATCTCAACCACAAATCAATCTGTGTTCCCTCACCCAAGAGGCAAAGACTGAGTTGGTTATTGTTCTGTGAGGATTGCATAATCAGTTCCTATCCCTGACTTCCCATTGGTTTTGCTAGATGTTTTATTTAATGTTTTCTGTAAAGTGCATTAATGCCTATGAAGTTGAAAGGCTATTTAATTTAAACCCCATAGACAACACGTTTTCATCACAGTGTCAAAATAAGCCAAGGGATTGTTGAAAGGGCAAACAGACGTGTGCATCTGAGATGGGCAGAAGTAATATCTCTCAAGATCTTAAATCAATATTATGGTAATGTGGTGTCAGTTCAGAATATTTGGCAATCTCCTAAATTAGCACTCTAGTCCAAAGAATAAATAAACTGCACTGCTCTATAGTGGATCATAGTTCAGCATGACAGAGAGCTTATACTCTGATTCATCTCATATTTCCTTTCTTTACATAACCTATAAAACTTGGCAAATTAATATGGAATTTTCAGAAGCCTTCAAAATAGGCAGAATTTCTATATACATTAAATTGGGGCATATTTTCCATAAAAAATCAGCTAAAATTTTATGTTGCGCAAAAGAGTTTCATTTCAGGTTTTTCTAGATATGAAAACTCCATTACTAAATCATAGCTGTTCTGGTCAGTAACACTATGGGCTATTTTTTTATGTTTATTGATTTTAGAGAGAGAAGAGAGGAGAGAAAGAGAGGGAAACATCGATTGGTTGCCTCCCATACATGCCCTAACCAGAGGTCGAACCCGCAACCTAGGTATGTGCCCTGACTGGGAATCGAACCTGCAACCTTTTGGTGTGTGGGACGATGCTCCAACCAACTGAGACACTTGACCAGGACACACTATATGGACTTTTTAATGTCATGCTGCTTGCCTTCAATGCTGTCTTCAACTTATTGTTTATGTTCTCAAACAATCTATTTCATGTTTGTCCTAATTCATGATTTAAAATCTCTTTCTACCATATGAAAACCATTGTGCGGCCTCGGTTTTTGCCTTTGGATCTCTCCAGGTAACAGAGGTAAGCGTTGCTATAAAATGAATAATTTCCTCTCAATCTTATCTCCAGCCATCTCTATATTTCCATTTTTCACTGCATTTGGGAGTCAAACTTGTGACATTTTTATATGCGGGGGTCCTGTAATTATATTAGGTTTTAATGCCTTTGCTTGCTCGTTTCAGATATAGTAACCCCGTATTAGCCTGTCCTCTGCTGAGCCTCATTGCAGGTTGTCAGGGACTGTGCAAACTCAGCTTCCATAGTCTCAATTCAGGCACAGAGTATGTGGCTTTCTCTGTTGGATGCCATGGTACCCACCAACGGAAGCTTCTTGTATAAACTCCACAGTGGAAATGCCTAGAACACCCCTAAAATCAGCGGTATCAGCAGCATGAAAAGACGGGTCCTTAACACTCAGTAAGGGGCTGCGACAAGCCTTTCCTGGGGCACCAGAAGGCCATTGTCAAGGAGCAAATTTCTTAGTGTGTTAAAATGAAAACGCTATTATTCCTTTAAACTGAGTGTTCGTTTAACCCCCCACAATGCAAAAGCAACATGTTATTTTCTGTCTGGCATTTTCAAAGAGAATGGAGTTTCTCAAAAGAAGGAAAGCAAAGCTGTGAACGCTCGCATTTCTTCCTTCCTGGTACCTGGTATTAACCCCCATGAAAGTTGCCCTGGATACAGGTGCCCTATATTTCCTCTAGGGTGCATAAAAGAGATGTCTTGGCCTCTGTCGTTCAGCTTGTGGTTTGTTAAAAAATAAAGAAAAGCAAAATCATAATTTTAAAAAGTCCTGCTCTTTTAAATGTCGATGTTTAAAAATTACAGTTGTATATCCAATGAGTTTTCACTTCAACCCTTTTACTGTCTATGACTGTCTGTATCAACTCATTTGAAGAAACATCAAAATCCTAAATCTGAAGTCCCAGCCAAATGCATCCCCACACCCCACTCCCCTTCCCTGCTTCCTCCACGCCTTCACCACTGGTGAGCGACCGGATGACGCAGGGAACATGGGACAGAGTCACCTGCATTTCTCTCAAGTTGCTCCCAGTGGAAGAGACAAGTTTTATGTTAAGTTCTCCGTACAGTAAAAACAGTAAAAATGCATGCAGCTCTGTGTTGCTGTGGTTTCATACAATATACAAAAGAGGCTACATTCCAATGTCCTTATAGGGTTCAAATTCGATCTGCACAGGCACATTAACCACTGTGTAGACTAAAACGGTGTGATTATGGCATTTTCTCGGTTTTCTTGCTGCTTTATCATTGCTGTTCTTAAAATTATTTTGCACATTTGTATGAATTTTAAGAAAACCTGTAAACAGGTTTTAAAATATGCTGCATTCCGTGGCATTTACCATACAGATGTTAAGAGCTCTTAAGGCAATATGGTGTGGCCGGGAAGAACACAGGTTTGGAGCTGGAACATACTGGATTCTAATCTAGACCCTGCCATGTGCTAGCTCAGATACGGCACCCATTTAGCTGAGCCTGGGCTTTCTTTCCGATGACACCCTAGTAACAGCAGCACATGTACACAGGCTGGGAGCATGCAATTGTAAAGCACTGAGCACAGGGCCTTCAGTGCATGTTAGCTATTCCCATTATTGCTTAGGGTTATTCTTTCTTCTCCCTTATGGATTGTTTGCAGGGAGAGTGAATGAAGCTTTAGAAAAAAAATGCCTTAAAGATGTGAATGTAACCAAGAAGAAGGACATCTCAAACCTTTAGAGCAGTGGTTCTCCAAATGAGAGCCCAGTTGGGCACCACCGGCCTCACGGGAACATGTTAGACGTGCTGAGGTTGGGCCCGCCCAGCACTGCTGCCTCAATGCTCTGGACTCGTAACAGTCTGGCCAGATGATCCAGATGTGCTAAAGTCAGAACTGCAGCTTTGCCCTGGTGCTTCCCAGTCCTGGCCCACACTGGAATCATCTGGAGAAATATTACTGGTGCCTGGGCTCCATCCCCAGAAATTCCTGTTTAATAATTCTAGGTGGGTCTCGGCATCAGTGCTTTTTAAAACTCCCCAGCTGGGTCTATCGGACAACCCAGCTTGCGGGCACTGCCCTGGCCACATCCTGTACCACTTCAACCAGAATTTCTGGGGCGGGATACAGGCGTCAGTATTTTATAACTGCCCTGGATAATTCCACTGTGAACTTGGCGTTAAAAGTCATGCTTTAGCACCTATATTAATCCCGAAGGTTTCTCTCTGTGAGTAGCAGACACGATGGAACCCCTCCTGGCTGCAATGTAGAGTGATGAATTAGACAGATGTTAAGCTGAGCGTTAGGAATACACCAGTATCTCTTCCAACACCACCTGTAGCTGGGTCTCCAGTAAAAAGTGGCCTAAAGATTGGAAATCCTGTGAAGTTCACCAAATTATTGCTGATTCAACCAACCTTCATTATTTCATAATTTTTTTTTTGCTTCCTAGGAGATCCCATTCACTTACTTAATTATTCAGTCAGTCAGTCATTGGACAAAATGCTTTCTGGAGCTTACAAGGGCTGTCAAACATTCTCGATAAGTGTAGTGTCAGGAGCCCGTCTGTCTAACTTGAGATGGCAGAAGGGGCTTGTTCATAAGCATTTGAATTCATCACACAAGCGGCAATTCCAATTTCAGGCGAACAGGGGCCACCTGCAGATTTGGATGCCTGCCCCCGAATCCCGGGGCTTCCTGGGGTACCAGGCCCAAGAGGACCGGAAGGAGCCATGGGGCCCCCCGGAAGGAGAGGCCCTCCAGGAGCAGGTAGGAGCCTGACACTGATTGTTCATTATTGGTATATACATATTGCTGATATGAAAACCCAGTGTTTTGCCATGTAGGGTTTGTTTGTTTGTTTGTTTTTGAGCCTAAACAACTAGTGAGGATGAAGTGATGAAAATTTCCTTCCCCTTGTATATTTTTTTCTACATTTATTCCAAGGCTTAATCATATACTAACTGGATCGTCTTGCCCCTTCCATTTCTATGTTGAAATTCTACTTAAGTCTTCTATATTTGGGCAGCTTGTGGACATGGGGTTTTGAAACTTCTTAGCACAACAATATCATTAATAGCTGTTGACTTGATTTTTCAATGAAGAACAACTGGATTTGGGCTCCCTGGAGCAGAAACAAGTACAAGCAGGGAGAAGGAGGTGGGTCCTTGGAGGAGCAAGAGGGAGAGATGAGGGAGGTTCACTCTAATTATGGCAATGACTGCATTGTTTATTTAATTGATCTGAGCATTGCTCAGTCCTTGTCAGGGTAGCAGGATCTTTCTTTAAGGATTTAAACTAAACCATTCCTTTGAAAAGTGTCCTCCAAATCATTTATTTTCTCTTCTCATATCTCCACTGCATTGGGTAATTTACTTAGTGGTTAGGGAGTCTGGGCTGGTCCTCTGGTGGTCTCTGATCTTTTCGGACCAATAGGCAGTGCCCTTGATTCTAGAAACCTGTGTGCAAATGATCCTAAGAGACACAAGGCCATTACAATCTCATGTCCCTCACTGCTCAGCTGTGGTTTTAGCTCTTTTTGGTTTAGGGCCAAAAGAATTGGGAGCAGGAATTTTGTACCACCTGCTTTTCTCCCAGGTAGTGGAGGGCCCCCGGATGTCCCCTCCACTGGAGTCTGAGTAGTTCTTGGGTGGTGTCAGCTTCAGACCCTTCCTGGAAGTGGTGGTGGTGGGGCTGTTGTTTGTACTTGCTGTGCTGTATCTGTGTTTGTGCACCAAGTTAACTGGTGTCCACTGGAGCCACTTTCACTGACAGCCCACAAACCCTGGGAATTGGCAGTTGCTTCCCTCTTTGCTTTGGCTCTCAGCACAAGGATAACGCTCTTAGTCAGGCAAGGTAACTCATCTCTCAAACTTCTTTTAAAACCAAGCTGCCTTGTTATATATATATTTGCAGAAATGAGAGCTGCTCCCCAAACTTTACAAAATAACTTCCAAGCAGAAGGTATAGCCTGTAATGGGGTTCTGCAAATTCAGTTCACAAAATGCATCCAAACTCTTTCTACTCTTCAGAAAATAGTAGGTGTGGGCAGTACAGATGTGGGTATGATGTTCTTTCCTGCCCCCGCCCCAGGGTCTCACAGTCTCAGGGCAGACATGGCTAGCAGAGCATAAGTCATGCTCAATGATGAGAGATAATAATTTGTGTTTTATAGGAGTTTCAAGGAAAAGGCATTATGACAGTGAGACCAGGAGTGGTGAATCCTGTGTGGAGATTGTAGAACTGCTAAGACCCCAGCAAGGGGTGGCATTTGAGTGGAGCCTTTGAGAAAATATTGGGCTTAGAGGAACCATAATTGTCCAACAGGGAGACGCAGGAGCACAGATGGGGGCAGGTTGGTCTAATAACCTGGTAACAAAGAGCCAGCTCCATCCTTTCCACTCAAAGTATGGTCACGCCCCAGACCTACTGAATTACTGGTAGAATCTGAATTTTAACAAGATCTCCAAAATATTGCAAGTATGTTCAAGTTTGAGAAACCCTAACTATATTATATGAATGCTGTCCTTGAAATTCAGTTAAGAGTAACACCTTCCCTCGTGGCTCAGTCCTAGCTGTAGGTTAAAGTCACCTACGGGGGCTTGCAAAAGGCTGATGTCTGGGCCTCATCCCAGACCAATAAAATGCAGAGGGAAGCAGAGCCCGAGTGTCAGGGTTTTAAGGAAGCTCCCCAGATGGCTGTGGCAGACAGCCAAGGTTGAGACCCACTGCTTCATGGTGGCTTTGGAAAATAACCAAGGAAAGTAACGGAGAAGAAAAAAATCATCTGGGCAAATTCTGTGCACTTTAACTTAGTAGCGATCTTGGGCACATACGAGATTCTCTCTTCATAGTGAGCTTCTGACAGAGGCCAACAGCCTCTGGGCCCAGGTGTGCTCACCTGTCATCTCCAATTCCTCCCGACATAGGGTTGGATGGGCTCATCCAGCTGCAGGTGGCCACAGAGGTCCTTCTCTGGCTTCCTGTGTGCATCCCTTATTGATGCCACCGACCCTGCCTGCTGGCCGGGGGAATACCCCGAGGCCACAGTTGTGCCACAGAATGTGATGATGTTAAATCAGGGCCCCACTCCATAGCCCAGCTTCCTCCTGTGTACCCACTTACAAGCCATGCTTTCTTCTGGGCTCCCCTTCTTTGATGGGTGCCCCTGGCCACTATTATAAAGGACCCCTCTTTTCCTTGGCCCCCTCTTCCTCTTCTTCCTGCTGACCACCCTGGATCCATTGGCCATACTGTCCAGTTGCTAAAAAGTGAGGAGTCTATTCTGAGGGTCTGAAGTGGCCCAGCCCTGACTGAACTGGGTCATCTGCAGGTGGGAGGGGCTGCAAATACCCCGTCCCCCAAGATTGGCTGTGAAGGATCAGCTGCCACTAGGAAGTCCCACCTCTGCTTAAAATGACATTGTTAGTTTCCTTCCGTTTTCCCTTCAAAATCTTTCTCATTGCTGAGCTGATGAAACCAGGCACATAACCAAGTGTTGCAGCTGCGATCTACATGGGAAAAAGCCTGCCTGCTCTTTCCTGCCCCAGTGAGTGTGGGTCACAGCCACACTCAGCATCACTCGGGTCTGTTAAGGGACCTCCACCACAGAAAGTCTAGTGCTTTTCTCTTCACACGTCTCTGATCTACAGCCTCTCCTTCCCGGGTGGCTTCAAAGGCTGAGGCTCCTGGTGACAAATACCCAGGCGGTTTCCATTGTGGTTGGAGCTGTTACTGCCTAATGGACGTGCACACATCCTGTTGAGGTGTGTTTCCCTTCAAGTCACATGGGACCCTCTCCGCGGAGGTCATCCGTCGAACACTGGAGGGCTCTCAGATGTCATTTTATTTTTTAAAGCAAGTTCCAGGTAGAGAGTAAGTCCAGGTAGTGGGAAGCTCTGGGCACACAACTCGGGCTAGCAAAAGCCTTCCTTCCCGTCTTCGGAAATGTCACCCACCTGACTATTACTCCGTCTTCCCTAATGGGAGTAAAGCCACATGATAATGTCTGGTGAGAGAACTCTTCTCCCAGATCCACAGAGATCTCACCCGTTCAACATCTCAGGGGGAACACCCTTGATCTCTTCCATGGGAAGCCTGGTCACTGGCTTGTCTTATCAGCACATGGGCAGCCCCTTCCAGAGAGCACGGTGGCCACTTGTTGGAATCATCTCGTTGGGTGGAGAGAGAAAGGATGCTCTGAGTTCAATAGGGTTAGGGTTAGGGTTAGGGTTAGGGTTGGGGCCCTGTGTTCCCCAACCCCCCACAATAACAGATATGTTCTTTGAAGATAGCTGATTTGTGGCAGAGAGAGAGGACAGAGAAGGAGAGAGGGAGAGGGAAGAAAAGAGAGGGAGAAAGAGGTAGGAAGGTAGAGAGGTTGAGAGAGAACGAGAGGGAGAGGAAAAGAAGAAGGGAGAATAATAACTAAAGACTGGGAGCCTTGAGAGGGCTAGTAAATTGGGGAACTAGGGCTATTGGCAATACACTGCTTCACAGCAGGGACCATGTCTGCTACTCTGAGCAAAGGGCATTGTGGCAATGAACTGATGTCTTGGCCCAAAGTAAGCAAACACTGAAGGAACCCTTCGAGTACCAATGTGACTGTGCCTGGCCCCCCAGCGCACACCCGCCAAGGAGTGCACCTGAGCTCTGTGCCTTGTCATGAAGCAGGTGGCTGAGCTACAGCCTCTGGACTCGGTCAACCTGGGCCCCTTTCCCGTCCATGTGTGACCGGCTCTGCAGCAGGTCTGAGCTTCAGTCTCCCTACCGGTAGTCTGGCACATGAGAGAACTTGGGCGCATGGCTGCTGTCAAGGCTGAATGAGATCATCCACCTAACAGGATTGTTGTGGTACTTAGCACTTTATAAACACTCAAAAAAGCCTATGCAAAAAAATCGCTGTTCTTATCTGGCTCCAAATTTAACTTGACCTTAACTGAATCCTATTAAATTTATTCATTCCTTCATCCTGGCTTTTAAAAAAATTAGTATTAGGGCAGATATATATATATATATATATATATATATATATATATATATATATATATAGTCAGATATATAAGAATATGAAGAACATGTGAAAACCTCTCAACACGTTCTGGTCTGGCTTCAGATCCTGCCTCTGCCTGTTATTGGCTCTTTGGCCTTGATTAGCAAGTTGATTGGCCTCTCAGAGCCTCAGTCATCCCAGTGCCAAGTGGATACAGTAGTCACTGGAGGGTGAAATGAGCTGCGCAGTTCGGGTGGAACAGGTGTACACACAGCGAGTGCTGCGGCCAGCAGGTGTCACACGGCCTCACACTGCCATTGTGGACTTTGTGCAGGGTGCAAAGGAGAGCCCGGGCTGGACGGCAGGAGGGGCGAGGATGGCTTCCCAGGGCCTCCTGGGCCTCCGGGACACAGAGGTGACACGGGAGAAGCCGGCTGCCCTGGAGCACCAGGTAAAGAGTTTCAGTTTCTCGTCTTTCCTCTGACAAGCAGATCTGAGAACTGGGTACGGGATCCCCAGCTTTCCAAGCTGATCTGTGAAAAGCATTGGCCTTAGACACCTACTCACCAGGTGTCAGGGAGATGGAAACAGCAAGAACAAAACAGGCGGTATCCCCACGTTCTGACTCTCACCCACCCTACAAAGGAGTCAAGGCCCTGTCTCCAGTCCAGTCTTTTCCCAAAGCACTGCACCTTATCACAAGAGGCTCAGCCATCTCAGAGGCCCCATGTGCCAAGTCAAGCCTGGCACCTGCTGTGACCACCTTTGAGAGGCTGTGCTGAGGATCCTGGGATGATGGAGGGTTCTCACCCTCAATTCACCCGGCCTCTGGTTTTCTGAGTTCACTTCATCTGAGTGTACCGCCATCGGTAAATGTATATAGCATGCACCGCTCCTTCCTAAGGAAAACGTTTGGGAGTGGGTATTGTGTGAGGGGAGAGAGAAGACTCTTCTGGACAGAAATGTGAAATATAAGGCACCAGGATAAATGTTAGGCTCCAGGGACCTAAAGACCACAGGGGTGAGGAGGGCTGGGCGGGCTCTGCAACCAGAAGGAGCCCCGCCTGAAGCCGCAGCTCAGCCTGGGCCTGTGGTTGCCATGTGGACATGCAGCCCCCTGTCCCCTACACTCTGCTTTTCAAGCCCAAGACCTCACCTTGGAAACCCTGATGGGTCAAACAAAACCCGGGAGCAGGCCTGATCCAGTCCACAAACTCTGGTGTGCAGTGCAAATGGCTCGGAGAGACTGGGGGTCTTCCAGAAACAAGTTAAAACAAGAGCCTTTTGGTTGTAAAGTCAAACTTCCCCTTTTGCTCTTGGCAATTAGAAATCACCATAGGCTTCTTCAGTCGGTCAGTCCCTGAGGGATGCCAGAGGGGACAGGCCCTGCTCGCATGCTGCAGGCCTCATTATTTCCCACCTGCCACTGAGAATTTTGGAACTAGGCCTTCCTCCCACGTCCCCCCTTATCAAAGATCAGTAGTCCAACATGTGGCTCCCAAGCCTTTGTCCTTCTTAGAATGGGTCTGACACTATGCCAGAACCATGAGACAGGTTCTGGAAGTTGGGAAAGACCAACTTTCCCCCACCCAAATATAAGCAAAAGTATATTAGAAAGTCACAGAATATGAGCAGTGAGGAAGTGAGCCAGCTGGCTGCATGGGCGCAGGAAACAAGTTAAAGAGACGAAAGAAGGGCCCTTGGAGCTTAGGAGAAAGCAAAGAGGCACACATGCCTAAAGGGAGAAGGTGCAGGCCCCTCTAGAGAGAGAGTGCGAGAGCAGGCCAGGGAGACCAACTTTGAGAACCACCTTTTTGGCCGGGCAGGTGCCCGGTCCAGGCTGGAACAGCTGGAAGATCACACATAGGAGTGCCATTACCCTGTTCTAGTTCTTTCTCAGCGCCCATCACTTTCTAACATATTTCACACTTTACCTCTTTATATTGCGTATTGTTTGTCATTTCTCCAGGTAGAGTGTAAGCGCTAGGAGGGCAGGGGGTTTTGTCTGTTTTGTTTTTATGCTAACACAGCCCAATGCCTGGAGGTTGCTTGGAGTAAATCCTTGCTGAGTGAGCGGTGTGTACAGATCCCAGGGGTGTGAGGGAACACTCCTGCAGTGGGCCCTGCTGTGCTCCTCTCTCTGGTCTGAGTGCTTAGCGATGCACTGGACAGAGGTGCTCAGAAATGTTTGTGAAACTGACCCCCCTAAATGGCCTTCATTTTTTTCCTTTATTCCTCCAGGCCCTCCTGGGCCCATTGGGGATCCTGGGCCCAAAGGGGTCGGCCCTGGATACCTTAGTGGCTTCCTCCTGGTTCTCCACAGTCAGACGGATGGAGAGCCCACCTGCCCCATGGGCATGCCCAGGCTCTGGACGGGCTACAGTCTGCTCTACGTGGAAGGACAGGAGAGAGCACACAATCAGGACCTCGGTACGTACAGAGCACTGGATGCCCAAGTACACTGCCTAAAAGTAAAACTGTTGGGTTAATTTTATGAATTCAAAAACATCAAGTGATTACTCATCTTCTTTGGGATTTTTTTCTCTGTTTATACTACCATGTTAATTCTCAGTGAAGGCTATTAAATCTGTGATCCTGTGATGTGCCAAAGGGATCATTCCAGCTACCGTTATTATTATTATTATCTGGCTGGTTATTAGTTTTTAAAAACTTATACTTAGTGAGTTGTAACTCTGATATAAAAGGGGATTTTTCACTTCCCCGTGTAAATTATTTGAATGTAAATGGTGTATTGGCAGCATCCCGATGCTTACATGGTGTGGCGTTCACCAGCACCAACTCCCCGCCCACTCCCACTGAGTTTGAGGCATCCTTGGTACTACTTGTCAGTTTTCAATAGCAGATTTGTGAGACTGACTTCAAGCCAAGAGTTTAGGCACCCGGGTGCTGGCAAACACTGTCATTCCCAGATAATGAAGGTTGGGGTGGGGGGCACAGGAGGGAGATGCCAGCAGGGATGGGTGATGGGGGTGGGGTGAGTTTGATCACTGCTTTCACTGGGCCTGACCCCTCACTGGGCTATTATGGTCAAAGGGTGCAGGCCTGGAGGTGGCAGCTACTGACATGCCCCTCTCCACCTCTCCCTGGGGTTCAGCCATGGCCTTTCCCATCAGAGGGGCCAGGGGAGAGGAAGTACGTTCATATCTGACTGTGTTTGCTTCTCTTCTCTCCTTTTTGCCGCCAGTCTTTCTTGCCTGGCCTCGCCAGCAATCTCACTTCTCTGTCCTGGTCGAGCCAGAGCGCACATCACAAAGCTCTGCAGAGCTATTGGGGGAAAATCCAAGCCCCTTAACCAGACAGACACAGCCCACATACTGTCTGGTTGACCTCTGGTTGAGAGACACACACAGAGCTCCTCTCCCACCTCTCCACCCTGAACATCTGAGATCCCCAAGCTCCATGCTCCCTCAGTACCTTGACCCTGTTTACTCTGCATCTTCTTTGAATAGTCTTCACCATCTCCAAACCTTCGTCTTTCAGGTCCTAGCTTCAATCTGGTTAGCCTTCCCTAAGTCCTGGCCACAGTTCTCATCCATAGGGCTGGTCACGCTGCATTTTCATGGCCTGTGTGCTCCTCCAGCCTCCCACCAGGCCAGGCCAGGAGCCTGGGGAAGAGAGGGGTGCTTGTGGCTCTTCCTTCCGCACCTGGCTACGTGCTCGGCTCAGGAGTGATGCGTAGCTGTGGGAATGAGGGCTGGCCCACGGGACCAGGGAGGTGGCAGAAATGGTCAGGCCCATACCTACTTTCACCAGCACAGAAGTAGACTTTGTCCAGGGCCTCCGTGTACCCAGACCATATGTCTATACACAGCACATGCAGGAGGGTTGCTGGGCATGCCGGGACAGGTGGCTCAGATGCCAAGCTGTCTCTTCTCTTTCCCAAGGTCTGGCGGGGTCTTGCCTCCCGGTGTTTAGCACACTGCCCTTTGCCTACTGCAACGTCCACCAAGTGTGCCACTACGCCCGGAGAAACGACAGGTCCTACTGGCTGGCCAGCGCCGCGCCCCTGCCCATGACGCCGCTGTCGGAGGAGGACATCCGCCCCTACATCAGCCGCTGTGCCGTGTGCGAGGCCCCGGCTCAGGCGGTGGCGCTGCACAGCCAGGACCAGTCCGTGCCCCCGTGTCCGCGGGCCTGGCGGAGCCTCTGGATCGGGTACTCCTTCCTCATGGTGAGTCCCCACACCCCGCGGTCTTGTCACAGCCTCTGCTATCTCCTCTGCACAGTAATTCTGTGAACCCCGGGCACATGGGCAGCAGCAAGACATGCGGTCATTTTTCCTCACTGTCAATTAGGTTGTTTTTTTAATTCTACTTGGGTAGCGTTTAGAAGCTGGAGATGATTCAGGCATCGGTGAGAGTGGTTGAATTTTGTGTGCACCCAACTCATCTCCACTGCACTTCCCCTCAGCAGAACTAGTCTGGTCTTCGTGGAATCACTTCAGGAAAAATGAGAAAGTCAGGCCCAGATCTCAGCATGTCCCTGACTGAGTCTGAGGTTGTCTGCGTGAGTCTGAGCCCTAATTCTCTTGTTGTCCTGGCAGCACACAGGCGCTGGGGACCAAGGAGGAGGGCAGGCCCTCATGTCACCCGGCAGCTGCCTGGAAGATTTCCGAGCAGCTCCCTTCCTCGAATGCCAAGGCCGGCAGGGAACTTGCCACTTCTTTGCAAACAAGTACAGCTTCTGGCTGACGGCGGTCAAACCACACTTGCAATTTTCCACAGCACCTTCGCCAGAAACCTTAAAGGAAAGCCAGGCCCAGCGCCAGAAAATTAGCAGGTGTCAGGTCTGCATGAAGGTTAGCTAGAGAACACAGGACTCGCCCGCGTGCCACTGAGAGACACTCCCCAGGGGCTCAGTGGTCCCGGGCCGTGCTGAGATTTAATGGTGCTCATTTCCGACTCCTGTGATAGCGGTTCGTTCTGTTTGATTGTGTTTATTCCCACAGTACTGTATTTCTCTGTTCTGGACAGATTAAGCAAATGCTATGTGTATGGATATGGTTGGACCCACCAATCTAGATGAAACCCAAATCTCCTTATTTTATTGAGGAGGATAGAAGAGCTAGCTTTATCATTTTAAAAAAATGCACAGAAAGGCAAATAGATGATAAAGGCCAGATTACAAGCTACATTACTGAAAACTCCATTCATTGCTTAATAGCACCTCAAACAATTACTCTGGAATACAGGGGGGCTTTGGGATGGATTTTACAGGAAAAAAATACATAGGCCAACAAATGAAACTGGAAAGTAGAGATTTCCAACATTTCAAAATGATTTCCTCTGTAATCTATTTTTCCATGTACTTTAAATAATGGTAAAACCATGACCCAACGAGACTTAAACACAAAAAATCCACACAGCCAGCGTGAACAGCTCATTTCAAAGCACACTGAATTGCTGTGCCAGAAAGGACCACGCGGCCGTATTCCGGAGATGTGACATTAGCATAAACACACTGCAGATGAACGTAAAACATTATGTTCTCTGCTGCATCTGTCAGAGAATGGAGATGCCTACTCTGGCAACCCGTTTGAAAAGCAGCAATTATGGAAAAAATATATTCAGTGAGGGATTAAGAGCCTAAAAGCTGTTAATGAATATTAAGACAGTGATTCACAAAAATTGACTTCCCATGGCAGCGAACTTCCAAACAGGCAGCTTTTCCCCAGTCGGGGTCCAGCTTGTCTTCGGTGCATGCGTGCTAATGGGACGGGAGCCACCTGGGACTTCCTCGGGCGGCCGCGGCTCATACAAAGCATCGGGCTCAGGTCCCCAGCGGCTCCTGCAGAGCTGGCTCGCAGCCCACAGTGGACATTCCGCTCCCTACACATAATAGCATCTCACACGAGGAAGTGACAGAGCTATCATTATGCATTTCCAAGAAAATGAAGGGCGGACTTCATTAAACTTAGGTAAGGAGATTCATTTAGGTCACGGTCACCCCACCAGGAAGAAGAAAGAACAGTATTATCTTGAAATGCAACAAAGACAGCCTACAATTTGAATTTTGTGTTCTTGTTATTCATTTTCATAGGAGCATCCTGGTTTCCCAATTTTAAAAACATTCTTATATGTTCTATCAGTATTATACCAAGGCAGCAGTTTGACATTTGGTATTAACATTTTCTACAAAAGTTTAGGAGTTACGTCCATTTATAAGGAGTAGTTTTCTGAATAGCAAAGGCTATGTTTTCTGTTTTGGCAGAATTTCAGTGGTCTAGTCACAAATATCAAAAGGCTTGTTGAAAAATATTTTTAGGAAACTTGCCTTTCTCATTTAAAAAAAGTCACTTTAGAGAAAATGAAAAACATTTCTCATGAGAGAGTGACACTCATTTTAGTGCTATTTCAATGCACTTAAAAATAATTGAGAGAAGGAAAACTCAATTAAAAGTTTGTTTATAAGAAATAGTTTCCTGGCCAAACATTGATTAGGAATGTGCCCTTATACACAGAACACATTTCAAATGAGTCTTGTTATGAGGTGTCCCTGGATGATAATTTATTTTAAGAATACTTTCTGGTAAAAATAGAAAATATGTGCATTTTAAGATGAAACACTTTCTTGAGTTCATTTGACCCATTCATTGATGTTCTTAAACTATGCTATGGCATAGTACATATTTTTAAGCACCTGAAATTTAAGCCAATTTCAACCTTATTTATACTTACAATTTTCTGTCTCCAAAAGCTTTATCATATATTGCCAAAACTCAAGCACTCTCAAAATTTGTCTTGTTCATTCATGAGCTTGGTCTGAGAACATTTTCTGAGAAGAGGTAAGGGTGAAAAAGGAAACATCAGAAACATATTTAAAACACTTTAACTTTGGTAGTATCAACTTCAATAAGCTTGCCAAGTAAACTTCGTAAAAAACAGTTTGCTCCACGGTGAGCCTGGGATATTTTGAACAATTTGAGATTGTTCAAAATACTGGTTCCATACATAAGAGCCCTTTCTAAATGTAACAAAATGCTGCCTTCTGATTTTTAAAATATATATATTTATTGATTTCAGAGAGGGAGAGAGAGGGAGGGAGAGATAGAAACATCAATGATGAGAGAGAATCATTGAATGGCTGCCTCCTGCATGCCCCCAACCGGGGATCGAGCCCACAACCCAGGCATGTGCCCTTGACAAGAATCGAACCTGAAATCCTTCAGTCCGCAGGCCGACACTCTATCCACTGAGCCAAACTGGCTAGGGCTGCTTTCTGATTTTTTTTGGGGGGGGAAAAAGCATTTTAAATTATCTAGATGGAAAAATAACTTCTTGGAAGAGAAGACCGAGTTGTTTTAAGCCATTACTTTCTCCTCCTGGTCATATATCAATGCACTTTGAAATGTCCTTTCTCTGTGAAGGATGGACAAAGCTCTCAGGCTATTCTAATCCATCACAGATGGTTATCAGTACGAAAACCTCCTTCCCAAGAACCCCTCTCCCGCTTTGCTGGTTGGACCGAGTCTAGGTTGCCCAGTGGGAATTGCTCTGGGTCACTAGCTGGGGACTGCAGGTTTCCTTTGCGGTTTATGTCCAGGCTGCGAGTGGTGGCCCATTCCTGCTGCTCTCATATTCCAAAGGCCTGAGCTTCATCACCACCCCTTGTGGGTGCACCCTTCCTCTCCAGCCTCATTGTACCTGCTTAATAGCCTTGTCTTTCACCTACACTCTTGCGGTAGACACCCGCCACTGATGCCTCTGTGTGCCCATCCCAGTTGTCATTTATCTAAGATGCAAATGTGATTGTTATTCTTTGGCTTAAAACTCCTTCCAAGACTGTCCTGCTATGGAGTGCAGTGACTTCCCACGGGGTGCAGGGGCCTGCAGGGGCTGTCTGGGTTGCCTCTGTGCTCACCAGAGAGATGGGTTCTGATTGCTGTGACTTTCTTTGCTCCTGCTCTTTCCACCAGCCCCAGAAGTTGGCCTGCCAGACAACTCCTTATCTATAAAGACTGAATGAGTTGAGGAGAGTATGTGAATTTCCCCAGAGAGACTAGGACCTGTCCACTCTCCTCTGTTCCCACATGGCTCCTGTATGGTCTCATCACACTTCCTGCCTTCTCTTGCTAACATGGAGGGCAGGACCAGGCTCTACTCATCTTTGCACGCCCAGTGTCTCCACAGAGCTGACGCATTATTGACATAATTCTTTTTTCAATGACAACTCAACAAGCGTCATCAGGCATTAGATGTTTCACTCTGCATATGGGGTTCCTTTTTTTTAATGGGCAATGAAATCTATTTTTTAAATGTTTTTTAATTGAATTCATTGGGGTGACATTGATTAATAAAATTATATAGGTTTCAGATGTACAAGTCTATCTATTGGCTTCCGGTGAATAATTGTAAGAAGAGATTGTGGGTGTGCACATATGTTGTGGGAGTAATTTTAACCATCACTCCCTCCTGAAGAATAGCTGCTTTCCCCAAAATTGAAATTTCAGAAGATTTGAGAGATTTGGCTGAGAGAAGACTCTTCATTGAAATGTCACGTGACTTGACTTGGGCTGAAATCTCTGTTACCTGGTGATGTGAGATCTTCCTGGCACAAGGTCGCCTCTAACAAACTTACACATGTTCTTGGTGCTTAGAAAATAGTCAATGGAATGGTGCATAAAACTGGATTTTATCAAAGATTTTATTTTGAGCCTCTGATTATAATAAAGCAAATCATTCTATATGTTCCAGAAAAATACATTAGATTTGTGTTTTTATTAGCTCAGCAGAGGAATTTGATAATTGTTAACTTTTATGGCTGCGGTATGGCTGCAAGAACAGTGGAGAAATGTGGACTTTAGAGTTGGTTGAGCCCAGGTTTGAATCTGGTTGGGTCACTTTTTGCTATTACTTTGGGTGAGTTATACCAATTCCCTGAGCCCCAATTTTCTTATTTATAACATGAGACATAACATATACTCTGGCATTGGAAATTAAGTTTGGTTATAAACCTAATACATAGCAGCCACGGTGCACTGATTATGGTCACATGTTCTATTTAAAACAAACCATTTAATATGAAAAATATATTTTTATATGTAATTATATTATGATTCTCACAGGCATACAAATTACTAATTAGAATTACTTAAACCTGGTCAATTTCTAATGTCTGGGAATGCTATTTTATTTCAATTCTAAAAGCTACCATACCACACCAAAAAAGTCACGATTTCCTACAGGGACATTATCAGGAAGTTCTGCAGGGAACAAAACAATTGACATTAAAAATCAGTACTCTGCAATTGTCACTGTTATTATCTGCCAGAGACTCTGCATAATGCATTTTAAACCTCCAAGGCTGGCTGCCACATCCACATGAGATGCTTGAATTTTATGGTGCTTAAATATTTAATGATTCATAGGAAAAATGTGAAACGGGTCCAATAAATTGCATCCTTTTCTCTAACCTATGGTTGTAAAGTTAAAGACTTTCGAAATGTACCATTTGCAAGATGCCTGGTCTGTTACTGACAATTCAGTCTTTGTTGTATTACAGGTTGTAATTTCATTTATTATGTATAAAATTCTGTGATGACATCCCCAAACCACTGTGATGTATCTGGTGCATTTATTTCCTTTCAAGCCAACGTGAGTTCACTTTCTTACCTACCTCGGGATGCCGCCTCCCTTGCCGCCGGCTCAGTGGGGCAAACAGGAGAGGACACAAGGCAGAAGTGGGAGCAGCCAATGGGAAGAGCGTGGGCACCCTAAAACATGACCCCCTTTCCCCGGGGAAAGGATGGGATTCCGGGGCTCCGGGCAGCACTGTACTGTGCACGGTGATGGGCTGGGGGATGGACGGGAAACCAGGCCCCGGGGTCAGGGGTCTACATCAACCTGCTGAGTTGCTTGGGCAGCGGGCTGGGGTGCAGACCCTGTGGGTTGAAGTTGCCCCGTTAACTGAAGGAGAATGAGACCACCTGCTTCACAGGGTGGTTCTGAGGATTTAAAGTGAGAGGTACAACTACAAAGAGATGAAGTGAAAGTGAGGTATGGTTACTGATAACCATGGTAACCGGAAGGTAGGGGTCAGGCAGGGATGACAGTCTCCCGCAGCAAAGTGCAGGGCAGGCGAGGTGCAGGCATTCAGTGACTGTGTCAAGGAGCCACTCTTGTTAATTAGAGGGGACCTCCAGTGGTCCTTGGGCCCCCCTCTCACCTGGTGGAGATGTGAGGATATTTAACCTTTCTTGAGCTATGTGTTAGCAGGGACTGGGTGACAGGGGCTGAACTAACCCTGCTGCTGTGCTCCTTCTCAACCTCTCTACTGTCCTATTTTGCGGGTAAGGAGACTGAGGTTTAGACAGAGTAAGCGGCTTGATCGAGGGGACACAATCAGGACCCCGTAGAATCTAAAGCCTGGTCTGTCACTGAAGATTGGGTCTCCACCTACACCATCGCCTCCCAAGGGCTTCCCCATGTGTGGGTGGCTTAGAAAACAGAGGGCCCCTGGGGCTGTCACTTGGGGCCTGAACGGATGCCATTCCTGCAAGGCCCATCATGAGTCCTCAGACCCCCGCCCAGCTTGGCTCGGAGACAGTCTGAAGATGCGCTTGGAGGGAAGGAGGCAGGGAACCCAAGAGGTCAGAGCAACCTGGGGAAGCCCAGAAGGCCTGTATTGCAGGGTCCAGTGCAAACCAGCCAGGCCTCTGGAGCCCCCTGATGTCCAAGGTCAGCAAATCAGAGCTACCCTGAGCTGGAGAAAGAAGTATCTGGAGGCCCTTACCTGGCGGCCCAGCCGTTGCAGTGCCAGCTGACCTAGACATTTTCATTGTCCCACTTGCCAGCAAGGCACTTCCTGTCCTAGGGGGAGGCTTGCCTCCTCTATGATTGTATACTTTGGTCATAATTTTATCAGCCTAACACAAACTTCTCTACCAGTTATCAATTGGAATCCACGTGTCTGGAAAACTAGGGAAAGCTTTAAAATCAAGAGTAAGAAGTTCCTCTGGTCGCAAAGCACTCAGTCTGCTCTACAACACACACAGTGAAAGGTGGGTCCAACCTGCGACACTGTGTGTGGGTTGGATCCCCCATTTACTCTGCTCTGGGGATGCAGGGGGAGTAACTATGGCGACTCCCACACCTGGTCCCTGGGGCCAGCCCATTTCTGCCAGGCACAGCTGCTGGTCACAGCCGGGGATTGGAATCTTCTTTGTGGGAGGAACGTGTGCAGCCCCAGGTAAGCTGTTCTTTACACTTATTCCTTCTGCTGCGATCAGATGCTCCTCTCTGCTCAGCACAACAGAAACAGGAGGTGCTGCCCTACTGTGTGCTGGTGGTCTTGGAGCCCTGAGTTCCCCTCTCTGAGCCTCCATAACTATATTGAAACAAGGTTGTGTGTTTTATTTATTTATTTGTCTTTACTGTTGAAAGTATTACGTGTCCCCTTTCTCCCCCACATTGACCCTCTCCACCCGTACTCCCCCACTTCACTACACTATTATCTGTGCCCAAGGGTTATGCATGTATGCATATAAGTTCTTCGGTTAATCTCTCCCCATCCCTTCTCCCCTCTTCCCTCTGTGATTCATTTACACATGGAATACTATGCAGCTGCAAAAAAAGAAGGATCTCTTACCCTTTGAGACAGCCTGGAGGCACCTAAAGAGTATTATGCCAAATGAAATAAGCCGGTCAGAGAAAGACAATTATCACCTGAAACAGGGCTATTTTTGATAGGACGATTATTACAACCCTAGCAGGTAAGTGGTGGGGTCATCTTAAAATGCATTTATGCACCTGAAATTTGAGCAGGACTCTGGTGACTGTAAACCACCTCAGGCCAGTTTTCTTTGATTTTTCTTCTACATCCATGTTCTTGTTTCTTTCCCCCCTGTGGTGAGAACACTTGAGGTTTACCCTTTTAGCAAATTTCAGTCTACAATACAGCATTAACTAGAACAGTGGTTCTCAACCTTGGCTGCACATTAGAATCACCTGGGAATCTTTTTAAAATCCTGATTTCTGGGCCTCATCCTCTGAGATTCCCAGGTGATTCTAATGTGCAGCCAAGGTTGAGAACCACTGAACTAGAGTCTCTGTGCTGTACATTGGATGCCAGGCAGAATTCATTCATCTTCTCACTGCAAGTTTGTACTCTTTGACCAACGTCTCCCCATTTGCCCCCACCCCCTGGCAACCACCACATTCTACTGCTTTTAGGAGTTTGACTTTTTTTTTTTAGATTCCACACATCTGAGAGAGATCATCCAGGACTTGTCTGTCTGACTTATTTCACTCAGCGTAAGGTCCTCTGCTTCCATCCATGTTGCTGTAAACAGCAGGATTTCCTCTGTCTCATGGACTCTCTGTAAGATTCCATGGTATCGCTACAGCCTAGCTTCTCGATCCACTCGTGCACACGTGGGACCTTGGAAATGGGCCTGGGGCAGGAGTCTGAATCCCCAGCCACTCCTAGGTGCTGCTGGCCGCTGCCCCGGGCCCACACTCCGAGAAGCAGCGAGTTTGGCCTTGGAGGTGTTCTTGACTAGAGATTCAGAGGCCTTGCTCAGTTGTTTTAATAATGATCTGCGGCTAAGGCTGTGCAAGCTCATTTTAATTGTTGGGGGAGAGAATCTTATCAAGAGGCAGCTTCTTGAGATTAAAGTTAGGTAAAAACTTTTAAGGACCTCAAGTAAATTCCAAGAATCTATGGTGTCACATACTTTTTGGTTGTTTGATTTGTTTTTAGCAACTCCCTCCAGGCACCACACCAAGTTTTTTAAGGGGAAATAGAGTGAGAGACAGAAAGAACTTCACGGCTTCCGGGCAGAAACCCTGGCCTGCGGGCAAGCGGCTCTTGTCAATACTTAATAAGGGCCTAGGCCAGGTCCCGCACAGGGCGTGTGGCAGGGGTTGTTTTCAGGTTTTGCTTGGGTGTGCTCTGATACTGAGGTTATGGCACCATTCTCTCCCTAAGAAGCAATCCATACTACCAGCAAATTTAATGATTTCTATGAGCAATGTTCCAGTTTTCCTTCATAAGGTATAAATTGTATTTTCAAATCTGCCAGCTCATTCCTGCCATCTGAACACAATGTCAAGATAACTCTCTCCGTGCCCTTAAATTCCAGAAGGAAAAATGTTAGCACAGACACATCAAACGCATACCTGCAGGAGTGCAGTGGCCACCTGGATATGCTGGACTCGCAGCTGTGCTCTGGGTCACAGCATTCAGTGAGGTGGGGGGTGTCTTAGTGACACAGGTTGGTGATATCTCCCCACCATATCTCATCAGTAGGCCTGTCATCCTATGAAGACTTGGGAAAGACCCCAGTTTCTATTGCTATGGGCAAATGCTTTCTTTCAAGTTACCCTTCCCTTGATGTGACCCAAGGAGGTCCAGGGGGCGTACAACAATATTAATAAGCAACAGGCACATCTTTTCACACCTTCCCATGTTGACAGTATAAATGAGCTGCTCTCTGTTTCAGTCCACACATGTTTGTTGGTTCTGATGGTCCAGACAAAGCCTTGTTCGGAGTAAAGGAGATACACAGAGACCGTCATGGTCCCTGCTCTAGAGAGAGAGACAGCCTCTCCTGGTGGATAACCAGCCATTCCAGTAGGTTGTGGACCCCGTGAGGATGGCCGAACAGGCGCAGTGGATCTGATGGGGGCGAGATCAGGCGGGGCTGAGGGGTCTGGGACAGGTCAGGGAGGTTCTGATGGGCAGAGGGAGAGGAAAAGGCTGCTCTATGTGAAAGTGCATCACAAATTAAGTCACAGGTTAGGCGGTGAGCCAGTCAGCACAGACTCATGGATAAATGGGGATGAGGCCCAGAGGCTGGGTGGCACCTGCAGGGTCAAGGCTAATGAGTTTGACCTTTATCCTTTGGCAACAGAGACAATAAGAGGTAGGAGATAACGAGTACCATTACAAGAGTCGATTTTGGAAGATTAATGGGCAGAGCTACGTAGAACTGAGTGCAGGGGTATTATAAGTATTAAGCAGAGCAAGGGATTGAGAGATTTTTAAGGTCCTTCTATGCAGAGTCTGAGATTCTAAAATGAAAGATGAGGGGCAATAAAATATAAGAAATTATTTCAATAATCCATGGGAAGGGGAAGGAAGAGGTGATAGGTTTTAAAAAATGACTCATTGGATACAATTCTTCACTGAATACTGAATCTGTTGAGAGAAACTAAGACTGGGAACAAGAAGGCCTGGTCAGACACACCCTCTGTCTCCCAGTTTGGTTGGTGTCAGATCTCACCCCTTTAGCTAACTCACTCCCCAGGCAGCAGAACAGATGCCAAATATGTAGCCTGGCCCTGGTCCTGCGAAAACCAGACATTGACGGCTCAGTCTGCGCCTCAGCAGCAGACGAAACGATGGAGGAGGCTTGAACAGCCATGTACAACTTTGTGATCACAGGCAATACTTTCAAGGTCATTCAGAGGAATGACCAGTCCTTTATCTTGAGAACCAAGATTCTGAATTAAGAGGTCTCATAAGTCGACTGACCACAACCAAACTGGGAAATGGCTGTTGAATAGACAATCAAGAAATTGCTCTCAAGCAAAGACATCAAATTTAAAAACCAGCTCTATGTGCTTATTCCCTATTAGAGATCGTTTGTCCAATACACTTATTTTTGTTGGCATAATTTGGGGGATTCCTTATTGTAGGAAACAAATGAAAACAGATGGACATGGGAAATAATAAACCCTGGTTACAGGAAAACCTATTAACAGAATGAAGTAAGTATAATAATTTCCAGAACATCTTTACTGTTGTGCTAAGATAACTGGTTTATATTTATAACTAAAATGACCTTTCCTCTTCTCTATAGCTTAGTGATGTTCCAGTCCATAAATAAAGAAGGTGTGCATATTACAGTTCCATCATCCCAAATCCAACTCCAGAGTCTTTGTATCTGACCAGTCAAATACAGCCAGGAGCTACTATTCTTGGACTCAACAGCAATAAACTGCCCCCCTCCCCCCAAAAAAACCAACAAACAACACTTTTCCATATAAAGTTATTAGGCTTAATGCATTGAACAAAACAATTTTCTTGATTATTTTCTTGATTATATATTTCTTGATTTATTATTATATAAATCAGTTTTCTTATTGCATCAGTTTTCTTATTATATAAATCAGTTATCTTATTGATACACACAAATATATATAAATACATGTTTAAAAGAGCAATATAAAATTATAAAAATCAGAAAGCAAAATCCTTTTTGCTCCACTCCCCAAAATAACCTCTGTTAACATGTGGCTTATTTTCTTCCATAACATGTTTGCTTTATCCATATACAAGGGACATGATATTACTTTCATAATCAGAAAACTCTATACAAATCTTAGATAAATTGAAATAGATATTTTTCTGCTTCCAACTCTTAAAAAATAAATATCTCAGTGACTAAGACATCAGTGATATTGACTGTCCTTTTCACAAATCAGAAGCACCAGGAAGCACTTAACTGATTGGCCAGACAGCAGGGGAGTGTCTTGGACACTTGAGTAGACAAGTGGCTATTGCAGTGGCCAATGAAAAGGCACTTTGATGAGAAAAGGCTTCCTCCTGTGCGATATCTCAGTGAACACACCACCGACACCCTGGCTCTACTCTGCATGTGGCACTTACTGCTTTGCTGACGGGTTAAATACCAGTCCCATCCCAGGCACGCAGACGGCCACTAGGGAGGCTGCCCCAGGCTGGTGCCTCCTGATGTCCAGTTGAGTGCGCTTTCCCCACCTGATCTCACTAAAGCTTTTCCGCCAGACACACTTTAAGGCCGAGCAATAAGAGACCAAACAAGTGCACTGCCAGCACCACCCAGATGCAGGGGCCCCAGGAGCTGGGGTTCCTGCACAAGGAAATGGGAACACAGTGCGGTGGGAGCCACATCCTGGTCCTGGGAAGTCGCCATGGCAACATGCCAGGAGGCACGGCTCCTAACCCTGCAAAGTCAAACACGGAGCAGGCCAGGTGGAATAAAGCCCCATCTTAGGAGCTGGAGCTGGTGGAGACAAACCTCCCTGTGAAGGTCAGAGTCCTCAAAAACAAAACAAGGCAGAGGCACCGTGGTCAACAGTGAGAGAAAGGAGTGTGGACACTGGTCCTTACACGGAGACACTGACCTTGTTTGTGAGAAAGCAAGGCCAGGAGAAAGGCCGCTCGCAGGAGGCTGTTCAGCAAGGCTGGTTTCAGGGCAACCAGCCTGTTTGGGACTCTAGGCTCCTGGGGCCACGGGAGACAGAAGGGCAAGGCAGAGCTGAGCGGTCTGGACCATAACCCGCTCTCTGCTTCTGTTCACAGTCATCAGGGTTTGGGGGGGAACCACACGGGCAGTAATTACACCACTGCTGTCTGCTGAGATGCTGCACGTCCTCACTGGCGGTCGAATCTGTGAAGTCGCATTCTCCTCAGTTCTTCTTCTGGTGGCAGCCGGAACCCATAGGATGGGGAGGTGTTCCTGCTGTTGCCTGTCATGAGAAAGCACAGGGAAAATCACACACAGCCCGTCCACTGCTCGGACCTTTACAGGGCACTGCACCCTGGGACTCCAAGAGGGAAAATGGCCTGGGCATCATCTTCATTGTAGCACGAAACAGAAATAGAACAACATATTTCAATGTTAGCTGTCAATACTACATTTCAACATCCAGCAAATATTTTTAGTGTGGTCCAGCCTATGAACCTAATTTGACTCATTCTGAAGCTTCCTAACAGTCTTCTGATTTTAATTATTCCTTCCACCGTGCTCCATCATTTACATCATGTAATATCCCTAATGTCTCAAGGGCTTGGTTTGTTTATTTTTTAATGCTCAGAAATAACTTGTCACCGTCTATGTCTTCCCACCAGGTGCGCTGGTGGGTTTCTCTTGATCGGCCCCTGCAGTCCTCTCTTTTCCTCCCTCTAACCTGTGTCTCCTGCCCCTCCCAGCCTGAAATGCACAAACTCCCCGGGGCATCATGGGCCACGGCGCAGGGACTGCATTACCATAATGACCAACATCTGGGCAGGCAGACAAATGTGCAGGCATAATATGTGAAGGTCATATGAAGGATAATGGAGATCATTACTGCAAAGGGTTTCTTGGGGCTGCAAACATACCAAAAATATAGTTCACAATGATATAAGCATTTCAATCAACACACACACACACACACACACACACACACACACACAAA
The DNA here is from genome assembly GCF_028538775.1 of Myotis yumanensis. NCBI lineage: Eukaryota > Metazoa > Chordata > Mammalia > Chiroptera > Vespertilionidae > Myotis > Myotis yumanensis. Next base: position 27,556,825 of record NW_027223759.1, on the reverse strand, counting down.
ACAGAACACTTTTTCAGGCATTGGGGGAGTAATGAAGGAATAAAAATAGGCAGTCCTTGACCTCGGCACCAGCAGCCTAAATCTACTGAGAGATTCAACAGTCTCCATGAGGCAGCCATGCAGGGCACCACCCATAGATACGGAGAAGCAGCAGGTTTACTTTTAAGCACGTGGACCTAAAAGGTTGACCTTCCACTCCTGTGACCATGCTAACCCTGTAACTCGCTCTGAAAGGCTCACTTCCATTGCCTACATCGACCAGGTGTCTCACTCACTTTCCCCTGCCCCATCTGAACCCACTGCCTCCTGGCACTCCTGATGGGAGAGCCCTCTCCCAACTCTAGCTCTTCAGCTTCCGGCACCTTCCTCTTGGTGGTCCTCATGCAACCTGCCAGCGTGGGCAGCCACTGTTCACACCTGTTCTCTCTCCTACCAGGATCCTAAGCTTTAAATGGCAGGCGACATCTCTGACCATTCTCTCTGCTCCCAGGTGCCCGGTACAGTCCTGGACACACAGAAACTGCTCAATAAACATACGGGCTTGACTCAGCGGCACCTGCCTGGGACCTCCAAGGGTATATGTTACAGCCAGACAAAACGACATTCAACATTGCCCACCGGGGTTCTGACAGGACTGACTCAGGGGGCACGGATGGGGTAAATACTCTCCCCACCACTGGCCCAGCTGGGAAGGGTGGGCAGGGGGTTCCAGCCAGGAGGGAAAACAAGTGAACAGCAGATCCCTCCTGCTTACTCTGCAAGCGTGGCACCTTGTCAAAGATGTTTGCAGGTAACATACGGACATGCAAAGATGGTCAGACAAGGAGAGATTTCTAGAAGATGGTCAAAAGTACCTCCTTCATACGTCTGCTTTCCCATATTTCTGGGTCTCCCTTCCTTCTGAGACCACCGGAGAATCACCCCTGCTGACCCCTGGAGCCCTTCCTGGCTGGCACGCCAGAGTGAACAGGGCAGGCCTGGGCCCATCATTCCTGCTGGGGAGATGCCACCCCAGGTTTTTCCATTCCAATGAACGAGAGGGTGAGGTAAAAGTAGGATTACAGCTGTGCATATGCAAAACACAGAGTTTGTTCTTATATTATTATTTATTCATTATTGTGTTATTTTCCATTCTAACACCTGTAAACCTACTTTTGCCCCACCCTATATCTGTCAACTTATCAACTTTCATTAAAGATGATATCCAAACATATAGGCTTAAGACTTTCACCATACAGATTTTATGACTGCTGTAAGGTTCAAAGTTTTACTGGATATGGCTTTTGCCATACACATCTGTAAAGGAATTTCTCTTTGTTCAAAGTGGTAAATGCTTTGAAATTGCATTGAATCTCATAAATCCAATTACCATTAGTTTACTGCTTAGATGTTATAAAACCCAAGTCCTGCTTTGCCTTAAATAGTTGTGTTTAACAAGACTATTCTTAATTGAACTCATGAGCGCAGGCAGGAAACTCGAGACCCCGCTGCGGGCAGAGACAGATGCAAGCTCGGCTTAGCATGTTGACTCTGGGCCTCAGGGTGCCAACCTGTGGAGGCTCAGACACCTACAGGGACTCACAGTGTCCAAAGGAAAGAACCTGACAGTTAATGTCTTCATAATGTCTTCATGAAAGGCCTGGAGGAGTCAGAGAAGCCAGCGGTGGAGGTTTCTGGGCTCCAGCTCTCATAGTGAGCAACCCGCACAAACGCTCGCTGGACCCCTTCGCAGGGCATTCGAGGAGAAAAAGGCTGAGCCAACAGAAGAAACGCCACATGTCAAAGTAGGGAACTCATACCATGAGAGGGACAATAATCACTCTTTTGCTCATAGAGCCCTGTTATGGTCCCCTATTTCAATAGAAATGATCCAGACAGGCCTCAGCTGGGTGGACAGAGGAGAGGCCGCCCCCTGGGTGCACTGGAAAAGTGTTGATAGGGAACCGGGAGAGGCACCCTGCCTCTCTGGAACCAGAGGGGCACCCTGCAGGCCTTCACCTGGGCAGGCGCACATCGGGTCACTGTGAGGAGATGCTGCTGAAGAGGTCACTACCAGGAACTGTTCTGGGACCCTGGAGTTTGATGACCTGGATTAAATCACAACTTCTCTCCTTTTTAGCTACACATCCTCGAGCAAGCAGGTTACCTGAACCTGGCCTCAGTTTCCCTACCTATAAAATGGGAACAGTGAGAGCAGACACTTTGCTGGACTGTTGGGAGGGTCAGAAGAGTTGATGTCCATAAAAAACTGAGTACCGGGCATGCAGAAACACCTGCCAAGCATTGGATGCTTGGTTATTAACCTCTATCGTCATCATGAGTTGTGTGTTAAATGTCTACCTGTTAGAGAGATACAAGATAAAATGTATAAGACAACTGCAAAGTAAAATGACGAAAACAGTGACTTTTTAAAAGACAGAGCCCAGTTCGGTTTGAAGACCACTTGGCAGGGTTTTATGAAGTTGCTAGTCACTAAACATCCGCCTTCAAAGAAATAGAGACAAAGAGGTAACTGGCTCCCTCCAGTCAGTGGCACAGTTCTGTGACGTGGAGGAGCCACGGGGAAACTGGAGGCCCAGTGAGACCTTTCACTGCTGCGCGAGGTCAGACACGGAACAGCTATGGTCTGGGAGGAATGGCCTGGGATGAAGCGGGTGCAGATACTAGTATTGAAGAGCCTTGCCTCTGCGTTCTTGTAAATGCAGGTGAGCCCTTAATTTTACTCAAAGCAACAGTGAGCATGCCTCCAAGAACCTCGGGACCAGCGCCCAGTTTGAGATGATTTGGCTCAATTACAGCACCAGTAGTGAGATCATAAGATTTATTGATCCGTGGTTCCTGATGGGAGCATGTTCAGTTCTCTACCCTTATGTATAATGCAGAAACCTCTGTGTTTTACATCTAAGGGAGGAGAAGCGATTTCATCCCGGTAGGAATTGCCAAAACGAACACCGTGTGTTGATGGCCATCTGCCCCACTGTCCGCCACCCTTGTACGTAGAGATGGTTAATGTGCTGGTGTTCATGGACCTGCTCATGATCTGACGAGCACTCCATACCATCATTATACTCAAGTGAAATTACACTCAAGTGAAGTCGCAGGACAGCACATCTTTCCCTTAAATTAGGGAGCTAAAGAGGCGATCACTTTTTTCATATGTATTTTTTAAAAATCAGGAACCCTCAAGTAAATCAGTGGTCTCTGAGATTTCGCTTGTCAAATGAGGGCAGCAGCCTGGGACCCACATCCTTTCTTTGAAATGTTACTTTATTAGAATTTCATAAATTACAAAGCTTCCAAAATTCCTTCTAAAAAGATGGTTGTTAAGTCATTACTGATAAAGATGGAGAAAGCATGGAAGGAAGCCCAAGTCCAACCTACTCCTTGAAAAGGAGAGGTGTTTAAGGACAGCAAGACCACTGTACTTTTTGAGTCACTAAGTATAATTGTCTATCTATCCATCTATATCCATCTATCTCTTTAAAAATAGTTTGACACTCACCTAAAACTTTATAATTTTAATACAAATGGAAGTTAATTATGGTTTACAAGAAAAGTCACATTTAGATGTGACTTGAAAGAGAAAAATTCACATTTCCACTCTTCCACCTATCAAGCCAGCAACAGTGGGGATTTCTTTGTTATAAAACACAGTCTGGAGTCTTAAAAGGAAGAGTTTTGCAACGGAGCTCACATTAGTTGCAACTTTACCTGTTGTACTTTTCTTCCTCCTGTGGTTGGTTAATTTGGGGGATCTTTAAGGACCACAACTTGAAATCTGACCTGCACTTAAAAATCCACCAGGACCTTGGACAAGTCCCTCTCCTCCCTGAGCCCCAGGCTCCTCACCTCTGAGCTCAGGGGGCTGGACTAGACACTTTATACCTCTGCACAGAGGGGCAGGATTCCCCGACTGTTTTCCTGGTAAGATGTCGGGGTCGGCTGACTGGAGATGGGAGAGTGCCAATGGCACACAGCAACCTGCCTCCTCTCCGTCCCTTGGCTGGGTGGCTGCTCTGGGGACCCTGCTGCCGGGTCTCCCAGTCTGGCTGTGACTCCTGGTAGCTGGGCGGGAACCGTGGCTCCTTGGCAACGCCCTCAAACTCATTTGGTCTAATTCAGTGCCCCTCGTTCTTACATTTTAATTTCTAATAAACTTTTAAGTTTGGGATAATTTGAGGTATAAAGTTATAAAGATAACACAATTCAATTTCCCTGTTAACATCTTGCATTCTCATGGAGTAACTGCCAACCAAGAAACCACTGGCAGAGATGGTACGTTACTAGTAACTACATTCCAGACTTCATTGGGATTCCACCAGTTTTCCACCAATTCCCCTTCTCTGTTCCAGGATCCAACAGCAGTTAGCTGTCATGCCTCCTTTGTCTCCGTAGGCTGTGGCCATTTCCCGTGACCCTGACATCTTGGAGGGCCAGCCCGGCAGTCTGGAGGATGTCCCTGGATTTGGTTGGCCTGTTGTCTTTCTCAGGATGAGTCTGGGGTTGTGGGTTTGGGGAAGACCACAGAGGTGAGGTGCCCTTCCCTCCCCATCATATCAGGGTCACCCTATCAGCAGGACTCCTCACTGGCACTGCCACCGGGAACACTGGCTTACATAGAGATTGCCAGGTTCTCCCATTTTAAACAGTTTTGATGAGTTCTGAGGGGATAAAGCTTTGACCGGCACCACCAAGGGTCACAGGATAAACTGGAAGAAGAAGGAGTGTGTACCTCCAGCGGGCTTTGTCACTCCCCTGTTTGGGAATGAGTAGAACATGGTGGGGTCATCCCTGACCTCCAGGTGCTGAATTCCAGGTGATAATTCTTTAACGCTGGTGTGATGAATTGTTTGAGAGGGTTTCCCACTCAGCGGGCTTGGCATAGAGCCCCAGGCGGCTGTATTTATAATGCGCTCCCAGGCGATTCTGACCTGCGGCAGCTTTTGGAAACCACTAAGCGACATACTACAGTTCAGAATTTTCTTTCAACTGAAAAAATCCATGCTGGGTTTCATTGCAGTCCCTACACTTGCCAGCAGGTGGAACCAGAGGCCCAGGACGCTGAATCTGTGGGAGAAAATGAGGACAAATTCCAGCCAACAAAGCATTCCACCTCCAAAGCACAATTAGGGTTGTTTTGAAACAGATGGGCTCCACAGAAGCTGCCGCAGCCAATGTTATGGAGCTGTTTATTGTCTGGATGCTCTGAAACCTGGGTAGTATTTGCCAGCGTCTAGCAGCTCCTACGTCACACCGATTTCTCCCAGCGCAGACGACGGGCAGGCAGTGGGAGAGGGAGACAGGCTGGGCATGGCAGTGGATGCAGATATTTTAACCAGTTCTACGCCCAGGATTCACTCTTGCTAAGGCGCACACGGCCCTGCCCAGCGGAGGCTTTAGCTGGAATGATCTGTGTCGCTCTAACTCCACATTAGAAGAGACACACAGATACAATCTGTGCTAATGAGACGGCAAACCCTGGATGCAGTAATACTAAAATTGATTTCTTTTGAACCTAAGCAAAGTGGCTGTCTACCGGTTCCCATTCTCACCCACTGACACCTGCCCCCATCCTCTTTCCTGTTGCCCATTCCTGAACCAGCCAGGTGGAAGGCGGGAGGAGGAAGTGAGGCCCAAAAGGGCTGTCAGTGTTCGTGGGGATGTGCCTGGTGCCCATGACCGCAAACCCCCTGCTCAGACAGGGGTATAGAGGAGCACAGCTGATGACATTTAGACCTTTTTTGTTCTTTTTCTCAATTGAGTTTCAAATCAGAGACAGCCCAATTTCCAGCTCTTTAAGCAAAGGCCCAAGATAATGTTTTCACTAGTTTTGAAACCATGGGCCATTTGAAATTGGCACATCTTTCTCTCGGGAATCTCAATCTTCTGAAAACACTCTTTACCATCTGAGCATGAAAAAACAAGTAAACACCATCCCAAGAAATCAAGGAATAAGGAAAAAAGATGGAGAGTCCATAGGAGACTTTTGGAAAAGGACAAAGAAAACTTAGGTTGGAAACGGCTGATGAAAGGGACCACTCAGGGGACAAGTCCAGGTCCCACTGGATGCAGGTAACGGCACGTCAGGGGAACCGATGGCCTTGGGGCGGGGAGGGACAGCTGACCCTTAGGCTTGGTGATGGACTGACTAGCAGCAAATACGGTGAACCACGTAACAGGTCCCACCTGTTGCGTCCATGTCTCAATCCTGCACAAACACAACATGCGAGGCTCTGAACACTGCACACTGATCCAGAGCAGCATGCCCAAACTCTCAGGAGGGGCGATGGGGAGAGGCAGGTTCTAGGACAGCGGTGGGCAAACTACGGCCCGAGGGCCGGATCCGGCCCGTTTGAAATGAATAAAACTAAAAAAAAAAAAAGACCGTACCCTTTTATGTAATGATGTTTACTTTGAATTTATATTAGTTCACACAAACACTCCATCCATGCTTTTGTCCCAGCCCTCCGGTCCAGTTTAAGAACCCATTGTGGCCCTCGAGTCAAAAAGTTTGCCCACCCCTGTTCTAGGATCTAGTGTGGGAGAGTCCAGATCAACGTCTGGTGAGGCCCAGGAATCTGCCTTTTCTTTTCTTTCCTTTTCTTTTCTCTTCTTTTCAAGTATTTTTTTATTGATTTCAGAGAGAAAGGGAGGGGGAGAGAGAGATAGAAACACCAATGATAGAATCATTGATCAGCTGCCTCCAGCACGCCCCCTACTGGGGACTGAGCCCACAACCTGGGCATGTGCCCTTGACCGGAATCAAACCCAGGACCCTTCAGTCCACAGGCCGACGCTCTATCCACTGAGCAAAACCGGCTAGGGCAGGAATCTGCCTTTTCCACAGGTGCCTCTGTGAGTCTGGCGCTACCGGCCCGCCTTAGGGACACTGGGACTGGAGGAATGCAGTCATGTGCTCTGGGGTTTTGTGCGGCTTTGACCATCATCGGCACCAGCCTGCCGTCTGGTTCTGTCAGAGCCAGTCTCCTGTCCTGAGCCGAGACCCTGGTGGTTTCCCAGGTCATGCTGGGATGTCCCACTGCAGACGCCACAATTTTAAAGGTCAGATAGCAAAGCAGCCCCCTCTCCCAGGGAACAGAGCATCCAGTTACAGGAGTGCCCTGGAGATGCTGGTCACAACACCAGAGGCGAGGCAACTGGCCCAGAAGCGCTCCATCCCAGGAACCAAGGGATTCATCTCTGGATCTGGTGCCCGGCACATGGTGGGTGCATCATACATGTCTGCTAGATAAACAAAGAACCAACTAACATGCATCAGGGCTGGGCAGGGAGAGGGACAAGAGGACCAGGCCAGGACAACAGGCTGAGAGCACAGAGAGATGCAGGTCATGGTGGCAGGTCGGAAATCTCAAGGTGGGGGAATCGGGAGAGGTTTCTGGCCGTGGCCACTAACCAGCTACCACGTCCTGAGAGAGAAATGCTGAGAGGAGGCTACCTTGTTTCCTCTACGAAATGTAGGAAGTTTGCCTGGGCTCTGGGGTTCCAGGTACTTAAGAGAACTTTCAATTGCTAGAAACAGGCCAATTTATGAGATGTATTCTGTACCTCTAAGCTGAATGCTATCTTAACAACTTTAAAAATTCAAATTATTTTTACTTTTCAAATGCACCAGCCTGATTAGTACATAACTACACGTCCAAGGATGCTGATATCGGCGTATAATTACCAAAATGATCCCTGGCCCAGGAAACCGTCCCTGAGTCTGTAACTGGTTCAAATCTCTTTCACAGATGCCGGAAGCCGCTGGGCATCCTTCTCTCACAGGTGGAATGACAGGAAGACCAACTGTTCTGAGAAAACCCTGCCATGAAAGGGCATCTCGGCCAGTCTCGAAGGTGCCCAAACTGGTGGGGGACAGGCTGGGGGCCTCCCGCCCAACCCCACCACAAGAACATAGAGCAGCTGGAGGACTGTGGCCAGATGTGCCGGTGGCGGGTTAAACACAAAGGCAGGAGAGGGAGGGGGTGAAAATAAGTCAAGAAGAAGGACCTCCTTGTCAAAAGCATAGAGCCGTGAATTTGAATGGCTGCAGCCAGTGTTCTCAGAATCAGGGTGGGCTCCTCCGCCGAGGCCTCGATAACTCGGAAGGTGAGGACGACTCGACCTTTTGTTTTCTCAGAGGGGATAAGCCCTGCGAGATAAGTGGCAGCGAGGGGCCGTCTGGGGAAAATGCAAACAAGTAGGACCTTGCTCTTTGCACCTAAGAACTGAGCGGTTCTGTATGTGGGTCAGTGTGAGCATGGGGAGAGGCGGAATTCTGAGGTGCGATACACTCCCTGGAATCTGCTGGTCATTTTAAAAACATGTTTGTGTCTGTATTTCATGGTGTTCAACCCAACCCTGAACCTAATTACCACTTATTATGTGTTCTTTCAGGTCTCTCACCCATACCAAGTTCTGATCCTGAGCCCCTTTTGGGGGTGGGGGGGATGCTTGTGCGAGGGCATGCATTCGTTGAGGAGCCCACCCTGATTCTGAGAACACTGGCTTCAGCCATTCAAATTAACTTACACACACACACACACACACACACACACACACACATCTCTAACACACAAGCTCTCCCAGCCTCAGGCAGACCTGGGGGCCTTCTCCAGACTGTTCACCCCCTTCAGACAGCCTGCTTCTAACTGGCTCAAGCTGACCTAGAATTGCTAAGAAATGATTCTAAAATGGACATATATCTGTCCAACTGCTATGGGCAGATATTCAAAACAACAGAACTGACTTACTCTTACACGCCTGTTAATCATTTCTAGTAAAACAAAACTTACTGTATGACCAGGAAGGGAGACCTCAGAACTTATTTCTGGACTTCAAATTCCACATTAGGAATCTGGAATTCGGCTTACCTTGGAGAACTGAGGATTTAGATCAGGGGGAGGAACAGGTTGCCTCTGAGCCTCTGGGAAAATCTGGCTGTGTGCTGTGGCCATGAAAGCTGGCACTGAGGGCCCAGCTATAGTTTTAAGAAAGAAGCTTCAAAGATTTGATTAAGCCTGGAATGAGATTCTGTGTGAGGTGCATCGGTCCATCATAAAAATCATAGATATTCCAAGCAGGGAAGGGAGCTCTCAGGATGGTGACATCTAATCTGCTCACATCGGAGATGGGAAATGAACACCCAGGGACAGAGGCCTTCCCGCTGTGCACAGCCCAGAGGGGCAGGACCAGAGTGAGGTCTCTTGGTGGTCTGTTCCCATCGCCTGGCTTCCTGTTCTCTTTCAGCCACTGCATCCCGCATCACCCGACCCTCCTGTGTCAGGTTTAGAGTGGGCATTACAGTTTTACACGCGTGCCCCTCTGTGCCCTGGCTCTGGCTCAGTGTGGATACTGGCTCTGCCCCTTTTTCTGTGCCCTTGGACAGGTTGGTACTTGATTCACTGACCCTCAATTTTCTTATCTGTGTGGTGCGGACACCTACGTCACAGGTGTGCTCTGAAATAAATGAATGAAAGATGTCAGCACCTGGCTCTCAGTGAAAAGCGATCAAGGGTCAGTGGTACCTGTTATTCTAATAATCCCTTTCCAGGCTGTCCCATCCTGCGGACGTCCCCACTGTACATCCGGTTAGTCACACATGCCCAGACCCTAGTCTCATCCTCACCTGCCCCTTTTCAAGCCATCACCAACTCCTGCCTTTCTAACCTGAACACTCCCTAAACTCATCCATTCCTCTTCACCCGCCTCCCACCAGTGCTGCCTGTGCCTGCCTGGGGAGCCAGGACTGGTGGTGGAGCCCCTGAACGATCTCCCATTCCCTCTGGTCCTCCTATCAGCCCTTCTTCACATGGTAATGACAGCTCTTCAAAAGCACACATCTCCTGATCAACTTTATCCTCTGCCGAAACCATCCAAAGATTCCTTTCATTTAAGAATAAAGACCAACATTCGCACCCCACCCAGTAAGCCTGCCCTCCCTTAACTCCAACTCCCCAGTTATCCCTCCTCCTCTCCCCTCTCCTCCTGCAGTGCTCAGCTCAAACACCGAATCCTCAGGAGGGACTATGTCCCCCTTTGCCCCAAGCCCTCACAAGATCACATCCTATCAAAGCACATGACACCGCAGATAGTGACGATGCATGACTCCAATTATTTCAGTAATGCACGGGTGCCGGAACAGGGAGGGTCTGTGTTCACACTCTGTCCCCAGGGATAAATGAATGGGAGGGAGGGAAGGAAGGAGGGAGGTGGGTGTGGGCACTGTCCTCATTTCATAGATGGCCAAACTGAGGCTCCAGGAAGGTGTGCGATTTCCTGAGGTCTCACAGCCAGCAAATAAGACGCCTGGACGCCCAGGGGCTGGATCAAAGCCAGTGTTCTTCCTACCACTCTGGAAGCCAGCACCCACATCTATCCCTTGGCCATCCGACCTTTCTTCACTTTAACCACTGACTCAGCAAAAAGAAAAAAAAGGTAGTGTTTTTGTTTTGTTTTAAATGGAGGATAAGAGGCGATGGAAGGGGTTATAACTGGTTCATAAAGAAAAAAAAAAAATCCAAGTTGATACAGTGGATATTTTGAGTTAAAAAAAAAAAAAAAGATGACCATGAAAAAGCACAACATTTGTTGCTGTTTAGACGCAGTATAACAACATTTCCAGAATTGTTTCTATGGATCTGAAGATAGTAGATTAAGGGCAACTGACTTGGCAAAAGGCCTAGACTGTTTTCAGACAATTCTCTTAGGGTAGAAAAATAAGGGTAGCAAAAGCCCCGCCGACAGGACGACAGGACGGATCTAAGTGGAACACATTTCTATGAGTCATTTGTAGCTTTAAATACTATAGAAAAAGAATTTATAAAACATGCCCAAACAGTCTCTCTTTGATGTGGGAACTCTTTCAAACCACATTGTTCGAATTTAAGTTGAAAAGCAAACCCTTCGTGTTTACAATGGTTCTCTTGGAGGAATGCAATATAAAAGTACAACTGTTACATTTCAAAGACAAGACTTGTAACCTCAGAACAATAGGGCATTCCCAGTGCGAATTTATGAGCTGTTAAACCTCAAAAGGTTTCTTTAATTAGCAATGAAGGCTCTTGACGCACTCCAGTCTGAGAGAGGGGCTGCTCTTGATATAATTTGGGGTGCACTGCTTTTATCGGAACTTTTCCTTACTTTTATTGACCTCGGACGAGGACTGTTGTCTCTCTCTCTGCAAAGGGTTTGATCCTGCTAATTATGCTGAGGGGCCGCCGGCATTCCAGGGTTTACCCCTGCTCCTGGGGCGCGCTACAAATTACACATAATGCATTGCATTGTAATTGTCGCACTGTGAACTTGGCTTGCCTTTCCAACAGAAAACACCGATATCCAAGTCGTTTTATTATTAAAAAAAAAAAAAAACCCATAAGGGATTCTTTTGGATTATAAACATCTGAAGACATAACATTCTCATGAATTCCAGCCGGCTGTTTTGGACACACAGGGGGCAGGCAAGGCTGAGGAGCAAAGCAAATATATTTCATATTAATGTTTACAGAGAAAAAGGGGAGGCAGTCATGAAGACAAGACCATGCTGAACGCAAACCAGACGCAGCGGGGCCGGCAGGAGTGCAGACAAAGGTCCAGACTGCGGCCCTCGGAGCACAGGTCCCTGGCCTCACTGGGCCACAAGCACCTCATTTATTAAACAAGGGCTCAGCACCCAATGACCATGCAGGTCCCCTTCCACGCAGTCAGGAGCCTTGGGAGGGCAGTGGCTGGTTTTCCACCGGATCCGCCCGGCCGTCTGTCACAGGATTAGTAACCTGTGTCTTGTACCAAGGAGGAGGCTGCTCACCCTCACCCTGATGGTTTGAAGCCTCTTAGAAAAAGATGACGCTGCTTTAAAGGACAGGGGCAGGATAGACACAGCCACACGTTTCACATAAGCAGCCGCTCCACATGGAAAACAAATCACAAGAACAGTACTGTCAAGGTGGCTGACTGGCACAGTCCTTTGCGCCTGCAGGCTTCAGGAGTGGCACCCTGCCCTGTCCCGTGTGGATCAGGGCTTAGAGCGTCGGCCCATACACCAAAGGGTCACGGGTTCTATTCCTGATCAAGAGCACATGCCTGGGTTACAGATTCGTCCCTGACCCTGGTTGGGGAGCATGTGGAAGGCAACCAATCAATGTGCCTCTCTCACATCTCACATCGAAGTTTCTCTCTCCCTTTCACTCTCTCTAAAAATCAATGGGGGTAAAATATCCTTGGGCGAGGATTAACCAAAAAAATAATAAAAGATAGAAGTGGTGTCTTTCTCACCTCTCCTCATAATGACACAGAACCTGATATATGAATTCACACTAGGCTCTTTCCACTTCCTCTGAGGGAAACGAATGTTCTAGAGGAGCTAAAGGTGGGAGCTGGGGGGCTGCATGGGGAGGTGAAGGGATTGAGAAGCACAGATTGGTAGTTACACAAGCGTCACAGGGATGTGAAGTACAGCATAGGGAATATAGTCAATAATACTGCTATATGTCCTAGCCGGTTTGGTTCAGTGGATAGAGCGTCGTCCTGTGGACTGAAAGGTCCTGGGTTCGATTCTGGTCAATGACATATGCCCAGGTTGCGGGCTTGATCCCCAGTAGGGAGTGTGCAGGAGGCAGCTGATCAATGATTCTCTCATCATTAATGTTTCTATCTCTCTCTCCCTCTCCCTTCCTCTCTGAAATCAATAAAATATATTTAAAAAAATAAAACTGCAATAACTATGTATGGTACCAGGTGGGTACTTGAATTATGGGGGAACCACTTTGTAATGTGTATGGTTGCTGTATACCTGAAACCGATACAAAATAGTACTGAAAGTAGGCTGCAATTAGGGGGGAAAAGAAAAAGAGGGTGGAAGGAGGAGGGAGGGCCGAGGCTGGGTGTGGTGTGGGTGGGTAAGGCTCACACATCTTGTAATTTACAACAGATCCTTGCTGTCCTGACACTGCTCCCTGGACATTGCTACGTGGCTGAAGCAAAAGTCGTGCTTTGGACTTGGGAAGTCACTGACTAGGCCTCCTCCCTCTGTCTCTGTCTTCTGGTGGTTTAGGCTGTGGGTGGGGTGGGGCATGATATTGCCAAGATCCAGGAGGAGCAGATGGTGCAGACTGAGGACCAGGTGAGGAGGCACAGGAGGCTGCAGGAGGTCTGCGCTGCCTGCCTCCCCGCGCCCCCCCAAACCCCGCCCTGCCCATGGCCACCGGGCCCTGCCTGGAAGCACGGTTTGGACTCCTCCCAAGGAAAGAGCAGCCTGTGCCGTCACATCTTCATGCCTTCGTAGTGTCCCTGGGGCCACAGACATGGGGGGCTGCATGCCTGCTCCAATCCACACTGCACGAAGTCTCCAAACAAGAACACAGGGACTGTGACCAGACAGGTACGGCTATGCCAGTGGGAACAGGAGGACGGACTATTTTAAACTGGGACACCAGTGGTCTGCCCCCTTGCATTTTGTCTGTTGCTCAGACTAGATTCATAATATAAGACCCGGGGAAGTTTCTACAAGCATCACCGTAACTTACTGTGCAGTACACCAGGCAGTGCGGAGGGAGGGGATGGAGATGAGTGTGGACATTCTCAGCTGATGGCTTCTCCAGGTTTCTTCTTCACACGGAAGTGGCTGCATTCCCGTGCCCTCTGCACAAGACCGTGACAGTGTCTTTGCTCCCCAGCAGACTTCCCTGCTCCACACCTGACCGCCCTCTCGTTAGGGGGCTGCACTACGGTTTCTGGGATGTAGGTAGGGCAGCCTGGCTTCCAGTGGCCGAGGGGGAGTGAGAAGGGTCAGGAGCATCGGGAAGTGGCCGTACCACCCTGGGAGGCCAGCCAGGTGTTCTTGAGCGAGGGCCTCAGGGCATCGGCTCCAGGGGCTGCACCGTGGTCCTACAAAAAGGGCTTCTCTTTCTTCTCTGTGATCGTCCTGGCACCACACTCACCCTTGGGAGACTCCATAAAAGTTCAGATCTGAACATTATATGTTAGAAACGGAGCTGCTGACGAAAGGGAAGGACTAGCTCATGGCTTTAAACACAATGTCCTGGCCACCACCAAGAGACCCGATCCTCCCAGACCCTCAACGCGGTCCCTGCGTGAGTCGGAGCAGCTGGTGCCCATGTGGCCCTCTGAGAGGAGAGTCTGGGCCTCCCCAGAGCCGCAGAGCACAGCCTGGAAGAGACACCCGGCCTGCAATCGGGGGCAGCAGCAGCAGGACACCCAGGATGGCCCGGGCTCCTTACAGGTGAGACCTCCAGTTCTCCCATCGTACCCTCAGCTCCAGATGGGTCATCCCCTCTCAGCTGCAGGTATGCAGGCCTCCACCCCACCCCCAGGATGGGCACCAGACACCAGGGAGCATCCTGGTGCCTGGAGAGCCCTAGGCAAATCACCACCAGGTGAAACTCCCGTTTATCTTTCAGCCAACTGGAAAAATCAAAGAGCCGCTTTTGTGCATCTTCGTTTAATGCACAAGAGACCCAACAGAAGTTCCCACCTGGACACTCAGGACTCAGAAAAGCAACACATACACCACTGTGAGGCCAAGTCCCTGCTCAGCTTAGCCACAGCCCTGTGCCGAGCACGGATGCCCCCGTGGCAGGGTACCCCAGTCCAATGTGAAGTCCAGGAAAATTTGGTGGAACGTCTGTATGTTCTCAAACTCTAGTTCTACTGAGTGATGATGCGCCTACTTTGACAATCTGTGGTTAACTGGAAGGCTCATCTTCTTCGTCCTACTAACGACAGCTGACATTTCGGTGCGTGCTTCCTATGTGTCGGGTGTGGGGTTAGGCACTCGCTGGGCACCGGCTGACGCACTTCCCAAACAATTAGGGACAAGAGCCAGCCTTCCTTACCAGGAACAGCCTGGGGGAGAGCACGGCTAATTTTCTCATTGTCATCTCTCCAGCTTCTTCTTTGTGTTGGTTTACAACTTGTAATTTCTCATTCCACTGAATTTTCTGAGATTGTTTTTAATTTTTAGCAACTTGCCGCCTCTCCCCTCTTTCCTTAATTAAACAACCAATATTAATTGAAAACAGTTATTGTGTGTCAGGCCAGACTGAGGGGATATAAGGACGGGTAAGGCGCAGTTTCTCCTCTTGAAAAGCTTACTGAAGCCTAAGATGAATATAAATCTGTGGTTTAAGTGAGTGCATATATTCACACCCAGGAGACCAGTGCAACGAGACTAGTATTAAATGTTTGCAGAATTTCTAAAGTGAACTAGGCCTTGGAGCTGACCTAGACAGCCCTTGTCTTACAGATGCCGAGACAGATTCAGGCAAGTTAAGGAATTTACCCAGGTCCCTCGGCAGCTGTGTTCACTTTGGAACTGGACTCTCTCTCTCACTCCCTGACATGGTGATGTGCCTGAGATTTGGAACATGGAACAAGGTTTCAAGCAAAAGGGGTCCCTGCCATGGCTCAGCGGCCTCAGGCATCGTCAGCCTGGCATCCAGGTACCGTGAGAGCTGTAGCTCTGCTTTGAAGCCAGGCCACACTTTCTCAAATGTGCACTGGTGTGTGGTTAACCTGCCATCAAAGAAGTCTGTGTGCCTCAGTTGACTTCTCTTCCCACCTGGCTCAAGAGCACGCACATGGCCCAGCTGATTTCAGACCAAATTTCAGACCCGTATTTGATGGCAAATTATGCTCAAAATGTTGAGTGTTTGGCACTGAAGGGTCAGAGTCCTAAAACGTGGTTAGACTGTTACACCCAGGGCTGTGTAAGAGGAATCTTGGGTGAGAAACACTGATGGTCCATCAGGGCCTATGAAACGGGGCACGGAATCCAGACTGAGGCAAGGCTGGGGGCAGCGCAGGCCTCCTCCCCCAGCCCCCGGGGCCATCATAGGAGAGGCAGCTATTCTGCTACCAACTGGTCCATGGGAACAGAGGGGGGCTCTCTGGAGAGAGCATCCAGGGGGATACACAGGCAGGATGACAGCTTTAGGATGGATACACTCATTTGTTGGCCTTGGAGTTGTTCTAAGGCTCAATGCAAGGAAGAAAGGATCAACTGTAGCTTTGTCAGTGAGGGGGCAGGTCCAGGCTCCTCCCATTTGGTCATCATTCCTTAAAACAATGATAACAGGCATAATAAGAGCCCTGGCATTTCCAAGGATGACAGTCTCTAGAACTGCTAGACTTGTCGGTCTGTTAACCTTCTTCTTTACAACGAAAATACCTCAAATATGAAGTATCAGAGAAGTCCTTGCTGAAAGCTGGGCAGGCAAGGAGAGTGAGTTTGAGAGATTGCATCAAGGAACTGTTTTCTGAAATACTCCTACGGCAACAGAGCTTTACTCTAAATAAACAAATACCAGTCTTTGCGTGGGGACAGTTCTGGGTAAATGGCAAAGCATGAGCAAGCAGAGTGGAAAAGGGAACATAAAAATACCACCTTCCCAACTTCTTTAGATGAGCAGGCCAGGCATCTCCCCTGACACCCACTTCATGGCACCAACATCTCCAGCACAAGACACCATCTCAGTTTCCTTAAACTGATACCAGGCAAATCTTGTTCTTTCTTTGGGGAGAATGAATTTTGGAATTCATTCAATTAAATCAGCGGTTTTCAACCTGTGGGTCGCGACCCCTTTGGCGATCGAACGACCCTTTTACAGGGGTCGCCTAAGACCATCCTGCATATCAGATATTTACATTATGATTCATAACAGTAGCAACATTACAGTTATGAAGTAGCAATGAAAATAATTTTAATGGTTGGGTCACAACATGAGTAACTGTATTTAAAGGGCCAGAAGGTTGAGAACAACTAAATTAAATGGTCTAGATGAGAGATGAATTTAGAAAAAGATTCTTGAAGGAATGTGTGTGTGTGTGTGTGTGTGTTTGTAAATACTGACGGTGAGTGAGTCCCTCCCTGGGCTGAAGTCCCGAGGGCACAAAACAAACTCAGGAAAGGCTCGGCATCTCTCTATTTGAAGTGCAGGGAATTTATAAAAGAAATGCAGAAAAAATAGTATAGCCGTGGAGAAATTGATGTTTTACATGCCCAGTTTTATGCTATAGGCTTCCCCCCAACTTTATAAGCAGAAAGATTCAGTTTTATGAATATACAAAGCTATTCGTGCTTACACATATAATCCTACCAAAAAAATGAAAAATATTAACCCAAGCCATTTCAAACATACTTCAAGAAAGGCACCCCAAGGAGCACAATCTTGACCAGAGTATGAACAGAGAGACCTCTGGACTCCAGAGATGTCTGTCCTGGCCACTGTGGTATCCCCGGTCCGGAGGGCAAATATATATATTTGGTGAATGACTGAATCCCTAGAAATGTTCATGGATGGAGGGCAAGTCCCACCATTGCCATCTCCTGCCCTGACCCAGAAACTCAGCCCATCAAGCAGCACTGCAGGCTGTGAGCTTGGCCAGATCTGCCTGGGAGGCATTCAGTGGAGTCTGTTACTGCCTCTAAGGTCAGGGGTCCAGGTGAGCCTGGAGGAGCAACACTCCCAAGATCATTTCCATATGAGGAGTGTGCACCCCTTTCCTGGAGGTGAAATCAGGCTGAGGAAGAAAAGGATAGCTCTTCCCTTTAGAAAACCCTCATCGTCTCCTCTCCTCTCCTCTCCTCTCCTCTCCACCCCTCACCTCACTTCCCCTCCCCTCCCCTCCCCTTCTCTTTCCCTTGGTATTTCCTTCTTTCCCAGGATAGGTGTGAGGGACACAAGACTGAGAGCAAACAGGAGGCTTTATTGCTGTAGGAACAGTGCTCAGGGGCTATGGGTTTCTCAAAGACCTTGAAAATGTTTGAGACCCCAAGATAACTAATTTGCTCCTAAGTGGAAAGGAAACTATAAAACAGAAAATGTTTACATTAGATGTCTAGAAAATGTACTATACCAACCATTTTTAACTTAACTCATGTATATGGTATATCATATATATGGCACATATATATTCATTTCCTTTAATATATATTTGCATGCTAAGGATGGGACTGCATATGTTTAGATGGGGGGTAGGGCTTCCAAAGTAAAAGCCCATACAGGTCCTCAGATGTCCCCGTTGGATGGATAGGACATGCCTGCTCTCCTGGAACTGACAGCCTAGTGGAGACAGGCACACACCAACAGCCACAACGACCTGAAATAACTAGGAAAGTAAACTCCAATGAAAAAAACAACCAACCGAAAACAAGAAACCATAGTCTTCAGGACTATTTTGAGGATCCATTTTTTTTAAAAAAAGAAAAGTGTTTCATAGGCTCAAATAGATAAGAAGCAAAAGTGTTAACCTCTTAAATCTTTGTTCCTCCAGGTGGTAAATGTCTCTTCCTATGTTTGAGGCTACACCTGCTGCCTTCATAGGACCTGGTGCTCTGAGTGGACGAACATTGACCTCACCCTGAAAGCAAGGCTGCTCTGGTGCCTTCTGTAGCCAACAGACGCTCCCGATGGATAGACACACATCAACCAGGAGGCTTCATGTACAGATAAAACATGGTCCATATCATGCTATTCCAGAGAGGCAGAGATTTAAAATAAAAGCTATTTTAGTAAAAAATAAAACCATTTTTCAATTAGCTTCAGTCCTGAGCAGACATCTATTTGCCCTAATTATGAGAAGCTGCAGACTGCTCCCAAATTAAATGTTACTTCTCTCTTTTGTGGGCATTTTACGAAACAACTTAATTCTCCCAGCAGGCAATGCTCATAGGTAAAAGGGAAAACTGAACTTAGTGTGGAAAGGGAATCACATGGCAGAGCACAGAATTATATCCCAGGGGGCGATTTGGTCCTACTTTTCTCCTTTATTTCTTTTCTCTATTCTTCTTCATAGGCACCCTCTTGGGCTCAGGATACAGCATGAAAAGTTGAAGAAGGACAAATTATAAACTGCAAATAGAAACTGGCTGCTTCAAATGGGTTAGACTACCCCCTCCTCTGGCTTCAAGATTTCCTTCGTGTCTCACCGCAGGATGTATGCTAAGATGATATACAGGGCGTTTAAGTAAAACAAGACAACACACCAGGAAAAATTTAGCATTGTGAAGAAGGAAAGTCTCCTGAAATACTTCACCATGACTTCAAAATGAAGTCACGTTTACAAAATAACAGTCTAGTGACTTGGGCATAGCTGACTCGGGACATATGGATTAAATTTCCTTCAAAAGGCATGTGGCTTTAGAGAAGAGGCAAAACTTGCTTGGCAACATGAGCTTGGTTAGCAGAGCTCAGCTCGAAAACAAAAAGAGAAAAGAAGTTTGTCAATTGCACTGAGGTCGGCATCCCTTTTCTGGCGCTTCCTTCGGTGACTGAGTCAACTCAACTGGCTACAGCGGCCCTTACCTAAGAAACTTGGAACAATTTGCTTGGAAATGGCTTAACTCTCCTTTCCTATTTAGGCAATGTATTCAATCAGCAGATGATAAATGACTCTTCCCTCACCCTCAAACACCCCAAGCATCAAACATAGAGGACTGCTTCTGTAAGAAATGTGGAGCGCCTTGGGCCCTTGACTACTGCAATCTTTGTGACAGCTGAGGCCAGCTGCACGTGTAGGGACGTTTTCATTTCCTTTTCATCCATTTGGAACTGACTTTACGAGAATACTACCATTTTTCCAAATTAAAGATGCAAATTTTAGACAAAGACCACAACAATCAAGCTGGTTTACCTACCCGGCCTTTTTTTTTTTTTTTTTTCCCATCACACAAAATGCACCCACGGACGCCACCACCACCGCCATTGCTATAAAGCACTTGAGCATTTCATGTTTACTGCTTCCCAGATGTACCCTCAACATCAACTCATTTCAGCAGTCTGGGTTTCAACAGGCCCTGCAGGTGATTCCGCTGCACATGGAAGAGAATGTTTCTGTGTGTTGAGAGTGGGACCCAACCTCAGAGTTCCTGATTTAGTGAGTCTGTGATGGGGTCTGAGAATCTGCTTTTCTAACAAGTTCCCAGATGATGCTCTGAGGCTGGTCTGGAATCACTTTGAGAACCTGATGTAGAAGGAGGACCACCTTTTTGCGAGGTGCCCCCAAATCCCTGACAGTGAATTCCATAAATGAAATTATTGTAAGTATTTTCTAAGGCTATCCTAAAGGTACCCTAAGGACAAGAAAATCTGTCTAGCTGTTTTCTCATGATCCAGTAACAAACACAGCCTGGCTCATAGAAGGGCTCCTAAAGGGTTTGTTGAATGCATAGAAATTTATATCAATTAGCCCAGATAAAACATCTAAAGTTAAAAACTCTTATCCCGCCCCCAACTTTCTGCTGCTTATGGCTTTTTGGCATTCAGGATAATCTATTAGATTTCCACTTTTCTGACCCATAATTTTGCAACTTGTTTTAGGGAGAAGTCATTATTGGAATAATTTTTTACTCTGTATCTTGATAATTTTTAATCCGTGACCAGAGATGGGTATAGCTGGCCTCCCCAGGGGGCACTGGGAAATGTCTACGGGAGAGCTTTAGGCTGTCACAATGACAGGTGCCCTATGTGTTCCGGCTCTTATACCTCTCCATCTTCATCTCCTGCGTCCAGTCATGGATGGCCATGATTCAGACTAGTGGGCATGGAGAGAAGTGGAAGGGTTTGAGACATTTTTTGAGTTAGCATCCAGAGGACCTGGTGATTGACAACATCTAGGAGGTAACACTTGCTGAGGAACAAGTTGGGGAGGTGGAAAGGTATTACAAATTCAGTTTTGTGCACGTTGCATTTGAGATGCCTTTGAGTAGGTTTCAGTACAATTTCAGAAGCTCAAAAAGAGATCTGGGATGAGGAGATACATTTGGAAGGTGCTGGAATATAAAGAGTAACTAAAGCCTCGGGAGAAGAAGAGAGGACCTAGAATGAAGTCACCAGGAAAGTCCAGAACAGGTGAGGTGCTGATGTGCATTTATAACGGGCTCAGTCTGCTCTGCTGGGCCAGGTTCTCTAATCAGGGTCAGCTGCCAGATGCAGGGTCTGAGAATCCTGGTGGCTGGTTCCCCCCAGTCCAAGGTTTTTCCAGGAGGTGGAAGGGCTGGGCAGCAAGGACATGGAAAGTATTTGTAAAATAGTAACTGAAACAGAAGACTAGAGATCTAAGCAGGGTAGGAAGGAAAGACAAGAAGGGAAGGAATTGATTAACTTAAAAAAGGGGCAAAGAGCACCTGGAACTGAGTACTCAAAACTTAACCCTTTGCACTCCGAACCATTCTGGACATTGGCTACCAGCTACTCGACGCTACTTTGCGGCGGAAACGTGCATTTACAGACCCTCGTATTATTTAGTATAATTTTGGAACCAAGTAACGTATTATAATGATATTGGACTTATATGAATTGGGTGACATCGAGGAATGTGTTTTATTTGCAAAAAAAACCAATATTTTATTGTTTATAATTTTGTACAGTATGATAAGTTTTGTAACACTCCCCAATATGCATTGCAGGCTGATTAGTGCATGTTTGACAGTAATAAGTGGTTTGACGCCTGCCACCAGGTGTTTTCCTATTAGAACACACAATGCAGTCCCGTTTTCTTTGTCCCACATTGGGAATATGTAGTTTATTGTTTAATCCGACACAAAACCCGCTGACATTTCTTGTATATATCTTAGTAATTTTACGATATTTTGATTTAATTTCTTGTGCCATTTCAAGATAAAACTTCAGGGAAACATGCATGTCTCAAAAAGTTGCGTTGAAATAACTCAATTCCCCGTAATCACTAATAAACTGCAATGTCCCCTGAGAGGGGACATCCGAATGATATGCTAGAATTCCGATGTCCCCTGAGAGGGGACAGCGGAGTGCAAAGGGTTAAAGGTCACTTAAAAGTGGTCAAAACCTTAAATATTAAATCCATGAATGTCAAAAGCCCATGTATCCAACATGAGGAGCAAAGGGGTTTTAGATACAGCTACTCCACAGTTAATTAATTCCTTCCTTCTACTCTCCTTTTTATCAACAAGGACCCTGGGACACTGAAAGGCAAGAGGAAGGTATAGGCCAGGGGTGGGCAAACTTTTTGACTCGAGGGCCACAATGGGTTCCTAAACTGGACCGGAGGGCCGGAACAAAAACATGGATGGAGTGTTTGTGTGAACTAATATAAATTCAAAGTAAACATCATTACATAAAAGGGTACGGTCTTTTTTTTTTTTTTAGTTTTATTCATTTCAAACGGGCCGGATCCGGCCCTCGGGCCGTAGTTTGCCCATGGCTGGTATAGGCACACCTTGCTGTACTGTGCTTCACTTCATTGTGCCTCACAGATGTTGCATTTTTTACAAATTGAAGGCGAGACCCACCAAGCAAAAGGATCAGAACTTGCTTTGTTGCAATAGAATGGAATCAAACCTGCAATATCTCCAAGGTCTGCCTGTACTGCGATTCAAGAAATATCGTTACAAATCTGGATTTTGTGCCACTAAATTACTTCTAAATGATGTGCTTTATTGATTTGGCTAAAGCTGAATTAATATAAGTGTCTACATATGTTTTACCTGATTCTTTTCTTAACTAAAGTTACTCTCTAGCGCAGTGGTTCTCAACCAGGGGTGGCTCTGTCCCCCAGGGGATGACTGTCAATGTCTGGAGATATCTGGCTGTCACTCCCAAGGGAAGGGTGCACTAGCAGCTAGTGGGCGGAGGCCAGATGCTACTCAACACCTAGCAGCGCACAGCACAGCCCCACCCACCTCACCAAGGCATGACCCAGCCCCCATGTCAATAATGCTAAGATTGAAAAACGCGGCTACAGAACCAAGGGCCCTGAAAAGTGGGCTATTTATATCAGAGAGAAGAAGGTCAAACTGGGATCAAAGTAACAAACAAGCTTCACATATTCTTTCTTTTTTTTTTTTAAATCCTCACTTGAGGATATTTTTTCATTGTTTTTTAGGAAGAGTGGAAGAGAGAAGGAAAGACAGAGAGAAACATCGATGTGAGAGAAACACATCAACTGGTTGCCTCCTGCATGAGCCCCAACCAGGACCCGGGCCAGGGTGGAGCCTGCAACCAGAATAGAACTTGGAACCCTTTGGTCCGCAGGCTGACACTCTATTCACGGAGCCAAACTGGCTAGGGCCAAGCTTCACATTTTCTATGCCATGCACATACCAATAGCCTGAACAAAACTATCTTAGTTTTCAGAAAGGGGTAAAAATAAGTGCACAAAAAGGCATAAGGTTTAGATATGTAAGAAAGCACATGGACACGCTGACTTCTTCCCCCCGCCCTCCCTCCTTCCTCCCCTGGCTTTCCCGTTCTTTTGCTTATTTCTCTCCAGAAAGCTGTTTGTTCTTCACCATTTCCTGCACTCTGGAAAATTAAGTTCCAATGAGAAATTAATTTTCACAAAGTTTCCTTACCAGCAGTAAATGTGAAGGTCTGAAGAATTCAGGAAGATGGCCTTTTGCTCACATACAGACATGATGAAAGACTAGACTGTGATTAACTTCTAAGCAGAGTAACATAATTAGTGGATTTATGAATGGGTCTTCCTTTCACAGTTCCACTGTCAGGACTAATTACTTCTATTAATTAGAACTGTCAACACATGAATATGCTTGTTGAAGCTGCTTCCTATGGTAAAACATGAGACTTGTAAATATCAAGATGCTTGAAAAGAGGCAAAGACTTTCATTTATTGGAACTCTGAGTGATGGAGAAGCACTGACTGCACAGTGAGCCTCGGGCTGACTGTGACTAGATCCCTGGTTAATGAATTTGCTATCTGTTCTTCCTTGTGTAGGCATTCATCTTGGGTGAGCCTTTGGAAGAAATACCCAGTACATCACTACTTTGGAGGAACTGCAGAAAGGATAAGAAAAAAATCCTGCAAGTTACTGGAAGACTGGAAAGAGCAGCCAGATGGTTGGGGTGAGCAGGAAAGAGTTCCTGTCTCCCTTTTGATTATACTGAGCTCTACCATAAAAGAAGTTTTAAGAACTGCTTAAGTGACTGGGGAAAGACTGCGGGGGATTAAGAAGCAGAGTGGGAATGCCAGTTTTAACTCCATGTGACCCTGGGTAAGTGGACAAGTCCTTCAGCCTCTCTGTGCCCGGTTTCTATATCTGAAAAAGGGATTCCAAAAACGGGATAGCAGTAGAACTTGCAAAGGGTGTGGTGAGCCTTAGATACAAGTTCTTATGAGAACTAAATGAAAAAATGCATGAAATGTACTTGCTATGCCTGGTACATAAAAAGGGATTGCTAAATGTTGGTGATTAAGTATTTATTTATACTGTTATTCTCTCTCTTTTTTTAGAAATCTCTGAAATTGATTAAAATGGATGTAAAAAGGAAAATTTTAGTCAGTGACCTAGGTACGTGGGGACAGAGAACATAGGAGAGAGGAAGGGAAATGAAGAGGCGAGAAGAGGAACTGATTCACGTGCCTTGTCTGTGCCAGGTGTCTTTCAGCTCCTGCCTCAGGGGCCATCACTGCAGCCCCACGGGGAAGGTGTCATTCTCTAGCCACAAAGTCCCCACACACCCCTAGTTACCTTGTCCACTGGTGAAGGAAACCCAGCTTGGACACCAGCTGGGCTTTGCCGTGGTGAGGTGTGAAAGCAAGGCTGCGAAGTCTTCATCACACATTGACGGGCACAGGGTCTAAGCCCTTCTACCTACTTATTTTTTCTTTTCCATTTACATATATTTAAAAACACAGTAATGAAACTTTTGATAGGCAGCCGCTGTTCTGGCCAGCTAGCTAAACTTCTTCTGATAACTACCATACAATGACTACCATAAAACAATTTTTAAATCAAGGTCATTTAATCAAGCCATTTCAATCTTAATCCCCTGAAGTACCAACTTGGCAACAGTCCACAAAAGACAGAATTACTCTCGTTCTATGTTTCAGTTTACAAGGTCCTTCCGGACTCATATTTCTGAAGCATGAAGATGGCCTGTCTCACGGGTTCTGCAGGGAACAGAGGCCAGGAGCGCAGAGCATCTGCTAAGGTCCCTCCCAATGCAAAGATCGTATATTCCTGAACACAGCAAGAGGTCAATAGTAGAGCTGATGTCCACTGAAAATCCATTTCTGCATAAAATTATAAAACTAAACAACTAATAAAATATGAGAAGTCGATGACCCCAATTTTGTCTTGAAAATCAAGCAACACCTTACAGATTCATCTGGTCAAAATTCCTTACAAATTCATCCGGTCAAAAGTTTACAACATAAAACAATCTAATATAATAATAGAGGGATATGCAAATTAGCCAGGATGCCGTAATGTCACCACCAATCTACAATCGGTGGAGAGCTACAGGAGGGTGGGGCAGCGAGCTACGAGCAGTGGAGAGCTACAGTGGTGGTGAGTGGGGTGGCCAGCTGAGGCAAGCAGCAGCGAGCTACTCACTAGTCAATCCATAAAAAGAAAATCTAGCTGGAGGATGTTCTGGATCCTTTCACAAGAAAGCTCAGTTAAAAATACAAGGTGACAGAAAATCTACCAGAGTTCATAAAGACACACTAGAAAGCAAGCCAGTTCAAGTTGATCACTGGAACCCATGAAAACCTGTTAACATGTATCTTCTCGCCTCGACTCTAGCTGCCACCGCATACAGCCATATCTAGTTTTATTGCACTTTGCTTTATTGAGCTCACAGGTGTTCTGTTTTTTACAAGGGAAGGTAAGGCCCTCCGCCAGCTAAAAGATTACCCCTAGCTTTGTTGCGATACTCACCTGCAACTTCTCTGATAGACGCCTGTACTCCTCAAAGCGAAAGTAGGTACTGAAGAATCCTGTTGACCACCCTCTAAGGTAGTGTGGAATCTTCAGCAATGATCAGTATAGGCATTATCTCTCTTTGAAAAACTCAGTTTATTTTTTGATTGCATACTTTGCATGAAACTGAACTGGGGTGATATGTAGAAATAGCTCTAAATGGGAGTGTAATGATGCAGATCCTAGGACAAGCTCAGGGACGAGATTTCATATTCCCTGGACTTTAAGGGGTACCTACTAAGGGACTTGAAAACACTCCATTATTAAGTCTGCAGTAGAAATTCCCACAGGAAGCTTAAAGGTGACCAGGAAGACATTAATAACCTCTACTTGAATAACTCAACTTGAAATTCTTTTATGACTATCTTACAGAAAGCTAATTCACGAAAATTTCTAATTACATTTCAATAGGAATGAGTATGAATCTAAAAAGAGCTTACTGTTAGTAAATTATTAAAATCATTTATAATAGAACATTAAAATAGTATTATTAACTATATATTAATTAAACAATGATGTGATGATGACCTTACCAATACAATAGAAAAGGCCAAATAATGGAATGGTTAAGCCCATAGACCAGTGATGGCGAACCTTTTGAGCTCGGCGTGTCAGCATTTTGAAAAACCCTAACTTAACTCTGGTGCCATGTCACATACAGAAATTTTTTGATATTTGCAACCATAGTAAAACAAAGACTTATATTTTTGATATTTATTTTATATATTTTAATGCCATTTAACAAAGAAAAATCAACCCAAAAAATGAGTTCACATGTCATAGGTTCGCCATCACTGCCATAGACTCTGGAACCACGACCGCTCCCATCTCAGCTCTATCACTTACTGGCTATGGGACCTCAGCTAGCAGCCCTGTGGTCTAGCCTCCTCTTTTCTGAAATGGGTGAATAGTAAAACTCACCCCATTGACTGTTGTTGGAGGAAGTGAACACATATGCACATACACACTCATGTACACACATGTAAACACGCTTACATAAGCATATAGAGGTCATTTACAACAGTGCCTGGTGTGCTGACTCACACTTTATCTCTCCCCCTGCAACACACCCTCACCCAGAGCAGCGTGATCTTAAAATCCACATCTGATCTTCTTGCTTCCTGCTTAAAATTCTCAAAGCTTCCACTGTCCCCAGGGTCAAGTAAAAAACCTTTAGACACAGCATACTGGGCCTTTCACAACTTGATTCCCAGCCATCTTGCCTTTTAGACCCACACACTGAAAAATGTATTGCAGACACAATGAATTTAACTCCTCCAGTAGCCATCCCCTCATCCTGGGGCCCTGATCCATTTTCCCTGCTCACCTCACTCCTCGGTTCACACTCTTCACTAGCTTCTCATCACATCCAGGGGAAAGCCAAAACCCTTAAATGGGTCATGGCCTGAAACCCACTAACTCAAATATAGGATCAGTTCCCACATTGCCCAAACTTAGATACTATACTACTTCATTCAGAGGGGAAAGAATGCTCACAGCCTGAACATTTTGTCCACCAGTGTTTAAGACAATTAAGGCTATAGCAGATGTCTTGACGTCATGGCAGTCACTGGGGGGAAATCTGTGTTTAGAGTAAATGGCCTCCTGTTTGTACACCTCTCTCTTCTGTTTGCTGTAGGAGCAATTTTAATTTATTTTAATGTTAAGCAATTGCTTGTCTATTCATGTAACTGTAGAGAGCAGAGAAAGACCCACTTTTCAGAAAACACAGGCCTGGGTATTTTTAAGGACAGTGCTCATTTGATCTCATTATTCTGCTGGTTAATTGACAGGAAAGAACGTCCTAATTGCTCATTAACTCTGAAGATGTCCCTGGCCTGGTGTCAAGGTCTGGGCTGTCTCACTGCTGCTGCTCGAGGGGGACAAAGCACGAGGCCCACACAGCTGAAAGACGGCGCATGTTTTGATTTGGGGTCTGAACAATCCCATCCATAGTACGGTAGAGTTTGGTGGTGAGTTATTTTCTCCTTGGGCTAATAAGATGAGCCACACTGCTGACTAAACATTTTCTGGGGCTGTATGGTTTTTCAGCCACTGCTTAAGGAAATCATTCTTGGCTAGATTGTAACCTGCCAGAAAGGCAACTGATTTTAAAGGCAGGTCAAGGAAGGCGTTCTGTGGTGCCACCCAGCCCTGTGCCTGCAGGACTGTGATGAGCGAAAGTATAACAAACAAGCCATCAATACAGGCCCCGTTCAACGACTGCCCAGCCCCTTCCTCACAGCACACAACGAACCCCAGCATTCCACTAATTGGCTCTGCCCACGGACCAGGAGGCCCTGTCTACATGGGTTTATGATACATAAAACACCAAACTGCTAATAGTTAGCAAATCATTAGGGCCACCCGGGGGTAGGAAATGTTACCATAAGCTGACACGTGCCATAGTGTCAAACTTAAGTTCAGAATGGGCTTCGCTGGACCTGAGCTAAGTGAGCCAAAGGCTCACTTCCCACCTCACCTCCACATGTCCCACCCAAAAGCACCCTGTGCACGGTGGTGAAGTAAAATCTGTCTTTGGGGGATTTAAAATCTGTCTTTCGGGGTTTAAAATCTGTCTTTGCCACAGCTCAGTGTGCCAAAAGGGGGCTCCGCTAACCCCAGGGACAGGGACGCCGCTTACTTAAAGTGATAATGCAGACAGCAGGTGTCCTCTACAGATACACTTCTAGAAGTCACTTATTAAACACTGAGCTCCCTTAATGCTGATGGGCATGCTACTTTTTATTTCAGCATCACCCTCATCAAAAGCAAACTGTTTCGTTTTCGTCTCACTGAGCTGAAAATGAAAAACGACTGGGCTTTGGGCTGTTTCGGTTGGTTTGTACAGCATCCTGAACGCAGCAATTCGAGAGTCATCCCATCCTGTTTTCTAGCAACACATCTGTATTTGAAATACAGAAATGCTCCTCCGCCGAAAGTGTGCCAGACGCCTCCTTTCTGTGGGTCCCAGACCTCCGAGTTCCAACCACCACACACAAACTTTCATCGAGATGAAAGGGGACAGATCTGAAAGGACTGTGCTGGATAAACCGCCCAGAGCTTTAAATCCTGTACACTGTAAGGTAAATAGAGCTGCCTGGTGCCGTGGATCCTAAGTGGTGTGCTAAAGCAGCCTCAGGCTAGGACAGGATCGTGTGTTCCGAAACCCTTGAGAAAGAAGTCATCGCAGTGGCCAAGGAGAGCTAGCCCCTCACAACAACAGGAGCAGTTGGCCTTCTTGCCTGAAATGTGGGGGTAACTTTAACCTGGAAGGTTTCCCGTAGAGATGAGAAGGGAACGAAGGGAATAAGCACAAAGAAAAGGGGAGACAGGATCTGGATAGAGGCTAGTCCAGACACTCAGCTCTGTCCACCATTCTGATTGTCCATACGCAGCCTACAGAGGCTAGAGGTGGATGCCCTGAGGTACGGCTTTCAGTGCATTTCTCCACTGATGCCTTAAATGGGATGGGATTGTGAATCAGAGAAGAGCAAGGCTAATATTGAGTATGTTTAGCAGTGCACAGGTTTATTTTAATATTTTTTTTATAAAGGCTCTACATGATTTTGCAGAAATCTTAGAAAATGGAGTAAAGCCAAAACAAGAAAATAAAAGTCACTGTAATCTTATTCCTGGGAAATAAGGATGACTGGCATTGTTAAATGGTATCCCGATATTTTTATAGCACAGTTATTTGGTCTTACAAAAATAATGAGTTTGTGAGTAGGAATACTGCTGCAGCCTGCCTCTCATCTGGCACACTGTGAACTCGCCTCTCTTTTTAATGGCCGAGTATTATTCTATATCATGATTTATTTCATCGGTCTCCTATCACAGCATGCTGAGGCCATTTCCAGTTTTCCCAAAGTGTATGCTTACAATATAATTTTAATCGGCTTAATGTGTATACTAGTCTCACTAACTGCCCAATTCTGGTCCTTCGTTACAACAGAACCGGCTTTAAACAACACAAACATGACACAGGAAGATCTCTGGCCTCCGACTGAGACTCATACATATTATGCATGACTCTCGCATCTGACTCTCTATAAGGAAGTACAACAGAATTAGAAATAGCTCTGAATCCCTGGAGGACTGCCATGTGATGAAACTAGACCACTCTGAAAGCTACTGTGGTTCTATAATGAATGGAAACCAACATATGACTCTGGATTTTTCTCACCAGCAACACAACACAACGAAATGGATAAGACAACGTGTGCAAGTCTGGGGAGACTGCTTGAAGAAGCAGAGCAGACAACAGTGAGAAGTCTCACGTGAGTAATTCCCATTAGCAGGTAGCTGGAGCCATGGCTAATAACTCAACAGAAAATTCTGATGTCTTAAGGCACACTTAATGTGAGTAAATTTGTTCTTATTTTTGTTATGAATCATTTATTTTCTAAAACTATTGAAGAATAATTGAGTCCTATTTAAATTAGCAATGCAAATATCCTTAATTGAAATGTGTCCATAGTGAAGCAATATTTTAAAACGCATATGCTAAAATTTTTGGTAGAAATAAGTAACAGCCCAGTAGGTTACTTAGAATTGTCCATAGTAAACATTTTTTTGGTGGGGAGGGAGGGTCTACCCTATGAGATATCTGCAATTTCCCTATACAAACTATTTTTAATTCCTGCCAGAAATTTTTACTTAAAAAAAAAAAAAAGGAATTTAGCCAGTCCTATATCCAAGAGAAGACAACAGTGAGGAAAATGCCACTGCTAATCTATAACAATGCAGTCTTTCACATTTAGCTGAGACTTATAGTGGCTCCACCTACCTGAATGTCAGTTTCCCAAATTCAGGAAGATGCCAGGAAAATAGGCAAGTATGACCTTTTCTGGTGTTAATCACTTAAGGGTGAGGAACCTTTTCCCTGCCAAGGGCCATTTGAATACTTATAACATCATTCCTGGGCCATATAAAATTATCAACTTAAAAGTTAGCCTGCTACATTTGGTCAAACATTTAATTAACTCACCCCTAATGCCTTGGCAGGGCCAGACCAAATGATTTCTCAGGCCTGATATGGACCAAGGGCCAGATGTTCCCCACCCCTGACTTAGAACATGACCCTGGGCAAGTCACTTAATTTCTCTGTACCTCTGTTTCACAATGTGAAATAAAAACGATAATCACAAATGCTTACTCTGCAGGATTCTGTGTGGGTATGTGAGCTTTCCTAGTACAGTACAGTAACCAACAGGAAAGAGGCACTTTATGCTCAATGAGCTAGAAAACGTTTCTCCAAAACATTCCCAGTGTTTTCTTCTGGTGCCTGTATTACAGGCTGCTGCAAGGGTGCACCTCAAATGTTATGTGATTCTTCTCTGTGTGGTGGGATTATGAATTATTTTTTGTCTTCTTTTTGTTGATGTACATTTTCCATGGCGAATATGGATTTTTTAAGGGGTTCAGGACAGGCGTTCCCAATATTATTACCAAAAATAACGTTTTATGTCCCATCTATAGGGAAGGACAAACTTCTAATTACTGAACATTTGCTCTTCTTATCGTCCTGCTATGACCTTCCTCCCTCTGAAGCCCCAGGCGCCTTCCCTCATTGTGGCTCAGATTGTCATATAAACTTCATTTTCCCTTTCTGTCTTTGCGCCTCTCGTGCATGCGGGTGTCTGACTCTCTCATGTACATGAGGTTCTCATACAAACGTATGTAATTAAATTTCTTTTTTTGTTTGTTTGCTTTTGTTAATCTGTCTCATTTTGATTTAATTATTAGACCAGCCAGAGGACCTAGAAGGATAGAGACACCCTCCCCCCGCCCCCTGCCAATTACTTTTATAACCAGAACAACAAATGCTACCCAAATCTAAAAGACCATAATAGATGAGCTCTGGCACCCATCCTTACCTGTCTCAGACTCTTAGCACAGTACACCTCAGAACATCTACAATTCAGATAGGGTTTCTGGAAAAGGAGTTGAGAGCTGTCCATTCCCATGGAAAAACAAAAGCAGAACCACACAGCAATCACAGCTCACACCTAGCAGGTGTTAACACATACATCAGCACCCTCTCTCACAAGACTGAAGCTCGGGCCACTGAGGTGCCCTCCTTTTCTCCGTGGGCCACACCATGAATGACTAAAAGAACATGGACATAATTTATTCCATTTTCTCAAAAGTTTCTCCACAATAATAAAGAAACAAGACAAATGCTGCTTTTAGCTACCTTGGTGCAGCTTCAGTAGAAAGAAACTGTACAACTTAGTTGAAATAAATTCTGTCTTTTTTACTTAAAATGTATCTCAGTTGTTCCCATGCACACGCTACCTGTAAACAGGATTCAAAGGTATCGTCAAATGATCTGTTAATAACAAAAGAACTAGATATTAATTTGAAACCTAAATACTTCTTTCCAGTACGGCTTCCTAGTAATTTTACATCTCAGGATTGTGACACTAGGCTGCAACCAGTTACAGTCTGCTGCCGCCAAGACCTCTGTAGTTTACTCCCCGCGGCGCCCACATGGCTCACTGGTGTCCCCGACTGTACAGTGTGGGGAGGGGATGGCAGCTGCTTGATCCACACAGTCGAGTGCAACTGGGCCATTTGCCTTTCAGAAGACTCTAGGACTAGAAGCAGAGTTACTCCACGTGTCAGCAAGCAGTTCCAGCTGTAACCAGCACACATGTGCCGGGCTGGCAGACAGAAGCTGAAAAGGACACAGCTTTGTACCCAGCCACCAGCTGAACTTGGTGGCAGGCTATTAAAAAAAAAAAAGGGCACAAATTATACATGGAAGGATGGAGTGGGGTGGGGGGGCAGTAAATGCAATGAGCTAGTGTTCCTAGCTGGCATCTGCCTTTTGACTCAAAGAGATGGCCCTTTTCCAAAACTGTTCTATTATTGTGGTATCAGCTGCCTCTTGGACTGGTTTATAAAAGCTGAAACTGGCAACAAAACGAGACAAGATTTTACTAAGAGTAGTAATGTGTGAGCCCCTTGAAATAAGAGGGGTCTCACTATTTCTTCTGCAGAGGCTACCTTGGTACTATGAGTCCCAGCATGAGCCCTAGGATGCATATAGTCAGAAATATGACAGCAGCCAGTCTGAGGTTAAAAAGGTGCTGCTTTGATTCTTTAATTTACTCTTCTAATATATTTAACTGAAAAACAGTTTGAACCTAATTGGTTCTGGATGTTTCTTGCTAAACTGGCATTCTACAAAATGAATTCTGTTAGTTGGCCCTTTCAAATCTCAGTATTGTTGGTTGACTATTACACTAACTTCTTATTGTAAAAACTTGGAATCAAAGACAAAAAAGTAAGCATTTACCCAGCCTTTTTTAAAAGGACTATAGATTCTACCTACATCATGGGGGGAGAGATCTTTATAAAACAAACAAACAACAACAACAACAACAAAAAACCTAGTAAATTACTGTACTAGGAATGATAGATTCAAGACGCGGTGAAAAATAAGGGCTGCTCCCAGCTTCCCCTGGGGATGGAGAAAGCTGAAAAAGCATCACTCCCATCCTCATAATAAACATAAAGGCTGGACATTCTGAAAATGACTAACTTTTCCTGAACCCATCAGAGAGCTGAGACATAGGGCACCCAACTAAACAGAAGTCTAAAACGGTAGAGGGGTACTTGCTTACCGAGAAGACACTGCTGGCACTAACAAGATGTTAGCCCAAACTGTTAACAAATTGCTCAAGTGTGAGCTAGCAAGAGAACAGGATCTATTCACAGACTATGTAACACAGAATATATTGGGGGCTGCAATATAAAGGAATTCACAGGGTCCTCACCTAAGAGATGGGTAAGAGTCCAGAGAAACTCTTCATGGGGAGAGAACTCAGCCACTGCAGGAAAGGTTTATATCTGGGGCGGCCTAGATCCTTCTCCAGTCCTCCTTATGGCACAGAATCCTTAAATGCCTGGAGGAAGGTTAAACAAAACAAAACACCATCTCTACAGCTAGGGAGGGGTAGGAACACTGAGAAGGCTACACCTCCAAACCGGAGACAGTTACTGACTCAAACTGAGACTTAATGTTGAATCACTGTGTTCTTTCACCTGAAACATAATATTGTATGCCAACTATAATTCAATGTTTTTAAACATAGCTTATTCTATATAGAAAGAGAACATCAATATTGGATGGGGGGGGATGAAAGCATACCCCCACTTGCCTCCCACCACAAGACTAAAAAGCAGTCAGAGTGTACCCCTGGGCGACAAGAGTGGACAGCGAAGCTGGCCCAGTTCCGGTGTGAAGGAAAGACATGGAATTGAAGTGCAAGCAGACACTCGGGTAAATCAGTCCCCACCCAAAAACAAGATCACACTAGAGAAGCTGGAAACCTTGGTGCACTGAGGGTACCCAGAGGGTGCACTGAGGGAACACAGCAATATGTGTTCAGTATCACTCCAGGGAATTCTGTGCAAGTAAAAATACAGTATTCAACAGAACAAGTAGACAGGCAATCAGTAGGATACAGAAGACCTGAGCAACTCCATCAACTGAGTTAATTTTATTACCACTTGTAGAACCCGTCGCCCAGCTAGAGCAGAACACACGTTCTTTTCAGGTGCATACAGCATTGCCACCAGGAGGGACCATAAAATATCACAGCCAGGTGATATTCCTCCTGGGGTACAAAGCTGCTTCAACTTTGAAATCAAAATAATTTAGTATGTCAATAGGCCAAAGAAGAAAAAGTGTATGATAATCTCAAAAAATATAGAACTTTTCTACAAGCACTATTTATAATGTATCATACTTCTCTGTCCACAAAAAGAAAGAGATTCTTAGGTATACACTTAAGAAAATATAGAAAGGACAACATGCTCAAAATGCAGTAGTATGAAAATATGATTACAACATAATATTGAATGAAAAAAAGTAAAGTACAAAATAGTTTGTACTATATGGTCAGAATTTTATCAAATAAACTCAAACCAAATATTTTGCCACAGAGAAAAGGACTAAAATATAATACAGGTCTTTCAAAAATGTCTCCTTGATGTCTCATTCTTAACAAGGCAATCACGAAGTGTTTTAAGAAAAACAAAGTTGAAATTAATATAAACTATTGGTTACACGTTGCTGTCCCCAATTACTATCGAATGCACTTTAAGAAGTCTCTTTCAATCAGTTTCCTTGAAACTAGATGCATATGTTCCTAAAATCATCCACTGAAAGTAAAGTTCTGTGGTCAAACATGTTGGGGAAGCATTAGTTATAAAATTGGCATCTTGGTTGCATAGCTAATTTGGATCGTCTGTATACGAGTGTTAATCAGGATCTTCAAGGAGGTATAGTTCGCAGAGTTTCCCAAATTCATGTGAATATAGAACTTGTGAAGGGAGGAGCAAAAGAGGGAGAACGAGGCAGAGAGAGAGGAGAAAGTTGTTTTAGCTGACCTTTGAAAGCAGGTTACCGACATCATATTATTTTGCTTCTAAATACTTCAGTGTGTTCCTCCCAGGAATAAAGGACATTCTGCTACTTAACCACAATATCACTGTCACATCAAAGAAAGCTAGCTTATTTCCCTAATAGTATCTAATATCTAGTGCAAATACAAAAGTCCCCAGTTTTCTAAAAAAAAAAAAAAAAAAGTCTTTTATATAAGTCAGTTTTCAAGGTTCTCATGTTACATTTGATTATTTCCTTTCAATAGAAAACCACATCCTGCTCTTTTCATGACATTTTTCCCCAGGAGACTAGCCTCATTGAATTGTAGAAATCCCATGTTTTGCCTGGTTATTTCTCAATGGCATTATTCAGCTTGTTCTGCTAGTCCCTGCATTTCCTGTGTAGTGACACTCACATTTGATGACTTAATTAGGGTCAGTGTAAACATTTTTAGCAAGAATATGTCATAGGTGGTGCTGCATTGTTCATCCTGCATCATATCAGGAGACACACGATGTCAGGCCATCCCACCTTTTTTTTTTTTTTAGAGTTTCTTGACTTTAATGCCACAGCGCTGAGTGCAGCAGGCCTATAAAAAGACCCACTACAACAACACATACATAGTCTGGCACCTCAGGAGCCTAGGTAGCTTGGAATATGGCATCACACCCCATTCTCTGTAATCACAATGTGCACACATTTTCCCATCTACATATCCTTTTCACAAACTATTTAAAGTTTCCATTGTTAGGCTATCTCACCATGTGAGGTATGATTTAAAGGAAGTGAAGGGTCCAAGATTCCTACCTCGGTCCCAGAGGCTGGCTCTCAGTGCTCTCTCCAGCTGTTCCTCCTCACTCAGTCCTGCTGTGTAGGCATCATAGTTCCTGCGTACGTCTTCCTGGTAACCGGGCCTGCCATATGGGTAATAATCCTGATATCCAGAGTAGCCTACAGGCACAATGAGAAGGTTATAGAACACTGTCATGGAGTGTTTTTTCAAATGTCCTATTTTGTAAGCAGAGACAATAAAACAATTCATGTCATTGTTCTGAGTATAATAATAATCCTCAAAATAAGAAAAGATGACAACTGGAGAATTCCTCCATGAAGGTGGGCAACGATTGTCTTGTCACTGTAGTATCCACATGGGGCCAAACATGAGCGAGTCCTTATGGATGAAGAGGAACAAGATATTAATTTAGAAGGTAGTCAGTGGTACTGGAGAGGGGACCCAAATGGGCTAATGACATATAAACTAATTCTCTCAGCTTAGAGCTATTTAATACTTGGTGAATTTTCAGTGAGGTCCTGACAGGAGTCAAGGGAATGGTTGAAATGATAGTTGATAAAGCCTTACTGTCCAGTGGCCCCATGTAATGAGAGACAAGTCAACATATACTACAGATTTCTGTGCTGTAATACATATGTTGAGATATACAAACCAATGTCTCTGTAATTATAATTTCCTATCAGAGATCATAGTTTGTATTAACAGTACTTTTAAGAAACCAGTTACTAGATAAAATGAGAGAAAAGACAAAGGTCAATTACAGAGAAAGTTCACTTTTGCAAGGTATTCCCATCACTCTTTTAAAGTCAGTTTGAGTTTACTCTTTATATTTTCTTTAATCCCCCACTTTTATGGAATTTGCTTGGAAGAGATTTTTTTCCCCATCGAAAATTACTTATCAAATTCTGGTGTAGTGAGAGGTAAGTAATAGTCCTTTTAATATTTTTCCTTCTTTTATACCCTTTGAAGACAATGTTTCAAATGTTTAATTTGTATGTTTTTTGCTGTTGATGAAAATTCCTACCCATTACTATGAGTCTTGTGTCATATATTTCCTTATCAACCAACATCACACTACTTACCTGGGTTTAAGCTTCTTATTGCTTTAATAAGATTATGTGGGGTCAGGGGGAGATCTCACAATCAAGCCAAAAAGAGGAACACTGTAGGGTAGGGTCATATTCAGAATTTTTGATAATTGGTCCTGAAACTATTTTAAAATTTACTTTTTGTGTTGGTTATGAATAAAAGGCTTTTCTAATATATAAGATTGCGGGGAGGGGGGGAGGTTAACTATTTCCCATAAGAATTTTCAGGCACTCTAGAAAGTCTTTATTTTCATATAAACACTGAAATGACAATAAAACACACTAATCTAGTGTCAGTTGATATTCTAATGTAATTATATATATTATAAAAATATTTTTCATATAAAGTATTTGTATCTATTGGTTACATGCAACAGCAGCTTTATTGAGATATAAATGACATCTTACACAATTCACCATTTAAAGTATGTAACTCAGTGGCTTTTAGTATATTCATAGAGTTGTGCCTTCATCACCACAATCAATTTTAGAACATTTTTATCACCCCCCCAAAAGATATCACCCCCTTTAGATATCTCCCCCTCCAGGCCTCCCAGCTCTAAGTAACCACTAATCTACTTTCTGTTTCTATATCTATGCCTATTTATTTCACTTAGCATAATGTTTTCAAGGTTCACCCATGTTGTAGCATTAATTAGTACTTCATTCATTTTCATGGCCCAGTAATATTTCATTGTATGAATATACATTTGGTTTATTCATTCATCAGCTGGTAAACATTTGGGTTATTTCCACCTTTTAACTATTGTGAATAATGCTGCTATAAACATTTGTGTACAAGTTATTGTGTGGACACATGTTTTCACTTCTCTTGGCTACAAATCTAGGAGTGAAACTGTTGGGTCATATAGCAGTTCTGTTTAACCACTCAAAACTCACAGAATATTTTCCAAAGCAGTTGCACCATTTTACATTCACACAGAAATGTAGATGGATTCAGAATTCTCCCCATCCTTGTCAACATGTGCTATAATTTCCCTTTTTAATTATGGCCATCCTAGTGGGTATTAAATGGTACCTCACTATGGTTTTTATAATAATGATGTGGACCATCTTTGTATGTGCTTATTGACCATTTGTGCATCTTCTTTAGAGAAATGTCTATTCAGAGCCTTTGTCCACTCTTACTGATTACTTGGTACTACATTACTGAATGTCCTTGAAAGCTACAAAAATGAATGACTTAAATAAAAATTAAATAAAATAGCTCAGGACTTTGGGGAGGAGCTAATTCTGACAAGCCTTGCTAATTACCACCAATAACCCAACTTCCACATTTTCTCACATGTTTCCCATGTAAAAATATAAACATTATAATATCTAAAACAGAAGAAGGATATAAGTAAATTTCCCAAATCCTCACAATGGTTTAGGGCTGAAGTGGGATCTGGACACACTTTTAAATATGGATGTCCTTCCTCATTGGTCTCTACTCAATAGAACTATCAAAAAAAAATTCAGCTTCCACTGCTATGGGAAACACCCATCAGTGATTTTCATATCCTGAGAGGAAAAGAGTGTGGCACGGCTATAAATCTTGCTTTTATACTTTATACACACACACACTCACATACATACACAACTTCACACAAGGACAAATGGTCAAAACACAATCAATATATCTACTTCACAAAGAACAAAAGAGAGAGGCATTCTAAAACATACTAGAATATTTATGGATAAGTCACTGAATAGAATGGGATACTTCAGCAATCTCCAAATAAGAGACTGTCCAATTCCCTAAGAGTGCCAATTATTTTAATGCGACAAAAATGCATATTGGGCACTTTCCCATATGGCTTATTACCACTTTCAAACCCCTGTGGAAAGTCATTCTGTTACAGAAAGTCTAAGCAGCATTTCTATCTATTTATCCTTGAACACGTTCAGCTAATTCCAAATCTAAAATAACTCAAAAGTGCGGAATACCCATCTTATCAGATACCAGAAATACCATATACATCTATAGAGTTTTAATTTCCAAGCAAGTTTGCTATAATTTGAGGCAACATTTTTCATGTTATTTCCTTAAAAAAACACACACCCAGCCTTAATGAAATAAAGCCTACAACTCTAAACATCTGAATATTATAAAATCTAATTTGGTACTAGTCAGACAAAACATGGGGAGAGGGAAAGAGAAAGTTTTAGTGCCTTAAGTCAAAAGGATTCATGTGGTTAAAGGTTCTATATCATCAGTCATAAATCACCAACAAGAACAAAAATCTCATCCATGTCTGTTATAATGAGAACAGGTCTCCTAGGACCATAAATTTTCTACAGCTGTTCCGCTGGCCCAATCAGACATTTTTAAATCTTCATAATAAACATGGCTGGAAAAACCTAACAGTCAAACACTTATAATGAATGGGTTTAAATTATATCCTGCGATGAATGCTAGTTTAATATTCCTTTGTAGCTATAGAATTTGGCTCTGCAGTAAAAGAAATTCTGGTTATCATTATTTCATTAACTACTCCTCCATCTGTTCCTTATACACATACCAGGACTTCATGGCAAAAGAGATCAAGAAACACCACCAAGATTAGAAAAATTGGTAGCAGCTTTTTAAACATTCATGAGGTTCTTTGACCTATAAAGACTTTTGCAGCTAAGGAGGGCCACAGTAAGAATAAATCATTACTTATAGGAGATACATATGCTCTCGCAAAAGTTCCCTCGATGACCATTAGCCCAGCCACCTGGCTTTATGGAGCTCTGCCTTTGAAGAAACCCAACTCCTTCAGAGGAAGGAGTACAAATATGGCAATCTTACAGCAGTAAAAAGAACGGTAAAGGGACTTTTATTTTTGCCTTTAATTCCCTAGTCTATGTATCTGCTGTACTTATGCCTCTTCCATATGAAGCAAGAAAGAAGCAAGCCCACCCTCACCCCCTGTAAATAAGTGCAATAAAAAGGGGAGGAAAAGACAATAAGGGGGCCTGCTCTGTTTTGTAAGATTAAATCAGCAGAACTCTAGGGGCTAGGAATCAGTGGCCGACATTTTTAGTCCTGTTTCTATCACTAACAACCTGTTTGACTTTAGCCCAG
Source organism: Myotis yumanensis (assembly GCF_028538775.1). Taxonomy (NCBI): domain Eukaryota; kingdom Metazoa; phylum Chordata; class Mammalia; order Chiroptera; family Vespertilionidae; genus Myotis; species Myotis yumanensis. The sequence continues at coordinate 27,516,751 of NW_027223759.1, read as the reverse complement.
TTACTTAACATTTCCAAGCTGTCACACAAGGTCAGGACTAGGTAATTTATGATAGTTTAAGCCATGTCTGTGCACAGATATGTTATTCTTTTTTAAAAAAAAATATTTTTATTGATTTTTTACAGAGAGGAAGGGAGAGGGATAGAGAGTTAGAAACATCGATGAGAGAAACATCGACCAGCTGCCTCCTGCACACCCCCTACTGGGGATGTGCCTGCAACTGAGGTATATGCCCTTGACCGGAATCGAACCTGGGAACTTTCAGTCCGCAGGCCGACGCTCTATCCACTGAGCCAAACCGGTTTTGGCATGTTCTTATTCTTTTTGTCCAGAGGAACATTCCTGTTTCTTTGGGGAATTTTAAAAAATGAACCAGGAGAGAAGTCCTCTTTCCTCTAGCAACATCAAGGTGTTAGTGGCCATGTGGCCTGTCCAGGGGAGAGAATAGTCATTGGGAAGAGAGAAATCACCATGGGAAGTAGAACCAAAGTGGTCTTCCTGTCCAACCCAGTTCTTCCCAGTCATATAGGTCAACAAAGTCCTATTATACTCAAGTCAGTATAAACCAATGGTTCTGAACCTTGGCTGCACATTAGAATCACCGGGGAATCTTTTTAAAATCCTGATTTCTGGGCCTCATCCTCTGGAAATTCTGTTTCTTTGTTTTGGAGTGGGGCCACAACATTAGTAACAAAGAAACAGAATTTCCGGAGGATGAGGCCCAGAAATCAGGATTTTAAAAAGATTCCCAGGTGATTCTAATGTGCAGCCAAGGTTCAGAACCACTGGTATAAACTGTTCTCCATACCCAATAATCACAAGGACCCAATGCTCTTCCAAATGGCTATACAGTTGACCCTTGAACAATGTTCAAGTTAGGGACTCTGACCCCCTCCCCATGTATTAAAAAATCTGCATATGACTTTTGACTCCCCCCAAATTTAACTACTAATAGCCTCCTGCTGACCAGAAGCTTTCGTTAACATAAACAGTTGATTAACACATATTTTGAATGTTATATGTATTATATACTGTATTTTTACAATAAACTAAGAGAGAAGAAAATATTAACAAAGAGAAAACACATTTATAGTACTGTATGTGTTTATTGAAAAATCCACATACAAGTGGACTAATGCAGTTCATACCTATGTTGCTCAAGGGTCAGCTGTATCTAGTAATTGTGTTGATCACTAATCATTGCGCTTCCTCTCTTCAGGTGGGTCCACAGACAGTGGCAGGTGAGCTGACACTGTCCAGCAACTGTCCCTCTCCTGCATGGAGGCTGCATTTCTAGGATGTTAATTGTACACATCACTAGCCCAGGAAGCCTCCGAAGTGCAGCCTCTTCTTGGCGTAGCGACAGTCTCCACCCCTGTGGTCCCCACACCTAGGCAACCCCTATCTGCTAAGCCTATGCTTTTCCATACTGATCCCCTTAGAATAATCTAGGAAGCTTTTTAAAAAGAGTCCAAGTCCCTGTCTCCACCCCTATTCAGACCTAGCTGGTGTGAGTGAATTCGAGGCATGGATATGTTGTACCAGCTCCTCAGTTGATTCATACAGACAGCCAGGACTGATACTCATGATCCCAGTCTTTAGAACTACATCAAAAACATAGCTTGAATGTAACTCCAATAGAACCACTCTTCTGATTAAATCCTTCAGTGGCATGCCAGCACGTTCTGGATAATTCCAAACAGGCCTTTTCATAAAGGCCTGGAGCCCTTTCTGCCATTGTTTTCCTTAACTTCTCCTCACTGATGGAGACACAGCCTTCCTCCAGGTAACCTCTAGGAACTCAAATCCCTGCTCCCCACAGGCCGAGCACTGAATACACTAGGTTCCTGGTGCTGACGGGTTTCTCCTGCCAGGAGGGAGGAATGGGGTTGCACTAGCTCAAGTCCATGCTCAAGTAGGAGACTGGAGAAGATACGTGAAACAAATGTTTTCAGGCTGCATAACAGGCAGCACAGGATTTTGAACCTTTAGAGAAAGGAAGTAAAGGAAATGGGCCTGAGGCACTTTCCAGATGGCAGTACAGGGATGGGGAACACAAGCAGCCACAGCAGGCTCCTGTATTGCGTAGGAATTTACAGGGCCAAGTGTAGCCAAGGGGAAAACTGTATGTCAGAGAAACATCCAGAAATCTGCATGGAGCCCCCCCTGAGACTTGCTGACTATTATGCCACATGTGCACAGGTGAACTTTCACAAGACCATTCAGGAGCGATCCCAGAACAGACACCTCAATATTAGTGCAGAAATAGCCCTAAAAAATTACTTTAGATCCACCCTAAATAATTTTAAAACAAGCCCCAGAAGGATCAAACTAGTCATCACAGAACTTAACTGGGTGCCAGACAAAGTCCTTCTTCTTAGAAGAAGGTAAACTCCAGCGCTCAGCACTACACCACATGGAATGTCTAGCGTCCAATCACATCTTAATTAGATACGCAAAAACTGTGACCCACAACCAGGAAAAAAAAATCAATCTAATAAAACAGATACAAAAAAGCATATAGAGAGAGGACAGAATTAGCAATCAGGGACTTCAAGACAGCTATTGTAACTATCTATGCTCATGACTGAAAGAAAAACAGGAATATCATGCAGAGAGAATGGGAGGCTATGAGCCAGGGGTCAAAAAGCCACAACGTGTGGTTCCCAATCAACCCTCTGCCTACTTTTGTAAATAAGATGCTATTGGAACATGGCTACACCCATTTGTTTTATTAATTGTCTATGGCTGCTTTGGGAACAGGCTGACTAGTTGTGACAGTGACCATATGGCCAAGAGGGCCCTTAGAATCTAAATCAGTAGCTACCTGGCCCTTCACATAAAAGACTGCAGGCCCCAGAGTTAAGCTACAGTGGTTTTCAATGGGCACGATTACAAGACACCCAGTGCTTCTGTGGCCTATGGCTTCTTTAAGACCCGCTGTCACTACTGGTCTAGGATATTACTGAGAGGCCTCCCCAGGCTGGCCTGTCAGGGCCTTAGCCTAAAACAGGTCACCTGCTTTAACCAGAAGTCCTTTTTACCTATTTACACAGACATAGAAAGTCCCATGGTATTAACTATCAGAGGAATGTCTATCTTAGGATAAGCATGATTCTTCCTGAATATGCAGTTAGGGTGGATTAGCGAGAATTGTGTATCTGAAACTAACTTCTCATGCTTAGCCAGTGGTATGTTCTCTTATGCTGAGAATAAAGGGACCTGTCTAGTATGAATCTTATCATGACTGAGAAACCTCATATTAATCATACAATATTTTCACGTCATTGTTATCTCCTTTCCTGGTCTTCCCTACCAACCCACCCAGAGGGGCTCCCAGGCTACCCCTCCATTGAGCTTTCAGGCATGTTGGAGGCACAATTACACAATGTGTGAACTCCACAACAGCATAAACTAGCATTGCCTTAAAGTGGCTCCACAGTGGTGAACACCATAATTTTTAAATTATCATGTATTAAATAAAATAAAGTGCTTACCTGAATTATTAAAGTAGTATTGCTGTCCTGGGTAGCCATTATTGGAGGAAAAAATGCCTAAATATAAAGAAAACAGACATTTTAATAGTAGCCATAAGGCTTTTTTTGAGGTATAACCGACAAATGAAAAATTGTATATATTTAGGTTGTGCAATGTGATCTTTAAAGCTGCACACGTGATTTAATATACATATGCATTATGAAATGACTGCCACAATTAACACATCAATCACCTCACAGTTACCATATTCTGTGTACGTGTGAGAATTCTTAAGGTCTACTCTCTCCGTAAACTTCAAGTATATAACATAGTATTAACTATAGTCACCATGCTGTACACTAGATCCTCAGAACACACTCATCCTATAACTGGAAGCTTATACCCTTTGACCAACATTTCCCTGCTTCCCCCAGCCTCTGGCTACCACTGTTCTACTCTCTGGTTTAGATTCCACATACAAGTGAAATCATACAGTATTTGTCTTTCTCTTTCTGGCTTAATTCACTTAGTGTCAAGTCACCACCTTCCTCTATTTTGTTGCAAATAGCAGGATTTCCTTCTTTGATGCTTGTATAATATTTCATTGTGTAGATATACACTGAGTGGCCAGATTATTATGACCACCTGACATTTGTAGGCAAATTAGCTATAATTTCATGCTAAAGTTGCTAGAGGGCCAGACCATTATAAATAGGGAAGCAGGTTGTTTACCACGACAGTAGAAGTGATATTTTTCTGAAGATATGGGTAAACAACATGATTTAACAGCCTTTGAACATGGGAGATACATACACACACATACACATACATACACACACACACACACACACACACACACACACACTGAGTGGCCAGATTATTATGACCACCCCATCAGTACTTCATTGGGCCACCTTTTGCCTTCAATACTGCGGCGATTCTTCTTGGCATTGACTCCATGAGATGTTAAAAGGTGATGCGAGGAATCTGACACCATGCCTGATGAATAGCACTGTCCAGTTCTATGAGATTTGATGGTTGTGGAACCAGCTGCCTGATGGCTCTTTTAACTTCCTCCCACAAATGCTCAATTGGATTGATATCTGGTGATTATGGGGGCCACCTAAGCAAGGTAAAGTCTCCCTCATGTTCTTGAAACCACTCCTGCACAATACGAGCACCGTGGCATGGCGCATTGTCTTGTTGAAGAAGCCATCTCCATTGGGATACGCCATCAACATGATAGCATGAACTTGATCAGCAACAATACTTAGGTATGTTGTGCTATTTAGACGTTGTTCCACACGAATTAAAGGGCCCAAATCATGCCAGGAAAACATGCCCCAAACCATAACACTGCCCCACCAGCTTGAAGGGTTGTACTCATGCATGTGGGGTGCATGCTTTCATGCTGTTTCCACCAAATCCTCACTCTGCCATCTGCATGATGCAACTGGAAATGTGATTCATTGGATCACATGACTTTTTTCCAATGCTCGACTGTCCAATCCTTGTGTTCCTGTGCGAATTGGAGAAGTTTTATCTTGGTAACTGCAGACAGCAAAGGTGTTCGAACAGGCCTTTGGCTTCCATATCCCATACGATGCAGTGTACAGCTAATTTGCCTACAAATGTCAGGTGGTCATAATAATCTGGCCACTGTGTGTGTGTGTGTGTGTGTGTGTGTGTGTATACACACGTTCAAAGGCTGTTAAATCGTGTTGTTTACCCATATCTTCAAAAAAATATCACTTCCACTGTCGTGGTAAACAACCTGCTTCCCTATTTATAATGGTCTGGCCCTCTAGCAACTTCAGTGCAAAATTATAGCTAATTTGCCTACAAACGCCAGGTGGTCATAATAATCTGGCCATTCAGTGTATATCATACATATTTGAGATGTCTATGTCTCTATCTACATCTTATGATTGCGGGGGAAATCGTCTTTACATACAAAATACTTGCCTACATTTTGTAATGTGTGCAAAAAGCATTACTAACCACTGAATCTTCAGACACACATAGAAAAATGAAACAAAACATTAAACTCCTGAGAATAAATTTTTTTCTTTTATCCGTATTGACAGTATTTGGGCAACAAAGCTCATTACTAGATTTCCATTATTAAATTGCATCAAAAAATATAATAAAAGTGAACTTTTAATGAAGCTCCCACTGCCTCCTCCAAGCACATACACTGGAAACACAGTCATGAGCAAATATAGGAAAATGCTTAGATGCATCTGCTTAGATGCAATACAGCCTGTAAAAATCATCCAGAGCGAACACAACCTGCTAATAGAGGCAACAGTGCGAGGCCCAGAAAGCTCTCTAATATCATGAATATTATATGATTCTCAAGAACACCAGCCATCGCCACAAACTGTGAAAACAAATTATTTGCGGTTCAAGAAAAGGTAAAATAGTCTCCGAAGATTTCCCATGAATAAAAGATGAAATATTGGAACTCATAAGGCCTTTAAAGAAGTGTTTGCAAAATAGTGTCCTTAAAAGTCATAACCAATGTAGATTTTAAATTGAGGCCTAAAAGAATTCATATATTTCTAAATAAAATAAAGTTTTTTCATTGAGCATCAATTTGAAGGAAACAAAAAGAAAAAAAATTTTGTTAAAGCAGGAGCCACGCTTTAAGCAATAACAGCCCTGGTTTGGCCCTGCATGAATACGTCTCTCTCTCTCCAAGGACCTAGTGGTCACTCTGAATTCTTTGTACTTCAGTACAGATTTTTCTTTGTCAACTTTGCCTTGCACATATATGAAATCATGGAATATTGTAGAATAATGCATCACTTTAAACCTACATTCGTTCTCTACATTTTCAAGAAAACCGTGGTTTTCTGTGAGTAGCATTAACATTGAGGGTATATATATAAACCACTCTGTCCACAGGAAGCATTAGGTTTAGAATTAGGGTTTGCAGCCTCTCTGGAGCGGTGTGAGGAGCTGTACCAGCTCCTATACTTCTTGTTTTAAGAAAAGACTATTGGGAATTCCTAAGCAGACCCACAGGGTAACTTGGGGTTGCTTCCGTCCCTATTAAAATTAAGATGACCTTCCAACGTGTCATGCCGAAGACGTTTTGCTCTGTACCTGCACACGTTTCCATGATTTTCTTCAGAGGCCCGTGAATGTACATGAGTCCAACGAGGATCCCGGCCAGATGCCCGGCGAAGGAGGTCCTAGGGGAGAAGGAGACCCTCTATGAGTGTGCACTCTGCCCGATTACAGGCAGCCCGCCTTCTCGCTAGCCCAGAGCTTGTCAATTAGTCACAGGCTTTGTTCCACACCACGTCTTTTATGCTGAGCAGCACAGCACTCAGTCCAAAGAACATTTCCTACCTTAAAGGGAGTGGGGAGGGCATGAATAACCACCACCGCATGTTTAAGATTCAATCTCCCTCCCTGACCAAGAGAAGTGGGCTGGCTCATTCAGGGCAGTGGAAGCATTTTGTCAAGACAACCCACTAGATTTCTTCCAGTTTTTCTCTGAGGTTCTTATCACAAAATGTAAATGACAATAGTTTTCTCTGAATTAACTCTTAAATCATGCAGCCACGGTGAACGCGCTATCTACCTGTGTTTGCAGAGAGCTGTGTTTTTATACATCACTGACCAGTGAAGCTGAGAGCAAGAGACACTCGATGGATGAGATGGAGATGTTCACACGCCCACCCCAAAGTCGCCTCCCTCTGTCATCTTCATATGTTGCTCAGCGAAGACACATAAATGTAAACTTTAAGCTTGAAAGATGAGTTAGTGCATTAAATTGGCTCTGCTCTTCTTAAGATAGCATCTAACACTGACAATCACTTATACATATGAAGTCAAGGCAAGCCCCAGCTAACTATGTGTGAACAAATAGAAGAATAAATGAAAGAGGACTGGCCAGCAGGTCTCCCTGCCTCCAGCTCTTGCTCGTATCGCATCCCACACACCGCCATCAGTGGCCCTTCTGAAACAGAGGGCAAGTCATGCCCATGCCTCTTGGTGAAACTCAGACTTCTCTACAGCCTGCAGTCACAGCCCTCCAACACTGGGCCTTGCCCATCCTATCCCTTCCCTTCACCTTCACTGTCCATTAAATTCATCCCTCCATCCACACCTAGACCCTCCAAGCGCTGACCAGGGACCACAAGGCTAAGCCAAACAGCACCCCCGTCATAACCCAGGCCCCGGCTGGAGACTGGCTCTTTCCTCCCACCGCCTTCCTTCCTATAGAACAGATCCAGCCTTCTTGGGGAGCGAAGGGGTTTACATGCCTTCCTGTCTGTCTCTCTCTCTTACAAACCCCCTGAGGACAGGCTTATTCATATGTATGCTAAACTGGGAGGTAAAAGAAACCCAACAATCAAAAAGGTCAAGTAGGTGAATACATTTCCCTGGTTTGGGGAAATGGCCCCTCACTCCAGAAGAAGGGCACCTGCAAGTTATCAAGGAGCCAACGTAAACTCCAGGAGCAGCGTGATTTTTGTGATTTTCACATACCTATCACACGCACCTAGGACAGGGCTTGGCACAGGACAGACACTCCAGTATGTGTTGAATGAATGGCTTGAGTGTCCCAAGATGGTTTCATCAAGACCACCAATAGGCAAGTTAAAAACACTAGATCTGCAACTTAGAGGGCTCGCTGAGCCATGGCAGTGACGAGGCTGAGGTTCACACACAAGACCTAGAATCAAAACCACATGCCGCCTACCACAGCAGCAACTGACAGAGGAAAGGGGCCCTGGGGTACAGGCAAGGCAGCAACAAGAACTTTCCATTGTCTCAGGGCTAGTGAAAGACTTGTGGGCTCCCAGGGAAAAGAACAGGCAGAGAAAAGAGGAAAGGAAGCCTGCTGTAGACAGGATGGCACTGGGGCTCGTCCCCATTAGCCAATTCAATCACGCCATTGCCCAACCCCTGCATATGCCACACACACACTGAAAGCCATGAGCACACGTGCACGTGCACACACACACACGTGTACACACACTGCACACACAAGCATTCCTTCAGGAGAGCTATTATTTTCATCAAAGACAGGTACCTACCTTCTAGGATGTGTAACCTGATAATAAAAATATGAGATCAGACACTTGGTTTCCCATTTCCAGAGAAGAACAGCATGAACTGTGCTTCTCTTTAGCTTTTCCAAAAAATAAAATAGAGCTTATTTTATTCTACTTTTAGGCTAAATAATACACTCCAACTAGTTCTAGGAATGGCAAAGAAAGTGGTAGTTTGAGGGATACAAGAAAAAAAAAGGCCAGAATCAATTTTTAAAATAGTAACCTCAATTTAACTGAAAAGAATAAAATAACATCAATGTTTTTGAAACTTTCTAAACCAATCTTTATGGTGAATCAAATAGCTCTAAAAATAACATGGAAGAAAATTTCATTTTAAAACCCCAACCTATCAAACAATCAATCTTGCATTTCATTTACAATTTAGAGTACAATACAGTTCAATGAATTCTTCATTTCTCTACATGGGTTTGTAGAAGTTTTAGCTGTAATTTAATTGTCCTAATATAATTGCGAATAACTTGGAAAGGGAGGCTGACAGGCCAGAGACCATATTGCATTATCCTCCAATATTCAGTATTTGTCACAAAAGTCCCTTCTCAAACTCTAGCTGTCCGTATTTCATGGTGTTACCATTGTAATTAGCTAATTATTAATAATAGAAAAGCAAAAGGGAGGCCAGACATTATAAGCAGGGCCATCTGGGCAGCTTCACCAGGAAGCTGCAACTTTGCCCAGATCCGCTTCCTGCAGATCACTGAGGGAAGGGGTCCAACAACGGGAAGATGGACTTATGCACGGTAAAGTCGAGGTGACATGGGAAAGGTGCCTGTCAGTCTAACCTGGAAACAAAGATCATTGGCTAGAGGGGTGCAGCCAATGCAAGTCTGAAATTTGGGAATACATAATCCACAGACAAAGGAATTCTCTCTCTCTTGGCTCTCTTGTTCCTCTGGCTTCACTCCTGCTTCCGTGCATTCGCCTGTGTTTCCTCCATAGCCATGTGGCCCTAGAAGTCACGTGAGCCACGACCATGACGACCCCCATGCAATGGACTATAGCTGGGAGCACAAACTAAGCTAACCTGATACAGGACTGGACTGTACTCCAGCACAGAAGGAACCTCTGGGCATTGGCTCTTATCCTAGCTCTGCTGAAGACACAGCTGGCCTTTTCCCATGGAGGGACAGAGGAAGAGGAGACCTTGGAAACTCAGGGGTTTACTTCCATGCAAATAAATGCCACTCATTCTCCCTGTGAGCCTCAGAAAATTCCTTTTCTTGTGACACTGCAAGAAGCCCACTTCCACTGGCAACAGGTGGGGATGTGGAAAGCTCTCAACTGATAACATTTTCAGCTCTATACTAGTAAAAAGTATTCTTTTTTTAAAAAAATAAACGTATGAAGAGAATATGATCTTATTCAATCAAAACTGAGAATATCTTGATATTACACATAAAAGGGGGAGGATCCCACCAATGAAAAAAGGAAGCATATGCTAATTTCAAGAAGTATATTAACTTTCTCCATGCCACTGGTAACCACTTAACAAAGGAGCTCCCTTTGCCCTCTACGAGATACCTTTTACCCTTGTCCTGGGAGAGGAAATGGACCAGCAGAGAGAAGATGGAAATGGGACCGGGGACTATCTTCTCCCAGCAGCACTGGGATCAGGGCACTTCATCCTTGCCCCTGGCCGTGCTGTGGAGGTACAAGGAGGCCCTGGGGAAGAAGCCATCTGCGTCCTCTAATCAGTGGCTGGGATCTACCTTCAAATGTAACAGCTTTAGAAACAGATTGTGTTCTTATGATCATAAGTATACATGCAAAACAGACATTCTGATGTTTGAGATGTCTGAGGAAACCCGTGTGTTCACAGCAGCCTTCCTGAAGATGTGGGCTCAGCTCTGTTCTAGGTTCTGCCTGGAGGATGACACCTTAAGGGACAGGCAGGGAAAACCCTGCTCTTAGAAACAGCTTCCTTTAGACCTTACTAGGTCCTGGGCCAAGACTGAAGATTTGGTTACATCCTGCCACCCTCTATCCTAAGTCAGAGTCATTCCTCAGGGACAGTACCACCATATTCAACTTTATATTCATGACCACACCTGACGCAGTAAACAGCCTGACACTAACACTCAATAAATAACTACTGCACGGGTGGAGGAGTGGAATTAAAATTACACACAGAAGGCACATATCTAACATACATTACGATTGCATTAAAAAATCCCAAGTTACACATGGTCTCCATAGCTGTATTAGTATAAAATTTCACTGGGAGAGGTAATAATTGAACTAACCCCCTCCCTTTAAACAATGTATGACACAAAACATGTGCTCAACAAAACAATAGCACCAAACCTATTATTATCCCTAAAATTGGTCACTTAGAAGAGCTGCATTTCTTTTGATAGCTCAATAGTAACTCCCTCTAGAAAATCATAACAGCTATAATCAAATACTGACTGTGATGGTGAGATACAAGCATAAGGGCCAGATACATCACCGCTTTGTATAGCCACACAGATTGTGCACTGCACAGACAAACCGCAATGAGAAGAAAAGTAATTTATCCAGGGCCTCAATAGTTTCACAAATATTGGACATATCCACTATTCAAATTTAGGTCATCAAATCTCAACTTCAGAGTGACTATTGATATAATTTCATTTATTAGGGGACAATACCTTAATCCAGTAGTTCTTTTTTTAGTTAATCCTCACCCAAGGATATTTTTTTTCATTGATTTTTAGAGAGAGTGCAAGGGAGGGAGAGGGGAAAGAGAGAGAGAGAAAAACATCAATGTGAGAGAGACACATCAATCGGTTGCCTCCTGCACACGTGGCCCTTGACAAGGAATTGAACCCAGACCCATTGGTCTGAGGGATGATGCTCTAACCACTGAGCGAACCGGCCAGGACAACCCAGTCGTTCTTAAACTTATTCAGGTTCTGAGCCTCTTTAAATGCCGATGAAAGCTATGAATCCTGTCAGCAGAAAAACTTCCCAGACACAAAATAATTTTAAGAAGTTCACAGATGGCTTGAATTCTATCCACGGACCTCTGGTTAAATACCCTGAAGTGAAAATAATCATTCCAGACAGAAGAATTTCACATTAAGCACCAAGTCTAAGTAGTTATATACTCAATTGGAAAAACATTCCATTTGTACTCAAATCCGAACACAGAGGCAGCCATTAATTTAGATTATTTAAGTTTATTAACATGTCCAGTTTCTTTGTTGTGCCATTGCTCTGGAATGGTGTAACCTACTTCTGAGTTCACTTCCCTTTTTGCTAGAATCCCACTTTCAGTCATTCTTTCAGTTAGAGGCCCAGGGTAGAAAACTCTGCTGGTCTCTGTACGTCCAAAAAGGTCTTTATTTCTGTTTCCTATTTTGATAATAAGTACAGGCTCTACTGGTGCTGCTGAGAAATGCCAACCAGTCTTTCTTCTGTAGGCAATTTATTTGTCGTTTCTCTCAGCTTTTAAGATGTTCTCTTTATTTTGGATATACTGTCATTACATCACAATCATTCCAGTTGTCGGTTCATTTCATTTCCCCTCCTTGACATTTGCTATGCTTTTTCTATCTGAGGTCTCATGTCCTCCTACACTTCTGAAAAACTATGGAAAGCTATTACTTGTGTCTTTCTAGCTATGCAGCAGTCACACACTTTCTGACACAGAGAGGGGTTCACTATGTGTTTATGGCAAAAAAAAAAAAAAAAAAGAAAGTTAAAATCTAATCGATGTTGCTATACACTACTTCTAAAGGATAGTGATGGGGAAAGGGTAATTTGGGAACAAAACTAAAATTAAGATATGTCGATTATATCTCAAAGCTGGAAAAAAAAGATAGTGTGGGTTTCAGTTATGCAAATTGTATGCAGATATTAACACTAACACACAGTGTTCTTTCCTATTATGCCAGCATAAAGTGATCCTCACTCCTCTGAGAGGCAATTTGTAAAGCTGAGCTAAGTGATTATGCAAAATGTTCCCATGCTACTGTTAAAGGATCAAAAGCTAAAGCTATGACTGAAAGCTGTGACAGGCTATAAAGGTCCTCCTCTGTTAAATGGCAAATTCTTTCCACAGTTGAAGAGGCTGCCCTCTCAGGCATAGCTCAGGGAGCAGAAAATGTATTACCCTAAGACATAATCTCCCAGTGTGTACTGAATGACCTCATTAAGGATGCAACTTGATGGAGACACAGTGTTGGACAAGGGAAGAGAACAGGTGAGGTAAGATGCAGTCAGCTAGAGGTGGCCTATTGTATTGTACATGTCACCATTTCCTCCTGTAAAAGCAGTTACTACCAGCGGGGGATTGAGCTGATCAGGAGTTCTGGGTCTTGGACGTTACAGCACCAAGAGGTGGTGAGAACTTTTCAGGTCAGTGAACATTAATGCCATTGGGGAAGATCTCGAAAGGATTGCTTCTTCCCTAGATAAACTGCTCTTAAACTGTTTTCTACCCTTGATGCTTTCTTCAACCACCATGGTAGCACGTGTCTTTGGCAAAGGCAATTTGGGAGAGACTTGGTCTATATGCCCTTTCTCTTTACCAATATTATATTTGCCCAAAGGTAGCTACATTGGCAATGCAACCTCTACTATCCATGTTGATTTACTGAACATGGCACCAACCTCAGGCATTGGGCTGGGAGCTAACCACTGACATTTACTTAAGTCCCAGACAAACACAATCTAGACAAAAACAAGGATACTGCAAAGGTAGAAGCCCCTTTACAAAAGAACTTGCTAGATCAAAGGTGATGCCTCAATTCCTTGGCTCTCAATTCCATGAAGTCCAGGTGAAGACTGATGGCAGCTTAGAAGACGGTGGTGGCAACAGAGGTGGTGAGAGTGGCTTGGTGTCTATTCTGTTGGCAGAGATAAAAGGACTTGCTGATGGATTCATTGTGGAGGAGGGAAAGGGAGAAGCAGGCTTCTGACTCATGCAACGGTAGGGATGATGGAACCATCTACTTGGTGGGAAGAGATTCAAGAGCTCAGTTTTGGTGTATTCACTTTGAGATGCCTGCAACACAACTAGAGATATCTGATAGAGTAGTCAGTAGGTAGCTGGATACCAACTTGGAAACTCAGAGGAAGAATGGTTCAAAATATGCCTCCCATATTTCACTTGACTCCTAGAATATTTGTATACAATTTAACTAAAATGGTCTATCTATCTGTCTACCTATAATGTAGAACACATTATACACACACAAATATATATATATTGAAAAACAAGATTTAAAAGAAATACATAAACACAGTGACAGATAATATGGGGGTAACATCCCCCCTTCTATTTTTCAAACTTCTTGTAATAGTGTTTAAGGAATTTCATTATATTATTTTTTTCTATCAGAACAGCAACTGAGAAAGGCTCTCATGTAAAGGACAGACTTCCTCTCACCAATGTGGTGGAGAAATCTAAGTATTTCCGTTGTTGTTGGGTAAATTGTTAAGGACACTTTCCCTCATGTGGCACGTGCACGTGTTTTTAAATAGCACTCAGATGAAAATCATAATTGCTAGTTCTGTGGTATTTACCAAGTTTCTTTAGAATCTGTGTTATTCAAATCTCCTCCAAAACAAGATGAAAGGTTGTGCCAAATTAAATGAAAACACAGGTAAGTGAATGGTACACAAATGAACAAGAATCTCCCCACACATATGCCTAATGGGGGCACAGATGTTAAAGACTCGGCACAACACTGTGGGTGAGGCCTGTGTTCTTTTCCTCATCAGACACTTCACACAACTAGACACATCCTGGAGTTCCCTTTCCCATACCTTCCATATTTACTATTGACTGAATTCCACTTGCCATGACTCTCACCTGCTCTGCACCACCCAGCTCCCACCCCAGCCCTTGGGACTATCTAGGAAAGTGGTTGTGCGCACAGGTACTGGACTTAGACTGCCCAGGACTGAATGCTGGGTCCGACCTTCGGAATCGATGTGAGCTTCACGAGCTCTCATCACTTCCAACGCCTTAGCCAGGCTTCTTTCTGGCTTGGTCAACCTTGCCCTGCTCCAGTCAACACTGGGACAAACAAGCCTGTGCTCTAACAAGAAAGCCTGATACCAATCCATATGCCTTTGGGTAACTCGCCAGTGTTTCCAAAATAAAATACAAGCGAGGCTTGTTATACCCATCAAGCCCCTCTGCCTGCCTCTTTAACCTTCTCTCTACTGCCAGCCCCCAGCGCTATGCCACCCCAAGTTTGAGCCATCCACAAAAGCCATGCGTCCACCCTTCATGACTTTGTATGCACCAAGCCCTCTGCTCTCCACATCACCCGCTAAGCCCTAGCCAAACAGCCCTCCTGATCACCCTGGGCCCTGCTTGCCCTGCAGATGGGCGGGGCTGCTCCTTGGCTCCTGTGGTATCTTGTGTTCCTCTCACATTTGGCTCCATCCTCATTTGCTGATTTGTCTGCTATCACCCCACTGCTTAATCTAGTGGCCTCAACTCAATCATCCCAAGGCCTCCTTAAACCCAAATATCTTGTAATGCTTTCTCTACCTTCTTGAAATGGAATAAATAAGACACCTACACACATACTTTTAAAAACACAGATGCATCCACATGTACAATCTCAGCTCAACATTGTAGGAGTAACGTAAGAAAGTACTATGAGTTATAAATGCTCAGGCACAGCACCAGCAGAAGGCTGTGATGTGGCCCTCCGCCTGCTGCTATGCATGTAATCTGCATGAAGGCGAGAATAACAAATGCAGGTGGACAGAGATGGGCTTTCCGTGACTCAAACACCATCTGCAGGGCTCCATCGGCAACATGATTTTATGGAGGGTAAGTAACTTTTGACTCCAAATAAAGTAAAGTCAAATTCTCCCTTAAGTTGCATTTACAGATCAATTTACCATTTTCCTGGAAAAGTCACTGTAAATTAAATCCATGCCAAAAACAGAAAATCTTTGTGTGCATATGAAAAACACAACTAGGTCTTAGGCTCGGATAATCATAAACAGCACTTTCGCCTACATAAATGTCCTTTCAACAGACTGGGGGTGTGGGGAGGGTGTATGTGCAGGACCATTCTTGGTATAGGGACTGTCTTGCACACTGTAGGACAGCTGGTACCTCTGTCCCTTGCTCACCAAATGCCAGTAGCACCCTCCCCCCCACTATCATTAATCATTATAACTAAAAACAACCCTGCCATTTTCCAAAGTCCTTCCTGGAGACCAAGCCACCTATCCCAGTGGAGAAACCACAGTGAATGTTTGTTGAATTGATGACCTTTAATCATTAGGCCTCTAGAATATTTCTTTTAAAACTATTTCTCATGTGACTACACTATGCACAAATTCCACAAATTCCAAGTAAATCTACAACATCTTGAACTGATATGCAAGAAAACTTCCCACCACAACTGAGATGCACATGGGGAGTTGGAATATTTGAAAGAAGCCGTGATCACTTCCACATTGCACTGTGGTAGAATAAATGCAACTTGGCACGTGAAGAACGCTCCGCCATCTGCTATTACTATAGACGAAAATATTTCTGGATACCACATGAATGACTATTTGCATATCACCTCCAAAAAGTAAATGTAAAATGAAAGAGAAGTTGGGCTGTTTATAGCCTGATTTTAACAAGCGCTGGTGCTATGAAGCAAATAGATGTTCCTATGCTTAGCCTTTAAAGACATTTACAGAAGCAATGTCATACCTGAAAATCTCCGGATAACTGGGCTCTCTGAGGTTGCAGTCACTTAAGCCTGGCTTAGGTGACCTTGATGAATGGGAGCTCATTATAAGGATACACAAGGAAGAAAGGACAACAGGGAACAGTCTCAACTGTGAACTATGCAAATGAATTCTAAACTTGCCCTGTACCCATAATAACATGAATGAACTGGCTGCCCTTTGCCAGACTGTAGTCTTGACCCATTGGTTCTCCACGCTGGCTGTGATTAAAATCTTGTAAAGAAGTTTTTAAAATTACAGTTCCTTGGATTCTACTCCCAGAAATTCTGCAAATATTGTTCTGGGATGAGACAGACCCTGGCATTGTTTTGTTTGGTTGGTTATTTTTCTGTTTGTTTTATTGTTTTTAATTCCCCAATAGATTTTAATGTGTTGATTGATCTTAAGCCAAAGTTCAAATCTAATGGCGAGATTTTAGCTGCCATAGTTGGCCAATAAGAAAAAACATTTTTGAGTGTAGGCAACACTCTTCACCCTACAAATTACCCAACAGAAGGGACATCTGTTTCCCTTCTTGGTAAATTGGTCTTAATATATTCTACTGTAATGCTGCAAGAGAGTAAGTATAGCTTTGAAAACTCATGCAAGGAAACACATGAACTTACTTCAAAAGATTTACAAGTTCTTTGGACCTATAAAAACCTGATACTTTAGCTAGTGTGTCTCATATCCAAGAAAGTCATATACACATGGCCAAAGATGAGAATAGTAAAGAGTTAGGGTAATCCCTGAATCCCCAGATCCAACACAAAGACTGGGAAACAAATCTGGATCATAAAGTTAGCCTGTAGTATCAGAAAAATTAAGTTCTACTTGTGGTTAAATCTGGTCTGAATCAAACTTCTGACTATGAATGCCCCACCTATGGTATGACTCAGACCTGGGCCTGCATTGAGATCATATGCTGCTTCTGCAGCAGCTTTGTTGATATGCCTGGAAGGCACAGTTCATGTTAAACAAGGGCACAGAACCACCAGCTACACAGTTCTGAAAACTGCCCAATAGAGCAGAATCTGTTCATGCAATGCAACCTGCTAGGCTGAACATCTGTGAACAAAAGTAACCCTACCGAAGCCACGAGTCCCATATGGACTCATTTCAGCACTGTCACCTTCAAAGAAACAGTCCCAATGCCAATGGAGGCCCAATGGCAGCTGGGGCACAGGCACAGGACCTGCACTTGGCCAATGGGGTACACCGTGTATTTAAACTTTAGAATCTAGTGATGGGAGCCTAAGAGGCAGTGGTAACAAATGTGCGTCCAGCTCTCACAGGTTTTCCAGCCCAGTACTACTTCAGTATTCTCAGCAATTTTTAAAGCAACCCGATACCCTTCCAGTAAATCCTTTGTGTTTAAGCTTGCCAGAGTTCATTTCTACTATTTTCAACCAAGAATCCCAACTGATAGGGTACAGATACATATAAGGATGCTGCGGAAATAACTCAATTTTCTCTAGACTTGCTTTCCTTGGGATGATGCAAGATAGGAGATGCTGGTCCACTCTGTCACCAGGTGTAAAGAATGTTCCTGAAAATGAAGCTGTAGTGGACAGATTCTAAGAGGGGCCTGATTACCCCTGATCCCTGGTATTCACACTCTTCCTAATCCTTTCTCCCTGAGCCTGGTCAGAACCTGTGATTTGCTCCTAACCACTAGAATATAGCATGCCACTTCCACAATTATGTTTCATAAAACTATAATTTCTGCCTTGCTAGTGAACTCTTCCTCACTGGCTCTGATGAAGGAAGCTGCTAAACTGTGAGCTAATATATGGAGAGATTCAAGAGGCCTGACAGCTGACAGCAAGGCTCTCAGTCAAATAACCCACCAAGAACTGAGTTCTTTCAAAACCACAGAAGTTTGGCAGCATGTCCTTCCCCAGGCAAGCTTTCAGATGAAACCTCAGTGCTGCCGAACACTTTTGTTGTAATCTTTGTTGAGAAAGCCTGAAGACAGAGACCCAGGTCAACTGGGCCCAACCTCCTGACCCACAAATACCATGAGATCATAAGTATGTGTAGTTTTAAGACATGACATTTGATATAATTTTTCACATAGCAATAGATGACTAATATGAAGTCAACACAGGGAAAAAAAATAGAGCCAGGATATAGAGACAGAATCCTGATGACATTGTTTGAGTCCCTGAATCCCACATGAGAAGTCTTTGTTACCCTGAAATGCACCACTGAAAATTTTAATGATGTAAGCCAATAGTGATCCTTTTCTTTGATTAAATAGGTTTAAATGGGGTTTCTTTCCATTGTAAGCAAAAGAATCTTGACTCAGATATCTAAAGATGACAGAGGCATATGGAATTAACAGATCTCTAAGTCTTGAGGAGAATTCTGTTGTGCACTATTTCAGCTCCAGGTGGGATGGAAAACTTGAGGGTTCAAATGTTACCACACTGAAGAAATGTCAACCCAGTGTTCAGATCATTGAGTTAATTTCCAAAACCTATACCCATGTAGTAGATACAGCTCTATTCCTCATGTGTGGGAGACAATAAAAATATTATTGCGAGTGTTCCATATAATGCCTGATACAGATATTAAACAAAATGTGAGTAGAAATCCAAGTATCTTAGATTTTAAAACTGAGAAATGCTACTTTTAAGTATTCATTTACTTTCTCTATTAAAGTGGTTTTTAAATCCATAGATACTTTATTCAGTAAGTTGTCAGCAAATATGTCCAAGGAGATGGTTCTGAAGGACTTTGACATGCTCACTGGCTTGGGCTTTATCAGCCATTCTTCTTGTACTCACAGAGGACAACTCATGGGTACTAAAATGTTGGTAGCTCTTCCAATAAGCCCATCACCGATTTCTGGACTTTCCTTATGTTAACTTTTTAATCCTCCCAACAAGCCCATGAAATGGGTACTATTATTGGCCCCATTTTACAGATAAAGAACTGAGGCTTAGAGAAAGAAATAAAACCAAGGGCTAGGATTATGAAATGGAAATCTAGGAGAACATGGGAATACATCATCCCTAGTACTCCCTCACTGATGGATATACCACCCTGCCTTCGCTCAGCATCTGTACATCGGGAAAAGTAGAATTAGGATATATAATCTGCAAATGAGGAATATGAGAACAAGATTCTAAAAGTGACTAGGAGCAATATAATTGCTCGTGTAACACAGTCTAACAACACAATGGATCATGTTTGGACCCACAAAACACTTCCAAATAATGAAATAATCTACTCTGATTACTAATTTGTATTCCTCAACAAAATTTTTCAAAAAACATATATGGCTTCTTCAAATCTACTAAAAGATGTTGTTTCACTACATGGTTTTAATCTCCTTTACTGTTTTCTAAGATTTTTAGCTGCCCTTGCTTCATTCAATCCTTGTTTTACTATAGAGTCTTTGGTGAACCTTAAGAAAAGTAAATTGAAACTAAAATGCAAAAATCTACAAAATTTAGATCAAAAAGGGACCTGAAGTCATCATTAAAAATGAAGATCTCTGAGGAGGAACTTGGAGAATATGGAGCGCATATGGAATACCGCTCTTATTAGCTGGGCAGGCCACTACCCAGGTCAGCAACACCAACTCTGCTGAGTCTTCTCAGATGGAATATGCAGAATGGGTCAGCTCTACAGTATTTGCAATGCCATTACAAACAATGTGTGTACAGTGCACAACCAGCACACTCAGACCACTGATAGCATTCACATTCAGTGTATGCAGAGGGACACCAGAGTGGAATTTATGAATTTTAAATGAGCCTTTACCATTTCTTAAGGAAAATATTTAAAATGAGTGCTACAATGCAAAAAGCTGTCAACCTAATGTGCCAAGACAAGTGTTTTCACCCTCCCTGTGTCTGTCTAACTATAATCCTCCAATTACTGTGGCTGTGACTTTAGTCATTCCCCAAACCCTGCAAACACACCATAAGTCTTTTGCCATGAAAGCTACTAATGTCTAACTCTGAAGGTCTCAGATTAGAGATTTGATAAATGTACAACATGACTAATACCACTATTGCTAGTGTAAGACACTGACTGAGGAAAACAAAACCCAGTAATAGTCATAAAGATGATGATGGCAATGAAGAAAATTTTTTTCTACCTTCAGAAAAACCACCACTCTTTATTGGCAGGAAGAACTGTATACAGTGCTATGCATTCCACTTAGCCATGGCACATACATACGTTTTCCTCTGTCACTCCTTAAGAAACCGGGAATAAGATCAGGAGAAAAATGAGAGTCTCAAGTAATGAGTCCATGAAAAATATGGCCAAGACTCATAATAATCTATGAATCAGAGTCTTGTATTAGGATGGAGACTCTTATTATTCCACAGTGCTGCTCACCATCTCACTATGGACTGGATGGGCAAGTTCCGAGGCCTCGAATACTCATTCGAAGTGAACTATCTCCCATGCCCACCCTGTCCTCACTTCTCATTCAGCTGCACATGGGAGGGAAGAAAAGGGAAGGAGGCTGCCAGGAGTCAGCCATCAAGTTAGATAAACCAGACAGGTCTTGATACCAGAAACCAATTTCACCATAAGTGCACGTGTAGCATCTATGTTGAAATGACTTCAAGACAATTCTCTAATGGGAAAATGCAAAAAGAAAACATTAGTAACGGAATTTCATCGCCACTACACTGGTTATTAGTAAAAAGATGGATCGGAATAGTGTTCATTTTTAATTCATAGACTCGACTTGTATATTCAGTACAAAAGAGCACAGCAGGTTTATAAAGTCACTTTTCTGCTGCCTGCTTAGTACTGAATTATTTAAAACTCATTTTAAAACACACACACACACACCTGACAGCTTTTAAAATACTGTTTGACAACAGCATTTTCAACATCTATAAAAATATGTGCTAGAAAGGCAGGCTCTGTATGCACTGTCTTTCATTAGCAAGCCCGCGAGTATTTTTACCCACTGGTGCCTCACATGTCACAGGATCACTCGTGAGGAATAGGAAGCGTGACCCTTTGTTCAGAGTTAAGAGAACTTGGAATATATCATCCAGTGGATTCATACCACCCTCAAAGTACAGTTAACCAGTTCATCAAAAATCCGCATAATGCCAGTTACACTTAAGTTACCACTCAAAAGTTACAGGGTCATAAGTCCTCCACAAACTGACACTATAACAGTGTTCTCCAGGTAGGAACTGAGTGAATGCTGCACTCCTGATACTAACACAAAATAATATTGAATGTAAAAAAATTAAAAAAAAAACACAAAAAACCTGAGAGATAAACTCTATAACTTCTGATGCAATAGTGATGCAGCAGTTGGAATACATCAGGGAAATATAAGACTTTTAAAAAATACATAAGTATTGTTTGGATCACAAAATGTCCATGTTTTCTTTTAAGAAGAAAATTTGGTTTTAATAAATTAATCCAAGTTTTAACATACACACACACACACACACTCACTCACACTCACAAATGGTTCTCTCTTAAAACAGAAAGATACCCTCTCAAAATATACAACCTTCTAGAAGTTGATGTAGGTTGCCGTATTTCTATGTTTACATCCTCTTTTTTTTTTTTTTTTTTTTTTTTTTTAAATATAGTTTATTGATTTTTTTACAGAGAGGAAGGGAGAGGGAGAGGGATAGTGAGTTAGAAACATCGATGAGAGAGAAACATTGATTCAGCTGCCTCCTGCACATCTCCCACTGGGGATGTGCCCACAACCCAGGTACATGCCCTTGACCGGAATCGAACCTGGGACCCTTGAGTCCGCAGTCCGACGCTCTATCCGCTGAGCCAAACCAGCGAGGGCTACATCTTCTTTTTAATATCTACTGTTTCAAGTTTCCCTTGTAATAATCGTAATTCAATTTGCCACAGGCTTCCTACTTTATTTGCCTTTTCAAAGATATGGTTCTTCGAGGATCAATTCTATCATTTTTTTTCTTTTTAAGTTTATTAAATTTTGTTTTTATCAGTATCAATTCCACTTCCTCTAATCTTTTGTTACTTCTCCAGCCTCTTAAGTTGAGGGCTTAAACTATTTCCTTTTAAACTTTCTTGCTATATTATAAAAAGCATTTAAGAGTTTGCCATAGCCCAAGGGTTAGATATGGAGTGTTCTCACCATTCATTTAATTTTATTTATTTTTATTTATTTGCTGCAAAAAGCTTTATTGTTTCATTTGGTCCAATGGCGTCCTGAGTTTTGCCCCACTCATCCTGGGGAGGCTTCAGCACATCCTGGAAGAGAATGCGGCCACCGCGCTGGCTTTGCAACTTTAAGAGACGCTCAGTGCCTCTGTGCTTCTCCACCAACTCCAGGAAGAAGTGGTCCATGCCCTCCAGAGCCACAGCATCATGGTGGAAATAGAAGCCCAGAGAGACGTAGGTGTGGGAGGCCTGCAGATGCAGGTTGGCCAGGTGGTTGACTGCCACCTCCACCTCGGTGGAATAATTCTGACAAACGTGGGAGCTCATAGGTGATCAGCAAGAGACAGATCCGGGACCGCTGAGGGCACTGCCATTTTTATGTATTTTATATATTTCTTCCCAACTCAATAATTGAACATTTTATCTCACACATTCTTAGACATTTTATAGAGATTATATTTATGTCTCCTAAACATAAACTATTAAAAATTTGTTTTGGAGTATAGTGAGGTAAAGTTCTATCTTTACTTTCTTCCAAATGATTAGAACATTCACATACCATTTAACTAAATAACCCTATGTTCCCTACTGATTTTTCTTATTATCTTTACTATGTTAGTGGCCTATTTATTTATTATTATGTTTGTGATCTATTTTATCTTTAAAAATGTAGAAAAAAAGTGTTTTAGAGTCAAAGAACTAGGATAACACAAATAGTAGGAGAGACATATATTGCTAGAAGTAAAACGTATTATTTATTTGACCTGTGTGTTATAAATGACTACAAAATTAAAATGCTCTTCTCTTGAATCCAGAGGGGAACAATGTCCACTTAAAGAGAGATAAATTAGCATCAAATTATTTCATGTCTTCTGTACGCTAATGAGAAGCCAACTTTAAATGGAAGAAGTGTTCAGCAGTCTGCAGCCTGTCCTCAGCTGGTTATCACAGAATAATTGATATACTAATGATTTCAACTCATAGCACAGACTGTCTGCATTTTGCATAATTTGAACCAAATCTGAATGTAAATGGAAAACAGTCCTCTTGCCTATTTAACTCTCCTGACTTTTAACTAAAAGTCACTTAATTCTGCAGAAGAGGAAGGGGAAAATTAGCAAATATAAAGAACTTTCTATTTAAAAACATTCCTCCTTAGACTGAAATGGGAAGAATTAAGTAAATGCATCTGAAATCTCCAGAGATGTGATTTATCATCTTATTAGTTGAGAGTGAATATTTAATTGTGTAACATTTATCTCCAATAGTGTCTCCTTGAAAAAAAAATCCAAATAGGCCAAAGTGCATATTCTAAATACTCCAAAGGGAAATAAATGTGCTTCACAGGGTTCATTATTTTTTAATGAAACAATATTAGTAGGAAAAAAATCAAGTCAAAATAACTGCTCCATTTGGTAATTAACTTTTGAGATTAAAAACACCCTTTTTCCGTAAAACACATTACACAGCTCAATTTAATATGATGCACTTACTGACCACCTTTTAACCCAGAAAAAATGACTTTGTTCAAATTTTTTTAAAAAGTATCTTTTATAAATAACATTCAGTCATCCTTACCTGGGACATCCAATATAGTAAACCCAAATCTTCTACTTGTCACCAAGTCACCAGAATTGATCATTAACAAGCCTAGTTAGTTAAGTACAGATTAGATAGGTGTTACCATCCACAAACCGGCAATTACATCACAGCATGATGGCCAATTAGTTTCAACCTGGGTAGTGAACCTTATTCCTGACAACTCTGTGTTCAACTGAAAAACAGATGCTTCCTTATTTCCACCCACTGCTCTTCTCTTTTATTCAGCGCCAGCCAATTGGGCAAAGCAGGCCCTAAAGAAGGTCTGACTGATTTAAAGACAGCAGGGGTCCTCCATGCCGGTGCTTGCTGGTTGTGATGGAAATTTCTCATATCTACCTCTGTGTATGACATATACATCTCAAAGTGGAACCACAGCAGGGCTGTCCAATTACAGAAAACAACATGTGTTCAGACACCTAAATTAGCACTTGCTTAGAAACCAGGTTATGTGGCTAATTGAACACTGCTTCTGAATCACATGAGGACAAATGAGAGGAAGTTAACTCTCATTCACAGACATTCAAAAATGGTATTTTGTATGAATAATAAAACCAAAATAAAGCGAACTGTCACAAGGAAGAGAAGCTGCATTGAACTGTGTCCCCATCCAAATTCCTATGTTGAAGCCCTAATTCCCAGTGTGACTGTAGGTGGAGGTGGGGCCTTTGGGAGATAATTAGGTTTAGATGAGGCCATAGGGCAGGGCCCTGCTGATGGCATTAGTGCTCTTATAAAGAGACACTAGAGAACACAATCGCTCTCCTCTCATGCTTTCGCTCCCTGCTACATGAGGACACGATGGGAACTCTGCAAACCAGGAAGAGAGTCCTCACTGGAAACTGACCAGGCTGGCACCTTGAACTTGGACTTGTAGTCTCTAGAACTGGGAGAAAATAAACTTCTGTTATTTAAGCCACAGTTTATAGTATTTTTGTATGGACAGCCCAAGCTATGACAGGAGTCTAAAGAGATATGAAGAATAAATGTTATGTGTCATACTGGATGAGATCCTGGAACAGAAACACTAGGGAAATTTGAATAATGTAGTTAATAATAATGTGTCGATATTGGCATGTTAATTATAACAAATGTACCATACTAATGTTAAGATAATAATGTGGTGAGACTGGGTGCAGGTTATATGGGAGCTTCCTGTATATTGCCCCAACTTTTCTGTAAACCTAAAATAATTGTAAAAAATAAAATTTATTTAAAATACATACATAAATAAAACCTATGTCTTTGCTCTCCCTCCAAACAATACATCTTATCATTTCTTTATTTTCAGTGTAAAAGACTTTCTGTTCTTAGGTACAGTTGAGAATAAATCATTATCTATTAACAACAGCAAAAAAAAAAAAATCCCATAAGCATTATTTTAGCTATTATTTATAGGATCTGAAATTGTACTATATACTTAAGGTCTCTTAGTTTACATAATCTAATAAGAAAGACCTCTCGGAATTTAATGTAAACCATCCTTAACACTAAACAATTACAGCTTCTTGAAAATACACAGAGAACACAAATAGACAAACCATATACAGGGAAAAACAACTGACTTAAAAATAAGTTATCCCATTTCACTAATAAAAGAATTGTAAATAACAGCAATAAAATAATTCTGTTACATATAAAATTTCTTAAAACATCAGAACGGCCAGAAAGTGAGGAAGTGGACACTTTCATATGCTGTTGGCAGTACAAATTAAGAGCCATGAAAATAGTTCAAACTCTTAACCCCTGATTCCATGTCTGGGAATCTACTCCAAGGACATATTCGGGCCTGGGAGCCAAGATAATGCTCTGACAGAAACCCTCACTTGTAAGTTGAATGATTCGATAGTAAAATTAGTGAAAGAGATAATAAACTAAAGGAAGTACAACAGACACTATTATGTAGCCATTAAAATGGAAGCTTTTGAAGAACTGTGCTTATAACAAGTTAAATGAAAGTGTAGAAGATATAACTCTACATGAGGGTAGGGGGGTGTGATAGCAGAATTCTAATAGTAATTTTCTCTGGGTAGGAGATGATGGAAAATTTGTTTTTTTCATCATACATTTATATACTTTCAACTCTTCTATAATAAATATGTTGTTCTTTCAATTAGGAACAGGGAAATTATGTTACACATTCATTTAGCTACTACTTTCTTTTCAGTTTAATTATTTATGTAGCTTAACCATTTTCTTAAAAAACTTTGTTATACTAAATCTCCCACAAGAAAGTATCTGAAGAAAAATCAGTATTGAGATAAAGTTGTCTTTTCTGTTCTCCACGCACCTCCTGTTCACCTCAAAATTCTTCCTAAAACCATCAAGGATGATCACTTTGTCCAGATATCCAAGACAAGGCTGGGTCCTCTAGACCTCTTTCCACAGGCTTGGACTCCAGAGCCAAAAAGATGACTTACCCTTTCCCTCAGAGTTCCAATTCTAGTGGGAGGGAAAAGTTCCCTGCCTCAAAATTTCTCATTCTCATCTCATAAAATCAAACTCCAGAGCATCTTAGCTTTGGTTAAGTACTGCTCTCACCTTGAATCCTGTTCAACTCTAAGCCCTCCTGGGAGACAGACAAAGTAACTCTTTTATAAGACACACAACTTTCCTTTATGGGAAGCCTGCAAAGACAGGAGGGAGTAAATGTACAAATGGACATCCGAGAAATGTCGTAAAGAAATTCCCCCTACTTCACAAAATCTGCTCTGGACAGTCCTGGAATGTTGTTTCAAACTGAACTCTTTAACAGGCTCCAAAAATATGTTTCCATGAAATAAAACAGAGGGTGAGTATCAATTCTATATATATTTTTTTATCTAAGCTTAGGAGAAAAATGCAACAGTCCCAGTATACTTACAAAAAAAAAAAGATGTGATTGTGCAATATAAACAGAAACCCAATGCTTCAGAAAATGCTCATTCTCGACAATAAATAAATGCATTTATAAATGCACACACATTCATACATACACACATATGCACACCAAACAACTTGGTGATATCATATTATACCTACTAAAAAAGTTTGTGATTTTTTTCTTTTCTTTTTAAGAGAGAGAGAAAAAGGGAGAGGGAGAGAGCAAAACATTGATGTGAGAGTGAAACATCGATCAGCTGCCTCCTGGATGCCCCTACTGGGGACAGAACTCACAACCCCAGGCATGTGCTCTGACCAGGAATTGAACCAGTGACCTCTCAGTGAATAGGACGATGCCCAACCACACCAGCCAGGGCAATTCAACTTTGATAGTATGGCAGGCTGAATATGACCCCTTCCTCCCCCAAAATAAGAAAAATATCCATATCCTAATATCTGGAACTGGTGAATGGTACCTTATATGGCAAGGACTCTCCAAGTGTAGTTAAGGATCTTGAGATGGGGCAGTTACGCTAGACTACCAGGGTGAGTCCTAAATGCAATAACAAATATATATATATAAATAAATAAAGAAGTAATATGCAAATGAGGTTGAGACTCCATCATGGTCACGACCAACTCAGGAGAAGGGGCCGGGCCTGAGAGATCAACAAAGAGGGGCGCCTGCTCTGAGCCTCTGCGGCATGGCTGAGGGCAGGCCCCCAGTGAACACACACACACACACACACACGCCCACACACGGGCGCCTGCTCCAAGCCTCCTCGGCGCAGGCCCCCAGCGGGGACACACACACACACACACACACACACACACACACACGGGGCACCTGCTCCGAGCCTCCACAGCCAGACTGTGGCTTAGGCCCGCTCCCCATGGACATCCCCTGAGGACTCCCGGACTGTGAGGGGGGCAGGCTGGGCTGAGGGACCCCCACCCTCCAGTGCACAAATTTCGTGCACCGGGCCTCCAGTGTCTTTATAAAAGAGAGGCAGAGAAAGATTTGACAGAGATTGGAGAGGGGAGAGCAATGTGACCTTGAAGGCTGAATGACCTTCTCTTCTACCATTCCTCAGTTTCATACCACCACAGACCTGCTCTGAACCATGTCACCAGTAAAACAAACTCCAGCATCCTGTTTCCTGATACCAGTTCCTATTCACACAATTCTCTCGGTTTTCAAACTTGACAAAACCTCCACTCTTCATCCCTTCTTTTGCCCACAGTCTATAGGCCTCTTCAGTTTCATTTCTTTCCCTTCCCCATGGTCATCACTGGGACAGTCCTCTCAACAGAAGCCAAAGGTAGAATTAGCCAAGAAGCTCACAAAGCATAAGGCCTCTCCCTTGCCAGGGACCCTTCACAGCTGTGGGAGGGGAGCAAACAACATGTTCACAAGGTCACATGTTTTATAAAATTTGTGAAAGTGAGATATCTTAACCACAATTAGCTAAAACTGCTATCTCTTTCCACTCCAACTTCCTCTCTATCACACTTCCCCCCAGGTCAGGTGCCCCTGGGGTGGCCACAGATGTGTTTCAGATTTAACTAGAGGGAAGCCAAATTGAAGATACATTAAGCTCGAGTTCAGTGGGGCTTATTTATGGGGTTCACAGTCATCTCAGTGCAGGGTTAGGTCACTGTTAGTCACTGCTGTATAGAAACAGCTTCCAGAAATACTCTTAATACCCTCTGTGCATCCTTGGCTATAATTCTAACTGGGGCACAGGAGTAGAAATCCCACAGCTCTCTCGGGCGACCAGCCATTGTGCTGAAGTCAGAACCCAGAGTCTGGAAAATTCTTCCAATCACCAAGCAGGCAAAACTGTAAGTGGAGGATTCAGTTCCCATTACTACATAGTTAAAACAGAAATTCAGCAGAAGTTCTCTGTCAGGGATATGCTGGATAATGTAGTGCATGAAATTCTAAATGCACCATCACCTTTCCCTTTCTTTTTTGGGAATCATGCAAAATAAACTTTATTAGAATCCCTGTGTTTGTAGCTATCAAACAAAAATATTTTTAAATTATATCAAAAGATGTAATAAATTCTTGGATTTCTGGTAACCTAATTAATGAAGGAGAGTGAATCATAAGAATATTAGTACTAATATTTCTTGTTGAAACAGCACAAAGCATTGATGTCCATGAAGAAAAAATAAATCTCGAACTATGCCAATAAAGATCACTGACAAGCCTGGCTGGTGTGACTCAATGGTTAGCATTGATCCATGAACCAGGAGGTCATGGTTCAATTCCTGGTAAGGGCACATGCCCGGGTTGTGGACTCGATCCCCAGTAGGAGGCAACCGATCAATGGTTCTCTCTCATCATTGATGTTTCTATCTCTTCCTCTCTCTGAAGTCAATAAAAAACAAACAAAAACATATTTAAAGAATATATCAGATGACATTCAAATCAATTCAAAGAACAGTCAAGAAACTTGAAAAGAAAGCTGCACAAGAAAACTTGAAAAGCCCTGAGATTTTACAGCTTGTATGTAAAAATATCTTGATAGAAGTTTCCCCAAATCTGACAAGAATTCTAAAAATTTAGATGAGTTGAGAAAACTTTTCTAAACTCTCAATAATAATAAAAACTGACTTTGTTGCACCATGCTATTCCCTCTACAGAAACACTATTACCAAATTAATAACATATGATGAAGAGATCAGAATATGCAAGCAAAACCTGTGGGAGATGCCAGGGAGTTAACACAATATTACTTTTATGTATTTTGTAATGTTTATAGTATTTGTCAGCTCTTAAAAATTTGTCAATTGTTGTACTTTCTTTTCTCACTTAAAATTTTTACTTTTTTTGTTTCTAATTTTGTATTTCTTTCTTAAGGAGGACCCACAAACTTGAATAAGCTTCAAGCCTGTAAAACTAAGATCTGCCTTTAACAGAACACTCACCTTCCTCAATTCTTTGCCTTTGGCTATGAACTTCCAAGCCCAGATTAACCCCATACAGTAAATGTAAAAGGAATGTAAGAATCAGGAAGTCATCCTTCAGGACTCACCAGGAAATAACCAATTCAGACAAGGGCCACGATTGATATTCATAAACCTTAAGGAGGAGGGTTATTGACTACCATCCTCTAGTATGGTCACCAAGCGGCTGTCTTACTCTGGATAACCTTCAGGGCTCTGAGCTTCAGTTTCCAGACTAGACAACCTTAAACTCATAGAGAAACTGCAGAAGTTCATAATTTGGGCTAGTATTGGGGGCTAGAAAGTAACATGTGGCATCAGATCCCCCTTCTTTCCATCAACAGAAGATGGCTGGGGTTAGAGGTGGGCGAGGGCACAGCCACGCCTGGGAGGAGGCAGCACGCACACCGCCCTCCTGTGCCACTCATGAGCAGAGGCACTACGTCAGACACAGTCCCCTCCTAGGGTCCCAGGACATACAGAGGAATAAAAAGACCACGTGAGGCAGTGCAATCACTGAAACGAGCCACACACAAGTACTGTGAAAAGCAAAAGCACCCCCAAAGGACTGAATGTGGGTACTTCAACATGCTGGTCAAGTCCACACCCCTCACAATGCCTAATGGCTGGCTGTTTGGAGAGGCTTCCCGCCATAAAACTAGGGGAAATTACTAATTCCATGGCTTTCATAAAATTCAGAGGTCCACCAAATGTTTGCTTGGCAGATTTTTTTTTTCCTCCCAAAGGGCAGCTCATTAAGTCCATCAATAAAGCAGGCTCTGTCCTGAACATTTACAGTGTTTTCCCAATGAAAATTACAATTGACAACTACCAGAAGAACAATGCAGAGCAAAGAGCTCTGGTTTCTCCCACTTTTCCAAGATCCATCTCAAAGAAGCACTTGCTTCTCAGGTTTCCTGGACCAGTGTTTCGCTCAGTCTTTATTTGGACGCATGCATAAGTAGATGCGTAGCTATCAGAAGTTTATCATTCAAAGTAGTCAAATCTTAAAAACCAAAAGATTTATTCTTTCAAACCTCAAAGGGAAGAAATCTCATTTAATTTCCAGGTTCCTCCACCCATAATAAGCATATTACATAAAAATACAACTATGCCTTGTCCACATAAGAACGGGACACTAAAAAAAATAAAATGTGTGATGAGAGTCTTCAGAAATAGCTGAATAAGCATATTAAAGGCACTGCTATTCAAAGGGTTCATTATGGAATAAAAGTTCCAGTACCACTGGGAGTGATTTTCATATGAATGTTGGGTGTTGCTGTCACAGACAAGTCTCTGGTCTACATAGAGAAGCCAATCACATCAAGTGAGTAAGGGAGCTGTGAGTGACAAGGTGGAGAGAGGGTTGTTCAGATAAGGGGCAGACATTACAGGACCCTTTTTCAAAGAAAACTTTGAAGATTTTGGTAAGCTTTCTTCCAGGAACTGTCACAAAATAACAATACAGTTGCAAATGAGGGGTGCTCAGTGGCCACGCACTGCTTTTTTACAGGCCAGCTGGCTAGGATGGAAATTAGCATTAAAGAAGGACTCAGGGTTACTGGGCTCACATACAACAGCCCAAGGAGAATATTCCCAAATGAAGGAGGACACTCAACATAGACGTACAAACAAAAAGCAAGTTAAAAACAACATTGCTCTCTGAAAGAAACAGCAGAGAGAAAAAAAATCCTCCTCACTTCTTTCTGAACCTTCCTAATCTGCCCATTCTCCAAACAGTGTCCAGGTCCCCACAGTAAAAGTCAACAAACAAGCCATGGGTTTCCAGCTGCATTATACAGATTAAGAGAAATGAGGCTGGTGGAAGAAGGGGAAAAACAACACAATTCACCGCCTTTTTTCTATCCAGAAAGCAGAGAAAGGGACGCAAGTGGAAAAGCCCAGTACCCCAGGCAGAAGCAGGGGACCAGCAGTCAGAAGGCCTGAATCCTAACCAGTCCTGGAGTCTACCAGGAGTCCTTTGATGGGTCCCTTAACTTCCTGAATGTCCTTGTCCTCATCAGTAAAACATTGAGACTTCAGTGGTTCTCAAACTGTGCTCCTTGGAACCCTAGGGTTCTGTGGAGGTGCCTTTGAGGCACCTCCACAGTGACACAGGGGTAAGGCAAAAAGGAATGGGATCTCTTGCTTCCTCTCAACCCCAAAGAGTGAAAAGTTGATCCATTTTATATATCAAGTTTGTGAGTAAAGACTTTTGTTTAAAGAGTGTCAAGGTAAGAAACATTTAAACTTGTGGTGATTTTTTTGGAGAGTTTTATTTCAGCCAAACAGTGGACAATTGTCAGGAAACAAAATCTCAAGGGACTGAGAGAATGCTCCAGAGAATGGCCGTCTTGCACCATATTTTATATAATACAATTCAAAAAGAAGATGCAAATGGATACAAGAAATACATTGGTGATAGATTAGGGAGGTGGGAGAAAGCAATACAGGGAAACCTCTGTTATTGGATGAAAAGTAAAATGATAGACACATACATCTTTTACATAGGTGGTTACGGGGATCCTACATAGTCAACAATTAACGTGATAACAATAACAATGAGAGGATTTAAGGTCTCCACCCTGGTGCATTGGTTGTGCCCTGAGGGGTCTGGAGAAAGGGGAGTTACCCTGACTTTGTGAAGGAATGTTATGGTAGATGCAAAAGACAATAAACAGAAGGAAAAAAAAAAGACAATAGACAGGTTGTTTAAGGTATTTAACTTTTCCCAGGGACGATTCTAGCCTAGGACATGAGCTATAAACTGCTTTTAGTTAAAAAGTTTTAATTTCAGAGCATCCTTCGTGGTTACTATAAGTCTCTGAGTTTGCAAGATTGCCATGCAAGCCTTCCCTGAGCTGGTTAGCATGTAGCCCATTTTGGTCCACAAGAGTATATTACCAAGACAATTCACAACTAAAATGGTATAAAAGCATTGAACCAACATACCTTGTTGTTGTTTTTCAATCTTTATAATTATGTGCCTCTTTGGATTATTGTTGTTTGAGTTACTAGATTGAAAGGCTGGTTAAAGTCAACCCTCAAATCTGTATATCAGGTTCTATTATCTATATATATAAAAGGCTAATATGCAAAGTGTCCCCTCAGGAGTTCAACCGTGAGTTAGATTGCTCGCTATGATGTGTGCTGACCAGGGTGTGGTGCGGAATGAAGAAAGGCCCCGGCCAGCAGCTGGAAAGCTCCAATTGACCCTGATCGCCAGCCAAGCCTAGAGACCATACCCGTGCAGGAATTTCGTGCACTGAGCTTCTAGTTCCTACATAAAAGGTGAGGACACCAAACCTCAGATAATTCAAGTACACCAAAATCACACAGCTCAGACAGTGACAGGATTCAAACTCAGGAATGCCTGACACTGATTCTATTCTTTTAGTTAAAGAATAAACTTCACTGAACAATTAGTTACTTCATTATTATTCAAATTTCTTTTCCATAGAACATGAGGTTCTTCATTTGTATTTTCTAAGAGTAAATAAATACTTACCCTGGAGTGATTAAATGAATAGCCACAAGTTCTGCCCAACAACTAAATTTGTGGGGTACAGGAAAGCCCAAAATGTTGACAAAGCCTCCAGGGAAATAATGGTTGTGAAGAACTTTCAAAGCAAACAAAACTCCTAAAAGAGAAGAAAGAGCATACAAATATTAACAATCCAAATGTGGAGATAATCAACATTTACAAAGAAAACTAGTTGAAAGTGAAAATGATTATTCCACTACATCAACTTTTTGCTTTGAAACATACTTTAACTGCTTACAAGTCAACCCAGAGATCAGTAGAAAGACAATGTACAAAGCAATAATTCTTGTGATGTTTCTTAACACAGAAGTTAATACTGACTTTCCGCATGCTACTAAATACGTAACACATAAAATGAGGTTATAAACACCAGCAATGGCACTAAATGCCACTGAAATGTACACTTCAAAATCATTCATTTTATGCCATGTGAATTTTAACTCAATAGAAAATAAGTATGTTAAGTCACATGTATTTTTCTAACCTCAATGGAAAGATGCGGAAGGAAGGACATTTTTCTTTCTTCTCCCACAATCAGATGCAAGAGGGTGCATCTTAGAGGGAGGGGAGCAACAGCAGGGGAAGTACAGGGTTAGATTTCCTCTGTTTCAGGATCATTTCCTTCCTCCCCTACACTTTCTTATTTACAGAACACCCAATTTATGCCCTGATGGCCATTTCAGTCCTATGACATATACATAAAAAAGAACCAGCAAAGGTTAAAGGGAGAGGTAAGGCAACACCTGGGTAAAGTCATGCAGCATGGGTTCAAATCTCAGCTTCCCACCTACTAGGTGTGTAACCTTGAGCAAGTTTTTGGAAGTTCTTTACTTCTCTGAGTCTTAGCTTCCTCATCTACAAAACCAAGACAATGCCAGCTCCCTATGAACCTGTTATACGAATGTTAATTAGTGAGTTATATAGAGTGATTTATCTTGGCTCCTAAAACATGGTGAGCATGCCATGGTAAGCGTGATGCATCTATTTGAATGAAGTTATTAGGAGGCATACTCATATTTTTACAGAACTCCCCATCACAAATACACTTGTGGGTCTCTCCCTGGTCCCACCATCATGGAGCCAGTGCAGATATCAGTATTGCGTCTCCTATAAAACCACCTTTGAACAGTCTGTAGTCCAAACTATCCAAGAGTAAATGATGCAGAGCCAAATCTATGTCCCTCCTGTGGTCCAACCAGCCCCCCTCTCCAAAATATAGCCTCTGGCAGCCCTTACCCACTCAATATGTGTTTCCTTCATCAAGTATGGCCCACGCTTCATAAAAGACAGCAGCCCACCTGCCTTACTGTCTCTATGCATGCTCCCCTAGAAACCTGTCGGCCTTACCTGAGAAACCTACAGCACAACTCCTTTTGAAGTCGGGCTCACCCATACACTCTGCAAAAGCAAATTCCAAGAAAAGGTACACCACGCCAGTGAGTAGGGAGAACGTGGTGATAACATAGGCAAACCATCGGCTTCCTAGTCTTCTTTCCAGATGTATTCCTTTCCATAGCATGGACACCATATTGAAATACAGATGCCAGTCGTCCGCGTGGTGAAAGGGGGAGAGCAGCAAGCGCTGCCAGTCTTTCTCCTGGTAACATTTCTCCACGCTAAGGCAGGAGCTATACACTGGCTTCAAAGGACTCAGGAAGAACCAGATGTTGACAGCCAAAGTAGCCAGGGTGACAGGTGGAATATTATTGATGCCAACATGGAAGATTTGAGAAAGGAGCAGAATAAGCCCAGCATTCAATCCTCTTGGTCTCCGTTGCATGGTTAGATGCCAACCCAGTGAGGGGGAAATGTGGGATCCAGGGAGGTATACAGACAGCTGAACCTAAAACAAAAAATAAAATGCACATGAACATCCATCAATGAAGAATGAATGCAATATATACTACTCACTTAATGATGAGCTTCCATTGTGTACCCCATCTCTCATCTACCAGCAGCATTTATTTCAGTGTCTTCCAGATATTGGATGATATCCTTCCTTCATATCACATTCTAAAATAGAGACTTTTCTCCCAAATCCCAATGGACCCGTTAATGGGTGGGTATGCTTTCTCTGAGAAATATGCTATGAAAATATGACTTGTCTTCCTTTTGAACAAACTTGTAACCTAATTTTAAAAAACCTACAAAGATAGTACATAAATACTTAATAATGATTTCTACTCAATGCTGGTAAGGATTCTTCACCCCCTTCATTTTCTCAAAGAAATAGTCAATTTTGATATTTTAGATAGAGTCTGCTCCAAAGTGTTTAAACATCAACAAGCCAGTTTTAAAATGTAAGCATATATTATCTTCTAATCCACATTGGAAGGTATCAACTCCCGGAATACTTTATTTTCACAGAAACTTTAGCTTTTAAAGGTTACCTACTAGGAGCTAAATCCTGGATTGCAACACTGTTTTTAAGGAGCTCACATTCTACTAAGAAGTAAATTGACAAGTGCCACACAATGTTCTAAACACAGTGACAGAGGGAACCGAGACGCTAGGCACACACTTCAGCCCGAGGCGGTGATGCGCCTCCCGTCTCAAGGGTGGACAGGAATTAGTGACACAGGGGAGTGCCAGGGTCCAGCAGTCTGCTTCTGCATCCCAGATCCTGGCTGACCTTGTGACTGGCTTCAGTTGACAGGATACAGAGGAATCGAGGCCTTAAGATGATCTGCAGGCTTCTGCTCTCTCTTGAAACCCTCCCACACACGTGGACAAGTCCAAGATGGCCAGCCACCCTGATGGTCCCAGCCACCAACCAGCTAATGCCCAGAAGCAAGGTTGTCTAGGTGACCAGCAGCTTCCCACAAAATGGGTGAGTCCAGCTGAGCCCAGACTAACTTGCTGACCCACAGAACAGTGACCCACATAAACTATTTACTTTACTTCACGGAGTTTTGGAGGGGTTTGTTAATATAGCAATTACTGACCACAACAGAAGGCAACTGCTTTGGCGAGGGACTGATTTATGCTCATGGGAAGAAGCTTGTGAAGAAAGAGACACAGACTAACAATTCAAGAGATAAACAAAAAAAGTCAAGTCCTTAAAGGGAAGAGCCTTGTTCGTTATGACATTTATATCATCAATAAATGCAGATATGGGTCAGTAGGCAGATTTGGAGACAGGACTCTGAAAAAGTGCTCATTGAGGGGGCTCTGTTTTCCCTGTGGAGCCTTCTTGGCTTCCACCCAAACAGGAAACGCACTCTGATACGCTAAAGACTCTCATTCAGAGGGCACGTCGGAACATACACAGGCTTTGGAGCAAAAAAGGGCAGGATTCTCCTATGTACTAACCCTATGACCCAGGGCAAAGTACTGAACTCCCTGAACTTCAATTTCTTCACTTTCGGTTAGGAATAACACCTCCTTCCCAGGATGACTGTAACATGTCTGGAACAAAGTAGGTGCTGAATAAACGGTAGCTACTTTTTCATTATGAAAAGGTAACCTCGTTTTGGTGAAAAATCCTTTGCAAATGGAAGCATCCTGATAAGGCTCAAAGGTACTTCCCATCCCCCCATATAAATTCTTATCAACATCACCCCCAAAAGAAATGCCCAAGAAAAAACTCTATGTGCCTATGTGTGTGCATACCCTCATTACTAGCACAACCCCAGTTTCTTTATTGCGTGGGCTTATTATTATAGCTCTGTAGCACTCTCATAAAATTTCAACTGAAAAGTTCCCAAATAATTTTGGAGAAATGGTCTCTATTTTTCACATTGGCCTTCAGGATGATTTTCTTCTTCAACTACTGTGACTTTCTCACAATCCTCCCATATAATTACATGTATTAAAACATCATTACCTGTAATCGGAGCAATGAAAAAATATGGCCTTGATCATTAACTAACAAATAAACCCTTCAGTACCAGTACAAACAGTGTACTATGGAGGCCAGGCTGTGAACAGGAGAAAATAAAAACTAATTTTGTCTTTGCTTAAGAGAAAGTTCTCCCTTGATTGGAATTGTTAGTGATGAAAAGTATAAACAAAAGAATAGAATGTCCCCAATCATTTTTCACACTGTACACCCAGGCTCACATTATATTTGCTTTACTTCTGCCCAAATCAAAAGGTCCCTTTCTGTCCGCCTCCCTCCTCACCTCTCAGCTCTACTGCTGAAGGCTCCTGCTTCCCAGGACACTGTGCTTTTCCCGCCTTCACCCTCCTCTGATTTTCACTTCCCGCCTATCCTTAGTCTTTTCACACACTCATGGAATTCCACTCTCATGCTTTCTATCATTCTTTTCCTTAGAATGATTCCCACATTTATATCTTTCAGCCCTGATTTCTCAGTAGGTTCAAGGGACATAATCTTATAGGAAGTATATAGTCTGCCTGATCTCTTTGGTTTCTGGAAACTAAATTGACCCACTTCACACAGAATGACTACTCAGCATTCTTTCCATCACTCATTTATTTAATAAATATCAGGTGCCAAATGCATGCCAGTCACTAGAGGCACAGCAAAGAACAAAATACAACTCTAGCCCCTAAATGGCCCATTTCTACTTGCTGAAGGAAACAAAAATTCTGGCTGCAGAAAATCAGAAGATGAATAAAATAATGTGGTTCATATTCGCAATAAATATATACTTACTGCGAAGGCAGATATAAGCACAGTCATGTGAGAAGGGCACAATATGCTGGGCCCCGCTTTCATAGAGGCCACTAGAGTATCAGTGTAGGTAGAACCTAAGTTTGAGTTTTAAGTAGCAAAGATTAATTGGCACCATTTCATACCAGCTCTCTTAGTAGTTTAATAAGTCAGCCACCCAACGTGAAGGATGAAGCTGGTGACAAGGTAATAGAAAACCCAACTGGTGCATGTGAAGACCAAATCTGTAACTTGACCTTGTGGGCTAGGAACACCAAATACAAAGACAACAGATGGAAGTAAGCAAGTGTTGACAATAAAATGAATATTGCTTTGTCCCACCCATCAAATACACAGAGATTTTTACAGTGCTGAGTTATAAGAGAGACCACAGAGGCATGATCGATTATAGCAATTTATCTATGAGCTGGAAACTGGTACAATGTGTTTGGGAAGTGATTTCTTTATTCTAATTTGTATCCAGACCATAAACTAGTCACTGCAGCTCAAAGAGAAAAGCAGGCTAGTCTCTGTACATCCCACCTCAGAAACACATCCTCCCGCACACTAAACATGCCCGAAACAACACGAGGTCATCCCTTTCAAGTCTGTCCTTCCACCCATGTTCCCCATCTCATGACATGGAATCCCCAGGCAACCAGTTCAAGTCAGTGATGTAGAAAACACCCTTTACACATCCTTGGCCCTCATCACCTCACTGTCTCAAACACCCATCCATATAAGGCTCAGTTAATCCTTCCAGTTTGTTACCCATTTACGAGCTTCTAACTCTAGGGCCACTACTGTAGTCTAAGCCTGGATTACAACAAATTCCCTAGCAGGATTCCTTGCTTCTCCTCTTACACCTACTAACCATATTCTACTGCTGCTCAGAGCAATATTCAGGAAACTACAGTTGGATTCCCCTGCAGTAAGCCTTCAGCAGCTTATCATTACAGTTGGAATGAAGACCAAACTCTTCACCATAACTCAACACTTGTGCTTACTAGTGCCCTGACCACTTCTCTGGTCTCATCTCACACTGGTCTCTGCCTCGGTCACTAGCCTCCAGCCACATGGGGGCTCCCACACCAGGAGCTCCAGGATTACAGCATAAATAGCCAAGGGCAGAACTGTCTTATCCATTTTGATCACCACTGAATACCCACAGCCTAGCCGAGTGACTGGCATACAGTCAGTGCTTAGTAAGTATTTGACCAATGACTCAAGATTAGTATTTTTTATTACATCTTGATTATACAATAAGTGGACTGAAAAGTTCTGAATACTTATGAGATGTTTATCTCTAAGAATTTGTCCTGCAATTGTAGAAACCTTCCCCAGGACACTATATTGTTCCACTTGCCATTTTTAGTTCCAGAAGTGTTTATAACATTTATCTCAACTTTACAGAAATTAACCTCTGATCCATTTAAAATGTATTAATAGGCTATTTTGCTAGTACTAGTTGATTTTTTAAAATGGCATTTTAATTATGTAGTAATACACACCAAAGTTGTGACAGATAGAAAATGAAAGACTTCTTGAAATATTGATAGGAAAATTATCCATATTTACTTTTAATGAGAAATTAAAAATTTAACAGGTATGTAATAAGAAAAACTAAATGGCTGGAACAAACAAAAGAAACTGAATTCATAACTTGGGAAACCAATGTGTCTCAAGGGGGAGAGAAAGGAGTTCTATAAAAAAGGAAAAGAAACTAATTGTGGTGATTTTCAACTCTACTTACAAAGTGGGACATATTTCATCATTATCATTTAATAGGGAGGTATATATCTCAACTTTCAGATTAAATGTTCAAGAACAATTTAGAGCATTAACTTGCAAGAATATACAACAGTTATAAATTATATATCCAATTTGGCATCGGATAGTAACCAAATTAATTTCACAAGAAAGAAAGAAATGACAGAGTCTTAATGGGAATAATAAAATGCTATTCTGAAAACAGCCTTCCATATCACTAAAAGTGCAACAACTCTTACAATTACTGATATTTTTTTAATTGTGTGTTTTTCTTTAAGACTCAAGAAAAGGCCAATCACTACATATGTGAGATTAATTAATGCTATTGCCATTACTACTATTTTCATGCATGTGGTAAATTTCATTTAATAATAGTTCCATATATTTTAAGTATATTACCTGAAAAAGTCATAGAGGAGAGAGTAGGTTTGTTCAATTCATTTGGCAAGTATTTATCAAAGGCTTACTATTTCTCAGGCTCAGTACTTTGCTAATGCCTGATTTTCTAGATGCTTATGCTTTGTTTTTTAAAAAATTGAGATATATAAATCACATACCATGAAATTCACTCTTACCGTGTATGATTCAGTGTTATTCAGTATATTCACAGGTTGTAAAATCAACACCACTATCTATTCCAGACCATTCTCATTATCCCAAAATGAAACTCTGTGCCCATTAGCAGTCACTTCCTGCTCTCCCCTCTGCTGAGGTCCAGCCCCAGCGGTCCAGGGGTTCCCAAAAGTGTGGACAGAGTCCGCAAAGAATGTTCAGAACTCTCTAGCTTTCCTTAGTCTCCGTGAATCTTCCCTGTGCCTGGCTGAGGCCACAGAGAAAGATCCCAAGGCACCTGAGCCTTTATTTTATAGTGAGGGGTAAACAAGGTAGTGGTTTCCATAGTTACACAGTTCTTGTGAGTTTCACTTGTTTTGGCCACTTCCTGCACCTCCCTCAGCCCATTAGCTTCCCAGATAAGATCTAGAGAGCCTCATAAGGTCAAGCCTAATTATGCTAAGAGGACTGTGCCCTCTAAGCTGGGAATTGTTTGTGACTTTGCCCACAGGTCAGTCTGAGGCTTAACCCTATATCAGCTCCCCACACCCCTCTACCCCAGTTCCTGGCAATCACTAATCTACTTTCTGTCTCTATGGATTTGCCTATTCTAAACATTTCATATAAACTGAATCATACAACATGTGGCCTTTTGTGTCTGGCTGCTTTCATTTGGCATGTTTTCAATGTTTATCTGTGTTGTATCATGTATTAATAATATAGTAGTTCCTTTTTATGACAGAATGACATTTCATTATAGAGAGATACAACACTGACTTGTCCATACATCAGATGATGGACATCTTGGTTGTTTTCACTTTTCAGCTATAGTGAATAGTGCTGCTATGAGCATTCATAAACAGTTTTTTTTATAGAAACATAGATTCTGTTTTCAGTTCTCTTGGGCACATACCTAGGAGTAGAATTGCTGGCTTATTTGTTAACTCTATTTAACTTTTTGAGGAACTGCCCAACTGTTTTCCAAATTTCTGCACTCTTTTACATTTCGCAGTGTCAGAGATCTCCAATTTCTCATCTTCATCAATACTTGTTTTTATCCAGTTTTTAATCATAGTCATCCTAGTGGGTGTGAAGTGGTATTGATTTATATTTCCATAATGACTACTGATGAGCAAATGCTAAAACTTTCATTGCTTAAAACATAATATAGACCCACATGCTCACAGGTACACAGAACCATACAGACAAGCTCGCTCTCTCTCTCTCTCTCTCTCTCTCTCTCGCTCTGTCTCTCCTTCTGAAACAGTTTAACAAGCTCCGGTCAAAAGAATGCTTCAGAAAGAAAAATGAAACTACAAAGACATTGTTCAGGTTCAACTGCAAGGATGTCAGCACTTCCCTCCCCTGTGATGTGCTGTGTTGAATGGGAATGTAGTCCAATAGCAGGGGCAGGGCTTGGAGACCAACACATTCAACTACAGATACTGTAAAATCGCTTTTGAAAGAAACAGAGGGCTAGTGTGCTTTATTGCTACAAACAAAGCAAATATGCTATAGAAATAGCAGACTCTTTATGCTAAAAATAAAAACTCCCTCTGCTTTTTAAATTACAAGAGTTGGACAACAAATCAGTGCATCAAAAATACATGAACTTGGTCAAACTATACACACTAGATGCTTTTTTCTCTCTCTCTCATTCTGTTTCAAGACAGTCTACTCTCTCTAGGAATGAACTGAACTGACCAATTCTTCTCCTGTAACTCTCTCAGGAGTCTTATCATTCATGGCTTTCAAATCCTAACATAACAAATTATTTTCTCAGCTTGTTACTATAGGACCAATAAGTAAGAACTTTT
Organism: Myotis yumanensis; assembly: GCF_028538775.1. Classification (NCBI taxonomy): domain Eukaryota; kingdom Metazoa; phylum Chordata; class Mammalia; order Chiroptera; family Vespertilionidae; genus Myotis; species Myotis yumanensis. Next base: position 27,474,640 of record NW_027223759.1, on the reverse strand, counting down.
TAGTCTAGCACAATAATAAAATTCTGTTTTCCCAATAAAATTGCTAAGCATAATTTTTTCTCCTACTTAGTGTAATTTTTTTCCTACTTAGCGTATTTTTTCCCTAAAAGGCATTAGCTTCCTTAGGCCCCAAGAGAACCTAACTACAAAATGCAGATTTTCAAGATAGTTTTTGAAAATAAGAAAATTGTATAGTATAATATGTATTTGCATTTAATGCACAAGAATTTATTAATGAAAGACTTCAAAGTAACTTGTTTCCACTTTTCAAATACATGAATGTATTTCAAAAAGCTTATAGCTTATGTGCAATACATAATTGGTATATGCAATACATAGTTGTATGTATAACATGTAAATTATGATTTTAAAACTTAATATTTAAATATTAAATGCAACAGCTTCACATCACTACACTGTGTTCAATTTATCACAACACATCAGCTACCTGAGTTGATTGGTCAATGGGGATCCTGGGAGTGCAGGGAGGAATCTCCATCCGAGGACAATAAGAGGCCCTGTACTCGTGGAAGACAATCAAATGAATGAAAACTGACTTCATAAATAAAAAATGAAAACTGGAATCCAATTATATGAAGACGGTAATGGGAATCTAGTCTTTATGAATATTGTGCCACTCTCTGTAATTACATTCCAGCATGTATTCAGAACTATCTACAACTGGGACTCTGTTCCAAGAGAAATTGAGAATTGAGAGCATTTTCCTCTTTTGAGGGTTGCTGAGACCCCCATTTATACAGTAGTTCTCCACACTCATACACTTCATCGTTATAACCACATGAGAAATTGTCTCATTTGGCTCCACATAACCATTAACTATCTCCCTAATGCCAACTGGCTAAATCCCTCTAATTTTATACTACCAGATTTAGAGTTCTTAAGATACAAGACTTCCTCCCCGCCCCCCCCCCCACCATCATATACCATCTCCCCAAATGAAAACAAAAGTTTCCTTACCTTAGTGAGACACTGTCCAACTGTCCTTTAAAATAGTCTGCCTTAAATATAAATGCCATCCATGTGGAAGGCAGAATACCTGACTGCTGGTGAGTTAGAATTTAAGACCACTAAAGTAATAGAAGTAGAAGAATGTTCCAGGCAAGTAAGCAACCACTATTAAGGGCATATGTTATGTGGTGACAAACCTCACTGAAGACCATGCCCTATCTCCTAACAGTCTTCCCTCAGTCGACTTTATACAATACTTCACTCGATTTGATTTAAATCCAATCTCATCATGTTATCCCCTGCCCCAATCCATCATGCTTTCTCACCTATAACAGCTTTCTGTACTTCATCATGAGATTGAACAGTGTTATGGTTAATAGAATAAACTCTGGAGCCAAGTGGCCTGAGTTTGATTCCTGGCTCAATTGCTTGGGCATAACTTTGGGCAAGTTCTCAACCAATTTATGCCTAAGTGTCTTCATTTATAAAACAGATGCTAAATAATAATAAACCTGCTTCATGGAGTTGATGCGTTAGCTTATGTAAAACATAATAAGCACTGTATAAGTATTAGCTGATGTTAACTCTTTATCACCTGATCAACTTCAAGGCTTTCAGCCCAGGGTCCAATGTCTTACAATATTTATATACCTTCCCAATAATAACATATATGTGAAATTATTGATAGTTTACAAAGGAATTGTGTCATTTGTTTCATTTAATTCTCACAATCCTGTGAAGACAATTAGTTCCACATTATCTACTAGCTGGTCTACACAGCACTTGCCAAGAAAATCATTCCCTGCCCTGCCATCTTTCCTGAAGGATGCCCATGTGAGAAGAAGCTCAATGGAGCTTCTGCCCTGGAGACTTTCCAGGGATTCAAATTTCAGCCCTCAGCTTTCTCTGTCCAAGGTGCTTAATTAAGTGGGGCCATCTCCTCAGATAGGCAGCCACATGGGGTACTCTTACCACCAGAGGTCACCAAAGTGAACTTCACACACATCCCCTACCTTATATTGTAAGTCTGACCATTCCAAACATAACTGCCCCATTTGGTGGAAATCCTTTCTGCAGTTTTGGTGTGGAACCGTAAAAGAAAGACCAAAATTGCATGTGTCTTATATAGATAATTACTGAGGCAAAATTAAGGTGGTAGCTGTGAAAAGATAAGTTTAAATTAAATACAGGAAAGTGGTTTCAAATGATACAATCACTTATTCTAAGCCATAGAAATACCTTCCCAACGCAATAAATGGAATCTCCAAAAGAAATGGTCAAGTCAGGCCTTGGTAATCAGCTCTATCCTGGAGTGTAACAATATCCGGGAAGTGATAAGATCGATCGACTGCTTCTGGAAAACGCTAGATCAATTTCACCAGGAGGGACTGTGGCGCAGTACAAAGTACACAAGGCTAAACACAAGACTTCAGCTTCTACCTGGCCCTGCCACCAAGAAGGGGGTAGAAAGGTGTGAGAACTAAAAGATAAAACAAGCAAACAAAAAGCCATCAACACTATTAGCACCAAGACCAAGCTTTGCTACTATACTGAGGACTGGCTGCTGAGGGTAAGAAATCTTAAGGAATAATCAGCTGGTCTCAGGTAAAGGCAGAGGACTCGGGAAAGGAATGGCAGATTTAGGAAATGCTCTGAACTAGTTCCAACAACAACTGGCTGTGTGTGTCAGCTGAATGCCAGTTAACTTACACAGAGCAAAGGAAATGAAGATCCACAATTCATTCATTCCAAGGGACTGGAGTTTTGCCAAAGTGAAAGGAAAGGGCGAGGCTGTGGTAGTGGTGAGCAGTCTACGGGCGACTCCTGGCAATTTGAAACTTTAGGTAAAAAGCACAAAGAGTTGATTAAAATGAACTGGGCAGACTATTCCCCAGTAAGTCAGCACTTCCTCCCAGCTGGTTCTGCTCCTAGCTTGGGGGTCCTGAATATCCAAGATCATCAAACACTTAAATGGTCTATTTCTTCAGGTTCAGTTCGGTTAAGTTGCTCTGCACCACAAAAAGCTCAGAAAGCTGAAGTATAGTCTAAAGACTGAAATGTTCTCCCTAAGCACAGAGACTGAGACATAGATGGAGAAAAAGACAGAGAGATGCAGAGGGGAAGAGAGAGACCAAGAGGAAAACATCTATCAATTCTGCCTGGTGAAAGAAAGTTTAACTTCTCTCAGAATTAGAAGAGGCTAAATTTTAACAAGGTCACCAATATAATCAGACAACAAAGTAACATACTGACCATCTATTAGGCCAGGTAGTTTTTAGGCTCGGAGGGGAAAAAGGACAAAGTGCACACAACTGCTGCTGTTTGTTTGTTTAATATATTTTTATTGATTTCAGAGAGGAAGGGAGAGGGAGAGAGATAGAAACATCAATGATGAGAGAGAATCATCGATCAGTTGTCACCTGCTCTCCCCCTACTGGGGATCGAGCCCACAACCCAGCACGTGCCCTTAATGGGAATCGACCTGGGACCTTTCAATCCACAGGCCAACACTCTATCCACTGAGCCAAACCAGTTAGGGCAACTGCTGCTGTTTTAAAGGAGTTCAGAAGTTGCTTTGATTATTTCCTGCACATCATTAGAGAGGCAGCCATGCTTAACCCTACCCGCCCCCGTCCCCCCAGGGTGACAAAGAGTGTAGATTCAGAGACAGAACTGCCCCAGCTTATCTTCTAAGTCACCAGAAAAGTTTGACAGAAGATTCTGCAGTTAATAGGAGCCCTTTTGTGCATACACATCCTTTTATTCATTTACTAGAGGCCCGGTGCACAAAATTTGTGCAGGGGGGGGGTGTCCCTCAGCCCAGACTGCACCCTCCCATTTAGGTGGGCCTAAATGGGCAGTCAGACATCCTTCTCACAATTCAGGACTACTGGCTCCCAACCGTTCACCTGCCTGCTTGCCTGATTGCCCCTAACCGCTTCTGCCTGCCAGCCTGATCACCCCCTAACCACTCCCCTGCTAGCCTGATAGACGCCTATCTGCTCCCCCGCCAGCCCGATTGCCCCTAACTGCCCTCCGCTACCAGCCTGGTCACCCCTAACTGTCCTCCCTTGCCAGCCTGGTCACCCCTAACTTCCCTCCCCTGACGGTCATCTTGTGGCAGCCTTCTTGTGTCCACATGGGGGCGGCCATCGTTGTGTGTTGGAGTGATGGTCAATTTGCATATTACTCTTTTATTAGATAGGAGGATTGTGGCCCATTTGCTGCGTAGCTTTCAAGCATCCTCCCTGGGATCAGGGAGCATTCAGAAAAGGACACACAGGCACAGGGCCTCTAATGTCACCTCACCTTGGATTTCCTAGGGATAAGAACATCAGGAAAGGGGGCCCTATAAAGGTCCCCTGCCCTGTAGACGCTGCCTAGAACAGTGATGGCGAACCTATGTCACACATGTCAGAGGTGACACACAAACTCATTTTTTTGGTTGATTTTTCTTTGTTAAATGGCATTTAAATATATAAAATGAATATCAAAAATATAAGTCTTTGTTTTACTATGGTTGCAAATATCAAAAAAATTTCTATATGTGACACGGCACCAGAGTTAAGTTAGGGTTTTTCAAAATGCTGACACGCCGAGTTCAAAAGGTTTGCCATCACTGGGCTAGAATCATGCATATCCACATGCGAAACCAGGGTGACAGCACCTTAGAAAGGTGGCCAGGCCTCGCTCCTCTCTGCACTTTGGGATGTGCATGATTAACTTTGGGAAAAATACTGAATGCAAATGTCCAAATTAGGTGTGCACATTCCATTTTCATACCCCCAACCCAAGCAGCTGCTTTAAAAACAAACACCTTTTGTAATCGCAGAATAGGAGACATTGCTAAAAGGCCCCTTGGAGCCCCAGCAATTAAATTGAAAACATTGAGTACTTAACCTTATTTTCTATTACTAACCTACGCCTAGTTTCCCAATCAGATCGTGTTTGCCTCTGAGTCTTCGCTCAGTGCTAAGTGGTGGCAAACATGGCTGGTCTATTTATTAGCTGTGTGACTTACCTTAGGCAAATTCATCAAGCCATGTCTGTTTACCCATCTTCAAATGGGTTGGTATGAGGATTCCATTAGCACACTCTTGATGAATGTAGCTACTTGTTATTATTATACATCAGTGTTATAGTTTAGGCTTCTCCCAGAAGCAGACTCTGAGACAAAGGTCTCTGTGCAACTAATTTATTTGGAAGGTGACAAATACCTTGATAGGGTCATGGAGAAGCAAGATAGGGAAGGCAAGAGCCAAAAATGTATGCACTGTTAAGCCAGCCATCACGGTGAGCACTAGCGCATAATCCCACCGGGAACCCTGGGAACTAGTAGAGTTATGCCTCAGTGCTATCCCCAAGACTAGGGGTCCGCCTTAACGCCCGTCCCTGTGGCTTGCCATAGCAGGCAAAACAGGTGTCAGGGGCCAGAGAAAGCACTCAGGCAAAGAACTTACAGCACTGCCAGCACCTCCCTGACCGGGCTCCGTCACTTCTGCTGCAGTACTTCAAACAAGCAAATTTGTCAACTGTAATTAATATACAGTATCAGGGAACAATTTGAGCATAATGCATATTTCGCTTTTGATTGTATTTCATCAGCAAGAAGTACCAGGTAGATGCAGAAAAGTATACCCAGCTGAAGCAAGCTTCACGGAAATCCACAAAATGTACACATTTGCACACCTCAATCCAGCTACCTCAAGTTCACAGATTGTATTATGAGCTACACCCATCAATGTCTGCCATCCAATTCCAGATAACCCTCCTTCCTCCACTGACAATAATTCACAAGTTGCAACCACTTCCATAGCAAAATTTAGGACTTTTTGAAGGGAGAGGGCTGTATTTATGGTAGCACTTGTATATTTTTGATTATATAAGGCGTAAAATTGTGCTACTATTTTATTAGGTTCCTATCTCTCTTTTTTTTTAATCCTCACCTGAGGATTTTTTTTTTTTTAAGAGAGATTGGAGGGGAGCAAGGAGTGGGAGAGAGAGAGAGAGAATCGATCTGAGAGACATATTGATTGGTTGCCAGGGGATCAAGCCTGCAACCAAGGTATGTGCCCTGACCGGGACTTGTTGGTCCATAGGCCGACGCTCTAACCACTGAGTCAAACCAGCCAGGCCTTTCTCTTCTTTTTAATGTACCACTGACAGAGTTTTGGGGTGTTTTGCTCCTAATACCATGTGCCCCATAAGCTCTGTGGTTTTTACTGCCTGATTGTGCTCAGAATGGTGAGTTTAGGAATGCGTATGTCATATTCTAGCAGAGCTGACTCTACCCCTAGTAGAAAGTGTGCAGGAGAGAGGACTGTCTACACCCAGCAACCACTGCTGCTTAGTCCTTATTATCCCACCTCCCCTCCATGTTTACCACCATCATCCCATTCTTCAACCAAATCCACCAAAGTTAGAGGCTCTCATCACTCAAATACTGAAAATACCACGTGCTCTGAACTTTCTTGGACAATTTGGAAAAGGAGGGGACAAATTCTCTCAACTTATCAAATATGCCCCTATTGTTACGTCTTCTCTATCAAAAGTTGTTTTTCCTTCCTTCACATGGAACTTAAAAACAAGATTCATTTAATTCAGGGCATTTGTTTATTTGACTGCACATCCTAAATGTGCCAGGTTTCCGTCTGATTGTAATTACTCAATGACACAGACATCTGTGTTTGGCCTGATGCTTTTACGAAGAGAATTCAGTGTAATATTCTGTTTGAGTATACCAGTTTCCTCAAAGCAGCACAGAGTAGAAATGAGAACCCAAGATCAGATGCTCCGACCACACATGCAGCACAGTGAACACGCTGCATTTACATGCATTGTGCACGTTTCGCTTCTAGACAGCACACAAGGTCAAACCCCTAACTGTCAGTTACAATAAGCTTCCAAACTTCTGGTCAATTACCTGGCTAATAATAAAAGACAAGGCTATGACATCATTACAGTTATAATTAATTTACACAGGTCAGCTTCCTGTTAATCAAATACATCTTTAAAAGCATTTAATTATTGTTCACCTAGAAAGCGACACCCAGCTCTGTTAAATGAAAAAAGCAACCTTGCTGGATTCAGCATGAAAGGCTGCCAGGCTGCTCTAAGGCACACAGGACAACAGGCTTCACAGAGCACACCCTGCACCGCGGGAAGGGCTGCCATGTTCACAGCCAACAGAAGCACAGGTGACGGGCAATGCGACACATCTGAAGAGTTTCCAAACACAAAGAAGTTGGCAGGAAGCTGGGGTAAACAGACAGGCTCTGGGAAAAGACATGTCCCAATGCTTTTTGTCACAATGATGCACAGGGCTGGCAATATGAACGTATGCAGAGTCTAGGACAATGTTTGAGGGCATGGTCTTTTTGGTAAGATCTCTACAATACACCACTTATGTGACCTTAGGAAAGTCATTTAACTGCCATTTCCCACCCGTAAAAGTAAATAATGCAGGCGTATTTGGTTTTGTGAGCATTAAATGAGATTATATTGAGATGATTTATGTTTATAAACTTAGAAATGATAGTAATTTTAACCCATATAAACAAATAAAGTAAAATAAGACATCAACAATTTTAAGTAGCTTTACAGTATTTTTATAACTTAGTAACCAATTAGCATTTTCTGGGTTTTCTATGATTCCACTTTTTTTTTTAAAAGTATGTTTTTATTGATTTCAGAGAGAGGAAGGGAGAGGGAGAGATAGAAACATCAATGATGAGAGAGAATCATTGATCAGCTGCCTCCTGCACGCTCCCTACCAGAGATTCAACCCATAACCCAGGCATGTGCCCTGAGAATGGATTCATGACCTCCTGGTTCATAGGTCGACACTCATACTGAGCCACACTGGCCAGGCCCACTTTCTTTTTTTCATCTTCACCAGAGGATATGTTTTTATTGATTTTTAGAGAGAGGGGAGGGAGAGAGAGAGAGAGAGAGAGAGAGATTGCCTCCCTCGTGTGCTCCAACCAGGGATCAAACCCCCAACCTAGGTATGTGCCCTGACCTAGAACTGAACCTGCAACCTTTTGGTTTAGAGGATGATGCTCCAACCAACTCAGCCACCTGGTCAGGGCTATGATCCCACATTTTTAAACCTTTTCATGCAATTCAATTACACACACATTATTTTAAACAATATGATGGGTGTTTGGAAGACACATGAAAGTAGAAGTGATTCTCTAATTACAATACATTTTATAATAAAATGTCAAACCACAGCTTTTGTCAAAATTGTCTTTAAATCATCACTACATTTGAAAATTTAATGATCCTCCATTTCAGGATTTAAAAAAAAAATCTCAATATGTCAGATGGCCAAATTTTTATTTTTCCCTCCTTTTTAAAGTGTTACTGTCTTAACAAAAATGATTAGGTTACCTTTATACATGAAAAATGAAACTACTGGATTTTGTACATAGTCCTGACTTTTGCTCCACAGCGAGGTGAATTAGTGCCAACTCCAATTTTGATCCATCACCACGTATGATTTCCAATATCAATCATAAGCCAGTTCCTTCTCTCACAGACTACAAGCTTTAGTGTAATGAGGGCTCATTAAAGTTCTTCCACTGACAGCCCATCAGACATAGGGCCTAAACCAGCAGACACAGGGAGCAGCAATGCCAACATCCCACCAACTCTCCCTTCAAGAGGATTTAAGTAATTCCACCCTCCCAGTTGCTCCACGCCAGATTTCTTTGTCTACCTAAAATCAATGAAAAAGTGATAGCCACCACACCCTTTAAATTAATGTGTGTAAGGACTGTTGGTGAATTATTTATGTAACCGAAATCTGCCCAGCATAAGAAATAGTCAAGACTTCAGAGATGTTGTTTCTGCTCCCAGAAAGCACACAGGACGTCCACTAATTACTAGGTGGTAGGGACAGCGTGAGGATTTTGCCTGCCCAGCATCAATACCTCATTCTTTCAGTAATAGCAATCTACCTCAGACCTTCACTGGATGTGGTCCTGAGGGGACCAGCAATCAAGAGGGCTAGTGACCAGAATTGGAATAATAACTCTCTCCCTGGAATCTAAAACTTGTGTAGAGACACTAATACCAACGACTCCTGGAGTTGACACTCAGATCATTACTAGTAACTTAAAGAATTTTCCAACCCTAGCTGGTTTGGCTCAGTGGATAGAGCGTCGGCCTGCAGACCTGAAGGGTCCTGGATTTAATTCTGGACAAGGGCACATGCCCAGGTTGCGGCTCCATCCCCAGTAGGGGGTATGCAGGGGGCAGCCGAACAATGATTCTCTCTCATCATTGATGTTTCTAACTCTCTCACCCTCTCCCTTCCTCTCTGAAATCAATAAAAATATATTTTTTAATAAAAGAATTTTCCAATCTACTAGGTCTATGCAAACCTTGAGACCCCACCAAGCTGCTGTCCCATGGCCTGGCGGTTTGGCTTTTCTGTCAGTTCTCTGAGCTTACCCATACACTTCCAATATCTTGCCCTTAAGTTATCTGGATGAGCTTTAACTTAGTTTTGTTGTTTGCTGTCAAAGAACCCTACCCAGAATACTATGGCATTTGCCAAGGACTGGCAAGCAAATCCTAGTTTACCTCAAGCATTACCAGCTCTCATTTTCTACTGCGTACAATAGCCCCTAGGGTATAAAGCAGTACCTCAAAGGTCTGCTCCAGGCATGCCCTAAAGAGAAAAGAGTGCACAGTGCAAGCACGTGAGTGTGAGAGTAACTTCTGCATGAGTAAGGCAAAGACCTCTCAAAGTCATATAGTTAGTGCATAAACTTGGACACTGGGTGAAGAATATCAACAGGCCTCTAGTTTAATAATATCTGAACATCCACTAAGGGACAAGCACTGTCCTTTTAGGCAACCATAGCCTAGAAAGAGAAGCAAACACACAAACAGCAACAATATAGTGTGATAAAGAACTATAATAGAATTGTATATAAAAGTGCATGGAATGTTTAGAAAGTAGCAAAACTAAAGTTTTGTATGATGTGTTGGTGGAGAAATAAAGGAAATAATGGGGCAGGCATTATCCTGCGGGCAATGGGGAAGGAGATGAAGTGACCAGTGAAATTCATAGTCAAAAGTTGTGGAGCAATTTCACAAAAATAAAAGATTTAAGTCATCACTTGGTGGATATACTTGCATAGCTACAAGCTGGAAATTTAGAAATCTATAAGGTTTCGTACTAATACAAAATTAACACACCTTGAAAGAAAGGAGGAAATCTTGAAAACTTTGGTATGAAGGCAGGGACTTCTGCTACAGGGCAATATGCACATATATTTATTCCTCCATTTTTTCAAACTTAGAATCACAACTGATTCATTATAACACATAATTGCAAATCGCTGGTATTTGTAACATAAAAACTGTATCAAAACTTCTTTCGGTGTTGCCCAAGAGACTTTTCTCAAGGAGAAAAAAAATCCAAAATTAGTAGAAGCTGTCAACTCTCTCCCTATATATTATGAATATAGAATTGAAGTAATTGTAATATGTATATAAATTTTACTCGTAACTCTCCTGATATTGACACTTTGAATTAAAAATGCAAAAGCAAGTTAACACCATGGAGAAATAGCTGTTATTCTTATGACAACACTCTTGGAGCTGAAGCCAGATTTGCGGTCAAATCTGGATGCCATCGCTTACTGGTACGTGACCGCGGGCAAATCATATAATCAATCCTGCTGAGCTTCTTTATCCAGAGATGAGAAAAACTTCCCTTACTTCCTGGAGTCATTGTGAAGACTAGATGAAACAGCATATTATGCAAAAACAAGAAGCACACCCCCAAAGTTTATTTTCCATTCTCCCTTCCTCTCCATAAAGTAATGAGCTCCCCCCGCCCCCATGGAACTAAGCTTTATTGCTTTATAACTATTATGTGCATGTACTAGTAACAATGTCCAAGAAAGTAGATGGTAACTAACACCAACATGGAAACCTGAATGCATGTGTGGTTGGCTATCATCTAGATCCCAAAGGGCTCTTGCACACTATCTATTGCTTCCCAGAATTCGATACATTTTCTTTTCTGAATACAGCCAAAATTATCCACAGGCTTTGTAATGTCACCATCAGGATGCTGCACAGAGCAGCTGGTTGATTGAAAGTGACTGCCCCTCCCCCACACTCCAGCTGTCACCAGGAAACCCTCAATGTGTAAAAAAAGACAAAGCAATATTACTTCCCCTATTAATAACAATCTGATTCTTAGCATTCATTGAAATTATTTTTCTTATGAAAGCTCATTATTAACTAAAAATTAACTCTAAGAAAAACCCTTTATCATATAAATGCAAACCAGCTTCTTCCATACAACAAAAAATCCCAGGGGCAGTAAACACAAGTAATGTATTTCCATGGACTCCTTGTTTCTTTTTCCTTGACTCATTTGTAATGCTAAACAACAGCCAGTTAAAATATTAAATAGCTTTAACAGTGATACAGCTGCCATACTTGAGGGATTAAAAAAAAAGCTTAGATGATTTCTCAAAAAAAAATGTGCACAGACATCTCTCTATTTTTATAAAATATGGGTCAGACTAAAGGTTGGATTTTGTTTTAAGTAATCACTCCTCTGCATGAGAAGCTATACTACCTGTTTAACATTGCTGAAAACCTTGGGCATTGTTTTCAGAACACGTCTGTGATTCCTATCCACAAGAATTCTTCCTGCCATGACTTTCTTAGGTGTAGCTCATCTCCTGAGGATTCTTATCCCTCAAACAGAGTTTCAGACCAGTGACCTGGACTCCTAGGTCCCAGGGACATGCCTCAGGTGTGTCCCTGCAGAGGCTCTGTGCCCTTTATTAAAGCCTCTCATCTCCTGAGCGCTACAAGTGAGATTCTGCTAAATAAGGTTCCCTGCTTTTAAAAATATCTGAGGCCCAATGCTTGGATGACAACTGCAGCCTAAAAGGAAATCATTTTAAAGCATCATTTCTATCTTTTTAAAAGAATGTTTACATAAACATGCATATATCTAACTTTACATGAATGTATAGATTTACCCCATCTCCATATTACAAGTAATTATGACCTGGTATGAATCCTTTCAAGTATTTTCCATGCTCATATATTCATATGTGTATATATATACACTAGAGGCCCAGTACACGAAATTCATGCACTGGGGGGCGGGGGGGAGGGGGGTCCCTCAGCCCAGCCTGTGCTCTCTCACAGTCCGGGAGCCCTCAGGGGATGTCCGACTGATGGCTTAGGGCCACTCTCCACAGGGAATGGAATAAGCTGGCAGTCGGACATCCTTAGCACTGCCTCGAAGGTGGGAGAAGCTCCCACCACCGCCACTGAGCTCACCAGCCGTGAGCCTGGCTTCTGGCTGAGCGGCTGGCGCTCCCCCTGTGGGAGCGCACTACCAGGGGGCAACTCCTGTGTTGAGAGGGACTGGGCCAAAACCAGCTCTCTGATATCCCCCGAGGGGTCCTAGATTGTGAGAGGGGGCAGGCCAGGCCAAGGGATCACATTGGTGCATAATCGAGGCCTGGGAGGGACACGGGAGGTTTGTGTTCAGTGCATGTCATAGCAAGCAGTTGAGCGGCCTTAGCATATCATTAGCATATTATGCTTTGATTGGTTGACTGGACAAATGGACAACCGGACACTTAGCATTATTAGGCTTTTATTATATAGGATATATGTACATATATATATATATATATATATATACACACACACAAATAAACTTTTATCACTTTGAAAAAACGGAACAAAAATTTTCACTTTGCTATCTGTCATTAAGCATCCATATTAAAAAATAACAATATCAGAGCTAATAGTACTATCTTATACTTTGGTGCATATTTTTAGTGAGGTCTCATCTCCTCTAATATAGTGTCCCCTTCTATAACTGATTGTCCCTATTAATTAATTGAAGAAACTTAAATATTAATCACCCCTGACTTTTAGCTTCCAGTAAGCACCCCAAAAAGTCTTATGGAAGTTGCTCTGGATGGTGATAAAACTAGTGTTTTTTCTACCATGTTTAGAGTTTTAACTTTCTCCAAGTGTTGGCTTTCTTTGGTTCACTATAATGTGAAAGGTTTGACTTTTCACTTCAGCATCTTTGATCATTTAAAAAGAAAAGCAGTGCAGTTAGGTAATAAAACCACCTCATTCATAAGAGGAAATGAATGGGATAAAGTTAGGTTTGAGGTGGTAACTACCTTTTTCTACTGTCTACCATGCAGTAGTGATTGAGCTTCTATGCCTAACACCTGGTGGACATGTTTTGCACTTCATTTCATTTTATCCAATGTCCGGAGGCAATCACACACCATGACCCTATCTGATAGGAGAGGAAATTAAGGTTGGGAGGATGTTAACTTGTCTAATGGATAGAATCAATAAGCAGCCGAGGCAGGGTTCAAAGCAGGGTTTTCCTGACCCCAAACCCCTGCTATAGATCTGCCTCTTTGAAACAGAGGACAGGAAAATGTGGGGGCCTTTGGAAAATGAATGCTTCATAATGGGGCAGCACTACCAAAATTATTTATAGCAGCTGATATCCGATGTGACTCCTGTTTATCTGAAAACTCTCTCACCCACGATATCCAGGAGCCATGGCAAGGCCTTGGGAGCAGTGTGCTCTAATCCAAGCCTCTGGTTAGGCCACAGGGTGGCACTGACCCTTCTCAACACTGGAATGAGTCTAGGCTTTAAGGCACCTGCTTCAAATCCTGAATACTTCTCTTTCTCCCCCAAAAGCCGCCCCATGGAAAAGGAAGGGGAAAGTTGTGAGTAACACTGTAACTGATGATCTGCAAAAACCACAGGTGGCTGGCACTCCTACCTTAGCTCTTGTGATGCTCCCAGAAAACAGAGGCATGGAGAACGGTGGGAGGAGGCCTTCCCTGCTATCTGGGCTGTACAGTCTGATGTGTGGGAAAGAAAGATAAGGATGGAGACATCTCCAGCCTTGTCTTATGCTTGCAAGTCACTGCTCCATCATACTCCTCATCTCTGCTCAGTTATCCACTCTACCTCCTTTACCAAATTCTGGGTCAAAAAGTATAACTCACCAAAACTGGTTTGGCTCAGTGGATAGAGCGTCGGCTTGAGGACTGAAGGGTCCCGGGTTTGATTCCGGTCAAGGACATGTACCTTGGTTGCGGGCACATTCCCAGTGGGAGATGTGCAGGAGGCGGCTGATCGATGTTTCTCTCTCATAGATGTTTCTAGCTCTCTATCTCTCTCCCTTCCTCTCTGTAAAAAATCAATAAAATATATATATATTTTAAAAAGTATAACTCAGCTGGAGACCAGAAGGCCAAAAATCTTTAAAGTACTTTTTAACAGTAACTTACGTGATTCTTAAAAATTCTCCAGCCACCACAGCACTGGTCTGAGATAGTACATATTACTATAACTTTGAACTGAATATCCTGCCTCCAATAAACAACCTTAATTCTGTAGAATATAACTGGGAAACCACAAATAAACAAATAAAATACCATCTAAGCGGTCATCACAATATCCTACAACCCCTATCTAACCCAATGAAGAACCTTCCACCACAACCTATGTATTGATTGTACAGTAATAACGGGTATTAAGTCACATCTCATCTTTGAGTATTTTCCATGTATGCTGGTGTTAAACACTTTTCCTGCACTTCACATTGAAGACGTACAAGCCCTAGGAAGTAACCTTTCAGTAACTTGTCCAAGATCCTACGCCCAGGAAAGGCCCCACATGGATCCCTTCCATTCTGTCAAATTCCACGGCGACTCCCAATGGCTATTCTTTATCGATATGCCAGTAATTCCCAAACTTTAGCACCCGGGTGCAGTGGGATCAACCGGAAAGCTTGTTGAAACAGATTTCTGATTCTGTACGTCCCCCAAATTTACAATTCCAACAAGTCCCAGACGGATGCCGATACTAGTAGTCCAGGGACAATTTAGGAAACCAATGCAGTGCTGCTCTTTGTAAGATGACCTCTTCCAAGCCTTGCCATACTGGCAGCACATGAGGTCTTTAAACTCTATTAGAAACTCTGACATATACATTTGAGACAGTAGACAGACTTTTAAGAAGACATTCCAAAGGGAAAAAAATAGAAAAGCGCAGCAAAGTCCAGCTGTCACTGAGTGTCCTGCAAAGGGACCTACGCATATAGATGGCTCAATCGTGACTAAGCCATGGTTCCTTCTGCGAGTACCTGATCCGGTTTGGGAGAGGCTTTGCAGGTCTGGGCGGAAAGGGCTAAAGGGGTGGGTGGATTTCCTCTGCCCCGTAGGAGAACACCACTCCTCGGGTTGGGGAGGTGGGGTGCGGGTTAGGGGGATGGGGTGCGCTTGCACACCACTAGCTCCGAGAACAGGAAATGACTGATCCAAGTGCACCCGAAAGTGAAAGCTGTTGCTGACGCAATGTCGCCGTAAGCTCCTGCCTTCAAAGAGAATCCCTTAACGCTCCCCGGAGCTGCCCCCACCCTGAGCGCGCGGCAGGTCGTCCTCGGCGGTCGGCCCAGAGGCGCGGGTGAAGAGCACCCGGCAGGGCCGCTCTAGGGAACGCCCCCCGCGATCCCCTATCTCCAGGGCGCCTAGGCTGCGGAGCCTGAGCCTCCCACCCGCACCCGCCCTGCCCCATCCCCTCCCCTGTCCCCGGCCCGACGGGGACGCCGACAGTCGCCCCGCAGTGCCCGCCCCGCCGCCGGCGCCGCGGCCCCGGGAAACGTCTAAAAAAACCGCGCAGAACCCACGCCGCGAACTGGACCAAACAGACGCGGAAACTCACGCTCTCTACGGCCCGCCTGCGTCCTCACGTCTGCGCGCGCGCGCACGTGCGTCATCACGCACGGGCGGCGTCTATCGACGCTCCTCTTCCCCGCGGCCAGGCTGGCGCACGCGAGACAGTGGGTGATGTGGCGGCGCGCCTCGGGCGGCCCGGGTTGGGGAGGGAGGGAGGGCTGTAAAGCGGCGGCCGTGACAGGGCGTTGGCTCCGAGGGCACCGTGTGGACTCATCCTGCGACTGCGAGTGGAAAGGGGGTGACCATTGTCTCCCCTGCCCTAAGGGACTGTCGTCCTCTGCCCTGTGTGCGTAGAGCAAAAGCAAACTAGCGACCTGCGTTGGAGGGACCAGACGTGGAGACCAGCAGCCAGTGGGCTGCGTGGGGGCCGCGAAACTGTCCTTCCCGGGCCCGGCCCTGCTGCAGGCTCCCCACCTGCTGCGAGGAGTCCGATGCTGCTGGTGAAGCGGATGGTGTGAGAGACACTTACACCTTCATGAGTTGTCAGACAGCATGAGAGCTGCCTGTCTCAGGGCAGGACCCACGGTTACCAAGGACGCCCCCCAAACAAGGTCGTGGGTGTACTTTTCACTCCCCAAAGCTTGGGTCTGCGGCTGCATTTCTCAGTGTGTGTGTCCATGTGAGGGCCTTAAGTATTGCAGTGAACGTATTTGATGCAAACCAGTGGCTTGCGTTGGAGGGACCAGACGTAGAGACAAGCAGCCAGTGGGATATTTCTCTTTCTCAGTTTGGCTTATTTCACTTAGCATGATATTTTCCAGGTCCATCCATGCTGTCCCAAAGGGTAAGAGATCCCCCATAGTACTCCATAGTGTAAATGTCCCACAGCATTTTTATCCATTTATCTACTGATGGGCACGTGGGCTGTTTCCAAATCTTAGATATTGTAAATAACTCTGCTATGAACATAGGGATGCATATATTCATTCTGATTGGTGTCTTGGAGTTTTTAGGATATATTCCCTGAAGTGGGATCGCTGGGTCAAATGGGAGTTTGTTCTTATCTTAATACTAGTGGCCCCGTGCACGAAATTCGGGGTGTCCCTCAGCCCGACCTACACCCTCTTCAATCTGGGACCCCTCGGGGGATGTCCGACTGTCGGTTTAGGCCTCTCGAAATCCAGGACCGCTGGCTCCTAACAACTCACCTGCCTGCCTGATCACCCCTAACCACTCTGCCTACCAGCCTGCTCGCCCCCCAACTGCTCCCCCCCCCCCCCCCCGCCTCCCCCCGCCTGCCTGCCCACCCTGCCAGGGCTCTGGGATCAATGGCAGAGCAGAGGCAGGCATTTCCCACCAGGCCTGGGCTGCACCATTAATCCCCGCCCACAGGGAGGCCCTGCCCACCCTGCGATCAATTGCTGCCCACAAGGAGGCCCTACCTGCCCTGCCCACCCGGCTGGGCTCTGTGATGGGCCCTCCCAGCCTTGGTGGCTTGCCTTGGCCCTCCCAGCCACGGCTTTGTCTGGCTTTGTCCAGAAGGTCCTCTGTAAGGTCTCCCGGTCTAATTAGCATATTACCCTTTTATTAGTATAGATATCAGATACAGAGGTGATTTTAAGGGAGCTACAAATCAAGAAGCTCAATACAATAATCTCATAAAAATGTTATTATATATGAGGATTAAGAACATACTTAGACAATTATATTTAATTTCAAATGTTGAAAAAGTTCATAGACATTTGAAAGGACAGAAAAAGTCTACCTGATACTGAACTCAGGTCTGGTTGCCAGCTGCTTTGAAAGCCAATACTTCAGAGACAGTATTTTAACAAAATTCAACAAACATTTATGGTAAAAACTCTCAAAAAAGTAGGATTATAAGGAAACTTTCTTACTCTAATAAAGGGCATCCATGAAAAACCTACAGCTAACACTGAGTGCTTTCTCCTAGATTAAAAACATAAAAAAAGTTGGCTGGCTGGCGTGGCTCAGTGGTTGAGCATCCACCAGTGAACCAGGAGTTCACATTTCGATTCCCAGGGCTGCAGGCTCGTTCCCCAGTCAGGGGCATGCAAGAGGCAGCCAATCAAAGATTCTCATCATTGATGTTTCTGTCTCTCCCTCTCCCTTCCTCTCTGAAATCAATAAAAATATATTTTAAAGAACTTTACTGGAAGTTTTAGCCTGTACAGTAGAGGAAACAAAAAAACTTAAAATACTTGTTAAGTAAGTTAATGAAAGTGCCAGGCACGTAATAAATATTCAATATGTGTTAACTGTTTTGATAGCTACTGTAGCTGCCATTTGTTAAGTGTCTATTATATGCCAGGCACTTCACCTCCATTTTATAAATGAGGAAACTGAGGGTCAGAGAGTCCAAGTAATTTGCCAAAGCTAACAAAGCTAGTAGGGAGAAGGATTGATGGTTCAGACTCTCTTTCTAATATATTATCTCTATCTCTGAATAGTAAATGTCTAGTACTGTGTGTCACTGGATGCATCATGGTCCATATACACGGTAATTTTTTTATTCATGTACATGTTTCATCAAGTTTTCATTGTTTCATTATCTAAATGACAAAAAAACTGAAATGACAACTATTCACTATCCATTTCAGAATTATTTTGAATGACTGTGTTTCAATTTTCTACATTTTTCTATTTTAGGAAATATTTTTTCTATTGAGTGTTTTAGGTAAGTTCTTTATTCTTGTTATAACTCATTATGATTATTATCTAAAAATTAAACTGATTTTATAGATGTCCTATTGATTTCAATTTTACAGAATAATAGGAATATAGTTTGAGAGCTCCTATTTCTTTCAAATAATAAATCCTAAATAAGTTGTTTATTTTCATAATCATTTTTAACAGCATTTTTCTTTTACATTTGCAAATGCCATTCTGTTTTTTAATCAACTAAAATTCTGATGCCTCCATGACTACAATGAATAATTTTACTCCAGCTGCCAAATCTCATTTTCTACATGCCATGTGAGGTTTCATTGGAGCCTTCCTAACCCACCACATCTCCTCAAATCTGGCACGATGTGTTTGTGCTTTATGAAAAACTAATTTAGATAATGAATTTTTAGAAAAGAAGAACTTAAGAATGTTCTTGGTAGGAAAAAGAAAAAAATGTTCCAAAAGGAACTTGCATCAAAATATGGGAGATAAGGCTGTAAGAATGCAGTGCAGATGACAGGCATTTTGGCTAACTTGCCTGTCAGCCTCTAGTCCTTAGGGGATTTTAGGACCTCCGTTGGACATATAAGAACAGATACACACAGCAGTATCTCCACCACTGCTTGCTAATACTTAAAATCCCTTCAAAAAGACCTTTCCATCCGCAATTAGACATAACATATTTAAAATGTAGGGCTGTTGAGGGAACCCTTAGGAGAGAATGAATTTCACTTGAAAGTCATGGGTCAATCTGTCCACCAGCAAGTGGCAATTCTGGGTGGTGATTGGAGGAAACTGGAGGCAGAGGCATCTTGGGTGGAGGAAATCTGGGACAAAAGACAGTTGAAATTTTTGCAAAGCTCTATCCAATCCTATATAATAAAAGCATAGTATGCAAATTGTCCCCTCGACCAGGAGTTCATCCGGGAGTTCGACCAGGGGGCGGAGCCGGAGGAAAAATAGAAGCCACAGGATGGTACAGGGGGTGGGGAGAATTTTGACATCACCTAAAATTACAGAGAGCTCCACCTCACAAAATTTAGATTTTTCTTGTCCTGTCATAATTTAACACACCTGACTTCTAACTGAAGTGAAAAAGTAGTTTTACAGCTCATTGTTTGTCTTAAGTTATGAGGATGCCAGTCTTTAAGTAAATGTCACATCACATTGCCAATTTTAAAAAAAATTATTTTCAAGTAATTTCAGACTTTATAGAATAATTACAAAAATAGTCCAGAGAATTTCTGTATATTCACAAAATGTTCAAAGTGTTAACATGTGTTTCTCCTAGTATGTCTATCCCCCCCTTCTCATTATATGCACACACAGTTTTTTTCTGACTCATTTTTTATAGCCAAGATTGCAGCCAAGATGCTCCTTTCCTTCCACATTCATTTTCTTACACACACACACACACACACACACTCACACTCACACTCACACTCCAAGGGTTCATTTGGTTTCTTTTTAAGAAAAATGTTATTAATATTAAATTTCCAGAGTAAATCTAGCACACTATTCTATCCATTGTAACTTGCCAACATTCAAGTTGCATGGGCTCAGTTATGAGGAAATGTTGACAGCTATTCTATTCTAGACCACACATCCAAATGTGAAGTAGAGCTTTTAAACAATAAAATTCAAATGACCCTTTGGGATGAACTGCCAACATGACTCAAACATTTCTTTCTTTATGTACACCAAGGAACAAGTATTCCAACAAAGTTAAATTCATTTGACTAAATAATAACCCAGAACCTTAATTGATTTAATGAATATAATATAAGCCATAAAGGAACAACTTATCAAGGATGGGGTGTGGGGCATGGTAATGAGTCTAATAGGCCATCGTGGATATTGTTGCATAGACCTTTAAAGCTATTTGGGGGCCTAGTGATGGTTTTTGTTTCCTTTTTTTTCTTTCTCTTTTTTTTTTTTTTTTTTTTTACTTATAATCAAGAAAGCATATAGAAAATTGGAAAGGGTACAGAATATGATTTTTGGCTCTGCCACTAGCTACTTTTTGGCCATTCAAACCCTCTGAAACTTAATTTTCTCAACTGTAAGATGAAGGACTCACAAAAATTATTTCTAAAGTCTCCTTCAACTCAAGTATTTTAATATTCTAAGATCTAGAAAAAAAATAGCATGTTAAAAAAAATCAGAGAAGACAGTAAGATATTGAAATGTGACTAGAAGAGTTGCAGAGCTGAAGAGAGATCTTGATAAAGAATCACCACCATAATCATATAAGAATAAAATGTTTTTGTTTTTTTATTTTTATTTTTATTTTTTAAAATCTTTAATTTCTTTATTGGTTAAGGTATTACATGGAATAAAATGTTTTTAAATAACTAAACAAAATCAACAACCATGGAACCAATTCAAGCAAAGAATAAGTTGATTATTTTTAATTTAAAAGAAAAGTATAAAAACGTTATTCAGTGCCTTTAAAACAAAACAAAACAGAAAACATTATTAATGACTAGAAGCCCGGCACACAATATTGTGAGTGGGTACAGTCCCTGGGCCTAGCCTGCGATCAGGGCCATCTTCCCCAGCTGCCAGCAGCCGGCCCTGCCCCCTCCCCCCCCCCCACCCTCCCACCACTACCCACCTCGGTTCCTCGTTCCTCATCTGGAGATGGGAGCCTGGCGGCTGGGGGAGGGACTGAGAGGTTGGCCATTTCTGCCTGCTCACCAGCCCCACCCCTGCTGCTGGTCACCCTTAGTGGGGTGACAGCCGGGGCAGGGGCCTTGGTCTGGCCCTGCCCACATCCCCCGCCACCCACCCTGGTTCCCTGTTCACCGTTGGTGATCAGAGCCTGCCAGCCAGGGAAAGAGACCAAGAGGTGGTCAGTACACCTCATAGTGACTGGTCGAGTGGTCGTTCTGGTTGTTCTGCCGTTATGGTCACTGGGCTTTTATTATATAGGACTAGAGGCCTGTTGCACGAAGAGATTCGTGCAATAGGCCTTCCTTTCCCCTGGCTGCTGGCACCGGTTTGCCTCCGGCACCCGGGGCCCAGGCCTTCGCTCTGCCCGAGTTCTGGCCAGAGCTGGCCCTGTAAACATCAGACTTCGCTGCTCCACCGGCCCTGGAGCCGTGAGGCCTCGCTGCTCCACCGGCCCCAGCGCCCTGAGGCTTTGCTCCACTGCTTGGAGCCTATGTATGCAAATTAACCACCATCTTTGTTGTTGGTTAATTTGCATATTGCACCCATTAGCCAATGGGAGGCATAGCGAAGGTACAGTCAATTACCATGTTTGTCTATTATTAGATAGGATTACCGCATTTGTAAGTAGCTTGAATTCAGACAAATTAAGCTTCAGTTCTAGCCCTAGCCGAGGGAATTTGTGATCTCACCAGCTTCTTAAGTGGGGCAATGATTCTTCTGTGATTTCTTTTTTTTTTTTTAAATACTAGTATGTTTTTTAATTGCTTTTAGAGAAAGAGGGAAGGAGAGAGATAGACATATCTATGAGAAACATCAATCGGATACCTCCTGCACACCCTCTACTGGGGATTGAGCCCTGCAACCCAGGCATGTGCCCTGACAGGAATCGAACTGGTGACCTCTTGGTGCATGGGGTGATGCTCCATCCACTGAGCCACTCTGGCCAGGCCATCTGTGACTTCTTGTCAACCTTGGTTGAGATAAGGCATAAAATGTATATCTTAGCGACTAGTCAATAGTAAGAGCTCAAAAAAAATGTTAACTATAAATCCAAACTCTCCATCATTCATATTCAATTTTTTGCTTTGGGAAGGAAAAGCAAGAGCATGCGAAGCAAAGAAAAAAGAGGATGGGTTACCAGATGACTAGAGGAAGAGCAGGAAAGATCAGACTGATGCTGGGGTGCTGTGTGCCCATCTTGAATTGCCCCATTTCATTAACACTGTTCTTTGGAATACCAGCTAACATTCTGGAAACTCATTTTTTGATGTGCTAATAGCTTTTGTGAACTTTTAGAAGTAAAAGTTAATTTTTTAAAAAAAATATTTGCTTTTCTGTGGACTTTCTTAGAGTCTGTACCTGAGTATTATAAGATTCAGCAAGAGTCTTAGGAGTGATGACTAGCTATTAGCTTAAACAATGCTGTGTCATAGATACTATATTCATTGCCTTACCTTTTGTTGGCTGGATAAAGTTCCTTAAAATGAAATGGAAACAAGGGTGCACTGCTTACTTTTTTAGGAAATTTTTCTTAGATCCTATGAAATACTGTTTAGTCAAGATCAAAAAGAGAGAGAGAGAGAGAGAGAGAGAGAGAGAGAGAGAGAGAATGAATGAATATGAATGAATCACCCTCACTGGTTAAAATAAAGGCCATTCATTTATTGAATCTCTGCCATGTACTTAGGCCATAAAACTACATTTATTCTCTGAATGAGTCTATGAAGTAGGATTTTTATCTTATTTTACAGATAAAGAACTCGGAAACAAAATCACACAGACAAAAAGTAAGAGGGTTGGAATGCAAACCCAAATCACTCGAATTCATCCATAGATCTTTAGCTGTCCTGGCGAAAAAAGACACTTGAATTGCAGGAGAAAAATAATACCATAACATGTAGTTTTCAAAATTAAACCTCGACTTGATATTTTATTAACAGATTTTTACCTTGAATTTTCTTGAGACTTGTTTTCAGGATACATGATCAGGGGAATAAAAATAAAAGGGAAAGGCTTATCTTTCCAGTGCTAGGTTATATTTAGTTTTGGGAAAGGGCAACCTGTTGTTCAATTTTCAAGCTCCTGCTAAGAAATAATATAAGATATTTTAACTACATTTTTTATGAAATATAGAATACCTTGCCCATTGAATATTCTTGGGCTGTTAAATCTGATTGGCTGAAGGTAAGTTTTTTAGAGTGGTTTTTAAACTATTATTTAATTTATTTTTTTGGTAAAATACTGTAACCATCTGTGTTTTCTGAAAGACAGCAGTCTCTATAAGCAGTATATTTCCTTTTGCTGTACAAAATACTCTCAAAATAAAATATGCACATCCATTCAACATGGCAAATTGTGTAGCCTCTTAGAAAGACTTGAGCTAGATTGGACCTCCTTTTGATTAATGGGCATTCTTTAAATGAATTAGCCCCGATTCTGCTCAGGAGCGTAGTCTGGCATCCCAGGGGAAAGCAGTAGAACTGGTCTGAATGTGGAATATCTGTCTTCATCATCAAATGCTGTTCAAAAGCAATTGGTTTTGAAGTACCCTTAAGACAGGGTCACACACTCCAGTGCCTGGAGGAGCTAGGCAGGAGATACAAATGAGTTGAGCGGGCTGGGTGGCAGGAAGCATCTGAAGCACCAGGTGACAAATGGCACCTGGCATTGGCCATGGTGTCAGGGAGATGACTTGGAGTTGTGGGATTACCACAAAGTGGCCACCGAGAGGGGCAGCTATCTTTCCATTTTGGCTGACGGAGGCCAGGTGGGAATCAGGGCCCCATACTCTGATTTTTAAAGAGAAATTAGAATTTTAATTTTTGATGCATCATCTTCTAATGTTTAATGTTGACAATTTAAACATACTATTTGGGTAAAATTGAAAAACCACCCATGGACCCCATTGGCCAGCAGGATACAGTTTGCAACTTCTGGTTTAATGAAATAAGACAAATATTAATAGAAATAATACCTGAAAATGATTTCATAGTTTGGAAGTCTTATACCTCTATATTAGCCTATATATAACATTAAAACTGCATTTACGTTATACTTTACAAAAACAAACAGGAAAGCCCTGGCCAGGTGGCTCAGTTAGTTGGAGTGTCACCCTGTACATCAAGCATGTCCAACTCAAAGGCTAACACAGGCCAAATAAACAAGGTTTAAGTTTACTAGTATGTGGGCTGCAAAAAAAACAAAAGCTTCAATTGTCACAGAAACGTAGGTTTATTTTGACAGAGACATGCTGAATACAAAAGGCTGAATATAATTGAGTAATCGTTAACATAAAGTAGTAGAACATTTTAATAAAAATTAATATGTTTTTCTTGAACATTAACTTACCAGACACTGAATAACTGCACAAATTAATAAGCATAATGCAAATAAACCCATTTTTCTTATTCTCTGAAAGCAAAATATTTCCTGTTGCGCACACCAAACAGGTCAGTCTAAGACTAATGACGTGGCAATTGGCTGCTAAAATACTAGTATTTGCTGCTAGTATTAGTGGAGAGAAATGGTGCACTTGCGTGCGAAGGCACGTAAGGGAAATGAATGCAACACGATTATAGTAATCAGTCATTAGCAAACGTTGTAGTTATTAATAATTATGTATAACAGGATATTGTAAAAATTAAGTTACAAAATTTTTATTAAAATGTTTGTTACATACCATTATATTGGCTGGGCTGCAAAAATATTTGTTGTGGGCTGCAAGTTTGACATGCTTGCTGTACACCAAAATCTTGCAGGTTCAATTCCTAGCCAGGGCACCTACCTAGGTTACAGGTTTGATCCCTGGTTGGAGTGCATACAGGAGGCAGCAAATCAATGTTTCTCTCTCACATCAATGCTTCTTTCTCTCTCTCCCCCCCCCTCCCTCCCTCTCTAAAATCAATAAAAACATATCTTCAGGTGAGGATTAAAAAAAAAAAACAGGATAGGTCTAGAAATCTACCTGAAACCATAAGTATGTTTATCAATATCTGAACTGCACACCACCTACTTCGGAATTAACTAAAGAGCATATTTAAAATTTACATGTTGAATTTGCATGTGTTCAGTCTCAGGAGGCACCCAGGAGTCTGACTTTGTACAAGCACCCCAGTCCTCAGATGATTCTAATATAGTCATTAATGGGGTTCCTCCCTTTGAGGATAGGCAATGTGGTCATTTCACAGCCAGACTTAACTTCTGTATCTTACCTATCCTCCCAGGCAGAGACAGGTCCAATTTAAAGTGGATTTAGTTTTTGATTCCTTGCATCCATGTTTGGTTGGGCGACCCAGAACACATCTGTGCTTTTGGGTCATTCAATTCTGTGGTTACAGGTTGATGCTTCATAATGATAAATATCTACCTCATTAGTTTGCAGTTTATGGTTGCTCAGTATACATCTTCATTTAGCTAATGTCTTAGTGGGTTATTTCCTCTTGGCTCCCTACTGAGTATCAGTGTAATGTACCTGATCAGTGTCCAGTAAGTAATTTTTGATTGACTATTATAATGCATTAATTAGAACATCATCAACTAGGCCTAGCAGATTGTCTGTGACTGAACTGAACAATCATTTACTTTAACCCACTAGGCATCTTAGTTAAGGCAATAATTTGACTAATTTTTAGCTCTCAGAAAATTATTTGATGACGTGTGACCAAGTGATCCTTTCCCCAGGTAATTAATATAACTTCTGACCTTGCCTGCTCTTAAATTCAGGGAGTAAACATATTGTCAGGAGGATATAACTCATTATGCACTCTTACACAGAATAAAAATAGTATCACGAGAGTGGTATAGTTACAGCATTTAGACACTGGAAACATTAGCTGCAGAAAGTGCTGATAGACTGACATGTTCAATGAAGTACACATTTTAGTCCGTCTAGGGAAAACCACAATTGAAATGTAAATTATTATTTTGCACCAGCGAAAAATGAACCCAAATGCAAATTGTCTTTTAAAAACATTGAGATCAAGAAAAGGCATTAGACCTGTGTTTTCTAGCTGGTGTTCATACCCTGCAAACAACAGAATCTTAAATAGGAGGCACAATTTAGGAGATTATTCATCCCTTAGCCTAGACTATAACTAGGCTGTTTCTTAAACTATTCCAACCATTGCTAGACAAAAGAAATGTATGACCTCTGAGGTAACCTTCTCCACAAGATAAACTGATAATTTCTTGCACAGCTTGTCTTTTTTCATCATTTTCATGCTACTCCAGTTAATGCAACCAGCCTTGCAGTTCAGAATATTCAAATATGCTATTGGTTTTTGGGGCACAAGGATGGGTCTTGAATTCACCCCACAGAGGTGAAGTAACATTAAATTTGTCACTGCCTTGTCTAAGTCAGCAAGATGGCACTGTATAATACCTTTAGAAATACTAAGTCAAGAAATCCACGGGGACGAAGGTGAAAAGAAGGTCAGCTACTGACATAAAATCAGGCTCCAGATGTGATGATCCTTTGTCAGAGGCTTTGTAGCCTGCAAGTCAGCACAATGTTCAATAGAATCCACCTCCTAGCTGAAGGCAGACACATTGACAGTCAGCCCCACCTGCACACCAATAGGTGAGCCATCAACTTCACCTCCCTAACAAGAGACACAGAGCAGATCTTTTTATAAAAATAACTTAAAGCTCAAAATGGCCTCTTTTATGTTCTACTCCCCTCACCCCAAAGTGTTGACCTGTCTTGTAATGTCTGAAGAATCCATGAATATATTATAAGTTAAAGAGAAAAAATTAACCTTCGGTAGCCAGAGTACTGAAAACTTTACTTTGAAGAACATCAGAAAACTCAGTCTACCATTTCTTGAGAAACTGGAGTAAAAAACCCTTCAGTTTTCCTAGAAACAAACATAGTGACAACTCTTCAAATAACCTTTTTCCTCAATATAACACTTACTATAATTAGCTTAAACTAGAATGAATGAAGTGAAGCAGAAATTGGAACTTCTAACTTTACCTTTGCCTTCTGTTATGTAGGTAGAATTCATGGTACTAGAGTCAATCAATCTTGATATGCTTCAATTAATACAATATAAACATTTCCCAAAGACTTCCATGTTGCCTAGAGGAATTAAGCCGTGAAACATTTAATGCATTTTTAAAGCTTAGATGAAATGTATAGTAACTGTAATATCTGACACACTGGTCCTTATTTTAGAAAAGAGAATTCCCAAACTAGATAAGAAGTGGGATTCCAAAAGGCAGAATCTAGGAAATAGTTCATGATGAAATATTACGTTAGAAGTTAGAAAAATAACTTCAACTGTGCTCATTGTGGAAATTAACTTGTCACATAATTATGGGAAATTACATGATGACAACTAATGCCTTCAGTTTCCAACAATTTGAGTTTATAAATGAGGATTATGAGTTGCGGGGGGAATCATTAGGTTAGGTTTGGGCAAAGAAAGGGAAAAAAATAATGTCCGTTAAACCTAAAAAGTGGTCAGATGCATGCACTTCAAACGAATGGTGTTGGGAGGCACATCCTCCACAGGCCCCCATGCAGTCTCTGAAAATTCTAGCTGAGCAGCCAGCTTGAAGGCCGATCCATCTCCTGACGCTGAGCAGTTTCTGTTACTAGTCATGGAAGCAACCCAGTAGATCAAGGTGCCCACAGTGTAACTGTCAGCAACTGCCTACTCCCCAGGGGACATTAGGGATGGAGAGTGGCTTGTTTGCTTCTTACTGCAATTTTTGCTGCTTGTTGGGCCCATGGCCCTGGGCTCCTCCCTGTACTGCAGCCCACTCTTTGGGCAGCATCCGTGTCAGCCACCGCATCATCCTATGGACTTGGAGAGATAGGGACCTAGCACCAAAACACTGACTTCTGGGGACTGCTTTTTCTGTGAGTTACAATAAAGCCTTTCATCTCTGAAAAAGAAGAGTGATCAGATGTCCTTCCAACCTCCCAATACTCAGGATTGAAATGCCATCATCTTTGACTGCTGCCTTAATGATTGTCCCGAACATCCCATCTGTTTCCAAAGCCCATCATCTTCACCTCTGAAGGTTTCTGCACCTTCATTCTACCAGCACAAACCTAACCCTGGGCCTCATCATCTCACTTAATCTATTGAAACAGACTCCTAACTAGCCTACCCCTGCCCCAGGTTTCCATTTTATTCTATTTCCTGCATCTGCTCATGTTACTTCTCCTATTTATCATACCAAGTGCTCCTCGTTATTAATGCAGTAAGTCTGAGCTCTTTGCTCTGCATTCAAAGTCATCATGTGGGCCCTCAAAGTTATGATGTAATAACGTTCAATTCTATAATTGAGTACTGAGTGTCTTCTATGCACCAAGTATATGTTACTAGATGTACTGAATGATTCTCAAATAAAGAGGACACTCTTCTCAAAGAGTTTGTAGTTGCCACTTCTTATAATGGCTATTATGATGGTTTCCAGGTACTGAATGCTTCAGACAGGACACATGTTCCCTCTGCTCCAGTCTACATGGAATGCCTGCTTTTCTTCATGACTTCCCACCATCATTCATATAGTCCCAGGCCTGGAATGGTTTCTTCTTCTTTTTTATATATTTTTTATTGATTTCAGAGAGGAAGGGAGAGGGAGAGAGATAGAAACATTAATGATGAGAGAGAATCATGGATCGGCTGCCTCCTGCATGCTCTTTACTGAGGATCAAACCCACAACCTGGGCAAGTGTCCTGACTGGGAATCAAACTGTGACCTCTGGTTCATGGGTCAGCACTCAACCACTGAGTCACGCCGGCCAGGCTGGAATGGTTTCTTTAGCCACCTTTCTTTAACACATATTTATTGCTTACGCCAAAGCAGTGGTCAATGTCACATCAATTCTCTTCTTTCTGAGAACAAATGTAAAATGCATCTGGTAATATAAAAAGAATAAAGTAGGTTAAGAGAGTCAAACTGACTCTTCATTCTTGAAGGATGAAATTTCTGTGCTCCTCACCACTGTATGGACTGTATGCTAGAACCTGTTTTGCAGTGAGATGGGGGAGATGAGGAGTGAAGGGACTAATACCATTCAAAACACATGGTTGAGAACAACAATCATGATGATGGCTAATATTTATTAAGTGCTCAAAATATAATCAGTATACATTTAAAACCATACACTGATTAATTGAGATACTATTATTCCCATGGTATTGATACTTGAGACATGAGGGAGGTTAAGTTGTCAACATTTGCAATGATGATATATGGCAGATCCAACTGAACCAAGGCAGTTCAGTCCTAAGGCCTACTAGTAAACCAATCACCATTCCATGATTTGACCCACAGGATTCCAAGGTGCTCTTAAAAAAAGATGGAATAAATGAGTGATGGTTAGATGTCCAACAGATTTCCATGTCAATTACCTCCCTGCCGCCAATCTCTTCTCCTATAAGTCCATCCTCCAAAAATACATGAGTGATTTATTCAACATGAAAGTCCAACTTTGTCATTATTCTAACTAAACAATTCAATGGCTCCCACTACTGGAGAGAGAAACCATCATTATACGTTGTTTGCAATGAAGGCGGTGTGTCAGTTTAAGAAATCTTCTACACCACACCTAAACACCTGGTATAGAAGGAAAAGTTTATTTTGTGAGTTGTTGTATTAGCCATTATGAAGAGAATCCTTATTGGATGTCATTGACAGACGGTTGCATGAATATTTAGTTTTTATGCCCAGAAATCTGCCTTTGGGGAGGCATTACAACAAAGTCAGGGAAGCTCACAGGGGGAGGGGCAAAAGGGAGAATGGTTAAACACGAGGGCTTTGGAGCCAGAGTTTGCAGGACTGAGCTCCAGCTGCCTTGCCTACAGCAACCTCAAGTGCAATTGGAGGAAAACATCTTCCTCGTGGGATTGCTGTGAGGACTGAATGAGGTAACATACTAAAGAGCTTAAAACAATGTCTACATAGAAATTTCTAATAAAGTGATAATATTTATATATCATTAAAGTTTTCACTGTTCTATACTTTAGTTATGTTTATAGTAGTTTACATAGTAATATGTGAATGTACTTTTCAAAAACAAGAAATATAAGAGAATATGGGAAAAATAAAAGATGATCTTCTCCTAGGGAAAGCATTGCTAAGATTTCTCATTTGCCCTTCTAGAATTTTCTGTGTGTATAAAAATATACACGTGCTTTTATTTAAAATAAAAACATAAAAGATAGCATTTATGGTAGTTTTTCACCTTGCCTTTTTTTCTGTGAAGATTGTACCATAGATCTACTGAATTATCTTTAATGGCTATGCAGTATGTCAACATGTAAATGTGGTAAACTTACTTAACAAGTTCTCTATTGATGGACATGTATGTTATTTTCAGTCATTCTCTGTGACAAAATTCATTTCCATGAATATGCTTGTATGATTATTTCTATAGAATCCATTTCCAGAAGTGGAATTGCTAGGTACATTGTATATGCATTTGAAAGTTTTATAGCTCTTGTTCAACTGCCTTCTGAAGAGGCTGAGAGTATTTATATTCCTACTCAGTTGTAATATAGAGAAGTTATTTAAATATGTATTCTATAAGCCACTCAATTTTCTTAGGCCAATTTTCTCTCTGTCCCAGAAAACCCCAAGCTATGTTCCTGCCTCCATGCCTATAATCTTGTTTTATTCTGAACCTGGGATTACCCCCTTTTTTTCATTTGTCTATCTCCAGGGGTGGAGAACCTTTTTTCTGGCAAGGGCCATTTGGATAGTTATAGCATCATTCACGGGCCATATAAAATTATCAACTTAAAAATTAGCCTGATATATTTGGTCAAAAATTTAATTAACTCAGCCCTAATGCCTTTGCAGGGGCAGACCAAATGATTTCTCAGACCTTACATGGCCCTGATTCTAAGCCCTACCCATCTGCATTAGTAGAACATACTCAACTGCAAGTAAAACTCAAATGAAACTAGCTGAAGGAAAATTAAAAGGGGAATTAAGATAGTTAGTGAAAGGGTTCTAGGTAATCATAGAATTGAAAGATGAGCTACAGATTCCACGGCAGTTCTAAGGACCTAGGACTGGAACCCACACATACACCTTCCAATTCCCTGTTTCCAACTCTTTATATCTCTATATGACCTAATTCTCTTATGTGCTAGATTGATAGGTCCCAAAGCTGTCAAAAATGTGAAAGTTTACATAAAAGGTATCAAATTATAAACATGAAATGTGTTTTGCACTGGCAACGTCTGGCTGTCCCTACTTTTGTTGTCGTCTCATGTGTCATTACATGGAATTCAATGAAGATCAGAAAGCACTGGCTGAATATCCAGAAAAATCATTCCTCCCTAATACCAGGGAGTCAAAATTCCACTGTTATTCTTTATAATTATATCCTTTAAGTGGAAATTGTCCAGCAACAATTCTGGGGCCATCTCTTCCCTACCTCCCTCCCTGACTAGAATGCTTTGGAAGTGCCCCTTCCTCGCGCTCTCCGTGGTCCTGAACCACCCCCTCATAATGCCTGTTGTAGTGGCAATGATGGGGTGGGAAGGCGAGGATTAGGGAAGCTGTTCAGGGAACAAAGAAAAGATTTTATTCTTAAACCTTTATTTTTCAAGTACTCTCAGTTCCCACCACCACCAACAACAAACCAAAAACAACACAATCAACCTTGGCCAACAGAGAGAGCAAGCAATTTTGTGGGAGGCAAATGTCCCTGTGCACAAACAAGGTCACTTGGGGGAGTGGACAGGTCACCACTGGGCAGAGACAGAATGGGTCATCTGCCATTTGCAGTTGACATGCAAAAAACTGTACATGGATTTTATTTATTGTAACATATCATGATGGAAAAATGTCTAAACTAAAGCAATAATAAAATCTCACAGTTCATAGAGACATGCTTAAGTATATTTTGTAGTTCTAGAAATATTCCAAGAGTTACAGTTTTCACTCTTTGGCAAATTGTGTACCTACTAATGATGTAGCCATTTTTATTTTACATAATTATGCTGTTGGGTGTTGATTTATTTTACATAAGATTTTATTTCTTGTTTTCTAGCTTAAGACGAAGTGGTAGTATGGATATTTGTCCTTTGAATGCACTAAGCTACTTTCCATTCACAGATGTTTAAGAAAAAACAACTCTTCATACTTGTCAGAAGAGAGATTTGATACCCGTGATTGAAAAGAGAGAAGCCCCAATGCAAGGATGCCTCAGGTAAGTAGAGCTTTTATTGCTGCTCTTCTCATTGTATGTATACATGTGACACTAAAATGTACAGACCCTGCTTGTGTGTCACAGCACCATCTTACTCTGCCTTTGGACTAATCTGTCATTTAGAGCTCTGCTACTGAGGGTGGTCCCCACCCCCACCCAGCAGATTCAGCATCACCTGACATGTGTTAAAAATGCAGACCCTCAGCCTGCCCTAGATCTTGGGAATCAGAACCTGAATGTTAACAAGATCTGCAGATCTAAGGAGCATTGACCGAGCAGATTCTCAAGCCAAATGTGACGTCCTAGCTCACTTTTAATTTCATTATTTCACATTTTTTAATCTAAAAGCAAGAAAAATTCAATTACAAGAGGAAACAAGGTTATCAGAGGGAAAGACATCTTTGGGCTCTCCTATTGTACTGTCTGTGATCAATGACTTTAAATCAGAAGGCAGTTGATTGTTTTGGGGTTTCATTTGCCTTGTGCCTACTTTTTTCATCAAAGAGATCACAGCACTCTGTATTATCTGGTCTTACATCTTCACTGAAAGCTTCCTGTGGGCAGGGCCATGTCTTAGATATCTAAATCCTCAGTGCCTAACCTAATGCCTAACACAAGAAGGTGCTCCAAAACATTGGAATGGCAACACATAAGCAAATAGATAACCAATCACTTACCTGGGTTACATCCACCCTTCAAGTTTAAGCTTACAACTCCTCTCCTTCATAGAGATTTCTTCAGTTATTTCATCCACCATGCTCTCCACCTGCTGTAAGTAAATATCACTTATTTGAGATAAGTGATAAATATCACTTATTTAACACACACACACACACACACACACAAATGACTTTAGTTATCAATTATATTTATTTTGTATCTCTCTTATTACCCCATCCAAGCTGTAAAAAGGTATCTCTTTTGATATATTTTATATTGCCTTGCAGAGTAGGCATTCGAATATTTGTTATGCTTGAACTATCTTAAAATAAAAATAGACATTAACATGAGAAAATCTACAAGCTTTGATTTTCCTTCAAGCATAATTCTCAATTGCCAAAATTAATTCTAGAGATGACAATATTTAAACAGCTCCTCCAGCTGTGACCTATTTATCTTAAGTAAAGCATCTGTTTCGATATATGAAATACTTTCTAATTTTTAAATGGTTGGTTACATCTTTAGCCAACTCAATTCTTATTTCTGTTAGGACAGTAGTTTATACTTCTCTATGCTTCTCTATGTTGACCATAGTTAAATTGGTTAATAAAAGTTTATAACGAGATCATTTTAAGGATATATGTAATAATTTATAAAGTTTGCATGATGTCCCTGATAGCCCCACACAGACCAATATTTTCATTTTAAAACTAACTGTAGAGATATTGCTCAATAGTGCACCCATGGCAGGGAAGGTTTTAATGCCTGGAATTATAACTACATTTGTGAATATCAACATAGCTGCTCCAGGGTACACCTTCGTCTATTACACAAATCATCTCTAAGTGTCCTATAGATGGCAGCATTGAGCAATATATTTGGTACTAGGTGGCATTTTGGTTTCTGTAAATTTTCAGTTAGGAGTAAATTTTTCGAATAGTGTATATTATTATAGTATACCACAAGACTAATTAAGTGTAAGGTGACAGGATGATACTTGTACTTGCTTAAAGTACTTCACTTAGATCCCACAAAAACATCTCTTTCTATTTGTATATAAAATGCAGCAATGTTTATTTCCAGAATTATCACAACCCATTAATAAAAAAATGTAGAGAACAAATGGATCTACTATCATACAATTATAATAAATATTAACCACCTTTAACATTGATAGTTAAACACCAGCAACGAGGAAGAAATGGCAATACCTAGTATCTGATGATCAGTGATTATCTTCCACATGAAACTCATTGGTCTGACCAGAATTTGTCATAGCAATCTGGCTTATTTCATGATTTCTAGCCAATATGTTAGCCACGGACGTTGAGTTTTTAAAGCAGAAACCCTTTCCCACTGAGACATTTTTTAAAAAGCTTTTATAATAATTTTTCTTATATGATCAAAATCCTAACCTTTCTGTGAAGGTTATTGTAGAATATTTGAAAATTAAGTTGATCTTCCTGCCCTCTCCTTTTAGGAAAGAGTTCAATATTTTGTTTTCCATAGAGGTGTGTTCCTTTTATTTAGCTTTTCTTTCTTTTTTTTTGGGGGGGGGGGGTCATTTAAAAAGTAAAATTCTTGGGATTTAGATCGTCTTCCTATAAAATATCAAATAACCCCACCCTGCGCTAAACGTCAAAACGTAAAAAGCCCTTTGGCCTTAGATTACATTGTTACTAGTAAACAACCCTTTATCTTTTTTCTTGCCAAGGGTGAAACCCCATTCAGTTACACTTTACTACTAACTTCATGCTTCCCTGCTCCACCTACCCCTCCCCCGCTCTGCATCAAGCAAGCTATACCCTCA
This sequence comes from Myotis yumanensis, assembly GCF_028538775.1. Taxonomy (NCBI): domain Eukaryota; kingdom Metazoa; phylum Chordata; class Mammalia; order Chiroptera; family Vespertilionidae; genus Myotis; species Myotis yumanensis. The sequence goes on along the minus strand of NW_027223759.1, from coordinate 27,439,932 downwards.
AAATCTCGGCCACTGTTATTGCCGCCTATTACCAGTTCCAAATACGTATATGCTATTTATAGCTCTGCCGTAGTGGGCACGTGTGCCCACACAGCCAAACTGTCAGAAGGAAAGAGGGCGGGCTTTCAATTCAACAGTGTGTACACAAATTACAGATTAACCAGGTTCAGATGAGGCTGCATGATGGCAGGGAACAAAAAGGTGAAAGGAGAAACGAGAAGCTCCCGTGCTTCGCTTGGGGAGCGCCCTTTTGCAGATGCCAAGTCCCCGGAATTCACGTATCACACGCTGCTGAATGGCGTTTACAGTTCTTTTTTAATTTTTTCCCCCCCTATGCCTCGCAACCTACCTTGGTACCCCTACCATCTCTCCCCACCTCCCCTCCTGTCAGGCAAAACTTGAAAGACAGGGAACCCCACCAATCAGCAGGCTTCTCCGAGAAACTCCCCCCGCCCCTCATCCTGCCTTAAGGCCCAGCGCCTGACTCCTGCGTTTTCCCCGCCAGCATCCCGCAGTGCCTGAGAGCTGGCAGCAGACCAGGGTCTCCCGCGGAAAGAGGAGACGGAAACCCCGAGCGGACCAGGAATGGGGTGTAAAAATAAGACAGCATTAAAGCGAAGGCCAAACGTCATCTTTGTAGGGTCTTTAATGCCAGCGGGGCAAGTAGGGGACAAGCTGCCCGTTTACAGGTCAGCTTAAAAATACATAGAAACTTCGGGGAGCGTTTGCTTGTGGTGACTGATCCCGCAAGGTCAACTAAGAGTCTCTCGAAATAGACCCAGGCTGCTGACCTGTTCTCGCGAAGTACCCATGTTCCTGTACAGTCGAGCTGGCACCATCCTTGTTTTCTCCCCATTATCCCTGTGGCCAAGGGTAAAGATTTTATGGGGTAGTTCAATGGGTGTGGAAGCTATGTGTGAAACAAACACTTCAGCCAATATTTACACAGTAGGCCTCAGGAGTCCTCTGTAGGTCTCTAACATATTTTTTTTTAAAATCGCAAATAGATTTTGGAATATGATAAGGGGCATCTCATTTTCTCCCCTTGCCTTCACCTCTAAATGTGAGTCCCCGCCCCTCGCTAGGATGGGGGAAGAGGAGAAGCCGAGATATTTAAATGTTCTTCCTAATTAATCAGCACCTAACCTCACTGCGACGGGCATAGATAGGGTGCTTCCCAGGAATTCCCTCTTCCCCTTTTTGGAGTGACCAGAAGGCCCCATCTCTGCCCTTGGGCGACCCTCTGCTCCTTCGAGATACCTCCCTGCAGCAAATGCGGTGTTTGCGAGGAGCAGGCTGGCCCACAAGTTCCTTAGGAAATCGTATAAAAATCCAGATCTCATCACAGCCTATCATCCCGAAACTGAAATGCAGCTTTTCTATTCCCTGGAGAAGAAAGCCCAGACTAGCAACCTACCTCCCGAGGGGTTCCTTTTACCTGTTAGGTAAGATGCAGCCCGGCTCCGGCGCCCCCTCCTCTCCCGGCGGCCCTCCCACTCCGGGCTCTCTAGCCGCAGTGCACCCCCGCCGCCCCCCACCCGCACTCCTGCGTCTTCCCGAACTCGCCCCCACCCGGCGCCGTTTTCCCAGACTCCCTTCGTGCTTTCGGGTGACCACCCAAACACCCCAGCCCGCGCCCGCGCCGGGGATTCCTGCGGGCCGGGGGCGCCCTGGGTGGCGCGCGGGGAGGAAGGCGCTGCGCCCAGGCTGGCGGCCGCGCAGGGGCGCTGGCTGAGCGCAGCGCGGAGGCCTGGAGCGGGCGCCGCTGCGGCACTGCCGGAGGGAGAGGGGGGCGGAGAGGGGCGGGCGCGGGGCGGGCTCGGCTGGGAATGTAGAGACCCAGGCTGGAGCCTCCCGGCTGCGGCGGCAGCCGGGCTGCGGAGCGCAGAGGCTCCGTCACGTGTTTTTCTCCTCCGAGTGAGACGGCGGCGCGGTCGGAGGGGGCCGGCGCGCGGAGCCAGACGCCGCCGCTTGTTTTGGTTGGGGCTCTCGGCAACTCTCCGAGGAGGAGGAGGAGGAGGAGGAGGAGGGGGAGGGAGGAGGGGAGAAGTAACTGCAGAGGCAGCGCCTCCCGGGAAGAGGCGTCTTCCCCGACTCCTTCCCAAACCTCCTCCCTCGCCTCCCGCCCTTGTCCCCTCCTCTCCTCCCCTGCCGACTGGAGCGAGGGGCAGGGGTGTGCCTGTCCCTCCGGCGCGTCCCCAGCTCTCCCGGTTGCCTAGTAGCGTTTCGCGTGGAAAAGCCACTTTCTCCGCCTGCCGAGATGGGCCCGAATGGGGGCTGCAGAGGACGCGACTGCGGGTGGCGGCAGCAGCAGCAACAGCCGCAGCGCCGCGGTCTCTGCGATTGAGCTGGTATTTGGGCGGCTGGTGGCGGCGGGGACTGTTGGGGGGTAGGAGGAGGCGGAGGAGGAGGCGGAGGAGGAGGAGGAGGGAGAACCCCGTGCAACGTTGAGACTTGGCAGCTCGCCTCCCCCTGCCCAAGGATATTTAATTTGCCTCGGGAATCGCTACTTCCAGAGGGGAACTCGGGAGGGAAGGCGCGCGCGCCTGGAGGGGCAACCTGGGGACCCCTGGCCGCTGTCGCCTGCCTGCTCGGGACTCCGGCTCGGGCGGGGAGAGATGCATCTACACTCCTTCCCAGAGACTTGGCTCTGTGAGGATCCGGGCTGCACACCCGCCGGACGCACTGCCTCTCCCCCGGGTGTTTGCATGAAACGCCCGTAAACTCTGGCCGGGGCTCTCTCCTCGTCGTAGCCGCAGCGTCCTGCTTGGGCTGCCCCTTCCCAGCGCGGGGGGGGGCGGCGTGGATTTCGGAGTCGGGGTTTGGCCGCCTCCAGCCCTGTTTGCATGCGCGGGGCCTCGGCGAGGAGCCTCCGCCCCCCACCGGGTGGTTTTTCGGCGCCTCCCTCTGCTCGGCGGAGGTGGTGGCGGCAGCATGGCGAGCCCTACGGAGACCGAGGGCTTCTCGGACGTGCGCAAGGTGGGCTACCTGCGCAAACCCAAGAGCATGCACAAGCGCTTCTTCGTGCTGCGGGCGGCCAGCGAGGCGGGGGGCCCGGCGCGCCTGGAGTACTATGAGAACGAGAAGAAGTGGCGGCACAAGTCGAGCGCCCCCCAAACGCTCGATCCCCCTCGAGAGCTGTTTCAACATCAACAAGCGGGCTGACTCCAAGAACAAGCACCTGGTGGCCCTCTACACCCGGGACGAGCACTTTGCGATCGCAGCGGACAGCGAGGCCGAGCAGGACAGCTGGTACCAGGCCCTCCTGCAGCTGCATAACCGCGCCAAGAGCCACCACGACGGGGCTTCGGCCCCCGGGACAGGAGGCGGCGGGGGCAGCTGCAGTGGCAGCTCTGGCGTTGGCGAGGCTGGGGAGGACCTGAGCTTCGGGGACAGCAACCCAGGGCCCGCCTTCAAAGAGGTCTGGCAGGTGGTCTTGAAACCCAAGGGCCTGGGTCAGACAAAGAACCTGATTGGTATCTACCGCCTCTGCCTGACCAGCAAGACCATCAGCTTCGTGAAGCTGAACACAGAGGCGGCCGCAGTGGTGCTGCAGCTGATGAACATCCGGCGCTGTGGTCACTCGGAGAACTTCTTCTTCATCGAAGTGGGCCGTTCCGCAGTGACCGGCCCCGGGGAGTTCTGGATGCAGGTGGAGGACTCTGTGGTGGCCCAGAGCATGCACGAGACCATCCTGGAGGCCATGCGGGCGATGAGCGATGAATTCCGGCCTCGCAGCAAGAGCCAGTCTTCCTCCAACTGCTCCAACCCCATCAGTGTCCCGCTGCGCAGGCACCACCTCAACAACCCTCCACCCAGCCAGGTGGGGCTGACCCGCCGCTCACGCACCGAGAGCATCACGGCCACCTCTCCAGCCAGCCTGGTGGGCGGCAAGCAGGGCTCCTTCCGTGTCCGCGCCTCCAGCGACGGGGAAGGCACCATGTCCCGCCCGGCCTCGGTGGACGGCAGCCCCGTGAGTCCTAGCACCAACAGGACCCACGCCCACCGGCATCGGGGCTGCTCGCGGCTGCACCCCCCACTCAACCACAGCCGATCCATCCCCATGCCTTCTTCTCGCTGCTCGCCTTCGGCCACCAGTCCTGTCAGTCTGTCGTCCAGCAGCACCAGTGGCCATGGCTCCACCTCTGACTGTCTTTTCCCGCGGAGATCTAGTGCTTCTGTGTCTGGCTCCCCTAGTGATGGCGGTTTCATCTCTTCCGATGAGTATGGCTCCAGTCCCTGCGATTTCCGAAGTTCCTTCCGCAGTGTCACCCCAGATTCTCTGGGCCACACCCCACCGGCCCGCGGGGAGGAGGAGCTGAGCAACTACATCTGCATGGGAGGCAAGGGCGCCTCCACTCTCGCCGCCCCCAATGGTCACTACATTTTGCCTCGGAGTGGCAATGGTCACCGCTACCTCCCAGCCACGGGCTTGGGCACGAACTCGGCCCTGGCTGGGGATGAAGCAGCCAGCGCTGCAGATCTGGATAATCGGTTTCGCAAGCGGACTCACTCAGCTGGCACCTCCCCCACCATTTCCCACCAGAAGACCCCATCGCAGTCCTCCGTGGCTTCCATTGAGGAATATACAGAGATGATGCCTGCCTGCCCACCAGGAGGTGGCAGTGGAGGCCGACTGCCCGGCTACCGGCACTCCGCCTTCCTGCCCACCCAGTCCTACCCTGAGGAGGGTCTGGAAATGCACCCCCTGGAGCGCCGCGGAGGCCACAGCCGCCCAGACACCTCCACCCTCCACACGGATGATGGCTACATGCCCATGACCCCAGGAGTGGCCCCAGTGCCCGGCAGCCGGAAAGGCAGTGGGGACTACATGCCTATGAGTCCCAAGAGTGTGTCTTCCCCGCAGCAGATCATCAACCCCCTCAGACGCCATCCCCAGAGAGTGGACCCCAATGGCTACATGATGATGTCCCCAAGTGGTAGCAGCTCCCCAGATACTGGGGGTGGGCCCAGCAGCAGCAACAGTGCTGCCCCTTCTAGGAGTAGCTATGGGAAGCTGTGGACAAATGGGGTTGGGGGCCACCACGCCCACCCCCTGCCACCCTCCAAACTACCCTCGGAGAGCAGTGGTGGGAAGCTCTTGCCTTGTACAGGTGACTACATGAACATGTCACCGGTGGGGGACTCCAACACCAGCAGCCCCTCTGACTGCTACTGCGGCCCTGAGGACCCCCAGCACAAGTCAGTTCTCTCCTACTGCTCATTGCCAAGGTCCTTTAAGCACACCCAGCGCCCGGGGGACCTGGAGGAGACCGCCCGGCACCAGCACCTCCGCCTTTCCTCCAGCTCCGGTCGCCTTCTCTATGCTGCAGCAGCCGAAGATTCCTCCTCCTCCACCAGCAACGACAGCCTGGGTGGGGGATACTGTGGGGTGAGGCCCGAGCCCAGCCTCCCGCAACATCTCCACCATCAGGTCCTGCAGTCCCATCTGCCTCGAAAGGTGGACTCAGCTGCGCAGACCAACAGCCGCCTGGCTCGGCCCACGAGGCTTTCCCTGGGGGACCCCAAGGCCAGCACCTTACCTCGGGCTCGAGAGCAGCAGCAGCCGGCCCTACTGCTTCCTCCAGAGCCCAAGAGCCCAGGGGAATATGTGAATATCGAATTTGGGAGTGATCAGCCTGGCTACTTATCTGGTCCCGTGGCATCCCACAGCTCGCCTTCTGTCAGGTGTCCATCCCAGCTCCAGCCAGCTCCCAGGGAGGAAGAGTCTGGCACTGAAGAGTACATGAACATGGACCTGGGGCCTGGCCGGAGGGCTACCTGGCAGGAGAGCCCTGTGGTCCAGCCGAGCAGAGTGGGTCCTGCACCTCCAGGGACTGCCAGCACATGCAGGCCTACCCGGGCAGTGCCTAGCACTAGCACTCGGGGTGACTACATGACCATGCAGATGGGTTGTCCCCATCAGAGCTACGTGGACACCTCTCCAGTTGCCCCTGTCAGCTATGCTGATATTCGGACAGGCATTGTGGAGGAGGCGAGCCTTCCCGGGGCTATAGCGGCTGCTCCCTCCTCATCCTCAACAGCCTCTGCTTCCCCCACTGCGCCTCAAGGAGCAGGGGAGCTGGTGGCCCCGCAGGGGTCCGGGGGCACGAGTGCCTTCACCCGGGTGAACCTCAGTCCCAGTGGCAACCAGAGTGCCAAAGTGATCCGTGCAGACCCGCAAGGGTGCCGGAGGCGGCATAGCTCCGAGACCTTCTCCTCCATGCCTAGTACCCCCCGGGCTGGCAACACGGTGCCCTCAGGGGGGGCTGCAGTAGGGGGCAGCAGTGGTGGCAGCAGCAGCATTGAGGATGTGAAACGTCACAGCTCTGCTTCATTTGAGAACGTGTGGCTGAGGCCTGGGGACCTCGGGGGAGCACCCAAAGAGCAGGCTCAAGTGTGTGGGGCTGCAGGGGGTTTGGAGAATGGTCTGAACTACATAGACCTGGATTTGGTCAAGGACTTTAAACAGCACCCCCAGGAGCACCCCCGTCAAGTGCAGCATCCCCAGCCCCCAACCCTTCGTCATCCTCCGGGCAGCAGTGAGAGCAGCTCTACCAGCCGCTCCAGGGAGGATGTAAGCGCCTATGCCAGCATCAGTTTTCAGAAGCAGCCAGAGGACCTCCAGTAGCTCAACTGAACATCACAGCAGGTGCGTTTCATGGTGACAAAGTCAGAGACAAATTTACTTTAACCTTGTGCTTGAATTCTGTTTCTTTTTGCTTCTGCCCCTTCCCTCTCTTTCATGTTTCTTCCTTAAGGAGTGCACTCAGGAGGGGGGTGGGAGAAGTTAGGGCACATAAGATGCTCACCCCACAGTGACACCTGGCTGATAGTCTCTAGTCAGTCTTATAAACCTGTAGGAGCAGCCACACAGGAGGGCTGTTTCATTGGAGGTTCCTGACTGTAGTATTTCTAAGACATGTATTCTATAATGGCAGTTCTGAGGTTTGTGAAGTTCATATATAAGAACTTTTATCTCTTCATAGAAGTTTACTTTTGACTGTATATTTTGACTGGAACAGACAATTCTTCTACAAAAATATTTGTTAGAACAGGGCTAAACCTTCATTTAAAATCATTTCTCAGAGCTCTTAGTTTGATCTTGATAAGTTGTTCTGTATACTTTAGTTCTGTGATTACACAATACCAAGGTAACAAAAATAGCAGTACGAAAGAAACATCAGTTTTTATTCACGCTCTCCTGAAATGATTCAGGAATAAGAGATTGTTTAGGCTTACGTATTTAGAAAGAAATACCTCTCTACCTGTGACCCTTTAGAAAGTAATTATGGGTGATGCTTTCTTTTGGTTCCTGAACCAGGATTTATGAAATATTCACACACGGACCCACCACCTCACAGGCATGGCTGCTTTTGTACAGGGTATACAGTGAAGTCTGCAGACGTCTGGGACCCATTATTAGTTGAGAGTTATGGTAATTCAACCCAGTGTGTCTGCCTCACAGTTGTTTATTCTTGCAAAGGCCTGCACAGAGACATCACACAGATCATTTGGGGGCTCCTGTGCACTGTCTGTAAAATTGCTTAACATTTTTATGTTGAAAGAAGGCGTATTAAGTCAGGGAAATGGAGGGGTTTATCCTGTACTCTTCATTTTTTGGCTATTTATTGTTTGCCTTTAAGTTCCAGAGTAGATAACCTCATGAAAAGTTGAAAGGTGGCTTTAGGTCTTCTGTGGGTAAAGCTGTATTGAAAATGAAAAGCATTTGTAATAGGAAATTAGCTCACCCTTCCTTCTGTTGAGCCTATTTTCTGGTGGTCATCATTGTGGGAAGAAGAGAGGAGTATAGTTCACAAATAATGTGATGAGTTGGCAAATGCAGAAGTTTCCAGCATTTGGAAGGACTTTATCCTGATAAAGAGTTTATCTTGTGATAGTCTTTTTATATATGCCTCACAGAATGAGCTTTTAGAGTATTATTCTTAATATGTGTCCATTCATAAGGAATTAATTTGTGCATTGGGTTCCTATTGATAGGTATTTGTTTATGTGGTCACAGCACCTTGGTTCTAATAGTTTCCAGTATTTGAGCCATATTATTTTCTGTTTTGTAGAACAAGGTGTAACTATACGAACAAATTAAGATTTTTTGGTGATAAGATATAATATAAAAAGCAGCTGTTTGATCAATCTTCAGTATTTCTTTTCATGAGTCACTAGAAGAGACTTAATTTTGTTTATCAACATGAGCAATAAAAATCTTTGAAGGTGTTTTGGGGAATGTGAATCCTTCTAACACTTTAATCATTTGTGGTGCAAAGTCTTTCATTTATAAAGTAATGACCGTTTGAAGGAAAAATCCCCAGCAGAACTTAAGTTTTTGTTGTAAAGGAGATGAAAGAAGAGGCTGAGAAACAAGTTTTCCTCACCTTTTTCTTAATTTGAACAGTTTTCTTTTTATAGAGTAAATAATATTTGCTCTGAAGGAAATTTATGATCAAATTGAGTTTTCATTTTTTAAAAAGGGCTTAAAATCCTCCATTATGTGGAAGATACATCAAAAACCAACCAACCAAAACAAAATAACCTATTCGTAGTTTTCTTAGGGAAAATACAACATTCTGAAATAATCATAGAATCATTTCCCTAATAATCCTGGAATAGCAGTAGACCATGCTTTAACAGACCATGCCAGACAATTCTACAATGTTTATTTGTAAGATGTAAATGGAGAGAGATGAGGGGTGTGTGTGTGTGTGTGTGTGTGTGTACCAAATGCTACTTGGCTCATGTACACCCTGAATTGTGCTCGCTTGCCTTTGCCCTGTTGAGCTTAAAGATGTGATTTGATAGTCATTTACATACTGAAACAAAAAGAAATCAAACCTGCCCTTGGCAAACAACTTTTCCTAGAAATACGTTACTTTGTGAAAACATTGTCATTGTAACTTCCTGAGCAACTACCGTCTTTGCCTCTCCCTCCAGTTTCTCAGGTAAAACCTGAAACATGGAAGGGAATGAGGTGCTATGGGGAGTGTGCTCATGTCTCCTAAGCCCTCATCTTAGACATCTGCGCTTGTCTAATGATTTTTGCTGTCTATGAAAGGAGAACATTTGTGAGGCATTTAGCTCAGGTGCCCTTTGCTTCACCTCCTGTGCAGCCAGCCACCTTTCCTGTTTCTTCTTTCTGGTAGGCCTGTGTCTCTCTAACTTGGTTCTGACCTGATAGCCCCTCTTCCATTCCCTTTGTTTCCCACCTATGTTCCTGGCATTGCCTCCGCCCTCCCCCCCTCTTTTTTTATCCATTCTAGAATTCCACAGTAGGTTCCTTTTTTTTTTTTTTTGGTCAAGGATTCTGTACACCCATCTCCCTCCTTACAGTTCCCCTCGCTGTGTGGCCTTTTTGTCTGGCTCAAACCCTGTAGGCTCTGGCACTTTCCCTTTTCCAGGGTCACCTCCGCTTCCTGCATTCCTCCCTATTTATTTGGCACTTGGCTCCCTCTCTCTCCTAGCCCCCTTTTGCCCAGACTTGAGGATTTGGCCTCAGCCGCCCTCTGAAGTCTGCCACCCCGCCCATCCCCATTGGCCTGAGGGCACCGATGTGGCCTGGGCCCCTTCCGCAGCCCCAGTGGTGGGCGAGCCCATGCCCTTGAGGCCTCGGGGAGCACAGACTGGCTCTGAGGGGGCGGGGCAGACGGGAGTTGATTGGTCTCCCGCCAGAGCCAATCAGCGGGAGGATCAGCCTAGTTGTGCGGGTGGGAGGTGGGGCCAGGGATGGCCGGGGTCCCATAGTGACCCGGGGGCCTGGGGCCCAGGGCGGCCTTTTCCCACCCCTCTCTCTCCACCCCTCCCCTCTAGAGCGGGCAGAGCTGAGCCAGACGCGCAGCCCTCCCTCCCCCTCCCAGAGGATGCGCGCATTCAGACTGGAATCCTAAGAATGAGAAATTCCAAGCAGCCCACTTGACCGAGACACACACTTCCTCTTATTTTTAATTGAGAAAAATCCGGGCCCTGGCCATGTGACGTGCCCCATTTTGTTTCCCTCCTCTGGATACTACAGTTTACTAAGACGCCGCCGTGTTCCTTCATCTTCCTGTCTTAAAATCTGGGAGCTGGAGGGAGCTACAGCACATGGTTGTGGGATTGATGGGGTTGGCTCCGGTCTCTCACATTTGCATTCCTAACTAATGGGAGGGAAGAGAAAAAAGGACAGAGAAGGGTTAGGGACCACGGGGAAAAAATAATTTGTCTAGAAATTGTATTAGGGTCGACACTATATTGAGTGCCCACAGTTTGCAAAGCATGGACAAAAGCTGACCCTTCTAGGCCAAAGGAGCTCACAGTGAAATGAAGATGTCTGATAGGAGCTTGCAAATCTTGAGCATTTAGAGATCCATTGCAAGGGCTCGGATCAGATTCCTTTCTGCGGTTGAAGGAAATACTGCTTAAGCTCTCAAAAACAGATTTTATTTTTGACCACTGACCGCCCACGTGAAAGCTCCTGGGGGCAACCTGGGCGACCTGGTGTTTGAAACCTGCTAGATTTGTGTTGTGCTCCCTCAAATAATCAAAATGATGTAAGACATGTTACTTAGATGGGGCGGAAACTTTGATGAAATTTGTCCTTCCTAAAATAAAGAAGGAAAATGAGAAAGGGAAATACTATGGAAGTATTTTTTCCTCCCCCTCACCTCAGCCCTCTCAAATATGCATTTCTTACCAGCCAAAGTCCCTGAATCATAACCAAAGGCCACAGTTTTCCTTAGGTGATGATAGAAACATCCCAAGTGAGCTTGTAAGAAAGAAAGACTGCCCTGGTGTAAGTGCTGTGCCCTGATACTGCTTCTGAGCTGTGGAAAAGACTTTCTCTGTTGTTCCAGAAAACTTTGGACATCTAACAATCTTCTTTATTTCTGCCATTGTTTAGATGGCTTTATAGTAAAAAAAAAAAAATAAATCCATAAAAATTTCCATATATAATTTATCTGATTGCCCCCCCCCCCCCCCAATAAATACTGTCTCCAGTATTGCCATACAGTAAGGGACTTAGAATTCAAAAGTGTATGTGTCTCTCCCCCCCCCCCCCCTTTTTTTTCCCTTTTTTGGTTTATCAAGATTCCTGGAATGGCTTTATGCTATCTTGACTGATGCAATGGAAAAGCAGCTCCTTGGAGCCAGAGACCTTGCTTTATAACAGCCAGTGCCCTTCACTAGCTGAGTGACCTTGGACAAGTCACTTAAGTTCTCTGGACCTATTTCTTCATGGGTAACTTGAGAATTTTGTTCTAAATTATTCTAACCTCCTTTTGCAGCTCTAAACATAGGACTGTTTTGTCGAAAACGACTGATAGTATTTAATGGGTCAGTTGTCATGAGGATTCTTTTTGAGGAAGCTGCTGATGGGGTCACAGTGAAGTGCATTAGAATATTCTGTGTTTTGTACTGTCCCACAGACACTCTTTATGGTTTGATTAAGGACTGATTTTAACTTTTCTTGTTTGGAGGGAGCATATGCAGGTTTTAACACACTTTAAGACAGACCCTCCTGACTGAACCAGTCTAAATTTTTAGAACTTAATCTAGATTGGATTAGGCTCCTCCTCCCCCCCACCCCCTTTCCTTTTTAAATTGGAATGTGTGAGGGAATTCAAGTCACCTGCTGGTCCTGCATTCTAAGGTCAACTATTGGAAGCATCCCTCCCCAACCCACAGGTCAAGCTTTAACCAATCCATTTCTATGACATTATTCTACTTATTCTGTTGGAAATCGCTTCTTGAACTGGTGGTCTGTTTATGGATAATGTTTTTTATTTGTACCATCAGCATCCTACAGTGAGGTGTCCACTTGAGTGAATGGGAAAGAAATCTGAGAGGTCAATTGAGGACTATAGGAAATATTCCATAATTTTCTGTTTAGTTTTCATCTTCTCTGTTAGATGTGTGAAAAAGCTCAACATTTTTCCTGCCGGCAAAATGATTGTCATCCAGCTTTTCTGTGCTTTGGATTTTCGATTAGTTGAGCTATACACGGCTTTGCTGACCCAGTGTTATCTTGGCTGTTGAGTTGGCAGTGTATTCAGAAGTTCCGATCCTTTGGGCATCTCCATGTGGATTTCATAAATTATTAGAATAGTTTGTTGACTCTTTAATTCAGAACATCATTGACTTATCTTTTCCTCCTGCTATAATCAGACTAGAGGCCTGATGCACAAAAATTTGTGCACTAGGAGTGGGGGGGTCCCTCAGCCCGGCCTGTGCCCCCTCGCAGTCTGGGACCCCTCGGGGGATGACCACCTGCTGGCTTAGGCCTGCTCCCCGGGGGATTGGGCCTAAGCTGGCAATCAGACATCCCTCTGGCAGCCCGGCAGCCCTTGGGGGATGTCTACTTGCCAGCGGGGAGCAGACCTAAGCTGCAGTCGGACATCCTTAGCACTACTGAGGAGGCAGGAGAAGCTCCCACCACCACCGCTGTTCTGGCAGCCATCAGCCTGGCTTGGGGCTGAGCAGAGCTCCCCCATGTGGGAGCGCACTGACCACCAGAGGGCAGCTCCTGCATTGAGCGTCTGCCCCCTGGTGGTCAGTGTGTGTAATAGTGACCAGTCATTCCCAGTCTTCCTGCTGTTAGGGTCAGTTTGCATATTACCCTTTTACTATATAGGATAGAGGCCTGGTGCACGGGTGGGGCCGGCTGGTTTGCCCTGAAGAGTGTCCCGGATCAGGGTGGGGGTCCCGCTGGGGTACCTGGCCAGCCTGGGTGAGGGAATGAGGGCCGTTTTCAGGCTGGCTGGTGACTGAAGCTTCCAGCCTCTCCTTTTTTTCTTTTCTTTTTTTATTCTGGGATTTATTTACCTTCTATAATTGAAACTTTGTTGCCATCACTGGAGCTGAGAGCCGGGCTCCTGCGCACTCTAGCTCTGTAGCCACGGCCAGCTGAAAGCAGGTATCTGGGGTTTGTTTAGCTTCTATGATTGAAACTTTGTTGCTTTCGGAGCTCAGAGCAGAGCCGCGGCAGGCGGGGAACCTTGGCTTTCTCCATCACTGGAGCAAGCAAGCCTCCTGCTCACTTCAGCTGTGTGGCTGCCGGCCACCATCTTGGTTGGGTTAATTTGCATATCTTGCTGATTAGCCAATGGGAGGTGAAGGTACGGTCAATTACCATGTTTGTCTATTATTAGATAGGATATATTTCTTAGCTGTATAGGATATAAATGGTTCTTTTTATTTGGTGGGTTGGTAATTTAGGATAATGGAACATTTCACAATGTTAAGGTTTTGTTTTGCTTTGTTTTAAAGGAAGCCATTTCCTCAATTATTTCCTCATGTTGCAGAGTTACTAGAAATTGTATTCAGGGAAAATAGCTTCTTGTGAATTCAGTTTGAAGTCAGTTTCACACTAAAGATTCCGTAACTTGTTTTTATTAATACATTTTTGTTTAATAGATACTCTCTCTACCACATTTATAATTGTGTAATTATTTTATTTCATTACCTTATGAGTCCATAACTATGTGGCAAACTTCATACTCTCTTTTTAATGTTATTGCAATATGTTCAGAAGTTTTAATCACACTGAATGTTAAATTAACAGAATTATATTTTAATATTAGTATGGCATAATAGCATACAAATTTCATACTAATTTCAAACTAATATGAAAGAAATAGTTACAAAAAGTTACTGTAAAGCTTTCTAAAATATCATCAATTTACTTCTAATCTTGTTTTACATTATGGAATGAATCTCTCCCATTCTTAATTCACAGAAAAGGGGGGACATGGATTAGATAAATGTACAAAGGGCAAAGGAAAATTTCCCATTTTACTAATATCTTGCTGCAGGCTCTGCTATAATCTGTTCAAATAAATTTGGTTGGATGTTATTTGTGCTTCTTCAGTGAGTCGATAATCTTTGAATAACAGAGCTTTTAAAAATAATGTGTTTGTGTTGCAAAGGCTGCTTTTCTTTTTCAACTCCTTTCTGCATTTTCATGAATGATGGCAGCAGAATTGGATGTGTGGGTCAGACTGTAACTCCAATCATCTCTATCTTCAAGCGGAGAGGAGATTTTTGTGGCTTTTTGCCCCTCCCTGAATGTTTTATTTAGTAAGCTGAGCTGCGTGCCTTGTTTTTTCCTTTTGTCATTCCATGTTTGCTTTCCCCACTCTGTGTCACACTTTTCACCATCCCATCTACCCCTGACCTCGCCCAGCTAGTGAGCAATAATTGGTTGGCCTGAAGAAGATACCAGAGAAACCCCAGTTGTAGTAAGGGAAAAAGACTGATAAACTCCCCCCCCCCCCCCTTTTTTTTTTCTGTTGACCAAAATATACTTCGATGTCAGTTTTCTGATCCTCCTTGACACATTTAGGTCATGTTGCTGAACAGTATCACTTAATCTTGAGAAGTTGATAGTTATATTTGTTGAAATGATCAAGGAGGCATTCTTTTATTTTTCTTTATTTTTTTTTGTCTTCAAATATATATTTTGTTGAGTGGCAAACAAACTATACTTTGTAAAGAAAGTCATGATTCTTTTAAGAAGGTTGTGATTTAAGTGAGCCAGGCAAAATTTTAAAAATATATAAAAACATAGCAGTTAATGAAAAGTGAAATATTCAGTAATTACTATGTCTTCAACCATTACTCACTTGATATTCTTTAATGATCACTTCCCTGTTCATTTAAAATTTGTTTGAAGGGCTCTATGGGATATGATAAGTAATCACACTTACCCTTGAATGTCAGGGATTGTGGGAAAAATAAGAAGAGCTTGAGCATCTCCAATGCAAGTTTAGAAGCCACCCACCTCCCAACCCCAACATAGATGATCTGACCTTGACCACTAAACCACTGGTTCCCTCACCCCCCTTTCCTCAGTAAACATCATGGAGCACCTGTTGTGTTCCAAATGGCACATATTTTGTTGAAAGAGGATGGGGGTGGATATTTGGAGGAAAAAAAATGGGAGTGAGGAAGGTTCATCCAAGAGATTACCAAATTTCTTATGGCACAATTTATCTGGATTCAGATAAATCAAGATTCAGAGCATGCAATCCACGGAAGTCAGCATGTTTCATGCTCTGACAGGGCAAAAGTGCCTCTCCCCCACAGCATCATCCTAACCGTGCTGCTTGCCTCGCAGTGACACAAGTGCACTTACACAGTTTATAAGTCAGTTGAGACTCTCATTGGGGAGAGTGGTCTATTTTCAGATATTCAGCTTGTAAACACAATATTGGCAAGAAGCTGGAAAAAGATATCTTTTGGATCTTTTGTCCAAGGGAAGCAGCCAGGAGAGGGGTCCAGGTGTTAGTTGAGCAGGAGTTCAGTGAGTATTTGTTAAGGGTTGATCAGGGTTAGGAAACATGGGGAGGGGGGCCTGCAAAAGAAAGTGTCAGGTCTTTTCTTTTGGTTTTAGAAGCTCCATTCTTCAAGGACTCCCCTACCCCCTCACCCCCCTGTTCAGTGGGTGGCTTTTCTTTTAGTGGTGAAAGGCTCCAACCCTCCGACCTCTGGTTCCTGTGCTTGCTTCTGGCTGGAAGTCGAAGCTCCTTGGAGAATATGTCATTGCTCTCTCTTAAGTGTGTGCACACACTCTGTTTCTCTCTGTTTTGATGATGTGAGTCATGTTTATTTTGAAGTTTGTACTAGTTCCATCCAGAAACATAAAAAGCATTTTGTTAAGAGCACCACGTTTTGTGACTGCTTGCTGGGCCAATCATACTAATTTTTTTCCTTAAATTTTTCTAGTAGAGGCAATAGATGTGCATCCTATGAATTTCAAGTAATTTAAAACTTTTTTTAAAAATGTAGAGAGTGAAAAAGATGGTCCCCTCTCACTGTTGTCTCCCAGCTTCTTCTCTCATAGGCCACCATCAATGCTGGTTTTTTTGTTGTTGTTTTGTTTATCTTTCCAGAGATGAACTGCTTGTAATATTTGAAGCTTAGTAATAAAAAGTGGATTAAATACCCTTTGCTCAAAGTCCCAAGTTTCTGCTCTAAAGGAACACAGCATACAGTATACCTCTTACAATAGACTCACTGCTTTTTCTGTTAAAGGGAAGAAGAAATGTACTCTTTACTTTCCATGCCTCTTTTGAGTTTTGTGTTTGTACAAACTGATTTTTTTCCCCTGTTCACTTCCATGGTAGTACTCAGGCTCACCTTTTCCCCCCTCCTCTCCCTTCCTCACTTAATGAATAACTAGTTCTTAATATAGTATAGTAGGATTAAATATAAAGGTTAAGGATCCTTTTAAAGACTTTCTGAACACCAACTTCTCATGGTTTTGAGAGTTCAAAAGAATTAATGCTTTTTATTGGAGTGGTCTTTCACCATTTCCAACTTTGGGAGTAGTTTATTTTAACATAATATTACATAGAGTAATAAAATAAATTCCTTTACTCTAGTAATTTTCTCTCATTTTCTTCAAAGTTATTAATACTTTGGAGAAAATGAGTGGAATATAGAGAACCTATTACATCTCCTAACGAAGATTAATGTATTACTGAGATCATTTCTCCTTTGAACCAAAGAGAAACTCTCTAATGTTTAAAAAAAATTATGACCGATGCCCTGATGTTCTTGCTAATTGTGGTCCAGGTAGAGTCTGAATAGAATGGGATTAGTTCTTGTTACAAAACAGAATATGATAGTCAAGAATATGATAACAGATAACATTTAAATCAGGATGATCAGCATTTTATCACTTTTGATGACTTGTCCATAAGAATATGCTAAAAGTAAAAATATCAATTTTCTTCCAGATCATTTAGAGCAGGGGTCCTCAAACTACGGCCCGCGGGCCACATGCAAATACAAATATTGTATTTGTTCCCTTTTTTTTTTTTTTTTTTTTTACTTCAAAATAAGATATGTGCAGTGTGCATAGGAATTTGTTCATAGTTTTTTTTTTTAAACTATAGTCCGGCCCTACAACCGTCTGAGGGACAGTGAACTGGCCCCCTGTTTAAAAAGTTTGAGGACTCCTGATTTAGAGTAAGGAGGAATGAAATTCACTAACCTGAAGGAACTTTTTAAAAACCTGTTAAAAAGTTTAGTCTATGAACAGTGGTTCTCAACCTTCCTAATGCCACTACCCTTTAATACAGTTCCTCATGTTGTGATGACCCCCAATTTCATTGTTACAAATTGAACATAATTAAAGCATAGTGATTAATCACAAAAACAATATGCAATTATATATGTGTTTTCCGATGGTCTTAGGTGACCCCTGTGAAAGGGTTGTTCGAGCCCCCAAAGGGCTCGTGACCAACAGGTTGAGAACCGCTGGTCTATGAAGCTATGTAGTTTTTTAGGTGTGTGCATTGTTTAGCTTTGAAGCGTGACAAACCATCCCAAAACGGATTGCCTCACCGGGGTGGGAGAGAGAGAGAGAGAGAGAGAGAGAGAGAGAGAGAGAGAGACATGGATCGGTTGTCTCCCATATATGCCCTGACCTAGAATCGAACCTGAAACCTTTTGGTGCATGGGCCCATGCTCTAACCAACTGAGCCACACTGGCCAGAGCCTCTCAATACATATTTCATTTGTATTTGATGAGTGAGGGCTGGAAGCTCACCTCTAGGAAAAATGTAAAAAATGATACTGAGGCTTCTGGTACCCACGGATGAAGTGCCATTGGTGGTTGGCAACACTACTTACGCTGTTTGTCCTAGACTAGAGGATTATACCCTCTAACACCCTCAGGTGCACCCTTAGGCTTAGAGATCAGTGAGTACTGGAGGGAACCCAGAGCCAGAGGACATTAGGCATCTTGTACCATCCTGTTCTGCCCCATAACCAAGGCTGCCCTTTCCCCAGGTTCATGAGCTGAGTACTCTCTCAGAGATCTAGACCCTTCCTGGGTGAGGTGGGAGTACTGGCCAGAAATGGAGTCACAGACTTTTTGGTGGTTTGAAAGAAGTTTTCCCACAGGAGCACAAATCCAGATCTTGGTGATGCAGAGTTGTTAATGATGGGAAAACAAATGTGAATGGTTGTGTGGATGCATCCCAAAGGCAAGGCCATACTTTTGTTAACTCCTTGCTGTAGATCTCCTACCTGGCAGTTGACAGTTTTCTTTTACCAGAATCTTGAATGCCTTAAACGTTCCTGAGGTTACAGGACAAAATCACACGGGCACAGAATAAAATATGTTGTGGTAGGGGCAGGGGAGGGAGACCCCTCGCATCTTTTGAGGGGTTGGTAGAGTGTGTATTTTTATCCGGATCTGGACAATTTCCCCCCAACTCCTCCCTCGCTTTCCCTCGCTGCCTTCCCTTCCCAATTCCAGCGCACACTTTGAACCACAGCTAAACAATAACTTCCTTTCAAAAGCTGATCCATTCCCTCTGGTTGGATTAAGGAATATAAATATTACATTTGTTTAAAGAATGGGTAATGACTTAATTTCTGAAAATATTTTACTTCCACGAGTTAGGTACCCTGGAAGTTAGTGAGATTACAATGAAAACTTCCTCTTTTGCCTAACTTGACCACTTTACAGTGTGTGTGTGTGTGTGTGTGTGTGTGTGTGTGTGTTTGGAGGAGGTGGGACAGCAGAGGGTTAGGGAGTGGAAACTACAGTCCAATAAAAAGGGTTATATTCCTAACACTAGGTCTTTAAAAATATTTTGCAGCCTGGGCCGTTGGTCCTTCACAAGCCCCTACAAGGGACGACCTTCAGAAAGTGTGCAGGCTTATTGTTTCTCAGGTCTTTGAACTGGGTGAGGAATGTGGCTCAATAGGGAAAAATGAATGGCTGGTGCTTTTAGCCTCCAGCCTGAAACTCGCTGGAGGAATGTTATTGTGTCTTCAAAGCCTGCGTCCCACCAGGCTGTATTTGATGGGCTCTTGAAAAGCGCCTTAGCATTATCAAGTACACAACAAAAACCCTGCCACCCAATTCGATCTAATTCACTGGCTACTTTACACAGATTTTAAATTAATGTCCCTTCTCTAAGAATAGAGTCCCCATGCACCATTCCCTCCCACCCCAACTGAGATGATTCATTTTTTCTCACTAGATAGGAAACTCCAGGCTTTTTGGGGAGTAGAGTGGGGGTCAGGGTGTTGGGAAATATTATTTTTAAAAATAGTGGCAGGAGGTATTTAGGAAGGTAGAAGAGTTCAGAATGGATTCCCACTATAAGTTAGTAACATTGCATTTGCAGTGTAAAATCAATACTTTTAAATGATCGGAGGAAATAAAAGTATTTTGTTTATTGGGTACAGTGTACCTAGCGCCCTGCCTCTCTTCTTTCAGAGAGTTTACCCCTTCCTGAGAGATGGTGGAGACCCCTGTTCTGGTTCCAGTTACTGGTTTCATGGCACTCTCTCCCACTGACAATTGTGAGCTATTTCAGAGTAGACCTACTATTTATTCATCAAGGCTCCAGTATCTGAGGAGGTGCTCCTAAAACGCGTGCCAAGTGGCAGACTTGTTTATCAATAGTTCAGGAGAAAGTTGTTGAATCAGGGGAGAGAATGGCTTTAGAAATATCCCAAACAAAAGCCATACTGTGGATATATATATATATATATATATATATATATTTTACTACCTCAAGCCATTTCGTTTGCCAAATATTTTAAAAATCAAATTCAAATGTAACGATATATTTAAAAATAATCAACCAAAATGACAGGAGTCCTTGATATGAGTGGCTAGGAAAACTTGGGTAAAATTAATTACAATTGCATCATCCCTATTTCTGAAATCCTTGGATGCTTCCTCTGTTCCCCAAACTGTTCTTTTAAAGATTGACAGAAACTTTGCTTTGTTTTGACAAGATTTATTTCTCTGCTTTCAACAGTAGTTCATCAACTTTCATTCTACTAATAAAGTTCTTCTGATGTTAATTGTAGCTTACTGATCTAGGTCATAGCATAGCATTTTTACTGAGGTTTAAAAATATCAAAAGCAATGAGAAAATTATTTGAAAAACAATTATTATATTATAGTTACCTCTATTTTTAAAAGGAGGTCAGTTATTAAGTATGTGATTCATAGAGTCCCCTTCTAATTTGTCCCTATGCTCTTTCCTTTTCTTCATCTTGGGTTTATTGTTGCTAATTAATCCCTCTGTTAAAAGAGGGGTAAGGTCTGAGAAGAGGAATGAAAGTTAAACAAGACCATTTTGCTGGCATGGTGCTTGTTAGCTACTCTGCTAAAAAGGTACCTTGGCCTGGAAAATTGAACCTAATTACCAAGATATGAGATTTTCCCCTTTCATTTTGTTTCCACTACTAGATTGAGGCTGGGCTAGTTTGATGACCATCATAATAGAACTAGAGGCCTGGTGCACAAATTCATGCACAGGTGGGGTCCGGCCGGCCCGCCCTGATCGGTCGGGGCTGATCAGGCTGGGCCAGCCGGGGGGAGGGGCTGCAGGCAGTTGGCCGGCGACCAGCCCCCTGGTCGAACTCCCGGTCGAACTCCTGGTCGAGGGGACAATTTACATATTAGCTTTTTATTATATAGGATGTGTACTCTAGTTTGTCAGCTACTATAGCAATCTGTTATAAACATTGCTTGAGATTTCAAGTATTAAGCTAAAATGTGAATTCAAGCAATTTTACATAGAGCAAAACATGTATCATACTTCAATATAAAACCCTGCAACTCCTCAAGATCTGTAATATAAATGTATTCTGTTTTATTGTAAATAGGACTTCATTTTTCTTGGCCCTGCATAGTCATTTGACGCTCATGTTACTTTCCAACAGGTATGTGTCTGGTATTGAGCAAGGAAGCTGTTACTCTCTCTGCCAGTGTGGTTGACTAGGTTCAAATGTGTAGTGCAATGAGCCTGGCATTTGGTAGATACTATTTGTTGTAGATACTGAGTGAATGGATGTGAGACCATATGTTTGTAAACCACAGTATGGGAAATATGCCAGCGTCTCCTATATCTGTAGACCAGAATCATATTCTATTCAGGAGGACAGAGTTTTTCTTTTTCTTTTCTTTTTTTTAAAACATGTTGAATTAGGCAATGCTTTATTTTTTTATTTTTTTAATATATATTTCTTTATTGATTTCAGAGAGGGAGAGAGAGAGAGAGAGAGATAGAAACATCAATGATGAGAGAGAATCACTGATTGGCTCCTCCTGCATGCCCCCTACTGGGGGGGTCGGGGATCGAGCCTGCAACCTAGGCATGTGCCCTTGGTGGGAATCGAACCTGGGACCCTTTAGTTCCCAGGCCAACCCTCTACTGACTGAGCCAAACTGGCTAGGGCAAGACAGAGTTTTTCTTAACTCCTTTACTACTACCTGGCACTTGCCTTAAAGTTTTCTGTCCATTCCATAATTAAGCTGTAGTAATTACTGAACCTGGACATTTGAAGAAATAATAACTGGTCATGAAGATAGCAGTGGGGAATTGCTGAAGAATCAAATGTTTGTAGACCAGACAGGAGAGAATGCTCTGGTTAAATTAATACAACAAGGAATTAGTGAGTTTCTACTGAGTGGCAGTATTTTCCTATGTTCTTGAGTTACAACTGTAGAGAAAAACAGATAAATATTTAGGCCTTTGCAGAGCTTTTTTTTTTCGTGGACAAGTTGAGTGAGTCAGCTTCCCCTAGGCCAGTGGTTCTAAACCTTCTGGCCCTTTAAATACAGTTCCTCATGTTGTGACCCAACCATAAAATTATTTTTGTTGCTAACTTCATAACTGTAATGTTGCTACTGTTATGAATCATAATGTAAATATCTGATATGCAGGATGGTCTTAGGTGACCCCTGTGAAAGGGTCATTTGACCGCCAAAGGGGTCGCGACCCACAGGTTGAGAACCGCTGCCCTAGGGGGACAAATGAGACCCTCTGAGAGAAGTAACTGTACTTCTGGCCCCTTTTATGGACTTGAGGGGTTGACAACGTTGATTTGTACATGGAGTTTCACTAAAATCTCATGATGTCCTTTTGCCTGGATGTAAGTATATGGCTGACACTCTTTGTGGCACCTGAGGTTACCCTGTGATTCACAAATGAAGCAAAGTCAGATTTTTCTGACGTAGTAGGGCAGGATATGAAAGAGAAGAAAGAAAGAAAGGAAGAGTTGAAGTTGATGTGCGTCTGCTTGGGAGAGATTGTCTTACACATAAGGCAAGAGCTGGCACAGGCGGCAACTAGGGGAAGGGTGTGAGAAGTGTGTGCCATCAACAGGGGGCCCTGGGGAAAGACTGGGACTGGCCAGTGTGGCCACCAATGTGTATTGGGTCGCGTGCATGTGTTGATGTCATGAACCAGAGCTTGTGGTGTAGGGGTGGCTGCTAGTACTTTTCATTGGGGATTCAGAGTTTCCTTTTTAAGACTATTATGCAAAACTGGTAATGTATGTATATACTAACCCTTCTTTTCTGAAATTATGTTTGAAAATCCTGTTGGAAAAATATTTAATATGTTTTCTTTTATCTACATTTATTCTTTGTATAAAATGTTTGGGAGGAAAAGACTAATATCTTGAAACTCTTTATTTAAAAAGCTGTTATTGTGATATTATTATGTATTTTACAAGCAAGGATCTTTGGGCATATTCCTGTTAGGTCCACACATCATAGGAGGAAATCTCACAGTTTTGAGATAACCTTTTCGCATGGTGAACAGCTTTTGTGGTGAGGAAATTCCTTTATAGCTAACTTAAATCCACCATTCTCAAATGAGCACATTTTCTTCATTCTGAATTTGGCAGTGGTGACAAGATATGGCCCCTGTCTTTTTTTTTTTTAAATTGAGGGTATAAATTTCATTTTTATCAGAAGATTTAAGTTTATATAATACAAAAATCTAAAGTAGGGTCCAGGAAGATTATAAAAACACATTAAAAATAGAACACAATGAATGCACTTAAGTGTGCAGAAGATAAACCAGAATATCCTAACAACCTTGGTACTGTACCTAATTAGTTTGCTAAAGAGGGATTAAAACTGGAAATGAATTTAAACAGAAATTCTTAGAAGAAAATAGCCATAAACAAAGTGCTTCATAAGTGATTAGACAATGCTAATTAAACTGAATATGACTTTCTGGGTTTCTAATATAATATATATTCATTTGCTGAAATTTAATTATAGAGTCAATTTCCTCTGAAAGAAATTTTGCATCCAACTTTTTAATAAAAAAAACAGTAATTCATCAAATACAATTTACAGTTTGGAGGTCTTTAAAGAGGCCAGGGGATTTACAGGTACGTATTTAAAAACCATTTAGAGAGCAGAATACATCAATCTATATATATAAAAGCCCAGTGACCATTATGGCTGAAAGACTGGAACAACCAGAATGACCGGTTGCTATGACGTGCACTGACCACCAGAGGGCAGATGCTCAATGCAGGAGCTGCCCCCTGGTAGTCAGTGTGCTCCCACAGCAGGAGTGCCACTCAGCCAGAAGCCGGGCTCACAGCTGGCGAGCGCAGCAGCAGTAGCGGGAGCCTCTCCCGCCTCTGCGGCAGCGCTAAGGAGCGGCGAGCCAAGCTGTAAGGAGAGAGCAGGCAGATGGTAAGGTGCAAGCAGGCAGGCGGTTAGGAGCGAGGGGTCCCATATTGAGAGAGGGCACAGGCCGGGCTGAGGGACCCTTCCCGCCCCCCCCCCCCCATGCACTAATTTCATGCATCGTGCCTCTAGTATTTAAATAATTACCTAAATCTGTCTTATCACTCATTTTTAATCCAGTAGCTTTTTTAAAAAAGTGTTTCCTTACTTTCTGACACTGCAGATGCCACGGGATCATCTTGTTTAATTCCTGCCCTCATCCTAGAATCACTGGTCCTCCAAAGAGCCCTGGTTCCTTTCGTTGGAAAATCACATTACAAACCCCAGAATATTGGCACTGGATGAGTTTGTTGTATGGGGGTGTCATTTCTTTTATGCCTTCTTGGCTTTCAGAGCAAGGAAATGCATGTGTTTATACTAATCCATATATATAAACATTTTGATAAATATTTCTATATGTAGCTGTTTGTATACCAAACTAAGCATGAGTTCATACTGATGTCTCTTAGTACTAATCAATTTCCATATGGATCATGGTAGCCTCCTCTCCTGCTTATCTGTCACTTCCTACTCCAGCAGTGAGAAAACTGGCTGTCACCATCCTTCATCCATCTACTTGTTCCGTTCCACTACATGTATATATACAGCAGTGTCAGAATCATTAACTCATGCCACTATAGGAAACAACTTTATCAACCAAAGTACAGTGCTTATGTACAGTTTTAGTTTGTTTTGTTTTTGCCTGTAGTCTTATAGACTCACTCACTTCATTTCCAAAGTTACTCAGGTCATTTCCCCACCCCCTGCAATGAGATTTTTGTGTGCATGTGTAATACATTTAGATTCTTTTATATTCTTCTGCCACATTCTGAATTCACCCCGGTTAACTGATCTCTTAAGTAATTTTTTAAAATTTGCATATATTAAGGTTTACTCTTGATGCTATGAAGTTCTATGGGTCTTGACAAATGCTTGATATCATGTATTTATTAATACAGTGTCATGCAGAATAGTTTCACTGCCCTAAAAATCCCCTGTGCTTCCCTATTCAACCATCTTCTTCCTCTCCCCAATTTCTGGCAACCACTCATCTGTTTATCTTGGTAGTTTTGCCTCTTCCAGAATGTCATATAATTAGAATCGTATAATATGTACAATTATCTGATTGGCTTCTTTTACTTAGCAGATGCACTTAATATTCATCCATGTGTTTTTTGTGGCTTGATATTTCATTTCTCTTTATTACTGAATAATATTCCCTTGTATGGATATACCACTGTTTGGATATCCAGCCCATGGACCTTTTATGGGATACTTCCCCACATGTCTTTGAAGACCTTTCTGAAGTCAGCTCTCAGTTTTCCCTTAATATTAACCATTTTCACATTTTTTCATCATTCTGATTTCTCAAACCTGCAATCAATTTTTTGGTTCTTTCCAAAACCTATAAAGAATTTCACATCTTTTTCCTGCCCAGAATTGGCCAACATTCTATAGTAGAGAGTTTTGGACCCATCCAGGGTACAGTTGGAGATTTGCTTCCTGATTCTCCATGTTCTCCCCATTTTAATCTGCTTTGTGTCTGTGTTTATTTGTTCAATGACAGCAGGATATTATAGATTTTTGTACCACCTTGGAGCCACTGTGATCATCAGAGCCTTCTTAAAATCTCTTCTTTGAAGGACCTACCTATTTGGATTTTTGAACAGTTATTTGAAACCTTCTACTGGTAGTCTTAAAACAAACAAACAAAACTTTATAGGCCCTGGCCAAGTAGCTCAGTTGATTAGAGCATTGTCCCGAAACATCAAGCTTGGGGGTTTGATCCTCGGTTGGGGCAAGTACAAGAATCAACCAACGAATGCATAAATAAGTGGAACAAATTGATGTGTTGTTGTTTTTTCTTCTCTCCCTTCTTCTTTCTCTCTAAAATTAATTTAAAAAACTAAAATAAGTACTTTATAATTTGGGCTCAGTATAGGTATTTATAAAATCTTCATTTTTTCCCCCTTACATAATTGGTTCCCAGGTCTCAGGAAATCAAGTTAAGTTAATTTGAAGTTTTTCATCATCAATTCTGGGTGTCCACTGGGAACCTGGAACTGGCCACATACTTCTGCCTGGTCTGGGCATGGAATGGTTCCTGCAAGGCAGCCATGAGGTCCATCCCAGTCTGGATTCATAGTTTGGGGACAAACTTTTCTTGCTGGACTGCAAGGAGCTTGTTCCTGGCCTTATGAAGGGACCACTCTGTGGTGGGTGAATGGGAGCTAATCATCCTCGCGTGAAGAAATTCAACTACTTAGTAACTGGCTAAAGGGGCTTGAAGATCATATTTATACAGTCTTTCAACACTCAACAAATTAGTTTTGAGCATTTACTACATACAGAGCGGAACCACCCTAAGGCTACTCTTCTGGGTTGAGTGCCTTTGACCAAGGTAAAACCTCTTATCCCCGAAGGTGCTGTGGGGCAGGTAATCAGAGCAGGGAGTGATAGAGGGCCACAAAGGCACAGATGCTTTGTTCAAATACCAGGACACAAAAGAAAAATAATAAAATACCAGGCCGTTTATGCTCTGTAGTCCCATTCCACATATTTCCTCCCCCTCAGCCCGCTCCTTTAAAAGCACAGGCATTGATTTCTCTCTCTCTCTCTCTCTCTCTCTCTCTCTCTCTCTCTCTCTCTCTCTGAAATTGTCTCAGCTTGTTGTGTAATTCTGGCAATAGAATTCCTGACATACTAGATCATAAAGATTAGAGCTAGGCGTCTTTTATACTTCGCTCTGTGTGTGTTTTCTCCATATATTTAACCTTGGGTTACATGTGTAATTTTTCAAACACATTCCCTTATAATCAGTTTTGTTGTCTGTACTTGTTGACAATGAAAGCATGTGGAAAAGTTGTTTAAAATATAAGACCCAGGGGTTTCTTTAAACATGCCCTTTTCACCAAAATGAATCTCTGAATAAAAGTTGTTTTTCTTTTTTCTTTTGTATCAATATATTTTTATTGATTTCAGAGAGAGGAAGGGAGAGGGAGAGAGAAACATCAATGATAAGAATCATTGATTGGCTGCCTGCTGCACGCCCCCTACTGGGGATTGAGCCTGAAACCCAGGCATGTGCCCTGACCAGGAGTCGAACTGTGACCTCTTGGTTCATAGGTTGACACTCAACTTTGAGCCACACTGGCTCGGAAAAGTTGTTTTTAAAACTGTGTAAAAAGTAATTGACCAGAAATAAATCTCATGTTCTCTTGTGAACCATATATTAAAAATAGAAATATATATTTGGTAATGGCTTTTGTTTCCAAATTTCCAGAAATATCCAAATTGAGTTCTTAGGTCATGGCCTAGAGACATTCACAGTATCCTCTATAGAATACTGGAGCTGTTTAATTCTGCACATTTCAGATTGTCACCTAAGTCTAGAAGGAATGGGTATGACTGGACTGTATTTGCATTTAGAGTGTTAGCGAACCCTCCAGAGTACATATGCTGGGCTATTTATGAAACAACTTCAGCTGACAGCTGAAGATCAGAAGATTCTATTTTGGGAAGTGTCCTAAATGTGAGGTTCTGTGGTTAAAAAAAATTTAGAGTCCTACAGATAAGAATACTTAAAACAGGAAGCAGTGGTAATTTATTGCTTCCTGTAGAAGTATTCTTATCAGTATGATAAGCTTTAGGTTTTAGTTCTGCTTTCCTGTTCTGCTTTTCTTTTTTTTGTACTCAGCTTCTGTAAGAGGATTAAAAATAGAAAAAAATTATATATATATTAGGGAGAAAAAAAGAGAATTTACTAGCATCACTTTTTTCTGTCTTGTTAAGATTCTCTCATTTCCTACAACTCCAATGGTATTTGCTCAACTAAGAGAAAAACTTTGCTACTGTTCACTCATTCCATTGGTATATCTATTGTATGTGTACATATAATGTTGATTCTATATGTATTGTAATTCAAGGCTAGGTTGACTATTATACGTGAAGGGTCAAAAGATAAAATAGAACCAGCATGGACAGAAAAGAACTGTGAATTTTATTCCTGATTTTGTCACTTCCTGGAATCCATCATTCTTCAACCTAATTTTCTGGTCCATTAAATTGGAGTTAGTGCTATTTCCCCAATGGCTCCTATAGTGTTGTTCTGAGGATCAAGTGAAAGAATAGATGGAAGTGCAGTTGTCAACTATGAATTGCCTTTCAAATCTAAGGTTTGTCATGGGTTAAGTCCCATCATCCCTTTTGTCCTTAGAACACAAGGGGCTTTTTGTTTAAGTCCCTTCCTTATTAAAAATAGTTTCCAAACTCAGTCAGCTTCCTAGATTACTTGGCTGTAAGAGTGTGTCATGGTTGAATGCTTGAAAAGATGCATCAACATTGATCCTGTAGCTCAGATATTTGTTTCATGAAGTATGAGTATTGTACAGTTAAATTCTAGGAAACTGGGTTGCATTTATTAGCTTGGCAGAGAACAAACAAAGTTCTACATGTGGCCTAAATTATTTTATAAGCTATAAGTATAAATCAGGATTAAAGACTGAAATGTATTTATTAAATTTTAAAAGGCAGTATATACATGCATTTTGTAATTCCTATGGATTTAATTATATACTAAGTGTGGAAAGTAAAAGTATTACTGGATAGCACTGAATGTTTTCTTCAACCAAACCCTTGTTGATACATATCTCTGCTCTTGAGTGTCAGCACTCTTTGCCAGAGGAGTCTGGTGTTACGTGCTGAGCCAGGCAGAAGGGATGATCAGTTTGAAGAGATGGGTAAAGGAAAAACAGCAGCCTGACTCAGAATTAGTATGGGAATTAGACCAACTCTTTGAGGTTGGTAATAGGTCCTAATTGATGCAATTTATTTGTCCCAAAGAAAGAAAGCTTTGGAGAGTGAGAACTAGCTAACTCTTTTCTTGACTTTACACTTGCTATTCTAGAATGACTTTGGTAGTGTTGGCGGTGTTGTGATTTTAAAGGTTACCATGTTTTTATGGGGAACAGTGGATATTTAGATGTGAGCTCATTCTTGGCCCTGACTTGTCTTTGTCAAGATCACAGATTTGTGGGAAGGATAATGACGATAAGGTACATGGGGCTGTAGGGGAGTTTACAGCTGGGTTCCTGTGCTCGAGTGCATGGTATTAGTCAGCTATCCAGAACAATAATTTCAGTGGCTCACTAGACTCATTTATGTCCCCAAATAATTTCAGAGCATTTGGCTCCATCAATCAAGGACAAAGAAAACAGAAAATGAGAAGAACAAAGGGGTAGGTTAAAGGAGGGGTTAAATTCATATGACAGTTTTATAGATAGCCATTGATCATAGCTAGTGATTTATAATTACCCAGGGATCAGGAGTTAGAATTTCAGTTACTTGCTATTTTGTTTTCCATGTAGAGTAGAATATGGAAACTGTTATGAGTCTCTTGAATTTACTGAGAAAAATATTAGGGCTGAAAGTATCCTTAAAGGTGATAAAGCTTAAAATGTTCGTTCTATAGCCCTAGCTGGTTTGGCTCAGTGGATAGAGCGTCGGACTGCGGACCAAAGGGTCCCGGTTTCGATTCTGGTCAGGGGCACATGCCTGGGTTGTGGGCTCGATCCCCAGTTGGGGGTGTGCGGGAGGCAGCCAGTCAATGATTCTCTCTCATCATTGATGTTTCTATGTCTCTCTCCCTCTCCCTTCCTCTCTGAAATCAATAAAAATATGTTAAAAAAAAGTTCATTCTATAGATAAACTCAGGCCCAGAGAAGTTAAGTCACACAAGGTAATACAGCTGTCTCATGGTAAAGTCAGCAACCGCCTTCCCATGTATTATCTTCATGATGCTTTCCCCCTATGCCAGTGGTTCTCAACCTTCCTAATACCGCGACCCTTTAATACAGTTCCTCATGTTGTGGTGCCCCCCAATTTCATTGTTACAAATTGAACATAATTAAAGCATAGTGATTAATCACAAAAACAATATGTAATTATATATGTGTTTTCTGATGGTCTTAGGCGACCCCTGTGAAAGGGTCGTTCGACCCCCAAAGGGGTCACGACCCACAAGTTGAGAACCACTGGCTGCCCTATGCTACACTACATAAAGATGTACATGTGTATAACGCTTTGTCTATAATATATATTATATGTTACATGTTACATATTCACATATGTATAGTGTTTTAGATTTAATTGTTCTTTTATTAGTTCCTCAGATGTTTATAATTGGGGAATAAGACTTAATTTTTGCACTCATAGAATTTATATTTTAGTAGGAGAAACAGAAAATAAGCATAAAACTTATTTCAGATAGTGGTAAGTACTCTTAAGAAACATCAACTAGTGTAGAGGAGTTTATGGCAAAATACATGATCATAAATTTATCAAAGAATCTAAGTGGACCACTCTCAAATTTAGTTTTAACTTATTATTTATGAAGTTTGTTTTGTTTTGTTTTTTAAAATTCTATTGGGCAAGAAACATTCTGATTTTCGAAGATATGTTTGGGAAAAATTGTGATTAATGAAAATAATTAAAGGATTTAAAATATAGCTTGTTATATGAAGTTTCCTTTTTATATTGATTGATTATTAGCCCTACTTGAAAATCATTTATGAACATTGGTAATGAACTGTCTGTATCTATGACTCAGTGAACCCTTACCATAGAGTTTTAAAAATGAATTTATGACTGCTTGAACTTTATTAGTGCTTTTTAAAAAAACCTCCTATTTCCTTTCTGGGAAAGGAGTGGATTTCCCAGCACCTGCAGTGCTCATCAAGTAGGAGAGCAGTGAAACTGTGATGCTGTATTTTATATTACTTGAAAGGCCACACCTTATTAATAGTAAGACCATCAGTGGATGCTATGTCTTAACTAAGATAAACCTATGCTTGTTATCAATGAATGGACCAAGTTCATTCAGAGAAGTTGAAGAACTTCAGTCCATAGATTTGTGGCTTATTTTCATATGTTCCTGTTTTCCCAGAATCATAGATACAAAGCCTTGGGGAAATAATGACCAGAGGAGTGCTCCCTCATTATTTCCCTTATTCCCACTAAAATGATAGCTTTGTTAAACTATAGTTCACCCTTGACAATGTGGGGTTTTGGGGCTCCAACCCCCATGCAATCGAAAATCCATGTATATCTTTTGACTCTCCAAAAATTTAACTACTAATATCCTACTGTTGACTAGAAGACTTACTGATAACATAGTCGGTAACATATTTGGTATGTTATATGTATTACATACTGTATTCTTACAATATAGTGAGAGAAAAGAAAATGTTATTAAGAAAATTTGAAGGAAGAGAAAATATATTTACAGTATTTATTTTTAACCCACATATAAATAACTCCTTGCAGTTCAAACCCATATTGTTTTAGGGCCAATGGTGCTTTGATGTTATAATGATGAGCTGATAAGTTTCTGCCTTTAAAATGGAAGGAAAGTCTCTAGCCTCCTGTGAAACTCTTTAGAAGCCTAAAATGACAGGTCATGCATGTCTAGGTCTTCCATCCATGGACTAGTTGGCTAGGAGGACAGGCCCAGAAATGCCTCTCTGGTTCCTTACAAGGTACACCTAATCTGGTTTCTTTAAAGCCAGATCACAGTTATTCTATAAAGAATGGCAAAGGGCACAGCTGGAATGGCTTAGTTGGTTGAGCATCATCCTGTGCACGGAAACATTGCAGGTTCAATTCCCAGTCAGGACACATACCTGCATTTCAGGTTTAATCCTCTTTTGGGATACATATGGAATGCAACCGATTGACGTTCCTCTCTCATATTGAGGTCCTCCCCCCTCTTCCTGTCTCTAAGCAGGTTCATGGGTAAGGATTAAAAAAAAAAAAAAAAAAAAAGAATGGCAAAGGCCCTTCCCTCTGGGTAGGATTCTTGATTTAAGCCTCCAACAAGCGTTCTAGCTGTAAATAATTTTTTTAAAAAAATATATTTTATTGATTTTTTTACAGAGAGGAAGGGAGAGAGATAGAGAGTTAGAAACATCGATGAGAGAGAAACATCAATCAGCTGCCTCCTGCACATCTCCCACTGGGGATGTGCCCGCAACCCAGGTACATGCCCTTGACCGGAATCGAACCTGGGACCTTTCAGTCCGCAGGCCGACGCTCTATCCACTGAGCCAAACTGGTTTCGGCTAGCTGTAAATAATTTAATCCAGGTTTTATACATCTTGATTTGGTCATTTTTGTTTTGGAATCCATGTCACCTGACATGACCCGTTCTCACATTGGCCCTATTAGTCCTTGAACTTATTTCAGCACTCTTTTCATCTTAAGTGGTTTTTTTAGGTTATGAGATCCAAATTTAGACTTGCTGATAACACTTGGCTGCTAGTTGACTGGCACTGGGTGGAAGTCTGTATGTTTTAGGAAGTACAGTATTAGGTCATTTTAATCCTTTAATCTTCCTGTATGCTAGATACTGGTCTGCTCTAACACCTACCTTTCAGAGCATTGTTTTCTGTGACTTTTAAAACCAATAATGGGAACATATGGCACCAATCAAGTGTAGAGTGTGTTAGCTTTGACTTTCATTGCTTTTTAAAAAACTGGACCTTACCTATGTCCTGGAAAATGTTGGCCGAGTTAACTTTTAGTGATGTTTTGGATATGCCATTTGCTTCTAGGTGTTAATTCTGTGATCATTCTTGTTTTGAGCTGCTCTGGACAGCTGTCTCTAGTGGTTTCATGGGAACATGCTAGTGGGCTGATGAAAACCTAGATAGGTGGGTGGTGGGGAGGATGGTGTTGAGAGAGTGATCTTCATTATCTGAGTTCCTGCGATGATAAGGTTTTAGTAGGGAAGTAGAAGCTATAAAAATATTCACTAATGAACTAACCACTTCCATGCTCCCTCCTAGCTATTATCTCTTTATACTTAATACCAGGGACTGCTCTTCCATCAGTTTTATTCAACATTGAAAATGAACATATTGCAAAAGCTGTAGGATTTCATGAAATTAGTGAAAGTGATGTGGAAGAAATACTGAGGTTCACAAGGAGTCAATAGCAAGGGAGGATCTGGCAGGATTAGATGAAGGAACTATTGAAGAAACCAAATATAATGACTCCTTTAGTGCTTCTAAAGTCCACAATAAAAATACCTGATTAAGAGCGGCCCTTGGGGAAATTAATGGAGCCTTGGGATATTTTTATAGAAGTGATCCTTTTTACGATTGTTCTGTGGAAACCAAACAAGAAGTCAGAAATGAAACATGAAGAAAAAAAGTATCGATCACATTTAGTTCATTCTAACACTTGGCCAGTAGAAGCAACTAAGACATATTTGGTTAAACATAAGGTAAAATGGCTTTCTCCCATATATTTTCATTTCAACCTTTCCAATATTTTTATTTTCCAATATGGAATTCCATTTAAACAGTTGTTTGCTATAAAAATTAGATCTCTGTTGTAATTGGATTTTACTTTCTGAAGTGGTCTTCTGGTTCCAGTTATGTTCAGCCGGTATAGATGTCTTGAATGTTGTAGTAAAACCAGTTAGGCAGCTGGTTGGTTTCTGATATGCTCACATGTAGACAAGCATTGAGACCTTGACAAAGCAGATGAACGGCAGTGTCAGTCGTGTGCAGAGATGGTGCTGAGATCGACACCACCGTGATCTGCTTTTACTCTTTTTTCTAGGATTCAAAACTGCATCCTCATTTAATCTCTCTTTTTCCTGGTCTTCATGTACTTTCCATAGCAATTTTAAATCCACATTTTAAAATCTGACTCTTGTCACATTCCTTTGGCGATCCTTTGTTATTGCCAAAGGTACTCTTTTATTAGTGCAGTAAAAGCAAAAGCAAAATATTATTTAGAAAATCTGGTGTGGGGAGAAATCATAAAACTTATTTTCAGATGGAATAGACATGGTATTGGAGTGTGTGCTGTTAAAGGTTACCCAGTTTTGATCATTTGACATGAAGTACAGAGTTATATATAGGGATTTTCACTTTATTCGTATTTGGAGTTCATTTACTGTGTACCATTGATACAAACGAAGTTATTAAGTGATTGCTTAGTGATTGGCCCAGAGATTGTTATAATGAGTAGGCCATTGTAATACCCTGAGAGTCATTGTTGGTATTGACAGTGAAGAAAGGGTAGTTTTAGCATTGCTAAAGAGAAATTTGATTCAAAAGTCAAAGTTTTTGTGAATGGAGGATTTATGTAGGGTGTTTTTTGTTGGCATTTAAAGTTTATTTGGAACTGTTGTGAGAATAATAAATAATTCCTGCTGTAATGAAGCTTATATAGTAGAAACCAAGAGAGCAAGACCACAAAAATGTTGACATGTTGGCCGTTGCAAATCACGTGCACTATAATCTAATATTTTGGATTGCTGGTGCTAGAAAAGGAGAAAATGCTATCTGCTGCTGTTTTGTGTTTGGAAAGCAGATGGCATCTTTTTAAAAATACCCTTGAAATTTAAGCTCTCTGGGTTGGTCATTTCATTCTTATGTTGGTATTCAGAGGGGGTAACCACCAGGATCTGAGATGTGGCATCCATGGCACTTTTTGTGGATTTTGTTTGTAATATTTTTGTCATAAATGTAGACAGTAGTCTTCCCAGAGAGCCGTAATACAGGACTCTCCGAATCTTGCATAATTTCAGGATTGAAGAAACCACAACATGGTATAAAAAGAAAAAACCCAAAAAATGTAGTAGTTTGAATAAAAAGGAACCCAAAATAGGGTGTTAGGGAAATGTTTAGGGAATGGTAACGTAAAACTAATGAGACCCTCCAGTATAAGGCTGTCAGCAATGCATTCTCTCCAGTTTTTCTGTTCCTTATACTCATAATCTTTCCTCTTGACTTTGAGGGTAACTTTGAGCAGATTTTTTTCTCTCCTCTTATGTTTTCATTCAGAAAATTACTGTACATCTATAATAATAAAAGCATAATGTGCAAATCGACCAAATGGCCGAACAGCAGACCGACCATCCGGTTGACCACGCTATGACACGCACTGGCGCCAGGCCAGCCAAGGCGGGTGCAATGGAATTGGTTGGGGGCCTACCATCGCCCCACGATCTCCCCACAGAGGGAGGCCCAGGCCACCCTCTGCGGGGCAATCGATCAGGAGGCTCTGTGGAACCAGGTCGGGGAGGGTGTGTGGTACCAGGCCAAGGCGGGTACAGGTGGGGGGTGGGGCTGAGAGGTAGCGGGGGCTGTGAGGGCCCACCCTGGCACAAATTTCATGCATCAGGCCTCTAGTTTTTATTATAAAAGCACTTAAAGGTAGATAATGACAGAATGTTCTGAAATTAGTCTTGTTTTCTTCTGAATGACCAAAATAGTGTAATATTTTGTAAGAATAACAAATGCATATTTATATACTTTGATAAACCACTTGTTTGCTATTTTCTTTACTGGATTCCATGCATTAGAAAAATATTTTCTATATGGAGGGTTGTTATTCTTAGCTGTTGTGGTTTTCATGTTCTTTCCCTTTTGTATTCTTATTCCTAATTTCCAATGAAATGTGTAGTTTTACTCTATCACACTAGATCAGGAGTCTACAAACTGGAGCCCATGGCCCTATATCTGGCTGTCACCTGTTTCTATAATTTCATGGGGACATAGCCACACCCATTTTAAAATATATGTTTTTATTGATTTGAGAGAGGGAGGGAGGGAGGGAGGGAGAGAAAGAGAGAGAGAGAGAGAGAGAGAGAGAGAAACATCAATGCGAGAGAGAGAGAGAGAGAGAGAGAGAGAGACATTGATCTGTTGCCTCTCGTATACACTCCACACTCCAACTGGGGATTGAGCCCATAACCTGGGTATGTTCCCTGACCAGGAATTGAACTGGCAACCTTTTGGTGCATGGGATGATGCTCAACCAACTGAGCCACACTGGCCAGGGCCATCCATTTCTTGATATAATGTCTGCAGCTGTTTTTGAGCTATAAGAGCAGAGTTGAGTCACTGCTGTAGAGGTTGGAGGTAGAGATGGGAGGTAACACTTACTGTGTTTTTTTGCTCTTTGTCTTTTTTTTTTTTTTTTTTTTACATTTCTATGGCCTCAGAGCATTTTAGATGGTTATATCACAGGAGGCATGAGTTATGTATCTTCAGTTGTCAGTACAATATAACATATATAATGACACCCCAAAGAATTCTGGGCCGTGATTCTAAGGCAGGAGGCCACATTTACATGGCGATGGTGAATATTTATATTCATTAAGAGCAAGATTTTTGAAACATAACTAAATTAATAAATCAAACTGTTTGAATTATGTTTTTCTGGAAAACGATTGCCAGTTATTGGAGGAAAGTGAACCTTAGGGAGCCTTTTAATTTTATTTAGAATGCTTCTGTAATGAGCAAGGCCTGTGTACAGGTTAGTCACTTGAGCCCTGTCTTACATGCTTTTCGGGTAATAAGAATGAAGTACCTACCTATGCATCTAGTAACCAGGGGTCTTAGCTGAAAATAATGAGAAACTTTAATTTTCGTACAGTTTACAATGGAAAGTTAATGCCACTTGGCAACTGCTGTTACCCATGAACGTGCTTATGGCTTTGCCATGATTTCCAAAGTACATTCATGAAGCAGTCATTCACGTTTCAAGATTCACAATCTGTGGCTTCCTTGGGTGGATTCCTTAGATTTGGAGCATTTCAGGTTTATTGAAGAACCTATAAAATCCTAGGTCTGTTCAAATGTTAGAACCTGTATTATTTATAATCTAGGATTCTTGTTGGGAAGAAGAAAGCGCTTTGAAACTTCAGCTAGCCTTTATTCAGTATGAGGTTTGATAAAAAGCAAAAATTTTGTCACTGTGAATGACAGTTGACCAGTGTGGAAAAGGTGGCTAGGAAGAATTACACAGGAAGATATAGGGATAAATGAATATTTCCCCAGCATTTTTCTGAGGTACAGTTCTTGGTAACTGAATTAGAATGACTTAGCAAAACCCACAACCATGGGATTATGTTCACACAGGCAATGGTGTAAATAGCGCCCCCTGTGGTTGTCCTGTCAAACCTCAGTTACAACAAAAGCCAAATTTAATACCAAAACACATTCCAGAGTAATTATATGTTGTTGCTGTCGTAAATTATCTAGAGAGTTGGATTTTATTGCTCTGCTTTGCTCGTTAAAACCAATAGTTCAGAAATGGAATTGTCTCTCTTTTCACATTCCTGCCCACAGAGAGTTAGGGGGTGTAGCTCAATATAGAACCCAGCTTGATGTCTAAGTTTAGCTTCACATCATGAGCCAGCAGTGAAACCCAGAAGTATTGGTTTTCATGGCAGCAGCGTGGAAAACCTCAGCAATCCCTGAGTCTGCTGAAACGCACATGGGCGAGTCTGCCGCTCTGAGCAGAGTTGCGGGGTTAGGTTTCGCAATGCTACTTTCACAAGATTGGCTTTAGCATTACGCACATTTGCTTCCAAGGCTTCGGGTGACGGTAAAAGACAGCACCTTGGACTTCAGACAGCTTTGATGGCAGGGTTTCAAGCTTTGTTCTTGCAATATCTTTTCAACAAGGAATTGTTTGATATCTGATAATAGTACAGAATTCAATTTGAAAAGCACACAACTCATTTCCTTGCTAGCTTCATATAAAAAGTGGAAAGAAGAGGGTGCTGGAGGGATTAACCGGTTAGCCATGTGTATGCACACACATAAGTGGGTTCCTTTATACGTGCTTGGATCCCCACCAGCTGTGTACTTGTTCATCTTCCACAGGGGATGAGGGCTCTCTTCTGACGTGGAGACATTCCAGATGTACAAAAGTGTAAATGCCAGGTTGCATTTGTAGGGGCTTACTAATGGAACCACAGCAGATTAAGATGGGGCGGGGGGGAGGGGCGAGTACAGCAGCATATATAGGGTGCCCCCCAAAAATGTATACACACTTTAACAGCTGATAGCTTAATTTTGAAAATGAAATGTATTTTAATAAACACTGCCCTTATAATTATTCAAAATATGTGTATACATTTTTTGGGGACACCCTATATTTGTAGTGTGGCCCGGACACCATTAGAGGTGCCATTCATGAGCTCCTCTATTGACATATTAAACTAATTGGGTATTTTCACCTCTATTGAAGGAGTAGAAAGGAGATCCTTAATGGCTCCTTTTATTAAAATAATATTTCAGGCAACATTTTAGCAAAGCCACTTACTGGATCTTGGTTTTAAAATTAATTTTTAATCTTGTTTTAGGGCAAACAATGCCAATAAAAAAACAACCCACCCAAATTTAATTTATGCACATAAAAAAAACTTGTTTGGAGGGTGGGCTTACTCTATGTGTGACTTTCCTTTCTCACCTAAGCCTGTGCACATGTTTTAGCAGAGTTCTTGAAGACAAAGCATTTTGTTTGACAAACGATAGGATTTTTGTGACTTCGTTATTCATGGCACTGGTGCAACAGGTGTGTTTTATTGTGACT
The DNA here is from genome assembly GCF_028538775.1 of Myotis yumanensis. Lineage (NCBI taxonomy): Eukaryota > Metazoa > Chordata > Mammalia > Chiroptera > Vespertilionidae > Myotis > Myotis yumanensis. Next base: position 27,402,026 of record NW_027223759.1, on the reverse strand, counting down.
TTTGATTCTGTTTCATTTTCTTTAGTGTAAAGAAAGGGCCATGTTTGAAATTATTTCCAAAAAGTCATTTTTATTTGTCTTTGCATGAATTTTGGAAACAAAAAAAGGTTTCTGTGTTGTTTTACATTCAGTTTTTACATACACTTGAAAGTATATATTTGGTGAGGTCCTAACAGCTCTTCTCTGCTCATATGATCTTCATTCGGCCTCTGTGAAGGGGCACATTTCACTGCATGTCAACATTTTACTGTATTATAGGAACTGCTGCACACTTCTGGAAGGCGACTTGCTTCGGCTGCTGTTTGATGGGTAATGGTCCAGGACATGTGCCAGCTGCCATGCTTTGCTGGCCGTGTCAAACCTTTGTAACGTCAGACTCAAGAAACCGGTACTTATTTGCCCCTTTATTAAATGCAGGTACCGTGTTTAGAAGTTCATTGGCTCCAGACCTGCATAAAAGTTTTTTTCTGGACAAAATGTTTTGCTTTGTAGAAAGGACTTTTTCATTTACCAACATGGCATCGTAAAAATACAGAGACTCTATCTCACATTTATAAACAAGCATTTGGATTTGGCTTTCAAAACCACGTGGATGCCTAATGACTATTACTTGGTAGTTGTGACTTTTATTTGTGCTCTGAGCGTTGCGTAATGTTCGTTTCCCCCCGAAACAGGCAGATTTGGATAGTAGGACTTATTTTTTTTATTATCCCCCATTGGGCCTCTATGAGTCATATTCTGGGCATGAGCAGAAGTAAATGTATAATGGCACAGCCTCTCTTCGTCCACAGTAACTGGATAAAATAATTTGTAACATGCATTGAACATTTTTGCTAAAGGATTTGCAAAATTGCCTGCAAAACCAGTCCCTGGCCCTAGCTGGGTGTGGTTGGAGCATCATCCTGGGCACCAAAAGGTTGTGGGTTTGATTCCCGGTCGGGGCACATATGGGAGGCAACTGATCTCTCTCTCTCTCTCTCTCTCTCTCCCTCCCTCTCCCTCTTCCTCTCCCTTCCTGTCTCTCTAAAAAAACCCAAAAGATAAAAATCCCCTATATCTATTTATAGATCCTCAAAAATTCTAGTTCCTTGCATATTATAGGAATATTAGGTCGGATTGTGTTCTGTCTGGCTAATTGTGAGGTTGTCACCATTTGCATCTGATAATTTAACTTCATCTCTTCCCTGATTTATGTTTACACCCTAAAAAATTATGCTCTTTATGTCTTATTAGAGGCCTGGTGCACGAATTTGTGCACGGGTGGGGTCCCTCAGGGTGGACTGCAGGGATTGGGCGGAAACCCGCAGTCCAATGCTGCTTGCTGCTCCCGCTCATCCCAGCCCTGCTGCACATATCGAGGCTCGCACTGCCACAGCAGCACTCGCCAGCTGTGAGCCCTGCATCTGGCGCCCATGCGATTGGCCCTACAGGCAGGTGGGTGGTGGGGCCGGGGATCTGGATCCATCCCGCTGACATTCGCGTCGTGTTTCGGGAGCCACCTGGTGGCCGCTTTTATATCGTTCCTTCCTTGCGGAGCGTCTAGGGAGGGAAAGTGGCCAAGGTGCCTGAGGCTGATTTCCAGGAGGCCAGGGGCACTGTTGGGATTGTGCCAGGGGCACCAGTTCATTGGTGCCTGGCCCATTCTCCAGAGATTGGACCTGTGGGCTGCCCTGACGGGTCGGTCAGCTGAGCAGCGCTCCCCCTGTGGGAGCGCACTGACCACTAGGGGGCAGCTCCTGTGTTGAGCGTCTGCCCCCTGGTGGTCAGTGTGCATCATAGCGACTGGTCCGACTGGTCCTTCAGTTGTTTGGTCGCTTAGGCTTTTATATATATAGATTTCTGTATTTCTGTCACTATATAAATTATATGCATGAAGATATCTTAGAAAATTTTGGAAAACAAGAAAAGAATCAAAGTAATAGTCTGGTTATTTCTATATTACATCAATTTATTTTTATATTTCTATATTACATCAAAGTTTAAGCACATTATGATGTTAGGAGGGGGAGATTCATGCTCTTGTGGTCAGTTTGTATTGGATTAGTGTTTTATGTTTGAAGGCAACAATAGAAATAAATGGTTGTTGAGTTGGGACCACCCAGTTTTCTAAGCCTGCATATCAATAACCATGCTGACAAGTATTTATGGGTGGCATTAATTGATAGAGAGAAGGTATTCAGGGAAAGGAAAAGGCAGGAAGGGGGAAAGATGGGAATGAAGGGACAGAGTGCCCCACCCCCAGGAATTGCATCCAGTGTCATCCAGGCCTCGAGCCACCCAAGTTCACCTTGAAAAAGCTTGTTTGGATTATGTTGATTTATTAAACCAGTTGCATCCTGTATCTTACAATAGGGAAGGTTCACTCAAACTGCATAGCATGTTGAAGGTTAGGTATATATTTTAGAGTTTTCTGAAGACTATGAGATGCACAGAATTAGAGTTCTCCATTTGAGCCATTCAGATCATTTGACAGCCAACTAGAACAGTGCACATAACTCAGCTCTGTTTATATGTACACTGTATAATATCTTAAAGCTAACATCATTGTTTTCGCCTCCTCAAAGTTCAGCCTGTTTTGATCTACAGAGGGAGTATTTTTAAAAAGTGGATGTCTAAGAATGTAAACAATTGGGAAGGGAGAGGCCGCTGTGTATGGTTGGCTTTTAATCTTCTGTTCTCTCCTGACTTCTAATGGCCGAGGACTTCTCTCCACCTATTATAGCACATGGCGCAGGACTCCGTAAGTGGACTTCTTCTGGGTTTTATTTTGGCTTTCTAAATTAAGGGCGGAAAGAAAAGTTGCCGGATAAAAATATCCCGGAGCGTACCAGATCTTGCCCTGGTCCTAAAGGGAAAGGGTTTCTGTTTTATGGGGCCAATAAATGTCAGGCCTCCTGCTTTACCTTTTGGCTCCATTTGTGTTTGTTTGTCAGAATCTATTAGTCACACCCAGTTGCCTGCATCTACTACTGTCTAGACTCTTCAAGAAATGACAGATTTCACATTTAGTGTTTTTGCAGGAGGGCACACAATAAGGGATAAAAGGGGGCTTTTATGATGGCAATCTCTTTTGCAGGCTGTTTCCAGAAGGGAAGGCATTTCTGATAGCCAGGTGCCTATTCTGTGAAATGTTGTTTTAGCTGAGTTAGTTTAGATTTATCAGAATGGCATTTCACTGTGTAATTTCTCATTACCCTTTGTAAACATGAAGCTTACCCCCTGTTTCCTTTTATAAAAAGAACTTGGTATATGCCAATGGGCTCTATTTAGATGAGAGGTTTAACAGCACTTCCACCCCTGCTTTTTATAGCATTGTCTATACATTGTGGTCAAGAGCATGGGTTTTGAATCCCATTTGCCATATTTACTAGTTTTGAGATCCTTGGGAATTTACTCATCCTTTCTGAACCTTGGTGTCCTGGTCTTTAAAACAGGAATACTAATAAAATCTCAGGTTGGTTATGAGGATTAAATGAAATAATGCACATTAAAACCTGTAAGTAGAACCTGACATGTAACAACTGTTGGCTTTGTTATTGATGGAGAATGTAAGAGAGAGAGAGAGAGAGAGAGAGAGAGAGAGAGAGGGAGACATCAGGAGTGGAGGACACAAATATTATTTGAAAACAATTAAAATCAATATTAAAATGGCTTTATTTTGTTAGTCATGTTATTTAATTTGTAGCATTAAAATTAGGTTGAGTTTTCTTTTTATATTTATCAAAAGGAGGAGATAACACTTTTAAAAGGTTAGCGAATGTCCTCTACTTCACTCACTGCCCAGTGTGAGAAAAACTTCACAAAAACTTAAGAGCCCATTTTCTGTGTGGTTGAAATTACCCTTCATCAAGCCATATGGGCCTTAGAATATGTGCATGAATACATACAATTTTTTTATAGACACTTTTTGAGACAGTATAAACAGTTTTTATTGAGTGCCAATAATGTCTAAAACACTATGATAAACTGAGTTGAAAGTTAAAGATAAGAAACCTCAAGAACAATTGGGTAAGGGATGTTCATCAAATGAAAATTCAGTCTCATGAAATTAAATTTCATGGCATAGAGTATGGCATGATTCATGCCTAGTTATAATTTTACCTTTCAGTGAATGAAGTTTAAAAATTCAGATGACAGAAGTTTAGGGTGCTTTATAATTGCTAAGAATGATCCATTTTAAACAATGGATCAACTATTAAAATGATAAGTTCAAAGCAAAGTAGGAAGCACTGTCATACCCAGGGATAAAGTAGTTGTGACTCCGACAAAATTCCACTCGATGAGTGTCATTGCTGGGGTTTTTATGACATCATTTTTGGGGTGCTCCTTTCTGCAGACACATCAGCAGTATTGCAAAGAGCAGCGAGTGTTAATGTCAAGCACCTTCCTTCCCCTTTCAGTTCCTCTTTCTGCCTGTCTCCTCCCATTATGGTTTCTGGTGGCTACCGAATACAGTGAATTAATTGTTCTATAAATGCTTAATTGTGGGAGCCTGTGCCTTGAGTTTTACAATCACTATCTCGTTTAATCTTCATGCCAACCCAATGAGTTGGGGACTTTTAACACCATTTTACCAGGAAACTGCAGCTCAGTGCCAGTAAGTGGCGCTGGGGGAGCAAGGGTCTCACCACTGTCTGGTGGCCGCATGGATCCCACAGTTAGTGTCTGGCAGGTGATTTCCATTCCTGTTGCATCCCATAGCCCTTAGTGAAATGTGTTCTCACTCTGTCCCAACTGGTTAGGAAATCAACTCATGTGAATTGAGTGTGAATTGCACTGCACAGGGGTTTGGGAATTGGCTCTTGGGGAGTATCTCTGGCCACATCATCATTTTCCTATCATTTTCTAAAACGATTAGCAAGGTATGCTTGCCTTGCCTGGGCTTCTCTTCCAGACAAGTAATGCTGCAGCTCCTGGTCAGAGCATAGGGTCAGGCCTACTAGTGAATGAAATTTCCATCCAATAGTAAGGCCTGTGCACTGCTGCAACACTTCATTGATAGAGAAAATGGAGTCTGGTATTTTTTTCAATGAATACTGTCAATGTATTTTCTCTTCCTTATGATTTTTTAAGTAATATTTTCTTTTCTCTAGCTTACTTTATTGTAATAACATAGTACAATACACATAATATACAAAATATGTGTTAATCAATTGTTTATGTTATTGGTAAGGCTTCAAGTCAACAGTAGTTGTATATGGACTTTGGACTGCATGGGGGTCGGTGCCCCTAACTCCGGGGTTGTTCAAGGGTCAACTATAAATGATGTATATTCCCTATTTACAATGAATTTGTAGTCAGCAGAAACTTTTGGGAGTCTTTTTTCGCTCTTTGTTTACCCCATCACCTATAGAGGCCCCCATTTTGTAGTGGAATGAGTTGGCTGCTAGAACCTTTGCATTTATACTGAATATCACCCTGTTTTTTTTTTTATTAGGATCATTTTACTTTTCTAAATAGTTGGGGCCATTAAGATTTTAAAGACTCGTGGTTAGAAAGAATATTACTTTGGGGTGAGGTGACTTCCTGGTCTCACCTCAGTACTACTACTAACTAGTTTCATGAGCTTAGAATGATGATTCTAACCCTAAACAATAACCAGATGATCAAGGAAGTTCTAATACCAGGCCTGGTACTGCTTTGATTGTTCTGTTCATAGTCATCCATCAACTCTTTCTGTGGTAACTTAATCTTATAGTGGAGGTCACTTATAGAAATGAGAATGGAGCATCTAAAACAGAAATTGGAATAATTATCATCCAGATGTATATTTTGGTTAGCCATTGTACCATCATCCTTACCACTTTCATAGACTCTCAGGTGGAAAAAACTTACTGTGTTGAATTTTGGTTAAGTTCTCTTTTTATTTCTTGGGTCTCTCCCTGGAAGAAATGCCAGTAAACCACTAAATGGCCAATGCCAGGGACAAAGGCCACCATGGTGAAGGGTCTCTGCTTATTTACTTAAGTCAAATGTTCTCAAGTCACCTTCCTATTGACTCTCTCTGGGTCTGCATTAGAATGAGAAATAACAAGGATCTGGTTGCTTTCAATCCTCAGACCTCTGTTTGAAAGGCTTTGTTTCTACTGAAGTCCTCTAGGGAGGATCTGAGAAGAAATGATGCGAAACAACTCAGTGGCTATGTGTATCGGCCCCATTGGGTACTGCGAATGGTTTGGGAGTGAGGAGGACTCTGAGAGTCGGGGACAGGAAGACAGATGAGCATCTCAGAAGCACTAAGGTTTGACGTGAACATTTTTGTAATCACGCTGTGCCTTATATTGTTATGGCAGGAAAGAATGGAGAAACCAAATGAACAGGTAGGCAGGCCATTGACCATTTGTGACATGGCTTTACGGGGAAAATCTAAGGCAATTTTTTTTTTTTAGTATAATTAAACAAAGTTCATCATAGGGCTGCTGATTAAGTGTTAATTATAGCCTGTCGCTGTTAGATAGTAATGGTGAAATTGTGTGGTTGGGTTTTATTTTGAAGGCATTTTGTCAGCATCTCAGGCTATGGTGTAGAATGAATAGAACCTATTGTTTTCTTTGTGTAGTTTCGGGCCACAACAGCTTCCGTAGCTATATTTAAGGAGGTTCTGTTCTTATTGCCGTTACATTAGGGTTCAATCTGCAAATTTTGTTTCTAACCACCAGGAAATCAACTTGTTTTTTCTGTTCATTGCCTGATTTTTAGAATTTAGAACACTGTGTACTCTCATTGATGATGGTATATGAGCCCTTCCCCCTACCCTGCTATTTTTCTTCAAGTTTAAGTTTAGGGAAAACAGACCTAAAAGTGTCTTCCTGAGAAGACATCTTATATTTAGAAACAGCAACTGGAATTTCTATCTTAGTCTCTGTTTTTTGTTGTTGTTGTTGTTTTGTTTTGTGGGTTGTTTTTTGTGTGTAATAAATTGGGTATTTATTTCATAGAGTAAAAACAAAACAAAACAAAAAACACCTCTAGGAAACAATATTCTGACTTAGGAGTAACCACTTAGAGAGCAAAGTTAGTGCATTCATTGTTAAAATTTGACTAATTCTGGAATGGAAGAGACCTGTTTCTTGATTTTTTAATTTATTTTCACTCCCAGATATTTGAGGGCAATGAGCATGACTAACAGTCACTAGTAACATAAGTAAAGTGTCTCTTGTTCATAGTGTCCTTTTTTCACTGAGTTTAAGGATCTTGAATACTAGATATTTTATTAAATTGTGCGGGCAAATGAGGTCAAATGACTTGTCCAAGACCATATGGAAACTACTGGCTGCATTGGGTGAAGATACCAACCTGGGAGCAATTAAATGCATTCTCCATGGGGCTGCTTTTTTTCATGGTCCAGACAAAGGCAGCATCTCCATGCTACTCTTCCTCAGACGAGTGCCAGATAGTCTCTGCTTTCTAGTAATTGCTTTCCCACTGCATCCAGAAGGTTCCTGTTTTCCTTTGCAGGGGTGACATATGAAAACACAGGCCAGGACTGGTTCACCACATTGACTGAACACTGCAGGGGGAAAGGCTGTGAGCCTGGGGAGGCGCCCACTAGGACTCTGAACCCATGGGTGACAGTCAGAAATCAAGGACAACCTCAGAACAGGAATGCCTCTCCCCTCACTCCTCCCTGGAACTGGCATGGACCCCAGAAACAGTGGAAAAGTGTGTTTGGTGGCTTCTTCTATTTCTTCAGCTGAAGGCATGGTTTCCCAACCTCAGCACCATGGACACTTTGGGGCCAGATAATTCCTTGTTGCAGTTGGCCTTCTGTGCATTGTAGGATGCAGTGGTATCCCTGGTTTCTACCCACTGGGTGCCAGTAACATCCCTCCCCCCTCACTCCAACCCTGGTTGTGACAACCAAAAATGATTCCAGGCATTGCCTTGAGGGGAGACATTGTTGTTACCCCTGCAAATTGAGATTTAGTGAAATGCTCTAGAGCAGTGGTTCTCAATCTGTGGGTCGCGACCCCTTTGGCGGTCGAACGACCCTTTTACAGGGGTCGCCTAAGACCATCCTGCATATCAGATATTTACATTATGATTCATAACAGTAGCAACATCACAGTTATGAAGTAGCAACGAAAATAATTTTATGGTTGGGTCACAACATGTGGAACTGTATTTAAAGGGCCAGAAGGTTGAGAACCACTGCTCTAGAGATTTAGTGAAATGCTTGGAGGCGGGATGAGCACTGTTCAGCTGAGGTCCAGGTGGCTCCTGCCTGGCGCTCCAGTGAGCCTGAGGGTCACCTTCACAGATCACAATTCTTTCCCTGGGGACTGTGATGCCCTCAGGATCACTGATAAATATTCTCAATAAGGATCCCTTGGTTAAAAGTGTTACCACCTCTAGATTAAGAATTTAACACAACTGTCCTCAGCTGCTTCTAGGGAAGCCAGGCAACCTGCTCAGCACCCGACAACACGATGCGTTTTAATTCAGTATGCTTAATTCAGTAAATTAGGGAACTTTCCAGAAAATGCCACTCTTCAAATTAAAACGAAAAGGTCTGGGATGTTAGATAATGGAGAAGAGAGGGCAGAACAAGAGTAAAGTAAAAATGAGACTTGAACCAGCTGGTGTGGCTCAATAGTTGAGGGTCGTCCCATGCAATAAGAGGTCACCCAGTTCCATTCCTAGTCAGGGCACATACCCGGGTTGCGGGCAGGATCCCCAGTAGGCGGCATGCAGAAGGCAGCCAATCGATGTTTCTCTCTCGTCAGTGTTTCTGTCTCCCTCTCCCTTCCTCTCTAAAATCAATAAAGACATACTTAAAAAAGAAATAAAGAAAATGAGACTTGAGAGATGAAAGCAAGGGACCAGGAGCTTTGGGGTCAGCAGGTGAAAGGTCAAGCACCTTTGTCAACTAGAAGAATTTTGACTCCTTACTTGAGACAATAAAGAAGTGTTTGCAGTTAGTTAGAAATCTACCCCATTGTCTGCTTCAAAGACCTTAGAAATGCATGCAGTGTATACATTGTCTATTATTTCAGATTATCTTTGCGATTTTTTCCCCTCCTCATCCAGCTGCCAACCATTAGACGTGTGCATCTGGCAGCAATTTCAGTATTTCGTCAAGTTACTTAAGCGGCATTGACTGGCTGTGTCACACTCCTGTTCAGTTTCTTCAGATGAGAGATTGGGAAAAGAATTCGGAAACAAAAGCCACCCAGTTCCTCCCCCAACAATTAGAAACATGCTTTAGAGCTTGGAAATGGTGCACAAGAATCTCATTGAACTTCCATTTAAGCCTAGTCATGAGAATTCTTTGTAAATTATTTCATGTAGCATCATAAGTCTTTCGTTAGCTACTTAGAAAGGGTGTGTGGGGAGGGGGACTTCAAGCATCTAATTTCTTCTGGGAAAGCAATCGAAATGGCTTTTCCACGGTGCCTCTGTAGAAAGCATACATTTAAGAGCTGCACAAAGATATGCTCATGCTGTCTATCCTAATAGTCAATTCGTGCTGGTTTCTTTGTAGTTAGGTAAATCTTTTTCTAAAATTGTATCACACGATTATATTTTTAGCTTTGTTACCACCACTTTTTCTTTTTGTTCTGGCATTTTCTCCATACCTACTTTCTCTCAGAAATAACTTTGTCTCTCTTCCCAAGTCATGGTCTCATCTTGACTTCAGCTTCAGTCATCTGGTTTGTGGCGTTCTTTTTGCTTGCTAGTTCTACCAGGGCATTTTTGGCTGGTATGTAGTCAGGTATCCAGAGAAGATAGGAAATCTAAGGATTTCTCCTTTAAAAAAATATATACTTTTTTATTGATTTTAGAGAGGAAGGGAGAAGGAGAGGGAGACAGAAACATCAATGATGGGAGAGGATCATTGATTGGCTGCCTCCTGCAAACCCCCACTGGGGGGTTGAGCCCAACCTGGGCAGGTGCCCTGACCTTGAATTGAACTGTGACCTCCTGGTTCATAGGTCGACGCTCAACTACTGAGACACACTGTCTGGGCAGGATTTCTCCTTAATAAGTGTAGTTACAATAAGAGCTGATGTTTGAGGACTTGTTATTTATCAAGCACGATGACAAGAACTTTTCATTATTTCACCTCAGTGACAACCCCATGAAATGGGTACCTTTACCCCCACATACCAGATGAAAACATTGAAATTTAGTAAGGTTAGTCACTTGCCTAAAATGACAAAGAAGAAAACAGTGAGAGGAGAGATCATCTAATTATCTTAGTCTCATTTTAAATTTTCACTTGGAAATAAGTTTTGAGTCAAAATTGATCAGTCTTTATAAAGCATAACAGCCATGAAATAGTTCCATCTTCATTCTCGAAATAACATGTTTTGGATTGTTTTCTAAATTGCATTTTAGAAATCAAAATTGCATACAGGTTAATCACATATCACTTGGGTAGTGGCAACTCAAGGGAAGCACACCTTTATTGCAATACTTTATTGCAAGCAACATTACAGCTTGTCTTTAATGTAACCCAGTTAAATAGAGGCCCCACCTGTAATATAGGACGGTTGGTACAGTTTTTCATCCTATTTAACGTTGACTTTTGTTTAAGAATTGCTCTCATAGACCAGAAATCTTTATGACTTGCATTTCTTTAACAAGAATTCTTAAGGCAAAACAAATGAGACCCTGTGGGTTGAATACATTTGAAACATACTCCCCTATACTTATCTATTTGTGAGCAGTTTCAGTTGGTTTCAAAGAGTGTTCTTTTATTATTTAGACAATTTACAAATAAAAGAAAGAACTTAACTTCAAAGACTCCTGGATTAAATTTTTCCCAACATTTTCCTCTTGGTATCTCAAAGCAAGAAGAAAGAAATAGGCTAAAACGTTTTTGTTTGTGATTTATGATAATGGTTTCCAGGAGAAGTTAATTTAGGTGTGTGTAGTAGGGAACGTCTTCTACTGAGCTTGAACTTCCTAGGAACAATTGGGAATGGTTCTGTCCTCTGTTAAGCCAGTTTAATGACCAAAAAACCTACAGCAGGGCAAGCAGGGCCACACAGCTGAGGTACCTCGTGATTCCTTGTAAAGATGCTTGTTCAGTTCAGTACATTTTTCTTGCATTACCAAATTCTTCCATAAAGTCAACCACAGCCCATATTATCTGTGACTCCAGCTAAAACTTGTGGTGAGTAGGAAATAGATTAAACATAGGTTTTCCCTTTTCCCCAGCTGCCAAAAGTGATGTCAGTGGTGTTAACGATCCTTACCTCAGCCTGCTGCAGACCCGGGGCCTCTGTGCAAATGCTGTTCTCTCCTGTAGTTCCCGTGCCATCACTGAAAAGTTGTTGATAGTTGATAAGAAATGATTGGATAGCAAGACCATTACTCAAATGTAAAGTCAGGCACTTGCTTTCTTGAAGCAATTTGTGGTACGACTCCAGGGAGTGGGCAAAGAATGCAAAACCTATTTAGTGTTTAACAGAAAAAGTAAAGGCAGTGGTAGCAGATCTGCTGGGTTACCTTTTGCCTAATTACAGAATCGGTGTTGCAAACACTTTTTACCATCTTGACATCCCATTGTAAACTAAGTTGTGATCTGAATTTCAATCCACTGGTTTGTATCCAAGTCAGACCGATAAAAACCTGTATCCTGTATTGCTGAACATTACAATAAAAAACTGATGTGAAATGACAATATAAACCTTCAGAAATGGAATGTAATTCCTCCGAGGGAAAATACTACAGAAATAGCTGCCGTGAAAGCAGAAGAAACACTGACTTTTATGACTTTCTTACTCAGGTAGGGAAGACGATATCTTATCATCTTCGTGTCTTTGAGTAACAGGTTTATTTGGGTTAGCTCTGTGAAAACTAAAGCTTCCTGTCCCACAGCGCATGTGGTCTGACTTGAAGTGTGGAGGGATTGTTTTTCCGAGTTCCTCTACCTTGACCATTGTGTACATGGGGATATATGATCATTTTGATAGAAAAGAGATTTGAGCCATTTTGATTTACCTCTGGAGGGGCTGTTATGGTGTTGAACCCTATCTGCTTTATCTTTAAATTATCTTCTGCTTGATCAGCATGCTCTCAGTTAATAAAAAGAATGGGAAACAGCTAACGTGAATATTCTTTGGCTTAAAAGATTTCTGGATGTTTGCTCAGGTTTCCTTAATCTATCATTGACAGAATACATTTAGTTGTTGAGAACCATATGTTGTTGTTGCTGTTGTAATCTGCCTTCTCCATAAGCCCCTAACCCTCTTGAAACGTTTCCAGACCCTCCCCCTGTCCTCGGTTGCCGAGGAAGGAGAAACACACATGCTGACAGAAGTCACCCCAGTGGACCACAGCGGGAGCCCACAAGCTTGGTGTTGATGGTCTCTCTCCGGTCACTCCCTCTCTTTTTTCCTTTCCATAATACGTGTGCCTTTCTTCATTGGTGGTCTCCTGAAGTCACCAGCCCTGCCAGAAGGTCTTTCAGTGGGACAAAGGAGGAACTGGAGCGAGATGGCCTCTCACATGTTGGCAGCTCTGTCTGAATTTTCTTCCTTGGCAACCCTGCACGCTGGAGGGGCCGGCCAGCAACCTTGTTATTTCCACCGTTCCCCTCCCATGTGACTCGCACCAGGCAAAAGTGCTATTTAAGCAGCTCTGCTGGCTTGGCTGGTCTGTTAGCCTTTGCCATTTACGACCATGAAACCAAGTCTTTCCAGCTCAGTTCTGGCCTGTTTTTTTAAAATGTTGGTTTCCTTTCGTTAGCTAAAATGGCTTTCTCCTTTCAACAGAAGTAGCAAACATGTTGGTCTCACCTCTAACTTTAGGTCTTTAGTTCAATCCTATATATATGTAAAAACTTATATATATAAAATTTTCAGTGGTTATGGTCTTAAGGTTTTAAATCAGAATGCTTTAAAAAAAAGAAAGCAATGCTTTTTCAGGAATTAGGTCTGTCCTTTCCCAAAGTCTCAGCTTCTCACACCTCCCAGCTGTACCTTGTGTAAAGCAGAGATTCTCCCCTTGTCCCAAACTTGAAGCTCTTCTTTCCCTCCACCTTGGTTGATGTCCACAGCTACCTGAGTTGTGCTGATAATGCTGTTTTCTCCCTAGGTGCTATCATCCAACCCACATGGTGGAACCCAAGTTCTAAGCCAGGAATTCCTTTAATAAGGGGTTTCACAGTCCATCAGATGGATCAGTGGTCTGGTTTGTCCACCTGAGATTGCAAGGCTGTGAATGTTAAAATGAGGAACACCTTTGCGCTCCCAAAATCATACATATATTTTTAATAAGATGATTTAAAAGAAAAACAAACCAGCTGGGCCCATTGGCCAGATTTCAGGTATGCTTAAAAAACAGAGTACTTTTGCAGTGTTTAACAAGGTGTTTTATTAATATGTAAGCATTCCAAAATACTTGATCAGCTCTAAATGAGTGGTACCATGAATTAATTGCATCGGCATCAGTGAGGGAGCTGGAGAAATGAATTGTGGTCATGGTAGCAGTTTGCAGTTGATTATAATTGTGTGAAATAAGAAATAAGCAGACCTGGGAAGATAAGCTATAGAGAGATGTCCCAGGTGCCATGCTCATCACCCTGCAAAGGACAGAGTGACCCATGGATGTCTGCTCTCTTTCCTTCCCACTTTTTCTCCCCTCCTGGTTCTTGCAAATACGAGGCCTGTGCCATTCCCCTAAGGACTTAGGCTCTTGGAAACTAAAGCCAGGAAGCCAGAGGCTGTATCTACTGTCAATCGCCATACTTCTGCCCCTGCACAATGGTTTGGGAGTATGAGAAAGGGATAGACTACCTAGAGGACTTAAAAAGTTGGTTAACATTCCATAGATTTTCTCATCACAGAATTTTTTTTTAAGAATGGGAAAGATCTAAACATGATCAAAATATTATTTTCCTCCCCTATTTAAACATTTATTATTATGCTATAACTTATACTCAAGAATTTTTCTGTATTATACTCAAGAATGTTTTTTAAGTCACAGCTGTTTATATTAAGAGAAAAAGAAATATGCTGTTTTAACACATTTCTTTAAGAGGAGGAATTTATTTATACAAATTTTTCTAGTTGAATCAACAATATAAAATTTCAAACAATGATCTCCTTTGAAGAAAAGTCTTTACTGTAGTCATCTTTTTTCAAGCACAGTTGGATGAGGAAGAGTTACTTTCTGATTAAATTTTAGTATATGACAATAGCCGAGTAGCTTATAATATTTTACTCCCATTTTTGTAGTAAAAGTAGAAACTGTTAGTAATGCTCTAACCAGGTATTTATAACAGTGTTACACTTGACCCAGCAAATTGGCAGGATGTTTCAACACATTTAAATACAAAATAAAAGCTGTTAATCAATGGCTTTGACTAAAAATGCATTGATGAAAGAGGGCTGATCACTCCATTGTACTTATAGGCATAACCTTGAGCTGTTTTCAGCTGCTTTCACAGTGAAGACTCATGGGTAGGCTGACAGTGTGAAAGGCAGCTGAAGCTTTGTTTGTTTTTCAGCTGTAGTAGGCGTGGTTGAAGTGGGTCCCGTCCAGAATATGTAAATTCCTACCGGATGCACTAATGCAATAAGCCATAGGTCTCAAGTAGCATTGCTCAAGTGTTGACTTATTTGATCATACTTCAGAAATTACATTTTTCATTACTGGCAATAGGATTGAGTGGGTTTTATCTTACAAGAAGACACACGGAAGGATACAGTCGATGCTGGCGTGATTGTCAGAATGTAATTTCCAGCCACTAAATCTCATGACAGGTGCTTCATATTTCTGGGCTCCCGAGTTATTCCCCAATGATGTAACTAGAGAGGATGTATCATAGGAGCATCACCATTTGCTATTTGCACAGCTCTTCTGCAAGGAAACATTTTGCTTTTTTATGTCCAGTTTATGAGTGTCACAAATGAGTTTTTGGATTTGTAAAACATCGTAGTGATATTTGCCTTGTATGGTTGGTGTGAGTCAGTTGGGGTTGTATATATAAAGTGCATTAAATATACACATACCAATATTTTGCTTTTCAGTACATATCATCATCCTTATCGTTGCATTTTTATTTATCACACAACAGATGTTTGTTGAATTAAATGACTGCAGGAGCCTAGTATGGGTATTGTGTGTGTGTGTTTTCTTTTTAAACAAATTCCTAAATTACAAAAATGCATGATCTACATGTTTGCCTCTGTTCAAGTGAGTTCCTTTATTCAAGCCCTTCTTGATTACGTGTGTGTAGGGGCAGGGATAACGGCAGCTGAATTTAAGTCCGTGAAGCACATGCTAAGGTCTGCCTTTAATGTTATGAGAGTTCCTTTCCAACAAAACTATGAGGGCAATTGTGAACAGCTCTGTTTTGGGAACTTCAGTTTTGGAGTCCTTTGGCTTTAGATAATACCTCTCTGGGAACCATTACCCAGCTTAATCAGCCCCTTTATTCACAATATTTGGCTCTCAAAGCTTTTTGGCTGTCTCCAAAGATCAAATAGGCCTTTGAAGGACAAGACTGGCTGCTATAGAGACCATTCAAAAGAATATACCCAAAGCTGAGAAGGCAGTCGCAGAAAAAGAAATGGGAACTTGAGAAGGCATTCCAAAAATGCCTCGAACAATGGCTGCTTGATTGAAATAAGTATTACCCGAAGGTGGCCGCAGTGAAAGGCAGTTCCCACTGAGGGATGTCTGTTAAAAATCCATGTCTTTACTGTGTAGCTAAACTTTATGTATATTTACAAACACACACACACACACACACACACACACACACACACACACCCTTGTACGAAGATAAACAGATGTGAACTTCAGACATTCCCTGTAATGTCTCCTGATCTCTATGGCCTGTTTATAGCCCTCCATTCCCCTTCCCTCCTAGTCAGGATTATCTGTCAGGTGCTTTCACTTTTATATAGACTCCTGAGTTGATGGCACCGGTAGGTACCATTAGTGACTGAGACATGTGTTGATCAGGATTCATGATAAAGGGCTTTGAAAACAGTATGCTAAGACTTTGGAGGAAAGGAAGATAGTGGAATTGATATATCCTTTTATTTCCTGTTCTTTGAACAGACACGCTGGTGGGAAATCACAGGGATGGGTTCAGAGTGCCCCAAAGCAGCAGATTCCCACCACTGGTGATGCTGGAGATTTCTCTCTTCTCATCGGGCTCCCAGTCTCCTCCTTTCTGCATCCATGCAGATCTGGCCCATGTGATGATAAGACTGGATGGATACATTTTGTTCCTGTGCTAAGCTGTTCATTCAGCCATTCTGGAGGAGAGTCAGATATAGAAGCAACACATGACCTTCACTTGTCCTTCATTTCACATGCGGCAGTATGTTGGTCTCAGCCCTTTAATAAAGTGTGGCCTTCCTACCTCATTTTCAGCCCAGCACTGTGAAACTGTGTTAGTTAAGCTGTACCTAGATACTCTGGTAGGAACAATCTGATAGATCACAATATAAGTTCAGGAGAAACTTAAAACTAACTAAGAGATCTGTAGACCATTCTCTGAGGGTTGTAAGAGGATGGGTTAGCCTTTCACTTGTAGACACCATGCAAAGTCAATCCTGTTTCTCTGGCAATTAAGGGATACCCTGGAATGCCTTTTTGTCATGTGTTGTCTGCTTGTCAAGTCTTTATAATAGGCCATTTACCTATTGTTTAGGGGTAGGGTTAATATTTTAAAATAAATAGAAATCTCCTCATAATACTGAGGTCTCATCTGGTAAATTTCAACCTACCTGCGCCACTATGTAAATAGTGAATGCTGACTGATCTCAGCCATACTCTCCTTCAAGAGGAAAGAGAAAAAAACAAAACAGCTATATTGCTCAACATTTTCATTGTGTGAGTTTTAAAAGCCATTACTGTCCTTGCAGCTGACATTGGTTATCACCGCTGCACTTTGATCATATCACAGAGTATGTCCTTGTTATTCATATACTTAGATAAAGGTGTCTTGACCTGCCAATCAAGGCTCTTCCCCATCTATCCCAATCTGCATTTGTAGGCTTAACTACTTCTACCCTTTTCAGATGCCTTGTGCTCCAACGAAGCCACATTCTTCACTGGACCTGTCGATCCATGGCTGGGCCTTGTTTCATTATGTGCTTTCAGTAGAGTGTGCTTTGTCTCTATCATTCATTCAGCTCATATTTAGTGAGTACCTGCTATGTGCCAGCCTTTGTGCTAAGCTCTGGAGATGCAACTGGAAGCAACATAAACATAATCCCTCTGTCCACATCCCCAAAATGTTTTTGTCTTCCAAACCAAACCAAGTATGTTAGCGAGGTACTTCCCTTCTATTCCTAGCTAAAGTATCCTTTCCCTCCTCCATGCACCTAGAGCTTTCTTCCTGTGCATCTACTGTGGAATTCACCCCTTTCTACTCTGCATTCTATCTTTTTGTGAATGGAGCTTCCTTTCTAGAATTTCTAGAAAGCAAGGCCTGTAGCACAATTCAGCTTTGTAGTCTCCATAGTATTTAATACAACCATTTTACTAATTCAACAAGTTTTTATTAACTGCTCTAGTTAGGACATTCTATAAATGTTGATATTTATAGAGAACTTTAGAATGCATGAACAATATGTATGCCAGAAAGACTCTCTAATGTTGATACTTGAGAACCTAAGAAACTTTTATGAGATTGAAAAGGTGGATCCACTCACTGGAGGGGATGGGATAATGCCCCTTGAGGTCTGCCTTCTTGAATTGCATAAAAGAAATGTGCGTCCACCAGAATAATTTATTCTATTCGACCTAAATCAGAATCTTTTTTTTTTTAATTTAATGATTAACTTGGTCTGTTTTGCTTGGGTTTCCTTTTGTGTCTAAAATGCTCATGTCAAACAACAGCAAGTTAAAACCTGATTTCAGATTTTGTAATGTTAAGCCTTGTGATTTCAAACTCTAAAATTTGCAGATGACTTTTAACCAAAAGAAGATTCAGCATAGCCTCACTGTTACCTGCTTGCCCTATTTTGTTGTAGTTTTCCATAATAACTGTAATGTACATTTTTGTTTTGATCGTAAGAACATCAAAGCGCTGTGTATTTTTGTGTTGCTAAGCCTCTGAAACCTCCAAATCACATTGATTTGTTTGCTGACTTAATATTGACTACTTTGAGTTTGTGATTGCTTTGGACTCTTGCATTTTGAGAGAAAAAAAGAAGTTAAATACAGTTTGTTGATTTTATTTAAGCACACAGTACTGTTTGTGCCTGTGACTTCAGTTCATCTGATATGATAGGCCTTCTTTTTAAAGCAAAACCTTAACAACTTCAGGGTTTCATAGGACAATCCTAAAAGATCAGATGAGCTAGCTCCTTAACATGTACTGCAAAGGATGAGAATGGGACCCTGCAGGCCCGACACGTCACCGATGGGGGGTGTGGCAGTGTAGCAAGTGGTTTTTTAAGCTTGGCTTGGTGGGGAGTAGAAAGAAACTGATCTCCAGAGTATGATGTTACAGAGAAAAGAGAAATGATTTGACCTTATTTGTATTCCCAGGTTTCTCCCAATAAGTCATCCCAGATTTATCCGAACCACCCTGGAGCTGAGTGTTCGGCCAAGGTGAAGGGAACCAGTAGCATGGTCTCCTGGAAAGAGCTATGGGCCTTGGAAATAGGAACCCGAGTTCTAGGGTTGATTGTGACTGACTTTGCCTCTCTATCCAGGTTGACTTATTCTCTAGTAGTAAGTGATGTCCAGGTGCCCAGGTGATGAATTCTTTTCTTTTCCTTTTCAGAATGAAGACCTAAATGACCTCAGCAAATCCTCCTCTAACTCATGGGTACCCAGACTCGAACTATTTCATGATTCACAACCAGGACCTCACATCTTCCTCCTCTGTAGATGGTACGATGCATCCATTTCAGTTTGTTTACTTTACAAATCCTCAGGAGTCCGTTGACTGAACTGCACGTTCTTTATTGTGCCAAGCAAAAAAAGCACTGTGACACCGGGACAATGAGTCTGCATAAATTTCATCTTCAACCTTAAGGACTTAGCTGGCCACATGAGCTGCTGTGCCCCCCACCATGCTGCGAGAGAATGGGTTTCCTCTCATCACCATCTACACGATACATTTCATCTGCTGCTGAAACTGTGCGACAGAGCATCGTTGTAAATTATTTCACACAAAACGGTTCACGTTGGGTGGAGAGAGTGTTAAATATTTAACATAGGTTTTGATTTATATGTGTAATTTTTTTAATTAAAATGTAACTTTTCTTACAGCGCACATTTTTTTTTTTTTTGGATGTGGAACTGAGGTATGCAATGTTCTGTTGTAAAGAGTGGAGCAAATGCTTAAAACAAGGCTAACAAGAGTAGACTAGGGTACAGCCCTTGTTTTAAGATTGTAACTCAGAAAAATAATATAAGAATCATAGTGCCATAGGTGGTTCTCAATTGTATAGTTATATTTGCTGATACTATCTCTTGTATTATAGCCCTGGTGTTGAGTTGAGATCCTTACAAGAATTGATCTTAATTTTATATTTTTCCTGTAAGGCAATAGGCCATGTTAATTGAACTGAAGAAGGGTATATAGTTTACTGGCTATTTTCGAGTGTCAGCTTAACATTGGCAATTGAATGGAAGCCGAAAGATAAGAAAAGGAAATCAAAGTCTTCCATTGTACATACTGTACAGAGAAGGAGACATGGGCAATCCCTTCAAACCAAAAGCTCTCTTTGGAATGAACAATGTGGGTGTTTGTAAATTCTGGAAATTTCTGTCTGTTCATAATAAACTAGAGACTGTTGATCTTTTCTTCTCCCCTCCCCCCACTTCTGTAAGCTTCCTGCTACATTGCACCATTTTCTTCTGTGCACACATTAGGATGTTTCATTTCCTATACTGTCTCAAGAAAGATACTAAGACAAGTGAGTACTTGTCTTTAATTTCTAACCAGAAATTAAAATTCCAGAAACTTTCCTTTTTATTTTTTGTCATGACCAGAACTACATGTCATTTTCTTTAAGAGCTTATCTCATGCTTTCTGAGAACTTCCAGTGTTTCATGATTTAACTGAATGTAATTTGGCCCATTTGCCCTTGTGGGTACTAGGCTATTAGTGATTAGTTAATAAAACCCAGTGTACAGAGAGCCCATCAAAGCTGAATGACCAGCTATTGAAATATCTAGCCAGCAGTGAAAATGTTAATCCTTTTCTTCTTTGGAAAGTACTCATATCTTGGAATTTTTCCTTTGGCAATAGAAAATGGCAATGAACTTAAAGGTATTGCCTACAAAGTTTTTAACCTTTTTACCAGGAAACTTCCTATAAGTTAAGTGAGTAATGCCAATATCAGGCTCCCTCGGAGTCTATGTAAACTCTGTATCAGAAATTCCCAGCCCTACTGTTGATGGAGCAACATTTTATTTTTCTATAGGATTGTGCTCCCTGGGCAGGGGTGGGCTAAAGGAAGGGGCAAGGGTTGGGGGTACTGTACTCAAAAGGAAGGGGCGATAAATGGAACCCCTCACACTGTTGAGGCCCATGTTACTGCTAATTCAACTGGATGGCCTGTACCTCACAGACTGTTGTACAATGTTCATTGTTGCAGATTCTAATCATTTGCATGCTCATCAATTTCTAAGATAAATAGGTCTGTAGTCATAAGAATCCATTGTTTTCAAGGAACTTGCTGAATTACATCATTTCCTATTAGGAGAAAACACTACCAATTATAAAAATCTGCTAAGAACTTTTTTTTTTACTCTCTTATGAAAAACACTTTGTTGGTCAAACTAACTTTCATTTTTCAAGTATTCTGACTCATACTCTTACTAGTGTAGGAGACGTGTAGGCTGTCCTGCTCCTTCCAAACAGAAATCAATGAACTAAGTCAGCCCCGATCGTTTTCCTGTCAAGCTAGTTATTATTTCTCAAGGAACCTAAATTTTGATTATTACCGAGATACCTCTGCATGTGGAATTATCAACCAATTCTGGGTCAGAATAGAAATGAACAGACTGGAAAACCCCATCTCGTGGTGTCTAGTTCTCTGTTTTGTTCAGTTAAATAGCATAAAGGTAGACATTATCTAAACTGCTCCTAGTGGTACCTAAGCTGGGTTTGAAAGTGTTATCAAATTTCACCGTTTTGAAACTGGAAGTTGCTGGTATTTGAGGCGGGAAAAGGGTTGATCTTGAGCAGCTGCTGAGTCCCTGTGTTCAGTTCCTATTGGGGAGACTTGACTTTTATCCGTTTCAAAGTATTTGTAGGCCAGCTAAGGGCTCACGTTAATGGGGATTCAGATGGCCTCTGTTTAACTCTAAGTTACTGGCTTTTTCTTCATGAAACCACTTTCATAGCATTCTTTTTTAGAGACTTTGGCAGAGTTTTAAAATTTTTCCTTTGTGGAGAGAACAAATATATTTCATGACTTTGATGATATCTTCATTCTGAGCAAAAAAAAAAAAAAAAAAAAAAAAAGGTCCTAGAACCAGCTAGAAGTGAAGAGAATCCATTAATAATCAACCGCCTGAGTCAATACTGTACTGATGTTACATTGGTGGCTATTTCTTGCTCCCTTTCAAAGGTCAGGGACTCTCTTGACTAATCTAGGTTGACTGCAAATGTTCATTTACTAAAAATCATCTAGCCAGAGATGGAGTAAAAATCATCTAGCCAGAGGTAGAGATTTCTAACTTTTCCTTCCCTGACTATTGTCTCCTAGCTAGTTATCTTTTAAGTGTGAGACAGAGTGTTAAAAAACAACTGTACTATACTGTAAGAAACAGGATTGTGCAATCCTGAAGCTCTGTTGTGTTCCTGAATGCAATGTGCCATGTAGTTGAAAATTTTAGTTTTATTTACTAGAAGTGGTTGAAGTCAGGGGAAGGGAGCTCATTGTCCACTGACACAAAAGAGCCATGAGAAATGGGATGGCTGTGAAGTGCTCCGAATGCTTTGGCAGAGCTCCGTGGGTCAGTCCATCACATGAGGAGGTGTTGAAGCCCCAGACACTGTGGGAATTAAGACCTTGATTGGGGAGAGACAGAACCCTTTGGAAGGCATGTGAAGGAGGATGGATGGAAGCCAAATATGAAATCGCTTCTTTGCAATGACTTGACAGGGGAGTTGAGTATTCCTAGGACACGGTGAACGTTGGTTGGCGGTGATGCTGCATTCATATAGGCTGCTGAGAAACTGGAGAGGAAAAAGCATGAGCTGCTAGGGATATGAAGAAATGTGACATTGCCAATACTAAGGAAAGACCTCTAGTCTGTGAGCTTTGCTCTGTAGAGCATAAACAACCTTCTTGTAGTTAGGAGAACATCAAGGGTTAAATGCTGGTGCCTGTGGTCATTTCCAAAGCCAAGACAGAGAAAACCTTGGAGGCCCTCCCATAGCTCCATAATCCAGCCACCTAATTGTAGATAGAGAAAATGTGCATCAGGTGGCATGTTGAGGTGTCCCTCACTCCTTGTAACCAGAACATCATGTAAGTGCTGGGAGGAAGTAGGATATTGAAGGTGTTTCACCCTAATCTTAAGGAATTTCAGTAATAAGGAGCTTATTATCAGCGTATAAGATTAGAAAACGTATGACTTAGCTGGGGAGTTGTCTTCCTTTCCTGGTTTGTTGATGACTTGGCATGTGTGATGTATATACCAAGAGATCTGGTGTTTTAGACTTTTGCCATTCACCCTGCATTTCAGTTTCTCTCTTTGCTTAAGTGATTAATTTCCCCAATGTTAACCAATATACCACATGATAGGACAAATACGGTGAACAGGAAAACTTGCCTGTATTTGTATAGACATTTTTAGTGCTAGGGCTTTTGTTGTTGTTTTAGAACTTTTCTACTGGATTAAGAATGTAGTTCCTGGGACAATTTTTCTTGCAAAGCTCTTTCCTTACACCTCTTGGCTACAGGGTGGGCCAAATTAAATACATATATATATTTTTTCATTTCATGTATGTGCAGTTTGGTTTATCATCTGAAGATGGTGGTGCTGCTCATGGTGCTACTTCATCTGTGTACAAAAGGACCAAGCATGGTCTGTATTGCTACCAAAACATTTATTGTATATATGTGTATAACATGCATTATGTATATTTGTAACGGGTACCAGGCCAGGTATATATTTTTATTTAGAAGTGTTTCACTTTTCCAAGTTTTCTTTAGAGTGTTATGCTTATTTTCAGTCCCCACCCCCCCTCCCCCCCCGATTCTGTCTGGTACTTAGAACTGTAGTGTCTTCATCGTTAATTAAAGAAAACTGTCTAAATGAATTCTCAGATGTGAATGCTAGTGATCCTTAATGTCTTTGATTATGGGACATAAAACAGAAACTGCCAGTTACATGTTGCTGGGGTGTTTGGGTCAGAGCAGTGTACACTGTTAACATACTTTAATAAATGATTTTGAAACAGATAGGTTGCCTTCACCCTATCCCTCTTCAGTTGGCTTTCAGTGGCCAACAGTATAAAGAAAATGACCCCTGAAAATATGTGAAGCTACTTGTGTTGCTGGTGGTGCAATGGGAAGAGGGAGGGGGAGGAAAGATGTGTTCGACAAGGCACTAGAAAGGCCTTGTCGACCTTCAATGTGCAGAGATCCCAAGAATTGATCAAACACAGATGGCCACTGAGGGGATCTGGGGTGGGCGGGACCTACCTTTCTGACCCTCTCTCAGGTCCCCAGTGCTGCTCATCCATGTCAGCTGATGGCACTGAGTAGCAAGGCAGCGAAACAGCATTGCTCAGCCCTGGCTATGTGTCTGCATCGTCTGGGTAGCTTTAAAGAATTCAGTGGCCAGGCGACTTCAGAGATGCTGATTTACTTTGGGGTGGGGCCTGGGCATCCATCATTGCTGCTGCCCTTGGTGCCTCTAGAAGATTCTAGTACAAGCTCAGGGCTGAGAACCACTGCTAAGAAGCATTGCCCTGTCTGATTACTAGAGCCACTTACTAGAAATGCTGGTTCCCTGAGCTGTCTGAGAACGGGTGTTTCTACAGCTGACTCATGGTGTGGTTGGCAAATTTGGGAAATTCTGATTTCTGTACAAGGGGAGCCTTTTAGATTGTGTCACCACTAAAAGGTATAGGATATCTCTAATTTTTTAAATTTAATTTACTGGGGCGATGATTTTTTAAAATAATCAACCATGTTGGAGCCAATTCCGGAGCCCACTCCTCCCAAATTGCGCTTTCTTGCCTAAATAATTTAAAAGAGATGATTGACAATTCCTAAGTTCAGACAAATGCAACTGATTGAACGTTTGGAAACATTCAAGTTTGTTTCTTGTTTTTTTATGTGCTTCATGCCCCACTCTTTTCCACCCTAATCTGGCAGAGATCTTCCTTCTGCCTGGCATCATGGATGAGGTTCTCATTGTTAAGAAGCAGCACATAACGTGACTGAATAATGCTTGAAGTAAATATTTCATCTTCACTTTCTATTAGCTTCCTCCATTTTTATTCTTAAAAAAACACACCAACACTTGACTTTCTTCCTCCCAGTGGTATTACAAAGCAAACATGCTAACCTCTATTGAAATGACACATAAACATCATTAATTAGTATTAATTTGAGGGCAGTCTAGTTGAAATGAATTAATGGTGTAATTTATAACATAATTGTCTTATTACCTTTACAGAATACAGACACAAACTAGAGCAAGTGCAACACTGTCAATAAAAGGTCTGCGAGAATTTAATAGTCATCGAGAGTTGTAATTACCTTCCTGGTTCTATCATAAACAACAGCAACACTCACTCTGCATTCGTTCCAGGTTCGCCACCAGGATTTACATCAATGATCTCAGTGTATCCTTCCAGCAACTCAGAGGTAGACTATCATTACCCCTGTTTCCCAGATGTGCAACCAGAGGAGAGAAGGGGTTTGTCTGCGGCCAAGTTTGTATTCTCACAGACACCACTGCAAGTCTCTGATTTCTAAGTACTTTTAAAAAATTATGGTCTCTACATTAAAAACTATCACCCCAGCTGCCTTTTGTTATTCATTTGCTGAGCAAATATGACTAATCTCCCATGAGCCTGAGAGTAAATCTCTGTCCAACTGGTAACTTCCACCCTGCAAAGTATCAGAGCCTTATTCCATTTGTTTCCATTCTTTATAGTTGTATCTAGCTTAGATCATTTGGGTCCAAAGTCATGTTCTGGTTCCCTATTGTTTTTTTCAGTTAGTGCATCTCACTTTAGCAACAGAATAGAAAGAGCTTTATTTTAGGAACACACAAGGGTAGTGGGTGAAATGGGAAAGCCACTCTAAATCCAAATGCCTGTGTTTTTAGGCATCAGGTTTTACACATTAATTACCTCCTGTAAACTCTTGGAAACCAGAACTTACATTCTCTGTTCGAGATACTATTGATTAGACAAATGACCAAATTGGCAATAACAAGAACGTGGAAGGCAGGGACATTGTTGTCTAGTTGGAGTAGGAGCCTTCACATGGAGTGAAAGGATATATAGGAATCTCCTGTCTGATACACTGCCCTGTAGGGGAGGGAGAAGTGTTTGCCACCCTCTTAGGGTGCCTGACTGGGTCTGAAAATTAAACTGACCAACAGATTCACAGGAGAAAAGCATATCAAGGTATTGAGTATAAAATTTACATGACACAGGAGCCTCGTGAAGAAATGAAGGTCTGAAGAAATAGTTGGACATGAGTATTCTCATGCGAAGTTGGATGAAGAGGGGACACACGTGTACAAGCATGCTAGGTTAAGGAGCATGAGGTAAGTGTAGTCAACTGGGGGAAACTTAGCAAGTCATGTTTATTGTTTGTTCAGATTCTTTGTCTTCCGAGATAAGGATGCTTATTTCCTCTGGGTGTGGGGAGGACGGTTCTCACATCATGGTTTTATGACCTGTGTCTGGGGGAAGGGGAAGGGGAAGGTCAGCTGTGACCTCCCTCCTTCTGCTATTTTCTCAAATTCCTTAGCTGAAAGTATTCAAAAGCCAAGGCACCATATTTTGGTGTAGCATTTCCTGAGACCTGCCAACCTCCAGGGCTGCTCAAAGCTTGGACTGTGCATGAACTATACAGAATTTCCCGAAGGGCTTGTATGGGTTTTAACAGGGGCCTAAGGAAATCATATCAGTAACAAGTTTGTTTCCCCAACACACACACACACACACACACACCCCTACTCTCCAGGGTTATTACACACCCTGACCTGTGAGGAATGAGCTGGTGGGGTTCACTCCCTTATGTAAGTTCCTTCAGATGTCAAGCACCAGAGAGAAGAGATTGTATTACTGAAGCTCCTCACGGGTCCTGAAAAAAATACTCAAACAATCTACTAGAAATTAGAAAATTAAGTCAAACTTATGTTGCAAATAGCATAAAAATATGATAATTAAGTAAATCTTCACTTACAATAATATACAGCATTGCCCTGACTCTATAAAACAAAAGCCCAAACAAAACAAAATACTAAGAAGGAGTATGTCTGATGGCATTATGAATAATTAGTATTTTTTCTATTTTTCTCTACATTTTTACAATGACCATATCTTATTTTCATAATGAGAAAGAAAACAAAATATAAACAGCACAAAGGGGATTAATGAAAATCTTAGTAAGTTCCTACTTGTTGACGTTACCAAATATCACACCATTCCATGGTTGATAAATCAGGGGTCAGCCAACTATGGCCCGTGAGCCAAACTCAGCCTAGCTGCCTGTTTTTGTAAATAAAGTTTTATTGGCACATGGCTGCGCTCATGCATTCAGGTATTGCCTGTGGCACCACAACAACAGAGTTGAGTAGCTGTTGCAAAGACCTATGGCTCCAAGAGTTAAATGCCTACTAGGGATCCTTTATAGGAAATGTTTGCTGACATCCCACTCCCCTAGTGATAGATGTTTTTAAAGGGAAAGATTTGGCAGGAGGCAAAGTCCCTTGCCCTGGCCTTCTGAATCCTGGACCTGCTAAAGGAGCATCTTGGAACTCTGTGGCCACCATTATCATGCTGTTGGGCAGAATTTACAGTCTTTTAATTCCTGTGCACTGATTATTGAAGTGCTCAAAGGACTTCTTTCAGTTTTGTCTACAAACATGAAAATACTTTTATAGATAGGCATGTCGAGTTGAATTAGAGTGCTACATCTAGGGTGACAATTCTTTTCTTGGCACTTCAGTTTTTCTAGATTAAATGCCAAAAAAGAAAGGTAGTAGAAAACAGTAACAGGTTGTCTTGTTCAAATAGGGGTTGGATTTTCTCAAGAAATTCCAAAGGAAGCCGAGACCATGGACAGGCATCCTTCTGCAGCTCCTTTTCTGACTTCTCATCAATGCAGTGCTGAGAATGAGCACCAGTGGCATGTGGAAGTTCTTGATTTAAAGTCCTAATATTCCAAATACTACCTGTATCCCCTCCCCCACTGCCACCTCCCCAGTCCAACTTTCTTCTCTAGTGCTTTTAGGGAATTCTGGGTAAGCTGGGGGTGACAGTGCTGCTTGACTGTCTCATTAACCTTTGAAAGCTCAACTGTTAATTAAGGGCTTTTCCTCACTAGGTCAAATGCTGCTTCCCATTTGCTTGTCACAGAAGATAGCAGCCAATACACACATGCACACACACACCACTTCACCCATCCATACACATGCATACATACCACATTACCCATACATACACATGTACACACATACCACATCACCCATATGTACACACATGTACACACATATGCACATCCCACCACTCATCTGCATAGACATATATATACATATCACAGCACAACATCCTACATATACAATTCAAGGAGGGAATGTTAATGATGCATCTAAGACAGCCAACATCGTTTTTTTTTGTGTGTGTTTTTTTTTTTTTTACATCAGCAGCATGTTTCTGGTTTAAGTTCAGATTGTTCATTTAATTTGGCATTCTCCTCTCATCCCCACCACACACCAACTCCTATTAGCAGAGTCCCATGCCCCATATGTTAAAAAAAAAAGGTAGAGTTCTGAATCTGGTTTACCTCATCTGTTGAAAAATATAATAAGTTTGGCTGAACTAAACAAACTTCTTCCTGAAGAGAGTAACCGACTATTTGTGTTTGCTGAAATGTTTGACAGATGGGAATCTGATGGGGGTCAGGGATTATTTCTTTTAATGATTGTGTGGCTGCTTCAGTTCTCATCTTTGCTTTGTCACCAACTAAGAAACTTTGCACAAAACAAGCCTCTCTGGCCCTCTGCTTCTTTGTTTATAAAATATGAAGGTTATCTGATCTTAACCTGGGGTCTAGAAATGTGTCAACCCTAACATTTCATGCACTGTTTTCCATGGAGAGAAAAAAAAAAGTGACTTTAGTGAATTCGACAAAGCCTCAAAACAGAGAGAAAAGGCTTCTTATAATAATAGAATTTCATGATTTTTATGATTCCCTAGCAAGTTTTATAGAATTAGGGACTGGCCTAGGGCAAAACTATTAGGTCAGCAAAATTTGTCCTACCTTTTGTACACATTCGTTGAGGTTGGTATTTCCCTTTGCAAATGCTTCTATGGGACCCAGGATCTTTCTGTTGTGGAGAAAACACATCTGATAACTAATTATTTCCCCCAGAGAGATATGAAACTAATGTGTTCGCTCCCAGGGTATTTACCTCAAGAAAGAAAACCTACCCAGAAGAAAGAGAACACTTTTTAGCAAAGGAACTTACTACTAAAAAATGGAATTTCAGGTATCCGTATGGGTAAATGTTTAAGGGGAGATTTTTAGTTTAGTTGGGGTAGATTTTGTAGGCACTGAATCTCAAAAAACAAAACAAAACACCTTTTCTTTGACAATGACATAAAACTTGCATGTTTGCTAAATTAAAATAGCTTCTTCCTAGATTTCTGAATAATTTCAAGTTTGTATATATTCATGAAAGATACACTTATTTTCTCCTTTATTTTTTTTTGCGGGGGGCGGGGGGGAGTGCTCTCATGTCCCGCTTGGGTTCAGCACCCTGGTCCTCACATCTCTGAAGGCATCTCTTATAGGTAACCATAGACTCCACCCATGCATGAAGTTGGCTCTCACCCACTCTACAATGAACCTGGCTTAACTGTTGGCAGAAAAAGAACTAAAGCAGGAAAAGAATGAAAGAATTTCCTTCTGGCTGACAAACAACAGCTACTTGTTGCTACTAATGGGAAATCTATTTTTATTCTTCCATGCCCCAGTAATGGAGTTGATCTTCATGACATAAAGACACCCAAGCCAAAAATCTAAAAAGAGCATTTCTCTTTGGAGGTTATAAACTCAAAATGTCTTCTCTAGGAAACTACAGTACAGTATTCAGGAGAGAAGACCTACTGTGTATGTTCTATAAAAATGTCGACCCCTCTCCACCCTACTCCCCAGCCAATGAAAAAACAATCAACAATCAAAGATTTTTATGGAAGACGACCACGCAGTTGAAATCTGCCATTCAATGTTCCTATTTTGGTCATGGAGGAATGACTTTCTATTCCCGCATTGGAATTAGACAGTCCTAGGCCAACCTGGAAATCCTGTTTACTGGCTAAGAGACCGTGGGAAAATTCCTTAACTTCTCAGAGCCATAGTTTTACCATCTGTAACACGGGGAGGAGGATATTGACTTTGTTGAGGTTTGGTGACATTAAAGGCACCCCTGCCACGGGCAGAGCATTGGGCACCCCAGCCATGGTAGACATGGTAAGATTATTGAAATTCTAAAGATCGTTACAGCTTTTGGATAAAATCTCTTCCTTTGTGTCAGAACAGTTTGGTTTACCTTTTCAGAAATGTGAAGTTTGAAAGGCCTTAGACACAAGAAGTATATCCTTGCTTAAAGGCTTCCTCCCACCTTTCTGGTGAAGAAGGTCTGTGTTCCAAGGAACCGTGATGACGAAGCCACAGGTGGCATCTTGCCATCATGACTCCACGTCTCAGAAATATATCCGTGTAGCTTTCTGGGCACAGAGCTGGCACCCATGAAGAAACTGGTCATTCAGAATAATAAGCATGCCAGCTAGTTCTACCTTTAATTCCAACCGGTGCATTTCCTCAAGGTGCAAACTGAGACAAGCAACTCTCACCCAATCCAGGCTTGGCCAACCTTCAAGTTCACTCAAATGTGGTCCCCGAGTCTCATTCTATCACATTTCTTGCTCTTCCAAACCCTGTTGTTTTGTCCTGAACCAGGAGCCCTCTTTTGGAAACGTCTGTCTATTAGCAAATACCCCTGGCACCAGTGGGGTTGGCCAAGCTTGAATTCAGTTCCTTTTACACTTAAGACCAAAATTAACTTTAAAAACATTTCCTATTCAGATGATGGATTATAGTTGTACCTCTGAAAGCTGTATAATTTTATGGACCAATGTCACCCTAATAAAGTCAATAAAAAAGTAAGTTATAACAAAAGTTTTTAAAAAATTAAAACATTAAAGAGGAGGCTGTGATCCTTTGTTTGTAGTCTAGTTTCTCCTCACCAGGGTGCTCTTAGCAGGATGGTGTCCAGGGACCCTGCCAAGGCTGGTTTAGCTACCCTGCAGCCATAAGGGATGTGTTGTCTGCAAGACAGAGGGGCAGGCTGTGCCCAGCAGCCTGCCTCCCGCCCCTCTTCTCATCTTGTCTCTTGTCTTCTGCCTTTCATTTCCCTTTCTCTCCATTTTTGGGCTGGGCCAGCCTTTCACCGCATTCGTTTTAGTTTTGAGTGGCAGCCCTGACTTGCTCCTATGGTTTCTTTTTCCTTTTCCTGAGGATGGAGGGTTATTTTTTTCTGCTGGTGCGCCCAGGGCGTGGGGAACACTGTGTGCTCAGGCCGAACCCCTTGCATTTCCCCGAGGTGCTTTGCTCAGTTGCTCGCGAACTTCTAATTTTTTCCAGGCTTGTGTGTTTTGTCCAGATCCGCTTCTCTGGAGCTGGGCTGGCCTCTTTGTTTTGGGGAAGCTTATTGCTGCACAGTAAGACCATCTGACAGTTGTTATCTGCGACCTGAGAGCCAGAGCTGCCAGCGACGAGAGCCAGAGGCAGCGATGAGCTGCTCTCCTCGCAGACCTCCCGGCTCCCGGCCCCCAGCGCCATCGGGGACCACCCGAGGACGAGACCAGCGTGAACCAAATGTTCACTTGTTCACGGGAGGATGGAAAATCTCTCCGCCCACCAAGGCCGCCCGGTCTGTCCCGAGTCCCTGACAATGGTGAGAACCATCAGATTCATCCGTATGGGTGTCTACTGTGACCTTCTCTCTATCCCTTTCTCCCTTTCTGTCCTCCTTCCTTCCTTTCATCTCTCTATTGCACAAAAATCTGTGGACCGGCTGCGGGGTAATAGCTCTCCAAGGGGCAAACAGTATGGCAGGTATAATACTGAGTACAAGCCAGCGACCGATATCCTCCAGGAGGTAGCCAATAATACTGGTAATAAAATCCACGCCCTTCATCAGGGCCAACACAGTCCCGAGGGACCGGCCTCTGCCTGTCTCTTCCCATCTACCCTCTACCATGCTTTCCTTCATTCATTCACTTTGCTGTCAGCCCAGTCCCCCTCAGAGCCTTCTCGTCACTGTCCCCAACTTCTGACATGCTGTGGCTCTGGGATTGCTGGAGGGGGCTTCCCTCTTGTCCAGATCTCAGGCCAAACTCTCTCTTCCCAGAGTGGCCTTTGCTCATTCTCTCTCTCTCTCTCTCTTTCTCTCTCTCGTTATTTTACTTTCTTCACAGTGCTGTCTTATCTGCAATCATCTCTGTATTTATTTGTTTGCTTGTTTATTCACTGCCTTAACCCACTCTCCCACCCCAAACCTTCTGTCTTTTTCTCCATGTGGTCCCCAGTGCCCGACACATAGTTTGTCCTCAATAAATATCTGTTAAGTGAATGGATAAATACATACTTCAAAGGGGACATAAAAATAACATCATAAATAATGATAATAATAATGGACTTTTTTGGTATTTTACCAAGAACTGTGTTTTATGTATACCATCTCCAATCTTCAAAACGATGAGGATAGAGGATATTATTTATATATTTTGCCAAAAAAGGAGGCTCCCAAGGCTTTGGAATTTTCCCAAGGCCACCCACCTAGCGAGGGATGGACCTGGGATCCATCCTCAGACAGGTCTGGCTCTGAAGCCAACAGCCATTCTTTCGTCCTGACCGTGATGTCTAGTGCACATAAACAATGGGAATGGAAGCCAGAAAGCGATAAACTCCGTGAGAGGGGCAGATAAACACCCCCGGGAATTCGACGGAGGGAGAAGTGGCCTCTCGGCGCGGGGAACAGGAAACGGTTGTGGCAAGGTGATTTTGTTTTTCTGGATCTGTGCCCTGGAGACTCTAGGTAGGGAGGGAGGACAATTTGGACACTTGAAAGGGAACTGTGAACTTCCAGGCGTGTTGAACAAGAACACCAGAAGGCTATCCTGTGTGTGTGTGTGTGTGTGTGTGTGTGTGTGTGTGTGTGTGTCTGTGTGTGATTATAACAGGTAAAAAGGCAAGAACAACAAGATGAGTTAAAATTCTATTCGGAGCCCTGGCCGGTTTGGCTCAGTGGATAGAGCGTCAGCCTGTGGACTCAAGGGTCCCAGGTTCGGTTCCGGTCAAGGGCATGTACCTTGGTTGCGGGCACATCCCCAGTAGGGAGTGTGCAGGAGGCGGCTGATCAATGTTTCTCTCTCATAGATGTTTCTAACTCTCTATCCCTCTCCCTTCCTCTCTGTAAAAAATCAATAAAATATATTTTAAAAAAAATTCTATTCAGAGAAGGGTACTGGTTGTAGTAGGGAGTATTTTTTTTAATCCAGGTCTATCTTTGATTCTTATTTAAAGACAAAAGTACACATCTGGAAAAGCTTCATATAAACACATCTATAATCTCACATTTTTGTTTAATCAGAACTCACTATCTATAAAAATGTATTTTCTTTTTTTAAATATATTTTATTGATTTTTACAGTGAGGAAGGGAGCGGGATAGAGAGTCAGAAACATCGATGAGAGAGAAACATTGAATAGCCGCCTCCTGCACAACCCCCACTGGGGATCGAGCCTGCAACCATGGTACATGCCCTTGACCGGAATCGAACCTGGGACCCTTCAGTCCGCAGACCGACACTCTATCCACTGAGCCAAACCGGTTAGGGCAATGTATTTTCTTATTAAATCGTATTTTACTTTCAGATTTCATCTAAATGTTCCCAGGCCTGGTGGGGAGGGAGGGGCGTGTCGCATGTGAGCACTTTACCACTTAAACCCAATTTTTCATGATTCAGTGTCCCCATCTACTCAAGTAGGACTCATGTCCCCTGCGAAGTCTCTGCCCAGATGTTCCTGAGTCTTCAGGGCCACATCGGCTGTGTTCGCAGACAAGCCCTTCTTGTTTGCCCTGCTTTGCCCTCTCTCTACTGTTGGGCACTGCAATCTCCACAGGCTCTTAGACTCTGTGCTTTGGACCAAGCCCCTACCCATGGCTCCAAACCTGAAGAGTTCCAAGTAGTTCTCCCAGGGCTTTACATTGTGGTTCTCAAAGTCCACAAAGGCCTTTTCTTGTCTGAGGGCTAAGACCTGTTGGGGAGGGCTGGGAACTAGAATGAAAAGGCCTGGCAGTCAGAATAGATTTAGGTTGATACCAGTATGTTGTTAGGAACTGAATGTAAATGTTATAAACCCTGATGAGGTCAATGTGAAAGTAATAGTATAATGTAGAGGAGATCATGTCAGTGCACTGATATCCTGATCTTTCAGGTGAAGAGACAAAAGTCTATAATTTAGAGCTGATAAAGCAAATGGTAGAAGTACAGGTATATTTGAAGTGTAAAGATGAATATTACAAACTGAAGTTGAATAGTAGAAGAAAGAGCAGTGGGGAGGAAACAGAACAACAATAATTCTGACTTACTGGTTGCCTTTACAAGTATAGGGAGTCCCCCCAAAATGTATACACACACTTTGAATAACTATAAAGGTAGGGTTTATTAAAATACATTTCGTTTTCAAAACTGAACTATCAGCTGTGAAAGTGTGTATACTTTCTTTTGGGACACCTTGTATAACTACATCATAGTTTAGCATGATAAAGAGTGTAATTCAGAACAAGGATCGAATTGTTTTGAGTGTACATAAGCCTAAAACCATAGCATCAGCGTGCATAAAGAAAAATTTCAGTACAATGAGATCTAGGCAGAAATACTTTATAGGGAGAGACTTTGGTGCATTTCTTAGTCTATGGCAGATAAAGTCACCAAGAAGTAATAAAAACAGTAGAAGACCTAAATAACAAAATTAACAAGGGAAATCCAACTTATATATATCATACTCTGTTCCAATAAAACAGAGTATACATCTTTCCCCAAGTGTCCATGGGACATTCACACACACACAAATGACCATCTATTAGGACACAGAGAAAACAAAGTGAAGCCCTAAACATAGAATATAAACATGTTAATTAACTTAAAGAATTTAAGGAACAACAGAGCAAATCCAAAGAAACAAGGAGGCAGAAAACACCAAAACACCATTAACAACAAAATAAAAATAAATGTTAACAAGAGCAAAATTCTTAGAAAATATTAACGAGAGAAAAGACTCCTGGCAAGACTGCTCAAAAAAAAGAGAGAAGATACAAATAAACATAGAATTCAGAGTAGGGAGAGGAATGAATGGGAGGAAAATAGCTATGAACAGAAGGGGAAGTTTTAAAAAATTAAGAATAATACATTTATTTGATAATAAGTTTGAAAACCCAGATGACATGCATACACACAATGAAATGCTCTGTCCCTATAAGAGAGACAATGATGAAAACCTTTGTTATTGATGTGGAAAGATCTCCCAAGATGTATTGTTAAGTGCAAAAAGCAAGGTGTGAGAGAGAGAGCATTAGATATTATCAGTATGTAGGAAAGGAGGAGACAAAGATCTATTTGTGTTGCCTTGTATATATAAATGTATAAACAATATCTGGAAGGATAATT
This sequence comes from Myotis yumanensis, assembly GCF_028538775.1. NCBI lineage: Eukaryota > Metazoa > Chordata > Mammalia > Chiroptera > Vespertilionidae > Myotis > Myotis yumanensis. Next base: position 27,367,148 of record NW_027223759.1, on the reverse strand, counting down.
GTGGTTACTGGTGTGTGTGTGTGTGTGTGTGTGTGCGCACGTGTGCACATATGTGCTGATGGGGAACAGTTGGAACCAAATAGGTGAAAGAAGGCTTTTCTAGGTATACCTTTCTGTACTTGTTGTAGTTTAAATTATATGAATCTATTACCTATTCATATAGGTAGCTTCAAAAAGAAATTAAAAATTTGTGTTACTATGGTTATGTGTGTTCTATAAGTAATAGTCCTTTAAATATTGCTTTCTGATACAGTCTTGGATTACACTGGAAATAAATGAGTGTCACAATTTTATTTTGGAAGTGTAACCATAGAACTTTTAAGATCTGAAATGGACTTTAATGATCATCTGATGAAATTTAAAATCTCATTTGCCAAATCACAAGAGTGAACCCCAGAGAACTTAGGTGGTCTGTTTTATCTACTGTCTGAGGGAAGATGGAACTAAGGTGCCTTGGATTTTTTTATTGATTCACTGGCAACTTTAGTTATCATTTGTATAATTCATTTTAGGATATTTTCTCTCCCCTGTTCTTACTTAGCTGGCTCTTCTGTAGAGAAAATTCTGTAATAACTACTTCACAGTGCTTCCAAGCTCATTTTCCCAGTGGGGAAGATTGGATCCCTGAAATTCATGGCCAAAGACTGAAATGACAACCAAATTCCCCTGTCTGCTGAAACATTTTGCTGGGGTCTTACTCAGATGTTATGAATGATATAATAACTCCAAGGAATTTAATTCTGGAAGCCATGAATTTTCAGTCATTTGGAGGCTCTGTGCAAGTTTTCTGTCTGTTGGAATAATAATAATAAATAATAAAGCTAACACCTATTAGCTTCCTCTATAATCAAGGAACTGAACTAGGTGCTATACCTGAATGAACTCCTTTAACTTTCATGACAATCTTATGAGACATATACTGTCATGAAACCCATTATAGAGAGGAAGAAACTGAGGCTTACGGAGTTAATTCGGTCAAGTTCACAGAACCGGTCAGTAGTGGAACTGAGTTGCAGATATAAGAAGTCTAACTCCAAAATCACATCATTGTTTCTCAGTCATAAAGATTATTATTTTTTTTACATCTCTGATTCTAGTTTCATTCCCCACTTCTCTCACACCCGCTGAGTTAGAACTGTCTTCTCTTTGTGTTTTCATGAATTTCTGAGTGCAATGAAATCTGATGGCAGACTACCAACAATTCCATTTCTTGACACTTCATCTTACCAAAGACTTCATTTAAGAAGAGATCAGAATGCTGAAATGCTGCGGTTTGTTTCTCTGTGTCAGGCACATGCATTTTAGCAAGAACAATTTGAGTAGTAATATTTTGTTAACATGTGCCTAATGTAGTCTATAGCCATAAGAGTAATATGTTAATTTGTAAAGATGTTTTTTCTTAGATAAATTAGTGATTGAGTAACTCAAATGCATTAAAAGTTTGCTGCTTGCATTGCTTTTAAGTAAAAATAATAAGACAAATAAAGTTAATAATTTTTTGCCTAATATGGACCTTAAGAAATCTCTTTTAATACAAAAGGATGATTTATAACATACATACCAATAAATATCTTAATGTTTTCAACAAATACATATTTTATAGTGCTTAAAATATTTTCATTTAATGGCATAGATATTTTTGTCACCTCTTATTTAAAAAAAAACATAGTATTGATTTACTTACATAACAGGATGCTGGGTTTAATGTGATGTTAAGATACAACAAATGCTCATACCATATAACAAAATTAACCCCAATTTAACCAAAGACCTCAATGTAACAGCTAAAATGATAGAACTCTTAAAAGAAAACATAGCTGTAAATCTTCATGACCTTGGATTAGGCCATGGTAATTTAGATATGTCACCTAAAACACAACCAAATAAAAAATATATAAATTTAACTTCATCACAATTTAAAACCTTTATGTTTCAAAGAACACTATCAAGAAAATAAAAGGACAACCCACAAAATGGGAGAACATATCTGCAAATCATATATCTGATAAGAATCTAGAATTAAAAATAAAAAACTCTTACAAGTCAACAATAAAAAGACAAATTACCCAATTAAAAAATGGGCAAGGATTTGAATAGACATTTCTTCAAAGAAGATATGCAAATGGCCAATACGCATATGAAAAGATGGCCAACATTATTAGTCATTAGAGAAAATGCTAACAAAATTACTAGATACCATTTCACACGCACTAGGTAGCTATATTAAAAAAGAAACAATAACAAGTGTTGGCAAGGATGTAGAGAAATCAGAACTCTCATACATTTGAGATTGTAAAATGGTGTGGCCATCTGAAAAATAGTCTGGCAGTTCCTGAAAAATTTCAAACATAGAATTACTATGTAACCCAACAATTTCACTCCTAGGTGAAAACATATATCCACACAAAAACTTGTACAAATTATTCTTAATAGCTCCAAAATAAAAACAACCTTAATGCCCATCAACTGTTGAATGGATAAACAAAATGTGGTGTTCACAATAGTATTATCCAGTCATAAAACGGATGAAATACTGATGTGTGCTGCAATATGGATGAACCTTTAACTCATTATGCTAAGTGAAAAAAACCACACATCCTATGATTTCATGTATATAAAATGGCCAGAATAGGCAAATCTATAGAGACAGAAAGTAGATTAGTAGTTGCCAGGGTGTGGGGTGGGGAGAATGGAGAGTGACTGCTAATGGATATGGGTTTCTTTTTGGGATGATGGGAATGTTCTTAATTGGATTGTGGTGATGGTTGTACAACCTTTTGAAAATATTAAAATCCACTGAATTGTACACTTTAAACAATGAATTTGATGGCTTATAAATTATAACCCTTTTTTAAAAAAAAATGTGATAAATGTCAGATATCACATTTACCTATGAGATCATCCATATGCACATTTCAAGAGATCTATTCTAGTTCCATCTCTTGGATTCCTTACCTAAGTGAGTCTCACCCAGGTGAAAGATATACGGAGTCAAGAACATGGAAATTAGGAAATGATTTGTCAGGAGGAATTTTGTGGAGAGAGCTTCTCCCAGGGTTGGGGTGGGGAGTACTTCCCTCTTTGAGCTAAGTCTCATCTTACTTGGAGACCTGAGTCCCAGAAGTTAAAGGGCAGAATGGCGAGGTACCTGATGCAAACCTAAGCAACCCAGTGTGGCTGTGCCAGCAGGTCCAGAGTTACACTGGGAACTACTGACCCTGCCTTCTGAAAGGAGGTCAGGGAGGGGGCACGATTCCAAGGTCCAGCTGTGGAGCCCTTGGCTGGAATATTGTCCTGTAGATCCCAGCTGTGGACTCCTTCTGGAGGGATTGAGTGGGGCCTGATGAAGGAGGCTCTCTGCTCCTGACAACGTCACATTTGTAGTGTCCCAGGAGCAGGTCTCCAGAGAACCCATAAAAGCACTCACCAGAGAAAGTGTCAGCTTGAAACACCTCTTAGTCCCAGAGGGCATGCGACCATTTTTTGACAGTAGTAAGTCAGTACTTTTTTCCAGGTTACCTCTCCTTCTTTCCTGCTTGGATCTCGGTGAGGCCAGAAGCTGCAGTTGGTAAGTCAGGGAGGAATCAGGGGGAAGAGAGAAATAAGGGTCTCCCACTCCCCCATGTCAAGTGGTCCCAGCCAAGACTTAGGGAGGGTAAGTGGTTTGTTCAATGCCACACATTGTTGTTGTTGGAGCTGGGTTCCTTTTTCAAGGCCCATAGCCATGCTGTTGTACTTAGAGAGAAGACGAACATCTGTGCAGTAGACACAGACATTTTTTGATTCCTAGTGGTAAATTTAGAGCAGTCAAAGGCAGGGCAGTGATGTAATACAGAAGGAAGAGCAATTGTGTGAAGGGTTTGGGAAGGAAGTATGGCCATATGCAGACCTACAGAATCACTCTACTCTCCAAGTTGCCCAGTATATGTTCATTGGTGCACAGGGTCTCTCCAACCTTTCAGTGTTGCCTTCCAGCAAGATACACGCTTCTCTCTGCACAAATGAGAAAACCCTTGCAAAGTAAATAACAGAATTAACAGCCCGATGAGCTGCACATGCATTTTCTTAGCAGGTTTGTGACTGTGGAAAATACTCACCCATAAGCACTTTCTCACCTATGGCACCTGTGGTACTGCATCAATTAATTTCTTTAACAGGTAAAGCTCAGCACTTTTATAGATTGATTTTAAGACTTCATACATTTATTTCAGGAGGTTCTTATGTTGCCATAGCTCCCACAAGTTTATATCATTCATTAAAGTTCAGGAAAGTATCTAACAGTGCTGACATGTTTATACCTAGGGGCAGGTGAGAGCCTTTGAAATATGACATTTGGTCAATGTTTGGACTTGACCATAGGACTTGACCATCACAAATACAATAGTTATAGCACTGGCATTATTTTGATTGCTCTCTTGAGATACTCCCTTCAAAAATAGTCACCTCTATTTAGAATTTCTAAAGATGCAGCTTATTCTACACATTTTCATTTATAAGAAGAAAAACAATTTTCATTGCATTTATATTCTATAAAGGCAGCACTATTTCTAAGCTATACACAGAGCAATGATGTTTCAACTAGTTTGAAATTGAAGGTCAATGAAATTAGTAAATAAGAGATTCTGGTGTGCAAGCCCCTATCTAATCCAATCCTTCCATTTTACAGATGAGGACGTGCAGACCCAGATGGGAAGTGTCAAAGGTGAGGTTGTGTAAGACCAGCCTACTTCCTACAATCCAGTGCTGCCAGAAGATCAGAAGTGCCTGGAAAGTAGCCAAACCCCACTTGTCAAATGTCTTTAACAATTTCCTCAAAGCTCTTACTCCAGGTCAACTTGACCCAAATGACAGGAACTGCGTTACAGTGGCTCGGTCCCCTTCGTATTGCCCTCCTATCGAGGATGAGAGGAAGTTCCCACGTTGCCCTTGACCTGCAGACATCACCACGACACTGATTTCAGCTTCTCTACTCGTTCGTGGATGAGGTTGCAGGGAAGCAGTGGTCCAGGACTGGGGCCTCAGGATGGCAGATGTGAGTTTGCAGTGTTTTACCTTCCTATCTGTTGGTGAGGAAAAGTAGTTGATCTTAATGGGCTTTGGGACACAGACATCCTGTTGAAGCTGCCCTGTTCTTATACCTTCCTACAAGCCAGCACACCAAAGGTCAGAAGAAATGGGAAGCAGCCAACAGGGGCATTGGGTTGACCAGCTGTTGCCATTCTTTGTTCACAAAGCTGCTAGTGATCGGGTTTGTTATGTATTTAATAAAAAGGAAAGCAGGAATACGAAATAATGCAGAATAAATTGGTCATTCATAAATAGGCATGAGACTGTGTAGTAGTTTCCTATGGTTACTGTAACGAAGGACCACAAATTTGGTGGTTTTAAAAACACACACATTTGTTTTCTTATAGCTCTGGATATCAGAAGCCCAGGATCGGCCCCCCTGGCCAAAGTCAAGGTGTCAGCAGGATGTGTTCCCTCTGAGCCTCTAGCGAGGGATTCCATTTAAAGTTTAGCTGGGTAATTCAGGATAACCTCCTCATCTCAAGATCCTTAATTTAATCGCACCTGCAAAGTTTCTTTTGCCATATAAGCTAACACTCACAGGTTCCCATTCTCAGTCTTTTGGGGCAGCAGCATTATTCAGCTGACCACAATCTGAAAGGTCAATAAGCTTCCTTATAGCTAAATTCAAGGGCATTCACAGGATGGCATTGCATACAGCCATTCAAAATCACGTTTTAAAAGAGCATTAAAAGACATTGCCAAATATATCAGGAGATTATTTAAAATTTAAGAGGCAGGTTACAAATCAGTATGGTCATAATGATCCCCAACTTTAAAAGGCCAAACAATGTTAGACATTAAAAAAAAGATAGCTGGATGAATATGTGTCAGAGCGTTAAAGTTGAGTATCTCTGAGAAATGAGATTACAGGTGGTATTTATTACTACTTTCGTGTTATTCTGCAGATACAGATTTTCCACAATAATGTGTTAATATGTATTGCCATTATATTAAGAAATCAGCCCCCAAAAGCAAAGACAAAGAGAAAAATGAACACAATAGGAAATACTAATCTGAGTCCCTGTCTCTTCTCTTCTCATGCTATTCCTTGTATGGCACAGGCTCATGCTATTTAGAGAATGGAATCCACTCCCCTGGACCATCGCCCTCTTCCTACTTGTGTCCTCAGAACTGAAGCCCGGTTGGCACTGGTTCACAGACTCTCTGACCCCCCACAGGGATTCTCAAAGCCTGGCTTATTCACATGTCATAGTGGGGAAACCCTCTGGACCTTGGAGGTGAAAGAGATTGCTTTTCTTTTAGCTACCAAGTTAGAACAAAATTCAAACAGGTTTTTGTATTGCTTTTCTATCCTTCCAGAGTGGGCCCTTTCTGCAGGTCACGTGATTGGGAGGGCAGCAATAAGTTGTCACTACTCTTTATATAAGGGCTGTAAGACTTGTACCTCCTGCAATCAGCTGAGCCTGACATTCTTTCCTCTCATGGAGTCATTAGCTTTACTCTAAAAGCAGATATTTTGCTTAGGCAGATAATCTTGAACTTCTTTTGCTTTGGGTATTGATAAAATATTTGAGGCCTTTTTTCTTCAGAAAAATCCAACACCAGGCTCTTCCTTTATCCCATATACCCTCCCCGACACCAATCCACTCACCAGAGCTGAGATGCTATAATTTCTGATCCTGCTATCATTCATTGTTTCTATCATTCACTGTCACCTCATTAGTTATGCCTTCAAAGCTCCTTCCTCCTGTTCAGCTTAGTTTCTTTCTCAATTTCATTTGTGTGTGTGTGTGTGCACGCACGCGGACATGTGTGTGACGCAGACATTCAGGAAAATGACAGTAGAGCAATGAGATATGTTTGCACATATTTGATAACCTGTTTGGGATTAAAAATGTAAGACTCTCCTTTTAGGTTACTCCATCAACATTTATGTACTGCTCTTTTGTTTAGGTGACCTTAGATTCTGAAACAAGATTAGAGCACATGGTCTGATAAAGTACTTTTGTCTAGTGTTTAAATATCTATTTGGCCAAAGTCTTACAAAAGGGTAAAAATAAATGCTTAGCTTGAAAGTCACATGTATTGATAATAATAAAGTTCTATGATATTAGAACTGTTTTAGAAAATTTTCAGCACCTGTTTACTATTGTATTACTGACCTTTGGGGTGTGTGTGTGTGTGTGTGTGTGTGTGTGTGTGTGTAATCTACTTTGTATACAAGTAGCATTCTATAAATAATTCCATGGTATTAGAATATGTAATATCTCAAAACTAAGTTTACATTGACCCATCAACTTGTTAACTTACCAGCCCCAAACACATTTAACACTAATCAGCAATTGCTCATGGCAGGTTACTGCTTGCTCTTCTCAGCTGCCAGGTGAAGGAATGCTAAAAAGGGCTTTGTAGATTGGGAAACTTATACTTTAAAATAGTGTATTACTCATAAGGAACACAGTGTAGGAGTTTTTAGAACAAGAGCTCCAGATTTCTATAGCTCAGGCAGATGTGTTACTCACTATCCTACCTACTCCATTCTTTATCTGAATCTAAACGTTGCTTATTGAAAATAATATTGTAAATAGAAAAATATATTTAAATATAGAAAAGCTGAGAGTAAAATAAAGCTTAGAGAAAAATAACTCACAGTTTCAACACTCAAAGATGCCTGTTAAGATTTTGAATTAAAGTAATTTTCTGTATATAAATGAATATATAAGAGATCATGTTGAATATATAATTTCACATCCTGCTTTTTTATTTCACATCATATGCTAAGCATTTCTCTATGTAACTAAAATTATTAAAAACATACTTTTAAAAATTATTCAAACTCCACTATGGCAGAGATCTTTGTCTGATTTGCTGACCAGTGTCCATCAGCTGTCTGGGATAGTGCCTGGACATAGTAGGCACTTAATGGATAGTTATTGAATAGTTCTATATATGTTATGAATGTACTCTAGTTGACTTGTTCACACTCTAGTCATGGACAGTCTTTTTCTTTTATAAATTATATTTCTACAAATGCTTTTGGACACATTTATAAATCACCTACATTGGCAGTTATTTCCTAAAATTTGATTTCCTAAGAGTATAACTATCATGTCAAACAGCACAACCATTTTTATATCTCTTGATGCGAATTATTTTTAAATATGGTGCCCAACTTCAAGGAGATAAGATTATGTAGAGAGTATATATGAAAATAATTTCTCCATAGATAAGCAGTTAATAGGGTCATCAAATCATGATTTTCATGAAGTAATTTAAGAAAGATACTTATTAATCAGAGGTGATAGGGAAACAGTTAAGTCAATATATCTAATTGTCGACTTCCCCCTCCCTTCTAGTTAACCCTAGGAGGATTTATTATTTATTTGATAATTGCATATTGAGTGCTAAAAAGGAATTGCGTGCTAAAACTCTGGGAAAACCACAGTCTCTGCCTTTATGGGGCTTATAGTTGATTGAGAAAGACAGAGGCTTAGCAAGGTATAGCATCACTTGGGAGTGCTGAGTCAGAGAGAGACCTCAGAGTTCATTTTTTTTTCAGTAACTTGGAGGAAAGTACATGTGGAAGGGATAGTCACCATCATTAGACAGAGTTTGGGAAGAGATGAGGCTTACAGGGACCCATGCATGAGCTCAGTTAAAGTATTAGGAACAGAGGTTTAAGTAGATTCAGTAGGAAAGCCCCAACAGAGGTCTTGGGATCACCATTTCACCTCCAAAAACCTTAGGGTTTCACCTGTAAAATAGTTATAATTTCAAACCAAGCTTTAGCCTTCTTTGAAATCTAAGCATCAGTGGTCTCTGCTTACCAGTTTAGAGGTGATCTCTAGGCTACCCCACAATAGGGGCAGAACTTTGTGTTCTTAGACAAACAGAAGGTTTAGGGAGCTTCCTGAGGTAGTTCATGATTAGCTTTTTCAAACAAAAAATTTTATAATAAAAATTGGCTAAACTTAATCCTCATTCTCCGTTAGCCTGCTCATCGGGACATATCTTTTTGTTGCTGATGTGTTGATCGTACACAGAGCCCAGAACATCTAGGAGCACATGTTGGTTTTCTTTGCACTGCTCCTTGGCTTAAAGTTTGCCTTGGAACAATAGAATGCCAGATTTATATTATTACACAGTTACTGACTACAATTTCTTTTATTTCATTTGTTGTTTTTGTTATTTTATTTTGTTTGGTATGGGATCATGGATGATAGTCCACCTATGTTCTCTTCCTAGATGAGCCATAGGCTGGGGACACTTGTTGGATGCTTTTAAGGGAGCCAGGAATGACTGTCTCATGCCCTTTGGTGGTAATACTCAGTCACTGAAGGAACAGCTCTGAGAGACAGCTTCCAGGGTAGAAAGAGAAAATAAAATCAGATGAAACCATCCAGCTGGTTTGTCGACCCATGCAGAGAAAGCATTTAGTCAATGGGAAGGAAACCAGATGAGACAAGAGGATTAGGAGTGGAAGAGAGATGGAGCTTGAACTGTGAGAGTGGGTATAGCAGGTTATTATAGGTACATCATCACCTCTGAAGATGGTAAAAATTACCATTAAGAGTGACAACCGCCCTAACTGGTTTAGCTCAGTAGATAGAGCGTCAGCCTGCGGACTCAAGGGTCCCGGGTTCGATTTCGGCCAAGGGCATGTACCTTGGTTGTGGGCACATACCCAGTAGGGAGTGTTCAGGAGGCAGCTGATAGATGTTTCTCATCGATGTTTCTAACTCTCTGTCCCTCTCCCTTCCTCTCTGTAAAAAAATCAATAAAATATTTAAAAAAAGAGTGACAACCAAACCTGGCCAACTATTAAACAGGGCTAGTAAACAGGCTGCTGGCTGGCCAGAAGCTAGTAGCAGATTTCACTGGAACTGCCACACTAGCTCAGTGCCAAGGATCATATACAGGACCCCCGAGTCATCTGTGCTCTCTCTGAACCCTTCAAGAGACACTGTGGGATGCTCAAGCTTGGGTATTGAGTAATATCAAATGACTTTAGTTTGTAGTATCAACTATGGTTACAATAGATTTTATATGATTGGAATAAACTTCCTGGTGATGCTTTGTTGCCAAGGACCTCATTTATAGAAGAATTGATGTTAGCCTTCAGGGCTGCTCAATAGATGGCCTTTTTCAGTCAAAGAGTCATTCTGGACAGATGATGAGATGACAGAGTGATGGATTTCTCTGCTTTGGGGACTCTAATCATCAAGAAGTGTGTGTGTGTGTGGGGGGGAGGGGCAGCTGAAGATGAGCTAAAATATAAAGAAAGAAAACTTCTCTTCCATAAGAAGAAATTGGAGTTCCTCACATCCCCTTTCCCAACTTGAAAGCCAGCAAGAAAGTTGTCTCTACACAACCGTGATTATGCTGAGGAGACTGTGTGGTCACCTTATTTGTCCTTGTGTGTTTGCATGGCTTGAACTTTTTACTCTTGCCTCATGTTAATCACTCTACAGCTAAGTTAGTACTCTGTACTAGTTTAAAATTTTCCTTTGGGAACCTATACCATCTCTCCTTGTACTAGCTGTTCCTCTTTTATTGAACAGTAGCAACTGTGCTACCCAGTTTTAAATCCATACTTGGCAAGTTCTCCATCCAGGCAGAAAGGCCAAAGGAGGTGATAAGGTCAGATTTACTTGACTTTTTATAAGAAATTTAATTCTTTATGTTAAAAGAAGTTTGCCAAGTGATTACCTTAACAGTAAATATATCTACACTAACATCATTTGACTCAAATTAGGATAGGCTATGCTTTGAATTTAGATGAGATGAATTGTTGAACTGAATAAAGATTTATTCAATATTCAACAAGCATTTATTGATTTCTCACCGTCGGCCAAAAATTGTGTTAAATACTATAAGGCTTATATTGATAAATGAGGTAATGCCTGCCTTCAAATTACTCACAGTCTCTTGAGGGAGACATATAATAAAAGATTAATGGCACATTGTAATTAATATTTAGGTGTAAGTAAGCACAGGAGGCTATGAAGCTTATTTTGGAGACTCCAGACTGGGAACATCAGGCTCAGAAAATCACCCATTGAAATGCCAAAGACTTCTATGATCCTCAGTTCTTTGAGCATCCCAAATTCTCTGTACACATTGCAAGGTTTGATACCTCTGTCTTCAGGTCTTTTTTCAAAAATCACTTTCCTACTGAGGTCTTCCCTAATCATCCTATTCAAATTTATACCTTCTGTCTGCTCTCCATTCCTTACTTGTTTTCCATGCTTTCTTTCTTTCTCTGTGCAACTATAATCATTGGTTATAACATTTTTTGTTGTTATTATTATTATTAATCAACTATCTCCTTCTCCCTTTATTGGAAATGTGAGTTTCATTCTAATAGAGTGGTATTTTCAGCACCTAGAATACTGGCTTTCATATAGGAGGTGCTCATTAAGTATTTGTTGACCAAAAGCAAGGATGAGGAATCTTATCATTTCACAAAGTTATAGATATATCTAATGCCCTATCCATTTTAATTTTATTCTTTACTTAGCCAACCAATTTTAAGGAAAAATATTAGATAAAAGTTGATGGAAAAAGAGTCATCTTGCAATTAATTAAATAATATTTGGTGAGTGCCTATTAGATACTAGGCACAGTGTTGTATGATTTGGTGCGTACAGTGAGGCGCAAGAGAGATCTTTGCCTTCAAATGTCTTATACTGTAATTGGTGAAGGAGATATGAAACAATGTATAAAAATAACACATATGAAAATAATATGAGATGTCTCAAGCAGAAAAAGAGGAAGAGCTAAAGGAATGTCTAAGCAACCTTGGCTGAGATGACTGAGGGTAGGCTGGTTGGTCAGGGAAAGATTCCTGGAAAATATAAAACTTGACTTTGGGTATAGTATTTAAGGAGGAAGAAATGAAATGTATGGGGCAGGGGTGATGGTGGTAAAGAAATGTAAGCTGCAGGGCATCTCACTTATGGGGAAGACTTGCAAATAATGGCACTGGGAGATATGCTACAACATGAAACAGTCCTGAGATATTTATATGAAGCTTCTTTAGAGGAGTTATCTTGGGAAGCAGTGAACTTACTCTAACAAGACTACTTTTGTTCCAGCCATTGTGAAATTCCCCCTTTGAAAGTGATCTTCAGAGACTTTCTCTTTTGAATTTTCTCCCAGGGGCATCCTGAATTATTAGAGAACATATTTAATAGTTTGAGAAAAGCCAATAGTAGTTCAGGGTCAAGTTGAATACTATGGACTGAATGCTTGTGTGTCTCCTTCCACCCTAGTTCACATATGAAATCCGAATGCCCAAGGTGATAGCTTTTGGAGGTGGGGCCTTTGGAAGGTGATTAGGTCATGAAGGCTCTCATGGGATTAATAATGAGATTAGTGTCCTCATAAAAGAGACCTCAGAGAGCGCTCACACTCTGTCAGATAAGGATACAATAAAAAGAGAGCTATCTACGAATTAGGAAGTAGGCTCTTACCATACATACAATCTGCTGGTACCTTGATCTTGGACTTCCCAGCCTCCAGAACTGTGAGAAATAAATGTTTGTTGTTTATAAACTACTAGTCTATGGTATTTTGTGATAACAACCTGAGACACTGTGTTAAGAAAATGACTGATCAAACCAAGCAATACTGTTTGGGACTCAACTGAAGTGTGATTTTAAATGGGCTAGATTTTCAGATGTGCCTCAATACATTAGAACTGAAGGCAACTTCAAAGTCAGGATTTAAAAACACGTGGAGGAGAACTGTGTCTTTGGCATAAGTCACCTTTTAAATACAAATTTTAAATCCTTTTAATTACAGTTGACATACAATATTATATTAGTTTCAGGTGTACAACATAGTGATTAGACATTTATATAACTTACAAAGTGATCACCTCAATAAGTCTAGTATCCATCTGACACCCTACATAGTTATTAAAATATTATTGACTATATTTCCTAGGCTGTACTTTACAGCCCATGATAAGTCAGTTTCCAAGATGATTGTTTTGAGAGCCATTGCTCATTTGGTTGAATAATTGTTTAAAAACAACAACAACAACAGCAAAAACCCAGCATCACTCCTTAATAAGTCACTCTTCACAAATGTGAATATGGGTTTCTATATTCTCTGCATTCCTTCTATGAGATCTTTGCATGTGGAAATGTTTTCCCTGCTTCTATGTTTATTGGAAATGAACCAATTAGCTGTGATGATGAAAAATGACCTTTCTTGACTCAAGAACAACATAGACTCTATGTTGAGCAAAAATTCAGCTCCTATTTAATTACTAGTTGAATAATATTGGTGTGGTCAAAGGAGGTAATTAACTTTGACTTTGTCCTTAATAAAAGAGAAAAGTCAGGCAATGGCTATATCATAGAACAAGAGATGTGAGGACACAGAGTAACCCATTCCATTTCTCCTATTCCTTTATGCTCTGCTGTACTCCCCAAGCAGACTTTGGCTTTGGGCCTGAGTCCCGAAATACTCAGATGACTGGCTCGCTATATTATTGATAATCTCTAAACTTTGCCTCAGCTTTCCTGGGTAGATGTCATTTCCATGTCCTTCAACATTGAATTTTTTTTTTTTTTTTTTTTTTTTTTTGGTGGTAGAGGGATTATAATCACCAACCATTTCTACTTTATATATAAATGGAGAGACCAATAATCAGATTAAACATTTGGAATCCATATAATTTATTCAGTTATAAGATCATGCATAAGCTTTTGACAGGACCAAGAGCTAATGGATAATATTAAAAAGGCAGACCTGGTTACTAGAAAGTAATTTACCTCCATGTGTCCATCCCATTGTGCACCATCAGGGAGAGGAGAGGTAAGTACAGATATCAACCAGGCTAGAGTTTCACTAGCTTCTGACAAATAGATCCTAAGTGCCAGGGATCACTTGGTAAGAACCAGCCTTATTAAAAGTGACAAGGTCAAGTTTCAGGAATGGCAGTTCAATTGTCACATCGGTTTTAACATCCACAAGACTTATGGCCTATATGGCATAATGGAGCCTCCTAGTTATAGGGTCCTAGAACTCATATGGCATTAAAGTAGAAAGGGGCCAAATTCACATTTAATTAATGTACAATTTTTCATTATTTCTTAAGGTGGGTTAGACTTATCTCCAACACAAGAATTCATGTTCCTTGGATATAGTACAGAATATTTACACTTAGACTGTTTCTACTTGGGTTAGAAAATGTGGGACTCACATAGTTGATTATCTGTTGAGCTATTGTAGGAAATAACTATTTGTAATTATTACTGGGTGTCCCAATATCTGCAGAAATAAAAGGAGTTGTGGGGGGAAGGAGGGAGATAAAGTGCGTATTGCTTCAGGCAAAATGCCAAAAGACAAATTATTTCACAGCAGACGTTTCTACCATCCATAGCTCTCAGCGCTGCGTAAGACATTTAGCTGCATGGTTTTAGCTTTTTATTTGTGATTGCTGTCAGATCTGTAATTTTAAAGGCAATGTACTAACTGGTATTTAAGTAGGAAAAGAGAGGCTGTGTATTTGCAATGAAGCGCAGGAAGAGCAGGAAAACATGAGCAAGTTGGCACTTTGTAGATCATTATTGCCCTTGCTTAATAAAGCAATAGATGCTTCCAAATTGCTTTGAAGTGGTTGCCAACTTCCTCACAGCACTGTGAAACCTGATACTTCTGCCTTTAAACAGTGTGTGAAAGTGCAAATGGTAGTACTTGCAAATTCATTCAGGGACTTCCAAACTCGTCTAAGCAGGAAATGGGAACAGGGAGACTGAGAAAGGAGGGGGAAACAGCCTCTGCAAGATTCCGTGGTTGGACGTCAGATTTGGCTGACTTTTAGTTATGCAGACTTGAACTTTACAGAGATAAACACTGGTTTCCTCAAAGGATCTAAAGGGATTAAAGGAAGGAACTTTGGTCTCCTTAATCTATATTTTTTAATGTAATAAGCTTATGGCAGAGTTAAGTGAAAGCCAGCTCAACCCACATTTAATAAAACACTTATTGGGCTACCAAATTTAATAGATACATTTTAGAAGGTGGTAATTAGTGTCCAAATAATAAAGACGAATAGGTCAGAAGAATATTTTCCATGCTTGAACTGAGATGACTCTTGCAACAGACCAGCTCAGCCCTAAGGTTGAAATTTTCTGTTATCGGCCTTTCCTTCCTGGGCAGGGGATCCATGTGTTGAGGTTCTTGAAAATGTCCAGTCATTTTATTAGTGCTACACAGGAAAATAAGGAAGCCTTATTTCCAGACCTGCATTAGGGCCTCGGCGATGCACTCACAATCTCTGTTGCCCTGGCAGAGATATAAGGTAACTAGATTGTTGTCTTTGCTTCATTTGCTTGCTAACAAAGTGGTTTAGAACAAAGGTTGACCTTTTGGCTGCTCATTGCCTGCTGAATTGTGTAGGAGAGTCAGAAGTGAGCTATTTCTGAAGCAACAAGCCACTAAGTCAGAAGAGCAGAAAGATGACTTTCTTGTGCTACACACAGGGAGGTACAAAAGAGGAGTTTTTATTTGAACACCAGTCTAACAGCAGCAAAAATCCTCTCCATATATTCATCATCTGGGTATAGGGCCGATCTCCAACTCTGTTTTACCATGAAAAAACAACAACACACCCATATTCTGCAGCAGCATTGCTCAATAAACTTACTACACTGAAGGAAATGTGCTATATCTGCTCTGTCCAAGATGGTAGCCACAAACCATGTGTGGCTGCTGAGACTGAGGAACTGGTTTAGTTTTACTTATTTTTAATTCACTTTAAGTGGCTACGTGGGCCTTGTGGATTTTATACTGGACAGCCCGGTTCTAGAGGGACGAGTGGCAGGGATGTGAGCACCTGTTTCCTGTGCAATTTAAACTTGATGAGGTATGTATGTTTTTAAAGTTGGGAGCTTCCATTTATTTTTCTCATGAAACTGCAATGCCGATCATAAAAATAAGACATGTCCCTGCAGTATGATAAGGTTCTTATTAAAAACAAGAAGAGCAATGAAAATTATATATATATATATATTATATATAACTTTATATATTATATATATATTATATATATGGCTGTATAGCTTCAAATATATATGGCTGTATAGCTATGGTTCCAGGTGTTCCTAGAGAATGACTGATGATTATTTCTTGGCCAAATCTTTGCTGTGATGAGAATTGGTGATGTCTCAGCAAGCACACCACTCTCCTACTGTCTGTCATTCGTGCTTGGATGCAGGGTTCCTGCACTTTTATCTGTGTTGGAGAGCTGTCTAACTCCTTTCCAAGCCATCTCTCTGAAAAACAAAGCAAAACAAAAGCAATAAAACAGAGAGAGGAAGATGTGCTAGGTGTGGGAAAATGCTTTAATGACACAGGTTTCAACTTGCTACCAAGTTATTCCGTACATGACACTCATTTGGAATTTTGAATAAGCACTCAGTGGAAGCACTTTTATAATTTGCTAGTTTTTAAGACTAATCTCTAATAGTCTGTCTTACCTTTAATGGAGTTGATATACAGTATATTTACAATAAAAATATTACAAAATATTTCTAATTGTTAATGGAAACACACATCAAAAATCAGCAATATGGCCCTGGCTGGTGTGACTCAGTTAGTTGAAGCATCATCCCATATGCTGAAAGGTCACAGGTTCAATTTCTGGTCATGGCACATATCCAAATTACAGTGTGATCCCTGATTGGGGTGCTTGCAAGAGACAACTGATCTGTGTTTCTCTCTTATATTGATGTTTCTCTCTCTCTCTCTTTCTCTTCTTCCCTCTCTCTCTCAGATCAATTTTTAAAAATCAGAAATATTAATTATTTAATGGTGCTCTCCAAAAATATGTATGAGGTTTGAAAAATTGAGTAAGAGAGAATTTTTAGTTTCATTTTATTTTGAAGAGTTGAATACACAAAAAAAGCAGATTAAACTTTGAAGGAGAGGGATAATGAAGAAGATATTTTGGATATTCTGGATTTATTTTTCAGGATGTATGTACTTATTAACCCTACTCCTATATTTCACTTCAAATATTTCATATCAAAGAAAATGTCTTCCCTTTTCTTGTCTTTGTGCATATCAGTAGGGCTGCTCTTAGAATCACCACGTAGTCTTGTTTTGATTTGAGTGGAACAAAGAGCAGGCAAGAAAGAAAAATTGGGAGTGAAAAAGAGACTTGTGTAATGGGCAGGAGTTGAAAGAAAGAGAAAAAGAAGTAGTCAAGGTTTAAGATGATTGCTGAAGTGAAATTCACACACTCGTGAAAAATGATCATCCCCATTTATAGAGCATTTCTATTCACTACCAGGTACTGAACTAGATTATTAACATTAATTATTTCATGCAATTCTTATGACACCCCTATGAAGTAGGTCTTTCCCCCCATGTCTCCAATGGGGAAACCAAAGTTTAGAGGTGAAACAACTCACTCAAGGTACTCTCTCACCACATCCAGATAAAAGTTGATGGTCTATATTTAAATGCAAAAGCTGAGTGCCAAAGCTTCTGCCCCTTCCATTGCAACAGGTCCTAGACTGCACTGAGCATGGTGAAAATGGAAGACCTGGGTGGTCATGATGAATATGAGCCTTTGAGAAGGATAAAAAGAGGTGCTGAAGAGGGCATTGGATGGTTCCTGATGCTTGACACCAGGACCCCAAGAGAACTTAGGAAAAGAGTTATGAGTTTCTGAGAAGTGAGATGGGATTGATCATGGGGCAGCTGGCTAGCAGCAGGCATCATAATTTTATTTTATTTCTTTTTTAAAAAAATATTTGTATTGATTTCAGAGAGGAAGGGAGAGGGAGAAAGAGTTAGAAACATCAATGATGAGAGAGAATTATTAGTTGGCTGCCTCCTGCACACCCCACATTAGGGATCAAGCCCACAACCTGGGTATGTGCCCCAATCAGGAGTCAAACCATGACCTCCTGGTTCATAGGTCAATGCTCAACCCCTGAGCCATGCTAGCTGGGCAGGTAAGAATTTTAATAAACCAGCAATTCCTAATGCAGGAACACCTCCTGTTGCATCTGTGTTAATGAAAGTTCATTATCACAGAGGAAGAAGTTGAGATAACTTGCAAACTTGGACTGTTGGAATCATTACTGGGAATGTGTTAGATAGTGGGTGGGTTTGCAAAGCTTACCTTTCCAGGGACTTTACTTTGGAGAATGCTCTCTCTTATCTCAAGGGGTAAACTATGTAAAAAGATATATTCATTCATGCAATCAACCTTTTTAAAAAATATGAATCTTTATCATTGAAAGTATTACATATGTCCCCTTTATTCCCCCATTGACCTCTTCTAGCTTGCCCTGCAGTCCCTCCCTCACCCCAGGCCTTCACCTCCCTATTGACTGTGTCCATGGGTTTTGCATATTCAACCTTTTTTGGATACCTGTCACACATTGTCAATCCTTCCACATTCCACAAATATTGAATGAGTGCCTACTATGTCTCAGGCGCTCTTTGAGGCCACAACTGTGAAACCAACTTGACATATTGGACAATGCCTTCAAAAAGTTAAATTTTAATTTATTTAACCTCTTATTTTAATACAAACTCCTCTCCTACCCTTTGTCCCATAAAACTGTGTGATATTAAAATGCTACTTGAAGAAACTGAGAACATTTTCCTGTAGTGTATTTATAACTTCTTTGGATTTAGGGCTTGACATGGCTGAATAGAAAACTAAATATAACCAGCATTTGTGTTTTCCCTCCTAAGCCTGTTGGGCATTGGAAAGGAAGGAGAGAACACAGGCTTTGTGAAAGAGACTTCCAGTGCTAATAAACAGCTGTATGTATCTCAGGGAAACCATTTGTAACTAAAAATAGAGTCTATCTAACTATAGCAACTCAGAGTATTTAATACCCAGATTCTTCATGGGCAGAAATAAATTCCAAAAGGGTATATGGGTAAGGAGGGTGGAGTGGTAGTGTTGAAGGGGTCAGAAGAACTGTGGCCTGGAATCCAGGGTTTCATTAATCTGCATGTGAGCTTCAATCAAATATGCCTATTGCATCCACAGGAGATTTTTTGTCTCAAAGACAATTAGGAATCAGTGGGTAGCAATGCAGTTAAAAGGAAAAACAGTGCACATGTGCTATTTTTAGCACACTGAGCCACATTGTTAAGAATAAAAAAAAAAACTGGGGAGAGTAAGTAGAAAAAAAAGGAAATCTAAATACTCAAAGGAAAAGATAATACATACTTATTTGTGCATAACTATAGATCCTAAAGATGCGAGATATATCCAGAATATAGAGGTTATTAATCTTTAAGTGGCTATTTTTGTATTTTATTAATATTTGTTAAATTCAGATGTATAGAAGGCTGCTTTCTAAGATGAATTATAACTTTAATTTCTTTTTGTTGGCTAGTGTTTTGGACTGAACTCTGTCTCTCTCCCCTCAAATTCACATGTTGAAGCTGTAACCCCCAATAGGATGGCATTTAGAGGTGAGGCCTTTGGGAGGTAATTAGATTTAGATGAGGTCATGAGGGTGGGTCTTGGCAGTGGAAGATGACCTGTTTTCATATATATAGGTAAACACATTGAGGAGCAACAACGTCCCAAACTGACAGATTCTGAGCCTGGTAATGCTTATTTATAATGTATTTGGTGACTGCCCTCCTTGCAACAGCAACACTCTGATTAACTTGAGAAATTAAAACATAATTATTTTTTGAGGAATGGAATCATTCATCTAAATCCCTCATCCATACTATCTCATTTTCATTTGTATTTTGAGGTCAAATTATAGTGGCGGGTGTAACAGTACTGATGGAAAAACTCAGAGAAGGTCAAGTAAAGAGATAATTTATTTCTCTCTGTCAAATGCTTCCTCAGAAACTTAAAAATAATAACCTTTTATTTTTAGAAGACTTAGACCAACCATTCTTAAATTCTATTGAAGCACTGTTGTTGTTGCTGTGTTTTTTCTTTTTGCAGTGATGAGGACGCCAGAGCTGAGAAAGAAATTCCATTGCTGGCCTCAGATGTATGTATCCAAACGTGGGTAAAAACAAGGAAGCATTTATAGCACTGTGTATTGTTGAAGTCTTCTTGGTTAACAATGGAATGAAATACAACAAAAGAGGACAAAATTAACGCATTGTGGCCAACCTCCATCCCAGGACTGCAGAACCATCAGGTAGAATTGGATGATTTTTGTTGTTCTGCTTTCTAGGTTGTTTTAATGCAATGTGAATAATATTAAGTTGAACCATATGAAATTGCCACGTTTGTGGATCAGAAATGGTCAAATGTTGGCAATGTCTTATGGTCATACTGAAGATGGCTATTTCTAAGTTTATATTGCACAGGTTGATTGTAAAACTCATCAGTAGTAATAGCTCAGGCATTTTCTTTTAAAATTTATTTATTGTCTAAAGTTTTAAATATGTCTCCTTTACTCCCCCCCTCCCCCCGCTTGACCCACCCCCAAAGCTATTTCCACCTCGGGCAAGCCCCCACTACCCCAGTTCTGTGTCCAATGATTACTCGAATATGCATGCATACAAGTCCTTTGGTTGCTCTCTAACCTCCCCCCCCCCCCCCACCATTTGTCTCTGGATCTATTCTTGTTCATCAGATTATGTTGATCATTATATCCCACATATGAGTGAGATCATATGATATTTATCTTTCTCCAACTGGCTTATTTCACTTAACATAATGCTCTCCAGTTCCATGCATGCTGTTGCAAATGGTAAAAGTTCTTTATTTTTATAGCGGCATAGTATTCCATTGTGTAGATATACCATAGTTTTTTAATCCACTCATCTGCTGATGGGCACTTAGGTTGTTTCCAAATCTTAGCTATTGTAAATTGTGCTGAATAGCTAGACATTTTCAACCTTCTTCTCCCCACCCCTTACTCTATTGCTATGATTAGTTGACATTTCCATATGATACAAACTTCCTGAATATACTCAAATTTTCTTGAAATACCAAAAATGGGAGGCGGATAAAGAGAGAGGCCACTTATAATAACAGTGTTTATCATCACAAGTATTAAGAGCCTGTGGCACAGATTAATTCGGCCTTGGGCCGTGTGCAGATGTCCACAGCTCTCTCCCTCACAAGAGGAAGGGTGAGTGGAGTTGTCACAATTGCAGGAATGACCAGGAATTGGTTCTGACTTATTGAAGAAGTCAATCATTTTCCAATTGCAGTAATGAATTATTTCTAATATCCATGGAGCCCTGACCCTATAGTTGGGAAGACTCGATGTTACCTGTTAGACTATGGTGATAAAGGAGTTTAAACTTTAAAGACTTAAGGGTGGGCTCTAGGGACCATGTACAATGGGGCTGTCCAGGGACTGCCAAAAAGTCCATGAATTCCACACGTCTGGGAAACCCTTTACAGTTTGGGTCCAATCTGTAAGTTAAAGTCATTTGCTTTAAAAACCCTCCCAAACCCTGGACAGGGCCTTGGTGGCTGAGATCACTCACTCACGGTGCAGCATCAAGCCTGAGCTAGAATGTCTCATAAGCAGGACCACCAGGCCCGTTACCAGCATTTCAGAGAGCATCAAATGAAAGCAATTATAGAAGGCTATGGTTGATAAAGACTGTACATCTAAAACTGCCACTTAAAGCAACTGCAGACTGAGAACCATTGGCAGCTGATAGAAAATACCTTGCTGCAAAGAAACCGCCTTAGACTCCCTGGAAGTGGGTCTTCAGGGAACAGAGTCAGGACTGTGGCAGCAGGAGAGGATGCCAACAGGCTAGGACAGGGACAGGATACTTAGCCCTGCGTGGCTAAGAATTTCCACCAATTCCTTAGTGAGAAAGGCTTGGGAGTGAATGCCAGAACTGTACAGAATGGCATTGTAGTTTGTCTTTTAGATGTGATGGTGGTGCTGTGGTTCTGCTAGGGTGTGTGCATGCGTGTGTGTGTGTGTGTGTGTGTGTGTGGGCGCACACATATGCTTATGTTAATTAGTAATCTCTAGTTTTTTTATTTCATAGTGTGGGTTTCATCATTTTCAGTGGACTCTTTATAAAGGCTCAAGTCTTTATAAAATAAAAGTCTGTTAAAATTTTTAATATACGTATTTGTACCAGGTAGAATCAACTGTTAAGTTCTTATATGATTCAGATCTTCGGAGGAGGCCGACCAGACAGAATTCTACCCAGAGTGTGCCAGGGAAAGGCCCCTGCCACCTGGGCGGGTCCCCTGATACGTTAGGACAACAGCATACTTGCTTGTGCTCACGTACTCATTGCTCATATTTGGCAGAGGTAGACAGGGAAGCACATTTACATATTCTTTTTATTTTTTTTAAAAGCAGAGTTTGAGGAGGAAGAGAATTAAATTGGAAAGTCTTTCAACATAGCTGTATAAATGAATGCAGCCAATTGGATGACATGATATATTGAAAAAGGGAAAAATACTTGAATTTTAGGAACAAATACTTGGATTATTACTTAAATTAACGACCCCCCCCAAAAAAAGAGGGGGGGGAGGAAGAAGAAGACCTATAAAATACAGGTGAAGACTTTAATACCAGGTCAGCATTAAATGACCAGGATATGTTTTATCATACTTTGAATTTCTTGGTTGGACAACGAGAAAGTATGATGACAGAAAGAAAGCATGAACTCTATTGGTTGTGGACACTCAGGGTCAAGTGCCAATAAGACTTCTACAACCTTCAGCAGGTGAGACACACACTCTGAGCAGCTCAAATATAATTCTGGAGCATGAATTTCTAGTCTGTTTGCTGTCTGTTAGAGATGATGGATCCTTTCATTGTTGGTGCCTGCCATGTCTTAGCTGTTTCCCTGGGAAGAAATGGCACCTGTGCCTGTATTAAAAGTTGAACTTGAACAAGGAGTCGAGAGCCAGGCACTAGTTACAGCTGTGGGATGTAGGATTGCCAGTCACTATAATTAACAATATTGTCATGCCATGATCCTAAAAGTCACATATATTTTTTAAAATATATTTTTATTGATTTTTTACAGAGAGGAAGGGAGAGTGACAGAGAGTTAGAAACATCAATTAGCTGCCTCCTGCACATCTCCCACTGAGGATGTGCCCGCAACCAAGGTACATGCCCTTGACCGGGATCGAACCTGGGACCCTTCAGTCCGCAGGCTGACGCTCTATCCACTGAGCCAAACCGGTTTTGGCAAAAGTCACATATTTTAATAATACCTAAAAATATTTGTGGAACAAGGCAGGATATATATAACAAAATTATACATTTTGCACCATTTAAGCAATTTGTGAAAAAACTCTTAACCTACCAGACTGAAATTAGAGATTTCCACTTGGCAGCCTTGATTTTTGAGGGCTCCACTGGAAAGATGTGAATAGATTCATAAAAAAAAGGGGGGGAGATATTAAATTTAAAGAAACAAGCTGACTTAGTTATTGTTCATTACCATCTCTTAGGGCAGGGCAGAAGTGGGCAGGACTCCATTTCTATGGCCTCTTATTTGAAAACAGGCATTGACCAAAAAAATTTATTCATTTCTGTAGATTCTTTTAAAATTTGAAATGAACTCTATGTTAATAAACACTGCCTTTATAACCATTCAAAGTGTGTTCATTTTTTTTGGACACGCTGTGTTTCTTTTTTTAAAAAAATATTTTTTTATTGATTTCAGAGAGGAAGGGAGAGGGAAAGAGAGATGGAAACATCAACAATGAAAGACAACCATTGATTGGCAGCCTCCTGCACACCCCCCTACTGGGGACGGAGCCTGCAACCAGGGCATGTGCCCTTGGCTGGAATCGAACCTGGGACCCTTCAGTCTGCAGTCTGACACTCTATCCACTGAACTAAATCGGCTAGGGCTATATGTGTTTCTTAATGCACTAGATGACAGGGCCTAGCAACAGGGCACACAGCGATGCACACAGCAAGCTTCTGGGCCTCCCCACGGTTGTAACGTGCCATGGAAACATCTGAGAAGGTTACTGCTGACGAGTCACATGTGCAGCACTTATTAGTCTGGCTTATTGCCTCCTTTCATAACCGAAGGAAATGCTAAATTTCAGCTCAAGGTTAGTAGGTCAGGTACAGGTCAATGATAATAAAGAAGTAATATTTTCCCTTCTCCAATTTCATAGCCCCCTGAATTCTCTCCAGGGACCTCTTGTTAAGAACCCCTGGCCATGCTTTCCCTGGTTGTTTTCACAGGAGGAGGGGTGGGTTATTTGCCTGATGACTTTGGGAAAAGAAGCACGGCTCGCTCAGCTCCGCTTTGCTCTGCTCTGCCGCTTGCTGGCTTCTTTCTTTTTCATGCAGCCTGTCTGCACAACGCATACCTTCCTGCTACTCTCTGTCCTGCAGAGTGGCCTGCTCCTATAAGGGGAACTGCAGTTTTAAATAGTGTCAGACACTAAGTGGGCAAATCTATCCCTCTTAGGGGTCACTGTTCACAGTCCTTTGTGGTGGTACTAAGTGGCCCAATCCAGTTTTTATCTGAAATAAAGCTGCCAGAGGTCTCCCAATGTCTGCCTCCTCTGTGGACCTCCCATTGGATCCCCAGGCAACTTGAGGGTGTGACTGAAGGGCATAGACTCTGGAGGCAGACAGCTTGGGTACGTCCTACTTGGGACTTTGTGAAAGCAATGGGTTTCTTGGTTTCAGTTTTTCCATTTGTAAAATGGGATGATAATAGAACTTACCCCATACTGTTATATGAGAACGTAAGGAATTTACCCGCATAAAGGTCTTAGAAAGATATTGAGAAGGGGGTGCATGCTTAATAAATGCTAGCTGTTAGAATTCTGCATGGGGTGTGGGGAAAGGTATGCTATTGATTGAGCCCCCAACCCTAGCAACTTTTTCCTGGAATCTAAAATATCTGTCCTGCATGGATTAAGTTAACTAGGTACCTACAGATCATATCTACCTGTGCTGGATAAATACAAAGTGTCGCACTAGGGCCTATTTTGGGAGAGACATCATCCCAGAATATGTACTGATTATTAAATTAGCGAGACGTAAGTCTGAACTCTATGAAATTGACAGTTTTGTAAGCCAAAAAATGAGTTCATATCAATAATTCCATGTGATTGAGCCTGATACATCCATCTGGTTGTTAAATAGCCATTGTCTCCCAGTCCCCAAAGGACCCCTCCCCCCAGAATTCCCTAGAGCTCTCCAACCAAAAGAATCCCCAAGATCTTCCTGTGGTGCTGAAACTGACATTCTTTCTATTTGGTGCCTTATAGTTATTCAGGGGAGGGCTTTTAAGAGTTTATTACTTGCTGAGGATCTGATGACATATGTTAGATGTTGAGACCATATAAGACCCTCAACTCATGCTTTGGACTTCAATTTTCTTAAGCAATCACTTAAACGAACAAAGAATTCAAGGCCTCCAATGGTTTAATTTGGAACATCAGGCATCCGTGACATTGCTTATCTCCATGCTGTGCCCCTGTAAGTCAATGATCTCAGATCTCAAACATGTTAAGATTTAATGTCTAGTTCTCTTAGGAGAAGCAGAATATGAGGACTGATTGAGCAGAGGCCCCTAAAAGGATTATCAGCAGGCACATGGCCCCATGCCCGCCAGCTGAGGACAGCCTCCTGGGCTGTGAAGTCCCTGTGCCAGGGTTGATGGGGATAAACACTAGTTGAGCTCCTGTTATGAATCAAACACTTCTGAGAACTACTGTTTGATCATTCATAGGGCAAATATTTATGTGCTAGGCACTGGTAATAGAGTGATAAGCAAGACCCAGTTCCTAAACTACACTTAAAATCTAGATCTTTCTATTTATGAAGTAAAAATTTTAGTAAGGTTGTTTGCTGCTCTCTCTTTTGTGAGATCATGTACACAAACACAAATACATACAGAATGAGAACTAGATATATTTGCTCCATTGTAAACGTCTCTCCTTCTCCAAATAGGGAATTGTAATCACCATTCTTCCACCTCATCCTCTAACACACTAGTATAAAATACAAGGGCCAGAGAAACAAACTGAAATAAAAAGGCCCAGGGTACATGTGCCTATTTTCCCTTGTGACTTAAGACCAATTGCCTTCTCCCATGTCTCAGTGGACTTTGATGTGCAAGACCCACGATAACACCAAACATTTGTCACCGGGCTGCAAAGGCCGCGCGTAGGCAAGCCAGGCCACCTGCTTGGAGAGGCCTGCTTCATTTACCAGCCAGCATGTGCAGATACGGAGAGGTCCAGACTGAACTCAGCAGTGAGCTCATGCTCAGATAAGCAAGGTCAGGCGTCCCTGGGGACACAGGCAATTACAGAAAAGGCAGCTCATTGCAGGCCCACAAATAGGCTGCCATTTGCTTCTTGCTTTCTTTGGGCTTGGGGCCAATGTTGTTCAGGGAGAATTATATTGTAATATTCAGCTACCAAAACAAAACAAAACAAAAGCCTGTGCTTATCTTATTGTGAGTATAATAAATAATCTTATTAATGTAAGCCATCTTGAGTTTTACAGATCCAGGGGCCTCATTTTTTCACTTTTTTTTAAAAAAAATACATTTTTTTATTGATTTTTTTTACAGAGAGGAAGAGAGAGGGATAGAGAGTTAGAAACATCGATCAGCTGCCTCCTGCACACCTACTGGGGATGTGCCCGCAACCAAGGTACATGCCCTTGACCGGAATCAAACCTGGGACCTTTCAGTCCGCAGGCCGACGCTCTATCCACTGAGCCAAACCAGTTGGCTCATTTTTTCACTTTTAAAGCAAATAGTTTGGTGTTTTTTTTTAATTGTCTAAAGTTTTACATATGTCTCCTTTTCCCCCAGTTGACACCCTCCCCCCACAAGCAATTCCCACCCTGGGCAAGCCCCCACCACCCCAGTGCCTGTGTCTAAAGCAAATAGTTTTTTAAAAAGTGTTTGCTTTTTGTTTATTTTAAAACCATTTTGTGTATATTTTTATATGTGTGGTCCACTGTTGCACATAAGTAAGCACAGTTTTTTTTTATTGAAAGTAATGTAACTGCTAATATTACCAGGTGACTACATTATATATATGAAGTGTTCTTTAGATCTTTATGCCCAAAGATACTTTTGATTGGAAGTTTCTCAGAGGCACTAGTTATGAGGTTCATATTGGGATGAGGATATTTACAAAGAGCTATGCATATTCATGTAGTAATTTCTAATGAGCGAAATGACTTTCCAATAACCACTCTAGCTCTGTGTCCAAGGAGCAATGTCCCTAATTGCCCTGTGATAAACTATGAACAAAACCCACAGCTGGATAACAGATAGTGGTACAATCTGTCAATAAAACCAATATTGTTATGCCTCACCAGCTCTGCTCACTTGTTAGAGTGCTGAAAGCAGAATTTTAATGGAGAATTATTTGAAAGACCAGCACGCTGGAACACATCTCGGCTTGTATGGTATGATGTGGTCAAATTTGTTATCCTTCAAAGCTAATCATAAAGGAGCAAGAGCGCATACAAAAATATTTAGGTAAAAAGTTTTCTCCTTTGAAGACTTATGTGTCTTAAAGGAGGACCCGGCCAGGATTATCGGGTCTCAGATCAAACATTTATTGTGCCTGTTTCTTATGCAGGGACACTGTGTACCAGAGCAGTGTGATTACCATTTAAATAGGCTAAACTTCACTTCAGGTTGGTAAACACTTTCATCACAGAAGTATTCTCTGTCTGCTTTATGATGTTTATTATTAAACATTTTGTTGTATTAAATTTGCTGAATTCCTAAATAATTTATTAGCTGATTTAAAAAATATTACTCTGATTTGTGTAGGTGGAAATTGCCATGATTTTGTATTCAAGGTGGGTAATTGAGCATATTGAAATTACTTTTCAGGAAGCCACGGAGTAATGAGATTAAGACCCAGACAGTGGGTGAGACTGGTAACCGTGGACGCTCACTGCCCTACAGGCTTTTTCTTTTTGTTAACCCTCACCCAAGGATTTTTCCATTGATTTTTAGAGAAGGTGGAAGGGAGAGGGATAGACAGGAAGAAACATCAATGTGAGAGATACATCAATTGCCTCCTGCACATGCTCTGACCAGGACCAGGGACAAAGCCTGCAATCAAGGTATGTGCACTTGACCAGAATCCAGCCCAGGATACTCTATCCACTGAGCCAAACAGACTAAGGCCCTACATGATTTTTCAACGTCCTTCTGATAACAGCCCCTTGTTTTCCTTTTGCTGCTAACCCTGACCATTGCACATGAACTTGGTGAGGCTGGCAGTCCCAGTGACCTGCACTCTCTTGACTACAAGAGCCAGGCACATGACTAAAGGCACCCCTTTGTCTTGGCTTCAGTGATTGGTTCAGAGATTGGCACATGGCCAAAAGTGAGCCACTCACTGACAGCATCCTCTAAAAATTTTCTGTCAGAGTTAATTTTTTTTTTTTGGTCTGGAGTTGCTAAGCTGAAAGCCACCAGGAGACATCTTGGAGAAACACAGGTTGAAGAACAAAGTTGAACTAGGTTGAGAGAGAGATGAGAAATGGAGAGCTGGAGTGCTGAAGACATGCTTTAGGTCCTGACACCAGTTGTCTCTGAAACCAGTGATGATTCCAGACGTTCAGGAAATATGGGATTACCTTTTTTGCAAGGCTAGTTTGAGTTGAGTTTTCAACATTTAAAGCTCAAAGAATCGTGATAAATACCGAGGATTACCTGTTTGTTTAGGAAACATCCAAAGCAGATTTATCTTGATCAGAAAGCCTAAATATAATTACTACTTACAAATCCCACCCAAACAGGGGTCCCTCCAGTTAGGGTGGAAGACACAGTTTGGAAGATAGTCCTGCTAATTTGACAAAATATATTGTTATTAGAGACTCCTAAAAAGCCATTTTACACTCTTTCCACATGATTTCTTTTTCAGTTAAATATTGTACATTTATAGAGGGTGTCCTCTTTCTGAGATAATTCATTCCGTTTGTTGAGTTATATATCAAAGTGATATAGAAAGTAATAAAAGAACATTGCACAATAAAAGCAAAAGACAGCATATTGGGAGAGAGAGATAGAAACAACAATGATGAGAGAGAATCATTGATCGACTGCCTCCTGCATACCCCCTACTGAGGATCAAACCCTCAAACAAGGCATGTGTCCCTTGATCAGAATCGAACCCCAGACCCTTCAATCCATAGGCTGACGCTCTACCCACTGAGCCAAACCAGCTAGGGCAGCATCCTTCCTTTTCATTTGGTAGTTATAAATACTACCTCAGAATTGACCACGTCTCATCTCCATGGCTGTTCTAAGAATATATTACTACTGTGGAACCTTTCCCGAAGACCCTACATCCAGCTCTTTCTGATTTAATTTTCAAATTTTCTGATCCAACTGTCTGACACTCACCCTCTGTGTCTGATTAACATTCACACCTTCATCTTGTCTTTATTTAGCCATCTCTTAGCCTTGATCTGATTTCCAAGTTCCACTGTCCTCACCTCCAAACTTGCCATGCCTTCTTCTGAGCTATGTGTATTGAACACAGTCCTTTAGGTAAAAACTCCTTCTGGATGGACCTACACTTTAGGACTCTTCCTTCCCAAACACTGACATTGAGAAGTCTTCTTGCCTCCCAACTCTGGTCTGTCATTTCTAGGATGTGACATTCGAGTCCTTAAGGGAGCCTTTCCCAATCAGGTCTCTGGAATCCAAAATTTCAGAGGTTCATTCCCTTGTCCGCTTTCCTCCTTTGATAAGATGCTGGTATCTCTGGGAGAAGTGATACAAGAAGCCTCATTAATAATGTTTTGCTTTGGCATCTGCTAGACATTATGAATGACTCTACAATATTCACTCGCTCCCCCACAACCACCACCTGTTGCCCCCCCTCCCTGGCAGCAACGGGCATTGGGGCAATGATCCGACTCTAGGGAGGGAGAGACCCTGAGTCTCAGTCAATTACGGCAATCTTCTTCCCCTACCAGCCATTGGTTCAGGAATTCAGACGAAGCAGTTTTCCATGTAGGGCAGCTCCATATGTAAATGGCATACGATGTGCAGTCAGACAGAGAGAAGGCCTTGATTCAGTGTCTGGGGAAGGCATTTTTCTCTTCCTCCCTCCCCTGTCCCCATTCCCATGCCTCTCTGTGGCTATGAATGAAGAAGCATAGGGCTCGCTGATTGGTACCTGTGGCTCAAACCACAGAGGAAACAGCCGTAGGAGGCAGCTGACACTGTATTGAGCAGAGCAGGCAGATAGAACGAACTTGAGTGTCTCGTGGCATTGTCCAGTCACTCCATTGTCCAACCCTTGTCAAGACCTCCAGATAAGTGAGTCCTACATTCTGTGTTCAAACTCCTAGATTTAAAAAACCTAATGCGACTAAGACGATGGGTTTATTTGTGTTCTTTTCTGCGGTCAGGTTTTGAGTCCAGGAGAATAAATAGAGCAAGGAAGTAGGTAACAGGAAAATATTTCCCAGAAGGGGACAGACTCAGGTAGAATATGAAGAAAGGGAGTGAAAAACACCAGAAAATAAGCCTTTTATACCATCAAACATGCCGAAGGGTAAGCATTCTATCCAAGTAGCCTGGAGATATGATTATTTTTTCCCATTAGTCAGGGATAAAGGCTCCCCCCGCCCCCGTACCCCCACCAAAATTATCCTTGAAACCCTCTAAATTATGCTACACAGATGGAAAGACTTGTCCAGTATTTGCAGGCAAAGGTCATAAGGTTGGGCCACAAGTCCAGCCCATAATAATAAGAGCTAACATTAATATTTATAAACCACTTTCCACTTTACAAAGGGCTGCCATGGCTTGATTTCATTTGAGCCTGAAAACAATTCTCTGGAGTGAATTTTTATCATTTATTTTGTATAGATGAGGTAGCTAAGACTCAAGGAGACAGACAGAAAGTCACAGAACCATGTGGCTGGTGGCATGGAGTCCAGGACTCAACACTAGAGTTCTGACGTGGGCCTTCACTCCCTCGACCACCCACCAGTGCTTCTCCGTCATTCCACGTGGCCTTGCTGGTCCCTGGCAGGCAGCTGCTACTGCTAGGTTCAGAATCAGTTTTCCTTGTTGGCATCTCTTTGGGAAGGCAGCCCCAGGGCCTTCCTTATCGGTTTGTGGTTGCCAGCCTTCTTCTAGCATGAAAAGGGCTTTATTTCTTGGCCTTTAATCGCCTTCCTTATCCAATCCCTCTTCTCCATTACTTCACTGGGCTTCCTGTTGGTTTTATGTTAGGAACATCCTGGGTTGACAACTGGAGTCACTTTCTGCATTTGATTCAAAGGAAACTCAATCGAGTGAATTCTATACAATGGTGAGCTTATTGGCTCATTACATCTTAAGGTAATTCCCAGGAAACATGGTGAAACCAGAGAAAAAGGTATCCTTAATCCTGAATAATCTGAGCTGAGAGTGTATAAGCTCTTTGGTTTTTTAATAATACCTGTGAGATGATTGATATCTCACTATTAATATGGAAGAAAGTAAAAGGAATAAGAAACAAACAGTGAAAAACTAGGAGAGAGGGAGAGAAATAAATGTGCAAACATTGGGAGTCAAAGAGTATGTGCAGGCAACAGTTTAGTGCCCTTTACATTTTTTCTCCCACTTTTGAATTAAATTAGGTATTGCTTAGTAAGCATAATTAGCCATCCCACTGAGCCTCTTTAGTACTACCTCAGTAACTGGTGTGAGGAGATGACAGAGTTAGCAGCTGGCAGAGTGGCAGTTATAGTCAATAGCCTACTGACTCATAAACCAGGTAATTTGGCTCCCAAACACCTATTTGATCATTTCTTAATCTCATGAACAGAATTCAGATAAATTATAAGCTAGTGTGGATCATGTCTATACTTATTTACTTTCCTTCTTCCAATAAGCCCTTACAAATAAAAATGGGAAGTAGAGGTTAGGAATTCAGAGATCAAATTACATTTTAATCATTTTTCCCAGTGCACATTTACATTTTTTGATGGCCCAAATCCCTTCCTCCCTGCTGTGGTGAGGCATGCAATTGTTTTATTCTGTCTTATAGATATTATGATTCAGCTAAAATGAAACTTGGATGAGGGTCAGGGGTCAGACATGTCAACCAGGACCAAGAGAACTTTCAATCATATTAGTCCTAGACCTTTGGCCCTTGTCTGTGGCTTACGATGTCTTTGCATCCCTTGATGTGGAGATCTGGGTGCTGGGGTGTCTACACTTAAGAAAATAATAGGATGAGTACATATATGCTTCAAACATTGTCTTTTATAACCAGGAGTCAGTCAATTTATTTAAAGCACTGATGAATAAGAGGGAATATTTGACTCATCCTTATCTTTACTGTTAGGATGATGATAATACTTGGAACTAGGAACATTAAAATAAACCATGCGATAGTGGATCCATCTGATTAGCTTCATTAGTAGAACAGTGAGATTTATTGGCACTAATTAAATGTTTGATTTGGCACAAATCTTATTTATTAATATGCAGAAGGTAATATAAGGAAATACTTTAAGTATAGCAGATGAGAGTGTTATAGGGTAGATCAGTGGGGGAAAACGTTAGCAAAGCTTATTCTTATAACATTAAGTTGTCACACAGTACGTTTGTGCAATAAAATGCATTCAAGAGAGCAGACACCATGGCATGCACACCCTACATGGTGTTTCTCCATGTTGTTAGAGGGGAACGTGGTAACTAGAGCGAAGTCATAAATTATGCAATCATTCTGGAATTTACATTCACTTAAAGAAAGATTTTCAATGTTCTGGCTGGCTTTTACTTTTTTTTTGGACCCCACGATTCCTATCTCATTGCCTTGGTGTGTGTTTACATAGCATTGTTCAGCTATGCAGGGTGTTCTTCCCCATCCCGCCCACCCCCCTCCACACACACACACACTTGTTAGTTTCCTATGCAATGCAAAGTGAAGCTTAGATGAGGCATGAAGGCGGGATAATATTAGCGAGTCACAATTAGGTCAAGGGATATGAGCAAGCTGAGCTGCCACTTCATGCTATTTACAGCTTTCCTCTCTAAAGAGTTCTGATCTCTGTGGGTTTGGCAGTGCTGAGAGCAGAGGGAGAGGGAGGTCATCTTCCCAGTTCCTATTTTGGAGAGAATAACAGACACAGCAGCCACAGCCAAGAGTCACAGTTATGTAGCACATAATGGAAATACTTTCCCAGCCATTATCTCATTTAATCCCTTCAATACCTGGGAGGAAGGTGATATTGCATTTGACAGATGAGGACAAGGAGAAGCAGGAGAGTTAGGTAATGAGCTCAAACTTGCACTGAATGAAAGCTGCTGAATGAAAGCGTCACAATTGAAACCCAGATTCCTCCTCCATTCAGCCTGTGCTTTTGTTGCTGCACTCAGCTGCTTTCTTACAAGCACGGTTTCTGGAAGGTAGGGATGAAATGGGAAGCACTGGTTACACAAGTCTTTCTGCACATGTCACATTCTCTTTTCACTGCATTTCCCTCTTGCTGTCCAATGGGGCGGACCCAAAAGAGACACTTGTTGTCAGTGATTTAGAAGAGAAGCTAGTCTTCTAAAATGGGCTTTATAAAGCTATTCGTCCAAATTCTAAACTCAGGTTCATCTTTTCCCATTGAGCAAATTATCAAGGTAATCACTTAGATGGGATATCCTCTGAAATGTAGATAAATCTTATTTCTGACTTTTGGGTACAAAAGACCCATTATCATTAATATGCATCTCCACCTTTCTCTGTGGTTCTGATCCAGTGGTTCTACCATTGGTGTGACTACAACTCATGCAGTGGTGAGCCACTTAGCGTTCTTTGGTTGCTAAGAGAAATCTTCTCTTGTTCCTATAAGCAGCAACGATTTAGGCAGCTCTCAGAACTAGAGGGAGGCCTGGAGAACAGGGATAGAAAAAGGAGAGGAACAGGCAGTTCTAGGGGTGTAGGTAGGAGGAACTAATTTTATTTTCTCTCTAGACTCAAATAAATATACCTTAAATAATTATCTAAAGTAGTCAGAATTCTAAGCTGGGCCTCAAGATTCCTACTTTCTATGTATTAGTCAGAGCTCATAGTAAGAGCTCAGCTGATTACATTGGTTCAGAGAAACAGAACCAATAGGAGAAAGATGGATAGATAAATAGATAGAGATTTATTATGAGAGATTGGTTCAGATAATTATGGAGGCTAAGAAATCCCACAAAGCTGTTTGTGGTACCGGACTAAAGAGGTTTGTTTGCCTGCATGCAACAGAACCCAATTAGACCAGAACAGGAATTTGCAGCCAAGAAAGCAAGGATTTATTAATCGAGGAAGTGGCCCGAGCCTGGAATCACAGGTGAGCCAATGCTCAAAGACCAGGCTTCCCCATGGTTTCTAGGGGATGAGGAGTTATATAGGGGATTAAAGGAGTTAAAGTCATGGTCCAGATCTTGGTCTCTACTGATTGGCTGGTGCTAGTGCAGGGTAGTTGATCATTGCATCTGGTTCTGATATCTGCCAGGGTGTCTGTTCAGTGGTTTTGTTCTATTCAGGGCCTCAATGGATTGGGTGATGCTCACCCTCATTGATGGACCCAGAAATAATGTTTACCAGCTATCTGCGCATCCTTTAACCAGTCAAGTTGACATAAAATTAACCATCACTACCCAGTGTACACATCCTGTATAACCCCCACCCCTAGAGTGTGGGTGGAACTATGACTATAATGAGGTATTAGTTCTGCGATCAGGTTACTAATCAGTTACTTTGAGTTCATCAGGAATGAGGGTTACCCTAGGTTTGCAATGTAATCAGCTGAGCTCTTAAAAGAGGACTGGGAACTTCCTAGGGCGAGAGATTCTCTTTCTCACCTGAAAGCTGAAAAGTGCCATAGACAAAGCCATGTGGCAGGGAGCTGTGGACAACTCCAGGAACTGAGAGTGACCCTGACCAATAGCCATCCAGAGAGTTGGACCTCAGTTGCAATGAGCTGAATTCTGCTATCAAGCAGCCAGCTTGGAAGAGGACCAAAGCCTCGTGACAGCCCCAGCCAGCACCTTTATTTCAGCCTGAGAGAGCCTGAACAGAGAACCCAGCCATATTGGATTTCTACCTACAGAACCTTTGAGATGAGAAATGAATATTGGTTTAAGCCAGTGATGGCGAACCTTTTGAGCTCGGCATGCCAGCATTTTGAAAAACCCTAACTTAACTCTGTTGCCTTGTCACATATAGAAATTTTTTGATATTTGCAACCATAGTAAAACAAAGACTTATATTTTTGATATTTATTTTATATATTTAAATGCCATTTAACAAAGAAAAATCAACCAAAAAAAAGAGTTCGCGTGTCACCTCTGACACGCATGTCATAGGTTCGCCATCACTGGTTAAGCTGATAAATTTGTGGTGATTTGTTACAGAGCAATATAAAATGAACATATACCATCTATATACTGATGACTCTAAAATTTATGTTTCCAGTCCAGACCTCTACCCTCAACTTCAGGGTGATATCCTATCCCCTACTTGATATCTCTGCTTGGATATCTAATAGATATCACTAGCTTAACATGCTTCAAACTGAGTTTCTCATCTTTTCTTTCTCCCTACTCACTCTGCCTGTAGCCCTTTTATGTCAAAAGTGACAACTCTTCACTTACAGTTGCTTAACTCAAAAACTTTGAGTCATGTTTCATGTTTGATCCATCAATTTGAAACTTTGGCTCTAGCTTCAAAATATTTCCAGAATTAACCACTTCTCACTTACGCCTCTGCTCTTACTCTGATATATGCCACCAGTGTGTTTCACAAAGAATAATGAAATAGCTTCTAACTGGCCTCCCAGATTTCACAGTGGCTCTCTAACAGTCTATTTTCAACACACCAACCAGAGTGATGTTAAAAAAAGATCAGGCCACGCATCAATGGCTCTCTGGTAGGTGGAGTTATTAGTTCCCACTTTCTGTCCCTCTCTTTGACATATGACTTTGTAGTCCCTCTCACTGGAGGTGAAGTAGGCTGCCCCATTCGTTGATTTCAGTTTGGCTGTGTACTTGCTTTGAGTAAGTAGACTCAAGTGGGGAGAGATGTGCCGAAGTGACAATGTCTCAGTGCTGAGTTTGGGCCTTAAACATTATGTTTTTTCCACTTGCCCTCTGCACATCATTGCTGAGAGGACATGTCCTAGCTAGCCCGATTTCTCAAGGTGGTTGACAGACACCTCAGCCCGATTTCTCAAGGAGGTTGACAGACACCTTGCACAGATAAAGACTCAACCTGCCACGTAATGCTGTCCAATTGAGCTCAGCACAGATTTGGTGGTTCTAAGCTGACCTGTAGCAAGATAAAGGCTTATAGTATGCCACAGAGAGTCTGTGGCTATTTCTTTCCAAGCAATAGCTGATAGAGGCAAGCTCAGAAGAGTAGCCACATGCTTCCTACAAGTGTCTGCATGTCCTATGGAGGCAATAGCCCTTCCCTCTTCCCTCTCCTCACCAACTGTGCTCTAGTTGAATTGGCCTCTTTGCTTATCTTTGACCTTTCCAGGCCACTTCTCCTCAGGCCTTTGCATTTGTTTCCTCTGCCTGGAAGTGTCTTTCTTTGAAAGTCTGATTTGCTCACTCACTGCCTTAGGGTTTTTAGTCAAATGTTGTCTTCTCAGCCAGAGCTGAGTTGTTTGCAGTTGTAACCTCATCCATTGCCTGTCTCCCTGCCTTGGTCTATTTTTCTCTACATTACACTACTACTTATTTTATTTTTTATTATTACTATTTCCCCCTGAAATGTAAGTTTCATGAGGGTATGTATTTTTTTCCCTGATTTGTTCACTCCTGAATCCCTGGTTCTTAGGATGGTGCTCAACAATGGTTATTAAATAAATACAGGCATAAAAGATTCGTTTCTGATAGTTTTTATGGGGAACCAGATTTCTCTTCTCCTCTCTCTCTCTCTCTCTCTCTCTCCTCATTATATATCATTCTGCCCACGAACCAATGTCTCCAGAGGGACTAGGCCTGGCTTGGATGTCAGTCCCACTTCTTGGCCAGGGCAGAGAAGGACACCTTTACTCATAGTGCTCCAGTCGGTTGGGGCATTCTCACAAAGGAACTGGGCATGCTGTGGCCTAAACAAGGGGGAATGATGAAACCAAGGAACAGAGAGGTCCCTGCCTTGAGTTATCGGTGCCCATCCTCACATCATATGCTAAGCTGCCATCTCAGAGGGTCTGCAGCTCACACTTTGAGAAACAAAGGTGTTATAAAACACCTCTAAAAAGGCTCGAGAATCTCAAAGAAAGATGGGGAAATTTGAGTCTCTTCTTGTGCAAGGGAAAAAGGAAATCATTTTTGAAGTCCTTCAAGGAAATGAGCCTTATTGTACAAACACAGAAGAGGAAATGTCCTCAGGAATTTTCAAGAGTCCGGGACTGAGCTTCACCATCCGTCTGGTCTTTCCTACCTGAGCTGCTGTCCCCAGCCTCAGGGGCCCAGTGGGCTTCAGCACCTCCATCCTGGTTTGCAGGTCAGAGGTGAAAGGTGGCTTCCACCTGCTGCCAGGGCTGCAGCGTGGGGAATGTTTTCTTGCCGAGCTGGGCTACAATCCCAGCAGCATTTTCCCACCGCTGTCCATGGTGAGACGTCGCTGTGACTACAGTGCACTTTCGCTGCATTGGGCACAGAGCAGGCTACTGTGGGTTGGCCCCAGGACCTGACCGCACCACGTAAATGTGGGAAAGAGCATTCTAAGCGACAGACACCGAGGAGCTGATCCATTTTTGGAAAGCAGATTGTAGGCAAGCTGGAATTTGTCTGTGCTTCTAGAAAAAGAAAATTACAGTCTTTCCAAGTAAAGCGACTCCGCATTCAATAGCTCGCTGAGACGGACTTCCTTCCTTAATAACTTCTGGGCCATTTTGATGCAAACATTAATTTGAGACTTGTCCGTCATGAAGTTGAAATATGGTCTTTGATTTGTACAATAAGAAACATTTGCCCTTATGGTCCAGACCTTGTTACTAGCACCATTCAATTATCCATCTTTAACATTTTCTGTTTAATGAGAATAAATATACTTCTTATCTAGATAGTTCATGAAAAAAATGATTAAGGAGGTGAAATTATGTGAATAATTGTGAGCCCTTTGGAGATAGTTTTTTATTTAAATTAATTCACTTATTTTGCATTTTGATAATGTGTTTATTGACTTGTCATCTCACCTACTGCTATTAATTTAAGGCATGTAATGTTTTACTTATAATTTTAACACCATAGGCATTTCTGAATCCTGGAAATCAGGTTTGAAGGGTCAGAGTATTTGAGTAATGATAACAATAATAGTAGTGGAAATGATAGTAAGAATAATAACAATCATAATAATCCTAAGCTATCATTTTTGAGAATTTATTATGTACTTTGGAAAGTGCTAGGCACATATGTTATTTAAGCTTTCACATATCTGATTCTTCTTATATCAGTCAAATGGAGGTTCATTTAGAGATTACAAATTTTAAAGTCAGTTGAATGTTGGTCTGAATCCCCTCTCTGCCACTTAACTGGCTGTGTGATATTGGGCCAGTTACTTAACCTCTCTGTAAAGTGGAGATAGTGATCCCTATTTCACAGGATGTTTGTGAAACTAAAATTAAATGCAATGATATATATATAAAAGACTAGGCATGGAGGCAAATAACCGTCTCTTAATAGACAGTGGCTCTTAATACTGATAATAAATTTATCACCTGCTACATTTGGTCAAGCTCTTTATCTCTGTGAATAATCAAAGAGGAGCTGAATAAATAGGGAAAACTTTTATCCCTCAGGGCTCAAGGAGACAATACATGGATTTTGATTTTGATTGATCATCACAATTTGCTAACCATTAATAAACATGAAGATTAGGGGCCTTCCAGGACTCTGTCCTTAAATACACCCCCAAATCTAAGATGGGCAGATCATTAGTTCTTTCTTCTGAACACTTTATTACCTTTTCACCGAGGTTTCAGTCTTGGAGTTGTGCAAACACCATTAATAAAAAGCAGAATTCATAGGCAGTGGGGGTTGGGAAGCAGGAAAGACACCCAATAAGAATGACCTTGTCCAAGACAGTTGTTATAAATACTGGAGAATGAAAGGGACAAATCAGCATCATAATCTATGGGAGCAGAAGGCATGGTGATGATTTTCCCATAAGAAATACATCTATTTTGGGATTCTAAGTGGTTTACTACTTTCTGTACCATGGGAGCCAACACAGTTTAGATTTTCTGACGTACTGTCCCTCGAGTCACTTTATTTAAACAAAAACAAACCAAAAAAAAATGGAGATAAAGAATGATAGGAGCCGTGCAAGGCAAGAAGGAAAAACAATGAGAAAAAAGAAAACAAAAGAGAAAGAAGAGGTAAGGGAGGGGAAGGAAAAGGAGAGCAGAGGAAGGTGAGAATAAATCAGTGTGCTGTTTACTGAGGCTTAGAGTTAAAATATAACTTCACTTTGTTCTAATTAAGTAAAGTAAATTTAAAAATATTCTGATTATTTCAGCATTATTCAAAGTATCAGTTCAACATTTGAGTGTTCATTTGATCTGTAAGCATCCTATTTACCTAATTGCAAGTGTTTGTTGAGTGTTTATTGTGTGTCTAACTTGGCCAGTGCTGGGGTGACAAATAGGGTTATCAATGGGTCAGTGTTTCTCCCTCAGTGCCTGTGATGTAGTTGGGAATACAAGACAATTAGAAAGTTCGATACTCTATAATTAAGAAGCAAAATTCATAGGCAGGTACAGGCTTCTAGAAAGGAAAAAGAGCGGCACAAATACCTTTGGAAAGTCCTGCAACCAGCCTTTTCTAAGAGAATCGCCATGTGTATTAGAGTGGCCAAGTTTCCCTCTTTTATTAAAGAAACTGTCTTAGCTCAGGTTCCCTTAAGAGCAGAGGCAGCCAAAACTCTGTGCAGGGAGTTTACAATATTAGGGAATGTGAACCTAGACAGCAGCAGCAAGGGGCGAAGGGGAGTGAGGAAGGGAAGGAAGGAGAGGAAGCATGTGTTACTGAGTCTGAGTCAGCCATCTCGAAAGGAACCTGGTGCTCAAGTTTGTGGGGCCTTGTATTGGAAAATGAAGCCCAAACATGGCAAAGCAGGGCAAAAAGCAGAGAAGCAGAGAGCAAAATCCTGGGAACCATTATTTTAGTTTAATACTGCAGCCTTAGCAAATATGTCTCAGAATTGTCCACCTAGAAGGCCAGAGGGAGAGCATTTATCCATTGGCTCATGAACCACCTTGGTCAAGGGCGACCCCCAAGTGGGTTGATTCCCTGTACCTCTGGGTTGCACATACATGATTGACAAGTGACTCCTATGGGAGAATCGTGCTATACAGCAGTGACCAGAAGAAGCAGTGGGCCTATGAGAATTTGGAGTGTTGCTCAAGGGCTAGCCAATACAGACACTTATTGCAGCTTTAAATATTCTTGTTATCTGTGATCTCATGGAATTATTATTCTGCCGAATACAGTTCGGTAAATACAGGAGCATTTTCTTTGATAGGTTTCTTTGAGTTGGTCCAACTTTAGACATGATTCTATCCAGAGGCTCAAATAAAGTTTCCCAACTCTCTTTCTCAGCTTTTGTCCTGCTTTGCTATGTTTTGGTTTTGTTTTCCATCAGGCTTCTTTTCCACGTGGTAGGAAAGATGGACCATGGAAACTAGTTCCATTGTCCCACCCCCTCTTCTGTGTACTCCTAGCTACACAATTCAACTATTTCCCCCAGCCTCACTTGCAATTAGATGTGCACATGTTGGGTTTTGGCTATTGAAAGGTGGGCAGTCCTGGAGCATGCCACCCTCCCTCATGAACCTTCACTCTCTCTCTTACTCTCTTCAGCTGCCAGTAGATGGCAAGGGATCCTGTGAGGACTCCATGGCCCAGTTCCTCATCCACCACATCTAAGGTCACCTGCCAAATTATCACAGTGGACTGTTAGGGTTGCAAAAAAACAAGTGCCTGTTGTATTCAGCCTCTGCAATGTTGGTGTTGTTTGTTCCAGCAGTTAGCCTGATGCACCTTTCATGATCATATATCCATATCAGTTCTTGGAAAAATTCACATTCTCTCAATGTGGGTCATTTGACCATCCACAGGACTAATCAGAGGTTCCAGGGGACAGGGAAGGGAGGCAGAGATACTTGATCCCCATCAAAATACATGGATTGGGAGCAGGGTAGTTTATAAAATGAAGACAGATAGGACAGAAAAAAGATACCATGGAAGTTGTGACAGGAGCTGCAGTAGCATCTCATTCCAGACTTGGCTTTACTCTACTGTAATTTCTGTGTGGCCCTGGGTATGCCACTCATCCATTCTGAGCTTTGGTTCTTTCCTTGGAATAATGTGAAAAATGGGTTAGATGGCTTCTGATTTCTTTTTC
Source organism: Myotis yumanensis (assembly GCF_028538775.1). NCBI lineage: Eukaryota > Metazoa > Chordata > Mammalia > Chiroptera > Vespertilionidae > Myotis > Myotis yumanensis. The sequence goes on along the minus strand of NW_027223759.1, from coordinate 27,325,780 downwards.
AACTTTGAGCTTATTTGGTAATAAAATGATAAAAGATTTAAGTGGGCAGATTCTACTCTTTCCTATGTGGCTTGAGTGGCCTTGCTTAGGGTGCTTTTGCCCTTCCCCCCCTTTTACAAGTATCAAGGGAAACCTGGGCTGCCACTGCCCATCCTTGGCATTGCTTTCTCCTGTGCCAGTGAACCCAGAGGGTCAGGGTCACTCACATGCAGTGAAGGCAGAAACACAGGCAGCCCTTCTGATGGTTTTGCACCTGCAGAGGCAGAGTAAGTACCAGGGCAAGAGCAATCTCCCTGCAGGCTGACCTCTCCGGTGGTCCTTTCTCAAAGATCTGGATCTTCCTTCCTAAACAGAGGAGGGAAGTAATGATCCTGCCCATTGATAGATATTAAGTCAAGAAGAGGATTGAGTACAGAGTTAACAAATGGCGGAGGTGGATCACCTCAGTGGCAGGCAGCCATGTGAAGTGGCCACGTGGGCAGAACTGAGAACAGAGGGATGTGGTGAGAAAACATGGAAGCACAGAGAACATTCCCAGGAGCATGTGGAGTGCCCTGAATGGTGCAAGGCAGTGAGAAATAACTTTTCTAAAGATTTACAGGGAAAATAGCAAAGGACAAAAATAAAGTGATAATCATACATTGAGTCACCTTTGGGGACACTCCTACTGGGCTGGAAATAATGTCAGGGGAAGTGACAGTTGAGAAAATACAGCCAGTGCTGTTTTGTTTTGTGATATTTAACTCCGAGACTGATGTGGGGGAACTAGAGGTAGAGATATTTGAGAGATAGTTTGATTTATGTGTAATTTAATGACCTGGTAGCCTCAAAACAGTGCACAGGTAAGGACAGGCTATCTGCTTGCAGCCTGGTACAGGGGTAACAGCACCAGTGCTGCAAAGGGATGACTGTACCCACCAATGGCCATTCTCCCCTGTTCCCACCCCTCTGAGCACTTCAAGAGCTGCTGATGCTGCCAAGTGAACACACCTGACTTTTAATGGACAAAACCAAGAGGCACATCACCTCCCTCATTATCTGGAAGTTGGATTCTTTCTTAGGAAAGGTCAGAGGGAAGAGGAAAATACTGCTAGGAAGACACCCTGGTTTGCTGATTTGAAGAGAAGTTTCTTTTTATAGATGTTGGTTTTGGAGTGGGTTCCAGCAGCCATCACAGGTAGCCATCCAATGTCCTCAGTAGCTTTGCTGCTGGCCTTAAGGGAGAGCTTTGGCGGCCTCCACTCCTGGGCTATGTTGCTGACCCAACCTGAAATCCTCCTTTAGGTCGAGTCAGCAGCATATCCCATGTCTTTTGGGTGACAGGTATTTTTTATATGAGACCGTAAAGCAAAAGGCCCTTTCTGCATAGTGTCAAGTTGCCCAGAGGCTATGACCAGTGTTTGGACTGTGGGAAAAATGTTTAAGAGATATTGCTAAAAAGTGCTGAGTAATGCAAAACTTGGCTTAGTCACACCTCAAGTGTTTGTGAGGAGCATGTAAGACCATGGGTGGTTGAGAATAAAATGTGTTGCTTTTCATACATTGGGTACCTCAAGTGAAAATAAATCCCTTTAAACATTTTAATTTCAATTAACTTCATATTATAAGGCACACACATATATAGCAACACACACTTTTTTTTTTGTCTTGCTCTACTTTCTCTATAGATGTAGGTCTCTATACCCAATGTTATAGAAGCATATAAAAGTTTTTCTTAAAAATTATTCAATTTATAATCTAAATATAAAAATCCCAAAAAAGGCTGTGTGAACACATAGCTAACCAAATAGGTCTGATCTTTACTGTTCTGGCCTTTGATTGTTTGTTTGTATTGATTTTTGGATACTCATTTTAGGTCACTGGTTCCTGACTGTCCTCCTCCCACACCCCCCGCCACCTCGCCCCCCCCCCTCCCCCACACACACACTGATACTACTCATAGCTAACCCTCCCATCAGTCATGGCCACTCCCTCTGGATGCTTCATGGATCCAACAGCTTCATTTCTCATGTACTGATCTCAGACACCTCAACACCACAATAACCCAACATCATGGTTGACAACTGCTGGACTAGTTTATAAGATGGTTGATATATAATAAAGATGTGACCTCAGCCCCCTGTGTGGCTCAGATGGTTGAGCATTGTCCCATGCACCAAGAAGTCACTGGTTCAATTCCAGATCAGGGCACATGCCTGGGTTGCAGGCTTGATCCCCAATATGGGGTGTGCAGGAGGTAGCTGATCAATGTTTCTCTTTCATCAATGTTTCTATTTTTCTCTCCCTCTCCCTTATTCTCTCTAAAATCAATAAAAACATATTTAAAAAGAAGATGCGACCTCAAACTGGTAGGTTGTTGTAGACATCTGTTCATTTGAGCATTTTATTTAAAAAGGAGACATAATTGGACTAAACATTAACAAAAATTGGTATTCCTCAATAAAGGAGTGTTTAAAAAAAACAACTTTTTTGTACTCACGAAATTCGGTTGTGGTCAAATCTAAGAGGTGATATCACTAGTTCTGTGGCTGAGCAGATTACTCAACTTATTCTGAGTTTCAGTTTTCTTATCTATAAAGTGGGGCTAATAACAGTTGGCTCTAACACACAGGGTTGTTATCATCATAAGCAATAAGATGGGTAAAAGTAGTTTGTAAGGTTTAAAGCGCCAGGCTTCATAAGATTGCATTCAGTCACAAGTAATTATTGAGCACTCATGAATCTGATGGCATTTTTGTGTGCTAAGCTCCAAATTTAATATCCAATATAGAATAAATAGGTAAGGTCCCTACCCCCAGGGATTGAACTATGGAGAAGCAGGAGAAGAAGCCTGTGAAATGAGCAGGAGTGATTCTCTGACCCCTATCTGAGCAGTAATGAGAATTTAAACTCTGTGATTAATTAGCTTCACAAAGATTTAAATAGCATCGATTGAATTTTTGCACACTGGGTTCAATTTTGTTTTTGAGTCAAGGTGGGAAGGTTGACACCTTTATTTATTAAAATAGAACTCTTTTTAAAATTATAAAAATAATGTATATTCACTTAAACTAATTGCTACAGAAATAAAAAAGTAGAAATTATAGGTCCCTTGGCTTGACCTGGGTTTGAATGCCAGCTCTGCTCTCACCAGCTGCGGATGTGACCACTCAGACCGTCAGCTTCCTCATCATTACAGGGAGGGTAATAAACACTCATGCAAAATCTGGTGGGAATTAAGAGAAAAACGATTTAAAATGCCAAGCATAATATTTGGTGGGTATTTAATAAATGTTGTGGGGGTTTTTCCTTCCTTTATTTTGAAAGTTAATTTGAGTGGAATTAACTTTATATGTAATGTAGTGATCTGAAAAAAGCCTGGTCTGCTAGGAATATTTGGTTGGCTCACTTCCGGTTCCTTTTGTGCAAAACCAATGCTTCCAATTCTCGAGTCCCAGTGGAAGGCCCTTCCTTGACATTTTATAAACTAACCTTCTCAAGAACTCTTCAGATAGGTGATTATTAACGCTCAGGAAATGCATAACCCTCCAATTATTGAGACTGCTCTAAATTTTTGAGGAAAAGGTACGTTTAAAAAATTGTCCCAGGATGTTCCAACTGTGCTTTCCTTCAAACCTCCACTTCCACTTTTTTTGCCCAGAGACATAAAATTAGACCTTTTTGCAGACAGTTAACTCAGACAGCTGCCTAGCTGTCTGCTACTCATAATTCAAAAGGAATTATCCGCCATCTCAGGAGTACCAAGTGGTGGGAGGGGGTTGCCATGAGAAGCACCAGGCATCCTTGTTGCTGAGCTCTGAATGTTGATGGACTAAAGGGGTCCATATGCATGCATCAAAGCCCAATAAGATACAAACAGGAGCTTACAGCAAAGAAAGTAATGGTTTCTTTTCAGGAAGTGGTTCATTCCCAGAGTCATAAGTGAGCTAATGCTCAAAGACCTGGCTCCCCAATGACTTCAGGGAACAGATTATACAGGGGGAAGATCACTAATCATGTAAGGGAGTTAGGGTCCTGGTCAGAGTTGTGGTATCACTCCATCTGGTTTTGCTGCTTTTCTGGGCCTGAACCTGAAACACACTGAGGCCTAAATATTAGCTCTAATTTGACCCCAACTGTCTATGGGGTGAACAGACCCAAGACTTTGTTCCTAAGATTATTTGATGCTGATCAGAACCTCATTGTCCTGGGGACTTAATGATTAAGGGAGTGCATGTGCAAGGGAGAAAGAGGCAGCTGCATCAGGATGCCGGATGAGGCCAGTCTGAATCAAAAGGAAAGAAAGGAGACAAGGTTATTATTATTATTATTATTATTATTATTCTAAGTATTTTTTATTGATTTTTTTACAGAGAGGAAAGGAGAGGGATAGAGAGTTAGAAACATCAATCAGCTGCCTCCTACACATCTCCTACTGGAAATGTGCCTGAAACCAAGCTATATGCCCTTGACCAGAATCGAACTTGAGACCTTTCAGTCTGCAGGCCTATGCTCTATCCACTGAGCCAAACCAGTTAGGGTGACAAGGTTATTTTAAAGATATGAAGTTTCTATGCAGTTGCATAATTGGTCCTATGCAGGAATGCTTTACTCTGTTCATTCTGACGCGCCTGTCCTGCTGGGTTTAGTGAGTGTGGCATTAAGGAGCAAATGTGTGAGAGGTTTTTGGTAGATTGCAAAAATGGCCACAGTTTTTCATGCCTACAATTTGACTTTGAAGTTCCTCTCATTGATACAAAGACTTTGTTTCTCCACTTCTTGAATCTAGGCTGGCCTTGTAACTTGCTTTGGCAACGCAATGCGGTGAAAGTGACTACTGGTTCTGAGCCCAGGCTGTGAAAGCCCTTGAACACTTCCACACTCTCTTAGAACCCTGTCCAGATAATTTATAAATACTAAGCCCAGGCTAGCCAGATGAGAGAACATGGAACAAAGATAAGCCACTGCAGCTGAGATCTTTCTATCCCAGCCTGCCTCAAATGGCCTAGCAGGCAACCACAAATGCATGAATGAACCATGTCGAGACCATAAAAGCCACCCAGCTGGTCCCTGTTCACAACCTGCAAAATTTTGAGCTAAGTAAACGGTCTGTGCTTTAAGTCGCTAAATTCCGTGGTGGTTTGTTAAGCAGTGAAAGCTAACTGATAAAGTTATTTTGTGCTTGAAGTGGTATTTCTGATATAGGCTCCCTAAGCATTTTCCTGAGTCCCTTTTTTTGGAGTAAAGAATTAATTGGATACTTTTGCTGGTGGAATTAATAGGTTTCTTCTCCCTAGTATTTTTTTTTATATATATATAGCACAGCTCCTAAACTCTCACAACTGGCATATGTGTATAGGATAGAGTTTGGTGGTTTGGTAGGATCTTTAAATTTTAGCATAGAAGTCTGGATGCCTTAAGACATTAGGCTTTGAATATCTGTTGAAGTAGCTCCTCTATGGGCCCCTAAAGGGTTGATGAAGGCATGGGTCCTGGCTTCTTTCATATTCTTGTTCAAACAAATGCAGATTCTAACTGGCCCAGGGGCCTGACCAGGTGATAACTACACTCATTTCCTCCTTCATTCGTAACCTGCTGCCGAATTTCCTTGACCTCAATGGGGTCACAGATTTGAAGAATTACAGAGCTAGTTAGTGGAAGTGAAAGAACAATTTCAGAGGAGATTCATAGATTTTGATGACTATGAATCATACCTTAAGAATTTGTGGCTACCTTTGAAGTGCAAACCACAGGATGTATCTGATTGATTCAGCATCTGTGCTGTTCCTGTGGTTCAGTTTCCAAAAGACCTGACTGAGCTGAAAACAAACTGTGCCCACCAAATGCTATTGGTAAAACGTTGGGTATATTAACCAGAACTGTTGTGAATTTCCTGGCCACACAGCCCAACTCTTGCTGAAGTTTGGGTTTTATTGGGCTTTGTGGAAATGTTTTCTTTCATGAAACTGTTGCAATCAAAGCCGAGTCTTTCTCAGGGATACAGACTGTGATTCAGGAGTGAGATGGGCCCTGACTTAATGTATTTCTGTGATTCTTCAGAATAGCTCAGCTTCATAAGTTTTCTTACTGACTGACTGACATGTAAGTGACTGGCACCTGACCTATAAGAATGGATTTTTGAATGTGGTTGAACCACTTTTTTTAGATTGCGTCATATTGAGTGAAGAGAAGGTGTATCCCAGAGTTCCCTCTAATCAGATACCTAATCCGGTTACTGTACAAATCTGGCAGAAATTTGAGTGTCATACAAAAGGGTATTTTCATTTATTTAATATGTTTGGTTGAAGGGTCTGGTGGACTAAACATGGGAATTTCTAGGCACTATGTATTATTTGAATCAATTAACAAATTTGTTGGAAAAATCTAGTCTTTGTCCTCCTGAGATCTGCACATTTTTAAATATATTCTATTATAATTAAAAAAAGACACCACTTTTCAACTGACAAATCACTCCATTTATCAAAACATCTTCCCTTTAGAAGTCTAGTTTTATTTTGGCAGATGATAGAGGTTATACCTTCCTCAGGGGTGACATTGTGCTTTCAAATCAGTTTATTAAACATCTAATGAAAAAAATCAATTGAATGACTATTAGATTTGATTATTATTGTTATCAGCAGTAGTAATTACAGTTATTGAGCACTGGGCAAGGCACTAAGTAAAATGATCTATATTGGTTATCTCTTTTAATAGTTACAACAACCCTGTGAGGTAGGCACTATTATTATCCCCATTTTTGGATGAGGAAATCGAGATGCAGGGAAGTCAAATGATTTGTCTAAATGGCATAACTAGAAAAACAGAAGAGTTAGGGCCCAAACACACTTTTGTCATACTCAAAACTCAAAATCATTTCAAAATAATGTATAGTATTAAACAAAGTACTAAATATTCTTTTTATTTTATTTTATCAAAACATTATTACTGCCCTAGCCCATTTGACTCAGTCGATAGAGTGTTGGTCTGCAGACTGAAAGGTCCCAGGTTTGATTCCAGTCAAGGTCACTTGCCTGGGTTGTGAGCTCGATCCCTAGTAGGGAATGTGCTGGAGGCAGCCAATCAATCATTCTCTGTCATCATTGATTTTTTTTCTCTCTCTCCCTCTCCCTTCCTCTCTGAAATCCATACAAATATATTTAAAAAACCCCACAAAAAACATTATTACTAGTGGTTACCCTAGTGGAATTCTTCGCTGAGACCCCTATAATAAAAGGCAAATTGACAAGAGAAAAGCAAATAAGTTTATTAACATGTAGACTTTATGTATACATGGGAATTATCCAAGCAAAAAAATGTGTAACTCAAACAGGTGTCTTAGAATTCAGGCTTAAATACCACCTTACTAGGAAAAGGGGAGGGGAGTATAGGCCTCTTAGGGGAGAGTAAATGATCTTTAGGAAGAAAGAATAGACTCTTAGAAGAATAGATGGGAAATATGAGTTTGTGATAAAGTCTGTCAGCATGTGGTGTCCACTCTTGGTCTCTTCTTCTGTGACAAGAGTCAATCTTCCCTGGTTGATGAAACTCTCAGGGAGGGGATTTATAACATGGAGTCCCTTTTGGAGGATCTGCCTTGAGGCAGATAAAGGGAGTTCAGAGAAAGCCTCTCCTTGCATTTACTGATTTTCATGTGCCTACAGCTTAAAGTCATCAATATACCAGAGTGGTATATTTTGGGGTGGCATGTCCTGTGACCCTTCAAAATTTAATATCAATTAGTTTAACTTTTGGTGAGGTGACACTGAGTGTTGACTCCTAGAATGAGTTTGGGAAATGATGTCAAGTTTGCCATCTTTATTGGGTCTGAAGGATCTTTTAGACTTTAGATTCCATCCATGGAAGAATATTTTATCATAATCCTAGAGGTTGGGGAGAGAGAGGGGGAGAAATAAAGAGATGGAGAGAGTGAGATGAAGAGAGAATGAGAGAGAGAGAGCAAGAGAGGGAGAGAGAGAAAATAAGAAAGAATGAAAGAGAGAATGAGAAAGAATGAGAGAGAGAATGAGAGTGAGGAGAATCAGAGAATGGGAGAGAGAAATGAGAAAATGAGAGAATAAAGCGCGCGCGTGCACACACACACACACACACACACACACACACACACACACACTGAGAGAGTGCTGCCCATACTACATCCAACCAGCTGTTGACTGTCCTACATTTCTCCAGGTTTCTTTTCATGCATCCAGGACATGTCAGTGCAACTGACATATTTCAGTTGCATTGTCTGAAAAATGAAAGTTTGGAACCCATTGTAAGGTGTGGTCTTCTCTCTGTCTCTAAGTTAAGTGATTTCACTTGAGCTCAATCAGCCATTGGTCCTTCAAAGGCAGCCCCAATTGGCTGGCTGTACCTTAGTTAACCAAACAGGTGTTAGCACATGGAGTACAGTTTGTGTACCCCATGTAATGAAAAGCCCATGAAATGTAGGCATTTTGAAACTTCTTAGATCCCCCTGTGGGCTTTTCCTTGCAAAACTGACTTCCTGACCCTGCTTGGGTAGCTCAGTTGGTTAGAGCAGTGGTCGGCAAACTCATTAGTCAACAGAGCCAAATATCAACAGTACAACGATTGAAATTTCTTTTGAGAGCCAAATTTTGTAAACTGAAACTATATAGGTAGGTACGTTGTTATTAACTTAATTAGGGTACTCCTAAGGCTTAGGAAGAGCCACACTCAAGGGGCCAAAAAGCCGCATGTGGCTCGCGAGCCGCAGTTTGCCGACCACAGGGTTAGAGCATTGTCCTAATACATCAAGATTGTGGGTATGAAATCCTGTCAGGGCACATACAAAGATCAACCAACAAATGCATGAATGGGTAGAACAACAAATTGGTTTCTCTCTCTCTCTCTGAAAAATCAATAAAAATTAAAAAACAAAACAAAATACAAGACTGACATCTGGGCTGCAGAGAAACACAGAGCCCATGCCTTTCCCAACCAAAATACATTTATGCCATCTCCCTGTTTTTGGTTTTAGGATGAAATCTTGTGGTGCCTGGACAGGTGGGAGAAATCAACCCTGAAAATGCGAATCCAGTGGAGCTTTCGCAGGGAGGGCTGCAGCCTGTCCACAGCTGCCTCTGACAAAGGAACTCCCAGCTCAGGCGGGTGACTCACTGGAAGTTTGCTGGCTGGGTCACAGGCCCGCCCGCCTGCGGAACAGGAAGGCCCGATTGTGCTCAATTGTTTTCCTGAATGCCTTTCTCAACAACAGCAAAAGGAAACAGTACTGTTTGGCTTCAAGCCATCCAGGCCACTTGGTGCTTATAGTGCTTAGATTGTAAAAGTGGGGCTCAGCAGAGACACTCGGGGATGCAGGGCAGCAGTGATTTCTGTCTGTGTTTCAGATTAAGCGGCTGCCTTTCACAGTAAACAATCCGGGTGATTTAAGAGAAAGGGAAACTCCCTTTACTAGCAACAACCTCCAACCCAGGTCTGACCATTTGTTTTATGGGCCCAGTTCATGTCCAGTAACCCCATGGGGGGCCTTGACACCACCACCCACTGAGTCACCTGAGTAAAATATGAAAGGCTCTGCCAGCCAGCTACCTCCTTCCTCCTTTCTGATTGCTCCAGAGAGACTGGGCAGGTGTGGAAAATATGGTCTGGAGGGAAGAGAAAGGAGGAAACCTGAAGGTTCCTTCACATGCAAAGAGGGAGAATCTGGATGCCTGTAGCTCTCAGTGTCTGGCGGGAACTAGGTGAAGTGAGGCCCAAATGACAGTGCATCTATCATTAGCTGTTCCTGGAGGATCATAATCCTCACCTCCACCCTGAAGTTTTCCCTCTCATGGTGGATGGGAAAGGGGCCATATACTAAACCTGACAAGCTCAGGCCTGCATGGTAGGCCTTACAACCACAGAGACTGAAAGTAACTGCATAGGACGGTCTGACATTAAAACTTCCTAATTAAAAGTGAGTCGTAATGGGTAGTCATGTTCTAGGCCAGCATCTGCTTTGACAAAGGTCATTCTTTACCTTAACTGAGCCTGTCTACTGTCTTTTTTCATCTATGATAATATACCTTTGGAATGTCAGAGCAATCTCCTTTTCCAGACCCCTTACTTAGGGTACACCCACCACACCACAGCAGGAGACCACAAAAACCTTCATTGTTCCCTATGTGCTGCAAATGTTAACTGTTAACTATCCTGTACCCACCAGTATAAAAGAAGAGTGTGTCTCTTCATTTTATGCTTTACCTAATCTCAGAGATTTCCCTGCTTTTCTTCCTTCCGTCTCCCTAACCACCCACCAAATGAATCTTATGTAACCCTCCTTATGTCTCCTCTTTTGAATCTAGTGTATAAAATAAGCTGTAAAACTGCCATTCTTCAGATCATTTTCTCAGTCCATTGAGATTTTGTTTCCTGGCAATTGTCATCAGTTTGGCTCAAATAAACTCATAAACATTCTCTCCAGGCTTGGACATTTCTTATCTAATGATTGTTAGGGGTTTCCTGCATTGTGGCGTCCATCCTGTGCTCAGTGATAAGTCCAGATTGTTCTTCCCTTGTGGGCACCCTGATCAGTCCTGCTTCTCAGCTGCCACTGTCTAAGACAGCTACCCCACTGGGCTCAGGGGCCAAGCTCATGAAGTAGTTTGTGGCAGAAAACAGGGTGTGGGGATAGAGTGGCAGGAATGTTTCTCTCCTAAACGCAGGGTTGCTCTGGGCCCCGAGCAGTCCTCACTGTGTTTGCAATCTCACAGTGTCCTCCATGCCCGGTTTCCTGAACTTCCTCAGCTTTCTCTGTGGAGGCTCAAGCTGGAGGCCATGAGTGTGGGTAGGGAGGTTGGTGGTACAGCCTGAGGCATATTGTACACCTGCCTTGTTCCTTTTTTCAGGTTCTGCTGCACCAGCTCTACTCATATCTTCAACCCCAGACCAGCAAAGTGACATGGGGGAAGGGTTTTGGTCCACCTGTTCTGCAAACAGAAAGCTGAGATCCGTGTAGTCTCGCCTAGGAAATCCAACCTCAAGCCTATTCCATACCTTCCAGGGGTTTTTGTCAGCCTATATCAATACATATTCCAAAAGAGGGGGTTGCCCGAAAGCATCCCATGTTCAAATAATTTGGGCAACTACATTAAAGCAAAGCACACCGATCCTCAGCTATAGGACTTCTCAGAGATGGAACTGTGCAGTTGCAGGCTGAGGCTTTGCAAAGAGGCTCAGAAATGAGAGTTAGCTTGTGCTTTAGTCTGGCTAAGTGCTACCCTCTAGTTCCACTGGGGGAGCTATGGGCAGGTGCTTTTCCTTCCACCAAGTGGGCCTTTCTCAGAGAATCCAGACTCACCATGCAGGGGTAAAACCACAGCAAGCTCTGTGGCTGCCTCCAGCTCCCCTGGCCCCATTGAGGGATAGGGGAGGCTCTGAGCTCTGAAAGAAGCAAGCTTACAGCTTTCAGAAAACTGCATGACATACACCCAGGCTTCTGGCAGGTGGAGGCAGCCCATGTCTGCACTGAATGCATTTCATCAGGAGTAGGGTGGGGTCAGCCATTATGATGGCAGGGGAGCAGTGACGGGACATCAGGCTGCCCCTGGGAAAGGGCCACACACCCCTTATCCTTTTTGCAGAGCTAACTGGTAGAGGCAGGGCTCCCCGTGGAAACAGCCAGGCTTGAACAAGCTGGGGTGCATGTGCTCACATAGGTACATCAAACACCAAGCAAGCCAAAACCAAAACCAAAACCAAAACCCAAACCAAATTACACTCTTACATTCAAACGTCCCATCTGTACACACATCATACTGTCTGTGTATTATAACCAGATGCAACCATCTCATTCATTTTTTGGGGTCTGAGTGAAACCTCATTATGGAGTAACATTTACCTAGAAGCCCAAACCCAGGGGGCCAGGGGTGAAGGTGGAAGGTCTGGAGAACACCATCAATACACAATCTTGCTAATGTTGGAACCATCCCCACCTCCTTTTTTTAAAGAAACATTTTCTATTAAAACCTCTTGGAAATAACAAGGCCATTAGGAAAGTGCTTATCTCTATAATTCCAACTTCCTTTGTTCCCTTTGCAGAGACAAAAGAGATCAGCGGAATACTTCCATCAGAAATGAACAACAGCCAAACATGTGGGAAGATGACAAGTAAGTGCATAAGAAGCATTATCTTCCAGTTCCCTTCCCTCTTATGTTACATTCTAAGTGACTGAAGTAAAGGATAAAGTGCTGGATAGAGGGAGGAGGCAGAGGGACGTGCCAAGTTCATAGCCACGTTCTGGCTAGGTGACTAGAGGATGACAAGCAGGAGTCCCCAAGAACTGGAACAAGGAACACAGACCTGTCTTGGAAGAGAAGGAAGCTAGTGAGTTTCTTCAGGCAGGCTTCAGAGCTGTCCATGTGGAAATCTAGGCAGACAGATAGATGAGGCTGGAGCTCAGAGATGTCTGAGCTGGAGGCATAACTTTGGGTCAATAGAGAATCGAAGCCATGCGTGCATGTGAGATCATCAGAGACTGTTTGGCCTGAGCAGCAGTGAGGGCCTGGGCTGGGCTCAAAGCAGAGATCAGATGGGGGACCAGGCAGGAAAGCTGCACACACAGGAGGGGCGGGAGACTCAGAGTCACACATTCATTTAGTTCTCACCGGAGGCAGCACACCTGCCTGATGCAGGAAGCAGGGCAGTGCGAATTTGCATTAAGCAGTTAAATGGGGCCTTGTTTTTTCTTTTCTAATGTTACCTTTCATTAGGTATATGCTAAAATAGTGTTTTCAAAGCACTTCTCCAACAACTTCATTTAAAAAATTTTGTTCTTATAATGAACCTTCTTTCAGTGAGGAGGATGTGGAAGATGTTATGAGCCCCCACACCTTTCTACAGATTTATCCTATATAATAAAGAAGTGATATGCAAATTGACCATCATGCCCTCATACAAGATGGCTGCCCCCATGTGGTCAAAGATGGCTGCCCCATGTGGTCACAAGATGGCCATCACAAGATGGCCGGCAGTGGAGGGCAGTTGGGGGCGAATGGGCCGGCAGGGGAGCAGTTAGGCATCGATCAGGCTGGCAGGTGAATGGTTAGGGAGTGATCAGGCTGGCAGGCAGAAGTGGTTAGGGCCAATCAAGCAGGCAGGCAGGCGAGTGGTTGGGAGCCAGCAGTCCCAGATTGGAGAGGGTGCAGGCTGGGCTGAGGGACACCCCCCCCCCCCCCCCCCCCCAGTGCACAAATTTAGTGCACTGGGCCACTAGTTGAACTATAATTGACAAATGAAAAGTAAGATGTTTGACATGTACATCGTGGTGATTCGCCACATACATGGTGAAAAGATTCCCTCCATTGAGTTATGAACACATCCACCAGCTCACATATTTACCTTTTAATTTTTTAATTTTATTTATTTATTTATTTTTAAAATGTATTTTTATTGATTTCAGAGAGGAAGGGAGAGGGAGAGAGAGAGAGAGAAACATCAATGATGAGAGAGAATCAACGATCGGCTATCATCTGCATGCCCCCTTCTGGGGATCGAGCCCACAATCCAGGCATGTGCCCTTGACCAGAATCGAACCTTCAGTCCACAGGCCGACGCTCTATTCACTGAGCCAAACCAGCTAGGGCTTTACCTTTTTTTGTGTGTGAGAGCATATTAGTTCTACTGTGTTAGCAAATTTCAATACACAGCACAGTGTTACCAATTGTAGTCACCATGTTATACATTAGGTCCTCAGACCCTATACATCTTATAACTGAAAGTTTGCACCAACTTATTTCCCCCCCGCCCCTCTTTCCTGCCCCCTCCCCACCCCTGGGAACCACTTTTCTGCCCTCCGTTTCTATGAATTCGGTGATTCCACATGTAAGTGATACCATGGGGGCTTTGTATGAGCCCCTTTAAGATAGGTAGTTGAAACTCACCTGTGGAAGAGAAAGGGTCATTACAGGTAAATGTCACATGGCACCAGAGTCTTCCTAGCTCTTTGTTTTCACTTCACTTAGGCTCATCACATTATGACTGTAATCTTGTAAATACACGTGTCTCCCTTTCCTACGGGATTGTCACATATTCCAGGTCAGGATGCCTGTCTTAACTCTCCCTCTAGGTTCCCCCTCCTCCATCCAGCACCTTGCTTTGTAACTTTAAAGTATTTGATAAATTGGGGGGGGGGTGAATAAAACTGATAGCAGGAAAAATCATTTGTGTTTTGAATGCTTTGAAGCTTTCAACCCCTCTCAGAACTTCCCTTCTCGGCTACTCAATGATGGCTGTGTCTAGTGGGGGATTTGTTGCCATCAGCATTAGGAGAACAGCAAGCAGACCTGAATGCATTCTGTAGGGGAGGCTCCTGGGGAATTCCGCAGGGCCAGCTCAACAGGAATTTTGGAGCAGTAAGATTTTCACTCCCCTCCCCCCTTTTCTTTCTCCCCAATCATACACAATTGCATGGGAATTTGCTTTTGGAAATGTGGAACAGCAGTCTTCTTATTTCTTGAGAGTTTTTTTTTTTTTTAATCTCATTTTAGTTATTTTGTTTTTTGCTGTACATTTTTGTAGAATTTTCAACTTATTTCATCTGAGTTTAGAAACTCATAGAATTCCTGAGATTAGTCAATTTCTGCCCTGGGCTAAAGAAAATGTGGGCAATTTGAATCTGACAGGGGAGAAAACAGCTTTGGCTTCAGTAGATCTGGTGTGGGCCCTGTGCGACCTCAGGCAAGTTACTTAACCTCTCAGGGTCTGTGGCTTAATCTGTAAAGGAAATGTGATTGCCTTTACAGGTTTGTAATGAGAATTAAGTGAAATAAGACCTAAAGCTGGCTCAGACTGTGGTGCTATGTGCTTGATAAATGTTTATTTTCTGTCTACTTCCTCTATTTTTAACTCTGACACGTATTTATTATTTAACCTTGAGAGAGATCTTGCAACATGAAGGCATAATATCAGCCTGTATCTGTCATTTCCCACTTCTACTTTTTCTCATTATTCTGTGCTTTCTCACAATAGCTTCTAAACACCTTGAAGATGAAATAATATATTTTATTTTTCAGGTGTTGATATGCCCAATCACCTGTACTATGCTCATCTTGAAGTAGATGGTCAGATATTTTTTTAAAAATGATCTTTATTGTTGTAAGTATTACAGCCCCTTGCCCCTCTATTAACCCTCTCCATCCTGCTCCCACCCAGTGGTCAGACATTTTTAAACTAACTTTTCTTTATTTAAGCTTCATCACTGGTCATGTGGTGAAAACAACAGTATTTGCCCTGCATAAGAAATTAATTAAAATTTTTAAAAATCCATAAATCTCTGCAGGTATTCATGATAGAGATCTAAGGTGGTATTATGGTTACTATTGTTTTACCCACGAATTCCCTAAGCAGAGGACTCTCGGATCTATACTTATCACTCTCCTCTCTGCGTGGCAGGGTTCCTGCACATTTTGAAAATTGGCAAGCAAGGGAATTTCTGCAGACATGAGAGTCAGTTAGGAAAAAAGAGACTGTATAATTTGTGTTCCAAATGGCAACACACATGATTGTGTTGGCTCAACAGTGGAAAACTAGGGACTGTCCAGGGCAAATCATGGTCACTCTGGTCATAGCAGATGGGTACCAAGGTTAACTGCCTTGTGACAGCCACCCCAAACTAACCTCAATGCTACTATGTTGTAGCAATTACAATGCTGACTGCATGTGGCAAGCACTTCTTCACCCCTGCCTATTAGACTTGATTGGGGCACTGTGTGGGCTAAAGTAAGCATATTGTATCAGAGAGAACCCCCTAAGTAAGAGGAGATTCTGAGTATAGCAGGAAAGAAATTATGTGCTCTCTTTTAATCATGCAACTCACCTGTCAACGGGGAGTCGGGTGTGATGCTGCTGACCTTTCACCTGTGTTTCCCCCCTAGTCCCTGGGCAGCATAATGTCAGTTCTAAGAATTTTCTCTGAAAGGCAGCATAACCAGCTTTTCTCTAAGAGAATTTACTACAATTCACTTTGTAGAGTTGGGAGAGAAGTTTCTTTGCACACTGTTAGAAGATGCATGAACTACTGGGGTTATGAATTCTTTAAACCTGTCCTTATTTTGTTAGGAGTTGGTTCTATGGGACATAAGATTTCTGTAAGGCTTCCCAAGGCCCAGATGGGCTTGGATACAGCCCATGAGCCTGCACCCAAGAAATAAAACAGGTGAAGTGTGTGTGTGCCCTGTGTATGTCCATGTATGTGTGATCATGAGTGTCTATCTGTATTATATATGCGTTTCTGTGCATGTGTGTGTCCATGTATGCATTTGGTTATTCTGAGACCCATTCAGGACTCTGCCTTCCTTGCTTTCTCTTCCCTCAGCCTGGGGAAATCTTTCCAACCCCCGGGAAATGCTTCTCTCTTGACTTGTTGCATTTTCCTTAGGGATAAGTATGGTCACTTAATAAGGTTAAGATCTTAGAACCACAAATGCCAGGAGATTCTGCCCCAACAATTCCCTGGGGAGGCAAGGGGCACTGGGTCTACCTTTACGTGTACAGGAGAGGAGGGGGGATTTCCGGGAGTAAAACCAAACAAAATAATGTCTCAAAAATACAGGCGTGGAAGAACAAAGAGAGATTAGCTACAAAGTAGGACCTAACCTGGGGCCTGTCTGGGTAGTAGCACTAGAATGAGCAAATCACTCAGGAGGGAAAAGCTGCCCACGTGACCATCTTTAACCAATGAAGACCGACTGCTTCTCTGCTCCAGGTGAGCAGGCGGGGTCCAGCGCTCCACGACCTTCAAGGATGATTCAAAGATGCCCACTGCGGCCCCGCGGGGTGAACATTTGCTCCCTTGGTGTCAGCTTCACCATCATGGAATGGAAGCTGCTGTGGAAAGTGAGTCTGTGTCGCACCAGCAGATCTTTCAAGGCTGCGTGGCTGAGTCACTTACATGGGTTATGCTCCCTCCGCCGAGCCCATGAAGGTGGTTTGGCTGTTGAGCTGCTCTCTGCTCCCTTCACAATCCGCTTCCATAGGCAGAAATCCAACGGGGTGAGAGGTGCTAAGTCTGGAATGAAATAATGTGCTGTTTTGTAGACACGCCGTCGCTGCTGCCCACTGGGCAACTCTGAGCCTGGGTTTTCAGCGCGAAGAAGGATTTATGTCTCTTTCTGTCTGTCTCTGTTTCTCTCCTTTCGCCTCGTGGGGCTACTGAATATTTTATCACCCTGATGCCTTCTCTGAAGATGGGATACTGGCCTATACAGTAACAGACCCCAGGCTGGGGTCTCATTAAGATCGAATCCCAATTTCCTTGGTTTGCAAATAAATAACAGGTTCTCTTCCCTTCTTTGGGTGCGCTCGCTTCAGGTCCTCTTCTTCCTGTGAAAATAAATAATGAAATTAAGCAGGAAAGTTTTGTGGGCCTGCCAGCACTGTAGGTAAAATAGCACTTAGGCACTAGATTTTGAAGTTGTGGCAACGAGGCTGGGCCATTGTAAGAAATTTTAAACGGGTACCTTAGTCATGGGACACAAAGAGATGCTGTCATATGGGAGTCACTTTACAGTTTTTAAAGCACTTTTGTGTTTGTATCTGTTTATTCATTTGAGCTTCACAACAACCTACAGAAGTAGATAAGACAGGTGTTTCCTGTTTTATGAATGAAGAGATTGCAGTTACATGACTTGCCTAAAGTCATATGTGTAGTAAATAGCAGACATGTACTTTAGTCCAAATCATCTGTTCCAAGACCTCCGACGCACAGTGTTGACTAGAGTAACACCGATTTATTTCTTCATTCAAATTCTTATTGGATAAACTTGTGCAAGTGGGTTAGCAAAACAGGTCGCTTTTGACAGTTTTCACATCCTTAGAATTTGAACCGGTTGGCTTATTTGGTAGCTGGTGTGCACCTCTCTTGATTTTGCCTTCTCAGCATGCAGCTGCCCTATTTCTGATAACAAAACATTGACTTTTCCTTTGAGGACCAAATATTCCCTGTTTTATGTAGAGTTATATGACAATAATCTGGCTCCTTGTTGGCTGAGCAGAATCACTCAGGTACAGTCTTGGGAAGATGAATCTTTAGCTGAGTGACTTGAGGATGGGAAAAATTTCTCCATTCCATGACAGAATCCCCAGAGACTGAGATTCTATTACTTAGATCTTCAGAGCCTTCCTGGCCCTAATCCTTCCTGAGGCCTGTAGGCCAGATTTTTCTTCGATTTTATGGATTTCTCCATACCCTTCTAATGAATACCTTTTCGTGATTAGTTTAACCAGATTGATTTTAGTTGCTTATGTGCAGAGGTCCCTAACTTATGTAGGAATTATGAAAGAAATCAGAAGGAGAAGCAAGATTTATCTAGACTTAACTGTTGTCAGATATAGTCCTTCCCTTCGCTCAGTTCCGTGGAAGAAGTGTGCTTTCCCACTCCATTTTTGTTGACCTCGGCCATGTGACTGTCTTTGGCTTCTTGATGGGCAGAAAATACTTCCCCAACCCTTGATTTAGGGTTTAGAATGTGATTTGCTTTGGCTAATGGGACATTAGCAAGCCTGACTCAACAGAAACCGGAAATGCTCTTGCATGGTAGGTCTCGGGCTCTTGCATTCAGTTGTTGCCACGGAAAGGACATTCTCAGGTTCCAGGAAGAGGATGAGACACATGGTACAGAGCTACCCAGCCAAGCTGCCCCAGCCTAGATCAGCAGATCCTCAGCCAATCCACAAATATGTGAGCTAAATAAATGTTTATGGTTGCATACCACTGAGATTTTGTAGCTGTTTGTTATGCAACATTTTTGTAGCAATAGCAAACCTATACAGGAATTTGTATTAATAAATGCTGTCCTGGCTGCAAGGAAAACCTAAAACACGTGGGACTGGGTGGTGGTGTAGGTTGGAAAAATGTTGAAGAAACTATCATAAAAGCCTGAAGAAATGGTGACTCATGTTATATAACCATGAAGCACTTGGTATAACAATCTTCTGTGGTAAACTAGAAGATAGAAATGTAACCAATGGACTTGTGGACTTGGGCAAGATGGTTTTTATTAGAATGTTGAAGTATTAGCTGGCTTTTTAAGCAACATGTGATGAGCTCAGAAAATAACTAGCTGGTTTGAAATATAATTTTAGGGACTATAGAGAACCAGAACTTGCCAGTTTAGGAAAAAATAATTTTCTCATGTCACCTTTCCATTTACTAAGCGATTCTTACATAAAGACCTAGCCTGAGAGCACAGGTAGGCAATGTTCAGGTGCTCCAGCAAGACTTGGCTTTCCATTCCAGGCTTGGCTCCAAGGCTTAAAGAACAAAAGCAAAGGTGGGGCTATAACACCTTTAAAAAACCCTTAAAAGAAATCAAATGGCAGCTAGAACACCCTTTAAGCTGAATGTTAGAAAGCTTAAGGGTGTGGCCCATAGCAGCCTGAATCCACTACTGGCAATTAAGTCTAGAGACAGTGGCATGTCTTGAAAATAGTGGTGGGTGTGGCTTTTGGAATATGAAACAGACAGCAAGTTAACAACATACAAGTATAGCAGACCTTTCTTTATTTAAAAAGCAGCTTAAAAATTCTAAACAAAGAACTTTTCTTTTTATATACTCAAAATGTCTAAGCAACTGAGACCTAGGTATGTATCATGTAAAAATATGCAGAGACAATGCACATGAAAGAAATAGAAATCCTCATATAATGCTATGTAAGTTCAAATAAAATGTCAGAAATGTTCCTTCACTGCCAGACATGAGTCGAGATTATTATTGCCCTTAGTGAACTATGAACACACAAAAGTTAACAATAATAAAAGGCAAGTATCAGTGATGTGGGGAGACTTTCACAAGGCATATGATAAATATCAAAAACAAACCCAGAGCAGGAAGTTCAGAATTAGAGACAGATGAAATAACAACGCTTCCAGTGAGATCTTTGAAACTGAAGATACAGCATAAAGAAACAAGGAAGACCAAAATTAAAATTGACTAAAATGAGTCTATTATGCCTTAGGTTTTCTTTAGTCCGTTTCATAACTTTCTATTCCCGAACCACCAAAATTTGTGAAGCTAAACATGGGATTAATGTGCTAATACTATTTAAAAACATAATTTTAACGACAAAAAAAGTTTACTTGCCCTTCTTTATCTCTTACCAATAAAAATTAGGGCAGATTTCCAAAACCTTTGATATAGTTTAATGCAGTATCCCATTTTCAGCAGGGGTAAAGACTTCTTTTATCCTCAATTTTCTAAAACTTCCTTATTTTTCTTTAGCAGGATCCTTTCTTTGTTGAAGGAAAATCCAAAAATCAAGGATCACCATTAAATAGCTGAGTCCCTAGAAACACACTGTCCAATATGGTAGCCACTAGTCACATGTGGCTGTTAAATTTAAAATAAAATGAAATTAAAAATTTAGTTCATCAGTTATATAGCCACATTTCAGGCACTCAATAGCCACATGAGGCCAGTGGCTACCACACTGAACAATGCAGATATAGAATGTTCTAGAAAGAAAAGTGCTGCCCAAGAATATAATACAGTGTCTTGCCTATCATATGTTCTTAATAATAAATTATTAGCTACAATTACCACAATTAATTGCATTTTTTTCAAAATCTGAATTAGAAAAGTATACAGATTGTGCTATGCCAAGGGACTGTCATTATTACCAAGGGGATGAGTATGGTCCTAAGGCACCTTGTGATTATAAGTTCAGAGAGGAGGAAGCAGCAAGGAGGAGTGAGAAGGAGCAAAAACTCTGAAACCTGTCAGCCACATATGAGGCAAGATGTCAAAGAGGATGTTATCACCCAGCCAAATGTTACTCATAGATCAAATAAGATGCAGACTGGGCATTGTCACTTCTGGCTTTACTTTTCTGATAATTTCACAAAGTAATATATTTACACTCCTCTCTTTTTTTCATCAAGTACATCAGTATTGATCTCTGCTCTTAGAGGCGAAAGATTTGTCTTATACCCACTTTTTTAACCCTTCTTCATAAGTCATGCTATATTTAGTTTATGATAACCTATGTAACTGCACTAGGCTAATACTGTCGTAGTCCATTCGGATGGCTATAACCAAATACAATAGACTGGGTGTTTTGTAAACAACAGAAATTTATTTCTCATAGTTCTGAAGGCTGGAAAGTTCAAGATCTATTGACCTTCCTGGTCAAGTTCTGGTAAGGGTACTCTGCTGGGTGACAGACTGCTGGTCCTTGCATATTCACATGGTAGAAAGGGTGAGGAGCTTTCTGGGGTCCCTTTCATAAGTCCACTAATTCCTTTCATGTAGGTTCTACCCTCAGGATGTAATCTCCTCCCAAAGGCCCCTACCTTCTAATGCCATCACCTTGGTCGTTAGGTATTCAACAAGTAAATTTCAGCGAATGAACATTCAAACCACAGTATACTTCTATTTCTGCTTTTTTGATTCCTCACTTTTAGATGGTATTTCTTTGAGTCCTCACTAAGTTGAGAAAATTAGCCTGCCTATACAGGGGTGGGCAAAAGTAGGGTTATAGATGTTTGTATGGAAAATAATACAATAATTTGTATTTATTAAATACACAAATAAGCTGTTTATTTATTATTATTATTATTGCTTAAAGTATTACAAAGAGTATTACATATGTCTCCTTTTTTTCCCCCCTTGACATTCCCCCGGCCTCCCCTGCCCCCCAGTGTCTTGTGTCCATTGGTTATGCTTATATGCATGCATACAAGTCCTTCGGTTGATCTCTTACTGCCCCCCACCCCCTCCCCCCCCACAACCCTCCCCGGGCTTCCTGCTGTAGTTTGACAGTCTGTTCAATGCTGCTCTGCCTCTGTATCTATTTTTGTTCATCAGTTTATAATGGTATTTATTATCCATAAATGAGTGAGATCATGTGGTATTTTTCTTTCATTGACTGGCTTATTTCACTTAGCATAATGCTCTCCAGTTCCATCCATGCTGTTGCAAATGGTAAGAATTCCTTCTTTTTTACAGCAGCATAGTATTCCATTGTGTAGATGTACCACAGTTTTCTAATCCATTCATCTGCTGATGGGCACTTAGGCTGTTTCCAAATCTTAGCTATGGTAAATTTTGCTGCTATGAACATAAGGGATGCATATATCCATTCTGATTGGTGTTTCTGGTTTCTTGGGATATATTCCTAGAAGTGGGATCACTGGGTCAATAAGCTGTTTATTTAATAAATACTATTAAATACACAAATAAACTCTGTTTCTCATACTCACAACTGTAACTCTACTTTTGCCCACCCCTGTATGTTGATCAACCTTTTTTCTTCTGACTGACTGCTGACTTCCACTACTTCTGTCTTTCCTTTTACATTATTCAGGTTTTTAGCATTTACATTCTCTTCTGTAAATCCAATTAACCTTCTCATACTTTATCTCTGTCCATTGGTTGATTACAAAAATGTAAAAACAATAAATATAAATAGTGATGTTACAAATCCCCGTAGAACAAAGTATTATAATTAGTCCATTAAATTAATAAGTCTGTTTAATTTGTAAAATCATGAAAAAAATGATACTTTAAATATTATAATTTATGTTAAACCATTTCCATTTTTAAACATGATCATTTGTTCATATTCTAATATAAGGTCAGGACATCTTCTTGGAGAATGTCTAATAATCACTATAAGAGATTTAATATTTGAATCTCAATGTATCTTAGAAGCAGGCTGTGCATAGAACAATATATTTTGGGTCTCTATAATGCCAGATTCCATGAATGAATAATATTATTCACTAATTGACCTATTTAATGGCATGAAAAAAAAGTTGGTCTGAAAAATCCCTTTTGATGTATAATTATTACATTCCTAGAGTAGGCACTGTGTTAATAACATTAGAATTGATTAAAAATATGCATACATGAAAAAGCTATTGCTTTTATGCTACAAAAACCCCATAAATTTCTTGGCATTATTTAGTGGCAAAACAACAATGAAAATGACAAATAATACTGAAGCAATAAAAATCTAAATTATCCACAAAATAGTAATTGTATAGTTTAGATATATATATATGGCACCTTCCTCTGCATGTAAAATTTTATTGGCTTTCCATTGCACTTCTCTGTGATAGTTTAAGCCCTCTTCCTAGAATTCCCATCTGAAAACTGAAGAAACTGCATTTACAAATGGTGAATTGAGTTTTCGCTCTGTGCTACAGTAGTATTCTCATCTAAAAGTATATTTCATCTTGTCAAATATTAATAATATTCATGAAAAACTCTTTTTAGTCATTAAGTGCTACTATTAGGACAAAAAATAAATTCATGAATCCTTCTGGATTTTTGCTATTTATGGGTGATGATTTGGTGTAACCTATAGAGTCCAAGTATTTTTTTTTAATATATGAAAAGAACTGGTGTTTCTCATTCCTAAAGGTATGCTTTGTTAACATTTTCTCTTATTTGCCTTTAGTCTTTTTTTTTTAATAAAAGAAATAAAATGGCTCCAGTTCTCTATATAAAATGCTACACATACACACTAAGAACAAAGGGGGATTTTGACAGCATAGAGTTCTAAGAAATAGAGGCCCTGATTAAACAAACAGTAAGTGCCACTATATCTCTTACCAATGGAACAACAGTGCTTGGGTGATGCTTTCCAGGCAACCCTGTGGCATAAATCTTTAATACCACTGCCTTTCATGTGACATTTATATATAAAAACTGTTTATAGAGCCATGAAACCTTTTCTTGTGTTCATTAGGGTTTATTAGGGCCTTCAATGCTTGTGTTCTTATGATATAACTGCTCACAATATACCCACAAATATTTTCAAGGCAATTTGCTTGTGCTCTTTGTTTGGTTCTCATCAGAACCAAATAAGGGGCTGATGCACCAGTTACAAAACAAGGTCAATGGCAAACCTTACACAGACATACTTGCAGAATCCAGCAGCTAAGCACCAGTGAATTGTTTTGCATCAGGCCCAAAGGGAAGGCTTGCTCATCTTAGCACTCATCAATTTTGACTTATTTTTTACAGAAAATCTAGGCAGGATAAATTTGATTTCATTTAAATGAAAGAACACTGGTTCAGGGAAAGATAAATTGGCATGCTATTCTAGAAAATAATCTGCTCAAGTTAGAGAATAGAATATATTTTAGAATCATACATGGGGGAAAAAGCCATTGAGTAAACTAGAGGCCGGTGCACGAAATTCATGCACGGGTAGGGGCCCTAGGCTTGGCTGGTGATCAGGACTGATCGTGGCCTTCCGGCTGCTGGCTCAGGCCTTCTTTCCCCAGCTGCTGGCTGGGGCCTTCCTTCGATGGCTGCTGGCTGCCAGCCAGGGCCTTCCTTTGTTCCATGCCACCCTCTGGTGGTCAGCGCATGTCATAGTGAGCGATCGAACACCCAGTCTCCCGATTGGAAACTCTGCATATAAGCCTTTTATATATATAGATTAGAAAACCAATTTACAGGAATATTCAGCAAACTGTATGAGTCTCTTGATTGCAAATGATGAAAACCCAACTCACACTAGATTTTGTGAAAAGGATAATCGAGTGACATAGGGAATTGGAGAGTCAAAGTGATGCTCTTGACTTTGGGCATGGTGGCTCTAGGCCTCATAGATATACTTCCCTGTTCCTGGCTTCCTTCTCATATTCTCCCCAGGAGGTGTCACAATGGCCCCAGATGTTCCAGATGTATGTGGCCTTCAATGTTCATAGTTATAGAGAAGGGGCAACTACCTCTAGTGACAAGAGTCATGGGAACATTGGGATTGGTTCAGTCTGGGAAAGGGGCTCATTCCTGAGAAATGAGTTTAGTTCTGTGGATGACCTAGCCTGGGTTATGGCTACTCCTTTAACAGGAAAGTAGTGTCAATTCTATCTGCACTGCATGGTCTAAGGAGGTTTCTAGAGAATGGTGGAGGGGTCACTCTCCAAAGGAAGTGATACTGGACAGACCAGAAAAATATGTGTCCATTATAGTTAGTCAGGTATAAATGAACATAAGGTATATGAGTCCCAACTCTGTATTTGTTCTGTTGTCTGCCTAATTGGCATGTCTAGTCTACAAATAGTAGATATGTATGTAAGTGTGTAAAAATCAATCCATGTACACATCCACACTTGGGTTTGGAAGTCTAAGGGTTAACAAAGGAGTAGGCTGATGAATGGTAGGAGTCATCTCTTTATTAGGAAGTTCATAAATGGACCATAGACCAGAAAATATTGAGACACTTTCTTTATCACTAAGGCAGACTGTCTTCTCAATGTGGCGTCAACCAATGGTCATTGACACCAAGTCAAAGCCAACAGGAATCTCCAATTTGGGGGAGAGTGAAGACGGAAACTTCATTCAATGCAAGACAGCTCAATGGTGATACAGCATGGCTGTGAAAACAGGATGGCTCTGAGGCAGCCCTAGGGCCAGGCCCCTCGTCAGCCTGGGAGCTCTCCTCTGGTCTGCTCTGCTCCA
The DNA here is from genome assembly GCF_028538775.1 of Myotis yumanensis. NCBI lineage: Eukaryota > Metazoa > Chordata > Mammalia > Chiroptera > Vespertilionidae > Myotis > Myotis yumanensis. The sequence goes on along the minus strand of NW_027223759.1, from coordinate 27,300,364 downwards.
CTCTGCTTCGGTGGCCTCTCTGGTCCACTCTGCTCCAGTGAGCCATCTTTAGTGTTTCAGTTCTAGCTCTAGCTCTGCCAAGGAAACACAGTCTTCACTCTTTGGTGGAAAGGGAAAGTGCACTCCTTGAGCCAGAGGGGAGCTAGCTAGCTTATATTAACAGAAGTCCCTGCCCCTGGTCCCTGATTGGTCCATCCTCATGCAAATGAGGACTCCAAATCCTATTAGTTTGATTGTTCCAAAAGGCACTGTCCTGATTGGTCAGAATAGAACTGCTCTGATTGGTCAACACTGGGCAACTACAATTGAATGGGGAAACCTCAGTGCTATTGGTTGAACTAGGATTCCAGGAACTCTTTTAGAAGGGCTGGCTCAGATGGCAGAAACACAGTGCAGGCACACAGACAGTTCACTCAGAGGTAGTCATCCACTGCAGATTTCTCCCTGAAGTGCAGTTTGCATGAGAAGCCTCTGTATATAAATGGTTACTAGGCTCTGTATTTGTTTGTTTGTTTATTTATTTAAATATATTTTTATTGATTTCAGAGAGGAAGGGAGAGAGAGGGATAGAGATAGAAATATCAATGATGAGAGATAATCATTGATGGGCTGCCTCCTGCATGGCCCACAGTGGGGATCGAGCCTGAAACCAGGCATGTGCCCCAACTGGACCTGTGACCTCCTGGTCATAGGTCGAAGCTGAACCACTCAGCTATGCTGGCTGGGCTATTTATTTCTTCTTATTTGAGCCTAGTTAGCCACAAGGAACCCTTCTTAGTAGGTATCTTTTTTTTCAGGGTTCTCAGTGGTTACATGTGAATTACTGTAAAATTCAACAGTAATCTGAGCTTTAGGGCAGTAGCTGATGGAAAAACTAAAAAAATGCACATTTGGGAACCTAATGTCTGCAGTTTTATCTGGAGTTTTTTGAGTGTAAAGGAAGAAAATCATGAAACAAAACAAACACTGGTTTGTGTTTTCATGAGAAAAAAGATGCCTCTTGTGATTCATATCTCTTTTGCTGACAGTCCCAGCTGGAATAAAAAAATTTAGCAAGTGAATTTTAACAAAGGAAAACTTTTTTAGTATTCTGGAATCTTGTAAACCTCAAAACAGTTCTGTTATTATCCTAGTTTTTATTCGATCGGGTCTACCTAAATGCCCTGACACATCAATTGAGTGAAACTGGGAGAACGAACACTGCAGAGGGAATATTTATGTTATAATATATGAAAGAGTTAATACATGAACACATTTCATTTGAGCCTGGCACCCTCGAAATCTGTGTGAGGGAACAGAAGAAAGGTGTTCTGTCTTTCTTATCAGGTGTCAATAGATTTTCTAGTACACACCCCTTTGCCCTGGAACACTGGCCCTCAGACTGTAACAAGCACCAGAGTGTAATAATCACTTGGGAGGCTTGTTAAAACCCAGATGACTTGGCCTGGCCCCCAGGGTTTCTGATTCAGTAGGTCTGTGGTGACCCAATAATTTGCATTTCTAGCAAGTCACCCTGTGATGCTGACACTGCTCTCTGGGACCACGCTGGGAGAACGACTCCTGTAGATGCATCTCAGCACTCAGCTCCGGATGAGGCACCACGATCCATAGTTCCAGCTGAGAGGGAGGCTGAGGCTGCCATGGGGGCAGCAGCGGCCAGCAGTGGTGATGGTCTGAATTATGGCAAAGGCACAGTTCCAAGAGGGAAGCTGATTAGGCACGTTGTTAGGGCTCCCATCAAGCACTCTGGATTTTAAGAGCAGGTTTCCAGGACTAGGTAGGAATTTGAGTGCTGATTAGGATAAAAATCTGGTTGAAGAGCCTGGTGCTTGTGATGGGGTCGCAGGAAAGGCTGAAGCCGGTGGCTATATGGATTCCTAAGAAGCTTACCTCGACTAGACTTCAGGTAACAAGGTCAATTCTAGTCCCATGAAGGTGGGAGACTGGTGCTGAGCAAATACTGAGCTAAGACTGACTCATGCTGCAGGCCTAACTATATCTAAAAGATGCCTGTTCAGGGCCTGCCATGGTTATGATTAGGGAAGTCAGGATCTATCTGAAAAACTATTTTGTTTGTGAAACCATTTTTGACCTTGACATATGCTAAGAAGTACACAATTCATTATAGCATGGCACACTCACATACATACACACACACACACACACACACACAGAATTTTCCAAGTTAATATTTTGCTTACCATGTGTAATGTACTTTGTTCTTCTTTGTTATGTCTATTCTATCACATTCTATTATTTTACAAAAATAAAACCCTTTTTGCTATCCAATAATGTATGTTACCTGCAGTTTGAACACATTCACTTAGAATCTTCAACCTGTGCCTGGTGCACCCCTCCCCCACCCCACACCCACCCACCCTGCATCGATTTTAATGCAGGTGGTTCCCAAAGGCCATGCTTTGAGAACATTGTCAGGAGATAAAATAACTTATTTCAAGGGGTCCCTGAGCCTCTTCTGCAGAAGCCCACATCAGTGACTTGACATGTGACAGATGATGAAATATGTTTTTCATATTTCTTCTCTTACTTGATTAATGGTCAATTTCCAGAACTTTCCGTGTGACTAGTTTCAAGCTCTGGCAGCCTGGCTTGGAGCAAGGCCTCTGAGTTCCACAGGCAGCACAGGCTGTGTGAAAACAAGAATCAGCGGAGAGGAGGGTGCAGAAGAGGCCGAGAGGCATACCTGGCATTCCGGCTCTTTCCACAGTGGCATGTGTATGGGCACCGGCCCCTGTGTGCCCTCACAGCACCCATCTGATCCCTCCTGGGCATTTTTATCCTCAGGAAGTTCCAGAAAGCTTCAAAAATCAAAGTCTGGCATCACAAGTAGAAAGTGAATTTTACCTCGTGAGATAAAGACAAATGCAAAAGAAAAGAAAAAAAAAAAAAAGAAATACTAGGTCATTTTCAGTCAGATGGAATAAAAAAGAAGATTTAAACAAGATAGTCTTCTTTAAAAATATGGTTGTAAAACATACCTAAGGAAGGAAACATAGTTTTGAAGACCTTGCCGGCTTGAAGTATGGCTTTGTCTCAGAGACCTAGAATTTGCCATCCAATAAAGTCATTTTATGCCTCTCTGGCTCAGGGCCTTATCTGGGCATGGGATATGAAGGCTGCTTGCTCTTTAAGTGAGGCATGGCCATTCCACATGAAAGTGTTAGGCAAATTCGTGCTTTTGAAACAAAATTTTCTTGTGATCCTCTTGTGCAAGTGAGAGAATTTATCTCCAGCTAATTAGTACCATCAGTCAGAGAGAAAGACAGAGAGAGAGAGAGAGAATCTTTTTGGCATGCCACTAAAAATGACAATAAATATTAGCACCTTACTAAAAAACAAAATATAGGATTTCCCAGAAGCCCAGAGTGCTTTGATAAAGAATCAAGTTCTCTGCAGATTGAAGCGATTTATCCTCAGGCAATTCACCTAGAGACATTTTTCTCCAATTACTCAAGGTCTGGCAAGGAGGAAACTGGAATGACATACTCAACAGGAGATATCTTGGAAGGTCCTCTTCGTTCCTCTTTGGGATCCAACAAGGAGACAAAGTTAGAAACTAGGAAACATTTGTCTGGCTCCTCATCAGAAAAAGAGATATTTAATACCCTCTCGTATTACATGCAGCTTTGCTCAAAATAAAGCAGCTGCTTGGGAACTGATTTGAGCCCTTCCCTGTTTCAGCAGATCCATTTTTGTGTGTGGTGTGTCTTCTTCAGCCCAATCTGACTTGTCAGGCTGAGAACATATGTGTGTGCCATTCCAGAAAGAATGCACATTCATTTTCCTCCCATTTAATGTTTGAACATGATCACAGCCACCAGATGGGTCAGAAAAACAATGACAGCATGACATAAATCTTCAGAGGGTTTATCAATCTGATTGCATTGAGGAGATAAAGTGGATTTTGCTAGAAATCCAATAAACTCTCTCCACCTCAAAGAATTAGGGCTGGTGCCAATTCTCTCCTTTATTACAATCTCTGCCCTTTTGCTTTCTGTTCTTTTTTTGTGTGTGTGTCTCACTTCCTTCATATTATAAGGCTCATTTTATTCTCTAAAGATAGTAGGTGAGCCTCAGTTCTTCGAGCTTAATTAGTCAGAGAAATTGGAGACTGTATGCTGGCCAACGAATTAGAAAAGGTTTAGAGCAGGGCAGACTGGAGTTTGAATATAAGCTCTTCTCCCACCCCACAGTGTGATCCTTGAGCCTCAGTTTCCTTGTATAAAAAAATATGAGGGTAATCTTTCCAGTGGCCATGAGAGTTAGATTATTGATATGAAGCACCTAGCATGATTTTGGGTCCAATAAAGAGTGCCCGTTTATTATCTTGGACACCCAAGATTAGATTTGTTAGCTGGAAGTTCATTCTCTTTAAGGAGGCAGGAATGGTCACCAAGAAGAGAGAAACATTCTTTACCGAAGACTTTCATAATCCCATAGAATTTAACCTGCATTCTCTGATTGTAGGAATAGCGTATCCAGCTCAGTGATTTTCTCTAAGCATTGAAATGTTAAATTTGCTATTGCGTACTATTGGAAAGTTGCAAGTCATAGCTCTACATGCAGTGTTAGGCAAAAATCAAGCTCTATTACTCCATTTCACTCCAACATGATGCTTTTCAAAATATAAACAGTTAGCTCTACCAGATAGGTTCTGTTGGAACTTACCAGACCTCTGGTGATCTTACCCCCACTGTAACTCTAGCAGATAGAGATTTGTGAAATTAACTATGTACTGAAGACATCTGAGGTACAAATGCTTGCATTTTGGCCACTACAGTTAATAGCTGCTAAGGCAAAGATTTCAGTTAGGACACTGTTCTTTGCAGTTATTTTTCATTGGAGAAAGTAGATGCCATTCTTGTAATGACATTTATTTATTTATTTATTTATTTATTTATTTATTTATTTATTATTTTAAATATATTTTTATTGATTTCAGAGAGGAAGAGAGAGGGAGAGAGGATAGAAACATCAATGATGAGAGCCTCCTGCACACATCCCACTGGGAATCGAGCTCTCAACTTGGGCATGTGCCCTGACTAGGAACTGAACCATGACCTCCTGGTTCATAGGTCCACACACAACCATTGAGCCACACTGGCTGGGTTGTGCTGTGTCTCTTAATCTCCACCAGTTCTTGGGGTCTAGCACAAGGCCTGGCACAGATTTGGCAGTTTTTTAAATGTGTGAGGGAATGAATGAAGGTGTGCTGACCCCCTCGTCTCCACTTCGGGTCACTCTCCTCCAGGCTGTATTTGGGAGTGGGAAGATTGAATTTAAGGCATGTGTTAACATCAGTTAGGCTCTGATTTGGGCTTCTCTTCTGTTTATGGTGTACAGTTTCCATCTTAGACTTTTGTTTTTGTAAATCACTTTCAATCCTACTGTGCCTAAATTTCTGTTTGTTAAACTAGCTGCACACCCAGGTCTTTGAGGGTGGGAGCCCACCTAGCCCTTGCCAGCTCCCTGTTCTGCCTGTATTCCATCCCCTTCATGCTCCTTTGAGCCCAGCCTGTGATGGAGCTTTATTCTTTACTATCAGTTACTTTGGCCATTTTCCCGAGTGTCTAAGTATTGCCTTCCCCAGGTCTCTGATTCCAAGCTCTGTTGGCACTGTTTCCATCAGGAAAGTCCATCATCCCTTCCTGGACCTGCCCTGTGACAGCTGTTTGCTGACATTTCTCTCTGCGGCTTGTCCCTGTTTGGTTTGGTCAGGACCTCCCCGTGACTTAACCACAGGCCACCACTGACCGTAACCCCCACCCCAATTCATGTGCTACCTTAGAGAACATAACCAGTTCAACTAATAGGCACCTTCCACTATCCAAGCCTTTAGCTATCATTCTTCAAGGTAATAGTAGAGACAACTAAGATAAGCAAACAAAATACATGGAGGAGAAAATAAAATCTTCTAATGTAAAGAAAAGCAGCAGGCACCAGCCACATGGCCTGGAAGGGTTAGGTTATGTCTCAGGGAGGGAGGGATGGAGGGAGGGAGAGAGAGAGAGAGAGAGAGAGAGAGAGAGGAAGAAAGAGAGAGAGAGAGAGAGAGAGAGAGAGAGGAAGAAAGAGAGAGAGAGAGAGAGAGAGAGAGAGAGAAAGAATGAGCAACCTGATACATTTATCTCTGAATACTTCCATTTGTTAGTTGTTTGTTTCACTCACTTGCTAGCAGAAAACTTAAGCTTTGCTGTACTGTCATAAATGAACACACACTGAGGGGTCAACTGTGTGATAGGAAGTAGGGATATCAGTTTCCATTTAATCACTTGGTTAACTAATATAATTGAACCCCTGCTATGTGCCAGGCACTGCTCTGGCTCAGGACCCAGCCTTGAACATCTTTGCCTAAACTTTTCTCTCTTCTAAGAACTCGTAGGGAGTATTAGATTAAAGCCATTGGTGGCCATTCTTCACCCACAATACAATCAAATCCACACAACACTAAACTGTACAATAAATGAAAGAAAGCCCCCAAATGGACTGATCTGTTTCCTATGGTGATAATATCAATGATTTTGTTAAAATAGACATCAATTATCAAAATATTTCTATTTTTGTTAATGTTGCCTCTTTTTGCTAAGGACCTGAGCACCTTTTCCTGATTGGTAATCCAGTATGGCTCACGGAGAACAGAAGCAATAGACAAGCAAATAGATTTGAAGAAATAATTGCAATATAAAGACACGCCCTGTGATAGAATTATCTAGAGTGACAGGAATGTAAACAGAGTTTTCTGTGTGAACACAGCAGCCCGACCCCACCCTCCCTGTTTGCCTTCAATTCATAGACAGGGGAAATTATTTCCAGATTCAGGGCAAATGGAATGTATGAATGTGAATCATAACTCTCTCAAAAAATAAGGTAACATATGGCTGTTTAGGTTTCTGTGTGAGGTGAAGGAATGACGTTAGAAATATCTGCCTGTACTTTTGAAGTTTGTAGGTCTTGTTATTGCAACCCTGAGGTGTGAAATGTTTGCACTGGGTCTGAAATTACTGATTAGGATAACTGCAAGCTCCAAAACTGCCTTCATATGCCATTTCCCCCTTCCTCGCTAAGTTTTAGCTTACACAACTTATTCGAAGGATAGCATCAAAGGATTGTTTTATCAGTTCGTTTAGGATAATAGACTAGGGTCTAACTCCAGTCAGTAAAGGAAACTTTGCAGACTTGGAGTTAAAGTTCAATCTGTTTTTCTTGGCGAATGGCCCACGAGGGAAATAGAATTCATGGAAGAGACTTGTTGGCTGGACAGCTCTACGATCCAGCAGTTGCTATGAACAGATCACAGAATGGAATGATCAAATAAATGTTCACACACTACTGACAGCATGGAAATATTTCCTTTTCCTTGCATATCTCTTCCTTAAGTGCCGTTCTTAGTGTTCTCTCAATATAGCACGTCTCCCTCATTGTGAGTGAAAGAATAAAGGCCTTCATATGGATTCAATTCTGGTGTTCATTAGGTTAGAGCAATCAGGAATGCATTTCCCCTGGGACTCATGTTTCTGCTTCATGTTGAAGGTGATTACTTGGCATTCAGATCAGATTGGTAATGATTTCTTCTTCTCTGATGTCCAAAGACAAGAAAGAATTTGTGTCTGGTGCCAATTGTGAAATGATTGAGAACAGTAGTCAGTCAAGGTAGTGCCAGAATGCTCATCCAGGGCATAATAAGCTTGACAGTGGTCTTTCCTGCTATTGTCATCTTGGTACCAAAAAGAAACAAGGGGATCACAAGGGATAGATAGAGTAAAAGGAAAGAAATCAGGGAATGAGGATCCAAGACTATGTAATGGACAGGCTCGCTCCTGCTTGATCATCCATGGGTACTCTCTGCTGCTGTTGAAAGGAGGTCACCTCTGGACACAACCCCATTGTTCCTGAGTGCTGGGCATGCACTCTGCTGCCCAAATAGAGTCCAGCCTATGCTCATGTGAGAGGTGTGCTGGGAATGGAGACTGGCTGGTGTGTAGAGAATGACACCACTCCTGATCCGTGGTCCCCCTATGTCCAGTCCCCTTGTCTGGGCTCTGCTGACCTCTCTCCACTTTGTGTCTCACTCTGCTTAGTCCAGAGAAGTTTCCTGGTGTTCAATAGAAGCTTTGTTCCCCTTGAGTCCCCACCCCCAAACACACACACACGAATCTCCTGTCAAACACACACATATTCTTTCCAACTTATTATTTTGGCACAGTTATCATTTCAAAAGTATTATCTCACCACTATCACTTTCTTCTATCATTCCATAGGGCTTATGGGGGAAGAATAAGCATAAAAGTGTCAGCAAAAAATGCACATATGTCCAGATATGATAAACCTATAAGGAGGTAAGATGTTTTTTTTAAAAAAAGGAATTGAGAAGTGAGAAATACAATTGAAATTCCTCAAACATATAATGATAATAATAGCTAACACCCAAAGAGAAATTCCAGGCACTGTTTGAGAGTTTTGCTTACATTAGCTCATTTAATCCTCACAATAACTCTACGGATTTGGTACAATTATTCTATTTTTAACAGATAAAGAAATTGAGGCAGGGATGTTAAGCACTTACTTTTAGACCTGGATTTGAGCCCAAGAGTCTTGTTTCAGAGTGTGTGTACTTAATCAGGACTACACGTGAGGATAGCATTCACAGGTTTGGGCAAGAGAACACTGTGCATGATAGGAAAACCATGTGGATTTGGATGCAGATGTCTCTGCTGCTGGACAGTCACTTAACTAATTTGAGTCTCAGTGTCTTCATTAGAACATAGAGATATTGTTCCTGCTAAACAAAGTCTTGTGTTCAGAGAAGACTTTCATGGGAAGGCACCTAGCTCTAGGCCTGGTGTAGAATGGGCATGCAATGGTGTTTTCTTTTTCCCTCCTGCATCCACACAAGTCCTCACGCATTAGATGCCATCTTCGGTATATTGGTGCATGGCAGAGACAATACTAGTAGTGTCTGCTCTTAGGTAAATCTTTCATTTATTTAAAAATATTGAGGGTTGTGACTTGTACAATAATGGCTCCCAAAAGATGTCCATGATGTAGCCCCCAGAACCTGTGAATTTATTAGCATTATGGGGCAAAAGAGACTTTGCCGATGGAAGAAAGGGCTTGCTAATCAGCTAAACTTAAAGTAGGGCAGTAGTCCTGGGGTATTCTGGTTTGCCCAATAGACACACATGGACTCTTAAAGATGGAAGAGGAAGGCAGAAGAGTCAAGTGTGAGAGGGGCCCATCCACCGTTATTGGCTTTGTAGATGAAGTAGGTTATGAACTAGGAATTGCAGATGGCTCCCAGAGGCCGGGGATGGCCCTCAGCTTACAGCCAGCCAACAGGACTCAGTCTTACAATCACAAAGCACTGAGTGAACTTGGAAATGGCTTCATCCCCATAGCCTCCTGAAAGGGACACAGTGCTGCTGACACCTTGATTTTAGCCTGTGACACTCTAAGCCAAAGTCTCGAGCTGAATCAAGATGTTCCTGGTCCTTGGGCCTACAGAACTCTGGGAATTTGTGGGAATTTGCTACCATGGCAAGAGAAAACTAATTCAAGTATCTAGTTTGTCCCAGGAACTCTGCTAGGTACTGGGACTACAGCTGCAAGCTACACAGATTGCTACCTGGTCAACAGGCTCACCAAAGTCCCAAGATCAGCAGAGGCAATTTCTCTTTCAATCTTGTTTGCCAACAGTCCCTAAAGCAAACAAGCAAAATTGCTTGTTGGTGTGTGCCTCAGGCTCCACAGCTGTCAGACACTTGTAGCCACACAGGGTTTTTCTCTGGAATTGAGGTGTAAACACTTGTAAGCTGTTTCCCATATGGTCCTCAGATGACCTGTGAAACTCAACCACCTCCTGACACTGAAAGGCCTGTCTCCTCCCAAGATGTGGCTGTGCCCTGTGCTCACAGATGTGGTTTGGGAAGATGCTGCCTCAAGCTCAGGGGGAGCACTTATTTGATGGGATCATTAGTTACCCAAATCAGTTTTTAGAAAATGTCTCCATGTGTCTTTTCTTACTGTGGCCCCTTTTCACATTCTTTAGGCAATGGTAATTATCAAATGAAAGAAAGAATTAAAATGTAAAAGACAACAAAAGTGTTCTTATTGTACTGATCTCAAACAAATTTGAGATCATCAGACAATTGGTTGCAACAAACCAAGGTCACATGCCAACAAATGCAATTATCTAAAAATACAAAACACTGCCCTTAGCAAACAACCTTAAGAACTGAACAAATATTTAGTTTTCCCAGCATCTGTTGAAAATCTATACGAAAGATCTTCGACAAACTGAACAATGCCTAAGAAACACTTGGGCTAAATATCTGAAAAGAAATTATTCATATTTACTAAAGAATTACATAAATCAAAGTCACACTTAGGGGAACATCATCTACATGGAGCAGTTTCCTCCTGGGACGGGCTTTTCCTGACCATCTTGTCTGATTTATGGTACTAAGTAAGTCTCACTTCATCCTTTGTATTTTCTTTAAAAGGCTTAACACTGTTTGGCATGATCTTATTTACATGTTTTGTTCATTGTCTCTTTCCCTTTCTAGAATGTGAGGTTCACGAGGGCAGGACCTTTTCTATCAGTTGAGATGTGGGTCATGCTTCTGCCACCTACTGTAATTGTCCTCTGGAGAATCCCTGACCTTCCTCTGCCTGTGTATTTTTCAGGAAGTGGAAGCTATCCTGTGTGTCAGTCTGGAAGCATGTGCAGACACAGCCCAAACCAAACAGCACATTCCATCGGCTGGCTAGACAGAAAAGGGTTGTTTTGTGCACACTACGTCACGCCTACCAGGATAAGTGTGATCTAATTCTAGGACTTTTGTTTGAGCTTTTCCGCTGTCTTAAGCCTGAGAGGATGTGGGGGCCAAACTTGCTGTTACCAATCTACCCTCACACAGATTTTATCAGATGGGATGGAAGGCAGAGCTCAGAGATGAAGGAAAGGGAATTCTAGTGGGATAATGCAGCCCTAATTCCTGAGGTGTCCAATTCAGCACAACCATGGAGGTTTTACTTACATGGACCAATAAATATTTTTCTTAAAACAAACTGAATTTTAATTGGTAATCTAGATAAGCCAGAGAAATATAAGGTACTATGAAATTAACCTGGGCACAAAACAACTGCAATTGAAAAATTGTGTGTGTATGTATTTGTTGGTGGGGGTGTCTACCAGCCACTCATCATCCTGTGTCTTAGTTCAATACATTTAGAAAACAGGAGAAACAATATAGTATATTTGCTCCTCCCTGAAATCACAAGTAAAATCTCTGACTTGTGACTTTGGAAGCTGTATAATATTTATATTTTACCCAAGTTGACAGCTCTAAACTGAATATCATCAAACTTAATGCAAATTATTGATGAGGTACATTAGTTTGAGGTCACATGATATTTCAATGTTTTGTTACTACTTTCCTGCTTATCCAGTTTACTATGAGATGACTAATGGATGTAATTTACCAAAAAAGTGCCAAAAACTCTGAACATAATTACTTCTGAATGTTCCATGAAGGAAAATTGATTGATTGATGTGTTGCAATGAAAGAGACAAGATAGCTGCATTGCTGGGTATGTAGTGGGTGTCGGGGGTAGAGTAATCTAACCAGTACTATATCTCAACCTGTGTCTCATTGAGCTGTTTCTTTCAAAATTTAAATGTGAAAAAAATAAGAAGAAAGGAGAACAGCCTGTATAGATAATGATGGTGAGGCAAAAGAGCTGGCCTGGAAAAGGAATCTTAATTCCACTAGATTATCAGGAATTAGAAAGAAAATCAGGAATTAGTCATCAATCTTGCTCTTGAGCATCCCCTGGGCACATATTGAAGCTTTAGTTATTTATTAGTGAGGACTCTTTGGTTGGGTCATAGATGAGAGCAAGAAAACTTATTTGGAAGTTCAGGCCTTGATAATCTTGAAAAACTCATGGAAAGGAGAAAAGCAGAGATGTTGTGGGGACAGATATTTAGGAAATACATCCAAAGGTATGTCCTAAACAGAGTGCAGCAGTTTTGAAGGGGATCTCGGCAAACACCACAAGTATCTTCAGCAAATGTCCCAAATTACTTCACACAAGATTCATTTGTGACCAAGATGTTGTACTAGCTAGGGAAAGGTTGAAGTTTCAGAGGACTGGCTAAACACCCCGGCAGGTGTTGGAGACCTGGCCCAGGCAGACCAGTGCTTTATTTCCCCTGTTTGGAACAAGCATCTCAGCGAGAGGGGGAAAAGACATGAATCTAGTAAACAAGAATGAAAATATCAAGATTGATTCAGCACTGAACCAGTAAACAACTGACTTGAAGTTCCTCTGATTCCATACATGTAATAGGAGTTAAATGGCTTCAGAGGAAGAAAGTGTAAATCATCCGAGAGATGCAAAACAAAACAACAATGAGGTACCACCTCACACCTGTCAGAATGGCTATCATCAACAAATCACATAAGGATAAATAGCAAAGATGTGGAGAAAAGGGAACCCTCATACACTGCTGGTGGGAATGCAGACTGGTGCAGCCACTGTGGAAAACAGTATGGAGTTTCCTCAAAAAATTAAAAATGAAACTTTCATTTGACCCAGTGATCCCACTTCTAGGAATATATCCTAAGAAGTCAAGAAACACCAATCAGAAAGAATTTATGCATCCCTATGTTCATAGAACAATTTACCATAGCTAAGATTTGGAAACAGCCTAAGTGCCCATCAGCAGATGAGTGGGTTCAAAAATTGTGGTACATTTACACAATGGAATACTATGCAACTGAAAAAAGAACATTTGCAACAGCATGGATGGACCTGGAGAGCATTATGCTAAGTGAAATAAGCCAGTCAGAGAAAGATAAATATCACATGATCTCACTCATATGTGGAATCTAATGAACAACATAAACTGATGAACAAAAACAGATGCAGAGACAAGAAGCATTGAACAGACTGTCAAACCTCAGAGGGAAGGCAGGGAGGGTAATTGGGTGGGAAGAGATCAACCAGTGAACTTGTATACATATATGCATAACCCATGGACACAGACAATAGGGTGGTGAGGGCCTGGGATGGGAGGGGGCGGGCAGGCTGGGAGAGGTCAATGGGGGAAAATACTTTCAACAATAAAGATTTTAAAAAATAAAGGTGGTAATACAGAAACAACATTTAAAATAAACATCACTGTAACCTGTGGGGGAAAAAACAAAATAAAAAAACAACAACAACAAAGCAAGAAAGTGTAAATTGGGGGTCACTGTGGAAAATGTGGCCTTTACCCATCAGATCCCAGGCTTGGTCAATGGAAGGCTGGCAGATGAGGGACAGCCACCATGGAGAGACTAGAGAGATATGCAAAGACATACAGCCTGACGAAGTCTAGCAATAAGTCATAAGATGGAATGTGGATGGCTGGGCAGAGTAACCCATTAGGAGTTGGCAATAAGCAAATAGCAGAGGTGCAGAGAAGCATGTGGTCTCAGGAAGGTAGAATACAGGACTCTGGACTTGAGAGCTTTGGCTAAACAAGGCAAGGCAAGGACTCTTGGTTTTAAAATGATTGGAGTAGGGAGTAAGACCCTAAGAACAAAGGACAAATATGGAAGAATTAGATAAATGTTGTCTCTTAATCTCAAGCACAAGGCAGGGCCAGGTAGGGATCTGCAATAGCTGAGCCTTATTTCTGTGCTGTTTTGCACATATGGACAATGTAAAATATCAGATCTGCAGACCAGAGAGCCATATAGGCAAATAGGGCGTAAGTTCATTATAGATCTTTATTCCTCAAAGTTCTGTTCTTGGCCATTCTCTCTTCCCTTTGGATGAGTTTTCATTCATGGTTTCAGCTTCCAGCTATATAATGGGACTTTCCTCATCTCTCTCTCTCTCTCTCTCTCTCTCTCATCAATTTTATCTATCTATCTATCTATCTATCTATCTATCTATCTATCTATCTATCTGTCATCTATCTATATTGCATGTTAAAAATTGTCCTCAAGTGTCCCTGGGATGTCTTGGACCACAACAAGGGATTTAGGAAGCTATCTTGAAAGACTACCCTGTTGGAGATGAATTATTTATGTGTTCTAATTACTCACTCATCTATTCATCTAACCATCGAAAGCCTATTTATTTAATGGAACTGATAGAATCCTGGCTTTTGTGAAACTTAAAATCTAGAACTACCGTTTCATTTCTTAGTCTTGAATCTCATAAACATTTCAGATTCAGTGTGTTCTGAAATCATGTTACATTTATGAAAACACAATTTATTGTATAGTATGGTTGGTCTGACATGTTGCATATTTCAATGGCTTTTCATTAAATAAACAACTTTTTGATCTGAGAAAGCTTAATAAAAGTGTCCAACAGTTTCCATGACTTCATTGAACTAAACTTCTGTACCATGACATCTTTCAAGCAGTCTATAAATTAGTGATTCTCAAATAAAAATAATAACAACTCTTAAAAATAACTTTATTGGACCTGGCAAGTGTGGCTCAGTGGTTGAGGGTTGCCCTAGGAACCAAGAGGTCACTGGTTCGATATCAAAAATTACCTTTTTATATTATTAAATATTTTTCTATAGTATAATTTTAGTGTCTATCTACAATCCAATCCTATATATGTACTGTAATTTATATAACCAATCTCATATTGCTTACATATATGTTATCTCCAGTATTTTCTCTGTTATAAATAATGATGCAATAAACATTGCATAGTTATCTTTGTGTACATCTATGACTATTTTGTCAAAGACAAATTCCTAGAAGAATTTATGGGTCAAAGGATATGCAAAAGTTTCAATGCATTTGCTATATGTAGTCTCAAATTTCATTCCAGAAAAATTTTACCCCAAATTTATGATTTACAATTATGATCAATTCCTTATTAAGTTATGAACCTGACTATATAGCTCTCCTGATAATTTGATGAAATTGAATAAGTTGTTAAACCTTCTATTTTCTTTTCATTGCATGCATCCAAACTTTTAAGTAAAGTATTTAATATTCAGAGCAAACATCTGAAATCTGGTGATTAGCTTCTACTAGATTATATATAATGTGTATTAATAGATAAAAGTATTTTCAAAAATTTATGGACTATATCAAGTAGCCTGAGTCTTGATGTCAGGTTAAGCTCATGATGATTGGACTTTTAGGTGGTAGTGGAACATGGAGGATTTTGTAGCTCTAAGGAGTTCATGTTTTCATAGTAGTTCTGGTTATAACAAGCTTTGTTTCCTTAGCCATCTAGACAGAAAGCAGACGAAATTGGTAGCTATTCCCCAAACCCCTTATTGTTCTTCTTGGCTCATGTTAAAGCCAGAAGTTTTTGAAATTTCAGAATGTAGGTTATGCAATCTCTTTTCTTGCCCTTTATTTTTAATTCCTTATGGCACATCTTTACACATTCTTCCTAATTTCTCTACTGTCCCCAAAGCAGATCTCTAACTTTTTGCAATCTCTTTGACTGGAAAGAGCTCACTTTTTGGTGGGGAAATGTGGTGGATTAAACATGGTCACAAGTTCTTTGCTGCTCCTCCCATTAAGTAGTGGAGTCTGTCCCTTTCCTCTTGAGTTAGGGATGGCCTTGTGACCTTCTTTGATCTATGAGAAATGAAGAAAGTGATTCTCTGCAAGTTCAAGGCTTAGCCCTTAAGGAGTCTAGCAATGTCTACTTTTCTGCTCTTGGAGTACAGCTGCCATGCTGTAAAGAAGTCCAAGACAGACAACTGGATGATTAACCATCGTGTGGAGAGAGGCCTTGGAGAATGAGAAGCCACCTTCGATGTTTCAGCAGTAGGTGTACTCCTAGCTGAGTGCCACTATACAAGTGACCTCAGTTACCACCAGTGGAATCCAGTTGGTTCATAAAATCTTGAGAAAAACCTTTTAAAAAATTGTTGTTTAAACTGGTAATTTTGGGGGTGATATGTTATTCAGTAATAAATAACTGAAACAGAAAGATAAATAAATGTTCAACTTCAATTCACAATAATATTGGCTATAAAAGAAATACGTGGTAGAACATAAGTGGATATCAACAATTTTCTAGAGAAGTCAGTAAAGGATTCTATAGAGAAAATGGCACTTGACTTGAATTTTGTAGAATGAATCAGCAGATGAGGGGGAGGGATTTTTAGATGGAATGAGCAGCCTGAAAGATGACTTGGAGGCATGAAATAATGGGACACCCTCAAGGGAGCTGATCACCTAATATTGACAGAAGTTTAATCCGATGGTAGAGCATTTCCATGTAAAATCGGGAGAAATAATAACAGTGATTTGACACTTTTCTTTGTTTCCTTTTTAAATTAAAATTTTTTTCAATTACAGTTTACATTCAATATTATTTTGTATTAGTTACAGATGTACAGCATAGTAGTTAGACAATCACATACTTTATAAAATGTTCCCCTAATATTTCCAGTACCCAATTATTACAATAATATTGACTATATTTCCTACGCTGTACTTTGCATCCCCATGACAATTTTATCATTACCAATCTGTAGTTCTCGATCCCTTTACTGTTTTACACTTTTCTTTCTTGTATATCTTTAATCAGGAGAAAAGACTCAGTGGCCGACACATTTCACCTATTCACATTTGACAGAGCCAAACATTTTCTCAAGTATTACTAGACAAAAGGAACTGCTTTTGTTGAAAGCAATGTCTGATCCTCATTTACGATCCTAGCTAAATGATTAATTCATTCCAGAAATGAAAACAAAGGCGCAGTCATATTATAAACATGAATTCCTCAAGAAACTCATCTATGGACCACCTAGGAGGCTTTTGGGGACCACCAGTCAGGATTGGCCTGGGAAGATTATTACGTGGTTGGAGTTTATCTTGGTGTTCCCGGCCTCCCATCACTGTGTTGTCTTCAATCTGGTGTCTCAGTAGCACCAGGTTCTCATCTTCTCTATGAAATTCTGCTTCCCAGAAAGGATCAGATACACATGTTCTTACTTAGAAGCATGATCGCAGAAAGAGGGGTATTGCCACTCTCCAAGAGAGATGCCAATTTTATTTTAAAGACAAGAGTTTAAGCTAAAGGAATGTTTCTGTGATGGTGGATTTTTTTCTTTGACAAGAGATTCGGAGTGAAAGAATTTGGAGTTGTGGAAAGGGAGAGGAAATGCTGCCTTCTCAATTTTCCTGTAATCACATCTTGCTAAGAGATTGCTTGTGCCCCTCAAAGTTGATCCATTCCAGGAGTAAGGGAAGAAGTCTGCCTGCTATGTTCGAGCACAAAGCTAGGTGTGGTGAAGAATGCAATAGTTAAAGACAGTCCCTTCCCTCACAGTCTAATAAAAGAGATAAGAATTGGTGATGGATGACAATAAAGCAAGCTAGAATACATTATAAAGACATACAAACTGTACTATATGGGGGCCCCATAAGAAGGACGAATAATTTATTCCTTTGTGAGTCACACAAGTAGAGTTGGGGCAGGGAAAGGGGGCGAGCAAGAGAAAAAGTCTGGTCAATATTTTCAACCCTATATAGGAAACATTAGAAATGGAAGGTCATGAAGTTAAGTCACTTCCCAAGGTCACCTTGCTAGTAACTGGCATGGGTGGAACTTAAGGTAAGTGGAGGCATGTAGTGGGAAGTAGGGTGGAGGTCAGACTTTAATTCCAGGCTAAGGAGTTCGGTTTAATATTCTGGAAATAAGAGGAACCATTGAAGGTCTCTTGATTGTTTGTGGGTGGAGTATGTTGGTGGGTGAAATATAATATGATACATATTTAAGATGGTTTCTTTGATATCGTGAAGGACAGATTAGGAAGGAAAGAGATTGCAACTGAGGAGACATTATAATGGTTTATCCACCCAATTATCCCCATTCAACGAAAGTTTAATCAGTATCTACTCTTTTATGGTAACTTTTCAGGTAGCTGGCTTCTTTGCAGCTAATGGAAACTGAGAGGACCAAGAAGTCCACATATGAGCCTCTGTGCTTTTTTTAGATAGAAAATGTCTACTCATGTTTCCAAATGAACCTCATCTCTTCCCATTTGATACTTCCAAATGTTACCCATGTTCTATTTTAGTCTGGCCCAGCTATAATAAAAATGTCAACATTATTATTGCTATTTTGCTTTTATATTTTATATTAATTCTGGTCCTCTTATGCTATAAAGCATGCTGGGTTGGCTTGCTTTGGGACCTGGAGTCTAATTCCATTTCGGCTTCTTGCTAACTCTATGCCAATTATTCTACCTTCCTGGTTTCAATTCTTTCATCTGCTAATTGGAAATAGTAAGTCTCACCCTATTTATCACATGTATAAAAGTGCTTTGTAAATTCAAAAGTGTCATAAGGGATAAGTAGTAGGAATTTAGGGTTGTTTAGAAAGAATCCTGTAAGCAGTGTCTGGAAATAGCACCTTGTGAGTTAACATTAAAATCTGTTGTTTCAAATCCTTTCCATTGATGTACATTAAATATATACCTAGTAAAATACATGGTATTGGATGTCAACAAAGCATTCGTTTTTCTCGAACAAGAACAGACTTAGCATATTTCCAGGCAGTTTTGAGCTTATGAATTTTTCCCATGACTGCCACAACTTGTTCGTGTCTGAAAGAATGATTACATACAAGAAACATTCATGCATTGAGAAAGGGAAGACTGACAAGTGAACACTCAAAGATTCCAGGTCCAGGAACAACTGATTCCAAGGTTTTAAATATCAGAGACACATATGCTAGAGGTGACATGCACAATGGAGCCGTGGAATAGTAGTGTGGGAAATCCCAGATCCAATTATTTCTCGGAGGGTCTCCAAAATAAAAGTTCACTGACACAAGCATACTTGCCATACATTTTTCTCTCGGCTACTGTTCTAAGCTGCTTCCAGACACAGGAGGGAAATGGAGAGTGGACTCCATTATCTGCAGGACTCATGCAAGCAAGCAGGAAAGGCTCATTACATCCTAATTAATTCATACAAAATCAGTTATGTTTGACTTATTTGTGTTGGCTGTCTATATTGATTGGATTCATTGTATAATTGCTAAACTGGTGAAAGATGAAAGGATATTGTTCACTTAGGAAACAACAAAGACATAATTTGTGGGTGTGTGTTGCTTCTATTTCCTCTGTAAAGTTAATCAGGTTTAATAAGACAGTGGGACCAACTCCTGCCAAAATAACACAAATGAAATGTTTAACAGTTATTGAGTCTCCAACCATATACCAGGCTGTTTCTTGATTGGAGGGGCATGTTTTATACATAGAAACAAAGCAAATCACCACTCTCCACACCCCCAATGACAAATTATTGGCTCTCTGTACAGTTGTGAACTTGTGAATACCTTATGATGAACAAAATTTGGCTTTTTATTAGATTTCTCCTCGAATAGATTAGAAATAGTTTACAGATCTCCCCAAATCCCTCCTAAATCATTCTTCACCTTGAAAGAATGTCTTTATTTAAAGCTGCTATTTCAGGTGATATTCTCCTGTCACTCAGAATTTTAGAGTTAGGCTTCTCACAATCATTAAAATGCCAGAGAGTCACCACGAAACTCTCACCTGTATCTGTAGGCGTAAAACTGTTCAAACACATACGGCTTTTTAGATATGTTACTTCCAGGCAAGATCAGGTTTTTTAGTGAGTGAGCTCTTTTCCCTGCAGCCTCGATTTAGCACGGGAATGTGATTTGTAGCACAGCATATAACGTGGGAACCGAGGACCTCTCAGTGTATCCATTGTGTCTCAGGGGATTGAATGAACTCCCTGATGAAAGCACGGTCATCTCCAGACAAGGGGGAGGGGGAGGGGGCGGGGAGGAGATCAGCACTGACTTGCAGTCATCTGTCTGGGTCATTGCTGGAGTTGAGCTGATCTGAAATAGGGTTCTAGCAAACTGTTAACTCAATGATATGGCTCAGTGGGCCCTATTTTGTGTTTTTCTCCACTTTAAGTGGGGGGGGGGGGGGGGGGGAAGGGAGGCAAATATTTTATGCTGGTTCAGCAGCAATAGTTCCTATCTCAGATGGCTTTTTGACTAACATAATTGCTTATCAGTTGTCAGTGCTGCTGTGAATTCTCTCTCATTTAGCCTTCATGCTGTAAGGAACTTCAGGTGTAATCTCTAGCAGGCACCTTCACCCCGTTATCAGAGGCAAATGCAAGGGCCAAGAGGCATTAACGGACATAGAGCTGCAGCAGAGCCAGTTATTTTGACCTTAAGTCTACCGTTTGTAGACTTTTCCAGAAATTATGATGTGAACAGAACAGAATGGCTACCTCTGTCCTTTGAGATTCTGAAATCAGTGTTCTTTATTCTCTACAAATATAAATGAGTTATGCCCAATTAAAAATAGCTGCAAATACTACTCTGGAAGAACTTTTTATGGAAGAATAAGGTTATATGTTATCTATCATGACACAATAACATACCCTAAAATTTAACAGCTTAAAGCAAAACACATTTAATATCTCACTGTTTCCGTGGCTTAGGAATCTAGAAGTATCTAGGAGTGGGGTCCTCTGCTTCAGGTATCTTACAGTCAAGGTGTTGTCCAGGACTGTGATTTCATCTGAAGGCTGGCCTGGGGAAGAGTCCACTTTTAAGCTCACTCACATGGATGTCGGCAGCATTCAGAACTTTGTGGGCTGTTAGACTGAGGACCTTGGTTCCTCACAGGCTGTTGGCTGGAGGCAACTCTCAGGTCCTTGCCACATGGGTCTCTTCAACATGACAGCTTGCGTTCTAAAAAACAGCAAACAAAGAAGACACGAGAAAGAGAGAATGCTAGCAAGACACAAGCAACAGTTCTTTATTACCTAGTCTTAGAAGTGACCTCCATCACTTTCGCTGTGTTCATATTCATTAGAAGTAAGACCCTAAGCCCAGCCCATTTTCAAGGGGAAGGGACCACACAAGGGTATGACTGCCAGGAAGAGGGAAATATTAGAAGCATTTTAGAAGATTGACTATCACAGAGGTCTTGTCCTGTGTGTCACATATTTAACCCACAGAAAGCCTCATTTACTTTGGTTTGCTAGAGTTAATCACAATGCACTGTAATGGGTTTAATTCATGTAATTGTTTTTAAAATACAGATAGGAATGAAGTGTGGATAATCCCCCTCCACCTCTTTCACCCTGTTCAATTCCTAGCCTCCCACCCTGAGGCAGCCAGAGGGAAACTGGGTTCACAGGAAGTGCTTCAGGCTCTGCAGCGTCCTTCCAGGTCACAAGCCTGGAGAGGGAAGCGTGGAGTGGCTGTGTTTGGACTTTAGCATCGAGGGAGTTGGGTTTGAATTCTGGTTTCACTTCTCAGTAGCTGAGGGATCTTGAACAATATCACCCTGAAACTGTTTCTTCATCTGTAAGATTGGGCTACTGGTAATTATTCCTGCATACTAGGGATAATTTTGTTTTTACACTAGGCCCCTTTGAACATGAGAGTTTTCATGCACTTGATATTTGGGGTCATTTAGTCTACTAGCTCTTTATATTTCTGTAAATTCAGGTCAAAAGCAATACCTATCCCAGAGGAGGAAACACAATGTATGTTGAACTGCTTAGCACAGTGGTTGCCACATGGTATATACTTAATAAATATTAACTTTGATTACAATAGCATCTCTTCACTACAGTACCTTGAAAAAGTTACTTAAACTCTATTCATTCATAATAATAATAGTAGCTACTTCTCAGGAGTGTTGTTAAGTTTACTGGTAATGTGTTAAAACATATAAAGGGCTTAAAACAGTACCTGGAACATGATAAGTGCCCAGAGAATGTAAACAAACATTAATATTATTTTTTTGTAAAATATTTTTAAAGTTGATTTTAGAGAAAGAGGGAGGGAGAGGGAGAGAGAGAAACATCGATTTGAGAGAAAAACATCAATTGGTTCCCCCACACACATATCGTACATACCCCAACCGGGGATCTAACCCAAAACTTGGGTATGTGCCCTGATGGGGAATCGAACCTGCTCCAACCAACTAAGCCACACTGGCCAGGGGTAATATTATTAATTTAATGTTTTGTCAGTGTTTGTTTCTGCTATAGAAGATCCTTACCTAATATACATGCTTAATACAATTTTTACATTATATTATCTTATACATGGAATGTGTTATATATGACATCAGTTGCCAACCGGTGGTCCACAGACCACTGGTGGTACATGAGGTCCGAAAGGTTGGCAACTGCTGATATATAATATGACATATAATAAATTATTTGCATTATAATATCTATATATATAAAAGCCTGAGCAACTGTTACTACTGAACAACTGGAACGGCTGGAATGACCAGTCAACCAGTTGCTATGACGATGCACTGACCACCAGGGGGAAGACGCTCAATACAGGAGCTGCCCCCTGGTGGTCAGTGTGCTCCCACAGCCAAACTCCCGCGGCCCCTCCCCGTGACCGACCGGACCCCTGATGGGCCTCAATCTCCGGCCAGGCTGAGGTACCCCGCCTGTGAATGAATTCGTGCACCGGCCTCTGGTATATTATATTATTGCATTCTTGTGTTGTTCAAGAAAAAAATACTCTTGCAGGTCTAGCACACTATCTGCTAACATTTATTTAGAAGATAATCATGGTCCCTTATCCATTATAGGAAGTATATAGAACCAGCCTTTCCAAAGTAGATGTTTGCTTGGATTTAAAATTGCCAGCACTTATGTTACTTCCCTCTGCAGGTAATCAGAGAGATTATACTGTGAAGCAGGGCTTAAGTGAGGGGCACTACCACCCACCGAAGTGAGATTTGATTGAATTGTGTGTCTTCTCAAAGCTTTATTTTTTTAAGCATTAATCTGACATTTTAGATTATTCCTCAATTAAAAAATTAAGAAAAGTACTTATTAGTGATGACACAAATAAATATCTTTTATTATTTAAGAAAAAAAAGCCTGAAAAGTACTGTTAACAAAGAAAGAAAACTCTGATCCCATATGCCCACCTTTTTAAAACCTCTGCTAACAAAAGCCAGAGACTGATTTAGCCTCTGCACACATACACAGGGGAGGAATGAAATGTGAGAACCAAATATTTAAAAAATAGTTTTCTTTTTTGCCTGCTGTCCACTCATACATCATGTGTGTGATGAGCCTGAGGTCCCCGATGACAATGTGTGAAATATACATTATGCTATCACATTCCAGTGGCCTTTTGTTCATAGGTAATCTTTTTGGTTCCAGGTGCTTATCTCTTTGCTTGGTTAGCATTTCGGTCACCAGAATGAATGGACACACATGTACTTTGATGTCTATTTGACTTGCCTTCTTCTTGAATAGTTGGTGCAGAAATGTGGTCCTGCTATAATCATATCAAATTCACCCATTATCCTCAGAGAAACGGGCCGGTTTTCTTCCCTGGAAGGTAGTTCTATAACCAGGGACACTCCAGGACAATGATGAAAATTAGAGCACTTAAACAGCCAACAAAGAGTATTCAGAGCAATATTTGGTGAGAGAGAGAGAGAGAGAGAGAGAGAGAGAGAGAGAGAATGAGAGCGAGAGTGTGTTCATGAAAGGGAGGGGGAGAGAGGAAGAGAGAGAGGAGAAAGAAAAATCCTTTTGTAAATAGTCATTGAAGTACAACATCAAATACTCTGTGTTTCTGGGAAGAAAGCCTCTATGTAAAAAAAGTAGCATCTCTCCAGTAAGTTCTAAATTAAGTTAATATAAAAACAAATCGAAGCAGAGGGCCAAGTCTGCTTTCTCGAGGCCACTGTGAGAGTAGGACTCTGGCAACCGTTGCCGTGAGAAAAATCGGTTGATTGTGGGAACCTAATGATTTCTCTGGATTTATTTCTGTCTCAGATATATGGTGAATCAGGGCATCACATCGCCATTTCTCTCTTGCTCTCCCTCTCTTTAATCTTCCTTTAATGTTTTCCTCTGTTATCTTAAAGTAAAAGAAATAAAATCCCCCAATATTCCTGTCTGTGGGAGCCCAAAAGCAAGTATGTAGATTTGTCACAGGCCAGTCAGTGCACTGGAGTTAGGACAGAGCTGGAACAGCTCAGGTGTCTGTAATGTAGATGAAAGGGGGTGCCCAGCTCAAAAGAGAATGTTTTTCTCTGACTATACCTCAGGAAAGGTCAAATAGGATTAAATTTTTTAAGTTGACCAGAACAAAGATAGATGACTTAATTTTCAGTGCAAATTTGGTTATGTCAAACCAAGTAGCACCAGGAATATGATCGATTAACCTCTGGAGAGTCAATGGCATATTTCATTTCATTCCCTTTGGTGTCACCATGGGCACTGGGCTGTCTTTCAGGATGATGGATTTACAGGGATTTCCAAATGTCTATTAATGCCCTTCACCCACTTTGCTGAGATCAGTCATCTGAGCAAACAGTTTGAAGATTTTGTAGGAAGATGCTGTAAAGGAGTCATTGGTTTCTCTTGTTTGTAGCAGTTATTATGAATATGGGTGGAGAGGAGACTAGAATTCAAGGATTGATGTTGTCAAAAATGAGAAATATTTGACAGTCTTAGATTCTCTGAAGCCTTCAAATAAAGATGGCTATGTTGAAGATGATCTTTATTTTCCTACATATTTTCTGGAAGTACATTTTTCTATAGTTTTCTTTATACATGTTTTATTTTATACTAGAAGCCTGTTGCACGAAAAGATTTGTGCAATTGGCCTTCCCTTATCCTGGCTGCCGGCACCAGTTTTCCTCCGGCACCCAGGACCCAGGCCTTCGCTCTGGCCGGAGCTGCCTTCAGTCTTCGCTCTGCCGCTTCGAGCCTACGTGTGCAAATTAACCACCATCTTTGTTGGCAGTTAATTTCCATATCTCTCTGATTAGCCAATGGTGGGCGTAGCAAATGTACGGTCAATTTGAATCTTTGTCTATTATTAGATAGGATATTTCCACATGCTTGGCAAGTTATTAAAATCCCAAATTCTCTGTCCCTGATCACAATGGAGTTGGTATGAAGGAATGTGTAAGAATAAAAACAAAATGGAGAGTGTTTAGGGAGAATAACAATCACTATGGAAAATAGTGGTAATTTCTAACCTAGATGTTCTGAACTAGAGTTGGGGAAGGGGCAGCAGGGAATGTGTCAGCTGCTAAAATCTTCTCTAAAAATGGAACTGAAGACCATGACTGAAAACTGTAATTTTCATTTCCAATGGAAACAACATTTAAAATGAATAAGATACATAGGTACAATTATCTATTAAAAGATTACTATATATTAGGGATAGTCATAGTTAAAATGATCATTTTGGACTGTCTACCCTGAATACAGTATATGAAGGGGCGGGGCAAATATCCACAAAAACTGTTACCATGTGATAAAATCTAAATGGCACCATACACTATAGGGAAGATAGTAAGGGGTGGACTGATTCTACTAAGAAGGAAGAAGAGGGAGATGGAAGGAAAATGAAGATGACCTCACTAAGGGGTGGAAGCACGAGCTTGGCAGTGTGGGTAAGATTTAGCCTTTCAAAGAACAATAGTAGTAAATGAAGGAGAGAGTTATGAGGAGGAGGAGAGGATGTGAGTGATAATAAGCTCATTCATTCAACAAATATGTTTAGTGTATGTATGTGCCAGACACTGTTCTAGCATATTCTAGCAGTGTTCTGGTATAAACATGTACATGTTCCTCAAGAAACTTAGTGAAGAGATAATGAATGAGATAGATAATATTAAATGCCAAGGAGGAAAATAAAGCAAGGGAGGGGAATAGGAAGTTTGGGGAGGGTTAGGACTTTTAGCTGGGTGGCCAGGAATGTTTTCACTGAGGACCAAATTTTGACTGGGGACCTGAAGGGAGTGAAGGAGCAAGTCATGTTGCTCCCAGGGAAAGAACATTCTGGACAGAAGGAACAGCACATGCAAGGGCCCCGAGGTGGGAATAGGCCTGGGAGAGTGCAGGGGTGGCTGTGGTTTGCCTTTTCTCTGAGTGAGGTGAGACGATGCTGGAGGGTTTTGAGCAAAGGTGTGACAAGGTCTGACATGATTTCACAGGATTTCCTTAGCTACTGTGTTGATAACCTACATTTTTATACCACTTCACAGTTTCTCAAGTGCTTTCACACATAACTCCTCATTCCCCTGATGAAGGCACTGGAGCTCAGAGAAGTTAAAACAGCTTTCCTGAAACCTTATAGGTAATGAATAAACCATCATCTGCAGGATCTAAGTTGGAGCTGTTTCCATCACATCCCTGATATAGGAAACCACACAGGGACACTCAAGAAAGAGGAGAAACTTCAACATTTTCAGTTTGTTTATTTTACTTTATCTTTCTCTCCTTTTCTTCTCTTTCAACCCAAACCACTTTACCACTTTCACTATAAATTTGCTGTCCCCACTCTTTACTTCAAGGCTATTTTGGTAACATGCAACGGCCTCATTTTTTCGTTGAAATATACTAGTATATGTACATTTCTTAAAGAGGGCATTGGTGAATATGGCTGTTTTGTGCAAGTTTTTTTCATGCTTGGTACTTGATTTTGAAATGTTAACACATTTTTTTTATGTTCTTTAAAAAAGTTTGATTGTACTGTTGGATTCCACATTGTAAACAAATAAACAAGAGAAATCATGAGAGGAATAACTAACCAGTTTCATCATCATATGTAAGTTTGGCCCTGACAATCTGGATTCTGTTTTCCTGTTGAATATTGTTTCTCCTTGATTTTCTGGTGATTCTGGTATAGTGATTCTTTTTTTAACTAAGAGATGTGGCATTCATGAACTCAGGGACAACAAAGATTATTTGGGTTAGAGCTGATTTATTTCTTCTCTAATTATATTTTTAGAAGGTGGCATGTGGTCAATAAATGCTTCTTTCCTAATACGACATTATGTCTCTCATCCGGAGTGTCTCCTCAGTATGAATTTTTTTGGAGAAGAGGGTTCTTGTAGGGAAGAGTTCTTGCTACACATTGGGCAAACCCGTCTTTCTTATTTTCAGTATGTAGGTTATATTCTTCTCTGAGCTCATCCCGCCAAGTTCTGTCCAGATGCCTTTGATCTCTTCTCACTGGCTTACATGGGTGTGGGAGGGATTAATTAATTAACACTTATAAAGAGCTTTGAAGATGAAAGTGCTCTGTCAGTGCCACCATCTTCCCTTGGCTCCCCCTGTCTCTGCATTTCACTATGTAGAGGTCTCTCCCCACCCCTCCTCACCAAGGCAAAGACTCTGTTTGGACTTGTAGGGATAGTTTACTGGACTTGCCAAGAAAGAAAGTTTAGGACTTGCAGTAGAGAATAGGACTTGCATAGACCCAATGGAAGCATTATTTATTTATTTATTTTTAGTTCCTAGACTTGCCAAACATAGCAATCTCATTTTAGGTCAGACTCATTAACTTTAGGTATTTTTTTTTTTTGAGGTGGTGGGCATTGTATAGGTGTAATGGATTTGTATTCTAAACATTTTAATAGCCCCAAATGCCCTTTACACCATGAGATAATGTCCAAGTTAGTCGTCTTCAGAAACATTTACTCCCTACCCCTCCTCTCACCCCAGTGAACTAGAGCAGCTGCCCTCTCTCATGCTCCTCTGAAGTTGCTGCCTCTCTCACTATGGTCCCAGTCTCACTCGCCTATCAAAATAAAATCTCATACATCATAATATCTGCTGACTTTTTCCTTGCACCACATAGAGAACGTTGTAGCATCAACATTTTTCCAGTTTGAATGCCCCTTCTCATACTAACATGCTACCCAGAAAGTTGGTTGTTCATTGATGGACTCTGGAATGTGGGTTTGGCTGATACAATGGATGCAGCCATAGACCCCATTTAGGAGTGCCATGTGTGGATGGCCCTCTACTGGAAGTACCATGGAGTCTTGCTTCTCTCCATTAGTACCTGTGAGTGCTAAGACCAGCCTCAGAGTCTCAGGGACCTATCATTCTTCCTTCTTGTCTCCCCTTCCCCCCCACACACATTTAAATTGATTTTAGAAAGAGAGGAAGGTGGAGAGAAAGAGAGAGAAACATCAATGTGAGAGAGACACATCAATCAGTTGCCTCCCATTTGCACCAAGACATTGAATCAAACCCACAAAGCTTTGGTGCACAGGATGACGCTCTAACCACTGATCCACCTGGTGAATGACCTGAAATGCCTTTTTGTAAATGTAAGGCAAGAGAGACTTTTATGAAAATTTCAAAGCTGTTTAGAATCCAAACCAAATGAAGGCTATATTTCTTAATTATCAGAAACAATGGTGATAATTTGTAAACAGACGTATAGGCAAATTCAGTATTGCTTTAATGCATTCTGACTTTGTGAACACGACTCCTTACTATGGGATTGCTAAGTGAGTATTCAGGTTTGAGATCTTACTTGCATGATTTATTTGCTCTAAAATTATGTTCTTAAAAAAAACCCAATTATTTTCTCATGTCTTTATATCATCTCACTATATTTATTTCCATTTTCTCTTTTGGTTTAGAGAGGCTTTACAGAATAATCATTATGATAATCACACATATCCAGAGCACCTGAAACACACCAGGCACACATTTGATACTTTTTTTCCAATATTTCATTTAATTCTCATTACTGTTTTCTGAAGTAGAGTTTACTACTTCCATTTTATAGATGGGGAAATGACAGGTCAGAGAGACTTGTGCATTGCCCAAGGTTATGGAGCTTATAAATACTAAGCTGGGATCTAAACCTAGACCAGAATGTGTTCAGATTTGATGCCTGGAGTCTCTGCTCCAACTGATATTTCACCCTTTTGGGGATAGCATTTGCTGCAGGAAGAGAAAGTTTATTTTCCTCTGATGCATACAATGCAAGAAGGATATTACAGTCCACCCAAAGCATCATCAAGCATGATAGAAAATGAAAAAAAAAATGTTAGTGTGTTTGGATTGTGTTGGGTATGTACTGGCTGTGGTGACATTGATTAGGCCTGTTAACCCCTTTGAGTTTCAATACAGGGTGGGGCAAAAGTAAGTTTACTGTTGGGACTATGCAAAACACAGAGTTTATTCTTGTATTATTATTTATTGTATTATTTCTATATGAACAACTCTAAGCCTACTTTTGCCCCACCCTGTATATTCACCTGTAGGATGGAGATAATGACAATACTCACCACATGGGATTTCACTCTGTGATTCTGTACAGGAAATGTTTAATGAGTGGTGAATGACTATGTCAATTCAGCTAGGAAGCAACTACATTATTTTTGATGAGAGATTGTGAGAATTTAAGTTAATGATAATTTGATAATTGGAAGATATATATATATATATATACATATATATATATATATATATATATATATATATATATAGAGAGAGAGAGAGAGAGAGAGAGAGAGAGAGAAACTGTTTAGATAGGGGTATGAATGAAGGGGGTATTACAATAAAGCATGACTGTGAGGTCAAGGTGCCTTAACTGAGGGAGGCACCACAAGATGGGGTGCAGGCTTGTCACAGGGGATAAAGGAATATTGTTAGTTTGAGGTGCCAGGAGAGTTTTTTTATAGAGGTTTAGCAGAACCTTGCATCTGAAGTTTAAGCAAGAGAAGAGAAGTCTTAGTTAAAGATGTAGGCTTGGGAGCCATCTGTAGAAAGGAGATATTTTGAGAGATTAAAGTGGATGGGATTATCTAGGAGGAGAGTGTAAAATCAGAAGCAAATTCTGGATACAGAAACTTGTGAAAGCCTACACTTAAGGAACAGGCATTTAAAGGGGATCCAGAGAAGGTTCTGAAAAGAAATGGCAGAGGGAGAAAATTCCACCAGCAACTAGGAGAAGAAAGTTTCAAGTAAAGGTTGACATTCGTGTTGAGTTCTGAAGAAGTTGATAAGGATCATGGGGCCATGATTTTGCAATTGAGAGGTTGTTGGAAAGTTTTGAGACATAGCTTTTGAAGAGTAGTGGAAGCCAAGACCACATTGCAGGAAGCTGCAGAATGATTGCGTGTTGACATGCTGGAGCCAGCGAGTGAACAGTATCAGATCAATCTCAAGTGAGATCTTGAGCATGTCTTTTCCATTCAGGAGCAAGAGGGGCCAAAATACTCGATTGGGTGACTTTGTGTCTTGGGTTGAGTTCCACCAAAAGCTGACTCAGGTGAAGATTTGAGTATAAGTAATTTATTTGAGAGATGATACCAAGAGGAACCAATAGGGGAATGGGAACTTGAGACAGAGAAGGAAAAAGAAACCAGTACAGGGTATTATGATCAAATTACTGCTATGGCAACTGGGAATTATTCCTACTGGGGACATTTGGGAGACAACATAAAGTACATCTTGGACTTTTGGGAAGTAAGGAAGCTGAAGTATTTATCTTCCAACTCTTATCTGTGTTGACTGAGGGTTATTCTGACACCTCTGATCTACATAAAAAGCAAAGCCCCCAAACCACAAAAACAAACCTCAGCTAGTGTCACATATACTTATAATAGGAGGCTGTCCATGTGCATAGTAAGTTCAGAGAGCAGTGGACAGGGTTGCGATGGGTGCTTTAGGATGTGTGTATTTCAGTCTCAATTTCATCCTCACAACTTTTACATGAAGAAACCAAAGTTCGGACAGATTAAGTAACATTGCAATGAACAAGACATTCAGTTCTTTCTTAGATCATATAAATAAAAAGCCACCCCCACTGGGAAAAAAACCCGGGGAGCTAATGGGGGCAGAGTTGAGATAGGGGCCTGTGGTGTGTTTGGACAGATCACCTCATCAAAATGATGCTCTTTATTTCTGAATTTGGGCTTTCATTCCTTCCCTCATTTGGAAGGAGTAATTAATAGCTTGGTTTTAAAAAGGTCCCCTGCAGGCTTACAGGCTGTGCATGGACATAAAATAACGAAAAGAATAACGAATTGTGTTAACAAAGGTTATTATTATCTCTTCTAATGACTTATGTTGTTAGCAACTCAGCTGTAAGATTTGCTGTGATTATCCTGTAATGCTGAAAACAGAAAGTGTTCTGCTCCTTCAGCCCCACTTGGTTCCCTTTTCCTCACTCTCTCCCTGGAGTTACATCCTTTGGGTCTTCTACCTGTGCTCATACTTCCAGATTCCTTCTCCACCTGCTGCTGTTTTAGGGCTCTGACTGATGAACTCTGCCTTCCTGCTAGTGCTCCTTCCTGGTTGGAACTCTGTTTTATTTTTCATCTCTACTCATTTTTTGCCCCCTTCCCTTAAAGATCTCCATCTGCATCTATTCCATTAATCCTGCAGCTCAGACAGCTGTGCTGTTCCAGATTTTCTCCTGCATCCCCTGATACTTTTCTCTTTTGGGTCCTAACCCTCAGGCTCTTAGCACCAACTCCAGTTAATCTGATTAAGATCATTCTGGTGAAAGGTCTCCCTAGGAGGGACCAGAGCAGCAGGAGGCCCTCCAGGCATGGCCCTCCATCCCAGGAAGAGTCTCTCTGTGAGTGGTTGTATTCTGTTAATGATTTTTCCGTTTGGGTTTCATGTTTTAAAAATGTAAGATATAAAAATAACAGTAAAGAAACTTCTGAGAAAAAGAAGGTAAATGAGAACCTTAATCCATCTCCACTATCCCGACACACTGGTTATTTTCTTTCTACTATTCCCTGCAAGCATTTATTTTCGACAGAGTTTTGGTTTTAAAAATCCAGATTATTTTTAGAATAATTTAAAATCTATCTCTACACAATCATCCTAATTTCCTGCTTAATAACTGATTAATATTTCATTTTATGGGTGGTACCATTTTAACAATTCTGCTCCTGAAAATAAGTTTTCATTTCTCTAAGACAAAGGCCCCAAAATGCAATTGCTGGGCTGTAGATAAATTTATTTTTAAGAAATTGACAAACTCTTTTCCAGAATGGCTATACCATTTTACATTCCTACTAGCAATGCATGCAAAACCCACTTTCTCCATATCCTTAGCATTTGGTATTTGTTGTTATTGCTATATTTATTGGATATTTTTATGTAAGCTTGTCTGCAATAGTCTCAGATCAAGCCTGTTGTTCCATTGAAATGATCAGTAGTGCTCCTTCCACCTTCATAGGGTACCGGTTCCTCAAGACAGTATATGGTCATCCCACTAGATTGAATTATCTAAGTTGCCACCATCTTTGCCAATACTCATTAGTTATATCTCTCTGTGGTTTTAATTTGCATTTCCCTAATGGCTAGAAATGTGGAACATATTTTCATATGCTTTTTTGTCATCTGTGCATCCTTAACAAATTGTCTGTTTATGTCTCTTATCTATTTTTAAATTGGATTGTTTATTTTAATTGGAAAAATATGCATAACAAAATTTATCATCTTAACCATTTTAAAGTATACAGCTCAGTACATTTACATTGTTATGTAACCAACACCGCTGTCCACCTCCAGAACTTTGTCATCTCCCCAAAGAAAAACTCTGT
Organism: Myotis yumanensis; assembly: GCF_028538775.1. Lineage (NCBI taxonomy): Eukaryota > Metazoa > Chordata > Mammalia > Chiroptera > Vespertilionidae > Myotis > Myotis yumanensis. The sequence continues at coordinate 27,267,966 of NW_027223759.1, read as the reverse complement.
ACCCATTAAACTCCCCGTCTTCCCTCCCCTCTGCCCTGGGCAACCACCATTCTTTTCCTGTCATTATGAATTTGACTATTGAAGTGTTCATGTAAGTAGAATCATACACTATTTGTCCTGTGACTGGATAGTTTACTTAGCATTATGTCTTCAAGGCTCATTCATGTTGTTGCATGTGTCAGAATTTCCTTGCTTTTTATGGCTGAATATTATTCCATCGTATGGATGTACCACATCTTGTTTATCCAGTCATCTGTCAATGGACACCTGGGTTGTTTCCATCTTTTGGTTATTGGGAATAATGCTGCTGCTATGAACATGGCTGTCCAAATATCCCAGGTATTTTTTTAGTTTTTTATGGGATTTGAATATACAGCAAAGGTTGAAAAACCTTAGTGCAGGGCAGTCCCCAGAGACTATGAGGAGCTTTGGGAAGAGGCATGCACTCAAAGTCAGCCTGATCCAACTGTTCCATTTATAGTACTTGTCATATTCAGTAATTTTTATATATTCTAGGGACAATTTGTCTCTTGGATATGTAATTTGCAAATATTTCTCCCAGTTTGTAATTTTCCCTGTAGTCTCTTAACAGGGTCTCTCACAGAGCAGATCTTAAGCATGTCTTACCCATTTTGAATTGTTATGATATCCAATTTATCATTTTTTTTTTCAGGGTTACACTTTTGGCCTAAGAGTCTAAGAACTCTTGACCTAGTCCTAGGTCTGAAAGATTTTCTTCTATATTTTTTCTAAAAATTTTGTAGTTTTATTTTATACACTAGAGGCCCATTGCACGGATTCGTGCAATAGGCCTTCTTTCCCCTGGCTGCCAGCACCAGTTTTCCTCTGGCACGCAGGACCCAAACCTTCACTCTGGCCACTGCCTTCCATCTTCACTCTGGACACAGTCTTTGCTGTGGCTGGAGACTTCAGTCATTGTTCCTCACTTGGGCGAGAGTCTTCAATCTCCGGCCAGAGCTGCTCTTGTAGCTCCTTCCGCCCCCCATCCTCCCCCTCATAGCTTGATCGCTGCTTCGCCTGCAGACCTTGCCAATGTGCTTCTGGGTTCCAGGGGGCCACCTTGCCTGCGGCCTGGCTTCCGATCATGATCACGGCCGCAGGGTCCCGCCACCCAGGGCCACACATGGGGGTCCTGGCTGGGGGCAGGGCTTAGGCGGCACACGGGGCCAGATGGCGGCTCTCTCTGGCCCACCCTGCCTGCAGTAAGCAAATTAGCCACCATATTTGTTGGCAGTTAATTTGCATATTGTGATAATTAGCCAATGGGAGGCATAGTGAAGGTATGGTCAATTACCGTGTTTGTCTATTATTAGATAGGAGTTTAGTCTGTCATCCATTCTGAGTTCATTTTTGTATATGGTGTGAGCCTTACTTAGGTCAAGAATCATGTCACTTTTTATTTAGTAGAATATTTTATTTAGAATAGGAGTAGGATTAATAAGGCAGAGAGTATATACATTTTAAAAAATATCTGGGTTTTATTTCTAACTTAGGGGATGATTATGATGTTGGGAATCTCAAGTGCTAGGAGATTCAAACTCAGTATGAGGGACGAAGCAGCCTTAGTACATATGTAAGTGAGATATCTGCAGAGCAGGTGAGAGACCTGGACCAACCCCTGCTCTTTTGGGGCAGTCCCAGGTCACATCTGTTATTCCACTGAAATTATTAACAGTGCCACTTCCCCTGGCAAAGGTTTCTTCACTAAGAATATGGTCACCCAACAAGACCGTATATATGACCCCTGTTTCAAATATGCCCAGCTTGCTTATTCCATGTTCTTATTCTAAAGTAAATACCACAGGCCAAAAAATCTTATGTACAGGTATAGCTTGTTTTACTGCGCATTGCTTTATTGCACTTCCCACATGTTGTATGTTTTATAAATTGCAGGCAAGGCCCTCCACCAGCAAAAAAGATTACAGTTTGCTTGTTGCGATGCTTTCTTTATTGCAGTGGTCTGGAACCGAAGCCATGATATCTCTGAGGTCTGCCTGAAATTGTCTTTCTAAGAGACTAAATTGGTGCTTTGACTTTAGAAAATTCTACAGAAATTTCCTGCTGGGAGGAATCTTAGGGGTGCGTGAGATGGGCTAATGTTTATGCAAGGCCAGGTGCTCTTATACGAATTTTACAAATGATAATCCTCTCCACAGCCTTTATGGTAGGTTATATTTTCTCATCAGCTTCTTTTTTTAAATTGATTTCAGAGAGGAAGGGAGAGGGAGAGAGATAGAAATATCAATGAGAGAGAATCATTGATTGGCTGCTTCCTGCATGCCCCCAACTGGGGATAGAGTCCGCAACCTGGGCTTGAGCCCCGACCGGGAATAGAACCTGAGACCTTTGGGTTCATAGGTTGACACTCAACCACTGAGCCACTCCAGCTGGGCTGTTTTCTCATCTTCCTATCACAGACAAGGCTATTGGGAGACAGAGAAGCTAAAGTAACATGTCCATTTGTGTGGCTGGGAAGTATAGAGCTATGATTCCACTAGGGCAGAGTGGCTCCAGAGGTTGTGCTTAACCTCCTCTCATTCAGCTCTCTCTCCAAGTTGTCTACTGGCCCATGAAGGTTAATGGATTTAAAGTGTTCAGCTTGCAACCAGGTTAACAGTGATATCTGGCAAGTAAAATAGTCAATGGGATAATAACGCCAGAACATTTCTCTGTGTGTGGGAAACAGGGGTCTAATAAAGGCTTGGGTTATAGTTTATAGTTCCAGCTACACATCATAAGACCTTGGGCAAGCCACTTAATAACCTTCAACCTCCTCATGAAAGAGAGATGATGGAAATATCCAACTCACATGAAGTATGAGTATCTAGGCAGGTGACAGCATTGGTGATGGCATTTGAGCCACCTATCAGAAAATCACGGGGATGGCATTGAAGTGCTGTGATGCCTGGCTGGTTGCTGGGTTGACACCTTGGTTTGAAGTCATAGTTCATTCTTTTTGTGTGTCTGTCTCCTCCTAGACCAGTGGTTCTCAACCTTGGCTGAACATTAGAATCACCTGGGAATCTTTTTAAAATCCTGATTCCTGGGCCTCATCCTCCGGAAATTCTGTTTCTTTGTTATGGGGTGGGGCCACATTAGTAACAAAGAAACAATTTCTGGAGAATGAGGCCCAGAAATCAGGATTTTAAAAAGATTCCCAGGTAATTCTACTGTGCAGCCACGGTTGAGAACCACTGTTCTAGACCCGTGGTTGGCAAACTGTGGCTCGAGAGCCACATGCAGCTCTTTGGCCCCTTGAGTGTGGCTCTTCCTAAGCCTCAGGAGTACCCTAATTAAGTTAATAACAATGTACCTACCTATATAGTTTAAGTTTAAAACATTTGGCTCTCAAAAGAAATTTCAATCGTTGTACTGTTGATATTTGGCTCTGTTGAGTAATGAGTTTGCCAACCACTGTCCTGGACGATATCAGCGAAGCTTTCCTCTCATGTGCTGCTCTCTCAGTGGTAAAGACAGCGTGCCCTGAACACACACACAAAAGAACCAGAAACATCGGTAGACATCCAGGTCTTGTCTTTGTTTTTGAAGCAATTCTGCCTAATGTCCATCATACCCTTGAATGGAAAGTTGTTTGTAGCTCTTAGCTGAGTGTCCAATTCAGTGGTTCTCAACCTTCTGGCCCTTTAAATACAGTTCCTCATGTTGCGACCCAACCATAAAATTATTTTCGTTGCTACTTCATAACTATAATGTTGCTATTGTTATGAATCGTAATGTAAATATCTGATATGCAGGATGGTCTTAGGCGACCCCTGTGAAAGGATCATTTGACCGCCAAAGGGGTCGCGACCCACAGGTTGAAAACCGCTGGTCCAATTTATAGCACACAACTAGAGGTTGAATAGAGAGACACTTAGTTCTGACTCTACAGACGAAATTCCTGTAGGACATATGGGAAGCGTGAGAATGGGCTGGGTATTATGCTACTAAGCTCTTTGTAATCTTATCAGAACAAGACATATGTCTTTGTAGCTAGTTCCCGTGTAGTTCTGGTTAAGTCACTTAGTTCTCTGGAAGGGCTTGAAGAAAAACAACAGGGGATTCAGTTAAAAGTAAAAAAGATTTAAGCAGCCCTTCTAATCCAGCTCAAAATTAGGACCTGAAAAGGGTGAAAAATAGAAAGAAACATAAAAAGTTTGTGTTTATTTCAGCAATGTTCACATTGTGGAAAGTACACATTAAAATTTTGCTATGGACAGGCATTATAGAGGCAGTGATGGCGAACCTTTTGAGCTCGGCGTGTCAGCATTTTGAAAAACCCTAACTTAACTCTGGTGCCGTGTCACATATAGAAATTTTTTGATATTTGCAACCATAGCAAAACAAAGATTTATATTCTTGATATTTATTTAAATATTTAAATGCCATTTAACAAAGAAAAATCAACCAAAAAAATGAGTTCACGTGTCACCTCTGACACGCGTGTCATAGGTTCGCCATCACTGGTCTAGGGGTATGTGCTCTACAACCAAAGTACCTGGGTTCGAATCCTGACAGGAATCTTGGGGCCATGATGTACTAGCCTGGGGCAGTTCCTGTTCTCTGTGATTCAGTTTTCTAAACCTCAAGATGGGGATACAACCAGTCCTTATCTCAGAGGCTGATTGCAAGGATTAAATAAGGAAATCCATGAAAAGGTTTTAAAACAGCAGCTGGCATGTCGTGAGGCCACAGTATGTGTGTGATTTTTACTTGTATTATCTAAAAACATGTGCTTCTGAGTTGGCTCTTCAATAGAAAAGTTTGTTAAAATTTACCCATAGCATCATATGTGACATCTTGGTTTTGATCAGGGATTCTCAAACTGTCTGATATGCTTTTAAATGCGAAGTTAAACGATTCTAACATGCAGGACTGGACTGATTATTTCGTAAAATGATTAAATTTTGCAACAATGTGAAATTGCTAGAAGTTCCTAAATACTTTCTCTCATCTTTTCTTCTTATCTCATCAGTGACCAGCAACTCCATTCCATATACCAGCCCCTGTCCACCGATGACACTCTGAGTAGCACTGGCCTAGATTTCACCCTTTGCCCTTTGCTGTCTGTGGCCACAATGTCTGTTCAGCATCCTTTCACCTTTGCCCTGGAAATGGCATCTCCTTTCCCTTAGGGAACTGCCCCTCCTCCATCCCATATGCTCCATGGCCCTACGAGTATAGGATGGATCCATCACTGTCCTGCAAGAAACAGATGGAGGCATCCTCAAACTGGTAATGTGAGGACAATTTAATAATGACAATGTTTACATAGTTAGGGGGCAGGATTTAGAGAAACAAGAGGTAATGCAGTACTTTGGAGCTAGCAAAAGTCGCGCACTCTTGCTGCCTCTAAGCAAAGAGAGGAAGTGGTTCCAGGCCTCAGAGAGAGCAGCTGGTGGGCCTGGCTGCCTGATAGTAGCTTGAGAAGAACTATGATTCATGGGGATAAACACCATCACCTGCTCTTCTCCCATTGTCTAATCTAAGGTAAGTGTCTCCCATTGGCCAAACCTAACTGGAAGCCAGAGAGAAGGAAGCCCTGGTGGCCTTCCATGAAGTCAGCCTCTTGGGCAGAGAGCAGAAACAGGTGAAGGGTGGACATAGGGTGACCAACCACTCCGGTTTGCCTGGGACAGGAACTTTCAGTATTAAAGCTAGGCCAGTCCCAGGCAAACTGGGACAGTGGGTCCCCATAGGTCTAGAGAGGGAAAGGGAGGATGGCTTTTCTCAGCCACAACAGTGTGTCCACTTGGTCTGTTTAGCACCCCAAACAGTGTATGTGTGTGTGTGTGTGTGTGTGTGTGTGTACATACTCGCATGGGGATGGTGAATGATCTAATCCAATGAAGTCTAATAATGAGTGTGAGGCCCTTAGGCCTCATTGAAATCACTGGGTGTTCTGGGTAGGGTGCTGGCCACTAGGGACCTATAATGATTGGTATCCTCTTAGTCATACTGACCAATTGTTCTCAAGTTTGGCTGCACTCTGGATCATCTGGGGAACTTTGAGATTACTGTTGCCTGGGCTCTTCTCCCTGACAGTTGGGTTTAATTGGTAGAGAGGTGGCCGGAGTGTTTCCAATGTGAAGCAGATTTGAGAAATAAGATGACCTCAAATGGGGGACTTTTCTAAGGTTAGAGAAGGGCTTTGGTTCACGCCAGGGGAGCTGGATGAAGGCTGTTTCACCAGTTAGGACCAGGGCTTTGTTTAAATGTCCTGCCTTGGTAGGAACTAAAACAGCACACATCTCAGGCTCTCCTGGGTCCCATCTGGAGAGGTTAAGGTGGGGAGTGGAGTCAGGCCTCCTCCAATACTTTGCTGCCCTAAAGTCATAGGTTAGGTGTACAAGGCAGGGTCTTCAGTGGAAGGCTCCATGCTGCCCCTGATGTCTGAGGGAAAGCTTGCCATCACATGTTCTGGCAGAATGCCTGTGCCACAGGACAGTGGGATAGGTCTATTGCATACATTAGCTGACCTTCTGGAGCATTTGGAAGAATCATGGACATTGTTAAGTAAATACCACCTGCAGTACAAAGTCAGGGCTAGGGTGAGGCAAGAGGGGCATCTAGGGGTTAAAATTTAAAGAGGCCTCTGCTCTTGCACTGACAACAGGTACTTCTTTAAATTTTGCACCCTTGAAACCTTGCCTCACCTCCTCCTCACCTGGGCTACAACTCACAAGTTCTAGAATGACCTATTTGACAGCCAGCTCACACATGTAGTTTGTAGCATCTGCTTTTCTAACTTTAGATTGATTGGGCAGGGAAGGGTGAGAAGGGTGAGGAGCTCACGGTGGAGTCCACTATTCATTTTTCTCTTAAATCAGAATTCAATATTATTTCTTACCAACAGTGAAGCCATTTTCAGCCCCTTTGTCACAGGGATGCTCCATAGTGGAGTTCTACAGTGAAGAGTGCTTTGGAACAGGGCTCTGGCTTTTATTGGTGTTGTGGGGCGCCTAGCACTTTGCAATACTTAACACAACTGAAACTATAACAGCTGCTTTGTACACATCATGCAATGAAAACATTGCTTATCACTGAATGCACCACACAGCTAATGCTCAATAATTCTAGTTTCAGTGTCTAACAGCTGGTGGACACTGTTAGACCGTATCCTGATCTGACCCTTTTCATTTATATAAAGCAACATAAACCAATGAATACACACTAAGGGCCCTGTTGGTGGATGGCTCTTGGCTATTGTCTGTTACCCTGGGACAAAGAGAGTAGGCTGAGAGAATCAGGGAGCACAAGAACTTTGGAAATTGTGGGATCCTTTTCCTGGAAGCCTGTTGACACTGGATGGAACCCATCTGCTGGTTCTAGAGGATCTCTGGATATCTTTGCTCTTGGAAGTTCTTAATTCCTTTGCTAGGAAACCAAGGACAGAGGCATATTACCTGAGGTCACAGGGTGAATCAGCATCTACTTGGAGTTTCTGATTCCTATGCCTGGCTCAGGCCCAGAGGGTAAGGATAACCATTAACAATGAGCTTTAATTTTCTTTTTCAACATTAAAAAAGCTTTGCCTTCACCACCACTATTGATTTTCTACTATTGATAGATTAAAAAAAAAAGATAATTTGCATGTAAATCGAGCAGACGGGCAGACCATTTGCATTTATATTAGCAGGTTGCTCATTGTCATTAATTATTTATCGTATTTAGTTATCCTGAAAGGTGGGCTCTGTGGTCTCCATTTTACAGCTGGAGCAGGTTTCCAAGGAATGTGTTGCTAATTCTGAGTCAGGTGGGCTTTTGTAACTAGTTGAGGACTAGAAGGGGCTTCCTTACACCAGGTAGACATTCAGGTGCTTATTGAATGGATTTTTACATAGATTTTTTTGTGTGTGAAAATACTCAGCAGTGTTTGAGATTTCTTCATTCACTGTAGTTATGGAAACCTTTCGTTCATTTGTTGCTAGCTGTTGGTAAACTTCTACTACAAAAATTTTAAACATTCAGTAAAGCAGAGAGCAGTACAGTGAACTGCTAGGTATGCACTCCCACCTTCCACAATGACTAACATTGGCCAATTTCATCCCATCTACCTCCAGCCTTTTGTTTAATTTTTGATTTTTGTTTGCTGAAATATTTTAAAGCAAATCTTAGATACTATAAATTTATTACCCATCAATGATTCAGAGAACTGAGAAGGGCTTTAAAAAAATCCAGAATTATCATACCATAATCACACCTAATAAAATTAACAAAATTATCTAATGGCATCTACTTCCAATCCATAATTTAAAAATGCCCAATTTGCCATAGCCAGTTTGGCTCATTGGATAGGCTTCTATTTGGACTGAGAGGTCCCGAGTTTGATTCTGGTCAAGAGCACATGCATTGGATGCAGGTTCCCTGGCCCTGGTGCAGAAGGCAACCAATCGATGTGTCTCTCTCACATTGATGTTTCTCTCTGTCCTTCCACTCTCTCTAAAAATCAATGGAAAAATATCTTTGGGTGAGGATTAACAACAACAACAACAAAAAACAAAAGCCCAGTTTTATTTGGTTTATTGAATCAAATTCTAATATCTGTTGCCCTTTGATTTCAATCCCTTCAATTTTATAAGCATTACCAAGTACCAATTATGGCCCAGGAGCAGGGACAATGAAGACCAATACAGTTTATTGGCCTGACCTAGATGAGGCCACAGTATTGTAGAGAAGTGAGGCACAGAAATAAACCTAACATATATACAGCTCTGGGAAGCTAACACCAAGTTGTGCATCATATGAAGTGGGCACACAGGGAAAAGGGTTCAGGAAGTGTAGGGGTGACAGCAGGACATTTCAGATTTTAATAGCTAACATTTATGAAGCAATTGTTATGTAAAAGGGACGGCTTCAAGTGTGTATCAGCACATATAGTCCCCTCTACATTCCCTATTATTATTACTCTTGTTCTATCCACTGAGGCTAAGTAGTATAATTATTGAAAAATGAGGAGGAGTTTGACAGATAGCAAGTTTGGGCAGGATATTTAGGCAGAAGAAATCCAGTGAGGAAGGATGCTAGATATAAAAGTTCAATGATAAATCAGTGTCCACACGACTGATGTGTGTCTTTTGGGGGCCTGTGATTGGGGTGAGGTGGGAGGAGACAGAAATGGGGGTGTAATCATTGCTGCCTGGAGGTTGGGAACGCTTTATAAATTAGGCAAAGGAGTCTGACTCTTTTCTTTAGGATATGGAATATCATTGAAAGATTTAAAGAGGACAATGATAAGATCAGATTTGTATTTTGCAAAGAAAAATCTGCTGGCATCATGAAGCATGTGGTGCATCAGAGATTGTCTAAAAATGTCTGTGAAGGAGACTTGTGGGACAGGGCAGGGGAGAAAGATCTGCTTCACACTGATTTTTTGTAAAGATACTTAGGATGTTCTTTTCTTACTATAAAAAGTAATGCATACTCATTGTAGAAAATTTGAAAATAGATACAAGGAGAATAAAAAATTCCTATATTCCCAGAAGAGGTATCTTCAAAGATTTTGGTATAGCTCCTTCAAGTTATACAAACATGTATATTTTCTTTTTCCAAAATTTTAATCATAACTACTTATTATTTGGATTCTGTCTCTTTAACTTAACGTTATGCCTTACTTAACATTTTCAGTGTCATCAGGGAGTAAAAAAAGTATGATTTTGAATGAGCATTTTATCCCATCAAATAGTGACATCAACACTTATTTACCCTTCTATTATTGGACATTTAGGTTATTTACAGGTTCCTTATTTCTTTATTTGCATTTCAGAGGATAAACTTTGCTTGGGTTTCTGCTAAACTTGTACACCCACATTGGAATTGGAGTCCCTATCCCACTGCTCTGACTAAGGTAATTACACTGAAGTTTTCCAATGGAACCCTCCTCTCATGCCCAAATGCAACCTGCCAGTAGCCCCAGGAAGAGGAGATGTTGAACTTTAAGAAGCTGTAGTGCAGCCTAAACTTGCAGCTTTAAACTTCACCCATCTCTGTATTTTGGATAATAGCTCATCAAGCAAATGATTTGACTGGGCTTTGAGTTGAGTTCATAAATCAGGTTAACATTCCTGTTGGTATTGCTGCCCAAAGGAACACATTTTTTTGGTATGCTCTTCATTTAACACAATAATCACTCTTTTAACTTATTAATAACTACTTCCATAATACAAGGTGTTGAGAATGAAAATCTCTAATTTGAGAGTTTACAAAGAAGGGACAGGTTACTCAGCTGCTAGACGTAGATGCTAATTTGTGGAAAGCATTAGAAATACTCAAATGTTCACTTGTATGCCATGAAGAACTTAGTGATAGTAAGTTCATCTATTGTGCCATGAAACATTTTTACTATAACCCTAAATTTATCATTTAAATTCTTTCCAAAATAAAAATCTGGGTATAAAATGCAATCTGTCCAATGTTTATATGTAATCTTATCAGACCATATCTAATTGAATGATAGGAATTGGAGGCAATGAATCAAATCAATTATTTACCCTCTTCTAGAGTAATATGATAACCAGCAGAACAGTGTGAAAATACAGGAAATTTAGCTGGAGGAACTCCTGATTAAAAAGAAGAAAAATACTGCCGAAACCGGTTTGGCTCATTGGATAGAGTGTCGGCCTGCGGACTGAAAGGTCCCAGGTTCGATTCCGGTCAAGGGCATGTACCTGGGTTGCGGGCACATCCCCAGTGGGAGATGTGCAGGAGGCAGCTGATCGATGTTTCTCTCCCATCGATGTTTCTAACTATCTATCTCTCTCCCTTCCTCTCTGTAAAAAATCAATAAAATACATTTAAAAAAAAAATAAATAAAATAAAAAGAAGAAAAATACAATCACACACACACACACACACACACACACACACCAGAAACAACAAAAAGGTAGGCATATTTCAGAGAAAATATTTCCTTAGTAGTCCATTTTGGTGTGCTAAAATGTTAATATTCAATACCTGTTGACTTCCGTTAAAGGTAATTATTTATTAATTTCATTGTTTTAAGAAACAATTATCATATACCCCTCAGAAGCTGGTTACACCTAACTATGGTGTGTGCAATACAAGAACCATGGCCCTGAGCATCTGGGTGGGACCCTGGGAGATAAAAGCTTGGCAACTTTCCTCAGAAGAGGAAATCTTTTCGATTTGGGTGAGGATCAGATTTGAAGAAGTGTAATTCTCAAATGCCTACCTTGGAACTTCTTAGATATCTCTGCAGTGATGCAGTGAGGAGCAGAGTAGGCATTGTTTAACTGTCTGTTGTTTACTGACAAGTAGGAATATAACATATTAAGGAATTGTATGTATGGAAGGTGTGAAACATTGAATGTTAGAAAAACAAGAGTTAATGGAAAGGCCTCCATTCGGCAATATGAATTCATCTAATGAAGGAAAGCCATTGTCATTGTGATGTGTTTCTCAGAAAAGAAATTTAAGAGGGAGAAACAAGGGGAGAGATCCAGGAAGTGTGTGCTCTGTACTGGGGAGGGGGATAGAGCAGGAAGCAGCTGGTTTCTGTGGTGGCTTTTCATGCTATTTCTCATTTTCCTAGCAGAGGTTTGTGTATATTTGTGTATGTGGATGTCAGATCATATCTGAGCCCCCAGGAGGATTTGATCAGACAATCTTACCCCTAAGCTAAGATAGGGGAATGGTATTGAAATTCCCATTTGTGGATGTTTTAAAATCACTCCTCTTTATTTATTTATGTATGTTATGAAAAATTAGAAAAGTAGGAAAAAAGAAAATAATTCTCATAATTCCATTATTCAAAGAAAGTTTTTGTTAATGTCTGTGTCTCTTCTTCCAGTCCTTGTTCTGTTTCATATATACGTAGAGCACAGTGTCAATGTTATAATACCTTTGGGGACAGGTAGATATCAACTCAAGTACCCATTCTGCTTCTTACCAGCTGCGTGAACCTGGATAAGTAACTTAGCCTTGCTGAGTCTCTTTTTTCTGACATGAAATGAATATAAAAATACCAAATTATATGGTGATTGTTAAGAATTAAATGAGCTTATGTGTGAAAGATGCTTATGTTTTAGCTAATATTAATATGGTGGTTAATGTTAACCCTATTAGAGTTTTGATAACATAGGATATATTTCATTACTTGCTTTTTTCACTTAACATGATAACCTGTTTTCTAGGTTATTATTACAAACTCTAAACAATCCTTTTTACCAAGTGCACAATATTTCATCATATAGTTAATTAATTTATCATAGTTTAGCACATTTACTTTTCTTTACTACTTTAAGAATTTTTCATTTTGGAAAATATTGTCTATTTTCTAGAATAGCAGTAGAACTAATAGGAAACTATATAAAAGACCCTGAAATCAGTGTTTGTGTAATGTCTTATTTCTCACATACACCAGATTATCAACCTCTCTTGGCCTCAGTTTTCCTGTTGCAATGTGAAAATAATAATACGAGCCCATCTATCAAACAGTGGAGAGAAATAAGGTAACGCATATAAAGTGCTTGGTATGTAGTAATGTCCCAATAACTTCTAGAACAGTTTGTTTGCTTTTACCTTCTGAATTTAAGATGCATTTCCCTACAGGTACAACTTACAAAATAAATCACACATTTTCCTTTCTCTTTCTATTAGTTATATTTTTAATTTGAGTGTGCGGGGGGTTCTTAAGTGTATTAGGTGGAAGAAAGTTTTTCATTTATAATGTAGAAGTTTGCAACTCCCCCCCCCCCCACCCCACCCCCCCATTTCATGTATATATAAACATCAGGAATGAATAGAGGGAAGCCAGCCCCATCTGGGAGTCTGGAGCCAGGAGCTGCACATTGCTCTGTTCTTGATTGCCACTTTTTTTTTCTCTTTATGTCCTAAACCTCACGATTTCTTAAAATCTCCAATTTCTTCAGGGGAGGAGTGAAACACCTTTGTGTGCTCTGAGCTGGGGTGGGGGAGATGGGTGGAGAATAAGGCCCTCTGTAATAATCTGCCATTTATAAGTAGGGGGTTTATAAGTTGTCTCTTTCTGTATATAAACAGTAAGTTGACACATTAAACCAAATTTCCAGGTAGAGTTTATAAGTGGTGGAATTGTCAATTTTTTGAGGGCATGTGAGAGTTTTTCTCTTGGGTTTGGACACAAGAAATAATTCTAGAGTAATGTCTATGTATCAATCATTTTTTCTTCATATTAAAAAGTTTTAATTGATTTGAGAGAGAGAGAGAAACATCAATTTGTTGTTCTACTTATTTATGCATCATTGGTTGATTCTTGTATGTGCACTAACCAGGGATTAAACCTGCAACCTCGGTGTATCGGGATGACATGCTAACCAACTGAGCTGCCTGACCAGGGCTTTTTTCTTCATATTTTGAAAATAATATCACAAAATGATACCCATATTAATTGCAAGTCTCTTTTGTGCGTATATTTCTCTTTCTACAACTTAGAACATTTTCTCCTGCATTTCACCACCTTTTACATCCAAAAAGTAATTCCTTTCAATTGACTAAACTGCAAGGCTAAAAACCATAATTCTATTACCACAGATATTATTAAAAATACACAGGATTGAATAACAATGATGAAAAACCACCTTGACTGCATTTTTCTACCAGCCACGATTATAAGATCCAGGCAGTTAAGAAATAGTCAACAAGGGAAATGAATTCCAAGCACCTAATTTTCAAAGATGAGGCTGGCTGAATTGTGTTTCCCACACCCCTCAAATTCATATGTTAAAGTCCCAACCTCCAATGAAACTGTATTTGGGAATAGGACCCTTCAAGAGGTAATTAAGATTAAATGACACCATAAGGGTGGGGCCCTAATCTAATAGGAGTTATAAGCTCCTATTAGATTATAATATTTGAATAACCTGTGTCCTTATAAGAAGAAAAATAGACACCAGGATGTGTGTGCAGAGAAAAGGCCATGTGAAAACAGCGAGAAGGTGGCTGCCTGGAAGCCAAGTAGAGAGGCCTCAGGAGAAACCAGCCCTTTCAACACCTTGATCTTGGATTTTCAGCCCCCATAACAGTGAGGGGAAAAAAAGTCTTTTATTTAGGCCACACAGTCTGTGGTATTGTGTTCTGGCAGCCCTAGCAGACTAATACACTATTGATTAATAACTCCAAAGAAATTGAGTATTAAAAAATGAGTCCATCATATTTATTTCTACCATTTGTACATATGGTTAAGCATTGTTAGCAAGCTGTCCTCTTATTTATTGGAAATAGTATATTCCAAGCCTTTGTGGCTTTGTTGCTCTGTAATTAAGGAGACTGTAGAAACCTAGAATATTTTCTGAGAGTATGGTAACCCAGCCACTATTACAAGGTCCAGGGATTTAAGAAATAGTCAACCAAATTATCAGGCGCACTTACGAAGACAAGGCCATCAGCATGCGGGTTCATAAAGAGACTGAAGGAAATACATGTATTATGTCCATCTGTATTTCAGGAAGACTCAGCAGTCTTAAACGGAAAAGTCTGAAGTGTAAGTGAAAACAGGATAGCCGGCCACCACACTTTGCTCAAGTTAACCCACCGTACAGGCAGGCACTCTTGCCATTTGATTATGTAGCAGGAAGATCTTTTGGAACATTCATTTAACCAATAAATATCAAGAGATGCCTTACAATAATTGTTACCATGGAACAAGAAAACTGAATTCTTTGCTTGTTTCTTTTTTTTTAAAAATATATTTTTTATTGATTTTTTACAGAGAGGAAGGGAGAGAGATAGAGAGTTAGAAACATGGATGAGAGAGAAACACCAATCAGCTGCCTCCTGCACATCTCCTACTGGGGATGTGCCCACAACCAAGGTACATGCCTCTGACCGGAATCGAACCCGGGACCCTTCAGTCCACAGACTGATGCTCTATCCACTGAGCCAAACTGGTTTCGGCATCGGCGTTTTTTTAAAATATATTTTTACTGATTTCAGAGAGGAAGGGAGAAGGAAAGAAAGATAGAAACATCAGTGGTAAGAGGGAATCATTGATTGGCTGCCTCTTGCACACCCACTACTGGGAATCGAGCCCACAACCCAGGCATGTGCCTTTAACTGGAATTGAACCCAGGACCCTTCAGTCCACAGGCTGATGCTTTAGCCACTGAGCCAAACCAGCTAGGGCTTGGCTTGTTTCTTAAGCTTTAAAAGTGAAGGTGTGCACTTCCAACACTGGTGAAACAAGAGAGCAAATCCTTTCTCTGCTTATCTTGCCCTTTTTAGATAGAGATTCCATAGGCTTGGCATGAGATGAAAGTCAAGTTTGGAGACAGAAGTAAAGATGTATGTAGGGTCTGAAGAAGCTGCCTAGAACTGGTTTGGGCAAAAAAGTGGGGGTGGGAGGAGATACAATTGAAACCTCAGAGAGGTTAGGTCATCTGAGAGTTGAGGAGACCTATTCCTTGCTTCCTGGGTACAGCTCTTAGATAGGACAATTTCCTAGTCTATAAGATACTCTCTATGAAAGGGGGGCTCTGAATAAAAGTGTTTGGATACATGGTCAGAAACTCACAGTTTCTTTACTCCTAGTCATAGATTCCCTGTGTTCATGAGGAGCTTAGATGTGGACATAGGGAGGTGTTATGCTGAAAGTAAGAGACCTCACAGCAAGTGTCTCTGCAACTCAGCCACTGAAGAGCTGAGACCCTGAAGACATCTCAGGTGCATGAGCAGTTGGTTCTCCTGCACATCCAGGTCTTGATCTACACATGCCCACAGGGCCAAAGGGCCATCTCTGGGGATGACCCTGAATTTCATGAGATTATGTTTTTCTCTTTCTTCTCCTTGCCCAATAAAATGAGTCTTCCTGAAATACAGATGGATACAATTTTTTTAAAAAAGAGTTTACTGTCAAAATGGAAAAGGTTTGTTTCTTGTACATCTGCGTTTGGGCCCAAGGTTCATGGCTGCTACCACTGTGTATGAGCTTGATGCATGAACGTGTTTGTCTTTGGAAGCAAGGCTGAGATGTGCAATATCAGAGGGAGTTACAATGGAATTAATGACCCAAACAAGAGCCATTTAGTAGCTGGAGAGGTGTTAGGTTTTGGATATTGTTGGTGGGGCAAGGAAATAAGAAGATCCAAGTGAGGAATGCAAATTAGAAGGTATACCTATGGTTCTATGGGTTTCAAACCTATTTTTCTTCCCAGAGAGATGTTTGTCTGTAGTTGAATAGAGCTCACCGACTGAAAACACTGAGCACCCTCTACCCAACATTAAGAGGATTGTGTTTTCAGTCACAAAGAGCCACATATAAGCTGAAATTGACAAAATTCAAATAAATGAATTCAGTGAACCCCAATAACACACTTGTAGGCATCCAAACATGTTGGTTTTTTCCAACGAAGAAGAAAGTGCTCAGCTCATTTCCAGACTGAGTACAAGTTAGCAAGGGCTGTAGGACAGTGGTTCTCAACCAGAGGCGATCCTCCCCACCCCTCCCTGCCTGCCATCACAAAGGGACATTTGGCAATGTCTGGAGACATTTTTGGTGGTCACAACTGGGATGGGCAGGGATCCTACTGGCATCTAGTAAGCAGAGACCAGGGATGCTGCTACATATGCTTCACCCAAGTTAATTCTTGGGTTTAAAGCATAGCTCGAGACGTGGATATGCTGCTGTTGAGAAACTCATGTCTAACATTAAGTCCAAATGTTCCAAAATCAAGTGAGTGCTCAGCACACAATATCTCTCTTGAGATTGCTTTTTAGATACCTGCTACCGATTAGAAATAAAGAAACATGATTTATAGTTTAAATCACTGCAAAAAAATTGACTTACAGCTAACATATAAGCCGACAGACCTGCTTTTCTTTTTCAAGAAACTGATTTATAAAGAATGGGTGATTTTTTTTGGTTTTTAAATTTTGGTTCTTTATTTATAAAAAATACTCTTGCTTTTATGTGTATCAATGGATATGAAGTCTTTTCAGACTTTTCAACACATTCTTAAGCATGAATCAAGAGTGAACAAATACTTAAAAACCAACTTATCAGACTATAGAATGAGTAAATTACTTGTGGATTAAAATAAATTCCAGATCTTATAAAGAACAAAAATGCTTACTTTAAAATGTAAACTCAAATGCTCTACCAAGTAAGCATCTACTAGTATTTCCTCCTTAAGGTGATAATTGATCGTTCATCACTTAAAAAATACATTGCTTCTATATTGTAGCAAACCTGAATTGTTAAAGTTTAAGTTTCAGAAGGACCTTACTATACTTTAACCACTTAGAAATTGTCATGTCCTGGGATGTCCTTGGCAATGGGGAGATGATAGAATATTTACTGTGGGCATTTTTTGTGCATGTGTGATGGTTCACTTTTCCGTGGATCATGGTGTCATAAGACTTTAAAGTCAGTAAGAGCATGACTTTCCTCAAGCATAATGTTTCATCAAGCAGTAGGACGGATAATGAGAAACCTTTTCAAAGACAGAATCTTAATATAGGCCTTTTATCCTCTTATGAATTCACATCAATAGAACTAATAAGCTTACTGTCGTTAGGCTAGTGTGTGTGTCTATTAAGTGAAACTAATTTCACTTAATCTTAATTTTAAATTTCTACTTTGTCTCCTCAGTTCCTGCATCATTCTCTTAATTACAGATTATGCTGAGCTTTGCTGATACTAGAAATCTAAATTAAATGAGGAAGGAAAGCCAAGTTCAAATCTCCTTAAGTAGCAGGGTTCATATGACCAAACTGTTACTTGAATATGGAAATGGAAGTTCATGTGCCTATGTGTATGTGTGTTTGCATTAAGTTTCAGTTTCCACAGAAAATAGCCTCTTTCCCCAAATTTACCAGTTTTCATCTGTAACAGTTTGGGCCTTTTTCTATCTAGAAATATTTTATTGAAATATCTAGAATCATACTATTGTTAGTACTTACCAGTTGTTGCATAAAATTACAAAAAGATAAGGTATAAACTATAGTAACCATTCTTCCTAAATTGACCTAATTACTTTAATATATGTACAAAATTGAAGAATTCTGGAGTCTTTTTTGAAGGGAATTGTAGACTATCATAGCCAATCACAAAACTGAATACTCAGTGTCAGTTTGATACAAAATCAAATTTTTCAGTACTTGGGCTTGTTTCCTAAATCAATTTTTTATTATATAATAGTCTTAATAATTCCTTTTTAAAAAATCTTGGAGATTAAAAAAAACATCTGTTTTTTTCTTGAATTTTCTGCTGGAAAGAAGTTGTGTCACCTGGGCCAGTGCTGAAAGCTGTCCCCAGGCCCCCTCTGACATTTCAAACACAGACATATCACGCTGTTCCGGACTGTCACCGAAGCCACAGCTCACTCATTGTCAGTGCCACATGCTGCTAGAATAGTCCAGGTGTCTGAGTTTTGATCATTCTCCATGACACTGTCAGAAAGGAATGCAGGTGTCTCATGGCCCTGGCTGATGCATGGCAATGTCTACCTTGTCACCACTATTAATGTAGTGAGGGCAGAGGAGATCTTGTCCTTAGTCTCTGCTCCAGGACTTCCAGTTTAAAAATAACATCTGGCCTTAGCTAGTTTGGCTCAGTGGATAGAGTGTCAACCCATGGATTGAAGGGTCCCGGGTTCGATTCCTGTCAAGGGCACATACCTTGGTTGCAGACTCAATCCCGGCCCTGGTCAGGGCACGTGCAGGAGGCAACCAAACCATGCATCTCACTCACATCGATGTTTCTCTCCGCCTCTCCCCCTCCCTTCCAGACTCTCTAAAAATCAATGGAAAAGTATCTTCAGGTGAGGATTAACAACAACAATAACAAAATTTTTTTTAAAAAGAAAACACCTGGCTAGTGGTCCCCAAAACTCTTCTACAGAAAAAGGTAAAAACGTATACTGTGTTCCACACCTGAAACTGAACCATGTCCCCATTGCCAGGAGCTAGAACAGGAGCAACTGAGTGTTGATGGCTGGTGGAATGACCTGGAGAATACCAAGTGGTCTTGAAAGCTGGCACAACACCCTTTTAAACATTTTCCATCATCTGCTACCAATCCAGAACTAAAGTCTTTATCAATCAGAAAACACAAGAGCTACTCTGGTATCACCAGGCGCCCCAATCCTTCTACTTCTCTTTCTAACCCCAGACTAACACTTCTAGAAAGCAACTCCATAAAAAGGAAAAGGAAGGTGAGGTGGGTGTGGGTGTGAGAGAGGACAAAGGCAGATGAAAGCAGAACTAGGGAGGGTCTTGGGTCTATTGTATTTTTTTTCCATGATCCATTTGTTTAAAGCAAGAGAGAGCTAAACAATGGGTGTTAAGAAGTTCCCATCTCATTCAAGACAATCTTATGTGTTAGTGAAGGGAATTAGCCTAGGAGCACATCCATCTGCCATCCACATGGAGATCTGAGAAAGAAATTTGACCAGGACCCAAATGGACAAAGAAAAGAGCCAAAGTTAACAGACGCATCCTGTCTTTTGGATGCAGGGTCTGGACAGATCTATTATTGAAACAGAAAAATATCGTTCAGGAGACACAAGGGAAGAGCAGACCCCTTAGAAAGATTTACTACAGGAATGAAAAAATTTGTCAAAAACTGGCATCATCTATGGGATTAAAAAAAAAAAAGACAGGGTTACCACAAAATAGGAACAGGGCTATGTTAGATAACATTGTATTGGGGTAAATTAGAAACATATTGCAGAAAAATAAAGATGCACTAATAGAATTAAAGCAGTAAAAAGCAGAAGTGGCGTTAAAATAAATCAAGTGGGTGTTATAAAACAATAATAATAATAATAAAAGACTTGGGAAATTCTACCAGGATAGAGGAAAGGAAAAACGGGTTGGGAACAATGAGAGGCAATGATAGGAGTGGAGGATGGAGAATGCAGAGCCATCCTGAGGATTATAGGTGTTCCAGGGAAAAAGTAAATCACAAGGGGAACAGAAACAATTATTCAAAGATATAATTAAATAAAAGTTTCCCGAGCTGAAAAAGAATGAAGAAGCAGATCAAAAGGGCTCACTGTGTTCAAAGTGAATTCAATGAAAAGAGAAGTTTGTTACATGTGAATTACAGGGATGGAGAAAAAGACTATACGCATTCATGCAGAAAAAGAAAATGAGTGAAAAACAAAGGAACAAAGCTAAGTTGGCCTTAGGCTGACTTTTCCCCTGGACACAATGGAGCTATGGCTACAGAATTTTGATGGAAAAAGTTGTTACATGACCTTTTTGTTTTTAGCCAAGCCTTAAAAATAGCTGTTATTATAAAAATAAGACATTTACTAACACACTAAAAATATGCCAACCATCTAATTTTTCTGGGGAAAAAGTGACCCTATAGAGACATTACAATATTTTTTTAAATTTATTTCAGAGAGGAAGGGAGAGAGAGATAGAAACATCAATGATGAGAGAGAATCACTGATCAGCTGCCTCCTGCATGCCCCATATGGGGGATCAAGCCTGCAACCCAGGCATGTGTCCTGACTGGGAATTGAACTGTGACCTCCTGGTTCATAGGTCGTCGCTCAACCACCAAGCCACATTGGCAGGACTAGACATATTTTAATGCATGAATAGTTAAACCAGACTACAAGACGACTGCTATAATACCTGGTGGCACAAGAGAGGGGCAAGAACACAGTTTAACTCCCAAGTTCAGAGGCAAGCTGTCATCCTGGCAAATGTGTTTAAACTTGCCACGTTAAAGCTACAGGAATTTGAAGAATTGTTGCCTCTTTTTACACTGATATCTGGATGGAGCCTAAAAGCAAATACTTTCATTAAATTGCTGCTCATTGTTATGAGAATATATATTTTAATTAGCCACAAGTTCATCTGAAAAGTGTGTCTTATTTTTCGGATGAAATTTACCACTACTCTCAGAAATATGTATATCGATGATGACAAACCCTGGTAAACAACTCTTTTGTTATCAGAGGAGCCAGCCTGGCTAAGTCAGAGAGACTAAGGATGTGAGTTCTAGTCAGACTGCTTGGATTTTACTCCTTGATCCTTCAATTGTTCCTCACTTCTTGGACAAATCATGAAATCTCTGGGGGCCTCAGTTTCTCTCACCTCTATGTTTTTCTCTTTATAGCACGTTATAAAGCAGTGAGAAGCCTTAGCATGTCTTAAAATCGAAATATTGTAGATTTTCCTGTATGGAATTTTTTGTAAGGCTAAATAAGTCAACACATTTAGGGTACTTAGTGCCTGGCACACTTACTGCTACTAAGAGATATGAATGAACACCATGGTTACACGATGAAACATGGTACATATACACCAGATCCGAAAAGGAAATACACACCCACATCTTTGTGTTTTCTTTACACTGTGGTGGCTTCTTTCTTTCTATGCTTCTCTAGTTTACAAGACTTTAAGTAATGAGCTTGTATCTCTAGTTGAACAAAGTATAAGTTTAAAGAAAAATGAACTATAACAATTTTTTTAATTCCACATTGATTATAGCAACAATAGGCTATAACACTGAAGACATTAGTTCTAATCCTGCCACTTTCTATTACCTGGGCTTGAATTTTTCTTGGTGTCCAGGAGAGTGATGGCAACATTCCCCTTTAGGGGTTCATGGAAGTAGATGTTATTACTCCCTTATTGTGTGACATTGATGACTCCTGTGCGCTGTTTGATTTTCTTTTGTAAAAGATTTTGTCCTAACAAAAAAAGTGAGACAGAGAACAGCTAAAGAGGTCTGCACACCCCACACAGGCAATCACATCTGTCCCATTTCTGTCATTTCTGCTTCTGTCCCCAACTACGGCAGCGAAGGAAACGAATTTGTTCCAACTGCTTTTGTGGTGAAGCAATTCTCCATAGTCTCTTATGTCCACATTGAACAGGACTGTGGAGCCAGTCAGCCAGCTCCTGCACTCCCCCGGGGGGAGGATCAGACCGATCTGGATATTTAGGAAATGGCTAAAGTTTTGAAGCAATGGGTGATGTCATCAGACTGGTTTCGATTTTCTAATTGTGAATTTTCACTCTTTAGCCTTTTGCTGTTTTGTGCTCTTACCCCCCCTCCCCCCACACCCGCCCCATGCTATAGAATGTGGTGCAGCTCTTTCAAAATACCATTCTGACGTCTGTGCTGTAATGCCACCTCTCATTCTAACCAAACCTCTATGGTTTCAGCGGCCGATCCCAGGCCATGTATTCCATGTCAATAATTGAGCATTTCACTTTTGGAGAAAACCAGGCATGTAACCATGGTATGTGAGTATCTCAGAAAGCGTATTTGGACATGTGCTTTTTTTTTTTTACCAAGCTTTTTTGCACATTCTCTCATTTCTCCTGAATATTATTGTTTTGATCAATGACACCATCGGTGTACTGTTTACTTTGAAATCAATCTCTCCAGCTTTTTAAAGCTTTCCTAAAATTTTTGTTGTTGCTGCATATGTGCATTCCTTAAGTCTCCCTACTTGAAGATTTTAATTTAGTGTCTGATTAGATGTGCCATTATTATTAGCATCATTTTCCTACCAATTTTGCTACAGTCAACCCCCCAGCTATGGGATAATTATAAAAACAATGCCACATGGTAAATGTCTGGAGCTCTGGTTTTTAATAACAATGAGCTAAAGTTATCAAGAAAGCTTACTGTGCACCAGACACTAAGGGCTCTCTATACATGGATTGTCTTGACAAACCCTCCAATAGCAATAAGAATCAGGCACTATTTTCAATCCCCATTTTACAAATAGGACAACTGTGCTTTTGAGAGGATAAAGAGTTGCCCAAGCTTACACAGAAATGACAAGTCTTGGGGCCTATTATTTACAAAGCCATTGTCTAACTGCTACACTAAATTGTCTCTAAGTGAACCAGTCCTGCGTATGTCTGCTAGGTTTCAGTGGGCTGATCCTTTACCAAAGAGACCAGTGGGAGTATGTCTTAAACGCCACAAACTTGTTCTCTCTTTATAGTTTCCAGGAACAGTGATAAAAACCAGAAAAAAATATTTCCTAGAATCATCAAATATCAGGAGATTCCAGGAAGTTAGTTTCTGACAAGTGTTAGGAATCTGTCAACAAGTGAATAGAAACAGAATTTTAAGAGTTTTTAACTGCATGGAAGTATTTTAAAAAAGTAGGAGCTGCATCTGGCTGGGCACCTCTGAGCTTTTGCAAGAAAGATTTGCAGAGGTCTTGCCTTTTGTTTCATTTGGGCATTAGATGTGGTGTCATGGAAAAGAAGAGAAGAAAACATTTCAAATACAACTGGCTCGTGCTCAGACACCACGCCTCTTCTGCATATCATTGGCTGTTTAAAAAATATGTTTTTCTCTTTACAGCACATGTTATAAAACAGTGAGAAGCCTTAGCATGTTTTCTGAGTTAAAAAAAAAAAGAAGCAGGGGGGCAGCCCTGCCTTGTCTGAAAAATGTTTACATCACAGATAGTTTTGCTTTTGAGGTTCTAGACAGGTGACTGTACCTGCAAGAATCGACCTAACTCATCCAAAACGTTGCTGGCAACAGAGAGAGAGAGAGAGAGAGAGAGAGAGAGAGAGAGAGAGAGAGAGAGAGTTGGTGGGAGAGAAATGCTGATGGAGGTAGACCCAGAGCCCCACCAAGGAGCAGGAATTCGTTCCACACCCTGTACTTTGACAAACCTGTTCTTGCTTTGCTGTCCATGTGCAAGGAAGCAGTTTTTCTAAATAGCTATGCTGAGATTAAACCTCGGTCTAACAGAAGTTCTAACATGTTGTACCGATTAAACAAATTGAGATCAAAACAGACAGACAGACAGACAGAAATACGCACAGGCTTCCTTCTCTGAAACGTCCCATTCTTAGAAAGCATGGAAATAAATGTCTGTCTAAATTTTGGAAAAAGTTACTCTACCTCCTAATAGAACAAAGAGCCTTTAGGAAATAGAGATGTGTTATTTCTTTGGTGGAGACAGGCGAAAAGCCGAACTAAAAAAAATACCTGCGTGTGCTTAGGAGCTGAGACCATGCGCTGAGACCAAGTGCCTCACTCTGGTGAGCCCAGTGCTGACCTCGAGTCATTTGGGGGTCACAGCAATTGAGAATCAAGAAACCTTGCCGGTGGCGGGGGGGAGGGGGGGTGTCCTCCCACCACATCCCTCCAGCCGGTTTGCCGGATGCTAACTCAATTGGAGGAGAGTGGATTATGCCTAAGGAATGGATAAATCTTCTCACTGATACTCAGCCATGGATGTTATGTGACGGTTCTTTTTACAGAAGCCGATGATGAGATTTAAGGGAGGGAAGTGGAGAGCGGTACAAGTGTAAGCTGTCACGGTGATCTTTCTACTTTAATCTTTTAAATGCATTACCTGCATTTTCTACAGTAGATAACAATTCCTCCAAAGAAGCGTGCTATCAGATGTTCTGCAATTTCAATGTTTTTTTATAAATGTGTCACTTAAAAAGTCTTTAAAAAAGAATCCTTTAAAGAAGTGAATAGGGTCTTCTATTTAATTATTTAACAATTAGTAAATCCGAGTATTGGGTTTATTAATGCTTAGTATGATCATAAGGCCAAAGTAAAACAGAATGGAGATGGTGATATTTAGCAAGTGATTATGTAATAATTGGTTTATCTAGAGAGTTGTAACTTGCTGAGTAATAAAGCAGAAATTGTTGCCATCACTAGTCCTGGGTTGTGTTATATTAAAAGAGAAAAGCTTTAACATGTCTCCTGGTGCCCAGGGGTCTCTAAGATGCTTTGTTCTGCTGTTGACTTTTTTGGATTCAGGTCAGGATGCTTCCCCTTTTAAGGGGATCAAAGACATATAGTTTGAAATTTGGAATGCAGACCGGAAGACAAGTGATTTAGGATAACGTCTGAGTGTAGAAGGAAAGTATTAATATCCTCATAAAGATCCACTCTTTCAATGCCTCTGAACTGTGTGCTTAATTGTAGGTGCTTAATAAATGCACTTGTGATTCTTTTTAACATCACAAGGGTACTAGTATTTAATGCTGTGATGAAGCGTGACACAGAAGGAGTAGGGAGGGGAGTGGGGCAGGAATGGACACATTTTTGGCCTTTCATCACAGACGCTAAAGCACAGCTGTTAATTGCCAGTTGTCCTAGCCTTTTGGACAACCTGACCTTTGACCTGTTTAGGAAATATCTTCCCCTGCCTCCATCTGGTTATGCTTAATTCCTTGCCCAGTCCAGACTTGGACATAACCCTGTAGCCCTCTTTCCAGCTCTTTTTAAAGCCTCCAATGTGTCCTTGTCCTTTGTCAGCTCACTCATAGTAAATCACTTTGGTCTCTATTGGGAAGTTTAAGCCCTGATGAGTCTCCTGGCATATTTTCTCCATATTCTGTGCTTCATCTAGATATACCCACTCCCTCCTCCCCACCCTAAATGCTGCCCCTGTACTTCCCTTCTCTTTCTTTGTTTCTCCTTCCATTCCTTTAAAGCTCACATGCATCAGTGGTTCTCCACTGGTAATGATTTTGCCCCGAGGGGACATTTGGCAATATCTGAAGCCAGTTTTGATTGTCATGACTGGAGATGGGGAGTTGCTAAGGGCTCTAGTGGTAGAGGTTGAAGATGTTGACAAACATCCCACAAAACACAGGACAGCCCCTCACAACAATTACCTGACCCAAATGTTAACAAGTGCCCAGGTCTTGGAACGCTGATATACATCCACCTCAATGCATCTAACCAAAACGATTAAATCGCTTTGACTTAGTTTTAACCCCACATCTCTGTTTTCAACCAGAAACTTACCATGTGATGCCATTCTGACATTCAAATCAAACCCATTCTCACACATTACCTTTGCTCAGTTCAAATGTCTGATTTTTATGTTATTGCTAAAAAGGCAAATGGTAAACTTTGATATTTCCAACAAATTGATAGAAAATTAAATCTTCTTGTCATAATTTTTCAATCCTTAGAAATATGACTTGAGTAAGTTGAACTCGGTAGAATTACTGGTTATAAAAGAAAAGTCACATTAACAGAATCTTAAAGGGTAAAATTTGTTATTAAAAAAACCACACAAAATGAAACAAAAACCAAACCCCCCAAAATATACCCAAAAAGGTGATTGATAAATGAATTATTGGTTTGTAACTCTCTGGGGAAAAAGAATTTATCTTAATTAAGGTAATTTTAGTGAAAATAATAAGAAAAGTGGAAAAATTAGGAATAGTTTATTTTTTCCGTTTATAATATTGATCAAGGAATTAAGGTGGCTTAAAAAGTTATGCTCTGGAGACCTCTTTCTCTTCAAAAATCCTCAAATATGATATATTCTGATCATATATTCCAATATGATATATCCTGTTCATATGCATACTCAGAAAATTCTCAAAGGAACATATTGACATGGAAATGTCAATTGTGTGAAAACAATATGAAAAATATTCCTTAATTTTTCTCTACTGATACCTTGAATTTTAAGACCTGCCTTTACTACTGAAACAGCCTTTTGTCCAGTGTCCCCGCAATGACTTTCATAGCTCCAAACTTCCCGAACATGACACACTATGCCAGCATTTTTCAAGAATAATTCTCATTCTGCACTGATGTTTAGTGTTGTAAGTTTTTGCACAGGCTCTAGCTCAGTACCCAGGACATCACAAATGCTCAGGAACTGTTTTATCCTTTCCTATTTCCACATCTCTCCTTATACCCCGACTTCTTAGTATAGTAGTCAGCAAACTCATTAGTCAACAGAGCCAAATATCAACAATACAATGATTGAAATTTCTTTTGAGAGCCAAATTTTTTAAACTTAAACTATATAGGTAGGTACATTGTTATTAACTTAATTAGGGTACTCCTAAGGCTTAGGAAGAGCCACACTCAAGCGGCCAAAGAGCCGCATGTGGCTCTCGAGCCGCAGTTTGCCGACCACTGCCTTAGTAGCGCTCTCTGTCTCTGTCTCTCTCTGTCTCTTTCTGTCTCAATCTTCCCTCCAGAAAATCTGCTCACACTGTACCACATTTTCCCGTTACTCTGCTTTCCTCAAGCAGGTGGCCTCTTCCAGGTCACCCTCCTCCTCTTCTTTGTTAATCTGAATCTTTTCTGTTCTTTGCACCTAACATCAGTGCAATGTCCTCAGAGAAACCAATCTAGAACTTTCTTTTGACTTTGTTGAGACTTTGCACATATTGTCTTCCCTCTCTACTAGAACATCTAAGTTCCTTAACGGTTGGAATTATTCTTGAATATTTCTGAAATCTGAACAAGGCTGGCATAGTTTCTTACAAATGCTAGGTGTTCATTAACTATTTACTGCTTAATTATATGAAAAATTGATATTTTTGTGGAGACCAATCTGATAAGAGTTGTGGCCCTGCTGTGGGATAAGCCAACATAGTCAAGTTCAATTCCAGTGGTGGAAGACAGATTACTGGCAATCAGGGTCTATTAAAATGTAATGTTTTCTTGTAACTACTTGACTCCCTATATTTTCTTCTCTTGTGACTCTCTCTGAAATACTTTTCTTAATAACTATGCATCTGGAAAACAAATAATGCATTGTAATCTCATTTTTCTTAATGTATTTTCCTCTTCCTTTGGGAAATTTACACTCAGAAGTTTAGAGAGAGGACTGGTAAAAGGAGAAAGGTCCCTCCTGTGGGAAAGGTTTGGCATTGAGCATGTAATATTATTGATGGGCATGTTCTTAAAGATAGAAGTGTGTGCAACCACTATACAAGCGTCTGAAGTCCATCTGCTAAACATATTTCTGACTTTCCTATTAGTTGAAGCCTATTTTAAAACTTTAACTTTCATTAAAATGAATTTTTTCTGCTTTGCAGATCAATATTTAATCCATTCATTTTCTTGTATCTTTGTCCAACTCTAAACTAGGTTCAGGTTAGTGTCTGATGCATTATTGTGTCACGGGGCTTTTGAAAATTTCTTGACTTTCCATGGATTATGCATTTTCAAAGATTTTACACCATTTTCATATTCATGAATAAAGGTAAACATAATCATACTTTCAAAAAGCTCTGAGGCCATTTGCTTGTCTCTAGTCCATATTATTAAGAATCTTGATGATAATGTGCTGCCATTAAAAAGCTGCAATATGCTTTAACTATTCCCATTTTGATCTAATAAAGTACCAATTTTTTCTCTTAATCCAGAACATGCTTTTGTTATTATATATTACTTTAAGTAAGAGTAGAGATTAAGAACAGCAAGGTTATCTCACTAGCTCAAGTAACTGGCAAAAAGCATAAACTAGTAAGAAAGAAGTCACATGTACCTAAGTTTGTGATGAGAAAGGGAATGGGCTTGGCAAAGGAGGTAAGAAAAATAGCTTTGTTATTTGGTTTTCAGTGAAATAGTCCCAGCCATGGGAACATTTCAGGTACTGATGGAGAGTTTTAAATGTAATTGCTGATTTTCTGGCAAAGCAAGCATATTTCTAGTGTCATGGGGAAAATGACATATCAGAACTTTGCCGATTTGAATAAATTCTCAAGATTTCTAGCCTATTTTTATAGGAAGCAATTTGCTCAAGTTTCAGACTTGAAATTTTTCCTCACCCAAAGGATGTAACCATACTAATAAAATAGCCATTTTCTCTTTAAGTACAAGTCATCATGCAGATTGTGGTACTAGAAACATTTTGGTTATTTCCCCCCTGTTAATTAACACATAGAAATCAATTAGGTTTGCTCCTATAATTTTCATTTAGGATAGAGCATTAAATTTAACAGATGATCAATCTCATTACTTTCACTGAGAGGGTTTTTTTTTTTGTAGCTAGTAGCCACCTGCTTGCAAGCATTTTTATATGAGGTGCCATGTTTCCATTTCCAAAAGCAGATCCTCACACCATCTGTACCAGAATCACCTGGGATGCTCATTAAAGTGCATGTCGCTGGTTCTCATGTCTATTGAATGTGGCCAGGGAATGTTAATCTTAATGAACACCCTCAGGGATTCTGATGTACACCAACACTTGAGAAATAACAGGTTAATGGGTATGCTTTCAGGCAATCGAGATGGATGCCCATGACGATGAATTATGGCAATACAAATCATCAGGGTCAATAAGTAGCATTAGGCAAGCATTCCTGTGTACATAAATTCAAAATACTATTAGTTATGACATAAATACAGTGGAATGGTCATTTGGTTTGTTACCATTATAATGAATTCAGAAAATCCAATCAGGGTTGGCAAGATAACTGCTGTAGATAAAATCTCAGTTGATTTTATGATCAATTTAAGGCTGAGATGTCCACTCAGCCTTCCTGGGATCTTTGTTTCTGAATGGAAAAGATGACGAAAGAAAGATGGTCAGAATGTACGGAAGTAAATGCAATTGAGGGTACAATTTTAAGGAAACAAAAAATTCAATAATTAATGGACACATACTCTTTCTAAGTCAAAGGAAAGTACAGATGTGTTTTTGTAAATCTCAGTGTTGCATTTGGAAAACAGTACTCATCACATTTAAAGATTCTGCATAAAAGCCTAAAACAGACAAATTAAAGTGGATTTTTAAGATCATGTTGGTTGATACTCTTATTTTATTTTAAAATAAGAAATAGAGGTCAAAGAATAATAGAATAATGTATCTTCAAGGACCGACCCATGCAAACAATCAAGACAAAAGCAACTAAAACTTGTTTAGTATCTGTTCAGTGACCAGAACTACCTTAGATCCCAGGAAATCAAAGATAAAAAACCACGGAGTCTATGGAAGAACCTTAAGTGAATATTACTAAGTGAAAGGAGCCAATCTGAAATGGCGACATGCTGTGTGAGTTCAACTACCTGACATTCTGAAAAGGCAAAACTCTGGAGATAGTAAAAAGATGAGTGGTTGCCAGGGGCTAGTGGGAGGGATGAATAGGTGGAGCACAGATGATATTTAGGGCAGTAAAACTACTCTGTATGACACTCTAATGGTGGATACATGCCATTATACATTTGTCAAAGGCTATAGAATATACAGCACTAAGAAGGAACCCTAATGTGAACTATGGGCTTTGGGTGATAATGATGCGTCAATGCAGGTTCACTGATTGTAACAAATGTACCATTATGGTGAGGGGTGTTGATAGTGGAAGGAGATCTATGTGTGTGTGTGTGTTTGGGTTGGTTAATGGGTATATGGGAGCTCTCTGTACTTTCTGCTCAATTTTGCTATGAACCTAAAACTGCTCTAACAAAATCTATTCAAAAAAAGTTATTGCTGTTCCCTGGAGGACACTAAAGGTCTAAGGCAGTGATGGCGAACCTATGACACTCATTTTTTTGGTTGATTTTTCTTTGTTAAATGGCATTTAAATATATAAAATAAATATCAAAAATAAAAATCTTTGTTTTACTATGGTTGCAAATACCAAAAAATTTCTATATGTGACACGGCACCAGAGTTAAGTTAGGGTTTTTCAAAGTGCTGACACGCCGAGCTCAAAAGGTTCGCCATCACTGGTCTAAGGATTGGAATTGATGGTGCAATAGAGTCCATAGTCATCAAGGCAACCAAGGAAGTAAATATTAAGAAGTAGAACAGCATGGAAGAAGGAACAAATAACTATGGAGAGAGAAGAATGAGAGGACACTTTTGAGAACGGGGTCTGAACTGAATTGTGAGGATCAAGAAAAACCCCTCCGGTAGATGCAATCCAGTATATTGACATTCCAGTATATACTGGTATATACTGACCTTGATTGGGGAATGGTAAGCACCTGCTATTGCTGGAGTAAAACTGGAAGAAGAGGAGAGAGCTGTAGGAATGAGCTGGACAAGTAGGACGGGGCCAGGTCAGGAAGGCTGACAGCCACATATGCTGCACATGTACATTTACATACACATATACAATCATACAATGCACACACACAAACACATACATATATATTATAAACCTGTTGGGGAACCACTGAAAAGCTTTTAGCAGAAAAGTGATGTGGCCTAATTTTCATTTTATAAAGAGCCCTGGTTACTTGTGGGGACCTGGAAGAAAACAGTAAACTGGGTAAAGATTCTATGGCAGTAAAAGAAAGAGCAGATTCATATTAAAGAGATATTTAAGAAGTTGGATCCACTGAACTTGATGAGTGCTTTCTAGTGGGAGGTAAGAGAGAGAGGAGTCAGAAATTTGCTCATAAGTTTTGGGATGAAGAAAGGGGTGTTAAACTCAATCAAGACCGGCAATGTAGAAGTAAGACCAATTTTAAAGGTGGGTATTGTCTCAAGGTTAGAGAATTGATGTTAGACATATTGAGTTGGAGGTATCTCTGGGACATCAATGCATTCCACTGGATCCCTTTCAGATGTCCACCATGTATAGGTACTGGAGATTCAGCAATGAACAAGACAGTCCTTGTCTGATGGAGATTACTGTTAGTGGGAAAGGAAGGCCTCACACGATAACTACAGGTGTGTTATCTGTTGTAAAAGAGCATGTCTAACTAGATATACAGAAGAGGCCTAGGATGCAGGCAGCCCTGAAAGCCAACAGTATAGAGGTGAGAGTTGACATCATAAAGACGAATGAGGTGGCTGAGAGAGAAGATAACAAATGAGAAGAGGCGAGGGTTGCAGACATCTATGTGGGCATCTCACTATTCTAGGGACAGCAAAGGAACCTGTGAAGGAGTGGTCAGAGAATCACAGAGGGAGAATCAGGGAAGAGTGGTGTTTGGAATGAAGGGAAAACTTTCAGACAAATGAAGTCAGGACATGCTTTGCAAAGCTGAAATCAGATAAAGCCTCAGAGATGTTCTTGAGAAGGCTTTTGTGATGGCTGTGAGAGTTGTTAGAGTGAATTGGTAAGGGGTAAAGCCTCATCAGAGTGTGTTGAGGATGAAGGAGAAATTTTAAAAGAGGCCATGTTCTAGATACTTGGTCCTAGAGGGAATGGGAGAGAGAGGGGAGTAAAGAGACACAAGATAAAGGGTAGGTGTTGAAGATGGGAGGCATTTGAACACATTTAATGATGAAGGAAAATAAACTAGTGGAGAAGGAGAAGTGAAAATTAGATAGAAAAGGGCAAAATTATGGAGCAAGGTCCAGACAAGGCCAGGAGGGCTGGGAGTGCATTGACAGTTTTTAAGTTAGCTTTAAAACTAAGTAGAAAGAGGGTAGAGTGTGTATGGCTGAATAGAGGTGAGAAAGGGGATACAAAGAGATTACTAAAATAGAAATTCAAAGATAAGCAATTTTTTTATTTCATTAATATTGTCAGTCTTAATCACTTTAATATTTATATCCTGTACTATATTATCTCATATTTAAAATTTTATCTCATCAGAATAAAAAAAAACTTTAAGAAATACCCAAATTATGACTCCAATGTGAAGTGAGTGTCAAACATAAAAAATGGATTTGATTTTTAAAGGCCCTCTCGAGGGCTTTATATTGAAATGAGGCAAGGCCCTCTGAACTCTATAGATCACGGCAGGAACATGGTTCCAGGAAATTTGGGGGTCATGTCATTCTTGGCGACTTTTCTAACAAACAGAAGCTCTGCTGCAGAGTTCTATAAATATTTATCAGCCACGACTTTTACCCACAGGAGGTTAAAGAGCTCCGAGTTTTGGATGAGAATGCACAGTTGTCTGATTTGACCTGAATTAGCAGGCAAAAAGAAATCTTCAGATTTAAAACCACTTAGTGCCACAAAATAATGACATTTTTGCAAAACATTGTAAGATAATAGGAGTTGGTCCACTAATTTACCAAGCACTGTAAGTACTGTAGTAACTTTTATCATTATAATCATATTCAATGAATTATATTTGCTTTCAGATAGGTCTTGATTGCCTCAGAAGAAAATGAAATGAAACATTCTTAAAATGCATGAGATGTTAACTGGGTTAATTTAACCTTAGAAATTCGTTAACTTCCTCATTACTTTTCAACTGCTCCTGGTGCAGACTTGACTACAGCTTGCCATTTTATTCAAAGTTTCATCCTGTGTTTCCATAAAAATGCATTATGATTTTTATTTTACAAGGTCAACATTTTTCTGTGTATAAAGTTGTTAACTTCTTGATGATTTTATTAAAGAAGTGGATATTTGATTAATTTAAAAATAAGCATGAGAATGTATTCAATAGGTCATTCAAGTGAAATATAAAGGATGGAAAGGGAAGTAGCTACCATTATCAATCTTTTTAGAAATATATTCGTTTGTGATACTCCCAAATGTGACAACTTAAGCATTTACATCATATTACAGAAAACAAACCATGAAACTGAAGAGTTTTATAAACTGTCAATTATACCAATTAGATTTTATCCAATAATGTTAGAAGAAAGTGCATTTTTTCTCTTTTTTTTCATGATGGAAAATGATACTACAACATAGATTCCATATGGAAAGGCCATCAAAGACAATGTGGGAAAAATGTAGGAAAAAAGTCTTATAAAGATGTTTTATTAGTAAAAGATGTTTAATTAATGAAACCTTAATGCTTTTTATCCAGCTTTTGTTATATGTCAGCTTTGAAAACATTGTGATTTTCTGTGATTTATTTTTTCATTATAAATAAACTAGAGGCCCGGTGCACAAAAATTTGTGCACTGGTTGGGGGGGGGGTGTCCCCCAGCCCGGCCTGTGCCCTCTCACAGTCTGGGACCCTTCGGGAGATAACGACCTGCTGGCTTAGGCCTGCTTCTGGGTGGCAGAGGGCAGGCCCAATCCCTAGGTGCAGCCCCTGGTCAGGCTCAGAGCAGGGCCGATTGGGGAGTTGGGGCGCCGCCCCGTCATGCACAGAGCAGGGCGGATCGGGAGGTTGCGATGCCACCCTCAGTCACGCTCAGGATAGACTGATTGGAGGGTTGGGGCACTGCCCCCTGTTACACTCAAGGCAGGGTCAATGGGGAGGTTGTGGCGCCACCCCCTGTCACGCACAGAGCAGGGCCGATCAGGGGGCGCTGCCCCCTGTCACTAACAGAGCAGGGCCCATCAGGGGGTTGAGGAGCTCCCCACTGTCATGCACAGAGCAGGGCCGATCAGGGGGTTGAGGAGCTCCCCGCTGTCACTCACAGAGTAGGGCCAATAGAGGAGCTGGGACACCGCCCCCTGTCACACACAGAGCAGGGCAGATCAAGGGGTTGGGGCGCTGCACCCTGTCACACTCAGGGCAGGGCCAATGGGGAGGTTATGGCTCTACCCTGTCACACACAGAGCAAGGCCCGTGGAGGGGGATTGGGGCGCCACCCTCTATTACCCACAGAACAGGGCCGATCAGGGGGTTGGGGCGCCACCACTGTCACACTCGAGGCAGGGCCAATGGAGACGTTATGGTTCTACCCTGTCACACACAGAGCAGGGCCCGTGCGGGCGGGGGGTTGGGGCGCCTCACCCTGTCACACACAGAGCCACAGGGCAATCAGGGGATTGGGGAGCTCCCCCCTATCAGGCAGAGAGCAGGGCTGATCAGGAGGTTTGGGCGCTGCCCCCTGTCACGCTGATCCCGGTGCCGGGAGCCTCGCTGCTCCCCTGATCCCAGTGCCGGGAGCCTAGCTGCTCCGCTGATCCCGGTGCCGGGAGGCCTATTACCCTTTTACTATATAGAATAGAGGCCTGGTGCATGGGTAGGGGCCAGCTGGTTTGCCCTGAAGGGTGTCCTGGATCAGGGTGGGGGTCCCCACTGGGGTGCCTGGCCAGGCTGGCTGAGGGGCTGAGGGCTGTTTTCCCGCTGGCAGTTGACTAAAAGCTCCCAACCGCTCCTTGTTTTCTTTTTTTTATTTTTTATTCTGGGCCAGCTTTAGCTCTGAGGCCTCGCTGCTGAAAACATGGATACAATGTTGTGGTCCGGGGCTGACTGAAAGCCGGTTTTGTTTAGCTTCTTATTTGCAACATAGTAATAGTTGCTTAGAGTTGCAGTTGAGAGTCTGGCAAGTGAGGCGGGGAACGTTGGAGTCTGCAGTCCCTGGAGGAAGCAAGCCTCCCTGCTCGCTTCAGTGCATGGCTGCCGGCCGCCATCTTGGCTGACAGTTAATTTGCATAAGGATACGCTGATTAGCCAATGGGAAGGGTAGCGGTCCTACGCCAATTACCATGTTTCTCTTTTATTAGTGTAGATATTTACATTTATATTTAATTTTGTCTCTTACATTCTTTATTTTTTGAAGTCCCACAAAATCTAGATCTGCCCTGGGGTAAATTTGATAATTTTCATTGGAAATAGCTTTTTCTAGAATTTTTTTTTAATGCTCCAGTATTTAATGTTTTCCTGGACAAGCCTCACTCAGCTCTGTCCAAGGGTTCCAAATATTTTTCTTACAAGTACATTTATTGCTATAAGAGCTTATATTTTATAGTACTTACATCTTTCTCAATGATCAATTTTTCTTTAATATTTAGTCCATTTGATCTTCTTTTTCAATCTAATAGTTCCCATCTCACAAAAGAACAAAAGCAAGGTGTTCATGTTCACAGTAAAATCATAAAACGACATGTAGACGATGATATGTATGATCTGAAGGGTATGCATAAAAGTAACAATAGATGCTAATATACTACTAGTGTTTTTTCCTCTTGTAATATCTTTTGTTAAAAAAGCTTTTTAACAAATCAGTGCATACAAAATCTTGAATATAAAAGAATACTTGGGAACTTCTCACTGAAGCGGTACTAATTTTTGATGCATGTTTCATTAGCAATAGATTTATTGTCCTGTAATAATGTTAGTTTAGCAACCTTTAGTACTATTCTATTTATATTCCATCAAGGACTCAAAGGTGGCTTTTTTCATACTTATTTCCTAGGATCCAATACCTGCGGAAATAGACACATCCTATATAATAAAAGGCTAATATGCAAATAGACCGAACAGCAGACCGACCAGTCTCTATGATGCACCCTGACCACCAGGGGGCAGACACTAAATGCAGGGAGTGCCACTCAGCCAGAAGCTGGGCTCATGGCTGGTGAGTACAGCAGCATCAGTTGTGGGAACCTTTCCTTCCTCTGCGGCAGCACTCAGGATGTCCGACTGCCAGCTTAGGCCCGCTCCCCCTGGTCTGTGAGAGGGCACAGGCTGGGCTGAAGGGGCCCCCCCCCCACCCCGAGTGCACTAATTCTGTGCACCGGGCCTCTAGTATTTAAATATATCTTGACAATGCACGTTTTGCAATTGCACATGAGTTGATTATTGAAGAGTGACCAGGTTTTCTATTTTCCTTGCTATCGTTTCATAGCTGCCTCAGTATACTTGAACATAATAAAAGGTGTCTGAATTGGTGATTGAGGTTCTTTTAAATCTGAGGCAGTGTCGGGGTGACATGTGTCTTCTGTGCACATAACCTTTTTCCTTTTTAAAATGAACTTTATGGAAAGCAGGAAGTTATAGTAATGTTGTATTTTGAATTGCCAAGAGAGAAAAGTATCCCAGAAAATGCCCGTTTTTCCTAGTTCTGCAGTACCTGATGACCTATGGAAATTGTCTTTAGTTGGCTTTCACAAGGTCATGATTATAGATTGACTCTGAGGACAGAGCCATGGTACCACCCACACCCAGTTCCCAGGCAACTGTCTAGAGATGTGTGCTGACGTTCCTAACTTTTAGGAGGAGGGGAAATTAGGCAGAGATAAGTGCAAATGTGTCCCTGGTCATGATATATTAATTCACCATTCACCTACTTGGACCTAGAAAATGGCGAATCCGTAGATTCACCTCCGTAAACAAAGGAGAGTACGTTGCTGTAGACACCAATTAGTGGAGCAGGGAAGAATTGCTCATTTTGGAAGCAGTTTGCTGTTTTGAAAATCAAGCTCAGTAAATAGGGTTGCATGAAAAGCAATCCTGAAACATTGCATGATGTCATACCCTGGCACATTTGAAAATATTTCCATTTATGTGAAATTGTACATGATGCCAGTTTTACTGTGCTTATATCTGCGTATTTGTATTGACAGTTGGCTGCAAGTTAAAAGATTTTGTGTAGTAAAGTCAAAATACCATGCATACAAACCAAATAAGAGATATTTATTTTGAGTCATATTTTATCATTTGTGGCCACTATGGATTCCAACGAGAATATATTTTCCCCTAGTCTTGGTGTTTAATCTTAACACAGCAACAGATCACAGGATATATTTTCCCCAGTAGAATCAACTGCATGTTAGAACCACCTTGTTTTTCTGAATTCCACTTAGAGCAGTACTTTGTCTTAGGAAATGGAGTTAAAATTGAGCATGGTTGTGAAAAAAATAAATAACATGTCTTGATGAACTATAATGCTTGGAAAAAGTAGTTTCTACCCAGGGCTGATACACATCAAGATGGGATTATGATTCTTTGTACCTAATTGATAAAAGATTGCCCAGTGCACCCTATGAATCATTACTCCCATAAATGAAAATAGGAGTTCATCTGGCATTGCTTGCCAGTAAAATCTCTAACAAGAGTAATTATAGAACAGCTTCATCCATAGGGCAATGGGGCTCACAAACAATTTAGGAGCAAAACGGTTTATCACATATTTTCCTTGCCCTTGTAAAAATCTATTACATTATACAGTAAATTTTACTACATTGCTAATACTACCACATCATGTAAGTGCGTTTCTGGGGCATGTTTAAAGATGAGCACTTTCAGTGGCATAAAGCCAACCAGAGCCCACGTAACCCAAGTGTTGATTTCAAGCCTCCCAGATGCTTTTTTATTCATGCCAAATTAGATGCCATTTTAAAAGCTTGAATTCTTAATGAATTTTTATTGTTTTTATTAGTCCATGGTTGGAATCATAGGAGGATTTCTAAGGCATCGATTTTTTTTCAGTTTTTAAGACTATGGAGAAATAAGAATTCTGTATGGGACATTTCATTCCTCCCTCTACAGCATCCACAAAAAGAAAAAACCTGTGAAGTAGAATTTTATTTTTAACTCAATGGAAATTCACTACTAATTCATAATAGATGTCTTATCTATAACAACAAAGGCACTGAGCTTTATTATATGTGTTTAGTGAACATATTTATAAAAAACTGAAAGATCAGCCATGTTGGGCTATTCTTTGTTATTTCAAATAACAGCCCCTATTTTGGTCATAAACAGAATTATCAAGTTGGCTGTGTCTGACTGTCTTAAACTAGGAGAAAAGAACATGTTGGTTTTGCCTGCTGGTGAGTAGGGGATGAAATTAAGGTAAAGCAGGTGTGAATCGAGGTTGGAGAAGACTGGCTGTGGCAGAAGATATGGTTCATTCCTGCTACTTGAACCAGAAGTCCAGCTACTACATTTCAATGGCTCTTTTATCAAATGGCACCAATGCCTGTTTGAGCAAATAAACAGGAAGGTGAAAATGAAAGTCAAGGTGAAGTAAAGACCAGAGGCTAAGTCCATCTGTGGAGAAAGAGAAATTGGAATGACTTACTGGAAAAAACTCTCCCTTCTTCCATCATTTAATTGACTGAAGGTCAAGGGTGGACTTCTCTAGCAGGAGCTATCTGTGGTTTAGAATGATAGGGAGGCACCATGTTGTGTTTTTTCTTAAACTCTCTGTTTGTCTACTTGACATCCATTCACATGGCCATTTGTCTTAACTCTATTTCCTCCCTTCCTGTATTTTTGGTGCTCTGGCTTTGGTGGCCTAAATGACTGGGGAGTCAGCCCCTCCCAAGGCTACCCAGTTTTTAGAGACAACAAAGGACTCACCAGGGAATACACCTTTCCTATGTAAACTAACCAATCTAAAGCCCCGCCCCCCATCTCTTTTATCAAATTCTTACACACTAAGTTAAGTTAACCTGCTTTAAGTGAACCCAGGGCCAGGTACTAGACAACTATGCCCCAAAGCTTACTGGAATTATTCAAACTAGCAAATCCCAAGTGTTTATCCTGTCCTGCCTCATCTTTCCTACAAAACCACAATAAAATCTCTGACCTAGATTTTCCTCTCTCTCCTTCTGTCTCCTGAACAAAACCAGTGCTTCCCAAGTCAAATTATTAACAGCTCAGCAGTGGAAAAACAACAGTTGCTAAAAAGGAATGATGTTAGGAAATAAAAGTGCTCATCAGAGGGACCATGATTTTCTTCTCAAAGCTTCAGTGATGTTGATGACTATTGAGATGAGTTGATTATGGGTGACGAAATTGAGAGTTTTGGTGTTGGCTGAGGATACAGAAAGGTGTTGACAGGGAAAGCAGATGAAATCAGCAGGACAATGGTAGATTTGGGACCTTCTTGGACAGAACAGAGCCTCAGGCTGCTTACACTGTCATTCAATATGATTTTGGATATCAAAAGACAGCTCCAGATGACATGGCCTCTAAGAATAGAAGTTACACTGGAAGGTGGAAGAATAGATAATAATACTTAAAAATTCAGAGATAGAAGAGACACGATAGACTTTTCTTTTAGTTATATTGCTTTTTAGACAGAACGGTTTAAATTCTTTTCCAGAATATTTGAATAGTAATTAGAAAGTTTGGCTCTGTGCGGTCTATCTTCAAATACACGAGATTGGACTTGTCCTGTTTCTCACCCCTTTTGAAGTTCAAGGTATGCACAGACTAACCTGACAAATAAAATTCTTTGGTGTGCATTTTGCCTTGTATCTTTCTGAACCCAGTGGTCTCAATATTTATTTTTTAACTTATTTTCAGAGGAAACTGTGGTACTTCATAAGCCTGGGAGTTAGAATATCTGGGTTTTGGATCATTGTTCAATGTGTCCTTAGCAAAGCCCTCTAGTTTTTTGAAGAAAAATGGGCATAATAATACATTTCCTTAAAAATGATTAAGCCAAGCACCTGAGGTAGTACACATGAAGCTGTACCCAGAGGTACAAGATGAATATTATCATGTCATTTGAAGGGATGGGAAATTCAGGCCAGAGGTGGAGCTAGACTGGAGTCATCTATTTTTCTTTTAAATTATACCCCACGCAGGATAGAACCTTTTTTGCTCATGCTCAGGATTATCTCTGCCGTTTAGTTTGCTTGAGAACAGAGTTGGGTTCTCACAATTCAGAATTCAGGCAAACCTGAGATCCTCAGGGGAAACATAATGAAGGAACCCACTTGTATTCTCTCTTTGTTTCAGTAATTGTCAGTCTTTAATTTATTTCCTTTGAGAAAGAGCTTATCTCACTATCAACTCATTAGTGGCTTAATACAGGGTAAGCTGATTATAGGCAATCTGAACAGTGACTGTTCGAACCGCAGAGCAATCAAGCTAATAATACCATTTCAGAATATGCCTCCTGGATCTATCATTTCAACTGATCTTGTTAGATTTTATGTGTATAGGCATCTTCAGTGCCTCTGTTCCCGGGATCTTGCGTGCACTGTGGTCTTCCCAGAAAAAAAGGCCACATGAC
The DNA here is from genome assembly GCF_028538775.1 of Myotis yumanensis. Taxonomy (NCBI): domain Eukaryota; kingdom Metazoa; phylum Chordata; class Mammalia; order Chiroptera; family Vespertilionidae; genus Myotis; species Myotis yumanensis. The sequence goes on along the minus strand of NW_027223759.1, from coordinate 27,227,701 downwards.
GCCATATATTTGGGGGGAAAGGAAATGAAATTTTCATACATTACCACTTGGTTCTCAATTGGTGACTCTATCCAAATACTTCAAGATTCAGTCTAAAAGAAAATATGAGATAATGTTACCAGAGGGGTCAGGGATTAGCTGGAGGAGGTAACTAAAGCGGAAACAAGGACGATTCACACTGAATACCCGGGGTGAAATAAAGGAATTTGAAACCTTTCCGAATCCTTTCCTTTTAGTCTGTCTCCAAGAGGCTGAAACATCTGGTGAATCATGTCAAAGATTCAATCAGTCATCCCTGTGTTTGGTGTTTATGATGCCAGACATCTGGATGGACTGAGTCTCTCTTTTCTTCAATTAAATCAGCTGGATGTTTTGATTTCCTGCAGAATCAGCTTTAGTCCAAATAACACACATCATTGTCCTATTTGTACTCATGTTCAGTTTGGATCCTTTTTGTTTTCAATTTCTATTAATGATTGGTTTAAAAATAGTTTTGTATGTTGTTTACTACGTTTGAGCATTAATATGAGTATTAATAAATAAATCAGAGAAACAACATTGACTTGCCATTTTACTTTTTTCTAAAAGAAACCTGAATGTTACATATAATGAGTGGACATTGAGAGAGTGAAATAACAATGTTAAATAGTTACATAGCTAGTTCTTAGCAGAGCTCAGAATATCCCCTTTGATGTAAAGACAGCTGGCACTGACAGTCAGTTTAATTGTGTGTAACAGGAACACACAATCTATGTAATTGATGCATTCCTAGGCTTTTTAGTCCATAAGAATTTGGTCTGGTTTTATATTATTTTCAGATCCCCTTTGCATTCTTATCTGGAAAGGCTTCTTGGCAACTTGGTGATGGGAGGAGATTTCAAAAGAGATGAAAGGAAACCATGAACACATACTGTTTTAATGAAATATTTTCTAGGAGAGAAATCAAACCTCAACATAGACAAAACAGAGTTTATTACTGTAAATATGATAGAAAACAACTGAAGAATTTGGGATTAACATTTCATGCCTCACTCACCATCTCATGTCTCACTCACCACATTTTCAGGGGACCTGCCTCACACACAAGTCAGAAGTGGGTGCTGCTTTTTCACTAAGGCAGTTCTCTTCTTTGGTGTTAAAGAAATAACAGTTCAATAAAGAATAAAGAACCATCTTGATGAGATTGTAGTTGATTTTGATGGACAGATTAATTATGATTTTAGGGGTCTTATTATAATCACTGAGCCAAATCAGCTATTTTCTATTTAGATTGTGAGAGTTATATGACACATGTCTAAAAACAATACATAAAAATTTTCACCAAAATTAGGCAGAGCTCCATTCCTTCAGAATCACCCACCATACCTTAAGTCAGATCAGTTGCTAAAATAAAAACTAAACTCCACTTTGATGCTACTCTGCCAGATGTGGATCTTTCTTGACACTTTTTCTGGAGTTGATTTGGCAGAAGTTTCTAGTGCACAGATATTTATTGCAGACATTCTGGAAAAGATAGGAAATTTAAAAAAATAGAAAAATAAACTCAAAATATGTTTTTTTCTCTGAGAATGTTTGACTTATATACACCCTTACACATACATATTTATGAAAATGCATCCACATTTAAAACCATAGACTGATACTGAGCACATTATTTTGTAATTTTCCTTTTTAAAAACATAATAGGCAATGTCATCCATATAATATGCATTTATTTTCTTTAGCAGGGATCAACAAACTGTTTTTGTAAAAGGCTAGATAGTAAATATTTTATGACTTGCAGGGAATACTATCTTTGTCCCAACTACTTAACTCTTAGAATGTAGCTATTCACAATGTATAAATAAATGAGTGCGATTGTGTCCTAATAAAACTTTATTTACAAAACAGACAGTGGGTCAAATTTAATCTGTGAGCTACAGTTTGCTTGTTCTACATGTCTTATTTTTAGTAACTATATTATTATTTACTTTTAAGTCTATTTAGTAACAATATTGTGATGAAAATTCTTACCAAAAACTTGGTACACAATGGACTAGATTTTCCTCAAGATAAATCCTTGGAAGAGGGATTTCAGAATCAACAGAAAAGACTTTATAAAGTGCTCAATATGTATTTTTCAATAAATGTCCACAAGTTGCAATTTCCATTCTCACAAATGATGTAAAAGAGGGCCTCTTTATCCATATCCTCACTAACAAAACTTACTATGGATTTTTTTAAATCTTGATCAATTTGATAGCTATTGTTTTGAGTTTTCTTTTTTTGATCTCTTTTTTATATGTTTAACATTTAATCATAAATCAGCTATTTCATTCTGGTCAACCTAATTTTATAAATGATGAAAACATGCAAATTTAGTTTCAACACATTACATGATTTGTATCCATAATTAGATGAGCACATAGGTGCTATTGAAAAAGTAGGGACTATTCATCCTATTCAGCCACTGGAATTGTAAAATAAGCCATGTTTCTTTTCTATTCTTGCTTCCTTTGACTCTTGTCCATAACATAAGAAAATGTCTTTTTGAACTTTTTTGTTCTTCTTTTTCCCCTCACTGAACCCTCCCATGGAGAGCACACTTTATCTGACTCACTGGAAGGCAAAATTCTGTGAGATAAATGTGCTAAAGGTCATAGACATTGTTGTGGGTTGAATTGTGTTTGCATAAAAGATATGTTGAAGTCCTAACCTCCAGTACCTGTGAATGGGACCTTATTTGGAAATAGGGTCTTTGCAGACATAATGAGGCTAAGATGAGGTTGTTAGTGTGGGCCCAAATCCAATACAACTAGTGTCCTTATAAGAAGTGGAGCAGACCGAGAGAGACAGAGGGAAAACAGCCCATGTGAAGATGGAGACAGAAATTGGAGTTATTAGCCTTAAACTAAGTAACTCCTGGGCTACCAGAAGCCAAAGAAGGTAAGGAAGGATTCTCCCTGAGAGGTCCAGGAAGAAGCATGGCCCTGCCAATACCTGATTTCAGATGTCTAGATTCCAGAACAGTAAGAGAATCAATTTTTGTTGTTTTAAGCCACCTAATCTGTAGTAGTTTGTTATAGCAGCCCAAGGAAACTGACATAGGCATGAATGGCCATCAGCTTTATTGGAGACTAGTGGCCTGGTGCATAGAATTCTTGCAGGGGGGCGGTTGTCCCTCAGCCCGGCCTGCACCCTCTGCAATCTGGGACTCCTCGGACATCCCTCTCACAATCCGGGACCACTGGCTCCTAACTGCTCACCTGTCTGCCTGCCTGATCGCCCCCAACTGTCCCCCCCGCCAGCCTGCTCACCCCAACTGCACCCCCACCCACCAGCCTGATCACCCCCAACTGCCCTCCCCTCCTGGCCTGATCACCCCTAATCGTCTCTGCCTTGGCCCCGCCACCATGGCTTTGTCCAGAAGGACATCTGGAAGGTCTCTGGGAAGGTCTCCCAGTCTTATTAGCATATTACCCTTTTATTAGTATAGATGTCCAGTCTGAGATTCTGCCCACTTTTCTCTCTTTCAAGTGGAGCTCTCATCAGACAAATCCCTTTTTCCCTTATGACTGATCTGCCCATGACCTGGGGATTTATTTATTTCAAGAAGGAAGGTGGAGGAATCTCTTTGGGCCTTGAATCCAGACCTCTATCTCCCCACTTTTATGATAATAATATCATCATTGAAGTTGATATATTTTTTAAAAATATATTTTATTGATTTTTTACAGAGAGGAAGGGAGAGGGTTAGAGAGTCAGAAACATCGATGAGAGAGAAACATCGACCAGCTGCCTCCTGCACATCTCCTACTGGGGATGTGCCCGCAACCAACACACATGCCCTTGACCGGATTCAAACCCGGGACCTTTCAGTCCGCAGGCTGACGCTCCATCCACCGAGCCAAACCGGTTTCGGCTGAAGTTGATATTTTGATCTCCTATTCCCTTTCCACCAGAAATCTCTACAGATAGTGCATGAGCCTGAAAGTCTTGAGAAAGACATGGGGAGACTGGCATTTTCGTGATCAACTAACATCTGGAGATGTCCAGCCAATGTCCAAGTAGGCTTAGGTCTCAGCAAGCATGGCTTCAGGGCCCTCTGGCTGATATTGATCCAAGAAGAAATGCTGTGGTCATATCTGATATCACAGGTATGTGATTGGTGGAAAGGGAAATTTTAAATTCCAGTTAAGTCTTACCTTAAAACAGATTACACATTGTACAAGTGTTTTAGGCCCTGGAAAAGGAAATAATTTGTTTTCCTTTAACTGTATATTTTTTCAGCCAATACTTTAAAATCAAAAGGCAGATCAGTTTCCAATGGACTTCAGAGAATATGTGCATGAGGTTTGAACATTTTTTTAGTATTTATCATGAGTAGGTAACACAAGATGCCTTGCCCTAAACTTATTCTCTCTTGTCTTATTTTGAACTACTTCAAGGGATAAGGAAGAAAGCTGTGGAAGGGTTAAGTTCATGAATTCATGAATGTATCAAGAAGAGTAAGAGTCCTTAGTACACACCAGATCAGTAATCTTCTTGAATTGAAAAAAAAAAAAATCACTCCGTGGTTATTATTAGAAACTCAATGGTTGAAAGGAAATTTAAAAGGCTTATTTCCTAGAATGCTGATTTTAGAAAAGCTTCCCCAGAAAGGCTGGGAAGAAGTTGATTGGTGTATATAACATGCTTTCATCTTAATGTCAAAACATGAGTTGTGGGAGAGAGAAAGTAAAGTAAGACATACTGGTTTCAGTGGGGCAGGTGAGAGTTTTTCTTATTAGGAACTTTAAACTTTTGATTGATAGGTAAACAGGAGATAAGTGCAGACCTAACTGTTTATATAAGAGTGGGCTCAGGAGGCTTTCTGTGATGAGGTTGGAAGGCCTAAGGGCTTCAGGCCAGAGGATATGGGAGAGACTCAAGACACCTTCAGCATGACTGTGAGGAGAAGTGAAGTCAGATCAGCTAGTGTGCATAACAGACAAAGCGAGCTGGGAGAGACAGGCCCTAAATTCTACCATCACAGGCCCCAGCCACAGGAAGATGCCCAAGGATGGGGCCTAGAAGACAGCAGCAGGCTTAGGTGGGGGCTGTTTGGGCAGCCATTCAGATGCAGGGCCCAGGGGGACACAGAAGACACATGTGGATTCAAGGAGTCTATCCTTTCTGTCCTAGGGTGCTGGCAGTCATGTCCTTATCTCATGGAGTCAGAAACCATCTTAGAGAAGAGGACCCGAAAAACCAGGTATTTATATCAAGATCCTATTCCGCCTACTGCTTCAAATAAAGTTAAATGATTGGGCTGAAGTAGAGTTTTTTCCCCCTGCAACCCACCAGAGAGGGTGTCATGAGTGATCAGATTATAGGTCAGATTCTATTTCTCAGTTATAGAGAAATAAAGTACCTGTTCTGCAGTTGTACATTTGGGTGTAGAATACAGAGGTTTTATTATGTAATAAAAACTTCACATGCATATGCTATTTTTAGCAGGCTCTAAGAAGGGAAGGTTAAAGTCTAGGGACCAGCAACAGGGAGAAGGGCTCTTTATCCTACTGCCACAACCTGTCCATGCTCACCCTTCCCTTCTGGACTCTTCCAGATGCTCTTTGTTTATTGGGTTCCTCCACAAGTAGTGGGGAGGACGCGGAGCCAGGGAAATTTTAGGCTACCATCTCCTCCAAGTCAGCCCTTTGTCCAGTTTTGGAAAGTCTGTGTATTAATGAGGCTCCAGAGATGAGACACATGACAAGGATGTGCTGTGTGCTCACAGACCTAACTCATGATCTGGGCTGGCCATCCGTCTGGGGCTGCTGATTTCTTGTCCATTTATTTCTGTGGGTACATATTTCAGTCAATAAATATGTACCCACAGGGCTAAGCAGGGGTATTATAAATGGAAAAAAAAATGTTCCACATATTTCCCTCAAGAGGTTTACAAACTGAGAAGTAAACAAGCTGCAAGAAAGGTGGGGAAGGAATGGTGAGTTAATCTGCTATTTTTCACACCAAATCTTCTTAGACATTGAATGTGGGAGAACAGAACTTGGCAAAATATAGAAAATGAAATGCTGTATTTGCGTAGACTCTCTAGGAGATTGGAACTTTCTGAATGTCTTTAGCTACCAGACATCATGGAAGATCAGAGAAGGAACACCAGACAACAATGACCTTGTCCAATGATCTCTACTTCTGACTTAACACAGAAGGTTCTTGTAGAAAGGACAACTTTACACAAAAGCAGTAAACTAAGGAGAGAGTGGCATGAAGCACAGAAACCTCTTCCTTCATTTGGGAAAAAACCCCAGAAGTTTCCTGTTGTTGGTTTGTGATGTCATCTTAGAATACCAAGGAAAAACCATGTTTATAGACATCAGGGGGACGAAGCCCAAGTCTCTCCAACAGTACACAGGAAATGAGCACAACATGTGGGACCCAAACTTGCCTTTGTCTTCTTTTCCAGTCACTTGCTATTTTGCCACACTCGGCCACCCAGTCTCAGGCCCACCCAGCGGATCTTGGTGCCAGCAAGAAAAGATGCGGTTGCAGTTAGGCGTAAACATGAGAACTTGTGTTAAATGTGCTAAATCGCAGCTAATGGGATGCTGGGCGTTTCTCTGTAATGTGCAATGGAATGTATAACAATATGCTTGTGTAAAGCCATGCTACTTGAACTACTGGGCTTCCCATTTATAAATAAAATATATGTTATGCACGAAAGTACTTAATATGAAGAAATATGGTAAGTAATGCAGATTATGTTCTATGAAAGAAATGAGGGAGCTATGATTTCTGGTCTTGTGAATTCAGTTCTCAAACTTGGCCTACAGAACTAGGAAAAATGTGAGCATCCAGAGCCCTCTCCCAATTGGTACTACAGTCTCGTGGGGCTCTCTTACTAAGAACATTCTTCTTTCAAGTGCAAGAGCAGTCCTGCATTGTTCACAGGATAATATTTTGTTACTGACTTATAATTGCTTCACTCAAATATATTATTGCCCCACTTTTATAATTTTTCAAAAATATTGCCTATTAATATACTTGCTAATGGCAAGACTAGCTCAGGCATAATAATTATACATGTCAACATTTATTTAGCTCTACATTGACCATACTCTACAGCTTGCCTGGGAAAATTTTAATGTATTTTTGTGCTCCAGCGTGTTTATGAAGAATAGTCTCTTTGACTCTCAAAAAATGTCCTGTTTGGGTGATAAATTACCAAGTCAACTTAATCTCACAAATATCAATGTCCCTGGCTCTGTGCTAAGAATTTAGTGTATTTTGCCCCAGCTGGTTTGGCTCGGTGGATAGAGCATCGGCCTGTGGACTGAAGGGTCCTGGGTTCAATTCCAGTCAAGGGCACGTGCCTGGGTTGTGGGCTCGATCCCCGGTAGGGGGCGTGCAGGAGGCAGCCAATCAATGATTCGCATCATTGATGTCTCTCTCTCTCTCTCTCTCTCTCTCTCTCTCTCTCTCTCTGCCTTCCTCTCAGAAGTCAATAAAAATATATTTAAAAAAAAAGAATTTAGTGTATTTTATCTCATGTGGTCCTAAGCAAGCAAGCAAACCAATAAACTGTGATTTCTGCCACTGTCTCTAGCTGCTGCAGCAGACCCATCCTCACACTGAGATTCGATGGGCCAAGATCTCAGAGGGGAAGGAAATATGTCCTCTTCTTCATTCCCCCTTAGAACAGCGGTTCTCAACCTGTGGGTCGAGACCCCTTTGGAGGTCGAACGACCCTTTCACAGGGGTCGCCTAAGACCATCCTGCATATCAGACATTTACATTACAATTCATAACAGTAGCAACATTACAGTTATGAAGTAGCAACGAAAATAATTTTATGGTTGGGTCACAACATGAGGAACTGTATTTAAAGGGCCAGAAGGTTGAGAACCACTGCCTTAGAACATTTGTCTATTTGTTGGCTGTTCAAGGAAAAGAAGCTAAAAAGAAATAGTAGTTCAGGGTTTTAACATATATCCTACATGCAAAAAAGTACATAAATCATAAGCATATCTATAATAATAAAAGCATAATATGCTAATTAGACTAGACATCCTTCCGGACGTCCTTCCGGATGAAGCCAAGGCTGTGAGGGAAGCCTGGGTCCTGGGTGCCAGAGGGAAGCTGGTGCCGGGGAAGGAAGGCCTACTCTTGCACAAATTTCATGCATCGGTCCTCTAGTAATTCAATAAGATTTCACAAAGTGAACACATTCCTGTAACTACTGCCCCAGTGAAGAAACAGTTCCATCATCCTAGGAGGGGTCCATGTGCCTTTTCTCGTGCATTACCCACCACAACCGTAGCTACCATTCTGACTTACTGGTATCTCATATGTAAGTTTTACTTGTTTGCGAACTTTATGTAGATGGACTCATATAATATATTCCCTTTTATTAAAAAAATAACATTTTTATTGATTTTTAGAGACAGAGGAAGGAAGAGGGAGAAAAAGACTGATGGGTGAGAGAAGCATCCATCAGCTGCCTCCTGCATGCCCCCTACCAGGGACCTAGTCTGAAACCTGGGCTTGTGTCCTGAACAGGAATCGAACCAACAACTTTTTGGTGCATGGGACAACACCCAACTAACAGAATCACACCCGTCAGGGCCACCCTTTGTGTCTTTTACTGCTGCAGAGTATTTTTTGTTTAACAGGAGATAATTTATTTACTCCTACTAGAGGTATGATTAAATTACTGTGTAATTACCTGTTTAATGTGCTCCAACTCATTTTAATGCAAATCTGATGAGGATAAGGACTGTGTTTCTTTCACTGTAGTATCTTCAGCATCTAGCATAGTTCCTTGAACATGGAAAGTGCTCAGAAATGTACCAAATGAATAAATAAAGGTTACCACTGTCCCAACCCACTCCTATGTCACACCCAAAAAACCATTCCTGCCTCCAAAGAAACAGTAGTGTTTAATAGACACTAGTCCTTTTTGAAAAATTTTGACCAGATGAAGGAGTAATGGCAATGCTGTATGTATCAAAGAAATGCATTTTTGTGCTTGAACTTTGGGATGGGCAATGCTAAAACAAAGATGACCAAGTAAAAAATTGCAATTAATTTTTTATTTCACTAGTAAAAAAAAAAAATAAAGCAATAAAAATGAGTTTACCCTAAAAAATGTTTTGTAAAGTTAGTTTAAAATTTTGAAATAAAACTTAAGACTACATAGTCTTAAGTTTGTCCGTCTCTTGGATATAGATTTTTGAACAGTGATTGTCAGAAACATAAAGCAGTTTTACACTCTTTTTATTCTCAAATTATGGTTTAATATCTTAAATCATAAGAAGTACCTCTAGTCACTAAAATAAGCATCTCCATTTGGCTTGATGTATGTTTAGTCTATTTCTTCTTGGCAAAAATATTTTAGCATGAGTGTTCAAGCGTAAGGCTGACAAAATGTTTTCTTTCCTACCCATTTGTGTGGTCTTGTTTAATAAAAAGTATATATAAGAAACTAAATAGGATTTGTTCAGAGGAATATATATATATATATATATATATATATATATTCATTTACTTGACATTAAGAATAATCCATCAATGGTAGGTGAGCTCTAAGTGAGAAAAAGTAAGAGAACAATCTTTCTACTATCCAGTGTTTCAGCAATTTAATTACAACTTTGCCTTATTTCATTAAAAAAAGTGAAAAATCACACAATATAAAGAAAATATTTTTAATTTTGTGAATAATTTAATTTATAATATGTTACCACTTTTGCTCTCACCATTTAATAATACATAAGTATGAATTTGTTTCTACTTTTATTTTTTTTGAAATTTGGACAGGAAATTCTGTGTTCCAATAACTTTATTCTTATAGTACTAGTTTATAGGTACATGGGTGGAAACTAATCTTAATTCAAAAGCGTGTATTGAATTTTTCTCATGTCCATAACATGTGGCTGAAGCTTTTGAAGGACCTTACAACACAAGTGAAAAGACAAAATAGATTCCTGTGGAATAATTATATGTCCCATAAAGTAGCAAGTGACAAGCTACTATAGTGAACAGTTGATATTTACTATAGAAATATAGATAAGAGGAATATCTTACTGGGCTAGGAGAGCTTGAGTATGCCTTATAGTTTAAACCTAATATGGATCCCAAGAAAAGAAGATATAAATAAAATAAATGCATAAGGAAGGTCATTTCCTCTAGGGAAAACAATATGATGAAAGTTTTTGAGTTGAGAGTAGGCACAGGGCAGAAAGCTTGAGTGTGATGAGTTTGGCCAAGAAGGGTAGAACTAATTTCAGGAGAATCATAAGGGCTAGACTCATGAGATTGGATTGTACTATTTAGAAAATTAGGATAACATTTTTGAAAAGGTGAGGGAAATATTGACATTTATTTAAATTAAAAAACAGGATCAAAAGGAATATGAAGGGACTAAAAGTATAAAGATGACATATAGTATACCAGAAGTGACAATAAGAAGATTAGGAGGTAGCCTTTCTTATTTTCTTTTATACCTTATGTTCTTAAATGTCTTCAATTTATTTTCTTTTTGCAAAGAGCAAGTAGAATGAAACTGCTAGAGAGGTTGAGGTGGAGGACTTCTTTTTTATACATGATGAATTTGGCTTTTGCCATATTGATTTTGGGGTGAAGTTTGGTTGTGCAAATCAAAATGTCCCTGAGGCAGCGAGAGATCCAGGCTAGAATTCCTCAAGAAGACAGAATGGAGACTCAGATGTGAATCACCAGCACACAAGCAATGATTAAAATAATGAGAAATTATAATGATAATATTCTACTGCTTTAGATAGAGGATGAAAGATAGCTTTGGAGAATTTCCCTAGTTTGTGGCTGGGGAAGAAAGGAGAAGTAGGAATGAGTGGTGGGAGATAGGAAATAAAAGTATCAGTCAAGTACAGTGTCAGAAAAAAAAGGGGCCGTGTTCACTGCCTCATTGTGCTTAAGGGTCAACCCTGAGGATTGTGCTTAAGGGTCAACCCTGAAACGCTGGATAGTAGAAAGATTGTTCTCTTACTTTCTCTCACTTATTTTTTTGGTAGGGATGGCACATGTAGGTGGAAGGGAGTGAACAGAAGTAATACTGGATTTCAGGCCATTGGGGAGTTGTAGAAATGAGTCTATAATTGTGTGTTGCTAGTTTAAAAAATTTGGAATGGAAAGGATAGAATCATGGCTATAATTAGGAAAGTATGTTCATTGCAACATTATTCACAATAGCCAAGATATGGAAACAACCTAAATATTCTTCGATGAATGATTGGATAAAGAAAATATGGTACAATGGAATACTACTCAGCCACAAGAAGCTAAAATATTACCATTTGTGACAACATGGATGGATTTTGAGAGTATGCTGCTAAGTGAAATAAGTCAGATGGAAAAGGACAAGAACCATATGATTTCACTGATAAGTGGAATATAAAACAAAAACAAACACACACACAAACAAACAATCGAATTCATAGACAACAGAATGGTGACCACAGAGGGGATGGGAGTGGGGGAGAACAAGGAGGGTAAAGGGGACCAGATACATCGTGATGGAAGGAGACTAGGCTTGGGGTGGTGAGCACACATAGAGTATATAGATATCATATTATAAAGATGTACCCCTAAAAGTTATATAATGTTATTAATTAATGTTACCCCAATCAATTTAATAAGAAAAAAAAAGACATTTTCAAAATGGGTAAACATGAAATATGCAAGATGTAGAGATTTTGACAGGGGAAAGGGAGCTGTAGAAGATGGCTGGGGAGTGATACAGTGAGCGAGTGAGCTGTGCAAAAACAAAAATTGAGGAGACAGGTGGAGAGTTCTTTGGTTCTTTAACTTGAAAAGGGATGGCATTTTTAAAAAGTCATTGGGAACAGGACCTAAAGGAGAATAGGTGTGGGAACTAAGGATTGATGGCCTTTTTTTTTTTTTTTTTTTTTTTTTTTTTCAGGAAAACAAGGCAGGAATTTGCTGGCAAGAATAGAGTGGAGGAGTGAGAGAAATATTTATATAGTAGAGACTCATATATCATTCCCACATTTAATTTATGTGAGTATTACCAAATATGCTTTGAAAAAAAGGGGAAGGAAACAAGTGCCTTCAGTTTCATATGGTTAAAATTATTGAATCTGTTCTTCATATAAAAAATGATTTATTTTTAAGTTTTTCCTTGGCCATGAACTGAAAATATTAAGTATATTTGTATGGTGGACACTGTGATATGCACCCAGAGCCTCTTTCTAGATTGAAGGATTTGCTTCCCCAGCTGCTGGGAGTGCCGCCAGACAACCCTCTTTAGCTGTCATTCCACATTGGAAATTGCCTTGGCAGAAGAAAAATGCCTCACCCAAGGTCATGTCCCCTTCTGATGGCCCACATCCAGCCACTGATCAGTAGAGGAGATAAAGACCCCACCCTTCCTCCCAAACAGAAAACCCACTGGAAGGTCCATCCAAACTGTAGCCTCCCGCAGGGTTGGCTGAGTTCTTCCCTGCGATGTATCACAGCTCCTGCTCTCTTCCTGTCTTTCTAAGGGGTGTTCAAGAACCCTCCCTAAATATCCTTTATGCTAATCTGTGATTCCAAGTCTACCTCTCAGGGAAAGGAAAGGGCAACATTTGAAAGACTTACCCTCCCAGTTGCTATAAATGCTGCTAGAAGACAGGCATCGGATCTTAGTATCCTTCATGTTTTGCTTCAGATGAAGAAAACTTTACCAAGTCGTGTATTCCTCCGGAACAGTCCATATTCAATGACTAATTAATGTGGTGACAGGACGGCTGTCACTCTCACTCCAATTTGGGACAATTTTGACAAGCCACATTTAAAGCGCCCCGTGGCATTGGCTTAGGCCAGTGGTTGGCAAACCGCAGCTTGCGAGCCAGATGCGGCTCTTTGGCCCCTTGAGTGTGGCTCTTCCACAAAATACCACATGCGGGCGGGCACGTACAGTGCGATTGAAACTTCGGGCCCATGCGCAGAAGTCAGTATTTTGTGGAAGAGCCACACTCAAGGGGCCAAAGAGCCGCATGTGGCTCGCGAGCCGCAGTTTGCCGACCACTGGCTTAGGCCTTCATTGTGACTGCATTGCTGTTCAACTTTTCCTTCTGCCAAATTCTTCCTTCCCTTCCTTCTACAGGTGTGAGGCCTTAGGCGCTCCTTAGTCAACGTTCTGCAAGATGAGCTCCATCTGGGAGTAGGCTTCCTTTGAAACCTAATCTGCAACAATTTACTAACCCAAGTTTTATTTTTTAACATGGATTTTTGCCTTCGCAAGTTTTCCAATAAAATTCCATTGCTGCATTTGACTCTCCTGGAAATAAATACAGGCATTCTTCATTTTATCTCACTTCGCTTTATTGTATTTCAAAGGTGTTGCATATTTTTACAAATGTAAAGTGAAACCCATCACCAGCAAGAAAGATTATGACTCGCATTACGGCAATGCTCACTTTACCTTACTTGCTTTATGGCAGTGGTCTGAAACCCAAGCTGCAACATCTTGGAGTTACGCCTGTAAGTTGTTAATATATTTCTTTTCATGAAGGCAGTTTCCTCTAGTGCCCATGATTTGAAGTTTTTAAAGGTCCATTGGTAATACCAGCTGGTTTAGAATGTTTGTGTGTAATGTTTTGCTTCGTTGATTTCAATCACCACTCTTACTTTAAACTTTATTTGAGCTTCTTTATATTAAATTACATTTCTAATTGCCTGATAACTCTACAGAATATTAATCAATACATGTGCCGATTTAGCCACAATATCTAGAACAGGATTTGTTACTATTTTGCTGAATTTTGAACAAATGATTCTATAATGCTGATAAGTGAGGCAGAAATTGCAATTTTTTATTTTATACCCATTTCTCCTTTATGCATTCCCCATCCTTCCTTGTAGCTAGGTGTGGCCATGTGATTAAATTTGGGATATTTGCAATGTGAATAAAAATAGGGTATGCAAGTTGTAGGAAAGACAGTTTCCTGTTGATGGACGTGAACACAATGGCAGGAGCTAAAGAAGTAACCTTGGACCATGTTGAAGATGGCAGAACAGGTCAGATGGAGGCTGGCTTCCAACACAGGCCACATATCAGCCAAGATTTCTACATGAGAAAGAAACATGTATTTTATTTAAGCCATTATTATTTTGGGTCTTTCTATCACAATTCCTTAACTAATCTAGGAATATACATATCTTAGGATGCTTCCTAGTGTCATATTAATGTAATTAGTAGTTGCTTGCCAGTAGCTTGGGTGATACATACATTCTTCTAAAACTAAGTGTATTAATCTGGGCTATTTATGCCCTAGTGGGCAAGTGGTGGCGTGCCAGAGTTCAAGGAACATTAGGGTCAATCTGACATATTTTCTCTAAGTATTAACTTTATTCAAAGTTTAAAAATTTTTTTTAAGAGTGCCTCAAAGATAAGTAAATTATAAAAATATTAATATATTAAACAGTAATGCAAAACTTTCATGATATTTTAGGACAAACAAAAAACTTTAAAAAAGTTTAATGCTTGAGGTGAGCTATTTCTTGCAATGTCCCCCAGCTTACTGGGCTTGTGTTCCCAATCCTTTTGCTTTTATGGTGTTTCTAGGGAAATTTTGGAAAGCTCTTTTCTACCAAGATATTCTTTCTCAGAGTCAGAAGCTCTCAGCCTGAATCAAAATGATCTTTTCCTTGTTTACATTGGCATTTAATTTGTTCCACGTGGGTCGTGATACCATTTCTTAAATTGATGTGTTGGTGTTTTAGAAATATTGTATTTTAGAAATTGTAGAACTAACTTTTGTGATTTTTCTTGACTTTATTCTTCAAAATTTTTTTAGATATTCTTATTACCATTTTCAACAGAGCTCTTATTTATTCCAGCTCAGTAGTTATACATGGCTGAGTCTGGCTCAGACCACAGAGCCCAATTTATTGTTTTTGGCTGTCCTTTTCCAACTTTGTTATTCAAACCTTTGGGTGGCTGCATGCTCATTTTTGAGTGTCTGATAGAGTTTGAGAGATTCTTAGCAGATAAAGCAGAATGTTAGAGTGCTACTTGGGTTGTACTCAGTGATGCAAGTTTTGGTATAAAGTTCAAAATTGTAAATATAAATGGATTTTCTTCCTGGTTGCAATGGCCCTCATTTCATTTTCTAGAATATTAAATCAAAGGAGCTAACAGTGGGGACAAAGATCAGATAGAGGGTTGGACATATTTAATACAGGTCTGAAGAGCAACATTTTAGGGTGGCTTTGGAATGTTGAATGGTGCTAATTGAGTTATTTGGTAGCTGGTATTTATAAAAGCCAGGTAGAAGTCCTTTGCTCTATGTCCTTATGAAATGGGTGTATTCATAAAGGGGATACCGAAAGATTGGAGAATGCTTTAGCTCCACACTAATTACCAACAAGGTGCCCCTTCTCCTTAGCATAGTGGCTACTGAAATTAAAATATTGGATAACAGGAGGCATTTACCCTATATTAGTGGTTTCAACCTGAGTTCTAACCTTATGCTGAGCAGCATGAGGAATATAAAAAATAAGGAAGAAACACATGAATGGGAGAGATGGTGCATAAAATAAAGAACAAGGCAAAGTCATCAGTGATTAACCACCAAATGCGGTGGAAGTTGCATTTGATAGCCAATTGGTCATGGTACTTGGCAAAGCCAGATGCAGCTGAAGAAAAGCCTGGAAAAAACTGAGGTGTTGTAAAGGGATCCTTTACACAACCCTCGTTAAGTTTCGGCAATTCGGTGACAAAAGCTGCCATTTGGCAAGGAGCATGGTGTGGAGAAATGAGCTTTAGTGGGGCATCTGACCTGTGTGTCTACTCTGTGAGAAGAAGCTTGATCAAGTTGCTGGTTTGCTCTGGGTCTTATTCTTGCCACTTTAAGATGTTTCAGGATGATTCAGCAAAGGTACTTCATCTGGAACCAATTTTGCCTACTTAAGCAGAAAAAGAACTTAGTAGAAGAGTGTGGGGTTCTTTACAGAATTGAGAAAAATGCTGAAGGAGCCAGGTTAACTCTGGAGGTTAGAAAGGAAGAATGTCACCCTGGGATATATGTCTGTTCCCTTTGTCTAGGATCAACCTTCAGGCAGACAGAATCTGATTTGCCTCGTCTGGGTCACATGGAAGAGATTGGTGATAGTCGGGCAACTTTGCTTGACAAACCCAGGTCAAAAGGGGGAAATGCATGCCACCTTTTTCTACCTCCCAGTTGGTACATAGCATCCTTCTGGTTTTGAGTGCTGGTCACTCCCTTATCTTGGGCAAATGTATTAAAATCTTTGAACCTCAGTTTCCTCATCTGCAATGACAATATCTAATTCAAAGTTCTGTCAAGAGTATACATTGAGCTACTGGATGTTAAATCTGAGGCTCTTGAATGGAACATAGTAAACACTCAATAAATACTTTTCTTTATATTAATCTTTGAAGGAAGGATCAGAGTATGGTTTAGCATGTGTCTCAAGTATGTATATGTTCTTCCATGCGTGGACATGTTAATGGCTCTCTCACACCTATCCTTGTCTATTTTTGAGTGTGTCATTATCAATAAATTTTTATGACTTCTTCTTTGCCTGCACAGTGCTGGAGGTTCAAAGACATATAATATGACATTTGCCCTTAAGGGAAATTGTAAAATGCTAAATAAATATAAGTTAATAAACACATCAAATATAAAAAAATATATGGGGATGTTTCCAAGTGCTAAATAAGAACATCTAAGCGAAGTCTAACCACTGAAATTACTGTGGTGATATAATTTAAAAAACATTTAAAGTTGAAACTTAGCCTATATTAAGATACAGAATATACCTACATATTATATCATTGCCTCTTGTTCTGTTCAACCAAAAACTACTGCTCTTACTATCTCCATTTTCTCCTTTCCCTTTAATTTCATCACTCAAGCTGTGGGCCCAGCAGTCATTAGTATCAGGGCTCTAGACAGGCACCTGGCTCTTCCTTCTAAATGTGGATTAAGAAGCTTCCTGTAACCCAGAAAATGCCTCTTGTAGGTGGATGCAGTCATGCTCCTGGACACACTCCATGGTGAGTGGAGAGAGGTCCCCACACTCAGGTACTCTTCCTGGCATCTCTGTGCAATGAACACACTGCAGAAAGAGATAGCCCTGTGCCTGGGACTCTTCCTCTTCCAATTGCATGATTCTTGGCCTCAGAGGAATTGCCCCCTCCCTTCTTTTTAAAATATCCACAAAGTTTTATCTCCAGTGTATCCAGATCCAAACTTCTTAGCTCTGGCCCCATCTGCCATCAACTTAACCACAGTGGTGGATTCAGAAACAAATAGAGCAACTGAATAGCCATTACTGTTGTTGGGGGCCAACTGGAAATCCCAGAATCATAAATGGGAAATTTTATGCCTAAGCCCTAAAGTGCAGAAAATATATGGATCTATTGAAAGATTGTCCCCAGTTCACATTTACTATTTCAATACCCAAAAGTGATTGAGATTTCATAAAACCTTAAAGGAGATATTGACATTACCCATAACATTACCTATGTGTGGTCAGAAACTAGGTCTTCTAATTGCCCCAAGATAATCCATTAAGGCAGCCTATCCATTATAACGAGGTCTTGGTTTATTAAAAAGACATTGTACATTTGAAGTAAATTGAGCGCTTTTCATGAAGGAGTGTTTAAATACAGCAATAAGAAAATGGGTGCATATTAAAAATTGGGTGCCAATAGCTGGTTCTGAAGCTCATTAAAACAAATGAAAGACTTGAAATGTTTTTCTGGATTTTTTTTGGCAGAAATTACACATCCACATTGCAAGTTTAATGATTCTATGCTTGTGATTAAAACTTGAGTAATAATTTTTTTTCCTTTGAAGAACATAATAAATGCATGTGGCATTCATAATATTCAGTACTTCTCTGTCATATGGTAGAGTTTCTGCGTACTTAAAAATATTAACTCATTTGCATAATACCACTTGGAACAATTTCCATCTATGGCTCCAATTATATCAATGAAAAATTAAAAATGGAAAAGTTGTATCAGGTCAGTGGCACGACCCTAGTAAAAATTCAATAATTCAGGTAAGTCAAGCCCAGGTTTAGGGCCCCCTGAAGGGAACTGGGAAGGCCTTACAGGATTATCTGCCATATGGGCTCATGAAATTAGAATCACAGCACCTTGCCTCCTCTTCTTCCTATCATATGGATCTCCCATGGATGGTATTAATTTTTAGGATCTTGTATGAAATTCCTTTTACACTTAATCTACACAGAATTTGAAAACATAAATCTTGTTCCCAGTGGCACCATAGTACACACCGTTGCTGAACGACTTGTCTGTTTCCTGCTTTCCCAAACATACCAATTTATTAATTCATTTGTGTGCTCTCCATACTCATACCTCCTACCCCCAACAGAAAGCAAATCCAAATACAGAGGAAACAAACAGTAGGTCCCTAAGTCATACAGAGGTGATATCAAATTGAAACACCTCACAGGAAACCCTAACTTTAGCTGATCAATGTGTTTTATTCCCCATTCTAGCAGTCCCCGGCCAGCCTAAGAGCTGATCAGGTTGGCTCTGGGCAGCTGGGCATGAAAAGATGACCCTATATATTTTCTGAAGCCAGAGTGCTTATTCTTGGTTCTGCTCAGTTGCCCAGACAATCAAATAGGATTCTGTTTAAAATAGCCTTTTTTTCCCCCCAACCTTGGCCTCTGAAGTCTTCCAGAATATTGGAAACCTGTTAAAGCATAAACATATGTCATGCAGAGAGAGGATAGTCAAAGAAATCAGGGTGGCAAAGTCAAAGATGCAGATTAAAACCCAGAAAGAATCAATTAAATAGGCACCAAAGGTCTGTTGAAATGACTCGATGAGACTGAAGTGCATCTTGAGATGAATAAATTATAGGAATGTGTGAGAAATAAAACGAAGGCATGAGAGACTTGCAAGGGGGGTAGATCAGTGAATAGAAGTGAAACCATAAGTGATGTGTGCATGGTTTCAAGTTTCAGTTATGAGATTAACTATGCAAAAATGTCACCATCACCTCTGGGTAATTATAGAAACATGAATAAAATGGTGAACTCCCACAGCCAGAAGAATAACAAGAGGAAAGCTAGTGAGCATAGGTCTCCTGTTACCCACTGTTCCTCCAGGGTACAAGTATAATGTCCTCTAGCTGCATTATGATGAATGAGTCTTTGGTCGCCCCTTTTCCCTCTGCCTGGTGGAAGAGACCTGAACTCAGCTGCTCCATGATGATCTCAGTCATTGCATGTGTTTCCCTAAGTGTTTTCATGTATGTAACACAATCCTTAAAACAAGGTGGTAATGGTAAGCATAGGTACAGATATAGCTTTCCAAGGCAGAATCTGGAGCAGAAAACTCAGATCCCAAGTTTGCACAGAACCAGAGGCTGCCCTAGCGTTGCCGTGTGCTGTTGGACGGTTGTGGAGTGAATCCGATTGCTGTCTAAAAAGATCAAATGAGGGCTTAGATACAAACCCTGTTTGCTTCACCATATCTCTCAGCTTAGCACAGGCTGGCCTGCCTGGAGGGAGGGGATTGTTTTTTAGTTCATAAGGGACTGATGTAAAGGCCCATGGTGGCCCTGAGCTGAACTTGGATCTCTCCGTGTTCTTCCTCTCTGGTATGGTCCTGCTCTCAGACCTTCCCCTTCTTATGCAAGTCAGGGTCCTCTTAGGGCTCATCTTGGACTCACGAGCCTGAAATACTACTGTGTTAAGTTATCTAGCTCTTTTGATGTTTCTAAGGTGAGTTTTTTTGCACATAACAATTTTAATTTTTTTATTGTTTTTCACTGTTCTCTGAGTGCTTTCCCATACATAGTCTTCAAAACAACCTTATTCAGAAATGATTATCCCCATCTCACAGAGAAACACTGCAATGCATATTTCTCAAGAGCACAGAACTGGTAGGAGGCACAGGATGGATTAGACACCACATGTAGCTCTTGGTTCCGGGCCACCAGGCCCACTGCCTCCAGCCAGCTTCCTCTCGCCAACTCCATAACCGTCTCTCCTGGCTTCTCTCCAAGGAACTGTAACCATTTTCACCTCTTCCACGAATCTATTCATGGCTTAATCAGATGGGCCAATAACACCCGGTTTTCTTCCCTGCTGCAATTTAATGAAATGTCCACTTAGTTTTGGCCCAAGACAAATAAGATCAAGACTGGCCCTGGCTTAATTCCTTTTATTAACATTCCAAATTGATCCTGAGCTTCCATGGGATGTGTCACTCCTGCCCTCCTTGAATGAGCTTCGAAGGGGGCCAGGTGACCCCATCTCCATGTTTTCCCCACCAGACCCTGAACCAGTTCAGAAATTGTCTCTGGGGGTCAGGGGAGAGGAATGAGCTTTATTTATGGATATAAGGAGGATGTGGCTGGGACCCAACAGCATTCCAGTTTTTATGGCCCAGGGCAGGAATGAACATGTGCAGTGGGATGATTTGGCTCATGGGAATGGGAAGGATCTCCGCATAGCTTATAGGTGAGCTCTTCCCAGGCATCTCTCAGGGTTTCCCTGTCCTCCCACAGAAGAGCCACAACATGGACTGCCTCCTCTCTGAGATGGCTCTACCGAGAAAGACTTTTGGAGTAAAATGATGTGTAGAGGGATAGAGTAACCCCCGCCTGCTCTGTGTGATGGGAACTCCCATTCTGTGGGGGGGGGGGGAGGGGGGAGATTTGCAGGAGATAATGTTTCCAGGTTTCCAGGGCAGAGGGGAAAGCGTTCTTTTCCTTAGGAAGCTATTTATTGTTGATTATGTCAGACCATTCCCTGAAATGGATTTTTATCCCGAGTTTATAACAAAAGGTGCAGCACACCCATTATGAGATTATTTTCATGTCAGTATATTACTGGATAATTTGAAAACCAAGAACACTGGTCCGAGATTTAGGAGAAGGACTGTTGTTCTGTAATGGGCATGAACCACCTGTGAGATGTTGGGTATGTCTGGATATGTCCCTGAACCACTTTGGACATCAGTGGTATTATCCATACAATATGGTTGTATCAGGTAGATGCTTCCAGGCTCAGTGTCCCCCACCAAATGACCTGAGATCTTAAGAACAGGAAGAAGAATCCTGGTTGACTTGGTGTTAAATGCCAACTTGTTCATCCCCCAATTTTTTTAGAGCAGTGGGAAGAGGTTGAATTTGACACAAATGCATGTTCTACTTCTAGTTGTCACTGTCTTAGCAAGTGGCCAGATTTCTTCCTTACCTGGTTTACTAGTGGAAATATCTTATTTATAAACACTGTCTAGTCAGAAAAGACAAAATGCACCACAGAGCAAAGTGATGGTAACAGGTTCAAAAGACAACTGGGTAATCTTTCACAGGCAGATTATTTCCATGAATATCATCTTATTGCTTCTGAACATGCAAGTGGATATTTCTTTTAAGTCTCTGAAGCATTAAGAAAGACATCGATTTCCCATAGTTATAAATCAGCAGAGAGTGCGAATATACATTTTATAGGAAAATCTATATAGGAGGAAATAAGGGAAGCATAAATGGATTTCTTTAGTAGTGAGAATTAGTATGTGAAAGGCTGCATTATTATAGATGCTCAGTATTCATTTCTCCAGGAGGTAAATGAGGGTGGACCTGCAACAAAGAAAGGACCATCTTAGTTAGACAATGTCTCTATTTACAGAAATGTTAAAGTAAGGGGAAAAAGTGAGACAGCACAAAGCTGGATTCCAGGAATATATGTGGCAAAGGTTTTTTTTTTCTTTCTTTAAAGTTCAATACTGGTGTTCTGCCCTTTTATTTTTTTTCTTTTAAAGGAAATATTTTGAAAACTGAGACTTGTACTGGGAACTAGTGACCAGTCATAAGTCTTTTCTACCCTGGAAACTTGGTTGAAATCCAGTTTGAATAGATTAGCTAAGTGTTATTCCAGTTAGAGGCCAGCTTGGTTTTCTTTTTTGTAATCGGCTAGTTTTATACAATTAATTCACCTTAACTTGAGTTAAGAAAAAGTATTACACCATCTGTCAGATTTCCTCATTTTCTTGTAAGCTTCTGACCTTTTGTAATTAACTCTTGACAGTAGAATTTACCTAGTTTTGCTGTTGAATCCACTGAGGATAAATTTTGTGTATTTCTGAACCTACCATGTGGATCATTACCAACTAATAAATTCTCACTCTCTTTAAATTAAATGTCCAATTTCAAAATTGTAGTAAGACTTGGAAATGGAAGTAACTTTTACAGTATTTAATTCCTGATATTGGCAGGATACCTGCTCTCCTGATTTATGAAGAAGTTTGTTCATAATTGCCATGGTTTTGAGATAAATTGATATTGGAGTCTGTCTGTATTTCTCTCTCACACTGCTCCAAGTCTTATTATTACTTAAATAAAATTATGAACAAGGCACCCATGTCTGGAAAATTCAGTCATAACTTACAACTAATTAAAAGTAGTAAGGGGATAGGAATGGCTTGGGGGTAGCTTCCATATTACAAATGCATTGGAAAATTCAAAGCCAATTTACTATCTGTTGAGTAGAGGAAAAATTTCTGAAAGACTAAATCCAGCTTGACACACACACACACTGCATTTAAAGAGAATGACACATATATTGGGCTATAGCATTGTACATCTCTGGGAGCCACCATTCACATGAAGTACAAGGTGAATGGGGACTCCCCTGGAATTGTTTGATGTGTACCAGCAGTACACATATATATTAGAATATGTCAGAGCTATCACCATGCAAATGTATAACTTTGTCAGGCATGTTTCAAGATTCTTTTGAAAGTTTTTAATCACATATGAGTTCTTACCTATCATTTTTTATGAGTGAAATAGTTTTGCCAGGAAACCAATTGTATTTAGAAACTAAATGTAATTTGTTTGAGGCTGGTGAATTTGATGAAACATTTTGGAGATTGTTACTTTAGTATAGGTGGATTTAATGTGGACGAAACCCATTTATCTTGCCTACTTGTTGGCAAGATAAATAGTGAAATCGGGAATTCCTCAAATAGAACACAAGCTATGACAATTCTCCCCTTGGCATCTACCATAACGTCTGGAATTCTTAATATTAGTCATTCCTTTGAGTCATGGCGTTGTCTCCAGAAAGGCTCCTACTGAGCCTTGTTAAATTATGATGTGCCCTGCTCAAGTGGGGCAAATGTACCCCATTAACTGGGATTATTAACTGAACCAATAAAATATTTATTAAAGACCTCATACTTTCCAGACAATACGCTATGGTTTATGTATAACCCCACTTTCTTCCAAAGAGAATTTGAAAATAAAAAGTAGATAAATAAATTTGTTCTAAAAGTATGATGATAATTATCTGAAAAGGCAGATGAGGAGAAGTGTGTATGCTTTGTTAGGGTGTGTGAGTGTGTTTAATTGTTGTGGATACAGATGATGGGTCATGGTTTACTATTATATCATTAGCAAAAAAGCATCATGTGCCCAGGGATACATTCAGTAAGTTACTTCCCTCTTCTCCTCACTCCTGAGGCTACACAGTGATCTCAGAGCCTTTTCACATCTTTCAGAGTTCAGTACAAAGCCTTTCGAACAGGGCAGGGCTGATGGACAAGCACCCAATGTGTAGTGCTTCTTTTCTGCTTTTGCATATACTTCTCCTGTTTAGCTTCAATTTGTCGGTAAGTTTAAGGGATTCCATTTCTTTCTATTTTCAATGCACGTTTGATTGAAGAGTCAGCACTTATTTTCTCTTCAGTGGAAGGAGAGCCTCGTGAAGGAGCAGAATGCAGTACTGGTCTCAGGAGGAGGGATTACAGATCCAGGGTCTATGTCAGGAAAGGACACGGATTCAAGGAGCTGTGGAATCATGCATTAGAAGTCAAACACAGATTTTAGAATCAATTGTTTATAGAAAGGCTTTGGTTCAAAAATTAAAATTACATTTTTATTCTCTTGTGTTACTCATTGATGCTGCTTCATGCGAGCTTGGAATGTAAGATTCATGTATAGGACCTTCCTCAGTGGAATGAAGGTCTTAGAGGATGTTTGTTTGAAATACCCTTCCTTTTTGTGGACCATCCTCTTCCACTCTTTGTCCATTTGATCCAGGAAGGCTGTCATATCTGACACTAGGAGTAGCGTCTGTGACCCAAGTGAGGCCATTCAGTGCACCAACGTCGCTTAACCACAGTGTTTGTTTCAGAGATGGTAACGAGTGAGTCCAAAGATGTGCAGGAGCTCCTGGGAAGAAATATTTTCTCTTCCCTACTGGACTGAATGAGGGAGATAATAAGCCTAGATTGTCAGAAGTCACCACATGGAGCCTGAAAATGAACTCACACAGTAGGAGGCAGAGTCAAGAGATGGAGAATTTTCTATTTGAATGCCTTTATTTAAATCTCTGACTCAAAACTTACCTGATGCTAGAGCTCTTCCCATGAGCATTGTGAGTGTGGGCATTGCCAGTGACAAGCTTATAACCACCAAAGAGGTCCTATTTAAGTCCATCAGCTGCTTCAACTTCTTAAACACCAGCAAATGCTAAGGTGTTTTAAGGATGTGTAGGATATTAAATATTATTCTTTTAAAGATTTGTGAATTATAGCAAATTTTATTTTTATTTTATTTAAAAAACAGTTCATGTAAAAATTTTACATGAAACTTATCTTTTTTAATTCCTTCAACTAAATGTCCTACTTTTCTAAATCCCACAGTAATTTGAGTCACTTTTGTGGTCAACTTGTTTGTTTATCTGTCTCATTACCATAAATAATTTTAAGATTCTTTTGAGAAAGGACAGGCATTGCACATTTTGTAACAGTCCCCTCAGACCACGCTAGTATACATTCATTGAAGTTACTTGAAAGCATGTGTGAGGTCAGGTTACAGATGTTTGACATTCAGGAAGTAAGCCAAAACATTAGTTAAAGAGATTCAATGTGAAGCCAAGATTTATTGATACTTGAAATTAGCCATAATTAATTGTTGACCATCCACTAAGAAAGGAGAGGAGGCATCTGTAGACCCACTCCCCCAAACAGAGCTTAATCCCTGTATAAGAGAGACTATGTTTCAATTCCATTCAGAAAATTATGCAGGTGGGGCCAAAGTAGATTTACTGTTGTGAGTACAGAAAACAGAGTTTATTCTTGCATTATTATTAATTAATTATTTCCATACGAACAACAGTAGACCTACTTTTGCTGCACCCTGTATGCATGTAGATAACACAGTCATTTCCCAAAAAAGGCAGATTTAAAAAGATGTCATTTTGTGTGTATGTGTGTGTGTGTGTGTGTGTGTTTAACTCTTGCACCAGACTGGTAGCTCTTAATTTATATTTATAAAGCTTAATACTCAATATTTATTGAATGAATGATTATAGTCTAGAATGAATGAAAGATTTTCCTCTCTTGTTTTCATTTCTCATTTGAAGCACTTTCTACTAATTTCACCTACTACTCTGATTGATTTTTTTGCCTGCCATTTGGGTAGGTCATTGTAGGTTGTGTGTGTGTGTGTGTGTGTGTGTGTGTGAGAGAGAGAGAGAGAGAGAGAGTTGTGGTCTTGTGAACCTTTTTTTATCTTTCTAGAACTCTAATATGAAAACATTTCTGCATCTTCAATTTCCTGTGTGATCATGGTTTTGTATATTGTATTTACATTTTATTTCAGGACTTAGGTGGAGTATTAGAGTACACATATCTTTGATCGTGTGTATTTTGGGTATATTGTTAGGAGAGTGGTGACAAATACACCCAGGAGATGCCTGTGTTCTCTGCATTGTTGTGGAGCTATCCTTGCTCACGGGGATTCTGGCTTTGTTTGTGTGAAAGGAATAGCCAGACTGTGAAACAGTTTGCTTGTGTTGGCCCCTTACATTTTTGGATCATTCCATAGCCCAATCAATTGTGTAGCAATTGGCTCTAAATTTGCCCAAATGTAGTCAGCTGAATACATATGCACACTTAAGCACTTGTACCCTACCCCCATTGTGTCTGGCCTGAACATCTTGTAGATGGGCCCACACTTTCAGTGGTTCAGGTCCTGCTGGATATTTTGGGAGGAGAGTGTAGGAGTTAACAGCACAAATTCTGGAGTCCTATTGTCTGGGTTCAAATTCATGCTCTGTTACTTACTAGTGTGTGGCCTTGAGTAGGATATTTATCTAACACTTCTGTGTTTCAGTTTCCTGACCTGTTAAATGGGGACAGATTTTACCTCATGGAGTTATGATAATCAAATAAGATAATCCATGAAAAATGTTTGCTTAATGACTACCCAATAGGAAATGCCATCAGCGTCACTACCACCACCACCACCACCACCACCACCACCACCACCACCACCATCATCTCCATTACTATTAGCAACAGAATCAGGATCACCCTATGTAGGACAGCCATTCTGACACTTAGACCAGAGGAGGGACTATTGGAATTAGAGGAAGGGATAAGGGATAGAAGAGACTTCATGCAAGTATAGATAATCCTATATAATAAAAGCCTAATATGCTAAGTGTCCGGTCATTTGGTCGGCCATTCAACCAATCAAAGCATAATATGCTAATGATATGCTAAGGCCACTCAACTACTCACTATGATGTGTACTGACCATCAGGGAGCAGACACTCTGACTGGTAGGTTAGCTTGCTGCTGGGGTCTGGCTGATCAGGATTGAGTGAGACGGGCCAGACATGCCCTTGAGCCCTCCCATGGTCCCTCCCTGGCCCTGATCGTACACCGGTGGGGTCCCTCAGCCTGGCCTACACCATCTTGCAATCCGGGACCCCTTGGGGGATGTCAGAGAGTCAGTTTCAGCCCGATCCCACAGGGATCAGGCCAAAGGACCCCACTGGTGCACGATTTCGTGCACCGGGCCTCTAGACTCTAAATATTGAAACCACATGCAAATTAGGTTAGGGTCTAAGGCCCTGTGGATATATTTGTTTTCCCTTCATAAGTGGCTGTCCTAGATATTGTCCTAGAGGACCAGGCCAAAAGTTGGATAGTGAATTGATCATTAAAAACATAACTGATTATGTGTAACTATTTGATGGTGCATTGTAAATAGTACCTTTATGTGAAAAGACATATGTATGCAAAAGCAGCCACATGGCTCTAAAAAGGCAAGATGGGAGAAATAAGAAGATTAACTATATATATGTACACATATGTAAGCATACATATCTATAATAATAAAAGCATAATATGCTAATTAGACTGGACATCCTTCCGGACGACCTTCCAGACAAAGCCAGGGCTGTGTGGGAAACCCGGGTCCCGGGTGCCAAAGGGAAGCCAGTGCTGGCAGCTGGGGGAAGGAAGGCCTACTCTTGCACAAATTTCGTGCATTGGCCTCTAGTATATATATAAATAAATAAAACATCTCTCTATATGTATGTAGCTATCTAGATATAGCTATGCATATATACACATATCTATATGTATATATATAAATAAATACATAAATGTAAATATGTATATATATTTTTTTGCTGTCTGGTTTCTCTTTTCTGATATAAATTTTGGGGATCTCTGATATCTTCATACATAATTCCTTTCTAGACATGGCAGCAAAACAACTCTTGGAGATGTGAGCTACTGTGCATGCATAATATGGGGTGGCTGCAGAAGGCAGGATCTGAAAAAACAAAAGAAAAAAACAAACTGTGGGAGAGGTCTGCTTCTCTGTCCAAAGCCTGAAATGGATGGAAGAAATATATCAAAACAAGTTCTCTACAGAAGCAACAACATAGAAGAAAGCCCTTATTGTGTCTTTGCAACGCTATCCTTGTGTTTTTTAACTGTGCATTGTCCCGAAATGGAAAACATAAATTTCAATGATTTCTGAGGACATTAGCTCCATTATTCCTGTGTTCAGGCTCACTCATTTTCTGTCCTACAAACAACAGCTCTGTCTAAGCCTAATGCTGTTTGATTGCTTAGAATTCCTGAAATGTTCTTCTGCATTCCTCAACCCAGCAGGTATAATAGTCATTTATGGAGGGCCCACCTTCTAATCACCTCCTGAAAAGGAGGGAGATAAAATGTAAAGAGAAAGAAGGAAATGTGAGATATGGTGACAGAAATCCAGAAACAGCCAAGACACTGGATTAGGAGAAGCTGGTCCACGTGTTCCTCTTTGGGCTTGAAAGGACACGATGGTTCATAAATCCACTATAAAGTGCAGTTCTGCTGGGTGCTTTTTCACTCCCTTGAAATATTTTCCTTTTTACAGAGCTGAAAAATATTCTGTTTGTTTTTCTCTAGGCTTCTTTCTTATCCTGGGTTGTGTTCCCTTTTAACAAGATTTCTCTTACTCTCCTTAAAACTTTGTCTTCCTTTCATTTGTGTTCCATAAGACCTTTCCGGTTTTCTCCTTGATTTCTTTAAAGTAAGTGTGTGTGTGTGTGTGTGTGTGTGTGTGTACATTTGCATGTGTCTGTCTGAAGAAGAATATAAGGGGGAGAACATTTAAAATTGGAGAAACCAGTTGAGTTTGGAAAAAGTTGTGTTCTCTGAGGCACATTCTTTTTGTGCTTTAAGTGTCTTTTGTGGTATGGTATACCAAAAACCCACAGTGAGTAAACAGTGGAAAAACTCCTTTCCTTGCCTGCGTTCAGTAGGCTATGTGGACCTGAGGCCATGGTCTCTGCATAGGAGTGGTGTCTCCTTTCCATTGAACAGTCGGTCAAGAGACAGCACACGGCACCTAGTGTCGGAGTCTGCAAGAAGATGCGGAAGTTGAGTTATTTTACATGTTGCACAAGGAAGGAATGTTGTTTGTGCAAGATCTGATGAGTAGAAGTGCTTATTAGGTGTACCTTGTTAAACCAGCGCTGATTTAATCATAATGATTGTCTTTTGTGGTGGGGATTAAATTACAGAGCTTCTGCTATGTAAACAGGTACGCGATTGAAGTCCTGCTGAAAGAAAAGGCACCCACCCTGGCGCTCATGGAAATATCTGATACTTCAAGGTAGAGAAGAATTCGAAAAATCTGACGTTGCAGCATTCAGGCAGTTGGAGAAAGAAGATATAGCTTTTGCTCCAAGAGATATAAATATATCTGCAGCCTAATGTTCGGTCCTGCAGGATTAAAACCAAACCCAAACACGCGCTAACTCATAATCACTTTTCTTATTCTGGAAAACCCTGAGGAACTGCTTTTAAAAAGTTACAATTCTTTTGGGTTTGCTTGACCTTTAAGTCTTAGGTAGAGACTGCAGTTGTAATCACTGTGCCTCTCCCTTCCAAGACCTGAAAAATTGAATGGGTACCCTAACAGGAAGATTTAATTTTGTTCTAAAACTGCTATGGTAAAACTTGGAAATGTTATTACTCATGTTCTCATTTCAAATCAAAATCATTATTTAAAAAAATAAAAATGTTTAAAAAATAAAATTTTGAAGAGTAAGATTATACCTCAAGGCCATGTCAAAATCTTTACAATACCAATTCCCATGGAATTTATACAATCTAAAATACAAGGGTTATTTTTATTCTTTGAGATTATTTGAAAAAAAATGGAAAGTTTTTTTTTTCCATCTTAAAGAAAGAATACACACACACAACATTTAGAATGATCAATATGGGTGATGGAGGCCTGGGGTAGGGGCCGGGGGTGGGTTATAAGGGGTCAATAAGAGAAAAAAGGGGACATGTGTAATACTTTCAACAATAATGATTTAGAATGATTAAGATGTTTGGCCCGATCTGTTACAATTTATTATCTCTCTTTAGTGATTACCCCTTTACATATGTAAAGTTCCATTAGATTCTTTGTCATTTGATGCCCATAAGGTGAAATGCTATTTGAAAAATTTCTGTTAGATAACGTGGAAAAGAAAAGAAAGAGAAAAGAAATTTGAAATAAATGCCAAATATATTCACACTCAGATGTTAATGATGCCAAGAAAAGAAACATTAACAAAAAATTTTATGTTGAAGACCTGCCATCGACTCTAAATATTTGTTCTTACAGCGCATGCACCCCTGCCGTAAACAGTCTCCAAAAGCCCTTTGTGATTGTTCATGACAAACATGACTGGATCTGGACCTTAATTTACCCAACCCCTAATATAATGTAAATATTGTAAGTGTGAAGTTAAGTTAAATGATGTATGTCCTATAACAGTGATAAGTATGAAACAGTGTAATCTAATTTTCTTTATTTTGTTATATGTGCTTTTTTGTTTTCTAATAAATATTTGCTTGTTTTTTCATACCTCCTATAGCAAGGGATTGGAACTATATATGACTTACTAAACCCTGTTATTATACAAACTAGAGGCCTAGTGCATGAAATTTGTACACTTGGTGGTGTGGGGGGCGGGGGGGGGGGGGGGGGACGCGGGGAGGTCCCTCAGCTTGACCTGCACACTCTTGCAGGCTGGGAGCCCTCAGGGGATGTCTGATTGCTGCAGAGATGGGAGAGGCTCCTGCCACCACTACCACCACTGCACTCGCCAGCCATGAGCCCAGCTTCTGGCTGAGCAGTGCTCCCCCTGTGGACGTGCACTGACCACCAGGGGACAGCCCTGCATTGAGCATCTGCCCTCTGGTGGTCAGTGCACATCATAGTGACTGGTCATTCCACTGTTGGGCTGAAACCAGCTCTCTGATATCCCCCGAGGGGTCCCAGATTGCAAGAGGGTGCAGGCCAGGCCAAAGGACCCCACTGTGGAGGGACAGGGGCTGGGGAGGGACGTGGGAGGTTGACCAGTGGGGGAGGGATCGTGGGAGGGGTCCAGGGCGTGTCCAGCTGGTCTGGCTCAGTCCCAATCAGCTGGACCCCAGCAGCAAGCTAAACTACTGGTTGGAGCATCTGCCTCCTGGTGGTCAGTGCATGTCATAGCGACTGGTTGACCAGTTGACCATCTGCCCCCTGGTGGTCAGTGCACATCATAGTAAATGGTTGAGTGGCCTTAGCATATTATTAGCATATTATACTTTGATTGGTTGAATGGCCAACTGGACACTTAGTATATTTGGCTTTTGTTATGTAGGATAATTTTTTTCTTTCTGAGTAACTTTGGACCTATTTCAGCTGAACTCTTCCTTCTGAAAAACTTTTCACTTAAAAGTGATGGCTTTGCCCAGCCAGTGTGGCTCAGCAGTTGAGCGGCGACCCAGGAACCAAGAGGTCACCGATTGGATTCCCAGTCAGGGCACATGCTCAGGTTGCGGGCTCAATCCCCAGTAGGGGGTGTGCAGGAGGCAGCCAATGGAGATGTTTCTCTCTCATCAATGTTTCTATCTCTCTATCCCTCTGCTGTCTTCTCTCTCTAAAAAACAATAAAAATATATTTTTTAAAAAGTGATGTTTTTCAGATCTAAGTCAACACTGCCATATTATTAACAATTCAAAAGTAATGAAATAAAATATCTTAACTTTTACTATACCTCTAGGTTTGAAGGCCTTATTAAATGACCAAACCATGCAATAAAATTTGAGTACCACCCCAGAATGTAGGCACAATGAACTTCACATCCCAAACTTGGTATGAGATAGTCTATCTCTGGAATGTCTTTCTCTCTGTCCTCCCAGGTCACCGACTTTTCTCTCTCTCTCTATTTTTTTTTTTTAGAAAGAGAGAGAGAGAGAGAGAGAGAAAGGGAGAGAAAGGGAGAGAGAGAGAATCGATTTGTTGTTCCACTTATTCATGCATTCATTGGTTGAATCTTTTTTAAAAAAATTATTTTTAAATTTATCTTCATTGTTGAAAGTATTACAGATGTCCCCTTTTCTTCCCCCATTGATCCCCTCCACCCAGCTCCCACCCCCTTCCCAGGCCTTCACTTGCACTATTGTCTGTGTCTATAAGTTATGCACATGTGCATATAAGTTCTTTTGTTAATTTCTTCTGCTTCCCCTGCCCCTTCCCTCTGAAATATGTCAGTCTATTGCATATTTCAATGTTTTTGGGTCTATTTTGTTCGTCAAGTATCATTGGTTGATTCTTGCATGAGACCTGACCTGGGATCGAACCTGCGATCTTAGTGTATTGGGATGATGCTCTAACCAACTG
The DNA here is from genome assembly GCF_028538775.1 of Myotis yumanensis. NCBI lineage: Eukaryota > Metazoa > Chordata > Mammalia > Chiroptera > Vespertilionidae > Myotis > Myotis yumanensis. The sequence continues at coordinate 27,195,694 of NW_027223759.1, read as the reverse complement.
AGCTACCTGGCCAGAGCCCCAAGTAACTTAATTTTCACAGATGAAATCAAATGCCACTCTGTGCAGTCTTGTCTATGCCTCCGGTCTGCTTTCTGTTACCTGAAGAAGTAGAGGTTCCCTCTGCCATGCTCCCAGCTTACCTCTGCATACATCATTAATAGTATTCATTCCATTATAATTGTTTGTGCTTATGTATTGTTAGATAGTAAATTACTTGAAGGAACTAACCATGTATTCAGTTTTATTTTTATTTATTTTTTAAATAAATCTTTATTGTTCAGATTATTACAGATGTTCCTCTTTTTTCCCCCCATAGCTCCCCTCCACCCAGTTCCCATCCCATCCCATGCCCTTACCCCACCACTGTCCTCATCCATAGGTGTAAAATTTTTGTCCAAACTCTTCCCGTACCCCTCAAACCCCCTTTCCCCTGAGAATTGTCAGTCCATTCCCTTTCTATGCTCCTGCTTCTATTATATTCACCAGTTTATTCTGTTCATCAGATTTTTTTATTGACTTGATTTTTAGATTCACTTGTTGATAGATATGTATTTTTTGTCACTTTGTTGTTCATAATTTTTATCTTTACCTTTTTCTTCTTCCTCCTCTTCTTAAAGAATACCCTTCAGCATTTCATCTAATCCTGGTTTGGTGATGAACTCCTTTAGCTTTTTCTTGTCTGTGAAGCTCTTTATCTGACCTTCAATTCTAAATGATAGCTTTGCTGGGTAGAGTAATCTTGGTTGTAGGTTCTTGCTATTAATCACTTTGAATATTTCTTGCCACTCCCTTCTGGCCTGCATAGTTTCTGTTGAGAAATCAGCTGAAAGTCATATGGTTACTCCCTTGTAGGTAACTGTTTTTCTCTTGCTGCTTTTAATATTCTCTCTTTGTCTTTTGCTCTTGGAATTTTAATTATGATGTGTCTTGGTGTGGTCCTCTTTGGATTCCTCTTGTTTGGGGTTCTCTGCGCTTCCTGGACTTGTAAGTCTATTTCTTTCACCAGGTAGGAGAAGTTTTCTGTCATTATTTCTTCTAATAGGTTTTCAATATCTTGCTCTCTCTCTTCTTCTGGCACCCCCATAATTCAGATGTTGGTATGTTTGAAGTTCTCCCAGAGGCTCCTTACACTATCTTCATATTTTTTGATTCTTTTTTCTTTTTGCTCTTCTGGTTGGGTGTTTTTTCTTCCTTGTATTTCAAATCTTTGATTTGATTCTTGGGATCCTCTAGTCTACTGTTGAATTTCTGTATATTATTCTTTATTTCAGACAGTGTATGCTTAATTTCTGACTGGTCCTTTTCCATTTTTTTGGTATTCTTATTAAGATCCTTGAAGGTCTCACTAAGTTCCTTGGAGGTCTTACTAAGTTCCTCAGAGGTTTCTAGAAGATTATTGAGTAACCTTATAACTGTGGTTTTGAACTCTATATCCAGTAGTTTGCTTTTCTCCATTTCTTTCATTCGTGACATGTTTCTTTGTCTCCGCATTTTGGCTGCTTCCCTGTGTTGACAGAAGAAACTGGACTTGTGTAGTAGGTGTCCTATAGGGCCCAGTGTATCAGCCTCCCCAATTACCTGAGGTGGACACTCTTGGTGCACCCCTTTGTGGTCTGGGTGCACAGTCTTGTTGTAGTTAAGCCTTGATTGCTGTTGGTATCACTGGGAGGAATTGACCTCCAGGCTAATTGGCTGTGAGGACCCGCTGTGTCTATAATGGAAGAACTGCTGTGCTGGAGATACCCTTATGGGGCAGAACTTGCTTCAGTGAGGCTTTGGTGCTCACTGAATCTGCCTCTTGAGTGTGTCACTTATGGATGTGAGGGGTTGAAATCTGGTATGGTCTCACACTGACCACTAGGTACACTGGCTCCTCTATCTTCAAGGAGGTGCAAAGTCAACCACTGCCTGAGGCCACCTAGCAGGAGCTACAGCGAGATCTGCAGATTTCTCCTCTTTGTTTGGGGTTTGAAAGTTTTGGAGCTCTCTGACCCAGCTGCAGTTTGTTAGGTTAGGCTGTGAAAGGACAGGCCATTCATATGCAAAAGCCGCTGAGCACAATTTGGGTGGGGCTGTAAATTGGGTGAGGTGGGGTCTCAGGGAATCACCAGGGTGGAGCAAACAGCAATGGCTGCCAGTCAGCCATCTCCACATCTCTGTGTCTTTGTGTCCTGCACCCCCACGCAATAATGATCCCTGCGAGCACCTCTGTGAGAAAGCCACCCTCGCTTTCCAACCTGATGCCAGATAGTCCAGTTTCTCCCCATAGGAGTCTGGGTCCCCAGAGTCTTGCCAGAAGCTGGAGTTCAGAGAAGTTGGGAGTTTGTATCTCCTTTCCAATTGAAAAAAACAGCGCACCCAGTTGCCAGCCTGTTTCACGTGCCTCCGTACCTCTGCTCTTCCACGCCTCTGCACCTCCTACCCAGTCTCAATGTGCTTTTTTCTTTCCTTCTAGTTGTAGAACTTGCACTCAGCCAGCTTTCCTATGGTTTTGGATGATAGCCGTTTTGTCTTTTAGTTTTAGTTTTGGTGTGGTTGTGAGAGGCAGCACGTACAGGTGTACACCTTATGACGACATCTTGGTTCTCCCATGTATTCAGTTTTGTGTTCTTATAACAGAATCAAATATTAGGTATAAAATAGATGCTTAGTAAATATTTGTTACATGGAACAATATATTCAACAAGAATCTTCAAGTCCTGCCATCTGGTAACCAGTGGCTTTCAAGCTCTTTGTACAGTAATTCTCTGTAAAACATATTTATTTACTTTTTATTTAAGAAATTTAAAATTTTTTATTCTTATTGATTTCAGAAAGGAAGGGAGAGGGAGAGATAGAAACATCAATGATGGGAGATCTAGTCTGCAATCCAGGCATGTGCCCTTGACCTAAATCAAATCCAGGTCCCTTCAGTCTGCAGGCCAATGCTCTATCCACTGAGCCAAACCAGCTAGGGCAAAACATATTTATTTTTTAATTATTACGCAGGGCACACACAAACACAACTGACAAAGAATTTTTGCTACAGCATTTTTCTTCCCTTAATATGTCTGATCAATACATTGATGTTACTATTCTACTCTGTTCTGTTCTGTTCTGTTCTATTCTAAAATTTGGTTCAGATACACTAAATTGATTACCTGACCTACTTGGTCGTGACCTGCAGCTTGTAAAGCACTATTTTATCTTTGTGGCTTTAGACAATTCATTTCTTTCCTTATGGTTTCAAGGCAACCCACTTTAAAAGGTTAATCTGTTTAAATATTTTTAAGGATTATCAGAGATTCATATTATTTTAGACATGTTCTAAATACTTGTTTTATTAGAGATTATTAATGTATAAATTAAATGTTGTTTCAAAATCTACTACTAAATTTCTTCCTGTGCTTCTTTCATATGTTTTGTTAGAGAGATTGGCAAGTGAAAAGTTATCCAATTTTGGTTTTACTTAGTCTGCTAGTTTCCCATAAAGGTTAAGTGCCCAACAGGTCATGTGTCCTGATAGCTGACTGGTAGCCATGGCATATAGTGTATTTGAATACATATAACAAGGAATCATTTCTTGAAATAACTACATGGAAAACTCAACTGATTGTAATTCTTTACTCCAAACCCACAAAAGGAAAAAAATATTGAACAAAATCATTTTGATGATCCAGAAAGTTAACACCACAAATCAACTTATAAAAACATTTGACTACACATCACGGTCATCTTGCTGTACTTCTTTAGTTACATTGGGGCAATGACTCACCCAGCAACTTTATTGGAAAATGTATTGTCAGAAGGCAGATCCATCTTTTGCGAAGTCAGAGATCGCTAGTCAACCTTTTCCTGAATTCCATGATCTTATCATCCATAGGCTATCCAAGTAGACCTGGAGATTAGATGGCCCTATGAGTAATTAAAAATAAAAATGTTTTTGAAGTGTTGTTATCTTTGAGCTAAATATAAGCACTGCATGTTATTATCTTTTAAGATGGAGCTTTTGATATGTTGGTAAATACTGGTAGACACCACCTTTGAAATCCAGCAAAGCCACTAAACTATAATAATGTAAAATTTTCAGAAATGCTTTGAATTTCTTGACTCAGCAAAATTTTATTCTCTAGCGCTGCCACTGTCCAATGTGGTGACATTAGCCACATGGGGCTATGTAAATTATAATTAAATTCAATTAAAAATTCAATTCTTGACTCACAGTGGCCACATTTCAAGGCTCAATATCCATTATTGTAAAGTTTCTATTGGACAGAACTATTCTCGACAGAGAACATTTTATTTGATTAATATCTGATTCCATTGGTCACTTGTCTAATTGTTAAAGAAAGGGCTGCAGGGAGGTTGAAATGTGACAGTGGAGCCTGTTCACACTAGAAAAACACTTACTTTAGCCTCAACAGGATGCTTTATTGTACAGATTTCTATTCTCACTATCACTGGGCTAATGATAGGGGTCCATTCTAATTCCTAACTCGAGTCTCTCCAATTTTTCTCACCGTTTTCAGAGTTACCAATCTAAATCACAGGTCAGTCTACATTATTTTTTTTTCTAAGAAAGCTGTGAATATTTTTTAATTGATTTCAGAGAGGAAGGGAGAGGGAGAGAAAGATAGAAATATCAATGAGGAGAGAGAATCATCGATCGGCTGCCTCCTGCACACCCCCTTACTGGGGACGGAGCCTGAAGACGGGATATGTGCCCTGACCTGGAATGGAACCATGACCTCCTGGTTCATGGGTCAATGCTCAACCACTGAGCAACACTGGCCAGGTTAAGAAAACTTTGAATGTTTCTTATTATTCACAGAGGCGCTTCTATTTTTGGTTTGGATTCAATTGGGTCCAAATCATCAGTTCTTATTGTCCCCCTCTATGCAGTCTGTGCTCTGGTGACATTCTTACCCACCTACCCAAGCATCTACAGTCATTTGCTCACCCTGTTTCTTGCAGCTTCTTGAAATGTGTCCCTGCCTCTTGGTGCAGTTCACATCCAGAACCTGTGTGAAAACTTCTGTGACCCCATCAAACCAAAACTTAAGACCACCTTTTAAAGTGCTCAGAACATTTCATTTGTACCTCTGTTAATTTAATTTAATTTCCCCATTAACATTTTAAATATCTAACTCTCCTGGTGATTTATAAACTTTTTGAAGAACAGATCCCCTGTTTCTCTGTATCCTCACTAGTTTTCTACACATAGCTGCTTACCAAGAGCTATAGAGAGAGAGTTGATTTAATTTGGAGTGAGGAATAGGAAAACTGCCTAATGGGAGTCGAGTGAGGATTTGCTAAGAGAAATATTGCTGGGGGTTGTAAAGTCTGCAGACAGGAGGAGGACTGAGGTTAGGACGAGAAATCTAACCTTGGCAGTGCTGAGGAGCATAACAGAATGGTGAGGCGGGATTGCAGGCTGCCAATGCTTCATAGGTCACAGAACACCACAAGGCATTCCTCCTGGTGCAGATCAACCTCAGGCAGCATGAGTCACTCTCTCCCTGAGCTCATATGGCACTTAATCCATAGCTCCGCTGGTTCTGTGTCCTCAGACTGAGCGCTTCTTGGTGTCAGCACTACTGTTTTACTCTGTCTCCCCTCCTCACCACATGCTCTGCTCCGTCCATGCTAGGTCCTAGCTTCATACATATGGCAAGAAGGCTCTCAGGGACTGAATAAATCCAGCTATGAGCTAAGAAATGAGTGAAAGGTCACCCCAGGTAGAATGTAAAACATGTAAGATTGCAATAGGAATGTAGATTGTGTCGCCAGAGTTATTTATTTTCAAACAGTACGGGGTCTTCGGGTCATCTCCACCATTTAGCCCAGCGATATCTTGGCATGCCTGGAATTCGGAATACTGTTTGATCAATCATCACTTTTTTTCCCCCCTCATAGAAGGGCCTGTTTTTACTAGAGATAAAACTCTCTTTCCTCATCTTCAAAAGGAAGCTCAACATGTTTAAAAATGTTTCCCCCTTTGACTTTGCTCCCCCTGGGTTTCCTGGGGTCGGTGAGAAGCGAAGGAGAATTTGGAGGCTTGGAGCTGAAAGTGGTAGAAGTGGGGACCTCTCTTCCTGGAGCTGGAGGGAAGTTCATCAAAGCACACGTGTGGTCGAGGAAGCTTAAAAATAAAGCTCATTTCTACAGAAAAAACAACAACATTCATTAAGCTTTCAATAAGCTGCTTTTTTTTTTTCTTAAGGAATCATTGATTTACTCACCAAAAAAATGCTGCCAGCGGAGGGAACGGCAACACACTCTTCCAAAAGGATCCTTTGAGGAGAAGGAACACGTAAATTCCAAGAAAAGTGAGCTAGAAAGAACAGTTTATTCTCACTGGTTCCTTCTCATCACATCACTATTTATTTCCCCCAAATGCCCTTTATTTATTCATTTTAAGCCATCAGAGGTGTCTACATGTTGGGCAGGGCATAAAGAACTTTTCTTACCACAAAGACCCTTTTGGGACACCAAGCGGAGACCTCAGCTATCCTTTTAAATTCCCAGGACTCTGAAACCTCATGTCTGCAGAGACAAACAGGGGGGCAACGGCGAGAAGGCAGAAGCCGGAGTAGTTAGGCCGTCGGCCTCTTCCCAAGAAAATCACTGCGCTGTTCCAGCAGGAGCCGCTTTGCCATCAATCCATAAGATGGAGCTGGGGTGTGCCAGTTTCAGTCCTGAAACTGTAACACATATTCATTGTAAGCTACAATTATCCACAGTTTAGTCTGTTTATGAAACCGTTTTGTGGTTATTTATTAAAAATAAAATTTATGTGTGCTTACTGAAGCTATATTTTGGCAGGCAAAGGAGGTTGGCAGACATGTCTGAGTCAACAGCCAGGCTCTAGCCACTCTTTATGTCGTCATATAAAAACTTGTCAAATAATATTTAGTTTTTAATCTTCAGTTGCAAACATAAGGGTAGTCATGAACATATTCGGTGAGTAGGTCTCCTTGAAACAAGAACCCAGGTGTTTGGATTTCAGTAAAAGTGATAATTAAGTTTCTGGCTCCTTTAGAGGTGATCTGTTATTCCTTCTCTTCCATCAACTTCTATTACTTATTTTTTTTTTGTCCAGGTTTCTCATGTTTTTAAGGAGTTTTTTTTCCCCTCAATGGTTTTTAAAAGTATAAGCTATCGGTTTATCAATCAATTCTAAAATTTAAAGACAAATATATTACTCATGCTTAAGGAGATATAATACTGCCAGTATAGTCATGGTACTCTTCTACTGGAGATCTTTTGAATGTAAGTGGATTATTTATTTTTCTGGAATTTTTAGTTATTTAGGTCAATCTACTTATTTTTTTTAATGCCATCTAAGAAGGGAATTCTTTTTAAAGGGCTACAGTTCTTGGATTCAAGAATGTATAGTTTATCTTATTAGCTATGCTTTTTCGAATAAACCAAAATGATGGAGTTTGTTATTAGGGATCCTGAATGGAAAGAAAAGTGTGATTAAGTAACAGACCTTGGAATTAGGGGAAAAGGATGTACTGTGAATAGGTAGAATATTCTTTCCTTTGAATTCACTCGCACAAAGATTCAATGGGAGAAGAAATAAGGTCCTAGTATGAAATCATTCAAGAAGAAAACTTGAAAACTTTCCTGAAGGGAGTTTCTGAAATGTGATAAACAGGAATTGAGAAAAGACAGGCCAGTATACTTCTTGCTTCTTCCTTAAATACCTTGAGTATGAGTCACTGCTGAGGTTATGCATTAGTTTGCCACAAAAGAATTTCTGGTCCCAACCTTATAAGACAACTACACTTTTTATATATCAATTGTCTCCTGTCTCTCCATCCCCTTCCTCCACTGGTGTTTGGCTTTAGTTCTTGTAGCAGAGCTGATTGAGTGTGCCCTTGTTGGTAGAGACTTGGCACTGCAGTTTAGTATTTGTTGTCAAGTTATATACTAGTAATTCAATTCTATGTACATTTTATTTACTGGAGTCTTTTGTGAGCAAAGTTCTGTGCCAGGTGTTAGAATATCAAGTTGTCTAAGATAGAGCCATTTGGCATAAGAAGTTTATAAAGTGATGAAATGTGTTATCTACAAGTGATCTGCATCCCACAGACTATAGTAATTTGGACGCCCTAAACAGGATGAAACCTTGTGTTGGATCCACCAAGGGCAAAAGTCCTGAAGCCTGCAGGAGTTTGGTGTACTTGAAGACAGAGACTCAGCATGACTGGAACAGGAGAATGGAAAAAGAGAAATTTGTCTGGATCAGTAGGACCCCAAAAATACCATTGCAGGGTCACAAGTGGGAGGTAAAAGGCTGCTGTAGATTATGTTCCTGAGGATACACTCTGACACAGAGTTGAGCAGGAAGGTTGTTTATTAAGGAGAACTATTAAGAGTCACATCTATGGAAGAAAGGGAAGGAAGAAGGGTTGGGTAGAGAGTGAGAAGGTAATTTGGAGTTTGGGCTCAATGACAGCCTTGGCTGACCTTATGGGGAGTAGTAGTTCTTCAGAGTGATCCCAGTGACGCTGGGATGGTTGGGTATTTAGACATTCACATTGAACCATCTTTGGATATGGGCTTCCTCAGGATGTGTGTGACCTGAGGAAAGGAAGTTCTTTCCCCAGGCAAGGTAACCCTGAAGGGGCCAACATCATTCCCAACCTCTGTACAAGTCCTTCACTGAAGCAGAGTCTGAGTGATGCATCTCAGTATCCACCACAATAACTTCATTTGCATTAAAAAAATCATGCTGGAAATTTTTAGAGAATAGATTAGAGAAGGAAAAGAGTAGGTGTGGGAAACCAACTAGGTGCTCCTGGAATTATTCAATGGAAGATGATGGTAGTTTGAACTATATGAGGACTGTAGAGTGAGAAAGAAGTAAATGGAGTCAAAATATGTTTTTGACATAAATACTATAGGAATAGGATATGGATTGGATGAGGGAAGGGAGAGAAAGATACCAAGGATGAATCTCAGAGTTTTGGCCTGAGTAAGTGAGATGCTGGAGTACCACCTACAGAGGAGGGGGTACTCAAAGAGGAGAATTGTGGGGCAGGACTGCAGTGGGATTAAAGAGTTTTCCTTGGGACATGTTAAGCTTGATATGTGAGTGATTCAACCAACTGGAGACAAATTTATGCAATTTTATAGAGACAAATGTATTGATCTTTCTCTTTATGGGTTTTTAAAGATTATTAGAAAGTCTTTCCCCCCCAAGATTATGAAAAGATTTTTCTGTGTATTTTCCTAGTATTCTTAGTTTCATTTTTTAAAACATTTTGATTTCCGATTCAATTGGAATATTTTTAAGAAAAAGAAGTAGTGATTCAATTTTACCTGGTTTTCCAAATTACTAGTCCATTGTTCCAAAGCCAATTATTTACTAATCCATTTTTCCTCCATTAATTTTTGTTAAATTACCATATTCTTTTCATTGTTGAGTCTTTTCCTGCCTCAGTGCCATGCTGTTTTATTTACTATCCCTTAGCAATACATTTTAGTGTCTAATAGCATGAGACTACAATAGCACTGGGCTGAGTCTCTATGTGACAGACTTTATTCAGAAACTCATTTATTATCCTCGCTTTAGTGTTCCCCCGGCCTTTTCCCACCCTTTGGCCATAGTCCAACCCTCATCACTGCCCGTTCTCAGGCTGCAGGTCTATTTATTTCAGTCACCAAAATCTCAAAATAAATCTGGTTCCCCAGCCAGACTGGCAAAATGGAAGTTTGACTGTTTTGTTTGCATGAATGTCCAAATTGGCTTAGCTGCCTGGTAATCTGAGGGTAGCTCACCAACATTGCAGCCCGTTTGTGGGTAATGTAAGGTAAACAGTATCTTGAGATGCCTGAAAAGAAGGGTTGGCTATTATAATTTCATTGCCAATTGACATGACACATTTAATTGAGTTCTCTGTAAGTAACAGACTTTTGTGTCAGTTTCATGTTTTGTTTCACTCTGTCTTTCTGGTAGTCTTCAAATAAATCTGGAGTTGAGAGTTATTTTTCCACTGGCTGCTTAATGACATTGGCTATCTTTATTCATTTCATCAACTCAAACTATTGCTCCAGTTCTGCAGAGCAGGTTTTTGCATGCTCTTTTTCGTCTTAAATTTCTTTTCTTGCATACAAGAAGGCTTCTATCAGCACGAAGACCCTGGGATTTTGATGACTGTGGCCTGTAAAATTAAAAGAACTAAAAAACAGGATAGAAAGTGCCTTTGTTGACAGCATCTATCCTCCTTCCTGTTCACAAATGCAGAGGGATGTTGGGTGAGATTCTTACACAGTAGTCAACCCTTAACCACATTTTCACTTTCTGCAGTTTCAGTAACCCGGGATCAACCACAGTCCGAAAATATTAGATAAAAAATCCTACTAATAAACCTTCATAAGTGTTAATCTGTGTGTTGTTTTGAGTCATGTGATGAAATCTCATGTGGACTGTGGGGTAAATTATCCCTTTTTCCAGCAAATCTACACAGTGTACACTCCCCACCCATTAGTCACTTAATAGCTGTCTCAGTTACTAAATCAGTTATTAAGCCCTAAAGTACATACTTCCTTTCAGCAAAAACATGAGTATAGTACAATAAATATTTTGAGAGAGACCATGTTCACATAACTTTTATTACAGTGTATTGTTGCACTTGAACTATTTTATTAATAGTTGTTAATCTCTTACTGTGCCCAATTTATAAGTTAAATTTTATGATAAGTATGCATTGTTTAGGAAAAAGACTATATATATATCTGTACCATCATCAGTTTCAGACATCCACTAGGAATCTTGGAGTGTGTCTCCCTGTGGATAAAGGGGGACAAGTGTATATGCCTTTTCTCTACATTGATGAGTAAGAGGTTGTTAATTATAACCAAAGTTCTACCTGTAGTGTTTACTCCCTTAGTTAAATGTAGGGCACTAGGACTTTTATCAGAGCAAAAATGGGGATAGTCTAAGAGCAGAGCTGGTGTGTTCCATTCAACTCCTAGTTCCATAAGTTAGTGAACTCATGCAGGATAGTTAACTCCTCTGAACCCTTATTCTCCTTCTGTGAAAGTAATTGAGAATAAACACTTATAGGATCGGTGTGAGTATAAAATAACACATGTGGGTATGTATTAGGTAGGATTAGAAGTTACAGAAATCTTGAGTAGTGTTGAGGTTATGTTTCTATTCTTTCCTTGGCTTGGAAGTGTTCATGTTAATTGAAGGCAAAATAAGTAATGTGGTTCATCTAATCTGATCTGCTATAGATTGTAAGATACAACATTATTTTATGTGCCACTCTGGGAACATGCTCCCAATTTTATCATCAAGTATAAGACAGCCTGATTTCTGAGGTGATAAATCTGAAATGACTCTGTGTCTTAGAATGGAGGAAATAGAGTAAGAAGATCTGTAGAATCTCTTAAGAAGGGATTTGGTTAGTACCTATCGAGTCATAGAACTGAATTGGATTAATGGGTCCCTAGAGCAATTACCTTAATGAATAGAAAATTGATTTATAATTGGCATATTTTACAGGAGTCATAAAATGATAATTTTTTGGGCCCATTATAAATCCATGCCACCTGGCCCCAGCTGGGCCCTGGGTCCTCTTACTTAGCTCTTTGAGGACCCTGTTGTATTTACCACAGGAGACATTTCCGGTTTTTTTCATACTCTTCAGGCTCATACCCTTGTGTCAATGAGTGAGTCAATGATTTATTCACTTGCACTTAGGTGTGAGCCACTGCAGTTTGCTAATCTTCATTGTAACATGACTTTCCTTCAAACTTAATTAAAAATGTGTCTTTTCTTTTCCAAGATTACACCTGAGTTCTTTTCTCAGCTTGTTTTAAGATTTTTGCTTTATTCTCCCCTCTTGATTTTCTTCACTAGCTTTTTCTAATTTGCTTATTAGTGGGTTAACATTTTCCAAATTTAAAAAAATTCCTTATAACCTATAATTTTTAGAGGCAATGTAGTCAAGTCGATAAAAGCATGAGCTATAGAACCACATTCTATAAGTTCAACTCCCAGCTCATCTACTTACCAGCTGGATACACTAGGTAAATTACTTCTCACATCTGTTCTTCAATTGTTTTCATCTGAAAATCAGGGCATAATAGTTGTTTTTGCCTCATAGAGTTGTTGAAGAATTGAGTTAATATACATAACACACTTAGAACATTGCCTGGCATTAAGTGCTGAATAAGTATTATCTATTATTCTTATCGGCCCTCAATTTACCAGTCTGTTTTCTCTCTTGTAATCTTATCTCATTATCAACAACAACAACAACAACAACATTTTTTTTAAACTACCACATTGATCTGACCATGTTTTTCACGGCTGGTTCTGCTATATTTTCTTTCAGGCAACTTTTTTTCATACCACTTATTCTGGATAAACTTAAAAGAGATAAAGACTAATTGCTGTGAAAGTATCTTCTATCTCCCAAGTCTACTTTAACTCATCTTCATCTCTGATATTTGAGGCTACATTTAAATGTTTCTTTCTATCCAAGATAGTTATATATTTTACAACTTTTATAATGGTTGCAAATTTGATCCTTGTGTTTCTAACTGCCAAGTCTCAATAATTATATTCATAGAAAATTGCATAAAGACATACAAACATATTCATGAGCACTCCACTTTACAAATGCAAAATCCCTCCCCCCACAAACTTTATATGAATAGTGGATATCTATTTTGTATAATTGTACTCATTGTATTTTTCTTTTAAAAAACTGTTCAATAGAATTCTCACGATTTTCTCACTTGCTATGCCTTAATGTTCTCCAGTGCTTTTTTTTGGGAAGGAAAGCTAAATGATTTGAGTACAACTCAGAACTCATAAACTCTGGAACAATATTATTATAACTGTCAACAAATTGCTGTGATTATAAAACATGTAAATGGCTTTATTTACTTAAGAGGCACTGCAAACCCTTGAAAGAATGATTAACTGTAAAAGAAGACATAGAGCAAGAGCTGGCAAATTACAGGCTAGTTGCTCAATATGGCCCACTACTTGTTTTTGTAAATAAAGTTTTATTGGAATGCAGCCATACTCATTCATTTACCTATTGTCTATGGTTGCTTTTGCCTTACAGAAGCAGAATTTAATAGTTGTCACAGATACCATATGGCTCACAAAGCCTAAAGTACTTATTATCTGGCCCTTTACAGAAAAAGTTGGTAGATGCCTGACAGAGTACCAAAGAAAACGTGCCCTTTGTCCTAGCTTTCTCAGCTATGGCCTTGGATTCATGACCTAAATATTTGTCTTTTTTAGGAAATAGCTTAGTTTTTGTTTTGTTTTGTTGTGTGTGTGTGTGTGTGTGTGTGTGTGTGTGTGTGATGTAATGACAAAATAGAGAAGTTAAATTTTAGAAGTTAAAACTTAAAAACCTGAAGTTGTCTTGTAAAGTGTAAAGAGACTAATGTATATCCTGAGGGTAGATGAGAGCCATCTCTGATGCCAAGACCTGGGTAGGAGAGGTTGAAACTTAGAGAAATTATTACCCTAGTTTATTATGTTGGTACCACCTGCACTGACTGCTCTTTAGGGGAAAATATTTTGTATTTGCTGTTAAAAGTGATCTATTTTGTGCATCTTTGATTATAGAACTGGCCCGGGTGAGAAAACAATTTCCTTTTTTTTTCTCCCATGCAAAAGCAACAGTTATTATTATTTTTTAAATTTGCTTAAAAAGGCCCTGGAAAAGGCATGAGTCATAATACGCAATGGCATGAGCTTGTATGATTCATTTTGGTATATAGTAAGCATAGTGTTTATCTTATTGTCTTATCTTAGAGATCTGGCTCATTCATTCATTCATTCATTCATTCAAAAGCCATTTATTTACTTGTTCCAGGCATCCCATCCCACATAATTGAAGTTCAACAACACAGCAAACAAACAAACAAACAAACAAAACAGGTCTTCTACCTGTAGAGAACCCATGATCTTGCAAATTACATAGCATTTTAGAAGTAAATAGGGATTATGAAGATAAATAAGGCAAAGGAGGGAGAATAAGGGTGGTAAGGCCAATATCACAGAGAAGATGACTTTTTTTTCAAAGACTTGAAGAAAGTGAGGAAGTGAGTCATCCATTTCAGTAAGTGCAGAGGCCCTAAAGTAAGAGCATAGCTGGACTACTCTAAGAACAGGAGAAACATGCTGGGGCAAGATTGTTGAAAAGGACAATAGTAGTCAATGTATTGGTCATGTCATGTAGTACAGGTTATGTGGGGCTGTAAGGACTCTGGACTTTCAAGTAGATGAGATGGGAAGACATTGTAGAGTTATGAGCAGAGAAGTGTCATATTCTGCTACACTAGTATCCCCTTATTTTTGAGAAATACCATCCATGATCCCCAGTGCATGCCTAAAACCACAGATAAAACTAAACCCTACATATACTATGTCTTTTTCCTATACAAAGTGGAGCAAACATAGGTTTACAGTTGTTCATATGGAAAATAATACTATAATTAATAAATAATAATACAACAATAAATTGTGTTTTTCACACTCACAATTATAAACATATTTTTACCCCACCCTGCATGTATATACCTATGATAAATTTTAACTTATAAATTAGGCACAGTAAGAGATCAATAACAGCAACTACTAATAAAATAGAACAATTATAACAATACTAGAGGCCCAGTGCACAAAATTCGTGCACAGGGTGGGGTGTCCCTTAGCCCGGCCTGCACCCTCTCCAATCTGAGACCCCTTGGGGGACAACCCTCTCACAATCCAGGACTGCTGGCTCCTAACTGCTCACCTGACTGCCTGCCTGATTGCCCCTAACCACTCCCCTGCTGGCCTGATTGATGCCTAACTGCTCCCCTGCTGGCCTGATCACCCCCAACTGCCCTCCCCTGCCGGACTGATCGCCCCCAACTGCCCTATCCTGCTGGCCTGTTCACCCCCAACTGCACTCCCCTGCCAGCCTGATCACCCACAACTGCCCTCCCCTGCCGGCCATCTTGTGGTGGCTATCTTGTGATGACATTGTGCAAGGGTGTGACGCCACCTAGGCTTTTATTATATAAGATATTGTAATAAAAGTTATGTGAATGTGGTCTCTCTCTCTGAAAATATCTTATTATACTGTATTTATACATCTTGTTGTGATAATGTGAGATGATACAATGCCTATGTGATGACAGTAAGTGAGGTCTTCATAATGGTATGCAATTTGAAACTTATACCTTCTTTATTTCTAGAATTTCCTAGTAAGTATTTTGGACCATGGTAGCTGCAATTGCAGAATGTGACATTGCAGATACAAGGGTACTGCTGTACATGTTTTTAAAAGATTACTCTGACTCCTTGACTAAAAGATGGTGATGATGAGAAACTGTCTCAATAGTCTAAGTGAGAGTATATGTGGTTTGGCTTTGTGATATCTGTGAGAAGTGGTGAGATTTGAGGGATATTTTGAGGACAGCATCAATAGGATTACTGATGGATTGGATTTGAGATGTGAGAGAGAGAGAGAGAGAAAAAAAGGGAGATTTGAAAGTTTTGGATTTTATCAGAGATGGGAAGGTGGTAGTTAGAGCTTTTGGCTGAAGAAGAAGAGAAGTTCAATTTAGGTCACACTGAATTTTCAATGACTGTTAAACCAGTGGAGATGATGGGTATGCATTTGAATATACCAGCATGGAGTTGCCAAGTGACCTGTGCCACAAATATAAGCACATTAGAGATGGTCAGGAGAGAGGGTATTGAGTGAAGAATGAGAAGAAAATTGGAGGAAGGACTGAAAACTAGGGAATTTCAGTGTGTAGAGGCCAGGTTGATGAGAATGGAGACAGAGGAGGAGGGATTGGTCAGGTGGCAGGAACACGAGAAGCCAAGGGAAGGACGGTCCAGTAGGGAAGAAAAAGCATGTAAGTACAGCTGACAGGTCAAGCGAGTGGAAGACGTCAGAGTTGACCTTTATAGGAACACTTTGTTGGAGTGGTGGGAGTAAAAGCCTAATGAGTGGATTTAAGAGAAAATGGGGCATGAATAGTTGTATTATACAAGTATAAGTAACTTTGTCTAGGGATTTCACTATAAATAAGGAATATGGGGCAGCCACTAGAGGGGGAAGATATAATAATAGCAAGAGGGTTTTATTATTATTTTTTAATAGGAGGGATAACCGCATGCTTTATGCAGATAGAATGATCCGGCAGGGAGGGAAAAACTGATGAAGCAGAAAAGATTGGATAGTTACTAGAACAGTGTCCTTGGGCAGGCAAGAGAGGATGAAAACTATGCACCAGCAGAAGAGGTTGATTTTGAACAGAAGTGACACAATCAGGGGAAGCTGGAGGGCAGGCCGAGGGTGAGTTTAGATGCTGGGAGGTGGGTAGGTGATGGCAGAAGTTTTTTTTTTTTTCCATTTTAATTTCTTTATTGATTAAGGTATTACATATTTGTCCTCATCCCCCCATTAAGAAGTTTTGATCATTGTGATTTCTTGTTAACATAGGAAGCAAACTCTTCAAATGAGAATGAGGACTGGGGAAGAAGTGTGGAGTTTCATAATAGTCACTCGGGAGTGGAAAGACGAGGAGAGTAGAGAAATCTACAATGATTGCCTTGCAACAGGAAGGCTAGTGGCCACAGATTTAAAGTGATGCTAGATTTTCTTTAGCCATATTTAGCTCTTCTGAGATAGACCAGAAATGGGTTAAAGTATGACCTTAATCAGTGTTGAGTTTTTTGACAAATGAGTAAAACGAGTGATATGAATATGTGTAATATCAAATAGACAGGTGTTTAAGATATATTCAAGGTAGTGTCAAAGGACTGTTAGGGCCAGGACACTAGAGTTAAATTGAGTAGAGAGTGTGGGATTCTTGGAATTGGATTATGAAGTTGTTGTAGTTTTGGGAATAGTGAGATAAGTAGCAGAATCACATGGAGGGCTGGTCAAACAGGAATTGCTGGGCTCCAAATAACATTTCCTGAGTCAATAGGTCTAAAATGTAATCTGAGATTTCCATTTCTGTGCTCTAATTATTTCTGCCCTAAAGAGAAAATGCTTTGTCCTGCTTAACATTGTGGGGCATTGAGCTCTCCCTTGGGGTAAACAGGAGAAAACTTGCAATCTCTCCACCCAATCCCAGTGCCCAAATGCGAATTAGTTCTTTTGATGTCGAATGCCATTAGAAGTCTCAAAGTTCAAAGAATATCAGAAATCCCTCCTGAAGAAGATGAAACAAAAACAAAAGTTGCACTTTTTGCTATTTGCTATTTAATCTCAAAAGTCTGTGAAACAATCCTGTGAGGCGGGTGGGTCGTCTTATTTTGGAGACTGAAGAGTCAGCAGCTCACAAGGATTAAAACGTCTCCCTTTCTCCACTGCCAACCTTCCCTTTCCTCTTTTTTTTTTTTTTTAAACCTAGTTGTATATATCTTTTGGCCAAACACCATTATCCATTACAATGGGTTTATAAAGCTCAACTTCTTTCATTTTCAGTGTATCCCTGATAGAGACCAGAGAAGTTGAGGGGACAGACAGGAGGCATAAGGTACAAACCCTTCAGTGAGATTATATGTATCCTGTGTGGGTCCAATGACCCCAGGGAAGCCCCTCTTGTCTGTGGGCGTAGTATTACCAATGGAGGGCAGGGTTTTGGGAATTTTATAAGCAGTCATTGATGGCAGCCTATAATTGGCAAGTAAATTGGGACTTTAATTTTCATAATTTAAAAATCCACCTAGTTTTAGGCTTATTTTATAGTACTACCATCACCACCAAAACATAGAAACTACGTGGTGAGTTTAAGTTGGTTGGATAGGAGGATAGCACCCTCTGAATATAGATGCAGAGCATTTATTTTCAAGTGGCCATGAAAATCCACACTAACGTATAATTTCCTGAGATGAGCTGAAATTGAGAAAAATTTCTAAGCATGAAGAAATAATTGTTTAACCTGAGCTTGGAGATCCAGAGACATAGAAGCATGGAACAGACTGTCAAGCTTCAGAGGGAAGGTGGGGGAGGATGGGTGGGTGGGAAGAGATTAACCAAAGAACTTGAATGCATATATACATAACCCATGGACACAGACAATAGGATGGTGAAGGCCTGGGGTGGGAGTGGGGTGGGTAAGAGGAGGTCAATGGGGGCGAAAGGGAGAGGGATGTATGTAATACTTCAAACAACAAAGATTAAAAACAAACAAACAACTTTTGGGGTTATCTTCTTATTAATTAGTCTGGAGGTTACAACATACATCTTTGCTTTTACACTTTCCTTCCAAATAAAAGCAACAGTGTAGAAACTTTAGCAACAGTATACTTTCAATTGCCCTCTCTCATTATTTGTGCCATCATTGTTGTACATTGTACTTCACTACATACGCTAGATTCCTCCCAATACATAGATGTTATTTTTACTTTAAATCAGCGGTTCTCAACCTGTGGGTCGCTACCCCTTTGGGGGTCGAACGGCCCTTTCACAGGGGTCGCCTAAGACCATCGGAAAACACATATATAATTACATATTGTTTTTGTGATTAATCACTATGCTTTAATTATGTTCAATTTGTAACAATGAAAATACATCCTGCATATCAGATATTTACATTACGATTCATAACAGTAGCAAAATTACAGTTATGAAGTAGCAATGAAAATAATTTCATGGTTGGGGGTCACCACAACATGAGGAACTGTATTAAAGGGTCTCAGCATTAGGAAGGTTGAGAACCACTGCTTTAAATGGTCAATAGTCTTTTAAGTAATAGCACACATTATTAATTTATATCTACCCAGATGTATTATTTTTATTACTCTTTATTTCATCTACAAGTTACATCCTGATACCATTTTCCTTTAAATAATTTTTTTAAAAAATATATTTTTATTGATTTCAGAGAGGAAGGGAGAGGGAGAAATAGAAACATCACTGATGAGAGAGAATCATTGATTGGATGCCTCCTGCACACACCCTACTGGGTATCAAGCCCGCAACCTGAGCATGTGCCCTTGACTGTAATTGAACCTGGGACCCCTCAGTCTGTAGGCCGATGCTCTATCCATTGAGCAAACCAGCTAGGGCATAAAGAATTTTTTATTATATCTTGTATGTGTTTGCTGGATATAGGTTCTCTATTTTTACCTGTTTGAAATATATTCACTCGACTTTATTTTAAAAGAATATTTCATTGGGTATAGAATTCTAAGTTTATTATATTTTTTCTTCAGCACTTTATCATTTGTCATTTAATTTCCATTATTTTTGGTGTAAAGCTTTACATTATTTATATTGTTGGTTCTCTATATGTCTTTTCTCTTGGCTTCTTTTAAGATTTATTTTCAATTTTGGTTTTTAGAAGCTTAACTATAACTTGTATAGGTGCAATTTGCTTTATGGTTATCTTGCTTGGGGTTTTTACTGAGCTTCTTGGATATTGGATTAATTTTTTATCAGTTCTAGAAAGGTCACAACCACCATGTCTTCAAGCATTTTTTTTTCTGTTTAATCTCTTTTTCCTTCTAGAACTCTAATTGCTCTTGTAATGTTGATAATTTCATATTGTTCTATAAATCTGGAACACTCTTCTTTCCCCTCTTTCCTAGACCCTCCCTCTACTTCTTCTTTTTCTTCTTGTGTTTGTTTCCATTTGTATATTTTTTTAATGGCCTGGCTTCAAGTTCACAGATTCTCTCCCCTGAGGAATCCAGTTTGTCTCTAAGCCAATTAAATAAATTCTTCAATTTTGATTTTTTAGTTTCTACCATTTTATTTAATTACTAGTATTTTTTCACAGTTTCTGTGCATCTGCTCAAATTCTACAATTATACATGCATCTGTTTCACCTTTCCCTCTGGATTCTTTTTAAATTTTATTATAGTTATTTTTAAGTGTGATAATTATAACATCTAGGATGTCTCTGAGGCTGTCTTTATTTTGCTGCTACTTCTCTTTATTATGAGTCACATTTCATTGATTCTTGGTGCACTTTATAATTTTTGATTTTATACAGAACATTTTGTACATAATAACAGTGGAGTCTGAAGTAAATTATATTTTTCTCCAGCAAAGAACATGCCCCTTCATGAGTAAATTGGTAGATGTGGGGTCTGAGTCAATCTAATCTGACACTGGGCTTGGTTTGGGATTCATTGCAGCTTCAGTTTGATCCAATTTATTATTTGCCTCATGTATTTGGAACTCAGTGTCAGAATTTTTCCTTTTGCAGAGATTTTGGTCTGCGTCCTGGGGAGATCCCTTTCTGTGCTTTGTAGCCAACCTGCCAGATTTCAAAACTGCACGTAGGGACCGATCCTTTCACCCAGAACATATCAGAGAGATTCTTCTTGGCTCTTCTGCCTCAGCCCCAACCTTTGAGTCCACGATTACTTGATAACGAAGAACCATAGGGAAAGTTTGACATGTGGCTGTAAACTTGCTGTGGCTGAGGCTTTTTGGGACTGTAATCTTCCCTGCTAGCCCACACACAGTTGTTATAAGTTATTGAAGTTCCAGTTGCTTTCTGCTTACTACCGTAAATGGGAGATTTCTTTATTGCTCATTTACCAGGATTGAGAACAGCTATAGTTCTCTTATCTCTCTATATAAAACCCTAATATGCAAATAGACCAAACGGCGGAACAACTGAATAACCGAGCAATCGGTCGCTATGACATGCGCTGACCACCAGGGGACGCGTGCGGAACATGGTGAGTGTCGGCAGCAGGTGGCAGAGCGCAGAACATGGCAGGCATCGGCCATGGCGGGATGGTGGAGCGGGTTAGCAGGGGCGACAAGGTGGGGAGCTAGTCGCTGTCATCGGGGCGAGCCTCTGGTGGTTACTGAAAATTCTTTGCTCCCACGTGCTGCAGTCCCACTGGGTGCTCACACCTGCTGCTGGCATCGGGGCTCTGTGCCAGCCCCGATTTCTCAGTGATGTCAGCAGGAGCAAGCGGGGCTTGTGCCGTCAGCGCATGGGAGCGGCGGCAGCGGGAGTGGGGTTGCTGGCAGACGAGGAACCGGGGACTGCCGCAGGAGGGCCAGGGTGAGGGCACAGAGGATGGGCCGAGACCTGCTCCTATGCCCACTGCAGCCTCACGGCCCACAGTTCCTTTCAAGGTGCATGAATTCATGCCCTGGGCCCTAGTCTCCTATAAAATGCTTATGGCTTTCTGGAAGTTAGTGCTTTATGACTTTTTTTTTTTTTTGCATCCTCATCACTGGTGGGTTCAGAATACTTTGATTTTGTAACTGATATGGCTTGTATTGGATATTAGTGTAAGAGCAATAGTGTCTTGCAACTTTCTATATCCGAACCCAAATCAGAACTCTTCTATTGATCTGTTTCTTTTTTTTTTCTTTTTTCTTTCCAAACTGTATCCAGCTTTATTAAAGATACTTTTCATAAACAATCATGGTATTTCAGGCAGGACACGGGCAGGCAATCGTTAACAGTATACAACAACTTTCAAACTCCCTTCTTCAATGAACTACCAAAATCAGAAAGCCACTATGAAACCCAATGAAGTCTTCATCTGATGCTCTGAACAGGGAAAGTGTAGAGTGAGGGTTGACATTTCACATTAAGCATGTTGTTTAACAACTTTTCACAAGCCGACCCTGACTTTCAGGAAATGAAATGAAAAGGGCAGAGAATATCAATCTGTAGATCCACAATCTAAAAAGGAACTGCTGCTCTTTAGAGAGAGGCCCTCTCAGTGGTGACACTGGAAAGTCCAGATTGCCCAACATACTGGAAGTCAATTTTTTGGGGTCAGGCCCCAATAGGTCTCTGGGCTTAAGAGAGCCAAAGTCTATGCTTAAAGTGGAGAGGGAGAAAAGGACAGAAAAACAAATTTTAGTTTCCTACACAACAAGGTGTTTGTGCCACATGGCTAATATGTGTCAACAGCAAGAGATCCCTCCTCCCAAGAACCAAGAGGAAGTTTCTCAAAACTAGAAGGGAAAGGTAGTCCCCTTCCTCCCCCCCAGCCCCCCGCCCCCGCCCAATTCAGTCCAGCTTTGGAGACACTCTATTAGTACTATATGTCCTTCCCCCCAAAAATAACAATGAAGTGTTCTATGTGCTAACAACATAGCTTAAAAAAAAGAAAAGTAAAACAAAATTCTTCATTTTTATAAAACTTGATAAAAAATAGTATTTCAAACTGTACAGTCACCAGAAATACACAGTTATCAAAAATGCACACACTTCACTTGGCATCTCCAGCACCTTCAGCTTTCTGTGCCTGGTCTGTTTTGGCATCTCCATTTCTGCAGGATTATTCCCATCTTTGCCAGCATCAGCTTTCCCCTTTCGGTATCTTCTCTCCCTTCTTTGCAGGGGCCTTTTTAGTCTTGGGCTCTGGCTTTGGAGGAGCAGGTTTAGCTGATAACCTGGCGGATCTTCTCTGTGGTTTGTCCTTCACCTTGGCTTTATCTCCTTTAGCATCCCCTTCAGCCTTTCTCTTGGGTAGGATGGCGATGGTGGCGGGACGCGGGGATGCAGCAGCGCGCGGGCCTTGCTTGGTCCGGGGGTTGATCATCACTCTGCTCTGATCTGTTTCTTAAAAGTATAAATTTTGAATGATCTTTTAAGATATAAGCCCTACATTTACTCACATTGGGCTTCCTTTTATTCTTATACATTTTAAATAAAATTTTCATTTGTAGCTGTCCAAGCATAAATGATTAATTAACATAAATATCTGATTTTCTAAATATTAATAACCTAATACTTTTTATACTACTTTGCTAATGTAGTTAAAGCTAAAAAGGAGAGAAGACAATATATGGCTTATAGAGTCATGTACTAAACCCTTGCCATTTTAAATTTTCATATGTGGAATTTGTGAATTAATTAAGGTTGCATTTACTCTAGCCAAAGACAAATTTTATAAAAAATGATAGGAATCCTTTCCATAGCAAGTAGGTTCTTATTTGTGCTATAGAGTTTAGAGGTAAGGAGGTAAGAATACCAGGATATAAGGTACTGAATGTTTGAACATCTGACCATAGGGTCTACTTACAGGAGTCAACAAGGCCAGACATTATTGTCAAAGGCTTTCAAAAGTCTGTCTTAAATAAATATAGTGCTTATCTTCCATTATGAGACCCCATTACTGAAAAAAGATGAAAATATATGAATAAGATTGAAACCCATTTAAGTTATTTGGCTTTAAGCTGAGACACTTAAAGTTTGTTTTATTTGGTTGTGGTGGAGATGTTTTCCCCTCTTTGTAAGAGGATTGTATATTCCTACCCATTGCTATAACAGCCATAGTGCCTCTCTGTGGAAGGGGAATGCAGCCCATCCTATTAAATCAGACTTGTCATTGACTTGCTTAAGCTAATGGAATGTGCCTAGAAGTGAGTATATGGGAGCAGAAACTTCAGGAGTTATTGTATTGTTTTTCCATGGCTCTTTCTTTATCTTTGCCCAATATTAGAGTAACTGCTACTCTGTGCATCTGCCCAGTAACTTGTTATTTAGAAATATAGCACCTGAAATTTTATTTAGGCATATATTTGGAAACTAAGGTTGGTATCATTCTTTTCATGATTTTAATAAATGTGAGGAAACTAAGGTTGGCATCATTCTTTTCATGATTTTAATAAATGTGAGGAAAGTGAGAATGAGTTGACAATTATTTGATGAATTAAAGCAATTGCATGAAGGCAAAGTTTAAGATGCTCAAGCTGTGGTGCATTTACACAATGGAATACTATGCAATTGTAAAAAAGGAAAGAACTCTTACTATTTGCAACAGCATGGATGGACCTGGAGAGTAGTATGCTAAGTGAAATAAGCCAGTCAGAGTAAGATAACTATCACATGATATCTCTCATATGTGGAATCTAATGACCATAATAAACTGATGAGCAAAATAGATCTGAGATATAGAATAGAAGCATGGAACAGGCTGACAAATTTCAGAGGAAAGGCAGGGATAGGGAGGAAGTGATGAACTGGGGAACTTATATGCATATATGCATAGCCCATGGACACAGACAGTAGAGTGGTGAAGGCCTGGGAGGGGTGGTGCAAGGTAGAGAGAGTCAATGGGAAGAAAACAAACAAACAAAGGGGACATCTGTAATACTTTCAACAATAAAGAAAAAAAAGCGAGAACCCTAAAATAGAGTGACTTGAAAGGGAGACGTTTTTTGATTCCTTATGCAACCACCTGTCTGATCTAGCCTGGTGGGAAGTCCTGCTCCCTGAAGTTGTCAAGGGACTGAATTTCCATCCATCTTTATCCTCCCACCAACTGGTCACAGTCCCTTTCTGGATGATCAAAGTTGGGTATTGATGTATTTATATGCACAGCTCAGCACTGCTGCTAATAAGTTGGAAGAGAAGTGGTTTGAGGCATGGCACTTCGTATTAAATAAACAACCTGAAAGTTGTACACAGATGATTTTCACTCCTAAACCGTTGTTGATAATGCAGTCTCTAGCAGGTTGCCCATGATCCCAGCCAAAACTAAAGGAAGAAACTCTATTACCATAAGGGAGAAGAAGAGAGTTGGTAACAGGAGACAGCCATCCTCGCCTCCTAACCAAACTGGTAGTTCAGGTTGTGTGGCCTCCATGTATGTTGCATTTTTCGGAATTCTTGAGTTAAAAGAGATTATAGAAGCTATTACACGCAGGCCTCTGAGAGAAATATCTATCTTAACATTTAGCTTTTTGAGAAGACAGGATTTAGAGCTTCTCTTGTTGTCTACTTTGTTATCCTGCAACACTAAATCATGAAGTTCTTTAAATGCCTGGCACACAGAGGTGCGGTCACAACAATAAAGCCATTTTTTGGAATTAATTGGCTCTTAAGGATGTAGTAAAGATAGAGGAGAAGCTATTACCTTTTGCAATGGAGTGAATTGTGTCCTCTCCCCAAATTCATACATTGAAACTCTACCCCCAATGTGACCATATTTGGAGATAGTGTCTTTAGAAAATAATTAAAGTTAAATGAGGTTGTAAGAGTGGGGCCTTATTGGATAGTTCTGTGGACTTATAAGAAGAGGAAGAGATCCCTCCATCTTTGCCATGTGAAGACACAGCAAGAAGGTGGCCATCTCTAAGCCAGGAAGAGTTCTCATCTGAAATCTACCATGCTATCACCTTGACCTTGGACTTTTGGCCTTACAGTGATAAAATAAATTTACGTTGTTTAAGCCACCCAATCTACAGCATTTTGTTATATTAGAAAGATACCTTTCTAATTAATATACCTTTCGTTATAAACTCTGCTTTGAAATTTGATTTTTCATATTTTGTGAATGTCTACCTAACTTTGAAAAACCTTGAAAAACAATAGCAATATGAGGACAAGGCTTGCATACCCTACAGGGATGAATTAGGTAATGAATTAATTTTGATGAGGTGCTTCCTACTATTGGCTCTTTGAAAGCTGACCTCAATCTCCTCCCTGCTCTGATAAATAGTTAGTTTCACATACTCATTTGTTCCCTTCCTGAATTTATTGAAGAGGCCTCAAAAAAAATTGAGTGAGATTTCTAGAAAATTTTAATAATGCAGCCCTCATGGTATTTTCCTAAATAGTCTCACATGCTATTTGCCAACTCTTGAACTCAATATAGATTATATGTGAAAGAAAGAAAATGGATTTACCCTTACATAAAAGTTGTGTTTTTCTACTGTTAGTTTAGAGGAATCATTTTTCCTTTTTCTTATATTACAAAACAATCCTTTAATATTAACAAAGTTATTGTAACATTTATATGAAAATATCAAGTAAATAACATGTGTGTCCAAACGTATATTAGTCACTATTAATTAATTGCCTGTGTAAGGTAATAGCTGTCCAGCCAAATATGTCCAATTCTCATAGGACATGCTCAACATTTTTTTTCCTTTGTTGTTTTTACATCTCTTGGGACATGTAGGAGGAGTCACTGACATAACAGGGACCACTGATGTCCCATGCTAACCTAACTTTTCAGACACACCAACCCCAGGTGGCTGCTTGATTCATTGCCCCCTTTGTACACCTGTTTTTTTTAAAAAATATATTTTATTGATTTTTTACAGAGAGGAAGGGAGAGGGACAGAGAGTTAGAAACATCGATGAGAGAGAAACATTGAGCAGCTGCCTCCTGCACACCCCCCACTGGGGATGTGTCCGCAACCAAGGTACATGCCCTTGACCGGAGTCGAACCCGGGACCCTTCAGTCCACAGGCCAACGCTCTATCCACTGAGCCAAACCGGTTTGGCAGTTGTTGTTTTTTTGTTTTGTTTGTTTGCGCAAACTGCACCTTTCAATGGTGTTTTATGTGACAACATACTTGAGCCAAACAATTTCCTACTTAAAATCTATAATAATAAAAGCGTAATATGCTAATTAGACTGAACAGCTGAACGAACTTCTGGATGTCCTTCTGGACAACCTTCCAGATGAATCAGGGGCTGGGAGGGCCGAGGCAAGCCACCGTGTCTGCAAGAGCCAAGCCCCTTGCACAAATTTCATGCATCACGCCTCTAGTCTCATATAATCTATTTCCATATATTCCCTTGGGATTGAAGGAGTTTATGTGGTTGATCTCATTTAGGAAACTAATAAACAAAAAATAAAGAAAGATTAAATTTTATAATAATTTTAATTACCTATACTACCTATTCCCACAGACTTAGCATTCCCCTATTACTTATTATGGTCTTCAATATACAGAACTTATTAGGTTGGGGCATAGTATGGTGAAGAATGAGGACTCAAGTATGACATTGGGTGTGTGATTAAATCCTCTGATTATTAAGAAAGTATTATTTTCCTTATTTGTAATATTTGAATGCTAATATTACTACCCTATAGGATAATTGAGAAGAGAGAATATATAATGGTTTGAGAGTATTTAGCATTTTACCTGACTCATAGCAAGCAGTCAATAAATGCTAGCAATTATGGCCATAGGGCTTGTGCTTTAAAAAAAACTTCAAAAAACATGTTTGTCAAATAAAAATAAGTGCTGTCCAGAAGAATCCTACTTGACCTTACTTGTGTGACTTCCTTAATAAAATAGTCATCAAAATGCTTGGTATACTTCTCTGTAGAAACCACTGCTAAATTTATTGCAGTTGAGTTCTCAGTGTGTGTATGATGCTGGCAACTTACACACAAATGAAGCCCTTGTTTTCCAGGAGCTCACATTCTAGTGCAAGAGACAGACCAATAAATAAATGGCAAAGGTTTAAGCAAAATATTAATTTCAATTTCAATTACAAAATTGGCCCCAAATTTGCATACAGAACAATTACTGTGTTGCTAGTACATGGCAGAAATACAGAAAGTCAAAGTCATCAAGAACATAATGGGAATGTAAGTTTGACTTTAGTTTTGAATCGAATAATCCAGTGAATCAGGATTAATATCTCAACACATCTGAAATACTCTGTTTGAATAAGTTCTTGCATTAATTTTTTTTTTTTGGATCAGAGACAGAAAACTACTGCATGTATTAAATTATGTTGCCTTACGTGATTTGGGGAAGTGAGGCCAAAGAACATCTGTGGGATATTCTAAATGTTGTTTATGTGAACCAACAGAAAGAATTAGATTGCACATACATATTAAATGACCACATTCTCAACTCCCCGATTCTTTATATAGCTGTCATGAAACAAAGATATGCCTAATTGGCTTTGCCAGCAGTAAGGGATAAGGTACCTCCCAGTTCGCCATCTTCATTGGCTATAAGTCTCATTCCTAATTTGATATAGAATAATCAGCTTCCTCTAAAAAAGATCCATGCTAAAATGAATCCCTATACAGATGCATTTTTGCATGAAGTCTCCAAAGCAATGGCATGCTGGATGCCTTTGGTGTTGTGGAAACTTGTGATATGGAACATATGACTGACATTTCCTTTAGGGGTGTCAGTGGCTCAGTGGCTCAAGATAGAATGCCAATCCCTGCCTGGTATTACATTATGCACCGTCAGAAACCCTGATGCTGATTTATGATCATTACTTACATGTTTTACACCAACTATTATATTGTATGAAATAGACTCCAACTCATTTCCAAACATTGTTTCACTAACAGATAATTGTATTAAGCATAATTAAATTTTTCCAACTCTTTGGAAAACCCCAGTTAAATTTTTTTCTTAATTTCTTCCATTCTCATAGCTTTCCCTATGGAAGGCAGATTTTAATAATAGGACAAAATAACTGTGAGTTTGTACCCTAAGTTCTGTTGCTCTCTGTATAATTAAATGGAATTTTGCTGAATCTATAAAATAGAGATAATAAATAGTTAAGCTGTATGTTTGTAAATCTTGGGAGTTTTCATCCAAATGATGGATAATGTTATTGTTGTCATAAATGAATGGGAACACCTGAGAATTTGATGATCACAAGTTAATTTTTTTAAATATATTTGTATTGATTTTTAGAGAGAAATGGAGAGAGTGATAGAAACATCAATGATGTGAGAGAAACATCATTAGTTGGCAGCCTCCTGCATGCCCCCTACTGAGGATCAAGTCCACAACCCAGGCGTGTGCCCTGATCGGGAATCTAACCAGTGACCTTTTGGTTCCTGGGTGGACGCTCAACCACTGGGCCACATCCAGCCAGGCCACAAGTTAATTTTTAAATGTTGCTTATGACAGAGCATGTTATTGAACTTTATTTCTGGGCTGTGTATTTATTTCCGGAAATCTGTATAAGTACAGAAGGAAGGAAGTAGGAGAGCTTAATGTACACAAGAGCACTCTATCCCACATTATACTCAGCACTGCATTTACCGTTTGTTCTTGACTACACTTTCAGCCAACGTTTTTTCTTTTTTCCTCTTAGGATATATTTTTGAGAGTAGATTTATTTCTTAGGATTCTTTTGGGAAGTACAGTGTGTAGGGCTGGCTTCCGGTGAGGCTTAAGTCAGATGCTCAAAAGATGACATCTCCCTTCTCATTCTCTCCACTCAGGTTCCTTTCTCATACAGGTTTTCTCCTTGTATCCAAATGGCTGCCTAATTTAATGCTTTATAGTTAGTTTATGCTTACTTTCAAGTCCAGTAAGTAGAAGAGTCTTTTTTTCTAGCAGTTACAGCCCAAGCCCATACTTCTGATTAGTTTTGATTGACTTATGTGCACTTCTGTGGACCAATCACCATCACCAACATGTGCCATGTTTTCCACTTCTGAGTGGAAGTAGCAATACAGTTGGTCCAAAGTAAATACTCAAATAATATTCTGGAGCTAATATTGGAAAAAGGGGACATGCATGCAGAGCCTGGTAATAAGCAAACACACACAAAAATGTCCACTATAGACTGGCACATAGGTGTTTCCTTCAGTGACAATTTAGACTTGTGGTATAAATTACTGTGCTGAGGAATGATTGCATATGATGCCCTTGGAGGCACTCAGACCTTGTCAGGGCCTGTACCTAATACTCCAATACTTAGCTTACCAAAGTGACTGCTGACACTCTCCATAGAATATGATTATGGATCATATGGCTTTTTGAGTCCGGAATTATAACCTGAATAGCATGCTATGTGGAAGGCCAGCCTTCCGTTCTTCTCTCTCCCTTCACCTCTCCTATTTTCCTACCTTTCCACTTTAATTTTCCAGAGGAGTACCCTTCTTCATCCCTTCCTTATCACACTTGGTACTCAGATAACTAATATTGTAGTTTCTGCTAGCCTGGTGCAAATTTCATATAAGCTTTTCAGGATATGAACTTCTGAAGTTTGATCTTTAGGGAAAGAGTTGGCAAACTGATTTCAATGACGAGCAGTTTAGTGGCACTTTCTTGTGCAGTACAGAGGCCTCTTTCTAAGGTCAGTGAAAATCTTTTGCCAAATATACTCATGAAGCTTTTATGTAAAGCCAGTCCTAATGGCAAAGAAAGATGGCGGTTGAATCATATTTCAAGGACTCTAGAAAATATATTTCTGGAGTTATCCCTTTAGGTTTTTCTCTAAAGAGTCCTAGAATAATACTGTATTCAGAAATTAAGTTCTGAGCTTTTACACCCTCAGAGAGCAAGGAACTAATCAGCTTTATAAAACAGCATTTCACAAACTTGATATGTATTCAAATCACCTGGGAATCTTGTTAAAATGCAGATTCTGTTTGTAGATATATTTCAATCTGTGTCTCTATTTCTTTTAGCTATGCTGTAATCACATGTGGTTATTTACATTTAAACTAGATAAAATTTAAAAATTCGCCTCAGCAGCCACAGCTTTTAGTGCTCAATAGCCACTCATGACCTGTGGCTGCAGTACTTGGCAGCTCAGAATAGAACACTGACATAATCTCAGAAACATCACAACAACCTTGCTCTAGAACCGTGGTCAGCAAACTGCGGCTCGCAAGCCACATGCGGCTCTTTGGCCCCTTGAGTGTGACTCTTCCTAAGTCTTAGGAGTACCCTAATTAAGTTAATAACAATGTACCTACCTATATAGTTTCAGTTTAAAAAATTTGGCTCTCAAAAGAAATTTCAATCGTTGTACTGTTGATATTTGGCTCTGTTGACTAATGAGTTTGCCGACCACTGCTCTAGAAAATAGACAGTTTAACTCTAGATTGAGTACAATGGTGTAACCAGGATGTGACTTCTTGAAATTTCAAGGTAACATCATTTCCCAGAGAAGTGGTATGTATTTGCAGACCAAAAGGACTAGCCTTTACCAAGCCACAGTGAAATCTAAGCTACATGAGATTTCTTCTGAGAACTTATTTTCTTGTTTGCACACAAGATGCCACACCTCATCACCACCATGCAGACAGTTTAGCTCTGGTTCAGTAATTGGCTGTGGTTCTCATCTTGGAATTCTTGATACATATTTTTGATTTAATAATTTAAAAACTGCAGAGTAGTTCTTTATCTACCTAGAATTCTTATGTGGCAGTCACATATATTGTACTACAGGTAAAAACCAAGAATTCTAAAAGGCTGTTTAAGTGTCAAACAACCACAAACAACAAACACTTGGCAATCAAACCACTAAACGCACATCTATAAAACACCCTATGCATATGGCAATATACCAGTGCTGGTGATAAGGGCATAACCCAGACTCTGCTCTCATAGTGGGCTTATGTAGCTTTGACTTTATATACATTTAGCTGTAGTTTTATTAGAGAGTACTAATTTCAATATCTTAAACGAGAAGTTTATAGAAGTGTCCCAAGTGGTGCTCAGGTGCTTCCAATTTAGCTCTGGAGTCCTTTTCCAGTGTGGGAATGTCAGTCACATGGCACTTGAGAATGTCTGCTGAGTACAGGAGAACTTGTGTAATGCAGTCAATCCTGTCCTCTGGATTGGCTTCCCTATGGACAGGACCTCTGTGCTGTGGCACACTTAATGCTGCTCCGACACTGTTTCAATTTCTTTTGCCAAACTTGCTGCTGGCAAGTCACATGGTCTCCAGGCCATTTCTCCAGTCACAGGAGTCATTGGTATTTTTGCCTCCTGAGAGCTGGCATGACAAGTATGCCTTTGGCCTTAGCATGAGGTTACCTGAGATCACTGGTCTGTATGAAGCACAGGGTCAATTCTCTCAAGTTTCTGTAAGGCTAAGTGCAGTGTGTATTAGCTACAAGTTTAGGTTAATATCCTCAGTGAGAATATCCTCATACTAGGGTAAATACATAGTCAAGAAAGGGACTTCCTTGCCACTAACAGGATGTCCGGCTGAAAGTTGAATAATCTCAGGGATGGTATTGCTGCTTTGAGGGGACCCAATAAATAACATCCTCCTTCCCTGCCTGGTATGGACCCTGGAATCAGACTGATGGGGATAAAAATATCACCTTTATGGTTTTTGGTTGTTGAAGGCAGCTTCTCACTTGACTCCAGTGACATCTGCCTTCTGGAATTCACATGTCTGTGCAATCCCCTACTCTTGACTGTGGGCAAGACCTAGTAACTTGCTCTAATCAATAGAATATGGTAACAGTGATTATAGACAGAAGATTGTAATTTCCATCTTGCTAGCAGACTCTCTCTCTCAACTTAAGCCCTTACAGGCTTTGATGAAGCAAGTTGAAGACACTCAAGTGGCAAGGAATTGAGGGCAGCCTTGGACAACAGCCAGTGAAGAATGGAGGCCCTCAGTCCAATATCCTGCAAAGAGCTGATCCTGTCAATAGACAGTGAGCTTAAAAGTAGAGATTTCTCAAGGTAAGCCTTCAGATGAAACCTCAGCTTTGGTTGATACCTTGATTGCAGCCTAGAAAAACTGATGCAGAGGATGCACTACCAGTAAGCCATGCCAAAACTCCTGTTCCACAGAAACTGTGAGATAATAAATTGTTTTAAGCTGCTAAGTTTTGGGTAATATTTTCCCAAGCAATAGATAACTAATACAGGCATCTTTGCCAAGTGCTTGCTAATATTCTGCCCCTAAAGTAGTCATACTCACTTATTCTCCAGTGGTGCTGAGCTACCATATACCTCATATGTTGGGCCTGCCCTATGTAACTTGTAGAATCAGAGAAGACAATATGCTTTTGTTAGGCAGGTGGATTCCAAATCAATTAAGGAAGAGAAAGGATCAATTTATTTTACCAAACTTACCTACTGGTAAGTTAGTTACTCCTCCACTGGGGAAGAGTGAAGGTTGAGAGAAGCTAGGACTCTTACTCCAGAGACATCTCTTTACTTGTGCAAATGAAATGGGTGAGCATCCTTGAGTCACAGTTTTACCTGATGACCAGGTAAGTAACTCCACTTCTACAGATAGGAATGATGTTAGAGCCATAGACTATGAGTGCTTAGGAAAAATCTCTTCCCATGGAAGTGAGAGTAATTAAAAACAACTTTCTCTTTTACAATGAGAAACCCCCAAATGTTAAAGAGTCCCTTGCATAGAAAAATCTTCCTTGCACCAATTAGAAATCACACATTTCATTTTCTTGTCCTGGTCTTAATGTCATATTAAATGAAAGTCCTATGCCCTTTCTCAGGTACCATGTGTCAGCAATGGGAAAATGTGTCCCATCTTTGCCCTCAAGGCATTTACAGACTTGGAACAACTAGAACACACTATTTCATGTTTGATTTCCCCTGGGCACTGACTCTAAGTGGAGTTTAATATATAAAACTAGAGGCCCCGGGGCCCGGTGCATGAATTTGTGCACGGGTTGTGACTGAGGCCTATGGGGGAGCTGGCCAGCCAGGGGTAGGAACCCTGGGAGGTTGGCTGGCTGGCCCCCCCATTGGGACCTATGCGGGGGGGAAGCTGGCCAGTGGGAGGAACTGCGGGAGGTTGGCTGTGGGAGCACACTGACCACCAGGGGCAGCTCCTGTGTTGAGTGTCTGTCCCCTGGTGGTCAGTGTGCATCATAGCAACTGGTCCACCTGTTGTTCTGGTCATAATGATTGTTCGGTCGTGACGGTCCCTTAGGCTTTTATACATATAGATATTTATTGGGAAAGGTCCTTGGGATCAACACCTGTTGAAAGGAAGGGGCTGATGCAGGATTAGGCAGAGGGAGTTAAGTTGGGAGGAGGCTCAGGAGAGCCCCAGTTCCTTTGTATTTGACCTGACAGGTTGAAATAGCTTGACCTTATATACCACTGGATCTTTCGTTGGATGTGGGTCACTCTGCGAGGGACAGTTTAGAAGGTAGGAACACCATACTCCTCTCCCAGAAGATAGGAGTATGACTCTCCATGGCAGAAGCCCTCTCCAGTACAGATATTCTACAAAATCCCCTATCTCTATACTCAGGCCCATTTCAATTTACTCATGGTGGAGGGTGTGGTTTAAGAAGCTCAGGTTAGTTATTTCCTACACCTATCTCTGCTAACCCACATCCACCACACACTCACTTTGGCATCTGATGTCAGTTGAGGTGGGAGAAATTCCCGTTGGAATATCCTGCTGGATATACTTAGGTGCAAAATAGCAGTGTATAGCGGGTGCCTGGCTGTAAGACCAAAAGGTTACCTGGGGCTAGTTTGTGAAGAGAGCTGTATGTTACAGTAAGGAATTGGAATTTTTTTGTTAATGAGATGCTATTGTAAGATTATTCTCCATGGCACCCATGGGTCAAATCATTGTTATGACGTAGTAACAGATGGTGGTATAGAACATTGATTGAAGGTAAAAGGGATTGGAAGCATGGAGGCAAACCAAGAGACCAAGAAGCTACTGAAGAAAGTGGGGCCATGCTGGTTTGGCTCAGTGGATAGAGTGTCGGCCTCAGACTGAAAGGTCCCGGGTTTTATTCTGGTCAAGGGCATGTACCTTGGTTTCGGGCACATCCCCAGTGGGAAGTGTGCAGGAGGCGGCTGATCGATGTTTCTCTCTCATCGATGTTTCTAACTCTCTATCTCTCTCCCTTCCTCTCTGTAAAAAAATCAATAAAATGTATTTAAAAAAAAGAAAGTGGGGATGAAGTCTAGAGTAGAATAGAGGCAGGGGGAACATAGGGACTCTGAGGAAGGATGTTGAACATTAGATGGCCAGGATTTGATGATTGATTAGATTTGGGGGTAATAATGATGTTAGAATTAATTAGTTTTCTCACTTGAGCTAATGTATGTGTGAGGAGGAGGAATGAAGCTCTTTTCTATTGCAAAAATATATTTATTCTAAAACACACATATAAATGTTATTAATAACATAATATTATATCTTTTCATATGTTCACTTGTTTCATCACTAATAACTTTTTAGGCATAGAAAACTTGGGCAGGCGTTAAACCATTAGGTCCCAGCTGATAGTAAGAATTGTTTTCTGTGCACTCTCCAGAAACTAGCTTATTAAACTTTACAACAGCATTAGTATCCTAGATCATAATGCCAATCTACAGCTGAGAAAGGAAAAAGGTGTACCCATAATTGGAATGAGCATAGTTGGACTTCAAAGCTCAGGCTTTATCCTTATATCCAATTCAAAGCCTCACTCAAGATGTTAACATTCTTCCCCAGGCCTGTGGCCTGGGTCATTCCGTCTCTGCTGATAATGTGTTCTTCCCATCACTGGCAGCCAAAGGGTGAAGGGTAAGGTAGCTGATGCTGCAGGCAGTCCATGCCAGTAATTTGTGATATGGAATGTGGATGTGCTGAGGGGGGAAAAAAAAGATGTTCTAGTTGCCAGGATTTCTTGCATAGAAAATAGAAACAAAACTTCCATTCACATCCTGCTGAATTTTCAGGACCTAATTAGATGTGGGACTAAATATTACAGTTTATTTACTCAACAAGAGCACAGATGAACACTGATAAAGGCTGGAATAGGATTTTCCACCTTTTTTCATTTTAAGAATTATAGATTTATTCAACTTTAAGCTTTGATGTAAATAATACCTACAGATTACGATGTTTTCTCTTCATTTTCTACTACAATATGCTACATTTGAATAGCACTTTGTGTTTGACCAGCAGCTCCTTTACACGAACTCCTATTTGATCTTCCAATAATGTAAGACAGAGTGACTCAGAGGGCTAAGTTGTCAAATCTCACTGAGCTACTAAGAGACAGGACCAAGTTTCATACTTGCTATTTCCACTTTTAGGTTTAGTACTTTTAAAATATTTTCACCACATTTAGGAATTTTGTTGGCCAAACAGTAATCAAAAGCACACAATGTCTATTTTTTAAATTTTTCTTATTTGTTACATATTGATATAAAGAAAATTATTTCAATTCTATTACTGTTAAAAATAGAGTTCAAATGAATTGGATGAAAATTTGGGTGTTTTATTATTTCTTGACCTAGAAAAACCAAACAAACCAGAAAATAGGAGACAGATTCATTTTTTATAGTGACATGAACCGATGACATCCAGTTAGCACAAGGATTTGCATAGAGTTTGCATTGTTTTTGTGAAACATTGTGGACTGCTATGCTACTGAATTGAGTAATGACATTAGAATTTGGACTTTGAAATAAAGACAAACAGATAAGTCTTGGTGCTACACAAAGGCTGGCCTCTTTTGCCTTAGACTTGCAGACAGGGATTTCTGTGTCGTGCAATGATTAAGGGTGCCAAATGTAGCTAGGAACTGCTTCAGCAATCATAGATGTTGTTTTTCCAATTGGGCCAATCTGCCAGACTGGCAGACAGAAAACTAACAGAAATATTAAATATAGACAGCTTCTATAGTCGAATCGTGTTTTTCCCTGTCTCTGCTGGAAGCCACTATAAAATAGTAGCCTGTGTGTAGGTCATTAAAAACATACACAGATACACACTCCATGCTGAGTATTTGCAGTGTTAAATTAAGTCTTTGTAGACTCAATACCTGGGTGCCAAAACAGTTGTTGTAGATGTATTAGGTGACTGAAGCAGTCCTTCATTTATGATTGTATACCCAGGTACTCTCTCCTGGCTCCCTGTCACACTGTGAAGGATTCCGTTCTCTGTAGATCCACACACCTTGGGGAATCATTTCAGGGGAAGCACCATTCTTGAGTTTCCAAATTCACACTCTTGAGGTCTCATAAATTTATGTGCTTGGAGAACTTGATAGAATAGTTGGTTTTATTTCCAGGATTTGTTTCCATGCGTGGCCAACAAAGATGCATAATTACATGCAATTCTTCTCCTGGCCACAAATGTAAAAGAAGTGAGCTCAGTTAGCTTCTGTGACCACAATTTATGTAGAGCAAATCCCTCCCCTCGATTCAGAGAAATGATGATGCAATTACATTGCAACATACATATGGTTTCCTCACATGCCCCTGGGATACAAAAGGGCCTTATGCAGCTTGTGTGACACCATGATCCTCCTTTGCGATGTTTGAGCATGAGAAGTAGTACTCTCCAGTATTAAAAATAGCATTTAATGCACATGTTTCTATATAGATTGGGAATTATGACTCTTCCTCTGGTTTGGAAGGTTTGGATTACCTGATTCTTTGACCAAAGCAAATAGTGGATTTAAGAAGCAGGAAACAATGTCATTTTCCATCTAGAACTGCTTCTTCATAGGTTTAGTTGTATAATTACTGAATTGAAAAAAACAAACTTGGTCCTTTTCCCCCTTCTTATGTCTAAGAGGTAGAGCCAAGAAGGAGGGGTTAGAAAAGTTGCATTCCTCCAACAATCTATACCCCAGAATAAAAAGCATGTATAACAATTTCTGGATAATTATGTGGTGACAATTCTCATTAACTAGTTTTTTCTGACCTACCAACCTACGTTCTTCACCATTATATTACGTAGCAACACACTCCTTATACCTAAAAGGTCATTTGTGGCCTCATCATTTTACACATGTGGGAAGACACCAGTTGCGAACTCTTCAATATGGAAATATCTCTCTGCATAGCAGACCCCTCCTGTCCTGCATATGCATGCTTAATTGATGGTTCAGAACTATTTGGTACCTTTTGGAAGTTATTTGTATTAGTTTTCTATGTAAATTTAACACATTAGTGGCTTAAAACAACATAAATTTATTATCTTACCATTTTGGAGACCAGAAGTCTGATATGGGTCTCACTAGGCTAAAACCAAGGCATTGGCAGGCCTGTGTTTCTTCCTGGAAGTTGTAGGGGAGATTCTGTTACCTTGACTCATCCAGCTTCCAGAACTTGCTGGCATTTCTTGCCATGGCTCCCTTCCATTTTCAAAGCCAGCCATGGGATTTTGGGTCCTTTTCACATTGTATCACACCAACCTCTGCTTCTATCATCACATTTCTCTCTCTGACTTTGACTTCTTTTCTGTCACCTTCTTCCACTTCTAAAAAATCCCTTGTAACTACATTGAACCCATTCAGATAATCCAAGATAATCTCTTCATCTCAAGGTTAGCTGATTTGTAAATTTAATTTCATCCGCAACCTTTATTCTCCCTTGCCATGTAACAACATACTCGTAAGTACTGGGTATTAGGGAGTGGATGTCTTCGGAGGGCCATTATTCTATCATACCCTTCCCTCATCTCAGATTTAACTAATGAGGGCTAGAGGTTGAGGTTTTGAACTGGATTAGCAGAAGTTAGCTGATCTTGGCAGAAGTGAAGATGATATTTCTCAGACAGTTGCTCAGGAGTCTCACCCCGAGTCTGAGCTTCATCATGAAGAGTTGTTCTGCATGGCTGTTGGAGTGCAGCCTGCAGAGTTAGGTCAGAACCAAGATGTTTGATCTATGGGACTGTTCTTTTCTATTAGGAATATAGTCCTGCAAAGGAGAGAATTGACATTTGCTGACTTACACTCTTTGGTCCTAGTTAATAAAGACAATATCATTGTTATTTATACAAGTGATCAGACTGCATGAACACTGGGGATTTTCCAGCATATTTGCCTTTGAGTAGACAACATGGTCCCTGAGAACAGGTCCCAGGCCTCTGTGTTTCTACCTGTGCCCAAACACCTCCCCTTAGCTCTGGTGAACCCATTTCAGAGGGTGTTAAAGGTCAAGCAGCTGTCTTGGTACAGCTGCCCTACTCCAGTTGTTGAAAGTGCTTTGAAGTTTTCTGAAATGTGCAATTTCCCCTTTTCTCATGTGAATCCCAGAATTCTAGCTGTGTAGTCAGGTTTTTAGATTTGACTTCTGCCAAGCCTAAACTTCTGGGCTTGGGTCTTGAACTCAACTCTTTTAGGTTTTCCCATTGTCTTTGATTGAGACAGTCACTCCAAATTGGATTTTCACTAATCTTTTCTTCCCTCTGTTCTTACTCCTTCTTCTACCTTCAGGACTTTGTAAGGCATGCAGGACTCACTGCTAGGTCCCACTGACCTTACCAGGTCTTATCTCAGTCCTTTCTGACCTTTCCCTTGCTGACTTTCCTTAGCTTTGAGCATATACTTAGATGATGTTAAGGCTCATTAATGTAGAAAAAGATGCTTTGGTAGGAGAAACAAGGCAACTTCTGATCAAGCACAGAACACATAATTTCTTAGCAACACTTCATAAGGAATTGGGAGTACAGGTAGTCACTCCCTCATATTTTTATGTCTGTAGCAGTGAGAGCAGAGCTCTGAAAAAGAAGGGACTCTTCAATATTTTTCACTGAATAGGGAGGTTGTCATGATTGGGAGAGAAGATTTTGGCTACCGAACTTTGAGTCACTGTATAAAAAATGTCTCCCTTTAAACTGACAGGTCATTATTTTTTGAATAATTATTTTTTTTGGTTTTGGCTTTTAGGTGAAACCTTTCTCAGATTTCTAATTGCCTAGAAGTAGTTTTCTCCAGGACCTTTTGGACATGAAATAGACAATCCAGAAAGGAGGAAAAAAGTAGATGAAAGCCAAAAGAAAAGCTAAGGGAAGTGTTGTGTTTCTTTGGGATCTTTTCTAAGCTGTCAACAGTGTTAAGGGCAGTTTGGGGACACACAGGGAAGTATGGCGACTGTGTCTTCCAGAGGAAATGAAGAACTTTGTGCTTGTGGGAGTAATGGACGCTCCATGGCCAAATTTACTCAGTCCTTCTCCTGAGAGGTTGAGAACATGGTGGTGGATAATCCTTTGCCAATAAAACAAGAAAAAGAATGAGAAAGGACAGTGGAAATGTGCATGGAGGCCTCAGATATAAGAAAATTCTTCAGAGAGACCCTTAAAAGCATAAAGAGACCTTGCTGAGTAGTTGATAGACTTACTTGAGTTTTACAGAGAAGATACAATGAGAGCTAGAGAGTCATCTGTCTCCTGTACATTCCTGTAAAAACCTTTAAGCTCCAGCTCCAGAAGTCACAGAATGTTGAGGGGTAAATGGTCTCAGAGGGCCAGGCAAGTGGAGAAAGGTACTGTGTCTGCAGCATCCTACTGGCTATCTGTGGGTTGCCAACCAAATATTACCCCCTCTCCCCCTCCCTCAATAAACATTTGTTTGTGTTTTGTGCTAGATGGGGTTGGGTGGCATGAGTTTGGATCCTGGCTTATCTAATTAGTCTCCAAATGACCCCCAAACAATGTATTTAGTCTCTATATGCTCTCTGTGTGAAGGAGGAATAATATACACTCTTCATTATTGGGTAGTGTTGAGCCGCATGTGAGGTAAGGTGTGCTCAACATTCAGCACACTTCAGGGTGCATAGTAGGGGTCATTAAAAGTGAGCTGCAGTGATTTTCATATTATTATGGTTAAACTCAGGAACTTGGGAGGCATGCTTATAGCAGTAGCTGGCATTTTGTTGCCCAATCTTGCTCTACCTAAAGGTTAACTTGCACATACAAAAAAGCTCCCCCTTCCATTTTTCAGGGTATTGACTTCAAAGTTTAGGCTCTCTGCACCCTACAATTTGAATTTGTACTGCTTTTGGTTCAACTGTGAAATTGTGGTATGCTAGAGCTTAACTCAGCCAGGCTTGTTTTTTCTGTTTTTTTCCTTGTAGCCAGTTTGGCATTACATAGGTCTTAACGCTGGTTTCACACTCCCTTGAATAAAAGGTTAGAGGTCAATTTGAAACATGGCAGGGTGGACAGTAATAGCATTTGGCACCTAGATCCTCCTTTTATACAGTGCAAAGCATTTTAGAAACACTAACCTCAGTGGGGTTCTCAGATTAGTTCTGTTTTGAATTAGTCCCTCCAATCTGGGTGGTAAAAAACAAGCAGGGAGGTTAAATGAACTTATTCAAGTTGAGACACAGAGAACTTTTCGAAACTGATATTCATCTTTAGGACCTAAGCCTTCATTGCCTCCCCCCACTCCCTTCCTCTTGGCACTCTCTGGAACCCATTGCTTTCTCTGACCTAAATCGTATCTATCTAGAAGGAAATGGCATTCAAGTACAATTATTTGTCTAATTTCTTCCTTTTTTGGTAGATGGAGATTTTCTTACTGGGCAGAGGAGGGGATAAAGGGAAGAAACTCACCGTGTAT
Source organism: Myotis yumanensis (assembly GCF_028538775.1). Lineage (NCBI taxonomy): Eukaryota > Metazoa > Chordata > Mammalia > Chiroptera > Vespertilionidae > Myotis > Myotis yumanensis. Next base: position 27,154,949 of record NW_027223759.1, on the reverse strand, counting down.
CTACTGCTGCCACTCACCATGATTGTTTATGGAATAAAGGGAACAGCACACACTTCTTCGGGAACCACTCATGACACTGGTGGTCGGCAGGAGGATGCTGGGAGCTGGTGCTGGAGGGGAAACAATTCACAACTGATGTTGAATACTCATTTGTATTTTCTAAAAGTCACATCTTTAACAGGATTCCCTTCCAACCCTGTCTCCTCCTGGGGTTTCTAGGGCTGCTATTGCTGGTTCTGACATCTTTCTAAGGTAGAAATGATAGAGACTAATAAGAAGGAGAAGGGGGAGGAGTAGAAAGAGGAAGAGAGAAGATTGAGGAGGAGAAGTAAGAAGGGAAGGAAGAGAAAAATATTTTTCTTCTAAATAATTGCTGAAGGAAAACACATCTCCTGGCAAAATGGATTCACATTTATTTCTATGATCATTTTTCTCCTAGGAGAAGAAAGCACTTATGTATTTGTAAAACTATGCATGTTAATAACAGGTAAACTGCATTTGAATTACAGGTAAACACAGTAATGGCAGGCAGCTTGCTTTGACCTGGGGGGTATCTCCAATATCAGTGGGCAGATGGTAGCAAAGGGGTCTTCTTTTTCATCTGAGTCCCTGCACTACAGTGTATCACTGAGCGTTGGCTTTGGGATAAAGGGAATTATTCTGTTCTAGGCTAAAATTTTACTGATGTTTAAGTTATTAACCCATCTCTAAAGCTAGACATCTTTTGATTACTTACCTCACTACTTTCTTGATTGATAAGTTATTGTCAATTGTTTTATCAGGGACTCAGAGTTTGTCTTCTGTCACTTGGTAGAGAGTGGTGTCCACTTGTTTGCCATTTTAGGCTTTGTGAATGCGTCCAGTTTATGAAGCTAACAAATGCCTTTGTAACATTCTGGACAATGTGCCCTCATTTCATAGGTGGCTCTTTCTATTCAGCGTTGACTAACTGGAGACAAAGACAAGCAGAGAGGTAGGACTTTATTTCCTTAGTCTCCTGGCACATTGAGTAGAAACTCTACCATCCCACTTTTCACAGGTAATGCTAGAACACACCTCAGTGCTCACTCTAATTTCTTGATCAAACACCAAAAATGGGGAGTAAGTTCTGAAATATTACTTTGGGTGGTGTTATAGGTATGTTTCTGAAAATTTTCATATAGTGCTATTCAACTGCCCTAATGAGAATCCAATGGGAATGGTACAACACACCTCTTAGAGTGTTGTACAGCATCTCTCTTTTTTTTTTCAAATTCATTTTTAAAACATTTAAATATAGTTGGTATACAATATTATTTTAGTTATATTAGTTTCAGGTGTACACATAGTGATTTGACATTTTAAATATTTTTTATTGATTTTTAGAGATAGAACCATTGATGAGAGAGAAACATCATCAATCAGCTGCCTCCTGTGCACCCTACACTGAGGATCGAGCCTGCAACCTGGGAATATGCTCTGATTGGGAATCGAACCAGTGACCTCCTAGTTCATGGGTCAGTACTCAACCACTGAGCAACACCAGCTGGGCATGATTTGACATTTTTATACCTTACAGTGTGATCACCCCACTAATTCTTAGTAATCATCTGTCACCATGAAAACTTATCACAATATTATTGACTATACTCCCTTTCATTTTTTTTCACCCATCCCCTGTTCCCACCCCCTTAGCAACCTTCCCTTTGGTTTCTACACTGTCTCTTCAAGTCCCATCTGGGTGGGAAGTTGCAGAATGCATGATCTTTTTTCATAGACCCTAGCAGCATATTCATGGAAGCCTCAAGTGTACATCCAAATAAAATAAATCATTAGACTGCAGCTCATTTATTGATGTCCTACTTTAAGAAATAGAAAGTCAGTGCCCATCAGACTTCTAGATAGTTCCTCCCACAGTTAGTTTTGATATTTCCAGGCAATTAAGGCCAATGAGTCTGAGCAGATATGACATTCAGCATCTTTTTCAGATGCTTAAGGATATCATTTCAGATACTCAAGTATTAACATGTTCACCTTTTGGCAGCACTGGTTATTTTTGAGACTCAAAATAAACTAGATGGACTTTAATGGATATGGGATGTACTTAAAGACACTTGGAATATCATTCTAAATTGAAAACTGTCCTATGGGACCAAATGGAAATCTGTATTAGTTTTCTCTGACAGTGTCTTATAATATTTACTGATAGATTGACATTGAAAACTGCTTGGCTCTCAGCAAGCAGTCCAAATGTTGCCAGCTGCAGAGCATGCTGACATGGTCCACCTTAGTTCATAGGTTTGGATGCTTCTAGTTCTTACATGTTCTGTTTTGTAAGTTTTCTCTCACACCTTCAAGGAAAGATCTAGCCCTAGTCAGTTTGGCTCGGTGGATAGAGCATTGGCCTGCGGACTAAATGGTCCCAGGTTCGATTCCAGCCAAGGGCACATGCCCAGGTTGCGGGCTTGATCCCCAGTAGGGGGCATGCAGGAGGCAGCTGATCAATGATTCTCACCATTGATGTTTCTATATCCCTCTCCCTCTTCCTTCTTCTCTGAAATCAATAAAGAAATATATATATATATATATATTTTAAAAGAAAAGTTCTAGAAGAAATATCCCAGAGCAGTATTTCTCTTATGAAAATCCCCACCTCCAAGGAGGATGATTATCTATGAAAATTCTTCAGTCTCAAGCATGTCAAACTCGCGTCTGGCAGGTCGCATGCCTTGTTTACTTAAACAAGGCATGCGGCCGGCCTGCTGGCTGAAAGTTTGACATGCTTGGTCCAAGTTCATCTAACTTTTTGATGAAACAACAAACACTCCAACCCATGGTCTTCTTAATTCTATTTATAATTCTTCTGGATAATAAACCTACAACATGAAGCATCTGTTACTAAGCTACTGCCTCTCAGCTAAAACTCTAAGGGTCAGATACCAGTTTAGAGTTTTTTAAAAAATTGTCTGGACTCCCAACCTAGTTTGGGGAGGTCCAGTACTGTTTCCCAGTTAGAAATTATTATTTTCTCATTTTTTGTGAAGCTGTGATGTAAAAAAAAAAGTTTCCAGCCCTGGCTAGTTTAGCTCAGTGGAGCATTGGCTTATAAATTGAAGGGCCCCGGGTTCGATTCCAGTCAATGGCATGTGCCTGGGTTGTGGGCTCGATCCCCAGTAAGGGGGAGGGGTACAGGAGGCAGCCGATCAATGATTCTCTCTCATCATTGATGTTTCTATCTCTCTCTCTCCCTCTCCCTTTCTCTCTCTCTCTCTCAAAAAAAATCAATAAAAGTATTAAAAATTTTTTCCGCCAAACTTCCTCCTGATGTTTATTGTGCAGTAGTTCCGGGACTCTCCTCTCTAATGGGTTACTGCTCTGGAAAAACAAACTTCAAACTGTGAAGCCTCCTAGGTAGCCATCTCTTTTGTGTCTGAATAGCCCTTTTCCAGAGCTATGTCCATCACCAGTGACACCCTTGATGGTTACAACATAGAAGTACCTCTTAAACCATATATGGTGAAGGACCAGGTCTCAATCTTTATTTCCAAGGAATGAAATATATACAAACACAAATCTGCTGAGCAGGTAAGTAAATTCACTAAAGAATTTCTAAATACTTTCAATTTTCATTCTCATATACCATGGACAGTAATAAACAAGTGTCAAGACCAGCACGAGTTCCTGACACAAGTTCCTGACAATAGCGCTGACCTAGGTCCCTTGTTAGAAGGTCATCTTAGTGCTGTTCTCTGGACAAACTGACATCCTGGCTGAGCCATGTGATGGGAACATATTCAAAGTCCTCCGAAGTTGCTCTGCAAAGGAATTTTCTGTAACAACCCAGCAAGCAACCTTTCTCCCCACCCAGTCAAGTACCCTGACGTGAGGACATGTTTTGCTGCATTTCTTTGATTAGCAAGTGTTTTTCTGCTCAGAGGATACCCTTCCTTCTTTGGTTTTCTGATTTACCTTTCTTATAAATTTCAAATTCAAGAATTCAGAAAATTTGGCAAGAGTCCCAAATTCCTTTTGAATTTCTCTCATGTGACACCCAAGGACAAATGTGCAACTGAGTATCAGAAAGAATGGGGCTAAATAGTTCCCTGGGGTAGATATGTAAATCGAACATTAATAACAATTCTGGGCTATATTGATTAACATTCATTCATAAACAATGGAACTTCTGGAGGGAGGGACAATGGCACAGTTTTAGTGCAGGAAGCTACTGGCCCCCATACTTGTGAAATCGGTATTTATAAAATGATGACAATAGCAACAAAACATAATAAATAAACCAATTCTTAGAGTTTTAGTCTGAGAAAAGAATTACTACAAGGCTGAGTCTTTCTAATGTATTTTTTATTCCTGATATGTCTTAAATGTAAAATTTGAAGTGGTGTTTTTTTTTTTTTTTGTATTTGTAATCTCCTTTGTCTTTCTCTTCAATTTTTATTCAACCTAGCTCTTTTTTGTTGTGAAACCAAGAACTTAGAGGTGGCCAACAGGGATTTAGTGGGTCTTTGAGGAATCTTTTCTAAGCCATTTTTGGCATTTGTGACAAACTCTATGCTATGATTACTGAAAATTTGGCAAAATCAAACTCTTGCTCATATATATTTATAGAATAATAAGGGAAACTGATTGATAGGGTTTTCATCACAGCTAAGTGTAGCTTTGACATAAAAACAATGAGCTTCTACTTGGCAGCTCACCCTAAGGCAAAATATTTTAGAATTGGTGAACTCAGAGAATCCAAAGAAAAAGAAAGCATGTGAGTAGACAAAGAGGAAGGGTGTAAATCTCTGATCTTTTATTATACAAGAGATTTTAGTTGGCATATTAAGAAATATGTCAAATTAATTGAATTAAGAGCCTCTAATAATAATCAATATTTAGCTACCTCTAAGCACTTAAAAAAAGAAAGAAATATACAGTATTTAACCTACAATTTCTAGGAAAATAATCTATTCCTTAACACAAAACATAAATATAATCACTGTAGGAGTAACTTGTCTGTCATGCTATGAAACTTACCTGGACACATCTTATTCTTTGCAGGTAAATTCACAATAGTTTTTCTACATATGTAGAAGGTATGAATGTACAATGAGAAATTCTCATAAAAAAACAGAATGATGATCAGTCTAATGCCCTATAATCACTGACAAGAGTTCCAATAAAAGGGGGCTGTATTGGTTTTTTTCCTCCTTTACTTTTGCAGGGGGAAGGAGCAGAGAAGGGCTCTTTGCCCTGGAGAAGGATCAGGGAATAGGTCAGGGCAGGGTCTAGGAGAGGTATGAAGGTTAAGATGGACTCCCACCGATGATGAGGTCACTCCTATTCACACCTCTTCATGAATCAGAACACCCCACCTTAAAAAAAATCCAGGTATATAAATGAAAGGAGAGAATCATATAAATCTCGCCCTGTGTTTATAGAAGAATTACAACAAAATGAAAGTTTTCATTAACTAGAGTAACTTTTCCAGGCAAGAAGCTTATCCAGAGGATATGTCTAGCAGTTTTAATCTCAATAGAAATGAGTGAAAAGGAAAGCTAGAGTTCCACATTTTTGTGTCATGCTTTAAGGGAGTTTCATGATGGTCAATTGGGTTTACTGATTCCCTGAATAATTGAAAGTGCTGACTCTTTCATTAAGTCTGCTTCTCAACATCCCACCCATTTCATATGACAGTACCTGTGAGTACTAGGGCTTTGAGACATGAAGGCCAGCACCTTCCATCAGCTGTACCCAATCTAGTGAAGGGAGATAACAAATACATGCAGAACATAAAAAGGAGTGGGGATAGTACGGGGGTACCCAGGAGAGGCATATAGTCCTAGATTTAGAAATTCAAAGAAGGTACCCAGGAGGTGCTGATGCCTCCCTTGGGACCATATCAATAGAATGAAGGTGGGACAGGGTATTGAGTGTCCTGGGGGAAGCCCTTTCCAGGCTCAGGTGTGAGTCTGAAGATTGGAGGTGTGGAAACAGAAGGCAGGATGGCAATTCACAGGAAAACAGAAGAGAAAGCTGCCAGAGCTGGAGGGGACCTTCAAGTTCGCAAACAAAATGCTACATTTTTTAAATTATGAACAGCGATAGTTATAGCCTGGCTGGTGTGGCCCAGTGGTTGAATGTCAACCTATGAACCAGGAGGTCATGGTTCAATTCCCGGTCAGGGCACATGCCCAGGTTGTGGGCTCGACCCCAAGTGGGGGGTGTGTAGGAGGCAGCCCACCAATGATTCTTTGTCATCATTGATGTTTCTCTCTCTTCCATTCCTTCCTCTCTGCAATGAATAAAAATACATTCAAAAAAAAAAGAAAAGAAAATCGGTAGTTATAATGCTAATACAATCGAGAAAAGAGTTGATGAAATTTAGAATTTCTTGTTTAATAAAGGAATATATGATTTGGAAATATTTAATGTAAAATAATTAAAATTAAAATGTTGCACCCTTTTAAAAAAGTGTTACAAACATCTACTCAATGTAATGCATATAAGAGGGGAAGTCTTGGTTATCTATAACATTATTTTATGGAGGATACCTCACGCCCTAACAATAACAGATAAACAGGATGTAGAAATGGAAATGGAAATCGAAAGAGAAAATATGCTTTGGGTGTCCATCGTACTGTGTTGCATTTATAATCACTCTTCAGCTATTCCTGAATAATATTTAAATAATAATACTGTTGTTAGACTCTCTTTGCACTTGACCCAGATATAGCCAAGCACTCAAGTATGGCTTTAAAAACACTAAAAGCATTATATATAGAGGTCAGCTGTCTTTAGGCTAGTAGTTAAAGGGGATATATAACATTCTGTTTATGGCAAATCAATGATTCACTGAAGAGAGCATTGATGTTTAGTTGGAAAATTCTTTGAAAAGAAAATATATCCTGAGATGGAAGAAATATAATTTAAATTAAATTGGCCAAAACTTAACCTCCACTGAAAATCTTAGAGTAACAAGTATGTTTAGAGTACCAGGATATGAGGTGAACACTATGGAGGTTGTTAATGATTAATGTGGGAACTTGGAATTCTGTATTACCAAGGAACAGAGCCATCCCTGGGATGCTTATGCGCACGCATGTGTGCGCGCACACACACACACACACACACACACACACACACACACATCTCTTTAGGTTCCATTAAATCTTTAAGAGTAAAGATCAGGCATAATACTTTTTAGAAGTCACACTGATACTGCTAACTAGAGAACCAGAGCACAAAATTCATGCATGTGTAGGGTCCCTAGGCCTGGCTGGCGATCAGGGCCGATCTGTGGGGTGACTGTAGGGGAGACTGGGGGCGTGCCTGGTTGGCACCTGCCTTGGCGGCCTGGCGCTGCCCACTCACCAGCTCCACCCCCTGCTGCCACTGGTCACCTCCCTCTGTGGCGTGACTGGCAGGGCAATCAGGGGGCACCTGCTGCCACCTGCCTTGGCTGGCCTGGGGCCTGTGGGCTGGGGGAAACTCCTGTGTTGAATGTCTGCCCCCTGGTAGTCAGTGCATGTCATAGCGACTGGTCATTCCACTATTCAGTTAATTTGCATATTAGGCATTTATTATATAGGATATGCAGCCAGTATTGGAAACCACTGCTTCAGTTAACCAGGTGTGTGTGTGTGTGTGTGTGTGTGTGTGTGTGTGTGTGTAGAGGAAGGGAGCAGTTAAGAAGGTTAGTAGTAGGGCATCATGAAGGATGAAAGTTATCTACATGGAAAATTCACTGAAACATGCAAGAACAAAAGAGGTTCTGAAAAGGCATGCTGAGTTCTGGGAACTGAAGTGGAGGGAAATAAGGCTGGGGGAAAGCTGAGTATGTCCTAAATCCACAAAACTAGAAATGAGGAACCACTGAAGAGTTTTAGAAGGAGGAAGACACAGTCAGATTTATGGTTTGAATGGATTACACAATGGCAGGATAGAAAATAGATATGGAGGAGATGTTAGTTCAGAGTTCTCACCAATTGTATCTCTCTGACTCCTATACCTATTTTGAGCTATTTTATGCCAGTGACTTGTGGCCAATAATCTTTCCCCACTTTGTAAAAAAATATATTTTTATTCATTTCAGAGAGGAAGGGAGAGGGAGAGAGGGAGAGAGAGAGAGAGAGAGAGAGAGAGAGAGAGAGAGAGAGAGAGAAACATCAATGATGAGAGAGAATCAGTGGTTGGCTGCCTCCTGCACGTTCCCCACTGGGGATCGAGCCCACAACTCACATATGTGCCCTTGACTGGAATCGAACCTGGGACTCTTCAGTCCACAGGCCAATGCTCTATCCACTGAGCCAAACCAGCTAGGGCTTTTCACACGTTTTGATGACACACAGGAAGAGAAAGAGGAAAGGAGAGGAGGCAACACAGGAGAGAATGTAGACAGGTTCTGTCTCTGGTAGAAAACACTACGTCAGCCACGTTCCTTGGCCGGTGGCTCCTCATGCTACTTGGGCATCCTGAGTGGGTGTACATGGATGCCCGAGGCTTGTGCGGCTCCCTCTAGGCTGTTGCTACTCACACATTGGTCCCTCGGAACAGCAGCATCAGGATCACTTGGGAGTTTTGATGGAAATGAAAACTGTAAAACCACACTCCCCCTACCAAATCAGAAATTGCATTTTAACAAGTTTCTCAGGTAATTTTTATGCAATATAGTTTGAGATGCACTACTCTAAAGCAATGCTTTTCAAACTTTTACCCTGCACCCTTCCATAAAGCAAGAAGTTCATTTTACATTGTGGCCTAGGAGTCATACATACCTGTGTACATGCAAATGAAGAAAAACTTTTGAGGGGCAAATGTGGTCTATTCTATGCATGCAATGCTATGGTACTGCATCCTAAAAAAATATGCTGGTCAACACCTACTCCATTGGTTTCAAAATTTGCTCATATTTGGTGACATACTCAGTTTGTGCACCTAAAGAAACCAAAGTGGGGTAACCCTAAAATAGAATATTGGCAATATATTCTCATTTTACAGGAAAAATTAATTAAATGGAAAATAATTGGTCAATTGAAAGATACTTTTGTTTGATACACTTTAAAAAATTCTGGCTTTTGCCATTGTTAATTGTTAGCATCTAAATGTCAGTAAACATAATAAAAAATAAAGGAAGAGGAGGCAAATATTGGTGGAAAAGGAGTTGGAAAGAGTCAACCAGGCTTCATTTAATAATTGAAATATTAGTAATGTACTTTCAGTTGAAATTTTATGTGTCATCAAATTAATGTTTGTTGCTATGGAATTTTTCTTGATATAAAAAAGATTTGGTCATGTGATGTTATTCCATGTAGTAATATTTAATTCTACCTGATTACAGTTGAGAGTCATTGCTTTAGAAAAGTATTTCTAAATTATTTTGGCCATAGTGGAGATTGACAGGGCAAAAGTCCCCGCATCCTACTTATTCTATTCATCCCCACTCTGTTGAGAGGGGAAAATAGAGTAATAAGAGGGAACGTGTCACTGTATAAGCAAATTTTTTGTGGTTTGCCTTAGCAGAGTGGTAGAAATGACTAGCCTTTGAATCACAGCATATACATGACTTAACATCTAGTGATTGCAAAATTATGGCCCTCAAATACTGTTGATGGAAGCATATATCACTGTGCGCTCTGGGGTTAACCAAACAATCCACAACAAAGTGCAATGTGAATGAAGAAGCTAAGCCAAAAGTAATTCATAAGTTGGAGGCACTGGCAACCATGACCAAGTTAAGACCACACTGATAACCAAGTGTGCTTCCTGAAAACTGCTGGTGTCCTACCAGTTGTGCTCAATTTGACTTATGTAACAACTTCACCAGCATTACATGGGACCCTGAATTAAAGTCATCAGGAAGCGCTACTAAAACAAGAATTTAATTTTATGAATACAACATTTTAGTCACTTCAACTCATTCATTTAGTCAGTGGCCAATGAGTCATCTTTGAATGCACATAAAAACGACAGCATATGGATTATGCATCATTTAGCTGGAAGAACCAAAGAAAGAATGAGCATTATCAGGAAGCCCACTGTGGATTGTAATTCCTATTTCAGAATAGGAGGATCATTACTAGAGGATCATTCACTATCAAGGTCTCAACTGAGCAATCTAGTGACAACTCTGGGCTTCCATGGCTTTTTAAGATAATAGTATTTTTGTTTGTTTTTAAATTTTATTTTTTTATTATTATTTTTGAAAACACAGGAAAACCCATTGAAATTTGCCTGGGTACTAAATCTGACTAATTCTGCATATTTCCACACTCACAGCCTTGTCTAAGCCAGAGATTGCTAAAAAGTTTCATCTCACAAAGTCTGATTGATTTGTAATGGATGTCTGTGGGGCTGTGTTGAAGCCAGAAAGGGGTGTCTTGATTGATTAAGGATGTTGGCTCTGGTCACTGGACAGTGGAGGGGCAGCTGCTTGCTTTGTTTGGTCTTTCCTGCTACAGGCTCTCTTCTCCTAAACTCTAAGGCAGGACTCTTTGTCACTTTGTGGAGGTATGTTTCTGGGACGTTATTGATGAATTAATTTTTTACTTCCTCCTCACCATGTCCAGATTCAGCTAAGGTTGCTAGATAAAGTACAAGATGCTCAGATAAATCTGATTGTCAGCTAAACAACAAAGACTTTGTGGGTAAAGTATGTGCCAAATGTTGCAAAGAATATACTTATACAAAAGATATTGTTTATCTGAAATTTAAATTTAATTTGATACCCTTTGGTTTTCTTTGCTAAGTCTGGCACCCTAAATCCAGCATTTAGGATTACTTCATAGTGCGTTGGTCTCTGGATTTATAGGTCAACTACCTCCAATTTCTTCAGGGTGTACAAACTCATTTGGCACTAGAATAATTTTGTGTGTCTCAGAGTGACCCAAGATAAATATGCAAACTAATCCTGAATTACAAAAGTTTGATAAATCCAAGGAATGTGGAAAAGGGGAGTATGGGGTGGGGAATAAAGGATTAGAGGGTCAATGGAATGTAGGAGTCAGGAGTGTTCAGTATTGTAGGTTGGGATTAAGTGACTGGCAGAGGCTCAGGTGGATAAAACCAATTGTGTTAGAGGTGACGCGTAGGGAGGGATCTAAAGGAGAAAAGCAGTGCAGCATGGTGTCTGGTTCTTACAAACCTGCAACAACTACCACAGTAGGAGTTCCTGAAATAGTGAGAGGGAGTTAAGAACCCCAATTCCTAGGGCTCAGGCTGGTATTCAGTCTGGAATGCAGACTGTAACTCTATGTGTGGTGCTGAAACATGGCGGTGATGATCTTTGGAGTCATGCTAAAGAATCCCCAAATAATATTCTTATCACTTTAGAAAAGGGCATGAAGAAACACATTTAAACACAGAGTTCCAGGAACTGCTCTCTCTCTCTCTCTCTCTCTCTCTCTCTCTCTCTCTCTCTGATTCTATCATGTTTCTGGGAGTAGAATTTAATTGTCAATGTTTGCTTCAAATGAAGTGGTGTGTGTGTGTGTGTGTGTGTGAATATACTAGCAGTTTAATATAAAATCATCATCACTTTTGGTAATAATCAGAAGCACCTTAAGCTTTATAAGGCAAAGCAACAACAGAAAAACTGAAAACCAGAATTTAGCCACAGATTACATTTGTGACCAGCCCTGGAAAGATTTACAGTTAGGTGGTACTGACTGTAATGATTAAAACCAATTCCCTCAGTGTTTCACTCATTTCTGTATGCTGAAGAGTTACACTGCAGTGTGGCAGGTCTTTGTCATCTTGGTAAATGACACGAAATCAACAAGGTATCTGATGAGCTGTGATTGAGTGCTGTATTATCCATCCGAATTTGCAATAACTGCTTGACTTAGCGCTTCTGAGAAAATTCTGCTCAGACCTTTCTTTTGCCTTATCGTCATGTTTCATTAAACACTGAAATGCCTGCAGTGTCCAAGGACTGCATACAAAATAGGGTTAAGGTATTCATTTGATCACTTTCCCATAAAGTCTAGATATTCAGCAATTCAGGAGGAAATGCATCCACAGCCCCCACGCGAAGCTGCAGGTAAATGGGCTTATCTATCACCTTGCCTCATGAGAACTCTCTCTCATCCTGTAGTATTTTCTCCCTATCACGGTCATTTTCGTATTACTTACTGCAGGGTCCCCAGGAAGATGAAGGCAGGGAAACAGGTTATACGCCAGGCACTGCATTTTCTCTCTAGCCTTTCCTTTTGAATGAAGCTTCCTCCTTTCACGGGTTTATGAAGAACCCTCCCTGTGATTTTGCAGCACAGACTGGTGAGTGCCTGCCAGCTCCCAGCTCAGCCAGGTGCTAAGCATCCCCTGCGGTGAGCTGGTGACTCTGCAAATTGCATGTTCCCCATTCATGTATGATGCACATTCTGTCATCCTCTGGGGAGCAAGGAGGCTGACGGCAACTCTCACACGAAACCTTCCCCACCGGGTCTTGCAGGTAGCAAGAATATCAGGTGAATTGCTGATGCTCTGCTTTGACTTTGTTTCCCCTGAGAAGCTTAGCCCAGTGATATCAAGAGAAGCAAGAGCTCAGCCTGGACAGGGCAGTATTGCTTTGTGGCCAGGCAGTCCTGCAGGATCGAGCAGAAATAATTTCTCTTGTTCCTGATGAGCAAGGGCCCGTCCCATTGTCTTCATATGATTTTTCTTTTCGTGTAACTGTTGAATGTCTGGCATGGTAGGAAAAGTCATTCTGGATGGAGAGACTTGCTGAACCCCTGCAGGTTCATACGCCATGAAATAGGTTTGCAGTGAAAAAGAAATATTGAGGAAGTCATTTCATATCCATGATAACTGAATTCTGGAGAGCCCAACTCTACTCCAAGTGGTATAAAATTCAGATCATTGAGTAGCTGAGCAAATGTCCTACCTTAATGATTATAGATTTGATTTGTAAATTACAGTAATAACTTATAACCAATGACAGATTAAATGGTATCAAAGTTAACGCCAGCTCATTTTTCTGCATGGTTGCACCCCAGTCTAGTGTATGTCAGATACATCTCATTTCATGTGCTTTATACAGTAGAAAACAGTGCGCATGCTGAATTTCAGTAAATCAAACTGCATTTTAACTCTACAGTGGCAAAGCAGATGTATGAAGGTTGATATTTATTTAGATATTACTATGTGCCAGGCATAGTGCTCAGTACTTTGCATGAATTTTCTAAGTTTAATCCTCACAACAACTCCATGGTTTAGATATTATAATAACCTCCAATTGAGACATGTAGAAAGTGGCCCAGAAAGGTGAAATAACTTACCTGAAGTACTTAGTGATGAAGGTTCACTACACTTCCTCATACATGTTTCCCCAAGGAACAAGACTGACCTGACCTGAGGAAGCTTTTCCCAGGTGCAATATATTGAGAATAAGAAATGAGTAGATTGGAGTAACAGAAGGGGTGGGCCATAGTGAACACCATTATATTTTTCACAATTGTGAAGGGGACAGAATCACTCATTCCCTAAGCAGCTGGCTACTGGCTGCTGCCACGCCCAAGATTATGCCCCTCCATACCCCCAGGGACAGCCCACTTCTGAAGTCTGAATGACAACACTTTTTAAAGACCTGGCCTTTTTGCCTCAATTGGCTGAGGCCTCTGTTGTAATTACAACACACATCAATGTTTCCCTCTACCCAGTTCTGCTTCCCTCATTTTTCTATTGGGAGAATATTCCTCTCAATAAAGTAACTGAGTACAGATCCATCTCAGAGTTTGTTTGCTGCCGAATCTGACCTGAGATGTACCAACATTTTCAGTGAAGGATGGATAGAGCCTTCAAGTCCTTGATGATATTTATTAACAGACACCCATCATTCTGTTTGTTTCTAGTTATGGCTCCCCTGTGTAACTACCCTCCTGCCCATCTGCATGACCCCTTAAGTTTGGGGATGTCCTGTGAGAGCATATGAAAATGACTGCTGTTTCTATGCCATGCCAGGATGTGCAAACCCTCAAGGCAGTCTCTTGCCATGTATGCTCAGGTTCACTGTGCAGCCATTCTTATTCTCTCCATCTTTTTTACTTTGCTGTATGCCTTCCCTTTGGTTTTAGTAATACTGGAGGGTCTTCTTGGGAGGCCCATTGGCCCCTATCAGGAGGATCAACCCATTTCTGTCTTTTCCCTACTTCCTGTTGGTTCCCCTTCCTCCCCTTGTCCTGGGAGAAGATTTCAACTCTTGGGAGAAGGGTGTTGGTAGAAGAATTCAGTTCTCAAGCCCTCAGAATGACTACAATCAGCATTTCTACTTACTTAAGGATGCATCTTTTGAAATGGAAGAGAGGGTGGGTGGTCCTCAACACGTTTGCTTTTGGTTTGGCTGCAGTCCTTCTCTGAGGCAATGAATGAAGAGGGCTTAGATGGTTGGATTGGATAGAGAGCAAAAGATGGGTGACAAAAGTAAATATTTATAAATGTCCAGCAGGTATCAGTTAATATGGTAATTCAAAGGAGTAATCTCACTACATATAACACTTTATTGCAGTGGATATCTATTTACCCTCCAAAATTCTGTTAAAGCAACATTAATTTCTTAAACAAAACAAAATCTAGGATCTAATACACTGTTCTGTTCATGGAGTGTTAATAATTGTTGTTATTGTCATACCTGTTATTAAAATTGTTAACTATAACCAGCACACAAGATAATAAAATGAATAATTTGAAATATAGATATTGACATTAGATTCCTGAAACATAATGTTGACCATACCAGCCACACTGATGTCTGACCTCTACTCATAGCCACATTAGTATTTCTTTTATATTCTGAAAGTTATAAACACCTTTCTTAGTGTCCACATTTAGTACCTCAATTCATTTACTACAGTACTTCAATCATTTACTATAGTCCACATTTTTAAGTACCTTCCCTCCTGGTTAGTTAATAAGATTTCATGAATGAAACTGATATTATGAATTAAAGGGTTACCATGGAAAGAAAGCAAACCAAATCCAGGATTCAAGTACACCTTCTTTCCTTCCATCTGTCCCTGTGATGAGTAAGAAGGTGCCAAGGCAATTTGAGGTAATAATAGTTTGGCTTTATCACTAGAAGGGAATACTCAATCAATAGATATCACACTGTTCAATTTTGCTAATTGTTAAAGACATAATAAATGAAAAGTACTGCATGTACAGAATAATCTGAATTTTGTAAGAAAGGAATAAATTTTGGGGGTATAAAATATTTTAGGAGGAACCAACTCCCTGATCTTGAACTTCTGGTCTCCAGAACTATTAGACCATAACTTTCTGCCATTTAAGGGAAAAAAAATCCAAGAATAAAGTGTATCAAAGTGTGAACAATTTTTTTCTTATGGTAGCAGGGGAGTTTTCTTTATAAATTCTGTAATTTCAAAATTTTTCCCTTTGGCTATGTATTACTTATAATTACGAAGTATTATCATACAAAGGATGTTTGCCTTTGGTGACAACATCAGTGTCTTCATGTGTTGAGGAAGCAAGTGCCACAGTACCATGCAATGATGTACATATCTGAGGTTCATTTCCTCAAAGTGCCCCACCATCCTCTGTCCTGTTTTCAAAGTCCCAGTCCTAGGTTTCTTTGGCATGTATGTATTATAGGCACAGTATTAAAGCTCAACCTCTTCCTTGGTAGAGTACCAATGGGAATTGGTATCGCTTGTTATTTCTTGATTATCACTTACTACAAGGCTTCATTCATAGAACTCATTTGAGAACTCATTTGAGAACTTCCTTCTCTTCTCAGAAATAAAATAATGTGACACTCTAAGAAAAGCACAGAATTTTGTGACCCACAGTCTTTGTCAACTGCTGTGGCATGCATTTTCACTTAGACCCAGGAGGATTTTTGTGACAGGAATTTGAGCATCACTAGGTAGAAGGAGAAAATGCCCATTTCCAGAAAGACAACAATAGCAAGTTCCTGGCTTCTGTGTCTTCCGAATTAGAAAAGGACCTATGAACAGAAACTCGTGTAATGATGAATGTAATGCAAGCTAGCAATGTTTAGTATGTCTCCAAGGAAATTGTTTCCTTCATTTGGTTCTCTATTCCCCTCCTTCCGAGACTTCTCCCAGCACAGGTTTTACAAAGTGTGATAAAGAAAATAAATGAAAACAAACAAAATGTTGTAAAATTGCCACAGGTTTTCTAAGAATACAGGAAAAATATTTTTTCCCTTTCCTTCTTTCTGCCCTCCATCTCTTCCTCCCCTTTCTCTTTTGGTCTCATTCTTGCTCTTATTCTCTCTTTCTTACTCTGTCTTTTCTTTCTGATTTAGGTTGTGACTTTAAGTCTGATCCAACTTGTTTCTTTAGAGGTAAGAATATATGAAATCTTAGTTTTAACAGCAGTATTTTAACATGCATAAGCCATCACTGCTGAGATGGGACTATGTTCTCCTATGTAAGATGGCATCTCCATTTAAGATTTAACTTGTGCTATGTAATTTTGTTTGCATGAGGATAGTCACAAAAAGGTCTTTCCTAATTTTTAGACTTTGAGATGCCTTGTGGCTGTTTTTGAACAATTTACTCACCATAGACTCAAATCCAGGGAAAGTCTTGTTACTTGTTTCTTTCAATAATTTTACCAAACATCTGCTAAGAGCTCCCAGGGGCATATTTTGCACAGGACTGAAAAATGCCTGTTGGTTATGCTAAAAGCCTGCTACTTTTAGAATACGTAACACAGCTAATATGCATTACGATTTAATAAATCCATGAATGGATATTATATGGAGATTGCAGGCCAGCTGTTCCCTTCTAAACCAAGCCAGAGGAATAGGGGCTGCAGCTAGAGGGATTTAGGTTTTAATATAAGGAACTGAAAGGAGTTTCTAGGGAGATTTCTGAATCCCCTGTGAAGATTCTGACTCAGAACTCTGAATGTTGTCAGCTCTGGCCTGTGATTTCCAAGTCTTGCAAGTTAAAAAAAGAACAAAATATCCACTTGGATTTTAAACTTAGCTGAAAATCATTTAATTCACTGGAACACGTTCTCAAGCTGTACTGAAAATAAGGAGGAACATTTCCTCTCAAAGTTTCTGGAGTTAAAATAGGTCCTATTTACAGTCTTCCTTTGCCATCTCAACATAGCAAAAACGGAATCCTCACAGATTGTAGAAGCGACTGCAGGCCTTGTACCAAACCTTTACCATTACAGCTTCCCACTGGGACTTCTCACCAAACTCCCTGTCCATTACCCTGCCAACCTGAGGCAGTCCCACAGTGAGACTGAAGCAACCACACACAGATCCTTCAATTTTTGCAGTAATTTTGTTG
This sequence comes from Myotis yumanensis, assembly GCF_028538775.1. Classification (NCBI taxonomy): domain Eukaryota; kingdom Metazoa; phylum Chordata; class Mammalia; order Chiroptera; family Vespertilionidae; genus Myotis; species Myotis yumanensis. The sequence goes on along the minus strand of NW_027223759.1, from coordinate 27,137,685 downwards.
ATGTCAATGCTTCCTTGGTTAGCGTCCCATTTGATCTTCCTAAAGATCCTACAAATCAGATAGTATTATTCCCATTTTGTTATTGTTGTTAATCCCCACCAGAGGATATTTTTCCATTGATTTTTAAAAAAATTTAATTATTATTATTATTTTTTTAGAGATAGTGGAAGGGAAGGGGAGAGACACAGAGAGAGAAACATCCATGCGAGAGAGAGACATCGATTGGCTGCCTCCTGCACATCCCCGATCAGGGCAGGGGATGGAGCCTGCAACTAAGGTATATGACCTTGATTGGAATCAAACCCAGGACCCTTCAGTCCATGGGCCAATGCTCTATTCACTCAGCCAAACTGGCTAGGGCGTTGTTCCAATTTTCTGATAAGAAAAGTGAGAATCATGGGGTGACCAATACAAAACTATCACCTCCATAAGTGACAAAGCCAGAGAAAACCCGTTGTTTTGAATCCTACTTAAAGACTCTTTGTCCTCTAACTCAGCATTTTAATGCATATATATATATATATATATATATATATATATATATATATATAATTTTTTTTCAGGAGTGTTTCACTTCCAACAGTGTGGCTGATTTCTCTGGAATGACCCTGGATAGCCACCCTTCAGAGAAATTACTAGGGAAATACTCAGGTTGGAGCTTTCCAGAAAGCCTCCTTCATGAAGAACATTCCTACTCATCCATTTACTATAAGCATCGACCGCCTGGCTTTTCCACTCACCAACTGTGAGGTGAGTAAACATTTATACATCTCAGTTTTGTCATCTGTATAAATGGAAGTAATAATAGTACCTGCCCTAATGGGAGGGAAAATTGAGCTAATGTATGCAAGGTGTTTGGAACAAATTGTGCTTGCAACAAAGTAAGTGGAGTGAAAATGCTGGTTACTATTACAGATTTTCCATCAACTCTAGACTTCAAGCTTGGCTGTCTCATGTGACAATAGGATAATTAATTTTATAAAAGTCATCTATAAATAAATATATATATATATATATATATATATATATATATATATATATCTTTTTAATGAACTGAAAGAATGAGGGATAAATATAAACTAGTGGCTTATCATTTAGTGGGAAAGAGGAAATATATGCACATTTCTATAGTCCAAGGCACCATAAATAATGTAAGATGAGAGCACAAAGGAAAGAGACAATCTTTGTTTTTAAAAATATATATTTTTATTGATTTCAAAGAGAAAGGGAGAGGGAGAGAGATAGAAACATCAATGATGAGAGAGAATCATCGACTATCTGTCTCCTCATGCCCCCACTGGGGATTGAGTCTGAAACCCGGGCATGTGCCCTGATTGGGAATCGAACTGTGATCTCCTGGTTCATAGGTCGATGCTCAACCACTGAGCCACACCAGCTGGGTGAGACATTCTTAACAGCTAGAAGGATCTGATAAGATTTCCAAAAGTGGTGGGACTTGCATATGTTATTTGCCTTAAGTCCCCACAGGACTTGCCTCAGGGGGTGCTCAGTGAATATGTGTAGGGTGACTGAAGTGGAGGCCCAGGGTTTAGGAAAAGCTTCCTGAGAGAGAAAATAGTATAAGCCATACAGAGAGGCATGGCAAGGATTAACTTAGTAAGTTCATTGCTAGTGGATTCATGGTTTGCAAAGGTAGATTTAGTCCTAGATATTGGATGGTCTTGAGTGAAATTCTACAGATTTAAGTTTAATGTGGGACTCAAGCAGAACATCAGATGCGTCAAAGGATCCAGCATGATTAGATATGCACTATAGGACTGTGCCTTTTATGAATTTGAGGAATGTTAGGACTGGTGGTCTGGAATCCAATACAGATACTCCTCAGGTTACTTCAGACTCAACGTACATTGTTTCGTGGTTACGTCGCCATCTTCCATTTTTTTAAAAATTTTTTTAAAATTTTTTTTGTTGATTAAGTTATTACATATGTGTCCTTATCTCCACGTTACCCCATATCCTCCCATTCATGCCTCACCCCCCTGTTGCCTGTGTCCATTGGTTAGGCCTATATGCTTGCATATAAGGCCTTTGGTTGATCTCTCCCCGCATCTCCCATTTATTTATATATAAAAAAAGTTCTGTCATTTCGATGTATGTACATATGTGCTTTATGTTTTTTATTATTTATTTACCACAAGTAAAGGTCAGGAATTGTTATCTTTCTTTTAAATTTTTTTTTTTTACTGTTTCACTTCATTACTGCTGTGTATGTGCTCCATGTGAGTGACGTAGGTGCTTATGTAGGTGGATTCAGATTTAAGGTGAAAATTGCACAGATCTCCAATGTAACCCAAGGACCTACTGTATTAGAGAATTATAGCCACTCCTCTTATAAGACTTTCAAGGAAATGTCCATGTTGGGGCTCAAACACAAAGAAAAACAAGACAATACTTTACTATTAGTTGGACAGTTGGTCCTTACCTACCAAGAGCTCTAGTAAGATGACTTGGAATGTGGCATGCAGATTAGAAGCTTAAGTAGCCTCTTCCCTAAACCTAGACCCTATTCTGAGCATGGTGTTCCTGATAGCTTCAAGGAAGGACAGACACTTTTGAGATTAATGGACTAAAATACATATGAAAGAGAATTGATGAGTGAGACAACTGGATAATTCAACCTCCACACATGAGAGAAGTTTTGGGCCACTTTGCCATTTCTTGTCCATAAAAGGAGAATTTTATGGAGCCACACTAATGGGTGTGATCATTAATCCACAGTGACTCTGCTCATTAGTAAATGCAGCCTAGGCACATGCATGGGATCTGATTCATTACATGAATGTCTCTCTTCCTGGAGAGAAGAAAAAGAAGGTACAGGAGAAAGGAGACGCTATTATTATTATCCTTTTCCCCTTTACGCTACCCCCGCCATGCCCCAGGTCTACTTAGAAGGCTTAAAGAGGAGAAGTCAGAATTTGAGCTAGGTAACTGTCCATGGGACTGAAAGGAAGGTTTGATTTCAAAGACATTGGACAATCTGATCTGATATTGGAATGAGATATAGTAGCATTGAAGATAATGATCAGTTCCCATCAAAAGTGACTGGAGGATAGGGCTGCTGCCATCAACTGAGATAAGCAATGAAGAGGCCATAGAGATTTCTGTTCTTTTGTAGTTTTTGTGTAGTATTAAAACAAACAAGCAAGCACAAAAACACATGCATCTGCTACTATCTGAGGCTACCTCAAGGCTAAGAGAAATACTTAGTTAATTAACAAGTAGTATTACAGTGTTAAAAAAAAAGAAAGAGTGAAAATCACCCTTTTTCTTTTCTTAGAGAAATAAAGACCAGGGAGGTAGACTTTTTTAGGAAGAAGTTATACTGGGTTCCTAAAACAAATGCCTGCTTGTTGGCATCCTTTTTGTGTCTCAGAGAATCTCAGAAAACATCTAAAGGGCACTAAAAACTTTTGGAAGGATTATGTCAAAAAAGGTTTTAAAAGAGGGCAGTCATAGAAATTACTCTCCAAGCAACATTTTCATAGTTAAGCAAAGAACCTTGGCTCTGGGAATTGTTTAAGCACATGAGAGGAGAGAAGTGAAGAGACCATTGTTGGTATTTAGAAAGGAGAAATAGAGGAGGAGCATTATGATTGCAGACTCCTGAAGAAAGATTCATATATGTGTATCTTAGCATTTGTCCTAGAATCACCGAAGGAGCTGGAAATGTGTGCGGTGCAAACAGCTGAGATAAGTACTGAAATGTAGTTGATATTTCAGGTTGTTATTTTAGGAAGACAAGAAAAGGGCTACAACAGACTTAGTGATTGCTAACAACTAATGTAATTTAAGAGGACACTATAGTTAAGGAGGGTCGAATCCAGGCATAGGTCAAAGGCCCCAGGGCTAGATTCTTAGGCAGCCATCAGAAACAGGAGCAGAAAATGGCAAAGATCCAAAGTTATAGTTTATATAACATGGTTGGGGGGGGGGGTAGTAAACAAAAAGGGGGTTGGCCCTGGCCAGTTTTGCTCAGTGGTTAGAGCATCGGCCTGCGGACCAAAGGGTCCTGGGTTCAATTCCGGTCAAGGGCACGTACCTTGGTTGCAGGTTTCTCTCTGACCCGGGCCCTGGTCAGGGCACATGCAGGAGACAAACAATTGATGTGTTTCTCTCACATGGGTGTTTCTCTCTGTCTTTCCCTCTCTCTTCCACTCTCTCTAAAAAGATCAATGGAAAAATATTCTCAGGTGAGGATTTACAAAAAACAAACAAAACAACAACAACAAAAACAAAACAAAAAGGGGGCTGGAACTTTGACCTGTGGCTGAGGAAATTGTAAATATTCATCATAAAAGCAGGAAGAAAGACCTTGAAAAGTGAGAGAACTGTGGTTTCATTTGAGTTCTTGTTAGAAGAAGAGCCATTTATCAGGTTGATCCCTTATAAAAGAATGAACAAGCTCTTCATGTATGTATAAGGAATGGTCCCACAGAGTAAAACAAAGAAATACAGAGCACTTGATATAGTATGCTAGCAATTGTGTAAAATAAAAGGTGTGTGGATGCCCTAGCTGGTTTGGCTCAGTGGATAGAACATCGGCCTGCAGAGTGAAGGTCCTGGTTTCGATTCTGGTCAAGGGCACATGCCCAGGTTGCTGGAGCGATCCCCAGTGGGGGGCATATAGGAGGCTGCCGACCAATGATTCTCATCATTCATGTTTCTATCTTTCTCTCCCCTCTCCCTTGATCTCTGAAGTCAATAAAAATATATTGAAAACAAATGTTTGTGGCTTTCTATATGTAACTACCTTGAACTTCTGGAAGGATCCACAAGGTTTTGTAATTTTGGTTACTGGGTTATTGGTAATGGTGGTAGTGGGGAATTGCACAAAAAGAAATAAAGGGTGGAAAGAAGACTTATATACTTATCAATTGTTATATGACCTATGGAAAATTAAAGATATACATTGTAAAAAGAGTGCATTGCTTAAAGATTTCATGTGGGAGTAAATGGGGTTTTATGTGTTGGAAAAAGTAGAGAATGAGGTGATCAGTCATCTCACATTATGGAAGGACAGATTTCATTTTAACAAGTTGTTTCAAATATGCATCATGCAAAATTACTGTTTAATGTGTGAGTTAAAAGCTTTAACTCATCAAATCAAATATGTGAAGTGAGTCTAGATTAAAGATGTATTTCCTTGGAGAATATAAATCAGTCAAAATCACCCACTTTTTGGCTCTGTGGATTTTCAACTATTTCTTGCCATCTTTAGCAGTATAGTTTAAATTCTGGGGCAAGCATAAGGGATGAACAAACTTCTTGTATGTGAAACTGTGAAGTCAATTTAGTGTGGCAATAGCTTTGTGATAGAGCTCTTCCTACCTGTAGGCGTTTTTGTTTGTTTCTCCTGGTTGGTGTCAGCAATGCTTCGGTTCAAAAACTCCCCCAAATCAACCCACAAACTCAAAGCAAACCAGAAAAAGGAAACAGAGATGACAGGGATGAAGAGAAACACTTGTACTTGACTGTTCTGCTCAGGGCAAGTTTTGCCTGAAACATTTGTACATTAAATTATAGCTTACAATACCAATTCATAGGTTCACTATAAACCTTTCTTCTGCTTGTAGCTCTTATCTCAGTCACTGGGGATGAAACCAGAAGGCGATTTTAGAGTGATGGTGTGCATGCTCTTATTATGACTGAAATCCCATTTAGGATGACCGAAAGATTGATTTGTGCAAGTCATAGATGTAACATTGACTATAAATAAGTATTGGGTTCAACCTTTGGAAGAATTGAAAATTCTGTGGGGATAGAGATTTATATTCAGGCGTTACTCTGTCAAGACAATTCTAAAACTATTGGTCATCCAAAATGTTTAACAGTGTAAAAAATGCCTCGGTTAAGTAATCATAAAGAAAATGTTAAAAAAGATTTTTAGATTTACTCCTGATTTTAGAATTTCCTCATTTTATTTTCATCCTCTACAACCACAGTGCCTCACTTCTTATCTCAGAAATAGGGGACCAATGCTGTTGTATAATGATACTAGAAGAAGCAACTTAAAAATGTTATTGCAGGCATTCTGCAAGGATAGGATATTAAAATCTTAGAAAAAAGTCAATGCAAAAAATTATGAATTGGATTTATTGCTAACTAATATTTTTACCTGTTTTCATTTGGGTTATATTCCTTAGACACAGTAATAGTTTACTATGCTGCTCTTTTTGAGGCATTCTGATTGAGAATTGAACAATGTTTATTTATAAAAGTCCTTTCATTTGTTAAACATTTCTTTTTTTATCTAAAGCTATCTTGGAGCCTTTTTCCTCTTCTCAGTTGTAAAATAGATTCATGCAAGATAGTTTTCTCTAATGCTCCAGTCTTGTTTACAATAGTAAATTCTTTTAAAATCTTGTAACTGATATTTCCAAGGGCTTACAATTAAATATTAATACAGTGAGGTTGAACTACCAAACACCAATTTCTGAAGGAAAGAATCAAATAGACAACAAGCTAGCAAATGGTGAGAGCTACTAAATACTCTGAGATTCTAGCTATTAGTCATTGGTGTTTTGGTAATTGTGATTTATTGGGGAAAGTTACAATGCTCTGAGTTCATCAAGCTTCCACTTCTGTATTGTGGCCCAAGCACACTGCTTTTGTTTGTGACATAAATCATGTCTGGACACCAAAGACTCCAGATCTGCTAACCTTTAAGCTTTCCTCCCCCGACAGCCCCATTCTTTGTGTTTCCTTATTAGGAAATCTTGTTGCTATGTTTAAATGCGTATTTTTCTCTTAAAATCAATATGGTTCAGAAATATTATTCAATATAACAATTATTAGAAGACAGGTGAGCCTCAAATTTATAGCATTTGATCACCCATGCCACCTTTTTTTTAAAAAAATCACTTTTTGGTGTCATTTTGAATCACAGTCACCTAACTCAACAATTGTGAATTTTGAAATCCTGCCAATAAGTAGTTCATTTTTTATTCTCCATAATTAAAAAATAAGCATACAAAATATTGCTTTAAGAAGCTAGGAGTTAAGACCTGCTCCTAGAATGCTTTATTTTAAGTCTTTACTTGCTAGGGTCCTTTCTGTCATTCACAGTTCACATCAAATGTCAAATCCTCAAACAGGCCTTTCCAATGCTTTCCAAAGTGGTCCTCACCATTACTCTCTATCTCATAAGCTTGTTTCATGTCAATGTGTGAAATCATCTTATCTGATTCCTTTTATATTGTCTGTATCCTCTGAGTAGAAGGAAATATCTGTGAGGGCAGAGAGCTTGCCATCCATGTTTTCAGTTATATCCTCAGCACAACCCAGGACTCAGTATGTAATGGACACAATACATACTTGAATAAATTCAATAAATAAATGAAATGGGAGTTAGCAAGAGCTTTTCCCCTGCATCTCTCTATAGAGATAATCTTGAGTATATTATTTAATCCTATTCATCTTATTTCTTTCTTTATAAAATATTGAGTCGAGTGTCATGACCTAAAAGGTTGCTTTAAGGTTGAAAAGTGTTACAGGTTTAAGTTTGAAAATTCCACTTAATTAGTATTGTTATTGCAAGAAAGCCCATTGCATTGGATTGTGTCACTGTACTGGTAGATGTCTGTAATCATCTTTCAGCTAAATTATTGTTTTCCTTCAACTTTGAGAGAAAACTGTCCTGATTTATATTTTCCCCTCTAGTGCAGCGGTTCTCAACCTGTGGGTCGCGACCCCTTTGGCAGTTGAACGACCCTTTCACAGGGGCCACCTAAGACCACCCTGCACATCAGATATTTACATTACGATTCATAACAGTAGCAACAAAAATAATTTTATGATTGGGTCACAACATGAGGAACTGTATTTAAAAGGCCAGAAGGTTGAGAACCACTGCTCTAGTGGATTCTTCCTTTCTGTTAATAACTTTGACTTGGCATCCTATCTAATAAAGAGGGGCTATGCTAATTGACCCTCACACTGTTGCAAAGATGGCGGCACCCACAGCCAATAAGGAGGGAATATGCTAATTGACTGCCATGCCCTCAAAAATGGTGGTGCTCACAGCCACAAGATGGTGGTGCCCAGTCCCCTCAGCCCCTCTGGGGCAGCAGGCATGCGGCAAGTCTGGGCCCATCCCTAGGCGGGCCCAGCCGCTCCGCATGCCTGCCTCTGGAGACCCCCAGTCTCCTCAGCCCCTCAGCTGCCCAGAGCCAGCCCGAGGTGCAGGCAAACCTCAGATGGCAGCTTCCCAGCCACCCAGGGCCGCCCAAAGCTCAGGTAACCAGGGACAGCTGAGGCTTGTGCTGCTGGCAGTGGCAGCAGCAGAGGTGTGATGGGGCATTGCCTTCCCCTGATTGCTGGGTCGCCTCCCACTCCTGAGGGCTCCTGGACTGTGAGAGGGGGCAGGCCAAGCTGAGGGACACCCCCTCCAGTGCATGAATTTTCATGCACCGGGCCTCTAGTTATGATATAAAATAAAAAGTCTGTGTAAAAGGACACTTAAGTCTGGTTGTACACTGTCAGAACCTGAACAAACAGGCTTAATGATACTGAAGTGAAGCTTGAGAGATGTTACTAAATCTCCTATTCACTTTGAGTGATCGATTGTCCTTGAATATGTACCATTCAGTGCTTCCTTCATTCAAATTCAAAGTCCAGGTTTCTGGTGATTAAAATAAATAGATGATAATAATTGGCTTTTTTCACCTCCTGTTTTTTTCAAACTATATTTTTATGTTCACATTCCTATGATACCAATTATTTTGATAACCGTACTTAAAGTAAGATAAAAAATCTAGCCTTTCTTATTCTTTCTCATGTTAATTTTCTCCTTGATACTTATCTATTTATCACCATCTAACATCACACACACACACACACACACACACACATACCCGCATATACACACAATTTATTTATCTTCATTTTTTTCTCTCTAGTAGATTATAAGTTTCACATCAAGTTTTTCATTTTCATTTTTGCCTGTTTTATTACCCATGTCTGTCACATAGCAAAAATATAATAAATATTTGTTGAATAATAAATAAATATATTTATATATAACTTTTAGATTTTTAAAATTTAATCTATTGCCAGAAAAGCAGGAACAATGCTTGCTTCTGGCTTCCCATTGTCTGTACTATTAGGTTGGAAATCTGTCAGCAAAATTGAATTTCAACAAAAATAAGTCCTCAAAAACTCAGTCACTTATATATATATATATAGATAGATAGATAGATAGATAGATAGATAGATAGATAGATAGATTTCATAGAGGAAGGGAGAGGGAAAGGAAGAAACATCTATGTGAGAGAATCATTGATTCTCTCATGCATGCCTACTGGGGATCAAGCCTGCAACCTGGGCATATGCCCTGACCGAGAATCCAAGCTGTGACCTTCCAGTTCATAGGTCGACACTCAACTACTGAGCCATGCCAGCTGGGCCTCAGTCACTGTTTTAGAGCTTAATTTTGTCACTATATGTGTTAAACCCTGCAATTTTTCCTTTGGAATAAGAATTTAAAAAATCTATAAGAAGATATTCAAATTAGTTTGTATGCCCAAAATAAGCCTTAGGAATCTGGTGAATAAGAGAGATTTTTTTTAAAAATTATGTTTCAGTGGGTATATAATGTAATGATCTCATATGAAAAGCTTTCTATTTTTTAAATCTTAGTTAATGAAGAGGAAAAAAAAATTCTCTGTATTCTCTTTACCACATCACTTCTTTGTGACTTGCCTATGAAATGGAAGAAAAGGTTTGGTTTTTATATAAGTTATAATGTCCATATGTTTTATTTTTTTTAGAATTATTTGAGCTTTTTGAATGTCATGCACCCTTTCCTTTTTCATATTTAACTGAACTCAGGAGGAAGAACATATTGAGCAGCTTTTCTTATTTTCCCTTAAATCAAATGAAGGGTTGTTCATATTTCAAGCAGGATAGGGGAGCTCTGTGAAGCATTTGTGTGTGTGTGTTTTTTTCCTCCAGAAGAACAGGGCACCCACTATTCACAAGACTCAAGAAGCAGAACAACAAAGAGAATTAATGAGCAAATTGCCAAGACTTGATAAAAATCTGAATGACCTTTCCTTCTTAGAGGAAAGGGTCACTGATCCAAAGCGTGCTATTGATACCAATGAGAAAGAAAAAATGAATACATAGACTTGTGAGAGTGAATTTTTGGTTGGTTAAACTGAAACCACCTGTTATCGCCAATTATTTTCTTTTTAGAAAAATAAAGCCAAAGTGTTAGAAACCCCAGTTTATAGAAAGCTATTTTTTGGAGTTAAATGAGCCAAAAGCAATAATTTCCTTTTCTGAAACACATCTCATCCATTTATTTTCTCACTCGTCCATTCATTCATTCCAGGGGTCCAGAGTGTACTAGACAGGCCAACCTGGAAATAATTATAGTGGTATGACAAATGTGGTAATAAAAGTGCAGACAATGAATAAATAAGGATTTGGTTAACTCTCCCTGCAGAATTTAGACAACTCTTTTGTCAGAGAGTGACATTTGAATCATGCTTGAAAGAATAAGGAGAATTTTTCCAGTAGGACAGCATGGCAAGAAAATATTTAACAAAAGGAAATGGCTTTTTCAGAAACAAAACAAAACAATCAAGATGAAAAAAAACAAAACCATGCAAGTCTCTGCTTGGTTAATGAGAAGGCATATTAGGCCATTTTCCTGACTGCTAATATTAAATCTTCTTGAACAATTGTATACCTGCTTTTCATGTTTGGCCCAACTCAGTCTCTAACAACCAAATTTAGATGAGTGTGAGGGAAAAATATTTTCAATGGGAATCATTTGTTTGAATCACTATGGTGAAGAAATGTGTTCACTCACTGGCCAGTTAAACAGCCTAAATGTTCTGCAAGCACTTCCAGGATAGCTATTCATTTCATAATGATTGGTTCTCTTGTGGGTGAAATGCTGCTGTTTCCCCATTACTGGTGATGGAATGTCTTGATTAATATCTCTCACTTTTCTTCATTCTGCCTCCTGGGTGTTTTGGCCATGGCTTCATGGGAACTCAACTGTTGCTTGGTAGAAATATTTGTACAGTTAGGACAGCTCATATATTCTTTTGGAACATATTTGTTTGCTCCTTTCACTCCCTCTGACCTCTTGCCTCCTTTCTCAGCTGCCTTTACCTCTTCCCATTACCTTCTTCCCATCTCTGCAAAAGGAATTAAGACTTGTTCATACCATGATCTTGATATTTGTTTCTCTTAATCCTTATCACTTACTCAATATTGTAGATATTATAAAAATTAAATAACTATTCAAACTCTGATTATTCTTATTAACATTTTAAATAAATATATAATCATTTGAGTTTTAAGGTTGTAATAGAAATATGTTGTGTGGAAATATAATAATGCCTTTCATTTTTTTATAATGTGTTTTCCATTATTTTGTGATGTTACATTTGATTTACCCCATCTTTATGAATTGGTATATTATGAAAAATTAAAACTCCATCTCTCCCTTTCTATAGGAATTGTCCCATCTACTTTTAAATACAAAGGGAGAGTTGGAGTTTAACTTTTCCTTCAGAGACAGAAGGAAATGATAAATGAAGTTTCAAAAAGAGAGGTTGAATTCTTCTTTTTGGCTGCACAGTTCCCATGTTCTCAGTAAGGACATGAATGATGTCTCTGTATGAGTAGTAGATCTTCTTAATCTTTCTTGGCTAGTGAGGTTCAGTGCCTCCATGAATGAACTATCAGGTAATGGGTTGGCAGTTTTGAGGAAAGAAGTGAAGTTTAGAGCATCTGCTGAGGACCATGGGAAAAATGAGTGGGCTAAGGATAAATAGAATGGCTGCTAGGGTTATCTATATATATAAAAGGCTCCATCCAATCAGAGGGAGCCTGATTCCTCATGGGGCCGAGCGATTTTACCTTTAGCCATGGGTTACTTTGTTGCTGGGGCACTGTCAGCCTCAAATCTGGTTTACTGCTGAGTTGTGGTGACTTGGCAGCCATGGTTCTCAGGTGATGAACCCCAGAACCAGAGAGGAGGGAGCCCGATTCCTCACAGAATTCCTGTGTGATTCCACCTTTGGCCATGGGTTATGTTGCTGCTGGGGCATTGTCGGCACTGAATCAGGCTTACTGCACATTTGCATTTGTGTTCCATACTCTGTACGACAGCAACTTTGCAGAGTGCCTTCTTGCACTCTGGGATTCCTATCTAGCTATCTATATAAAAGGCTAAGTGACTGGCCATACATCCGATGATTTTACTAATTTTCTTTCATCTCTGACTTCTATTATAGAGAAAGAGCAAATAGCAATATTGAAATATTTCTTCTAATTAATTTCAATGTGCACAAATCCATGCACTGAGTCACTAGTTAGTGTATAATCTTAGAAATCATTAATCAATATTGACTCTCATCATCAAAATCACTGAGTGATATTCTTCATCAGGGCTTAGTACTCTGAGAGAAAAAAACAGACAAAGGTTATAACCATTGGATCTAATAGGCTCTGATGAAGTTGAGGAGAATGTGGGTCCCTAGACCAAGTATGAGTGTGCAGGTACCAGGAGATTCATTTGATTTAAAAGCCATGGTAAAGAAAAAAAAGAAGTTGAAACCTGGCAGAACAAAGTCTGATATCCAAGGAGGAACAGGTGAGGTAGGTAAGATATAGATATGGAGGATGCTGAAACAAGAAAGATCTTGTGGATATTAGAGTCCAGCCAAAGGTGAACAGAAATTTACCCAGGACCTCTGGTGGCCCTTTTAAAAGAGTTTATTTTACTCTGACAGGCAACCTACATTCCTTTCATTTTTTTTCTTTTCTTATTCTTATTCTTTTTTTTTTTTTTTTTTTTTTTTTACTTTTTCTACACAAAACAAACAGAACAAAAATCAGATTAGATTTGTTTGGCCTAAAGTATCAAGAACAATAGGATCATTTATTGTGAGTAACATTTCCAGAAGCCTCCTAATTCATTTATTAAAGAGAAACAGTATGTACATTGCTATTCATTAACAAAATAAAGGTTAATGTCCCTCATGAAATCTTTAAAAATTTTACTGCCAACTTATTGTAATGATGTTTTTCTAGGTCTAGACATTCTGGAAAATATAGCTCCTAGTAAAAATCCTAAAAGCCTTCAAGAGAGAAAATTCCAGATTTCCAACTGGAGTGCATCCCTGAAGCTGATTAAACACTCATATCAAAGGAACACCTACCCATATGTAAAAAACTGACCATCAGTCACATTTTTGAAGGTAGAAGATTAAGGAAACAGAAATCCCTGAGGGTGACTAAATGTTACTGCTAACTTCAAAATACTCTTAGTTTCAGTTATTTTTTCAAGATGTCATAAAATCCTGCAGTCATTCCAATCATTTCATGCCTAAAGTTTTCTCCATTGAAATAACATGTTTTTCAGGAAATGTTACAAAAGGAATGAATAGAAGTTCCATTAAACATCTGCAGAAGATCTGTGAGATTAAAAGACTTGATTGCTTTGTGGTATGTTTATTCCTTTCTCCTGCTGGAGTTCCTTATGACACATGCATTTTCTTCATGGGAAAAATAACCACAGTGCTTTGAAGTATATCTAACTTCAGGAATTACACCTGTTTACATTGTCAAATATGATCCTCAGAAAAATGATTATTTAGCCAGTGGTTCTCAACCTTCTGGCCCTTTAAATACAGTTCCTCATGTTGTGACCCAACCATACAATTATTTTCGTTACTACTTCATAACTGTAATGTTGCTACTGTTATGAATCATAATATAAGTATCTTATATTCAGGATGGTCTTAGGCGACCCCTGTGAAAGGGTCGTTCGACTGCCAAAGGGGTCGCGACCCATAGGTTGAGAACCGCTGATTTAGACCAATGGTGGGTTCATTGATCAGTGTTATTAATTTCAAGCAACAGAAATAAACTAATGTAAGTAATACACTTTATTAGGTAATAGGTGGCATATCATAGATTCTCCAAGAGGATCAGAGAACAGGCTTTGGGAAAGCAGCCAGGGACAATATTTTAACTGAGTCCCAGAACTAAATACATAAACCATCATGGCAGGCTACAGACAGAGTGGCTGGGACCATCAACATCATTGCTGGGCACTTGTGGCCTGCAAACTGGATGCAAGTCATAATTCTATTGCCCAGACCTCCCCTTCCTTCACCTTCCTTCTCATTTCATTTCTTTTTCTTTTTAAATCCTCACCCAAGGATATTTTTCTATTGATTTCTGGAGAGAGTGGAGGAGAGAGGGAAAGACATGGAGAAATATCAATGTGAGAGAAACACATTGATTGGTTGCCTCCTGCACGAACCCAGATCAGGGCCCAGGCCAGAGAGGAGCCTGCAACTGAGGTATGTGCCCTTGACTGGAATCAAACCGAGGACCCTTTGGTCCGCAGGCCAATGTTCTATCCACTGAGCCAAAACGACTAGGGCTGGACTCTGTTTTCTTGCATCCCCATCTCCAGATTGAAAGTTCAGAGAAGGTACATCTGATCAGAGGAGACTAGGTTCTGCATTAATGTCCTAGCTTCAAGGGATGCTGGTATTCTCCAATTCTATATTGGAAGGTACACTGTTCTATAAGATAGGCATGTATCTTAGACATAGGAAGGATGATTGATTCATAGGTGGGCAAAAGAATAAAAAATACCTGCAATAGTTGTTATATTTTGATAAACATATAATATGCTTTAATATATGTATATATTACATATATAATGTTTATGTGTTCTAATATATAGATTATATATATATATTAACTATAATTTCACTTTACTACAGTACTCATTAAAATGTCTCTAAATTCTCTTTCAGTATCTTCTCCCATCTCTCTCCCAAATATACTCTGTGTTCTCCTAATATGACAAACATGGTATGGTAATGTCATACATTTATTTGTTTGCTTAAATATTTATTCATGTTCCAATTACTGTGTTAGTTATTGAATTCTCGGTGACGAGTGAGAGCATCATCATCTAATGAAGGAGACAAATTAGACAAGTAAACAGGAATTGTAAAAAAAATCAATCAGGCCACTCCTCTAGTGAAAGCTTCTAATGGCTTCCCATGTAATTAAGCATAAAAGCTAACGTCCTTCTGAGGGCCCACAAGGTCCTACAAAGTCCAACCCTGACCTCTTCACTCTCAGAACTCATTTTCTGCTTGTCTCACCATGGGTCGCTCATTTGGTCCTAGCCATTCTGATTTCCTTAAGCTCCCTAAACACAAAGCCATGTTCCCACCTCAGTGCTTTTGAACTGGTTATTCCTTCTGCCTGGGATATACTTCTCTAGATATTCTAGCTAATCCATCACCACCTTTAAATTCCACTTAAATATCACCTTTCTAAGATTACCTGAACCACCCTACTTAATGCAACTCTCCCCATCTCCCCACATTGGTATTCCTGAACCCCTCTGCAACCTGCTTTGTTTTTTCCATTGTACTTATAACCTTCCATATTATTGGCTTGTTTACTGTTTTATCCCAAGTGCTTATTACATGGCCTGGAACACAGTAGGCACTTAATAGATATTTTTTGACTAAATAAACAAAGGAAAGAAGTGAGTTTAGTGCAAAGAATTGGGAAAGAAATAAGCAGACAAAAGAGAATGAGATCAACTAGGAAATAAGAGAAGAGCCTGAGAGGTAAGTGTTCTAGGAAATAGGAAGTGTTCTCCAGTGCTTCTCAGAATTGTAATATGATGAGGACAAAAAGGTGTTTATTGATTTTGGCAACAAGTAACTCATTAAGGACATTAACAATAGTGGTTTCAGAGGAGTGAGATTAGATTGGAAAGAGGAAAAGAAAAATTGGAAGTGAGAAATATGGACCTTAAAGGGAACAGAGGTGTTTTTATAGGAAGATTTTGTTTTAATTATAAAGGAAGTAAAACATGTTGACTATATTCTAAAAATCAGGAGGGAGAGCAATACTTGATGCAGGAAAAAGCAGATGTAGCCAATGGGCTAAGTCCTTGCTAAGGCAGGGGAAGGGAAGAGGGAGGAGACTGAGTCCTGAGAGAAAACGCTTTGTCCTGAGACAAGAGGAAAGAAGCAGAAAAGGGGAGCAGATGCACACTGGGTACCACTGGGTATTTTTTCTGTTCTCAGCTGGGCTCACTCACCTGTGTAATTTGCTGCTAGACTGTGAGTTCTTTGCTTCTATCTGTCTTCTCATCACCTGATACTCAACATAGTCTTGCTGAAAAAAGGAAGAATTGGTGGTGACTTTAGGTAATGGAAGCCATGAGGATAGATGAGCTTATCAGTGATTGTGTCTATTACTCTGGTGGCCAATATAATAACTCTAATAACATGTGGCTATTAAAACAAATTAATTTACTTAAACTTAAATATAATTAAAATGAATTTAATTTATTTTAAATAAAAATAAATTAAAAATCTGGTTCATCAGTCACACTAGCCATATTATTTTTTAAATCCTCACCTGAAGATATTTTTCCATTGATTTTTAGAGAGAGGGGAAGAGAGAGAGGAAGACAGAGAGAAACACATCAATTGGATTGGTTGCCTCCTGCATGCATCCTGACCAGGGCCCGGCCAGGGAGGGGCCTGCAACTGTAGTATGTGCCCTTGACTGGAATCAAACCGGGGACCCTTCAGTCTCCAGGTTGATGCTCTATGCACTGAGCCAAACTGGATAGGACACTAACCATGTTTTAAGAATTCAATTGACACACCTGGCTACCTTATTAGAAAGCACAGAGATAGATACTTTTCATCATAGCAGAAAGTTCAGTTGGACAGTTCTGGAATGATAGAATAAGAAGTTGTGGGGGAAAAGGGCCTAGGGACAATGTATGGAAGTTACTGACAGAGTTTCACCATAGAGGAAGATGAGATAGGAGAAGAACAATCAGAGTTCTAGGAAGTGGGCCATGGAGATAACCTTCCACAAGAAGTCCAGTAGGTTATAGGACAAAAACAAAAAATTGCTACAAGAAATTAGATGTGAATGGAAAATATATGATGCTATATTTTTATATAAGGGTGTGCAAAAGTAGGTTTACAGTTGTTTGTATGCAAAATACTATAATAATTAATTAATAATAATACAAGAATAAACTGTTTTGCATACTCACCACTCTAAGCCTACTTTTGTACACTCCTGTGTACAAATATATATATAGAAGATAGTAGGAGGAAAGGTAAAAAAGAGTTAGACTACAGCAAAGTGGTAGGGCTGAGTGAGAGATATTTTTCTGCTGGCGACCAAGATCAACAGTAATTGATATAAATGTAAGGAGGCTGGCAGAAGGCTGACCAGGACTCCTTTTGATATTCACAGGGTGAATATCTACATTTTATTACCTGCTGCTGACTCAATGGCCTAAAGCATACTCCCCCAAGACCTGGCAATCTTACTGTTTGCTAAATATTACCATTGATATGTCTGTTTGCATTCCTAAAGGCAATTGTGTATTCTAGCTAATAAAAGCAGCTGGGAAAGGAGCAACAGGGAGAACTTGACTTCTTTAGTTGAGTTATTCTCTGGTTCCTCCGGTGATTATAAAAATTAATATTCCGTCTTGTGTGTATCATTTGCGCGTCAGCCCTCCCTCCAAGTCTTTGAACTGACAAAAGCCACACTGGCCGTGGACTCTTGCATTTTTCTTTCATTTGGAATGGGAGAGTGGTATATTTGTGGATAGAGAGAAGTTCTACAGAAGAAATGATTGAAGAGGGGAAAGCATGGAAATCATCAATAATGCAAATTTCAGTGTTTGGAAGCAACACTGGGATCTAGGGGATGAGTATTAGAGTTCCTGCTTTGTTTTTAGCTCTATTCTAGGTACTAAGAATTCACTATGAGCAGATAGAAAAACTGGTCTTATGAAGTTTATATTCTGGTTTTGGAGACAGACAGTGAACAAGGTATGTAAATGCATAGCATGTCACAGAATGATAAGTACTAGCACTGTAACCCACTGTAGGGAATGGAAATATTGCTGTCAATAAAATCATTAAAATATCTTTCTACTCTGCACTAAAAATCTAGCAATGTGCTTTTAATTTGCATATTATTTTTAGTCTTATTTTACTGACACTGTTGAGTGGAAAATATTACTAGAATCCTATAGAAATTTGCCTGTTAATTTTATGAATTTTGTGAACTTATAACTAACTTAAAATTTTTTATTATTCATGGAAAAAGTCACATAACTTGAAAACCCGATGGTAAATTGCTAAAGGACCCAGAAGACTATGAACTTGTGTAATTAAAGGAGTCAAAAAGAAAGGGTGTTTCAGTTACAGAAAAGAGTCCCATGTTATGTTCTTAAATCTAAGGGAGTCAGTAGAGCATTTCAAAATTTTTGTTCAGTTTTCCTTTAGTTAGGAAAAATGAATCTACACTAATAAAAGACAAAGATGCTAATTGACTGTACCTTCGCTAAAGCCCTAAGCCACACCCACCAGCCAATCAGAGCGACTATATGCAAATTAACCCAACCAAGATGGCGGCCGGCAGCCACAAGCTGGAGCCAGCAGGAGGCTTGGTTGCCCGGATGATGGAGGAAGCCAAGCTTCCTTCCAGCCCTGAGCTGGCTGAGGCTTCCGCTCATGGCAACAAAGTTTCAATTATAGAAGACAAATAAATCCCAGATGCCTGCTTCCAGCCAGCCTCCACTGGGAGCTTGGGTGGCTGGGGGTTGTGGCCAGCCTGCAAACAGCCATCAGCCCCTCACCCAGGCTGGCCACACCCTCATGGGGTGAGGGTCCCCGCTGGGGGACTTAGCAAGTCTAAAAATGGCCTTCAGCCCCTCACCCAGACTGGCCAGGCACCTGAGCAGGAACCCCCACCTTGAAGGAACTATGGCCAGCCTACAAACGGCTCTCAGCCCCTCACCCAGGATGGCCAGGCACCCCAGTGGGGACCCCCACACTGAAGGGGCTGTGGTCAGCCTGCAAACAGCCATCAGTCCCTCACGCAGGCTGTCCAGGCACCCCAGGGAGAACCCCAACCTGAAGGGGCTGTGGCCAGCCTGCAAACAGCCCTCAGCCCCTCACCCAGGCTGGCCAGGCACCCCAGGGGGGGACCCCCACTCTGAAGTGTCTGTGGCCAGCCTGCCAACAGCCATCAGCCCCTCACCCAGGATGGCCAGGCACTCCTATATAATAAAAGGGTAATACGCAAATTGACCCTAACAGCAGAACGAGTGGGAATGACTGGTCACTATGACACACACTGACCACCAGGGGGCAGATGCTCAATGCAGGAGCTGCCCCCTGGTGGTCAGTGCGCTCCCACAGGGGGGAGCTCTGCTCAGCCACAAGCCAGTCTGATGGCTGCCAATACAGCGGTGGTGGTGGGAGTCTCTCCCGCCTCCTCAGCAGCGCTAAGGATGTCCGACTGCAGCTTAGGCCTGCTCACCACTGGCAGGTGGACATCCCCCGAGGCCTCCTGGGCTGCCAGAGGGATGTCTGACTGCCAGCTTAGGCCCGTTCCCCCAGGGAGCGGGCCTAAGCCAGCAGGTGGTCATCCCCTGAGGGGTCCCGGATTACGAGAGGGCACAGGCCAGGCTGAGGGACCCCTCTGAGTGCACAAATTTTTGTGCACTGGGCCTATAGTATATTCATAAGACTCTAAGGTGACTCAGAAAAAATTAAAAATTTTAAAATGTATTTTTCAATTTTAGAGATTTTATTAGAAGTTAAATTGGTAACAAAACGAGCCAACATTTAAATACTGATACTTATTTAATGTCATCTGAAAGATTCATCACTTGATAGTCATGTTGAAATGAAAGGTAGATAACTTTTCCTGAACAATTGAGGTTGTGGGGTGCTGTAAAACTAATCAGGTATCATTTTCTCTGAGAAGCAGTGGTAGATTTTTATAATTTAGTAAACATGCTGGAAAATTTCACAGAAATGACTAGAAGGAAAAAAAATAATACATCTGGAATTTTTGTAGCATATATCTGGAGATCAGGATCTGAAAGAACTTTCGATGGAGTAAATGAGTACCTGACTGGAAGATCCAGTCCTCAAATATTTCCAACAGGCTTGTCTAGTTCTGTCTCTATTGTAAAATTCCATCAATAGCAATTCATTTCTTTGTTTGAGCTTTGTGCTCAAACATTGGTTTGTGCTCAAACATTGGTTGTCTATTCTCACTACTATGTACTACCGCTCATTGCTGCTCTTTCAAGCATCCATGATTTTCCAAACCTTATTTACTGCTCTAGACTTATTCCAACAAGTCTACTGCATATAATACTAATAGTAATAATAATAATTTAATTATAGTGAAGGATGTCATCTATGAATGGGTTATATACACTATATCAGGGGTCCTCAAACTTTTTAAACAGGGGGCCAGTTCACTGTCCCTCAGACCGTTGGAGGGCCGGACTATAGTTTAAAAAAAAACTATGAACATATTCCTATGCACACAGCGGCGGCAAAAACACCCAGCGGGCCAGATAAATGTTTTTGGTGGACCACATGTGGCCTGTGGGCCGTAGTTTGAGGACCCCTGCTTAGGAACTAGACTTAGAACTTTCAAACATGATTCCATTTTATTCTCTCAAGTCTATGAGGTTTACAGAGGAGAAAACCAAGGCATATTAAGTATAAGTAACTCACCCAGGATATCTTGGCTTTTAAGAAGATTTGTGACCTAAATCCAGATCTGTCTGATGTGAACGTGCTTGCTTTAATCCTTACCTTACACTAATATCCCGCTCAGATGAGATGGTCCAGGGGGATTTCAAAATCAACTACAGCCAAATATCTCATTTTATTCTTCTCAGTATCCCTCTTCTCCCATGTTTTTGATCCTAATTAAGGATCCCACTATCCACTTGAACACTTTAGACAGAACCTAAGCACTGGGACAGCTTCATGGACATGTCACCTGAGCAGTTGCATGATCTTCAACTTGGAAGGGCCCTGTGCTCAGCTGTTGCTCTCTTCAACTTTTTTATAATTTTTGAACAATTTTATTTTTCACTGGGCTCCACAATTATGTAGCCAGTCTTGTGTGGGGTTGTCTTTGATTTTTTTCCTTCTTTTGATACATTCTTCTCACCGCTTCCTTTATCTCTAAGTAGTAAATCCTGCTGGGTGGAGTCTCCTTATTAAGTCCCACTTGAACCTCTCCCCTCTTCATACCAAATTTCTCTGCCTTAGTTTAGGTCCTCATCATGCTTTTTCTATATTATCATAGAGTCTCTTTCTTTCTGTTTCCAGTCTCAATTCCTATGATAAGTCCTGCACATTATTTCCAGAAGAAATTCTTTAAAAATGTACGTGTTTGTTTGCAACCCCCCAGCGACTTCCTACTTCCTGTTGGAATAAAGTTTAAACTCCTTTTTATAGCATGTAGGTTCTCAAAACTATGCCCTTTGTCTGTTTCCTTGGTAGCATCTCTTACCACCTCTCCACTCACTCCCTGTTTTCCAGCCAAGTTGATATGAACAAGGGCAATTTCACCGTTTTATGCTTATATACTTGATGTTCCTCATTCCTGGGGTCATCTTTCCTCCCTTAACTCTCATGATTTAGACTCAGCTTATCTTCTCAGGAAAAGGCTTTCCAGGACTGTCTCTGCTTTTTTCCAAACACAACTGATTATGTCATTCCCTATAGAACCCAGGACTTTTAATACACCTTTATTAGAGATTTGAAGCAAGCACTTACATTAGGCTAAGCCATAGGAATGGTTGTTTTGGTGAGTCCAAAACGGTGGTATATCTGCACATTTCTGTGGTTAGTCCTCTATTTTGTTGCAACTCTTAATACTGTCATTTGATTACTAGTGGCCCAGTGCACAGATTCATGCACATTGAAAGGAAATTAATTAGAAGAAATATTTTAATATCACTATCCACCCTTTCTCTATAATAGAAGTGTCAGAGATGAAAGAAAATTAGTAAAATGTATATGAAAATAGTATATAAATTGATTAATAAATAAATAATAACAACATGATATAACAACAACAAAGACATGATATAAAAACAACATTGCTGAAAACAATGACTGATCAATTGATTAAACTGATTCCAATATCTCCCTGTATACTACATTAAGACTAAAAACACTTTCAGAGTGCTTGACTAATTTTTCTCGTGATGAAGTATTTACAACTGTAACTTTAATGTCACACGCTCTTCAAACTCGAGAGAAAGCAACATATAACTGACCATGTCTGAAAATGGGTTCAGGTAGGAATATTCCTATTCTGTCTAGAGTTTATCCTTGTGATTTATTAATAGTCATAGCAAATCCTGGCATCACAGGAAACTGTCTTCAAATTAATTTAAATGGAGGGGGAAGCAAGATGGCGGCGATATAGGCAGACGCGTCCCAGGTCTTGTCCCGGAGCAAACGGAGTAAGCAGCTGAAACTAATAACACCCACCCCGAATTGGCAAATTTACTCAGCTGGTGAGACGGCGTGCAGCCTGGAAGGGCAGACCTCCCCTGGAAAGGTTAAAAACCAGGGATCTGGGCAGGAAAGTTTGCCAGACCTGAGCCCAGAGGGTCGGAGGGAGACCGCATGGCAGACAGCCGCGTCTCTTGGGACAGACACAGACCCTGACCAGGGTAAGGAGTTCCGCGGGTTTGCTGGCGCCAGGAGATTTGAGATTTGGATTTTGTGATTGCGGAGAACTGAGACTAAAGGGGGCATCCTGAGGAACTGATCAGACCATGCAGTGCCCATAAGAGAGGAGCGTTTCCCAGACCATGCAGTGCTGGTAAGAGGAGCGTTTCCCAGACCGGTAAGAGGAGCGTTTCCGCGGCCGGCCGGCGTTTGTCTGTTTCTTTGTTTTCACTGAACCCTGCTCATAGGACAGTTCGGATACAGACACTCACCTGTGCTGAAGAGAGGGTGAAGGTGCAGACGAGGGGAATCTGGGGAGAGGCTGAGGAAAGAGGGGAAGCCGGAGGAGGTGGCAGCAAATTGAGTGCTGAGACCCCCCTGGGCCCAGGACTGGGGCAGCCATTCCTCCAGAGGGTGGAATTCCTCCCCCCAGCCCCCCAGGCAAGGAGCACAGCCACACCCAGATTCCACCCTGTATGAGATAAAGGACTAAAACAAGCTGATTAGACCCTGGGAGTTACCAGGGTCTGGCCTATAGAGGGATTTTCAGTCCCACCAACAACACAGAGCAGGGTAAGGATTAAAAAAGGATAGAGAAGCTGTATAGCCTCAGAGGCCAACCCAAAAACACTGCCACCCAGAGGCTGAGCCACAAACTGACTCTTAGGGGAATACAAATTAAGGCAGACTGGATCACAAATACGGCCTGCTTTAAAATCAGGACTGTGATTTACAACACGGAGGAACAGTGTAATGCAGGCAAATTCAACACTCTCCTAAATACCTGGCAGGACTAAGGCGAACCAGGCTGAAGAGTAGAAGAACCGAAAGACCATCACTACTGCAAATTTTTTCTTTTTCTTTTTCTTTTTAATTTTTTCACCTTTTTACTAAGAAACCAATTTTTTTTTTCTCTTTTTCTTCTTTTTCCATCACCTGATTTTACCCTTTCAATTACCACATTTTTATTTTTAACCAGTATTATTACTCCTACCATTTTACCATTTTTTAAAGTGCCATTTTATTTTCTCTTTATTTTCTTTTGGGATTAGTGTTCTCCATTCTATTTTCATCGTTCCTTTAGCATTAATTTTCCCTATCTCAATTCCACCTCTTTGCTAAAACCCTCTTCCTTACTTTTCCCCTTTTGGTGTCCTGTTTCTCTTACCCTATTCCTGCTCCAGACTTTCCCAATTCCCTCTTTTTACCCCCTGTCTAATTCCACCCTACTTATATATCCTATTTCCAATCTACTGCTCTAAATCCTTATACACCTATTCTTTATCCTTCTTCACTTTCCAACCATTTTTTTTTCTCTCTTATCTTTCTATTGTTTTCTTGATTGTTGAATATATTGGGCTTTTTTTTTTTTTTTTTTTTTTTTTAAATTTGTTTGTTTGTTTTGTTTTGTGTTTTTTCTTCTTTTTTAGGACTGGTTGTGAGGTTGTTTTTCTTTTTCTTTTTCTTTTTCTTTTTTTTTTTCTGCTGGTTTTTCCCTTCCCTCCCCCACCCCACCCCAGTTATTTTTGTGCTTCTGTTTTCCCTTACCCCTCTGGATATTATTGGTGGTTTGTAGTTTGCATTCATCTCCAGGGATCTGTTGCTGGAATTTGTTGAGATTAGTGGCAGTTCTATTGGAGTTTGCTCCTCATACGGGGAGTCTCTTCCCCACTTCTACTTCATTCTCTTTTTTCGCTCTCTTTTTTTCCCCCCTCTTTTTTCCCAATTCTATTTTTGCACTCCTTTTTTGTTTGTTTTTTTCTTATTTTTCTTTTCTGTTCTCTCTTTTATCTTCTTCTCTTCTTTCTCCCTTATCCCCTAATTCTCTTAATTCGGGTGGTCACCTTTATTTGGAGTTATTAATATTGTGAATATACTTGTGTTCAGTGCCTGGTACGTTGTGCCTTGCTCTGTTGTATTTTGTGCCTTTAAATCAACGCAGCAGATCCAAGCAACAGCAGCCCCCTGATCACCGCAGCCTCCTGATCACCACAGCCTCCTGATCACCACACCCTCTGTCTGTGGAACAGCAACTGTACGTGAAGCCTCCCCCCACCAGCCAGAAGAGCCAACACAGCTGTGAACAACACCCACCAGAGGAGCTGCTGCCAACTGGAAAGCAGCTGCTACCGCAACCGTCTGAGCAGCAACCACAACCCAAGGAGCCCCTGCCACCCAGGGAGCAGCCACTGAACACCTCAACATCTACATATGTCAGCAAGATCAAACATGGGTAGGCAAAGAAACCCCCAAAGGAAAGAAAAGGAGGACTCGCCAGAAAAGCAGCTAAGTGAGACAGAGATATGCAACATGACGGAAAAAGAATTCAGAATAAGGTTCCTAGAGTACATGCACCACATGTTCAAGAAGCAAGAAGAAACAGATGAAAAACTCAACTACTTATGCAAGAAGCTAGAAGAAACAGATGAAAAAATCAACAACTTAAGTAAGTCCCAAGAAGAAATGAAGAGTGACATAGCTTCAATAAAAAACTCCATTGAAAGTATCAACAGCAGACTGGGAGAAGCGGAGGACCGAATTAGTGAATTAGAAGACAAGGAAGCAAAACACACTCAAACTGTACGGCAAATGGAGAAAAAAATTAAAAGACAGGAGGAGAGCCTAAGGGAGCTTTGGGACAACATGAAACGAAACAACATACGAATAATAGGGGTGCCAGAACAACAGAAAGATGAACATGGATTAGAAAACCTATTCGAAGAAATAATATCAGAAAACTTCCCAGAGGTGGGGAAGAAAAAAGTCACACAAGCCCAGAGAGTCCCAAACAAGGTGAACCCGAAAAGACCCACACCAAGACACATCATAATTACCATGGCAAATGTTCAGGATAAAGAGAGAATCTTACAGGCTGCAAGAGAGAGACGGAAAGTAACATACAAGGGATCTCCCATTAGATTATCAAATGATTTCTCAACAGAAACACATCAGGCCAGAAAAGAATGGACGGAAATCTACAAAGTGATGCAAAGCAAAGGACTGAATCCAAGAATACTCTATCCAGCAAGGCTATCATTCAAAATTGAAGGGGAAATAAGAAGCTTCACAGACAAAAAAGGGCTAAGGGAGTTTATCACCACCAAGCCAGCCATGCAAGAAATGCTAAAGGGACTGGTGTAAAAAGAAGAAATATCAAGCTCAGAAAGAAAACAGCCACACACACACACACAAAAAGAAATGGCTACAAACAAATACCTTTCAATAATAACTTTAAATGTAAATGGACTAAATGCTCCAACCAAAAGACATCGAGTGGCTGAATGGATAAAAAAACATGACCCATACATCTGCTGTCTACAAGAGACCCACCTCATTAGAAGTGACTCACACAGACTGAAAGTGAAGGGATGGAAAAATATCTTTCACGCAAATGGAAAGGAAAAGAAAGCTGGGGTAGCAATACTTATATCTGACAAAGTACATCTCAAAGTGAAGGCCATAACCAGAGATAAGGAAGGCCACTTCATAATACTAAAGGGATCAATACAACAAGAAGATATAACCCTGGTAAACATATATGCACCCAATGCAGGAGCACCCACATACATAAGAAAACTTCTGGAAGATATCAGGGGAGAGATCGACAACAATACAATCATAGTAGGGGACTTTAATACACCACTGACATCACTGGATAAATCCGCTAGACAAAAACTCAGCAAAGAAACAGCAATCCTAAATGACTCACTAGATCAGATGGACTTAATTGACATCTTCAGAACACTTCACCCCACAGCTGCGGAATATACATTCCTCTCAGGTGCTCATGGGACATATTCAAAAATAGACCACATATTGGGTCACAAGCAAAGTCTCCACAAATTCAAGAAGATTGAAATCATAAAAAGCTTCTTCACAGACCACGATGGCATAATGTTAGAAATAAACTACAATAAAAACAACCCAAAATACTCAAACACTTGGAAGCTGAATAGCATGTTATTAAATATTGATTGGGTTACCGATGACATCAAAGAAGAAATTAAAAACATCCTGGACACTAATGACAATGAAAACACAACAATCCAAAACCTCTGGGACACAATGAAAGCAGTCCTGAGAGGGAAGTTTATAGCTCTACAGGCCTATCTCAAAAAACAAGAAAAAATGGTAGTCAATCATCTAACTCTACAACTCAAAGAATTAGAAAGAGAGCAACAAGAAAACCCCAGAGTGAGCAGAAGGAAGGAGATAATAAAGATTAGAGCAGAAATCAATGAAATAGAGACCAAAAAAACAATACAGAAAATCAATGAAACCAAGAGCTGGTTCTTTGAAAGGATAAACAAGATTGACAAACCCCTAGCCAGGCTCACCAAGAAGCAAAGAGAGAGGTCCCAAATAAACCAAATCAGAAATGATAGAGGCGAAATAACAACAGACCCCACAGAAATACAAATGATTGTTAAACAATACTACGAGCAACTCTACTCCAACAAACTGGACAACCTGGAGGAAATGGACAAATTCCTAGAAAAATACAACATTCCAAAACTCAATCAGGAAGAATCTAAAAACCTCAATAGGCCAATAACTATGGAAGAAATTGAAGCAGTCATCAGAAAGCTTCCAGCAAACAAAAGCCCAGGGCCAGACGGCTTCACAGGGGAGTTCTACCAAACATTCAAGGAAGAACTAAAACCTACCCTCCTCAGACTACTACAAAAAATTCAAGAGGAAGGAACGCTTCCAAGCTCATTCTATGAAGCCAGCATCACCCTAATACCAAAACCAGGTAAAGACATCACAATGAAAGAGAATTACAGGCCAATATCCCTCATGAACATAGATGCCAAAATCCTCAACAAAATCTTAGCAAATCGGATCCAGCAGTACATCAGAAGGATCATACACCATGACCAAGTAGGATTCATCCCAGAGATGCAAGGATGGTACAACATCCGTAAATCAATAAATGTGATACATCACATAAACAAATTGAAAGAAAAAAACCACATGGTCATATCAATTGATGCAGAAAAAGCATTCGACAAAATCCAACACCCATTTTTGATAAAAACTCTCAGAAAGGTGGGAATAGAAGGATCATACCTCAACATAATAAAAGCCATATATGACAGGCCCACAGCCAACATCATACTCAATGGACAAAAACTAACACCATTTCCCCTAAGAACAGGAACAAGACAGGGATGCCCACTCTCACCACTCCTGTTCAACATAGTACTGGAAGTATTAGCCATTGCAATTAGGCAAGAAGAAGGAATAAAAGGCATCCAAATTGGAAAAGAGGAAGTAAAACTGTCCTTATTTGCAGATGACATGATATTATACATACAAAACCCTAGAGACTCCATCAAAAAGCTACTAGACTTAATACATGAATTTGGCAATGTAGCAGGATACAAAATTAACCCCAAGAAATCTGAGGCATTTCTATACACCAACAGTGAACTTTCAGAAAGGGAGATCAGAAAAACAATCCCATTTACCATCGCACCAAAAAAATTAAGATACCTAGGAATAAACTTAACTAAAGAGGTTAAAGACCTCTACTCAGAAAACTACAGGACATTGAAAAAAGAGATAGAGGAAGACATAAACAGATGGAAGAACATACCATGTTCTTGGATTGGTAGAATCAACATCATTAAAATGTCCATACTACCCAAAGCAATCTATACATTCAACGCACTTCCCATTAAAATACCAATGGCCTTCTTCAAAGATCTAGAACGAACTCTCCAAAAATTCATCTGGAATAAAAAAAGACCCCGAATAGCTGCAACGATCCTGAGAAAGAACAAAGTAGGTGGGATCTCAATGCCAGATATCAAGCTGTATTACAAAGCCACTGTTCTCAAAACTGCCTGGTACTGGCACAAGAACAGACATATAGATCAGTGGAATAGAATAGAGAGTCCAGAAATTAGCCCGAACCAATATGCTCAATTAATTTTTGACAAAGGAGGCATGAACATACAATGGAGCCAAGATAGTCTCTTCAATAAATGGTGTTGGGAAAATTGGACAGACATATGCAAGAAAATGAAACTAGACCACCAACTTACACCATACACAAGAATAAACTCAAAATGGATAAAGGACTTAAATGTACGACAGGAAACCATAAAAATTCTAGAAGAATACAAAGGCAACAAAATCTCAGACATATGCCAAAACAATTTCTTCACTGATACAGCTCCTAGGGCAGTTGAAACTAAAGAGAAACTGAACAAATGGGACTACATCAAAATAAAAAGCTTCTGCACAGCAAAAGAAACCATCAACAAAACAACAAGAAAACCCACCTCGTGGGAAAACATATTTGCCAATGTCATATCTGATAAGGGCCTAATCTCCAAAATTTATAGGGAACTCATACAACTTAACAAAAAGAAGATAAACAATCCAATCAAAAAATGGGCAAAGGATCTAAATAGACACCTTTCAAAAGAGGACATTCAGAAAGCCAAGAGACATATGAAAACATGCTCAAAGTCACTAATCATCCGAGAGATGCAAATCAAAACAACAATGAGGTACCATCTCACACCTGTCAGAATGGCCATCATCAACAAATCAACAAACGACAAGTGCTGGAGAGGATGTGGAGAAAAAGGAACACTTGTGCACTGCTGGTGGGAATGCAGACTGGTGCAGCCACTATGGAAGGCAGTATGGAGGTTCCTCAAAAAATTGGAAATGGAACTCCCATTTGACCCTGTGATCCCACTACTAGGAATATATCCCAAGAAACCAGAAACACCTATCAGAAAGGATATATGCACCCCGATGTTCATAGCAGCACAATTCACCATAGCTAAGATCTGGAAACAGCCGAAGTGCCCATCAGTAGATGAATGGATTAGAAAGCTGTGGTACATCTACACGATGGAATACTATGCTGCTGTTAAAAAGAAGGAACTCCTACCATTTGCAACATCATGGATGGAACTGGAGAGCATTATGCTAAGTGAAACAAGCCAGTCAATGAAGGAAAAATACCACATGATCTCACTCATTCATGGATAATAAAGACCATTACAAACTTTTGAACAATAATAGATACAGAGGCAGAGCTGCCTCAAACTGATTGTCAAACTGCAGTGGGAAGGCCAGAGAGAGTTGGGGGGCAGGAGGGAGGGGAGTAAGAGATCAACCGAAGGACTTGTATGCATGCATATAAGCATAACTAATGGACATAAGACACTGGGGGGTAAGGGAGGGTAGTGGTTTGTCAAGGGCGGGGGGGGGGGGGGAAAGGATACTTATGTAATACCCTTTGTAATACTTTAAGAGGAAAATAAAAAAAAAATATGAAAATGCTTTGAAAAATAAATCTTTGGCTAATAAAAACAAAAAAAAAAAACAAAAACAAAAAAAAAAATTAATTTAAATGGGAGGCCAGTGTCAGACGGGAATGCTGGCTTCTTTAGGCTTCAGAGGTACGCTGTACCAATAGTTGGTCTTCAGACATATTCTGTCGACGCCACTGCTTTCTTTCAGCTTCAGAATGTCAACAAAAACAACCAAATTCACGATCAACAATGACAGATTAAAACACACACGTGCGATTGGCGCCAGAGAGAGCTTTATATGTATCATGCATGCGCAAGTCAACGTTTATTTTTAACATCATATGTACTGGCTGGTTGGTCAGATGGTCGGATGTATATATGATTGGTCACTTAGCCTTTTATATATATAGATGAGTTAGGAACAGAGACTGAATTGTGTCCTGCCTCTATCCTTGAGGATAATTCCTGGCACAAAACAGTTGCATGAACTTCATGGAAGGAACAACAAATCACAGCACATTGTGAGGACACAGTAACTTGAATTGGAAATGCTCATTTATAATTATACAATTCTTTCCTCAATATATGTATAGGTTCTTGACAGTTTTAAGTAATGTAGAATCCCAGAATCAAAGGGAGCCAATGTTTTTCATCTAAGAGTTCATCGATCTGGAATATTTCTTACACAGTCATTGTCAGAACTGTGTTCATAAGGCCAGTTATCAGAGTTCAAACTGCTTAGAGGAGGAAAATTGTTGGATAGAGGCACCCACACCTATGGGCAATGAAGATACGGGGGCTGGCTAGGGAGGGCAAGAAATAGCTTTAATAGGCTCTGAGGGCAATTCTGATGCCACCTTCCAGAAAAAGTCTCTGAAATCTCTAGTATTTTATGGATAACCATGTACCACCCTACCCACAACCTGAGTGATTCCTGGTGTTTCCTGCTTCTGGCTCTAGGTTTATTCTTATTATCTGCTTCAGGTGTTTCTGTTCATTTTGCCGCCTTTGAGGAAATTGGGGAGTAGAAGTGTTTCCAGTCTGAGCATTCTTATGGAAAGCGCTCCTCAGCATCAAATCCCTGAGGCTTCCTAGTTTTGAACTGGTCTCTCACCTGGATGGTTTGACCTTGCCTAGCAGAATGCCAAATAAAGGAAATGAAGCTGACTTGCCTAGGAGCAAGGAAAGCATTCTAAAAGACAGCATTTAATTCTTCTGCCTAATTGATTTTCAATTGTCTTTCCTTTTTTTAAAAAAATATATTTTTATTGATTTCAGAGAGAGAGGGAGCGGGATAGAGAGATAGAAACATCAATGATGAGAGATAATCATTGATTGGCTGCCTCCTGCATGCCCCCTACTGGGGATTGATTGAGCCCACATCCCGAGCATGTGCCCTTGACCAGAATCAAACCTGGGACCCTTTAATTGCAGGCCAATGCTCTATCCACTGAGCCAAACCAGCTAGGGCAATTGTCTTTCCTTTAGCCATTTATTATCTTCATCTTACATAGATGTTGTGCCCAGTGCTGGGCTATGCATTGCAAAGTATGGAAAAGAAATTGCCTGACGCATCAAGAAATATCTAATCTAACTGAAATGCCAAATTCAAACCTCTCAATTAGAGAAAGATCAGAGGCAAACTTTTGTGGTGCCAAGTTCCTTTACAGGAATTTAGGATTATCTAATTTCCCTTTAGGTGTGACTCATTTGGGTGGAAATGTCAGGAGGACATGAGCTGAGACTCCAGATGGGCCTGCCACTGACCATGGAATAAGGAGCTGCTGTGGGCTCACCATCACCCTAACTATTAGGCTTGATGGGATGATGAAAGCTCATGAGAAGGAGAAGGAAAAGGTGAGTATGGGGAGTCATTTCATAAAAGGGAAAACAACAAATATACAAATATAAATATGAAATATAAAATAAACCAAGTGAATCCTGATTTTCTATTGTAGGACTTTTCAGATTCTCTCCTATGAGTACGCTTAATGTTCAGCAATTTCTACAGTTACTAGGCAGCAGTCCAGTGTCATATTCCATGGCAGTGGAGTTTTGTGGAATGTATTTTATAAAATAGCCTGGAGTCCCAGGGAGTACATTGAGCCTGACAGTAGGAAAATTGAGAGGAAAAGGAGAAGCAGACCATGTATTGTAAAAAGCAGATAATCATCATTGTTAAAAGGACATGAGAAGAAATGTTTCTTGTATCCTGCATGATAAATAAATAAGAGGTGTGAAGAAAATTGGGGACTAGAAAGTGAAACCGTGGCTTTTTTAGTCTATCCAAAGCTATGTCCAAGTAAGACTCTGAGAGTCCCAGATGATGTTGCAGAAGGCGAGAAAGCTAATAGTAGCAAGATAAACAAGTAAGGTTTATAGATGGGGGCATATCCGGTTTTATTAGCTATCAGTTGTCATGTTTGAAAGCAAGAAAGAAAGACTGATTTATGACCAGGCAAAGTGATTTGATGTGCACTCTGGGTTAATCACTGCCATGTTTGACTTCAGAGCCAGGTTCTATTTTGATAAGATAAATTTGGCATTTGCGTTGCTTGTCTTTCAAAATGAGCATATATATAAGAAACATGAGTTCTCTTACAATCATCAAATGCATGTTTTTATTTTACTATATAATACACACACATTAAGAAAGCTTTACTCTTTTAGGATCTATGTAGTGTTTGGATTTAGGGCTGGATATATGGAGCCAGCCATTTTGTAAACACAATCCTATGCAACATGAACTTGGAATAAAGGGGGTGGTTATAAGTGTCAGAGGATTCATTTTAACTACTCTATAACCTTTTTTTTTTTTTTTTACTACTTCGACTATTAAATAATTTGTTTGCTTGTTTGTTTATTTATTTACTGATAGGTATTTTTTTCTTTCCTTGATTCCATCCTGAGATTTCTTTTGAAGAATAGATAACTGCTGATAAATGCTCAGTATATGTCTTATAGGGAAGGATTGAAAATGTCTTTTAAACTATTTCTCTGTGTACCTGATACAATTTGGTTATAGGTGTACCTTTTTCCATGTGAGTCATAACACACATTTTACCTATTATTTTTTTTTTAATTAAATCTTTATTGTTCAGATTATTACATTTGTTCCTCTTTTTTCCCCCCATAACTCCCCTCCTTCCAGCTCCCACCCCACCCTCCACCCTCACTCCCCACCCACTGTGTTCATCCATAGGTGCATGATTTTTGTCCAGTCACTTCCCGCATCTCCTACACCCCTTTTCCCCCCAAGAATAGTCATTCTATTCCCTTTCTATGTCCCTGATTCTATTATAATCACCAGTTCATTCTGTACATCAGGTTATTTATTCACTTGATTCTTAGATTCATTTGTTGATAGATGCATGTTTGTTGTTCATAATTTGTATCTTTACCTTTTTCTTCTTCTTCCTCTTCTTAAAGGATACCTTTCAGCATTTCATATAATACTGGTTTGGCGGTGATGAACTCCTTTAGCTTTTCCTTATCTGTGAAGCTCTTTATCTGACCTTCAATTCTGAATGATAGCTTTGCTGGATAAAGTAATCTTGGTTGTAGGTTCTTGGTATTCAGCACTTTGAATATTTCTTGCCATTCCCTTCTGGCCTGCAAAGTTTCTGTTGAGAAATCAGCTGACAGTCGTATGGGTATTCCCTTGTAGGTAATTGAGCCTCTTTCTCTTGCTGCTTTTAAGATTTTCTCTTTGTCTTTTGCTCTTGGCATCTTAATGATGATGTGTCTTGGTGTGGTCCTCTTTGGATTCCTTTTGTTTGGGGTTCTCTGCGCTTCTTGGACCTGTAAGTCCATTTCTTTCTCCAGATGGGGGAAGTTTTCTGCCATTATTTCTTGAAATAGGTTTTCAATATCTTGCTGTCTCTCATCTTCTGGCACTCCAATGACTCTGATATTAGTCCGCTTAAAGCTGTCCCAGAGGCTCCTTACACTATCTTCACACTTTCGGATTCTTTTTTCATTTTGCTTTTCCAATTGGGTGTTTTTTGTGGAATCTTTGGTTTGATTATTGTGCTCCTCTGGTCTGCTATTGGGTATAATATTCTTTATTTCAGTCCGTGTATGCTTACTTTCTAATTTCTTTATCGTAGCATCGAGGGTCTCATTAGTTTTCGTGAGGCTCTGCACAAATTTATGGCAAGCCCTCAAAATTGCGATTCTTAGCTCCATATCCTCCATTTCTGTCATGTTTTTTTGTCTCCGCATCTTTTATGCTTTCTTGGTGCACCCCTTTGTGGTCTCGGTGCACAGTCTTGTTCTAGCCAAGCCTTAATTGTTGTAGTTAACACTAGAGGGATTTGACCTCCAGGCTGACTGGCTATAGGATTCTGGGGAGGCGCTAATCCAGCCTTTGCCTGAGGCGATCGGCAAATGGCTGTGCGCAGGGCCTGGGCGGGGCGGGATCAACAGGGCGGGCGGAGGGAGCAGTTATGGCCGCGCTCAGTCCCGTTCCCAGAGGCTCTGCTTCTCAGAACCCCGGCAGCCGCTGCAAACCTCAGAGAGAAAGCTGCCCTCAGGTTCCAACTGATGCCGGATAATCCCGCTTCTCCCGTTTGAGTCTGGGTCCCTAGAGACTCGCCCGGATCCGGAGCCCAGAGTCTGAGACTCACTCCCGACAGAAAACGACAACCGCGCCCTCAGCCACCAGCCCGCTTTGCGTGCGCACCTCGGTACCTTTGTATTTTCCACACTGCGCCGCCTCTGAGCCTCGATTTGCTGTTCTCTTTCCTTCTAGTTGTAGAGTCTCTCTTCAGCCAGCCTTCCTGTGGTTCTGGGTGATGTCCGTTCCGTCTTTTAGTTGTATTTTTGAAATGGTTGTTTGCGGCAGCGGTCTCCGGTGTTTACCTACGCCGCCATCTTGGTCTCCCTAGGCAACTATTTTTTCCACATTTTACCTATTATTGTGCAAATGCACACACATCCACACACACCCCTAGCTCAGGTAGATAAGGTGTGATTCCACCTTACAAATTACACAAATTATTAGGTCTTTTCCTTTTATTATTGTTAAAAATAGTGAGATAATTATTAATGATATTAAAATATATTCAGGTATCTAAAACATATTTAAATATATGCTTAACTGTAAGTGGTATAAAGTATTATACATCTGGAAATGTCTTTTTGCTTCTGTTTCCCCAAATACCCCTTCTTATTTTCCATTCTATGGTCTTGATTGTTTCACCTAATTTAGCACATTTATTGCATGCTGCGTGTGTGCCATAAAGTGCTCTAAGGTTCTCAGAAAATGGGGATAACTAGAATTTCTCTATTCACAGACTTATGAACTAGTGGTGAGCAATTGGGAGTGGTTAGTGTATGTATATTAAGTTTTAATAGTTTCTGAATATCAATAGATCTTAGATTTTAATAAATGATGACTTTGGTTGTTGTTGTTCCTGGCTTCCTCTTTCTACATTCTAAGATGGCACTCCTGGCCCCTGATGGAATTTCTTAAAATACCATCTTGATCATTTACTCCTAAACTCCAAACTCTTTAGTATGGTATAAAATGTTCTCCGTAACTTGGATTCTTTCTTACTTTCAAATATTATCCATCAATTGCTATTTCCCTAAACATCTCATCTGATGAATTGGTTTATATATGGGGTCACCTATTAAAACTATACCTATGAGGCCACGTGGATAACGGAAATGAGTACCCTGGCTATGGTGAGATGACAGAGGTGGGGGCTCTGACAAATTGGAGTGTGTCTAAACACTTCTACTAAGCTCCAGCCAGTTGTATTCATAGGAAAATGTTTGCTAACTGTTGTTGTACTTTGGGTATATGAATATTTATGTAAATCTACCGATTTGGAAGTGTTATAACTAATTTTAAAAGGATAGCATGAAGGATAATAAGTAGACTATGTCTGTGGGCTGGATCTAGTGCATGGATTGTCATCTTGAGACTTCTTATCTCAAAGTATTTGCAGACTTCTGGGTATGACTCAGTTTCCTCCAGCTTTGTACCTTTATCTGTACTCTTTTTTTTTCTTGTTTAGAATGCTCAGTGGCCATCTCATTCTACCCCATTTTTCAGTGTTCAGTGCAAGGGCCACCATGGAGTCTTCCTTGCTGCAGTCTGTCAGCTCCTCTGAGCACCTGTAATGTGCGTTGTCTGTGACTCTGCTTTGATTTTTACAAGTCCTTTGTCTTATCATTATTCTTGGACATATACCATATTTACTCTTTAAAATTTTTGAGAACCATGTCTGCATATGGTAGACTGTATATTTTAGCCATAACTGCAATATCTGTTTAAGGATATTATGCATAATTTTTTTACAAAATCAAGTAGTTGAATGAATGAAACAATGTATCTGAAAGCATCTTGGCAAAATATATTTTTGCATACATGTAAGAAAAGAGCTAAAGTTTTAGTTCATCAATCATGGGAGTGATATTATATCACTTTTAGAAATAAAGCCTTAATAAGTCTGGGAAAATAGCTGATCATTAAGTATCACAAAAATCACATGTGGTCTATTGGATATATTTTATTTTAAAACTTTTCCCTTCGGGTTTTTACATATTACACATTCAGTGAGCTTAGGAATATTTGTAGGTATAATTGTGTTGGATGTGTTGAAGAGAATAATTTTTTTAAAACACTCTGGAATTTCAGTGGGCTGTTTATTTCTCTCTGTTTCAGATTGATTAGGCAAGTGTTTTAAGATCTTAAGCTTACCATAAAAAGAATCTAACTTCTCAAATTGCCTAGAGTAAATGAAAATTTAAAAGTATTCTCAGAGCAATTACTTGAAAGATCTCACATTTAATCCTAGGTTATGAGTGTGGACAGACAAAAAACAAACAACGCAAGGAACTATAGGGGCGATCAACATATCAGATCATTTTATTGTTTAGTGATTTTTGTGTGAAGACAGAATATACATATATCTTGATCTCCCTGGGGGGAGATATATACATATACAGTGTATTTTGAAAGTTTAAAACATCTTTTTTTCTAAGGAATGGAAAAGCACATTCATCTAAATCATATTATGAAAAGAGAAAAGGTTTCCGACATCTGTTGGAAATATTAGTGCAGAGATGTTTGAGCTAGGCAGCCCTATAATATTTCCTTTGTACTGCATGTGATATCATGCATGTGGCAGTTTGTCTGTGTGCTATAACAAGCTCCCTTTCTGATTGGGATTTGCAAATATTTCCAGAGGGTTGACCACACTTGTTAAAACAAGGGGAAATTCCTCTCAGATGAAAGAGTATATTACCTTTAGGACTAGTGGGATTATGCACTAAGCCCTTAGAAGTGAACTGTTAGAAATGACTATGACTTTGAGAAGGTAACTGAATGAGGGAATCTATTGCCCAACAATACTTTAGTGTTCATATAAATTTGGGTTCAACAATCCTGTGATATTTGTCTTATCAAGAAAGCATTTTTCATGCTTCAATGCTGCAAACTTTGACATAAAAGAAAATGTGTCTCCTCTTTTATTCAACAGCATGTATTAAACTCTACTCTATTTTGGTCATTGTTGGCTCTAGGAATAAAATAAAAATTAAATGAGAAACTACCTCTTTTTATATTCTAGTAGAATGCAAGAAATGTCTTAACAATTATAATACAAGATGATGATTGTTTTAATTGAGGCACATAAATCAGGAAAGAGATCCGCACTTCCTTGGGGAAGCCAGATGAAGTCACAGGAACCAGGACTATAAAGATACATCACGATGTTTTTGGAAAGTGGGTTTGGGAGGACAATGCTGGCAGAGGAATCTTAAGTGCAAAAGTCCAGGGGCTTGGAGTCAACATGGGTTTGGTTCATAGAAGGGTCAGTAGTTTGAGGTGGTCATGTGAGGTGGCTGTGGGACATGATGGGCATTATATGCCTGCTAAAAAAATTGCAGAATTTTATTCTGTAGAGAATATTCTTAGTCCTTTGACTGGCTCATTTAGATTAACGATTTAAAACTATGTTGGGTAATCAATGAGGAGGGTAAACTTAGTGGGAAATTTTGATGACTGTCTTACTAAGTGTCAAGTATTGATTTGACATTTAATACTTACAACCCCCTTTCTGGGTAAGTAACATCATTGTCTGCCATCTGAAGATTCTGAGGATTGGAGAGGGTAAGTACTTGTCCCAGAGTCACCTGTCCAGTGAGCAGCAAAGCCAAGTTCAAGCCCAGGAAGTCTGGCTCCAGTGGCCATACACTTGAAGTTCTGATGTTCTGATTCTCCAGGCAGGTCTTCTATTCCAGTTCATCCTTATTGAATGTAATAGATTGCATTGTCACTGATCCAGACCCTTTAATGGCTAAATGGATATGATGGTTAAATGTCACATGTTAAGACAGAAAGCTGTCTTCTTAGTGCTCTTCAAATATAACACTTGAAATGATAGAATATTCAGACCAATCCTCATCCTTTCCCCAGATATTAAAAATGGAAGCTGGAAAGAGAAAGCCATCTTTACTCTTTGGTCAAAGGCTATAAGGATGTGACTTTAGAGCTGTCAGTGGTCATGTCCCCAGCAAGCAGAGAAGCACGAGAGCAGGAACTCACACTGCAGAGAGGTGCAGAGCTGAGATTTGGAGGGAAAAGGGACTGTGTTCCAGAACTGAGACCTGGTCATGCCTTGTTTAGAGGACCCTCTACCTTTTTAATATCTGACTGTTTTAAATCACCAAACACCCCTTTTTTGACTGAGCTACTTAGAGTTCAGATCTTAGAAACAGCAATTCTAATATATGACAACTAGAGGCCCGGTGCACAAAAATTTGTGCACTCGGGGGGGGAAGGGGAGGTCCCTCAGCCCGGCCTGTGCCCTCTCGAAGTCTGGGACCCCTCGGGAGATAACGACCTGCTGGCTTAGGCCTGCTCCTGGGTGGCAGAGGGCAGGCCCAATCCCTAGGTGCAGCCCCTGGTCGGGCTCAGAGCAGGGCTGATTGGGGAGTTGGGGCGCCGCCCCGTCATGCACAGAGCAGGGCGGATAGGGAGGTTGTGATGCCACCCTCAGTCACGCTCAGGGTAGGGCTGATTGGGGGGTTGGGGCACCGCCCCCTGTCACACTTAAGGCAGGGTCGATGGGGAGGTTGTGGTGCCACCCCCTGTCATGCACAGAGCAGGGCCAATCAGGGGGTTGGGGCACTGCCCCCCCCTCGCCCCCCCCCCGTCACGCACAGAGCAGGGCCCATCAGGGGGTTGGGGAACTCCCCCCTGTCACGCACAGAGCAGGGCCCATCAGGGGGTTGGGGAGCTCCTCCCTGTCACCCACAGAGTAGGGCCAATAGGGGAGTTGGGGCACCACCCCCTGTCACGCACAGAGCAGGGCGGATCAGGGGGTTGGGGCACCGCTCTCTATCACACACAGAGCAGGGCGGATCAGGGGGTTGGGGCACCGCTCTCTATCACACACAGAGCAGGGCGGATCAGGGGGTTTGGGCGCCACCACTGTCACACTCAGGGCAGGGCCGATGGGAAGGTTATGGCTCTACCCTGTCACACACAGAGCAGGGCCGATCAGGAGGTTGGGGCACCGCACCCTGTCACACACAGAGCCGCAGGGCGATCAGGGGGTTTGGGTGCTGCCCCCTGTCACGCTGATCCGGTTCCAGGAGGCCTCGCGGTTCCGCTGATCCCGGTGCTGTGAGGCATATTACCCTTTTACTATATAGGATAGAGGCCTTGGGGCCGGCTGGTTTGCCCTGAAGGGTGTCCTGGATCAGGATGGGGGTCCCCACTGGGGTGTCTGGCCAGCCTGGATGAGGGGATGAGGGCTGTTTGCATCTGGTCACACACCCTTCAGGGTGGGGGTCCCCACTGGGGTGCCTGGCCAGTCTGGGTGAGGGACTGAGGGCTGCTTTCAGGCTGGCGGTTTTGACTGCTTTCAGGCTGGCGGGAAGCTCCCAACCACTCCTTTTTTTCTTTTTTCTTTTTTCTTCTGGGCCAGCTTTAGCTCTGGCTCTAGCTCTGAGGCTTCCACTGCTGGTTTGTTTGCCGTTCTATAATCGAAACAATGTATAACTTCAGCTCTGAGATCCCAGCCGGCTATATTTGTTAGAATGTTTCAAACTGCCAGCTCAGAGGCCTGCAAGTCAGGCGGGGAACGTTGCAGTCTGCAGTCACTGGAGCAAGGAAGCCTCCCTGCTCGCTTCAGTGCATGGCTGCCGGCCGCCATCTTGGCTGACAGTTAATTTGCATAAGGATACGCTGATTAGCCAATCAGAAGGGTAGCGGTCATACGCCAATTACCATGTTTCTCTTTTATTAGTGTAGATGTGTTTCTTGTCCTTAGAATAGTTTAGTTCTTAAAATGTAAATTTTCTTTGCATGAACTGATATAATACTACTACTACTAATTATAACTAAATTGAATATCAGATGACTCTACTCCAAACTGTCTTCTTTCTTTGATCTCATACATTTAAATTTTTGTATGTTATTGGCATTTAACCATCCAATACTCAATGTTATTTTCATGATCTATAACAAATGACAATGTGGAAGAAAGGTAATGGATAAATAATTCAGAAAAAGAATAAAGAAAATAGTCCCTATAAAATAATTTATGAACCCTTTTTAAATTCTTGTTTGAGATTCTCTCTAGAAAATTTAAATTAATAGATGAATTAGGCTTTAGGATGCTGAGAAACTTTAGGAGACTCTTATTCAAGCATGATATTTAAAACTAGAGGCCTGGTTCTCAAAATGCATGCATGGGTGGGGTCCTTAGGCCTGTCCAGTGATCAGGGCTGATCGGGGCCTTCTGGCTGCCGGCTGGGGCTTCCCTGCTGGCTGCCGGATGCCAGGTAGGGCCTGCTGGATGGGGGGGAGGGACCGTGGGATGTTGGCCAGCCATGGGGAGGGACCAGGGGAGGTTGGCCGGCCATGGGAGGTTGGCTATGGGAGCGCACTGACCACCAGGGATCAGCTTCTGCATTGAGTGTCTGACCCCTGGTGGTCAGTGCACATCATAGCAACTGGTTGATCTGGTTGTTCCAG
This sequence comes from Myotis yumanensis, assembly GCF_028538775.1. Taxonomy (NCBI): domain Eukaryota; kingdom Metazoa; phylum Chordata; class Mammalia; order Chiroptera; family Vespertilionidae; genus Myotis; species Myotis yumanensis. The sequence continues at coordinate 27,096,826 of NW_027223759.1, read as the reverse complement.
TGTTCCAGTTGCTTAGGCTTTTATAGATAGATAGATAGATAGATAGATAGATAGATAGATAAAGATATGTAATGACTGCAATGCATGAGTACTGACCAATCAAAATGGGTGCTGGCCTTGAACAATCGGAATGTAGTCCTACTGGTATGATGGGTATTTATTGAACACAGACTGGTCTTCATTCCAGGTTCTGATACATTATCTGACTCCTTTATCCATCCCTGTCTTCCTCCATCACCCTGACAACACCCACCGCACACCCACACACACATGCTCTATTGACTTAAGCAGGGAGTCTGTATTTTTACTGAAAGCAGAATTGGGCCCATGGGCTTAACAAACATGTTTTTCCTATTAAGGTGAGGGAGGCTTATTTTAAAATTCAAACAAGGTCTCTGTTTTGTATGACTATCATTTGACTATTTTCTGGCATTTTAATAACCTTTATTTATGGAATTCTTTTCATATTACAACTTCTTCTATGCCTTCCAAGAAAACATAATTTCTGTGGATCAAAAGAAAAGCCATTTGACCTCATAACACTTCTTTCCACAGGGAGTTCAAAGTGCTTTGGCCTTTGTGCTTCATCTTTGAAAGTGCTGCTGTGTTGATTTTAGGTTCTGTCCTTAGCCTGCTCCCTGGCGGAAAACTTATGCATGGATTGTCAAAGGTAGGGGTGACTTGGGTGTCTCAACTTTGACCCTGGGACCAAGCAGCCCCCACACTGAGGGCCAGTTTAGTGAGTAATTAGTGACTAATGGGTTTTCTGTGTAATTCTTCAGCTGTTACATCAACATGTAGCTCAGAACCTCATGCTCTTTCCCATAAATCCTGTGCCAGCATTGACTGTTAATCATTATAGAAAATTTGAACATATGCATAATTATGACAAAAAGGTAGAAAAGCATAGCCTTGGATTGTGGGAATTTCTTAAAGTGAAGGGGCACTCCTTTTGGGTGCAGAAAAAGGCAACTCATAAGAACTGAGTAATGTGGTGAAAAAATATCTAAAAACAGGGAGTTGAAAAAGATACTATATTGAGGGAAAGAATAAAAGGACAACAGATATAGACCAACAAGGGCAGTAGAGAGTAAACAAGACAATATCCTGTGAAGAAGAAAAAGTCATTAGGTTTATAGGAAAGCTGGAATTCTGTACTTCCTTATCAACAAATCTCTCCAAGGTTCTGACTTGGGTTACTCAGCTGATAGAGGAAGAGACCAACTCCTTGGAGGCTTTGATGACAAATCAGCAATTCACTTACACTGATTCCCAGACTCCCACTAAGGCAGGAAGAACATGAAAGTTTTTTGACTCTGGTGTGGTCCAGCAGAGACCCAGCATTTATTTTTCTATTATAATCTAGTAATAAGAACTTACTGAAATCTAGAAACCATGCTAGCCACTTTGATAGAAAAGAAATTCAGATTGTCCCATAAAGCCAGCATCATAGGAAAATACTATTAAAAAGACAACAGAACAAGGCTTTCATTCACACAAATTCTGATGCAATCATTGAGCCAGCACATGGGGAAGCAGGTCAGCAGCAGCGAGGTTACATCCTTCACTAATGTGTGGCAATTAATACTCAAAACTGGCAATTTTCTCTACATATGTTTGCATTTTTAAATGGCTCCAGGGATAAAAATTATTTGTGTTACTCTTTCCTTCATTAGAGGCATTAAGGTTTGCAGAAATAGGAAAATATGAATTATGAGTAGAAAAGTATACATTTTTTTCCTATGAGGTTGGACTTACGAGCCACCCTGTGAAATTTATAGTTAACTGTCATTGAAAACTAAGGACCTAATGTGTGTGTGGGAGGGGTGGGGGGTGAAAATATAAGATTAAAGCATTTTATGAATCAGGCTGTTTGTACTCCACATGCTTACATACTGGTAGGGTACCATGTTAAATTGGGCATTCAACCAGCAAACTATGGCCCATGGGCCAAATCCAGCCTGCCATCTGTTTTTGTCAATAAAGTTTTATTAGAGAAAGCCACACTCATTGGTTTACATGTTGTCTGTCTAGGGTGCTTTCCCACTACAGAGGCAGAGTTGAGGAATTTCTACAGAGACCATAGGGTCAGTAAGTCTAAACTATTTACTATCTGTCCATTTGCAGAAAAGTGTTACCAACACTTTTTCAGAAGCTGCAATGCTTAGAGGTATTCCTAAAGATTTTCAGGCATAGGAGACACCACAATCAGTAGTTTCCCTGTGCTTTTTAGGAAGAATTAAAAGTTGAGATGAACTTCAAGGGTAGGTTTGAAGGCAAAAAGAAGGAAAGTCAACATAAACTGATGGTGCATGTGGAAGGGTCACTATGATTCACTGACTGGAGGGGCACCAGACTCAGATCTGTTTTCCAACCAGCTGGCAACTCTTAACCCTTCATCCCTGTCATGTGAAACTTTAGCCACCTGGTCCCAGCAGCCGTGAGGGCCCCCCAAAGTGAGGGGCTCAAGCTGATTAGCACAATTGGTTATACTCTAGGATTTGGTTGTGAGAAGTCATACAAAACTGTGACATTGTGAAAAACAGGCACTATTGAACAGGGCATTATGTGATAAAATACTTATCATGTGATGTGTACAAAAGATGAATTCTGTAACTTGAGGGGTTAAGAGTCACCAGCTGGCATCATGAGTCAAGAATTCCCAAGAATGTGGGATTTGAGGTGGGCTCTAAGGAATGGTAAAATGCTGATAGATGGGGAAGGGTAAGAAATGCTCCCCCGTGGAATCAGTGGAGATTATCTCTTCTCTGCCTAGAGCAGAGCAGAGCGACAGCTGGTTGACTTCCTACAGAGAACAGCTTTTGTACACAGGAACTGAAGACATGGTCCAGGGCTTTATGCTCCAGGATTAAACTGCCTCAGGCCTTATACAGTATCTCTCAGCACAATTCTCACTATTGTTCATTCAGGAATTTTCATTTGTCTTATCAAATTCTCCCCAGTGCTATCACAATAGAAAGCCATAGGAAATATTTTGCAATTTACACAATGAAAAAGAAAGACATGCTTATACATAAATCCATTTAAATGGAATTCACATGGAGTGAATTAAAGAGAAACAGCAATAAACTTACTTTCAAAGTAGGGGAAATGGAAGTATCAGAACAATTTCCCAGAGTGACAATTAGTGTCAGATTAGTGACTGAATTCAAATCTATTAACTTTGAGTGCACAGTGCTGATATGAGGTCAACAGGTAAGGATAAGGCTTTACTGTGTTAACACTTCTAAAAATTCTTTTACTTTATAGTTGGTAAATATTCATCCTCTTGAGTTCAAAATTAGCACAATTTATTATACTGTAGGATTTGGTTGTGACTATAATCTGAGGTGACTCTAATTCCTGCTTTGCTGGGACATTCCTGATTTACATCAGTTATCCTAGTGTGATTAATACAGTGTCCTCTAACTCAGTCTAAACTGTTCTAGTTTGGGTGATAAATGATACGATCACCCTACCAAGGGTCCTCCACTGTTCCTCCCTAGAAGCTCTTGGACTTCCTACAAACTAGAAACTAGTGGGTTAACAGCAATGTAGCCACAACCTACAGAGGGAGTGTGGCCCCGCACTAAGGCCAGTGTCCCTGTCTAAACACTTAGTAAATATTTTGGCTGTTACCTCTGTAGGTTTGGCCTTTTCAAGAGTCTCAGATTCTGCAGATGGCTGAGAGTGATTCTCCCTTAGCCTGTGGTGGTAAGCTGCTCCCCACAGATTGGAGGACTCAAGACCTCTCAGGGCCTATGTGGCCCTGGATGATGGGGCCCAGGCTATCCACTATACCTCTCTCCAGTCTCACTTTATTCTCTGTCCTCTTGCCATGTGGGTTTCGCCTCCATTTCTTGATAAAAGCTTTCCTTTTCACTCTTATTCTGCCTACCATGCTCCTTCTCCCTCCTCATCTGGCTAAGGCCATCTGTTAGGTCCAAGCTCCATTATGACATTCTTAGACAAGTTTTCCCTGACCCACTGTGGTAGTAGAATTCTAAGATGACCCCTAAAACTTTTGCCCCAATATATATAATCTCCTATCTAATAAAGAGTGAATATGCTAATTGACCCTCACACAATCACAAAGATGGTGGCACCCACAGCCAATAACAAAGAATATGCTAATCGACTGCCCCACAAGATGGTGGCACCCAGTCCCTTCAGCCCCCTAGCCGCCCAGGGCCGCCCGAGGTGCAGGTAACCAGGGCCGGCCGAGGCTTGTGCTGCTGGCAGTGGCAGCAGCAGAGGTGTGATGTGGCGTCACCTTCCCCTGATCGCCAGGTAGCCTCCAACCCCTGAGGGCTCCTGGACTGTGAGAGGGGGCAGGCCCGGCTGAGGGACCCCCCTCCAGTGCATGAATTTTCATGCCCCGGGCCTCTAGTATATATATATTCAATGAAACACTAATGTAGGTACTGCTGTGATGGGATTTTGCAAATGTAATGAAGGATCCAAATAGATTGTGAATCTTCAGATGTAGAACCTAACCTTGCTGAGCCTAACCCAATCCAGTAAAACTTAAAAGGAGACTGGGCTTTTCTGGAAGAAAGAGACTTGAATCATGAAAGAATCAACACAAAGATTTTCTTTTGCTGGCTTTGAAGGAGGAGGAGTTGCTGTGATAAGGAATGTGGTTAGTCTATAAGAGTTGAGCCCAACACCCAACAGTCAGCCAACAAAGATTGTAGGGGCCTCAGTCCTACAATCACAAGGAACTGATTTCTTCCAGCCATCCGAATGGAGCTTAGAAGTGACTTCCCCCCCAGAATCTCCAGTCTAGAACTCTGTCTGGCTAAAACCTGAAATTCAGCTTCTGAAATGCTGGGTAGAGAATCCAGCCACACCATATCATCCAGAGTTCTGACCTACAGAAGTTTGAGATATTACATGGATATTGTTTTAATCTGCTCAGTGTGTGGTAGTTTGTTACATAAGACGAGAAAACTACTATATCCACAGTCTAGCTTGGACTCCTTTCTTATCCACCCATACAGTGTTATTCTTTCCTGTCACTGGTCTCATTTAATTTCTAATTATATATTGAGTTATGTGGTGGGTTAAAGAGTCTATCCCACATATTTAAGTCCACTGGAAACCTCAGAATGCAACCTGTTTTGCAAATAGGGTCTTTGCAGATGTAATTAGCTAAGTGAATTCTTAGTGTGAAGTCATCCTGGATTTAGGGTGAGCTCTAAATACAGTATCTGCAGTCCTTATAAGAAGAGATGAGGACACAGAGACACACAGAGAAGACCATGTAAAAATGGAGGCAGGGATCAAGGGAAGTGCCTATAAGCCAAGGAATGCCAACAGTTCCAAGAGGCAGGAAGGATCCTCTCTTAGAACCTCCAGAGGGAACTTGACCCTGCCAGCATCATGATTTCAGATTTCTGGTCTCCAGAACTGTGAAAGAATGAGTTTCTGTTGTTTTAAGCCATCTAGCTTATTTTACTTTATTATGACAGAGTTAAGAAACTAACACAAGGTATATGATTAAAAAAATAAATAAAAAACTTTGGATTCCCTCTGTCAAGCCTCTTGAGTTAGGACATGTGTCTATTTTTGCCCAGCATGATGTCTTTCCCAATGCTTGGCATAGAGTAGGTGCTCAATAAATAAATCACCATTGAATTAATGAGTGTATGATTATATGAATAGAAAATGACTGAGAGCTTTGCCCTGCCTCTGACTAGTTAATTTCAGCACACTAGGGAATAAATAGCTCAGTGTCTCTTTTCCTTGGAGACCCTCTCAACATCCGTTTGGTGTAGTGGGGCTCCAGGTATGCATAGGAGACCGTAGCCAGGCCAATCCAAACCAAGGAGTTTCAAGCCTATGTTTCCCCTTGGGCATATTAGAGAAAAAATACTGTGTGTTTTTTCTCTGAAGGTTGCTAAGAATATAGGCTATAACTCTTGAAAGTCTTATTTCCATATAAAGAAAAGAGCCTGGCTGAGAGTGGAGCCCACAGAGGAAATCAGAATCAAGGAAGGGGAAGAGCAAGACTAAACCATAATGATCTCATTTGTGTCTCAAATCTGACCCAAATTCTGGACTTTTCAGTTGAATGAGCCTCCCTTCCCTCCCTCTTTCCCTCTCTCCCTTCCTTCCTTCTCCTCTGCTCTTCCTCCTCTTTTTATTTTATTTTATTTTATTTTTTTGGCTTGAGCAAATTCAAATCATAGTTTCTGTTACTTGCACCCAAAAGAATTCTGACTAAGTTGGAGGGAGGGGGAGACAATCCCCCCTATAAACAGCGAGGACATAGTGCCCTGACTGGTGTCTGCGAATGTGAGCTTTGTTGCAGTGCGCACAGAGCAGTCTTGCGCCTTCTGACCAGAGGGCACACCGTGTATCTGGTGTTACTATTTCCCATCCCTTCCCCCCAGCTCTGATTGACTGTCAGATCTCTGGTGTCCGCTGCCATGGCCCCTTGAACTGCCTTCCTAGTCCTTCTGTGTCTGCTTTGACAGTTGCTCTCACCATCTCAAAAGTTGCCAATGTTTCTCACTGTTGCTCTGAAAAGTGGGAATTGTGCAGAGAGAGGTGATATCTGTCAGCACACACAGCAGTGTTGTGAGATTGGCTTGCCAAGTTGGCGAGACCCTCTCAATTGTTTCCTGGGGGTGCAGAGGTTCGGGAGGGTTTATTTTACTGCTGCTGTAAAGAAGTCAGTACATAAAGGCACGTGTGGCTGCCCTGTGTGCAGACAGCACTGGCCTGAAGCAGCCTGGAGCCCTCGGAGGGCTTTTGTGAGGAAGCAGTGCCATCCATTATTTTTTGCTGCAGTTCCCGGACTCTGTTTTGAGAAATGAGATTTGCCAAACTAAGCCAAGGATCTGAGCCATGGCTGAACTAGGAAAGAAAAAGCTAAGAGAGGGCTTCTCAGGGCTTCCTTGTTTATCCTGGAGCTGAGCTGTTGGCATGAATGTCATTTCTCGCTGCCCACCTCTGACGGCTGCCGAGTGACTGTTAGAGTGATTGGTGACTAAGTGGAGTGGAGCTATTTGAGGATAATGTAGAACATCGCCTTTATGGGCCTCAATATATTGTCTCAACAGACAGGTGGCTTTGCAAATCCATTCCCACGAATGGGGGGTTGCTGTTCTTGTTACATCCACGGAAGTGGGTGGCTGTCACTGCTGTGCCCTGTTCATGGTCTTTGTTATGGTCACTCCCTTGTCTGAATTGCTAGAGGACTTTGATTTTAAGCCTAAATGACAACAGCTGCTTTTTTGCTTAAAAGAAAAGTCTACATTTCTATTGGCAAGTTGCTAAATCTCTCATGAAGAAATACTGCAATTCTAAACAAAAGACTCCCCAACAGTCACTTATTTATAGTTTATAAACTTACTGTTGCAAAAGGTCTTCTGGTAGAGCTTCCAGGAATAGCGTGCAGCATTCTAGGAGAACAAGCAGAAAGTTCAGAAGTGACTTCATAGAATGAGGCTCTCTGGAGGAGAATGATTCTAGGGAAAGGCAATCAGAGTTAGCCAGGTGAAAAAATACAGCAAAGGCATTATGGATGGGGATGGGGTGAGGGAGGTGGTGACACAAACAAATGAAGTCTTTCCAGACATTCCAGTAACATGCATATGAATCGTTCCTACGAATGCAAGATGCAACAGAAAACATCTTGATACGTTTTCTCATCAATAATGTTATAATTGGTATTAAATTTCCTATGAACACTTGCTTACCACTTGGACACTTTAAAGCCAATAGAGGAGAAAATGTTGTCCTATGTAGAACAAGCAAGTTGCCCTCCACGTGAAGAGAAGCAGGGCCTCCCCATGTTCCGAGATGTGCACACAGATTGTGTGCTCTCAAGTAAGGAAGCCATTGTCCTTCAATCCTGCACACGATGGAAAAGTCAAGCCCAGATTGCACCATCTATTAGTTCTGTGAACTTTGGAAATTACTTAACTTATTTGCATCCATTTCCTCACTTGTAAAATGGAGCTAATCTATAGCATTTGCTGGGCTAAATGAGAAATTACATTTAAAGTGCTTATCACTGTTTCTATACAAAGAATAGAAATAAATCACTTAAAATAATAAAAACGAACCCAAAGGAAAGCAATAGGAAATGGTATAATGCAGACAAAAGTAACATTTATGAATTCAACAGAAAACAGATTGACAGTTAACTCAAGACATTTTTATATTGGAGAAAAGATGTTAATATTCAAATATAACAAGAACTAGAGAAAAGGCAATACTTATATATGAAGTGCTTTCAAATACTCATACACTTTGATCCAGGATTTTCACTTCTAGGAAATTTTCATGAGGAAATAATCATAGAAGTGCACAGATTCACAAATGCATGTATTATTTATTTTAGGAAAACAGTAGAAACAGCATCCATTAGTATACAATTGAATAGATAAATTATGCACTTCATTAAAAATTATGCTAGAGTCAAATAATCAAAATCTATGAATAATATTTATGGATATAGGAAAATGTTCATAATATAACAAAGTAAAAAACTAGACTATAAAGATATATGTTTAGATAATAATTTGACTTTTTAAAACTTATGTGAATTCATGTGCCTAGGGGATGGCTGTGGGGTGGGGCTAATGATACAGCCCATGACACTTAGATACAGTGGAGTGAGAGAATTATATAGTGAGTTTGATTTTCTTCTGCATACATATTTCTTCATTAAATAAATAACTGAAAATCTCCCTCCCTCATTCCCCTCCTCCTGTAAGACACTTTGTTGAACTGAGTAAAGTCCACGGATTATTGCACAAACACATGTTGGCATAAAGAAACTTCTGTAGAGAAATATGATTGTTTTAAAAACTCAGAAGGAGCTACATTGAGGGGGGGGTAGTGGGAGTTGAAAGTGTCCATCATTCCTCGCCCCCCCCCCCCCCCCCCCGCCTCTTCTCACATTCATTTATTACCTTTATGCACCTGGACCAGGTGGGCCATCCTCCACAATAAGGGGCCTCACAGCTGCCCATTCCGGCCTAGACTCATCTTAATCACATTTTTTCTTTCCTGGCCTGGCATAGTCAAATCATATTGGTATGAATTTAAATGAAACTTGCATGCATAACTGGTGGATTTTTTCAAACCCAGCTGCATATTTTAGTTCTCTGTTCATTTAGGAAATCTGAATGGAAAATTAAGTCCATTCAGTAGTACTTTGTGAGTTTTCTGAAGCAGTCAGAGGAAACGATCATTTCTAAAGTAAGTTGCTTAAACTTTATACAATGGGTTCATTTCTCTATATGTTGTCTTATTTCTTTAATGGGCTCTTTTTAAAAAATTCTTATCAATTTAGTATTGCTTTGTGCATAACGACAAGTGAAGCTAGAAGAGCCATCAGCAAGCGGCAGAGGTTGAGTTCTTGGGTTGTCTCAAGGAAAGCATTTCATCTTCTGTTACAGCAGCATCCTCTTCTGTAAAAGTTTATTTGTGTGAATTCTCTCTTGGCTGTTCTGGAAGAATTAATTAGGCCAAGTTGGGAAGCAACATGAGTGATTCTGAAAATAAGGTTCTGGGAATCTGTGATTTTCTCTCTAAGAAGGATTTATGGCTTCAGCATTGGAGATTGCATGTGCTGTGAGTACAGAGCTGGGAGTGATGTTCCTGGTTCAAGAAAGGAATTTATTTCTTTACCAAACACGTATGTAGTGCTTAGTATATGCCAGGTACCATTCTACACTCTTTAAAAATTTGTGCTCATGTAATCCTTGCAATAACCCTATGAAGTAGGCACCATTATCATTTTAATTTTATAGGTAAAGTGATTTGCCCCCTAAGTCTTGCACTTACTGAATGATAAAGCCAGACTGTAAACTCAGGCTTTAGATTTCATATTTTTAACCATGATTTATGCTGCTTCCAAGGGACGTTTGAGGACTGAAAGTCATGGCCATTGTATGCTGTTGAGGTTGGTTTGATGTACATCGAATCTTACTAATGTTGCCCAATCCCTGATTGCTAGCCAATGCTTATCTCACATGGAATTGTGGTTCCTGAACTTAACCTTTCAAAGGTGATTATTGCTTTTAAATGGCTTCTATGAGCTAATGGAACCCTTGCCAGCCCATGAACTTGAACGTATTTGAACACACAGGTTGAGAGTGCCAAAGAGGGGAGCAGGGAGATCCTCTTCTGGATCGACAGAGGAGGAATTTCAGGAGGAATCTGTATGTCAGGAGGCTCAGAGCACTTAGGAGAATCTAAGGCGATAAGTTATTTTGAGGGTTTTAAATCCATGAGCCCAGCAGATTCCCTGCTGTGCTGATGGACAGGATTTGCTTGGCTGTTCTACTCCCAATGTAACACCATCATCTTGAGCCTCAGTGGAATTACCTTGGCTGTTAGTGACATTTGGCATTTGATCAAAATGAATGTGATGCAGCTGAACTTTCAGATCACATTTGTTAATTTTTGAAATGTCGCTGTTATATCTAACGTAAAACTCGGGCCAAACAAATAATTCAAGTCAAAGTACCTGCTTTTTCAATCTAATAAAAGAAAAATCCTGAAATGTATGCCATCATCAAGCCATCTCATTTCTTTCTGAATGCATACATAAAATTAAATGCCATCAACCTTAAAATGGACTGCAGGGATCAGAATAAGGCAATCTCCTTGAAATAACTCTATCTGTAAGAGCTATAATAAAACTTGTGAACATTATCTCTGTGGTCCATAAGTGAGTTAATATGAGATTCTTAGAGTCTGGATGGCACTTTACAATTGGCATTGTTCTTTAATGAACTCTTTTCTAACAACTTAACACCCCTCATTCAGTAATTAATCTCACAATCCATTTAAGGGGCAAGTACATATCATTACCTTTATAATCCAATGGAAACATTGCAAATCACTACATTTGAAAAGTGGTTGTTAGAGTTAAAGCAAAATAATAATGTTAAAGACAGTGTTAAAAATCAAACGTGGTTTGGCCAGTGTTGTTCAGTGGTTGAGTGTTCACCCATGAACCAGGAGGTCAGGGTTTGATTCCCTGTCAGGGCACATGGCCGAGTTGTGGGCTCAATTCCCAGTAAGAAGCATGCAGGAGGCAGCTGATTGATGATTCTCATCATTGATGTTTTTGTCTCTCTCTCCCTCTACCTTCTTCTATGAAATCAGTAAAAAATACTAAAAATAATTTCTAAAAATCAAACATAGAAGAGATAATAGAACAAAGATATGTTTAAAAACTCATTTGAACAATAAACAGTGCTTTCTATTTTTATTTTTCAATACTTAGATAATTATTGAATAGCTGTATCCAAGTTCCTCTGTTGCTTTTATTTTTGGGTAAAAGTTGGTTTGTGTAGACTGCTTATGCAGACAAATCAAGAGGTTTCAGGTCGATTGATGAGAGTGGTGTACACTTGTGCTATAGCAACATCCTTGTTTAGGCACTGTCCATACAGATTAGACCTAAAGGGCCAACAGCCCCTCACTCGCCTGCTGTACTTGCTCTCTGGAGCCTGACAGCTCCTCCAACATCTCAGTGGCTGATGGAGGCTATGGAATCCAGCTCAGGGACCATAGCATGCTTCTGCTCTATGGGTATCAACCCTGTTTCCCTTTTGCCTCTTTATCCCATATTTGCTCAACAACTCTTTAAATAATTAATTTCTTGTATTAACACACCTCTGTTTAAAGTACCTAAAATAATTTCAGTTTTCCTGAGTAAATCCTGAGTTTAATTCCAGCAGACTCCTAGAAAATGAATAACATTTAAGAAAATCTTAATGCCCTGGCCAGTTTTGCTCAGTGGATAGAGCACCAGCCTGTGGAACGAAGGATCCTGGGTTTGATTCTGGTCAAGGTCACGTACCAAGCTCCTCCCTGGCATGGCCCTGGTCAGGGCTCATGCAGGAGGCAACCAGTCGATGTGTTTCTCTCACACCGATGTTTTTGTCTTTCCCTCTCTCTTCCACTCTCTCTAAAAATCAATGGCAAAATATCCTCGGGTGATGAATTAAAATAAATAAATAAATAAAAATAAAAAATCTTAATGATGTCACTTAGAAAACATTCTTCCATTGGTGAGTACCTTTAGAGAGGGCTACTAGAGGTATGCTGAAAGCAATTTAAAAGTTGTTATCAAGAATGACTAATCAATTTCATTTATTCATTAAATGTTTATTGATGTGCACAATATTGTATTATACACATCTAATATGTAGTCCTAGCTTTTACAGAATTTTCTTCTCTTATTATTTCTTACTTAGTCTTAACTAGATTATAAAATAAGAATTTGATCATAAGCAGAAATAAATGCTACTTTTAATTAAAGCCCCTGGTTAACAAGGAATAATGCAGCTCTAGTCACTCTTAGCAAAACAATAAGGCAATTAAAAATTTTGGAACTGTCAACAGAGCTTAAAACACAGCTAGAAAATTGCCAAACATCTGTAAACTTATAAAGTACATGTTGAAACATCATGGAAGAAAATAACTTTTATGTCCAAAGTGGGCTCTTGCAATTTGTTAACAGTACTAGATGCAATGTTTCTAGATGCAGAAAGGATTGCTTTTAATTCCTGTCAGGCCAGTAGAAATCTCAGCAGATGGTGAAACTGGTTAATGGTCAACATGGAGTATAGGAGAGGCAGCCTCAGGAGACCAGAAGCAGGTGGCCCAGTGGTGTGGAGCATACCCGAGTCAGTATCCTGACCCTGCCGTCATCAACAATGAGTGTGGAATGCAGATCTCTCCTGTCGGAGGGTGATGACTATGATTATAATAATAGAAATGAACTCATGGGATTATGATGAGGATCATATCTAACGTACTTAGAATAGTATCTGGGACATAGTAAACATTCACTCAATGTTATTATTAACAATTATTATTATGGCTGATATAGTCACAGGGCATAGATAGCCTGGACACTAATGAGTAATTTAACTCTGTTTAGTGCACTCACATCAAATCTTTTCCTCCCTTCCTTCCTTCCTTCCTTCCTTCCTTCCTTCCTTCCTTCCTTCCTTCCTTCCTTCCTTCCTCCCTTCCTTCCTTCATTCTTCTTTCCACCCCTCCTCACATCTTCTCTCTCACTTTCTTCCTCCTTCTCTCTTGAAGTGTCATTCTGTCTCTTTCTATCTGTTTTCCTCTCTCTCTCCATTATCTGATCTACCCTCTCCATTTATTGACTTCTAATCTGCCTATCTTATTTTTCCCTACCATCTTGCTCCGATTCCCATCAATCTCATTAGTGTCCTCTTTAGCTTATAATGTTTAAAATGCATGTTTCATTATTTTTAAAAATAGCCTAAAATTTGTATATGTCTACTTTAAAGAGAAAAAAAACAGGTAAAAAAATTTGTTTTACTTCATTTAAAACAAATCCTTCAAAACTAACAAATTATTATTTTTTAAAAATATATTTTTATTGATTTCAGAGAGAAAGGGAGAGGGAGAGAGAGAGAGAAACATCAATGATGAGAGAGAATAATTGACCGGCTGCCTCCTGCATGCCCTCTACTGGGGTCGAACCCACAACCCCAGGCATGAGCCTTGGGTTCAAACTATGAATTCCTGGTTCATAGGTCGATGCTCAACCACTGACCCATGCCAGCTGGGCACTAACAAATTTATTTTATGCAAATCATGGCCCTGATTGGATGTTTTTATTTGTGAGGCTATAACAAAAAAGCTTCCTTGCTTTTTTTTTCTTCCACCATGGTAAAGCATCAGTGACTTCCTTGCCTTGAAATGAGAGAAACACACAGAGAAAATGAAGAAAATGAGAGAGAGAGAGAGAAAGAGAGAGAGAGAGAGAGAGAGAGAGAGAGAGAGAGAGAGAGAGTTTGGACTTCTACAGAATCTAATAGCTATAGCTTCTATAGAATTTAATAGCTAGTAAAGCTTGAACTTGACTCAAACAGAGAATCAGGAAGTTGGAAAATGCACAAGGGTCTGGGATCATGTGCACCAGACAGTTCCAACCATTGAGCTTGATTGCCTTAGTGGAGATTCGACAACACCCATGACCAGGCACATGGCAGGAGAAATTCCTGTCCTGAGAGGAGGAGGATTAGAAGCCTTCCCATGGCTCTTCCTCTGGGTTATTATAATAGTTGGATTCTTATGTCTTTTAGGACAACATATTTGGAGTGACACTTTTCTCTCATCTTGCCTATATTTCAGAGTAACTAAGGTGATCTTAAACATGATTCAGGGTGAAATGACAAAAGAAAATTCAAGAGCATTCTAAGTACTTATGCTGTCCCCAGTGCTTGGGAAAGCATATATCTATGTTTTTTTCTTTACTTACTTAGTAAGATTTTGTATCAATAACATGGGGAGAAAGATTCACTTGGCCAGCAGGAAACGTTTTATTAAGAAGTACTTATGATAAGGCTACTTTATGAAAGGTAAGGATTGTTTTTTTTCTTAAGATATTTTATCATTGTTTACATAGGTTTTAAGAGCCCATAATCTTCCTTTCCTATTATAGTGCAGACAGAAGTGAAATTGAAGCACAATTCCCTTTTCTTTTTTTAAAGTATATATATTTTTATTGATTTCAAAGAGGTAGGGAGAGGGAGAGAGAGATAGAAATAACAATGATGAGAGAGAATAATTGGATTGAGCCTGCAACCCAGGCATGTGCCCTGACTGGGAATCGAACCCTGACCTCCTGGTTCATAGGTCGAAGCTCAATCATGGAGCTGTCGTGGCTGGGCCCTTTTCCTTCTTACGGAAAAGCCTTCTACTTGGTACCTACTTCATTTAGAGATTCCACAAAATGATACGTAGTCTCAGTTTCCCATGGCATGCTGAACTGAATGAGATGAAAGTGGGCGAGTATCAGAGCTAAAGTCATTAGCAGGATAACTTTACTGTATAACCAAGTGTCTGTACTTTCTCACACATCATGATTTCATGAGAATTCCTAATAGGAGTGGCAGTTGAAGGAGGTGGCTGCAGAAATACCTGGTCTGGGATTTTGTTCTGTATCTGACATTTATAATCTTGTTCACAACACACTTCCATTCATTGTACAGTTTGCATTTGTAGAACATACCTACAGCTTCATAAAGATCTTTCACACACATTATGGTATTTTGCATTTGTGGAGCATGTTAGCATTTATGAAGCACATTCCCCTACATGTGGTGTTTGTTTCATAATGAATTGATGTGTTAAAGTGGGGGCCCACTGCAGATCAGTGATGATAAACCTTCCTCAAGTCACACAGATAAGAGGTAATTTGCTCTTCTAAGGAGACTGCTTAGGAATCCAGACCTTCTGACACCTTTTCTCAGAGGAACCCACCAACTGATTGAAAAACTTGCAGATTTATGCAGAGAGGGGATAGGGAACAAAAGTCATGACATGCAGTCTCATATCCTAGGTGCAACCCTGTGAGCAAGTCCAGGTAGGGGCATTGCCCTTTTTCCACGTTAATTCATTCCAGCTCTATAAAATGTATCAAGATGATACCAGCAGGGCACTAACTTGATTTAGAACGGAGGCACACACCTGTTCTTCTAAATATAAACAAATTTGCAACTTAAGCCATTGGCAATCATTGGAGGGTAGGCAAGTGAAATCTGGGGTTGCTGCCTGGCTGCAGCTTGGCTCTGGAATTACAAATGCCAAAGGGCCAAGGAAGCATCATGCCAGGCAAGATAGTTGGCATTGGGTTCTGGTGATCACAGTGACCTTTTATATCACCAGAGAGATTACCATTATCAGCCTTATTCATATTGTTATTTTTAAATGTGCCTGGTTTGCTCTTGTGGCTCCACTTGTATTGTTGTGGCTCCATTCCAGGTCATGTTGGTTTGTATATATGAAAATGCCTGAGTAGCCATGATTGGAAAAAAATTTATCCTAAGAGAAATAGTTTGCTGAGCTCCAGAACACTAAATTAAATCTATAACGTATTTTTATGGTCTGTGGGAAGGCAATATTGTTCCAGATTTTATAGTTCCTAACTATTCAAAGTGTGTGACTATTCCTTGATACTCTGATGTCTCTCTCCATTCTTGATCAGATGAAAAAAGATCACATTGGGGTCCTTGGGAATATTCCACATTATCCTTAACTGATGGGATACTCCAGAGGTGAGGCAGATGTAAGTAGCCCAGTTGCAGGCATGTTATTGTGCATGTGGTGGAATTGTACAGAGCCAGAAAATTTGTAGACACATCACCATGATATCTTTCTGTTCACATGGTGTTCTCTGTCTCCATGTCTAAATTTCCCCTTTTCATAAGGACATCAACCCATAACAGTCATTATCTTGAAATTCCTCATAATTTTCATTTTGCACTGGACTCCACAAATTATGTCCTTGCTCTGGAGAGCTAATTCCAGGCTTTAATCTGCCTTAGCCTCTTGGATGTCAGGACAGAGTGCCTTTTTTCCCCTATAATTTCAGTAAAAGTCCCCCCTAGGAGGCTTGATTGGCCTTGAATGGATCATCTAACCTTTTCTAACCCATCACTGTGGCCATAAATACCCCATACTCCGAGTGGCCAGGCCTGGGGCTTGTGCCTCCCAAATCACATTGCCTGTGACGGGGAGGGGCAGGGGAGTACAGTCTGGTCCCCTAGTGCATTCTTGTCAGTGTTTGGGAACAGACTTATGCTCATTTCATTGAATGGAGTTTGCAGCTTTCCTATGAATTCTGTAATTTGGAATGGTTTCTATTTTTAAAGAATTATCTGTGTACCCTAGCTGGTTTTGCTCAGTGGATAGAGTGACAGTCTAAAGGGTCCTGGGTTCCATTTTGGTCAAGGGAACATGCCTGGGTTGCAGGCTCAATCCCCAGTGGGGAACAAGCAGGAGGCAGCCAATCAATGATTCTCTCTCATCATTGATGTTTCTCTCTCTCTCTCTCTCTCTCTCTCTCTCTCTCTTCCTTCCTCTCTGAAATCAATAAAAATATATTTAAAAGTAAAAGATCTGTGACTTGGAGGTCTAAAAACAGAAAGCATCAATAAAGTCCTTTGTTTTCCATTTTAAAATATTTTTCATAATCTGATACATGCTTACATTATTATTAACCTCCTGGAGTTTTCTAGTTTTTGAATCAAATATTAAAATTTAGATCTTCTTTAAAAAATTGTGAAATGGCAATCTTAAACTTTTCTCCTGTGTATAGTTGTTTATGCCTGTTATTGGTTGAATTGTGTCCCAAATTCTCATGTTGAAATCCTAACTCCCCTTTCCCAGTAATTCAGAATGTGACTGTATTTGGAGATAAGGTCTTCACTGAGATCATTAAGTTAAAATGAGGTCATTAGGGTGGGCTCTAATCCAGTATGACTGGTGTATTTAAAACAGGGGTGGGGAACTTTTTTTTTTCTGCCAATGGCCATTTGGATATTTATAATGTCATTTGTGGGCCATACAAAATTATCAACTTTAAAAATTAGCCTGCTATATTTGGTCAAACATTTAATTAACTCACCCCTAAATGCCTTGGCAGGGCCAGACCAAATGGCCCACAGGCTGGATGTTCCCCACCCCTGAAAAAGAAGAGGAGAGTAGGACACACACACACACACACACACACACACACACAGGGAAGACCATGAAAGGATACAGAGCTTAGACAGCCATCTATAAGCTAAGAAGAGAGAGGTCTCAGAGGAAACCAACTCTGCCAACATTTCAGTCTTAGACTCCTAGACTCCAGAATTGTGTGAAAATAAATTCTGTTATTTAAATTAGAAAGTTTATGGCAGCCCTAACAAATTATTAAACACAATGCCAAAGGTTTTATATTTGTGTTTTCTTTTATTATTTAAGATTATAATTTTCCCTCCCAAAATGCATTTGGTTAAAGTACCTTCTGAAACTTACCATGTTTAATAATATCTTTCTGTTTCTCTTCTCTCATCTCACTATAAATTTCATATTTCTTGTTTCCCGGCCATTTTTCTTCAGAACTTTGTGGACAGTGTTTTATTGCCTTTTATCACTTTATGTTATGAAAAGAATTTTAATATAAAATGAATACTTTTGTCCTTTGTAGAAAATCTTTTTATTATTCTGTCTGTTTTTTTTTTGTGCAGAATGTTTTGTTTATTTTTGAAATAAAAACATATCATAAGAATATGTAGCTTTTTCTTTTCTTTTTTTTTTTTGTCTGTCAATCAGGGTCCCCTATGACCCACAACCTCAAACCTGTCTTTAGTTTAGGAAAAGTTTTCTTATGTTATTTTGAGTATGACCTCTCAACTTTCTACTATAAAACAATGTTACATGTACATCATAATCCCTAGATACCTTTTCCATGTCTCCTATCTTTTCTGTCATCATTTTCATATTTGTTTTCTTAATTCTTGGTTATTGAATAATCTCTGAAGCACATCTCCTGCTTTAATGGACTGAGGTTTCAGGTGATTCTAATGAAGGTTTCACTGTCTACATTGCAATTTTAAGTCTGGAGATAGTCATGCTTTCCAGATCTCAGATAGCTGCTGTTGGTGCTTGACTAATATCAATTCACAAATATAATAATCTCCTTAAATTTTCTCCCAACTCCTTCTTTTATTGCAGTAAGTCTGCTGAAGTTGAGAAATACTTAGTTGAATTCTTGGATTGGCTCATTTCTATTGAAGTCTCTTTTTATGCATTTGGTTATTTTTCTCTGTTCATCCTTACAGTTCTAAGGTTGTCTAATGCTGAAAATTCTGGTGTATGATAACTGATATTATGTGGTCCCTTTGTGGATCTACCAGGCTTAGAGGAGGGAAAATAATCACTTTTATATTTATAACTAGAGCTGGTGCACAGATTCGTGCAAAGGTGTGGTCCTTTGGCCTGGCCTGCGGGGATTGGGCCGAAACTGGCTATCTGACATCCTCCGAGGGTTCCCAGATTGCGAGAGGGCAGTTCTCAGGTGATGCAACCCAAAATCGGGATCCCTCCTCTCTGGTTCTGGGTACATCACCCAAGAACTGCAACTGCCAAGTCACTGCAGCTCGGCAGCTCCTGTGTCGAGCGTCTGCCCCCTGGTGGTCTGTGCATGTCATAGCTATCAGTGAGACAGTCAAACGGTTGGACGATTGCTTAGGCTTTTATATATATATACTAGAGGCCCAGTGCACGAAATTCATGCACGGGAAGGGGGGTCCCATCAGCCCCTCCTGCACCCTGTCCAATCTGAGACCCCTCGGGGGATGTCCGACTTCAGGTTTAAACGGGCAGTCGGACATCCCTCTCGCAATCTGGGACTACTGGCTCCTAACTGCTCACCTGCCTGACTGCCTGATCATCCCTAACTGTCCCCCCTGCTGGCCTGGTCACCCCAAATTCCCCCCCCCGCCAACCTGGTTGCCCCCAACTACCCGCTCCCACAGCCAGCCTGGTTGCCTCTCACTGATCCCCTCTGCCATCTGGTCACCCCTCACTGCCCCCTCCTGCTGGCCTGGTTGCCTCAACTGCCCCCCCCCCCCCCCCCCCCGCCAGCCTGGTCGCCCCATGCAGCCTGCTGCTCGGTCGTTTGGTCATCCCTCACTAACCCCCCTGCTGGCCTGGTCGCCCCACGCAGCCTGTTCGGTCACCTGTTCCGCTGCGATGGTCGCTTAGGCTTTTATATATATAGATAGATAATTGTAATTACCAGTTACTGACAAGTAATGAAAGGGATAGAGAGGCAGTGAAAACTGAGGATGGGACAATTTGCCATTCTGCCAAGGAGTTTGTGTTGTTTTCTTTTTTCCAACTTTATTGAGACACTAGAGGCTTGGTGCACAAATTTGTGCACATGTGGGGTTCCTTGGCCTGGCTGGCAATTGAAGCCTATCAGGGGGCCAGATGGCTGGCCAGATGGCTGGGGGGAGGGGCTGCAGGAGGTTGTCTGTGAGAGTGCACTGACCACCAGGGGGCAGTTCCTGCATTGAGTGTCTGCCCCCTGGTGGTTAGTGTGCATCATAATGACTGGTCGACTGGTTATTCTGATTGTTTGGTAGTAACGGTCACTTAGGCTTTTATATCTATAATAATAAAAGCGTAATATGCTAATTAGACCAGATGAAGCTGGGGCTGCGAGGGAAGCCTGGGTCCTGGGTGCCAAAGGGAAGTCGGTTCTGGCAGCCAGGTGAAGGAAGGCCTACTCTTGCACAAATTTCGGGCATTGGGCCTCTAGTATATAGATAACTGATAAATAAAATTGAAACATATTTAAAGTGTACAACTTGATGATTTCATATACGTGAATATTGTGAAAGAATTCCCCCATTAGCTTAACTAACATCCATTAATTATCTCACACATTTACCTTTTTTTGTGTGTGAGAACATTTAAGTTCTTTTAGCAAATTTCAATGATATACAATACAGTGTTATCTACTATTATTACCACGTTATACATTGACTCCTCAGAGCTTATTCATCTCATACCTGAAAATTTGTACCTTTTTACTAAATTCTTTCTGTTTTCATCAACCACACCACTTTTCTACTCATTGTTTCTATGAGTGTGACTATTTTTTTTTTTAAGATTCTACATATAAACTGTACCATGCAATATTTGTCTTTCTATGTTTGGCTTATTTCACTTAACATAATGCTTTCCAAAAAACATCCCATTTTCTTTCTTTCTTTCTTTTTTTAAGAAAGTTTTTTAAAATATATTTTTATGGATTTCAGAGAGGAAGGGAGAGTGATATATAAAGAGAAGCATCAATGATAAAAAAAGAATCATTGATTGGCTGCCTCCTGCACACCCCTTACTGGCAATAGAGCCTGCAACCCAGGCATGTGCCCTTGGCCAGAATCGAACCTGGGACCTTTCAGTCCACAGGCCGACGCTCTATCCCCTGAGCCAAACCAGCTAGGGCTCTTTATTTATTAATCCATTGATTGACACTTAGATTATTTCCATACATTAGCTATTTCAAATAATTCTAGTAAATATGGGAATACAAATACCTACTCAAGATAATGATTTTGTTTGCTTTTGATAATAGCCCAAAAATGAGATTGCTGAATCATATGGTAGTTTAATTTTTAATTTTTTTGTGGAGCTTCCACACTGTTTTCTATAATGGCTATACCAGTTTATATTTCCACCAACATCTTCAGCAGCATTTATCTCTCTCTCTTTTTTTAAAAAAATTATAATGAACACCCTAACAGGTGGGAGGTGATATTGCATTGTGGTTTTGATTTGCGTTTCCCTGTAATTAGTGATGTTGAGCACCTTTTCATGTACCTGTAGGTCATGCGTATGTCTTCTTTAGAAAAATGTCTATTCAGTTCTTCTGTCCACTTTTAAATTGGGTTACTTGGGGTTATTTTGTTTGTTTTGCTCCTGAGTTGCATGAGTTCCTTGTATATTTTGGATAGTAACCTCTTATTGAATATGTGGTTCACAAGTATTTTTTTCCCCATACCATAGGCTGCCTTTTCATTTTGTTGATAATTATTTTGCTTTGCAGAAACTTTTCAGTTTGATGTAGTCCCACTTGTTTATTTTTTGCTTTTGTTGTCCATGATTTTGGTATCGTATCCAAGAAATTATTGCCAAGATCAATATCAGGGAGTTTACTCCAATATTTTCTTAATGGAGTTTTAAGGCCTATGTTCAAGTCTTTAATTAACTTTGAGTTTATTTTTGTATATAATGTAAAATTGGGGTCCAGTTTCATTCTTTTTCATATATATACTAGAGGCCCGGTGCACGACATTTGTGCACTGAGGGGTGGTGTCCCTCAGCCCGGCCTGCACCCTCTCTCAGTCCGGGACCCTGAGGGGTCCTTAGCGCTGCTGCGGAGGTGGGAGAGGCTCCCACCACCGCTGCTGCCCTTGCCAGCCGTGAGCCCAGCTTCTGGCTGAGCGGCATTTCCACAGGGGGAGCGCACTGACCACCAGGGGGCAGCTCCTGCATTGAGCGTCTGCCCCCTGATGGTCAGTGCATGTCATAGTGACCCGTCATTCTGCTGTTTGATCGATTTTCATATTAGCCTTTTATTATATAGGATATTTCAGAGAGCAAGGGAGAGGGAGAGATAGAAACATCAATAATGAGAGCGAATAATTTATCGGCTGCTTCCTGCACACCCCCTCCTGTGGATCCAGCCTGCAACCCAGGCATGTACCCTGACCTGGAATTGAACCATGACCTCTTGGTTCATAGGTCAATGCTCAATCACTGAGCCAAACTGAACAGGCCAGTTTCATTCTTTTTCATGTGACTATCCAGTTTCTCCAACATCATTTATTAAAGAGACTTTCCCCAGTATATATTCTTGGCTACTTTGCTGTAAATTAATTGACCATATATACATTGGTTTAATGCTGGAACCTCTATTATGTTCTATTGATCTATGCTTCTGTTGTTACGCCGATATCATACTATTTTGATTACACAATCTTTGTAATATAGTTTGAAATGAAGAAGTATAATGCCTATAGCTTTGTTCTTACCCAAATTCCTTTAGCTATTTGAGGTCTTTTGTGGTTCCATACAAATTTTAGACTTGTTTTTTTCTATTTTTGTGAAAATGCTGTTAGAATTTTTATAGGGATTAAATATGTAGATTCCTTTGGGTAATATGGACATTGTAACAATATTAATTCTTTCAGTTATGAGCATAGAATATCCTTCCATTTATTTGTCTTCTTCAATTTTTTATTAGTGTTTTATAGTTTTCAGTATACAGATCTTTCACCTCCTCGGTTAAGTGCATTTTTAGATATTTTATTCTTTCTGATGCAATTGTAAATGGGATTATTTTGAAATTTCTTTTTCTGGTAGTTTGTTGCTGATATATAGAAAGGCAACTGCTTTTTGTATGTTGATTTTATATCCTGCAACTTTGCTAGATTTGGTTATTAGTTCTGACAATTTTTTGGTAGAGTCTTTAGGTTTTATATATAGTATGTATAATGTGCACATATATTGTGTTATCTGCAAATAGAAACAGCTTTCTCTTCTGCCTTTTTGATTGGATACCTTTTACTTTTTTGCGCCTTATTGCTCTAGCCAGGACTTCCCCTATTATATTGAATAAAAGTGTTGAGGGCGCATAGCCTTGTCTTGTTTCTGATCTTAAGAGAAAAAGCTTTCAGTGTTCATTATTGAATATGACTTTAGCTGCATGCTTGTCATATGTTGCCTTATCGTGAGATATGCTCACTCTGAATCAAGCTTGTTGAGAGTTTTTATCTTGAATGGATGTTGGATTTCATCAGTGCTTTTTCTGCATCTCTTGAGATGATCATGTAATTTTTATCATTCATTTTTAAAATGTGATATACACTTTTTTTTTGCTTTGAAGATATTGAATCATTTTTGCATCTCTGGAATAAATCCCACTTGATTATGTTGTGTGATCTTTTAAATGTGTTGTTTCATAAAGCTTCCTAATATTTTCTTGAGGATTTTGCATCTATGTTCATTAGGGATATTGGCTTGTAATTTTCTTATAGTGTCATTTTCTGGCTTGGTGTCAGGGTAATTCCGACCTCATAAAATGAGTTTGAGAGTGTTTTTTCTCCTACGTTTTTTTTTTTTTTGCAAGAGGATTGGAATTAGTTCTTCAGATGTTTGATAACATTGGGCAGTGAAGCCATTTAGTCCTAGACGTTTTTTTAGATGATTTTGACTATGAATTCAGCCTCTTTATATTATTATTTATTTCTTCATAATTTAGTCTTGGTAGGTTGTATGTTTCTAGAAATTTACACATTTCTTCTAGGTTGTCCAATTGCATAGTGAGGTTAGGTCTCTTGCCTCTGATCTCACAGCTATTAAATGGCAGAGCTGGAAGTTGAACCACAGTAGACTGCTTCTAGAGTCTGCTTGGTTAAACATGACTGTATTCAGTCTCTTTTCTTTGTCAGCTAAACACTACAAGAGGTGCACAAACATGCAGATGTTGCACAAATACCAATGGAAGACATGATCTCTCTGAAAGTCCTGATCATATAGCAAATACATTTTAGGTGCCAATTTTGTTCAGCATTAGTTTTTTATAGCTTTAGATTATTTATCTCCTTATATTCTTCAGATTAAAGATAGATATATTGTTTTAAAACCACATACAAGAAACATATACACATAAGTGAGGAAATGATGCACTAATTAAATATGAGGTGAATTAAGGATTGTTGGGCACCATGCTGCCTGACATCAGGCTCTGCAGGGTTAAAGCAAGGCAGCTCAGGCATCCTGAGTGAGTCCTTGGTCTTTGTGCTCTTGGTGCCTCCCTGGCCTCACCTATCCCTAGTCCCAAGGCTCATCCTGGAAGATATGGATCATAGACTTGTCTGGACTGGGTTTTATAACACAAAATGCCAAGAGGAACACAGGGTTGATTTCAAAACTTATAATGTTCATAAGATAAGAAAGAAGCTAGTAATTTATAAGAAATACAACTGTTGTTGGAAACTAAAATGAGAAAAAAAATCTCCAATGATTCCTCACAGAGAGGCCTTCGTGCAGTACCATGAAAAATGTTCTGAACAGCATCAGAGTGGTCAAATCGAGGAGTGTCCTAGGAAGAGGCCCATGGCCTGACATCCAGATGTAATTCAGTGGGAGCACTGACCTCGTATGAAGTCTCAAGGCAAGATTTCCCCAGGGTCCAAACTTATCCTTTATTGTAATATTTATTCCTGACTTCTATCCCGAGAATAAGAGGCTTAGATTTTATTGACCTAGCTTATTTATTTTATTTAACATAGTAATTATAATTGTGTGTGTGCGTGCGTGTGTGTGTGTGTGTGTGTGTGTGTGTGTGTGTGTGTGTTTGGAGGAAAGCCAGGGCTCAATTATCAGTTCAAATGTATCTTCAATTTGTACAATGTGAGACACTGATGAATGACTTTAAATGTCTTTAAATGTGGTTCAGGATGCATATCATGTTAGACACAATATGAGGTCTAACATGATAAGGGGATAGATAGTTATCAGGAATGCAGGGGCAGTGAAAACAACAGGAAACGAAAGATAGAGGCAAACTAACTTTGGCTTGGCTTGACTCTTGCAGTGTGGGGAGCCCAGAAGGAATTAATTGGATAAGTTCCTCAATCATTTCTATATCTAATGATCAGTTATACTTGGTGTCATGACAGATGGCAGAGTTCTTTTGAAAACCAGACAGCTTTGAATAAGGCAATGTGTGAAAACTCAGTAGCTCCTCCTACAATAAGTTAATTAATATTCAGTAATTGGGTTTAACTTGTGGTTGGATGTGTTGGTGGTTAGGGCTTGTGGCTTGTTAGAGGTGAAAACACATCCCTAAAGCAACACCAGATTAAGCTGAAATAGAGAAATCTGAATGCTTACACTATTAGATAAAGGAGCTATGATAGTACTCTTTTTTAAAATCTGCTTTCCCCCTATTACAATTATATTTATAATTTGCACTTGTGCACTTTTGGACAATCTAACTATTTCTATTATTTTATAATTCTAAATGAAAAGTATATACTTATTAGTAGAATTATCAGCCTGTATGTCTTTGTGGCATAATTACTAGCTTTAGCTTCTACAAGTCCCTGTTCCCCATTTTAACCCCTGCACTTGAAAGGCAATGTCATGGTTCTGTAAGAGAAGACATCATATTTCAGATGACCACAGAGAGTGAATATTTTGAATGAGTTTAGTGGATCACAGGGGATCTGTGCTATCTAAAATATAGCAGGTTGATCTTACCTGCAATTTTTTCTCTTTCTAAGGGTAGAGATTAAGACTAACTCATGAATGGTTTAGCAACAATTTGGTTACTCCAACACCTGTTCCTTAAGAAAGATAAAATGTCAAAGAATTCTACACTATATACTAAATTTAACATCTCCCAAATATAAGGGTTTTGTTTCTTGTCAGTCTTCATGTTACATTTGGTTCCTATGGCGGGGGTGGATAGCATAATGGATTTGTTCTATTACCCAAATCTTATTCTTTGGACTATGAGTCTTGCAAGGGTTTGAAACCGTTTACCACAGTAATCATCAGCACCATAAAATTCTGAATTGTGGATCACATTTTTATTTATTGGACAAATCTGATTCATTTATTTTGGTTGATTTTAAATTTCTTCTCAGATTCAACTGAAGTTCTAATCCCTCCACATAGGTATTCTTCTTTCTCCTGGAGCAAATATTTTAATCTTCCATTTGTACAAGTGCTTCTCACTCTTTACCCTGGATTATAGTTAACAGTGCCCAGGTCTTATTGTTCTTACTGGAGTGAGTTCCTTTTAGAGACAAGATAAATATCTGATTCAACACTGGATCCTTTAAAGACCTAGCTAAGTTTTCTTTAAATAGTTGGTTTGCAAAGTATATTTGTTGAATGGATATGTATAAGGTATTTGTTGACCAATGCAAAGACAATGGTATACTTAGTTATTAATGGTTTTTCAAGTATCTTTTGGAAAAATAAGCTTACTACCATACATAGGATATGGCTGAAACTATCAAAATAAACCATAGGTAATACAGGTGTTAATTGTCCCTTCATCTTCTTCTTCAAACTGTCTGCTCATGTCCTCCCCATTCTAATCAGATAAGGCAAGCATTAGTCAGTGAAGAATCTACTGAAGATATGCTAGGAAAAGCAGAGGGGTAGATTACAGCATAAACCATTTAGAACTTAGTTTGTGTATTGGCCCTTTCTTTTTTTTTCTTCTGCCAATTTCCTCTAGTTCCTTTTCATCGTTTTTCCATAAAGCACCCAGCTCCTCCTAAATACAATCATATATTTCTGGAGGTCTCCAAATCTTTTGCATCTCTATTATATGTGGAATTTGTCTCTTCTGTCATCATAGTGCACAGCAAAATGCCTCCAGTTAGTATCATCCAACCTCCTGAAAGGGATTAGGGGATTATATGCTTTCAATAATTCAAAAGGACCTTTATTAAAATCATTAAATGTGGTTAATAGTTAATACCTTAACAAAAATTAACATTATTTGATAATACACCTGTCTTAGATGTGGCAGATGGGAAAGTTCTGTAATATAGACAGAATTGTAGCCATTTATTTGTTTGGAGAAGATTAAATTAAATGGGTCTTTGTTAAATGCAAGTTATGACCCACCTCAGGAAGTTTTCAATTTTGTGGGCCTAACTGAGAATGACCAGGGAGTTCCTGATTCTGTGTGAAAACCAGTTCAGATTATTCAAATACACCTGTACATGTTTGCCGATGATCAATGGGAGTAAGTTACCTGAATGTTGCTCAAGAAGAATAAAGAATATTGTAGACTCCATTAGCTATTTTAAGACTTAAAATTTGGAGCAAAATTTGGGAGAAGTTTTATGCCCCAAGTTCTCATTTTTTACACTCTCACCTTAAAATACTCCTCCTATTCTTTTTGCTGAAATGTATTTGATGACTCTGAAAGATAACTGGATTAATATTTATTTATATAATGATTATCATTCAAAACTAATGATTAAATAGCTATTATTATTATTATTATTATTATTCATGAAAAGAGCAGATTTCACCATTTCGTGGACATTTTGTCTTGATGAAGCTGTTCTACTCTGGTTTTCAAGAGACTACTCATCTTCCCACAAAAAGCCATAGATATGCCTGTCCTGAAGCCAGACTTGCCTTTGCCTTCCAACTCTGCCTGTCTTAATTCTACTTCTGTACCTAGATTATTTGAGAACATCAAGAAACAAACATATTTTAGAAATAAACTAACTGTAACATATTTCATTTTAGGGATTAGTCCACTAAATTGGTAGTCATAGATTGGTTAACAGAGAGCAGACTAGCTAGAGTACATGACTGGAGCGTAGGCAGCCTTTAGGAGGTGCCTCGGGGCCTCAGGGTCTCTGCATAAGACCAACATGGAATTGAGCAGTCCCAAATGGAGTGTCACCTAAAGTAGGAAGTGAAATGATGGAGCCACCAAAAATCAAACAAAACCAAGAAAATAATCACAGAAGCTACATACTACTTTTCTGAATTGCCTGTCTTTCCTATGGAGATTTCCTTATGAGTACTTTCAGTCAATACTGTTCTACTTTACAAATTTATTTTGAAGTAAGAAAATTTCCATTTAAAGGGCCTATTAAACACATCTTATTTTTATTTTTTTACAAGAACATAACTGTTAAAGACACATTGAATCAACACCATAACAAGTGTTATAAAGTCATTTCACCGCACTGTCTCATGGATAACCACAATTAATGTCATGTTCCAATATGAAGGACAGACCCTTCTCTATTTTAAGAAGAAAGTGCTTAAAAGTAATTTACACTCCAATTATCTCAACTTGAATGTCAGCTGCATTAAGTCTGCACTGCTGAAAAGGTGAGTAAAGCCAGCTGCTAAACCACTGTAGTCATTTTTGGAAAAACCATTTCTTTTATTAGGTCAATTGAAACAAATTGAAGAATTGAAGCATGTATTCATAGGAAGAGACTAATTCCAGTGTAATAGTCATTGAGGTGTCTTCAGAGTTAGCAGGTTAGGCAGTAAATAGACTTTTTTTATGTGTTTGTAGCACACAAGTTACCGTATGACCCAATTCTCCATGAAACTGGAGTCCTCGTTGGCAATGTCACAGAGAGGCCAATGCTTGAACTGTGTGTAAGATCTGAGCCACCAGTTCCCTTTCCAGAGGTCAGACTACAGCAGATATAGGAGGAAAAGTGTTGGAACCGGAGTTCCTTGCACTGCTTTTGTCCTTAAAGCCACACTCTTCACAGACACTCATTAACATTTAGTAGTGGCTGTGCTGGACCTCAAATGCACAGAGTTGAATTGACTCAATCAGCTATATTCCCTGTTACTAATATGTTATCACTAGAGGCCCGGTGCATGAAATTCGTGCACTTGGGCACGGGGGGCAGGAGGTCCCTCAGCCTGGCCTGTGCCCTCTCAAAGCCCGGGAGCCCTCGGGGGATGTCTGACTGACGGCTTAGGCCCACTCCCCAGTGAGTGGGCCTAAGCCGTCAGTCGGACATCCTTAGCACTGCTACAGAGGTGGAAGAGGCTCCCACCACTGCTGTTGTGCTCGCCAGCCATCAGCCTGGCTTCTGGCTGAGCGGTGCTCCCCCTGTGGGAGCACACTGACCACCAGGGGGCAGCTCCTGCATTGAACGTCTGCCCCCTGGTAGTCAGTGAGCGTCACAGTGACTGGTTGTTCCACCGTCAGGCCGAAACCAGCTCTCTGACATCCCCTGAGGGGTCCCAGATTGCAAAAGGATGCAGGCCAGGCTGAGGGACCCCACTGGTGCATGATTGGGACTGGGAGAGACATGAGAGGTTGGCTAGCCGGGGAGGGACTGTGGGAGGGCTCCAAGGTGTGTCTGGCCCATCTCTCTCTGTCCCGATCAGCCAGACCCCAGCAGCAAGCTAACCTACTGGTGGTCAATACACGTCAGAGCGAGTGGTTAAGTGGCCTAAGCATATCATTAGCATATTATGCTTTGATTGGTTGAATGGCCAACTGGACGACTGGACACTTAGCATATTAAGCTTTTATTATATAGGATTGTTGAAATCATCACTCTAGGACTATTATTGTCACCTTTATGCCTTTTCTCCAGTTCCATCCCCTTCCTGAGCATTTGCCCCTAATGCATCTCCTTAGAATCCATCTTCACCCAGGGGCCTAAAATATATACATGTCCATCAACATATAAATACTAGAGGCCTGGTGCACGGATAGGGTCCCTAGGCCTGGCCGGCAATCAGGGCCGATTGGGGCCTTCTGGCTGCCAGCTGGGTCCTTCCTTCATTCCGTGCCACCCCCTGGTGGTCAGTGTGTCATAGCAAGTGATTTGTCTCCCAGTCGAATTCCCACAGGGACAATTTGCATATTAGGCATATATATATTGTTTAATATATAATTTTAAAGTTCATACAAATAATTATTTGGTATGAACTATACACATTGAAACTTGTTTATTTTCATTCAGCATTATGTTTTTTGCATCTATATAGCCTGATTCTTTTAACTTCGGTATAGTATTCCATAGTATAAATTATACCACAATTTTATCTATCCGCTAGAGGCCCGGTGCACAAAATTCATGCTCGGGTAGGGCCCTTAGGCCTGGCCAGCGATCAAGGCTGATCAGGTTCCCTGCCTCCTCACCTCCCTGCCTCTTCCTTCCCTTGCTCCCTCAGTGCCCGACTGCCACTGCTGGTCACCCGCCATGTTCTGCACCACCCCCTTGGTGGTCAGCACACATCATAGGGAGTGATTGAACTCCCAGTCTTCCGGTCGAACTCCCGAGGGGACAATTTGCATATTAGCCTTTTATTATATAGGATTCCTCCACTGATAAGCATTTAGATTGTTTACAAATTTTTGTTACTATCAGGTTTGCAGTATAAACCATACTGTAAAGCAGTGGTTGCCAACCAGTGGTCCGCGGACCGCTGGTGGTCCATGAGGTCCGAAAGGTTGGCAACTGCTGCTCTAAAGAACAACTGTATACATGTTTCTTAGTGAGCTTATACTAGATTTTCTTTGGGATAAATAGCAAGAATTAGAATTTCTGAGGCTTGAGTCATATATGCATTTCCAGAATTGTTTTTCAAAGTGGCTGTACCAACTTTTTTCTCCCATCTGAAGCACAGGAAAAGTCCCAAATAAATGTATATGCAAACAATAGTCATTTAAAAGAAAAGAAAATTTCCCAGGGATGTGGTTATGATATTTTCCAAGGCAAAGCATGTTGAATGCCTTTCCATAGCACTGATCTGTGGTCACTGGGGAAGCATTTCTAGGCAACCATGCCAGGGCAGAAACAACCATAGAATCAGCCACCAATTAGTTCTCTGTCACTTGATTGGTATTTTTTTAGTAAGCTGATGGAATTTGATCACATCCTGCACTGACTTCACACCAACATTCAGGTGTCTTAACTCACAGCCTTCTGTCCTTCCCCCGCCCCTTCAAATGCTGGAGGCGGAGCAAGCTACCCTGGTGTGGGCAACTTGCTGAAGCATCAGCCACCTCTGCTAGCATGCTTGGATTAAGCATATACATAGAAAAGAGCTGTGAAAGATTCATCAGTCACAGGATGTTTGTTATTGGAATTAAAACACCTTCTTACTGTTGCATAGATTTGCATTGATTGCTAGAGGCCATGGGCACCATGCTGCCTTTCCTGCTCGCCAGGCACTGCCTCTGCCTCTGTACTGGCAGCTCCGATGTATGGGCTGATTTGCTTTCTTCGGTGGAGCCTAATTCTGTGTGGAAGAGACAATGGGGAGTTAAATGGAATACAGCTATGTGAGGTGACTTGACTCTCTGTGCAGTCATTACACTTAATATTGTGGCGAACAATCAGATATTGGAGCATATGAGCTGATAAAGACGGTTTATGCAAATTTAATATCAGAGGCAAGCTGGGAGAAGCTGTCTGACACTACAATATGATATATGGAAACAAACAGAGGATGTGTGAAATCACGGGGCTGATGGCCACAGTTACAATGTCTTAACATTTGTCTCTCATGTTCTTTCTATGATGATGGAATCCAACCTGTGTTTTTACACAGCTGAACAAGGGGAGGGAGTATATACTAAGGACAGCCTTTTATTTTTTCAAGAACAGTATTATAATTAGAAGGAGTTTGTTTTTGTAAATGCAGTATGTTTTGAAAGTCTTTTTTTTTTTGGACATCTCAAATGTTTTCAATTTCACAAGTAATAACTATTACTGATAATAGTCACCATTTATTGAACATGTACCAGATTTAAATCACTTGAGCCTTGTGACAATTTAAAACCAGATATTATTATCTGCATTTCCAAAACATGCTAGCGACATTTAGATTAAACAACTTAAATTAATTTCTCACTGCCCCTCCAATTCCCCCCACCTCTGACCACTCCTGGGCCACTTGTCTCTTTGCTCTTCCTTGAAAGGCAAGGTTGCTTCATTTACAGAGCCTGTTCTCCAGATACCCACATGACTGGCTCCCTTACTTCTTTTAAAAAATATTTTTATTGATTTCAGACAGGAAGGGAGAGGGAGAGATAGAAACATCAATCATGAGAGAAAATTATGGATCAGCTGCCTCCTGCATGCCCCCTACTAGGGATTAAGCCCACAACCCTGGGATGTGCCCCTACCAGGAATTGAACTGTTACCTCCTGATTCAAAGGTTGATGCTCAACCACAGGGAAACACCAGCCAGGCTCCCTCACTCTTCTTAAGTCTTTGCTGAACATGAATGCCTAAATGAGGTCTACCTTGACCACTCTTTTTTAAACAACATAAAAAATAAAATTAAATAAATAACATGACCATTTTATTTTGGCATAGTTTCAGATTTACAGAAATGTTGCAAGGATACTGTTCCCACAGACCTCATACCCAATTTCCTCTACTCTTAACATCTTATAACAGTATGACATATTTGTCACAACTGACTAACCCAGGGGTAGGCAAACTTTTTGACTCGAGGGCCACAATGGGTTCTTAAACTGGACCGGAGGGCCGGAACAAAAGCATGGATGGAGTGTTTGTGTGAACTAATATAAATTCAAAGTAAACATCATTACATAAAAGGGTACGGTCCTTTTTTTTTTTAGTTTTATTCATTTCAAACGGGCAGGATCCGGCCCGTGGGCCGTAGTTTGCCCACGGCTGGACTAACCTCTACTAATACATCCTTATTCACTAAAGTCCATACTTCAATCAGATTTGGAATTTTTAACTTAAGGTTCTTTTTCTGTTCCAGGATCCCCTCCAGGAGACCATCTAGTTCTCAAGTCTCCTCAGGCTCTCTTGGCTATGAGGGTTTCTCACTCTCCTCATTTTTGATGACCTTAACAGTTTTGAGTGCTACTGCTCAAGGATTTTGTAGAATGTCTCTCACTTGGTATTTGTCTGCTGTTTTTCTCATGATTAGGCCGGAGGAATGTGTTTTGGGGATGAAAACCACAGAGGTAAAGTTCCACATCATACTAGCGATACATATTATCAACATGATTTATAAGGTCTCATGTTGACCTTGATCACATAGTTGAAGTAGTGTTGGCCAGGTTTCTCAAACATAAAATTACTCTTTTTTTCTCTCTCGCTGCTTTTCAAACTGTATTGTTCAGAAATAAGTCACAATGCTCACCTTAGTGGATGGAGAATAGGCATAAATTATTTGGAATTCTGCATGGGAGTCTTCCTATTTATCGTCGATCTATCTATTATTTATTAATTTATTCAATCATATGTTTACATCAGCGTGGACTCATCAATATGTATTTTCTACCATGTTACTTATTTGTTGCTCAAATTGTTCCAGCTTTGGCCATTGGGAGCTCCTTCAGTTGTCTACTGTATCCCTTTGAGATATGTCCATCATCGTGTGTGCATGTGTATGTTTTGAAATGTTTAACACTTCCTCACTTTCTGGCACAACATGGTGCTCCAGACTCATCTTGTATATTCCCTACCCCAGCCATAGAGTCAGCGATTTCTCTAAGGAGCCTTCCTTCTTTTTATCAAAGACAGGGATAAGAAAACAATTATCACCTCTGGATATGCTTGTAGCTACGGGGGTGCTATGGCCCTCTTAGTTTCAAAACCAGGGACTGTATCAACCAGTGCTTTTAATTAAATATTGCCTTTATATATTCTTGAATCCCCACAGCCTTTACTGTGTTTTATTCCCCATAACATGCATCATCTTATTTTATCCTATCTACTCTATTGATCAACTTCCTTAAGCATATATTTAACAAAATGTTAGTGAATCAACATTAAGCTACAAGTAGTGTAATAGAACCATGGTGGTTTTTCTTCCCTGGGGATGAAATTTACTGGGGGGTAGTATTACTCTTAAATGGAAGCACTGTCATTAGCAGTCCTTAGAAATAAAAATTAAATTTCAACAAGCAACAAATAAAAACCTCTTTGAAAAACCTGTTCTTCCCAAAAGATAACAAAATATATTCTAAATAAGTTATGTTAAAAATGAAAACAACTTGCATATGTAAATAACTATTCATATGTATTCAAAGTTGGGCTATAATAGAAAAAAATCACTAGGATTGTAGTATACCCCTCAATGTTCTTTAAAGTTTTAGATATTTTGGGTAAATAGAAGTTTCATTTTCTAGAACCAAGAGCAATTAATGTTGTTTCTTAATTGCTTTTTTGTACTACAATCCAACTGAAATGTGTTTCAATATCTTTAGATTCATAATATTTCAAATAGCTACATATTATCTCCCTGTATCATTATACAGCACCATAATTAATTCATCAAATCACTATTAATGGATATTTATGTTGCTTTCACAATGTACTCACCAATACTTTACTGAACATCCATGAATATTACTTGTATAGATATTTATTTTATTTTAAATATATTTTTATTGCAGAGAGGAAGGAAAAGGGAGAGAGAGATAGAAACATCAATGATGAGAGAGAATCATTGTTCAGTTGCCTCCTGCATGCCCCACACTGGGGATCGAGCACGCAATCCGGCATGTGCCTTGACAGGAATCGAACCATGACCTCCCGGTTCATAGGTTGACACTCAACTACTGAGCCATTTCAGCCAGGCTAAATATTTATTTTAAGGATAGATTTCTATAAGTGAAACATCTGTGTCAATGTGAATAGGTAAAATTTTTAATTCAGTTTTCTAAAGTGTTTTACAGAAACATAGCAAACATGCATGAAAGTGACTAATCCTCTACATGTGTACTAATATTGTATAATATCATTCTTTGACATTTTTGTTAATCTCAATTTTAACTTGATTTAATTTGATTCTTTTATTTTTTATTATCACTGAGTATAAACATATTTTCAGGAATATGTTGGCCATTTGCACTCCTGTGGTGAATTGCCTTTATATTTTTCCATGCTATTTTTTATATTATGATATCTAGGGTTTTATTTTCTTCTTAAAATGTAAAAAAATAACTATGTTAAAGATATCAACACTCTATCAAAAGTTACCAATGCTTTTCTTGTGTGTTATTTGATTTTTTACTTTCTTTTTTTTTGCTATAAAAGTTTTAATTTTAATGTAATAAGTCTTTTCTGTTGTGACTTCTGGAATTAGTGCCATGTTAAAAAAAATAAAAGTACCCTGACCAGGTAACTCAGTTGGTTAGAGAGTCATCCTGATATGCCAAGGTTGGAGGTTGAAACCCTCATCAAGGTACCTACAAGAATCAACCAATGAATGCATAAACAAGTGTAACAACAAATTGATGTTTCTCTCTCCATTCCTGTCTCTCTAAAATAAAAAAATGAACAAATAAACAAATAAATAAATGTTTTTGAAAAGTAAAAGAAACATTCCATCTTAGTTCATACTTATATTGTATTATGAACATATGTTTCTGTTTTCGGAGTTATTAGTGGTGTTTGGAAAGAGCTATTCAGTTCAAATTCCCAACTTGGAACCAGGTATCTTTTTATTTTTAATTAAATTAAGATTTTAAATTTTAAACAGTCTACAGGGAAACCCTTAACCTCTTTATTTATTGTTTTCAAAGGAGGAAAAGTACTTTGAATTCCCTCATTTTGTATTAATGTTAACATTTTAAAAAATGACTCACTGATCATATAAGTGCTTTGGTCTCAGTATTTTTTTTTCTGTTAGAAAGAACTGAATTTAATTATTCGTTTCTATTTTTTGAAAAAAATTAGTTTTTAAAATATGCAAATTAAATATTATATTAAATGGATACATTTTAGAATTCAGTTTGCCTTGCTGAGATAAACAGAATTATACATTATTGCTGGCGAAGGAAGGGTAAAGAAGATGTTATATAAATTCACATTAATGCTTATATTCACAATTACTATAAAACCATTAATTGAACAGGAACATTCAGTATTTATTAATGATTTTACACTAGACTTTTCAGTCTTTTCTGAAAGGCATAATCCAAGTGTTGCAAATTAATAGATATTCTGCACCTAAAATTAATGATGTTTTTTATTCCTTGTGTTTCATGGGGAAGAGCAGAAGGCATACCAGGAATCTCTGAGAATTGTCAATTTCTTAGTTTCTCCCCAAAAGCATGCTTTGTAATGAGTGAGTAAGAATTTACAAGATCCTTAAGGAAGTAAGCCAATGAATGTTGAAAATAGTGAGAAATCATGGTGTGTCTGAGCACTCCACCTGTGTCAGCTCTCTCCGCTCCCCTGCCCTTCTGGGTCATAAACCTGGGTATGCCCAGTGGCGTGCCAGGTTCCCATCACTGGGCATACCAGCAGGCCACCATCTAGAGGTGTTTGTCAACTTGTCTCCTTGGAGCCTTCATTGGAAAACAAACTGAACATACAATGGACAATCTTTAAATCCCACTCCAAATAATTATATTTACACTTTAGAGATAAAGCACTCAATGGGGCGGGGCTGAAGGGCCCTGAATTAGCCACATCGATCTAGACAAGTGATGGATATGTTTCCCACTGTAGGGGAAAGCCTCACAGAGTGAAGAGCTTTATCTTCTATTAAAAAACTCGATGGACAAATCCATCAGGCTATTTGACAGGTAAATTAAGCAGGGTTCCAGTTCCCAAGGAGACCAACTCATATTCCTACCAGGCAGCTCATAATCCTACCAGGCAGCAGCAAAGCAAGGCCCTTTTCATCCACTGGGCTTCCCCTTCAGGAGCTTAACTGGCTCTAGACTAGCCTCACAATTTATGTCTCTCAGTCTTTCTTACCACGTCTAAGCCAAGACACTGAGAGCTGCCACAGCTGCTGCTGTTTCTCCTGGTGTGGCTATTTCTGGAACAGGCAGGTTTTTCTTCTTGCACAACTCACCCAAAGGGCAATTCATTCATTCGCTGTGCTGGGGAAAAGCGGTGACCCTTACAAGGCACATTTTGGTCACGGATGAACCATGACATTGAAGTAAGTGAATTCCATTTAGGGGCAGAGACACCCAGTGCTCTCCACTCACTGTAAGCATAGCCCAGCCGAAAAAGCAAATAAAAAGCCTATAGAGATCACTTTCCTGAAGACTGAGACGGTCCGAGTTTGCAGGAAGAAACTAAATAAATTTCATGTCAGGTATTTATTAAGCATGTAATGTATCCAGGTGCCTGAGACACACGGCAAAAGGTGAATAATCCACCTGAGAGAGACTTTGTCCACAGGTATAAAATCCTCACAGCCCATGTCTATGTTTTGAAAGTGCTAATATCTAATTGGATTGCTAAGTAAGGGAAGCGTGCTGGTCACTATAGAGAAATACATAAGAGTGACAAATGCTTCCTAGCCTCTGCCTCTTCATCATAGTGGCTACTGTCTCTCTACTGCTTTCCATGAGCCTGGCCCTGAACTACACACCTTAGTCTACTCTGACCTTGTGCAGCCTTATCAGTTATTCATTATTAGTCTGACTTCACAGTTAGGGATTGATGCCCAGGATGTTTTATCCAGTACTTCTTTCCTTCAACTGATGCTGAGTATCAGCTACATACTGGACACTGTTCTGTGGTCTTGCCCTAGAGGTCTAGGGGGTCCAGAGTCTCCTAGCCACAAGGCTGTGCCTCTATTCATGCCACCTCTTCCTGGTAGGTGTGCCTCATTTCATGCTAGAGGTGCAGGTCTAGACTGCTCCATAATTAGGGGCTCTTGGAAGAGCGTAATGGATCAGGACTCATCACCAAACTGAACACAGTATCTATTGTGGCAAATTCTGCTGTGGTTCTGGATTTTCATTGGATAAATGGAACTTCAATTTGATCCTTTTGGGCCCTCACTTTGTGTACAAACCTTTGCCTTGCTCTGAGTAATCTGATATAGTGTCTTTAAAAAAAAATATATATATATATATAGATATATATATATATATATATCTATATATATATATATTGATTTCAGAGAGGAAGGGAGAGAGAGAGAGAGAGAGAGAGAGAGAGAGAGAAACATCAATGATGAGAGAGAATCATTGATTGGCTGCCTCCTGCACACTGCTCCACTTGGGATCAAGCCCACACCCTGGGCATGTGCCCTTGACCAGAATTGAACCTGGGGCCCTTCAGTTGCAGGCCAATTCTCTATCCACTGAGAAAAACCAGCTAAGGTCTGATATAATGTTTTGATAAGCCACCTGCTGTTCTGATAGTGCTTAAATTTAGGTGCTGTTTGGCTGGCTCTTGTCAGTCCTCACAGGGATGTGATTGCTGTACTCTCATCCCCTAGTTCCATATTAGGAGTATATCTACCTTCTGTCCCCCTCAGATGGCCTGCTCAGAGCTCAGGGTCATATGTGTGGTCTACTGAGACTCCCCATCACATGCCAGATGCATAGAAACCTAGGGATCATCCTGGACTTCTTCCTCTCCTTCACCTCCATATACAATCTGCCAAAAATTCCCATCCAGTCCACCATAAAAATAGCCCTGAATCTACCCATGTCTCTTTATCTCCTGGTCTAAGATACCTTTATCTCTTCTTGGGCTAATGAGAAAGGCTTATTCTTGTGTAACTGCAATCACTCATATTCCTCACCAATAATTCTCTACCTACAGCCAAGAGTGGCCTAGTCAGATCTGACAACTCTCTTCACCATCCACCATGCTCAAACCTCTTTAATAGCTTTCTATTCTTCTTAGGAGAAAGACAAAACTTTTTATTTTTAATTTATAGAGGAGTTGCAAGGATAGTACAGGTAATTCCTAAATATCCTTCACCCAGTTTCACTTAATGCTAACATCTTACATTACTGTGGCCTATTTGTCAAAATTACCTTATTAGCATTGACCCATTATTATTAACTAATCTCCAGACTTTATTCAGATTTCATCAGTTTTCCCACTAATATTATTTTTCTGTTTCAATATCCAGTACAGGATATTATATTGCAGTTAGCCTAATGTCATTTTTCACCAAATGACTATAGAATTTAATGTCCAATTTGGCATATTTTTGGGAAAGTGGAAATTATTAATAGTGACCTATGGGAAGTAGGTGAATGGGCTTGTCCCAGGTCACCCTATCTAGAATGACCAGTTAGGTGATGCTCCTCCTACCTTTGATCTTATCTCACACTCTCAAGTCCCCCATCCCATCCTCATGTTTAATGCTAGAGAAATGTCAGCCTTCTTTAATTCCTGCTACTCCTTTTTTCTTCCCATATGCTCTTCCCACTCATTTTTTACCTAGTCATTGGCTATAAACTTCCTTGGTCTTCTATATTAGATCAAATCCCTATTCTCACATTTTCAAAGCATAACACGCTTTTTCTTTCTAGCTTATCAATTGCATGTACTTATACTTGAGAGACTGTTTGATTGATGTCTCTCTTCCTTAGACAGAAAGGCCCATGAGGCAAGGAGTGATGATTCCTTCCATTGTCCCCTCGTGCCAAGAATACAGAGTGGGTATTGAGAACTACTTGCTGAATAATTGAATGAATAAACCCCTTTGACACAAAGTGCCATTCAGCACATGTCATATTCTCTGAATAGCATGCTCCATCTGCCAGGAAGGCATCCTCCCTCTGGGTCCTTCCCAAAGCCCTTGCTTCATTGGTGGACAGGTTTAGTTTTCAGGCTTTTTGCATAGCAGGCATAGTTGTTCAATGAACGAATGTCTATATTCAGATACTTGTCATCAGGATTCTTTTAGTTGCAAGTGACAATGCCTATATGTTTATCAAAAATAATATGGAAGGGGGAAGTAGTGCCTCCCATACATGGGAAGTACAAGGACTGGCTAGTTTCCATCTGGACTTGATTCAGGTACTTAGGTGAATCCACCAGGATGCTATCTGTCTCCATTGCTCTTTACTCCGCTTGCCTTTGCATTCACTCCGTTCTTAGACCGGTTTTTGTTACATGGTAGAAATGAGCAGTGGCCATTTTAGACTCACAAGGTCCTTAAGAGTCAAAACTCAGAAGATGAAAAACTCCTATCTTATCAATATCAATATCTGGTCCCACAAAAGATTCTGATTTGACTTTGCTTAAGTAGCAGTCCACCCAGAAGTCAACCTCTATGGCTGGGAAGTGAGTGACTCTAAATGGCCGTTGGGAATGACACATTCACCCCTCTGGCAGGAGAGGCCAGACCTTGAAGGCCAAGATTCTGTTGGGTGGGAATGGGACAGAGGAAAATGTAGAGCTTCATGGTGATCCTTAGCTTCCAGAAGTGTCACAATAAGAAATAGATTTCTGCACCACCCCACCGCTAGTTATTTTTACTAGTTTTAAAGTTTTACTAACAGTGCTTTTTCAAAGAAAACGTGAATGAAAGATAATAATGTCAATTTGCATGTAACAATAAACCACAGTGTTTCTCTCTCTACACAGTACTCATAAATATCTTTATAGAATAAAATCATTGAGCCAGTTTGTATTAGTAGTTGTCTGAAAAATACCATCCAGGTCAGTTTTCCCTGAGTGGCTCTTAAGATACCAACTTTTAATTTAGGAAGTTCTGTTATTTGAGCTCAGTGGGTCATATTTTATTTGGTATGTTTTTTGGCAGTAGAAAAAAACAAAGTGCTCTTGTTTCTAGCATCCCTTTGTAATCATTTTATTTTCAGACCATCACTTAAATGAAAAAAATAGTCTGGTAGGTAAGATATGTTTCTATTTTCTAGAGTAATCACAGATTGACATATTATGATTAATACTCTGTTTAATTTAGAGTTACCCAAAAAAACATTCATAGATTCTCACTAATTCTCTT
Source organism: Myotis yumanensis (assembly GCF_028538775.1). Taxonomy (NCBI): domain Eukaryota; kingdom Metazoa; phylum Chordata; class Mammalia; order Chiroptera; family Vespertilionidae; genus Myotis; species Myotis yumanensis. The sequence goes on along the minus strand of NW_027223759.1, from coordinate 27,056,242 downwards.
TATAAAATGAAGGCCTTAAATTATTGAATCTTTCATATGTGATTTGTGAGGGACTTTAGACACATATATGTTCCTTAATTTGAGCACCATAGTCCAGGCAGCTGTGAAAAAATTTTGGATTTTTTTAATTGTTTAGATCAGGGGCTGGCAAGCATTTTCTTTAAAAGGCCAGATAGCAAATATTTTAAGCTTTGCTGGTCTTATGGTCTCTATCTTAACTCAAAAAGGGCAGCAAAAGCTGCCATAGACAATACATAAATGAATGAGCATAGCTGTGCTCCAAAAAAAAAAAATAATAACAACCTCTTTACAAAAACAAGCATCAGGCAGGTTGGTCCATGGGCCACAGTTTGCAGCTGCTGATTTAGATTCTGTGAGGATAGTATTTATGATTGTTATTTTGTGGGCTGCTTAATTGTTTACAGTTTTCCTTGTTAGCATGGTTTAGGGCAGGGTACCCGGGAGAACAAATCATAAGCTCAAGGGGTCCTGAGTATATATGCTGACTTCAGTCCAATTACTTAGTCCCTCCAAGCCTCAGGTTTCTTGATGGTAAAATGGAGCTAGTGATAACTGTTCTACTGATCTTCAGGAGCTATTTTGAGAATCATATAAGGGGATTTCAAGGAAAGGGAATTGAAAGCACAAAAGTTTCTTGCCACTATAAGGTAGTATTTTTTTTTAACATTATGTCATTGAAGTTGTCAAAATATTTGAAGAAAAAGGAAGAACATATGTGAAAAATTTTATAATATGTGTATCATCTAGGGACCTGACAGTTTCCATACCATGGCCCAGGATGAGCTTCTGCTCATCTCTGCCTGTCATGCCTTTAAGCCAATGCCAGAGTTCAGCACTGGGTGGGAGGAAGGAGTTGTCACTTTGAAGGCACCTTTGAACCTGCAGCTATTATTAAGCCCATGCAGGCTGGAAACAATGATGGTGGGCATTGTGGGGTCCTGATTAATCAGAACACACATCACCTCAATTGACTATATGTAACCAGAGGAGAAATAAGGGCTATTTTATTTCCACAAAAAACAAACAAACAAATAAACAAAATGGTAAAGAAAATTGGCTTCCTCATCAAGTCTTGATTGTAGTTTTGAAAAGAGCATTTTGATGAAAGGCAACTCCTTACACACATACCTCCTCCTTCTTTTCAGCTTGCTAGAGTGGGCCCTAATATTACTGCTTCAGAAAGGGTTTCTCTGAGCATTCTCATAAAAGTAAGGTTTCCACAGGTATTCATATATTATAAGGTTGAACCCTATTGGTCTTATTTTAATAGTAATTATTATTAGTTATTTTTTTTACTTGTTTTTTGTCCGTCTTCCCCACTTGACTGTGAATGTGTGATTTGTCCCCCATTGGATATCTTGCAGTTAGCACAGTGCATGACAAGAGTGGATAAAAGCTTTTGAATGAATGAATATTGCATCCACAGGTAAAGGGACAGTCAACATGGCAGACTGGTGGACACACAGGAGGGTAGAAGTATTGTTAGACTTTCCTGAATGTCTGTCTTAATGTAGTTTGGAGAGAAACTGGGCTTTCTATGTTACCAACAAGCTTTCTTCATTTTCATAGACAATGAAAAGTTGCTGTGAAGTAGCTTGTGAAAAGAATGCATATGTCAAGTTCTAAAATATGCAGCGCCACACATCTTTAGGATTGACACGTAGACTGAATCTATGTAAATGAATTACTTATCAAAGACAAACTTGTTAGGAAAGCAGACTTTCCATGACACCAATCTATACATTTTTGAGGTTTTCACTACATTATTCATTTATAGAAAGTGTTCATGGATCTTGGCATTTACTTTTAAAAGTGCATAATAGTCTTTGGAAATGTCTTTTCAAACATACTTTTTTTCTGAGGGCAGGATTTAAATCATTTTGGGATAAAATAATTTTGTGCACATTATTTAAACAAGTTTGTTCTGCAATCGGGTTCAAATTCTACTGGGTTCAAATTCAAATGCTGTGTTATATAACCACACTAAACTTCAGTTTTCTCAAGAGTAAAATTATCTGATTTGTGTGTGTGTGTGTGTGTGTGTGTGAGAGAGAGAGAGAGAGAGAGAGAGAGAAAGAAATAGGGATAGAGATAGAGGTAGAGAAATGAGAAAACCAACACTTAGTACAGTGTTTGGCACGTTACTTATTCTCAGTTAACACACTTTTGTTTAAGTTTAATTATGTAAAACAGCTTTCTAAAGTTTGCTAAAACAAATCTATTTGATTTTTATGGAACTACTTTTTCTTTCATTTACATCTTACGCTTTCTTTCTCTCTATATTTTATTCCAAAGTACAACTATTAACATCACTCTTTTGGGGAAAAGTCAAAACACTGTCTCAGAAAACTTGAAGACAAAGCATATAGCTTTATGGGGCTTGTGTGTGTGCTGCCGGTGGGGTATGTGTGAGTGATCCATTTAAGAAATGATCTCATTCCGTGAAATTATTGTCAGCTTTTAGATTGGTTGTCATCTTGGGAAGCACAGAATCCTGTGCCCAGCAGGGATTGTATATTTGATTGATTAATGGCAGTTAAGGGTCATGATTTTTCAGTCATTCCCATTACCATTCTCTTGCCATGTGACTTGTATGTCTCAAGAAACAGGTGGAGTTGTCTCATCATCCTGTTCATTCTGATTGGCCATGTGTCTTGCTTTGGACAAAAGAACATTGGCAGAAATGACTCTTGTAGGGACTTGAAAAAACACTTACCCTTTTCTGCTTCTCCTCTTGTTCCCCTACCTTCCTATAAGAACATGCCTGGGCAGAGTTGAGACAAGTTAAACAGAGCTGGGTTTCTCTAGTCGCCCTAGCCTAAGCCATCCGACACCAGCTAATTAAGGGCCAGCTGATCCCCAGACATGTCAGAGAGTTCAGCTGAGACCAGATGAATGTGTCGCCTTGCCCAGCCTAAATCAGCCACCTGAAGGGTCATGAGCCAAATAAACAGTCATTGTTTGAAGCCACTCAGCATTGGGATAATTTGTCATTCAGTATTATTGTGGAAATATATAACTGATATTGAATATGAGATGAATAGTCTCATGGAACCATGTGTGGAATCATTCTAATATATAACTGATTATATTATGTCATACCTAAGTGGCTATACATTAGCTAGGCCCTGTTTATTTCATCAACTTTATTCCTTTTCCCCATACCCCAAAAGCATCTCTCAAATATGTACTTATATTTCTGAATATAGCACATTATCTGTCATGGGCCTTAGGATGTACTGCCTAAAAAGACTCCTTCCACTGCCACAGAGTAATATTTTCACTTGTCTCTTGGTTCTCATTTTAAGAATAATTTCCTTTGGATAATCTACTTAGGCCTTCTAAGAGAAGGTTAGGTGACTCTCCTCTGGGTTCCCATAGCTCTCTGTGGTTTCACTTTCCTGGTTTATATCATAAGTTGGTGTAATTGTCTGCTTTTTACCTTTGGTCACTGGAATTCATGTTATCAGGGCCAAAAGCATGTGTTCTGTGGACCACTGTGTCTCCAGTGTGAAGCTCAGTGCCTGGCACACAGTATGGCTTAACTAATTGATGTTAAAAGAATGAATAACTAGGTATTGAATTAGTGGACAAATGGGGTCATGATGATATTGTGAAGGTTTCATGCCTCAGGACAAAGATACATGATTGACAAAAAGGAGAATGTTAGGTCCATCTGCAACTTGGTAACATTAAAAACACACAGGAGTTTTCCACTCTGTGGACCTCTTATAAATTATTTTTTATTGATGGATTTCAGAGAGAGGGAGGAAGGGAGACAGAAAGAAAGAGACAGTGAGAGAGAGAGAGATTGATTTGTTGTTCCACTTATTTATGTATTCATTAGTTGATACTTATATATGCCCTGACAGGGGATCAAACCGACAACTTTGGTATATAGAGATGAGGCTCTAATCAACTGAGTTACCCAGCCAGGGTCATATGTGGACCTCTTCTATAGGTTTCAAGTAAAGATCACACACCATCCAGAATACTAAAATAGAAGTAGAACTTTTGGTTCATAAGTACACCATCTGAAAAGGACAATCTGAATGACATCTGCAAAGTAGGCAGCGTGGACTGGACTTCAGTTTCTTCTCTAAATAAGTTATAAAAGTTGAAAAAGAAAGACACTGCTTGGAATTTCTTTTATAAAGAGCCATTTCCAAATTTTGGGCATTATTTTAGGCATTGAATGCATAGATAAAGAAAAAAGTGGGACACAAGCTTTTTGCTGTAAAGATCTACTCCTATGATATCAGGAGAACTCACGAGTCAGAAATAGATGTATAATAATCTGGTTATAGGATTTTAGATAAGGAGAAAACCTTTATCCTAACCCAATGTGTTTTGAAAACTAGTGAACACATATTTGATGTCCTACATCTACTCTGACTCATGTCTGCTAGAGCAATTAGAATTCAGTTCCTTCAGGTCTTTCCTTAGGACACCCACACTTCTGTTTTCTTGAAGACTTAGACCTTTAAATTTGAACTTTAACCCATTGGGTGAGTTGATCCTTTCTCAGTTTACAAATAAAGAAAATAATCCCCAGAAGTTGTGATTGCCTGACTTCACCCAAATGTTAGCTAGAAAGGTAAAATCTAGTGCTCCAAACTTGCAGTTCATTCAATTCTTTTTCAATGCAATGCACTGTCTTTGACCCCTTTTCTCACACATTCCATTGGGTTGTGCAGAATTTGCTTGGCTGGAATGAATACAAGTTGAAGGGGAAGTTAAATCCATCTAAACTTTAAAATCTAGGGGAGATTTAACATCCTTATGTCCTTTGGAATGCTATGGTGCATTCATGGTTCATGTAGTCAGCAAACTAAAGGTCGGGCTTTAGTTGATATTCAGCAGAGAGTGTGTTGTAATACTGACAGGCTATATTTATACAATGTTGCTGAAAGATTCAAATAAATATATATCAATGTTGATCCTACCAATGAATGCAGCTGATGGAGTTAACATCAGTTTTGGAGTTTTTAATTGTTTACACATATGTTGCAAATAGCAGTTTTTTCCAAAATATAATAATTTGGCACTTCATTCTATAGATTTATTTTTGGAAAAAGATAAAATAATGTGTTTAATATGGGTAAGCCTAGATTTCTAGACTATATTAGTGAGGAAAAAATTATGGACCTGGCTTGTAATCAATTCTTCAATCAGTTTTATGGGAATTCCATCTCTCAAGTCTTTTTAAGCAGCAATTTTTGCTTCTCCAAGTGCTAAAGGAATAAGAATGTCATGCTCTCCAATTTCTCACAAGGGAAGATAACAGAGATCTATGGTATTTGGATCTGTAGGTTAATGTATTAATTTTACTCCATATCTGTGCCCACATTTCTCTTGTCCCTTGTGCCCAAGAGATCCCTATCTCCTGCCAACAGGTTTCAATCCCTGTTCTACTTTCTGCTACATCTTTAAAGCTAATGACATGGTTCCTGCCCTTGTCTTGAGAAGAACTGCTCCCAGGAAAAAGGATGATTTCTCTCAAATGGTGGTTATTTTGGTTCAACTATGAACCTCTCAGCACTTGTAATTTTCTTTGAGATCAGTAGCTCTTTCTGATGACAACCAACTTAAATAGAAAAGAAAAAAATGAGTGAAGGCTTTAATAAAATCAAATCATGTGAGTCAATTTACAGAGCATAATTCAGAAATGTTTACTGTTGTATACTTTCTGACTTTTGTATTTTCTTGGAACCCTTCTTGGAGATGTATTGTGAATCAGTGACTTCAGGCACTTGCTCAGTATTTCTGAGAAAAATCCACAGGATGTTTAATTCCCTGTTGGAATGGAAGCTCATGTTATTCATAATCACATATTTGGATATAATCAGGTCAATATATAAGTGACTTTGAATGTGATCCATTGTGTCCATATTTTCCTTCAAAGGTTCAGCAAAGTCTGTTTTCTCTGGAGACAGTCTAGTCAATACCTGTCTTGAACAAGCCAGATATGTGACATTTAGGGAGTCGAGTGTCATGGGAGGCTGAATTCACAAAGATTAGCAGCTATAGCAAGGATGGCATGAGCATGAAAAATCCTTCCCTCCACTGTAAGCTGGACCTGCTCTTCCATCAGCTCAATACAAGTTAGTTCTGAGCAATTTCCCCTGCAATTACCTGATTAGCAATACCAATTGCTTCTCCCTGTTTCAAAGACCTTGATTAAATGATATCCCCTCCTGATTACTCTATCAAGTCCAGCTACTATGGATTATTGACCTCTCTGTGTTAACTGACTGTCTTATTCCTTTGGCAAGCTGCCAGGCAAATGGGAAAGCAGCTGTTTCTTGAGATGGGGAGAGGGGAATGTCAAATAATGTGATCCTTAAGGCTTTTTCAAGCTGACCTTGAAATTGTTTTGGTGGTTGTTAGTGTGTTTGACATCCCTTTAGGTTACCTAAGATTGACAACTGGATAGCAGAAGTGGTTGATCTTCTAATACAAAACACCATCACCTTAAAGCTTGTAGACAGGTGTGTTGTGGGTTGCTGTAGAGGTTTTATGGGTGGAAGAAATGAGCTGCTTTAGTCTACTTATAGAGTTCTGGATTGTTTTGAGCCACAAGGCTTACATTTTGCCTTACTTTCTTGTGAGCTGAAATCTTATGTAAAGGCTGCTGAACATGCTGATCATTATTAAATGGCTCTATAGAGCAGGGGAAGCTATCTTTTTGTAGATCTTACCTATACGGTGAAGGGTGTTTTGACCCATGCCCAACAATGACATAAATGTATTTATAATCACTCTGCCACCACTATCTTTAAATATAGATTATTTTCTTTTTAGTTGTTTTACTCCCTTTTCAAAATATAAAGTCAACTTTTGTCTTCTTTTTTCTATTCCAAAATGGTCCTCCCATCTGAAGATGTATAGGCAAAATGTTGGGGAAGAAGGCTTAAGATAAGATGAATATTGTTTAAAAGAGACATGATGTTTGCATTTTCTTCACACTTACTCCAACTATGTTTTTCCTTTCGTTATAAACTTTATTTTAGAACAGTTTTTGATTTACAGAATTCTTGTACAGGTAGAACAGAGTTGTGAGGGTTTACTTCTTTGATTTATATGTCTGTCTTTATGCCAGTACCATACCAGTTTTGGTAACTGCATCTTTGTAATAAGTTTTGAAATTAGGAAGTGTGAGACCTCTAACTTTGCTTTTGTTCAAGATTGTTTTGGCTATTTGAGTTCCCTTGACATTCCATATGAATTTTAGGATTGATTTTTCTATTTCTGCAAAACAAGACAAAACAAAATACACTATTGGGATTTTGATAGGTATTTCATTAAATCTATAGATCATTTTGGGTAGAATTGATATCTTAAAAATCTTATGATTCATGAACATGGGATATCTTTTCATTTATTTGTGTCTTCAAATGTTCAGCAAGGTTTTGTAGTTTTCAGTGTAGGTATTTTTTTCTCCTTGGTTAAGCTTATTCCTAAGTATTTTACTCTTTCTGATATTATTTTAAATTGAATTGTTTCCTTAATTTCCTTTTGGATTGTCAATTGTTAGTGCATAGGAACACATTGATTTTTGTGTCCAATAACTGAATTGTAATTTAATTCACAGCTTCAGAAAACATGTATTGTATTTTAGGGTTCATTTTTAGACCTAATAGTTCACCTGAAGAGGAATCTGCAGTCTCAGTATTTTGACTTCAGAGTGCTTTCACTCACGTGTGTGACTCAGCATCTAATTTATTTAAGTAGATTCTTGACTTAAGGATTTTCTTTCTTAACATCTTGCTCTTACTCCCAGGAGAGTGAACATGCTTGTCCTTTTTATAATGGAAAAGAGAGAGACCAAATTAGTCTTATCCTGTGGGGTGGATGTCCTTAGATAGTGATAATGTCATTGCTACTGATAGGAAAGCTTGTTTCACATGGGTCAATTAGATTTCCCATAGTGCTTTGGAACATGGTCTTGGGGTTAGAAAAATCTGGTTTACCTATCTCCAAGATTTAGTGGCTGTGAAAACTTTCTCATTTCCTTTTTATCATTAAACCTCAATTTGTGTATTTTTTAAAAGAGATGAAAAGACTGATAATTACCGCCTTAAGTTCATATGCGCATGAATGAGAAAACACATGTGAAGTGTTTAGCATAAGAACAAGCATGTAGAACACATGCATTGAATAACTTGCTATCATGTTTGTTTCCTGATCAGTTGTCAAACAATGAATTTAGTGCTTAAAACTATAATTTTTCAACTTGACTATTACTGAATATAATAGAAAGAAATTATCATTGCAACAAGCAAATGCACAGCATAATGATTTTCTTGGGAGGAGGAGGGGGTTGGTGGAAAGGATTTACCACAGAAGATATGACCAGGTAGCCATAATTCCTAGACTTAACTTTTTATTTATTTGAAAGTTGGTAGAGAAAGATTAGTCTGTTGCAAGGGGGCTCGGCAAGGATAGCAGATGTGTATCAGGGGACGGTGTGCTGTGAGTTGGTGCAGAATTCATAATCAACAATGATTAGAAATTCAGATACCACATTTCACAAACTGGCTCCATTCCAACTCTCCTGCATGCGTGCCTGAATCCAAATAGTATCGTTAAAGAGAAAAGAACAGCAAAACCGTGAAATGTGCAGTTTAATGAACTTCCCAAATATAGGGCCTCAAAAAAAAAATCAGCTCCAAAGCAAATAGATGAACGTGTGCTAAATGAAATTCTATCTTCCAGCTATCCGAAAGCCACTTGTCTCAAAGTCCTCCTACACCAAATATGCTGGAAATTTTCTTAGCAAATGTGTATCACTTCAGATGAAAATAGTTAAAATGGAAACAAGTGGGTAAAACAGAATCAGAGAAGTGAACAGATGGTATGTAAGTATAATGATGATCCAATTGCACCATATTACAAATGAGGTATCACAAAGTCTCAGGGAAGCTTCTGGCCAAATACTTGAACATAATGGAGAGAAGCCCTACTTGTATCTCCCCTCTTTTTTTTTTCCTTTTAAACTGAACAAAATTGCAAACAAATAAAGCAACCTACCAGAAAGTTAACACTGAATACCTATTCCCACAACACATATCCTTCTGAATGAATTCACAAGAAATTAAAAGAGGCCATGTTGCATGTGGTCAGACACTATTTCTGTGGAACTCAACAGCATCAAGGGCTGATCATTGAAGGAGCTTTTAGAACAGCAAGCAACCACAGCACTTCCCTTTTCCTGGTCCCTCGGGGAAGTTGTGCATTTTATCCCCCTCTGTTGCGGTGTGGATTTTCTGGTATCTTTTCTAAGTTTCTTAAATTGTTGGTGGAAATTGCTTCAAACCACTGTGTTATCTCTCTCAGATGTTCTCACGGAAACTGAAATAGATGTGTCATCTGCAATCACTTAGCAGTTTTTAAAAGCCCTTGTGTTAGAATGTCACAACATAATTTTGCATTCAGTTCAGCCCCTTTCAACAAAGTTGAACAACTAGCGGAGATATTTGCAAGGGTCTAAGGATTATTTTATTAGTCTGAACATCAAATTAGTTTCAATTCTATTCATCAAATATTTCCAGAACATCCACAGTCAGCTTAGAACTGAATTTAGCAGAGCATCTCCACATTCGTGAGGAGCCCTGAAATTTCCAGGCACAGAGAAAACTGTCCAGCCTAAACAGTTCATTCTAACAAAGTATTAAAAGGAGACATTAGTGGCTATTTACAGCTAAATCCTTTCTTATAAGAATTGGCACAGGCCCACCAACCCTGAGGGCCTTGGCTTACCCCATCTTATATGGTCCTTCCTGGCTCCATAGGCCATCACATATCCACGCTGGAACCATACCACCTTCAACAATGACCTGACACTACTGAGCTTGCCTCCCCAGCCAAGTACATGGCATGCATCTCATCAGTTTGCCTGTCTTCTCCAAATGAGGTGCTGCCTACATGTGTGTCACCACTGGCTGGGGCTGCCTCAGCGGCATGGGCAATGTGACCCCAGCATGCCTGCAGCAGGTGGCCTTATCTCACAGTGAGTTTATAGGCTTTGTAGCATGTTGCTGTAGCATCACAAATTAAGTCTTTGTAATATACAGATAATGTTTTAATGCCAGTAAATAAAAAAATAAATGCTTACTATGGGTAAATCTCTGTTATATAAGCTCACAACACCACATTTAATACTATGCACATATTAGGGGGTTAGTAAAAATTTGTTTAGGGAGGGAAACCAAAATTACTGTACTTCATTTCTTTAAATAGGACACTACCCAACTATTTGAGTGTATAAGAGAAGTGAGTCTTATTTTTCATGGTTTTCCTCTTTATTCAGGGCTTGTTCTTAGGATCATGGGGTTGAAAGTTATCTGAACAGAGGGCTGTATTACTAGTTTCAAATATTTCCTGATGTATATAGCAAGCCTAACTTTTATTGCTACATACAGTTTTATGTCATTGGCCTAGGAGGAGAGGTAAAATAAAATAAATTTGTTTATATATTTAGATTCTTATAAGCATGAATAAAAATGTTTATCTTTCATTAATTTCTAGCAAATGCATTATATAGAAATATTTAATAAAGTAACTGACACATTTTTTATGAAAGCAGTATAAGTGCCCTTTTCATTTGTCTTTACGCTTGATATAAATTTGAGCTCTGCAATTTTAAGCCCTGTCAGTGACCTGGAATCAGCCATCAGAAGGGATTTCCTGGGGAATTCTGACCAGGGTCATGAACTCAGGTTAATTTACACCTAAACCCTCAAACACAGGTGGTTTTTTAGTCTTTTTTTTTATTTGAGAATTTTCTGAGTCAGACAATATACAAGGGCCTACCTTCACTTCTGAGTTTAAATTGTGCTTTTAAATTAATCAATCAAGCAAACAAAATATATCTACCTGGTTTAAGTCATTCTTGCTAAAAGTGAATTATTTTGTTTTGTTTAGTCTTTAATGGATATCAGTAGGCAATGCCACAAGGAGAAAGAAAAAAGGGGACTTCAAGGTTATACACAGACACAAAGGCAAACTTTAAACTATAGACTTATAGCAAATAATACCCATAGAAATTCTTGTAAGATATTTTGTAATGAAAAATATTATACTACTTTTCTGAGTAAATCTATATAGTTATAAAGGAGGGATCTTGAGTGTCTCTCTTCTCTCTTTCTTTCTCTTATATATATTAAGATCATATCTTTTGTGTGATAATTACTAAAAAAGGGACACCTATTTCTCTTAATTTTTCTACAGACTAATCATCATAAAACATGGTTACTCTTTCAATAGCTTCCCATTGCTTATGTAATATAATCCAAACTTCTTAGCTTGACACTCCTGACTGTCTTAGGTCAGATCTCCTAGAAATGAATATGGATTCTCATGCAAGTAAATGAATTGGAGATGTACTCAGCAGACACCTGTAGGGAAGAAAAGGAAGCAGGAGAGGGAAAAGGAAGAATCTAAGCAAAGATGTGGTTTTACAGATGACATTAGCTTTAGCTTGATCCCATAGGGAGCTCTGATTTATGAATGGCACCAATACATTTTTTCCACATGAGGCAAGGTGACCACCTTCTGTACCCTTGCATCAGTGGCTGATCTTAGGTATCACATCCATGTGGATTTCTTTAGCCAGGGGCACTTTTCCAGAGAATGGTATGGCTGTGAGCCTTTATCACCAACACTCATGATGGTGGATGAGTGCACCAAAGCAGAAATAGAAATTTGGATACTCAGGCTCCTATGATATGGCTTTGGTCTTATATACATCCCTCCCGCCCCCTCCATTTATGTTTTCTTCTGAAGCTTCCTGTAAACATTTACTTCCTTCTTTAAAATGATAGGATTTAAGGATTTACTACATCTTTAACCTTCCCTTCAGTAACCTGAAAGATGGTTGACTATAAGATTTTTCTAGACAACTGGTAAGCCAGTACAACATTTATTAAACTATGGGTAAGATTCTCTTGAGTGCATACCAATAACCATTCCCCCATTTCTCTTCTTCCTTGTGGACAAGACCCATGCACCATTACAGAGGTTGAAAATGAGTTGATACCCCTTTTTCCAGCCTCTCTTGTTGCCTGAGCTGGGTGTGTGGCATAATCTTGGCCAGGGGATTTAGGAAGTCTCCTGAGGGTTTATGGGAGGATAGAATCTCACTGTTGCCTGTCTTCATTTGGATAACTTCATATGAAAATAAGATGTTTGAAACTAGTTCTGACACTTTACAATTCCAAAACAAAGCCCAAAGAATCTCAGCAGTCTGTTTGCAATCTTGTTTTCATTGAGCCTTTGAATTAACCCTGATGACTGCCATAGATTTTTTTTTTTTTTTGCAATTGAGTAAAATAATTTCCCATTGTTTAAATCATTTTTGTTGGATACTTTGTTCTTTGCAGCTGAAAGTACCCTACACTCTTTTCTTAATTGTAGAACTTTCTGATAAAAGTTGGGTTTGAGAATGTGGCTAAAAATCTAAGAATTAAGAGAATCTTCCTACTCCATTCTCTCTAAACTGACAGCAACTGCACTCAGCAAACTGCAGGGATTTGGACTGTGGACCTATTTCATATAGAAAAAATATGTCAATGATCCAGCGTCTATGCTAAGAAAAAAATAGGAAGCTAAAGAGTACTACCTTCGAGTGGTCCAAGTGACTGGTCTTCCTGCTTGGACCAGGCAATGTGAAGGGAAACTGGCTGTGGAAAGTCCTCTTTTAAGGCACAGTGACTGTGTCCACTGGAGCAACATGCTCTGATAAAGGCCATGCCCCACCCATCAAACAAGTTACTCTTACTCTCTGAAAAAGTAAGTAAGGGTGGGAAGAGAGAGGCTATAATGGGTGTCTGTAATATTCTCTAAGAAGAAAGTGTGCCTTTAGTTTCTTCTCTTTGACCAGAAAATGGGATAGAGACTGAGAAAGAGATTCTCTTCTGACAATTCATAATGGTAATAACAATTATGAGCCCATACTATACAGGGAGCATTTTTCCAAGAGCATTATATGCAATATACCCACTGAAATTCACAGTAAATCAGAAATGTGCCACTTCTTTTCCTCTCTGACTTTCCTTTGTGCTCTCTTGCCTCTTTTATAGACTCACAAGAAGCAAAGTTCCCTTCAACTGCAGAGCTCCGCATCCTCCTCCCCTTAGTTTTGTGTTCACAGAAGGGAAAGGTTGGGAATTAGGTTAAGAGTGATGGGTGAAATATCTACTCATGAAAAAATAACCCATCCTTTTCTCTACCAAGTACTTTAATTTACTTCATATGTTTATGCTGGTTACTTAAAACATGTTATACAGAACATGGCATGTATAATAGGAAATGTTCACTATTTTGTAGAGCCTGAAATTGGAAATATAACTGAGTATGAAAAGAAATCTATATGAGATTACTCTTGTAGAACATTTCCCATATAAGACTAGTTCTATGAGATATTAATAGATTTTTAAGACATAAATCTTCATTGAAACTCTATGAGAACAGGAAATGAGCCTGAAAAGTTTCTCAAAGTTATCGAACCATGAATTCCATATGATGGGGAACACCTTTTAACATTTTTGGAATAAATGTTATGTTATACTTTGAGATACTAGCAGACATGAATAATTTCCTTATATCAGTAATCAGATTACTAATGTCACAACATGTACATTTATATCACCAAAGGCTCTGCTTTAATCACATTGCATAATTCTCAGATATGGAAATATTACTTAATTTTTATGTTATCTAACATTGATACTACTTACACTGAGCTTTCTTTTTTCCTAAATTACTTCTTTTGTTCATACTTTGAGATTAACCAATCAAGAGCATCCAAATATATCAAAGAGATGCTTCAATGAAGATGAAAATAATGTCTTTTTAATGTGAATTAAGTTCTAATACAATAAAGATAAAAAATAAAACCAAAAATTAGAAATATTATATATCACTCTTTTTAAAAAATATATTTTTATTGATTTCAGAGAGGAAGGGAGAGAAAAGAGGGATAGAAACATCAGTGATGAGAGAGAATCATTGGTTGGCTGCCTCCTGCATGCCCCCTACCGGGGATGTGCCCTTGACTGGAATCAAACCCAGGACCCTTTAGTCCTCAGGCTGACTCTATCCACTGAGCCAAATCAGCCAGGATATCACTCTATCTTGAATAGCAAAGAATTATTTTTTCTCTGATCTTTTAAAGAAATTCTTGTCCTTCATCAGTTGTTTAGGACTAAATAGTCCCAACAGTAATACGAGAATAGATATATGTTAGGGTTGAGTAATTGCATAATAATTAATATAATTAATTAGTTCATAATCATTCATATGACCCAAAGATAAGGAAAGCTTGACTATTTATATTAAGCAGGCAAGCACAGGGTTAGAATACAGAAAAGCTTATTACAATGTTGGTATAAATTTCACTGCCAAGAAGATGATGAACTGGGACTGAAAGAGAATAAAGAAAAATAGATGAGAAAAGTACATAGAATAAGCGGTAGAAAAGTTGGTTTTCTTTTTTGGAATGACTTGATAAATGTCCTCTGTACATTTTATGGTGATGTGTACATAAAATGTGTGATGTATAGTAAAAACTCAGAGAGGTATACTTTGAAAGTTACATGAAAATATCCACAGAAATGTGATAATCAAAAAATACCGGAAAGGCCCAGTTGTTAATAGGAAAACCACTGGACTTAGAGTAAAAAGCAAGGGGTTCTAGGTCTCACCTTGTAGAGAGAGAGATGTGCCCTTGGAAGCAGGTTATGAGTTACTAGATTATCATTATGCCCATTTCTATTTCTAAATGTATGGCATTACCTTAAAGGTATTTGGAAATAATTTACTAGATGCAAATGTTTTGGTAGATGTAACCTTAGTATATGTGCATGTGTTTGGCCTCCCTGGGGAATGGCATAATTATGTGCTAAACATAATAAAAGGCATATCTCATGAGATACATGAAAGAAAACCAAGTACTCCAGAGGGAAGTAAGATGAAAGATGAGATGGGGGCATGGTTACATACCTCATGAAGTTTTTGTGTCACCTTAGAAGAAGGTGTTCCAGTTCAATATGCCTTGAAATTTTCTTTACAAAGCCCTAGTTACTGTAGAACTTGATGAGGTGTGAGAATTGAGAGGTGTATTTTGGTGCTCTTGTGTTCCATCTGACTTGGCCAGCACAGCCGGCTTCTGTACTGGCTCCGAAGATGTATTATGTATTCTGTACCAGGCAGGATTATCTTAAATAAGCTGAGTACTTGCCTTTCCCCAAATCTCTTCAGAAGGAATTTGGAAGATGGGCCAATGGATTATTTTCCTCTCAAATATATATGTATTCATGTTTTATTTATAATCACTCTGAAAATCTCATTTTCGGAGACGTAATGCCTGCATTGTGGCTGTAGAAATGACAAATGACCACAAACATAGCAGCTTCGCATCCACTTATGATCTCCCAGTTTCTCTGGGGGCAGAAGTTCGGGCACAGGTGCCTCTGCTGGTTCCCTGCTGAGGTCCTCAGCACATGATTGGGTCCCTTTCCAGAGGCAGTCAGGGGAAATTCCTTTCTAGGCTTATTCAGCTTGTTTATTGAATCCACTGTCATGTGGTTATAGGTCTAAGGTCCCTGTTCTTTGGCTGTCAGCTGAAGGTTGTTCTCAGTTCTTGGAGGCCACCTGCATTTGAAAGGCTTGTGGCCTCCTTCAAGCCAGCACTGATGGGTGGAGAAGTCTTCCTCACACTTCCAATTTCTCTGGCCTCTCGTTCTGCCACATTTAACCTGCCTTTCTCTTCTGCAACATCTCTATTCTGACCCCAAAAGTTCCCAAATTACACTTTGGGAAACTCTGTAAGCCTGAGTTTGAATATAGATGCTTTGGATAAATTTGGCCTAATATTTTTTACTTTGTGGTGGTAAAAAAATATACACATAACACAAGTAATTGTTTTATAAACTTAAATATGGCTAATGGTCTAATGGGACAAAATTCATAGAAGGGAGAGAGTTCTTTGGTTATGGGAGCAAAGGGAATCAGAAAATTGTTAGTAGGAGGAGGTAGCACTTGAGTTGAAGTTTGTGATGGTGGGACATGGAATACATGGCAAGGCCATCCATAGGCGAGGATAAATGTGGTTAGCCCAAACTGGACAGAATCTATAAAAGTTGTGGGAGCCATATCTTGGAAAGTAATTTTGGCCGCAATTCAGAGACCCTATGTGCTACATCAGACTTGTAAACATCTCCATAGGCAACGAGGTGAAGTGGTAGCATTTTAAAGATGCTTGTCTCATGTGAGGAGTCATGTTTTAAGACCATAAATCTAGCCATTGCATACAGAATTAACTGAAAGGGTAAAAAAATAAAATAAGAAGAGAAGATATGCATTATGAGGGTGTTGGCGGGTTTGGGAGAAATATAATTAGGAATAAACTGGGGTATGAAGTAAGGGTGGTGAGCTTGGAAATCTACACCCTTCTCTTTCCCTAATAAGGTTTACGTGGATAAGATTATTATTCTTACTCTCAGCTGTCTTTTAAACTCAAGTTATAAGTTCTCCTTTCAAAAATGAGAAAATTCAGAGATTTGTAGCTAAATTTCAGATTTTACCCTTAATTCATGTCTTCCACAATTCCCCTTTCTTTCTAGTTTTTGCAATTGTAGCTTCATTCTAAATTACTCCAAATTCTGGGCTTTCCCCATTCCTATAAAATTGATGTAGTTCTTTATTATTATTTTTCTATAGCTCCTATAATTTTCTAACATAAAACATGTTTTACTTATTTATTACCTCTGTTGTCTGTCTCCTCTATTGGAATGTAAGTTGCACAAGGTATATGTAGTGAGACCTTAATACAGGCTTGTTGAATGAATACATGAATAAATGAATGATAGATTAGCTGCAAAGCTGGAACTAGATTGAGACACTCAGTATTTCCAGAACATGCTTCTTTGACATTGTCTTTTACATATTTAATGCAGTGATAAACAATTCACTTGGAAGGTAGAGTGTTCTACTGATGCTTGCAAACTACAAAAACATTATTGTATAGAAAGTAATTCTATCAGAATTTGAAGTATTCACCTTAATTAGACTCGTCAATGATAGTATAAGAACAAAGTCTAAATTGTACAGTCTACAGATACTTTGGTGCTATTGAGTCACCTGTTACATATTGACAAGGGGAATTCTGGGTGGGTCGCTAGAAACAGATGACCCTTCAGATTTTAGACCACACCCGTGAAAGTGTGTTCCACACATGTGTGGCCATGTGACTGTGACTTGGTGAGCAAGCAAGCAGTGTGGGACCAGATTTTGGCTTACTTAAAGCCAACAAAGGAAGCCAGCCATATGGTGTTATTTGGAGGATGTCAGGAAAAACTGTATGCACTCCCAAAAGCCTTTCCTACATACTTGCTGCTGGTTTTACTCAGAGACAAAAAAGAAAGAAAAAATGTTTTTTTCCTACAAATACACATATGGCTTAAAATACAAATTCCTTTGGAAAAAAGTTGAACTTGATTTAAAAGTCCATTAAGATATGAATAATAGCAATATTTTTTTCCTGGGAAGATATTTTAATGTGGAGACAGCAGTGCAGAGGCGCTGTAAGCCTGGTGACTTGAAAGGTGAGCACGCCAGGACAGGTTTTTAAGTACAAAGAAGGAATTGAGTGCATTCAATGAAATATCTATCTCCATCACCATGTTAGTGAGTTCAGGCCTTCCGTGTGTATAGGGTTTACTATACAAGGTTCCTTTCTTTGGTCATCCACATAATGGTAGGTAGAACACTTTGTCTTACATTGTTATTGTTTTTATATTTTTATTGATTTCAGAGAGGAAGAGAGAGGGAGAGATAGAACATCAATGATTAGAGAGAATCATTGATAGGCTGCCTCCTACACACCCTACACTGGGGATCAAGCCCACAACCCAGGCATATGCCCTGACCAGAGTTGAACCGTGACCTCCTGGTTCACAGGTCAATGCTCAACCACTGAGCCATGCTGGTCTGGCTATCTTACATTGTTTATAGAATAAAATATTTTGATATTTAGTTTATGTAGATAACTCATATGTAAACTAAACACATTTACCAAGATCTGTTGGACTTAGAATGAGACCGAATTTTATCTGCTCCAGATGAATGACAGTATAAAAGGTCATCAACTCTTACTGTTAACTAGTTAACTAATTACGTAGCCTTCAGGAAATAGTTTCTCGTGTCCGAAATTATCAATGTCTTCATCTATTAATCAGTGGATAGCTGGTCTCTAATTGGCCTTCCATCTCTGAGATACTAACACCTTTTTATTTAGCTTGTGAGTAAAACAGGTAACACCTGAGAATAGTGTGCAGGACCTCTGAGGGAGCTGTGATGGGACAGTTGTGTTTAAATGCATCCATGTTTGAAGTTGTGCTATCTTATATAACAATTATCCCTCTTGGGCCTCAATTTCCTCTTCTATGAAATGAAGCTATTGGGCTATAAGTTGTTTCTTTTGGACGAAATATTCCATTTTTCCATAGTTCTGATATAAACATCAGGTTTTAGAATTGAGTCAAGTTGTAAAATGATTTCGTGCAATGCAGTAATAGGGCTAACATTAATTTAGCCTTTTCATTTGGTAAAAATACAGCTATTTAAGATCCCTTCTTCTATTTCTTATAACCTATTCAAGTTGATTGGAAAATGTCTACAAATATTGCAAACTTAAAATCAACAAGAAACCCATACCCAAGAGAAGCAGGCTAAAGTGTTTCTTTTATAAGTCAAAGTCATACTGTACGCCTTGATCTTCATATATAATAATTTATTTTTTTCATCTAGAAATGTGGGCAGAACTTCTGAAAGATATTTGAGTTGCATAGATTTTGGAAGTCACTTTGTGGAAGTAAATTCAAGGTAGACACCTATGTATATCTTAGCTGATTCATTTCTTTAAGCATTCTCGAAAATATTTTCCTAATCCACTTTATTCTAAAAAAATTGAAAAAGCACTCTTTTTATTCTTTTACTCTCTGTTTCACTTTCACAAGAATTTATAATTCTCATTAAATTATTGAGGTTACTATTAAACAAAGACAGCTCTGTCATTGTATTTTCCAGTATTTGAATTTGAATTATTGTGGATTCTACTTGTAAAGGTTACATTTCAACTCTGTCATGTTCAACCTCAATTTATTAACTAGCAAATTTTTTTCTGCTGGCCAAGCTACTGTTTGCCAATTCCTTTATCCTTTATTTCATTATTTCCATCCATTTTGTTTTGTTCATCTGCCTACTGTAGAGGAAATATCCTCCAGTCAACAGAGTTTCTCAGATTCTGTGAAAAAATCATTGATGATGGAAGTGTTTGCTGGCCATGACAGGGTCGGGGCAGTGACAGGGGGCAGTCTTCAAAGTAGGAAGTCACCTTGTCACCTAAAGACATGATACTGAAATGTATGAAATAGCAGTGCAGGTGGAAAATGAAATAAAAGATATTAGAGCCCCAGAAAACATGAGTTACTGCAGATGTGCCTATAATTGTCACGCTGTGCAGCACAGCACATGGTAAACTTTATTGCTCTGTGTCCCTCCAACTCCCATTTGCATCTGTTTGCTGGATGTAATAAAATGTGGATGGATCTTGGCTGGCTCCTGCTCTGCTGAAAGTCCTTTGTGGCAACCTGCTTTGTTGTTTATCTAGGTGCTTTTTCTGGCTTCCTAAAGGAGACATTTTGAGAGAAAAGGAGCAAAGGGGTAACGTGCCATTCAGAAGTGGGCTCATAATAGGCAAGTTCTTTGCCAAATGCCTGAAAGTCACAGGTGTGTTCCACCTGAGACAGTGCAATCATGTGCTTGGTAGTATGAGTAGGTGTCTGGGGTCAAATGTATATATCATGAAAACTCATGTGAATTGACTTAGTATTTTAAAAATATCAATCAGGTTAATAAGTACTATCTTAATTTTATAAAAAATTCAAAAAGTTAAACAAGTTGATCCAATAGGAATTGGGGAGGCTTTTATATTATTTGTAAACTCCAATAATATAAAAATACTGTCTACCTAGGAGACAGTCATTTTCTGGCTATTGTTCCTTGTCATTGAATTCTCTCTTCCAGCTTTTCCCTGAAGTCAGCAGAAGTCAGTTATCTCACCTTGTTTGACTCTGCCTTCCAAGAACAGAGAGGCCAGGCCATTGGCAAAATTTATGCTAATTTCACACTAATTGGGCATTCATACTAGAATTGGTATTCCTATCTAGTCCTAAAAGAATAAAAGAGAGTTTTGTTTTTTAAATGCAAGTTTATTTTTCTCAAAATAAGAATACCTTACATGTTTTGAGTGCTTCATAATATAAAGCCCAGTTTCACATGTTCTCTCATTTAAGATACACAGCATTCTTGAAAACTTCAGTTATTAAGTACATTTCATAAGGTCATTAGTTCTTGTTATTTTATATATTCTTTATAAATCACCTCAAAACTTTGAAAGGATTAAATAGAAATATTAAAATATGTTGTCTGCATAGTGGTAATAAAATAATCATGATTAGGGCCCAGATGCTTTGGTGTATAATTCAGCTGCTTCTTCCTATTGGGAAGATAATCAGAATCAATTTCTTTCCCTGGTTTTCATTCCATGACTTGTTATGCTCCACAATAACTGTCAGAATAAATGTTTACATTGCTTTCAGAATTAAATATTTTAGTGACTATTGGGGAATTTAGGTGGGAAAGCTGACTGGCTCACTTCTTGGACATAAAATGAGAATGGGCAGCTTTGCAAGGTGCATGCATGTCCGCAGTCATAGATTCCTCCACTAATTCAATGGATTGAATGTGACCTGTTTTCAAGGTAGAATTACTTGTGCTTAGGACTCAGAGATAAAAAGAAACATTGTTTCTACTCTCCACTGACTAATAATTTTAACGTTAATTGTAATGAACTGTTGTATTTATACATGGTAGGTAGTACATAGATGATAGTTAAAACTTTTTGGTAGATGAGGTCATTTAGATAAATAATGTAAAATGAGAAGAATAAAAGGTAGAAAGTCAAATCTTGGTGAATAGCAACATTTAAATATTAAATAAAAGAATAAGAGAAAAAAATCTGAAATGAAGTAGGAAATATCAGAAAATAATATAATAGTGTCATGAGCATTAAAATAGATGAGTATGTTAGTTTCTTAGGGCTGCCATAACAAAGTACATATTGTAAGCAGGGTGGCTTTGAACAAGAGAAATGTATTCTCTCACAGATTGGAGGCTAGAAGTACAAACTCATAGTGTCTGAAGAGCCATGCTCTCTTTGAAACCCCCAGGGGAGGGTCCTTCCTTCCTTGGCTCTTCCAACTTCTGGTAGCTCCAGGTATTCCTTGGTTTCTGGCTGCAGAACTCCCACCTCGACCTTCCTTTGCCCTTTGTGTCTGTATTTTTAATGGTGCTCTCCTCTCTGTGCATGTGTCTGTATATCCCAAATATCCCTCCTCTCATAAGGACCCCAGTTATATTAGATGAGGACATACCCTAATGACCTCATCTTAACTTGATTACATCTGCAAAGACCCTTTATTCAAATAAGATCATATGCACAGGTACTGGGGGAAAGGTTTTCATTCTATCTTTTGACGGGGGGACACAATTCAATTCGTAACAGTGTTTCAGGAAGAAAGGAGAGTCAAACATAAGAAACAAAGCAGAGAACAAGTAAGGACACATATGTAATACCTTAATCAATAAAGAAATTTAAAAAAAGACTAAAAGTGGCTACTAGCTTTTATAATTAGACATTTGTTGATCACCTTGTTTTTAGCAGACTCATTAAGATGTTGAGATCAATGGCAGATAACATAGGGATAAGAATTGAATGCTGTAAGAAAACACTATGAAGGAGAGAAAGAAGGCAGTGACTAGAATGAGATCTGGAAATGATGAGAGATTGTGTGTGGGAGTGTGTGTGGTATGCACACAAACACACAAACACTTGTATGTATATGTACATTACAACCAATTTTCCTGCTTCCTTTAGTTTCCTTATTTCTTCCTAATAGTCTTCATTCCTAGGCAGTAGGACACCTAAGTGATGCTCTGAGAGATCAATATTTGTGAGAAAAAGGTATGTAGAGACTGTAAGAATATATCAAATGAAGCCAAGACCATCCATCCAGATGACTTGACAGGGATGATGAGAAAAGCAATAAAACTCTTTGCCCTACTTGCTTTTGTGGATTGTGGTGCATTGTAGCTGAGTAGAGTTGCCAGAATAAACACAAGCTGTTCAGTAAAATTTGAATTTTACATGAAACACATAATTTTTGTATAAATATATCATGAAATGTTTAGGACATACTTATATTAAATGTTTTTATTGTTCATCTAAATTTTAATTGGGTGTCTTATATTTTTATTTGCTAAATTTGGCAACTTAATAGGTGAGTGAATAAGTATAAATAGGAGGAGAGGGAGGGGGAGAGAAAGAGAGAGAGAATGAATATAACAGAAATTTTAGAAATAGTAAGAAGGGGTAATATCTAGATATCATACAGAAGAATTAACTTGAAATAGAAGGGACATTTCTTCCACTGAAGCAGGAAGAAAAGAGGTAGATTAGTTATAAATATATCCAACTTAGGGAATAGGAATCTGTGAGCATTCATTTCTAATTACCCCTAGTTTTATCTGATTTAGGAGAATGAACTGTCTTCTGGGATTGAAGAGGCAGTTGTAAAACTAAGGAGGGGAACTTGGAGAGAACAGTGCCTATCTGTAAGAGCCAACAGGGAGAGAATACCATTGGAAAGTGGACAGGATGAGTCACTGAGCCTCCCTCTTGTGCAATATGCGTAGCGAGAAGAGTGACCCTACCTTTCAAGAAGACTGCAGAGGAAGTTCTCTAAGTTGTAGAGTAAATAGAATAGCAAAGCCATCAGGTCCCCAAGTCTGAAAAAGGGATTGGTGAGCCTAGACAGGGGGAAGGAGACTGAAAAGTGATCATCTCTCACCAGTGTTTTCCTATGTGTTAATTTAGTTGATCGGCGGGCTTTTAAGTCACGTGGTGAGACGTCAGCAGAAGCTTCAGGCATAGTTCAGACTCACAGCAGAAAGAGAATTCCTTATTCCCATATGGTATAGGAGAAGTTCCAGAACTGATGCTCCTTGGCTTTGATTGGCTCTAGTTGACAACTCCTATAAATCAGACATGTAGATTAGATTGATAGAAACCTTTGATTGGCACATCCTGGGGCTGAACTACATGGACTAAGATGAGGGATCAGGAATAAAAGAAACTGGAGTGCCATGGGGTTTTATGAGCACATGAAATCTGTTACATGTATGTGTAGACTTTGAGGAGGAGTAGGAAAGCAAATAGTGATATTAGAGGGGCAGAAAAAAGCAAACCCACATTTCATCCTTTGGCCTAACATTTACCTTTCTTATATAATTTTCTATGTCCACTTTGGGTTAAACTTAATTATATGTAGGACTTAAAGTTTACAAAGGAGAATTCTGATGGACATCAGTAATACCCTCCTATTTACAGGTGAAGTTGGGCTTAAAATTTTAAGTTGATAGATATGTCTCATTCTAGATCCAGAACTGCAGATAGTTAAAAGGTATCCAAATTTCTTTTTTCAGAATAATATGCAGTTATCTGAGTAATTATGGCATAATCTAACAATTCCATTTAAGAATCTACTGCCTCGCTACTATGCAAATGACACTGTTGTAGAAATTAGAAAATATAGTATGCTGTCTTTACAGGTTCTCTCAGAAAATATATTGAATGACTATGAGAAAGAATTAATAAATTATATGGAATTACTGCAGGTAAAATTCAATACTAGTAAGGATTCATGTGGGTGTTATTGGGTGAATAGTTGTCTTAAAGATTTATCTTTGAAATTTCTTCTTGTATCAATCAGATTTATCTAAGTTATACTGCACTAAAAAAAATCGCTAAGATTCAGGGGCAGAAAACAACATAAGTTTGTTTTTGCTCACATTACATGTCTATCTTTCATTGGCAGTATGCTCTATTTCATTTGGTCCTCACTGAGGGCCTCCGGCTGATGTATACTGTAATCATTCAAAATACCAGTCAACAGGTCAGAGGAAAGACAGGATAAAGGATTATGTTGTGCTTCTTATGTGATTCAGCGAGGAATGGCACGTATCACTTCTGTTCATATATCAGTGACCAGAGAACGTCCTTTGGTGAAACCTAACTTCAAGGTGGCAGGGAAATGACCTCTCCCCATGCTAGGAGGTAGAGGGAAGTGCAATGGTTTTCAGTTGCATTCTATTTCAGTTTATCAAAGGTGAATTAAAAATTGAGTCATTAGCTGCTGTCATGACAAGGATACAAGAGATTTTAATGATAAAAACCAACATTTATGAGCATCTATTCAATTCCAAATATTATTCTTCGAACACTTGATGGTTAATATTAGCTTTCCCTTTTTATAGCTGAGGAAAGTGAGTTGTAGAAGTTATGTAGATTCTCCAATGTCATAAGAACTAATGCATGACGATATAAATGATTCACATTGTTCAATTCTAAAAGATTCACAAATGCCCCAGAACTTGTGCCTAATAAACTTATGTCGATTAACATAGTAATTAGTAAATGGCAACCACTGATCTAAACACTTCTTGTATATTTTCCCACTCAAGAAATAAACATCTGCCCCAATTCTGTAGATTGCCCTTTGATGGGTAAGTAATGGGTTATTTTATTGCTGTACTCTAATATTTAGAAATATTCAAGTAGGTCAAAAAGAATATACAAGGTAGAGAATATTACATGGAAAGAGTCTTAGACTTGATTGACATGGAGACTTCACTCTTCATTTTATCTGCCTCTTTCTGAACAAATCACTCAGCCTTCTTTGACGCCAGTTTCCTTTTCTACAAATCGAATCGATTAGATCAGTGGCCTCTATACACCCTACTCATACTATCTGTGGTTGTTTTTTCTGTCAGTCACTCTATATCCATTCAGATTAATATAACAAGGCAGAATTTGAAGCTTTTATCAGCTTTATGAAAGGTCTCTAGAGCAAAACGAAAGACACTAAAATGATTAGAATCAGACAAGGATACATTCAGTTTTCAGCAGAAGTAACAACTCTAGCAGGCCATGTGTAGTTTGTGTCAGGTTTTGAGAGACTAACTTGCAGAGGAATCACCATAATTAATTAAAGCAAATAGCATCAATTTTTTTATATTTTATTGATTTTTTACAGAGAGGAAGGGAGAGGGATAGAGAGTTAGAAACATCGATGAGAGAGAAACATCGATCAGCTGCCTTCTGCACACCCCCCACTGGGGATATGCCCACAACCAAGGTACATGTCCTTGACCAGAATTGAACCTGGGACCCTTGAGTCTGCAGGCTGATGCTCTATCCACTGAGCCATACCCTTTAGGGCAGCATTAAATTTTTCTTTGGGTGCAAGACTGTAGGATTTTTCTCTGGGTACAAGAATGTGGATGTACAGGCTATCTGCTTCTCAGCCTGTTGCAGATTTTCCTGCAGCCTAAAGCTTTCTATTTAGCCTCAGAATTAATACTGTGCAATGAAACAATCAAATGAGACATGAAGCCAAAGGACTTCAAATAAAAGGGGGGGGGAATCATCCATTCCCCCCTCATTTCCAGCTCTTTTGTTCCATAAACACTTTTAGATGTCCTTTGAGTTTATGATTCTTACTTTTTTTTTTAATACTCACCCAAGTATTATTTCCCATTGATTTTTAGAGAGAATGGAAGGGAGCAGGAGAGAAAGAGAGAAACACCGATGTGAGAGAAACATATCTATTGGTTGCCTCCTACATGTCCTGACCAGGGCTGGGAGCCTGCAACTGAGTTATATGCCCTTGACCAGTATTGAACCTGTGATCCTTTAGTCTGCAGACTGATGCTCTATTCACTGAGCCAAACTGGCTAGGACTGAGCTCATTTTTAAATGGTGACTGAAAAAAGCCTCCTTTTTATGCTCCTACAACATTAAAACACCACATTTGTAAAATAAAATGCTATACCAATGGTGCAAAAAGTAGGCCATTTTATAGAGTCAAATAACAATCTTCTCTCCGGACAATAAGTTTACCACACCAGTTTTCTCAAGTGACAATAAACATACCAAAGAATGGCTTCCATATCAAATTTTTAAAGTTAAGTGCATTTGCTAAAGAATAGGTTATATGATATGAAAAATGCATGCTATGTATAAAGTAAAATTATAATTATTTCAGTTCATCATAACATTATGTAGAAAAGATAGATGCTATTATGTAATTAAGCTACAATGACCAACTAAGTCTTCAAACTTAGACTTAAGCAACACAGGACTACATGGGGGCATAAGTAAATCCTTTCTGCTGTGCAGCCATTTTGTACCAGAGATGACATCAAAGGAGTACAAATATATTTTGCAGGCTCCAATCTGCTTTTTACTATTTCAGATAAATCAGCCAGATTTTTGTTAAAGAGAAATAACAAATATTTCTACATTTTACTATGTATGCATTTTTTTCACATAAATTGCTTGACTCTTACAATGACACTGAAAAGAGGGGATTATTTTAATTCTCATTTTACAAGGGAGGAAGCTAAGGCTCAGGTTGTAATAGTGAGGTCTTGATTCAAAACCAGGTCCCCAGCCTCCCAAATCTACCCTATATCTCACTGTCATACATGGGCCCTAAATTGATCATTACATTATATGTTGCCATCAAAGAAATAGAGACAACTAAAGTAAGATACTTCTGATATGACCCAGATATAGTGGCCAAAACAAATAAATAATCCAAGTAACAGATATTGAGTGCCTACTATGTGCCAGGCTCACAAACACAGCAATGGACAAGACAGTTGAAAATATCATAGATTTGTTTTGTTTTGCTTTGTTTTTGTTAATTCTCACCCAAGGATATTTTTTCATTGAATTTTAGGAGGAGTGAAGAGAGAGGGAAAGACAGAGATAAACAAACATCAATGTGAGAGAAACACATGATTGGTTGCCTCCTGTACATACCGGGACAGGGCGGTGGGAAGGGGGGAGAGCCAGAAACCAAGGTATGCTTCCTTTACCGGAATCTAACCCTGGACCCTTTGGTCTGTAGGCCAAACCAGCTAGGGCTGTGCCTCATAGATTTTAATGGAAATGGGCCAGGTTATGG
The DNA here is from genome assembly GCF_028538775.1 of Myotis yumanensis. Lineage (NCBI taxonomy): Eukaryota > Metazoa > Chordata > Mammalia > Chiroptera > Vespertilionidae > Myotis > Myotis yumanensis. Next base: position 27,029,066 of record NW_027223759.1, on the reverse strand, counting down.
AGAACAAGGCAATTGGGTAAAATAAGAAGCAAATTTCATGATGTGTTCAATAATGATCAGTGTGAGAGGAAAACAGAGCAGTGTGGGAGGCAGTTGAGGGTGCCGCTGTTTAAAATGGGTCAGACAAGGACGATCTTAAGAGCATAGCCTTTTTAGCAATAATCTGACACAGGGGAAGGGAATGAAAATTCAGATGAACTGTAATTTAAAGGATTATCAGGAACAAAACTGAAAATATGATTCTATCACAGTTTCCCAAAACTCCTAAGTGATATACATCGAAGGTGACCATAGGGGGTAGGAAAATGAACCATGCTGTGAACTTCTGGGTTGGCTCCCAATGGGGTCCATGGTGACTGATATGCTAGCAAAATCAGGGAGCACCATGCTGACAAAATATCCTGATTACTTGAAGGAAACGATGCCATTCCATTCCACATGTTGGGAGAGAGCTCCAGGACGAGGTTCCAACTTTATCTTTCTTTCTTCTTTCTCCAAACACCTTGTCCTCTTTCCTTCTTTTGTCCCTATAATTTTTTTTCTAATTTCTATATAATAGAAAAAGGAAAAGGGGGTGAGAAATGGGAAATGGTTGGTAAGGAGAGTCAAATCAGAGTTGGAAGTTAAAATCAATTTCTCCTTTCCCCCTTTCCTGCCTCCTACCCCTAGTAATTTTACTCATTGCTCATCTTTTTCCTGACTATATCTAATCAATATTGCCTATTGTTTTTCCTTATGTACCCTGAATTCTCTTTGAGAATTAAAAAAAAATAAAAGTTGTTTTATTGAAGAGTTTAATTTGTGAATGATTAACTAAAAAACAATTTTAACTCTTTGTTTGCTTTTCTTTCACGAATCAGACCATTTGACTGAACTGAGCATTTTGGGCATGTCCAGTGTAGACACATCTTACAAAGAGAAATAGAATAGAAGTAACCATTCACCTTCAGTCAAACTAGGCTATAGAGAAAAAAGTTGGCAAGTATTTTTGCTGTGGTATTTCTGGATAATATTGGTATATAAAAATTATTCCACTTTCTCCCCTGCCCACCTACAACAGGTGTATTCAATATTAGATGAGATTGCCTTCAGTGATGCTGTCCCAATGAATCATTCATCTATTGCCTTTACACTTTTTAAATCATAATGATGAATACCTGATTAAAATTTCTTACAGACGTCTCCTTTTGGTTGGCCTTACTTTAAAAGAAAATTTACGTTTTATCTGGGGGAAAAACATCTCCTCATTTGACAGGTTTCCTAAGTCTTTTCAACATTTGAGATACTTGCTGCTGTAGAAATAAGTGGAATGCCCTAGCCTGGTTCATAAATGCCAGTAGGGCTTAATTCTAAGCTTAAATTATGTATGGAATTGGAAATGACATTTTGAAATTTTTAAGTTTGTATAAGTTTAGAAGTGCAGAGACTTGGAAAAGTCTAATTGTAAAGGTTATTAGTTGTCATCAATCTGTATTCTTATGTGATGTAGAAATTCACTATATAAGAACCTAATAGACAGTTGTGCAGTTCATGCTTGAACATTCATAGCAATCCTTTTAAATTATATATGAGAATCATGCTGTGTTTGGTTTAAAAAAATGGAGAGGAATTAATTAGCAACATGATACCCACTACTATCTCCATATAGGTGAATACCTTTGTCCTTAGATTTAAACTACGCAGTCTTCAGCACAAACCTGCATTTCCTCATGTGTTTCCAAAAAAATCTTGGGTTTGTTTTTTCAAATAATAATAACCAAGAAATCTAATTTGTGCAAAATTGTAATGGTCTATTATAATATGTAATATTTTTCTAATGCAAATACTTATCTGAAAAGAATGCTATGGTTGATATCAGTCTTGACTATTTTTTTCCCTAATTATAATGAACACATGAAATGTGGTGATGTTGTTTTTTTAAATATGTTTTTATTGATTTAGGAGAGAGGAAGGGAGAGGGTAAGAGGGATAAAAACATCAATGATGAGAGAGAATCACTGATTGGCTGCCTCCTGCATGCCCCCTACTGGGGATCAAGCCTGCAACCTGGGCATGTGCCCTGACCAGGAATCCAACCGTGACCTCCTGCTTCATGGGTCGAAGCTCAACCATTGAGCCACCCTGGCTGGGTATGAAAAGTGTTTTTAATGAAATGATATTGTTGAAACTGTTATGACTAATGTCTGAACTATTTTATTATTTATGCCTCTGTTTTAGGCACATTAAGTTCTTTATATGCATTTTATGTATTTCCTTACAAATACATTGGTCACATTTATTTAAAAATGGATTTCTCAGTATCAGAACCTGTCTTCAGAATGTCCAGCTCTATCTGATTCTGAAAATGGCATTATATACCTTAACTCAATAACAGCTTGAAATGAGAATCAAGTCATGGAAAATAGTGCACACTTTATATTCTTAAGCTTTTGATGTTTTCTGCAGTTTTTAAATTAATCCAAAGGTTAATTGTTTATTAACATTGTGGATAAAAGCTCAAACCTAGGAGTCAGACGCCCTGTGTATGAATGTTGGACTGTCCACTTGCTCAGGATGTGACCATGAACTGTTTACTGAATCTCATCCCTCACATGTGGTAATAATAAGACTTCTAATCCACTATTGCTTTCTCAACTTCCTGTCTCTTATTCTTTCTTCTATAAGCATCCGGAATTACCTTTGCAAACACAATTTTTTTGTATTCCTCATCTAATATCCAACAATGGTTTGTGATTGTTTCTAGAATAGCCTGTAAAAACTATAACACGGACAACAAGGTCTTGAAAGGATATCGCTCTCATTGTCCTCTCAAACTCTTTTTTTTTTAAAATGTTTTTATTGATTTCAGAGAGGAAAGGAGAGGAAGAGATATAAACATCAATGATGAGAGAGAATCATTGATTGGCTGCTTCCTGAATGCCCCACATTAGGGACTGAGCCCACAACCTGGGCATATGGCCTGACCAGTAATTGAATCATGACCATAGGTAGACAATCAACCACTGAGCAATGCCAGCCAGCGATCATGACCATAGGTAGACAATCAACCACTGAGCAATGCCAGCCAGCGAGCCTCAAATTCTTATCTTACCTATTTCCAACATACCTTTGACACAGTCACCTTGACCTCCTTTCAATTTTTCAAGTACCCTATGCTCCTCACACCAGAGTCTTCAGGAACATCTAGGCAGCTATTGACCTGTCCGGGCACCTAGCTAACTCACCCTTTAATTCTCAGTTTATGAGTCTTTTCCCTTCAATCCAGATTAGTTTCCATGGTATTTCTCTTTCTAATACTTATAACAATTATTATGTGTGTAATTATTTGCATCATTCTTTGTTTACAGATTTTATTGCTAGCAAGATCATAAGCTCCATGAGGCCAGACATTATTTGCCTTACATTTGTATCATTAGTTATTTATTGAATGAAAAAAGATACTACAATTAAATTTCTCCTTGGGATAATTTCTTGATTAATCTTGTTACAAACAAATAACTCTGAAAGCAAATAGAATTACAACTATGGAACTGCCTTTTGACCCAGCAATCCCACTTCTGGGGATATATCCTAAGAATCCTGAAACACCAATAAGAAAGAGTATATGCACCCCTAAGTTCACAGAAGTATTATTTACAATAGCCAAGATCTGGAAACAGCTCAAGTGTCCATCAGCAGATGAGTGGATAAAAAAGCTGTGGTACATCTACACAATGGAATACTACATGGATCTATAAAAGGAGAAACTCTTACCCTTTTCGACAGCGTGGATGGACCTGGAGAAAATTATGCTAAGTGAAATAAGCCAGTCAGAGGAAGACAAATAACATATGATATCACTAATATATGGAAGCATGAGTGCATGGAACAGACTGGTGTGTGCCAGAGAGCAATGGTGTGGGGGTGACTAGATAAGGAAGGTGAAGAGATTAGCTGAAAGAATATATATGCATACCCCAGGGACACGGGCAATAGTGTGGTGAAAGCCAAGAGAGTGGGAAGTGGGGGCTGGGTGAAAGTGGACAAAGGAAGGGATATGGGGGACATCTGCAATAGTGTCAACATTAAAAACTTTTAATTAAAAAATACCCCCAAAAATAGCCTGGCCAGCATGGCTCAATGGTTGAGCATCGACCTATGAATCAGGAGGTCATGGATTCCCGATCAGAGAACATGCCCAGGTTGCGGGCTCGATCCCCAGTAGGGCATGCAGGAGGCAGTTGGTCAATGATTCTCTCTCATCATTGATGTTTCTATCTCTCTTTCCCTTTCCCTTCTTCTCTGAAATCAATAAAAATATATTTTAAAAAATACCAAAAAAAAGATTGCTTTTAAAGTCTTCCCAGGTTGCAGATGAAAGTATTTCCACAACTCTTCTCAACTGTTTGTAAAGTCCATTTTTTAAAAATTCTTTATTGTTTAAAGTATTACATATAAGTATTACATATGTCTCCTTTTTCCCCCATTGACCTTTCCCTGGCCACCCCCACTCCCCAGCACATGCCCTCACCCCCCTACTCTCCGTGTCCATTGGTTATGCTTATATACATGCATACAAGTCCTTTGGTTGATCTCTTACCTCTCCCTCCCCTGCCTTCCCTCTGAAGTTTGATGGTCTGTTCTATCCTTCTCTGTCTCTGGATCTATTTTTGTTTATCAGTTTATGTTCATTATATTCCACAAATGAGTGAGATCATGTCATATTTATCTTTCTCTGACTGGCTTATTTCACTTAGCATAATGCTCTCCATGTCCATCCATGCTGTTGCTAATGGTAAGAGTTCCTTCTTTTTTACAGCAGCGTAGTATTCCATTGTGTAGATGTACCACTGCTTTTTAATCCACTCATCTGCTGATGGGCACTTAGGCTGTTTCCAAATCTTAGCTATTGTAAATTGTGCTGCTATGAACATAGGGGTGCATATGTCCTTTCTGATTAGTGTTTCTGATTTCTTGGGATATATTCCTAGAAGTGGGATTACTGGATCAAATGGAATTCCATTTTTAACTTTTTGAGGAAACTCCATACTGTTTTCCACGGTAGCTGCACCAGTTTGCATTCCCACCAGCAGTGCATGAGGGTTCTTTTTTCTCCACATCCTCACCAGCACTTGCCATCTGTCGATTTGTTGATGATAGCCATTCTGACAGGTGTGAGATGGTATCTCATTGTCTTTTTGTTTGCATCTCTCGGATGATTAGTGACTTTGAGCATGTTTTCATATGTCTCTTGGCTTTCTGAATGTCCACTTTCGAAAAGTATCTATTTAGGTCCTTTGCCCGTTTTTTGATTGGATTGTTTATCTTCCTTTGTTAAGATGTATGAGTTCCCTATAAATATTGAAGATTAGGCCCTTATTAGATATAACATTGGCAAATATGTTCTCCCATGCAGTGGGCTTTCTTGTTGTTTTGTTGATGGTTTATTTTGCTGTGAAGAAGCTTTTTATTTTGATGTAGTCCCATTTGTTTATTTTCTCCTTAGTTTCCATTGCCCTATGAGCTGCATCAGTAAAGATATTGCTACAACATATGTCTGATATTTTGCTGCCTATGAATTCTTCCAAGGTTTTTATGGTTTCCCATCTTCCATTTAAGTCCTTTATCCATTTTGAGTTTATTTTTGTGTATGGTGTAAGTTGGTGGTCTAGTTTCATTTTTTGCATGTCTGTCCAATTTTCCCAACACCATTTATTGAAGAGACTGTCTTGACTCCTTTGTATGCTCCTGCCTCCTTTGTCAAATATTAATTGAGCGTAATGGCTTGGGTTGATTTCTGGGTTCTCTGTTCTGTTCCATTGGTCTATATGTCTGTTCTTGTGCCAATACCAGGCAGTTTTGAGAACAGTGGCTTTATAATATAACTTGATATCTGGTATTGTGATCCCTCCAACTTTGTTCTTTCTCAAGATTGTTGTGGCTATTCGAGGTCTTTTTTTTTTATTCCATATGAATTTTTGAAGAGTTTGTTCTAGGTCTGTGAAATATGCCGTTGGTATTTTAATGGGGATTGCATTAAATCTATAGATTGCTTTGGGTAGTATGGACATTTTAATGATGTTGATTCTGCCAATCTATGAACATGGTATATTCTTTCATTTGTTTATGTCTTCCTCTATCTCTTTTTTCAATATCCTGTAGTTTTCTGAGTACAGGTTTTTTACCTCCTTAGTTAAGTTTATTCCTAGGTATCTTAATTTTTTGGTACAATGGAAAATGGGATTTTTTTGTTTCTCTTTCTGTGAGTTCATTATTGGTATATTAAAAAGCCATAGATTCCTGGGTGTTAATTTTGTATCCTGCTACATTGCCAAATTTATTTATTATGTAAAGTTCATTTTTATGAATGTATTTATTTGTTTGCCTGCTTGCTTACAATATTGTAAAAATTGTTACCAGTATCAAAAGCTTATAACAACAAACAAAATGCTAGGCCTCTGTGATTTTCAGAGTATTATAAAGGAACAAATAACATAATCAAAGAGTTTAGCTTAAACATATCTAAATGGCAGAGGGATGAACAGAGGTAAGGAAACCAATAAGGGATGGTGACATACCCAGAGACTAGCATCAGAGTGGAGCCATGATCATCTCTAGGATTGATGGAGAAAGGGGAAGACATAGTGTCACTGAAACCTGGTATGAGTTATACACATGGATGAAGGGCCTCTCACCTGAAGCTGAGACATGGAGGGAAACAGATTCTACTGAAATGCAACAAGACCAGAGCAGATCAGCAGCAGGGTATGCAGAGGGATCATTTCTTCACCTTCTTGCACATTCCTGTCCTTCAGCCTCTTACTAATGTCTGCCACTGGCCTAACCCAATAAGAAACCAGGGGACAAGAAAGATAGCAGGGTAGTGAAGAGAAGATACTACTTTGCTGGTTAGAGTTTGGATGGGAGAGGGAGCTAGAGATGACACCCAACACACCTCCTTTGGTTCCATGATATTGTATGAAGATGGTTCCTAACTTATAACTCTCCTTTTTTAAAGAAAAATATCTGTGGTTTTGTCTCTTCTGGATAGCCTAACAGTAATAATTTGGCTCTCTCATTTCTAGCAGGACCTTTTAATAAGTTTTCCTTAGATTATTTCCATACTGCACTAAATAAGGGAGGTAAGGTGACTAAATAAGGACATTTCATTAAAAGTATAACCCATGAAATGTAAGTTTCCCTAGGGAAATTTTTTTCAGACCACCATGGGAATAACATACAGAAAGAAGTTCTGTATTTTTAAAAATATATATTTTTATTGATTTCAGAGAGGAAAGGAGAGGGAGAGATTGAAACATTAATGATGAGGAAGAATCATTGATCAGCTGCCTCCTGCATACCCAACACTGGGGATTGAGCCCGCAACAGGCATGTGCCCTGACTGGGAATCAAACTGTGATCTCCTGGTTCATAGGTCAATGCTCAACCACTGAGCCACACTGGCTGGGCCAGGAAGAGGTTTTAATGAAGACATGATCAGCCTGGAAGTGGTGCCATCATGTCTGAAACAAAGTTAATGTGGTATACATGATGTCACAGGGATGCCTAGAAATGTCTTAAGTGAACTTGGTTTGGATAGGGCAACATAGGCAAGAAACCAACAGAGGTAGATAATAGCAAGAAAGGAATTTGTAACTAGAGGATGTGATTTAATTTTACCTTGGAACCCACTTAAATAATTCAAATTAAGCCTACTATTACTTTGCAGTTTGGATAGCTGAGTTTGTCTTATGTCATCTAAGTTACTTAGAAAATTTATTAAGAATGACATTATCTGATAAGAGACATTCTATTAAATTGAACCATATTAATTGCTAATTGCCCATTTCAACCTATAAAAACAGTTAAACAGTAGAACCATCTAATATATAAATGTATGTTAAATTTCTGAGTTTTTTAAAAAAATGACCAGATAAAGACATGCAACTTTGCTTTTTGATATTTATTAGTTTCCTCAAAATACCTTACCTTTTTTAAATGGTGTTAATTTACTTGGTTGAATACTAGCAATTTTGAAGGACATATGTAAGACTTGTATTATAACCAATGTCAACAAGTACATTTGTGCCTGATTAGTCTCTTTGACATAGCACTTTTGGAAAGTAATTTATTTATCTCTTCCACAGCACATGCTTGTACAAAGTTCTTTTGTTAATATAACACATACACTTATCTTTTTCATTAAGCACTTTGAATGTAGACAGATGCTGTGGTGATGGGGGAATAACACATCTCTCTAATACATTTAAAAAAATCAAAAATAGCAAAGCTATTATTTCTTCTTTGGCACTCTTACTATTTATAAGAATGCTCTATAAATATATATTCTTATTCAATTTTCACTCCTGTAGAATTTAGTAGGAGCTGAGTGTTAATGAGAACATCCTTTGGTAGTAATTTTCTAACCTTCATTTCTGAAGAGCTCTAACTAGTTATTTGTCATTGTAAACAAACATTAATTTTGATGTGTTAAAGACTTAAAAAAGAAACATGTATAATACTATTTTTAATAGAAACTCTCTCCCATTGGTATTCTATATTGTACTCTTGTATGAAATATGTAAATATTATCTAGAGAAATTTCTGTATTTAGGCCTGTAGCAATTTATGAGGTAAATAATTAGTTTTTAAATTGATGTTTAAAATTGTATGATAAAATAATTTTCAATATAAGCCATTTGTGGGTTTGTTGTTGTTGTTTTTGTATGTTCCTGGGTCTTAAATAAATAGGAGATTGAAAGTGAATATAATATCCTTAATTTCATAAACTATTAATTAGCATGTCTTAAAATTTTGTTTTACTAAAAGTGAACTTCATTATAAAAAAATAAAGAATAAAGAAAAGAAACAGAAAGGGAAGAAAGAGAGAACTGGATAAAGAGAAAGGAAGGAAGGAAGGAAGGAAGGTAGGAAGGAAGGAAGGAGGGAAGGAATAAAAAGAAGCCTAAAGCAAACTAAAAATCAATTTAAAAATATACTGGCAGGAATTATATGCCAATGTGTTAGAGAGTTTACTCTATGTGTATCCTAAATTGGCTGTACCCTTTAGTTGACTAGAGATGGCAGGTGACACTGACCTGGGTCATGAGTGGTGAGGGATGATAAAGGACAGGAGTAGAGCTCTTCCTCATTGCCTTGGCAGAGGAAATGCCTAGACATATCCCTCTATTTTACCATGGCTCCGACTATTGTTTTTAGAAGAGAATTTTCGGTGAAAGCAATGAGTCTGAGGTTACTGCTGAACATGAATCAGGGGGAATTATTACAGCAATGGCTACCTCTACTCAGGTTTATTTCTCAGATGTCATCTCGACATTTGCTCAGGGCAGGTGGTCTCAAAGATTTAGCTTACAGTATATTCTTTCAACACTTAAATGGAATTGGAGAAGCTGCCAAAAATAAGACCAGAGTAAGAACTGGCCTCCTTAGACAGCTGAATGAAGACTCTCTATGTGCTAATAAATATGTCATTTCATGTCCCAAGACTTCCTTTTCTCACATGTAAATTGGTATCTGTCTTGCTGGTCTCAGGGGAGTTTTATGGGCTTAGATGAGAGAATATATTTAAAAGTTCTTTAGTAGTTACCAAGCATTATGCAGGTGGAAGGTGTAGGGTTACAATTGTATTTGAAGGATAATTTGAAGCCATTGATCTGGAAAACTTCTCTGAAAAAGCTAGAAAACATAAATTCACAGAAAGTGAACTAAACCATTTGTACGTTTGGACAGTCTCTGCTCCCAGGGGCTTTTGTGCATCAGAATGTAAGTCTAAAGGAACCCAAACTTGAACTGCTCAGAAAGCAACTAAAGATGGCTTGCAGGAGAAATACTTGGACCTCAAAGACAGGGTTGACACTGATGCCATGAGCGGTGTCAAACTGAAGTTCAGAGGTATGTAGGGATAAAGCAATTATTTATTCATTTGTACATTTATTAAGTGCCTGCTATGTACTAGGCCAGTGGTCGGCAAAGTCATTAGTCAACAGAGGCAAATATCAACAGTACTTCTTCAAAATAGACTCACCCAGGCTGAAAACCGACTTCTGCGCATGGGCCACGAAGTTTCAATCGCACTGTACGCGCGCCCGCATGTGGTATTTTGTGGAAGAGCCACACTCAAGGGGCAAAGAGCCACATGTGGCTCGTGAGCCACAGTTTGCCGACCATGGTACTAGGCTCTAAATGCCAAGGATACCAGATTGGCCCCCTGGGAGCTTCCATTCTAGTGGAGGTAAAGAAGTGATAATGGATACCATATAGTATAAAATTGGGAATGTAGACAGTAAGACAGTAGGGTAATAGCATGATTCTTAAAGGTGAATTAAGCTACAAGTGGGTCTTCTACCCCCTATCTCTAGAAAAAGGAGATAAAGGGAAGAGGGGTGGTACTATCTGTTCCAGCATTCTCACAAACACAGTCCTTCAAGTTCCATCCTTAGAATTTTTGTTCAAATCCACGTGTCATCTGGACCTTTATTTCTTCCCCATTTTTCTTGGATAACCTCATTTAAACTTTATTGCAAGTTTTATAACTTTTATCCTAGCAATCCCCAAACTGAAAAGTTTAATGTGCTTACTATAGTTTAGTACAGTGATGGCGAACCTTTTGAGCTCCGCATGTCAGCATTTTGAAAAACCCTAACTTAACTCTGGTGCTGTGTCACATGTAGAAATTTTTTGATATTTGCAACCATAGTAAAACAAAGATTTATATTTTTGATATTTATTTTATATATTTAAATGCCATTTAACAAAGAAAAATCAACCAAAAATATGAATTCGCGTGTCACCTCTGACACGCGTGTCATAGGTTCGCCATCACTGGTTTAGTATGTGTTCATTAAATGTATAATCAAATTTTTAACAAATTAAAAACAAGACAATAAAGTCTTTCTGAGTACCACTTAAAATAACCTTCCACCAGTGGGATCTCTTAGACTTTGGGAAGCACTGCTTTATTGTGCTCATCCCTTTGGAAGTCCCTGTATTATAATCCCAACATAAACAACACATCTATAAGGCTCGGAGCCTCTAAGTTTGGATGTCTTTTAGCAACTCTCAGGAAGCCATTTTCTGGGGAATTCCAACTTTCTCTGGAAGCTGTTTTAGCTCACCTTTGTGGGTGAGCCCTGAGAAAGTTTCCTTTATCCCATTTTCAAGATGAAGTTAGAAGTTGGGTGTCTCCATCCTTCGCCTCTGCTCCCAGTCCCTGTGCTCCTGACTCCGCATCTGCAGTGAATACTTGCTCCATGCAGTACAGTTGATGCAGCCACCATGACATTTGCCTCATACCGATTCAGAAAAGGTGTCCCCTTATGTGCTGCTTGTGCTAAATCTCCTGACAAGTTTATTTTCAACTTATTGCATATTAGATTTCAGGTCTTTGGTTTGCATCTTTCTGGCAAATAACTAGCAGGTGTCTGGAGTTGAAGGTACATAAAACACAGGCAAATTCAAATGGCAAAGCTCAGAGAAGAAAACAAAGAATACACCATAGTTGTTGAGCCTGTTCGCTAGAGTAGCCTCGTTACGTTGTTTTGCCCTTTCTGCCGCAAAAGGGTCAAACTATAAAACAGCATCATTTAAAATTATTGTAGGTTATTTCTGTAGTTGCTCATTGGTAGTTTCTGTTTTGTTTACCCCTGGGTCAAAAGTAGTTTCTGACTTTTGTAAAATATTTTTTATTGAAAAAGTATATAATACATATCAAAGAGAAGCTTTTTTTCTAACTCATGTCAATTTTCAAATTTTGTCATGATGAACAAAATCAGAAAACTATGAACCATTTTTTTTAACAGGGCCTTCATTAAAACCACTCACAAAAGCAGACAATCTCTGTTCTTTTTCATTCAGCTAAGAATTACTATTTCGGTAATAACAGTCATATGATAGAATTTCCTATTTCATTTGAAATATCTCATTTGGTTACTAGGTAATCTTAGATTACTGAATTCTAACTAACCTTTGCCACTTAGGAGTCCAACAATCTGAGCAGAAACGACTTCTTAGATTCTCAGTTTCAACTGGAAAATGGGCATAATAATAGAGTTAACAGCTGCCTTATAGACTTAAGGAAATTAAAAAAATTTATGTGAAACTTGGTTTATAAATTCTATGTTACTATAAAATGTACAATATTAGAACACATATAAATTTACATATAAATTATATTATGTACATAATATTAATTGGCATATATTGCAATTATTTAATGATAGTCAATAATACCATAAAACTTCATAAAATTAAAGTGTCCAGGGATAATGATAAACATGCTTTCAATTTCAAATATTAATATATATGTATATATATTTGTGTGTGTGTGTGTGTATATATATATATATATATATATATATACACACTGACATGAAGTCCTAGTGGTTTGTTCATTAAGAATCTTTCTGGTCCAATCAGTGTGGCTCAGTGGTTGAACATTGATGTATGAACCAGGAGGTCATGGTTCAATTCCCAGCCAGGGCACATGTACAGGTTGTGGGCTCCATCCCCAGTGTGGCGCATGCAGGAGGCAGCCGATCAATAATTCTCTCTCATCATTGATGTTTCTATCTCTCACTCCCTCTTCCTTTCTTTCTGAAATCAATAAAAAATATATTAAATAAATAAATAAATAAATAAGTAAAATTAAATTATATATATTTTTAAAAAGAATCTTTCTGGATCCTTTGTGAACAACATGAATTTTAATACTAAATTAATTGCTATAGTTGCTTAGAATTATAACTTTTTATTTTGTATTTTTAAATGGCTTTTGCTAGAGTAGCCTTGTTAAATTGGGCTATGTAAACACATAGTTATTTTCCCAGCTCACATTAGGTGCATGATTTCACTGCCAATTTTCCACTGTTGTAATTATAGCCATAGCAGGTCTTAACTTTTTTGAACTAAACAGTTTACTGTCTCAGAACCATATTTTTGAATTTTCTTTGCAAGTTATACATTCATTAGATTTTTTTAAAGGTGAAATTACTTTATATATATGCATACATATGTTATATATACAGAAATTTAAACTGTGTATGAGATGTATTCACAATTCTTGAAAAGTTGGTAATTCTGACCTCCAATAGATGTTTCAGAAACAGTAAGTAAAACTTTCACTTAAAAAGATGTTCTTTATACTTTAGAATAACTTTAATTTCCTTGGGTGTAATACTATATAATTAAGTAATCCCCGTTATACATAAAGACGTGTTAGATGTAAAAACATAGTTCTGTCACCACAGCTAACAGAAATGTTATCATTAAATGGTTTCTACATTCTTGAGAAAAGTAATAAATATCCCATATCTGATAATTTTTTTTAAAAAAAGCGTTAGCCATGTTGACTATCCAGTTCCAGCAGGGAAACAGGAAAACACAGAAGACATAGTATCAAATACTGTTATGGGCAAACCTTCAGTTTGCCAACCTTGGCTACCATGAATGGCATTATTAACTAAGATTCACTATCATAAAGCATCTCTTGTAGCTCTCACAATTTGCAGTTCTCTAAGTTCAAATAGATGCTCTTTGTAATATTGTTATTCTAAAATTGACCTCTGGTCTGATAGGTAATTTTATTTCCTTAATGGACAATTTCCACTAATTTGTTGCTGAATGGTATACAACTACTTTACTGTGGTCTGATTTGGTACTAAGTTTGGTTACTTGCCTACTTCTGCATTAATACAATTCACATAATTGTGTTTAGGTAAACTCAATCCCCACTGAATTTTGAGTTATGTTTTCACCAATAATTTTCTTATATTAATGTGGGACATTGTCATCACTAAACTTGTTCAGGGTAGATCAAAGAAGTTTGAATCTGAGAAAGGAAGGGTTGACATGATGCACTGTTACATTTCAGAGCCTAATATGTACATTGGATCCATTTTCAACAACCCCAAACTCAAGCACCAGAATTTGTCTTATTTGGATCAAACTGTCCTTTTCTTTTTTCTTCTCCAGAGCTTGGCTTCACTTATCTACCTCATTTTTTTTTCCTTAGAACAAATGAGCTAAGAAATTCCTAAACAAAAGTTGTGAAACTCCATAATCACCCACTAAGCAAATTTAATTTACCAGTTTGTCTGAAAACTATTGATTAAAACAGGAAGAAATAAACCAGAAAAAAACACTTGTGGGTCCATGTGCTTTTCTGACATCTCCTAAATTAATTTTCTTTATTGTGTATGCTGAATCATTTGCAGGCTCACAATAAATTTGAAATACATGTAAGTGATTTGTAGGCAGAGACAATATTTGTACTTATATTTGAGCTAGTTTTTTATTGTGTTTTTTTGCATTCATACAACATTATATTTAATTCATTCAATTCAGATGACTGTAGACTTTGTCCTTCTAAGTAATATTAATTGTATTTGAATTGCAAATGACCCTACAATTTCATTTTTAATTTCAAGCTTGGGGACTCAAAGATTCTACTAAAATCCAAACAGATGTTCAACATGAAGAATGTTTACAGACTTACTGAATCAAATGTTTTCAGTTACTGAAAGAAACCCATTTTTTAGAGTAGACTCACAGAGCGATTGTGTGTGCAATGGATTATTAAAACTCTTTGGTTTCTACATTATAGAGTTTAGAATTTTAAACAATTGTTTTGTTTAGGGAAAATATGTAAAACAATGATTTTCAGATATCGGCAAATAGGAAGTGAAGTTCAGTGATACCAGAAAAATAGAAAATAAACACTGATGGTTAAGTCCTAACCATTTCCTTAAATTACTACCCTGAGATTTTCCAGGCCCTGGTCTGGCAAAAAATACAGGCAAAACCAGGTGGCTACCCTGCATAGAGAGGATAGAATTGAAAAATTCAGAAGGACAAGAAGCTGGATCTTCTAGGACAGAAGAATGGTGAGGAGAAAGTTGCACAAAGGAATGATCTCCAGAAACAGGCTAAGGGTTTCCCTCTCTGAGTCCTCAGCTGAATACTGATCAGTGTGTGCATGTGAGCAAACTGCCAAGCCCAGGAAAGAACCTCCTGTAAATATCAGACAGAAAAATACTGGTGCTATATCTAGTCTTTAAGAATTGATATTCCATTGAAGTATAGACATGGATGCCCAAAATGAAATCACACACACACACACACACACACACACACACACACACACACAAATTGATCTTCTCAATAGTCAGGATGGAAAAACTTATAAAACATGGGTCATTGAGCAATGATATAAAATGTCATTGCCTAGGTAGTGGAGAAAAACTAGCCCTGGACTAAAGTCCTTTCTGGTCCTACCTAGCAAAACTCAGAAATAAACTTCAAAAATGATCAAACTATTTCTACATGACTTGAAAAATCCTAGGGGGAAAAAAGCTTGACAGTATTTTTTTTTAATATATTTTATTGATTTTTTACAGAGAGGAAGGGAGAGAGATAGAGAGTTAGAAACATCGATGAGAGAGAAACATCGACCAGCTGCCTCCTGCATATCTCCCACTGGGAATGTGCCCGCAACCCAGGTACATGCCCTTGATCGGAATCGAACCTGGGACCTTTCAGTCCGCAGGCCAACGCTCTATCCACTGAGCCAAACCGGTTTCGGCAATTGACAGTATTTTTAAAACGCAAAAATATTTGAAGAAGTAATCAGCCAAATTTTCAGAAATAAAAAAGAAGAGGCTCAATGAACCATGCATAAGAAAATTACAACAACATGGCACATCGGAATCAAATTGATTAACACTGGTTATAAAGAGAAAACTCTTAAAAGCAAAAAGAGAAAAAAGACAGTATAAATTGAGAAAAAGATTAGGATGATGCATGATTTCTCTAAGGAATCAATACAAACCAGAAGATAGTGGAACCATGTCTTTAAAGTACTGAAAGAAAATAAAATTGTCAATCAGGGAGTTTTATTCAGTATGAAACCTTTCAAAATCTAAGGTGGATAAATATTTTTTCCAAGAAACAAAAGATGAAAAATTTAATTACTATTAGACCTATAATATAAGAATGCCAAAGGAAATTCTTCAAATAGAAGAAAAATTACACCAGATAGATATCTGGATTTACACAAAAGTATGAAGAACACCAGAATTAGTAGCATATGGATACATTTAATTACTTTTTGTTTTAAAATTCAGTTTAAAAGATAATTTTTAAGCAAAAATGTTAACAATGTATTGTGGGGTTTATCAGAAGCAAATTTTAAAACAGCATTATTAAAAATGCTAAGATAGGTAAAACAGAAATATTTAGTTGTATACAAAGTGGTATAATATTATTTGAAGATAGACCATATTAAGTTGAAGATATATACCAGAAACCCTGAAAGCAAGGTCTGAACAAACACAGGCCATTAGAACTAATAAAGCAACATGGAGACCAAATGAAATCATAAAAGGTAACTAATTCTAAATAAGGCAGAAAAAGAGAAAGAAAAGGAACAAAGAACAAATGGAACAAAGAAAAAACAAAATAGATTTAAACTCAGTCATGTCAATAATCACATTACATATAAACGATCTAACACCTCAATTTATTTTTTAAAAATCTTTATTGTTAAAAGTACTATATGTCCCCCTTTTTTTCTCCCATTGACACCTTATACCCAACCCCTACCCCAGGCCTCCACCACCCTAATGACTGTCCATGGGTTATGCGTATATGCATACAAGTTCTTTGGTTGATCTCTCTCACCAACCCATCCACCCCCACCTTCCCTCTGAGATTTGACAGTCTGTTCCATGCTTCTATATCTCAATTTTAAGGCAAAGATTGTCAATTTGTCAGATTGTATTAAAAGCAAGACTACTATTTGCTGACTTTAAGAAGCTGAATTTAAATGAATGCCACAAAGAACTTGAATGTAAAAGGATAGAAAATATATATACCATTCTAACACTAATAAAAGGACAGTTGGAATAACTATGAAATATTAGACAATGTAGATTACAAAGCAAAGAGTGGTAAAGGATGTTATTACACAAGGATGATGTAGTCAATTCATTAATAGGACATAACAATTATTAATGATTAAGTATTTAATAACATACTTTCAAATACATGAGGTAAAACTGTCATAACTGAAAGGATAAGTAAACCAATTTACAATCTAGCCAAATATATCAACACCACTCTCTCAATAATCAATAGAAAATGTACAATAAAAATTAAATCCACAAGGATACAGGAGACTTGAATAATACTATCACCTAATTCATGAAGTTAACATTTAGAGATTACCACTTTATTCAACAAGAACAGGCTATACATCTCTAGCAGGTTTGGCTCAGTGGATAGAGTGTTGGCTTTCAGACCAAAAGGTTCTGGGTTTGAGTCCGGTCAAGGCTTCTCCCCGTCCCATTTCAGGCCCTTGTCAGGGTGGGTGTAGGGAGCAACCAATTGATATGTTTCTCTCACATTGATGTTTCTCTCTGTCTTTCACTCTCTCTAAAAGATCAATGGAAAAATATCCTCGGGTGAGGATTAACAAAACAATCAAACAGACAAAAAGAACAGGATATACATTGTTTTCAAGTGCATAAAGAAATTTTTTTAAAGCAGATCATATTTTTTACAAAGTCTTCAAAGGTTAGGATCGAAATAAGTTATAGCAAAACTAAAGAGTAAATTTAAAAAATCAGAAAGTATTCTGAGCTGAATGAAAATGAAAACAATATATCAAAAATTATTTTGTGCAGCCAAAGCATTTCTTAGAGAGGAATTTATAGCATCTTTAAAAGCTAAAATAGTAAGTGCTAATTAAACCCAGAGTAAGAAGAAAAAGAAAATAATACATGTAAGAATAGAACCCTAGCTGGTTTGGCTCAGTGATTAGAACACCGACCAACAGACTGAAGGGTCCTGGTTCCATTCCGGTCAAAGGCACATGCCGGGGTTGCGTGCTCGATCCCCAGGAGGTGGCGTACAGAAGGCAGCTGATCAATGATTCTCATTATTGATGTTTCTATTTCTCTTTCCCTCTCCCTTCCTTTCTGAAATCAGTAAAAATATATTTGAAAAGAATGAAGTTATGTGATGATGAGGCAAGATCAAGGAAAACCCAATTCAAGTGATGTTAGTATAATGAGGTCATAAAGTCTCTAGGTTAATGATGGAGATTTATATCTATCTGCACAAAGATGTCCACAGTACAGTGGACAACATTATGGTGTATATTAAGCCCACCATACTTTTCTTAATAAAAAACTACAACATGCCCTACTCAAGTTCTAATATGAAAGGAGTCAATATTCTCTCTTCCAAGAATTTGGAATTGAATTTAAGAGGTGCTAGTTTTCAGATGGTTACAAGAACTGAACATTTAAACTGCAGAACTGTGAGGAAACCAGAGCAGTGAGAGAAATAAAAAAGCATATGTTCAGAAAGAAGCAGACATGAGACTAAAGGGTCCCAAAAGAAGAGATTAAAGAGTGGAGGGGGACAGCAGGCTTCTGATGGTCTCTTTTTGCTTCCAGTATGTCTCCATACACTGTTCTTTTACCCATGAGTGTTCTGAAATATACTTGATTCCTTACTTCAAATTTCCTTTTCTCCTTAAGTTAGTAATTTATTTGTAATTGAAAAATTATATGAAAAATAAAACTAACAACTTAGAACAACAAAAAATAATGTGTGTGAGTGAGAGGGAGAGAGAAGGAGTAAGCTAGCTGCAGGGTATATACATAAACTGTTACTAGTGATTATCTGTGGATAGTATAACCATAGGTAATTTTACTTTTTCAGATATACTTTACATTTAGAGAGAAATATGTATATATGTTTACAAATAAAGAAATGTGCCACTTCATACCAATTAGAATTATTACAGGTGAAAATTTCTACTGGTATGATATTTGAACTTTAATTATAATAGTTACACCCCCCTCCCACACACACACACACACTTTGAAAAAATATTTTAATTGATTTTTTACAGAGAGGAAGGGAGAGTGATAGAGAGTTAGAAACATTGATGAGAGAGAAACATTGATCAGCTGCTTCCTGCATGTCCCCCACTAGGAATCAAGCCCTCAACCAAGGTCCATGCCCTCCACCATAATCAAAGCTGGGACCTTCCAGTCTGCAGCCCAATGCTCTACCCACTGAGCCAAACCTGTCAGGGCCCTCCGCTCCCCACTTTTTAAATAGATTTGCTTGGAATATGAATATGTTTATTGTATAATAAAGGAGAAATGGCACATTTAAAATAATTCAAAACAGATTTCACTGATATTTAAATAGCCTATTTCAGATACGATATTCTATTGATTTTTTTTATTTCCTTATAACATAAAACATTTTTCTTGTTTCCTTGCCATTTCCCCTGGATGATACTTTTATTTTAAATTAGTGCTTCTCTTAGCTCTATATTCTTTGCACAAGCAAAAGGAAAAAAATAATTATTTTTATCATTCTTTAAGTAAAACTCCCTTTTAGTAAGGAATTTCTTGCCTGGCTGTAGTGGCTCAGTGATTGAGCATGGACCTATGAACCAGGAGGTCACAGTCCAATTCCCAGTCAGGATGCTCGAAGGAGGCAGTCAAAGGTGGCTGCCCATCCATGATTCTCTCTCATCATTGATGTTGTTATCTCTCCCTCTCCCTTCCTCTCTGAAATCAATAAAAAATATATTTTAAAATAATTTCTTAAAGGAGATCCATTTTTTTTGCTTTTATAGGAATTTATCATATTTAACATTGTTTTATATAATCATAGGTGTTATGAATAATTAAAAACAACTGAATCTCTCACTTTTCAAATGAGAAGACTATGATCTAGAAATGTTGTTACATATAAATGTTAAGACCGCCTTCAAGCTGGTCTTCTGTTTTCTAGAAGGAAATAATTTTGTGTACTAGAATTTATCTTAAGATATTAGATATTTCTGTTCTCAAAACCCTATTTCAGCAGGTGGGATTTATTCTTTTTTCTAAAGCATTTTACATTGTAATTTTTAATAGTATATATTTAAATGTCTTATGCCTCATTGATGCCTTATGCTTTTCTCTTCCTTCTCTTCCTGTCCTTTTCTCCTGTTCCTCCTCCTCCTCTTCTTTCTCCTCCACTTTTAAATAAGGTTTGCCATACAAGACGATTTTAAGATCTTGTCTTCACTCCCTTTTGAACTGGTAACAAGTGAGAGAACTGAAAAATGGTCTTGACAGAGAGTTGGCATTTGTTTCTTGTCCCTACTTACTTAGGTTTACAAATTTGAGAAATCAGTAACATCCATTTACCAAGTGTGCACTATAAGGCAGGTACTAAACTAAGTGCTTTATATGGATTATTTTACTTAAGCCTCCAACAAGTCAAATAAAATGGTGTTAGAGTCTCCTGTGGAAATTGAGGCCCAAATCACTTGTTCAAAGTCAAATAGATAGCAAGAGGTGAGCTTCTGGCTCAATGCAGGTTGATTTCAGAGACCAGAGTCTAAACTAGGACACAACATAGGGTGAAGGTCCCTGAGGCTCAATGCTTGAACTTTGCAGGTGGGAAACCAGTATTTCTGGATCCCCACAATGGCCTGTAGAAATGTGTCATTGTGACCCTTGGCTGAGTTTCTCCACTGGGAGAGGCTCACACAGTCTCCAGCCAAGACTGAGGTTTTCCATTTAGATCAAGTTCAGACTGCTTGTTTACTCCTCTGGCTGTGGTTTCAGGGTCATCTTTTGGGGAAATGTCTTACCTGTCCTGAAGCTCAAGATGTTCCATGCTGAGAACTGAGTGACTGTATTCAAAAATGAATTCTTTCTTGAGTCTATTTATTTAGCCCAGTAAGCAATGTTAAAGGTGACTTTGCTTGCACTGATTATTTATAGAACCACGAAAATTCACAGAGGCTGACAGAGGTTTGCCCTGGCCTTTGATGACTTCAAAGTCTGTACAAATACAATTTCTTAAAATAATGAAATAGTTTGATATTAATCTCTCTATGAAGGCTGATGCACAGCCAAAAGATGCATTTTTCTATCTGATCATATTAATGTAGAATAGGTTTGGAGATGAAAAAATATATTTGGTGGCCATTATATGTTCACTCTAATTACATCACTAGATGTTATTTAATCTTAAGTATTTAATCAGAGTGCTTTTTATAATTTAAAAAAAATTAACCTACTTGCCTAGCATTATGGAATTGGTTAAGAAAATTTTGTTCATAATATGGAGTACAACACATTAAAATATATCTATGTAAATAATCGTGTTTAAAATGTTATGATATGGTTAAATGGGAAATATCAATAACTACCACAAATCAGAATATGGGATATGAGTTCATTTTTATAAAACAATAGATAAAAATATTTGTCTATTATGAGAGATTTTAATTTTTTTGCTTATTTCTGTTTTCAACTCTAAATAAGTATCATTTGTTTAAGAAAATACCACAAACAAAATATTACTTAAGGACAATGTATTAGGAGATAATCTACTTATGAAAGACACAATTTAGGTGTTGTGGATGAAAGACAAATATAAAAGGCATCTCATTGAAAATGCTTTCTTAAGATTTTAGTTATGCAGATGTTAGAGACCATATGCAAAACTTTGCAGTTTGGCATGCACATAGCTCATCTTCTAATTGCCTAGGGGAGATTACCCAGGTTTTGGAAATTAAAGTTATTTCAAATAACTAAGTCCATTTAGTCTATTGGGCAAAGTATAATTTCAAAAAAAATCTATCCCAAGTAGAAATGTGTCAGTTACATTATAAAAAACATGTAGGTTTGTTATATTATTCATTCTCCTTAGGGCCAATTATGTCTCTATGCATTTGTATTGCCTCAAGAATTAAATTTTATTAGCCTAGAGCAAAAATCTTATTCCTTTTAAGGTCCATCTGGCCATTTGCAATTTTACTCATTGACAAGTTTCCAAAAAGGTCTAACATGCTCCAAAATACATCTTCCCTTATATTTAGTCATGGATATAACTTTAAATATGTTGCCAATGCCAATGATATGGTTTAAACTTCTTAAAAAGCTCCCTTTTGCTCTTTGAGGAAAATCTAAAATTTAAAATATGATTTCTAAGGTCTTCCATGGTCTGGGCTTTTCTTGCTTACTTGTCCCATCCGTCATGATTCTCCATCCATGTAGTATGCTTGGATTAAATGGTAATTATTTCAGTTACTTGATTGTGTCACACTCTTTTGTTTCTGCGCCTTTCTACATGCTGCTCATTTTTTTTTAGCCAACTTCTACTCAAATTTGAAGTCTGGGCTGGCATATTCCATTTCTTTTGGGAATTACATCATTACAATTTTCACAGTGATGACATAACAACTGCCTGACCACCCTTTTAGAAAGTGTACCTTGACTATGTAGTGGTAGATATCATGATATTTTTGAACACTACTATATTTTCAGAAGATGAATTTGATTCTTTCCTCAACATGGTATGTAAGAAAGATCAAGAGATTTGGAGTCAGAAGGGGCCGGTCCTTGGGTCCTGTTTGCGTTTGCTGTGAATGTGACCTGTAATGAGTTACTCAACCTCCCTGACCCTCAGTTTCTTTGATTGTAAAGAGGAATAATACAAATATCCTCCTCACTAGTTTAACTTTCAAAACAAATTAGGTCATGTCTATGAAAGCATTTTTTGAAATGATGAAGTGTCATATATATATTCAGTTATTTTACTGTCTACATTTTAGTGGTGGTTGAATGGTCACTTCTAAAGTTCATCAGCATCTACCAACAGCAACACTAAATGGATGTTGTACAAATTAAGTAAAAGTAGTATGCTTTCTATGTAAATACATTGTCAGACACCCTGATCCACTAATTTAAAATATGTTTCTGCTCTTCCAATTTAGACATTCTAGAACAGTGGTTCTCAACCCTTTGGCCCTTTAAATACAGTTCCTCATGTTGTGACCCAACCATAAAATCATTTTCGTTGCTACTTCATAACTCTAATGTTGCTACTGTTATGAATCGTAATGTAAATATCTGATATGCAGGATGGTCTTAGGTGACCCCTGTGAAAAGGTCGTTCGACCGCCAAAGGGGTTGCGACCCACAGGTTGAGAACTGCTGTTCTAGAGGCACCTTTGTATTAACCTGCAAAATTATTATGGCTACAAGCATATAGAAATAAAAATCGACTACAAACAGATTTGCTTAAAATTATGTTGTCCAGATCTATTGGGGAGATTTATTTTAGTCATCTTATTCTATCTTTGGGTACCATTGGAGAGAAGTTTTGAATGATGAAAAAAGTATAACTTGGCATAGAATTAGGACCAAGATCAGTAGGAGGAAAACTATTTTTTAATGGATTTCTAAAAAGTGTTATCTATAGAAGAGCCTGTATTTAAGAAACAGTGACATTTGACTAATTAAAACCTGAAATATTTCCAAAGGTAAAATTTCAACACCATCTTCTCTTTTGACTGTCAAGCACTCTCTTTAAAAGGTGTGTTGGGTTCGTTGGTTTGCACGAATTCTTCTGGTTTCTGTCATCTGAAAGTCGTGTCTTACAATTTTGAGTGTTTATGAGCTTTGACAGTTCCCATCTGCTGCGGGGATGTCTAAGTACCTCAAGCCTCATTGGCAAAACTCAGTTAAATCTTTGTTTTTACTTGATGGAATTTAAATTATTTATAGTGGTTGTATCTCATTGATTATTAGAGAGATTTTCTTTTATTACACAAGGATTTCCTGTCACCATTTCCCAGATTATGAATAAATGCAGTGCCAAATGACACACACTTCCTATTAGCATAAACTTGCTGATATTGTGATCATAATTAGTTGGACTGCAGTCCCTTCATTAGTTATTTATTTATTCACCTTCATTTTCCACTTCATTTTGGGAAGGATTTATGGTGTTGTCATTTTATTAAGGATAGTGCAAGGGCAATCCTATCAGAAATGTCAAGTATTCAGAAATTGGCGACCTTGAGACAATCACCCTTGTAACTCCAGAGAGCTATAATTTGACTATGGCAGGATGGCTTTCTACAAGAAAGAACTAGGGGAGAGGTCAGCTACGAATACCATCTGTGCCAAGATGGCCGGCACACATCCCACAGTTGCCAACTCATTATGCCTAATTTGTGGACATTCATACTCTCTCTATCACTTTGCTTGATAAATGTTTACTGGGAATCTACTGTGTGCCAGTCATTTTCCTTAGAGATGAGGGAGAAAAAAGAAAACTGAAAAGGTAATTGTCCTCATGAAGCTTATATACCAATGAGACATATTAGGCAACGAATAAGCCAAAAATATTTTTTTCAGAGTTCTGTGAAGGAAATACAGAGAGCTGTGTCTAGGAACTTTGGAGCTGCGGAGGTCAGGCAGAGGGACACTTTCCTGCATAAATCCCCAGTTTCTCTGTCCCTGTGTTTGTTGTAAAATATCTTTTCACATTAGAACCTAAGGTTGTGATATTATATAAACAATGGACATTGTGATTCTAATGTTATGGGTTAGGTCCAACTTTTCTCCTGCTGTAAAATAATCATTCTTCTCAAAGGTAATATTGCCTACTTGGCAGTATGCAATATTTCAATCCCAATTACTGGTTTTATAATAAAATAATGCTATATAATAGTTGTAAAACTTTTATGCTGAGCACGAGTTATACCATTTAATTTTCATGGACTGAGAAATAAGTATATATGATTGTTATTATTATATTTAACACTTAAAGTTCTCTCAGAAAATGCAATTGTACAATACAGTTATCAACAATAGTCAGCATGTTATCCATTAGATCCTCAGACCTGAAAGATAGTGCCCTTTTACCAACCTCTCTATATTTCCCATACCCCTAGTCCCTGGGTAGACATTTTTCTACTCTCAATTTATATGAGTTTGATTTTTTATTTGTAGATTGCACATGTAAGTTATACTATGTGGTATTGTCTTTCTCTGGCTTATTTTACTTAGCATAAGTAAATGTCCACCCGTGTTCTCACAAATGGCAAGATTTCCTTCTTTCTCATGACTGAAAAACATTCATATATATTCATATAAAAAAGAAAACATTCACATATACATAATTAATGGATAAATAAGTTTATATATGAACAGTTCATATATATATATATATATATATATATATATATATATATATGAACTGTTCCTTATTTATCCATTCATTTATTGATGGACACAGGTTGCTTTCATATCTTGTATATTATAAATAATTCAGTAATGAACATGAGGGTGCAAATATCTCTTTGCTATCCTATTTTCCTTTGGATATATACCCAGAGTGGGATTGCTGGATCATATGGTAGTTCTGATTTTAATTTTAAAGGAAAATCCATACTGTTTTCTATGGTGGCTATAGAAATTTACCTTCCTACCAACTGTGCACAATGGTTTCCTTTCCTCCTCATTCTATTTGCTATATCATTTTTTAAAATTTCACTTTATTTATTGTTTAAGGGTTGAGCATGAACACAGTTCTGGCCTAAGACATGTGACAGAAAGACTTTTGTGGGATTCCAGGAATAAGTTTCCTCACTCTTGAGGAAACATCAGACATTCTCTCTTCACCCTCTTGGATATTGTGTCTGCCTTTGACATTTGGACCTACATTTATCCTTCAGTGTTGAGAGAAGCCAGTTTGAGAACAGAGACTGATGTATTTCAGAAGGGGGGAGTCATATAAAAGATTAAACAAAGAACGTATAGGCAAATATAAAGTTATGCCCATGGACAGCCATTAGTGTGGGGAAGGCCTGGGGAGGGGGTAGGAGCAGGGTGAAGAGGGCCAAAGGGGGAAAACAAAAGGGGGCCTTTGTAATACTTTCAACAATAAAGTTAAAAAAAGAAAAATAACAATGTATTAATATTTGATATTTATAAATCAAATAATATTTGAAATATAAAAAAAGAATATGCCTACTCTCCTAGCTCTGTGTGATGTAATATCTCATTGTGGTTTTGATTTATATTTCCCTGAGGATTAGTGATTTTGAGCACCTTTTCATGTACCTGTTGGACATTTGTATGTTTTTCTTAGAAAAATGTCTATTTAGTTCCTCTGCTCATTTTTAAATTGGACTTTTTTGTTTTGTTATTCAGTTCAAGTTCTTTATATTTTTGCATATTAGTTACTTATCATATACTTGAATTATAAATATTTTTTTCTCATTCGATAGGTTGCATTTTCATTATTTTGATGATTTTCTTTATTCTGCAGAAACTTTTTAGACTGATGTAGTTCCACCTGTTGTTTTTTGCTTTTGATGTCAAATCCAAAAATTATTGCAAAGACTGATGTCAAGAAATTTATCTCTTATGTTTGCCTCTAGAATTTTATGGTTTCAGGTCTTAAATTTAAGTCTTTAATTAATTTGACTTGATTTTTAAAAAAATATAAATTATTGATTTTTTACAGAGAGGAAGGGAGAGGGATAGAGAGTTAGAAACATCGATGAGAGACAAACATCAATCAGCTGCCTCCTGCACACCTCCTACTGAAGATGGGCCTGCAACCAAGGTACATGCCCTTGACCTGAATCGAACCTGGGACCCTTCAGTCCGCAGGCCGACACTCTATCCACTGAGCTAAACCGGTTAGGGCTTGACTTGATTTTTGTGCATGGTGTAAGATAGGGGACCACTTTAAAATTTTTTGTATATGACTTTCCAGGGTTGCTACCACCATTTATTGGAGAGATTACCCTTTGCTAGAGGAATACCAGAGCTAATAGTGAGCCATTTCTACCTATTGATTCCTGAACCAATGAATTTTGACTAAGAGAAACTAATATATACAGGTGGCTGATTTAGATCATGTATTGCATCCCAGAGGACATTATCTCAGCCCCATAAGGTGTGGTGTTCTTACCCAATTGATGCCATAATTGAGTCTTCAGACACCATTCTATTAGTGTAGCTTCTTCAGGACAATGGTAAGACCAGTGACTAGCATAAGAATGAGACTGTATTCCTCAATTAGAAGCAAAGCTGTGTGGAATATCATGATGATGAATAAGGTTTTCTATGAATCATGGTTTTGGCAGGAGCATTGCGTGCAAAAAAAGGTCAATCTGAATTTAGAGTGTCTACTCTAGAAAGAACAAATTTCTGTTCCTTCCATTATAGAATGGTCCAATGTAATCAACCTGCACCAGGTGGCTGAATAATCTTCTCAGGGGATTGTGTGCATTGGGTGCTTCTACCAATGGCAAGTTAGGCATTCAGCAGTGGCTTTAACCAGATGGACCTTGATAAGTGGTAATTTATATTGTTGAGCCCATGTGTAAACTCTATCCCTTAAACTATAGCCACCTTGGTCATGGACCCACTGGACAAGGACAGCAGGTCTGGGGAGAGTCTGACCGACTGACTTTCATAGAATTGGTCATCTTGTTTACAGTCTCATTAAAGTCCTCTTGTTTGAGGTTACTCCTTGCTAAACATTCACAGGAACAGAACCAGTTTTTAAATTATGTTCCTTCCAGGTCTTCAACCACTCACCTAATCACTAGCCATTGTCCATAAGTAGTATAGATGCATAGTCCTGGTCATCTGTTTCTCCTTCCTGGAAAAACAACTGGATCCATGGCTCAAACTTTTGCCCACTGAAGAGTTACCTTTCACTACTGTTCTCCAGGACCAACCCAGTGTGGGCCTGTACAGTTTCTCCCATCTTTAAAAGAGACCATTTTCACAGTCAACTGATTCTAAAAAATTTCTATGTGGTCATGAGGGAAAGTTGAGAAATGGGCCAACGCCCACATGGGCCATAAGCTCATGCAAATTAAATTTGCCTTTAGGATACAGTTGAGTGCAATATTGTACTTCTCACTTCCATTTGACAATAAAGTGCTGCTGTGGTGTCCAATTTTATGGTTTGATGGTCAGACAACACCCACTTTATGATGGGCAGCTAAGTTCTCATGGTAATCTGGTGACTTATGATCAAGCATTCATTCTTTTCTTGGCCCCAGTAATAAGTCTGAAACTATTTCTCAAGATCATTATTGTTATCTGCATTGTGATCTACTTATAAGGTCTTGCCAAAGTGTCTGTAAAGCATCCCTTTCTCACATATTCATGTGAAGCATTATCATAGCATGAAGGGGGAATCACATTTTCCAGGTGGTAAGACAGTTGATTTTTTTTCTGAGACCATTTGAATTTGGCAGATTATCAGGCTACTCAATAAATTGATCAGAATAGCATACCCAAATTGGGTTTATAGTACTGCAAAACCTAGGCATTTTGGTTATTTTTTAATAATAGAGGTAACAGATGTAATAATTAATATTTTACTTTGGAAATAATATCTCAATCTCAACATGCTCAGACCACCGTACTCCTAGAAATATCACTGAGGTGACAGATTCCTAGATTTTGTGGGATTTCTTTCCCTTCTCTCTCAGGCATGTATCCTACCAAGAAGTCTAGGGTCATTGCTGCTTCCTGCTCATCTGGTCTAATCAGCATGATATCATAAATTATTTTGGATTGGCTTTACTGGAGAGAGAGAGAGAGAGAGAGAGAAATTTGTTAGACGCCAGGGGATGTGTTGATTTGTTCCAGTAATGATACTACATCTGGATCAGCAGCTGCAATTGGATTTCACCACCTGATTAAGTTTACAATAATGCACTGTCACTTTCTAAGTCCCATCTGTTTTCAGCACAGGCCAAATAGGCAAGCTGAATGTGAATGTGGTAAGATGGCCACACTATATTTTTCAAAACCTTGTTGATAGAATTATCTCTGAAATCCCTCCAAGACTATGTTATTTGCTTTGCTTTCTTATTTTGGTAGATAGAGGCAGTTTTACAGGCTTCCCTCTTGACTTTTTTATCATATTTGCTATGGATCTACTTATATACTTGGTTCATATCTCCAAGAAGCTGATGAAGGAGATCTGATGGGAGCAGAAAGAACTAAAGATTTGATAACTGTACCATGCTAACTAGCTGAACTGACAGATAAGTAACAATATAACTGTCCCAGTGCCTGGTGCCCGTGCTGGTTTCATCCATCAACAAAGCAACAAGAAAACCCACTGTATGGGAAAACATATTTGGCAACAATATCTCCAATAAGGGCTTAATCTCCTACATTTATAGGGAACTCATACAACTTAACCAAAGGAAGACAAACAACCCAATAAAAAAATGGGCAACAGACCTAAATAGATACCTTTCGAAAGAAGACATAAGGAAGGCCAAGAGACATATGAAAACATGCTCAAAGTCACTAATCATCTGAGAGATGCAAATCAAAAAGACAATGAGGTATCATCTCACACCTGTCAGAATGGCTATCATCAACAAATGACAAATGTTGGCGAAGATGCAGAGAAAAAAGAACCCTCATGCACTGCTGGTGGGAATGCAGACTGGTGCAGCCACTGTGGAGCATAGTATGGAGTTTACTCAACAAACTAAAAATGGAACTTTCATTTGACCCAGTGATCCCACTTCTAGGAATAAGTAGATCACAATGCAGATAACAAGAAATAAGAAACACCAATCAGAAAGGATATATGCACCCCTATGTTCATAGCAGCACAATTTACAATAGCTAAGATTTGGAAACAGCCTAAGTGCCCATCAGCAGATGATTGGATTAAAAAACTTTGGCACATCTACACAATGGAATACTATGCTGCTATAAAAAGGAAGGAACTCCTACCATTTGCAACAGCATGGATGGACATGGAGAGCATTATGTTAAGTGAAATAAGTCAGTCAGAGAAAGATAAATATCACATGATCTCACTCATTTTTGGATTATAATAAACAACATAAACCAATGAACAAAAACAGATCTAGAGACAGAGAAGCATTGATCAGATCCTCAAACCTCAGAGGGAAGGTAGGGGAGGGTGGGGGTAAAGGGGAGAAATCAACCAAAGGACTTGTATGCGTGCATATAAGCATAAGCGATGGACACAACAAGGGGTGAGGGTGAGGACAGGACTGGGGGTGGGGGTGGGGAGACAATAGGGGGACAAGGACACATTTGTAATAACTTAATAAAGAAAAAAATAAATTAAAAGAAAAATGATTATCACTTTACATAATTATGAATATAATCTTTTATATTACAGAAGACATTGTTTACCAGAGGCTGGGTACATGAATTCATACATGGGTGGGGTCTGGCTGGCCCCACCCCCTAATTGGGGTGGGGGCTGATCGGGGGCGGGGCTGGCTTGGGGGAGGGGCCTCAGGCAGTTGGTTGGCCCTCCCCTGGTCGAACTCCCAGTCGAGGGGACAATTTGCATATTAGCTTTTTATTATATAGGATTATTGAAATTTAGGTCTATAATCTATCTGAAATGGACTTTTACATGTGGCTTATGAGAGATACAGAAGTACATAGTTTTCCCAGACTGATAATTATTTACTTCAGCATAATTTATCATGGAGGAGCCTCCTTTCCTGCATTGCATTGCTGTGGAACCTCTGTGGTAAAACAGCTGAAAGCACATGAAATAAAATTGAATATAGTGATTGTGCTTTAATAAGAAGACTTTATTTCTAATAGTGCAACTTCTCTAAAAGTTTTGTCTTCACTATTTTGGCCTTTTGCCTTTCCATAATTAAGGATGGGTAAAAGTAGGTGTAGGTTTGTGAATATATATATATATATATATATATATATATATACACACACACACATATATATATATATATTTACACATATAACTATATATTAGTTCTGTTCCTCAAAGAACCTAATATAGTAAGTTTTATTTTCCCATATATTAGTAGTTCACTTTCACTGCAACATACAAGACCCTAAAATAATCTCTTCCCTCTCACCTTTTTTTTTTTTACTTCTTCTTCTACATGCACACTCATTCATTATTATTCAGTTCTACTGAACACTTGCTGTTTCTTGAACACACCAAACCCAAAGCCCTGAACATGTGACAAGGTCATCACTCGTGTTATTCCTCCTACCTAGGAAGTTCTCCCTCTAGACATTACATGGCTCAGTCTCTCACATCCTTCACTTCTCTGCAGAAATGCCATCTTATTAAAAAGGACTTCCCAGACTCATGCCCCTTTCCCATGCAAATTATTCACAGAGGCATTGAGAGCCGTGCTCCTTGCCCTGCTCGCCCACAAACTAGTTTCCTTCACCAGTTCCTTTTACCTGTTTCTGGCCTCCATAGGCTGTATCACCACCTGACATTTTAAATTCATTTCTCTAACTTCTTCAGAAGAATATGAACTCCATTAAAAGGCAGGCCAATTTTGATTTCTAGGGCCCACATGAGTATCTGTTATGTTATAAACTTATTTTTTACACAAACTATTTGTATGGAAGAATGAGTTTCCCAGTGTCAAAAGTTACGTGATTTCTCAGAAATTCTAATTTTTTTTTCCTGTGAATTTAGCTTTTTTTTCTTCTTTTTATTTCCTGTGAATCAAACCTTGGAGAAAGAGTTGCTTGGTGCTGCTATCATTATCTTCTTTTTATAGCAATCACTGCAGAAGGTGTTGATAGATATTTAACACATCTTTGACATGCATCCTGACTATGCCCAAGGTAACTTGGAGGAGGGAACATTGATCATTTGCCATGTGATAAGCTTCTGCTGTTTGCTGGTGGTGCAGCGAGTACATAATGCCCACTTTATATGCAATATGCTTGAAAAATGCTAGATTATTGTTTATATCCAAGTAAGATACGCAATAAAATATGTCATTCGTTTCCCTCAATGGATGCCCTTTGGCTATATTCAATTCTGTCCTTCACACCTAGTCCTGAGATAAATGTAAAAGTGGGGTCCTGTGTATAAATGGTGCATCTATCTACCAAATTGATTTCTGGGGCCAGAGAAATAATTGTAATTTATGAGATATACTTGTGACAGTCATGAATGTTAAGCAGTGTAGATAGTGTGGGTGGTATGACTTTGATTTTTAATTATAGGTCAACTCAGCTTAATTCTGTAGTGTGACACTTCACCTGTCCTTCTTTCTCTAAACTGAATTCCAAGAGTACAAGCGAACTAACCTTTGAATGTCAACCTGAGTTCCGGAAACTAGATGTGCAACTGAGCTAATGATGTGATTTCCTGGGTCCTTACTTGACCTATATGATTTCTAATATCCTTAAATCTGAAATGCAGTGATTCTGTTGCAATGATTTATTAAGGGAACTGGTTTGTATTAGAACTTAGATGAGAAGAAGGGATAAAGAGAGAGGAAGAGAGAAGGGGAAGAAGAGAGAGAGACCTAAGTTATAATTCTTTTTTTTTTTTTTAATCCAGCCCCCATTCTAAAAATACAAACCCAGTTTGCCAGACTTTGCCTACCTGGGGGACAGATGGAGGTCAGATTCAGAGACTCTAGTTTTATGGGTGTTTTCCTTTAACTGCTGACCTGGAATTTCATTGTCTTCTTGAACATTCTTACTCTGAATTAAGGCCTTTCTAGGGATTCCTAGAGAGTATTTAAGGGTGAGGAAGGGATTTGGAGCCAGGCTCAAGGAAAAGGGTTTTCATTACCTCAACACCAAGAGTAGTTTCTATTATCTGACAGAGCATGGAGCATCTCAGAAATGATGAGGTTAGAACCTAAAGAAGTAGAGGATTGGGGTAACATAAGACCAAAAGGGAGGCAGGGGTTAAACTAAGCAGTGGGCTGTGAGATAGCATTTTAGCTTTTCTGTCTGATATGTCTGTTCACCATAAGTCTAGGGTAGGGCTGAAGTCTAGGGTAGGGAGGAAAATTCAAGTGCCAAATATCAGGCTGCATTTAAGATGGGTCCTCCAACCACTGCCAAGGTTTTCCTGGCTAGTTCAAATTCCTCCTGGGTGGTTCCTTTTCACCTAAGCGTTTAAGAGGCCTCCCAGGAAGCCCTAGATCTTTCATAGATTTGTTGGAGATCAGCCTTGAAAACTCACTAGATATGCCCGGTCATGTCAGAATCACATTTAGGTGGATTGTGGAAGTACCTGTACTTGGGATGCATTATAATCAAATATCATAATCGAAAGTTGTGATGCCCCTAGTCTAAATACTTACACGCAAAGTATAGTTTGACTTCTAATTGGAGAGTAAAGATGTTTTAAATAAGGCTATTGCTTTCATCTGTCATCAAAAATGTTTGTTTTGTTTTGCATTAGCTCCTTTGCGATCTGCTTGTTGGCCCACTAATCCCAGCCATTCCCACTGCTCTGTCACAGAGCTGAAGCCATATCCCTCTGAAATAGATCTCCTTATGAGTAGAACCAGGCTGGTATAAACTCTGTCTGTCAAAATACATTCAAGCCCCCTGTCTGGCCTGATTGGACATTGTTATTTCAAAGAGTGGCGTAGAGTCCTTTGCACCTCCTTAAAGGTCGATTGATTTCATATAAACAAGTTAAGGGCAGACACACTGGCTTCCCATTAAAACATATGATCAAATATATTCTCATGTATACGTGGCAAGACTGGATAGCAAGGACTGACAAAATGTTTGTTTCGGCCTCAGGGATGAAAACAAATGACTGTATTTGGGAAACCTCCCCTAGTGAAACCAATCGTTTTCATGAAAGTAACACACGGTGTTTATTTGAGGAAATGATGTTTTATTTAGTAATATTTACAAAACTTGATGAGGAAATGAAGGGCCTACCAAACTGAAGTATTGCATTAATTTTTTTGAAAAACGTTTTATGTGACTTAGCTACTTTGTAGGCCAACTTAAGGGATTTTATTTCGGTTTTTAAAGGGGAAGGATTTGTTTGTTGATTCTTTTCTCCTTATTGTGCTCATTAAATGATTTCAGGAACATTATTTAAGATTTTTTTATTGATAAGCTCCCATTGGGTTAATATTGCATTTATTTGCTTATACGATTTGATTCTCTAGTTATTTGAGATGAGCTTGTTCGCACCTAGATTTCTTTTGTACAAACAATAGGCTTTAATCACTAAGTTATAAGAAGCATGGAGTTAGTGATATCTGCCTTGCTCATCTCATTATTTTGCAGGGAAACTAATAAGGACCCTTTGACTCCTACCACACACCAGCCTAATAACTTTATTAATAATTGCATAGGACCTCTCAGCTCAGATTAACTAGAGATTTAAATTCAGGATTCTGACCCAGTGATCCCACTTTTGGGAATACAGTTGGGCCTTACTAGTGTATATCCCAAGAATCCTGGAATACCAATCAGAAAGAATATATGCATCCCTATTTATAGCAGCATTATTTACAATAACCAAGATCTGCAAACAGCCCAAGTAGCCATCAGCAGATGAGTGGATAAAAAAGCTGTGGGTACATTTACACAATGGAATACTACTTGGCTGTAAAAAAGAAGAAAGTCTTATCCTTTGTGACAGCATGGATGGACCTGGAGAGAATTATGCTAAATGAAATAAGCCAGTCAGGGAAAAACAAAAAGCTTGTGATCTCACTGATATTTGAAATCTAATGAACAATGTAAATTGACAAACAAAATGGAAACCAGAAGCATGAATACATGGAACAGACTGGCTTGTGCCCAAAGGGAGTAGGGTGGGGGGTGACTGGATAAAGAAGATGAAGGAAATAGCTAAAGAACATATATGTATACCCAATGGACATGGACAATAATTTGGTAAAGGCCAAGAAAAGGGGAGAGGAAGAGAAGGGGGGGTGAGCAAAGTGAGAGGGGAGAGGGGGATTCCTGCAATAATGTAAACATTAAAATATTTTTTAGTAAAAAAAGGTTAAATAAATAAATATAGGATTTCTTCCTAGCCCTGATGATAGCATGAAGAATTACATACTATTTGAACAAGTGTTTAAAGTCTCAGTAATTTCTTTGCATCTATGGAAGAAGTAGTTTTTCATCTTTATTGTTGAAAGTATTACAGATATTCCCTATTTCCCCATTGACCCCTCCACCCTTCTTCCATCCCCACCCCTAGTCCTTCACTGCACTATTTTCTGTGTCCATGGGTTATGCATATATGCATGTAAGTCCTTTGGTTAAGAAATGGTCTTAAGAAATCACTTGTATTAGTCAATTGTGTTGATTCATTTGCCCAGAGTAGAAGAATATATAAGGCTATTCATGACTAATAAGACTGTGCTGAAATTAAAATTTTCTTAGAGGTGAAGGTACAATTTGCAGCATGAACTTCCAAGAAAAAAATAACATTCTTTTTTGTGCTATTAACTCTTGAAAAGTTTGTGTGAATGGCTGACAGTCAACAACATCCACAGCACTGACAAAATTGCTCTAGTAGGGGAGGCTTTGTCCCGAGGGCTTCCTGAACATTATTGATATTAGGTCATTTAATTCTCTGGAGATAGGTTTCTTTAAAGATGATGAAATTAAGATGCAGAAATTAAATATATGTATGTGTTCAAGGCTAGACAAAGGGGGAGCGGAAGGGGAAGGATCTGAACTCAGGACCTCCAGCTCTTGAGTCTTTGTTCTTCATAAATAGGTCAGAACCTTTCATCCTTTGCTTCCTGTCTTGGTAGCAGGTGGTGGCAATCAAGTTAGTTTTATGAACCCTGTGAAAGAAGAGTGGAATGGGGGTCACCACTGAACTTCCTTCAAAAGCTAAAAATAAAAACAAAGAGTCAAGACTTTTCAAATAATAAACTTAGAGAAAAATAGTGAAAAAATTTCTACATTTTGCCATAGCCTAGAATAATGGCCCTCCATTAGAAGTGCATGTACCAGCTAAATTAGTGTTTTTTAGCACCAATTCTACTGACATTTTAAAACAGATTTTTGTGTGTGTGTGGCAGGAGCCCATCCTGTGTGTTGTAGGAGGTTGACCAGCATTCCTTCAAATATTGAAGGCTAAACAACCTGGAATGCGAAGATACTGTGTTATTCAGAAATTCCAGAAATAGTTCAATAGAGATATTTCTAATCCAAGCACAGTGGAAGTTTACCATATAAAAAGGTAGTTGGAGCTTGAACCATCCTGTCAAGAAATATTGACAATGGTGACTTTTCTCAGCTTTCTTGAAAGAATAGTGTCATGGCACATCAGAGCCTAAGGCCCTTAAATGAGATAATCTCATTCAGTTCTCTCAGAAACAGGGGGCACACAGCATTCCTGGTGGCCAAGGAAGGAATAGCAAATGGATCTCCTGATTCCCATTTCTATTGAACAGGGTTTCTCTGGGGAATGCATACAATTTAAGTTTGTTGTCAGGAAGAGTCTTTAATTCCCATCTGTAGAATAAAGGGCTCTCTTTTTCTTTTCTCTGCTCACATAATTGTTTTTATCTCTTCAATATTTCTGTTATACTGCTGTCACCCTATCTCTCTTTCATTAACTAAATTTTGTTTGTGAGGGTTTTTTTTTTTTTAAAGAAGAGACTATCTTTATATCATGTCAGTGCCTAGAATAGTTATTCAAGTGTTTAAAAATACAATATTCTATGCACCTTACGAATGATGAATTCCAAGCATTCTGGACTGATACAGAGGCTACTGATAGCTGCCCCAATGACACCCATGCTTTCCCAATATGGGCCAAGCTATTATTAGAAGTTTTATTGTTTTATTTGATTGATTTTCCTGTCCTCTCCTTTGAATGCTGCAATGAATACAGGGCTCTGGCCTCTGTTGCTCAATTTTGGTTCCCCCGGGCCTCACATTGTAATTGGCAAATAGGGGATCCTTCATAAATGTATTTGTTGAAATAAAGTAGTGACTTTGCCAGGGTGGACATAGTGGAAATTTTCAAAATGAATTCCCATGCAACACAGTCTCTTGACAACCTTTTGCCAAACCGGGCATGTATCATAATGTTTAGAAACAGCAGACGCAGTCAGCCAGACTGGGATGAGAATTCCAGTTCAGATCATTAGTAGCTGTGACCTCAGACAAGTTGCTTAACTCCCCTAAGCCTCATCTTCTGCATCTATAAAATGGTCATAATATTAGTATTTATCTCTTAGAGACCTTATGAGGATTAAATGACCGCATGTACTTAATAATTAGGGGCTGGGGTTGGCGGAAGGACACTTCTCTCCTATCCCATCTGGCTATTTTCCCAAGGATAAATCTTCATTGGCCAAACCCCAGTTTTTGGAAGGAATAGCATGCTGTAAATATCAAGAGTTATGCTGGGCAAGCCTCTCATTGCTTTCAGCATACAAGCAGTAGGTGTGCTTGCTTCCTTCCCTGACTGCCACAGGTGCCAGAGGGCCAGGGTATGAGACCCAGCCAGGCTACCATCTTTGTGTAGTAACTAGCTGTGTTCACGGACTAAGAACCTCCCCGCAGGCAAATCATTCTGGATTCATAGAAAGGGTGAAAGAAACAGCCCTTTGAAATTCAGCCCAAGTCCCTTGACAGAGCAATGCTTTCCAGGGAAGTCCAATATGAGGGGAGGTATTGAGTACTCAGGAATTATCAGTAAAGTGGATTTTATTTTTCACTTGACTATGTTTCTTTTGTGTGAGGGAGCTCTAGAGAGCTCCCAGGGCATACTACCAAGACCCATCTCTTTCAATTATTATTAAAATAAATATAAGCTTTAGGATTCTACCCTTTATTTAAATGAGAAAATAAAATATCAATACTAACAACTAGCAAAGGGATGGAATCCAATACAAGTGATGCAAATTGAACACACTATACTTAATTGCTAAAAAGATATACTGACAAATGCTGGGTGCATTATAACCCAACCTTACCCTTATACACATTGCCATTCACCTTATCCTAAGTTCTATTGACATCTCTTTACTTCTGAACCATGAAGTTGCATACCTCCATGGTTGCTCGAGTTTTGGAGTTGCATATATAGACTTCTTGAGTCATTCTAAAATGGGATAATTAGAGAACGAGGACACTGAATGTTGTAAAACGGCAAAGCAGAAGTCTGAGGTGAATGGCATCCCTTGAGGGAGATGAAGAAAAGGGTGGAGTTGACAAAACCCAGCCTGAGGAGAGCAGGAGGGGTGATGTAACAGACTGGGCAAATGTGGTCACAGAGAATGGCTGTGCTGAACTGGCAACGTTGAAGTGAGTAGATTATTGATTAAAAAAAATTAAAATTAAACAATCACTTTGTTTTGTCTCAGGCATGGAAATATTTTTATGTCTATGGACCACTCTGAGCAAGAGAAAAGAAGTAAACAATTTAGAGACTTAAACAGGCCTTGAACATGGAAGAGGGTATTCATTTATTCAAGTTACTTATTCATTTATTCACTCATCCACTTGTTTATTCCTTTAATGAATACTTAGTGTCATTCCTTCTATGTTTCAGACAAGAAAAAAAAACCACATTGAGACATACATCTTAGCTGTATCAAAGCTCTACTGAAAATCTTGTAGATAAAGTATTTGGAAGGAGTTTAGCAATCCAGGGATGCAGATTAAAAATAACTAAGAAGTAGCCATTATTATAAATGAAGCATGTGAGGAATAGCAATATGTTTTTTTTCATTATTTTATTTATTTAACAAATATTTATACATATCCATATAATTTTATTAGTCTTCTTTACAAGCTCTATCCTATAAAAGAATAATAAGAATAAATGTAAAAGTTTCTTTAAATTAAATCATTTATCACCCAGTTACTGGGTGATAGATGATGTGTTTTAGTTCATATCGTTGATTGTCTGTTTATGATAATTGCTTTTTGATTGGTTTTGCAAATTGGAACTCAAAATTCCAAGGTGAGATTTACAATACCAGGAAGATTTTTATTAAGTTCTGAACCAAAAAAATGTTTATAAAGTGTATTTTAATTATATTTCTTTGAAAAAGAAATTAGTTCATATTTCACAATTAAATAAAAGCCACTTATTGTTAATAAATTTCTATTGAAATATTCTGTGTTCCTTGAAAAGGGTAAGATATAAGATACTAAAAATTAATTTCTCATTTTCTGCCTCTAATAATCAGTCTTACTCTAAAAATCATACATAAACTCAATAATTATAATGATAATGATAGATTACATTTATTGATCACTTAGGATGTGTCAAGCTTAGTGCTAAGCACTTGTCTACAGGTCATTTCACTTAATGCTTACCCATCCATATTCTCACTTTACAGATGAGATGTGACACAGAGATGCTGAGTGATTTGTCCAAAGTCACACAGCTGATAAAAAGTAGAATTTGGATTCTCCAATTCTGTCTGGGTCCTGAGCTCACTGGATTAAGTATGCTGGATGCTATGATATAGAAATCACTTTCTTTAACACTGTCAGCTGAAATCTGCATGAGACAAATTACAAACAAAGCCATGCTGCAATCCTTGTTTGATGTCAGAATGTAGAGAAAATGAAGAGTGGACCCTTTCTTTTGGTGAATCATAACTTCTCTCTCAAAGGGACGCGCCCTTTGTTAAGTTCCCTTCCATTCTGAAGCACAGCCTCCCGCTTAGCACTAAAAATCAATTTTTCTCTAAAAACATCACTTCCAAAAAATACAGGTCATTTGAGAAAATTCAATGAGCATGCATTATGTGGCTAAAACCCCAACTCTAACCCTAACTGAAATGAGATGAAAAAAAAAAAATTTTTGCTCTATTTTCCCATTCTGCCCAGCATGGTATTCTCTCACAGCCTCCATTTGGAAACACTTTCTCAACCTTCTCATGGTTTGAGCACATATTTAACATTTTGAGAAACCGCTATTTGTCTTAGGCTAGAATGTCCTTTGTAAACATTCTCTGCCTACTTCTTTAGAAAAGCTCCTGTTTCTTCTCACACTCTCTTCTTGCAAGTTCACTATTGTGGTAGCAATCATATCCTCCAAAATGTAATAATTAGCACTTAGTAATAAGAATGTAGGAAAGTTTATTCTTGGTTTCTCTTACCCCAAAATGGCATTGCTTTTTCTTCTTCTTAATCTCAGGGGGAAACTGGGTAGTGTGTCAGTGTTCCTGAATTTCCAAATCTCATTCTTAAAGAATTCCATGAATAGTGATCCACCAGCTAGCACTGTGCTGAGGGTTGAGCTCCATAAAAGATCTCGAGTGAAGAATGCCACCAAAGATGACATTTTAGTCAGAGATTCCAAACTGGATTGATTTCCTCTGTTTCCGTTATTTTTAATCCAATCATATATGTGTGTAGTATACATGCACTTGGAATGACAAGCCAGACAAATATCAGGCTGATTAAATAAAGATGAAAATAGAAAATAGAGTTTGAAGACAGACTGGGAATTAAAATGAATGCTTTAGGAATGTGTCGTGGTTTCAAATAAAACATCACATTTGTTTGTGGTACAAAGCCAAATATTAATTTATGAATAATGAATTATTTAGGTAATAATTATATGGGGAAATATTTGGATTTCTTAATTTCATTTTTTATTCTTCATGATATTTTCATTTTCACCCTGATTCTTTCTTCTAATCATTTAGCTGGTCTGCTAATTGATTTTTTTTCT
This sequence comes from Myotis yumanensis, assembly GCF_028538775.1. NCBI lineage: Eukaryota > Metazoa > Chordata > Mammalia > Chiroptera > Vespertilionidae > Myotis > Myotis yumanensis. Next base: position 26,988,764 of record NW_027223759.1, on the reverse strand, counting down.
AAAGCTGGTTTTAAGGAGCCTTTGCAAACTATCCTCACAGTCCTATTTAAGTTGTCTTAACCTCTTAAAATATCTTAGTATGAATTTGCTATCACTTCACCAGGTTCCCTTTTTCATTCCACATTTTCTGTTTGTTAATAGTTTCTGATACTGTCTAGTTATAGGAATATTTGCTTCCACTTTTATTGGGGAGGAAAAAAGATTGACTTTTTCTTTTCTTTGAGCTGGAATACCTTGATTATGAAATTTCAAGACATCACTTTTTGGTACATTTTTCAACTTTTTCACGAGTGGCAAAATTGTCAAGATGGTAGAAAAGTGTAATTGTTCCTTCATGACAATACAAAAAAGAAGTGATGTGAAATACTTGGGCCTCTTTCCCCTTGAAATAAAACAATTAGAATGGATTAGGCCTCTCTTTCTAAGCCTGTGTAGGTCATTTGTTTCTGGGGTCTTCAGAAGTGTTAGCCACTAGCTGTAGTGCTTTTAACCACAAATGAAAAAAATCCCTATCAATTTTGAAGTTTTATCTTTAGTTATGTTGATATTTTGTTCTTGGGAAACATATCTTTATGACACTTGTAAAGATAAACATAAAATAAACGCACCTGTAGATCCAAACTCTTGAATATAGGTTGGTAAAGTCATTGACATGTGATGGGTTTTGAAAAATTCTAAAAGGATCTGATTCCTGGTCCCTTCCCCAAACTCTATCCATCCCTCCCTATAAAGAACCATGTTTACATACTGGGGTAATTCTCTATTTCCTCTACTTGAGTTACATCTGTCTAATTTATGGTTTTAAGTCCTATTAAAATGCAAGATCATCTTTTTTGTTGTTTTACAAGAAAATGATGTATTTACTTTGCAGAAATAGCACTATGGTTGTTGCAGACTGTGAATGTGATTAATATCACTTTAAGGTGGTGCCTGGCCCAGATCATGCTTACCTAGGATGTAGACTCATTAAGATGGAATCTCATCTTCACTTTCCAAATGATGAATATGGGAGAAGGTTTTGGTAGGGCAGTAAGAGGTTGGGAGGGGAGTGGGTATTTAACTTCCTGCAGTGCAGGTGGCTATGCCAATGAAGAAGCCAGAAGGCACAGAAGGAGATAAACACTGAACACAAACACCCTGCTTTGTAATTGCACGTAAAGCAGCTTTGGCAAAAGCCCTCACTTATTTTCACCTAACTTGTTTACAGATTTCTACCTGCATTTTAACATCACCTCAACCTTCAGATTACAGCTAAGACACATAATTATATAAATAAGAACACCTAACATTAAATAACAAACTGTTATGTTCCAGAAGCAAGGTTGACAAATGACAGTCCCAGATTGCTACAATTGTGAAGTTCTTTCTTGAAAACCTCAGCTCTCTTTAAGCTCTGTTCATTCTGTCTTTTTCAAGCAAGGCTTCCACAGCAGTATCATAATTTAAATAGTTAATACTCCTGTTGAAAGAAGCTTTGTAGGTGAGCCCGAGTTGTTTTTTATTCTTCACCCACACCATTAGCATATTAATAGTTGGATATTTTAAGCATAAGTAAATAAAGTGTCTTTGCACCCACTGAATAATATATTATATACTACATACATATAAAACACACATATACATAAATGGGAAACAACCTTCTGTTTTTCTTATTAGCTTTAATAACTGGTAATACTCGTTATCTCATGAGTCTAGGACTGTTAATATTGTTTCTTATTTGACAGAGGAGTTACCTTGGATAACCTATACCCACACAGAGTGTTATGGCTTGTTTTCCAAATTATACAAATTACTCTGTAGTGAAAACCACAGTGGAAATATTCCAGAATCACATTCCTGGCCCTGGAACACAATGCCTTGGTTGTTTGCCAATTTCCTTCATCATTCAGAGTCGTTTCTAAAAATGTTTTTTATATGCCAATATTGAGAACTGGCACTAAAATGTTCTTCTTTAAATGTATTGCTGGCAGCGACCAAGATAATTTGGAAGAAACATATCATTATCAATTGACTACTACATCTTAATCCAGGAGATATCTCATTATCCTGCATTGATCATTAATCGATGTGATATGGAGACTTCATCTGAAATGTATGGTCAGAGAGTCAAGGATGAACCAAGATTTATAGGAACTTGCTGATAAAACAAGATGCCTCAATAGTTTTATTATCAGTGTCTTCAAAAAATCATTTAAGAATTCTGCATGTTTTCTTGAGCATTTAAAGAGTGCTATAGAAAGGAAACAATACCAAAATATATATTTTATGACCAACATCTTAAAACATGTCTATGTAAAGTCCATTCAAGCATGCAAAAATGTTTAATATTAGGATATCTGCTTATCTACTTCCATAACTCATCATATTAATAGGTTAAAGAAGAAAAACATGCACCTTAATAAATATTAAAGTATTTGATAAAATTTCTTATCATTCTTGTTGAAAAAAATTTTGAAATGGTAATGTATATTTCCTTAATAAGATTGGAGTGGTCAAATACAACTAATGAGTTGCATCACAGAAGAAGAAATTTCATTAAAGTAGAAAACATGAAATGAATGACACTATCACCATCACTGTTTAATATTATTCTTCAAGAGCCTACTCATCATTAGAAAAGAACAACAAAAAGGTGCAATGATGATAAAAAAGAAGGCAAAATGGTCAATATTTGTGCATTTTTAAATTATATATCTACAGATACCAAGAAAACCATTTGGGTGGAGATTAGGGTGTTAAAACTACTCAGAGTTCAGCAAGAGAACTCTGAGTTCTCTTTTTGTAAAATTAATTTACAATTTTTTTGTTCCATCTTGAAAATTATAAATCAAAATATAGTAGAAACAAAATAAATGTTTAAGAATAGTATAAATATGTGTTACCTCCATGAATAAAATTATAAAACATTTTCTTGAAGCACATACGGTAATAATTGAACTATGTGGGGTTGTTTTTCTAAGGATGTCAATTTTCTTTGAATTAATATAAGTGCAATTCAATCTTAACAAAAAACTTCTTTCATAGAATATGATCAAATGATTCTAAGATTGATGTGGACAAGTAAATATCTGACTAAAGGCAAACATCTGAAAAAATGAGTATGAAAGGAGATCTTAAAATGCATAGAAAATACATGGTAATCAGAAGATTCTGGTATTGAAATAAACATAGAAATAGGGAAATTTACATCTAATTCTGTAGGATACTCCCTGAATATATATTAAACAGAAGCATTGTTTCCTAGACGCGATTATTAATCACTTTATACCCATTATCCTGTAGCTAGATGTATACCAATATTTGTTGGAAAACGTACATTTCTTGCTATTATATCCAATAGGCTGATTTTCTTAATTTGAACAGATAATTTCAAATTATCTAGCCTGTGATCAGGGCCATCTTCCCCAGCTGCCTGCAGCTGGCCCTGGACCTCCCTCCCCTGCTGCCACCTACCCCCATTTCCCCATTTGCCATCAGGTGATCGGAGCCTGACAGCCAGGGGAAGGGACCAAGAGGTCGACTGTTCCCACCCACTTGCCGGCCCTGCCCCCACTGTGGGTCACTCTCTGTGTGTGGGGCTACTGGAGGGGTGGGGGCCTTGGCCTGGTGCCACCCGTGTCCCCCGCCATCCACCCTCAGTTCCCCATTCACCATTGGGCGATTGGAGCCTGTCAGCCCTGGGGAGGAACTGAGAGGTCAGCCATTCCACCCACTCGTCGGCCCCACCCCTGCCACCACCCCCCCCCATTCCTCGTTCACCATTGGGTGATCGGAGCCTGCCAGCTGTGGGAAGGGACCGAGAGGTGGTCAGTACACCACATAGTGATTGGTCCAACAGTCGTTCTGGTCATTCTGCCATTAGGGTCAATTTGCATATTACCCTTTTATTATATAGGATATAGGCCTGGTGCACAGGTGGGGGCCAGCTGGCCTGCCCTGGTGGGGGCCCTGGATCGGGGTGGGGGAGTCCCTGCTGGAGGGCAGGGCCGGTGGGGCAAGGGGCCATGAGTGGTTTGCAGGCCAGCCACCGGCCCTGATCGGGGTGGGGGTACCCTCTGGGGGGCGGGGTTGGCCGGGGCGAGGGGCCGCAGTCATTCTGGTCTCTGGTCATTCTGGTCATTCTACCATTTCAGTCACTGGGCTTTTATTATATAGGATATTAGAAACTATACACCTTTACCCAGTCTAAGATATTACCCTTTTTTTCTTCATTGGCAATTAGATACTCAAATTGTGTGAAAACTTTGAAGCTACATTAATGTAAGGGAAAGGAAACTTAATATTGACAAGCTAAGAAGATACAAAACTTTCAATGAGTCTATTCCCGGGACTAGCTTTGAACAGTAAGCTCAAACGTGAAGCTAGTGAGCAGAATACCATAATATTCATTCTGATTATACTTATTTTTTAACCCAGCACCTAGCATGTTCCATGTCCTATGCTAGGCATTTAGAATTGAAATTTGAACAAAATTCAGTCTCTGCTCTGCTAAATGGAATGCAGAGCACAGTGATGGAAAGAGAGACAAACACAGGACAAATATATACCTTGGAACTAAAATGTAGGAAAATAGAGAAATACAGCGTAGGAAACAGAAATAGGGTATTTGGTGGCAAATATGGAAGAACATTATTCTCCTTGAAATGTTAGATTTTTGCCAAAGCCGGTTTGGCTCGGTGGATAGAGCGTTGGCCTGTGGACTGAAAGGTCCCAGGTTCGATTCCGGTCAAGGGCATGTACCTGGGTTGCGGGCACATCCCCAGTGGGAGATGTGCAGGAGGCGGCTAATCGATGTTTCTCTCTCATCGATGTTTCTAACTCTCTATCTCTCTCCCTTCCTCTCTGTAAAAAATCAATAAAATATATTAAAAAAAAAAAAGAAATGTTAGATTTTCTTTAATAGTTTCTTTTTTTTTTTAAATCATAGTAAACTCCCTGCAATTCTTTTACTGTAGTATCACTAGTTCTTGTAATTTTTTTCTTTGTTTATTTGTACTTGCTAACTAATAGAACACCATGATCTGGGCACTAATTTTATTTGAATAAAAATGTTTATTTATGAGAACCTAAAAAACAAATGGGTCAGTTTCAGTTGATTCCTGAGAGGCCTGAGCAATAGTTAATTGTTTGTATCCTAGGGCTATTATAACCAGCATTTCCCATGACTGTGACTTGGAATTCTTCCAGAGGTGGTTGATGGGCCTAACTCCAAGAAAAGTTTCCAAGTCAAATGAATTTGGGAAGTTCTGGATTAAACAAAATTAAATAAGTTTATTTACCTCAGGATTACTTAGAATCTTTAATATTCTAGGGGATAATATGACTCACCAAAAAGTGAGTATTTCATTTGGGGTTTAGCAAACATAAGGTGTCATGGACCCCTATGTCCCCTCAGATTTGGCAGTAATATAGACTGTAGATCTTCAGTTACATCATATAAGAATATGTGCTTCAATGTCACCCTATCAGAGAAACTTTTGCCTACTTCCCTATCTAAATTAGTACCAGGCTCACATTAATCTCTACCTTCTTACCTTGTCCTAACTTTGTTCTTCATAAAACTCATTAGGACCACCATTCTTAATGTCTATTTCTTACTACCCCTTAGAATTTAAGGTCCATGAGAATAAAGTTTTGCTTTTCCTCAGGGCTTGCCATACAGTAAATACTCAAAATAGATCTGTTGACTGAGTTTGTTCCTGCATCACCATCTTAATGTGTGGCTTCTGCGTCCATGCCACAAGACGCTGCTCTATTTCTAGGTGTCATGGCCATATTTTAGACAAAAAGAGAAGCAAATGGAAAAAAGTCACGTACCTGCTGTGACTGTCCTTCCCCTCTGGAAAAACCATTTTTCTTAGTGGTCCCACCCGATAGACTTGTTTATACCTTACTGTTCCATTTGTGTCATGTGACCACAACCATTTGCAAGGGGTCTTACACAAATGAGTATTTTAGTTGGGCTTTCCATTCTGAATAAACTAGGATTTCTGTTAGTAAGGAACAAGGCTATGCTGGGTATTATGGGGGCTACTAGCATGTATCCCCACCACCCTAGGAGGCTGTGGTTGTCACACATTGTCTTCCCTCATGACACTTGTTTGGCTCTCATAGGCACTTGAGTTTACAACCTTGAACAAGCAAATTAAAAATATATATATATTTTTATTGATTTCAGAGAGAGGAAGGGAGAGAGATAGAGTGATAGAAACATCCATGATGAGAGAGGATCATTGATCAACTGCCTCCTGCACACCTCCTACTAGGAAGAGAGCCCGAAACCCTGGATATGTGCCCTGACCAGGAATCAAACTGTGACCTCCTGGTTCACAAGTCAATGCTCAACCACTGAGCCACACTAGCCAGATGAACTAGCGATTTTTAAAGTCATTCCCAATCATGATGACTTTATGATCAACATATCTCCAGAAAATGATTTTGACTTATCTATAAACAGAATATTTTCATGTGTTAGTTTCAAACTATAAAGTTAATGATTATTTAAGGGGAGGGGACACCTTTCCTTTCCCCCCTCCCCTGATAAAACAAACAAAAAAACAATATTTCCAGGTGATGGTCAGCTCTGCTCTGACCTAATTCTTGGTCATGTTCACTGAAATAAAACAAATGTTCTGGAACAAGTGAGCGCCCCTCCCTTGGGAAGGCTTGTCACGCAACCATCACTAGTCCTAATCATGGTCTCAGGAACAATGATGACACCGTCACTGGAAGTCAGGAGAGGAAGCTGAGAGGCTCTGAAGTCTAAGCCAGAACAAGACTGACAGAGGACACAGGGGAAAAAAAAAAATAAAGCTCAGATTCTCATAAGAGGAAATGAAGACACAGAAAAAGCACTTTGTGAAATGTGTTGAAAATTGGAACATTTGCTTCTGTAAAATATCCTGTCACCTTCTAGCAATTTTCCATTTTGCTGTTTGGTAAGTGACAAGTTTCACATTGCACAGGTGGCCGATTTCACTAAAAATAGTTTCTTGAGCCTTATCTCTGTCATTTATCAGAGGCATCCTGGAATGTTGTCTTGCACTAGAGACATTCATTCCAGGCCCATCTACACTCCTGATGGGCCACTGGACTTCGGGATGGGCGAAGATGAGAGGTTGATATACATCTATTGAGTGGTTATAAATGGCAGGCATTATAGCAGACTTGTTCACATAGATCTTATTACTTCTTGTGATATCCCTGCTAACCTATTGCAAAGGAAGAAATTGAAGCCCAGGATATAAACTTAAACAGATTGCTTAAACCTGATGATTTTTATTTTCTCAAATCTTATTGGCATCGGGCAGGATGGCGTTTAATGTAATTGTCAGCAAATTCCTTAATTTCTTTAAAACTTTGTTTCTTCATTATAGAACAGATATCATAATATCTACCATGTATATCTCACTGGGTTTTCATAAAAATCGAATGAAGTAATAATATGTGAAAGTGTTTTATTACTGTCAGTGATATGTAAAATTTAGTTAATTTTAGGACTTTCAATGAATACTTATGTTTTCACACAAAAATCTGATTTTAATTTTTATTTATGTACAACATACAGGGCAAAGACTTATTTATTTTTTCCAATAAGGATATCCAATTACTCTATCACCATTTTTTAATCTATACTGACAACCCTTCTCCCGGTGCCACCTTTATAATAAATTAATTGAGTTATGTATACAAGTCTGTCTTGGGACTCTGTTCTGTTCCATCAGTTTGTCTACCTCTGACCGATGCTACATGGCTTTAATTACTATAGCTTTAAAATAAACCTTGACACTTAGTACTGTTAGCCTGCTAGATTTTTTCTTTTTCCAGATTGCCTTAGCTGTATTTGTACCTTCACAATATTCAGTTTCCCAATCCAAGAACATGGGCTTTAACTCCATTTATATAGGCCTTTTGTATTACTCACAATAATTTTTATAATTTCCAGTAAGAAGATCTTACATATCTTTCCTTAGTTTTATTCCTATGTATTATTTTTTAAAGATGTTTTGGTAAATATAATTTTTATTTTAAATTTTACTTGGATATATTAAATATTTTTGTTGTTCTTGTTAATCCTCACTGGAGAATATTTTTTCAATTTATTTTAGAGAGAGTGGAAAAAAGGGGGAAGGGGATAGAGGAAAGAAAGAATCATCCAGTGAGAGAGCCACGTCAATTGGTTGCCTCCTTCACACAGCCAACCAGGGCGTGCAACCTGTAACCCAAGTATGTGCCCTTCGAGTCTTGGGCCAATGCTCTAACAACTGAGAGACACTGGCCAAAGCAATACATTGAGTATTTTTATATTGACCATGCATCCAGCACTTTGGTAAATTTACTTATTGATTCTACAGTCTGTTTGGAGGTTCATTTGGAGTTTTAAATGTACACATTCATATTATATATGAATAATCAAAGTTTTATTTATTTACATCTGTCCTATGACTCTTGTTTCTAACACATGCCTTTTTGTATTGGCTAGGACCTGCAATATATTTTGAATAAAAATAGTGACAATGGATGTCCTTGTCTCATTCTCAATATCAAAGAAAATGTTTATAATATTTTATTAATACAGGTAATGTTTGCTTAAGTTTTCAATAGCTATTCTTTATCAGATTTCAGAAATTCCACACCTAGACACACTACCCAGAAGGCATGAGGGTAGAATAGAAATATTGTCAGACTTGCAAAGTCTCAAAAATTTTGCTCAATTCCACATGACCCCTCCTGCACCATCGCTCTGTCCTCCCAATATAGCTGTGCATCCTTCTCCTTTCTTCCGAAGTTATCACAGCTGTGCTTCACATACAACATTCCTTCGTGAAATACAACTAAAAATGAATGGCAAGGGAAAATGAGTTGTAGACCAAAGTTTTATCAGATTCAATAGATATTGAATTACATTTTAATAATGCCTTAATAATCAGAACAAACAGCATAAGGAAGAAAGAATTGTGAAATATCTACATGTTTGTCATTAAAAGTGAACATAGAGATGATTGAAATAAAAGATGGACCACCACCAGTTATTATTTTAAAAGACCAACCTCAGTACATGCTTGTAAGTAAATTAGCATGAACTCTTCGGTCTTTATTTCTTTGGGATCCCTTTGCTCTCGACTGCCACATTCAGAAAATCTATGGCTCTTAACCAAAACTCAGTAGAGCATGTGTTACCATCAGTAATTTAGGATCGACAATAAATAATACAAATTATATAATGCTTATTTAAAGGATAAACTATATTTAGAAATGTTTACTTAAATCATTATAAAGTAAGTTGAAATTAATGTTCACTTTAAAAATATTTTTATACACTCTTGGATTATTACAGACTAACCTTAAAATATCACCCAGTGTGATGTGGCCCTACTGCACTTGCCTGTTGGGTGTCTTTCCATGCTAGTTCAAGGATGCCTGAACTGGTCCATGGCTGGTTCAAATGTGTGGATGGAGAACTAGTGGAAATGCGTTTCAATGCTTACTGTTGATTTGTGTTCTTGTCTCATCACCAGCCATGATAGCCTGTAGATCTGTAGTGGTTTGTGGACCCCACTCCATGTGGCATTGCATTAGAGATTGTTCTCCACCAAAACAAAAACAAAGCATGAAAGAGAAAGACACCTGCCTTATGAAGACCCAGAGTAAATGAGCTTGCAGGACTGTAGCTGAGGAGCAGGTATAGAGCCTGACTTTCAGGTTGGCCAAGGGCAGTGGACTCTAGGAAGAAGCTGCAAGAAAAGAAGAAACACGACTCAATTGTTTGCTCCCTGAGGTGCTTGACCATGTCAAAGAGCATTCAAGAGTCTTCTTAATTTACATCAAGAGCTTATAAAACATTAATGATAATGACAAAAACTCATGAAAGCAAATAAAAAAGACACAATTATTAACTTCAGGAAAAGCAAAGTCAATTGTGCTTTAAATGAGCATAATTAAAGTCCGAAATAACTGCATTGGAGGATGTAGAGAAAGGGATGCAGGTAACGGGGAGATGTAAGAATGCTTCTCGTTTTCCAGTAGAAAATTAATCGGTGATGCCTAAGAATTAAAAATCTAGAGGTCACGGGAAATGTTTATTTACCTGTGGAGGTGGATACCCGAATAAACTGCTAAAGAATTGTCAGTAGTCACTTAAGGGCAGCAGCATGCAGAGTAGATGTGAAGTAGGAAATCTGATTTCAGGATAAGGTTTGTAAAAACAATTTGACTTGTAAAACTCTGCACATGTATAAAATAATTCAATAAAGATACTAGTCTGATTTAGTATTTATATTCTTAAATTCATAAAATTTTGATCTAATAAAATATCTGTTTTATGCATATTTTTGCTTAATATGCCTTAATCTCTATAAACCTTTTCAAAGTTACTCAGTTTTCATGACCATATTTAATATTCTAATGTGAATTTCAGTCATTCTTAAAACATTTAAATTTTTACCTGAAAAATAAATTAATTTTTATTCCTTGGGTCTTGGTGTGTAAAGTTCAAGAATCCTGACATTTTAAAAGTTCAGTAAGGGTTATTGCTTTTTGTGCTTATGACTAAAAAGTGACTCAGAAGCCTTCAAATTATCTTTTTAGAAAGTCATCTCACCTCTGAGCAGAGAAACCCCTGCCCCTTAGAGGAAAAGCATTTGTACAAATTTCAACCAAGAAGAAATGAGGTTAGAGTGGAAAGTATTTGGTAATGATAAATTTTAGCCCTTGCCAGGATTACAGTTATTGTGCTTTAAGTTTGTAAAATTTCATATTGTCATGCTTAATATAAAGTATAACTATGTTCTTTGGACATATAAGTTAATATTTATATTAAAGCAGGTAAGAGCAAGATGAACTTGGCTTCATCAACTTGCTAACAAATTCCAACAATATTTGTCGAGATTGATTTTCCTATTATCATTTTTAATCACAAAGATAATAAAACCAGAGGCAAAGATTTTAAACCTGGAATGCATTCTATTCTCTGTTCAGTGGCCTGAAATATTTCCCTGGGAAATTCTTACTTTAGCTACATGATCCTTGCCTGTTCTTTAGTCCTCTATAACCCAAAACCTTTCAGGGATTCCCATCCTTCTAAATGAAAAATTACTCCTTGGCTGTGATTTAGAGCCTCTTAAATTCGCACTGGAAATGTTACTTGGGGTTGTAGAGAGAGGGGTGTCTGGGAAAAAAACCACATGAGAAATTGCTGTGAGTTATTCTGGGGCAAAATGACACTGTGGTTAAAATGGAGAAGAGATTGCTTTCTTGCACAATACTGATGTTCTAAGTAAATCATACCCTGCCTGAAGATTCACTCTAGGGTTCACATTGACCTGGAAGCAATTCAATCTCCAGGGATCAAGGCCAGGGGGAAAGAGAGAGATGGCGTAAAAGCCAATTTATGACACTAGTCCATTCCCAAATTGAGTGTGCCATCAGGTTAACATGAACGTTAGGGTCACACAGTAGCATAAGCTGACCATGTGAAACGGCAAGGTTCAGAACAGCTTTTTTTGCCTGGGCCATAGCATGGTAGGTAGATTTTAACCTCAGGTTTTAGGCTGCTTTGTTTCTTTTCTACTGGCTACCTCTCCAACCCACTGCCTAATCCTCTGTTTTTATGTAGTTCCCAGAGTCTCTGGGTTCAGGTCCACCCATTCAATTTCTATACCTTTTTGGTGAGTAACCTGCCACAGGGAGCAGAGCAAGAGAGATTGTAAGGATCCATCAGATCTATTGGTTCTGAGCCTCCGAATTATTCCAAACCATAGTTGGTTAAATTCAATCGTGACCCCCCATTGAAGGCTTAATTACCACAACCAGTTCTGTTCTAGAGAAGGATCATTTGAACAAGCTTGAAGTTTTTGAAGGCTAATAAGAACTGCCATCCTTTTTCTCTGGGAATCTCCTCAATGCAGTAAATTTCAGCTCAGACTCTCCATGATCTCCAGTCCTACTTGACTTTGGGCTCCATGGTATGTCCAGTGCACCAGGCATATTAGGATCAGGAATGTGTCTGGGTTTTTCCCCCTTGGGAACATTAAAAGGAACCTCAAATGAACATATTTCAAACTGCAATCATGATTTTTTTCTCCTTCGAAACACAATTCCCCCTTTCTGTTCACTTCTATAATTGATCGTATTGCACTCCCCTTAATCACTGAAACCAGAAACAATGGTCTTTTCTTTAATTTCTATTTCTTCCATGTCTCATTTCCCACATCCACATCATCTCCAATTCTTGATAATTCTTACCCTAACCTGTTGCTGCTATTAATTTATGCTGTGCTCTCCCTCCTATACTATTTAAAGATCTTCCTTCCTGATCTGCTCACCTTGCCCTTCAGCCTTTTCTCACTCCTCATTCTGCTGGTGGAAATCACAACTAGGATGATGAAAATCTGTCACTGGCTCCCTATGACCCCAGAATAAAGTTCCTTTTGTTTGCTAAGGCTTAAATGGGTCTGATCTGACTCCTGTGGCCCCACCCCCATATATTTTGTTATATCCAACCATTCCATGCCCTTCAATGCTTTGATGATGCTAAACTTTCTTGTTTTTTCCAAATAAACCAAGTTGTTTCATGTCTGTGATTTTCATGTGTTCTTACCTATAAAACCACCTCCCCAGTCTAGCTGGCAGATATCTAAGTCTTTCCTCAAAGGCTATTAGGCTTCATGTTCTTATCTGTCTCTCCCATCCACAGAATCCCCAAAACAGTCTAATCTTAATGTCGCACTGCATCACTTTCTTGGGTCTTATTTACTTCTCAGCCCACTGTATTCTGGCTTCTACTTTCTCTAGTCCTCTGGAAGTGCTCTTACTAAAATCCAAAAGGACCTTCAATTTTTCTAAATCTAATGCACCTTCTTTTGAGCTTAGCTTATTTGGCACAACAGCTGTGTTTGAAACTATAGACAATGTCCTTGTCTGTGCTATTGAACTGTGGGACCCCACACTGTCCCAATTTCCCTCTTCCTCTCTGATCAGTTCTCTGTCTACTCTTTTTACATTCTTAGTCCACCAGTTTCCTTGCCTTCTTTATGTTATCCACTTCCATAAATCTTGGACTTATCCAACAATCCATTGAACTTCTCTATCCCAAATCAGACAAAAACCTGCAATTCAACATGCTCAAAACCTGCAATTCAACATGCTCATCTTTCCCTTCTAATGTCTTCTTTACTCTTCTATTTCTTTAGTAAGTGAAATCAAATTTTGTCCAATCATCCAAAATAGAAATGAGGTTTTCTTGATTCCTCAGTTTTTCTAAATCCGTAACCAATCACAAGGTCTTATTTAATGATTTCCCCAATATGTGTTGGCTTTGTTGACTCTCCGTCCTACACTTCTCATTAGACTACTATGCAGGTTTGCAATTGAATATATATCTCTCCCTAGATTTATATAATCTCTCCTCCCCATAGGTGCCCTAATCAATTATCCTCAGCATAGAACTTCCCACATTGTCCTCTTGCCTAAACTTCTTCAACAATTCCCTCTTACCCATGAGATCCTGAAGTCCACACTCATTAATATCTCTGTATAATTTGATCCCCTTCTTCCTTTTCTATATTATCTCTTGCACCATCTACCTTGCATTTTAACAGCATCCACACTGAAACAGTTCTAATTATCATGCCCAATAGGATGCCCTTTTATTCTATTTTTGGTTGACATCAATACTTCTCCCTGCATTCTCACCAGTATGAAATTTTCACTCATCCTTAAAGATTCAGAAAATTTTTCCTGCCTCCCATCTATACTTCCACCTCTATAACATTCACCTATAAATTGTTTAATTTTATTCTCTCTTGTTCCATGTTTTTTTTCCACAGAAAACTCATTACTTATATCTAAGTTTTCAGGTTGATCCTCTTCTTTGGGATCTGACTTTTGAAATTATCCCTTGCTTTTATGCATCAACACAATTTCTAACTCCACTGGATATTTCTTTTCAGCCACCAAATGTGATCTTTTCTTTCAATTAATTTTTTTAAATGGAGGTAACATTTAGTTAATAACATTATATCAATTTCAGATGTACAGTATTATAATTCAACATCTGTACACTCTATTTCATGTTCATCAGCCAAAGTTTAGTTTCCATTTGTCACCATATATCAGATGATTTTAAAAATCTTTCCTTGATCCTGCCTGCATTTTTTTTTATTTCTTTTATCATCACACATTTTGGAGAAGTAGGCTACACTTGTTGCTTCAATTCTCTCATCTTCTACTTAAGGGTGAAATGTGTGAATGGGCTGATTCTAGGCAAGAAAAAAAGTGGCCACGCATAACATAAAAGTTAAAGATATTCGATATATTGAGTACCCAGAATATAAAGAGAAGAATGCTGACTGGGGTGAAGCTGATAGAGTAAGAAAACCCCAGATAATGAGGGTACTTGTAACTAACACCAGCACTTTGAGTTATACAATAACCAGTTGGAAGTCTGTTTTAAGCAAGACTGTGATATAGTTGTATCTGTATTAGGAAGAACCATTCTGCCTGCAGTGTGAAGGGTAACATAAAAATAAAAGGCCAGGGTGCATGGAGTGTTTAGGAGCTATTGCCAAAATTCTTGGGAACAGCCATATTGGTCTGACCAGATTCTTTGTGAATGAAAGCAAAAGGTGCATTGATTTAGAAAACACTTACGAGGAATAAAAATCAGAATTTAGTCATTGTTTCATTGTTGGTGGTAAAAGGTTAAGTAGAATATTTGATGGGCAGTAGTCAGGAGATATATAAATCTAGAACTCAGGAAAGGAATCAGGGCTTGAGATTGTAAAGTTGTAATTTATTAGCATATAGGTTTAACTACAGCTTTGGAAGTAAATAAGAATGCTCAGAGAGAGTGAATAGAATCAGTACCTAAGACAGTACCTGCAGGAATGCTAACATTTTAAGAATGGTTGAAAGAGAACAATATTGGTCCTAGGAACATCAGAAAAACTCTTGCAATAAGGAAAGAATTAAATACAGTGAAATACAGCCACGGGGATAATTAAGGGTTATTTATTTATTTATTTATTGCGGGGCGGGGTTAAGAGCATTCAGTGTAAAGAATATTAGTGAGCTTGGGGAAAGCACTTTCAGTAGAGTGTGGAGATGCAGGCTACATTGTTTATTTATCTACCTTCAGGTCCATCTCTTGGGTGGCTCAGTCAGGCAGCAGCCCTTGGCTTTGCACTTGGTGGTGGTTATGGGAAGGGACAGAGACCACAGGCCACTCTACCTTACTCCTCTCTTTCACCATAAGGACAAGTTCATTTTGGCATTTCTGTTTATTGAAATCCCATGTAGCCTATGAAAGGCGGTGGCAGCAAAGCCCCCTTTCAGGTGTGATTATCTTGGGCTTCCTGACTTAGCTGAATATCCCAGGTCCCACAATCTTCTAAGGACAGAACTACCTGCCATCTCCTTTTTCTTGAAATTTCATTCATTTTTAAAAATCAGATCAAATATCACTTCCACCTGAAGACATCCTTGCTTCCCAAGAGAAGTGTTGCTCTTCTTCTGTGTTCTCGGAGGATTTTTCATATAAATTCAACAATTGTTTAAAATGTTCTGCTTCATTATATAGTTATATCTGTAGGTCTGTCTTTCCCTCTTGGGGCACTGTTTTGTTAATCTTTGTACCCCAGATTTCGCCTAGTAAGTTGAGGTTTTTAATCTTTGAAATGTTTATATACCATGGTTTTTCTGACTACAATGCATTATTTGAAAAATCCAGACTTATTATTTCAGATGGAGAACTGCATTTTTGTAGAGGGGAAAAAAATCACTTTGCTCCTTTCTCTATGGAGCTGTTGCCTTCAGTTATAGTTCTGAGTCAAGCAGACTGCTACCCTTTGTGTCTGAGAAAGGCTTAGCTAACACTTTCTTGCTTGCAAGCAGAGAGATAGGACTCAATAAATAATATTTTGTGACTATAGTCTGTGAGCAGCATTCTGAAAAGTGCACAGTTTCTTGGATCTGCCTGTAAACTGGATTTACTTTGGATAAGCAGCTTACGTCATATGACAGATAAAGAAATTGCTACTAAGAGTGATGGTCTAATTTACAATCTTTACCTTCAAGAACTTATTGGAGCTGAATTATGCTCCTACGTAAAGAAATTCTAAGCTAGTGACTAAATGAGATTTATGTTTCCTGCCAATCTTTTGCCTTTAAAAGATATAATTTTGTTTATACGTTCTCAGACCTAGAAAAGTTATGGTTAGTACTTTAAGCTGATTATTGCCAATGTAATGTTGGATTTGTGACATGATTTCTCTGCAGTAGGGCAACATTTAATTTTCAAGTGTCAAATGAATTCTCAGTGTGCATGAACATCATAAAATCTGAATGTCAACTAAAATATGTATAACTTTATAATGTAGCCAGTAGCCTTAAAGAAGTTGTGAATTTCCATGTCTTGTTCTTTTCTATCCAAAATATTGCCTTTCAGTGAGCAAATTAATACTTGACTGAAGACTTACTAAAAATAAGTAATATTAAAAGTGCTAAGAATCCTTGATATGTGCACAGACTTTAATTGCTATTTAACCCCATTTGTCTTTCCACCAGACAGAGCATAGAAAAAGTGATATGATGGATGACAAATGTAGATTCATAATTCACCACAGTTAGGAAGGCTTAGTACAGTACATTTTCAAATTCAATGCAAATGCCCAAGCAGGTCAACATCTCATTTAGTAAAGTCATCACCCTTATAATGGAGTGTTATTGTTGTTTTTTCAGTATATTCAGTGAAACAGAGTAAGGGTTAGGCTCTAATTATTTCTTATGATGACGGAGGTGAGGTATGCTTACAGAAGCAAAAAGAGTGTAAATCATGTTTCTGTCTTCTATAGAGTGTGTTTGTGTGTGCATGTGTATGTGTGTGTGCTCGCAAGAGAAAAGAGGTAAGTCTATAGAAAAAATTACCTTTGAGTATTAAAAATAACTTACATTTTCTCAAGGGTTACACAAGGAAGAGAGTGTCATTGGTAAAACAAATATTTCTTTGGGTTAAGGTTCTGGTAATGCATTTTCATTAATGAGTTCCCTATCATAATGCTTTAAGCAGAATATCAAGCAAACATTTAATAAAGTGGAGTCATTTCTTCAAACTAACAGTGAAACTTTGCTTATATCTGTTTACCATGAAGAACAGCAATAGATATTTTAGGCATTTTATAAAACATTATTCATTGAGAGTTTTCCCTGAATAAGTGATCCCCCTGCCTCTTGTCTAAATTCACTGCCAAAATATTTGGGACTGGACACCTGGGGCACTTGCTTCCTCCTTAGGCACGGCCTCCCTCTCATTTCCCATACTGTTGATCCAATCAATTCCATCTGTTACAGTCGGAGCCCATATACGGCCAGTTCAAAGAGAACAGTCTTGGCATTGGTGTCCACAGCTTCACTTCCTGTTTCATTGACCCCACTCCATGGTGCCCTTCTAAAGCTCCCCTCTTTCAAGGAGTGGAGGCATTATTGACCTCCCTCTGCCACTTCACTAAGCTTCAGGTAGTTTCCAGTCATTTAGGGCTCATTGTGAATTTTGTTTTATTGGTACTTTTCCAAGGACATTGCATTTTATCCAAGTTCTGACTAGGGCTTGAATGGCTCTGTCTTCCATTATAGGATTTCCAGGCATCTGTGTGCAGGCAGAAAGCAATGGTTCCTTCCTGACCCTGTGAAGTCACACCACACAGACCTGTTCTGACTCCCAGTCATTCTCTGGACATTCAGAGCCATGTGACCTAGGACCACTGAAGCTGCTTATCTCTTTAAAACATTTTACCCTTCTATATTTCTTTGGATAACCTTGATCACCTTTCTGCGATCTTTACATTACAAGAAAAATTAAAACTATATATATATTTGGACTCTTCTAAGCTTTTCTTAGAAAGAATCTCTCCTTTGATTGCCTGTGTTCCCATTATTCAAAGTTAGCTGTGTTCTATGGTGCAAAACCCACCATTAGATCCAATGTGGACCTAATTCCAAGGTCTTTTCTCTTGTTTTTAAAAAATGCACACAATTTTTATGGGTTTCACCTCTGGTACTATTGGGCACACAATTCTGCTGAAGCCACAGTTATTTTGCAAGTCAGCGAGGACTTCTCCAGCACTGGGTTGCAGTTACGTTGGTAACTTTGCTCTAAATTCCCCTTTTAATGGAAAAAAACATGGAAGGGAGGCAAAGGAGCATAAATCTTGCAAGTTGCTTTTCTGAGACCAGCCAGAGTTAGCCCTTAAATGAAGACACTGTATGCTGCTGGCGGCTGTATTCTCATTCGGCTTTCAACAAGTAGTCGCCAGCCAGAGAGCATTAGAAGGTAAAAAGGATCAGCCAGTTGTTAATCCAGTTGTGCGTTTGGTTTGGGGTTCGTTTCTTCAAAAGGCCAAGCCGTGCGTTGTTCTGTGATTGAGTGCCTTTGTCCTGACAGAGCTTTTCATTTTGTACCTTTCACCATTGTTTTTGGCCCCAGACCAAGCCTCACATCTTCTGGTCATAGAATTCCTTTCTGCAGACTCCACTGCAGGCGAAGGCCTCTGGGTAACATGAGACGCCTCTATTTCCCAGCAGACAGCACATTAAAGGGAGGCCTGTTGGCCAGCTGCAGAGACAGGTGTTATTCTCCTTTAATTTACACCCACCCCCATCTATTGGTCCCAAGAATTCCTCTTCCAGGGCTGTTCACAAATGCTAAAGGAGCGGGGCAGATTTTATCCACGGTAGGGTCTGGGATTACAATGCTTCACCTGCTTGGTGGTTTAGCGTCAGGAACAATGCTTCCAGATGGAGTGATGGAACGCGCCATCGTTTTGTTGTTTTTGCTTGTTTCTTGTTAATGAGCCAGAGGAGATGGTGCAGCTCAGAGGCCCCCGATACAATGTGTTTACCGACTGGGATTCAGTCTCTGCTCTTTGGAGGAGGCTGACGCATGCTGCTTTCTGAGAAACTGGAGAAGTAAAGTAAACACTATGATTAGTGTCCTTTTTTCATCAGGGCCATGAAAACCTGAACTGGTTTAGTCCTATCGGATTTAATGTTGGTAGGGCTAATCCAGAGCAATTTTTTACAGCTTTATTATATAGATGAAAAGGGTCAAATATCACAGTGTTTAGGACAGACTCCGCTGTTGCTTAAAAGATGCCTTTGGAGAGTGCGATGATTTTCACAGGAGAATGAACTTGGAGGCTGAGCGAGGTGTGGAGATGTGGTCTGTCGAGTATAGATCACTATGAGTTATTATTACTTCTCCTGGCACTGGCAGCTCTAAGATGAAATTTGTTTCTCTTCCTGATCTAAAACTTGGATATATAAATTCTTCTTTGAGCTGTCAGAACTTTTTTTCACATGTCACACTCCACGGGCAACCCTCTGAGACTTCTCACACAGGGCTTGGGTCACCCTGGTTTTTCTCTTCCTTGCAGGAACTGGGGTGAATAGGAATCTTTCTCAGAATTAGAGCAAAGGTTGTTTAATACAAATTAGTATTATAAATCATCAGCCTCGGATATTACTTTTTTATTTAGTTAATAGATGATAAGTAAATACTCTACACCAGTAAAACTAGGAGCTTACCAGGATGACTGTGAGTACATAGATTCCTTATTAAGATTCAGAATTGTGTCTTTTAAGATGTTTGGATGGGACATGGGTCACATAGAAGAGAATAACCTGCTTCCTGCCTTCTGAATTCCTGGGTGGTCCTTAAGGGAGTTGACACAGTCTTCATTTCAGTGCTCTCAGGTTGTCAGCATCTTTAGACTCTTCCCCCCTTCCTTCAGACAGGTAATCCCATAAGCAGGATGAGAGCAAGACATTGGAGCAAGACTTTATAAATGGCCTCATCATGGCATCACTTGTAGCCTTTTGAAAACACCTGTGCCTTTCCTATTTTTGCAAACCCCATGCTGCCCCAAAGTGCCCTGCATTCCAGCCATAAACATTACTAGGCAAGTTCTGAGCGTACTCAGTTCTTCTAGCCTTGGTGTCTCCGCACCTGACACTTTCCCTTCCTGTTCTGGGTCCTCATGCCCTCTTGTTCCTTCTTCACCTGGCTAATTCCTACTTTCCTTGCAGTCCTAACAGCCTCTTCTCATTTGAGAAAATGCCCCAAACTTTCCTAAGCAGAGCTAGACACTTTCTTCTCTCTCACTCTCTTTCATTTGGTCATGCATCACATGATTTTTGTTCTGATCTTTGCTTGCTTTGCATGAATGGTTTAACTCGTGGGTTCCTGGAGGATAAGGATGATGTCTCATTCATTTTTATGAACAAGGTATTTCTTCATACCCCTTGATCCGTCTCCCATGCTGCTGCCTGGGACGTAGATGCACAGTAAGTGCTCAATTAATATTGGATAAATTAATAAGTAAAGGCGTGAGTGATTAAAGTCATACTTAGAATTGATCTTAAAAGGTTTGAGAGGATGAAGGCAGCCTCTAAATCTGTAAAGGGGAGTGGATGGGGGATGTGGGGAAGGAAGGCCCCTAAGTTGAACTGCTTGTTTTCTGAAACTTCACACCAACTAGCTAAAGTGGACTTTCATCTGATTCTTTCCTTTCCATCTATCTACTGCTACTCTGTTCAGGAAGGTCACATGAGAAGCAAGGCGATGTTGGAAATTCATAGCATGGCATCTTACTGCCCCAGCAATTGATGATCCTGGTCCATTTTATATAGTGTTTCAAATTTACAAGTGAAAGATTCACTTTTGTTTCAAAATAAAATGAGGATTCATACAATTTTTATTTTATTTTTAAATGTAGATATGTATCTTTGGTGCCAAAGATAAATAGCAAAGAGCATGGCACTTTTTCTGTGTGTGGAAAGTAGTTATTGTGGATTTCCTAGTCTTCTTGTGCTGGTCTGCCTCATCTTTCTTTCTTCCCCCATTTACTCATCTCACAGAGCTATGGGCAAACAGTGCCAGGCAAGCTTCTGAGCACTTTTTAAAAAACATTCATCTAAAATGGGGCATGGGGGGTGTTATGAAATCCCAGTTTTACAGGAGAAGAAACAGAGGCTCGGCGAGGCCAGGTGGCTTGCCCAAAGGGTGCACAGCTGTTCAGTGGCACAGCTGGGATTCAAGCTCATTCAAGTCCAGAATCTGTGCTCTTAGCAGCCATGATAAACTCTTCTTCAGAAGTCAATTCTGCTGTAGAAAGGAAAATTTATTTCTAGGAGGAAAATGAGCAGCTAATTTAAAGAATCCCTTAGAAATGCCTCATAAAAGAAAAAAATAATAATTTATTTGTAGCTCCAGCCCCTGGTAAATTTTGAATGCTCATGCAATTTGTATCTCAAACAAATAACCAACTATTTCCTGAAGTAAGTAACTAGTTCTGTAACTTGGTAATAATTTCTGACTATACTTAACCCGTGCAGAGGGTCATGACACATGGCCTAAATGCCTGAGAAATTTAAGTCAAGAAATTTTTACGAAGTAAAACTATTTTATTATTATTATTACCCTTTCTTCTTGCTTGGGAAAAATTTTAAAGTTTAAAGCTATCTACACATTATATTTTTCCCTAGAAAGTATAGATGACACAGATAAACGTTAGCTGTCAGAAAGCCACAAATAAAGGTGATTTTTTTATGGCATCTGAGAAGAAAGCCATCAGGATGAATGAAATCCAGTAGTCCCACATTTCTGACTCCATGTCTACTGAGATGTCCAGTCTTGTAAAGGACTGGTTTTAAAAGGTAGCTGTCTCATGGGGGATCTGGAATAAGATCTGGTAGAAACTTTCATTTAAGTTGAATGGAACACATGAAAGGGAGGGTTCCGTGGAGCTCAGAAAATTGGTAATGATTGATTTACTGCATGTGTAACGGACTTCAATGAGTGTCCTTCCCATAGTTGATTTATTAATTGGTTTATTAAGAAAGTCCTGTAAGTTAATATCTCAGTACCTGTTTGAACAGTTATAAATGCCTAAGTACAGAGCCCACAAATCAAATATGAACACTCCGATACCCAGCCAGAGGTGTTTTAACATCTACGTATCTATCTACCTACCTATCTATCTAATAATTTTCTAAGAAATAATAGTGTGCCTAATTTGAGTAAAATACTATTTTAATTTAATTTTTAAATTTAGATATTTCTAAAGTTGATCAAGTATTAATTTATAGAGAAATTGTTATATTCTTTCTTGGACTATGTCTCTCTAATTGTGAAATGCACCCATTTCTGACAAAATTTCTTTAGTAATACTCTCCCATTTTATGAGATTCCATGGCACCATCGTGTGACTGAGTCAGTGAACCTCACATATATAGCTTAATTACCCATAGTCATATTTCTTAAAGATTTTTCTGACTTTTTTCCAGTAGGAGAAACTTTGTAAAACTATCAAACTCATTATTTTGGCTGATGGACATAATTGAACCTGAACTGTCTTAAAAGTGCCCCTTTTCATTAAAATGAAAAAAAGCTACAGCAAGTAAAAGGCATCTATTATATAACTCCTTGGCACGGATCCCTCTCCTGTTAACTAACTCAGATTTTCAGGAAGCTTGAATTCCTCCAATTCCATTTTAATGCCATTACTTCTCAATCTATGTCAGTGGCAAGTGGAACAGCTGGGCACCATCCTCTGTGATAATAACCTTCCTATAGTTGAAACGTGAATGGCTTTGGACATGGTACTTACAAAAACATCTCCTTGCAAATGATGTAGCCTATTTGGTATTTCCCCCTGTAAATAGCTAGATTTCTTATAGCCAACCCTTCCAGCGACTATCAAATTTTAGCTCTGTTTAGTATAATGCAAGCATTTTCTGCCTCATCTATTCAGGAATGTCTTCCAAGGGGATTTCACAATAAAATTTATTGTGTTTAATTTATGACATACAATGTAAGAAGAATGGAATGCTTTTCTGTTAGGATTTGCATTGATAATGAAAGGTTACCATAGTGCCAGTCTGCTTTTACCAAATTTGCCAAATTCTGAAGGGAATGCCAATTAGAAGGCAGGCTTGATTTTCCCTGCGACAGATTGAGACCAATGCGTTGTGTTGGGGACTCATTGCTGTTGGCCAGACCCTACTTCTAATTAGGGGAGAAGGCAAACGCCAGATCAAATAGAGTGCTTATGAAGTGATATCAATCATTCTGGGCAATAGCCACACCCCAGGAAAGCTGAGGAAGTGATTCAGTCTTTCTGAGGTCATCTTTTCTGTTAGGAGCCGTGTAGCCAAAAAGTCTGAAGAGGCTCACATTTTGCTCTCTTTAGGAAAAAACAACATTGATTTTAGAGGCTTTTGTTACGGAGGCCAGGGGGGTTTTCTCACTGCAGCACAGAGGAAGCTGCATTTGGATTGGGAAGCCAGACATTTCTTGGCCTGTGTTTCTCCCTTGAATGGGATTCAATGTGCCCCCCTTCACCTCTCCAACCCCCCAACAGCTAGAAGCCCCACCTCCTCCCTTGACCATATGGGGAAGCTGGCTCCGTGGCTGTTATTCTACGGACTCCAAGTTCACGCAGCTGTTCATTCCCTGCTTAATGTACTGGTAATTACAGCAATGTGCTCTTCTCTTTTCCAATCATGTAACTTTTTCTAATGGAAAGTGATTTGTTTTTTAACAACTTCCATGCATTCTGTTCTTTAATAAGAAAGGGTGCCTTGTGTCACTGAGGGGTTGATTTCTCTATAAAAAGCAAAAGTCTCTATCATCTATATCAGTTCCCAACTCCATGGGGGGCTCCCTAGCTCTAGCCAAAAGTGGGGTGGGGGAGAAGATTAAAGTGGGTGTAACTAACTTGATATGAATAGGTCAGTTGGGAAACAAAGCAAGCTCATGCCTTCTGCACATGGAGGTGGTGAAAGAACTTTTTTTTTTTTTGTTAATGGAAAACTGGGAAAAATCAAAAGTACAAATTGAGCTCTGCTTTCATGGTCCAAATTCAATGTGCTCTCAGGGGATTTTAAAAACAAATATCTGAAGAGCCTTTCACTTATCTCAGTTCTCTCTTTTGGAGCATGTAGATTTTCTGCTTTGATGTTTGGGTTTGGGTGGGGACTCAAATGATAGCAAGAGATACATCCTTTCCCTTCAGCCTGCCAAGCTCCGGGGTGCAGATCAAACATATGTTTGCTTACACGATCATTCCATTTGCGGGTAAAATGTATCAGCCTTGGAATCTCGGTCCTAGTATCTCCCTAAAAGGCCAGGCATATCCCACAGGATAATTTTTAAGTTAAAAAAAATAAATAACCATTTTTTTAAAGCATTTTTAAAAGCAAAATATTTGCAACTCCTTACAATATTACATTTTGATGCTTTTATTCCCCCCCACTCCATGGGTAAAATGGGGACTTCTATTTTATTATTTATTTATTTAATTAAATATATTTTTATTGATTTCAGAGAGGAAGAGAGAGGGAGAGAGAGATAGAAACATCAATGATGGAGAGAATCATCGATTGGCTGCCTCCTGCATGCCCCCTATTGGGGATGAGCCCACAACCAGGGCATGTGCCCTTGACCAGAATCGAACCTGGGGCCCTTCACTCTGCAGGCTGAAGCTCTATCCACTGACCCAAACAAGCTAGAGCTCTATTTTATTTTTTAAATTTATTGAGGGTATCCTCCTTGTCCCCCCTCCCCGCCCCAGTTAGGAAGCATTTGTAGGAAAGCACACCAAGTCAAATCCCTGCATGTAGATGGAAACACTAGTTCTATGTGACACACAATTTGATCAGAAGGATGACAGGAAATTTTTTTTATATGAACATTCAAACTTTGATGAAGTTGCAAGGATAACAGATGATGATTACAAATTAGATAGGCCTCATTTGACATTTGAAAAATTCATATAATTTAAGATTTAACTAAAGTTATAAAATATGTATTCTGAGCCCCAAATCCTTTGGTGCTAAAATGCATCCATATCTTCTAGGGACATTAATTGGATTACTTGTATACTACTTTTATGCTAATTATAATTGGTGAAAACATCATTGCCAGAAATTGCCTGGCTGTCCTCTGCCCCCCTTGTCTAGCCCTCCATCCAGAAGGTTTTCATTTTTTTCTTATGGATTTCTTTGGAAATTTTATTACACTAAAGTGAGAAAATTAAAAATATTAAAATTGAACATTGGAACTAAATAATTTCTGATTTTGTAATAACTCGGGCAAAACAGTTGCTTTGCTTAAGAACCCAGCAGTCACTACTGCAGTAGACAGGCACTTTTGTCCTGTGACATCTTTTCTTAAAAGCTCCACATGTGACAAAGGCTAGCGAGGGTGACTGTATTTCATTCCTCACACATGTACATGAGTCTAGATCAGCGGTTCTCAACCTGTGGGTCGCGACCCCTTTGGGTGTCAAACGACCCTTTCACAGGGGTCGCCTAAGACCATCGGAAAGCACATATATAATTACCTATTGTTTTTGTGATTAATCACTATGCTTTAATTATGTTCAATTTGTAACAATGAAAATACATCCTGCATATCAGATATTTACATTACGATTCATAACAGTAGCAAAATTACAGTTATGAAGTAGCAACGAAAATAATTTTATGGTTGGAGGTCACCACAACATGAGGAACTGTATTAAAGGGTCACAGCATTAGGAAGGTTGAGAACCACTGTCGGTGGTGGGCAATCTCATTAGTCAACAGAGCCAAATATCAACAGTACAGCGATTGAAATTTCTTTGAGAGCCAAATTTTTTCAACTTAAACTATATAGGTAGGTACATTATTATTAACTTAATTAGGGTACTTCTAAGGCTTAGGAAGAGCCACACTCAAGGGACCAAAGAGCTGCATGTGCTCGCGAGCTTCAGTTTGCCGACCACGGGAGACTAGATCAACTCAGTCCATTTTGATAAGGACCTTGAAACTGGTCAAGTGATGGTCTGGTGTGTGTCATCTTGGTCTTCATCATCCTGGTTCTACATCACCCTGATTCTATGGTTGAAGGTCAGCAAATCTCCCTGAACTGGGCTGACTGAAGGTCCGAGTCTGATTCTTCTGAAGTTAGTTCCTAGCATTCTTATAAACATGCTGTTTATCTGCAAGCTACATAGTAGTCAGACTCAGCGTTTACAGATACAGTGTCAAAGAATGGTGAGGTGGGTTATAATTCCCCACTGCTACACTTATATGAAGGTGCTAGTTCTATGTAGATAATCCCAAAAGAATCTCTGGAACTACAGAATCAGGGAGAGGGGAGATAGAACTTTGCTGGATCCACCTGAAACAATGGCTGTGACTGGTGTTCCTCTCTGTTCCTCCTCTTTTCTTTTTGTAAAATTTGTTTTAAATTTTTTAAATAATTATTTTATTTTTTTATTATCGAGGTAAATTGACAAATAAAATTGTAAGATACTTAAAATGTACATTATGATGATTTGATATGTGTGTGAAAGAATTCCTTCCATCTGGTTAGTATATAATACTTCACATATTATTTATCTTTCTTCTTCTTATGGTGAGAATATTTATTTCACTCTCTTAGCAAATTTCAGTTACACAATACATTGTTATCAACTATAGTCACCATGTTATATATTAAATCCTCAGACCTTATTTATTTTATAGCTTGTCCACCTTTCTTCTAAACACACACACCTGGAATCTCTATAATTTAGGGTACTTTAAAATCTTCAAAGATGTGATAGCAAATATTAATTCACACTCAAAGCAATTATTTTCCAGGTGTTATAGAAACAGGGTATATTTGAACCTGAACCCATCCATATGGTTGTTCTTTAAAGACTAGTTCTAAATTGTACACTTCGTTCCTATTGGCTTTATCAAATGGGATGACTCATGCGAGTCCAGGTGAGTTCCTGAGTACCTGACCTCCTATACACCTAAGCATTTGGTCAGTTTTAAGATAGTCTGATTGACAACATTTTAGACACAGAGCACTGTTTAAAGAAAATATCACAGGCACACCGCTCATCCATAAATGCTCACTTCTGAGGGCAGGTTTCTCTCGGAAGGTACAGGAGGCTCTGACTGAGATCATTAGAGATTCGGCCTTGCACCCCAAACATGATAGAGCGGGGAGTCGGAGGGGGATTTTGTTCTGAGCAGGAGCAAAAAGACAGTCTCCTTGACATCAGTCATGCAGGAATTAAGGGGCAGAGTTGACAGCACTAACCTCGAGTGCTTTCCCCTGAGGACTCTGCTCTGTTTTCACAAAGGCCTCGGAAGGCCAGGCTATGAAAGGTGGAAATGTAAACACAGCGCGCCAATTGCCCTTTGGTCTGAGAGTGAGCCACACGGGCTTCCAAGGAAACGGTTTCTAGGATTCCAAAGTCGTACCAGACAGTGATGTTATAGGAGAGACAAACCAACCGAATGTAGAACGCAGCGGGTAGCGAATCAAATCCAACATCATTCCCTGGTGGGGTGAATGCAATTGAGTCCTTCAGGAGCCAGAGGGTTGCCATCATCTGTGGCTGCTGGGGTCTTTGCTCATGCTCCTTACCAGTGGTTTACCAGATAACAGTCCCTGTCAGGTCTGATATGCTAAGGTGGCCCTGCCTTTGAAGAGGAGGCTGTGGTGCACATGAGGGAGAGGGGATGGAGGAGACTGTGTTTTCATTTGCTGAGTTTGACTGTTCATCCCAGATAGTCACACCTGAGTCCAGAAGCCCACTCCATGCTTGACTTCTCTAATATACCAAAGAGGTCTGTGTCAACTCACCTTGAGAAGCAGGTGAAGGGGCCTAGGCCATAAAAACAAGGTGAGAGAAAGGAGTTATTATAATAACATTAAATATTATTGCCACCAGCCAGAGATTAGTTCTATGCGATGAACTGACTGGAGCACAGCTCATGATGTGATCAAAATACAATGTTATCTTATTTATCTATCTAGTTAGCTAGTTCGTTGCTCACTTGTATTTTAAAAATGTAATCCCTGACAGTAATCTCATCTTGCTTGAAATGAAAACTCTGAAATGTCTACGAATTTGCTACTCCCTTTTGGTCCTATAATCACTTTATATCACACAGTCTCAATTTAGAAAATGAAATGTCCTGTTCAAGACATTAGCCAAAACTGTAGCTTGTTATGACATCAAATATCAAGTCTTCTCCCTTCCCAGCTTGTACCTGCTTCTGACTGGAAATCTGCAAAGGGAGAGGGGCCATGGAGGCAAGGTTTCAGATACACTGATTGCCTCTGTTTTTTATAGAGCATTCTTCCTCTCCTTCCAAAAGCTTACCAGCCTGTGTCTGTCTTTCAAGTCACAGCAGTCAGGGAGACAGAGGAAGTATCTTGCTTGGGCTGGGCCTCTCCTTAACAAGCTTCAAGTTTTCTGGGTTTAACCAATGACTAAGGTTGACTTTTTCCTCAAGAATTCTTTGGGGTGCAGAGGAGCCTACTCCTGCAGTCCCCTTGACCTAGGCAGCTGCGTCTCTAATTAAAATTGTAAAGCCTTGCAGCATCCAGGAACATGGCATCCATTTCTGTCTCCTCCACCTGGGATCCCCAGCCATCTAGTTGACCTTATTGGAAAGACTTGAGGGCCCCAACTTGGTTTTTTCTCCCATGTAGTATGCATAAGTGAGACACATATGCACCCTTACTCCAGAACTGTGGCGTTCAAGCAGGTCCACCATAGGGCAGCTACCCTTACTCTCCTGCCTCAGAAGAGTCATTATGTGTTCATCCCTCACCAGGTTTGGGACAGATGGGATACCACCGTTCTTTCTCCCAAGACAGGTCTTCAGTGTATTCTCTTGTCATCCCTGCTTGAGGCAAATGAAGAGATGTAAGAATCATGCAACAGATTTTTACATTTTTTTTGCAAAATGTGTTTAAGAAAAACTCTTTTACATATACTTTGATATCTGATATTAATTACTGGGAGGACCTCATTCAAGCTAAGTCAGGAAGAACCCCCATTTTGACCCCCTATTGAATTTGTAAAAGAAATTGTGCATGAGTAAAATTGGACGAAAAAAAAATATTGATTTTCTGTGTTCTTCCATCCTTGGCTTTTCCATATGCTCATCAACCTCTCCACTCATCCTTTTTATAAGTTCTTTTCACCAGGAAATATAAAACCTATGGTGCCTAACAGAGGACAATGTTATCGCATCTACCACCACCCCCTTCTCAAGCAATAGACATTTTAAGTCTCTCATCTCTATTAAAATTCTCGACCACAAGAAACTTATCCTGAGTGCCCAGCAATGTAAAAGGCAAGAGGTTGTGCTTGAGTCTCTCTCAAGTACTGTGTAGAGTTCTTATTGAAGAAGGTGACAAACACAATTCCCTACCCTAGAAGAGTTCAAGATTTATTCTAGTTATTTTCACTAGAATCTTAAACAACACCTAGTTTTGCCAAAACATTTTTATCACCATGAAAAATTCATTTTTCAACATAATTAGGAATTTATAGTATGTATTGTGATGTCTGTCAGAACAACTGAGTCTAAAGATTAGGTTGGGTATGTGGGATGGGATAAAACATGCTCCTCTAGCTCAGAGGTAATCCAATGCCACAGAAAGAATCCCTTTTTACTACAGCCCTGAGAATTTTTTACTTCTTTGTGCTTGTACTTTTTTTATAAGACAAAGTCAGGAAAATAAACTTTTTTACTCAACACTCCAAATAGTACTGAAAGAATACCAAGTAAAGAGAGTTATAATGCAATGTATTAAAGATTGCTCTTAAAGGAACTGGCATTCACCTTTTAATCCATTCAATGTCACCCCAAATTCCAGTACTAGTAACACAAGAAGTTTAACAACCACAGGTTCATTCATTATTAAAGAAAGCATTAAAAACTCATTTGGATTGAGCTGTTAATTGTTGGTTTTAAGGTTAATGGTTGACATTAGCTTTTCTTAGCATCCTGGAATAACATTTGCATTTTATGTTTTTTAAAAAACTCAAATGTCCTTAAACCTGAAGGACCTGGTTAGATAAACATTTGAGAAACCATGGAAAGCTAGCTATGGAGATTTCTTGATAGGGTGACTATGAGTAGTAGCCAATACCTCCCAGTAAAGACACATACCTAAGTCTAGTGTTAGTACTTGGGAACAATAGAGAAAGCATCTATGGAAAAATGAAAATGACGTTTACTTGAAAGACAGTGTTTGACTGCTCCATCTCTTTAAAGAGTGCTATACCTCAGCCAATAAAAATCAGTTTTGGAGGATTTAAATATTTAACCGTTCTTTATGAAAAGATATGACATTGAATTTTTTAACATGATCTTTTAGCTTTGAGTCTATTTTCCATTTTTAATTTAATTTGAATTTATTGGGGTGTCATTGGGTTAATAAAATTATAGAAATTTCAGGGATACAATTCTATAATACGTCATCTGTATATTGTACTGTGTGTTCGCCATCCCAAGTCAAGTCTCCTTTCATCTCCATTTTATCTTCTCTTTACCTTCTCCTACCTCCCTCACCCCTTTTTTCCTCTGGTAATCATCATACTGTTTTCTGTCTATGAGCTTTTAGAAATTATCCTGTGCTATGTTGCTGACTTGGAGACAATATGTCAAAACAAAACAAAAATTGGTCATGCATGGCCAAGAACTGATAAAACTCCATCTGGTCTGGTCTCTATGATGGGCCTCCATAGAGAAAGCCCCAAGAAGAACTTTCCCCTCCTCACACTGCTCACCCACCACAAGCTGCTGAAATGTGGGATAGATAACAATTCTTCTTCAGTGCCTTGTCAAACCACACGGGAGCCAGGGGCAAAAGGTACACCTTACACATCCTTAAAACAATATCCTCCCATAATTTGAGCCACACATAAAAAGCTAAATAAGGTTCCACAGTCAAAACAATGACTACAAATAAAGCTCTGGCCCTAGCCAGTTTGGCTCAGTGGATAGAGCATCAGACCGTCAGAATGAAGGATCCTGGGTTCAATTCTGGTCAAATGCATGTACCTAGGTTGCAGGTTCGATCCCCAGCCCTGGTTTGGCACATATGGGAGGCAACCAATCAATGTGTTCCTCTCACATTGGTGTTTCTCTCTCTCTGTCTCTCCTTCTTTCCACTCTCTCTAAAAATCAATAAAAAAAATCCTCAGGTAAGGATTAAGAAAAAATAAAATAAAGCTCTGCATTGCCCAATATGCTTCTTACCATTGTGTACCCTCAGAAATCAGCCCAGCACT
Source organism: Myotis yumanensis (assembly GCF_028538775.1). Lineage (NCBI taxonomy): Eukaryota > Metazoa > Chordata > Mammalia > Chiroptera > Vespertilionidae > Myotis > Myotis yumanensis. The sequence goes on along the minus strand of NW_027223759.1, from coordinate 26,957,631 downwards.
GGCAGCCAGGGACCTGAAATAGAGGACTGATTGGAAATAACTTCTAATTCCTAGTAACACAGGATCATAAAACAAACAACAGCAGCCTGTCTTGATTTGAAATTCTGATATTTCATTCACATGGATTTCCCAAATTATTGCAATCAGTATTATTTATTTTGGTTACTGAGTATTTTGAAGACTCTTTGTTCTGCATCTGAAGCAAGTACATCACTTGCCTCATCTTAGTTCTGGATTCTGTTTTGTTGCAATTTGAGCATATCTAGATCTGAGTTTAAAAAAACATCAAGCCCTGACCGGTTTGGCTCAGTGGATAGAGCGTTGGCCTATGAACTGAAGGGTCCCAGGTTTGATTCCAGTCAAGGGCATGTACCTTGGTTGCAGGCACATCCCCAGTAGGAGATGTGCAAGAGGCAGCTGATGGATGTTTCTCTCTCATCGATGTTTCTAACTCTCTATCCCTCTCCCTTCCTCTCTGTAAAATATCAATAAAAAAAAAATCAAAACCTGCCCATGGAGCCAAAGGGTGTCCTTCAATGGAAATCTCATGGTCAGTCTACAGAGGCTGTTTCCTTCTTTGTTTGGTCAATAAGCAATATACATCTATACTAATAAAAGGGTAATATGCTAATTAGACCAGTCGACCAGCCATCTTCTGGACGTCCGACTTCCTTCCATGGTGGTGCGGGCTGAGGCAGAGGCAGTTAGGGGCAATCAGGCCAGCAGGGGAGGGCAGTTGAGGGCGAGATCAGGTCGGCAGGGGAAGGCAGTTGGGGGTGAGATCAGGCTGGCAGGGGATTAGGGGAAACCAGGCTGGCAGGGGAGGAGTGATCAGGCATTCAGGCAGAGGCAGTTAGGGGTGATCAGGCAGGCAGGCAGGCAGGCAGGCAAGTGATTAGGAGCCAGCAGTCCCAGATTGTGCGAGGGATGTCCAACTGCTGGTTTAGGCCTGATCCCTGAAGGGGTCCCAGATTCGAGAGGGTGCAGGCTGGGCTGAGGGAACCCACCCCCCCATGCATGAATTTAGTGCACCAGGCCACTAGTCTTATAATAAATGAGAATGTTGAATCCTTCTTAGCCAAATTCAGTGATCAGAAAATGGTCAGAAGTCCAGAAAAAAAATGGCAAGATTATTTGTAAAGGTTTTAGAGGTTATTTAAAAGATTTAAAATATATAAGTATATTTTAAACACACTTTTGTGGCAGAGGATAATTTTCAGAGGTGAGTCAAAGTTAGGGCGGGTTCCCTATCTCTGACCCTAGCTTATCACTTTCTAACTTTTGTTCCTTAGCTTCTGATGTCAAGTTGCCTGATAAATACTTTATGTTGAATGCAAGTCAGATTTCCTAAGCTTTCCAGAAAGTTAGTTTATAAATTAAAAAAATAAGAGAATAAAAACATGTATGAAATTAATAGAACATTGAATTGGGTAAAAAAAAAAAAAACCACACACACACAACAACAAACACCCTTTGGGGAAGGTGGTGGAGGGGGCAATGAGGGGATAAGGACAATATGTACTACCTTAATCAATAAAGAAAGAAAGAAAGAAAGAAAAAACACCCTCTCTGAATATGTACTATAAAATGATTCTCAGAATTGAAATCCATAACACTAATAATTCAGAGTCCATTGATATTACCAGGAAATATCTTTGAACAGGTATGGCTGTTTTGCAGGATGACAATATAAAAAATTGAAGGGGTACCACAAAATCTACTATGCTGTCATGCTCATTTTTTATAAATGTATTATCCATTGGGTAATTTAAACTTTTATTATTACTACTAGAGGCCCGGTGCATGAAATTCATGCACTGGAGGGGTGTCCCTCAGCCCAGCCTGCAACCTCTCCAATCTGGGACCCCTCAAGGGATGTCCGACTGACGGTTTAGGCCCAATGCCACAGGGATCAGGCCTAAACCAGCAGGTGGACATCCCTCTCACAATCCAGGACTCCTGGCTCCCAACTGCTCACCTGCCTGCTTGCCCCTAACCACTTCTGCCTGCCAGCCTGATCACCCCCTAACCACTCCCCTGCCAGCCTGATTGACACCTAACTACTCCCCTGCTGGCCTGATTGCCCCCAACTGCTCTCCCCTGCTGTCCTGGTCCTCCCCAACTGCCCTCCCTCCCCTACCGGCCTGGTTGCCCCTAACTGCCCTCCCCTGCAGGCATGGTCCCCCCAAACTGACCTTCCCTGCTGGCCTGGTCGCCCCCAACAGCCCTCCCTCCCCTGCAGGCCCAGTCACCCCCAACTGCCCTCCCCTGCTGGCCTGGTCGCCCCCAACTGCCCTCCCCTGCTGGCCTGATTGCCCACAACTGCCCTCCCCTGCTGGCCATCTTGTGGCGGCCATTTTGTGATGACATGAGGGCGGCCATCTTGCGACCACATGGGAGTGGCCATCTTGTGCTAGGGCATGATGGTCAATTTGCATATTACCTCTTTATTATATAAGATTTCTTTTTTCTATAATCTAATACATTTACAATCTTCTATTTAATTTGTTTAAGTTTTGAATGTTGTTGATTTTTTTATAAAGTTGCAGTAAAACACACATAAAAATTGATCACCTTAGCCATTTCTAACTGTACAGTTCAGTAGTGTTAAGTATATTCAAATTGAATTTTTTCACCTTGCACAAATGAAACTCTGTATCCATTTAGCAGCAACATCCCCTAGCCTCTAACAACTGCATTCTGATTTCTCTTTCTTTGAATTTGAATACTCTAGATACTTCATAGAAGTGCAATCATACAGTATTTACCTTTTTGTGACTGGCTCACAAACTGAAGGTCTTGGGATTCTCATATACTAAGCTAAGATAATAAGATAATATGCTATTCTTTGTCCCTGAAATTCTGAAAATGCCTAGGGCAAAGCAATCTCCTCTGATCTTCTGGACTGATTGATCCTTTAAAGGATTCTATGAAACCTTCATGGACTCACCTGGGCACCTTTTGGAATAATCACTAAATACATCCATGAAAGCAGCTCTCTAAGCATCTGTAGTTCTAGGGGAATGTTTCACCTTCAAATGTCCTGCAAACACAGATTCAAGTCCCACCCCCATATAGCTGGTTTTTCTTTCAAACTCCCAACCATATTTTCATGGGAATGTACAATTCTGAGAAATTTATTCAGTATTTCTCATTGTATTCAGGTCTAATAATATTTTTTAGACTGCTTGATGACTTCCCTGATTTCTGACCATATCATAGAGCAACCATTTAGCTCATATCAATTATTCTCATTTAAATTTTTTCACATAGAATTTCCCACTTTGTGTGTGTATGGTTATTTGTTTGCTCCCTGACCTAGACTGCAAACTCCATTAGTGTTAGAAGCTTTCCAGTCTCTTCCTTTTAGTATTCCTGGTGCCTAGAATATTGCCTGGGGATACTCAATAAATATTTGTCAAATAAATAAATGAAACTGAGTCAGTAAACTTTGGTTCCATTCAGCTAACAGTGGAGATCCAACATTAGGCTGAGGAATTTGGACTTTATCCTGTGGATGGTGGGAGTTCAAAAGAGTTTTAATCTGGGCAGTGAAAGGAGAAAAAGTGCATTTTAGAAATTTATTCTGGGAGCTGAATGGAAGATAGATTGCAGAAAGCAGAGCTGGGGGCATGGCAATTAGTTAGAAGAATTAATAAGATAATAATAGCCTAGACAGAAGACTAAACAATGAGAGTATCAGTGAGTAGAAAAAGGAGTGGACAGTGATGAGACTGACTGAAAAGGAGAATGATAGGACTAAAGGACTCACTGGATTTGATGAATAATGAGGATGAAAGAAGATAAAATGATCTCCTTTTGGGGGCTTGGACAATTGCTTATATAGGAGTGCTGGATGATAAGCAGTTTTGAAAGAACAAAATAATGAATTTGACTTGAACAGTTTGAGTTAAAAGTCCTGGTAGAACATGTCGTTTGAGGTGGCAAAAAGCAATTAAATACATGGAGTTGGTCCTGAGAAAATAGGTAAGAACTGGAGATCAAAATTTTGAGTATCTGCACAAAGGTGATAGTGAAGGACTGGGCAGGGATGAGGTCAGACAGAAAGAGTAAAAATCTTGACCAGAGAGGGACAACCATGTCAGGATCATCCAAGGTGCTTTTTCAAATGAGACATAATTTGCCTTGTCCAATCTGGTTTTATATATGTAATGTTGTGTTGCATATTGGGGTTCTCAGTATACTAGGCCTGAAACAGGCTTGAGAACCAATGGGCTTGGAATGATACATGATGACCAAGAAAAGAACCCTGGAAAACAATTTTAAGAGTTTATCCACAAGGAAGGACTTGGTAAGAATACTGAGATACATCACTACAAGATGTAGGAGAATAAACACAAGGAAAGCAAACGAACAAAAGAACAACAAAGAAATGTCCTTAAAACTCTGGGTCTTGATATGTTCAAGAAGCAAGAATGGTCATTAGTGGTGGATGCTGATAAGTCAAGCAACACAGACACTTAGGGGTCGCTATTGAATTTGATAATTGATCTGTTTATGACCTTGGTGAGAGCAGCCAGATTTAATGGTGAATTTATCAGTGAGCAGAACATGAGGAACTAAAGACAATGAATTATAGTTTATAACTCTTTTAAGAAGTGTGGGCTGTGAAAAGCGTGAGTGATAAGATCCAGGTATGAAGAAAAATTGTTACGTACTATTTTTTCAGATGAGGCTAAAAGACATGAAGCTCAGTGGAAAGGGAGAGTTTGATGGTCCATTGGAAGAGAGTTATAAGGGATAAAACAGGAGAGTAGCTACAAATATCAGAACCTCATACTCAACAAGTCTCACCTAAAAGTCTAGGGATATAACTAAGGGTTTTAAAATAGATGCACAAGGGATTATGTTTTAAAAACTGAAAACAAAAAACTATGGAGCATTATGGCAATTAGATTAGGTAAGGGCAAATAGATGATAGAAAACCAGCTAGGAGGCTTTTGTAGTGATATAAGTGAAACATTATAAACTAGGTCAGTGGTATTGCAGGAGAAGAGTGGAGGTTGAACTGAACAAATATTTGGGAATGAAAATCAATATGAACTTTTGAGGGCTTGGAGATAGAAAGTGATGAAGAAGAAGGTGCTTAGAGAGCATCCAGGTTGAGGTATGTTGAAATTTTGGTTCAAAAGAAATTTGCAGGTAGATGTTCAAGGAAATATTGAGAAGGAGCTCAATAGAAAGAGCTGGAGTAGTTGTGCATTATTGGAGAGACCTTGGTAAACGCTCTTCTGGAATGAAAGGAAAGCAGATATTGGGTTACAAATATGGGAAATGTATTTGAAGAATATCCAAAGAAAAGCATTTGTAAAGAAGACTGGAGTGCTAAGATTAGAGAAGCAGGATCTAAACTAGAAAAGATTAGTATCTTTGAGACCCAGTGTAACTGGCAGAGTTGATGGTCAATGACTATTTATTAAAAGTCCAATCGACTTGGTGACATTAAGTAGGACCAAGAAGGACCAATAAGACCAAGATGATCAATTTAAATATGAGTTCAGAAATGTCTGTTTAGCACAATGTGGATCACTGGATATCTTATTGGCCAATTTTTTAAAATTTTGGTCTCAATGGAAACAAAATTTCAGTGGTTACAGATAGAAAAGATTGTGTGGAAAATTAAGACAAAATATGTCCTGTAATCTTGGGGTTTTGCCTAAAACCTTATGCTATTCTAGTTCTGAAAAATTTTATAGACTTATTAGTAGATATAAGATATATAATTTATGATAATATGAATTTGATAACTTCTACATTTTTTTCTTTAAAAATGTTTCCTAAGTAGAATGTAGATCAATAGAATGTAGAACAGGATTCTAATGCATGTCTAGCATGATGGGCTCATGTAAGTGTGCCTTATCAGACATTGAGCATTGTGGAATCCATTTGGAGTTATTTTTGAATTTATTTTTCAAATAATTATTTGATTAAAATATTAAATAAGCTAACGTTTAGTAAACACTAACTCCTTGCCAGGAATTATAGTCAGTATTTTATAGAGATAATCTCATTTACTTCTCATGTCACTTAACCAGTGAGTACTAATAATGTTCTTATAAGTGATAAAACTGAGGTACAGAAAAGTAATCTGTTAACTATGGCCTAGCTGATAAGCTCACTTGCCCATGAGCCTGACAAATGCACCTGTGGTCTTACCTTCTGTACCTCAGTTTCTCCTGCAATTTTGCACATTCCCCATGTGCTTTCACACACACACACACACACACACACACACACACACACTACCAAAAAAATGTGTTTCTAAAGTAATTTTTCTTTCAAGAAAATCAATTAATGAAGTAAGTTAGGAAGAGAAATAAAACATTTCAATTTCATTACCCCATACAAAATAGTCAAAATTTTGAACTAGCAGTTCATTTTTGCCAAAACCAGGTGAGTGTCTGAAAATCTCTTGTATTGGGGCTGGCAAAATTTGTTTGTGTTTTCACTGTGAATATTGCTTGCTACGTCAGAATTTTTCAAGCAGGTAATTTTATGCACTAGGACTGGTCTCTGTGTATGCCAATTAATTATTTTTCCAAAATTGGATTCTGCCAATTTATACAAACAACTACAGCTTATGTGAAACATTACATTGCATTTTTAGCACCTTCGGTTTTAAGTTGCAAAATTCCATGACACCACTCAGTAGTTTGGAATGCTCTTGGTAAAGTAAGGGCTTATCAATAGACCGTGCCTCTTAATATTTACTGAGAAACATTTAACCAGCATCTTGTAAATATTTATCACTCATATGCAGTGAAAACAGTAAAATAATTAGACAAGAGCAGGGTAGTCACTGATACACATTTCATAATTCCACATAGCTGCATCCAAGTATTTAATAAAATATCATTGCTCATTTTATCTCAAATTCTGGTACATTGTTTGCAGGAAAAAAAAATTAGAAGGCATTGAAAATATTCTTGGAAATGTGGATGTTTCCCCAGCTGGTATTTAACTATATCATTTGCTTTGTTTTTCTATTTATGTATGTTTCTATCTATCTATCTATCTATCTATCTATCTATCTCACTATCATCATCATCATCATCATCTGTCTATCATTTATTTATCACATGTTTCCAAATATGTCATATACATGGTACAAGCAGAGAAAGCAGAAACATTAGAGTTCAGTATAATTATACCTGTATCTATCTATCCACAAACAAAACTGATACACAATCATTACAGCTTCCACCAAGTGGTAGAATTGACTAGCTGCAGATGGTTCATGAGGGAATCAAGTGAGTGACTCAGGTTTCCAGCAGTCACTGCTACTGTGAGCTCTAGCTGACAGGCGCCACTGTAGTTACAGGTAAGGAGCTGTTACTGATGGCTCGCACTTCTGACATGTAGCCACAACCATTCTCTCACATCTTAGAGTTGATATCAGGAGAACACTAGACATTCTTGTTCCTGAAAGTGCTACTAGGATTCCAAAGCCAGAGATGTAATGTACTTATGTAATCTTTCTAGGCCTGGTTAATTTCTCTCTCTTCCAAAGAGCTTCCCCTCTCCTTGTAGCAGAGAGGATGCTGAATGGCTCTCAGACGGGTTTCATTTTCTTTGTGGGCACACAGAAGGAAAACATTTTGCACTCTGAGTCCCTTAGAGCAATTGAATTCTGGCTAATAGGATGCCTAAGTCATACAGGTTAGCAATTATTTTACATCACATAGTGTATTCTTTTTCTCTTAAGAAAAAATGATCAAATCTTTTGATAATAAGAATGTGCTCATTTTTTTTAAAGATACTTGGCCAAATGTATGAGTCAAGGTATTTCTAATAGTTTAAAAGATAGTTAATGGTGGGATGAGTGAGAAAGTTGAAGGGGAAGATAGTCAATAATATTGTGGTAGGTTTGCATGGTGACATAATTACTACAATTAGTGGGGTGATTACAATGTAACGTATGAAAGTGCTGAATTACTACATTGTACATCTGAAACTAAAATAATTAATATAACATTGTATATCAATTATACTTAAATTTAAATAAAACTGCTTATATTTATGCTATTTTATTATTTTTATTTTTCTATAAAATATATTTTATTGATTTCAGAGAGGAAGGGAAAAGGAGTGAGATATAGAAACATCAATCATGAGAGAGAATCATTGATTGGCTGCCTTCTGCATGCCCCCTACTGGGGATGGAGCCCACAACCAGGGCATGTGCCCTTGACCAGAATTGAACTCAGGATCCTTCAGTCCATGGGCCGATGCTCTATCTACTGAGCCAAACTGGCTAGGGTTTATTTAATATTTTTTCTACTAAAATGACATTTCAAGTTTAAATATGCACACTACATTCTGAAAGGTCTTTTTTATTTTCCAATAGATGTCTCTGTCTGGGATGATGTCATGGATCCCACCTCAGCTTAGGGAACACATAGAGACAACACTAAGTTGGGACAGGAGACTGACTAGAGCACAGGTGTTACTTAAGGCTAAAGGAAATAAAAAGATTTTTCTTTGTGTTGTTTTACTTTAACAGATGGATTGAAGATGCCCCAAAGAGCAGACAGCAACTGAATTTTACTGGTAAGTCAACCAGCTGGGCCTGGGTTGTTCCCAGGTACCATTATTGCTTCCTCTGGGATCCAGCCTGTGCAGGTCAGTCATGTGGCTTCAATTTCCTTTCTGGAGGCCAGCACACAGCACTTCAATCGCCTGGTGTTGTGTTGCAGAAGGAAGTGGGGTCATTGAGGCATGTCTGGACAGCAGGTGCCAAAATGCAGTAAAAAGATGAATGACAATTGTTTTCAGTGGGCTGCCCCTGTGCTTGGGGTGGTTAAGGAGTATGTCTGTGTGAAATAGAGCCAAACACCACCCCTAAGCTCCTCTTATTTTGTTCTCTCTTCTCAGTCCCACTCCACATGTATCATTTGCAAGCTTTTTTCATTGGAAAATATGAAATTGTCATGTACGATTTATCTGAAAGTTCTAAATGTGGTAGCAATCAGTTAATTATAATTGTTATTTTCTCTGATCTTACATTACTTTTCCCCTTTTCTGGCAAAAAAATACACACAAAACAAACAACAAAAAACAAAACACACACACACACACACACACACACACACACACACAACTCAATTGTCCCTTGGGAACCCATTCTTTCCATTTCTTAGAGTCAGTTGATGGCTGGGGTGCAAATGTTGACATGGGTAGGGCGAGGCACCTAGGCTTGGCCAATCCAAGATTCAAATCCCCCTAAATCACAGTAAGTATTTCATATTTCCAAACATAGTGAATTTGTGTTTTTGTGCTGTAGAGACTAGGAAGAGATGTTCTCTTATTCTATTGGAATTGAACTGGGGAGAACATATGGAGAGACACACTGCTAGCTTCTTCCCACCACCTGCAGTCTGAGGATGAAGACAGCACTTGGAGTCGAGCAGAGACACACTAAGCCAAAAGAAAGAGAGAAACATCATCCCAATAGCATAATTTTAACCCCTTGATTTTTCTCCCTTTTTTAGTTTTAGTTTATTTTCTTATAGTAGATTGAATGCTAGTTTATGTCTCCCATTTCAAAAACAAAATTATAATATAGCACTACAGTGAAGCTCTTCTTGAAATTCCAACAACACACATTTGGGAAATTTATCAGGAACTTGTTTATTAGTTCTTTTTTGAAGGGAGAAATTAAGTGCAATCAAAAATAAAACTTCTCAGGAATGCAAATTTAGGTATGTTTTAAATTTTGGTATGCATCATTTCAGACTTTGATATGTATTCCGAGCAAAATACCTATCAGTGGGTCTGTCAGTACACAGTGCTAATGATGCTACCTATGGTGAGTGTGCTTTACCATACTCAAAGGTATTTTCATAGTTTTGCCTGTCTGTTTTGGAAAAAAAAAATATATGATTGGTCAAAGGGAAACTAAATAAAAGAATTAGGAGAAATCACCATCTACTGTGGGAAAGCTGTTATAGTCATCATTCCTAAAATAAACAGCCAATATTTCAAGATTTGATCTATGGCTTAATCACCACTTAATGATCCATGGGTATGTGTGCTGGCATCAGTGGAATTGTTCCAGAATTCAGATCTAACCTTAAACTTCTCTTGTAAAGGACCAGATAGTAAATATTGTAGGCTTTGCAGGCCACAAGGTCTCTATTGCAACCAGTCGATGCTGCTGTGACATGAGTGCAGCCATAGACAGTATGTAAATAAAGGAGCAGAGACAATATGTAAATATAGACAGTACATAAATGACTGAGATGGCTTTGTTAAAAAAAACCTTTATTTATGGACACTCAGAGTTTAATTTTGTATATTTCTTGCATTTCATTCAATACAATTTTCCTTTTTACTTTTTTCCAACCATTTCAAAATGTAGACAATATTCTTAGCTCATATGCAAAAACAGGTGGTGGGCTTACTTAGCCCATTCCGTTGGCTGCAGTTTGCTCAACCCATGACCTTAAAGGCATGTTCAGTCTTTAGATGATTCTTAGTCTCTTAGTTAACCAAAAAGTCGTGGTTATTCTCCTGTCTGATTTTATTCCTTTGTGAGTAAATGAATCATTTGAAAATACTCTATTTACAATGTTAAATTTCAGGTTTAGCTTTCAATTTCACATTTTTGCTGACTCAAAATTAGATTTTTATTTTTTAAAACTTTAATTTCACCATAAGAGAATAAGAGAGAAGTATAAATGGATAAATTTTATAAATTGGAAGGAATGTTAGGTGTAGTTAGACATAATATTAGAATCCACCTATATGACAAATACCAAGAATTCTTAGATGTCTTTCAATGCTTTAGAACTACGACTCAGGAGAGAATTAATCCAAATATTGAAAGATGTGTTGAAAATGTGCAAAAATAGGGGGAATGTCAAGAGGATGTTGATTATTAGTGTTGATTGTTAAGCATGTGTGAGTTTAAAAATGAAACATTGTTTTGGTAGATGTTTCATCAAATGGCAAGGGGATATTTTCTTGGTGGCAGCTACTTTTATTATACCATCAAGAAAATATAGGTTCATGGCATGTTTTGAAAAGCATAACCTTCTTCAAATAGGATCATTTGGAATAGTTTTACCAACAGAATTTCCCATAGGGTATTTTCTGTTTCTGGCTTTTCAGGGATTGAGAAGGGACTATGTTACAAACCTCTAACCTCTAAAGCAGAAACTATAGTGGTAGAAAGGGTAGAGTTCAAATTTCAAAAGAATTTCTGGTTAAAAAGAAAGAACAAAACAAAACACTTTTGAAACTGACAAACAGAAATATCTCTTCCCTAAGTTAAATTTACCTTTGGATTTAAAAACAGAAAATGCCAGGCAAAGCACAAGTGAGCATCCAATGAAAGAAGTTATTGTTTTACATGCTGGGAAGCCCACATTCCTGACATTCCCCTCTAAAACACACAAGACCCTTGAGACATCCTTTTGCTGCTTCCAACCTTTATGTATTTAAAATAAAATCCAAACATATCTTTAAAGTGCACTCCTAGAATATTTACATATAAGCAGATACTATCCCTAGATTTATGTTCTATGTGTACAGATATGATTAGCAATATGCTTTTATTTGTATGTTCACCTGAAATGATAAGAAATGGGCCTCCAGATTTTCTAAAACTAGAATTTGTCCACAATTTCAAAAAAAGGAATCAAGAGAAATGATTATTTTAGGAAAAGATTGAAACCAATTCTGTAAGTATTAGAAGGCAAATATATAAAAAAGATAAAAAGCCTTATGTATTAAAATTTTTAAGTGAAAATAATTGCATTGCAGAATGACACTCATATATAAGTTATCTGTGGAATATATTAAAATTAAATTCAAATATATACCTAATATGTGTACAGTTCAGGGATATACAACTTCATGGTAGCCCTTAGTTCAATGATAAACACAAATATAAAAGTACAGAATTATGTAAAAATAGAATATGGTAATGGTAGGTTACATAAATTGTACTGTAAAGGGTGATAGGAATTTGGAGGAGACAATCAATGTGGGCTGTGCAGTTAAAGTATTGCTGAGAATGGATTTGAGCCAGACCAGCGGAGTAGGTGAGGTTTAAGGTGCACTGCAATGAAAGGAAAAGGCTTTGCAAGCAAGGACCTGGAAGGCAGGACTTGGCTTGGGTGTCTGTTTCTAAAGCAAAATTGGCTGGAGTAGATGTTTTATGTAACTGAGGAACGAGTCAGTAATCAGTATAAACTTTACACTGAATATACAGACTCATGGGGGGTAGCCACAGCACCATTTAAGTCTGCATTTAATTGTCCCTTTAAAAGCCAACAGGGGAACTTCTTTCTCTTCCTGAGCTGTATCTTGGACTGTGGAATAATGAAGCTCAGAAGTCCTATGGATCCTTAAGTCACCAAATAGAATCTTGGTTCAGGGATTAGTGTCCAGATGCATTTAATATGCAAAACTCCAAACTTGATTTAAAGTTCAATTTTGTCACCACCCCCAGATGGGTTGTAGACAGGAAGCCAAGGTTGGGGGTGTGGTCTTCATTACCCCCTTCTCTCCTGCCCCACCGGCCTAAGAGTGGTTTCTGATTCCAACCCCTCTCTGGCATCAGGGCCGGGGTGGCAACCAGGGAGGGAAATAAAGATAAGAGGCAGGTCTCACCTGGCTCACAGTGTTGCAAGATGGCTTTGTGCTCAACTGGATCTGCCTGGTGTTCTGAGCTACCTCTTACCTTCCAAGTAGCCACCTGGATTATTTGGAGGCTCCCATGGGAATCATGACACTTTGCTACAGTGATGCAGGCCACCACTTCCACCTCCTCCTGGGGACTGTCCACCCCTCACAGACTCTCTCTGGTCGCGTCACTCCTCCAGTTGTTCATGGTGCAGGATACTCATGTTTAGGGACTTTACCAGTAGCTCAGAGGTTACTGTGAAGGAAATAAAATCTGTTTCCTAACTTTTGTCCTGGCAACCCCAGGTTTCTACATCCCAAGGCTGCCTTTGGGAGACTTATGGTTTAAGTAAAGCCTCCATCCTTGAGTAGGTTACTTATTTGAAATATGTCTTAATATTTGACATATTTAAAAACACACCTTATAGACCTTATTTTAAATGCCATTGTTTGTACATGCCATCATTGCTTATAGACCTTTGAAAGTGGAAAAACAATTCTTGGAAATTGACTGGGTTCATTACAGTGACCTCAATCGGTCTGTGGCCGTGTATTGACATCACATACACATACGCAAACCCAGGAGGTACATTATTAGTGGCTTTGCCTAATTGATGCAAACCTGCATAAAGTAAAGGTTCTTAAGTCTGTTAGTGTCATAGACTCTGCAGTATAGGGGAGGTGGTCTATAGACCCCGGCTCAAAAACATCTTCTTTAGATGCGCAAAATAAAACACAGAATTCCAAAGGAAATCAATTTTAATGGAATACAGTTATCCAATCATTAAAAAGTGCTATAAGAATGTGTGCATTTTTCACTATATAACAAGAGCTAGTAGCCGGTCCAAGAATATTATACTTTTGAAATAGTATTTCATAATAGCTCTACCACTGAAATGTGATATATGATAGCCGTGGTTTCTGTTGATGACACAGACAGAGGTATTGCGCATGCTGCTGTGGTTTGTTTCATCAATTCCTAGTTAAGTGAAGTGCTAAATTTCAGTTAAAGAACAGGGAGAATAATGATTTCTGAATCCCATCCCCAATCAAAAGCAATCTATTTGCATATTGTCACTACCCCTTCCTGAGAAATAATGCCAGTTGCTCTATTGAGGAGGTTTCGCCTGTAGAATTCAATGAGAGATTTACCCTTTCCTTGACTCACTCCTTTTATTGATTCCCCCCCCACCCCCATCCCTGCATTTCCCCTGGTAGATTGTAACAGGCTGTTTACAGTGCTCCACTGGGCCTGGCTTCCCCCATCAAACGGCTTGGTCCCTAGCTACTGAAAAATACTATGTTTCGCAGAACAGCAGTTTATTTTTCTTTCTTAGAATTTTCCTGCACATTGGGCCATTCATCCACCCTGGATATGACTTTTGAAACAGCACGAAGGGGACTATCAGGACCAACAGTTTTCCTTTTGCCTAATAAGGTGATGATGGCATCACAGATAAAACGCTTCCCTTCCTCTGCAAATGCAGGCCTCCTGATGGGATTTCTACTTTGCCTCTTCAGCAGTGTGAAATGACTCAGGGAAAGACTTAATAAGTAGATGTCAGCCACACGGGAAGCAAAAAAAAAAAAAAAAAAGATAAATGCAACCCTGGGCAACCCTATGGTGACACAGTTTGGTCGCACACTTTGCATTCGATTCCATAGTTTTCCTGTGTTAAATATGGTCAGGGATTCCCAAGTAGCTTCAGCCTGAGGGTATTACTTCTAATAATTGAGACTGATGAAAGGTCATGGTATTTTTACAGCTTGACTGTGACATGCAATCTATCACTTTGCTTCTGTCAAAGAAAATATTATACACTTCATTGGCAAAAGGTTTGATCCTGCCTTTTTCCTCCCTCACCGACGACAATGTATTTGCTTGGTTTACTGATAAATTTTATATTTAAAATGTTCCAGAAAATTGTCTGGTGCTAGAATAAGACCATTCAGGTATAAAGCAAATGTTTCAGGATCATTAGGAAATTAATTATGTGAAATGATTGACACATTGCCACCAGAGGGGAAGTTTTACATACAGCCAGGCCTGTTTGAATACAATGCCACAGATCCCTGGTGAATAACTGCTTATTGTATTAAAATGGGGAAAGTCATTTTGATAGAAAATCAACTGTTTAGAAAATTGTGCATTCCATGGATTTCTACTCTATGGTGGTTTTTCTGCCTACTTGTGCTTAAAAGAGTGGTAGTTTCTGAATTCTTATTTATGAACTGGAACCCTAGCCATCAGGGCTTGGAAATTTTTTTGTAATTAGAAAAAATATATGTATTTTAATTTTTTTTGGAAGAGTGAAGAAAATCAGGAATAAAAATAGGTTATTTATGATAAAGGAAATGGCACATATTAAAAGCCAGGAAATATAGCCAAAGAGTTATTCAGAGGAAAATTCAGTGTGTAAAATTAAACTTAAGTTGAATTACCCATACAGAATAATAGAAAATATGTATACTGACCTCTAATCTAAGAATTCTCCCAAATTCTCAAAGATGACAGGAAAACTGATTTAAAAATATAAAAGTAAAAATTGGGATTTTTTAAAAAGAGAAATACTGAGTTTAATACATTCTAGAACTATTTATAAACGATATTACACATATGCCTTAAATTTTATTTTAAATAAGTAGTTACAAGTAAATAAAAAAATCTGTATAACCAGACATAGAATGTAAAATAGCAGCTTCTAGTACCTGTTACAGTAGTGAACTTGGATGGGCTGCTAGCTGTGTTCTCCTGAATCAATCCTCTAAAAACTACAGAAGCTCATGGAGGCTGGAGGGTCAGGGAAACTCACAGAAACTGAGAAAAACATGCATTGGGAATGAAGACCACCAAGAGCCATGCCTGGTATGCAGCCAAGGAGCACAGTGACAGGAGGCAGACCAGGGAGAGTTGGTTGGAGGAAAGCTGTTTAGTTCCCTGTACCTTTTGATGATCACCTTGACATATTGCTATCGCTGCCTTTCCCATGAATGGCCACTGGTGCTGTGAGGAGTAGGGTGGCCGCTGTATTTGGCATTCACATCTTCAGTCCTCTTTCTCCAAACCCCCAAAGTAGGCTTATAAACTAAAGGTATCAACCCTGTGCCCACTATAAATTAGTCTTGCTTGATAGAGAAATTTTTATAGATGGAACCCTAGAGTATGTACTTTTTTGTCTAAGACAGTGGTTCTCAACCTTCCTAATGCCGTGACCTTTTAATACAGTTCCTCATGTTGTGGTGACCCCCAATTTCATTGTTACAAATTGAACATAATTAAAGCATAGTGATTAATCACAAAAACAATATGTAATTTTATATGTGTTTTCCGATGGTCTTAGGCGACCCCTGTAAAAGGGTCATTAGACCCCCAAAGGGGTCTCGACCCACAGATTGAGAATCGCTGGTCTAAGGCTTCTTTCACTCAGCACGACAGTTTTTGAGATTCATCCATATTAATGTGTATATATATATATATATATATATATGATATATATATATCAGTCATTTTTTTTATTGCTGAGTCAAAGCCTACTATAGAAATATAGCATGGTTTATCCATTCTCCCATTGCTGGACATGAACTGTTTTTTTTTTAAGTTGTGACTAAAGCTACAGTGAATTACTTCATGCAAGTTTGTTGTTGTTGTTTTGTTTTTTAACATATGTTTCTTTGGAATCACTGGGTCATAGGTGAGGTATTTGTCTACTTTTTTTAAAAGAAAGTAGGAGAGATTCTTCTAAAATTGTAGCGTCTTACTACTATCCACAGTATATGAAAGTTCCAATTGCCACACACAACATTTAAGAGTATATGTTTTTTATTTTAATGGGTGTATGGTGGTATCTCTTTGTCATTTAAATTTCAATTTTCATGCTTTCCAATCATATTGTGTTTTCATTTTTTTAAAATTTATTCTAGTGACCAGTCCTAGGGTAGGTATGGGAGTTGCAAATATTGACTACTTCTAGATAATAAGATCCAGGATGAATATTATCTACTTTCTGCTTTTCTGTCTTTTACAATGGGTGCTTATTATTATAATTAACCCAGATAAACATTCTTTGAAAGGTTAATTGGCTTAAGAAGTAACAAAGTACTGTGAGAACACACATCCTCGCACCCTCAGAGAATCTCTGAAAAACAGAGCAAGTCCTTACATACCAACAAGGAACTGAGGTGTTGTTGCAAATAGAAAAGTCCAGCACTAGGGAGCTAGGCTAAGAAGGACTCAGGCACATAGGGTGCTGCCCCTTTTTCTGGGCTCTTTTACTCTTCACACTGCACCTTTGTACCATTTCCAAATAACCATTCAACCAACCAGGATGGTCATATCGAATAATAGTTAATTAACAGTTATTCAAATTCTCTGCTAATCTGTTTGCCGGCACAGAAAAGCAGAAGCAAATGATATTATGTAACTACAAATTTGTTTCAGCTGAATGTAATAATTTTACTCTTCTTAGGACCTTGTTGCGGTATAGTCCGCATGTGTATATTTAATGCCTATTGTATATAAGCCATTATGTGCAATCTTTGGAGGTTCATAGATGGTCAGCCTATGTAGAACCAGCATCCATGACAGCTGCTTCTGGAATGAGCAAGGTGAGGTGCTCTGACAGCCTTGCAGGTCCATCCGCTGTGCCATGCCTGCTTTAGGAGCATCAGCCCACTGGCTGAATTTTTGCAGCTTTCTGTTGCCAAGCATAATGCAATATATGCCACTGGAGAATATAAGAAATGACATTTAGCCAAAACCGGTTTGGCTCAGTGGATAGAGCGTCGGCCTGCGGACTGAAAGGTCCCGGGTTCGATTCCGGTCAAGGGCATGTGCCTGGGTTGCGGGCACATCCCCCGTGGGAGATGTGCAGGAGGCAGCTGGTCGATGTTTCTCTCCCATCGATGTTTCTAGCTATCTATCTCTCTCCCTTCCTCTCTGTAAAAAATCAATAAAATATATAAAGAAAAAAAAAAAAAAAAAAAAAAAAAAAAAAAAAAAAAAAAAAAAAAAAAAAAAAAAAAAAAGAAATGACATTTAATTAAGTGTAAATTGTTTCAGCAATAAGCATTCACTTGTAATGCCTTATAACCAATGCAAACTTTTGTTTGCATCCTTGATTTGTTTTGCATCCATTGACAGGGTGCCATGGCCAATGGCCCGTATTTTGTTGTTAGTGACCTGCATGTATAATTGGGAGAATGGAAAATGCTTAAATATATCAGAGACTTTCTTGGGTCTAGGCTGGTTTCTACCACATAGTATGTTTTTGTGTTTTAAAAATCCAATTGATATACCTGTTTTATAAGCATAAACACACACATTATAGCTATAAAAACAAGTAAATATCTTGGGAAAAGTGCCCAAGAGTAGCCATTTATATGGAAAAGGTAAACAAAATCCAGTTTGGCTCACCTCTTGTCACCCCATCAAAGGTGCTAAACCAGGGTAAGACTAGACTATCAGGAAAAACCTAATTTAATTTTTCTAATTCAAAAGAAGAAAATCAATTTGATCTCAGTTTTAGTGATTGGATGAAAATGAGAACATCACAAACAACATCTAATATATAAAACTAGTGAGGTCTCACTTATAATTGGACACACACTTCCAGTGAAAACATTACTTTTTTTTCATTCTCTAATACAGAAGGGAATACATTGGGCAAAATGTTCTTGAGTGACCGTGTTTGTCAAATAATCTCATGCAAAGTATCATGTATTGAACCCATATTAAACTCCTGTGGTTTGAACAGTCAGGCCCCACTCACCATGTGGAGAACCTGGAGTTTTGGCCTTTCTTGGAATGTTCACAGGCTCACTTGGTGCTGAGATCTTGGCAAAATCAAAAGCAGTGACCTTCAACACTGACATTCTTTTACATTTTCATCTTATTTTCACGCTGGGGTGGACTTGTTCATTCCTCTTTCATCCCCTGCTAGAGCAAACCTTCCTGATTTTGCAGACAGCATCTCTCTCCTCTTGATCGTACCATCTGTCTCCACATTACAGCTTACTCTGCATGAGTACCAGGTAGCAGACATGGTTTTGCCCAATAGCAAGTATAGCGGAAAGTCTTTCACAGGCTCCCCACAATCTGTGAACATATGATCAGTCTAGGATAACACGTTGTACTAAAAATACACCAGAGGAATGTTCATGTGGGAATAAATAAGGAACCTGGATTGGGGCGGGGGGGGAGAATGTGCCATGTGCTATGAGCTTCTGAAATGTATGTTTCTATGTGTCCCCGAATGATGACCGTCTGTCAATAGGAGATGACGAGATCGACTGATGTTTGTGTCTTGATTGCTCGTGTTAATGTACATTTTACAGTGTAGGCATGGTGTGTTTGGCCTAAAACCCAACTGTGAGTTAAATGATTAGAAACCTAAAAGTATTTGTCGTTAGGTGGTTGGTTTGATAAACAGAAATCTGTATCCTTTCCATGATAACTTCTGAAATGCACATCGACATAGAAGGAACATCTCAGTAGGTCTTGAACTTGACAATATTTCCAAATGTTACATGTATATGTTATATAGACTTTATGCAGAGTGACTGCCAATTTATGCAGAAATATTTGTGCTACATGTTTTAGATATATCATTTTATTACTGCATACTGGGAACTGGTTTTTTAATCTCAGAACTTGTAACTTACTTTAATTCATATGATATTTAATACCCATTTCTATTCAATCAGCTAAGATGAACATTATCTCATGTCATATCACTTATTCTTATTTCTATTTTCTGGAGGAGGGTATGGCTGGGAAGTTTGCTGTTTCCTTAGATTGGTCAAATGACTGTGTCTTGGTCTGGATTCAAATTTTGGCTCTGCATTTGGTGCAGCCAATTTCAGTTCGCACACTGGTCATAAAGGTTCTGCACCCCAGAAGGTATCTGGTCCCCCGGGTGCAGTGGAGCAGGGGGATGTAGTGGAGATGCAGTGCATTCAGGGTCATGGCTGGCATTCACACCTGGGCCCTTTCTCCTGTGGCTCTGTGGCTTTGAATCACTGATTTAAACTCTTTGTTCCTCTCTGACAAAATTTGGAAAATAATATGTATTTCATTGGATTACTGTGAATATAAATACCTGATTCATAAACTTTCTTACTTGAATCTGTATGATCAGTTGGCTTACAATGAACACACCACCTGCTGTTCTCTAATACACTGGTTTACTAGTAAGTGTTGATCTAAGGCAATGTGTAGTTTCATGGTTAGCAGAGTACGATGCCCAGGAGTGTAACAGACATCTGATTGAATCTGGCCCCACTCGCTGGATGATGAGAACAAGGCACTTGAATTGAGCCTGCCATGGAATGAGAGCAGTATTTCCCTCATGGCTGTGGGTTGTTGAGAGGACCAAACATCGATTAGGATAGCATTTGACATATAATAAGTGTTCCATAGTGATATTGTTATCAACATGTATGAATGCAAATTTGAAATACCACTTCCACAGAACTGATCACTTTTTTAAATCCAACACTCCTCTAAATATTACACAGGTAAAGAGGGAACTTTGTTCTAGTTCCTTCAGATGGAGGTTTAAATCTTTTGTCTTCTCTGAATGCTGCTCATGTATTATTGCATCACATTTCATTGTGACTGTTGGTTGTCAGGTATATTATCTCCACTGAACAGTGGGCTACTCAATGATAGGTACCTATGTATTCTTTTAGGTCTCATAGCATTGGTCGCAGGTTTATTGGCAAATAAGTACAAAACAAATGTCGATTTGATATATAGTTATTATTGAATACAAGTAAGGTATTTATTCTTTGAATTTTCCCTTATAAAAATACATTCTTCAACTGTGATCTGTGGATGTGCCTGAGCTCATGGGTGTCTATGAAATTAATTATGTCTGTGGATTTTTCCAGGAAAGCGTCCAAAGTTTTATCAACTTCCCAGGGCAGCCTGTTGCCCTAAATAGTTTGGGAACCATTAGTATAGAAGCTCCTTACATTTTGTCTATGAACATCATTTTTCAAAATTCACTAAACTTCTAACCTGATAATTGCTCTAGATTACCTTTACCTGAGACTTTTACCTTATTTTATTCTTGCTTCTTCAGTTTTGCTCAGTATCTGCTGCCTAAAGAATGCAAGCACCTCTGTGAACAACATAGATGCAATATCTGCCCATGAGACTACAGTATGGTCAATCAGATTCCTTTAACAAATTCTTTGTTCTCATGTCAGAATGTAATCAGTCTTGCCAAGTGAGAGATAATTTTAAACATTATTATATCCAGAAAATAAAATTGGCTTTAATCCATTATTTGCTGGACTTATGAAGCATAGATGTCACCTGAGGTATCCCCTCTTCTTTACTCCAACTCATAAGAAAGGAGTGGCAAAGTGAGGCAAGTAGCAAAACAAAAGTTTAAGTGATTTCTAGCATACATAGTATTTTAATTATTTTCTATTTAAATTCATGTGGTATTTAATTGGCTATTTAAACCTGTGGAAAAATGAGAATTTTTTTTAAATGATTAATATATGATTTCTATTAATTATGTATTCACTAGAGGCCCAGTGCATGAAATTAGTGCACGGGGGGCTGGCTGGCGGGTGTCCCTCAGCCCAGCCTGTACCCTCTTCAATCTGGGACCCCTCAAGGGATGCTTGACTGCCCGTTTAGGCCTGATCCCACAAAACGGGCAGTCAGACTTCCCTCTCACAATCCAGGACTGCTGGCTCCCAACTGCTCACCTGCCTGCCTGCCTGATTGCCCCTAACCACTTCTGCCTGCCAGCCTGATCGCCCCCTAACCAACCCCTGCCAACCTGATCAACGCCTAACTGCTCCCCTGCTGGCCCAATCACCCCCAACTGCCCTCCCCTCCTGGCCCGGTCACCCCTAACTGCCCTCCCTTGCCAGACTGGTCACCCCCAACTGCCCTCCCCTATAGGCCTTGTCCCTTCCAAATGCCCTCCCCTGAAGGCCTGGACCCCCCCCCCAAATGCCCTCCCCTGCAGGCCTGGTCTCTCCCAACTGCCCTCCCCTGCAGGACTGGTCTCCCCACCAACTGTCCTCCCCTGCAGGCCTGGTCCTTCCCAACTGCCCTCCCCTGCTGGCCATCTTGTGTCCACATGGGGGTGGCCATCTTGTGTGTTGGAGTGATGGTCATTTGCATATTACCTCTTTATTAGATAGGATTAGCATGAAAGTCAGGTTAATGTAACAAAGAGACACAAAAGAAAAATGATTCAGTAAAATAGGAATTTATTTTGTGTCTCCTAATGGCACATAGCAGGAAGGAGTTTCTGTTTCTGGATGTCATGCCCTTGACAGTAGGACAGCTCCAACACCTTTCATTTGTAGCTTCCAAGGTATGTCTTCTCATTCTCATTTTCAGCTGGCAGAAAGAAAGGGGAGGAGCTATTCCAGAATAAGCATTTTCTAAATGAATGAGTGCCTATTTCACTTCTGCTCAGACTCCACTGATGAGAACTTAATTACACAGCTACACTTAACTACCCCAAACTAAGAATATGTAGCATACCTGGGCCAGCTGTCCATCCAGGTGCACCTGTTACTCTAGAAGATGCAGAACAAATTTAGTTGACAAATAACAGTCTCTGTTGGACATGTAGAATTAGGATTTAGACATCTGCATCAAAATTGGGCATAACCAACTGCATTTGGGACCTGATAAATGGATTCTTTGTTTCCCTTTTTTTCTGCAGACATTCAGTAATGTTGAGTACTCTAAACTCAAAATATCATATTATTGAGAAGAATGTGAAAGCCAGTTAAGGAAATTAACAGACCATAGGTTTGGGTTTCAGCAGGATAGACAAGAGGATGTTCAGTACCCAGAGATAAGTCAGCTGCACTTGAACAAAATAGGTGATCATGAAAGATCCAAGCAGAAGGTAATAGGGAGAATAAGAGAGGGCTCTGACAGCCAGCAGGAGTCCTGGAGTCCAGGGCTGAGGTGCACATCTCTGCAGCTCCTGAGAAATCTAGAAAGGGTAGGCAGGAAGCTGGAGTTGAGAACCTGAGCAACAGGCAGAAACTTAGCTCTAGAAAATCATCCATGGCTGCTGGAGCTCTGAAATATGACCACAAACAATTAAGCAGGGGTCCATTTACTGCAATCAGGATGAAAAAGAAAACCAAATCAACTATGAAGATTAACACAACGTGGCCCAGCTAAACACAGAGGTTGTGCTGGTTCTTATTCTTAGGAATTTTAAAAAGGTCCCATAGGCTAAGGTAAGTTAAATCTGCAGATGTTTATATAAACCCAGCTGCAGAATTGAGGAGTTGCAAAGGGCCAAGGAGATAAACCGTCTTAAGTTCTTGAATAAAACTATAATTTATGGGTGATTTTGAAGAATGAATGGTTGCTTTTCAGACTAGGAGTATAAATTAGAAAAAAAATCAAGTGAAAAAGATTACTAAGTAACAAATGTTGATGGTACAATTAGAGCTCCACATGCTTGAAAAATGAATCTAGACACAGACTGTACACCCTTCACAACTCAAAATGGGTCACAGACCCAAATTTAAAATATAAAAGTGTAAAACACCTAGAAGATAACATAGGAGAAAATATCGATGACTTTGGGTATGGCGATGACTTTTTAGATACAACACCAAAGGCATGATCCATAAATTAATTGTAAAATAATTAAAATCACAATCTCTGCTCTTTAAAAAAAAAAAAAAAAAACAACTTTAGGAGAATGCAATGACAAGCCACAGATTCAGGGAAAATACTTGCAAAAGGCATGTCTGGTGAAGGACCGCTGCCAAAAATGTACAGAGAATTCTTCAAACTCAATAGAAAGGTTAAAAACGGATGGAAAGCAAGCGTATATCTTCATCTGTCATCAGGGAAATGCAAATTAAAACAACCAGGAGATACCACTGTACACCTACTGGAATGCCCCAGATTTCCAACACTAACACCATGCAATGCTGGTGAGGATGTGGAGAAGAGGAACTCTCATTGGCTGCTGGTGGGACATGCAAAATGGTAAGGCTACTTTGGAAATCAGTTTGGCAGTTTCTTATAAAACTAAACATATTTTTACCACACGATTCAGCAGTAGTACTCCTTGGTATTGACCCAGATGACCTGAAATCCTATGTCCACACAAAACCTGCCACTGAGATTTGGGAAATTTTTCTTCACAGAAATAATACACACCTGCATGGCACATGTTGGAGATTCTCAAGCAGGGCTTCATGAGAAGCTTATCAAAAAGGTGCTAAGGCAGGGACGGCTGGTGGTTCCCCAAATCCATGATCATCTCCTCTGGTGCAGGGCTGTTGCTGGAAGCAGCTGCCATGCCAGAGACTACAATTGCAGCCCCACTTGCAGCCCTTCACTCATATGCGGGGCCATGTGACTAGTTCTCACCACTGGAACACATGTGGATGCCATGGACACAGATGTGCCATCTTCACTCTCTGCCAGGCTGGATCCCTGGATAAATATGAAGAACAGGGCTGACTCGCTCATAGAGAACAGAAACATTTGTTCTCGATTATTATGAAAGAACATCTGTTCTGGACACCGAAGGAACTTTTAATGGATTAAGCCCCTAACATGTTAGGGTTTGCAGTTTTGTGTTTTAGCAGCTAGTGTTATTCTAAATAATACAGGGATACAGGAGCATAACTTAAAAACCTGACATAAAAGAGACCTACTCCACATGGGGAGTGTCCACTTAGTCACCAATATCTAAAGGCCAAAATCAGATGCATTCATATTGCAGAGCAATACCCTGGTTCTCCCAGGTCGGTGTGGCCTCTAGGTTAAGGCAAAGAGAGAGGATAAGGCATGGGTTAGAGTTGGGGAATCTCACTAGTCCAGCATCACCACATCATCAGGAGGGAGAAGTACAAGGGAAGTTTTTGAAGTTCTTATTTTCATCTCTATTTTTTATACAAAAATCTTATGAAGTATAGGAGAATATGGGTGGTTTAATATTTTGAGCTGATTCACAGAAGACCAAAAGGGGGAGGGAGGGAGGAGGTGGGGAAAGAAGGGAAGAGAAAGAGAGAGAAAGAGAGAGAGAGAGAGAGAGAGAGAGAAGGAGAAAAAGGGGAAAGGAAAACAGGGAAGGGAGGGTCATATAGTTTGGATAAATTTGCTCTATTTTAGCAAGATTTGCCATTTCTTAAACTCTTTCTAGAAAATTCTAAAATTTTTTAACTTGGGGTCCAAAAAGTAGCTTCATAGGCATTTAATTCTCTAACATTTTTCACAAATTTTCGATATTTACATACATACATGTTTTTCTGGAATAGATGACCCCTCAAAAGTTTAAGAACTGTTTCTCTATGATAACTTTGGTCATATTATTGGGGCATTTTTATTTCATTTTGTTCTTGCCAATTCTTTTTTTACCTCCTTAAAGTCTTCCTAAACAGTTATTAGCAACAGGAACTTTCATAAAAGCCAGATGAGTAATATGGTTTTAAAAGTGTTTGAACAGCGTGGCTCAGTGGTTGAGCGTTGACCTATGAACCAGGAGGTCGCAGTTCCATTCCCAGTCAGGGCATATGCCCAGGTTGTGGACTCTATCCCCACTGTGGGGTGTGCAGGAGGCAACTGATCAATGATTCCCTCTCATCATTGATGTTTCTATCTTTCTCTCCCTCTCCCTTCCACTCTGAAATTAATTAAGAATTTTTTTAAAAAACTGTTTGAGCAATGTATTTGAAAAAGGCTCATTCTGTCTGTCTCCATGTTGCTTTCTTAGATTACAAACTTGATTAAAATAAAAACTATCTCTTTCTTGCAAACCTTCTTTTATCAGAATATCCAAAACTAGGACCTAGGTCAGTGATGGCAAATCTTTTGAGCTCGGTGTGTCAGCATTTTGAAAAACCCTAACTTAACTCTGGTGCCATGTCACATAGAAATTTTTTGATATTTGCAACCATAGTAAAACAAAGACTTATATTTTTGATATTTATTTTATATATTTAAATGCCATTTAACAAAGAAAAATCAACCCAAAAAATGAGTTCGTGTGTCACCTCTGACACGCGTGTCATAGGTTCGCCATCACTGACCTAGGTAGAATGGAGCATAAAAAAATGATTGGTTCCTGCTGATGAAATGTCTAATCAAGCTCACCCAGGAGTCAATAGCAATACTAAACATAAAAACTATATTTTTTATTCCACTACTTAATACATTTTGACAGACACATATAATTATTTTAGATGTAGGAAGACAAAATGACACATGAGAGGAAACAACAGAGAAGATGTTATTGACTTAAGGAAGCTAATCTTATGTGATGGATGGATTGCACATAGGAGCCAGAGGTGAATATGATGCTTCTTGTATCCTCCTATAGGGTGCCCTATTTAAATGAGTGTCAAATATGATAATTTAAGTCTCCTGTCCATGTTATGTGTTAATGATGACAGAGGGACCTCCTGGGTCATCTAGTGAGAATGCCTCCTTTCCCATTTTATAGCAATGATACTAAAGTACCAAAAGTGGTAAATGATTTGCCAAAGGTCAAATAGCTGACCAGTGGCAAAGAAGGGATTAAAATTCACATTTTCTGATCCCAGCCCTTTTTTCAATTATACAAGATACATTATTAACCAAAACACATTATGATATAGAAGAAATTTATGACTTGAGGAGTCACAGTGCTTGCCTTGACCATGTGTCAAGGATGCTGTCCTCTCCATGCAGTGTGTTGAAGCTTTGTACCATGGACTAATAAATTTTCTATTTTATTTGCTCTTGCTTACATTATATTATTTAATATTATCTTGAATATGAGCTATTTTAATATCCATGTACATTTATTTATGTCTATCACCCCCACTCTGCAGCACCAGCAATTTGAGCTTTGCATTTTCCTCTTGTCTTGTCAGAAGAGAGCACACTATGTCTTCTTGTCCCCTTAGGGTCAGCTTTCCCAAAATAAATTTCTGGCCTTTGCCAGTTTGTCTCAGTGGATAGAGTGTCTGAAGGGTCCCGGTTTGATTCTGGTCAAGGGCACATACCTTGGTTGCAGGTTCCCTGACCCTGGTCGGGGTGCGTGCAGGAGGCAACCAATTAATGTGTCTCTCTCACATAGATGTTTCTCTCTGTCTCTCCTTTTTCCTTCCATTCTCTCTAAAAATCAATGGAAAATATCCTTGGGGGAGGATTAATAAACACGCGCACACACACACACACACACACACACACACATACACATACACACACACACATTAATTTCTGTTTCTCCTTTTTGAAAATTGGACAGCCCATCTCTGACTGGCCCATCTCTGACTATCTGATTTCCTGAGCTCTAATAAAGATTGTTACATAGCTCATCGAACTTTATTTCTCTCAAAAGAAGAAGGTGACACAGTGATGCCTTCTGTAGCAGCCTTATGTGGGAGAGAGAGAGAGAGAGATTATGTCTTAGAGTCCATAAATTGATCATGGATGATCCTGCAATGCAGCTGTGGCTTCCAGCCGTATGGTCAACGTGCTGCTCTGTGAGCATAGCTGTTTTGGGCAGAGCAGAGTGGTGACAGAGCCCAGTGTGCTCTGGGCCAGCACCATGGAGGAAAGGCCAGTGGAATAGCAAAAATAATTCTGCTGAGTGACCCTGACTGCCTGGTGCAGAGCCACATTCCTCTCAAGGTGAGCCTGGCTTTCCCTGGCTCCATTTTCACATGGGCAGAGAGGTTGTTCTCTGTGGCATCCAGACTATTCTTAGGCCTGACTCAAAGGGAACATATGAGGTCACAGAAAGTAGGTTTGGATGTAGGACCCTCATTGGAATTTTAAATCTGTCACTGGCTTTAGGCCATTATCATTGAGATATGCCATGCCTTAGCTTACCCATTTTATAGTGTAGTGTATATACTCATATGTAAACAACTATAGTAGAACATTACACATATTACATACAGCACATGTCTATTTAGAGACATACCTATATGGCTTGCTGCAGATTGGGAATAACTTGAGTAATAGAAATGAGAAACCCTAGCTCTCCTTGGTGGCAGTGCCAATCCTTTAAATTTCCCTCAGTAGCTCTTTTCTTCATTCTCTTTTCTTCCTCTCTGAGCCACACTATTTTCATTTGTTTGTTTTCTTATTTTAGTTTAGTTTCATTTGTTTGTTTTCTGGTATAAACTATATAAGGTCTCTGTGTCAAAGTATGGTGACATGAATTATCTCCCTAAAAAATCATTTGAGTCATCAATGAAAATTTGGATCCCCAGCACATACTATTAGTTTTACAATACAGTTTGGGAAATGTTTCATAGAAATGAACACAATTTAATAAAGTGTTGGGGCTTGGGGTAGTCACATTTAGTTATCCTGAAATTCTAATTTTGTAGCACACTTTGATTCTATGCCATGACAGATGGATGAGACAGCACTGTATTAGAATTAAAATGCATAGTGTCAATTTAGAAATAATAGATTTAAAAAATAATAGCATTAGAAGAAAATAGAGATACGTATTCAAGAAGTAAAAGTCGAGGGGAAATTGAGAGTGTATATAGAAGGAGGCAACCTCTTCGTTCACAGAAATAGTCAATAAGACTTAAGTTTGTATATTTCGGAGACATCAGGGAGATGGACATTCTCTGTAGCACTTTGGCAAGAATACCTTGGACAGCGAACATCAATGTAGGGCACTTCATTATTAGCAAGAGAGCCAACTGGAGGGATTGCAGAGAAATCCTGGGAAAGTTGGGATAGTTTTATGATAACCTTCAATGAAATGGAGATGCTCCCACTTAGTTGATATTTTAGGCTATAATTTTATTTACAGGTGATCTTTTCTAAACAAGTAAATAAAAATGAACAAGACAAATCTGGGTATCTTTTTATTTTGATAGGGCTCTAGGAACTAATTTGATTATTGATGTATTGTCTTTGGTAGCCATATATAGTTAGAGTTTTTCTTGCAGTTACTATTAAGCTATAATGTAATACTCATAACAATGTATTATGAAAGTTCCAATAAACTGTAGATATTAAAAATAACTCAGTAAACATCCAGCAGATGCAACTTACCTATGCCAAAGCCATTTTTTTCAGGTCACAATTTAGTTTGGGTAGCCACTCTTTCTTCATTTTTGTCAGAGCCAAGCTTAAAAATGAGATCATGACTGGTCTAAGGCAGTGTTATTCCAGCTATGGGTCACAACCATTCATAGATAATAAAATCAAATAAGTGGGTTACATATCCTTTTCTAATAACATGAAATAGAAAACCAGAGTGTTTTATACAGATTAAGGGTAAGAGAAATTTTATAAAATCTTTTATCAACAATTATGTATACCCATGTACAGAGCCTTGATGTACAAACATATTTTTTATTGTGGATCACAATCAAAAGGTTTGAGAAACCATTGTTGTGAACCAATCATCATGCTCCTGTTTTCCTTCTGATTGCTCTATTTGTGTATTTAAAATGGAAGTTTTAACAATTACCTTTAAGGGGAAGTTTTCTAAGTGCCGTCCAGAAAAGTTTGTTCATGAATTACAGCAGTCATATGGTAGAAGACAATCCTGCTTTTTTCCTTTCTGTTGTTCGTGTGTGGACATGACATCCCAGAATTGCTGCAGCATCTTGCAAACATGAGGTGACCTGGCTTGTGGAAGAGCGAACCTCTTGACAATAACTAAGCTGAAAGATAAAATGTACCTGGCTCATTAATGATGATGTTGAGCTGCCAAGTTACCTCTGATGCTTCCTCTCCTCTGCACTTCGTGACATAAGATGATGCAGTTTTGTGACTAAGCCATGGGCTTTCTGATTTTAATTTTGAGCAGCTGAGTGAATCCTAAGTGATCCAACATGGAGAGTATGACTAGCTTATTTAATAAATTATGTAGTAAGTGATTGTTATGTATGAGATACTGAGTGTTGAGCATGTAGCTGTGAAGGAGATAAATAATGCCTCTGCCCTTGATAATTTATATACCAGTGATGTAGACAAGTAATAAGTAATGAAACAAATAAATACATTTAGATTATGATTAATCTTCTGAAGGAAATAAATAGAATGCCATGATAGAGTGATTTATTGGGTTAACAAATGCTTCTTTTAACAGATGATAATCTTTCTGATGAGGAAGAATCATTGGAACTTAAAAGAAAAGTCAGTCAAGGGAAGAGTGAGGGAAAGATTGTTCCAGAAGAGGGGCAATACAAATTATAGATTGTATTTCTAGGAGAGTGCACTCACATACTTTTTCTATTTTCAAACATCCTATTCTGGGAAGTTTGAAGTCGTAGTAAACCTTTTTTATTGATCTCTTGGTAAGAACTCTAATGCATGTATTAGTATATTTCCAGATACTAGAGATTACTGGATTATCCCTCACTAGGTTAATTATCCTTTACTAGATTATCCCTTAGAACTGATTTCTGGTCTCTGAGTAGCCAGCTCAGCACCTGGATATTGGAAGGGCTCATTGTTGGTTGAATACTAGTAAATGAGTTAATAAATAAAAACTTCTATGAATTTTATTCATCTGTTAATGGAAAACTCAAAGTCCCTAAAAAGGTTTATTTAGGCTACTATGGTCCACTGCTGGGAGAGGGTGTCTTCCAACCACAAGCAAGAACCCAAAGGTATGGCTTTGCTATTTCCCCTTAATGATTACCACTTAAGATGCATCATTGCATAAAAAAAGTACTTTGGCTCTTGGTTTTCCCACACCAAAAGTTAATGATGGATATCACTGGGTTAGGAGATGCTTTGGGTGATTTATATGAATTTAATTTTATTTTACCTCCATTTCTGGTTTTATGTAAGCATCATATATAAATGTATCATATATATTACACTTTAAATAATATCAATTCTGTGTTAGAAAAGGAACTTTCTATCTAATCCCTGATAACTAGTTCAGAAAAATACTTCTGATTCTCACTTCTCTCCCATGTCTGAATAATTGATCACTCTTAGGAGTCTCCATTGTATGTGTAATGTACAATTTTGGATGACAATGACCAAGTCTATTGCAGCCTTATTTTGGCTTGTGTCCCTTAATTATAAAAACTTAATACAAGATGTAGGCTTTATTGTATTTTTACTCTAGTGTATATCATTGGGTTGGGATATGCTGAGGTCTCAATAAATCAAATGAAAAAGGATGAAAATCAAATTCCCTGTAGGATCAGATCATTTTTATTTATTTTCTACTGAACTTCACTATGTGCTCTGTTCTTTCTCATGGCGATTATTGCAGCAACTTTCTATTTTCTTGACTCTTCCACCTTCAGCATAACCACTCTTCACTCAATATAGTACAGTGTAGTATGACTTCAGAGTTGGAAATTTTAATTTTAGCCCATTTATTGACCATGTAATCTCTGGTAAATTTCTTTAACCTCTCAGTCATAAGATTATGACTAAAGAGGGAATTTTAAAACTTAAATACTTATCAAAGTGAAAGTCAAGTAAATATTATAATCAGATTATTCCATTTCTTACTTTTGGTATTTTATAATTCTCATGGTTACCTATTTTTTCTATCATTCCCCATTTCTTTTGTCAAAACTCATGATGAAACTTCCAATGTCCCCCAATGAAACCCTTACACATGGGAATCTTTTTTTCTTCAATTCTACCTGAAACTTAATGGATAAATCTAATTAACTTAGGGATTTAATTGGCAGGCCCATCTGGGCAATAGACCAAAGCAATGTTCTCTAATTTGATCTTTATTAGTAATGAAAGATATATTTTGGTCACTTTTTAAATTTCTTTCAATTTTTTTCGGATGTAGGGGGATATTCGTATTATTGGTTTTTTGTAGACTTTAAAAGGAGCTATCATTTATTGAGTGTTTGCTGTTTACCTGGAGTGTTGATATATATTTTAGATTAATTATCTTCCCATAGGCAATGATTATCTGTAGCACTACTTAAAAAATGAAAAGATTCGAATGCACCAATTCAGACCTATGAATTAGATTTTCCAGGAGATACCCAAGAGTCTGTCATTTAACATGTTCTCCAGGGGATTTTTATGTTCTCCAGAGAAAGTTTGGTGAACACTGAATTGTTGTATTTAATATGCGCACCAAAATCAATCAAAGAAAGTTTCTTAGAAGGAAAAAGAATGAAAACTGTAGCAAGAACTCTAAAGGGATTCAGATTTATTCCTCTTGAAGCTAACAAGTTAAACTCCCACAACTTCATGAATTCTGGCAGAAAACACAAGACCCCTGGATTAGAGATAAAGGGCAGTTTCTTGCTCACAGAAGTAGAACAGCAAAAGTTTCAGAATTTCCTTTTGTCAGTTCTTCAAACTCAAATTTGCAGTGATCAAAAGGAGCTATGAGATACCTGCACAGGTAGTTCCTTGTTACAGAAGAGCCCTGAGTTGGCTCCAGGACACATGGTCTCTGTCTTCCCAGGCTGTTTGCTGTACACACATCCTTGAAGATAGTTTGAAACAAAACCAGTCAGTGCCCTGCTCTTAGTTGTATAAAAACACAAAACACCCATAAGAATTGTCTCATAATGAGCTACTGTCTGGTATTTAAAGCAAGAAGAAGGACTTAAATATAGGTTCAGAGAACAGAAAGGATGGAAACTATAAAGACAACAGCATTAAATATTTGAGTTTTACAGGAGGCTGGACCAGATATGAAGCATGTTTAAGTCTAGTAAATTGAGGAATTCATCATTGAATTATCAATGATTGAATTTGGTTCCTATTGCTATGGCTTACAACAAAGCATAAGCTATTATAGAAGTAAGGCCAAGCCTAGCTCCCTTCAAGTCCATCACTGAGAAAGAGTATCTCTTCGCTCAGGTTTAAAGATGTATAGATCTTCAACAATTGCCTGGCACCATATGCAACATGCCTGAAGCTAAATCACATCATGCAAATTTCAGAAATAAAACGACCAGTGGTGTGATGGAATCAGAAAATGAATAAGACCAACAACAATAGAAATATCTCTTTGCTTCTTTGTCTCTATCTATTTTTGTTCAACAGTTTGTAATGTTCTTTATATTCCACAAATGAGTGAAATCATGTGTCATTTATCTTTCACTCACTGGCTTATTTCACTTAACATAATGCTCTCCAGTTCCAAGAAACATCAAACAGACTGTCAAACTACAGCAGGAAGGCAGGGGAGGGTTGGTGGGGTTGGGTGGGTCGGGGGGACGGGGTAAGAGATCAACCAAAGGACTTGTATGCATACATATAAGCACAACCAATAGACACAAGACACTGGGGTGGGGGGGCGCTGAGGGCAAGTGCCAGGGGTTAGGGGAGGCTAGGAGGAGGTCAATGGGGGGGGGGGGGGAACAAGGAGACATGTGTACTATTATTTGTAATACTTTAAACCATTAAAAAATGCAAAAAAAAGTTACTTTAATAGACCCCAGGGGGGAATGGCTGGAGGGGTGGGGGTCAATCTGGGGAAAAAGGAGACATACATAAAACTTTAGACAATAATAAAAATAAATTACTTTAATATAAAACAAACAAAAAAAGAAAAATATCTCTTTGCATTGTTTAGCAAATTAAATTTATTAACTCTTAGAAAACAACAACCTTTAAACTACTATAAAAAGCAGCGTCGGGTCTTATTTTGTTTTCTAGCTGTGGGACAATACTATAAATAAATCAAGTAGCCTTTTTATTTCTGTTGTTATCTAATTCTCTGAAGTCTCTTACTTAGAAACCTAAATGCTTCCAGTTTTGTTTCACTAGTGACTTTCTTTTTTCTTCCCTATTTACTTCACATTTCCTTATCTTGCAACTACCCTGTGCCAAAAAGCACTACAAATACACATTAATACATACCATCTGGAACATCCTTCTTAAGAGGAGAATGGAAAATGTGAGGGCTGACTGATTCAATGCAGGGCCCCCATCCAACATTTGTAACACCCTCTCCCTCCAGTGAGGCTTTTGGCAAATAGCCGGTCTCTCTGGATGTAGCCTGAGCATCATTCACCCCCTGTCTTTTCCAGAGGGAAAGGGCTACGTAGACTCAGAGGGGTTTCCTGGATATTTCAGGAAGTAGTGAGATTTCCACTAGACCTTTGTAGTCAGGCAGCTTCAGACC
The DNA here is from genome assembly GCF_028538775.1 of Myotis yumanensis. Lineage (NCBI taxonomy): Eukaryota > Metazoa > Chordata > Mammalia > Chiroptera > Vespertilionidae > Myotis > Myotis yumanensis. The sequence continues at coordinate 26,923,918 of NW_027223759.1, read as the reverse complement.
CCAGGGAAAGCTTCGTCACGACTTATGAAATGGGAAGGGAGCTGTAGTGACAGAAAAGAGACTGCTCTGTCACGAAGAGGTAATGTTGACTGCATTTTTCTAGCCTTAGCAAAGGCTTGAGTACAGTTAGAGTTATTCCATGAAGGCAACTAGGGACGAAAATTCATCATTTTACATATTTACCTTCAAAAATATAGTTCTCACAAGGTCTATTATAAATGTAATTTTATTCCAAAGTACAGCTTAACTTTCAAGTACAAGTTTGCATTTTCCTGTAATGACAAAAGTAATAGCTTTCAGAAAGGGCCCAGGTAGATTAAACTTAGCGGCTTGAAGACATGATATCAATAAACGAATTGGCATTGCAGAGATGAAAATCTTTGTCCAAGCCAGAGGATAGATGACTAAACTAATGCATATTTCAATCCTCAGAGAAACCTATACTTCAATTCACATTTGGATAATTTTATTTTCTAATAATTTAGCAAAAGATTAAATATATTTGGTGAATAATCTTCAAAAGTAAAATTAAACATGATCATTTTATGACAAAAGAAAGTCTCTATTTTCCCCTACGTATTTTCTGGGATGTGGTTTTATAAAGTATTTGAATACATAGACTATTATAACAAAATTAGACTGGAAAAAGACAGACTTCTGACATCTGAACATAGGTACCTGAACCATGGGTGACAGATGGGGGGATAGTTTACAGTCTGAAAATCTGGGCTCATTCTGTGAAACCTGGTCTCCAGCCATTTTTCCTGTCTTGGATCGGGACTTAACTTGTGTCAGGAAGATCCCCTTCTTCATATGTCAGAATTATCCAACAGCACTCAAGAATCCCATGGAGGAGGCAAGGGAGAAAGTAATTGCTACTCTCATTGGGAAACACTTTATTCCAAGACATAGACAGTTCCTTCTCCATCCTTTGAAGGTTTAAGAAGAAATCAGAATAACGTGCCCAAACAATTGATTTCTTGCTCTTACGGCTCTGTATAATTCATCTGTTGTAGCAGTTGGCACTATGTAAAATGCCACAAACGAGCATCATGAAGCTTTTTTCATTTTGATGTTATTGCTCAACTGGCTCATCCCTTAGAAACAAAGACTGTTCACATAAGTTAGCCATTACACTGACATTTGATTTTGAGAGAAAAGAGCCAAACACTCCTCTGCAGAGCACTGAGAGGAGGGTGCCGAGGCCATAAGCATCATCGTGCTGATGTATGATTTAGGTGGATGCATTTATTCAGATAAAGTGGTCATTTCTTTCTCCCTGCGTATCCTTCTTTTCCTCCTGCTCCTCCTTTTTCTCCTCTTCTTTCTCTTCCTCTCCTCCATTCCTCTAACTTATTTCTTTTCTTTATATAGAAACTACTGGGAAGTTAGGTATTCTAAATAATAGTGACTGAATCAGAAAATGCCAGTCTGACTTATCAATAGTGAGAAGCTGCAAAAGATTGGTAACATCATATCATGCAAACTTTCTCTCCTCCCCTTCCTCCCCATTCACCCTCCCCCTCCCTCTCATGCTCCTCTACTTCTGCCCCTTCTTATGTTTTCTTTGGCAGAAGCACTGAGGTATAATATTTGTAGAGATTCCTCAAAAGAGAAGGAAAAATGTGATTTTAGGACTCCAATTGTTTGAATTTGATTCTTTTTTTAAAATATAATTTATTGATTTCAGAGAAGAAGGGAGAAGGAGAGAGAGGTAGAAACATCAATGATGAGAGAGAACCATTGATCGGCTACCTCCTGCACCCTCCCACTCCCACACTGAGGATGGAACAACGCAACCCCGGGCAGAATTGAACCGGGGACTCTTCAGTCCGCAGGCTGACACTCTAACCACTGAGCAAAACCAGCTAGGGCTGAATTTAATTCTGGTGTGACTACTTACTAATTGTGTGAACTTAGGCCAGTTACTTATCATCTGTAACCTGCAAGGACTGAGAAAACCTATCTCCTCATATCATGGAAGATTTAAATGATATAGTACAGCCCTGGCTGGTGTGGCTCAGTTAGTTGCACATCCTTGCACTAAAAGGTTGCCATCTTGATTTCAGGGCACATACCTGAGTTATGGGCTTGATCCCCTACCGGGGGCCTGCAGGAGGAGGCTTATCAATGTTTCCCTCACTCTCACATCAATGTTTTACTTTCTCTTTCCCTCTTCCCCTCCTCCCAAAATAAATTAAAAATCCTAAGATATAATACAAGTAAAGCTCTTAGTTTGACTCTTAGTTGTAGAATATGAATTACATGTTAACTATCATCATAGTCTTCATATTTTATTCTTGAACCTTTGTTTTCTTTATCTTTATAATATCAACTTGGACTACTTGATTTGCTTTGGTCACTTAATGAGTAAACGTATTATGAAGTGAAAAGTAACTTTACAAATATTGTCATAGCTTTAATTTTATTCTAAATATATTTTTATTGATTTCAGAAAGGAAGGGGGAGGGAGAGAGAGATAGGAACATCGATGATGAGAGAGAATCATTGATTGACTGCCTCCTGCATGCCCCACACCAGGGATAGAGCAGGAACCTGGGCATGTGCCCTTGACAGGAATCAAACCCCGGACCCTTCAGTCCGCAGGTCGAGGCTCTATCCACTGAGCCAAACCTGGTAGGGCTGGCATAGCTTTTAAAGTAAGAGGGAAGATTTATTTTGAAGTTGGCATGATGTAGTCCCATTTCCTCCATAATTTAAATGTTTCTATTATATATAACTCCAAAATTCTCTCTTGTTGTCTAGTAACTACTGCAATATGATAGACTGGACCATGTATCAGGAAATAGACATGCCATAAATATGTTCAATGTTCTCCAAGATGACAATTTTAAACATGAAAACTGTGGAGGACATAAAAATGAAGGAAATATGAAGCCATTAAGACGGAAGAAAGCAGGAAACATTTGGATTTAATTCTATCTTGGATTTATTCCACCAAAGTTCAGCATAATGCAAGGCCTAAGCAAATGTGATTGCTCAGCTCTGCCCTTACTCTTTTAGTCTGCTTTGTACTTTTGCACTGTTGAATTATGTTAATGCACATATTTTTACAGGATTATATCTCAGGCTAGTTATTAGTATTATTCTTTTAGAGGTTTACAAAAAGGAAGAAGAGAGGAAAAACAAACAATATTAGACTTTAGATGCATCTGGAAGGCATTGCTTACACCTTCACAATACAACTGAGCATTGCCCTCACCGGTTTGACTCAGTGGGTAGAGCATCGGTCTGCAGACCAAAGGGTCCTGGGTTCGATCCATTTCTAAAAATCAATAGAAAAATATCCTCGGGTGAGGAGTAAAATATATATATATATATATATATATATATATATATATATATATATATGAGCTTTAAAAGATATTGTACTGGAAGGATGCATTTTGATGAAATAACTCTAAACAGGAAAAAATGCTTTTGTAAAACACTTAAGAATGGTTCTTCTATAAAGTGTCCTTTAATCCAGAATTATAAATGCACTCAGTAGAGAACTGATGAAGCTAATAATGGGTGGCTCCTAGGGATGTGAATCTATTTGATAACTACTGTTACAGATAACATATTGTTAACTTGTATTTTACTTTTGACTATTGTTTTGTTTATGAAAATAGAAGTTGAGAAAATAAATTTGACACTGATAGAACAATGCTACTCGTCCTTATCTATCAACTGTACCCTATAGGTTTGCATATGCAAAACAAAAATCACTTTCAACCTAAAATTAATTTTTGAAAGATTGTAGTGAGATTAAAACCACAGGGAGAAAGAATATTCTGGAAGATGAATAGGTACTGTGCTCTAAAATTCTTTAATCCCCAAGTTCACAAATATTCAGGAAAATATTTCTTCAGAAAATTGGAATATTTTCCAAATGGTTTTATTTTAGAATGCTTTAAAATATATATCATGCCCTAACCGGTTTTGCTCAGTGGATAGAGCGTTGGCCTGTGGACTGAAGGGTCCCAGGTTCGATTCTGGTCAAGGGCATATACCTTGGTTGCAGGTACATCCCCAGTAGGGGGTGTGCAGGAGGCAGCTGATCGATGTTTCTCTCTCATTGATGTTTCTAACTCTCTATCCCTCTCCCTTCCTCTCTGTAAAAAAATCATATATATATATATATATATATTTAAAAAAATAAAATATATATCATTTTAACCTGAAAAACAGCTGATTATTTGTTTATTTTAAAATTATCTAGAGATTACACTTATGATTTCATATACTATAAAATAACTTTATTTTATAGTATATGAAATCATATCAGCACACTATTAAATGAGATCTAATAATTGGAAGCAAGTCATATTTCGTGTTTTTTAAATTACCCATGTAAGACCATTTGTAAGAAATAAAATTATCTTTCACTATGTTGGAATGGTGATAAACTATATGACAATTTCACACAAAAAGCTGTTGTCATAAGACAAGCATTTATCAAATATGATAAAGATCAGAATAATAAAGATTTCCAGACATTTCCAGAAATAGTTGATGATCTGTTATGTTTTGGGTAAGTGTTGACTTGTGTTTGGGTGTTATGGATATGCCTGTGCGCATATGTGCATGCATTAACTCCACATAAGATAAAAATAGTTAAATTCAAGTATAAGGTTAATGTTTAATGAGCTTTGCTTTGTCTGCTATATATTTTTGTTTTAGGATTGATGAGAGAAACCTAGAGAAAAATTGATTTTTTTGCTCATGATGCTTTATTTTTTCAGTTTTATGCAAAGTTTGTTCACATGTTTTGAGAGTAAATTTCAGGGTAAAATCTAATCTTTTAAATGAAGACAAACAACTTTATTTGGCTATCAATGTAAGGTATAATGTGTACTTACCTATGCATATTAAGCTATAGTCTTGTTGTCCTATCTGACTATAAATCCACTGCAGATTTTCCTTGAGCCTCCAAATTTCCACTGCCATTGCAAATCGTCATTTTTATAAGAATGTGAAATAACCTAAGTGATTTTTCCATAAAAGATCATATAGGAACAGAACACAAGAAGCCACACAGTGACTTTTAAAATATGATTGGTAAAATTAACATTACTCTATTTTATATTGTTTTCTTTATCTCTAGAAGAGATAAAATTTGACCCCCAATCAAGTAAATCTTTATGACTTTTCCAGTCAAAAAATTGTAAGAAAATGCCAATTACTAATCTTAATAATTAACATGTATCTGCTATTATCATAGGCCCTCTGTGAAAGGATTCAAATGATATAATGTGACACTGGATCTATGAGTGTTTGTTAGGAAAGCATAAAAATCTGTAATGGTTTTCTCCACCTATTTGTCAACTATATCTAATTGATTATCCTACTGTAACATTTTATTCTGTTTGTGAAACCCTGTCTTTAGCTATCTTTCTCTTCCAAGCACATATCATAAATTATGAAATCAATGGCATAGCTTCTCTGGCACACATGAAGTTGATAGCTTCCTTTTCTAATATTAGCATAATCTGCCAATTTATTATGAAAGAGTGAATGACATGCTTGCAATTAGAACTGTTCATGACAGGTCACTTGAAAATGTATTGATGGTGTGTGAGGCAGGCTTTTTAATTAAAATGTAGGACAAGGTTGGCTGGCCAAATACCCTTTTCTTCTTACTCATCTCATTTATTGAATCATTTATTTACTTATTTATATTATTTTAAATTAACAATGATGAGTCAGGGTAGTGTTCAGAAGGCATGTCCCAGCATTGAAAAACACACACAAAGTAGCATGATTTTTTTTCAGGGCAAACAAAGGCACACTTCCTGGAAAAATACTGTAAGAAGATATGAATATTAAAAATGATAACTTGGAGGAGATAGGTTCTTACCAAGGTTACTAGTCACTGTTAAATTCATTCCTGTCCCCTTCAGGCCAACTCAATTATTTTAAGCAAGATCAATTCCCCCACTTTCACCCGCTTTTTCCCCCAACAAAATTCGAACTTAGGCAAGAAATTGCCAGCTCCAATTGCACAATATCCTCTAGGTTATTGTGATCTCAAAGGATATTGTGAAATTCTCGAGGCAAAATTAATTGTGATGTGACTTCATGAGTTTTCTTTTTTTCCAAGTGAAATGTGTACAATAAAGCGGCCCTAAGAGGAGGGCGAGTGGACCAAGAGGGAGGTTATGAATCTAGCAGACGATTACAGGGTGTCAGAACTGCAGGACTTGGGGGGCTGGCACTGACTTCTGCTTTCATCCCACAGACATCTGCGGGTGAGGGCACGAGATGAAAAGCCACGCATCTTCTCTGTAATTTATATTGCCACAACATTCCACCGTGGCCGCACTACTCAGACATAGAGAGCTCACACGTACTTTTGTTTGCTCAGAAGAGTTTCCAAAAGACTTAAGTATGCATTCTCTTTATTATTTAGTTTTTTCTGTGAAAGAGGGTCTTGCTGCTTTTTGACACAATTGTGAGTTAGGCTCTGTCTTATTTCACTGATTTGGCTTGTGTTTTTTGGGGGGGAGCTTTTTTTGGAATATATGTCATTCTTCCAGGAACCTTCTTTTGTGTTTAGACTTGACAGACCTTGGTTTAAATCTGTCTTTTCAAAGATGTCTTAAACGTGTTAAGGAATGCTCTCCTCCTATGTAAAATGGGTCAGCTCCTACATCCTAAGTTTGTTGTTAGAAAAGAGTTTTAAATATTTTGACAAGCCCAGCCTGGGGGACTCAGTTGGTTGGGTGTTGTCCCATGCACCAAAAGGTTGCTGGTTCGATTCCTATTCAGGGCACATACCTGGGTTGAGGGTTTGATTCCTGGTCGAGGCACATATGGGAGGCACCCGATCAATGCTTCTCTCTCATATTGATGTTTCTCTCTCTTTTCTGGCTCTCTTTCTCCCTCCTTTCCTCTCTCTAAGCATGTCCTCGGGTGAGGATTTAAAAAAAAATACTCTGACAAAATGCTTTTGGATAGAAGAAAGGGTTAGTCCCTGATGGTTTCCTAATTAGAATATCTCAATTACAGCTGCCATTTCCACTTGTATTTGCCTCCCTAAGTCTGTTTATCTTCTCTATGTTTTTTATTACAAGTTCTGGGTCATTTGCAAGTGGAGTCAATGTTCCATTTATCAGCTTTAAACACATATTTCATTTGCTTGCTTTATTTTTATGGGAGGCAAAACCTGGAAAATGTCCTTTAGGGTCATCTAGTTTACCTCCCCATTTTTATGGCTGAAGAAACTGAGATCAGTTAAATTCCACAACCTTCTAGTTAATTTTCAGAAACAATGAGTGAAGTAGGTGAAACTAAAATCCCATTTTCTAGCCCAGACCCAGTCTCGGGCCTTTTACTATCTCACCCATTGCCTCTCTATATAACATGTTTTTATTTCAAAGACCTATCAGAGTACTTATGAATAAATGAGGGTGTAACTTTGTGAAACCACAGCAATGCTTGGTCAATTGCTATAAGTACATTTAAAAGTTTGACTTCTTGCCATTCAGTTACCGTGTAGACTTGTTTTTGTACAACAATAACACAAAATGTGTTTCGGTACTATAGTCAGTGAGCTGTACACTTACAGCTTCTAAATGGAAGCTAAGCAGACACAGCAAGTCACAAATAAGACAAAAAGTAGATTCAGTTACAAATAAGACAAACAAGGAAGCAGGATTTTGGTTTTGTTCCCGGTACTGTCTCTGGTTTGCTTTAGATTTTAAGGAATAATTGTCCCCTGAAAATAATTCAAAATGATGTTTTTAAACAGAGGAGAATGCATTCAGACTCCAGATGTGGTCATCTACACATGAATTATTTGCTTGGAGATATTTTATGGAATGATGAAGATTAGATGAGAGTTATTTAATGAGGTGATACTATAGACGCAAAATCCTTCTGCGTCTGTGTCCTGGGTCTTGGTTAGAAATATGAGCAGCTTTCTTGTGCTTTTTAGGAGCAATACTTTGATTATGTTGCATCATAGTTATTACTCAGCTCTATATGTCCTACTATAATCCCATTACAAGACATTGCAGTGAAATGAAATGTAACAGTACACAGGCTCAGTTCAGGAAGAACAGATAAGATGTGCTCATGCAAGTCAATTCCCAAAATTTTGCTACTTGAGTTCTCCAGACAGTGATTATTAGCCTTATCATGGGATTTCTTGGGTAGTTTTGTATCATTTCCAACACTTGTCCAGGCTCTTCTGCTCATTCTTTCTTTCCAAATGTATAAATCTGAGCATATATGGCTTATGAATTATGATTTATACATCATGGTTTATGACTAAGGATATAATGCTTTTTTACTTGGTTTTATTCTATTTGTGCAACATTAAAGTGGTTCTCTCTTAAAGTTCTCATTGGGAAACTACCTTCTATGCATTTTTTTTATTAATCTTGAACTTTATCAATACTAATAGTTTGCTTAAGTATATTTAACAAACTGAACTACAGATGACTTCAAACTTAGATTCTAGTTTTGCAACTAACTGACATCAGTAATAGATGTCAGCAAGTCATGTGAAATATTGCTAAAATCATTGGGCTTGATGTTTGCTTAGGAGGAAACTTAGGAGATCAGATGTGTTTTGAAAGATCAGTTTTTATATATCAAATCCTAGAATTTGCTTTTCTTATGCCCCAGCAAGTCCCCTTAGTGACTTCAGTCTTCCCTACCTGATATCACTAAGCACCCCCTTGAGGTAAGACTGTATAGCATGGAAAGCATGCAGACTTTGCATCTGAATGACCTGGATTTGATCATAGGCTCTGCTCCAACTATTGCTGTGATTTTAGATAAGTTACTTAACCTTTTGCAACCTCAATTGCTTAATCTGTGAGATGATATTTGATCCTTACATTTTAGGGCTTCTGTAATGTCAGATGAAGTGGTGTTTGCACAGCACCAAGGAAGGCGTACTGAATCAGTAGTAGTACTAGCCCTGTGATACCAGTGAAGAATCGATAGCACTAAAATGTATGATCTTGAGTAGATCTTTATTATATTTTTGGCTTCAAACATTTCATCTCTTTATTCATTAAATAATAATAATTTACTGACTAACTCAACATGCAACTACAGCTAATGAGAAAAAAGTAACTAAAGAAGTGTTTCCTCTTTCTATTACTACTAGAAAATAAATATTTTATTTTTATTCATTTTGTAAATAGTTATTTAATTCTTGCTATATGCCAAGCACTGTTCTATGTAATTTATAAATATTAACTTATCTAGAACTCATAACTCTATGAGTAAGATGTTAGTCTTCCTATTTTACACACAAGAAATTGGCCAAAGGAGTTTAATAATGTGTTCAAGGCTACCCTTCTAGTTGGTAATGGAAGCAGTGTTATAACCTTTAATAGACTGGGTTCTGAGTCCTTGCTGTCCATTACTTTTAACATGCTCAATTAAGGAAAATGCTTTTTTAAAGTATCCACAGGTGACTAATTCTAATTGTGCCACGTGCTATGAAAGAAATACACAGGGTTCAATAAAATGTGAATGGAAAAATCTGTCCAAAAACGACTGTGTGAAGACCTATTATACTCTGTGTTCTATGAAGTCCATGATTCCTTGAATCTCCTAACTGAGCACTGCTCACCCTTGACAGTTCATTAAGAACTAGGAATTGAACAACTGCTCTTCTGAAAACTTACCTGCTAAGTCTTTTGCAAACAGAGAATAAATGGCTCAACTAACATCACAATGCAAATGTAACATTAATTTAGAAAAAAAATATTGTCCAGTCCATTGCCATCCTTCCAACATTCTCTTTGTAACAGAATGATCCACATCTTACAGTTACCAAAAAAGGTAATCAGGGATGCTGTGACTGTTGGTAACATGTTTGGTAACAAGTCCTTGTCCTAACTTGAGAGAGCCAATACCAAGAGGGAAATGTCACTCTAGGTTAAACCGCAATAAGGGTAGCTAATGCTGTCTTTTTCATTACTTTATGTGTTCAAGCACTTATTTTATTATCAATATGTTTTAAGTGATTTTTAGCAGAAAAGAAAATTAATCTTTCCCAGAAAGTAAACTTCTTTACAACAAACACTGGTCTGTCTGATTCACTATTTTATATAGTTTTCTGAAACAGTACTAGGCACATAGTAGGTGCTCAATAAATAATATTGAAATGCTGAATTTTGAAGAGGTTTTTCTTTTTGCTTATATCAATACTAGTCAACCAAGAAAGTCTGAATGAAATGCAGCCTAATGTGGTTAAACATTAGACACTATATTTGAATTGTAATTCAATCTTTGCCACCCAATTGGTGTTTTATCTGGGATGAACCACTGCATCTCCCTGTTTCTTTTCTCAGCTATAAAATATCAATTTTACCTCTAAAAGTGCAGGAGACGGACATCCCTTTGATGCCATGTTCTCAACTTTAGCTTGCCAAAGCTTTTAATTTTTTTTTAATGCAATTAACATATTTGTCTAGTGGTAGTGAGAAAAACATACAACAATGTACAAGCAAAACCAAAAATGCATGTATATTCTCTCTGGAAAGAGAATTTGAAGGTTTGACATGGTGAGCAAGGAACCCCAACTTATTCACTCTGCCCCTGACTAAAACACTGACTCACTATATGAGTAAACACACATAAAATGTGTCTTGGGTCAACCCTGGTTGACTCATAATCTGTGGTATAAGGTGAAGATCTGAGTTACCTTTGATCTTCTTGGAATATTTCAAAGAAGATAATACCCCATATGCCAGCAGAGCCCACTTGACTGCCACAGAGGACATACCAAACACCCATGATTCTGATTCATCGGAGGAGAAATTACAATAACAATGGGGTCTAAAATACCACTTTTAAACTTGCACCTGGGTCTACAGAAGCTGATAGAAGTTATACTCGGTTGTGCTGCTTCAAAGAAATAAGCACCTGGAAAGATGATATAGACTTGAAATAAATTAATCTACATCCTAATAGTATTAAACAAAGAAAACCAAATGGCAAGAGAAACTACTTTGTTTCCAATTTTATAACCATTTTCCTCCTTTGATTTTTATACTGTTATGGATTATAATGTTTAGAAGCAGACACTGAGCAGAGTTTGGGGTGGAGGATATTTATCAGGTGTTGACACTTGAGGAATGGAGGTGCTAGGACTAGGATTGGGCAAAGAGAGAAATCAAACTTTGAAACAAATCCAGCAAAGCTTTGGGCAAATGCAGAGGGAGCTCTACAGATGGTAGGTCAGGATAGTCCCTTGGTGAGTCAAAATGACTGGCCTTTGGCACCCCCCAGAGGTCAGTTCCTGGATATTGACTACCCCAGGGAAAGCATGACCTCATGCAGCTCCTATTGCTGAGGAGGACCCTGAAGGAGCCAAGTGCTAGAGGCTGTTTATGGTCAGCACTACCAGCCACAGGCAATATTCCTTCTCTGAAGCAAATATAGTCAGCAGATCTCCCTGTCTACCATGCATATCAAATGGTAAATATTTCTTAAGGAGAACAAGGGAAAATAAGGCCAAATTTTTAAGGAACAAACGTGATTGCTTTGAGAATAAAAATCCTATTAAATGATTTAGTATGAATGTCTACCTGGGATGCTAGTATGAAGCTTACTTTCTATAACCTTTCAATCTCTTGAAGGCAAGGACTCTTGTGTTTTATTCCAAACTATATTAAGGAATCATTAAACATTTATCTACTAACTAGAGGCCCAGTGCACAAATTTGTGCACTTGGGCAGGGGTCCCCCAGCTTGTATTGCAAGAAGGTGCAGGCCAGGCCATGGGACCCCACTGGTGAAAAATTGGAGCCGGGAGGGACGTGGGAGGTTGGCCAGCTGGGGAGGGACCACAGGAGGGCTCCAGGGCATGTCTGGCCTATCTCTCTCAGTCCCAATCCCAGCAGCAAGCTAACCTACCAGTTGGAGCATCTGCCTCCTGGTGGTCAGTGCACGTCATAGCGAGCGGTTGTGTGGCCTTAGCATATCATTAGCATAGTACGCTTTGGTTGAACGGATGACCCGACAGTTAGCATATTAGGCTTTTATTATATAGGATAGGCTGGCTCTTCTAATTCACTATTTCTTCAGGATAAAGATATAACTATATGTCTCGGCTGGCTAGATTTTACTGTAGATGAAGAGCCTGCCTTTATTGTGTGTGTGTATATATAATATGAATACATGTGAATGTAATATAAATATATGTACATGCATGTGTGAATTCACAAACATATATCTTACAAATTAAAACTAATTCATCAATGACATAGCAATATCTCTTTGGAAATCTTTACTTAGCTTACAGCAATATGCATCACAATCACAATACATACATCTCCTACCTGCAGTTTATTGTTTAATTTTTATATTTAATAAACTTTGATTTTTTTCAAAATGTGTCAGTATACAGAAGTTTTAGATCTTACAAGACATATAAATAAAGTTGAAAAGGCAATAAGAGCTCATTAGAAGCTGAAAGTAGTCAAATTTTAAGTATTCTTAGAGTTCAAGACAATTTGTATACATCAGTCCTCAACTACTCATTGATCAATTTATTTACTTTTCTTCTTAGACATTTTGCAAATTATGGTACCCAATTTTTGTCAGAATAGCAGAAACACTTACCTAACAAAGAGTATAGGAGGCTGTACTCTAACACTTTTAACTTTGAGGTGCTCACAATGTACCTCTGTCATTACTAATATGTTATACACAAGAGCTTTATTTTTCTTTTTAAAATGACTCTGTTTGTTTGTATGTGTCCAATAGAGACAAATAGAGTAAAAAAAAAAAGAAAGAGTTACTTTGGAAGAAAATCAAGAATTTTCTAGTTAAGTTCAAAATTGGGAAAGAATTCTTCATGTCAAATGTTGATGCTACTTTGCCTGGCTGTGAAGTGACTCTTTTATCTACTGGGTAGTGTTTATAGAGTTTAACTTCAGACTATAGTAAAAGCAACTCTCCTTTCCTTATTTATATGGTGTTAAATTGAAATCAATCCTCACCCTCTTAGATATTTTCTAATATTTTTAGAATAACTGTTACTTTTATGGGTTTTTTTCAGCACTCATGTGGTATAGTAAATGTTCTTGAATCTCTTGTGATCATTTTACAATTTAGTTAGACCAAATTACAGGAATAAAAATTACTATTTATACAGAATTATTGTAAAGGAGGTAAAACTTAAAAAAGGTTTACTTTTTTTTCAATGTCCCAAAACAAAAGAATATGTAGTGTAAATTCTAATTTTGGATACGCATAAACTAGGCATTACATGCACTATCATTCATGAGATACGTTAGAACATTTCATGTCAAGTACAAATTTATTATTAATGTAGTTCTGGCATCATCTACTTTTGATTAAATCATAAGATATTTGTGCACAAGTTTGAACACTTCTTGACTTTTTTTAGGTGTTTCATTATAGGTGTGTTGTTACTGTTGGGAATTTTCCCTTGAGAATGTTAACCTGATAGGAAATTTCAGCACTATGCATTCTGCATTCTAATGTTGATGAGTCTCCCCAAAAATCTGTCATTTCACTTTAAATACTGAACGACAGATTGCCTTTCTTCATATATTACTCAGAAGCAACTTAAGTCTGGCTCACATTTTATTGAAATAAACATCATACCAACTTTTATCATATGTTATGAAATTCAGGAAGTGGTGTTTTTGGCCTGCAGCATTTCTTTCTCAGCCACTCATATTCTCTTCAACGTCCTCCCTCAACTTTCCAAATCATAACTGGCAACAGATCAATGAAAATATCATTGTTTATATAGCAACACTCCTTTAGGCATAATCAGCATTTAGTTACTAATTCAGGTAAAATAACAGGCCCATGAAAGATCTAAGACCAGGCCACCATTATGCAGTAATAAAGGCAGAGTCATCTGAAAGACATGAAAATGGACAGAGGCTGTACAATTGGTGGGGACGAAACCAAACACACATTGAAATCAGATGATGACTTGTTTTCAAGGCTATCAGTTTTTACTAAAAATGATCTAATGGTCCATGGTCAGGGTCCTTCCTAAGTCTTCAGACTTATCTCCTCTCACCCATGTTGACCTGCTTTCCAATTCTGAGAGGATCCAACCTCTTCCCGCCTCGGGACCTTCACATATGCTGCTCTTCATACATGGAATTCTCTCCTCACCACAGTTCGCTCAGGAGCTTGTTCCTTATGTTCCTATCTTCCTATCTCAATTTAAATGCTACTTCTTTCAGGTATCTTGTCTCACTACCCAATCTAGAGTAATGCCCACCAATATTATCTCCATAGTACCTTTTTTTCGTTTATTGTTATTACCACATTTGTAATCATATATTAACTTTTTTAAAACTTTAGAGTAAATGAAACTGTTAATGGAGGAGATAGGATATTTATATAACCAGTAAATGTCCATGCAACTGTTGCAAACAAAAAATCACAGTAAATAAAATAAAGCATGCCTCCCCAAGAAAAATTATTCACAGTTGATAAAAATGCTTCTTTTGTAGCCTGATTTTGCTCTTAGAACGTCATGAACATCTCAAATGAATTTCTGCAACAGGAACTTTAATGTAGCCTTATTTACTAAAGCAATAGACTATTATTGAATATCTTCTATTTTAGCATTTTTTGCTACTATAAAAATGCCTCACTGAATATGCATATAGATAAGTCTTTTGAATATGTGTATGTGTTTGTGTGGGTCAGTGTGTTGAGGGAGTTCTGGAACTTCTGTTTTGTTCTGTTGATCCATTAACTTCACTTCCAAAAATTCATTTTTAGCCCAGCTGGTATTGCTCAGGGATTGATCATTGACGTATGAAGCAGGTTGGAGGCTCAATCCCCAGTAGGGGACATGCAGGAGGCAGCCGATCACTGATTCTCTCTCTTCATTTTTTTTCTCTCTTTCCCTTCCTCTCTGAAATCCATAAAAATATTTTTAAAATAAATTTTGAGGATTTACATTGTATAAGAATACAGATGTACGTGTACAAGTTGCTGTTTTTGAACCTAGTTTATAACAACTAAAAAAAAAGGAAGCTGAATACACCTGACTAACCAAAATGAGTGAAAAAATAACAGATTCATATTGAAAAATGCCATGAAAGTATAAAAATGATGGTACACATGTATTTCTTTGACATATTCATTATAAAAGCAGGTTTTAAAAGAATATGACCTAATCCTATTTGGGAATAAAACATTTACGTTATAAATTTTGGAGGAGTATTTGGAAAAATATACAATAATATGTTAAGATAGATTATTGGCAGTTTGTAGGACTTCAGGTAAAATTTTAAATAATATTTGTCTTATTTAACTTTATCTGAATCCAATTATTCTATAGCATACTTGTTTAAATATGGGGAAACAAAGGGTTAAGAAAGTACCATCTTTTGTTTTTTAATCAATAGAATTTGTGTATATGGATGGGGGGGCTTAAACAGTATTTTATTGTTTCACAGTTCTGGAGGCTGAAGTTTAAGATCAAGGTGGAGGTAGGGCTGTCTTCCTATGAAGACTCTAGAGAAGAATCGTTAACTAGCCACTCTCTCAACTTCTGTTATTTCTGTGGCTCATAGAAACATGACTCCAGTCTTCACATGGTGTTGTCTCCATGTACATGTCTCTTTGTCCAAATTTTCCCTTTTTATGGGGTCCACCCTAATGACCTCATTTTAACTCAATTACTTCTAAGTAAGATCCTATCTGCAAATAAGGTCATATTCTGAGGTTCCAGAATCAAACTTTTTCTTTTTCAGGAATGCAATTCAACCCATTACATTTACTTCCCATTTTAGAAAATAGTATTTTGGGTTACATGAAATGTTATTTTTAAAATATAAACATTAATATGAGTAATTTTTCAAATAACAGGAAGTATCTTAGATGCTGCAAAACTTTTCTGAGTAATGTACCATGAACTTCATCCAACTTTTCTACCCAAATTTCTTGCCATATGAACTTGTTTCTCCTTGGGAGGCAGTAGCATTGAAGAGCATGAATAGACTATATCTAGTCTGATACTCAACTTTCAGTCTATGAAAGTTATTTCTAGCCTAGAACTTCGAACTATACTTAAGATAGTGTATGTTTTCAGAAATAACTTTATTTTATATGTAAAAGATTACCCTCTCCCATGTTTAGGTAGTGACTAAGAGGGCAGTCTACTTGAAAAGAACTTTTACAAGGCGCATACATTTTCTGTTAACTTTTTTCTTGTTAGTTATGTAGTGAATACAGCCCTACTTCTGAGCTCACAGCTATATCTTACATGTTATTGTCTCTCTTTCAAAAGTACTGCATGTGGTACACAATAAGAGCTGTGTAAATGTGTGTTGAAAGAACACACAAAAGCCCTAATCAGTTTGGCTCAGTGGACAGAGCCTGGGCCTGCAGACTGAAGGGTTGCAGGTTCGATTCCTGTCAAGGGCATGTACCTTGGTTGTGGGCACATCCCCAGTAGGGGGTGTGCAGGAGGCAGCCGATCAATGTTTCTCTCTCATCGATGTTTCTAACTCTCTATCCCTCTCCCTTCCTCTCTGTAAAAAAACAATAAAGTATATTTTTTAAAAAAAGAAAGAACACAGAAAAGAAAGAAATAAGTGGATAGACACATATAAGTAAGAAGCCACAGATTTTATCTGATCATCTATTCGTTAATTTACAGACTGAGCATTAATTTCAATGGTGAATCATATTAACAGAATAAAGAAAACTGTTCGCATCAATTATTTATTTGCAGCAGACAGTATTCTAAGTATTGAGGACCCGGTCATGAATATGATGAACTGAGTCCCTGGATCATGCAGCAGACATTCTAGTTGGGAGAGTCAGGTAATAAGTATTCAGACACACAAGGCACTTGCAGGTGATGATAAGCACTATGAAAAACATTTAATGAGTAATAGGAAAGAGTGTCATTTGGTTGGACATGCAGGGTTATTTTAGCTGAGTTACTCAGGGACAGACTCTTTGCAGGGTAACTTTGAGCTGAAGCTTAAATAGTTGGTACAAGTTCCTGCAACCTTCACATGTACAATACGGAAGTCGGTGTAGTCAATCCCTTTGAATAAACATACACTTAGTTAAATTTCTATGTTTTTCTCTCGGTGCTGTTATGGCCCCCTTCCCCTTCAATCCCACACAGCACCCACAGAGGGATCCACACATACCTTCCTGGGACTACTTCTTATTTTAGTCTTATTTAGAATATAATGATGATAGCCCAACACAAGGAGTATTTCTTTTTTGCACTGTGGCAGTGTTTTTCTTAGAAAACTGTATGGGAGTTACTATTAACCATGCTACTTATAATTATAGAGAAAAGTTAAAATAAGTTAGAAGAGAAGGTGAAAATAAATGAGGAAGATGTTTAAAAGCAACCATATATTTTCCTGCATTTGGCTCACAAGAAGATAGTCCTTCATATCTTATGGCCTCATGTGATATAACACTGCATGTCTTTGTCTGAGTTTCCAAATGATTTTGTAAAACAAATGACCTAACAGTACAAAAAAATTACATGAAGGCACAACTCCAATTACATAAACCCCATGGAGCGTCAACTCCTCCTTACATTATTTGTGGGTTATTGCCCCACCCCCACTCCCAACAGAAATTATACTGTGTTCAGCCAGAATACAATGAGATGAGACAGGAAGCATGAATGAAGAAGAATGAACCCCAAACAAGGTTTTCTTGGGAACTTGATGATTGAATATACTCTCATGCTCCTCAGTTTTAAGTTTCTCAACTATAAAATGAAAGTATATTAATGCATCTCTCCAAACGCTTCTATCATGAGATCACCCAACTCAAGAAGACTCAAAGTCTCCAGCATTTCCTCAGTTTCCTGGCCAATTTACTCAGTATATAATATGAATATGGATGCTTTTTTTCAGACCTGTTAGTCAGATTAGGGATTGGACCTCCAGAACATATAATAAGTTTACTTTTAACTATAGGGAACTTGGTCCAACTCTCTTTTTAAGAAAGACATAAAAGCTTCTCCATATTCTTGGTTATAATTATGTTAATCCCCTTTCCAAAGTGGGCCTTTCTCCTCAATGGCTCCTGATGAAGACATGTTATATTTGGGTAACAGTGAGTCATTATATTTGGCTCATTTTTCTTGGCTGTTTCTTCTTCAGTAGAACCATGCTGGAAAGTGCATGAAAAAAGTGGGTTTTAAATTCACCCTGATTCTGCACAGTCTTTTCCTCTGCACAAGATATAAATAATTCTTTCCTTTTAGGGTTGTTGTAATGATCAAATAAATATGATTTTACATCTTTGAGCAGCCATTTTCATCCTTGACAATATGCTGAGCCCTATTCAAATCCTTTTACATCTATCATCTGATCCAAATCCCCCGACAACCCTATGAAAAAGACTATGATTACCTTCCTTTCCAGATGTAGGATGCTTGGCCCACCATTATTATGAAAGGGCTCAGAAAAAGAACCCAGGCAGTCTGATACCAGAGCCAATGTACGTCATTGTATGTAGTAGGTGGCAATCTTCTGGCAGGGAAACCCAGATCAGTAAAGACAGCAGGTCTGAATGGGCAGACTCAGACAAACTAATAAAGTAAGATGAAGAAGATGTGCCTACAAAGTGTGGCAGTTAAGCCACCACATGGCAAGTGAGCTACCATGTTCTTGGTTAATACAATCAGATGGGCATCCAACTTATGATGAAACCAGTACTTCACTGTGAGGTCAGAATATAGGTATCAGACTATACCTGAGTAAAGAAGCTAGGAGTAGAGTCCTAACTTTGACAGAAAGGAATAAACATCACCAGTCAAATATAAACTGAGCCCAAAGGAAATGGGCAAATAATTGAATCTGGGCAGGGAAAGGGATAGGATTCAGCTATAGCCAGAGGGATGCCAAGAAAAGATCAGCTGAGGAACTGGAAGACTGGACATATGCATTGGCTTACGTACATTTCTTTGCATGTGCTGTTGACCCCAGAGGCCTCAGCATTTAAGTCTGATTACTGCTATCATGATCAAAAGCTTAGGTTTTACCAGGACATCTTCCAGGTTCAAGAGAAGAAAGCACTAGACTCTGACCCAGGGGTGGACACACTTTTTGACTCGAGGGCCACAATGGGTTCTTAAACTGGACCGGAGGGCCGGAACAAAAGCATGGATGGAGTGTTTGTGTGAACTAATATAAATTCAAAGTAAACATCATTACATAAAAGGGTACGGTCTTTTTTAGTTTTAGTTTTATTCATTTCAAACGGGCCGGATCCGGCCCACGGGCCATAGTTTGCCCACGGCTGCTCTGGCCTGTAGTTAATGGTCATAATGATTTGTAAATGATGGAAAGCAAACATCTTTATAACTGGATTAGTGTGCTAGGGCTGCCATAACAAAGTTCCACACACTGGATGGCTTAAAAAACAGAAATTTATTTTCTCACAATCCTGGATGCTAAAAGTCCAAGGTCAAGGTATTGTCATGGTTGGTTTCTTCTGAGACTTACAGACATCTGTCTTCTCCCTGTGTCTTTTCATGGTTCTTTTTCTATGAGTTTGTCTTAATCTCCGATTCTTATAAGACACTAGTCATCTTGGATTAGGATTCACCCTAATGACCTCATTATAATTTAACTACCTCTTAAAGGCCCTATTCAATCTCCAAATGTAGTCACATTCTGTGGTTCTGGGGGGTCAGTACTATAACATATGAATTTCAGGTAGACCAGATTCAGCCCCTAACAACATTGAATGCAAGTTTGTTGGTGAATGGCTAAGAGAGATATATCATTCCATTGTTCCACAAACCTCAGAGATCCTGAAAAGATTAGGCTATGTAAATAGCAATAATCATGTAATCATTTCTTCTATGGATAAAAAATTATACTCCTAATTTTTTAGTATCATAACATCTATCATTATGGTTCCCAGTACAGTTTTAAAATCGCCAAGGATAGAGGACAATGTGTGATTATTCACTTTAAACAAAACATTTTAGAGCTAATGTGGAGCCAGTTTTATGAGATGCAAAGATAGATATGGCTAGGCATGCATGTTTTAACAAAACAAGATTTCATTCTCTGTCCTCTCATTCTTAGACACTTCTGAAGTCAGAGAAATGAAATGGAAAGAAGCAAGGCAAATAAAATTATTAAAAATGAATATGTATTTGTGTCAGTGTCCCTGAGGTGTTTTTTTTTTTCTTTTTATGATAGGTAGATGTGCGTGAGAGAAATCACTTAGAAGCCTGCATGTTAAAACTTAACTCCTTTCTACTAAAGAACAAATAACTTCCACCTTTCAAAAAAGATTTCCTAAAAAAAAGAGAATAAACCACCTCCAGTGTTTGGGCTGGTGGATGGGACATAAGGTATCTTAAAATAAATTTTGAAAAATATACCACATTTTGGTTTTCATCAATTCCAAGTATAACTTACCAGGCATTCTCTTCAGCGTATGTTTAAATCCATGTGTATCTCAATGAAAATCCAATCCATATGTTTCTGATTCATTTACACTTAGATCATCAAAATATTGTTTTGCAAGAGCTATTTGAAGTCCAAAAAGCTTTTTTTTTTTCTTAGAAACAGGAAATCGGTTTTTGCCAAGTGTAAACAAACACATTCCCCTACTCCCCGTGCTCATATTTTAATTGGAAATTTAGGAGAAAGAAGGTTAGAGAACTCTCTAAACCTGTCCAAAACCAAATTTATCCACTATATGGCATGGTACTGAAGTATGTTCTATGTTATTTATCTTTAATTTTTAACGGCCGTGTGTGTGTGTGTGTGTGTGTGTGTGTGTGTAAACTTCTCCATAACCAGTCTACATGTTTAAATTAAGCTTTCTGAATTTACTTTAATTTTCATAGAATTATGTTTTTTATCTCAATCTTAAATTATTTCTGCTAGGAGGATATTGTGCTCAAGCATTTGCCTGATAGACTTTCAAATAAAATGGTACCCAGTTAGACTTTTCTCATGAACCTGTGAGTTTGGTCAGAGAAATGGCCCAAAAAAAAACACCACTACTTTGGGTGCTTGACTAAGATAAGTGGCTACATTGATGCCACACTTAGTTAATCATTGTTCTTATTTATATTCTCTAGAGATGCAGTCAAAGTTTGGTGAAAGTTGCCAAAATATTATAGAGTAAAACATCTATCTGATGCAATGGGACCCTTGATGGAACCCAGGGAATTAAACTCAAACAAAAGGGACCCAGAACCATCAGCCTGTTATAGGAATCCCTATTGTGCACAAAAGACCTGTTATTATTTGGTATTTAGAAGCACTATTTCTGAACTTCACCAATTTGTAAAGAGATGACTATCTGTCCATCTCTATGAATACTTAAGGCAAGAAGTAGATACACATGAATGTGCCAGTACCAAGGACTGGTCAAGTGGGATGGTGACTCAAGGTAATGATCAAGTAGGTGAGTAACCAGCTCAAAAGCACCAGAGGCTGGGTACAGACTCTGACCCTGAAAAATATTTGTAGTTAAAACCAAAGAGCAAATGAAGGTCTTGAATCACTAGATAACACTAAAAGTAGGTAATCCTCTAAGAGCAGAAATAGAATGTGAGAGGGTGGGATGGAAGCTGAAATGAAGCAAGAAGATTTAAGGCCTTTATCTGTGAACAGTCTAGGATGGCAATAGACAACCGTTCCCTTACTGGTGGCAGCCATGTGGTTATAGATGGGTTACCTTGGCTTAAAAATCTAGGCAGGTGCCTAACCGGTTTGGCTCAGTGGATAGAGCGTCGGCCTGCGGACTGAGGGGTCCCAGGTTCGATTCCGGTCAAGGGCATGTACCTTGGTTGCGGGCACATCCCCAGTGGGGGGCGTGCAGGAGGCAGCTGATCGATCTCTCTCATCAATGTTTCTAACTCTCTATCCCTCTCCCTTCTTCTCTGTAAAAAATCAATAAAAAAAACATTTAAAAAAAACCTAGGCAGGTAATCCATGTAAATCAGATGCTTATATTAGCCTCCTTCCTAAGTAAACCAAATATTCTTTCCCCTACCGGCCTCAAAAGAACATCCTATGCTGGACATAGCATGTGATATAGGAATGGGATATTGAATACTAGAGTGTAACTCAACATCTAGACCATAGGTGGGCAACCCCTGGCATGCGTGCCATACATGACACGCCAGTAACTTTTGCTGGCACACGAAACCCTCTCTTATAATTTTCCATTTACAATTTTTTTCTTAATATCGACTTTTTTATTTTTCAGATAAATTCAGTGTAGGTGCATCTTAGATAAATAAATAATTTTACATAACAAGTTATCTTAAAGACCATAGACATGGATTGATGAGAGAGGGGAAGAGCAATTTCTATGCCTCTGCCTTAACTCTCCCTGCCTTCCTAGATCCGACCAGTGTTTTGGTTTCATCCACATACGCTTGTGAATCTTTGTTCTCAGTGATGAATTTTGTTAAGTCTCGTAATAGGAGTGGCCTGACGGATGAAAGTAGTAGCTCGTGCATATCTCTGAAGGTCACGAAATATAAACCTGATGTAAAATCTCTGTCATCAGTGATGCAGCAGCAAAAGTCTCACTGATAATATCAAACAGAGTCATAAAGTTTTCTGTCGGACTATCAGTGTACATGTATACATTAAAAAATAAATGTATTTTTCATCACCATATACTGTGTTTTTGTCGCTTGAATGAATTTTATTATTTCTTCAAGGTTCTTCACATACGTACACGTTAAGAGATATCAAGTAGGCGTAACATGTTCTCAAAAAATTAGGGTTGGCACGCAGAAGAATTTTGAGTCAGAGACTTTGCTGGTTTTGGCACACATTCACAAAATGGTTGCCCACCCCTGACCTAGACCATGGCTCAAATCAAAGTCCAGTAACCAGTTATTCTGAGGGTTCTTTAGGGATTTAAATGAAAACATAATAATGAAATAGAAACTCCATGCTATTCATAAAATTCAAATTCGACACTTTATTAAGCTGACACCTATTACATTTGGTCAAAATAGCAGATGAATTAGGTTGTACCTATTGCCTGTTGAGATACCTATAAAGACATATACCTAAAAAAAAAAGATGTCAACTCATGAATGGGGATAGCAGTACTTGTTTTTTAGTAAATATACTAATCAGATGAGAGCTGTATTTAATCTCCATTGCCAAAGAATCTGGAAAAAATAATGGTTTGTGGAATAGTGACACATCAAGCAGGCATGGCCTCATGATTGGGTTCAGCATGTGCCCAGATACTTAGACCAAGCCAGGTCACTTATTAATTCCAAGGGCTGGAAGGACTTTGGAAATCATGAAATTCAATGCTTGATTACTACCTAGATTATCTAGCTTTGCTTCAACACTCGCACTGGGACTACAAACTACTGATATAGATTCTCCTAAGATAGGCCATTCTGGGAAAACCAAATGGTTATAAAGTTCTTCCTTGTTTGAACTAAATTATATTTTCCTCTAGTTACCCTGCATTGATCCTGGGTCTGTCCTTTTTAGGTCTAACCAGAATAAATCACAAAAAAAGAGAACACTAGTTTTGTGTTTTGTTTTATTCCCTTTGTTTATGTTCAGCGTCTCAGATATTTGTGGATGCTGTCACAACCCCTTTAATCTACCCCAGGTCCATAAATATTGACTCATGTTTTCTAATTGCTTCTAATCTTCTCATTTGGCCACTGTCCTCTGGCTAGACATGCTCCATTTGCTCATGTTCCTGCCCAACTCTTCATGGTACTCCCATAACTTATATAACTTCCAAGAATTCTCTCACACCAGGGATGTCTTTGGACTGGTCAGATCACCTTCTAATCTCATATTCCCAGTTCTTTGTAACAGAATTCTACTTCTGACCCAATCTCTACTGATTTCTAAGCAGAAGCAATGTGTCAAGTTTTCAGCACCAAAGTTTGCTTGCCCTATCACGTGTCCAGTTTTAAAGGTCTGTGATTCATGACTCACAATTAGCAAAATCAGACAAAGATCCCTCTCAACAACTTTTGAGATTCATGTCACTGAACTTTTGATATTCACATTACTGCTTAGAAGAACATGTTATCTAGATAGCAGAGACCGAGTTTAATTTTAAGTCCATTAGATAGTAGCCTTAAATTGAACTCAGGCTAAAATGAATGGTGATGCAATAGCTATATCCTTAAATTACTGTGTGTCCAGATGTGTTCCTACTCTGTTTAACGTGTTTTAGATGAGCTACGGATGGGTCAGAACTATTTTCTCATTATCACCTTGTCAAACTAATCATGTCAGGCTCTTACATTCTTAATTATGCAAAAATAGCAGATTGAAGTTCTATGCACTAACATACTAGTATACAAGGCAGGGCTTTATTAGGCCTCCTAATCTAATGAATGCCATCTGTGGATGCTCACAAATAATTTTTCAATTGGTTGTAGTGCTTGTTGATTTTCTCCTCTTTAATTTTTAGACTGCACTCAGAGAATATTTTTTGTGGTGGTCTGGTGAAATGCCAACTTCAGAAGTTATTGTACAGCATTTTGGTCACTGCTGAAGGAAAGAACTTTATAATACTTTATTTTTATCCTTTAAAAATATAATCAAAACCTTTCCACTACTTCTTCTGTATCTTTTTTCTCTTAATTTCTCCTATATGCTTTGGGGGAGGGGCAAGTTATTAACTCTCCTTTGCATGCAAGTAGTTAGGTTTGAATTTTTTTTTCCTTGGGAAGTGTCATGTTTCTTGTAGCAATGATCATATCATCATTTACTCCAAGGACTGTTGGCTCAAATGGCAGAGTGACCTTAGGAGTAACTTAGGATTGGTCTCAAAGCAAATTCTGTTTTCTGTAAAATTTACAATTTGTAATTGAAGGCTTCTATGAAACACACTTCTGCTTAAAAATTAAGTATCCTTTCTTAAAAGAATTCTTGAAGCAGATTAATAGTGACTTCATAACACTCATAATTGGGACCAAAATAAAGGCACATGCCTTACTTGAATACAACTTGAATTGATCCTTAAAAACTATAGAAAGAGCCAAGATTCAATCTGGAAAGGATTTAAGAAGATTTGGTTTATATTTAAGAAAAAGGATAATTATTTTGCTCTCTCTCTCCCTCTTTCTCACTCTGTGTGTGTGTGTGTGTGTGTGTGTGTGTGTGTTTGTCTGTGTGTCTGTGTGTTTGCACTGGTTTTCTCCACCCCTTCCCAAGAAGCCAATGAAACCATGAGGACATAGGGAAAAATATTAAAGTACACCACAAGATGTTAAAAAAGAAACCATGTTTTGCATTTTAGACAAGATTCTATTCAAGTCTTTTGAAAACATGCATTTTAAGTCTGGCTCTTCTCCAAAAAGTGAAGAAAGATTAAAGTAATATACTTACTGAATGCAAAAATATAGAGCTAAGGAAAGGGTGACATTCAGCTATAATCAGATATTGGGTTTTGATATGTGACTTTAAATTTCCTGCTTAAAACTGAAAACCTATGTGCTCTTTACAGGAAAGGGAGGGTTCCTTTATTTAAATTAAAAACCTGTGTTCTGTTAAATGTCTCTTGGGGTTTCAGCTTCTCTGGGGGAATACAGGTTTGGGATACTTCATGTTTCAAAAAATATATTTTTGATATTTCATTTTACATAAATCTTTAATTTGTGACAAAGTCATTCAATCTCAAAATTGCATTTTTTTTCTGTAAAATTTGTCCTGATTCTGCTAAGCCTTACACAAAGAGAAGATCATTCAAATCTGCCAGCCATGAAAAGAGCAAGTGGGCAGACACTCATATTTTTGTGGAGCTTGGAAAAGAAAGAAAGTCGAAGAGGGAAGGGCTTTATTTAAAGACTAGAGGCCCAGTGCACAAAAATTTGTGCACTCGGGGGTCCCTCAGCCCAGCCTGTGCCCTCTCGCAGTCTGGGACCCCTCAGGGGATGTCCACCTGCTGGCTTAGGCCTGCTCCCCGGGGGATTGTGCCTAAGCTGGCAGTGATACATCCCTTGGGGGATGTCCACTTGCTAGTGGGCCAAAGCTGCAGTTGAACATCCACAGAGCTGCTGAGGAGGCAGGAGAGGCTCCCACCATCGCCAATGTGATGCCTTCAGCCTGGCTTGTGGCTGAGCAGAGCTCCCTCTGTGGGAGTGCACTGACTACCAGGGGGCAGCTCCTGCATTGAGCATCTGCCCCCTGGCGGTCAGTGTATATCATAGTGACCAGTCATTCCCAGTCGTTCTGCTGTTAGGGTCAATTTGCACATTACCGCCCTAACAGGTTTGGATCAGTGGATAGAGCATCAGCCTGCGGACTGAAGGGTCCCAGGTTCGATTCTCGTCAAGGGCATGTACTCTGGTTGCGTACACATCCCCAGTAGGGGGTGTGCAGGAGGCAGCTGATCGAAGTTTCGCTCTCATCGATGTTTCTAACTCTCTATCCCTCTCCCTTCCTCTCTGTAAAAAATCAATAAAATATATTTGGGAAAAAAAATTGCATGTGCATATTACCCTTTTATTATATAGGATAGAAGCCTGGTGCACGGGTGGGAGCCAGCTGGCTTGCCCTGAAGGGTGTCCCAGATCAGGGTGGGCAGGGGACCCCAGCTCCCTACGATCGCCCATGCCACCCATGCAGCCTCAGCCCGCAGCTGCAGCCTCCCCCAATCGTGGGCTCCGCCCCTGCCCGGGCCTAAGGCCTCTGGCCGAGGCATTAGGCCTGGGCAGGGGACCCCCCAAGCTGCAGCCGCCCCCCCGATCGTGGACTCTGCCCCTGCCCCCGGCCTAACGCCTTTGGCTGAGGCGTTAGGCAAGGGCAGCGGGGAGCCCAAGCTGCAGCCACCCCCTCTATCGTGGGCTCCGCCCCTGCCCGGGCCTTACACCTCTGGCCGAGGCGTTGGGCCCGGGCAGCGGGGACCCCCAGCTGCAGCCGCCCCTGCCCCGGCCTAACGCCTCCTCTGGCCGAGGCGTTAGGCCCGGGCAGGGGACCCTCGCTGCAGCCGCCCCCTGATCGTGGGCTCCGCCCCTTCCCTGGCCTTATGCCTCTGGCTGAGGCGTTGGGCCGGGGCAGTGGGGACCCCCAGCTGCAGCCGCCCCTGCCCAGCCTAACGCCTCTGGCCAAGTCGTTAGGCCCAGGCAGGGGACCCCCCCAGCTGCAGCCACCCCCCAATCGTGAGCTCCGCCCCTTCCCGGGTCTAATGCCTTTGGCCAGGTGTTAGGCCCAGGCAGGGGACCCCCCAAGCTGCAGCCACCCCCCGATCGTGGGCTCCACCCCTTCCCTGGCCTTATGCCTCTGGCTGAGGCGTTGGGCCGGGGCAGTGGGGACCCCCAGCTGCAGCCGCCCCTGCCCAGCCTAACGCCTCTGGCCGAGTCGTTAGGCCCAGGCAGGGGACCCCCCCAGCTGCAGCCACCCCCCAATCGTGAGCTCCGCCCCTTCCCGGGTCTAATGCCTTTGGCCAGGCGTTAGGCCCAGGCAGCAGGGACCCCCAGCTGCAGCCGCCCCAATCGTGGGCTCCGCCCCTGCCAGGCTGCAGCCGCCCCCCGATGGTGCGCTCCGCCCCTGCCCGGGCCTTTCGCCTCTGGCCGAGGCGTTAGGCCCGGGCAGCAGGGACCCCCAGTTGCAGCAGCCCCCCCAACCCAGCTCAACCGCTCCCTGATAGTGGGCTCCGGGCAGCGGACGACAGCTGCAGCCACCCCAGGATCGCAGGCTCTGCCCCTGCCCAGCTCCCATCGCTGGCTCCACCCCTACTTCCCACTATCACTGGCCAGTGCGGCAAAGGCCAGGATTCTCCAATCATGGCTGGGGGGCCGCCTTTGCCCTGTCCCCCGTCTCTTAGCTCCCCCCTGGGTTTCCGATCACTGTCAGTGCCAGGGGGCTTCTTCTGTGCTTTCCCTTTTGCCTTCCTGCATTGTGCCTACATATGCAAATTAACTGCCATCTTTGTTGACAGTTAACCGCCATCTTGGCTGGTGATTAATTTGCATATCTTGCTAATTAGCCAATGGGAAGGGTAGCGGTCGTACGCCAATTACCATTTTTCTCTTTTATTATGTAGATGGCAGTTTGAACATGTACGTTTAATTAAACTCCCTCCCCAGATCCCCTTTTGCCACGTAAAGTAACATATTTATAGGTTCCAAGAATTAGTACAGGGACATCTTTGGGGAGCTGTTTTTCTGTCTACTGCAAGGATTTTAAAAAGGAATTATCTTCAGTAATCCAGAAAAGGGATCCTATTTGCCTAAAATGAGCAGTAAGGAGAAAGGACAAATGTACTAACTCTGGAAATATTTTGAAATTAATGCACTCATCACTGGAGGATTAGTTGGCTATGGAGATTGCAGGAAGAGGAACATTAAAATATAATGCACATTTCCGTATTGAATGACTGAATGGTGGTGGAGCTATTCCTTAAAAATCAGAATCATAGGAAAAAGATCAAACTTGAGGAAAGACAAATATAGTTTAGGGCATGAAATAAGTCAGGAACCAAGAAGATTTTTAGGTAAAAGTTTCAAGATAAATCTCGGTTGAATTTGGAGATTTGGGAATTACTAGCCATTGTAAATGAAATCATTACATTCAATAAAATCACTAACAGAAAATGTGTAGAGAAAGAATGGAACAATTTAGAGTATAATTCAGATATATTTATATTTCCATGATAGGCAGAGAAAAGGAGAGTGAAAAAAGACTAAAGACTGGATGAAGATTAGATGAGAAACCAGGAAACCAAGAAGAAAGAAAGAAGACAGTGAGGAGTGTCTAATATTAGAGGGCTAATGTTTGTGTCATAGTACTAGGATTAGTATTTATGTAAGAAGAGCTTAAATTAGATTGCATTAATAATGTAAAAAAGTAATTGCCACAGAATGCCCCATATCCAGGAAATAAGCATTTATTAATTAGTCCTGGAGGTCCCAAATTTTTAAAGCCCATTTATTGGTCCTAAATAGGAAAGGGCTTTTCTATTCTTTCTACTCATTTTCTAAATAGTTTTATAAAAAGTTGTTTTCTGCTATACTCTTCCCATTTTTAAAACAGACACAAGAATAGATTTGTGCTAAGAACTTGAAAAAATGTGTAAATTGTATAAGAAATTTGTCTGTAAAAATTCAAATATATAGACTAGGAGATCTAGTGTAAAATTTCTATCAACTGCCTTGTATAATTTTCACTTTTATCTTTTCAAATTAGCCCAATTTAAATTTTTCTTCCAAAATTACATGCCAAATCACATTAGGATGTACCTGCTTTCTTCCCCTATGTTTAAAATCAATTGAATAATTATTCCAGGAATTGAGCACTCACTGGGGCCAACATTGTGCTGAGAACCATGTTGACTATTTCAATGAACAAGGTCTATGGCTTTGCCTAAGGTTGCTGATACCTAGCTGGCTAACCCTGACACAACATTTGGTTTTCAAGTGTCTTATGTACATGACTTAATATAAATATAGAAGTCAAGGCATTGCAATCAAAAGCCAGCTAGCATCTAATCATATTTTGCCATATAACAGTAAATTTTGAATTAAAATAATATAGTAAAATTTTTAAAGGGCCTAGGTTGAAGCATTTCAAACAATTATTTATTTCCCAAATTATAAACAACATCCTATATAATAAAAGACTAATATGCAAATCGACTGAACAGCAGAATGACTGGTCACTATGAAGTGCACTGACCACCAGGGGGCAGATGCTTAACGCAGGAGCTGCCCCCTGGTAGTCAGTGCACTCCCACAGGGGAAGTGCAGTTCAGCCAGAAGCCCTGAGGCGGGCTCATGGCTGGTGAGCGCTGCCACAGTGGCAGGAGCCTCTCCCGCCTCTGCGGCAGCATTAAGGATGTCTGACTGCCATCAATTGGACATCCCTCAATGGCTCCCGGACTGCAAGAGGCGCAGGCTGAGCTGAGGGGCCCCCCTCTCCCCCCGACTCCCACCCCCACCCCCACACACACACACTCCTGAGTGCACAAATTTCATGCACCGGGCCTCTAGTTATTTATAAAGCTATTCTATTGTAGAATCCTAGTTAGTCTAATAGTAAATGGATGTGTGAATTTTTATTCTAGTAATTCAGCTATTTTAAGTGGCAGACATAGTGTGTTAAATTTTGTGAAAAGACTATTTCTATATAAAATAGTTCTTGACTTTTAGTTTTCAATGAAAAAAAATGTGCTTAGCTGAAACTCTTTTTTATAAAGTTATATTGATTCTTTGGGAAATTTGCAATCCTGATATTTAGAAGTTAGACATTTTCTTTGAATTTTTGTTCTTTAACAGAACTACTATTATTATAAGTAATAACAAAGAATAGCTATCATTATTACTATGAAGAATAACATAACAACTGATTTAATGGCCCTGGCCAATGTGGCTTAGTTGGTTGAGCATTGTCCCATGCACCAAAATGTCTCTGGTTCAATTCCCAGTCAGTGCACATGCCCAGGTTGTGGGCTGGATCCCCAGTAGGATTCATGCAGGAGGCAGCCTCTCTCTCCCTACCTTGCTCTCTAAAAATCAATAAAGACATATTTAAACACATTTAATATATGAAGATGAACATAAAGATCAGTCATTTGACCTTGAAAAGAGGTGAGTGAGTAGAAGCTGAGGTTGGTAGAGTTATATATATTAAAGCATTTTCTATTTGGAAAAATACTGCCTCTTCCCATTGGCTGACTTCTTAAGTCATTGCCATTTGGCATGTAGTGTGGTCTCCTTCAACCATAAGTGCCAAGTCATTATTCTTATTCACCAGGTTTTGTAAGTGATATTGAGATTCCAAGTTATGACAGTTCTACGTAAATAAATAAATAAATAAGTACACATACACATATGTGTGTGTATGTATATATACACATATATCATATATATGATGTATAAGATATATATTTATACATATGTAAATATGCTTTATATATGTATGTGTATATATAACATAACATATAGTCACATATTTTATATATATTCTTCTTATACATTTGTATTATTATATATTTATTTATAATATAGTAATATATTATTATTGTATATATATTTTATATTATACTAGAAGCACGGTGCATGAAATACGTGCAAGGGTGTGGTCCCTAGGCCTGGCTGGTGATCAAAACGTGAGCATCTGGCATGGAAGGGCAGGTCCCGGCTGACCTCTGAGTCCTGGGTAGCACCTGGGCCCCTGGGCCCCCGCGTGCTCCCCTCCGCCTGAGTCACAGTGCCCAAGTCCCCATGTAGAGATGTGGTGAATGCAGCTGGATGCCGCAGGCCAGGGCACAGCGTGGACCTCTGGGCCACCCAGTGGCACCACATGGAAGCCAGGTGGGCAGCACACTCTCTCCCTCCAGCCTCGCAGACCAGCTCCTGCACAAACACACGGGGAACCCGACCGTCCTCTGGGGTCCTGGTGGCTGTGGGCTGGCTCCTCACAGGTGCCCAGCACCTGAGCACGGGGGCCTGCAAGCCCTGGCATCCTGGGGGAGGGTAGCAGGAGGAGCGAGCTTGGCAGACACCCCGCATTCTCACCACACCTCCATCCCCATCACCCCCCCCCCCCAGGTAGCCAGTGAGAGGTCACAGCGCATCACTGATGCCCACCATGTTCCGTTCCACCTCCTTGTGATCAGCACATGTCATAGTGAGTGGTCAAACTCTTGGTCAAATGACCACCCGAGGGGACAATTTGCATATTAGGCTTTTATTATATAGGATATCCTATAACATATGCTCTAAATTGAGAGATTTTCTTGTGTTTATCTTTCTGAATTATGTTAAGAAAATGATTCACTGGCTGGAATTTAAAATTCTTCAGTTGGTTCAAGTGGTGTAATCCCTCTATCTCTTCTTCCCCAATCCACTGAGTCAACACTCAAATAATTTTTAAAGGGAGACTAAGTGAGGATCTGGAATCCTGACAGACATCAACTTGAAAAGGGTTTGAAAGTGGAAAGAAGTCAAGGTATTACTTAATAATAGATGGAAGAGAAGGGATCAATGGCAGAGGGATCACAGTAAGTTTCATTCAATTGCAAGTTTTAGCCATTTAAGACTCTATGGTGGGAAGAACCTCCCAGATCAATCTTTCCGTCCCTCTGCCTCTGGGCAGAACCATGCCAGGTCATTCCAGACTTCTGATGCTACTTCCTTTAGGATGACTCTGAAACTGAGGGCTGCCCAAAGGTACACCAACTGAATTCCTAATGACTCATGAACTTCAGAGTCATCATGTGGTTGTCATTTTTAGATGAATTAGCACCTTTTAAACCACATCCTATTTTACTACATTTCTCATTGTCAGTTAATTATAACTAATAGGAAGAGCCTAAGTCATACATAATTTCATTATATAAAGTATTAAAAGAAATAAGCCAGACACATTATCCTGGCTGTAGAAATTATAATAGTAGGATTTGTTTCAGAGACAAGCTACGTAAAAATGCTTAAATGTTAAACTTAGCCCAGACTACTTAAAAACAAGAGAAAAATTAATCAGTCACATTTTCACTAGTAAGAATTAGAAGATCTTAATAAAGGGATTTATTTTTTAAACAGATGCACATGAAAAATGCTATAACTTAACAAAGGAAGAGCATGGGTTTCAGTATTTTTATTTGTGTTAAATGTTTTAAAGAGAAAAAAATAGGACAGTCAAGATTCTATCTCATCTATCTGCCTACCATCTTTATATCTATCTACTTTTATATGCATGCATTTCTTTTAAATTTTAGGATAACTATTGCTTTGTGTGTGTGTATACCCTCACCAGCACTTGACCTTATTTACTAAATAATTTATTTAAATCAATAGAGTCTATTTTTTATAAGCAGTTTTAGGTTTACAGAAAAATTAAATGGCAGTTCTCACATGCCTACCCATTCTTCCTGGTACTAACACTATTGGTATTTTGGATTTGGCCCATTCTAATAGGCTCATAGTTTTATCTCATTATTGTTTTAATTTGTAACTTCCTGGTGATATCTGGAAGTTATGTTTATCATATGTTTATTAGCTAAACTAATAAACTGGAGGAATGATAGCCTCTCTGTATATCTTCTTTGGTGAATTCTCTATTTAGATCTTTTGCCCACTTTTGAATGGCTGTTGGTTTTCATGTTGAGACTGCATATATGGGCCTTTAGTGATGTGATAAAGTATGTGAGCTGGGTGAGGACATTCTATGGTCCTAGGATTATGTCATTCTCTTAGTAGGCTGGTCTGTACTCCTGCACTGTTACCTCCACAAGTGCTTCTTATTCCCCTTCCTTTTCATTGACCTTAGAGAGGGAGCAAGGGGAGAGAGAGAGAGAGAGAGAAAAACATCGATGTGAGAGAGACATATTGGATGGCTGCCTCGTATATGCATCCCAACCAGGGATGGAACCCACAACCTAGGCATGTGCCCTGACTGGCTGGCATTGGGCACCCAATTTCCATTGCACAGGATGACACTCCAACCAACTGAGTCACACTGGCCAGGTCTCATTCTCCTTTTTACAGGTTCTTAGGTAGAATTGGAGTTGAGTATTTCCCTACCCTCAGGTAAGTTAAGCTCTGCGAAAACCTCAGTAGGTGATGCTCTGGTGAAATAGTTCTTCTTGAGGACAGGCCTTGTTAAGAACAGACCTGGGCATATTTCAAACACTTACTTTTTCCTCCCCTTGCTGGAAGCACAAAGGGATTTCTGTCTGATCTTCACTGTGAGAATTTAGTAGCGCTCCTGGAGGTGAAACTCACAAATTTGTGGGGCCCCTATAAATCAGGTCTCTGTAGAATTTTGGACTCTCTGACTTGTCTACACAGAGCCTCCTGCAACTTGTCAATGATAGTTTAGGTTTCCCTATCTAGTACTGGTCTCCACAAAGGTTCCTGCTCCTGCATTTTGACTCAGATAAATTGTAATTCTTTGCATCTTCCTGTCTTTCCAATTTGGAGGAAGCGACTTGCTGTGTGACCTTAATTCTCTCACAGACAGATCTAAGAAGAGTCATTAATTTTCAGAGTTGTTTCTTGGGAGGATTGAAGGGACAATCTCCAAGTTCCTTACATGCTGGGCCAGAAACTGGATATTCACCCAAAATTTGTTTATATTAGTCAATCTTCAAAACTTAAACCTGGTCTCCCATTGGCCTTGTTAATGGTCTCCCATTTATACATGCTGTTTTCATTCCCTCACAAATTTTTTTATTTTCTTGTTATCAATATTTTTTTTTTGCTTTTCAATGATAATAAAGTGAGAATTTTGTAAAGAAAAGCCTATTGTCATTGGCATGTATTTTTGTCAATCAGTATCATTCAAATGTTTTATTATCAAAGGCTCAGGGTCTCTCAAGATGATGTATATTTTCTCTGAGTGAGTTTTAATATTTTCAGTTTTTTATGAAATATATATGTGCTGCCCTAGCCGGTTTGGCTCTGTGGATAGAGCTTTGGTCTGCGACTGAAGCATCCTGGGTTCAATTCCAATCAAGGACAGGTACTTTGGTTGCAGACTCGATTGCTGGCCCTAGTCCAGGGGTGCCTGCGGGAGGCAACCAATAGGTATATTTATTTCATATCAATGTTTTTCTCTCTCTTTCTCTCCCACTACCTTCCTCTCTCTCTAAAAATCAATGGAAAAATACCCTTGGGGGAGAATATATATTTATATAGTTGTTCTATAAATCTACCCAAGACATAGAAACACTTGGACAACAGATAAAACCTAAGTCTGATATGACTAACTAACCTAAATTAATGAACTTGTAAGTTTACAGTAAAATTATAATCATGATGTAGTAAAAAAATGATATTGTAAATATGTATTCATTTCCTGTATTCAATTATATTGCTATAATTGATCACTCTGATTGCTGTGTCTGCTAATTGAACTATATTTTAAAATATATACACGTTCTATGGAATAGTAAAAACTGTGAACTATATAGATGATGACATAATTATACATCTAGTTTTCTTATAAATGAGTTTTAAATCCCAGCATTCATATTTTTGTCCAATTGTAGTCTCTATGTCAACACTTCCTCTTCAAACAGCATGTTTTTCTTAGCTGGAATTTCACAACTTCACATTCACTCACTCACTTTACGAGTGAGGATAATAAATATGATATAGAGCTCAAGGTTATTCAATCTCCTGGTTTGTCTTTCCATTTGTAATGAAAAAGAAATAATAATAACTTTACCTAAAATGTATTAAGTAAAAGTGAACCTACTAATTAGTTGACAATGAACAAGGCAAAAAAAAAAGGAAAAGGAATTTTTCTCTGTTCCTTGCTCCCACCTATGCCATTACAAATGTACTTTTAACCATTTGATAATTAAATAAACACCTCTTACCTAGATGACTTCTTTAGGAAGCATTTTTTAGAAAACTTGAGAAATGCCATGTATACATGTTCAGTCACTACCATTTTTAAAAGTCACTGTGTTTAAAGCCAGAGCATAAGACACTATAGAGGTACCTCAAATGGATTTCCAAGTTGGTACAAATATTAAAGATTTTAAAACTTGATGACACCATCTTTGAACTTGTAATTTTCATCAATTGTCATGTGAAATAAATTAACTAAAAGCTGAATATATGGAGCAACTAAAATTACCAAAATATTGGCATGATATAAGAGGAAAGATCCTTCCTTCCCATTCAAAAGTCATTGAGAATCAATGAGAATACTCTCAGTTAAACAAAATCATGTCTTAGAATTAATGTGTATAAACATATACATTTTTACAATTTAATAAAAAATAGCTGATATTTTTGACATTATTATTCTTGTGTGTGTGTGTGTGTGTGTGTGTGTGTGATATCAACACTTATGAGACAGATAGCTAGTAAAGAAGCTTAGAGATGTTGATGATTTATAGTTTGTGCTACAAAGTTTTGCCATGGAAGGCAGTGGCATAACTGAACTATTGATTGCTGAATATAACCGTAGCACACAGATGACTTTGGTCTGTGGGAGTTCAGAGGGTTCAGTTTAAATGAAAACTTTATTATTGGAGCAAACAAATAGGTCTTTATATTAAGACAGACTCAACCAAAGGCATTCAGTCCTGCTCACCTTAAGTCATCTGGTTCAGCATTGAGTCAATTGTAGGCCAAATCTCCCCAGGAGTTATGCTTTGGACGTTTAGAACAGCAAAACAAAAATCATTCTGTCCACCTTGCTGATGGCACTTTCTAACAGCATGACCCAGGCACATGCCAGGCACTCAACAGTCCATAACGGTGAGTGCAAAGTCCCCTCTGTTCCCATATCAGTGGCCAGGTTCCCCCAGGCTTACCTCAAGTATGTCTGAACTGCTCCCATGCCAATCTCACTTTTTTTGTCTTGGATAATAATAACAATCAGAGTGAATGTTTACTTGGTCCTCATACTATGCCAGTCTCCTAACTGCTTTTTTAAAAATATATTTTTATTGATTTTAGAGAGGAAGGGAGAGGGATAGAGAGATAGAAACATCAATGATGAGAGAGAATCATTTATCAGTTGCTTCCTGCACGCCCCCCTCCCCCCCCCCACACACTGGGGATCGAGCCCGCAACCCAGGCATGTGCCCTTGACCAGAATCGAACTTGGGACTCTTCAGTCCGCAGGCCGACACTCTATCCATTGAGCCAAACCAGCTAGAGCCTAACTGCTTTTTATGTATAAACTCTTTTACTCTTCACAGCAACTCTATGAGGCAGATACTTTTATTTTTCACTCTTTTAAAGGTTAGCAATTATCTTTAAAAGGTTCTATTATGATCCCTTTATACAGATGTAGGTACTATTAGTATTTCCTTTGTACAGATGAGCATACTGTAGCACAGAGAGGTTAAGTTTCACAAATGTCACACAGGCTGGTAAGTAACAAAAGTAGGGTTTGAACCCAGGCATTCTGTTTCCTAAGTCCTTCCTCTTAACCACTTCAATATAAAGCTTTGTTTTGCCACTGGCCCTTGGAGATTGTTCAGATCTCCATGGGTATGAATTTCAGCTTTTCTGATCCAGAGACAGAGAAGCATCGATCAGACAGTCAAACCTCAGAGGGAAGGTAGTGGAGGAGGGGGTAAGGGGAAGCGATCAACCAAAGGACTTGTATGCATGCATATAACCCTAACCAATGGACACAGACAACAGGGGGGTGAGGGCATGAGTGGGGGCGTGGAGGAGCAATGGGGGGATAAGGACACATATGTAATACCTTAATCAATAAAGAAATTTTTAAAAAATCAGCTTTTCTAATATACTTGATTTGGCTCTTGATGTTCTTTTCCTTTTGGATGTCCATTAGACATCATCCTCTTGAAAATTTACCAGTCTTTTGTCTTTTTGTTGCTACAATCATAGTGTGTATGAATGTGTGTGTGTGTTCAAGTGTGTGTGTATATATGTGTGCATGAATGTGTATGTGAGTTAGGGTGGGAGGGGTATGGGATTTTGGAAAGCTACCTCTTACAAATACCAAGAACTCTAATAAACAACAGTTTAAGAGTATTGCCAAAGTTTATCCAATCTGTCACAGTCCAGACTCAAGCACAAGCCTTTAACCATTGTCTTGATATTTTCCTCTCAAAGCAAGAAAATCTGCTGGTTTCCCCTGCGCTGTGTATAACGCATAGGCCACCTGACATGTCTGCATTGAGAATTAAACATAAATTCAGGGAAAGTTCTGTCCCAGTGGGAAAATTATTTAAGGTTCTGTGAGCAGTTAAATAAGTGTGTAAACAAAGAAGTTGGATACTATTATCAGACGTTAAAATTTGCATTGTTTTATATGGTTTTAATTTTCAGTTTTACTCACAATTCATCACCCAGCCAGAGGCCTGCAAATGCAAATCTCGGCAAGCACAATAGCAGAAAGAAAACTCTGTACCCACAAGCATAGCGCACTATCTCTATCAGATCGGTATCCTTCCATATGCTTAGGTGAAAATAAGGTAAAAGAAGCCAGGGAATGATGTTTTAGGTATTCTAAAATAATAAAAATGTGATGGTTTACTGGCATTTTAAAAATGTTTTAAAGATGATTCAAAGCTGGAATACACAGATATAGAGAAATGCAGCTTAGCATTTGAATAAAATAATTGTATTATAATGAACCTATATTAAGCACTTAATACCATTTTAAGTGCTTTACATTTTTTAACTAATTTAGTCTTTATAACAAGCCTCTGAGAGAGTTTTGATGAGCCCCATTTTAAAAAACTGACAATGTGCTCTGCTAGATGGTGGGAAGTCAAGATTTAAACTGAAGCAACAGAGCTCGAAGTCCATGCTCTTAACTGCTGTAGCTCAAATTTCCTCCTCGAAAAACTTCAAACACTGATGTAGAGGGAAAGATCTGTTCTCCATGCTCCATGTTGCCATAAAAGGGAAGGAATATGAAAGTACAGGGGAAGCGCCTCCAGCCTATTTGTGCCTTTGCACACACTTGCCCAAGACTGGACGAATGATAGCCTCTCTGCAGGGCATTTTCCTTCTCCATCCCTCCTGGGGTCAGCTTGGCTACTGTGAAGGAAGCCTTAGGCTGTCCAGCATTTCTGCTGCTGATTGATGTGGAATTAAAAAAAAATAGCAAACTCGTCTAAAGCCATGATCTCGAATCAGCATGATTACTGACATTGTGCTTTTCCTGTGCTTAAAACCTATTTTCATTTTTCAATTGGTTCCAAACTTGGGAACAAAAGGAAGCATCCTAAAAAAGTAGTGCACTCTTGCCGTGGTTCTCATGTCCTCGAACATGTTCCTTCTTCTCTCATTCTTCAGGACCAGGCATTCCTGGAGAGTCAGCCAAATACACATTAGATAATTCTCTGTAACACAAATGGTTTATTTGGATGAAAGGAACTCCTATCTTAAATTTAAAAATATTTCAGGGGTTATTTGAATTCATTCTAATTCAGGTGAATTTCATCATTGTCATGTTTACTCTTGTGATTGCAGATGTGGTCTTCCAAAATTTTATTTATAACTAAAATTTTCACCTTCCAACAAATATACACTGCAACAGATGGTGACCACCTTGATTGTGGCCACATAGGTTAAAATATATGCATGTGGGTGCATGTGTGTCCATGAACCTAAGCCTGTGAAATCTTAATTTGCAATGAGAGCACTTGTCTGTTAAAACTTAACACAGGCACCCTTACAAAAACAGACCTTTAAAGCAATGGAAGACAGTCACTTTTTTTTTTTAACTCTTCACAGCTAAAGCAAATGCTTGTTTGATCTTCAGATTTGATCATTACTTTTATATATATTTATTGATGTCAGAGAGGAAAGGAGAGGGAGAAAGAGAGAAACATCAATGATGAGAGAGAATCATTGATCGGCTGCCTCCTGCACAGCCTCTCTGGGGATCGAGCCCAAAATCTGGGCATGTGCCCTGACTGGAAATCGAACCATGACCTCCTGGTTCATAGGTCGATGCTCAACCACTGAGGCATGCCGGTTGGGCTGCTTATTACTTTTATGTTTTTAAAATGTTTCTTAAATCTTCATCTGGTTTCTATATTCCTTCTGGAGTTCTATAAAATTTTCATGTCTTAGATTTTACGTTTTCTATCATCTTGGAGTTACAAGTTTTGCAGAGCTCCCTCTTCCTAAGTACTGCCTTTAGCATTGACCTGGCATTTTAATTAGATGACTGTTGTCTATAGGTAGAAAGATTAGAATGGGAAAGGTCACAGATCACCTCCAAGAACTTGTGAAAGTTCCCATATGATTTTGTCACCTTCATGATTACACAAAGGTATGTATGTGGATGCTTGATTCTTCCATAGCACACAGAAAATTAAAAGATTATAACTCAGTTATTAAGTCTTTTATTAATATATTAATATAGTGCTTAAGTCCTATTATAATGAAAATGTGAATTTTCCATGAACAACCAAAGAACCGTGTACAGCATCATGGTGTCTGATTCTAGAGAACTCTGGGCTTATAAAGTAGGTCGTTGGCAGGACCCACCTCATGGACATCACACAGGGTCTATATTGGGCTTGGTTTATGCTCTGTTCTCACCACTTAAAAATTCTTAATAATTCTGAACAAGGGGCACAGCACTTTCATTTTACAGTAGACCCTGGTTATGTAGCCGGTTCTGGGCTCAGAGCTTTACTACTTCCATTCTGCTGAAACTGTAATTCCTGGTATAAGTTGATTTTCCAGAGGCTAAGTCTTTTGGCAGCTGTGATTCCCAATGGACTCCCCTCTTGATTTCAGGAATCCAATATTACATTAGCAAAGAAGTCTCCAGGGTTTTAGATTTTTCCCAGTGCTTTATAATTGTCTTTTATAGTAAAAATAAAGTGTGTGCATTGTCATATTATTTTAAACTGCTACGTATGTGCAAAGATGTTGTTTAATTGACAGACTTCCTTAATCTACATGAACTATATGTCTCTTCCCTTTTCTACACATTTAAGAGTCATGGTGACTTGCACTCAAATCTCAACATATAGCAATATAATCAGTGTTTCAAAAAAAATAATGATGGAAAGCTTTTTCATGTGATTTTATTGAATCTCTTTGATTCGGACTCTAAATACATTATATAAACCAAGACTGAATTTGGATCTTGTAAGTTTATATATTCTTGAATTACATTGATGGAACATAATATTTGAAAGATAAAAAATGACTGAAATGCCACACATTATTTTTTTTTAATGTGCACAGAGCAAATATGTGATTGTTAAGTATTGAGATCAATTGCAAGGTTTTATGTTGCAATTGGTTCCTGAGTGAGGTAGACTCGTTTCTTGGAAAATGAACAGTATAAGTCAATATCACTAATATTGTATAGGTCCACAGTGACTTTGAGGCTTTGATATTCTAAAGAATACTAAGGGCCTGATGCAAGTTATTTTCTAGGAGTTATAATTTTTATAGTTTTAGTAAACAATTATTAATATGAAATAGTAGTTAAGGTAATGTCACTTATTTAAACTGACTACATATATTCACAAATCTCTTCCAGTGAAATGTATTCTAAGCTAATATGTAAAAGAAATAATGCTTTATGGGTATTTACTCTCTCATACTTTTAAGAGCCAATGTCTTATTTTATCCCAACAAGGTGTTTATGGTTTTTTGTTTGGTTGCTTTCTATGTAAAACATTTTTACCATCACCACTTAAGCTCTTTCTATTCTCTGTGTTCTATCAAGTGTATTTATTTCCTCACATCCATGACACATTTTCACTTTTGTTCTTTTCCCCTCCCTAATTTGCTTCCAATGGCTAACGCATCTCCTGACAACTTTCCACACATAAAAAATTAATAATTTTTGCTCTCCCAGAAGAGGTAAAAGGCAGATGTTTTTCATCCTTAAGACCATAATTCCCTTTGTTTTCCATTTAGGAGCTTCGTATTAGCAATGACAATTTATGTTCAACATCCTAACAACACCCCCACATTAAGCAGACGTCTTATTTTATTCCGTGTGATCTCTAATGACCTTTCTGATGTGCTCATTTTTTTAAAAAGTGTGTGTGTTGGTTTTTTGGGGGTTTTTTTGAGTCACAAATCCCACTGAGAATTTGATGAAAGCTATGGCTTCGGTATCATTTACAAACACTACATGAAATTTCAGGAGGTTTCCAGGCCCCTGAGACCCATTCACGAACTAAACATTGCAAACACCTGCTCTAATTTATCAATTTTATTTTATGGATATTGCATTGTGTATAGTTTTTCTATAATTATTCACTTCTGTTACTGTTCTCTATACTATTAACTCTGCTGCCTTCTTTACCACATCCTTCTTTTAAGAATACCCCTTTCGTTTTCAAGTTCCATTTATATTGTATTACCCAAAATCCATTTAGTTCTAAGCATACCCTTGCCTTATTGACTTCTCATAAATAAAACATGAAATAGATATATCCTCATTCAGCTAGTAAGAGTTGAGTGCCTTGTATATGTTTGGTATCATGGGGTGTGTAAAACTGCATCTGTGAAAGGGTTTTCTTCTAACAATCATATTAATGTTAATTGATAAATATTGGTATTGTTAATAACTAATATTAATTGAATTTATTTTCTTTCCCAAGAATTATGCTAAATATTTTATCATCCTTTATCGTTTTGTTCTTTTTTCTTGACTTTCTTCACCTCCTCCTCCTTTTTCTTCCTCAACAAATAAGATGAAAATA
The DNA here is from genome assembly GCF_028538775.1 of Myotis yumanensis. Lineage (NCBI taxonomy): Eukaryota > Metazoa > Chordata > Mammalia > Chiroptera > Vespertilionidae > Myotis > Myotis yumanensis. The sequence goes on along the minus strand of NW_027223759.1, from coordinate 26,881,835 downwards.
AGTTGAAAGAGGTTAAGTAAATTTTACTCAAGGTTACAGTTAGAAAACTTGAGAACCTGAATTTGAACAGATTTCCCTGATTTGAAGCACTTTCAATGTCTTCTCACATAGATAATTTCTATCTCTCATTTAGCATAGCTGTACACATATCTTTGAGTGTATGCATTTACCCAACCATCCATCCATCTACATACACACAAAATTAATACAGAGAAGGAAGAGGGAAAATTCATATGATGCATGTGAAATTCTGTGAGAATTAGAGGAAGCCAGGAATTAGTTGAACTTTTCTTCATGGAAGAAGTGCCATTTGAAACATTCCATAAATGATACCTGAGACCAAATAGGGAATAATATGGAAGAGCTGTGAAGCCTGAGGAACTTGCAGAAATGTATGCAGAGGCATGATTGGCAGTTGAACTTGGCTAGAGTAGAAAGTGTGGAAAGTAGAATTAGGAGGGAATATAAATGTTGGAAAGAGTTGTAGGTCAGATCCCAGAGAACTCTGAATTCCAGGAATAGGGGCAGGAGCTTATTTGGCAGTAGTGGATGATGGAGGATTTTCAACAGACAAGGAACATAATCAGAACTATCATTTTAGAAGTTGGCTCTGGCTGATTGGGAACAGAAAGACCTGCAAAGCACAGAGACCAGGGATAAGTGCTCATGCTTTTGACCGTATTCATAAAATTAAGACATAAGTAATTACCTTCTTTCTGGAAAGGGCCCTGTGAGTGGGAGAATTACACAATGAATACTAAGAATATTTGAAACCTGAAACTGTCAGACTGCTCAGTGAGTTCTATTCTTTTATCTAATGGTAGTTTACACATTTAGCTCTGTTGACTTTTTTCTTTCTCCTTCATTTTGTGTTCTCTCTTGTAGGAATTGCGTTTTAGTTCTTTGTTGTTGTTGTTTCTATAGGGTCCTATTTTACTATTGCATGTCTGATGCTGTCTCTCTTCCACTCACTTTAGTCACTGCTTTTCCCCATTCTTAAGGCCCTAGGTTTAGGATTGTTGATACATGCTTTAATTTCTCTTGCAAACAATAATATGCTTATCCATTGATTATTACCATTGTTATCTACTGAGCTCTGCCTGAGGCCAGTCCACTCTCTATCATACTTTTTTCACCATCATATATCATTTCTTCTCTATGTGTTTTAGATTTCCTTATGAACTAATATACAGCATGGTGGTCTCTATGTGAACCTTCATGTTAGACTGTGTGTGTAGGTGCAGGAGTTTTGGCTTACTGACAACAATCCTATATAATCAAAGCCCAGCGACCAAAATGGCAGAACAACCAGAGTGACCAGAGACCAGAATGACCACAGCCCCTTGCCCAGGCTGGCCCCATCCCCCTAGTGAGTGGTTAGAGGTGATCAGACAGGCAGGCAGAATGGTTAGGGGCAATTGGGCAGGCAGGCAGAGGCAGTTAGTGGTGATCAGGCAGGCAGGCAGAATGGTTAGGGGCAATTGGGCAGGCAGGCAGAGGCAGTTAGTGGTGATCAGGCAGGCAGGCAGAGGTGGTTAGGGGCAATCAGGCAGGCAGGCAGGCAGAGTGGTGAGGGGCGATCAGGCAGGCAGGCAGGCGAGCAGTTAGGAGCCAGAGGTTCCAGATTGCGAGAGGGTGCATTGTGTGCATGGGTGGTGACAAAGAAGGAATATGATTTTTTAAAATATATAACAACAATATCAAAAACAAGCAGGTACAAACAGAATGGTTTCTCAAGAGAGCTATAATTTGTGGAGGGTTTCTTGCTTGTGGATGAGTCAGATCTACTTACTAGTAAAGTTATCAGTCTTACTCTTTTTGCTATACTGGTATTTTCCCATCTCATTCCTCTTCTGTTGGACTTTGGCACGCTGATTGTCATTTGGATAAAACATCATACTTCCAATATTTGAAGATCTTGTCACATATTCTGAAGTTTCATAGGGAATACATCTCCTTGGCAGATCCAGAAGAAGAAATTGTGACTTATCTAATCTACATTTATCTTAGCCAACTGTTACATAGTTATTGGCATGATTTCTAGAAGTATATACTGTGACCTTCCTGAACAACATGATTTTCATGGGAAGCATTGTTATATTACTCTTGCTCATTATTAATTCCTACTTATTCTTTCCCCTTCAAATTATTTTTTGGCCAATACAGTGTAATGCTTCGACAATTGCCTAGAAATCTCTCTCCTTCATGCACTGGGATTTCATTCAAGGGCTTCAAAGAGTAAACTGCCATGAAATTGCATAATGTCATAAGTGGACACAAAATTCTATATGATGTTCATGCCTTACTTGTTTATTCTGTTCTCATATCTTAATTCCCATGTCAGGTAGGTGGGAAAAGGCAGATATACCAGGAAGAACTGGAGGTTTATATGCTAGGAAACAGGTGTTAAATGGAAACCGTAATCTCTTCTCTGACTGAAATGACAAGAAATGGTCAGAAACTGCATGATTTACCCATTTTCCTTGCAAAGGAGTTGATAAATTTGTGACTAGTGCATGCATCAGATAAGAGATAAACTACTTGCACTTCATTAACCAAGAGATTTCTAGTAATATCTTCTCTCTCTAAACATGTTCCCCTCTTGCCACCTGTCCTGGAGACAGCATTCTTGCTAATTCAGCAGCCTGAGCATGACATTAATAAGAATAATAGATGAGGTAGTGAGGTCTGCATGTCCAAAAAGGTAATGCAGAGGAGGAATTCCCTGCCATCTTTTATGTCTGAACAAAAGCCACATTCCTTATGGTCACAGGTTTGACTAGGCCTAAAGGTATAAAACAGCAAACTGGGGGTTATGGTTTATATGATGGAGTATTCACATATTCCAATTTTTTGAGTCTATGGTTAAAATATAATATTTATGTATTCTGATAATATAGATCATTTAGCATGTAAATATTTTTAATAAGATGAAAAAAAGTTTCACTGATCATCTAAGTTTCTCTTGGCATAGAGATATAGAGTAATATACTGTTATTTAGAATTATTAATTATTATGGCTAATAACATTAGTAGTAGTCAAATTGATAGAAACACAATTATTGTGAGCTTGTAAGAACCCTTAAATAATTATATATAAGTATTTTAAACTCAAATAATTTGAGCCCAGTTATTTCCAAACTTCCTTACATCAATATTTTATTTAATAGAATTCTTTGATATTGTTAATTGTCAAATATCAGCTATTCAATATAGATTGAGAAGGCTTTTTAAATTTAATTTATTAATTGAACATATATTTAAATAAACTAATTATCCACTGATTGCTAAAGACTACTGGTCTTGGATAAAGGAATTAAAAATAGCACATTTGAGTGGTATGCTTATTAATTTACTCCAGTATTCCTGAATGCTAATAATTTAAGAAAAGCATAATCTGTGCTTATAGATCAGATTACATTTTAAAGAATAATTGTAATTGAGAAAAATTTTCACAGATGTTATATTACTGGTACTTTTGGATATTTTAAATTAGAAGGCATTATTCTGTTTCTTTTACATCTTCTTCATATTTGTCTAATTGTTATTCTTATAGTTATTACTATCATTATTAGTTATTGTAATTTTTATTTTACTTAGTACATGTCAAATAATTAAGCCTTTTAATAGCTGTGTTTCTGATTATGCACTTCAAAAGTTTTAATGACTGTAATATCCCCACAGTTCCCATCCCAGCCTTTACTAACGGCATAATTTTCTCAGCTAATCAAATGAGCTGATTGTTCTGAATTATTTCCTCTGAGTTATAAGTTAGATAAAATAGGCCCAATAAAATGTTATTAAACTCTTCTTTTATTTTGGATACACATGATTTATGGACAGTTAGCTGTTTTCTGTCATTTTAGAAAATGTAGTTTTATAATAATCTTTGGCTTTAGGACTTTCCCCTTCACTAATTGTATTTGATGGGGACTTCCAAAGATTACTTAACTTTTAATTTAGTTGGTGTATTTGTTATTTTTCCACAATAAAAGTCACCTCTAAATAGTGCCAATGCAACTGTTTTATGAAGTAAACTCTCAAGAAAGTCAAGGTGGAATTTGTATATGACTGGCTCTCCCCTGCTTTCTCTCCCCTTCCCCCTCTCCCCCCACATCTTGGGCTATGAGAAGGGGTCAGAAGGCCACACATCACTGAGTTTAATTTATTCCAGTCCACCTAGTTGGTTGAAATATTTCCTCAAGGAAGTTTTCATTCAGTTGATGCCCTGAAGGGTTAAGAAAACAGAAACCCATAGTGTTACAGAGCTGTTGTCATAGATGTTTCCAAGGAAACCATATCAGGAATGTTTGTGTCTTGTTTCTCCCCAAACCCACAGGAGTGTAACTTGCTTGAGGTTTTGATGTTCTCTTAATTCTTGCCATGGCTGCTCTGTGGTAGGGTTTCCAGCCAAGCAAGAATCCCATGACTGCCCAAAGTTCTGGCTCCCGGGTCCACCATGCCTGCTCTGGCTGTGCTCAGTTTTGCGTCGTCGTCCTGGAAAGAGTATAAGGGCAATTTAAAATCAAATAGAGGTTAACTTCATTATCTTTTTAAAAGTTCTATTATTGTTTTTCTAATGTCCAATGTAGATTATTTTTCTGCAACATATGCATTAGCATTTCATAAAAAATAAATAATAAATGAACTTGAGTTGCAGAGTTCATTAGAAGACTAATATATGTGATAGATCACATCATGCTGTTTTACGAGGTATGTTAAGGGGCTTGGAAGATAGGAGGGACTTTCAGTTCTGTGATTTTCTCTGCTTCATGTGGCTATAAACAATTTTTAAGGTCATTTCATATTTTTTTACTTCATATATCTAAAGAGGAATAAAATCGTGAAGAATCTGAAAATAATGTCAAACAGTAGTAATGTGATTAAACTTGACTTGAAATATTTTTATAATTAGATTCTACAAGATAATTAGTACATCCTTTAAAAAATGTTTACCCAAATGACATAAAGCCATAGAAAACTCTGATCATTTTCATTCAAAGTGATTAGGGACAGAGAAATCCCTTTCTCTCTCTTGCTCTGTCTGTCTCTTTCAGAAAGCATGCATATGTATATGTGTCTGATAGTTGTTGTTTTTTGTTTGTCTGTTTTTTGGATTTTTTATACCATACAAGGGTAGAATGAACCACCTCAGTAGCTTCTGAGGCTAATACATTTCTATCACAATTATTTTAGCAAACCTGTTCCCTTCACTTCTGCAACATCATGCAGAGTTAGTGATCAAGTTTGCACAGTTTTTAAAAATATGTTCAAACATTGTAAATTGTCCAAATACAAACAGCCAGATGAATACTTGTATTTTTATTTGGATATCACAATTAACCAAGATATATTATACACACTTCTATCATATTAAATATTTGCAAAGAGAATAAAGCAAATTTAAAATAACATTTAAACCTTTCTATTCCGAGAGAGGTATGATTACATTTTATTCTATATTTATAACTATAATTAATACTTAATCCTATTTTATTATCATTTATTCTGTAGTGCATGTTATAGAAATGTATATACAATATAATATATAAACTACATTTTGAATACTATAACTATACAATTATTTTTTCTCCCATTTAATTTCTATCAAATTGGATTGGTTTATCATTTGCCATATCTTTCTTTATGGTCTGGTAAAAATTGCTGAAGGAACACAAAACATTGAATTTAACAATGTTTTTGTTGTGGATTTATCTATGTCACTGTGGCCAAAAATATTCAATTATTAGTACCTTTGGCAGAAACATTAGTAGCCTCCAATAATAAGAGGTAATGAGCACTATAGGAAACTCTTATTTATTTCTAATTCATTCTTTAAAAGTGTCAGAAAAATCTTCAGATAGCTACAGTTTACATTCAATTATTAAATAACTAGAGGCCCAGTGCACAAAATTTGTGCACGGGTAGGGTCCCTAGCGGCTGCTGGCTGCCGGCCATGGCCTCCCTTCTTTCCGTCCCGCCCCCTGGTGGTCAGTGCATGTCACAGTGAGCGATTGAACTTTCAGTTTGTTCAATCTCCCGAGGGGACACTTTGCATATTAGGCTTTTATATATATAGATTTGAGGAAGGGAGGAAGCCTACACAAGAGTGTGCAATCAGGGTCACTGCTGTGGGCAAAATGATTGAATTCTCCAGAGAAGCTTGCAAGAGTTGTCTGCCTGCAATGGGAAAGGCCAGGAACTTTTTCCTTTGGTTAGGGGTGGGCTGCCCTAGGGCTATTTCCTCCTCTGCATTTCTAGAGGGCAGACCTGCAGTAGGCTAATGGCCTTCTACAGCTTCCAAGAAGCTCTTGGGCAGAAAACCTAAGACATAATGCTGTGAGATGTTGTGAGCACATGGGTCAGAATCACTGGTAACTCTCTGGGCCAGCTATAGCTGACACATCGAAAGTGAGGAACAGCAGAGGGGCCAGGCATATGAAGTATTGGCTACAACTCATTCTATCAGGGTTTGCACCCAAATTACCCTGTTCTATGGACATTCATACTGTCTTAGCTAATGGGTGAGATTCATTTCAGTTGGGTTTTAATTGTCAAGCACAAGCTTTTAACAGCACTAAGATCTAAGTTTTTTGAAGGTGGTGGCTTTCAATCATTGATGAAGAGGAGGGTCTGTTTTACCTCGAGTTTATGGAAAAGCTGACAGCTCAGTTTAAAAATTCTCTAAAAGGGTTTCATTTCACTGATATCTCCTTTAACTTCAATAAATTCAGAAAAAAAATTGTTATATATATATAATTTCTGTCTCTTATTACTTAATGTCTAGTAAATTTGACTTTGCTAAATTCATTAAAGAGAAACATATACTTTTAAAGTTAATTTTTATATTTTAATTACATTTTGAAATTTAATAAGCATTTAACACGAAATCCCCAAGCTTATTATATCTAGATATCTATATCTATAGCTACCTATCTGTCATCTTATATAATAAAAGGGCAATATGCAAATTGACCAAATGGAAGAACGACAAGTCGCTATGACATGAACTGACCACCAGGGGGCAGATGCTCAATGCAGGAGCTGCCCCCTGGTTGTCAATGCGCTCCCACAGGGGGAGCACCACTCAGCCACAAGCTGGGCTCATGGCTGGCAAGCGCAGCAGCAGTAGCAGCAGCCTCTCCCACCTCTGCAGCAGCGCTAAGAATGTCCGACTGATGGCTTAGGCCCACTCCTGCCTAAGCCATCAGTCGGGCATCCCCTGAGGGCTCCCGGACTGTTAAAGGGCACAGACTGGGCTGAGGGGACCACCCCCCCCCCCCGCAAGTGCATGAATGTTGTGCACTGGGCCTCTAGTATTTATATATTTTTAGTTTCAAACACAGACTCTTAGTGTCATTCTCTTTCTTGTTATAAATTGTCAAATATCATCCAATCAAATATAAAATACATTTTATATATTATATATGTATAAAAATATGTATTTCCATTTGTATTTATCATCTATCTACCTATCATGATCCTGAGATCTCTAAGCATAATTTTTAATTCATTTTAGTACATTGGTAACACAGTGTTATTATACTTAAGATGACAAATCCCATTACTGATGGAGCAAAAATATCCTTGAAATTTAAGGCATGGCTGCTAATAGTTACACTTATTTATATTTTAGCATTTAAGATACTAATTTTATGATAAAATAGTTCTAATTCCTCTACCCTCTAGCCCTTCCTAATTACATTCAATCTGGGGAGATTTGCTATCATTTATGTTAGCTGCATTACATAAAATCAAATATTGAAAAGTGACATAATTTTACTAAAACAGATTTTTACTATAAAGAAATCTTTGTGCATTAAATTCACCACTGGCCATTTCTCCTAGGGTCCCCACTTCAGTGATACTGCACTGAGGGTGTGACATTATACTGATGTCTTCTTGCCACCCTCAGATGCAGGGAGGAACATAAGAGCCTATACAGTCTTGCTACATCGATGCTTTAAAACTTAGAGAATAAAGGGGTTTATTGTTTCTCATTTTCCAATTGCCAAGGTTTTCTTAATGTGTTTTTTTTAAATATATTTAAGTATTTTTTTGTTGTTGTTAATCCTCACACGAGGATAAGTTTCCATTGATTTATTTTATTTATTTATTTATTTTTGTAAATTTTTTTTTTATAGAGAATGGAAGGGAGGGGAAGAAACAGAGAGAGGAACATTGATGTGAGAGAGACACATCAATTGGATGCCACCCGCATACCCTGACTAGGGCTAGAGATTAAGCCTGCAACTGAGGTAAATGTCTGTGACCAGAATCGAACCTGGGACCCTTTAGTGCATGGGTTGACACTCTATCCAGAGCCAGATCGGCTAGGGCTGGGCTTTTTGTGTGTTTGTTTGTTTGTTTAATGGTAGCTACAATAGTGGAGAAATTGAAGTCAGAATCAACTCTGAAGAGTGAGGGTTTGGTCCTAAGCGTTTGGGAATCTTTTACAGGACCCTGAGAAGACTTCTGCCCATGTCTCATCCCCACCCAAGTTTCTTAATGAAGTTCTTGAGTCTAAGAAGGGCAATAAGGATTTTGTCTTAGTTGTATAAGTTTTGTCATCCCATCTATCAGGATGGGATTTTTCATGGATGATTTCAAGTATAATCTCCCAGGAGCCATAAAGAAAAACCATAATTAACATTCTATCACAAATGCAGTGGATTTATCTACCTTAGCTCAATGAAAACACGTAAGAATTTCGAGAATTGATTATGTCATAGAGGAGAGTATATGTATTAAAAGCAATTTTACAGTAGAATTCCTGGTGTCACAGCTCAAGGAAAATACTTTTCCATCCATCAATGAAGAGTCTTAAGATGTTATATATGCCTGGATCACAGTCAAACTTTGACTTATGTTACTATCATATCCATTGCTTTGTGCATCATGTAAAATGCTATCTTACCTTATTTTCAAAACAGCACTGTATTTGTTATTCTGCTAATGCTTTTGCTCTTTTTGTCCTACTAAACCTCTGACACCCTTGAAACTTTTAAGAAATTTAGTATGGATTTATAAAATTGTTTTCTGCTCTTATATGGTATACTAGAAGCCTGGTGCACAAAATTCATGCACAAGGTTGAGGGGTCCCTCAGCCCAGCCTGCACCCTCTTACAATCCAGGACCCCCTCAGGGGATGTCAGACTGCTGGTTTAGGCCCAATCCTGCAGGGATCCATGTGGGATCTGGCCTAAACCGGCAGTCAGACATCCCTCTAACAATCCGGAACTGCTGGCTCCTAATCACTCACTTGCCTGCCTGCCTGATCGCCCCTAACCAGTCTGACTGCCTGCCTGATTGCCCCTAACCCCTCTCCTGCCTGCCTGATTGCCCCTAACCGCTTCTGCCTCAGCCCCCGCTGTGGAGGCTTAGTCCGGAAGGACATCTGGAATGACATCTGGAAGGTTGTTCAGATGTCTGGTCTAATTAGCATATTACACTTTAATTATAATAGATAAGAGCAGTTCAGCCTCCCAGTGAATTGTAAAACATTTAATATCTAATAGAAGAGAGCCAAGTACTTAGGTACACAGATCCAGTCCTGGGTGGGTAATCCACAATATAAAGCATGTCAACTCCACCATGCATATAAATTTGGGGAGTGATGGTCTACATTTTGAGTTAGTTGGATGCAGTGCCTTTAAACATAGTCCTTTCTTAAAATAATCAGACTCTTACATCAGAAGTCATGGTGTTGACAACCAGAAGCTTGGTGAACATATCTTACAAGGAACTCTGTTGTATTAGGTATCCAATGTAAACACTCGCAGAAACATTTTCAAGCTGGGGTCTTTCCAAAGAACAAATACTTTATTCTCTGTGTTTTATCCTCATAGCTAGCTGCTTTCGTCTCACCCCAAAAGGAAAACTTAAATTCCTATCTATGTTACCCTGTGTTTCCCAAACTAGCAAATATTATTTTAAATTATCCACACTGTGGCCATGGTATCAGCCATGCCTAGATAAGAGTTTTGCTGCCATGGGCTGTTGGAGGAATCTTCAAACTTGAAAGTCAAATGGCCGATGAATTGAATTGTCAGTCACAAGAAAAATTAGTGCTGTTCTTACAGCTTTGGTATCCTCAGCTAAAGAACAGTCTTAGAGTTCGTCAGATTGGGATGTCATTATACATTACTAAATTTATTATGTTTTGAAAATTGTTAAGAGAGTTATAGATAGAAGATAGCAGATGTATTGAAAGTCAGGATGATACAAGTTAATAGAATTTAATAAGTAGTTTATATATTAAATTATGTAGTTCATAGCTTAGTAGTTCACAAAACACCATCTTCTATTTTCATATGTACTCATTCGCCGTTTTAGCAAATATTTACTGAATATTTATTGAATATCTATTGAATATAAGTGGCAAAGTTCTGCTTATCAAGATGTTTACCTTCTGGTGAATTTAGACAGGCAATAACTAAGTGAGCAAACAACTAGGTTTGTATCATTTGTGATAAGAGCCATGACAAAAATTATAGGGTTATTATAAGAATAGCAACTTGGGAGGTGTTATGCAACACTTCTCTAAAAATGTGATGGTTGAAGAAAGGCTTGAATGCCAGGAAGTTGCCAGCCAGACAAAAATCCAAGGGAAGAATTTTCTGGAGAAGCAAACAGCAAATGCAAAGGCCCAGAAGCAAACAAATCTTTATCACTTTTCATAAAAAGGTGATAGGTAAGAGTCATTGGGACAGAGTGAGCACAGGTGAGAGGGTAAGAGATGAGGTTGGTGATGTTGTCAGGGCCCAAATAGTCCTCGCCTTGCACATCCTCCTCAGGGATTTTTATATTATTCAAGTTGCAATGGAAAAACCTTTGAGGATTTTGAAGTTGGGAGCAGAGAGGTGGAGTACCAAGATCTAACTGAGATTTTAAAATCTCATTCAGTGACTTATTAGGGGAGAAATATAAAGGAAGAGAAATAGATCTGGGAGGTGGGTTGTGATTGGCTGAAACATAGTCTTAGGAGAGAGAGGAAAAGGGAAGACTTCATATCACCTCCTTGTCTCATGCCTGGTGGCAACATTCACTGACCTGAAGAATGTGCTTCTCAGTGATCTGAAAAAAATTAAAAAGCCATCTGAATACAGCAAAGGTAAAATCCTAGTGAGTACATAAAATATGAAACTTTAAAAACTCTCCTTATGAGTATTTGTTTGGTCACACTTATTTAAGGAGGAGGAAAAAGCGTGCTCTGAAAAAAAATGCCCAAAGAATATCTTGAGGTAACAATGGTTCCAATATGCTCTTCAAGTTGTTTAAATAAAGCAAAATTTACAGTATGCTTGTATTAGTTTCCTAGGGCTGTCATAATAAATTACCACAAACCTGGTGGCTTAAAACAACAGAGATTTATTCTCTCACAGTTCAAGAGGCCAGAAGTCTGAAATATAAATTTTTTTGCCGAACAGATCGTGCCTTTGTACTTTGGCTCTGCTCCAGATGGAGCAAAACAGGAAGATTATGCCTTGATCCTAGACCACGTGTAAGCATCTCTAACTTTCTCATGCAGAATTGCATTTATATACATACTCGTGAGACACACAGATGTGAAAAGAAGGAATGGCTCCTTTATTTATATAAAATGTATCTAGCCTTCCTCTTGGAAGTCCATTGCTAAATGCAGGGGAGGGAGGAAATAAACAAACATAGTTCCCTGGGATGATCAGTTCTATGTGTCAGTTTGTCTAGATCAGTGATGGCGAACCTTTTGAGCTCGGCGTGTCAGCATTTTGAAAAACCCTAACTTAACTCTGGTGCCGTGTCACATATAGAAATTTTTTGGTATTTGCAACCATAGTAAAACAAAGACTTACATTTTTGATATTTATTTTATATATTTAAATGCCATTTAACAAAGAAAAATCAACCAAAAAAATGAGTTCGTGTGTCACCTCTGACACGCGTGTCATAGGTTCGTCATCACTGGTCTAGATTATAGTACCAGTTATTCAATCAAACACTAATCGAGGTATTGTTGTGAAGGCATCTTGTAGAAGTGATTAAAGTGCATAATCAGCTGACTTAAGTGAGAAAGATTATCCTAAATAATGGACTTCAGACTTGCCTAGCCAGCCTGCAATTGGGTAAGCCAATTCTTTGCAATACATAATTTACTGTATAGAAACCCTGACTTACACATTTCCCATGCAGAATTCACAGTCGAATCCAACAACTTAAGCTGGCTTTTTAGGATACTAAGCTTCCATTGATGTTACTCAAAATCAATCTAGAGTCTCCTCCCTCTTCCTATACCTCTGGCAGAAAAAGTTTTCTTTGTTTCTTTGTTTATTTTTTAAAATATATTTTTATTGATTTCAGAAAGAAAGGAAGAAGGTGAGATAGAAACATCAATGATGAGAGAATCATTGACCGGCTGCCTCCTGCACACCCCTACTGGGAATTGAGCCCACAATCTGGGCATGTACCCTGACCGGAAATCGAACCATGACCTTCTGGTTCATAGGTTGATGCTCAACCACTGAGCCAAGCCAGCCACGATGTTTATTTATTTAATTTTTTTTTTATCTACAATGTGTTCTAGGGTTCTGGAAACATATTAGACTTCATCCATCCAAGATAAGGTATCTACTAAACCACTGTTTTCCATTTACTCCCTACTATGGTGAAAGATGCCAGCAGGCCAGGCTTTGAGCGTTTTGGGGATCCTGCTCATGATAAACAGAAACTGAGGTCAACTAAGGCCTGCTAAACACCAAGACTTCCTTCTCCCAAACATTCCACCATGACAGGGTTACTTTGATATAGCAATACCCCAAGATAATTTCCTCCCAGAGCCCAAACCATGAAAAGGGGAAATTCCTAGTGGCTTTGGAATCCCTCTTTCTCCTTCTCCCACCTGACCTCCAACAGGTCTGGGTTTTTCCGAAGCCACTATCATTTTAGGGATTGGCCTTATCAAGCAACTGGAGATGCAAGGTAGAGAAGAGAACCTTCTGCTACATAAGTTTCCTTCTTTCTACCACTCCTCAGGGGCAGGAAGGAATGGCTTTCTGTATCTTGTCGTTGTTTGGAAATCCCTTAAGTGTATTCCCTGATCTCGTTAGCATAATCTGATATTTCATTTTTTTTTTTTTACAAGACTTTATTTTTTTTTATTTTTTTTCAATGCATATTTCTTTTTTTTATTTTTATTTTTTTATTTTTCGCTTAAAGTATTACAAAGGGTATTACATAAGTGTCCTTTTTTCCCGCCCGCCCTTGACAAACCCCTACCCTCCCTTACCCCCCAGTGTCTTATGTCCATTAGTTATGCTTATATGCATGCATACAAGTCCTTCAGTTGATCTCTTACTCCCCTCCCCCCTGCCCCCCAACTCTCTCTGGCCTTCCCACTGCAGTTTGACAATCAGTTTGAGGCAGCTCTGCCTCTGTATCTATCTGATATTTCATTTTATCCAAACCTGCCTGTGAGCCTATTTTCTTGCTAAGACATTTCCCCACCCTGTCAGACTTTTGGGTGATAATCCACAAGGGTTCCTCAAAGAAGTGTGTAAGTGATAGAAGTTCAGTGATTTAAAGAAGAAATAAAAATGCATCCCTTTATGACTATGACATTATCACCCCCATTGCACAGGGAAGTGTGCATTGATTCTGCTGTAGGCTGCTGTCTACTGCCAGTGCTTTGCCCCAATCTAGGTGGAGGAAAGTTCAGCCTCCCCAACAGTCCTGTCACAACATGGGCCCCCACACCAGTGACGGTATCTGAGGGAAGAAAGATAAGGAAAATGTTCAGACACAGTGTCTTTTTAATGGAGCAAGGAGGTGATAAATGGCTTCAAATTAGACTTTTAATGTAGTCTTTAAGTAAAATTGTAGAGTCCCAAACATACAGGAACTAGATTGAAACACATTCCTTAGCACCTTTCAACTTTTGTCCCATGATTCAAATATGTACAACAAATGCAGCACACTGTAATTTTATATTTTATAGTCCTGAAATTTATTTTATGACTGAATATGTATATTGCATTATTTTTGCTAAAAGTGTTAAACTGTATTTTAGATATGCTGTAATTTCACAATTCATTCATCAATTGAAACTTCAAAAATGGGAGAGGCTCAGATCTTTCTGGAACGGGGAGAGGCCTTTCAGACAAACCCAGGTCTCTCAAATTTGACTTTGTAAAATGTTTAAAACAAGAAATCATCAGGATTATTGCAGTTGAGTTATCTTCCTATTCTGATAGAGTGATAAGCACATAGCAGGTTATTAAAAATGCAAATTAGATGAATAAAATATTAGGTCCATTTTTCTCTGGAGAGGATTCATCTGGAACAACACTGAGAAGTGAATTTTAAATACACAGAAGGGCCCTTTTTTTCAGTCATGCAAACAGGAGTAAAAAATCAGAATAATATTCAGTTAAAGTAAAGTACATTATTCAGTGAGTCTAATAGATACAACAAATATCAATTTGTATCTTCTAAAAAGTATTACAGGTTGGCTTAAAATTTTGCTTTCTGTTTCCATTAAATCCAAAACACACACACACACACACACACACACACACAAAGAAAAAACAACAAAAAAAAAACATTTGCAAATACAGAGAAGTAAAGAGAAGAGTTAAAATTGGCACATTTCTTAAGGTTGAAGAAAAGCTTATTTTCCCTCAATTTGATGATAGATCTAGGAGATCCAGTTTATTTTTTTTTCCTGGACACAAAAATTCATGTAGCATCATACCGAATATTGACTAAAGAAATGTATAGCTTAATAATTGTCCTGAACTAATATTGCTTTCTATGTAAAGTGTTGAAGTCCCAAGATCCATCGTAGCATTGCATTTCCATACTCAAGTAAACTTGAAATGCAAGGAAATACTCCAGTGATACAAGGCATGTTGATTTCTGCTTTGGGTTTGTCAGTAGATGGGGTTTGACCACATTAATTCAGTCATCTGTAAGTTTTAATGAAAATATTTTTAAAAAGACAAATAGTTTTCATAAAGTTTTCAATGCATCTCAACAGTCATTTAATTCTCAGACTGTTAAAGACAGGGATTGCATTTTAAAAGTGCCCAACACACACACAAACACACACACACACACACACACAGGCACAGTCATAAAAGCAAAACCATTTTTCCTTAACTTGTCAGGATGTTATAGGTCTGCTGGAGAAAGGATCAGCATAGTAAATGAAGATCATGTGAACTACATTGTGTTTGCATGCGTAGAACATTCCATGCCTGGCGTATTTCTGCCCCCCTTCTTCCTGACAGAAGCTCTGCAAAACAAAAATCATGGCTTCTGCTTAATCTCTGTTTTTCTCCCCCAGGATATGAGAGATGACATGAAATGGTGATTCTCCTGGCAGCTAGAAATGAACACCTTCACACTCTTCCCCTACACTGTGTTCCCTCTTGCCTCTACCTAATGATACCAATCAAGCCATCCTTGAAGAAACCCCGCCAACTTCTTACAGAGACCACCCCAGCCTAGTAAAACCTGGTGGACTCCCTTTAGGAGTTGAGGTTCTTTCAAGAGAGATGTAACTTAACCTGAAACCCTCTACTATCTAAGGAACAAAGTATCATTTTAGTATTCGGGATGCAAAGTAAATATGTCCCTAAATACACAGGCTATTGGAGGAGCATACAGGTCCTCAGCACATAGGCATTTCTAGTCATGTTCTTCTACCTACCACTGCCAGAGCCTCACATAGCATTGCTTTCCTCTCCCGAGAGTGGGGACCCGAGAGGGAGAGCTGAGAATTCAGCCTCTCACTGAGCATGTAGCGCAGTGTAGTTCTTCAGGCGCAGGCACTATAAGAATGTGGTATGTTGGCTAAAACTACGTGTTTGCTTAATTTATCAGAGTTCAGTGAGGTCATTTTGTCATCTTCCCTGTTTTCTGTATTTTCCAAATAATCGCCAGCTTCCAACAGCACCCTCTTTCTTCCCATTGGAAATGGAAACACGTCCCTGGCAGGAATTTTCCACTTAGCAGATCCAGCTTCCCTCGCAGGGGCCTCCGCACACCAGCCTGCAATGCTGTATTTCTTTCCACTGCAGCTTGACATTTTCGAGCCAGCACAATGAGTTGTATTCAGTCATTCGAAGCCCTCCCCTTTCTACATCATCTTTTTTTTTTTTTCAATAGCGCATACTTTCGAGCAATTTCAGAAAGAGGGCACGGGCTTTGAAGCAGCGTTCTGTTTAATTAGTTATGTCACTGTCGCAGAATCAGAATCCTTTGGAGCCTTGCCGCCCCCCCCTCCCTCGCTTCCGCATCCTTTCCGCATCTCCCAGCCCCCTTCCCTCTCCTACTGGTAAACACATTCAAGACAAACCTCAGTGTCCATATACTCTGCTTATAATTGTTTGTGCAAATTATGTCCTTTCAATAATATTTACAAACTATACATCACTGCCTGACACGACGAGAAGAGGGGACACACATTGCTTACAATCGCAGCTGTAAACAAGAACGGGAACACGCGCTGGAAAACGTGTTCGCAGCCCTGCCTGGCAGCAGCCGCCTGAGCCAAAGCTCACATCCAAGCTGGGGCTGGGCTGCACTCTCCACCGCCCAGCGCTGTAGCGAGACCCAAACACGAACGGGGAAATCCGCAGGGCCATCCCAAGTCCCTGGCGGGGGAAGAGAAAGGGGGGGGATTCGGGGGTCAGAGAAAGGCTACATCCAGGGGAAGCCCTGCAGGCGTTCTCGGAAGCAAAGGGCAGTGCACGCACACACAGACCAACAGGCCGGCTCCCGGCGGGCGGAAGGGAGGGGGTGCGGGAGGGGCGGGGCGGAGCCTCCCCCGTCTGGCCCGGTGGTAGCTTCTCAGACAGCGAGGGCGCAGGGGGTCACATGGCACAGAGGAGGGTGTCGCCTAAGGAACTGAGATTCTGCAGGGAGGGGAGGGTACGGAACAGGGGGATTTGTTCAAGCTGGGAGGGTGGGCCTCAGGAAAAAAGAAGAAATAGATTGATGCTTTGCAGGACACCTAGGGTATTTCTTTCAGGGGCGATTACTTCCACTTTTAGGCAGGACCAAGAGCTGGGAGGAAAACAGCGGCGCGCCTGACAGCTCCGAGGTGATCAAAGGCGAGAGGGTGAAAGGCTGGCTGCCAGCCATTTATTAGAAAGAGGGCTGCTCCCGGGCCACTCCAGTGGGAGAGAAGGGATTAGGATCAAATATAAAGAGATTGGCCTTACTCCTTTTTTTTTTTTTCTTTTTCAGGAGGAAAAAATATGTACATATTTTTTAAAGAATGCGACTCACTGCTAGACCCACTCCTTCCCATAGACCAAATAGACCGCACGCACACGCACACACGCACATGCACATAAAAAAAGGAAAAGTCCACCCCTTCTTTCCAAATGTTGCCACCTCTGCCTGTGATATCACAGGAGGGATTGTCCACTGGAGCATATTTTTATGCGGAGACACGCCCCTTTGGGGAAGGTAGCTAACTTTGTGAATCTAATTAACCTCGGAAATAAAGTTTAAAGCACTCCTGGGATTTGGGTAGAAGTTCCCTTTCCATGGATAACAGGACACGGCTTTAAAATGCACTTTACCGAGGCAAGGGATCGCCTGTGGTAAAAGTGATGATCCCCAGCACTGTGGGGAAGGATTGCTGAGCGTGTCTGCCTGTAGAAAGGACCACACGTGTGTTATTAGCATCAGTGCCCTCTTGCTCTCACAACAAAGGCATGGGGATGGTCAGTGTCTGCCCAGTGCCTAAGGGGCATTCCCTTCAATCAGAGAAATAAGATCTTTATACCTCGAGATGCAGTGAAGCTCTTAAAGGGCTTGAATTAAATGGGAAGTGCATTCTCATGTGATAATGATTTTATTTTGCCTGAGAATAAGTTACACACACACACACACACCATTGCCAACTTTTATTAGCTCAAGCTTTAGGAGGGAAATGAAAACAAACAAGAGCAAAGTAACTTATAATCAGATTCCCATTTTGAAATACCCAACACATCCTAAATCTTTTATTTAACCATAAAATGATAACATTTTAATATATTCTTTTAACATAATACTAGGATTCAGTCAAATCTAAGCACAGCAGAGCAGTTCAGGGTTTTTACATTTGTTTTTCTTACTATTAGAACAGTGATAATTAGGGTGTGCCTTGCTTTAAGAGCTTCTTAACTGCAATTTTTCTCCAATATTAGGAAAAACGTAATGTATGTGTCATTTATTTTTTCAATGATACAAGAATATGCTTTTCTTGTAAAAATTTATCTAATGCAATGCTATTCAGATTAAACAACACAAAATTCCCCTAAACTCTTCCTTCTGCAAATTTTTCTCCAAAAGTAGCCAATGACATGCTATATCCATCCAGAACTTGTCAAATATTTTTGCATACATATATGTGTACATCTAATCATATAAACTTAAAACAATAATTCATTTAATTATCTTACATGTGTTATTCTGTGAATTGATTTCTTTCTCTCTTTCTTTTTTTACTTAATATACCAAGGAGATCTTTCTTTATCAGGATCTATTAATCCGCTTCATTCTTTGAACAACTGGATAACATTTTATATTAATTTTTATTACTCTATTGATAAATATTGCCAATTTTTATTATTATAAATAATGCTGAAACTACCTCATTTTTGAACCATTGGTAACATTTCATGTTTATTTTATATTATCTATTAATAAATAATTATTACCAATTTTTATTATTTTTTTTCAATTTTTATTATTATAAATGATGTTGAAGTTGACAAGTCTTAGAAATCTTTGCCCATAGATGCTAGTACTCTTGTAGGCTAGACTGCATTTGAATTTCCAGGCCAAAGGATATGTGAGTTTTTAATTTATAGATGCTACCAAATTACTCAAAAAGCATAGAAATAATTTATATTCCCACAAAGGGTATACAAGTAGACTACCATTTTTATACATTCTCATACTATTTATTACCATTAAAAAAGTTTTGCCAAAATCCTAAACAAAAATGTCACACTGATTTCTCACTTGCACGTTCTGAGTACTGCTGAGACACAATAAGCCCTACTGATGTTAGCCACTTGTATTTTCTCCTGTGAATTGCCTGTTCAGAATCTTTGCCCCATTTCTCTTACGATCTTTTCTGTTTTGATTCCCAGACATCATAATGAGAGCTTTTGTTTCTTTTATGCAGTGTCAATGTTTCTTTCAAACTGTTATTTATCTTTTAGCTTTGATTGCGGAGACACCATCACAGAGACATTTCAAATTTTATGTAGACAAAGCTGTAAGCAATTTTTTTTTACGGACTCCAGGTTGTGTCTTTATTAAAATGAAATAAAAATCATATAGCTATGCTTTGTATTCCATGTAGCAGATTAACTCTCTAAAATTGCTTCTATTTATTTAAGACAATTCCATGTTAAAGTAAGTGTACACTGTTATCAACAAATCAATAGGGCCCAGCACTCATTTGTCTTCTTTACCAAAGCACTGTGTGCATCTTCTAGTGTACTTAAACGAATATCTTGCCTATATGGGCCCACAAAGGTTTGTGGCTTAAATAGAGGACAAGAAAAAGTACCAGAATAATGTTTATTAAATACAGTTATCCGGCTTCCTTGGGTTTTTGCAAAAGTTAATGTATTCAAAACTGGTTTTCACATAGAATTCAATGTGATGAGCCATTTATATCAATTACAATGATGTTGTCATCTTCCTTTCTCCTAAGGTAGTTGATACATTACCTCTGTATAAACTGGAAACAAAGGTGTCATTTGATTGAATGGGTCAGTTCATGTTAACAACAGGGCTTGCCACCTACCAGGCTTTGCAAGAGGAAAATTTCACGACTCAGGAAGTAGTGAAAATTCCAAAAATGAGGATTTCTGCAATCATCCTGGGCATTCTAGCTAACAATCCTGAGGAATTTATATTTTGGGTCACTTGCCAGGATGATTCTGAGGAGCACTGGGAACCTGTCTCTCCAATGTATCCAAAGAATGTAGGATTGTTGGGTTTCTCTTTGCCATGATGTAGAGGATATTTATAGAGAATATAACCTGGGGAGAGGGCAGAAGCAGGGAGAGCAATCAGGAGGAAGTTCATGAATTATCCAGGTGAGAGACAATGGTGATGGGATTGTAGTCGTGGAAGTGATGAGAAGTAGCTAGATTAGGATATAGATTTGAAGGTAGAGCCATAAAGATTGGCCATCAGTTGTCTTTCTCCTGGACTAGGTTGTTCAGTCCATTAGGGCACAGATGTCTGTTTGGCTCACCACTGAATTCAAAGCACCCAAATTGGTGCCTGGCATATAGTAGACCAGTGATTTTCAACTGGTGTGCAGCAAGAAGTTTTAAAACATGCAATATCTGACTATTTAGTCAGGGGCACTGACCTCTTTTCCCTTAGATTGTTAAATAACAAAATGAAAACAGCCAACACAACAATAGCCATTTGGTGTGAATGCCCTCTCTTGAAACATAAATATATAGAACATAAAATAAAGTTGCATCTTATTGGTTACATCACATAATAAGATTGTGTCTGATTGATTAATTCTTGGTACCAGAAATTCTTATATACAAGGAAAGACACTTGATTTTTTAAAAAGTTATTTTGGAGCAAAACAGTAGGTAATTACTACATTTTAAAAAAAAATCAAGTTTTTTAATCTCTCTTTAGTCTAATTATAACTTTTTTTTTGTCAGATTGGCAAAAAGTATCTTATTTGGTCTGTCCTAGAATTTTAGTAATTAGCTTATAGGTGCCATGAGATGAAAAAGGTTGAGAATTGCTGCAGTAGATATTTAATAAATATCTTCAATATAATAATTGAATCACTGGTAGGTATGAATGAGTGATAAGAATAATTATTTATATTAATTCCTATAATCAAAAAGAATTTAGCTCTCTTAGTCTATAAATGGAAGCTAACCTACCTTATTTATAACCTTACCTTAACATCAAATAACTTGACAGATTCTTTCACATAAGTATACAAGTTAAGGAGAATCAATATTATGAAATAAACTATATTGATATAATTCTGAACTATATGTACTTATATACCTGTTCATAAACATTTTTTTCTTACTTACAACTGATACACAAGTAAGATTTACTGGTAAATCAATATTAATGATAATAGTTTATTGCTAATAGCTGGCAGGACAGTTTTCTGTTCTTATTCATTCTGTATTGATTTGCTTCCCACTGCTTCTTCTGCTGTTTTGCATACCTGAATGCAGGTCCAAGACTTGTTTGTATTGAATGGTGCAAAGGATATCTGTCTGCATATCTACAGTTACTTAAATGTCAATCTTTTGAACAGAGATGTTTTTCTGTTCCAACCGCAAGGCCTCATTAATTGTATGTTTTATTTTAAACATGGCTTGACATTTTAAACAATATTTATTATGTTTACAGTATACTAAAGAAGAAATGTATTCATTTGAAGGCACTTGGCTTTCTGAATATCTGGAAATATTTTTTGGTTTACCTCTGCATTCACAGATAAGAGAGGTTTTAAAGCAATGTCATATTTTAAATGAAGAAAAACATTGGGGATTACCTGGAACTCTTGTTTGCTGTTTCTCTGAAGCCTCTGATTTATATATTGTCTTGATTTCTCATATCTACAGTTTCCTCAACTGCAGCACTGTTAAAAGCTCTTTGCTTATGGTTTTGCTGGGCTTTTCTTTGGGACTTTGTTTCATACCTGCTGATATGAAAGTTGGAGGTATATCCTGAAAGATCTTTCTTTTAAAACTAGAAGCCTAATGATTCAGTAAACAATACAATAATTCTGATTTTCTCCAGATGGAGATAGCAACTATTAAACTATGCCATTCTAGCAGGAGAGCAGACAGATAATACCAAGTGGATCGTGTGAATGGGTTCCAGTAGGAGGACCAGATTTGGCCCATAAGCCATAGTTTGCTGACCCATGAGTTACAGTTATGGTAACAGGTAAATAATTTTGTCATAGGTATTTGAAAGTGTTTAAATTATGTTTTATATTGTGAAATATGATTTTATAATCCACACCACTGTTTTAACAAAGAACTTTTCTATGTATAACTGGACAAGAACATTGTTGTTTTCTATTTGATTCAGTTAGTTTCATTTACATGTGGAAAACCTTGTGGATCTGAAGGTTATAAGCAAGTTACAGCTGCACACATGGTGGTAGGTAATATCCCAACAGTGATGAGACACTCAAGAAAAATCATTCATCTATGCCGCAGTGGTTCTCAACCTTCTGGCCCTTTAAATACAGTTCCTCATGTTGTGACCCAACCATAAAATTATTTTCATTGCTACCTCATAACTGTAATGTTGCTACTGTTATGAATCATAATGTAAATATCTGATATGCAGGATGGTCTTAGGTGACCCCTGTGAAAGGGTTGTTCGACCGCCAAAGGGGTTGCGACCCACAGGTTGAGAACCGCTGGTCTATGGGGTACTGACCCTTTCAAGTCCAAAGAGTAAAAACCACAAGGTATCTTGGCACATACAAACTGATCCTCTTTTGGGTCAGAGTTTTCCTAGTCAGGGATTTGGAATGCCTCAGAAAGGGAATATTAACCCTGAAAACAGTGCCTACCATTGTCTGGATTTTTGTTTGTGTCCTTATATTTCTTCCCATTTCCTAGGAGATCAGTCACCCCACAGATTTCTTCCTTCAAACATAACCTTCTTTGATGTTTGGAAATACCTTATTGGAAAAAAATTACCAATGGATTTGAAATAATTAGTGTGTATTGTAGCTTCTCTAATGCTGAAAACATTCACATTTGTAATATGGATATCACACAGAAGCCCTCTCTTGGCTTTGCCCAAAGCCGAGTTAGGCAAGTAAGAAAAAAAAGAGAGAATAAAAAGAAGTTTTAGAGGATATGGTATATAGATGTAATAACCTCAAATTTTTCTAACCTGAAGAGACTTGTAGGGATGTGAATGGTCAACCGTGGAGAAATTAAAGCAGCCCGCGCTGACATGTCTCCTGCATACATCTAAAGTATCTTTCAACCCCTTTCAAACTCATGTTTTCTGGTACAATGACGACTACTAGTTTTGTAAGTGCTACTGCTAATTGAAACCACACTGTGGTCAAATCACAAATAAGCTAGTCCAGCATTCTTGGTGAAAATGTCCCCAGCAGGACAGCCTTTTGTTCTCCTTAAAAATGAACCAATTCAGGAAAGATCACTAGTCAGTAATGTAGGCAACATTTCCTCTGCCCCACTCCTTCTTTCTTCACCCTTCACTATAATTTTCTTGTGGAAAAATAAAAGAACTCCAATTCTCTTGTAAACGAATAATTGAGTTTCATATGCAGACCTGCCATTTCTAGGCATGTTCGTTTTCTGCATTAATAGGAGTTATACATGGAGTGTTTAGTGATCACCTGTGGATGGGCTTGTTAATTAATGGAGTTGGAGCCCTATTTCATACCATTTAAACCAGAGTAATTGAAATCTGGGTAATCAGCTCTGCAGTATTGGGTATTTTCACTCCTTTTCAAGGTTATTTTAGTAATTGTGCTCTTGGATGAGCATGTTAGTATATGCTGAGGTTACTTTTTGTACCTCCTGACTTTTCTCAATCCTGTGCCCTATCACATGCCATTTTTCATTACTGCATTAGTTGAAAAAGCTAGACAATATCTGTACCATCCTTTAGTCTTTAAGAAACTATTAAACGTAATCTAATCAGCTAGCTGTTAAAAAAAAAAAAGGACAGAATCAGAAAATTAAGCTACATTTAATTCCATTATTATGGATCATATGCCACCTTGTTAAAGATTAAAGGAAAATTTATATACTATCAAAGTCAATATAAGTTGGATGTTAGTATATCTTCGGAGGTACCTGGACAACTGTTATTCTATGATATTTATTTATGGCAAAGTTTTTTTCTTTCTCTCTCTCTCTTTTTCTTTTTTTGTAAATCTGAAAATGACCAATTTTATCAGATGTAAGGAACTAACCTACTTCAACATACAGCCAAAAAAAAAAAAAGCCCCTTGAAATTATGTTTTAGGAGAGTTAAATTTTTAGTATCATTTGTGCTTTTCACTTCTCTTTCTCTTTTGTACCATTCTAGAATTAGAATGGGAAAATCAAACTGTGATAATGTCTAAGTTCCACTGACTAAGTCATAAATAACTTTTTTTTTTTTTTATCCAAAATGACATTGCATATTGGCACAATGATCTTTCCCCCACTTATCCATTTTTCTGGGTTAAATTAAGACCAATGTTTTTCTTCTGTGAAAAAAAGAATGAAGAATGTTCATCACTGTTTTATTCCCTGTCTGCTCTTCCTTGTCCTTCATGATTTGGATCCATTATAATCACAATGAGGAAGACTTCTATTAAAGAAAAAATTATTCTGGCACTTTTTACAATGGTAAGGAAGACTTGATTCAAGATATTGGAATAGGGGAGAGAAATCAGACTCAACTCTGAATACAATAAAGACAAGTGGGATTTATAGCCAATGGGTGGAGTGAGGGAGTCAGGAAACGAACAATTGCTCAAATGGGACATCCTGGATATGAACACTCTTGCTAAACTGACCTAAGAGCATTCTCGCTAAAGGCAGACCAAAGGCTTATATACATCAAAGTTTGGGGATGAAGAACTTGATCAGATATCAGGGGTGATGGAATGACTTAGCAGGATTCTCTTCTAAGACTGGACTAAGCAGGCCAATGACAGAATGGGATTGGGACCAAGGTTGAAACTTAGTTGGGAAGATGGTTCAGAGGAGACTAAAGTTTGATCAAAAAAAAGTTTTTGTCTCTTCCTTAAGTCTCAGACAGAGTTCTCTCTCCAGTACTCCCTGAAATTTCCTGGGCTTCTAGAGCACCCTAAGTGTCTTTGTAATCTACCCTTGCCATATTAGGAGTATTTGTCTACCCTTCCTCTAGTGTGAGAGTTTTCTGAAAGGCACAATTTCTATTTCTAGGCAGGTGACATTGCCTGATAGTCATATGTTTAACAATGTTTGTTAACTAAGAGCTCTGTGTGGATTGAAAGGAAAATTTTAATTATCATCTGTCTATGCTTCTTCTCCTTTGCTTTTTCCCTTTTCCTCCAGAAATCCCTTTGTTCTCAGTAAAATATTTTATTAAAGAACAAAAATTCAGCTGAGTAAATTTAAAGCCCTAATTGGCTTTATTGAAACTTTATGAATAGCAAATAAAAGTGAGCTTTGAGGAAGTGTACAAAATGGGAGGTTTACATAGGCAGAAAGGGTGGGACAAGGAAGTTAAGAGAGCTGATTATTTCAGGCAAGGTATCTTTCAGTTATGGGATGGCAGGGGGGTTATCAGGCAGATCTCCTCACTAGAGGAAACCAGGAAATTTCAGATGATTGGTTTAAGCTTCTGCTGGGGTCCAACCCCAGCGGGTCCAGGGGTCCCCAAAGGTGTGGACGGAGTCGGCGAAGAAGGAATGACACGAAGACAGCCTTCAGTTGATCAGCAGCCTAGTCAGGACCTCTAGCCAGGATCTCCAGCCAAAGTTCTGGTCGGAGTTCTGGTTAGGAACTCTAACGAAGTTCTGGTGCCATGTTCTCTCACTAGGTTCTCCATCCAGCTTCTCTAGGTTCTCCTGCCATGTTTTGTCTAGGTTCTCCAGCCAAGTTCTGTAGCCAGGTTCTGTCCAGGATCTTTTGCCATGTTCTCTCCCTAGGTTCTCTCTCTAGGTTCTGTCTAGGATCTTCAGCCAAGTCCTGTCTCTAGGTTCTGTCTTCTGTTGTCTTGTTACATCTGTATTTATACCAGTTGATTTTAATCCTGTCAATTTCTGTTGTAAAGGTTAGGGCGTTTCTTATCTCCATTCCAGGGAGTAAAGATTATGTAGCTTAAGGGTGATTGTTTGTAGTTAAAGTGATTAACTACCCGCCTGGCATTTAGTTAAGAGGTTTTATTCCCTCCCTAACTTCAGGGAAAAATCCCTACCTGGGGAAACAACCTTTCTCGGAGAGGTGACCTTGGATAAAACACATAGTGCTAAGGGGAGCAAACATATTAAGAACAGTATGCTATATATGCCAGATCCCTTGAAACATATGCTGTGCAGATGTTTCTTTCCTGCAGCGACTGTGTCAAGCAGCAAGGATGGACCGACTCCCGGCAAGCTTCCATTGCCTGGGAGAGGCAGAAACTACAATCAGACTAAGCATTAAGTCTTGGTGGATCTTAGCACAAGTGATTCCATTTTGGGCCTTTTTTTTTTTTTTTAACACTTTGATATGAAGGATAGGTTCTTTTGACATGGGTCTCATCAAACTGGATGAGATTCAGTGTTGTTACTGGACTAAAGGGGTCCATTTGCCTGTATGCATCAAAACCCAATAAGACACAAACAGGAGTTTATAGCCAAGAAAGTAAGGGTTTATTTTTAGGAGTAGCCTATGACCAGAGTCATAAGTGAGCTAATGCTCAAAGATCTAGCTTCTATGAGGGCTATAAGGGATGGGCTATATCGGAGGGAAATCATTAATCATGGTGACTAAAGAATCTGGGTCATGGTCTCTACTGATTGGTCAGTGCTAGGGTAGTGGGTGTTTGATCATTGCAGCTGGTCCTACTGTTGCAACCTGAGGGATGAAATTCCATGCAAATAAATCTTTCTATACCATATCACTGTCCTGTGGGACCTCTGGAAATTTTTCCAGTGACACCCCAAGAACTCCACTCCCACTAGCAACAGAGAAAGGCAACTCACGCAATTCTCCAATACCATTATTACAATGAATACTATTAAAATGAAAATCCTACGTATGTAAGCCATGTTTAGTCATTTGTTTACTGTAATTAACTCTTTGTATAATTGCAAAAGTAGATTTTTAGTTTTTTGGAGATCGATAGGAGTGAATAATGAGTTATATTTTGAATAATATGTTCATGACCTTTCCTCTGTTATTTACTTTTCTTATCACTCCATGCTACTATTAAAAATTAAGAACTAGTCTTATGGCTCAGTCTGTCACAGAACACTATTCTGCAGTATTGAAGTAATTATTTTTAATCATCTTTTTCTGTGTGTGAAAATGAGCAAAGTGCCCTCTCCCCCCTTGTTTAAAACATTTAATCTCAAAGTCTATGTATTTAATTATTTACTCCTTTGCTTGAAAAATTTATCCCTAGGGCAGAGGTGAATTTACTTTACATATCTCTGAACTCATAGACAATGTATTTCTTTAGGAAAATGCAAACAAAAGGAACTGACTTTATTTAAGAAATACCTAAATAAGGGCCACTTAGAATGAGAAAGGGGAGACCCAGAAGGAATGATCTCAGGAAAGGAAACAAAGACTAAACAGCTTTCCATAAATTAAAGAGGGAAGGTAAATGAAATTGAGTCCAATGAGAGCAGGAACTCAAACAAGAAGCCACAAGACTCTTAGATTCTAGAAACAAGTAGAGATATCCAGGAAGCACACTGGTCTTCCCAGAGTTTGGACAAAGAAGCTTAAGCCAACTTTATTTAAGCATTCCAGGCCAAGGTAAACTTAATCAAGGGAGAAATGTAGCATAATGCTCAAGAGACTGGGTTCTGGAATAAGATTTCCTGGGGATCATATAGGCTTCAACCACTTTCTTTGTGTTTCTCTATGTGTGTAAGCTGTGTACCCATTAGGACCAAACAGCACCATAAGAACTCCTAGGAGAGAAAACCAAAGGAGTTAAATATTGTTTATACTAGTGATAGAAGCACTGAAAGGCCAAACTGGAGACAATATGACAACCAGATGAAGTCCTCACCAACATTAGGCTAAAGGAACAAAGGCGGGACAAGGTGTTAGCAGGGCCCAAGGATGAGAGGTTTATGTCAAAAGCTAGAATCATGCCCCAGGAAACAGGGTTTGTGCTGGGCATGTCTGTTGGGAAATGGGACCTCAGCGGAGGCATAACAGCTCTCAGAAACCAGGCAGGGAAAACATCAGAAACTCTAGCTGGACAAAACCTCTTGGCCAAACACATCCATAAAACAGAGGAAATGGGAAGAAATGTGAGGAAAAAATCTGAAAGCATGAAGGCTCAGGGCTAGCCTGATGTGTGTGTGTGTGTTTATATATGAGTAGGTATGTATGTTGTCAGATAGATAGATAGAGGATTGATAGATAGATAGATAGATAGATAGATAGATATAGATAGATATAGATATACATACACATGCACACATATATATCACATAACCCAAAAGAAATCATCATGTACATTTTTTAATCTTATTTAATACTTAATATGATATGGATATTCTCCCCTGATACTAAACATAAATATAAATTCACATATCTGGTTTCATGGCTGGATGAAAGTCTATTATTTAGCTACAACATTTACTTGTATAGTTCCAATATGTTCTTTGACATTGTTTTAAGTAGCTTTTTTTCTTTAATTGATAAAAACAGAACTTGTAAAATACTTTTAAATTTCTCACTGGTTGAGTGTTGAGAGTGTGAAATATGTCTGGAAATGTGTCTTAAAAAAATTTTGAGACCTTATTACTCTATTGCCTTTTCATCAAAACCTCTTTAAAAACTGATTGCGTAATGTGTGTCAATAACTTCAAAACAAATAATTAGCAACGGAGTTAGAATTTCATCACTTAGCATTCAACACAGGCATTCAGAACCCTGATTTCTTTGAATTTTCCTGATGAAAATAATATATGTCATCATGTGAAGTCAGGACTAGTTAGTAATCAGAGCATGGCCAAGGTCACTTGAAGGTTTCTTTGATGCAGACATTCCTCAATTTGGAGTTAAAACAATCCTGACCTTCCTAAGTGTGCTTTACCTTTCTGACAAGTGGAGGAAACTGCATAATTGACTTCTTTAGGTTCACAGAATTTTCTGAACATACAGGAAATCTAGACACTAAATAGGGTGTTCACTCAGCCAAATGCAAGTGGAACATATCAAAGTATGTTTGATGCCATTGCACAACAGTTAGAATTGTTTCTCTTTCGTCTCTTTTTTCTTTGTAGTTTGTTCTTCACTTTTTAAAATTATTTTCTCCCAATTAATTGAAAAAAAAAACCACACCAGTTCAAATTGGACAGACTATTATATTCTTTTAATACTCTAGATTTTAAAGGTACAGAATGACATGAGGGCTTTGATTTCAGGCATGACAATCCAAGGAGGCCACCTCACAAATGGATATCATCTCTGAGCTGAATTTAACTAAGTCATTTTTTAATCTACAGGTTTTTAAAAACTTTATTATTTAAAAAACCTTTTGAAAGACTTTGTTATTTTAGAATAGTTTTAGGTTCACAGCAAAGTGAGAGGAAAGCACAGAGATTTCCCGTATACCTCCTGTCCCCACAAATAGCCTCTCCCATTGTCATCACTTACCAGAGTGGCACATTTGTTGCAATTGATGCACCTACATTAATTGTACATTGAACAAGTGTATAATGACATGTACTCATCATTATCATGGAATATTTTCACTGCCCTAAAAATTCTCTGTGCTCTGCCTATTTATTCCTTCCCCTCAACCTCAGCCCCAGCAGCAACTGACCTTTTTACGGTTTCTATTGTTTTGCCTTTTCCAAAATACCATATAATTGGAATCATTCAGTGTCCTATGTTCGGATTGGCTTCTTTCGATTAGTAGTATACACTTACAGTTCTTCCATTTCTCTTCACAGCTGGGTAGCTCCTTTGTTTTTAGTGTCAAAAAGTATCCCATTGTCTGAATGTACCATGGTTCATTTATCCACTGACCTATTAGAGGATATCTTGGTTGCTTCCCTCTTTTGACAATATGAAAAAACTGCTATCAACATCCATGTACAGATTTTCTTGGTGTAGAGATCATTTTTAACTCTTCTGGGTAAACCAAGGAACATGATTTCTGGATTGTATGGTAAGAGTATGTTAAATTTTGTTAGAAACCATCACGCTGTCTTCCAAAATAGCTGTGCCATTTTGTATTTCCGCCATATATTACAGGTTTGCCTAGATGGCTGTCCTTTTGAAGACAGAAGCCTCGTTTTTCAATTCATTGCCTTGTTCAATCCATGTCAAAAAAGATACAGCCTTGTTCTTGTGAAATTTGCACAGATTCTTATGCCCCTGGGATTATTTTGTAACTAACAGGCTAAACCTTAAAACATTAATCCAACTCCCACCATTTCAATGTATATTTAAATGCCTTTATTTCCTGCAAACACAAGTTACCAGCTTCTGTCACTCAGGTCTCTCCAGGAGGCAAAGGATCAATATTGAGCCTGAGCATGAAATCATGGATGTCATTTAAAAGGGCATCATCCTCTGGAGGTGATATTGCCTGTTAACGAAAACAATCCTGGCTGTTGGCCTGGCTTTGTTTACTGAATAAAAAGAAACAACAGTCCAGAGCTTTTACAGTTTACAAGCCTGAGGAAATACCTAATGTAAGTGATTTGCCGTCACATTGCATCACGCCCACTCTTGTTTTGAGGCGACTCTGAAAACTCTTCAGTTATAACCCCATGCTAAAACAGGAGGGGGCATATTTCACTGAGAGAGGGCTTTAAAAGTCAACAAATTAATTTGCTGTTCCCTTCCAGCTGTGCAATTCACCCCCTACTCCAGCTTTGAGCTGTAATTAAGTACATGCTTTTATAATAAAAGTAATCTTTTCCTGGTGCTTCCCCAGCTGCAAATTCTGACCCAGATTCCCATTTATGAGTCATGACTGTCACATGTGCTTGAAATAGGCTTCGTTTCCCCCTGTCCTCTCCCCACCGCGGGTGACTCTCATTCCTGGATTAAGCTCCGACCTATTGCTGAACTGCACAGAGGAATTAACTTATATGAACTCTTCTTTGAGTTCTTGTTCTTTTTGTTTCCAGAAGGGGACATCATCCAATCCTCTAGTAACAACAGCTGGGGGAAAAGCCACACTCACCTAGTGTTTTTAAATAAAATGAAAGCTGGCCATTGAGATTACTTGGGTAAAGAATTATAAAACATGTTTACAGTGAAAACACACCTCTTTGATGAGCTAAGGAGAAGCAGCAGCTAAAAAGAAGTATGGAGAAGATCTATTCAGTATTCATGAATTGTGCCTATTCCTATTTCCAATTTGTATCTGTCTTTGGAAAAGCATCAATAGCATCCTGAATGCATTCCTATTTCTCTCTATCTGCACTGGAAATATACTCTAGTCCAAGTCACTGTTGAGTCATCTCATCTCTTATTCTATCTTTCTATTGGTTTAAGGTGGGGAGTTGAGAATACCCATGTGACTGGGTATGAGCCAGTGCAATCTCAGCAAAAGTGTTGCATGTGGCTCCCAGGCCTGAATGCAAAAATCTCCAATGTATCGTCCATCCTCCATGTTCTTTTCCTTCTATATGCCATCCAAAGCAAGCTTGGAAGGCAAGTGTTGAATGTGGCAGAGTTAGCATCAGCCTGTGACTCTGAATGACTTCATGGGCTCTTTCCTCTGTGTGTCAATGTGAAGCTACTAAAGTTTGTGAATTTATTTGTCACAGTCTTTACCACTATCCTAATACAGCTGTCTATGTAATGTAGCCACCCAGTCGCTCTCTATCGCAACATCATATTCAATCTCTCTGTATAGCACTCATCATTCTCATGTTTCCTGTTTATTTAAAATATCTGTTTGTTTATTTTTTTGCTTCTCCTCAATTAGAATGTGAGTTCCATGACAGCAGGGGTTTGACTGTTACCAGCTGTGTATCCAGAAAACAAGGACAGTGTTTGACACATGGTAGTCTTTTAGTAAACATTTTCTGAATGAATGAATACCATATAGCTTTTATAGAAAAAAAGGTCTTGTTTTAGATAATAGCCCTAAATATTCATAAATTCAGTTCTCTCTGCTTACTGTTTCTATAATATTTTTTAAAACATGGTGCTTAAACTTAACCTTTTATTGTCATGCTTTCTCAGGTTTACTAAAAGTACATAAAGGCTAGACTCATCATTTTAATAAATAATCGAAAGATTTAACTCAAATTAAAATCAAGTGGCAAGTCTTGCATGCTCTATTCTTTTGTTTCTCCTAGGATATTAGCTTATGCCAGTCCAAGGTGGATCCTCACTTATCTCAGTATTTGCTCTGGCCATATTTTATCTCTCTTATCAGATATCTGTCTCTTGCCAGAGATTTATTCTTGTAGCCAAAAACCTGCTGCTTCATCTTAGAAGTGAACAGTCTCTCAGCCTCTCATTTCTTCGAGATATTCTCTCATACTTGCTCTTTCAGCACCTCTGTACTTAGAGCTCTTTATCTATTCTGGATAGTAGACCATTATAAGATATATGGTTTGGAAATATTCTCTCTCTTTTTGTGATTTATCTCTATAATTATGTGATAAAGTGCTCTGATGCACAAACTTTTTACTTTTGGTGAAGTTCAATCAATTTTTTCATCTTTCCTTGGTTGTTTGCATTTTTGGTACCATATTTAAGAAATGTTGTCTAATCCAAGTCATGGAAATTTGCACCTATGTTTTCTTCTAAGAGTTTTAGAATTTTAGATCTTTATTTAAGTATGTGATAACTTTGAGTGAACTTTGTATACAGTGCAAGATAGTGGCTCCACATTTATTTTTAGCATTTAGATATCTGGTTGTCCTAGTATGATTTGTTCAAAAGACTACTCTTTCTCCATTGAATTGTTTTGGCACATGTTATTGGTTGAATTGTGTTCTTTTCAAAAAAAATATTGAAATCCCAACTCCCAGTACCTGGGAATGTGATCTTACTTTGATATAGGTTTGTTGCAGATGTAATTAGTTAAGATGAAGCTATAGTACATTTGAGTAGGCCCCTAATTCAATATGACTGGTGTCTTTGTAAAAAGATTGCCATGTGAAGACAGAGATAGATGCACACGTGGAAAATGCCATGTCATGATGAAGATAGAGTTTGAAGTTATGAAGCTGAAAGCCAAAAACAAACAAACAAATAAACAAAAAAACCCACCAAAAATGCCATAAAACAAACAAACAAAACAAAACACCAGGAGCTAGGAAGAGGCAAGAAAGGGCATCCCTGTGCATTTCAGAAAGATCCAGATCTTGATGATACTTTCATTTCAGACTTCTAGCTCCTAGAACTGTGAAATCATAATTGTCTACTACTTTAAAACATTCAATTTTTAGTACTTTGTTATGGCAGCTCTATGAAACTGATGTAGCACCTTATGAAAACCAACTGATCATAGGTGTGGGAGTTTATTTCTGAAGTTTCAATTCTATGACATTGATCTATATGCCTATCCTTATATGATTGGTGGGGAGCTTTCCTTGCCCCACCTGCTGCTGGGGGAACTGGGCTCCTTGCAATGTCCCAAGAAAAGGAATTTTCTGAGACTTGCACTGGAGAATCAGTAGTATTTATTTGCATAGCCTTAAGTCCCTGAGTTTCCAAGGTCCCATTTCCCTCTGTCCCACCAAGGAAAGTCCAGCTGTATCTGCAGTGGTGCTAGAATTAAAGCCATTGCCCAGAGTTTTTGTTCCATGTCTGCAGAGTCCAATCCAACATCAGGCAAGCTTAGTTTATTACCAGCTGTAGTCCATCAGTCCATTGTGTGGGGGGTCCACAGGGCCACATGGCTATGGAGGGAACATGGATGAATGAAAGGAAGCAGGAGCAAAACCAGAGTAACCAGAGAGCCACACAAGCCACAAGAGAGAGAGAATTCCTTTGTCTGGGGGGGTTATGTATTCCAAAATCTTCATGGGTTTGTAGTGGCCCACACCCTCTGGCCAATTTCCTGGTTAGACTAACAGGCACCTTTCCACATCACCCCAGCTCTGCTGTACATGCTTCTATCTCCCCTTTGTTGGAGCCCTTCCCCCAGTGATTTGCAGGGAATGGACTGTGGTTCCCTGGGGATTATAAAGTTGCAGCTTCCTAGTGAAGCTGCCCAAATAGCCATGCCTATAATATGGAAAAATTGGACTGGAGCACGCAGTGTCTCTCTAGGCAGGATGGTTCCCGGGCTCTTTGTCCATGGACAAAAGGTGGTATAGTAAAAGACAGAAATTTCTTGAGAAAAAAGCACAGACTCCCACATGGGGAGTGGGAGAGAGTCCCACTGAGTCCCCTTTTCCAAGGTTTATAAAGGCTGCAGTTTTTTGTGCCTCGATATCCCCTCTGATTGGTCCTTATTCCCCTTTGATTTGGTCACTATAGCAACTCCTGAGCTCAAATCTCACCCAAAGTAAGTGAGGTTCCTTCATTCTTCTCCCTTATTGTTCTCCTATTCCCCTTGGGCTTTTCTTCCTCCCTCTTTGAATGAAGGGGCTTCCTTCCCTTTATTCTGTAAATGTGTACCTTTTGCTACTCTCAGCTCCCTTATCTTATGGAAATGTAACTTCTGCTGCTCCCAGCTCCCTTGTCTTATGGAAATGTACCCTTTGCAGCTCTGTAGCCCTGTGCTTTTTCCATGGACCCCTTAATTTCTAAAATTTCCTAAACCTGCCTATTTCACCCCTAAAAATTCCTTTCACTTATAATGTCTGGCCTCCCTTTTGTTCCTTTCCTATTATTAACTTTCTAATTACAATGGCATCACTTATGTTAATATTACACTGTACTGATTACTGTAGCTTTGTAGTGGGTTTTAAAATCAGGAAGTATGATTTCTCTGAATTTGTTTACTTTTTTTAAAGATTATTTTGGCTAGTTTTGTCCTTTGCTATTTCATTAAAATTTCAAATAAACCTATCTATTTCTTTTGAAAAGCAGTTAGAATTTTAATAGGAATTTTTAAAAATCTGTAGATCACTTTGAGGAGTATTGCCATTTTAATAATTAGGCCTCCCTTTGTGCTATAAATTATTACAAATCACATTTTTACATCTTTGAGCCCTTTAACTTAGTTTTATAAATATTGCATTATTATATCAGAGTCATTTAAATCACATCTATATATATAAAAGGCTAACATGCAAAGTGTCCCCTCGGGAGTGCAACCAGGAGACCAGGAGTTTGATTGCTTGCTATGACGTACGCTGACCACCCAGGGGCGGCACAGAATGAAGGGAGGACCCAGCCGGCAGCTGGAAGGAAGGCCCTGATCGGCCCTGATCACCAGCCAGGCCTAGGGACACTAACCGTGCACAAATTTTGTGCACTAGGCCTCTAGTAGTATAATAAAAGGAGACACAACCAAAAATATGTTTATATTGCCTTTTTTTATTTGCTTATGTAGTTACATTAACTAGTCCTTTTTATTTCTTTACATGGATTTGTGTTAATGTCCAGAATCCTTTTATTTGATCCTCAGGGTCAGTCAAGGTGAGATCCTGTGTTCTCTTATGTGTATGGACAAGAAAAGGGCCACATGCTAACCTGACTAACTCAGGGAAGGCCTGCCTGGCAGCCTTGCAAACTCAAAAGACCTAAAGTAACCACAGAGGATGTCTGAAATGAAAAATCTTTAACTAAAAGCAGTTATGGTGAGTAGGTCAATCTCTATCTTAACTGAGCCTATTGTCTTTTTTGCATCTATGATAACTTATCTTCGAAATGTCAGAGTAACTTGTAACTTCCCTTTTTCTGGACCCTTCAAGGCACAACCAATTGCACCTGGGTGCCAGGACAGAGACCACAAATTCCTTCATTATAATTGTTATGATGTTAACTGTTGACTGTTAACATCCTGTACCCACCTAATAAAAGAAGTATGTGTCTATCATTTTACTTTATATCCAATCCCAGAAGTCCTTCTCCCCCACCCCATCCTGCTTTGCCTTCCCCTGCTTCCCTAATCTATCATCAATGAATTTCACGTAACCCACTTACATCTCCTCCTTAGATTATAATGTATAAAACAAGCTGAAAAACTGCCATTCTCCAGAGCATTACCCCAATACATTGAGATTCTGCTTCTGGCAATTGTCGACAGTTTGGCACAAACAAACTCACAAAAATTCTTTACAGGTTTGAATTTTTTAATGTTAACATGTCTGTTGTGAACATGCACACAGCTGCATACAGCCTGTGAGTGTGCTTTGCATCCTAGGTTTCCAGGAATATGTTGGAACTTTTCAAATGCCCTATGAGCATATCATCCTGCATATTTTCTTTTAAGCTTTTTGGCAATTATTATTTGCCCCAACTTCTATCCATTACTCAGACAGCTGGGATGTTAAAGCATTAGACAAATGTCTCATTCCCCCAAGGAATTTAGATCTGAGTGAGTTCAAGTGAATTTGAATAAAGTCAGGGAGATTTTCCAGGGGACCACTAGAGAGGTCAAATAATGACAATTCTGTGGAAATGAGGTCCATTCTCTCCCAAGTACCAGGCATATGGGTTGTTATATTTAGGGCAACCACCTGAATTGGTGATAAGGGATGAGGCTAAAGTAAATTAAAATACAATACATCTTGTTGTTGTTACTGAGACTCAGCAGGTTTTCTTGACTAAATACTCCCTGGTTGCTGCAAGCCTTTGGTTAATTCCCAGATTTCTGATGAAATTGATTCTGGCAATTTTTGCTAGCTTTTATTGTTGTTGCTTTTATAGAGGTGTGAGCTTTTGGATATTCTTACTCCTACATTTTCAATAGTATCTGATGACATTCTCTGCTTTGTGGGACATAACCATCTTATATTGGATTGACTATGATCATTACTTTAACAATTTGAGTCATTGTTGCAGAAGACCAAAGAAATACCAAGCACGCTTCCTAGAGAAAGGGAGGGACCCCGTTCATTAACACTATTTGGACTCCGGGAATAATTTCCAAATCAGAGTGAAGTAACACGCAGAGGGCTTCACTTTTTATAACCTTCTGGGGTCTTTGTTTTACAGATATGGTTTCGCCCCCCTTTCGTGGGCTGCAGCGGTTCTCAACCTGTGGGTCGCGACCCTTTGGTGGTGGAACGACCCTTTCACAGGGGTCGCCTAAGACCATCCTGCATATCAGATTTACATTACAATTAATAACAGTAGCAACATTACAGATATGAAGTAGCAATGAAAATAATTTTATGGTTGGGTCACAACATGAGGAACTATATTTAAAGGGCCAGAAGGTTGAGAACCACTGGCTTACAGGAAGGCTCCCAGGTGTTGGGGGTCCCCAGGCCATATCCGGTGACCTGTTCTGGGGCCAGTGATAAAGATCTTCCCCCGCCCCCCCAGGGCAGTGCATTGTTCACAGTTTTTATGGCCTAACACGCCTTTCAAGACCAGTTTCCTCCTCCTCATCAATGTAAAATGATAGGTATTCACATTAAATGTATAAAGCTAGCTATCCCAAATTATTGTATTTGCTCAGAAGTTAGGTGTTCTCTACCTTTTCATAGCTCAAGTTCAGCATTCATATGCAACCATGATTTTATGACATAAATATTGATAATTGTCTAACAGTTTATGAACTATGATAAAATTAGTAATCTACTTAGAAATATTTTATAAATATCAAAAGATCATTACTATAGGAAAGATTTGAGGACCAAGTAATTTGCATCCCAAAGCTAGTGTTATGGCAATTATTGAAAAGCTCCATAATTTTAATCACAATAAAGCAATTTTTTTCTTTAAATCAAGCTCAAATGTCAAAAAGCTCTGTTAATACTTCATTTAGGGATAACTAAGTTCAGAAATAACTGTAAAATGATGAGGAAGAAAACATAAGCCTAAAATTACATGCAAATATTTTACTTATCTCTGCCTAATCTTTTAATTTTGTTATTTTATTAGTAGATCCTATCCTTCAACAGCTCTTAATTTTTCTCCAGAGGAGAGAATTCTGAATAGCTAGTCACAAAACACATTGCTTGCTCTAAGTGGATATAATATCAGTTGAGCTACTTATGAAGAGTTACCTTGGATATGGGGACACAAACAGAACTAATAAGGCTGAAAGCAGAGGCTATAACATATATTCTGTCTTATAACTTCACTGCCCCAGGATTCCATAAGACTTCATGGTTTGGGTCCAAAGCATCATATACATTTCTTCTCTATCAAAACTTCTGCTGGGAAAAAAAAAAAGATATCCTTTATATTATGATAAAGGAAAACAGTGGTATTGCTCAAGAGGAAAGCAGATATTTGCAATTTTCAAATGACAATTCTTTCAAAAATCAAAACATATCTCTCATATAAATTCATAGTCACTCTATAACTAAACTGTCCATGACACTGTAATGCTTTTCTTTCTGTCAAAGTAAGAAACATCCAAACCTGTAAGAAATTTTATGAGTTTATTTGAGGCAAACTGACAATTGCCAGGAAGCAAAATCTCACCAATTGAGAAAATGTTCCAGAGAATGGCAGTTTTGAATTTTATTTTATACATTACAATCAAAGTAGAAACTGTTATATGAAATTCATTGGTGATAGATTAGGGAGGCTAGAGAAAGCAAAGTGGGGAAATCTCTGGGGTTGGATAAAAGTAAAACGAAAAGACATATTTCTTTTACATAAGTGGGTATAGGATAGTTAACAGTTGACAATTAACAAAATATAACAATGAAGGGTTCTGTGGTCTCCTGCTCTCCTGGGAGATTGTGGCTTGAGGGATCTGGAAAAGGGAAATTAGCCTGGCATTCCAAAGATGTGTTATCTTAGATGCAAAATGAACAAAAACAAAGAAACAGTGATAGGCTCAGTTAAGGTAAAGACTGACCTTTGTCAAGAAAGAAACTGGCCTAGGATTTGACTACCTGCCATAAACCTCTCTTAGTTTTAATTTCACATCATCCTATGTGGTTACTTTAGGTCTCTCAGTTTGTACAACCACCATGCAGGCCTCTTCTAAGCTTGTCAAGTTTACTATGTGGCCCTTCTGTCATCTACACTTCCCATCCACTGTTACCTTTGTTAGCAGTTGTTAATAAAGAAAAGAGAGCAAAGGGGCGTCAGACATTGTTGAGTATATTCAGCTGGGAAGCAGAGACCCATTTGCTTTACCAGGAAGCTACAGCTTCGCACACTCCCCAGGAAACCACCAGTCCATTCCCTGTGTATCACTGGCAGAAGAGAGAACAAAGGGCAGGTAAGCACATGTGTGATAAAGTCAAAATGGTGCTGGGGGAGGTGCTTGACTCTAGAGGCCTGTCAGTCTAACCTGGGAAAGGGATCACTGACCCATCAAAAGCCCAAGAAAGTTTGGGAAGCTGATTGGTTATTTTGAAAAAGCTCCTGATTCTTCCCAAGCTTGAGAATATGTACATAATTCCAGGTGAAAGGAAGCTCTCTCTTCCTCTCTCTAGCTCAGTAACCCACTCACCCTACTCTTCCTGTTTTCTCTGCCTGGGAACACTCCATGGGGGACTAGTGGCTGCTTGAGGCCCAGTGCAGACTGTGTGGGCTCCAAATGACTATGAAGCAGAAACTCTGGGCACTGGCCTTTGCCTTAACCTTGCTGAAGACATGTTTGTACTTTTCTATGGTGGGACGGAGGAGGTGGGATATTGGAAACCCAGGGGCAACGGCAGCCATCACAAATAAGCCATAGCACCACAAGCTCCCTGCGTGGGTCCTTCGGATTCATTCCTTGAGATCCCATGGAAGAGCCTGATTTCCACTGATAACATCACCAACTGCCATATTAGTATATCCTCTCACTGTCTTATTGTAAGATATATAAAGACTCTGAGTGGTCAAAACCAGCTGAGGCTCCTGGTTCATATAGTGTAACATGAAGCATTTACCTCATTTAATGTGTGGGAGTTTTATGTCCTTCAAAATTAAGATATCCAATTCATTTAAGCAGGTTACATTAGTGTGTGTGTGTGTGTGTGTGTGTGTGTGTGTCCATGTGAGAGAGAGAAAAAAAAACTTAAAGAACATTTACTCATGATGACCTTGAATCAATGATCTGTATTGATCTGTATGGACATTTGCCAAGAGAGCACTTCACACAAGTATCCAAAGAGATGCTCCCATATTAATTGATTTATAATCAGACAACCATATTACAGTGGAAAGAGTTTTTGTATCAGTAGGAAGAACTGACAATTCGTGTTGTATCTATATTTCCAATACCACATTATGTTGCTGTTAAAATAAAAGACATTCAAACCTGTAAAGAACTTTTGTGAGACAATTGCTGGGAAACAGAATCTCAACATATTGAGATAGTGCTCTGGGGAATGGCAGATTTTTTTGTTTGTTTGTTTTACCTTGTTTTATAAATTATAATCAAAGGAGTAGACTTAATTGGGTTATATGAAATCCATTAGGGAGATGGGAGAAAGCAAAGCAGGGAAATCTCTGGGATTGGATAAGAAGTAAAGTGATAGACACATGTTTCTTTTACATAGGTGGGTACAGTATACATAGGTGTTAACAGTCAACAATTAACATGATGACAATAACAATGAACATAGTTGTGGTCTCTGCCTTGGTGCATTGGTTGTACCCTGAGGAGTCCGGAAAAAGGGAAGTTACAAGTTACCCTAACATTCCAAAGGTATGTTATCTTAGATGCAAAAAGACAATAAGCTCAGTTAAGATCAAAGTTGATCTGTGCCAGGGAAGATACTGGCCTAGGACATGACTATCCACCATAAATTGATTTTTAATTTAAAAAGTTTTAATTCCAGGCCATCCTTTGTGGTTACTTTAAGTCTCTGAGTTTGCAAGGCCACCAGTCTTCCCTGAGCTAAGTCAGGTTAGCATGTGGCCCCTTTTGGTCCACATTGCTATAGTTGGCTTTCCTATCTTCATGAATTTCCAACATTTTTTATAAATTTCCTGAAGTTTATAGCTGTGTTAAGAAGAATTGGTTGGTACATAGATGTGAACACTACCTAGCAGGCTGTAAGGTCTCTTTGATGAAGGCCCGTAGTAGATTTTTTCTACAAATGGCCTTTGGAGAAGTTCCCAGCTTGGCAACCTTGTACAATGCTACAGAAGAGAACCAGGAGCAACAGTGGCTCTGAACCACTGCTTGCAGTACATTTTATCATAGAAATTTGTATTTAGGATTTTATTTGTTCAGCCTACTTTTAGAATGATTTCCCTTTGGAATATGGCATGAAAGTACCAGAATTTGTGTAACCATTCTCTCAGTGAAGGATATCTGGGTTGTTTCCAGTATGGGTCTATTATGATTAAAGATGCTATAAACATTTGAGTACAGGACTTTGTATGAATATAAATTTTCATTTTTCTGGGATAAACTCCCAAGTGTGTAACTGCTTGGTTGGGATAGCTGCATGATTTGTTTTTAAGATATTGCTCAACTGTTTTCCAGAGTGACTGTTCCATTTTATATTTTCACCATCAATATTTGAGTGATTCACTTTCTCTGCATCTTTGCCATTATTTGATATTGTGATTATTATTTTATTTTAGTTATGCTGATAGATGTGTAGTTATAACTCACTGAGGTTTTAGTTTGCATTTCCTTAATAACTAATGAGATTGAACATCTTTTCAAGTTTCTATTTCCTATAGCAATAGCAATATCCTCTTTGATGAAATGGCTCTTCATGTCTTTGCTATTTTTAATTGAATTTTTTGCTGTTCTGTGGTTGAGTTTTGAGAATTTTAAAAAATGTATTTTAAAAAATGTATCCATAATCAGGTGTGTGGTTTGCAAATATTTTTTTTTTCCATTTGTAACTTGTCTTTTCATCCTCATAACGGGTCTTTCACTGACCAAAAGCTTTTAATTTTGATGAAGTCCACTTGGTTTTTCTTCCCATGGATGATACTTTTGGTGTCATGTAAACTTAGGTGCCAAGAACACTTTACCTAGATCACAAAGATTTTCAACTATGTTTGTTACAAAATGTCTTACAGTTTTGCATATTACATTTAAGTCAGTAATCTATTTCTAGGAAATTTGGATATAAGTATGATATTTAGGTCAAGGCCCTTTTTTTGCCTTTGGATGTCTAAGTTCTCCAGCACCATTTGTTGAAAAGACTTTACTTCCTCCGTTTTACCGTTACATCTTTGTAAAAAATACGTGTGGCATATTTGTGTGGGTCTATTTCTGGTTTCTCTAATGTATTCCATTCATCTTTGTATCTATCCTACTCCAATATAAACCATATTGATTGCTATAGTTTTATAATTCTTGAAATCAAATAGATTTATTGTTCAATTAATATTTTTTCAAAATTGTTTTTTCTTGTTTAGTTAATTTGCCCTCCATATATATTTGAGGATAATCATGTCTATATCTACAAAAAATTTTTCTGGGGTTTTGATAGAAATTTCATTAATCTTATATATCAATTTGGATAGAATTGACATATTTACTATGTTGAGTCGTTCATTACATAGAAACAGTATGAACTAATTTGTTTCTTTAATATTTTCAATAGTGTTTTGTAGTTTTTGGTGTAGAGGTCATATATATGTTTTATTAGATTTACATTATTGCAGTTTAAGCAATTATAAATGGTACTAGAGGCCCGGTGCACAAAAATTTGTGCATTCGGGGGGGGGGGGGTCCCTCAGCCCGGCCTGTGCCCTCTCGCAGTCTGGGACCCCTCAGAGGATGTCCACTTGCTGGCTTAGGCCTGCTCCCTGGGGGATCAGGCCAAAGCTGGCAGTCAAACATCCCTCTGGCAGCCTGGGAGCTCTCAGGGGATGTCCACTTGCCAGTGGGTAGCAGGCCTAAGCTGCAGTTGGACATCCTTAGCACTGCTGAGGAGGCGGGAGAGGCTCCCACCACCACTGCTGTGCTGGCAGCCATCAGCCTGGCTAGTGGCTGAGCAGAGCTCCCCCTGTGGGAGCGCACTGACCACCAGGGGGCAGCTCCTGCATTGAGCATCTGCCCCCTGGTGGTCAGTGTGTCATAGTGACCAGTGATTCCCAGTCATTCTGCTGTTAGGGTCAATTTGCATATTACCCTTTTATTATATAGGATTGTATTTTTAATTTTAAAATTAATGCATTCATTGCTATATAAGTATACTTTTTTGTATATTTTCTTTTATATCCTACAATTTTGCTGAAGTAACATAGCTCTAGGAATGTGTTTTGTTGTTTGTTTTGTAAAATGGCTGGGATTTTTTTATATAGACAATAATGTAATTCAAAAATAGGGAGCATTTTATTTATTTTATTTTTGTGCTTTTTATTTACTTTGTCTTGCCTTACTGTACTGGATAGAGCTTCTAGCACTATGTCAAACAAGAGTAACAAAAGTGGATATCCTTGACTTTTTCCCTGTCTAAGGGGAAAGCATTCAATCTTTCACTGTTAATTATTCTGATTTTTATAGGCTTTTATGAGTGCTCTTTATCAACTTGAGGAAGTTTACCTCTATTTCTATCTTTCTGAGTGTTTTCCTCATTTATGGGTTTTTGAAATTTGTCAAATGCTTTTTCTGCATAAAATGCTACAATCATATGATTTTTCTTTTTTTTAGCCTGTTAATATGGTGGTTTATATTGGTTGCTTTATGAATACTGAACA
The DNA here is from genome assembly GCF_028538775.1 of Myotis yumanensis. Lineage (NCBI taxonomy): Eukaryota > Metazoa > Chordata > Mammalia > Chiroptera > Vespertilionidae > Myotis > Myotis yumanensis. Next base: position 26,838,459 of record NW_027223759.1, on the reverse strand, counting down.
AGTTTTGGAATAAGCCATCTTTCTATTGAGTTGCTATCATTTAAAAAATTGCTCCATTATTGTAATAGATTATATTCAACTTTTGGATTAAACTCAATATGCTCATGATATACTGTCCTTTTTTTATACTGCTGGATGTATTTTGTTAATATTACATTGTAGAAGACTACTTCTATGTTTTTGAGTGAGATTGTCTTTAATGTTAGGTGATGCTGACCTTATAAAATAGATTGGAAACTATTCCATTTGGGTCTTATTTTTTATTCATTCTGACAATCTCTGTCTTTTAACTGGTATATTTGGACTATTGATGTTTAAGGTGATTATTGGTAGGTAAGGCTGCAATACAACATACCATATTGCTACTGTTTATTATTTCTTACCCAAGTTTTTTGTTCCATTTTTTTAGTTTTCCACACCTTTCTGCCCTTTATTATTTTAATTGAGTGTTTTATATAATTCCACTTTCCCTCCTTAGCACATCAATTATATTTTTAAAAATACTTTTTTAAATGGGTGCCCTAGAGTTTGCAATATATATTTATAACTAATCCATGTCCACTTTTGAATAACACTGCAAAACTTCATGGGTAGTGCAAGTACCTCATAATAAGAGAATATTCCTAATTCCTTCCTCTAGTCCTTTTCATCATTGCTGTCATTCATTTTACTTATACCTAAGAACACATCAAGCATATCAAACTCAAAGGCTAACACGGCCCAAATAAACAAGCAAGGATTAAGTTTATGTAGGCCAGCCACAAAAAAAAAAAAAAAAAAAAAAAAAAAGCTGGCCTGCATGTGGACTGAAGAGTCCCAGGTTCGATTCTGGTCAAGGCCATGTACCTTGGTTGCAGGCACATCCCCAGTAGGGGTTGTGCAGGAGGCAGCTGATCAATGTTTCTCTCTCATCAATGTTTCTAACTCTCTATACCTCTCCCTTCCTCTCTGTAAAAAATTCATAAAATATATTAACTTATCAGACACTGAACAACTGCACAAATTAATAAGCGTAATGCAAATAAACCTATTTTTCTTTGTTCTCTGCAAGTGAAATATTCCCTGTTGCGCACACCAAACAAATCAGTCCGAGACTAATGACGTGGCGATCAGCTGCTAAAATATTTGCTGCTGGGATTAGTGGAGAGAAACAGTGCGCCTGCGTGGAGGGAAATGAATGCAACATGATTACAGTAATTAATCATTAGCGAACGTTGTAGTTAGTTATTAATAATTATGTATAACAGGATATTGTAAAAATTAAGTTATGAAATTTTTATCAAAACGTTTCTTACATACTGTGATATTGGCTGGGCTGCAAAAATATTCGTTGTGGGCCACATGTGGCCCATGGACCAAGAGTTTGACATGCTTGAAATACATCATTAAATACATTGTTGCTATTAATATTTATAACAAACTTATCTGTCAGATAAATTAAGAACAGTAAAAGGTTTTATTTAACCTTCATTTATACATTCTCTGAGGCTCTTTTTTTTAAATGTAAATCTGAGTTTTGACCTATATAATTTTTCTTCTCTCTGAAAAACTTCTCTTTCACATTTCTTTTAAGACAATATTATCTGGTTGTTATTTCTTTATATTTATTCTTCTTAAACTTCTTCATTCTATGATTATGTCCTTTATAAAAATATATGATTATTAGGCTGCCATTTCTTCAAAATATTTTTTTCCCTTTCTGTTTTCTCTCAAGGATTACAACTGCACATATGTTAGTTTTTGTTGTTGTTATTTTTTAATATTGTTATATTAAATTATTTTCTCCCTCAGACTAGATAGCTTCTATTGGTATTTCTACAAGCTTCCTGATTATTTCCTCCATTATCTCTATTTCATGATTATATGAATCCAGTGATTTTAAAATTTTATTTTGTATTTTTTCTTGTAGAATTTTCATTAAAAGTGTCCCTATTTTTTCTGATGTAATTTTTATATTTGTATTTATTGTGAGAAGCCTCTTCTTTGATGCTTTACATAGTTATGTCTTGAAATATTTTTTTATAAATCCAACATCTGCATCATCTCAATAGGGTTATTTTGGTTGTATTTTCTCTTACAATTGGTTTTCTAGTTCTTCAAATATGTTATGATATCTGGTTGTATCATAGACATTGTGAATGTTATATTAGGTATGTTTGTTCTGGATGAAATTATATACATCTGGGTTTTTTGTCTGTTCCTTTTCTTTCTTTTTTTAAAGTTTTTAACATTTAATTAAGTTGGTTGGATTAAAACTGCTGACCTTGTTTCTTAGATAACAACTCACCCTCAGTAATTACTTTCCATTTTAGAGTATATCTCATACTTGTGCATGTACAGGGTTAGCCTCAGGTTAGGAAGAGTTTATACACAAAATCTATAGTTCTCTCTATGCCTCACTCCTTCCTAGGACCCCTCCCAACAACTTACCAGTGGCTATAGTTTACCAAATATTTGTCCTATGGTTCTTCAGGCCAGAAAGTCTGAGTTTTCCATTAAGATTTTAGAAGTTCCATGTGTAGATTTTTCCTGCTGGAAGCTATAAAAACTGATAACTCCTTTATGCCACTTCCTTTTCCCAAATGTCAACCTCCATTCAGAAATGGCATGCTTTGGTTCACTCTCCAATGCCCTTAGGTCATTATGAGATTTTGTTCATCTTTGTTTACATTTTTTTCAAAATTTATTATCATAATATGTGTCAGGGTAGCACTCTGTAAGAGCACCTTGGTCATACCACATGCAAAAATATTTTGTCAGACTATTTTACCCAGTTTTCTTAAGATAAAGGAAAACGAAAATAGCAGTGATACCCCCTCTGACCCATTAAATTATAGTATATAAAATATTTTAAAAGTCAATTTATACCATTTTATATTTGACTCTATAAGTAAAAACACCCAGAATAAAGGTTGAATCAAAAGATCAAGTGCTAATAGCTAACTCCTTTCTAATGTGCTATTTCTAGTTTTGTCATTAACTTATAGCATTTGTCTAATCATCCATTGATATCTTGGCCTAGCTATGACGTATCAATCACTATTTATAAGTAAGAAGCATAAGTGGTTATGCTAGTTACTTACAATCAGACTTTGCAATTAAATCCAGTGGTATTAGCTTTTGTTTGATGATCTATACATTAATGCATAGCAAGTAGATTATTTGCTAAAACAAAGAAACAAACAGAAAAACAAAGAATGCACAGTGTTTTCAGGAAATCTCTACTAACAGATTATAAATGTATATTTAATGGTTTAAATAGTAGTAAACAGCAGAGGCTCTGCAACAGGTTCTCCTGTTGTTGTTTTTTTATTCAAACAGCACTTTGCTCATCATAATTGTCACTAGTCACCACACCTTACATTACAATCAACACCCCTCCCACTCCTTATTTCCCTTCCTGCTTTGTCTTTTTCATTACACTTATCACCTCACCAGCTAACATATGACATATTTTATTATCTGCTCCTCCAAAGACCAACTAAATGGTTGACAGGCATTATGATCTGTTTTGTTTATTACTATTTCTATCACTTCTACAAGAAGTTGTGGCACATACTGGAGATTTTATTTGTTGAATTGTGAGTACTGCCTACCCTACTTACTAGCAATGTCATCTTGCTAAAGTTACTGAACCTTCCCAAACCTCAGTTCCTACAGTTCAAGAATGGGGATATTAATGGTAACTATTACATTCTGTTTTATTAAAAATGACACGAAATCACACTGCCTGGTTCAATTAAATGTACATATAAAATTTGATAAAATTGGTTCATAGCAGCATTGTTCATAACAGCTTGAAACTGGAAATCAACCAAATGTCCATCTAGAGCAGAATGAATAAATATATATCGGTATATTCATATGTTAATTCATTGTAATGTCATTGCATAAATAAGCATGAATAATTGCAACTTCATACAACACTAAAAACATTTAAATAATCACTTAATTACAATTTGTAAAATAGGCATATATTGTTCATGATTTCAGAAATGAGCGTTTATCCTCCAAAAGGCAAAAGTGGCTTGAAGGTACTAGGGGCCATTATGGGGTGCTGCCAATATTCTGTTTTTTGAACTGGGTTTTGACTGCACAGTTGGGTTTAATTTATAAAAATTCATTGAGCTCTACCCGTATGATTTATGTACTTTTCTGTAAGCATGTTATATTTGAATGGAAAATTTATTTGAAAAAACTAAAATACAAACTGAAACGGCTTGATTGTTCTCTCACCTAAATGACCCCTCGCATGAGCATAAATCCCAAATGTTATTTGATTCAGCTTTGCTTAAGAATATAATATAGACAGTTTATGTTCTTGTAGAACAAGTAATTTCTCTTTCATTGTCACATTGCTATCAATTATTTTTCCATGTGGTTTTTATACTTAAATAATAATTCATTCATTTTTTTTATAGACTGTCAAGATAGTTTCTAGTAACAAAACAAAGTGAAAATACAGATGGAAAACAATAAAATTTCTAAACAAGAAACAGATGAGGAAGGAAAATGGTTGCCTTAGAAAAAGTTTCTCAATTATTTAAATTCCATTTTAATGTGTTAATAGATAGGGTTTCCACATATAAATCAATAGTCCATTAAATATTGACATAGCTAAATCACTCTTTATTTTGTGCTAGTCATTAAGAGTGTCTATCATATAATGGCTCTTCATTTACTTGTTTATATGACCACCTGTGCATTTTTTATATCTTAACCCAGTTACATTGTAAGGTTCATTAGGGAAGTTTGTATTTAATTTCTTTTTAGGTTACTCAAAACTTAGCACCATGTTATTCAACAAAAAATAGTGGAATGCATCTTAAATGCAGTATTTTTTTTACTTCAGAGAGGAAGGGAGAGGGAGATAGAAACATCAATGATGAGAGAGAGGGAGAGAGAGGTAGAAATATCAATAATGAGAGAGAATCATTGATCGGTGTACTACAATTAGTTAGAAAGAAGCAAATTACATATATATTTTTTATGTGTATAAGACATAGACCTGCCCTGTATTAATCAGGTCTCCTTTAGTTTCCAGTAACAAAAATTCTATTCAAAATGACATAAGTACAGTATAAAAGTAATTTAATAATTCATATAACACATTCTCCTCCACACTCTGAATCACCCTTCTTTATTAGTGTTTGATTCATTATCAAACAAAATCTCTCTCCACACTGTGTGGTCTCTTAAAGTTCTAAGCTTTTGTCTTCTTAATTCAGCAACCCTAGAGGAAAGTGAGCTCAGTTCAAATAACTGCCAGTAAAGAAATTCCTCACAATGAAATGAAAGCTGTGTTCAAGGTATACTAACCCACTCTTAAATACAGAGTTCCTGAGATACCACCAATATTTAAAGATTATTTAATTCATGTAATGGCTATTATTCTCTTGGCTAAAATGGCACGTTTCCTTCAATGGCTCCTCAAGTGACAGATTCCAGTTTCCATCTCATTCTGCTTGCCTGTTTCTGAATGTTCTCTCAGGTATTTGAATCTCAATGCAAACTGCTTTTATTGAATCAGGAATGGGATATTCCATGAAGAGTAAGACAAATAAGAAATATAGCAGAATTATTGCCTCACAGAATTTAGGTACTCTATCTTCTTTCAGATGGAGGATCATCAAATAGATATGACATGCCAGGAGCTCTGCCATTGGAGCAGTAAGAATACAAAGGGATCTGGGATTATCGGTTTCATTTGGTGAATTGACTCAACTATATATTTGGCAGAACAAGGATATGATCATAAATCCAGACTATGTTGCTAAGTAGATATTAATATATATGGCACACTTCTAGTTGATGTTTGTGATGGAAAAAAAGCTAATAGAGTTATAATAATTTCAGTGTTTTAATCTCAACCATGATGTTGGGTCCTGATGGATTTTCAAGTTTAAACCAGAATCTTAAGCACTGACTAATAGAAACAGAAGGCTGGAACCAGCCTTTGTGGGCAGGAAACATAATTAACAATAATTATTAGTTTGAAGGCTTCCATTACTAGCAAATCTCAAATCCACTATCTTTATATGAACTACTGCAATCCCCTCTTAACTATTTTTTGGCTTTTATTGTTGTACATTTCTCTTATAGTTATCTTTTAAAATATAAATCAAATCATGTAAATGCCATAAACATGTAACATTCTCTGATCTATGACCAAGGAAGACCTTGGTCTATGAGGTCCTCCAGAACCTGGACCTCATCTACTTTTCTATCCTCATCCCCTTTATTGTTCATTCCAGTCTCTATAGCTTTTTTTGTCCTTTGATCATGCAAAACTCATGTACATGTAAGAAAACTTTCACTTGATATACATTCTACCCCAAATGTTCTTCCTTTGTATTTTTGTATGTCTGGCTGTCTATCGTCACTGAACTATCAACTGAAAATGTTGCTTCATCAAAGAATGCTTTCTGTATCACCTTATCTAAAGTACATTCATTATCCCACTCACCACACATCACTCTATGTTCTATAACTTTATTCCATTTAGTTCTTCAAGAACTTCTTCAAGATTAAAAACAAATTATCTTCTTTATTGTCTCCTTGTCCTTGGTAGTAAGACTGAGAAGATATGATCTTATCTGTGTGTTGTTGCTTTTAATTGCTGTACACTGGCTTCAGAACCATACCTAGACATAGCAGAATCTTAGTATATATTTGGAAAATTTAAAAAAATCCAATAATTTTAACCACCACATAGTACATTCTAACTATATTTAAGTTATTTAATTAAACTATAATAATTCTGTGGGGTGCAGTGAATAGTGACCTTAAACTATTGTTTTGTATCTCAGTTTCTATATTTGTAAAAAAAAAAAAAAAAAAAGGTAATTATTGGTCTTGCCTCATAGAGCTGTTATATTAAAAACCTAACATATGTCTAACTCTTAAACCATACATAAAATAAAATGTTATGTAACCTCCCTAAGGAAGATCTTAAAACCTATAAGGATGCTACAATCATGCCTGAAATTATACATGGAAATCTCTCCCATTTTCAAATATGTTTTCTGAATTGTTATTTGTAAGTAAATTAACTGAGATGCTAATTTGTGCTAATTTATATATATTGGGTTGGCAATTTACAATCTCTATTTCTAAGTACTGTTTGGGCCTGAAAGTTCACATAAATAGACACTAGTGGGAAAGGCTACGTCACATTTTATTTATTTTAGGTCACATTTTAAGAATACTGAACCAAATTAACCAAGATGAATAAGTCAAGCCCTATCTCTGTTATGATTGAATGTCATTTAGGCCAACATGTCTTAACAGTAGTCATGCCACCAATTTCCTGGTATTGATCTTGACCTTTCATGCCGAGTCCATGTATAAGACACCCCCAGGTATAAGACAACCCCCACTTTTCTAACCCAAAATTAAGAAATCAATATTTTAAACATTTTGCTGGTTTTCCTCTTAAGGCCTTCTGCTTTTTAGGCATCTTAGGGAGTTGTTCTTCCTGTTTTCTCCACTGTCTGATCATACACTCAGTGGGAGGAGGTCCAAATTTTCTCTCTGCAGCTCTATTTCCATACTCTTTTGCATAGCTGATTACATTCAGTTTGAATTTTGCAGAGTAAGACAATCAATTACCAGTATTTATTTTTATTTTTTGACGTCTTTATGGGCTCAGAAAGCTCTGGTCCCTGTTGCATCTGCACACTATCCACCTCCTATGTCATCAGCTGATATCCGTAACAATAAGGCTCGTGATTGGACGAAGCCTGTTTGATAAGGTATGGGCAGCTATGCGTCCGCATGGTCCCCTCCTTGGCTGACTTCTGTGTATAAGATGCCCCTCGATTTTCAGTCTAACAATTTTAGAAAAAAACAGCATCTTATTCATGGAAAAATAAGGTATTTTCACTCACTTGTATTATGATGTGTTGGCTGAATATAGTTGGGGGTTTTGCACTTGTTGCACCACTTGGAATGTGAGACAAGATAAATTTAAAGGCTGCACCTGCTACAAAATCTTTGGTCACACTGACTGCTAATTTGTTTTTATTTTCATAGCTATATTTCTATTTGTGAATGTGTAAATACTGAAATTCTACTAGGCTTATGAAAAGACTTAAATAAGATAAATCATATATGACTTTTTGTTTACTAGCTAGATTATTACATTTCTCCAATCTCAGTGTCCTAATCTGTAAAATAAAATGGTTAAACTTGAGGCTTGGATCCTTTCATCTGAGATTCTGTGGATCTATTAAGAGATGGGGTACAAGCATAATGACAGATTTGTAACAATTATGTTATATAAAGAATGCACTCATTTTTCTAAAATTTGATACACATATATTGTAAAATTATTGTCACAGTAAAGTTAGTTATTAACACCTCCCTCACCTCACATTATTACTTTCTTTTTGTGGTGTGGTGAGAACATTTTACTCTCTCAGCAACTCTCACATATATAATAGAGTATAGCTAACTATAGTCACTGTGCTTTACACTAGCTCCTCAGAACTATTCATCTCATAACAAAATTTGTACCTTTGATATATATCTTCCCATTTACCCCAACCCCAAGTGCTTGGCAACCTCCATTCTACTCTGTTTCTCTGAATTTGGCTTTTTTAGATTCCACAAGTAAGATTCCTCGTACAATATTTGTTTTTTCTTTATCTGACTTATTTCACTTAGCATAATGCTCTCAAGCTCACCCATGTTGTTACAAATGGCAGGAACACACACACACACACACACACACACACACACACACATATCATCCTTAGGTTGTTTCATCTTTACGTTGTATCTTAGCTATTGTGAGTAATGTTGCAATGAATATGGAATTGCAGATACTGATTGCATTTCCTTTGGATATGTACCTAGAGAGGGATTGCTGGATCACATGGTAGTGTGATTTTTAATTCTTGAGAAGCCTTCATACTGCTATCCATTGTAGCTGTACCAATTTACTATCCCACCAGCAATGCACAAGAGGGCTTGGAGCTGGTTCACAGGCCACTGAATGGTCCGTAGTCAGGATTGAGGTTGGTATGACTATTACCCAATGCATGGGTATGAAAGACTCCCAGTGCATTAGCATGTGGTACTGGATCTCATAACTCCCACCAAGGCACTTTCATTCAACGATGTCTACCAAACTGCTGTTGAGAGTGGGATATGTGCAAGGACATCATATTTAGCCATGTTTTGATGTCTCCTCAATTTTTAAGTCATTACTAATGACCTATCATTAAATGATCTGAATAAATATATCATGAAAATATGACTAGAATTCATATATACTAAAAACAGTAATATGGTATCATCTTCCTAATAAGCAAAATTTATAAAACGTACAACAAATTATAGTTTTAAAAATTGACATGCACATTAATTACTGATTGTGGTGCAAGCACTTTTAGAAAGAAAAATCAAGGACTTCAGGATATTTTAAATTTCAAGAAAAAAATTTCAAGCTCCAAGTGGCATAAAAATAAAGGGGAAAGATTGTTAGAGTCATCATGCTCCTCATCATCTCTGTGCTAGATTATTGCTCAGCATGTTCTCTTCATCGGTCTCACTGCTTTGATTTGGATTTTTTTTCTGTAGTGTCACTTCTTTACTGTGAATACATACCATTTATTTGATATAGGTCTCATGGCCATTCTCAAAGCATTACTCTGGGTAGGAGATATGATATCTGACCAAATAGGTCTGTGTCATAAGCCTACATTTGTTTCTTGGTGATAAGACAATTTATTCATTTTTTCTTCCTTCAAATCTGTTTTAATCTTTATTGTTGAGAGTATTACAGATGCTCCCCCTTTGTGTACCCCATTGCCCCCCTCCACCTGCTTCCTGCCCAGCCCATATGTTTTACAAACCAACAATATGCCAGGTATTGTCCTGGGTGCTGAACTATAGCAACACACAAACCAATTTTTCTTGTCAAGTAACTCACATGTGGGTGGGTAAAGGGAAAGTAAACAAACATAAATATAATGTGTTTGGCGGTTAAAAGTGCCATGGAAAAAACAAATAGGTTAATGGGGTAGAGAGTATTTTCTCCATTTGTTTGTTTTACATAGACTGAAAAGGGGACATTTGAGCAAAGATGTTTATTATGTGAGAAATGGGGAGGAGAGTGCCCCAGAAAGAAAGAACAATAAGTGCAAAGGCCCTGAGGTGGGAGTGTGCTTGGCATGTTTGAAGAACTTTAAGGGAGGCCAGTGTAGTCAGAGTGAGACAACATGAGGTTATATTTCGGGCAAGATTTTATTCTTAGTGAAATGGGATATATTAGGGCAGGGACTGTTACAGCTTAAGGTTTTCGACTAAAATTGGAGCTAAAGTAGAATCCCAAATAAGAATGTAAGTGTTAGAAGAGAAAGAACAAATATTGGAAAGAAAAGAAAAACCACAAAATACAAATTTTGATCCACTAATATGTGTAAATTTATTCTTAATCATATGTGACATAAAAAAAACAATGGGAATTCAAACCTAATTTAATAAAGTCACTTAAAAAATTGACACCCCCCCCCGCCCACCCTAGCCAGATAGCTCAGTTGGTTAGAGCATCATCCCGATACTCCAAGGTTGCGGGTTTAATTCTCCGTCAGGTTATATACAAGAATTAACCAAAAAATGCACAAGTAGGTGGAACAACAAGTCAATGTCTCTCTCTGTCTCTCAATTCCTCTCTCTCTCTAAAATCAAGCAATTTTTTTTGAAAAATTGACACCTCCAAGGAGATTAGTTAAATTAGTTATGCAATCTATACTTAACCTTTCTATCTGTTGAAATTTAACTGGTTTTCTGGAATCTTCTGATATCTACCACAGCTCACTAGTTCTGGACTTTATAAGGGTTATCCCTAGAATTGTATTATTTTGAAAGAGTCTATGTAGATTATACCACTCCAAGTATAATTTTTGTCTGTTCAGAATTCTTTCCTACCTCCCTTTGGGAATACTTCCTCTATTTCATATAAGGTTCTATACCATAGCCTCCCATCTCTTCTATTTGTAATAATGCAGGAGTGTTTGTATTATTTAGACTGGGCTACACACAATACCATATCTTCCTGAATTTTTAAGAGCTAGGCATAAACTTATGGGAGGTTTTATGTCTTCAAATTTCTGCTGAAGCTGCAAGAGACTACTTTTGCATTTTTAGTTTATAGAATAATGTCTTGGAATTATTATAATTCAGAAATCCAGTCTATGTGACAGGGAGCAGATATTAGGTAAACATATAAAGGATGCAGAATTGAGAAATTAAGAAGGAGAAAAAGAGAGAGCAGCAACCTGATGACATCACTGATACCTTGGATCTGACTGAGTATGAAGAGAATCTTCCTTTGAACTGCTGGTTATTTGAGGCAACACTTTTTCTTTTTTATGATATACACTAGAGGCCCGGTGCACAAAAATTTGTGCACTCCGGGGGGGGGGGAAGGGAGGGTCCCTCAGCCCGGCCTGTGCCCTCTCGCAGTCTGGGACCCCTCGGGAGATAGCGACCTGCTGGCTTAGGCCTGCTCCTGGGTGGCAGAGGGCAGGCCCAATCCCTAGGTGCAGCCCCTGGTCGGGCTCAGAGCAGGGCTGATTGGGGAGTTGGGGCGCCGCCCCCTGTCATGCACAGAGCAGGGCGGATTGGGAGATTGCGATGCCACCCGCAGTCATGCTCAGGGTAGGGCTGATTGGGGGGTTGGGGCCCCCTATCACACTCAAGGCAGGGTCGATGGGGAGCTTGTGGCGCCACCCCCTGTGACGCACAGAGCAGGGCCAATCAGGGGGTTGGGGCACTGCCCCCCCCGCCCCCGTCACACACAGAGCAGGGCGGATCAGGGGGTTGGGGCGCCACCACTGTCACACTCAGGGCAGGGCCGATGGGGAGGTTATGGCTCTACCCCGTCACAGACAGAGCAGGGCCCGTGGAGGGGGGGGCGGTTGGGGCGCCACCCCCTGTCACACACAGAGCAGGGCCGATCAGGGGGTTGGGATGCCACACCCTGTCACACACAGAGCCGCAGGGCGATCAGGGGGTTTGGGTGCTGCACCCTGTCATGCTGATCTGGTGCCAGGAGACCTCTCGGCTCCGCTGATCCCGGTGCTGGGAGGCATATTACCCTTTTACTATATAGGATAGAGGCCTGGGGGCCGGCTGGTTTGCCCTGAAGGGTGTCCTGGATCAGGGTGGGAGTCCCCACTGGGGTGCCTGGCCAGCCTGGATGAGGGGATGATGGCTGTTTGCAGCTGGTCACACACCCTTCAGGGTGGGGGTCCCTACTGGGGTGCCTGGCCAGTCTGGGTGAGGGCTGAGGGCTGTTTTCAGGCTGGCGGTTTGGACTGAAGCTCCCAACCACTCCTTTTTTCTTTTTTTTTTTTTTCTTCTGGGCCAGCTTTAGCTCTGGCTCTAGCTCTGAGGCTTCCGCTGCTGGTTTGTTTGCCGTTCTATAATCAAAACAATGTATAACTTCAGCTCTGAGATCCCAGTCAGCTATATTTTTTACAAAGTTTCAAACTGCCAGCTCAGAGGCCGGCAAGTCAGGCGGGGAACGTTGGAGTCTGCAGTCCCTGGAGCAAGCAAGCCTCATGTTCACTTCCAATGCCTGGCTGCCGGCCGCCATCTTGGCTGACAGTTAATTTGCATAAGGATATGCTGATTAGCCAATGGGAAGGGTAGCGGTCGTACGCCAATTACCATTTTTCTCTTTTATTAGTGTAGATTGTCTGAGTTTAGATTTCTCACTTTCAACAGAAAGTCTTGACTAATATAGGCCAACAGAAAACAAATTGAAGAATTTATTGGAGATAGTTTACAAAACTGGAGAGGAACATCTCATCTGTTACTAAGAGAAGTGGCTAAATGTCCATGTTTATTAATTATTGAAAAGTAACCGAAATCATATCCAGGTCAACTCTAGAGATATTAATAATCAGGACTCACTAATAAGAAGCCTCTGAGGATTTGGGACAAGATTCTTTGAGGATATGGAATAGGACTAATGAATTATTCCACTTGAGTATGTTATTGAGGCATGATGAGGGCTTGGAAGGAATAATCAATAGAGGCATCTGAAGGTGAAAGGAAGTGACTGAAAACTAAATGGTCAAGAATGAACAGGATAAACCATATGGCTCTCATTAGGACTCTATCAAGAAGAAGAAAAATGGCATATTCTCTTGTCAGTAGGAGGGTTTTGGTGAGGCCTCAGACTAGAAATATGAGTAAATAATAACGAAGAGAAAAAAATTGGAAGGAAGAGTGATAAGAGAGAAAATGAGAGAGAAGGGGACTTCTGAAATAAAATAGTATTTAAAAGGGAGAATGTGTGATAGAAGAAAGATACAAAATAATAGGTATAGAACAAACAGGAATAGAAGAGCTAAAAGAAGAGAAATGGTGGGATGAGAAGGAAAAGAGAGAAAGAAGGAAAGAGGAGAATAAAACAAAAGTTGTTCAGATTTATATTCTTTTTATATATAAACATATATTTTTATTAATTTCAGAGAGGAAAGAGGAAGAGAGAGATAGAAACATCAATGATGAAAGAGAATCATTGATTGGCTGCCTCCTACATGCCCCACATTGGGGATTGAGCCCACAACCCAGGCATGTGTCTTGACTGGGAATCAAACTGTGACCTCTTGATTCATAGGCTGATGTTCAACCACTAAGCCATGCTGGCTGGGCTGATTTACATTCTTTAACAAATGCTTGAACTCTGGATATTTGGATAACTCAAAAGTATTCTCGCTTCTTATATGTCATCTAGGTGTAATTATGGCTTGCTCTATACTAGCAGTTAAAACAAAAGAAAACAACAAGACATTTTATATCAATTTTTTTTAAAGCAAATTTTCTCTTTGTTTCAAAATTTGTCTCATAAACTAGAAATTCCATGCACATCTCTAGAGCTCACTCTGAAAAGTGGTTTGGTAAAAGTCCTCTTTATAAGGTGGTAATTTAATAAATCAATTTTATATAATCATTTTTGCAACTCTGGATTTTGAGCTACTACAAGTATTTTGATTTTTTATGGTAAAATTGCTTCTTCTTAAATTTTTCATCAACTGTATATTCTTTTAAAATATTCTTTAAAAAATAAGTTCTGAAATTTTTTTTTATTATAGGAACTTAAATTTTGAAATCCTAGAAAGCCTATATTTTTAGGTACAGTGTGTATACTTGCTAATATTAAATTGCCTTAATATTATGTTATGATGATTCATAACAGTTAGATGAATACTATTTATCCAAGAAGGGCAATCAGATTATAAATTCTATACATTTCTTCTATTTATTCATATATCATCATTGCCTATACAAAAGCCTATGGAAAAGTCTCAATTTTTTCCTTTAATAATTGAATTAATACAGTCCAAGATTTCATTTTATACTCATGAAAACTAAGGTCCAGGAAGTAAGAGTAATTACTCTAATGTAACACTCTTTAGTGACAAAGTAGTGATGAGATTTCTATTTTTTTTTTTTTATTCTCAATCCAATTCTCCTTTCATAGCTGCCTCTCCTCACCTGGCTTAAGAAGAAAAAAATATCTAAAAGTATTTGAGCTCTCACTTCCTTAACACCAAAATATTTATTTTAATGGTGAAATACTCTGAGACTATTTTGATCTTTTACCTATGCATACCAAAAATCCAGATATTTTCAAATGCTAATTGAAGAGAGAATACATTGAAGAAAATCAGGATTAATTGTTTAACCATCTCTTCTGATCTACTCCAATTAGTTGATTTAGTAATGAACATAATCTCAAAAGACTAGGTAATTAAAATTTTGTACTAAATCCTATTTATCATTGCATAATTCCCTAAACTTCTTCAACATTCTTTAAATTCTAATAAGGTTTTGAGACTGAAGTGAATATCTTGCCTTATTTAATTTCGTTTTCCTACCCAATTTTTAACTGACTTGAAAAGACTCTATCTTCAGGGTCTTTCCTAAGCACTTGAGATCACTGCAGTGGCCTCTGTGCTGAATAAAAAATCCCCATCTTCAGTTAGGGGAATGTTACTGTGCCACAAAATACAGTTTAAAATGTGCATGTCTTTTTTATGACTGTTTGTCATACTTGGAAATGTTGAAGGAGCAATAAGCCTTGGTGACCGAGGCTGTTATTCTTAACATAGGGTTAGAATGTTGTAAACATGAAATTTTATACAATAATGGAGTTGAAATTGGAACCAAATGATGGCGGAAACTAGCAGATTGGCTTGAGTGAATAACTTGCTTAAGCAGGATGCAGAAGTAGCAATTCCAAGAATTTTATAAAAAGGAAGAAAGGAAAATACATGTGAAAATAAATATGAACTGCCATAAACCAGAACCTACAAATCAAGAAGCATGACATCAAAGTAGAATCTGATTGGATTGGCAAATTTACAATCTGCCTCGGTATTAAATAACATTTTCAGCTTGCGACCCAGTCCAACTCAGTGGTGAACTTTAACTTGACCTTTTAAGATCCTGGCTTGTTATGATTTATCCTTCAATCATAGACTTGTGAGCATAGAAGGACTTCATAAGAAAATCTAGTTCATTTCTGTTTCCCAGAAAAATTGCATCTGAGCAAGCCTGAGCACAGAGAACAGCTAGCCTCTTCAACTTCTTTCAAGAATTAGATTTCACTTCCCCAAATGCTTGCATTCTGGAGAGTGAGGCTTATTTCCAATAAAATTCCCATGTGTTTTTACTCAAATTTGTTTGTATTTTTTGTTATGGTTATTGTTATTGGTGGTCTTGATTGAAATTATGAACAGTTGATTACTATGCTCAGTGTTCTCTCAAAGATTTAAGGAACAGTGGTTCTTAGATTTTTATTTCTAATGCATCATTAAAGATATGTTAATCAGACTTCTATTGCATTTGTAGCAAATTACAGCAAACATACCAGCCTAAAAAACAAATGTATTATCTGACAGCTCTGTAGGTGAGAAATTATCATGGGTCCCACTCTACTAAGATCAAGGGTCAGCAGGGGTGCATTCTTTCCTGGAGCCTTTTATTATTTTTTTAATATATTTTATTGATTTCTTACAGAGAAGACGGGAGAGAGATAGAGAGTCAGAAACATCGATGAGAGAGAAACATGGATCAGCTGCCTCCTGCACACCTCCTACTGGGGATGTGCCCGCAACCAAGGTACATACCCTTGACCGGAATCGAACCTGGGACCTTTCAGTCCACAGGCCGACACTCTATCCACTGAGCCAAACCAGTCAGGACTCCTGGAGCCTTTCACAGTGATGCCATTCCCTTGCATTTTTCAGCTTCTAAAACCCATTTGCATTCCTTGGCTTATGGCCCCTTTCTTCTACAGCAGGTTGAGCTTTTCACATCATAGTACTCTCTTTTCTGTCCTCCTTTTCAACATTTAAGGACCTTTGTGAATACCTTAGGGCCATCCAGTAAATCCAGAATAATCTCCCCTATTTTAAAGTTAATAGATTAGCAACCTTAATTCCACCATGAGAGACCTTTATTCCCCTTTGCCAGGTAGGAGAGTATATTCACAGTATCTAAGGTTAAGGATGTGGACACTTTAAGGGGAGCATTTTTTGCCTACCACAACATATGACTCTGAAAATGTTTCTATCGGGGAGGCCGGGGGAAGGTCAGTGGGGAAAAAAAGGAGACATATGTACTACTATTTGTAATACTTTAAACAATAAAATAAAATTTAAAAAATTAAAACAGAAGGGAGAAAGAGAAAAAAAAACCATATCCTAGAGTGAGGATTAAAGATAAAGGTAAAAATAAAAATAAAAATTTTTGTTCCTCTTCTCTATGCTTATAGTACTACCGATAAACCTATATATGAACATGCACACAAACATAATCTTAACCTTAAAAAATGTAAAACAAGGTAAAGATATTCCCCTTGCTTTTAGTTCATCAATTTCAGAATGTTGATGTTCCCATACAACAAGAGGTGATGAAGGGGAACAGCCTAAGGCCAAGAACAGAAGGCACTGAGAATACTAATGTGATGCTAATGAGGGATTACCAGTTATGTCACCATCTCATAACTTTCCAACAAATATGCTTTCACAAGATATTAAGAACATCACCCAAATATGTTTTGAATACCAACCAAGTTTGATATTCAAAAGTCAGATCTCTCGTGGCTTTTAAAACTTCCCAACACTCCCAATCATTCTCATAAGTATAAATGCTCCCAAATGAAGACAGATTCTATTAAAAAATTCCACTCTGAAAAATATTTCATTCTCAGGAAAGAAACATTTTTTTTTTCTAAAATAGCTACTTTAAGATGCGCTAAAAAAGTAATAGTAACATTATTATTTTAAAAAAATTGAATTCCGCTAACGTCCCCAAGGATTGCTGGCATGGGGTGAGTTTCCTTTGGCTGTATTTGTCACTTCCTGCCCTCCAGAAATAAGACACCCACACATTACCCTCAGGGTTTCTCTTCATATCCCTCTGCCAACTATAATACCCTGTAAATCAGAGATGCTGGCTGTTATAGAATATTGACATAGTAAAATGTACTGCTCACAAAAGTTCTGTTTATATGGGTAGAAGATTCTTTTCTAAGAGAATGATAGTGGCCAACACAATATTTGAAGCATGAACTGGCACCATCCTTTCATATTCCAAATTGTTGCATCAAGATGTGACTTCTATTTTGACTAAATTTGGTCATGTTCACTTTTATTATTTAGTTTTGCTTCAGCTTCTAATAAGCTTTGGGAAATTCAATTTCATAGCACTTCAAAACACAAATACTTTTATATTAGGCTCTACATGGAAATATCATTCAGCAAAAAGTGCTGTGTAAAGTTGGATTTGTTAGGACATGCTAGGTTGTGCTGAAATATTAATACAAATCAGCTAATGAAAGAAGGTGAGAAATCAGCAAATTGAAGGTTTATTTCTTGCTCATGCTAAGTCCCCTATGCATCCAGGTAACTCTCTCAGGCAACTCCCCGCCAAGTAGTGATTTGCTGATCCGTGATTCTTCAAATCATGGTTTCAGCCTTAGAATATGAGTCTCCTTCCATTACATCATAGAAAAGAGAAATAATATTGAGAGATTCATACCAGCAATGAAATGTTTTATCCTATAAGTGACCCAATGTCCACTTCAGATCACAACTTTCTGACCAGAACCAGTTGCATAGGGATATCTAGTGGCAAGTTAACAAAAATGAACCCTTCCAGACACTTGAAAAGAGTTTTGGAAACACATATGTGTGAGCACTAGAATCTATCTCTACCACAGCTGTCAAAGGACAAATAAAAATTATTTATCTCTGTTTTCATTTCTTTGAGTTTTATCTTTTTTTACATGTAAAAGTATTGCTATGTTGAAGACAAATTTTCAGTACTAGTAAGCCCATAGAATATTTTTTTTTTCCAAAAAGTCACAAGCCACTATAATGTGCTTTGCAGAACTGTAGCTCAATGTCATTTATAACAGATAAAAAATGCTTTTGATTTAGTGAGGTAAAAGTAATCTCTTCAATTTCCATTTAATCTGTCCAAATAACAATGGTGGTGACAAGTATATATATAAAATGATTCCTCTAAATTCATAACTCTAGGAGCTGGTATGGACAAGCAAGAATAACCTTGTGCTGAATCCTATCTTTCACAAAGGCTATAAAGAATTTGAACTTTCAAGAGAGGGTTCATGTTAAAATCCAAATCTCTGTATCTTCATCATGAAAATCATTTATATAAAAATGTTCTGTATAAAACTGTCTTACTTTAAGCTTTGGGTAAAGGACCTCAAACAATATCATTATTTTATAATGCAAATGGACATTTTTTTCTGATATTAAACTTAAGTACCCCACAGAAGAAAGTTAATCAAGCTAATTTATTTCATTTTATTTTCAGGGACAATTTCAATCTACTGTATAGAATGACCACTGCTCCAACTGCCATGCATGGACTATATAGTATAGTAAGTCTTCACTTAACATACTCGATCAGCTCTTGGAGCTCCAGGAAAACAACACATAATGAAAACCATTTTGCCATAGGCTGATTGATATAAACAAGGTTAAGTTCCTACAGCATCTCATCCACATTATAATGAAGCCACATTGAACAAAAGGACCTTGAAACCTTGCTATACATATACACCAGTACATCACAGGTTGTTTATGTCCTGAGCTCTTCTGAGTTGAAAATACCTTAGTCAATATAGTCTTCTTCCTCTTAACTTGTATTTTTCCAAAAACTTTTTTTTTTTTTAAAGATCACGTCCTGGGTTCTATCTTCTGGGTCTGTATTCAAATTGTAAAATATTGAGCTTAGTCCCTCTGTCTTTGTTTTCATCGGCTGAAGGGGAGTTTGTGAAATAAACCTGGGCATCAGAGAGCATTTTCCTGCAGTGCAGAAAGAGAAACCCCAATTGAGACTGTGTTCTAGTATGATTTTATTTTTACCTCATTCAGTGTCTGCCTTCTCCTAGCTCAACTCATAGCTCACATGTACACCCATGTTCTCTCGCTAGTCTCATTGCTCTTCTGATTCTCATCTCACTGATTATTATTTCTCCTGAGTTATATTTATTACATTAATCCTACTACCAGGTAGCGATCAGGGCTCAGGAAAAAACTATTTTGAGTTCTGCTTCTTGATTATACTTCCCTATCTGATTAAAACCGCCATAACAACTAAGTTATACCTAACTATTACTACACTGCCACAGAAGCCTTGTTCCTGGTACCATGCATGTTTTATAAACATTTTCAATCATTCTCACCATAAAAAAAAAAAATCAGGACTTATGGTAACAAAACACTTATTTGTCTCCTTAAGTGCTTGTCCGTAATTTAGTTTAATGATGCTACACTTTCTTGTGGTCTCTCCAGGCCTTGAGGGCCATTTGTATTGATTTAGCCATTCTGTTTGTCTCAGTAACAAACAGCCACATAAAACACAGGCTAGAAAAAGGAACTTGCCTGAAGTGGAAAATCACATTTATCAGTGTAATAGAACTTTTGATTCTGAATTACATCTGGGAAAGCATTCTAATTCTTTAAATATAAATCTTGAACATGCTAAAGGCAAGCAACTTTCATGATTGCTAATTTTACATTTTTAGGATCACCGCAAAATATCCAATTGATAATAAAGCTTGTTGTGTTATTTTGCCCTAGCAATCTAGCTTTGTTCAAAATGTTATGTTATTTTTGTTTGATACATAAGACAGTAAGTAAAAAGCTGAAACAACAGCTAATGCAAATAAACTAACTAAAGGAGGTGAGAAATCAGCTAATCGAAGGAAACTACAAATTGTACCTCATTGTTTCCGGTGTATTATTCTTGAAAGAAAAAAATTTAGTATTTTAACATTAAACAAAGTGATGCTTTAGTTGTTGATGTTGATTATGATATTTATTAAGATTGTTTTTTTTTTTTTAACACACACCATCCTCTGCTAAGTTAACTATATAACTCAAATCCAGAAGAACTGGAATTTGAAATCACAGAGAGCCTGTCTTTAAGGTGCTTAAGCACTCTGTTGCAACCTATTACCCATGACAGGTTTTTTATTACATTTTTAAGGGGTTAAAATATTAAAGCATTCATTTGGATCCAGGTATCTAGTTGGAAAATGAATCCAACTATCAATCATGAATAATCCTCGTAAGACTAATGCACTTCAAGGAGAGGATGGGGTCAGAAAATAGTCTTCTGCCAAAATTTATAGTACGTTCCACATATTTATTGTGTATGGCAATGGCATGCATGCATGAGAAAAATTATGCATATTTGCAAGTAGAATCATTTTGGTTTATTTCAAGTCATCAAAATCATTAACCATGACTTTAATTAAGAACATGGAATTCAACAATCATTCATGGTAATCCTGCTACATACCAAGAACTTGTGAGCCATGAGTCTGTTGAGAGAGACAGACACACAATGAGTTTTCAATCCTCCCTTGTCCAAGTGGGGCTGAAAGGACTTACCTTTAGTTACCGAATCCCTGTTCTGTGTATCTCACCAACACACTCAGCTGGTTTCCCTGGCCATCATCAAGATTCCTTCCAAGAGCATGCTGCAAATTCTGGAAACCTTCCAAAAATGAGTTTCCAAAAGGTTTTAAACATTAGCTGCAAACAGACAAACATGATTGCTCTGCAGTCAATATAGTTCATTTTGATGTGTACATTCTGTTCAGATGATTTTTTTAAAAATTACCAGTCCTATTATTAGAATCAGTGTGAGCCAGAAAAGAAAATTAAAAATTTACAAAGTAGATCTGGGTCATATTTTTACTCTACTAATGGTTTTCTGTGCAATACTGAGAATACCTCTTAATATTTTCCCTCTGTTATAGCCTCTTGTCAATATCCACATAATTGAACTTAACTTTAATAAAATCTCTTAAAAACAAATTTTGGTCAAGTCGTATTAAGTTACCCTACTCTTGTTTGCTTTCACATACACATAGGTTCTGCCCCAGGTTACACTTAGTGTTTAGAGGTGGACTGCAAATTAACATTCAGTGTCTAAGCATTTTGCCTGATTTATATTGAGCTGTGAAAACAACTCTGTGGGCATTCACAACACTACAAGTATGGACCTACTAACTACTCTCCTTCTTGCCTTTTCTTTTCCTTAAATTGGTTTTATGCTGTCTTTGACTCAAAGCTGCATGATGGAAGGCATCGTGTTTGCTCATTCTCTGTGCATTTTAAATGACTTTCATGGAGTCTGGCATCTAAGAGGCACTCAATAGTTGTTGACAAAATAAAGGTACACCCTTCGAAACTGTTATCAAGTCTTCGGTATGCAATTTCTTTTGGAAGTTAGAATAGAGGTTAGAGAAAAGTTGAAATTTAACAATGATTTTTAAGATACTATCCATATGCTTCCTAACCTATTTTCTTTCCATGAACTCAGAAATGATAGACTATTTACTGGAGTTTAGATCGTTGAAGTAAAATAAACCCAGTGATATCAAGCTAATATGATTAAACTAGAGGCCTGGTGCATGAATTCATGCACTGGTGGAGTGCTTCAGCCTGGCCAACAATTGAGGCCTATTGGGGAGATGGCTAGCAGCGGGGAGGGACCGTGGGAGGTTGGCCAGCTGACCGCCCGATCGGGGTCCAGTGAGAGGGACTGCAGGAGGTTGGCTGGCTGGCCAGGGGGAGGGACTGTGGGAGGTTGACTACGGGAGCACACTGACCACCAGGAGGCAGCTCCTGTGTTGAACGTCTGCCCCCTGGTGGTCAGTGCGCATCATAGCAACTGGTCAACCAATCATTCTGGTCGTTTGGTCGTAACGGTTGCTTAGGCTTTTATATATAGAGATGAATGAGCTGAATTTCACAACTGACCATTATGAATATTGTTTAATTTGCCAGTTTTCAGGATTCAGAATATACAATTATTATAGTTGGCATTTAGTAGGTTTTTATTGCTGAAAATGTCTCTAACTATAGACTTAATGACAGAGAATTTGATTAAAACAGCCAGAAAAACATGAACAAGGTGGTGGCAGTGGTAGTAGTGCGGGGGGTGGGGGGGGGGGGGTTGTCCTACCCAAAGAGACATAACATCAGAGGAATGTAAAAGCAAGTTGCCTTGGGCTTGTTAGTTTTTTTTCTTAAAAACTGCAGATACCATGTTTTTACTGTTTAGATATATTTAGATAAGCAAATGCTTACAATTTTGTTAGAATTGCTTACAATATTCAGTACAGTAACTTTCTGAGAGGTGTGTAGCCTAGGAGCAATATGCTCTACCATATTTCCTAGGTGTGTAGTAAACTATACTATCTAGATGTGTGTTAAGTTCACTCTGTGATTATCACACAATGATGAAATCGCTACATTTCTAATGACATATTTATCAGAACTCACCCTTGTCTTTAAGCATGCATAAAATAACTTTATGAATGAATTTTATGGAGTATGTAAAGAAGTATGCAAAAACAGTACAATTAAGATGCTAAGATTTAATTCCCAAGGTCATTTTGCTTTTTTGCTTCATGAATAGTACATGTTCACATACATAAACAATTCAACCAATTGGAGTAACTTAACTGTCAACAAGTTCTTCTTCTGGGACTTTGCTTTGACTAGTTCAGTTATTTAATTGGACAAACCCCTTTGGTCAGTTCAACTGACTCAGCCAACAATTCACTTTAACCTAGACACAATTCTACAATTCAATATTTAACAAGACTAGCATAATTGGTAATACAGCTTCAAAGGGGGCTACACTTACAATTTGAAAGTACTACGCATTTGGTCTTCAAAAGCATCCTAAATTATTTATCTAAATTCACAATCTCCCTACATCGTGGACCTTAGTATGAATAGAGATCAACTGTGCATTTTCCTCTCAAGTCAAATTATACAGTAAATACTTCTTTTAGAATTATATGTAGAAGGGCTGTACCTTGTAGTGTAAGCAAACTCCACCTAGAGCTCCTGGCCTTGCTTAAAATCAGGGGTGGGGTTAGGAGCCTGCTGAAAGAGAAAAGGATCATTTATTTGCCTGAATAAACACATATTCATGTAGTGTGTTTGTGCACAGACTGTGTCTACCCCCACCTCCAAATAGGAGATCAAACACAACAGATTGCATGTTGTACAAAAACCGCACACATCTAAATCCATGTTTTACTAGCGGTAGGTTAAATTTACTTTGCCTTAATGTGTAACGCATTATCTGATTCATGGCAGTGACTTATCCATCCAAACAGTCCCCATATCAGATTTATAGGAATATAGAGGAAATACTCAGAATGAATCCATTTAAATGCAATATTGAAGAAAAAGCGACCTTTGTGCAAAATCCAGATTTTATGAATGTGTTTTGTTTCGTGGGAGCAGAAATGCCAGTGATAAATATAACATTAGCATAAGGAGTCACACGGAACATTAAAAGCTTTAGCAGGAAGAGCGCTTGAAATAATTTAGTGCTGATAAACAGCACTGCAGGCCAGTTTTTGGCAATTTGTGATAAACCACACATTTTCAAAGACCCACAGAAATCCTTCTAAACGTGCATTATACTGGAGTCGTGGTGAGTTCATGGGGGTTCTCAGCAGAGTATTTTCAGAGCTGGACATTTTGCCATGGTTAACAAGAAAGTCAATTTCAGTAAACAGTGGGAAGTCTGCACACTTTAACACTGTTTTGATTCTGGATGGTGGCAAACCAAGACAGGCAGTGACAGCTCAGTCAAGCAAGGTTCTGATTCTTGATCATGGCAAACTATCACATGGAGTAATGCTTTTTAAAAACAAACAATGGGAGGTGAGTTTTAGTAATAAATAAATAAATAAATAAATAAACAAACAAACAAATAAACAAATAAATAAATAGATAAAAATATCCTTAAGTGCTGGGTATAATTAAGTTGGTTATGTTTTTCTCCCCTTACTTGTTCTCATTTATTCTTTTACTTCTTACCCTGAGCAAATGCGAGACATTTTGATTACCTGTCTGTTGGTATGAAAAATAATTCTCAAAGTAATCTAGTTTTCTAAACATTTAACTCTTGATAAATACGTTCAGAAGCATTCATAAGCTTATGAAAATTATTGATATTTGTATAAGGAAGTCTCCCTACAAAGCTAAGTACAAGGCTTGAGCCTGTGGTCATTAGGTCAATGACATAGCAAAGCTTTTTAAATATATAGAAGTTTAATTCTATCCAGGACAGTGATTTTCAATGTGTACATGAGAATTTTCAAAATATGCAATACCTAGTTATCTAGTCAGGGGCACTGACCTTTTCTCCCTTAGATTGTCAAATAAAAAAATGACAACAGCCAACACAGCAATAGCCGTCTGATATGAAAGAATCAAAATTATACCTGGTTTTTTGTCAGATCAGCAAAAATAACTATTTTTTGGTGTTCTGCAGAATTTTAGTAATTAGTTTATGGGGCCATAAGATGAAAAGGATTGAAAATCGCTGATCTAGGACAACACAGAAGAGAACAATTTGTGGATCGTAGAAAGAATTAGTAAAGGTGTACTAATTTTGGATTTTGTTGGTGGTGTTTATGGGAAAGATAAGATGAAATGAATCACACTGGGACTTTAGACTTGTGTCTTTTTGCAGCAGTAGATAGACTGATATTTTCTCTGGAATGACAATATGGAAAATATGTAATTTGCTGGAATTCTGGGAGACCTGGGGAAAAGTCAGTTGACACTGATTTCCATAGGGAAAAAAAGGAGCAGACTTAAAAAATCCAAATGACTATTCTTTTCAGGGGATGATACAAAACAATGAGGCTTATCTATTTCCAGTACAGATCTGATAAGGCAGTGGAACATGATCACAAACCTAGGAAGCCAGCACAAGAGTTCAAAAAAGAGGAAGGAACTCTAGTTGTCAGAGGAATCCTATATAATAAAAGGGTAATATGCAAATTGACCGAACAGCAGAATGACCAGTTGCTATGGCATGCATTGACCACCAGGGGGCAGGCGATCAACACAGGAGCTGCCCCCTGGTGGTCAGTGCACTCCCACAGGGGGAGCGCTGCTCAGGCACAAGCCAGGCTGATGGTTGGTGAGGCTCTCTCCCCACAAGAAGTGGGCCTAAGCCAGTGGTCGGCAAACTCATTAGTCAATAGAGCCAAATATCAACAGTACGCTGATTGAAATTTCTTTTGAGAGCCAAATTTTTTAAACTTAAACTATATAGGTAGGTACATTGTTATTAACTTAATTAGGGTACTCCTAAGGCTTAGGAAGAGCCACACTCAAGGGGCCAAAGAGCCGCATGTGGCTCGTGAGCCGCAGTTTGCCAACCACGAGCCTAAGCCATCAGTCATACACCCCCCGAGGGCTCCCGGAGTGTGAAAGGGCGCGGGCTGGGCTGAGAGACTACCCCTCCCTCCCACCCCCAGTGCACGAATGTCGTGCACTGGGCCTGTAGTGTTGTAATAAACTGAAATGTCTAATAACTTTTTGTTCAGTGTTTTGCTGATTTGGCTGCATACATTTTGATCACCTCTTCTCAAGACAAATTTGAAATATTTTCAAAAGAGAAAATAGAAAGAAAATCCAGTAATTCTCATGGAATTTAAATTCTCATGTATTTTTTAAATTGTTATTATAATTAGATGGACCTCTGTCAAGTTTCTGCCATATCTGTGAGCACTCATGGATTTTCCAGTTTCCCTCTGCAGTGTCCAATGTTAATTACCTTTGTGCTTGTTATGGTGTCCTTCATTCATGGCAGAAGCTTTTGTAAAATTTCAACAAGAAGTTTAAGTCTTCTCCCAGTATTTATACATAGCTCACTTCTCTTCATTAACTGGGTTATCAAAAATTCCAAGAAACTATTAACTAATTATATTAAAATGTTTCTCTTCCTTTTAATAAATTGCTACTTTTGGTATAGTAGTGTATGTTTGGGCTATAATTTGGTTCTCAATATCAGAATCATTTCTGTTTATTTCATTGCTCATCTTTATCACAGTTTTAATATTTTATTTACTTTTATCCAAATTTTCCTTCAATATTTTAATCTATAAACTTAAACTGGACAAAGAAGATACACATCCAAGCCAAATTTTCATAAACATCTTTCCAAATTGAAAATTAAATGGTGTGTTCAAGCTTTAAATATTTCATCTCTATTAAAATTGTATTATGGATTTTAATAGAATATATTGCCTTATTAAAAGTATGCCTAAAAGTAGAAAACTTTGCTCCAAATTAAGCTTTGATCACCAACTCTCTGCTTGTAATTTTATGATTCTGATTTTGTGAAGTGTTCTCCACACACTAGCTTCCAGCTGCATACATTTTAAAACTACTCTTCTTCCTTCTCTTCTCATCTATTTCCAGTACTGGATCCCATGATTCCATTCATAATGCAATATGGCCCTGGCTATCAACCCATGGGTTACATCAACAGGTGTGTGGGCAGGTTGAGCAATAGAGGACTCCTGGAAGTTGCTCCAGGCTAGTGCACAGAAGTGACTGGGCACCACACAAAAATACCCTGTTGCACAGGAATTAAACGTATCTGTAATTCAACTTGTTGTAATGTACCCTGCGAATCACAGAAGGACGCCTCAAGAAGTCGAATTAAAGAGTCACATTTATTGCAATCTGGGACTACGAGGGGGCATTTCGCTCTCCCAAATCTCGCAGTGATAAGATAGCCCCAACACCATATTTATATAGGCAAAGATCACAAAGGTATTGATTACATCCCAGGGTTTGGAATGAGGACCCTGTTTTGCACAAAGCAGTTACAAAAGCAAGATTGAGCCGATTAGTTATCTACAAAGATTAATTATAGTTTTGGGTCTTCGGACCACTGAGTTGACAGAAACACATTATCTAGAGCCCTTGGTCTTGGGACCACTGAGTTGACAGGGACACATTATCTGGAACCCTTGGGTCTTGGGATAATTGTGCTGTCCTGGTTCCCAAGTACAGAGGAATGTGCTTTCTAAAACCAGTGTGACCACAATCAACGGGGTATTCACATTACAATCAATAAGGCATTCAATCGATTGGGATGCGTTATATAATTCAGAAGATCAAAATTACTTTTCTTTTGTTAAACAAAGCAAATAAGTACAGAAGCCAAACAGCAGGGTTAAAGTTAAACTATAGTTTCTACCTGAGATGATTGCTACCATACTTCAAACTTTCCCTTAGCTGAGTCTCCTCTGGTAATTAGGAGCTCTCTCTGGGTCTCAGGTTGAAGGAAGATAGAAACTCCATTCTGTACGTCCAATGGAATAAATGATGCTAACATCAATGATCTTGAAACAGGACCCTGAGCCTAGATGAGGCTGCATCCCCCAATTGACACCTTCAGTTTATCCTAGTGGATCCTGACCAGAGAATCCAGCCAGGCCATGCCCAAATTTAGACCTACTGAAACTGTGGGCTAATGAAATTGTGTTATTTTAAGCTGCCACGTTTGTGGCAATTTGCCACACAGCAATAAAAAACTGTTAAGATACCTCTCTTTGCAGGTGTGAGTTGAGTATTGTTATGCCAAGATTTCAAGATCCCCAAGAAACCACATCAGGGAGCCAGCCAATCCGATGCAAAAGCATAAGAATCTGTATTTCAAGCTAGCTTGAGCCCCCTCGCCACCAGACTCACCAACACAATGGCAAGCCAAGTGGCTGAGAGAGAGAACCCCGAGTAGAGACGGGTTTTATAGCGAGGGTTGGAGTAAGGGGAGGAGAAAGGACTGTGCTCTGCCAATTGGCCAGGCGCAAGTCGATGTCTGGTTCCTGGGTGTGGCTAGCAGAGTCTTAGACTTCCAGGAAGAAGCTCCTTGCCAAGCATGTGGCCAAGGTAAGATGGAGGACGTAGCCCCTACCCTGGGGCAAGATGGAGGGCCTAGCCCTCGCCCTTTTAAGTATAAGTTGGGGATATCCAAAGTCATACAAGGAAAACCAGGGTGTGAGAGAGAGAATGCATAGCAAACTGAGACAGAGAGGGTTTCATTCACTACAAAGACATTTGGTCTAGACTAGGAAGGGCCTGGAGGGAGAATCGGGATGGGTAGAGGACTGGACATACCTTCTCAGTGTTAAGGTAAAAAAACATTCAAACCTGTAAAGAATTTTTGTGAGTGTGAGCCAAACTGTCGACAATTGCTAGGAAGCAGAATCTCAACATATTGGGAGAATGCTCCAGAGAATGGCAGTTTTTCACCTTGTTTTACACATTACAATCAAAGGAGGATACGTAAGTGGGCTACGTGAAATCCACTGGTGATAGATTAAGGAAGCGGGAGAAAGCAAAGCAGGGAAACCTCTGGGATTTGATAAAAAGTAAAATGAAAGACACACACTTCTTTTACTCAGGTGGGTACAGGGTAATTAGCAGTCAACAATGAACATAACAATAACAATGAAGGAATTTGTGGTCTCTATCTGGGTGCCCAGGTGCATTTGGTTGTGCCCTGAGGGGTCCGGAAAAAGAGAAGTTACAAGTTACCCTGACATTTCACAGGTATGTTATCTTAGATGAAAGACAATAGGTTCAGCAAAGATCAAAGTTGATCTTTGTCAAGGAAGATACTGGCCTAGGACCTGACTGCTTTTTAATTAAAGATTTTTAAGTTCAGACCATCCTTTGTAGTTACTTTAGGGCTCTTGAGTTTGCAAGGCTGTCATGCAGGCCTTACCTGAGTTGGCCAGGTTCGCATGTGGCCCTTTTTTTTTTTTGTCCACAGCAGGCATGTGGGAGCAGCTGAAGGGTCATGAGTGCTGTCTTTTAAAAGGCAGAGAGCATTGTGAGGACTGCATCCATCCGACGGTATAAAGACATCTTTGGACACAGCCAAAGTAGAAGCTTGAGGGGTACAAAAGTAGGGAACAAGGGAAAGGTAAGTGGTTTTTCTGTGTGGTTTGTGAAAGGTTCAGAGTTGGGCTGGGGTCTCCCAGAACCAACTCAAGGCTCAGTGTAATCAAAATGATATTTATCCAAGGCATTTGGGTGCAGATGGGCCGAGTTCGAGAAAGAAGTCAGCACCAAATGGGGAGGGAGTAGGCTTTTTATGTGCCCAGGGAGAGCTGCAGGCTTTTGCTGACATTTGTATCTGGACCGTGCTGCAGGCGGCTTCTTGTTAACGCACGCATCTGGGCTGTGCAAGAGTTGTGGTCTCAGAAGTTCCTGTAAGATATTCACTCAAGGGGAACATGTTTTTACAGGGCTTAGGCTTGCTGAATGAGTTTCCCTTTGACATTTGTTAGATTTTTGTAAGGCTCAAGCCTTGTGTTCTCCAGTTAACCCTTTCAGTTTGCACACAGACTTTCCCTATGAAATCATTGCTAACATCTACTAGTATATTGCTTGAAGGCAATTTTGCCGCAAGTGGATGCTTTATGGTGAGAATGGAAAGGACTGAATTTTGTTTTATGGTTGGGATGGGGCCAGTTCAGAGGGATGTGAGGAGCCAGTTGCACTGAGAACTGTTCTTGGGCAAGAATGTTTCCAGTGTCAGCTAACTTCAATCACGGCCTCACATTGAGAGTATGAATGAACTGTGAGTGAAATATTTATGATAATCACATGTAGCTGTAGATGTCTGAGAAAGAAGGACATGCTGTGCGATCAGAGGTGTCATCAGGGAAACAAGGTGGTATTTGCTTTGATGAATTTTCCAAGGTTCTGGGTCTGAAGCTCTGCTTTCATCTAAGAGGCTTAATGTATTCAGCAGACAGAGAGGGGATGTATCTCTGGGAAGAAGCGGGGGAGGAAGATACACAGTAGTCAAAGTCCCTGAGAATGTATTTTCACAAGAATGCAAATTTACAATGAGAAATGTAATGTCAAGAGAACTGGGCTCTTTCTTTTGGGATGGCCATCACCATTGCTTTCCCATAAACAGATCTACAAGGGAAGATAGATGTTGGGTCAAGCTAAGACTGACCATAGGAGCCTCCCCCACCCCTCTCTTCTTTAATCTGTGTGGAAGTGCTAGCCATATAATCCATCTTGTTGATCGGCTTGATAAGTGTGGAATTACAGCAAAGAAGGTCAAGGTGATGTTCCCAATGTTTACTACCATCACACTCTGACAGCCACTGATGGCCATACCTCAGGGGTACACATGCCACTCCACTTGAGGTTGCACATTTCTGTTCTTACTAGTGCTCATGCTGTATTTTCTGGCTTACTAGATTTGCACTGGCATTGAGCATATCCCTTTATATGATATCCTTCTGCTCTGTAATCATGCATCTCGAATAGTATTTATCATATTATATTATTCAATAATGTGCTTACTTAGAACATAAATTCTTTGAGGCAGTGGCCAACCCTTAATAGTCTTCTTAATCCTAGCAGCTGGAATAACTGACAACAGTTACAAATCCTTAATAAATTATTATGAATTAGCTAGCTGGTAATGAATGAATGAATAAACGAACAAAATGTATTTTTTACACATTATAGTCTTTTGTTTTCCTTGTTTTTTTTGTACTCCTGATAGGGCTCAGTATACTTCATTTTCTCCCCAAACACTAATAAAGTTAGCATCAGTTCTATGACGATTCTGCTCAGTTACTTCTCATTTCAAAGGTGGATGCAGACATCTGTTCTGTCATCTTTAAAGTGCTTAATGTTCAATGTCAGAGGAGTTCTTCCTTTTTTCAACATAGATCTCTATTCCAACCTAGCTTGTCTTTGATTATACGCATACTATTTTTGAAGCATATTTATAAAGGCAAAGTTCAACCAATAATATAGTTTGGGGATGAATAAAAGGGAGATCTGTGCTAATAAAGATCTCCTCTATATATCTTAAAGTAGCTCTAATTGAAAAAGTTAAAACAAATCATAATTTTATTGACTACTCCTCATGGTATCTTTGCAGAATATTTGGTATTTATAGCTTAAAAACAAATCTCAGGGACATTTCTCTGTCGTCAATTACTACTACATATATGATGTAATTAGCTTCACACTAAATATTTTATGTAATAATAACTCAATAAGTTTCCAGGAAGAGAAAGGATTGATGGCCAGACAGATGCTAACAGCATGACTTCTGAACATCACCCATGCTGTTTAGACCCAACTTCTTGTTAAAAAAAATGTCAGTGACACATTTTAGGAGGAACCTTCTTTTAAAAATATAATCTACCATACTCACAACTCATTGGTCATAACTGGTCATATGGCCACATTCATTCATAAGGAGACAAAAAAGGAAAAGAACCAGAAATAGATGTTGGGTCACATTAGTACTCACCATAGGAGCCTCCCCGCCTCCCAGCCTTCTTTAATCTGTATTGAAGTTCTAGCCACATGATATGTTCTCCTGGTTGGCTTTAAGGAGCTAAATTTTAGTAGTTTTCTCTTGACCTTGTAATGCACTGATAGTTACAATGAAAAGTAGCCAGCTAAGTAAAACCCATGCTTGCATTTGCTGTAGAAATATTGCTGAGAATGTTATCCATTATATCAATATGGCCTATGTGAAACTTCTCCCGAGGTATTCATTTTAGATTTAACACCAGAAGAAAAGCTCTCTCCTTTTAAGAACTGGCAGGCTTCCTCCTTTCCAGTAATGACAGCCATGCCATTTATCATGTTCTGTTTTTTAACCTGGATTCCAGGAATTTCAGAGCCAGTTCTGAAATGTAACCATAGTGACTACGCTATCACTCACTAAGGTTAGCTAATTATCCTTGTCTAATTTCAGTACTCCCACTTTGGTATTTGTGTTTTCTTAGTCTCAATATTACATAAGTTGATATAGGTAAGTTCAAGCCTAGATTGAAATACTGTTCAGCAATAAAAGAGAACAAACACATGACAACTTGGATGAATCTGAAGGGCATTATGTTGAGTGACAAAAGCCAGTCTCAAAAGGTCACATTCTGTGTGATTTCATTTGTAGAACATTCTGGAATTCACAAAACTACAGAGACAAGCAACAGATCAGTGATTGTCAGAGATTAAGGTGGTCAAAGGGAGAGAATGGCTGTGACTCTAAGGGGGAAATCTATGAGGGGAGAGAATAGTTCTGTATCTTTATTGTGGTGGCCCTCACATAAATCTACATAATCTCATCATCTCCTGGTCGTGTGATAAAATGGCATAGAACTCTATGCAGGCTTCATACTAACTCAATTTCCTGGTCTTGGTATTACACTATAGTTCTGTAAGACGTATCTATTGAGGGAACTTGGGTGAATTGTATATGGGATGCTCTGAACTATCTTTGCAAAGAACTGTGTATCCTATATAATAAAAGGCTAATATGCAAAGTGACTGAACAGTGGAACGACCAGTCACTATGATGTGCACTGACCACCAGGGAGCAGACGCTCAATGCAGGAGCTGCCCCCTAGTGGTCAGTGTGCTCCCATAGGGGGAGCACCACTCAACCAGAAGCTGGGCTCATGGCTTGTGAGCGCAGCGGCAGTGGTGGGAGCCTCTCCCGCCTCCACAGCAGTGCTAAGGACCCCTTGAGGGATGTCTGCCTGTTAGCTTAGGTCGACTCTGCAGACATCCCCAAAGGAGTCCCAGACTGCAAGAGGGCGCAGGCTGGGCAGAGGGACCCCTCACCCCCAGTGCACGAATGTCATGCACTGGGCCTCTAAGTCTATACATATTTCAAAATAAAATAAAAAGTTTGAAAAGTTGCCAATCTGTACATTTTACATGGAAATTTTATTGTATATAAATTATATAAGGTATCCCAAAATTCACGCAAGATTTGCAATTCAATTCAATTGCAAATCTTGCGTGAATTTTGGGACACCCTATGTATATAATAATGTAATGTTTATATAAAATATAAACATCATTGTCACTAACTCCTAAATAATGAATTGGATGGTGGCTCTAATTAGCTTATTGGAATGCTCCTAGGTTTGAGTTTCCTAAGAGAATAACAGACTCCTGAAAATAAACAACCTGCAATTTGGTTGGTCAAACCATCCTGAGAAAAGGCCTAAGAATATTTATATTTAGCCCACTTGTATGAATGAATTTGATGCTCACAGCATAGAGTGCAAGCCTGAATCAAATGCGGCTTATCAGGATACAGAATGATAGAAGTGCAAATAAGCAGAAGGAAAAGCTCTCAGGGTGAAAACAAAAATGCTTTATTTGCTCAGCCAGCAACACCAAGGCCTGGAGCCTAGCAGAGATATGGACACAGATTACGGAGACCCCGCAGACCAGGTTCCCACAGACACCTCTGAAATATGAGAGGGGCTGTGGGAACCCCTGTCCCACCCCCATCACCATCACCTATGGTTGTTCCAAAGGTGTGAGAGCATAGCATGAGAAAGATCAACCCCCCTCTGTCACTTACCCCAGTCCCCGGGTGGGGCAGGGACTGCTCATAAGCCAGTTTTCATCTGCATTGGAGCCATTAGGCAGCCAACTAGGAAGACAAGATTAACATTTAATTTTTAAGCTATCCCTAACCTCCCTCTTCAGAACACTACTCATTAATGGGCTTTTAGAGAGATTACCTAAAACTCTTGAGGGTCAAGGTTGTGACTCCCTCTTTGATGGGATTGAATCACTGGTGTCTGAACAACAATGAAATGGTTCTTCTATCTAGAAGCTCTTCATTTAGCATAGGTGAAAAGGTGTTGGCTTGATCTGAATCTTCTTTCTTCTTGAAATTTTTTGGGCAACATTGGTTATTAAAATTATATAGGTTTCAGGTGTACAATTCTATAGCACATTATCTGTATATTGTATTGTGTATTTACCACCCCAAGTCAAGTCTTCTATCACCATTTATTTCCCTTTTACCCTCTCCTACCTCTGTCCAGTCCCCTTTCCCTTTGGTAATCACCATACAGTTGTTTGACTATGAGGTTGTTGTTTTTGTTCTTTTTTTGGGGGGTGGGGGGGTGGGGGGTTTGATCCCTCCACCGTTTTCACCCAGTCCCCCAACCTTTCCTCTGACAGCTGTCAGTCTGTATCTATTTTTTATTTCTATTTTGTTTATTAACTTATTTTGTTCATTAGATTCCACATGTAAATGAAATTATATGGTATTGGTCTTTCTCTGACTGGCTTGTTTCACTTAGCATAATACTCTCCAAGTCTGATTTCTGAAAATCAGGCTTCCAACACATACACTGTGTTTCTCAAAACTACAGCTCTCACATGCCATGGATTCCCAGTAAAAAATACCAGTCTCAGGTCCAACTCTGTTGTGTCAGGAGGGGGCGGGGGTGGGGGTCCCGGAAGCTGCATTTAACAGGCACCAGGTTGCTGGAGTCACTGGTAGAGTATAGTTGAAAGCAACAAATTGTTCAAAAACCTTCTTTTCTCTAATGTTTTATTCCCTGTTTAATAAAGATGGAGATGTCTAGTAGAACAAACCAGACAGAGATTTGCTCTATTCCCCGACCCCCTTCACATGGCAGGCGCCCCAAATCACGAAATAACCAGGGGTTCCATAGATGAGAGAAGGAGTGCCAGCCCAGGGCTGGTGTGTCCACCCACGAAGTAATTGGCCCCTGTGTAACATGGTATTACTAGTTTCTGAAAAATCTTTGAAGTGCACAGGGCTCCAAAGAAACTAATAATGTAATTCGAGAACTCCACATTTGTTTCCGTAGATACATAACACTGCGCAAACAATTTGGTTGTAATTTTGAGGCCGTGGTTTCACAGTTACTTGATTAAACTAGGGTGCCTTTTCATAAGAAGATGGACTGATAGCATTTCAAAGTTTTTGCAAGTGCCACAACTGAAAATTATAACTTAGCCTGCTCATAATGATATTTTTAGCTGATTGCTCTTGCTTATAAATACATTTCCATGTATTATTCCCATAACATTTTCCTCATGATCACAGAGACTCCTTTTTCTCCTACGTTAACACACAACTTTTCTGAAACAAACAAACAAACAAAAAGGAAAGAAAGGAAAAGAAACAAGTGTAACATTTAGTTCTTGAGAAAAGTATACCCTCAGCAAAGATGGTGCCTCTAAATTCTTGACAAAAAAAAACTACTTTCACAAACCATGGTCTTTCCTTAAGTTTTACTGTCCTTCCCAAAGCCCCAGCACCTTCTGTTAGGTGACCTAACTTTTTGGGGGCAAAAGGGAAAGGGGAAGAACTGAGAGGCTGAGAGCAAGCAGGCAAAAAAGCTGGAAAATGCTGATGAATCACTGTGTATTTTGAAAGAGTGAGGTCATGCATTTTTTCCCATGAATAGTTATCTCCCTTTTTACTATGAGCTACGTCATCCATTTTATTTGGGATTATTTTGTTTGGGTGTCAGGGATATTTGCTCCTGTGACCATCCTCCCCCCATAGAAACCAACATTTTATCTATAAACATAAGACACTGTATGCTTTGAAGCAGGTATTCCCAGCGCTGCTCAGCTGTTGCCCTTGACCTTAAGGGAACTATTTTTTTTTTCCTCTCTGCTTCTCAGCCTGGATTCTATTTTCATGCCAACGTGATGGTGTGGCCTTTCTTATGAAAGGTTTGCCAGTTGTGCTGAACTCACAAAGTTGTAGCAAAATATTTGCTATATATTTAATATATATTATGTTGAACTTTTGTCAAATATATTGCCTTTGCAGCTTGATACTGCAGGTAACTTGATCTAAAAGTATGTGTACATTGATATTAAGAATGTTAGTAAGCTAGAAAGCTCTATAAAGTTTTTTGGTTTAAGCTTTGGATTTAAAATAGAAGCAAAAAAACCCTGAGTGATTTATTCAATAAAAATGAGTTGTTATACTGAACTACCAGCAAGGGTGGTATTTTTTAAAAATTACAGAACACATGGAATTTTTCTTCATTTTCATTTAGAGATGAGAAAGGTACAAACAGGAACAAAATTAGTAAAATAACATGCTAATAATCATCTGCTCCTGAAAAGAAATGCGGGACACAAATTCTGCTAATATTCACTAGATGTTAGTATTATTAAGATCACACAATAATACCATATATAGTTTTGCTTTACTTTGCTTTTTTTTTCCTTCTGGGGATAAGGGAATGCACTTTTAGTTTTATAAAAAGCAAAATGTCCTTATTTCTATGACTGAAAATGGACCAGATGAAAATACTTGGGGTGATGATTGTACATGAATATACTTTTTCTTCTGTCTGCTTTTATTCAATCAAAATTTTAAAGTGCCTAGTTTATGTCATATAGCACTGCAAAGCCTAAGAAACACCTCCTTTTTATTAAATAATTCTAAAAGTTAAGTTTTTTTACTATCATCCCTGTGATGTATTAAAAATGTCTGAAAAGATGGCTTTAGCTATTTTCATGTTCTATAAGAATAAGTGATTAAAATAATTTGAACCTTGAAAATAGTCGCCAAACTAAAGTAGAAATTAGTGAACTTTTGTTATGAAGTCATTTCTTGGTTAAACTAAAATATTATCCAGATATAATTTTAATAAGTTCTAATTACCATATTTCTGGATGCCCTCCACATACCAGCCTTCTGTATTCTGCTCTGTGCTGCAGAAAGTTGACCTCTTTGGATCACACCATTGGGCTCCCTTGACCTCAGGCTTCTCAAAGGATTGGGCCAATGGGAAGCCCTGGTAGTAGACTGCTTTGGAGAAAGTCAGTATGGCTGGGGTGTCTATTTCACAGCAACTTTCCTTGTTGGGTGACCAAGACTTAGCTTTGTCACTCTACCAAAGACCATAACAGCACTTCTCAGGTAGTCCTATCCATACATCTACCTTCTCCAGTGTTCTGGGAACCTGTCTCTCTACTTTAGGTGAAGGGGTAGTAACAGATCCGCAGACCTGCTAGTCCCATTATGCTGATCCGTCTCTTGTTGGTTTCTCTGAACCCTGACCACACCACTTGTAAAGACAGGAGTATCTATATGTATAAAAGCCCAGCAACCGAAAGGTGTACCGACCAGAATGACTGGTCGACCATTCACTATTAAATACACTGACCACCAATGGCAGATGCTCAATGCAGGAGTTGCCCCCTGATGGTCAGTGCACTCCCATAGTGGGAGCGCTGCTCGGCTGACCAGGATGAGTGGTGCTCCCACAGCAGTAGCAACTGCTCAGAGGGCGGGTCCCCAGCCCCTTGGCTGACTGGGATGAATGGTGCTCCCACAGCAGGCAGATCCCCGCAGGCCACGCCCCTCACCAGTGCACAGATCCATGCACCGGGCCTCTAGTCTTTATTAAAAACTTATCAATTACATCATTTGAAAGAACCATCATTTCTCTCAGAGCCTAACATGGCACATGTATGACTATGAGAATTAAGTTCAAGCCACTTTCTTATGGAGTCCTAAAGATGAATAATAAACTTTGCATCAGCTCCAATTTATTTTTTATGTATTTTCAACAACCTACATATATTTATCAAAACTTATCTGCATTTATAAATGAAAAACATTATTCTAATGAAAATATATTTGCTATTGTTAATATCATTATAATAGTTTTACAGAGCAGATTTTATTGCTTTGGTTAAAGAAAATAAGATAAATGTCTTCAGACTAGAGTTGTAAAAGCAGTGACATCCACCTATCTCCAAAATACATAATTTAATTAAACCAACTAGCCTTTCAGTCAGTTCTAGCATTCGCTTCATGTGGTGGGCCAGAGTGTTCTCTTCATTGCTATAATCCAAGCAGATTTTTAATACATTTTTATGAATTGAATTTAAAAATAAGTTTAAAGTTTAATAACTACCGTAAATGCTAT
Source organism: Myotis yumanensis (assembly GCF_028538775.1). NCBI lineage: Eukaryota > Metazoa > Chordata > Mammalia > Chiroptera > Vespertilionidae > Myotis > Myotis yumanensis. The sequence goes on along the minus strand of NW_027223759.1, from coordinate 26,800,310 downwards.
AATGTTTCTTTTAAAATTAAATTTTATTTATTTGAAATATAACTATGTATATCTATAATTATTATTACATTAGTAACAGACAAAAATTTAATTGAGCTATTATGATTAGGGGATTAGGTTTAAATACTCCTACCATAATTCCCAGAGTAGAATAACAGAATCTTATTCTTGGAAAAGTTCTGCAAGAATAGTTGCCCTCTAGAATTTGAAAATTGAGAAACAGGTAATGAGTCATTCACAAATGATACACAATTGATCTGAAATTTAAATGCCTCTCAGTTTTATTGGCAAACATAGGCTCCTGAAATTTGAAGCAAGATCTCTTAGGGAATTCCAGCTGCTCCATAGATGAAGCATTCAGAATCTATATGAAAAATTGGTACCACTTGGGCAAAAAGTAACTTTGAAGCTAGCTGGAATATCATCTTATGCAAGGACCAGGGAGCTGCCTCACTACTCAGGATCTAGCGCAATGGCTGATTGATTTTCAGCAAATTGTGATGGAGTGAGTTGGCGATTTCAAGATGAGGTGGAAGATCCCCAAAATAATACCATTCTGGGGTAAGAGGGACTAATTTTTCTTGCTGCTCATTCTATTTCTCTTTTTGTTGTTTCTCTTTTTCTATCTCCGTACTTTCCTTGTCTTTTTTTCCCACTAACTTCTCTCAATTCCTTTCCCTCTTCTTATTGATGTCTTAACACCCAATAGTGATTGATCAGAATCATATTATCCTTGCTTCCATAGATATTTTTGAATGTATCAATTTGTTTAGCTGGTAAATTGACAAATAGAATTCCATTTATTTCAACCAACTTTTGTTGAAGGACAAGCAGTGTTCTTAGGGAAAAGTTACGACTGAACCCTGTTAAGACCTCCATACAAAGTCTTAAGATTCTTGTGGGGAGGGGGACAAGATGTGAAGATCTACTGTCTTGTGGCCACCCAAGATAGCCTCATATGTAGATTCCTTGCTTATTAACCTGCCACCTACCCATTGGAGTGGTCTGCCTCTGTTTTCCATCTCTCCTTGCCCCTATATGGGGGCCAGTTTCAAATTTCACCTGGTGAACTCCTGATGTTGCAAACCAACAGCTTGAGACATAAAAGCAAATAATGGTTTTTCAATTTCTACAAGTAGGCACAGATTTTATCATATCTATCTGAGTGAACCAGAAGAGGTATCATGAAGTAGGTGATATTTGAACTGAACAACAATTTACCACAATATATAAATACTAGAGGCCTAGGGCTTCCTGCTGCTGGAGCAAAGTAGAGAAGGGAGCGAAACCCGCTGAGGTGGGCTTTGCTCCCGCCTCCCAGCTGCTGTGGCTGGGTTTCCCCTCCCGCCTCCCAGCCGCCTCTACTTAGCTCCCTTCTGTAGCTCTTCGCTTCCATGTTGTCTTCAGTCTTCACTCCCAGCCAGTATATGCAAATTAACCGCCATCTTTGTTGGTGGTTAATTTGCATATCACGCTGATTAGCCAATGGGAGGCATAGCGAAGGTACGGTCAATTACCCTTTTTGTCTTTTATTAGATAGGATGGGAAGAGATCTTATTGTTTCATAATTATTAGAAGAAGAGAAGCCTTTTTAAGGACTTGGACTAAGCTGGGGAGAGCCTGGTAGGCCGGGTTCAAAAGTCCATAGATAATTAGTTTGTGACAATTCTTTGAAAATACTTTTAAATATGGAAGTGACATATTTGTAGATATAACTTAAACTATCCAAACTGACCTGAATCAACTGGAAAAAAAAAGTTAATTTAACAAAATGAAACAGAAGCGAATGGAACATGGGACACATTGAAATTTGTTTTTCTTTTTGTTATTTTTTGGTCCTGCCAAAATAAGCAGTTATGGCAAATATTTTCAGACCCATACATTTGCTAGCATCATTGGAGTCCAATTTGAACAAAAATCCACAGGACTGGCAAAAGTCATTCAAACTTTTTTAGATCTTCAAGGCCCAAAATAAAACAAAACAAACAGAAGAAACTTAAGACATGGGAACTAAAACATAATACATGAAAATCTACAAAGAAAACATTTCTTAGTAAATAAACAAGAAAATAATTGAATTGTGCTCACCTTTCATTCACTGATTTTTTAAAACAAATAAATACTGCTTTTTTTTTTTTTCGTTTGCCAGCCTATTTTAAGGAGAAAAAGAGTATTTATTTCTCTTTTACTTTAGAGAAATTTAGATTTTGTGGCAGAAGCTCAGTACATCTAAACACACGAGTGACTATGTTTTATTGCACTTTGAAATTGTTTGAACAGAATCTGAAATGGAATATTATTTCTAAACCATTTCAAATCACCTGTCTTTTTCCATTCCCCTTATATGAAATACTATTGTAGTATTTACATATAGAGTATATGTTGATCTATAGAAAATATCATTCTGGGAAACATTTTTACTAGAAGTATTTGCAAAATAATTATTTATCGTTACTTATTTTAAAAAATCTTAATAAACGCCTGTTTTTTTACCACTGCCAAAATGTTTCTTATTCTCTCAAGAAGTGAAACTGTTACTTTTGCTTCTGTTTAACTTGTAGAATCAGTTTTTCTAGGCTAAGGGCATCATTATTTTTCAGTAAGTCATATCCTACTACAATACCTCACCTACTGGGGTTTACATGTTACGAAGTATTTTTAAAGTCGAAAAAAAAAAAGCACTTAAGCTGGGCTAACCATTGCCTTACTATCACTTCCCCAACATAAAGGGTTACACCTGGGAACTTTTCATCACAGCCAAAAAGGCAGGCCCTGCTTGGGATGTGGCTCTTCAGAATGACTAATACAAAGCCATGTTTTTTCTCATAAATCTGCCTATTCTCCCACCATCTGGTATGTGCATTTTTTCCAGAGAGTTAAAAAAATACTGGTGGAATGTTTTGACCCAACTGCAGTTAAATTCACATGGTTTACTCTTTTAGTTCCCAAGATGACATTTCAGCCAAGCCTACAGTGGGGTATTGCATCAGAATATATTCTACAATGGGAATTCCAGGTGAGACATCTAGAGGCAAAAAGGGGAACTCCTTAATAATTAAATCATTAATGTTGAGTTCAAACACACACACACACACACACACACACGTTGAGTTTTTTAAAATCCTAACAGTCTATGTACCCATCACTGAATATCAGCTCATAAACCCTCACAAGCATTAATTTCCAGCACCCCAGACCTGTGGGTTTAAAAGTTTTCTTGGATTTGCAATTATTTTTCAGAGTGATTTATATAGCTCTTATACTGTCAATGAGAAAGAAGATTCATGTTGTTGATTCAATGAAAATACAGACTTATATAATGCATGTTATGCATTATGTCTGGACATACATGTAGATATTTGTCTTGGACAAATACAAAATACTGCCTGCTTAAAGCTGTCAATCTAGGTAATGTTTTATTCAAGCCAAAAGGCACACACAACATTTGTAAGAAAACAAATAATAACATTAGATATCCTAGTATGTATGAGGCACTGCACTCTAGTAGACACCACAGTATACAGTGGTGAAAAGGCAGAGACACTCCCTTTGTTCAGGTAGCTTATAGTCTAGTGTAGAGAGATAGACTTTAAAAGCAACAATGAAGAGATGTACAAATGCAAATTATAGTAGGTGCTATGAAGAAAAGAAGTGTATGAACTTAATGGATCGATGGATATTTCTGGACAGAAGTGACTTTGGAAGTCATCTAGTGATAAATTACAATATTTCGGAGCTAAAGAATATAAGGTTTAGTTAGCAAAAGAGGCTTGTTTAGGTCACAGAACTAGTATGTGGCACATTTCAGATTAGACCAGCGGTTCTCAACACGGGGCACATGTCCCACAGGGGGGAATTTGATCTTTAAGGGGGGCAATTCAAGAATGAGTTATTAATAGTGATTTTTTGCATTTCTCATGGTTCTGGGGCCCTCATATACAGTATATAAATATATATTGTGAAATATTTATGCAATGCAGTTCTCTATTACATGTTTTGAAACTTTATTTGCTATTTTTTCATATCACTTCATATTATTAGTATTTTTAATAATTTCTTAGTGATTTCTTCCTCAGTACTTCATCTGTCCTTTCGTTCTTTTATTTTTCTCTTTCATGGATGCCATGTTCTTTGGAAGCTTGTTTTGATCAAGTTAATGGCCTTTTATGCTTCCTCCATGTGAATAGGAGTTCACTTTTTGAATAGTAAGAATTATATGTCACAGGGCAAGGGGCATCAGGATTTTAGAGATGCTTAGATGGGGCATGGCCAAAAAAGGTTGGAAACCACTGGATTCGACATAGGGAAAATTTAAATCAGTTAAGTGTTCCAAACTAAAATCATATTACATTGGATTAAAAGTGATTTGCATAGATTTGCTACCGAGTAGTAAGTTTAGAAAAAGCAGTAGAAGAGAAGACATCATGATTTACAAATGCCAGAAGAGTGAAGTTGGTGATTCTTTTTAGGAGATTGTCCATCAGACAAAGTTAATTTATATTATGATAACCAACAATCCTAACATTTTAGAATATTACAAGATCTATTTCTCTCATGTTCTATGTCCTTCATGCTTTGTAGCTCTGCTTCAATTTATCTGCACTTCCAGGAGCCAGGCTAAGGAAGAACACTTCTGTATCTGAAGCACCTCGGATTGTGATGGCAGAAGAAAGAGCGAATGTTTGAACTATGTACTGGCTCTTAATGCTTCTGCTCAGAAGTGTTCCATGTTGTGTCTGCTGACAAGAGGAGTCCAGGGTTACATCTTAGTATAGTATTACTGTTGGTAGAAGTACCAGTTATAGGTGAATAAAATATAATCGATCACATACATAGGTTATATATGTTTTTCATATGAAGACTAAAAGAGATGCAATATTTTAGTGAAGGATCATGGCATTGTCTCTAGATTAATGCTTGGCTTAACAGTTGTTTACTCCCTCAGCTGGTATCTAATTTCTCCTGGAAATACTTTACTCCTATTTGTGTGGGGAGCTCCAAATCTCTACTCTCAGTACATGGAGTGTGGGTTCCTACCTCCATCTTTTAAAAAATATATTTATTGATGGATTTCATAGAGGAAAGGAGAGGGAGAGAGAGAGACAGAAACATAAATGATGAGAAAGAATCATTGATTGGCTGCCTCCTGAATACCCCACACTAGAGATTGAGCCTGCAACCCAAGCGTGTGCCCTGACTGGGAATCAAACTATGACCTCCTGATTCATAGGCCGATGGTCAACCACTGAGCCACACTGGCTGGGCCCCACCTACATCTTTCAGAGTGAAATAACCATTATATGTCTGATCTAAGCTAATGATTACTTCATATTTTCCTGGCCCCAATGATTGTGGGGACTTAATCTACAGTTGATGTAATTAAAGCAATGGTCCATGCTCCTGTGGGAACGGTAGGTGGTTGGTAAATGAAAGAATAATTTATTTCTTCTAGATTGGACCTCAAAGGATATGAAGCAGAGGCTACTGTAGTCATCTTGTTCATATCCAGAGTTTAAGAATAAAACCCAGCATGGGGACAGGTAAGGAATCAGTCTTTTGAGATAGGTAGGGAATCAGTCCCTTGTGAAAATGTTTGAGCTCCTGAGTGAAGTTGTTCATAAAGACAGCCCTCTTCATGGGCTTTTCAGTTATTGAAATAATTTTGTTGTTGTTGCAAGTAAGTTGTTTGGGCTTTCAACACTTGCAACTTGAACATACATGATAAACATTTTGAGCAACTTATTCTAAATCTATACTTTATTCTCTGTTTTTTTGTTTGTTTGTTTTTTAAAGGAGCCATAATTGAATTAGATGGCACCCAGATACAGCATTCTAGGAATACATAATCTAGGACAATGATGCCATGATGAAAGCTCTAGTTCAAGAGTTTTAATATTTACATCTAATTGGGATTATACTTCCAGTATTTCTCTTATCGTTGGCGATCAGAACTGTTCTTGTCCATGGCATTGCAACTATATTCTGTGACCTAGACAGTTTATAATAATCCCTTTTGGGTTTACATAATAAGTACATTGATATAGTTTTAATTGTATTTGAACTATTATTTTAAAAGCACCTGGAGCTTAGGTTTTTCAAATGCTTCTGCCTCCCCTAGTAGGGTCATGTGTCATCTGTCAACAGCATGCATTTCTGCTGCAGCTTGGGTCATTCTCTAGTTTCTCATTTTGAAGTTTCAATCAAAAAATGTTCAGACCTTTTCTGGTATTTTCACCATGGCCAGTAATTTAAGGAGTGATTTACTTGAGGGCTGGTTTTCCAAGTTAGGGGTGAAATCCCACGAAATGATGGATCCATTAGTTTTGAAAACCTAAGTAAGGGGGATGAACTAGAAAAAAATTGCTATATTCTCTGCAGTGATATATTAAAACACAAATTCCATTCAAAGTGTGATATCTTGAAGTTCTGCCCAGAGTTTTGACGAGCTTACCATAAAATCCTTGAAGAGTTGAGATTACAGATTGTGAGTATGATAATTTGGGAAACTTTATTTTAGGGAAATATCTTTGAAATAATTTTGTATACTGTAGTATTCTAGTTGGAATTTTTTTTAATCCTCACCTAAGGATATTTTTCTATTGATTTTTAAAGAGAGTGGAAGAGAGAAGGAAAGACAGAGAGAAATATCAATCTGAGAGAAACACATCAATTGGTTGCCTTCTGCACGAGCCCTGACCAGGGCTTGGGCTGGGGAGGAGACTGCAACCAAAGTACATGCCCTTGACCAGAATTGAACCCAGGACCCTTCGGTCAGCAGGCTCTATCCACTGAGAAAAACTGGCTAGGGCTGGTTGGAATTAAAAATAAAAAGATTTTTTAGTCTAAGCATTTTGTTTAAATAAAATCTAGAGGCTGCCATGAAAAATCAGTATTTGACTTTGTTCTGTGAAGATACTGAAGGTAAAGAAGTCTGTTTCTCCTTTGGTGGACTCTTCTCCATGGGGAGTCACCTTATATATTGGTTGTTGAAACTTGAAGGTCTTTTGGTGTTTGGTGTTATTTTTATGTGATCCTATTTCTTTCTAATTTAATTGTTTCAGTTCAAAATTTGCCTGTGGCCCTTTGAGTTGTGACAAAACAGCTGGTACATGACAAGTTGCCAGAGTTAGCAGCCGCCTGTCACACTCGATTGCCAGCTGTGACACCAATGAAAAAGGCAATCCCAGTTTTAAATGCACCCATTTCTGTAGCCTCAGAAAATTGTTTTCATGCCTTTGAGCTGTCAAGAGGGAAAGAACATACCCACAATAACCTATACCTAATTCATCATATGTTTAATGTCTGCCTTATCTTGCCTTTTAGCGATTACCAAAAGGTCATATAAATTAAAAATACAGGTCTGAGAGACAGTAAAGCACATTCTTAAGAAACTACATGAAGTATAAGGCAAATTTTAAGGGAAGAAAGATCAATACCTCATATACTAATTTTTAAGACATTGACAAATTGTAATATATTGTGAAAAATACTATAGCTTTACATTATAAAGGAGAACATATAGAAGAAGCTATAAATGACAGTGAAAACATGTTAATGGGGATCTATATTATATAGGCATATGCTTTATTGTGCTTTAGTTTATTCTGCTTTACAGATGTTGTGGGTTTTTTACAAATAAAAGGCAAGACCCTCCACCAGCTAAAAAATTAAGACTCACTTTATTCTGGTTTACTGGAACCGAACCTGCAACATCTCTATAATATTCCTGTATTTACCTTCATATTTAAATAAAAATTTGCCATGCCTGACATCTAGTTGTGGAGGGGATCACAGCTGCATTAACTGGTGCTACTGCACTGATTTTGGTCCTCTGCAATTTCAAGTCTCCTCACCTTAATCAGAATGTGCAAAAGAGGGACCCAGGAAAGAACATTACCTTACATTGTGCACAGTGTATTAAAACAAAACAAAAATCAAAGTGCCCTTCACTTCATCCCCAGAATGTGCCAACAAATAACATTTTCAGAATCTAAAATAACAACCCCTGTCATCCTTACCTGTTTAAGTTTATTTTCAATTTTATAGTATATATTTACAGTTTTTAATTGTCTATCTTCCACGATAGACTATACACTACACAGGGCAGGGATTATGTCTGCTTTGTTCACTATTTCCCCAGCACCCTGGCACATATAGAGGCATAGTAAATATTTGAGAAAGGAAGGAAGGAAGATGAACTAAAACTAAATAAAAGGAAATGATGAATCTTCTTTTCAGAATGTACTTTTGGAACAAGAGAAAACTATGTTTCCATGTAAAAGTAATCACCTTTATTTTTTCATAAAATTGTACCATGCTTTTTTAACACAATAAAATCTGCTTAACATTTAAATATCTTTCTGAATACTCACCTAAAAGAAAATAAAAATTACTTCTATAGTTGAGATGCAGCTACCTTTACAAAGCAACCAATTTCTTTTTACATAATGCCAAAGAATATTTCAAAAAGGTAAATTAACGTGAAACATTATAATTATTGACATTTTTCTGCCAGATGTGTAAGCAACCACTAAAACATCTTTTTTTTTCATAGACTCACTTATTCTCATATACTGCAAGTTAGCTGTGTTCATGGTATATAAGTTTATATAAAAACACATTGCTCTGTGTAAAGAATCATGAGGCACATGACATTTGGTACATAGCCTTCAATTCTGTCTTTTAGCTTTTTTTAAAATACAATAAACTTGAATATGTATATAGAGGTTAAACTATTGATATTTATGTATCAGAATGTCTTCCAGATTTTTTTTACCAAAAAATTCAGATACTTTATGAAAAAATTCAGTTTTCCCAAGAACTTTAGTAAATATCCATTATAATTAAATAAAATAATTCATTTTGATTGCAATACATTTTAAGGCATTTTCATTAATGGATGCTATTTACATGGCTGAATAAAGATATCATCTATTACAACCATATAAAGTTTTTTCACCCATACTTTTAACCAAAGAACTTCTATAAGTTAATAACTAATAAAAAATAAAATACTAAAAATTTCTGGGATAATCATACACAGATTCATGGGAGACAGAGAAAAACCCCGAGCTCCAGATGAGGAATTCAGGCCCCTCAATATCTTGATTTCAGCCTCTGGGACCTTGAGCAGAGAGTCTATCTAGGCTGTGCCTTGACTTCTGATCTGCAGAACAGTGAGATAATAAATGGGTGCTAGATTAAGTCACAAAATGTGTTTTAACTTGTTGTGCAGCAATGAATCACTAAAACAGATCACCAAGAAAATTATTTAGAATACATTGTATGTATAGATTGTGCCATATAAAATTTTTCTGATGTTGGACACATAAAATAATGGCAATTTCATAGAGTTGAATTAATTCTTATACTAATCAGTTAATTCTTTGTAATTATAGGACAGACTCTCAGCAGTAGAGGACACCTGCAGCTCCCTACCTATGAATCTCTCCAGAGGTAGTTCATATGCTTGTTTCAGTGGGGCCTGCAGGAGAATTTCTGACTTCTTTCATATTCAACCTCTAAATCCTTTTTTCAGGGTCTTTCCTGATTTAGGTCAGGCTCACCCAGGGTAATTTTCCTTTTGATCAACTAAAAGTCAACTGACTAAGGAACTTAATAAAACTGCAAAATCTCTTCACTTTTGCCATGTTCTATTGATTAGAAGAAAGTTACAGGTCTCACGAACATTCAAGTGGATTGGATTAAACAAGAGTGTGTGTCATAATTTTAAATGACTCTCACTTATGAACTGGTGTGGCTAAGAGAATGGTCTGTGATCTATTATCTCCTCTAGCTGCTATTTATCTTAGCTTGTGTTCCCAAGTAGCTCATTTACCCAGTTTAATTGTAGATAAATCTCATTCTTTATATATGCACAGTCACTAGCTCAAAGTCAGTATCAATTTTATTGTGTTACTTCTGTCAATATACCTTCCATAAAATGCCTGAGGTTACTTGCTTATGCCCAGAGATGTTTTGTCTATTTACATGATTATGGGTCTTGGCATTTTGTTCAAATTGCTTTGGTCATCTTGCTTTCTTAATTTATTTATTTACTTAAGAAGGTTTTTCAGAACCTACTATGTTTCAAGGGAGGATGTACAGATTCAAGAATGGAGCTTACTGCTTTAACCGGTTTGGCTCAGTGGCTAGAGCGTCGGCCTGCGAACTGATGGGTCCCAGGTTCAGTTCCGGTCAAGGGCATGTACCTTGGTTGAGGGCACATCCCTAATAGGGGGTGTGCAGGAGGCAACTGATCGATGTTTCTCTCTCAATGATGTTTCTAACTCTCTATCCCAGTCCCTTCCTCTCTGTAAAAAAAAATCAATAAAATATATTAAAAAAAAAAAGAAGAATGGAGCTTACTAAACTAGCTGGGGAGACAGCTATTAGTCAAATAAGCATACACAAATAGATTAATTGTGATTGTGGCAATAGCTACCAGAAAAGGAAAAAGTACAAAGTTTTCTATTTGGATAACCAGGCCAAAGCCAGGTAAATCTGCCATGTTACCCTGAGTTAGTGAAGTGATTAACTAGAAATAAAATTGATTAACTAGAATAAAACACCTAGAAAATAAGACTGTTTTGACAAAATCCATTGTCTGAAATAAAGGAAGTGCTGAAGACATAAATGAAGGACTTTAAGGGAATGGGGGTGGAGGATATTCTGATCAGATTAACTCTGAAAGACAGTGTGTGGTTTCAGGAATCAGTAGGGCAGTAGAGTCAAGGCAGGTGTGAAGAAGAGGTGAAGAAACACAGAGATGTTTAAACTCCACATCATAAGTCATAGAAACGGACTCTGCTCAGCCTCCAGAATGGCTTCCCCACAGAATGAAACCCAGTAAGTCTGCCTGATCTGTGCTGGTTGGACTATTCTGAACACAATGACTTTCCTAAGGGAATGTCAGGTGCCGGTGGCATTTCCTCCAGCTGAGCACCACATCTGGATTCGCTAAATAATAGTTTCTTATCTGTCACCATTCTGGGACAGTGAGTACTACCAGGCCTTTGTGACTTGCTTGCTTTTTAGTTGGGATTTTAAAATACCATGGAGGAATTTCCCTGCAGCTCTACGTGTAGCACGCCGAGATGTAGGGAGTTTATTTATCATCTTTCTATTCACTGAGAATCTGACAAGAAGCTTTTAAGAAAATCAAAACGGAAGGACCACAGACACTTGTTGGCAGGGATGCTCTGATATGCATCCACAATGTGTACTTCCCTGGTTTGTTGACAGAAAATGAAACTGTCTGCCACTAGTGCTCCTGAGACTGGTGGACACTGTGGCTTCAGAGAACAATGATCACAGCTGTGCAGTGACCATGATGCAGGGACCAGCAAGCCTTTAAAGAAAGCACCTGCCTTTCTGCAAGAAGAAAACATTCTGGCAATGAAGGTTGTTAACACTGGAACTGGATTCTAAATGATATCGTGTGATCCATTCCAAGGGAAATTTTTAGAAACAGCAACGATTTTAATATGTCTAAGAAAGGAGAGGTATGGCTCTGCATGAGGTTGACCATAAATTAATTGACTATTACATTTTTTCCTATGGCAATTTTAGATTTAATTATAATAATATAAAAACAAATTAATGTGTATGATAACCCACTTGTGCTCATTGCATTGGCCTTGTTTATGACTCCCAATTGCCTATGATTTACGATGACATTTCCTCAACATGGACTCACGTCCTAATTCACATTTCCAAGCTTCTAACAGCCCCAGATACACCGATCCACTCTATCCTAACATCCCGGCTTACTGATTAGCTTTTCATGTTTGTATATTCATATTTGTATCTTGGGAGCATTTGCTCTGCAGTTTCTAATTTGTGATATTATGTCAACCTCTATCTTCTCTAATTATACTTCAACTCTCAAATTTCAGGTTGCCTCCATAGAGAAGGCCCTAATTCACCACTGATAGGTTTGTATAATCCTCTTCTGTATCACTTATTTTCTTGTGTATTCTAGATATCTGCACACTTCTTGGGCAGTGAACTGCACAAAGGCAAAGACTGTATTTTACTCTTCTTTTAATTGTTGACAATAACCACAAAAGCATGTAATATCATGAATACTTTGAGAGAGGTCTTTAGATATGAACATCCAATATGCTTTCTGCAAACTTTCAGACCTACTCCTGGAGATCTCACATCAGTTGACTGGTGAGTCATGGATTCTATTGTGTAAGTCTCTCTTAGCTATTCAAAAATTTTCTCATCTCATTTTCTAAGTCAAGACCATCCTAATTTTTACCTACATTTTTGAATGACCATCCTAAGTAGTTTCCATGCTCTCAGAAAATCCTCTTTTCAATTGGCGAGAAAAAGAATAGGACTTGCTCTAGCCAGTTTTGCTCAGTGGTTAGAGCATTGATTCCTGCTCAAGGGCACATACCTCGGTTGCAGGCTCCATCCCTGGGCACTGGGTGTGCTCATTGCTACTGGGATATAGTTACTTCTAGGCCCTCTTAGCTGTAAGAGCAAGGAAATATATGTGAGTATACTAATCCATGTACTTCCATGCATCTCTAAATATTTCTATATGTATATATCTATGTTTACATTAAGGTAAACATGTGTTTATACTAATATCTTCAACTCTAAACCATTACCACAAGGCTCATTCTAGCTTTTTCCTCTCTTTGTTCACCTGTAACCTTACAAGCCAACATGAGAAACATGACTCCTACTACCCTATGTCCATTTAGTTAATTGTTCAATTCCAGTATATACATATGGTGGTTTCAGAATTATTAACCTACTAGAGGCCCGGTGCACAAAAATTTGTGCACTCGGGGGGAGTGGAGGGTCCCTCAGCCCGGCCTGTGCACTCTCGCAGTCTGGGACCCCTCGGGAGATAACGACCTGCTGGCTTAGGCCCGCTCCCGGGTGGCAGAGGGCAGGCCCAATCTCTAGGTGCAGCCCCTGGTCAGGCTCAGAGCAGGGCCGATTGGGCAGTTGGGGCGCCGCCCCCTGTCATGCACAGAGCAGGGTGGATAAGGAGGTTGCAATGCCACCCCTAGTCACGCTCAGGGTAGAGCCGATTGGGGGGTTGGGGCACTGCCCTCTGTCACACTCAAGGCAGGGTCGATGGGGAGGTTGCGGCACCATCCCCTGTCACGCACAGAGCAGGGCCGATCAGGGGGTTGGGGAGCTCCCCCCTATCAGGCACAGAGCAGGGCTGATCAGGGGGTTGGGGCACCTTCCCCTGTCACGAACAGAGCAGGGCAGATAGGGAGGTTGTGGCCCCGCCCCCTGTCACACACAGAGCCACAGGGCGATCAGGGGGTTTGGTCGCTGCCCCCTGTCACGCTGATCCCGGTGCTGGGAGGCATATTACCCTTTTACTATATAGGATAGAGGCCTGGTGCACGGGTTGGGGCCGGCTGGTTTGCCCTGAAGGGTGTCCTGGATCAGGGTGGGGGTCCCCACTGGGGTGCCTGGCCAGCCTGGATGAGGGGATGATGGCTGTTTGCAGCTGGTCACACCCCCTTCAGGGTGGGGGTCCCCACTGGGGTGCCTGGCCAGTCTGGGTGAGGGGCTGAGGGCCATTTTCAGGCTGGCGGGTGACTGAAGCTCCCAACCTGTCCTTTTGTTCTTTTTTTTTAATTCTGGGCCAGCTTTAGCTCTGAGGCTTGGCCCCAGCTCTGAGGCCTCGGCTGCTGAAAGCAGGTATCTGGTTTGTTTGGGTTCTATAATCGAAACACTGTTTCAACTCCAGCTCTGAGATTCTGGCTGGCTGAAAGAAGGTTTCTGGGGTTTTGTTTAGCTTCTATATTTGTAACAATGTTTCAAACTGCAAGTTCAGAGGCCGGCAGCCACAGGCGGGGAACGTTGGCTTCCTCCATCACTGAAGCAAGGAAGCCTCCTGTTAGCTTTAAGCTGCCTGGCTGCTGGCCGCCATCTTGGTTGGCAGTTAATTTGCATATCACCCTGATTAGCCAATGAGAAGGGTAGTGGAGGTACGGCTAATTACCATGTTTCTCTATTATTAGATAGGATACCCTCCTGAAAACAACTTACCAAACAGAGATGGATGCTTATATATAGTTCCTTTTGTCTTTGTTTTACAGTCTCTATTTATTTCCAAAATTATTTAGTACCTCTCCCCCCCTAACCTCTTCAGAGTTATTTAATGCTTATCTAGTATATTTCTATACTTTTGTCACAGTCTGAGTTCCACCCTGGAATCCCCCAACCTGCTAAATGATGTTTTAAATATGCATATATTTACTGCAGGATTTCTGTTCTGGAAGCAGAATGAAAAACAGTTTGGAGAATGATGAAGCCTAAGACTAACAAAAACACTTTGAAAGCCATTTCAATAGTTCCATCTAGAAATGGTAATTGCTAGACGGAACCAAAGAATTATTAGAGAAGAAAGGATTGGTTGAAGTGCAGTTGATGAGGGAATTGTGGGGAAAAAAATAAGAAGATTAAGAATGTTTGTATGCCTGGCTATAATGGCTCACTTAGTTGAGTGTCATCCTGTGCACTCAACCAGTCAGGGCACATATCTGGGTTGCTGGTTTCATCCCCAGTTGGGGCACGAACATAAGGAAACCAATTGATGTTTCTGTCTCACATCGATGTTTCTCTCTTTCTTTCGCTTCCTTTCTCTCTAAGCACCTCCTCAGGTAAGGATTAAAGAAAAAAAAATGCATGTAGTAGAGGGATAAGGGAATGAATATCTAGGCAGCTACAAAGGGGTTAAAAGATTATGTAGATAACATTATCATTGACTAAGGGCAAAAATAAAAATTGAGAAGCAGGTAGTGATCATGGGAAAAGCCTAGTGCAAACTCAGTTTGAACACATCAAGTTTGAAGTACTTATACGTGAGTTTGGGACTAGAAATATAGCAAAAAAAAAAAAAAAAGATTATCTCTATGTAACAATACATCATGCAAAATCAACATTAGTAGATGCCAACATCAGTTTTTTTCAGTAACTGCTGACCTTTAGGGTCCTGGGATAAGTTAAATTGCAGCAGAGTTCAGTCTGACTGTGACAACATTAGTTTATACTGTTTTTACTTTGCCTAGCTTGACCTCATGGGAGGAAGGTCATGGAAATAGCCTTCTGGTAATTATGTAAGAGAAGGAGACGGAGAGGGAGGAGGAGAAGGAGAAAGAGGGGAAGAGAGAGAAATGAGGAGGAGGAGAGGAGGAAGACAAGAAAGAACAGCAGCAGCTGATATATGAAGAAATCAAATCTCTTCTCCATTGCAACATTTTTGGTGCCTTGCCAATATCAGCCCACATCAAAAGTGAGAGGATTTTTAAAAATATATATTTATATTGATTTAAAAGAGGAAGGGAGAGGGAGAGAGAGATAGAAACATCAATGATGAGAGAGAATCATTGTTCGGCTGCCTCCTGCATACCCGCCACTGGGGATCCAGCCTGCAACCCAGGCATATGCCTTTGACTGGGACCCTTCAGTCCACAGACAGATGCTCTATCCACTGAGCAAAACCGGCCAGGGCCAAAGTGAGAGGATTTTTGTCCTTTATTAGTCTTTAGGGAAATCTCCATATATTGACCGGTTCTTGACATGTAGGTGCTGGGGTCTCAACTCCATGTCTGTTGTCAATAGGCCAGCAAATAAATATCATAGATTAGAATAATCTATACCAGTGATGGGAATTGTAGTATGTACAAAGAAAAGTAGTACATATTGTCACCATAGAGTTCTGTTGAGCTGATATGAAAGTGTGGGATAGAGCTTGTAGCATTGTTAAGTTACAGAGCAGCCCTGATATCACTTTCCTGAACTGATATCAATTCTAGAACAGGTTCTCAAATTCCAATTACAGTTTCCCTCCACAGACACTATTTAATACATTAATAAATGAATACTCATACATTTCATCTTTTACAACACATTGATGATCTCTAGTGCATGCACGCACGCACACACACATACACACACATATATATGAGAATGAAGATTGTTTATGTGCTAAAAATATGTCTCAAATATGACAGTGGCACAATTGATGATGACAAAATTATAATGGGATTAGTCTTTCCCCAAAGACAAAAACTTAGAAGTCATCATCAGTGGCAACACTGAGACTTGTTTAACAAACATATCATTGGTTCTCCCCCTTAGAATATGGTAAGGGACTAATTCTACTCAATACCGTGTGATAAACATATATGTGCCCTGGAGCATGGATATTGCCAAAACTCATCTAGAAATGGCAAGAGCAATAACAACAGAAAAAAAAATGGACATTCTATAGAGTTGAATACAAAAATCTCTATTAAGTTTTAAAATAGAATACAAGTCCAAGTTATTTTGGTACTTAGAAAAATCTGCTTAGATTTTTGTCCCCAAGACTTCCTAAGAATATACCTTTCTTGTTTTTTGTACCTTATAATACATATATTTGAACAAGATTGTGTTGTGAACTTTAAATCTTTGAAAGTTCACAGAAATTTAGAACCAGTTTTACACCAGAAAAAAAAAATGAATTTATTAGATAGATGATAGACAGCAAGTGTGGCAAATAAGTCATTGAATATACATTTCTTCTCTCTCTCTCTCTCTCACTGGCAATTTGGTCATTGAGTCTGATAAAAGAGTCACTTTGAACAACAGTCAGATGTTGTACTGTTATACTACCTGGACACCTTTTTATTAATTTAAATGATGCAGTATTTTCTTAATAATTAAGAACAAAGACCCATCATTTCACCCACTGCTGTTTGGCTACCAACCTCATCTCTCTACTCAGCAATGGTGAGATGGATACCTTTTCCTAGGGAATTAAAATTCCATGACTTGTTGCCTTTGCCAATAACAAAAATGTTGGACAGCTGGGTGCAAAGACCACATCAAAAGAACCAAGATGTCTCTCTGTGTTGCTAATCACACCAATTCTTCCCAGGTTAGCACCATGAGTCACCAGGCACAGGTTACCAATGGCAAACTTGATGAAATCAATAACCTTGTCAGTCTCCAAATCAATCTCATCAATCTTGAATACCTGAATGCAAATCTTTACTTCCTCTCTTGTCAGAGCAAACTTAAATCTGTCCTTTAGGAAAATGATGGGGGGAAGATATTCTCTCAGCTCCTGGGGACTAGTAGATGGATGAGGAACAAACACACTGGTCAGTTTAGCCAGTTTCTAATGCTTTGGAGCAGCTACATGCTTCAGATGTATTTTTGGAGTATAAGCTTTGGCTGTGTCATGCATGAAAATAGCCAAACACGTTTGATTTTCGGTAAAAGGAACAATTTCTTCTCTCTTACACTTTATTTCTTGGGTGACCAAATTGACTAATAAATCTTAACAATTTAATCTCCACCTGCTGTTGAGGCTAAATATACAATTAAGAATACCCTGGGGATACATATGATATTTATTGCTATTTTTTAAACTTGAACAGAAACTTTAGCTAAATTATTTTTTTAAAAAAGAGAAACTTACTAAAAAGATATGAAGAAGACTCACAGAATCAAATGAACAGCTAAAAATTGATTGGGCCTCAGAGAGGACAAGAGCTTAAATCTCACCCAAGATCAGGTAGCAGAAATTAATGGATAATCTCTTAAGGTGTTCACTTTTGAGAAGAATCAATTTCACCCATTTGTCTTCATCCATGAGTTGCTTAGGTCAAGATTCACATTGTCATGGAATGTAGTATGATGAGCTGAGCTATTCACAGCCCATTGGCTAGTTGGGTTCATGGGCACCTTTACTGGTAGTCTTTCAGGTGTTCAATGAAAAAAAAAAGGATTATATGCAGCTCTGAATGCATGACAGACATCTTTTAATTAAATCAACTTGCTATTTCATTGACTTCTGATTGTCAGTTTAGATTTGCCAAATAGAGTCCATTATTTAATCAAGATTGTTTTGACTATTTAGCCTTATCACCCACTTAGTTTTTCTCATATCTGGATACTGAAAGTCTCAAAGAATTTTACCAATTGCCAAGTAAAATTAAAGTGTAATTGGAAAACTTTTCAATCAAACTATTAAGAATTCATCACATTCAGATTAGCCAGGTTGGGATTGGTAATGCAACTGTTAAGGAAAATTGGTGTAAAAATTAAAAACAAGTTATATTGGCTTTTGTTCTTTAAATTCATACCATGACTATTAAATTTTCAAAAAGATGAAACAAAAATAAACTAAATATATCTCAAATTAAGAACTTTAATATTTTCATGGGTACCTTGGTAAGAAAAACTATAAGCCAAGAGTCTTTGTCAAGTAATGATTGGAAATTATAAGCTGTTTGTCTATAATCTGGGGCTACAGAAGGGGAAAAAGTAGGTTTATAGTTGTGAATATGTGGAACACAGAGTTTTATTCTTGTATTATTTATTAATTATTTTTCATATGAACAACTGTAAACCTACATTTGCCCCACCCTGTGTATTGCATTACCTTTATTTCATCGAATTTCAGAGCATTGGGGAGATTTCTATGGTTACATGATTCTATACTAACATAATTTTGGTGCCTCTTACATTTTATTCTAGTTGGGTCTGTAAATGTTTCAAGAACAGGCTTATGTTCTGTTAGTCAATCTATTACTAGTAAGCTTCCAAAACTTGGATCAAAATGTTTATCTAACTCACTATCTATAATAATAAAAGAGTAATATGCTAACTAGACTGGACAGCTGAACAACCTTGTGGAGACCTTCCGGAATGACCAGTGGGCCGGGGGCGGGGCCAGTGAGCCTGCTCTGCCAGGCCAGCCATGGTGAGGTCCTGGGGTCCCAGGGTCCTGGTCCCAGCACTGCGGCACCTTCCGCAGAGGCTGGACTGGGTGTAACAGCAGTGCCTCAACCTCCCACAGCCCCTCCCCAGCCGGCCTGGCCCCAGTTTACCCTCCCCACACCAGTGGGCGGAGGGTGGGGCCAGCACTAAGAAGCAGTGAGCCTTCTGCTCAGCCAGAAGTCGGGCTCACTGCTGGCGAGCACAGTGGAGGTGGCGTGAGCCTCTCCCGCCTCCACGACAGGTGGGGGGTAAGGACCAAGGGGTCCTGGACTTCGAGAGCCCTGGACTTCGAGCAGGATGTCTGAGTTCCAGCTTAGGCCCAATCCCCAGGGGGTCCTGGACTGTGAGAGGGCACAGGCTGGACTGAGCTTCCCCCCCCCAGTACATGAATTTCATGCACCAGGCCTCTAGTTTTTTTTAATAAAAGACAATCACCTATTTCATAAAAATTCCCTAAATTCAGAGGTTGAAAGTTAAGCTCTTTATTAAAATTATATATATTTTTTGTTAAAAAAGAATTTATTATCTAGTGATCAGGGTAGACCTAGAAATAAGTCTTCCTTGCCAGAATTCTGTTTGATCCCTTATATTGTGTCTAAATTAAAAGAATTACTTCAAAATACTGAACTGTTCTTATTTATAAATTGCTGATGCTATAAATCTAGAGACTTTGATACAAGTAGTAGAAGCCCCATATCCTAAAGTGCACCTTAATCCAGATTACCAAGAAATACTTTCTAACATCTCTGTAGTAAGTGCCTAGTCTTTCACATGGGGTAGAATTGTAGCCTTGATATACTTTATGGGGTTCATCTAGAACATGAGTTTAGAGTCTCTAAGGACACTGTGTTCTCTGCAAGGTCACAGTGACATGAGCAAAGCAGCCTGGGTGACTAATGGAGAAATCTACTATGCCTCTGTACAGATTCCTCAAAGAAGACTGCAGAATTCGACACTGGAATTCATAACAAAATCTGTTTCAGGTTAGATATAATTGAAATGTTCACTTTGTGTCAGGTGTAAATCATCCCCCACAACCCTCGCCCTGCTGTGCTTTCTTAGAACTAGTGAAGGCTTTGCTCTCTGTGTATAAAGTTTACAGTAAAACTTTGAAGTCATTTGTGTCACAATTTTCTGGATAACTAAACAAACAAGCAAACCAACCTAGGAAATAACGAAGTCAAAAGTATTGGAACTCTCTGTTAACCATTTGATTATGTTCATTCTAAAAAAAAATACTTTAAAAGCTAGTCTTCATTCTGGATACTAATTTGCACTGGAATAATGGGTGACTATGTATACATTTATATTTGTACTAAATTAGTTAGTTCTCTCTGACAAGATTCCAGAGAGCTCTGTGTGCTTTAAAGCCAGGAAACCTGCTTCTCCCACCTCCCCCCCTCTTTTTTTTGTCATTGAACAGTTCTCTTTCCTCTCTAATTTTTCATCCTAATATTTTGTTCCAAGCCTTAGTAAGCAAAAGGCCTTACAATTTGTGAATTCTCACAATTCCTCAGAGGTGTGTTTCTCAGCTCTCCTGTACCATTCTCTAGCTTTGGCAGATGACAGCTAGAGTGCCTTAAATGAGTTGTCTCAATAGACTTGTCTTGCTTCTAGCCCTAAGCAAGTTGAGTACCTCAAAAGTTTTTTTTGTTCTGTTCTGTTTTGTTTTGTTTTGTTTTGTTTTTTGGCTCTCTTGCTCTCTCCTTTATCCCCACTAAGAGAACAGTTGCTCTGCACTTGGAGGAGGCCTCATGTACCAAAGGGGTCATTTGTTTAATTTGTCCTGCCTTATCCCCAGTGTCTGGCATACTGGCCCCTAACAGTTGTTGAAGATTTATGGAGAGGACTTGGACCATCAGTGAGTGCTGGGCTACTCAAATTGTAATCCGTCACACCAGTCCATAAGAAGCCTTTACAAGTTTAACTATTAATTTGGCTATTTTATCCTTCCCATTGTCTATGATGAATTCTTCCCCCTCTCATAAATGAGGATAGCTATGAGTCTCTTCTCCTCCATGAGGAGCTTGTCATATGTTTAAAAACTTAATTTACTAAAGTTTTCTTGCATCCCTTGCTCTGTTACAGGCTTGTAAAAATCTGTCTTTGAAGCTTATCCACAATGTTATGGCTTTTCAGATGAAAGTGGAAGTCTCTTACAGTTTTCTATATGTAAGTGGACACCTAGCCTTGTAAATGGAAATAATTCTTTTCATTATTATAGGTTTTCATGATGTGCTTAAAGATTACATTTTTCCAGTTATTCTTTAAAAAAATTTTTGTCATGAAAATTCTACTTTCACATACCACCTTTCCCTCACCACATAGAGGTTCCAGCTTCATTGGAGTGGTATACTGCTGCTTTGCTAGTCTGACGAGATTTGGCGGGGATGGGGGTGGGGGTGTGGGGGGAAGGATCTCTTGAATACTTGTGCATCAGGCATTTTCTTTTAACTGTAGGTCTCTCCCCTTGACTTTAAGGAGGAACTAGTTTTATTGGTTATTTCTTTCTTAGAACTTGGAAAGCATTAAGATGTACAGAACTTTATACATATTAGACACTGTGGGGAAGCAAACCAAAGTGAAAATAGTCTCTTTTGTGACTTGCCTCTAGTCAGTAATGCTGGAGATCCATGTCACACAACTAACTGTGCTGATGCTTTCTGATAGGCAACACAGGCCAGGTAAGAGTGGTACACTAGAAAATGTGAATTAAAAAACATAAGGAAGTAAATTTTCTATATTGTCTAGCGAGAGTAATCCTTAGAGCTGGCAGGAAAGAAGTAAACAAAATGACCCAAAATTTTTGTCATAAATATAACTTTTTTGTTTTATAGTTTTCATTTTGTTTTGTTTTTACAAAAAAAAAAAAGTCATCTTAAAGGAGGTAATAGTTAAGAATCCCAGCTCCCACTGGACATATCTGAGCATAAATTTGTAGGAAAAGTAGCAAGTAGAATTGCTTTGATCTGCTTTATGTTTTATTTAATTTAGAATTAATTATATTTTTACTTACAGGTGAAATTCAAAATTATGTTAGGTTCAGGTTATAGCATAGTAGTTAGACATTTATATAACTTTTGAAATGATCCCTTAAGTCTATGACCTACCTAGCACCATACATAACTATTATAATATTATTGACTATATTCCATATACTGTAGTTTACATCCCTTTGACTATTTTGTAACTGACAATTTGTACTTCTTAACTCCTTCACCTTTTCATCCAGCCCTTTTATCCAGCCCTTCAACCCCTCCCATTTGGCAACCTACTGTATGCTATTAGATAATTATGCAATAGTGAACAGACTATACAAGTTCTTAGAGGTTTAGTCTCTTTATATTTTAAATTAGATATGTAAAAACAGGGCTTTAAACTGAGATTATTGAACTCAGCTTAGAGTTTGGAAGACTAGAATGCAAAGTTTGTACTTTTTTTTCTTTTTCTTTCTTTTTTTTTTTTTTTTTTTTTTTTTTAGGGACAGAGGATAGGTAGCTTTCAACAAGTTTTTAAATATGCCTTGGATAAAAAAAAAAATATTTCAGGAATAGTCTCAGTATACATGAAACAGTATGTTAGATTGTCTTACATCGAGATTCTTGGTATATTTTAATTGACTTTAATAGAGAAAACATAATCAGTGCTACGTTTTTGTAAAACTTAATATTCATTGGGGGTGTGCAATATTCTAGGTATTCTACTAAATACTCTACATGTATTATCTTATGCAGTCTTCAAGTAGGGTAACATGGAAGCTAAGATCATCCTCATTTCATAAATGAGCTACACAAGGCCCATAGAGTTTATGCTACATATAAAATTTATTTATTTTTTTTTAGAGAGAGGAAGAGAAATGAGAGAGAGAGAGAGAGAGAGAGAGGAAGAGAGAGATCTATGTGAATGAGAAAGATCAATCGGTTGCCTCCCAACATGCCCCAACTGGGGACCAGACCAAACCCACAATCTAGGTATGTGCCCTGACCAGCCACCTTTTGGTTAGGGGTTGATACTCCAACAACTGAGCCACCTGGCTACGCCATGATACTTTTTATGGCCATATGGTTTGTATGTCATGGCATCAGAATCTGAGGCCAAGTCTTAAGCCAAATGAAAGCTCTTATAATCCTTGTGCTTAATGTGTTTGTGGAGGCAATGCTACAAAAGTAATGTCATTCTGAACTAGAGGAGCTAGGCAAAATCATAAGTAATCATGAATTTTAAAATAATTTATTGAAATGAAAAAACACTAAGTTAGATACTAGCATCCTTGGGAAGCCAGACAACAAATTCTCAGTGTTGCTGATTCTGCCTTAATCCATTATTCTTCTCTGAAGAATAATGAAGAATAGTAAAGTCTTAAAATTTTTTTTCTCAATGAGACAAATTTCCCAATTATCCACTGCTTGCCATAAGAAAAATTCTAGATGTTTGTGATTCTTCAGGGTACCATAAGTGGGAACAGGAGGTCCTTCATGGTATTAAGGCAACAAAAGAAGACATGGTTATCTTTGATAAAATAGAGATGATATAAGAATAGCCCATATGATCCACAGCTTGGATATTCATAGCAGATTCTGTAATGGATAGTATGGGATTGAAAGTCAGTGGAAATACATGCATTATCAGAAAAGGCACCTAGGGTACTATAAATTGATGTAGTAAAATGCTGTCGGAAAGCAATTTGGCAACCTGTCTGAAAAGAAATAAAACCTTTATACCTTTTGACCCAGTAATATCTCTCCTGAGAATTTATCCTAAAGAAATAATTCAAAGGTGGAACACAACTATATGCATAAAATTATTAATAACCACATTAACTCTACCCGTGACAAAAATGGAAACAACCTAAATATCCAACAATAGGAAGATAGTAAATTATGGACATTCAATTTGAAAAGTCAGATAGCCATTATAATTGTAATTATGATATTGAGCAACTTGAAAAGTATATGCAATGGAGTTAGTGAAAATGAAGATTACAACATGCAGTATTTAACGATTAGGCCATTTTAAAAGAGATTTACACATGGATAAAGACTTTAAGGGAAATAGAAAAAAGTGAAAACAGTAGTATACTATAATAGTGAGATTCAAGTGAATCAGTTCCTTTTTGACACTCTGTCTTAATGCTTTCAGTAAACTGTTTGCAATAACTAAACATCAGAAAATAAGGATTTATGGTACCAAAGTCTTTTGTATTCATCCTGCTTGCATAGTACTTGTCAGAGATCTGAGACAAAAGTCTGGTGGTTAATTGTATTCACTGTACTGATACTTATAAACTTGCCCTCTATAATTTAGCCATTTTGACTATTGTGATTAATTATTAGAATAAGGCTATTGAATATGATCTTTTCAACTTCATATACATTAAGTATTCTTAGTTGTTTCTTGTTTCCTATTGGAGTATTAATTAAATTCCTACCTGGGTCCCTACTTTAGTACTTCCCATTTTCAAAATAGTTTGTGAAAGCACAGATGCAAGCACTCACACATTCTTTTACGTGAACTGTTTATTTTGTATCTAATAGGTGCAGGGTACTATAACTCTCTTCTATGCTTAAAGGAGAAGGTCCCCTTACATTGTAACCAAGTAACCCCCACATCCCTACACATGTCCCTTGAATCTCCCATAAAACCTTGGTTTGTGGAGCCAAGAGGCAGCACTTGAGCTTGACCACCAAATACACTCCATTTGTACTTCTTTTGATGTGTGCCTTTGTGAGCATAAAAACTTTACACACACCTAGAAATTTTCCCTCCAGTGACCTCTGGCTGTTCAGCTCATATCTATGTGATAAGGACCAATTAAAGCCCATTCTTCTACCAGAAAGCTTTTCCAGAAAATTGCATTCTAATTGAATTCTCCCTCTTGGAGATTTGATGTCTCTGCAAGTTGACATTACTTATATTACTGGTTCGTATTACCATTTCACTCTCAAATGCTACATATTTTTACTCTTTGTAAGCCTTCATTTCAACTACAGAAGCAGTGAAAAATAGCCCTAGTCCTTCTATAAGTGTTTATAACTAAGCAACCAATAAAAAGCTGTTATGAAATGATATTGGAGATGTGCGTAAGAAACATTTGGCATTGGCTTTGAAACTCAGTGAGTTTCTTTTGGGTTCTGGGTTATCTCACATTCCCATGATAACACTTTAGCCATGAGTAGAAAAGGTGTAAAACCATTTTGTCTCCTGACTTCCTCCCAGAGGTGAGGTTCTCGGGCTCAGGGACATGGTCCCTGCACTCTCCTTTTTGGAATATGAGTATTATCTCTGTCACAGAGAAGTTCACTATCTGTTGAATGAATGCATCAATTTCATTTAAAGGTCTTACTTTTATGTATTGAAATTAAAAATGATAATAAAAAGCATACTATTCTCTTGGAAATAGAATTTAGAACCAAAAAAATATACAGGAAAGGAAGAAACAAATATTTCTCAAGGGCTTACCTTGTGCCTGTGAAGAAGCCCTAATATACATTCTTTACTTTGGTATTAACACTAATACCTAAATTTTTTGAGTGGTTAACATGTGCCAAGAACTTTTCCTAAGAATTTTTGCACATAGAATGCTATTTAATTCTCACACGAGGCCATGAAATAGATACAACTATTCTTCATTACAGAGAAGATTAAACTAAGGTATCAAAGATTTGTAATTGGTATACCCAACCAAGTAGTCAGTGTAAAGGCTAAGTTTTTCCAGAAGATGACAAATAACAGAGAAACAGTGAATTTTAAAATCAGCTTAATGCATTTGGAAAGCTAAATCTGGAGACTTGAGTTGTTCCCTGAAAAACATATGTCCATGTAGCTTTTAAATTTTGTCATTAAACTTGTTATGGCTTTTTTTGAGACAAGCACATACATTGATTTTAGACAACAATTTAATATAGAACTTTAAATAATTTTATTTAGAGTGGTTACTCTACCTTATTGAGGTGTTATAACTTTAAGAGGGTAAAGTAAAATATATAAAGGCTAAGTTTCCTTTCTAATTCTGGAATATTTAGCATTATTTGATAAAACACCAACCTGCTTACTGTGGAGCAGACATTTTTACAGCTTGATTTAAATTGCACTCAAGGAATAGTATTAATCAGACTATAAAGAATTAATCATAAGATTTATTTGTTTTCTGAAGTGTTGATAAGCAAATACTTTTTCAATCTAGAAAATAGCATTTTTAGACTTCAAGGAGATACTGTCTAAGCTGATTTATCTGTTTTATTAGACGTTATAAATAACTAAGCAGATCAAACTGATATTTATTTGACAGTTCCCATGTCTAGTTGAAAAAAAATAGGACTATTTTCCATTAGCGTTTTTGTAAGCAAACATATAATTTTACCCTATGTTGTCAAATAATTCTATATCCATCCCAAATCATCACTGTGACATTTACTTTGTCATTGATGGTTAGCAAGTTTGTATTTATTTTACTTAAAGTAAAATAAATAAACACGAGTTTATTCAAGTGTTGTCTAAACGATGCTAAATAATTCAGCTTCGATGAGCAGTAATACCTTGATTAATACATCCTCTGGGAAAGAAAGGAAAGATTATTTATACAAGCTCAACCGTTTTATCTAAAAACGTCATTTGGAGGATTAAAGAAATCTTTTCTAAATGAAATGCCATGCATTAACAAACCAGAAGAAAGGGTTTTGCTGTTTGCTTTTTCCTCTCCATGAAGGCTCTGGGGTAACAATAAGTTTGTCCGATCTGCCCTGAGTTCGTCTATTTTTGGAAAGAGTCAGCACGGTGGCCATAATGACAGAATAGAGAGTTCATGTTTTCTTACTTCCACCGTACTCCTGACTCTCCTTTTCTGTCTTTATTTAATTTCATTTGTTTATTCTTTATTGATTAAGGTATTACATGTGTGTCCTTATCCCCTCATTGCCCCCCACCCCCCAGTTCGTACCCTCACCCGCCTAGTGTCTGTGTTCATTGGTTATGCTTATATGCAAGTGACAGAAAAGCATCGATCAGACCGTCAAACCTCAGAGGGAAAGCAGGGGAAGGTGCGGGGGAGGGGGAGAGATCAACTGACTCTCCTTTCTGACCTCAAAGAGCTACCTAAAGCTAATGAGAGAGAGAAGGAAAAATGAATAAACCTAGTACATGTAGCCACACCCCAAGGGTCCACCTGGGACAGTATACAGATAGCAGGTTATGGAGTCAGATGAACCTGGTATCACAGTTTTCAAAGTTATTTTATTTAGCAAACACATATAGGTGTAGTTATGTGCTAGCTACAGTTCTAAACTCTTATTGAACATTAACTAATCCTTACTGTAACTCAAATGAGGAGGTACCCTTCATGTCTCAATTTTACAGGTAAAGAACACGCAGAGCTGAAGCAACATGCCTAAGCTCACAAAGCAGGGAGTGGCAGAGGCTGGACCTAAGCGCTACTGTTGGAGTATGTACATGCATCCTTCTCTCCAGATCTTAGGCAAACCACTTAGTGGGCAGATTTTCTTAAACTTCTGAGCTTCAGCTTATTCAGTGGAAAAACTGGAACAGTATCTGTACTCAATGACTGTTGCAAGGTTGCATATAATACTTTCTGAAGGGCCTATATCATATGAATATCTTGCTAGCACACATCTACCTAGTAACTTACTCTCCAGCGCCCATCACACCCAGGTTTCAGCTGGACCCCGCTACCATATTTTCAATTTCAACTCACTTATATACTAGGGGAGGGTAGCACATTTATCATTATTAATGATAGTATTTAGTGATGTTTGCATACACTAGGAAACCGTATTCAAAAACATATCCCAATATTTCTTATTTATTTTATATCTCTTTCATTAGACTGGCAGTCACATCAGGGTGGGCAAATGTGTCTCACCTATTCTAAACTGTGTCCCCAGGCCACAGAGGGCCTGACATGTGGCAGGAATTCAATAAGCCTAATTTTATGAAAGAGTGAGTGAATGGTTTACCTATATCTATAAAATCTCCATCAACAACATGTGATAGTAAATCCATCTTCACTAATAGGCAGCACGCTATAGAATAATGATAACGTCTTCTAGGAATAATAGCGATATAAGTGAGCTGGAAGGAATGTGTCAGATAGACTCAAATTTGTGCAATGGGAAAACAAAATGAAGGCTCAAAGGCATTTGACAAATCCTGAAGTTATCAATGTACTAAATTGGTGTGTTTTTCCTTTGAGATAAAAATGTGAGTTACACAGTTTCTTAATCCACTCATCTGCTGATGGGCACTTAGGCTGTTTCCAAATCTTAGCTATTGTAAATTGGGCTGCTATGAACATAGGGGTGCATATATCCTTTCTGATTGGTGTTTCTACACAATGGAATACTATGCTGCTGTAAAAAGGAAGGAACTCCTACCATTTGCAACAGCATGGATGGACCTGGAGAGCATTATGCTAAGCAGAATAAGTCAGTTGGAGAAAGATAAATATCACATGATCTCACTCATTTGTGGAATATAATGAACAACATAAACTGATGAACAAAAACAGATCCAGAGACAGAGAAGCATTGATCATACCGTCAAACCTCAGAGGGAAGGCAAGGGAGGGTGGGGGTAAGGGGAAGAGATCAACCAAAGGACTTGTATGCATGCACATAAGCCTAACTAATGGACCCAGACCCTAGGGGGGGGAGGGCATAAGTGGGGGGTAATGGGGGGTGAAGACACATATGTAATACCTTAATCAATAAAGAAAATAATAATAAATGTGAGTTACAGGAATTGCACATCTAAGACTATGGTTAAAATGGGAACCACCAATCAATAAAAATAAACCAAAACACAAAAACAAAAAAACCAGCAATAACAACAACAAAGGGCAACCAAAATCACAGAAAGGACAGGTGTTTAAATGACGTCCATCCAGCAACCTTGATCCTGTCAGGTGGCCATGAGAACTCACTCCCAGAAACACATGCTTTGGAGGGTGACCCACTCTGGAGCTTAAGGTGAAGGAAATGTCCCTCAATAACTACTAAGCATCTTAAACACCCAAGTCTCACTTTGAATTGCATTCAGGAGACCAAGGGAGACCAACTACTCTTCACACATGGCCCATATGCCACGTCTGGAAGTCAGTAGGCTCCTCGATTCTTGCCTGTGCCTCCAGTTTTTAAAATTCAAACTCAGAACTCAATGGAATTACATCTTAAAGGCAAGATTATTATGTACCTTATATTTTTACCCAGAGACATTTTATAAGAAGAAGGTTTTTATTTTCTTAGTTTGAAGACTTGCATTTCCATACACTCATACCCTGACCTGACAAGCTGGGTATATGAAACAGATCATTCAGCTAAATGCTTGACAAAATATTGACTCACCCTTAAAAAGAAAAGAAAAATATATAAAACTTTTCTAAAATGAGCAGTGAACCTACACAACAAAACTGAAATGCTTTTACAAAATGGACTTAAAGGCAAAACCAAAAAAAATAAATGTGTATACTTAAAATTACTTATGGTCAAAACTCTCATCTTAAATATTTGAAGTATTCTGGCCTCCAGGCACCTGTTCAAGTTTGTGCGGAGTCCCCCAGGCAGCTGCCTCACTTGCCTCTGCCTCAGGCTGGTTCTGAACGTGGTCCAGGATGAATGGCTGATGAGCAAGTTCAGCTGGTGTAAATGACAGGTGTTGGTTCCTGATTGCCTTCTGGGGTGGGGAGTAATTCATAAAGACTCAGAGAGAGGAGGCACCAAACACTGGCTTTTCAAATCCAGTCAGGGCACTGACTTCTTTGTCCTTAGATTGTCATATAAAAAAGTGACAACAGCCAACACAACAAAATGGTTATTGGTGTGAATGCCCTGTCTTGAACCATCTATAATAATAAAAGTGTAATATGCTAATTAGACCAAGAAGGACATCCTTCCAGAAGACGTTCTGGACAAAACCAGGGCTATGAGAGAAGCCCGCGTCCTGGGTGCTGGAGGGAAGCCTGGGTCCCAGGTGCCAGAGGGAAGCCAGTGCTAGCAGACGGGGAAGGAAGGTCTACTCTTACATGAATTTCTGCATCGGGCCTCTAGTGAATTTATAGGTCATATAATAGAGTTGAATATTATTAGTCATGTTACATAATCAGGTTACATCTGCTTTTTTAATCCTTGACACCAGAAATTTTTATATGCAAATATAAGCACCTGATTTTTTAAAAGTCACATTGGAAAAAAAAGGGTAGGTGATTACTACAATAATTTTTCCTTGTAAATCAATCAAAATTATACCTATTTTTTGCCAGATCAGCAAAGCAGATAATATATTTTTTTTGGTGTGCCACAGAATTTTAGTAATTAATTTATGTGTGCCATCAAATGGAAAGGTTGAAAATCGCTGCTCTAAATCCATGTATTTGTTACAAATGGCAAGATTTTGTTTTGTTTTTTATTGCTGTGTAATATTTCATATATATATTTATCCATTTATCTGCCAATGGACATATGTTGGCTATTGTAAATAATGCTGCAATGAATATAGGGATATATATATATATATATATATTTGAATTAGTCTTCTCGTTTTATTTGATAAATACCCAGAAGTAGAATTGCTGGATTGTAGGGTATATCTATTTTTAGTTTTTTGAGGAATCTCCTTACTCTTTTCCATAGGGGCTGCACCAGTTTGCAGTCCCACCAATAAAGCAAAAGGGTTTCCTTTTCTCCACATCCTCACTAACACATGCTATTTGATGACTTACTGATAAGTCATTATGACTGGTGTGAGATGGTATCTCTTCGTGGTTTTGATTTGCATTTACCTGATGACTAGTGATGTTGAGCATCTTTTCATATGTCTGTTGGTCATCTGTATGTCTTCTTTGGAGAAATGTCTTTTCATGTCCTCTGCCCATTTTTGGATCAGATTGTTTATGTTTTCGATATTGAGTTGTATGAGTTTTTTATACATTTTGGATATCAACTTCTTATCAGATATATCATCTGCAAATCTGTTCTCCAAGTCAGTTGGTTGCCTTTTCGCTTTATTGAAGGTTTCCTTTACTGTGCAGAAGCTCTTTAGTTTAATGTAGTCTCATTTGTGTCATTTTTCTTTTGTTTCCCTTGATCAAGGAGCATGTCCAAAATTATATTACGCAGGCTGATGTTAGCTGGTTTGCTTCCTATGTTTTTCTTCAGGAGTTTTATGATTTCAGGCCTTACATTACAGTTATTGATGCTTTTAAAGTTTATTTTTGTACGAGAGAGGTCCAGTTTCATTTTTTTACATGTTACATGTTGAAGATA
This sequence comes from Myotis yumanensis, assembly GCF_028538775.1. Taxonomy (NCBI): domain Eukaryota; kingdom Metazoa; phylum Chordata; class Mammalia; order Chiroptera; family Vespertilionidae; genus Myotis; species Myotis yumanensis. The sequence goes on along the minus strand of NW_027223759.1, from coordinate 26,769,276 downwards.
CTGTTTTTAATCCAGTGTATATTTTTACCTTCTTTGTCAAGATATGAATTAACCAGATAAACAAGGGTTTATTTCTGGGTTCTCTTGATTCATGTATTCTATTGATTTATGTGTCTGTTTTTGGGGCAACTCCATGCTATTTTGATTATTATAGCTTTGCCTTATAGTTTGAGACCAGGGAACAAGATAACTATGAGGCAACCTCTGGAACAGGCTGATTTGATGGAGTGCCACACTGCTCCAAATGGTTCTTAAAGAGTTCCATCTTGTTTGCAGTCGTTCTCATGGTGCCTAACACAAATCGTGCACATAATAAGCATTTGTTGAATAAGTGATTGAATGGAATAATTGAAAAAGAAGCCAATGATAATATGGTTATGGAATTCTCTAGGATTTGGAACTTGACCTTCTGATGTGGCCAAGGAATAGTAGAATATAGCACCAAGGCACTTTCCAATTTTAACTCCACATGGGATGTTCCTCCAGAAAGCAGAGTCTGATGGCTAGCACTGACCTTGAAAAAACATTAAGTGTGTGTTAGGCACAGAGATGCACTAGCCCTGCTGTTTGCACAAATGGTATGGGGACAGGTCATCTTCTTTTTATAATCCTAATTCTTCACTTATTAGACATTTGCTCCTGGGTGTAAAACTGTTTGTAAAACAGCCATTGGCAAGAACTCCTTTCACATGTGCTCTTAGGCACACTGTGTTGGGTGTTGCCTCAATCTAATACTCTGTCCACTAAATCAAACATGAAAGACATAATGAGATAACAGGCCAGACTTTGGGCAAAGTTATTTCTTCTTAATATTTATGCACAAGGAAATTTAAGAAAGAAGAACAAAGGTTGACACCTTTCAGATGGGTGAGAACTAAATTAAGTCCTCATCTTGTCCCTATCACCAGTACAAATGGAAAACATATCCAAGAGCTGTAATGTCTTTGGACATTAAATTATATGCATGTCAAATTTTATAACTGACTATAACTCAGTTCAAAACAACATAGGAATTTCTCCACAAATAAATAATTGGTGCTATACATTGTGAATGCCAAGTGTAAAGATGAAAAGAATGACAATCTTGCAGATAATGTGAGTAGCAGAATAAAACCTGTTCATGCCTGTTGAGCTGTATAACTGCTGCCTTTTTTTCTTTTAACTACACTTGAAATTAAATCAACATAATAACATGCTAGAAAAATCTGTTTCCAGGGGTTACTAAAGTATAAATAAAATATAATACAGAAGATTGGGATCTTATTTTACAGATCCTATAAGACTGTCTGCCCATACTTGTCTCCATAAGGCTTACTGGATGAGCTTGGCTATAAAATCTCAGTAAAGCAGAATAAACATTTCTATTTCTTCATCAGTTTTCTCTTCACGATTAAATATAGTTTGTATAAATCTGAAAGTCTACTCATTATATCTCCAAGATTTTTAGAGGATTCTCTAACATTCCCACGAGTTCCATTTTTGTTGTCTGTCTGAACAATTTCTTCTAAATCACTGCAGTCTTTACTTTCATTCTTTAAGCAGCTTTACTACTCTTTACTTCACCATATTGTTTTTGTTTAAATTTTTCTTCTTCTATTTTTTCTTTTTCCCCAAATACAAGGGTGACACTTATTTAGATATTGGTTTCTCCAGATTTTTAAAGCATGATGGTCTGATGGTCTACTCTAAGGAACTCAATGTGTATATTATTTTTTTGAAGAGATCTTTCTTTAAAACCATTTCTAATGCCCCTCTAACCATGCTACTCTATTTAGCAACTCTTTTTTTTTAAATATATTTTTATTGATCTCAGAGAGTAAGGGAGATGGAGAGTGAGATAGAAACATCAATGATGAGAATCATTGATCAGCTGACTCCTGTATGCCCCCCATTGGGGATTGAGCCCACAACCTGGGCTTGTGCCCTGACCAGGAATTGAACCATAACATCCGGGTTCATAGGTTGATACTCAACCACTGTGCCATGCTGGCTGGGCCCTATCCAGTAAATCCTTATCTCATCACCCTGTTGGTTCCTTTCATAACACTGATGGGAATCAGTAATTATCCCATAAATTTAGTTGTTACATATTAATCATATCTCTTCTTTAGGCCAAAGTATCTTGAGTTTTGTGACTTCTCCTGCTTTATTCTAAGTTGTATTTTGCAATATCTATATACTCTTAAACCATGACTGACACATACAAAGCCTTATATGAACCCCTGTTGATTAAATTGAAACACAAATAAATAAATTAGTTAATATATTTTCTGTAGACATATTCTTTTTAAATTTCTTAATGGTAGGGCCCACATTACAGTTAGGTAGAACAGAAACCTGCCTCAAAACAGTGGTCTCACCATTCATCTGCTGTGTAAAACAGCACTTCTGTGGTCCTATCAATATTTTCTTTCTTTGATGATTTTTTAATTAATATTTTAAAATATAGCTTTTCAATTAATAGCACTTTATCATTTCTGCTAATATACATAGTGTGTCTTATGATAGCAAGATTCAAAAAGGCCTCTCTGGAAATGGAGGAGGGGAAGAAGAAAATTTATTGATGAAGATATTGGAGAACCCTACAGAGATTTCTCATCTAGTTTATAATTTAACCAAGGCCTGGCTGTCCACAGCTTAATAAGTAATAAGACTGATGCTTGTGATGCCCCAAACGGTATCCCTTCCCCACATGATCTCAGTACATAGTTCCCTGCACTTTGCAGCTATCTGCGAAGGGTCTCCCTGTCTTGCTCTTTGATGTCTAGAAAGGCCACTCAGCCAAGAACAATACAGAAATGGAGGACAAGGAAGGGGAATTAATGCCCCTGGGAGCAATTTCAAACTGTGCAGATATGGGGTTTTGTTGTAAACTGTCTTGGACTCTCTCCCCACCTCCTTTATTTTATTTTTTTTTTTTTGAGGGACACTTCCAAAGTGTCCACATTGTTACTCATAGGGTCGACTAAAGAGTTGAGTACACAAAATGGATAAAGGACTTAAATGTACGACAGGAAACCATAAAAATTCTAGAAGAATACAAAGGCAACAAAATCTCAGACATATGCCAAAACAATTTCTTCACTGATACAGCTCCTAGGGCAGTTGAAACTAAAGAGAAAATGAACAAATGGGGCTACATCAAAATAAAAAGCTTCTGCACAGCAAAAGAAACCAACAAAACAACAAGAAAACCCACCTCGTGGGAAAACATATTTGCCAACGTCATATCTGATAAGGGCTTAATCTCCAAAATTTATAGGGAACTCATACAACTTAACAAAAAGAAGATAAACAATCCAATCAAAAAATGGGCAAAGGATCTAAATAGACACCTTTCAAAAGAGGACATTCAGAAAGCCAAGAGACATATGAAAACATGCTCAAAGTCACTAATCATCCGAGAGATGCAAATCAAAACAACAATGAGGTACCATCTCACACCTGTCAGAATGGCCATCATCAACAAATCAACAAACGACAAGTGCTGGAGAGGATGTGGAGAAAAAGGAACACTTGTGCACTGCTGGTGGGAATGCAGACTGGTGCAACCACTATGGAAGGCAGTATGGAGGTTCCTCAAAAAATTGGAAATGGAACTCCCATTTGACCCTGTGATCCCACTTCTAGGAATATATCCCAAGAAACCAGAAACACCAATCAGAAAGGATATATACACCCAGATGTTCATAGCAGCACAATTCACCATAGCTAAGATCTGGAAACAGCCTAAGTGCCCATCAGTAGATGAATGGATTAGAAAACTGTGGTACATCTACACGATGGAATACTATGCTGCTGTTAAAAAGAAGGAACTCTTACCATTTGCAACAGCATGGATGGAACTGGAGAGCATTATGCTAAGTGAAACAAGCCAGTCAATGAAGGAAAAATACCACATGATCTCATTCTTTCATGGATAATTAAGACCATTACAAACTTTTGAACAATAATAAATACAGTGGCAGAGCTGCCTCAAACCGATTGTCAGACTTCAGTGGTAATGCCAGGGAGGGCTGGGGGACAGGAGGGAGGGGAGTAAGAGATCAACCGAAGGACTTGTATGCATCCATATAACCATAACTAATGGACATAAGACACTGGGGGGTTAGGGAGGGCAGGGGCTTGTCAAGGGTGGGGGGGGGGGGGGAAAAAGGACACATATGTAATACCCTTTGTAATGCTTTAAGCAATAATAAAAAAAAAAGAGTTGAGTACAGTTACTCAGAAGCCATTGAGGCATTCAGTATTGGGTTTATTTTTTCCTGCCTCACTTTCCCCATTTCCTCATTAGTAAGTTTTGGACTCTCCTTCCAAATAACTACCTGGATTTAAGTTTTTCCTTATCCACTTTCAGAAAACCAAACAGACAAAGACCTTTCACTTGTGCCCCCTCTTGTTTAATTTGCATCCCATCCACCTTCTTCACAAGAACCTCTGTCACAGTGTTCTGCACAGGGCAGGGCAAAAGCAATCAGGATGAAATTCCTAGAAACTCACTTTTACTTTCTGTTTAGTTTCTAACAGTGCTTTTATATGACTGTTGCTATGACTGGATCTGGTGGTTGGATGGTATGTATTCACTCAAAGTTGGAGAGATGAGTGGCTTTTCTGGAAGCATCTTAAAGAAAATGTAAATCTTAATACCATTTTTATCATATTTACTCTCATGAAAAGCTTGGAAAAAAACAAATTCTCTTTTTATTAAGTACTTTGAAGTCACTATTATTCTGAAGGTGATGGTTGGGATTAGAAACTGCTCAGGCATGCAACCACACATGCTCATTAGATAAGACTCAGCTTTATATATCCAAGCATGTTCAGATGCCTGGCTCACTGTTAGATCAATAATGCTGTTTGTCATTATCTCTCGTCCTTTTTTTATTTTTTTAAATCTTTATTGTTGAAAGTATTACATATATCCTCTTTTTACTCCCATTCATCTCTCCTATCCCGTTCCTACTCCTCACCCCAGGCCTTCACCACCCTATTGTCTGTGTCCTCTCTTTTTAACAGACTTAACCTCCACTCTCTGGGAAAAAGAAATGGCAAGTTTTAATATACATTGAATCAGTGCCACAATTCTTTCTGGAAACTACAGAGAAAACCCACTATAAGACATTTCTCTGGAATCATCTACTTTTTGAATAAAATTCTGAGAGTTATGAGATAGTGAATCATAGAAACAAGATTTGAATCCAGGCCACCTTACTCACCTTACTTAAGTAAATATTAAGTAATACTTAAGTAAATATTCTTCAAATCAGATAAAGCTTAAAATAGTGATAATCTACTATAATCAAACCCCTGTTCCAGAAGTAACTGGGCTTAGTATATCTTTGAAGTACAATTGATTTTATGAATAATGGTGACGATAATGCCACTGATGCCACAAACATGATGCAGAAAGTTGAAAAAACTGACTGCAGATCAAGAAGCTCAACCTTATGAAATATTATGCTTAATATTTATCATTTTCTTCTAGCTGATAAAATTGAGATTTGGGTAGATGAAATAAATGGCCTAAATTCATATACCAGGCAGCCTAAATGTTCTTCCAATCATATTAATTATGTCTCTACCATATTAAATTATTGTGGTAGAAATCATTGATATGGTGAACCTTAGCATCTCTTTTAAAGATTTGCTAACTCTCTTAACTACTAACAAACACAAATTTGCATTCAACCAAAAAAGCATTTAATTTCTTGCAGGCAGAAACTCAGCCTTAATTATCTGTGTGATCACACTCCCTACACGTAGCACCTTGCATCATATCTTACAAATAGAGTTTAGTTTTAAAATTACATGTTGAATGAATTAGTTAATTTATTTAGTTACTAATGAAAGGTAAAGAACTGCAACTTTGGCCATTGTCTTCATTTATTTTAAAACTCTTATGAGCTGTATCTACTTTCAAAGTATCCAAAAATGGCATTGGTCTTGATTGGAACAAGTTCATCCTTGTGAATCTTCAGAGTAACATGACCCAAAAATATATGGCACCGTAACTTCTCTATTTTTCTTGTTACTTGGCTTTTCAGACTGTAACATTCAGGAAAAAATATGCTCTAATATGTTGAGATCTTCATAACAGGAAATGTTGAATAATAAGTATTGGAATCTCCCTTTGAAAAGTTGTTATCTTCATCCATGTACAAGTGGAGTTTCTCATATGGTGCACACATGACCAGGCTATCAGACTGTAACAAGAGAAAAAGCCATGTTCAAATCTCACCATGCTGAGTCCTTTAATCTTTTATTGGATGGATGTATTGTCCCCAAAGGAATTAAGAAAAAAATTACTTCACCAGTGCTTAGAATATCTAATGTGATCCACTTTCTTTTAAATTGAAAAATAAAAATCAATGGCAGAAAAACTGAAATATGAGGTGTGGTAGGGGGGGAGTGGGTAGGAGTAGGAGGTTAAGCATAATGCACATACCCAGAAGAGAGATTAAATGCATTAAGACAAATATTATTATAGTTTAAATTATTAATATTTTTTAAAGGGTTTGAAAAATATTTTTATTAAAAGACATCTAGTCCTTTATACCCCTATTATATTATCAAATTTTAGTTTTAAAATTAATTAATTTAAATACGAAAAAAAATCACAGCATAAAAAAAAATAACTAAGGGTTAAAAGTGAAAAGAACTGTTACCAACACCCTCCCCACCTCTTTTAGTCTCATTCCTTAGGAAAATCATTGTTACAAATTATGAACTTGGATTTGCAGAGATTTTTCCATTCAAAAGGTTTTTGTCAGCACAATATAAACCTATCTATTTTATACTTTTTAAGAGTTTCATAAAATCCCATGGTATTTTTGACATTATACTGTATTTGTTTACTCTAATGGAATGAAATTCACAACCTTTTATTATTGTTTTATATCTCCCTCTGCAGTGCTACTCAAAGTGTGGGTTGAAGACTTTGACTTTCTGTAAAAATTTTATTATTAATCTGCAACAAGAGTGGAAATTAAGCATCAGTATTTAGAAACTTTAATTGCAAATTGAAAATGACATAATAGCTAAACATATATGCACTAATTATTAGTCTACCACAGATTGTGGAAGAAGAAACTCTACTGATTACAATCAGAAATATAGCACTTGGTTCTGACACATAAATGATAACTATTACAGTGTAGGTACTAAATAAATATCTGTGGAAAGAATAAATGAGTATGCATTCTTTTTCCCAGCTTTATTGAGGTATGATTGACATAAAATTGTTCATATTTAAGGTATGGTTTTTGATATATGTATACAATGTAATATGATTACCATAATCAAGTTAATTAATATCTCCATCACTTCATTAGTTACCATTGTTTTGCAGGTATGTGGTGAGAATACTTGAGATCTACTCTCTTATTATTGTACTAGAGGCCCGGTGCACAAAAATTTGTGCACGGGGCGGGGGAGGTGTCCCTCAGCCCGTCCTGTGCCCTCTTGCAGTCTGGGACCCCTCGGAGGATGTCCACCTGCTGGCTTAGGCCCGCTCCCTGGGGGATAGGGCCCAAGCTGGCAGTCAGACATCCCTCTGGCAGCCCGGCAGCCCTCGGAGGATGTCCACTTACCAGCAGGGAGCAGACCTAAGCTGCAGTCAGACATCCTTAGTGCTGCTGAGGAGGCAGGAGAGGCTCCTGCCACCACCACTGTGCTGGCAGCCATCAGCCTGGCTTGTGGATGAGCAGAGCTCCCCCTGTGGGAGCACACTGACCACCAGGGGACAGCTCCTGCATTGAGCATCTGCCCCCTGGTAGTCAGTGTGTGTCATAGTGACCAGTCATTCCCAGTCTTTCTGCTGTTAGGGTCAATTTGCATATTACCCTTTTATTATATAGGACTAGGGGCCCAGTGCATGAATTCGTGCACCTTAAAAGGAATTATGGGCCACAAGGCTGTGGTGTGTACAGAAGCAGGTATCCGCCCATCCTCCGTGCTCCTGCCCAGCCCCTCCTGCTGCGACCCCTGATCCCCTGTCTGCTGGCAGCCCTGCTTCCACTACCACTGCTCCCATATACTGACGGCACCATCCCCGCTTGCACCCACTGATGGCATGGAATGATTGGGTCCGGAGCCAGCAGTGGGTGTGAGCAGCTGCTGCTGCCCCGATCACCCCTCAGGAGCAGGGGGAGGTAGAGAAACCCTCAGGGGCTATCAGGGCAGGCAGCTACTTCTTGTACCCACTGATGGCGCTGAGCGATCGGGGCTGGCACCAAGTGTCAGCAGCAGTTGTGAGCGGCAGCTCTGTTGCCAGCAGCAGGTGCGACTGCCAGGCGGGACTGCAGTGCAGGGTAGCAAAAAATTTTCAGTAACCACAAGAGGCTCGCCCCGATGACAATGACCTGTGCTATGCCTTGGTCTGGGTCCCCAGCTCACCTGCTCCACCATCCCACCACAGCCGACACCCGCCATGTTGCACGTGGGCGCCCTGGTGGTCAGCACACATTATAGCAACCAGTTGTTCGGTTGTTTTCTTGTTCCGCTGTTCGGTCTATTTTCATATTAGGGATTTACTTATATAGATATATTAAGTATATATATATATATATATATATATATATATATATACACAATATATTTTTATTAACTATATTCACCATGCAGTACAGTAGGTCTGCAGGAATTATGCATCTTATAACTAAAAATGTGTATCCTTTAATTAATATCTCCGCTTTTCACACTCTCCAGCCTCTAGTAATCACCATTTTTTTTTGTTACTGTGAGTTTGACATTTTTTTTAAGATTCCATATGTGAGATCCTGTGATAGTTGTCTTTCAGTATTTCATTTAGCATAATGTCCTCTAAATTCATCTACGTTATTGTAAAAATCAGGATTTCATTTTCTTAGGGTAAATTGTATTCCTGTGTGTGTGTGTGTGTGTGTGTGTGTGCCTATGCACTTTTTTCTCCTTATATATTTCTCTATCAACTCAATTTACTGTGAATAATGCTTCAATGCTTCAATACGAATGCTAGCGCAAATGTATCTTAAAGATAGTTATTTTATTTCCCTTGTATATATACCAAGAAATTGGATTGCTAGATCACGTGTTAGTTCTATTTATAATTTTTTGAGAATTGTTCATATATTTTTTTCCATAATAGCTGCACCAATTATATTCCCTGATGATCAGTGATGTTGCACATCTTTTAATATATCTATGGAATATTAACCAAATAAATAACCCCAAATATTAAAAGCAATCTTAAGTAAAAAGGACAAAGCTGGAGGTATCACATTTCCTGATTTCAAATCATATTGCAAAGCTGTAGTAATCAAAACAGTATGGTACTGGCATGAAAGCAGACACAAAGATCGATAAAACAGATTCAAAAGTCCAGAAATAAACTCGTGCATATGTGGTCAACACATTTTTGACAAAGATACTAAGAAAACATAATGAGGACAAGGTAGTCTTCAGTAAAAGGTGTTGAGAAAACTGGATACCCACCTGAAAAAGAATGAAACTGAACCCTTAACATACACCATACAGAAAGGTCAACTCAAATGGATTAAAGACTTGAATGTAACACTTGAGATCATAAAACTAAAAAAAACATTGGAGGGAAGCTTCTTGACATTGGCAATGATATTTTGGATTAGACACTAAAAGTAAAGGCAACAAAAGCAAAAATAAACTAGTGAAACCATATCAAACTGAAAACTTCTGAAGAGCAAAGAAAACCATCAACAAAATGAAAATGTAACATACTGAATAGGATAAAATATTTACAAATTATATATCTGATAAGGGGTTAATATCCAAAATACACAAAGAATCCCTACAACTCAACAGTTAAAAATAAAAAAAAATCTCTAATTTAAAAAATGGGCAGAGCCCTAACTGGTTTGGCTCAGTGGATAGAGCATCGGCCTGTGGACTGAAAGGTCCCAGGTTCGATTCCGGTCAAGGGCATGTACCTTGGTTGCGGGCACATCCCCAGTAGGGGGTGTGCAGGATGCAGCTGATGGATGTTTCTCCCTCATTGATGTTTCTAACTCTCTATCCCTCTCCCTTCTTCTCTGTAAAAAACAAATCAATAAAATATATTTTTTAAAAATGGGCAGAGAATTTGAATAGATAATTTTACCTAAAAGACATACAGAACAGCCCCTGCCTGCCTTAGAAAACCACATTTTTAGCTTTCACTCATGTGGGTCACTAGGTAGGAGGGGGCCAACAGCCACTCTTCCAACCTAGTCATGAGATCGGCAGCTCCAGAGAAAGGAATAGAGTTGACCCAGTCTTGCCTTGGAGGAAATCATGCTAATGTATTTCCTCTAAGTAAAAATGAAGGGTTTTTCCCCAGAATCTGAAAAAGTTGAGGTGGTGACAACACTTCTCTTTTAAAGGCTGATCCTGGAATATGAGGAGAATGGGGAAAGAGCTTCCCATTGTAGGGAGAGAAATAAATTCGGCTCTGAATCTTGGAAAGAGAGGAAAAATATAATTATCTTAAATGGAATAGTAGGGGGAAGAAAGTGACTGAAGTTGCAGCCTGGAAAAAGTCAACATTGCAAGGTTAGGATGAGGATGAGACAATGTTTTAGTTATGGGGGAAAAAAGAAACATATTGACCTTGGCGATATTGAATTTTATTGTTCCAATTAAACTGCTATGAAAGTGAATAAATCATTATAAAAGAAGGTTGATATTGATATGAGTAGCATTAATAAGAATTACTACTTAAGAGGATAAAATTGCCTTTTAGGTCAAAAGATGTTTTTAGAATATATGAAGCTATGCTTACTGAGAGAGTTTGGGATGAGAGCTGCTGCTCTTACTAAGTGTAGTACATGTTGTTACTAAATAAAGCAAACAGGTGTTAAACACCCAGTTGTCCCTGCTGCCTCAGGAAATCTCCTACCCACCATTGAAAATGAAAACTCAGTTTTGAGTCTATAACTCATATTTGTAAAATTATTATTTGGACTTCTTTGGTTTTCTGTTAGCATTGCTTCAGAAAAAAAATAATTACTAGGTTCTTGAATAAATACAGAGATATTAATGAACCATTAAATAGTATACTGGAAAGTAAAGGGACAAGTATCTAATTTTTAAAATAATCAACCATGCAGGCAAATCAATCTTTTTGTGGGAATGGAATCCCAAATAATGCTACTCTCTTAAAAAGATCCTTTGTCAGACAGTTGACACTGTTTCCAAATATAGAACACATGAGATTCTTAGGTTGCCATGTTATTTCAGATAGAGCTGTGGCTACTATAACTAAGTCCCAAAATAATAATGACTTAGGCAAGATAGATTATTTCTCTTCCACAGGAATCTGGGGCTTGTATGATGTCTTTATGGTGTCCAGACCCAACCCTCCGTCTATCTAGTTACTTTCCAGTCCTTGGGTATTGACCACAACCTCATGGTCCAAAGTAACTCACAAGCATTCCAGCCTGTATGTACAGGGAAAGGTAAGAGGAGACCACATAATTATTTTTAAAACCATGACTGCATTCTGCTCACATTCTGTGCGACAGAGTTGAATAACATAGCTACAAGGAAGCTTGTCAAGTGAACTCCAGGGTTTATTACCATGAGAAAGAAGCACAGCAAGAATTTTAAAGACAAGTAGCAGTGTCCACAACAATTGCTTTTGGAGAAAGAGGAATTAACTGCTCCTGGGGAAACTTTTCTCAACCAAAATTGTTAAAACCTATAAAAAGATAGTTTATGCTCGATTATGTAAAATTATAAAATTTTGCATAGCAAGTGAATTAGCAAAATATGTATTTTGAGAAAAATCTTTAAAAACTGATATTAATAAAGATTAAAGATATTTACAATCCAGCCCTAGCTGGTTTGTCTCAGGGGATAGAGTGTCGGCCTATGGACCTAAGGGTCCCGGGTTCGATTATAGTCAAGGGTATGTACCTTGGTTACAGGCTCCATAGATGTGTTTCTCTCACATTGATATTTCTCTCTGTCTTTCCCTCTCTCTTCCACTCTCTCTAAAATCAATGGAAAAATATCCTCAGGTGAGGATTAACAAAAAATAAATATAAAAAATAAAGATATTTACAATCCAGAAGATTCATGTGAATTGATAGGGAAAAAGTATACATCACAATAAAAAAAATACAAATGCCCCAAAAGGGATGAAAATATGGTCAAACTCACTAGCAAGGAAATCTAAACTAACGCAATAAAATGTCACTTTCAATACATCTTCGTAGAATATTTTTAAAAGTTTCAATACTTATTCCAGCAGAGGTGCAAGGGAAGAGCTATGTTATGGGAAAGAAAAATTCTAGCTTTTTAGAAACCAATCTGGTAATGCTAGGAATTATTAAAGACATCTTCCTTTTGATTCCACATCCAGGGATCTATTAAATAAATATAGAAGAACCAGCTGGTAAGACCATAGGTACTAAAGTATTTGTGAAAGTTTGATTTGTAATGACAAAAACTGGAAAAAAAAGTAAATGCCTAGCAGTGGTGAACAGGTAAATAAATTATCATCTCCCATACTGTGGGCTAAGTAAGAATTACTACTTAAGAGAAGAAAAATTATTTTCTCTTATCTATAATAATAAAAACATAATATGCTAATTAGACCGGACAGCTGAACATCCTTCCAGATGTCCTTCCGGACGACCTCCCAGATGAAGCTGCAGTGGCGGGGGCCGAGGCAGAGGCAGATAGGGGTGATCAGGCAGGCAGGTGAGCAATCAGGGGCAATCAGGCAGGCAGGCAGAGTGGTTAGGGGCAATCAGGCAGTTAGGGGCGATCAGGCAGGCAGGCAGAGAGGTGAGGGGTGATCAGGCAGGCAGGCGAGAGGTTATGGGCGATCAGGAAGGCAGGCAGAGCAGTTAGGGGTGATCAGGCAGGCAGGCAAAGTTGTTATGGGCAATCAGGCAGGCAGGCAGGCAAGCGGTCGGGAGCCGGCTGTCCCGGATTGCGAGAGGGATGTCCAACTGTCAGTTTAGGCCTGATCCAGCAGTTGGATATCCTTCAAGGGGTCCCAGATTGCGAGAGGGTGCAGGCCAAGCTGAGGGAACCCTTGCCCCCCAGGCATGACTTTAGTGCACTGGGCCTCTAGTGTAATTATAAGAGAATCCATGTAATAAAATAATAAAAGAATTAAAATTAAAACAGACATTAAGAATATATATTTAGAACTGTAACAATTGCCTTTGAGGGACTTCCAGGAGGTACTCTTGTGTGAAGAAAGAAAGATACAGATACTACATGTATGAGAATGTATCCATGTTCTGTAAACAGCTGTCATGGGTTGAATTGCGTTCCACAAAGAGATCTGTTGAAGATCTAATCTCTAGTACCTTCAAATGTGACATTACTTGCAACTGGAGTTTTTAATACCATACGACTAGCATTCTTGTAAGAAGAGAAGAGACACAAACACACACAGGGAGAATGTTAAGTGAAGATAGATATTGAGATTGGAGTAATACCCCCACAAACCACGAAACACCAAAGATTGCCAGTGATCACTGGAAGCTAGGGAAGATACATAGAACTAACATTCTCTCAGAACCTCCGGGAGGAAACAACCCTGCCAACACCTGGATTTGGGTCTTCTGGCCTCCATAACCATCACAGGGTAAATTTCTGTGGTTTTAAGCTACCCGGTTTGTAGTGTCATTGTTGCCGCCACCCCACGAAACCAACTCCTAAAACCCAGCCCTGTATTTCTCTATGTGAGCATGGAAACGAGGGAAAGAATCGAAGAAAAGTATGTGAAAAATGAAGTGAAAGAGAATTGTAGAAAATAAAAACCAAGTTATTTTCCACAAATGTATATAGGTATAAATATTTTAAAGTAATAACGTAAAAACACAAGCAAGCACTCCTTCACCGCAACTACCAGATTTCTATTATGATGACACTGTCTTTGGGCAGGTGGGCTTGTCTTCATTTTCTTTTATCTTTTGAATAATATATAAGGGGACAGTGTATGTTTTCTTTCTCAGTGAAACAAGATACAGATTCAGTTATTCCATTACCTCTTCATGTTAACTTCATCTTTGGTTATAGAAAATATCTAAGAACTACAACTTTTTTTGAGATTCTGATCTAATTTGAGGTAATATTGAATTCAGAAGGCTTGACGGTTCTCCATAAACAGTTAGGCTCTTGTATGTTATTAATGTAATGTTGGTTAAATAGCAATCACAAAATTGATAAATTAAACAATGCTTTAATAACATACATCAAGTTCAAGGTACACTGAAGAACAAGCTGCTATGAATGTGATTATTAAATTATCAGTCACATACACTGTGATGCGTGTATATCACGTTGAATAATCCTTCAAGCATTATGGTTGAAATCTTATCTTTTCCCTCCTTTGATCTTAATCTTAGAGTATTTATGCATATCTCATCTCTTACCATTGCCATTCACCTCAGCTCTACAACATTATGATGACTGTAACTTTTTATTGAATATATCTCATGCTACTGAAAATAATGTAATGCAAATAGACATAAAGTTTGACTTATGTAAATGAATTAAATATGTGTCAATTAACTGCATACTGATTGGCACAAGAATTTTCCTCCAAGGTGGTTATGTTTGTATGTTGCTAACCTGCAGGACAAAGATGTTAGCCTAATCTCCTTATATATTAGAATATATTCCACTAACTTGGCTTCTGGACAAATGGATACAAATTGACAATAAACCAATGTTATTTTAAAAATCAAATATTAAAGATATATAGAAATACAATTTTATTTTTTAATTTGTTCTTATTTTACTGATTTCAGAGAAGAAAGAAGAGGGAGAGAGAGAGAGAAACATCAATGATGAGAGAGAATCACTGATCAACCGCCGCCTGCATACCCCCTACTGGAGATCGAGCCTGCAACCTGGGCATGTGCCTTTGACCAGAATCAAACCCAGGACACTTTAGTCCACAGGCCAACCTCTATCCACTGAGCAAAACCAGCTAGGGCTAGAAATACAATTTTAAAATGTAAAACAAAGCACTAGATGTTAAGGTAAATACACAAAGCAGCAATAAAAAGGACTTTTATTTAATAATTACTAAATATACTATTCGTAAAGTAACACTACATATATGCTGCAGAATTTAGGAGATCAAAATATTTTCTAATTAATTTTCAAAACTTCCCATTAGTGTAGAGAAGAGTAAGCATTCATTTCATTGCACAATTGTGACATTTTAAATAAGTGGTTCAATAAATACTTGGAGAACAGAGATTTGCTACTTATAGTTAACATATTTTTGTGTGGTGCAGAGCCATTTTCCAAGCAGATTGTTCACTTCAACATGGAAGTGCAAAGAAATACTACAGAATCACAATATAGTAACACAGCATATGTAAAACACACCTATTATCATAAAAAGTTGTCAGCATAGCTGAGCCATCAAGGTTTCTACTTATGTTACTCTGTCAGCCAAGTTGTTAATGGGAGGGCCCATGAATTTCACTAGGATATTTTATGGTGAACATCTTTCATTGCAAGGCAAAGTCGATTCTTATTCTGGCAGGAAAAAATTGCATCAGCTACGTTCTGAACTCCTTAAACATTGGACAAATTAGCAGAGAAGAGTGATAACCTTTAAAAGTAAAAGACATAGATGATCTGACAGCTGTAGCAAGATGCAGGGTAATCAAGATGCCCCCACAGTGAAGTAAACTATTTTAATGGAAGGGCAATAATTGATCAAAGAGACATTCAGGCCTCCTGGGCCTGGCGTGAGGTTATTCCAAGTCCTTAAATCTGCCATACAGCTCTAATGGACACCCAGGGGGACACTTCTGACAATTTATTTTAGTTTAAGTGAATTCCAGGACCTTAAATTACCAGAGAGAACCTAGTCACTTGCTAGATTTGCTTGCATTGTCTATTTCTGATTGCTTTATGGATTCAATTCAAATTTCTCATCATTACTAATTTCATAATAAGCAACAAACAGTGCCTGGCCGGTGTGGTTCAATGGTTGAGCATTGACCTATGAATCAGGAGATAACTTTTTGATTCCCTTTCAGGGCACATGCCAGTAGGGGGTGTGAAGGAGGCAGCCAGCCAGTGATTCTCATCATTGATGTTTCTATCTCTCTCTTCCTTTCTGAAATCAATATATATATTGATTTAAACATATATATATTTTAAAAAGCAACAAACAGTTAAAAAATCATATTTTTAATGACAGAATTCTAGAATTAAGAACAATTTTTATTTTATATTAAAGGACTATATAGTATTAAGCACTTTTAGGCATCTTCTATTTTATATTTTATTAATGAATGTCATATAAAATTTATTTAATTAAGATTATCAGAATAACTAAATTGTAGTATCCCATTTAACAAGTGAAAAAATAGACTCATGGAAATTAAGTAACTGGACCTAATTGATATAACTAATAAATGGTAGAACATGGTCAAGAAGCTACATTCCTCTGAGACCATAGCTTAAGTTTTTAAATCCTATATTAGTTGATAATTGCAATTTAGAGAGTTTAGGTAGTGGGCCCATAGTCATATATCTGATACTTGGCATAGTAAGAATGTGGAACTTTGCCTACTTAATTACAAATATGTTGCTAGTATCCATTAAATTATACTAAACTCTGATGAGCTATAAAGACATCTGTTCATTTATCTACAATAGGAGACAATTAATAAAATTATGCATTATAGTTCTAGCTACATTTCTAATATAACCTCAAAGGAAATTATTTCAATAAAATCTTTTAATTTTATGTCAGCTAAAAACAATTATAATTCCAATTTTATCCCAAATATCCATGGAAACATATTAAGAACTAATTATAAGGAACCCAAATGCCATGAGATGAATTAAAATGAACATCAGACACAGTACATTTGAAGTTTAAAGGATCAAAGGGATCTTTTTGCATTTCTAAATGTATTATAAAAACCAAAATATTTCTTACCTTATGTTTTACTACAACTACTTTTACATAGGTGTTATTTTAGAAGATTTAAAATGCTATTAGTTTAAATATTGCTATATTGTTTTAAAATATAAAAATAGCTCTAAAAACTAATTAACAAGACACTATGTTATAAGAAACACTCTAATTGTCAAGATTTATTTAGGTTGAAAGTAAAAAGATGAAGAAATATATATTTTGGTAAGACCAATAAAAAGAGATCTGAAATAGCATGTTAAATTTAGACAAGAAAATCTTCTAAATAAAGAAGATTATCAGGGATAAAGAGAGATATACATAATAATAAAAGGTTCAATTTTCCAATAAAAAATGTAATCCTAGATGTGTATGTACCTAACAAAAGAGGATAAAATATATGATGGAGAAACTGGCAAAACCTGTAATATTAAATCTAAAGACATTATAAGAAATGAAAACTTTAGACCAACAGCTCTCATTAATGTAGATGAAAAAATCTTCAACAAAATATTAGCAAATATAGCAAAAAGAATTATAACTCATGGATAAGTGGAAATTCTTTTAGGTATTGCAGTTGTGTTCAACATTCAATCATCTACCAACATAATCCATCACATCAACATGCTAAGAAATAAAAATCATATGATCATATCAATAGGTGCAGAAAAAGGAGTTGACAAAAATGAATACCCATTTATGACAAATAAAGGAAACCAACAAAAACCCTTTTAGCAAACAGGAATAGAGGAGAACTTTCTCAAATGATAAAGAACATCTACAAAAATCCTACAGCTGACATCATATGTGAAGAGCTAGAGATTGACCACTTTCTCCCTAAGATGGTAAAACAGAGCAAGAATGCCCTTTTTCACTAAACCTATTATCATTGTACTAGAGGCTTGATGCATGAAATTTGTGCAAGAGTAGGCCTTCCTTCCCCCAGCTGCCAGCACTGACTTCCCTCTGTCACCTGGGACCTGGGTTTCCCTTGCAGAGGGAGGGCCTTCCCATCATCACAGCCCGCTGGTTGGTGGCCTGGGCCTTCCTCTTTGGAGCAATCTTGGAGTCCCCCCCCCCCCCGCCCAATTGATTGCCCTGCCGGCCAGTGTCCTGGGCCTCCCTCTGCGAGGGGATCATGGAGCAATGGCTGGTCCCCCAACCAATTGCATTGCACCCACCTTGGCTGCCCTGGTGCAGGTGGGTGTCATAGCGTGGTCCCACATGGTCATCCAGATGGTCATTCCATTGTTCAGCCGTTTGATTGATTTGCATATTATGCTTTTATTATATAGGATTGGAAGGCCTAAATAGTGCAGTAAGACAAGAAAAGTGTGATGGTTAATTTTTTGTCAACTTGAATGGACCAGGAATGCCCAGATATTTGAGTAATTGTTATTCTGCTTTTTTCTGTGAGGGTGTTTTTGGATTGGATTAACACAAATTGCTAGACTAAATTCAACAAATTACCCTTAATAATTGCAGTGGGTTTAACCCAAGAGGTTAAAGACCTGAAAATAACAAAATGTTGACCCTCTCCTGAGAGAATTCTGACTACTTCAACTGGGACATTGGCTTTGTTCTGCCTTCAGATTCTAAATGAAACATGGACTATTCCTGAGTCTTGAACCTGCTGGCTTTTGGATTGAAAATATAACATTGGTTCTTCTGGTCCTCAGGTCTTCAGACTCAAATTGAAACTATGCCATTAACTTCCCTGGGTCTCCAGGTGGTTGACTCACTCTATATATCTGGGGACTTGCTAGTTTCCATAATTGTGTGAGACAATTCCATATTTAGTAAGTCTCTCTCTCAAGACTTACTAAACGTACTTCAAGAGGTATGGCATTGGTAATAAAATAGAAACAGATCAATGATACATTGAATAGAGAGCTCAGAAATAGGGGCACACTTATACAGTCCACCTATCTTGACAAAGATGTGAAGGCAATTTAATTGAGAAAAGATAATCTTCAACAAACTGTGCTAGAACTCCTGAAGATCCAAATGCCAAAAAATAAAATGAAATAAAATAGAACCTAGACAGAGCCCTTACATTAAAAAAAATACTTAATATGGATTATAGAGCTAAACTATAAAATTTCTTAAAAAATTCATTTGAGAAAATATATGTAACCTTAATTTTGGTCATCAAAACAAGAAAATCTTTAAAATGGTAACAGCCAAGAGCAATTTAAGGAGACATGACTACTACATATAATGTATCCTAGATTGAACCCTGGAAGAGAAAAAGACAATAAGTTAAAACTAAGAAAATTTTAATAAACTATGAATTTTAGTTAATAATGATATATCAAAATTGGTTCATTAGTTTTGGTGAATATATCACAATAATGTAAGATGTTAATGATGGGAGAACTGGATGTCGGATCCACAGGAACTCTATACTATCTTCACTATGTTCTTATATATATAAAATTGATCTAAAATTGCCCAGCTGGTGTGGCTCAGCAGTTGAGCATTGACCTATGAACCAGGAAGTCACGGTTCAAATCCTAGTCAGGGCACTTGCCCAGGTTGCAGGCTCGATCCCCAGTATGGGGTGGGCAGGAGGCAGCCCATCAATGATTCTCTCTCATCATTGTTCTCTCTCTCTCTCTCTCTTTTTCTCTCTCCTTCTCCTTTCCTCTCTGAAATCAATAAAAATGTATTTTAAAAAATACTTAATAAAATTGATCTAAAACAGTGGTTCTCAACCTCTGGCCCTTTAAATACAGTTCCTCATGCTGTGACCCAACCATAAAATTATTTTCGTTGCTACTTCATAACTGTAATGTTGCTACTGTTATGAATCATAATGTAAATATCTGATATGCAGGATGGTCTTAGGCGACCCCTGTGAAAGGGTTGTTTGACCACCAAAGGGGTAGCGACCCACAGGTTGAGAACCGCTGAAAAACTTTTCAAAAAGCAGAATGAAACTTTGAAAAGAAGTGATTGCATTTACTTCACTAGCTATTGAAATAGTACTGAAGGCTACCTGTCCCCTGTCAAGGAGGACAAAACGCTGATGATCTGCTGCTGCTTAAGCAGACAAATCTCAGAGAGTGCACCTTCTGTTCAAGCTGGTGTTGATGCATGTTTATGATTCTCTTCACAGCTCTTTCTTTTATGACTCCTTTAGGAAAAGGACATAAATATACGTTACTTTCACTTTAACTGGATGCTTTAACATCCACTAACTTCTACTTTAGGAAAAGTTCTAAGTTCAAGGACAACAAGAGGAGGAGAAAATGGAGTGGTTTTGGAGCTACTTTGATGAAGAGAGGAGCAATCAGACTCTTAATAGTCTATCTAAATAAAATAGTCAATAATGAAACCACAGAAGTCTGCGTTCACAAAATCTGTAACCCATATAAAGCTTCTGACTATTTCATTTGAAACTTCATTTATTTAAAACTTAGAGATTTTAAGGAAAAAATTATAAATTGATTTACAAGGCCACATATTTAGGTACAGTTCTTTATTTTATAAAAGTACAACAGGGTTCTTTTAAATAATGGCCTCTAGATACAAATGAAAGGAATTTGGATTTTAAAAATGTAATCATATTTTCTGAAACGCATCCAATTGCTTAAAAAAAAAGACTCACACCTATAATTACTAACAAGATAGATGTTAGTCTGAGACTCTTTAACCTATAAAAAATAATTTACTTCCACTGAACATTCATAAATTATATTGCTATGGGCCATGGAGGTTTATGGCCAAGTCCAAAGTTTCAGACCATACATAATGTGCATCTTCCTAGTTTGGCTTCATCATTCCTTTTCAAAGAGAAAGAATTCATACACCAAGCTGAATATTTGCATATTGTAGAGTATATGTAGTGTCTTTTGTCCCAAAGTGCTAGCTTGTTATATGCTAATAAGAAAGTATGTGCCTCAGAATAGCTACTTAAAATGAATCATTGTAAACTATTCACAATGGGGGCATTTAAAGTACTTTTTTCCATTGCCAGTAAAAGCAAAAAAAAAAAAAATCATTTTACATTTTTGGCAAACAAATAAAGAGGTATTTAAATAGTTCCTGAAGCTAAAACAACATATTGTGAAAGTTTCAAATAATATGTTCTCTACTATCTTTTAATGAAAATAAAATCCACTGAAATCATTAATAAGGGGAAGAGATTTTCCAATAATTTTGATAAATATACTTAAAATAGTTAAATCAGCCCAGCCAGGGTGGCTCAGTGGTTGAGCACTGACCTATGAATCAGGAGATCACAGTTCGATTCCCGGTCAGGGCATATGCCTAGGGTTGCGGGCTCAATCCCCACTGGGGGGGGGGGGGGGGTGCAGGAGGCAGACAATCAAGGATTCTCTCTCATTATTGATGTTTCTATCTTTCTCTTTTTCTCCCTTCCTCTCTGAAATCAATAAAAATATATATTTTTAAAAATGGTCAAAACAACTGCTGATCTTAAGTTCTGGGATATGACTCTACTATGAGGCAATTCCGTTTCTCCTATAAGAATTTAGCAAAACAATATCCAGAAATTAGAAGAGTTCTTTATAGAAAATGATGAATGAATTTTAAACATTAATATGAAAAATCAAGTTGGGTTTCCCACTGCTTTCCCCCCCAGCAGACTTTCCTTTCCATTTAAGTTCATATCTTTTTCCTCCTCTGAACGCAAGAAAACCCTGTCATCTTCCCTGCCATTTATATTAGAAATACCTTCTTGTTCAATATCTGTGTGTTTTTGTGTTCCATCTAAGCAAGGTGATTATAGTTCTTTGTGTTTTTGAGGAAACATAGTGTGTCTGTGGTGGCACAGTTAGGAAGCTACATTTTTATCTTTGGATAGGACAATGCATTTCCTGGTGAAACTTACATGAGTATAATGCCTGTGTATCATAATCAATACAATTATACCCTTTTAATGCTGCCCTAGGCAACATTGATTTGTTATTGGGTCGAGCCAGCTCAGCCAAGGGTTCGAAAGCCTGAGTGAGGGCAGGGAATGGATGAAGAAATGACAAAGAGAATAAGCTGGGTCTAGGTCAGTGACGGCGAACCTATGACACGCATGTCAGAGGTGACACGTGAACTCATTTTTTTGGTTGATTTTTCTTTGTTAAATGGCATTTAAATATATAAAATAAATATCAAAAATATAAGTCTTTGTTTTACTATGGTTGCAAATATCAAAAAATTTCTATATGTGACACGGCACCAGAGTTAAGTTAGGGTTTTTCAAAATGCTGGCACGCCAAGCTCAAAAGGTTTGCCATCACTGGTCTAGGTGGATCTTCCTGTGCCTAGCTGAGGCCACAGAGAAAGATCCAGAGGCAAGCTGAGCCTTTATTTAAAGCCAGAGGTAAACAAGATAGTGGTCACCATAGTTACAATGTTCTTGTGAGTTTCACTTGTTTTGGCAGCACTTGCTACATCTCCCTCAGCCCATTAGCTTCCCAGATAAGACCTAGGGAGCATCATAAGGTCAAGCCTAATTATGCTAAGAGGACTGTGCCCTCTAAGCTGGGACTTGTTTGTGGCTTTGGCAACAGGTAAGTCTGAGGCTTAACCCTATAGCTGTGCCCTACAGTTATGTCTTTAAAAGCTCTTTCTTAAGAAAGTGTGTATCTCACCACACTATACTTGTGTGAATACATGTATATGCGTGTGCATATATGTGTGTGTGTATGTCTTGCATGACCAGGAATTCATCCTCCACTTCAATCATCTAAAGACATTTCAATAGTTTGCGATATGATTTGGCAGCCAATATACATGACCCAGTAATGAAGTACTTTGTGATGTATTTACCTCTAGATATTCTTCAAGGTTTCAAACTGCGGATTCACTAATATTAGAGTCAGTGAGCTCACAAAGTGACTCTTCCACTAAATATGAGGGATAAGCCACCAGGCAATGGACACAATGGTTTGTTATAAACTAGACTTTCTACACACTACTAAATAAAAACCAATATGACTACTATTTATGAGATCAGTTTTGCTTTTAAATAACCAACACCTCTGCTTAATTAATGATGATGGTAATTTCCTGTACCAAGTACTAGGAAAGAAAAATTTTGCCTTAGGCTTTCTTGTAACTAAATAGAGGAGATGGATTGATATTGGTAATACAACTCCTGTCCTGTAGACATCATGATACTTACAGACACATATTATGAGTGCCATAGAAAAAAACACCAGTGATGAAAACACCTCACATACATGTCATTTAGTGTCCATAGAATAGTTTATATGAGGATCTCAAATGCAGATGCATATGTCATTGATTAATAAAGTGACTTTGACGAAGATCTCATGCCTCTATGGTATGAGTGACATAGACTAGAGTCATATTTGGGAAGGGTGGGAATTTGTAACCATGCCAGAATGTGGGTCTACTATTACTTACCCCTTCTACTATTTGCATGAGCTTCTAAATATCTGATTTTGACATTTAATCTTTATATTTTCAAGTTCTGATTCAAATTCATAAAGCCCCATAACGTTAAAAAACGTATCTTAAGCTCAGATTTGCTCCTCAATCTGTCATTTTTTTCAAACTCTAAATATTTTCATGGGCTAAGTCCACTTAAGTATTGACCATGTTGTTTATTGTGCATATCCCCAGGTAAAAATTATTTTGCTGCCATATAAATAAAACTACTTTTTTCATATTAATTTATTTTCTGTCATTACAGAAAATTAAGAATGTAAGTCCTGGTTATCCTAAATTGAGTAGGAATGCTAAAAAGTGAGTATAGTAAGTGTCTCTTACTTATTGCTCCTTTAGGAAGGACGAAAGTGGGGAAAGAAAGAAGCGAAGGAAGAAGGGCCACTGTGACAGAGAATGCTAATCTTCAGAAAGCTCTCAAAGATAGTCAGAAGCAAGTAGCTCTTTGATGGGACTGTATATGACAGCAGGATGGTCTTAGGGTTGCAGGTTACTTAGCCTCAGGACATGGGCTGACTATGCCAAAGCCAGGGGTGATTCCTCTTCTCTTAGCAAGGGTGACCTTGGGGATAGCTCACTTCTACCACCCATGGCAGGTAATCACATTCACAAGATTATTTTCCCTTCTTCCTATTTTTTTCCAATATGCCCATAACTTTAAAAAGCCCCAGGTTATAAACATAATAAAGTCATTAATTAAAACATTTAGTTGAACTGATAGCAACATAATACAGTATATTTCATACTGCCTCTTCAACTTGGCAGGGCAATTAATAAGGTAGGTTTGTTTTATGTCCTGAAGATTAATAATCTGGGGTTATAGCAATGTAATACTCAGAGGTGGTTTGCATTAGAAATTGTTTTGTTTCTGTTTCCCCAAAAGTATGCATAGGCTGCCTCAAATCTATTTCAAAAAGTAGGCAGAACAGATGTGAGTCAATAAACAAAATAAACAGCATAAACCAGGGAATTATTTGTAGGGTACAAGTCAATCAACTGTCTTGAAAGAGCAAAGAGAATGAATGTATCTTCTGGAATTCAAAAGTTAAACCACATGGAGTCTTAGTGACATCTTTGTTTTAAGAGCAACTGTGGGTATGCAGAAACTAAGCAATAAAAGGTAGAAGTAACAGGCACAGTGCGATGTGGAGGCCAGTGCCACCCTCTGGTATGCTAGTCTGGTTTTGATCCTCACACCATGGCTGATGGAAGTCTGCATTTCCTGGAGATGTACAGATCACTTTGATTCTAGGATCTGCCTTCCCCGATGGCTCCTCCAGCCTCAATCAGGAGCAGACTTTGCTATAAGACAAAATTGTGATCAGAGACAGACTTTATTAACCAAAAGTGATACTTGGGATAGAAAGAGAAATGTCTGACACTCCTTTGTAATCTTACAATTTTTTGTTTTTCATTTATACTATCTCAAAAGCTGCATATGACCATAGTAGTGTCATCCTATAAATGAGGATCTTAGGCTCAGAGGGCTAAAAGGACTTGTTCACAACCATGGAGACAGCAGCTGAGTCAGATGTTGGGCTTTCTGACTTCAAATTCTATGTGTGTGTTTTTCAACTCCCCAAATCTATCTGTCCAAAAACTGAGGTAAAAAACAACAACACTTTTACTGAAATAATGGTCCCTCCGCGTCTCCAATGCCCTGTCCCTGTATCATTTTATCACTTCAATGTTTTGCTCCATAATGCACAGGAGCATGTTGTTATGTAAACACACCAGCTTCCTTGATCAGAAAGGAAGGAGTATGTTTCTGAGAAGAGGGAAAGCAAACTGTCCAAAGTGAAAAAAACATGAAGAATATCTGGGAATTAATGCAAGTTGGGGAGCTTGCCTAGCCATGGGGATTTGGGCACTAAGGACTCTGAGATACAGCATGTAACTTAGATGCTGGGAGACTGTTTTTAAATTAAATCCCTTATTCTGACTTTGTGCTCTGAATAGATGGATTAGCCACTTGCTGATTTCTAGACAGAAGCCCCATCACTATGGTAAACACCCACTCATTCACCCAACAAGCTTGTCTTTACAACTCATAACACTAAATACTTCCAGGTCTGTGACAGACACCGATGCTACAGAATTGACAAGGACAAAGAACTCTCAACCTGATAGGACAAGGAACACTTTAACAGACAGGAATATCACATGCTGTAAGAAGCCAAGCTTCAGTGCATTCATCCCCAATTAATCTGATAACAAGTTCCCATTTCACATGCTAATCAATCAAGGGCAGCAACCATATTTTACTTACCTATAGTCACCAAACTCGCATGGAATTATTGTAAAATTAAGCGGGAAAAGTTGATCTAACTGTAGCTCACATAGTATTGCAATCTACTCCAGCAAAATAGGAGTCACTCCAATACTATGTGTACACATCAGATAGAACACACACTCACTTCTTCACAGTTTTAGCACTTTTCCTGAGCTTGTGGTTAGTGTGAAGGGGAGGTTTGTAATCACAGTAGCCTCACAAGGTGAACCTCCCCAGAGACAATTCCCTCTGGCTAATCTTATCATTATTTGGTGTAGTGTTGAATGGTCATCCCTCAAAAGATAAGTCTACATTCTAATTCCTGGAGCCTATGAATGTGATCTTATTTGGGAAAAGGGTCTTTGCAGGTGTAATCAAATTAAGGATCTTGAGATGAGGGAGCTCTGGATTATCTGGGTGGTCCTAAGTCAAATTACAAGAGACCTTAAAGGAAAAGGCAGAGGGAGATTTGAGTCAGATACAAAGGGATAAGACACAGACAAAGGGGAGGAGACAGCATGACCACAGAGGGGGAGATTAGAGTGATGCAGCCACAACTCAAGGAGTGCCAGCAACCACCAGAAACTGGAAGAAGCAAAGAATGGATTTTCCCCTAGAGACTCCAGAGGGAGTGTAGCCCTGCCAACACTGACTTCGGACTTCTGGCCTCCAGAACTGTGAGAATAAATGTCTCTTGTTTGAAGCCACCCAATTTGTGGTCACTTGTTAGAACAGCCACAAGAAACTAATACACTTGGTTTTATTCTCTGGTTTCACCTCATGATGATGCCAGTGCATTTCTGTCCTTTCAGAGCAATGAACTTAAGAGTCTATGAGTTTTGTCTTAGTTTGCTAGTGATGCCATAACAAAATATCATAGACTGTGTGGCTTAAATAACAGACGTTTCCTTCTCACAGTTCTAGAGGCTGGGAAGCCCAATATTAAATTGCTGGCCAATGAGGCTCACAAGGAGAGTCTTCTTCTTGGCTTGGAAACAGCCACCTTCTTCCTGTGTCCTCATATAGCAGATAATGGAAGATCTGGTGTCCTTTTCTCTTATTATAAGGAGGCTAATCCAATGATGGAAGCCCCACCTTTATGACCTCATCTAAACTGAATTACCTATCAAAAGCTCCACCTTCTAATACCATCCTATGGAGTTTTGGGTTTCATCATATCAATTGGAGCTACGAACACAAATATTTAGTCCATAACATGTCCCATATTCCAACTCACATCTATGCAAACTACATTCACTAAGATCTTTTCTTCTTAGTGTTCAGAGTTGTCATTGTTTCTTTGGGGAATGCACATTTAGCTTACAAGAACCTTGCCCAATGCTCAGCAGATAGCCACTCTCGGAAACAAATTCCTTGCTTTCTCCTGATTTGAAGGCTACTCTAATAATTCCTAGTAGACACCCACATCCATGGATGCAGTTTTGAGCCATCATTGTACACTTTCACTTGAAGAGATATCTGGCACAGTGTTTGCTTATTTCTTTTAGTGAAGGGGCACATATTGTAGAAGCCTCTATGAGATATTCAGTCCATTATTGACAGAATGACATAATAAACAAATGAATACACAAGTAGTGTCTACTCCATGGGAGAGCATACATTTTCAACACTCCTCTATAAAAGGCAACTTTGTTTAGATGCTGGAAGTGGTCTCCAACACTCAGGTAGCAAGATTAAATCTCTGCTTCACCACCAACCATCTGTGTAATCTTGCTCATGTTACTTAAACTCCCCTTGCCTCAGTTTCCCCTTCAAGAAAATGAGTGTAACAATAAGAGAACCCATAATAAGACTAGCAGCACTGTCAGGATTAAATGTATTAATCCTTGTGAAGAGCTTAGAAAAGTATTTGGCACAGTTGCTACTACCATTATGGAGATTTTATTTCCCACAATCTGTAATTTTAAAAGACTACTTCTATTGGGTCAGTGCAGTAGACATGGAATCATATGGGATCGCATCCTCCAAGAATGGACACACTTCATTTTACCACCCCATACTGAGAGTTATCTAGAGGCTGGGAAGCCCAATATCAATCTGTGATCTGCTTGGCATTCAGGCTACTTTGAAAAGTTAAAAATGATCTGAGGAAAAATATCGCCTCTTTGTTATTTTGTACCCCTCTGTCGAGTATAGGACCCTGTCCCCAGTTGCTTTTAATAGATAGATCTTGAAGGGAATGTATAGATTAGATGAATTCTTCTGAAAGTTTTTTCTAGTAATTGTCTAAAAAACTTGTTGTAACTTCCTGGGCTTTTTAAAAAGACAAGTGGTGAGTGGTAATGATGACTGCTTTTGAAAGGCCCGTTCCTTGCCTGTGCTCAAAAAATGTGACTTGGGGCTAGTGTGGAAGTACTTTGAAGTGAGACAGAATAACTTGAAAGCTATGATTAAAGAAGACTTGTTTACAAAATAAACTTCAAGATTATAGGAAAACTTCCTCAGTGACTTTTTTAGGTCTTTGATTCAATGAACCAGATCCTGCTTTTCTCCCATGGGGTGAAGCTGACCTAGCCCACAACAGAGAAAGTCTGGCAGATAAGCTTGCCAACTCCATGCCAGAGACAATTAGTGGGTAACAAACGATTGCCTTTAAAGAGCAGGTGGAGGAATGAGGAACAGAAACAAAATCAGTCCCTGGGTCTATCTCCTTTCTCACTGACCATTCATGATTTTTTGCAAGCATCTAATTAAAGAGAAGCCTTTTTTTATTTTTCATCCTGGAGCTATAAATAGGACCCTATCAATCATAGAGGTTGTTGGGGCAGGTGATGAAACTGAAATGTCTAACCAAAGAGGAAAGCCTTTGAGTGTCATATAATTTTAAGGCCTCTCCTCTCTCACTTTTGTTATTTTTGTTCTTTGTTTTTAACTTCTGCCTTGTTTCAAAGATGGTATTCATCACTGAACCACACTCTCCATTCCTGAGGGTCAAGGATCCTCGAAGGCTGTTCTCAGAGGCAACTGAGAAGGATGTTTTGCTTGGAATTGTGTCTCCAGCTTCTAGCCCACAGCATGAAATATTATAAGCACTTAGTAGTTGTTGAATAAGTAAAATAAAAGCCATTAGGCTTTTATCTTCAAATGCAACCCATTTTGTTTCCTTTCCATCTGATAGATATAATGACATGTGAGTAAAGCTGTGAATAGACATACTTTAAAATTAGCACATGTAAAAATCTTTCCAAGAGTGTCTTACACTAGCTTCCTCCACCTTGAAATCTTGTCAATCAACAAGATTTCTCCAGCTACTCTATGCACTGCTGTTCATGTTCACTCCACTTATTCTCTACTGTATACATTAGTTTCTTGTCTTCATCATACTTATCATATCACTATCAAATTTACATGCCTATTGTCTGTTTCCATCTTTAGAAAACAAGTCACAAGGTCTAGGTGGCAGGGACCGGGCCTCCCTCATTCAGGGCTCTACTCCCAATACTTATCATAGCACCAAGCCCATATAGGAGCTTACTAAGTATTTGTTTAACATTAATTACTAAATATAAAAAAAACTGCATGTTTAAACTCATTATAATTTAGAATTCATTTTTTAATTTTAAGACAAATTTTTGAAAACAAATTTTAGTTCACATGATATCACATATTCACATGATATCAATTATGCCATGTAAGGTATAGGGACTACAGAACATGAAAGAAACATGTGATATCATTTCAACTGATCTATTTGATTTTGAATTGAGGTTTGTTTCAATTAATAAAACTTTATTCTGTTACATGTACTATGTTCACATTGTCAGCTAAAATAGTCCCATATCAGGAATTTGCTTTACAGTAGAAATATCAGGGATGAACTATCAATCACATTTGCCTTAATACTTATTGACACAAAATTTCTATGAGTAGGTGTCATTATAAGTTTTGGTGTGGTGAAAATAACACGAGAAAAGATAAATTGCCAGAAGTTACACCTAAAATCAGAAAGGGAAAGAGGAATCATATTTTTAAATTTTTCACTTTTTTGGCAGTTTTTGTGCTTTTTGGTGTGTCAAATTAGACCATTAGCCTTATATAACATGATTTTATTTAAATGTAATGATTATATAAATGATAAGATGACTTATCTAAATCGTCAACTCTTAACATTTTGTAATGTTAAGTTGTTCTTAAATTGAATTGAAACTATTACTTTGTAAGTCTTGGGATTAGATGTTTGTAGAGTTTATAGGAAGCAGTGAGTGAAAGGCTCCTTAGAGTGAACCATGGTAGTAATAACAAAACTTTCTTTCTTGCCATGTAATTTCACTCTTTTTCATCCACCAAAGAGTTTACTTTTCCAAAATTACCACCCCATTAGCCACACTCCTTTATGTTATTTTCCTTTCCCAGTTAACATTACACATTTTAACTGGAGATAATAAAGGCCAGTGCTGCCCAGCTGGTGTGACTCAGTGGTTGAGCATTGACCCATGAACCAGGAGGTCACAGTTTGATTTCCCCTCAGGGCACATGGTCAGGTTGTGGGCTTGATGCCCAGTAGGGGGTGTGCAGGAGGCAGCCGATCAGATCTATGATTCTCATCATTGATGTTTCTATCTCTCTCTCTCTCTCTCCCTTCCTCTCTGTGAAATCAATAAAAAACATTAAAAAAGAAAAAGAGCAGTGCTACCTAAGGAACATTCAGCAATATTTTAAAAAAAATTCTTCTTTGCCCAATATGGTGGTCAACAGCCACATGTAGCTACAGAACACTTGAAACATGTTAAACACATGGCTAGTGGCTACCAAAATGGACAGCAAAGCTATATATTATGCATTTGAAATACTTTCCTTGTTTTCCTTTTTCAAACCCACAAAGGGTAAGTTTCAAAAGATCCAAGGACAGTGGCAGCTCTCAGTATACTAACATCTGGAGTTCACCTGGTATAAAGACTGATCTATGTCAAGTTACAAACCAACCATATTTCCCACCTAAGGTTTCCCAGGCTTTTCTCTTTTCTTTACTTTCGTTCTTCAGTTTTGCTGAATGTGGAACCCAGGGGCTGATTTCTCAGGATTCCCAGCTGGGGGTGGAAATGGTCCTATGAGCACCAGAGAGCTCCTGACATAGCCAGCACTCAGGAGAGCCACTGCCAGATGTACCAGGTGACGAAGGGACAGAAAGACAGAGACAGAATGTCAGACAGAGTCAGACTAATAACAATCTTGTTTAGCCATCTCTGCAAGTTCGATTAAAAAAAATTGATCTGAGGTTAATTTGAGCAGTCATTTCACTGTGTAGCAGACATTTTTTGGAGTTTGAGAGTGGGAAAATGTATAGGCAGGAAAAAATAGGATGTGAGCTATAAAGATTTTTGGAGATCTGGGAAAAAAATTTGTGTTTTTTTTCCTTCCAGCAGACATAACTGTTATTTTAGTTTCCTGTAAATCATAAGGCTTGGAATATAACAAATTATATTCCAAATTGAACTACATGCATTTCAAATTGCTTATTTTCCTAAGTATCATTACCCATTTATTATGCCCCTGAAACAGAAACAAATTAAATTTGTGGATTTTCCATCACTATAAAACACATGTATTTCTAATAAGGCTCAACTCACCAGAGGGGTACCAAATATCTACCCCATCGGACTTCACGCACCCATTAACTTCTTTCGTGTTTTAGCAGATTACACAGCTGTGAACTATGTCTAGCAGGTTTGTTATGCAACAAAGGAACACATTTTTCAAGAAAGAAACATCTTTTGAAGCCGCTTTCATCTTTTTCTCATGAACACCTTTTCCTTCAAGCTTGCTTTTGGAGTTTGGAACTCCAAATGATGGAAAGAGAGCTGTCTGCTATTATGTAATGTAGCAAATCCATAGGGGGAAGTAGAGTGAAATCAGAACCTCGGAAGCCAGCTTCCTGCACTCCATCACCCTGCAAAGGAAACAGATTATATATAATGCATGCAATAAAGTCTTGGGGGCCAGAGACAAATAGCTTGTGCTGTATATCCCATTTTCACTGGAAACATTATGTTAGAAATACCACCACAAGAGCAAACATTTTAAATGCCTTAAACAGAAATCAAGAAAAAGTGGACATCTTCAAAGATAGAGCTCTCTAGTAGATGCATGAATGAAATACTCATTGAAAGGGATTATAGAAAAGACCTTCAAAAGTCAGCAACCACCTAATTCATCATCCAAGCTGAAATGCATTGGAGAGTGAAAGTTGGTGCTATTAATAATTAAGTTATATTTCCGGAACAGCCAAGACTTGTGGTTGCCTTAGTGTGAATCTCCTTTGTTCGCCAGTTATTCACCCACCGGATACACCTCCATTATCCAAACACCACGCAAATTTTAAGACCTTGTTTTATTCCCAATGTCTCAATAATACTTTCATGACTTCTTCAGACCTCTATTCCTACACTAATTTGGCATTTGTAATTGGTGTCATATATTACATTTATCATTCTCATGTGTTAGTTTTCTCTCAAAGCCTAAATCAATCCCTTGGAAATAATTGCTCAAAACATTGAATTATCTGCTTGTTTCCTATATTTTGGAAGCCAGGCTCAGGTCTTTTCTCCACCATGCATTCTTCCTGAATCAAAGCAGCAATAGTAAGCACCCCTCCTCTGATTGACTGTGGATGTTATTGACTGCAATACTCAGCCTCATAATAAGGCATCATCTTATTAATACAGATCACTCTATATAATATACTATCTTCCAGCTGGATCACACGGCTATTGAAGACAGACATCATCTTGCTCCTTTCTACACCTCCAGCATCTGGCATTGTACTTACATTGAGCATGGCTAGTCAAACATCTGGTACTGGACCCTGTACCACATCATAGTATCTTACCATGTTCCACCTCATTACAGGTCACAACGCAGCAGTAACTGGCTAAGCCAGATTAAGGACAGATTGCCCAGATATCATAGAAACAAATGCATCTTGAGTCGTATATCTAGCTCCTGCGGTAAAGGAGAAGCTCTGGTCTGAGGTGCGCTGGGATAAGCAATGAGTAAGGCAGGAAGCTAGTAGTTCTAGGTAGATGTACAGTTCTTCCCTTTTATGCCGTGTACTTACCTCAGTACAGGGCTAAGGGAAATCCATACTCTTGTCTAGTCTGATTCTGAAGCGAGGATGTAGGTGGTCCAGGGCAAGCTCAAGCATGGCTCAGGCAAGTGCAGTACAAAGTGGTCCTAGGTGGTGATCAAGTTGAGATCCCATGAGAGACTAGGAGGAAGGGCATTGCATGAAGAAGAGATGAGAGAAGGTACTTCATACAAGTGAGTGATTGCCAGTAACATTCTCATTATGTAGAGTGAATAAGAAATAATAACCTTGAAATTATTTAGGAAATTTACAATTTTGAAAAAATTCCCACTCACTCAATTTACTATTTCCCTCTCCTAAATACACATAACATTTCAAAGCATAGAGATCTTAACCAATAGAAAAACAATGTGCAAAGATCAAATCAAACTCCAGACTTAAAATAAGGAAGAAATGACCACATGAAAAGGAACTCATCCCTGTACTGAGAGGAATAGAATGCTTTCTCCCACTCTAAGAATGTGTTAGAGAGAAACCACCCACAGTTTTCCATCGTTTTTTTAACCTGACTTCACCATGAAGCCATCCAGTCAAAATATAAAATTATGGCAACGTGATTTTCAGCTACACCCTAACCCTGGAGAAATAAATGTTATTGCAAATGTATTATCTCATGAAGGACAAGGACTACCTAACAGGTCCAGCCAAATGATCTGGTCTGAGAAGCTCTATTACTGACAACAATGTTGTTTACTCCCTCCACAGTCAGCAAAGTATCCACATGGGTTCTGGTTCACTCCACTGGAATCCAAAGAACACAGCTTGAGCAAAGAAATCACCCTGAACCACAGCTACAGATTATTCAAATTAAAAAAATAAAACTTGTGAAGAACAAATATGAGCATTGGATTTTCTGATGAACTGTAGGTAAATGTAGTAAAATGAAAACACATAGCTGATCATCTGAACTTTGGTTTAAGAGGCCCAAATCATTAGATGCAGTGATGTTCCCTGGATTCCTTCAGGTGTTTTTGCAGTTGAATTGAAAAGAGTGGTTGGCAGTGGGTCTGCAACTCAGACCTTAGTTCACACAGTAATCAGCTAAAGATGAAGTGCTTTATTTCTCTAACATTGAACTACATGTACAGCTTTGATTTCTTTTAACTTCAGTGAAGACATAATGAATAGGGAAAGTAGAATAATGTTCTAGTTACTCTTCCAACTAAAAAAAAGGGTTATAAAAATACTAAATATTATTTTTAAAAATTCCAAACCAAAATATGCAGATCTTCTCTCTCTCTCTCTCTCTCTCTCTCTCTCTCTCTCTCTCTCTCTCACACACACACACACACACACACACACACACACACACCTCAGTCTAAAGTAAAAATGAATATAGAAACCACAGGTGTTGGATTATTTGAAATATAAAAAGAAAGCCCCAGGTTAAAAGTCAGACACTCACTAATGTTACTAAAGTCCCTGACTGTTAGCTTCCTTAATTAATAAATGAGGATAATGACACCTATTTCAAAATGATGTTGGAAAATAAAGAGCACAAGCTTTGTGGTCAAAAGGCTGGGTTAAACCCTGGTCCTAGCCGCTTCAAGCCTGATTCTCCCTTCTGCTTTCTAGGGTAGTGACAGGATAATACCAACACATGTAACACAAGGTCTGGAACTGGCACTCTGGTCTCTTGCTGCTACCTTGACATTGCCAGTGCCAAGTCAACACTCACAGGCCTCATGAAAAGGAATTCTTGTTGAGATCCAGCATTATCAGGTTTAGATGACAAACACCCCACAGTCTTCATGACATTTTCTGAACCTCCTGATTTATAGAGATTTTCACCTGTGTGCTTCTACCAAAGCTCTCATGCCCACCCTGCATTGCTTTCTTCTGGTGTCTGCTTCCAGGTTGACCGCCCAGGCACTGCTCTTATTGGTGATGATCCCACATATTTGCATACAAAGATGCTCTGGGACAGCAATCTCATTCAAAGAAATGATTTATATTGGAGCCACATATTTGTCAGTTGTTCAATACAGTTCCTCCTTGTTTTGGACTGCCCCGTACCCACCACTTAGCATTCCTGGTCCCAGTTTACTAAATGCCAGGAGCTGTACCCAGCCCTAAATCTGGGGACAACTAAAAATGCCTACCTCTCTCCAGTCCTAAGTGCCTATAAGATCATGAAGTAACTGTCACCCAAAGTTAAGAAACACTGATTGTGGCTCAAAGCCTTAGCACCTTGAGGGATGTCACTATTTTAGAATATAAATTAGAAAGAGCAACCTTGATGCCCATGATAAGCAGAAGTTAAAGCTTGCCAATTTTTTAAGCATTCCATTCTGCAATTAGCCCTCAACAATGCCCCCTGAATTTATAAAGTATTTCATAAGTACTGTCAGAGAGAACACACATAATAATGTTTGGCTTAGGGTGTGTGTTTCTGATGCAGTTCCTCAGAGTGTGGTCCAAGACCCCACGCATCAGAATCACTGGGAATGTTCAATAAAAACTGATAGCTGGGCTGCTTTTTTCTGCATTATTTATGCATTCTGTGTCTTATTCAAGAAATATTTTTCTATACTGTTAAAAGGTAAACTAAGCCACATTAAATTTTTCAAGAGTTGCCTAGCTGGAGTGGCTCAGTGGTTGAGCATCATTCTATGAACCAGGAGATCACAGGTTTGATTCCCGATCGGGGCACATGCCCATGTAGGAGGCTCAGTCTCCCTGTAGGAAACCTGCAGGAGGCAACTGATTGATGATTCTCTCTCATCATATATATATATTCTCCCTTCCTCTCTTAAATCAATAAAAATATATTTTTAAAAAATGTTTTCAACAGTTTATTTGATTATACATTGATTCAAACAGGGCAGTGCCAGACCATTGGTGGTTAGGAATGCTCCACAGATAGGAGCTAGGGAAGTGGTTTTTACAGAAAAGACTCAGAAACAAAGAAAGAAAATTATTCACTGGCTGTAGTTTAAGCACTTGCCTTATTTGGGAAAGCCTAGTTGGCTGTATGTGAATGGTTGGTCTCATGTTTTATTTTCTCAGATATGAGGACATTGATGCTGGCTTATGTTTCTGTTTGCCTTTTGTAGGCTACTGAGGTCCTTAGTGACACCTCAGTCTAATGGTCTCCTTGTTTAATTACTGTAACAATCATTAGATTAAATGCATTCTCTATATTTTCTTCTATAATTTAAAAATTCTGCATTTCATACTTAGGCTGTGAATCCATCTTGAATTTATGTGCTGGTGTGAAGTAGGAATCACACTTTACTTCTAATGGAAACATAGAGTTGATGGGTGCTATACACTGAATGTCTGTGCGCCGCCTCCACCAAAAAAAATGTATATGTTAAAACCTATTTTTCAAGATGATGCTATTTGAAGGTGTAATCAATAAAATGCCTAAAATGTCCATTTAAAAATCCTAACATATAACCTTTCACATTTCCTTCAGAATTCCATGGGCTTCTAGTATTATTCATTCTCCTTGATTTCCTAAACATTTACAGTCTGTCTAAAAGTTCCTTATTCTAAGTCTCAGAAGGGAATTTTGCTCTTTAACTGTCTGTACTATACTAAAAATTAATTCAAAGAATTGACCGCTGTGTTCTCAAGAATTGAGTAATAAACCCTCTTATATCCATTAAGGCTCTTTCAGAGTGAGAGTTCCCCCAAAGCACCAAGGGGCAATTACTGTAAATCTGCCTAGACAGGGCTTCCAGCATAGAGAAAATTTAATTCTCAAAGCCTACTCAGAGACAAAAAAATAGGCTGACTCCGAAGAATAGCCTTTCTGAGGGGGCCAGCCTGTGTTGCAGCAGCCTTCACCTGACAACTGAGCATGGTGTTTGAAACGAAGACACTCCCTGAAAATGTGTTGACTGTGGTTTCCATTCAGCAGTGCTTAACCTATTTATTGCCTGAATGAAAACATGAATAATTGAGTGAATTAAAAATCATCTAGTTCCATGGTTCATGAACTAGATTTAAAGATGAATAAACTGCAGTTCAGCAAAGCTGGTGGCTCTCTCAGAGTTAACTTTCCCCCAGTCAGTCCCAACTGAAGGGCGGAGATTTCAAGAATGAAGCAGCATTGAATCCATTATGTTTAGAACTTAGCTCAATTCATCTCAAACTTGAGCAGGTAAAAGGCTGCTTAAAGTTCACATTCTCACTGAGTGAATCGTGTGAGTTCAGGGATCAGTTTTTCTTGCACATGCCAGGTAATTCTGATGTGCATGGTCTTGGACCACACTCTGAGGAACTGCATCAGAGGTACATAGCCAAGCAGTCACAGTTCTATATACTCACAATGAAAAGATTCACCACACGCTATTAGAGAAACCCTGTGTGTTAGCTTCATTCTTATGACAGGTATACTTGCTTGCCATTAGTCCCTGCACATGAACCCTCTTGCTGAGCTAGCTGACTCTTTAAACAGTTTTTGCAGTTCATTCAGGTACTATCCAGTGGTTGTAAATGCTTTCCTGTCTCCATACACCTTAAGGATGTAACACTCTCACACTATTTGCAGGACTCCTTCCTGCAGAAAATCTTGAACAGGGGTGGTCCAGCCTTGGGCAATCTTAGGTGACCAGGAAGAGGGGTAGATGGCAATTGAAAAAAACTCACATTTTATTCTAATTCCCATTAAACTTTACTTGGATTACTGTTGTGAACTAAGAGTTAGAACATGCTTCTCATGCTTCT
Organism: Myotis yumanensis; assembly: GCF_028538775.1. Classification (NCBI taxonomy): domain Eukaryota; kingdom Metazoa; phylum Chordata; class Mammalia; order Chiroptera; family Vespertilionidae; genus Myotis; species Myotis yumanensis. Next base: position 26,731,884 of record NW_027223759.1, on the reverse strand, counting down.
AACGTTTACAGGGATTCCCTTCTTCTTAAGTGTTTCTAATCTCTCTTCAATACCCTGCTTAAATTTTACCTCCTTGAAGCAGGAGATCTCCCGGGGGTGAGGCCGAACGGAGTCCTAAAGAAGCATGCCCGACTCCGGGAATCGGTTCAGTGACGCAGATCCAACTTTATTGTGTGAGTGCAGCAGTATATATAACATTCCAGACCAATCAGAAGTTTACAACATCCATAGGGCAACCAATAGTAGGAAAGATCAGGGTACTATGTAGTGGCTCTAGGAGGTCAGCTCAGGCGGGTGATGCCACTTCCTGGTGTGCCAAGGAAGCTTGTGCAGGCGGAGTGTGCTCACGCCATTGCATCTGCTGCAGCACTGAGATAAATCTCCTGAGCTCTCCCTACACCTCCTCTGTGATATCATTTCTGATTCTTATCTCTGAAATTATTCTCTTCATTTATGCTCTACAGAACTTTGACCAAAACTCTGTATAGCATGATCTAAATTGGAACATTTGTTCACACGTTGTTATAGACTGACTGTATGTGTATCTCCAAAATTCATGTTAAAATCTAATCCTGATGTGATGGCCAGCATTTGGAGGTGATGCCTTTGGGAGGTGATTAGGTCATGAAGGTACTGCCCTAATAAAAGGCCCCTTCTTGCCCTAACCGGTTTGGCTCAGTGGATAAAGCGTCAGCCTGTGAACTAAAGGGTCCCAGGTTCAATTCTGGTCAAGGGCATGTACCTTGGTTGCGGGCACATCCCCAGTAGGAGGTGTGCAGGAGGCAGCTGATCGATGTTTCTCTTTCATCAATGTTTCTAACTCTCTATCCTTCTCCCTTCCTCTCTGTAAAAAATCAATAAAATATATTTTTTAAAAAAGGCCCCTTCCTCCATTCAAGTACACTGAGAAGTTTCTGTCTATGAACCAGGAAGCAGACACTATTAGTGCCTTGAACTTGGACTTCTTAGCCTCGAGAATTGTGAGAAACTCATTCTGTTGTTTATATGCCTCCTCAGTTTGTGGGATTCTGATACAGCAGCCCTAACTAAGACACATGCACACTTCCTTGTAGGATCTAACAGAAACCTGTCTTACTCATCTTTATATCATCATCTTTTAGCAAATTACCTGGCTAGAACAGGCTATCAGTAAATATTTATGGAAAAAAGGAAAACAGGCAAGCAAGCACACACACATGTCTTAGTACTGATGTTAATAAATCTCTCCCCTTGTTTTTTAGTCAGTGAACATAGACAAGGAGACCTGAAAGAAAGATTCCTCTTAATGTAATTAATCATCAAGAATTTTTATTTTGATAACATTATATATTTGCCTGACTTCTCATGTTTTAATTTAAAATATATTTTGTAAAATTAAGAGAGCATTGAATTACAATAATGAAGGACATGTTGGATAAATTACAATGTTTCTGGATAAAAGACTATAGTTTCAGAGTTTTACTTTAACATTTTTAAGATCTGGGAACATTTTAAAAATGATATTTCAGAACAACAAAAAGCCTTCTCAAACTTGTACAATTGTTGGCACTTATCTCCCCATCATGTAAAAACTCTGCAAATGTGTTTGTATTGTTTACAGTCTGTAAAGAAAACACATTATTTAGATTGAGTCATCAAACTGGTTGCAGTAATGGAATACTGTACTACTTGTTTCAGTATTGGGCCCTGAAAATCAATTACAGGGCACTGAGGCCATTATTTCCCTGTTGTGAACAAAGGTTCTTTAAATTCCAGTACCTGCACCCTATATTAGACATGATGGACCGAAGCATTGCATTTAAAGAGGGTATGCCAGCATTTGTCCATTTGGATTATCTGAAAGCCATAAAATTAACATTGGCTCATTCTGAATTTTCTACTTATACTCAAATGAATACATTATTTTTGGAGAGAAACAAAACGAGTCTTATGTTTACAATGGCATCGAATTGCATGCCAATTCCTAAAATAAGGCTTTTACTAAAGTTGTTTCAAAGAAAATCTAAATTGTATGAAGTATCTTAGTCCAAATGGTTTAGAACTAGAAAGGCGTCTCTCCTCCATGGGTGCTACTTGGCTGCAATTAAGGAATGTTTGGGCCTTGTGGAATTTCCAGTTTTAGCCACTTAGCGTCTGACCAACCTGCCATCACACAGGTTTCAGTAGTACTTACCAGATTCTTTCAAAACAGAGTTGTTCTTTTTCTGGAAAGATCACTTACAATTATATCCAAGAAACAATGCTTAGAGTTTATTTTTAAAAGGAAGAGGAAGTTTAGGTCAAGATTAAAGTATATACCACCATGAAATCTCTACCCAAAGTTCTAGGCTTTTAAACTACATTTACTCAGAGGGTGATTTGGAATCCTTGGTTTTTTCCTCTACAAAGAATAAAAGGAACTTTATGGCTGAAAATTAGGCTGAAAACCCAAACATTAAATCTTCAAAATCTTCAGGGACATAAACCATGGAAAAGGCTAATGTTTAAGTAGGTTTTAAAATTCTTAAAAATCAAACATATGTTTGGATAAAGAGTTATAAGTAAGGAGTAATGCTTCCACATATTAGAGTTAAATCCAAAAGGAATGATCATTGGTAATAAGAGTATAACTTGATAGAGAATGTCTTTACTGTCTCGATGGAGTAAGCAACCATGTGGACAGGAACTGCTGGTAGCCTCTAGGAATTATGGCCTCTGGGAGCTGAGGATGACTTTTATCCAACAGCCCTCATAAGCCAGGACCTTCAGTCCTACAAACCAAAGAAATGAATTTTGTCAACAACTTGAGTAGGCATGATTGCAGATTCTTCTCTAAATGAGCCTATCTATGAGAATTAACCCAGCCAAACTTCTCTGTAGCCTTATGAGACCCTGAGTAGAATACCTAACAAAGCAGTGACTGGACTCCCAACCCACAGAAACTGTGAGGTAATAAATGTCTATTGTTGTAAGCTACTGAGTTTGTGGTTATTTGTTACACAACTTGGAAAATTAATACAGAGGTCTACCATATTTTTTCCTGCTACATAGCATTGTCTTCTACACATATGACATATAAAATTTTTAAATTTTTAAATTTTACTGTTGATAGATATTGATTATACATGCCCATTTGCAAATAGTATACATGTACTTGTAGGGTTATTTGTCAATAGTAAGATTATATGTTAAATATATGCTTGTTAATATTTTCATTGATATTGCCAGTATACTTCTAATAAAAAAGTATATAATTTTATGCTTTCTCCAGCAATATGTAAAAGTTCCATTCATCTCAATGGAACTTTCTTGCTGTTTTTATTTTACTTTTGTTTTATTTTTCTATTTTTGAAAATACTAATAATATATTTTTCACTGTTATAATACTAATACTGTAGTACATTTTTAAAATAAAATTAGATGGCTAATTATCTAACACAAGATATATCAATAAATTGTTTTTCCAAATTATCTGTCTAAAGCCATGGTTACACCCAATCAAAAGCTCTAAAACTTATCAAAATGACTTGATTTGTATAATTGTTCTGTTCTTATAAGATATTGCTAAATCTATCTGGTCTATTGAACTACAATGGCTTCAAAGAAAGAGGTATAGTGTTTCACTAAACTATTGCCATCTTCTATAATATTGCAGGTAGAAATGTCAAACAGTGCTGATACATATAACTCAAGACCACAATTTCATTGAGCAGTTTCCCTGAAGATGTACAAAAACCCAGTATATTTTCAATGAACTTGTCTTTTAACCTTCAAGAGCAAGGGAGGGCAAAAAAAGTCTTGGACAAATGCCCAGAATCATTAAGGTGACAAGAGTCAGGAATCTCAAGATAACACTTCATAGACCAATGTGCACAAAGAACTTACTATTTTTTTAAAACCTACAAGTTTACTGTATGCTCAAAGGACTTATGTTAGAAAATGATTATGATGATGAAGAATAGAAATGGTATTATATATGTGTGTCTGTATTTACATGCAGTTTTACTCAAATAAACTCATAAAAATTCTCTTAAAAATGCAAATGAAGAAGACCTTATAGTCAAAATTAAAAACAAAATTATAGGCAATTTTGACTGTTTACATTTTGTTCATAATAACATTACAGAGAAATATTATAAAGTTTGTTAATGTTTGGGAGTCTCTGCATAGGTAGTTGTTAGATTGGAAACTGATAATTATAATCCCAAATTTCTATATTGATATAAAGCATTCATGAGTTATTTCACTTGTATAAATTATATGTGTACAGTGAAAATATAAAGATTCTGAGGGTCTAAAATATAAAAGGAGTGAGTTAGACTTTCCATTTCAAGTTCTTTAACCAATTATCTGCCTCATTTACTTAATATAAATGTAATTTCAGATTAATGTGATTTTAAAGCTCTTGTTAAATGGGATTTGTCTTCAGAAGAGTTTTTTCCCTTCTGTAAGTTTGAAGGTGGTAATGATTTTTAATCTATTTTGAAGGTATGTAAGTTTTATTTTTATCAAAGAGTTAAAGAAGAAAACAAAACAGGTGGCAAGCTATGCATTCAATAGGTTCCATACTTCTCCTCCATCCTTTCCAAGTTCCAGCTGCTATGGTTTTGGTACAAGGTAAGAGGACCAATTCCTTGTTGCCCTTACTTGCTGTATGAGTTGTGAAGCAAGAAGAAAATGAAGGGCCATTTGTATATATGCTGTGCATAAATTCTGTCCTGATAACACATTGTGGTCCTGGGTGGCTCCCTGATGCTGTCTAATGTTTAGATTTTACTTGGCTCCTTATACAGACTTGAAGACAGGATCAAGCTTCTTTTGAACCTCAATAAATTGATGAATTTTTGTTTAATGAATTCTGAAAGATGATAATAGATGAGATTCTGTATGCTAATGATTCCAAAAGTCTAGCTTTCAATATAAAAACATAAGGAGCTTAGTAAAATGCAGATCCCTAGGCTCTAACGAGTGATATTTCAAACCAGCAGGCTTGGGTCTTGACAGGGAATCTGTATTATGAGCACCCCAGGTGATCCTAATACTAACAGTTCAATGATCACAACATATGGCATTGTGAGGAAGTCATGAGTGGGAAGAAGTGAGATGCTGTTCCCTTTGTTTTTTCCTAAAATTTTTCTGACTCCTTCTAGACCACCAGCCTATCAAATGACAAAACTCTCTCACTTTGGCCAAAATCCAGAAGCAAGTTATGTTAGATTCCTATGGATACTGTGACAAAGTACCAGAACCTGGGTGGCTTACAGATATGTTGTCTGACAGTTCTGAAGGTCACAGTTCAAGATCAAGGTGTTGGCAGGGCCATGTTCCCTCCTCAGCCTCTAGAGGAGGATCTTCCATTGCCTCTTCCAGCTTATGAAGCCCCAGGCATTCTTTGGGTTTGGCTGCATAACTCCAACCTCTGCTTCAGTCTTCACGTGGCTTTCTTCCCTCTGTGTCTCTGTGTCCCTTCTCTGTGTCTTACAAGGACACTAGTCATACTGTATTAAGAGCCTGTCCTACTCAAGTGTGACAGTTGCTTAACTAATTATGTCTGCAATGACACTATTTCCAAATAAGGTCACCTATTGAGGTTCCAGGAAGGCCATGAATTTTGAGGGGACACCATTTATCCGAGCACACAAGTCTTAAACTATTTAATTAGATTACCTTGAAATAATACATTATTTGTAAGCAAATGAGAAAATACCCTCCCTGTCCTAATTTTCTTTCATTTCATTAAGATTCTCTTTAATTCCTGTTTAAAGCTTTTTCCCATTTGTAAAAGGACACAACTACCATCCACTGTAGAATTACCTCATTGCTACCTTGGCAAGATTTAGCACCAGAGATTCCTTCAATAATATTTCCGTGAGTGCATGTATGTTAGGAGAGCAGAACAAAAATTTGCTAGGCAATCAATGCTTCATTTTCCTTTGATATTCAAAATAAAGACCTCTTGCAATGAGTTGAATGAAATGACTTGCAAAGGAATAAGGAATACGTTTCTAACCTTTTTTTAAAAACAATTCAAATCTGATGAGTAGCACCTATTAACTTTCAAATAATAAAAAACAAAGTTGATGGATAGCAATTTTAAAAATGATTTTTTCATTGTTGACAATATTTCGGATGTCCCTCATTTTCCCTCTCTTTGCTCCCCACCACCCAGCTTTGGCCCCTCCTTAGGCCTTCACCACATAATTGTCTAAATCCATGGGCTATGCTTGAAGGGGAAGGCAAGAGAGACCCTAGAAATTCCAGGTGATATTTTGGTTTCCTGAGTCTAAGAGATTATAATAATTATGGACAGAGTCAGACCCAAAGGGCTTGGTTCTCCATGGTAGCATTTTTAGGGTGGAAAGAACATCAGTGAACAATTACTCATAAGTCGGCTTTTCCTTGATCTTGCCTCATTATCACATAACTTCATTCTTTTTAAAGAAAAAAGTTCAAGTTTGACTTAACTCAGAAAAACTCCCCAAATAGTGTTTCAATTTCTGTAAGCCAAATTCAATCCTTTGATCTCAAGCAAGTACATTTCTTGCACAAGTCTCCATGAAGTCTTCGGGGCCCCCAGCTGTCTTGTTGGGACTTAGTCCAGTTATGTATCCAATTTCACTATAATCTATTAAATTACATCCATTAAAAAGCTGTCCCAGAAACTCAATTTTTAAAAAATGCACTGACATATATATGCAATGTAATACTACTCAACCATAAAAAAAAGGTAAAAAATTGCCATTTGTGACAATATGGATAATCTTGAAAGTATTATGCTAAGTGAAATGTCAGACAGAAAAGGACAACAACCATACAATTTCACTCATATGTGGAATATAAAACAAAAAGGAACAAACAAAGCAAAAACAAATTCATAGACACAGACAACAGTATGGTGGTCAGCAGAGGGGAAGGGGTGTTCGGGGAATGACAAAGTGGGTAAAGGGGTCAAATATATGGTAATGGAAGGAAGCTAGACTTTATGTGGGAAGCATGCAATCGAGGTTACAGATGTCACATAATCTTCTATGCCTAATAATTATATAATGTTATTAGTAAATGTTACCTCAATAAATTTAATTTTTTTAACACAGAAATTATACTTAGTTAAACAACTTTCTCTTGCTTGGATTCCTCACTAATGGATTCAGTAAATCTTTTATATCTATTTATTCTTTTAAAAATGCACTGACAAATACACTATTTCATTGTGATGTTGAAGTTTTCATGCTATTTCTGATCCTATTGCTGCCAACTGTTGCTGTTTATCAACTGGATCAGCACTGATTAACTGCCGCAACCAAGCGTTTATGAAAGACATGGATGTGCCCTTGTAAATTGTTTTTAATAATAATTTATGGACTTGAATACTGAAATGCTCTTATAATATTTGCCAAGTGGTCAGAAATATGTGCATGTTAGATAGTTTAATGATCGTGGCTCCTAAAACTACTCTCTCTTTATGGACAAGAATTTTCCATTTATGGGTAAGAAAAGATGATCTGGAATGTGAACAATTTTTTTTTTATAAAAGAAAATCTTCCACCAAAATGTTCAGACCTTATCAAGAACAGGAATAGTCTGATGTGTATAATAATAATTCACTATGCTTTTGAAAAATACATGCATTTTTAGATAATATCAAGTAGAAAATAATTGTTAATCAGATATAATCCAAAATTCCCATGGCCATCAGTTTGTGGTGTATAATCCAGCTACTAGTAAATATAACTTATTCCACATATCGAGTGCAAGGATGGTACCTGAGGCATGTGAAAGCACTTGGTTAAAGTATCAAATAATATTCATATTGAAGGTTATTTGGGTTAGTACTTCTGAACCCTTGCTATGCTTTATACTCAACTGGGAAGCTTTTAAGAAGTTCAACTGGCCCCGTCAACTAATGAATAAAGGAAAAATTGTGGACCTTTCTATATAATACTGCTCAGTATTCTTCATACATTACATCTGCCACTACAATGAATCTCAAAAATATTATGCTATGTGAAAGAAGCCAGGCACAAAAGCCTAAAGAAATCTTTGATTACATTTACATAACATTCTGGGAAAAGCACAACTATAGAGATATAAATTACTTCAAAGTGGATGAATTTTATTGTATGTTAATTGGAACGTGAAGCTTGGGAAAAATTTAGATACCCATAACTCACCCCCAGAGATTCTAATTCAGTAGTGGTCGAACTCAGGCAAGGGCAATTTTTAAACTCTCCTAGGTGAGTCTAAGAAAGGACATGAAAACTACCACTCCAGCATGTTCATATTAGAAGCCCCAATCCCCCTCAATTTTGACATGACAATCCTATGCAATCAAAGATTGCTACCTAAAATAGTAATGTTACAAGCATCCTCTCTTTTCTACAAATAGAACCATAATGCAATTTTCCTTATCAATGAACATCTTTTACTGACTTGTAATGCAATCATGATGCAATACAGTGGTCTCTTTGTGTTTTTTTTCCTCTGTGAAGAGCTCATTCAGTCATTTAACTTCATTCATGAGCATTGGTGAACATAGGCAGCCCATACAGACTTATTAAATCCATTTATTTTATTACAACATATAATTTCAGTTAAAATCAGACTAAGGTTTCTATGTGAGTCCAGATTATAATGTGCATATTCATGAGCTAAGGCAAATTCAGTTTAACAGGAAGTATATATTAAACATCTACTATTTAAAAGGCACCACCACTTCAAAGGACCTTTCATGACAGTGTAAGAAAGAGGGCATGTGCATTCAAAATTAGAACACAGGACAGGTATCTAAAGCCAGGCGATGGAGGTAAAAGATCTCCCACCTGTAATGCTAAGACCTGCTTACCCTCCTTTCTATTTCTCTTGCATTAAATCCACCCATCTCCTCCACAACAAATCTGTTCCTATAACATCACTTGAAATCATTCCAAGGTGCTTCTTCACTCATAGGCTAAACATCAAATTACAACATGTTGTAGAAAGGTTTGCATGATCTGAGCCCTGCTTCTGACCCCAGCTTCTTCTCACCTTTGCCCACCCGCTCTCCCCTGCCCCAATAAATTTGTGTTCCAAGTCCAATGAATAGTAAATTTGGGGAGAAAAGAGGGAAAACCTGAATGCTTGTTGGCAGCATGCACATTACTCTGCAGTGAGAATCGATCTAATGCAGGGCTGAATTCATGGGCATACACCTGTGCAGTACCGCAGGTCCTCCTCTGAGAAGACCCCACATTTGGTTTAATAATCTCTTGTTGCCATCTTGAAATTCTTAACACTTTTATTTTTTACTTTTTAGTTTGGACTTGACATCCCACAAGACAAGGGAGCATGTGTATGAGTAGAGGCGATAACCCGGGCAGGTGGCAGTGTGTGCACTTGGTGTGGCCCAGCAGCCATGGGCACACATGCAGACATAAGTAGTCCTGGTTCTGTGTGCTCACTAGATCTTGGGGTAGTCCTGGGTGTCATGGTGTTTGTGCAATGACGTTCCTTCTGTTTGGGATGCTCATCTGTAACCCCATTCTTACTTGCTAAGTTACCTTCCATTACCTAAATATTGGAGAAACTCCTATGCATACTTCAAGACTCAACTGAATGATCTTTTCTTATATGAAACTTTCCCAAGCCTTGCAAGAGTTCATTATTTCCTTCTTAAGCCACCATCAGTCTTTCACTAACCTCTATTCTAGCATATATACCAACTATCACACAATTATTCACAGGTATTTCAGTCATCACTAAGTTATAGATTCCTAAAGCAAAAAACAAAACAAAACTCTTTTATTAATCTCTGTATATCCCTGATGGCATTTAGCAAATGAGCTTCCTGCTGACAGAAAGTCAGTGTGAGCCAAGGACATCTTTTTTATAAGCTGGGAAGGGTGTAGGAAGAAGGAAGGCTCTATATATTGCGGGGGAGGGGGGGGCGGGGGGGGAGGGTTCTAAGCTTTCTAATAACCCATTAATACCTACACTGATGAGCCATGTTTGGTTCTGCAATGTAAGCCTCTTTTTTCATCTGCTCTGTTCTCATTGTTTGCCACTTATTCTCTGTCTCTTTTATGTGAAATTAAACCCTCTATGAAATACACTTGGGGGTAGGTTTTTTCCCAGATGATTGAGTTTAATATAGCAGTGTTTACTTTCTGGCTTTTTGTTAAGTATTTCAATCCAGGTGTTTACAATATAGTGTTCTTTTGCAACTTTTGTTTTTTTCCAAATCCATTTTTCTGAAATAGCTGGTGGTGTATATGTAAACAAAATCAAAATATTTGTTTAGATTTTCCTAGGGTTTTGCATCTACTGGACCTAGTGACAGAAGATGTTTATTTTACAGTTGATTGTGAATGATGTCATTGAAATTGTATTGCCTGGGAAATAAGAAAAAAACACTGAGATGAAATTTATAAAAGTGCATTCACTATTAGGATATATTGGTATAAAACAGAGAATAATTATTGGAGTAGATCTTAAATAAAGCTGAAAAAAAGACATGGATATTGCTATAGGTGATACATTTTATTGAGCACCTATTATGAAATAGATACTAAGTTCAAACCAAGAAAATGTATTATGTGTTTTGTGGGATTAGGAAAACCATGCATTTGGGGGTCAGATTGTACATTTGTAATTTATTTTTGTCATCTAGGTATCATTTATCGTAAATGATACCTTCTCATCATAACTGATTTTCTTAAAACGTAATGATCAAATCCTCTTTTAAGAGAGAAATTTTTGCTTAGGAGAAAGATAGGTAGCAGCCAAAGAGGCAGGAAAGGGATATGTGTAGGCAGAGGGTGGGCATGAGCCAGACTTCTTGGACATTATCTGAATATAACCATTAACTTAGCTATGTCCCAGGCACAGCGCTAGACCCTAGAGCACAGTGAAGAATGAAACAGACATGGTTCTTGCCTGTGAGTGTCTAGAATAGTATTAATAACCACATAGTTCTATGTAAAATTGCACCTGGGAAAATGCAATGAAAGAGAGTTATATGAGATGAAAGCCTGGGCTAGGAAGAATGGCTATAATCAGGAAATCTGGGTGAGGAAATCAAATAAAGGGAACAGCACATACAAAGAAGAACGGGTTTAAGGATTAGGGTTAGACTATGGGGGAGCATCTTGTAGAGAGAGGCAGGGGCCTGCAGGACATAGATAATTTTGGTCTTTATGTGAAAAGTAATGGGAAACTTTGCATTTAGCAGCAAAGTAAGCTGATCAGACTTGATAAAGTCCATCTGGCTGCAGAGGAGGAAAAAGATTGGAGAAAAGTGGGCAAGAGAAGCCTCTCCACTATTCCTTGTTCTCCTCAATAGCCCTCATCTGAACCCAGAGTCAAAATGTAATAGATAGTGAAAGGGTCAATGTTGGATACTATCATACATATAAGATGGATGGATGGATAGATAGATGAATAGACAAACACATATTTTATTACATATTTTATTATCATTATTAATTATTCAGCCTTCCCTTCCTCTAGTATGTGTGTGTGTGTGTGTGTGTGTGTGTGTGTGTGTGTGTGTATGTATGTATATATATATATATATTAGAGTCCCGGTGCATGAAATTCATGCATGGGCAGGGGGTCCCCTCAGCCCAGCCAGCACCCTCTCCAATCTGGAACCCCTTGGGGGATATCCAACTGCTGGTTTAGGCCAAAACCCAGGGATCGGGCCTAAACTGGCAGTCAGACATCCCTCTCACAATCCTGGACCGCTGGCTCCTAATCGCTCACCTGCCTACCTGGGTGCTCCTAACGGTGCCCCCCCCCAGCCAGCCTGGTCACCCCTTACTGCCCCCCTGCCAGCCTGGTCACCCCCAAGTGCCCCCCATGCCAGCCTAGTCACCCTTCACTGCCCCCCTGCCAGCCTAATTGCCCCCAACTGCCCCCCTGCTGGCCTGGTTGCCCCCAACTGCACCACCCCACCAACCTGCACCACCCCACCAACCTGGTTGCCCCTAACTGCCCCCCTGCCAGCCCGGTTGCCTCTTACTGCCCCCCCCACCAGCCTGTTCGCCCCCAACTGCCCCCCGCCCCCACCACTGGCCTGGTCACTCCAAAATGCCCTCCACCCCCGCTGGCCTGGTTGTCCCTCACTAACCCCCCTGCTGGCCTGGTCACCCCACACAGCCTGCTGTTCAGTCGTCTGGTCGTCCCTCACTAACCCCCTGCCAGCCTGGTCGTAGGCAGCCATCTTGTGAGGGTGTGAGTGTTAATTTGCATATTACCTCTTTATTATATAGGATATTATTTTTAGAGAGAGAGGAAGAGAGAGGGATAGAGAGATAGAAACATCAATGAGAGACTAACCTCATTGATTGGCTGCCCCACCATCTACTGGGGATCGAGCCCACAACCTGGGCATGTGCTCTGACTGGGAATAGAACATGAGGCCTCTTGGTTCCTGAGTTTATACTCAACCTCCAAGCCACATAAGCTGGGTCACACTTACAATTTTAAAGCAACCCCAAGGACCACAGGGCCAGGGCCTTGTAAAGTCACACAGCTGCTTAGTGGACTGTTTCTATCCTATAGAGGCCCCAGTTTAAGAAACAAAAACAACTTTGGCTGTTCCTTAGTTAGCCTTGTGGAGTTTGGCAGCAATGTACAAGGATAGGCCAGCCAGGTTCAAGACGCATCTGTGTTTTAAGGAATGTATAGAAATGTAAGCCAGCTGAGCACTTGATTAGCTTTTGTAGGTTCTGACTGAGGGAGCACATTTCTGTGTGACTGCATATTTTTGCTTCAAGCTAATCAAAGGCACTTGAGTGGGAGAAACACAGAAGTCATTTCCTAATTGAAAACAGTTTGAGAATCTAAACACTGGAGTTGATCCACCCCACCCTCCCTAATGAAGTACTCGAAGTTTTCCCGGCATACAGACTAAAGAGTGGCTATATGATAACCTTATGCTTGGTGAAATGTCAAACATCACACTGGGCAGGAAGGATGCAACTCATTCCTCATCCTGGATTGCACAGATTGAGGTCTTTCTGGAATGAATTACTAAAGATGCTGATAATGTCAACATGAAAAATATTACTATATTTCTTTGTATAGATCTTTGGGACATTTTAGTCAATCTGGTAATAAAAAAAAATTATTACCAGATTTATCTGTTGAGTTCTTTCATTCAGCCAACATTTCTTGTATACCACATTGAAAACCAGATTCTATGCTATGTTCTGGAGACACAAGCCCAATGACACACAGACCTTGCCCTTATGGAGCTTTTAGACTAATGGTGGAGACAGGCTAGTAAACAAGTAGGACATGTGAGAGAAGGTGATGGTTGTGTTGAGTAGAAAGAAGCACAAGTGAGAGGACTATACACTCTATCTGAACCTGGTCTTTCCATTGTTTTCTGTTCTCATTATCTACTAGTCCTTTTGGATCAGTGGCATTATTGCAGATATAAACTCTTTCATTTCATCAGGGCTCTGCTTTCTAGGCAGATCAACGTGCAGCAACCTCAGGTGAGAAGACCCCTTTCCATTACCCTTGTAATAAAGTCCAAGAGATGACCCCAGTTTCTCTCCAACCCTTCTAATTCTGTATTTTCTCAACTCCAAGGATGACAGGCATTATTTTTAAAAAGGAAGCAAACTCATGCCAAGAGAAAGTAAATGTATAGCTTCTTTCCCATATTTTATAGGCTGTAAAAATTCTGGCTGGCCAAAATCTGAAGAGGACATAATCCCAACTTTATATTTTAATTGTTTATATAATTTCATACCCATATTGAGTCTTTTTTTATTTGTCACTGTATGCACAGGACCTAGAAAAGATAAATGGAATAACCTCATTAATACATAATCACATTAATAATAATAATATAAAACATTATTGGAAATGAATACTGACTTAAAAATAATTAAGAAAAAGTAGAATGGTACCATATAAACATTACTTGGAAATAAAATATGAAAATATGAATGTCATTGATGTAGAAGAATTAATAATCATGTATATTTATGTGTATGTTTTATGTTCCAGTTTTTATTACTTCAGCTCTCTTGGCCTTTGACTTTTATGCAAATATGTCAATCCTTCAGCCCATTGTCTTTACTCCTACGTCTTAAAAATAGTGGTGCTAGAGTAGATGGCATTACTGTGAAGTTTGGTACTAATATATCATGGTTTTCACTTTCATCTGAGTCCTCAATACCACTTGCCAATCTTTTGTCTCATTGCCAAGACCAGTGTCCCTCTTACGATGAGCTACAAATACTCTGCCAAATCCTCTCATGGCACTCTATGCCAAGATACCTACCCCCAAAAATAAATGGAACATTTCAGGTGAAAGTCAACCCATCTTATAATGTTGCTGTCTCTAAACCAGTCCCCTCCTTTTCAAGCTTTTCTACTTTCTTACACCTATTCCTTTCCTCTTTCTTCATCTTAAAAATCAGCGATATACAGAGTTCTGTTCTCCTCTCTTTTCTTCTCAATTGTTACTGGGTAGCTTCCCTGGAAAGCAAACTCTGAAATGGAAGTGAATATTCAGGGACTTCATTAGGACATGATATTGGACTCAATTTTTGTGGAAGAGAAGGGACCATGAGTGGGCAAAGGGATCTTTAAAATGTTCCTAAATGGAGTAGGAGGGATAGGCTTTTATATCCTCTGGTCAATCTTCATCAGATGCTGGTGCTCTCTGACCTATGAAGGGAATGTGATCTTGCTAGAGCTGGGTCTCTGCAGTAAAGGCAATCTTCAGAGGAGGGTGCGGTGGAAGGTGCCAACACCACTCCTAGAAGTTGGATCATGAGTGTTTATACATGGAGACAGATCTAGGTCATGTGTCACATCATCATGTCGCAACATATTACCCTCTGGACAAACATCTGTGTGCTCCCCAACACACACACCAAGTCCTCGTGACTTTACCTCCTGTCTGTATCTCAAATATAAACTACTCTACCATGCCCTTACCCTGGGAAGATGGAAGATATAAGATGTAGGAGCTGATTTTACTGTTCTCCTCATTAGGGGAGATTCATCCATGAGAATGAACACTATATTCAGAGAGAAGCAGAGATCAGAGTCTGAACCAGTGGTCTGATAGTGTTTACGTACTTTATCATGTTCCAGGTCTCCCTCAAGTCCAGCTCCCTTCTCAAAGTGACAGAAAACTTCCAGTATGTTCTTCTCTTTTTCTTAGCTAATGCAAGTAGTGCTTCGGATGCTTAGAGTGCAAGGAGCTCTGACTAATACCGAAGGTGACCAATGACTGGTGGATCCTCATGTCCTTCAGGTCAGGCAGCACTAGCACCTGCCCTGAAATGTGTCTTGGTTTTTGTTATGTCTGCCTCACTTGTGCCAATGTGATTAATCCCTACCATATTTTATCTGCCTAAACACTTTTTTTAAAAATATATTTCTTTATTGATTTCAGAGAGGAAGGGAGAAGGAGAGAGAGATGGAAACATCAATGATGACAGAGAATCATTGATCAGCTGCCTCCTGCATGCCCCCCCACTGGGGAATCAAGCCCGCAACCCAGGCATGTGCCCCTGGCCGGAATCGAACACGGGACCCCTCAGTCCACAGGCTGATGCTCTATCCACTGAGCCAAGTCGGCCAGGGCTATCTGCCTAAACACTTTTTTTCCTTTTACTTTATTTTAATATGCTAGGTTTAAATATGGAACTGTCTGCATTCCTCATGTAGATGACAGGATGATTCATTTCCCAGAGATGTTTATACCTCTTATCAGAAAGAAAAGAAAATCTTTTGAATTACTTTTAGACACCTCCTTTTCCACTCCCAACATTTAATTACTCACAAAACCCTTAAAGATATATCCTCTATCAGTACATATCTTGCACATAGCACAGCTGAAGGGGCAGTAAGAAGAACACAACTGACTCATCTTTTACAAGGTGAAAATTAAGGGAAACACTGCATGTATCTACCTGTGCATGTAAGTTTGCATAGTAATAGGGGCTTTTCAAGGTCAGGAGGCTCAGAAGTGGACTGGCTATCTTAATAAGCTTTCTCCAGCCAAAAGATCATCCAGTTTCTTGTTAGAGATCAATTGACCCCTATGGGACCTGTGTAACCATTGTCTTTAGAACCAAGCTATCATTAAAAGTATCTAATGACTCAATGTTGATTATTAAAAAAAACAAAGCAAAAAGATGTAGGGAAGGTAGGACTTTAACTCACTGACAAATATTTCACTTGCATTCACTTTAACCTGGCTTTCCTCCAGCCATTGAGAAAAACACATTTTCCTAGAGCTTGGGGATTGACAGAAGCACCTCATTGCCACTGCCTCTGTCATTCAATTCTGAACCCCAGCTTAGAACTGGTTTCTAGGAATCATAAAATAAGTGACTCTAGTAAAATATTTTATACTGCATTTTTCACATATATTATTTTTCTTGTTTGGAGCTATGTGATAATTTAAAAAGAAATCATTAACATTCCCAGGGTAGAAATTTAAGGCCAAGGGACTTCAAATAAGTGCCCAAGGTCACATTATGAGGAAAAGAAAGGGTTTACATAACTTGAGTTTCCTGACGCCAGAGACTAAAATACATCTAACAGAAAGTGGTGAATAAATGTGGAAGAGTTTAGTTTCTCTAAAATAACATATTTAAGTAAGCCCATCAGCAATCCACTCAAAAAATAAGCACACAAAAAAAGCCTTTGTTTCTAGGGAAAGGGCTGGGGATAATTCTTTCAACAAATACTTAGTAAGTACTTACCATGCACCCAGGTATTTTTCCACTGCCCCAAAATCTTTAGATGAAAACTTTGACAGCATTTTTGTAAAGTTGAGTCCACAGACCACTTACACAGAAAGAAAACCTGTAAAAAATTCCGGTTCCGTCAAAAAACTTGGGAGTGAGTGGGATAATTTCACTTTTAGTATGTATTCTGGGTGATTCTTATGGATGGTAAAGCTTGAAAATCCTGGTTTACAAATCTTGACTCAGATTCCCAAAAAGTTTTGAATGTATCCTATTCTTATTTCCAGTACACAAGGTAAATACTCCCAGAGAAGTGAGTGGCACTTTCTCTTTCTATATTTTCTCATAAATGACCCCTCTCTGAAGCAATGAAGTGATAGGTGCTGGTAATTCAGGACCACAGGATCATGTCACTGACTGCAGGAGTATTTGAGTCAGTTGGAGACACCTACAGGGCGGCCCACCTGTGGGAGTTTTTGTTTGGTAGCAGGCCCATCAGTTTGTATGATTAAACTTTGTGCCTATATCTGAATGACTCATTCTCTGCTTCTGCTCTGTCCTATGAATAGCTTGGCAGAATTTATGCTAACTTGGAACACATATGTCAATGGGGCAGGTATTAGATTGTGAACATGTATATTTCAAGATGAGCAGATGCAAACATTTGAACTATTTGTTCTTTTACGGACCTCTCAGGATGACCTGCTTTTCCCACCATCTTAAATTGAAAATCATAACTCAGACGTCATATTCTTTAATATCAACGTTAATCTTTAATTTTCCAAATAATTAAATGATATAGTAATAAGCATTGACAGAGAGTCAGAGTGACAAAATTTTGTGTACATCAAGAAAGAATACCAGGCTTGCAAAAAAAGATTTTACTAACTTGAGACCATTGCTACTATCTGACCTGTGCATTCTGCCTTCCAGGGATCCGTTTCCCTGGGATATGAGTCCTTGTAGGGTACATGTAGAGAAAACAGTGCAAGAACAACTTGGATCAAGAACTTATTGAGTATATAAAAAAGCCAAATTCTTACCATCAATATGAGAGAGAAGTACCAGACTATTTATACCCCTGATCTTCACCCCTAATAAAATTATCACATCTTCACTCAATACAGATGTTCCTCCACTTATGATAGGTTTGCATCTTGATAAACCCATTGTTAAGTTGAAATAATGTAAGTTGAAAACATTTGAAACACCTCACCTACCGAACATCATAGCTTCACCTAGTCTACTTTAAAAGTGTTCACACACTTACATTATCCAGCAGTTGGGCAGAATCATCTCATTGACACTGTCCAGCATCTCAAAAGGGTATGGCCCTGCATATGCTAGCCCAGAAAAAGATCAATATTTAAAATTCAAAGTATGGTTTCTACTGAATGGATACCACTTTTGCACCATCATCAAGTCAAAAATTGTAAGTCAAACAACCATAAGTCAGGGACTATCTGATGTCTCAGGCAAATATTCTTCTCTCAAGCAGGGGAAATGTCAGAAGTAAAGGAACAAGAGGTAATTGTCCTAGTTCCATCAATGTGGCAGGTGGGTTTTTATCCCCTTCTACACTTAATCCTCAATCTACCCAGAATAAGCTAATAAAAAGTAAAGGAAGCAGACACACTTCTGTAGCCTAATAAGGAAGGGGCACTAGGCAACCAGGTTAATTCTCACTATGTACAAGTCTGATTGCCACTTGTATCAAAGTCAGGCTATAAAAGCTTAGCCAGGTCCTCACAGCTTTTCCTTCTTCCTATCAAGTTCCAAGGCATCCCTTCCTCCCATGGAGCAGCAGCTCTGGATGACCAGGAAATGCCTCACACACTATATGCTGGCTACAAAAGGGGGTGGACCTCACAGAGGAGAAAGAGTCCAAGGAGAAAGATGGAGACATGCAGAAGAGATGACTCTGCACACCCCAGAGTCACTGCAAATGGTTCTTCTATGATCAAATATTCAAACAACAAGCCAGGAGAAGTAAAATATAAAAATGAATATAGTAGAAGAAGAAAAACACAAACTTTGTATTGATTGAAATATTGCCTAGACTGAAATACAACACTGATTAATTAGTCTCCAAATTTTACCTGCAACGCCATTTTT
This sequence comes from Myotis yumanensis, assembly GCF_028538775.1. NCBI lineage: Eukaryota > Metazoa > Chordata > Mammalia > Chiroptera > Vespertilionidae > Myotis > Myotis yumanensis. The sequence goes on along the minus strand of NW_027223759.1, from coordinate 26,713,084 downwards.
TTTTTTTGAGCAATATGAAACCCTACTTTCCATAACTAGGGGATTATCAACAACTAGAATATCCCAGGCTAATATGCACTTTCTTGTGCTATACTGAACTATCCAAGAGCTGGAACATTAATGGCAGTCCTCATATCACAGATGAGTAATTAAGCTAAGAAGAAATAAGGGATTTTGATCATTTTAGATGATTCCTATAATAAATCCAAAATGTGACACCCTTTTTAGCTGAATCTAATGACCTTGGTTTAGGTTGTATTTTTATTTTAAATAATTTTTCATTTGAAATTGTGCAAGAACAATTTCTATGCAAAATAATAAAATGTATAGAACAATAGAAAGGGATGTGTTTTAGACAAAGGAGACAGAATCATGTCAAGGGATGTGAATTAGCTTTGCAGGTTGCTCTCAGAAGTATGCTTGTATTTTTTTCAAATTAATCTTTATTATTGAAAGTATTACAGGTGTCCCCCTTTTCCCCATTGACCTCCTCCACCCTGCACCTGCCCTTACCAGGCCTTCACACTATTGTCTGTGTCCATTGGGCTCTGCATAGTTATTTCCTCTCCTTGTTTAGCAGATTATAATTGTTACATTTGGATTCTACACAGTCCCAAATGTCCAAATATCCCTTACTGGTGTTGAAGAGGAAACCTCTTCACAGGTCATTGCTCTACACTATTCATATCTCAATAAATACACATTTTTAATATATTATAATTGCAAGTAGATATATTTATCCCATCCACTAAGTTATGAGGTGTATAGATTACTGTGTCCTATTAATCTTTCAGATATTTCCTCCAGTACCTTGTGGATTTTCAATTAATATTCATAGGAGAAAAACATACTAGTTATTGCATTTTGTTTCGGTTTGGTTTTTTACTATAAGTTAATGAAAGCTTCTTTTTTATCAATTGCGTTTGATTTTGATGGTATCATGGCAGGGGGAAATTTTCCCAGCACCCCTAAATCCCACCAGCGTGCAGACCCATTGATGGCAAGAAGAGTTCTGGTAACTCACTGTTCTTCAAGCGGCATTGATTCTCCACTTGAGGCCAGGGCATCCTAAGTGCTCATGCTCCCCTTGTAAATCTTCCAAAAGCACACCTGAAACTGGACTTTTGCCACATCTACTTCATCTGGTTTCTGGGGTATGATTTAAATCTTTCAGTGTTCTGCCAAAACCGATTTGGCTCGGTGGATAGAGCGTCGGCCTGCGGACTGAAGGGTCCCAGGTTCGATACCGGTCAAGGGCATGTACCTTGGTTGCAGGCACATCCCCAGTAGGAGGTGTGCAGGAGGCAGCTGGTCGATGTTTCTCTCTCATCGATGTTTCTGGCTCTCTGTCCCTCTCCCTTACTCTCTGTAAAATATCAATAAAAATATATTTTAAAAAAATATTTCAGTGTTCTAAGAGTCAAGTGTAAATGACATTATGCAATGTGTACCTGGGTGAATTCAAGGAAGCATTTGTTCCCAAGCATTTGCAGGCAACATCTTTGTTCTGACAAACTACAAATCTCAGCATAGCTCAATTATTTATGTGAAAAAATAATCTTCTAGTCTCTAGTGATAGTGATTTTTATCTGTCCCTTTATAGAAAAAATGTATCTTTGAATTTTCTTAAAACTTAGTCCTGATGCTAATTTCTCCCCTAATTTATAGCATGAGCCCATGCCCAATTATCTAATATCCACCTGAATATGTAAATATTAATTATATTGAATTATGTTTACTGTACATCTTTGGTATCATCTATCATGTTAAAGTGATGTAATCTAAACCTATGGTAAATTATCAATAGCCTTACTTCAAGATGAAGGTTTTTCTGGATGAGATCATGAATGTATGATCAGAGCAAAATATCTATATAATCCATCCTTACATAATTTGTATAGTTATAAATAAATAAATACCCAACTTAAAACATTGGAAGTGGGGTGAAAGTGAGAATTCCCTGAGTGAAATTCAGCAGTGTAAAAAGAAAAAGAAAGATGACTATACACTCCACATCATTCTCAAATGCCAGCTTTGAGGGTTTTTCTGGAAAGCCTTCACAACATGATTTATATATGATCTATTTGTTCACACAAGCCTCCCTCTTACTACTTGTCAAGTTATTTCCCAGGAAGTGAGAATATAGCCATAAACAAGACAGACAAGGTCCCTGCTCCCCTGGGATTTGAATTCTAATGTGGAGAGTCAGAGAAATAAATGCAGAAGAATATTTCTGACAAGTGCATTGAAGATAATAAACACAGTGATACAGAGAGTGTTACTTGGAGCAGAAGGGAAGGAACATATATCAAATGAAGTTTTCAGAGGAGCCATGAAGGTGACTTCTGAGCTCAGATCTGAAAGATGAAAACAAAGGACACTTGCTAAAAAGCAGTTGAAGAAGAGGAAACAGCAAGTGCTAATGCACTGAAGAAGAAATCAACTTGGCAGAAATAGCATGACTAAGATGAAACCTTAGTGATCAGAAGCAGATGGGCAATGGCTAGGGCACATAGGAATTTATAGATTAAAAAAGGAAATTGGATTTTATGCCAAAGGCAAGAGGTCATTGGTGAATTTTAAGGCATAGAATGACATGCTCTTACTAATATTTTTAAAATATCTCTCTTTCTGCCAATGTTTAAGTCCAAACAGACCATCCATAGCAATCAGAGTCTTTACTCTGGCTGGCTAATTGTCTAACCCATAGCACATTAAGTGTAATTAGCAACTTTAACTGTGGCTTAGTTTTTAAAGGCTATTTTGTTTTTGTTTTTCTTTTTAGTCATCATCATAATCATTAGTGTCATCTGTAATTATTAGGGTATTCCTTCTATACTGCTAAAAACTGGATTATTAGTAACTGGAGCTTGACTGGATGTTTGTCCCTCAAAAGATAAGCCAAACCAATGGACATGGACAACAGGAGGATGAGGGCATGAGTAGGGGAGTGGGGGGGGGGGCAGGGAGGTTGGGGGTTAATGGGAAATGAGGACACATTTATAATACCTTAACCAATAAAGAAATTTAAAAAAAGATGGGCTTTAGTACCCTTAATATTTTAATTCTATATATGACACTTTCTTTTTGCCTGTCTATGGACATTAATATTTTATATAAATACAAAGCTGTATTCAAGCTAATATAATACATTTAAAGTTTTACAAAATGTTTTGAATGGCTACTGAAAATATAGGGCTAACTTCACACATCCCCAAAGCTCATACAAAGCAATAAGTTTGAATCAACAAAAAAGTAATTGGCAGGGCAATAGGTTATATACTGATATAAAGAAACGTTACTAAAGATTGGATAGTTTGTTCACAATATCTAAATTCCAGAAATAAAAGATACAGTTCTTTCTCTACAGTTGTCTGTTTTTAATTGAAAAGTTTATCTTTTTTATGGAGTATTCCATTGTATATGTACCACCTTTTCTTTATCCCATCATTCACTGGTGGATACTTAGGTTGTTTCCATGTTTTGGCTATTATAAATAATGCTGCAATGAATATAGGAGAACATATAGCTTTATGAATAAGTGTTTTCATATTCTTTAGTAAATACCCAGCAGAGGAATTGCTGAACCATATGGTAATCCTTCTGTACCATATGTATGGATTTTGAGAGTACTATGCTAAGTGAAATAAGTCAGATGGAAAAGGACAAAAAATACCATTTCACTCATATGTGGAATAAAAAACAAAATGTAACAAACTAACCAAACTAACAAAAATGAACTCATAGAATCAGACAACAGAATGGTGATGACCAGAGAGGATGGAAGGCAAAGAGAGTAAAAGGGATCAAATATATGGTAACAAAAGGAAACTCGACTTCGGGTGGTGTGTACACAATAGAATATACAGGTGTAAAATTACAATTTTGTACACCTGAAAATTATATAAAATTAATGCTCAAATAAATTACAATTTTAAATGTTTAGAGTAAGGAAGAGTTAGCAAAGGATACACAGGTATGAAATAGAAAATAAAATAATGCTAGTAGATCAAAGATGTTTATCTTAAAACTACATAGATGACTATCTATACTAATAAAAGGGTAATATGCTAAATTAGACCAGACATCCTTCTGGACATCCTCCCGGACAAAGCCATGGTAGTGGGGGCTGAGGCAGAGGCAGTTAGGGGCAATGAGGCTGACAGGGGAGAGCAGTTGGGGGTGATGAGGCTGGCAGGCAGGTGAGCGATTAGGAGCCAGGGGTCCTGGATTGTGAGAGGTTACAGGCTGGGTTGAGGACACATTTTGTGCACCGGGCCTCTATTCTATAATAATAAAAGTGTAATATGCTAATTAGGCCAAACATCCTTCCGGACGAATCCAAGGCTGTGAGGGAAGCCTGGGTCCTGGGTGAAAGAGGGAAGACAGTGCCAGAAGCCAGGGGAAGGAAGGCCTACTCTTGCATGAATTTCATGCATTTGGGACTCTAGTATCCTATATAAAAAAAAAGAAAATATCAGGGGACTTAGGAAGTCAGAGAAAAAAGAGATTCCAGGTTATTTTGTTTTGACAATGAAGTGATATATTAATCAGCATTTTCTAAAGGAACAGAACCAGTAGAATGTATATGTATAGATATATAGATATATATAGATATTTATAACAAATTGGCTCACATGATTATGGAGCCTGACAAGTTCTAAGATCTGAAGTTGGTAAACTGGAGGGAGACCCAGGAATGCCAATGTTTCAGTTTAAATTTGAAGCTGAAGCTAGAAAATTAAATCGCTGTCCCAACTCCAAGTTAGTCAGACAGATGAATTATCTTTCGTTTGAGGGAGGGTCTGCCCTTTTGTTCTGTTCAAGACTTTAACTGATTGGACAAGGCCCACCCTCCAGAGAGAGTAATCTGCTTTACTCAGTCTACCAATTTAAATGTTAAGATCATTCAAAAACACCCTCACAGAAACACTCAGAGTAATGTTTAAGGAAATATCTGGACACCCCATGATCCAGTTAAGTTGACATACAAAATTAACCATCACAAGTAGTAATGCACCTTTGAAAGCTCACACCAGAATTTATTTACCAGTTGCTTCTACCAATGTTTATTGATCCCCTGATAAGCATCAGGTCTACTCTAGATGGAGGGATCCAATGAGATGTAAGAAATAATTTTTGTCTTCAGGGCATCATGGCCCTCATACTTAAACTAAATGCAGTGAGACAGTTACCAAAGGGAATGGGTTAGAAGGAGAGAATGAGGTCACAAGCACTGAGTGGGCATTCAAAAGTTTAACTCTAATATTTAGAGAATGGTGATGATGTTATCTTCAAAGAACAGAAAAGCATTCAAGAGAGAGGGAGTGTCCTAAAGGACACATTAGGAAATGTAAGTGGACTGGGAAACCAACAGAAGCCTGATTGGTTGGTAGAAGCCCAAGTGACAATGAGGGTTGTGCCATAAAAGACTTTGTAGTTTTTGCTTGAGTTTTGACAAAATCTTTTTTTTTTTTCAATCACCAACTACTAAAACTTTTTCTGTCCTCTATGACTTTTTAGTATTCATATTCAAGTCATAATTTCTTTTTTGAATGCCTGTTAATTAAGCACCACTCATGTCAGGCACCATGCAATGAGCTGGTAACTTACAGTGAAGAGAAAGAGGTGGCCCTTTCCTCATGAAGCTGAAGGACTCCTAGGGAGGAAAAATATAGACAATCATAAATGAAAATATATGATATTTATATATTTTTATTGATTTCAGAGAAGAAGGGGGAGAGAGAGAGAGAGAGAGAGAGAAAGAGAGAGAGAGAGAAATATCAATGATGAGAGAGAATCATTGACTGACTGCCTCCTACACGCTCCACACTGGGGATCGAGCCTGCAACCCAGGCATGTTCCCTGACTGGGAATTGACCCATGGTCTCCTGGTTTATAGGTTGATTCTCAGCCACTGATCCATGCCAGTTGGGTGAAAATATATGATTTTTAAATGTGATTATTGCAATGAATATAAAGTGTAGACTACCTGGTTGTCAAAGCTAAAGTAAAAATCATGCCTAGACTAAAGCATCAAGAGAGACATGGAAATCTTGGGCTATTTTATCTTAGAGAACCAGTGACACCATCACTAGGGGCCAAACCAACTCACAGTTCTGCTTTAAAGCACACATAAGCCTATGGTCTTGCCCAGGCATATACCTATTATTTTAACTGTCATCTCCTCCTAGAAACAAGAAAAAAAAAATTTAAGTTATTTCTTGACCTCATAATCTGATTCACTCATACATTGTTTCTACCATTGACTAATTTAACCACTCCTTGTCAGTATTGTTGTTTATTTGACATAGAAATCATATCTTGAGTTTATGCTGTCAAAATCCCAGAAGTGACATAAGGAATAAGAATAAGGTTTGTCACAATTTTTTGTCTATAGGCAATTAGATTTTTATAGCATCTTCTTAAAACTAAATGGGAAACACAAATCCTTCAATCGAAATGAGATGAACTCATTTGTTTACCTGAGGATCAAGCTATTTTATATCCCACCCACTTCACTCAGAGGCTCCCAACATCCTCCCCTCAAACAGAAAGCAACAGATGTGTGTCTCCAGTCTTTGGTAAATCATAACCAAAATAGTTATAATTCTGAAAGGGTGAGAAGGAATCAAAGAATCCCAGAAGTAAGATGAAAGCTGATTCGTATCCACCAAGTTCTGGTCCAATTCTCTTGGTTGGCCCATGTATTTAAAACATTTGCAAGCTGCAGTAATTGCAGCCCAAGCAATTTATTGAGGGCTTTTCTTATCTGCCTCGTACCCATAGTCAGGTCTTCCCACTGAGTTTTGCTCCTAGTCCTCCTTTTGGTTGGATCCCAGCCATTATCCTTCACCATCCTGCGTTAATCACACACCTGTTCAAACTGCCTGGGCCACCATCCACTCTGCTTTACAAAGGCCTGCCTTCACAGCATCCTTGCTCACAGGTGGTGACTAAGGCCTTTATAACTTCTGGCTAGCTGAGATCCTCTGTAGAAAGAACAAATAAAGGCTGAAAAGGAAACTAATGTTTGGCAGTGAAAGCTTTTAGTAGAAAAAAAGGTTGTGCACCAGTGGGGTCCCTCGGCCTGGCCTGCGGGATCGGGCCAAAACCAGCTCTCTGACATCCCCTGAGGGGTCCTGGATTGCAATAGGGCTCAGGCTAGGCTGAGGGACCCCACTGGTGCATGATCGGGGCCAGGGAGGGACACAGGAGGTTGGCCAGCCAGGAAGGGACTGCAGGAGGGCTCCAGGGCGTGTCTGGGCCATCTTGCTCAGTCCTGATTGGCTGGACCCCAGCAGCAAGCTAACCTACTGGTTGGAGTGTCTGTCTCCTGGTGGTCAGTGCACCTCATAGCGAGTGGTTGAGCAGCCCTAGCTATCATTAGCGTATTACACTTTGATTGGTTGAATGGCCGACTGGTTGACAGGCCACTTAGCATATTAGGCTTTTATTATATAGGTAAAACATTGAAGAACAAAGTTTTGGCTCTAATTTTGCATTTACATATCACCTATTTTAAGAATACCTAGACATTTAACTATACTATTAATTGAAGATTTTAATTCTAAAATGAGAAAACTCAAATACAGCCAGCAGTTAAATTCAACTAATTGTATTTAATAGGAGTTCTTTGGCTTAGAATGAACACACATTAATTCATTCATCTATTTAGCCATTCATGTATTAACTCACTCAACAAATATGTATTTAAAATCAACTCTCAATAATATTCTATTCTAATTGAAGCCCCAAACATAAAGAAAAAGATTGGGTCTTATTTTCTTATCATATTGGATTTATATGGCAAAGAAAAAAATGTATAATGTATTTTTGAGATCTTTAGGAGAGGAATAAATATCTATTTCTGGTATCAAACAACAGGGTTATAATGGTTTTATAATCTTATTTAGTTATTTATTTATTTATTCATTTGATAAACATATGTTGAAATTCTACTACATATATTGGATAAAGCTAAGTTCCTTTAGAGATAAATAATTAACTCAATATATTATGCTGGAAAGAACAAGTTTAGCATGACTTGATCAGAAAATGTTAATGGGGAATGGACTATTTGTTGCTTTCCAAATACGTGGAGACTTTTCCCTAGGCCATTGGGAAGCACTGAGGATTTTTATGCATGATGAGGAGGTAACCCATTCAGAAGAGACTTTGTCTCCATCAACATATAGATTAAAAGCCTAAATATAACAAATATTTACATTTGTGTCACCATTAAATAGGCAAATATAAATCTGTAAAGGATCAGAAGTATTGGGGAGTAAAACCCAATATTTACATAGCACTTACCATGGCACACAGATTCCTTTTCAGAAATTATGCCCACCTATTAAATCCTTGCAACACTCAAAGGAGGAAGTTACAAGAGAGAGTAAAGAAAATTTCCCAAGCCTCTGAGCCACTAAGTCAGGGGTGGGCAAACTTTTTGACTCAAGGGCCACAATGGGTTCTTAAACTGGACTGGAGGGCCGGAACAAAAGCATGGATGGAGTGTTTGTGTGAACTAATATAAATTCAAAGTAAACATCATTACATAAAAGGGTACAGTCTTTTTTTTTTTTTTTAGTTTTATTCATTTCAAACGGGCCAGATCCGGCCCATGGGCCGTAGTTTGCCCACGGCTGCACTAAGTCATTAAGTACTAGATTTAAAATCCAGGTACGCCAACATCCATGGACTTAACCACCACACTAAAAGGCATTATTGCTACTGTCATTAAATCTTTACTATAGTAATTCTTGCTCAGAGTAATATCAAGTTGTACAGAAAAATGATAATAAAGTTCTAAAATTCTTTCTTTTCTAATTGCATGCTCTACAGATCTTTTTAAATTTCTATTGTTTTTATTTACTTTTTATAATGGTTATATTTATTTTTAAATATATTTTTACTAGAGGCCTGGTGCACAAAAATTGGTGCACTCAGGGGGGTCCCTCAACCCTGCCTGTGCCCTCTCGCAATCTGGGACCCCTCAGGGGATGTCCACCTGCTGGCTTAGGCTAGCTCCTTGGGGGATCGGGCCTAAGTTGGCAGTCAGACATCCCTCTGGCAGCCCGGGAGCCCTCAGGGATGTCCACTTGCCAGCGGGGAGCAGGCCTAAGCTGCAGTCGGACACTTTAGCGCTGCTGAGGAGGCGGGAGAGGCTCCCGCCACCACCGCTGTGCTGGCAGCCATCAGCCTGGCTTGTGGCTGAGCAGAGCTCCCCTGTTGGAGCGCACTGACCACCAGGGGAAAGCTCCTGCATTGAACATTTGCCCCCTGGTGGTCAGTGTGTGTCATAGTGACCAGTCATTCCCAGTCATTCTGCTGTTAGGGTCAATTTGCATATTACCATTTTATTATATAGGATTGATTTCAGAGAGGAAGGGAGAAGGAGAGAGAGAGATAAACATCAATGATGAGAGAATATCATTGATCAGTTGACAGGGATCAGCCCCCACACTGGGATTGAGCCCGCAACCTGGCATGTGCCCTGACCGGGAATCAAACCATGACCTCCTGGTTCATAGGTTGATGCTCAATTACTAAGCCATGCCAACTGGACTGTTTTTAAAAAATATATATTTTTATTGATTTCAGAGAGGAAGGGGGAGGGAGAGAGAGAGATAGAAACATCAGTGATGAGAGAGAATAATTGGTCTGCTGCCTCCTTCATATGCCCTTGACCCAAATCAAAACCTTGCAAAACAGGGAACCTTCGGTCCGCAGGCTGACACTGTAACCACTGAGCAAAACCAGCTAGGGCTGATTGTTTTTAGATCTAATGGTGGGTACCTTCATAATTTTAGACAACATGATTATTGATATTTTAAAATAAAAACAGTATTATTTTTTTGTCACTATGATAGAATGATTTAGCTTTATTAAATGCATTTTGACCATCCTTTGATCCCATTGCGTTTAGCTTTTATATTGCCCCTTTATGACATTAATAAGATACATAAATCCCTGTTTCTTATTCCATAGAATTTATATGGTATCATTTCCCCTCCCCCCTACTAAGATGAGTTGTCACTACTTTTACCTATTACTCATGCATATTCTTCACAGTTCCCTTCTTATTTCTTCTCCCACTTTGCCATTGAAATTTTGCCTTTTTAAGTAATTAACTTTATCAACTTTTACACTCTGTTCTGCACCCACAACCAAGTTGGCCATTATTTGTCCATTGACTGTAGAGATTCCAGCATCTATATGCCTACATTTTTATTACATGCCAGTAGGGGTTTTTTGTGTTGTGTTTTTTTTCCCCTCAAACAGTGCATTTAAATTTTCATCTTAGAAATTTAATCTTAACAACTGTGAAAGCTGAAAGAGATTGTTTCTAGTATCACGGTTAAGTTGATTTTATTCTATAATACTAAATCATATTGTATTTTAATTTGCTTCTATGTAGACTATAACTTCTTGTACATTTTAGTTTTATCATTTCCAATTTTCTGTTCCTTTTCTATTTCATTCTTTTCCCTTCTTTTCTTCTTTTGTTCCTCTCTCTTGTTTCCCTTCCTCTCTCCCTCCTTCCTCCACCCCTGCTCCCTCTCTTCAAATTATGTGCCTGGATACTATCCTGTGAGTTTCCAAATCTCTCATTCAGAGAAGTAGCAGCTACTTCAGGACATTTTTGGGTAGTTTGGGATTCCCCTCTCACTCCCTTTCTCATAGAACACCAATAATCTGGGGACTGGAGGGATGTTCAAAGCATGGAAGAGGGAGGAGATGTGCTAGTCCTTTGTCCACACCTATCCCTCAGCTGAGATGACACAGCCCTGTTTGGTCCTCCTCTCAGCATGTCAGCGGCAGGGCTCTCATCCTGGGTACTGGCGAAGTTCAGACTTCTGCTGCACTCTGTGGTCAGGAAAACTTGGTAGTCCATCCACGTGTGTCTTGAATATCTTCACACCCCCATCGTACTCTTCTATTTCTGAATCAAGCATGAGGGATTCTGTGAAGCTAGACATTAGGGGTTTAGATAGAAATGCTATAAAAATGTCTTCTTTTTTTGAGTTTCCAAGACTCTGTGGGAAATTTATCTTAAGCCCAACCCCTCTCACTTCCCATCCTCCTACGCCCACCCCATGTATCCCTAACCCAACCCCACCACACTCAAGAGTTTGGCTTTAGGGAAGAGTAGACAGCATGAGTACCTTTATCAGACCACTAAACAGTGGATTTATATTTGCCTTTTTTTTTCTGAAATTTCACCTTTCTCCCCAACTCAAAGAATTACCTCCTCTACAGCTAGAAAGACCCAAATACACTCTAATTTCCCCCAGTCTCTCATTGGTCCAGGACTTCAATAATTAGCTTCATTGATTACTCTTGCCTTTCCCCCTTTTTAATCCTGCCCTATGTGTAGCTTTGGGCCAAACTTCTCCTGAAAATGGATTCTTCAAATGAATTCCTGGTGATCTCTAGGCTGCCCGCCAGAAACATCTGAATCTCAGTTCAGACTCAAGCTGGAAAACAGTTATATGGACTAGTAAATTTTACCAAACACTAAATGTACACATTTTTTTTAAGTAAAACAGGTCAATAAAAATATTTTCAAAATTGAACTTGACCCAAACTGATAAATCTTCCTGGTTCAATTCCAGAAATAAAATTGTTTTGATTTTCAACCACATCTCAAGATGTTTAAAGATGAAACCAGTTAAAGACACCTGTATCTATTAGTTCTATCTTCAAGTCTCTGGCAGATTCTGGGCACTGGAAACCCTGCTGTGTTTATGCCATCACTTTTATCTCAGTCCCTCAGAGATAGGCTTTAAAAAGGGCGGGGGAGGGGGCGGGGGGGCAGTTAGAGGATGACTGGGTGGCAGCCTTTCTGTCACCTGGGAGGCTGGGTTCCCAAGAACTACTAACTCCCAAAGGCCCTTCAGAGTAGTGGTCAACCCTCAGGGGCCAGCAAATATCAGACATTTTTTTATTTTCTCTCATTGGAAGAGCATTTAAGTGGGTTGTGGAGGAGCTGTAGTTGTATTTACATTGACATTCTAACAGTTCTCATTAAAATTTAAAGAATCTCCTCAAAATAAGAAAGTACTTATTAGCAGGTATTATATAAATTTTTGAAGTGAAGAGAAAGATGAATCTTTGAAGTGTCTAATTCTTATGCTTAAAAATAGCAAGTACATATTTTATTATCGCTACACATTGCCATACAATAGCCCTTTTGTAATAAATCCTTAGGGAATCCTGAGGAATTTTAAAATAGCATATGTTCTTACAACCTGGAACCATTAAGATCAAAACACAGGAAGAGTGCTGGCCAGGTAATCTTAAAAATCCTTCTAATCTTTTAATGCTTTGATTGATGAGTCTGATATGACTTTGCTTCAAGCTTCATAGGTCCATTGGCTACTAATCAGGTTTAATAAATGTAATTCCATGTGAAAATATTAAGTACTGTAAATTATTACCTTGATGATTTTTAACTAAGTACAACCATAAAAATTTCTGACAGTCTCCATGAGCAGTGGTCATTGAACAAAAGTGTTTCCCAGATGTAATATACCACATCCAATTTACTTAAAATTGTATTTTGAGAGGTTTTCCCAGTTCATATGTAATACAGGATGAAGAGTTAACCAGGCAATGAACAATTTTTATAATTCCTTATAATATAGAAGTTAACAAAGAAGAATCAATAAAGACCATTTATTTTCTAAAAATGAAAATGGAGTTTAAAAAGTAAGACGATAGATCGGTTTTTGATAAATTTACCTTTGATAACTTGATAGCCTATGGGTAAAAATAACCTGACTTTAATAAAAACTTAAGGAATCAATTAACATCCTTAGTGCTTAATGCCACCCGGAGAAATTTCAGAAAAAGATTCTTGAAGATTTTCACAATTTATTTAAGAATGGGGTTAATCACTGCAAGATAAATAAAATTCAGTGCAAAGAGAGTTGTCATAACATAAAATATAGCTCCTGAAAAAATACACATATAATACATTTTGAGAAGATAAGAATGGTGGCTTATAACACAGTTACACAATCTAATTTTTGGAGAGTTAACATCTAGAAAAACTGGCAGTTTCAGTTGCAAGTTTGTTGTACTGTAAGGTTTCTATGATGGCTAATCTTATGTGTTAAATTCATGGGTCCATGGGTGCAGAGATATTTGATCAAATATTGTTCTGGGTATTTCTTTGAGGGTGTTTTTGGATGAGAATAGCATTTGAATCAGTAGAGAGAGTAATAGATTGCCCTTCCTAATGTAGGTGGGCTGCATTCAATCAGGTGAAGGCCTGAATGAAACAAAAAGGCTTAACCTCTTAAAGAAATAGAGAATTTCTTTTGCCTGACAGCCTTTGCACTGGGACATCAGATTTTTGCCTGCTTTCAGACTTTAATTAAAACATTGACTCTTCCTGGGTCTCAAGCCTACCAGCCTTCCAACTGTAACACCATCAGCTCTATCGGTTATCCATTCTTTGAACCATCAGCTCTCCTGAGTCTCAAGCTGGACTATTTACTCTGCAGATCTTGGGACTTGTCAGCCTCCATAATTTCATGAGATAATTCTCTCTCTCTCTCTCTCTCTCTCTCTCTCTCTCTCTCTCTCTCTCTATATATATATATATATATATATATATATACATATATATATATATATATAATGTATATATAAACTTATTGGTTCTCTTTCTTTGGAGAACCCTGACTAATACAGTTTCCATTCACAAGTGTTTACCCCATGAAAATTTACTTTCTCATGATTTTAAAGTAATGCCTAGTGCCATTTGGCATTTACTTAAATTAATATTCACTATGGGTAAAACAAGGTGGTAGAAAGTGAGTTGGTTTTAAAGCCAGATTTAAATTTCTTGCTCTGCCACTAAATACGTAAGTGGTCCTGGGCAGATTATTCTACCACTCTGAAAAGTGTGTTTCCTTGTTTATAAAATAAACATTAAAAAATTAAAATCTGTCCTAACCGGTTTGGCTCAGTGGATAGAGCATCAGCCTGCAGACTCAAAGGTCCCGGGTTCAATTCCAGTCAAGGGCATGTACCTTGGTTGCGGGCACATCCCCAGTGGGGAGTGTGCAGGAGGCAGCTGATCGATGTGTCTCTCTCATCAATGTTTCTAACTCTCTATCCCTCTCCCTTCCTCTCTGTAAAAAATCAATAAAATATATTTAAAAAAATTAAAATTGAAAACTAAACTCCTCCAAGATTGTGTGGCTTAAATGGACAATATATGTGTGTGGTAGAACTTTGTGGATGACCCCAAAAGGTAGGATAGCTCCCTGAGTCCTGCCCATGCACAGCAACTGGTCTGACAGGCTAGCTTTAGTCCCTAAAGATGATAAAAGGCAAAGACTTATGAAAATTAATTTGGCCCCAAATTTTACTGACTTGCTACATTGGTTATTCCATTGAGATGGAAGCAAACCTGAATTAGAGGCAGATGAGACAATGTCAAAGGGCTCTGTTTTAGCAAGCATATCCTTCTAAGGCTGTGTATATTATGTTCCTGGTGAAAGCAAAAGGATTGAACTAAAGAAATGGTAAAGTTTTTCAGTATCTGTAACAAGTGAGAAGCACATCAGCTTACTTCTCCTTCTGTGATCCCAATCTCCACTGCCTGGCCCTGGAGATAAGGGGAGAATATTTGGGAGAAAGTCCCAGGAAAGGTCCCAGGAGTGGAGGGCTGTGTGATGTGGAGCTCCTTTGCTGGGAATAAGTATAAAGAGCAGAGGAAATTTCAGAATGATAAATGCGTTAGTGTGTGTGTTTGAGTGTGTATGTTATGATCAGTACCTAACATATGTTTGTTTGTTTTTTAATCTGGAGTGAAATAGGTTTTTTAAAATTTATCTTTATTTTTTAAAGTATTACAGATGTTCCCCTTGTTCCTCCACACTGACCCCCTCTACCCTCTCCTGCCCCTTCTCCAGGCCTTTACTGCACTATTATCTGTCCATGAGTTATGTATAGGCACATACTAGAGGCCCAGTGCAAGGATTTGTGCACTGGTGGGGTCCCTCTGCTTGGCCTGTGGGGATGTGGCTGAAACCAGATCTCTGACATCCCCCAAGGGGTTCTGGATTGTGAGAGGGTGGCTCTTGGGTGATGCACTCTGGAATCGGGCTCCCTCCTCTCTGGTTCTGGGTGGATCACCTGAGGACCACAGCTGCCAAGCCACTGCAGCTCAACAGCTCCTGTGTTGAGTGTCTACCCCCTGGTGGTCATTGCAAGTCATAGCTACCAGTCAGCGGATCACTTAGGCTTTTATATATAGAGATAAGTTCTTTGGTTAATCACTTCTCAACCCACTCCCCCCTTCCCTCTGAAATATGTCAGTCTGTTGCATACTTCCAGGTTACTCTTACTTAGTAGATCACCTATTTGTTTATCAGTTTATCTTTTTCAGTTTTTATATCCACCCTATGTAGGAAAAAATGTTTTCAGTAATACTTATGAAATAAAACTAATAAAAATAATAGCCAGAAAAGTAATGCACATAGTAAAAAGATTCTCCAATTGAATTTTGCATACATAATTATGTTAGTAAACATAAAGTGAAAAAAATAATTTTTCAGTATAAAAACAAAAATGCACAACTATTTATTCAGTAGTTATGTTTGTTAGGACAGGTTAGGATGAGTGCTAGGGACTGAATATTTGAAAGCCATTCTTCCACATCAATATCTACTCTACCTATGTTCAACGTTTTAAAACACCAAACATGTTAAATTTAATTTTAAATTAATATTAATAAAACACAATAAAACTGGGAGGAATAAAATCAGACAAGTTGCTAAATTTAAAAGAAAGTCTTCTTTTAATAACAAGAGATTAAGAATATCTGAATAAAATATATAGGTATTTTATTAAGTTATTTATAACAAGTGACTGGGACCAAACTTGACCAATATTAATTTTGGCTCATAAAGGCCATCACCAATTTCAATGCTTTGCTGTCATCAATATTAAAATGCTGCTATAACATTTTGAAGCATATATTTATCTTATTGGGGCACTAGACAATAGTTCAGGAAAGTGTTCCTAAAAATGAAAAACAATAATAATAGTAAAAAAGAATAAAAATTGTTGTATTAGTTAAGATCCAATCAGCAGATAAAAACCACACAATAATTTAAACAGGGAGTGTTTGATGTAAAGAATTATTCCCTATAACAAGAAAAAAACCTGTACAGTATTAGAGAGAATCCTAAGAATTACCCTGGTGCTGAGGGAGATTGCCCAAGGAATGAACAATGATGAAAGGTACAATTCCTCAATGCTGGAATTCAGTCCTCATTAGAAAGGGTAAGGTTGTGGTCCCCTGGAAGGCAGAGTGGTTTGCTGAGTTGCCTTGGGTGAAAGCTGGTCCATGGGAAAACTGGAGTCATCCCTTGGGATGCCACTGAAACTCATGGAGTGGGAGTTGCTTGGATCATCCACACACATCCTGCTGGAGGCTGAGAGAGACAGTCCCTTCTTCAGGCAGTCTCTCTTCTTCAGGCAGACTCTCTCCATCACCTCTGCTGACAAATCTTAAAAAACAAGTTGCAAAGGAAAACTATAAAAAACGGTCCAGATCCATTTTAACACAACAGGCCATGGGGGAAGGGGGGGGTTGGTGAGGGAGAAGATTTGGAGCTGACAGGGTATACATTGATTGTTTTCACAGTTATATTTAACTTTCTATTATCTACCTACTAGTTTCCATGTGGACATACGTGCCTACGTTTTCACGAAGTTTAATTTTATTAAAATATAATATACCCCAAACAGCCTATGGACCCATGTGTTTTCAAAAATCTAAATCACACGTCTCTGAGACGGTTGATTATGTGACTCCAATCTTTTAACTATATATTGATTGATGTGTATTTTCTTTTGTTTGAAGAGATGAGGGAAGGGCAGGATGATGGAATAGTTCATATATTACTGAGAGGTTTTTTACTGATTTCTAGCAATAATAATAGTAAACAATTTAACATACTAACTTACTATTTGAAGTATAGAAGTATAACTGCATAAATCAGCTTGCTAAGTACCCTTCCAAAAAATATTATGTCTGCATGTACAGGTCTAGGACTGATGGAAATTTTTCTTTCATGCCTCCAGCACACTTTAGATACATGCTGAGTCATTTAATTGGAATTAGGTGCATACTAAGCACGAGAGATGTCCAGATTCCTCTTATTTAGTAGTTCACCTATTTCACACAGAAGCCAAGTGGCAATTGAGGACAATTGGGGGTCACATAACTAAACTGAAGACCAGGCTCTCAGTACTCACTCACGCCATCATCCACAATGCACACACTCTCATGAGCAGCTGCAGAAGTTGAAAAATGTGTGCAGTTTTCTTTGAAAGAGTTCTCACTAACCTTGTTTCTTTTTCTTTTTTTCTAATCCTCACCCGAGGATATTTTTCTATTGATTTTTAGAGAGAGGGGAAGAAAGAGGGAAAGACAGAAGGAAACATCAATGTGAGAGAAACACATTGATTGGTTGTCTCCTGCACGGCCCCAACCAGGGCCCAGGCCTGGGAGGAGCCTGCAACTGCAACCTGGGTGTGGTGCCTTTGACCAGAATGGAACCCAGGACCCTTGGGTTCACAGGCCAACACTCTATCCGCTGAGCCAAACTGGCTAGGACATAATCTTGTTTCTTGATGAATAAATACCAGCCACAACGAAGTCAATTAATTTAAACTATTGCTTTTATTATAATTACACGGGAGCACAAATAAATAAGCACAAAAGTATTTAAAATATTGTCAATGCACTAAAGAAAACAATTTGTTTTTAAACAACATCTGGTTACTTCAGTAGTATCAAAGTACATTTATAATTACGTTACCTAAAAAACCAAGTACAAAACTTAAGAGAAATTAAAACATCAATGTTTATATTATTATGTATATAGAAATGGCTAACAACACACGAGTAGAGAAATCTGTTATCTAATGCTTATTTGCACATTTTTTTCAGGCACATACCTGACAAGTTTATGAAAAATGCAATATGACATTCAGATTTTTAGATATGGTAAACATGTCATTTTGGAATGGATGGTAAATGGTTTCCTTTAAAAACCCTGTCTTTTAAAAATGTAGTGCCATTATCCACTAAAAAACATATTATTTTATATAATTTTCTTAATAGCTATTTGTTTCAATTTCTTTAAAAGAGCAAGAAAGTAAACATACACTTGCTAAATACGTAAACACATTTTTAGTGCAAGATAACAAGACCTGTGACTTTACTGTGCTTTGATTTGTATAATCACAGTGCACTTTACACGAACTGCTACACTACAAATGTTAAGGAGTTCCAAACCAAAGAAGTGCATACTAAACATTTCCCTATATATTATATACAGTATGTATACTGTATGTGGCTGTATACACGTGTAAATGTAAATGCTTTTAGGGTAGGCGAACCCAGTCACATTTGGGAACAACTGAACACTTCAAAAATTTCGTCATATATACTTGGGAGATAAATCCAACAATATCTCTGTAAAGATGTTTCCCCTTAAATTTGAATTTATATAACACTTGAATGGAAATGTACAGACATTCTTTTTCCAGATTAAACACCTTTGCTATGCTGTGATTGACCCAAATATCAAAAGGTTATAAATTAATCTAAATCCCAAGCAATAGTGTTCAAGTCCAACATAGCAAAACTTGCTATCATCTTACTGATTTTCTGATAGACAGTGGTACATATCCTATGTGCACACATAGAAGCTTACACATAAACATATTTTATACTTAGACATTGACTTTACTATGTTTTAGTAGTTTATTTTGACTGTACATTGGATTTGAAAGAAAAGAGAATACCATATATAAGCACATAAGTGATGTCAAGCACATGTGATATTGTGTATCTTCTTAAAAACAATTGACTTTGTTTTGAGAATATTAAGGATTGCATAATTAAGCTTATTAAAGGCAGGGCCACATCTTTTGAATATTTAATGCCAAATACTTCACAAATTTTTTAAATAACCGATACATAAGTTGCTCAACAGTGAACTGTTAAATGAGTAATGGATTAATAAATTGTCCACATTCTATAGTTAACTATCTTTAATACTATAAGTACCATTTTTCTTTCACTTCCATTGAAGTTTGGGACATAATGAGTTACAATTGCTATTTTATTCTACTTCTATTCCTTCACAAAGGTGAATTATTTCTCATCTTAGATTACTGCTTAAATCATAGGACTCTGCTTATTTTCATAGGTAGCCATAATTAGCTTACAGGCTCTTTTCTATAGGCAAGTGGCTCACTTTAACATGTAAGTAATAGAAAAACTGCATTTTATGTGCACTGTTTAGATGTCTTGTTTAATTAGTTAAAATGATATCCTAACAGGGTTGTTCAGTGTTTTTGACTTGCTCATTAACCTCACTCAAAAGGGTCAACCCAAAAGGTGTGTGAGAATGAGGCTAAAGCCAGAACCTAGTAAGAAAAAGGTTTCTCTCCTCTCCAAAACAGTCAAAGAAAACTTTCTGGAACCTCAGTGTCTCTGAAGTTCCGGTGTCATTATTTTGAAAAATGAAGTTCTGTCTGGTTGTATTTACACAGTGGCTATGTATTTGAAGGTGTGTATTCTGTAAAACTACAAATGTTAACCTCCCACTGTTTCATTTGTTTCACTCTCCCAGCAATTTTATATGGGAGGATAGCAATGCTCATTGACACAGATCAGTCACTTTTCACTCCACACTTGCTTCGACAGCATGAACACAGGGCAAGCGGGGTAGTGTTCCCATAAAGAACTCCTAAGAGACCTCCAAGTGTGCTGGCTACTGGGACTGGGCAGAAATTCAGGATTTGATTAGTCTCTTCTCAGCTAGGAAGTTTCTCACATATAAAAGCATCTGGCTGACAGCCAATAAAATTCTGTGTCTCTAAAATTTGCTATGAAAAGACCATGTTTTCATAGGTCTGAGCGCTTTCCACCTGCTAACCATACCAGGATAAGATCTGTTCTTTGGCACTGAGAAAAAGATGAGCATTGCCATTCAATGCTGTTCTGGCTGAAGGTGGATTTTTGTCATCTTCTAACCAAATTCATAGACTAAAGTGTCCTAATTGATGACCATGAGAAAGTAAGCTTTTTTTCTTTGTCCTATCCTCCTTTTCCCTCCACATAAAGAAGCATATACTAAGAGGAAATCCATTATAGATTTGCTATTGCCATACAGGCTAAGCCAGAGTAGACAGTGGGATAGGCACATAGTAACAGTTCTTGAGCCAAAATCCATGAAACCACTTCTCCAGATCTTTCCATTACTTCCCATTGAAAGCAAGATTGAGAGAAATTAAATGGAAACCATTGCCTAAGATCAGAATTTCAAACAAGTTACCTTTCTAGAAAATAACTTATTTTAAAAAGGAGTATCTGATGTCCAACCAGTGTTGCTCAGTGGTTGAGCATGGAACCAGGAGTTCACGGTTTGATTCCTGGTTAGGGCACATGCCCTGGCTGCAGGCTTCATCCTCAGTGTGGGGGGTGCAGGAGGCAGCCGATCAATGATTCTCTCTCATCATTGATGTTTCTATCTCTCTCCCTCTCCCTTCCTCTCTGGAATCAATAAAATGTATTTAAAAAATAAAAATAAATAAAAAGGAGTACGTGAAACTCGGCAACAGCGTAAGTTGGGCAGAATAAATGGGAATGGCTAAATCCAGCCCAAATCATGTCAGTACCCCTGTTTCCTTCTTGACAAATGGCCAGCATTAAAAAAGCCTTCTGCTTAAGTCAGACTAATATGGAGAAGATCGGCATCTGAAAACGTGCTTACACATGTTACCTAAATATAAGTTCCAGGGAATTATCCAATCATGACCCTATGGAGCCTGAATATAATAAATAAACCAAGATCATAATCAAGATGCTAAGAACTGATGTCTTATGTCTGATTGATTGGCTTGAGTGTATGTGGTCCTAATGACTTGAATCAGTATAACAACTTGGGTTATTAATACATTTTATTTTAATTATGATTTTATCTTAACACATTTTTATCACTCAGATTTGTGTCCCATGAGTTATTGGGTTTCATAACTGGTGAAATATGGCAACAAGGTTTATTTAAGCTCCTTAAGATCCCTCCAAGATTTCCTGAACTTGTGGTTCTGCTTTTTTTTTTGTTTTTACCACCTCAGGTATACAAGCAAAACCTAAAACTTTAGAAAGCATTTTATGTACACAGTTCTCCCACTGAGTCCTCATTCACGCACACATAACAAATACACATGCTCCCACTTACCTTTTCCTTATTTTTTTTTTCAGAATTCTAATTGGACATCAAAATATACATTAATTATAAAATCTTAAAAAATTATAAGATTTCAAAGGCTTGAAAGGAACTATTACTGATAAAGTATTACTAGATTTTTTAGGAATATAGATTACAAAAGTTCCCTAACTCCTGCTATATTTGGTTTTATTGAGCAACACTGCACTATTGCTGTCAAAACCCTTACAAGGAAAACCACTATGACAATAACTTCAAACACATACCTTGTCTCTCAGAAATATAATACTCAATTGATTGTTAAAGAACCACATACTGTCAATTTTAAGAAGCATAAATAGTAATTTAAATATACAAAATATATGTGATAGTTGCCTTTTTATTCATTTGTGGCAATATTTATATTCAACTAACAAGCTATTTTTAAAAGATATATATAATTTGTTTAACTTAAATTTTACCACCTCATAAAATTGAATCCACCCCGTCCCCGATCCCCTGCATTTCCTGTTTCTTCCTTGAAAGAAAATGAAATAAATAAGTGGTCATAATTCTTTGGTCACGGTGTCATAATTAGTGGGAATGGGTGTGATACTCATGCACAGAAGACTGTGACCCAAAAATGTGGTAATAACTAGGGTGAAAAAATGTACAAGAAATACCATTTCGTTAATAGACCTAAATTTTGAGGAGGATTGACATTTAGTGTACTAAAATCTGTAAACGCACCTGGTTAAATATTTATTTCTCATCTTCTTGGGGGGGGGGGGGGGGGAGAGGGGGAATGGGGGAGGGGACAAACAGACACATGAGAATTTACTTAGAAATAGTGATTACAGTGGCTGCAATGCCACAGGTCCCAGCTTCTTGAATGCCATCTCACTATTTATTTAACTTTTGATTCCTTGTTGCTTCCCTTGTCACAGTGAACCCTGGTCTCCTCCAATCAGATCAATGATGCAAGGATGGGCATCCCTAATGTCATTTCTGAAGGAAATTTTTTCTGCTGGGATGTCCGAAGATATCCTAATAACTTTATGTGGAGTGTGACTAACCATTGTTTAGTATCAAGATGATATTCAATAGAAATTCTTAGAAAGCCAGTGTAGCAAAAATGTCGGTGTCGATGTAATGTGAACATCCAAATTAAGCATCGCATTAAGCATCACACTCACATGCATTCCCTGTCAAACTCTTAAAAACATATGAAACAACATGTGTTCTTAATGACTATGATATTGAACTTATGCTTTACTAGCACCAGATCATATATTGTGTGATTGAACATGATTTATAGCTGTGAGCTCTTGTACAGAAGACAAATATGGGCAGAAAAAAGTAGTTTAACTGCAAAATTAATAATAAAAGGCATCAAGGGATTACATATATAAAAGAGAAGATAACAAACCAGTTAATACCAAAATTATATCATATAGTAAAACTCTTGATATTTCTGTCATTTATATACGTATATTGTGTATTATTTCAGGTGTCACCCATAAACTAGTAAAATATGTACATCTTAATCTCTTCCTGGATTCAAAATAATCCGTGATAAATAAGTGTGCCTTAATTGCAAGGAAATATACATTTTATTTTGCACTTGCCATGAGTAAGCGCAGCTTCCCATGAGTTTTCCAGGGAAGTGCTGATGTTCCATTCCAACAGAAAAGATACTGAACAGTTACTTAGCACATGATGAGTCGACCTCCCTCTTCACATTAAGTCATGTGGAGCTCACGCCATCCTGTACACAGTCATATGGCAGTATCCCAGAATACCGTTTGCTGTTTAGAATAGGGTGGAGGGCTGTATTTCTTTGCACCTGCATTCTTCTTCCAGCTGGGCAGGATAGGCATGCTATCCTGTTTGCAAAGACCCTTTTCCGTTTTCTGTCTAGCCTTTATTTCCTTGCACAAGCAACGCTTTTTCTCAATCATCTCAAGCATTGTATGGTCTCCATGAACCCACTGCATGCATGCCACCTAGCAAAAAAGAAAGAGTGAATACAGAACAAAAAAATGGAATGAAAGCAGGTTTTTGTTGTCGTTTGCACTGTGCTAGTAGTTGTTTTGAAAAATGTCAGCTGCTTGAATGTCTTACAAAGCAAAATTAAAGTATGGAAACTATAAATACATTTTCTACTTAAATTAGTAAACATTGTGATATTATTAAACAACTAGAGGCCTGATGCACAAAATTTGTGCAAGAGTAGGCCTTCCTTCCCCCGGCTGTCAGCACCGGCTTCCCTCTGGCACCCGGGACCCGGGCTTCCCTCTGGCTGCCGGCTTCATCTGGAAGGACGTCCGGAATGATGTCCAGAAAGATGTCCGGTCTAATTAGCATATTGCCCTTTTATTATTATAGATAACTTAGGCATAAATATTTTCCAATATATTGTAAAAGTCCACTATATAGAAATAAAACTGTTTTTATCCTTTTAAGCAATTTGCCAAATATTTTATGTTGACTCCATTGTCTTCTAGGTCCCAATATGTCTATGTTTTATAGATTTTAATGAACATTTCCATTCTTGAAATAAAACATTTGCTTGTTTATAAATAGCATATAGAATTAAAGACAGCAATGTAATTAAGCCATTAATCCAGGATGGGGAAGTTTCCACTTAATTATGTAGCAAATCTACTTTATAACTAGAAAGGGTTAAATAGTTCACTTGGAGTTTCTGAATTTGATGTTACAATTTTGGCAAAATAATCAGAGCAAATACTTACCTATTGCTTACTCTATAGCATATCCCATTCTAGCATAATTCATTTATTCCTCACAATGATGATGCTCTGAAGAAAGTACTATTTATTAATCCACAGTGGTAAGTAAAATGAAACAGAGAGATATAGTAACTTGACTGAGGTCACAGAGCCAAGGAATGGCAGTTAAGATTGGAACCCCAAAGTTCATCTCCAACACCATGCCTTTGACAACTACACTACACTGACTCAATATACACAGAACTGAAAAGGATTCGGAAGGTAAATTAGCACAATGCCCTCATTGTACTAAGATGAGGACGTTAAGACTTCAAAAAGTTATATCTTTACAAAAGCCAAGCACATAGGTTTTGGTGTGAACAAGGCAATAACAAATACCTAATCTTTTATGGAGAGGGCAGGACCGAGAGCTAAAGGACCAGGATCCAGATCTCAGGTGTGTCGAGTTTCCTCTATGCACTCCACTTATTGGCTTCTCTATCTGAGGAACTGAATTGATAATATCTCAATTCCAGAAGTGCTGTAAGGATTAAATTGCATAATAAAAGTGAGGTGGCTTTTTATTTTTATTTATTGATTGATTGAGAGAGAGAGAGAGAGAGAGAGAGAGAGAGAGTGAGAGTTTGTTGTTTCACTCATTTATGTATTCACTAGTTGATTCTTGCATGTGCCCTGCCTGGGGATTGAACCCACAACCTTAGCATATTGGGACAATGAGGGCTGAAGTCACTTTTGAAAACAGTAAGGTATTGCTCAAGAATTATTATTTTAATACTGACAAATACCTAGTTTTCCACACTTGCTTTCTGCCAAGCATGTGCAAAGAGCTCTATATGTGTCACATTAAACCCTCCCAGATCCATTGAAAGTTAGGATTTATCTACATACCACAAATGAGCAAACTGACTCAGAAAATTTAAGGCACACTAGATCAAGGTCACAGCTCATTAGTTGTGATATAGACATATGATATGTTTGACTGTAAAATTAATATTCTTTCTACTACATCATGCTCTTATCCCCTGGATATTCTTTAGAAATTATAATAATAACTATTGTTGTATGTACTACTGTTCCCAGATGCTACTCAGAATGCAAATATATTTATGGCTTTATGAGTCAGTAAAAAAGTGCTTATCAAATAAAACAAAATCAAGCAATTTAGCAGAATCCCCAAAATAATACTCTTAGATAAAGTTCTTGTATGTGCCTAGCTTAATATAAAATTCCTTGAAAGGATGAGCTGTATTTTATGCCTTTTGATGTCCTCTGGCTCCTAGCTCAGGACCTTGAACATGGGGGTTCACTTTCTAAATGCAGTCCTATGTGTTTGAAGAGTTAATATAACGAACAGGCTTTTGTCCCAATAGGAGATTGCCAAAGCTGCTTGGAAATTTTTCAAAAAGGTTATGATATTTTATGAATTAATAATCTATGCAATAAAAATACAGTAACTCTAAAATGGTGGAAATACAAACAAAATTTATTATGACAATAAACTGTTATAAATGGAATTGGTAACACCTGATTCCCAGAAGGTAGGCCCCAAATCTCATTCAGCTCAGTAGCCCCAACATGCTGAACAGTGATTGAGCTCTCCGAAAAAATTTTATGCATGAATAGATGCCAACATCACTAACAGTTTCTGTTGCCTCTTAGAAAACACGAAGGGTAAGATATTTATAGCACTTCTTCAATATTTGCATTGTATTTACTGCTCCACACAAACATTCACTCATTTATTACTTATTTTTTAATACTTTAGGCTGCAAATTATTATATGTCACTGCAAAATAATTTTCCTGGATTAATTCTCACACCAATATATTTCACAGTTGTCATAATATTTCATATGTGCATAACCATATCACCTTACCTATAATAAGTATGTGTTTTTAGTCCATGAGAAGTTTATGCTGTATAAGTATGTCAATTTGTTAAGAATAATCTACTCTTTAAAATCTAAAAAGAAGTTTAAGAGTGTAGTTATAAGGTATAGTTTTTTATATTATTTACATTTTTACTTTAGAATACTTATATATTCATTTGGTTGATTTCGTTTAAAATATTAATAGAAGAAAAGTAACCACTTTTTCTTTTTCAGACGACCCTGTCATATTAACCTATTCTCTTTTGGTGGCCAAATTTCAATACAAATTCCACAAGAAAGCATAGTCCAACCCATGAAAGAGAGATACTAGTAAACATTTTAAGAATTCAAAGACAGGTTGTTAGAAAGTAGCCAATTACATTTTTCAACATTTTAAATATTTTTACAAATATATCAAGTGTGATACAGAATTTACTTTTAAATATTACATATTTTTTAAATATTATTTCCTGGAGGGTACACTTACTTTTTAATTCACCCAAGTTGAACTCCAATGTTACTACTATGGCCATTTATGTGGCCAAATCCTCTAAAATGTGTCTAAAAATTACATTTCATTCTGATAGTAAGATGTTACTCTTTAATTCATTTATTTAGACAAAATAAATAGTATGTTTAGAAATTATATGAAGTGTATTAAGAATAATACCCAGGAAATATTTCAGACTTTCTTTTTTTTGTTTTATTATCAAATTCTTCATATCCAATTTAAATTTAGCCATAAAATCCCATTCGACTTCCCCCTGGAGTTAAGAGAACTCTGGGAGTAGATTTACAACTAATTTGAAACTAAGCCCAGAAAATAAACTCTTATAGTTTAGCTATTTAATCAAGTGGCCTTGTTTCTTGTCTTTAATCCAAATGTGTTTATTATGTACACCATGAAGGAATGAAATAAAAACATACACAGGCAAGTAAGTATACCTTGAGAGGCAATCACAAACAATTGTTCAATTAATATTAACACATATCTCTTGGACAAGATTTTCATATTAACATGATTCATCAGAGGCAATATTCTTGACTCATAAGTCCATAGACATAAAGTCAAATGAAGCTCTTCCTCAAGGAGATGAAAAATAGATCTACACCCCTTAAGAATAGGCTACACACTGACTTCTTTCCAAAGAGCACAGCATGAAAGGGGGAACAGAGTACCTTCATAGCCGAGAAACCTGGCAGACACAACCTACCCCACATCAGGTGATCAACAGTAACAAGTGATATTGAGAGTATGCACCCTTGTTGATGTGTTGAGAAATTCATGTTAGCTCTGTGGTCTTCTTCTCGCAAACCACAACTCCATATAACCATGAGAAAAACACCCAACATACCTAACTGGAAGGATACCCTACAAAATATCAGTCCAACAATCCTCAAAACACTCAAGGTCATACAAAATATGCAAAGTCCAAGAAGCTGTCACAGTCTAGAGAAGGAAAGGAGATATGCTGACTAAAATTAATTGATGTGGCATCCTATAAAAGGAAATCCAAATAAATTACTATGTATGGGCTTTAGCAATAATTCATCAATACTGATGCATTAGTTGTGACAAATGCATCACGGTAATGTACCATATTAACAATAGTGGAAACTGGGTGTGAGGTATACAGAACCCTCTGTACATTCTTTGAGATATTTTTATAAATTTAAAATTTTATAAATTATATATATATATATTAAAATCACATTATAGGACTCAATTCTTTCCAAAGAATATATAACTGTAGCTTTCATTCTTTAGATGGAAAAACATAGTGTAATAGAAAGAGTTAAATGACTTTGAGATCTCGATTGTTTTGTGACATTCTAGTAATATATATCTCTGAACTTGTAGGTACTTTATACAGATATTGTATACATATATTTCATATATACATATACTTACGTATACTTTATAGACTTCACATATATATATTTCATGTATACTGTACATACTTTACATGTATATTATGTCAATTGGCACATCATTCTTCACATGGCTGTAGGAAGCAGAGAAGTAAAATGTGCAAAGAGACTGAGAAACTGTAAAGTCCGATACATTGTTAATGACTTGTCTCCTGGTCCTTCCACCTCTCAGGAACAGCACAAGTAAGGAGTCTTGAAATTATTTCAATAATTAATTTCCCTAAAAAATAAACTAAGTACTTCCCAATACCAAGTAAACACCATCCAGAGGACAAAGGAACAGTAATATTGTCCAAAAATAAATCTACATAGTATTTATTTAGATTATTCAATTTTCCAAAATATGTAAATAATAAAGAGAAAAAATATACTGAAATAAGCAGTTGGAGCATTTCAGTATTAAAAATGATACCAGACTAGAATTACTACAAGCATGCTTGTCTCTGTTGGCTTTGACTTTCTTTTTGAAAAATATATTTTATTGATTTTTTACAGAGAGAAAGGGAGAGGGATAGAGAGTTAGAAACATTGATGAGAGAGAGATGAGAGAGACACATCGATCAGCTGCCTCCTGCACACCCCTACTGGGAATGTGCCCGCAACCAAGGTGCATGCCCTTGACCGGAATCAAACCTGGGACCCTTCAGTCTGCAGGCTGACACTCTATCCACTGAGCCAAACCAGTTAGGGCTGTTGGCTTTGACTTTCATGTCCCATGAGGTCGCATATAAACAATAATCCTTCATTCAGAGATTTGGAAGACAGGGGCAATATCAAGCATGTGCCTTGTTGGCCTCAGAATAAGTTCAGCTGTGAGCCTTGATAGTTGTGAATAAAATGTAATGTCTTAAACAATAGACACGCATCAATATTAATTTCCAGGTGCTCTGAGGGGAAAAGTCTATCAGTTCCATGCTCTCTCCTGTGCCAACTTCTCCCACCTGGATAACCCATTTTAGGAGAAATTATCATTTTCAGCAAGTGAGGAGGGGGGTGCGGGGATGTAAACTTTAATCTGGCTGAAAATGAAACAGGAGTTACCAAATTTCACTGAAATTTTCCCTTATCCCACAGAAAATGTATCCAAGAAATGGCATGAAGGCCAACTGGTGTGATTCGAAAAGGGGAAGCCACTTCTTCAAGAATTAGGGGAGACGGCAAGTCACCTACATCAGGGCTGTCCCTATCATTAAGGGTCATGAGGCTAGCCAGAGGTGTTAACACTCTCACTGAAAATGTTCTCCCTCTCCCATTTAGTGGGCAGAGAAATTGATTCATTATTAACCAAAAGTACATAAAGAACAAACATATAAGCACCACGGCTTTTTTACAGAGATTGTCAAGGTAACAGACAGAGATTGACAACATACAACCCAGTTCCCAAATACCACTGCCTGTTTTTGCAAGAATTTTTATGGTTGGGGGGAAAAAAACCAAAATACTATTTTGTGACACATGAAAATTATATGAAATTCAAATGTCAGGGTATATAAAGTTTTACCTAGCACACAGACATGCCCATTTGTTGATGTTTATGGCTATTTGATGCTATTGAGTTTAGTAGCTGGGGCAGAGACTATAGGGCCCACAAAGCCTAAAGTATTTACTGTCTTCCCCTATACTGAATAAGTTTGCTAACCTACCACGTAAATATCATTCACCTTTAAAATATGTATCTACTAAAACTGCCTGATTGAAGACAAAAAAGGTAGTGTCACTATTGGTATTATAAAAAGGGCTCTGAAACTAAACCCAGAGCACTGATTTATATGCCCTTATATATTTTTCATATCAAATTTGGCTCATTAGATAAAGTATAAAGAGGAGACCTTAGATTTCAAATCAGCTCCGACAATTAGTGTAGACAAATTATTTGGCATGCTAACTATACATTTTATGATTCCATCATTGTAAGGAAATAGAGGTGCTGGATTTAAAGAAATAAGTGGATAACCTGGCTTAAGTTCTCTAGATTAGGGGTTTGGCCAACCCCTTGTTTCAATAACCCTGCAGTGGTTTTTTGCTCCATAGAACATTTGTTTCAAAAACTTTTTTTAAAAATAATTTTTGTGAATTATTTTTCTTTTATTTTCCAACTATATTTTGAAAAGGAGTCAACTTTATATAATATAGACCCTCAAAAATCCTTTTGAAATTGACAAAACATTGAGATGGAAGGGTTATAATTAACTGAATGGGTCAGCAAATTCACAATCATGTTATTACTTAATTGTCAAATAAAAAGTGATTAGATCCATATTATTTGATCATTACACAGAAAAAAAAAGTCTTTTGGTTTGAATGAATAAGGCTTTCTCTTTGTATTGGTTATATAATAATTGATATTTTGAAAGCACATACAGGTGACCCAATAACATAATATTTTATATGGCAAACATTTAAAAGGCCCACTTAAATAATCCATATGACTTTATAATTATTATAAACACCACTTATTGAACTTTTAAAAGTTTATGCTTATTGAACTTTTAAAAGCATAAATCCAAAGCCAGAAAGATGAGTGGACACTTAAAGATTTTTTCCCCTTTTTTATCAAGGTCAGAATGAAGCTATTTGAACAGATAACGTAAGCATGCACATTTGGTCCTGGCTTTCAACCTCACTTTTGTGATGTTGTACAAGTTATTTACCATTTTCTCATGCCTGGGATATTATGAGAATTAAAGATTATGTAGGAAATGCCCCTAACTTTTAGACATTGATGATATTGCTTGAAATAATAACACCTTTGGTATAGCTTTTGCTTTTAGCATAGATTTTTGCATTATTTTTTCACCTTTAAGTCTGATATATTGATTAAATATTTTAAAGTATTCTCATATGATCCTTGCTCATTTATCAGCAATGTTGACTCAGAACCTATGTTTTATGAAATAATTGTTAGACAAGTTTACACCTGAGGCATGTACTGGAATTGTGGTGTTTATTTCACTTCTAAATTTAGCTTTTAGAGATAGATATATTGATAACATGAGAAGCATGTCTTCAGTGCAGAGTTGCTTTTGAATGTAACACTATGAGCACATATTAACTCCCTCCCTTCTTTTTCTACATGTTAAGACCCCCCTCCTCAGTGTGCCACCTCTGATCAATTACTAGACATGTAATGAAAAACATTATGTGTTGGTATTTTAGACCATATATGTTATTTGTTTTCACACATCTGTGCTTGCTTGCATGATCAATTATGTAAAACTCACCCATCAAAAGATTTTAAACATAAATTAGTAAGTCTTACAATTGCATGAATATAAAGACAAATTAGAGTTTCAAGTTCACATAGCTTGCTCATTTTCTCTGTCTGAAAAATGAAGAAAATACCTAACTCTTCGATTTTAAAGTGATATCCTTTAATCAAGCCCTGGGTCACAAGTCACTTTCAAGGGCAGATGTTGGTTTTAACTTCCCTGCTAAGCAGTGACCATTACAGCTGATGCCAAGGTCTTCCAACACCATCCCTCTTTAATAACAACAATCCTATTTTTGTGTGCATGTTTTATTTCCGTCTTTCTTAGGAGACAGTAAAGGTGGATACAATGGATAAAATGAACTGGTTTTACCACTTAGTTGTGAGATCTGGGCTAAGTTGCCTAACCTTCCTGACACCTTGTTTCTTTATCTGTAAAATGAAAACAGTAAGACCTCATGTTTGTTGGGAGGACTAATAATTTAGATCAATTACAAAGTAGACACAAAAATATATAACTCCGCTACTCCCTGTAGATTGTAAGTTTTTTGAAGATGGGGCTCTGTTGTTAATCCTCACTCCTTAGCCTTCAGCACAGTGGAAGTATGAAATAGATGTTCATGGAATGAATGAAAAAATAAACAAAGAGAAAGACTAGAAGTGCAATGCTCTCTGAGTGTTTTCAGGAAAGGAGCTTGAAAAGGATTCAAAGGATTCAAAGCCTTTGAATTCTGTAGTCTCAGAATTCTTAGCCCTTTGACTCAGGTTCAATGACAAGCCTGATGCTCCCTAAAGCTTAGTATGCATTCAGCCTTTCTTGAGAGTTGGCTGAAATGTGAATTCTTGGGCATTATGTGAGTATATGTGTTCATGTGTGCCTGTGTATGTGCACATGGTAGGCTTCCAGACAGCCTTCAAAAAAAGGTTTTTATATTTGTTTAATGAAACATAATGATTATTCAGTTTGATTGCAAACAATACAGTAATCCCCACACATACTTATGCTTCTGCAAGAATATTCACAAGTATGGTGAGATGTTAGTCTCTTGATTGGGTGGCACAAAAGTGTTAGCTTACTGAATTGCATTAGGGGGAAAAACCCAAGACAAAGGCTGTATAAGGGCAAAAGGTCATGCCTAGTTTTCACACCACCATGAAAGAAGATGTTAATTGCAGCAAACCGTCATTTTACAAGTTCCTGGTGGAAGCACAATTTTTAAGAATAAAATTTCAACTAGAAAAATGAAGGTTTTAAACAATTAAAATTCAGCACATTTGCCTGTAACAAGATGACCACTAAATGCACAAGCAAATTGTCAAAATAGCATGTTAATTTTGTATCAACAAATGCAAATTGGCAGTTTAATATGATTTAGCCCACGCTTTTCTGGTGAAAAGACCAGGATCAAACCTCTCTACGCAACAATACATTGTCCATCCAGATGGGAGCAACATGCTGTTTGCATCTTTATACATGCACACAAAGCACACACACAGATGTAATACATGGATTCTTCTGTGTAAAGAGAAAAACGCACTGACTGAGAAGAAATAGTTGATTTTTGATATAACTCTCAAGTGTCTGAAATTGCCTTAAAGTTGCTGCATTAAAATTTGTATAAAGTTGTGAAGGACATCTAATATAAGCATTACTGATATGTGACATGAAATATGACATCCATGTATCAAAATGCAGCATGGAGCTTTTCAGAGGAATGATGTCCAAATACAAAAATATATATATATATCGTGTCTATTTTCCCTAGTACTACCATGTGTAATCTTAAAAATCATTATGTATATGTGTACATGTATATAGGTATACATTCTTGATTTGGCTTTTATTATATTATTAGGAAGTGTTTGCCCTTGGGAAGTAAAAAGGCTGTAAGAAAATTGTGATACATTTTTCCCAATAAAGAAGACATGACATATTTCTCAGCAATTAAACCTAATGACTACAGATATAATTTCAGCTGTTAATTGATTAAGCTAATTGTTTGTAATAAAGGAAGATAAAAAACCTCTTAGCAGGTTTCAGAATTAATTTATGTTTTTAAATGAACAAGGAGTTTATAAGTAGAATGCCTTAAAGAGACATTCCCTAAAGGAGCAAACAGTATTACAAGATAAAATTCAATTACAACACATGTATTGATGTTTTCCACTAAGTATATTCTGTTAATCACTTACATTAGCATTAATTTAATTTCAAGTTTAATTTTATTACAAAATATTGGTTTTTAATAGTGCATATAAACTTGACCACAGATAAATTAGGAAGAGGCACATTGCAGTAAACATTTGTTTTATCTAGCAAAAGAGAGAGAGGCAAGCAGGATATTATAATCCTCAAGGAAGAAACTTTAATAATAATCTCTGGAGCAACTAACAATCTTCTTTAGTTCTTATAGCTTTGAATATAGCTGGGAAAGTACATGGAATACATTTTTTTCTCCAGCATAAGTGCATTGCCCTATATGAACATAACATTGCTACAGAACCAGAAACACACTGGCCATCCAAATGATTCAGTTCTGAAGCAACTTTGCTATTTACTAATTTGGGGCAAGTCACTTCACTTGCCCGGGCCTCAGGTTAGAAAAGACCAGAAGGCATGAACTGTGGAATGCAGGGCTGAGTCAGGGTTGCAGTTGTATTTTGCATAAAGTACACAATACTTAAAATTTTTGAACCGATGTAAAAAAACACACAAATAATTAAATTATGAGAGAGAGAGAGAGAGAGAGAGAGAGAGAGGAGAGGGAGTAAGAGGTAAGAGGAGGCAAAAACATCTAGATTTTGGCCTTTCTTAACCAATAGAGAAGCATGGGGCCTGGGACAGCAATGGACTGGAGCTGAGTTCCTTTGCCCTCTTTCAGTAAGTTTGTCTTTCCAGTTCAATCTGGTCGCCATTGTCATTCATTGCTGATGCAAAGTGCCACTTGCCATTTTTCATTTCACTGGTAATGCAACTTTTTCTATAATAGGAAAATACGTTCTGTACTATGGACTCTATCATTTCCAGTGCCCCCCAGGTGGCTGCTGGCACTAAGGGGTTTTGCTTCCCTAACTGCTCCATCTAAGTTCATGTCCTTTCCTTCTGTGGTTCCAAGTCCAGCTACTGTTACTTAACCCCTGAGACCTTTCATCCCAACTCAAACTCAGCACTTACTGCCTAGGAATCAAAATAACCTTTGTAATGTTGACCATATATTAATTGGACTTTTAGTGTGACTAGATTTCCTCAAAAGAAGCTGGACTTTTTTTGCCAAATTTATTCAGATCTTCATTGGGTCAATGTGGAAAGGCAGGAAGAAATGAACACTTTGTATGAGAAAACCAAAATCAGCTTAGGAGCAGCAGCTTATTGTAGCCTGTGATCAACCAAGTCAAGAGGGCAACACATGGTCCCTTTCCTTGCCGCCTTGAGGTCCTCGGTCTTGGTCTCGCTTTC
Source organism: Myotis yumanensis (assembly GCF_028538775.1). NCBI lineage: Eukaryota > Metazoa > Chordata > Mammalia > Chiroptera > Vespertilionidae > Myotis > Myotis yumanensis. Next base: position 26,678,607 of record NW_027223759.1, on the reverse strand, counting down.
TTCCCTCCTGCTTCCCAGGCTGTTTACTTATTGCCAAAGAGTATATCCCTTCAAGCAGCAAAAAACAAGGGGCGACAGGCTCACCTAACTGTTGTCTGGGAGAGGCAGGTCCTCTGTGCAGTGTTCTGTGCTCAACGGAAAAACTAAAGCCTTCCATCCCAGTGGGATGGCTTAGAGTGCCATTTTCCAGTGATTTACCTCCTACTTTTAAAAAGGCTTCTGAGGAGACATACATGTCTAATTAGGGAAATGCCCAATATCAATGCTGAGATTTTCTCTTTACACCAGTTTCTAAATGAGTGTGTGGGTTTGGAACTACAAAACACACCTACCCTTTTAACAGTCCAAATAGTCCATTTCCCATTTTCAGGGAATAGAACTGCATTGGAGGGACATTGAGAAGGTTATAAAATGCTTCAGATTTCCACTTCATAAAATTAAAATACTAGCCTCTATAAAAATATGATTTTGTGGGGTCCATGAAATATACCATAGCCTTATAATAAAGTTCTATAAATATAAGATGTTATCTCTGTTATTTAAAGATTTATGTTTCCCATATAATTCCTTGGATTAAAGGATTTTGAAGCTCCTGAGAAAATGAGCACTAGAACTCTAGAAAAATACAAATTATTGCTGGTAGAATAATGCAGGGAGCAATGCCATAGTTGGCAGTGATATTAAGACGGACTCTAAGAAAGAGTTGCAAACCCTCCTTGCTGGTGTAATGAAGTCCCAGAATCAGCTCCACACTCTTGCTCTCTCTAAGGAAGGACCTTAAGAGGGCTAGAGTTTTTTTCCATAGTTCTAAATTTGAGCAACAGTGTTCTCTGCTCAAAATACCTATAGAAAATAAGGAAAATACGTCGTTGTTTGGCCAAACTTCGTGGAAACAACTTTTAGAGGTTTCCATTCACATTCTGATTGGAACTTTTGAAGCTTATAGTGGCTGTACTGAGGAATCCAAGCATTCATCAAGTGTGGCAGGGTCTAACACAAAGGAAAGAGCCAGGAGGTCAACTGAACGTCGCAGTGTGGTAAACACTGTGCTAACAGCCTTATACACCATCTCATCTCATGTCTCCCTCCATATTCACTAACACAGTTGTGAATGTGTCTCTACTACAGGTGAACACTGAGGTTCCAGAGCTGGGTGGTGAAAGACAGTCCAAAGCCAAGGCTGACTGATTCTACATCCTGCCATATAATTCAATATAATTATCAAATGCTCTAATGAACACTGTGAACAAAATTGTAAAAAATAAAAAAATAAACACCAAGGCACTCTCTGTATCATATATTATAATTAGTGCAAAACATCTCACTTACTAGTTAGTGTTATTTTTTCAAAGACCATGATTTCCAAATATGCAGTGTTATTCATAGTCTCATGTTAACCTTCTTTTCTGACATAAAGTACTTGCTTTTGTAAAGCATTCCTTAAAAATGAGAACATGCTTCCAAAAGCAATTTGCAATTATGTCCATACTTGTTAAGCTATGTTTTTCCCTGAACATACATGCCAAGTTTCTCATACAATATATTTAATATCATCCTCTTAGCTGGAAGAGGAATACAATAATTCATTCATTGTCCTTTGAGGGTTGGGAAATGATAACAAAACCGATGATGTTTTCAAAACCATTTTATCATAAATTACCATTATAGTACACTCTTTAGGACTATAATTACAGCTCACCTTAATTACCATCATTTTTTAGATAAGACACCTGAGTCAAACAGGTTAAATAATTTGTCTATGGAACTCAGCAAGAGGATAATTGAGCCAGGATTGAACCCGGAGATTCTATACATCTGCACATTAACATCCAATCTCACCACGGTCATGAGCAACACCTCTCATAAATCAGTATGTTCCTGCTGAGATTACCCTGGGCCCCCCATGCTTATATCTGACACCTTATCATGCAATTCAAAATATATAATATTCTGGAAAGAAATAAGTGGTCTTTATTTTTATTTTTACTCTCTTTGGTTAAGTTTTACAAATTACAGGAAAGGTTGCCTCTCTCCCAGGAAATTTTAGAAAAAGGTCCGAAAGAACTTGACCTCTGAAGATAGAAGCCATTAATCTGTTCTAAGGTTTTCGAAAAGCAATTGAAACTGTTTCACCATTAGTAAACATTGAGTCATGCAAATCATTAACTAATCTATGGGGGCCATGAAAAAAATCGTATTGAGAAGCTAGTAATACATAATCATTCATTTTTCTACAGAAAATAAGAATCCCATTGTTCTCTCCTTTTACCACATAAAACTAGAATTTTGTCCCTTACTTTTCTAAAACTTAATCTACTCTAAAATCAGTATGTTATTAGAAATATACCTCATGTTCAAGGTCTCTGAACCCTAGTGACACCCGTGCCCTTGGCAAACATCAGCAAATCTTCAAGACGCTGCAGTGGGATCAAATGTAACCTTTGGTTCTCTCTCAATGCACTGCTCCCGGAAGCTGCAGGGAGGTCAGATTTAGATATACATGGGATGTAACAAGCGTCCCACTTGTCAATTTACTAATAGCAAACGTAGAGGGCTTCCTGGTCTCAAACAGAGAAAGGAGAGAATTCAACAGAGCAATGACAGGTCAGGGGTCACGGTCATAGGACAGTATTTCTGGACTGAGGGCAGCTCTCCATCCTGGCCCTGCTCTGACTCACTTTGCTCACCTCTCATTCCTCTGAGAATCACTGTAGCACCATCACTCCTGGCTGCCCTCTGCATGCTCACCAGTAGCAGCCCCAGGGGCACATGTGCTCACAAATGCTCCTTGTCAATTGTTCCAAATGAACTCTTTCCCCACTCCCACCAAAGCGTCTATATAAAGTAAAGATAAACTCTTCTCAGAGTGACTAATAAGCTCCCTGACTATTTTTATCTTAATTTCAAAAAGCATTTCATTTGCAAACACGAGAACATGTAGCCCTCCTAAGCATGGCAGGTCAGAATGCTTTCTAAACCTCCAAATCCATACACCACAATCCTATGTAATAAAAGGCTAATATGAAAATTGTCCCCTCGACCAGGAATTCCACCGGGAGTTCCACCAGGGGGCGGGGCTGGCCAGCTGACCTCCTGAGTCCCCTCCCCCAAGCCAGCCCAGCCCAATAGGCCCCAATTGGGGTGGGCCAGCCATACTCCACCCATGCACAGATTCCTGTACTGGGCCTCTAATCTAATATATATTCAAAGCCTAATATGTCTTCAAGTCATACTCTCTTCAGGACACTGGTCTTCTCATGAAAGTCTTGGTAGAAAAAATGGAAGGGTTTCATTCACCTTTGCTTCTTCTCTGCACCCAGTGGCCCTCAGAGCAGAGAGGTCATTACTGAAACTCTTACTGGACCCAGCTCAGGAAAACTGAGACCCTAAGCTTTGTGGCTTCCCCTGACGTCCTCAGCTCACCCACAGCAAATCTATGAGCCTAAGTTAGGTTCGTTCGATAGCGAGCACCTGCTTTGTCATCATGCTCAAGATTAAGGGTTAGCAGAGGACTGTGGGTAGTGAGGACAGCGAGGGCTGAAGACTGCTTTGGAATTTGCACCCTCTCAGCTAAGAACAGCAATAGGAGGTTATGCTGCTGGTGTCCCACACTGTCCCTGTTCCACCACGTGTCATTTCTTAAAGGAAACTGAGCTTTCTGACTAATTGCTCAGAAGCGCCAGAATTCTGTTACCGGGAAAGTCCCTTGACCATAGCATAGAACATGAATTCGATGCACATATCTCCTCTCACTACCTGGAAAATGTTTAGTTTGTTATTGATGGAGAGTAATAATCCAATGATCATGTTTATTTTTCTAAAAAAATGGTTACGAAGAGTCCAAATAAATTTTAGGAAAATCGACTTTAATCCAGATCACTGTCATTCCGAAATATGCACAAACACTTTTGAATTATTTGGTGCTTCCCAAATAATTGCTGAAATCCTATAGTAGGATTTTTAAGGAAAATACTGAAAGCATTTTTCTGAGGAAGGGATAAACTAGGTCAACAGCACCCCTTTGTGGTAATAGGAGGTATACACACTATAGTTAAGACCATTATTTTAGAAGGGTCTTTAGAAAAATTTCCATTATATTCAGAGGCTTAGAGACTCCTGCTGCCCTTTCCCTAGGCTTCAGGCAGAGCCACCAGGCATCACCTCCCCAGTTTGGCATTCTGCTGTGGTCTCCGAAGGGATGATAGCATGACCTCTCCCCGCACAACATTCCAGGATTTCACTCTCAGGCCTAATAAAAATACTTTATACACCTGCACGCACCCATTTCCTCTATTTAAACCTGCCTCTCATGCGGGGATGAGAACCAGATGGTCTCTCTCCTTCATTCCTGGTGTCTGTGCCCATGGTTCAGGCCACGGAGAGGGAACCGCAGCAAGATCTTCTGAAATGGATTCAGTCAGAGGAACTCATCTCGGCCTGTCCATAAACCTTTCAAGTTGGACCCGCAAATCTTAGGCCCACTGTTCCGGGCAGAGGGTGTGTTTAACGGCCGGGGTGTGCAAAGTCAGGATCTTCCCTTGAAGAGTGTTTCTGCTTTCCCAGGCAAATTACTGCACCCTCCGACCTCGTACACTTTCACACCAACCCCACCTTTCTCCCAGGTGATGTTCACACTGGTTTTAACAAGATATTTCTGAACAATAGTGTTTATGAATATCACCTTTGCACATCAGCAGACTATAGAACAGAACTAGGATTTAAATTTTATTTTTTCTCTTGAAAGTCTAACATAATTATACCTTTCCTATTACTGAACTGAAGGTTACTTTAAATTTTCCCCATTTAACACTTAAAATATTTAAATATATATGTATATATACATATACACTGAGTGGCCAGATTATTATGACCACCTGACGTTTGTAGGCAAATTAGCTATAATTTCGTGCTGAAGTTGCTAGAGGGCCAAACCATTATAAATAGGGAAGCAGGCTGTTGACCACGACAGTAGAAGTGATTTTTTTTCTGAAGATATGGGTAAACAACGCGATTTAACAGCCTTTGAACGTGAGAGATATTTGAATGTGAGTGGCCAGATTATTATGACCACCCCATCAGTATTTCGTTGGACCACCTTTTGCCTTCAATACTGTGGCGATTCTTCTTGGCATTGACTCCACGAGATGTTGAAAGGTGATGTGAGGAATCTGACACCATGCCTGATGAATAGCACTGTCCAGTTCTGTGAGATTTGATGGTTGTGGAATCAGCTGCCTGATGGCTCTTTTAACTTCATCCCACAGATTCTCAATTGGATTGAGATCTGGTGATTGTGGGGGCCACCTAAGCAAGGTAAAGTCTCCCTCATGTTCTTGAAACCACTCCTGCACAATATGAGCACTGTGTCATGACGCATTGTCTTGTTGGAAGAAGCCATCTCAATTGGAATACACCATTAACATGATAGGATGTACTTGATCAGCAATGATACTTAGGTATGTTGTGCTATTCAGACGTTGTTCCCAAATTGAAGGGCCCAAATCATGCCAGGGAAACATGCCCCAAACCATAACACTGCCCCCACCAGCTTGAAGAGTTGTACTCATGCATGTGGGGTACATGCTTTCATGCTGTTTCCACCAAAGTCTCACTCTGCCATCTGAATGATGCAACTGGAAACATGATTCATTGGACCACATGACTTTTTTCCAATGCTTGACTGTCCAATCCTTGTGTTCCTGTGCGAATTGGAGACGTGTTATCTTGGTAACTGCAGACAGCAAAGGTGTTTGAACAGGCCTTCGGCTTCCATATCCCATACGATGCAGTATCCTGCTAATTTGCCTACAAATGTCAGGTCATAATAATCTGGCCACTCAGTATATATACCATGTTCAAAAGCTATTAAATCGTGTTGTTTACCCATATCTTCAGAAAAAAAATCACTTCTACTGTCATGGTAAACAACCTGCTTGCCTATTTATAATGATCTGGCCCTCTAGCAACTTTAGCGCGAAATTATAGCTAATTTGCCTACAAACGTCAGGTGGTCATAATAATCTGGCCACTCAGTGTGTGTATGTGTGTGTGTGTGTGTGTGTGTGTATACATATATATATATACACACACACAGTATCTATACTAATAAAAGGGTAATATGCTAATTAGACTGTACATCTTCCGGACGTTCTTCCTGACAAAGCCAGGGCATGGCCAGCCTGCAAACTGCCCCAGGCCCCTCGCCCAGGCCATGCCTGCCCTCCAGTGGTGACCCTCTACCCTGACCTGGGGCCCCCTTCAGGGCAGGCCAGCTGGCCCCCACCCATGCACCAGGCCTCTATCCTATATAATAAAAGGGTAATATGCAAATTGACCCTAATAGCAGAACAACCAGAACGACCGCTAGACCAGTCACTATGAGGCGGACTAACCATCTCTTGGTCCCTTTCCCTGGCCAGCAGGCTCTGATTGCCTGATGGCCACCTACTGTGGGGGTGGGGCCGGCGAGCGGGCGGGAGCAGCCAACCTCTCGGTCCCTTCCCCTGGTTGTCAAGCACCAATCACCCAATGGCGAATGGGGAACCAGGGGTGGATGGCAGTAGGGGACAGGACTGGCTCCAGGCAGCTGGGGAAGATGGCCCTGATCGAAGGCCAGGCCTAGGGACTGTACCTGTGCACAAATTTTGTGTGCCGGGCCTCTAGTGTGTGTGTGTGTGTGTGTGTGTGTGTGTGTGTGTGTGTGTGTGTGTGTATCTCAGAGAGGAAGGGAGAAAGAAAGAGAGCAAAACATCAGTAATGAGAGGGAATCATTAATTGGCTGCCTCCTGCACTCCTCCTACTGGGATGGAGCCTGCAACCCGGGCATGTGCGCTGACGGGAAACTAAATGGTGATCTCCTGGTTTATAGGTTGAGGCTCAACCATTGAGCCCCACCAGTTGGGCATACACTTCAAATATTAATATAGTTTTAATTTGTTAATGTCATTCTCTTTAGCACTTTGCAACAATATTTTAAAGTATAAAACAAAGTGAGGTCTGCCCAGTATATCCTGGCTACCTGTTTCCTTAGGGTGGACATGAGAGGACTGTGTTTCTGGTTTCTGTCCCCCCCACACACATACTAAATGTAGCATTTTCACTAAATAAACAGTAGAAATAGTAATCCTACTATTTTATTAGTATTGTTACTTTGGGTAATTAAAAATGTAGGTATCTACTTATGTCTGTACATAGGGTTTGTTTTTGTAGCCCAGTCAGTGTAAAGATTACCTTTGGCCCAGATATTTCCATGGAAGCGAGTTTTAAAGGATTAATTAAACACAGTGATGTTTTATCTGTGGTAGGTAAATATGTGATATGCAGAGACTTATTCTGGAGCTTTAATTTTAAGACAATGCATTATAAGAAAGGGCAAATTCACATTTCATCATGACTTTTGATCTTTTCTCTAGAGAGGAAAAGACACATTTATGAAAAGTTACCCATTCCATAAGCACATGTACTATGTTTTATGCTTTCAAGTGGGCAATATATATTGTAAACAAAAATCAACTGCATATTCTTGCCTGAAACCTCACTACAAATAAGGCTCATATATTCATTTTGTAGTGTGTTGGTGTTTATACTTATCCTTAATCTTATTCTATAATGTCTGCAGTCAATGCATATTTAATCTATTTCTATTTTAATCTAAAATTAGCAAACAAAAAGGGGGCACCAGTTGGGACACAGTAGATTTGTTTTTTTTCTTGTTCATTCAGGAGAAAGCAATGCCCAGCACTGAACTTGGTGACTGTCAAAAGATTTCTAGTCCTCTTCCCCCCACTAGTGGTGATGAACGGTATAAACATTTGTTGTAGGTATTTGCTCTTAAACATCCAGGGGATCACAGCACATGTCTTCAGGAAAGAGCACCAAGAGTGGGGTTCAAGTCCCAGATCTGCCATTCCTAACTATGTGAACTTGAGACTTCACCTGACCTTTGTTTTTCAGTTCTTTCCATCAGGCATAGAGTAATGATTATGACTTGCAAGATTATTGCAATTGGTCACAAGAGAAAAGGTTAAGTCAAATCTATTTAAAAATTGATGAAACAATTTGCAACAGCATGGATGGAACTGGAGAGCATTATGCTAAGTGAAACAAGCCAGTCAATGAAGGAAAAATACCACATGATCTCACTCATTCATGGATAATAAACACCATTACAAACTTTTGAACAATAATAGATACAGAGGCAGAGCTGCCTCAAACTGATTGTCAAACTGCAGTGGGAAGGCCAGGGAGGGTTGGGGGACAGGAGGGAGGGGAGTAAGAGATCAACCGAAGGACTTGTATGCATCTATATAAGCATAACTAATGGACATAAGACACTGGGGGGTAAGGGAGGGCAGGGGTTTGTCAAGGGAGGGGGGGAAAAAAGGGCACTTATGTAATACCCTTTGTAATACTTTTAGCAAAAATAAAATAAAATAAATTGATGAAACAAAATTAGTGGGTTTTTTAAAGAAAATTCAAGAGGCACACTAACTACTGAATTGACTTGATCTTGCAGTGGACAGACTCTAGCCTCCTTTGACCCTCCTCTTGGTACACAGACTATTTAAAGTGGAGAAACAGCCTTTACCAAGTGATCAAATATCATGTTCCCAGTGACAAAATGTTACATGCCATCTGAGAAGGCCTCTTTCACTTAATCTTCTTGCTCAAAATGTTTAATTCTAACCTAACCACAAAGAACCATCAGACAAATCATAACTAAGGGTTGATCTGAAAAGACACACACACACACACACACACACACACACAAAACAACAACTGTTCTGGACTCTGGAAATTTCAATGTCTTACAAAAATCAATAGGCTGAGAAATATTTATGATAAAAACTAAGAAGGAAATGTTACATATGATATTTGATTGGATCCTAGATTGGGAAGAGGCATAGTACTGGGCACTTGTGGAAATTTAAAAATGGGCTTTCTGTGAGAACATAGTATTGAATCATTATAATTTGAGTGTGATTGTTTAGAAGAATGTCCTGGCTCTTAGAAGACACATCTTTAAATATTTGGAGATGAAGTGCCATGGTTAAAATATATTGGCACATGTGCGTGTGTGTGTGTGTGTGTGTGTGTAAAAGCATACAGGTGTGCTAGCTTGCTGATCTTTCTATGATTAAAATTTTTTTCAAAATAAAATAAGTAAAACAAACAAATAAAAGCTCTTGGACATTCCATCAATTAAAGATTCCTTTGGATTTAAAATATTTTTTAATGCTAATTGGCCAGGAAAGTAAGCTCTAGCATAATCTCCACCTTCATAAGAGGCTAAATAGAGATAGGATCAGGTAATCAGTGTTTAAATTATAGAGAAACAGCTCCTGAGCAAATTTCTGCCTAATATATTAGATAGATCACTTTCCCCATTTATAAAATGGAAATAACAATAATGATCATGTTTACAGTACCTAGTTCTCCATGAACTAGTTCTCCATTTGTTCTTCATCCCCTTATAACTTCCTTCCAATATTTCCCACCTCAACATTTGTTATCACTAGTGTAATGCTAAATTGCTTACATTTCTGTACAAATTGTATGGTTTTAGAGTCCCCACTCCTTTGCAAATCATCTTACCTCTAAAAATGCCTTCTGCCCTCTTATTAAAACACTAGAGGCCCCGTGCATGAAATTTGTGCACAGGGTGGGGGTGTCCCTCAGCCCGGCCTGCACACATTCCAATTTGGGACCCCTCTGGGGATGTCAGACTACTGGTTTAGCCCTCTCACTATCCGGGATTGCCGGCTCCTAACCTGCCTGCCTGCCTGATTGCCCCTAACCACTTCTGCCTGCCAGCCTGATCACCCCCTAACAACTCCCCTGCCAATTTGATGATGCCTAACTGCTCCCCTGCCAGCCTGATCACCCACAACTGCCCTCCCCTGCCACAACCCGCCTCCTCCACGTGAGGCAGTGGAGACGCCAGGACCGACCTCCTCCACGCAGCACAGAGACGCAGGTCCCCAAGGCCTCTGCTGTGTGTGTGGTCATCTTGTGACGGCCATCTTGTGACGGCCATCTTGTGACAGCCATCTTGTGACAATGTGAGGGCATGATGCCACCTAGGCTATTATTAGTATAGATTGGTCAAATGTGACATCCTGGTCTATAAAATCATGCCATCAAGACTCTCTAAGTTAATCTCTCTGTCTTTTGTACTCTCCTCTAATTACACTAATTGCTAGTGTGTGTGCGTGTGTGTCCTTTACTAGGCTGAAATTCCTGGGAATTCAATGAGTTTTTATTAAACATTGTGCCTCTATCGGAGCCCCTGGCCCTTATCAGGTGGACAATGAAAGTTTTGAGAACTCTCCTGCTGGGACCTCTATGAAAGCAACTTGCACGTTCTAAAGTGCTGATGCTAATTACTGCAAAGTGTCGACAGTCACACCGGCTAGTTATTAGTGAGGACAATTACACTACATGCTACTTAGTTAGTTGATGGTGCAAGAGACGGTGGCATAATGAGGGACATGGGACACAAAGGCTGGGTAAGTTTGTGTAAGGTGGAGGCTGGAGGCTTTGGAAAGAGAAGGATAAGGTAAAATGGCCAGAAATTAATTTTATCCACACTGTCTTTTTGGCCAGGACTATTTGCAAGACTATGACATATAAACTTATCAAATCACTATTGGAAAGTTTGCACCTAGCCATGCCATCCAGTGAATCGTTTCCCTTGGGTCCAGCCACAGCACCCAAAGCCTCCCGGAGTAACTGGGAGGCAGAAGAAAGATGATGGATGAGGAGGAAAGAAAAGACCTGATGTGTTTTACTCCAGACCGGATGATAAGGGGGCCTCACTCCTGCTGGGACCTCTACAATCCACCCCTCCTTTTAAAGGAGAGAGAAAAAGATGAAATGTTGCCCTCTTCTGGCAGCTTTGGCAAATCTTCACACAGTTCAGTTTACAGGAGAGTAAAAACAGTCCCATTCGGTGACTCATTTTGAGAAGGCATCATAGCATGGACATAGACTTTCTTTTAATATAATATACTGTAGTAGCAAATAGCTCTTTGTCACTGAGAGTTTTCACACCTTTTTTTAAAAAAAAAAATTAACTTTGCTTTGCATTTATATTTGGCTGCAGGAGTAGTTTTAGAAATTCTGTGAGCGTAACACAAATTCTGTGTGCTGAATCAGCCAAGAGACAAGTTATCATGTGTTTAGGGCACCGTCTCAGCAAAACAATAGCCCGGGCTGGGGAGGAGCCTGCAACCAAGGTATGTGCCCTTGACCAGAATCAAACCTGAGACCCTTCGGTCTACTGGCTGACACTCTATCCACTGAGCCAAACCGACTAGAGAATCTCTTCTCTAACTTTTCTCTCTCCTCCCCAACAGCCAGTAAAACTAGTTAATGAACTACCTGATGTGGGCATATGTGATGACTAAATACAGATTCACCTGCGATTTATTCTTTTCCCCCTCCCGAAAGTATAGAGAGGTATATTCAAAAGTTAGACAGCCGAAAACTGCAGGAATAAAGCAATGAAAAGGATACAAAACAAATATCATCAAAAAACATTTTTTGCGGGTTTCAGTGAGCATGCTGCTTACTATGCCAAGAAGCATATCTTTTCTGCCATAAAGCAGTTTTGTTAGATTCAGTTACATATTTTTTAAATCCTCTTACAGATTGCAAGGCGCACTTTAGACGCTAGGTGGCGGTAAGTGTCCACCTAATGCTGTGCTACTTTCCCCAAGCCAGGCTCGCCAGCCCAATCCTTACAGACTAATGGGGAAGGTTTCTAGAATGTGGACTTCCGCTAAGATCTGGCAGCCGAACGCTACCATCGCTTGTAGCTCTCAGATGGCATCATCAATCTGTAAAGCTTTAATGCTACTTCAACAGCTATCTGTGTACAACTCAAGCAAGATCTACTGCAAGAAATTGGTAACTTGACCTCGGGACTGAGGCAAAGCTTCACTTTCGACTATACTGACATTTGTAATAAACCTAGCAGCTATTTTTGGAGTCTATTTTTTAAGTGTTTGATAAAAATTGATAGGAAATTGGAAACCACAAGGAGTAAACTGTAAGTGAAGTTAAAATCCTCAGCTTTACTTTCCCAGACACACCTATATTATAAGTTTAGTAAACTAGACCACTGTTGGCATTTGCAGAGGGATATATGAGGGCCTGAAAGATATTTTTAAATATATATTCCTTTCCCTCTGACTTTGCTTAAGAAATACCCATGTACTAGCTCACATACACTTGGCAAGACTGAATGCTGTTAAAATTCAGGCCTCATGATTACATAACAATTTATAATGCATTACCCTTATTTTTTCTTCATTAAAAGGAAAAATAAAAAACAAAAATGTTAAATTAATGTCATGGGATATAAAATTATCCTGAACATGCTTGTGGGTAAATACATGTGCATATCAGAAAACAAGGCATTTAAAACAGTGGTCTGGGGATGCTCCAAGTAAATGCTGACACTGTTGACAAACTTATCTTGCATCTCCACATCCTTTGTCCTGACCCTCGCAGATAACAGCTTCCTATGCAGCCTTAATATTTCATCAGGTTCATTCATACGTTAACTCAAATAGGAGAGTAAGTTGTATTAGAGAGCAGGAAGCATTTCTGAAATGATACCTTACTTTGCTTCAAAGCCACACCTGAGACCTACAAGGTGAGAAGAAATGCAGATAGACTTCCTGCTATATGGTAAATAACTGAGTGTCTAATTCCCTATTTGGAAAATAAATAATAAAATAATCATACCAAGGAGGGGATATGAGAAACCGTTCTTTCTCAGATGATGGGAAAATGAGATACACTCTCTAGAGAATTTAAAATCAAGTAATTAAATGGACTAAAAAGCTTTTTATTATTACCATGAGCTAGCCGTTCCATACAAGGTCAGTGATATTGGGTGGGTGGGACCATCCCTCTGTGTTCACCCCTTTTGGAATACCATGGTATAGAATGACTCTCACACTTAGGATATTTCGGCCAGCAAGAATGTTGAATTTTTGGAAGAAGGGAAAGAAGTAGAAAGAGCTATTATTTTTCTAACAGGTAATGTCCATCCAGGACTTTATGCACCTATGTCATTAACCCTCAACAACAATGATACAAGACAGATAACACTGCCCTCGTTTGAGAGATAGGAAAACAGACTTGGAGAAATTAAAGAATGTATTCAAGGTCACATGGCTAATAACTGGTGGAGCCAGAATTTGAACAGAAGTCTTACTTCCTCTAAATCTCATGTGTTCATCCAGCTGAGTAGTTAAGCTTCTAGACTTTGGTACTTAATAGGTATTCCATGTCCCTTTGGTATCCTCAGATGTGAGGTGGGATGGTAATTGTACCCACGGGGAAGGACAGGGCAATAGAGCACACCTGCAATGAGGTAGGGAAACTCTTAGCAGGTCCTGGCACAGAGATGACAGTAAATGGTGCATGGTTTTCAGCACGCGGACTTTATGTAGGACCCCTAAAGAACTTAGTATCCCTTCCACGTGTTAAGGGATGCTAACTACATACTTAAGCTACCTCACACTTTGACTTGTAACCCTGGTGAGTTAAGCTGACAACTCTGATTCTGAGAGAGGGACACAGGTAGGTTTTGGAGACAGCAAAGTCAGATGGAACACACCCTCAAGGTGCATCTGCCCGACCCCAACTCCTGTCTGTCAGTTGGTGTGAGACTTCTTAGAGAACATCCTCATGTGTATTACACCCTGCCTCCTACTCCTAGTGAATAAGCGGCAAGATTATTGGATTGGGGGGGCGGGGGGAGAGGGTTGCAATGAGAACAAGGGGATGGTTTGCTTAATTTCATTCTACTCCGTATTGGCGTGATTGAGAGACTGGGACTATTGCACTTTAAAAAGTGAACGACTATTCTGCCACTTGAATTATACAAAAGTTAACAAGCACACAATGCCAACGAACATGTCAGAACTTCTCAGCCCATACTGTAGTCAGTTGTAGAAAGCGAGCCGAGTTGCTGAATTCTTGGCATGAAAGTGCAAATCAAATAATGGCCACATTTCATTACACTACTGGGTTTGGCTGCTACTTAAGGGTAATAAAATCTTGCTTTCCCTTTAAATAGGGCCTTAAGTAGAGAGAAACCCACAAAGCACAAAAGCCTCACAATTTTATAAAGGAATTGGATGGGACTGTTGAGAGCACACATAGGTAATACTTTTGGCTGGTTGACTGGCTGGTTGGTTGGTTGGTTGGTTGGACACATGCATTATTTCAAAGCAACTCTGCCATCATACGTGGCAATAGATCAGCATAACCACTGGCATTCCCATTTGTAACATGAATTTATTCCATCTGACACAAGGCTAAATCTAATCTCTGTGATAAATATCATTCCTATAACAAATAACTACAATTTCTCTGTAACGTAATCTTTGTGAACATAGCACTTTATTTCACAATGTGCAGTGCAGACAAACCCTTCTCCACCATGATGCTGACACTCATTGTAAACTTTGTGGCATTTTCCACATCCCCCAGGTGGGGTTTTTCATACTGGGAATGCTTGCCAGGTTATTTCTACGTGGAATGAAGGAAAAGGGAGTCATTTGACAATCTATGTGTAGCCTTGAGGTGGGAGCTATGTTGAATCATCAACATATGTGTGACCTTGAGGTGGGAGCTTTTGCTGACTGGCTGTGTGCTCTGTTTCTGCTCACCCTCTTCCCCATTTCCATTATATGTTATAACTCTGGGCATCTAATCAAGCCAGCTGGGTAACGGTCCAAACACATTGCCCTCACTTCAGGTCTGAGAGGAGAACCTGGAACATCACAGGGTCTCAACAACAACAAAACTGTCTGCTCAGCACTTGCATGTGGGGTGGTCGGAAAGGGGCTTCTTGGTCAGGTTAAGTTTATCACTTGGTACCTGCCCCCTCAAACATAGATCCCACTCCTTCCTCTTCCTGGTACTGTTTTCTTCCTCCACCACCAAACCTGAACTTCTGGATGGAAGCATTTGAAAATGTGCAGTATATACAACTGGTCGGATGAAGCCGTGTAATACACTTGTTCTAGCTGTACTGGCTTTAGGGCTGGAATAGAGCACTAGGAACCTTGGCAAAACAAATCATATCATCGATGCTATTAGTAGCCTGAGAATTCTGAAGAGAACGTGCATTTGAAGCTGCTCTATTCCTAATATTTGGCTTTGCTTTTCTACTCGATCTTATGCATTGAAGGTGAAATTAAATAAGAATACACCCTTTAAGGTTACATTATTCAGCCACGTGGACAGACATTGAGGAGATGACATTAGAATTCCTGTATTTATGTTACTTAGTCTCTCCCTTTGTTTGGAGTCTTCCTCCTGCTCTCCAGACCCCTACAAGTTTCGTGTGCAAACATCCTGGCTATCTAGGAAATGAAAGCCCAGAACTCACACTTCAGTGATCTTAGTAGTCTTCTCAAAGCTTCCAGGCAGTGTGACTGATCAATCAAAGCATCTCACTGTTCTAGAGAGATTAAGAACTAAGGAAAGTGGCAAAGTCAGACTGTGTAAGGAAAACACTTTTTCAGGCGTAAAGAGAGAGACATCTACTGAGAGAGTTATCTAGTAAATCAGCAAAAGATCATGAATGTCATACACTGTCTGGGCATTAGACCTGCACCTGTATGCTGGGCCCAGTCCTCGTCACAGAATCCACCTAAGTTCTAACTCTTAGTCTTTCACATGGACTGATCCTTAATCCCTATTTTTTGGATGATTTATCTTCCTTTTTAAAAATGTATCTAGGAAACAATTTTCACATCACATCCAGAAACACACTCTGGACACGTGTTCAGCTACAGACACTCTCATGTGTTCTCTCATTATCCGGGAGAGCTGGCCTGACGCTGGTGTGTGGACAGAGCTACGGGGCCTGCAGGAAGACAGAATTTAATTCTGCTCTGCAGGCAGCCCAGGCAGGTGGGGTTACACCCCAGAGGGTTCATCAAGCTCAGGGGGGTTTTCGGAGCTTGGAGAGCGTTTAGAGAGCTGCCATCGAAAGAAATCAGCGTTTGGAAGGAGCTGGGCTTGTTCACCTGGATAACAGCTTCTCAGTACCCCAAGGGGACCAGCCCGGGTGAGGCCTGCCCTGGGGGGGGGGGGGGGGGGGGGAGGTGCAGAGGCTGCTCTCGCAACACTTAAGGCAACCAGAATAAGAGATAACAGCAAGTTTTAGATTTCTAAAGAGATTTGGGTCTGTCAGACTTGGAAATGTAAGTCCAAAGGAAATTACAGATGGCCTTTTCAACCCTCTCCCCCAAATTAAGGATAACCAGTTTAGAATGATAAGCAAGCCTCAGGGAGTAAATGAAGGGGTTTCAGTTCAAGACTAGGTCACTTTTAGCTCTGTGGTTCCTTGATTGGACATGGGGAGCTGTTATTTAAAAAGGTAAAGTGTTTGTGCGTGAGTGTGAAAGTGAGCTAGTATGCATGTGTGTGTGTGTGTAAGTGAGAGTTGTGTATATGAGTGTCCATAAGTGTGCTGTGAGTGTGTGTATGTGGGTGTGTGTGTGCACATGTCAGATGATGTGGCTCTCATCTCCTTCCTTCCCAGAAAAGCCAATGCAAACAATTCCTGGAAACATTTCTCCCGGAGAGCTAGCACTTCTGTTTAGACTTACACCCTGGCTGCTCCATTCTTGAAGGAAAGCTTGGCTTTCATAAGGCCGAATGCATTAGCTGCCAGTCCCTCACCTGCTGCAGGGAGACCATAGATGGTGCCACCCCCACTGGGATGGGAGTCACTGTAGAGGTAGGCTTTTCTCAGCCAGAGATAGTGGAATCACAGGACCATCACCTGCTATCTATATAAGCACACACACCTCTTTCTTTACTACAGAAGAAAAAAAGGAGAAAGTGACATGCTCCAAGTTCAATACATGACTTCTATACAGTGTTGTTTCTATAACCAAGAAAAGCAAATAGCTTTCTTGCATCAGGCCCAGAAATTCAGTCTAATTTCCAAAGACCTGCATTATAACAAATACCCAAATAGGCAGCTGCATTGCAGTAAAATTCCAAGGAAATGTCACTTTCCCCTAATTGCCTGTGTCTCTGTTATTTGTTCAGACATGAAGGAATAGGGAGAAAAATCTGCTCCCATCTCTCTGAGTTTCAGAGAGTGCTGCAGGTTGTGGAGCAATCTCTAATTGCGTTAGAACTTGTACTTCTTTCCTGAGCTGCTCATTTTCTCTTACAGATTATGAAGTTCTGGTCAGATGAGATTATAGATTTCTACAAATTTTGTGTCTGCTGTAGTGACCAGAAGCCAGAACAGATTGCAAAGGTTAGCAAACGTTACCTTCACCTTTGTTTATACACAAATGGCTATGGCCTGACACTATGAATCCCAGCACCCCGCCCCCCTGCCCTCCCCCACCCTTGGTCAGTCAGTAACAACTGCCTCTAGGTTCTTTGGGGAGGGCAGCGATTATTGGCCTGGGCGCCTGGGGTGAGCGTCAGTTGCCTTTGGCCACCTGTGCACCTCTGCTGGAGCATGTCAGGCACTTCTGCTTATTCCTCCTGCAAAGCTTCTTAGCAAGGAGAGATAAGTGAAAAACTCGAACTGAAAAGAGATAAGAGGTGAACAATCTGAAAGGAAACAGAGTCCCTTCTCTGTAATCAGTCATAATGTGGCCAAATGGCTTGGCTTCCCTAAAGCCCGATGCTTCATTAGTTAGCACCACTGGAATTATTTAGGGGTCAGCGATGGCTTTTGCTTTCAATAGGTCATGGAGTTTTCCAATAATTAACTAGTAATAAGTCTATTAACCTGATAGTAAGCATCCTGAGTTTTAATATTTACTGGGAATCCTAGCATTGGAAAACCTGCTTAAAAAGTGACAAGGGTGATTGCTTGCTTGTTGGATAACACTAGGTGTCCCATATTCTGGTTGGTATAGGAATAGTCACTCTTAGAATCAACATGTTTACGTATCTTTCACCATTGCCTTGGGTTCCTGAGGAAAGGGCGGTGCCACCCTGGTGGTAATTTAAAGAGACATCTCAGATAAAAGCATGAGTTGGGTGAGAAGAGGTTCATCAGTAAGTCGCCATTGACCCTAGTTCAATGAGAAGTCATGGGAATGCAGAGCAAGGTTCTTCTGGCCATGCTGACCCCTTTAGCTCCAGGACACAGGGCTAGGTGAATAGTGCAACCCTCACAAGCCACAGAAGAGAGACTCAGAGTCCAGTCTGCTACTTCAGAACCCTGACAGCCTATCTACAGTATGACTGTGGGCCAGCATTTCTGCTGTTCAGAGAGGAAAATCACCGCTTACAAGCAACGTGAGGAGTTTTCCCATGTTGCTATAATTTGAAAAATGAAGAACATTCCACCAGGCAAGGGAAGAGTTGATAATGTAGAGGCACAAAGATTGTATCTTTTTTCTGTTCTGGAAGTTTAAGCCTTTGTAGCCTGCTTTCATTGAGAGTTAAAGGGGCACAAGGGTAATGAGAGGTACACATATGTGGACAATTACTTGTATAATGCAATCCTCTGCCAGCTAGTAAAAGTTCTATCCTTTTTGTAATTCAATTTTTTAAACACTAAAAATTGGTAAATATGATATTTTTAGAATATTTTAGTCAAATAAGTTGGTAGTTTATCTTAGTGAAGTTAATTGTGCTATTTGTTTATTAATTCAATAGAGGCCTGGGGCACAAATTTGTGCATGGGTGGAATCCAGCCAGCCTGCCCCAATGGGGGCCCATCAGGCCAGGCTAGCTGAGGGGAGGGGCCATGGGTGGTTGGCCGGCCAGCCCTGCCCCTGATCGGGGTGTTGAGGACCGATCCGGGGCCAGATCAGGCTGGTTGGCTGTTGCAGTGCATGTCATAGCCACCAGTTGTCCTGGTCATTCTGGTCATTCCACCGTCTGGTCACTGGGCTTTGTATATATATAGATTGTCTTATTGTTTCTACTTCTTTTATACCCAACAAATGTTTGAGCCAGAAACATTTAGTTATGAAGACATTTAACATTTTAAATTAATATGCAAGGAATTGTAGGTGACACTTGAGATGCCCCTGAGAGAAGCTTCTTGTTTCTGTGTTGGTAGATGTCTCATATATTCATAAACCAAATCCTATGCATATTTAAGCCAGACCAAATTACTAAAAAGCTCCATTTCTCCCATTAGAAAAAAATGCAAACGTTTTGCTTATGTTTTAAAAATAGCTTGACATTTTAAATAATTGATGAATATGCAATTTGATCCTCATTAATGGACAGTTCCTATAGAGGTATCCTCCCTAGTTTTATAATTTACTATTTCAGGAGAGTTTTATGAATGCACAGATAAAAACTGGGGAGCAGAGAGATACCACTCAGGGTGACAATATCCTATTTAGGACCAATAACAACTAAAGGTCAAAAAATTAACTCAAGTTATTTGAATTCCTATGACATGAGTTACAGATAGCAACATGTAGTAATTTTTCCCCATAATAAATTCCCCATACACAATGATATACCCAAATGAATATCAGAGCAACATATTGTATTGTGAAGGATTAAATGATATTTCAGCTCATGTCTTTATTTTTTGTCTCTTTTCCTCAGGTGATAATAGAGATCTCATTTACCATGCATGAATACTTATATCCTTTTCTGAGAACATTTCTGATATTATTGGTATAAGAGAAAAATGTCATTTATTTAAAGATTGCCTTATCAATCTATAGGTTTTGGTAAATACCTAGAATACCTGGTCAGTCAATTTGTCTTTATGGCCTACGAAAGAAGACTAGCTGCCATGTTCAGTCCAAATCAGTTGGTATATGAATATTCATAAGGACATCAATAGTCACAGTGTCTTACAATCATGCTCCAAGCTAAATAAAAATAAAAGCAAAATGGCCACAAATATTACAGTATAATAGGATAAGTGCTAAAAGATATGTACAAATTCATTCACAACATCTGTGAAAGTGTCATAGACAAAACATTCAAAAGGAAATCTACATAAAACAAAGTAGATAAATTTATCAAATGTTGATAAATTTCCAGAGACAGTATAAAAGTACACAAAATATGGAAGAGAGAAAGAATTTTTAAAGAGAACCACTAAGGCAATACAGATAGTACAGGTTTACTACATTTATGTTACAGAACGATGGAAACCAGAGACACAAACGATTTGGTAACAACAAAGGGAGTTTCACCCATCGCAGGAAAGAGAGACTCTTGTTCGGATGAGAACACAGACTGCCACACTCCTCCCCCCAGACCCATCCACACAGAGAAAAATAAAAGCAATGCAAACGTCGTCTACAGCAACACAGGACAGACAGAGGTGGAAGCGTTTGGCATGTTGCACCACAGGAAGTCAATCACGATTGGCTAACGATGATGGTACCTGGCTCTGTTGCAGGTCACTGGCTTGCCTGAGAGGAGTCACTGACGGAGGGGGCACACCTGATGTGGAAGCAGACCGGCCTAGTTTGCAGCTTACTTTCGGTTCTGTGGACAAAGGGGAAAGAAAGACCAACTGTTAGTAGCGCAGCGTGGGCAGTGATGACAGTGCTTGCAGACTCCCGTTTTGTGTTGCTAAGGATTCTTTCAATGCACCAAATACTTCCTTCCGGTGTTTGCTAATCACTGGCAGGTGAGCAGTGTCCTAACAGTTGACTCTAAAACAGAGGCTTGATTTGAAGTTGAGCTCCTGAGCGTGAAGAGCAAATCACGAAGTGAAGCCCAAGGCCTCATTCCCTTGCACATTTTACCCCAATTATGGTCAGTTTATATAGAGTGATGACTGGAGCAACAACACCTCATTAGGGGGAAAAGCGAGCGGCATGACGATTTTGGGTGCTTTATTTTCACTTTGGTCCATAGGGCTCCTAGCTCCTAAAATGCCTTTTCACCCTCTCCAAAATTTATCCTCCCTTTCTCCCCTCCTTTCTTCCTGCTCTTTCATTGTTTCTTTGTCTTTCTGATTTTGAAGTCTATATCACTGTGCTTGTGTTGACTACTTCCATCATGTCTTCAATGTAACATTTCTCTGACTTATCTCAATTTGTTTTAAATTTTATAACCATGTTCTAAGACTTTTCCACTCTTTCAGAATAATAGCATTTTTCAAAATTAAAAGCATTGCCCTAACTTTTCCTTTATTTAAGAAGCACAAATGAGCTGCCTAGACAATTGAGAGGAGACTTTGAAGATTAGAATTTGGGGTGGAAAGAGTTCTCTTTACCCAAGAAACAGAATTTATAGTAAACAGAGACTGTTGAGTTTCAGATCTACCAGAGGATATTTGATAAAGGAGAAGAAAAGAGGGCATAAAAAATTGACATCTCTTCTTTCATTACAAACTTTTATATTAACTTTGGAGTGCCTGGTATAGTCCAGCTTCTGTTTGAACTGCACTTAAATTGTCTTTAATCCCAAAGATACTCTTTGGAATTACAGAGTTAGCTATAAATGCTCCCAATTTATAAATTAGAAACCTGAGTGTTTCATCTGTTGGTCAGTGGACTTATAACTCTCTCTAAGGTGGGGAGGAGATCTAATGTGGAGAGACCCCACATTAGAGGCTATCGGCTTACAGTCTGGGAAAGGGCTAAGCCTGAATCCCTCATTAGGTAGTCAACCACTCATTCTTCAAACCACAAGCATTCCTTGAGCCCCTCTGGGAAACAGGACCCCATGTCTACAGAAGAAATGAGCGCAGAAACAGCTGTGATAGGGAAGCAGCGGAAGGAATTTCAAGCTCTAGACTTTAATGAGAATCATCATTTTCTGGGGGGAAAAAAGAATAAAGGGAGCCTATTGCTTTAAGGAAGACAATTGACAATAGTTGTTGACAATGATACATTTGAGCTTTTAAGTAAAATTAAAATTTTGAAAAACTTGCACCTACCATTGTGTGCTTGACAACATCCTAACACTTAAAAGATGTTTCTTATGAGATCAGTGGTGATATTAGTAAGTGTGCTGTATTGATTTTTATAACAGAATGTGTCAACATATGGAAGAGTTGCATGAGTTAGTGAACCAATATTTTCTAAAAGCATGACGTTATAAATCATGTAGGGGTAAATGTCCATTTAAAGTTCAAGATAGACCGACAGATTTTAATGTAACAGAACATGATGAGTTTATTGATGTGTAACTAACTTCTATGAAGCTGATATTTGTTGACTTTTAGAAGAGTATTAAAGAACACCTACAATTATATGATATGCTTATTAAAATATTTCTTCCTTTTCAACTACCTATATGTATGAGGCCAGATTTCCTTCATATATTTAAATAAAAGCAACATATCACAACAGATTGAATCCAAAGCAGATATGAGAATCTATGTTCCATTGAATTAGACATTAGATGTGCAAAAATGTAAAACAATGTCAACCTGCTCCTCACCATTTCTTATAGTTTTGAAAAATATAGTTTTATGAAAGGTGTTATTTATGTTAATATATAATGGTTTTATTTTTAATGAATAATTTTTTCATTCTCAAGTTTAATATGATAAATATTAAGGAAAGCTTTTTTGCATTCTTAATACTTTTTAAGAACATAATGGATCCTAAGACTGAAGAGTTTGTGGACTGTTTATGTGTATTGTCTCTGAGTCCCCAATAGTTCTCTTTTAAGAGGTGTAACATTTAATACAGTTAATTTTCCAATGAAGTGTTTTTGTTTTTGTTTTAATTTGAAACAGGGAAATACTATGTTAAAAACTCCAAGGAATTTGGGAACCGCCAGTTGGGAAATTTTCTCCTAGAAAAACCTCTATGGCAATGTCCAAAAAAAGCTATTACCTGCCTAAGACCTGAGGGAAGCCAAGCAAATTCTCAAGGAACTTTTTCAACATTTATAATAAAAAGCAAGCTTCAAGGTTCATTCATTGATCCTTTTTTAAAATATATTTTTATTGATTTCAGAGAAGAAGGGAGAAGAAGAGAGAGAGAAACATCAATGATGAGAGAATCATTGATCAGCTGCCTTCTGCTTCCCCCCTACTGGAGATTGAGCCCGCAACCTGGGCATCTGTCCTGACCAGGAATCAAACCGGTGACCTCTTGGTTCCTGAGTTGATGCTCAACCATTGAGCCACACCTGGCTGGGCTATTGATTCTTTGATGTTCATAAATGAAATGTGTTGTAGTAGTGAAATGACCTCAAAAATCCTCGTAATCTTATATAATAAAAGACTAATATGCAAATCGACCAGTTGCTATGACATGCACTGACCACCAGGGACAGACGTTCAATGCAGGAGCTGCCCCCTGGTAGTCAGTGCACTCCCACAGGGGGAGCTCCATTCAACCAGAAGCCAGGCTCATGACTGGTGAGCACAGCGGTGGTGGCAGGAGCCTCTCCCGCCTCCATGGCAGCATTAAGGATGTCTGGCTGCTGGTTTAGGCCCACTCCCTGCAGGACTAAGCCATCAGTCGGACATTATCTGAGGGCTCCCGGAGTGTGAGAGGGTGTAGGCCGGGCTGAGGGACCCCCCCCCCCCCCCCCCGACCACCACCACTGAGTGCACGAATTTTGTGCACTGGGCCTCTAGCTAATCATAAGATTACTGCTTTACTCTTCCTTTCTGGTCTGCTTTTTATGTTTTAACTTTGTAACAATGTCAATAAGATCTTTCATAGCTCAAGTTTGCTGTTTGCTAAAATATTCTAAAATTGTCAGCAAAGTTTTGGTCGTAAATGTTTTAAAAATAAAACAAAAATTTATTTTAAAATAAAATTCAGGAGGAGTAATAGCCATCTTTCATTTTTGCCTGTCCAGAATCCTTTTACCCTTTTTCTGGAATAGCAGTTGAATTTCCTTTGGAGAGCAATACCACTAGGATTCTTAGTTCTTGTGGTTCCACATTAGGAGCTGCCCCCAACACTAGCTCCAGAAGTGGCCCTGTGACTGAGATTTGTGCAATCATTCCATCTCCTTGGCCTCACTGATTGGTTCAGGAATGGACATGTGACCCAAGTCAGTCAATGAGAGCTGCCTTCATACTTTTTCTGGAGCTTTTCATGAGAGCTACTAAATTCATATCTTATCAGCTGAATGACAATGGACAAATTGCTGGATCTCTTTAAGGTTCAGTTTGCTCACAGATAAAATGGGAGAAGTAAAGGTTACCTACTTCATGAAATTATTGTAAAAATTAAATAAGATAATAAGTGTAAAGATGTTACCTCATGTAATAAGTGACCACCATGTAATAAGGTCTCAAGAAATGTTTGCTGCTTTTATTATTTAAAGGCCCCTTTGATCTTTCAGCTCCTCTGCTTATAATATAACAGTCTACACTGCTTTCTCTCAGCTGACACAGGCAACCTCATCGACAGTCTCGCCCCTGCCACACAGCATCCTCCCCGCCCCTCCTCTACTAAACTGTGTGTTCTGTGAGGTTAGGCATCCTGTCTATCTCATTCCTTCCCATGAGTGACATGATAACTGATTCCTGAGGACTTGAAGTATTTATTGAATGAATTATTTTAAACAGTAGTTTAAAGACAAAAGCCATTGTAAAAGAAGATAAATTATTTGTACATTTCTTAGTAATATAAAGAAATTTCCCTCATTTCTTCACCTTTCCCATGTTTCCAATACAAAGACAAAAATACATTCACCAGTCTTCAATTGAATTTAACAACAAAATCAGGGAGGGGAAATTGCAGTGCCTGTTATGGACAGTAGATGGCAGTGCAAATATTAATTGATATGTAGTCTGGTCATCCCATAGAGCTTCCCAGAACTAGTCTCTGTAACAGGACAGAATAAGTCAGAAAAAACCTCCTTTTTTTGTAATGTCTTCAATGGCTTTTCACAGAAAAAGAAAGGGCATTCTTTGTGACTATAAGGCCTTTCCAAAGAAAGCCAACTTCTGCCAACTGGGAGCAATGTCAGGGTGAACTCCTCTGAGAGAGGGCAGAGGGTGGGGCCATGTTCCCTGCAGTGGAAGACTGGAGGAGCTGGCAGAACAGTCAAAACTCATGCCAACGTGTTGTCAGGTTTTCAAACAGGACTGAGATTGAGAGCCTAGTAAGGTGAAGGCACCTTCTGCATTATCTAAATTTGTATGCTTGGTTAATTATTTTTCCCCAGTAGAATCAGAGAATAGTTGAAAATTCAGAATTTCTCTAATACGAATGAAATTAGTGTCAAGTTGTATTTTTTCCAGTAGTTTTCAGGGTATCTTGTAATATACAATGTCATGATGTAGGCATATGTTTAATAGAAATCAAATTTAAAGGAATATATATATATATATATATATATATATATATATATATACATATATTTTATACATACTGTAGTATATAATAATAATTTAGCTGACTTTGCAAATCCAATCATATAAGACCTTAACCTAAAACCTATAAGTAGTTTCATATGTATATGCACACAAACACACACACACACAAACACAAATACACACACATCAGTTACTATCACCAAATTCCTTGACTCCAGACATCTCCCATTATGTTGACCATTTTGCTAATAACATAAAGTGGGATAAGAATATACATCGTTTAGAGAAAAGCCTACAACTACTGGACCACCGAGTTCAACCCTATCTCAGTGAATTAGGGGCAACAATGGCTCTGGAGTTGAGATTAAGTGCCTCCATGGGCAGGTAGGTATAAGCTCCTGAGGGCAGAGGTCATCTGTCATCCCCTCATCTGTTCAATCAGTTGTCTTCACAGGTTTGCTGAATGAGTAATCAACTGAACCAAAGAACAGCAAGCATCTACAATATTGCTATGTTTTAGGAAAAAAACACCACATGGGTAACATGCTTGCTCAGGTGCTTGAAATGGACTTTTAGATCTGTCAGATAATCAGTCAGAAACATCTCTTAGGTACAGAAACAGAGAAATTTCATGACTAGAGAGTGGAGAAACACTTCTTCTTTGAATTTATAAGGAAGGTTATGTGGGACAGCATGTATTCATAATTCTGTTTCCCTGGGTTTAGGATGGTAATATATTAACTGACTTTTATAAATCTGGTCCCTGAATTTAAAATCCCAGGAATTCAAAGTATAGTTAAAATATGGGTAGAGAACTATGCTATGGATCAGAAACCCCAAGTCCATTTCTTGATCTGTCTACTACTTTTACCAATGAGTTTGGATAATTTATTGGATTCTTCTGGAGCTGAGTTTTGGTGACCTAAATAATCAGTTCATAACACCAGCCCACAGATATACAGGCTTTTGTGAAGATAAAATGAGATAGCACTTATAAAAGTATTTTAAAAGTGAACAGATGGCATCTAAATATAAGACATTATTTTAAACTAGTAACCCAGCGCACAAAATCACGTGAGACCCAGACCCGTGGAAAATTACGCAAGACCCGGGACCCCCATGTCCCAGCATGCTGCAGGACCCAGAGTCAAGACCCCGTCCACCCACACATGCTTCACCGCACATGCAGCCCCATCTACTCGCATGCGCCTCACCACACACGCAATCTCCTGGGGACTGGTCTTTGGTCGTTTATGGCATTACAACCACTGGGTTTTTATTATATAGATGGGTCCTAGATGATTTACAAAGGTGAAACATTTAAATTCCATAATTCAGATTAAATGTCATTTGCCATCATCTTAGAGCAAATTTTGTAATTATATCAGGTTCTGTTTTCCTTAAATGTGTGCATTTAACTGTTAACTTCAACACAGTGGACCTTAGATGCCATCAGAAAACAATGTGATTCTCCTCTTCCCCAAAGTGGCCACAGGTGACCTCTGAAAATGATTCACTATTCACTAGACCCAGAAAACCCCACAAAATCATGCAAATCAAGAAGCCCAAATCTCCGCATTCCCTTTAAGAACACTCGTAAAACTGCCCAGGCCATTAAGGGTGTGCATATTCTAAAAGCCACCAAGTATCTGAAGGACATCCCTTTAAAGAAGCAGTGTGTGCCATTCTGTCGTTCCAATGGTGGAGTTGGTAGGTGCGCCCAGGCAAAACAGTGGAGCTGGACACAGGGTCAGTGGCCCAAAAAGAGTGCTGAATTTTTGCTGCACATGCTTAAAAATGCTGAGAGCAATGCTGAACTTAAGAGTTTAGATGTAGACTCTCTGGTCACTGAGGGCATTCAGGTGAACAAAGCTCCCAAGATGTGGTGTAGAGTCTACAGAGCTCATGGGCGGATTAACCCATACATGAGCTCTCCCTGCCACATTGACATGATCCTTACTGAAAGGGAGCAGATTGTTCCTAAACCAGAGAGGAGGTTGCACAGAAGAAAAAGATACCTCAAAAGAAACTGAAGAGACAAAAACTTATGGCCCGGGAGTAAATTCAGCATAAAATAAATCTAAATAAAAGCAAAAAACAAACAAACAAAAACCCAAAAAACAATGTAATTCTTATCTCCCCCACAAACCAGTTCCAAAGTCTCTGTAAAATCTGGTCTCTAGCCTTTGAGCACCCATGTTCCCAGGCTACAGGCTAGAGATGCGAGTTCAGTTAAGGACAGCAAAACTCATTTTGATCACTTCCTTTGCAAGTTCTGCTTCTGTGGTCTCGCCTTTTGCTTTGGAATGGGAGAGTAATTACCTTCTATTATTTTGTAACTGACTTTTATAAACAAACACTTTTTTATTTATATTGGCTAACTCACTCCAAGTCCTCCTTTTCTGGTTTGTTTCTCAAAGCCCGACCACCAGTATTAGGAGAAACATAAATAAAGCAATTTCTCTGGGAAGACAAATTCTAGCAGACAGAGGGCAGTTTTCCACAGAGAAATGGAAGTGGGGCTACTGGGGACCTGACTCACATTGCTCGCCAAAGATTCTCCAAGTGAGAATTCTGCCACATGTTTACTCCTACAATGCAGAAAGGGAGCGTTAAGCTCTGGAGTGTGAAAATAGAGGGCAGAGCCTAGCAACAGGGCATGGCCAATGTTCCCAGAGGAAATAACCAAGCTCCCTGTTAGGCCTGGGAAGGAGAGCAGATGTGAGAACTGCCTGCTGACTCCTGAGCCCACTGTGCTGAATGACAGCCTTGCGGGCCATAAATGACACTCAAGTCCACAGCTGCTTGGGGCCAGAGGAAGCAAATTATTCAATTCAGTGCTTTTTTAAAAATTGAGCTATATTTAAAAATTGTGAGACTTCACAGAATGGAACTTAAATCTGGGAATGTTGAGCGTTTCTCATGGTGAGCATCAGCTGGCACTAAGTAGCTTCTGTCCCCTAGAGAGCGCTGTGCCTTCCAGGTCACCTGCACTTCGATCACTCCGTCCTGATGTTTGTCAGTTTCCAATAAAATGTCCTTGCAATGCAGAAATATGTCTCCACACCTATGCTTCTAACAGATGTGGACATATATCACTTAGGCCAAAATGACTTCAAGTTTTAAGAAAAATTGTGAAAATTACTTTCTTTGTGAGAGCAAAGGGCATTCCTAGGTATGTAATATACAAGCTCAACCTGTCTGCTGTGAAGGAGGCACCTCTCCTGAGGCACTTGTTCATATTACCTGCCTGTCCTCCGGGCGCCTCAGTTCTCAGCCCGTTGGTACCTTCTTCTCAGAACAGCAGAAACACACAAGGTTGCACAAACAGAGGTGGAGGTCTTTTTAAGATTGTTTCACATAGGATTAAGCCAAGGCCTTCTGAGTTAACTTCCAGAAACAATTCTTCAGTCCAGCTGGACAGGCAGGACCAAGTCAGGAGAGATCTCAGCTTTTGTTCACCTCCCTCATCCCATATGGAAAGTTCCCTCTATATATTTCTACTCAGTTAATAATCATGAGTTTTTCAAAGACCTGATATAATCTTGGTTTAAGGTTCAAGTCCTCCATTTCTTTCAAGTCCAAACTAATTTTGTTATTTGAATGATAATACAGTACATCCATAGTCAACAGTAGAGATAATACAGTATATAATAATGATGAAAATAACATTTAATTGTAATCTAATTTTCATTCTATAGTTTTGCTTCATAAAGAAGCATAGTAAGGTCTTTGAGTGACAGAGACCAGGTTTCATATGGATTATGATGTGTGTGTGTGTGTGTGTGTGTGTGTGTTTGTACATGCGTGCGCGTCCCTCAAAACCATTACAGAGCTAGATATAAGCTGCCTGGAAACTATTTGTTGAGTGACCCAGTGGTTGAATTCTGATTTTTTGTCAATACCATACTTACTTGTATAATTTCCACTTTCCCCATTATTTCATGAGCATTTGGGCCCCCAGTCCACCATTGCCTTCAAGAATCACCCTTCAGGGAATCCCTCACTTACTAACTACAGTGACTTTAATAATGTGCCACAGCAACCAGTGGCAATGTTAATTAGAATTGAGATCTGACACACTCAATTGTTTTACTTCAGCAATTTCTCCATTCCTCAAAAGAGCTGTTATGAACAACATTATTAACTGGCTAAACCACTTTTGGTAAAGCAATAGTCTGTGACTGAGAGTAGTTTGTGTGTGTGTGTGTATGTGTGTGTGTGTGTGAGAGAGAGAGAGAGAGAGAGAGAGAGAGAGAGAAGAGAGAGAGAGAGAGATGAAATGCAAGTGTCAGAAGCAAAGTTGACAGACAGGTGGGGATTTATAGGTAGAACAGGTGGAATCTCCTTGCCCTCCAGTGTAAGGTGTGGAGTTGAGTTCCTCTGTTGTTTTGGGAGGAGGGCTGTCTGTTACAGCGCTAGTGTATTTCACTAGGAGACTAGTAGTTCAGTGGCCCAGTGGCAAGGAGACAATAATGACCAGGAAGTGTGAAGAGAAAAAGGAGGAAGAGTAAAGGACTCATTCCCTTTTGTTCCAAAAGAGCCCCCGGAAGCACAGAATTCCATATTCATGTAGTTGTTTGTTCTAGACAAAGACCCTCTGATGAGCACTCTTCAAGTACATTTTAATTAATATACAAGGTATGTGAACTTCAGATATTTTATTTTATACATTTTTGCTAGTGGAACTATGGCATTTTTTAGAATAGTATTGGCACATATTCGTTTTTTTCTTTTCAGAGAAACAAAAGCTGCAAAACATAAACATTTTTCATTTTCTCCTTTTCCCCCTCAAAACTGGTATAAGGGTAGACTCGATAGATATAAATGTGATGCTATATTTGGGAATTATTGACTTGTTCTAAAAGTTCAAGTAAGTAATAAAATAAGTGTGATGCACACTTACTTTTGAGTGGTCATGTCAATGGTTCCACTTTCACATAAGAAACCCTGACATTATGTAAATGACTATACTTTTGCCCCTACTTTTCATATTTCTTTGAATGTGGACTCAAAAACGTCTTTATCAAAAATGCAACAAAAATATGTCCTTCCTTCCCTTTTGTTAACCACCTTCATAATCTCAGGTGGAGAATGTGAGAGACTCCAGAAATTTATGTCATTTCTTCCGGTCATGAGATGACTTACTGCTCTACAAACAGAGCTGAAAAGACTCAGGAGAGATTTAAAGGCCATAAAGCCAAAAAGATGCTTCTGGAGTTTCTGGAGGGAGAAAGTCAAAGTTCATTATAAATTCTGTTTACTGTCTGAATTTCTTGAAAGATTCATGTCACCGTGTCACAGACCTATTACCCATTTTTATGCAACTTA
This sequence comes from Myotis yumanensis, assembly GCF_028538775.1. Classification (NCBI taxonomy): domain Eukaryota; kingdom Metazoa; phylum Chordata; class Mammalia; order Chiroptera; family Vespertilionidae; genus Myotis; species Myotis yumanensis. The sequence continues at coordinate 26,648,033 of NW_027223759.1, read as the reverse complement.
CTAAGCGTTCAGTAAAAGTGAATTGGGTACCGTATCATTGTTTCATTTCCATTTATTTCACAAGTTCTTCACCCTTTGCTCACACATTAAAGTGTTTGGATTCCCCAGGTCTAATCTCAGTTCCCTTCACCTCTGTTTCCTGTTCTCCTAGTTTAGAATCAGCTAGTCTTATGGTGTTAACCATTCCAAATGTCTCTAGTCTCAATCTCTAATTCCACTTAATCTCTTCAGCTCCAGATCTGTAATTCCAACTGTCTGCTCTCTTCTCAATCAGATGTCCCAGAGCACTTCCAACTTAACATAGTCAAAATAGAAGTGCTGGCTTTCCCATCTAAACCCTGCTCAGCATCTCATATTAACCACCTCTGTCTCAGCACGTGGCTTCCCAGTCACCCATGCTTGGAGCTGTGAAGTCATCATTGGATCTATCATCATGGAAACGGAATTACATTATACCTATCTTTAAAATATTTAAATGAATACAAAATATCCACCACATAATGTTCAAAACCTAAACATGATGTGGCAGGTACTGTCCATTGCTTATGCAATGTAATCTCCCCTTACCCTTGCAAATAGACTGTGGATTTCGTTTCTAGGTATCAGGCAGAGGCCCCTTGCTTTAAGAGAAAGAAGGGCCTTTTCTAAGCCCATGGAAATACCATTTCCTTTCACAAAGTGATTGGTCCAGAGAACATATTTCCCAGTTCTGACCAACTAAATGAAAGGGGCATGATGCCCAGAACTGTCATAGCCAGTTCGTGGTTATGAAAAAAAATCATCAAGGGCATCAGAACAGGAGAGTTAGAAAGATAGAAAGTTCCTAGGTCCTCAATGACTCCCTGAATAGTGGCAAACACTTGAAGCTCCCTGCCTCCAGATTGGGTGCTACAGAAGTTAGCGAAGGTCATTATTACGTAAGCCACTGCTAATTGGTACTTTGTGGTTAAAAGCATTTCCAATATACAAGGCCCTTCTGGATTCTTACTATCTGGTCCCAACCTACTTTGCAGTTTCTTTAGTCAACCTTCCTCGACCCCTCACACCAAACACACATTCCATCCATTGCATTCAAGGTTTTCATGCAGAAGGCAGACTTCTTTCTTCTGTCATCTTGTAAGCAGCTCTTAATATTTCAAGCTCTAGCTCAAATGTAGCATCTTTAAGCAATTATTAGTTAATCTACCAAAAGCCCCGATTGTTCTTGCCAAAATCATACTTGCCATGAAAAATTAACTTCTTATCTGTTTTTGCATGTTATTTGTATATAATACATTATATTACAACGATCCATCTGTCTGTCTTTCACTTGAATTTGAGCACCTAAATGTGAGATGTCTTACTTATCATTGCCAGCTCAGATCCTACAACAATGGTGGTTACATAATATACACTCAGGTAATGCTTTGGTTTTTATAAAATATATCTTTGGTCACAATAACAGATATTGTGCATGTTTTTTGGTTAAAATTTGTACAAATTTATATAATTTAGAAATGCTAATAAGAAACCTAAAACTAATCATTATTCCCAATTTAAGTGTGATGTTAACCTTCTTTGGAGTGGCCTTTTTCCCTACAAAATACTATTTGTTCTCTATGTTTCTTTTTCTTTTTAACAAGGTGCACAAATATATTTTTCTCATACACCTATATTTATTTATACTTTATTATGAAAATATTTTTTTCAAATGTCTGCTAAATTCCCATAATATTCCTTCCCCCAGGTTTGAACTCATGTTGCTCAAATTAGTTATAGAGCTGCATCACCAAAGCTTTAAGTTACATTTTAAGTATGGGGAAGCTATTGTTCTGCTTTTCCTGGGTACTCTTCTAGAAATATCCCTTCCCCAGAAACTATTCATCCTGTTTCAATTTTAACTTGTGCATGACCCTCGGAGAGACCACATGCTAAATTAATGTAAATTGCTTTCCAAGGTGAGTATCAGAGTTGAAAAGAACATTAAAGATTGGTCATTTCTTCAGGACCCTAACACTGTTAAGGAATAGAAACATGAAAACTACAGGCGGCTGCCTGATTATTTGTTGTTTATTTCAATTGACAGCTTTTGTAAGTCTATCACACAGATGAATCAGTTCAAAGCAAGTATATGCTGCTTTTTAAAAATTGAAGTTTCATAACATTTATCTATTAACAATGCAAATTGCATTGCAAATTTTAATTTCAACTTTGAAATTTAAAGGTATATTAGATTATAGTTTTCAGTTTTGACTTAGACTTGGAAACATAGTCCCAGGTAAAATTCTTCAGCTCACCACTTCAAATGCCTCCTAATGTCTACTCCCTCTATTGCCTTCAGATCAACTTTGTTACATTTTAAAAAATATTTTTTATTAATTTCAGAGAGGAAGGGAGAGGGAGAGAGAGAGAGATAGAAATATGAATGATGAGAGAGAATCATTGATCAGCTGCCTCCTGCTTGCCCCCTATTGGGAATCGAGCCCACAACCTGGGTATGTGCACTTGACAGGAATCAAACCTGGGACCCTTCAGTCTACAGGCCGAAGCTATATCCACTGACCCAAACCAACTAGCACGTCTCTGTTACATTTTCATCCTCAATTTTACTTTCTGCTAATTTCTGAGTTTCTTAAAATCTGTTTTGAAGCAAAAGAGGCATAAACTTTAAATCCCTTTAACTTTATAAATTTAAAAAAAAAACTGCTTTAGGTGATGACTCTAGATAAAATTTAGTTTTCAAGGCTGCCACATCACACGGCTCCAAGAAACACCATTCACTACTCTGTTGTCCATGTGAATGATGGTCCCTGGCGTGGTCCAATATATTATTACCTTCTGTTATGTGAAGGGCTATTCATGCTGTCTCTACGAGTAGAAAGAGATATCTGTGGCTATGGTTCTCCAAGTGATAATTGCATGAGAGCAGTTTCCAGAGACATGAGGCGTTACCATCTATCTGGGAGATTATCTTTCTTACCTGAGCTGTGGTTTCCTGCTAACAAGGTGGGGCTCACAGAGCATCTTCCCAGTCTACTGGTGACCACAGGTGGCCCTGGTGTTCCATCCCATTCCTGAGCTTTGACAGGCTCTCTGGAAGATGCCCCATGGTGTCCTTTCTCTTTGCTGTCCAGCTTTGGCAGTGGCTCTGTACTGTGGCTTCGCACTTTCAGCTCCTCTGTTGATTCTGTGTGTTAACCAGAATTGCACGCAGTTAAACAAGAGTCAAATCCTTCCCAGGTTTCTTTAAAAAGTTGAAGAACAATTTCTAAATGCTTTCAATATATTTTTAGAAACCATATGTGTATTAGAGATTACAACATTTCAATATATCAGGGAGGCATTCAGGTTAGTATCGCTGGCAAAGACCTTTCTCTTGAGAAGAGAAGCTCAGTGAATCTTGAGACTCCTTTAGTAACTCTTCCCTGAGCTCATTTTGAAGAAAATATCTTAAAGTGTTCTTTATACTCACTGTCTTTATTGTCTCAACTTTTTTTACTCCACTGCTCACTGTGACATAATTCATTCCAGCCACTCTACTAAACTGCACTTACTAATATCTCCTTGACCTTTGAGTAGGCAGATTTAGAAGACACTTTAAAGCCATTTGAAAACTCCTTGATACTCTCTTATTTACATCTTCAATTCTCTTAGCTTCCTGATGGCCCATCTTCCTGTCTTGTGTTCTATGTCTCACACCATTTCTGTGTCATCCATAACTTGTCTTCCACTATGCATCCCTTATATGATGGTTGTCCCCATGGTACTAGCTTACCACTGTTTCCTTCATTCTATCTTTTTGTTATTTTTATCCTCCAAGATTCAACTAGCAATTGTCTGGTTGTTAGTGATTTCTAAATATTTTATCACAAGCCTGGACCATTCTCTGGAGCTTTAGACTAAAAACTTTCTACTGGATAAGTGCCCATGGAAAACACAAGTTTGGCATTTCATACACTGACTGACACCATTTTTTACTAAACTATTAGGTCCTGTTGTCCAGCCAACCATCCAGCTTGAAGCTCGCTCTCTTTTTCTTTAATTGCTATTCCCCAAATCCATCATTCAGCTGATTCTACACATTTTATTTCTGAATATCATACTCTCTTTTCTGTTCCACTTTGTATCATGTCTACTTCAATTTCTATGGTTCAAGCTTGATCATCGCCCTTGAACTATTGCTTTGACTCCTTAAAATATAAACTCCAAATTGCCAATGTGATCTTTTTAAAGTAAAAATATTATCAAGTGTTATTTCAGGGAATGGTTTTCATAGTCTTTCTGTAATGCATGGACAGTAGTATTTAAAAATACATGTAATAAATATGGTTTTAAGAGTGCTGTTACCTTGCTACTATGAGAAAAATGTTATTTTAGGGAATAGCATTTTATAAAAGACATAGAGAAGTGTTTGAAAAGAAAAACAACCCAAAAAAATGCAAATCTACTCATAATGTACCCCTGACTAAAATCCCCCCAGGAGATTCTTGTTACCCACAGAATTATGTTGAAACTCTTTGGTATGACCCAAAAGATTCACCACCATCTCTCTCTTTCCTTCCTCTCTAAGTTTGTCACTTTCCCACAAACAGTGTATTCAAAAAACAACACTAAGCATGTTGTAATGTCTTCTTCTCCATCCCAGCTCTAGCAAAAATAATGCTGTTTTTTTTAAATGCCCTTATATCCTGTCTTTGTTCAGTTAACTCTCCACAGGCCTGGTTACTCAATTTAAGTACTGTCTAAAGCAGTGATGGCGAACCTTTTGAGCTCGGCGTGTCAGCATTTTGAAAAACCCTAACTTAACTCTGTTGCCTTCTCACATATAGAAATTTTTTGATATTTGCAACCATAGTAAAACAAAGACTTATATTTTTGATATTTATTTTATATATTTAAATGCCAATTCACAAAGAAAAAGCAACCAAAAAAATGAGTTCGCATGTCACCTCTGACATACGTGTCATAGGTTCGCCATCACTGGTCTAAAGCCTTCCCCACCCATATGCCACCCTGTGCTGGGGTATCATTTTTCTATGTATTTGCTCTTATCAAAAGGCCCTGAGTTATTTAAAAGCAGGGTCTGATTTTTTTCTGATTTTTTTTTCATTTGGTACCTCTAGCACCCCTAGCATATTGGTCCACAGGCATTTAATGAATTAATTAATTTAGTAGGTTTCTCAACTCCTCCAGCATCTTTCCCATATGTGTAGGAAATACAACATTCCTAATGGAACAAGAGAATCAAGTGAGTGTTGTAAGTGTATTAAAGTGGCACAGAGCTGGTTGCAGTTTAAAAAATCTGATTATCTAACAGTCACAAATTGTAAAATTTACTATATTTAAAGTTTCATTCCAATAAAGGATCTTTGAGAAAGACTGAAGTGAAAAAAAATTCACAGAAATGATTCAGAGGATCTGCATTTTGTTTCTTTATGTGTAGGTTCAAATGCCCATGAACTTTCAGCTCTGGGATAGAAATTGCACACTCTGTTTCCCCATTACCTGTCTGTATGGCAGAGCTGCTTACATGGTTTACCAACCCAAGATCATGGTCAGGGTTACAAAGCCGGGCATCTGGGTAAGGAACCAAGATGCCCGGCTTTGCAGCCCTGGCCATGGTCTTGGGTTAGTAAACCATGTCACTGAACACTCAGTTTCTCCTCTTGGAGTCTCATATTTCTTATCTAAAAACTAGAGGCCTGGTGCACAAAATTTGTGCACAGGTAGAGTCCCTAGGCCTGCCCAGTGATCAGGGCCAATCTGTGGGGTTACCGGCAGGACAATGGGGGGCCCCCACTGGCACCTACCTTGGCTGGCCTGGGGCCTGCAAACTGGAGGCAGTTCCTGCATTGAGCATCTGACTCCTGGTGGTCAGTGTACATCATTGTGACCGGTAGTTCTGTCGGTCATTCCACCATTTGGTCGATTTGCATATTAGGCTTTTATTATATAGGATGGAGATAATACCAGCTCTGCCTAACTTTCCCACTTTAATTAGAAGTATCTAATGATATTCTACATTTTAAGATATTTTCAAAATAAAGTGCCATACACAGTTAAAAGCAATATTGAATTTAAATAAATTATAGCCATTTGTCTTTTATGAATTTTTAAAATCTTTCTACATTTAGACTAGATGATCACTGAGAGACTGAATATACACATGGAAAACTTCCAGTAACATATAAAAATGGAGCTCTAAGCTATTATCTAGAGTAGCAGTGCAGGAAGCCAAACTGCTATCTACAAGTCAGGCTATCTCTCTAGCAACCAAGTCAGGAAGCCATACTGTGTAACAATTGGCCCAAAACAGCCAGGATTTTGGACCCAGTTTCCAATGAAGAGCCAAACAGAGAAAGTCAAATATATACCCCAAATTAATCACATAGGATGCCTTGCTTTTAGTTAGCCTGCCTACAGCTTCCCCAGGCCAACAGTCTCCAACTGGGGCATATCTGAAACTCTCTCTTTTTCCCACTATAAAGATTTCTCATTCTTTTCCCTGCCTTTGAGTGCCTGCCAAGTGTAAGTGCTGGTGGCTGACTGCCTTGGTATCACAAGCTCTGAATAAATAGCCTTTACCTACGCTCATTTTTTGGTCTTTATTTACCTCCACATTGTTATAGTCTCTTCCAACTCCAAGATGCTATACAGCTGTGTGAGCACATGCCATGAGTATCATTCTATGAGCTAGAACTTAGACCAGGAGGGTCATCTCATAGCAACAACCTCAGAAAAAGTCTGGTCTTAAATGTGCCTGTATATAAGCCTATGTACCAGTTACACTAAAATCAAATGTAAGTCAAAATATTTTTAAAGTAATGCATTGCAGCATAACAATTACAGCAAAACAATTTAGCCAGAACTTGCTTTTCGGTGCCCTCAGTCAACTGAAATAAAACAAGTATCATAAAGGAACGATTATTTCCAAGCTGTTTATTCACAATTTCAAAGAAAAATATACTCTGGCTTCCAAATGTCACAGTCTCAAAGCCTAATGTTTCACCTCACCTTCTCTTCCAGATTCTAAACAAACCATTGAGATGCTTAATTTTTTACTGACTTCCATATTTGTTTCCACTATCATTAATAAATATTTCTCATTTTTCACACACACACACACACACACACACACACACACACACACACAACACAGAGTCTTCTATCACTGGACTTAAAACTAATCAAACTAAAAAAATACCCAAACATTGGGTCCAATATTGTATTTACAGATTAGGACAATTTTTTTTGTGTGTGTGTGTTAATCCTCACGCTAGGATAGTTTTCCGTTGAATTTTAGAAAGAATGGAAAGGAGAGGGAGAAACAGAGAGAAACATTCATGTGGGCTGGGGAACCTGCAACCAAGGCACATGCCCTTGACTGGAACCAGGACCTCTCGGTCTGCAGGCCTATGCTCTATCCACTGAGTCAAACCAGCTAGGGCTAGGACAACATTTTAAATACGAAAGGCTGAGAATGTGTGTCAAGACACCTCCATCAACATCAGTTTCTTTGTTTTCATTCAAATTACTGGCATATACATATCAGGGTGGTGCACTTAGATCTCAAACCTCAACTAAGTAAAATCCCAACACAGCTATGGAAACAAAATGGAGTCTTTCTTTTTTCTTCTTTTCTTCTTTCTTTGTTTTTAAGTCCCAGAGGTTGAATTTTGGTAGGCATATTTAGAACAAAAAGATCAAAGAAATCATGCTACTCAGACTTATACCTTAACATCTGTCTCCTAAATAGAAGGACAAACTGAAAAATCTGTAAGAAAGTCATTAATGTATTTATTGAGCACTTGATTTGAGAATGAATCTAGTTTCCTATATATTTAGGTACAGCTTTCTACATTATGCATTTTCTAATTAAAATAAATAAGAAAATCTTCAAAATAACTGTTGAAAAGAGACAAATGGAACGTGGACAAATAGTCTAAGAAATATATACAATAAAACATATTGACAGCTCAAAGACATCTATTCAGAGGAATAAGGACATATTTATCCATGTCCATCTATTTCAATGTTTTCTTAAAGCCTGTTAGAAAAAAATTTGTTTTAGTAACATAAACCTTCCTGGACAAGATCAATCTTAGGTACTGTGGTAGAGTTTGTGTGAAATCTAAGTTATTTTCACAGTTATAGTCCCAGTGTGTAGCACAGGGCCAACTATATAGATTGAGCTCTTTCTCTGCTCATCAATGAATGACTGAATATTGCCTATTCATCTAAAACCTGATTCTCACATTGAAGATGGATCTTGAATTGAAATCTTGCTGTGAAAAATGCATGCATTATTGTATTACATTTGTCAATAAGCTTGTGTGTTCTGCACTTTATTGTCTTAAACTTTTCACAGTGTTTAAGTTTAAAAACCATAAATAAAAATAAGAGACCAGAACAATCTTTTCATGACCAAAATATTCTCCCCAGGATTCCAATCTATCACACCTCATGCTGCTAACTCTGAAGTTCCTTCTCAAAATGTTCCCATTTTCTGCCTCTTTCTTCTGTCTGTCTCTAGGTCTACATTTGTCTCTCCATCTTCTAACTCATTCCTCTCACTCTCTTTTCCCGCCCTGGACCCTGGGCCACTATAACTACTTGGCTCCCTGGTCTGATAGCTTTCATCATCAGGCCTGACCCACATCTGATACTGAGCTTTTCCAGAATCTTTAATCCACTCTTACTCATCAAGATTCACTCCCTCAACAATGAAATCGTAGTGAGGATTCTTAAAAATCTCCACAACCTAAAGATCCCTCCCAAGCTCTATAGACAAAGAAAATAAAATAGCATTTATAGACCTTTACTTAGGTCTCTCTGGGAAACTCCAATATGTTAAAACTGGCAGCATTATCCTTTTCCCAAAGTTCTTCTTTTTTTGGCTGGAAAGGACATGTGATTGCTAATTTATGTGTCTGATCTTGCCATGTGACTCTAAGGTTCTTAAGACTAAAGACTCAATATCTAATAGAGTCCACACTGAGAACAGACAGGGTGAATGAACTCATGAATGCCTGATCCGGAAAAGTTAAAGTTAGCTCATTATCTTTCACTCTTAGACCTAACCATACTTTTGGCCCTGACTCACAGGCTCTCTTCCCACCTCTCCAATCTCACAGCACATGGGCCATGGCATGAACCAATAACCCTCACTGACAAACATGAATTCATTACTATAACCTGCATTATTTCCTTTGTTAACCCAGAATGTTTCTAATTAACTTGCTAATGATAGAGCAGAAAACAAAATATTCCCTGAAGAAAATAAGTATTATTTGGAAATATGACCAGTAACAACATTTTTATAGAGGAACATAAGATCCTATTTTTTTTTTCATTTTTTTTGCGCTAAATGTTTAAAAGGATTAATTTGTCATATCATTTCATTCTTTCTATAACATCTAGAAGATTCAGGTAATTTAGACAAGAGGCTTTTATATCTGTGGTTTGCGACTGCTATTGTTTTTGAAATTTAACACTCTCACAATAGGGATCCCTTGGTTACAAATATGGACTCTAATTGTGCCTGGCAATACAGATATCAAAGCTCATGTTGCTGATGAGTATTTGAACTTCCTGTGGAAACAATGAATGCTCCTGAATTGTCCCCTCTTATTGGCATAATCAGCAGGATAACAGTCCTATCCCAACTGCTGAGCAATGAAAATAATGAAAGGTGATCAAGGTGGATTAATTGGGCAGAAAAGACAATACATTTGAAGTGCTGAAGAAGGCACTGAACTAAATTGCATTATCAGATGGGTATTAGATTCAGTCATCACATTTTAGAGCTGAAAGGGAGCTAGGAAGCCCACAATAGCAACGTGAAAAGCAAGGTGTGTGTATATGTCTTTGCTGAGATGGTGTCCTGCCTTTGAGAGGATAGCTCCAGGGAGAGAGGAGTTCCCACCTCGTGGGAAACCTTGGCCAACTATGAACATCTTTAATTGCTAGAAAGCTCTTATACAGAGCTCCAGTCAGCCGCACTCCAGGAACCACCATTTGCTGGTTGTTGGTATGGTAGTCCTGTTTCTGCAGCAACTCAGAACTAGTCTTTCTATTTTTAAGTAAACGCCCTTTAGAATCCACAGTGGGGGAGACTGTCTCTCCTTAGCCAAGTCTTCTTCAGAATACAGATGTAGAACTTTCACTTTCCCAGTCACCCTGGCCCAGACACTAATTGCATGTCATGGTGTCTTTTCAAACTATACTGTCTGGAGCTGATCGTAGCCAGACAACCTGGTGAACACTGGAGTCCTCTCCTGTATGTCTATTATTCCATCTCCTGAGTCTCCAGGGAAAATAGGGCCAAGTCTCCATGTTTCCACCGTGAAAGGGCACAAGGGAGCAGAGGCAATTTTTAGTTGTTTTTTTTTTTTTTTTTTTTAATTATTGCTTCTCTCTCATATGAACTCTGTCATAGGGGTCAGTTATGTCAATTCCAACATCTAAGGGATGCCTTCTCTAAATATAAATAGAGAAAGAATAATAGCTCAGGCATTTGAAAAGTTCATGATTTTAAATAAAATTGGAAAGCAAGTCCATGTTTATGTTCAGAAGGCATATTGGGTAAATCCCTGGTTTTAATAATTAGATGTGGCACAATATTTAATAAGATAACAAAATAGATGAGGTGCATTGAAGTATAACAGAATATGCAAAGAATCCTAATAATTTTACAGGTATAAAAAAGTTCAGATTCTTTACACAACTTGCTCAAGGTCACACAAATGGCAATTAGTATAGCTCTGATAAAGAGACAGGTTTCCTGGCCAAGCATAGCATGTGCCTCTCACCATAAGTCAGTGGAACTTCCTACTTATATTCAACAGTTCTTTTTTGTGGTTGTAAGAAATAACACTCATTCATAGTCATGGAATAGTAATTAAAATTCCAAAGACCAGGTTTGGTCTTTAAAAACTCTCTATTAAATGGCCAGATATTTTAATTATTCCCTCCTTTTCATCAAGATGTGTGAGGATTGTAGAGATACAGCCAAATGATCTTTACCTAAACAACCTTCACTGAAGTCATCAGGCATAGCTCCACTGTTGACCTGTTCTAATAACATGCTCTTGAAGAAATTCTAGTACTTCAGGGAAAAGAAACAATTTGCTCAGAGAATATGATTTACATTTTCATTTTTTCTTATAATGCAGAAACCAAGAGGACTGTGGACAGAGACTAGACAGAGGCTGACCAAATCTGTTTGTCCTCTCTGGGCACCTTGTTAAACCATACTTCCCAGCATTCCTGGCAGTTAAAGGCAGTCATACAACTGAGGTCTGGCTGTGAGAATGTGGATGAAAAGTATGTATAGCACCTGCATCCTCCTCCTGTTTGCTGGGATTTTTTTTGAGGTTTCAGGTGCTGGAAGAGTCACCAGGTAGAAACTTCCCAATACTTGTGGGGAGAATTACCCATCCTCCACTAAACCCCCTAATTGATTGTCACATGACAGTAACATAGGTCATGGCCTATGGCATGAAGCAGCGGTTCTCAACCTGTGGGTCGCGAACAATGAAAGTACATCCTGCATATCAGATATTTACATTATGATTCATAACAGTAGCAAAATTACAATTATGAAGTAGCAACGAAAATAATTTTATGGTTGGGGGTCACCACAACATGAGGAACTGTATTAAAGGGTCGTGGCAGTAGGAAGATTGAGAACCACTGAAAGTCAGAGTATGTTAATCCACTGAGGTTTTGGAGTTGTTTGGTATAGTAGTTGGACCCTCAGATTTTTACACATATCATTTCTCTTTTTTTTTTCCCCTGTAAAATAGTCTAAATATAAAATCCTTGAGTTTCTAATGATGACAATATTTTTATTGGCATACGGACAGAAAAATAAAGAGCCGAGAGATTAGATTGCCAAATAGAGTATAAGAATTCAGCAAGCAATGCTTCTCTCTTAACTCTAGTTGTAATAAAAATACTTTACAAAACTGGTGAATACATCTTTACTGATTATTTAATAAATATATTAAATCCTATGGCTTCAATAAGTATGTGCTTAATATGTAAGTGGATGAGCCTCTGAAGTGGTCATTCAAACAGCTGATATACTTTACTATTCATTTCAATGAAGACAATGAAATCCAATTTTTTTTCCAAATACTATTCTTCTAAAATAGTAGCAAGAAGAAAATCCCAAGAAATAATTAAAAAATAAGACTAAAACTTTTTCACAAAGAAAATGTTGATGATTTCTTTAAAATAAAAACAATTTAGATATAAATTAGATATATTTGGGGGAAAATTCAAAATAAAATACTTTCCAGAAATATCAAAACAGCAGAGCATTCTGGGGTGGGGTTGAGGTGATCTGGGGTTCCTTCTTAGATCAGTTCAATAAAACATCTCTTCCTGAGCCTTAGTTTTCTCAGATAAAATTATAAATCTGAAATAAATTATTTCTAAGCATCCTCCTAATGCTAAAATTTAACACCTCTACAATACAAAGTTCGGACAGAAGGAAAATAGATCAATAACATTGTTATGTCTATTCGAATCTATACTTCCACTGTAAATTTCAGAATAAATACCTTCAAAAGAGGGGTGGAGAGGAACAATGGTTTAGGCTGCATAATAAATTTAGCCTGTCTGAAAGGAAGGCTTTATATTAGGAAAGAATAGGACCAGAATTTACATTAAAAAGGAGAGACTAATTAAGGAAGGTTTTAAGTGACAAGCTACAGCGTTTGTATTTGTTTTTGAGGAGCAGGCATGGTGAGGTCATCAGTGTTAAAAGAAGATTCTCCTAGGAAAAAATGTGTAAAAAAGACCAGGAGGAAGATGTCTGAGGAGTTATCCCAGGTCAGACGCTCATGATTAGCACCGTCTTGAAACCCACAAAAGTCCAGATAACACCATCTCCACATTATGATGTCATCAGCTTCTTAAACATCCTTTTCAATGGGGTGTGCTGACATAGACACAAAGATTTGGAAATACAAAATATTTTGAGGCATATTTTTTATAAACAACTAGAGGCCCTGTGCACGAATTCATGCACAGGTGGGGTCTGCCCAGCCCACTCCAATCGTGGAAGATTGGGCCAGGCGTGCCTGGGGGAGGGGCCTTGGGCAGTTGGCAGGCTGGCCCTGTTCCCTGGTTGAACTCCCTGCCGAACTCCTGGTGGAAGGGACAATTTGCATATAAGCCTTTTATTATATAGGATTTCTAGTGTTTGTATCCAATAGAGATGAACTTGAGACTATTTACCAGATGAAGATAACTTTCTGACATTCAAAATCTATCCTCTGTTCAATGATGAGATAATTACTATTTTTTAATTATTAACCAGCTTCATTGTCTGGTCTTAACCCGATGTCAAGATGTAGAGAAATACTAAACAAGGCTATATTGCGAATTCATTAAATAACTACCCTGAACTCATAGTAAATTCTCTGCATGTTAAAAAATAGGATATAATTATGGAAAATGTCCTTATTGTTCAATAATCCTTTTTACTTCAAAATAGTGCATAAACAATGCAAATGTGTCCCCATAATTTACCACATCAAATATTTATGCCCACAGCTCTCCTAGGCCCCTATAATGCCAATGGCTGCCTTTCAGTTTTCTTTTTTATTTAGGACCTGACATTACTGAAGCTTATCTATTCTCTCTACATCAAATTCTTCACATATTTGATAGAGAAACTGCTGATAAAAATCTCTGAGGGGGCACAAATAGAATTCTAAAATACTTTACACACAGAGTTTTAAGGTTATAAAACCTTTATAACCTGGGCCAGGCACACATTTTGACTTAGGATGTTTTAAGATATCTGCATCTTTTGACAAACTCCAAAATCATATGCCAACAGTTATAGAAGACCTGACAATGGAATCCCATTCTTAAGTAGGACACCAGGTAGCAAATTTCCATAGTAATAAAGCCAACAATCTAAAAAAGAATCTTCTTAAAGAAAGGAGGCCATAGGGACTCAAACATATGTGATTTTTATATTTTCCCTCCTCCCTATAGCCCCAGTCATAGTAACGCTGAATTGAGACCAGCATAGCACAAAGACCTCTGGATTTAATTGTTGGGGAAACTTGACCCTGGTAATGGTTCTGCCATCATCTGGGTGACATTGGGTATGTTTTTTTACTTTCTGTGCTTCTTTGTACTCATCTCTCTAATAAGGGACTTAGACCACCACATCTCTAAGATGCCTTCTGGATTTTAAAGTCTGTATATAAAAAACAAACAAACAAAGAAACTAACACAAGAAGGGGCCAAATCTTAAAATCAAATACTTAGTTTCCTCAGTTGAAAGTAAAATGGGATTCATGTGCACCTAAATAGCTACATTACAGAAATGATATTTGGTCAAAATGTCCAAACACAGCCCTAATTGGTTTGGCTCAGTGGATAGAGTGTGGGCCTGGGGACTGAAGGGTCCCGGGTTCGATTCTGGTCAAGGCCATGTACCTTGGTTGCGGGCACATCCCCAGTAGGACATGTGCAGGAGGCAGCTGATCGATGTTTCTCTCTCATTGATGTTTCTGACTCTTTGTCCCTCTCCCTTCCTCTCTGTAAAAAATCAATAAAATATATATTTTTTAAAATGTCCAAACACAGAAGCCTGATATTCCTAAAACTACAACCCTATCCTGTTTTAAGGAGATTTTCAAACTAATTATTGATACCATAGGACAGAAGAGGGGTAGTTTTACATACAAAATATCCTTAGGCAGCCAACAGCATGAACAATCACACAGCCAAAATACAGAAGAAAAGATGCCAAGTTCAAGGAGGAGCAACAATGGTATAAGGAGAATAAAGAAACCATGACTATAATTTGAGTTGCCCTTTTGTGAGATATTCAAGGGAATTTGGCTTTATGAGCAGAATCACTGCTTACTAAGGCCATTGGGAGAAAGTAACCAATTATCTATCCGATGCAAAAAATTAAAATTAGCTTTCTCTTTTCTCGAGAAAAAAAAGTGGAATTCTATCAATACCTCTAAACATTTCTGTTTTTACCTATTTTTTAAGGAGTGATGTCAGAATAACCCTTTGAACAATAGGAGAGAAAGAGAATGACTAGAAGATCAAAGCAATATTCTGTTACTAGCCCTTTTATAAATTGAGAAGACTTTGTAATGTAGGACATTTTTACATATCCTCAAGACTGAGTTAATGTGCATACGAAATTACTATTAGGCATTTGGGATCAAAATTGAAGTTCCTGTTGCATGGCATATTGCCACATTTTTATAGAAATGGCTTAGATGCTGTTTGAGGACATAAAACTGTGCTAATAATGCAGTGCATGGATTCATACCAGCAATTTAGCAACCAAGTGCGGAGGGTTCATACTTCTGAGTGCTGTGATCTGGGAAGTCCCAGCCACAGCATGTACAGTGTAAACAGAGCTGTCTTAGGGGGAGTGAGACCCTGGGTACCAGTGCAGACTTAGCCCCTAATTAGCAATGAGGCCTTGGGCAAATCGCTTTCCTCTTCTGAGCCTTCATTTGTTTATCTTTAAATGAAGCCTCTGGGATCAAGGATCCTCAAGTTTAAGATTTTACTGATAAATAGCAGAATCTGTTTCATACTAGAGTTTCTCAGTCCTAGATGCTTATTAGAAACAATTGGGGAGTCTTCAACCAGTACCCACGTCAGGGCCACAATATTACTGAACTGAAGGTGAGGCCTTTACTAGTACACTGGTGGTTTCAAAAGGCTCCCACAAGTTTTGAAAACAAAGATAGGGTTCAGATCCACTTTTCTATTCTTAATGAAACATTTTTAATAGCATTCAATATACTACTCATTATTCTTTTTGTAGACTGGCTTTATTTCCATGGTTTTTCCTATTTTAGCTGAAAGCATCTTAATAATCCTTTCTTAAGAGAAAGGAAAAAGAGTAAAATAAAATAAAAACTAATCTATCTTTTTACTTATTAGAATTCCTTGAAAAAATTTTTATTGTTGAAGAAAAATGTTTGACTACATCAAATTTTAAGATGACCTTCATAAATGAGAAAAGATTAAACTGCCAAAGCTAAGGAACACACACAGCAACCATTGAGTGAGTGGGTGAAAATTTGTTGTTGAATTTTGATTCTTTTACTTGGCTTCCTCAGCTAGGCTGCCTTAAAAAATGACAAGGAAACTAACCATTTAAGAACTATAACCAATTTTTAATAATAATTAGAAGATAAAAAGTCATTGATCTAAGATAAAAAAATCATACTTCTCAGTATTGTCTGTTTTCTATGTCTATGAGGTTTTTTAAAGGTCATAGTTCCCACTTTTAATTTTTGAAGGAATGACAAGCTTTCCAACTAGTAGGTGGGAGCTGTGTGGGTAGTTGAATATATGCACAGGTGCAATCAACTTTAATTAAAACTCAAATCATTTTAACAGGCAGATGGAAAAAATGCTTTAATCTTCTTTAAAAGCAACAGAGACATTCAGGCACTAAAAATATTAATGCACAGGAAGAAAAATATAATTTCCATTCTTCCTAAAAGATGTAATTCTTAAAATACATTCATAAATGTTTCTGAAGCAAATACTGAATGCTAAGAAATATAATTCCTTCATCATGAAGGGTAATAAGAATATTTCATTTCAATCAAAGTAAATGCAAACTTAGATGCTATAATTACAGTTACTAATAGCTGTATTTGGAGGCTGGTGAAAGAAGTCATAGCTATTATGGCTTTATAAAAAAAGCAGAGCAGGAATATTAAGCCTTCTGGGAAAATATACTGATGGCTACAGAACTGAATATATACAGTACTACATTTCTATTTTTTTAATATTTTTTAATTGATTTTACAGAGGAAGGGAGAGGGAGAGAGAGATAGAAACATCAATGATGAGAGAGAATCATTGATTGGCTGCCTCCTGCACTCCCCCCACTGGGGATTGAGCCCACAACCTAAGTATGTGCCCTTGGCCAGAACTGAACCTGGGACCCTTCAGTCGGCAGGCCAATGCTCTTATCCACTGAGCCAAACCAGCCAGGGCAGTACTACATTTCTTGATGATTTTAATTCTCCAATTCTCTAGAGAAATATGGTTAGAGAAATAAAAGATGTCCGGGACTCATTGTTAGCCAATCTGAAAATTTTTATAGCATTCTTTAGGAAAATATACATATAAATTTGAAGGAAAAAAAATAAGAGCTGTTAAGGTAAAGTCTCCAATGAATGATATTTTATTTTTCTCCCCCAAATGGTATTTTAAATGGTTAGTCAAGACGGTTAAGTAAAGCTATAGGTAAAATCAATAGAAATATATTTAAATGTTGATATTTAGAGGGGACTTAGGAGAACTAGAACTTGCTTCAGATTGTGCTATTACATAACATTACTTTTTGCTCAAGTAATTGAAGCTCTTTGGATTTCACTTTGTAAATATGAAGGAGTTAAACAGTACTTTTTCTAAGGTGTAGCAAATATTTATTGACCTCCTACTATGAGATTCATGGTCTTAGAACAGAAAGTAGGGAGTCAATGACCTTATCCTCCACTTTTTTTTTTTTTTTTTTGAGCCAAGGAAGGTAAGATACAAGAGTTCTTCTCTTAGAAATTTTATGTGGCAACATAATTCACTTCTCCATCTCTTCTTCCTTCTCTTTCTCCCTCCCTTCCTTCTTTTGTTATCATGTTTTTTCGGCTTCCTTTTAAATTAGGCACTTGTCACCTGTCCCCTTATTTCAACTCCTGTCATTCTTTTTTTCTTCATGGTCTTTTATATATATACACATACAAAATGCATGTATGAACTGTATAATCATAAAGTGGCTCAGGAATAAAGGTATTTCTTTTTCTTTTTTTTTACAAGTTAAGTGAAAACAAAACCATGGCCTGAATTAGATGTTATTTCTTATTTCTGACATTACTGAGACTTTTTATTACTGTGATATCTTGTTCATAACTTATCTGGTAGCAGGCTTTGTGGCAAAATCAATCTGAATGATGAATAAGGCCACAGAGAACTACAAAATCCATTGTTTTGCATTAGGCTCATGGATTAAAGAATAGGAAGAAAAGCAGAAAAAAATAAAAATAAATAGGTGGAGGATGGAGAGAGAGAAGTACTGTACGTAATACAAGATTTTTAAGATGAAGCTATGATTATGTCTCAAACAAAAAAGCAATCATCTTCTAAGAGTCTCTGAACCCAGGCCACTGGAGTGAATTCTGGATGCCCAGGCATTGTAAGCTTCAGAATGTAAGACAGTGTTGTGACAGGTTAACAGGGCCAGAATGGCAAGGTATAGAGCAGTGATGGCGAACCTTTTGAGCTCGGCGTGTCAGCATTTTGAAAAACCCTAACTTAACTCTGGTGCCGTGTCACATATAGAAATTTTTTGATATTTGAAACCATAGTAAAACAAAGACATATTTGTGATATTTATTTTATATATTTAAATGCCATTTAACAAAGAGAAATCAACCAAAAAAATGAGTTCGCGTGTCACCTCTGACACGCTTGTCATAGGTTTGCCATCACTGGTATAGAGGCAAGGGAGTAAGAAAAACAGAACACCTTGCTAAAATGCTCAGTTCTAAATCTGCTAGTCTTCTTTACTACTCACTAGTAAATCTTTGTAATAATATTGCTGACTGCCAAGTCTGCCCTCAGAAGGTGCTCTCTCTATTAAAAGTGTACCTCACATCTTCATTTGAATTCTTGACTGGCATTTCAAAATAAAGATTCTGGCCTCTGGGATAGTACCTGGCATTATTTCATAGGTATTTTATCAACATCCATTGAGTGACTAAAAGACTGAATGTGTGCATATACATAGTTAAAATACGTATGTATCTGTAACATTAAAAAGGATAAAATGAGTGGAAATAAACTTAACCAAGGACATGTGTACACTGAACAGCACTTCTCTTAATTTTACAGGCTCACCCACTCTAGCATCGTACCCTAGAATTTAACATAAGGCTGACCCTCCTCTTCCATCAGGTACACATGGCCCCCTGTGTGGCTGCACGTGACCACCTGCAGGGAACTTGCTTGCTCTTTAACAGGAGCCCCTCACCAGATGGGGACCCTGCATGCTCTTCCCAGCCCTGAGGACTCCTCTGTCTTTCTGGTTTTGTGTTCCTATTTCATGCCCTACAATTCAGGTACCGGACATACAAGTCTTTAGAAAGCTTTGCCAAATATTATATGTTCTTACTTTCAAAAGCCTTGAAACACAGGTGTCTGAAAACCTTATTCTGACGGATTCCGTTTTGTAGGTTGTATTTGAATGCAAGTGGATGCCTTTTAGGCCTTTCTTTTCCTTCCTCGGCTCCAGACCTAGGGGTGTCTGTTAATTGGAAGCCACTACAAATGCAGCTGACACATGAGCTCACAAACCCCAGGGGCACAAAATTCAGGTATGAGTTCCCTCATCAGGCTCCATAGCCTTCAAGGTCTTCTCTATTCTTAGGACTTTTAAAATTCATAAAGATAGAATGCGGAGGCCCAGGGAAACACACATTTTGCACCAACATAGATTAGGAGCCAACCTTAAATGCCAGCTGCTTGTGCGCCTTTGTAAGTCTCCCATTGATTTCACAGGGAAGTAGGTCAGGCTGCTTTTAACAGGAGAAGCCTCGTGCTGCAGGTTTCACTTAACTATGAGGGGGGGAATATTAAAAATTGATGTGCAAGGCAAACCTCTGCTTGATTAGCATCTGGGTAAAGACTTTACTAGGAAAGCCATGGAAGTTAATAACAAATGAGAAAATTGACAATGAAGTATTTCAACAGCTATTTCTGTGCCTGTAGCCTTCCATTTATGAGAAATATTATGGACGTTCACTTCATGCCTTGCTTACTTAGCCTAGCTAATCTGTATTTAGGGGGTTAGCATGCTTTCTATATCTCTGGTTGCACACATGTTTTTATACAACATTTCAGCCTTGTTGTTTTCTGATGTTGAATTTTTCAAATGCTAACTTTAATATTCTTTCTCATGATGACTAACCACTTTAGAAGGAAAGGAGATTTAATTGGAATCTGCTTAGAAGCAACACTTCACACGTCACCCTTTTAACCACTCTCTGTCTACATACTAAATATTTTTTTATAGTAGGTACTTTGGGTCGTCCTGGTTTCCACCTTATTCATTGGTTAATACCTCTACCTTTATGGAAGCAAAACCTTTATTTAAAAATAAATCACTTGTAATAAAAAAAAAATAGTCATTATATTTGAAAATCACAGTGCCAACCCAGTTATATAGAATTTTTTTTTTTTGCTGATAAATCATTATATTCTCATCCTGTCCACCCTTTTGTACAATGAAGGTGGCCTCTCTGTTCTCAGAGCTATACTTTATAGGGGAAGGGCAACTGTGCTCCATCAGGGGTGATGTCCCTCCTCCTTCAAGGCTTGTGTATCATCCAGCAGCCTTAAAACAGTCTGCCTCCTGTGGGAATGGAGAATGCTTACATTCTCACCAGTGCTTCATGCTCCTCACGCCACATATCGGATGATCCACTTAAGATGTCAGATCCTTTACCCAAGCCTAACTGAAGAGAGTTGCGTAGACAGCATGGGATCTGAAAATTTAATTCATATCTGACCTTACTTCATTTTAAATAAGCTATTTATTCATTCCACAGATATCAAAAAGTCAATCACCCCTTAGAATTGCAATTTACATTTTACAAGGTTTTTTTCTATATACAATTTTTCTCTAATTTTTTGCATAAATCCTTTGAGGCAAGTCTGGAAATAAAACAAGTGAGGCTTGGAGACTTTATCTTGGCTTAAAAGCTGTTTGGAGGCAAATGCATCTTTGGACCCAAGGACATTTGACTCCCAAGTCTTTTTCCATATTGTTATCTCCAGTGACTCCCCAATCTACCATCCATTACAATGAGATTGTTTTTTAAGCTGGTCAAGCAAAGGACTTTTTAAAATCAAATGAATAGAAATGATGATACATTTTTATTCTCCTTATCATCTTATGAAAATTAAACAGCAGAAGGGCCATACACAATACCATGCACAATCTAGCTGATAGTGTTTCTATATCTAACTTAATATTGGTTCCAGAATCATGGAGTGAAAATCTATGCCATGCTATTTTTCATGGACCTTATTTTAATTATTTTATATAATATTTAGATTAGATTATGAATACTTGCTTTCATTTTTTCTTGCTAAGTGATGTCTGGTTTCTCCAATCAGTAACAAGACTGATTTCCCTACTGATTATTTTATATGAAAATGAGATGCCTAGTGCATGAAATTCATGCATGGGGGGCAGTGTGTGTCCCTCAACCTGGCCTGTACCCTCTCCAATCTGGGACCCCTCGGGGGATGTCCAACTGCCAGTTTCCGGCAGTTGGAAATCCCTCTTACAATCCGGGACCACTGGCTCCTACCTGCTCACCTGCCTGCCTGCCTGATTGTCCCTAACCGCTTCTGCCTGCCAGCCTGATAGCTCCCTAACCATTCCCCTGCCGGCCTGATTGACGCCTACCTACTCCCCTGCTGGCCTGATCACCCCCAATTGCCCTCCCCTGCCGCGACCCGCCTCCTCCACCCTGACCGACCTCCTCTGCACCATGCAGAACCCGGGACCCCCAGACCTCACTGTATGGAGCAGCCACTAAGCCCCACCTCCGCTGTGCACGTGGCCATCTTGTGGTGACCATCTTGTGACGACATCGTGCAAGGGCATCGCTCGAGGGCGTGACGCCACCTAGGCTATTATTATATTGGATTATCTAAACCCAAGTTCTTCATTGATATTCCTTAGAGCAGTTGATTATGAAACATCTAACTTATGTTGATTTTGGTATCCTGTCCACAACTTAGATTATTTTCAATATTTGGAATTGTGGTAGTTCTATTAGACTTTGCTATTAAAAAATGTAAGCTTTGGCTAAAATAATAAATCTACAAGTATAAATTATGCAAAACACAATCATAGGAGTCTATGGACACTTAAAATATATATAGTCTTTGCTCCCAAAAGTTGCCATTAATTGTGGAGGTTAGATACACACTCATCCATTTTAGTCAAACAGTTCTTGAGCATTCAAGGAATACACATTAAGTGGACTTGGTGCCAGAGAATGTGCACATTGCTGCAATAAAAAGACTCAATATTGTGTGCTGACAATTTAGTTGGGGAGGCAAACATTTAAATACTATTTCAGCCCTGTATCAGTGGTATAGCTAGAAGAGTATACCATTGCTCCTCAAAAAGCAAGCAGAAGAGACAGAGCCCCCAAAGGATTACTAATGAAGATGCCATATTGAACAAAATCAAGAGAAATGTCCTCATATAGAGTAACCAACAATGTCAGACATTCTGTGACATTTAAGAGAACCAAGAGTGGGAAGAGAACAGGGCCAGAGACCAATTAGGAATCCCTGGGTGACTTTGAAGTGAGCAGAAGAGTAAGCTGGGTTGTAAGAAATTAAGGATGGAGTAAGAGACAAGAAATGAAGGCAGCAAGTCCAGAATATTCACCTCAGTGGTTTAGCCATAAAAGGGAAGTGGAAAATCATGGTTGGGTGTAGAATCTGCTTTTGCTGAAACATCATGGGCAATTTTATTACAGTTTATGTTAAATGGTAATTTATATAACTTGGTTTAGAAGCCAAAGTGCATTCTGCAGGCTTAAAGTAAGATCATCAATCAACCAAAGAAGGACTGCTGTGAGGCAATCTGTTTTAATTTTTTAGGTTTGAAATTTCTCTTAGACAAAATTAACAAAAGCTCATCACTTTGACATATCTCTCTTGTCATTAATCCTTGGTAAGGGGTTAATAACTAATCAATGGAAGAATGGAACTAGATTGTAAATATAAAGGCAACTTTGATATTCAGAATGTGATGACTTAAAGAGAGCAATCCTTCACTTCGGCGCTGATCATTTTGTTAGAAGCTGCTGACATCTCAATCCTTTCCCAGCCTTCAATTTCTTGGGAATCTAGGGTTTTTATTTGTTTCATAAGAACAAAATCACATTAAAATCACCATCCATAGCATTATGATTGGATATGGGGCTGGACAACACATGAATGCCCCATTCTCTACTTGCTGATTCTTTCTACCAATTGTTTTCTTTTTTCTTTCTTCATTTAATCATATCAATTCACATCTATAACAAGGGAATTGATACAAATAGAAAGAAAAATGCTATTTTATTTCATGTAACTGAAAGGTGACCAGAAGAAAATGTAGGAGGAAGTTTTCCCTCTATCATCAATTGTCCAAAAATATTACAGACTTCTGGATTTAATTTTTTCCCTTTAAGTTCAGCAGTTCTGGGTATACCCAGCTAGACAAAATATGCTGTTTCAAAATCCATGTTACTAACACTCTCTCCTCCCCTCTTAGATTCTCCTAAGTATTTTTACTCCTTTCATTTGGGAATAGCAATGGCCCAGATTCTCCAGTTGATTGGTTAGTCTACCAGGAGTGAAACACTTAATTAACCTAGCTCCCATCAGCTAACAACAATAATGAGTTTGCTTCAACCGAGAAACACCATGCACCACTTCAGACACTTCATTAAATCTGGAATTGCTACCCATTTATTGAGTTCTGAAAAAAGAATATTTTTAGAATAAAAAAAAAAGTATTTTCAAATGTGTTATAACTTAAACCCATTTTTACCCGGGAGCACATGCATTTAAGATCACCAGCCACATAATAGCTCCCTGGATTTACACAGTGCCTTTCCACCAAAGAGGCTAAATGACTTAGTTGAGTGTGTTTTTCACTCTCTTTGTTAATTGAGTTCTGTGATGAATAATGTCACTCAGATTGAAATTCCTTCTTTAAAGTGTTGGTTTCTATTATTTTCTTTTTTTAAACATATTTTTATTGATTTCAGAGAGGAAAGGAGAGGGAGAGATAGAAACATCAGTGATGAGAGAGAATCATTGATCAGCTGCCTCTTGCACACCCCCTACTGGGGATTGAGCCTACAACCCTGGTTTGTGCCCTGACTGAGAATCAAACCATGACCTCCTGTTTCCTAGCTCGATGCTCAACCACTGAGCCACACCAGCTGGGCTCTAATATTTTCTTTTTAAAATGCGTCTTTTTTTCTTCAAACATTGAGAAATGATCCATTTTCATAGCTTAATCACTTTTACAGAAACTGAAACAATCGGACACCTGCAAAATGGTCTACATTTAAATGTCTTATGGCTATATTCTTTATATCTTTCCCCTAATAAGTCTGCCTAGGATAGAATGGGCATTCTTTTAAACAGGACACTTCAGAACACAAGCAATGAGTTTAGCATTCAGCATAGTTCCTTTTTGGCTGAATAACTATATTGATTTCAGTGTAGAATTTTCTAAGTCATAGAATCTGATCTTTTTTTTTTTCATTTAATTGTCAAACATATCTCATAGGCTTTTATTTCCTCAAGTTCAATAGCCCTCAAAAGTCATTGTGCCTATTAAATCAATAAGTTCAATAAATACTTATCATATATCAACTTTAAGAAACCTTATATTGGGCCATATGTTACATGAAATAAAATAATAAAAAGGTATGCTTTTGTCCTCCCTGGTCATTTGTCTTAATGGTGAATAAGACAGAACAAACTTTTTGAGACACATACCCTTACAGAAGTACAAAGTCCTCCCAGAATTTGAAGGAGAGATTATTTATTTGTAGACAATAGCATTAAAAAACTCTATAAAACAGTAGATAGACTCAGCAGGGGTCCAAGAATTATATTTTGTTTTATAGAGTTATTGGGAAGTTCTTTCAACAAAAGAGAACATCAGTTAAAAAGCCTGAGAGGCAGGTCAGGGTCATTTATTTGGGGATCTACAGGTCATCCAGATGCATCCAGATGCATCAAAAACAGCCAGAAGAGACTCACAGTTTTAGCATCAAATATTTTCATTTGAAAGGTGAGAAAAATGAGGCATGAAGAGATGAACTGACTAAACTAAAGTCTCAAAGTTTTTTAGTGGTTGAGCTAAGATGAAAGCCACCTCTTGTGACATCAGCCTCTGTCCTAGCCTCCTACATCATATTAGTGAGAATGTAGGGTAAACATGGGAGGGGGAGATATGTACAATAGATACCCTACTTATAGCTAATATTTAATTATAGGTGTAAAAGTGTGGGAGACACATGATATTAAATACAAATCAGAAATTGAATTTTCTGTTTGAGGTATTCAATAGGAGGAAAAGAAATCTGTCCTACTATATTTCATGTATGCAAAATTAAACTGAGGGAATCTTGATTTAAAAAATAGACTGCTATAGCTTTATTTCTGAATTGAAAATGCTCTGCATTTTATAAACCTGAAATAGAGAGGCTTCTTCTTAATGGAGAGAATTGCTGATTAAATTGCTGACAAGCAATTGCACTTACAGATTCAGCAGCCAGAGAATGTAAACACAAGGGATAAACACGTCTGCCCGCATCAATCAAAGGCAGCTGCAGTCTCCCCCCAGAAAGGTGAGCAATTATTTATGAAATTATGTCTTCTTCAGTGATTCTATATTTCAATCCTGGGAGGAACTGAATGGGGGGAAACAGACAATGTCATGGTCCCAATTAACCAAGGAGTCAGATGTATTTTCAAAATCAAGTGATTTTGCACATACTCTAGTTAACCCCACCATCCTGAAATGAATTTATTTAGCTTTAAAAATATTAATATTTAAATAGGCCAGGGTGTTTTTGCAGAACTGTTTGTGTTGTGTGTGGGTGTTTTTTTTTAAATTTTAAGGGTAAGTGCTTGATTCTATCAACTACACATCAACACAAATCTGAGAAAAGAGGCAATACTCAAAAGCATTTTGCATGGGGCTTCTTTTGAAGTTTTTGGCTCCATTTTCCTTCTGAGTGCTGGAAGGAGCCTTGAGGGAGGCAACCAGCAAACATAAGGAGAGGGCCTGACAAAGGTGATGTTTAACAGGGCCTATAGACCTGGGTCTTGTCAGGCCTTCTGGAATCCTCCCCCTCATGATATCCTCTGAGGTATCTTCAGGGGTTCTGGGTGTAGCTCAAGTCCCAAATGCCTGTAAAGAATCCCAGCACTCCAGCGGTTCAAGATCCAGCCCCCATCTGTGACCATGTAGCTCCAAGTTGCCATACACATAGAAGTTCTGCCCAAAGTCAACATGCTTGTCGGTGGCAGTCACAGGCTGAGGGCTCACCCACTGTCCAGAGCAAATGAGAAATCTCGAGTTGTGGGCTCTATTCTCCACCTTTCTCTTTGGTTTCTCTGTACAGTTAGCCCTCTGTGTCCATGGATCCCCCATCCACATATTCAAAAGAATATGGGGCTCATGTTTACTACATATTTAGGTCTATAATGGCTGTGTCTGTGCTAAACATGTACAGCCTTCTTTTTCTTGTCATTATTCCCTAAAAATTACAGTATAGCAATTATTTACATAGCATTTACATTGCACAGAGTCAAGAAAAAGTGGGTTTACAGTTGTGAGTTGCAAAACATAGAGTATTCTTGTGTTATTATTTATTAATTATTATATTATTTTCCATAGAAACAACTATAAAAGTATTTTTGCCCTACCATGTATTTGAAGACTATTTAAAGTATGAGGGAGGGTGTTCATAGGTTATATGTAACTACTACACCATTACTATATAAGGAACTTGAGTTTCCTTTTAGTATCTGAGGGAGGTCCCTCCAAGATATTGAGGGATAACTATATCTGCTTTTCCCTACCCACTCTTTGTCAGCCCCTAGTCTCACAAGAATGAAAAGGAGGACAGATAAATTCCTAAATTATTTTGTTTGCTGATTTTATTTTCAAAGAATATTTTAAATAAGCTAAACAAAATGTGTAGGTTCTCCTAAAATAAAATAGCATTCACTCTGTGTTTCCCAGGACAGATCAGTTCTTGGAAAGATGATATTTCTTAAATGAGAGAATTTTTAAAAGGCTGAAAAATGAAACTTAACAGTAGAAAACTTTGTATCTCCATTAATGTGAACTATTGTTGAGTATGAGGAAGCTCTTTGGCAATGCCAGCCCATCAGTTTTACTTTTTATTCATAACAATACTAGATGAATGGGCCTACATCATTTCTTTAGCTCCATTCATGACCTAGGTGTTCTAAAAATCCTAATACAAAGATATATAAAACAAAACCATGCAAAAGAAAGATAAAAATTACAGGTAGATCCCTGGCTGGTGTGGCTTAGTTCCTTGTAGCATTGTCCTACACACCAAAAGGTTGCAGGTTTGTTTCCTAGTCAGGCACAGACCCAGGTTGTGGGTTCGATCCCCAGTCAGGGCTCATACGGGAGGCAATTGATGGATGTTTCTCTATCTCTCCATCTAACTTCCTCTCTCTCTAAAATAAATAATAACATGTCATCAGGTGAAGATTAAAAAATAATAGGTAGAAAATTATCATTTGAGCCTCCAAATTCACTTTAAATCATATTTGTACTTCACCTACTTTTCGTGTATACACAAAAAATTCACAGCAATAAAATGCAAGTTAATCACTTCTTACATGCCTCATATCTTTCATCTCTTTGCACAAATTTAAAAAATATTAATAAACAATTCAAATCAGAATTATAATTAACGAGACTATCAAATGTCCTCCCATATAGTTAAACAACATTACAATGTCCTATCAACTTGGAAAAAATGCTTCTGAGAACAATTAATGTGAAGACTGTATGTAGAAAATTATAAAGTGAAATGAACTTGATTTATAATCTCCCCACATTGTCTCATTTTATCTCTTCCTTTTGCCCTATACCCATTAAGAATTGTAAGCTTTTAAGATATGAAATTATTAAATTAGCTTTGTCTTTCACAGTTATTAAAAATAAGAGTTGAAGCCATAAATTTTATTTGACATAGATTTTTAAAAATTAAAAAGGGAGTAAATTTGCTTTAAATTGAATACTAGAAAATTATCAAAATTGACATTTCCAGTAAAGCCAGAGAGGTATAGAGAATAGACATACCAGTCAAACTCTTATTCCTGAATGTAAAAAAAAAAAAAAATACCACTTGAGACTCAGGAGTCATGAATGTTATGCTGCTTCATATCATTTATTCCGTCCCCATGGTATTAGCAGGCATCTACAAATCCTATCTGGCAAAGGTGAAGAGGAGAGTTGTATCACTGGGCATGCTGCAACAGTAATTATAGGTTAACTCTCAATTATCATCAATTTTGGATCTACTTTTTGGGTTACAGAGGGAATCTGAGAGCCCCTATGATTTTGTTAGCATCTGATAGTGTCTTTCTTTTATCTTCCAGAGTCAAAAGTAAATATCATTAGATTATACACTTGTGTTATCAGCATTTTTCTTCCCTTCCATTTATGTAAAATTGAAGTTAAAAATAACTCAGAGCATGCCCTTTCTCTGAAGAGCCCACCCATACATGGTTAACAGCACATGGGAAGAAATTCAATCCTCGAATCCCTAAAAGCTATAAAGGGCCTGGATCATTTTTCCACGTGCAAGCTTTGTTTTAGAAGCATACAAAGCTCATTTTGGAGTCAACTGGAGAAGTCTGTGACATACAACACACAGACTGATTCTAACAGATGGATTTTTCTTGAAATAACTCCATTAGTTAATCACTTCTTTTACATATACTTTTTCTAGCTAATTGGTGTAGCTGCCAGCTGGAGTTATGAAGAATCTTGCAAAGAAGTTGGTAGGTAAGGAGAAATTCAATAATTTCACCAATTTTAGGATGAAACTTCTATTAATGTCACTATTACATATTTGAAAGTAAAATTGTTTTCTTTATTTTTTCTCTCCACTTTATTCCAAAAACCTTACCTGATCTGTGTTTAAACCAAGTTAATCATCTATAAGAAACTTTAATAAATATAGATCATGGTTTCCCAAACCTGACACTATTGACTATTGTCCTTGTGGACGAGATAACTGTATGTGCCATGGTGTGTGAGTGTGTGTGTGTGTGTGTGTGTGTGTGTGTGTGTGTGTGTGTGTCCTGTGCACTGTAGGCCATTAAGCAGCATACCTGGCTTCTACCCACAGGATTTCAGTAGCATCCCCAGTTCTGACAACCAAAATAGTTCTCCAGACATTGCCAAATGGCCCTGGGGGCAAAACTGCCCCAGGTGAGAACCACACTTCTAGAAATAGGTTGTTCCTAATTTTTAATTCAATTTTTAAAATAATTTTTAAAATAATTGGTTGTACACATGTAATTGTGTATCTAATACCAGACATGTCTAACATAATACGAATTGTTGCCTTTATTCAGGTAAATGAAATGGGTTCTGGGGGAGGGGGCAGGGGATTATTTAAGCTGCTAACACTTTCATAAATCTCTCTGGGTAAAGAAAAAAATAGACAAAATAAGTGGTTTATAAGTACCAACGAATATTAATTATCTAAGGAGTATCATCATCATCTTCATTATCAACATTATTAAGGATTTCTTTTTCTTTAAGGAAGGTCCTCAGTCTACATGAATAGATAAATAACAAAATCCTGTGCTGGGATCATTTGAGGTATAAATGGTAAAT
Organism: Myotis yumanensis; assembly: GCF_028538775.1. Classification (NCBI taxonomy): domain Eukaryota; kingdom Metazoa; phylum Chordata; class Mammalia; order Chiroptera; family Vespertilionidae; genus Myotis; species Myotis yumanensis. Next base: position 26,618,539 of record NW_027223759.1, on the reverse strand, counting down.
TATCAACATAGTCGCCTAAAGCATTTTTAAATTCAGGAAAGCAGTGCAATTTAATGAAATGGACGTTGAGAAAACTGTGTCTGTTTTGACTTTACTCTGAACTTATGGAGTAATTTCAGGTTCACAAAAGGATTAGACATTCAGATACAGACATTTCCGGGTCTTTAAAATAGTGATTTTTCCCTGGATTATATATGCATGGATCCAGGAAGAGAACCAGAGAATTAAGGTGCTAATTAGCCTGCCTTTAAAAGGGAAACAACCCGTAGTGGTTCTCAACCTTCCTAATGCCATGACCCTTTAATACAGTTCCTCATGTTGTGGTGACCCCCAATTTCATTGTTACAAATTGAACATAATTAAAGCATAGTGATTAATCACAAAAACAATATGTAATTATGTATGTTTTTCCCCTGGTCTTAGGCGACCCCTGTGAAAGGGTCGTTTGACCCCCAAAGAGGTCGCGACCCACAAGTTGAGAACCGCTGGTTTAGAGTGAAGGTCAGACTATAACAACATAAAGTATGCAGACAGAATCATTCATTATGTTTAAAAAGTGCTAAGTTCCATCCGAACTGCTATCTTTCCAGAAAATGTTTGCTAACACAGATTAGCTCAAGCAGGCTTTTAAAATAGGATAAATTTAACATTTATCAATTCCATGTTTGAATGTATAACTTCTCCCTCCACCTCAAGATAGCTACCTACACATTTCAGTGTCTGTTTTCTTGAGACTTTCCAGAGCCATTGTAAGAATTGAGACTTTCCATTTCATTAAAAAAAAAATCATTCTTCATTTTAAATGAATAGGTTATATTGTGCAGATTTTCCCTATGGGTTCTAGAGCACACTATTTTCTGTCCCACCAACACTTTTTGAGATTTCAACTAAAAGGACTGTCGAGCAGGTACTACCTCTGTGCGTGATGTGTGCATAAGAGCTTCGTGTAATTTTAAGTCACACACTGACCCTTAGACTAGCACCGGATCTGCACAACTTACTCTCTGCGGGTTCCTTCGACTTGCGGCCGCTGGATGACTTCCTCAGCAGGCTTCGCCCCGAGGTAAAGAGGCTGGTTAGTTCTTCCAAAGGACTCGTGGGCGTCCTGGAGCGGGAGCCGCTGGGAGCCGCCCCGTAGGTGCTGACGGAGGCGTTGACCATCTTGCTCCCATCCTGCGACACTGGCCTGGGGGTCGAATGAGGCACTGATGGAGAGCTCCTGGAGAGGCTGCCAGAATGCAGGGCGTCGTAGGGGGGAGGCCTTTTGAGGCTGAGGGGGGTGAGGGACCTCCCCATGCTCACAGGAGACGGGGAGGCCGAGTGACTTTTCGGGTAGCCGTGGGGGGACTGCGTTCGGTACAAAGTGGACGGCGGGGGAGGGGACGAGGAGAGCATGGCGGCAGGTCCCAGGGCCCCGCTCTGGTCCTTGTCCAGTTTAGGGTGGCTGGAGGCGTGGGGAGGCAGCGAGGATGGAGACGCTCCGGCTTGTTTCATGTAAGACACGTTTTCCAGCACCGGGAGCTTGGTGACCTCCAGCGGGGTGAGCGGAGACTCATCAGAATTGGGGGAGCACTGCACGGGGGCAGGTGGGAACACCAGCAGGGGGGGCCTATGGGAAAGCAGGTTGGGGAAGGGCGGGGGGATGTCACAAAGCAAACCCTTTGGAGTGCATGGCACTGAGGACTTGGCGAAGTCCAAGTCAGGCACGGTGGGAGTAGCACACTGCGAAGAACAACTGTGATGGTCAAGGTCACATCTGGAGTCTGGGCCCAAGTCGTCAAAAATGGGGTATTTCATTTCCTCGTAGACAGCCTCGCTCTGGTCGTCATCCTCTTTCCTGAAGTCTCGGAGGATGTTCCCCACCATCTCGATGTACACGGGCTCCTCGTCCTCGGGGTCCCCCGCGGGGCTGCTCATCTGGGAGAGGGAGGCGTCCCGCGTGAGCGAGGTCCTCCGGGGCGCGTGCTTTTTCATGTACGTTTCATCAAAAGACGTGCTGAGCTGGGTGTTCGGGTTCCGTTTCGGTTTTGGAGGAGGAATCTTCTTGGAATACTCGTCACTGTTGGGTCTCGGTTTGGCTGAAACTAAAAAAAAGGGAGGGGGGGGGATAAAATCCATGAATACAACGGGAAAGTTTTCAAAAGTAATTTGCACTTGGGCTTACTATTACACACTTGGGATGGGAGGGGTAGTCTTCTTCATTCCTAGCTTGAGGCTTAGCTGGTGTGGCTCACAGGTTGAGCCTTGACCTATGAACCAGGTCCCGGTTCGATTCCTAGTCAAGGCACATACACTGGGTTGAGGGCTTGATCCCCAGTAGGGGCGGTGTAGAAGGCAGCTCATCATTTTTTCTATCTCTCACTCCCTCTCCTTTCTTCTCTGAAGTCAATAAAAAATATATATCTTTTTAAAAAATCAAGCAAAAGTCCAATATATCCCACAGTTAGGGGAAAAAAAAACTGGTAATGGAATAATCGTAATATTTATCTTCAAACTCATGTTAATAATCCTGCACTGCTAAATGCATTGTAACCAGGACTACTTGTCCCTCTGTCTCAGAATTTCTAAATAGAAACCTTCAGATGGAACACTTGGATAAAAACAATCACAAATGTCATAAAAATTCATCTTGAAGAATTAAGGGAGAAACTCATGGGGAAAAAAATAGAGTTTCTGTTAGCACAAATAGTCAAAAAATATTATGGGGACTGAGTCCTTTTAATGATGTGGCTATTGCACATAATCACATCTTGCTTTCATTTAGGATAAAAATGTTCCAGCATGCTAGACTTTATCTCTGCCTTGGTTCAGACAAATAACTTCTATAGAGATGGGTCTGATACTTCAGGAGAAATTGATGTGAAAACCTTATGAGTCTAGACAAGTTAATCTCCAAATCTTCAGGTATTGTTGATTATGGTGTATTTGTCTGTGTTTGTTCATAAGACTTCTTATGATATCCCAAATGCTATCTTGGAATGAATTTATTAGATATGTCCGGACACATGAAAACCCCATCAAGAGTTTTGCCAGAGAATAATCCAGAGGAGACATGTAAGTTTCAGGAATAATTTTTGGAAGTTCACAGATATGGGGACCAGTGCATCCCACAGCCTGCTGGAATCCCCTCCACCCCCCTTGTCTTTGTGATGGAACATAAACTTCTGACACCATACAGTGGGGTGGAACGGGCTGGCTGAACACGTCTGTGACTGAAATTAATTGTTTAGCACACAGGGAAGGTACTGGAGTCTTGTTATCATCTCATTATCTCATTGTGTTGATATATGATTACAGTGATTATCATTATTATGCAATGTAGCAGAATGTAGTTGTTTGTGGTAAATGGTAGCATATAATGTAAGGTGACAGTAGAGTTTCTAAGTGTAAAACTGTAAGAAAATAACAGGCTTCTTTCCCTATAATTGCAGCCTTAAGGGGGGAAGGTCTCAAGGCACAAATCAGGAAACACCTGAAATTGCCTTTGTTTTTATCGCTAGCATGCTTAAAACATGGGAACTTTTCTAAAACTTACTGAAGGAGAAGCAAAGATTAGTTAGGTAGCTGCTTTACACATCAGTCATGTCTTCAGATAAAGGGAACCAGTCAAATATTCTAAAAGTGTATATGTCTCTCACTTTTCTAGAACATACCTGCTTTCAAATATTCTGTTCTATAGTGTCCATGATGTTTATTTTACTGACTACAACCAAAAAATTTTTTGAACTGAAGGTTCTTAATGTGTCTAGACATTTTCTTTAACTCATAGTAGAAAAAAACAAAACAAAACTAGATGACATTTTCCAGGGGGTATAGCAATGGAGTCTTTTGATGCCAAAAGGGAAAAACCTAGAGACATAATTGGGTGAAAAATACTCAAATAATTCTTTAGGAGGGTCATACTGGTTTAAATTATTATTTTTGGAAATCATTGTATATTTTAATTTTCACAATTGAAATAAGTCATCAGATTATGTACAAAAATCTGAACCCACAAGTAAAGTTATACATCTTTGACTTAGTTCTGGAAGGACTTTGAAAGAATCAGGACTGAGAAGAACAAATGCCCACCCAGACTATTCTTCTGAAGCTTGTTTCCTGCTCTTTTCTATCTCTTACCCTAAACTGAGTAATTTGTGCTCTGGAAAAATATTTGCCTTTGACTACTGGGTTCCAGAGATTGAAAAGTTTGGGATTGGGGGAAACCACAGAGGAAGGGAGTCTGAATAGTGAGGTGCTTTATGAATGGCGGTGTCCATGTGATGGATAACTTCATTACATGGGAATAATTAAACTTAGAATAACATTTTCATTTATCTCCCTCCTAAATTACAATTCACTTTTGTTTTCTTTGACCCTTCACTAAACTCAGACATTCCAACTTAGACGTGAGTAGTTGCATGGAGAGAAATAAGGGGACAGACAGAATTTAAACATCTACTGAGCCCAAGCCTAGGTAACAGAACTACATTAGGGGGAGGTCATAGTCCAGAGTCCCAGGCAGTGAGGGGGTCAATGGTAGAGCTAGGAATCACATGCTACTCAGGAAAACAGCCTCCTCATAAATAACCCTACATAGACTAGAAGGTCGCCTTTGGAATGAGCAAGACCAATGCTTGGGTTACATTCAAAATGTCAGCAATTAACATTCACTTTTTTTGCCAAAAGAAACAGAAAAAATGAAGTAAAGACCCTTCTTACTTATAAAATGATTGAAAAAAATAGAAGGTTCTTTTCTAGAACACAATGTAGCTAGAATTAAGGTAGAACAATTATTCATTAGAAAGTAATTTAGAGAATACATTTGTACTGTGAGGATAATGTCAATGCCTAACCAAGTACAGATATTATCTGACTAAGGGGAATAAAATATAATATGTAACTCTGAGATAATCAAAACTGACAATTGCTATGGATTGAATTGTGTTCCCCCAAATTCATGTTGAAGTCCAAGCCCCCAATGTTATGGTTTTTGGGGATGGGGTATGTGGGGAATAATTAGATTTAGATGGGATCATAAGGGTTCAGCTCTCATAATGGATGGGATTAGAGCCCTTATGAGAAGAGACACCAAAGAGCTTGCTTGCTCTCTCATTCTCTCACCATGTGAGGACATAGCAAAGAGACAGCCATCTACAAGCCAGGAAGAGAGTTCTAACCACAAACCAACCATGTTGTCACCTTGATCTTAGACTTCTGGCCTCAAAAACTGAGAAAATAAATCTCTGTTGTTTAAGCCACCCAGTCTTTGGTAGCTTATTAAGGAAGCTCAAGTTGACTTAAATAGCTGTGTATTTATTGAGCCTTCTGTAAAGACCCTGTAAAGCTGAGTGAGTGACAAGCAATCATTTTAATTTCTTCCTCTGGAATTGGAGTACTTTAACTAGCTTTGTTATTTTAAGAATTAATACAACTCTTTCCCAATCTTTACATTAAATTTTTCCCTGTTCCTGCCCTACACCTCCTCGCCCCCTGAAACCATTTTACAGAGAGCACATTGCAGCTGAATACTGAGATGCTCTTTCTAGGTACTCACCCCGGAGCACCCTCACTATACACCACCTGTTACTATGGTTCTTCTCCAGATGACTCTGCAGCCTCTGAATTGTGCCAAGGCATTTGCCATTGGATTCCGACTCATTTTCTGGATGTTTTCGTTTGTTGGTCTCATTTGCTTTAGCATACTGACTCCTCACTTCTCTCTATTCTGCTGCCCACCAGCTGAAGCAATTCTCCAGCCAATCTTATGCAGGAAATGCTTCATCATGTAGGCAAACTTCTTCCCTCTCCCTTTCCCTGGGTGCTGAAAAGAGCCTAATGCAGGCACTCATAATTCAAGCACATTATGTTTCCTAGTCCTATTCTTCTGAATTGTTCCAAATTTGAAATGAGATTGTTTAGGATTATATAGAGAGTGAAATGTAAGTCAATTATAGATGATTGGGATGAATAAACAGATTCATTCCTTTAATATTGGGACAAATTTTTCCCAGGCATCATCTGCTTCCTATTCCATATATCCCTTATAATATCATGATTTTGAGCCTTATGTAAAGACCCTGTAAAGCTGAGTGAGGGACAAGTAATCATTTGTGAAAAATCAGAGGAGGAAAATATTTATTTTTCTAATGATCTGATTTTTCTCTCCACTTGCCATTTATCATCTGGTTTTACCTTAGTCCAAATACTGAGTAAATACTTTAGGGAGCAAAAAATTTTCATTTCAAGTGTTTAAAAATATATGCTATTTTAAAAATTACGCATATAAGGCAAAGTCTGAAATTTTAAGCAACATTGTCACAAAATTAATTGTACTTAACCCTCACTCTAGTAATTAATAATTAAAGAAAAATTCATGTTTAGAAAGCTGTTTCTTTATAAGGTACTTAAAATAGTCTTGATATATATATATATATATATATATATATATATATATTACTAATAAAAGACAAAAATTGCATTGCAAATTTTAACATTCAGCCATAAGTAAAGGTTATTTTTATTGCTATTGAATGAATTTTAAATTATTTCTAATAAGCCCGAAGATAGAAGCAATAATTCCCCTTCAGCTCCAGAACACGAATTTTAATGCTTAAAATAATAGAATGACAGTAACATTGACTAAGCAGAAAGTGACATTTTTGAAAGGCGATATCTGGGAACAAAGGTTAGGCATGGCTTTCAGTCAGGCCCAGATGATCTGTTTTTCACAGTTAATTTTGGAAAGCTACTATGTTCCTTGTCAACCTAGCCTTCTGAAATAAAATTTTCCTTATTTTAAAAAAGTGTAGCCCTGGCAGGTGTAATTCAATTGATTGGAATGTTGTCACCTGCACCAAAAATTTGTGGGTTCATTTCCAGGTCAAGGCACATACCTAGGTTTCAGGTTTGCTCCCTAGTCATGGTGCCTAAGAGAGGCAACCAGTCAACCAGTCAATCAATGTTTCCTCTCAAACATCTCTCTCTTTCTCTCTCTCTCTCTCTCTCTCTCCCTCCCTCCCCCCCTTTCTCTCTCTTTAAAATCAATGAAAATATATCCTCAGGTGAGGATTTTTAAAAAGTGTAATTCAAAACTAGACTATTGTATCTGTGGATGTTCTTGAGCCAAGAAGTGATAAGAGACAAAACACAGTAATCACTATACTGTTGTCTGTGTCTATGAGTTTGTTTGTTTTTTGCTTAATCCCTTCACCTTTTCACCCTTCCTCCCAACACACTCCCCAGTCCTTTATATCTTTAAAAACAAAGGAAAAAGGCTGTGGTTACATTATTTTGATCTCATTATATGGCATAAAGTATTATTTTAAAAGGTCTTCTCTGCCCACGAATGATGATGGAACCACAGCTTTTAGCTCTATTTATAAAGGTATATTGAAAGAGATCATTCAAATCAGGAAATAGAGTCCAATGGAGAAAAGTAAGGTCCACACTGTTGGATACTAGAACTGGCTGATTCTGGAAAGTGAGAGACACGTTTCCCACTTTTCAGCAGAATTGTGCTCACAATAACTCTTGTTTCACAACTCATGATTCCAAGGGTCTCAGGGATGTTTTCATTTTCACAGTCACAAGTCCCACAATGCCATCTGCAAAATAGTTTCTTTTTCTTTTTTAAAATGAAAGTGTTTGTAAAAGGATGGAACTTGCAGATGCCCTTAGTCTATTACAGAAGGAACAAGAAAGTGTGATAATTGGGTTTGCAGTTGTAGGACTTTTGTTTTTGTCCTGGACCTAGCGACAATATAAACAGAGAACTCACATCAAAGTTTGGGTGGAAAAAGGTAAGACATGGAATGTGCTTAACAATGTGGTTTTAAAGACCAGTGGGACTGAGAGAGTCTTGGCCTGAGCTAGAAAACATGATTATCTCTTCTTTGCCTCAGTCAAGCTATAAAATTTGGCAAATTATTATAGAGTATACTTTTATTGATATTCACTTTTATCATATAGACAGTAAGGAACTTTAATTAGAACCACTGTGTTTTGAATTACTCATCTCAATAGTTATAAAATAAATTTTGAGTTTTATAACCAACATTTTGAAAAAATGAATTAAAATAGGTTAGAAAATATGAGTGCATTTCATGTGATAAGGGTAATTGTTGTTTCTTGAAATAATATTAATTTACAAGTATAGAGATATTTCTAGGTCTCGCATATCTCTTATTGCAGGTTATGGTGAGGAATGTTTGAACAATCCTAAAGCAGAAAAATCTGTGGTTGATAGTCTTCTGCAAGCTCCATCCATTCTTGCCCACTTCGCACGCGCATACTTTTCCATCCCTCCAGTGGTAGAGTCTATTTCTTCTCCCGTCAGTGTGGCAGCTTTCACCTTCCCCCAATTGAAGCCAGGCACCATGAAAGAAGTCTGCCTACTCTGAGATCACCAAGCTGTGAGGAAGCCCCAGATAACCATGGAAAAGAACAACAAAAACAAAACAAACAAACAAAAAAAACCCCTCAGTCACCTGGCTGGCATGGCTCAGTGGTTGAGTGTCGACCTATGAACCAGGAGGTCAAGGTTTGATTCCTGGTCAGGGCACATTCCTGGGTTGCAGGCTCGATCCCCAGTGTGGGGCGTGCAGGAAGCAGCCGATTGATGATTCTCTCTCATCATTGATATTTCTATCTCTCTCTCCCTCTCTGAAATCAATAAAAATATATTTTAAAAAGTCACACCTCAATCAATCATGAAAATGAAACTGCAGAATATGACCCCAGTTAAGTTGAAACAGTCACTCTCCAGCTGTCTGGGACTCTCAGGTGACCGAGCAGACACTTTTGATCAGTGACATGTCATCCCCCCCATACTGTACTAAATTCTTAACCCACAGAATTATGAACAAATATGATCATTGATTTTGTGTCTCTAAATTTGGGGGTAGTTTGTAATTCGTATATACCCATCTGAAACTGGTGGTGGCAGGTTGGTGCTCCCATAAAAAAAATCTAAAATTTGTGCTTTGACTTTGGGACTGGGCGGTGGCAGAAGCCTGAAAGACAGCGAGGACACTGTTTGGAGGCAGAAATTTGATGAGGAAATTGCTATGATCAGAAGCTGAAAAGAAGGAGAGCTATGTCATACTTCATTAAGAAAAAAAAAAAAAAAAAAGCAAGACAATTATCTGTGTACTGTAGAGACTGTAAATGTACCCAATGAAATTGTGGACCCAACTAAGGAAGGTTCTGGAAGAATGTGAGTGTGTTCGCTGGCTTGTTTGAGCCATGCATGATAAAGGATAGCAAGATAGAAAGGGGGATTAAGGGAGCAGCTATTCAGTTCTCAAGCAAAAATGAAAGGAAATAGTTTCAACACAGGACTTGCCATGAAGCCTTCTCTGAGCAGCTAAAGGTTTTCAAAGTGAAAAATAGCCACATGACAAGGGTCAAATCCAGAGCTCAGCCAGTAAAATGTAATCTTGGAGTAATAATCAAGCTAAGGGTATGGCTATTAGAGACCTTATTGAGAACTCTGACTTTTAAGAATCTAACAAATGTTCCCCAACACCCTGACCACAATCCTAAGAAGAGACAGGCCTGACTCAACATAATTTCTGTTTCTGTCTTTTGTCTAATGAAAAACAGAGTATAATTTGACTCACAGGAAAACCACAAAAATTATAAAAGGGCTTTGGCAACTTTGACTAAAAGGGATAGAAAAGGTTCAAATTTAAATTTTAAAAAAGCCTTTGGGCCCCTTTCAAGGGCTGGAAAAGAACTAAGAAAAATCCTCAGATTCAGCTCAGATACAGGTCATTTCTTATGGCCAAGAAAGGATAGCTTGGAGAGCAGATCTAAGATCTCGGAGAGCAAAGCCAAGAGCCACAAAGAATCAAAACTAGGGAGCAGAACTGAGCCTTAATCAGTAAATATTCTCTGTCCTTGCAATAGGCAGAACTGGGTACAGGTGTGCAAATGAGCTGGTGACTTCTACAGTGGGGCCTTGACTTACGAGTTTAATTCGTTCCGAGACGGAGCTCGTTAACTCAAATTACTCTGTCAACTCAATGAAAAAAAATGGGCTGAGAGACAGCTGGTATCTCAAAAAACTCGTTAGTCAGGACACTCGTAAGTCAAGGCCCCACTGTATGTGCCTCCCTGATCTCCAGCCCCCACTTTGAACTGTACATTGCAGTTTTCCTGTTCCTGACCCACTAGTCTATGTCAGATTTGCAGAGCAGGTAAATTGTACTTTTAGTTCAAACACCTTTGCCACAGAAGCCTTGTGGCACATGAGCATGATTTAGATGATGAAATACCAGATGTTAAGCTGATGTTGTAATGCAAAGAGACATGTCCACAAAGGGTGACAGTATTGTGCTTGTTGGAAATATTGTGGCTAGGAACCAAATTGTGATAGACAGTCTTTGAAGAAAGCCACCCTCAAATTCTTCCCTCCTGGTATGCATGCTAGCTCTCAATAGATAGAGTCTATCTTGCTCTCCTCAAATCAAGGATGGCCTTGACCAATAGAATGTGGCATAAGTGATACTGAGTCTTATACTGAAGAGAACTGACAGCTTTCACTCCTTTTATCTTCAAAGCCAATTGCCAAGATCTCTTAGACCAACATCCTATGATGAAGCTCAACTTAGTCATCTGGAGAGGCCATATGGTGGTTAAAGGCAGCCCAGACACATAAGTGAAGACTTCTTGGAACTTCCAACTAATCCAACTACCAGCTGAATGCAGCCAAAAAAGAGACCTCAACCAATGTCACACAGATTGGAAGAGCCACCCATACAAGACAAGTCAACTCACAGAATGATAAGAAATAATAAATTGTTGCTGTTTTAAAACCATAGCATTTGGGGCTGGTTTATTACACAGCAATAGATAGATGGGAAAAAAAATCCCCAAATTAATTTCCTGTTTTCCTGGATATCTTATAGAAAATGCCATTGTTATTTTCATAGAGCTACAGTGTGCACCCCAAGGAAACAGAAAGCATCCTTCCAGAATGGAGAAATTAAGGAAGTAAGATTGCCTTCTGAGTATTATAAAATCACCCCAGGATGACTCAGAGAAGAGATATAAAAAAAGAGTACATACTTTCTAGTCAAAAAGACTGAATTGAAAGCAGGTAAAAAATATTAACATATGTAAAGGAAGAAAAATCAGGGGGGAGCTTTCCAGCTCAGAGACTCAGAGAAAAACATGATCCCACTCCCAGCAGTGCCCAGAGGATATGGTCCTCTGTTATAAGTCAGTTGTGCAGGACCCTGCATGCTAGTAGAGCCTGAAGCCTCTACATATATGATTCTTATGAATTTGTTTTCTAAGTTCAGATCCACCAAAAAACCTTCTATTGATTGATTGATAGATTGGTTGATTTGTAGAGAGAGGGGAAGGAGAGGGAGAGAGAGAAAGAGAAACATCAATGTGAGAGGGAAACATTGATCAGGTGCCTCCTGCATGCCCCCTATAATGAATGGAGCCCACAACGCAGGCATGTGCCCTGACTGGAGAATCAAACCTTCAGTGCACTGGACTATGCCCAACCAACTAAGCCGCACTGGCCAGGGCAAGAAATCTTTTAATGATTTTCCAAAATATTATACATGTCTTCTGTATGAATATTTTCATTAGAAACAAGCAAAGTAGAATTCAATTTTATATACTGCTTTGATCTGAATGTTTGCATCCCTCCCAAATTCACAGGGGCATTGGGGAAGTAATTAGATCATAAGGGTGTGGGCCTCATGAATGAATTAATTTTCTAATAAAAGAGACTCCAAGAGCTTCCTATTCCCTCCACAGTGTGAGGACACAGTGAGATGTCAACAATTTAAAGCCTGGAAGCAAACTCTCATCAGAACCCAACTGTGCTGGCACCCTGATCTAGGACTTCCAACTTCCAGAATTGTAAGAAATAAATTTCTGTTGTATATAAGTTACCCAGTATGTGGTATTCTGTTATAGCAGCCCAAACAGACCAAGACCTGTGCCCATCTCTTTTGAGCTGGTTATTGTGACATCTTAGATACTCTAGATACCTGATGAGATGTAGTTTCTGAGCTTATAGATTGAAGGCCAGTACTGTACCAGGGCAAATTCACCACAGCAACACCATCTCATGGGAGCCTGTCTGGGAAAGCAGCAAGCATTCCTAAGGAGACACAGCCCTTTGTTCACAATGTTTATTATAATGTCTAGTTTGACATTTCCATGCCAAGGCAGTATCATATTTCCAGATCGCTCCCCTCCTGCACTGGTGGGATTCTCTTTAGACATTGTAAAGGACAGAAATAGTAGGTGGGCTGTGGGAATTTCCTTGACTACACTCAGATTCCACCTGCCATTACATAATTTATGTAAGTTTAGAAGGAGTAGGGAAAATATCTGGAGGTAATGTGTCTATCAAGCAGAGAAATGTTGTGCAGGGATGATCCCTACTGGTCAATGTGTTAAAATATTAGGTTCCACAAATGACAAAAAAATATTTGTTTGACCAAACTTTAGTCAGAGTTCTGAACCTTCCTGTAGGCCCATCCGTGTAAAATCCAGTCTTAGCAATAACCTTGCTAAGTAAGTTTAATCAGGAATCCTCACCCTCTCTATCTGATCACCTCCTATATCTGATCCAGGTCTTCCTGCTCCACCATCTCACTGGTGATGTCTGACCACACTGGCATGTCTTCAGCAAGGATCCCATTAAGTTGGTTTAGCCAGAACCCCCATACACCTGATGTTTCCTTTTAGTAATTTTCTATCTACTGATCCCCTCCTATTGCTTGGCTATAAATCCCCATTTGCTCATCCTGTATTTGGAATTGAGCCATTTCTATACTGAGATGTATTTTCCCCTATAGCAATTGTCCTAAATAAAATATGTTTTTACTGCTTTATGATATAGCTCTATTTTTTTTGCTATGATATTGGTAAACTATAACTAGCTGGCTTCTTTGTAGCATTCACATAAGCATAAAAGTCACTTCTTTGGACAAGTCTTTCATGACCACCCAGTTTGCTTTTATTACGCTGGGCATTTCTCTTGTCTGTTTCTCAATTGCTTTATGTAAGCTTTTAGGTGCCAGTGTATGTATTTTCCCCACTTGAGAGCAGTGGTTTCCTGTTTGTTTTTATCTTTGCTAAATTATCTGTATAAAGTGACTAGAAACTCACAGGTTCTCGATAAATATTCATTCACTGTCCAGTGAATTGGTAGACCTTTGCATTCTCTGAGTCAGCATTCAGTATTTCAGATATCCTCCAATGACTATAAAGAGTCAAGAGCATACCCATAATTTTCCATTTCTATAGGCATTATTTGAATTAAGAGGGAGGAAAATGATGAGGCATCTGAGAGATAATAACAAAAGAAATGAAGGTAAAGGTGAGAGAGGGTTCAATGGACCAATTTTCAACATTACTCATGAGTTGACATTGAGGCAAGGTAAATATTTTACCTGCCAAAAAAGAAGTCCAGAAAAATTAACTGAGGCATTAAATGGTCCTCTTTTAGTTCCCTCACACTAAGGAAATATCCAAGGGGGACATGAAGGAACACAGGGCAGACAGAATTCACAAGTTGGATCCTGCAAGGTATAACACTTAAGGTTTAATGACTTTGTAAACATTATCCTAGACCATTAATTTTGAGGTTATAACAATTATTTACTGAAAAAAAAAGAGAACATTTTTGTTGTTGTTGATGCAAAGCTTAATATAGCAAAGCCATTTAAAACAATGTCATGAGTGTAGGAAATAAGAAACAAACGTACCTTAAAACTTTATACCCTCATCCTTGGTGTGTGTGAAACAGACACCATACTGGGATGTCTCTGTGGTGGTAAAGAACTACTATAGTAGCGTGCCAGACATCCTATCACAGCCAAACATAATCTCCATGCTTTTCTCCCTTGGCATTCTTCATACTCTTTCTTCTGGCCAAACCAAACCACCACCGTTTCCCACACTTCTCAGATGTGTATGTGTTCAGACTTTGCTCTGACACTTTCCTCTCCTCTTCCATCACCTGACCGAAACAAAAACCTCCCCAGCCTTAAAGGCCCTATTAAGGTGTCACTGCTTCCTTTCCTCATAGTTTTCTTTTTATTTCATTTGTGCTTCATTTCTTTCTTTCTTGTAACCTTCCTCGTTTCCTATCTTGTCCTTGGTTATCAGCGTCTCTCTTTATTAAAGACTATATGGCAGAATCGGCTCATCTTTCTAAAACCCCAAACAAACTTAATAGAGAAAGTTGTTCCCAATAGGCATTTGTTCAGTAATTACTATATATAATTGCCTATAAACAATAAACTACCAATGCATAATGATTTACATTTTTCGGTGCTTTCTCATATATTCCTTCAGATTATTTTCCTTCTCTCCATTTTCCTTTTTTAATGTATTTTACTATTCCAGAAAGGAAGGGAGAGGGAGAGAGAGATAGAAATATCAATGACGAGAAAAAATCACTGATTGGTTGCCACCTGCACGCCCCCCACTGGGGATCAAGCCCACAACCTGGACATGTGCCCTTGACCGGAATGGAACCCAGGACCCTTCAGTCTGCAGGCCAACGCTCTATCCACTGAGCCAAACTGGCTAGTGCTCTTCTCTCGATTTTCAATGTTTTTCTTTTTAAATGAAAATTGATCTCTGTAGAGTCTTTAGCAATACTTAATCTTAAAGTCTAGCTTTATTTAGGAAAATAACCTAAATAAAGTTATATGTCTACAGTACTACAAGTTCCCCAAACTTAGAACTCTCTTGGTTTTATCTCTGTGTACCAATCACCTCCACCTGGTCAATCAAATGATACTTAGGAAGTCCAAGCCAGGGAAAACAATATACTTATTTAAACCTTAGAGATAGTTGAGTTATTAAACCACTGGCTATAACTCTTTCTCCCTTTGCACAAATTTTAAATCCATCAGTACATAGTAGCTATCGCTCACAGCATCACTACCTACAGAGAAAGGAAATTACCAAATAAGCTAATTTTCTGAGTCATGAGGGGAAAACATTTGACAACAAAAAAAGTTGCCATGGAAAATGCAGGATGCTGAGCACCCAACAGAAGCTCATTTAATTTGGATTCTACCCAGGAGGATATTATGTTGACAGAAAGTAAGTTGGGAGAAAAATCCGATTAACGATTGGAACATTTCCCCTGTCCCTGAGCAGTCAGGTCTGTAGAAGCTGGATCCCTGCAGTGCCTTAGATCCTGTCTACTGGGGATTATCCCCTGTAAGTTTGTCCTGGTGGAGCTATAAAGATAGAAATGTTTGTGATCTTTTAAAGTATTTGAGAACACAGAGGAAGCAGCATGGAATTACAGAGCCAGAAAACATTTCATTCAGCTTCATTGAGGTTGTGTTGATGTGGGCTTACATCTTCTCTGATGGAAATACAGTAATAATAATAGTAATAGTAGTAATAAAAATAATAATCTACACTAATAAAAGAGAAACATGCAAATTGGTGTCACTCCACTACACCCACAAGCCAATTGGGATGAGTATGCAAATTAACTCAACAAAGATGGTGGTTAATTTGCATACGCAGGCATGGAGTGAAGACTGAAGGCTCCAGCCCGAGTGAAGACTGAAGATGACTGATGACTGAAGATGACTGAAGACTGAAGAGGCTTGGCTTCTCTGCTGCGGCCTGGGTCCCAGGTGCCAGAGGAAAACTGGTGCCAGCAGCCAGAGGAAGGAAGGCCTATTGCATGAATCTCTTCATGCAACGGGACTCTAGTCCTATATAATAAAAGGCTAATATGCAAATAGACTAAACAACCAACCAGTAGCTATGACGTGCGCTGACTACCAGGGGGTGCACACGGAACATGGTGGGCTTCAGCAGCAGGCGGCAGAGCGCAGAACATGGTGGGCATTGGCCGCTGCGGGATGGTGGAGCAGGTGAGCAGGGGTGCCAGACCAAGGTGGGGTACCAGTCGCTGTCATTGGGGTGAGCCTCTGGTGGTTACTGAAAATTCTTTGCTGCCATGCACCATGGTCCCGCTTAGCACTCGCACCTGCTGTGGGTGCTGGCCCCGCTCACACCTGTTGCCGGTGCTGGAGCCACTATTTGCACCCGCTGCCAGGGCCCAGAACCAGTCCCAATTGCTTGGCACTGTCAGAGGGTGCAATTGGTGCCGGCAGTGGTAGCTGTGGCAGTGGGAGCAGGGCTGCCGGCAGACAGGGGACCAGAGGTCGTGGTGGGAGGGGCCAGGCAGGGGTGCGGAGGATGGGCTGAGACCTGCCCCTGTGCCCACTGCAGCCTTGTGACCCACAATTCCTTTCAAGGTGCACAAATTCATGTACTGACCCCCTAGTAGTAATAATAATAGCTACCATGTATGGAATACATTACTTTTGGGAGATTATTTCATTTAATCCCCACAATATCCCTATGAGTTAATACTACTATAAATCCCATTCTATAAGCATTTTAATTACATTATAGAGAAATTGAATTATTTGTTTATGTGGTAGAAGCTGGCTTTGAACCCAGGTGATCTGACTCTGGTAGCCATACTATCAAAGAATTAATTTGTCTTTATAGACGGTGCTTATTTGTTTTACAAATATATAGTAAGGGTGTTTTACCTATTAAAAAGAAAACACACGCACACTTACCCATGTTCTTCCATGGGTCAAATTAGCCTAAATTTCAATCCCGATTTATTAGCTATATAACCATGGGAAGGTAAACTCTAACCTTTTTAAGTCTCTTTGAACTCAACTGTTTAATGGGTATAATGATGCTTATTCACAGGATGTCATGAGGATTTAAAAGACACTACACATGAAGTATTTGAGTACTACCTGGGCCACAGAAAGGGCTTAATATGTTAAAACAATATCATTATCAATTATTATTAGTATTCATAAAAAATATCTCTATATTGGAAGACAGGCAATGAAAGCATAAGCTTTCACACATACTTAACATTTAATACTAGCTATAAAAATTAATGGTGCCAATGCTAGAGACCATATTAGTACTGGGGAATTATAAAATGAGTGATTGCCTAAATATACATAGATTTTATGTTCACTGAACTATGAGATCAATATTTCAATTTCCTTTTGTATTAAGTTTGTATCCTATGTATAGCCACATAATAAAATTTATTTTGAAAGATGGCAATCTTCCTTTAAAATTATATAGGCTTTGGAATTTTCTGAATATTAACATTTCAGTGTTGGCATTCTTTGTTTCTTATCAGCTTACGTTGGAAAAAAAAAAGATTATTTTCCTTGGGTGAGTTTTAATTTTAAAATACAATTAAAATCAAAACAAAAGAGAAAATGAAAGATGTAGATCACAGCATATGTATGCCAAGGCAGAAAACTCAACAGATTAACTCCCTTTTTTCCAAACCTTAAGTTTTGCCAAATGAAATTTGGGGGTTATTTTCTAGGCTTCTCAAATTTAGGAAAAGTGTGACTAGAGAGAGAGAGAGAGAGAGAGAGAGAGAGAGAGAGAGAGAGAATATTTCCAGAACATGAGGTGGCTCACCTTAAAGATAACCTTAAGTTTTATGCCATATGCATGTAATGAACATTTAGAGTTTTTAAACGTTTTTTACGTTTATGTGATTGGATATTATAGCAATCCCATTATGCTTGTATAATGCACCCTCCATTTTTTGTAGAGCATGCTTGGAAAGGGGAAGGATTTCCTTTTATTTGAACACAATTTGTACTTAGTCCTAATAATACTATAAATCGTCTTTAGTGAGCTATGTCAATTCCATTTATCTCTAAATTCAGATGAGGAAAATGCCCCCATCAAAGCCAGGGTAGTTTGAACCTCACTGACCAGGAGGAATAGACACTGATCTTTTGGTTCTGAGTTCTTTGGGAATACAAGCAAAGCAGCACTGGACAATGAGAGAGCATAGCTTAACTTTTGAACCTAAGGCCTCAGGTCAGCTTTGCTCTTTTTCTTTCTCATATTATTTGGCAGTTCTTTTTAATCCACAGGCATTTCAGAGATGGGGTTCTGAACAGGCAGGCCCATGGGTGGGCCACATGAGCAATCCTGGAGCCTTCCTTATCTTGCATGAATTCATGAGCCAGTTAAGATTTAGCCTTTTATTATTCAAGCAGTAGGAAAATGCAGAGTTTACTATTTGGCTTCAGTTTTAAACCTAAGTTTGTTTTCCTTTTTTTATAATAAAAGTCATTAGGATGACATGAATTCTAAGCCAAAAATGTAAACATACGAGAGGTTATCCAGCCTGTATTTCCCTAGATTATTCCCTACAAGTATTTTCCTACTCAGACCTGAAACATCTACCTCAACATCAGCTTGGAATCTTAACCTAACAGTTAATCTTAAACGTGCAGACGTTTTGAGTAACAAAAATGGGAATGTAGATAAATGCTCTAAACCTAACCTCAAAGTATATTTTCAAATTTAAATTTTTATTTCTATGTGTATACACATACTCCTGTATGTAAATACATAGGAAGGTATATATATATATATATATATATACACATACATACACATACATACACACACACACACACATATACATACACACATGTATGGATATGTATATACAAACATAAAATGTATAGCATATGTATTATGTACACATTCATATATCTGTCTATTACCTACACACCCAGAAATCCCCTGCTTTGTGATAATAAAATGGTTAGAATGCCTGATCAGACCCTTCATACATAAAGTTGTAATTACTACAATCAATTAGCTCTGACCATATCATGAACCCACTCCTCCACCTCTGCTCAAAACCTGGCAAGGCTTCCTCATAATTACTAGAAAAAATAAGGTCTTCCATCATGAGGCTCAAATCTCTTTTTTTCAGCCACATCTTACAATACTCATCCCTTTGATAACTCTGTGATTCCAGAAGCTTCTCTTTCAGTGATTCAGACCAAAAAAGCAATTTTCCAGACCCCTTCACACTCCTCATCGCCTCCTAGTTAACCTTAGGTCTTGGTTTAATTTTCATTCAGAGATCTCTTTCCCAGAAATTCAATCTAAAAATATTCTCTCCTGGCACCCTCCCCTTTTTTGTGGCACCATTTCTAGGGGCATGTGTACTGGTGTGACTAATTGTTGAATGTCCTTCTCCTCCCCTAGATTAGAAAATCACATTTGTCTTCCTCAGTTTAGAAGCCCCAGCTCCAAGCACAGTGTGTGTTTTCAAATGCAATTAGAATGTTGCAGTTACAAATAAAAGGATTCAAACTTTCATATTGCTCATTCATTCTGAACACCTTTATTAATTTCATTTCAGAAATATTTTGCAATGAACCTAAATGGGTTGACCCTGTCTGACCATCAGACATCTTATCTGTGATTCATGTAGAAAAAACTCATCGTAGTATGAAAAGCAGCAAAAGCTTGTCATCATTAAAATAGGAGATAAGATGCAGTCCTAGTTCACTCAAGCCAAGCTGGTAGTTCAGGCAGAGAAAGTAACTACAAAAAACCTTGGTGCTGGAAATGTACAAGCAGGCAGGCCACAGGAGGGGACTCTAATCTTAATAGGAACAAGGTTTGGGGTGTGTCCTGGGTGCTCTGCAGGTTCAAACTATACAGAACAAGCATACAAGGTAATTGGGAACAGAACTGCCTCTTCCATCTCCCCAACTCTGAATGTCCTCAAGTAAATTTGCTCCCATAATGCTTTTCAAATAGCAGAAAGGCCCACACAGGGCAGACAAACTGTTCTCTGCCAATAGGAACGTCAGGTGTTACCTTGGAGATAAGGATCCTTTGCAATCAAACCCATGTCCTAAAAACATCAGATAATCACCCTACAATACACAGTGCTTAGATCAGAAAATAAGAGCTTTCCAATGGCCTACAGCCGCCAAGCTGCTTGAAACAAAACCCCAAATTCCTGAGTCCTGGAGATCATTGAGACATTGGATGCATATGGTAATGCTCTTAGAATGAGTAGGAAGCCACAGGAAAATTTTCTCGTTTTATTTCTATGTATTTCTGTAAACAGATTCGAATGGGAAGATTGTTTTCCTCATTCATGTATCATTTGTCATACACCCACACAAAGCAATGAGAGACTGTTCTTTCCCCCAGTGAATTTACCATTGAAAGGAGAACCAAAACACATGCAATTTCTAACTATTTACCAACAAGTGAGACTCACGACTGACAAAACAAGTAGGAAAAAGCACCAGTAACCCACATGCCCACCCCCACTCCTTCCCGCCCATCTGAACTACTGCAACCAAGAGAGGAAGGACTTCCAATTCGAACAAGACTGTTTGAATTCCGAAAATAAAATTGGACCGCAAAGGGTTAACAGGACTAAGGAAGGAAATAAATCAGTAAAACCCCTTAACTAAGTGCCAGGAGGGTAGTTAATCACCTTAACTACGAACAATCACACTTAAGCTACATAATCTTTACTTAGGATAATCTCCTGCAGTTACTTCCTTGTAGGTGAACAGAACAGTAGAGTAGTGACCTTGGAATGGAGATAAGAAACGCCCTAAACTTTGGAATAGAATGGATAGGATTAAAATCAACAGAACTAGATGGAGATGGGATTTGTCAAGGGAGGACCCAAAACATACCATGATGTGATTATAGAGGCTTGCTTATAGGATCAAATGGTATAAATACAGATGTAACAGGAGAACAGAGAGAGAACCTGACTATGCTGCTGATCTGAACGCTGCCTCCACGTCATTCCTTCTTCGCCGACTCGGTCCACACCTTTGGGAACCCCTGGACCTACTGGGGCTGGACCCTGGCATCTCCGGAGCGGCAAGGGGCAGAACAGAAAGGAAGCCCTCCTCGTGGACCGGCAGTTTCCGGGCGTGTTCTGGCCGTTCTGGGGCCGAGAGGCTACGGGATCTGGAGGTGAGAGAAGCGCGGAGCACTCGCCTGAGGAAGCCTCCGGGAGCCTCGGTGGCAGTGCCAGGTCACCCAACCCCCCCCCCCCCCACCCCCCACCCCGACTGCCGGAGGGGCCCAGGTGGCGAGGCAGCGCCCTATGCCCTGTGGAGGCGGCTTGGTGGAGGCGGCGGCCTGCCAAGGAAAGTCTGTCCTCTGTGGACCACTCGTTTGGGCCTAGGCCACCGGCCGAGGTCTCCAGGAAGCCGGAGGCGTGGGGGGCCTGGGAGCCACGCAGGTCGGTCGTCTGCAAGACGGGAGGAGGCGAGAGGCCGCTGGCGGACTGCGGGCCGCTGGCAGATTCCTGGCCCCGCGAACCACGGAAAGAGCCACCGGGAGGTGCGGCCGCGCTCTGGACCCCTGACCCCGCCGAGTCACTCGGACTTGTAACGTGTGGACTGACCGCGACCGACTGCACCGCCTGCCGGCCCTTCGCAGGAGCAACGGGGACCCGGCCGGTGATGCGGTGCCCGTGGGCGGAGCCCCTGGACCTCCCGCCCTCGGCCGCCCTCCTGCACAGGCAGTGACTCCGCTGTGCCTTCGGTCTGGATTGCGGTTCTCACGCCCCTGCGGTGGGGAGGGAGTGTTTAACCCGAGGCCTCCGGTCCTTCGGTGTCTTGTGAGTGTTCTGTGTAGGTACATATTCTGCTCTTAAGTTGATAAATATACATATATTGAGCGTGTCCACGTCTCCTCGCCGATCCTTAGGAGTCCTTTGGCACCATGTCCTGTGTGCATTATAAATTCTCTTCCAAACTCAACTATGACACCGTCACCTTTGACGGGCTGCACATCTCCCTCTGCGACCTAAAGAAGCAGATTATGGGGAGAGAGAAGCTGAAAGCTGCCAACTGCGACCTGCAGATCACCAACATGCAGACCAAGGAAGAATATACTGATGATAATGCTCTGATTCCTAAGAATTCATCTGTAATTGTTAGAAGAATTCCTATTGGAGGTGTTAAATCTACAAGCAAGAGGTACGTTACAAGTCGAACTGAACCAGTGATGGGAACTTCAAAAGCAATTGATGACTCTTCTGCATCTATTTCTCTGGCCCAGCTTACAAAGACTGCCAATCTGGCTGAAGCCAGTGCTTCTGAAGAAGATAAAATTAAAGCAATGATGTTGCAATCTGGCCATGAATACGACCCAATCAATTACATGAAGAAGCCTCTAGGTCCACCACCTCCATCTTATACCTGTTTCCGCTGTGGTAGACCTGGCCATTATATTAAGAATTGCCCAACAAATGGGGATAAGAACTTTGAACCTGGTCCTAGGGTTAAAAAGAGCATTGGATGCCGAAACAGGTTTGGCTCAGTGGATAGAGCGTCGGCCTGCGGACTGAAAGGTCCCAGGTTTAATTCCGGTCAAGGGCATGTACCTGGGTTGTGGGCACATCCCCAGTAGGAGATGTGCAGGAGGCAGCTGATTGATGTTTCTCTCTCATCGATGTTTCTAACTCTCTATCTCTCTCCCTTCCTCTCTGTAAAAAATCAATAAAATATATATATTTTTTAAGAAGCACTGGAATTCCCAGAAGTTTCATGATGGAAATGAAAGATCCTAACATGAAAGGTGCAATGCTCACCAACACTGGAAAATACGCAATACCAACTATAGATGCAGAAGCATATGCAATTGGGAAGAAAGAAAAGCCACCTTTCTTACCAGAGGAGCCCTCTCCATCTTCTGAAGAGGACAACCCTATCCCAGATGAGTTGCTGTGTCTCATCTGCAAAGACATCATGACTGATGCCGCTGTCATTCCCTGCTGTGGAAACAGCTACTGTGATGAGTGTGTAAGAACAGCGCTCTTGGAATCAGAGGACCATACATGCCCAACGTGTCATCAAAATGATTTCTCTCCTGATGCTTTAGTTGCCAATAAAGTCTTGCGACGGGCTGTTAATAACTTCAAAAATGAAACTGGTTATACAAAAAGACTACGGAAACAGTTACCCCCACCCCCACCCCCAATGCCGCCTCTGAGACCACTCCTTCAGCGGAATCTACAACCTCTGATGAGATCTCCAGTATCAAGACAACAAGATCCTCTGATGGACTGGTGCAGCCACTATGGAAGGCAGTATGGAGGTTCCTCAAAAAATTGGAAATGGAACTCCCATTTGACCCTGTGATCCCACTACTAGGAATATATCCCAAGAAACCAGAAACACCTATCAGAAAGGATATATGCACCCAGATGTTCATAGCAGCACAATTCACCATAGCTAAGATCTGGAAACAGCCTAAGTGCCCATCAGTAGATGAATGGATTAGAAAACTGTGGTACATCTACACGATGGAATACTATGCTGCTGTTAAAAAGAAGGAACTCCTACCATTTGCAACATCATGGATGGAACTGGAGAGCATTATGCTAAGTGAAACAAGCCAGTCAATGAAGGAAAAATACCACATGATCTCACTCATTCATGGATAATAAAGACCATTACAAACTTTTGAACAATAATAGATACAGAGGCAGAGCTGCCTCAAACTGATTGTCAAACTGCAGTGGGAAGGCCAGAGAGAGTTGGGGGGCAGGAGGGAGGGGAGTAAGAGATCAACCGAAGGACTTGTATGCATGCATATAAGCATAACTAATGGACATAAGACACTGGGGGGTAAGGGAGGGTAGTGGTTTGTCAAGGGCGGGGGGGGGAAAAAGGATACTTATGTAATACCCTTTGTAATACTTTAAGAGGAAAATAAAAAAAAAAAAAAAAAAAAAAAAAAAAAGATCCTCTGATGATTCCAGTGACATCTTCATCAGGCCACCCGGCTCCCTCTATATCTTCATTAACTTCTAATCAGTCTTCCTTAGCCCCTGCTGTGCCTGGAAATTCATCTACCCCAGTGCCTGTACCTGATATAACTGCCACGGTCTCCATATCAGTCCACTCAGAAAAATCAGATGGGCCTTTCCGGGATTCCGATAATAAAATATTGCCAGCTGCAGCCCTTGCCTGATCACCTCCATACCCCAGAAGAGGCAGAGGCAAGAGTCGAAATTACCGCTCAAGGTCTAGATCTCATGGATATCATCAATCTAGGTCAAGGTCACCACAATATAGACAATATCATTCACAATCAGGGTCCCCTCAAGCATTTAGGGGACAGTCTCCAAATAAATGTCCTGTACCACAAGGGGAAACAGAACGTGAATATTTTAATAGATACAGAGAAGTTCCACCACCATATGACATAAAAGCTTATTATGGGAGGAGTGTTGACTTTAGAGACCCATTTGAAAAAGAGTGTTACTGAGAATTTGAGAGAAAATACAGAGAGTGGTATGAAAAATACTACAAAGGTTATGCTGCTGGAGCACAGCCTCGACCATCAGCAAACAGAGAGAACTTTTCTCCAGAGAGGTTTTTACCACTTAATATCAGGAATTCTCCCTTCACAAGGGGCCGCAGAGAAGATTATTCAGGTGTATTAGCTGCCTCCCCACACCCAAACACAATTCACAATAGAAGGGACTTGTTTTTAGCCACTGTTATTTACGCCCCAGGACTGTTCTAGTGCCTGTCATCTAGTAGTTGCTCAATAAATATTTGTTGAATTAATACAAAAAACAAACAGTTTTTGGAAAGTACTTCTTTTGTTGCCTGCATCTCTGTCATCTCAGACTTTATCCAAAGCTGTGATGAAATGTGTCGACAATTTTAAAATGATAAAACATCAGAAAGAATCAAAATGGATCAAACAAAAACAATCCCTCTGCAAACACCCCATCATTTTGCTGAGCCAAGTGACACACATAAAATTCTGACCACATCACAAATCTCTTTCCAGTTCCTGCTTGCTCCAGAGAGTTTCTGTTCAAATTGAACAATTACACCCTCTAAAAATATGCCCAATCATCTGGATGCAAATGCAATATTTTATTGGTAGAAGAGATACCATGCAATTACTCAGGTATTATTCAAATTTTGCTATGATTATGGCTTTTTGAAAGGAACCATGCTGTTTGGGTGGCAATTTCGCATCATGTGTCAAAAGCCTTGAAAAATGCATTTCCTTTGCCTGGAAGATTGCGCTTTTAGGCATGCATCCCAAGGAAATATTCAGTCATGTATGAAAAGATACATATATGAATCTATATCACAGTCTTGTTTCTCTCAAAATAAGTCAGAAACAACATCAATATCTGCCAAAGTATTGTGTACCTAAATGATGAAACATTACAACTATATAATTAAGTACTCTGCAAATATAATGATAATGTTCTGATAATATACCTATTGACATAGAAAGAGGGCCATGTTTATAAAATTATATATTTATGTTTCTCTGACTTGGGGAAATAAAAGTATTCTTTATCCCTGTTTTGCATATATGATTTCCAGAATCAATTTTCACTTTTAAAAACTGTAATTATAATATCATGAAAATGGAAAGAAGATAAAATCAAGTGTGTTCCTTTAATTTATATCACACATTCACAATAGGACAATATCTTCCTCAAAGGGGTGAAAATTTGTTCTTAGAGCAGGTGCAGAATATTTTACTCTTTTTGTGTATAAAGCACAGATATACATACAGCACATCAGCAGATATACAGTAATACAATATATTCAGTGCTCAGTGGTTAGAGCGTCAGCCCTGGCACTGAAAGGTTGTGGGTTCAATTCTGGGAAAAGTCACATACCTGGTTGCAGGTTTGATCCCCAGCCCTGGTCAGGGTGTGTGTGTGGTAGGCAACCAATCAATATGTCTCTCTCTCTCCCCCTCCTTTCCACTCTTTCTAAAAATCAATGGAAAAAAATATCCTCGGGTGAAGATTAAAAATAAAATGTCATAGTAAAGTGATTCAGAAAAATATATCTAAAAAGATTCCTTTTGGAGGTAATAATAAAGAAATGGTTGAACAACCTTGCTCATTCCAATTTAAACATTTTTATCTTATGCTTACGTATCTTGCAGAGATATTTTAATTTCTTTCATTTATTTTGCACATAATTACTCATGCTTACTTCTAGTAAATTCAGGTTTAAATCTAACCATTCATGCTGACAGCCCTTACAAACATTTATGAGGAGTTCCTGAAGGGAAGTCAAGGAATGGGGTTACTAGTTCACTAATGGCAAAGAACTTCAGTTTAGGAGTTAACTCCAACATCCAGTAAGCCACTTTAGGCATCTCAGAAACAATCCTTAGAAATATTTCTGCTTTTTCTAATTGAGGTCAGACAATGAGAAGCTTTCACTAATCCCTAGACATAGCAATTTTTTTTTCTTTTTTTGGCATTTGTACAATGCCTTCATTTAAGACCTTCCTTAAAAGCATCTTCTCAGTAATAAATGAGCGATGGAGTTGGCAAGCCTTTTTCTCTACTGACAGTAATATTTCAGAAGTCAGGATTATGATTAGAGAAGCACAATATCACAGACAAGACCCAAATCAGTCCCCAGAGGATGAGCTGCTGAAAATAGAATTATCACCAGTTTCCTTCCAGGAACAATTTGGAATCCATCAAAAAGGACGGAAAGGGATGATGCTTGAACATAGATAATAAGGCAGGGGAGAGAGATAGCCTTCAATATCTAATATAATAAAAAAAAAGTTTCTACAGGTTGTCATAGAGCAACTTCAAAAGGTGACTCAAATTCTAGCTGTAGAAGCAGAACAGGCTAGAGCAGTTCTGGAACATGTCACAGGAGTGCCCAGGTCTCAGATGGACTGAGTTCTTGGTCAGAAGCTGAGTGCTGTCACAGTTCTAAGAAAAATCTTTTGTTCTCCTTACCCATTCCCAGGAATCAGGTTGGTCTCATTAAGGAGTGGCTCTGTCTGGTGAGACTTCCCCCATTCTTGGAAGTCACAGTCACCAATTTAAAGAAAAGCCATGGAAGGGAGAATCATGGCAGCTCCTAGGATGCTCAAGATGTCCTGAAACCTGGAACTTGTGACTACACGACCTTCCATGACAAAGGGAACTTTGCAGATGCGATCGGCACCTTGATTTTAGCTCAGGGAGACTGGTGTTAGTCAAAATGATCAAGTGGTACGTTTGTGTTGTTTTAGCTACTAAGTCTCTGGGACTTTGTTACAGCAGCAATTGGAAGCTAATATAAAGACAAAGGTGGAAATCTCAAATCCACATTTTATTTTTTTATCCACATCAATAGTTCTTACTCATAATCCAAAACACTTTGACTATTGGTGTGGTGAGGTTAGTCCTCTCTCCTTGGATTACCCCTTGGAGATTAACAGCAGGAAATCAAACCAATTCTCAAAGCAATGCAAAGGCACAGAAGTAAAATGAAGGTAAGAAAGTCATCTTTTCAAAGACTCTTGTTCTCTGGATCTTTTCAATTAGCACTGTATTGCACCAGGCAATATTATTACTCCATATTTGCTCAATTTGGTCTTTGTTAGAAAAATAAAGGCCCTTCAAACAAAATATAATTCCAACTAATCTTAAAATAGCAGAGCAAATTATAGACCCTAGCAATCAGCTTAGCTGATTCTACTTGGCCCTTTGTGTATTCACCCAACAACTTAAATATGATAAGTGGATTCCAGTGGGGGATTGGAGGGGAGAGGAAAAGATTTACAGGTCCTTTTGTTATAGGGACTCTGATTAGAAATACATCTTTGACTCTATAGCTGCATGGGCTGTTTTGTTTTCATCACTTTGTTCTCTGCTCAGATATTGAGAAGGCCATTCCTGTCCACCTACTTCATGCTGCTCATTCCCCTCACCTAGGCATATTTCCCTGTTTTCATTTATTCACAGTACTAGCACTATCTGAAATCATATTTACATTTTGGCTTATGTATCTATGTTCTCCACTGAAATATAAACTCCATGACATTGGAGAGTTTCTTTATCTGATTCATGGAACATCCCCATTTTATAAAAAAATTCTTGATATATACTAGGCAACCATTAGATATTGTTGAAAGGACAGATGGATGGATACATGACTGGATAGATGGAACAGAGAAGAATAAAAGGTAGCCTTTGCCCAGAAGGTAAAGAAACCTTCAAAGAAATGGTGAAAATTCATAAATCCTCAATGGGTGGCTATTAATTAGAGAGATGGAGGGAAGCAAAGATTCCAGGTGACGTTCCTCATGCAGATCATAACAATAACCAAAATCCAGAGAGGAGAATGGCATTGGTGAATGAAGAGCACAGGAAATTGCCTTGAAAGAGTGGAGCACCAAGGCAGTATCATACAGAAGATAAACTGGGATTGTTGCACATTAAGGGATCAAGCAGCTTTGTCCAGTAAGTGGGAATAAATTAAAGAGAGGGAAATAAAAAGATGGCTCTGGAGATTGGTATTTCAAAATAGCCTCTCCTTACCTTGAACTCTGAGCATCCCTCACTTTAGTGGCTCCTATATTTTAGATGAGACCATTTGAAATACCATATTGAACTTCCACTCTATGTTTGAATATGTTCAAAATTGTCATCAGATATTCACTCTCCCCCACATGTCGTGGGGAAGGGGGTGGTATTGTTGAGCTTAGCCATGTGACTTGTGTCAGCTGATGAAATTAGTGTCAACCCCATCTCTTTTTTATTTAAGAAGAGAATTTAGATATGTATGGTTTGACTTGGCCTCTTTCAATCATGCTCATGAGAAAAGCCTGCTCCAAATGCTGCTGCTGATGACTATTATACGTCACAGATCAGAGATGAGACACTGGAGCAGACTTGGAACTGACTCATTGAAGTTGAACACAGCCAATGACAAGGTGCTCCACCATTATATCCTTCAAGTTATTATTATGCATTATATTATGACAGTGAACCTTATTCATACAGCCTGTCTGTGGGAATGCATGCTACAGGAGAAGTTGGTCATAAAATGTAACAGATACAGTAAACAATCCATCAAAATGCATTCTGCCTCTCCCATAGTGTAGAGCTGTCCCTGGGAAGTAGCTATCTAACCAGAGATTGCATATTGTATTGCACTCAGGTGGAGCCATGTGACAGTTCTGATCAAAGAAACGGATCAATGGAAGTGATGTGTGTCTCTTCAAGACCCAGGTGGTTAAGAAGCCATCTCTTTTCCATTCAGCCAGCGAGACAGTGATGATTGAGTTGCCCCACAAATGGGAGACCCATCACACTGGAGAATTTTGCATGCCTGAATTCTCACATGGGAAAAGGTCACTCCAGACCAAAAACACCTACATTTGGATAGTTATTGTGAGCAAGAACAAACTTCCTATTTTGTTAAAGCCACTAAAATTTAGTTGGCAGTAGATGGTATTAACCTATGCAATTTTTTGCACATAATAAAATTGTATGTACTACATAATTAAGTATACACATAGGGTTATTTCAGAATCAGAAAACGTTTATGTTCACTTAAGAGAATGTTCCTCAAAGGAGAATGTTTACTTTTCAAAAGCTAGTTTTCCAATATGGTAACATCTTAAATTTACTCTGGTAAATAAACTTAACAAATCTTTAGGTGTTCCAGCTGATGAGGAAAGATCAGTGAAAAGATCCCTGTTTTCAGAGAGCTTATGTACTAGTGGGAGTCAGACAATAAGTAATCACAAAAAATAAGCAAATTTTATGCTATGGTAGAAGGTAATACTATTCATAGGAAAAAGGAGCAGGATAAGAACTGCTGGGGTGTGTTGTCAGGATGTGTGTGTGTGTGTGTGTGTGTGTGTGTGTGTATGTGCGTGTGTGAAACCGCCTATCGTCTTCACTAGCAGAGAGGTGTGGACAAGGACCCCAGAATGCTGGTGGCCCTTGAGCCCTGGCAAAGGTCAGATCCATGCACCCACTGTTTAGTCAAGACAATGGTAGCTGAAGCAACTTCCCCACCAGATAGTCATGTAAATCCTTACTGATTTGCTTGGCCAATGGGGATATTAGGAAGGACAACATAAGCATATGATTGATAAATACTTGAATATTAGGTGTGTCCTTTTGGAAATGCATGCTCTTGGCAGCCAGCTTCCATGCTGCAGAGATAGACTACCGGGTCATGAAAACTCACATGAAGAGAGACCCTGGAGGTTGAAAGACCATCTTCCAGCCAAGCTCCCAGCTGAATACAGCAGCATGAGAAAAACTACCGAGCTGAGTCCAGTCAAACCCCACAATACTGAGAAATGATAAATCATTGTTAAGCCACAGAGTCATAGGGTGGTTTGTTGCATAGCCACAGATAACTGGAATACCACTAGAGAGAACTTTCTTCATATTCTTATGACCAAATTAAGACATAAACCAGATTTTATACCAATTTCTTCATTTACTTTTCTTTGAGCACAAAGGAAAAAGCCCTAATCTTATCAAATGCCAAGATGAACTTTAAATATCTGTCAGTTTGTCAGGAACTTTTCTCCTTTGGTCATCTATCTCATCATCATCATCATCATCATCATCATCAGTCTTTCCCTCTCTTCTGGATCTTTCTCATTAGGACACTATAAGTTCTTGTTCCTCCCATAATTCACAGAAGTATGTACCTACATACTTTACCCTAGGCTTCATCTCTTTCCCATTACCACCCCATTTCTCTACTACGTTTTAAAAAAAATTCTTTATTGATTAAAGTATTACATATGTCTCCACTTTCCCCCATTGACCTCTCCCCAGCCACTTTCACCCCCTAGCTAAACATCTCAAAAATTACATTTGCCATATCTCCATTTCCTTATAGTCTGTCTTTTCTTCGATCCCCCTTCAATTTGGCTTCTGCCTCCACCAAATTATTGTGCTGATCACCAATGACTTCTATATTGACAGATCAAATAGGCACATTTCTGCCCTCAGTCTAGTTAAACTCTCAATAACTTTTCACCATTCATCACTATATATTTTTCTATTGGCTTTTAAAGTATCTCATGTTTTCCTTCTAACTTACTGGCTACTTTTTCTCAGTTTCCCATCTTTACTTCTTCACTTATACTTGACTTAATCTGAGTTACTCTTTCTGCAATAAGCTTATGCTTCATTGAGGGAAATTAAAGGGTTGTTTCTAGACCCTCTGATTTTCCTCTGCTTTCTCTTCTAAGGTGATTCTACCTATTTTATTGGCTAATGCCATCTTTATTATAATTTCCTTCAGTTACTCCCTTGTAGCTTAATAGAACAACAGAGTAACCTTGGAATGGAGATAAGAAACGCCCTAACCTTTGGAATAGAATTGATAGGATTAAAATCAACTGGTATAAATACAGATGTAACAGGACAATAAACACAGAACTTGGCTAGAGATCCAGACTAGAGAACCCCCCTATGCTGATCAACTGAACGCTGCCTCCGTGTCATTCCTTCTTCATCGACTCCATCCACACCTTTGGGAACCCCTGGACCTGCTGGGTTGGACCCCAACAATAGGGGGTATATTTGATTCTCTTATTTGTTCTTTAAATATTTAATTGAGCATTTACTAGCACCAAACATACATTAGAGTAATATTTTTGTTTTAGAGGTGTTCACTGCTCAGTGTTGGAAAATAGATGTGTGAATGGTTAATTACAATACAACTGGGAAAATGGTATAGTAAAGACCAGATCAAACATGCCCATATGCAAACAGTTAGGATTCAGGTACCATTCTAAGAAATGGGGAAAACATTCATTTCAAATAGCAGAGTTATGAGACATTTTGCTTTAATTACAGGAACCATTCAAAATCTCATTTGCCTTATTGAAGATAACCAAACAAGTTAACTCACAATTATCCCTTAGAAGAAGAGTTCTCAGGTTTTAAATAAATGTTTTCAGAAGCACTTCCTAATGACATCTTGTGGAACTGCAGACTTTGATTTTTCCTTGTCAGATGTCTTCAAGTTACTGTCTCCTCAGTGTTTCCACAGAACATGGCTATAAAACCCACTTTATTTCTTTCTCTCAACATTATTTTTATTTTTTTTAATCCTCACCCAAGGATATTTTTCCCATTGATTAGTAGAAAGGAGGGGGAGAGGAGAGAGAGAGAAACATCAATATGAGAGTGACATGTTCATTGGTTGCCTCCCACACACACCCCAACTGAGGCTGGGGATCAAACCTTGTGGGAAGCTGCCTATTGTCTTCACTAGCAGAGAGGTGTGGACAAGGAACCGGGCAGGCTGGTGATCCTTGAAGCCCTGGCAAAGGTCAGAGCTGTGCACCCACTGTTAGTTCAGACAATGGTGGCTGAAGTAACTTCCCCACTTATTATTATGTAAATCCTTGCTGATGGGCTAGTCTGCCTGTTATTGGAAATTGCCTGCCTAAGGGCTATGGATGTATCCCAAACCAATAAAAGGTTGGCGAGGCCTGAGCACCAGTGGAAGTACTTCCCCTTGAGTTGGACTTGCCCGCCTGGCCCCCCCAGTATTTCCAAATTATCTCTTGTCTCTTCTCTTTCATTTGTATGTGGCTCCTCTTCCAGATCCTGAACCAAGTGGGACGCAGGGGGGAACAAATATTTACAACAAAACCTGCAACCCAGGTACATACCCTTGGCCGGTAATCGAACCCAAGACTTCAGTTTGTAGGCCAAGGTTCTAACCACTGAAAAACACCTGGAAGGGCTCAATATTCTTGTTTTGCTCCTCTTTAGCATAATTTTAGAGTTTCAGGGAACTTGACATCCCCAGTAAAATTCCAACTCTTCAGAGAAACATGAGTATTATGTAATATAGTATTAAGGTACATGACCTAATAAACAGACATTTTTATTTTAAGCACATTTGGTGACAACTCAAGTATTAAAAAACTATATGTAGCTTTCACTGAGGAAATTTTAGGAAAAGACTAAGAATTATAGACAATTTCACCTATCTAGTGCAATAGAGACAATCTAGTGTGATAGTCTCTGGAATTGCAAGAGTTAAAGGAAAATAATTATGCTTCATTTGTAAAAGTTTTAGGAAGTATTAATAAAGTGTGTCTCTTCTTGTACCTATAAGGGTTGGAAATGTCACAGATAGTATTAAATATTGTGAAGAATTTCTCCCCAATTCAATAAACATTCCAGTAGAATAAACAATCACTTGGTAACAGACTTAATTTGGTATAAAATGGTGAAAGCCAGTTTGTACAAATGATCTCAACTATTATTAGATAATATATCTCTAATGAGTAAACGTAATATTCCTCTCTGCAGCTTTATTTCCATATAAATAAAGGCCAACTTCAATATATATTTATTAAACATAGCATGCTTCAGGACATTTAGAAAGGATATAAAGAGTAAGACCTTTAAGAATACACAGCTTAAAGGAAAATATAGTCTTACCAAAAATCTCCCAAGAAATAGCAATGTCAAGCATTGTGGGAAACTGATATAGGGTTAAGCCTTGGACTGACCTGCTGGCAAAGTCACAAACAAGTCCTAGCTTAAAGGGCACAGTCCTCTTAGCATAATTAAGCTTGACCTTATAACACTCCCTAGATCTTATCTGGGAAGCTAATGGGCTGAGGAAGTGCAAGAACAGTGTAAACAAGTGAAACTCACAAGAACTGTGTAACTATGGTAACCACTACCTTGTTTACCTCTAAGTATAAAAAGCTTGGTGAGGCCTGAGCACAGTGGAAGTCCTTCCTCTTGAGTTGGACTTGCTCGCCTGGTCCCCCATATTCCCAAATTGTCTTGTGTCTTTTCTATTTCATTTGTGTGCGGCTCCACTTCCAGACCCGAACCCTGAACCACGCAGGACGTGGAGGGAAACACTTACGACAAAGCATGTCAACCTACTGTGGAAGAGAGCGTATAGAAAGAATGCTTAATTCTGGAAAAGCACAGGCTTAGGAAGAGTAGGCCAAATCTCCACTGAAGGAGGTTTGGAGCAGGAATGTGAAGAATGTGAGAAGTTTTCCAAGAGCACAAGTAAGACTATGTGCAATGGCAAGGGGCAAGGAAGGATGCATTTGGGCTGAGAGGGAGAAGCACGGCTGGACTGGTCCAGGTCTATAGAGCAAGCTGAGTGCTTGGGGTACTCTGGAAGAGGGGAGCTTTATTTCATGTACATTCTATACTACAGTTGGGTTTTGGAAACATGGAAGTTAAATACAACCTTTTCCATTTATTTACTTGATGAAATAGTAGTGGCTGCTATGTTTATAATTTAGGATCTATAGATCTTTCACTAAATCTCATTCTTGGCTTATAATTCTCCAGATTGCAATAAAAAAGTCAATGCAATCAACAGCACACATTTAATGAGTTTTAATCTATAAAGGGTGCTAGGATCCTTTTCTCACAGATAAGTTTTCACAGATGAGACATGTATATTCTAAATATATATATATATATATATATATATATATATATATATATCACTATAGCTATATCTCATAAGAAAAGACTAAAAGTGGGATTATGAATAACTGCTCCAACTGAAAAGGTAATACTTTTCTGACTTTTTCTCACCAATTCTGCTTCTATCTTCATCTAAGCAACCTTGGTGTAAGCAATCATCTCATGTCTGAAATACTGCAGTAGCTCCCTGAATGGTCTCCCTGAATCTATATCTGACCTCTCTGAGTTATCCTCACCACAGTCACCACAATGTATAATGTCACTTCTTTCTTCCCCACTCCTCACAATGGCTCCCTAGGATGTAAAGCCCTAGAATGGACTACAAGAACGGTCCTGCAGGGTCTCTCATCTTCTTTGTCCTCCCTGACCACATTTCCTCCTCTTGTTCTTTTTACCCACAATGCCCTCTGACACAGACCTCCTTGCTATGCACTTCCTGCCTTTGGAACTTTGAAGCAACTATTTTCTCCACTTGGAACACTCTATGTCAAGATAGCTTCCTAAGTCACATCCTCACCTCCTTACTGTCTGTGCAAGTTACCAATTGACCCTAAATTCATCCTGTTATCCTGCTAATGACAAGGGATCTAGGTCCTTTAAATATTTTCTCTTGGGTCATCTAGCACAATGCTGAGCTTTGTCAGTAGAGGAGACTGGAGAGGCACTGAGGTGGAAAAGGGTTTTACTTCCCAGCTCCAGCGGCTCACTAACCAAGCTCCTACAGAGCAGGCGGCTTCCTCATGTCCAGCTCTGCAGAGAATAGCACTTGGCTCCTAAAACCCCCAAAAGCCATCCGCTGCCTTCAGCAACCCTCCCACCGAGGGTGGTCTTGCAGTGAACTACCTCTGATGAGAAACTACTGTGAACAGTTTGCACTAGCACCATAGAGGGTGGTTTCCAGCAAGTTAAAAGAAAAACAATCCCTGCAATTGATATTCTGTAAAATTCACTGGGCCTTAAGAAGTACAAGAAGGATTTTGGCTCTGCTAAGCTCTTTTATATTCTCCTTAGTTTTCAGCTGTTCTCACTGGATGAAGTTGTCAGAAAGCAGAGATTTTCAAAGGGTGATGCGTTCCCATGTTCTGCTCCATAAAATCAACTTAATTGGATACTTATTGATGTCATTAAATAACCTAGTTTTATTTAACAGGAAAGGAAGAAAGGGAAGACTAGATAGAGGCATGCCATTTACAGCTTTGCCAAAAAGCTGCATTGAACACTCTCCAAGCCTGGTCCCTGCTTATTGATGGGAGAAGGGACTGGACAAGACAGTTTAGATGCCTGCCCAGTAAAGGTCTGAGTAACTGGGATGGTGCCTACCTGTCTGCCTGCTAGTCATACCTGGGAACAAATTAGTGGCTAGGATGGACATGGCCACTGCAAGCAAGAGAAACCTAAATATTTAAACTTCCAAACAATAGAAGTTCGTTCTCTCTCTGTCTCTGTCTCTGTCTCTGTCTCTCTCTCTCTCTCTCTCTCTCTCTCTCTTCTCCCTCTGGCACTCCAGGTTCCTGGCTCTCCTGTGGCAGGGGGGCTGCACTCTCCTGTGCCCACATGGCACAGGTCCCTGCTGGACTCCACATATGGACTAATGGACTTTAAATAGTTTGGATACTGAACTTCACCCTGCCACAACATGGAACGGAGGCTCTGGACACTGGCCTTGTTTCTGGCTTTGCTGAACTCCCCGCTGCCCCTCTTTTAGGACGAGCTTGGGGTAAAGAGGACATTGGAAACAGGAATGTAACCCCATGCCAATAAAATCTTCTGCCACCTCTCATCCCTCCATGAGGGCTTCTGAAAATTCTTACTTGAGCAGCACCTCTAGAATCCCACTCTCACAAGCAATGAAGGAGTCCCACTTGTGTTCTTCTGGCAGCAATATTAATAGCAAAAAAAGGAAAAATATTAAGAAGAGCTTGCCTTAAATCACTGCCTTCCCACTTAAGAGGGAAAATCACAGAAAGCAATATGTATTATAAAAGCTGTCAGTGCAGACACAGGGCCATAAAATGAAAGCCCTCATTCTGCAATAAGTGTATGCTTCATTGAGGTCAATTAAAGGCAAGATTTATGTACACATGCAGTCACTCTGCCTTAAAAAATGGCTTTATGCAGTCTTATAGGAGGTAGAGTGAAATACTGCTCAGAAGCTGGATGGCTGTAGAATAGTAAAGCAGAATTAATCCGGGAGAATATACCTGGCTGGTAGGACTATGGCAGAGTTGGCTTTGGGAAACTCAGAAATATAGAAAAATAGGAAAGATTAAAGCTAACTGCCAAAAGTCATTTAAGGAAAGAAATCTCAGCTCTCTATTGTCTTAATTGAGAAACTTGGATTTTAAACCTTATTAAATGGCATAAGTTGAACGTTGTATGATTTATAGCATGAAGATAAACTATAAGTTACCCAATAACACATCACAACCGGTCAACAGTATTCTTTGCCACCACCCATAATTAATTTGTGTCCTCCTAGGATTCGGAAATGTAAAGCAATGGAAGAAATATAGTATGAGGTTTTACAAACCTAAGAGCAAGCAGACAACCCTCTCATCTTTTAAATCATTCAGAGCGGTTACTGTATTGTAAACAAAGCCAGGACTGTGGTGATGGATGGATGGCCGATGCACTAGCTCTCTGAGGGTCATAAATCACTGTGCTTTTCTTCTAAGCTCTCCAAATGCCTGAACTTCTTTCTGCATTAAAGATGCTTGAAAGTGCATTAACTCTTTGTATCAATTAGTCTCCTGGAAGACTCATTCGTAAAATAGCATGTTTAGGGGCCAGATTGAATTAAAAAGAAATAGACGAAAGGCAGGGGCTTTGTAGAGAAGTAAATGAGGAAGAGGATGTGTAAGAAAAGCAGGCTGTCAACTCATTTCCTCCATTTTCCTTACAAAATCTTAGTAATGTAATAATTTACTACATTACTCCTTAGTGCTTTAGTATAAATTGCATAGATAAATCCCTATCCAAGCTTGGGGCCAGACAAAAACAGAGATCATGGGAAAGTTGCAATGAGGCTTACAGTAGTAATTTTCACTTCATTTGCAGACCCATGCTTTCTGATATCCATTTATCCATAAGTGGAAGATGATGTGCTATTGTAAATCAGAAGTTGCATAACTTGGGAACATGTGGTCTCCTCTTTATTTGTCATCAAAATGCTACTCAACAGGCATAAGGTAGGGGTACTTAGTATAAATTATTATCGCCAATCCCTACAATCATTGGATTCTGGGTAAATCCACAGGCCAAAAGCACTGGGGAGCACCATAGTAATGTCAAGGCTACATCCACCAGGTGTTTTAGGGAATAGAAACTGTGCTGGTCCAAGCTAGCCCACTAGGTCCACAAGAGAATCACAAACTGGGAATGTTCACAGCAAGTATCAAATAGACAGATATT
The DNA here is from genome assembly GCF_028538775.1 of Myotis yumanensis. Lineage (NCBI taxonomy): Eukaryota > Metazoa > Chordata > Mammalia > Chiroptera > Vespertilionidae > Myotis > Myotis yumanensis. The sequence goes on along the minus strand of NW_027223759.1, from coordinate 26,581,011 downwards.
TATTTATCTATCCTGTAATTTTAAATATTTGCACCATTTTGATGTCAATATTTTACTTGAATCTTTACATTCTAGGAGTTCTTTGGCATATGGCTGCTGGACTAAGAAATGTATTTTCTCATGTCTCATAGGTGAGCTGAAACAAACAAACAAAATTCCCACTTTCAACTCAATAAAATAATCCAGGCATTTTGCAGCAGGAGTGACTTCAATTAGTTGGGAAAAAGAAAAGTCAAAGAGAGAACTAGAGAGGGGAGTTATAGATTGCCCTATTTGCTTACCTATTATTTAGATTGGCTTGTGATATTTATGTTATTCCATTAAATTATAGTATACTCCTTGCATTGCTAATTTACTTTCCACCAATTGGCTTCTGAAATATTCAAACACATAGTTGAATAGTTTCCAGGAAAGCAATATATACATCTCCTTTGTATCTGAGTAGGCAGATTTTGAGGCTGGTCCACTAGAGTCCTGCCCTCTGGGACTTTTATAAATCTCTCTCCTTGAGTGCAAGTAGAACTGTGAATATGATGGTATTTTTCTCCTGTGATTAAGTTACAGCCTATGGAAAAAAGGTGAAGGGATTTTCCAGTTATAATTAAGTTTCCTAATCTGTTGACTCTGAGCTCACCAAAAGGGAGGTTATCCTGGACAAGCTGTTTAAAAGAAGATCCAGGCCTTCCCTGGAGGGAGCAAAGCCAAGGGAGAGAGTCTCTCTCCTTTTGTCCTTGAAGAAGCAAGCTGTCATGTATTCCACAACCTCAGGGACATGAATTCTGCCAACAAGTAGGTGAGCATGGGAAAGACCCTGATCCAGCCTCAGCCAGCACTTGGACCACAGCCTTGGGCAACCCTAGGAAGACTCTTCACTCACAGAAACTGTGAGATAATAAAAATTGGGTATTTTAAGGGACTACATTTGTGTCAATTTGTTGCACAGCAATTGAACACCATCCAAATCAATGCCTTGATCACAATAGAAGCTCAGGAAATTTGGGCTTACTGGATTTTCATGGAAAGATCCATCTGAGCCAACAACTTGGACAAAAATCCTCTTATGAATTTAAACTCTAAGACAAGTGAGGTCAAACCCAGTCACTGAATAGAAGCCAGTAATGAGGCAGGGTAGTTTTTGGACTAGAATCAACAATCATGGCAGGGTCTGGGAGATGTGTTGCATCATGATTTGACTTACAAACTGTTTCATTCATGGGCCTCAGGGTACATTTAGAAAAAGATCATACAGTGTAGATGTGCAACTCTATCTCCATCTGAGCAGCGCCTGGTTTGACAGATGGCTTTGACTCTAGGAAGCCTGGCGGCTTCTGATTCTGTCAACCTGGAAAGAGAAACCCAGGAATGTGGGCCTTCGATGATCATCGCCCACCTTTCCCATAAAACAAACAAGAATGCACACTAGAAACTACCAAATGTCCAAACAATGAAGACTGGCCCAGCTTGTTTTCCACTCTCCTTGTGTTTTATTAGCACAGTGCTGAATGGGGCTTTGCGCACTTCTTGAGCACTTCCCGGGGAAATACAATTGCCGCTTGGGATGTGAAAAAGGACCCAGAGCAGACACATAGTCATCTACACGAACCATTCAAATAGCCACCCGAAAAGCGAATGCTGAGCCCTTTGAAAGAACAAAAAACCTTGATGAGAAAGGAAGGACCCTTTCAGGAAAATATCCAAACAAATTCAGAAAGTGCTAAGCAGATACTGGAAAGGCCTAATGGTCAGCATTTTTTTGAGGGTCCATCATTCTGTTCACTTTTTATTTATTATTTTGCTCATGTATTTTACCCCATGGATTCTGCCTAACAACTTGGTAAGATGGATTACTTCCCCACTCCTCCTTAACAAGTTGTCACAACATGGCAGCTTAAACATCAATATTCCTCATCAGCTCACAGTTCTACAGATCACAAGTCTAGGCACAACCAGAACCCCTAAAACTAAGCAGGTACCACATGGAGGCAATGGAAAAGGGCAATCATGACCAGTTTATCTTCTCTACTGTATTATATATAATTTCAAAAGATATTATTGTAAAGATTCCTAAAATAGAGTTGTAAATGTTTATTTTTAATGTGGCAAGATTACATTTTTTTAAAAACTAAATTATACCTTTTTGATATGTGATTTTTATTTTGCTTGTGTTCATTACACCATTTTATTTCTTATTCTGAAAAGCTGTTTTGCTACAAGTCCATTTCTTTTTAACTTTTATCCACAGGGAAGTCATAATCCCTTACTTAAATAGAAGCCGGTAACCATGGAAATCATTCTAATGCCACTGAATCAATATTTTGACTTTGCTGACATTTAAGGGTAAAAAGAAAAGACAGACTAAGATTTGTAAAAGTCACTTTTTATCTTTGTTATAATTTTGATAGCCAGAAAAATTGTAAAGAAAACATATGCTCTGTAATGAACTCCAGTTAACTCATGATTATAAAGAACTAAGAATTCATAAAAGAACAATCTACATATTTATATAACTTTGGCTTTGAGTACACACATATGAATGCATCCATTTGGACTCAAGACATTTTCCCCATCTCTGAACTGAGCCTTAATTTCTGTTGTTACAAAAGTCATGACTTGAAAGAAGAGATTGAACGTATCCAGTTTTGCAATTTCCTTCTTATTAAGTGTTCTGAAGAGAAGGTGAAATTTGCATTGAGAATCACTCTTCAGTAGAAATAGACCTTTTCTGCACCAGATTCTAACAGTCCATCTGGTCCACTGAGTATCCTTAAAGACACAGTACAGCTGAAGGCTCTTCAGCCCATGTTTAGAGCTCTGTTTGAAGACAGTTGTTGAAGTTGGGCCTAGCATTTAATAAACCTCACTGCCCACCCAGTAGTTTTCTAAGTCTAACTTACTGGTAAGTCTTTGCTGCTGCTGTCATTGTGTCCTCTGAAGAAATGAGGGTAATGGAGCCTCTGTTCTGTTTGATAACTAGTTATTTGGAACCCTAGGTCCTTAGATGCTGAAGGGATCTGAAAGACTTAGAAGCTTCTCTATCTCAGGAATTATTTACCGGAGTGCATCCCAAATGAATGGTAATCAGTTCTATTTTTTAAGACGATTGAATCAGGACTCAAATGTTTCTTCTAGGGGAAAATCATTATGACTCTCAGCTTGTTTTCACTACGAATACCCTGCCCTGAGGGGTCTATTCTGAAGTGTGTATTTGACACTGCTTCCAGGAATGTTTCTGGAACTTATACTGCTTGATAACAGCTCCTTACTGGCTATTTTCCTTGTCTGTTTCAACTCTTCCCTCCCCTTTGGCTGATTTTTTATTCCCTTTTATTCTTTAACTAGAGGCCCAGTGCACAAAAATTTGTCCACTGGGGGGGGGGGGGTGTCCCTCAGCCCGACCTGTGCCCTCTAGCATTCTGGGACCCCTTAGGAGATGACCACCTGCTTGCTTAGGCTGGCTCCCCGGGGGATTGGGCCTAAGCTGGCAGTCAGATATCCCTCTGGCAGCCCAGGAGCCCTCAGGGGATGTCCACTTGCCAGCGGGGAGCAGGCCTAAGCTGCAGTCGGACATCCTTAGCACTGCTGAGGAGGCGGGAGAGGATCCAACCACCACCACTGTACTGGCAGCCATAAGCCTGGCTTGTGGCTGAGCAGAGATCCCCCTGTGGGAGCACACTGACTACCAGGAGGAAGCTCCTGCATTAAGCACCTGGCCCCTGGTGGTCAGTGTGTGTCATAGTGACCAGTCATTCCCAGTCGTTCTGCTATTAGGGTCAATTTGCATATTACCCTTTTATTATATAGGATAGAGGCCTGGTGCATGGGTGGGGCAGGCTGGTTTGCACTGAAGGGTGTTCTGGATCAGGGTGGGAGTCCCGCTGGGGTGCCTGGCCAGCCTGGGTGAGGGGCTGATGGCTGTATGCAGCTGGTCACACCCCCTTCAGGATGGGGTCCCCACTGGGGTGCCTGGCCAGCATGGGTGAGGAGCTGATGGCTGTTTGCAGGCTGGTCACACCCCCTTCAGGGTGGAGGTCCCCACTGGGGTGCCTGGCCAGCCTGGGTGAGGGGCTGATGGCTATTTGAAGGCTGGTCAAGCCCCCCACAGTGGGGACCCTCACCCCACGGAGGTTTGGCCAGCCTGGGTGAGGAGCTGATGGCTGTTTTCAGGCTGGCCACACCCCCTTTAGGGTGGGGGGTCCCCACTGAGGTGCCTGGCCAGTCTGGGTGAGGGGCTGAGGGCCATTTTCAGGCTGGCCAAGCCCCCCCGGTGACGGAAGCTCCCAGCCGCTCCTTTTTTTCTTTTTCTTTTTTATTCTGGGATTTATTTACCTTCTATAATTGAAACTTTGTGGCCTTGAGTGGAGCTCAGAGCCGGCCAGGGTGGGAAGGAGGGAAGCTTGGCTTCCTCCATTGCCAGGGGCAACCCAAGCCTCCTGCTTGCTCCAGCTCCATGGCCACGGCCAGCTGAAAGCAGGTATCTGGAGTTAATTTACCTTCTATAATTGAAACTTTGTTGCTTTGAGTGGAGCTCAGAGCCGGCGACAGCAGGCGGGAAGCTTGGCTTCCTCCATCATTGGGACAACCAAGCCTCCTGCTTGCTCCAGCTCCGTGGCTGCTGTCCGCCATCTTGGTTGGGTTAATTTGCATATAGTCACTCTGATTGGCTGGTGGGCATGGCTTAAGGCATAGCGAAGGTATGGTCAATTTGCATGTTTGTCTTTTATTGTGTAGATAATTCTAGATTATGTCCAGGCCCTCTTTATTCAGAGACCTCTCTTCTAAATCAGTAAACTTCTTTTGCAAATAACCTAGTGTAATTAATGATATAGTTTTCTGGGAAGAAAAGCAGGAGAGAGGTAACCTCTGGAAACCAGACCATAGAAAACAAAGAGAAATGAAAGGGACCATGTATCAGTATCAGATGAAACCTGAGAACAATATTTAATATGCTCCAGAGCCCTTTAGTGTATTAACAAGTAAACCAAAGACTTAAATTGTTTCAAAAAGCACCAGTGTGTTAAAAGTTAAAAGACATACTAATGATCTTGAATCATGAGGAAAAAAATCAAATACTCTAAGGCAGCAGAAAAAATAGTTACATAGACACACAGACATACACAATCTTTGCTGTGCTTTTCATCATAGCAAACCAAACTGAAACCAAATAAGTACTCATCAAGGAGGTGATGATTAAATAAAATACTATGATATATACTTCTCTTCTTAAAAATGGTGTTTCTTAACAAACTGAATGCCATGAAAAATAGTCACAAAAGAGTAAGTGAAAATACAAGCACACAACTCTATTCACAATGATTTCAATGTTGTAAATAGACATACACATACATGTTATCTGTACTCTCGCACACATACACTTACTCATGATATAGTTTTGCATATTTGGGTAATAGGAAACACTGAGCATAAGTGGAGATTTTCCAAGTAGAACGGAGGGGTTAGCTTTATCTCTAGGCATTTATTTGTATTTTTCAGTATGCACTAAAGCTTTGGTTTTTTGGTTAAACAGGCACTTAGGCACCAATAAGGGGAGATGAGAGTAATGGAAAACATAGCACATGCCTAATGGGCACCCCATCTCATGGACTAGATTTGAGCTTCTGTGGAAAGATTAGGCCAGAAAAAGAGGGAGATTCCTTGAGGGACTGGGGAGCCTAGGTGACAAAGAAATCTGCCCAGTTGAGGAAAGAACCACCTGGCTTCCACTCTGCAGCAAACCACTGTGAAACCAGGTGTGCGGGGGGATGCTGTGGACAATGTCAGGGACGAACAGGGTGGGAGAAAGGCTACAGGGCCTGGCATAGCCATGCTCTCAAGCTGGCCGCTGGCAGTACTGGGAACCTTAAAGTGTTTTCCACAACTTATATACAAAAATCTAAATGGGCTTCCATCTAAGCACACTAGAGACCACTCCCCCACCAAGGGACTCTCAGGAAAAAGTCAGGAAAACCAAGAATTTTTGACTCAAGTGAGGACTAAAGAGCTGAACAGATCTGGGGGTAGCCTGACCTAATTTATATTCATAAAACAGATAGGAGGCTGAGATATATTTGATCTATGTGTTTCATCATGAGGAAAAATATAGACATGGAAATATATATATATATACATTCTCTGGAAGGAAGTACACCAAAATGTAAAAAATAATTATTTTTAGAAACGACTACATTTTTTTCTTCTTTATATTTTTCTGCATTATAAGTTTATCCTAACAATCACATAGTACTTCTTTAGTCATATCAATAATACTTATAAACTCAAGACACTATAAATATCATGTATATTTCTAGGCAAAATAATTTCCTAATAATGCAAAGCTTTAAGGGGGTAAGAAAACACATATTGCCTTCCCTTTCCAATAAATCAAATATCCTTATCTGTTTGTCTTTTGACATCATATCAATAAATAGCCCCCCCCCCCCCCCCCCCCCGGATTCTTCTTTTCTGGGACCTGAGGGAGATGGACCAGGGAGGAAGGCAGATGCTCGTCAGTGACCTGTTGCCTGAAATCTTTTTCTAGGTGAAGTGGGTGAGGGGTGTGTTACCTTCCGAGCGCTCAGGGGCTTTCCCGCTCTTACTGGTGGCTGCGCTGTTGACTGTCTCTGATGAGGTGCTCAGCTTGGTGCTCGGGTCTCGCTTGGGCTTGGGGGGTGGTTGTCTTCGGGAGCCACAGCTGCGGTCATCATCTGTGCCCCCCACCGAGTGTAGGGACTGTGACCTCACGGAGAAGCCGCTGGAGCAAGGATGGGGAAGTCGGTCCTGAGGAGCAGGCATCGTCATGAATCCCATGCGGAAATGTTTGCCGGCGTAACTTCCTTCGTGGCCTCGTCCTCCTTCTCCACCTATGCTGTAAAAGAAAGCAGACCTCAATCCATGGAGAGAAACTGAGCCAGGATGTGCCATATGGGATATGCTTCTGGGGCAGAGAGAGAAAAGGACTCACTGAACTACACAGTGTCTCCTAAAGCTTCTGCTCAAACATCGAATATCTTTTTTCACTCACATTTCATTGGCTAAAAGGAATCTTACCTCTAAGCTTGATGTCAATGGGGTGGGGATATATTCGCCTATAACAGGAAAGCACTGCAGGTGACATGACAATATGTGGGGTTGCATGATCCTCTTACAGGTAGGAGACCAAATACCAGTATAGCAGTTGAGGAATGAAGTTAACTGACAACCAATGACTCATCAGGGGACTTTGTACTTCTTGTCCCCATACGTCTCAGCTCTACAGGGTTAGAGGTCCTTGTCTCCAAATGAATCACACACTTTCTAGAAGATACAGCAAGGGTCCCATTGAACAACCAGCTATCGCTGCCTCCTGGGCAGTTTGAACTTCCTTTGTATAGTGGCCAGCAGGCAACAAGATGAGTCTCCGTGTGGAAGAGATCATTGATCCAGTCAGCAGGAGGAGGCAGGGCTGCTGCCGCATGATGGGGCAGAGATAAATATGTGTGGAACCCCTCTTGATAGTCTCTTGCCCAATTGTGATTTTGAAACATCATATGCAGCAACCCTGGCCTGAGAAGGTTTTACTTACTAGGGGTTCCAACCTCTCATGAAAGAGGAATGAGTCTCACCACCAAGTGAGCCCAGCAGAGGTGTTAGAAAAGAATGAGAGTGAGTATCAACCACAGCCCCCATATAAATTGGAGTGATGAGAGCTATAGTCTATCACACTAGCTGTCCCCTTGTATGGTTCCCCTCAGGAAGAGTCTCTTGGAAACCATGAAAAAGCTACTCCCCAACCTGTAAGAGAGGTATAGCTGCTGAACTTGAGGTAAATTGTGGCAGCCATCAGATCTCCATCAGGAGAGAAACTTCTCTAAGGATAGGAGTTAGCTGACAGCCACCAACACCAGAGTCTTCAAATCTAGTACAATATCTTAGTCAAGGCACTCTCCCTGAAAGGCTTGTAGCCAATATCTGAGCATGTTGTGCCGTGGGACCTGGCTATTTCTGCCCAGTGTGAAAGTCCTTTATGGACAATGATTGTGTCTAAGTTCCCCTATTGGGCTGGCTGAGACTTTCCCATAACTATACCTTGGTCTGCTTTGAGGATCTTCCTATCCAATCAATTTTCCACCCTATTCTTCTTTTATAGCTGTCAACCCTGCATTGTGGCCTGAGGCTTGTTCTGCCTATTTCTGCATTCTCCCTATCCCAGACACCCTCAATAAATCTCTCACACTTTTAAGCCCATATAGCTTGGTGTCTGCTTTCTAGAGGACATGAACTGACAGGCTTGGGAACAACCATACAGTCCATGGTATTCAGAAACCAAATAAGATGTAAAAGAAAGCCTAAAAACAAACTGGAGACCCTAGAAATAAGAAATGTGTCTGAAAATAGGACATTCTCTGGCTTTAGACTGAGCATTTAAATGGTGGTTGGGGAGGGAGGAACCAGCTCCACTGTAGGAATACTTGGCTTGGAATGAAATGCATGGGGGCTGCAGAGTCTTTTTGCAGTAAGACTCTAACACTGAAGCTAGATTAAGCCTGACACATCTCATGTTATAAATATAAAAATGTTTCATAATCTTGAATTTAAACAAGTATGCTTTTTCTCACACAATGTAGGCAATGTTGCAAGATCTAGTTGTGTTGAGTAGTTTTTCTATTATAAAACACACAAAATAAGATTGTTTTCCCAGAAGTAATTGGTAAAATATTTGTAAACTTCTCACCCAAACAACTTAATGGCTAATGGACAGACCCCGGCTATTGTGTTCTGGATTCATTGAGTTGTAGGCTCCATCCCCAGTTCCCTCATTGAGCAGCTGTGCAACATTAGTTACTGACCCCTAAGACTATTTCCGTATCGGTTGAACAGTAGGACTGGCCTCATGGAATTGTTCTTAAGTTTGCCTGAGATATCATATACCAAGCACTTAGCACAGAGTCTGACATAATATGCAGTCAATAATTTTTGCTTTGAAATTCCTGTTTTTAAATCCTATCCTCCTGAATCTTGTTTATGGAATTGCCATATGCATTGTAAGACCATGTCTCTAAAGTGTGGTATACATAAAGTGTAACCTCAAAAAACTGCACACAGAGTCAAAACAAAATCCTACATTTAACTCGAAATATTATGATCATCTAAGCAAATACGTTCCTTATATTTGCTCTTAATTTTCTTCAATACTTGCTTCAGTTTTTCAAAGCACCTGTTGATCAGGACTGACAAGGAAAGCTACAAAACAAGTATTTCAAAAATGCTTTGACACTGCTATTCAACAGAGGTTGTTATTTGTCTTGCTGTCATCTTGAAAATCCATCAGCATTAATGTTGTGTCTCTCTCTTCCTGAGAACTATTTCCCTTTAGAGATGAAAACACAACCCCTGAGAAGGGTGAGCTACCAAGGTGAGATGTCATCTTTTGAAGTGACGAGGCTGTAGCTTCTGTGTGCAATTTTGAAGCAGACATGACAATATTTTATAGTAGAGTTTTCCTTGAGAACCATTGCAGAAAAACAGAATCCCATTCCATATAGATAGATAATAGATTCAGCACGTCAAACTCAAAGGCTAACACAGGACAAATAAAATAGGTTTAAGTTTATGTGGGCTGCAAAAAAAAAAAGCTTCAATTTTCAATGTATAACTTTGGTACACTAATATCATTACTACATATCAAGCAGATTATTTTATTTTTTACTTTACAGCAAAAATACTCCAATTCCCACTTTTCTTGGAAAGTTTGATGTTTGTCAGCAATATTTGTTTATTTTTACTACCATTTGATTTCAATAGAGACATACTGAATACAAAGGGCTGAAATAAATGAGTAATCATTAACATAAAATAATAGAACATTTTAATAAAAATTAATATTTTTTCTTGAACATTAACTTACCAGGCACTGAATAACTTGACAAATTAATAAGTGTAACACAAATAAACTTATTTTTCTTGTTCTCTGAAAGTGAAATGTTTCCTGTTGCGCACACCAAACAAGTCAGTCCAAGACTAAGGATGTGGCAGTCAGCTGCTAAAATATTCGCTGCTAGTATTAGTGGAGAGAAAAGGTGCACCTGCGTGTAAGGCGCATAAGGGAAATGAATGCTACGTGATTATTGTAATCAGTTATTAGCGAACATTGTAGTTCTTTATTAATAATTATGAATAACAGGATATTGTAAAAATGAAGTCATGAAATTTTTATTAAAATGTTTCTTACATATCGTTATAATGGCTGGGCCGCAAGAATATTTGTTGTTGTAGACTCTGGGCCGAGAGTTTGACATGCTTGTAACAGATAGATAGATGAAATAGATGACAGATAAATAGATAGATAGATAGATAGATAGATAGATAGATAGATAGATGATAGATAACGGATCCTCCTTTAAGCATAAGTAGGAAGTTTGTATATAAAATGAAGGGTTATGTAGGAGTAGTTACTAGCTTGAATATTTGTTTTTTTCTGGAACAATTCTGTGAAGCTGACATTGATGTGTAATCCAGTGTATTTCTAACTACAAATTTGTAAACCACCTGGAATTTTTCTGTTGATTTTTCAAGGAAAAGTGCTTATCTGGCATCAGGGAACAGGCACATTTAATTGTGAAGTAAATGGGTAACTATCTGAAAGGAAAATGGAGACTACAACTGTAAAAGAGTTAATGAAATTTGCCTGTGAGCAAGTTGATGGCTGTCATCTGCTAACTATTCAAATCTTTCATGTTAGGCATTTTACTGTAATGAATGAAAGGAAATAAATATTTAGACTTTATTCATAAAATTTTTTTATGACTTTAAAAGTTTATACTTGGTGTTGCCCCCTTCTTGCCATCTCTTCAGATAAATTAGGCCAAATGTCAGGGACCCTGTTCTGCCCAGTGAGTGCCTCCAGCCCACCCCACCCGAGGGACTCCTGCTCTAGAACTTGTCCCCTTTCTCCTTCAACATTCTCCTCTTCTAGGTGGCATTTCCAGCTAAAGCAATCTATTCTTTTGAAAAATTGTACATAGTAAGAGCCAAGAGATTAATGGGTTATACCTTCTCCGATCTTGACAGGCAGTATGCCTCAACCAAAAGTGAGACTTTTAAGAGTCATAATTGATTATATCTGCCATGATTTTTGGCATATGAAACTCATCATACAATTCATCACATTTACACTCATTCCATTCCCATGGGGCCTTTATGAGTACAAGTGGCTGTTTACCTCTCCTTGATCTTCATGAGGGCAGATATCCTGTCCTCTTGCTCACTGCCATAGTCACTAGCACATTATCCATGCTCAAACATATTTGTTTTATGAAGGAAAAATGAAAAAAGGAAGTATGTCCATTCTGGAGATAGACAGATAGAGGGCTCAGTTACAGAATTTCCTGGGCATTAATCATTTGTGCTTCCCAAAATGTCATTCTCCCTACTCCTGGTAATGAAAATGCCTGTGTGGAGACCAACCTTCTGCCTCTTAGTCTGGTGTGTTACTCAGACCCAGTCAATCAACTGCTAGACCCCTGTGGCCACCGTGACTATTGTAGGGACTGGCAAATGATTCAAGTCGGTCCAACACAGTGAACACCATGCATCGTATAGAAGCCCAGACTCACTGCATGCCTCTCACTACCAGGAAGGGACACTGTGGTACCAGGTCTGTGTCATTGTACAAGAACTGGATCTATTAATGCCTGCAGCTACGGGCCTAGGCCAATCCTGGGACCCTTCAGTATGTCAACTCCTAAATTCCATTTTGTCAAAGCCAAATATAATTGGGCTTACTGGCACTTGCATTGGAAAAAGTCCTAAAGAAACCAATATAATGCAGCAATTACTAAATAAATATTTTGGCTAAGTGACATCAGAAAATGCAGTTGAGGCTAGGTAAGGACTAGGAATGATCCAGAGCAAGAAATGAATGAATCATACTAAAAACTGCTTGAAAATATTTTTTTAATCTAACATTATAAATTAAAATAATTAACTGCTTTGTACACTTGCCCAATATACATAATTTTACTTATGCAGTACACTTTGATGTGGAAATTTGGCTCCAGTAAAATTAAACTGTGTTCACATTTTCTTCCAAATTGTTCACTCACCATTACCCTTAATGGCTTCTCTGAGCCCCATTTGCTCATTCAAAGTCATGTTCTATGGATTTTTTTTTGCCTTAGGGTCAAACATTCTTTTCACCAATTCATATCCTCAGTGATATCTATTTCCTACTTTTGTGCCCCTAATATCTTATCATGCTGAGATTTTTTTTTCAGACATGAATTTCCTGTCTGGCTGCTTATTGATGTTTCTGGCATCTTAAGGTCAAGTGTTTAAAATGGAAACTTTATACATCTTTTTATTAACTGCTGTGGTAAACTGTTATTAAAAGAATAAAGAAAACAAAACAACAAAGTAAAAAAAAAAAAAAAAACTGTCCCAAAGATAGGGAACGCAGATTCCATTAGCTGCACATTGATACTCTTAAGCATTGAATATGTTATTTCTCCTTACTAGGATATTTTAATTCTTACCCAAAATTGGGTATCTCAGAAAGAATCTGAGATATGTAATCCACCACTGACTAGCTATCTAATTTTAGGTAAAAGGCACATAATTTCTGAACCTCAGTTACTTTTATAATGAAGGGCATACTTCCCAGGGTTGTTATAAGAAATTAAAATAAGATAAAAACTTTCAAAAGCACCTAGCAAAGTGGCTGGTAAAAGTAAAGGCTAGACAAATATTAGTTTACCTTCCCTACCTTTCTGGTTGGCCAGGGAACTCCGTATCAGTTTTCATCTTCCTGTTCCCAGCTATGAAATAGGCATTTTAGTAAGTTTCCACTCTAGGAGACTTACTAAAGGAAAATACTCTAACAATATAAATGTGTTTTGCTTATTTCTGTAAGAGGGCTTTCACAGTAATTACCAGGCGATATACTTCCAAATCCAATTTAGGGGGAAAAGACCTTGCTGGAAAGTAAAGGGAAAGGAACATATTTTTTCTGCCATAATCACTAGTTGGGTATTGTCTAGAGTTAAGCAAATCGACTGGATGAATTTCATGCTTATTTCTGTCAAAACCCCATGATATTTCAAGATTTTTATGAACATTAGGGCTCAGGGTAATCATGGCTGGGGAATTATGTTTGAAAAACAAATGTGCCATTATTTATTACAAAGTACTTATCACCTAGAGTTTGAGGGGATATTGCTGTCCATTAATTTGATGCTTAGTCATAACAATAAAGTGAGGAGATTGGAATGGGGCATTGAGAGATATTTCTAACCTTTATCAAAGTCCTATTATTCACTTCTGAGGTTCTAAAGAGGCAGGACTGAAATATAATGCTTATTAAGCTCAGAACAAATTCTGTGGAACATTTTCAAGTGACTTATTTCTACTTAAAACATAACAAGTGCTTTTAAGATTAACATATGTTATTATCTATAGTACTTCAGAATCTAAAATTAAAACATTCCTATACATAAATATGACTCCTCTACCCCTTGGAGTGTTATGGCTTGAAGAAGAGAGAGTATATGAAAAATTCAAATCAAATCATGATATTCAGATTCTACTTAGAATATAGTTTACAGAAGTTCACATCGTGGGAGATCTTTTCCAAAAATTCAACCAAAGAAAGGAATGTTTGGGAAAATATATTTTATTTGTGTCTTTAGAAATGATATAAGTTTTGAATATATTTTGAGAACATGCCAAGGTTTTAGAAATGAGTTGGGCTAACCATATGTGGCCTTTTTTTTTTTTTCAAACCAGAAGTAGAAACTAGAAATACAGAACATTAACTTTAATGGCCTTGAAGTTCCTCAACAGAAGGGGTTAACTTAATGCCAATTTAAAGAAAAAAAAATTGGTTTGTCTTTTGAAAGGTATAATTGTTATGGTGAAAGACACAACTCTGTGTGGAGCATTTAATTCATTTACTCACTATTTGCTCACAAATATGAGTGCCTACCCTTTGTCATTGACCAAGGTAGAGTGGTCCTTGTCCTCAGGGAATTGCAGGTTATTAAACCAGCATGACTTCAACACCCTGTGGTCAGATGTTCACTCAGAGGAAGGAAGGGGCAGATGCAAAGGAGCCCTAACCAGACTGAAGTTCTGGGAAGTCCCCTGGGAGGAAGTGGCTTTTCCAGCTGATGCAGAACATGAGTAAGACTTAATCAGATAAGGGAGAGAAGGAGGGAGAAGAGAAAATTGTGTGCTGACAGTTGAAATCAAGAGAAACTGAGATATTACAAAGTATTTGAGTAGAACTTGATGGGACCTTGTTTGTCTTGAATTTACAAAGGCTAGAACAATGCTTGGCTCAAAGAGGGCACCCAACATGTACTTATTGATCCAATAATGAAGAAATATGTGATTGAAATAGTTCAGAAATAACTCTCAGGTTTTTAAAGCACCAGATGAATGATTGTGATATTTAATAATATTGTGCTCCAGTTCCCCTTTAATTTAGTTGCTATTTTTTATTGTTGACACTTATCGATGTCCCCATTTCCCCCCACTTTGCCCACCTCCACCCAGTCCCCACTACCCTTTGCCCCATCCATCACCACACTCAATTGCCATTTTCTTAATTTATAATGGTAAAGGAAAATTTTGTGAATACTCTCAATTCTCATTCTTGTTATAAGAGTTAGTAAATTGAATGCAGGAGTCAGCTTAATCCCCCCTCTCCCTCTCCACTGGTCTGCTTTGGTTTAGGTGCTCATCAGTTCTTGGCTAAATTAATGCAATTGCCTCTTAGCTGATCTTTTTCCATAGTGCTGCCAGATTTACCCTTGTAAATGCAGATTTGCTCTTGTCACTCTCTAAATTAACGCCCTTTGATAGCTTTTCCCGTTCTTCAGACTAAAAACCCCCACTTGTATGTGACACTCAAGGTTTTTTTAAGGTTTAAGTCCTATACCAAGTCTCATCTTCAGCACGTTTTGTCCTTGGCCTTAAGAGTCCTCTAATATAACATGCTATGCCAAGTGTGGCGATGAGCCTAAGGACACAGGGTAAATCATGACCTCAGCCAATAGTCATGCTGCTATTGCTGCCTGAACTAAAATTAAAACATCCCTTTAGTTAAATCAGGTTTTAGGACCTAATTCAGATGTGGTTTCTTTGAGGAATATTTCCATTATCAGCAAGGCTTTCTTGAGGCTAACACCAGCGCCACTCCTCTGGGCTGTTGCAGGGGTCTCTGTTTCACCATCCCAGAGCACCTCCTTCAGAGCATTCTACAAGCATCACCTGTGAATCGATCCCCTCTACTTGTCAGGTCCCAGAAATATGTTGCAGTTTAAAGAGTATGAGGGTGACTGGAAAAAGACACTTAAGAAAGATCTAGACATTTATAGAATCATTGTAAAAGGTGAGCTGTCAATGAATTAAAACACACTGCTGTTTGATCTTCAATCTCAAAGCAAAAATCCTTCAATGTCTTTCTAAATAATATTTTAAAATTATCTGAATGCAACTTACGTTGACCCTCCTTAAAAGTTAAGATAATGCTATACTTACAAATGGTACACAACTCATAATGACTGTTTCAACGCATTAAGACACCTCAGTTTTGGTAAATCTGGGTTCTTCAGCAGAGCACCTCAAGGTCCTTTTTCTTTTTTTAAATCCTCACCTGAGGATATTTTCCCATTGATTTTACAGAGGGTGGAAAAGAGAGGAAAAGACAGAGAGAAATATCCATGTGAGAGAAATACAGTGATTGGTTGCCTCCTGCAGGAGCTCTGACCAGGGCAGAGGCCGGGGTGGAGCCTGCAATCAAGGTTCATGCCCTTGACTAGAATCAAACCCAAGACCCTTTCATCAACAGGCTGATGCTCTATCCAATGAGCCAAACTGGCTAGGGCCTCAAGGTCTTTTTCACAGAGAAGATTGTCACTCTCCAAGGAGAGGTCCCTTTGTCTTTTTTCTCCTCCCCAGTTTTGAAGTTTTTACACATTATCTAGCTAATCTCAAGTTTTCTGACTCAATCTCTTTCACCATGATTTTTTAACATATATTTATTGTTCCACTTTATTTTCTATTGACTTATTCTTATCAGCAATCAAAACCATTGCAAAACATTTCAGGCACCTCAGTCTTTAGAAACACTTTCTCTCATACACATGTGAATTCCTGCCCCATCTCTCTCATTCTTTCTCTCTTCCTTTCACTCTCCCTCCCTTCCTTCTTCCCTTTTAGTCTTCCTTCCCTCTCATTCATTTACTAAATCAGTCATTTATCTTTAATTCACAAATATTTATTGAGTACATCTTGTGTGTCCCAAACATTGTTAGCTGCTTGAGATTTTTTTTAAATAAGACATTGGGTTCTCAAAAGTCTGTTCTCACTGTGACTGGTCCACAAATCACATCCTCTATCCATAGTATTCTGATTTCTACCATCAAAGACTCAACGAAAATGTTATTTTTTAAAGTCACTTCTCCTTGCTAATTCCATAACCTAGGAGGTTTGGGGGTTTTTCTCTGTTTAGATGCCTCTTGGTCTTATTTAGACCACAGCTTCTTGCTGAGATGACCCATTTTCCTTGGCTTCCATGACATTGTCTTCTCTTATTTTTCATCTATTTGGTTGTTCCTACTTGGCATCTTTACTGACTTATCTTCTGACCCTTCATGCTTCAGGATAGGCCAGGGTTCGGTTTCCACTATTCTCTTTTCTCTGTACTTGTCCTAGACCAGTGGTCGGCAAACTCATTAGTCAACAGAGCCAAATATCAACAGTTCAATGATTGAAATTTCTTGAGAGCCAAATTTTTTAAACATAAACTATATAGGTAGGTACATTGTTATTAACTTAATTAGGGTACTCCTAAGACTTAGGAAGAGCCACACTCAAGGGGCCAAAGAGCCGCATGTTGCTCGCGAGCCGCAGTTTGCTGACCACTGTCCTAGACATATATGAAATTTTAAGACTTCACAGCTTTATCTTATTTACATGATTTATCAAGCTAATATTCCACTGTTTCTGCATCCTGAGACATATATTTGCCCTTCCAACAAAATGGTGGATAGTTTCAAATGGATGTTCCTTTGACACTCAAGATTAATATGATTCAAAACAAACTCAGCATCATCTCCCTGTTCCCTCTATTGGAACTGTCTTCAAGAGCATCCTCATTATCTCACCCACAAAGGCCAAAATCTTCCAAGTTAACTTGACACTTATATTATTCCTAGGTACACATATTCAGCTGGTCAACAAATCCTCCCTCATCTCCCTGGGTCTCAAATGTGTCTTCTATTTTTCAAATCATGTACAAAGCTTTAATTACTTTTTTTGGTCTTGGCTACTAGATGATACCTCACTTAGAGTCTCTATCTTAATTTCCCCTTGCACTAATAATTAACCTGAAAAAAAAATAGTCCTAAAAAGGGAATAAGATTATTTCATTTCCCTTTAGAATCTTCAGGATTACCCATAATAGAGTCCAGTTCCTCTGTAAAGCAATTGAAGATTCGCATGACCTGACCCAACCTCCTTTCCAGTCTTGTCATATTACCCACTCACATAGTTCTGTCCCAATAAGACAAATTTCCTCTTCAAATTACACCTCCAAATAAATAAATTAATTAATAAAACATTTAAAGTTCAACTGGGCCTAAATTGATTTCCACTTCCTTCCTGAATCTTTCATCAATACAGTCTCTCTTCACTAGCTTGAATATATTTTTTTTTACTTTCTGCCTTATATTTATTATAGCTACTATATACAAACATAAGATTTAAAATTTTTGAGGATAGGTTTTATATTTTGTACATTCCTTTATCTGCCATGCCTAGTATACTTCTTTGAGCATAAAAAGTAACATGTAAGTGTTCAGAAATTTAAATCAAATTTAGACATTAATTCAAAGGGATACATAGTTATTCTACCTTATTATTTCTAGGTATATATTAAATTATAGGGTTACAACTGTCTAGAAAAGTTTGCTTCACTAAAATAAATCTGGCAGATGAAGCTTATTTAAAATAGAAGTTTAGTTTGGAAGGAAGTAAAGAAATAAAGTAAAACAAAGAATAAGTACACGTCATCCAGAAATCCCCAGTGTCTAAAGAGAACTGAGCTCAAGATCCACAATTAAATAGTTAGCCCACTTTTTTTCCAGGAAGCACCTGCAAAGTGGAAAAAAATCTATAATCTGTGCATCTACAGAAAAAGACTATAAATCTTACACATACACACACTCTGCACCCACACTTTTTATCCACCCTACTTAGGAGATTCTGCTCCTAAATCATGTGACCAGTGGAAAATTCATTTCCAAATAGATTCATTTATTTATCAAGTGGAGTGGTAACACATAACCCAACGATCCCTAAGGATATTTGTGGGTTAAAATGAGAATGTAAAAAAAGGTTATATTCATGACGTGTTTTTTCTGTTTAACAACAATGAAAAAAATTTTTTTTTTTTTATTGAACTCACTACCTTGGCAAACTGGTAAAGCTGAGAACTGTACTCTTTGGTATTTTTAAAGTTTATTGGGAAAAAAAGAGAAAAAAAACAACAAACACATACCCATAGTTCTAAAAACCAAATTTTCATCCCTCATCCATATAACCAGAATGACATGTAAATATGAATCGCTAGAGATACTACTTAAGAACCGAATACTCATTCATAGATGCATTAGTTCTTCTAAATGGAGTGGCCAATGTGCTATCTGTATGCACAACAGGTTGTGCATCAGCTTAATGCACCCAAATGTAATAACATGATAGATTGAATTATAGATGCCATTGACTGCCTGTGCAGAGGCCAGAAGCCTGGCTCCCTATTTTTCTAGAATGACTTTCCTGGAACAACTCACTTTCTCTGATTGGCTTTCTTCATACAAAATAATTGAATCTAATGCTCTGTGTCAATGCATGTACTTGGATTATTTGCTTTATGGTGCAGCCCTTAGGGGCTTCAGAGTCTGCTGTTAAAATTTGCCTTTGATCACACCTCACCCTCTCCTACACATCTTTATTCATAACAAATTAGAAGCTATTACCACAACATATTAGCAACAGTTTTAATACCTTCAGTGCATCTTAAAATAAAAACAAGCAATGTTCTTATTATAATGAAAGCAGTATCTTTGTTGGCCTCATTATAATATTTATAATCTGTTATTTGTTGCATGTGACAGCATGGTGAACCTTTGCAGTGCAATAGTGAAAGATACACACCCCTTAGGGTTTACAGTTTAATGAAGAGCATATTTCAATTTAAGATCTATACTGCTAGAATAAACCATTCTCATGCACAGGTAAAGGGATCACAGAAATGCAACTTCAGGGCTGCCTCTTTGAAAAGGGAGCTTCTTATTTACTGAAGAATGGTTCAACCTAAGGAGAACAATTTACTTAATTGTTCTTTAGCCAAAGTTGGGATCCCCCCATTTATAACTGTCTTTTGTGGGCATCTGTTTCAATCTTCTGTTAAAGAATTTGCAAGCCTTGGAAAATATAGGTTTGAATCCAGATTTGAGTCACCAAAAGAGCTTTTCATGAAACTCATGTAGTTTTAAAAAAATGAAACATGGAAAATTGTAACTTTTAGGTTAATTTAGGAATACTACATAAGAACCAGAGTTAAATATACGTACATTTCCCGACCACTCCCTTTCTTGAAATCATCACAAAGAGATCTTTATTTGCCTATCTCAGTTCCTGCTCTCATAATCAGAACCTGGACCCTTTGATTACCAATAACTTCATTCCCTCCATAACCTAAATCTTAAGCATTTGTATCATTGAAAACTGATATTTATCTTTCCAGCTCTCTACCTCTGTTTGTTTAACCTTAAGTCTCCTCTGACATTTTTTGCAACATCCTATCCATTGGTCTTGCAATCCTCTCTGTGTTCCTCCTCAATTTCTGTGCATCTTGTCTTTCTGTGTGCAGCTTAAGTTTTATGATCAGTCTTTGTTATAAATCCCTTCAAATACCATCAACACCCTTGTCCTTGTATGCAGTGTTAATGTGATGAGCATGGCTGTGTCAAACCGAAGGTCATGGTCTGGAAATTCAGGATAATAGAAGGAGAGGCTGTCATCATCACATGCACAGATGACCTCAAGCAACAAACCAGATTTGGTCAGTAGCCTTCTAAGCCTCTCGTCTTTCTGTCATAGTATTACTACATGAGTCTACTGAAGATCCACTTAAGGGAACACACCCTTGCTCAAATGCCCACAACAGCATTTGATTTTAAAATATTTTATAATGTGACATCACACATATTTAATTACATTTTCTGCTACTAAATTCACCAATAGCCCATTCTCTGCTGATGACCTCCATAAAAAACACAGATACTGATTAATTAAGACATATTCAATTAATTAAATCTGTAATTATTGAAGACCTATCTGTGCTAGGTAAGATGCTAGGTCCAGTCATTCAACAGAGATCAAGATATTTATCTTCCCAAAACTTAGAGTCAAGGAGTGGAGACAGGTTTTAAAACTGATACAATGAAGAAAATAGAGTGATATAAAAGAGAGAAAGAGGGAGAACCTTCTTCAGATGAGGGGATAAGTGAATAATTCATTCCTCTGTAGAAAGTATTTTTCCATTCCTTCAAATTCTACCTGCCCTTTGAAATCCAGCATCAATTCACCCTCCAAGAGGGATCAACCTGCTCTCACTGGTGGTTGATTTCTCTAAACTTTTCTAATTCCTAAAACCACATAAGTGCAAATAGAACAGATATTTTTACTAATTCATTTCATAATTTTAATTTTTTGTTTCCAAATAAAATAAAATTGTTTGCAGTGGGGTGGGAATGTTATTTCTTATGTTTCTTTTAAACTATTACAGACCCTGGTAGAGTCCTGAACATTAGAAAACTGTTTTAACAGAAAAACTGATCAATGAATACTTTTTATGAAACAGCAAAATAAGCACATGTGTAAATTTTATGCAATAAATGAGTTACATGAGCACTATTAATTTAATTATGCACGATAAGCAAATAAAGTATTTTTAATTTTTTGGCCAAATTTGGAGTTTTCATAAATTTAATGCATTGTTTCGGATTTGTATTATTAGTTTTTACTAATAATAGTAAAAGAAACACAGACATAAACAAGTTTCATGGTTTTCTCTTGTCTTACATTGAACATTTTTATAAAATCCAGGCAGACAAGACCCTCCCATAAGGATGGGAATAAAAATGCAATCGCATTGTATACATGACCTCTATGAGCAGAAATCAATCTAGTCCATCTCTTCTTCCCATTCTACCTTAACCCCTAAAACATCATTGACAGGAATAGTAAATAACATTTCCCTAGACAATACCACCAAGTTCAGAAAAAAAAAAAGCACAGAACAAATCATACCTTGACAAATACATGTGGAACACTTATTTGCAAATCATTTCTTTCAAACTGTCCTTACCCTCTGTAGGGCCCAGTTTTCTGGAAGGAATGAAATTTCATATCTTGATATCTAGTACCTTCTTTCAAAAGCCACAGGCAGGCTATGGAGCAGAAGTGAATGGCTGGTTGGGACAAGAAGGTGAATTCAGCAGAACTGGTCACCTTGGAGTCAAGCATTAGTGACTGAACCTACACAATGGACAGGATTTGATGAGACTAAATACATCAGGGCAACTGATTCATTCTTCCCTTTTAAAGTCACCCTCAAACTCAAGCCAATACTTCCCAGTTCTCTGCATAGATAAAGAGACTCTTCACAGTAAGTCAGGTGACAGAAACTTTGGCTCACATCCAGTTTTGTGGGGAGACACAGTCATTGAGTAGTTTGTCTAGCTCAATGAAATTCAGTGATCTATGTGTCACATTCCTTCCCATTGGGGAACTGCCAGTGTTCCCACTACTTGATTAATAAAATATTTTTCTTCTTAAGAATACTGAATGCTGTCAGACATTTCATATGATGTGTGGCTACAAACAAATCCCCATTTTACAAATTAAGTAACTGAGTAATAAAAGAATGAAACTAGCAAGAACAGAGTAGAATGGAAATGAGATGAAAGAGGTAACTGAAAATGTGGGCTTGATTCCTAGTCCTTGCAAGGACTGTGCTTTGAGTGGCTTGAGAAGTCATTAAGAGTTTTTTACTTGTGTGCCGGAACCAGGGCATCCTGGCTTGACAGAGCCTCCTGTACACATGCCTTTCCACCTCCAAGGTGACTTCACTTTGGTAGCTTGAAATTGGCCACAGTGGAAATATTCCAAGGGGGAATCAGCAAATGCCACAAACTGAGGCTTTTCCTTCTTTTCTTATAAAGGTAATTGTTAAACTTTCTGCTGTTTTGAACAAAAGAGTAACATGGTATGAGCTAAGTTCCCAGTTAATGATGGGAGTTGGAAGGTGAGAACACAGGGGGAGTGATCAATTTGAAGGATACTACACTAATCCAGATGAGAGCCCAGTGACTTGGGTGGTAACCATGGAGATAGTGAGAACAATTTCCTTGTACACCTGTTTTCAGGAAAACTACTTGACCAGTTAGTTTGAGGAAAGTAGAAAAATCCACACATTTGTGTAGAATCTCCCATCATGTTTATGTTGGCTGCATTGCATATGTAGATAAACATGGCTATAAGCGGATTTCACCCTGCAGCTCCCGGTGCATGGCCCTGCACCAGCCCTGGCATCATCCTGAGACCTGGCATGGTGATCTCACTCTTTACCAGTATATGTCCAGGGAATTCATTTTAAATACACTTTTTAGAAATGATAAAAGTTGCTATAAAAATGTCCTTATTTCAGCAGACACTAGGAATTCGGGACTATTATTTCAGCAGACCCTACTTTACTATGCACCAAACTGTCAGGATACATCATGGAAGTAACATCTAAACTATCAGTCTTTTACATTCATACAAAATACATTTATTCCTCAAGTAATAGGTTTGTCCTCGTGAATATGCAGTACAGTCTGATTACCCATTTTACAAATGAGAAAACACACTCTGCTAGTAAATTGACTGAGAGAGCCAATTCCAAGTGTTTCACTTTCACAACGATCTGTCTCTTTGGACTATGCTACATGGCTGACATTTGAACTGGGGATTGATGACTCTGCATACTTCCTTTAAGGAGTTGGCACAATGCATGGATTGAATTACTCATAATAATAATGACAGTAATAATAAAATTATGCATACTTTGGGGATATTTCAGGTTCAGTTCCAAATCACCAAAATAAAGCAAATATCAAAATAAAGTGAGTCAATCAAGTTTTGGTTTCCTATTACATATAAAAGTTATGTTTACACTGCACTGCAGTATATTAAATCACAGTATGTAAAAAATGTATAGAATTTAATTAAAAAATACTTCATTGCTAAAAATATGCTAAATATCACCTGAGCTTTTAGTGAATCATAATTTTTTGCTACTGAAGGGTCTTACCTCCATGTTGATGGCTGTTAACTGATCACAGATCACAATAATAAAGATAATATTAATAAAAGAGCTTGAAATATTGTGAGAATTGCCAAAATGTAACACAGAGACACAGAATGAGCAAATGCTGTGGGGAAAAACAGTGCTGCCAGACAATGCCACAAACCTTCAATTTGTAAAGAGTGCAATATCTGCAAAGAACAATAAAGCAATGAAATGAGGATGTGCCTTTAATCACCTATGTTTAAGGCACTCTCCGATACATGAATCATCTCCCAACAGCCGTAGGAATTCGGGACTATTATTGTCCCTGTTTTGCAGATGGAAAGATGGATATAAGGACCCTCAGTAACTTGTCCAAGGTCTCACAGCTTGAGACTAAATTGGTTTTGAACCAGGCCTGCCTACCCCCAGAGTTTGTGCACAATCTTATGACTCATAGATCACAGGGATTTATTTTAAGAAAAATATTTCAAGAACAGAGTCTTAGAATATAAATATAATGTTTGACAAGTTAACTTGGTTAAAACAGTGTTGCTTCTTATGTCTCTAACATAGATGCTTCTATCCATAAGCAGGCAAAGGGATAGTCACTGTGACCTATGGACATATAAGGACTTTACTCTTCCTAATATGCATCAGTCCTATGGGCCATGGAGTCACCAACATTTGAGGGGGAACATGAACCTTCTCTTGGCCTTTGCTACTTAGGAATTCATCTCTGCCCTTGACCTGTTCCACACAGATCCTAGATGCTGGGGTCCAATCCCAGCGGGTCCAGGGGTCCCCAAAGGCGTGGATGGAGTCAGCAAAGAAGGAATGACACGAAGACAGCCTTCAGTTGATCAGCAGCCTAGTCAGGACCTCTAGCCAGGATCTCCAGCCAAAGTTCTGGTCAGAGTTCTGGTTAGGAGCTGATGAGGATCTGATGTTTATTGTCTTGTTACATCCGTATTTATACCAGCCGATTTTAATCCTGTCAATTTCTATTACAAAGGTTAGGGCGTTTCTTATCTCCATTCCAGGGAGTAAAGATTATGTAGCTTAACTACCCGCCTGGCACTTAATTAAGGGGTTGTATCCCCTCCCTGACCTCAGGGAAAAATCCCCACCTGGGGAAACAACCTTTCTCATAGAGGTGACCTTGGTTAAAACACATGGCACTAAGGAGAGCAAACATATTAAGAACAATATGCTATATATGCCAGGTCCCTTGAAACATATGCTGTGCAGATGTTTCTTTCCTGCAGCGACTGTGTCAAGCAGCAAGGATGGACCGGCTTCCAGCACCTAGACTCAACCCACATCCATTGATATATATCAGCACCTCCTATACCATTTCTGTTCATCATCTTTTGTTCCACAACCAAATAGACTATAGGTTTCCAATCTTTTACTACTTGAGAATGTGCAGCCAATGAATAACAAAAGAATATAAATGCTAAGATCATAAGCTTTCACAGCCCAGATAGAAAATATTTCAACAGATGTGTGGTATGATAGTGTTCAACACAAAATATGATTTGTGTGTAATAAAGCATGGTAGGGCTGAGATGCCTAAAGAAGTAGATATGTTTTTAACCACCAAAGGGACATTTCCTTTCATCATAACCTGACTAAGGAAATCACTGATTCTTTAGAGAGCCAATTGATAGAAATTTGGTTCTTACATTGTATTTCATAGAATGTGTTATCACTTATATAATTACTAGAGGCCCGATGCATGAAATTCATGCAAGGGGCTCGGCCCTCGCAGCCCCAGCTTCGTCCTGAAGGTTGTCCGGAAGGTCATTTGGCTGTCAGGTCTAATTAACATATTACGCTTTTATTATTATAGATGCTACAAGGTAATAAACTATGTGTGGTACTCTTCCTATAATGTGGCATTTTTATTTTAACTTTTCTCTTGCCTTTTTCAAATATGGTTTTAAGAGCTCTTAGAGTATCATTAGCAAGGGATACTGGATGGACTAGATCACATTCAGAAGGCTTTAAGGCAGCAGTTCTCAACCTGTGGGTCGTGACCCCTTTGGGGGTCAAACGACCCTTTCATAGGGGTTGCCTAAGACCGTCGGAAAACACATATATAATTACATATTGTTTTTGTGATTAATCACTATGCTTTAATTATGTTCAATTTGTAACAATGAAAATACATCCTGCATATCAGATATTTCCATTACAATTCATAACAGTAGCAAATTACAGTTATGAAGTAGCAACAAAAATAATTTTATGGTTGGGGGTCACCACAACATAAGGAACTATATTAAAGGGTCACAACATTAAGAAGGTTGAGAACCACTGCTCTAAGGTTTGTCCATCTTGATCCTCATTCTGTCCCCAGAATCTAGTGCATTACTTAGAACCTGAACACCTCCAAGAAGTACGGGTTATAACAAACCAAACAAGTCATTTCATAAAAGCAGGCAAGGGTGTAATGCTCCAGGTGGGCAAATCTAAAAATCAACACAACTCCACAGTAACTAGGCCTGCAAATCAATACATAAGTGCCCAGATTTGAGATTGTCTTGGCTAATAGCAAACTTTAGGACAATGTTTGGCAAGTCCACATTTGCAGAAAAGACAAAGGGATATTGAAATTTTAATTTACATAATTACTAGTAGTTATCTCTGTTCTCTCAGGACCCATATAGTCCTCTTAGAGTCAGGCCTGAATAAACTCCCATTTTAGCCTCTGCATTGCTAATCCTGGTTTTGGATTACCAAATCTCCTGAGGCAGTATGCCTTCCTCAGTCTCCTTGACATCTTCCTCACCCCGGGGACTTTTCTGGAGAACAGTAGGTACTCCTTGTAAAAGTTAATTCACAAAGAGGCTCAGAGAGCCTTCCATTCTTCCTCAAAACTAGTCTCCAGCTTCATTTAGCAACAAGCATCCACAATCACTACTCCAAAGCATTGTTCATGGAAACGACTTGAACATTTCTCTTCAAAGGATAATGATTATGGGTCTCATGTGTTGCTGAGAGTCTTTATGTTGTAAGTAATCAAAGGAATACCTTTGGGACAACATTGCATATTGAATGGTATAGAATAGAACAGAATAGGATGGAAATTGAATCTGAGAGCCAGAAGCTGCTCTAAGTCCCTAGGGTATTTAGTTCAGTGTTTCTTAAAGTGTTCTAACAAATAGCAGTTACTCCAATGGGTGGAATGTGAACTTAAAAAGTTTCATAGTCAAGTTATCAAAAACAGCTACACTGAAGACAGTTCAGCAGGTTTCTTAACTTCAGGTCACAAGGGTAAACAATATTCAAATGTGGACCCTGACTATCCAAGAAACTTCCACAGTTTGGAATGGTCCCCTAACTCTTTTACCAGGAATCGCACAGAGCTATGAGCATCCTTTGGGGAATGGACTTATAGTTAGTGATTTTCAACCCTGGCTGCACATCAGATCCATCGTCAGAGAGAGCTATTATTTGGCCTGGGTCAAAGTCCCAGATACTGATGTTTGAAAAGTTCCCATAACAGTCAGCCAGGGTCTCATAACCGTCAGCCAGGGTTGAGAAGACTTGTACTATGTGTGAGTTCAACCCCAATGTTTTGGGTGTGAGAAAACCCTGCTTACTTATGTACCCAGGTCCTGGCTGCACAACCCCATATTGCTTTCATGATCTCTATAAAGGTTGAGGCTTTCAGGCACAGTAAACACTGGTACTTGTTTTATCTCTAAAGAAGGTATTACATCATTTATTATATGTTTAATCAGGAAGGGAAACAGGAAGGTGTTGTCTTATTTTATGATTAATTACCAGCTTCTGGAGAATGTTTGAAAGAAAAAGTAGAACCTCTAATCTACGACGAAAATTACTACAAACATGGGAGAACATATTTGCCAATGATATCACTGATAAGGGTTTAATCTCCAACATTTACAGGGAACTCATGAAACTTAACAATAGGAAGATAAACAATCCAATCAAAAAATGGGCAATGGACCTATATAGACACTTTTCGAAAGAGGACATACAGAAGGCCAAAAGACATATGAAAACATGCTCAAAATCACTATTTATACGAGAGATGCAAATCAAAACGATAATGTGGTATCATCTCACACCTGTCAGAATGGCTATCATCAACAAATCAACAAACAACAAGTGTTGGAGAGGATGTGGAGAAAAAAGAACCCTTCTGCACTGCTGGTGGGAATGCAGACTGGTGCAGCCACTGTGGAGAACAGTATGGAGCTTCCTCAAAAAACTAAAAATGGAACTCTCATTTGACCCAGTGATCCCACTTCTAGGAATATATCCCAAGAAACCAGAAACACCGATCAGAAAGGATATATGCACCCCTATGTTCATAGCAGCACAATTCACCATAGCTAAGATTTGGAAACAGCCTAAGTGCCCATCAGCAGATGAGTGGATTAGAAAACTGTGGTACATCTACACAATGGAATACTACGCTGCGGTAAAAAAGAAGGAACTCTTGCCTTTTGCAACAGTATGGATGGAACTGGAGAGCATTATGCTTAGTGAAATAAGCCAGTCAGAGAAAGATAAATACCACATGATCTCACTCATTTGTGGATTATAGAGAACAACATAGACCAGGGGTCCTCAAACTACGGCCCGCGGGCCACATGCAAATACAAATATTGTATTTGTTCCCATTTTGTTTTTTTACTTCAAAATAAGATATGTGCAGTGTGCATAGGAATTTGTTCATAGTTTTTTTTTAAACTATAGTCCGGCCCTCCAATGGTCTGAGGGACAGTGAACTGGTCCCCTGTTTAAAACGTTTGAAGACCCCTGACATAGACTGATAAACAGGGACAGATCCAAAGACAGAGAAACAGCGATCAGACTATCAATCCCCAGAGGGAAAGTAGGGGAGGGAGGAGTTAAGGGGAAGAGATCAACCAAAGGACTTGTATGCATGCATATAAGCCAAACCAATGGACATGGACAACAGGGGAATGAGAGGATGGGGGGGGGGGGGGGGGATTAATGGGGGGATAAGGACACATTTGTAATACCTTAACTAATAAAGAATTTTTAAAAAAAGGAAAATGACTACAAAAACATAACTGTGATGTGGACTTTGGAGTGAGTATGCAGCTGAATGAGTGAAAGCTTTCATTTCAATTGAGAGAGGATGTCACCAGCCATCGAATGCTTCTGTAGATGAAGTAGGAACTGCTCTTCCCCCTGGATTCTTAGCAAAACTATACTGGAAAGCATTCATTTCCTTACCTGGGCAGCCCACTTCCCTATCTACTAGGTGGTTTTCAGTGGGCTTGTTCTTTAAGGGAAGTTCTTGTTTCAGTACTACTGATAGACTCACACTCAGCCACCATCAGAACGAAATTCATTTCATGACAACTATCAGGAAGGAAAACAGTAGGCCCTGGGCTGCATAGGCCCTTGTGGAAACTGGGTAAAACCTGCTCTGAAAGAGTGTCCCTTGAGAGAGGGACAAAGGGGGCAATGGCCTACTCAGAAAGTTTGAAAAGGAAAAGTTGTATCAAAGAGCTGAAATAAAAATTCCTTTGAGCTCACATGATTGGTTTACAAAATGAGCAGTGCAATTTTTGTCTTACATTAAATAAACAAAATCTGTTTACTATATTTTCAAAGGCCAAGGATTATCATTCTTTTCCTGGCACTTATGACTTCATTAGGCATATGCTACCAGGCATATTTGTTCTCCTCTAATCTCTGTGGGAGAACAATTAAGATTTTTCTCTGTCATTTTTTTTTTCCCAAGCAGCAGCAGGATTATGAAATAGAAGCACATAAATTTTGATTAAAACCCTATTATGGTCAATCGAT
The DNA here is from genome assembly GCF_028538775.1 of Myotis yumanensis. NCBI lineage: Eukaryota > Metazoa > Chordata > Mammalia > Chiroptera > Vespertilionidae > Myotis > Myotis yumanensis. The sequence continues at coordinate 26,551,817 of NW_027223759.1, read as the reverse complement.
ATGGGCCAGCAGGAACTTCTTAAGAAACAAAGAGAGCTTTGTGGATGCTGAGTCCAAATTTACTTTTGTTTTAAATGGGACCTTGCCTTTCCTCTTCTTCTAAGTACCCTGGGAATGTCAGGATGTCAATGCTTCCAACAGCTATGCCACAGTACACAGAAAATGACAGTGGAGGATTTATTGAAAATACTTCCTGTGTAATTGTTTCCTGTGGGTGTAGGGAAAGTGTGTGCATGGGAGGGTGATGAAAAAAGACAGAAAATTATTGCTGCCCTAGCCAGTTTGGCTCAGAGGATAGAGTGTTGCCTGCGGACCAAAGGGTCCTTCCTGATTTTGATTCTGGTCAGGTGCACGTACCTTGGTTATAGACTCCTCCCTGGCCCGGGACCTGGTCAGGGTTCCTAAAGGAGGCAACCAATTGATGTGTTTCTCTCACATTGATATTTCTCTCTGTCTTTCCTTCTCTCTTCTACTCTCTCTAAAAATCAATGGAAACATATCCTTGAGTGAGGATTTAGAAAAAAAAGAAAATGATTGCTAACATATCTGATATCTGTCAATACCCATAAATAAACAGCACCATCAGAACTACTGTAGGTTACCTCCTAGTGTGGGTTAAGCTGCTCTAGCAAAGCTAATTCAGAATCTGTATCCTGTCAAGTTGAAAGTTATCTATGAGAAAATAGAAAACAGGCTCTAGAATAAAGCAGAAGAGGTTAAGGAGAGCTGTGGGGATCAAAGTGGGCCCAGAGGCCAGCACCACTGAAGGAGCCCACCTTTGTGTATTGTCCCCTCCCATCACTTCTTGCCCAAATACACATCTGTGGCCACGGCCAGGCCAAAACTTATTATGGCTGAGAACATACCAAGATTCTTCCTGAAGGAAGTTGAGCCAGGCAAAGGCCACTCAGCCTCCAGAGTGTGTCCAAGGAGACAGAAACCGGAGGAGATAGACGTGAGAGGCTGGCCTTAATTATCAGATAGCACTGGATGATTTTTGTCTTATGTGTGATTTCTGAAATGCTGGTCATTTCTGACCCTAGTGTTATTCGTCTCCTGGCTAATGTTCCTTTAACTAGTAAGGCTCTTCTTATCTAAAAAATTTTAATGTACAGCTTTCTGAGAAGAGCTGGAACTCAGATGTGCAAGGAGTTAATGGCTATAATCAGATAATTTTCACAAAGGGAAGGGTGAACTGTGAAGAGAGGAGGAGAGAATAATGTGGGTGAGAATAGCAAGGTCTGCAGCCAACTCACCTCCAAGGTGGGCCCTGATGGGGTTTAATCTTCTGTTTTTTAGAACAGTTATGACTATTTATACTGAGGACAATGAATTTACATGAACAGTGGCCCAAAATAAACCCAGAGGTTATTTCAAACACTATTTATATGAAGCAAAGGTCTCCGTGGAGAAAATCAGTGGAATTTGGAATCAGAGATCACATCTACCTAATACCATAAGCCCAGCTCAGCAGTAGACAAGGCTCCTTGCCTGTGCCTGCTTGCTCCTCTGGCTTATGCATGGTGCTGTTTGCACAGGCCTTCAGAGAATTCTCTGTAGCATCAAAGCTTGGAACATTTACCTCCTACAGAAACGCTAATAGCTGGCAGTTTTCTTTTCAGCTCATCTAGTTCTATAGCTCCCACCCTTGGCTAGTCTTTCAAAGTCAGCTGTTGCTGGGAGCCTAAGAGCTGTGAATGCCTTCTTGTCTGTACTACCTCTCTCTCCTGATTTATTTCCCATGCACAGCTACAACGTTTTTCAAGATTCTGAATCTCCCCTTTTGACATTGGTCCTGAAGTAAGAGCCAGGAGAAGGAAGGCTCAGAAGTGAATGGCTATTCTAATCAGGGCACTATGCACTTTGCTCAAAGTTGGCCTAGGCCCTAGGCCACTAGTTCTCAATCAAGGTGGGGGCAGTTTTGCTCCCCACGGGACATTTAACAACTCAGGCAGGATGGCTCCTGGCATCTAGAGAGTAGAGACCAGAGATGCTGCTAACATCCTACAGTGCATGGGACAGCTGCTTCAGCAGAGAGGCACCCAGTCCAAAATGTCAGTGGTACCACAGCTGGAAAACCCTGAGCAAGAGGCTTCTGAAACTCTGCCAGGTGATGATTTGTCACTCTCCACTTATGCCCATCATTTCCTCATTTCAGCAATTTGTAAAATATTCATCTTCTTCCCTACATTGCCCTGAGTGTGGGGTTGTGGGGTTTAATTATAGGGAGCTAAGTCCGAATGTAACCCTATGTACTTTTCCTGGCCAAACGAATACCCCATAAACTGACACAACACTGTTCTCCAACACCGTGTCTCTTTTCACTGGTACTCTGGAAAATATCAAGCCATAGGCTAAAGAGAGTAATTTCATCTTAGAGACATCGCTCCCTGACTCCCTCGCTAGTAACCTTTTCTAATATGTTGCTGGGTCAATGCAAACACAAACCTAACTTAGGAGGGAGTCAATGGCTCATGGTTGGAAACACATCAGTGCCAATCTGAATAGAACAGGTTGGTGATCCTGACCTTCAGAGGGCCTCAAAATCATCTGCAGGGTTTGTTAAAATTCAAATTAATTAATGGGACCTACCCTTAGGATCGATTAATGGTCGACCTGGCATGAGGCCCGGGAACCTTCATTTCTAGCCAAGTACCAGTGGATGCTTATGCTGCTGGTTGGGGACCTCACATTGAGAACTACTGACCAAGTTTGATTCCAAAGCTCATGTTCAAGCAGAAAGAGTCGCAAATAGCTTTTAGAGCAGGGATTAACCTTAGAGATAATTCTACCCCCTCCTCCTACAATGAGAAAAGGATGTCCTATCATAACATCTGGATTCCAGGTATAGGGCCCCTTAGCCTAATGGTTAGTTGAGCTAAGTAGTATTTAGAGAATCTTTTAATTCCTGCTCCTTAGCCCCTCATCAGTAATAGAAAATACTGGCCTTACCTATGTCACAATGTCATAGAGAGTTATAAATAACATTTTATAAGATGATAAATGGTATTAACAAAAGATGCAAATGGATGTAAGAATGTCTATTATTCAGCAACTAGCCTGAAGCCACAGAAGCAAGAGGTCAAGCCCTGGTGGGGGGCTCTGCTCTAACCTAGTACTGTTGCTCGTTTGGAATGTATAAACTAGAAAAGTATATCCTGAAACATCATCCTTTCTATAATCCTATGGTATGTGTCCTACTCTCAGGACTAAGATAAAAGAACAATGCTTCTTCCAATCTATGACAGAGCTCCTTAGAAAATGTGGGCTCCCGTATCTCCCATAGCAACTGGGATACCTAGACATGTAAAGCACCCTGTAGGAAAGCTGAGCTCTGTAAATACTTGGCGAACACTTAGTACGGTTGTGGGGGAAACATCACTGCTTTTCACTTTGGACATTCCCAAGACCTTCAAATTGTCCCTCCAAACTACAACCCCAAACACATGGAAGTTGTGAGTCCTTTGATTTTAAAAATTGCATTCATTTTTAAATATACTTATTTAAAAATTTGAAACTAAATTTCCTACATGTATTTATACTTTATCTGATTTCTTAAGCAAAAGAAAGAGTTTACTTCTTGATAGCATTTGAAACCATTTAAAGTATACTGTTCAAGGCAGTTATTTTCCTGTGCCTGAGAGAGAGAAATCGCATTAACATTTTTTCATCACTTAGCATTTGTGTTATCAAATTAGTTCCATATAAGCCTTTTAGTAAGGGACTCAAACATAAATAAAATTATGTTAATTCTCCATGTGAACTTAAAATTAACAAATATTTTGAGCACTAAGTTAAATAATCATCTAGAGGCAATTTTATTCTTAGGTGAACTATTACTCTTATTATTTTAAATAGTGTGCGTATGTGTATGTGTTTATATATACTTCATGCTCTTTCTATGAGTGGCTCTTGTGAAAATTAGAAATAATTACAAAGGAAGTATGACCAATGTTTTCCCCTAGTGTTTACTAGTTTCACAAACAGCTCTGGAACTAAGCATAAAACAAACACTTTCTTTTTAAAGTCTCTCCTCAAACCAGGACAGGAATTTTAGACAATGGTGGATTCACTTAATTTTTAAACAAAAATAAATGACAGATTTTCCCATTAGCCATCATCTGCTTAGGAATTACCAATGTGGAACATTCACACAGGTACACTGGAGCAATGCTTTTGTTAGGAATACAGAAGCTAGTCTCTTCCCAATAAAAACATGAGATATTTACCAGCTGTCAGAAGAAGTCCTGACCAGTCCATCGGATCCCTGAAACAATGAGTCCACAGGCTTCTTCCTTCCTCTCCACACCATTCCATCCATTTCTCTCCCTCTATTGTTCTTCCCATTTGTAGCAAGACTGCACAGTTGTTTACCTAAGTCATTTGCTCTCCTGGTAGAGCAGGCTGGGGAAAAGAGGCACCTTAGGGATTCCCGCTTAGAGACCTGGAGGAGGGAATTTAAGTTTTAAAGAACTGATGATCCTAGAAGGGGAGGAAGGAGGTGGGCGTGGTGGTAGTGAATGAAGTAGTAAGAACACGGAACTTTTTGTTTTCTGCCACCGCTAAGTAAAGAGGAAATGAGTAAATGAGTAAGGTATACACAATGGAACACTATTCAGCAATAAAACAGATATGGACTACTGATGCATGTTCCAACATGGATGAACCTCAAAATAATTTTGCTACGACTCAGATGCAAGACTACATAGCATAAGATTCCATTTGTTTGAAGCAAAATAGGCAAGGAGAGATGGACACCAAACAGGAAAAAGGGATATTTTTCAGGTATTGGAAATATTCTAAAAACAATGTGTTTAGATTTGCTTATGGTTGCAAGACTCCCTACGTGTATTAAAATCATCACATTGTATACTTAAAATAGATAATAATCTTAGTATGTTAATTATATCACAATAAAGTTATTATTTTTAAAAAGAAGAGAGAATGAAGAAGGGGCATATAGGTGCATTCTTGAAGCATTCAGGAAACTCCACAGCTTCTTTTCCTGTAAATGACTCATTTATCTATCACTAGGGGCTGCATGTTCCTTTGATAGTCCCGTAAACTCTTGCAGACATAGTGAAGCAGGACAAGATATTAACTAATTCATAGTTGATATGATCCATCATGACAGCAGCAAAGGCCAGGATGGGGAAAAACACTGTGGCAGAGCCAGCAAATAGTGGGGATGGGCAACTGTATACTGAGCTGGCCGGCAGCCTTGGGGATGCTGACCTCTTCTTTCTTGGACCAGTCACCATGTTGCCCATATACATCCTTTAAGGACAGCCAAACAAAACTGCCCAAAACTCTTACGTGCAGAAGCAGGTAGAAAGATGTTTTTATAATGAAAACAATTTTAATGGGTCTTTTTCTGTCAAACTGTAGGCAGGGACACTTAAAAGGTTGTATGATCAATTTAGTAGGTCACTTTTTGAATTACCTTTTGAAGGGATAGAATACAATGGAATCAGAATTATCATTATGCTTTCCATGTAAAGATGAGAGGTTTGTGTATATTGTCGCTTTCCTTAATTGTATTCTCCTTACACTGCCTCATAATTCTCTGTATCATTGCTTTTCATCAGTTACAACAGTTGTCATTCTATATGTGTGTGTGTATTGGTTGTTATTATTTTGATGTCTCTCTCTGACAACTAAATTACAAACTGCAGGTTCTGTGTATTTGCCTCATTCTTATCTCCAGCACTTAGCACAATGGTTGGTCAAACCAGGAATCAAAAATATTTATTGAGGAAATAATAAATGAATGCTTAAGAGAATGGATCCTTGGTTTCCGAAGGCCCACTCTGAAGTACCACATTGCACACTTTTTCTTTCTTTTTTTTTTTTCTTTTTTTTTTTTTTTATTGCTTAAAGCATTACAAAGGGTATTACATATGTGTCCTTTTTTTTTCCCCCCGCCCTTGACAATACCCCAGCTTCCCCTACCCCCCAGTGTCTTATGTCCATTGGTTATGCTCATATGCATGCATACAAGCCCTTCAGTTGATCTCTTAACTCCCTCCCTCCTGCCCCCCAACCCTCCCCGGCCTTCCCGCTGCAGTTTGACAATCTGTGCACACTTTTTCTAGTCTATATATTTGATTTCCTATATAAAATACTTAGTGATTTTTAAATTTTTGAGAAATATTGCTTTATGTTATTGCTTAAGGGCGGTGGCTCACAAGTAAACACTAATTTAAATCAGTCAGACAAGATTGAAAATAAATAAATTAAAAACTGGCCCCAAACTTTGTTCCCAATGTTCTTATTCTTAAACAATTCAATTCATCTTTTGGACATCACAAAATTTTGCATTCTAAAATTCATATTGAAGTTTAGAACAAAAACATAAACACAATAAAATATTAATTTCACTAGGCTTAAGATCATATTTTCATTCTAAAACATTTGCTAATGAACAGTGGTCATTAGATGAATTGACAATAAATTGAAGAAAAGAAGTAATGATCCTAATTCACCAATTTAGTGAGGAGAGTTTGACCATTGATAAAAACAAAGTAACAAGAAGTACACAGATAACCTTATTGCTTCTTGAGAGATAAATTGTATAAGGCAATACTTTTAATTGACAAATATTTTTTTTAAGAAAAAGCTTTCTTAAAAAAAGGAAAACTAGAGATCAATAGCCATTATTTAAATTTCCCCCTGATTTCTCCCTTTGATTTTATGGTACATATATTTAGAATGATTCTTATATTAATTTTAATTTCAAAGAGATGTCAACTTAAGGAAGAAATAGAAAGAAAAAAGACAAATTTCTGTTTGGGAGTCTCTCGTTGAATTGTAAGTCCTACATCAAAGAAGTTGTAAATAACAGGAGGGTTATTTGTTCTAAATTTAAAATAGTTAATAATGAAACTTAATACCTAGACCATGTTATTGAGCTAAATTACAGCAACTCTTTTTTTAAAAAAATTATCTTTATTGTTGAAAGTATTACAGATGTCCCTCCCCCTCCTCTTTGACTCTGTCCTCACTGCTCCTGCCCTCTCTCCAGGCCTTCACCACATTATTGTCTGTGTCCATGGGTTATGCATATATTCATATAAGCTCTTTTTAAAAGCTTCATTTTAATTTTTAAAAATCAATATATTATAGAAATAAGAAAACCACGTTGTCTTCTTATTGTTCTAATCACACCAAATTCATTATGTCATCTTAAACACATCCTATATATGCAATTCTCTGTTTAAATATCTTCAATGGGTCTATTTTTAACATTTTTTGTAGTTTTGCATTCAGGAAGCTCCTTGATATTATCTCTGTCATTGTTGCCAGGCATAGCCTCACAACACATCCTATGCATCAATCATACAAACTACTTGACCTTTTACAAAACTTGCATTCTTATACCTCAATATTTTTTTTTGCACAATTTCCTCTCCCCTGCAAGGTCACCTTGAATGACATGTACCCATCCTATTGAAAATATACGTTTACTTAAGGGATAGCTCAAATGCCCCTTTATCTGAGAAATATCCTTTAAACTCATCTAGTTGACCTCCATCTTTCTTTCCTCCATGTTCCCACTCTGACTCCAATTTTTAATAGTACATATTATTTTGTACATTTATGCATCTTAGAAGGAAGATATAATACATTCTTAATTTCCAAAATCTCTCTGCGCTCACTCTTCAAAAAACTACTATAATTGCTGTTATATAGTAGACATTAAAAAATGTTTGTTGAATTGAAAAATAGTTTTAACAAGGACATATCTTTCAGAAAATAATTTTCTAAAATTTAATGTCTCCAACTCACAGATTTCATTGTCTAAGTTCGGCATTTTCATCTTTATAGCAACATGGATTTTCTGAAAAAGTAATACATATTTTGATTGCTTCAACTTTTACCAAGGTTGCATGGCTGATGAAGTTCAATAGACAGGTAAAGGAGTAAAATTTCTTAATATAGATTCACCTTTGGGATTGGTTGGAAATTGAAGAGAGAAACATGGAGGTGAAATAATGTTTTGCATTAAGAAGGATGGTTTGTAGAAAACAGGATTGGGTCAAGGAAATCACTTTGGGGAAAATTTGGTGAAACTCCATAACCTAGTCTGAAAATTTGAGATGCTCTTCAGATACTAACAACCCAGCTGAATTTAACCTTTGAATCTTCTAAAGTTTACCCCTGAGGAAATGCTGATCATACTGGAAGACATATAAGGCCATTGCATAAGCAAATAGGCATTGGTCATTACTGGTGGATTTAAAAAAAAGAGAAAAGAATGGCACTGGAATTCTAAGGGTTTTCATAATGCATTGTAACAGATCCAAAAAAGCTGTTAGAGGTTATTATTTATGCTGTACGACCAGAACCCATCGAAATTCAACCTTTGGCATGCCCTGCTGTTTTATGAAGGGACTTTTGTTATGCATATGCAACAGTGCCTTTATCACAATGGGTCATTAAGGGTGGTTCTAATTGTCTGGTATTTTCAATAAGTATTCTCTCTGAGATTCGCTTAATACGTAGATCACATTGGTATACACTAATGCACCAAGGTAGAGTATCAATTTAGGACAACTTGCATTTTAAATTAAAAATAACTGACCTGATTTTGCAAGAATTAGAAATTCCCATGCAAATTATACTGAATTCAAAGGGATGGATTTGATGACTATGAATTTATTTAACTGAACCCTCTTTGGGCTGGAAGGTAAAGAGAAGCTCTCCTGCCTAAATCCTTACTCCTCCTCCACATAACACCCATTAATTCTTCCTTCTTTTTTAATGATTTACTTTTCCTTTGGCTCCCGTGTATAGAATGTTCCCTGAATCACCTACGTAGGCATTTTTCTCCCACAATATTCCATCAGATCTGCTATCATAATGTGAAAACATATTCACACACTAACGCCAGATCTTTAATCTCTTTACATTAATTAGATTCTCTAATGACACCTTAAATTCAACAAGTTAAAGTTCTTTTCTTTCACTATTTAAACACTTTTTGTGTGAACTGTTCATGAAAGGTTATCTTCTCTCCTACTATTTGCAAACCCTGTTTCTGTACTAATAAATGGCAAAATAGATATTTTGAAATTTCTTATATATTGTTTGAAAAATACTTTCTATATTAGGGTTTAAAATATGCTTTTCTTCTCCAACTTCCAACAAGGTCTTTGGTTGCCTTTTTCTGAATCAGTCTAGTCTTTAGTCTCATCTTCCCAAACCTAGCTTTCAGGACCACTGCTTTGATGAAAATTTATTGTCAGCTATTTTTATATCCAAAATACTCCTGAAAAAATCTTAAGGTCAGACTGCTAAGATAATATAAACAATGAAATGATTAGAAATAAATATTCTCCACATCCAGGCTAAAGTTGTAACTCATTGTTGAGTTTGGTTTTAGCAAATGTGTCTTGTAGTCAAAGGTAAAAAGGTAGCATATATAAGATTTCTTATAAGCTTAGAGGGTTTATGACCATCAACTTCCTGATTATCATGTTACTAATCTTTCGAATAGGTATGCCTTTGAATTACTTTAACTTTAAGAAAAATGAATTAATAATAAACACAGTTATATCTTTCACCTTATTTTCAACTGAAAACAGAGGAAAAAGAAATGAGACTGGCTTCTTCTCTGCCCAGGACTCCTACAATGCTCCCCATGACTCTGCTTTAGCACCTCAATATCTTCATATCCATGTGCAAAACCCAAATTCTTTCTGGATGCTTTCACCCTCTTGCACACACATTTATCACTACTGCTAACTTTTCATAAACAACCTCTCTGTATCAAATTTACTTTGTCTACAATTTGGACAACATCAGATTAAAGTTCCTAGAGCATAGTATTTGTTTATTAATGACTTATGTCTCTATAAATGCCTACAGGATAAATTTTAAATGTACTTGGCTGAAATTCCAGATTTTTGTATCCTCCCCCCCCCCCCCCCACAATGTCCTAACAGCTCATAGAGTTTGAACTGATTTGAAATTTCTTAAACTTAAAAAAAAAATACCAGAATTGAAAAACCTTGGCTTTGGGCCTTTAAATTTGATGTTTTTAATTGTTTCTTGAATTTTTGTATCCAATTTGTCCTCAGTGACAGTTCCTCCTTCTCCACTAGGTCACCCCCAACTCTTCCAACTCCCATTTTTTTTGCCTGTTTTCTCTACAGAATTACATACTGTCTGTTTTGGGCAGATGGAGGGAGGAGCCTTTCTCATATTACATTCATAGACACATTTCTCTCTCTCTCTCTCTCTCTCTCTCTCTCTCTCTCTCTCTCCCTCTCCCTCTTTCTAAATACTTTATATGTCAAGTAGAATTGTTTTCCCCTTGCCTCATAAGGAATGTATATTCATATGGTATAAATCAAAGAATGTTAGTTTCTCTTATTTTCTTTAGTTTTGTTTAGGTTTTCAACATCAGCACTACCATTAACTATAAGTGCCACTGGGAAGAAACAGAGAGAAGATGGTGTCATTTGAGAAGGCAGATACACTTGGTCAGGGCACTGTACTGTGAGTGGTTCAGTTTGCTTTAGTTTATCAGCCTAGAACTTGGCTAGAAAAAACACCTGAAAAACTGTGAATTTGGGTAAGCTTATATTTTACAGTGATATATTGCAGAATGCAAATAGTGAATACATTTGTTTGGTTCATTTATAACTTTTTTCCTTATGTTTTTGCTATAATTTTCTATACTTAAAAAATTCTACAGTAAGCATGTATATATTTAATATTTAGAAAAAAATGATTTTTTTAGAGAATGGGAGTACTGATCTACCCAGAGCCAAAATATCTGATAAGGAATTATAAATGCTTTGAGGGAAATTTTTTTTACATCTGTATTAGCCCTTCCACCTGTATATATTTTTAGAAAATAACAATCTTCTGAAACAGATGACGTATTGAAATACAAATGAGTAATACCATAATTATCAAGGAAAGAGAAATTCCATATAATTTCTTTCCAGAGAATTTATGTTGAAATATTTATGAGACAAATTTTAAATTAAAAAAATTACTACTAAGGGCATCAATTTTGTAGCATGTTTGAAAACAGATGAATAAGTTTTAGGGACTACTTAATTTTGAAGGCTTCTTGTCTATATACCAAATGCTCTACAATGCAATGCATATTTACATATCCCTCACAATAAGCCAGTCAATGGCTTTCTTCTAGAGTCAGATTACTCCACTACTACCCTTTCCTTATCATCTCCCCTAATTGTCTACTCCTTATTTGCTCTCTGTTGAAAATGCATAGCCAAACATGTGATAATTATCTCCAAATGAAATTAAAGAGCAACCAAGTGAGAGTCTGAACAGCTGAGTATACTATATGTTTCTCAGAGATTATAACATCAAGTTTAGTTGATTCTGACCAGATTCCTTCTTCTTGGGCGGGACTATGATTCATTGGAGTTAGATTCTCAAGATTTAATTCCTTGCTCTACCCCTTGCTAGACATGTGACTTCAGTCACTTCATCTCCTTATCCTTAGTGAATCCATCATAAAACAAGGGTGATATGAGTATTTCCCTCAAGGGGTGGTAGGGAGATTCAATCAGGTAATACATACCCAGCCAAGAAAACAAACACTCATTAAATGGTATTTCTTGTGACTGTTTTTGACCTCTTGGTTAAGTTCTGTATGTTAAAATTAGCACCTACGTGATGCTAGGTGCCCTTGGTGCTGTTATGCTGCATTTTAATGGGCTCCATTTTCCTTGCCACATAGAGATAACTGAGTCTGGCTTTGAAGGCACACAAAGCCAGGTGCATTCTTGGCCTTGCTGCTTGCTGTGTGTGACTGTGAGCAACCTACCTTCTCTCAGCTTTTCTCCTGTCAAATGAGACACTATGTTTTACAGAGCCTGCTTGGCATTAAATAAGAAAATTGGCTCCTATATAATGCCTTTGCCCAAATCCTGGAACCTCCTAAAAACAGGCTTCATGTGTTCACCAATATCAACTGTAGCCATGCAGGTATTTTGATGAAGTGATTGCCAGAAATATTTCTATTACTGTGTTACTATAGTAGTTCAGAAACACATTCCAAATTAGAGTAAGCTAAATCATCTACATATATAAAAGCTTAAGCGACCGTTGAGCCGTTGGACCATTGGACCGTTGGACCATTGGACCATTCAACTGGTAGCTATGATGCACACTGACCACCAGGGGTAGCAGATGCTCAATGCACAGGCATGGAAACATGGAACAGACTGATGAATCTCAGAGGGAAGCGGGGAGGGGAGAAGGTAGGAAGAAATTAGCCAAAGATCTTATATGCATACTAGAGGCTGGGTGCATGAATTCGTGCACCGGTGGGGTCCCTTGGCCTGGCCTGCGGGGATCTGGCCAAAACCGGCAATCCGACATCCCCCGAGGGGTCCCGAATTGTGAGAGGGCACAGGCAAAACTGAGGTCCCCCCTCAGGTGCACAAATCCATGCACTGGGCCTCTAGTTTAAAAATATGTTTAAATACAACCATGCCTAATACTTTCTTGTGCATAGAGGATGAATAAACTATTTGAAAGAAAATTACTTTTAAAAAGTCTCAGATTTCTTTTTCTTAATCTATCACCTCAGCAATACTCAAGAATTGGCTCACAGAAGCAGGTTTTCTAAGCAGTCAAAAGATTACAATTCATCCCAACTGTTCTGCTTCCCATTCATACACATATGTGGAGACACACACACCAGGACATGAAACACTATTCAGGGCTGCTGTTTAAACTGACAGCTGCATCGTTTGGGAACATCCATGTTCATAGCACATTCAAAAATACAGATGTTCTTTCTGGCAGACATTATCTGCAGAGTGGTTGGAGTCTGTTGAATTTCCATGATCAAGGGAGGTTTGTTTAAATCTCTTTAGAGTAAACTAATGGTTGATCCTCAACATTGCTTTAACATATATCATGGGCAAAATTTCAAATCTATGGATGCATATTAATAAGATTCAAGATCTTTCTCATCACCTAAAAACATCGCTTTTCATGTTAGAGGCATGTTAGATTATATATGTATGTGTGTGTGCATATATGCATACAGATATATTTCAAGTCTTACAGAAACTATTTTTTAGTCTTTACAGAACAGTGTTATCACATGTGCTAGGTTTTTCCTCTTGTTTTCTATTTAAGTCCTAGGAAGGAAGACTTGGCTTTGAATATTTTAGAGTGTAAGTGGGACAGACACACAACACCCTGCATTTGTGTGGGTAAGAATTCCTCAGCAGGCACATCATGAGATGTTTTTGTTCAGGAGAAATGCTGAGTGCACCCTTCCTCAAGCGTGGCACAAATTTTAGCAAGACTCAACAGAAACTCAGAGGAACCTGTACCATATGTGCCAGGTTGCACTTCTGTCCTGAAAGTTGGGGCTTCAAATTGTGCTAATGAAGAGGTCAAAGTGAAACCTAATGGGATTTTACTTTTATATATAGTAATTGGGGAAATGGATATCCATATGTTTGCATGCTATATAGGAATAAGCCAGATGTGGAGAAAATAGGGAATTGTAAGCATTTTCTATAGTAATATTTCAAGACAAGAATTTTACCAGATCTATTACTTTAGCCACAAAAAAACTGGGTCACAAGTAGAAAAACATACTTATTTTTTAAACTGTGTGAGTTCTAAAAGGGAATGTACAATGCAATCACTTACTGCTTATACAGTGGCAATGCCCAATCGAGAAGAAAGCTGCAATATATTTCTTTGTGAAATCTTCAGAATAACTTTATTAACTGCTAATTAGTGTTTTTTTCTCTTATTTTGACCCACCAAAATCAATTTTGGCATACCATCTGTCCAGTTGACAAAGAAAGTATTAATATCAAAGTTAAAATTCAGATGTGTAGTACAAAGGGTTAAATTTACTGGTTGCAAGAAATCAGTACTTCACAATTAGAAGAAACCGCCTCAATTTTATCTTCTCCATGTCCTCAGTGGCTCACTCTTCACCCTGCTATTGGGCTGGTGGATGTTGTCTAGGAGTTTGCTAGACTGACTGGGTCACTGAAGCCAATCGGCTTGTGTATTGCCCCTAGATTGTTTCTTTGCCATATTTCTTTTTCTCAATGATTTTCTATTGTTTAGGTCTAAGTTTCTGATGTCTTATTTAATCACTTCCTTAATCTGAATGCCAATAGTTTCTAGAATATATTGCCCACTTGAATTGAACCTGTGGTTTGAATGAACTTATTTCTTTCTCCACTTGCTGATTCTGTTTCATTGTTTATGTTTCCTTTCTCGCCGTCCTATCTATGTTCCTTGTATTCGTGTCCTAGAGCTGCCATAACAAAAAAATCACAAACTGGGTGGCTTAAATAACAGACATGTATTCTCTCTCAATTCTGGAGGCTAGAAGTCTGAAATCAAGGTGTTGGCCAGGCTCTCTCTGAGGCTCTAGAGCAGGATCTGTTCCTTGCCTTTCTCTTGGCTTCTGGTGTGACTGGCAGTCCTTAGCTTGCAGACACACCACTCCAATCTTTACCTATGTATTCAAATGGCTATCTTTCCTCTATGTCTGTCTGTGTCTCATCTCCTCTTCTTCTATGGATGCCAATCATATTGGATTTTGACCCACCTAATTCAGCATGACCTTATCTTAACTTGATTACATCTGCAAAAACCCTATTCCAATGAAGTCACATTCACAGGTGCCAAAGAATTAGGACTTCAATATGTCTTTTGGCAGGACACAATTCAACCCATAACATAAAGCTCATCTCTCAATGCCCAACATATGCCCCAACTTCAATAAGATGGCTCTTCTCATTTCTTCAGCTCATAATTTTCTGAACTTTCATAAACTGAATGATTCATTGCGGCACTAACTATGGCTTCTTTGTTCATCCCTGTATTTCAGGAGCCTGGTGTAGTGGCTGGTACATAGTAAGAAATCAATAAGTATTTGTTGAATGAATGACTGTATTCAATTAAGTGAATTAATTTATACCATATAATTCAGTTAGTTTTTGCTGACACAGTGTTATTTGCTTTCTTTAAACTAGTTGTCCCTCTAAAAGAATGTGAAGGACACAGTTTCATCTCTGATTTCTATCCCAGACTAACAGAGTCCAGCATGAAATTCCCATATGGATGATAATCTGATAAGTGCTTTGCAAATTAATTGGTCTAGAAAAATATGATTGAAAGGAAGACATCAATAGTCTGTTCAGAGGAATTTTTTTTAAAAGCAAAGACTATTTCAGGCAGGAAAAAGACTACTGAGATTAAAGCAAAGCCAAATAGATTGGTAATTAATGTTTTCTTTATACCAAACACAAGTTTTCTGAATATTATAAAAGATTCCAGATATTTAGCTGGTCAGAATAGTTAAGACATTGTCTTGACATATCTTTCAGACTTCAAGTTGTGATACTTTGGTAATATGTATCTCTCTCCAATTGTATGTCTTATTAGAAAAATGACATATAATGCATCTGTTAATAAACCCAGTTTACTGCTAAATAGAATTTTAAATGGGAAAATCTTAAGAACAACTCCTGCAACCCCAACTGTTAACTTTGCATAACTTCTAATCAGTCTCACAACGGGGAGCAGAGCAAGGCTCACACCTGGAGTCTTAAATATGACAAAGAACACTTGCAATAAGAGAATTAAGATAATTTCCCTCCTTCTATTAATGTCATTACTTATCCAGTCCATTTATCCCCAAAGTAAACTCAAATGTTCATTTTATTCACCCTGAAGATAAAATATCTGCAAACTTAACAGGTGTCCATACCACCCACAGAAAATAAGCAGAATAAAAGAAACTGAACAAATCCCCATAAACCACAGATGGGAAGAGGTAAAACAGGGTTTGTCAAGAGAACATAAATCTTCTGCAAATGCTTAAAGGAAAATGTTTTGGGGAAATGTTATATTCTGAAAACATGGTATAGGTATTATTTTGTTTAGTTCAATGTTGCGTGATAGCACACAAATAGGGGAGACTCCTCCATGTGTTACAAGGCACTCATGTTATTAAGTGTCTGGTAAAGGCCACTAGCTTCATATTTGCAATGCAAATTAACAGACAACATGGTGCTTTCAATCATAGGTGATCCTTAATAAGCCTGCTGATTGCTTCTGGAGAGCACAGTTATTTTGTGCTCAAGAAATAGCTGAATAGTTAGGGAACTGAGCATTTATTTCTCACACACACAACCACACAATGGGAAGAAGTGTACAAATGATACTGTTTAATTAGCTTGTTATTAATAACAGAAAAGGAGCAAAAGGGAGGCCAGACATTATAGGCATGGCCATTTGGGCAGCTTCACCAGGAAACTGCAATTTCACATTCCCCAGGGAATCGCCTGCCCATTCCCGGAGGATGACTGGTGGGAGGGGCTGGACAAAAGAGAAGATAGGTGCATGTGCAGTGAGTCAGGTTGATACAGGGAAGTTGTTTGTCAGTCAAACCTGGGAACAGAAATCATGGCCTAGAAGGGGTGGAGCCAGGGCAAGCCCATGGAATTTGGGGAATACATAATCACCTAGACAAGGAGCTCTCTCTATCTTGATTCTCTGGTTCCTTTGGCTTTGCTCCTGCCCATATTCCCTCCATAGCCATGTGGTTCTGAGGACCCCAATGCAATGAACTGATGGATTACAACTGGGAACAAAAACTAAACTTGCTTAATTCTGGACTGGGCACTGCTTCAACATAGAACAAAACTTCTGGGCAATGTCTTTAATCTTAGCTTTTCAGAAGCCACAGCTACACTTTTTCTATGGTGAGATGGAGGGAAAGGGGACCTTAGAAACTCAGAGATTTAATTCCATGCAAATAAAGATCAAGTGTTCTCCCATGCTAGTCACAGAAAATTGTTTTTCTTGGTACATTGCAAGATGCCTGCTCCCACCAGCAACCAATAGGGATGAGGAGAGCTCCCCACTTATAACAGAATGAGTAAGTATAGTGATGTTGAGGAAAGAGTTCAGATTTTTGTCTACTGAAATTCATTCATGAACATCAGACATGTTTTTTAACAAAGCCCTCAGACCCAGAGTGCAGTTTTAGAATGTGTATTGGTTTAGGAAGCATTCAATAATACATAAATTCCTTCATGGGTCTGACCCAGAGGTATAATACCACCGTACATGTGGGGGCCCAGAGATTGA
This sequence comes from Myotis yumanensis, assembly GCF_028538775.1. Taxonomy (NCBI): domain Eukaryota; kingdom Metazoa; phylum Chordata; class Mammalia; order Chiroptera; family Vespertilionidae; genus Myotis; species Myotis yumanensis. Next base: position 26,534,684 of record NW_027223759.1, on the reverse strand, counting down.
CATTATACAAATGGGCCTATCTGCGTGAGAACAAGGCTCAGGCACATCCTGAAACCTACTCTATTCAGACAAAGGAGACCCCTTTTCTCCCGCTGGTGAAGAAAATGAGGCCTGAAAGGTCAGTCCACTCTTCAAACTTCTCATCCTTTTGCTCTTGATTTTATGGGGAAACCTAAGGAAACTTGTTATTCCCCCTTGGAACAGCTCTCTATGTGCTTAAAACGGTATCTTTCATTGCTTCTACGTATTGGATTCCTAAATTTGTACCCTATCCAATGGTGGGATAGAAATAAAACTTCACAAATTTTGCCAGAAACTGGATTAAAAGTCTTTAAATAGCTCATCTCATGAAAGTTTACTGCACAAATAGTACTTCAAAATAAGCTAGAGCATTTCAGATAGCAAGCAGCAAAGAGGAAAAGGAGTTTGCACTGCAGATGCAAATCAGGCTGAATGGCTCCTTGTACATGCTCATCTCTTCCCTTTTGCAGAATGAGGACATAGCTGTGCCTCATTGCCCAGGCTCTCACCATCCTCCAACACACCTATGGGGTGAAAAAATGCTAGACCAGAGGCTAAAACTGATCACTTTCTCATAACCTCTATACCTAAAAGAATTAGAACATTTTGTATTACTGAAATGTTGGCTTTTCCTTAATTTGGAAGATCTGGCAACTATGGATCCCATATTTCTATCACAGAAATAGGCTGGGTCTGAGTCTTGGTAGACCCTTCTGGGTGCGTGTGTTCCCCAGTCGACTACAGACAGCATCCTTCCCTATTGGATTAGAATTGGAATGTGTCCATTATTCATGCTACTTTCCTGGCCCCTCAAAAAGTTTTCATTTTGTTTTATGTTGATACTGATCCAAGAAATGTCTACTTCTTTCCCTTCACCTTCTCCTTCCAGGCCAACACCAGTGGAAGGGGTAAAAGCCACAGAACTGGGCAGAGGGAGAGGTTCACGTGTAATGAAGGCCTTAAGATAGCCTTGATGTATCCCCAGGGAAGCTCTGGACAGATCAAATGACTGTCAAATTTTACACCCATGCCTTTACCATTTGCTGGATATGGCCGCCCCACTGCTAACCACAGTGCCAACAGCTGGAAAGGTAAGTTTTCTTTGAAAGGGCTTTGAGTTGCAGTTCAAGTCTGTGTCCATCACACCTGAGAAGCTGGTTTGCTCCCTCTTCATCTACCCCAGTCCTTCCATCTGAAACAGCATTTAAAGAGTCACTGACAGGTTTTTGCTGCACACTAGCTGTGTTAAGAAAACTTCCCTGAGGGCTCACGATTCTTTAGACTGGAAAGTCATCCGAATGGCTTACTTACCTGCCCCTCCATATAAGAATAGTCCTTCAGGATTCCTACAGTGTACATTGCTTATAATCTAGAGCCAGATAAAATGCTGTGCTGACTTTGCTACGGTCTGGCACTCTATCACCTGAGTGTGTTCAGAGTATCCTGGAAAAGACCGAAAGAGGGGTTTTCCCCACAAGTGTCAAGGAAAGAACAAAGTGACATACGGAAGAAATGACTCCAAATTATGTGATTGAAAACAATTTGTCCAAATGTCTGAATTAAACATTGATTTAATTGCTTACTGGTAATTTTAGAGTCCACTGGAGGCAAGTTCTCCTGCCCTGAAGTGTTAGCTATTACAATAAAGCTCAATAACACATTTTTCAAAGTAGGAAGAATTCTGACTAATAGGCCAAATTATTAGCAAATAACATGCTAAACAAAGATATATCAAAGTTAAAAATATGTAAAAAGAAACATGATTGATTGATTGATGACCTATTCAATTTGACAAAATTATTTCTGCAAATTTGTTTACCATTTCATAATCTACTGCAAAATGGTTCCAGAGCCTGAGCTGTAATTGGGCCAGTCCTCATCCTACATCTCAGCATTGACAGCAGGGCTGCCTAAGGTTTTGGCCTTGTGATGGCAGCTAAATTTGAGTTCAGGCTGGTGGAGTGCAGGTTTAAGCCTGTCCTTAGCAATGCTTATTTGGAATTTACAGTACTAAAATGTATTATATATAGCTAAGGTTGAGAGGCAGATGACAGACCTAAATAGGTCATCCTTTCTAGATGAGCAGTCTTCTCCTACTCATTTCTTAACTGGTCTGCTTCATGATGTAAGTTACGTATCTAGTCCCAGTAGGTTATTCAAGTTTGAATCTCTTGCTATAGATCACCAATAAATAGAAACTGGTTGATGATTTTAAAATATATAAATCACTAAAATCACCTGGTTTAAAATTTAAATCAACATTTTTAAATACTCTTGGTATAGACAGTCACCTCTTATTAGAACATGAAATGGGGAATTCTTTTTTTAATGCACTGACTGAAGCTACTGGCAGGGGAGCTCTAAATAATATTCTGATCTGACTGTAACTCAGCATTGCTAAAAATACTTCTATTGTCTTATACATTCTGATGCAGGTCAACTACATTTACAAAGTTAGGGATTTAAGTATGGGAATCACATTTCTTTGGTGCTGGTATAGAAATATTTGATCTAATAAAATTAAGAAGATGCGTAGCAAACATATTTCTCCTCTGACCTATGTATAATGTCATCTAAGTTATAAAGCCATTCTTTGGGATGGAAGAATTAAGGAAAACAGTAAAACTTATCAAGATACAAAAGAATGGTGAAGTCAGGTCTTGTTGAAATGATAATAACAGCAATAGAGGGATGACAGGAAGAGACTACATAGCAAGAGAATGAAAAGAAAATAGAGAAATGCAGCCTTCATTTCATTCTCTAAATCCAAATTTTAGTAGTTTTCATGACTTAAACCTTCAGACTTTTTTTGTTTTTCAAGGTTGGTAACAATCACTGCCATGTACATTTATTTAGAAATATTTAGAGAAATATATGTAGAATAACAAATATAATTAACTACATATATATAGGTTATGCCTATATAGTAAACAAACTTATACAAAATATACAGCATGCATATATGTTCAAGTTTGTTTAACTAGATATTATATTTTTACATGACATACATATAGACATCAGGGGGGAAATCACTTTCTAATTAGGAACAAGCATTTTGAATATTTACATTTCTGACTAATCAGTGTTGATGTTGAGACAACCACATTTAATTATACTGCAATCTGTGACAGAAGAAGATACATGTTTTGACTCAAATAGATAATACTACAAAGGCTCATAAATTATTGTCTTTCCTAAATTACAGTCACACATTTAAGCTTTAAATTTTTTAGATTATATAATTGTTATTATCATTAATAACTCATAACCTTGTCAATTATCCCTAACTGATATATTTATAATTAGTTATTAATAGAAATCATGATGACTTATTTGTTTTATTAATGAACTTTCTCCCATCTTTAGTCCATGTAGAGTAAAGGAATTTTAGAAGTATTCTTGGTAGATGGAAGGTTCCTTGGATTCCCTTCCAGTCCTATGATATTCTCCAAAATAAAAATATGATCAAAGCAAAAAGAAGGACAGAGACATCTTGGGAACAATGATGAAAGGTGAAAGGTGGACGTTGCAAGAACTTCCATCTCTATAAGCACTGAAAGAGACTAATATCTTCCAAATCTACTCAGCCTTCCACTTGCCAAAATTTATTCCAGTAACAGATTTTTCTCTTCTGGCTGATTGTTACCATATCTGGTGATGGGCACAGTACTACATTAGCCATTGGGGAATACAAAGATGAACAGGACACTCCAACTCTACCTTAACCCACACCCTAATCTCAACATTATGCTGTACACAGGTTTTGGTGAGGAATATAACAAATAACAACAACACAATGTAATATTCAAATAAACATTAAAAGTACACAATATTTAAAACCGTTTCTATCAACAAGTTAAATTGTTCATCTATATAGATGAATCTTTCTTTTGTAGTGGGTATGATACACTGGAGTAGAAAGCAGCTGTAGGTATCTCTCACTCTTCACTTGCTCAACTCACTTCCTGAAAATTTGAGTGAATTAGATCTTTCTGTTTCTAAAAGGATAAAGAGAAACTCTAAAGAGATAAAATGTGAGATTATAAAATTAAATATAGAGATGACCAATGGAAAATTTAATAATAGAATTCAAATAATGTGTGCCATTTATATCTCAGAAAGGGACTGCTATTCACCATCTCCTTATAGGTCTGCAGAGAAATTAGTCAACAAGGTAGTTTAGAACTAGATTGTAACTTCTTGACTAATTGGTAAGAAGGAATTAAATATTTATATTTCCAATGAACTCAATATTTGCAAATTTAAACTATAGCTACCATAGGTAGGGCATTTCAATCAAAGCATTTAGCTGAGCACTAGTTCCCAGAGCATGAGCATAGATGTGTGGCAACAGATGAAATGAAGTGTGGCTTCTGCTCTAGAAGAACATAAAATCTAGAATTTTCCTCTTTAGTTTGACTCAGAGGTCAGAGTTCTCTATCCCCAACACAAAGCAGCATTACTTTGTTGAAATCTAAGCCTTTGTTATATTCTACTAAAAGAAAAAAAATTAAAATGACCTTCTATTCTAAATAAAATATTAAAGTTATACTAACATTTAAATGATTAAAAATTGCAATCAAATATAAAGTTGACTTTTATTGTGAAATCTTACACACAGCTAAAGAATGCCTCAATCCTAATACATTTTCAAAAATGATCCCTTAAGTGAACCTCCTTTGTAATCTGCATATTGTTTATTTTCCCTGAAGTGGCAGTGGAGATTAGTTTAACACAATCAGGTGATGAAAGAAAAAGGAGAACAAAAACCCAACAAATTGGTTGCCAGAAAAACATCTTAGAAATGATTCCACATTATTTCTGCCTGATCAAACACTTTTGTTCTAGAAAACATCATAGATGATCACTGTTGCTATTGTGGACTCTTAGGCATTAAGACTTCTCTTGTGATGTTTAATACAGAAAAGCAAGTGTTTCATTAGACACTTTTTCCTACCTGTCTACCCTATGACCTTTGGTCTTTATTAACATAATAATGAATTGCATTTATCTTTGTACATTCACAATACATTCTTGGGGACAATAAAATGGCATAGTGTATAATTGAGTCATCTGTTCAATTATAATATTAGCAGAATGTAGTATAAATACATTCAGCCTAGTGGAAGTTGACAAGCGTCTATCTTGTTCTTAAGTCTCAGGGGTTAGGATGTTGCTCTGGTCCTTGTTTTAGATTAAATTACATTTAGGTTTTTTTCTATTCTTATAGCATATACATCAGCAGTTTCTGTAGTATAGGATTAGAGGGTTTTTTCCTTTTATTTGATACTCAAAGATAACCACAAAAGGAATTAAAGTAAAATTAGGTCACAGTTAATTTCTTTATTTTTATCAATAAAGAAGTGTGTTCTGGAAGAATTGGTGGACCTTTCTATACTAATAAACATTATTGTGCCTTCTAGCAATACATCTGGCAGCCTGTTTAAAATAATGAAAACAATGGTCATGAAATAAAACACTGTCCTGTGTTAATTTTGGAGATTAGTGGAGACCAACACAAAGCACATGACAATGATGAGAATAAGAAAAGTAAAGAATGTACACTGCATTCATTCTGAAATAGTGTTGCACCAGTGCCTGGCACATAATACTGTATCAATAAAGGAAGAATGGAAGGCAAAGGCAGAGATGGTACTCAAAGCCAAAATCATGTTCTCAGTCTAAAAGCAGATGTCAGAATGAAAATCAGATAAATATCACATCTTGGGCTATGAATTGGAGTCAATATGAGGAACTGTTAGTGACAAATTGTTGATCAGGATATGTAATCTCCTGATGAAAATCTGGGCAAGAGTGACTCAAATTCATTGGACCATATCTGATTGACTTAGAATTTGCTTGTTTGTTTTTAAAGGAGAAGGCCAGGCCCTTTGCTAAATTAAATGGTAGATTTTTATGCAAATGCAATGTGTGGCAAATGCCTTTCATCTAAGAACTCCACCAACAAAGTAATTAAGTGAATGTTTTTGTACGCTTGGACTCTAGGAGGCCAACCTGCTGGTAAAGGAATACATTGATTATCATATAGAGCACTGCTCTGGAAATCCCAGAACTACTCACATGATTCTTGATTGAGAGTGAACCCATCACAAGGCTCTTTAAAAATTATTCTCTCTGGACAACAGGGGGATGAGAGCATGAGTGGGGGGAAGGGGGTTAATAGGGAGAATAAGGACACATTTGTAATACCTTAACTAATAAAGAATTTAAAAAATAAAAATAAAAATTATTCTCTAACAATAGGTCTATGCATCTTTTAATCAATACTGAAATTTTAACAACCTATTGATAATCTTAAATTAGTTCAGTGACCCTCTACCAAAGTGTAGAGAAGGAAGACAGTTTTCCTTAACCTTCTTAGGGTTCCTAGCTGCTTCTGAAAATTAAACCGACAGAGACAGATTCTTAGGAGAAAAGCATACAAATTTATTAAATGTAACTTTTATGTGATATAGGAACCCTTGTAAGGAAATGAAGACGTCCAGAAATAAGAAAATTTTGACTTGCTTTTACATTAGCTTGAAAAAAGGGAGGCATAGAAAAGTGACTAAATTAAGTGGAAGGCTAAAAGAAGATAAAAATTATTTTAACAAGATGTTTGTATAAAACTCTTTCCTCCTAGATGGTAACAATGTCATTGATCAATTTTTTATCCTAGATGATAACAATGTCATTATTTCTCCCAGGAGAGAAGGGCATCTTGCACTTGGGATTTGTATTTACTGATTTTAGGAAGAAAGGGGAAGGTCAGAGTGCCCTTCTGGAACCTGATGTTTCTTAAGTGCCCTAAACTCAAAATATACAATATGCCCAAGAGACATATTTTGGGATGACATGCTCTGAACCCCTTCAAAAACAATAATCTTCTCAAATGTTTCCACCAAGTAAACCTAAAACTGGAGAAGTATGCAAATATAATCATAGAGAAAGGAACAAGTGCATAAGAAGACCCTGTAACCTACCAATGTTTTCTTTATTTCTCCTTAAAATCTATGGTAATGTTTTATCTTCTTCATAACATATCCATTTGAAAATATAAAACTAATAAAATGCTTAAGGAAGATATGCCATGTTTATTCTCACTTTACAAACACTATTCATTGGCCATTTACTATCTGTCCCATTGCTGATAAAATCATATGATTAATTATGAGGAAACTTTCATTAGACTATACATTTAAGAGGATATGCCACTGATTGTTTCTCAGCATGAAATGGTGTCTTGAACAGATCATGGATAGCTGAGAATATAAATATGGATATGGAGACAGGTCAGAGGTTCACGTTTTTGGATGTGTGCTGCATGGCCAGGTGTTAAAATAATTATTCAGCCAAACACAGCGTATAAGTTTCCTGTTACTGCTGTAACAAAGGACCACAAAGTTAAGTGGCTAAAACCACCTAAATTTATTTTCTTATACTTCTGGATTTAAGAAATCTGAAATGGGTCTCACTGGTTAAAATAAAAGGTCTGCAGATCTTTGTAGAGGCTCTAGGAGAGAATCTGTTTTTTTAATCTTTTCCAACTTCTAGAGGCTGCCCATACTCTGGTTTATGGCCCAATCCTCAATCTGCAAAGTCTGCAATGGACAGTAGGACCCTCTCTTAATCCCATCAGTCTGACTCTTCTGCCTCCTCCCTCTTCTCCACTTAAGGACACTTGTGATTAAATTGTGCTCACTCAAATCAGAATGAATAATCTCTATATTTTGTCATCAGCTTTTAGCAACCTTAATTCCTTCTGTAACTTCAATTCAACTGTCCTATATAACATCACATATTCATGAGTTCCAGGGATGAAGACAGGGACATCTGGGGGAGCCATTATTCTGCCTACAATGCTCAAGTTCAAGCCAACATCACCATCAAAACTGAATCCCTGGGATAATAAGTAAATCTGTAATTTTATTTGAGATAATTATTATTGAGATTTATTGTATAAAATCTATTAGTCAAATTTTAAAAGTCTTACTTCGTAATATAAAACACCGATGTCTTTGTTTAAACATTAATAAAGTAACACTTTTTCTGAAAAGTGTCCTATCTGGTTCTTTAAAAATTACATACTTGGATTTTTTAAAATATATTTTTATTGATTTCAAAGAGGAAGGGAAAGGGAGATAGAAACATTAATGATGAGAGAAAAATCATTGATTGGCTGCCTCCTGCACACCCCCTGCTGGGGATAGAGCCTGCAACCAGGCATGTGCCCTTGACCGGAATCGAACCTGGGACCCTTCAGTCCACATGCTGATGCTCTATCTACTGAGCCAAACCACCACGGGCCATAACTGGTATTTTAAAACAGTAATTGAAAACTACTTTATTGGGTGTGATGTTAGAATAACTCTCTTAGAACTATGATAAGTAATTCTGTTTTTCTGCTATGTATTTATATTTATAAACATTAATTGTGGCAAGATTTAATAATCTTCAAGATAGGTATCACCTGGAAGCTTGCTACAAAAAAACAGAATCTTCATGCCAACCCCACTGAATTAGAATCCGAACTTTCACCAGATCCCTGGCTTATTTGTGAGCAGACTGAACCATGAGCAGCACTGATAGAGCAGTCTCTTAATGTAAACATTTATTTTAGCTGTCATTGTTTCCCTGTTTATGTAAAATTGTTTAAAAGGCCTTTATTAATGTTTTGTGTATAAAATTAATAGCTTCCACAATCACAGTTTTATTTGTACAACAATAAACCAAGTTATACTTCACATCATTAATAGAATTTTCAATCTATAAAGAAAGAAAAGGACACTCCCAGCTATATCTAGAATGTTCACCTGGAAAGCTGAGTGGCATGGTTTGTTTTATTACTGAGATGGGTATGCTGGCTGGATTTGAAAGTATCCTAAATAATCTCATAATAGTTAATTATACAAATTTAGCAACTCAGAGTGTTAATGTAAAAATCATTCAAACCTGTAAAAAATTTTTGTGAGTTTATTTGAGCCAAACTGTTGACAATTGCCAGGAAGCAGAATCTCAGTGTATTGGGATAATGCTCTGGAGAATGGCACTTTTTCACCTTGTTTTATACATTACAATCAAAGGAGTAGACGTAAGTTACATGAAATTCACTGGTGATAGATTAGAGAGGCAGGAGAAAGCAAAGTAGGGAAACCTCTGGGGTTGGATAAAAAGTGAAATGATAGACACATACTTCTTTTACTTAGGTGGGTACAGGGTAGTTAGCAGTCAACAATTAACAAGATAACAGTAATAATGAAGGAATTTGTGGTCTCCATCCTGGCACCCAGGGCATTTGGTTGTACCCTGAGGTGTCCGGAAAAAGGGAAGTTACAAGTTACCCTGACATTTCACAGGTATATTATTTTTAGATGCAAAAAGACAATAGGCTCAGTTAAGGTAAAGATTAACCTTTGTCAGGGAAGATACCAGCCTAGGATGTGATTACCCACCATAAACTACTTTATAATTAAAGGTTTTTTATTTCAGACCATCCTTTGTGGTTACTTTAGGGCTCTTGAGGGTGCAAGGCCGCCATGCAGGCCTTCCCTGAGTTGGTCAGGTTAGCATGTGGTCCCTTTTTGTCGACATGGGAATTATATTGGAACAGGCATTTTGGTTACTTCACCTTCCAAGGCTAAGGATAAAGCCAAAGCTAAATAATAGATTGTGTCATAACACTAAGGCTGAACCTGAACTGTGTGTGTGTGTGTGTGTGAGTGTGTGTGTGTGTGTGAGTGTGTGTGTGTGTGAGTGTGTGTGTGTGTGTGTGTGTGTGTGTGTGTGTGTGTTGGTAGATTTTATTATAATTTTGCATTGTTTTAGAAAGAAAACAAATAAAAAGAAACAATAACCGAAGACTGGTCAACATAACACCCCAGGCATTCTTTGGCTGCTTATCTTAGAATGAATCAAATTCAATAGGAAACATTAAAGTTGTCTTTGCATATTAGAGGGGCTGTCAAATAAAAGCAGATTATAGAGTTACAAGACACTTTGAATAAAGCAGGATATATTTAGACCCTCATCATCTCCTTAACTGAAGGATTACCCTAACTTTTAAGAATGACACTTTACATTTTACTGCTTTCAACTTACTTGACATGGGTAAATAACTTAGCATTTCTCAATACAATTAACATATGCATGTGTGTATATAAAGAAAGAGATCTACAGACATAGATTTAGAGAGGAGAAAGTGAGGGTTCGCCTACCTACTGCACAATTAATGAGAGGATGAAGCAAGTTACTACAAAAAAACTCAAGAACATGTGGTTTAAGAGGAATTCAAGAAACATTTGTTGAATGAATGTACAAATAAACGAACTTTCCATTCTTACTAGCAAAGCATATAACAGAGTTTTGAAGCTAAGAAAAACATTATTTGGCCCATTATTTTTCTCTTACATTAATAAATGCCACAGAAATTTGTACCTGAGTAAAATGAGAAATGTGGGCTGAGTGAGGTTTTGTGATCAATTTGAGCTGAAATTAGCCAGCAGTTCCTATCAGCTCCAAAGTGGTCCAACTGTTACTTTAAATTACAGTCTCCGTAATGGTTTCTGTGAAGTATACATCATCTGTTAGGTCTGGTAAATGCATTCATCCTCTATTATATTTCAAAAAGGGCAGAGCAATAATTTCCAGCCTCTAAATTACACTTAGAGATGATTATGGAATTTTGCCAGATCTAAGTCATCTTAGTATAATAAAACACCTCCCTTGTTTCATTTATCTGCAATGAAATAATTCTCTGTATAAAAACAAGTACATTTTGTGTTCCTACATATATAATTATTAAAACAAAGAAATATTTAATTATCCTTTATGTAGCCATGGCATCCATTTTGCTTTTTGAAAACCTCCCTTCCCTCCTAGCCTGGCCTGCGTGGCTCAGTAGTTGACCTATGAACCAGGAGATCTCCATTCGAGTCATGATTCAATTCATGGTCAGGGCACATGCCCGGGTTGCAGTCTTGATCCCCAGTGTGGGGTCTACAGGAGGCAGCCAATCAATGATTCTCTCTTATCATTGATCTTTCTATCTCTCTCTCCCTCTCTCTTCCTCTCTGAAATCAATAATATATATATATATATATATATATATATATATATATATATATAAAATATATATAAAAGAAAACCTCCCTTCCCTCCTCCAAGTGGTGTTTTCCCACCTATTCCAAGGACATTCCATGCAGAGCATTTAGGCTTCATCAGAACATGGGAGTTTTCTGGGCATAGTGATTGGTTTTAGGATGACCTCTCAGAGCCATCACCTGAAGGAAAACATACTCTTTCTACTATCCTCAACTGGGAGGTTGTAGATACCCCATGAGTCCTGAGAGATGGGGAAAGATGGTAGAGATCTAGAGAGACTAGGTGCTAACACTTGTGGAGTGTTGACCATGTGATATTAGGCACCATTGTAGGCACTATACACTTGGAAATACATTGTTGTTTTTTGATTGCAACAATCATATTCCTGTTTTACAGTTGAGAAAACTGAGTCACACCGCTTTTAAGGGGTAACAAGGGACCCACAGTTATCAAAGGGCAGAATGGGTGTTTGAACCTGAGAAGTATGGCTCCAGGAAGTGTAACCTTAACCACTATCTTCTTTGCCTCTTCCAATGCCGTCATTTGAGCTGAAGCCAGTGGCTTTGCTATGAATTTCATTTTATTAAATTAAAAACTCCTACTAAGACATTTTGAGTTGGGTTTGCCATCACTGCTAAAAAACAGACCAGTCTTCTAGGAAATAAAAACATGTCTCATGAGTTTTATTCTTCACATTTACTGACTTTAGAAATACGGCACTAAATCTACTCTTTCCAGGCAAGTATTTCCTACTGGAGTCACATTTCCAGCATGAAGCCTTCCTCACCCACTCCAGTCTCCAGGACTATTCCCCACTCTACACCCATCAACTTATGCTGAAGTATGTCATGTTGTACTGTCCCTTGGCAGTGTTGAATTCTTGTTATTTCTAATATCTGCATTATCTTTTTTTCTAAAAAAATATACATTCTTAAGGAGGTGAAGGCCAAGACCATGTATTATCTTTCTGTGATTTTGCAGGTTACATCCTGTAATATTGGTACCTAATAAATATTTATTAGGCAACAGATTATCAGAACTAGTTATGGTGCATAGAAAATTGGGGGTATGGCTTAGGTGCTATGTAGTATTGAGGCCTATCTTCTTTCCTTGGGTACAAGGTAGAAAATGAAAATGCATTTTATAAAAAAAAAAGAATTAGTTTGGGTTTATTTTATACTTGTGTTATTTACATACATTTAATGGTCTCATAATATAGTACATGACTGCTTAAATTTAACTGTATCAAGAAATAACCCTCATGTCTTCAAACACATAGTAAAGTATTCTGTTGGGCTATGCCTCATCTTTGCAGCATTGTAAGAGTTCTTCATATTTGCATAATATTTTAGAGTTTACACTCTATAGAATAAGTATTGTTTCATTTAACCATCACAACAAACGTGAAGTCAGTACTATTGCTTCTCTTATATAATCAAGGGATATTAGATTCAAGAATAAATGACTGCTAGTGAGTGAACATCTACTATTAAATCCAAACCTTTGACACCAACACCTAAACTCATTCCACTCTTCTATTTTATTATTTTATGGCCAGTAGAGTATCTGACAAATAGCAGATGCTCAATAAATATGCATTTATTTGACTCTTATCTTTATTCATTATCAAAAATATATTCATCTATGGTTATCAGAAATTTTGGCTTTTATTTCTTGCATACAATGAAATACTACTCAGCCATAAAAAAATGAAATCTTGCCATTTGTGACAACATGGATGGACCTGGAGGGTATTATGCTAAGTGAAATAAGTCAGAAAGAGAAAGACAAATACCATAGGATTTCACTTATATGTAGAATTTAAAAAAATAAAATAAATGAACAACCAAAACAAACTCATAGATACAGAGAACCTTTGTCAGGGAAAAGGTTTGGGAGGATGGGTGAAAAAAATGAAAGGGATTAAGAAGTACAAATTGCTAGTTATAAAAATAGTCACAAGGATGCAACGTATAGCATAGGGAGTTTAGTCAATAATATTATAAGAAGTAGGTATGGTGTCAGATGGGTATTTGACTTGACAGGGTGACCACTTTGTAACATATATCAATGTCTAACCACTATGTTGTACACCTGAAATTATTATAATATTGTATGTCAATAGCAATTGAAAAGTAATTTTTTAAAAAAGGAAAACAAAATGGCAAGGGCATGAAAAAATCTTATTATAATAACCTAGATAAGGCAATGCTGGTTTAGATCCATTGGGAGTGGGCAAAAAGAATGTATCTGGATTGGTCTCTGACAGACAAGGAGAAGGTTTCTTTGATGCTTTCAAAACAGAAAGTATTCTTGATTGGTTAAACAATATAAACAAGTATAGAAGATTTTTAAAATAGCATTGGAGACCCTTAGTAACAGTGACAAATTTGTGGGATGGCAGATACTTCTGCCATAAGAAAGGGTTAGCTAGCAAAAGTAAGATGACACTGACACATTTTATTTTCTGTTGGCCTACCTCTTTAAAAAGTGTGGATGGTTTTTGTGCAAATAAGTTTACTTATATAAATGATTAACATTTAGTTTTAAACATCAGTTTTTACTAAAACTATTTTAAACTAATACATACATATATATATGTATATATATATATATATATATATATATATATATATATATATATATATATTCAGTGTGTGATGCTAAATACTACAAGATACAATGAGTGCTATAATGAACAGACATTTGTATGTTTCTTATTCAGGTTGTTTAGAAATGCTCTATCATAAGCACATATGTGTCCTTTCCACTCACCGGAATTGATTCAGGTCTGAATATATACCAACCAGGAGGGCAATGAGCAGAAACAAAGCTCACAGTTTGCAAACCAATCTGAAATTAACAGCCTCAACTTAGAATTTGCTTATTGAATCCCTGCTGGCTCATTTTGATTCTGGAGCATGACAAAGACAATGGCTTGTCACCATTCAGTGCTTCTAAATAGTGATGATGATTTGAAAGCTTGGAAGGTGTAGCTTAAAGTGGGAGCTTCCTGGGAGGAGAGGGAAATCAGCACTACTGGGGGGTGTTTAGGGCTGCCTGCAACTATGTGCATCCACAGAGATATAAACATGCTTATTGAGTCCCAAAAATCAACAACTCAGAAGCATTCATAACCCATAACATTAGTACAAAAAGGTTTCTTCAAGGACTAATATATTCACATACTGTTTTTAAAATTAATAAGTAGAAATGAGCACACTAATTCAGGTATTTTTCATTAAAAGAGAGGCATCAACTTAAACAATCTAGCATCCTTCACCACTCCCATCCCTAAATATCTTGATTTAAATAAATCTTCCTGTTTCCTATAATCCCTCTGGATCTTGCAGAGTGAACCCCCACAACCACAGCCATGCACTTTCTACTGATCTTTGATGGTTATTGGTAACTGTTCCTGGATTACAGCGTGTGTCCTCAAAACCAGGAGGTGGTGTGTTCATTGACTGAAAAGATTCCAATTCTTCCACTTGGCTCTCTTCTCTCTCTCTCTCTCTCTCTCTCTCTCTCTCTCTCTCTCTCTCCCCTTCTCTTCAAGACCAATCTCAGGTGGCCACAAACTGGGACAGCTTCCCAGGTTCATTTGTTTTTCCATCACATGTTCAATCTTCCTAAATTCCATGTCAAATAAAATCCCCACCTGAGTTCCTTTTAAACAAAAGATCAGACCCAAGAACATCAAGAGCAGTCACAGAAATTACATTTGTTTGAACAGCTGTTTGGAACTGCTCTCACTGTATTCAGAATCTTCTTTTATAAACTGTTAGTTGGGGAGCTACCAGTTCAGATTGCTCATATTGAATTAAGCAAATCTGATGCAGTGGAATGTAGAAGGCATTGATTTCATCATTCCCTGGCCATTTCCAAGTCCCTCCTAGATTAGTGCTCTATAGCACTAATTAGTGATCTATAGATTTATTGTATTTGATCTTTCAGCCTTTTTTATCTAATCATTTTGTCTGATTCTTTTATCCATTCTATATTAATGTAAAGAATTGACAGTAGAACTGAGATTCTAACCTTCAAGTTTGGAATATACACAGCATTGTTCTTATATTTTCTGATTTATAATTTATTTTCATTTATTTTCAGTGCTAGTATTCTACATCAGGTTTAATGTTTGCAACTCAAATTATGTTATTCAAAGATAATTTACATTGCCTTAATATCCAACTTCTCTAGGTCTATGGAGTTGGCATGTAGTTGATAGTAGTATCAAATATGTTAAGATACTTTAAATATATCTTATTGATTTTTTACAGAGAGGACGGGAGAGAGTGAGAAACATCGATGAGAGAGAAACATCGATCAGCTGCCTCCTGCACACCTCCTACTGGGGATGCGCCCGCAACCAAGGCACATGCCCTTGACCGGAATCGAACCTGGGACCCTTCAGTCCGCAGGCCGACGCTCTATGCACTGAGCTAAACCGGTTGCGGCAAATATGTTAAGATACTTTAAGACGAACAAGTTTAATATGTAAATAATTTGTAAGTAGTCAAAAGAAAAACATGTTTTTAACAAAACTAGAGGAAAGTTTAATGATCTGTTCTGGAAATCAAAGAACAAAAGGTCGAATGTAGGGATGAAGGGAACGGGTTTTACAGGTGCCCTGACGACCGTACCTGTCTCCATGGAGAGTGTGTGGGCAAGGCTGGACCACAGTCTCACGTAGTCTTGGCACAACGCCCTGCAATTTCTGTCGCAGCCAGTGGAGGTAGCAGTCTGGTGAGGAGCTGCCATCAGGGAGTTTCTCCTACATCTTGCACCCTCCCCACCCACCTTAGGCTACAGCTGCAGGATTCCCTGTTAGTCTGCAAAAATGCTTGCCTCTAGTTTAGTGTCGGCTTCTCAGTGGAGGAGACTGTTCGCACTGTCTCTCACAGAGCAATCCTGTGGGACCCGGACGTGGGGAGCAGACACCGTACTGATCTTGCCTTCTCTGTCTGTGTAACTAATAAACTTTCTGAGCCCATGTGAGCTCATTGCCTCCTAACAGCCAAATGTAACAGCTGCAGCCATCATCCTCGCAGCCCTGTTAATCACACGGCTGCTCGGTACAGACTGCTTTACCATTTAACAGAGAAACCTCCATTGCCTTGAAGTAAATGTTGTTTTCAATAAATCAAATGTTACAGAGTTGGATCTTCCTGTGAATTCCTAACCGCTAAACACAGTTAACATTTGCAGGTGCCATAGTATTGGGGTCTTCTCATTCCAGTCCTTCTTCAGCTAGTATGTCCTGTGCTTCCTATTTTCTCATGTTAAATGTAATCAGTAATGTCATTGTTTTTTCACATTCTCATCTACCCAGTGAAATTAGTTACTCATACTGGAGAGAATTATTTGAGTTTATAGATCAGAATCAGCAGAATTCAATGAAGGAAGGAAGGAAGGAAGGAAGGAAGGAAGGAAGGGAGGGAGGGAGGGAGGGAGGGAGGGAGGAAGGAAGGAAGGAAGGAAGGAAGGAAGGAAGGAAGGAAGGAAGGAAGGAAGGAAGGAAGGGGGGAATAATAGCAGCAGCTAGTACTCATCTAGTACTCATTTAATGCTTCCTAAGTAACATAAACTTTCTAGTTTATCTGATTGCTTAATTATCACAATGCCATTTTATCGATTAGGAAATTTAGACAAAGAAAGGTTACATAGCCCAAGGTAAGAGTGAATATCTTTACTAACAATTAATTACGTAAATAAAACATTTTATTAAAAAATACTAAGAAGAAAATATTTGACATGTACTTATATGTCTATATATCTCTTTAATTAAGACCCTTCATCCTTAATATCTTCTTTGCAGCATTTTATAGGATACTCTTACTCTACTTCACTTTTATTTTAGACCAGTACTAATGTAGGCTGCTCAGATTTTGTATTAAGTCATATATATGTATCTTTTAAGTTCCACCTTAAAAGGTATCACAGGTCACATACATCACACGTTGGCCGTTCACAATAGAATTCAGTTAATGAAAATTCCAACATACACATGACCAAGTGGAGTAAACTATATAAATATATACACACATAGTGTCAAAAAGTGAAGTAAGAGATAAGTATTGTTTTTTTCAGATGGTACCCTGAAAACTTGGTTACTCTATAGTTTTAAGATCTGCTTTATGTCCTTATCAAAAATTCAAGCTCAAATTAAGCATAGAAATATCAGTGAATGACAGCCATTTTTATATTCAATTGACACAATTTTAATATTCTTTAAAATACTAAAAGGAACAGATTTTGATATATTTTAGCAATCTGGTGAAGGTAGTCCTTTGGCAAAATTGTGTATGGAAAATAAGTCAACATTTCTAGTTAGAGTTATAGAAACATCTTCAGATGTTATGAGTAACTCAAACATGTTTTTAATGTTTTGCCACAGAAAATTCTGTGATACACCTCTATGATTTTTTTAGCAAAATATACTTTCTATGGATTAAGTTATGTGAACATAAAGTGCAATGTGACATTGCTCATAGCTAGGTCAAAAACATGCAATAGGAAATTATTTTTTTTCATTCCATATGTTTGTGCTATTAAGGAATATGAGGAAAATGTCCCATATTTTCAGTATTTCTTTCTTCAACCTTATGGAAGAAGCTGACAAATATTATAAATAAGTGGTATCAACCTTTAGCATGTCATTACATATGTTATTAGCATTACCGATCTGGATTGGAGAATATTGGTGTTTCTAAGGCTTTGTGTCATTTTACCGTGACATTATAAGTTCAACCAAATGGTGGAAAGGTGATATCTTCCCAATAACACCTTGCCATTGATGACTGGAGTGAACCAAATCCACTTTCCCTCCCTCACCACAATACAAATTATAGTGATCCTTTATTATCAAAATAATCATACCCTTAAGAAGTTTACTCCAAGTAAATGAATTGAATATATTTTGATTCCTGTACTTTACCAGTATATTACCACATCACATGTGTGTGTGTTTGTGTGTGTGTGTGTGTGTGTGTGTGTGTATTAAATAAATAAATAAATAAATAGCTTAACATAACATAACATAATTCGGGTGTGTATAGATTTCTATGAAAATCTTTATGGAAAGATTTTACCTTTTAGAAGCATGCCAGTCTACATCACAAGTTACATTCATGTATGTTCACAACACTTTAAAATACCACAGACTGGCCCTAGCCAGTTTGGCTTAGTGGATAGAGTTTCAGTCCTGCAGCCTGTGGACCAAAGGGTTCCAGTTTTGATTCTGGTCAAGGGCATGCACCTCAGTTGCAGGCTTCTCCCGGCCTGGGCCTTAGTCAGGGCTTGCGCAGGAAGCAACCAACCGATGTGTTTCTCTCACATCGATATTTCTCTTTGTCTTTCCCTCTCTCTTCTACACAGATGGCATGTGTGCTAAGAGAAAGAAACACTGAACTCAGGGTCAGTGTAGTTGCCGGTGCCCATAACTTAACTCATATTGATTTTGGCTATGTTGGTATAGAACACATTAGACCACACACAATGAGTTTCTATAAGAAGTGTCAATGCCATAATGAAGAGAGGAAATAAATCTCTCAAGGAATCAATGGCTTGACAGTAGTTCTGAGTAGTTGGCTGCCATTTGAATATATATAGTTTCAGCTTCTTAAAATAAGTCCAAGATTATCCAAAAATATGACATAAACAGATGATTACCACTAAGTGTTTAACTCATTCAATATGAAACTACACATTGAAATTATTTGAATCCAACTAACAGGTGCCACCTTGGCTTGACAGGAGACCATGCAAAGGAATGTGTCAAAGTTCTTGGGGGCTGGCAGTTCACACAAGACAAAGAATGTGACTCTGCCAAAGTTCATTAATTCTCTTGGCCAGTGACTGTTGCTTTTAAATCTGAGCAGGCGGCTCACAAAAGTCCTTCACCAGTCCAAGGGAAGGGGATCAAAATAGATACAGCCGTGCTTCAAAAGAAAACTCAAAACCTTGTGCAGAATATTTGTGTATAGTTCTAAGAACATACAGTTGGTCTAATGATTGATAGAGCCTTCTCATTATTTTACAGGGAGCTTCTTATAGGTGTAGTTCTATTTTTACCACAAATATACACTGAGTGGCCAGATTATTATGACCACCTGATGTTTGTAGGCAAATTAGCTATCATTTCTCGCTGAAGTTGCTAGAGGGCCAGATCATTATAAACGTCTGAATAGCACAGCATACCTAGGTATCGTTGCTGATCAAGTTCATCCTATCATGTTGATGGCATATCCTAATGGAGATTGCCTCTTCCAACAAGAAAATGCGCCATGCCACGGTGCTCGTATTGTACAGAAGTGCTTTCAAGAACATGAGGGAGACTTTACCTTGCTTAGGTGGCCCCCACAATCACCAGATCTCAATCCAATTGAGCATTTGTGGGATGAAGTTAAAAGAGCCATCAGGCAGCTGGTTCCACAACCATCAAATCTCACAGAACTGGACAGTGCTATTCATCAGGCATGGTGTCAGATTCCTCGCATCACCTTTCAACATCTCTTGGAGTCGATGCCAAGAAGAATCGCCTCAGTATTGAAGATGAAAGGTGGCCCAACAAAGTACTGATGGGTGGTCATAATAATCTGGCCACTCAGTGTACATTTCCACCCTCTTTTTGCCGTGGAACCATATATGTATCAGAACCATTATTTTGTACCAGATCTGGTATCTCTTTTACAAGTGAGAAAACGGATGTTCAAATAGAGTGAGTGGTGGGGAAAAAAATTAAATCCTGATATGTTTCTAGGGTCCAAACCCTTTACCACTATGGCATATATTCCTATAATAAATATATGTTTAATAACTGAATGAGTGTGTGTATATGCTTGTACTTGTATGCATGTGCATAAGTATGACTGAGAAATAAAGCCAAGAGGAGTAACCAATATAATATAAATCCATCCCTTTAAGTTACTGAAGTGGATACTTTACAAGGAAATTAATTAGTAAAAGGAATATCAAAGTATAGAAAATTCATAAGCATTTTAATTATTAGTAATGATAGATGACTCATTCTGCTAAAAGAAAACTAAATGAAGAAAGAGATTATAGCTATGGGAATAAGGAGATTTGAGTATTTGACCATTTAAGACAAATTTAAAAATTAAGCCCATTTAACCTCCATATTGTCTACTATTTTTGAAGATTTTAACTAATATGTAGTACATTTTTGACTCTCAGGAGTCTCCATTTGAATCACCCTCATTTGTATTTATAATACAAGTACAGATAAATTTCAGTCAAGTTATTTTTTTACATAGGGCACCTTCCCTTTCCGACCTCATCCTTTACTTCTGTACATACTGAATAAAATAAACAGATACATTCATTTAGTTATGCCTTTGCTTGGTTTTCTTTCAATGCTTATTTGGTTACTGAAGATCTTTGATGCTAAATAACAACTCTGATCTGTAAATTCAGAGAAGAAATGTCACCAAAAAGAGAAAAACAAAGAAAAAATGTATAAAAGGCTAGTAAAGAGGTCACAAACTATGGGGTCAGGATGCAGGAAGAGCAATATCGTGAGATAAAAATAACCTTCTCATACCCAAGATTACTTTTCAGGCTTGTCGCAGGGAGCACTCGGAGCTCATTGTACGAAAGCTCCGGAGAACAATAGTTTTCCTCCCAATGAAGGAATCGATTCAGCGTTGATGTCTGCCACAGATAAGCAAGACTGATTGTTTCTGAAGGGTCTCAAGTTGCTTTTTAGTCACACCATTATCGGTTTTCCATATGTGTGTGTATGTCACACACACATGAAAGTGTTTTGATTTACTTAAACACATCAAATATGTTAATTATCAGGTACAGCCATGTACCATTTTCAACAAAGGCACAATCCATATAGATCTCTCTTATAAAATAAAACGGTGTGCTCAGAGCAGAAAGTTTACAGAGAAAATTTATTATCAAGAAGTACCAGCTGGTTTAATAGAGCACCTCCAAGTTCATGTTACACATCATGATACCTATCACTTATGCAGGCACTGAATAGACAATCAGTCAGTATTGGTTGAATGCATGAACATTTTCAACATAAAGGAATTGTTTCCCCTATTATGGCAACCTAAAGCAGGTGGGTTTTTTTTTTTTTCCAAATTTCTCCTTTTAATTGAATAAGTATCACACTTTCTAACTCAAAGGACAGCCCTCTCTTGCTCCCAAATATTCAAAGTTCTGCTTGAATTCTAAGAAAGAAATAGGTTTAATCCTCTAATTTTTGCATGGAAATATTGGTACTATTCCTTAGCTGCTTTCAAGCACTTTAGGAAGCTGTTGTAGCAGAGGGCAGAGTGGCAGCTGTCCCTGAGGCCACTCTAGCTGCTCCCAATCCCACCCTTTGCAACATCTCACTGGATATTCAGTTGTCTTCATGCAACATCCTTTCCACCACAGACAAATGTCCTTGCCACGTTCTCCCTAATTCTTGTAAAGGTTACATAAAGAGCAGTTGCCTTCAGTGTTCACACAACCCTTCTTTATCACTGAGCAGGAGAAACTCAGAGGCAGTTGGATGATACTCATCTTTTTTATATTGGCCCATGTTTGATAATTACAGAGAAACATGTTATTCCCATTCATTCTATTCACAGTCAGTTCTACATCCCATAAATACTGATCTTTTCAAAACACAGCTTACTGAAACAGCTGACATTTTATCACTTATACTGCTTGATTATAACAATTTTTTAAATCATATTTAAGACCATTTGAAGAAAAGCGTTTGAAGACAAATCACTTAGTTATGGGACTTCCTTAGTTGACTTTATGGAACAAACTAAAATGTATAAACATAATGTCATTTAGTACAATATTTGCTATAAAGTTTTTAAGTATTTTTATATTTGCCCTTTAAAAATATTTAGCTGTACATTACTTGTTTAATTTGTGATGGACTATAATTTTTCAGCAATTTTGCATATTTTAGGATTTTTACAATGGGAGGAAATCCAATATAAATATTGTTTGCAAAAGAAATGACTTTTTATGACGACTGAATTAAACAAATTAATGAATCTGGTCAAAATACAAATCATAGACATGTTATTAGGTATTCATTAAATTATGTTTTGTATTTTGGTTTTTTTGGAGCCAATAAACTTTTTCCACTTTCAAATATTCTTTAGGCCTTGAGAAGCTTGTAGGTCCTAAGCACTGTGTATGATGTCTTCCCTAGAAAATGGCAGTGGCAGACACGTCAAGATGCTCAATCAAAATCTGTTTTCTTGCCCATTTCAAGACTACATTTTCCAATGTCTCTTGCAGCTAGGCATGGTCATGTTACTAGGTCATGGCTCATGAGTTATGAGTGAAAAGAAAGTATGCAATTGGGGTCATTCATTGAAATAAAGGAACCGGGCTCCCCTTCTCCATACCAGTGGCTAAAAGGCAGATATAATAGGAGGAGCCAGAGCAGAGATAGATCTAAGATCACAAAAGGGAATATGCCTGGAGAAAATAGATGAGCAAAAACACAAAACCTCAAAGGGGTCTAGATCTAAAACATGGTGGAGATGCCATTATTAGCCCTGACCATTTCTGCTTGGACTGTCACAGAGGGATTAATTGAGGGAAAGAGTCTTTTGTCTTACTTTCATCAAGATTATTTTGGGTTTTTTTTGTAATAAAAGTTGAACTGGTAGCCTAAGTAGGATTTCACAAGATGCAGAGTTGAATCAGAGCTGGCTCTAGCTCTAAAAATAATGGTCTGGTAGAGAAGATATATACATATAGACATAGACATAGATATATAAATATTTTAACATAGGCACCAAAATGGCTTTATGTTAACTTTTTTTCTATTAGCCAAATCTGAGCAAACATGCATAACACCTACAAATGTGTATGTAGGATCAATGATCAGTCTCTGCAGTGAGACCTTTAAAATTATCATTATTATAAATTCTACAGCCTTACACATTTGCAATTTATATCTTAGCAATATTGTCTATTATTATCTCACATTTGATTCTATTTTGATAAACATCAGACTCTGCTCACTATGGGAACTTTTGGAACTTCCTATGTTTAGTTCCTCAACCTTCCTGTTTTCACAGTAGATACAACATGGTCCTGCTTGTCTTATAAGTGGGCTTCTTAATGCATATGTGCATTTGCAAATGAGTTCCGGGAACATGCTAATGATATTTTGTTCTGGATCATTTCCAAAAGGGTTTCAAGAAAACAAGCTCATTTAAGGGGTGGGAGAAGGGAATGTGTGGTGTGTGTATGTGTGTGTAGAGAGAGAGAGAGTGTGGCGGGGCGCAGAGAGAGAGAGGAGGCAGGCAATTATTCAATGGCTGTTAATTAAAAACATTTGCACATAAACGTGATTACCTGGGAAATAGCATTGGAGGTTGATTGAATGGCATTTGAAAATGGACTTCCTTCAAGTTCAAAAGCTTTACCACAAATCACAAGATTTATTAATTACCATACATAGGATCTTGGGAGTTGCCTGTTTGTAAAATCTTGAGGCTAAACTAGAGAGGCAGAGTCAGGAGTCTACCCTTTGTTGCTATGGTTTGATCCTTCTATGGCAGTAGCATAAGAAAAACATTTAACTATGTGATTAATCCAAGTGGATTAAACACTACTCTGGTATTTGAAATAAATTTTAAAAAGATGGAGCCATTGTATTTTTCATCACTATTTTAAAGAGAGAATTAATATGCATAACATGCTCTAAAATTTTTGTTTTGTTTTGTTTTGCTTTGTTAGCTTTGTTTTTCTACTTGTGACCTGTATTTATCTTTGTTTTAGTTGTAGTCAAATAAATAAAACTCTTTTTTTACTAGATAACTTTGATCCTGTTAAAATAATGGCTAAGCACATACTTAAACTGAAGAAAAGAATCTAAATAATTAGTGAAAATTTCAATCATTTATGTTATAGACATTTATGACTTTTGTCAGTTTTTGGAAAGACACTGAAAAGGAAATTAATAAGATCCAATAAAATGCAAAACATTTGATTTCACAGTCATGGAGATTTCAATAGAAAGGATTATTTTGAGACAAACTAAGATGTTACTAAAACTATTGAGAAAATGAAGAAGAGAGGGTGGTAAGGTGGGAGAGAAAGAAGATGAGTGAACAGATCAAAGAAAGCAAAGAATTGCAGGAGTCAGTTTAAGCTGACACATTTCTTTGGCAAAGGCTGCTGACTGTAGGCAAAGTCACATGACTGGGAAGCTGGTGTGTATCTGCTTAAGAGCCCGGGAAGCTCTTTGCCTCCAGACTAGCATGTGCACCATGTGACGCTGGGGTTGCCATGGTAAGTACATAGTGTGAAACTGGGTTGTATTTTTTTTGTGTATGCTGCTCTAGCATAGATGCACCCGAATTCAAATTAATACTATAATAGAATCACTGGAAGAAGCAGCTTTCTGGGCTTTGGTTAAACATTCAGCAGTTATGTTAGATTCTGTAAGCAAATGTACTACATCCCTTTATTATTTTTTTCAAATATAGAATTTATCTGAAATAGTCAATGGATTATTGGCATACAATTTAAAAATATATTAACCATAATTTCATTGTTTCCTCATTCACCATGTTGAGGCTTATGTTATAGAGAAGTTTTTCCGCTACCAGAATATTTTCTTTTTGTTGTTCTTCAAAATGTCACTGGCATTGCAAGAAATTCAAGGTGTGTTGAAACTTTGTGAAAATTTAAATGCATCATTATGGGTTGGATATAAAAGCTGCCGCAAGAACTAGATCATGGGTTTGTAACCTTTATGTCTGCAGTATCACTACGTGGAAGGCAAACTTAGCATCTTAATTATTAACTTAAATTCCTGTGGAAGCTGCCTAAGTAACCTGCCAGATCTACTTGACTCAAGTGGAAACAACTGATGGTCAGACTCTTTCTCATCCCCAAATCCCACCCCAAAGCAAGGCATTATTTCTCTCTCCTTATTCTCTTGTTTCCGAATTGCTCTTTGGAGTCACATACACCTGAGCTCGGCCACACTCTGACACTCACTATGTGACATTGGCAAACTTCTTAAAGTCGCTAAGACTCCAGTTCTCCATCTGTGAAAGGGGGCCAGTGATAGAATCTACCTCATGGAAATATCATCTGGATTAAATAGACATAGCACATGAAAAATGTATAGTATATGGCATGAAATAAGCACTAAATCAACGGTCTCTTCTCTTGTGATCTCTGAATGATTTTTCACATCTTTTTTTCTTACATTACGCACATTCTTGAAAACTGGCTATCCTAGAACTTCAAAAAATTCCTCCAAAGTTCTTTGAAGTTTTATTTTACATCTGGATCAATAATCCAGCTAGAGATCTCAACAGCAATTACAGTTCTAAAGCTAAACTTTTTAATACTTTCCAGGTTTACATGTTTAAGGAAGGCAGATTACCAGTAAAATTCCCTTTAGAAGAATTGGCCTGGGTGATGACCATCAGGCCAACACAACCAATAGATGGACTAACAGGGTTTGGACAACTGTAGCTTGCAGGTCAAATCTGTCCCCCCAGAGGTTTCTGTAAATAAAGTTTATTGGAACATTATCATGCTCCTTGGTTTAGGTATAGTCAGGGTGCTTTCACACTACAGCAGCAGGCTTAAGTTTTTTGCCACAGAGACTTTATGGTCTGCAGAGCCTTACATTATCACCATTTGAAAATGTTTGCTGAACCGGGAGTAAGTTCAGGTAGAGGGAGCAGGTTCTTCAAAAGCAGAGCTGTGGAATAATGTTCAGAACTCCAATTTCAGTCATTTTTCCAAACTCCATTCCTTATACCTATGTTGAGAAGGAATTCAATCTAACAGTGATGGGAAAGGAATAGTCAACTATGGAACAAAAATGAAGATTTTAAACTACAAATGATTATGTATTTCATTCTCTTCTTCACTTCCCAAGGAGGAAGAAGGCTATGTTGCTAAGCCAGCCCAGGGAACTGCTCTCTTGTGCAGAGTTCAGGGGTTGCACGAAAACTGAAGGGAGAAAAATAAACCTCTCTTGCCTCCACACCAACTGCCACCCCAAATCCAGAGAAGTTACCTTGATCTATACAATAAAGTGGTGTGTTTTTTTCCACAGAGGGGAAAGGAAGAGAGAGCCTGAATTGCCCGATATAGGGACTATTAGAAGTTTATAGATGGAAAGAGAATCATTGTGTTGGGTTTTCTAAATGAAATGACCCTTTGGCTATCCTTTGAGAGACTCCAGCAAAGAGCTGAATCACTTTACAAAAATTCCAAGTTATTAAACTCTCATTTTTTGAATGGGATTCTGTGCCAAGTCTGACCATTATTTGGTTCAGTTTTATTTGTATATATGAAAATTATTACAGAAGATACATTAAATATTAGAATGGAATTATAAAGAGTACTGACAGCAAATAAGATAGAACAATCAATAATGTCTGTGAAGACCAGAGAAGGTTTCAGACAGATACCGCTTGAGCTGCGTCCTGAAGGAAACATAGGGACTTGTCCAAGGCACAAGGTCACGAATGTTGGGAAGTATATAAGCATGAGCAGATGTTGAACCTATGGGGGAACCACACGCCTTCTATGACTGGAGAGTAGTGGCTCATCTAGTAATATGAATATTCCATTTAATCCTCAATACCACCTGGCAAGGTGGGCTTATGTAAGGAAACTGAGATACTTTGAGGATAAATACATTTGATTAAGAATACACAGTTTAATGGAGGGCCATTATTTGCATCTCCCCTGGTATTATACAGAACTGACCCATTTGTTATCAATTCACTAGATATTAAATAATGAATGGCGATTATCTTGGTAACACTGAAAATTTAGCCCATCTGCATGTTCCTTAACATTCATCCATCTAGTTGGAGTGTTGTGGAGGCAATTTTTTTGTTGAGAGATCTTTAGTAGTTTTTTTAAACTTTTCATTTCTTTTATGCAAAGATTCCCCATTTTATTACCCAACTGTTTGCTATGTCCAACATAACCCTAAACTAAATGAAATAATTTAGCTCAGTTATACCAGGAAACTAGTTGTGTTTCTCTTTCTAAATTCAACAACAACTTGTTATATGATTTCAGAGAACCCACTTTCCTACTGGCTGAGATTATATATTAATATAAATCCGGGAAAAAGTATAAAATGGGGGTTTGTTACCAGCCCATTGCCACTTGTTTCATTTCACAATCTCTTTGCTACTTAAATATTGCCCCCAAAATTCTGCTTTCTAACCTATTATCTGAAATGGGTTTAATAAATCATTCACAGTAAGGCAAAACTTACTAATACTAATTGATGTCTCTTTGTTTGCCTTTTTTTTTTTTTTTTTATTGCTTAAAGCATCACAAAGGGTATTACATATGTGTCCTTTTTTTTTTTCCCCCCGCCCTTGACAATACCCCGGCTTCCCCTACCCCCCAGTGTCTTATGTCCATTGGTTATGCTCATGTGCATGTACAAGCCAAAAAAATTTTACACATTCGAGATTTATGTTAAATTATTCATTATTTTGTTAAAGCAAATGATATATTTTCAGAGTGAGGGTTTAGCATCCCCCATAATCACATTATATTGCTAACTTATTAATTCATAGATAAGGTCTCATAATATCAATTAGTTATTCAATACATCAAGCAAATATACTAATTGGACAACTATTACTCTAGGACAGCGGTTCTCAACCTGTGGGTCACAACCCCTTTGGGGGTCGAACGACCCTTTCACAGGGGTCGCCTAAGACCATCGGAAAACACATATATAATTACATATTGTTTTTGTGATTAATCACTATGCTTTAATTATGTTCAATTTGTAACAATGAAAATATATCCTGCATATCAGATATTTACATTACAATTCATAACAGTAGCAAAATTACAGTCATGAAGTAGCAACAAAAATAATTTTATGGTTGGGGGTCACCACAACATGAGGAACTGTATTAAAGGGTTGAGGCATTAGGAAGGTTGAGAACCACTGCTCTAAGAGCTTAGAATAGAGCAGTGAGCAAAGCAAAGCCCCGCCCTCCTGGTGGATATATTTCGCTGAATAGGAGTTAATGCTCACTTAGCATTTGCTATGAGTGCTGTGTTAAGCCCTCTATTGGCCTGGGGTCATTGATTTGTCATAACAGCATAAACTGTAGGTACTATTATTATCACCACCGCTTTATCATGAAGAAAATCACAGCCCAGAGGGTTTGAATAATTTGTTCGTAGTTACAGAGTCAGAAAGAATTAGGGACAAAATTTGTCCTGGAAGGAAGTCTGATGCTGTCCACTGGACTTGCTATCCTCTACTACAGGTTCAGATGAAAATACTGACTATGTAGAAAGCAATAAAAGAAGCAGAAAACAAGAGATACATATACAATAAACTAATTTTCCAGAGGGCATTACCATTTTCTTTTATTTTTTTTACCATTTTCTTTTTATTTTAGTTATTATGAATGCATTCCTAACAAACCACATTTTTATTCTTTCTTTATATGTATGTTGCCCACTATAATAAATTTAAACTTGAGTTTAGACTTCAATATTCCTCTCTTTCACACACACGCACACACACACACACACACACGCGCGCGCACACACACACAATACCAGTGATTATTTTACTTTCTTGCAAACCAGTCATCAAACTGAAAATTAAACATTTATATAACTTATATATTGAACTAGCCCAATTTCATTCATGCTTTAATCCTCACCTGAGGATATCTTTCCATTGATTTTTTCAGACAGAGTGGAAGAGAAGGGGAAAGACAGAGAGGAACATGGATGTGAGAGAAACACATTGATTGGTTGCCTACTACATGCACCCCGACCTGGACATGGGCTGGGGAGGAGCCTGCAACCAAGGTGCATGCCCTTGAGTGGAAGTGAACCTGGGACCTTTGGTCTGTAGGCTAATACTCTATCCACTGAGCTAAACTGGCTAGGGCCCCCATTTCATTCTTTAAAATAAAAATATTTGCTACAAAATTATCTCCATTGAAGTGTCTGCTAAGATCTATTATAATATAACTTTTACAGGTGGTATAAAATCTAAAAATAAAACAAATGTTAAAACCACACATTTGTTTCTGCTTGGATTATTCTTTACACAACAGGTAGTTTCTAACCTGCCATAGGGCAGAGATGTCAATTCTTAAATGTGTTAGATCGACCTCTGTTAAAAAGTTCATTTTCAAACATAAACTCAACAATAGAAAGCCTTCTTTAATTTTCTCCTTAACATTAAGTTTCCCGTTCCAAGTATGTGTCAAGAATTTAATTGCAGCATGAAATTAACCAGTTATAAAATACTGTACTTGTGCCCTTGCCTTCTAAAGTAGAATGCACTAAATAATTTGCTTAATGGCTTCTAACATGGCACCTCAATTTAATAACCAAAGTGCCCTGACTTGTTGGATAAATTCCTGGTGAGAAATGCTCTGTGTGTAATTTATCAATGGGTCTCACACACACACACACACACACACACACGCTCACATACAAGAAAGGCAGTTGACTATACCTCTTTGTATGAATGGATGTGCTCCCTTATCCTGTAGCTGTGTTAGAGCCAGTTTTCATTGACTCCATAATGGAGAAGACAGGGACATTCCATAGACATGAATTTGCCAGGCTCCTACTTTGGCTCACTTTGTAAAACTGCATGGGTTCTTCTGTGATTACTCCTAACAAGCATTTGCCAACTAACTTGTAAATGCAGGAACAGGATAAAAAGTGAACAAAGTCTGGTATTTTAGTGACCTGGCTAAATTTTTTTCTATCTCCATTCTCCCTTTCCACTTTTCTCCTTACTTTATATCTAATTTATTTCCATGTAATGTTTTGGTTTTAGGTGGACTATGTCCTGACCAAAATTAAATATCTGCCATAGAAATACTATAAGTGCATTAGTAGTCAATGTACTTACTTATATTTACCAGTCTACACTACAGAAGTCATGCCTAAGGACTTTAGAATTCCCTCAAATTACAGTTTCTACTTTTTCAGTCTTATTTTATATTTATTCTATGACTCCAACAAAATAATGGTAAAGCAGAAGTCTGGAGCTCTAGATCTCAAAAGACATTAAAAGATTTTTTACATTTTTAATGTTACTTTATAAGCTATAGACAATAGAAGATTTTTCCTACAGTATATTTAAGGGTGGGATGCATTTTTTAAAAGGCTATATGCTTCATTCAAAGATGATAATCAGGATTTGAATAATACAAATTGAGGCTGAAGAATTTTTACAAAAAGTGTGCAAATGTGATGTTTGATTAAAATGAACTACAAATATCTGAGAAAAAATATATTGATGAGAATTTTAATTCATTGCCCCACTATCAGTTCTATTACAAAAATAACATTTCCTATATTCATTTTTTCCCCAATCTGTCTTAACAGCTTTGAAAGGATTAAGGGAAATTCCCCTTGTCTCCAAAGTTCAGGCATAAATGTAAACAGCAATTAAACAAAATGTTGACTTGAAGATATATCAAGTCTTATCTGAAATGCATGACATGGCATTTCATCAAGTATCTTAGAACTATATTGTCTCCAGTGTTCACCTGAGACAATTGTATAAAAAGACCATTCGTTTCCGTCATTGGTATTATCTTCATGATTCATGTCATAAAAGGATGAGGTTTTTAGTAACTAAACTCACTGCTCATGAAATTAAAAGTAGGAGGGCTTCCATTACACACTAGAACTTGTTTGCCAGAATACGTTGCATGCATGCCAGAAACTAACAAGAGCTCCTACTTGGCACATGGAGATAATTTCACAACATCAGATTGATTGTCTGAGCTTGTTCATTAAAACAAGGTTTTATCTGTGTGACTGAGGTAACATAACATGCTTACATTATTAAAGCACTTCTCTGAAAAATAAACATGCATATATTTGTCTAGGAGAAGATCAGGCCATGATACACAGGATCTGTCTATTCACCAGAAGTTCACTAAGGCCATTTCATTCTGTTCCCAGGTTATTGTTCCTGCATAGTTCATACATGTCATCCAGCCTCAACTGAGCTCTCATTCAACTCCAGGTGACAGAGGTCAATCTGTTTCCATGTTAACTAAGTCGCAGTCTGTCTCTCACCAAGATTGCCAATTGTGCTAAATTAAAGACAGAGGTTATAGCTGAAGGCAACTTACACAGGGGATTGTGTTGACACCTTTAAGCTGACTTCTTTTTAGAATTCTAAGTCACATTGAAATGGAAAGGCTTGGGCAGATAGGGTCACTGCATTAATGATAAATCCACAAGCAACACGGCTTCCTAAAACCCAATACCATCCTAATCTTTATTCCTCCCCTTCAATGCAATCATAGAACAACAGCACAGGCTTAGTGTCTCCGCCTCTTTTCAAATGCTCCCTTACATGCATGTCATCTCCTTGAAGATTTTTAATCTTGTAAGAAGTGATAGAAAACTTTCCACTCCACCGCAGGTTCAAAAGCAGGTGCTTTTATGTTAAGGTCGTATGTGAAACCAATGGACTTCTTTAGAAAAATCACATGGTGTCAACTCAGACCCATGAGTTTCACAAAGGCATATTATATCGCACCTTTAAAAAGTATCTCTTTATAATAATGAATGCTTCTGACAGTACCCCTGGGGAAGAAAATTAGTCATGGTATCTGTCACAAAATAGAATTGTTCATGGGTAGAAACCAAACTAAGATACTGTAATTTAAATATTCACGGAAGTATTTACTTACTCTGTTTTCCCCTCCCCTTTATATTCCTTGCCCTGTGCCTATTTTCCCATGACTGGTATCTCCACACCACAGTAATGCTCTCATCTGACATTGCAAGCTCTGTATTGATTACACTTTTCTGGCTGTATTTTTAGCTGACACTTTGGAGTATCGTGGCTGAATTACACGATATTTTTGGTAGATTGGTTCACAATGTCCTTGTCTATTGCTTACCTCTCCAATTATCAATCGTTTTTGTTTTGTTTTGTTTTGCTGTGATGGTGTTCATTCAGACAGACATCATTCCTCCTCTTTACCTGTGAAAAAATTCCTTCTGAGTCAAGGGACATTCAGCATGGCACATATTATTAGTATTGTTATTTGAGTGGCAGCCGACCAACACTTAGAGAACAATTTATCTACTGGAATTGGACTACACATCACTAATGCACATGGCAGATTGATGGGGCAGCTTTAGTGGATGTATTCTTTATTAATGAGATTCAGTATGATTTGCTATAAAGGCTTTTACTGGGTAGTCCATTTCTGTCCCTCTCCCCCATCTCTTTTATCCCATATAATCTGTTGAACCATGTACCATGTTTTGAAAATGTGTTTCTCTGTTTTTATTTTAAATACCTAGGCTTTTTGAATAATTGAGCACAAGATAAATGGAGCGTATGTGTGTGCGTGCGCGCGCGCGCGCACACACACACACACACACACACACACCAGATTGGAATTGAAGAGTATCACAGATGATAGGAACTAAGGAAATGAATTAGAATCTGATGTTATTAAGAAGAAGTAAAAGTAAAATTATATGGAAAAGAAGAAAAAATCTAATAATAAAATTTGATATTTGAAATAATTTCTAGAGATGAACGACTGTGTCTATCGTTTTTTTAGGATTATTTATTTATTCATTATTTTTTTTTTTTATTGTTTAAAGTATTACAAATAGTAGTACATATGTCTCCTTTTTTCCAATTGACCTTCCCCCAGCCTCCCCTCCCCCCTACCGCCTCCTCCCCTCCCCCGCACATGCCCTCTATCTTAACAGGTAGTCTAAAGCACAATGATTTTTTTTTTCTAAATGGGATATTTTATTTGTATTGATCTGCTGAGAGTTTGGAGTTGCTGAGGTCTGGGGGCTTCAAACAGGGCTCAGTAAAAAATCCAGAGAAAATCACAAGCTACTCATCTTTTAACCCTTTGTTTAATTACCCAGAGGCCAATACGCAAAAGAGAATGGTTTACATTAATTACAATGAGTTTTTTCTAAAACACTTTAAAAGTAACATAAGGGTAAATTATTTCAGATTCTAGTCTCACCCTGATCAAACACTCACTCCTCTATAATTTCATACCTGGTGGGGGAGAAGGATAAAAAAGAAAACCACCCCTTTCTCCTGGGAGAAGAATCCATATGCACTCTGATCACTATAAAGACATTTCCTCATTATCTTGCGTTTCTTTTTAATTTCTCTATTACTGTTATTTTTTTAGTAGAAAAATATCACATCTCCCTCAAATTAAAGAAAATATTAGCCTCTGAAAGAATATTTATTTAAAATGATCTATGCAATGACTTACTTGGCAAGTGATTTCCAGTCCTGTTTTGTCATTTATCTTCTAAACAAATACTATTTCAATGGTATATTATAAAAGGCATTCAAGCAATTTTTAAAGTTTATGTGACAATCAAACATCAAGCATCCTAGGAGATTAAGTATCACTCTAGGAAAATTCTTAAAGGCTCAAGTTTCTCCATGCATTTTGGTTCCCTTTGAAAAAAGAGCTGGATAGAGAGTTACAATGACCACATTGAGCAGTATGTAAGAAAGAAGCACACTTTCCCATACAAAGTGTTACAGGTTATTGTGGGCCCAGCCTTTCCCAGGATCCTCAAACCAATACAAAGCTGAAACTTAAATAGCATTTACACCACAGAGTGGAAAACACATTGCTCTCTAGAAGGAAAGTCAAGCCACACAGCATATTTCTTTAAAAAATCATTTTAGACTGTTATCTCGTGTGTGTGTGTGTGTGTGTGTGTGTGTGGTGGAGGTGGTGGTGGTAGTAGTAGTAGATATTATTCATTATTTCTTTCTCTGTTTACTTTTAGCTTAAATGTCATGGCATGTTCACAGAAAGTATGCATTTCCATGAAAAGAATAAAAATGTAGCAGCTCCTATGCCAAAAGGGAGACCTTGCAGGGTAGTTCCATGAACATATCTGGAAATGGATTTGTAATATCACATGCTGTGCCAGCCTGTTTCCTTTTCCCTCGGGACACCGAATGACAGTGCACTAAGTGAGGTGATGCAATCCGATTAGACAAATGTTGTAAAACTTGCTATGCACAAGAGATAGCTTCTCTGCTCTTGGAAGCCAGTTTAATAATTAAGAGTAAAATGACCAATTACTGCATTTTTTCATTTGTTCATATGCCAAAATTCTCTCAGCCCTTGTATAATTTTAACTGTTTTAGCAGACGAAAACAAAAATATGTGTACATGGAGAAAATGACAGAATGATAAAATAAGAAATATACCGTTGATGACTGAATACACACATCATTTCCAAATGCTTAAAGCAAATAATCCCATTTCTTTCCTTGTGTTGGTTTCTATCCAAAATGAAGGTAAAATATTTTTGGACATGGTGCCCTATGTCATTATTAAAATAAACACACTGTGTGATGAAGATAAAGGTAATAAAGACAATGGCAGTAAAAGCAATACTAGTAATAATAATAACAGCTACCGATTCTAACAAGCTATACTTGTTGGCTAGTCCACTAGTTGACCCACATGTGTTGCACCATTTTTTTTCTCTTAATGCAACAAAATGCATATTATTTCTAATTGAAAAATGATTAAACTTAACTTTAAAAATTAAGGCACATTTTATGGGTCTCACTGAAGCTAGGAGGTAAAAGAAACTGATCCCACCTTTTGCCCAGACACCAGGATTCTCTCACTACCCAGTTACACTCCCCTGTACCCCCACAAATACTGTTCTTCCCAATTTCCATTTTATTATTGGGCAATAATCTACAGGGTTTTGGGATACTCAAGTACAGAAATGATGTCCAATGTGTATTAATTAGAAAATGATATCTCCATCATTGCAAAAAGACCATAAGTGAATATTACCAATGCTAATAGTTACATCTACCCATTGTCAGAACATATTTTAAAAATGTCAAGTGTTTTGTGGGCCTACCTCTGCCTTTTACCATGATTCTCAGATTCTAGGACTAAGACTGTTATCTTTGCCCTAAACTGGAAAGTGTCTACGAATGCGGATCGTGTAGCCTCTTAGAATTAAGATCACTGATTCTACTAGCTGGGCACAGAGGCACAGACCTCCAGGCACTTGTTCATTTGCTGTGATTAATCTATATGCTTGCCCCACTCTGGATAAATATTTATTTAAAAATATTTCTCCAATCTTAAAATGTGTGCATAACCTTTAGGGTCTTAAAAAGTGTTTCACATTTCTATAAAATCAATCAACCTTATACCTACAAATTATCAAACACAAAACATAAAATTCTTACAAATCACAAAGCATTGGAAGCCTAAGAAACATCACAGACTCTAAAATGTGCAAAACCTTTGTCACCAAAGCCCTCCTTCTGCTGTCTTTCCCATCTGTTATTGGAATGCCATGCTTTTATCTTGCTCTCACACCTCACATCCAATCTATCACCAAATACTGTCATCTCTACCTTTAAAATGTCTCTCCAATTCCACCACACACTTCCCCACCCAGTACTGCTGCTTTGGTCCATGCCACCGTCTTCCCTCCGAACCATTATTCTTATAACCTCACAACCGAAGTCCCTTGCCCTTGATGCTCCACACAGCAACCGGAATGATCTGCCTTCTACTTACAGAAGTCACATTACAGCATTCTTCCTCTCCAAACTGAGTGACTTCTCATCTCAGTTGAGTGACAGCCAGTGACTGCCATGACCTGACAAGATCTGACCCCATTTGTTCTGACCTGATCTTCTAACCCTCTCTGCTCATTTTCTACCTCCAGCCACATGACCTTGCATTTCCTCCAACATTCCAGGAATACTCACTCCCACCTAGGACCTCTTCCCTGGACATTCCTCTTCCTGGACATTTGTCATCTGGACATCTGCATGGTTCTTTCCTTGCTTACTTCAGGTCTTTACTCAAATGTCACATCCTCACTGAGCCTTTTCTTCACCAAACCTATCAAAAGTTAAACTCTCTCCCCATCCCTGACTCCCATTCCCTAGTTTAGTTTTCTTCATAAAAACTCATCACATTTTAACCTATGATATACTTTACTTGTTTGTTTATTGTCTGTCTCCCTAACCCCACCCTCACCAGTTGTAAATCCTACAAAGGCAAGCAAACATCATTTACTCTTTTGTTCATTGCTTTATCCTAAGTACCTACAATGCCTGATGTATAATAAATTGTGAAAAAATGCATAACTTTGTATGGAAACAAAAGAGCTATACAACACCTATAAACCTCAGCCTAATAGAAAATTAAGAAGTCTCCTTGGTAATGCTTATCTTCATTGTTGAACCACTTAATTTCTTATTCAAAAGTCAGGATATGCTGAGTGGTACACTTAGCTTCCAATCAAAGACTAAAATGCAATTTACTAATTAAAGTAATGGATTTTAAATGCTGGTCTTTTTCTTTTTAAAGCATCTTCCTTGTACAGTTTATCAAAAGTGCTTTTCAAAATAGAGTTATTTTTCCCCCTGCTTCCTGGAAGGCTGGTTATATTCATATTCTAGCATGGACATGAATATTCTGTCATCCATTTCCAAATATGAATGTTTTTAAGAATAACTTTCAACCAGAGACATGTGTTTTGAGCAGAGATTCATTTGGGGAGGGAGCTTGATTTTCCTTTTATCTATTCATGATTAAAATTAATTTCAAGGTGACCCATAAATTTAGGATGACGATGTTTTCTCCAGGCTACCTCAAAGTTGGACAGAGACCTTGGAGCTATTTCATTAGCATGCTCAGTCTCTACTCCAGCAGCTTCATTTGTTACATTAGACGTGTTCTCTGAGCCATACTGCATTTTTAGTAGTTTTTTTAAAAAAATCCCCTGACTCATCGTCTTGCTCCATAATAATTCCTTTCCCTTCTCTGGGTTTTTAAACATCTTACAAAGGCCATGTTTAAAGATTGAGAATATCTTCTGATAGCCTGCAGAGTATAAGAAACAGCCCTAGATGGAAAACTATAGCTCAATTGATTTATAACCATCTCTAAATATTTAACACTACTTCTAAAAGAGACATTACCTTAAATTTTCCAATGGGCTTCTTTTCAATCATTCACGTTGTCAAACATTCGGATGTTTAGAATGTCCATTCTTTGCTGCGATTTCTTCAGCATAAAAAGAGCTTAATTCTGATGCTGACTGACAGCCCATGTGGGGTTATGTTCTGAAAAGCCCCTCCTCTTGCCAACATCTGTCTATTTCAGCTACGGAACAGACACTGAGCTTCTTAAAATGAAAAGGTCAATGCTAGGTCTGGGATGTAATTAAAGTGGAAACAAGCAAAAGTGTAAACAGCTCTCAAAAAAGCTCCATGAAAAGAAGCAGGAGCCTTACCTTAACCTGAGCCATTAAAGGTCCCTCCACAGGTGGCCTCTACTCTGTCCTGGCAGGTGACTGGATGAAAAGCCTAAAATCACCCCTATTCCAAATATAGACGCAATGGGTATTGTCAATAGATGAATGCTGGTTTGTATTAAATATCTTAGCACTGAAGTGACCCTTACTGAAAACAACAGGCCAGGGACAGGCTTCGTTTTGATTTACAAGGTGAAATGGCACAACAACCAAAATGGACAAATGTCGTGCCCTTAGGCTTAGTGGAGAAAGTTAATATTTATGAGCATAAGTGGTGTCCTTAGATATATGCTCATTAATATTAACTTTCCCCACCAGCACTGGAAAAAATAGAACACTTTTAATAAATCAATTCATTTAGGATCAGCCTGCTACATTTGGCTTCTGGCTTAATAAAGAGCAGTTAGTGAGGGATGGACAAGATGAGTTATTGAATTCTCTCTTCTAATCATATGGTTCTATGATTAAAAATCTCCCCATGCATTTGCTATTGCAACCAATATTACTCCAATACCTAGATATCTTGTTTAGTTTGGGGGAAAAAAGAAAATTCAGATGCACAATTTTCACATAAAAACAAGCGAAGCAGCTTGTGGTCCTCTGAAATGACTAATAGAAAAGTGATTGGAATTAATCACAAACACAAGAGGAAGCTGAAATTAGAGAGGTTTGTTAAAATACTGTCTGCTGTTTAATCTCGCCCACTTATCAGCACATTAACCTTGTTTTCTCTGCCTAAGCACTGAGTCCTACAGCAAAATTAGGTCAGAAATTCACATCAGATCAGATCAGCTGATTCATTCCAGCAAGACCCTGACATGCAGCAGATTTGAGTTTAGTTCTACATACAAGTATGGTTGAAGGCTTTTAGGGTTTGTTTTCTGTGCTCTAAGCATAGGAACTATAGCTAACTGTATGGTATTTCTAAAAGTTGACGAAGTTGTGTTTCTGAATGCTGGTTCATTTAACTGTCCTCACTTAACCTGAGTAATGGTGCTTTACCATTTCTTTTGATACACAAATAGGGTCTTTTATTTTTCTGCATGCCTCCAATTAACACAAACCCGATGATATTATCTATTTGTGACCAAAGTAGCTATTCATGCCCCACTGAATGAATACATCTAAAATGCACTTGAATAAGTTTCCCCCCCACCCCGATAAATTCTCTGTAACAATGAGTATGATTCTAGAAGCCATCACTATCTAAAGAAGATTTATACCACTGTTAACATCGTTCACCCGAGCTCTTTGTAACTGTGTTTTTGAGTAATCACTTAAAATATTAACCAATTCAAACCTTGGTATCATAAAAATTGACTTTTTAGGTAGTAATGTTTTAATAAAGAATAAGTATTTTTATGTTTACTTCTTTTCCTTTATGGTCTGACCAATGGACTCTAGTCATCCTTTGTTTCTCTTGAATAAAGGAAATACTGAAACCTTCTAATATAAATAGCTTCAAAGTATCCATACTAATATACAAGTGCATGTATATTTAAAGGAGCTGTACATAATCTAATTCCATTTCTGACTGTCACTTTTAAAGAGGAAATATAACCCCATATAGATCCCTTGAGGGTATCCACAGGGAATAGAGACATTCCTAATCAGCCTAAGTAGTCCTTTGTGTCAGAACCACTTTGCTAAAGTCAAGAGCTGTCTTCCAGACTTGCAATGTTTGAGAGAATTTCACTAATGTAGCATTTGTTTCATTAGAAAAATTAAATGCAGCACCTCCCTATATTAGAAAACATACTCAGAAAGACATGTACTGGGAACAAATTTTATAGCTATTTTTTAAGAGGTTTTTTTTTGTATTTTTATTGTCTTTTTATTTTTTAATATATATTTATTTTCTTTTCATAAAGGAAGGAAGAGGGAAGGAGAAATAGAAACATCAATGATGAGAGAGAATCATTGATCGGCTGCCTCCTGCACACCTGCTACTGTGGATCCAGCCTGTAACCCAGGCATGTGCCCTGACCAGGAATCAAACCATGACCTGGTTGATAGGTCGATGATCAAACACTGAAACACACTGACTGGGCTCCATATTTTTAAAATTTTATTCAATTTATTGGGGTTGACATTGGTTAATAAAGTTAGGAAAATCTTGTCTACCTCCCTCCACCCCTCTTTTCCTTTGCTAACCACCATATAGTTTTTAAGATACTATGGCACATGGTAAAATGAAACAGTGAAGAGACTAGTTTCAGCTTCCAGAAAGAAAAACTTACTTTAAAGGAAACCTCAAACTTAAGCATGTTTTGGTATACCAGATGGTCTTTTGATTGCCCATCCTCCTCAGTGAACATCCTTATTTGATAATGTAAACAAGGTGTTACCTGTAAATAGTGAACCTCTACATCAGGCCTTATGTTCACAGGTGCACACAGATATTGCCTTACAGGTTGTTTGTGGCCAGACTCTGTTCTCATTGGCCAGTTGCTTCCTTTTTAATGGCTGGTGCTTGTGCTGAGTTAATGGTTTAATATACCCATCTTCCCTTTTTCTTAAACATCCCTTTTCACCCAGACACATCCAACAAACCAGGGTTTTGTAACCCATCTAAAAGGAGCTCACTTGTTTGAAGCTGTACATTATGTGTATTTGTTTTCGTATAGGCTTTTAATAAAAAGTAATCTCATTTAACAGTGCCTGCACAAAGCCATTAGGATTTAAAATAGCAGAAATGATGAGCTATTGAAACAAGTTTTTATTCTCCATTAACTTTTCTCTTTTAAGCCTTTCTCTCTCTTTCTCGCCAATTTTTATTTGGAGTTTTTAAGAAAAATACTAACAGTGTCTTATTTATTTAGAATTTTTCACTCACAAGACTTTTTGGTAAAATCTCATTTGAGAAGTGAAAGTGAAGAAACAAGAAAGTTCAAATTGACATTTGGCTCAAATCAGTTCAGAAATAAGGAATTGGGTTTAGAAAGCCTAAGTGACTTAGAACACTGAGGATATTCTTTTTTAAAACATATACTTTTTATTGATTTCAGAGAGGAAGGTAGAGGGAGAGAGAGATAGAAACATCAATGATGAGAGAGAATCGTTGATTAGCTGCCTCTTGCATGCATGCCACTGGGGATCCAGCCAGAAACCCGGGTATGTGCCCCTGACTGGAATCAAACCTGGAACCCTTTAGTCCACAGGCTGACACTCTATCCACTGAGCCAAACCAGCTATGGCAGGATATTCTTTTTCTAAGAGCTCAGTGTTCTAAGCTTCTCAGCTTCAGCACAAAAGGCATTTCAGCACATATGTGATCCAGAAGGTCAATCATACAAAATCCTATTTCCATTTTTTAAGCAATCCTTGGCAGTCTGCACATTTCTGAAATTGCAACTGGCATATATCACAGAGAATTATCATCAATGCCTTTTCAAGGTCAAACATGCCCATCCTTACATTTCCAGCATTTGTATCCTATATATTAAATCATACTACATACTAAAGAAGGCATTTGCAGACATGATAAAGAATTTTAATTGATTAGACTGTGTTCATTAACGTCACATTGAATTTCCTCTACAACTTGACATAAATTGCATGTTAAAAATATTAAAATACCTGTGGAATTTAGATGAGGGTATCTGCTTCTGTTGTCATCCCTGAAACCCTAAAATGCCTGTGTGACCAGAATCTTGTTATGGGGTTTTAAAAAATATTAAAAATAAATTTCTTATTGGGAATGTTGAAGCAATTCTAAAAATGTACTGTGAAGATTTCTATAATATAGCAGATTATTATATATTTTAACATATTATTTTATGCCAGAACCTCAGGATACTGGTCACCATATGAACAAAATTAAATTGAATTTGGACATTGCAATGGCTACTGAGATGGGACAACTTGAGTACACACCGCCAGGCCTGTTAAAAAACATGCACTTTAGTCTTCTCCTCCTGTCCAATCACCAAACATTTGGCTCCTTTGACATTTTTCTCTGCAAACCCTCCCCCAATGATTCCAGAGACTGCTATGTCCTCATGCTGTACATGGGTTCTGCTTTTAAAAATGAAAGACATTTTAAAAATCTCCACAATTTAAGAGGCTTTACTAGTATTTTTTTCCCTTCCAAAGATATTTGCACTTTGAATTAGGCTTCCAGAAAAATATTTGAGGGAGATTATAGGAAACCATGGGAAGAGGTATTGATAGCAAAACACTACAGCATCCTTCAATTCCAGGCACATAGAACAAGTATGAGTACAATAATAAAATGGTGTTTGGTATATGATGAGCCAGGTGTGGGGCCTTTCTATGCAGGGTTACTCATTCGTGTATTCATCAGTCATCCACATATTGTGACATCCCTTCTCCCACAATGGCCAAATAGCCTATGCTCCTATCTGAGATACTATAGATCCCATCCTTTCCCAGCTACTCAAAGACATAATTACAATAATTTTCCTTTCCTCTCATAAATATTTAGTGTTTCCCTTTCTATTGCCATATTAGTATTTTAAATAAGGTGTTTTTCTTCTCTTGTTAAAGAAAAAACACTGGAAAAATTAGCTTTCACCATAAACCCCACTTTCTTCTTCAACTACCCTTCATGTTTTTTAAATATTTTTGAACTCAGTCTTCAAGGTAGTTCTTCATATTTTGTTTAAATTCCTTTCTTCCCACTTTTTCATGAACACAATCCCAGTATGATTTTCCCCCCAGTCCTCCAAAGAAATTGCTCCAATCAACAACACCAATGTGGTAAAAGGCAGTGGTCAATTATCAGGCCTCAACATATTTAGTCTATCTGTTACATCACACACACACTCTCTTCTTTAATCACTTTTGTCATTTTACTCAGAAATGTCACTCCTTTGTGGTTCTTCTCCTCTCCACTGGCTGTTCTTACTGGATTCTTCTACTGTTCCTTTCAAGTAAGCAGTCAAGTGGCCCAAGGAACAATTTCTATTGTTTTTATCCTTATCTAATTTTTGGTCCTAGGTATTCTCAACTAGGCTCATGCTTGTTAGCTCTTTTGAATATGATGCTTATACACCAGCTTTGATCTCCATCATAAATCCTGGATCCAACTGCCTATTTAGAATTCTCCACTTGGATATCTAAAAAGGCTTACAAAATTGGCTTGCCAGAGCTGAGCTCCTATTTCCCCACCATTTAACCCAAACTTACTTCTCTTCTAGTTCTGATTATTTTATTAAGTGGAACA
Source organism: Myotis yumanensis (assembly GCF_028538775.1). Taxonomy (NCBI): domain Eukaryota; kingdom Metazoa; phylum Chordata; class Mammalia; order Chiroptera; family Vespertilionidae; genus Myotis; species Myotis yumanensis. The sequence continues at coordinate 26,492,026 of NW_027223759.1, read as the reverse complement.
TCATTCTTCTAATTGTTCAAGGGGGAAAAAGCACAATGTAGCAAAGTCAAAAAACAAACAAACAAACTTGAGAACCATCTTTAATTTCTTTCTCTTCCTGAATACCTACATCTCATCAATTAGAAAATTCTGATGATGCCCATAATTTGATCATTTTATGTCACCTAGTTCAAACCATCATCATTTCTCACCCAAATTATTGCAAAGGCGTTCTCTTTGGATTTATTGCATTCACCAATGCCCCACCCATCTATTCAATGCAAAGAAAACAATAATCCTTGAAAAACATTCAGTTAGGTCATGTTACACCTCTGCTAAAAACTTCTATGAATGTTTTTCTCCTTCAAAATAAAACATAAAAGTTTATAAGGCCACATTAGCTGGTGGCCCACTACCAGTCTGAACTTACATCCTTCCAATCATTGCCTTGGTCCATACATTTTACCTTGTTCCCTTCATGGAATACATTGAACTCTGCTTAGAATTCTCTTCCAACAGGTAGTTATAAGGCTAGCATCTCTGGCAGTACACTTCTCATAAACGTTATTTGTAATTAAATAATCGAAGTGGTGCGCCCTTACATGGCTTCTTTATAAGAATGAACAGTTCCTTAAAATAATATTTTATTTTCCTAAATATCATAATGTTCACAGAGAGTAAGCAAAAGCATTAATGCTAAATTTGATTTTTTTAAATCCATTAACTATCAAAATAGCTTCACTATTATGATTCATTTATTCAGCTAATAGATATGAATTAATTACCTAAATTCTGCATCTATACACTTAGTAAGTGGTCTCCATTGAAGAAATAGAACTCCATCAAACACATGTCTCTACCTGTACCCCTTAAAACACACACACACACACACACACACACACACACATACACACACACACACAGTAATATTCTTTTGAAAAATGAAAAGATGTCTATATTTCTTTTGGTCACAGTGCCCTAGGAAACTTAGCCTTACTTTGAAAGCTGCAATCTAGTGCTCCCTGACTTGTAGCTGGTAGGTTTTGCAGCACAAAAGTAATTTCATTTGAACAAACCTTGGATACTTGGTAGCAGGTGAGAGCTATAATAATCATAAAATTCTATACAGAGCGCACACACTGAGTGTTTTACTGGTCTTCAGAGGCTCACGTAATTCTAAACAATGATGAGTCTTTTTATCATCTAGAGATAAGATGAACTCTATCATAAGGTAAGAACTTTAAACAGAACCTGTTAAAGGTGAGAATTGTCATCAAGCATCAGCTATTGAAGTGTTGTGAGTTCTCTTGGGCTTTAATCAAGAGACTGCTCAGTATGAATTTTTATTTAGAAGAAACTGGATTATCTCCCCATCCCATCTGCATATCCGCAAGCACAACACTCAAATTAATAACTTTTGGTAACTCATGAGGTTCCTGTCAGTAGGATGGATTATGCTTTTGTCATAGCTGAGGAGCCATTTTACTTTGTCTCATAGAGTCTACCTTTGAAAGTCCCTTTCTCAACCAGGTGATGACATCACAGCCTTTACACAACTCACAGCTTTTCTCCCGTGTACAAAACTCAGAACACTTTTATTTATATTTACCGTTTTATTGCTTCTTCTTGTCTTCGTCGTTTTTCATTCTTTTCCTTCAAGTAGGCCAGGTTTGTTTCATTCCTCAAGCGATCATTCTCTCTAGCGATGTCCGATGCATTCTGAATAACCAAGCCATCATAGGCCTTCATCCCCATATCCTCAATATACTGGAGAAATGTGTCCAAAGGGTCTTCCTCAGGATTAGAATTCATCATCTTGGAAGATCTCATGTAAAAAGGAACACTCCCTGCAGCATGAGAAGACATGGGGACACAAGGTTCTGTTTATTGTCTTTAATATCATCTCAGCCCCCAAACTCCAATGATTATGGTAGAATCAATTTGGAGACAATGATTCATTAGAAATTATAAACCATCAGAATATTTGATTATAAATATGAAATGAATGTTGCCTGAGTAGCAAACAGTTCCTCAAAGTAACCAACTTAGCAGGAAAAACAACAAAGGTTTTGCACTGAAAGGTAACATAAGGCTACAAATATAGTGAAGTACCTGAAGATAAACAATTGCTTTATGTAATTAGAGTCATATCTTTCTTTCACAAAAATGTGTTTGTATACCAACAAGACATAGATGAACAAAGCTTCATTTATTTCTGATCACCGTAAAAACTTTACTGTTCAATTTAAAATAAAATTATACAATTATTTGGAAGAAACACTTTTATCATGTGTGTTTTCCTTACATTTTAAATTAAGTTTACTTGAATCTGAACTATCCAAGAAAAATATAGAAGTCATCAAAGATATACACATTTCTAATATAATTTGTCTTGGCAACAATTCCTTTTGATGCTCATTATTTTTCAAAATGGTTCTCTATGATGGCCTGATATGACAACTCACAAGGCCCATGTTAATCCTGACCAGTCTCGAAATTCAAGCAGTGACAACTGTGATTATCATCTCTACATGAAGGTTTGAAAACCTCGGCCACAGAAAGGATTACTGAAAACCAAAATCAAATCAAGACAACAACATAGGACTTTGAACCAATATATATTACGCTTAGTTATAAAATGATAGGAATAAGCTCTCCTATCACTTGCTAATGTGAAGACTAAGAGACATGATGGCTGTAAAGAACTTAGCATGGAGTTAAACAATAGTAAACATTTAATAATGTTAGCTAATTTTATTCTAATAAAAATGTAGGAGGAAGATTGGCAGCAATAGCAATTTCAAATGTACATATGAGTATAGATGAATGAGTTGGTGGCTGACCAGCTATGCAAATCATCATGCCTTGAAGATAAGGTATCCAATGAATCACAGAAATCAATAAAGCCAGGGAATGGAGAAATTATGCTTTAATCAATCAAAAACAGAACTTAAGTTTAATTAATTACATGCAAGGTAAGTATTCTACCTTTCTAGCTTAATAAAGCTTAATGTCCTCAATTTCATATTCATTGTAGTATAGGAAATTGGTGTCATTGAGTCAGATTAAAAAATCTAAAGCAAAAAAATCAATTAACAGGGGGAAAGTTGGCCATTTAAAAATTATATGTTATCTTTACATCTTTTTACTTTCTTCAAAAGGCTACAAAATATTTGTAAAACATCAGTCCAACTATCTAATGCTGAAGTCATAGACTTTTATTTCTGCCATTACAAATCATTTTTATTCTGATTTTTTTAGAAATATAATCATGTTCCATAACCTGGATTGTAGCTATGGAAACTTCACTTCTTATCACAGTTTATTAGCATTTTAGCTGCCAGTCAATCCATATGTTATTTGAAACTTACATTGAATTTAATGATATAGTCTCTAATTTCTATGAAGTTGTTGAATCTAGAGAATAGAAGAGCTATTGGTTGATTCATGATTTTTTATGTTAAGTTTTACTATGTTTGATTTGGTTTTAAGCCATAATGGGCTAGCAAATAAAATGGTCTTTTAATTCCAACTATCTAACATAATTGTATTTTAATATCAGTCCATCAGATTAGATGCTTAAATGGTGGACACACAGAATAATAGAAAATTACTGCTACAAATGATTGCAATTTTCAGGGAAAAATACAAGAACATGTTTCTCAGGGAGTTAAAGCATAGCCATTATTGAAAATTCACTTCTACCAAGGACTTCAGCACTTGGTGTGCCTGGATAAAAAAAGGTATGCATAACATTATGGAATTAATTCTACCATAGTTAAGCAAACCAAGTGAGTATTACAAGAATGCTATACATAATGCCCTCAGGGTAGAAGATGATCACTCCCACGCTGCCCTCGAACAAAATTATATATTTCTTATTGTGTAAGGAATTATCTAGAGGTTTTTATTTCTTCCCTTAAATTTTCTTCACAATGCAAATGACAGCAGTGATTCTTCATACAGATTATATATACTATACATCAACAGGGTTAATTGTGTACCTCTGAAAATTAGTTATCTTCCTAAGTGGCCTTTCAAATTGACTGGAGTTTAAATTATGTTTATCCTGAGAAAATATTACATAATAGTATCATGAAATATTTATACTATGGAAAGTTGTATTATAAGATTTTTTTAATTGAGATGAACATTTGGGGGATGAAAATCAAACATAAAATCTAGTAAAACTTTAGAGTAATGAAAATTGAATCAATGTTTGTGAGAAGGCATACATCATCTAATTCTAGAGAAGTATTTGATTCTACGATAATTCATTTATTCAAGTATGTGTTGAACACCTGTTGTGAGTCAACCACTGATAAAAGCAGAATTGTCTTCCGCTATACTTTCACACTACAGTATAGGGACTCAATGAATGAACAATTTCAATACAGTGGGACAAGGGCACCAATTTAGGTGGCAGTACTGATATTTACTAGTTTGCCATGGTGTATGGTCACTATTTTTGAGAATGCACAACAAAAACCTTTTCAACAATTACATCTAGTGTTCAAAAATAAAAATTAAAATTAAAAATGAATTTGGACCCTACCAATGTTTAAGCATCACAATCACACTTTTCTTTTCCCTTCTCTGCATGTAAAACCTAGTTGGAATGTAAGGAGGGTGGGCAGTGAGGCAGTGCTGAAAAGTTGAGCAGCATGGCCTGAAAATACCAACTAGACTACCTCTAGATCTCTGACTTAGTGCAAGCTAATTCAGCTCTTTAAGCTTTAGTTTCCACGTTTTGTAAATTGTGGAGGAATAACACTTACCTCCTTACATTATTGTGAGGATTCAGTTAAAAAATGCATGTAAGTGTTCAAGAAATGTGACCATAATTATTAGATATTTTTCACAATTCTTAACCAAAATTGTGTTTAGTAATAAACACAATAAACATATTTTTACTTTGAAACTTTAGTCAATAGAATGTTTAGTGCAGTTCAACTTTCTTAGTTACAGATATACATATGGAGGCCTTGAAAGGCCTTAGCTGATTTGCTCACTAACCAAATACATGTAGACAGACCACTTATCCATTCTGCCCCATTTTCCACGTCAAGAAAATAAGAATCTGTGGGCACTTGAACCACAAAACTCATCCCATCTTTCAAACATTTAGCCTCCACCTTTTCAAGTTAAAAGGTGTTTCCCATGTCTTTGAACTCTGAATGAGCAGATTCATGGCTTCACTAAAGAAAAGTGAACCAAATGTTAAGTATCTACCTCATTAAAACTGCTACAATTTCCCTGAAATGAGAACCCAACAGACAAGTAGGGTCATAAATCTGTTTATCTTTCAAAAAGTTATATTTATGGAAAGATAGATATTAAATAAGGTATGTTGTCTTTACCACTAAAAACTTGGCTGCATTTTGACTGCTGGTTATTAAATCAAGTTCATTTCTGGCTTTTAAATGAAAATTCTATGTACAAGTATTTTATGAAGGTGTGACTTGGGCATCTAACTCCTAACGTCAGCAACTTAGAAAACCATACTTAAAAAGCAAATGGATCCCTTTCTTCAGATAGCATCTTCAGATATAACACAATCAGTCAGTCAATCAATCAATCGATCTACCATACTAGACCTCAAATTATTTCATGGGATATTTGTGACAACAGAGTGGGCAAGATTCAAGGAAATGGCTTGAATTTCTACATTCAGCCCTTTTATTTGAACTAGTACATGTCTGCAGCCAATTCTGCTCACAACAAATTAGACATTTTAGCACCCCCTAGAGTACTGGTTGAAAGCTGACGTCTGTAGTCATCATCCACAGGGCACATGTTTTCTTTGGAATGTGCAACATTGATTCAAATAGTGTAAGATTTTTTGTGTGTTATTTTTTTTTTTTTGGAAGTTGTGGGCAATATTTAAAATTAGTGTCAGTGACTCTCCTGGGAAAGCACCTAAAATGACAAAGATCAGAATTCCCATACAAATCACAGATAACTTCACATCTTCACTTTGCTCTTTTTTCCAGTTATAGTCTGCATTTGTAAGATTCCTTTCATTTAATTTCTGAATTACTCTATTTAGAATCACTGCCATTCTCATAAAAGCTACAGATGTGGGCTTAAGCACAACAGGCTCAGTTTTTATTTTATTTTATTATTTCACGTTTGTATTTCCTGTTGACCACACCCTTCCTAAACAAAACTTTGTATGATATCGTGACACTTTCCAAAATTTGAAATGTCACTCTACTCAGCTAAGATATATCAGTTTACACTGGCTGGACTAAGGTTATATTAAAAACACTAAACATTTTACTTTTTTATTGAATTAACCATTTCTTTTTCTTTTTGTGTAAAACCATCACTATACCTTTCAATGCTGAGCAGAGAGCTGTAATCAAACTATCTAGAACATATACATGTGGAACATAAAATAAACATAAGGATATCTAAATGGAACCTATGGAAACATAAAAAATCAGTTATTTTATTCTCTTTCTTTAGCCACTATCTGCATCCAAGGGAACTCAAGAAGCTAAGACACTAGATGATTTTGAGCATTAAAGAAAAAAACTAGGAGCATATTTTTGAAAAATCAGTGCATGCAAAAACTTAAAGATTATGCATGATAATGGGTTATTTCCTTTGTAGATTAAGGAATCACTTTTTTGTGGCCTCAATTTACCAAAACATATTTAATGTGCCACTAACTGATGTCAAGATTGGCTTCCTCATAGTGCAGAAGATGTTTTACTAATTACAGGCTTTTGTTAAAGATGTGCAAAAGGGTCAAATAAATATTAAGATTTTTAAATATTTTTCTCCTAAAATTCAGAACCAATTCCTCTGTCAGTGTAATTTTATGTATTGTGAGATCAACCACTCTTGCTCCATAAGGACAGGCTTAGAGAGCTGTGTACACTCACTTCTCAGAGTGTGTACACCACCATTCACCACCATTTACCAAAAGCAGGCTCCTAGTACATCAGTATCATCTGTGAATTGGTCCACTGATCCCCAAGGGTGCTGGTTCTTTTTTTCTTCTTAAAGTGTTTACTTGGAATTTATGAAATTGAGTGGCTCTCTGTCTAAAACTTTGGTTTTCCAAGACAATAAGTTATAAAATCTCCACTAATCCAGTCATGTTTCACATCCACTAACTGGTAGAGGGAGAAAAACCACTTGTTTGGGGAGAGAACTGCTCTCCAATTCTTTGAGTTCTATGAAAAGCTTCTTCAATTTAAGGGCACAATGAACCCTATAAGTTAATATGATAGCTAAAATAAGGTGAAGTTTATGTTGTGCTATTATTATAATGCTATTATGTTTTATTACAAAAACAAGATACATACACGGAATAAATTTCCTGGCAGAAAGCCTAGACATTTTACTTCCATTTCACATTTATGTGTTATATTTTATTTGCACAAGATAAAGTTTTCTGGTCTCCACCTCTTAGTGATTTCTGAAGTTTCCAAACCACACCTGTCTCAATGCTGTGAAGAAGTTATTACAATTTGAGTTATTAAAATTTGACTTTCCCTCCCACTCCCATAACTGAATCTTCTTTGAGATAAAGAATCTTACTTTGCCCAATAGTGCAAATTCATCCAAATAAAAGTTTTTCCAGGCAATTTTGAATGTATCTTTTGTTCATTAGGAGATAAAGACCTTTACAATTTTTGCATGTACTCAAACCAAGTTAAAAACACATTGTGAAAATATTACAAATGTTTAAATAATCAGGATACATATACATATGTAAATATGTATGCAAATGAATTTCTAAAATTTGCTGACTTCACATAAAACAAAATCAACCGACTAGATTGCCTGCTTATAATCTATAACCATGTAAACCATGTCAAAATTATTTTTCTGCTCAAATCTTATAACCTGTCAAAATTATGTCCTGTAATTTCACTTTGACTGTGCTTGAAATCCTACCCTCAACCCCACAAACTGCCACACTCATTTTCTCATTCTCACTGTCACCAAAATGCAGCTGTTCTGCCCACAATGGGAAATGTTAGAGTTAAAACCAAGAGAGCTTGTGGAAGTAACTACAAAAACACGGATTGCTTTTTTCTCAGAAAGCAGATTCTTTGTAGTGAGTTTTTTACCACTGTCTCCCTTCCCAAAATGGGTAAAATGAGCATAGATGACGTTAATGCAGGAGCATCATAAATTGGAAATTCCTTCAGGTTGTCATGGTGAAACTTGTCCATCGTTTAAAGATTGCACATTTCCAGGAATAGTAAGGATTCCTGTGAAATGTCAATGGCCGAGACACTTTGTTGAGACTTCAGCCAAATGTTTCCAGATGCATGCAAGGCAGTATTTGCTAAGTAGATATAGTCAGTATAATAAATTGCTGACTGGAGCTACAATGCACATAATCTAATTGAATTGGGAGTCTATGACTAATTTCTTGTTTCGAACAATAGCCAGTCTTCTGGTGTATAGGATTTCTACATATCCCCCTCTAAACTTTGCAGAGGTTTCAAGTCCTTGGGCTTCTCTATAGTTCCTTGTGAAGTTGTAATATTTTTCTCAGGTCTGTTTTCATTAATTTTCAGAAGTGTCAATTTCCTTCACAGAGTTCCCTTCTTTTCTGAGTTGGCAAACATATGTTGCACTTTCCATAGAAAAATACAATAATTTCAGAATGGGAAGCTCACATGTTCTCATATTAATTAGCTTACCACTTGGCAATATAGAAAGCAAACTGGAGCATTGTTTTAAATGTGAAGAATTAGGAAAGGAGTTGATTTTCACTCTTGTTCTACAGTTATTATTCCACACCACTTGGTTATTAATTTTTGCATCTTAAAGGGACCAAAACTACATTGTGTAAACTCTCCAGTTGGATTTCCTTATTCCTTGCCTATATTTAGAAAGAAAAATCCAGTTCTATGTTAGCAAAGCAACTTTAAATGTTTCTCAAAAACATTTATGTCTAGTCAGTTAGGAAAAAGCAGTTTCAGCTTTAGTGTGTGTCTAATAGTTTCTCTAATTTTTACTTGGTACAGTGTCTTTTTGAGAAAATAAATTTGGTCTGACACAAATATGCCAAGATACTGTTGTAAAATATTTATGATAAGGAATAGCAGATAAATAGCCAGCATGCACATGTTAATGTCAATTAATACCCTTGAAAATATTTTCCATGCTTTTAATAATTCAACATGGCTTATTTTACTAATGAATTTCTAGTTTAACCATTTCTGTGGTCATGTAACTAAGTGGGCAAGAGGGTACAAAATAGCCTCTGGCTCATTAAAGCCCTGGATGCCTTTGCTGTGGCTTTATTTCTGCTCCACCTAATAAGACATGCAAACTTCAGCATTAAGTATCCCCAGCTAAAATCCATCCCATTTCATAACCAGATTGCTTGGTGTACTTAGTGCTGAATTCAATTAGCATGCTTAGAGAATCTGAAAAATGAGATACATACCAAAATGTAAGTCCCCAGGGAGAGTTAAGTGCAACAATCAGTAGGTGACTTGTGTCTGTCAGAGCCCTCTTGCACGGTGGATGTCAGGGCAGCTCTGGAGGAGTAATCCAGCACCATAGGAAATAGACTTGTAGTTCAGCTCAGTTTTTCTTCATTTAAAGTGCATTGTATCTGGATGGGGAAAGTGTCCGCTCCCAGATTCTTCATCACTAGAGATCAGAGCATTCTTGAGGTTCTTCCTATCAGATAAAAATGGCCTTCAAAGTTTTCTAGGAAGGTATGGTGGCAGAAGACAGGTGTTTGCTTCCTTAAATCGACATTCAGAGAAAAGAGGGCATAGCTAATGGGTGGGGATGAACACACAGCCCCTCTCCTTCCAGGTCCAGCAGGGAAGAAATTGAATGATTTTACCCACTTTGCTACACAGATGATTACAAGGCTCGAAGCAATCACCCAGGCTGGCTAAGGTGTCTCATTTGATTATATTCTGTGAAGACAAAAATAAATAAACACAAAAAATCAGCCACATCCTCTCTAAATGTCTCCTTTCAGCCAAAAAGATGCTCTTTCTCATTGCCACTTACATACAGAAGGTTTGGAGCAGCCTAGCTTGTGGCATGGTCCCTCCCCCGTGACAACCAGCTCTCTCATTCTCTCTCTTCCCTCCCCCCTCCCTCCCTCCCTGCCCTGACTCCCTCCCTTCCTGCTTCTCTCTCTCTCTCTCTCTCTCTCTCTCTCCTCTCCAGCTGCCTTAGTCTGTTGATGCTGCTGCTGATTAATCAGGGATTCTGAAACAAAGAACCTACCTTCTGAAATAAGCAGTAATCTTTCTTCTCTGTTTCTGCAATCCGTCTGCATTGAACGGCAAAGCTGCCAGCATTCTAGCACCTTGGATAGTTCCTGCTCGCTAGGCCCATTGGAAAAGGGTGAAGAAGCGACTGGAGAAATGACAAGAAACCCGAAAGCAGCATCTTTCTACTTTGGATTTCGGCTCCCCGGGGTCTCCCCTCCTCATTAAAGAACTCACATCTAGGCAACAGGACCTCTCTCTTTTATCTGTCTGAGCTGAAGTGTGACTAGTAAATAATAAAATGAAAAGAGGGTAAAGAAACCCCTTCATTTATATCCACTGCAACACTAGAAATCTATCAAAAATAAATGTTTTTACTACAGACGGTGTTTATAAGCTTTTCACCCCGGGCATGGATAATGAAAATGGGTAACAACTTAAATGGAGCATCCAGATCTCAGTTTGAGACCCTTATTTGATATCAATTTTGCCTCCACCCTCCCTGCGCAGCCCAGCCAGGCACACAATTACTGCTGACGTACTTCAGGCTGCTGCTTGGGGAAAGAGGGGAGGAGCCTTTTAACCTCATCAAAACAGCTTCATGCCACCTGCTCCCATGGCATGAGAACAAAACTAGCCCACTTAGTAAGAACATGCACAGCTCACACGTATGACGAATAAAGGTCTAGCTTGGAGAGTATGCATTTTAAAACAAAAATAAGATGTGATTAAGCTGTGGCAATGTGTGTCACTAACTCCTATAGACTCACAGTAGAAATTATTAAAAGTCATCGTATTCCCTAAATCTCCTGAGGACTCTCCCCATTTTGTTTTTAATATCCTATTGGATATAGACATATATATATACACCATAAGATGCAACCTATATATGTGCATATATTAAAAATATGTGTGTGTATGCACACACACATATCAAGTTCTAACCTGCTTTTGCTCAAAGTAAAACGTGGAATAAACTATAATGTAGCTGTTTTAATGTGAAGCTTGATACTATGATAAAAGTAACAATAAGCCTTAAATTCCTGCTTAATATGGGTTAAATGATCAATTTTGAAAGAAAAAAATGAGCTTTTTATTCAATAGTGACCTGTAAATATTCTTCTGTCACATTTCTCTCTTAATAATTCTTATTGTAAATTATCTTAACTTACAAACTGATTTTCCCTAACATCTAAATTCATCACTAATTTCTTAGGGGAAAAAATGTGTCCTAAATGTAATTTTTCATGCATCAAGAGAACATAAAAAAACCATAACTTAAGTTCACCTTATTGATTTTTAAATGCCATCTGGTACTGTACTATGATTTTGTGAATTTTATTTTTTTAACTTGTTAGTATCTGGGGGGAAAATAAAATCAATACCTGATTTTACTGTAACGCTTTCAGTTTTCACATGTCCTAAAGTGCATTCCTAAAGTGAGTCACATGTGTCACTTAATTCCTGGTCCTTGTGCATCTACTTTTTGTTGGGATCAGGACATCTGTGTAATGCACTCTGGAAGATTAGATAGATTGGATAGATGAAAAGAAGAAAGGGAAGTATAATTGGAAAAGACAGCCCTGTCTCTCTCTCTCTCTCTTTCTCTCTCTCTCTCTTTCTCTCTCTCCTCCCTCCTTCCTTCTCTTGCTCCCTCACACCATTTATCGCTAATAATTCTAAAAACTTAGCACATTTTAGAAAAGCAAAGTGCCTCAAGTACCACTTACAAACTAGTAGCAGCCACCATACTGTGAACAAGAGGTTGAGTAATGTATTGTTATTTTTGGTAATGAAGTTGTCTTTTAGCACATGACCAAAAGCAGGGAAGATTCCTTTTTTATTATTTTATTGTTTAAAGTATTACAAATAGTAGTACATATGTCTCCTTTTTTTCCCCATTGACCTTCCCCCAGCATCCCTTACCCCCTAGCACATACCCATCTCCCCTCCACCTGCAGTGTCTTGTGCCCATTGGTTATGCTTATATGCATGCATACAAGTCCTTCGGTTGATCTCTTACCTCCCTGCCCCAACCCTCCCCAGCCTTCCCGCTGTAGTTTGACAGTCTGTTCGATGCTTCTTTGCTTCTGTACCTATTTTTGTTCATCAGTTTATAATGTTCTTTAGGGAATATTCTTTATGAGGAAATTACATGACAGTTTAGGAAGTAAAAATACTGTATCATGGCTGATAATCCTATCAGGCTTGGAGGGCTATATTTTTTAACTATAGAGCACTTGCATAGAAACTAATGTAAAGCCTATTTCTACATATAAGAAAATTGATAGCAAGGTAAGTATACAGACTGGCTCCAGGACTCACACTCACCGGCTCATTGGAATTAGAAGCCAAGGTCATTGGACTGACTGTGCACTCGTCATCTTTAGCCAACACAGTGGTTCTCAGTCACCTTGATTTCACTCGCCAGGATAATTACAAATACTAAAGTGAGGAGAGACTAATACATGATTGCTAATTATAAAATGAAATTGTCTTTTTTTAACCATAAAAAATTCAAAAGTAAGGATTTTTATCTGAAAAGAGTCTAAAATGCATATTTATAATAAATGTGTGGTCCTTTACATTTAATATTTTCAGTTTTAGGAAAATTTATGATTAGAGTGTTTATTTTCTCCTTCCTTTTTTCTCTTCTTTTTTCTGCAAAATAAGGATTGGGAACCATCAAATTTTTCTGACCCCATCTTCTCAATCCCACTCTCCTCCCATTCCAGGCCATAATATCTATTGATCAGGCAATTTTTTTCCCTGGAGACACATTAGTGTGCAAGCATTTATGACACATTTGAGGGTTGGCGTTGAGAAGGTCCCCAGAACTATTTCCTTGGTTTTACTGAATGAAACAGGAAAGGCTCTATATTTTTAAATGATCATAGAACCAAATGTAAAATTCATTTCTACTTATTTCAATAATATCCAGAGAAAAATACATTGGACAAAAATAAGTTGAAATTTCTTATATTAAGTATAAAGGCATAGAGAGGCCAACAAAGCACAAATTATAGTTATGCATTGATTTATTTATTATCTTAATAAAATATAAACATAGATATTTTGGGGTAAATAGAAAACCAGTCTCTTAAATGCTTCATGACTTATTTCTTTTGAACTTCTTAAGTAAGGGTAGAGTTTGACTCTTTCTGTTATACTGACTAACAGAGCTGATGCTATTGGGGTTAAATATGTCACTTCCATGAACTCAGACAGACAAGGGGAGTCAGAGCCCAGAAAGTGCTTTTTAGTCTATAAATCAGCCAGATGGTGGGGAGTGCTTTTTGTATAAAAGTGATGCAAATGAGAAAAGTGAGAATTAAAATTGATCAATCTAGTTACCTAAATTTTAAAGGTTTTATTTAAATATATCAAGATGTGCTCTCGAAGTCATGTCATAATTTAAAATAATGTCTTTTTAGGTTTTTTTCCATGATCTGTAATCTTTCTATTATTCTTCCCACATTTAGCTCAAGGAGATGACACCTCTGTTATAATAAAATTATTCTACTAGGGAGAAAGCTAATCTCCTTTTCATCTAATCAGGATTTCTAAGCATTCTGATAGCAGCATGAAATGAAAGTCTTGGTAGAATGAGAACCATATGTTCCTCATGATTTTTGCCCACACAACAATACAGACGTCAGCAGAAGTTGTATGTGTGATTTAGGGATCATGGAGCAGCAGATAACGACATGGTGCTCCTGGATCCAGAACACTGAGTAACTGGCGGGGGGAGGGGCAGGGGGAGATTTATTGTCTAGTAATGTGCACAGAAACTACATTTATACTGTCAAGGGAGCAAACTGGTAATAAATAAAATAGTCCCATGACAAGAAACATGTGAATTAACCTAGGTATCCTTCCTTGGTTTTATCAGCTGATATTTTCCAGTAAAGATTTCAGAAGATGTTACACTTATAATAAGTGTCCTATTGCTATTCTCAAAAACAATTTTAAAAATTGTTTAAAAAGGACCTGCATGATCTAGCAAATCAGGCACTCTCACTCGAACCAACCATCCCTTCCTTGAATGGACAAATTATACTCAAGTTTCAAAAATAAGGGTTATCTTACCCTGGTCGTCTTCTTTTTACCACAGTCCAGATTTATCACCACCCAACTTGATGTGTTTTCTCTGTGTTATGAAATACTCTGCCAAATATGCCAATCACATTCCCCAAATGTGCTAGTCTGAGATTCGTGGGAGAGCAGGACCCTTCCCTTCCATTCCCAGGCCCCACATGTAGAATGTGCCTGGCCAGTGGCAGGGATCTGCTGAATGAATGCCTGACTCCAGGTCTGAATGCAGGGAGAAGATTCCAAAGTACCCATATACTGAGCAAGAAATCCTCTTTTTAAAAGTAAAATTCTAAAACAAAATTTAAAAACACACATGGCCACATTAAAATTCAAATAGTTGCGGAAAGAAAATCTTTCCAAAGTGACTCCATATTTTTCTACCTGAAAAATCCATAACACACACTGTGAGATTGACTAGAAATAATGAGAGAGTACCATAGGAAGGCCAATTGAATATAAAAACATAAGGATTATATTTAGAGGAAACATTTTTTTTCTCTAAGAGACCATCTTAAGTCAACTCAGTCTTATGGAAAAAAATACCACAGTCTGGGTGGCTTAAACTATAGACATTTATTTCTCACAGTCCCCACAGCTGGGAAGTCCAAGCTCAAGGTGCTGGTAAAGTGCTGGTAGCTGAGGCCTTCTCTGGCTTGGAAGACATCCACTTTCTTGCTCTTCTTATAAGGACCCTAATGTCATCATGGAGACTCCACCCTTATGACTTCAACTAATTACCTGCTAAGGTCCCACTTCCAAATACCATCAAATTGTAGATTAGAGTTTCAACATACAAATCTGGGGGGTGGGGAACACACATTCAGTCCATAAAAGAGACATACAAGAAGATATGGGAAATAGAGAAATTCCTTCTTGAATAGAAAGAATCAATTTTGTAAATAAATATTTCTTACTAAATTGATTTCAAAGTGAGTATAATTTGATATTGTTTAGGCTGAAACATCAAAAGCTATTAATAAATATTTTCTTGACTAAATATTAAAACTTTCTGCACAACTACATTGATTTCATTGCAGTTCCCAACAGAGTTGACTGTGAATCAATAGTGGAGGTCAGAAAGTCCAGAAAAAACATATATAGGTAATTTAGCACATGATAAATATGCCAATGCATATTAATAAGTAATAGAATTAAATAAACAGAGAAATGTATACATACACATGTAATGAATTTTTATAATTCATTGCATAAAAATAAATCTCGATACTTGCTATTCTAAGTGTGGTCCAAGAATCTGTAGTGTGGCCATCATCTGGGGCTTGTTATGTACATGAAGCTCAAGTCTCTCCCCAGACCTTCTGAGTCAGGAGCTGAATTTTAACAGGTTCCTAGGAGATTGGTGTCCATATGAACATTTGAGAAGCATTGTCTAATGAAATTCCTATAATGGGGAAGTGGTCTACAGCTACTTGGAAATGATAGCCACAGCTACACATGACTATTGAGCACTTGAACTGTGGTTGGTGCAATTGAGGGACTAAATTTTTAACTCTATTTTATTTTAATTAATTTCAATGTAAAATCTCCGTGTGGATAGTGGCTACCACATTTGGCAATGCAGCTGCAGACTTCCCTTGGAGATATGCATATAAAAACATCATTTTACTGCAGAAAGCTCTAATATGATCTTGGGGTGGAGATGACCCATCTAAAGAAAACATCAAGAAAACATCAAAGCTGGAAACAAGTGACAACACAGACAGCTGAATAGATGCAAAGATAAAATATTTAAATGGGAAAAGATTAAAGTTACCATTTATGTGGAAAATTAGAAAATTATTTCCAACAATATGAGCACTAAGCATTTCCAAATTTCTTCCATATTAGGAAAAACAAAGAAAAACTTGTAAATTAGCAAGAAATAAACACTACAGTATGAAACAAGGGCAAAGGAAAGAACAAGTCATTCACAAAGTAAGAACTTGAAATGTCATACCAATACAGAAAGAGATGTTTAGCCTCAGTAATAACAAATTCAAATTGAATCACAGGGGATCTTATTTTTTATAATTTCCCATGCTGGTAAACATGTGGAGAATTGGATAGTAATATAAATGTACGAGATCGAAATGAAGGGAAATCTGATAGGTTTTTAATTTGCCTAATGAGCACAATCTTTGAAATCAGGATTCTACTTTAAGGACTTGATAAGTGTGCTCAAGTATGTGTTTGAGGCCATTCATGGTTTGGAATAGCAGACATTTGAAAACTTTCCACATATTCAACAATAAGTGGTTGAAAAAGAAATTATAATGCAAATGTTAAAATTATAATTTAGATCTAGATTCATTGATGTGAACATGGGTATTATAAGGGCAAGAGCACTAGCTCTAGAAAGGGACTGTCAGGCTGGTGTGCTGCTCTGCCCTATATCCTAACTGTGGACATTGGGCCTCAACTTATTGATCTGAAATATGACAATGCTATTAGTTCAAAGCCATGCATTTTTATGAATGTTAAATTAGTTAATGTATGTAAAAGTTTTTGTGATAAAAGTATTTAGCATTTAATGTGACCAATAAATGCTGGCTGCTCATAATAGATGTAATCAGAGTATCTTAAGCAGTACTTGGAAAGAAAACCTATACTACGCATAGAACCCCTTAGTTTATGTTTTGAAATCCAGTGGCTATTTCTCTAACTTCATTATCCCAATTGAAATATGATTGCATCTTACCTTCCATGACACTGTATTCTACTGTTCTTCGGTTTTCCTTCTTATTTCAACGACTTCTTCTTCCCCATCTCCTACGTTGGCTCTCTCTTCTGCTTGAGTTCTAAATGTTGGAATGCCCCACACCTGAGCCCCAGCCCTCTATCTCATTCTGTTCATATTTTCTTCCTGATTCCCCAATCTAAAAAAAAAAAGTGACTCCGTCACTTATTGCATCATCCTAATTGCTTTCTCTGCTAATACTTATCACGTTTGATACTATCTTTCACACACACACACACACACACACACACACATAATCAGATATATTTTTACTACTGTGTTAATTTTATCAGTTTCTACTTACTAGGATATAAGCCTCATGAGAACAGGTACCTTCATCTGCTTGCTCATCTCTGCATCCCAGCAAACAGAGCAGTGGCTCATATTTAGAATATGTTGAACTAACATTTATTGAATATATGTTACATATGAAATAACAATATAGTATGACATATGCATGTGTATAATAATGCTCATGCATAAATATAATATTCATAATAGCAAATATTATGTGTTTTACTTAAATTATCTCAATTATTCAATCACCATCCAGATCTTATGAAATAGGTGCTCTAATTCTCCTCATTTTATAGATTTACATGCTAGACTATTGAGGAAGAGTTGAAGTGATTTGTCTAAGCTCTCACAACTATTATATGCAGGGGGAAATTTCTAGTACAGAAAAAAATAGTGTAACTGTACTTATATCTGGACAGTGGTAATTTTTTTTTCTTTTTTAAAAAATAGGTGTATGTGCTGTTTAGTTTTCTCGAATAAGCATATACTATTTTTATAATAATGTTTATGGTAGTGGGAAAATGTAAAATTCTACCTTCACAAAGTTCCTCCAGCCCCCGTAAAAGAAGCCTGTGGGTTTCCATTTATTTTTAAAATGAGAAGTCTGGGGCAGGAGGATTTATGAAATGGAAATGTCGCTGATGCATTACGGAGCTGGCAATATCTGCAACAAAGAGATAAAAATTCAAAAGTTCGTTTGAGTAGTGTATTGGCCAGATAGGATTTGGGGAAAAGTCACAAGGAAAGAAGGGATTGCAAGTGGGAGCACAACCTGACTGATGAAAATGTTTGAAACGGTGTTTGGGAGATGGTGTCCTTCAGGACAGGGGCCCGTTGGTTGTCTGTGGTTGTCCAAGATGATACTGAGCCGGGTTTTTCAGCATCTGCCACATGAAATGCCACAGCCTGTCTTGCCTGAATGGGTACACTGTAGTTTTATTTAAGCTCAAAGAGTTAATAAGTATTTGCAAGTACCCATCAGTAATGAGAGATCAGTGGAAGAAACAAATGAAAGCTACGGCCTACTTTAGGCTCTCCTCCAAAATGCTTCCTTACCTGCTTTAGTTAATCCAAATATAGCTATTTAAGGGAATTGTAAGGGGGATGGAGGAAACCATTAGAAACTTATCACTAAAGTGAGGCCTGAGGTAACAATACTCTCTTGAAACATAATAATTAAAAATAATAAATTCACGATTATCATTCCTAAACATCTGATCTTCTGACTCTAGGTTGACTATGAATTAACTTGAAAGTGCTTGTGGATCAAGTTTCAATTTAATGGAGCTGTAGTTCTCTCTCTGGGTAAACTGGCCATTTTTTCTGAGGTCAGGTTTAAATACAGAAACAGGAGCTTGGGGATAATCCAGGATAACCCCTTCATTCAACAGGTCAGAAAACTGAAGACAGAACATTAAACAGCTTGCCAAAGGACACCGAGCTGCTTCTCTCGGTGTCCAAGACCAGTTAGTTCTCTTCCTAGTTCTATAACACTTACTTTTGTTCATGAATTTTTTAGCTCTTTCCCAGTGAAGTTTGAAAAATAAAGTAGAATATTTCAAATGTAATTCAGGAACAAAATGGACTTTGTACAAAGGTAAAATAGACAATGAAATATACATTGAGATGTGAGACGTATTAGTCAGGCCTTGGGTAAAACGAAGCTGGTTTCCTGGCAATTTCAAGCATCCCTCTTGATTTTTATTTTGTTCACCCTGCGTCCATTCTACACCCTCAGCCAAGTGCCCTCTCCCTGACTCCTAGAAACTACACTCAAGAGAATCTGCTACCAATTCCTGTTTGTACTCATGTCTCCCTGTGTTTGAAAAGCTCTTTCCCTGGATGTCTACTTGGCCATCCTTGGCACTCCCTCCAATCTCTCTCCTGAATGTCCATGCTCCGTGATTGGCATACTACCCTGTTGGCTTTGGAGCTACTAGTACATTCACCTGGGTTTGCAGCTTAACTTTAATCTTATTTAGCTATGTAATCTTGAACAATTATTCAACTTCTCTGTGGTTCAACTTGCTCATCAGAAATAAATTATAATAGAGTATACCTCATGGAGTTGTGCTAACTACATGGAAGACTATTTGCAAAATGCAAAACATTAACTCCCGTTACCTTATTTTATTCCAGTTTATGCATTTTTATTATATGTTATTATCTTAATATATTTACTTATTTATTCTCATATGTATTGCTGTCCCTGCTGTTGTAATAAAATTCTAACAGAACAGGGAACTGGATTTTCCTTTTCACCATATATCCCAAATACTCAGAAATTTCTTGACAAAGAAAAGTCTCTTGAAAATACAAGTTAAGTAACTGGTAGTTGTTCACATTTTGGGGCACTTCAGTCTGTTCTCAGGACCTACAACCTCAGCCTTATTTCTAATCACTGAATGAATCTCTGTTCTGATTGAAGGTGATTCAGGTCATAGTAAAGAAGGTGCTGAAGGGCACTATAGACCAATGTGGACAGGTGGCCTCGATTCTGTGTCAACATGAGTCACTTGTGAGCACTGAGAAGAGTCTCTTCTCAGATAATCTTCCCAAGTGAGTCACAAACGTTTCTGAAATTCTATTTATTTCTTCAGTTAAGCTTTGATTTTACCAGAGGATTATGTAATTTGTGGATATCAACTGTTTAATTTTTTCTCATTATAAATAGGCCTCTGACAAGAAAAGCAAAATTAATGTTTATAATTCTCTAAATATTTTGGCCAATGCTTATGCATATACCCAGACAGCCATAATGATTGCATCATATACATGGAGGCAATGCATTTTGTATCTCTCTCTCTCTCTCTCTCTCTCTCTCTCTCTCTGCTGCATCTTGGCTTGGGTTTTTCCTGCTCTAGACTAGTTGTATCCACATAGTAGGAGACATGGCTGTCAATAGCTCCCATGATCCATAGCTCACAATCCTCATCACTAAGAGTAGCTACTCATTTTTAAAGTTCAAGAGCAGAAGGCGGGGAAGGAGAAAACATATCTGTTCCCTTTAAGGCCATGACTAGAAAGATGCATGAATCACTTCACGGTCAAACTTAGCTGCAAGGAAGACCAGAAAACACGTCTTAACCAGGACAGCTATCTGTCCACATTTTTTTAAATCTATTAAAGGATGAGAGTGGTATGAATATTAGAGAACAGTTCACATTGAGCAATTACAGTAAGGAAGACAAGATATGAACAACTCAAGCATCATTAGATTAATATAACTGGAGGTGAAATACACGGACCAAAAGTGGGTGGTTTCCCAAAAAAAGAGGGGATTTTTTTAAAACATCAAAAAAAAATTACCTTGCTACTGAAAATAATGCTTTACTTTCATAGCACATTTGCCATCTAATTAAAATTAAAGCTGAGCTGGCTTAGTTTTGGTTTCCACCATTGTGTTATGGTAGTTTTCTTTTAAAAATAAACAACTAAATAAAATATTGATAAGTTGCCGAAACCGTTTTGGCTCAGTGGATAGAGCGTCGGCCTGCGGACTGAGGGGTCCCAGGTTCAATTCCGGTCAAGGGCATGTACCTGGGTTGCGGGCACATCCCCAGTAGGGGATGTGCAGGAGGTGGCTGATCGATGTTTCTCTCTCATCGATGTTTCTGACTCTCTATCTCTCTCCCTTTCTCTCTGTAAAAAATCAATAAAATATATTTTAAAAAATATTGATAAGTATGTTTGTCAGGAAACCTAACAACTTCTTTATTTTCAGAGAAATTGTTGTTTCCTTGATGATAATAACACCTGTATTTCTAAAAGCTTCTTATTAAGGATTTAACAATAATGCACTGGACCCTCCCAGGTGAATAACTACTCACTGGGTGAAAGGGGGGACTTTAGAAACGTAACGTAAATTTTCCCACCAAATGATGAATGACATTCCAATGAAGCCACTCTGCTTGTACTAAGTACCTGTTTCAGACCCAGGAGCAGCTGAGTGACTCAGGAGAGCCTGATCCCATGCACTTTTAATTGCTCTCTTCATTCCATAAAAAAAAAGCAGAAATGCTCAAACGTCTTCCTGGTATCTAAATCAGAGACACCCCCAAAATATCTATCAGCATATGAGCATCTCTGACGCCGGGCCCAGCATGTGCTCTGCAGAGACGTCTCCATTGTGTCCCCCTAAATATCTAGCACATTTTCAGTCTGATGCACAAGCCTCTGTATCACCTCCTGCCAAAATAGCTATTGTGTGTTTTAACTAGGAGAGGATGGCTGCCACATAGCTAAATTGGAAGCACGGATATTTTTAGTGCTTGGTGAAAGGACTTGCATGAAGAGCTCCTCTATTCACCCTTTTGGTATCCTCTTATGTAAAGGGCCTGGCATGAGTGTAAGGTATTATTATGACTATAAAAGCTCCGCACTCTGTAATCATAGAAAAGGCAGTATTATGGAGAAGTACCACGCAGTTGCATGGCAACTGAATCCTGGTGGAGTTTGTTACCACGCAGAGGAGTTATTATAAGGGCTTCAAAGCAGCGCAGCCAAGACAGCACCCAGACCACAAGCAGGTAAACATCCACCTGTTGCCTCAGGACCTTTTCTCCTCCGTCCTGGTAATTGCATGGAATTCAAGACGCAGATGTAGTGTGAGGTCGTTTTTGCTTTCCTGCACTGAGCCTGAATACCAGAAAACAACATTTTGTTTTACAAATTTCTAGTGTCTTTTTTTATGGTGAGAGAATGAGAAAGCACAGGCGTCAGCAACAATGGGAAATCCACAGAGCAGCTTGTGCCAGAAACTGGTGATTATGGAAACGTAAATAGATGTTTCTAACCTCTAACATAGGTATGCTAGCTCAAGGTCGTCTCTTGCGAAAAAATTAAAATGTAGATGCTTTTCATTGGGTGAATGTCATGGCTTGCCCGCCAGCCTCCTTTCTCTCGATTTGCAATAAAAAAATTTTGATCTTCTGAGCAACTACTCTTTCCTCTCTCTCAACCTATGTGGTTCAGGTGGGGCTGAATCCCACCTGCTGCAGAGATGGGCATGTCAACTCTGGCCAGGACCAGCCAATTGGCATATTCCATTTTTCTGAGGTTGGCTCAGGATTTGGCATATGACAAAGTCCAGACAATGAGACTCATTCTGAGACTTCTTTTGGAACTTTTGAGGAAGAGGAGATCTCTTTTTGCTGAGCTGTCTTAGTCTGCTGGCCAGTCTGCTTGCTGGTGGCTACCTTGCTTCCTGTGGAAATAACTTTTCCAGGGTGAGGCCAGCACAGAGGAATGCAGAGCCATACAGATTGCCAATGCATCATTTGAACAACTGGGTCTAGTTGAAACAGTTATATTATTCCCACACTTTGTCAATAGATAATTTTGTTGTGTTTTGAAAGTAAATTTGTTTAAATTATATTTCCACCACTTGGAATGAGAAGCTTCCCTACCAATACTCAATGTAAACACCAGTTTTGGAATTACATCTCTGTCTGCCACTAACTAGCTGTGTGACCTGGGACAGGGGCAGACCTTCCCTGAGCTCCAGTTTCTTTGCTTTTAAAATAAGCATACTAATGGTACCTCCACTAATGGTTGTGTTAGCATTATGTGAAACAGACCATGTCTTACCCAAGTGCCTGGAATAAAAGATGAGCTCAGTGCAAGGTATTTATTAAAGATTTTCAGAGATCTCTGACCGAAGTGGGTGGAGTATCCAGTGTGTAGAGACCAGGACTCTTTCAGGGATGGCTCAGTCTACTCTCCTGGGCCACTAGTTCTTGAGTTTCACTTAACCTGAGAAACACTAGTTGGCCTTTGATAGTTTCAGAAAGATTCCTCTCATACCGACTATCACTGTTCAAGGAACCTGTAGATTTCCATCTCTGTTATGATTGAGGTAATCCTTCCCCACACCTCCCCTGTCTTGAGTAAACATCTCTCTACCTTCTCTCTGAGAAAACTGGCATCATAAGCTTGGGACTTCAAAGCCATGCAGGGAACTCCTGTGCTTAAAAGGTTTATGCTTTGCCATGCAGTTTTCCTGGAGTAACAAAATACCAGATCCTGGGATATATTCTTGGGATTGAAACAAAAGAAAAAATACAGAAAATACTAAACACAAATTAGCATTTCAATGTATTTTCCCTAGAAAATGTTAATATTCACAACAGCCACTGTGCTAAGTAGAGGTCTACACACTGCCTCAGTTCATGGAGTTCTTCAGTAACTTCTTTGTTCACTTATTGGTCAGAACAAATACCTGTCAGTTCTATTTATTTATGTATTTACTTATGTATTTATTGATTTATTTATTTGTTTTTAAATGATCTGTTTTCTCCATAATGCAGTGTTTGAGATGATTGTTGGGGGATACAAATAAGGGAGGCTCATTTGTTTGTTTGTTTAGTCTTCACCTGAGGATATTGTTCTTTGATTTTAGAGAGAGAGTTGGAAGGAGGGAGGGAGGGAGGGAGAGAGAAGAGAGAAAGAGAGAGAGAGAGAGAGAGAGAGAGAGAGAGAGAGGCAGAGAGAGAGAGAGATCAACCCATGTAAGATACACACAGCCTAAAAGATAAGGGATGGGGAAAATATTGCATGTAAATGGAAGGGAAAAGGAGCTGGGGTCGCAATACTTATCTGACAAAACAGACCTTAAAACCAAGGCTAAAGTAACAAAGAAGGATACTACATAATGATAAAGGGAGTAATCCAACAAGAGGGTGTACCTTGTAAACATTTAGGTACCCCACATAGGAGCACCAAAATATGCAAAGCAAATCTTGGTGGACATAAAGGGAGAGATAATACAGCTATAGTAGGGGATTTTAACACCCCATTGACATTAATGGATAGATCTTCCAGACAGAAAATCAAATGACACACCAGATCTAATGGATTTAATTTATATCTTCAGAGCATTTCACCCCCAAACAACAGAATACACATTCTTTTCAAGTGTCCATGGGATGTTTTCTAGGATAGGCCACATGTTAGGATACAAAACAAGTCTCAATAAATTTAAGAAGGTTGAAATCATATCAAGCATCTTCTCTGACCATAAAATTAGGAAACTTTAAGTCAAACACAAGAAGAAAACTGAAAAACACACAAAGACATGGAGGCTAAATAACATGTTACTAAACAATGAGTGGGTTAACAATGAGATCAAGGAATAAATCAAAAAATACCTTGAAACAAATGATAATGAGAACACAACTGGAAATCTGTGGGACACAGGGAATGCAGTCCTAAGAAGGAAATTCATACCATTACAGGCCTATCTCAAGAAAAGCTCAAATAAACAATCTAACTTTATGCTTAAAATAACTTGAAAAAGAACAACAAATAAAGCCCAGAGTGACTATAAGGAAGGCAATAATAAAGATCAGAGCAGAAATAAATGAAATAGAGTCTGAAAAAAAATACAAAAGATCAACAAAACCAAGAGGTGGTTCTTTGAAAAGATAAATGAGTTAAGCAAACCTTATCCAGACCCATCAAGAAAAAAAGTGAAAGAACCCAAATGAATAAAATCAGAAATGAAAGAGAAGTAACAACTGACACCAAAGAAATATAGAGAATTGTAACAAAATATTTTGAAAAACTATATACCAACAAATTGGAAAATCTGGAAGAAATGGATACATTCCTAGAAACATGCAACCTTCCAAAAATTGGAATCAGGGAGAATAAGAGAATCTGAATGACAGATTACAACCAGTGAAATTGAAGCAGCAATAAAAAATAAAAATATAAAATCTCAACAAACAAAAGCCCAGGACCAGATGACTTTACAGGTGAATTTTAGCAATCATTTAAAGAAGAACTAAGGTCTGGAGTTGGAGCAGAGGGATTAAGGAGGGAGGCAGGGGTCAGATAATCAGCATTTTCTGTTAAAATATCTAGTAATTTAGTGTTTCCTAAAGAATGATATTTTGTGCTAGAAATATGCATCTTAATAAAGGAATCCCATAACTGTGACTGTTGGAGATCTCCTTTTGGAACTTCAAAATGCAAAAAGCATTACAAATGCTTTGAGAATGTCTGCTGATTTAAAGAGCAAACAAACAAAAAGGCTTTTGGTTAGTCCAGTGTTTATTTTCTTAGGTATATTGTTCTCTAAGACCTGCTGCTATAGGCAATTAGGGAGCTTCAAATTCTCACTTGTATCAGTGTTACACTTTCCTTAAACCATTTCCAATCAATCTTGCTTTCTTTAAAAGACAATACACATGATGCCTGGCTGGCATGGCTCAGTGATCTAGCATAGACCTATGAACCAGAAGGGGTCAAGGTTTGATTCCTAGTTGAAGACTTGATCCTCAGTGGGGGGCATGCAGGAGGCAGCCCATTGATGGATGATTCTCTCTCATCATTGATGTTCTTATCTTTTTCTCCCTCTCCCTTCCTCTTTAAAATCAACTTAAATATATATATTTTAAAAAGACAATACACATGGTAACTTTGCTTCCTCTTCCTCCTTTTTGGGAACTTGGGAAGAGATGATGGTAGATGTTAGGACTATACTAGTATGTCCTATCCAGGTGGCCCATGCCCATGCCTTATAGACCAGGGATGCAAGTAGCTGCCAGAAACTTTAGATACAACAATGAGTTTGCAGCCTGCCAGCTTTGATTTAGTGTACTGAACACAAGTCCATGAGACTTCGGTTACATCTTAGGTTCAAGAAGCAGAGCCCAGTAGACTGAATGGAACTTAAATAAGTATGCATGCCAAAAATTACCTTCAAGGGGAGAGCAAGGTTGTCTCTACTCAAGGATAGAGTTGGCTCTGTTACAATTCAAACATGTCATAAAAATGCTTAGTACATTTTCACAAGCCTTGCTTATTAAAATCCTCATGTGCCTGATCTTAAAATTGCAACGCTAATGGATCAGAGTTTAGAGAAAGATTTATTACTAAATTAATGGGGGAAATGGTCATCTACTAGCAATGGTTATAATATATTGGGCATTTATAATGTTCCAAGATCTGTATGGAATATTTTATGTGCATCTGCTGAAATCTCCAACAGCTCTGAAGAGGTGCTATAAGCTGTCCCAATTGTAGAGACTAGGGACTCAACTACGAAGCATCACCCCATTCTGTGAATGGCAAAAGCAGGATGGAAACCCCGATATAACTAAGCCAAAGTTGATGGTCTTAACCATTTTTTTTTCTTTTTAAAAAAATAAAAAGTTAACAATAAACCATTTCTAAAAACCTTTGTGCTTTGTTTTATGACATGATACCTGAAGATTTCAATTTTTACATCCCCAAGAAACTTTGACTTTGGAAGCTACATTTCAGTTTCAAGCATCCTGGATCCCTGACTCAGCCTCCAGCATAGGTGGGGAGAGGGGAGACAAACTGATCCTCCTCATATTGCTTTCTGACAATCTGGGATCTGATCCAGCAAAGCTGGATGTGGTAGTGGACTCTGCATATCAATGGCCCTTTCCTCAGTGGTTTTAGACGCCTGGCTTTCCTGGAATGTTACTAACAGTGTGTATGAAAGAACCCTGACCTGCTCTGGGTGGGGGAAGTACAGTTAGCAAGCAGCTCTAACCTGAATGTCGTCATCAGTCAAATCCATCTGATCTGAGTACACTAAGATATTTTAAAATAAAAAGGAGAGGAGATAAAACCATCAAATGAAGAATATATTTTTTTAAGTATTGGCTACCATTTTGGGGAGAGCATTAGAAAATACAGTAAATTTTTAAATCACTTCTGACATTATTTGTAAATCAATACAATTCTAAAACTGTCACAGTTATGGCAAAGATTTGTAGTCCTGATTTACCTTTACAATTAAAAAAAATTAATTTCTTTATTATACTACTCATCATCAGGGCTATAGTTAACAGTCTACCAGTATTTTCATCAGCTTTTTCTCTAGCACCCATTGATAGCTTTGTTTTTCCTCAAGATAAAACAATACTCCAATGAATCTATAGTACACGACACCCCCCAAAACAAAAGCTGAAAATAGAGACACATGAAAATAAAGCAAGACATAGTTAATTCTTATAACTATCAAGTATAAGACAAATAGCAGGCATAAGCCAGTCACAAATAAATATACTTGCATTTAATACTTAAATATGGTTTTCTTGATTCTCCATGGCTCTATCATGGCTTAGATTATTGGTGAGCAATTATTCATTACCCACACTTCTTTTGAGGTGGAGTCCTTCTCTATGACTTTGGTTTTGACCCTGTGACCTACTCTGAACTTTGGAGAATGACACTTTCAAGGTGCACCTGTGGTCTGGCTGGTCTTCCTGCAGCCTTGGAGGGACATGAGAAAAGCCTAGTCAGGTGGTCACTGCTTCTTTTTCTTGGGGGCAGAACCAACCCAGACAAGCCCAGCTGATGTGGTGCTTTCTGAAACAGAACCTTTCCTGGTGACCCACAGACACATGAGTGAGAAAAATGGATGCCTTTTGTTGCATTTGGGTGTGGTTTATTAGAATCATCCTAGCCTAACATGCAAGAGCAAAAGCAAACAAGAAAGACAAAGCTCCTTTGCACGGGCTTTTAACCAAGAGCTTAACCAATTAGCTTTTCAGGATTTGGCTTGCTTCTGATGGGATACACCCCCTGGCCAATCCATTGTTCCCCAGGCTAGACTAACAGGCAAACACCTCCCGTGCACCATCTTGACTTCCACTGCGCATGTGCCTATCTTCCCCTTCTTCCCCACCAACAATCCAGTACCAGATGGGGGAAGAGAGGGGTGTTAATCTCCTTGGAAGAAGTTTGGTGGAGCTTCCCAGCTGAAAATGCTCAACAATGTGTGAGTCTCTCTTTGCTCTCTTCCTTTATTAATTTTAACCACCTAATTATGACCAGAAAACAAAAAGACCAGAAAACTCCTGAGATATTAGAAAGCATAGACTGACCTTCATATAATTTCCCATCCTCCTTTCTATTTACAGGCCCAGGAAGCTGCAACTAGATTTTATTTTATTGCCCTGACTGTTGTCTCTGTTTCACAAAGTAATTTATCTCTGGAAGTTTAAAGTAGAAACACTCAATGGTGGATAATTTCACATAACAAAACACATTTTCCTAAACCAAATAACAAGAATTAAGCAAATGATGAAGAGTCAATAGTTACATATTGTGTTCCCTCCTGGGATTTCAATAACATTGGTAACATTTTTATTCCACTAAGAATAGGGGACAAGTGCAGTTGAACCCAAGAACAGAAGTGTTGGTGCCACAAAATAAGCCTATTCTTTCTTTGAGTGCTAGAACATGGCTATTAGCTTCAAATGGGGCACAGAAAATAGTCTTCATAATGAAAGTTTCCTGCAAATTGACTCACTCTCATTAAGAAAGACATTCATTTTCTTATTGCCCCTGATTATCCGGGGTAGCCTAAAGAAGTTAAAGACTAATAACAAAAATAACTACTGTAACTGTTACATTGAAGTTAAAAAAAAAAAAAAACAACGGAGAAGAAATAAAGGACAATATTTCTCTCACTCAGAGCAGCGACTATTAGCAAATATAGTCTTTCAATCATTAGCTGAAATAAGCAAATTATTTCCTATTGTTTCATTCTGGGTTTTAGCAACATCTATTTTAGCTTTAGATGCAATATTATGAAGTTTAAAAATCCAGGCAACTCTTGTGGAATGAATACATTTTAGCATCCACAGTATTTAAACATGAATTGTTCTGTATAAAATTACCTTAAAATGGTGCAAAACATAGTCTACATATAAAATCTACACATTGAAAAGACAAAGTATATAGTTTCCATTAAGTTTATAAGGCTTTAGTAGTAATTCTATAAATAATAGTAACATTTGAAGAAAAAGTCTAGTATCAAATTTCCCTTGGATTTGAGAGATTTAATATGAAATGAAAATAACATTCTTAGTGTAAATTGATTAAAAGCACATCATGTAAATCTCTGAGTTAAAAATTTATCTCAGTAAAAGCCACGTAAATCTGATGCTTCGTTTTAAATGTATTCAAATATTGAAAATTTTAAAAAACTTCATGAAAATAAATAAAAAATGAGGAATGAAGAAATAAAGCAGATATACAAAAAGTAATGTATTAGGAAAAATAAGTACTGGTTCTTTGCAAGAGGAGAGAGAACTAATAAAAACACATAATCAAGTAGAAAAACCTGTGGCAAGTCTAATAAAATTGCAAAGAAATACATATACACAATATTTTTATAAAATATGAGGAAGCTTTTTATAAGTCATCATCATGTTTAACTCTGTAAATAATATTTACCATTATATGTAAAATACACTGGTATGGGAAAATTTTAAATTATCGAAGTTGACATATATCAAGTGGCAAGAAAAAAAATGGAGTGCTCTATTACCATAGGCTCAATTTTTGTAGTTGTTACAAAGAATTGTTTTTGATTGAGAATTTGGGAGTAGATGCATTTACAGATAAAATTGTTTAAGCTCTTAAAAGAAAATATAATTTCCATATAACAAAACCTGAATTAAAACATAATATAAAATTCAAAATTTCTACAATGATAATAATAGAGACCAAATATTTTAACTTGAGAAGGATACCATGAAAAGGGCATTCTTACCAATGCAATTAGGTGCATAAAAACTAAACTGAAAAAAGAAAATCAAAATATCTAACTATGATTATCAAGATATTGACAAATTAGAAATCTAGTCAATGTGTTCTGTATTTAGTATAAAAATGTAAAAAAGTATTCAAGATATGGTATTCCTAATAAATGAATAAGCAAAAGACTATCATGTGAAAAAGTAGGCAAAGGATATGAAAGAAATGTTCAGGTGGTGGTATTAGAGCATAGTTAAGAACATGGACCTTTGATTTCAGAGTCTAAAACTGAGATTCCACCATATACTAGCAGTGTGACAATAGGCCAGCTATTTATCTTCTGAAATAGGACTTATAATGCTTAAGTCACAAATTATTCCAGTGAATTAATTAAGTAATATATGTAAAGAATTTAGCATTACATTTATCTCATACAAAGTGCTTAATAGAGATTGATTTTTATTGCATCGAAATTGCACACAAAATAATACTTTCAATGTCCAAGGGGAAAAATTGTGGTCTAATTATAATACTCCAAAGAAATCAATATGCCAAAATTAAAATCATATATTTGAATAATATCAAGAACATGCAAAAAAGTAAGTGGTAGAGAAAACAACATAAAAATTGTATTTAAAAGGCGGTAGAAATTTTCTTAAGTGAGAAGGAAAGGGATACTGGATGCAAATAAATAGAAAAGTTGTCTCTGGATGGTAGACTTAAAGGTGATTTTCTAATATGAACATGTGTTACATTTTTAGTAACAAAATAAATACAGCAAAGACATTCTTAGGGAATTTGAATAATGATATCCTAATACAGTATATTTCAATGATCATTAAATCAAATTCTTATAAAATTTTTACAATGAAATTTGAAGAAAATAGGATTGACGTAAAATTTTCCCTTTGAAATTTGTGCTCAGTGTCTAGAAATCTCATGTTTTAATTTTTGTGTTCTCTTCAAAAAATCTCCGGTAGAAGACAGAGTTCCAATCTAGTATGTTGGGGGTGAATGGAACAGAAAGATCATTCTAGAGGTCATGAGGAAAGGTAAAATGAGCAGTCTTACTTTGTCCTTGGAGAATCAACTCAACAATCTAAATTGGTTTCTTAGGAGACTGGTATCAAGTTGTTTCATAAGAAAGTTCCTGCTTCCAGGATGCTATTATCTTCTCAACTAAAAATATCCTGGAATGCAATAGTCTTAAAACCCCTTTAAACTTTGGCTTTACTGAATGGCCTTTCAAAATAAATGCATTGCTTTATTATGGGCTAGAGATACATTTAGAATTAGGGTTAGTGTTAAGATTAGGGCTACAGCTGGGGTTAGGATGAGGATTAGGGTTAGGGTTAGGGTTAAGGTTAGAGTGAAGGCTAGGGCTATGTTTAGAATTAGTATTAGGGCTAGGGCTAGTTTTAGCGTTAGGGTTGGTGTTAACATTAGAGCTAGTGCTAGGATTAGGATTATAATTAGGTTTAGGGCTGGATTAGGTTCAACCTTAGTGTTAAGTTTAGGATTATCATCTGTGTTCTTGGATGTATCCTGGAATCACCTGGATACTTAGGATCAGTGTTAGGGTTAGAGCTAGGGTTACGGTTGGGTTAGGGTTAGGGTTAGGGTTAGGGCTAGGGTTGGGGTTAGGATTAGAGTTAGGTTTAGGGTTACTGTTAGGGTTAGGTTTGGGGTTAGGACTACATTTAGGGTTAGTGTTAAGGCTAGGGTGAGGATTAGGTCTAGGGTTAGGTCTAGTGTTAAGGTTAGGGCTAGAGCTAGGGTTAGAAATAGGGCTAGGGCTAGGGCTAGGGCTAGGGCTAGGGTCAGGAATAGGGCTAGGGCTAGGGCTAGGGTTAGGGTCAGGGCTGGTGTTAGGGCTAGGGTTGGGTTAGGGTTAGGGCTACGGTTAGGGATATGGTTAGGGTTATGGTTATGGTTAGGGTTAGAGTTAGGGTTAGGGTTAGGGTTAGGGATAGGGCTAGGGTTAGGATTAGAATTAGTGTTCGGTGAGGACTGGGCTTAGAGTTAACCTTAGGGTTAAATTCTGGGTACTTGGATGTATACTGGAATCACCTGGATACGTAGCATCATTGATAGTGTTAGGATTAGGGTTAGGTCTAGGGTTAGGGTTAGGGTTAGGTCTATGGCTAGAGCTAGGGTTAGGTCTATGGCTAGAGCTAGGGTTAGGATTATTGTTTGTGTTAGGGTTTGTTCTAGGTTAGGATTAGGCTTAGGGTTAGAGTTAGGGTTAGGGTCAGGTCTAGGGCTAGGTTTAGGGTTAGGTCTAGGGTTATGTCTAGGGCCAGATCTAGGGTTAGGGCTAGGGTTTGGTTAGTGTTAGGCCTAGGATTACGTTTAGGGTTAAGGCTAGTATCACTGTTAGGCTTAGGGTTAGGTCTAGGATTAGGTCCCAGTCCTTCAGGCCGAGCCCAGAAATACATCCTGGGACCAAGACCTCAAATCCATAATCCAGAACTATATAGTGAGCCCAGACCTCTATTCCAGTCCCATACCTGCATCTGGGGCCCAGACTGCTTTCCAGGACCTAGACCTCCATCCGGGTCTCAGACCTACATTCAGGTCCCAGACCTTCATGCCAGGGCCCAGAACTCCATCCCAGGACCCAGACCTGGAACCCAGAATCCAATCAAGTATCAGGGTCCTACACCTCCTTCTGAGGCCCAGACCTCCTTGTGGGGTCCAGACCTCCACCCCAGACCTCAATCTGGTGTTCAGACTTCCATCCCCAACCCAGATATCCCCTCAGGGCCCAGAACTCCAACCAGGGCCCAGACTTCCATCCCAGTTGCCAGACATCCATCTGGGGCCCAAATCTCCAACAGGGCTTTGACCTACATCTGGATCCCAACCCTTCATGCCAGGGTCCTCGATCCCAGTATCCTATCTTCAAACCCAGAATCCAGTCCTGTATTGGTGCCCAGACTTCCATCCGGGGCCTAGAACACAATCTGGGACTCGGACCTACATCCGGGTCTCAGACCTTTATGCCAAGGCACAGAACTCCATCCCTGAACCCTGACCTCGATTCCAGAATCCAGTCCTGTATCAGGGGCCCAGATCTCCATCCAGGGCTTAGACCTATATCTGGGGCACAGACCTTCATGCCAAGGCTCAGAAGTCCATTCTGGGACCCAGACCTCAAACCCAGAATCGAGTCCTATATCAGGGGCCCAGACCTCCATTCATGGTCCAGACCTTCATTCCATGACCCAGATGTCCATCCCATGACCCAGACCTCCTTCCAGGACACAGCTTTCTATCCTCTCCCAGGCTTCCTTCACAGGACCCAGGCCTCCATCCGGGGCATAGACCTTCATGCGAGGGCCCAGAACTCGATCTGGGGACCCTAACCTCGAACCCAGAATCCAGTCCTGTATCAGGTGCCCAGACCTTCATCTGGGGCCCATAACACTATCAAGGCCTCAGGCCTACATCTGGGTCCCTGACCTTTATGCCAGAGTCCAGAAGTCCATCCCAGGACCCTAACCACGAACCCAGAATCCAGTCCTGTATCAGAGGCCCAGATCTCCATCCGGGGCTCAGAACTACATCTGGGTCCCAGTCCTTCATGCCAGAGTGCAGAAGTCCATCCTGGAACCAGACCTCGAACCCAGAACATAGTCCAGTATTGGGGGCCCAGATCTCCATCCAAGGCCCAGTCCTCTCTGAGGGGTCCGGACTTCCATCCCAGGACCCAGACCTCAATTTGGGGCTCAGACCTCCATCACAGGACTCAGACCTCCCTTCTGGGCTCTGCCCTCCAACCTGGGCCCATACTTCCATCCTAGTTGTCAGACCTCCATCTGGGGCTCAGACCTTCATCTGGGTCCCAGATCTTCATGCCAGGGCCCAGAAGTCCTTTCCAGATCCCAGACTTCAGATCCTGAATCCAGTCCTGTATTGGGGGCCTATCCCTCCATCCATGGTCCTGACCTCCATTCCATGACCCAGAGGTCTATCACAAAAATCAGACCTTCCTCCAGGGCAAAACCCTCCAGCCTGAGCCCAGACATCCATCCCAAGACACTGACTACAATCTGGGGCTCAGACCTTCAGCCCGGGCCAGGATGTACATTATGAGACCCAGACCTCAAACCCATAATCAATCCTGTATCGGGGACCAAGACCTCCATCCCAGTTCCGGACCTTAATCTGGGCCCAGACCACCTTCCCAAAACCCCAATCTAACTCCAGGGCCCTGCCCTCCAACCAGGGCCAAGACTTCCATCCCCATTGCCAGACCTTCATCTGGGGCCCATAAATACACCCTGGGCTTAGACCTACATCTGGGTAACAGAACTTCATGCCAAGGCCCAGATGTCCATTCTGGGCCGGGACCTCAAACCCATAATTGAATCCTGTGTCGGGGGCCCAGTCCACCATTGATGGTCCAGACCTCCATTCCATGACCCTGAGGTCCACCCCAGGACTCAGACCTCCCTCCAGGACACAGTCTTCCATCCAGGGCCCAGACCTCCATCCCAAGGCCCAGACCTCCATCCTTGGCTCAGACCTACATCCAGGTCCCAGACCTTCATGCCAGGGCCCAGAAGTCCTTTCCAGATCCCAGACTTCGGATCCTGAATCCAGTCCTGTATTGGGGGCTTATCCCTCCATCCTTGGTCCCGACCTCCATTCCATGACCCAGAGGTCCATCCCAAAAATGAGACCTCCCTCCAGGCCAAAACCCTCCAGCGTGAGCCCAGACCTCCATCCCAAGACGCTGACTACAATCTGGGGCCAAGACCTCCATCCCAGTTGCCAGACCTCCATCTGGGGCTCAGACCTTCATCCCAGGACCCAGACCTCCTTACTTCTGTAAGAGAATCACCTGAGTTTCATCGTTTTGATATTAACCACACACATGACAATAAGAATAAACACTAAGGGAATAATGGAAACTCCCAATTTGAGGTGGGCACAGTTGGGTACATTGCCTCAAAAGCACTAGATCTTTAACACAGCTTCCCGTAGGATGTCAGCTGATACCACATTCAGATGAAATAATTTTTTCTTCTGCTGTATTTGGAAGAAAGTAGCATATGCACAATAGATAAGTTATTATCCTTATATTATGCAAACCTTCTTTTCTCCTAATGGAATAATATTGCTTGTGACTCTATAACCCACAGAAGGAGGTGTCTGTGTGTAAGTCTCTAGAGAGATTCAAAGAATTAATGTCCTCAAGGGTATTGTTATGATGGTTGGCAAAACATATAAAAGGGGAGTTTGGTTTGATGATATTGTGAAATCTCTTATTTTATTAATAAAGTTTTTATTGCCTTTGAATCTATGCTGAATTACTTGTTAATAGTACTCTTGTAAACTATTATGAATATATCATCACACTGTTAGCAGGAAGTAAAGGAAAAAACTTAATTGAAAAAAAGGCATCTGAAAAGACTTTGGTAATATTAAAAGCATAAAGTACAGGGACTAAGTAGGCTCTTCAAGTAATTCATTGTGATATCATGTGTATCTCTATTAGGCTAAATGCTCCGTATAATATGTTAGCTAGGCACATTATCAACTGCGGTTATATCAGATATATGACAATTGGAACTCGTCATTTACTAGCTGTGCTGTAAAGTAGCAGGTACCTAAGAAATCTCAATATTGAACATCTCACACTGCTTCCCCATGAGCAAATGTGTCCCAGTCACACTGGTTCTTTCTATGCTTTGCACCTTATTTTACTTTTGGCTTTGCATGATACATCCATTTAGAATGCCCTGCCCACAAGATCTCGAACTGACTATCAAGCTTTACATATCACCTCTTCAGGCAGATCTCCCATACTTTAGTGGCTTTCCTTTCATTCTGAAATTCTATTTTATTCTGGCAATGTGAGCTTATTGTATCACCAATATCTGGAACAGTGTCTGGAACTTTGAACCAGCAGGTATTGAATGAATGAATGAATGGTCAAATTGTCTTAATTTAACCCCATGTTTTGGGTGGATTCAAAACCAATATGAGACAAAGTTGCTCACAAGCAATGTATTGTGGGGCAAAAGTAAGTTTAGAGTTGTTTTTATGAAAAATAATGCAATAATTAGAGGAGGAACCAAGATAGCAGTGTAGGTAAATGCAGTACTCACTGCCTCCCACAACCACATCAAAATTACAACTAAAATACAGAACCACCTGAAAGCTGGCTGAATGGAAGTCCTACAATTAGAGAATTAAATAAGAAGGCAATTGAGGCTGGTAGGAAGGGCAGAGGTGTGGAATGGGCTGCTCTGACACCTATGTGTGGCATTTTTATAATCAGGAAGGATATCTTGGCTGCAGAGGACTCCTGTGAGGAGGAAGGGGTCCCAGTGCCATACTAGACCCCTCAGCCTAGGATTCCAGTGCTTGGAAGAAAAGTCCCTGTAACTTCGGGCTATGAAAACCAGCAGGAACTGTGGCTGAGAGACATGCAGGCTACTGGAGACCCAGGCAGTTCCTCTTAAAGGGCCTACACATGGACTTACTTGGATTGATGGGCAGGGGCCATATCTGAGTCTCCAGGATAAAAAATCTGAACAATACAATGGCAATAAATACACATCTATCAATAACTGAATCTAAAAATAAACAAACAAGGAATCAAATGAACAAAATGAACTGATAAATAAAATAGAACCTGAGGCTTGGAAACATGGAACAGACTGAAAAATCTCAGAGGGAAGGTGGGAGGGGGGTGGGAAGAGATTAACCAAAGGACATATACTAGTATACATATATGCATTTCCTATGGACACAAACAATAAGGTGGTGAAGACCTGGGGTGGGAGGGGAACACAGTGAAGAGGGCCAATAGGGACACACACACAAAAAAAGAGAACATCTTTATTTTTCACAATAAAGATCTTTTTAAAATTAAATAACATTCAATAAAAAATTGAAAAAAACATTAAAAATAATGTAATAATTAAAACATAATAGTACAAAAATAGACTGTGTTTTTCATACAACTGTAAACCTACTTTTGTCCTACTTTCGTTGTATTTTAAAATACTTTGAAATTCTATGCTTCACTCCTTAAAAAAAACACACACACACCCCTGGGAAAAAGGCAAGAAGTCATAATCAAGTGGAGTGACTCTCCTGCTCGAAGTATGCCAGGGTAGGTTGGCCATGCATGCACTGACAGCTTCCCCATTGGTGGCATGAAGGAAGAAAGACCAGGCATACCAGGGTGGGAGGATGTGTGCTGAAGGATCCAGGCATCTTAGGGAGGTATTCTCAAGCTCTGCCTGCTGCCCCACCATATGAAAGAAGTGGGAGTTTTATAGTATTTTTAACACAATTAGCAGCTAAAATGAGCACCTGGAATTTCATTTTATTCTGCCTCAGAATTTGGCCTTTGCATCATCAATCAAGCTGCCCTAATGTTTTCTTGAAGTAAATAAAAAATTAAAAATTATGGAAATAAAAATACTTCCCTCAGCTACTTAAAGTTTCTTGTGTGTAAAGAAAAGAATATTGTTACTCAGAGGAGAGAGAGAGAGAGAGAGAGAGAACCATTTGGTGAGTTGATTATTGGGCAGGGAGACCTCTACCCACCACAGTATTTTACAAATTCAGAACAGCACCAAAAAAACACTATATTTTACATATTTCTAAGTGCAAAATATAATGATATATGTAATATTTATTCACTTATTCTTTCAATATATGCTGAGTATTTAGCACAAACTAGATCTGTGCTACACACAGCAGTGAACCAAATGGCTGAGCTCTCTGCTTCTGCAGGAATTGCATTCTATTGTAATTGGAGAAGGCAAAAATAAATGGATAAATGAACAATGCCATTGCAGATGTGGTAAGTACTATGAAGAAAATCAAGTACTGCAAAAAGGTATAATAAAAAACAATGAGAGGATGGTGTTGTCCTCTAACTCATGAGATCAGGAAACATCAAAGTGGCACTTCCATGGTGGCTAGAAAATTCTGGAAATAGAAAATTATTGTCCATGATTTAATCAAATCACTTTCTTCATGATCATATTGAACACTCAGGTATTTTCCTTTTGGAAATTATACTCACTATGGTAAAGGTCACAAGGAGAACTGTGTTCCTACCTTTGCACTATGGCTCTGTGGCCCGGCACAGGGGAAGGCCTGTGGGCTGAGCTTCCTGTATGGCTCAGCTTCCTCTGCTTCATTCAGTCCTCACCTGTCCTCTCTACTGAATGACTCCACAGTCTATGCATTGTTTGCCCCTTCTTTTTTTACAAAACGTATTTTTATTGATTTCAGAGAGGAAGGGAGAGGGAGATAGAAACATCAATGATGAGAGAGAATCATCGATTGGCTGCCTCCTGCATGCCCCCAATGAGGGATAGAACCCGAAACCTGGACATGTGCCCTAAGTGGGAATCGAATCATGAACTCCTGGTTCATAGGTCGATGCTCAATTACTGAGCCACACCAGCCGGGCTGCCCCTTCCTCTTAAGGTGGATCCTATCCTTCCTAGTTCCAATCTCAGGGTATGTTCAGGCCGACTGCCTTACTCCTCCTCTGTTTTAGATTGTTCTGGGCTTTTTCCTACTGTCACTTGGCTTGACCTAGTCCCTGGGATGCACATCCATATGCCCTTCTCAGAGGCAGCCTTCATTCAGTAATACCAGTTATATACAAGGCAGGGGCACGCACGCGCGTTTGTGTGTGTGTGGGAGTGGGGGGGTGGGGGGTAACTCAGGCCCACATTCCTTATTACCCATTTTCCAAGCATTTCCAGATAGTCCAAGGACCTTAAATAATGTGAACTGACAAGATGCTGTTCCCTCATAAGGAATAACCAGCCCTTTTTCTGAACAAGGCCACAGTATATCTTCAAGTATCAATATCTCAAACTCAGCATTCCTTTCAATCCCTTTGTCTCCAAGTCTGTGTGAAATAAATTACTAGTTGAGGAATGTCCAGCAACAAGTTGGAAGAGGTAGGTTAAGCTGTAGTGATTAGATCTTAGAAAAAGATATCCCTAGTGTCTAAATAGAGTTTTAGGTGAATGGAAGAAGTTAAGTAGGTAGATGTGTAATTGCAATTAGTGCTTATATTTAAACACAATCTTAGTAATTATCTGTTAGGAATAGGAGTCAATAGATCTTTCACTGACCTTGAACAAATTGTATAGCTCTTCTTTAAGTTAAAAGTTTTTCCTGTCGCCGAAACCGGTTTGGCTCAGTGGATAGGGCGTCGGCCTGCGGACTGAAAGGTCCCAGGTTCGATTCTGGTCAGGGGCGTGTACCTGGGTTGCAGGCACATCACCAGTAGGAGATGTGCAGGAGGCAGCTGATCGATGTTTCTCTCTCATCGATGTTTCTAACTCTCTATCTCTCTCCCTTCCTCTCTGTAAAAAATCAATAAAATATGTTTAAAAAAAAGTTTTTCCTGTCTGTAAATCAGAGTTAATAGCATTTTCTATTTACTGATCTCAAAAAAAATATGACCTAGTGTATATTACGTGTTCTGAGATCTGCCTGTAAAAAAACAAACAAACAAAAAAACCCTCTTCATTAATAGAAAACATCACTACTTTGTTAAAAATTAATATTGTCTTGGCATTTATATAGCACCTCAATGAGTTACAAAGTTATACTCTGTTTTAACTCACACAGAGCAGCTGAGTTTTGGCTTAATTCCCCCCACAGGTACAAAGATATTAGTTTGCATGTTTCCAATATGAGGTTTTTTTCTCTTTCTTTCCTTGTCATATTTTTAACCTCTCCAGATCATTTTTATATTATCTTTTCACCTTCACTTGTGAATTCAAATCATTCAATATAGCATCATTATTAAGTTTAATTAAAATATTTCTTTCAGATAATTAGTAATGATGTAAAACAAAAGCTCTATGTGTTACTATAATGACATCAAAGTCAGGCCTCTTTTTGAAACAACTGGTGATACAAAAGTGTCGAGTAACACTCCCTCCACGTTCTGCGTGGAGTAGGGTTCGGTATCTGAAAGTGGAGCCGTACAACAAATGAAAGAAAAAGACACGAGATAATTTTGCAATATTGGGGGACCAGGCGGGCAAGTCCTGAAGGACTTCCTCCTCTGTGCTTAGGTCTCACCAAGCTTTTATTGATCTGGGATGCACTCATAGCATAGCCCTTAGGCAGGTGACCCCATTAACAGGCAGACTAGCCCATCAGCAAGGATTTACATAATAATAAATGGGAATTAAGGGAACTAAGGTGGGGATGCTTCAGCTATTATTACCTAAATTAACTGGGTGGTTCCTAGATTAACTGAGTGGTGCAGTTCTGACCTTTGCTAGGACTTCAAAGGTTACTAGCTTTTGGGGGTCTCTGTTTAAATTCAGCTAGTGAAGACAATGAATGGACTCCGGCAAAAAGAACAGATGTGGCTGTTCTTGTCACAAAAGGTGCAACAGAGTAGAATATAGCAAATTGGGGGAAAATGGCATACAACATCTTTGCTATTATATTCAAGTAAAGACCAAGAAATTAATATCAGAAGCAATGGGTAGCCAAATAATTTTGTTCATTTGTTTCCTGAGGTCACTATTAGGAATGCACTCTGAATTAGTTGAGGAAAACTCTCTGAGTCCCTTCTGTTTTGGAATAACTCGATGGTATTAGAATAACAATTATAATATCTAGAATGGACTGAAGTACTAATGGGCATTGTGCTTGTCCACTGGAGTACTTAAAAAGCTTCTAAGACATGAATCCTAACTTTAGGAAGTTCACATTCTGTTAGGGACACAGAAGTATAAATTTAAACAGAAATAAGAATTGTAACATGAGCCATGCAGCACAGAGGAGGAAATTAACTGGGTGACATGGAAGAAACTCAGAGAAGGAATGCCATTTTAATTGAGTTTTTAAAAAGGAATATGATCAATGGGTAATGGGAAGCTTGTCAAAGGGACACATGCATGCATGCAAAGGTATTTGAGAGAGAGGAACTTCATTCTCCTGGGGAATGGCACATAGGCTAGTGTGGTTGGGATAAAGTATGCTGGTGATCAGGAAAGTGGAAATGCAGAAAATAAAGCTTAAAAACAGAAGACTGGATCTTGAATGTCTTGTAAACGGTTTGGCATTTACCCTGTAGGCAACTGGGTAGAGTTGGGAGCAGCATAGAATTTCTAGTTGGGAATTAACATGATTAATTTACAGCTTCATTGATAATTTGAAACTTTAATCCTGATCTGATATTCATGCCCTTCAAACTATTCCAATAGAAGCTATTTCTTTCAGTTGTCATAAATAGATATGCAAGCAGAAATTCCACAAAATATGGATGGATAGCTGAGTTTTGCTGTTAATTTTTCCTCTGTCCATGAGAAGAAATGGATTGTCATGTAAACATAGTTCACTCTTCTTTAAAATAAGATCACCTAGGCCTTAGCCACTTTGGCTCAGTGGATAGGGCATTGGCCACTGACTGAATGG
Organism: Myotis yumanensis; assembly: GCF_028538775.1. Lineage (NCBI taxonomy): Eukaryota > Metazoa > Chordata > Mammalia > Chiroptera > Vespertilionidae > Myotis > Myotis yumanensis. The sequence goes on along the minus strand of NW_027223759.1, from coordinate 26,450,737 downwards.
TCCTGGTTAGACTCCAGTCAAGGGCACGTACCTCAGTTGCAGGCTTGTTCCCCAGGCCTGGTCAGGGAGTGTGCAGGACATCAATGTTTCTCTGTCTCCTCCCCTCCCTTCCACTCTCTCTCTAAAATTCAATGGAAAAATATCCTCAGATGAAGATTTTTAAAAAAGATCACTAAAATGTATTATGTGGTGAAAACAGCACTAAAATGTTCAGGATATTATCTATTTTTCTCTAATTGTCTAATTATGTCATTAATTAACAAGGCTTTTTAAAGCCTTGCTATTGAAAATATGTAAAATTATATATTTATATTCATCTAATATATTTATCCAATTTTAATTTTTTTAAATAGCTAGCAAAATATTTATTAGAATTATAAGATTTGCTATTACAAATATTTCTGCCACAGTTTTTCTATCCATTCATCTGTTGATGGACCCTTGGGCTGTTTCCCAATTTTAGCTGTTGTAAATAATGCTGCTATGAACATAGGGGTGCATATATTCTTTTTTATTGGTGTTTCAGGCTTCTTAGGATTATAATCCTACAAGTGGGATCACTGGGTAAAATGGCAGTTCCATTTTTCATTTTTTGAGGAAACTCCATATTGATTTTCCATAGTGGCTGCACCAGCAGTGTACTAGGGTTCCTTTTTCTCCACATCCTCACCAGCACTTGTTGTTTGTTGATTTATTGATGGTAGCCATTCTGACAGGTGTGAGGTGATACCTCATTGTCATTTTAATTTGCATCACTCTGATGATTAGTGACTTTGAGCATTTTCTCATATGTCTCTTGGCCATTTGTATGTCCTCTTTGGAGAAGTGTCTATTTAAGTCTCCTGCTCATTTTTTCATTGGGCTGTTTGTCTTCCTTTTGTTGATTTTTATGATACTTTATATATTTTCTATATTAACCCCTTATCAGATGTATTATTGGCAAATATGTTCTCCTGTACAGTGTGTTCCCTTTTCATTCTGATGCTGACTTTTGTTTTGCTATGCAAAAGCTTTTTATTTTGATGTAATCCCATTTGTTTATTTTTCCTTTGTTTCTTGTGCCCTAGGCATTGTATCAGTGGAAATTTTGCTATGTGAGATGTGTGATATTTTGCTGCCTATGTTTTCCTCAAGGATTTTAGGTTTCATGGATTACATTTAAATCTTTTATCCATTTTGAGTTTATTCTTGTGTATGGTGTAAGTTGGTGGTGTAGTTTCATTTTTACACAATGGAATACTATGCAGCTATAAAAAAGAAGGATCTCTTACCCTTTAAGACAGCATGGAGGGACCTGGAGAGTATTATTCTAAGTGAAATAAGTCAGTCTGAGAAAGACAATTATCATGTGATCTCACTTATATGTGAAATCTAATGAACAAAATAAACTGGTAGACAAAATAGATCCAGAGATATGGAAGCATGCAACAGACTGAGGATCCTCAGAGGTAAGGGGACGAGGGGGCAAGAGATCAAACAAAGAACTTATATGTATATATGCATAACCCATTGACACAAATAATAGTGGGGTGAAGGCCTGGGGAGAGCACAGAAGTGGGTAGGAGGGGGTCAAAGGAGAAAAAAAGGGGACATCTGTAATACTTTCAACAATAAAGATCAATTTTAAAAAAGAAAAAAATATATTTCTAAATCATTTCAATACATTTCCCTGACTTAGTAAATGTAATTAACATAATATAAGTGCTGATGACATGCAATTTTGCAGTAAATTGAGATTAAAATCTGAGTAATAATTCTCTTTTTATATATGAACAAGCATGTGAATGCAAATGATATAAAATAGAGTTATAAAATAGACATTATAAACAGCTATAAAATCTTTTTAACAATATGTGAGAACAACATGTTTGGCTGCTTTACTACTAAATAGAATGCCAAAAATTTAATTAATAAAGCTTTAAACTAATAATGCTGAGCATGACACCATCCATTCAGCAAATTCAGAGACATGTTTGCTCAATGAATGAATGAAAATTCAGTTAAAGCACTTGTGATGCAAATTGATTAAATATATGACCATTATCCATTTTACTGACAGCTGTTCACTATTCCCTTGAGGCTACAACCTGCTGTTGTCAATATTTATTGAGCATTCACAAAGATTTAGGCACTGAACACACCCAGTGCATTATGCTGCCCGCCTCAAAGAGGTTTACCTTCCGGTTGCACATCATCTGGCCTTGACATACATTAAACATATCAGAGCAAGGTACAAGGGCAGTTTCATCTTACAAATTCATTCAACCCACATTATTTGATGTCCTTTGTGTGCCCAGCACTATCCTAGATATATATACTCAGGCCCGGTGCACAAAATTCGTGCACTCAGGGGGGGTCTCTCAGCCCGGCCTGTGCCCTCTTGAGGTCTAGGAGCCCTCGCAGGATGTCCAACTGATGGTTTAAGCCTGCTCCTCTTGGGCTTAAGACAGCAGTCAGACATCTGTAGCACTGCCGCAGAAGCAAGACAGGCTCCCGCCACCGCTGCTGTGTTCGCCAGCCATGAGCCCAGCTTCTGGCTGAACGGCACCTCCCCTTGGGAGCACACTGACCACCAGCGGGCAGCTCCTGCATTGAGTGTTGAGTGCATCACAGTGATGGGTCATTCTTCCATTCAGTCAATTTGCATATTAGCATTTTATTATAATACTAGAGGCCCGGTGCACAAAAATTTGTGCACTGGCAGGGGGGGTATCCCTCAGCCCCACTTGTGCCCTCTCCAATTTTAGTATATGTGCTACCGAAGCGAGCACTCACTTGTGCCCTCTCACAGTTTGGGACCCCTCGGGAGACAATGATCTGCTGGCTTAGGCCCGCTCCCGGGTGGCAGAGGGCAGGCCCAATCCCTAGGTGCCTTCTCCGCAGCCCCTGGTCAGGCTCAGAGCAGGACCGATTGGGGAGTTGGGGCACCGCCCCCTGTCATGCACAGAGCAGGGCAGATCAGGGGGTTGGGGCACTGCCCCCTGTCATGCACAGAGCAGGGCCCATCAGGGGGGTTGGGGCTCCATACCCTGTCACCCACAGAGCAGGGCCGATCAGGGGATTGGGGCACTGCCCCCGTCACACTCAAGGCAAGGTTGATGGGGAGGTTGCGGCGCCACCCCCTGTCACACACAGAGCAGGGCGGATCAGGGGGTTGGGGAACTCCCCCCTGTCACACTCAGGGCAGGGCCAATTGGGAGGTTGCGGCTCCACCCCGTCACACACAGAGCAGGTCCCATGGGGAGGTGAGGTGCCGCACCCTGTCACACATAGAGCAGGGCAGATCAGGGGTTTGGGGAGCTACCCCCTATCAGGCACAGAGCAGGGCCGATCAGGGGGTTGGGGCACCTTCCCCTGTCACGAACAGAGCAGGGCGGATAGGGAGGTTGTGGCCCGAACCCCAGTCACACACAGAGCCGCAGGGTGATCAGGGGGTTTGGGCGCTGCCCCCTGTCACGCTGCTCCAGGGGCCAGGAGGCCTCACGGCTCCACTGATCCCAGTGCTGGGAGGCCTCGCAGCTCCGCTTGACACAGGGGCAGTGAGGCCTTGCTGCTCCCCTGATCCTGGTGCTAGGAGGCCTCTCTGCTCCACTGATCCCGGTGCCGGGAGGCCTTGTGGCTACGCTGATCCCGGTGTCGGGAGGCATATTACCCTTTTACTATATAGGATAAAGGCCTGGTGCACAGGTGGGGGCCGGCTGGTTTGCTCTGAAGGGTGTCCTGGATCAGGGTGGGGGTCCCGCTTGGGTGCCTGGCCAGCCTGGGTGAAGGGATGATGGCTATTTGCAGCTGGTCACACCCCCTTCAGGGTGGGGGTCCCCACTGGGGTGCCTGGCCAGCCTGGGTGAGGGGATGATGGCTGTTTGCAGCTGGTCACACCCCCTTCAGGGTGGAGATCCCCACTGGGGTGCCTGGCCAGTCTGGATGAAGGACTGAGGGCTGTTTTCAGGCTGGCAGGTGACTGAAGCTCCCAACCTCTCTTTTATTTCTTTTTTCTTTTTTATTCTGGGATTTATTTACCTTCTATGCCTGTTACTGGAGCTGAGAGCCGTCTTTAGCTCTGAGGCTCAGCTCCAGCTCTGAGACCTCAGCTGTTGAAAGCAGGTTCTGGCCTTTGTTTACCTTCTGTATTTGAAACTTTGTTGCGACTTCAGCTCTGAGATCCCAGCTGACTGAAAGCAGGTTTCTGGGGTTTTGTTTAGCTTCTATATTTGTAACAATGTTTCTTAGAGAGCAGCTGAGAGGCCAGCAAGGCAGGCGGGGAACCTGGCTTCCTCCGTCACTGGAGTAAGCAAGCCTCCCTGTTAGCGTCAGTTGCCTGGCTGCTGGCTGCCATCTTGGTTGGCAGTTAATTTGCATATCTCACTGATTAGCCAATGGGAAGGGTAGCAAAGTCACTGCTAATTACCATGTTTCTCTTTTATTACATAGGATACTAGTGGCCCAGTACACGAAATTTGTTCATGGGGGTGGGGGGGTGTCCATCAGTCTAGCCTGCGTCATCTTCAATCTGGGACCCCTAAGGGAGGTCTGACTACTGGTTTAGGCCTGATACCTTTAGGATCAGGCCTAAACTGGCAGTCAGACATCCCTTCGCAATTTGGGACCACTGGCTCCTAACCACTCACCTGCCTGCCTGCCTGCCTGATCACCCCCAACTGCACCCCCCGCTGGCCTGCTTGCCCCAATTGCCTCCCCCTGCCAGCCTGCTCACCCCGAACTGCCCCCCTCTGCTGGCCTGCTCACCCCCAACTGACACTCCCCCCGCCCCTGCTGGCCTGCTTGCCCCTAACTGCCTAGGCCTCAACCCTGCCATCGTGGCTTTGTTCAGAAGGACGTCCGGTCTCCCAGAAGGCCTCCTGGCCTAATTAGCATATTACCCTTTTATTATTATAGACTAGAAGACTAGTGCATAAAATTTGTGAATGGGTGGGATCCCTAGGCCTGGCTGGTGATCAGGGCTGATTGGGGCCAGGCTGATCAGGGCCAGGCCAGAGAGGCGGCAGCAGTTGCCAGGCCAGGCATGGAAGGAACGTACGCCTGATGCTGATGATGCCATCATCAGCACCCCACCACCACAAGGTTCCCCACCTTCCCCCCTTCCCTGTGGTGGGCAGGTGGCGGGCCGATTGGGGCCTGCTGGCTAGGGGGAGGAACTGCGGGAGGTTGGCCGGCTGGGGGAGGTTGGCTGTGGAAGCACACTGACCACCAGGGGGCAACTCTTGTGTTGAGCATCTGCCCCCTGGTGGTCAGTGTGCATCATAGTGACCGGTCATTCTGGTCGTTCTGGTCATTCCAGTCATTCTGGTTGTTACGGTCATATATATATATATATATATGATGTATGTATATATGTGTGTGTGTGTATATGTATATGTATATGTATATGTATATGTATATGTATATGTATATGTATATATACAAGGACACATAAATGAGATAAATGTGTTCTCTGCCTTCATGGAATGTATAGCCTATTTTATTCTACCATGAGAGAGAGACACTAAACAGGTAATTACAAGTGTTATAACTGTTAAGAAAATTAGAAAAATAAAAGTGTCATGGAAATCCAAAGTTTGGGTACTAGGTTAATTTGGGGAGTGAAAAATCTCATTACTTGTAGTTTATTTAGTTTTTCCCTAGTCACATATTTTTAAATTTTATTTTCAGTGTTGAGATAGGTGTATTTATTTGTTCCTTCCCTCAAAGTTAATCAGTTTTTCGGTCAAGTCTATCAGTGTGAAACCTTGAATGCTCATTCAAGTAAATTGGAAATATTCCATTTCTGTTAGGGCCGTTGGATGGAACATATTTAAGTAAGGATCTTGTATTTTGCCCTCTTCCAGAAATCCTTATAATTAGTATACATTTCAAGCTTTAAAGTACAGTGAAGATTATAATAATGGGAGAGAGGAGGCTAGCTCAAGAATATTAGATCTGATAAAATTTAAGAGTAAATTATATGGAAAATGAAAGGAGCATTGTAAGGTGGCATTAGATTCTTAAGTAAATATTCTAAATTATTTTTTAAATTGGCATTGCTGTTAACATAATCATAGAAATAACGGGTGGTATTGCACTTTAAATTAAAACTATAATCAAGAATAAGAAAAACTTATTTATAAAAGAAAGAAGCAAAAAAAATTGTAAAGCTGAATGATCATCTTTTTCTTACTTTTTCCAAGTGTTATTCATGTTAACTTTTCCACACCCAGATTTGTATACAATATTTCAGCAATCAAGCCGGTTTAGAAATGAAATGCATAATGTTCTATTATTTTTATAGGATCTAAGGGAAACAGCTCATGAGGCTCTTTTAGCAATCAGAATTTTAATCACCTTTATAAATGCAGAGAGGATATGATATGAGAGGTGAAGTGAATTCTCTGTCCATGCAAAAATAATAATAAAAAAGTGAAGGTGACATTACTGCTTCTTATCTGCTAAGCTTCATTATTCATCTGTCTTATGTTATTTCCCAGCCACATTATCAGTTCTTCTTTTCTTGGGTGTTTCTGATGCTTACAATGGTTTAATTATGTTACCCAGAATAATATGGAGAACAAAATGATAACACACTATAAAGGATATTTAATTTCTCAGTGTTGGCTACAAAAGTTTCATCTAAATGCCTTTATTAATTACTAGAGGCCTGATGCACGAAATTCGTACAAGGGGTTCGGTCCTTGCAGCCCCACACAGCCTCGGCCGGCCCTTGCAACCCCAGTTTCATCTGGAAGGATGTCTGGATGGTCATTCTGCTGTTCAGTCTAATTAGCATATTAGCTCTTTATTATATAGGAAGACTAGAAGTCGAGCCCCAGACCCATATGAAATATGGTAGCATTGTTCAGTGTGTTGGCACTTTCCATTGATTTAATCTGGTAGATAAAACATATGACCAAAATACAGTCATAAGTGATATATATATATATATATATATATATATATATATATATATACACAATAGATAGATAGATGATAGATAGATTATATATATATATATATATATATATATATATATATATCACTCTCTTTCTCATTACATACAATTCTCTTTTTTTCCTTCGCTATTGTGATCCATGACTAATTTATAGCAACTGAAAACTGACCTCAAAGAAAACACTTCCCTTCTGCCATCCTTTGATCACCGTGACAGTTACATACTAAAACGCTTTGCAAATCTCTCAGTCTGGGCATCCAGGGACAGGCTGTCAGTCAAGCGGCAACCTCTATTGAGGCCTGTGTGTGTGCAGGGCACTGCTCTGGGAGCTCTGCGATCTCAAAAAAGTACTGAAGTTTCTGCAGAAACCCCGTCCCTCAGGAGCTCTTCCAGTAAAAGACAGTAATCAACTTCTGGGTAACTCTACAACAATATAAAGATCTAATCCTGCTAAAAACATCCCAGTGAACTTTACTCTTCAACCTCTGAGATACTGATGGGATTGTCTGACATAATTTTATGATTCAGTTGCCCAGGCTCAGTCCTGCCCAATGAAGCCAATATTCTAGAGAGAGAACAATGAAAACAATTCCTCTTGAAATAAAAAAAAAATATCACCATATGCTCAAGAGAAATTATAGCACTCTTTTGATATGGGCAACTACATTTCAATATAGTTAACAATAGTGTATATTAGAGACTTTTTTTGTCTTTTAGCAGTTAACTCCATTGCATAGTTTGGACAGCTTTATAGGAGAAACATTTTTGTTCTTAAGTATGGCATTCCCACAAGAGAAGAGGTAGTCATGGATTAGGAGGGATCATGACTAAGAGCATGGGATTTCATTTTGGGATGATGAAAATGTTCTAAAATTGATTATGATGAATCAACTCTATGACTACACTAAAAGTCATCAAATTATACTCTTTAAATGAATAAATTATATGTGAATTATATCTCAATGAAGTTGATAAAAAATAACTTCCCAACTGGGCTTCTTGTCAAATAATAACTATAACCAGCATGCTAGTTCCTTTCTTGATTGATTGTAGTTGACTGTTTACAAAATCCAGTTACTTATTTCTCCTAGTCAATATAAAATAAATAATGGCTTTAAAGCTGGGCTTTTAAGAGTTTGAATCAGATATTACCTAACATGCATGCTTTAATGTGACACAACCATTTTAATTACCCAGCTGCATCTGATTATCCAAAACACAGAAAAACATTTAGTTGTCCCATCATCTCTGCCTTAGAGGAGTTCCTCTTGTTATGCTCTATCTCTAGTCAATTTATGTGGGCTAGTGAGCTTTTTCTTTTCTCCTTCATCTTTCCCCAAAATAGCTGTTAAACAGACTGTACTGCTCCTCAAACATTAGATTTGGAGAGAGCAACTGAATTTTCAAAGACTTGCTTTTCCTCAGTTCATTTTCTCTTAGTCCATTTTAAGTACAGAAGAGATACTTTAAAATGTTATATTATTCCTAAGTCACAGAAAATGCATGTGTTTTATGATTTGCTTGCTTTCATCTTTTCCCAAATGGTGAAAAAATATTAGGTTGTCAAAGTAGTATATGTAAAACTAAAACAAAACAAAGTAACCACAAAATATGTAATAATTCTAGAGAAGGAAATAAGGGATGAGGGTAGGGAGAAATAAAAGATGCCAGGTACATATGGTTACTTGGCTACCACAGTTTTAAGGCAAAATTTCATGAAAGCTAAATCATGGCCTCCATTTCCCCAAACCAGCTCCCTGTCTCAGAGTTTCTTCTGAAATTGGTTTGTTTCTAATGCAAACATCAAGATATAAAAGAAAATGTGACATTGATTCTTAAGTTCATTTTAAAGTTCTAGTTACCCTTAGCTTGAAAGAAATTCTGAAATTAAGGTCAATTTCAAGACCTACTTGAAGCTCTGAAATTAATCCAGATTATACCTAAAGGGTTTAATAAAGAAAACGTCATGCAAGTGTTCAAGAAAGAAAACAGGGCAATCTGGACCTTAATGCTTGAAACTAGTGCTCCTGGGTCGTGGTAGCCCAGTCTTTCATGCTTAGAACTAATCTTTGTCTGACACCAGCAGTTACTTCTTTAAAAATTGAGATACAGTTGACATATAACATGTAACAAGTTTCAAGTGTACAATATGATTTGATATTTGTATATATTGTAAAATGGTCACCACAATAAGTCTAATTAACATCTGTTACTATACAGGCATAAATTTTTCTTTTGATAAGAACTTTTAAGATCTACTTTCTTAACAACTTTCAAATATACAGTACAGTATTATAATTATAGTCAGCAGGGATTGCTCAGAATTTTTAAAAATTCACTCTTCATTTATGCCTGGCAATTGATAATATATTTGCACAGTAATGGTAACTACTGGGATCATAGTCTCTCCTTTCTTTCCTAGCCTCTCTTTCTCCTCCACCCTCTAAACATGGGTATTAACACTCCTTATTTAGTCTCTGCTAATCTCTGAATTTTTTTCATTGAGACAGATCCCTTCCTCATGGATTCACCAAACACAATTATGAATACCAAATCCTTATCTCCAATCTAGTCTACTTATTCAAGTGCCAGGACCCAAAATGCCAGTCAGGCACTTGGATTTCTTAAAAGCATCATGTTCATACTTGAAGCCTCCACACATGCTCATTCCACAAGGAGCCCCTCTGTCCTAACCACTGTGTCTGTCAGAGGCTATCACCATTTTCTCAACTTCCTGAGCTAGAAGTGCTAGGTGTCCTTTTGAATCATCATTTTCCTTCATTTCCCATACTCATTCAGTCACTAAGGCTTATTAATTTTTTTTCAATTTGTTGCATAGTCACATAATTCTTTATATTTACACTGTCATTTTCAAACTCTAACCTCTTAGTAGACTTTTCCCTGAATTACTGTAATAGCCTCTTGGCTGACCTCCCCTCTCCTTCCCAGTTTCAGATTTGACCTTTTAGAATTAATGTCAAGCATAGTTCTCAGATAATCTCCCTTCATCATTGCTTGTGCATATTATTTCTAAAGCTTGCTCTTTGTGATAATTTGCCTGATGTCTCTGTATACCAGTATATGCAAATCAAAAATGTCACTGGGGGATCATTTAAAAACCTCAATTTCTCCATTTACTCTTCTCTGAATAATGAAAACTCCCACAAACTCCCTTTTCTCTGAATTACTACAAAACATAGACTTTATATAACCTAAATTATGAATTAATTACATAAGTCTTTGTGAATACTTTTTCTTGAATGTAAGTTGAGGTTCTTGGGTAGAGGGATGAAGCCCTTTGTGGTTCACTGATGAAGACACTGACTTTCACAAGTCACTCACAATAATATGGCACAGCTACATTGGAACAGAAGCTTATAACTCCTGAAAGAAAAGAGAGTGAGCCTGCTGGCTTGCAGATGACAAGGCCAAATCTGTAAAGATAAATACAACAAAAGTGAGGTTGGGAGAAGAGATAAAGATCAGAAAAGGGGCTTTTAGGAAGTATATTCTTTCTATATCAAAGATTCAGGAAGCTCCTTCAGTCAATTTGACAGATTCTAGAAGCAGAACCAAGTCTTGCTAAAAAGACATAATAGTAATTACATATGGAAGATAAAGGTCCACAGTCTATCAGTATGAGGCTAGAGTTTGGGATTTGGACTTAATAGACCAGGGAGTGGGGTCAAGGGACCAGAAATGGGAGTTAGTTTGGAAGACTTTGGTGGCCTGGAAGTAAAACAAGGGTGTCACAACTTGATGAACTAACACCAGCCTGGTAGACTAAACCCTTTTACAGGAAAGTTTCTAGGAAGATGGACTTTCTCTCTATATTGCTGGTTCTCTCCTTCTCCTTCCTCTTGGTCAAAGTGAGAAGTGAAAAATTCTGATTGTGAAGGTTAACTCATGGTCCCATGTTTTTCAATTAAGAGGGCTAATCTGAAATAAATCCACATGTGTCAGAGAAATATGGCATCTATTTTCTTTCTTCTCCTTCCTGGACAAGTACAGGGCAGTAACCTGGGCAAGCATCTAATCTGAACACTCTTTGCTGTAGATTAAATCTGGACCAGAGTGGAAGGGTAAGAGGAAGGGGAGACAGAAAGGTAGCATTCATTTCTTCAGCATCAGCAACAAATGCAGAACACACTGCCTCGTTGAAAGGAACCTGTCATCTGTTCAGATATAGTTTTTCTGTCCTTGACTAAAGATAGGTTAATATGTTTCAAATCAGTTGATTATCTCAAATCACAGAGGGATGAGGATGCTAGCATGACTTAAGTGGAGAAGGTCTTAATAGAAACTGGAGTGTGGGACTTATTTCTGAAAAGAGCCTGGTATACTGAGACCAAATCTGTCTGAAGAAGTTGAAATTAATGAAGCAATGGAGAATGAAGTCTATGATGTTGGAATACAGAGAGCAGCATAGATAATAGATAAAGAGAGCTCAAAGATGCCCGTGGCAGTATTCAGTTCCCTTGTAAGTTCTGTAATAGCAGGGACCTTAGGATGGTTCACTTCACGGTTTTGATAAGTGTCTGGCAAAACAAGATTTTATAAGGCATTTTGGTTAATTTATTGCTTAAATCATTTACTAAGCAATGTAAATTTTCTATATTTTAACAACTTTCTTCACTGTTCTTCGCACAGTGGTCTTGTCCATGTTTAAATTTTTAATATATATTTTCAGTGGCTTTCATTTATAGAGTCTCTCCAGTTTTTAACTTAGCTTTTATGATGCAGCAACCCTTTTTTTTATAACATTTATGTATAACCAATTTCTAAAACATTGTATAAATGTGAAAATTGCTATAACAATAACGCTTGATACAGAGATGTTTGGTAACAAACACAGTTTACCCTTTGTGTGTGAATGTCTAGTGGTAGGAACTCTATGGATAACCAGATAGGAAACAATTTTCAGGGAGAAATTCATGTACCTTTTGCATGTTTTATAGAGAAAATGGGTAACATCGATGAGCTAGGTGCACCAATTAAGTGGACAATAGTAGAAAGAACTACTTTATGTATTTTTTTCATTTGTTTTATGTAAATAAAAATTTTAATATATATTTATAAGCAACTTGCTTTTCTCAATGACACAGAACAACAGCTTAAACCTAACTCATTCTTTTCAATCACTGATGGATATTTTATAAAATGGACATGTTAAAAATCTTGTCAACCATCCTTTATTGATAAACATTCAGATTATTTCTAGGTTTGGCCACTTCAGACACATTTAATGGAGTTTTTTATAAATACACTAGGGGCCCAGTGCACAAATTCATGCACCTTGAAAGGAACAGTGGGCCATGAGGATGCAGTAGGCACAGGGGCAGGTCTTGGCCCATCCTCCGCAACCCCCCCTGGCTCCTTCCACCATGGCCCCCAGTCATCTGTCTGCCAGCAGCCCCACTCCTGCCGCCACTGCCACCGCAACTCCCATGCACTGATGGCGCCAACGCTGATGGTGCCAGCCCCTTTCACATCACTGAAGGTGTGAAGCAATTGGGACTGGCACTGTCAGTGGGTGAAAATGGCAGCTGCTGCCCTGATATCCCCTCAGGAGCAGGGGTAGTTAGAGAAGCCCTCAGGGGCAATCAGGGCCAGCAGCTGATGCTCACACCTGCTGATGTTGCTGAGTGTTTAGGACCAGCACTGGGCACCAGCAGTGGGTATGAGCAGCGGCTCCGGCGCTGGCTGCAGGTGCAAGCGGGGCCATTGCCGGCAGCGAGTGCAAGAGGAAGCTGCCGGCCCCAATCTCCCCTCAGGAGTAGGGGGAGGTGGAGAAGCCCTGAGGGGCAATCAGGGCCAGTGCCGGGTGCCAGCAGCGGGTGCGAGTGGGGCCAGCACCGGCAGCAGGTGCAAGCACTGGGCAGGACTACAGTACGGGAGCAAAGAATTTTCGGTAACCACCAGAGGCTCACCCTGATGACAGCAACTAGCACCCCTCCTTGGTCTGACGCCCCTACTCACCTGCTCCACCATCCTGCCACGGCCGATGCCTGCCATGTTCGACACATGCCCCCTGGTGGTCAGCGCATGTCATAGGGAGTAGTTGTTCGGTTGTTCTGGTTGTTCCACCGTTAAGTCTATTCGCATATTAGCTTTTTATTATATAGGATTCTACAGGATAAATTCTTTAAAGATTGTTTCTTATGTCTTTCAATTTCCACTTTCAATGTCTTTAAGTTTCAAGTATATTTATGCCATATTTTAAAACAAGGCCAGGAGCACAAAATGGATCACTGTAATTTATGTTTATACTTGGCAAGTGTTTGACCAGTTTAAAAATTTCAACCAATGTGTGGAGGAGCTGCTGCTCATTTTGAATCTACTGTGATTCCCAAAGCTATCCTGTCTATTGGCTTGAATAGTTTTGTAAGTAAATATTCCTTGTATTTCTTACATGTAGAGAGTGCTACATCTAAAACAAACAGCTCTTCTTTATTCCTGTGGTTGTTTTATATTTAATTTTTTTACTGCAAAATTTGTCATGGAATCCAGAAAAGAACATGTAAAACTTCGCATTGAGAGTATATGGGGAAATATGAAGCTTTAAATACATAAAATGTTAATGTAAAATACTAAATGGTTTTAATTTATTTCAAATCAGAACCATGTTAGCACATAAAAGTTAAATCTGTTTTTAGTTTCCCATGATAATGTGAATTATTTTGAGTTTTATAGTTATTACGGGCCAGTGGGCTATAACATACAGTATGGATGTGTTTTCCTTAAATAGTGACCAGCATTTACAAGCTATGTTACTGATTCAGGCCTCATAAATATCCCAGGAAAGTATCAGGGCCACCATGTTACACGACTCTTCTCTTTAATGACTCTAATCACATACCGCATTTTCTAAATCAGCTGCCACACTGAACATCTAACTTCATCTGATTGCTGATTCTTCAAGATGCACTTCTATGATCGCTGTTCTCTTGATTATCAATATCTAGCTGTGAAAGTTTTATAATAACCTGGAAATATGGGAGTTGGGCTTTATTCTAATTTTCTTTTTTCTCATTTTAGAATCCTAGTATGTACAAGCCAGAGATGCGGGAGACAATGGAAGCCTAGGGTTACATATTTTGTATTCTCCCATTTATTGTGAAGAGAAGTATTTCTTTCCTGCCTGACTCTTCCAAATTAGAGAAACATGTATTTTTGAGGAAATTGAAGAATCCTATTGAATAAAGTAAATCTCTACAGGAACCAGTCAGAGAAAATATGCATATCTCAGTTCCAGTTTTGCCTCCTGCCCTCAGAAACCTATTTTAGGCATGAACAATGATGAAAACTGTCTTAAGGGTTTTCATTAGTGTTTGGCAGACACAAATGAGCTACCTTGGGTTATGTCAGCTATGCAGTATATACACAAAATGTAGTTGCATAGTTAAAAAATAAGTATATAGGTGATAGAGTGTCCTTGTCTGCTACATTATGCTAAAATCTTGATCATGAAAGTCAACATAAGCCTTCAGCCCCTCAATTCCTGAATAACAGGAATGAAATTGTGTATTTCCATTCACCGAACTACTTGCTAAGACTCTGTCATAATTTTAATGACTCAATATTTCCTGATGGCCGTCTTTATGGTTTTTTTTTCCATTCAGGATTCCCAGCAAAATCACTGCATGCCTAACCCTTGGTAGACAGAGAACAGAAGGCTGTCCCTTTTAGGAAAGGCTTCTCTGCATCTTCGCTCATGGTGCTTAACAAATAGAGCCCAGCAGTGGAGCCACTCTGACGTGAAGCATTTTCTGATTTCCATGACGTAGATACTCCCAGTGTGGCTCATTTCCAAAGTGATGTCACTAAATGAAGATTTGGGAAGATGTACTAGCAGTTGGCTCTTGTGAAACAGTACCAGCTTCAACACACCAATTTCAAATGTTTTACCCTCCATCACCTTGTTATGATTAAGCAAGAACTGAGTGGGGGGTGGATGGTGGAATGCAGAGGTTAAGAGAGGAGTTGTATTTATGATTCTAAAAGAAAGTGGCTAATGAGAATCAGGAAGGAAGTTAAATTTCAGGTATGGTTTTTGTAAGGCTGTTTTACCAAGTCAGAGTTACTCTTTTATCCAGTATGTTTGAGAAAATACATTAACCTATTGTTCCTACGAGGTCTAGTGCTGACTGTTGGAACAAACCATTACTCATAGTAAGTACCCAAAGGTGCGGTTCTTTTTTCCCTTGGAGGAGGGGAGTGGTCCATCACCACCATTTGAAATAAGTTGCCATATGCATACAAGTGCCAGCTATTTTGGATAAATCTGAAACTATTCAGCAGGATATATTGTTCCCACATACCCAAGACAGAACATTTATGTTTGAGGCAATATAGTCTTATAACCACATATCTGAACATTTATTCTATCTCTGAACTCCTGTGAGACTTTGTGGCAATTCACTCAACCATTCATTACCTCAAAGTTTACTTCTCAAGCAGAGATATTTCACACCCTTAGAAGATTATGACTAAGTTGCATGAGTGGCAGGGATGCTTTGAGTTGTGCGTAGATACCAGTATACCCCAAGCTAAAAGCTAGGACTATCGAACAGAACTTCCACCCTGATGGAAATATTCTACATCTGCACTGTCCCATTGAAAATCCAGTCTCTCAGTGGAACTAGCCAGCTTCCATGTAGTGACAACCATGGCATTATGGAAAACACACACACACACACACACACACACAACTGTTCATCAATTTTAAAAACCGTTTTTCACTGATAGTGGCAAAAATAGAAAAAAAATTATATATGCTCTCACAAGAAACTGATCTGCTCACAATTTCCATACCACCTTCTAACTCATTTAAAACATGGCCAGTGCTACAACTGCCTTCATCCAAAATTTAAAATAAAATTATCATAGAAAATATTGCTAGCAAAACCTGTTCTAGAACCTCAGTTAAGTTTTAAGAAGAGAATATATTGTAGTACCAAATAAAATTATTTGAAACTCACAAAGTGTTTTAATGGCCTGGGTGATTTTAGTGTTTATTAAAATGCAATATTTCAAAATGTATATTCACTGTAGCTTTTAATGGAGGAAGCATATATTTTTCAGCATAGAGTCTCATTTTTTCACAACAAAAACTTTAAACATAGATGAGTACTTAGCTAGAGGTAGAGAGAATAAATAGTAGAAACAAGTACAATTATGGTGGTAAATAAATAAATATTTGAAAGAAATCTTACCTCTTCAAAATTCACTAATTAACAAAATAAACTGATGAACAAAGTGGATCCAGAGACATAGAAGCATGGAACAGAGTGCAGAATATGGGAGGGAAGGCGGGAGAAGGGTGGATGGGTGGGAGATAATTAACCAAAGACCTTGTATGCATATACGCATAACCCAGGGACATAAACAATAGGGTGGTGAAGGCCTGGGACAGAAAGAGGGGGTGGGCTGAAGGGGGTTAATGCGGGGGGTGGGGGGGGAACATATATAATACTTTCAACAATTAAAAAATTTATTTTAAAAAGATTTATAAAAATACCCACTGTAGCTGTTTACTTTTCTATTAATAACTTAAAAATATATGTTGCTGGCAATATAAGCATGTGAAGAGTAACTTAACATTTAGAAATGTATCTAAAATCATCTTGTAAAGCTAAGTGAATATTTATTTGAGAACTAATTTGCCATAATATTCTAAAATTAATTTCATTAGAAAATGTCTGTAAGCCTGTGGCTATCCTAAATTTGGCAAAATAACTTCTCCAGCTGTTTCCTGAAATACTTTTGGAACTGATTTAATACAAAAACAAAATAAAACAAAACAGAAACAAAAATATCTACAATTAAAATAATTAACTGAAGTTTTTATAGATACACATTTCTTATTATCTGATCTTCCATTGTGTGACATTGGTTTCTTGGCCAAAATGTTTGAATTATTTAAATCATATAACCCAGGAAATAATATGCATTTTGCTTACCTATCTATCCAAGAGCCCTCCCAGTTCCTCCAATTAAAATGTCAAAGGCATACACAAAACAGTTTGGCTGGTACAGTCAGCGATAAGGAAACACAGGCTTAGTTTAATTCATTCTTCTAATGTGCCAACTGACAAGCTTACGTTGAATTTAGTTCAGGCTTAAAAGTATCATTGATGTCAGCCAAAACTGTCAGCCAAAGACAAACACTGAATCTGTTGCTGTTGGCTTTGTTTGGGTTTCAGGTGCAGGGCCCCTGCCATATGGTATCCTTGGGGCAGGGTTTTTGTTATGGCATATGTGTATGTATACGGGTGTGCACTTTTTAATATTGCAAATATCCTTCAGTTGTAAAATAAACAAAGAAAAGGCAATCCACTCATTGCTTGAACCATTATAGACCACCAGCTGCTGAGTACTATTAAAGTTACATAGAGCATTAGCAGATAGAAGCTGCTGTCCAAGATAGTGCTTCACCAATGAATTCTTCATTTGTTCTTGACATCTTGTTTCCTTTTCACCAACAAATGGCTGTACATTTATAATTAATGAATTGACACTGTAACATTAACATAAAATTCAAGGTATTTTGCAGTAGACCAGTGTATTTTTTTCCAATTTTTGCACCTAAAATGTTTTTTCAATTATCATTGCCTGTGATAGTAGAGTACTTTTTATACATGTAAAAAATATTTGGTTTGAAAATAGCAAATAATTTGGAGCAAAAGGTAAATAAATAAGTAGTTCATAGAAGGTATTAAATAATTAAATATATACATCAATAGATTTAGCATCCTATTCAATAGATTTGAACAATTTTAGTTTTTTTCCTTGTTTACATGATTACAACCCTAATTACTCAATAAAGTTATCATCAAGGCCCTATCAGGTTTAGGCATTACACAAGGCCTAATGGGGAACACAGACATAAAACAAAAGAAAATCCCTATGCCCAAGAAACAGTTTTCAAGTCTAAGAGCAATACATATGAAACAGCAGTTGATCTTATAGGCAGAACAAAATCAGCAAATATAAGTACTATGGGATAAAAAACCCAGATAATTTAAATAAATCTTAGGAGGTTACATAAAGGAGGTGGGACTTATGCAACTTTAGGTAACACATAGATTTTACATGGAAGGACTTGGATATGGAACATTATTCCAGGTAAAAGTAATAGTATGAAGAAAACATACAGGTGAGAAGGAGCATGCTGGGTAATTACGGCCACCAACATGATTGGACTGGAGGAGAATAGGTAATATTGTTGATCACTGAAATGGCAGGATTTTTTAGAACCTGGTTTCAAGGCATTTAGACTTGATGTAGTGGAAAAGTGTCTTCAGCAGGTTTGGGATTATAGATCAGTGACCCTGAAGGCCTCTGGTTAGAAGAGAGAGGTGGGTTCTCTAGGAAAGCTCCATGTTGGTCTGTTTTATATATGGAAAGAGTTTGTTGCATAAATTATATTTATTATTTAATTTTTAAAAAGTTTTGGTAGACCACAGCCAGCTTCTAGCTCCTTAAATCCACCATAGAATAAACTTAGCCCCATGGGAACACATGTAATGCATTTATAGTGCAATGATTTCATTTCTCTGACATGTTATCATTGAGTCTTAGCAAGTTATTAATAGAGGACAAAAATTTAGAAATTCGAACCCTAATTTATACCAATACTTTTGATATAACTGATACTATATTTGCAAAACAACTAACAAACATGTCCTCAAATAACAAATGGATTCATTGACCCCATAGAGAAAATACAGTATAGAAATTTACAGTACCCAGCATCTTAGAAAGACACATGTTTTTCAAGATAATTACAGGCAGGAGAGTTTTTTGCTGTATTTCTATTGCACTCTCCATGAGTTCAAAGACTAATTTAAAAATATTTTTAACATATATTAGCTTTATCTATCTCATACTTTTCTTCTGGGTTGTTATACATCTAGCAAATCTTAAAGATCAAGTGTACAGGTATGTGGTTGGTTCAATAGCCAACTCATAAGAAAGTATTGGTTAGACTGACCATAGTAATTCTGTTTTTTAAAATTAAAAGTTAGGCTTCTTTTAACTCATAGGACATTCTAATGAGATCACATCTGAGCACTTCTCCAGCAATGACCAAGACCTATGTTTCAATATCCTAACTTATAAAGTAGAAGAAGTCATTGCCTAGCATTCCGACTCAAAAGCACTGTTTTGGGTGGAGGTTATAGATAGAAGATTTCAACCAACTTTTTAAATGTTGCTCTATCTATATGGAGCTAATCTTTCTAGTCTGTGTGGTTAAGTGGTCTTCTAAAAGGTCAGGCTTGGTAATTAGTCCTGTTTGATATTGGATTTAATCTTTACTCCTCATTCTGTTAATTCTGCCTCCTTGACACACAGTTTCCATTTACTTAAAAGGAGCATGGTAGCCAAGCTGTTAATCATTTAAAATGGCTTTATGGCAGGTTTATGAATGTCTTGGATGCCTGATGAGGTGTTTTTGGCATATTGGTATATGCAAATCATTATGCACTCCTTACCTGCATATTTTCCTTATTCTATAGCCATCTCTTTAAACCAGTGGTTCTCAACCTTGGCTTCACATTGAAGCCATCAAGTCCCTACCACTCTCATCTTCACCTGATCACAGCCCTGTCAATTTACCCACCAGACAAGATTTACACATCTTCTCTTATTTCTTACCTTCTCCCTCCCATTGCCTTATTAACTGATTCTCATTCTCTCTGTCCTAAATTGGTGCAGGAGCCTTCAGTGGGTCTCCCTGGTTTCAATCCCGGTTCTATTTATTCTGTATGTTGCTCTCAGGATGATTTAAAATCTGGCTATTTAATTGTTCTGCTTTAAAAAATAAACCAAAAGACAAAATCTCCATTGTTGCCTTATGCTGATGGGATAAAGGCAAACTCCTTACCATCACATAAAAGTCTTTGTGAGACTTGTTTCCTGTTCACAGTGAGGGTGCCATCCCCACCATCCTCCCTCATTCCTCCTCCCCTCCTACCACGCCTGGTTTGTTGTTCACCAATGCAGATCTTCCCACCAGTCCCTCAACATACCACTTCCTTTGTTTCCCACTCAAATTTGTATTTGACATTTGTTGAGCACAGGAGAGGGTATCAGAATTACCATTTATTGATCCCACTCAATTTGCCAAGCATATAATCTGCACAGCATGGCAAAGATGTAAGAAATTTTTGTTTCTATTTTATAGGCAAAGAAACAGAAGAGAAGAAAATTATCAAGGAACATGGTCATGATTGATGATGGTGCATGGCCTAAAGTCTTTGCCTGAAAAATCTTCATGTGACCTTTAAATCTCATTTTAAGTTTAGCTCTTCTCCAAAGACAATGGTCTAAAATTCTACACAATACCTGTCAGGGTGATTCCAAAATTTCTGTATAGAAAGCCAGGGGAGCAACCCATTTGAAAGAAAAGGGAGAGTGGAGGCTGGAAAGAAGATTTACCTTGAAGCTTTGTTTCTATTATGAGTAGGATGTTCTACTCTATGTTTTATGCTAATGTAATAAATAAGGCGATCCCCCAAATTCAGGGGCCCTGGTAGAACACAAAACATACTCAGGAGACAGGCAGCAAGGCAAATATCTTTACTTCTACATAGGAGGGTGCACACATAATCTGGAGGCACGCACACAACAAGCAGGTGGTCTGCTTGGCTTTATAATCCCTGATGCATGTGACCTGTCCCTCATTCTTGATTGGAGCGCAGGCGCACAGTCTTTGTGATTGGCTAATTCAAAGGGAGGGGTTAGCCTTTGCCGTTTCAAGATGGCAGCCCCAGGGGAGCTGCAAGCCATGCGGCCAACATGGTGGCTGCCAAGTTACACAGTCCAAGATGACGGCTGTCTAAACTGTTCTTTGACAGAAAAGATGACTTGTTTATTCTCACACTAATGAAGATGATGGCGATGCTAATGTCCTCAGGTGATGCTAATGTGTTGGCATTACAGTATATTCTCTCTTATCATACAAGTTATATTCTAATTTTTCATTAATATATTTACCTGCCAATCTAAAAAAAAAAAAGTGAATTCCATAAAGTTTTGCACACCTCATTCAGCTTTCTATTTCATGCCCTTGTCAAGAACCTGGTTTTACATAGATGTTCAGTAAATATGAAATGAGTGAGAGCAGGACTGAATGAAATAGTTTTTCTTGTCATAATAACCCTTTAGAATATTTTCATTGAATTTCATCAGAAACCAGTTTAGAAGTTTGGTGTTTTCAATTATCAAAAACAAAGTCTCTATCTATCAGTTAATGCCATACATGGCTATTTTAGTAATTAGATTTTAATACATTTAAACAAATAGGTCACTTTAATATCTAAAGTCAATGATCTGTTCATCCAAGTAAGTGCCATAATTCACTTCTAAAAAAAAATAGCTTCACAGTTAATTAACTTTATACTCAGTGATTGCTGCATTTCTATTATTAACAATTCCATTAAAATTTAGCATTTTAAAAAAATTTTAAACCTGTAACTTGGATAGTTTGGAAGAAAATAATAAGTGTAAATTGTGAAAGTCCTAAGAAAACATGTCCTTTATTTTTATCAACATAGTGGGAACCCATCAAGACCAGGCCTATAATTCTACAGAAAAACTAAGAGCCAAGATTCAGTTAAGTTGTGTCAGATTTTGAGGAGGAAACTTGACAAAGACCACATGCAGCTCATTGCTTTTTTCCTAACTCTGTGAAATAAGATAGGAAGCAATCATAATATTTTAGTTTTCTCACTAATGTTATGATGATCACAGTAACTGCTATTTGAGTCTCAATCATGGAAAGTACTAGATTCCTGGCATCCAATTCTCACAAAGTAGACATTGCTCTTCCCTCTCCACAGAGGACACAATGTCTGTGGGCAAAGACGTTGCATAATTGCCCACAGAAAGCAAAGGAATTAAGATTTATGGCCATGATTTGACATGCACCTTTCATCATTTATCTAATATCATCTGGCTCTTATAAGTTATGAATTCTGCTTGGTTATTTCAGATATATGTAATTCTTTAAGTTAACATTATAATTTAGACTCATGGGCATTTACAAAACTTGACCTAATCATGTAATACCCCAATTTACTTCTTAAAATTATTTTGAGGATTAACTGATAGAATCAATGTAAAGCACTCAGCCTGGTTCAAGAATTATAATAAGGACTCAATAAACCTTAAATGCTGCTGCTGCTGATGATGATGATGACAATAATGACTTATTCTAACTTACTCATTTGTCAATTATACCATAAGAAAGTGACTCAGAGAAATCAAATGTCAAGAACCCTCAGAGAAATGGTGGCAGAGCCTGATTCTGATTTCTCCATAGGGTTCTGCTAGAGATTGCTTGATGATATATTATAAAAAAATATCATTATGTGTATCCTGGCATGGAGGTAAAAAGCAAATGAAGGGAAGTGATCTTCTGCAGGTTCAGGCTGATAATGTCTTGCTGCTCAAGGTATGCTTTACAAACCAGCAGCAACAGCCTCACCTGGGAGATGGTTAGAAATGCACACTCTCAGCCTCTCCCTTAGACCTACAGACCAGAATCGGCATTTTCACAAGATCCCCAGTGATTCATAAGCCTACTAAAAGGGAAGCACTGCTATAACACAACTCAACATGGAAGCAAAATACAGATTAGCGAGATGGCTTTCAGAGTGAGAGGGACCTGGATTCCAACCCTGTCTCTACCAGTTGCTGACTATGAGACCTTGGACAAGTTCTCAAGTATTAAATGCTATAATGTATGTAAAGCACCTGGTGTGGTATGGTCATTCCAATAATTAAGACAAAAGAAACTAGACTCAGATAATAGCTTTTTAAAAAACATACTTTAAATGACAAATAATGAAAATATTTGGGCATGGTTCCAAAACTTACATCTTCCTGATGAGAGTAAAACAGACTTAGAGAGAGAAAATTTTAAGGGTAGTTATGAAACATATAAGTTTAGTTAGAAAAATTAGATATATGTATATATGTATATATGTATACCTATATGTGTGTTTATACATATGATTTCTCAATTGTATACAAAACATTTACTATCATTCCCAAATACAGTTCATAGTAATTAAGAATAAGCGATCCTGATACAAGAATATATTTTGGATTCTGTTCACTAGCCATGACTAGATTCTTATTTGACCATCTATATATATAAAAGGCTAAGTGACTGACCATCCATCCATCCAACCATCCGACCGACTGCATCACAGGGGAAATTAGTCAAGAACTCTGAAAGTGTTTTTACTCTTAATGTGGTATACAGAGAGATATTAGAATAAGTTTAATCAATTTATCAGTCATTGTTTTTATCAATACTTTCATATAATGTTTTTATTGTTTTTATATCATGTCTTTGGTGCTGTTATATCATGTTGTTATTGCTTATTAATCAATTTATATATTATTTCCTTATACATTTTACTAATTTTCTTTCATCTCTGACACTTCTATTATAGAGAAAGGGCAAATAATGATATTAAAATATTTCTTCTAATTAATTTCCTTTCAATGTGCATGAATCCGTGCACCAGGCCACAAATTAAATCAGATTATGTAGAAATGTAACTTTTTTATTTGTTAAGTAGCGAGTTACGTTAGTGTGAATTCTTATTGTATTAGCTTTCCTTGTGTTTTAAAACTAGAATATTGATGAGATAACCTCTTTCTTCATGTTTGAAAACAGCCTGGCCAAGTAAAAATGAAATACAACTAGATGTGATGGATATGGCCCATATCACACCAGAAGATAATGTTAACTTTCTAGAAAAGACAATGGCATGCTCATGAGTTCTAGGATAAGTTAACTTCTAAAAAAAAAAAAAAAAAAATGCAGTTATTTTAAAGAAAATACCCTTAAGTTTCCAGAAATATTTCATTTTCTGTATTTGTAAAATAATGATATTATTAAGGTCAGCCATGAAATGATATTTGGAAATAGCTTTTTGGATTTTGGAGCATATTCTATCACTCCTCATGTCACATGAGTAATCTGAGTCTGTACCAAATGTGAGTCCCTTTGTAGAGAACTATGAAGTAGTTCTGCAAGTTACTTTATAAGTGAAGATGGACATATCTTCTATCAGCCATGTCTGCTGGTATTAGTAAACCCATTCTCCATTATAGCACCAAAAAAATACTCTTTAAATCTTCTCTGGTCAGTGTTATATATGAAACATGAGTGGTCTTCAACCCATGTGATCATCAAATGGTCTTGGTTTAGATTGGATAATGGGATAATAGTATTATAATTTTTCCATGGTACATTCTTCTCCTTACATGGATAATTATATCTTCTTCATCTAATTGCTTTTCTGAAAATAATAAGCAAATTATAAGTTGGTGACTGTACTTGTCAGATTTCAGTCTGTATTTTTCATGACCTAATGTTGATCTTCAAGTATTCTATGTACAATTGGGTCGCTAAGGTTAATTCCTAGTTCCGGACAGCTAATCCTAGTTTCTATGATGAAGGAAATCTGAAGTCATATAAGACAGATTGATTTTGGTGGTTTAAAATTAATTTGACCTTTTCTTTAAGTTACAAAGAAGCTTGGGTTGTGACAAAAATCTACTGACCTATTTCTCCACAAATTGTTCATCAATAGAGCTTAGGACTTAATTTTTAGTCATTACAGTAACCTCTTCTTCCATTTATTATCAGTTCACACCATGGACCTCTAGGGAATTGCTTGTCAGTGCTGATTTTTTGTCACTCTAGAGATCCTTGAAATATTATATTTGATAACCATCCTCTGACCTGATTAAATTGCCTCAGATAAGAGCCTTTTTTAACTCAGCCAGATAGATAAGTCCACTACAGCAGTTGTGAGCAAGTCAGAATGACTTCCCTCATCCTTCCACAATCAGGGACTGAATAAATCTCTTTGTACAGATTTTAGAGTTTAATATGCACCTAATTTCTCCCTCTCATAATAGTTATGCCATGTAATTATCTGGAAACAATTATTTCACTCCTTTATAATATTACATTCTTTCTGTAAAGACTTTTAATGTAAACTAGCCTTAAAAATATTTGAAAAGATCGCTGACCTTAAAATTGCTACCATAATATGGAGTCAAATTATATAGAATCAAAACCTTTTCATTAATGTACACAGCTTTTAATTATTTAAATGTATGTCATAAAAAGTTTATTTTCAGCAACATCTACAACCAGTAATAGAAGGTGCTTTAAAACACATTATATTTCACAACCTGGTCTCTCTCATCTGCAACTATCTTACATCTGAAGTATTGCAGCAGTCCAGTCTGCTCTGCTAGCTTCCTTTCCCTTTTCCACCCAATTCTTGGATTCATTAGATTCATTCATTAATACCACCTTCTGGGTACCTACTATATACCCTCTTGTAGGTTCCAGAACTACAGGGGGCATCTGAAAGAGATATAATTTCTGTCCTTCATAATCTTACAAGCAAGTTGTTGGAAGAGAATCAATCAACAGACACAAAAAAAGTAAAATTGCCAATTCATTAGTACAAGGCAAGAGAAGCTATGCAGTTTAATGAGGTAGGGGAGGCAGGAGAGGTGCTATAGTGGGGGGATTTGACTTGCACTGCAGATCAGGGGGAGCCCCCTGAGGAGTGCTGTTTGAGATGAGAGCTACAGGATGACTAGTTGTTTAGTAGGCAAAGAGCAGGAGAGCATCCCAGACAAAAGGTACAGGCTTATCATGGTCCAGCAGAGGAGGCAGCAGGAAAGGAGAGGAGAGTGTGTCCTGATTATAGAGCCTGAGGGAGCAGTGCCCTGGGGAGGCTGGAGGGGAGAGTAGAGAACTGTGCAGGCAGGGCCTTAGGAGCCAAGGGAGAAGTTGAGCCTTCAACCTAAGAGCAGTGGGAACACAAGTGGGGATGGGGGTGATTTAAAAATTCTCTCTGGCTTCTTGTGGACGGCAGGTGGAGGTTCAAGCAGATCTAGTAAATAATTTAGGAGGGGGAAGTAGTAAGGAACTTACTAGTATAATGGTTGCTGGGACTGTGAGTGAGTGGTGGAGATGGAGACAAAAATGGATTTGTGGGATTTTTTAAAGAGCTAAGTTGGTGATTATCCTAAACATTGTTTTCCTACTAGTCTTCTCAAATGTTTCTTTGAACTTGTCTTCAATTGATCTTAGAATGAGAATCATTGGCAATGAAAACATGCATTTATTGAGCCCCAAATCTACTTAAGCACCATGCTACTCTGGGAAATTTTCAGACCAAAGGAAATCTCTGTAAGTTGGCATGCAAACCCCAACCCCCTATGACTCTTATTTTCTGTTCTTCTTAAGGAACTAACATATGGGAAAGCTATCTAAAACAGTGTCAGTCATGAATATGAGCTGAATGTCTTCTCCTCTTTCTTCATCCATCCCTTTCCTGCATCAAATTTGTTTCCCTTTCAAAGTACTTAGCTTCACTTTGACAGTTTTGTTGGCATTTATCCTCTTCACCTCTGCCCCCTCCTAAACCTTGGTGATAATGGGTTTCTTTCTTTTCCTGATTTTTCTCTCTTCCATTCTCTGCAAGTTCTTGCCCTAATAAAACCCCCAGCTTCTTCATAGTGCTCTCCTAGGACATTTTAGTCTTCTTGGTCAGCATCCTTCGATTTAGAATTTCCCCATTTGTCAATTACTCAATATGTGCAACATAGTATTTTTATTTATCTTTCTGTGCAAATAGTTTAGCTTTTAAACTAAACAGCAAATCCCTCAAAAGCAGTGTTCCTATCTTTTTAAAATTTATCTTTATTTTTTAAAGTTTTACAGATGTTCCCTTTGTTTTTTTTCCCTTTGATCCCCATTCCCCACCCCGCACCAGCCCCTCCCAGGCCTTCACTACACTTTTGTCTGTGTCCATGGGATTACATATCCTATATAATAAAAGGGTAATATCAAATCAACTGAACATGGAACAATGGATCGCTATAATGCACACTGACCACCAGGGGCAGGCACTCAATGCAGGAGCTGCCCCCTGGTGGTCAGTGCGCTCCCACAGGGGGAGTGCTACTCAGCCACAAGGTGGGCTGATTGCTGGCAAGCACAGAGGTGGTGGCGGGAGCCTTTCCTGCCTCTGCAGCCAAGCTAAGGATGTCCAATTGCAGGGAGCAGGCCTAAGCCATCAGTCAGACATCCCCTGAGGGCTCCCAGACTGCTAAAGGGCTCAGGCCAGGCTGAGGGACCCCTCTCCGCCTAGTGCACAAATGTTGTGCACTGAACCTCTAGTATGTATATAAGTTCCCTGGTTATCTTAGAACTCCTATATTTCTAGAGAATAGTATGGGGAAAAAGAAACCTGAAGTCACATCATCATACCTGTGACTAAAGGGCAGTTTCAGTCTCATCCAACCCACCTGCAAAGGGGTCTCCAAAGAAAACCTTGCATGATTGAAAAATGAAGGAAAGTTAAAAGGATAAAATTGAACAGAATAGGATAGAACAGATGGTCTCAATATCTAATAATTCACCTATTCATTAGAAATCCTTTGTGCCACAGCTCCCATATTATCCTGCTTATCATTCTAACAAAGTAATTCCCTATATTGTGTAAAGAGACAATTGAAAAACAAAACACTGGCCATATGCTTCTGGCAAGTCATTAGCAATTCAACTTAAACCTGAATTTGATTTGATAAGTAAGGTTAATAAAAGTAAAAATGCTTATTTGCCCAGTAAACATTTACTTTGAGTATTTACAAACAATTTAAAGGTAAATGACAGCAGACAATGAGAGTAGAAGAAAAAAATAACCGCATACTTTGTATCCCAACCTGCCTCTAAGTCAGCGGTTCTCAACCTGTGGGTCGCGACCCCTTTGGGGGTCGAACGACCCTTTCACAGAGGTCGCCTAAGACCATCGGAAAACACATATATAATTACATATTGTTTTTGTGATTAATCACTATGTTCAATTTGTAACAATGAAATTGGGGGTCACCACAACATGAAGAACTGTATTAAAGGGTCACAGCATTAGGAAGGTTGAGAACCACTGCAGTAAACGAGGCTACATGCACCAAGGTATCTCCTTCTAACCCTGGGAGAACTCCCACTTACCCTGGTCTCTCCCCGTTTCCCTCCCAGAGCTTTCCCTGTGCCCCCTTTCTTTACCCCAACCTAGCATTTGCATCCATAACTGTATCCATCACCCCCAATTGTAAGCTTTATCACTCAATAGCCAGGATATATTTTCCTTACTCTTTTTTTCCTTCATTTTAATTATTCATCAGTTTTATTATTTTTTTTTAAACCCTTACCTGTGGATATTTTTTCCATTGATTTTTTTTTAGAGAGAGTGGAAGACAGAGAGAAATATCGATGTGAGAGAAACACATCGATTAGTTGCCTCTTGCACAAGCCCTGACCAGGTCAAACGCAGGCCAATGCTCTATCTACTGAGCAAAACCAGCTAGGGCCATCACTTCTATTTTTTAATGCATCCAGTTTGTTTCTCTTTGCTACCTATTTATGTATTTTCAATGTTTAGCTGATACTGTGTTCTTATTTCTATTTACAAAGTCATACTGCATTTTAGTTATTTTCTTCATTACTCTTGTTTTTCTTCTTTAATATTAGTTTTCTATTCTATTACTTTGTTTTGTTTTCTTTAGTGACATTTTAAGTTATTAAAAAATAATAATGACATCAGGGACAGAGATAAATAAAAGGGAAATTACTCATGATTCTTATACGGAAATTCTCAATTGAAACTGCATAGGACATCCTATATTTCTGTTTATCCTTCTCCTGAAATCTTCCTCTTTTTACTCTTCCATCCCCCAAGTCAAGGACAAGCAGCAAATAAGACTGAAGTCCTGGAAGCTCCTGGCCCTGCTGACGTGGCCCACATAACATGCAGATCGGGCAGGGCGGAGAAAAGGCTGGAACAGGCCTCACTGTAGGGACAGCTCCCGCCCCAGGAAGGAGATGCAGAGTCTGGGCAGCCCCCTTAGCAGGGTCATGCCTTGGTGAAGACTGTGGGCGTGCTTGGTATTAAAGGCTGCAAATATGCACAGCTGTGATGAGGCTGGCTGGGTACTCCTGCTCTCCTTTCCCCTATGGAGTAAAAATCCCTTTTATGAGATCCTTTTTAGAGCCAAATACTCTGGATTAGGGGATGGGTGACCCAGGTAAAATGTTTCCTATGCTTTTCTGTACCCACCCACCAGAATCTTAAGAGTTTATATTGAGGCTTTATGTGGGTTCAGTCCCATCCAGATGATCTCAACAGCACCTTACTCACTCAAGGTCATATCCTTAAAACAGCTGCTAGCACAGTGGTCACGTCCTCTCAATGACCTCCACAAGTAATAATAAAATGAACTTTGGGGGGGAGGGGAAACAACAACAAATGGGATTATTCTTTAGAATGTCTTTAAATTTTTCTGAGATTCCAATAAATTTTGCAGTGTTGTTAACAAAAAAACAAAAACAAAACAAAGACATTCAAACCTGCAAAGAATTTTTGTGAGTTTATTTGAGCCAAATTGTCAACAATTGCCAGGAAGCAGAATCTCAATGTATTGGGATAATGCTCTGAAGAATGGCAGTTTTTATCATCTTGTTTTACACATTACAATCAAAAGAGGAGAGGTAAGTGGGTTACATGAAATCCATTGGTGATAGATTAGGGATGCCTGAGAGAGCAAAGTCGGGGGAGGAGCGGCGGGGGGCGAGGAGTACCTATGGTATTAAATAAAAAGTAAAATGATAGGCACATACTTCTTTTACTTAGGTGGGTACAGGATAGTTAATAGGCAACAATTAACATAATAAAAACAATGAAGGAATTTGTGGTCTATGTCCTGTCATCCAGGCACATTTGGTTTGTGTCCTGAGGAGTTTGGAAAAAGGGAAGTTACAAGTTATCCTGACATTTCTTAGATTAAAAAAAGACAGTAGGCTCAATAAAGATTGGAGTTGATCTTTGTCAAGGAAGATACTGGCCTAGAACATGACTACCTCTATGAAGTGCTTTTTAATTAAAGGTTTTTAATTTCAGACCATCCTTTGCAGTTACTTTAGGTCTCTTGAGTTTGCAAGGCTGCCACGCAGGCCTGCCCTGAGTTAGGTTAGCATGTGGCCCTTTTTCCATCCACAGTGTCAGATTTACATTATAACATGACCTGAATTTGCAAGGCTGTTTTACCTCTGAATCTTACCCAAATGAATGGGCCCCACTACACTAAGAACCTGTCCTTTTATACCTGCACAGAGGATGGTTCTCTAGTGCAAGGCCGGATGCCACCTTTACACTGATTTCTGGGCCCTTCTCCAAGCCTCATTTACTCCAGATTGCATACCTTGTCTTACACCCCTATCTTGGCTCTGACTGGCTTGACTGATTAAATCAAAGATCTTATTTTTAGCTTTTTTTAAATGCAGCTTTTGAACAATGTCATTGAGAACATTGGTTTACATAAAAATAGGGACAAAAAAAGATGACCTTGCTCTGTTGACCCCTGTCATCATTATGCATGAATTAAGTGAACTACAATATCACATCTCTTTTATGTATCCATAGCATTCAGGTACTTACATAATTTATGATAAAGAATAAAAATTACAATCCTAGAAGTTTGTTATCTAAAGTTATTACCATTATTGTTATTATTATTAAACAAGGCAATTTAATATATGTAGTAGAAATTAGTGTTATTTATAACATTTCTTTTTTTAAATATATTTTTATTGATTTCAGAAAAGGAAGGGAGAGGGAGAGAGAGATAGAAACATCAATGATGAGAAAGAATCATTGATTGGCTGCCTCCCACATGCCCTACGCTGGGGATCCAACCTCAACCTGGGCATGTGCCCTAGACCAGAATCAAACCCAGGACCCCTTAGTTCACAGGCTGATGCCATATCCACTGAGCCAAGCTGGGTAGGGCTAAATTAGTGTTATTAATCTGAAATGTCAAACATAACTTTATGATATTGAGTCATTATCTTCTTGTGTTTATACAAGAAATTATTTCACTCTCCGCAAGCTCCTATGATGTTGATTTATTTCCCATGGACAATGATTGTCCTGTAAAATGAAGAGCAATGGTTGGAGGAAGAAGTATAAAGAGAGAAGCTCTGGTCTTATCTTGGTGAAGATAAAATTATTTTAAGGGATTCTTCTAATTAAGGTGGTCTGGAAATAAGAAAAACAAGGTACTGAGACAAGGTACAAGGAGGGTGCAAAATTGTTGTCTTACATCTCAAATGCTTTCTTAAAATCTTTGAGATGGGCAAAACACACACACACACAAAACAACATTAACTATAGTTAATAGTTATATATTTTTTTAGTGTTAGGCAGAAAATTTGAGAAAAATCATGTTTTAATTTGTTGCATCCCTATCACATTGCTTTACCAGTTCAGACATAAGTGTTGCTTTTTTCACCTTCCCTAAAAAAAAAAAAAACCACCCCAAAACAAAACAAAAAAACCCACATACATTTCTTCTGGTTCTCTACTCATCAGGTATTTATTTTTAGCATTTTTTTCTCTTGACTGTATCGTTCATTTTACTTAGGTATCTTAAAATAACTGCAATGTTCCATTGTGCATAGACCAGAACAAGTAGGCAAGCAAGAACCATTGAATCTCTAAAATATGACACAATGTTCCCTAGTATGATAGTTCAAAATAGTGTGTACACTTTTCCAAACTTTATAAACCTTAATTAAAAAGTGTTGTCATGTTTTGGCCTTTTATTATTCTACTACTCACAAGTATTATTCCACTACTTCACATTTGATAACTTTTTTTTAGTTTTCTCTGGAAGGATGTGCATTCAGTGTAAAGAACTTGGAAAGCAGGAGACGCTATTAGTGATGCAAAGGCCAGCTGGGGAGAGCAGATTAGTTATCAGTCTGTGATATGCTTCAAGGGGACACCAGGCCAACACCATTGGAAGCTGCATGCTCAGTGATTCATTCCATAAACTAATTTCATTAGTAAAAGATCACCTCTTTATGTGGAAAAGAGGTGAAATTGTAAATTTAGGAGTTTAACATGATATCCTTGTCAAAATAAAATAAATGTAATAGGAATAACAGCAAAATGGGAGGATATGAGAACCCATTCATTTCTATAGCTACCTGATTATTTAGTTGTGTTGAAAAGGCCAGTGAGCATGTGGCATTATGGGCCTCTACAACTTGACTGCTGTATACATTGATGGATATTCAGGTGCACCCTTCTTCAAGGAAATAAGCCATGCAAAAAGTACAAAATAGATAAGCCAGGGAGCAATTTTGCATATGACAAATTGATATCAACATATAAGAGGACTCAGTACACTGTTCCTTCAATACCACCCTAGGTACTTCATCAATACCTATAAACTAAGAGGTGATTCACAAAACTTCAGCTTAGGGAGAAAATCACTTACATGAGTAGGTTTCCTCTAGGAAAGGAGGGAAGTGAAAGTATTTCTCATCAACACAGCTTCTTCAGTGGAATACAGTGACATTAATTGGGTTCTCTAAAAGCAGAAAACATTCATGAAAAGCAAACAATAATTTGCTACAATCAAATTCAATAGTTTAGCAATTGTAGAAAATAGAAAGCACAAACCCCAAGGGAAAAAGCTGTGAATCAGGCATCCTGAAAACCTCAACAGTAAATAAATATCTAACAATCCCAGGCTGGTTTGGCTCAGCAGTTAGAAAATAGGCCCGCAGACTAAAGGGTACAGGGTTCGATTCGGGTAAAGGGCAGATACCTCCATTGCAGGCTCTCCACCCCAGCCCCAGTCGGGGTGCCTGTGGGAGGCAACCAATTGATGTGTCTCTCTCACATCAATCTCTCTCTCTCTCTGTCTCTCCCCTTCCCTTCCACTCTCTCCAAAAATCAACGGGGAAAATATATCCTCTGGTGAAGATTAACAATAAATCTCTAACAAGAGGATTTATAATGTTACTCTTTACTATACTCCAGATTCTAAACCATCTTTATGAATTTTTTAAAATATTTTTATTGATTTCAGAGAGGAAGGGAGGAGAGAGAGATAGAAACATCAATGATGAAGAAAGAATCAATGTATCCAGCAGTCATGTTGTAGAGGCCCATAATCCTGCACACCCCTTACTGGGGATCAAGCCTGCAACCCAGGCATGTTCCCTTGACCGGAATCGAACCCGGGACCCTTCAGTCCACAGGCCGACACTCTATCCGCTGAGCCAAGCCAGCCAGGGCTATGAATTTTTTGAAAATCTCAGGTATATTATGCTAAAATCAACATAGAGTAAAATTCATCTTTTTAGGGTGACATATACTTTGGTAAATATATACAACCATGTAATCACCACTACCACACCAAAACATAGACTATCCCCATTATCTTCATGAATTTTCTCATACCCCTTGGTTTTCAGTCACTGTTCCCCAACTCCAGTGGAGTCAACCTGTTACTTAATTTTTGTCCTCATAGTCTTCATTTTTTAGAACTTCATATAAATGGAATCACATAGTTTGAACGCTTTTTGTCCAGCTTCTTCCACTTAGCATTATGCTTTGGAGATTTATTCACTTGTCTGTGGCCACTCCAGCATGGCAGTCTTGAGTAGTCTGAATTCTTCCAGTACTACTAACGAATCAGATGAATGGTGAATGTTTGAATTAAAGATAAACCTCTGCTTTCTTTGAGAAAGATAACTTCTGATGGGATGTTTTGTTACTACTGATGGAAAAAGAGAAATTCTTTCAAAATACTGCTGCAAAAAGTTGCACAAAACAAAAGGTAAAGTCACTCCAGTGTCATTAAGACTGATTATATGGTCTTTGTACAGCAAAGAGGATGGACTGGGCATAATTTGCTATAGAAATCCAAGTGATTAAAATATCCATTACCATTCAAAGTACCAGTTACTTGTCCATCTAAAGAATGTAAAACCACTCTTCTTATTATACCCAATGATCTGAAGAATAAGAAAATTTCAATAGCTGAATGGAATACTGTGCAACTCACTCCACCTTTGCTAACCTATTATACAAAGGAACATAGGGAACTATTAGTGGAGATTTTTGTTGGATTCTGAAGAATTATGAAAATATGCTCATTGTATATTTGGGTTTCTTTCTGTTCCAGAGCTGATACCATTTAGAACATAGAATTTAGAGCCAATTTACATTATTTTGTAAAATATGTATTTATATTATTTATAAATATCTCAGTGAAATAATGTCCAGACTTAATCTCGTCTTCCTCCCTCCTTCCCTTCCTCCTTTCCGTCTTCTTCCTTCTTTTCTTCCTTCCTTTTTTTGTTGAAATTGTACATGCAATCACTTGGAAAATAATTTAAAATGGAATGAAAGCCATCTGGATATAAATAAGAACAAACATTAATTAGCCAACATTTATGTCCTATCTAGGTTTTTATTTTTATCCCGTGTATGATGGAAAGATCCATAGACTAACACCCTCCTGTCAAAAGAAAACTGAAACCATTCTTGGAGGTGGCCTTACAATTATTATTTGAAAAAACAATGAATGCATTTTTATTACAAAAACACTTGTTTGGGTTTCATTTTTATCTAGATTTTGAGTCCAGATTTTCTCTTGGTAAGTTTTGTATTTTGCTGTATTTACTTCTTGATCTCAAAAAAAAATCACGGGGATGGCATTGAAGTGCTGTGACACCTGGCTGGTTGCTGGGTTGACACCTTGGTTTGAAGTCACAGTTCATCCTTTTTGTGTGTCTGTCTCCTCCTAGACCAGTGGTTCTCAACCTTGGCTGCACATTAGAATGACCTGGGAATCTTTTTAAAATTCTGATTTCTGGGCCCCATCCTCTGGAAATTCTGTTTCTTTGTTATGGGGTGGGGCCACAACATTAGTAATGAATCTTTTTAAAATCCTGATTTCTGGGCCTCACCCTCCAGAAATTCTGTTTCTTTGTTACTAATGTTGTGGCCCCACCCCATAACAAAGAAACAGAATTTCCAGAGGATGAGGCCCAGAAATCAGGATTTTAAAAAGATTCCCAGGTGATTCTAACGTGCATCCAAGGTTGAGAACCACTGCTCTAAGGATTAGGAAAACAATACCGCCCGCTGATTTTTTAAAAATCATCTCTATGCAATTTGTGGAATGGATTAAGATGCCATGGTTTCAACTTGGTTCAGTGAACATATGTGTAGGGTGAGCAAAACATAATCTGCCAGGGGAAGGAAGTGTCCGAAGCCAAAGGAAAAATAAGGGTACTTTGTAATCTAAGCCACAGAAGGGGAGGAGAACAGGGGCGTTCACCTCACCTGGCCCTAGCCCCCAGACAGGGGGCCTCCTCCAAGGTTACCAGCTGGGAGGGACCCAGGGACAAAGAGAGCAGCCACACAGAGGCCCTGGGGCAATGACGCATAGTGTTTTTTTAATTTCCTTCATTATAAATAACAGGTCTTTCAATTTCCTGCAACAGACAGCTTCCATCTCTTTGTTCAGCAAAATGGCGTAATTTGGTTTTGTGAGACCAAGTCCTAAGCAATGTATGAATTGTAACTGAATCCTGTTTCTATAAAATAAAACATTGCTCCTCCCTACAGTAAAACTGAAATCTCTGATTGACGCACATTCAGTCACCTCCTTTAATTGACGTGTTGAGTTTTAGTGTTGTGGTGGGCTTCTAAATCTTAATTCTCCAGGGCCAGCTTTTCAAATGTAGCATAATCTTAATCAGAATCACTTGGACAGGTGTCTAAGCACAGTTCTATGACTTCCATCCACAGAGGGTTCAATTCTGTGTATCAGGGGTGTTACATTTCGAACAGGTACCGTTAAATGCTGATGAGGCCAAAGCTTCATGTGCTCTGAGTATCAAGGCTTTCCATCATCTGAAGAAAACCTTCAGTTTTCAGTAGAGACGTGTTAGTGTAGTAAAAATTATTAACCATTTCATTGAAAAGAAATGCATGCATACATTTTAGCATGTTTTGCATAACAAATTAAAGGGAAAGAATCTGAATGAGAAACTTACTTATGCTTTACCTACTCAAGTACAAATCTGCATAGAAGTTTTTTGAACTACCAGCTTGTTCACATTTTGTCGGTACATTGAGATATAGGTATTTACACATAATCACATAAATTAACTCTAACTTTAGAAACTGAATACACTTGTCCATTGGCAATATAATGTTAAAAAATTCCAACAATTCTAAGCCTACATTGATGTTGACTAATACAATACAGAAAACTAGCTGGGTTCATAGTTTTACAACTCATGTCTTTAGATATTCGCTCTAGGCTCAGCCATGTCTCACAGACACTGGTGTAGTTCTTTGTCTTTTTTTTTTTTTTAATTAAGAAATCTTCACAAAGCATTTACTATGTGCTGGATACTCTGTAGGCTGTATGGAGACTACATACCATAACAGATTCTCTCTGAGAGGTGCCAGTCCAGTCAGGACAATATAGGGTCTACTCATAACTGTATCAGAAGGCAGAGAAAAGTGCACAGTATAACATGGAAATTCAATAAGATACATTATTTTAATCTGGAAGAGTAAAGTACCACTTTGGAGCTATTGGAAGAGAACCTGGAATCCAGGAGATGTTCATTAAGTCATCATTGAATGAAAATGTCATATGACTTGGGTTTTTAAGGACAAAACAGGTTGTGGACATGACAAGCTAGAGAAGTTAACATTCCAAGGTAGGTAAGAGAATGGTGGCAGAAGATGAGCAACTAACTCACTGTAAGGCTCGCAGCCCAGGAGAAAAGGTCAGAAGCCAGGCAAGTTAAAGGAGAAACTTTAATCTGCACTCCTGGGCGAAGTTCGTGGGTCCCAAGAGCGGAGCCAGTGAAGTCGAGGCAACAGGGAGTGGAGGCACTTTTTTTATACAGCTGTTCAGTGAGAGGCGGGGGGCATGAGCTGTGGGAGTTCCCGCCTTGGGCAGGTCCGTCACAGGTTCCAGGAAGGAGTCTATGTCGCCATCTGTCTGGCACGCTGAGCTGTTAGGAATTCCAGGGAGGGTCCAGTATCTGCGCCACCATCCCCCTTGTGCATGCATGGGCTTCTGGACTTCGCTCCAACCTAACACTCACAAAGTTATATGGAGGAGTTAAATTAGTGAAGCAGGAATTTTAGGGGGAACATAGGCAGGCTTAGGGATTTTTTAGAATTGGGGTCCATGGAAAAGCACTGGGCTGCAGACTGGGAGAAGGTACATTTCCATAACACCAGGAAGCCAGGTGCAGTTACATCTCTGTAAGACAAGGGAGCAGCAACAGCTGCATTTACATAAGACAAGGAAACTGGAAGTAGCCAGGAAAGGTCTATATTTACAAAATAAAGAGAAGGAAGTCCTTCATTCAGATGGAAAAGAAGAAAGCCCAGAGGGAAGGAGGAGGGAGAACCTCACATGTAGAAGGGGAATATTGACCAATCAGAGGGGATATCAGGTACCAGGATCTGCAGTCTTTATAAGCCATAGGGAAAAGAACCCAGTGGGACTCTTCCCCTTCCCAGCGTGGGAGTCTGTATTTGTTCTTCAATAAATCTCCATCTTTGCTATACCACTTTCTGTCCGTGGACTCATTCTTCCATTCTGGTGGACAAAGAATCCGGGTTCCAGTCCAAAAATTTGGTATCATTAGTTTTATGGAAATACAGGGTGCCAGAACTAAAGAGAGAGCTGGAAAATAGTTGATATTAGATTGAGGAGGGATTTCAGTCCACACTAAAGATGTTTGTCTTTATTTGGTAGAAAATTGGGAACTCTTGACTGTTATGAGAGCAATTTTCATAAAGATTGATCTATAGCCGTGGTCAAACTACGGCCCGCGGATCCGGCCGTTTGAAATGAAAAAAAAAAGACCGTACCCTTTTATGTAATGATGTTTACTTTGAATTTATATTAGTTCACACAAACACTCCATCCATGCTTTTGTTCCGTCCCTCCAGTCCAGTTTAAGAACCCATTGTGGCCCTCGAGTCAAAAAGTTTGCCCACCCCTGGTAGCAGCACGCACAGGATACTTTAGCAAGGAGAAAGAATTGAATTTGTAAATCAATTAAAAGGCTAGGCTAATAGTAGACTTTATGATAACTAGTGAGTGTAGCGAGGGAGAGATGGATTGGATAAATGCTGCATGTGTATAGTGCATGATACTTATATTTATGAGTGACAAGAGAATAATCTAATAATAATTACCAGGTTTCAAGCATCTGTCACCAAGAGTTTGAGTCTGGTGTCATAATAATGAGCTAATTTGGGGACATACATAATATGGAGAGTAGTTTAGTAGTCACATTTATTTTTCATTTTCCTCATGAATGGGAAACTCAGATTTCAAAGATATATATTCATAACCCAAAGCTTTCTTTGACCAAGATGGAATGAAAGCAATTATGCTCATTAATGTTCAAATTTGCTGGCTAGAAAAATTGCTAAATTAAAAAATTTTGGCAAGCCAGTGCATTTTTAGGAATAAACAAGTACACTGTTCTTCATCTCATTGGCGACACTGTGGTTAGCTGCAGTGGCACGCTAGTAGAATTGCAGCTCTGACAATCTGTTCATTTTGGTACTCTCCAGAATCAACGGAGTGGAATCATTCATATGGTGCTTGTCACTGAACATGAGAATGACAGAAGTCAGCACATTGGCAAAGCCATCATCCATTCATTTTCCTTCTAGAAAAGTACCCTATTTGGCTTCTGTACCCAGTTTTATCACTTGATTCATTTTTCCCTAGTTTATTATACAAATCAAGGAAACAGTTCAAGTACATGTAAAAACAATAAACCCATTTACTTGACCAACGTGTAATTTTAATTTAGACATATTAAGTGACATGACCCAGGATTTCTTAAGGATCAATGACTTGGTTGTTATATGTGTGTTTTCTGTGACTATGGCTAATTAGACACTCAAGTACTTTTTAAAGCTTCAAAACTTTTATTATTAAAGTCAGACAATAATTTTTATTAAAATTTGTTCTTTCCATATATTGGAGGAATACTATTTTACATAAAAATTATAAGCTAATTGAAAATTCCTTGCATCTCCAGGGAAGAAACAATCTTACATCTTCACCTTTAGGATAGTGTTGATACCAAGAGAAGGTAGGGGATAAGGTGAATTTGAAAGCACTGTCAATATTATGAAGTTATCACCGATTATACCTTTTGCCTATGGATCATAAAGCACTGTACATTGCAGTATTCTTTCTCAGTCCTCATGAGGTAGAAATGTATTACCTTCATTTTACACTTGGATAAACAAGAGCTCAATCAAGTTTAAAATCACATGGTGGGAGAGCTGGGAAAAGAGCCCAGAAGATCAGATTCCCAGTTAGTGGCCAGAATCATTAGTGTTGCTCTAAATACACTGTTCTCCTTGGCATGTCACTGAACCATGACCTTAGAAAATAGAGAGAGAAGAGAAAGCAGGGAATGAAGAGAAAAGAGAGGGAACAAGGGAAATAGAGATGAGAAATTGTTATAGACAGATTTTACTTTTATAAGAGTGCTCAGTGCAGAAATGACAAGCATGAACCTTTCTGGAAATGCCCAGAGATAGCATGAACCATCAGCATCTCACCTATATACATATACACATACATATACAAACACACTCATGCACACACTCAAACACATAAACATACGCACACATGCTAATTAAAAAAAAAGACATCACAGCATAGTGGAGTCATGTCTTCTTTATGTTTGTTGTCTTATTTTAACAGCTCAAGTGGTGGGATCTTGGACAAATTATTCCAACACTTTGGGCCTTAGTTCACTTATCTGTAAATCCAAGATGATAAAATCCTATATTATATAATTGTTATGCAGATAAAATAAAATTATTCATATGGAAAGGATATGAGTTTTACCACTGTCCAGACCTATCTCAGCATATGCATACCCAGGATTTCCTGGCCCTGTTAGCATCACCTTTTTAGATTTCAGAATCTCCAACTTACCATATTAGAACCATAGCCAAGATTTTTTCAGTGGGTATGTCCTTGGGTGGTAAACACATAATGTAATATACAGATGTACCGGGAGCCGGTCCACCCTTGCTGTTTCAAGGGACCTGGCATATATGGCATACTGTTCTTAATATGTTTGCTCCTCTTGGTGCTATGTGTTTTAACCAAGGTCACCTCTCCGAGAAAGGTTGTTTTCCCAGGTAGGGATTTTTCCCTGAAGTTAGGGAGGGGATAAAACCTCTTAACTAAGTGCCAGGCAGGTAGTTAATCACTTTAACTACAAACAATCACTCTTAAGCTACATAATCTTTACTCCCTGGAATGGAGATAAGAAACACCCTAACCATTAGAATAGAAATTGACAGGATTAAAATCAACTGGTATAAATACAGATGTAACAAGACAACAGGAGACAGAACCTAGAGACAGAACCTAGCGAGAGAACATGGCAAAAGATCCTGGACAGAACCTGGCTATAGAACTTGACTGGAGAACCTAGACAGAACGTGGCAAGAGAACCTGGCTAGAACCTGGCTGAGGAACCCAACTATGATGATCACTGAACGCTGACCCCATGTCATTCCTTCTTCGCCGACTCCGTCCACACCTTTGGGGACCCCTGGACCTGCTGGGGTTGGACCCCAGCACAGATGATTTATTATAGAGTTGTACACTTGAAACCTATATTCTTTTACTAATCAATGTCACCCAATGAATTTAACAAACAAATAAAAAATAAATAAAGGACATGTCCTTTCTGAAAAGTCTAGAAAGAAGTTCAGAAAAGCCCAGTTCACAACTGGGAATCACTTCTGCTAGAGGATGGATTGGAGATATTGATAAAGCTGCTGATGGGAGGTCTTCACTAGAATGCAAAAGATAAAGCAAATATGGGCACAGGCAAAGTGAAAAACTCACGTGAGCCAAATGTGATGTTCCAATCACTGAAAGGCGTGTGTGCCCCCGTGGAATGGAGCTCTACAGGATGTCAATGCTGACCTGAACTTCCCTCTGTGGTCCCCTCAGATTTTACCTCATTGACCTCTATCAAGGTCATACCCCTTTCTGTGCTTTGGAGCCACTATCTCCTGCCCAGCCCAGTTAATTCTCACCTTGTCTTTCTAACAGTGAACTAGGCTGGGCTTCCTTATAGTCTCTTCTCAATCTATTGTGACATGAACTCAATTTCCTGCTTCCTGTGGGGCTCTCCCAAAAGCTTTTTTTCTCCTTAAAAATAATTTTATTTCAAATGTAAAACTTCGGCTTTCAGAATATCACTCATATAATGGCATCTAAGAGCCTGTTTTGGATAGTTTAATAACCAAATGAACTTACTTCCCTCATTTTTCCCTTTTATAATGATTCTAAGTCTTCTCAAGGGAAAATGGATGCCACTGACTCAACTAAGGGAAAAGCCAAGTACAAGAAATGCTGAAAAGCAAACTACAAAGATTAATATTTCAGAGCATTATTTTGCTTCATATGTGAAGCCCCTAATGCAATGTCAGCCACATAATAAAAATTTAATAAACACTTGGCCCGATTCCTCTTAGGTCTCTTGTAGGCTGAGATGAGTCTGAATAAGCTTTTGGCACATGTTTATGGTTCTTTACATCATCTACAAGCATTTGGAGTGCCCTGTGTGCATGGCATCAGGCTTGCTGCTGGGGAAATTGAAGTTACGCTATGGCCCATCTTTCAAGGAAATCCAGCATTCAACTTAATAACTTCTAAAAAGTATGGTATAATATGAAGTGATCTACTTCCTCAGGAGGTAGAACAAAAACGAATGAGTTGGCATATCATATCTGAAGAACAAGTCTGGCCCATGGTGAGAGCTCAATGGGCATGTGCTGTGCTGATATCCTGGTGGTTGTTGGAAGGCAGAACAGAGAAAAAATTCCTGCGAGTCACAAATAATACACCTAATTACTGCAATTATTTTTTATCTTTAGTATTTGGCCTTTTAATGCTTCCTGAAGTGCTGTGTTAAGAAGAATCTGAGGATATGCTAGTTCAGTTAAAAGGGCAACATTCTTGGACGCCCAAACACACGGTGAAGACGATGAAAAACATGACCTTCAGACGGTTACTCAGTAGTATCAGGGCTCTGAACCCAGTGCTGTCAGACTCCACAGCCCCAGAGTTCAATGGCCACATGACTCCCTTTGATGTGCAGAGAGAAACAGGCCCTGAGAGATCAGATTTTATTGTGAAAAGTTCTGCATTTCTTGGATGCTGAGACAGTCAGTACTTTTTTCTTAAAGGAAACTGTAGCAACAGCTGGCTGATTGCTGCATCATTAAGTCAGATTTGTCTGAAATCTCCCTCTTTCTTTTTTTCATTGCATGGTTTAGAAAATTTAAAATATGCTAAGTTAGCTAAGACAAAGCAGAAGAGTTATATATTATAGAGATTTAAAGTTGGCCTATTTGCTATCTTTCCTGCTGTCTTTTTCTTCCAACAACAAGAGTAGAAGGAAATCCAGACTATTTCCTCTCAAGGAATGGTTTTAATTTACTTTACCAAACTGTGCTATGGTATCAGATATTACCTAACTGTACACTCAATTAAGAATTTCACCACAGTGCACCTTCTTATTACTTTTTATGTAAGATTTGTAATTTGTATCTACTTTACCTTACTATTAGACATTCTAGTTTCTCAAAGCTATAAATAAATATTGTAGTTTCTGGTGCTGCATTGAGTTAAGTGTAAATATGGCTAAGCACTAAGTGAATGAATTTATGCATAGAATTAAAAAATTAAAGCTAAAAGACTTTACAAATAGCAATAGGAGTAGGAGTCATAATTATAACTAAAGACATGAAGGAAAAAAAACTCAGAAAGATATAAAATGCTATTAGATAATCCAAGAGATATATGCAAGTCTGAGAATCAACTTGTGCTAAATATACGAGCACATGAAACATTTATGATTAACCAGAAATTGAAGGAGAATATTCAAAAGAATTTGAAGTGCAAAGAAGTCAATGTCTATTTTATTTGAAGTAAAAAAAACAACAACAGTATTCTTTTTCATGGATATTGAAACAAAAATTCAACATTCAACATCAATTTCCTAAAATAGTTTTGAAATTTTCTGGTCTGGCTACACTTAAGTATCAGCCATATTCCAGTTTGGAATTTTAGACAGACTCATCTACGCATCTTCTGCTCCCACCTCAAAATGGGGGTGGAAATTATATACTTGTATCAGGAGAACAGAATCATACCTCCACTCCACCGGAGCATAGTACTCATGGAAGACCTACAAGCTACACAGCCCAAATGCATTTGCATTCGGCTCTTTCCCAGCCCTGTTATCTCATCTACTGGGATCACTTGTTTATAACTGGGTGCATGTCTGCATGTATGTTTTCTCCACTAAGTTGTAAGGAGGACATCACTCATTCACCATTACATCTTGCACATTTCCTCCCAATGCCATTGACTGCCACGTATCAAATACCTACTATGTGGTATGTAGTTTCTTTGCATGTGTTATTGCAAGCCTGTGCATCTCTTCAAGTCTTTTATCCCCGTGTTTGTCAGTGACATTAAATAAGACATCCTGATAAAACAGACATTCATGCTGACCTCACACAATGAGACATTTCCAAGAGGTCTCACTTTCCAAGTGGTCTTTCTTGGATGGAGGCCTTTCTGTTCCCTTAAGGAACTGCTTTGAAATGTGTGCAGTTGATTGTCATGAGAACTACAGCAAGCTCTTGGTACTTATTTAGTAAGTGAGAAGCAAAGATGCTAAATGCCCAGAGATTTGAGAGATTCAGAAAAGAATAGTCTTACCCAAAATGCCAACTAGATCTCATTGAAAAACACTGACAGGATATTCATTTCTCTTGAACGACCCTCTCTCCTTTTCTGTAGGGAAATATCTTAAAAGAGCGGCATCCAGCTTCATCTAAGCTACCCAGAAAAGTGCCACTCTAATCAAGCAAAACAAGGCAAAAAAGCATTTAGAGGAAGCCAAGGAAATGGAGAAAGATTATTTCATCCGGATTTCTGCTTCCTGCCTTCCGCACCATATCTTCACAGTAAGATTATTTCCAATCATTTAATTAAGTGCCTTTTCTCTCCATCGACCCTATTAGTTAACTGAGAATGCAAAAGATGTTAAATGTAATATGACTT
The DNA here is from genome assembly GCF_028538775.1 of Myotis yumanensis. NCBI lineage: Eukaryota > Metazoa > Chordata > Mammalia > Chiroptera > Vespertilionidae > Myotis > Myotis yumanensis. The sequence goes on along the minus strand of NW_027223759.1, from coordinate 26,406,702 downwards.
CCCCTTGACACTTCTCATACTGCGAACAAATTAAGGGGGTTCTCTTTACACCATTGTTTACTGTGGGAATAATAAGCTTAGGAGCTCAAACATGCATTTTTATGTGCTTTATGGAATAAATCACTTGCAAGTTATAGTACACCCAGATCTGTCTTCTCTGACAACTGAGTTGCTTGCAGTGCTGCAGACTGGAAATGACACTAAAAGCATGCAGTGATTTAAAGGCCTGGTTGCCTCATGTACTAACAATGGCAGAATTGCTGAGAGGATAGGGGATGGAGGAAAGAGAGCTTGGAATATCCACATATTCCCATTTTCCTCTGAATATTAGGCAGAAAGGGTTTCAAAATAAACTTTGGTGTATCTATTCATCCTTGACTTTATAATGAGCTTAATGCACAGTTAAGGCATGGGTCTTTAACCTTACCATTGAAAACCCAGCCTTTCTTTTTTTCTTTTCTGTTTTGCAGAAGCAAAATTACCACGAACCGCAGTGAATACAAGATAGTAAGACAGTAAACAGTGCAGTCCATAACAGAAATGATCCTCGAGGTAGCCCGGCTTGCAGACAGACAAAGGAAAGGAAAGGAATGTTTCCTAAGTTAGTGTAAAGTTGCTAAACAACGCCTGTGCTTTATTGCTCCCTCTGCTGGCTGATGGAAGAAACAACATTGGATATTGGTCCATGCCTCACCTTGACTAGTAGCAGCTAGCTAGCCACTACTTAGAGCATTTGGCACTTACAGGGGGGTAGGTTTAAAATTAACGCTGGGGGAAACAGTGTACATTGAGTCCTCAGTGTCCTCCTCTGATCTATCTTCTCTGTCACATTTACCCTGATCTTGACCCTTGCACCACTAGGATTTCTAGTTTAACAGGAAAATAAATTAAAAATGTCATTGCTGGTCATTCCTTCTTTTATTTACTTTTTGATGTATTAGAAGCCACTGGAATAATGATTTCACTCATCACCCTTATTAACTGTGCAACAGTCATCAAGCGATCTGTGCTGGTGCTAGGGAGAGTTTAGTGATGTTTATCACATTTCAATAGTCTGATATCAAATACAACCAGGATTTACTGGGTACAAACTGTGTGCCAAGATCTGTGTTAGAGATGAATCTTTTTATATTTTATTGATTTTTTACAGAGAGGAAGGAGAGGGATAGAGAGTTAGAAACATCAATGAGAGAGAAACATCGATCAGCTGCCTCCTGCACACCTCCTACTGGGGATGTGCCCACAACCAAGGTACATGCCCTTGACCAGAATCAAACCTGGGACCTTTCAGTCCGCAGGCTGACACTCTATCTACTGAGCCAAACCAGTTAGGGCAAGAGATGAATCATCCTGTCTAATAAAAGGGTAATATGCAAATTAACCTTCGCTCCATCACAACGATGGCGGTGCCCATAGCCACAAGGTGGTGGCGCCCAGTCCTCTCAGCCCCGCTAGAGTCCCCCTGTCCCGGGGGGGTGGGGGGGGGCATGAAAGCAGGCAGCATGAGCGGCTGGCAGAACGCTTGCTTCGTTGCCGTGGCAACGAGGCAAGCATTCCACCCCAGCCTTGGAGGGCCTCTGGGCAGCAGGCATGGAGTGGCAGAGGGGGTGTAGAGGGGGACATGCTTGCATCATCGCCCTGGTGATGAGGCAAGTGTTCCGCAGCCCAGAGGCCGCGGCCTCTGGGCAGCGGGCATGGAGTGGCCAGGCCCGGCAGAGAACTACTGGTGCACAGATTCTTGCGCAGGGCTACTAGTTATTAATAAGATATCCACCTGGCTGTGGAAGTCCTTAATACTATAAGTCATATGTATGGCTTTTAACAGGATGAAAAATATCTCATGCAATTGGAAGTTAGGTATTAAAATGAGGGTGAGTGGAGAAGAAATTTTAGGGAGGTGGGAACATAGGACTGATTGATTTTCCCAAAGGTCTTCTTGCCAATAACAGTGCTAAGGTTTTCAACAACACATGTGATGGTGGTGGGACAGGATAGTGAGCTGGAGGAGCTTAATCAAGGTTTTCAGTGGCCATTAAATGAAGGGCCCACAGAGCTGCAGCCAGAGTGTGGATCAGCAGCATTGAGGACCCAACAGCAAGAAGATTCTACTCATTTCTACAGACACCAATCTCACCGGTTGAGGGTTAGTTTACACAAGTCTCAGAAAGACAGATTGCAGACAAAGGGTCGATGGTTGTATTCATTCTAGACTTGAGGTACCATTGGGTAGAAAGGAGTGTAAGGATGCTGATAGAGTTTCTAAGAGAGTACATTTATGTCATCACACAGGAGATGCAGACAAGAAGATAGAAGAGAATGGCCATGAATAGCTTTTTTTCAGAGAGAGAGAGAGAATGGAGAGATTGGCATTGTGGCGGGCTAGAACCTGGAGGCTACAAGAATTAATGGTGCACCTCTCTTTTCAGCTCTGTTTCAATGACATCATGCAGGTAGCTTGAAAAAAAGCTTAAGTGGGAGTATTTATGCCAGAGAAATCGGTGAACATTATAAGTTGGGGGCCAGTTTGCCAGCACACTCTTGGATTGAAGGTTAACATGGGCATTAGCAATTTGGAAGGATTCAGGAGGCCACAGTCAGAGTGTAAACTACGGACAATTAATATTTATGATATAGAAGGAGTGAAAGTGCCAAGTTGTTTTAGTTTTGTTTGTTTATTTTTCTTAATGGCTGCATAAGAGGCAAAGAAGAGAAAACAGAGAAATGGAGTTCAGGCTATTGTAATAGATGGTTCATAAACACGATTGTTAAAATCTCCCAGGTACCCAAATTTTCAATTAATTCAACAGGACAACCAGGGCTTCAGCAAATGCCATCTATGAGAAAAAGGACAGGAAGTGATATCACGAACCACGGGGACCTATTTTTATGCAAGATATTTCGTATTGCTGTTATAACAAATCACCACACACTTAGTGGCTTAAGACAATACAAACATTATCTTATAGTTCTGGTGGCCAGATAGTCAAAGTAGATCTCGTTGGGCTAAAATCAGGACTGTGTTCCTTTCTGGAGTTTTGAGGAGAACCCATTTTCTTGTATTTCCCATTTTCTAGAAGAATTCCTTGGCTCATGGCCCCCTTCCATGTTTAAGGCCAGTGATGTCTGGTTCAGTCTTTGTCATGGTGCCAGCTCTCTGGTCTCAAATCTTCTGCCTCTCTGTTCCCCACTTAAGGGTTCACCTGAGTAATCCAAGATTCTCTCTCCATCTCAAGGTCAGCTGACTTGCAACCATAATTCTATCCATGACCCCCTTCCCTTGAAAGATGACATAACTCATAGGTCCCAGAGTTTATGACATGGGCATGTTTTGGGGGAATGGGGTGGGGACATTATTCTGCCTATAGAAAAATTATTATCCATTATACACACACAAATTATTATCCATTATTCTGTCTATACCACAGAAAAAGCGTATTGCTTCTCCTAGATTTCCCCAGACTTATTATATTAAACTAGAGGCCCGATGTAGGAATTCATGCATGGGTGGGGTCCCTCACCCTGGCCAGTGATCAGGGCCGATTGGGGCCAGCTGGTCGGGAGGAGGGACCGAGGAAAGTTGGCTGTGGGAGCACACTGACCACCAGGGGGCAGTTCCTGTGTTGTGCGTCTGTCCCCTGGTGGTCAGCATGGGTCATAGCTACTGGCCGGTCATCTGGTCATAATGGTTGCTTAGGCTTTTATATATATAGATGATATTCAAGCCAATATATATTTATTTTTCATAATATTGTGTTAGATTATGATGAGAAGGAGCACTTGATATGGAATAATTTAAACCTTTATTGGAAATATAATTTTATTTCATTAGAAAACTAATTTAAATGAAATATTTTGTAGCAAAAGGAAGAAGCATTTTCTTAAAATTTGGTTTTGTGGACCCCCCTGGCAAAAGCTTGCTCATTTGAAGGTTGCTAAGGAGTTGCTAAGGGATACTGTATAGGGAAATTTAAGTTTTGTATTACCTGTAATGATCAATGATGAAAGGAAAAAGGCTTATTTATTTATTAAGACAGAGTTTCTAAAAAATCACAGACCATTCCCAGCTGAGTGCTTGGTACCTACAAGATGCCTAATAACATTCGCTAAACTGAATTGAATGTCATTGATTTTCCTTCTCCTTGCAAGGTTTTTATTAATTAGCCTTTATTCATTTTTTATTAATTAGACCGGATTTTTACTTTATTGTGATGCAGTTCCCTTGATTTTTAACATCCTTCCCCCCTTTTTTTTTTCTGATTGTCGACAGGCAGGACAACTCTGAACAGGGAAGATGAAAAAAAAAAAAATAGCTTCGCTTGGCCAGGCAGAAAATTTTAAATAGCTCCTCAAATGCAGGCCATTATCTTATTATATCTAGTTAGAGAGCTGCCCTGAGACCAGAGGTTCTTAATCTGTTTGGAACATGCACCTCTTTAGCGACATGATCTTCATCCAAATCCTAATAAAAAAAATAATAATTACACATGTTAGAGCATATAAAAAAGCCTTCCCTTTTGTTAGTGACCCTTAGTGCCATTCATTCTGCCCTTGCTGCTTCAGGACTTCCTCTGAACTCAGACATGCAGGTCCATTCTACTCCTGAACACATTGCTCCACACACTGCTGCCTTCTGGTGTCTTGTATGAACATACTGATGTCCATATCACAAATTCTGTCCCTCAGACCTAGGTGTTAACTCACAGGAGACCTCACTACCAAGTTGTCATCCAGGTGTAGGATTTCACAGATCCCTCTACCCTTTCTCAGTTTCATGCTCTCCCTATGGACCAAAACATATCTGGCTGTGAGCCTCAGTCTCCCACAGTTAGCCCATGAAACAGTTCCTCCCTTTCTAGCTTCACCTCTCCTGTTCATAGCATCAACAACCAAAATCTAACACAAATACCATTCTATCCTCCACCTCATCTTTTATCAAGGTACCACCCAAGACATTTCTACTTCTCACCTTAAGACCCCAAAGGTCCAATTTATTATGAAATTAAAGATGAAAATATGACATGGAAAGTTCTAAAGATAACCTCGTAAACATATAGGGGTAAGTTTTACTGACATCTTAAGAAATTGTATGTTTCTATGGAGATGAAAAGAGTAAATACTGAAAAGATTAGAGTGCTTCCTAAATTATTTTGTAATGCTAATATTTACATGAGCGATGCTAAGCAAAATCTCAGTGATATTTTATATTAACAAAATCATTCTAAATTATACCTAGAACTCTAGGCACTAATAGAAGACAACAATTGGGGTGAAAAAAGGTTATGATGACAGAAGACTTACTCTACTATACATGTAAACATTTTGCAAAAGCTAAAAATTTATCTCAAAACTGTGTGAAATTAACATATCACTATGAAATGCTTTGGCTAGGTTGTTCTAAGTATTTTAAAATAAGTAAGAAATGATCTTACCTCCACCAAATAAATTCTAGATGAATCATTGATGAGGAAAAAATAAACTTCCCTGTAATAGATACTGTTGGTACCTCATAGCATCTTCTCAACCAACATCATTTGTGTGAAACACATCTATTGTCTCCCTCATCAGCCCTGGTCTGGGCCAGGGAACAAACCTAAAACCCAGGTAGGTGCCCTTGACTGGGAATCAAATCTGAGACCCTTGGGTCACTGAACTACACCAGCCAGGGCAAGGAGGTAAATTTTATTCCCTGAAATTTCCACTCATCACCATGTGGAGCAGAGAAAGCCCTTGATGCAGGTGTGGGCATTTGGAAACTATTCAGATTTCACTCAAATGATGTTGATTGAGAAGATGCTATGAAATACCAACAGTGTCTATTACAGGGAAGTTTATTTTTTTTCCTCATCAATGATTCATCTAGAATTTATTTGGTGGAGGTAAGATAATCTCTTGCTTATTTTAAAATACTTAGAACAACCTAGCCAAAGCATTTCATAATGATATGTTAATTTCACACAGTTTTGAGATAATTTTTTAGCTTTTGCAAAATGTCTTTTTGAGCTATGATAATGCATTTCTTGAATTAACCTATCTATTTCTGACATTAGTCTACTGATTCTTTCTCAATTAGATCTCACTCAATTTTCAATGACACTCTTCCCATAGTTCAATGGTAACCTATCTATTTTGTGACTCAGAACCACGCAGACTATGGCTCTATTTGCTGGAGTGTGCCTTCATGCACCGCCGCTAAATATCCACGTGCCACTTGCATTAGTCACCATTTGTGTCCTCAATGGTGACTGAAGAAAAGCAAAACTAAAGGACTTTACACATATATGTTTCAGAATTAGCTTTACTTCAATACCAGGTATCAGTTTCGTTTTGTGTAAATATTTATTCTAAACCATGAAAATCACAAGTAAATGATAGGGGCCATGGTTTCTTTGTTTTTACTTGGAAACTTTTATTTTTATAATGGCACCCTCCCTGTTTGAGTTTTATACATACACAAATGATATCAACAAATAGAAATTGAATGCTTTTTTGTCACCCAGAGGACATTAATTATGAAGACTTTTACAGATACCTCTAAACCTTCCTAGGTTGTTACGTAGGAAAATGGAATTTTGCTGAGTCCCAGGTTTGGAAATGATGGGATCACCCATGGCTGCCATATACCCCCGGGGATCCACAGGTGCTTGATTGGCTGGCCACCTGCCAAGGTGTTCTGGTGTCTGTAGGATGGTGCAGAAATGTAACCAAATCAGATCTACAGATGTTCTCACAGTTGGTGATCAGAGCTGCCGCTGAAGTTCCATTCAAAGAAGTGTCAGGGAAGTTGGGCTCCGAGCATGGATTCTCATCTTGGTGAACAGAAATTTACACATCAGCCTCAGAAGGCATTAATTTAATGAAGGGAAAAGAGGAAATAAATCCTTTGTGAAAATAAACAGGTTTTATAATTTATTGCCAGCTATTTAAAAATTAAATTTCCTTTTTGTTATATGTAAAAGAACCTGACACATATAACACTGCATAAACTAGGCAGTAATGCATATTACGCTTCCTGGTACAAATATATTTAAGTGACTTATTTGGATTAGTGGTAGATTTGTGAGACCAAACTTCAGGCAATTTCCATTCTCTGAGTGTGTCACACTGACTTACCTTAGCAAGATCCAATATCTCAATGTGTCCAAAGACTGCATTTTACTTTATGTTTCAATATATGATGCTCAGTGTATGAGCATTTAAATATTTCCCTTAATATTTAATAATATTATAATAGAAGTATGTATTATATAAGTGGCTTTGCCAAATGGAAAATACTTTGGGAAACATTTAATGTTCTATGTCAAAGGAGGTCTTTTCCAACTACTGAAACTAATAAGGTATGAGTGTCTTATATTTATATAGATTTTGTGCTTTCCAGGTATTTTCATCAAGGTATTTGCACTTTATATTTGCAATGTATTTACCAAGCAAAAGGAGTCAGAAGATCCAAAATTCCACTTTCCAATGGGACGGAGGAAAGTCAGGAATTGCTAAAGGTAAAAAACTGTGGTTTCACAGGGACCTGAATGAGTGAATCCAGGCTGCCTCTCCTTTGTGCTTTTCAATACAGGTGACCTTGAAAGAGATAATCTTCCACTGGCAGAATTTTGTGTTTAATATAAATAATGAATATTTATTGGTTTTCCAGATAGTGTTTTAGCAAATCAGCTCTGAGTGAGACAGTCACTTACTCTACACTGGAGAAAACCTCTGCGTGTGATTTATCATGCCTTATAATTATCGTCTGCATATAATGAGTTCATTTTAGCCATGTGCTGTGAGTTGTTTATTAGTAATATTGTCCTAGCCCAGCAATTCAATTAACTATACATATCACTGGTGATTTCTAATGATCCCCCACTTTTAAAAATGAAAACAATGGTTCTTTGTGCATTTTAATGTATCAGATGAAATGAAAAGTCTCACTAAATGACATTAGCCGATTTTGAGCATGAGAGCAAGAAGGGAATCAAAAGCATTCATGATTAGCTGAATAAAAATAAGTGGAAGCTCTACCCTATGTCCAGCATTATGAAAAGTCAGTCAGCCTCTTTCTAGAAAATGGAATCATCACACTGGACGCTACACTATATAAATTATAATAATAAAACATCTATTGATGTACTGATGCATAATTTGCAGGATACTTTTGCATGCCTAATGTCATTGAATCCTCGCAATAGCGACACAATAGTCAGGAAATGCTGAGGGACAGTCTGCCCTGGTACAGGTAATAAAGGCCCCCAACATTTATTGGTGATTGTCATGGTTTAGAATGAATATCTGTGGAAAAATGAAGCCAATCATACCCAGTATTTAAAAAAATCTACTTCTTACATTCTAGAAAATGCATGCATAAGATCATTTCAATGTATACTCATCGGCCTGCATCCCATCCAATTGTAAAATATGTACATGAAATATAGACATGATAGTGCATTCTAGCCAATGAAGTGATGGTCTGAGTGATAGAGTAAAAATACAGAGTGGGTTACCATTGAATTGTGGGAGGAATGACATTGAAAGCTGGGTGGAATTCAAGTCGGACATTTGGGAAAGAATAGGTAGGCAAACGAATGCCAGAAATGCAATATCATAACTCAGAGTCAAGAACCAGAAACAAGCCTAGAAGGTGATGCCAAGCCTTAGGCAATGGGGAGCATCAGAGCCAGGGCTGTGAGGCTGGTGCAGCCACAGAGCCAAGAGGATGGATAAAGAAGAAAGGTAAGCAAATCTTGGAAACCTTTGTCTAATCCTTTGTTAGTCCTACCTCCTGCATTCTTACCAGTTTCCCATAACACAACTGACACTCCGAGAGCCTGTACCTAGGTTTTCTCCTCTCATCTTATACTAAGTACAAAGGTAGCAATTAATCAAGGTATTGTCTAATTCACCAAATGAAATTTTTGAGTAAATCAATAAGGATAAATACAAGTGGATATACTGAATCAAACAGCATAAACATTTTTGAAAAAAAAAATATATATATCGCCAAATCTCCTCTTTGATGATTGAATTGTATCTTATCCCTCCTCCTCCTCCTTATCTTCCTCCTCCTCCTCCTCCTGCTTCTGCTTCTGCTTCTAGTCTAGTGCAAGGAAAAGCATAGCCAAGGAGGAGCCCCTGCCAAGAGCATAGTCAGCCTCCTCAGACTTTAACCAGAACAGCGACATGACCAATATTTGCTATTTCCATGAATCACTGAGAGTTGAGTAGAGGATGAACTTGAGACCAGTAGGGATAGTGAGACCACCTGGTAGCATGTTAAATACTATACTGCTAGAAAATTAAGCCGGAGGGGTGTTCAAAACAATATTATATCATGGAAGATCCAAACCAAGTTCTGGAGCACACAGAGGGGAAGGTTGGGTTTATGATTTGTTCAATCACTTTTAGAATTATTACTTGTACCCGTCTTGCAGTTTTGATGAAGCAGTGGGAGAACTAAGCCAACACAATAAAGGGACTCACACCAAAGGGGCTGCAGATGAGTGGACCTGGAGTCTTAAAGTGTGTGGGACTGTTACATTATTTCAATGGCATCATCCAACAATTCCCCCTCATCATTTGGAGCAATTTTTAATTGAGATATAATTGACATATACCATTATATTACTTTCAGGTATACAACACAATAATTCTGTTTGGAGTAATTTTTATTTAGTTTTCTTTGACTGAATATATATGTGCAATGTGGTGAAGGGGTGGAAGAGGTGGAGGAGGATATAGGGAGGATTAAAGGTAAGGGACAGAGACTTGACTTGGGGTGGTGAACACACAGTAGAGTATATAGATGAAAGCTGCATACTTTTGTTAACCAGTGTCACCCCAATAAATTCAATACAAAGGAAAAAATAAAATAAACTGAGTATATGTACTTTTGTTTAGATTGTATTAGATCTATTTTTAGTTAGGAAAATCCTTAGAGCTAGCTCTTTTTCTTGGCATGCTAGTTGATTCACAGATATTCAGTAGAAATTATGTAAAGAGAATTTTCAAAGATATAATAATATTTTCCACCTTGGTTATACAAATCCCTTATTTCTATCCATTGACCCCTGTTCAGAATCCCTGTTCCTTCTCTAATCCAATATTTTGAATACTTAGAGGAGTTGAGCAGTAAAAAAGAAAAAGTCATCCTGCCTCCCCAAGAAGGAATAGATTTAAATTCAATTTGTAGATGGCTTCTGAGTACCTATTATGTAAGGACATTTGTCAAGAAATGTAGTCAAAGAAAAGAAGACACTTTACTTACAATAAACTAAACTACAGAACAATTTTTTACCCAGTCTCATTGCCGGCTTTACAACAGGATTTCAGCTGCTCCCAGAGGAGCCCAGTTTCAATTATTTAGAGTTATGTTTGATCTAGTTTAACTAACCTACTTTCCATGGACCTGAGGTTGGAATGAGGCATGAGATGTAAAGGATAAAATGGTTCTATAGGGCGCCTTTACGATAATTCAAAACACATAGCTGATTCATCAAAGATTACCCAAATGCAAGATTCCTAAATGGTAGTAAATATTTAAAGCTCTGATGGAAACAAAATTAGAAGCAGGAATTAAGACCTCTAATCCTTTCACCTGCTCTGATGCAATAGGGAGGCTTATTGAGAGAAATCCTTGGATATATGCTGATGGTGCACTTGTGGGCTTCCCTTCCATTACTGAACACATGGAGGGAGTAATTTTTCAAATTGACATCCACTTTTGAAAATGCTTTAATGTGTTAAAATAAATCCAACAAATGTAAAGACCCCATTATTTTAAAGGAGATGAGCAGTAATAAGCTGATTCATGCCAGGAGAATAATTTTATCTTAGCAAATGCCTTCCGCATATCATCTGCAAGGCTTTTGCTAAAATTAAGCCCTTGAGGAACTAAGCCAAACTGCTTTTTATTTTTTTTAACATGTAGAAATCCTCAAAATACTAGAGCTAAAGGGGGGAATTAGTTTAGAGTTCTGGTCACTGTATTTTTTTTTGCAAGTTGAGTTGTCATTAATTTGATCATTTTTTTCCTCAAAACAAGCCATGTATTCATAGAAATGGAACACAGGGTGGACGCATTAATCCTGAACACTAATGGGGCTCATCTTTGATGTCTTCATCACCCAGAAGGTAGTAAGATGCTGCATCTCCAGCCCTAATTCTGACACTGACTGCCAAGACGCATTTCAGCTGTGGTACCAAGCAGTGGTGAGGGGCAGAATCAGAAGAACTGAATTTGACTCTTCCTTTTCCAGGTGGATGCTCGTGATTAAGGATATTATCCTCACTAAGGCTCAGTTTATGCATCTGTAAAATGGAGCATACTTCAAGAGCTACCAATGAATATCAAATAAAATAATACATTTGAAAGAACTTATAAATTGTAAACTATAAAATATAAGATATTGATTGTTTACCAAGTTAGTTCTCATTTCACTTTTATTCCAACTTTAAACAAACTCTAACATCTTAGAAACGACAAACATCGCTCATGTATCATTTCTTTTAGAGAGGAATCTATGAAGCTCTCTGTGTTTGATTCTGAGGACCAAAGAACTCATTTAAAAAAAAAAATGAGGCAGTAAGCTAATGACAATATACAGATGATGTATTATAGAATTGTACACCTGAAGCTTATATAATTTTATTAATCAATGTCACCACAATTAATTCAATAACATTTTTTAAAATTCTGACTTAAAAACAAAGGAAATGATGGCATTCATATTATAATCTGGAAATTTCTTAGAACAGTAATAATGAGGAGGAATTGAAAGTGAAATTCCCAGATTGGACAAAAACATTTTCCATGTAGGCCTGAGAATTTTTCCAAATAAACTTATTATCTGTTAGGGGTATATAATATAATATTTATAAGTAAACTAATATGATGTCTTAATTTTTTTAAAATAATGCTATGGAGCCAATGGTAGTAAGGCTTCAGATGAAATGAATTTGTGCTCTTAATTGTTGAAGCTACATAATAGATATGTGTTGGTTCATTATAAAATTCTGTTTTGAGTATGTTTGAAGATTTGAAAATAAGCATTTTTGTAAAGTTTCAAAACAAAAAGTTAACCTGAGTTATTTAAACTAATCAAATCATAGGCAGAGACTCCCTCATATTCATAGCCCTGGGGATTAAACAGGATATATAGGGTGTCCCCAAAAATGTAGACACACTTTAACAGCTGATAGCTCAAATTTGAAAATGAAGTGCATGCTAATAAACACTGCTTTTATAATTATTCAAAGTGTGTGTATACATTTTGGGGGCACCCTCTGAAGAGGGGTCAGGGATCTTGGGTATTATCTTGCAATTCTGCCTACCACACTACTTCATCGACATCTTGATGTAAAGCAGCCTCAGGAGCTTCAGGGTGAAATCTGAAACGGGCCTCCATACATGGAGGGCAAGGAGAGCCTGGAGAAAGACACAGAATACTCTGGATTGGTAGGAGGCAGGTGAAATAAGCAAGGAAATTTACACACGAGGCTTGTCTTGGGCAGCTGCAGAGCAGTGGATCTTCTCACCTGTGGCCAGAATCTTACAAGTTTATATAGAGGCCTTACCTGGGTCCAGGCACATATGCCACCAGATGGTCTCAACAACACCTTACTCTCTGAATGCCCTGTCCTTTAAAATGGCTCACACTATGGGAACTGTGGGCAGAGCACAAATTCCAAGGACAGGACAGGAAGCGGATGTGGAGTCTCCAATTGCTTAGTTCCCGCTTGCAGGTCAACCTGCAAAGCATCACAGAGGTGGCCACATTCTCTCCATGAGCTCCTCCAACATTTCTTAATTAATCTTATATAATAAAAAGGTAATATGCAAATAGACAAAATGGCAGAACAACTGGTCGTTATGACACACACTGACCACCAGGGGGCAGACGCTCAACACAGGAGCTGCCCCCTGGTGGTCAGGGTGCTCCCGTAAGGGGAGTGCCGCTCAGCCATAAGCCCGAGAGTGCAGCAGTGGTGGCAGGAGCCTCTCCTGCCTCTGAAGCAGTGCTAAGGAGCAGCGATCTGACAGGCGGGCAGTAAGGAGCGAGGGCTCCCAGACTGCAAGAGGGATGTCTGACTGCGGGGGAGCGGGCCTAAGCCAGCAGGTGGACATCCCCCGAGGGATCCCAGACTGCGAGAGGGTACAGGCCAGGCTGAGGGACCCCCCCCCCCCCCCCGACACACACACACACCTCGAGTGCACAATTTTCATGCACTGGGTGTCTAGTATACTATAAACATAAAGCAGCATACTATGTCACAGTTGAAATAAACAGAGAAGCCCTATATGGATCAACATGGATAAATCATAAAAGTACATGTAAGTGTAGAAACACATTGAAGAGGTTGTGAATACTACAACCATCCGTGTAAAATTTATAAATGGGTATATATGCATATTTAAAACATGCATGGCATGAGAGATAAATAGACCAAGTTCAGGATATCAGTCCATTGTCAATCATTTGGCTCAAATAAACTCACAAAAAAATTCTTTACAGGATTGAATGTTTTTTAGTTAACAGGTTAAAGAACACTAAAATTAAAAATACATAATTTTGTGCTTGAAGAGTATTGTGCAGTTATCGGTACCTTCTACTTACAGTTGGGAACAAATCATGTTATTCAAATACCTTCAGCAGGAATAGCTGACCTAAAACTGAGGATTTTACATTGTGCAAAAATATCATGGTATTTATGGAAAATCTTGCTTTTCTGTGTGCTTGTACAACTGATCGATCTAATAAGCAGTGGGAATAACTATCAAATTAGAGGAGTCATGTAATTCTTGATTACCACATGGTGCTTCAGTTATATTTATGTGAAGGCATCATCACAATTCATTCTTTTTTTTTCTGGCATTTGGCATTTCCATTTTAAAATCAGCCACTAATACGCCATTATGAAGGGTCCTATTGGCTAAAATGGGTATTCATGCAGGCAATAAGCTTAGCGGCATATTTTCTAAGTGGTGATCAAATTTAGTCCCTCAGAATAATACCCTTTGATGACTCTATTCTGCCTATTTTGCTATGGGTTCTTTCTATTAGTCGTGATTACGTCAGTAAGAAAATGCCAACACATTTTCAAATCTTAATAAATGCACTTACTAATGAGGATTGCTGCCATGTTACTGCTCACAAATCTACGCATTTTATTCTCGTGCACCTTAACTCACTAACCTTTTGTCATGTCTCAATACAGATAGCATACCTTTTACTTGTAAAGAAATCATCTGAAATACTAAGAAACAATGATCTGATATAAAAAAATGACTCACTTTCAAATGTAATATTTCAATAAAACTGAATTGCTTAAAATAAACTTCTGCCTGTCACTAGAATGTAATTGGAGAGATGAAGAGAAAAAAGAAAAATAAGAACAAAAGCACAATACAGGGTACTTATCAATTGTCTGTGGCTTAGCTACCCCCTTGTGTCAATCACAGCATTGGATAAGAGTGATTCCAGAAACATCTCACTTGTTATTTTCTACAAGGTTGGAGGTTGGGAAGAGGAAATATTTTTAAAAAGAGAGAGAGAAAGCAGGAAAGATTTCACTTGAGAAAAAAAATTGAAGTGAAATTGACGTGTACTGACAGTAATCAACTACTAATCTTCTGTTCATATTTTTAGGAGATTGAAACTAAAGCAGTGTAGGCACTCATGTGATAGATATTTTCTAGTAACTACTATATCTAGGAATTATATGAAACACCAGAGGTAAGGTAATGAATAACCACCTCCACCATAATAATAAATTATAGTAACAACTCGATGTCATTTATTAGAAGCTTCATAATTGTCAAGTACTGTGGCACATACTTCCAAAACCTCTCAGACATGTAAGAAGGATACTAGACCTAACTGCATTTTGTCAACGAAAGAACAGGGTCCTACTGTGGGATCTTATCCATCACTCAGTTTGCTCATCTGTGAAATGGGAACAATTATAGTGCCAAACTCATAAGGCTGTCACAATGATTAAATAAACAAATAAGGAAAGTGCTTAGAACAGTGCCCAGCAGGTAATTGGCTCTGTTCTGGTTTATATGTTATGATAACATTGAATAAACTGAACAGGTGATCCAACCATACTCAAAATATGAACATAATTTGTTTTACTTACATACACATTCATAGCAAAAAACTTATGCCCTAAAGTGTATATAATTTCCAGATGGGGAGGTGGGAATAGAGACAATTATATCCAGTTTCATCTTAATGTTTTCAGCATTTTCAAAATTTTATAAAATTAACATGAACATTTTTACTAATTAAAAAGGAAAATTTTAACAAAATAAACTATAATTAACAGTAACTTGCTATCTTCCTTGAATCTGAAAATAGTTACCTTCACAGAATATTCCTAAACATGAAGCAGTTTAATAACAAGTTTCTTCAAATTACCTGTTCCCCATTTGCTTGAGCTTGTTTGCTTAACTTAATATGTGAAATGGCATTTTTCACATTACAGAGTACATTGTTCAATGAAATAACATGCATTTCTAAAATAAAAGTTTTGCTTCTGAAACTAATTTTGAAAAATAAATATAGGCTCTTTATTACAACTCATTTCCCCTTAGGTAATGCAAAGATGAAGAAAGTTCTATTATATCATGCCTGCAAGATTAATATCTCAGCAACTACGGATATTCCAAGAAAAGCTGTAATAAATCAAAATGAAAAAGTAGAGCTGATAGCATCTTTAGTTCACCTCTGAAGTGCATGCCAAGCCAAGATGAGTTCATATCCAAGACATCTTCTCTACCAAACACATTAAAGCACCCAAGAGACAAAATGAGCCTAAATTCATTAAATATATTAACTGTTTGACCAAAGGTTAGGATTGATTTTCTCAGTCCATACCACACTACAAGGCATTGTTTCAGACTCTGTGGGGAACCCAAAGGGTGGACAACCTGGATTCCATGTCCATAAGTTTTCAATTAGTTCGGGAAGTTAAGATTTAAGTGGCTAACAACAAACCTAGCAATGAAAAGCAGTTAAGTACATGGTCGCTTTTCATAGGAAAAGTTTTTTTTTTTAATTTTTTGAGAATTTGTACAAAGTAGCCTGGTAATCTATCCAGTACCAGATCAATTCCATGTGTTGCATGTACATGGGTATTATAGTGCCCCGCCTCTTTCAAGAGTTAGGAGACAATTTTTCTATAAAGTATATGATCTATGGCTGGCGTGATTGTGTGGAAAGCTAATGAATGACAGCTTACTTGTCCAATTTCTCTTTTATGGCATTACTTTGACATTCACTTTAGTAGATTAATATTTGGTGCACAGGTCCAATTCTCTCAGCCCCCAAAAGATGAGCAGAATAAATTTTGCACATGAAAACTTTTATTGGAGTTGGCAGTACATTCTCTGGGCAGATAGTTTAGAGTGTTTTTATTTGGCAATGCTCTCCAAATTTATAATAATGTAGCATGCTTTATTTAGGCATTTAGAATGGTTGATGCACTTTTACCCAAATTACTAATTTGATACACACATGAGCTGTGCAGGATGGGTGTTATCTTATTACTATCCCTACCTTCTCCCTAGTTAACAGATACTAACAGTGGCTCTAGGAGTTCACCAGACTTGCTCATGCTCACAGATTGAGGCACATAGCCAATTAATAGGAATACTGTCAGGATCTAAAAGGTTACATTTATTGACATAATTAAGAATTTAACATTTTTTAAATTCATAAAAATACAAGTTTCCAATTAACCTAAGTATGTTTGGAAGCACAGATTGTAATGGCACAGCTATTAAATGTTTCACAACTCCTCAAATTTTTCCTCAAGCTAACATTTTCCCCCCATTTTATTTTTTATTTAAAATTTTTTTCTTAATCTCTTTTGCTTTTTTCACCTATTCCCACACCCCATGTCCTATCTAGAGATCATAAATTTGTTCTCTGTACCTATGAGTCTGCCTGCTTTGATTGTTTATTTTCTTTGTAGATTCCACAGACAAGTGAAATCATAGGGTACTTGGCTTGCTTCAGACTTATTTTACTGAGCATAATGCCCCTTAGGTCCATCCATGTTGTTACAAATGGCAAGACTTAATTATTTTTTATGGCTGAATAATATATATATAACATCTTCTTTATCCATTTGTCTGTTATGGACAGTTAGCAAAATTTATTCTGCTTCCATAGTTGGCTATTGTAAATAATGCTGCAATGAATATATGGATGCGTATGTCTTTTCCAGTTAGCGTTTTGAGTTTTTTAAGATGGGTCATATGGGATTCTACAAAAAATGATTATTCAGAAAGCACTGAAAAACATCAGTAGTTAAAGAAACCTCTAACTCAAAATGTTTTTCTAGATATACTCCTTAATATGATAAAATTATGGGCAACATTGCTACAACCACTGAGGCTCAGCTGTTGATAATCTTTAGGTGTCCCACATAGCAAAGATCCTCCCCTCATTATAAATAGTAAGCATATAGGTATTGACCCTGATTATGGCCAATACATAAATACCTAATTCACAGTGCCCTTGGCATCTCTATGGTATCTTTAGGTGTTTCAGCATTCACAGAATTGGAACTATCACCCTAGAGGCCATTGTATAGGCCACGTTATCTCAAGACTAGTTTACTGCATTTGACTAATGGATATCAGCGGTGCTCTGACAAGTTGTTACAGAGGAGTAGTTGATTTAAAAACAAACAACTAAAAAGCAAGACTTATTAAGGTTGAGGAGCAGAAGACAACTTCTCAGGGAAAGTTCCATGAAGGAGAGTGAAACAGGATGTAGCTCCCATAGACTTGGGTGCATATGAAAGTTTTTGGCCCTACACTCAAGGACTGGTATCCTTATAAGTACAGAAGAGGGCACAGAAAGACTGAGAGGGAAGGTCCTGTGAAGACTGTGGCAGTTAAAGTCATGCAGCCACAAGCCAAAGAACACTGGGAGCCACTAGAAGCTGGAAGAGGCCAGGAAGGATTCTCCCCCTGGACCTTCGAAGGGAATGTGGCCCAGCTGCACCTTAATCAGATCTGTGGCCCCTAGTCTACAAGAGAATATATTTCTATTCTTTTAAGGCACCCAGTTTTTGGTAATTGAGTACAGCATCTCCAGTAAAATAATACCCTGACTTACACTAATTATGAAACTTTGGACAAAGTAGAAACTGTACTTATTTTTAAAATTTGTTTTCCCTCAGCACGTCCTAAAAATAATCAAGCATAATTTTCTATAAATTTTTACTATGAATTCTTTTGGATTTACACCTTCTACATTGACTATGCCTTCATTTTTTTTTCATATTTTGGGATTCATTTTTCCTGGCCTCAAATTGCAACACCTTTCCTGTCTTCAGTCTCTCTTTGCATCTCCATGCAAGCAGAGGGTTTTGTGGTGGTTGTTGTTTTCAATCACAGTAATCATACTGTTCTTTCCCCTGTAGCTGAGAAGTGATTGATCCTAGGGTATCTGAAGAATAAGACAGTAGAATCATGTTTTGTATTCAATAACTCTAAATCTCTTTTATCATGACAAAATACAAAGGTTAGCTATCAGCCAATTTCCCACAATGTACAGAGCCCGTACTCCTCTTTTCTTTCCTCAGGACTTCCACATGGGCCAGGTACCTCAGGGATTTGCAGAGATTGGCGATGAGGCACACAAATGCTTTGAGCTACAAAATCAACAAACTACTTTAGATATCTAGGGAGAAAAAGACAAGGATTTAATGCCCCCAAAACAAAGAAGACTGGATCCAAAGGAACATCAATAGTCTAAAAAGCTGCATGGCTACTTATGTGAATCATCTCTCCTCTCAAGAAAGTTCTCTCTGAACTTATACACATGGAAGATCTTATTTTTATAAAAATCAAAATAATATATAGTGTGTTGTTACATAAAATATCAACAAGAGAAGTTTTTATGTATAGTAGTATTTTGATTATAGATTTAACGGATTGTTATTTATTTGCAAACTAAAAAAGGGAAGAGATGAAATAAATGGTTCTAGTTTTGAAGTTTTCTTAATAAAATGCCAATCAAATCTTATTTCCTAGTTATGAAATAAAGGGAGAAAAGCTTATTATCACATACTTTGCAAAGACAAATTATATAACTCTCTCCTTGCTGCTTTTCCTAATCCTTATGTTTTCATTCTGAATTATATATTTATAAGAGGATAACCAACTTCTATTATTCACAAACTGGCACTTTCTTCCACCAAATTTAAACCTTTTATCATCACAACACTAGGCAAGAAGACCTGAGAATATTCCCTTTGTTAATTCCCTATTTCTAAAGGCCAGACTAAAGTTCCCAATACTATTTGGCACCAGCCGAGTCACTTCACGTATCTTCAGGCTGTTGATTCCAGAGGCTTCTGTTTATGAGAGCCACTGGAGCCATCATGCAGCTGTATCCTGAGAGGTTGCCATAGCAACTCATGAGCATGACCCCACAGATGCTGATGCAAGTTTGGTCACATCCGCAGTCAACAGAAAGCACACAACACCCAGCTGCCAAGGTATAGAATCATCAACATGTGAACCAAGAGACATCAAAGGTGAGCAATAAACATACCTCACCAACTGTTGCTTCCAGTAGCCTAGGATTATCTTCAATCCTTTTTTGTTCTCGCCTCAATATCCAATTATCTCAATGTCCAAATGTCAGTAATTTTCATATCTAATTACACATCCTATTATATACCTAAAAGACCCTGACTATCACGCCAGACTCGCATAGAGCAAATCTTGTGATCATAGTGGTTTTCTTTCATATTTAAGAAAACACCTCACAGATGCTCTGCTTTTCTCATTTGCATAGCTAGTTTTCTATCTATCTATCTATCTATCTATCTATCTATCTATCCATCTATCATCTATCTATCATCTCTGTCTTCTTTTCCTTTCTTTGCTTTTATCTATTTTATAAAACTCCCATATTAATGAATGGCAGCTCCTTAGAGAAATTTTCTCTGACTACTTGACCCCCACTCCCATTTTTGTCTATCAGAGTCCTCACTTATTTCCTTCATTGCACTTTCCAAAAATGATAATTATTCTATTTAATCCTCTCTGTATTGGTTAGTCAATCATGTCTATTTGAACGAATCTTTATGGTTCAAAAGGAGCCATGACCACCTTGTTCTACTTCTTATTCCCACTCCAGTGCCTTCAACAGAGTAGAACCACCTAATAGAGTAGGTGCGTTTAGACATCTGCTTGCCAATCACAGGTGCAAGAATGGGCAAGACAAATATGTGTGGTCTCCCACCCGTTCCTTTCTATTCCATCTCTGTAAGAGCTCAGTACTTGCAAGGGGGTTTCTCTCTCCCTCCATTCCTCTTGAACTCGCACTCTAATGGTCTCTAGAAAGCCATTCAGAGAGTTTTCAGCTCTACATTATAGGTTAGAGCTTGAGAAATGGGGACCTAATGAGGTCAACCTGTAATGCTTGAATTCTCTATAGAGTCTATACTACCAAGTGATTTTGCAGCCCCTGGGATTTGAAACTAACCCATCCAGAGATGGTCCATTCCACCTTTGAATGTCTTTCAGGGTTAGAAAGATCTTTGCTCTGGTTTCCTTCCCTTTTATTTTAGTACCAACCATGATTCTTGGCTCACTTCAAACAAATAGGTCTCTCTTTCATGTGACAATGTTCCCATTATTTGCAGGCAGTTCTCCCACATCTGGGTGGTTTTCTTTTCTCTGAGATTTTCTCCTTCAGTCTTTTTTTCCCTTCATCTAATGAAAAATGTATCTCTTTAATTTTTAAGAAAATTAAATGCTTGTTTTTTCTATATTGAAATATTTTCTCAGATGTCTAAATGGGGGATGGAAACAAATCTTCTCTGTGGCCCTTCTCTAAATTAAAGCAAATATAAGAAGAATATGATATCGAATCCTTGTTTTCTAAGTCCATCAATTGTGTTTTCTCCAAAAGAGCTAAGGATATATTTCTTTTCAGAGTTTTTCTGAAGATTTCCTTCAACTAAATTTCCTCTCAAATTAAGCTTTGACTTATTGCAATTTAGTGTAGCTAAAGTTAATAACTTCCACACCTACAAGAAAAGACACTAATATTTGAGCACTTACTTTATATTAGCTATGTGCTAATAATCATTTCCTCCCTCCTATTGAATTTATCATGTAGGTATAACTGTCCCTATTTTTCAGATTAAGAAATAGAGAGGTTAAACCATTTTTCCAAGGGCACTCAGCTAGTAAGTGCTAGAGCTTAGATTTTTGCCTTCATTTTATATCTAGCTGATTTTAATTTGATAAAAAGAAAAACAATTAAAGAAAAACATTGTGAATAAATTAACCAGATGTTGGTACTAAAAGGTACAAAATAAAATAAGTTGCAATCCACTAAAACAGTGGTTCTCAACCTTGGCTGCACATTAGAATCACCTGGGAATCTTTTTAAAATCCTGATTGCTGGGCCTCATCCTCGAGAAATTCTGTTTCTTTGTTATGGGGTGAGGCCACAACATTTGTATCAAAGAAACAGAATTTCCGGAGGATGAGGCCCAGCAATCAGGATTTTAAAAAGATTCCCAGGTGATTCTAATGTGCAGCCAAGGTTGAGAACCACTACACTAAAAAGATTATTAAAGAGAATATAGAAATAAGTAGATCTGGAAGTTACGTTTGTTAACAGGAGAAATATCAGCACAAAGTTTTCTAGTGGTTGGGGCAGAGTTGATGTTGGTGGATAGAATAGGAGGAAGGGAGGTGAGGTAATATTTCAGGTGGTAAAAAAAAACATTAAAATGAAAGACTTAGTATCTAATCCTTTTGGCCAGTCAGATCTTTATTATAATAGTGTGTCTATTATTAGTCATCAGCCTTTTAAAGATTCTAGAACTGGAGAATATCCAAGAAATACAAATGGAAGTAATGAAATGGGTAGAAAAAAATCTGGCATAATAGGCACTAAAATTACTTTGGAAATGAATACACAAGTTAATGAATGAAATTGGCTCCTTATACTGGAACAAAAAAATACTATAGAGTGACCTGATTACAATCTTCAAGGATCAAATGGAGTTGTTCTCTGCATCTGCGGGGATTTTAAGAGGTCCTAATAAAGGCTTTTATCATTTGATTTAGGTATATGTTTTTTAATTATCAAAATTATTTAAGAGTGAAATGGGTGGTCATGTAAGTGGATGATCATTGCTCATTCATGAGCAATTAAGAAAATAAATAAAAATCATTTGTTATAAGTGATCTGGGCTTTTGGAGTCAGAATGCATGAGATAGAATCGCATCCCTTTTCACCTCTACTGCTCTTTAACTCCTGGTCCAACAACTAAGCATGACTTAGAATCACAAGGCTGGAAAGAATCTTAAAGGAACATTTACCCAGTAAGTTTACAAGTCTTTCCATTTTGGTGGTTCTCTAATGATTTAGGGTTTTCTCTTCTCTCTCTCTCTCTCTCTCTCTCTCTCTATTAAAAAAAAAGATTAATAAATGTATTGCTTTCTTACTAAACTGAGAAGAAGGTAAAAAGCAGCAGAAAAGTGTGATAAAAAGTGCTCAAGCTTAGTCTCAAAGCTAAAAGGAATATAACCAAGAAGAAAGAAAAGGAGGCATACTATAAATGGAACTTATTTTCCTCTTTGGCTCATGTTACCTGTTCTTAGGACCACCCTACTGAAGAATACCCTAATTTAAAACATTCAATGTCTTTTAAAAAATTCTTCTATCAATAAAGATCCCTGCAGAATTCCCAAGTAATATATCCCTAAATTAAACTATTACTGTCAGTAAAAATAGCATATTAATTTAAATGATAGTAACAAGTAGCTTCTCAGTTAATGGAGGTACTCTGAAAAGCAGAGGTCAAGATTGAAGTCCATGAGTAAGAAAATCTTAGGGAAAACACCTGTGAAGAAAATGGGGACAAAATGGGGAGAGGTTGGGAGAGATCAGATCACAATGCACTTCTGATCCCAGGTGAAAGAGAGAAGGAAGAAAAAAAGTTGGGTGGAAGCTTCTTAAACTGCAATACAGTTTTTAAAAAAGTTTTTTTTTAATTATTTCAATTGCACTTTATATGCGACATTACTTTTTATTAGTCTCAGATGTACAGCATAGTGGCCAAGCACATATGTTCCTCCCCAACACTTCCAGGACCACTTGGCACCACACATAGTCATTACAACACCACTGACTATATTCCCTATGCTGTACTTTAAATTCCCATGACTCTTCTGCAACTACCGATCTCTATTTCTCAATCTCTTAACCTTTTTCACCCAACCCCCCGAACTCCCTCTGCTCTGGCAACCATCAGTCTGTTCTTTTTGTCTATTAGTCTGCTTTGGTTTTGTTTGCTTGTTTATATTGTGCTTCATAATCCACATATAAGTGAAATCATATGGTGTTTAGTCTTTTTCTGAGTGACTTATTGCATTTAGCATAATGCCCTCTAGGCCCATCTATGCTGTCACAAATAGTAAGATTTTGTTCTTTTCTATGGCTGAATAATATCCCATTGTATATATGTACCAGAGCTTTTTTGTCTACTTGTCTATTTATATAGGCACTTGGGTTGCCTCCAGAGCTTGGCTATCCTATATAATAAAAGCCTAATGTGCTAAGTGTCCGGTCAACCAGTTGGCCGTTCAACCAATCAAAGCATAATATGCTAATGATATGTTAAATCTGCTCAACTGTTCACTATGATGTGCACTGACCACCATGGGGCAGTCGACTGATTGACCAGTCACTATGATGTGCACTGACCACCAGGGGGCAGATGCTCTGACCTGTAGGTTAGCTTGCTGCTGGGGTCCGGCTGATTGGGGACTGAGCGAGATGGACTGGACAAGCCTGGAGCCCTCCTGTGGTCCCTCGCCAGCTGGCCAAACTCTTGCATCCCTCCCTGGCCCCAATCGTGCACCGGTGGGGTCCTCCGAACTGGCCTGCACCCTCTTGTAATCCAGGATCCCTCAGGGGATGTTTGAGAGCTGGTTTCAGCCTGATCCCACAGGCCAGGCCGAGGGACCCCACTGGTGCACAAAGTTGTGCACCAGGCCTCTAGTTGTAAATAATGCTGCAATACTAATTCAAAAGAATATATGCAACCCTATGTTCATTGCAGTGCAGTTTTAAGGAAAATTCAGCAAAACTGTTGAGGAGTCCTTGAGCCAAAGTCACCTGTCAAACAGAGTCACACCACACCCTTCTCCATCTCCTGGGAGTGGTCCCGCTTTAGTATATTCTTGCCATATTCAGTCATTAGCACTAAGAGAGCAGTAGATTTCAGAGCCACCAGCCAAGACCCTTAACCAGTTTTATTCCCTTAGTCTAAGAGCTGAGAGGCACATTTCCATGACCACCAAAGCCACAGTTTTTGTGTCCTAACTCTTTGCCACTCACAGTGTTAAGTACTCTGAGATCTCTTTGGCTCTACAGAAGTTAACTGGTGTTGAGTGAGTAACTGGCAAAGAATGATAACAATCTACATCTGACTCACCACCCTACGCTCTTAAAGCCCACTTCCTACCTCCCACCTGACTATTGTACCTCTCTTTATGCTGTGCCTACCTGGTTACACTTTTAAAATATCCAAAGTGAATAATCTAGGCTATAATTTAGAGCTATTTTTGCTTGCTTTTCATTATGATGGAGAGCAAAAGAACAGTTCAATCTAACCTTTCAAATGCTTAAAAAATATACTTGGCCACCTGTTCTCTAATGAACAGCACAAATCCCCTTAAGAAGTTTGCACATAATGTTCCAGGGTCAATATCTAAGTATGGGCCTTAGGATCCAATATGTCATTTGTTCCAGGGTATAGGATTGTAAAAACAGGTCATCCAAGATTTTTAGTAAAAATACTGTGTTTCTTGGCTTGCACCAGGAACTACTTATTCTATAAGAACTAAATACTAGCTCAGTGCTATCTTTTAGTAATTATCGACAGCAGGAATCATGCTAACTATTTTGGATCAATTACTAAAGCATTTGGTGTTAAATATAAGTAATTTGTAATTTTTAGACAGCTTACAAAAAGACTAAAATACTTTCATAACACTGGAGTTTCCTGAAGGATTACAGAAAGAAAGAAATCAATATAAAATATGCCTTCAAATATATTTTACCTCATTTGAATAACAGACAATATTCATACTGAAGTGGAACACCCCAAACCACTAATCATTATTATTAAACACACAGAGGTTCTCTAAATATGACAACCTTGTTTCTCTGTATAACTCTTCTTTATAATTTCAAACCTTGTGATGCAATTAGGATGATAAACTATATAGATTTATCTGAATATTAATGACAGAATGAATTAGATAAATTGCAGAGTCTACTGTTGGCCAGTAAGAAGACCTGAGACCCAAAGTCACCCAATGTCAGTATGAGTCTGGTAACTAAGAATATTGACATTTTCTTGTCATATATTTATTACATTCCCCCTTCTCTAGAAGATTGATGACATTTACTTGATTGTGGGAATGTGATTAACCTATATGAAGAGATCATGATCACATAAGAAACTTAATATAATAATATCAGTCTTCATAAAAAAAAAACAGCATATTTAAACCAATTTTGAGATGGAAATATTAAAATGCTTCATCTTTTATAAATGTTAATTTGGAAATGACATTTCTTATGAGATAGTTATTTGGACTCTTGTAATGAAAATATGCCAAAGCTATATCTTGCCTTTCTGAATAATTTAAAATATGTTATTTCAAAGCAAATATGATGTTTCATTTGTTGAAGGGAGAAGGATCCAATTCATTTTTTAAAATCAAATAGAACTTACAGTTTTAAAAATCTTACTATATTGTGTAGAGGTTTTTAATATAATTGAAAATTCCTCAATTTTAATTAGTCAGTCATGATTTGAAAAATGTATTTTTAATATTTTTTCTAAGTTTTTAGTAGGATTTGGAAGTCATTGCTTAGAATATAGCTTTGAAGTTTTACCCATATACATCTATGATCCAATATTTTGTAGAAATCTTTGAAATATATTACCTCTATTGATATTTTCATTGTACACTTTAGACAATGAGAAACACAAGAGTAAAATGGTGAGATTTTTTCAGGTAGGTATGATTTTATTTACTTTTCTCTTAAGCATTATTCATCTTTCTTACTCAAGCCTTTTTGATGTTGTTGTTGTTCATTATTAAGTATTGACTATCTTTGAGAATAATGATGTGATAAAGATCACTAAAGGAACTGTAAAAGTCAGAAAAGGTGTCTTATGCATTTAAGCAGCCTTGCCTCCTTGAAGCAAAGAAAATCAGACATATTGAATATGCACTGAATGTTAGCTATAATGTCCAAAATTTTATATACATTATCAATTTTCCTTGACTTATGCTGGGTTATGTCCAGATAAACCCATCATAAGTTGAAAATATCACTAAGCTGAAAATGCATTTAATACTGTACTTCTAACCTACTGACCATCATGGCTTAGCCTAACTTATGCATGCTCAGAACACTTTCATTAGCCTACAGTTGGGCAGAATCATCAAACACATGAATACACAGTGGAGGATCAAATGTTGACCTTCATGATTGGGTGGGAGCTGCAGCTCACTGTCACTGCCAAGCCTCATGAGAGAGTATACTGCTAATTATTGCTAGATACTAAAAAGATCAAAATTGAATTTATTGGAGTGACAATGGTTCGCAAAGCCATATGGGTTTCAAGTGTACAACTCAATGCAACATCATCTGCATACTACATTGTGCACTCATCACCCCAAGCAGAGTTTCCTTTCATGCCCATTCTCCACACCTTTGCCCACCTCCCCCTAGCACCCACCTCCTTTCCCTCTGGCTGTCACAATACTGTTATTTGTTATTTGTGTCAATGTGATATATATATATATATATATATATATATATATATATATATGCTAATCTCTCCACCTTCTTTCATCCAGTCCCCCCACCTCCTTCCCCTCTGACAGCTGTCAGTCTGTCCATATATCCATGCCTCTGGTTCTATTTTGTTTGTCAGTTTATTTTGTTCATTAGATTCCTCATATAAGTGAGATTTTATGGAATTTGTCTTTCTCTGACTAGCTTATTTTACTTAACATAATAATCTTCAGGTCCATCCATGCTCTCACAAAAGGTAAGATTTCTTTCTTTTTTTAGGGCTGTATAATATTCCATGGTGTCCCTTTACATTGAAATGTCTACCACATCAGACAATACACTAGGTTAAAAATTTAAGGGTGAATGACAGACTGAGTGCCTTGGGGCATACAAACATGCTTTAAAAAAATCAAAACACAGCGTGACCAATGATGTAAAGATTTACATCATTAAATATGAAAACAGTGATATGAAAACAGAGTAGCTATAGACATGCATATTTTTAAGGAAAGGCTGTTCTGAGAGAAGGGAGACCCTCAACTGAAACATTAAGTAAAATGTGCGGGTTTTACAATTTACAAAAATAATCAAAGCTCATTAAAAATTGCAAAATCTAGAAATGCAAAAGGCCCAGAAAACAAAATCTTAGTTAACAGTTTAAAGTATTTTATCCTGTGTTTTCAATGCAAAAAGGATTTACATCTTATATAGCAAAATTTCTGATACATATAAAATGTTTTAAAATAAAATGAAGCTATAATTTTTCATCTTGTTATATAGTGTTATCATGCTTTCTTATAAACCTCTTTTTTTTTTAATCAAACAGCAATTCATAGATTTGCATTCTGGAAAACATAAATCATCCAGCATTACAATGACCTGTTCTTCCTTCTTTCAGTTTTACATATTTAATATGACACATTGTATCATAATTTACATAAAATCTCCCTTTATTTGTTGATTTCCTAATATTTGGCTATTTTTTAAAATTCAGAGGGAAGCATTTTTGTTCAGAAATAGTTTTCACATTTGGGTTTATTTCTCGGGGATATATTCTGAAGTGTAGAATTAGTTGACCACAGGGAAACTGGCCCATGCAGAATAAATATAATTTGAATGATACAAGGATAAGGCGAGAAAGGTGTGCATTTCAGGGTGAGGAAAGAACATGCCCACTTACATAGGTATTGTTCTGTCACTGCTGAAGAAGCTGGGTTGTACTGGTGTACAGCTCTATCTTTGAATGAAGGTCTTGGAAGGAGCCCTACTCCAGTATCAAAAGTTCTTTCTGTACAGGTGTATAAAATCATATTACCAGTGCTTGGAACTGTTGCATCTTGTAGAGACAATGGTGCTGTGATTACTGATAGCTATGAGTAGCCCAAGCTTCTGAAAATGACCTAGAAGACCAGCTGCAGTAATAGGGACACATAAAAGAGTTCTGCTGATTAGAGAAGGCAAGTATTTTTTCCTAAGCCTGAAATGAGGAATAGTTAAATTGCCTAATTAAGGTCACAGAAAATGATATAAGCTCTTAAGGTTTCACCAACTCTAAAATCCTGTGTGTTAATAATATCATCTAATACTTCCTACTCCCACTATAATTCTGCTGAACACCTGGCCAGTATTATTATTATTTTTTTTATTGCTTAAAGCATTACAAAGGGTATTACATATGTGTCCTTTTTTTTCCCCCCGTGGCCAGTGTTATTATTTCCACCTCAAATTCTGTTATGAAATGAGGTTGTAGATGGATGGATGATGATAGATAGATGATGATAGATGATAGATGATAGATGATAGATGATGATGATAGATAGATAGATAGATAGATAGATAGATAATAAATAGGCAAGAATGTCAGCAGATGGGGGTTTAAAATATCCCTTATAAGATATATTTCTTCCAAAGAACAGGGACATCATTCGTTAGTAAAACCAACTCAGAGCACCACTATAAAAGTTCTGAAATCATGCTGTTTATTTCCCGTTGACTTTTATGTGAGTTGGTATCTTCCAAGAAGCCTGAAGCTATGATAAAGAACCCATTCAAATTTTTTATGAACTTCACACTTTATTTGCTAAATGGCAACCTGGGGAATAGTGATTATATTGAAGCAAATAGTGCTTGTCTTGCCCTGTAGACCGTTCTTCCCAATTACCCTAGTACAGATTTGTATTAAAGAGTTTAATGAACAGAAGCTACTATGTATAGCATATAGTTGTCTGAAGGTACAGACTGCATATGGACTCTGAATTACCAGGCAGCCTCAATCCTTAAATGCCCTCAAAGGAACCCTGTTGTTCAAGTTTCTTTGTTTCCAAGATTTCCTGCAATTCCAGTTGAATAGACCAATTAAGACTTCCTCTGAAACATAGTCTATTAGAATGTTCTGACACACTCATTTCCACAGAAATAGGGTGACCGGTTACCCTGACCAACACAGCTCCATTATCCCAGAATAATTATTAACAGTGCCCAGTTTCACTAAAAATTTGGGACGGTAGATTATATGCTCATCCCACATAGAAATGATCCTCACAAATAAAGGAATTCTGCAAAAGGATGGACTGAGAAATAGAGGAGCCACCCCATTCACCCCATATATGGAGAAATGCTTCCTGAAACATAACTAAAAAATTAAATTGCATAGCTGAGCTCAAAGCAAGAAATCAAAACATCCAAATACCAAAAAGAGAAAAGAAAGAACACATCTGCAAAAGTGATTAAGAATTAAAACCCCATGGCTGGCCACCAAGTTCCCAGAGCCAGATGTAAATCTAAGAAGAAGGCGTGTGTGTGTGTGTGTGTGTGTGTGTGTGTGTGTGTGTTTCTTGTTTGATATGTTTTTATTGATTTTGGAGAGGAAGGGAGAGGGAGAGAGAGATAGAAACATCAATGATTGGCTGCCTCCTGCATGCCCCCCACTGGGGATCGGGCCTGCAATCCTGGCATGTGCCCTTACTAGGAATCAAACTGTGACCTCCTGGTTCAGAGGTCAAGGCTCATCCACTGAGCCACACTGGCCCAGCTGAGAACTGAGGTTTTGAAGCCTATAATAGGATGGGATCCAAGAACCTCACAAGGATAAATAAATGTCCAGAAACTGCAGTTGAGTGTGTCTACATAGCCTGCTCAGCTACCTTTGTGATGGCACCTCCTCGGTGGTTTGATTAGTTTACTATTTCTAAAAAGTGGTAAACTCATGCTGAAAGGAGCAGAATAGAAGCTGGGTGTTTACACAGAGATAGAAGCTCATGCCTGCCAACTGGTGCCTTTCTGTTCTGCCGGCTCTCTGATTCTTCCTGTGATGAGAATATTTTCCAGAGGGATGGCTTTTCAACTTTGCGTCTGATATCTATTTTAACCACAGCTCTTTGAACATGCTGAGTTTACACGGGCATGTGTTGGGTCTTTCTGAATGTACTAGTAAGTTCTGTGATCAGGGTATCTCCATTTTTAAAACGGACTGAACTTCATTATCACTGAGGAGTTAGAAGAAATCCCATAATGCAGTGATGGAGATGGCTTCTTATGTATGTGCTGTAATAACCTATGGCATAATTCATCAGTTGGGATAGAAAAAATTATTAATAATAGAATGCCGGTGGCTTGGTTCAACTTACTAGTCTCCCACATCTTTCTGCCTAACTTCTCTCCTTAAAATATCTACTGCAGTTCAACTTTGAATAGCGGGTGTTTTGAGGAATATTTCAGATTGCCATAAACTCCTCTCCAATACATCTCTGTGCTTGGTAGTATACCAGTCAGGGAGAAAACAGACAAACAAACTAAAGATAAAGAAAGGAAAATATTACTACCCAAATGCTGTGCTCAATCTGGCTCCTACATACTTGGGAGAACTGGTTGTCAAATTTTCAGGAACTTTGCAAACTAGATGTTAAAACAGTCATTACTGGTAATTAAATCACATATGTAAAATTAAATAAGTTATATTAAAAGCAAAGGTAATAAATACTCCAAAACCATCTTTAACTAATTATTTAACTACATCTTACTAATACCTATGCTCTTGAGGTTATATAGCTTTATCATATCTAAAAGGTAAAACCATACTGTGTAATGGTGTGCTATTGTGTATTTCTAGTTACACCAGTGGTTCTTAAACTTTAATGTGCATAAAAGTACCCGAAGGCTTTTGCTTTTTTTGTTTACACACAAATTGCTGGCATCACAGGAGTTTCTGATTCAGTTGATCTAAAAGAGAAAAGACTTGAGAATTTACATTTTTAACAAATTCCCAGTTGCTCCAGAGATGGCCCTTTGAGAACTGCTAGTCTAAACAAGTCCACGAAATAATTATTATCTCAATTTAAAGATGAGGAAACATTTAGAAAATTTAGTCATCACATTCATTTCCACCTAATAAATACATTACTAATTACTTCAGTCTCAAACATATATTTTCATATCACAGCTGATTCTTTTTTAAAATATATTTTTATTGATTTCATAGAGGAAAGAAGAGAGAGTGAGATAGAAACATCAATGATGAGAGAGCATCATTGATTGGCTGCCTCCTGCATGCCTCCTACTGGGGATTGAGCCCACAACCCGATCATGTGCCCTTGACCAGAATTGAACCTGAGACCCTTTAATCCACAGGCCGACGCTCTATCCACTGAGCCAAACCATCTAGGGCTACAGCTGATTCTTGATCACAATGATATCCTGACACAGAAAACAGGAGTTATGACATACAGCTAATCATTCAGACAATAGTCAATCAGTAAGACCTTTTGATGACACAGATAAACAATTCACAGCCTTACCCATAAATAGTCCTTATCCATTAATTTGTCCTTGATTGTACCATCCTTCTATGTTACCATAAGAGCACTGAAATTCTGCTATTTCTGAGGAAATCAAGGCTCATTGATATTCATGACTGCCCATAGCATTAGCTACATGATTACTATCACAAGATTAAGTATTATTTTGCACTGACCTGCTACAAAGTCTACCTTATTTTTATTGTATCACAAAATACTTACAATCATAGACTGACAGTTGAGTGATTTTCTAGCAGAGTTCAACAATGAAACCTCAGTACAATCAAGTATTATTTCAATTCCTATGGGGGTTGGGGGAGGACATGTGGCATAAAATTCAAGTTCTTCTTTACCACTCAGGCCAATAATATCTCAACCTCCAATCAGATCCAGACATCAGAGACCAAAAGTGCATGTGGCTGGTTTTCTTTTTAAAGGAAAGGCTTTAAGGACAAACCTCAGAGGAAAAAAAATAAGAATGAACACAGATGCTAAGACGAAGGCTATTTATCTCATATATTACTATTCAAATTGTTAGCATAGGCAGGTAGTTAGTAAGTGATTAACAAAAAAGAAGGGAGCCGGATATCTGATTAAACCAGATTAACTAGAAAGGGACAGCTTTACAGACACTCCAGGGAATAGCTGGAATTGCTCTGCCAAAGGGATTAATATCTGAGTGGATGTGGAAAGAAGATATTTTTTTTTTTTAAAGAAAAACCTTTCTATTTGTTTGTTTGTCTCAAATTTAAATCTAAATTTATGTTGGTGTACCTCATGGAGCCACTGAATTCCTTGTATATTCTCTTGTCTCAGCCTGTATTTTAACACTTATAAAAACAATAAGTACAGAGAATGAGCAAATATATATATATGCATCTATTATGTGAAAATAGATATCAATATCTATCTTTGATGTGAGCACATATTGCTATTCAGTAAATGATGGGACTGCTGAGATCACCAGTTTTACTAATCTTTGGGGAAAACCGCCACCTACAAAAATTTTTTTATAAACTGATGTGACTGGTTAATATGTTGCCTCATGAAAATATGTCCCCATTTCTGTCCAAGAAAAGAACACCTTAGACTCTTTGACTTCCAAGAAGAATGTCCCTCATCTCCAAGTCTAGCTTCTACAAATGAGGCATAAAAGTTTGAAAGAAGTGGGAAAGCTGTGTTAAGTTTTCCTGTCATTAAGATTTATTAGATTTTCTTTAATGTCAGCTCATTAAATAATGCAGAAATAGTACAATATAAGAAGTTTCTTTAAGAGGTATAGTCTACTGTATGTTTGCCCATCTATAATAACAAAAGCATAAAATGCTAATTAGACCAAACATCCTTCCGGACATCCTTCTGGACGACCTTCCAGAGGAAGCCGGAGCTGCGAGGGAAGCCTGGGTCCCAGGTGCCAGAGGGAAGCCAGTGCTGGCAGCCGGGGGAAGGAAGGCCTACTCTTGCACAAATTTTATGCATTGGGCCTCTAGTAAACTTATAGTTGACTACCCTCTGCATTTCATACGATTTCAGATTTTCATGTATATTCAAAATTCCTATGGAGTGTTCAAATGATGGATGCATCTGGACTTTTCAACCAATCTTCCAGGCATCTGGATTTTTACATCCACAGAGAACTGCTTGGTAAATGATTACAGATTATAACTTTTAAAAAAAATGAAAGAAAGAAAAAGAAAATTGTAACATAAACACAAGTGGAATTAAACTCATTTTTTGTGTGGCTTTCTATAAAAGTAAAAAGTTTCCAGGAAGGAAAGAGAAATGCATTTTCTTGCTTGTTACTTTTTCCCATCAGTCACATGTATTTCAATAAGTGCCTGACCTTTTATCATAAGATGTTTAAATGGCAGCTGTTATGGCTACAGTGTACCATTTGATCAAAAGCTCTTGAGGACAATAGTTTGTTTTGCAAAGGTCATGTCCCTTATATACTTGTGAATGTGTTCAAAAGGCTTACCAACTAAATACACAAGATTTTTATTGATAATAAATTATTTAACAGGTTTCAAATTAAATGTAAGCCAAGAAATCTATAGGGAATACTTTAAGAGAACTTTGAAAACCTATCTCATAGTTTGGAAAGAATATTTTTCTTAAAACAAGTTAACTTGAGTTCATAGGAAATAAAGGGGATTGTATTAAATGACTTATTAAAATTACCTATGTAGAAACAAGATACTGGTTAAGTCTTACATCATAAATAACATAAGTGGAAGTATTTGTAAGAATATTCCTCTACTTCTGGAAAGGAGAGGAGGTATGTTTTTTTCACCATGTTTTCAATAGCAGGCCCCTCCTAACTCATTTAACACTAAAGCCCCAACATAAAGTCTAGAATGCTTCTCTTCTCATTCAGAACAGCTAAATTTTCCTTATCATTATTTGTAGGGGTACAATAAAATTACACTTTTCATAGATTTGATTTCTAAGTATTTGGTCTTTCTAAAAACTAGTTTTGTTCTGTTGGGTATAATTTTCATACAATAAAATTTTCATCCATGAAATTCTTCCTTCTGAAGTATAAAATTTGGAAAGCTTTGACAAATATACAGCGAGGTAATAACCACAACAATCAATATGCCTATGTTAAATAGGTGAGTTTCATGAACCTGTAAAGTTCCCTTCTCCTACCACTCCAGCCATTGGCTAGTTATGTTGAAGTGGGAGATTTAACTATTTTAGTAATGACCAATGGTAGCATTTAATTGCATATATATTTATAATAACATTTATGTATTGATTGGCAATTAATTTGCAGTGTTAAAGAAACTGCAACTTTCTACTTTATTTTATAAAGAAAAATAACCCAAAAGTCTGTCTTCCCCCAAATCTCACAGCCTTCCTTAGCTAACTTTTAATAAACATATTCAAATGCTGTGGTTCAAAGGAAGGACAAAGAGCCCACTGGGCTTTAACACCCTGCAGTTTTTCTCTAATTCACTTCCTTTGAAGTGGAACTTAATTCTCTCTCTCTCTCTCTCTCTCTCTCTCTCTCTCTATATATATATATATATATATATATAGCATCCCTAACAGAAATATTAACTAAAAGTAGGATTAACATGCTTCTCTTCTCATTCAGAACATCTAAATTTTCCTTATTATTTGTCGGGGTACAATAAAATTACACTTTTCATAGATTTGATTTCTAAATATTTTACATTATTCAACATTATAGTTTCTTATGAGATATTACATTATTAATTTTAGAAGTACATTCAATATCATTATCAGACTCATCAAAATGTTCATGATAACAGATACAAGTTTTCAAAATTCTATTTTTACATAAAAGCCTGAATGTTAACACTAGCATTATATAGTCAATTATTTTGCTTGCAGAGATAGTTCATTTTGTTTACTTCAGAGGAAAGATATAACAAATATTCAAGTGTGAATATGCATAGTTTGTCTGCTAGTAATTCTGTTAAGTGAAAATGGTGTCCCATGCAAAAAAAAAAAAAAAAATGTTGAATTGGACTGACAACTCAATCACATACGTGTTTTTTCTTCAGGTAAACATACTTTTGGTGTGCAGCAGAAGTATTTATGTCTGTATATTTTGTCACACAGAACTTAAAAGATGTGTAATTAAATGTAGATATTTAATAAAGTGTATAATTTTTTAAAATATATTTTTATTGATTTCAGAGAGGAAGGGAGAGGGAGAGAGAGATAGAAACATCAATGATGAGATAGAATCATGGATTGGCTGCCTCCTGCACGCCCCCTACTGGAGATTGAGCCCATAGCCTGGGCACCTGCCCTGACCAGGAATTGAACTGTGATCTCCAGGTTTATAGGTCGACACTCAACCACTGAGCCTTGCTGGCCAGGCAAAATGTATCATTTTTATTGCATTATTAAGGACATTTTAAAATGAAACTCCTTGTTTCCCTACCATACTAGTACTACTTTGCTTTGTACTAAGTTGCCAGAAGCTTTTCATACCATTGATTTTGTATCATCTACAAATGTCAGCACAGTGAAAAAAAGCAAATAATATCTTAGTATTATTATAAAAAATAACTTTTACCTGATGGATCTCCTAGTGGAGTTTCAAAAGCCCACAGAGCTTCATAGACCAGGTTTTGAGAACCATTTGTGGAGAGAATAATTTTATTTGATATTATTAATTTGATAAAAATGACCTGAGCATACTGAATTTATGTGAAGGGCGGTA
This sequence comes from Myotis yumanensis, assembly GCF_028538775.1. Taxonomy (NCBI): domain Eukaryota; kingdom Metazoa; phylum Chordata; class Mammalia; order Chiroptera; family Vespertilionidae; genus Myotis; species Myotis yumanensis. The sequence continues at coordinate 26,370,844 of NW_027223759.1, read as the reverse complement.
CACTATTTTATCCTAATTTTATTGTTCCCCATTAAAAGTATATCTAAGATCCTAAGACTCATCATCCAATTTAAACTATAAAACAGACTTTATTGCAATCTACATCCATTACTGCAATTTAGTAACATTGTGTGAAATCCAGAAGCTTGGTTCCATTTTACTAGGAACTCAGTGATATAATTAACATTAAACACACAGTTCAAAGTCATACCTGCTCGTTTAGAAGAAATGCTTGGAGCTGCCCAATGAAGCGTCATTCAAAATCCAACAGAGTGAATTGTATGTAACTAAGGCTATTGGCTGAAGAGTCGTAAATATGTGATTTTCCATGGTAGTGTGGAAATCATTTTAGTTTGTTGTGAATAGCAAAATTAAAGATTTTCCTAAGAAATATTTAGAATCAGTTACATTTAAATATGCCTACTAAATCTCCAAGAATAGTATCAAGCGATAACATAAAGGTAGAGCCCAATGACCTGGGGTCAGATCCTACCACTTCCTACTTATGAGAGCTATGCCATCAGTGAAATTGGGATAACAGTGATATTTCCTCATGTTATCAGTAGTGGCTATTATAATTAATAATAAAATAATTTTTGAAAGACAAAATGAATTCATACATGTAAAGTTCTCAGAACAGTGCCTAAATAGTAAATACAGTTGAACCATGAACAACACAGGGGTTAGGGGTGTCAACCCCTGTGCAGTCAAAATATTGCATATAAGACTTTACTCCTCCAAACTTTAGTTTTCTCTTAGTATGGGAAGTTGATTGGTTCCAGGACTCTTGCAGATACCAAAATCCACAGATGCTCAAGTTTCTTAGACAAAACGGCGTTGAACAATACCTACAGTCAGTCCTCTGCATCTGCAGATTCCCAGCCAAGGATCAAAAACATCATTTATAATCCATAGTTGGTTGAATCAGCAGATTTAAAACCTGAGGCTATTGAGGGAATAATCTATATTTATTTTTAAAAATTTGCATGTAAGTGGATCTGTGTAGTTCAAATCCATGTTGTTCAAGGGTCAGCTGTAGCAAATATTTTTTTTATTACCTTTATCAGGGAAATTGTGAAAGACTTTGAAATGAGCAAAAAGAAAATAACTCGGTGTCTTATTCAGTCCACCCCTTTGGATTATCTCAGTCTTTCATTGTCTTTGAGCTTTTTTATAAATTCAGAAATTGTAAAAAAAAAAAAAACTAACAGTAATGCAAAAGATTTTTTTTAACCCTTACCTGAGGATATTTTCCCATTGATTTTTAGAGAGAGTGGAAGAGAGAAAGAAAGATCAATGTGAGAGAAACACATCAATTGGTTGCCTCCTGCAGGAGCTGGACCAGGGCCCCAAGCCTGGGAGGAGCCTGCAACTGAGGTACGTGCCCTTGACTGGAATTGAATCCTGGGCCCTTCAGTCCTCAGGCCAGTGCTCTATCCACTGAGCCAAAACGAGTAAGCCAAAATATTTTTGTAAAGTGGAAAACAACTGATATTGCCTTTTGGATATTTCACTTCTGTGTAAATTCATTTCAGCATTTCTGACTGCCTATGCACATGGGCGTCCTTTGAAGCTTCCCTTGAGCAAGTTGGAGTGTTTTTCTGATTCCATCATTAATTAATAAATTATAAAATCTTTGATGAGTATTCGTTTTACATCTGTATGAACATCATGATTTTAGCATTTATAATAGTGATTTTTAATGCATTATTATTGCAAAGAAATCTGACATTAATTAAGTGGAAAACACATTCTGAGGAGACTTAACGTAATTTTGGAATGCGGCAGGACCAGGTGGTACCGCTTATTGGAGACAGGTGGGGATCTTCAGAGAGCATCATGGGAACCACCCTGAGCTGTTAACTCAAAGACAATCAGGTTAGACTTCTCACTATTGAAAAAGGTAGACAAGTGAATACCATATTTTTAAGTTATTTTAAATTGACGGTGTTTAAATATTTTATTTTAGGCTTAGTTATCCAGAATACTTATTTAGGCAGAATACCTCATTTCTTGACAAAGTATATAAAATGTGATTAACATTTTCCTGTCTCTTGCTCTGTCCCTGTAATTTAAGTGCATTTGCTGGGTGTTCTGTCCAAGGTTATGATTCTGGAAATGGAAGCAGCAAATGATCAGTTGTTTCCCTCTCCTCTGCCACAGGCAACCTAGAAACTCACTAAAGTACCATATAATGAATTTCTCATTCATTATATGATAGCATGTCCTTTTAGCATTTTAAAAATTTATATTTCTTTTATAACTAAAGTTTTAAGACTGTTTAAATATATCTGTTTTTAAGAGCTCATTATTTTTTTCTTTTAATATACCCTATATATGAAAATACTAATAGAATAAAGCCTTAATGGTAGAGCTCAGTGATTTGGATATCAATAATTTAGGTAGGGAAAACATTTGTTTCTAGGTGTCTATTCATTTCAGAAAATGATTTAATGTGAAATAGTTCAAAATATCTGTTTTATTTCTTGAAGAGAGTAAAATATTTTGAGGACTTTAAGCACCCATCTCTACATAATCCTTGTGATAATAACAGATAATTATTATCTACCAATCTAAGATATCTACTTTTAAGAGTAAGATAGTCTGAGGTCCTGATATACACAAAACATCCAACTGTTTTCTGTAAAATTATCTCATAATTCAAAGTAATCATACTAATTAATAGGCAAAAATCTTGGGTGTTTATTTGCCAGTATAAAATATAAAAATATGTTTATCCTAAAATATCCAAATGCCACTTCATTTGTGTAAATTTATTAAACACGTTGAATTGTTTCTTTTATAGCAAGGACTCAATGACTGACTTTTCTTTTCTTCCATTGTTTTATTCCAAGAAGCAATTCAATGATGCCCTCCCAGCCATGTGAAAAGTGAAACCTTATCCATCAAATATGGCAGAAGCAGGATGCAAAGCAAAAAGGGGCTTTTTGTAGACACATTTCTCCAGCTTCCACAGAACAGGAAAACTTTAATACAGATTGGCACCCTCATACCAAGTTCCCGGCATGCAATTATGTAAGTAGAAGTAAAACTAAAACCTGGAAAACTAATGCTTAACCAGAATAAATTTCTAGTATTTCCCAAATGACCAGTAATTACTTGCAGTACTTCTGAAAAGTAGATTAACTCCGTGCATTCTAGTGTGAGTGTTCTCAAACGATCCCTAATCCTGGACCACTTGGACTGGTTGACAGACTCTATGGATCAATCATACTCAACCACTCCTACTTACTCACTGCCCATAAAGGAGTGCAGACAGAGAGTCATACGGAGAATGAGGGAAAGAAGTTCCTGTTTATGATGAGACACTAATGAGATAATGTGGACTTTTCATTGAATTATAAAACCATCCCCAAAACAAAGGCTTGTTTTTTTCACCCTCTAATCATAAATTATGCAAGCTTGCTGCCAGTTAAGCATTTTTAACCATGTGGGGAACTCTACCAGGCAACAGTGATGCATTTGGAGCAATACTGTAAGAGACAGAGGAGGGCTGCTCCAGGCAGCCTTGGGCACCAGGGGCCCTAAGACTAAGAACTGGGAATTAGAGTAAATGAGAGAAGCCTGTGCTGCCTCCACAGCTCCTCTGTGGCTTATGGCCACTGACCTCGTTCAGACATTTCTGCATTCATGTCATCTTTTCTTTAATAATGTTTTAGGCACTGGATTTATTTAAATTTAATGAGCTTTAGTATATTATATGGGCAAGCCCAATAGTGCTCACTTCTTGTCAATTTTATAAGGAAAGATGATCATTTTTCACTGTACAAATAACATTTGGAAATGTTAGGAAAGAACAAGTTGTCTTTCAAAATATAAATTAATAACCATTTCAAGATTAGGGGCAAGATAACTTTTTTTTTTGGTCTTATATGCCTATTGCTTTCAGAATAACCTTGCACTATATTTATAACTCAAACTTCCTAACATAATGTACCTCAGTAAAATAACGTCTACCTTGAATTCTCCCTGGGATTGATATTTATTTTAAAATATAGACTTCATATAGAATCAAGTACAATACTCACAATCCCAGGGAGAATTCAGGGTAGACATCATTTTACTGAGTATTGTACTTGATTCTATATGAAGTTTATATTTTAATATAAATATATTCCTTAGGTTTTTCTGTTTAAACTATATGGGTGTTCAATGAGTGGAATAAGATCTTTCAACAAGTTTTGAGTTTTGGTTATTCTAAACTATCAAGAAAGTTTTGCCCTGGCCGGTTTGGCTCAGTGAATAGAGCATCGGCCTGCGGACTGAAGGGTCCTGGGTTCTATTCCGGTCAAGGGCACATACCCAGGTTGCGGGCTCAATCCCCAGTGGGAGGCGTGCAGGAGGCAGCCAATCAATGATTCTCTCTCAACATTGATATTTCTATCTCTCTCTCCTTCTCCCTTCCTCTCTGAAATCAATTAAAATATTTTTTAAAAAAAGAAAGTTTTCATTAATTCTGTAAGTTCTGTTTCACTTCCTTTCTCCCCAGTGGCTAAAGTCATGTTAATAGGAAATGCAAACAGTAATAGGTAGATTTTTAAATGTGGTATTCATTCTGGCATGCTGTCTTTTGACCTATCACAGGTCAAGTCTGGAAAGCATAAATCTCATTCTGCCCCAGCAAAATGCTTTATTCATGACTTTGAAAATGCTAAGATCAAAAGGGGTGGATTCAATTCCATTCAATTTGCTCAAGTAGACAGAAAAGATGTTCTTTTATTCGAATGACAAGAGCAATTGATCCAGAAATGCTGTACTACTTCTTTCTTGAAGAAAGGCACACACCTTGCTTTATTAATTCTGTTTTGAAATTTTCGTTGATGACCAGCTTATTAATAGTCTGATCCAAATAACCGTCTAAAAAAAATGATGGCAATTAGAAAGTCTTTGTCCAAAAAGAAAAAAAAAAGGTGCATTTCATTATGAACAGCCAATGACCATAAAGAACCACCTATGGGATTCCATTCCTCTGAAATCCTATAGGATAGAAGTAAAGGGCTGCCACTTAACTTTGTGAATTAAGAAAAAAAGATAATTCATATGGTGCCAACAAATCTATCTGGTTTATATATCAAAAGCCAGCCTGGCCAGCATGGCTCAGTGGTTAAGCATTGACCTATGAATCAGGAGGTCATGGTTCGATTCCTGGTTAGGGTACATGCCTGTGTTGTGGGCTCCATCCCCAGTATAGGGCATGCAGGAGGCAACCAATCAATGATTCTCTCTTTTCTCTCATCATTGATGTCTCTCTCTCTCCCTTCCTGTCTGAAATCAATAGAAATATATATATACACACACACACACACACACACACACACACACACACAGTGGGGCCTTGACTTACGAGTTTAATTCGTTCTGAGACTGAGCTCGTTAAGGAGCTCGTTAACTCAAATTACTCTATCAACTCAATGCAAAAAATCAGCGGAGAGACAGCTGGTATCTCAAAAAACTCGTTAGTCAGGACACTCGTAAGTCAAAGCCCCCCTGTATATGTAAAAGCCAGAGTACTATCCTCATTAAAGTATCTTGGGGACCAAATAAAGGAGCTACATTTTTCTGTAAAATAATTTCCTAAATAGTTATACACTTACTCTTTTATTGGAGGCATAAATGTCAATTTAACTTCAGTCCATTTTTAACTGTTAGATGGATATGTATTTATTTATATATTTATGCCTCTTTAGGCAAAAACAAATACCTCAGGGGAAATTTACAGTGAATAGTAAAGAGACTTTGTCTCAGTAGTAATTGTGTTTTGTAAAATAAAAATTAAAAGCATCAGACCTCAGATCATTGGAAGAGTCCTTAAGAATAATGGAAATTATTCAGTGGCATTACTGAGAAATGTGCTCTATGAGAATGATTTGAGAAAAGTCTAAAAGTCAAAACTAGCTAATCAGCTATTTTTCCCTAGGTAGTAGAAGTAATAATACAATTTCTTTCCTGTCATAGTATCAGGAGAATAGAATAAATGTGTTTCAAGCATCACCTGAAGGAGGAAATAAGAACAATTTTAAAACATTCTCATTAAGTTTAACATGATTTCATTGTCCTTCAGCAAAACACATTTCCTATCGGGGAACTCGATTTCACTATTCTCTTGAAACTGACTTGGGGAGGCAGGCATGAACTGCTTGAATAATTTCCTGCCAGTTCTATGCTGTTTTCTTACTATTGCTTTTTAGGTTATTGTATAAAAGCCGAGTTGGCTTTACTTAAAATGTGGAGTGCAGATATTATGAATTTATGACTTAAACCACAATCAGCAATGAACTGTTCTTAAGAGAACCCTGTTAAACTTTCTTATACAAGAAAGAATTCTTTTGTAATACAAATAAGGGGCACTTTATTTACTTTGGACTTGGGGAATGATAGAGAAACTCATGCCTTAGGTAGAACTGATTAAGAATGCCTACAAAGAATCAGAGTGACAGCAAGAGTAAAGGAGTATGAGGAAAGGGGTTACAAGGGCAATGTTTGAAGAAGAGTTGGCTATAAACTCCCATCCCCCACCCCCAACCTGGAGTTACGTGCCTCCTGTTGCAAAGTCCCATGTCCCTTAAACCAGTCCTGACCCAGTGGCAGCTGGGGGTCCAGAGCCAAAAGCAAGGCCAGTGTCCCGAGCTTCCATTCCATGCTGCAGCTGGGTCTAGTTCAGCATCAGGTCAATTAAAGTCCCTTAGTCCATTGTGGGGGGCCCACAGGGCCATGAGCCACGTGGGCGCAGGGGAGTGCAGCCTCTGCAACAGGAGTCACAGGAGCGCAGGTAAGCAGGAAAGACAAGAGAGGCAAGAGCCAAAAGATTTGTTCCCAACCTGATATCCTACCTCTCACCCACCACCGTGGTCCAGCACCCGCAGGACCCAGTCCTATGCACATGTTCCTGCCTCCTACAGTTCTAAGTTGAGTAGGTTCTGCAGCTCTTGCAGAAAATAGCCCTTCTCCTCCTTTAGCCAAATACACTAGAATGCCCTGGCTGTGTTATCTGGTGGTGGCTCCAGGTATTAGTCTGGCATCCAGAAGGAAAGGGGAGGGTACATCCTGACTTACAAGGCGGCAGCCTCAGATCCTCAGGCAGGCTGGGAAGACTTTAAATAGCAGGAGTGAACCATTCCTGTAGACTCAATGGACTTAGGGGGTACCTTGAGGTTTTAAAGTTCTGGTATCCTCATTTCAGGTGTCCCCATCTCAGTTCTCAGAATCCAGACTTTCCCAACCACAACCCTGACCTTAGCAATAGCAGACTTGCTAACGACGAGAAGGCAACCTTCTCTGGAGCTCTACGGCTTTTATAATCATATCCAGGTCTGATGCTCAGCTTTTTTCTGGCCTCCACCTGCAAAACGTGGGACTCCTTTTATATGCTGCCAAATAGGCCCTCTGATTTTTACATTTTACCTTACACGATTGATTAATCACCATCAACCATTCATTGTCTTTGTCCAGTGTATCAATAGTACTCTGATTCCATTGCCTCTATAATTGCTACATCCCCAAACCTCTCCACCCTAAGAGCTATTTCAGCAGCCAGTGCATTACTTCCCATTCCAGCTCATTGCCAGGGAGCGTTTGAACAACTGTTCTGTGACAGCATATCAGAGGCCATCGGTCTCCACCTACCAGTGAAGGTATCCGATCACATTGCCAGCTGGCCAAGGGTAAGACAGGCCTAAATTTCTGAATCTGCTTCCTAGGACCACTCTTGGCATCAACTATGTAAGGCTGGGTTCCCAGGACACAAACTCTGAGACAAAGATTTGCATGCAGGAAGTTTATATGGGAGTGTTGACAGGAACAGCACCTAACAAGTAGAAGAATTGGGCAGAGGATGGTGTTGAATGCAATGCATTTGCAAAGAGGATTCAGCTTATCCCAACTGTGGGGGGAGGGGACACACTCCAGTTAGGATGATCCTGCAGAGTTGTCCAATGTAGAGGTGAGAGGCCGCGTCCCTGCACCCTACATTAACTGGTCATGACGTGGGCTGCCGCTGGAGAAGAGGTATAACCTTTGTGAGGCAGTTACTCAGGTCAACATTCTACACAGCTAGTGACTCAGTCCTGATTTGGGAGCCACCACAGCATCCACTGTATCGTACACATCATACTAGGGAACCGTTGCAGATATGGAATTTGAAAAAAAAAAAAAATCTCGATTTATATCTTGGCCCTACCAGTAACAAGACAAATGCCTGGGGAAAATATTTAACTTATTTTGATCTTGGGTGTCTCTCTTGTGGGAAATAATCTATTTATTTGCCTTCTTTTTCAACACTATCTGGGTTATTGTCAGATAACTGTTCTTTCAGATGTGTTGTAGATTTACTATGTTAAAGTCCCATTAGTATTAAAATTCCATTAGTCTTTTAAATGAGCTTAAATAAATATATGGATTAACTTTGAAGGCAATTATATCTTTTCCATTCTGGATTACTGAATATCTCTTTCTCTTCTCTCTCTTTGAGTTGTCAGTCTCATGCTCTCTCCCTCTCTCAGATAGTATCTTAGTCCAGGCTTCTATAACAAAGTGGCATATAAACAACAGAAACTTATTTTTTACAGTTTTGGAGGTTGGACATCTGAGATGAGGGTGTCAGCATGGTTGGAGCTCTCGTGTGTTGCAGACTGCTCATTTCTCCTTGTGTCCTCACACAGTAGAAAAAGGCCAAGATAGCTCTCTGGGGTCCCTTTTATAAGGGCAGGAATCCCATTAAGGAGGCTATACCCTCCTGACCTAATTATCTCTAAAAGCCCTCACCTCCTAATCCCTTCACATTGGGGGTTGTGAATTCAACATATGACTTTGGGGTGGGACACAAACATTTAGTCCATTGCATGTAGCCTGCAGTTATGTTTTCGTACTGTGACTTGGGATTTCTAGAGATTTCTTTTAACTTCTTTAGGGATATGTATCTTCCTTTAAATTTTAATTTGCCAACTTAGTAAGCTTTTATTTTTGGATTCAGTGAAGAATGTGTTCACATTTCTTAGGAAGAAATTTTCATTTATAATGATATCTCATCTTTTCAAATGTATCAGCACTGATTTCAAGATATTTTCTTACACTTCAAAACATCTATTTTATTTGACATTTTTTCTCTCATTAGATTATTTAAAGGTTTAAACAATTTCTTTTGGATTTATTTTAAGAACAAGCTTTTTCATTCATTTATAATTTGTTTTTGTTTTTCTATTTTCAAATTCTATAAGTTCTGACTTTCTATTACTGCTTATGATTACTTTAATTGTCTTTCTTATCTTATAGATTAAATTTTTATTTACTTACACTAATTTTCTTCTTGTTTAATAATAAAAAACACTAATTTTTCTCAAAATTTAACTTAACCTTTTGTTTTGATATGAGATATTGTCATTTCTATTATTTATTTACCCCCTCCAAAAAATAAGTTTGTTTAAATTGATTTCTATATGGCTTAAGACTTCTAATGTGTTTCTGAATTTTTCCATTAACTTGAGCTTTAGCACATTTTATTAGAGGATTTATAAAATTTCTAAATTTTGAAATATGTTGAGCTTTCGTATGTAATTGAATATGATCTATTTTTAAAATACACATCCATTAAATAAAATACATAAATTTTGTTACCAAATTCTTCTATATCTATTTTCTCTATCTAATCCATCAAATCTTTGGGTTTTAACTATTCTTAATTTCTATTTTATGATGCCTATTTGTCACATGCAAAAACAAAAACAACACATGACTTAATTTTCTATTGAGGTTTGTATTTTTTATCTTTATAGAATGCAACCCCTTTGTCCTACTTAAACAATCATTTTTAATCTTGTCACCCAGGTCTCCATGATTTCTATTGGTGTTTTGTAGAAATTTATTATCTATTCTTTTATCAATTTAGCTTTGCTTCAATTTTGTAAGTGTTGTTCATTACAAATAGCAAGGTATTTGTTTCTTGTGTTTAATACAAATTAAAAATTTTAAACTGAGGGCCTAACTCATATTTATTATGATAACTGATATGTTTGTATTACTACTGCTGACTTGTTACTTATTTCCAGGGTTTTTGTTTAAACTTTCTGTATTTAATATTCCCTATTATATAGTAATTTTCAAATATCACATATCAAAAGGTACAACTTTATTTGATCTTTCATTTTTACAGAGAATTTTAAATAATACCATGTTATTTTTTAATTTATAGATATATTCATATGTTTTTTTCAAATTAGACTTTATGTAAGCAACAGGAAAAGGTTTACTGACTCCCCAAAATAAAAATACGCAAATAGTTTTGCATGTTTTAAATTCCCTTTACTTTACCTCCTTACTTTCATATATTTTTCTGGGACCCCAAAGACAATTGTGAAGGTTGGACACCAAAAAGAACTGGAGCATAACATTTGTATTGAAAACATCATGGGTTTTTATAACGTGATGGAAAGTTTGCAGCAGACAGCAGTAATAGGTATTGTGCTAGCAAAATCTGCACATTATAACAATTTCCCAAAGGATGAAAAGATGGAGTTACAGGGACCCAACTTGTTTTTATATCTTAAGCAAATAATAATAATTAAAAAAAAAACAACAGACAAAACAACAGTAGTTTTCAGAACTGCAGTCAGACAAGTCATTTCTGAGCAATGCGTAGATTTGGTTAGTGATCCCAGAGGGAGAAGGGAGCCTTCTGATTGCTCCAAGTTACTGCCTGGAGTGTGTACCCACTGAAGGGCAAAAAAGGAAAATCTGCCCTGGCAGGGTGGCTCAGTTGGCTGGAGCGTCGTCCCATTCACCAAAAGGTTGGGGGTTCAATTCCAGGTCAGGACACATACCTAGGTTGCAGGTTCGATGCCTGGTCAGATGGTATACAGGAGGTAACTAATGTTTCTCTTTTCTCTCTCTTTTTCTCCCTCTCTCTCTCTAAATATCAGTAAAAACATATTCTCAGGTGAGGATTTAAAAAAATAAAATAAAAGAAAGGGAAATCAAAACAGAAATCTGACAGTCTCTCTGATTTGAGTTAACCAGCTTGAGAATTAAGGGCAGTTCGAATTTGTGGGGCAGATTGCCAGAAGGGAGACAGCTACCTGGTGAGAAGGGGGCTGCACAGAGAGCTCTGGAGACCCACAGGTTTCCTTTAGTCTTCAGCTCAGTATTGACAGCACATGCACATGAGAAAACCATGAGGAGGGGCCAAGGTAAGAGCCACCAGATGTGCAAAAGCTGGTAGGATTCATGAGCAGCAGACCTGCGCTGCAAGATAAGATAAAGAAAGTAATCCAGGTAGGAAAAAAATGATACTCATGCTCAAATCTTGGTTTCTAAACACGATTCTCCAATTAAAGGAACCAAGGCTCTTTAGAGAAATGGCCAATCCTAGAATTAGGACACACAGAATGAACAAGAAGAACCTCAAATATCTTATAGTACTAGAAAGTGAGGAAATACTTAAAAACAAAAAAAGAATTGAGTCATTTCAAAGACAATAGGAATAATTTGTGCAACAGATAATGTAGTATTGGATTATAAGTCAAAGCATAAAATAACTGTGCCTGGATCCACATTTATATAAATAAATGTGTAAATAAATGTATTGGCAAAAGAGGTAAATCTTACTCTTTGACAAAAGAATTACAATAGAAAATTTTATATAATTTGAGGGTTGTCCCAGGAACTTACACAAGTTCTGTGAGAAACTTTAGATCATTCAGTGTCCCGTAGATAGAGTAGATCATGCCCCATGCCCATAGGAGGTTGAGTGAAATATGAATTTGCCAGACACGTCCATTACCTAAGCTAAATAAAGCCAGGTGGAAAAGAAAAATTGTCAATTTAGTCCCTGAGAAGCACCACTGAGGATAATGACAGCTCACTTGAGCCAGTCTGCCCTCGGATATAAATAAAAGGACAGAGAGAACAGCAGTGCTGCGCAGTACTAGATGATATTCTACAGGCTTCCCTCACTTAAACTTGAGTGCTTTGAGGTGTCTCTCCTTTGCATGAACAGCTTCCTGGAGATAGCTCAGCAAGACTCCACTGTGGTTGCCCTGCAAAAGTGGCTGAAGGAACAATGCCAAGCTAATAGTCAATGATTATGCAAAAACTTTTCCTGTGAAGGAGAAATAACTGGGAATATAAAAACCACTGTCAAGACTTTCTGACCATCTAGCATTAAAAGGAGGCTCTTGGGAGCTATTGCTTTTAGCAATTATTGTAAAGGAAAGTAGCCATGGCCCAGAGAAGCTAACAATGGAGATGGAAGCAGTCATTGGGTACCACTACCATCCCTGGTGGCTGCCAGCAATGAGCAACTGCCAAGAGGCACAGGGCACCCTGGCAAGCCCTCCTGAAGCACAGAGTGTGACTGGGCGTGTTGCCTACTCAACATCCTTGAACAGTACCTCAAAGGCACCTTAATTGTAGCATGTCCTAAAGCAAAATCATAACCTACCCACAAACCAGCCACCTTGCCCCAAACTGGCTGCATTCTAGTATCCCCATCTTAACATATGACAAACCAATAGCTCTCATAGTCTGGTCATTTACATCTCTTAAACTCAATCTATTATCATGCCCAATTACTCTCACGTTCTAGATAACTCCAAGCCCTGTTTACTTATCTATAATGTTACTAGCCTACCCAAATAAATGTCCACACCTTTCTGGACTAAAGCTATATTTTTGCCTAATTGGTTTTCTTGCTATCCCAAAATCTGCAGTACAGTCAAGGATTAGAAAATGCAAGAATGATCATATCATGCCCTTCTTAAAGCCTGTCAAAGTTCTCTATTGCTCTTGAAATAGAAACACAAATGTTTAAAATATCACTCAAGGCTTTTTGTGTTCCTGACTTTGCTTATCATTCCAGATGGGCCACCAACAACTGAACATCACTATTGCCCCTTCCAAGAACTTGCCCATGAATTAAGAAGAGCTACATTTCCTGGAATGCTTTTTCATGTTTAGAATTTATGGGTAACAGGAGCTCATACAAGATTCCAAAGGCAGAAGAGTGAAAATCCCATTTTTCTCATATTGGGAAAGCCTGGGCAGCTGTGAGCAGCACAATAGCGTCTAGCAAGCTCTGGAAAAGCACATGTGTTACTGAAATTCTTAAAAGCAGTTATCATTGCTTTTTCTGTTCTTCGGTGGTATTGTCCATGCTCTTCTGTAGCAGCTTTCCTGGCCTTTGCTGATAACTTCTATAATCCTTGTTTCTGCAACCTTTCTAATAGTTGGATACACCCCTATATTTCAGACTCATAATAATAGAGTGATATCTGTTTCCCTGACAAAATCCTGACTGACCGAAGATTTTATTCTAGAACTAGAGGCCCAGTGCATGGATTCATGTACTTTTGGGGTCCCTTGGCCTGGCCTGTGGGGATCTGGCCAAAACTGGCTCTCTGATATCCCCCGAGGGGTCCCAGATTATGAGAGTGCACAGGCCAGGCCAAGGGACCTTACGGGTGCAGGGGCCTCTAGTATGCATATAAGATCTTTGGTTAATCTCTTCCCGCCCTCCTTCCTCCCCTCTTCCCTCTGAGATTCATCAGTCTGTTCCATGTTTCCATGCCTGTGGTTTCTGCTCCTGCGTTGAGCATCTGTCCCTGGTGGTCAGTTTGCGTCACAGCTACCAGTCGGATGGTCGAATGGTCAGCCAGTCACTTAGGCTTTTATATATATAGATTGGTCCCATGGCACAAAGCTTAAAGATAAGACTCTGAATTTGGTTTGTAGGTTAGATTAGGTTTAACACAGTAGTGACCTCATTGCCAGTGTACATGGGGGCTGGCCTTCCCTCAGAAGCAGACCCTGAGGCAAACATTTTAATGCAAGGTGATCCCAGGGAACATGGCTTAAAAAGTTGGGAAATGAGAGAGTCAGGAAAAGGAAGAGCATGGAAAGAGTCCTTTATCAAGACTTTCCTGCTCTGAGCAACTGGAGAGATAACAGTGGTTCTAGTGACAAGGGAGTCACAGAGTAAGCCCAACTGAAGGAGGATGCTGGAGTTTCCATCTGCTAACTGCCCATTCATATTTGCTTAACAACTGCTTCCAGGGTCATGGATTCTCCAGGCCATTAGACTTGCCCTGAATGCAATTGAATGTGCTCCTGAATCAGGAAGAGAAACAGAGAACTCAGGCAGAGAGCCACAAGTATTCACAGTTAACAATCTACAGCACACACAAGAGAGTATTTCAAGAACAAGGGAAATGGGGTTGGAGTACAGAGATGCAGTGTCTGCTCTGAGACATTGGGTGATCCCTCACATTAAGTGGGAAGAATGCTGTTTCTATTATAAGCTATGGCTGCCTGGAGTCTAATGCCTGCACCAGGCAAATCTTTAGAAGACAAAATGGCTTTTGCAAAGATGGGACTATATACAAGTGCACTGGAGAGCTTGGAGAAAGAAACTGATGAACTCAAGGTTTTACATTCTCACTTCACGTCACAGAATAGAGTACTACAGAGATTGTATGACTTCCATGAAAGAATTCCTTATATCTTGATACTACAATGTGAGGTTTCTGAAAACTAAAATCTGACCATGTAGCTGAATGACAATGCAGATTGAACTATAGTCTTTAGAGGGCTCTTACATTAAAGTTAGGGCATTGATGGAAAAAGAATGGGGCATTAATAATTGGAACAGAAATCTTTCAATTAATCTAATAACCTTGACCTACTCCCCAGGTTTTTCTGAGTTTGCCTTACCAACAAAAGTTGTCTCTCCTTTATCCTCTATGTGAAATTATCAGCCTCCATTTGTCTAAAGACCATATAATTACTATGCCTGATTGGTCACCTTTGAGGGTTATGCTGAATTTTTACCACCTCTTACTATTTCCAGAAACATAAATATTCTTTTGAGGGAGAATGCTGAAGCTTCTATCCACTACCTGTGCATTCATTTTTGGTTGAAAGCTATTTCCAGGGGCATAGAAAGGGGCGTGATAAAATAGGCATAATATAAAATTAAAAATTTTAATGGTTTTTAAGCATATAGGACTGTGGCATTAAGTGCATTCAAATTGTGCTACCATCATCCATCTCCAGAGTTTTTTCATCCCTCTGAAACTAACTTAAACAGTTACTTTTTCAACTAAGTGAAACTAGCTTAATCATTCAACACTAACTTCCCTTTCCTCTCTCCCTACTGGCCTCTGATAACCATTCTACTCTCTATCTCTATAAATTTGACTATTCTAGGTACCTCATGTAAGTGAAATTATATAATAGTTGTCCTTTCATGGTTATCTTATTGCACTTTACATACTGTCTTCAAGTTTCATCCCTGTTGTAGCATATGTCAAAATGTCCTGCCTCTTTAAGGCTAAGTAATATTCCACTGTGTGTATATTCTACATGATGTTTATTCTATCCATCCATTAATAGGCATTTAGGCTGCTTCCACCTTTTGATCATTGTCACTGATGCTGCTAGGAACATTGTTATGGAAATAGCTATTCAAGTCCCTGCTTCTGATTCTTTGCATACCAGTAAGCTGTTGAGAACTGCTTGTTCTAGTGCTTCAAGTTTCAGTCACTGATAGTAGCTTCCCTGACATTTGGTGTTCAATTCTTCAACAGTTATTCCTCCAGATCTTCCATGCTATGTATTCCCCTTTGTACCTTGTTTTCCTGGGTGACACATTTACCTTTCACGTTTTATGCTCTCTCCCACTCGTTCTCAGTGCTCCATCTTTCTTTAAGCCCATTTGCTAACTATTCTCCCTCCTACCCCAGAACCTTATAACCTGTTCCTCTGGGAGCCTGGGTTACTTTTGATATACCCTTCCTCTTCCCCAATTAACTCCTCATTTTTCTTTTTTTAAAAATATATCTTTATTGATTTCAGAGAGCAAGGGAGAAGGAGAGAGATAGAAACATCAATGATGAGAGAGAATCATTGACTGGCTGCCTCCTGCACTCCCACACTGGGGATTGAACCTGCCACACAGGCATATGCCCAGACTGGGAATGGAACCATGACTTCCTGGTTCATAGGTCAATGCTCAATCATTGACACATGCCGCTGGGCTAACTCCTCATTTTTCAAATCTCACTCAATGTTACTTCCTTGAAGGAGCATTTCCAAGCTCAGTTATCTCTGAGTACAACGTCCTTAACTTGGTTTCTAATTTCACATTTATTGTGTCCTTATTTAAGTAACATTTCTATAACCACCCAGAAACTAAGGTCTAGATGACCAGAGATCCTGTGCTCACTTTGTATTTCTAGTACCAAATGACTACAGTGCGTAGCAATTACTATGATTTCAAGTCATTTTGGATGTCTGTTAAAAAACTGTGAACTCCAATAGATGCTGGTGTTCTCTGGACTGTGGTACTGAGGTATACAGTGGAGCTAACCCAAGTGGCTCAGGCAGCTGTTTGAGTCAACAGCTGAGATCAGATTCCAGAACTGAAAATGCACTTACACATATTGCCAATAGAAATGGGAGATGATTTTGGTTAAGGCAGGAGATGCCCTGGCATCGTTTTAGCATCCTGAAGGTTTGGGACTTGGCATTTTAGACCTCTCTGAGGAAAGAGCCTGGACTTCTCACTGTAAAACTGGGAGACTTCAGAGAGACACACTCTGGAGCACCGAAGGCAATTAGAATGACTTCAAACCAGAACCCAAGTTTTATAGCAGGAGGACAGTGGCTGAGAGGAAGAGCTAAGTGATTCTACATTTTTTTGGTCACATATTATAAGCTTCTAGATTTCAAATTGAAGTCTTCAACAATTCAGAAAGAAAGCACAAGAATGGAAAAGTACAAGTATGCCAATAAGAGACAAATATTTTTTTTGGATTTAAGTATTTTAATAAAGGTAGATTGTTTGCTTCTATTTCTCTTATGTGAACTAGAGATCATTTTCAGAGGTCATTCCCCAAAACTGACAAAGAGAGTTTCCAATTTTAAAAAATTGTCCAATTTAATGGAGGATAAAAAATATGACAATATCCTTCTAATTTAATCATGTATGTGATTATGTATACATGGTCTTATACATAGGCTTATCCAACCCCAAAACTTGTACTTCTATAAAGTCTAAACACTGAAAATTATATTCTCTTCAAAACTGAGAACTGATTCATTAGATTGCACCTATAATTTCATCATTCTAGTCATGATAAAAACCCCTATCATTTATTCTAGATGATCATTTATTCTAAAGAACTTAATTGCAACTCCTAAGCTACCAGTTTTCTCTTCTGATTCACCCAAATTTTTGAAGTAACTAACGCTTTGATGATAGTTAAGTTATTATAAATAATGAATGTAGTCACTATCTTATAAAGTTCTTCAAGAAAAACAAGTTTTAATGATACAGTAATTGCATGGTAGTTCATTTCCAACTCATTTAAAACTGCTCCAAGGTTTGTTTTTCATTCTTGTTCTAGTTATTTAAAAACTACATGTTTTATAACATATGGACATAGATAACAGCGTGGTGATAGCCAGAGGGAAAGGGGAGTGGCAGGTAGGTGGAGGTGGGCAAAGGAGGGATAAATGGGGTTGGAAAGGGACTTTATTTACTTTGGGTGATGGGTGCACAATGCAGTGTTCAGAAGATGTTTTGTTAAATTATACACTGGAGCCCTACTGGCATGGCCTAGTGGTTCAGCATCCACCTGTGAACCAGGAGGTCATGGTTCAATTCCTGGTCAGGGCACATGCCCGGATTTTGGGCTCGATCCCTAGTGTGGGGCGTGCAGGAGGCAGTCAATCAATGATTCTCTCTCATCATTGATGTTTCTCTCTCTCTCTATTCCTCTCTGAAATCAATAATATATATATATATCAATAATATACACGTGAAGGCTGTATGGTTTTGTGAACCAATGTCACTCCAATAAATTCAATTGAAAAAATAAAGACAGGACTATACAACTTTAAAAAAAAAGACTACATCTTTTAGACTATTAATGCAAACAGGAAGAGAGTGTGGTACTGAGGGTAGAGCTTCTGGAGGAAGCACATGATGCAGATTTCAGGTAGCAGTAGGATAAGAAACCTAATCAAAGAAAAACAGAAAATACAGGTATTGGGAAAGCCAGAGGCATCTAAGTACATTCAACAAGCTCCAGACTGCCAGAACTTGAAGGAACCAGGAAGGCAAGGTCAGGGTGATGTAAGGTTAAGTATTTACAAGCAATGGTTCAGAAAAATAGTTGAGAGCCCAGGGTCAAGGCAGGCAAAACTGAAGATTCTGCAGAGCAGCGGCAACAAGGAAAGGATCTGGATTTTATGGCACCTGTCTCTGTGTACTTCTCACTCTGGAAAGAGTTGCTCCTAAATGCACCAGCCTTCAGGCATTAAGTGATAATAACAGAACAGCTGGAAGCATAACGAATGTGCGTGTGGGGAGCAGATACAATCCTCTGGCAAGAAAACATTTCCCTGTAATATCAGAGCTTCCTTGTAATGTCATCCTCAAGGTCCACATTAATGGCCCATGCTATAAACAAAATCATGTTATGATGAGTACCTTGGTGCCCACTCCCAGGAGCTCAAAATCCTCCTGGAGGGAATCCAAGATTAACCCAATATTTTATTCCAGCCTTTCATATTTCATATTATTGTATAGTTTTACCCCATAAATAGGAAATTCTCAATGAAGCCATATGCAATCATATTGCAGTGTTTACATGATATGAAAACTGTAGTTATCTTACACCAGAAACATAGGGAAAATGCTAATCCCATCTGCCACCTGGGTATGTGAGCTCTAGGGTGAAAAGCAAGTGTATATTTGGAATTACACAGAGATGATATGTATGATATTCTCCATTTCATTTCAATACATTGTTGTAACCTAGTTGTATTGTTAAGTTAAGGAACAGAAACTTGGTTTTTAAAGAAGGTTATTCTTGAAAACATCTAAATATTTAACCTACTCTTTGGGGTAGGAAACGCTTAACTCTATGGGGACTGAAGTGGGAAGTTTAAATGTTTCCATCTGTCCCCTAAGTCATGCATGCATGAGTTTCTCATAAAATAGTGTCAGTCATGGTATATGAATGCACAATGCTAAAAGTACATTTTGCCTTCATGGAGATTTTTCCATCCCCAGACTAGCTCAAATAGATGGGCTCAGGAGGAAGAACAGGGAAAGAGCAGTGAAAGCTAGACAATGGATATTAGTAAAAATGACAGCATGCCACAGTCATACCCACTACACCTTTAATGCTAACACAGATCATATGCTACAATTTATTAAAATGATCCCCACCAGTATACCCTTCAAATGTAAACTCAATATAAGTACTTGTCATTAGACCCAAAACCAGAACTCATTAAACAGATTAAATTGGAATAATCAAACAGTTTTTGTAATGCACAGTCTAAACTGTGACTATCCAGTTTGTTTGCAACTATACAGGTTGCTAATGGGGTCTCTAAACATTGAAAAATATTTGACCAGGGGAATGTCAACCCAAGAGGAATTTCCATTGCCCTGAGTACCTACTCAGTATTGAACTTAATTCAGACTTCAGTATAATAGCTGCTAAATCTTCATGAAAATACTATCATGGCCCATAGTTTTATCAAGGTCTAATCAAATGAACCATATGACTACGGTGTAGATTTATCTATGGCAGATAAACTTATATGATATAAGTCAAGCACTTAGAATACTAGTATATGACTTAAGGTGGAAACACCTAGAAAAAATGTTTCCCCTAAGATAATTCTATTTTTAGATTGAATATTCTCTTAAAGTTTTACACAAGATAGCCATTTTATCCTAGATACAGGTCAAACTAGACATTATCCAAATAACTCAGCAGGTAATACAGTCGGTGGAAGGAAGGTTTTGTAGACTCCAGTGGCCTCACACGCTATTTGGAAATTAGTAGAGCGTTGGTAGCCCAGTGCAGCTGTGGTTGCTATAGGGATGGACTCCTGTGAGTATTCCATCTGCTACAAGAGGGACAGCTTGGAAACCCCTCACAGGTCTTAAGAAGAAATGAAGCAAACAAATGACACATCTGGTTAGGAAGGCTGCTTTGACTAAGTAGCTATTTCATCAGAATTCAAGCATATGCATGCCACAAATCTATGGTCAAACCAGAAAAATCATAATAAGTTTCAAAATTAGTTGCAGAAATTATCCAAATTCCACTCAATTACTTGAACATATGCATGTTACCCAAGCACAACATGTAGCAACCTTTTTGTGTTAAATTCAGCAAATGCACTGTTGAGAGTTTAATCCACATTTTCCCGAACAATTAATATTAGCTTCTAAAACAAAATTAAGGGCTCATTTAACAGGCTCATTTTGGAGAACACATAAACAGACTTGAATGGTAAGTCTATATGGATGTCAGGGTCTCACCCACACTGAAAAAGAATTCACTCAAAATTGTTGTCACCTATATTTTTAGCATTGCCCCTGATTATTAAACAGAAAGATTGATAGAAAATCTAGACATGTGCTAATATTACTTTTAAACTTCTACATCTGACCAAATTGACAGAATTAAATAAAATCTGGTTTAGTATATTTTGAAAAATTAGAAAGTCCCTATTTCTTAAATTCTCAAAAGGAAACAAAATGTCCCAAAGGGAAATTGGGCTATTGGGCAATTATATTTCAGATAATACAAAATATAGAAAGATATGGGTGATAGTGGCCAGTACAGTGCATTTCTCTCACCTATTAAAATGAGGTTTTACCAACTTATTTGGTGATGAAAATCTAACAGCTGCTGACTCATGTAGTTTTCATTTTATATCAATTTAAAATTATATGATATATTTAATGTACCAGAATCATGTTTAGATAAGTTGGATCCTCAAAGAGTTTCCTATGTAAAGGATTGTGTTTTGAGCAAAACACAATCATTTGGATATTGTCTCTAAACAATATAATTATTCCAATACTAGAGGCCTGGTGCACAAATTCATGCACCAGTGGGGTCCCTGCGGGATGGGGCCAAAACTGGCTCTCTGGCATCCCCCGAGAGGTCCCAGATTGCGAGAGGGTGCAGGTCAGGCCAAGGGACCCCACTGGTACATGATCAGGGCTGGAGAGGGATGAGGGAGGTTGGCCAGCTGGGGAGGGATCGCTGGAGGGCTCCAATGTGGGTCCAGCCCATCTCGCTCAGTCCCAATTGGCTGGCCCCCAGCAGCAAGCTAACCTACTGGTTGGAGCATCTGCCCCCTGGTGGTCAGTACACATCATGGTGAGCAGTTGAGCAGGCTTAGCATATCAGCAGCATATTACACTTTGATTGGTTGAATGGATGACTGGATGACTGGACACTTAGCATATTAGGCTTTTATTATATAGGATATCACCACAGAGTTTAAATGTCATTGTAGAGATCTATACTCAAAATGGTATCTCCATACTCTACCCTACCAAACTATCCCTAAACAAAACATATGACTGCCCTACCTTCCTAGATGGCAGAAAACTATTCTTCAAAGACTCACAGGAGAGGCTGGTGGGATAAATCTATGGTCCAACATTTTTGTTGAATCAAAGAAAACAACAGCTAAATTTCCATATAAAATTGATAACAGATTCAGACACAACCTTACTAATCCTGAACTGAGTGTCTTCAGGTGACCCTGTTTCCTCTATTTCTACTAAAGCTCTCCTTCTGGGGTTTTGTCCCTGCCACTGCTTTTATTCCCATACCTTCTCCAACTCTCTATCATTATCAAATTTAGCCACCATCTTTCTCACTTTCTCATGGACCTCCTATGTTATCTAATTCCTGCTAAATTGTTAATGACTGATAATGAATTAATATGGCATCTCCTACATGACGTATTTGAAGATTTTAGCAGAAATTTTGCTAATCAATAGGAAATAATATGTTTAAGGCATCACGTAGAAAGGACTGAGAGATACTTTGGAGCAAGGCAAGAGAGCCAGGGAGGTTTCTAATCCCTCTCATCTTGCCATATGCAAAATGCTCTGTTCTATTTCGGTGCAGGACTAGACCTTTGCTTACCCTGCATACAATGTATCACAAAATATCAAGTACAATAATTTATATACTAAAGTAATTTAGAAATCATTAAAGGAATGGTCTTTAAACAGCATTATATATACAATTTACATAAATATGATATAGATGTCAATTTATTCATTCTCTGAAAATTCACAATCTACTCATGACTGGATGAAAATCTGTGTAATGGGGAAGAAAATCAGAAAGACAACACTGAAGATAACCAGGGACAACCAAAAGATGGCAGAGTTATCGGACTGACACTTTTACAAATATGGGAGAAATTAAAGAAAGACAAGGCTAACTAAGAAGCAACTCTAGAAAAATAAATTGTAGGATTTTATTTTAAACAAACATCTTTGACCTTCTTTAAATAATCAAACAACAAGAAAACACCTTAGCAGAGATTTGACATACCAAAGCAGAATGAACACAAATTCACATATCTTGAGATTCTAGAATCCAGGCCAGTTAGGTAATTAGAGGGATGTAAAACCTTCCTCCTTTCCTTCTCCTGCTCATCCCCTGCTTCTGCTTCTTCTGCTGCTTCTGATGATTCTTCTTTTTCTCATCCTCCTTTTTTCTTCTTCCTCTTCCTCCTCCCTTTCTTTCTCCCATTTCCTTTCTTTCTTCCTTCTTTCATTCAACAAATGCATCTCTAGTGAAGACAGTTTTAGACACTAAGAACTCAACAATGAACAAATCAACATTCCTTTTCTCCAAAGTTATATTGCAGACCTCTTCTAGCCCACCTCCACACCCCACCCCAGGCCATCACCACCCTATTGTCAGTGTCTATGGGTTATGCATATATGCATACAAGTTCTTTTGTTAATCTCTTCCTGCCTACCCACTCTCCCCTGCCTTCGCTCTGAGGTTTGACAGTCTGTTCTGTGCTCCTGTGTGTCTGGAGCTCTTTTGTTCATCAGTTTATTTTGTTCATTAGATTCCACATATGAGTGAGATCATGTCTACTTATCTTTCTCTCACTGGTTTATTTCACTTAGCATAATACTCTCCAGGTCCATTCATGCTGTTGCAAATGGTAAGAGTTCTTTCTTTTTTACAGCTGTGTAGTATTCCATTATATGCTATCTTGATAATATTACCAAATTTCTGTAATGATTTTTTCTCTATCTCTGTAGTACCTTTTATATATCCACATTTAAATGTGGAAATCTTTGTATTCTAAAACTTTAAGGTGAAATCAACTTCTCCTTTTTCTCAGTCTAGTAAATACACTATTCAGCATCCCATACAAATAATCATTTTAAATCGAAACTTTTTTATTCATCTGTGCCTTATCTTTACATATGAAATGCTCATGCATTTTGCTTTCAGGAAGTCTTTTTTTTTGTAATTGATTTCAGAGAGGAAGGGAGAGGAAGAGAGAGATAGAAACATCAATGATGAGAGAGAATCATTGATTGGCTGCCTCCTGCATGCCCCACACTGGTGATTGAGCCCGCAACCCAGGCATGTGCCCTGACTGGGAATCAAACCATGACCTCCTGGTTTATAGGTTGACACTCAACCACTGAGCCATGCCGGCCAGGCTTGGGAAGTCTTTACATGGCACTTTGACCCTACTTTTACATTTCT
This sequence comes from Myotis yumanensis, assembly GCF_028538775.1. NCBI lineage: Eukaryota > Metazoa > Chordata > Mammalia > Chiroptera > Vespertilionidae > Myotis > Myotis yumanensis. Next base: position 26,347,256 of record NW_027223759.1, on the reverse strand, counting down.
CTAATTTCTGGTATGAAGTCCGCAATTCAACTGAAATGGAAAATTTGGACTGGAAACACACAGTGTTTCCCTGGGCAGGATGGTTCCCAGTCTCTTGTCCAGTGGAGTCAAATAATGAAACCATGGATGAAAGGTGGTATAGCAAAGGTGGAAATTTATTGAGAAACAAGCACAGACTCCCACATGGGGAGGGGGAGAGAGTCCCACTGAGTCCCTTTTTCCTATGGTTTATAAAGACTGCAGATCTTTGTGCCTTGATATCCCTTCTGATTGGTCACTATCCCCTTCTGATTTGGTCACTATAGCAACTCCAGAGCCCAAAGGCCAAACTTCACATGGGACATGGGAGGCTCTCCTCCTTTTTCTTTCTTATTGTTTCCCTATTCCCCCCAGGCTTTCTTCTTTCCTCTCTGAATGAAGGGCTTCCTCCTTCCCTTTATTTTGTAAATATAGATCTTCTGCTGTTCCCAGCTGCCTTATTCTATGGAAATGTGCCTTCTGATGTTTCTAGCTCCCTTATTCAGGAAATGTACCCTTTGTAGCTCTGTAGCCCTGTGCTTTTTCCATGGACCCCTTAATTTTCTAAAATTTCCTAAATCTGCCTATTTCACCCTTAAAAACTTCTATCTTACCCCTAAAAACTCCTTTCATAACTTTAATACAAATTGATATATAGATTTTTAATGATTTGTACAAGATAAAAATGTTTTCAAGCCTTCTCATGAAGTTACCATTATGCTTTTAACATTTTATCTTCTTTCTAAATGACAGAGATATGATATGGTTCCCTAATCCTTTGTTCCTAAAGATAAATGCCATCTTTAAGAATTCAATGTATTTTTCTACAACCCTTACACAGCTGTAAGTATATTTCTAATATATGTCTATCTCATTGGGGGTCCTTCTGCCCTACCTGAAACACTGACCACAATACCACCTGAGTCCTGTCTCATCAGTGGCCAATACTCAGCTGGGATCTGAAGCTTAAGGAAACTGAAAATTAAACCTATAGCCTTTGCTGTGTGTCTATGACACCTGAGGCTATGATACTGAATAGAAGCCCACAACATCACACATAAAAGCAAAATCAAATGAAATGAATAAAGACATTTTCAAAGATTTTTTTTTTTTTTTTTGTCAGGACAATGTAATGATGCCAGATCTCAGGCACTCTGGCAGGAGTACAGATTATTATGAAGACAAGGGAGAAAGTTCATAATGGGCTTTTTTATGTGAATTTATGTGTCACCTACACTTGCAAGCAATGGAGACAGGTGTTCTTCCCACTGCGACTCCTGCTGATTCTTCTTTCAGAGACTAAAAGCGAACATTGGACAATGGGTGACTTATGTCCCTGGGCCTCCCAATAGAAGATACCTTTAAGTCAAACAGGAGCAAAAAAGAGGTTTCTAATGTGGACACACTGAGGTTAGTCGACACAATATTGTTAAAACAGGTAATTGACAAAATGAAAAACTTCTTCAAATTGGTTGTTTGGTATAAAAAACTACAGAAGAGCACATGTATAGGGACCTCTTTTATAGGACACTAGAGGCTCGATGCATGAAATTTGTGCAAGAGGCTCAGCCCCCACCACCGTGGGCCTCTGCCTTGGCCCCCACCCACTGTGGTGGCAGGGGGCCTCTGCTGCCTCTGCCTCAGCCCCCCCCCCCCCCCCCCCTCAGCTTTGTCCGGAAGGTCGTCCAGAAAGTTGTCCAGTCTAATTAGCATATTATGCTTTTATTATTATAGATACCATGTTTATATATCTGTTTCCACCACTAAACTCACCTTTTCAAGAAAAGCTCTATGTAAGACATTCTATTGCCTAAATGCCTAGCGGGGAGCCTGGTTGATAGTAAACACTCTATTTGGATGAGTGAACAAATGAATGAATGAAATGTTGCTCTCATGTACCTGACTCTTAGTTTAAACTAAATTTCTCCCATATTTTTCTGCCTAATGTGGTTCAAGAATTTTTATAATGTGATAATATACCCAGTGACCAATATGCTAATGATAGAGGTAACCATTTTTAAGTGATTCAGAATGTGAATGTCATTATGCATAAAAAAAAATTTAAACATGTCAACTGTTAAAGTATATACTTTTTTTTTCATTAGCCATGAAGGGAAAGGGACAGGAAGGCATTAAAAGGCTCATCTCCAAACAAATCAAATATGAGATGTTCACAAGGGATCTATTTAAAAAGGAAATTGTTTTCTCTGACCTTTGTGACATCCATGAAAGATAATATACTCAAGTCATCAGGAAGTTTCAAGGTGTGTTTACTAAGAATTAAGACTAGTGGCAAAGCACAATTTTACTTTCAAACTTCGTTTGTGAAGAGACCATTTCACTCTGACTTAAGGAACATTGAATTATAGAATACTGTTCCCGTCTTTAACCGGCATACAGGTCACATAATGCAAAGGATAACACCATATAAATATGGCATATTTTAGAGAGAAGAGAATATTTAAACCTTAATCAGCAAGGCTGACCTTTTCAAACACCCATTCACTTTTTACAGCTTAAAAGTGCTGATGTGTACTGCTCTTTCACTCAACTTAGAATCTTTCCAATAACAAAAAGAGAGGAGAGAACTTCCTGTCCCTTCTAACAGGTATAGGCTTTGTCCTGGATGTCTGCAGGTTAACACTCTCACACACACATGCGAACTAATGATGAATAAAACATTTTAATTCTCTAAACACTAAATGATAGCAAGATTACTCTCCTTTTCAAATTAAAGCTACTTGAAAGGCAGAATACTTGTTTTTCTCAATCCTCATGCTTTCCACAATTCATTCATTTAATAAATAGTCATTTTGGACCAAATCTGTGCCAGGCATTGTTGTATGTGCTAGGAAATCAGCAATAAGCACCACAGACCCAAATCCTGAGATGTATGTATCTTTCATTCTAGTGGAAAGAGTTATACAATGTCAGGAATAATAAAAGCATATGTAGTTAATCATTTCCACCAATGAAAAAATAAGTCACAGTAGGTCTACTGATGCTCCAAAGAAGTGAAATTTAGTGAAATAGTTAGCAGATCAGAAAGTTCTTGATAAAGGTGAGGGATTTAGCCAAGGGATAGCTGCTGATAGTAGATATACCACTGGGAGACCGAGACCAGTTGCAGTTGGAGGAGAGAGAATCTAGTTCACCCACTGATCTCCCTCTTCTAAGATGTTCTCAGAAGAAGCCCACCAGAATCCTGGAGGAGCTGCTTCTCAAGCCCACATGGACGACTGTATCTGTGCAGGGCAAGGTTTCAACGGGGCAGCCAGGGAGGTTCACAGCAGGGGTTTCCCTTGAAAAAACAACATTCAGCTATAAGGAATGAAGTTAGCTGCCGGCCTCCAGCTTTGGAGCCTTCAAGACCAACCACACGTTTCAAGTCCTTCCCAGAAAGCCACCAGCCAGTGACTAAGCATAGTGCTCATCCTAGGGCCTGGCCATTTCAGTCCAGTGTGGGGCTCTCCTAGTAGGAAGCTTTGCGTCAAGGTTTTCTATTGGACGGGCTAAGACTGTCAAGTTTACTTCATGGTCTGAGGCTTTCTACCCAATTTTGCTTGCTCAGTATTTTCCTTTCACAGATAATAGACTTGCACTGCTTTCTGAAGGCCTTACCCATGCAGTTCTTCTCTCTGCACCTTCGTTTTTTATAGGCATCACTTCACAATCAACTTCTTGCATTCCTAGACCTGTCTCAGCTTCCACTTCCAGAACAGCCAGATTGATACACTACTCCATCAACAGAACACCAAGACACATATAATAACAATTTAAATGAATCATTTATAATACTTTGATAACTTTTAGTTATAAAAAAACACTTTGAGGTTGAAAACAAATCCTTGCTATAGTTTATCTGTTAAATTATAAGAATAGAATAGAATATATTTAACTTTATTTTAGCTTGATTTATTTATTTTAAGTAGTTAAGCAAGTAGCATATATGTATCTCAGTTTGTAACTCTTATTGTTAGCCCCACAAATACTAGAGGTGAGTTTGGGTAGAAGAGAGAGAGGGGGTGGCAATATTAACAAATATTACATTACAAAGAGAACTAAAACATTTCCCAATGTCCATGATTCTATTTTCTAGATGGTTTACATTTTGTTAACCACATTTCATCCACAGAAACTACCTGGACTACCAGGCACATCAGCAATAACTTTTGTGAGACTCCAGACCAAAAAAGATCCATAAGAGATTGATTTGAGTATGCCTGGTTCTTTTTACTGAATCTTCATTTACCAGGAAATTACTGTGTGCCTTGTGGTATGGCAGGTCATTGAGCATCCAGACAATATATGAATCACAGCATTTCTGGCTGGAAAGAAGTTGCAGAGAAATCAACCAAGTAGTGAATGACACAGGAGAGAGGTGAGACTCCATCCCTGAGTGTCCAATTCATTTTCTGAATTTAAGTTGCCCCTGTGCACAAATCAGCGTAAGGCACACATGTGGCATCGTGCATACCCTTGGCCTCCTGGAGGAACAGTCACCCAGTCACTGTGACAAGCTTTGGTAAGCCTCCAAACAATGCCCCCGCCTTTTCCAAATCTGACTTGTGGCCCCATCCTTACCCTTAGAAAAAGGAGGCTTCAGAGAGCACGAGTGAAACCTCCCTCAGTCACCCTGACATTAGTCTCCATATTAATCATTTCAGGAAAGAAAAGGAATTTGTCTCCACAGATGACTCAAGCCCTTTACAGGAAAGGTTGCAGGTAATGGCATGATTTTGCTGACGACAGTAGTGCTTTCTTCAGATATGAGCACTTAGTTATCTCACAGTAAGTGAATTAAGATTTGAAATCCCTTTTATGAAGGGAACCAAATAGCTTCAGTGGCCAGTAAGTACCAAGCCCTGTTTCGAGCAGCTTCTTCACCAATGGCCACCACCAGCACCAAGAACATGAGCAGACTGCACGTGTGCAGATTCACTTTTATCCCTTTGTTCAAACTCCACTGGCTCCATTCTAAATATGCATCCAGATCTGATATATAAGACCATCTACTTTAGTTCAAAAATATCCAATGACTACTTCGCTCTTAATAAGGAGGATCCTGAATGATGCACACCTAAAATGCTACAATTACACAGCAGGTCATTGGTCTCCATGATCTTTTGAATTGGAAGGACAGAGACCATAATACATATTTTCAGAAGGGGTGGCTGCATTTTCTGGGTAGAACTAACACTCTCTCTCTCTCTCTCTCTCTCTCTCTCTCTCTCTCTCTCTTCAATTCTGCTCCTATACATAGTCATGAGGGGAAGGGGAGAGAGCAGAGAAGCTTTACATTCTTAAGATACTAACAATTGACCCTAAACTATATCCAATTAAGCTGTAACACTCTCTATACCAGTATTAAGTTCAGTGCAGAGTCTTTTAGGCTAAAATCTAAAGCAAGGTGAGGTGGAATACTTGAAATATCCCAGTTCCTGAACCCAGATAGATGTGCCCATTTCAAACTTTCTGATCCATGTTTATCTCACCGTAACTTGAGTCTGTTAACCCTAACCCAGCAGAGTTGTGAAGTTGAATCATAAAATGTAAAAACAACTAATACAATGTCTAATATTAAATGGTAGTTGCAGTTGGAAATAATAATAACCGGTGTGTACTAAGTGACAGGCATCATGTTAAATGTATTTTACACATCATTGAATTTAACCAAATAAGAATCTTATGAGATAGATATACCTGTTAACTTAAGGCTGTCAGATAAATTCCAGATGCCCTGTTAAATGTGAATTTAGCATGCATGCAATATCTAAGACATACTTATACTAAAAAAGTTAATTATACAAATGACTTAAAATTAAATATTTGCATTTGTATTTGCTAAAAGTCCAGCAACCCCCTAATATTCCCATCAGGTGGGCAGACAAAAAGAGTGCTGAAGACACCTGCCCAGGGTCACAGAGCTAGCAAGTAGTTGAAAAGAAAATAGACTCCCTCAGAGTACCTTCAGAGCCAGGGCACTAAAACCTTCCCCTCTTGTGGACATTCTGAGAACCGCCCCCTGGTAATGAAGTCTAGCAGTCTGGAAAGAAAACCCAGTTGACAGTCCTAGAGTCCTCTTGCCCTTATAGAGAGGAGTGTCTACAGCACCCTCTTATGGATATTCTGAGAACAGCACCCTAACATCATAGGCTATTCCATTTATCTTTACATCAAAAAATGAAGTTAAACTCTTAAAAAAAAAAAAAAGGAGTCCTTATCTTTTTTAAAAAACATATGTTTTTATTGATTTTAGAGAGTAAAGGAGATGGAGAGAAAGATAGAAACATCAACCATGAGAAAGAATCGTTGATCCATAGGCTGCCTCCTCACGCACCCAACTAGGGATCAAGCCTGCAGCCAGGTCTTGTGCCCTGACCAGGAATTGAACTGTTACTTCCTGGTTCATAGGTCAAAGCTCAACCACTGAGCCATGCCAACAGGGCTGAAGCTAAACTTTAAACAAGATTTTTGGAGAAGTTCTATCGCTAGGATTTTAAGGGAGGAGGAACAACCCATAGATAAAATGATATTTATTTTTATTTATTTACTTTTTTCTCTTCAATAAAACAGGAATTTTCTAAGCACAATGGACACTTTATGACTAGTTTCCACAGTCAATTTCATATATTAAACTGTATCATTATAGGGAAAATGACCTAAATCTGGTGGAATAATTTTACCTCTATTTATGCCCTATTATATCATATTTTTCCAATTATTCCCATCATTTAGAGGTTATAATACTAATGGCATGCAAAGAGAGTCTTGATATTAATTATAAATTGGTTTAAAATTCAAGAAACTTTGTCTCCTTCATTGCTTACATTTGCATAATGGCTTTCTTTTGTTTCCTTTATTCCCAGATAATTGAGTTAGACTATCTCTGTTAAACAAACAACCTTTCAGAAAGACTCTTAGACCTAAAGATAACCCTTCTTAGAATAAGAGTACAAGTCACAAAGTGAAGGAATGTCTCTTTTCCCTTATCTAGGACATAAATTCTAGAATTTAAGTTTTTGAATCGTGGCTTAGGAAATTAAAAAATAAAAAAGCCATTGCAGCCTAATTGGGAAATAGATGGACAAGGGACAAAAGTGACTAGTTGTCTAGTTGAGATAGTTCCCCTACCTCACAGTGGATGTAGGTGAGAAAGTGCTATGATGGGGTGTGGGCAGATTTCATTGGCGAAACTCTTCTTATTCTTCTACCATTCAAGGGAATCATATGCAGAGTCCGAGGAGTATTAGAAAGCACAGCTGCCTAAAAATACCCTGGTTCCTAAACCATCAATGATATTAATATCACTTTTATTATTTAATCAAGTAATAATATCTTTATTCTTGAAATTCTAAAATATGTTTATGTATCTTGGAATAAGTCTATGCCATCAGTTCATAGTTCACATTTATCAGTTCATTTCCCCCCTAATTTTTAGATTTGTATTTGTCATTGTATTTTTGTCATGTTGATTTTCTCAGATAAAAGCACATTACCTTTTACCTTCAGCATTTGTATTATTCATGCACTTTGGATTATTTTTTTGTTTAAAGTTCATTCTTTTTAAGTGATAATTATTTGTATTACCCATTTTCTGCATTTATCTATTATTCACATCCAGACTTCTCAAAGTATTTTTAATAAAATATTGTGAGGTCTCTTTTGCTATTCCATGTTGGTGTAATTGAACTGCTGTTTTAATATTATTTTCATTTGTTTTTCTGCTTCCAGCATTTCTTTCCAAGACCATAAGTCTGGTTGATTTTTACAATTAAGCATTCCCTATAGACTCCCTCACTAGAAAGACCCATGCCCCCCTATTCTGTTGAACTACCTCATATATTTTATTATCCATATATATAAAAGCATAATCGACGGTTACAACCAGTCGACCATGACATGCACTGACCACTAGGGGACAGATGCTCAATGCAGGAGCTGCCCTCTGGTGGTCAGTGTGCTCCCACAACCAACCTCCCATGGCCGGTCAACCTCCTGAAGTCCCTCCCTCGAGCCTGCGGGCCCTGATCGGGCCCCTATCGGGACTGGGCCAGACAGCCCCGATCTCCTGCCAGGCTGAGGAACCCCACCCATGCACAAATTTGTGCACCAGGCTGCTAGTATATAATAAATTAATATGTAATCCTGGTAATGTTATGCTATTACTCTTCTTTTTCTATTAATGAAGATATTTCAACCACCAGTTGCTATGCAACCTCCAAGTGTTATAACCTTGAAATAATCATTTTTTGGAATGGTGATACCATTTTGGAATATAAAACAGGTCTTACAGCTGGTCACTCTACAGAACCTTTCAGAGAGAGAGATTCATTAGTTCTTTTGTATGGTTTTGTAGTTGGCTAAGTACTATTCTTTTGACACTTTTTCCTTCTTTTTATGTTCTCTGTGTGTAAAATCTCAATATAGATGCTTCTATATTTCACTCTATGAAGCACAGCTGTGAGATTATTGCTAACTTGTACATTAAAGAAAGAAACACAATCGAGAGGCCTGGATAGAGTGAATAACTGATGAGAGCTATGATTGAAATGCCTTTTCCCATTTCCACACTTCCAAATGGAGTAGCAAAAAGGAGGTCATTTGCATATGCTATGAGAGTGAAATGCAATCTTAATAATTTGTATATTTCAAACCAAATCGGGTCTTTGCTATTATCTATGTTAATCAAACTGTAAGTTCATAATTTCCTATTGTTATTACTCCTAGTCTCCATCCTATTATTTAAAAAATTAGAAAGTGGGTATCATCGACATTATTTAAAAGTAAAGGTTGACATATAATTTTATTACTGAACCAGTTCATTCACTTACAAAATAGTACTGGGCATCATGCTGAGGTTGTAAGAAGAAAGAAATAAAAAAGAAGGGAGGAAGGGAAGAAAGAATGGGAGGGAAAAAAAAAGAAGGGAAGTTGGGTAGGGAGGAAGAGAAATAGAGTGAGAAGGGGGGAGGCAGGAGGAAGGAAAACGGAAAGAGAAAGGATTTTAACTCCCTTCAGCAGGCTATTTTGAAACTAAAGCTAGCCCTCTGCTGCGACCTACCGCCAGACTAGAGAACTACAAATGAGAAAACATTAACTGGTACTATTGGCAGTAACAAATATACATGTTTCTTTTTAAATCCTGCATTCTTTATAATTGATTATATAACCCAATGGGGTTAGCCTAAAACAAAGCATCAGTGTTGTTTCTCAGTTAGAAAGTCAATTAGTTAAACTTTTGCAACAGAATGTATAAATATTATAATATACTTCTTAGTGTGGGATATAGATGGAGATCCCAAATTAGAAAATAATAACCTGGCCCCTAACCAATCCCTGGTTAGTTAAAGACTCACTTTAAAGAAGCTCATATTTCAACCAAATAAAACTATGGTGGGGACAGAGCACGGATGAAAATCGCTGTATAAGGGAAGACTGTCATTTTGAGGATCTGTTTTAACCAGATAGAAGCTCTGGGACTACATCTGAATATTTAAAATATCAGACAGTTTTGTAAAAAGGACAAAACATCAATTGTAAAATGGCCAATATGTGTTTCATAGAACTCTAGGTGGGAGTAGACATGAGGCTTTGGGGTAAACTTTTCTCTGTTCCTGCAAAGCTCACGGGTGAATTCTTATAGTCCAAACTCACTCACTCCCTGGACACTGTTGAGGAAACCATGGGATGTTAAATATATGTTTCATAATCTAAAAGGCTTTTTAATTGAGGGAGAGAGCTTTCTGTCAGGGACACACACACACACACACACACACACACAAAATTACTTTACGAGACTTTATGGTTATTCTAGTCAGCTGAAGGATAAGACTTTAGAGCTTCTGGAATAGGCAAAAATAAGAATTAAAGAAGAGAGGCTGATCTTGGTTGGAAAGTTCCCCACAGAGATGATGGTGCTTGAATCCCCAGCGAAGAAAAGCACCTGCAAGGACTTCGCATTGAGTGAAGTTTTCTTTCCTGTATTGCAAGTCTCTTATAATAGCCTCCAATGTTCAGTTCAACTTTAATCAATGCAATTAATTAAAGTCTTAATTTCCAGAATTAAAAAAATCCCCTAGAATAAAAATTTAGAATAAAAATTTTAATATGATAGGTTGAGGATAACTTCTGAATTTTTCTTAAATTCCCTTAAAATGTGAAGTATATGTGGGAACCTTAGAAATGAGTGAGAGAGTCATGGATTAAAAGTTGGGTATAGAATTATTTCACTTTAAGAACAAAAAGGAAGAGAATAATGTCTGGTGTATGATTAAAGAAAGATCTTAGTGACAAAAGATTAGTTCTTTGGTGGCTTTAGAGAGTGAGGAATTAAATAAGATTTTTAAATCCTCTTGTCCAAAAGAACTATAATAAAATAATACAAATAACAACATCATTTAATGACTAAGTAGTATGATCATTCTTAACAATCCTCACAAAATTCTTGAGGTGCCTTTTCTATAAACTTTTTTATAGATAAGAAAACAGAACCTTGAATGGGCAGCATATTGCCTTAACCTCAGTATCTGCTCAACAATTTTTTTTTTTCATTTTGGGGAGTCATTTATCAACAATATTTCTTGCAGCATGTGCTTCATCAGCACTATTTAGAATAAGGGCATGATACATAAATGACAATAAATGATTTAAAAACATTATATTGGATATAATAAAGTGTAAGAAAACTAACCAGCAGTAAAAGAAATGAGAATAAAGTGGTAAAAATAATTAAAAACTATTTTAGACAGTAATTAATAATTAGTAAAGTATCATCATTATAAACATAGAAAACAAGTAGAAGGGAACAGGCTGATAGTTTTCTAGTTTTCTCCCCTTTCTCAAGAAAGTTATGTTTATGGTTTATGTTATACTGTTTGTGTAATGAATAAATATATGCATAGGCATCAGTTCAGATCTTCTGAGAAGCAGAGACCAAGACAGGATTCCACACAGGAGAGATTTATTGGGAGAATCCTATGAAGGATGGAAGTGAAGACCCAGGGTAGGCAGGCAGTCTTCAGACAGTGATGCAATCCTGCCACCATAAAAGGAGAGGGGAAGGAAGGAGGATTGGTAGGAAGAGTCAGGCTGCTGTGTCAATCTAAGAAAGTTTGGACCACACTGATGGGTCCGTTAGAGGAGTCCCACCTTCGGCAGGAATGAGCCCACACATTCCTTGTCAGTCATTGGCCGAGGAAGACTCAGGTGTGCGGCTTCAGCAGGAACATGGTTGAGGATCCCAAAGGACAGCTGGGGCTCTCACTCACCATGTTCCCCAGCAGAAGGTCGGGGCTGTGCAGTCCTGGCTGCGGCCCACCGTGTACATATATGTTATCAAATCTGTGCTGCTTCTTCTGGTGTCATTTTCCCCCTTCACATCTGAGGTCCACTTCCACCATAAGGATTGCCCCAATTCTCCTGAGTTTTTCTTTCACCCACAGTTTACTTACATGGTACAGCAAAATTGACAATTCATATAGTATATTGTGTGTCTGGGGTTTTCTATTATCTTCCATCTTTGTCCTGTGACTCAGTATATCAATTGAAATGGTATGTCATTTATTCAAATGACAATTTCCAAGCCTATCCATAAGAGGTTTTGGAAAAGAAACACCAAGTCAACTTGAAAAAGAAAAGTAAAAATAAAAATCAACAGACAAAATGAAAATAACCCACAGCAATGGCTTGGAACCCCCATAATATAGGTAATAAAATATCAGTCTCCTATTATATTCTACCTCTGTTATTCCCAGTTTACAGAAATTCTTTCTTTTACTCTTTACAGGTGAGGGATAACTTCTGTGCTGCTTGTATCCTATCATAATTCCCTGCCAGTAATTCCGGTTTGGGGAAAGTGACCTAGAAAGTACATACATTACACATCGCAAACTACTGTTTCTTTGAATCTGATAAGGTGGCTCAGCCATACGCACTCATTTCTCTTCTCCTCTCTGAATAGGAGGAAATCACCCATAATGAAGAGGGGAACATTACTAGATTTTTAATATACTAGTAAAACTAATCTTAAATACCTCCCATGCACCTTAAAATACTAAGTGGAGGAAACAAAAGTAATCATTTTATCTACCTTTTCATTATTATTCACTTAAGAGAAATATTTCCTACTTAAAATCATCTTATTGGGTAGTCATATTATGAGTCTTCTTTCTTACTTGGACTGTACTGAATAGAGATAAATTAGAGATAGAGGCTGTGCAGTTCCAGGCATTAGAAAAAAACAGTCCAGGGAAATTAGTCAGGTTCTGAGACCAGGTAAAAAGTCCTGGGCCAAATTAGTGACCTACCTGAATGGTCAGTGAACTACCAAGTATTTATATGTCAGTCTCTGACAATTGATTCGGTCCACCCCCAAAGGGAAATATCTGCTGGCAGGCACAGGTGACAGTAGTTGCACTTCCACATGAAGCATCAGTGATGGTACATTATGCCCAACAGTGTACTTTAATAAAGGAAGTTGCCTGTGACTCCTTCTGCTTTCCCTCTAAGTATAATATTTTTCATTCACTTTGAAGGTGGTTTTACCAGCTTCTTGACAATAGTGTGACTTGTGCCTGTTTCGCCATGAGTAATGCAACCTTGATGGTACCACCTGCAGTTTTCTTTAAGCAATAATTTGATTAATCATTTTTTTTGCTGGATCTAGAAAATGTTGATTGATTTGCCAGAGAGGTCATTAGGCAGTTTTGTGGAATCATTTCATAACAGAAGTATTTGTGCCACTGCTTAACCACAATGTTCATAGTAGAGAGAACAGTGGGGATTAGGGGAAATGGAAGGAGTATGCAAATTGCCCACATTTCAGTTCCATTTTTCTTCTTAAGGTCTTTACACCCACAAGTGCACTTGGCATTGTCAAGTTCACCTGTACAGATTTCATATTCACTGAAGGCCTGGGCACCTTTGGCATATAGAAGGTAATTTTTTTGCTCATAGACACTATTTTCATCACTGCCTTTATACTTCACTTAATTAATTTTAAGTATTGCTTCATCTTTGAGAATTGTGGTACAATGCAAACAAATAGCACCTACTAAAAATGAAAAATTGTCAGATGTAAACAATAGAATGAGGATGATCTGGAAAATGTTAGTTGAGTTAAATTTTCCCCTATTATCTGGGACTATAATATTAAGTGAGATTTAGCCAATGCATTCCCATAGGACATGTTCAGTCTTTAAGATTGGAATTATTGAAAAATATAAGAGGATGTCTGTTAATATCACAATTAATCACATAGTTCTATTTATTCAATGCAGGTAAAAAAAATTTGTTGTGTTTCTTTGAGTTCAAAACTTTTATATAGCTCTTGATAGAATAAATGGAACACCATTGCCAGATACTCCTCTTTAAATAGTACTACCGTAAAGCAGTTGCTAATCTTGGATACTTAATATACTGATTAAGAAAAAAAAGTCCAGAACAAGGATTTAAAACTTTAGCAGATGCACCAGTTAGACTACATTTGACTGCCTGATTAAAATGAACTAAACAATAGGAACAGAATAATACTTTTCACATAAAGACAACATCAGAAATAGGTTCTAACAGGGTCCATTCAAAAATTTGTGATTTCATAGCTCTAAGTTGCTCCTCTTGTCCTTCATTTCATGTTAGCCAAATGGCTATGCCCACTGAGGGATTTGTAAGAAGAGACCCTCCTCCCCTCCTCCTGCTTTTGTCCCCTGTCTCCACAGCAGAAAGCAAGTTATCAAACACTAGAGGCCCTATGCACGAAAATTAGTGCAAGAATAGGCCTTCCTTCCCCCAGTTGCCTGCACCAGCTTCCCTCTGGCACCCAGGACCTGGGCTGGCTTCCCTCGGGCCACCTGCAGGCACCTGGGACTTGGGCTGGCTTCCCTCCGGTCCCAGCTTCGTCAGGAAGGACATCCAAAAGACATCCGGTCTAATGAGCATATTACCCTTTTATTATTATAGATTCTGTAGCTGCCCCAAATATAAAAATGAAAAAATATGAAACAGATGAAAGCAGAGTAGCACCAATTGAAGAAGAGCATGGACAGAGTCTCAGTGTCTCCATGTACTTCCCTTCCCCTGCTGTGGCTCCTGAGAACCTCGGCTCAACCCTCAGGAACCATTTAGAAACCTGTCTCAGGAATTGAAAGACTACTCAAGGTATTCGGTGGAAACTACTCCATGACTAAATGGACTTCATCCCCAGAATGCAAAGATGGTTGAAATTAGAAAGAGAATTATATCTTGCTATATGTTGCTATAAGCCCAGCGACGGAATGGTGGAAGGACCAGAATGACCGGTCGACCAGTCGCTATGATGTGCACTGACCACCAGGGGGCAGATGCTCAATGCAAGAGCTGCCCCCTGGTGGTCAGTGCACTACCACAGTGGGGGCGCCGGTGGGCTGACCAGGATCCAGGATAAGCGACTGCTCCCCTTGTGAACCCCTGGCCAACGAGCAGGAACTCAGGCTGTGATCATTGCCTCCTCTCCCCAGGCTCCGCCTCCTCACTCCCTGCTGCCTCCTCTGGACGCGTGCAGGCCACACAGCGCTGCCTCCAGGCTTGCAGAAGTGACCCTGGAGTCTGGGAGGTGGGTTCGTGGCCACTGCGGGACTGAGGCCTACTCTGCCCCCTCTCAGTGCTATGTCCCTGAACCTGGCCCCGACCGCATCCCCTGGAGAGGCGAGTGCACCAGCTCCACGGAATTCAGATTATTTTTATCCTGTCTATATTTTATGTATAACAATAAGTGACAAAAGGCAGACCAAAATGTTGAAAGAACAGAAGCATTTCTATTAAGGTCAGAAACAAGAGAAGAATATTTGGAATTAATTAATCTGGAAAACTGGTCTCTGCAATTGAAAAATAGTGCAAGTCTACATTGCTCAGGAGGAAGCAAATTCCATTATCTGTAGATGATATCATTGACTAACTAGAATATTCAGAATAATACTCTAAGAATAAATTTGAGCTTAACCATGCATGACCCATATGGAAGAATCCCCTTTCTCACTCTTTGAACTCTCTCTTTTTATCATCTTCTTGGGCACTCATAGAAAGGCACTTTTAAAAAAATATGAACTGATTGAGTTAGTGGGTATTTTTATGGTAAGACAGTTCAACCATTGTCTAGCAGATAGGCAATGATATCAAAGGTCATATTATATTGGAGGCTCTGTTACTGTCAAGGCAATGCCTAGAGTAAAAGTGATAACAAAGGGGGTTAATAAATTTGGGATACATCTTGAATGTGGGTTTTCATAGTTTGTCCCAAAAGTATACTCTAAGACAAGATTCAAGCGCAAGTAGTTTATTTGGAAGGCACAGGGCATACCAGTGAGCTTGGGAAATAACATGAGAAAAGGAAGGCGGTCAGTAAGGGGGTGTTATTAGGCCAATTACTACCATAGGCAACCAGAGCTTACAGTCATGGGGAAATTCTGGGAAACAATTCAGTTATCCTACTGGAGAAGTCACGGATCTGGAGTGCTAGTATTTATACACAAATTCCTGAGAGTCATTGGTTAAGGGCTGCTGCAGGGTGGAGGGATGGACAGTGGTGCTAATCCCCAGGACTTTCAAATACAGTAAGTGTGGGCAAAATAGCCTTCTATGTTTCAGGAAAAGCCCCCAGACTTACAGAAGCAGATAGTAGCTGCGGGGATTTGGCTGAAGCATGCTGTAATGGCTGAGATGTTAGAGATCTGAGAGGGGCGCAAAAGTCAATAGGGATTAGTGATAGACAGGATCGGGAAGTGAGGGACCCAGTCAATTGTACACTTCTTGTCTGCCAATGACAATTAAATTGATAATGCTGAGAGGGGGAGAAATTGGCGAAAGCTTATAGAGGGACAGTCATGTAGGGCTAAACACATGTGACACAGACCACAGGAAACTCACAAAAATTCTCATTGAGCACTGTGAAAGGGGCTAAGATTTACGGAGGTCATGTGTAGCCTCCATCATCATGATTTGAATATTATTGGAAATATGATCTTATTTGTAGCCACTGAAAAAAATGATACCTAGAAATATGATTTACATAATAATAAGATTGTTTGCAATTTATAATGTCCAGGGTTCTATAAACTGTGGAGAGAAAGGAATACAGAAGCTAAACATGAACATCTATAAAATCCACAGTGACATTCAATTTACTTGCCAAAGTATAATCCAACTATATGACAGTGGTCCTCAGACTTTCTTGGCTTCTCAGTGATAAAATATTAAGTTCAGCTTACCTAATGGTCATGATGTCAAATTAAATTTAACCATTTCAGTTGACATTTTGTTGGGTTCACCACTGGAGAAAGAGATAATCTTGAGGCTGCTGTTTTACAACTTTGTAAATGAGCCAATAAAGCCCATGGGGTTGTCAACTGTATTTGAAATATAAACCACTCATAAACAGGAGAAATGAAAACAATAATTCTTTCCCCTAATAACAAGAAAAAAAAAACCCTTCCCAGCTGCTGTGTCTCAGTGGTTGAGCATCAACCCATGCCCCGGCCAGGGCACATGCCCAGGTTGCCAGATCGTGCAGGAGGCAGCTGATTGATGTTTCTTTCTCATTGCTGTTTCTATCTCTCTCTCTCCATCTCCCTTCTTCTCTCTGAAATCAATAAGAACATATTTTTTTAAAAAGAAAAAGAAGTCCATGTCTGGGCTTCCCAGTCATAAAATAATCCAGTTTGCATGGAAAATAAATAAATAAGAAAATATAACAGAATCTTTTAGCAAAATCTTCATCATCGCCTTAAAACACTGTCTCCAGTTATTTTCTCCATTCCTCCTTTTTAATATATCAGCTGACAGCAACAATTGGCCTACAGCCCCTCTCTCATTTGACTGCTCTTTGACCCAATTCAAGCTCCCGAGTGGGGGAAGCAGAGCAAAGCCAGCACTTGGAATTTGTTTACATCTCTGTGTCTCAGCACAAATGATGATGCCACTGGCAAGAGTCCGGGGAATAATGTGTCTTTGTTCTGGTGCAGGCTGCACACCTGCGGGGTCAGTGCCTGCATTGTTTTGTGGTTTTCTTATATGCCAGACCAGAGGAGAAAGCAATTGTTGTTACTGCTTTGTGATTCAATATACCAACCTATTCTAACTCCACAAAATGTGGGTAAAAATGTGTATGCAACTAAGTGCATACTTCAGAACTCTAGGCAGTTATTAATTATTTTTTTTCTAGCAAATGTTGATTAGGAAAATTCTGGACTGAAACATTATCCAGTTGCCATGGGATACCACCAGTAATTACTGATTTCAGCATTATGCTATAAAAAGTTCCTCCTAGGAAAAAATTATTCAGAGAGTTTTAATAAACTTCCCACCATTCTACAAGTTTATTTTCCCCTAATTTCTCTCTTTGTGGTGACCAAATAGAAAAAAAAAAAATTAAGCTGTGACAAAATTATCTGGAAAATGATTATTAAAAATTAGATTAAAAAAGTTCTTAATTTTCTCATCCAATTATGCATTATATATTTTGGACAGAACACTGGCATACATGAATACAAAATTTATTACCCAACTACTGTAATTTGTATTGAAATGTGCTGGACATGAATCAATTACAGTTAATATGCTGAAGACATTAGTGGAAAATGAGGATCCGGCGTTACTGTATTTCTGTGGAAGTTAACACAGTGTTCTACTAAAGCTAATGTGATTGTGACACAGGGTAGAGTTCAGGGTTCCAAAGGAAATACACAAGCAGAACCCTCCTGTCATCTCAGCACTCAAAAATTAAAGGTGGCTTACCTCCCGGACTGGAGATACAGTCTTATTCACTCCTAGGTTCTGAACATTGACTTTCTGGGTTTGATTTCTGGGCTATCAACTGCTTGCCTCTCAGGAGGCACTGAGAATTAACAGTTGTCATGTTTTTGGCAGTTTGGGAGAGGCATCAGGAAATACAGTCTCCCATAATCTAGCCCTGACTGCCAACATTTATACTGAGATTTCATAAACAATGAAACATCTATGTCGTTTGTACCACTGTTGGGTAATCTCGGGCCAAAGGGACTCCGGGTCACGGATGTGACAGATGTCTTGGACATCTGATTTCAGCAGCTTTGAATCCAAAATATTCCTTTATATGAGTAGAAAGTCCTACTGTGTATTCCTATAAATTTTATGAACATTTTAAAGCAGAAATAGCACTTATTTGAAAGCAATTACTTGGTTTACTGATATTCACTACCTATGATACTCTATTGCAGCGGTTCTCAACCTGTGGGTCGCGACCCCTTTGGCGGTCGAACGATCCTTTCACAGGGGTCGCCTAAGACCATCCTGCATATCAGATATTTACATTACAATTCATAACAGTAGCAACATTACAGTTATGAAGTAGCAACGAAAATAATTTTATGGTTGGGTCACAACATGAGGAACTGTATTTAAAGGGCCAGAAGGTTGAGAACCACTGCTCTATTGGGAAGTATTCTGCCTTTATGAAATTCTAAAGGAAAATTCCATGACATACAACTTAGTGTAGCTGTATGAAAAGGGCTTGGCATCAGACAGAACAAAGTTTAATTCTAGTCTCTCACATGTTAAGAGTGTGTTTTTTTTAGTTTGGCAAGATACTTAAACTTCCAGAACTTGTAAAACCTTTTCATTTTTAAATCTATTTTTAATGCAAAACAGGTTTAAGAGGATGGTTTAATAACAATATGTGGTTGTGTATTGAAAGCATAAAGTCCATACAGTATAAAGAGTGACATGAATCTCAATGGAGTGTGTGCACCTGGGTGTGCACAGCCTGACAGCTACCGTTTCTGCCTTGGGAGGAGAGGACTGTGACAGGAGCAGGGGCTGCAGTGAGGAAAGGCGGGGCCTGTGGCATCATCTGGAATGCAGAAGTGGAAACAGAGGGAGCTAAACTGCTCTGTAAAATTAAGTTTAAAGAGAGAGGGGAAGGGTATCCTTTTGAGCTCAAGATGTTAATTTCATGTAAAAAATGATTTGGGGATTTCTGGAGGTGAGCTGAGAAATGGGAGTCCATGGACACTGAGTGTGGGGAACTAATGAGACACAGCAACGGAAGTAGGACATGGCCTATGGGATGGAGATGGTGGAAATTAGTGCCCCCCTCCCTGTGATGAAGTTCAGCGTTTGGACTTTACAATGATGTCTAATATCCCATTTGAGTGATTTTCTCAATGTATAATGTAACACTCTGCCACTTACCAAAGTGTGGTATTCAGCAAAGGCTTATCAACCACGAATTTCATGCTGGTCTTAAGCCTTAGGATTCAAGAGAAGGGGTTACGACCATTTGGGACAGGGAGAAGGGTCCAGAGAACTGGAGCACCAGGAATATACAGTGACGAGATAGCCAGGTGCTGTCGAAGAGGTCCAAGACACCTGGATCAAAAGTGAAGTGTCACAGACCACAAACAGGATGTGAAAGCAACCTTGGAAATTTCCTAGCAATAATTTTTTAAAAAAGAAGAAGATTTAATTTCTTACATTTACATCAGGGTGAGACTCATAATTTTGTACATGAAAAAGAAAGCTAACCCCAATTTCGGGAGGACATTTCAGCCATATAAAGTATTAGTAAATTTAAATTTAGAAAAATAGCAGGAGTTAGTTCAGAAGTAAGAAACTAAAGGAAAAAAAATCTGTAATTAAGCTGGCTTAATAGGCCTCATTTGGTGTTCCTTCAATTTTCTTTCAAGGATAATGAACCACCTATGAGGCAATTACATAGAAGAGGAAAGAAGAAAGAAACCAAATTATACTGAGCCCCTCCTGTGTGCCAGGCATCTTAGGTTATCTCATTTGGTTCTCAGATTTTTCCTACTGTTTGCACTTTAGAAATGAGACAACTGATGCTGTGAGAGGTAAAGCAACTGGCCTCAAGGAGTCATTCAGCGGTGGCTTATCGGGGCTGGGAACCTGGGTCCTTTGACTATCTCCTCCTTGCATGTTCCAAGTCTCATCGGCTAAATACCAACTTCCCACATCAGGAAGGGAGGCTGGTGCCTCACCCTCCCACGAGCACATAGATACTTGTAATCTATTATAATTGCTTCCAGAGAAGAGAGCCTAACTTCTTTCATGCAGCCTTAATTCTCTGGGAGCTACTAATATCATTATTATATGAAATGCAATAAATTTTTCAGTTTAAGCACAGTGCATCATTATTAGCAAACACCTCAGAAAAGAAACATGATTAATATCTGAATGTCGCATCATAGTGATCATATTTGTAGAATATTTACTAAGTGCCAGACACTGTGCTAATGCTTTCCATAGTTTAGATCATTAAATGCTCACAAAACTCATAAGGTCATTATTATTATTTTCCCCATTTTACACTGGAAAACATTGAATGTTAGAGGGGTTAAGTAATTTGTTGAAGGTCACACAACTAATAAGAGCCCCAGCCAGTCTGGCTCAGTGGATAGAGCGTCGGCCTGCAGAATGAAGGGTCTGAGGTTTATTTAATTCCTGTCAAGGGCACATACCCCCGTTGCAGGCTCCAGCCCTGGTTGGGGGCAAGCAGGAGGCAACCAATCAATGTGTTTCTCTCACATCAATGTTTCTCTCTGTCTCTCCCTCCCCCATCCACTCGCTCTAAAAATTAATGGAAAAAAATATCCTCAGGTGAGGATTAAAAACAAAAAAGAATTGTACACTTGAAATCTATATAACTTTTTAACCAATGTCACCCCAATAAGTTTAATTTTTTTTTAAAGTACTTAAATCATTTTGTGTAAGGTTTTATTTTCTTTGGGATTGTTAAAAACGACATTCCTGCACTGGCCAGTTTGGCTCAGTGGATAGGGCATCGGCTGGTGAACTGAAAGATCACAGATTCAATTCTGGTCAAGGGTACGCACCTGGTTGCAGGCTCAATCTCTAACCCTAGTTGAGGCATGTGCAGGAGACAACCAATCAATGTGTCTCTCTAATCTCCAGGTTTCTCTCTCTCTCTCTGACTCTCCCCCTCCCTTCCACTCTCTCTAAAATAAATGGAAAAAATATCCTTGGATGAGGATTGACAAGACAAAAACAAAACCACATTCCCTACAATATGTGAAGAATTAAAATGAGAGTAGAATGAACTATTCAAACATTATGCTGTCATAAAGTCACTTTTTAAAACCACTATTTTCCTTCCTTTTCCTGTCAACTAATCTCTTTACTCCAGGTTTTGTCTTTTAATAAAGAAAACAATAGTACTTTGTAAATAAAACCTATTTTTATAGTAAAATCAAATTATTTTGACTAAAAAAAGTAAAGGGAGATATCTGTAATATTACTCCTAACTACTCATGATTGTTTTTAAAAGTTAAGTTAAAAATGATGGATAGTGTACTTCCAGATATTTATCCTAATGAAATGATCAAATATGCAAAAAGATAAATACATTTTTTGATATTTCACATGGCATTTATATGTTAGTGTATAATTTTTAAAACTCAGCTGTCCAATCATAAGAAATTGGTTCACCCTGGCTGGTGTGGCTCAATGGATAGGGCGCCGGCCTGCGTACTGAAAGGTCCTGGGTTTGATTCCCAGTCAAGGGCACATGGTTGAGTTTCGGGCTTGATCCCCAGTGTGGGGCGTGCAGGAGGCAGCCGGTCCATGGTTCTCTCTCATCATTGATGTTTCTCTCTCTCTCTCTCTCCCTCTCCCTTCCTCTCTGAAATCAATAAAAAAATATATTAAAAAAAAAAAAGAAATTGGTTCAATAAATTTTTTGTGCATTCACCAATGGACTGCTTTGGATTCTTTAAAAGTGATGATATGGAATTACATTTACCAGTATGGCAATTTATTCACAGCATATTATTAATTAAAAATGAAATTTACAAATTATTGTACATAGTTTGAACTCACTTTTTAAAAATGTATTCAACAATATGTGCAGAAATATATCAAAATGGCTATATGTGAAAATAGAAATAGTAGTCATCTCTGGGTGGTCATATTGCATATCATTTTTATTTTTTTCCTACTTTTATGAAACATCTGATTTGTCTATAAATGCATATGATTTTGTTATAAAGAAACCATTTGATAATAATTAAGTAAAGCTATTTACATGTAGATCTATCTAAAATAATTTAATAACATCTTTCTTGTTAATATAAAAGGAAAGACACGGACAAATAAAACTTTCAAAGGTCTGCATGCCATAGTTTTAGTCCAATGATTAATATTAATTATAAATCAAGTATAAAATTATAAATTATAATAAAAATTAAAGAATCAACATCACCAAGTAGCTTGTATTTGATCCTGGCTGTGGTGCTGACTCTATGATGTAGAGTGAGTTATTTAACCTCATTTTTTTGAACTATAAGATGAAGACAATAATATTTGTACATATCTCTCAGTAACTGTGAGAATTAAATGATAAAAGAATGTAGGATACCCAGTCAACAAGTAAGATCAGTGATTATGGGGACGGGGTGATTTCTTGCTAGTTCACTGCTCCTCGACTACTCTTGACATGCTGTTAAGTGAGTGAATGAAGGACTGAACTAATTAAATTGGAGAGCAGGTAATAGGTAGCTATTTTAGATAACATAATCTCAACTTACATCCAGAGGCATTGAAAATTCAGCTTAAAGCAATCTTAAGAATCTACAATTTTCTGATAACAGATAGTGTAGGGATTCAGAAAAATAATCTATGTATGCCATTGGAACACTTCCTAGGAAGTTTAGGTTTTCAAAGGCTCTAAAATATCAATGTCTTTTTTTTCTCCCACACCTGAAAGGAAGAAGATAGTTAACACATATGTCTTCAGCAAAGTTGACCGGCATTTGAAAGTTGTTAATAATCATCAAGGATTTTGTTTTTCAGAGAAAAGAGATAATCGAAGAGGTGTCCCAACACATAACTGCTTGCTGCCTGATTAGGAAGCCTTTTTGAATGAGAAACATTTCAAAATGGAATTTCAATTTTAGTTAAAAGGAAAGTACCATTTCTAGGTGGCAGATTAAAAAATATGTGTGGGAGTTCCCTCTTATCTAATACATAT
The DNA here is from genome assembly GCF_028538775.1 of Myotis yumanensis. Classification (NCBI taxonomy): domain Eukaryota; kingdom Metazoa; phylum Chordata; class Mammalia; order Chiroptera; family Vespertilionidae; genus Myotis; species Myotis yumanensis. Next base: position 26,324,224 of record NW_027223759.1, on the reverse strand, counting down.
ACATTCCACTTCTAAGATGGAAAAATTAAGAAACCAATCATCAATGCCCCCTCCCCAGCAGAAATAGAGACAGAGGCAGAGAATGAAAATCAGAAATGCAGGCTCCATCTAAAGGGACACTGGACCTGTAACTCCTAGCTGTGATATATGGGAAATCACAGACAAATTCATTAAGGAAAAGCTAGGATGTGGGAAGAAGTTGTCAACTGTGCTGCAGATCTCAGACAAAGCTGACAGCAAAATTGCCTAAAGTGTTACCTACAACCCTTGAGTGGCAAATACTACAGGCTGGCTCACTTAGCAGCCATGCCAACCACTTTACCACCCTCCAACATAGAGTACAAAAGCAAAGTACTCAAGCACTCTCTTTCAGAATAAATATAAAACTATAAAAAAGGGGGAGAGGTGTATCAATCAGCAAGGCTATCAATGTTGAAAGCCTGAAAGTATATTGAAGAGGTTGATGGTTGAAAAAGGGAGGGAACTATATCCAGGAGGGGACTGCAGTGGAGGTGGCTGCTGTTCTGCTCTAGACACGGAAAGTCAACAGAGGGCAAAGGGGGAAACATGGGGCCTCAATACTCTGCTGTCTATTCATTGAGGTCTGCCTACTGGACAGCTTTCCCTGTTGACCCACCTGCACTTCCCCACAGGCAGGAGACAAAGGCTGTCACTGTGGGTTTGGGCCCCAGAGTGGAGTCCTCAGCTTCATGTTCAGCACCCCTCTTGCTCACACAGGGGTTGTCAGGAAGCTCCACCCATATTTACAGTTCAAAATCAGCCCATGGAACACAGATCTAGGCTCACTAAAGCAAAGACCAGTTACAGAAAGAGCACCTGCCATATGGAATAAACAACACAAGCCAATGCAAAGTAAATGCCAAATGAAACATGGCAGCAACGTTGGAGAGCAGGTACAGGAACACACAACGTGGTGCCTGTGATACTCCAGCACCCGTCACCGGCAAAGCTGCTAAGGTTGGCAAGCCTAACTGTAACATTTATTGGTTCAATCCATGGGATTCTTGTTTGTTCAATTTGAGGTATAAATAGATCAACTATTAACTCCCACACTGTATATGCATAAAAATCTGACAACATCTCAAGTTATAATCTAAATTCTCTCAACCCATGTAAAAGTTCTAGAAGTCACCAATTGCAGAAAGAAAGCAAAAGAAAAATGACATATAAGACTTGTGTTCCACTTCCCTAAATTTCCTTGAAATTTTAACTATTGCAAATGGGAAAATGATTTCTTATAACTTTTTATTCTGAAACTAGAGGTCCGGTGCATGAAATTCATGCATGGTAGGGTCCCTAGGCCTGGCTGGCGATAAGGGCCAATCAGGGCCTCCCTTCTCCTGGATGCTGGGACCTTCTTTCGTTCCGCGCCACCCCCTGGTGATCAGCACACATCATAGCTAGCGGTCAAACTCCAGGTCAGTTGAACTCCTGAGGGGACAATTTGCATATTAGTCTTTTATTATATAGGATAGTCATAGAGTCAGAGGAATTTGCACACACACACTTGTCCTTATATCAGAAAAATAAAAATTTATCTTTTCACAAAAATGTGCAGGAAGAAAATGATTTAAAAAGTGAATTCCTATTCACGTGGAGGAAGCCTAAAAGGCCATTAACTTGGTCTAAACAAGCTTCCAAAGAACATGGCATCCATGCAAGAGAAAAATAAAAGATCGAAAGGACAGTTGAAGTACTGAGGAAGAAATCACTAGGAAATTGTTAAAAAGTAATAATAATATGAAGTGATATGAAAAAATAGCAAATAAAGTTTCAAAACATATAATAGAGAACTGAAATGCATAAATATGACACAATATATATTTATATACTGTATATTAGGCCCCTAGAACCATAAGAAATGCAAAAAAATTCACTGTTAATAACTCATTCTTAAATTGTCCCCCTCCTTAAAAATCAAATTGCCCCCTATGGGGTGTGTACCCCATGTTGAGAACCACTGATCTCGACCTTGGCTGAGTTGAGTGGGGCAGCCTGTTTTTCTGAGTTTGAACGCAGTGTATTGAACATTTTCTGAACTGCTGCCTGGAAAAAAAGCCGCTGAGAATGGAATGATCAGATCTGTGTCTTTTTTCTCACTTGGAAGAGCTTTAGGTTCCAGCCTGGCTTACTTCTTGGCTGGTTCAGCCACCAAGCTGTGATTCGTGCTTCACAGACTAGTAAACAGTCCTAATATTGCAGGCAGGTAAAGCATTTTTAAGGTCTCTCATCCAAACCACCATCTAATATTTAAATTCCCAACATAATATAAGGCAGATCCTAGGAACCTCAGTCCTTCTTTGCCTTGTGTTACAGCATCTCCAGAAATCATGTTTCTGAGCAGAGGGGCAATTCATGGGAAGTGATTCCATTGTTGAACCACCAACGAATTTCCTTTCTATGTTGGACCAATACTGTTTGCAATGAGAGACAAAAAATTTCACTTGCATCCCAGTGGAAATACATTTAATAGGCCGAAGGAGGAAGAAAGATACATTTCTTGAAGTCAAACAGTTTCCACTGATTTTATTAACAAAGTAAAGATTATCTAGCTGGATCCTTGTTTGCTATGCTTGTGTCTGAATGTAAACACATTCACAGAATGGCCCTGGGCTGATGCGGTAACCCTTGAGAATTCAGATACAGCTGCCCTAAGTCCCAAATCATGCAATATACTAGATGGGAAAGAAGACACAGATTCACAAGAAATGACTGAATGCCTACGCTGCTCAGGCCCTGTGATAAATGCAGGTGATTCACATTGGTGACCAGAACAGATGAAAATTGTCCTGTTGCAGATTAGACAGGGTTCGACGTAGAGGGTTCAGGATGTATGGGAACAGAAGCACACAGTGCTTTCAGAGTGTGGCGAAGGGGCATGACTACGAGTTAAGCAACTGAAATCTTCCTGGAGGCTATGACATGGGAGATGAATAGGAAATGTCCAGGTGGAGAGACTCGGGGGAGGGAGAGTGCATTTCAGGCAGAGGGTGTAGAAGGTACAATCACATCTCAATGGAGTGGCATTTTAAGGACTTGCAAATACATAGCCTGGAGCAGCCTTTGCACAGCCTGAGAGCCTGAGAGGAAGGTAGAGGAAAGCAGGATGCAGAAAGCACGGGCAGCCTGTGAGGCTGGTGAGAGGAGCTCCTTCATTCATCTGAGCAGAACTGTTACCCAAGGAAGGGGGGCTGTTATTTTTACCATTTTTCTTAAATATATCTTTAGTGTTTTTTTTAAATGATTCATATTTACTGAAAAGAATCCAAACAAGATAAAATATTGTTAGATTGTTAATTTTTAGACTTAAAAACCAAAGACTTAAAGGATGGAAAAAATTCACTGGTCAAATTTGTTCAAGGCAAAATCCCTTGGGACTCTGTGCTCTCCCTGAACTCTGCATGCACTTGCACAGCCCCAGTGCACTTCTTATCCGCCTCCACATCACATCTCTGACCCCACCTTCCTCAGCACCAGCCCCTCCACCCTTCAGGATCAGTTGCTCCTTTCTATGCACTCCCAAGCACTTTACACATTGTTATTAATTAACATAAATATAATAGTAATAATGGTAAGAATAATTATTATACTGGTAATTAGTACCATTTAATTATTTATAATTATAGTTATTGGGCTAATATAATAATTAAATTATTTAATTAACAATATTAATATTAGTATTACGCATTATTATAATGAACATTTTGTTGTCTTGGTATGTCTGCTTTCACTGGTAGGCTGAGTTCTTAAAGAGTTTGTATGTATCAGTTCTAAGTCTCTGTTCAATTTCTCATTCATTTATTCATTTTTTAAAAATATATATTTTTATTGATTTTAGAGAGGAAGGGAAAGAGAGAGAGAGATAGAAACATCAATGATGAGAGACTCATCAACCAGTTGCCTCCTGCACATCTTGTACTGGAGATCGAGCCTACAACCCTGGCATGTGCCCTGACTGGGAAGAGAACCGTAACCTCTTGGTTCATAGGTCGACACTCAACCATTGAGCCACACCAACCTGGCTCATTTGTTAATTTGATAAATGTTTATTGAGAGCCTACTATGTCCCAGCAAAGGCTCAGTTCAGGCTATGAGGTTAAAAATGTAACGCACAGGGTTATTGTGCAGATTAAATAAGTTAATCTTCCACATCACTGGCATCCAATAAGTATTAAGCAACCCCCTCCCTTTTTTGGTTAAGGAATCCTGAAAACCATCAAAGAAAATAAAGTCAGAGAACATAACATAGAGAGAAGATTTTCCAAGTATAATGAAGCACGGAGCAACAATAACTAATGTACTTTAACCTTTCATTGTGCATATAAAATGAAATCTCCCCAGGTGCTGCCTTCTCAATTTGGTCTTTATTTAATTGCACATTATTCCAGAGCCTCCTCTGTCTTCTCTGCAGTGCTTTGCCCTGGATCCAATATGCATTTGGATTGGACTAAGTAAATATCTTAAAATTAAATTGACACCACAGACACACACACACACACACACACACACACACACACACACACAGTCTCTATTTTGCAATGTGTGTATAATCATTAATTTAATTAAGAACACTGTGAAGAAGTTATATTCCTCCCATTTAATTATCCTGGGTTTATAATCCTCAGTCTAGGAAATCCGAAGATGGAAGTCCTCGTGTTGGCCTAATCAATAGCTAATGAAGATTTAAATTAAGGCTTTGCTTCCTGGTTTCCTTTCCTTAAATGAGACACCAGGCCATTCTTCCAGTTGATGGCTAATTTATTAAGAAAGTAATTTAAAGGACTTCACAATTCCTATTGTCCTCTGATAAGCACATATTACATTACAGAAGTAGAACTTAGATACTTAATATAATAACAATAGATCATCTTAAAAATTAGTATCCTGAGAAACAAGAATAGATTTTATAAGTTGCAAAAAAAAATCCCTTTAGTAAAATAAAGTGAGTATATATATAAATAGATTGGTTACTTTCAACCTTCTAAAATAGCTGAAGATTTTAGGTAGCTGGTTATTTTTTATTTTGTCTGGATTTTTGTTTGTTGTTTTTAGCTTTTATGCTGTGACCACATTAGTAAGATATTCTACTATTCTACTGGGGACAAAATGAGCATGTTTTATGATATATTTTAATCAAAACTTTGCTGAGTTCATTATAAAGCAAATGCACCCAGGGTAAGCTGGTGCACACAGTAAACCTGCAATGTATTGAGTACTAATAACGACTATTGAACATTAGAGCTAATGGTAACCTCCATATGGACTCTAGCTCAGATATTGCCAAGGGTGACCCTATGATATCTATCCTGCCAATACAGAGTTCTACAAGAATTTCACTTAGTTTCAAAACTTAAATTTTTAAGATTTCACATTTAAAAATCCAGATTTATAGCTTGTATTGAAAAATAGGTAGGTTTAGTAACACAACACCTAGATTCCTGAACAATCACTTTTGGCTGGAGCTGAGTGGTAGCTACCCTTTTTAGATGGTATCTAACACCATCTTCTTTCCCTCATTTACTTTTCCTTCATGCCTGGAAGGCAATCTGAATTTGGAACGCAGCCCTATCCTAACACCCTCATGTTGCAGAGAATTCATCCAGAGTAAATAGAGCAAATTAGTTCTATGGCCCTGATTCTGCTGCACAGTAGAGAACCTCAAATCTCAGCAGCACACAACAATGAGCATTTGTTTTGCTCACATGTCTAGGAGTCAGCTGGGTTCAGCTATGCTAGGCTGGGTTCTTCTGGGGTTGGGGTGGCTTGGCTTTGCTCCACATGTTCTCATTCTACTCCACCATTGGCAGATTAGATAGACAGCTTCTACTCATGGCAATGACAGAAATGGAAAGAGCAAGGGACCACACAAGCCCTCTTAATGTCTAGGTTCATAGCTAATGTGTCTTCATGTCTGTCTCTTTCATGTGGACAAAGCAAGTCACATGGCTAAGCTAAAGTCAAGGAATGGGGAAATACACACTGCCCCTTTAATGGAGGGTACTTCAAAATCACAGCTTGAATGGGAGCAGGGATAAGGTTAAATAATTAAAGCCCGTAACCACTGCAGAGGTATTCAGTCACCCATGGCACACACTCCATCAAGCCCAACTTCACTCATTCACTTTTCATTTCTGCCCGGAGCTGTCATATTTGGAAACTGCTGGTCTAATCTTACAATAGAGACAAGGAAACCTGTCCAGAGGCCTGAGAAGAATCTGACTCCTAGCCCAGTGTTCTTTACTTTTCAGTTTGACAATGAAGCACTATTATCTTACCTGTGTGAAATAAAATAAGCACTCATAGTTTTTGCCAATAGAATTTCAGACTTCTAAAGAGATTTATTAGAGCTTGAAAGGCAAAATAGAACATAATGCAAACCACTCATTAAAATCAACCCTAAATTCTCAGAGCAATCTGTTCCTTAATAATTCTCAGAGTCTAATTGCACCTTGTATAATTCATATATAAATAGGGCACTAGAGACTTCCATTAGGAAAGCAAGAGCCTCTCACAAATTAGGCAATGTTATTTACTTTAGTCTGGAACAACTCAGCAGGCTTCCATTTACTTTCAGAATGATATTTTTCCTTGTTCTCTAAGACTTGATACGTAAAAAAAACCCTTTATACTCCAAAAGCTAATGAACCATTACAACTTTAATAAATGGAGAAAAGAAAAATAAAGCTTAGTAAATGAATTTCAACGTTCTCATCCACAAGTGACCTTTGGGATTCCTTAATCCATACAAGGGAAGTAAGCTCCAGTCATTTTTTCTGTACCCAGAGGCTCCCCAAAGCCCTGCTTCCTCTCCTGAAGAGCTGGTGAGCGGAACACCAAAGGCAGCAATCTGAAAGACCCGAGAGCTCTGATTCCTGAGCCTAGACCCAGTCCCAAACACCCAGCTCCAGTGTCTTCCTAGGATCCAACCTTTGTAGCTTTGGCTTCCCAGGGGCACTGTTTTCAGGTCAAATCTACCTCCCACCCCATAAAATGAAGAAGCACCAATGTGAAAATCAGAAACCTTGAAGGTGTTAGCAGTTTAAAACATCCAAAAGATCCCCCAGATACCCCTAGTTTAGCCCTAGCTGGTGTGGCTCAGTTGATAGAGTGTCAGCCTGTGGAATGAAGGGTTCCAGGGTTTAATTCTGGTCAATGGCACATGCCCGGGTTGCAGGCTCACTCCCCAAAGGGAGGCATGCAGGAGGCAGCTGATCAATGATTCTCTCATCATTGATGTTTTTATCTTTTTCTCCCTCTCCCTTCCTGTCTGAAATCAATAAAAATATATTTAAAAAATAACTGACTTGGGGTCAGTTCTTTGAAAACAAAACAAAACACCCCCAGTTTAAAAGTTCACAATATCAACCCTCACCTCCACCCCACACACAGACACACAGTGTCCAAATCCTTTCAATCCTTTGAACTTTGACCTTACCCCGGCTTATATTGTTTTCTTTCCTCCCCTCCTTCCAAGTGCAGAGTAAACTATTTTTCTTTCTCTAAAAACTTTCCAGTCTGTGGTATAAATATTTTGTTGACACCTTTGCTGGTTGATGTCTTTCCGAGTTGGGTGGTGTTATGCTGCCTCCTTGGCCCTGGCTCATACCTTTATCTGCTCTGAGTTCTTCCTATTCATCACGACCCTTCCCCAAGGAGACTGAAGTGAATGAAGATGCAAAGTTTACCTGCCAAAGGGATATGAAAGAATTCCATCAAGAGTGCCTCCAGAATTTCTGCATATCTGGCAGGGATGGGAAACAGAAATTATAGATAAAGCACTTTCTTCTGTGCTTTCATGAATTTAATGTCCCTTAAACTACACAACCATGCTAAAAGTTTGTGCCTTCAGTTTGTAGAGGGGAGGCGCTCATAGTTGAGAGAGTTGAAGTCACCTTTTCAAGGTCACACATTTGGTAACTAGAACATCTGGGGGCGGGTTGAGGGACCATTGGAAGAATTGTACCTCTGCAAGGCCCCTTAGTACTTGATGAAATACTCTAAACATAACTTCGTTTAAGTTTTCTTTCTAGTGCCTGTAAATTTATGTTGGGAATAAAATCTTCTTCACAAAAGGTTGATTTTGCCATTACAAACTTACATGTTTGTTTTTCAGAGATGGTTTGTGAACATATTTTAAAGATATTTTGTAAAATATTAATGCTGCCAGGCTGTACTTTTCTTCAAGAATTCTTTCGGACAAATTGACTGGTGCCAAGAAGCATAGAATCCAAGGGCAGAATATGTTTCCAATGTCTTGGTTTGCATAATTCCAGATGTTGTGCCAAGGAGTATAAAACCTTTTTCCTCATCCTACTGTGAGAGAGCTAGACAGAAGGAGGTGTTGAGAAGGTGTGTGTTCAGGGTGCAGGAAGACCTGCCACATAGCACGTGCTATCTTTTAGATCCCCAGTTGTTCTTCAGCTATCACTTGACCGGGATAAACATGGTCAAGCTCTACTAGGCATAGTTGCAGTAAAGCTTTATATTTCCTTCTCCTACTTTTCTTCTCCCACTAAGGATTAAAAATATACTTTTTTACGAGTGATTTGTCCTAGTTCTTTTTAAAAAATATATATTTTTATTGATTTCATAAAGGAAGGGAGCGGGAAAGAGGGATAAAACCATCAATGATGAGAGAGAATCATTGATTGGCTGCCTCCTGCACACCCCCTATTGGGGATCGAGCCCACCACTCAGACATATGCCCTGACCAGGAATTGAACTGTGACTTCCTGGTTCATAGGTTGATGCTCAACCACTGAGCCACCATAGCCAGGCCTAGTTTTTGATCTAATGGAGAATCTACTCTAAAATCTAACCTCATATTTCTTATAGTTATTTGAGACACCTTATAAACATCTTTGCACTACATGAACACAATAAACAGGTTGACTAATAAAAATGGAAACATCATAGTCATGACCTTGTGTAATTCTCTCTCCTTGAGTGTGGACCGGCCCAGTTATTTGATTCTAATAGAATATAGCAAAGATGATGGAATGTTACTTTCATAATTACATGGCACAAGATAGTGACTTCTACCTTGCTTGTAGATTCTCTCCCTTTTTGGCTTTGATGAAGCAAAAAGTCATAGCAAGGAATCAATAATTGTCGAGGAATTGAGGCCCCCAGTCCAACCTCCTGCAAGAACCTGAGTTCTGCCAACAATCATATAAGCTTGGAATTACATCTTATCATAGTATAGCTTTGCAATGAGACCCCAATCCTCACGACATCTTGATTGCAGCATTATAAGAGATTCTGACTCTGAGGCACCCAGATAAACTAAGCCGGGGTCCCTGACTCACAGAAAGTATGAGATAATAAGTGTGTGCTATTTTAATCCAGCAAAAAAGAGGGTACTTTTTACACACAACAATAAATAAATAATACAGCTAACCTTAAACACAAAGGGAATATCAAATACCCCTTGAACCATGATGTAGTTTAACTTTCTATAATACTCCTGAGAAGAAAAATAAAATTGGTGGAATTCAGTAATTTCAGAAAAATGGAGACACATGGATAAGGAAGAAATGTTTTAAAGACTGTCAGTATTTTAAAAATGGATTATGACAGCAGCAATGAATGGCTTCAAAACTTTGATATAAAACCACTATTTGGACATGAAAATGCATTTGGACAATGCAATGAATTTTGACACCAACCAAATGCCAATTACTTTGAAGTGATGTTAATGGATCTCTGATGTAAATTTTTTCTGATCATAATGTAGGCAAAAATAAACCTAACCCAGACACTTCTTAAAAATAGAGAAAAAGAATTTCCTTCCATTTCATTGTATCACAACCTAGAATTTCTACTCCTTCTTAAATTTAAAATAAGAGCATAGATAAAAAAATCACTTATGATTAGTAACCTATATAAATCAGATGAACAAACCCAAAGAAGATTCCTGAATTCTTACCTATGGATTCAACAGATGGTGTGCTAGTGCTGGCTTTGTACCACCAAGTGAGAGACAATTCTACATGTCTATTTTCAATTTTAGTGTCCTTTTGGTAGCTTGAATTTGTCCATAAAAAAAAGACGATGTGAAAGGCAAAGCAGAGGAAGAGAAAGAGATAGGATCCTCCATAATATTGTTAAGTAAAACCTGGAAACTGTTTTATTTAACTGTGTAAACCTTCATCTAGTTACTGAAACAAAAAAACTCATTTTTATTGTTTTTGAAAATTTGAGTTGGATTTTCTGTGTCTTAAACCAAATACATCTCAACTGATGCATATTTGGGGTAAAAAAGTAAAGATCTACTCAGCTTTTTTGATAAACCATTATCAGCTCTGTGCAGCTTCTCTCACTAATTGCCTATTACAGGATAGTAAGTTCATTCTAGTTCAGAGTTTTAGTTGGAAACATGAAGAATACATATAAAATGATAGAATCAAAGTTGTTTCCCAAGAAAAAGATGTAATTCCTTAGAATTTAAAAGTAATATAATATTAGTTTGCATGGATATTTAACAATTTTTTCTTTGTTCTTGATAAAGTTGTATCAATACTCTCAAGCAAACAATTTTTTTAAAAATCACCACTGGACAAAAGGATCAAATCAACTATAGCTGTAATCCCATTTTATAAATGCCAACATGATTAGTGACTGTCACTGTTATTTAACTGGCAAAAGAGTGAACAAGCCAACTTTCCTCCAAGTGGAGACAAGGGGTCGAAACTTCTTATTAGGGAGTTCAATAAAACCAAAGAAAAAATTGAAAATAATTTTAGAATATATTATCTAATTTAAAAAATAATACCCAAGCATTTGGGCTGCCCACAAAGCTATAAATATAACCCATGGAAATCCCCGCACAAAAGATATCTATCTTCTAAACTCTTTGACCAATGAATTTTACTTTATAAAATAGAAAGGGTCTTTGTAAATGTAACTCAATTAAGGATTCATGAGATTGGAAGATTATTCTGGATTATTTGGGTGGTCCCTAAATGCTATCACACTGTTCTTATAAGGAGACTAGAGGCCCTGTGCACAAAAATTTGTGCACTCGGGGGTGTCCCTCAGCCCGGCCTATGCCCTCTCACAGTCTGGGACCCCTCGGAGGATGTCTACCTGCTGGCTTAGGCCCGCTCCCTGGGGGATCGGGCCCAAGCTGGCAGTCAGACATCCCTCTATCAGCCTGGCAGTCATTGGGGGATGTCCACTTGCCAGCAGGGAGCAGACCTAAGCTGCAGTCAACATCCTTAGTGCTGCTGAGGAGGCAGGAGAGGCTCCCGCCACCACCGTTGTGCTGGCAGCCATCAGCCTGGCTTGTGGCTGAGCAGAGCTCCCCCTGTGAGAGCACACTGACCACAGGGGGCAGCTCCTGCATTGAGAATCTGCCCCCTAGTGGTCAGTGTATGTCATAGTGACCAGTCATTCCCAGTCATTCTGCTGTTAGGGTCAATTTGCATATTACCCTTTTACTATATAGAATAGAGGCCTGGTGCACAGGTGGGGGCCAACTGGTTTGCCCTGAAGGGTGTCCTGGATCAGGGTGGGGGACCCGCTAGGGTGTCTGGCCAGCCTGGGTGAGGGGCTGATGGCTGTTTTCAGGTTGGTCAAGCCCCCCAGTGGGGACCCTCACCCCATGGGGGTCTGGCCAGCCTGGGTGAGGGGCTGATGGCTGTTTTCAGACTGACCGAGCCCCCTGGCGATGAAAGCTCCCAGCCTTTCCTTTTTTTGTTTATTTTTTATTCACTCCAGCTCCGTGGCCATGGCAACTGGAAGCAAGTATCTGGGGTTTATTTACCTTCTATAATTAAAACTTTTTTGCCTTGAGAGGAGGCAGCAGCCGGCCCGGAAGATTGGGTTCTTCCATCATTGAAGCAACCAAGCCTCCTGTTGCTCCAGCTCCGTGGCTGCCTGCCGCCATTGGTTGGGTTAATTTGCATATAGCTGCTCTGATTGGCTGGTGGGCGTGGCTTAAGGCATAGCAAAGGTATAGTCAATTTGCATGTTTGTCTATTATTAGGTAAGATTTTAGACAGAAAGGGAGAGGAGACAGTGATATAAAGATAAAGCAGGGAGACTGTTGATGATCTGCACTCCTGGCCTTGGAGATGGAAGAAGAGGGAGAGCATGAGCCAAGGGAAGCAAGAAATGCAGCGCTAGAAACTGAGAAAGGCAAGAGAGTGTAGCCCTACCAACACCTTAATTTCAGCCGAGTGAAACTGACTGAATGTTTCACCTCCAAAACTGAAAACAGATAAATGTGTGTTGTTTTTAGCAAAACTAGAAACCACATTAAGCATGTGGTAAAACAGCTACAGGAAACCAACAGACTTATAAAAATAAAAGTTTCCAAATAAGTTTTTTTTTCTGAAGGCATACTTTTACTACACTTTGATATTGACAGGATGTTACTCTTTAAGATTATCATGAAATGAGTTGTATTTTATCAAAAGAGATCATTAATCCCATGGTCGGGCAGAGATGCAAAGAATTTCTTAAAAACAAATATGCTTTGTAATTCTTTTTCTGTTGTATAATTAGAATATCAGTAAGCAAAATCAACTGTAGAGGAGAAATAATAAAAGGTTTGGGGTATGCTGTTCTAAAACCTTGAAAATATATCTTCATGTATTAGCAACATCTACCTCAACTGGAGTTTAAGCAGCAATGGATCAGAACATGATTTCTCCAAAACTATCTTTCCATGTATTCATTCTTCATTGGTGGTACTTGACAAAGAAATACATGAACTATCAATTTTAGAATATTGCTAATTTTTACTTTTAAAGCACATTGGTAAATAGCTTAAATATGCCTTTAATTATTCATTTACTTTCAAAGGCCAGTGTCCAGCTATCATTCTTAAAATTATTGAATTCTGAAAGTCAAGAACATGTTCGCCCATGTCCCTGGTTTTGCAGTTTGACAGCAGCTGTTTTGCAGGTGGTGCCGAATTCTGATTTCAGACTCCCAAGAAACAGAATAAAAGATACAGGGCATCCCCAACTCTGTAGGAGACCAACCCAGGTTCCACTATGATACACTCTCCCAACACTTGATAATTCTCCTTGACTCTTGCCACAATTATAACCCATAATCATTGTGTAATTCCTTATAGGATGTCTTTCTCCCTCAACTACGGTGGGTTCCAGGAAAGGAGGATATATATCTATCTATCTTATGTTCCTCTGTTTCCAGTGCCTAACATTGCCTGGCTCATAACATGTATCTGTTGAATGAATGGATACAATAAATGTATGAGGTCATTGTTTCTTATTGAGCTCACTAAGTTATATATGCCTAGTATTTCTCATGTTAGTTATTGCATAAATAAGGATGAAAAATCTGAATTTGGTACAAGCCCCATTTGTATATGCTAACCTTAATAATACATTTTAATTATTTTTTTATTTTTTGAGTATTATGAGAAGGATAACGTTAGAAATATTGGGAGTAGGTATTTAATACATTATCAGCAAAACATTACATGACATAGAGAATATAGCATCAATATTCAGTCCTGTTACTATTATGTTCAATTAAGAATGTATGTACCATATAGGGATTTTTCTCTCAAAGAACTTACACCTGTATTATATCATAATACATGAAAATTATACGACCTTTTCCTCAGATATATTAAAAGAATAAATTATTTTATCTGCCTTTAAGATATGTAAAATAAGCTCCCAATATAAAATATTTTCAAATTATCATAGTCAAACTCCAATCATGACTATGTATATTTCTTCAATAACCATTCCATAAACGTACATTGGATAAACATGATACATAAGGATGTTACAAAGAGAAATGACATCATTCCTGCCACAAAAATGAAAATTATTCAAGGTGGAAGTGGTTAAGAAAACACCCCAAGAGGTACTATCCATCTCTCCCACACCCCGCCCCATCTCTCCCCACATGTCCCACCAACCTCTCCCTACTGCTAAATAAGCAGGGTCTGTTGGTCTGGTCCTGGAAGGATCAAAGAAAAAGATGACTTGGGCTGCAATTTGAATAACGGTTGGAAGTGAGATAAACAGAGAGGAAATTCCAAGCCAAGGAAATGACTTTGAAAGAAGCTGCAATTATCTCTACGTGTGTGTAGGTCTTTATTAATTACTAGAGGTCCAATGCACAAAATTTGTGTGTGGGTGGGGTTCATAGGCCTGGCCAGCGATCAGAGCCTATTGGGCCGTCTCACCCAGTCCCGACTGGGGCCGGGCTGACTGAGGCCTGCTGGACAGTGCCTGCCAGATAAGGGGATTGAGGGGGGGAAGTTGGCTGCAGGGTATATTGGAATAAACACTGGACCAAAAGCATATCTGAATAGTACCCTTACTCTTACACAAAATAGTTTTGTCACTAACTAGCTGATCTGATAAACAACACAGAGCTTCTGGGTTTTCACTTCCCCTCCTGTAAACAACAATGCCAACAATATAAAGAAAAGATAAACAAACAAACCTGATTTAGATAATTTCCATGACCACATCCAGCTTTGAATATCTGAACTTCCTTAATCCACTTATACCCAGTAATTTTTACCAGCTCACTAAGCATCTGTATATCAGCCACTCTATCCCTGCCTAAAATGTGAATCTAACCAGAAAATACATATCCAACAATTGAACTAAAGTCTATTAAGTAGATTTACATACTAAACAACAACTGTGGCCTTTATGGGTAAACTTCATCAAACTGATCAACATTGGTTGGATACATTTTATCGTCAATGACAGCTGAAAAGGGTAGCAGAAGCCTTGTTTGTGTCTTTATGGAATATTGTTGTTGAGCTTCAAGAATCATGCTCATATGTTGTCAAGTAGCTCCATCCAAGCATTTCTTCAACAGAAGACAGACTAAAAAGGCCTCTTGTTAACGTGAATTGGGAGCTTTCTGCACGTGACGATGCCAATGGTACCCTTTAAAAATATACTAAAAGTATTTTGACTTTATTAAGATTTTTTAGAATAGTTGCATAATAATCCCCACTTGCTTTTAATATTTCTACAAATAGCTATTTTTAGACCTTTTTTGTTCCTTTAGCAAATAAACAAGGAGAAAGGGGACAATGTTTATGATTAGTTCAGAACAGAAACATTTTAAAGCCTACATATGAGAAATTGCTAAAAGATATAGCTATGAAAAACCCAAATCTAGCTGCGTTAATAAATTATAATGATCATGTGGGGAAGAACAAAAGCCCACTGGCTTTCATTTGAATGAAGACATCCTTAACACTGTCAATCTACCATTTTTGTTGTGGGCTTTGGGAAAGTGCGCACGATTTGCATTGCTTTCCTCCCTCTCTTTGACTTATCCCTTTTCAAAAACTGAGCTCTGGGCAATGCAGTTACATTTCTACTTCACTTCCTTTTACCTCAGCAACAGCAGAGAGAAGCAGAGCATAGGCACAGGAAGTGGGTTAGGGCAAATTCAAGTGCACACCAAAACCACATGCCTGAGAAAGCACTCTGACAATGTAGATAAAGTTGCTAAAAGAAAAAAATCCTGGAAATAAAATAGTGTCTTTACATCATTAGATCCACCCAAAACATGTTTTCTGCCTACCTAATCAGGGTATGGAATTAAGGCTTTGAAAAATTCAACAAGCCTAGACTAAATATTGATATATTTCTTTGTAGGGTGGCCTATTAAGGAAAGAAAACACATCCTATATCTTTTATGGGAAATAGTCACTTGATATTTGGTGTAATGTTCTCGGAACTAGATGAAGAAAATGACAGTTGTGCCATCACTTCTGGTCACTATTAGCAATGTGCAATAGTAAAACAAATCATATAGACATAATATTGACAAAAGAATCATATGCAGAATATATAAATGAGATTTTAAAATCAGTAAGGGAAAGACTGAGAACCCAATTTAAAAGAGACAAAAAATATGAGTAGATTTCTTTCCTTTTTTTTCCATTCAGAGTTTCTCTTTTAGGAATTTGCCTATTTGGGGTATTTTCTTGTCGGTCGAAATCTTTATATATAATAGATTTTTGCCTTTATGGTTCATTTCTATTATAAATATTTACCCAATTATATAACTTGCCCATTGACTTTTTTACTAATTTTTTGCCATAATGAAGATTTAAGTTCTTATGTATTTAAATATTATTATTTTTATTACATAATATATGAGATTCTTCTCTTGATCAAGAGAGGATCAAACCCTATCGATAAAAAAATGAACAATAAGACATAGTCAAACTAATTAAACTCAACACCAGTTCTTTCAAGAGACCAATATAACAGATAATCCTCCATTGAGGACCCAATTAAAGAAAAAAAAGAGGAAGCAAAAAATTCAACATTAAAAATAAGAAAACCCTTTAGATAAAAAGAAACAAATTAAATGTCAGTAAGAAGAAACAAGACATGTAGGATGACTGACTTGGTTTCCTCAATAAGTCAATGTCATCATCAAAAATTGGAGAGGGAAATGGTTTTAGAATAAAAACTAAGGAGACATGACAAGCAAATCAATGTGTCTTTTGTGGTTAAATTCTGGATTCATCAAGTCAGTTATAAAAGAGAAATCATTTTGGAAATAACTGGTGAAATTTAAATATGAACTAGGTAGTAAAAGTTATTAGAGATTTTTGTTAATTGAGTTCAGGATGTTATAAAAGTACTACAGTTATGTAAGAAAATGTTCTTACACTTCAGAAATAAATGCTGAATTATTTAGAGATAAAAGTCATGATTTCTCTAATTTAAAATTATTAAATATAGCAGTTATATGGGTATTTTTGATACTTTTAAGGCATGTTAAAATCTTTATGATAAAATTAAAAAGAATATATGATAATGCGGTAAATATGTAAGGCATTGCTGTGTACAATTCTAAGACAAATATTTCTGAACTCTGAAAAAAATTGATGCTACTCTTAGCAAAATATAAATTGCTAAGGATTAAAAGAAGATGTATACATCTTGAATAGACCAATTTCTACAGCAGAGATTATCTCACTCATGTATATAGATGCAAAAATGCTCAAGAAAATATTAGAAAATTGGCTTTATTTTTATGTTGCTATTTTTTAAAAGTAAAAGCAATAATCCTATATAGCAAAAAGTAATATGCAAATTGTCCCCTTGGGAGTTCTACTGGGAGTTTGACCACTCGCTATGACGTGCGCTGACCACCAGGGTGCGGTACGGAACAAAGAAAGGCCTCAGACTGCAGCCAACAGCTGGGGGAAGGAAGGCCCCGATGGCTCTGATTGCCCACCAGGCCTAGGGACTCTACGTGCACCCGGCCTCTAGTGATCTTATAATTTGTTATATGTCAAGATGGATTTCTGCGAGAACAGTGGATGTCTAGAGTCATCAACACACTGAAGAAGAGGAGGAGAAAATGGAAATGCCTAGAAGAGCAAAGTACAAGCATTTAATTATGCATGTAAGAAATTGAAAAGTTGAATTCCCTAAGGCCAGATTCCAAATTAAATCCATAGCAGAATAGAGAACCCAGAGACTAGTTTCCAATGGGAACTGTTCTTGTCATTCAACCATGTGCCTCTCTTTGAGATATGCCCCCTGCCTCACCTATGGGGACTCTTGTGGACTAACAGTAATAGATCCACTGCATGTGGACTGGGGACAAAATATACAGCCTAGCAGAGTTACCCATCTACACTAATAAAAGAGAAACATGCAAATTAGTGTCACTCCGCTACCCTTCCCATTGGCTAATCAGGGCGATATGCAAATTAACTGCCAGCCAAGATGGCGGCCGGCAGTCAGGCAGCTTGAAGCTAACAGGAGGCTTGCTTGCTCCAGTGACAGAGGAAGCCAACGTTCCCCGCCTGCTGCTGCCGGCCTCTGAGCTTGCAGTTTGAAACATTGTTACAAATATAGAAGCTAAACAAAACCCCAGAAACCTGCTTTCAGCCAGCCGGGATCTCAGAGCTGGAGTTGAAACAGTGTTTCGATTATAGAACCCAAACAAACCAGATACGTGCTTTCAGCAGCCGAGGCCTCAGAGCTGGAGCCAAGCCTCAGAGCTAAAGCTGGCCAGAATAAAAAAGAAAAAAAAAGAAAAAAAGGACAGGTTAGGAGCTTCAGTCACCCGCCAGCCTGAAAACGGCCCTCAGCCCCTCACCCAGACTGGCCAGGTACCCCAGTGGGGACCCCCACCCTGAAGGGTGTGTGACAAGCTGCAAACAGCCATCATCCTCTCATCCAGGCTGGCCAGGCACCCCAGTGGGGACCCCCACCCTGATCCAGGACACCCTTCAGGGCAAATCAGCCAGCCCCCACCCGTGCACCAGGCCTCTATCCTATATAGTAAAAGGGTAATATGCCTCCCAGCACCGGGATCAGCAGAGCCGTGAGGCCTCCCGGCACCGGGATCAGCGTGACAGGGGGCAGCGCCCAAACCCCCTGATCGCCCTGTGGCTCTGTGTGCGATAGGGGGCGGGGCCACAACCTCCCTATCCGCCCTGCTCTGTTCGTGACAGGGGAAGGTGCCACAACCCACTGATCAGCCCTGCTCTGTGCCTGATAGGGGGGAGCTCCCCAACCCCCTGATCGGCCCTGCTCTGTGTGTGACAGGGTGTGGTGCCCCAACGCCCCCCACCCCCCACGGGCCCTGCTCTGTGTGTGACGGGGTAGAGCCATAACCTCCCCATCAGCCCTGCCCTGAGTGTGACAGGGTGCGGCGCCCCAACCCCCTGATCTGCCCTGCTCTGTGTGTGACAGGGGGCAGTGCCCCAATCCCCCAATCGGCCCTACCCTGAGCGTGACTAGGGGTGGCATCACAACCTCCCAATCCGCCCTGCTCTGTGCATGACAGGGGGTGGCGCCCCAACTCCCCAATCAGCCCTGCTCTGAGCCCGACCAGCGGCTGCACCTAGGGATTGGGCCTGCCCTCTGCCACCCGGGAGCAGGCCTAAGCCAGCAGGTCGTTATCTCCCGAGGGGTCCCAGACTGCGAGAGGGCACAGGCTGCGCTGAGGGACCTCCCCCTCCCCCCCAGTGCACAAATTTTTGTGCACCGGGCTTCTAGTTCAAATAATATTACCTTAAGTATAATTTTCTTCCAATGATTAATCTGTCTTTTAAACAGAGGAACAAATTCATATCAAATGTAATACCTTTGCCAATAAACGACTGGAGGAACTCAGTGCTGTCAAATGGCTCTGGCACTGGCAAGGACTAATAAATCCCCATAAATATCACTGCTTTCAAACCATATTTTTCTTGTTGCTTTTTAATATTCCCTTGGCAAGGTGAAGAAAAATCTATCTTATGAAATAGTATCCAGCCAAAAATGCCACTGGATATAAATTCAGTTTAATTTTTTTTCTTAATACTAGGGAACAAAGAAATGCTTATAGCAGAGTATTTTCCTTGTATTTTATTTTATAGTTCTGACTAGAGGTCCAGTGCATGAAATTCGTGCACTGGTAGGGTCCCTAGCGGCTGCCAGCAGCCAGCCAGGGCCACCCTCCCTTCCCCCGGCCGCCCCTGCCCCCGGTTGAACTCCCGGACAACTCCCGGTCTAGGGGGCAATTTGCATACTACACTTTTATTATACAGGATATTTTCCTTTCTTTTTGATGAATAAGATGAGTTGTCTATTTTTAATTGCCAAATGAAATTATTTTAACTTACCTACCCCAATTATAGTCACCAAAGTGTCAAGGCAAGACACCTGCTTCTGTGGACCTCTTTTCCATTGCTTTACTTTATTAATAGAAAAATAGACTTCTTCTAATTTACATGTTATTAAATTCTCAGCTTTCTCATATGTAAAGTGGGGAAAATATTACATTCCCATCTGCCTTTTAAGATGAACAATTTGAGAATCAAATGCCATAATGAGTGTACTTTGTAAATTGTGAAACTCAAGTCAAAACTTGAGACCCGTTCATGCCCAGAATGAAACCCAGAGTGCTTTGGAGATGAGATCACTCAGAAAACGTGGTTCAGTGCCATGGAATTAGTGCAAGGGGTATCTGGTCTAGTCTCTATGATCTCTAAGCATCAAGACCTGAATTCACACTCTGGTCTTTAGACTTCTGGGTTAATAACTAAATTTTCACACCATTACACCTTTAGGTGTTTTGGAAAAGATATTACAGTCTTCACTTTTATACTTTTTATTGTTATGAAAAATTTCCTGAAGCCTTTCCTACTCAAAAGACCAGTATAATCATCCCTGGGAAGTCATAGAGAAAGATGACAGGAGAGAGCTACTGACAATTTCATATTTCTAGTTATAGAGAGTTTTGAACTGTGCCAAGGCAGGTAATCATTGGTTACTGCATCTTAAGAAAACCACTGATGCTTTTCAATAAGAAGAATGTGTGCTTGAGCTTTAAAGAAGGCAAGGAAGGCCCTACCCAGTTTTGCTCAGTGGATAGAGCACCGGCGGACTGAAGGGTCCAGGGTTCAATTTTAGTCAAGGGCAAGTACCTTGGTTGCAGGCTCCTCCCCGCCCCAGGCCCTGGTTGGGGCGCTTATAGGAGGCAACCAATTGATGTATCTCTCTCACATTGATATTTCTCTCTGTCTTTCCCTTTCTCTTCCACTCTCTCTAAAAATCAATGGGAACATTTCCTCAGATGAGCATTAAAAAAAAAATAAGGGAAGGAAAGAAGGAAGGAAGGAAAGAAGGAAAGAAGGAAGGAAGAAAGGAAGGAAGGAAGGAAGGAAGGAAGGAAGGAAGGAAGGAAGGAAGGAAGGAAGGAAGGGAGGGGGGAGGGAGGGAGGGAGGGAGGGGAGGGAGGGAGGGAGGGAGGAAGGAAGGAAGGAAAGGTAAGGTAAGGGAAGGGTGTGGGAGGACTAGAAAATTTCATGTTGAGATCAGTTGTTTTTTTTACCTTAAAGATGAAAAAATTTTTTCATCTATAAGAATAATCCTACACCCACTGATGTTTATTAGTCAGTTTCTCTATTTGAAAGTAAGCTATCCAGAGGCAGAGACCATTTGCTTAGCTCTATGCCTCCATAGCATAGGGTGAGATCCTGTCTACAGTTGATATTCCATGAATGTCTATTGAGTAGTGTTATTTCTTTTTGATTGAATGACTTTGTCCATGCCAACTCAATTAAAGAAGAGATTTAGAACTTGGTAAAACTTGATTGTGGGCTATGCACTCTAAATAATAGAAAATACAGAACAGTAAAAGATTGACTTTGGGGTCATGGGGAAAAAATTAATATCACTGATTGGTTCTAAAATACCTGTCCTGTGGATTTAGGGAGCTTGCTTAATGAGCCATCTAGAATAAGTGGGTTGAACAACCCATGACCCTCTTAGAAGTACAGTCTCACACTACCTATTGTTACCCCAATTTTTGGATAAGAAAACTGAGGCTTAGAGATCTTAAATAACTGTTGAAGGAAAAAGTAAACCTAAAATTTAAACCCAAGCAATTGAAGTCCATAGCATGTGCTTTCAACCACTATTCTGCAATATTAGAGATCACGGAAGATTCAACTCATTTCATTAATTGTTCCCTGAGAAATGGGAACCAGGATGGACATGTTTCTGTAACAGTATCTCTTAAAATGAAAAAGGTGCATTTTTATTTGTTTGTAAATAAGTTATTATAATACACTAGTAGCCCTGCGCAGGAATCCATGCGCCGGTAGCTTGCCAGTAGCTCGCTGCTGCCCTCCAGTAACTTTCCACCCACTGCCCCACCCTCCTGTAGCTATCCCTGCCCCTCTTCCCCCTCCTCCTCTCATAGCTTGCTGCCCTGTCCCCTTCTGTAGCTCTCTGCCGCCCACTTGTAGCTCACTGACCCACTCTCCTGCTGATCTGGACATTATGCGGTCAGTCATTACTCTTCATGGTGTAACGACCATTTGCATATTACATCTATATTATATAGGATGTGATACAAAATTCAATAAGTACACAATGTATAGTAAAATATGTATATATTATGTATATAATATATAGACACTCTTGTCCCTCAGCTGTCAACTTCTCCTTACCAAAAGCAACAACTGTAATATGTTTCTTGTGCAACCTCCACCACAATTAATTTTAGAAAACTTGCACCATTCAAGAAAGCATCCTTGTACCCATTAGCTGTTATTCCTCATTTTCTCCAACCCCTCAATCCTTAGGCAACCACAAGTTTACTTTCTGTTTTGAGATTTGCCTATTCTGGACATTTCATAGAAAAGATATCATAAATGTGTCATCTTTTGTGACTAGCTTCTTTCACTTAGCAAAATGTTTTCAAGGTTCATTCATGTTGTAGCACATATCAATACTTCATTTTTTATTTCCAAAAAATATTTCATTGTAGGGATATACCACATTTTGTGTAACCATTTATCAAGTGATGGATATTTGGTTTGTTTCCACTTTCTAGGTATTATGAATGATGTTGGCTGTTAATATTTTTTGTACAACTTTTTTCTTATACAACTTTTTGTGTGAATATATGTTTTGTGAGAATATATCTTTGTGTGAATATCATTTCTGTAGGAGTGGAATTGCTGGGTCACGTGGTTACTTGTTTAACATTTTTAGGAACAGCCTAATCTTTTTCCAAAAGGCTGTGCCATTTTGCATTCCTACCACTAATGTACCAGTCTTCCAATTTTTATACATCTCCTTACTAATTTCCCTGTTTTTAGTAATTTCCTTGTTTTTCATTATGGCCATCCTAGTGGATGTGGTGTCTCATTGTAGTATCTCACAGTGATTTTGATTTCATGTTGAGCTTTGGCTCAACTAATGACTAATGAATGATGTTGAGCACTGGAGAAATGTTATGATCACATGCTTTGCCCTTTGTTCCGTTGGGAAATTTGTCTTTTCATTGTTGTATTACATTGCTTTCTTTTTAAAAAATAAAACTTTATTTAAAGTGCAGTTTAAATTCAGAACAAAATAAAGGGGAAAATAGAGATATTTCCCCTACCTCCAGACATATATACCCAGGTTCCCATTTTCAACGTCCCCAACCAGAGCGGTACATTTGTTACAACAGAAGAACCTACATTGACACCCTTAATCATCCAAAGTCCATAGTTCACATTAGGGTCTTCATGATATAGTCATAGATTTACCTTTCCAAAGTACTTCAGCCAAGTCTCTCCAGGGAACTGAGAGATGTGATCAGCAGAAAGTCAGAGTGCCAAATTAGCAGACCTGAAGTCATATTTCTGAAGCTAAGCAAGTCTGTCTATGCTGCTGTGGGGGAGGAGGGTTGTGTGTGATGGAACTGTTCTTGACATCCAGAGGGGCCTTAACTGAAAGCCACATGACGTCAAGGGCTGACACCCAGTGGGTGTCCTCACTGAAATGCTCAGGGTGTAAAGGACACGTACACACACCTTCCTTCTCAGTGCGACCCATTGGATGATCACCACACAGGGTTTGGATATGGCAAATAGGCATTTGTTTGTCAAATGTTCTCACACCAGTGCTCTGGCGACCCCCTGAAGCTGGCAGCGGTTACATTCACAGTAATAAAAGAAGTACAGGTGATTTTCTATTACTTGATACAGTTAAAAACTGGGTTGTGTGGATTACTCGTTAATTTGGGTTAGCTCAGTGAGTTGCCACACTTAGGACACGTTACAGGTATTTTCAATTACTATAGACCTCCCTCCCAGCACACCTTTCTCGTCTACTTTCTGTCTGTCCCTGCCACAGGCACTCTGAGCCCTCTGGCTGCACCAATTCATCTAAGCCCTCAGAAAAGTCATGCACAAACTAATATTTATAAAGTGCCTACCGTGTGCCAGGCGCTCTTCAGGGATGAGGACTAAGACACCTCCTTTTGGGAAGCTCATGTTCATTCACAACTGTTAGAGGAGAGAGTGGTTGGAAGGAGTTATTTCCACAGAGATTTTCAAGAGCCACCACAGAGGCAACCACCTACCTTGCTCACCCTTAAGGTGATGTCCCTATATTGTGCAGCAACGTGAAGGCACACAGTGCAAGACACTGTACTTTCTTGTGAAGGGTATCGTAGAACCAACTGATCTTTCAATGGTACCTCCCAAATTTTCCAGAGCCTCTGCCCAACATGATTTCTAGAATGTGTTTAAATGATGCCCAAGCGGTATCTCTGGATAACTGGATCCCAGATAACAGAGAGCTGATGCAATTGCATTTATCGGCCGCTTAAGAATTCTTTATACCCAAGTGTGGCCTTGTGTTAACAATATGCTGCGGTGGAAAAACGTCGGGGTCACAGATCTACATAAAGCTGTGCGAAAAAAAAACCTGGAATACCTGCAGTGGCTGGCAGATCTCTCCAGACTGGTATCCTGGGGCCAGGACAATTCTGCTCTTCCTCCTACGCAGCCCCACAAGGGGTCGGAGAACCACCCTGGTGTGACTCAGGAAGAGAAATCCTAGAGGACTTTAATCAGATAGCTGCAACTGCAGGGCAGACGGTGTGTGGCAAAGGTGGGAGCAGAAGAGCAACGCAAATGTAAGTCCACCCCCATCCCCGTATCCCTGACCCGCAGGACCTACTAACCCCACAGGCTGGTTCTAGCCTCCTCGTCCCTCTAATATCCTCCCCCACCCCCCAGCCTCTTCTACCACTTTATCCTGATGTATTGATTTTAATTTCTATTATCTAATCTCTCTTGTCCCTACACTTGTATTCTTTTATTTGTTGACTTGGTTATTGGCTGCCTCCCACCCCCAACCCCAAAAAGTTATCAACCCCACACAGCCTAAAGGAAGGGGGCTGACAAGACCCCCTTCGTCTCCCCAGTTTTCAGAACAATGTGAACTGACACATAGTGGGAGCTTAATGGATACTGGTTGAAGGCACGCATGCATTTGGAACCATGTTCCAAAGCACAGAGTGAGGACTGTGGGCAAAGGAGCCTCTGAAGGCTGGGTGGGCGAGGCCGCGGGGATACCAGCCACCAGACCCTGAATGCGCCTCTGACCCCTTCCTAAGGGTGGAAGGGCGAGTTGAGCTCCGCACGCGCCCATTCGCCAGCCCCAGAAAGCAGGGGTCAAAGCAGTAAAAGTGGCCAGAGCTCCCCTCCGAGAAGCCTCCGAATGGGGACCAGGGCCCTGGGCAGGCCCCGCCCGGAGCCCCGCGGCGGCCGCTCCAGGCCCTCCCCCGTCGTCTGTGGTCCCTGAGGTGGCGGGGACAGCCCCGGCCAGCCGGCCCGCTGAGCCTGCGGGGAGCGTGGGCCGCGGCCGCCCCACGCGCGCCCCGCGCCCCTCGTGGCAGAGGCGCCGCCGCCAGGCCGGGGCCGCTCGCCCAGTTGGCCGCGCGCGCCGGGAGGAGCGCAGAGTTTGGAAAGTCGTCGAGAAGCTTCTGCGGAGAGCAGGGGGTGGGGAGTGGGGTTGCCGGAGAGAAAAACCCGCCTCTAGCGAGTTCGGCGAGGAAGAGGGGGGGAAAGGCGCCGAGTTCCGCTTCCTGAACGGCTGTGGGGAGAGGATCTCGGCGCTGGGCAGGCCGGCGGGACGCGCGCTCCGACCGCAGCGGATCGGCGCGCCGGCGATGGCCGTGGAGCGGACCCGCAGGTTCACGCGGAGCCTGCTGAGACCCGGGCAGGCGGCCGAGCTCCGGCACAGCGCCGCGTCCGCCGCCGCCGTGGCCGTCAGCACTCGGCAGCAGCAGCGGGTGAGTGCGGCGCGTCCTCCGCGCCTCCCCGCGCGCCCCGGGCGGCCGGGGACCCCGAGCCGGGCCGTCCCGGCACCCCGCGCGCCCGGTCCCCGCCGCTCCTCGCTCTCCTCCCCCGCTCGCCCTCCCGCGCCGCCTCTGCTCGCTCGCGTCCCCGGCGCCACCTCTGCGAGGCAGTGCCACCGACGCGTGAGAACCGGGCGCGTTTGGGGACCTGGGACCTTCGGAGCAGCAGCCGCGCAGGCGGCAGGAGCGCAGCGTGGGAGAGGATGTGTCTGGGTGTCAGGCGGCGGGGAGGTGGCGGGACTGCATCGCGGGGGCGATAGGCTGTGGGTGCCGGGGACCCAAGGAGTGGGGGGATCTACTGGACCGAACCCCTCGGTCCACAGCTCTGGGCATCGCTCCTCAGCCCAGTGACTGGTGCGCAGGGAAGGGAGCTGGTAGTCCGAGGTCCTCACTGGGGCCAAAGCTGGGAGCCCCCAGTCAATGCAGTCGGGGACATAAGTGTACTTCGCATCGCCCACCCTCTACGGGGCGGAAAACAGAGACCACTTTCTACGACTCCAGAAAGGGCAGGGCGAACAGGCTGGGGGAGATGTGGGTCGTTAAATATCTAATGGTTTCTGGCATTTTCCTAAAATGTTCGCGGGGCTCTCCCGCCAAGATCGCTGTTCTGGTTACTTCCTCATTGAAGAGCCTTCTAAGTGCTGGGTGATTTCCGCGGGAAATCCTGGGGCAGAAGCCAGCCGTTCTCGCCTGATGCCGAAATCATATCCGTCCCTCTTGGGATGTTCATAAATTCCAGTAGGTGTCACACTCCGGGCTGGAAGTGTCAGGAGGGGGGGTGGGGGGGGGGGATCAACCCCGGTGGGAAAGGGAAGCCAGAGGAAACAGCCTTCCAGCAAGACCTGGGCGCAACAGCCGCACCGCCCTCTTGGCTGGCCTTTTGCTGGACCGGAATCCCATGTGGTGGGTCGTATTTTCCTTTTCGCCAGGAAATAGCATTAGG
Source organism: Myotis yumanensis (assembly GCF_028538775.1). Classification (NCBI taxonomy): domain Eukaryota; kingdom Metazoa; phylum Chordata; class Mammalia; order Chiroptera; family Vespertilionidae; genus Myotis; species Myotis yumanensis. Next base: position 26,297,628 of record NW_027223759.1, on the reverse strand, counting down.
AATTAAACGGCTTCTTTTAAGAGTGTCAAAGAAAGTGTTACTCTTGCCAGTCACCCATCAGGAGGGAGCCAAGAGCTGCCCAGAGCCAGTTCCCACAGCAAGGACTTTTCTCGAAAGCCAGAGTTCAGAAAGCTGAACAGAACGGAAGCTAATTGCCTGGCAGAGGGAGGAGGCATCGGATGCCCATGCGGGCGGGGGTGGTTGTACTGTGAACCCACTCGGTGCCCAGGGTGCCTTCTCTTTCATTTACCATGGGTAGCAGCCTGCAGTTACTCAGAGGTGATTCAAGTGTTAGCCGACCCCGTGGTTCTGATATCAGCGGCCACACTTTCAGGGCAGGAAGGATAAACTGGCTAAAAGAGCATTTAAAAGAAAAGGTTCAATTCCAGTAAAAGTAGAGATAATAAGAAAACCTCTAGGCATGCATGGAAAATAATCTTTAATTTTGAGTGTTTATTCAGGAGTGTGGCTTTGTCATCCTCTGCCATTTGCTTTACAATAGCTTTATTTTGCAAATGATTCATTTTGCCAAATGTCAGTAATGATTTGATAGAGAAGTGCAGGGAAATAAGGAGCATTCAGTTGGAATAAACAGCTCTAAATGTTTTGTTTTTAAGTGGGTTGTCCTAGACCTAGAGTGTTTGTCATGCTGGAATTTCTATAAAGAATATCTATCCTGCATACCTTTCTACACACACACACACACATACACACACATTACTTTCTCTAAATTCATGTCACCTTTGAAATCCTAGGGTATCTTGTCAAAATGAATAAGCTCAATGTTTAAAATGAGTGGTGGGGGGTGATTCACCAACAAAGGTGTCCCTGCTTCCCTCCCCTCACTTCAGCACCTTGGCCAACACTCCTGAACTAGCTTTTGCCAAGACATGTCATAGGATCTTACACATCTAGTCAGGCACTATTGGCAGTGATTTTGGCCACAAGAAAACATGTCTTTGCTTTCCATGCTTTCCAGTGATGAGTTTTCTGAGTTGGCACCCAAACTCAGTGGGATTTTGTATGGCAGAGCATCCCTTATGAATCTAAAACCTTGTAATTGAACTGCACAGTGGAGGCTGATCTTGGCCTAAGTTGAGCCAATCCCTTAAGACTATGTTTGTTACTTCAAATCCTCAAATCCTGGTTGTCAAGGGAAAAAATTAATAGGATGGGGGAAGAAGATTATGGGTAGCCCACTTCTGTACAGACAAGAACTGCTTGATTGGAACAAGCTGTCATCTATTGAAAACTATTTGAGAGATGCTAGAAAGTTCTGCTGAGAAAAACTGTGTCGCTGCTAGATTCATAGTGTCCTTTCTGAAATCTATGTTTAGGGACAGAAATGCTCCAAATGCTACAGAGAGATTGTTGTAGGGTTAGAACTTTGCTTTATCCAATAAGAATGGTTGAGAATGGCATACATCCCTATGTCTATACTATGTCTATATATATAGACAGTGAGATATATATATATATATATATATACATATATATATTTATAGACAGTGATATATATATATATAGACAGTGATATATATATATATAGACAGTGATATATATATATATATATATATATATATATATATCACTGCACATATACACATAGGACAAGAAAGCGTCAAAATGTGTATGGGTTATGGAGAGCAGAGGGCAAAGGATGCTGAGTGAGGTCACTGACTAGAGAGCCAACTTAGGGCAGTTGCTGAGGAAAGCTGAGGGAGATAGCAAAGCAAATTTTATTTCAGTTTTAACCCGAGACATTGAAGAAGGCTTCTATGCAGGAGACTCACCTTATTTTGCTTCCCTCTTCAATAACAATTACAAAGAGATATCTGTACTGCCATGTTCAATGCAGCATTTTTACAATAGTCAACATATGGAAACAACCTAAATGTGTGTTGAGGGATGAATGGATAAAGAAAAGGATACATATAACTGGAAGTTTGTATGTTTTAGCCAACATCTCTTCATTTAGCCAACATCTTTTCATTTCTCCCTTACTCTTACCCCCCGCCCCCCGCCCCCATCTAGATTTTGGCTAGAGCATTGTCTTCTTTCTGAAGCAATTTGGCCTTGCAGTCAATGTTGATGGTTGACCTGGATCAACCCATGATTTTGTGCATTTGGGATTCTCAAAATAAATCCACTTTTCATCACCAGTCACAATTCAATGCAAAAAAAAGACTTTCTTTCGTGCTATTGAAGCAACATTTTACTGATGACTTTTCGGTTTTCCATTTGTCTTTCGTTCAGTTGATGTGGCACCCATTTTCCTTCCTTTAAAATCTTTCCCATTGCTTGTAAACAATCGGAAATTGTTTTCTGAGTAACGTTTAATCTTTCTGTGAGTTGTTTTTGGGTTTGACATACATACTCATCCAATAATGCTTGTAATTGTTGGGCTTCAAACTTTTTTGGTTGACCTGGCCATTCTTTGTCTTTCACATTGAAATAATCACTTTTAAAGTGTTTAAACCAGCATTCACAAGTATCTTGAGATGGAGCATGTTCACCATAAGCTTCCCGAAGTATTCAGCAGTACTTTTCTTCAAAATAAAGTAATGAATTATAACTTCCTGCAAATGCTCTTTTTTTGGCACTAAATTCAACATTTTTAAGTGTAAAAATATCTATGATGTTAACACCTTCAGCAAATTTGACATGTGAAGTTTTGAAACTTGTTGTCAATACAACAAAATAGCATCCATATCAAATCGCATATATATCAACATATGTGTAACTCCATATATTGAAAAAAATCCTCATTATTAACCAATATACCTAGTGTGTATTGTGTGTGTGTTTGTGTGTGTGTGTGTGTATATATATATATATATATATATATATATATACATATATATATATATATATAGAGAGAGAGAGAGAGAGAGAGAGAGAGAATATGATTCAACTTTTAACAAGAAGGAAACCCTGCCAATTACAACAATGTGGATGAGCTTGGAGGACATGGTAAGTGAAGTAAGTCAGACAAATACTGCATGAACCCACTTATATGTGGAATATACAATGTTAAAACTCAGGGAAGCAAAGAGTGATTGCTGGGATGGGATGGGGGAGTGAGAGTAAGGGAGAAATGAAGAGATGTTGGCTAAAGCATACAAACTTCCAGTAATGCAAGACAGATGACTTCTGGAGATCCAGTGTAAGGCATGGTGACAATAGTTGACAATACTGCTTTGTGTATTTGAAGTTTCTAAGAGGATCTATCTTTTAAAAAATATATATTTTATTGATTTCAGAGAGGAAGGGAGAGAGAGAAAGAAGCATCAATGATGAAAGAAAATCATCTGCATGCCCCTACTGGGGATCAAGCCTGCTATCAGGGTAGATGCTCTGACTAGGAATCAAACCAGTGTCCTCTTGGTTCCTGGGTCAACACTCAACCTCAGAGCCACACCCGGCTAGGCTGAAATTTCTAAGAGGATCTATCTTTAATTAAATTGTCTCAACACACAATGGTAACTATGTACAAGTCATGGATAAGCTCTTTAATTTGGCTATAATGGTTTTTTTCACAATGTAACATATATCAAACCATCACATTATACACTTAAATACATATAATTCTTATATGTCAAAGATATCTTAATGAAGTTAAGAAGATAAAAGAAGCAATAACAATAATAATAATTACAATGAACAATTATGGGAAAAGCCATACATTTTGAAAAGAGAAGTTTTTACTATAGTTATCCAAAAGTTTTTTTTTTTATAGAAAATAAGTGAATCATAATTCATGCAAAAGTCAATCTCAGGATCAAGTGAAGTTTAATTTGCTGACATTTCGTTCGTGGTAGTTCCACAAAGTAAGCTTTTCTGGAGCAGAATTTCAGTTAGAAAATAATTAAAAACATTTCTCTCATGTTCAGACTTGAGTGTTTTATTACTTTGGTTGAATGTACATACCATGTTGGCCTCAAAGTTGTAATGCCACTAATTAGAAATTTATTTTTTTTGGTAAGAAGCCTTTTTAAAATGTATGAAGTATATTTGTACTTTTGCACTAATTAGTTCATTTAGATGGCTTTCTACATTTTAGTGAGCTATAAACCTAGGATTTGTACACTTGTGTGCATATGTATTATATTTGATAGAATTTTAAAAGAAAAATACTTTAAAAATATAGACTAGTCTTTGCTAACAAATCAGATTTGTCTCTTTGAAAGAACTAGAGATTTTTTAAAAAAAATATGTTTTATTGATTTTTAGAGAGAGAACAAGGGAGAGATATAGAGAAATATAAACATTGATGAGAAAGAAATATCATCGATGCCTACCTCCTGCATGCCCCCTACTGGGGATTGAGCCTGCAACCCTGACATGTACCTTGACCTGGAATGGAGCAGGTGACTTCTTGGTTCATGGGTCAATGCTCAATCACTTAGCCATACCAGGCAGGCTGGAGTTTTACTTATACAACGTGATTGGGTGAGGCAGAGTAATGGGAAATTTGGAATAACAGAGAGGGTGAGAGCTAAGGAGGAGGAGGGTCAGATGAAGGAAAGGATGCCTAAGAGACAGTGAAGGTTCACCAAAGATTTGGCCAGCTTTTACCCAAAGCCTCTTGTGTGTTTCCTAGATCAGAACATACCACTTTATTTTCATTCATTCTTTAACACGTGTATGGTATTTACTCTGTTATGACACAAAAATTCCTCTGCAACTCATTTGTGAATTCTATCTAACTTTATTAACTTCTTTTAAGAAACATCCTGCCAGAAATGACTGTACTTAACCAGCATGTTCTGTCCCTCCATACCCACCCAGAAAGGGTTAGCGGTAAAGAGGGGATAGTATTGACTTTAGTGTAAGCACAAAAATCCATACCTTCGCTTTGATTTGATGTTTTGTCACTTCCTCTGTTCCTCAAGGATACAAAATTTGTTTAATATTTTAGGGAGCTTTGAAATAAAAAGCAGAACCTTCAACAGACCAAAGATCCTTGGTAGAGAAGAAATGACATATAAAATGTTTACAGGACCAGGAGGAATTCCTAGAAGGAAGAATTTCCTCTCCTCTGAACTTTGTGATTTTTGAATAGTTGAGAGTAGGAGGTGTTTGCTTGTTGTTTTTTTTTAAGTGAGTGGGAAATTCTAGATGTTAACAAAAAGTCATGCTGGGGGTAAGAGCTAGTGAAAAGATGCAAAAAGTGAATTGAATAAAAATGAAACACTTGTTTTACTGTCCATGACTAGAGTTAAAAGCCCTATGCAAAGTAAAGGCCTGCTTGTTTGGCATTCACAGCAGTCTTTTGTTGTTTTGTTTTGGACAGGGCTTTTCATAACAAGAGTATTTACACTTTGGCAGAAATCACACATTGAGCAGAAATCACACACTTTAGCAGAAATCACACTTTTATGTTTTGACATGAGGAAAGTCCCTTGCCTGGTGAAGAAGTCAACATGGACTTAGTAGACAAGATCAAGGTTGCATATTATTGATTGTACCAACTAATGTTTTTGAGTTCTCAAAGGTATTGCAGAAATAACTGTAAAAAGAAAATTTCTAGGTGGGTCCAAAAACTGAAAGAATGAGTATACATGTATGGTGTTTGGCTGTCTTTTTCTTCACCATTTTTTAAGGCTTAGCATAAGAAAAGAGTAGCAATCAATGTATTATGATGAACCATTTCTTGAGAACCTACCGAGTGCCCAGCATAGTGGTATTTTATTTAATTTTCAGAGCAATCTTATGAGGAATAATGTTGCAAATTACAGAGGAGGTCATTGAGAGTCATAGGGTTAAATACCTTGCTCTAAGTGAAGTGACTGGTGTGTAATATCTTCTGTAACCTGAATAGTAACTAGCAGAGGGTTACCTTCCATTTTTGTAGTGGTTTCCAACAGCATCTCTAAATTGGAAGACATGAGGAGTTGATTTTGGTTGATGTGGCCTCCGATCAGTTGCTCTACCTAAGGAGCAATAACTGTTGCCCCATTGGTATTTTAAAGTACCTGTTAGCATTCACTTTAATGTTCTTCTGAGATTAGAAGCCACAGCATAGTCTATTCCAGTTACCAGTAATAATAACAAATATGCCCAAGGCAACTGGGAGCTCAGTTGACAAGACCTTAAAGTATACTAGTAAGCTTACTTAGCCAGCTATCTGGCAAAACCATAAGCAAACTCTGAAAGAGGGTGGAGTTAATTCTTCCCAAGTCCACTTCTGTTCTAGGAATAGCTCCCTCTTCACGCTCAGTCACTTCACCCCACTCCAACAAGCGCTTGAAAAGTGTCCATGCATTGTGTGTCCTTGGGCACATATTTCCATTGAACTGGGTTGTGTTGGAATCCTTTACTCACATGCTATCATATTCAAAGGAGTGATTCTAAGTGTTTTACAAAGATAGGTGTAAGACAGCGACAACAAAAATGTAGTAAGTAAGGGTGTGAAAAACAATATTATGACCAATAAAAAGCAATATTAGGAAAGTTAGATGTAGTCAGGAGGAGTCAGTAAATGGAGAAGGATCAGTAAATAAAATGCATAAGTGTTAAGTCCTATAGTCTTGCTAAAGGTGCTTCCTAGTGGCCAAGTCAAGCAGAAAAACATGATCATCCATGAGATTGAGAAGTTCATGAGGTAGAAGAAAATAATTTGCTGTAGACATGTTTAGTTTTAACTTGTACTGAGACTCAAGAGACAAATTTTTCTGTGATTTTTCATAAAGGGGAACATGATGCAGTGATACACCCTATCACTCAGAGTGCTCTGTGGGCCAGCAGCGTTGGCATCACATGGAAGCTTGTTAGAAATGCAGAATCCAAGCTCCCCTGTGGACCTACTCGGCCAGAATGTGCATTTTAACAAGATCCTCTGGTGACTCCTAAGCACAGTAAAATTTGAGAAACACAAAAATAAGCTACATCAGCCATTTTTGGCAGCATATAGTCAGAAAAGACAATTGTATGAGGGTCCAGTATAATGTGGTTTATTCTGCAATTCTTTGAAAGAGTCCCTTGAGGCAAAGATAACACTCAGACCAACTAAGAATGAAAGTGGGATTGATTCATTGAAAAGTAACTTTAGGGAAGTCCCTTTTATTTTGCATTATATTTTCTGCTTCATTTAGCACCTTAATTGTAGTGTGAACTTACATTTAGCTTCTAGTTTAAGAAAAAAAAATCCATAACGTACAGGAAATTGTTGCCATCTGAATATGCAGAAGGTCTCACCCTGGGTTACAGCCCTAAAGATGTGTTGCAGTGTGTGGTAGGTGTTAACCCTCTTGCCAACAAATTTTAAAGCAGAATCTTGCTAACTCTTAAAGGACATGCAATGATGACTCCTTACTGCTTTATAAGACTTACGTTGCTATCATAATGAAAATAATTGGTTATATCAGAAAATCTGATTGCTAGAATCAGAAAGTCATGAAAATTTTTCTTTCTCTTATACTCACTGAGTCTCGGAGAAGAAATGATTTCTCTTGTTTACATTTGAAGGTCCTAAAGATGGGATTCCATGGAGTTAAAGACCTTGGTTTGCCCATAGGCTGTAATGTGGTCCAGGGTCCTTTGACTGACTGTCCTGCACCCCTATCTTGGGATGCTCTTTTCTCTCCTGGACTATCCGAGATCTGAAGTGTTCTCTTGTACTTTGAACAGTTTGGCCATATGGGAGTTTAATGATTGGGAGCTGGTGCGGGAAGTGTCCAAGCCTGTGAGTCTGGAGAACAGAATTCCAACCATGGCCTTTGATGCTTTTTTAAGTCAATTCTCTTTTTGGAGTCTCAGTTTCCTGATCTGTAAAATTAGAGGATTCAATGATTGGGTTCTTGCATTGACCGTTTCTCTGCCCGAGTTCTCAGGGCCTCTTCCTCTGATCCTTCAGGTTCTCCAATGTTACCTTATCAGGAAAGTCATCCTGAATCACCATATTAAAGTATTTTCCTCAGCCTCTCTCTGCTGCTGCCTTTCCTTTCCCATTTTTCTGCTTCATTTTCCTTAGACCTCTGATCACTGCCTCAATTGATATTTTTATTTAATTACCTTCTTATTTTTCTTTTCCAACCTTCTTTCCTTCAATAGAAGTGCCACTGAGAGCAGGGAACTCGTTTCTGTCACTGCTTTTATACTGTATTTACTACTGAGATGAGGTACTTAAGGAAAGTCAGGAGAGTGGGCTGGATGCACAGGCATCAGTGAGACATCACAGAGGAATTATGACTTAAAAATTTCCAGGCAGTCAGTATCTGCTAATGCTGCTCCTTGAGTCATCTTCACCATCTACTTGGCACGTGGTAGAAACACAATTACACAGAAAGTACGTCCTCTGTGCCAGGTGTTTTACTTGTACAATCTCTTTTGATCCTCATGACAAGCCTACGGCCAAGGAGTTTTACTTATATTTTGTAGATCAGGAAAGAGATACTTAGAGATCAGGAACTTGCCCCAGATCAAATGACGAGTGAGTGATGCATCCAGGAGTCACATGCAGGCAGTCAGCGTTCTTCAGGACCACCCAGTGCTGCTGGCCAGTCCCACCAGGCAGGCAGGCAGGCAGGCAGGTCTCATTAAACATGCAGTTAGCATCCATGTGAGAGAACAAGGAGGAAAAAGGAACCTCAGAGTGCTAGCCATAGGAAGAGGTTTCTAAAAGGAGTTTCTTAATGAGAGAATAGCTGTGACTACTACTTTCGCTCTGCTTACCAATTTTTCATTTATGACATCTCAGCAGCACGTGATACCGAGAGAGGCACCGACTTTGGAATTGATGTCAGTGCTCAGTCACTTCCCAAGGGCAGGACTGGCACAGAGAAGGTTAGGCTTCACAAACAAAGCCTTCTTTAACTCTGAAAAGGCAGCCTTTGAGTCTCCTCTTTCTATAGAAATGCATTTCTGGCACCATGAGCATGGAGTAGTTGGGTGGCAGCTTTATATCTGCTGCATTGTCTTTTGTAGTCTTGATTTTAGTGTTCATGTTTACAAATGAGAGGGTTTTCCCCCCCATGAAGTGAGATTTGTGTGCCTCTTATCTTTTACAGAAGTGTCAGTGGGCTGGAAAGACGTGCTTGTGGTTGCTGGACTTGATGTGGTGACCTACATTAAATGATGTAGAAATAACGAAGTGTGATGGATGTGACTGAGTTAGTAGCAATGGAGAAAAATACTTGCTCTTAAAAACATTACTATTTGTCAGTTGGATTGAAGCGGAAATGTCTGCCTCTGAGAAGAGAAGAATTAATGGGCCCAAATCGTCAAAAGTTCCTTTAATTGTGCTGCTAAATGTGAATATAGTCAGTTTCTGTAATTCATTTTTCAGCATACCTCCTCTCCTGACATGTAGAATTTGGGATGCTTGGCAGCTTTTTAATTTTAGTTAAACGCCCAAATGGCAGAGTTTAAGACTAGATCTGGTGGTGGTGTGAGGGTGACTGTTTAAAAAGAAGACACCATTTATGATCAGTACAATGAGCTTTTCTTCATATCATTATTTTAGTAATTACCAATTTAAGTGACTAATTACGGCTGTCAAAATGACCAATGACTTTTGGCCTTTCAAAACACAAATTCCAAAAGAGAACATGGGCATGAACATTCGACTTGGCAAACAAGAAGACAAAAAACTTAACAAAATTTACCTCTTGATGAAATACGGCAATGAATTTTTTTGAACACTCATTGTTTACTTGCTTGGCTCTTAAAAGTCCTTTTGTCACAGCTCTTTAGAATGAGAAAGTGGAAATTGACTATAGCTGAATAACCTTCACAAAAATGAAAGTGATGTTGGAACTCAGTAATGTTTTTGAGAAGAAAATTCAAATATGGAGAACTAACATTTAAAGTAATTTACTTTTCATATGTTTACATTTATTTAAAAATCAGACATTTATTCAAAAATGGGTTTTATTGTTAAAGGGAAAGTATTCCAGTTTGCTTTAAAGTATATCTATATACAAAGCTATATATTTTTTCTGTATGTGTCACTAATATTAATAAAATTATCATCATACCGAAATGCACACATAAGGTTCTTTCAGGACCTTTCTGAGTGCTAACAGTCAAGGTTCATTTATTACCTTCAGTTTTTTGATGCCAAAGTCATTATGTGGCTGCTAGCCAATCAATTAAGAAAAATGTGTATTTTTATCATTAGGAAGCAGTGTTTTCCAGACTGTGTAACCTTGGCCAAGTCTTTTTTAGGTTTTACTTTCTCATCTTTCAAACAAGACGGTTGGACAATAAGATATTTAAAGATGCTTTAGTCCTAAAAATCTAGTCAATTCTTATTCTTTTTAAGAGGTTTTCATAGAAGATTATTTTTTTAAAATTTTAATAATGCCATTGCCGGTTAAGATACCTGATTTTAGCAACTGGAAGAATTAGTCCAAATGATCTACAACCATATTTGTATTTCAGCAATGAAAATGGTAGCATAAAGTGGTTATTAGAGGATGTAATCAGGGGAATGACTGTTTATACCTAAGGAAGGGGCTAGTTGCATGAGAACTGGCCATAGGGCAGCCAACAGGGATGAAGGTGGGCAAGGCAGGTTCTTCTGACCTGGTGCAGGCTTGCAGGCAAGCATGCAATCTCACTTCCTTCTTTCTGTTCCTGGAGAGAACAGTAAGGCCCATCTGCTTTAGAGAGCGAGCTGTCCAGTTCCCAAGCCCACCCTTTGTCATTGAAGCTCTCTGGCGTCATGTCTGTGCCAAGGGCCTCTCAGCAGCCACATGACTGGACCACAGGCCAGTGCAGGGAGAAGTTGAACTGTCCTCCAGGCTTCAGGCCTCCTCCCTGCCATGAAAAAAGCAGCAAGAACTGCTCTTTTTTTTCTAGCTCTTTGTCTCTGTTTTTTGGTGGCTGCCTCTATCACCTCCTTCTCACACCTGCGAAATGTCCCTGACATAGTGTGATTTCAGAGGTGTTGGAGAGACAGCAGAGTCTTCCTTCCCAGATTGGTCTCCTAGAAAGCTGATCACTAAGGAGGTCTGGGGTATTTCATTCAGCAGTTAGAAATTAACCTTAGTCCTCGCCGGTTTGGCTCAGAGCGTTGGCCTGTGGACTGAAGGCTCTCGGGTTCGATTTCTGTCTAGGGCACATGCCTCAGTTATGAGTGTGTGAGGGAGACAACCAATCAAAGTGTCTCTCTCACATTGATGTTTCTCTCTCTGTGTCTCTCCCCTTTCCTTCCACAATCTCTCTGAAAATTAATGAAAAAATGTCCTCAGTGAAGATTCACAAAAACAGAAAGAAAAGAAAAGGGAAAAAAAGAAATTAACTTGAAATACACAAAGTGGCTGATGACTTAAGTTCACCACAAAATGTAAATCCATTCCTTAGCAGGTGGGCCTTGGAAAGACCCCTGATCCAGTAGGATAAAAGGAAATAGAAATGGGAGACTAGAGGCACCAGAGATAACTTTTCATGATTTTGCTGATTTCTGTAGCTCGTCTGATCTCTGGCATACCTCACCATGGTTTTCATGACACTTGTCCCTGATGCCTGCGGGACCAGGAGGATGAACTATGGTTTTTTCCCTCACATTTCCAATGCCCTGAGGGTAATCAAGGATAGTCACTGTGGTTATTGTTCCCATACTCCCAAGGCATAAAAATATCTGGCACATAGTAGGTGTTTACTAAGTACTTATTAAATGCAAGAAAGTATGTCACCCTTGGAGATGACAAAAGTACAGGTTAGGCAAAAGGAAATCTAAGTGCCTGATTGGAGGTAAACAAATTCTTAAGTATGTTTGAGAAGAATGACTTTGGTGATGAAGTACCAGCATATAGTATCTGCTAAGTAGTCACAAATTGAATTGAAGTAAAATGAATGAAATTGAGTTCAGAAGGCTACTCGAAGATTAAAAAATTAAATGTTGATTGGCATGAATGCCTACTTTTGAATAAATAAAATTTGTCCAAAGAGGCGTTATCATTATTCCAACACCAGCTTCTTACCTTGGGGGCTCCTTGGTAGCACACACAGCCCTAACTATCTGGCCAGGGATGTCTTTGTCATTCCCTCTGATGTTGTTGGAAGTCTTGAGGCTGCAGCAGAATAAAACCCTGAGCGGGGTGCAGAAAATGATTGCTTAAAATTCAGGAAATGTGGGTGACAGAGTTTTGACAACAATAGTCTGTTCCTAGTCCCATGATGGAGAGTGGTTTATATTTTTAAGGAAACTCTTAATAAATCACCAGAACTATATGATTTTATCGGTGAATGTGAGGGCTATTTTAGTTTTGAAAAACTCAGCTTCTTTTTCTTAACTCAGGGCATTTTCCTGATACTGTTTTAGAGTATTGTAATAACTATGCCCTGTGTGGTGGTGTTGTTTTTAAATTTCCATTTCCATTGAATAGTTTCTCTTTACATTTGTAATTTTTAAACTTTTGTTGCTTTTATTAAATTAATAACTCAAAATGTAGAAAATAATGAAGAAAAACACCAGTGATCACCCATAACCTACCACCCACTGGTAACAACTTTTGGTATGTTTATTTGAAACATTTTTCTGTTCACCAGAAATATTCTTTGACACACACTTAAGCTAATATTAAAATTGTATTTAATTTTAATGTGTGTTAAGTGACTCAAGCTAAATTTTGGCCAGGAATTCTTTCTTCTGGAACTTATGTATACCAACTCCACTTGAATATGAAAGAAATGTGGTGAATAAGAAAGAAATAAGTTGTGCTACATTTCTTGGCATCCTATAATTATAAACATTTAGACCTGAAGGAAAATTTAGTCTAAAGTAGGTAAGGAAAGTGAGTCACAGGGAGGTTTAAGTGGATATGGTCAAGGCCACAGAGCAAGGCCATGGGTCATCTTGAACCCAATACCTTTTTTCCTTCATCCCAGCTCACCATTGCAGTCATGAGTATAATTTATTATCAGAAAATAAAAGTTTAGAATTGACATATTTCTATGAGGCTCTCCAATAAAAGCGAATAAACCTTAAACTCAACAGATATACATACATTTATAAACCTGAGTTTACACGCAAGGTTTAATTCTTGAGCATGTGAGGTTAGTATCAGCTGTTGTTTGCTGCCCCTGTGACTTGTGTGTGTCTCTGGGCCTGTGAGTGCAGGGGAGGGGGCAGCTATGCCCTTGGACTTGTGTCAGTCCTGTAAACTGACACGATACCTTTTTTACCACCTCTAGCGATTTGAATGATGGCATGTGATCTATCAGTGCCTTAAAAAGCTATCACAATTTGTCTAAGTCTGGGCCTCTGTGACTGTGTAGAGATATAAACACAGTCACGAGATTTCTATTGCTGCCATGAAAAATAAAAATATTACTTTAGTGGATTAAGCAATACAGCTCTGTTATCCCTCCTTAGCGTAGGTGAGGAGTTCCCTAGGGGTCTTGCCAGGCTAAAATCGAGGTGTTGCAGGGCCTCTCTCTTTTTGCAGGCTCGAGGGGAAAACCTGTTTTCTGCTCATCTGGGTTGTTGGCCAGAATATGTTTCCTATGATTGGGGCCAAGTTTCCTGTTTCCTTGCTGGATGTAAACTGAGGGCCATTCCAGCTTCTAGGGGGCACTTCATTCCTCAGCAGGGCCCCCTTCCTCCATCCTCATAGCCAGCAATGGTGAGTCAAGTCTTTCATAGGTTGCATCTCTCTGATTCATTCTTCTGCCTTCCTCTTTCACTGTTCTTATGTGATGACATTAAGCCACCTGGATAATCCTGGATAATCTCTCCATCTCAGGTTCTTAACCTTAGTCACATTTGCAAAGTCCCCTTTTCCATGAAAGTTATCATATCCCAAGTTTCTGGGGTTTGGGATCTGGACAACTTTGGTGAACCTACCAAAACCACAGTTGGATGGATTATTAAAAGGGGCAAACTCTTCCTAGGCACTGTTTTCTTATCTTTTTTTTTTTTTTTTTTTTTTTTTTTTTTTTATTTTCCTCTTAAAGTATTACAAAGGGTATTACATAAGTATCCTTTTTCCCCCCCCCGCCCTTGACAAACCACTACCCTCCCTTACCCCCCAGTGTCTTATGTCCATTAGTTATGCTTATATGCATGCATACAAGTCCTTCGGTTGATCTCTTACTCCCCTCCCTCCTGCCCCCCAACTCTCTCTGGCCTTCCCACTGCAGTTTGACAATCAGTTTGAGGCAGCTCTGCCTCTGTATCTATTATTGTTCAAAAGTTTGTAATGGTCTTTATTATCCATGAATGAGTGAGATCATGTGGTATTTTTCCTTCATTGACTGGCTTGTTTCACTTAGCATAATGCTCTCCAGTTCCATCCATGATGTTGCAAATGGTAGGAGTTCCTTCTTTTTAACAGCAGCATAGTATTCCATCGTGTAGATGTACCACAGTTTTCTAATTGTTTTCTTATCTTGATATCAAGCGGAGGAAACAGTCTTTTATGGAAGACCAGAGTTCAGTTCCCCAATCTGACCCTTTATGTTTGTGTAGCTTTGATCCAAATGAACAAACCTTAGCTTTTCTTTTGGTCAAATAAGGATGCCCAAAATGTCGACATCCAGCCAAGGAGAAAGTCACCTTAGTCACCTTTTGTTTCTGTGTCCCTGTGCCTAAGAACAGGCACTGTGGAATGAACACCACTGTGACTCAGGAGACCATAGACTATCACCAAAGGTGACGGTTGTTGGACCTGTTCTGAGCATTCAGGGGAATCTGTCTGACTTCTGTTTAGGGCCTCATCTCTGACCAGGACTATATGACTTTATCAGTGAGTATGAGGGCTATTTTAGTTTTCAAAAACTCAGCTTCTTTTTCATTTTGTTTATATGAGGGTAGCTTAGATTCATGGTAGGTAGATCTCACTCCTACCACTCTGAATTTTTTTTCTGTATTTTCTCTAGTATCCAGTGAGTCTGGTGGGCAGGACCACATACTCTGTGTGTCAGAGTCAGACAAGTCTACAATTTATGTACAACAATGCAATGACCACTACTCAGAAAGACAGTTTGAAACTTCTGTCTTTCATTATGTAACCTAATAATTAAATGAATCATTTAACACGGGCAGTTTTATTCAAAATGGCATATAGATTCATCAGTAGGCAGCAACTCAGTGCATTTTGGTCCTAGAAGAATGAACCAAGTATTCTTCAATATATTTTCAGTTCATGACACGCCTTGAGAGAAAATGAGCCACTCTATATTGGGGTTCACCAGAGATCAAGCCTTACCCTTTCTTCTCTCTGCCTTCCCTGAACCCTCCTCCCCACCTGATCCATCCTTCCCACAGGTTCAGCTCTCCCTGAGCACTGATGCTTCCAGTGCTGCCTGGACTTTGCACTCTGACTCTGAGCTCTGGCCATGGGTGTCTCCATCCTGGAGTCCCTCCACTACTTCAAACTCAACAGAATCCACACCTAACACATTTCTTTGCCTCATAAAATCTCATTTTCTTTTTTCCTGAGTTTTATATTTGAGTTGGTCCAGTTAATCTCAAACTGAAACCATGTTTAATTTTTTCCACTTCCTGCCAGCTCACATCATATCATGCGCCAAGTGCTGGCAATCCTAACCCCTAAATATTGTAAACATCTCCCTGACCTTAGTGATCTAGTTAAATATTTAGCCCATGATTTCTTCTTGATTGTCTTTTGCAATGTCTTTGAGGTTCTTTTCCAGTCTTTACCGAGTGTTGCTGATACCCTTATTACTGCCCCAAGACATGAAATCTCATCTGGATCCAATCTACCTTTCCAACCTCCCTTTCTAATAGGTTCTGGGCATTTCCTAAGTGTGCCATGCACTCTGATATTACCCGCTGCTCAGACTACCCTTTCTTTCTCTTCTTGGTCAATTCCTACTTGCCTTTCAAGACCTAACTCACTTTTCCTTCACCTATCACCCTCCCAGAATCCATAGGCAGACTGTCTCTTTCTCTCCTGCATTTCTGTAGCACTTCTTAAATATGTTAATTACTTTTGGTTATAGCTATTTTGTTATTATCTCACCCCACCAGACAGTCAGAGAGTTTTAATATAATAAGTGATTCTTGGTTAGATAGATGGAGAAATGTGTGTACATATTTAAAGTTGTTTTAAATGTTTTAACCCGTCCGTGTCATTTTGAAAGGGAAATGCATTGCAAACATCATACTATAAGAGGAACATTATGACATTATCTTTCTCTTCCTCACATAGATGCTTTAAGTATTAGCTAGCCTTGGAAATAATAGCCCAGCATTCAGGTTCAATGCTTTAAAAAAAAAATAAAATAGTTTCTGGTTTTAAAAGACCCATTTTAATTATTACCTTTCAATGAGATGATGTGACTATGAGGAAAAATTGCATTTTAGGTCTGTGATTTCTTTCTTTTACTAAGTGCACACTCTGTCATTGCTCAGTGGAATTTTTAACTCCTGAACATTTCTACCATTTCTAATTTTTTTTGTAGTTGTAGTGAGTTATAATAATTTGTGCATTAAATTTTCTATGAATTATCAGTTTACTGGGGGAAATATGAAGACATCAAATACCCCATTGCTCACATTAAAAATATTTGATGTAATGGTTTCTAACCCCAACCTTGCCCTGCTTCCCCTGCTCAAAGGCCCAATGACCACCTTTAAGCACCTGGCATGCAACATGCTCCTGTGAGCCAATGGCTTTTACTTACGTTAGGTCTTCCCCAGTCCAGAAAGCTCCTTTCACCTTCCTTCCTCAGCCATTGCTCACTCATCATTTCCTCAAGGCATCCTTCCCTAATCTCTTAGTCCAAAGCCTAGTAAACTTGAATTACACTGGGTACCCATAGCTTGTGGAAAATACTGGTTTTCTGTTCTTGAATTATGATATATTTCATGGATGGAAAGAATATCTAGAATATATTCACTCTTTAAAGAATAAAAATGAAACTATTGTTTATGAAATGTCCACGAGCAATACTTTTGCAGACCTCAGTCTGCCTCTCCTCATCCTAAGCTCCTCCCTTCCCTACAGAGAAGCATAAACAAAATGTGTCATCAGTCCCCTGCTTTGCTGTTTTCTTTTACTGTTTTTATTTTGAACAACATTCAGATTTACAAAAAGTTGTAAAAATAGTCTAAAGACGCTCATACACCCTTCCTTCAGATTCCCCAGTATGAACATTTTATCACACGTGAAATTAAGTATTCTCTCTCCCCCAGGTCTCTTTCTATTTCTCTAACACATGCATACACACAATATTGTTTTTTCTGAAACATTTGAGAATAAATTCTATGATGCCCTTTTACTTGAAAATACTTCAGGTATATATTGTAAAAAGCAATTATATTACATTATTTTACATACCTGTAACACAATTATCAAAATCAAGAAATTAACATGGGTAATAATAGTATCTCATCAATCCAAAGCCCTCAGTAAGATTTTACCAGTTGTCCTGTTTTCAGGTGTTTTGTGTGTGTGTGTGTGTGTGTGTGTGTGTGTGTGTGTGTGTGTTTGTTTGTTTTTCTGGTCCAGAATCCAAGGATTACATTGCATTTAGATGTCCAATCTGTTTAGTCTTCTTTTGTTGTTGTTGTTTTTGTTAATCCTCACTCAAGGATATTTTTCCATTGATTTTTTTTTCTTAGAGAGAGTGGAAGGGAGAGGGAGAGACAGAGAGAGAGAAACATCAATGTCAGAGAGACACATCGACAGCCTGCAACCTAGATACATGCCTTTGACTGGATCCAAACTTGGGACCCTTCAGTTCACAGGCCGACTCTCTATCCACTGAGCCAAATCAGCTAGGGCTGTTTAGTCTTCTTTAATATAAAACAGTTTCCTTCTTGACCTTTTGAAAAACACAACCATTGCTTTATAGACTGGTACTCAGTCTGGTTTTAGACTGATGCACCCTCATGATTAGGTCCAAACTATGCTGTTTTGGACAGGCATGTCACAGAAGCCATGTATTATCTTCAGTGCAGCCTTTTGGGGGGACAGTTTATCCCATTACCAGTCACTTAATTATGATGGAGTCTACCAGATTTATCTTCTGTAAAGTTACTAGGTACCTGCCTTAGTCAGCTCAGTCTAATATTACAAAATTTCATAGGCCAGGTGGATTAAACAACAAACAATTATTGTACATAGTTCTAGAACCTGGGGTGTCCAGGATCAAGGCTCAGGCAGACCCAGTATCTGGGGAGAGCCCTCTTCTTTGTTTGCAGAAGGCCATCTTCTCATGGTACTGAGTTGAGAGAGATGCAATCTCTCTGGTATCTCCTATAAGGACATTAATCTCATCATTAGTGCTCCACCTTCATGACCTAATTACCTCCTAAAGGTCCCATCTTCAAATACCATCACATTGGGGAATTAGGGTTTCAACATGTGAATTTTGGGCAACACAAGCATTTAGCTCTCAGCAGTTCCCTCTATGACTAACAAGTTATTTGGGGTGAGATCCTCTGAGACCTCCCTTCTCATACTCTTGCCTCTAAATGTAGCATCTGGAGATGATACTTTGTGCAAACAGTGATTACTATGAATGTACATTTAGGTTGTTTCCATTTTATTTCATTTCATTTTTGCTGCTGTTAATCTCCTGGTGCATAAATGCAGGGATTTATCCAGGGCATGCCTGTCTTCAACCTTAGCAGTACCTTATCTAAGGTTTTGCCTTCTGTAGTTTCAATTACTCACAGTTAACCTTGGTCCAAAAATCTTAAATGGAAAATGCCAGAAATAATCAATTTATAAGTTTTAAATTCTGCACCATTCTGAGTAGCATGATGAAATCTTGCACTGTCCCACCCCTGTCCTGTCTGGAACGTGAATCATCTCTTTGTCCAGAATCTCCACATTGTATAGGCTACCCACATGCTAGTCACTTAGCAGACATCTCAGTTATCAGATCGACTGAGGAAACAATCTTAAATGGGCATTCTGGGGGCGGGTCGGTCAGGCCATAGGTTGGGTGAGGAGGTATTGGTATCTGCTTCGCTTTAGTAGAATGGAAGATTGATGAAATAATGGTTTACTCACTGTTTAACCAGCTGCCCAGCACTACTGTCAGCTTCTCTGATGGACACAGTTGTACTGCTGAACAAGACACTTGTGGTCTCTGCCATATTGTTTGCTCACTATGAGGCAAAACTCTCCAAATCTCTTCACCTCCAGCAGACTCCATTAACTTTTACCCAACTTCCCCCCAAAGTGTATTTCTGGAAACAAAAATGCTCATTGTTGTATCTTTGCAGATGTGCTTTCAGACCAGCGAATATAAACAATACATTTCTCTGTCACATATGCATTCCATCACATTTGCAGAGCTGTTTTCATAGACCTGCAAAAGGGATGTGTGCATGTCTGAAACCCAAGATTCTTGAGAATCAATTTCGTTTTTTTTACCAGGAGGAAATTCTCTCATGTATGTCAGAAATTCAATTTCTGAAGGTGGAAGTTATCCTAAATGGTAATAAGTGTTGCTTCATTCATCTCAGGTTGAGATACTTACGCCACATTTTTATAAAATCACACCATTTCACAATTGCCACTAACTTGACAAACTCCCACACAATCTTAAAATAGTTACCTCTACTCAGAGGATAGAAACCCCCCAGAATACATCACAGTAATCATTGTCACTTTTGTTCATCCAAATAACTTAATAAAGTATGATTTTGGGTGAACAATCATAATAAACAAAATATAGGGAAAATTTGCTTTTAAAGTATGTGTCGCTGGGTTAAGTTGTTTGGCAGAAAGTACATTTTTTGCTTCATAATTAGCTCATTAGTTCTCTAGAGCTTCGCCAATGTGCTCACCATATTTCTTCTTGGTCTTTGCAATGACTCATCTGTTCTGCTCTGTAGAGTATATTGACAGCAGATGAACATAAATGTGTTCATCTCAAGAAAATGCCCAGGACATATAGTCACAATTGTTACGACCGCCCTTTCAAAACTGTCACACGCTCTAATATTGATTTCAAGTCTACTCACTTAGAAATCATTATTAAGGTGAGTGTTCTGGAATAGAAACAACATTAAACTTCGGCAGTTTCAAATTATGAGAAGCCATGGAGGTCAGTGCTCTGTCTTACCTAGCAGGATAGCTATGGGCATGCTGACTCTCTGTGTCCGACTCTGAGCTAGATTCGTAAGGAATTAGGGCATAAGAACAACATATGGTCCCCAGATAAGCTTGTAATTGACACCGTGTCTTCAGGGCTCCAGCTTGTGGGTTTAGCTTTGTCAATTGGTCACATAGCTCGACAGAAAGCATGGGAACTTGCCTGACTTATATTCATATTTTGGCTGCTGATCCTGAGCTTAATAATCATGAAATCAGTAGACCGTGCTCTGAGAATGAGAACTGAACGTTAAAAACTTTTCGTCTTTGTGTTCACCCTGATATTCCAGCCTGATACCTAAGCCAGAGCCAAGGGCTGGGTTTGCCGAAGGAGCTTCCAGCGATGAGAGAATAAACTGTCTGCTTCGGAATGGAAGATGTGGTGTCAGAGAAATGTGGTCCTGGCCACTGCGCTTGACAGAAAATTGTAGGCATTGAACAGCTGGAACCAAATGGCAGAAGCCAACAGGGAGCAGATGCCAGGAGTATCAAACATGGCAATAAAGAAGAAAACCAGGCTGGAGCATGGGGCACTGAAGTGGGATTGGCTTGAGGATTTGTATCTTAGCCAGGAAAGAAAAAATGAAACCATGCTCTCTTGAGCTTTGAAGTTGCCAACCCCCAAATTCACAGTTGTGTTCTGTTTAGTTAACCATGAGAGTCTGTTTCAGATCTTGGAAACCCAGAGTCAGTATTAGTCGGGGAGTGTGGTATTTCTCCATATCTGTTCAGGAAGCGATCACATCATGTGGTCACATTGACAGCCTTTCCTCACTCAAAATCCCACGAGTAATAATAGCAGGGGTCCTGAGGCTGTGGAGGGCTGCCCAGCACAGAACCTGACGAACAAAATGCTACATGATCCGTCTCCAGTGGAGCCCAAACCATAAGGTTGTTTTCTCTCTTACATATTCACCAAAGTGTTCTTGAACAATTCAAAAAGAAGGGTTTAGGGAAAGTATAGCCATTCAAAAATAGATTATTGCTAATTCATAACAGAGCTTTATATAGATTTACATGACCACTTGGAAAGGCCTAGAACTCCCTCAACTGCTACAGCTTGTAGCCCTTCTGTAAAACCAGCTGAATACTCTATCTAAGGGGAGACTGAGGGTTAAGATGGGGTACACTTTGCTCATTTCATCCAGCCTCCTAATTCAGTCCTGTAAGGAATGGCAACTCATGCCACACCAACCTTTGGGCCACGGTTTTTCTCCTTTCCAGCTGTTCAGAAACTGATGAAAATTTGAGCCCCCGTGATTGACAGGATGAACAGAATAGAGAAGGAAACTACATACTTAAAAAAAAATAATACTTATGAAAATTTTTTTCATGCTCTGTCCTTTTTTTTAGAAAGTGTATCAGTACTGTATTTGAACAAGTTGTCATGTTGGTATAATATTCCTTGAAGCTCACTTTTTGTTATAGAAAATCAGTCTATCAGGAATTGTGGGACAGCTCTAACCTTCGGGGCCAGCCCAACGTACATGTTACTCCAGCTAAGGAACTGACTGAAGGCAGGGGGTGGGGGCTGGCGACCAGAGGTCCTCTACTCTCTGTTGGCAGGAATTAGGAAGAACAGATGCAATTATAAATGGATTATAGCTCAAACCAGAATTTCGTGGATAACTCAGTCAACACAAGGTTTTTGCTTGATTCAATTTTCTAGGTGATGTCATCAATGATTAACCTGTTTGTTAATGGAGATCTGAAATGAGAGAGCCAGCTTAAACATATTCAGCAAGGCCAGCATTTATTTTTTGCTATTTTTCTTTTTTACTAGTTGACATATCTCCAGTTATTGGCTTCTTTGGCTAGACATTTTGTCTTTTTTGACAACGCAGAAAAAAAATCACTAAGCGGTGTTTAGATGTCTAAAAGAAAATGGACAAACTGGAGAAGTCTTCATGCTGAATAGCTGAATAATTATCTTAGATGTTTTACCCAAATTACATACCAGGTCAAACTGCTCAATCAATCAATCTCTCTCTCGCTCTCTCTCTCTCCAATATCATTCTATTTCTATTTCTCTCCATATAACATTCAATTCTTAGCTAAGACTGTGGTTAAGCTATCTTCAAAAAAAAAAAGTTGGACGGGTAATTCTGTCCTAAACTTACGGGTAATGCACAACCTTTGGAAATGCAGAGGAAAGGCCCAAAGCTGGGCCGAATCACCCACTCACTCTTGTCATTTCCTAAAAATGATATTATTGAATAATATATTTCATTAGGAGATCCTTTCAAAGCTTTTCTTGGTTTAATTTTCATCATTCTAATTTGGGCTTGACTTGGAAAGTGAAAAATATAAATAAGAAGATTTGCTATTTGGGAAAGAATGTACATTTAGATAACCCCACCTACTAGATTTTAAGTAAGATATTTGCCTCCTTATTCATATCAAAGCATCATAATTTCTATTTTTTGTTTAAAGGATTTGAAACAAGTACAAATTATAATATACTAGAGGCCCAGTGCACAACATTTGTGCACTGTAGGTGGGCATCCCTCAGCCCGGCCTGCCCCATCTAGCAGTCCAGGACCCCTCGGGGGATGTCCGTCTGCTGGCTGAGCAGGCGGACATCCCCCGAGGGGTCCTTATCGCTACCTCGGAGGCCGGAGAGGCTCCCACCACCACTGCTGCACTCTCCAGCCCTGAGTCCAGCTTCTGACTGAGTGGCACTCCACCTGGTGGTCAGTGCTCAACATAGTGACCAGTTGTTCTGCCGTTCTGTTGATTTTCATATTAGGGTTTTATTATATAGGATTCTTTAAAATGACTTGTTATTAGCATAAGCTCTAGGAAGTTTTATATGTTGTAAAAGTCCAGATGAAAACAGAAAATCTTGGCATTAGACCAACTATTTCATTTTTAATTTTTACTTGCACACTTTATATAGAAAATGTCAAAATAAGACATTTAGAAAACAAATTATAGACTAGTGACAAACCTGCTAATCATGTTTAAAGCCCCCTGACTCTAAGAGAGGCATCCACACTAGACACATTGAGTGGTACCTAATGTTTTATGGCTTTAGAGTTTGAAAATTTAAGAAAATTTTAAATTAAGCCCATCTAATTTACACCTCACCCAAACTCTATGATGGGGAAACTGTAGCTTAAAGCGTCTGAGTCAAATTTTTGGCCAAAATTTTCTTATTTTAGCTAATTACTTTATAGTTAGTGACATTTTATTTTATTTAGTTGAATTTTCAAGGTTTCCCCTTCACCTTTCCTATCCCTACCAAGTATAGAAATAAAAATAATTTTTCAAATGAAAATAGAAATGAAATATAAACACAACACAGTGAAGGCCGCTGAAAAGAATAAATCATTAGAGGCAGAAGTAGAGGAGAATAGGGGATTGCCTCCAAGTAATGAGTACTGACTGTTCTTCATTGAAGGCAGGCATCTGAAACCAGGCTGAAAACTAGAAACCAGCCATTGGAATGGGCTCCACTGCCCTTGAAAAGCCCTAGAAAAAGCTGCCACCCCTGTCCCATTCCTGGAAGCCACATTCCTAAAACACAGCCTCTCAGCCTTGGCCCAGATACCCACCGGCCTGGATCTTGGGTCTCTCTGGTCACCATGTGATGGAGTCACTAGGTTGGGGTGGAAAGTGAGGTGGCCTCATACCCTGACTCAAGATTAGTCTGCAGACTAGAATTCCAGAACCTATGAGGAAGAGAAATGCTAAGAAAAGTGCTATAATTTAATAACATGAAAAGATGATAATTTAATACAGTTTAATCCTGAAGTTTGATACAATATAAATTTAAGGAGGAAAGAATCCCAAGTACAACCAACATTTTGAAAGTATTATTTCCTGATGGCAGATGTCTTTAAAATCTCATCATTACAACAGAATAACTTCACTAACAGAAATACATTTTATGCTGGGATGTGTGAGGTCCTGAAATAGAAAGGGGGTATTTGTTACCATTAGGAAATAAAGCTGTTGTTTAATTTCTGTGCACTTTGACGAAACTCTGGCATCAGCTCTCTCATGCCAAGTGGTCTCCTACCCTGGCTGAGCTGAGCCAAACTCCCCTGAAGGATGGGTGTGGTTCTTTTGTTGGGCTTGCATCCATCTCTCATCATGGAGAGCGTATCATATGCTGGACTTGCACAATCCTCAGATGAGCAAGGGAGGAGAATTCCACCAGCAGGAGGGATGAGTCTGATGGAAAGAAAAAAAAAAGATTTTCACAAAGAGGAACTGGACAGTGATCTTTCCTAAAGATTTTTGTATTTTGGCTGTTGTCTAAGTGGCAGTTTGCTAAAGTACACAGAAAGGAGAAAAAAGGAAAATATGTGAGGCTCTTAAGTGCTTGGAAAGTTCAATATTTCCTGAACTACTAATCTACTTTTTCTCACCTATTATTATTCTCTCTCTCTCTCTCTCTCTCTCTCACACACACACACACACACACACACACTCACACAGTCCTGCAACTTATACTGGATTTCTATCTCAACTGTATGACATCACTCATGGTCATGGGGAGCTGGTGTTTGAACTGAAAGCAACTAACAGCACATTTCGAAGATTCAGTTTTCTCTTTCGAAGATTCAGTTTTCTCTTTTGTACAAATGGGGACAATAATCACACCCGTCTTATAGAGTTTTTGTGAAGATTAACTTTTTTATTTATTGGGGTAACATTGGGTCACAAAACCATACAGGTTTCAAGTGTACAATTCAGCAAAACATCATCTGCACACTGCACCGTGCACCCATCGCCCAAAGCAAAGTCTCTTTCCGTCTTCATTTATCCCCACTTTGCCCACCCTCACCTATCCCACCACACATTCCCTCTGGCTATCACCACATTGTTGTCTGTGTCTATGTGTTATATTTTAAAGAGCAAGTACATTTTAACATTTTATCTGTTATACAATGAATGTTTATAATGGTAACCATAATTATTTTTTATTTATTTTTTTTAGTTGTGAGCATCAAATGAGATAAATGGTTTGTAAACTGCAATGCCTTGTCAACTCTAAGGAGCCCTAAGTATTAGTTTTAATATTAATATCTACTAATAGATTTTTAAAATTATCTCATAAAAAAGCCAACTTCTTTTGGTGCTATAATTTTTGAAAGCTAAGTATGAAACTAAGAAAACAGATGTTACACAAGCAGATTAAAGGATTGGGGAATTTTCTCCCTTTCTTATTTTGAAAATTAAGTGGAAGCAGATGGAATTTAGTATGAAATTATTATTGAAATAAAATGAACTTAGAAGTAGATTTTGGATGACTTATGTATTCTCCCTGGTTGTTATGCGGGCCTCCAAATAATTTCCAAGGCTCCTTATTTAACAAAGAGATCATTCAGGATACTTTAGCCTTTGGTTTGTGCGAAAGGATCACACCTGATTCCTGTCCATTATGGTCTGGTCCGCAGCAGGGTCGAGAAACCTGACCAAGAGGCTTCAGCCTTGACTATAACCTGTGGCAAGTCCAGGAAGTGTCTGGGCTTCAAGTGTGTGTGTGTGTGTGTGTGTGTGTGTGTGTGTGTGTGTATGCAATTAGAACTGTAGACCCTACTCAGAAGGACTCCTGGTGGCTAACTGGGATCACATTTAAAAATCAGAGCCTAGCAGTCACTCTGTACAGGGGCCTCTCATGCAAACTGCACCTCAGTGAAAAGCCTGCACTGAACTGCCTGCCTTCCCTGTGTTTCTACTGCCTGAGCCAGCCCTTATAAAGGAGTTCCTGGAATCCCATTTCAACCAATAGGAACGAGGCTGTGCCCTTCCAATTGGAGCTGTGCAGCTATGTTCCATCAGCTTCTTCACTGACCAGCTCCATTCTGACCAGTCAAGACTGTGCCTTTTGGACCAAACAAATTGTGAGAATTTGGAGTCCTCATTTGCATGAGGATGAACCAATCAGGGCCTAAGGGTGGGGACTTCTGTCTATATAAGTCAGCTCCTCTCAGGCTCTGAGAGCACACTTTCCCTGACTGGAAACTATTTCCTTGGTTGGCAATGAACCTCACTGACTGCTTTAGTGGGAGAGGGGCTTGGTCCCAGGAATGCTTCACCTGTCTATCAGTAGTGCTATTTTCACAGCTGTGCTGTGTCACAATTGACCTATTTGCACTGAATAAAGTTTCCTTCACTGCACCCCAAATTGGGGATTCCTGTTGATGTTGAATTGATGCCAATGACCTTCAAATGACCGAGGGAGCAATTTCACCCTGCCTATTGTGAATTTCAAATTCTCAAGGAATGCCTTCTCATTTTCAGAAATCTGGAAAAATGCCATATTTGGTCATGTGTAATGACCATGATGCCTTCAGAGAAATGTCATTGATTTACTCTCTGTGCAGACATTGTAGAGTGCCCTTACAAAACCTAGATGGCAGAGCCTGCTGCTGTGATTGTATGTGCTATACTCTGTAAGCCTGGCTGCGCAGTAGCTTGTTAGCACCAGCTTCATCACAAACACATAATTGTAGCGTAAGCCCTAACAGTTGGCTTTGTTTTTGAACTCAGGTGACTGACTTAAACTTTGATTACACCCACCTCAAAGAGGCCTCCATGTCAGGGCAGGCTGTGTAGAATAAACTCATCGCCAGCCACCCCATTAGGTAAGAGGCAGGCTGCCTCCTCCCTTTGTTTTAGAGAGTTTGGTTGATTTAATAAATAAATAAACCATTTGGGCAACGTTCTTCTAGCCTTAAAGTACTGCTTTTCTGCTTTAAATTCATCGATTAAGAGTGAACCTGGAAACCCTAGGCTCCACCCTTGTCCTCAATAAAAGCAGAACCCCAGGCCCATGCCCTCAGTGTTTCTCTACCTAAGACCTTGCTGTGTGCTCCAAGGCCTGTAAGTAATAAACCCTTTTTTACTTAAAAGTTTCCTAATGATTGTTGTTGGAGGGAGACCTGCAGTCTTATTAAGAACCACAAGGTGGGTGAAATTGGGACATTGGTTTGGAAGGGGGAGATGTCTGTGGGAAGCTCAGGGACCCAGGTGAATGCCCCCAGGCATTTCTAACTAATAGCACCACTATTGATAGACTGAGACAACACAAAACAATAATGCATTGCACTATGACAGCGGTTCTCAACCTGTGGGTCGCGACCCCTTTGGCTGTCAAACAACCCTTTCACAGGGGTCTCCTAAGACCATCCTGCATATCAGATATTTACATTACGATTCATAACAGTAGCAACATTACAATTATGAAGTAGCAACGAAAATAATTTTATGGTTGGGTCACAACATGAGGAACTGTATTTAAAGGGCCAGAAGGTTGAGAACCACTGCACTATGACCTTACCATGGCCACCCATCACAAGATGATAGGAATTTTTCGGCTCCATTATAATCTTGTGGGACCACCATCCTATATGGGGGTCCATCGATGGAAACATTGTTATGCCGCATATATGAATGTATAATATTGAATTGTTACTGATACCATGTAAAGCCATTTTCAAGTCCTATTTCCCCCTCAATGAGTTTAGGAGGCAGTTTATTTTCCTCCTTCCAGGTGGTGCCCTGGAGCTAGTTTTCATTCAAATGCAGGTCTGCATTGAGCTTGCTCACTGTTTTCAATGGGGTTCGGTTCAAAGAGCAACTCAGGCCTGTTGACTCTGGGTAGTAAGCATATGCTGGAGCTGAGAGCACCCAACCTGTCTTTCAGAGCCTAACATTGTGGGTGATTTCTTATAATGCTTGTGGAAATTTTCATATTGATGTGGACTCTCCCCCATAGCCAGAAGTCCCAGCAAGCCCCAACGTCTTTCTTTCATTCAACTCCACCCAGCCTTGAACCTGATTTGGCTGAGTTCCTTTGCTAAAGGACAGGGAATCTGCTCTTTTGTTTACTCATTAAAGATCAGGACTAAATTGATTTTATTTCATTTCAAAAACTGTATCATAAAAATTTTATTAGTTAGGAAATGTATGCGCACACTGAAGTCATAACTGCAGACCCCTGTTCCTCCTCCTGTTGGCTGGTGACATCGATCTCAGTATTTGACTCCCTTTAAGAGCTAAGTTCATTTGATTTTCATTTATTCTCTAAACTAAGTTGATTTTCCAACTTTTTCCCTCTCTGACTAATGAAAGATAATAATTTTAGGAACTGGGATTTCTGGTGTGAACACCTCTGGCAGGTTTATCTGTGTAGCAGATATGATGCTTTTATTTAATTTTCTTCCCTGAAACAAGGAAAGAAAATTTTACCTGTGCCTTCTCTACTTTCCATATACAGCCATAAGTCCTTTTCGGCAACTACTGTGACATCATCTATTCTTGGTTCTGTAGTAATCTTCATTGACATGAAATCTTTGAACCCGGTCATTTGGAAAGACTTCTTTGCTGCATAAGAACCTGGACTCTACACATATTCTATTATATTCTATTACTATTTAACTTCATCAGAAAAATTACATTCTATTGTCCAGCAAAATGAGAGTATTATATTGTTCAGACAGTTTCCCCGCCTAGGTTTCACTCTTATAGAGCTTAATATCAGCTATTTTAAATATTTTGATTTGATGACCAGTGTTTTTTTAATAGACAGAATATTATATCCTAACTAATAATATAATACTTGTTTTAGTTGAAAAGTTTCTATGGAGACATGACATTTTAACAACCCAACTATTTAAACTCAGCCATCTGTGACCCCTTTAGGAGTAGACATGGTTTTTCAAGTAGTTATCCCTAGAGGGCGCCATATCCTCACTTCAAGACTTGGTCTTTCCAACATTAGCTACTGGCCCCTTAATATTATCTGAGGCTGAAGGTTAGCTGACATTGGAATCTTTTAGTAAATCTACGTCTGTCTGTGGAGCCTTCATTTTAACATGGTAAATGCATAACTTCCTGAATGTACTTTGTTAAATCATTTTGACAAGTGAGATGCAGCTTGAGAAGGGAGGTGATAGTGTTTATTTAGTATGGGCAGCTAGTGGCTTAATGAACAGGATACTAAGGATGATTCAGTGGACCTGTGCCCTCAGAAGGGACTTACCCATTTGTAAGATTAGGGAGCTGGTCATGATTCTTTTTTTTATGATCTATGAGCTCTGTGATAAGATTTTTGCTACATAACAATAGTTCTGTACAGTTTGGTAGAGGAAGTGATACTAGTGTTCCTAACTGCTAATTCTAAGGAAATTTAGGTAGTTACCCAGTGAAATTTTGGTCAGCCTGTGGAAAATATTTTAAATTTTGAGAAAAAAGATGACATTTTGTTATTTAAAATCATAAATGTTAATAATTGTATTTTTGTATATCTTCTTAAACCATCAATATTGTCATAAAGTCACCATATGGTTTTGGTTCAGAACTGGCTCAGAAGAATAAGTAGATCTGCCATGGATAACAGTCTTCACTCAAGAAATTGTGGAATGAATGGCAAGATGGTTAATTCCATTTTGGGTACAGCTTTTATTTTTAGAATATTATTTATCATATTAAGTCAAAATTGATCTTTATGAACTTCCAGGTTGTTGTTCTCCACCAGTGGGGATGGCAGTGGTGGCCTATTTGCCTTGGAGTGTAACATCACTATTTTTGACTACTAGAGAATTGTAGTTTGTTGTATGTGTGTGTGTGTTTTGTGTGGGTGGGGGACAGGTGGTGACAGCTGTACTCATCTGATATAAGGTAATGAAAATTCTATCTCCTGACACAAGAGATTTTTCTAAAGAGAACATGAGGTTCTGTTTCTCAATTCATTTCTAAATTGACTCTAATATATCTAATGACCTCTTTTCTAAAATTAGTTTCATGAAGGGCTTGATTGATTGCAAGCACTTTATAGATTTAATTTAATGTTCACTCCCTATTGTATTATTGCCCAGCAGGAATAAAGACGATCATACATATGATTAGAGATATAAAGCTAGGCCAGGACTGCTCCTTTGGGGTCAGATATAGAACTACCCCATCCCTGAGTTGGGAAGCTGGGCTACGCGTGGACTGAATTGCTGATGGACAGACCCTAAGGGCTCTTCAAATGGAAGCAATTGATTCTGGAGGCAGGAAACTGCCGGAAGGGGCTGCTTTGAAACTGCATCAGCACACTCTTGACATTCTTGTTTATTCATAGGAAATCAAGTGCTCTCTAAACCAGTGGTTCTCAACCTTCCTAATGTTGTGACCCTTTAATACAGTTCCTCATGTTGTGGTGACCCCCAATTTCATTGTTACAAATTGAACATAATTAAAGCATAGTGATTAATCACAAAAACAATATGTAATTATATATGTGTTTTCTGATGGTCTTAGGCGAAAGGGTTGTTCGACCCCCAAAAGGGTCTGGACCCACAGGTCGAGAACCACTGCTCTAAACTGTTAAGCCAGTCTACGGCTTTATTTATGCTTCAAGCACAGGTTCTTGAGTCTGAAAGATGAGTTCGTGAGGCTCTACCATATATTAATGCTAGCTCTGTGGTCTTTGGAAGTTTCTGCCTTCATAAGGAACATAGCCTTTCAGGTTTGAAACACTTTCCTCACTTTACTCTCCACGTGCCATTTATTCATCCTTCATGATGCAACTCAACTGTCTTAGACTCTAAGAAACCATATCTAACTACCTGCCAATTAACTGCCCTTCTCTGTCCTTCCATAGTACTATGAATAAAACTCTATTGTAGATAATTGCCTTTCTGACAGATGTGAGGTGGTATCTCATTGTGGTTTTGATTTCATTTCTCTGATGGATAGTGATGTTGAGCTTCTTTTCATATTCTATTGGCTATGTATATGTCTTCTTTGGAGAAGTGTCTGTTCAGGTCTTCTGCCTAATTTTTAATTGGGTTGTTTGTTATTCTGGTGTTGAATTGTCAGAGTTCTTTAAAATTTTTAGGCATTAGCCCCTTATTGGATGTATCATTGACAAATATCTTCTATTCAGTAGATTCTTTTTGTTTTGTTGATGGTTTCTCTTGCTGTGCAAAAAGTTTTTAGTTTAATGTACATTATTGTCTAATCACTGTTACATCTTAAACTAATGCAGAACAATATTGAATGTAAACTATAATTGAAAAAAAAAACCTCTATTGTAGAAACCCTGTTGTATACTGTCACATAGCTCTGGTAAGCCTCACTTGGCTTACCAAAGTCCCAGCACCTATTATTGGTTCCTATATACTTGTTGGTAGATACATATACCCTGAAAGATGACCAAGACTAGTACTATTACTAGAAGAAGGAACAACTTTGAAGCTAATAACTTTAAAATACTGATAAGATATCCCTGCCCATAATCATCCTTGGCTGCCCATGGACACAAAGCTGCACT
Organism: Myotis yumanensis; assembly: GCF_028538775.1. Taxonomy (NCBI): domain Eukaryota; kingdom Metazoa; phylum Chordata; class Mammalia; order Chiroptera; family Vespertilionidae; genus Myotis; species Myotis yumanensis. The sequence goes on along the minus strand of NW_027223759.1, from coordinate 26,266,326 downwards.
GAACCATTTTAGCAGATTAACTCCTTCAATGACAAATTAACACAATTTCTAGCTTTTGAGTAATGGCTAGAACACTGTTTGGGTCAGCCTTTCTCTGAAGGAAGGGAACAGACACCACCATGGCTCCTCACTATTCTCAGTCCCTTTCTTCTGTCCTACTTTTGGCAAAGATACTCTCAAGACACTATGGATGTGTTAAAATTATTATGGGCTTCTAACAAGCTTGGCACTATTACTCCCCATGCACTCTGCATAAGAAGTGCTCAAAACAATACAGTTTAAACGTGAGCTGGGTTGCTCTAAAAATAAAATTTATATTTTAAAAACGTAGGCTGGGGGAGGGGCAATGGGGAGTGACTAGTCAGTGGGTATAAAGTTTCAGTGATGCAAAATGAACAAGTTCTAGAGGCCACTGCACAACATTGTGCCTATAGATAACAATGCTGTGTTGTTCATGTCGATATCTATTAAAAGAGTAGATTCCATGGACGTGCTTTCACCACAAACAAAAAGCAAAAAGAAGAGAGAGGGAGGAAGAAGCCGGTTATTTCTTCCCCTGTTAAAGCACTCACCTTTGTTCTTTTACATGGAAAGCACAACTCCATTAATGATCGTAATAACCAGAAGGCAGAGGCTCCTCCACTTACAATGGGGTTATGTTCCCATAAGCCCATCATAAATTGAAAATATTGTGCGTGGAAAATGCATTTAATACACCTGTTCTCCACTGAACATCGTAGCTCAGGCTAACCTACCTTAAATTAAACATGCTCAGACACTTTCAGTTGGGCAGAATCGTCAAACACACGAACACACAGCTCAGATTGCTAAATTATTGGCACTATTATTCCAGACACCTGGCTAAATAATTTCACATGGATGATAGTTATTTGATTTTTCACAGCAACCAAACAAGTTAGAAATTATTACCAAGGTGATCATGCAGGGATTTTTCTGTGCATAGTCCTGATTTATGCCTGTTGTCTTAGCATAATTATTAATAGTCAGTTATATGGCCATCCTGTTACTGCACTTACTTTCTTCAGTTTACAAGTGACGGTGAGAGAAATTAAGTCCCTTATCCAGTGTCACATAGTCATTAATGGCCGAAACCGGTTTGGCTCAGTGGATAGAGCGTCAGCCTGCGGACTGAAAGGTCCCAGGTTCAATTCTGGTCAAGGGCATGTACCTGGGTTGCGGGCACATCCCCAGTGGGAGATGTGCAGGAGGCAGCTGATCGATGTTTCTCTTTCATCGATGTTTCTAACTCTCTATCTCTCTCCCTTCCTCTCTGTAAAAAATCAATAAAATATATTTAAAAAAAACACATAGTTATTAATGGCCAAGCCAGGCCTTGGACACAGTGTCCCACCCCATGTGCCAGCCTGTCAACCACTGCGCCTGAATCCCTGTTTCCTAGTCCCCTTCATGCCTAGATGGAAGTTAGGATTCAGTGCTGCTGATTTAGTTCTGGTATTTTGTGTCACATCCAATAGCTTATCCTCTTTCACCCCCAGCCCCACCCCTGGTAGCCATCATACCTACCCCACTGGGCCTGATGGGAATCATCAGATAAAGAGTGAGCTCTGACCACACATGGGTGTAATGGAGAGGAGAGAGTTGGGGTGCTCACTTGAAGGGTAGGATTCTTAAATTTATTTTTAGGGATGGAAAACATGAGCAGTTTGGTATAAAAAAATCTGAGCAAGAATTTTATTGAAGGAGAAATGGTTAGGCAAATTAATGGCCTACCACTTTATTTTGGTCAGTTTACCAGTGGTTTCAAACTATCTCATCATTGATTCCAGTGAAGCAAATGGTATCGATTATATAACTGTCTAACATGTCTGAGAACCATCATGCCAGGTATAAGTTCACCTAATGCAAACAGACTTGGATTTTATAGAAATTAAATTTTGAAAATCAATAGTTTCTTTTTCATGCTAAGGCAAGTCTATGGCCAAGAATGTGAGCAATGCACCTTCAAGCTAATACAATATCTCTAAAACAAAACAAAACAAAAAATAAAATAGTTAAAATGCAACAATGGTCACTTTCCATATCCTGAAAGCAATGAGTTTACTGAGATTTACACAGTGGACCATGCTTCCATTACCAAAGCCCTAACGTTTACTTCCTGGCTACAATAGCATGCCAACATTGCCCCATAATCTCACAGCATCTTGCCAAGAGCTTGTCAGAGGATGTTGGTCAGCCTTTCAATGGAAAAAGAAGAAATCTGAAACCATCAATACCAGGTGTGATCTCACCTTGGAGCAATCCTCCACAATAGTTGTTGGCAATCACATGTGTACTCTTACATATCTTATCTAATTTAATTCTCACAGCAGTTCTCTATGGTGGGTGTGAAAGCAGAGAAAAGTTGAGTGACTTGCTGAAGATTATCACGCTAGTTAAGAAATATACCTCACTTTCCAAAGGCTGAAGTTCGGCAGCGTCTCCCTTAACCAACACATGCTGCCTTTAGTCAAACTTGGTTCTCAAGCTTGTGTTAGCATTAGCTCCTACAAAAGTAGTCTAAATACAATTGATAGACTATTCTTTTAAAAATAAATGCTCTATAGCAAATGAATTAAAAGTGATCTGAATTGTCAGAATCTTTATTCATAGATGTGTAGTGATAGACTGTGCTTTAACAACCAAAGTGTGATCATAGGAAAGTTCTTCTCTTCATCCTTCTGTTGGCTGGGGATTGGGCCTTTATTAAGATTGCATTAGGATAGTTTGCATTTTCTTTGAGGAGTGTAATAGAATCATATTATATCGTGATCACACATGTATTTCTAAAGACCTAAAGGTGCATACAGTCAAACAGGGAAATTTTGAATACAGCCAAGTTTAAGGGCTTTTTAAAGTAGAAGCAACACCATCATGGTGGCTGGGATCCATGCCCCACATAATCCAGTAGCCCTGGGGACAGTCTTCATTTGACTCAGTTTTGCCATCTGGGAACTGGGCCACCTGAGCTGCACTGCTTCCTGGTTCCTGCTCCAAAAAGGAATGTGTAATCTAGGTTGACAGGTGGGAAGAAGAACTTAAGCTGGGCATTTGTAATCTGTCCCTCAGTGCCAGGCTGTGCTCTCGTGTGCTTGTGTCCTTGTTGGGTGGGGTCAAAATGGATGAAACGGAGGAAGGGGGCTACTTTCTAAATGAAAATTCAGTTCTTCTCTGTTATGAGATCTGAGTCTTGCCCCTGCTTATCTTTCTGCTCTTGAATAGAAAACAGCCCCAAACTCCAGTTAGTAGCTAAGTCTTGGTGAGCTGGCTTAATGGCTGGGCCCACCACAATCTTTTGAAGAAGTTAGACAACTGCCATTACTCCTATCTTCAGCAGGGACATTATTCTAGTTGCCTGCTCCCTATGTCAACTGGACCAGAGCAGGTAAGAATATATTTCTTCTGGTCAAAGGCCATTGCAAGGTTAGTTCAGCAAGTTCTTTAGACTCCTGCCTAAGGTGTCTGTAAATGCTGAAAGTATGCTTCATAGTTTAATGAATCAGGTGCTGTCCCCTTCTGGCTTGGAAGCAATTGTTTCTGTTGCCTCCCAGGATGTGGCTGTCAGAAGAATAATTGAGGTTGAAAAATGAGTGATGTCCGTGTAAATGAGATATTATTTTGAATTTGTTCACTCATGGAAATGGACCAGGAAGCAGTTATGGACCTTGTCTCAAATTACCATGGGGGTTGATCTCAAAGCACTGAGGAGGCATGCCCAGCATCCCCATTCCTCCATCACCCAGGGCACATTCTGTGTTCCTAAACAAAGAGTCAGGAGATAGCAAACAAAACAAAACAAACAACTGAAACCCTTGTAGAGGGTGGAAAAAGCAAACAATGTCTGAAAGTCCTGTGATCTACTCTTTTCTAGTAACACTAACAAATATGTATGGATGACCTACCATGTGTGTGGTACTGTGCCAAGCACCTACATGGAAAATAGATCCTCATGAGTACTCATTCACTTAACAGATAAGGAAACTGTGGCTTAAAATTTTGCTTAAAGCCACAAAGGTAGTGTCTCAACAGGAATTTAATCTTGGCAACTTGCTTCCTGAGGCTTTGCCTAACTGCTGCAATTAAGAATAAGAAAGATTTATTCTGATCTGAGAAGAGTGCAATCAAACATAGAAGGTATGGTATAAGTGGAACATTTTAGTTACCCGTGCACTCTGCAGGGAGCTGCTGCTGAGGAAGCTGCCTTAGGAGAAATGAAGGAGAATTTTCAGATGCATCTAAATGTACCAACAAAAGAGTGATCTGCTTTTGAATGGCCCCAATGCTGAAGGTAGGAAAATGAAGAAAAAGAAGGGCTTGACAACAGCGCCTGGATTTTTTAAAATGAAAAGCGGTGTGTTGGTTTCCAAAGTGATTAATTGTACAACTCAATAAATGTCAGCCAGTGGGAAGGAAGCCTGTAACCAGGAGGCCACTATAATTAAGTGAAAATGAAGAGAGAGACTAAAAGAAGAGAATTCGACAAATCACAGATGTGGGGGGAAAAAGAGGCCATTGGTTATGATCAAAATAGACTGAAGTCCTAAGTTCTTGACTGGAAGTTGCACCAGAAGAGGCAGAGATGCAAGCTGATGAAGGACAGCTGGACCTCAGGGAGAATTATTGCACTGGGTTTAGCTAAGAAAGCACTGATTAACTCCCTCCTTGCCATTTAATTGGGTTTATACCTGAGGGGATTTACCCATCTCAAATTAGACAAGGAAAAGATTCCCACTAATCCCTGCCCTGGAAAATGACCAAATCCATGGCCTGGTTTTTACTCAACTTGGGGCTAAATCATGAGTTGTCTTTAATCTATTGGGGGGTGTCTCTTTCTTTGAGGTCACTTTCACTTGGGAACAATTGCTGGGCCACTAGAAAATTTACAAACAAGATCAACAGGATTTAGACCTTGATGATGACAATGATGATGATGATGGCTGGGTGAGGGGGTGGGGAGGAGAAAGTAGAAAAGGAAGAGGAGGAGAAGGAGTTGATTTTTATTACCTATTGATTAAATGTTTTGTTCCAAAATCATTGAGGTCCCACATGAAGGTCCTCCAGCTTAAATAACTGGATGGAGGTTTCTACCTTCTGCCTCAGTGTCCAGGTTCTCCCTGTCACATGACTATACAGAATATACTGGTGGAGAAGGAAAGTGAAGCAAAGACTGTGGGGCAGTTGTATCCACCAGCTTGCTGGTCACCCCAGGTTCTCACACTGGCCCAGAAAGGCAGGTGGCTGGTTCCCTGTGTAGCATCCATGTCCAGCTGAAAGGGTGTCCCAGGATGATGGCCTCATTCTTGTTGGACCCAAAGTAGCCTCTTTTCTGGGGAGATTTCAGTGTTAACCAACATGTCGTGTCATGTAAGAACAGATGTTGCATCAGAGTTACAGGGGGAGCCAAATACATTTATATATTCCACCTCTATGCTTTACAGCCAATTTGGATAGGTGAACACTTCACACAGTAAACACAACACATTTTTTTTAAGTTCTCACCATCAAATTCATTACAATTTAAAATATTTGAAATCCCCATCACAATGAAATTTAAATTATCACTTGAAACAGTCAACTACGAGTGCTAGCTGCCTTCTGAAACTGTCATCCAAGAACACATCACAGATTTTCCTATGAGAGGCATATCAGCTCTCAAAGAAGATTTTCTGGAGTTGCTTCACTACACCCTGCAATGTGCCAGCATTTTCTGGTATAAATCTACTTTGGAATATGTAAGGCTTACTTGGTACAGACTTGACATTCAGAATTGGTTATAAGCTCAGACTCTGAAGCCAAACTGGCTAAATTCAAATTCTGGCCCTGCCACTTAGCTGGCTGAAGTCTTTGAGCAAGTCACTTCTCTGTGCCTCAGTTTTCTCAACTGTAAAATGGGGAAGATCATAAAACTGTCTCAAAGAGTGGGATGAAATGAATCAGTACATGTGGGTATTAATTAGAACTGTGCCTGGCACATAGTAAGTGCTAGGGAAGGGCTTGCTTTACTAATTGGTGTCATAATCATTATTACTGTTCATTGAGCACCTACTACATTGTGGGCACTGGACATATAGTGAACCCAGTAAAGACAATCTAAGCTCCCTAGAGAGGGGAAGACATCACTTAAAAATGAAATTCATCAGAAGTTAATTTCAGCTTATGTTTTAGAAAGAAAACCACAGGAAGTAGTGATAAGGACTGAGATTCAGGGCTGTGAGGCGACGCCTCTTAGGGGAGGCTTCCCCTAGGCAGTGTCATGTTGAAACTGAGCCTGGAGGCTGAGAGGGAAGAGACCAATCCTCCATTTTTACCATTAGCAGAGGCAGCATCATATTTTCTCCCTTAATGATTATTATGGGCCAGATTCTATATTTATCTTTTAAGTCATTCTCCTCCTACTAGTATCTTGACAAGGTCGAGGATTTTCTCCATTTTACAGCAGATACTACCAAGGCTCAGAGAGGTTAAGCAACTTGCTCACAATCACATAGCTTCTAAGTGGCAGAGCTGTGAGAGCAGCATGAGTCTGCCTGAGTCCAGAGCTCGCTGTGAGCCTTTCTGCTGCCCTCTGCTGCCTGCCTCTTCCTCAGGCTGCCATTAGGGACAAGGATCTACCTAGACTTGAGCCCCTATCCTTTACTCTGCCAGACTGACAACTGACTGATGATTTATTAGGTTGACAGGTGCCCCAATGCAGTCATTATTTCAGAGAGGGTGAGCTAGGCAGCCAGACTAGAGACATACCCTGCCTCCACCTGCCAGTGCCAAAATAATGAGGGTATTTCTCTGAGGTGCCAGCACCTATGCCAGGTATCCTGGAAGCATTTGCCCATCTTTAGAGAGTGGTTGTCAGGTGCTCTAGTGCTGTTTTGTGTGTCTTGGGGATGGTGGGCAGGGCAGATGAATTACTCTCTCACATCCAGTGCCTGCATTCCTCAAGCTTGGAGCCCCTTCAGGGCTCTGTTGAAAACTGCAGCCACTTTTTCTGAGCCATCCTCTGCTGTGTACATTGTTGTTAATCTTTTATTTGGGGTTATGGATCAATGTGATCACATTCACTTTTCATTTTTCAAAAATACTTTCCAAAAAGTCTCATTGGCTAAAAAACCTCCCCCCACCACTCTTGTAAGCAATATCTTAGTCTTACACTGCATTGTTGTCATTTTGCTTGGACTTTGGGAAGGAGAGGAGGAAACAAGTGAACTCCATCTACCCTCTTAAACTAGAAGTCAGGGCATCTGGACTCCTCGTGTGGTGGGAACCATGTCCTTCTGGGACATGCAGGTGCAGTGAGGAGCCAGTACCCACAGGCTCCTGAAACTTTGTGTTTTGGAAGCAGGGAGAAAGGTGGGGTTCATTTAACCTTGGGACGGGGGGCGGGTTGAGAACCTTTCTCTGGGGAGGTGACAATATACTTGAGACTTTATTGTTGGGGTATGGTTTTCCCAGGCAAGGTCTTCTACATTCAATATCTCAACCATACTTTTCTCTTCACAAATAAGTTCTCATCACCATCTTATTAGCCTCGTGCAATAGTATCCAGCAACTCTTGAGTGTTGAACGATGAGATGAAGCTAGACAGTACCAGGGATATGCAAGAAGCAGGAAAGGCTGATCATGTTACACTTCATTTCTCAATTAAAATAGTTTCATCTAAGCTCATGTTTAGCTTCCAGTGTACTTGCCATATGAAGATGGCAGAAGCCCTCACTCCCTCAGTGTAGGTCTGGCATGATGCTTGAGGAAACGAGGCCTCAGGGCATATGTACAGGTCTTTTGAGTGAGAGAAAAACATGGACTCCACCTCCATCCTGTTCAAACATAGTCCAAATCAACACGGTCTACATCTCAAAATACATTTAGGCATAGAGCTCTTACATAATTTAACAAAGCTGGGAAAGCCCAATGCTTACAATAGGCATTATTTATTTAAATTAAGTATGTATTTCCCTTGCCCATTGCAGAAAGATCTTTGGATGTATTATTCCAATGGCAGAAATAGCAACAACTAGAATCAAATAATTCTCAGTTCAAAATGTTTTGAAAATGTCTCTAAAAGCTAAATTTATTTGCCAGGACTTACTGAAAAGAGGTGGGCATTCAGTGAGCAGTCGCTTGAGACTGGAATGAAGGCAATTTTTATGATTGTACATCTGTTTTATTTTTCTCCCCTCTCCCCCCCCCCCATTTGCTCTTCAAAGGTCTTTACTTTTTCTTCTTATATTTAACTTTCTCCCAGGTATTCCTTATCACTAATATCTCTCTTCAGTCTTTCTTGCATTTCTATCTACACTAGGCTACTTCATGTCTATATAACATGGCCATCCATATATGATTTGGAGCAATAAAGGTTTTCACTGTACATAAATTTAAGATTTCATAAGTGATTAGTGGATGAAATAATATCATATATATGGGTATATATGTGCATATACACACAAATGTATACAAATATATATATATATTATATATATGTATTACATATATACATATATATCATTTAATAACCCAGAATGAACTAGTTCCCACCACATCCTTGAGAAATTTAGTCTTACAAATGATAGTGACAATATTTCCTCATCTATAACAATAAGTTAAAAATCTTACTTCAAGCATTTTATATTTACTAAATATCTTAGTGAATTGTGAAATAAGACCCAGTTAGGGGAAGGAGGCCAATGAAGACAAAGGAGAGTCTCCAAAAATTATTGATTGGTAAGGACATGCACATTTGATGCTTAAAGGCCAGATCAATGATTCATGTTATTAATACTGCAGATGAAAATACCAAGCATCTATAAAGAATTGATTCCTTTTTAAAAAATATTTTCTGTGTATCTACCTACATGCTAAATATGAGGGGCAAAATGGCCTTGTGTCTGGGTTGATTTCTATCTCCTCCCCCATCATACCCCTCCCACCATTGCTTAATTTATTATGGAAAACTTACAGCTCAGAACCCATTCCCTTTCTTGCAACTTTGCTGGTTATTATTCTTTCGGTCTCTTGTCCAGTGGGCAACTGTGTGTGTATTGAATTCCCAAGAAACTAATTCTTGGAGATTCCCTTCCCTTGATGATAGAAGTTGAAAGAGAAAGAGAAAGACTATTGAGAGTCCCCCAGCAGTTCATCAATAACAGGGATGAATTCCTCAGAGGCAAAGAGGGGATCGATGGAAACAGAACTCTAATAGCTAGAAAGCATCTCATTTGTTTCCCCAAAGGCTTTGGCATCTGCCAAAACATCTGACTCCAAAAGCCACCCAGAGGTTAGCCGGATTTAGAGAGAGGAGGCTAGAAACGAGTTTGGGATGTGAAGTGCATCCTCTGTGCCAAGCTATGGTGCACGACTGAGGGATCTGTCTTCCCACTCGGTCCTCTTGCCAACTGGAGCTGGTGGATTGTTTAAGCACCTCCAGTCAATGCCTTGCTGCATTGGAGTTAGTCATGAGCAAAGGACAAGAACCCAAGGGAAGGAATGGAGAGGGCTAACCTCTCACGGGCATGGGAGTGAGTGGGTGAGGGTGGGCACTGACATACAGGGAGTCCAGAGGAGCAATCATATTTGAAAAGGCACATTTATAGTCTTGGAAGTCAACTCTGTGCTTTGTCTCTGGTGGACACCATTTATATAGATATTCAATACACACAGGCCAGACAGGCGAAATGGTAACCTCTGTTCAGTAAATGCTCTAGTTGTTCAGAGTAAAAATGGTTTGGATTAGCACCCGGGCACTCTGACAAAGGTCTGTAGGGAGTGAGAGGATGTGCCAGCACCATTAGCATTTTTTTCTTCTTTTTCCAGAAGCACTAAAATATGTTTGCCCAAAACAGAGGGAGATGAGAAACTATTGGCAGCCAGTACTTCTTAAAAGAAAAAGAAAAAAATGTTTTACTTCTCTGGCAGACATACTAATTAAAACGGTGTTGTATTGTGACAGATTGCTGAGCAATTAATGCCTAATTGAGGATTATGTGAAACCAAGTTTACTGGGGCCAGAGTGACCGAGACTTAGAGCAAAACAAACCTCCAAACTTCCTGCAGCACCCTCCCCACTGAGAAGCCACGAAACCAAAGAAAACATTTTTATTTTGGCTCTCAGATTTACCCTGGGAGGATTGGCTTGACAGAAAGATCCTGACTTGAAAATCCTATTGGGGATTTCATACTTTCCTCATTTGTAAGCAGAATCCTTTTTCCGTGAGATATTTTTAGTGCAAGCATCCCCTCCTGCCCTATTCTGTTACAGTAGACCATTAGATCTTGAAGCCAATCCAAGCAGGTCATGTGACTTCTAAGCATCTCTCTGGTTGCCTCCTAAGTGACTAGTCTCTCAGGAGTCGGGGGAATACTAGACTCGTAACTACCAAAGTCCTTCCCAAAGACTTGAATTCTTATTGATAGGATGTGAAAATGCTTTACAGCTGCTTTTCTAAGAGGTCAGCTGGAGTGACCTCTGTCAGCTGAGTGACCTCAGTCATAGGCATTTTCAGCCCCGCAAGTCGCCTATGTATTCGGCTGCAGAACGGCGTGTGTGTGGGAACAGAACAACCACACTATTGAAAGGCAGTCGCAGAGGAACAGTGGTGTCGCTCACATGGGTTTGGTTAATGCGTGCATACTTTTGATAAATTGTTTTTGATTCAGTGGACTCCACGTTTGGGATATGCCAATTTTATTTCTGGAACTTCTGAGCTATGAAAAGTAAAACCTCAATCACTTAGTGAGGTGTGTAGCAGAATTTTCCCCTCATGAAGTATTTACATTTAACAAAAATCATTTTCACTCTTTGCATGACACTCATTTGCCTTGGAAAAAATGTCACTGTGATGTCAGATTTTCAGTTGTTTAGTTTGAAAAAGTGATTTATTTCATTGTCTCAGTGGGAAAGATATATTTATTCAGATCTCTGAAACTGGAATCAAAGGGAATCATTGTAATGAACAGGAAACATGCTCTCCAAATGAACTGAGACATGCTCTCTGGTCAAAATGCTCTAATATTCCTGAGTGTGTTCACTCTCAGTGGATTCAATCTTTCCCATCTCTGCATCCAAGCTATTTGGCGCTGATCAGATGACCAGAGCTCAAGGAAGTGATTGGAGCCTGCGCTGGCTGCAGCTGCAATGTGGGCTGTTTTCAGGGACAAGGAGCCACTGTTTTGCAAACATAGCATCAACATAGAAGTTATTCCGTAGGCTGCAGGATGCAGCGATGGGCTGCACTGCCAGCATTGTTTTGCTACAAGCTTTTCGTTCTGTGGTCCAGAGGAGCTGTCCACACATTTGTAGCCGACGCCAGGAGGAACCATCCCACGAAATTCTGCCTCTGGAAAGTGACGATGAAATGAGCAGACCCAGAACCCTCATCATAATGGTATGGTATCTGTGGCAAAGCAGCCACACTTGATTGAACTGTTATTATAGAACAAGGTTGCAATTGAGGGTTCGGGGGTGTTCAGCTTTAGAGAAAGAAATGTGTGACCTAGGGGTTACTAATGCGCTTTAATGTTTGAGGAAAACTGTTCAAAACTGTTTCTATCATTCAGAGAACTGATCTTCTTTCTCAGATCTGTTAGGAAAATGTGCAGTTTATCGTTCTATTACAGATTCTTTACTGCCTAACACTTTGTATGCTGTGGTTAACATCTATGCAGAAAAAAAAAAACAGAAAGCTTTGGAGTTGGTTGAAGTGGATTTTATTTTATAATGCTATTTTGAAAGGGTAGCCCCAAGCAGATTTTTTACATCACATGTAACACATCAAGTTGGATAGATGTTGGTAGTTAGCTCTACCTTCATGGTATTTGGAGGTTCCAGTTCTCTCCAAAATGCTTAACCTAGGCATAAAATCAGACTAAGTTTTTGAGAATTTTGTGGAATGCATGGTGCTTTCATTAGAAAGCTGTTGCTCACCACTTGCCTAATGACATTTTTGTCTGTGCTTTCATTTATAATAGACAGTGTTCCTGCTCCTTTGTACATCTGTTTGATCAGCAAGAATAAAGTGGAGGATAAAGCCTTTCCTCATTTCAGGTTCAGGGAGAGATCTGCTTAGTCACTGAAATTCCATTTGAGGTAGAGGTAGTATGCTAAAGTTTCCAAAATTGAGGAGGCATTGAAGTCTGGGTGGTTTCAGTACAATCGACTTTTTTCTCTTAGATTTTAGCGTTCAGATAGCAAGTGAATAATGAATGAAAAATACCTGTTACACTAAAAGTTTTTAAATGAAAGTCATTTGGCTTGGCCAGAGCCTATAAGTGACAGAATGCTAAGCTATAACATTTTATGCTAACTTCTTTAACAAAACAATATTTGATTTTTGGAAAGCGATACTGTTCTTGAACTATTTGGCTATGATTATCTCTAAGAGGAAACACTAATTAGGAGTAATTTCTTACTCATTACTCTTATAAGTTTTTACAAATTAAATTTGAAAAGAGTTGCGATCTTTGTTTTTCAGTTGGACTCTTGTCAATAACATTAACATATTCTATATCTATGAGTATTAATCATGCCATCTCAATCTTTAAAAGCCAATTTTTCCTAATTTTACTAATTAAACCATACAATTTTGCAGCTAGAAATTTGAAAAAAAAAAGTTGTATCTCACAGTAACTGAGAAATAAAAAATAATTAATTCACTTAGTAACAATCCCTTGTTTTCTCAAAGCTTTTTCTATTTTTACCCCCTTTATGGACATCAAATGAGGTGATGATGAATTTACTGATGAAGAAAACAGGGGGTCAGAAAGATTGAATATCTTGTTCACATCACACAGGGCTAAATGCCAGAGCCTCAAACCACACTTAAAATCAAAGGTTCCAAGAGCCAGTACAATTTCGACTGTTCACACCTCTAAGGAAATAATGGTAAAACTATGTTTTATGAGAAGCCTGATGGAAATCTTGGACCACTCAGTCATCGGTGCTCAAAGTGTGTGTGCATCTTGAAGGTTTCCTCTGGGCCATTCCAAAACTCACACATTCAACAACTCTGTATTGCCATCTTGCTGTGAGCCAATCACTCTTCTACGTACTTGGAACCCACCATTGAACAAACCCACCAAAGATCACTGCCCTAAGTTGCAAAGTTTTATGTAGATAGTATATATTGCAAATCTCGTTCTTATGGAAATGCTTTGTTAGGGTTGTGATGCTTACTGCATAAACTTAAGTTGGTGAAACATTTCCTAATTTCCAAGTTAGTATTTTGAGAACTTGAGTGTGTTTCAAAATCACTTAGAAGTTTTTATTTATACAAATCCTTGAGCACTTGGCCCCCATATCAAAGGTCTGGAGGGGAGCCCAGAAGTCTGCACTTTTAGCAAGCACCCCCAGGTGATTCTGGTGGAGGGGCACCATGGAAGACACTCTGAGAAACATGGCTCTGGAAATAGATAATCCAGACTCTCCACCTTTTATCCTCCTTTAACCTAATATGCTTGTTTTCTTCTCACTCTGCTCTAAGCTTCTGAACAAACTGATTTTTTTTCCTCATCACTCATCAGTCAGCAAATCGTGTGTGTGTGTGTGTGTGTGTGTGTGTGTGTGTGTGTGTGTAAGATCACAGACCCTGGAGTCACAGACTCTAGGCTGGAATCCTGACTTCATCACTTATCAGCTGTGTGGCCTTCCACATGGTATTTAACATCTGTGGCTCTTTTTTTCTCATTTGTGAGATGGAGGTAATGGTTCCATCAGCCCACAGGTATTGTGAGGGTTTAATGAAGTAAAATATATGTTAAGCACTTAGAATAGTGTCTCGGTATATTAGTAAGATGTTCAGTAAGGGGGATTAGGAACATCCTAACTGAAAAAGTGACATTTGAGGAAAGACCAGAAGGAGGTGAGGGAGTGAGCCATGCCATGCTTGGTGGGGACATGTCTCAGGCTGAAGAGCCAGCCAAGGTGAAAGTCCCTGTTTGGTGAGAAGCCTGGGCTGAGTGTGGAACAGTGACTGATAGCCACGGAAAATGTAGCAGAAGGTGAGGTCATGAGGTCATTGAGGTAATGGGGGAAGATCATGACAGGCTTGGCAGGCCATTAGGAAGACTTAGGTTTTTTTCCAAGAGTGAGAAGAGAAGCCATTGGAAGGAGTAGGCACAGAAGTTAAGAGCATGGAATGTGGAGCCAGAATGTCAGGGTTTGAGTCCCATCTCTGCTACTTACTAGGTGTGTGATCTTGACAAAATGACTTGACCTCCTGTGCCTTTGTTTTTTCCTTGCTAAAATACAAAGTAATTGTGCCTACTGTGAAAGGTTACTTTGAGAATTCAGTAAGTTCACACTTGCAAAAAGCTTAGACCAGCACCTGGTGGATAGTAAGTACTAGATTAATTATAAGTTCATTAATATACAGAACCCTGAGCAGGGTAGAAACAGGATATATGGCTGCAGAGGGTCAAGGGTTAAAGCAGGAAGACCATCAACCAGGAAACTATTTCAGTGATCCCAACAAAAGTCCTAATGATCACCATTGAGGTTGTGGGAAGTGGTGGGATTTATATATATATAAAATCTCAAGTAGGACCAGTAGGGTTTGCTTCCAAATTGAACATATGAGTGAAAGAAAGAGAGGAATCAGATATTAATGTTCAGAGTTTTTTGTTTGTTTTTGTTTTATTTATTTGTTCAGTTTTTGACCTGAAGACTGAGTTGCCATTCAGATGGGAAAGACTGCAGAAAATGATTTGGCAAGAAAATCTAAGTTAAAATGTTCTGTTTGAGATTCTTGTTGAATCTACATATGGAAATATCATATAAGAAATTAGATATACAAGTCTAAGTTCTGAGGAATGAGATATAATACCCGACGGAACGTAATATCAATTAAATGATTGATAAATGAATAAATGACCTCACTTTTATAATTTTCTATAATACAATATATAAATCCATTTGCAGTTAATAATAATTTGAGCTATTTCATATTTTTGGAATATGTATTGTTTACATATGTATCCTGTGAATAAAATGAAGAACAGAGAGGAAAAAAACTGTGAAAATTACTTCAAAGGAAATAAAATGATCTCTCTTCTTACTCTATAATAAATATCCTAATTTAATAAAACTTTTTTATCATAAGGATTTTAACATGTTCTGCCCAATTCATCTTTTTAAATGGTTGCATTAGGAAAAAACAACTTCTAAGCATTCTAATTCTGAGTTAATGTTCTTATTTCATTTTACTAGTAGTGAGGTTGAATCTTGAATATACTAGTAAGATTCCCCCATGGGAAAGGAAGCTTGTGTAAATGGAGTGTCACTTTAAATGGTTTGCTGTAGATGGGTGTGAGGTGGGGCTTAATAGCACAGAGAATCTTTGGCAGTCATTTTTCCTCGTGAACTAATTTTGAACTGAATCTCAAAGCCACAGAAAATAGGCAAATGAATTGGATCTTCTCCTTGGGTACAAGAATTAATTGGATGTGATTGGAGGCTTAGTAATTAGTATCACAAATCTTTGACACAAAGGTTTAGTAAATGCAAATTACATGCAGTATCATCTCCTTTATACATAACCTTGCATCTTTCCAGTTCTCCAAATGATACAAATTTAGAAATGATAATGGATAAAGAAAAATATACAAAATCTAAAAGGAAATATTTAAAATTTTGAATCACAACAATGATAAAGAAAAAATGAAAAATTGGGCGTGTATGGGGAATATGCAGAAACACTAAAAATGATGGGCAAATTCAACTAGATATAAACATATAAAACTCAACTATATATCAACTATATATATGACACCACACTCTTAGTAGATATGTTTGAGTGTGAAGCCATAGTGTGAAGATTAAAAAGATTGTATTATCAAGTAGTAATATATACTTATATGGCTAGAAAAAATAAGCTCAACAAATTGATGGTAGTAACAATAATCCCTTAACTTTCAAAAATAATAAAATACAAAAAGCTTGGTTGTGCTTGTTTTGTTTGTTCCTGTGTTTTCTAGAAGAGTAGATTATAAGGCTAACCTCAAGAACCAGGCTTCAATCAATGCAATGAAATCTTGTGAAAACCACATAACACAATTGAGGATAAAATGAATCTTTTAGCAAACTAAATATGTACACAGTATTTTCATTGAGCTTGAGCAAATTTCTCTGAATAGTTGTTTTATTCTCTCAGACTTTATTTCCATGGAGCTGATTTATTCAGGGGCTAAAGTTTAGGATTTTTAAAATTTATTTCCTATAATCTACTTTATTCTGCTGAAATATATTTTATTTTTTAAGATTACATCCAACAAATCCAATATACATCAAGTGAGTTTGTCATCCTAAGATGGCCTAAACATCAGAAATTCAGTAGACCACATCGAATTTGATAGGCACTGATGGCAATAGCCAGACAGCCACTGCCCCCCTGCTCTCATGGAGCTTACAGTTTGGTGGTAGAGACAGAAAAGGCTCCAACAAATGTAAAATTGTAGTCATGACAAGTGCTTCAAATGAGAGTTTCATTCTTCCTTCAGACTGTGTCCTTTAAGCACCCAACCTCATCAGTGCAGTCAAGGAAAGCTTCTAAGGAAGTGTCAATGGAACTGAGACCTGGAGAAGGACAAAGAGAAAACATGCCATGTGCCAACCTATTGGGAATGGTCATCAAGAAGACATGAATGCAAGATTGGGTCCATTTAAAATCACACCCTGGAAGCTCCTGAGGAAGTTGAGACCCAACACAGTCCTAACTTTTATTTTGTTGCCATGAGTGCATGGCTCTGACTCCTATGCAAAAGTATGTGCTTGCAGTGTGATCACTGGATCAATTATTTAAATTCTCTTGGCTTTCCTGTAGGTAAAATGGGAATAATGAGGGTACCTATCTCTGTTGTTTTCCTATTCCTGCTCTAACAAATGATCACATACTTAGTATCTTAAAACAACACATGTTTAATATAGTTCTAGAGTTCAGAAATCTGAAATGAGTCTCATTGAACCAAAATTGTCAGGTTTGTCTATATTCTTTTCTGGAGGCTATAAGGGAGAATTTGTTTTGGGATATTTTTGTTGCTTTTTGGTTCTTTTTGTTTATTTGACTCTTCAAGCTTCTGGAAGCTGTCCACATTCCTTGGTTCTTGGCCGTATTCCCTCTTCAAAGCCAGCCACATAGTATTTTCAAACATGTCTCTGACTCTGACCCCTGACCCCACCTCCCTCTTTCACTTACAAAGGCCCTTGTGACTACAGGAGACCACCTGGACAATCCAGAATAGTCTCCCTATCTCAGGGTCAGCTGACTACCAACCTTACTTTTATAGCCATACTCCCCCCTTGCCTTGTAAAAAACATACTCACAGGTTCTGGGGCTTTGAATGTAGCTGCTGTTCTGTTTACCATAGTGTCTCATTGGATTATCATAATAATTCAATGAGGGGATACAAGTAAAGGACCTAAAATAATTTTTGGAACTTAGTAAGAACTCACTAAATTTTAGCTATTCTGATTTCTTTCATTGTTTTGTTGAAACTAAGAAAAATTTACAAATATAATATACTTTAAAGAGTTATTTTAGGAAAAATAATTAAGCTGCTAAACAGAAACTAAATTTGTACTTCACAGAATATGAGAAAATGGAAATTCAAGGTGAGTTTATCTATTGTAATACTTATTGAATAGATTCCTCGCACAAATAGATGATTCAAAGTACACTTATGTTTGAGACTCCCTTCTCTGTTATCCACCAATTGCTACTCTTCTGAAATTTAACTTTTAGTTTCTTCTTTTTTTTCTTTTATTGTTTATAAATGGATATTGCATCTTTCCAGTTCTCCAAATTATGCCAAATTTAGAAATGATAATAAACAAAAGAAAAAGTATACAACATCCTAAAAGAAAGGTTTAGAATTTAAAAACCACAATAATAGCCTGGCTGGTGTTGATCAGTGGTTGAGTGTTGACCTATGAACCAGGAGGTCACAGTTCAATTCCCCATTAGGGCACATTGTTGTGGGCTTGATCACCAATGTGGAGCGTGCAGGAGACAGCCAATTGGTGATTTTCCCTCATCATTGATGTTTCTATATATCTCTCTCTCCCTCTCACTTCCTCTGTGAAATCAATAAAAATATTTTTAAAATAAATAAAAACCACAATAATAAAGAAAAGTAGAAAATTAAGTGAGAGGGAGGAAAGAGTGAAAGAATACGTTTTAAATCCTGTAGGGACAATTGAAGTTATCACCTTAGAGATAAAAAATAATCTGTATCTTATTTGTCATTTTAAGTTTACTTGAATTTTTTCTGATGTGAGTATATTTTATTACATATTTATAGCAGTTAAGAAATCCATAAATTGTAAATTATGGAATCTAGATTCTTCTTGAAGTAGTTACTTAGTAAAAGGTTTGATGAACAAATGAGTGAATGAATAAATGAAAGCCATATCTGATGGGTCATAAAGCTTACAAAGTAGGAATCTGTGAGATAAAAATAACATATGGATTCATTTGGTAAATTTTCAGAATTCCTGCTCTTGGTCCTTCTGTTACAATTGCCTCCTTTGCTCTCATGCATTTTATGAGAACAGAACGTCTCCAAATTCTGCTTTGTATGTCAGAGAAACTATAGGTGGAAATTGTGTTCACAAAATAATAGCTATTTAGAGAGCACTTCCAGCTATTTGTCAGGTACTTTGCTAAGAACTTTGCAGTTATCTTTTCTTGTTGCCACAACAACCATTGGAGGAAATTATTTTTATTCCCATGTTATTGAGGAAGATATTAAAGCATATAAAGTAGCTCTTTATATTTGAAATACAATGTGAGTCATATAATTTTTAATTTTCTAAGAGCCACATTTTAAAAAGTAAAAAAATAGTGAAATTAATAATACATTTTCTTTAACCCAGTATACTCAAACTCTTATTATTTTGGCATATAAGCAATATAAAATTATTAATGAGATATTGTACATTGTGTTTTTTTCACACTAAATCACCAAAATGTATACTTACGAAACATTTCAATTTGAAAATTAAATATTCATCACAAATACTGTTCAGTATTTAGGTTTCACAAAATTTACAATTGAAAGAGTAAAGAAGCTTTGTAACCTTGTGTTGCCTTTAAACATTTCAGCCTCATTATATCCATATAACCAGTTAATACTTACATGTGTACATGCCATGTAGCTATGTAGTTGAATGCGGACACTACTATGATATTATATTTATTAGACTGGTAGCCAGAGTTTTTAAAGGAGCCGTGTGTGGATGGAAATAGCAATCTACTACCTTATTTAGCCATTTAGAACTGGAGCTCTTATTTTGGAACCTTGGGAGAATAAAACCAGTGAGGACAAAAATTTGAGATAGAATTTATATATCTCAGCAGCTGTTATCTCCTTTCATCTCTTACCTTCTAGCCCTAATGTCAATTTATCATCATTTTTTTTTGAATAATACCAAATACTCAGCACCAAGTGGATTAATAGAAGCGATGTGCTGAAGTTCACACTGGGAGCAGAAAATTGAAAATAGTGGCTGGGTAGGTTGTGAGAGGTAGGACTTTTGGATGGAGTTGAGACCCAGGCCTCATATTTTCACTTATTTTTATTTACAAGAGAGAGAGAATCAATTTTTTGTTCCACTTATTTATGCATTCATTGGTTGAGTTTTTGTATGTGCCCTGACTGGGAATCAAATCTGAACCCTTGGCATATCAGGATGATGCTCTAACCCCATGGTCGGCAAACGGCGGCTCGCGAGCCACATGCGGCTCTTTGGTCCCTTAAGTGTGGCTCTTCCACAAAATACCACGTGTGGGCGCGCACGTACAGTGCGATTGAAACTTCGTGGCCCATGCGCAGAAGTCAGTATTTTGTGGAAGAGCCACACTCAAGGGGCCAAAGAGCCGCATGTGGCTCGCGAGCCGCAGTTTGCCGACCACTGCTAACCAGTTGAGCTACCTGACAGGGCCAGGCCCCACACTTTCTATAGCAAATCCATCAGAGAAAGACTTAATTACAGGACCTGCCATGCCTTAGATGATTATCTTGAGCTTAGATTCATATTTCTTGTGGTTTAACAAATCCAAAGCATAAACTATTCTTAGTTCCTAGAGGCTATTCTCTGGTGCTCTTCTTTAAATACTACATGGGAATTACTTCAATCAGTAAAAATGCTTACTATATCATTTTCTGTTAGCTCTGTCTTTGCCATTTTTGTTTCATGCATGCTTGAGATCCATGCATAATCATGGTCATAATTTAACATTGTTTTTTTAAAATTTAACATTGTTTTTTTTGCCTGTGGTTATCTGACTCCACCTTCAAAGGTATTAGATGAATCCATCCAAAATTTAGCTAGTGATTTCTATCTAGATGTTTTCCCCCAATTTTAATGAATAGGTATTAGAAAATGAGTTGTAGAAGGGTAAACCCAAGAAAGAATAAAGCCTCTCAGTTTTTCTTTTTTATATATTTTAAATTATAAAGTAAGTGTATGCGGTGAAAGGGTAAATCCTGCGTATTGGTATAATATAAAAAAATGAAAAGAGTTGAGGAAATTTACTCAGACCTCTTCCACACATTCTCACACTCCTCTTATGTCCCCGCAAATAATTGTTATTTCCACCTACTTATATGTAGTTTTATTTTTTACAAGATGTATTTATATGACTTAGTATCTGGCTCATCAAGAGGAGTTTTTTTAATCCTCACCTTAGAATGCATTTATTGATTTTAGAAAGAGAGGGAGAGAGAGAGAGAGAGAGAGGAGTGAGAAACATAGA
The DNA here is from genome assembly GCF_028538775.1 of Myotis yumanensis. Taxonomy (NCBI): domain Eukaryota; kingdom Metazoa; phylum Chordata; class Mammalia; order Chiroptera; family Vespertilionidae; genus Myotis; species Myotis yumanensis. Next base: position 26,245,573 of record NW_027223759.1, on the reverse strand, counting down.
TTAGTTGCCTCCCATATGCTCCCTGATTGGGGATCAAACCCAAATCCTAGGTATGTGCCCTGCCTAAGAATTGAACCTGCAACCTTTTGGTGTACAGGATTATGCTCCAGCCGACTAAGCCACCTAGCCAGGGCTCATCGAGAGATATTTTTAATCACAAAGTTAAACACTATTATAACCCAAGATAGACGGTGGACACAGAACCAATATTTGGGTTGATTTCCTATTGTAATTTCATAAGAAGACCCATTATAGTCACTGACATAACCTACTTTCTGTCATAGTCACCAAATATAACGGCACATTCAGATACCTGATTATAAAACAATATTTTGGTTATGCCTTACCCAATGCCAAGCCACTGGGCAAACACTGAAATTTTTAAATATTATGTAGATCATCAAGCCGTATGAAGGCAAACTTTTTAATACTGGACAAGACTGGAAGATATATGGTACTTTATCTGTTTGATCCTAATGATCTGTGTCTAATGGATAGAGTCATTTCTTGAGTTCTTACTTGTTTTAGCACCAACGATATTTTACACCTAAGGGTTTTGCCTCTTGCATCACAGATATAATTAATGTGAACATCTATTTTTTACCTGAATACCTGTAATTAGGATGAGATATTTAACTTTATCACGTGAGCTAGCTGGCAGTGCAGCGTTGATCCATGTTTATTCACAGCCTCAGTAAAATATAATTGGCCATAAACCCAGCAAGTGTTAAGGTCTAGTTCCAAGGAAACTTGTTATATAGCCCATAGTATGCTTTGTCACACTGCATTTTTCTGCATCTTTAGAAGGAGAGTTAGTCTGCTTTGTCTCAGGAATGCTGTGTGATAACTGCTCAGATTTAAAGACTGTGTAATTGGTTTTATGATTCACATCGCAGAGGCAGTACCTCATTAACTTCCAGATGGAGGAAATAAACACTTAAGATTTCTAGAAAATAGGAGTAAAGCAAACATTTCCCTTTTGTTGCCCTGGGAGTTGCACTCTGGAACTTACAGTTGCATAAAAGTAGAAATTCCGTCTTATATAAATTAACAGGCCACGCGACACTTATTTTGTATATTCAAAGCAGCATGTGTCATATCACGCTAATGTGAAGGAGCATGCTTTTTATCAAATAGGCTTATCTTTCCATGGTGAATGTAAGCAGACAGCCATCACTAGGCCAGCCTCCTTCCACACTTTCTTAGTGCACACATACGTTTAGGTATTAGGAATATGCAGGCCCTTCAGAAATGCCTTTCGAAAGAATTTGGAGGGAAAGATCGAGTGGAGAATGGATGATATATGCTGAGCACTTTATGTTAGCCAAATAGCTGAAGGCGTCAGACAGTCTGTTGTCCCCACTTGTGTTTTTACAGGGTAATGCTAATCAATTAGCTGAACTCCGCTATAGATAGTAAGTAATTACATTCACTGGAAGCCACAGTAATGTGATTAATAATACATTTCAATTTCCAAGGTAACATTTCACTCGGTACTTAAACATGGCTCTTTGGGGAAAAAAACATTTTTATATACAGGAAATATGATAGGATTGAAATTTATCTCTCTGAAAGTAATCCCCTGAGAAGGAAAATATTATAACGTTTTATAAAATGCCACTGGCCCCTGCTGCATGCATGAGTAAAATTCAAGTTTCTTCTTTAAGTATTTTCAAACAAATTCTTAAGAAATAGTGCTTTAGACTTCATAGTTGAATGCACTGTATAGATGTTTTAGGGAAGGCAGGTAAATCTTAATAATTATGGAGCAACTGCTGTATTAAAATTCTGAAGCTAAGCTCTTGAAGGGATAGAAAGGTAACTAAGCAACTAATTTTATGTCTAAGAAGATGCCACAGCAATAGAGCAATTGGCCTGTACTAAATGAATACAATCTAAAGAGAAATAAAGTAATTTCCACAAGAGCAGTGTGAAAAAAATTTCATGAGATTTCAACAGAGGCATACAGGAGACAATCATCTATCCAAGAAGAGCTGGACTGTGGGCTACACACAGAATCACAGTGGGAGACGAGGGCAGACAAGTAAATGGCAGACAGTCTTGTGTCTGAACCTTGACCTTGCTATGGAAGAGTGCCTAACAGAGCCTATTGTGGGCATGCAATCAGCACACATTACTTAATATTCCTTATAAGCCTGATTCTGTTCCATCTTCTGCACAATATGAAATTTGGACACTTTCTGGATTCTGACCAGACCTCCTTAACTTTGCACGCACTGTAAAATTAATGTACTTGTTGAATAGGTATACACCATCAGAAAGAAGCACTTTTGCTGTGGGGCATCCATGCTAGAATAGCCCAGCAGTAAAAGTGGGTGGGGCTGCCCTGTGTCCCTCCCCTTAACCATTCTGCATAATTTCTTGTAGTCTTGCGTCCATAAGTCTGCATTCTTATATAGCACTGCTGTTTTTCCATTCCAACATAGAAGGGGGGTAGGGACAGTGAAGGGAAAGGAGTTCTGCTTTTTTGAAAGAATGTCACTAACAGAAAAAAATTTAACTTTAATTTGTTGATGATGCTCAAGACTAGTAAACACCTTTTCTTAGATATATTTAAAAGCCACGATTTAAACCCATGGAAAAAAAAATGGTTTTATTCCTGGCCCCTTGGTTCCTATACTTTTTTATGCCCTCAAGAAGGAGTTATTGGTGAGTCAGGTGGCATCTATTTCAAAGAGGTTTTGTTTAAAGATCAAGCTGTATTTAAGAATCATTTGTCCTTAGAGAATGAATGATACCAAATTTTGACTCGTTTCCAAGTATCCTCCATTATTGTAGTAGCTTATCATTTAATAGTTTTTCTAATTCGCTTTAAATTCTATGGCATATTTTTATTACATCTATCTAAACACTGATAGTCTTCTAAATTTCACCAAGGAAAACACTCACATCAAGCTTAACATGGCCTAATCCTATGCATCTGGCATGGAAACCCTCCTTTCAAGTATAAAATTTTAAGTAGATATTTGAAAATGTAATATGCAAGAAATGGCTCCTTGAATATTAGACCAAAATTTAAAAGCATGTTGAGTCTTTATGTCCCTAAGAGTCACTTAGTTGGATCTCACACCAGCCACACACACACATCCCAAGTGCATCCTTGCCTCCTTGAACTTCTCTGGCCTATATTTCTCTGCTCTGCAATGGATGTGAATATTATATTATCTCCCTCAATTACTTACACATTAAACATTGCTTCCCAGGCATTATGAAACAAATAGGTTTTGGAATTAGAGGCACTAGCTAGAAACCTTCCAGAGCCAAATAGTTATTTCCTGAATTAAGCCACCGAGGAGTGACCTATGCTTTAGATGTGTAGGGCTAACCTCATTAAATTTTATTGTAAGAGGATAAAGTTCAAGCCTGGGCAGTGTTTAATTATTGTTAACTAGAGGCCCAGTGCACGAAATTCGTGCATGGGTAGGGTCCCTAGGCCTGGACAGCGATCAGGGCCGATTGGGGCCTTCCAGCTGCTGGCCGTGGCCTTCCTTTGTTCTGCGCCACCCCCTCGTGGTCAGTGCACATCAGAGCAAGCAAGCAAATTCCCTGTCTCCTGGTTGAACTCCAGAGGAGACACTTTGCATATTAGTCTTTTATATATATAGATGATATATCAAAATAATTTGGAGGAAAAACAGGCTTGATCCTGCATTGGAGAATTTCAGGTATTCATTATAATTTTGACTTTCCACCTTCTCAACTCCTCATATCATTTATGTTGTCTTTGAAATAAAAATTTCCATTCTATAGTTACACTAAAATAAAATTTTCAGTTGTCTTTCACAGTTTAAGAAAAGCTTGGGGCTATGCTTGGTTCCTATTGACCTTCATCTTTTTTATGATTCTCTACATTTTTTTCATGCTTTTGTTTTCTTGTAGAGGGCAGAATTTGTTGTACAGTCTACCTGTCTATTGGAACAATGAGGCTAAGCTATAAGCATTTGTTATTTGCTACAAGAGATGTCAGCAGAGAAAGTCTTGGCATCATATTTGGGTTATATGGCTAGGACAATTTAAAGTTGTGTGGTTTAGTATTGAGTACAGAGAGGCCAGAAAAGTACTTGTCTGGAGCTGTGAGGAGTGAGCCACTGCCTGACCTCAGCTGTCCAGCAGGAAACCATGGCTGTGGAAATGGTGGATAGCCAAGAAAATGGTATTGGTGCTTTGGAAGGAAGATGTCTGGGATAAATCCATTGCTAAATCATCTCCTTTGACATTAGCCAGAGAAATGTCAATACAAGGGTATAGTGCTAGGGACTGTGAGGTATGGCAGAATCCTCTATTGACCATCTTTCAAAGTGTAAGAAAAAAATGCAACCATAGCACATCTGGAAATAGCACCATGAAACTATTAAATTATTCAAAAGACTCTTGTGGTCTTTCATTGTAATTTATGTGATTACCAATACAGGGAATCTATATGAAGAAGGAAGAATAGTATTCCCTTAGTTTTCCAAGGATAAATGTAGAGAAGAAATGTAAAGTTTGTAACAACTATTCATTAATTGTTCACAGCTATTCTCTCCTAACATGATAGGATTTTAGAAATATCAAGTGTCTTTGAAATTATTTCTCATCATTCTCATTTTATTGAATGAATAAAATGATCAAGTGCTCAGTTCCTCATCCTGATATTCTAAAAATATGTGGTGAGAATCATTTTATACTTATAAACAACTTAGTAACATCATGACCACCTTTCATATTAAAGGTCTTATTTTTTCATTCTTAATATAAAATTACTACTTGACAAAAGATTTATTTCCTCTTTAAAACAAATATCACTTTTTAGAAGTTTTGCATCAAGTTCCCATCATCTACATGAAGAGGTGTTGAACCATGCCACTGACTTGCACACTGATTTCTCAAAAGAGCTGACTTGGCATCCAAATAGTCTTTATTTTGAAAAATTGAAAAAGAAATGTAGTGGACTGCGATGCTTTCTATGGCTTTAGAAATGCAAAGAATATTCTCTTGCCCCATGCATTCAAGGAGGGAGCATTCTGTAGGAGTATTAGAAAAGAAGCACAGTTTTATTATTACAGCCAAGACATTGATATATTATCCACATTTGGGGAATCATCAGGAGTAAATTATTGATCTAATATAGACCTAGATTTACTGCAAATATATGGGCAGTAGACGTTTTTAGGCTTGTTGTCTAATGTAGAAGGACCAGGTAAGGCTTAGAGCAGATTCCCAGTTATAATTATCTTACTAAAGACAAGGTCTTAAATGGGACAGTAAGTCACAGGCTTCAAATTCAAATGCCTACAGACCAAGAAGCCTAGACATGGAGATGTAGGAGAGTGGTGGGAGCATAGCAAATAAGAGAAGGCATGGACCACCCAATGGGTATGGCTACTGCTCTGCTTGGGCAATTGTTTCCATGTCAGAAGGTAGGATCAATGTAGTCACATCTTGAATTTTCCAAGAGAAACTAGTAAGCAGGGCTTTTATGTGAAATCTTTCCATTTTTAAATGCTAGCAACTAATTCATATATTTTAAAACATTATTGGCAGAAAAACACAATTGTGGGACCAAGTTGAGTCATAGGCTGCCTGCTTGTCATTCTTATAAATTTTTATTAGATTTTCACTTTAATTCAGCATTCTGACTTCAAGAAGCCTGTGAGAATGCTGCCTAGAATATGTTAGGATATGTTTGGCCAATATGAGTAGAAAATGATTTTGATGTTAATGTAAATAAGTGAAGGCTGAAGATTATATTTTGACTTTGAGAAACGTGCCCTCCAGATCCTGATTCAGAAAGATTTGCACAGGTATAATTGATTAATAACAAGTCAGACTATCATTTCTTGATCTAAAAACAATAAAAGGAGAGTGTGGTAATAACTACCTGACAATTAAATTTCCAGCAACATAGTACCTATAGAAGATGTGGATACTAATGCATGAAAAGCAGCAAATCCTTTTAAAAATCTGTTTACAAACCATACCAGAGCTATTGCTAGCTATTGAAGGCTAGAGGTGGGAGGTGGGATGGAGGGAGGATTCAGATGTCCCATATTTTTGCCTTAATTGGGTCATGGATTATTTTCCATGCTGACTTCAGTGCTTACAACACATCCATGAAAATATGTTCCTGCCTCATCCTCTTAGACTGGGATTTCACAAAGGCCTGAACCACATACTTAAATAGATGTTAAGTTTCGTTCAGTTTAAGGAAATGTTTTAAGTATTTATTTAAGTTATATATTTGCCCAAGTGAAGTGCACAAGTATTTTGGTTATACTGCTTTGAACAGTCACTCCTGGGGGAGATGACAAGAGCAATGTCATCTAGTGATGTGGCTGAAGAAGGAATGGGGCCAAAATTGGGGGAGGGGCAGAGGACTGACCCTGAGGGCACCAGCACCTGTCAGCCAGCCAGCATGCTGTCCTCTCTTTGTTTTAGCCCCAAAGCAACCTGGCACCTACCCTGATTCAGCCTATCCTGCCTCCTTACATAAGCTCCTGCAATTCCTGTGGACCCCAGAGAATATGCCACTGTGGTCTTCTTTTTCTAAATTATTTTAAATTCTGTCTCAACACATATGCTGGTTGCAGATACCATTTCCCAGCCTGTGTGACACAGAACAGTAAGTGCTCTATATGAAAATGCTGCTGTGCAAAAATCGGTTTGGGAAATCCTGCCTAGTACACACTCCTTGAGGGCCTCGCGTTGCCTGTTGGCAACGTAAAGCTCTGAGGAGCTCTTCAGTGAGAAGGAGGCCTTTGTTCAGTCCACTGCTTCTCAAGTTTATTTAGCATGAAATATCTCTGATCTAGAACACTGGCTCACACGCTGTGAAGCTCTGGAGCACACATCTGGAAACAATACTGACAAGGGCGATGCCAATTAAAGCTTCTGAGCTGAGGAATGGCAGTCAAATCTGGCTTTAGACAAGGAAATTGATGCAAGGGAAGGAGGATTAAGAGATGTTATATAATCATTAGAGTTTAGTGACGAGCTAGGTATGCAGATGAGGGATAAGGGAAGTAAAAAATGAGTAGCTGGTCCTTGATTTTATCATCCCTGGTGGATGATGATTTATTAACATGATGATAAAGTCACGTGGAATTTGTGTTGAGAAGGAAAAATGAGCTTTGGTTGATTTGTTTTTTAGGGCTTAGGAAGAGATGTGTGGGTAAATGAGATTTTTAATTGTTTGACTTTCAGTGCTTTCTAATGCAAGCCTCCCATGATAGCATTTGCCAAACTACCTCCTCTAAACTCTGTAAAGGCAAAAAAGTTGTTTTCTTTTTATGACTATCAAATACTTAGTGCAAGATCTGTACCCATTGACAGAACAAATACACAGATGGTTGCAAGTGTTATGTGGTAGCAAACAGAAAATGGTCTTAGCTAAATGAAGGGGAATAAAGAGAGAAGGTGGAGGTAGCCCCTGTGACCAAAGGAAGAACTGAATATCAGGCACAGGAAGGAGCAGGGTGCTTGAACTACAATGGCAGGTCTTTGGTATAAAATCCAGGTGTTTTCTTCCCTTATGTCATTCTTCTCAAGGTTCAAGTTCAGCAAAAAGAGTCTGTTTGGTCCAGGTGTGGTCAGGGCACTTATTTGATGTCCTCTAGAAGGTGAGGGGGTACAGGATTCAGTTACAACAATAAGGGAAAAGAGATTAAGTTCCATGCCCATGTTAACTCAGCTTTTTTCCCCCCACACATCAGAAACTCAGATCTTGTACAAAGACTCAGCCTTGGCAATGGGCACATGAAACCAGCCCAAAGAACAGAGGGGGACAGAGCTGAACATCAGGTATTTTTGAAAGGATTGGTTTTCCAGGGTTGGCTTTTGTTTTTGTAGCTACACTCAAGGCAAAAGGAACTATATGTTTAAAAAATCTGATTATTCATAGTAAACCAAGATCATATCAGTTAAATGCAATGCGTGGGTGTGAAACAGTGCTAAATTCTTTCAATGCTCTGTTTACAAACCATGTCAAGGGCAAGGTCATCTAGCCAGAAGGCGCAGCTATTTCCTTCTGCAATGAAATCTAGTGGGAACAGGGAGCAAGAATCAGGGAGCATCTGGAAGAGGTAGAGAAAGAGGTGCTGTGATGAAAGATTTTCTTTTCCAGTTGGCACTTGAGGTTTAAATAGAGAAAGAAAAAAGCTTATTTTCTCAGCCAAGTCATTATTCGGTCTGCACAATGGATGATACAAGTTGTTTTACTTAAACACATAGAAATTTGGGGATGAAAAAGACTTTAGGACACAGAGGGCCAGAGATTACTGTTTTGCCCAAGGTTGCTCAGGCATCAGTAAATGGACTGATTCCTGAATGTAGGCCCCCTGACTGCCATCCAATGCTCTTCTCACCTGAACACAGATGCCCTTTACCCAGAAGAGGAAGAGGACTTGTCCATGGCAGTCTCCATTCAGCACTTATGGGCACAGAGAGATAAGAAGTGAACACAAAACTGGTTTCTGAATGCCAACCAAAGCAAGAGGGATGCCAATTTTAAATGCTGCCAAAGACCTTTAATACGTCTAGGTAACAGATCTCCTTCCCAATCTATGACACCCTTGCAAAAAGTAACAAAGTCAGGATTAATGTCTCCTTGTCAGTGTACTTTAATATCTTGCAGTGGTCTTGGAAAGATGTGAGGAGGGAGAAGGATAAGACAGAGCAGAAAGAAGTGCAATGCCCTTTTCTCCTGTTTGCAACATTGAATTGATAATTATAATGTTGGTATTTGCCACATGCCAGTAGGAGATGCAGTGCAGTTCAGACATAAAGACGATACTGTTTATTGCTCGGGGAATGTACAGTCCTGCTTAGGCAGAAAAGTAACCATGAAAAGATAAAAAAAGCATATGATATTGGTTAAATCTTGGCTTTCTTAACTTCCTTGGCATTTGGGTCTTTTGTGTGGGATGAAGGGAGAGGCCAGAAATAGGGTAATTAGAAGCTTTTGTAGTTGTACACAGTGGGATTTAAAAATGAAATGGCCAGTGTTGCAAGACCCAGTGAGCACAAAGAGGTCAGTTGTGGAAGGATGGGGTGTGCATGGGAGGAGGGTTATTTAACCTCATTATCCATATCCAAGCCAAGAGGGTCTTCGGGACACTCCCTTCATTTTTGGAGTGTCCTTTCCCTCTCAATGCCATTTGCAAAGCAGCTAGTGACCTTCTTGTGCTCTCACCTTCTCCCTCTGATGCACAGAAAAAAAACACTAGAACCATTTGCAACCCCTTTCACACACTGTAGCAGCCCCACTTAAGATTACCTCCTGGACACAATTAAACTTAGAGCTGACTTCATTGACATTGTATTTCATTCCAGGCACTGTGCTAAGCACTTTATAAATATACTCTTATTAAGCCTCACAGTGTTCAATGGAGTACCCACTATGGTTATCCTTATTTTGCAGATGAGGAAACTCAAGTTCAGAGAGGTTGGGCAACTTGTCCAAAGGCCTCCAGCAAGTAAGTGGAAAGGCCAGGAATCAAAACACAGTGATCTTACCCACAACGGCAAACACCATACTCTCAACTTTATCCTTCACAACATTACAGTGCCGTTCCTCCTCTCTAATTCCTTGTGGCTTTGCCTAGGTGGCCAGCTTGCCTGTTGTGATGTGCTAAGTTATTGAAGACAGTCATGGCTTTGGTTTTTTCCAGGCAAGCAATAGCTGCGTTTTAATAGGGTCAGCCCAGAGTAGGAACAGATACCCAGACTCAGACTAATTCTAATAGTGGGATTTTGAGGCATATAGAGAAGTGAGAGAGGACAGACTTTAAGGCCAGCAGCCCTGAGGTTCTTGCGAGCAAGGCGTTAACAACTTGGCTTTCAAGAGGAGCAAACCCTGGTCTGAAGAGAACTTGCAATGCCTTTGGGGCCTGAAAGCTGTCATCAGAGAAATATTGAGGGAGAAAAATTTGCAGTAAAATTTGGATCTGAGATTTTCAAGCAGGAGTGAATTTTTCCTCTTTCCCCACCCTCCAGAGAGTTTTGGCCATTTCTGAAGACTTTGTTGGTTGTCATAGCAGGGGGTGTGGGAGGGGAGGGTTACTGGGAGTCAAGGCCAGGGATGTTGCTAAACATCTGCAATACATAGGACAAACCCCTACATGTCTGATTCAAAATGCCAATAGTGCCAGGTTTAAGAAAACCTGATTTAGATAATAACTGATACAAGTATGACCAGGGTTACAAACTCCAAGTAAGAAACGGCCAATGAAGAAGAAATAAAGTGAAATTGAAGGATGGGCGGGATATAACTGAAGCCCAGTTTGCTATGGCTGGTTTCACCCCAGGGTTTTCTCCTCGGTCCCCCGAATAGTCAGGGTGATGTAGCTGGTTAGTTCCTTCGGGCTGATTGTATATACATAAGGGAAAGAGAGTATTTGATTTTTTTTAAATAAGATTTCATTCTAGTATACAAAACAATTTGCATTGGAAGGTGGTGACCCACAGGAAACTATTATTATCTGACTCTCTGCCTGAGAAAACTAATAGGTGAACTAGCTTCCAGGTTGTTTTTTAAAGTGTGGTCCATGTCGCATCTTCAGATGAGTCACGTGGATGTTTGTAACAAAGGGTAGTTATTAGACATTGGGTGATATTCATATTGACAGATTTCCGAACCCCCTGTGAGACCTACTGAGGTGTTGGAATGGACCCAGGAATCAGTCCTTTCAACAACCTTCCCAGTGATTCTTGCACACATCGGTGAAGATCTGCTTTGGGAGTTCTTACAAAGTCCCACCATATTCAGGACCTGACTTAGGTCTCTGTGCCTATATGAACTCCTCCTTCACCTAGACCTCATGTTCTTTACTGGTATTCTTCTCTTCACCCTTAGTCTCTGCCTTCTGGTATTTCTATGGGTTGTTTTGTGTGTGCCACCATCTCCCACATGGACTCTGGGACTGATCTCGCTGTCACTGATACCTGGCCCTGGCCCAGGACCAAGAAATTTTTGGCAAAGAATCAGAGCCTCTCTGCATTGGCTTCCATTCTAATAAGGCAGATTAAATAGATACTGGTGTCCTTTGCAGAGCTACCCAACCCTCGTTTCTTATTGTTTTAGTCCCTCTGGTCCACTGGTGAGATGCAGAACAAAGAGTGAGAGGTCAATGTGTCCTTTAATTGGAGACTTGGAGCTACCACACATCAAAAGGTCAAGAATTTACTGCAGTGCTCACAGCTGAATAAAGAAAATCCAACAATTAATTCTCTTCAAAACACAAAAAACTTGATTGAAAAGCCAAGTCCCATCCTTTATTTTCCAATTTCTACAGTGCGAGTTGTTAAATGTTTAAATCAAAGTATATTCAGTTGTCTCCTCTGTCACCTTACAAGATCCAGATGCATTATGATGCCATTAAAGAAATGGTTTGGGGCAGACTGGCTGCACAGATTTCAGCTAGTCTATCAGATCCACTAGCCAACAGTTCTTGGTCTGAATAATGTTTGCATCTTGCTCAGGATTTGGTATTTACACAACAGTTTGTTCCCTCACTAAAATTGCTTAGGTCAGAACCTTTCATTGCCCTTCCCTGGTAAAGAGACATCCTTCTGCAGTAAAAAGCCCACCACAAGACTAAAACCCATGTAATGCCAATGTCATATAAATTACCAACTTTCTTTTGAAGCTTCACAGATATGAAAGACCTTGGCCTCATCATTACACTTATGTATAGTGTCATTTTCTGGGTAGTTATTAGACATTTGTATTGACAGCAATAATTAACAATTGGAATGAATACAGGAGGGAAATTTGGGGTGCTTATTTTATTTCAAACGAAGTAACTCTCCTCTGTAGCTAACTTTGCCAGCAGTGGGAAACTGGTATGGGATCCCAGCCAACGAGGAGAGAGGATACCTATGTCCCATGGGGAAAATGATTATGGGCAATTGTCCCTCAATGATCTAAGGTAATACCATTGATTCAAAGTCCCTCAACTCCCATCTTTTTGGAGGCTATTTTGTGTGCCTTCATCTGATTATTTGTGAACTTAACTGCCTCAACCCAGAAAGTCTTTCAGTCTTCCTTAAAAGATAAAGCAGTGACTTTCAAACTTCTTCATCTCATGGCACACAAAACTAATTACTAAATTTTTGCGGCACACAAATTACATATTTTTTGGTGTGCCACAGTCAAAACAACTATGTATAATTTTGATTCATTCACACCAGACAGCTATTGCTGTGTTGGCTGTTGTCATTTTTTTTAAAAAAATTGACAATCTAAGAGAAAAATAGTCAATGCCACCGACTAAATAGTCAGGTACTGCACGTTTGAAAAATTCTTGTGGCTCAAGAATTATGTTGCTTTGGGGTTGACTATTTTTAATGGGAAAAGAACACTATATTCTACGTGAAAAATTAGCTGTGTGACTTTTTAAGGGCATTAACAATCCAGACTGTATTTATTTGTATGAAACATAAACTTAGAATGTCATATAATAGCTGTGCTATTTTTGTTGTAATTGCATGTTAGGCCCTGGCTCTGAGCATGGTGGCAGGGGATGGAATGAAAGGGTGGTCTTTGTTAGAATGAACGCTTGCCTCTCCTAGGGATTTCCCACTTTGCACCAGACCAAGCTAAAGCTGACTTCTTTTTTTTTTTTTTAAATATATTTTATTGATTTTTTACAGAGAGGAAGGGAGAGGGATAGAGAGTTAGAAACATCGATGAGAGAGAAACATCGACCAGCTGCCTCCTGCACATCTCCTACTGGGGGTGTGCCCGCAACCAATGTACATGCCCTTGACCGTACATGCCCTTGACCGGAATCGAACCCGGGACCTTTCAGTCCGCAGGCCGACGCTCTATCCACTGAGCCAAACCGGTTTCGGCTAAAGCTGACTTCTTGAAGATGGTTGGATGCCTTTGCCATTGGTAGCAAGAACTTCAAATGGGTGATACATTCCTAAATACTCATCAGGAAATTGAGAAAAGGGAAAACACTAAAATCACTGTTCCTCATTTACTAAATATTGCATTAAGATACTTATTGGCAAGATGTGTGAGTATCTCCAGGCTACAAAGTTTTTCCCAATGGAAGTCTGTGGCCAATGATAACATTGAAAAGAAGAAAGTCTACCCCTTCACAGATGCTAATGATTCTATGAAAGGTTCACTAAATTCTGTAAGAACTTAATTTTTTAACCTCCTCCCCCTCCCGCACCCCGCCCCCCCTCATCAAACCCTGATTAAGTGGAAATTCTTACTTCCAGAGACTTATTTAAATTCAATAATATAAACAAATATCATTACACCTTCATACATGTTTGAAAGGCTATGACTGGAATACTATAAATCATTTTAATGCAGTATAGATCACTTAGGCCTGTCACATACACACAGACACAACAAGATCACAAACACACACATCACACACAGTACATAACATGTACACATACGCACAACTGAAATCTGTTTCTATTTTTGGGCATTTCTGCATTCTCCCTCAGTGCCATTCAGATTGCATGCCACTTTCTTGTCCATGAAATTTAGAAATATTTTTTACTAAAAGTCATGCTATTTGAATTTGCAGTTAGTGGACAGGAAAAACTCCATACTTAGACATAGGAGGGTTTGTAGTGTTCATTTAAACTCCCCTAGAGAGGTCTGAGGCTCTCGCATCAGCAACACTGAGCTGTTGAGCGCTGACTTTTGTAGCAGGAAGTAGTGAGGCTCAGTGTTGCTGACTTGAAGAGCACTTCTGCCTGGGGCCAAGTTCAGGAGAGACCACAGTGAAAGAGGAAGTAGTCCCTGTGCTTTACTTCCTTTAAACAAGGTACAGTGGGAACAGAACCCGGAGATGCACTGTGGACCAGCCTGGTTTTCCCCGGGAGACAAAGGCTGGGCAGCATGCAAACCCTCTGGCAAAGGGGAATCTATTGGAAATGGAAGAGAAAAAAATAAAATGAGTTACTGAGACATCTTCTATCAATGAAGAAGTAGCCATAGTATATCCTGAAAAGCTCAACTGGTAAAATAAACTGGAATAAGGACAAGACTGAATGAAGAGGTAATAAAAAAAGCAGTGGAAATGAACAGGAAGTGCTTTACCAGTTGCTCAAATTAGGTTTTGTGGATTCAAGTATGATGTCATGTTAGCTGTCTAAGTCTTAACCACAAAGTTTTCAGTTACTCTGCATCTCTAATGGTACTTTTTGGGTAATTTTTATCAAGTACATTTAGATGCATTATCAACGAAACGCAAGTTTCTATCCTTTGGTTTCTCAGATTCAAGGTGGATGCCATTTGCTGATGTTACAGCCTATTCAAATGTTGTGCAAACATATTTAAACATTTTAGAGATTAATTCTCATAACTTGTTGCTTTGCCTTATTGCCTTTGCCTGTATTTCTATATTTGGTTACGTCTCTACCATTCTTCATCTTCCAGATTTGTCTGTTTGGTTCTGTTGTTCATTCCCACAACTACCATTCTTTTCTCACCTTTAATTTTTTCAGGTTGCTGTCTACCAGCCACATTTCTATTTCCTCTTACTCTTACTCATTTCTTAGCCCTACTGCAACATGTATCCCACCACCATGCTCAGTGAAACGACCCTCAAAGGCCAGGTTTATCTTCACCTACACCATCTTCTCAGTACATTCTTGATGTTAAAAGTATTCTTAAGAGATAAGCACCAAAGCCAAACTGTTGTCCAGAATAAGACTGTGTAGGAGACAGTTTTCTAAAGATGCTCCCCTCCCAAACTCTCTGGTGGTTTAATCAAACACTAATCTTAGTACTGTTGTAAAGGGGCTTTGCAGATGTTAATTAAGGTTACTTATCAGCTGGCCTTAAGATTTAGAAATTATCCTGTATTATCTGGGTACAACTAATTGAACCACAGGAGACCTTAACAGCCAAGACTTTTCTCTGGTTAGACTAGGTGCAGCAGAAGAGAGGTTTAAGAGAGATGAGGCAGAAAGAAAAGTCAGAGAGCTTCCAAGTGTGAGAGGATTCCACCTGTTGCTTCTGACTTAGAAAGAGGAGAACAGAATGCCAGCAGTCTCTGGACACTGACAATGACCCTTGGCTGACAGACAGCCATGAACTGGGGACCTCAGTCCAACAACTGCCAGGAATGAATTCTGTCAACAACACACTTGGATTTCAGCCTCTGAGGTTCCAAGAAGAGACTCAGCTGAAACATGTTGTACCTGGATTTCTGACCCATGAGTGGGTGTTGATTTTAGCTGCTAAATGTGTGCCAATCTGTTACAGCAGCAATGGAAAGTAATGCAGACTAGCAGAATCTTTTCTTAAATTTCTGACATCTTAGCACTCAGATTCCTATTTCTTCTTACCACCTTCACTAACTTCCAAACAGCCAGACTCTCATCTATTGAAAATTGATAACTTACTTTCTCTGTCTGGACACCATGGGACCAAACTTTGCATATATATATGAATATGTGTGTTTGTGTATTTTGTATATGCATGTGGTATAGGTGTGTCTATACATTCGTTATATATATAGGTAGACCTGGTGAATACCAGTCATATTCAATAAATAATAGTTTACATTATATGCACATATAGGAATCTTAGCTATTCTATATACATGCACATAATATGTATATTTCCTCAATGCCAGGTACTAACATTATTCTACAACAGCCCCATAAGTTATATACTAATTGCTTCATTGTAGATATAAGAAACAGGCAGACAGAGGTCAAGTAACTTGCTGGAAGTCACTTAATAGATGGCTGAAGAGGATTCCAACATAGATCTGTCTGAATCCAAGACTGCAAGGTCCTTAGTTTTCACCTTGCTTATCTCTCACACTGAATCTTTTTGGACGTCCTTGGGTCCTACTGGGATCTCAGCCCAGATGCCATGCACCACCTTCCTTAAATTCCCCTCCCCAGTGCATCTGGATGCTGCACTGCCCTGGTAGATTTCCCCTTTATCTCTAGGCCTCTCAATTTCATAAACCGCCTTCCATCTGTCATATGTAAAAGAACTTCAAGACTGTATTCAAGGAGACGTGACTTAGGGTGATGAATACACAATACAATATACAGATGGTGTGTTATAGAATTGTACATCTAAAACTTATATAATGTTATTAACCAATGCCACTCCAATAAATTCAATGATAAGGTAAAAAGTATAAGAAAGAAAAATGACTGTATTCTCAATTCCATACTACTCTGTTCTCCAGGAATTCTGTTTATTTTTGGACTTTCAATTTAAACTGTTTTGAAGGTTTTCAGCTTCACATCTGCAGGCCTGACTCTTTCCTGAGCTCGAGGCACACATATAACAATGGTGCTAGACATGCCCATTTGTCTGTCTTCTTGTCCTGGTACTCAATATGTCTCTAAGTCAGCATTAGTAGGAAAACAAGTCCTTTCTTCTTACCTTCCTGTGTTCCTCAGTCATATTATCCATTTTCTTGATGGCCAAACTCATAAACCTGCTGACATCTGTGAGCCTCTCTTCTGGTTAAAGTCATGGGCTGTGAACCCGGACTGCCGGGTTTAGATCCCAGATGTGCTGCTTACTTGATTTGGAACTTTGGGCCAGTTGCATACCTTCTCAGGTCCCAAGTAACTTCCTCTGTAAAACTGGGGTGCTGATTACAATAATAATACCTACCTCACAGGGTTGTTGCATGGTTGAAATAAGGTACTGTAAACTTTAGACCAGCACCCATCCCTAGTATCTGCTTGGTAAATTTCAGCTATCATTTTTCATTTAGTTGCCAAGTCTTTATGTATAATCTCCCTGAAATCTGTTTTTGTTGCCAAATTTTCTGCCCTCCACCACTCTATGCTCACACCTGGATTAATGCAAACTGTCTCTGGATCACATTCTCCCAAATCCAGCCTGCATATAGCTACCAAATGCATCTTCCAAAGGCACTAATTTAATTGTAATTTAAAAAATCCTCCAGTGGTCTCCCATGGCTTTCGGGATACAGTGGAAACATTCATTATCTCAGCATTCAAAGTCCTCCATGAACTGGCCCCTGACTTCTCTTTTCTAATAGTTTCTATCTCTTCTCTCTTATTCAACCCTTGGCTCTAGATGGGCTGGACTTCCAACTTTTCCTTAAACATCCTGTTTTGGCATGCCTTTTAGCTTTTGAAACAACTAATAGTTTTGCTTACTATGTACCATGCATGGATGAAATTTTTAAAAGAGTCATCTCATTTATTCTCACAACTTTCTGAGGTGGCTACCATGCTATCCCTATTTTACAGAAGAGAGAACTTACTCCTAGAGACAGTGAGTGATTGGCTGAAAGACACAGTCAGGAAGTGGTGGACCTAGGATTTGGTCCAAGATGACTGCAGATCCTATGATTTTAATGTTTCTATCTTATGCCTTTTCTGCACTATATTCCCCTTCCCTAGAGTATCTTTTACCCTTTTCCCATCTACTCCACTCTCATCCAATAGCCAAAGCGATCCTTAGGTTCTACCTTTACTGTAAAGCTTTCCCAGACTAGTTCAAATTCTAGAACTCCTCTGTGGGTACAAGCTTCTTAAGGCTAGAAAGGGTGTTATGTACTTCTTATGAAGCCCAGCAATGCCTTGAATATAATACTTCATAAATTCTGACTATTCATTGGTATCAGATTTCTTTTCTAATGAACTTCCCAGGGATTGCTTGTGGTTGAGCCACAAGGAATTTCTCTTTATTGTCCACTCTTGCCCAATGTCCTAGTTAGGTTTTTTATTGCCAACATATTTCTGAACTTAAGCAGAAAGGGAATTTGTTGCAATGGTGTGGGATATCACAGAATGCTGGATAAATAAGCTTGGTCTGAAATCAAGGAAAGCAAAGCTCAGTAGAGTTGTCTAACAGTGCCATCCAGGGAACACCACTTCATGTTGCTGGATCTTCCTTTCCTTTGCATTTATGGCTATCTGACAACCCCATATGTTGCCTGGCAATGCCTCCCTTTGCCAGTATTTAAGAGGGCTGCAATCAAAAGCTAAGCCAGGGGAGAAATGAGTCATTCTTATATTGCAGAAGTCACAGAGTGGGAGGGGCTGCAGATAAAGAAGCGTGGCGCCTAAAGAGGAATAGAGGAGAGACCAGATGCAAATATTAGAAAGAGAGGAAGTCATTTAAGAGTTGCTCAAGCTTCTTAAATTCCTTGTGATAAGATAGTATTCCTTCTAAAACTTCTGAATCTTCTAAAACTCTGAGTTAGGAATTTATAGTACCTTGGGTATGAGGGTCCTCAGATGGACTTTGACATTTGTGACCGTTAACCTTGCATGTATACTTTCTGATACTTACACTTTTCTGGTGAATCCACAGTTTTTATTAGATTCTCAAATGGATCCACAGTCCAAAAGGGATTGTAAAATACTTTTTACAGCTACTGTACACCCCAGGACATTAGGTGACTCAGAGGCAGGCTCTCAAAATCCTATAATAAAAGCCTAATATGCTAAATGTCAGGTCGACCAGTTGGCCGTTCAACCAGTCAAAGCATAATATGCTAATGATATGCTAAGGCAGTTCAACCGCTCACTATGACGTGCACTGACCACCAGGGGGCAGACAGTCTACCGGTTGACCAGTCACTATGATGTGCACTGACCACCAAGGAGCAAACACTCTGACTGGTAGGTTAGCTTGCTGCTGGAGTCCAGCCGATCAGGACTGAGAGAGATGGGCCGGACACACCCTGGGGCCCTCTCACAGTCCCTCCCCAGCTGGCCAACCTCCCACATCCCTCCCCTGTCCCAATCGTGCACCAGTCGGGTCCCTCAGCCTGGCCTGCACCCTTTCACAATCCAGGACCCCTCAAGGGATGTCAGAAAGTTGATTTTGGCCCCATCCCATAGGTGAGGCCTAGGGACCCCACTGGTGCACAAATTCGTGCACCAGGCCTCTAGTATCATATAATGAAAAAAAAAAGTAAATCTGAAAACTTGGTGTGTACTATAATATACCTGTTCATGGAACAAATGTGAAAGTTATCTAGAGGGTGAGATCTATTTAGGGTAAACACATACAGTGGAATTCCCACATATTGAATGACCATGGGTCAAAGTGGAATTCCTGGTTGCTTACTTGAGCCAGTTACAGATTAATGATATAGTTTACCCCATCAGGTGTTTTTATAGCATCTTGCTATTTTTCTTATGGCTTTTGAAAGAGGCTTCTTCAGTCTCCATAGTTCGATAAGTAATGATCAGCATCTCTTTTTACTTGCCCCATGACAAGGTAGAGACATCTGAGTTGCTCAAGTCTGAGATATATGTATGTGCTTCAGCTAAATCTAGTTATTATTGGAAAAGCGAATTTCCTGCATCAGTAAAAAAGCATTTGAGATAAAGGGAAACCTTACTAAATAAGCCGATGACATCTATTTAAAGGCATGGTTGTTGGAACTAGCTGGTTAAGTGAGACCTTCTCTGAGGATCAGGGATTTTAGAACCAATCTTTTAAAGTTTAGTCAATCATTTCCTAGTTCTGTGGTCTCCAAATATTTATCTCATGCATCTCATAGGAAAATATTGACTATACTCCCATATTCTATGTTTATTTATAAATTATATAGTTCTTATCATAACTAATATTTCAAAACACAATATACATATAGGACAAGATTCATTGTTAAGCACAATCAATGTAAGTTCCCCATTTATTTTTTCATTAAACCTGATTATATACTATTCTAATCACTGAAGGACACAGTGAATGAGGCAGATGAAACTCCCACTTTCATGGAGTATAGAGTCTAGTAGAAGACAGACCATAATTTGAATAATAAGTAAAATGTACAGCAGTGTGGCATGCTACTAAGTGCTATGAAGAAAAATAAAACAGGAAGGAACATTCTGGTGGGTTTGAGGGAAGAGTTGCCCTTTAGCAGAACCTCAGAGAAAATAAGCAAAACTCTAAAGATTAGGGAATTAACTATTTGAACCTTTGTGACCATTTGGCATAGAAAATCAAGGCGTCCAAGTCAATTTTCTTTATTTAGATAAACAATATAAATAGAATTCTAATATTTTCTTGTTCCCTAATTGTCTTGGGCAACCCTCTAGGAAAACCACTAATTTAACTACATTTTCATGAGCAACTGCCTTAAACAGATGTCTCAGACCTCAGACATATTATTATAATTTACCTTTGGATCTAGCCAGACTGATAAAGTTTGGATGGCCATTTAAGTGGCAGACATAGACCCTTACAGTAAATTAGCTCTTTGATTCAATCTTGATTTGGTTCCATGGGTGGACTTACATCTTCTTGTTTATTTAACTATGAGCGATTCTCTTAGATGTCCAAAGTCCCCTTGTGTTGTTGTCTTGCTCTAAAGCAGGTGACTAAGTAGAATACTTGCAAAGAAGCCTATCTGAACAGCTGGTAGTTAGTTACTTACAGGAAGCGGTAACTTGTCGGTTTTCTTTTCCTTTCGGGTGAGTTATGTTAATGTAGCATGAGTGTTTCCCTTTTTATCAGAGAAGAAAGAATCAAGAATCGTTAGGCCTGGTGAGGCTTCAGAAGGAAGAGGTTTGACAAAATTGACATTTTAAAATATTTTGCGAATCAAATGACAGCAATACAATGAGCTTCCGAGCAAAAGTTTTCAAACGGGAACCCAGTGAATTTTGGAAGAAGAGACGGACAGTGAGAAGAGTAAATCAAGAAGAAATCCACAGACTTGGTTCCGTAGGTATCCAAATGTTGGTGTTTGCTTTTTGGCTTTATTTCAGTACTTTAAAAAAATTAAGATTAACTCTGGGGTGGTATTTTAGTAAAAGCTGTGGGCAAAGCCCTAGATACAACCAAATTTTCAGTTTGGCTCATAAATATCCTCTTATCATCATCATTATTTTAAAACATATTGATAGACAATTTAAGTAGCTAAGATATTATTAGACTATTTGGAATATTGGAATTACTCCCATTAATATTTTAAAACATATTGATAGAGGATTTAAATAGTTAAAATATTACTAGAAAATTGTCTTTTAAAAAAGCCTACCAGTGCCTCAATGAAGAACCCAGTTGATCACTTGTACATAGTTGTGTTTTTAAAAAATACTACTGCTGTTTTTTATCACATACCACTCATTATTTGTTTTAGAATTCTTAGAACAATGTAAAAGATGAAAGAAAATGCAAATAGGTATCTGATTACATGAGTCAGGGAAGAGTGTAGAAATTGGTAAGTTTTAAAAGTTAAAAAGATGTGGTTTGCTTACTGTTAAAATGTTTCTGCCTTTTTATTGTCTGTAAACAAAATGAGGGCTCCGGAAATGTGTATTTATTACAGAATTCAAGATGCCTATCTGTTAGAACAGTCCGCAGCTAAGTATTGGAGGCCTACAGTGAACCACGTGTAATGTGAAGGGCTCACTGTATATGATAAATGGCTGCAACAACATGATTGGGATTTCTTTCTACAGAAATGTTCATTCTATGGGGTGTTCACATTTTGCTTGCTTTCTTCACCTGAGCATTGCTGTTATTTGGGGTCTGAGATTTCTTTGTTGTGCCAGGCTATCTGCATTGTATGATATTTAGTAACATCCCTGGCCTCCACCCACTAGATGCTTAGTGGCAAACTCTCCCCAGTTGTGACAAAAAGGTCTCTAATATTTCCAGATGTCCCCTGGGGCGGGGGGAGTGATGTCCTCAGTTGAGGACCACTAGGGGTAAATATACTTTTTGTTCATATAAGCATCTAGAAACAGAGCAGCTTTTTAAAAAAATTGTGTAAATGATAATATAATGATTCTTTGTGACTAGTCATTTAAATGAATAATCAAACTAATGAATAGCCAGCCCTTGACAGGCTGAAATCAGGAACCAGAATTCTACATCTTAATTAACAGTGGTTCTCTTTATACTCACCATCTATATTATGGCAATATAACGTGGGTAGAATTTACCAGACTTGTGGCTCATAGGATTGGTGCTGTGTTGTTGTTTGGTTGGTTCCTCGGTCATTATCTCAGTACTAAATGTCTTTCAAGAGCTTCATCAGTTGTTTACCACTAGCCTGTTAAAAAGGATAAGTATTTGAAAAACTTATTTGGTTTGAGATCATTTAACCTTTAGACCAGTCTGGAAAAAAACACCATAATTTCCTCACTGCCTTTCAGTGGAATTTAGAAGTTCCCTGGGTTATGTCACCGTGAGATTTACTTATTCTTGTGTTCACTAAAGAACAACACACAAGAGAGGAACAGGCCTATCTCATACAGACCATATATACAGTTTGGCAACAGGACAGTCCCTGGTGTCTCCCCGTATAATGAAGCTAATCACTCTATGAATTATCTTAATTGAATTTGAAGGTATTGCTACTAAGCACTATGGGAAAAGCAGCCAGTAAGGGCTGTGTTTTTCCACAGCATTCAGTAGCAATGCATTCACATTTAATTAAGATCATTCATACAGTGATTAGCTTTCTTCTGTGGAAGGCACTGGGGACTTTCCTACTGCTGTTGCCTGCTTGGAGTCTTCGTAAGATAGGCCTATCTCCTTTCACAGGTTGTCTCTTCTGTAGAGTAAGGGTTTGCTCAATACATCCGAAGTATTATCCTGAGATGTGGTTTCACTTCAAAATAAAAAAAGTTAATCCAAGAAAGTGAAACGTGTCATTGGAGCCCTAGGGGGTTATTCTATCTCACTTTCTTGCCTATCATTTAGATGACCTTGTGCAGATTACTTAATGTCACTCTGAGCCTCAGTTTCCTCTCCCATAAAGTGTTCATAACATACCTGCCCTATTTTAAGATTACTTACTGGAATTCAAGTTGATCTTGTGCATTCTGAACATGATTTGAACACTATAAAAGTTATAAGTGTTAGGTAGTATTAATAGAGCCAAGTAGAATATTTATGTTTTCAAGACAAGGGAAGAGAGATATAATTATAGTGAGATTGCCTTTCCAATGACTGCAACAAATGAAGCCAATGGGAAGTGACACCTTCTCCTGGAACCTTTTTCAGTGACAGGGCTACTGAGTAGACATATTCTGAACTGCATCAAGCTGAGTATTCAGGGTCCTAGACTGCTCTGTGTTGATGGGATTTGCCTTATAAATACCATGTTTTTTTTCTGCCCCCACCTAAGCCCAGCTGAACTAAACCCACTCAAAGCCCTTTTGGAATTTCCACAACACAACCATTTAAACTTTCCAAAGGCTACACCAACATCCTTAGACTGGCTTCAGAGACAACTTGATAGGTGATAATGAAAAAGCAATTCAAGTGACCAAATGACCAACAAAGGAAGATGAGGCTTAGTTTGTTTAGAGAGTAAAATAATAAATTCTTTTGAATTTTTGGTTATACTCCTTCATTGTAGTGAAACAAGAAATAATGATTCCTGGAGATGACTATTATAGATTATCTATTTTTATAATGATCATGTGAATTTTGAACTCTACAAATGATTTCTTACAAAAAGATAATTTAGAAATGGTTTACTTTTTTAGTAATCTAGAATGTTTAACTAGATGTTTGTGACTTCCTAAAGGGTATACAATTCAAACTTGATACTCTCTTGACTTAGATTGACAATTTTGTCTATTCTGTTTTCTACAAATGCTTTTGAAGCTGTTTGTTAAACTGTATTGTAAATTTGAATTGCTTTGGAAGTTTCACTTATGAATCCAATTTTCAAGTGTACTGTCTAAGAAATGCCTTTGGAACTTTAATTCACTTATCACAGAGTGCAGCTGCATTATAAGAAAAGTTCAAGGAAAATGAAATGTGTTAGATCTAGTAGGACAACTTCTCTTAAATTTTGACATATATGTAGTGTTCTATAGTTGGAGGTTTTCTTTTTAACTGTCATTTTTTTTTAATTCAAATCATTTAGAATAACCTCTGGTACACAGGAAGTCAATAAGAATGATAGTTTCCTTCCTATGTTGCAAGTCTTAATTTGGAAAGATTAACTACCTGATTAAGTTGAATTATTTTATCAATCATCTGTACAATCAGAAAGATGAAAAATTTATTTAAACAACTGAGTTTGATATTTTTAAGTGGGTTTTTTTTTTCTGGCTCATAGGTCTTAAATCTGCAGGCCTTGAAAAACTTGAAAATTTTGGAATATGCATGAAAATTCTTGCTTCCCTCTTTAGTAATAGCCTATTAGCACTTTAATAGAAAATTGAAAACTATAGATAGGGGGTCTGATCTGAATGTCTTTACCATATATCTCATATACATCATTTTATAATATGTATCTTTCAAGTCTATTTTTTAAATATATTTTTATTGATTTCAGAGAGGAAGGGAGAGGGAGAGAGAAATAGAAACATCAATGATAAGAGAAAATCATTGATTGGCTGCCTCCTGCACACCCCCCCACTGGGGGTCAAGCCCTCAACCTGAGCATGTGCCCTGACCAGGAATCGAACACATGACCTCCTGGTTCATGGGTGGATGCTGAGCTATGCGGATCCGGCTCAAGTCTATTTTTTATCCTTTATTCTTCCTTGTTAATGGGAACAAGCCTCTCTCCCTGGTCATCTGGGCTTCCTTTCTTTACTGTTTGTTTATACGAACATTCTCAATTACTTATTTAGGCTATTTTATAATGAGCCAGTGAGCTGACAGGAAAGGGTTGCAGGATGGCTGCTGCAGGAAACAATGAAATGAGACTGAATGAGGCTTGAAACAGTGGAAATTAGGGATGAAAGCTACAAATGAACAGGTTGGAAAATGCAAAGAAGCAGGAGTAATGGGAGGGGTCAAATTCAATCTGAATCTTGGAAACGGAGAAATGTAAACTGAAACTTGATCTGGCCTAAGAGTTGAGGCCCCATCAGAGGGCTCAGGGTAAGGCAAGAGGGAGGAGCCAGCTCAGGTGCCAGGTAGCTGCAGAGAAAGGATGCTTTCCAAATGAACTCAGGAGAGGTACCTGCAACTTAACCAAGAACGAATTCACTTTCCTCAAGAGTGACTGCTAGGAGAGGAAGAAGAGATGAGCCAGGAGAGAAGAAGGTGGGGGGTAATTGCCATAGCAAGCAGAATTAACTCCATGAAGGTGCCCTTTAAACTCTCTGAGCAGGAGGTCAACCATTTGTCAGAACAGGGAATGCCATAGTATACAGGAAGTAGTAACATCATGATCCCAACAACTCTTTTTTCCCCCCCAGATTGTGGCAGTGGTACAAAACTTTCTGAATTTGCAGAATCCCTCAATTAGTGGCAATTTCCATTGTGGTTTTTGCCACAGACGTTATCTGACATTTACTATCTGATTCATTTTCTTGGTCCCCCTTACCCTCTTATACATACTTTTTGTTCTCTGTCCTTAGCACTGCCTTCCCTGAAGTGACCAGGGACCTCATTACCAGCCCCTAGATTTTTCATGTCCTTCCCTGCAGAACTCACAAAGGAAACAGGAATAGTCCTCAAAACTACCGCTCTGTTTCAGCATCTTCACTCAGGAAAATAAAAAAAAAGAAGCTTTGATGTTGTCTATTCCTGAAAGGACATGAACTTTGCTGATGGAGTGGAGTGGACCACAGGCTTCCTGCTGAGCTGGGTTGAAATATCAGTTCTTTCATCAACTTGCTCAGCAAGTCCTCAGTATCCAAGTCTCTTCATCTGTAAAATTAAGCAATGATGATCTTTTCTGGGCTTGATATGATATGAGAAAGTCTTAAATACTTATCATGGTCCTTGCCATTTGATCATGATAGTAGTTGTAGAAAAATAATAATAATTATTAGCATATATGAGGTAAATCAGAAAAATGACAGTTTTCATTATTACTATTAGTATAAATTATTTTGTGTAATTATGTTACTTCTACAAGCAAACATACTTAAAAGATGAGTGTATTTTAATGTAACAAAAATAGCGAATGTGATTCTTACAATGAAAATGGCACAATAAAGGAAAAGGATTTGGGGCCAGCAATGGCTTAGAGATGCCTGGTTGATCATATACTCTAGGGGGCTTCCAGTACTTCAAATACAACCTGGCCCCTCCTGGGAGAGAAAATTGTAGTATGCAGAATGTCAGCACTGAAAGTAAATATGGAAATAACCTTTTCTTTGCCCCCCAATTATTCTGGTATCATAGGAGAGGGATAAGTTAGGCTTAGTGGTACATTAGAGATAGGGCTGCACTGAGTTTACCACCTTAGGAAACCAAGCAGGTACTTAAGTCCCTCGTACCCAGGATGTGTGATGCCTGATGTATGTTTTATAAAATGACATGACATTGTAATTCATTAGCAATACATGAGTTTACTGAACCTAAATTCCTGAACTTGAAGGAGTCATCGTCTATGAGAGGTTCTCCTTTAAGACCATTCAAATCCAAATAAAGACAAGTTGAGATAATAGTCGCATATTATAGGTGCTGTTCCTTGTATTATATTTTCTTAGATTTCTTTAGTTGCAAGCAGAAGAAATCCACTCAGGTAAATAAGCACAGTCCAGATAAGAGAATAGAGGGAAGATTGGAGAGACAGGCTGGGAAAGAATAGGGATGGACGCAGAACATCTTAGGGCAGTGGAAACGGGTAGTCTTGGTGTTAGGGACTAATGGAAAATCATGTGGTGTTTTGGTATCTCTCCACTCAAGATCCAGAGTTCTAGAGGGAAGTGTTGAATGGGCCTCACTGGGGTCGCATGCCCTTGTCCACAGAAAAGCAGGACCCTTTTCATTGTCAGATGTTGCAAGACTTCTCCTTATGGGGATAGGGAGAGAATAAAGTCACCAGAAGGAAAGTAAATGCTAGTAGTAAATATATACATGCATACATAAATACATACATACAGTGGGGCCTTGACTTACGAGTTTAATTTGTTCCATGGCGGAGCTCGTAACTCAAATTACTCGTATGTCAAATCATAAAGTGAAGGAGTGAGACACGTGATGCTGGGCTGATGTTGTGGCGTTCACTGTGACATTCGCTGCGCCAACTAGCGGTGGGGTATCTGAAGCTGGCTCGTAACCCAAATTTTATCTCGCAACTCAAAGCAAAAAATTGGCGGAGAGACGGCTTATATCTCAAAAAACTCGTTAGTCGGGACACTCGTAAGTCAAGGCCCCACTGTACGTACGTACATACATACATACATACATACATATATACAGGACAGATGTGAAATAGGCCAAAAGACAACAAAAGTCCACTATACATATTCAGTTTCAAGCAGCCAAAAGTAAGAAAGGAAATAAAAGAATGAGCTGACTCTCACTAGGGGAAGATTTATTGAAAACATAGGTACATGTTCCTGACATACCTGTTTACATTCATGTATGTGATATGTATGTATATATATATACATAACACTCCCCTCACACTTGACCTGTTAGTGAAAGTTTATTTGTGTGACTGTTGATACTAAAATAGTATCAGAGTTTGTGCCGGTGACAGCTTTCATCACAGCCTTAATACAAATTAATCTAAAATTCCCAGCAGTTTGCTCCAAGGCATTAATTTCCCTGGTGTCAGGCAGACTTGTAATTGGGTTGTGATGTATTTTTAATGATATCTATTATCTTTCAAGTGTTTCTAGAAAACTAAATGAGACATACAATTTGATTTGGATATTCTTGATTTTCTAGTTCTTTATAAGTACTGGTATTAGACGAAAAAGTAGCCATTTTTACTTGCTTTTTATTATAATCTACAATAATGTAACACACGAATATTGATGTGCTCTTAAAAGATATACATGGTCAGATTTCCTTAAAAAAAAAAAAAGATTCCAAAGGTCTGAATTCAACTTGAAAGTATGTCTTTTATTATAGCTTCTATAAGCTTGTTGGTCATCTTGGTTTTCCTAATGAAATTGAGGGTTAACAAAATAGACTATTCTGATTTTTCTATCTACCATGTTTATGTTGAGTATGATGATTAATATTTTTTTATATATTTGCAAAGAGATTTTTAATTTACCAAGTTTAACTGGGTTTATTTTACTGAAATGGACTAAGAAATCAACTACTGGTTGATCTCTCCACTACTGGTTGATTTCTTCTGAGATCTATGTCCTTTTTCTCGTTACTAAGGGAACCATGTCCAAATTCGGCTTAATCTGAGCTGTCCCAGCTGTGGAATTCCTAACTTTGATTTAGCTAGTGTTTTTCCATTCTCACGAAACTCAGTTGGTCAAAAAAGAGAGAAGGTTACAGGGTCAACATAAGATGGCTTATTCTTTACTTAATCATTTCCTTTTTGGTAAGAAAAGCTAGTCTTGTTTTCTGAAGCGCCAACATTTGAGAAGTTGTCTAGTGGAACTCCCTTTGATGAAAGGCTGAACTGAATGTGTCACAGGACCGCAGGCTGACAGCTGTGGCCGTGAATCCAGCTGCATGGTCTCTCTCCAATTTTCTCATTTGTTTTAAGCACAAATAGTGTGGAAGTTGGTTCTGTTTCAACTGCATTAAGGCCAAAGGGGCCTGGATTAAATTAAAGTCTAAAAAATCCATGTGTCATTTAGATCTTTTATTTCCGCTAAGAAAATTAATTAGTTATCTTGATAATGGAGAAATTAGTTACCAGCTGTGTTGTTTCGAATATGTTTTGGAGATCTCAAGATTGGAATTCTTTTTAGGGTCTCTCTCTAAAGACCCCTCCCCCCCCCCAGATCCCTATTCTTAGCTATTTGCTTGTCTGTGTGCCCAGATGTCAAGAGGATATTTAAAGAATTAACATGGTAGAGCCTACTGTATTGGTCCTATGGTAATTATTTTTATTGGTTTGTTTTTCTGAGTCATTAGCCAGGATGCAAAATTTTGTAAGATGAAGAAAGCATTTCAGATACAGGATTAATTCTGTTATGATACTCAAATTAGAATAAAGTTTCAGATATCCGAAAATGGCAAGGGTGATTAAGGAAGTCCAAATTGACATCACAGGATACATAGCATGTTGAAGAAAAACATAAAACTTCTCAAAAATAGGAAAAAATATCTTTTCATAATAAATGTTTCTTGAAAGATCAGATTTTCTGAAAAGGAGAGCAACTAATTCAGATTAACAAATTAAAATGACCTTGCTCCCTAATTACACTTAAAATTTAGAACACAAACATATGGGCCCCAAACACAAGGGATTTGCATTCCTTAGCACATCAAACCATTTCCCTGATTAGTCCTTAGTGATCCTGTTAACCTGTCCTAACAAGCGTGACCTCCATGTGTGTAGGTAAGAGCTACAGAAACAAATTCTAAGTATCTACAACTTGACTGTTATCTAGATACTTACATTTTCACAACTAATAAATTTAATATTAAACCAATGCTAAATTTAATCTTTTTTTTGAATCTAGAGGTGTAAATATTTAAAAATATTTTCTAGGCTGTTTCTCAAGGGAAAAAAAAGTAGAATTTCAAAATCACTTTCTTCTTTCTACCTGTGGGGGACAGAGCAGCCCCAACCTGATTCAGGAGATCCATGGAGGAGCCACTGACCTTTTATCTTTTACTAGAGGCCCAGTGCACGAATTCATGCACATTGAAAGGAAATTAATTAGAATAAATATTTTAGAGGCTGGGGAGGGATCATGGCAGGGCTCCAGAGTGTGTTCATCCCGTCTCACCTGGCCCATCTCACCCAGTCCCGATTGCTGGACCCCAGTAGCAAGCTAACCTACCAGTCGAAGTATCTGCCCCCCTGGTAGTCATTCCATGTCATAGCAACTGGTCAAATAATCGGATACTTAGCATATTAGACTATTATTCTGTAGGATTTTTTTAATTTCGGTGCTTTTCCTTTTGTTATCCTCTTGCCTCCACAGAATCATTAGTTAATAAAATTTGTTTGTTTGTTTGTTTAAATGAAATTTAGATGAAAACTATTTACGCATGGAGCACAATTCTTAGTACATAAAGAATTTAGTGTAGTTCAATTGGCTGGTTAATTTGACTTGGTTTTGGTGTATGCTCTGGGATAAAACATGTGAGTTGCTTTCAATTATTTTCAGATAAAGGCAAGTCCATATTTGTCTGGCATGTATTTGATGGTTCACATACTCCATCTCCTTGATCCTTATAACAGCACTACCATAAGCAGAAAATTTGACCCTTGACTCATTGGACTCAACCTAAGTCCAATTTAAATGACTTGTCCAAATTATGCAGCTGGTAGGTAAAAGATCCTAACTTCCAAATACAGATTCTGACTTGGAATCCTCTGTGACAGTGACTGGTACACAGAGGTGTTTAAGTGATTTACCAGATTGTGGTGGTACCCTACAGAGCTCAAAATACTTTAGTGAATACATTGCTAATTGTTCTTCCCCTTTTTGCTGACATTAGTTTCTAGTGCACATACATAATCTTTAATTTTTCCCCAGTCTCCTTCCCCTGGTGTTTATGGATCTTTTTTTAAAAATTACTTGACGATATTAGTGGTTGAACTTCCATGTAAAGTCCCCACTTGGATTTTCTAGGTTCCCTCTCTAGTGGATTTGCAAAGGGTAAACAATTTTACAATGATTCAATGATTCCCCAGTGTTTCCAGGGAGGCATGATAACTTGAAAGACAAAGTTCCTTTTTTTACCGTGATGAAAGCAATACATGTTCATTTTAGAAAATGTGAAAATTCAAATTAGCAAAATCCTAAATGTCATCATCCCATTGGAATATAATAACTGATAATATTTGGATCTATATCTCTAATCTTTTTTCTTTAAGTTTTTAAAATATTGCACAGTTATTACAGTGTGCAATATTTATTCCCACTTTTACTTAACAATAATACATAAGCAATTTTGCTTATTATTACAAACTTCAAAAACTCAGTTTTAATGGTCATGTATTATTTCTTAGAAAGGATGTGCCATAATTTCCTAACCATTCCTTATCCTTGATAATTTATTGTTTCCCATTTATCTGACCATGTCCTTCATTCCTTACTACCCCTTATAGATCTAGGTATTCCAGATTTAAACTCTAATGTCACAATATGTGTGAATCTAGAAAAACAGTGTCAAGATGAACTTGACCTTCTTGCCTTCTGAGGTAGTGCCCTCTTGTTATCTTTTCTTTTGTAGCAATGCTTGCCACCTTGATCAAGGACCCCAACCTCCTCATGTTTTCCCACAAGAGCCACTCATACAAAATTTTGTGGGTCAATGAACTGTAATGAAGGATGAAGAGTTACAAGGAGGAACCATTGCATGTACTATGAAATTATTTATTGCTTTATTCCAACCCCTACCCTATTTTCAATGCCCTTCCCAGAGCCCATTGTAGCACTAAGTCTCTCTCCATGACACACAATTCTTTGAAAAATATAAACCACACATTTTTGAGCAGCAGTTATGGTGTCTTTACTTTTTGGATATAGTGCCTACCAGCCTGCCTGCCTTTCTTATCTATCTTGGATTAAGGTGAATATAGTTTTCCCATCTTGTTACAAAGATAATTTTGCAAAGACAATTTTGTATAAATTTTGATTATATATGTGATTGTTTTTTTAAAAAAAATTGAGTCCCAGAAAAGGAATTCCTGCATGAAATGATATAAACTTATTAACTCAACAAATATTTATTGAGTGCCTACTCTTTGCTCTTTGTACACATTAAATTTACAATAGAAGTGCTTTAAACCCATGGCTAGTGCAAATTTAAAACTTGGCACTTATGTGATGAGCACTGTGGATGTGGTACAGTTCTAAGACATACAAATATTACCCCATAACATTCATTCTAGAGTGCATGCTACACTCTCAGTTGCATCTCAATACAGAAAACCTGTAATCACACTCTTCCTTTCATTTTGGACTTTCCTACAGCAGAGCTCCATAGTCCAGCTTATTTTTTAGTTAGATCGTATTTCTATTCTGGAGACAGGTCTAGGTTGATGATTTAATCATGTAATTGTTCAGTGTTACATACTTCAAATGCTTAGTCCTCAGCGTCATTTCACCCATTTGATATTTAATTACAATTATGAAAGCAATTCAGATCATTGTAATGGACACTATGTTCTTGCAACTGGAATCTTTAGCTAAGGCATAGACCAGCGACTACTCCAAACCAATTAAAGGGCTCTTGGCAGTACTGGCTGTTACAAAGATGACAGGTTGACCAACTCTAGGACTTAGACGTTGTGTTGGCAATCCATGAGAAGTGAGGAATAAGTAGAAGGGAAGGGAGCGTTTGTTTTGGTGACAGGATCCCATTCTTCTGCTGTGAAGTTGAATTGGAGGAGAGCTGTGGATTTGGGGATGTGGAACAAACAAATCCCTTAATACTGTATAGGAAGAATAGTGCCTGTTACCCCTGTGGTGCAACACCAGCCCTGCTGCATAATAACAGTACTGGTGGGTGCCTTTTCCCAGGCCTGGAGTGGTTTTAGAATAGCTAATGAAATTCATTACTCATTTGAGAGAAAGAGAGTGAGAGTAAAAAGCACTATGAAAATCCAATCCAATTCAGGGGAGTCTTGGCACATGCCTCCTCCCAGTTGGTGCATTTCCAGAAGAAAGAGGCACATTAAATTCTGGAGGGACAAACCCAACCGTTGTAAAGCTATAAATCAATGCTGCTCAGTTCCCAGTTTTACTTACTGTCTCTGCAAGCAGCTGTAGTGAGAAATTAACTTATCCCACCATCCTTATATACATCTGTCTCTGACTGAAGTGTTGAACAAAACAGCTCTCCTGCACCAGAGAGAACTATGGGATCCATAGCCTGGATTCTCACCATCACAGATCATAACGCATTCATGGCAAACACTGCCAGATCCCAGGCTCTAGATGCTATGAAATATATCGTTATTTGCGTTTTTAAACCTCATGTCCACCCGACCAGCATGGCCCAGTGGTTGAGTGTTGACATATGAACCAGGAGGTCACAGTTCGATTCCCGGTCAGGGCACATGCCCAGGTTGTGGACTTGATCCCCAGTGTGGGGTGTGCAGGAGGCAGCTGATCAATGATTCTTTCTCATCATTGATGTTTCTAGCTCTCCCTCTCCCTTCCTCTCTGAAATCAATAAAAAATATATTTTAAAAAACACAAAACCCCTCATGTCCACAAAAATTATAATGCATTGAATATCCTGAAAATTACACATTGATTAACAAGTTCCTTGAAAAGATAGCACTCAACTAATATATCTCTGCCCAGAGGTCAAGACTGAATACATTAAATGAAGCAGATCTGCTAGGTTTTGTAACTTCGTGTCAAAATAACCTCAGTGCAGCATTTTAAACAGGAAAGTCTTAGTAAATGTCATTTATTGATTGACTGGTATGTCCTAGCCTGAAATGAATAAATGAAAATCTACCTTCCAATAGATGCTTACATCTATTGTAAGCTGTGCCTTTTATTGGGCATTACAAGGAGAGTTTAGGATTTAGTTTTTCTATGGTTTTATTGATAACCTGTGACTTGCAAGCTCTAATTTTTCTATTCTATGAATTTAGGTGGCGTTCGCTTTAGGTGGAAGAGGTGCCCTAGTAAAATGTCTTCTTTGAAGGTCTGCTAGTCTCCAGCTTATTTATTAATGCTGTAGTTTGTAGCTGATGGGAGATGAAATTAGAAGACAGTGCAAACAAGATTGTAGGAGGCCTCTTAAAACACCTTGATGCCATTTGCCTTTAAATCTATCAACTGCAACACACAAGGAGCCACATTCTCACATGGTGTGAAGAAAAGAGAGAAGGAAGGTGCTAGTAGTTATGCCACCAGCTTATGAGACCAAAGGGCTCACACTTAAGCTGAAAACACAAGAAAGGGAAGAGACATAACCAACCAAATCTGTGGCTGAAATAAGAACTGTCTGATGCTCTTACAATACATTCTATTTTATTTGCTGTGTTTAATATACCAAAACTATATTAGGGTGGGAAAGAGATTCTAGAGTAAGCCCGGTGTTACAGACTTGAAGGCCTTGTGGGGCAGTTGGTAAAATCAATGTATGGTTTTGCAGGGTAAGAGGTAATAGAAAAGGACTATGGAGATCCATAGCTGAACTGGAGTGAAATACCACCCCTGAAAGGCATTCAAAGCCAACTAAAAATAAAGTGATGAACAAAAACAGATCTAGAGACAGAGAAGCATCGATCAGACCGTCAAACTTCAGAGGGAAGGTAGGGGAGGGTGGAAGTAAGGGGGAGAGGTCAACCAAAGGACTTGTATGCATGAATATAAGCCTAACCAATGGACACAGACACCAGAGGGTGAGGGCATGAGTGGGGGGGGGGGGGGGCAGGGATAAGGACACATATGTAATACCTTAATCAATAAAGACAAAAAAAGAAAAAATAAAGTGAAATAAATGTTTGCACCAAACCAAACATCTGGGATCTGCATGTCTCTTGAGCTATCATTTTGTAATCCTTAGAATTGACCTTTGACTGGGAAAATAGAAAAATGTAACTTAAAACAAGTCTAAATAAAATAATTTTTATTAAAAGATACTGATTTTAGGAAGATTTTGTTTTTAATTACTCTATTGGTGCCATAGTGTCTCTCCTTCTACTTCAAAATGTTACAAGTTTCACAGCTCTTTCACTCAGTAGATTATGTTGGGCAACTAAATTTCTTCTTTTCTTCAAATATTGCATGGAGTTCTGAATTTTATTTGCTACATCTAGCAATCTTACTTAAAGGGCCCTTTCCAGAGAAAATATTCACTTTACATTTTCCTCGATTTATTTAAGGATTTGTAAAATGGGTTTATTTTCCTTTTGTTTTATTTTGATGCAGAAAGTACATGGAAATCTTTATTATTGGCCCATTGTGTTACATTTTGTTTTGTGTCACTTTTTATATTTGGAAAATCATCAAAATAAACATTGACTGCTACTTTGAGGAGTGCATTAGAAATTATTAAAGTGTCAATAAAGATTTCTGGGGCTTTAGCAGCAGAGATCTTTCAAAAAAGGCCTTAGAAATGGAAGCTAAATTTGTGTGCCTTGCAGACTGGGGAGGAGCGAGGGCAGTGGGAAACTGTTGATGTCATTGTCGTGAAAAAAAAAACAACACAAATTTTATTTTCATTTACAAGATCACTTTAGCATACAGATTTCATGGTGACCACTCCAGCTTCCAAGCCTTAAAATAATCCAAACAGCCATTTCTTCTCATTTGTGTTAATATAAATGCTTCATCAAAGGGCCAAGGGAACTTAGTTGTGTCCTTGGTTTTATGTTCTGTGATGTGTTATTCTTTCTTTTGGGCTCCATCGTTTAAACACACCAACCCTATAATGAAACAATCACACCTTCTCCCACTAGCATTGCCTTTATCTTTCTGGTGCTATGGGCAGCTTATTTAAAGGAAGTGCCATTCTTTTCAGCCTAAGGACTTTTTATTTTTATTTTATTTGTATTAATTTGAGGGGGGGGGGAGGGAGCAGGGGAGAGAGAGGGGGGTTTATTTGTTATTTCATTTATTCATGCATTGGTTGATTCTTGTATGTGCTCTGAACCGGGATTAAACCGGCAACCTTGTCCCATCAGGACATTGCTCTAACCAATGAGCTACACAGACAGGGCTTCAGCTTCACGTCTTCAATGCAGTGTGATTATACAGCTATTTTCAGACTCTTCTCCATTTTCACCACACTGTGTCCATAATAGTTATGTTGTTCATTTCTGTTAGAGAATCATCCAGCTTCTCTCTATTGAGGCAAAAAGGCTCAGAGCCAAGCAATTAATTCTGACACAGGATCCATGCTTCAGTGACAACTAAGACAGCCTGTGATACTTTGATTGCTAGCAGGGTGCCAACATTTTGGAATACACTCAAGTAAACCTCACAAGGAAGTATCTAATTCAGCAAAAGTGATGATGATCATCACAATACTATAGCAAGTAACAGAAGACCTTTCTTCCCATTGACAAGGTAAAGTTTACATAGAATTATAGTCTATGGGTGTGCTAGGACTCAGTGAACAGCTTGAATTACTGAATGAGATGGCACATATTTCAGGATCTTCTCTTATTATTTGAGATCTGGAAATAACAGTTATGTGGCTTTGCCCTAAATGCCTGGAGTCTCTGTGAAGCTATTGGAAGGTTGCACAATGTCAAAGCCTTGGTGATACTAAGACATGAAACCGAACCAGGCATTAAGAAGATTATATGTGTCAGTGGTTAATATTATGTTTTCTTTTTCTACAGCAAGAAAAACCCAGGCTTCCCGAGCCTTTGGATTATGAAACTATCATTGAAGAACTTGAAAAGACGTATCAGAATGATCCCCTTCGAGATCTCCTCTTCTTCCCCAGTGACGACTTCTCGGTGAGTGTGCTCCTTTCAAGCCATCTAAGTTCAGGATGGCCCACAGGATGATTAAGGGGTCAGGGGAGTCCAGCCCTCCCTGTGGTCACCCTACATTATAGTCACTGCAGTGGTAGTCCACATCCAGCAATTTCCAGTGCCCAAGAACCTCGTACATTTGAAGATGGGGGCTAAGTGAAGGTGGCCACTTGGAACGGGAGCAGCACAGGGCACTGCCTGGGTCCAGCTAGTCCTGTATCTCTGCCAACGTATGGGTTTCAAACCACTGTCCTACCTGGCCTACTTCCTCCTTCAGACCATTTCTAACTAAAAGCTTCCAAGCAACTGTAATCAACTGATGACAAAGGTGGGACTCTCTTGGCACAAAAGAGGCAATTCTTAAAAGTCATTCTTAATCTTGGGTGTCCTTTAATAAGGAAATGATAAGGCCTGTGGGCATAGAAAGATAGGCAGGTGCATCTTCATGGAGGGCTTTGTGATTTTGGATATGCCCTTTTTAGGACAATGTTCACTGGCACAGAGACTGCTCTTGGGATGGTAAACAGAATGAATAAAAATGAAATGTGTTTTGGAGAGAAACACAGTAAAGTTATGGATGCACCCACGTGTCCTAACCAATCCATTTGTGGTCATTTTAAGCATTCAAAAATTGTTAGTAAATATCTAACTATGAAACAGATCTTAATGGGCAGGTGGTAAATTTTCCTGTTTTTTCCTAAAAGAAAGGTACTCTCCAGCATCACCAGCACGAGCATTTTAAAGCAGATGTAAAGACAGCTCTGAGGTCATCCTGTGAAATAACCATTGGGCCTCGGACCTCACATTTCCTCAAATGGCCTCAGACTTCCCTTCCCTCCCCTACTTTGGGGGCAGGTCTGGCTTCTGGCTTCTAAAGGTTCATTGTTTTCACCTTCCTCCATGGCTCAATTAAAAAGAAGGTATTATGCAAGTTAACTTTCTGTTCCAAGTACAAAGAAGGATGAAAGAAAGGTGATAGATTTGTAGGTAGGAAAAGAAAGCTCTCCCAATCTTTTTCAGATTTTTAAATGGCTCCCACTTTGACACACTTTAAGAGAAGCTTATCTCATGCAGAGATCTCATTTCCGTGGTTGGACCAGGCCACTGGGTCTTGAACTGCAAACACAAAGTTGACCCACGTTTTGTTTTTAATTCCATATCCTCATTTTCTTTCAGACTGAAGGCAAACTTAACAGCCTTTTTCTGTCAAACAACAACATACACACGAAAAAAAAAACCTCAAAACTTGGAAAACTTTTTCTTCTAGCTCTGTTGTTCAGAAATGTGTCAAAAGCTACACCAAGTTCCCCCAACTCAAGAAGAGAGTAGATGGCATGAAACATTTTCATTGAATTTGACTTCATTTTTTGGTATCTTTCACACTCACTTAAGTTAAGGATATGGTATGACCTTTGCTGTCCTATAGATGTAAACAGAGCACATAATACATACTTTTTTCTCTTCCCGAAGTGACCATTCCAGTAAACACACTGAATTCTTTTATCCAGTGCAGCCAGCCCCATAGGCATCAAAATGAAGGGCAAACACCTGAGCATTGCCCAAGGGCTTCTCCAACATCTGGCCCTTGTCCATTTCTCAAGGCCATACTCTTCCTCCCCTACCCAACCCTCACCCCTATCACACACCATCACCCTAATTCCCAACTGAGGTAATAGACTAGCACAATTCTGGGTATAACATTCTGTCGCCCCTCAGACTGTGTCCTTTCATTATTCATTCAACAAATGTATAATCCTGAGTGTTAGGCATGAATCTCAGAATGGGGAATCAGCATTGATTAGACAGAAATTACCTTGTTTTAATGGAGCTTATCTTTTACTGGGAAGAATAAGGCAAAAAAAGTGAAGAAATTAAATTAACAAGATAGTTTGGATAAAGAGCAGTTCCATAAAGAAAATGAGATAGGGCCATGCAATAGAAGCTGACTAGAAGAAGAACTAGATTGGACTGGGGGGTCATGGACAGCACCAATAACAAGGTTGAACTGAGGGGGACCAACCATGCTAAAACCTAGGAGGGCAGAAAGGGGTGTTTCAGGCTGAAGGAAGCTGCTACAAAGGCCCTGGAGAGCTCTGAGGTTGAAGAGTGGTGTGGGCGGACAGAGAGGGTGGTCAGAGAGGAGGTCAGGCAAGGACAAGGTAAGCCTTTGTGCCATCTTCAAATGCAAGTGGCAAGTCACTGGAGTGTTTCAAGGAGAACAAAATGACCTGGTGTATGTTATTAGAGCATATAACAGGGTGAAGAGGAACCTGGGAGAACAGTTGGGAGACTAATTGCCAATTAGCAGGTGTTCAAGAGACATCTGATGCTATGGAGTCCCCCTTATCAGAAAATGTCTCCTCAGACAAACAGCTAAGTTTTCATTTACATTAAGCACCTGCCAAATAAAAGGATGGTGTCAAATATTGTTACTGCATGAAGCTGCCAGCTTTTTAACAAAATGCAGATGGATAGTTTTCCCTCGTTCCTGCTCTACAGAGTGAGAGTTGACAAACTGTGGCCCATGGGTGGCTTGCTGTCTATTTTTATATGACCTGTGAAGTAAGAATGATTTTTATGTGTGTATTTTTTAACGCTAGTCTGTTGTATTTTCTTCATAGAACTGGTTAAATAGTTGAAGGGAAAAGAAAGAAGCCTATTTTAAACTCATAAAAATTATATAAAATTCTGATTTTTGGTATCCACAAATAAGGTTTTACTTAAATACAATCATTCCCTTTTATTCACCTGTTGTCAATGGCTGCTTTCATACTACACCTGCAGACTTCAACAGAGGTGAAGTCATTACAGTAGAGGAAATGACCTTAAACAATTTACCTGACCCTTTACAGAATCTGCTATAGATTCCTGCTAAAACGAATCGTGTTTATGTGTTGGAGTTTTTCCCTCTTCCTCTATGTGGAATAAAGAGCTTTCCTTACAAACTCTCTGCCCCTGTCTGCCCCATCCTCTGCCTATGTCACATGGCAGGGGTGTTGGTCACCAACAGCAAGCCTCCTGTTCACCAGGCTAGAGGATCATTTCCCAGGCTCATCCCTGAGCAATGGTAAGGATTCTGTGGGATGTGTGTGGACAGTCTCCACCCACCCAGTAGGACGTAGTAGTAGATGACCACTCCAATCCTAACGTATCACAGAATGGAAGGAAGGGGAACAGCTCCAGCTTCCCACCCTCCTTCCAGTGGTCTTTAGCCCAGCTGTGTCTCACTGATTGGAGAATTCAGCTCACTTCTGTGTTTCCACATTTCCAAGCACCCACACTGAGAGCAGACATGATTCATTACTTGGTTTGTTTCATCAATATTTATTTAGCACCCACAAGGCACTGAATATAGAGCAACACTTTCTAGACGAGTGAGGCTGACAGGAAAAGCAAAAGCCCTGTGGTTAAGACGTGTGTGCCCTAATATGGATGAAACGTAAAGTTGATTAAGAATGCTTATAGTTTAGAAGTATCAAGAATTCCTACGTCGTTTCTGTCTATCCAAGCTCTTGGCCCAAGCTATCACCAGCATCATCATTTTTGGCCTGGATCCCCAGAAGTGGCCTTTAAAGGGTCTTGCTGCTCCCTCCCTGCCTTCATTTTGATTCATTTAAAGAAAGCTTTTAGAAATACAAATCAGATACGCCAGTCCTCTGGGTAAAACTTCCCAGTGGTCTCCCATTGCCTTGAGAGTCCGGTCAAGCTCCTTCTTGTTATTGTCCCAGACAGTTGGTTCCTGATGCCCTTATCTCCTCACCCTGTTTCCCTTGCTCACTACATGGATACCTACCTTCCATTCTTTCTGTTGCCTGAGCTTGCCAAGTTCACAGGGCCTTTTCCCTCTTCGCATGCTGGTTCCTGTTTTTCACTCATGGTTCAGTTCAGATGCTCCCTCTTCAAAGACGCATCCCTGACTTCCAGCCTCCATTACCCAACTCCCACACTACATTACCCACCCCATCAGCCTACTTGCTTCTCTTGTAGAATGTGTTGCTACCTAGAAAAATCTGTTTGCTTTGCTATTCCTGGTGTTTCTCGCTGTCAGAGTGTAGCTTGTACTAGGACGGGATGTCTTTTATCTTGGTCATTGCAAGGCCCCTAGAAACAAGAGCGGCACTTGCACAGCACAAGTGGAAAATGGATATTTATTTCAGAAACATGTAGATTATTGTTTTAAATATAACTTTATTCCTTTACGAAGCAAACAGCTATTCTGAAAGGAAATTGGAGAATAAAGAGAATGAAGTAATGAGGAATAAAATGATCATTAATATACTTTCCTCCTTGGCACCACTCAAAAATCACCTCACAAAACAGCACTAGTTGCAGAGGCTCATTCCACCTAGGACAGTGCCTGGCTAATTTCCTCCCTATAACACTTAATGTACTTATGCACATGCTTTTTGTTACTAGGCAAGGGAGAAATCCATTTATAACTGTATTTCAAGTACTCAACACAATGTCTGACTCATGGGCATTCAATTAAGATAGCTGAACATTGAATTAAAATCATCTTCTTCTAGGCTAAGGGACTGAAGTAGCAGCACCTTCCTTTTTCTTGACACTCCAGGTAGAAACGATTTCTCCTGATGCGTGGGTTCTGGGAGCGGGCAGGATGATCTGTATGACTTAGAATGATTCACTAGAAACAAGCAGTTTAAGTGCACTCATTAACAGTACATTCAAAAACATGTACTACTTCAATAATTATATTTGCTATTCTTGTTTTTCTCATCTATATTTTGAAGCTGGTAGCAATAGAAACTTAAGACCAAAGAAAAAGAAAGAACTTAGTCACCAAATTGTGGCTTAGTGAATTAGGCAAGGAGAGTGAGGAAGGCAAACAAAAGCTAAAGGACAGTTTCGAGGACACACTGAATCATATTGTGGAGTGATTCCATTTAAGGAGAGGCAGATACAAAACAGCAGAACCCAAAGTGAGAAAGCCAGAAATGAGTCTCTTGCTAAGTGAAGGACACCGAGAGCCTGAGGTGGAATCATTTCTGGGAGTTACAAAGTGTAAATAAATAAGAAAGTTTAGAGGTCGGAAAGCTAGCACACCTCACACTGTGGGAAAACGTTTAGAGGTCTGAAAGCTAGCAGCACCTCACACTGTGGGAAAGCATATTTCAAATACTGCCCACACCAATAAAACTCCTCTATTGCAGCTCAGCCTTATGGCCCACCTCTGTGAGCTAAGTTGTAACTATCACCAATATAAACAAGGTTATGCTTTTAACCTGGGGAAATACCATTGCCAAAGTCAAAGGTCTATGCTGCACACCTGAAATAGCCTGTTTAAATAGTTACACCATCTTCTCAAAACCCTCCTTCCTATCAAATCCCTAATTCATTACAGAATTAGTCTTTCAAGGCTCTTCAGTACATCCTGGCATTTTCATTGGTCACTATTAAGACTGAGTGAATTGTGATTTCTTAGCATACCAATGGCTTGTTCGTTTCATAGTATGTTTTTGGCTATAAAAAGCAACTGGTAATGGGGATTTCCAGACTCAACCACATGGGTCATTTGGTGAGAGGAAGCAGAAAGGTCTTATTTTATTTTATTTTTTGAAAGGCAGAAAGGTCATGAGATTGTTGGGTTTGTTTTTCTTGCTTCTCTTACTGAGACACAACCTAACATGTTATAGGAATCTCAACCTCTTTTTAAAAAAATATATGTTGTATTGATTTCAGAGAGGCAGGGAGAGGGAGAGATAGAAACATCAGTGATGAGAGGGAATCATTGATCAGATGCCTCCTGAATGCCTTACACTGAGGATCGAGCCCGCAACCCAGACATGAACCCTGACCGGGAATGGAACCATGACCTCCTGGTTCATAGGTCGATGCTCAGCCACTAAGCCACACTGGCTGGGCTCAACCTCTTTTTAAACCTTGGCTTCTGAGCCTAAGTGACTCCCAGTGTTCATGCAAGAATGCTGTAATTGTGATTTAAAAGCTAAGTAATAGTCTTTGTCAAACTAGGTTATTTCTAAGTTATAATAGCTCTCTCATTTACAAGCTAATGAAGCTGAGATTTGAAAGGCCTCTTGTTCAAGGATGGAGAGTAACTGTAAAAATGGGAATCAAACATAAACACCTTGACTTTTATTATTAGAGTTTCTGTCCAAATAGTATTCTGTGGCAAAAAATAAGGTGCACAACTTGAGGGAAATAGTAACTCCCCGAATCCCACAGTGAGTGGTGCCATTGGATAGTTGGCACTGTATGAAACAGTAGACTGTGTATTTCAATTCAGTGAGAATGTGTGGAGACTGCCCTGGGCTCCATCATACTAGAAATATATGTCCAAATAAAGATTGGACACTTATAGTCATAGCAGCGTTATTCAAATAGCCCCAAAGTGAAAACAACCCAAATGTCCATCAAATGGTGAATGGATAAACAGTTCCACCTGAAAGGGAATTAAGTACTGACACATGCTAGAGCCTGCATAAAACTTGAAATGTTATGTAAGTGAAAGAAGCCAGTCACAAAAAGCCACATACTGAATGATTCCATTTGCATGAAGTATCCAGAATAGGCAAATTCATGAGACAGAAAGTTGACTAGTAATCATCAAGGGTTGGGAAGAAGGAAGAATGGGATGTAACTGCTAATGGTATGAGTTTTGAGGGGGGAGTGATGAAACTGTTCTAAAATTAAATATTAATGATGGTTCACAGCCCTGTGGATGTACTTAAACCAGAGATAGGGCACTGAACAATCATAAAAATATATGTCTACACTCAAATACTTCATTCTTTAAAATAATTAAGCAAAATATACTGAAGAACATGGCAAAACATTTAATTTATTTTTATAATTTGTCCTCAAAGAAGAGTTCATGTGATTTATACTCAAAACAACACACCTGTACAATGACTGACATAACTAATCACAGGCAGAGCTTTTGGCCCTAAAGATTCTACAGTTAAGCTGCAGGTAGTAACCATATAGTTCAGAGAAGAGAAGATGTATGTTGCATGAATTAGAGAAAATTTTCAAAAGGAGTTGGCACCTATCCTAAACCTGAGATTAGAAAAGAACGAGGAAGGAAAGGGATTCTCTGAGAGACAGAAGAGCATGGGCAAGGATGGTGCAGGACTGAGCCCTGGATGGAAGAAGGGATGTGAGCAGCCATGCGAGAAGAAGCGGTGGCAGGGTGGCTATCTGTGTCAGGGGTGCTTGTGTCTGAGGCTGCTCGTCACAGGGTCATGACAGGGCCATGTCTGCCCGCCTCACAGCCAGCACATTTCTTCACTGTGCAACCTTGGAGAGATCAGCCCACTGCTGCGAGTCCTTGCCAAAGGGAGGTTCTACTGCATAAGTATCTGTATACCGGAGCACTGGGTTCTATTCATGCTCACATTTTTCCATAGGTAGAATATTCTATCCTAACCTCCTTAAAGAAGGTGACACATTTTGAAGAAATGAATCGCAAAACAGAAGTGAAATGACTTGCTCAGGGGTTTGCCAATCTAAGACTAAAACTTGAATCAGGTCTCCAAACCTCCCTCCTTATACACTTACATCCTGTGGCAGAGATGTCCCCATGCTCGCCTTGGCTGGAGGAGGGCGACTGTCCAGTGATGGCCAACTGCTCACTATCTGTGCATCCCCCATGCAGTGTACCTTCAGCAAAACAAAGACACCTTCCCTATAAAGCACAATGAAGGCATTAAAGTGATTTTCTCATTTATTTAAAAATAAAAACAAAATGAAATCACAACAATACTCTTCTGAATGTGATAAAAAATGTTTTTCAAGCAACTAATGTAATATAAGCTCCTGCTTAAAATTGAGGCACTGTCCATGTCTCAGTCTGAGAAATCTGGTGGAGGTCACATTCAGACACTTGCTGGGTTGGAATTGATCGCGACTGTTAGTTAACAGTCTCTGTTGTGAGGCCCATTGACTTCTCAAGCTGGGACTGATTGATTACTGCTGACACCAGCATCTCTGTCTTCTTTTTTGAACAGCTGGGATCTGCAATGCTATTACAGGAAGCTGTGCTCAGCCCAAGATAGGATAAGTGGCCTCTTTTTTAGACTTTGACAGTGGCCTTTGGTCAATTGAGAAATGGCCCTGATGTACTTGGAATGAAGTCTTCTGTGGTCATGTTAGCCAGCAGAATGGTGGCTGTGGCAAAGCCACCAAGACAACCGACTGCAGAGTAGAGGAACCAGAAAGTGACAGGGCGTAGTCTATACTGTCTGAATAGTATAGGCCTGAAATGACAAGCAAGCCTGCATGCATTGTTTCATAAATAAAAAGGTAATTTTTATTTCCAAATGCCTAATCTCTGCACAATAGTCCGCTTGTAAAACTACCTTCAGAAGAGGAGCTCGGCTGAGTTCCAGCCCAGTCTCAGATCCATTTCATGCCATTGAGCTGTACTAATTGTCGACCAGACGGTTTATAAAAGAGAACAGGAAGTCTGCTGTGGCCAAGGCAATTTGTCGTG
Organism: Myotis yumanensis; assembly: GCF_028538775.1. NCBI lineage: Eukaryota > Metazoa > Chordata > Mammalia > Chiroptera > Vespertilionidae > Myotis > Myotis yumanensis. The sequence continues at coordinate 26,200,888 of NW_027223759.1, read as the reverse complement.
GTCTGAAAGCATCCAATTCTCAGAAAAGAAATTCTCTGTAACCTTAACAAATATGACTCTGTATACTTTTCTTTTTTATTTGATCAATTTATTTTTGCTTCAAAGGAGACACATTATAGAAGTCAGATGTGAGCAGAAGTACCACAATTCTTACAGTTGAAACTGGTGGCTTCCTGCTTTTTCAGGCAGGTTCTCCAGTATTACCACAAAATATAACAGACCAATAACTTGTTACAGGCACTTATTTTAACGTGTATTCCTTTCCTTCTGTCTTCTGTATTCTGTGCAAAGTATTAGATGTGCTATAATTCCATGCATGTTGTAAAATAATGTTTTAGATTTATATATAAATTTAAACTGAGATGACTCAACCCCAGTTGTCATTTCATAACCAGAGGTCATCAGGAATCACTCATAATCATTGCACACATGACTGTACACATGATCTGTTTTTATGACCCCATCCTGAATGAATTCCCAATCTCATACATTGCATATGAGCATTAGCTTAGGTATGGGGGCTCTATCATTACTACATGACATCATGAATCAAGTAGCCATGTAATTATTATTACTGAAAACCTGAGCTCACATTTCAGAAGCTTACCATTAAGAAAAATATCCTTTTTAAATTAGCTCAGTATTCACTCTATTGTACAGAGCAGTGATCTTAGTGGGACGGTAGGTTTATAGTATAACTGAACAGGAAGGTTACATTTAGGCCATGTTACTCTACTTTCCATCACACTTAGAGTATTTAGAACAGCTATTATTTTTTTTCAAAAGGCACGAAATCAATAGGAGACTATAGTGCATAATGAAAAAGAGGAATCTTTTACTTTTTATATAAAGCTTTTATTATAAAATAGTGGCTGAAATCTAGAAAAAAAATTATTTAGAGAAAAAAATCCTGATCTTGTCAACAGATTACAATATGTAATGTCCCCTTGAAACCAAACAAGTAACACTGTGTATCTGTGAATTATCTGTCCAAATAGGAAATAAGTTATCCCCAAATAATTGAAATCCAGAAAAGCTCAATTTAGGCGTGCATTTAAGTCTTCTACTCCAAACTTTAATAGAGCTTATTTGCTGTTTATCTAACAGAGTGAATAACATAAAAGAAACAAGATGAAAGAGGAAACTCAAAAGCAGGGGTCCTCAAACCATGGCCCGCAGGCCACATGCGGACTGCCAAAAATATTTGTTTTTTTACTTCAAAATAAGATATGTGCAGTGTGCATAGGAATTTGTTCATAGTTTCTTTTTTTAACTATAGTCCGGCCCTCCAATGGTCTGAGGGACAGTGAACTGGCCCCCTGTTTAAAAAGTTTGAGGACCTCTGCTCAAAAGGAATGAAAAAATGCAAAATCTAAATAATAATAATAAATCTTAAGTTGGGTCTATCATACTTCTCATGGGAAGGGATGTCTCCCTGTTTGTGGACCTGCACTTTGCTTGAATTGATGGTCACTTCCTAACTGTTCACATAACTGCAATCTAATCCTAGGGCAAACGCACTGACCAAGGGAGCTCAGTCCATAGCTGTATTTTAGGATGAGCACTGATTTTTCACTATATGAGGTATCTTGAGCATAGTGCTCTCATTAATTTTTAGTCTGTAATCTTATTAGACTCACATGACATTCTTCCTCTTTCACAGTATTCAAGCCCATGTTTCCCTTACAGATAAACTCACACGCCACATACACTCACCACATGCTCACACAGAACACACATATGCATACTCACACATGCTCACACATGCTTCAACAAATCAGTAGGTACGCCCCCAACCAAGCACTGAGGTTATAGCAGTAAACTAAACAGACCAAATGTCTTGCCCTCATGGAGCTCACATCAGGAGTGAAGAAAGAGAGGATTTGAAGAGAATAGGAGTCTAGGTTTGGAAGAAAAGTAATGATGCTGCCCTTGGTGGCAGAGCTTACAGCTGCCATGAACCCAGAAGACTGAATTTCCTGGACCCCTCTCTTTCCCACCTTCCCCCAAATAGGGAGGGGTTTGAGACTTTCATCTGTTCCAGTAATTCATCCAAAATACCCCATATCTAGAACAGTTCAAATGAACTTTATTATGTCTGATTAATCATTTGTGGGTTGGTAATTTACAAAATAAAAGACCTCAACGGTTGGTACCAGGTATGTGACCAGACATCATTCCAGCATCCCTGTAAGCAAAAGGAGCACAGACTGAAGAGAGCTGGAAGCTGGTGATGGAAACTAACTGTTTTACGACCTCCCCTAATCCCCAGCTGTATAGAACTGAAGATGTATAAAGAGGAAACAAACTGTGAATTCTGTGTTAGACGTTTTGTTTTAAGAGATACTCTATACTTTCAGTTCATGTATATTCATTTAACAGAAGGTTGTTTAGCATTGAAGTTGAAAATACTTTGTTCATTTTAACAACAACAATAACAAAAAAGACACCAGAAACAAGACTTGTTTTCTTCAAGGCACAGATATACTAAACACCCTTTCTTGCCTCCCATCCCTAATTGTAGTTACACACACACACAAATAGTTCTGAAAAGGGCTAAATTTATCCTGTTGATATTCAGGAGGTTATTTACAGTAGGATTCATTAACAATGATTTTGTATATCTTCTCCTTTATTTTATATTTATTTCATCATTAGCAACAATAACAAAAGATACCAATAGAAATGAACCAGTCACAAGAGACAGATGTCCAAATTTTCATTTTCTGCAGGGAAGGAAAGAGCTTAAAATCATGAGCTTCACTGATAAACAGTAATTGTAATAATGCTGATAAGTGGTAATAAAGGAGGGTTTGGATTTTCTCTCCTAGAGAATAAATTGGCAAGAACCAAGGAAGTGTCTCTGCTGTGTTTTGGTGTAGAGGTGTGCACAATGTTTTTAAGTTGGAGGGCTTAATTTCTTTTCATTGTTTCTCTCAGACGGCCACAGTTTCGTGGGATATCCGAACGTTGTACTCAACAGTACCTGAAGATGCAGAGCACAAAGCAGAAAGTTTACTGGTGAAAGAGGTAAATGTGATACTTTCCAATCCTTTCTTTTATAAAACTCTCTTTCCCTCAGGTAGTTATTAATACAACTTTATTATCATTGTCTTCCTCACCTTTTCAATAGAGATTAGTTGATGTCTTTCGATCATCATTGCCTGAAGATGTGTTCCATTTTCCTGTTAATCGTTTTTCATTATCTGCTGACTATTCAACTTTTGGAATTTTTTTTGTTTTGCTTTTACTTAACTTAAAAATTCCACATGAAGAAATGTTTTAGTATTCTTCATAGGCAGATTTAATTTTATTTTACTTATTTGGACTGAGTTATAGGCAAGGCCATACTATGTGAGAATTTTTTATACCAGAGTTCCCATTTTAAGAGATATAGTTCTTTTAAGTACTAACTACAAAAATATTAATGTGAACAGCTGTAAGGGACTGATAGAAGCATGTTGCTATGTCATCTCCTTGCATTTGAAGGATGTAGGGAAGGCCTACAGCACTGCTGCTTCTCCTAACCAGAGAGCAGGTTGCTTTAGGGCAGGGATTGGACTAGCACAGAATAGCTACTAGCAGGTGGTTATTGAATAAATAAATGGAGCCAATCCTTCCTTTATGGAAAAAGCAATGATAAAACTTAGCCGAGCACAAGTCAAAGTAAAAGTATTGAAGTCTAAATGTACTCTTTAATCCTGAGAAAGTAGTGTATCCCGATTAGGATTTAGTTAAAGCCACACACAACAGCAAAGCCCTTTCACAGCTCCTAAACATATTTGTATGAATATAAGTTAGCCTTATTTGTGTACCTATTAATACCAAGCTGAGTAAACATATTTTATATTATACTATTCTTTTTTGCATATACATGTGTGTATATGTATATGCATATATATTATATATCTTTATATTGTACTATTTAATTCAGGTCACCTTTTGCCATAAATTTACCTGTTTATTTTTTTCCAATTCCATGATTTTATATTTATTTCCTAAAGTTCACATTAAATTGCAGAGTCTGTCTTAAGAATGTAGAAAAAAAGAAAAACAGTGCAAAGTTAGATAACATCAGGTAATCTGAGTGTACTATTTTCATATTTACTAATAAAAATAATAAGTGTGATGTCAGTATTATAATATTTTATTTACAGTCTCCTTAGAGGAAGTTTTGATATCTACTAGGGCATCACTGTTTAAAAAAAGAGTTGACAAATTATTTTCTAATCAAGGAATTAGAATTATTGAGACTAGGTCTACAAAATCATGCAGTATGTATATGTTAACTTAGGTAGGGTTTGAAATGTTTAGGACATTGAATTCCTAATGGAATATTTAACCAGGTTTTCTTGCATGATCTTCACAAAATATTGCATATTCTTCATAATGATCTGTAACACTGTTGTTAAGTTCATTTCAGTGTATTTTATAGTTTTGCTAAAAGTAAGTGGAATGTTAAAAGTCCATTTCCTTTTCTTAGTGTCCATTGCTGCTATCTTTTAAAAGCTATTAATTTTCAAATATGCATAACTAGCTTACTAACCTCTCCTATCCTAATAGTTCTTATTTGAGTTTTAGATGTGTAGTTATATCATCTGCAAATAAAATTTCTTCTTTTCTAATAAGTATATCATTTATTTAATTTTTGTGTTATTTTATTACCTAATGTCTTTAAAACAATGTTGAATAATAATGCTAATATTGGGCATCCTGTCTTATTGGTGTTTTATTATATTTTTTCTGGCATAAAAGAAGTGTCTAAGAAGGTCTTGGTCTCTACAGTCCTTATAAACACTTGCTACTTAGGTTTTGAAATGCATATTCAGTCTATTGATTCAACAGCTCTTCTACATGAATTTATAAAGCACTGTAATAGAATTAGTAGGTCGCTATCCTGTGGATCCACACTTGCATTTCTGGTATAAACTTTTTGTTCCAGTTGCATTATTACCTTCATACTCTACTACATTAGAATTGTTAATATTTTATTTAAAATTTTTGCACTAATATTCATGAGTGGAGTCTGGCTGTTGTTTTCTTTCCCCCCCCCCTTTGGTATTAGAGAAATGCTAGCTTTAGACAATAAATTGAGATAGTTTTCAATTTTTAAATATTCTGGAATAAACAAATATCCAGTGAAATGAAACAGAGTATCTAGAAACATCTAAGTGCATATGGTTTCTTAATAAATGGGAAATATGGCACTTGAAATTTTTTAAGGAAGAGTGAGCAATTCAACAAATACAAATTGGCTCACCATTTTAGATGAATATAAAGTTAGGATTCTCTATCTCACATTACATATAAAAAATAACTCCACATAAATATTAAAAATGTGATTAATTCCAGGCATATATGAAAAAACCAAAAATTGTTAAGATGTAGGATAATATTTTAAGTGGAAACTTATGAAAAATGGGCAAATTTAAGCAAATAAAAATTTTAATATTTATATGATAAATGGTACCATAAAGCCAGAAGACAATACTTAACCACAGAAATTATTTGCAACTCATTATATCTTTTGTTTCATACACACAGACACACATGCTCCTTAATAGACTGACTTGATGAGTATATTTTCACTGTTCACAAGGTAGTATGTCCTTCATTTGACAAACTTGTAAGCTTTCTGCCTCGGTTTCTCCATCTTTAAATAGAGATATTAATAATCCCAATGCTGTATTTCTAAAATTAAATATAGCAATAACATGAAAACATTTGGAAAATAACAGTTGGGGAGCAATGTCTTTATCTGATCCTCCTAAGTGACTTAAAATCAACATCTATAACCACAAAAAATATCAAACACTTCCCTGATAAAACAAGCATCACTTCCTGCCACTGGGGCTTGGGGAGCAATTAAAGGATCTATAAATAGGATGAAGACTTCCTAAGCCAAAAACTTATAGAGCAAAGTTTTCTTTTGAATATGTACAAAAGGATAATAGCAAGCCAGAAACACAGAACACTAATTAAAACTAAGCCCTTGGTTTGGACTTTCGAAACAAAGAAGATGAAAGAGCAGAGACTTGAGAAGGATACAGTGGCCTAACCGGAGCAACGGTCTAGGGACCACTTCAGCAGAATGGCTGAGAGAAATACTGACAAAGTAGTAAGGTAGCAAGTTACTCTGCCAACAAAGCACTTGGCAGTTTCTGGAAATCCGTCAGCTGCAGGAGTAGAGCAATGATAAAATGAGGACTAAGTCGTGAATCCAAGAGCCCAAGTCTCAATTGGAATCCAAGACTCCAAGCCAAGACATAAAATATTCCAGGATTTAAGATTTATGAAAACATTAAAGAATAGAAGCAAATACCTATCTGCCTGTCTATCGATCTATCTATCTATGCGTGCACACACACACACACACACACAATTATACACTGCCCTCATCATCTGCATACCAAAGTTAAAAATAGTTCAGGAGGCTATTATGTATAAAATATTGCTTAATTTATTAAGAAACAAAATTTTGTGAACATGAAAAACAATACAATCAAATGAATATAATATTGAAAATGAAATTTCTTCCTCTTCCATCATTTGGACCCAGACAAATGGTATACAACTAATCCAAGAGAAAATTATGTATATGCAAGGTAGAATTTGTATCATATTGAGAAGTAAAAGAGATATTAAAAAACTTGAGTCCTAGACATAGCAAAGAAAATTATGTGGACAGAGGGATTGGCCATGATTTTAAATGTATTTCATGCTGCCCATTTTTGTTGAAAGAAATATATCAAACTAGAATGAGATTTATCTTGGTTCAAGAAAACACAAGGAATAAAATTCTTACTTTTACAATTAAAATAACTTTATATCTTTTATGTTTAATTTTGGACAGCATGTTATGTACCGTGTTAAAGAAACCATTCTTTTGACCAAAATGCCTTTGTACTTTATACAAAAATTTTAAATCTAATATGTATAATTATGTACACTCAAACTTACCCTGAAGTAAGAATAAATCTTTGAGTAAGTGATTCTGGGGTTTTTTTGCATGTATAAATAAATTAAGTAAAAATGAAGGCTGTTTCCTGATTCTGAATCATTGGGTAGCAAATGAATGATTCAAATGTATTCATTAACTTCAGACCAGAGCATGATAAGCATGGTTTTGCTCACTGTAGAACTAATGTCTTTGATGACACCAGGGCTACATGTACAAATTAATTCAGTGGAAGGTACAGGGAAAATGCAACTATAAAAATCTCCCCAAATTAAAAAGTCACAGTTCTTTCTTAATAAAATTAGTGAGAATAAAATGATTTTGACTTTTTGTTTTAAAGAATGGGGTTCTTTCTTAATTCCCTGATAAAGGTCTTACTAGAGGCTAAGGGACTTTTCATTTTGTGTGTATTTTTAAAAAGTAAATTTATAAGTAAAGCCACTTACATATTGTGACTTCAAGAATTTAATAGAGCCCAGATGGAGTGGCTTAGTAATTGAGCATCAACTATGAACCAGAAGGCCATGGTTCAATTCCTGGTCAGGGCACATGCCTGGGTTTCAGGCTTGATCCCCAGTAGAGGACATGCAGGAGGCAGCAGATCAATGATTCTCATCATTGATGTTTCTCTTTCTCTTCCTCACTCCCTTCCTCTCTGAAATCAATAAAAAAATTATTGGAAAAATATCAAAATCTGTTATTATTCTATATTTAACTTAGTCATATATATATGTGTATATATATATATTAGTAAACTAGTATATATATATATATATATATATATATATATGTGTATATATATATATATATATATATATATGATTTTATTTCTGTCATGGCCAGAACAAAATGGATCACCAGATTTTCTTTATACTAAATGTATAACATTAAAGATAATAAGCATATGAAAGTTCATTAAGGTAAATTAAAATGCATTATCTTTTCAGTGGCATTAGATAAAATATATATAAAAAACACTGATGAAAACAAAATGGTTTTGTGGTTCACTTTAACAACTGTGAAGAAATTTATTTTCTAGTCACCAAAGTCCCTAGAATAATATAGTCTAGTTTCTAAATATGCAAAACTGTTCCAATTGTAAATTGGCTTCCCCTTCTCCACAATAAAAAGTATCCTATAATGTTTGGTGGTAAATAGTTAAAAAGAAAGAAGTGCAATTGGAGACCCTGGGGTGCTAGAATAATAAAGAAACCACTTTAAGTTTTCACCTAATATTTCAATTACATTGAATTACAACCCAGATTTTATGCCTTTCATGAGAAGAATGACTAGATCATAATATTACCAAGGTTTTAGTACCATCCATTATTTATATCCTGACAGATTACTTGTGAGATGTAGCTAGGAAATTAGTGTGTCTGGTCCCAGGTCAGGCACAGGTGTGATTTATAAAAGTCTAATTTCAACCACCTCAATTCAACACATTCCAGGAAAAAAAAACACAAATATTTTTATCCACTTTCAATTTAGAATCAACAACAACAAAATAAAACAAATTAGGCTATTCTATAATTCAAAGTGAGAAAATAGTTTAAAAATTATTTTTTCTTATGGTTGTAATTTGATATGACATTCTGTTTTGTGTTCCACATGCATTATTTATATACATGCTAACACTTCCTAATATCAAGTAATATTTTTTACAATCAAACCCAAATTCATTAAAAAAGATTGTACCATGATTTCTGAAACTGAGTCATATCTATATTTACATAATTTATTTTGTCCAAACCCATTATTTTTAATTCTCTCCCAAGAGTGTAGTATAAGTATTTTTAAAATATCATTAACTTATTTTTATACTTCAGAAATTATTGCATTTTAAAGGGATTCATAATATGATCCAATTAAAGAAAAAAATATTTTTGGTGCCTTTTTTCCCTCTAAAATATCAATGTATTGAGTGCCCACATGACCTCATTTGTAGGAATAGTTTCATGTTCTACTTGTTGACTTGGTTAACAGCATCACCTCTGAATTTGAAGTGTTTCAATATGGATAATAAATTACCCAGCAATCCTTTCAATACATAATTTTCCTAAATTCACCCAATTTCATGATGCTACACTTTCAAAATTTATACAATAGCCATATTTACTCCTAAACTTTATATAAAGAATGACATGAATATGAAAGTTACCACAATCTGTTTACAAATACAGAATTAATCCCAGTGGTGACTAAGGGCCAAAATGAACACCTTTTGTGGTTGCATAAATCTTTTGGGCAAGAAAGTAGCCATGTAATTAAATAAACCTGTATGGCTAGAAAGAAAAACAAGTTTGCATCTAAAAAGCCATTTATTACCTGCTTATTACTCTGTGGCCAGAATCTAATAGCCATTTTCAGAGATGGACAAATTATATTGTCAAACCAAAATTGCTCTTTGGGTTGGTAACATGATTTGAATTGATTCTAATGATTCACTAAAGAGGAGAGGGAGAAATGAACTATTTTCTTTACGGTAATCTGCTGCTCTTTACAATTGCCCAATCTTTTCTAAAATATTTAGATTTTGACAACTTTCAAGGTGTCATGTTTAGTAATTTCTAAGGGAAAAAAGATATACAAGATTCATTCAATCAACAAATATACATTGAATATCCACTATAAGTAAAACCCCATACTGGAGTTGATATGTTCCCTGACCATTTCAAAGGTTGTGTCCACTTGAGTGAAAGCTGGAGGGTGACCTCTTTTACTCGACTTCACTGTATAAAGCTAGGACGCTAATGCTTTCAGTTTAGAGACAAAAAGCATGACAAGGACTGAGCCACACTGTTAATCCGGTGGAATGATGGATTTAGGCTCCCCCACCTTTACAGATTCCATCCTATTCAGTGGATTTATGTGGGACCCTGGAACCTGCATTTTAATTAGCAACCTCAAAAAATTCAGGAACACGATAGAGTTTAGGAAACACTATCCTAATGACATAAAAGCCTTTATGTATGTTGACTTGGCTCAGCTTTATTGTGCCTAAATGCCACAGGCAGAGATGCTAATATAAAGGCTAAACAAGCAAACATAATTAATGAATAGCCCAGCGGGTGTGGCTCAGCGATTGAGCATCAACCCAGAAACCAAGAGGTTGCCAGGTCGATTCCCAATCAAGGCACATGTACAGCTTGCAGGCTATGTTTCTATCTATTCCTCTCCCTTCCTCTCTGTCTAAAAATCAATGAAAATATATTTTAAATAAATAAATAAGTAAATGAATAAATTACTAAAACGTGAATTGGGTCATTACTGTTTGGAAAAATTAACTAGCACAAGCATACTTCACCTTTGAAGTAGACTGTAGCAGCCTCCATTTTAAAGGGGGTAAGGAGTTGATATTTTGAAACTGATGTTGTGGGATTGGTCATTAGCAAGGAGAAAATGGAGCTATTGCCTTATGGTAACAAGCACAGTTGTAGCCTGTGACTTTGAATTTGCAACAGGTCACTTCAGCTTGCATTTTGGACAGAAAGGAGTTATAGTCATAATTATCATAGTTCTTAATGATCTTCTTAGAGTGACTGTGTGGGCTGGAACAAAGAATAGAGAGTAATTTTCCATGCATAACATTTCCAAGATGCCATAGCTATGTATGGGAAACTTTTATGCATTTGTAAAATGCATTGGCTTTCTCAGAATCAGAGCAATCACAGATTTAGAAGGATTCTTAAGGGTTATCTAGTATAACCTTAATTCTCATCTACCCACCACCAGATACATTAAATCTGGCCCATAAATTCATAAATGATTTGAATCCAACAAAATTCTCTGATAATCAGAGATAATACATCTTCCCAGAACTGTGCTTTTATAAATCAGGAAAAACAAGTCATCATCAACTGTTGTGAATGTAAATTATAGTTTGAGTCAAACTGAAAAACTGATTTTTAAAGCAAGTATTGATTAAGTATTTACCCTATGCTAAGAGCTTTATAGGAATTGTGTTATTTTATTCTATTAAAATTGGTATTATTTAGACAGATAAGGAAATTTAGAGTTGTTAAGTTACTTAATTGAGCTAACACCAAAATTAAAAACCATGTCTGTCTGATTCCAAGACAGAAACAAAAATGCCATAAAAACATCTGGAATGATGGTCCAGTGTCTGCAATCATCATGCAATTCATAAATTAGCTGAATGAACTTTGAGAGACAAATCCAGTTTGAAATCACATGTAGGATCTTGAACAAAGATCTGAGGCTCTCTTTGCCTCTGTGATCTATAAGATAGGAATCATAAAATATCTTTGAGTGTTTATTAAGATGATAAAGTGCCTAGTAGTACAGTATCTAACAAGCACTTGCCTCTCCAAGACAAACAAACAAAAAGAGGTCGTTTTTTAATATAGCACACTAATATAAGAAAGTAAGTACCACATTCATTTTTGGCCAGTGAAATTCAGGATTACCACATCTCAGATTTATTCAGTTAAGCCTGTTGCACATTATGGATATTGTGTGTAATATGAATGAGTAAACATGTTTATCATGCTTAAAAATAAGTACTATCCATAACAAGAAAAGACATGTAAATCAATGCATTTTTGGAAAACCTCCAGATCAGAAAGTATAGAGATAGATATGGGGCATAAATTTCTAATTTATTCCAATATTCTAAACTAGAGGCCCGGTGCATGAAATTTGTGCACTTGGGGGGGTGGTCCCCTCAGCCCAGCCTGCACCTTCTCCAATCTGGGACCACTCAGGGGATGTCCGACTGCCAGTTTAGGCCTGATCCCACAGGCATTATCTCCTAACATATTGCACAATTTACTTTTTTTGTGTATTTATTAATCATGTTTTCACAAAGGGATACATTTCAAGAGGGAATCACTTTTAGCCTCTTGATCACTGATGGGTTTCCATCACTTAGAACAACCCCAGGCACACAGTAAGGGCTCCATAATGTTTGTTGAATTAATTAATTGATGACTCCAAAACTAGGAGTCTGGGTTAATAAATTATTCTACTTTATTAAACTTCTTTAAAGTGGTCATAGAATTTAGAAAGCAAATTTAAAAATCTTTAGAATATGCCATTATGTGAACAAAAAACTATTTAAATTCTAATATATACTTACAGGGGAATGAGGTAAAGCTATGTATCAGAAAAAAGGATTAAAAGGGAATGCAAAAAGAGAGTGGGTTTTATGCTTTTTGTTTTATGTTTAGAATATGTTTTATTTCATTTGAGAACTATAGCAAGGTATTGAGAAAGGAATGTAAGTGAGAGAGAGTAAGAAAGAACTATAATCATGAATGTTCTGTCTCTAAGGCTTGGGATACTATGGCCTATATGCTTTTTACCTGAATCCCTGGCATCCTTAAAGGAACATGGAACTTGTTAGCCAAGGATCATATCAGGGCTCAGTTTTCCTCTTATATTCAGAAATATGTGATCTGCAGAACTGGCTCAGGAATTGGCACGTTAAGAAATTTAATATTAGCTAAATATTCAGTTTTGTTCACATCTCTCCCAGTCTGGTCATTACAGATCTCCTGAATTCTCTTTTATTCATCTGTTGGCCTTGTTGCTGTTTTGTTTTTAAGCTCTTCTCTTCTCCTGCAGGCCCTGCCCTCATCCCCTACTCCTGTCTTTGTCCCAGTCTCATGTATTATTTCACCCTCAGTCCCTGGTTTGTGTGTGGGTGTTTCCCTGAATAAATAAACCTATGGTTCTAAGAAAGTTCAAGGCCAGAGAAACCCATAGCAACTGAAGACTCCTAATCCCTCTCCCCTCTTCCTGCATATTCTGTGCATCTTGAGCCAGGTGCCTGCATCCTGGGTTCCCCATCAACCTTTCTACACCATCCACTGGGCCATCCCCTCTCACTTTCTGTTTCTGCAAAAGCAGTGCCAGTGCTCTCTGTTCTGTAGCCCTCTGCACCTTGAGTTGATTGTTGTCACAAAGAGATCCTGCCTATCCCTTCTTGGTTACAAAAGCAATCACAGATCTTTATTCCTCACATTGCATCAAGTTTATTGCTCCTCATACTCCCACTGATGCTAGAAGACAAAATTTCTATCTAATCCTAGCAGCAGCTTAATCCCCAGAGTCATATAATTTCAGAAACAAAAGGAATCTGAAAGCCACTTAGTGAAATCCCCATTACCAACCCACAGTAATGGGTTGATAAGTGCATGGTAGGAGTTTGAGAAATATGAGCCATCAGTAAATACTATAAAATCATTCACTATAGACCACTATAATATAACTAGTGGCCCAGTGCAGGAATTTTTGCACATTGAAAGAAGATTAGTTAGAAGAAATATTTTAATATCACTATTCACCCTTTATAATAGAAGTGTCAACCAAATTCACAATCGACGATGACAGATCGAAACACACACGTGCAATTGGTGCCAGCGACAGCTTTATATAGAGAGATAAACTTGCTTAATTAGACCTGCTTTCTGATTTAGGTAAACTTTTTCCATCCTAGTGAAGCACCCCAACTTCTCTTTCAGGTAATTGTCAGCAACACAGCAGTAAATATCAACACAAAGCAGATTATTATTGTAGATCGCACAGGGAGAACAAGGGGTAAAATATTTAACTGCAGTAGTGTTTGATTATATTCTGCACAGTGAGAAAACCTGAAGTCATTTTCAAGGTCCACCATTTCTTACTTTTCAGTCAGGTCAAGTTTCTAAGCTTTCTAAATCTCCATTTTCTGGCTAATGAAAAGAAAACAGGATTCCATCAAGTCTCCTATCTACCTACTCCAGGACTTTGGGAGGATCAAAGGAGATTAGGCACAAGAAAACACTTCACAGACATTTGGTTAAAGTGTAAAATGTTTCCACCGGGCTATAAAGCAAGTCATGTTTCTGGGCTGAAGAAACTCCAAAGAGGCTAGTTGCTAGAGAAAGGAAGCTGGGCATTGCTACGTGATGTCATTACCTGGCGCCCACAGTGACTGTTTCCAGGCTGGACTGGGCTGGGCTGTGGGCCGCATTTTGCGCCATAGGGTCTTGGCAGCATTGGCTGCAATTTGGTGGGGTGTTGCTCCAGGGTGGTGGCAGGGCCTGTGTCCCACTTGGGGGAAGCTGAGTGTTGCTTTGTTGGCACCAGGTCCGTGCTGCCATTTCTCTGTAAATGGCCAGTGCGTGTCACAGCAGCTCCTGCATTAAGCGTCTTCCCTCTGGTGGTCAGTGTGCATCATAGCAACTGGTTGGACAGTCAGACACTTAGCATATTAGCCTTTCATATATATAGATTGTTTTGTGTTGTTAATATTTATGTGTTTTTTTAAATAAATAGTTTTTTATCATCTTTTGTTCACATAGCAGTATATGTGTAAAATCCATGAACAGTGATGAAGAAGGCTGGGCTTAGAAGGCAGTGAGGGAAACCGGCAAACAGATTTCAAGTCAACAACAGTGTTGATATAAAGAGAAAAAGGAAACTTACTAATACAAAAACAAAAAGTAATGGGCTAAAATATTATGAAAAGATTATCCTATATAATAAGAGAGGAATATACTAATTAGCCTTTACACCCTGAGGCGTAATGACCAAGTATGTCACGACCAGATCACGGATCAGCGGGAAGGTGGGCCAGCGAGGTACAAGCAGACTGCAGAGAGCTACAGGAGGGGCAGGGCAACAATGTGTGTGTGTGTGGGGGGGGGGGGGGGGGGGGCGGGGGGAGCTACAAGAGGGTGGGGCAGCAGGCAGAGAGCTTCAGGAGGGGGGCAGCGACCTACTGGCACACAGATTCGTGCACAGGGCTACTGGTATATAAACATCTTTCTCTACTAAAATATTTTAAGTAATAGAAGGGTTTGCCAAAGACAGCTGAGAATTGATGGTACTTGAGGTTAAAAACATGTCCTTGGTGTGATTCAGCAACTAGGTCTTCCTTGATGGAGCAAAATAGAATAACTATGTTCAATGGTTCCTCCTCCACGAGTCTTGGAAAGGTGGGACTTTCATTTCACTGGAAAGCGTGAAATGATTATAATGAGCAAGCCCCTTACCTACCTTAGCATCACTAACATATGTACCTTAACATGACCCCAGAGGTCATGAGAACTGTATTCTAGTACTTTTTGCAAGGACAGCTGAGTTTTTTAATGCTAATTGTTTAATTATTTTTGTTGTTTTTCCTTAAGGCTTGTAAATTTTACAGTTCCCAGTGGTACGTGGTAAACTACAAATATGAACAATATTCTGGAGACATTCGACAGTTACCTCGGTAAGAACCTATTATGAGTAGAGCTTGGGTTTTCCTATATATAAAATATTTATTTGTTTAAGTTCTGCCATTGTTTATCAACACACATATGTTAATCTAGTGTCAAGGAATATTTTATACAATTTTAAAATAAGAATCACAATAGAATATTTTATTCAACAATGCAATGTTTATATAGTGACAAAAATTTGGAATAAGCTATAAATATACTTATTTAATTTTGAACAAAGTTTGAAGATATTGTTATATCATTTTTTTGTGAGCTGTCCTTTCAATAGCAGACACAAGGTTAGAAAACTACAATTTAGATCAAAAATTTTTCTAACAATATTCTGTATATAGTGTTCAGATTTACCACTGGTTCTGTGTATCTTCATGCTGGGATATCAAAAATCACTAAAATAGCCGTAGCCGGTTTGGCTCAGAGAATAAAGCGTTAGCCTGCAGACTAAAGGGTCACAGGTTCGATTCCTGTCAAGGGCACATGCCCGAGTTGTGGGCTCGATCCCCAGTAGGGGGTGTGCAAGAGGCAGCCTATCAGTGATTATCTCTCATCATTGATGTTTCTATCTCTCTTTCCCTCTCCCTTCCTCTCTGAAATCAATAAAAAAATATTTTTTAAAATTTACTAAAATAAGCAACCTCCACAGAAATGATATATGCATAAGAAAATCTAAAAGGGATAAATAAACACCTCCTTTTCTTTCTTGACTCTGGGGAAAATGAAGCCTTTAGGAGAAGGTGACTTTTTTCTTTACACTCTGAGAATGTCAGCTTCACAGAGAAGCTCACCTGAACTAACGCAGTCACTGATGCAGCATTTGTGTCCCCACTGAAGTAAAAACCCCCAAAGCGCAGGGAGCTTCCTTGCAGAATCCCCTGCAGGCCTATGAGAATGCCTAGCACACATTAGGTGTGCAGTAATTACTTATCAGATAAGTAAACTGAGTGAATGGCAAATTGCAAAATGCAGGATTCCTAGATGGGATTGGATGCTAAAATTTAAGGAGCTTAAATAAACTGGGATCTCTCAATGCATTGGTTCATCAAATTAAAATGATGCAAATAACCCAGAAAAACACTTGAGATAATTCAGAGATATGTTTTTATTAACACTTTCCTCAAGTGAAATATTGAGATGATACACATGGCATCTAACTTTTCATGGACACATGGCTCAGATTTGGGTTCCACTTTCCAAGATTTCCCTTGCCCCCCAAAAACATCTTTTCCAGATTCGGGTACTTGAAAGTGCTCTCAACTTCAAAATGCAGAATAGGAAGGAGGAGTTAGGCAATGGCTCTGAGAAGGTGGCATTTGAGCTCAGATGTGAAGTAACAGTCACTACCAGCACTGTGATCTTGGGAAAAGGTTCCTAGAGGGAACAGAATGGGCAAAGGCCCCGAGGTGGGAATAAGCATGGTCACTTGAACAGAATGATAATCAAGGAGGCTGGAGCTGAGGGTTGGAAAGAGAGTAGAGAAACGAAACTCTGGAAACCTAGGCAGGAGACATTGTGGGCCCTGGAAAGGAGCTTGGATTTTACTCTCGTTGCAACAGAAGCCCATGAAATGTTTAACCAGGAGTGTGACATGATCTGTTTTACCTCTTCGAAAGATTACTTGTTCTACTCTATGGAAAAGGGGATTGCAGTGATGAGAATAGGAAAAGGAGAGGTGTATGGGGGAGGGGGGGTCATTTCTTTTGGAGTTGCATTACTATGAAGACCCAATGTTCCTCCAAATCAGCACATGTGTTTTGTTGTTGTTGCTTTTTTAAAAAACAAACAAACAGTGAACATTAACTTTTACCAAATCTCTGGACATTCCATTAGAGTCAGGTAACTTGTAATAGATAACTTTCTGCGACTGCTCATTAAGAAGGTCCCATCACACAGTTAGGTGTGCGTGAGTAATTCAGAACGTCTGGGTGTTAGCACACAAGTTTTATAGGTGCAATTGAAAAGCAAAGCATTTTTTCTCACATCAAGACTTCCTCTTTTCCAGAATAGTTCAGAGAAGTGGTTACAACTTGGAGGTTGTGCCCAAGCTATTGGGATACTGCATATGAAGTATAGAGAACAGTGTTTAGCCTTTCAAATAAATGACTCTGCTGTCTTTAGGTCTAATGAAATTTTTAGTGGCTTTATACCCAAACATTGTTTTTCTTTTCTTATATTTGTGATGTCATAAATACAGCTGTCAGAGGGGAAGGGGTTTGGGAGGCTGTGTGCAAAGGTGGAGGGATTAAGAAAAAAACAACTCATAGACACAGAGAACATTATAGTGATTACCAGAAGGAAAGGGGATGGGAGGAGGTAGAAGAGGGTAGAGGGGGGATAAATGGTGATGAAAGGAGACTTGACTTGAGTGGTGAACACACAATGCAATATACAGATGATGTGTTACAGAATTGTACCCCTGAAACTGTTAGTATAGTTAGCTAGCTTGCCACACGACAATCTCCCATGAGTGGGTTCTTGGAATGCTTTCCTCCTGATCTCATGGAAAAACCCAATTTACACTGGCAACATTACCTATATAATTTTATTAACCAATGTCACCCCAATAAATTTAATGAAACTAAACGAAAGAAAAGATTGGTGGTATTTTTCCTCTATTAAAACAATAGAGAAAGAACCTATAGTAAATACAGAGTCTTGTTGAATTGGAATGCCCATAAAGCATAAGAAAAAAATCTTGAGAGAAGAAATGCAATAGGAACCAAAACATTGTTGAGAATTTTTTTACTTTAACTAAAGGAAGTGGAAGTTGATACCATGAATGGGGAAGAATAAGACTGTCATAAAGTAAGAACGTTTAAAGAAAAAAAAAAATATATGTATATATATTCAAAATGAAAATCAGAATTTCTAGACTATAATCCAGAAATATAATCCTCACATAGCCCCTGAAATAATGAAGACTGTAACACTGATTAGCAAAACTGTTTTTAAAATTATTTTACAAAGTTAAGCTCTCTCCACTGAAGACTACATGTATTTAGGTCAGTAGTGGGGACAGATACTTTACTTGGGCCTTCTGAGGCTATTAGAAGTAAATCATTTCATACCTCCTGTATTAGGAGAATTCTCCTATGTCTGCTAACAATTAAAACTGATCATTTCTTTTTATGGGTTGCTGAGGTTACAAAATGAAAACTTGCAATTCAGTGAAAAAAGAGGTGTGTGTTTATATTCCTCATCTTTATTCTTAAATTTAAAATTGTATTATTATTAAGGCTTAAGAACTCCACTTTTTTAAGTGTCTGTTTATAGGAAGATACTGGAGAAATGTGAAATGTAAAGCCTTCACACATAAGGAATAAAAAAATCGCTGAACTTGTGGTTCCAGAATGACATAAAAATGTATGATGCCAATGGAGCCAAGTATATATATTCAATGAGGAAAGGAGCATCTCTTTAACAAATGGTGTTGAAAAAACTAGGCAGCACATGCACAAGAGTGAAACTAGACTGCTGTCTTACACCATGCACAAAAATTAACTCGAAATGGATCAAAGACTTGAATGTAAGACCTGAAGCCATAAAGCTCCTAGAAGAAAGCAGGGGGGATAAGCTCCTTAACATTGTTGTTTGCAATGGTTGTTTTTGTTTTGTTTTTTGACACCGAAATCAAAGGCAACAAAAGCAAAAATATAAAGTGGGACTACATCAAACTAAAAAGCTTCTGCACAGCGAAGAAAACTATCAACAAAATGCAAAGGTAATCTATTGAATAGAAGAAAATATTTACAAATCATTTATCTGATAAGGAGTTAATATCCAAAATATACAAACTCAATAGCAAAAACTCATACAACTCAATAGCAAAAAACAAACACCCCCCCCCCACACACACACACAAAAGAAAACCAATCTAATTAAAAATGGAAAGAGGCTCTGAATAGACATTTTTTTCAAAGAAAACATACAGATGGCCAACAGGTACATGACAATGGAAAGTAAAATCAAAACCACCATTAGCTATCTACTCATACCTGTTAGAATGTCTATTATAAAAAGACAAGAAATAACAAGTGTTAGTGAGGATGTGGAGAAAAGAGAACCCTGGTGTAGTGTTGATGGGAAAGTAAATTGGTGCAGTCACTATGGAAACCAGTATGGAGGTTCCTCAAAAAAATTAAAATAATCCAGCAATTTCACTTCTGGGTATTTATCTGAAGAAAATGAAAACACCAGTTTGAAAAGATATATACATCCCTGCAGTGCTGTTTACAATAGCCAAGATATAAAAACAATCTGTCTATTGATGGGTGAATGGAATACTGTTCCATCATAAAAAAAGTGAAATCTCGCCATTTCCAATAACATAGATGGTTCTCAAGGGTATTATGCTAAGTGAAATAAGTTAGAGAAGGACAAATACCATATGAACTCACTTATATCGGGAATTTGAAAACAAACAAAGAAAAAACAAGCTCATAGATACAGAGAACAGATTGATGGTTATCAGAGGCAGGAGGTGGGGGGAAAGCAAAATAGTTGAAGAGGATCAAAGGTATTTCCAGTTATAAAATAAATGTCATGGGGATGTAATGTACAGGATGGTGACTATAGTTAGTAATACAGTATTGCATATTTGAAAGTTACTGAGAGTAGATATTAAAAATCCTCATCAAAAGGAAAAAAAAGTCTATGTATGGTGACAGACATTAACTAAACTTACCCAGGAGATCATTTTTGCATTATATACAAATCATATTGTACACCTGAAACTAATATATTATTTATCAATAATACCTCAATTTAGAAGATATATATGATGCCACTGATCGCATTAATCCACGGGGTAAAACACAAAGATACATGACATATCTAACTTTTTTACTACAGCTGTTTTGATATAAAGAAGAACATTTTACAGAATGTATTTTGTGACTGAATATCAAATACAATGTAACCAATTTGAGGTTCTGGATTAATTAGAATAGATTTTTTTTTTAATTAAAGGAATGTTTTCCGAGTGCGCTAGGTTCCGTTTGTATGTTATCTCATTTAGCATGCATAATCCCACAGAGTAGGAACTGTTATCCTTGCTGTATAAAGGAAACTGGGGCACTGAGAGGGATAGTAACTCACCTCTAATCTCACAACTGTAACCAAGGAGGCTCTCAGGCATCCCCAACCCCTTATGTGGGCGATGGGGGTAATTTGAGTGTAGAAGTGAGCAATGGGACTGCCTAGAAATGATAGCTAATGTTGGGTTCAAACATCAGAGGGTCCCTACTGAGCCCTTTACTTCAGGATCCCAAAGATTCAGAGACCACACAGTGCTGCTGGGGAAAGAATGTTAAACTCAAGAGCAGAGGTGCTTATACTTTCCATGGTCTGTGAAAGGGTGAAATAGTCTTTGCTTAATGGCCCTGCAGGCATGAGAGACTGAGTGGTGACATGGTTACTTAAAGGCAAGGAGGGTTGTGCTGTGCGGGGCAGTGAGACCCGAATGACTGGGAAAGATGACCCCTCAATAGCCCCCATACTTTTTCTTACATGGCTGCTCTCACCTCCTATTGCTCTCCTTCCCCGACTGTGCACCAGCCCCCAGCCTTCCACTCCTGGGCACTCCAACTTGGTTCCTCCCTGGGACCGGTACTGTCGCCATTCACTATGCCAGAATGACCTCCCCCAGATCATCACATGGCCAGCTTCCGTTGAGTCTCAATTTAAATGGCCATCCGTGACCACCCTTTCTAAATCTGGTCTCTTCCATCCCTACTTGGATCAGTCTTTTCTCCGCCCCACTTTAAATTTCTTCACAACCGTTTTCACCCAGGAAAATTATCTTGTTTATGTACGCTTAATTATCTATTCTCTTCTTCCTTGGAATGCTCACTTCCTCAGGTTGGGGATTTGTTTTCTGGTATATATTATTGGGGGTCTTCCGTGTAGCAGGTACTATCTGGGTACTGGATCATTTACTGGCAAAGAATAACCTCCAAGAATTAAGGCAACTCTGCATTCCCATTGAATTTGATCAAGCAAACTCAGAATTAAGAAAAGCCAGCAATGAAAAGATATTCACTCACCCCCACCCCCACCCCCACGATAGGATATAAATTGACACACACAGGTCTGCACTTTTTTTTCTATGAACATAAGGTCAGCAAGAATATTGTTAAGGACTAATGGACTTGGCTGAGTGATGCTCTCTGGAATACCTTCAACATAGGAGATTCTTTGTGATGGGAATATTGAATGTGCCACTGGGCTTTTTCCTCTCAATTGTCAGATTGTGAGGTTGCTTCTACACAGTCTACACCAATTTAAAGAAAACAAATATGCCATGCAAATTCTACATGTAAAAATGTCTAACTAGGTATCAAGAAAGATCTGAACCTTGAATGATAATGTCTGGTTTCCATTCTGCCATGAGGTATAAGACAGAATCAAGCCAAGGAAAACTTATTTCTGTCTTATATTTCCATGTATAGAGCCAGGTGTATGCTCTCACTCCCCTGAGCTGGTTGGTGATGCTATGACACAGAGGTGTTTCGATGCTATCATGGAATTTCACAAAATGAGCACAATTGCCAATAATGGGTGCAGACTTTTGGGGAGACCATGGTTAGGGGAGCAGCACAGTCTAGTGGCCAGATCACAGATTTGTTTTCTGGAACACAGTTCTTCAAATGACCGCCTGTACCCTTGGGCATGTCATAAAAAGGGGAAGCAGAAAGGTAATGAAAATATCACATCAGCATGTGGAAGAGAAAAATATAAACCATCAAACCTAAAAATTATCCTGCTCACCTTCATCCCATTCAGTGTGTAAATCTGCATAAATATTAACTCCACGGATTAAAATAGAGATTTATTTGCTGGGTTAAGATGTCAAGGTATAGGGGAAGGTTAATACCTCCAAAGAAAATGGGATCCTCACAAGGTTACATTAGTTTATTAAAAAAACGCAGTAGTTGTTACCCAGGAAACAGCTGAAAATGAAAGCCGTGTCTCAAGTGACAAATCAGAACCTTTATTTTTGTTTTAATATTAGAGCAGAGTACAAGCCAGAGAAACTTCCTTCACATTCCTTTGAGGTTGACCATGAAGATGCTGATAAGGATGAAGTAAGTAAATTGTTGAAAGTGAAATGTTTAAAACATGAGGATAATTAGTGCCTGTCTTTCACTTGAGTGTTCCATGTTCTGAACAGTTTTTCATCAAGCTGCAGTAACTGTTTGTATGAGGGCTTTTAGTCAAAATGAGTCACGTTTGTTTTGAGATTGAACATGATTATTTGAGATGAGTCAAAGAGAGAAAAAGAGGCTCATTTTTAAGTGCAAGTGCAGAAGATCTGGGATTCACAAAAGATTGCAGTCATGCTAATGATGCTTTTGTACAGGATACCACCTCCCACTCGTCTTCCAAGGGCGGTGGGGGAGCGGGAGGAACTGGAGTTTTCAAGTCTGGCTGGCTCTACAAGGGGAATTTCAACAGCACCGTGAACAATACCATTACTGTGCGGGTAAGGAGACATCAGGACGCTTCTTTGTGTCTGCCACCTTTCCCGACACCCCTTCTTCGGTCAGAGCACAGAGGAGAGCCATTTGCATTGAGTTTATGTTCTGTGTTATATTTTATTGATGAGAAAGGAGTGTGCTCTTCTCTCAAACAGCACCCTACAGGTGTCGCACTCCTGGAGGAATTAGAAAAAATGCTAGTTTCTGTGAGTAATAGGACACTGCAACCTCAACTACCTTCTTGTATCTTTTCCATTATTTAGTCATTCAAAAAGCGCTACTTTCAGCTGACTCAGTTGCCTGATAGTTCCTACATCATGAATTTTTACAAAGATGAAAAAATATCCAAAGAACCCAAAGGCTGCATCTTTTTGGATTCCTGTACAGGTGTGGTGCAGGTGAGTAGGAATCTTTTTTCCCTCTTGGGTTTTTTTTTTAAATCAAAGAGTATGTTCATCCAGTCATCAGTTATTTTTTCCACAAATATTTATGGAGTATCTGAGATGAGCCAAGAATTGTTCTAGACCCTAGGGATTCAGTGGAGAACAAGAAAACCTTGATTCCTGCTTTCACAAAACTTACTTTCAATAAAGGAAGAAAAAACAGAAAATAGGCAAAGAAATAAATAAACAATAGAATCAGTTGGTGAAATCTGGAATAAAGAAAATAAACAGGGATACTGAAGGGAGAGAGACAAATGATGACATTGGAAAAGAATGTTAATTTTCTAGAAGTGAGAAAAGTATGTTTGAAGAGAAAGTATTTGATCTAGAGACTGAAAAATGAGCAGGGCAGTGCATGCAAAGGTCCTGAGGCAAGAGCAAGTCTTATATATTTGAGGAAAATGGCCACCTGTGTAGCTGCATTAGAGAACCGCTGAACTAAAGAATTTTGTAAGATAACATGTAAATCATATCACTCAAAAGATACACTTCATAAATATTATCTTTATTATTAGATATGAGATAGTAAATTTATAATGTGCATATACATCATCTTCCTTCTAAGAGGTTTCCCTCAAAGGCAAGGATTACATTGATTCCCAAGAGCTTAATTTAAGAAACAGACATAGTGCTCTTAACAGACAATGCTCTTCTGCAACCTCTTGATCTTCAGACTATTGTCCTTAATATTCAATTTGGCATGGACCACGGTGGCAAAGGGCAGCAGATAATTCCACAGACCTCATTTGGACCTCTTACTTTCAAGACATTTATTCTTTCTACTCTGATTAAATAGCTATCCTTATTCCCTCTTACATAAAAATTGAAGCAATCAAGTGTTTTAGCAATCTTACCTCAAATTTCACATTATTATTGTCTCAATGTGTTAAAAAAATAAAAAAGCCTTAGCCGGTTTGGCTCAGTGGGTAGAGCATCAGACTGAAGGCTCCAGGGTTCAATTCTGGTCAAGGGCATGTATCGGTTGCAGGCTCCTGGTCCTGGTCAAGGACCTTCGGGAGGCAAACAATCGATGTGTCTCTCACATCGGTGTTTATCTCTGTCTTTCCTTCTCTCTTCCACTCTCTCTAAGAATCAATGGAAAAAATGTCCTTGAGTGAGGATTAAAAAACAAACAAACAAAAACACCTCAGAGAGATAAAATACCTTTCCAAGTCACAGAACTAATAAATGGCAAAATTAGATCTGAGGCACAGGAATGTCCAAAATTACAAGAAGATGCCCCAAAAAATCCTTTGGTTATTATACATGAAGTGGACATACCTGCACACATACACACATACATTTATCCTGTGTAAGCCACATGGGCACAGGAAACACTATAAAGATGTGTTTATGTGTGGTTCTAAACAGTGCATTTTAGATGTAGGGTTTACTTCATCAAATGTATATTGAAATGCTTTCTATATGCAAGGCATTGTGGGAAAGCCACTTATGAATTAGATGTGGTTTCTGTCTTCAAAGAGCTTACAGCCTGTAGGAGGATGAACAGAAAAAAAAATATATATATATATATCGTGTGTAAAAATAAAGCATAAATGACTCATTTCAATTAGGTTCTGATAATACATGCAAGAGTGAAATTCTATTTATTGCAGATGATGATAAATTGCCTTATATTACATTATACATAGTATATATGTGTTAGTTCCATTTATTTGTTTATTGACACTCCATTACACTAGAATGTAAGTTCAAGGAGGGCAAGCACTTTACATGTGTTTTTTAACGCTATGTACTTGGCACATAGAAGGTACCTAATATTGTTTATAAATGAACAAATAAACATACAGAGAATGGACAGAATTGCACGGGTGGTAGCCAGCAATACCAGTAACCTGGAGTTGATGTTGTGTGTTTCCTTTTAAAACTCTTCTTTAGCTTCTGAAAAATTCTGTAAAAGATGCTAGCACCATTGCTGGCGTGATGGGATATTTTGTTTGGGTAACTTCTTTCTTCAACATTCAGTCCTCCGAGTATCTATTTCGAAACTTTTCCAGATGAACACTGTAGAAACAGACCAGTTTGCTACAACTCATTAAACACATCAGATGGCATTAGGCCACATTCAGTTTCCTATTGTTTATGAAGCCGTGTAGGTGGGCTGTGGTGAGCTTGGATGAGCAAAGTAGTTGCAGTGGATACAAAGAACACTGATTTCATGGAAACAGGGGAACATTGGGGGAGTGAAATGAGTATGATTACTTTATGAATGCCTTTGTAATGACTTAACTATTGCATTTCAAGATTACTAAAATGTTCTATTGATTTTTCTATTTCTGTCCTTTCTTTTTTGCTAGTTATTTTGGAGAGTGAGATAGAAAACCACTTTAGACATCTTAGACCTCTCCAACATAAACCTCTCAACACTGAAAGCGGTTCTATTTCTCTCCAAATTTAAAAAAAAATAATAATTTGGTGTCTGAGCAGTTGTAAATAGAATATTTATTTTATTTATAAATACCACCTCTTTGTGAGAACCAAGGGATGGCTTATAATAATTCGCACAAAGTGTTAAAAAATATTTGTAATAACATTGTTGAACTTGGCAACAATATTAAATTTATTTGATGTACAGAATGCAATTTAGGAAATCAACATTTTTAAAATATTTCATAATGTTTTCTTTCTAAAATTTTTATTAGTTTCTTAGCAGCAGCATTGAAAAGCAGGTTGCAGCTTGATCCACTTTTAACTTGAACCCAGTATTAGCAGTTTGCATAGCTGCATCTCCCAGTTCTCATGATTTACAACATCAGATTAGTCAAGGAGACTCTTTAACTTGTTTGTTTTCAAGACAGCACTGAGATTGGCTTGCATTTGCAATTGTCAAATAATTAACAATATCCTAGCCCAGTGGTCGGCAAACTCATTAGTCAACAGAGCCAAATATCAACAGTACAAAGATTGAAATTTCTTTTGAGAGCCAAATTTTTTAAACTTAAACTATATAGGTAGGTACATTGTTATTAACTTAATTAGGGTACTCCTAAGGCTTAGGAAGAGCCACACTCAAGGAGCCAAAGAGCCGCATGTGGCTCGCGAGCCACAGTTTGCCGACCACTGTCCTAGCCAAAGTGAGGTCTTGAACTCTGGGCATTTCTAGTTTTTCCCTTTTATCTATTTCTCTTCCGGTGGGGTTCATTTTTTGTTTGTTTGGTTGGGTTGTTTTTTTTTTTTTTTTTAAAGAAACCTGTCTCTCTTTTTTATATGTGCTATCAGCCAACTTGTCTTTGTCCTTAGGCACTCTGTGTCACTGAGGTCACAGGAGGTTCAATGGACCTCCTTGGACAGAAGCCCAGGAAGCTTGTGTGAGAGTGTATGGAGGGGAGCGCAGCTTCTAAGAACTTGCATTCTTTTTTTTTTTTAAGAATTTGCATTCTTAAAGAGGCTGCCTAGATGTTGGCTTTGCACACACTAGTTTGAGGCCACTGCCTTTCTGGTGACTCCTCATTCTGTTTATACTGCAGCCAAATAATTTTTTCCTAATGCAGCTCTGGACTTTTACTTGCCAAAGCCATCTTGCCCTGTGCTCTCATGAGACCAGCTATATTCTCATATGCCAATAGCAATTCTGTTCTCAAAAAGCGTATTAATACCTTGACTTTATACCTTTTCTTCAACATATTCATACAAAATGTGAATACATTTATCTCCCAATATCACACTGTGTTTCATTGGTTAAGGCCTGTCTCCCTGTTCTGCCAGGGAAGAGACTTCGTTTCTTCCTGACACAAAATGCAAACGCAATAGACACCTCTTTATGAGTGAATATTATCACTGCACTGAGCACTGAGGACAGTTAGGCAGCTTCTGCTCTAATCAAGCTCATGGACAAATAAAAGAGCCAGCCTGCAAGTGAGTCATCACAAGGCAAGGAAATAATACCTTTGACAATAGTACAAAAGTATGGACAGGAGCAAATAGCTCGTCATTGGAAGAGTGCAGAAACTAGCATTTGAACTGTGACATTTTACAGTGAGAATCACACGTAGCTTTTAAACTGATTCTTCCTTCTCCTTCAATTTCCAAATTTTACTTTTTCTTGAGGCATTTATGTTGTCTCACTGTCTATTCTCAGCACATGGGAACTATTACCTGCAGGCCACAGCTGCCCCGTTTGTGGGTGATTGTGCCAGGGAGGTAGCAAGGAAGGAGGATGGCATTCACTGAGCATCTTCTTTATACCCTGGTCATCTCAGTGGGTGTTAAAGTCTAAAGAGGTTATTTCCCCTTTCTACCACTTGCTACCCATGTAATTCCTAGCTTACCTGCCCAAGCCTCAGTGTCATCATATGTTAAATGGAATAATATGATTTTTCACACAAAGGTTGTTGGGAGATTTAAATAAGATAATGACTGTAAAATGTTCAGCACAGTGCCTGGTATACAGATGGCGAGTATTTAGTAAGTGTCCTCTTTGTAGTTGTAATTGTGCTGTGGAAGTTGAAAGGAACAAGTTATTTTGGGACAGTGTCTGAAGGCATCCCAAAGAAAAAGGGCATTGCCAAGAGGATATTCAAAATTACTTTTCCTTGCCACCAAGAAGAGCAACCCTATTCCCATAAAATAATTTATACTTTGATATTTATCTACAATTTCACACGATAGTAACACTCTCATCTTCTGGTTCTTCTCCAGTTTGTGTTTCAATTATACAAAGTTGAGTTATCCTGAGTATATAGGCTTTGCTTTATTATAGTGTGGGGGCTCTAAAGATTTTAGAACAGTGTTAGTAAGAGTTGAATACCTGTATCAGAATTCCAGATTGATTCATACCCATCTAAATTTGTGTCCTATTTTGGAAAATTTCTTTATGTTGCTTACCTATATGGAAAACTTTGGAACCATCAGGAGCCCTTAAAATATGTCTCCCACTCTCTAAGACTTATTTATCTGGTGTTTTTTCTTTCTTTTTGTACCAAAGAATAACAGACTAAGAAAATATGCCTTTGAATTGAAAATGAATGAACTGACCTATTTTGTGCTGGCGGCTGAAACGGAGTCTGATATGGATGAATGGATCCACACCCTCAACCGCATCCTGCAAATCAGCCCTGAGGGACCCCTTCAGGGTCGGAGGAGCACAGAGCTCACCGATCTGGGGCTGGGTAAGAGCACATCACCAAACCCTTCCATCCTTTTCAAAGTGTGACCTGTGCATTTGGGTCATTTAAACTCCTAGAAGCTATAGTAGCTGGCAGGTCTAGCTCATCCATCCCTGAGCTCCAAGAAATTGTCCCTATATTTTTACTTGTACTGAATAGTGAGTGTTACCACACACACATAGGTACGATTTTGACTGGACGAACAGTGATTGAGGCTGATGGCCAGCAAATGATGTTGGGAAGCATTTGTCATCAGTATAAAAAATGTACCCAGATCTGATGAGATGTCACCCTGGAGGTGTTTTATAGCTTTTCATTAAATTTAATTAATTAACAGTATACTCTGTGAAGGCAAATATGCATTACTCCCTTTTAATTGAAAGGAGTGTCATGTATGCCTTTTGACCATACTGAGATCTGCTTATGTATATGTGAAAGTTCCATAAATTTGACATAGTATTAGAGATTTTTATAAGAAAATAAATTTTTCTGCCCATCCTAATTCCCTCAAAAAGATTCAAATTCACTCCAGGCAAAGAGAAGGGAGCAAAAGAGAGGAGAGAAGGAGTGCAAAGAATGGTAGATAAAGCAGATCTATAATTATGTGGAAAACAACTTCACCTTTAGAGTCAATCATTCCTCCCAAAGGAAAACTATTTTAAGGCATCTTGCACTGCATCGTGGTACATTAGAAAACAAAGTGTCTTTAAGTTCTAGTAGCCTAAGTATCATGTGCTTTTAAGTGAACAAGTCATGGGATAATGAGGAAGAAAATCATTGTTGCTTTTAACACCACTTCTGTGTACCATAGTAGGTATTTTACATTCATGATTTACTTAATAATATTCAACTAGAAAATTAATGTTTACAGAGTTGTAGAGAGTTTAGTAACAGAAGCTAGAATGTGAGTTTTAAACTGATGGCCTGAGAGTCAGAATTATCAAAAATAAAAACATATGTACAAAAACTTTAGTATGCATTCATGAAGTAAGTCAATACAGCACCAAGTATTAATATAGAACTGTTAAGGGTTCAGAGTTCTCATGGGCACAGGATGGTGTCATGGAAAGAATCCCAAAAGATCATTAGAAGGTCTGATTTCCCAGCCAATGTCTTTTTAACAGTAAGGAGTACTGGAACCAAGATATAGTGAAGGCATCTGTTCACTAACATCCATCTTTCATCGCTCTTGGGTCTAACCCAATGGTCGGCAAACTCATTAGTCAACAGAGCCAAATATCAACAGTACAATGATTGAAATTTCTTTTGAGAGCCAAATTTTTTAAACTTAAACTATATAGGTAGGTACATTGTTATTAACTTAATTAGGGGACTCCTAAGCTGGCCTTTGCTAAAAACATCCTCTCCCTCCTCCTCTCCCTGCTCCTCTCTCTCTCTCTCCCCTCTCTCCCTCCCCTCTCTCTGGAATTGAACCTCAGATGCTTCAGTCTGCAGGCCAACGCTCTATCTACTGAGCCAAATCAATCTACGCTCTTCTCCTCTCTTTTTTTTTAGGGGATAAGGCAGAGGGTTTTGAAGCCGTACCAAAAGGAGGGATAAATAACTCCACTTCTCTACTTGGACACAGAGCAGTCCAAGTAAGACCCCAGAGGCTTAAAATAGTGTACAAGTTGGGCAATTATGTTGTGTTCCAACCATAAACTGAAAGAAAGGATGGAAGGAGATGAGGTTGGAGACAAGGGTCCCAGGCTGTCCTCACATGGAAGTCATTACAAAGCCTCTCTTTCCCACACTCCCTCTTCACTCTCTTTCTCCCTTTCACCAGATTCACCTATTTGCTTTAAAATAACCCCTCAATTGAAAATTGAAAACAATTCAGGCCTTAGTCAGGATTTTCACCTTTATCCTGAGAACAATAGGAAACCATTTGGCAGACTTAATTAAATGAGTGGTCAGAGCAGGTTTTCTTTTTAAGTTTATTTTTGTTGCTGCATTGAGAATGGTCTGAGAAGGAATGGACAAGAAAGATTTGGACAGAGCAGTCAGGTGGTGATAGGTAAGAGAGATCATGGTGAACTGAAGTGGTGGTAGCAATAACATAGAAGGAGTATTGGACAGGTGTGGAAAGCATTTCTAAGGTAGAATTGATAGATCTTGCTGATGGGTTGAATGATCTTTTACCCTCTCTGCATCCACCCACTTGGACTTGACCATGTGCCTGGCTTTGGGTAATAGAATGAAACAGAAGTGCAAGTATGGTGCTTCTAAGTCTACCACTCTAGAGGCCTTGCTTTTTCTTGTGTTTCTGTCATCTCCATGAGGACATTCCTGAGGTAGCTACTGGCATGGAACAGATACGTGGCAGAGACTTGAAGTGCCCAGTCAGCCCAGTTGAGACTCCTCTTCAGTGGTCGGCAAACTCATTAGTCAACAGAGCCAAATATCAACAGTACAACAATTGAAATTTCTTTTGAGAGCCAAATATTGTAAACTTAAACTATATAGGTAGGTTCATTGTTATTAACTTAATTAGGGTACTCATAAGGCTTAGGAAGAGCCACACTCAAGGGGCCAAAGAGCCGCATGTGGCTCTCGAGCCACAGTTTGCCGACCACGGGTCTAACCTAGTTTTGAAATGTCACAGGCTAGAGAAAGGTGTGACTCATTAGTTGTTATTTAATAACCTGTCTTTGTGTATCTTTTCAAGATTCGCTGGATAATTCTATCACATGTGAATGCACACCAGAGGAAACAGATTCTTCAGAGAACAGCCTACATCCAGACTTCACAAAAGTAATAAAGCTGACACATTATCATGCAAATGAATTTGCATTGCTTACTACTTAATGCTTTCATGGAAAAGATGGAAATGCTTTTTTTTAAGGTTTAAGCAAAGAAACACAAAATTCAAAAAATAAAGCATGTTTTTTTATAAGACTTGCCAAGTGTCAATGGGTGATTTTAAAACTCTGATAATACTAAGGGGGCTATTTCTTGCCATATTGATGGGGCTGGGCTGTAAGTATCTGGCTATTTAGACCATAGCTAACACAGTATTCTCTGTAGTACCTCACAGAAACTGAAGAGACTGTCAAAGCCACTCGAAACCTGGAGAGGCTAAATCTCTTCTCCATGGATCCAGATATAGAAGTAAGTTGGAATTCCTTCTAAGCCCACATGAAACTTGATCCATACAATTGTAGTTTGTACATTTTTTGTGTGTGTGGATGGATTTTTGTGGTGGAGTAAAACTGTCAAAATTTTTCTAGACCTTGAAACTTCAGAAAAAGAATCTTTTAGAACCCGAGTCAGTGATCAAACCATTTGAAGAAAAAGCTGCCAAGAGAATCATGATCATTTGTAAAGCTCTCAACTTCAGTCTTCAGGGATGTGTTACAGAGAATGAAAATGATCCGATAACGAATGTAAGTTGCTCTTCTGTTACTTCCCTCTACCAATTAACCAACAGCACACCACCCCAGTCAAATCTCTTCTGTTCCTAGTCATTCCAAGCACAGACTGCACACCATCTAGTGTAGCAGGGAATGTGACTGACAGCATTTTTATACATGACAAAAATGCACAAGTTCTGAAATGGAATTGTCAATATGCTGCCATAAAATGTTTCTGTTAACTTAAAGAAGAAGCGTCACAGGGACTATGTTCTAGGATTCTCTCCATTAAATCAGCATAGCTTCTGAGTTTCCTAAGATACTGTGTGTATCTTCTTGTATCTCAAGATGGCTTTTAAATTGACATTTTTATTTTAATAGTTACATGTTTATTTTAATGTGTATTAGAAAGTAATTTAAATGAACATATCGGCCCTGTGATTTCACAGTTATTACTGTCTAAGACAAAGCTAAATAGTGAACCAAGTGAAATAATATCAGGTAAATATTAAATAAATAATAGTACAGATGCGACATGCAAATTGTAAGAAAAAGTGCTTCACTGATATTTGGAAAACACCACACTGCTCATTAAATCAATACAAGAGTCCTTTTTATACCAAATAGACCCTCTTGGGAGTTCTCCCCATTCTAGGGTGTAGTTCTATGCTAATTGTGAATGTATGTGTAGGAAGAGTGCATTTTGTGAGCATCAACATCACCAAATGTTTCTACAAAGAAGAAAATAAAAATCACTCATAATCCTACCATCAATTTAAAAAGTTGCTATATTGGCATGTTACTTTTTACTATTTTAATACATTCTTTTCTAATTTCTAATAAATCATTTCTCAGTTGTCATTTTTCACCTCTTAAGTAAAAACTTATTGCCGAAACCGGTTTGGCTCAGTGGATAGAGCGTCGGCCTGCGGACTGAAAAATCCTGGGTTCGATTCTGGTCAAGGGCATATACCTTGGTTGCGGGCACATCCCTAATGGGAGATGTGCAGGAGGCAGCTGATCGATGTTTCTCTTCCATCGATGTTTCTAATTCTCTATCTCTCTCCCTTCCTCTCTGTAAAAAATCAATAAAATATATTATTAAAAAAACAAAAACTTATTTCCAGATCCATGGTAAGGCCCCATTTGCTTTTAGAAGGCAGACACAGCATTATGTTTCCCTACAAACTGTGCACTTCATGCATATACATCTCTTTTTAGATGGAGCCTTGTTAGTTGTGACAGTGAGTGGCTGGCAGAAAGGACAAACTCTGGATATACCCTAAGTGTGACAGGAGCTGATTCAAAGGTTTATAGTAGTTTATAATGATGCAATCTAATCTGTGTTTCTAAAATATCCATCAGGGAAATGGATTGGAGGAAACAGGAGTTGATAGGGAAGAGAAGCTATGAGGCTATGTCTATAGTACATTTCCTCATTTAGATTAGGGATATCAAGGAAGGAGAGAAATGGATGGATTTGACTGACGTGTTGTAAGTTGACAGGTTTTTCTGGTAGATTGGATATACAGGAGAAGGGAAAGGAAAATCTCAAGGATGAGTCCTTAGTATTTTCTTTGAGCAGTTTTATGCAGGATGCTGCCATTTACTGCCATTAAGAGGACAAAACTGTAGTAAGAGCAGATTTGGGTGATTTAGGCCAAAAATTCCACTATGGACATGTTAAGCCTGACAGGCCTATTCGATAGCCAAATAGAGATATCTATTTAACAGACTCAACACAAGTTTGGAACCAAGGGACGGGTCATGAGCAGACATATCAACTTGGAAGTCTGGTCAAGGCAGTGACCTGGAGGGAATCATCTAGAAATTTCTATGTACGTAGAGAAGAGGCCAACAACCAAACATTTAAATGATGAATAGAGAAGTGACCAAAGAAGACTATGAAGGAATGACCATTGAAATAGAGATAAACCAGGAAAGAGTGCATCATGATGCCAAGAAAGAAAGGGTCAGCAATGAGGAGTGGTGCTGAGAGGCTGAGTAACACAAAGCCAAAGAGGAGCCCAGTGGGTGTGGGAACATGGAGGATGTTGGTGGCTATAAGGAGAAACATATGTGGAGTAAAAGTGTTAGGAGGAACAATCCGAACATACTTTTATATTCAGGATTTAAAAAAAAACAACACACACACACACACACACACACACTAGAAACTTGTTTTTCAAAAATACTATTAGAAATATCAGAAAAATTTAACCCAAACCATAATGTCACTTAATCATCTTATTAAAGAAAAATAAATGCTTTTTTTACTCTAATTAAAATGTCAATTTAGGAACTGAAACGCAAAGATAATGGGCTTTTCTTCCTAGGGCCAAGGACATATGACTCCTTTCCCGTGGATTCCTTTATTTGTACAAAAAATCATATTCAGAAGCTCATTGTTTGTATTTGGGCCAATCTCTCAAGCAAGAGAACAGGCAGAAGTTCAGAGAGGAGCTTACAGTCTCTCTCACATCTGTCAGCCAGAGGGAGAAGTTGATTTGGAGTGCTCTGTATGTCTGTATAGGTTTAATTTATTTTACAGTTGCCATAAATGTTAAAAAACAAGGAAATTGCTTTTGAAAATATAATGTCATTATGCTTATAAGCAATGTTTTACACAATCAATAAAGCAGCCTCACCTTAACTCAACAGCAGTTTGCTATCGATGGCATTCTTTTTTTTAATTCTTGCATATTTTTTCGATGACACTGTTTTATTAATATAGCTACTTTTAAATTTATTGTTTCAAGTCCATGAACATGTTTTTAAATTAATCGAAATGTTTTAAGTTGCTGAAGAACCAACTGCTGCATTTAATGAATGAACTTCTAAAAAACACCCTAAAAAGAACTTTTGCATGATGAGGAAACTATTTGACAGCATGTAATTTTTTAGTCAGTCATTGAAAACCACATTCAGGTTGATGGTTTTATAGTATAAAATATTTCTTTTAAAATGGGAATTAATTCCAAAAATCTAAAATAATAAAGCTGCTTCACAGCAGAGCAACATTTAAAATGTCATGTTTTTTATTTTTTTTTATGAAAAGTACAAAATTCTAAACAAAAGAAACCTATGATTTTATTTGTTAGGCTTTGAAGGTGCTTTATTAAACAAGTCCTTACTGAAAAGCTAGTGATTCAAAGAGTAAGAATTGACATTTAAGTTAAAAAGCTGGATTTGAAGAAATAAATGAATCACTGTATGAGCTTTAATTTCTGATGGATTATCAATGTAGGTCATTTATTTCCATTCTCTAAGCAGAAATGAAAATCAAAATGCAACAATTCAGGAAAAATAATACGGATTTTTTCCTTTGACCTTCAATGTGTTTATGTTCTTGACTGAGTAATTTTCATGTGATTTTTTTCATTTTTCAACTCTTGGCAGACTACCATTACCACAAACCAGTAGTTTTTATGAAATAAATTAAATTGGTAAAACATAAAGATTTTACTTTTTAATTGTATTTTTTTCCAAATTAATTTATTGAATTTCATTTTGTATGTGTCATTCTATTTGTAACAGTAAGGCGGCTGATAAGTATTGGTAATATTAAGGAATTAAATGAAAACCCTCATTATAAGTTAAACCTCATTATAATTATAACTTCAAAGAGCAAGAAGTATCTATTAAACATTCAGCAAAATCCACAGCATGAGTGAGTCTGTACAATGATGAACCATGTCATAATTTGATTTGTATGTATAACCTGCTTGACCTTAGAATATTGGAAGATACATGATGGGTATCAAATCAAAATGAAGCATAAATATAAGTAAAAATGTTTTTGTGAGCATGTTCTAGCCTTAGAAGCCTGTAATCTATATATATAAAAGGCTAATATTCAAAGTGTTCTCTCGGGAGTTCGACCGGAAGTTTGATCGCTCGCTATGACGTGCACTGACCACCAGGGGGTGGCACGGGATGAAAAAAGGCCCTGGCCATCAGCCAGCAGCTGAGGAAGGAAGGTCCTGGCAGGTAGCCAGAAGGCCCGGATTGGCCTTGATCTCGAGCCAGGCCTAGGGACCCTACCCGTGCATGAATTTTGTGCACCGGGCCTCTAGTTACATATATAATTATTCATATACATGTATGTACATATGGATGTGTGGATGTCTGTATGTATATATATATATATGTATATATAATGTATATAATTATATATACATAGATTTGTTTCTTTTAGTCCTTGTTTTATTTAATCTGTTCATTTGATGTTTTTCTAATTGAAATGTCAGTCTTGAATCTTTTTCCTTTGTCTTCTGTGATACTCTGGTAGCATTAAAAAGTTTTTTTTTAGCAGTTTGGGGTTTTGAGGGTGATCTTTTTATTTGTTTGTTTGGTTGGGTTTTGTCAAAACCATCGGTTCTCTTTCCTGCAGGTTGAGCCTTTTTTCGTGAGTGTGGCCCTTTACGACCTCAGAGACAACAGGAAGATTTCAGCTGATTTCCATGTGGACCTGAACCACGCGGCTGTCAGGCAGATGCTCTCAGGGGCCTCCGTGACGCTGGAAAATGGGAACATAGACACGGTCACCCCGAGGCAATTGGAAGAACCTCACGTCAAGGGGTTTCCAGAGGAATGGCTGAAATTTCCAAAGCAGGTTGCACTTTTATTTACACATGGTGGGGCATAAAATGCTGTCCCCCTGTTCTTTCCAATACCCTACACAAGAGGAGCAATTACCCAAATAAAAATTCCCTTAAAGCTGTTCTTTCAAAACAAATGAGATTTTGTAAATGTCTTCAAGGTGGCCTCCTATATGCTTACTAGTTTATTAATCCTAACTCTTTTTTTTTGTACATAGGCCATATTCTCTGTAAGCAATCCACATTCTGACATTGTTTTGGTGGCCAAAGTCGAGAAAGTATTAATGGGAAACATTGCAAGTGGTGCAGAACCTTACATTAAGAATCCAGACTCCAACAAGGTAATCCATGATCTTTTCCACACAGCATTTCAATTGATTTCAAGAAATAAAATTGCATTGTCTGATGAATTATCAAGTTTGATAAGTTTAAGTCTCAAAATATTTACTTAGTGCATAAATATTTTCACTAAGGCATTTACTTAGGCATCAGGAAAATTTTAAAGTATATATTCCTGGCTTATGCTTTGTGATCCAGCAGTTTCTGACTTTTGATCATCTATTAGTAGAAATAAATTTAAATGTGGATAAAGCTTTAATTCCAAGGATCAAAGTGTTAACAATAATGAAAGTTAGGATTAATCTGACTAAAAATAAGTTAATACAGCCCACTAAGACATTATTAATGCTGATGGGAAACTATGAAAAGGGGGATAGATAATTGCATATCAAATTATAATAGACCTAAGTAAAGAAAGAAAGAATAAAGGACATACAGAAAGTTCTTTGAATGGTGGGAACACGGAATTTTTTTTTCTATGACATTTTCTTTAATAATTGAATGTTACTATTTAGTAGAAAATAAATATAAAAGTCTATATTTTCCACACAAAAGAAATACATTGCGAAAATAATGTTAACCATTGAATTTGAACATATGTGTCCATTTAGGGCAGAATTTAACAGATTTATGAGATTCAGGGTTTGGCAAACTATGGTGTGTGGGCCAAATCCACCCTGCCACCTGTTTTTGTAAATAAAGTTTTATTGAAACACAGTCACACTCATTCATTTATGGGTCTTCTATGACTGCTTTTCTGCTAGAGCAGCAGAGATGAGAAGTTGTGACAGAGACCATATGGCCCAGTATATTTACTGTGTGAACCTTTACAGAACAATTTTGCTGACCTCTGCCATGATAAATAAAAGAAAACATAGGACAGACTGTGAATGTAAATTTGATAACACTTTCCATTCAATGTTTTAAGGTTTTTGAAATCAGAAGAAAGGAAAAACTTTGATATTCCAAGACAAGGGTATTTTCTATATTTGAATTTCCAAACTAAAAAAGAAAGACAAATATTATATAGTAGTTTAACACAAAGACTTATCATTTGGCTCTTTAAGAGGTGCATCTGTGGGCCCAGTAAGTCAGAATTCCATTGAGTTTCAATGTAAGATAACATAAAAAATATTTGTTAATATTTTTCATGGGCAGGTGGTAAAGTGATGTTCTAAACCACATATCATTTATTTTTCCCTTAGTGTGCACAAAAGATACTCAAATCCAACAGGCAGTTCTGCAGCAAGTTGGGGAAATACCGCATGCCATTCGCTTGGGCAATGAGGTAGGTTGACAATTGCAACCAACAGAATAGAAATGCATTTGTAGTCAGCATTGGAAACTTCCATTTTGAACGCTTCTGTGTTACTTGTTATTTTTAATATACTAACACCTAGAATAATGCTAATGTGTTCATCTTTATAAATACCTTGAGCTCCTCAGAAATGTGTTTTACAAGACAATCAAGACGACTCATACTAAACTGAGGCCACGACATAGGTACAGTGTTAGCATGACCAGGTATGCTGTGGGTCAAATCAAAGTCATAACTTGTTTAGGGTATAAATTTTATCAAACACCTGACATTATGTCACCCCTGAGAGTTTGGTGTGTATAAAATTCAGATGG
Source organism: Myotis yumanensis (assembly GCF_028538775.1). Classification (NCBI taxonomy): domain Eukaryota; kingdom Metazoa; phylum Chordata; class Mammalia; order Chiroptera; family Vespertilionidae; genus Myotis; species Myotis yumanensis. Next base: position 26,162,733 of record NW_027223759.1, on the reverse strand, counting down.
ACACACACTGATGTCTTAGGCAGCTGCACGTTTTCATCTATGCGTAGAGAGCAGGTCTATGTATGGTTGTCTAGAAGAAGCCTTCAGGTTGATCATTTAAACTCTCTTTGATTTTGGTGCTGATTAGCATAGCTACATTTATCAGTACCAGTTGATGCTGATAGCAATGCTGAGTTATATAGACACTGATGATGGAATCATCCTCCTGGAAATATAACCTCTGCATAAAGAACAAAAATAGTTTGTTGGATCTACTCAAACATCCATTATTATTGTCCTCTTCAATCTCTGTGCATCTTTATTAGTACAATAATTTCTTAAAGGAGGAAGAGCCTGGAACAGACATAAGGAAAAAATGGCCAGCAGTGCATAAATCAAATGAACTACAAAATGGGACTGCCTATTAAGTAATCATTTGAATGTTGATAACGCTGACCCATGGCAGCAATTTTACAATGCAGAATGAAGTGAGAACCAGTTACTTATGCCATGCTTAGGTCTCCCAGTTCCCAGCGATGAGCAGAACCAGAGTAAACTCACCAATGTTTGTTATAGTTTTGAGGGTGTTACTTAAAGTTGGTACAAGTAAGTGCAGGAAAGAGAAATGTGGGAGTCTGGGCAACAGTAAGCCTATATAGGCTCACACGGTCTCTGGGAATTTGTGTGCTGTAAGGCAGCCTTGCAGTACGGGAGAAGGAGACCAGGCCCAGGAGTCTGACAGAAAGGGTCTAGATCAGGCCACCACTTACAGTTTGTAACTTTGGGCAAGTTTCCTTCCTGATTCTCACGGACTCATGGGCAGTAAGCGCAATCTCAGGTGCAGAAGCCCATGGCATAAAGTAGATCATAACTATCACTTGATATCCCTTTTCCCTCTCTCTCCTACAGAGACAATTAATACCAGGATAGTCTGCATGAAAAAGCTTCTAGTGAGATATACTGAACCCTCTCTGATAAATATAATGGTTTTTACTTCTGATATGTTTCAAAAGAAAGGATAACTGGCTGTAATTTGCTGGTCAAACTTTTTGATATTGATAAGTATTCTCAGCAGTTCCCACAAGAAAATCCACTGGAGCAACTAGAAACAAAATATCCCTTGGCAAAAGTAAAATATCCCAATATAGCAAAATTACAATGGTGAATGTATTTGCTCTTTAAGGATTCAGCATTGTTCTGAGGTTTCAGAGGCAGGCATTTTAGAACCAGAGCTGGGTTTGAAATCTCAACTAGACAAGTGAACTTAAGCAAGTACTTATGGTTTGTCTTTACCTCAGATTTTTTAAAGGAATGTTTTTAAAAATATATTTTTATTGATTTCAGAGAGGGACGGAGAGGGAGAGAGAGATAGAAACATCAATGATGAGAGAGAATCACTGACTGGCTGCCTTCTGCATGCCCTACACTGGGAATCTAGCCTGCAACACAGGCATGTGCCCTGACCCGGAATCAAACCGTGACCTGGTTCATAAATCGATGCTCAACCACTGAGCCATGCTGCCCAGGCTAAAGGAATTTTTAAACGATTCTTTTTCAAAAGAGGAAGGAAGAGAAGGAGAGAGAGAAAGAGAAACATCAATGTGAGAGAGAAACATCAACCAGTTATCTCCTGTATGTGCCCCAACCGGAGATCCAATCTGCACCAGTGTATGACAGGGAATTGAACCTGCCACCTCTTGGTGTATAAGACAATGCTCAACCAACTGAGCCACTGTGGCCAGGGCTACCTCAGATTTTTTAAATGTACAATAGAGGAAGGATAATACCAAATTTACTCTTGCAGGAATTAATGAGCATGGGTGTGTACCCAATAAAAGATAGCCATTATTAAAAGTCATTATTCTCATGTGATTATTATGAATTCTCCTGTGGAGATCACACTCACCACAACAAGTTCCCTTTCTAGTAAATTTGGGGCAGTGAGAAATAAGTAAAAGAATTACCCATCACAGAGCAGTAAGAAGAAGTACCGATCTAACTTTCAAGTTTCTAGTGACATATGTTGGAAGAAAGACAGATGAAGTTTCTAGGGAGGCTGGCAATGTTACCACTATTAAAGTAATTATGTCTAAGACAGGAAAGCCAACGAAACCACAAGCTCATGCTACATGAATGCCTGATGAGGGGTTTGGTTGTAGGTTAGGGAACAGTATACACCACCAATTTCTGTATGTAAATATATGTTTTAGACTTCCATAGACATTATTGGCAACTGAGAAAAATGGTTAGCATACATTTCTAAAGGTTTTATGTTATACTACTTGTATCATCTAACCACAAAAATAAGTATCAGATACAATTAAAGATTTTAACTTTATTATATGGAAACTGCTTCCAATAAACATTGAACGCTCATTGTTATTCATGTGATTTTGACATAAGCTAATTCCTGACATATTTCAATACCCTACTGATACTGCTAATTCTCTGGCTACTTCTCTTTTCTATTATATTTCTAGATTGACATTTGTTTCACATTACAGCTTTGAGTGTATCCTAAAACACTTTGGCCCTTAAAATCAACTGTCACTAATCAACTATCACATAGAAGTAACAGTGTAACACATGACCATATTTTTACCCAGATCTAATCATCTGACCCACTACAACACAGGGATGCTCATTGCTTTGAACATTTTATCTGAAATTCATGTTCTTATCTTTGACACCAACTGTGGTGTCATTTTACAGCAAAAAAACATTTATCCTCCAGTAGGTAGGGTGTTTTACACTCATTGATTCAGGAGAAAATCATGTTGTTAAATGGAACCCTCTCTGTGCATATCACCCTAGAATAATATGTGCCCTAAATCCTTGCCAAGACTGTTTTTTATTTCTTTACTCTGTTTCATGCAATGTTCTAAATGGGCCAGTGCACAACACTGAATTTTCTTTAAAATTAAATGAGACTACAGTAAAATATTGTTCTTATATTTATAACTTAGAGAAAGTACACAATGTAATAATATCCCCAACAAATGATTATTCAACCTCTGTTTGAATCCTTTCAGTGACAAAAAGTCAAGTGCCTCCCACTGTGGTTCTTTCTGCCTTTCTGTAGCTCTGATGATTAGATAAATTGTTTAAAAAATGTTTAAACTGTTTGACAATCACTTCTATATTTTGTTTTCCATAGCCACAAAAAATATGCCCAATTCTTTCTGTACATTGTGGCATTCATGCTACCTATGAATGAAGCTCTAAGGGACACCTAAGCTTCTTTTTCTTTTGGCTAAACATTGCATTTCCTTCCATCATACCCCAAATGCCATGATTCTGAGACTCTCACATATACTGATCATTGCTCAACTGCGGCAACTGGAACTAGTAGGCACAGTGTCCCAGCCACCCTGTAGCCATCTGTGTAAATGAGACAGTCTGTGTTCTGTTGCCAGTTAGAATATTTATCGAGCAAGGACAGGGTGTTTGGTACTATGCATAACTTCCCGGTGCTGTGCTCCTCATTCTCTTTATAATGTGTCCAATGTGAGTGAGCTATTTCTAGGACAGAACTGTGGATAATAGCAAAAACGAGTTACACAACCCATGTCTATCAATATATTTGCAGAGGCTGGTTAATTAAAAAAAAAAAAACTCCTTTCCAAGCTCAGTTACTCTTCTCTCATGTTGGGAAATATACCATATTTGTTTCAACATGCCACACACATGAATAAAAGCCCTATATTATATTTAATAAAAATAATTGTCTAGTTAAATATTTTTATTCTGCTTCATTAGTGTTATCTGATCGGAGAGCTTTTCCCCCCTCACTTAGTACTTAACAGAGAAAAATTGGAAAAAGATGGAAGGAATCTAAAATATTATTCTGGTAAATTTCTGGCACATTTTCTGTATTACTAGACATTAAAGCTCTATGATCAGATATCCATTTAAATGACCATTTCATCCTGAACACTGAAATCTTTGGCTAATTTAAAGAGTAATAAAATCATCTAGTCAAGATCTTTAAGCTAGGAGGAATAAAAATTTATCATGTCTTCAACATTAGAGAGAAATCAATTATACATGCATCTAATTTTCTTTGGTAGGCAGAGTATGATGAATGATGAGGAAGAAAAACTGAAGTAAGCTGTGTTGTGTATACTAGTTTGTCAGCAAGTGTTGCCTGACATTACTATATTGTTTGGACAAAAACAGTTTATATATTTTAACTAAAATCTCTGTAGTTCCAGTGAAATGGATCAAGAAAGGAAATAAATGACTTCGATTCATGGTAGTATCATTAGTTAGTACAAAATTCTGACTCAGATGTTCTCCATTTTATATCTGTCTCTGTCCTAAAATGTAGGACTTGGGCACATTTATCTCCATGAAAATGTTTCAAGCATCTGGCCCTCATACCCATGGTCAGGTTCTTATTCCTTTTTTTATACTTGTAAAACTAATGGTACTTGGCCCTGGCTTGCTCAGGAAATAATGAAGAAGGAATAACATGTTCCTTTCCTTTCACCTTCCTTAGGTTTGAAATGTTACTAAATCATAAATAAATGTAGTTGTAATATGGGTGCTGTCACTTTAGATATTGAGTTGAAAAATAAAAAGTTAAATATAAATGTAGTATCTAAATGAAACTTTTGTCTGAGAAGTTTTCTTGTATTTTTATTCTCTAAATTTTTTTATAATAGAAGTTTTTTCATTATAAATGGGAAGTTAAATTATTTTAATCACCTAAAAACACAACTCTGTAAATAGTATCCAAATACCAACCTAAATAAATATTCTTTTTTTTCAGATCAGTATTTAAGGACAACCAGGGAAATGTGGACAGAGACTCAAGATTTTCACCATTATATAGACAAGAAAGTAGCAAGATTTCAACCGAGGACCTACTTAAACTAGTGTCAGATTATAGAAGGTAGGACTTGGGCTATACTCTTGAAATTAACATAAATCAACACCATTGCCACTATTGATTTGTAATTTATGCATAAACAATACTTGATTACCTTATTCTCAATGTCCAAATTTCTCCAGAAAGCAGATGGTTTGCCCATGACTTCACATATGCCCAAATGACACCCTCAAGGCTATATTGGCCAAATTATATGGAATGAGTGTGGAACGTTAAACTATGTCGGTTATCTATTGCTGTGTAACAAGTCACCCCAAAACTTAGTGACTTACAATAACATCACTTATTTACTCCTGGTCCATAATTTGAGCATAGGTAGATGAGGGGCAGCAGCTGGGCGAGGTCAACTGAAGCTAGAGGATCTACTATGAAAGTGGCTCATTTAATAACTGCAAGTTGCTATTGGCTGAGTACTCACTGGAGTTGTGGGCTGGAAACTGTGGCTCCTAATCATGGGACCTTCTCCATAGGCTACTATGGTTTTCTCATGGCAGGATTCTAAGAGTAAGTACCCCAAGAGACAGCAATGATAACTGTCAGCTTCTTAAGATGGGCCAAGAAATGCAAAAGTGCCATTTTTGTACCATCCAGGGAGCCTAGATTCAAATGAAGGGGACATAGATACCACTAAATGGGAGGAGTGTTAAGGAATTTTAAAACTATGTTTTGAAACTTTACAGAGCAATGCACTGCTGTGAATGCAATGATTTATAATATTTCTTTCAAATGCTTTTGGAAAAAATGATGGAAGTTCGTGCTAAAAAGGGAAAAATATAAAAGCCACATTTTAAAAATGAATCACCATGCATTCGCTATCTTATGATGATAACATCTTTCATGACAAGAAACTTATCATAAATTGTTAATCCCCCAATACACATAGGATTCTTGTACCCTTAGCCCCTTTCCCAAATGTTAACTCTCTGCCTCTTCCATCTCAAAGTCAACAGTCCACTATGAATTAATTTGGTATATCCAAAACAAAATAACATATTACTATATAACAGGCATTATTAATATTTTATGTATTTTCAAGAGAATATGTGCTTCTATTTAACTATTAAGGATGTTTTCCCAATGTTTTGGTTGTCCTGGAAAGTAATTAAACTTGAGAAAGCAAAATAAAGATGAGTAATAACAGCCTAGAGGAGGCCCTGGACCAATAGTACTTATTTATGATGATACTCCTTACATTGGGAGACACCCCCCCCCTTGACTTAATCAAACTTCCTGATTAAAACCCCTATCATGGCCTTCCCACAGCTACTAAGTGGAAATCAGGAGTGCTTTTTTCTCTTTACTTCCTTGCCAGAGTACTAAAGCATGAAAATTTGAAATGCTGAGAAGGAATGGTCAAAAGATTTGGGGTAATCTGGATAAACAGAAGGCATTACTTTAAAAAAAATCATGTTATCAGCATGTAGCAAAGAAAGTTTTCACTGTGGCAGCTAGAGGGCATCTAGAATACCCAATGCCATACTGGTGAAACATTAAATTATCTCATAGACACCTCATAACTATGGCAGATATTCTCAGTATTGTGCTGATAAATGTTTACCAACTGACACTCTAGTGGGGGGAAAACTGATTTGTACTGATAGCCCATTTCTATGATGTAAATTCTCCTACCATTGTTAATTTCAAGTTACCCATGGGGCTTCACCAAATACAGAATTGGGAGGAAATGTGCACACCATTATATAACATTTCCACCATACAGTACACGTAAATAACCTCAAGATTCTGGATCATCTATCTTGTAGTAAAATAATTAGTAAATGATGAATTTTGAATATACTTATTACCTTGGACTTTAATACAATTTGTTTAATGGTAAGTTTACATAATTTCATCTTTAAAAACGGTTGTGTTTAACAATTGGCAGGCAAAATAACTGAAAATTTAACAATCAGCTCTCACAAGCTGGGAAGAGCTGGCTCTGACCTACCACTGTAATTATACCACCTATCAAAGTCAATTTCCTGAAAGGGAGAAAGCACTTGAAGCTGTTATCAGGCTACTATGGTTTTCACTTTACTTTAAAGGAGGTTGGGCGAGAAGGTTTTAGTAGAGAGAGAGGGAAAGAAATGCAAGGACTCAAGAGTCAGGAACCAAGACTCAGAGTGAATGGAGAGCAGGGATAGGTAGGAAGGGAGTGTCTGCATGCATTTACAGGGTGGGAGAAGGCAGAAGAACCAAGATCAGGGAAAGGTTCTTTGTCCTTCTTGACTGTTGGTGAAGAGGAGAAAAGCAGACTCGTTCACTTAGCACTTGTAACAAAAGCCAGTGCTGCTCTCAAGGCTTCTTAAGATTCCTTATGAAAATGGGTTACTGAAACCAGTTCAAATACTAGTACTTTTTGGTACAGAAAACTATATGTACTATTATACTTGTTTAGCCATTTATGTAAATGTTATCAGAAGTAGTTGCAAATAAATTTAAAACAATTTAGGATATCTGTAACTTGACCCCTCCCTGGTTTTTATTTGTAATGGCAATATCACATAAAATTTAGTTTTCAAAATCAAACCAGCTACATAAAGTCATTCACAAGATTGGATGGGGCCCTACTGTTTACCCTTAATCAAAGCTCAGAATTACAGTTGACTGTTTTTTTCTTGACAACTAGAATAATTCAGTGTGTGTGTGTGTGTGTGCGTGTGTGTGTGTGTGTGTTTATATGCTTTCACAGGGCTGACAGAATAAGCAAAATGCAGACCATTCCTGGAAGCCTGGATATTGCTGTTGACAACATTCCTTTGGAGCATCCAAGTATGATGATGATGTCCTAGTTTGCTTGTAGAGTTTTTAATATTTAGTGTTATTTTGGTTAGTTGGTTAGATGGTTGGTTACAAAGATTTGTTTGGTGAGGAACAAAGTTTGAGATAAATGGAATTTATCACCTTACAGAAATTTAGGGCTTCTTATTTCTTTATTAAGAAGATAAGTATAGCCCTAACCGGTTTGGCTCAGTGGATAGAATGTCGGCCTGCGGACTGAAGGGTCCCAGGTTCAATTCCGGTCAAGGGCATGTATCTTGGTTGCGGGCATATCCCCAGTGGGGAGTGTGCAGAAGGCAGCTGAATCGATGTTTCTAACTCTCTATCCCTCTCCCTTCCTCTCTGTAAAAAAAATCAATAAAATACATTTTTTTTTAAAAAAGAAGATAAGTATAGTGGGACAGTAACTATATTCAGGGTAACTTAATACTTATCTTGTGTGCATCATGCACAGAGCAAGGTATTAAATTATATAATTTAATCCTCAAACCCCTAAAGGGTTGCAAATGCAGAAAGTCAGATTCAGATAGAATGATAAACTAATAACCCATAATGAGAGAATCTATATTCATTCTATCTAGTTCCTCAGACGCAAAATACAGGGCTGGTTCTGCTGTCCTGTGCTGTCAGTTATTCTGAGCACCACACAGAGCCCCCCAGTGGTCATACAGTGATTAGAGCTAACAGTGGTTCTCAACCTTCCTAATGCCGCGACCCTTTAATACAGTTCCTCATGATTGAACATAATTAAAGCATAGTTATTAATCACAAAAACAATATGTAATTATATATGTGTTTTCCAATGGTCTTAGGCGACCCCTGTGAAAGGGTCGTTCGACCCCCAAAGGGGTCGCAACCCACAGGTTGAGAACCACTGCAGACTGTAATTACACAGAGGAAAGCATTCATCTTTTTCAGAATATGGTCAAAGTTCTATTTATGTCAGTGAAATGAAAATTTGAATTTCAGAAGTGTGTAGTAAAGAATTAACTTAAAAATAGCCCTAGCCGGTTTGGCTCAATGGATAGAGCATTGGCCTGCAGACTGGAGGGTCCCAGGCTCAATTCTGGTCAAGGGCAGGCTACCAGCCCTGGTCAAGGGCATGTGGGAGGCAACCAATCGATGTGTCTCTCTCACATTGTGTTTCTGTCTTCCCTCTTCCTTCCACTCTCCCTAAAAATTAATGGAAAAAAAAAATATCCTCAGGTGAGGATTAGAAGGAAGGAAGGGAGGGAGGGAGGGAGGGAGGGAGGGAGGGAGGGAGGGAGGAAGGAAGGAAGGAAGGAAGGAAGGAAGGGAGGGAGGGAGGAAGGAAGGAAAAAAAGGAAGGGAGGGAACTTATAAATGAGTTTCAAAATTTATTTCTTAAGTGGTGAGATCAGCTTATTTTATTTAGTTATTTCTGATTATGCCTGTTAGTGACTTTCTCAGTGATGCAAAGAATGAATCCAGACACCCTAAAATTAACTACAAGCAGGATGGGATGGGTGCCACAGAATGGCTGAAGCACCATTAGCATTGTGAAGTTTTTTATTTTTATAATTTTTCCACAAAACATCTTATTATGAAATAAAATGAGAATTCTAACTTAAACCATGTTCCAAATCACTTTTATATTGATTGGTATGAAAAAGAAGAGGACAAACTAAGTCATTTCCTCTCTCTGATGTGAGGGATGAGGCTTTTATTACCTATGGGAAAGAAAAGCAACAAAAGAGAGCTAAAATATTCTCTTTGTCAGGACTGTGGGACAGTAGAGAAACTCAAATAAATTATAGAAATTTTATAATTTATTTTTTTAAAAAGACGTGTAATTTGATTCCCCAGCATATTTAGCTAATAATTTTGCTTTTTTGAACACAGGAAGATTCCAGATGGGATAAAGGAAGGTAGAAGGCCTTGCTATTTTTCAATACCACAACTTCAGCCTCCAAACTATTTTATCAGAGAAATTTTGATTTATAAATTCCTCATGGTCTTCTTTTTAGACTGTACTTACAAGGTTAGATTTTTAAAAGATTATAAAAAATGAAGAGAAAAATACAATAAATTATAGCTAATATTGCAGAGGGGTTTCAGGTCAGGTCTATGTTGTGAAATCACCCTGTAGGGGGGAAATACTATTAATCCACTTGATACTATTAATAATAGACACCCACTATAGGGCAATGGGTGAATCCCTAATACCTGGTGAGTGTGCTCAAAAGATCAGTAGCCAAATTTTACTTTTTATATCAAGTTGAGTACAAAAATAATTATAAACCTATCTGACAGATTTACCAGTTTTTACAACATCAATTGTATTAAATATATAGTTTGATTGTCTAGCATGCCTAATTCCTACAAATTTTTCATGCTAGCATAATTTAACATATTGTCATAAAAGAATGGAGTTTCTATTTTGAGTAGATTAATTTTAAAATATGTTAAGTGTTATTCACTTAAAAAATCATATTAAATGACAAACTCTTATTTTCTGATTTTTAAAGACTGTGTAACATCGTCCTTTATCCCTGTCAAGCCTTTCAATGTGATGGCTCAACCAGAACCCACAGTGGAGGTGGAAGAGTTTGTTTACGACTCAACAAAGTATTGCCGTCCTTATAGAGTATACAAAAATCAAATGTATATTTATCCCAAACACCTCAAGTATGACAGCCAGAAATGTTTCAACAAGGTAGGGTATGTTTCTGAAGTATCATCCTCTGTCTTCACTCTGTTTAGACCACATTAAGATTGTCTCCTGAAAGTTCAAATACAAATTACCATAGTTCATCACTTTGGAAAAGAAAATGATTTGAAGAAAATGCTTAATAATGGGTAATGATGAGTTTCCCGTTAAAAGTGCTTAAGGATACACAGTTGTGTGACACATTAATAACCTTTCTAAATCAGCCCTAAATAATGTTGTTCTAGACTTTTTTCAGTTCCTTAAGATATTCTGCACATAGCATGCCTGTCCCTTTTGGACATGAGTTTTCTCTTCTCTTTTAAATAATCTCTCGAAATCCTTCTGCTATTTCTGAGCACTATGGATGTCACAAGAAAGTATTGAGTACTGTACATATTTTGCATTTAATTCGAAGCTACTTATTTTACGCACTTGGATTGGGTTTTTTTGGTGTTATATTATAGGCCATTATAATTTCCATTTCCCTCGCTGTAATTTCAGGCACGAAATATAACCGTGTGCATTGAATTCAAAAATTCAGATGAAGAAGGTGCCAAGCCCGTGAAGGTAGGCCAAGTCCACGGGGGACGCAACATTAAAGGGTGGGCAGGCACACGGTTCTCTCTGCCACCGGGGGGCTTTTTATTCAAGTGTGGTTGAAAGAGGAGCAACACAACACATTTGTCCTAAATGTACCTGATTGAATAGCCATCATTAACTAGAGCTATGAGAAATGCCAGGCTGTGGCTCTGCTTAGCTTTTCATGATGGAGAAAAAGGGAAACCAGTCTAATGTGAAATAAACACAAAGGTTCCCCCTGGAAGACTGCAATTTTCAGAGTAGCCTGCCTCTGGATTTGGCATGCTTGATTTAAATGCCACCTCCCAGCTGGCCTGCGTGTGGCCTGTGCAGAGGGGTTGCTGCATACTAGCTAATGCACTGGGCCCATGGGATGCTCACATTTATAGAAGGTGCGTGAGGCCACAGGAGCTGGGAAATGGCTCTAGGACTTCAATGGTCCCACTTGTTGGTCACGTGGTTTTATAAGAACAATAAAACTATAAGGTTTATATGAATTGTACTGTTTTAACCTATAAAGCTGCCACTGGGTGGCATTTTTCAGAGTTCATATTTGATATCAACTGTTTTTATTTTAGGGGCTTCAAACATAAAATAACCTATAAAAATAGGCAGGAAAATAGTTTCTAGTTGGCCGGTGGCCACATCTTCCCAGTTGCAGTGCGTCAGAGAAAGGACAAAACCAGTTGCTAACAAACCCCACAGTTGTCTGAGATCACTTCTGAAAGCCCTCTGTTAGGTACCAATTGAGTTCTCTGCTTTAAGAAGGTCAGAAGAACAATAACCAGTTTGAGGGATTGAATGAGTCATGCTACAGAGAGACTTCTTTAAAATAGTCTCGAGCTGCTCTCCACATCCACAGGTTCCAAGTTCCACAACACATTAGCAGCAGGAGAGAAAAAAGGAAGTGAAATGGAGTAACCAAGCAAACAAAGGCAGTGACCAGATGGCAGACACGCCAGGCTGTTAGAGCAGCGTTCATGCGGAAAATTCCAGGAAAGAAGGGTAGTAGCAGGGGTGGGGCCCCTGTTTCACTGCATTCTAAAGCATCGCACAGATACCTCAGACGTCAGAAGAAGCATCCTGAGCCTTGGGCAAAGGGAGCCTTTATGCTGCATGAGTAGGAAGTGCCCTGTCACCTCCCCTGGCCTGATTAGGGGCTGAGATCGAATGGTAGTTTCATATGGCGGAGCCGGGAGCCAGCTCTCTCCTTCCTGCTCAGCATTCTTGGTTGGGGGCTGGCATGTCAAGGGCTAGGGTCCAACCACCCCTGTGGTCACCCAGCTAATTGCCTCAAACTCTAGGTCTGCGCTGGATACTCCCATAGGAATCAGAATGGGACAAATGCGATCTCATATCCTAGTTATCAAAGTTAGGTAATGGGCTGATTTGGGTGTTCAGTGTCAATGAGATACCTACACCGTCAATTAAAGCCTTCACATTTTTCTTTAGCAGCAACCCATCGTATAATAAATTCAGGGCAGCAGGTCAAAGGAGTTCAAGGTCACTTAGATGTCACCTAGGCCAGCAAGTTATCACAAAATTTGTCTTGGTCCCAGGATTCGTAACTGAAGAGTTGTGGCCTTTATTGTGCTCAGGGTCAATTTCAGATGCTCATAATTATTCAACTCATAACTTTTTAAACAGTGTATTTATGGAAAACCTGGAGGGCCCCTCTTCACCTCAGCCGCCTACACAGCAGTTCTGCACCATTCCCAGAATCCGGATTTCTCAGACGAGGTAAGGGCCAGGCCTCCACTGCCCCCAGCAGCTCCTGAAATGATGGATGAGCGGGCCAGATAACACACAATATAAACACTCAGTCTAGCCCGCACCACAGACTGAAGACCTGCCTCGGCAGCTGTATTACTTAACCAAGATTTAGAAATTACGTTAATTGACAGTTGCTCCAAAAGTATGTTGCAAATTCCATTAGTTCAGTCCAGAATTGTCTTTTAAAAATGTGATGTTTTTCTCTTATTTCTCTGGTCAATATAATAAAGTTTGTATTAGATAGCTTTTACCAATCAATTCTATATCATAATGAAAAGAACAAATGAATACATACACTATGAGCCCACACTATTGCTTATAATCTGAGTGAACTTGAGTGACCTGGACCCCTTTCATCTCTAAACATGACATGGAATAAACCCTGCCCTGGCCAGCTCTCAAGACTCTCTTATTACTTGTGTGAAAAGAGAAAAATTCATTATATTACATTGTTAATCATGGAAAATTTGAACTGTATATTGGCTTTTTTAAAACCAGGTTAGCATGCTGGTATGTAAAGAATATTTAAGCTTGCAAACCATTACCATTCAGGACTTCGAAAACTTTATCATGCGTCAGAATCACCTGGAAGATTTGTTAAAATGCAGATGATTGGAAGCCTCCCCAGATTTTTGGATTCCGTATGTCTGGAATGGGGCCTGAGAATTTGCACTTCTAACAAGTTTCCAGGTGACACCGATGCCATTGTTAGTTTGTTAGTTCCAGGGACAACAATTTGATAAGCAGGGTATTAAATTTTTCCTGAATAATGTGGAAATAAATTAGAGAGTTAGATAGAAGATAGATAGATGATCAATAGATAGATGGTAGATAGATAGATATATAGATAGATAGATAGATAGATAGATAGATAGATAGATAGATAGATAGATAGACTAATAAATAAGCTGGTAGATAATTTGCATGGCTCTCTATCACATTATTGCTTGATTTGACTATTCTGGGAACTACTTAGTTGCTAATAAGAAATGGAATGCAACTTGCCTGAGTGGGATCCTGGGATCCCCGTGTGAAGTGGTGATCAGAAGACGGGGGTCCTTGCCCTGGAAGATCACATTACTAACAAGGCCATAATCTCAGTGACTCCAAGCCTGCAAATATATCTCATTTTCATTTACCCTCTGTCATCCCACTCACAAGGCTATTGGGGGTGTTAAATGGAAATGTATGTGACAGATGTTTGGAAACTGCAAAGATCTATAAAATGTAGAGGGTTTCAAAACACGTCTTTCCAGGAATATGGAGTTTGCTTCTCATTAAGAATATTCTTAACCTACATCAACTTTGTTTTATGTTTGTCCAGAAGCATTATAACTACAGTGTGACCTCTTCATAAAATGGCTTATTACTTAGTTATCAAAATCTATATTTTTATACACTGTACTACATATATTATTGTTATTGTCTAAAAGGAAGAAATTTCATACTTAAGTTACCTCATGTATTACTACCATGTTTCTCAGCAATGTGCCTATAATTTCCTGGGTATCTTATAAAAATTCAGATTCTAATTCCATAGGTCTGGGGTAGGGTCTAAGACTGTATTTCTAATGAGCTCCCAAGAGATACTCATACAACTTGTTCTATGCACACCTGTTGGGAGACAAAGAATTCCTCTTCTCTCATTTTGTGTCCCTTCACAATAGATCCTCAGGCTGTGCCTTGTTTACTTTCTACAGTTATATCCATGTGTGTGCGTTTAATCCATACTATAACAGCACAAATTACCTAATGAGACATACTATGTATTCTAAATTATCACAATCGACCACAATAAAGAAGTGAAAATGTCAGCATCTTAACACATTACTGCCAGCAGGATGGGTATTGAGTGAGAGTTAAATCAGTACTTCTGACACTAACAATTAAACATAGACCTAGATTTCAGTGAAAAAATTCTTTAAAGAATTTTGTCTTGCTCTGACTCCTGGCAAATTATTTTAATCTCGGTCCAACTATTATCTCTTTCGTTTCAGGTGAAAATTGAGCTGCCAACACAACTCCATGAGAAACACCATATTCTGTTTTCTTTTTATCATGTCACTTGTGACATAAATGCAAAAGCAAATGCCAAAAAGAAGGAGGCTCTGGAAACATCAGGTACTGACAGGAAGCAATCTGAGATAGCTTTACATTTCATTTGTCGGACTTGAATTGGAGAGTATTTTAAAAGCTCTGATTTATTCCATTTTTAGGGAAGTTTTATAATCATAAATAATAAATAACTGTATTGTTCCCCTTCCCCATGGAGGTTTGTACTCAAAAGTTTACTCTTTGTTGTTCCTCTGCACAGTTGGATATGCATGGCTTCCTCTGATGAAACATGATCAGATAGCTTCTCAAGAGTACAATATCCCAATAGCTACAAGCCTGCCTCCTAATTATTTACGCTTTCAAGATTCTGCAAGTGGAAAGGTATTGAATGATGTATAATTTAAGAGAAAGAAATACATGAGCTAAATGGCATGAGGTTATCTTCTTTCTGCTATTTAAATTAACCCAACCATCTAGTTATACAACCATTATAATTATGAATCAAGTGCACCTACGATATTTCAAATATCTTGTTTACTTTATGGCCAATAGAAATAACCTATTAGCAATGATCCCTTGATACCACACTGGTCTCATTCACCAATATTGCCAGGTGCATTTGCATCTTTTATTTTCTCTATATATAGATTAATGGATCAGGATGGCAAATGAACATACATTAAATAACCTATTTATCTGCTTTCTCTCAAATTGCCACAGTGACAGTAACAAACTCTTTTTTACAGCAGGGCGGGAGTGACATGAAGTGGGTTGATGGTGGGAAACCACTTTTCAAAGTCTCGACATTTGTTGTCTCCACAGTGAATACTCAGGTGAGAACGGTGTCTGAAATGTCAGTATCTTGTCCAACAGGTAGAATCATAAGGTGCCTCCTATATTTACAGGAGGAGACTCACCATTTACAGGGTGTCAGAGAGCAAGTGATTGAAAAGGAAGAATGTTTGTGGCATAATTATATGCCTCTCCCAGGGGAAATAGAACGTCCTAATCCATAGAAGTCCAGGCACCAAAGTACCAGAGTGTATTTGTCAGGATGACACCTTCCTTGGAAGATGGTTTGCTTCCACTGACAACACCCAAGTGTTAAAAATGTGAAATGTTAAAAATAAAGACTTTGGACCTTTACCTGAAAACTAACTATAACTCCCAATGCCCAGTCAAAGCTTTCCTAATGGGAAGGCCATGAGGTCAGCAGAATGGCCTCTGATAACTGCCTTGGCTAACTTCTGGCTCAGTAACCCTGGGCAAGTCACTTCTCCCAGCATTCCTTGTTTCCTCATCAGGAAAAGGATAACAATTAAGTCTCTCTACCCAAGGGTATGGTGATGATTAAAGTGAGAAATTACATGTGAAAGTATTTCATGAACTGAAAAATGTGATAACAATATAATTATGATCATTGTCACATTGCCACAACGCACCCCTCCCATTGTGAGGCATATTTTATCCCAATGTGAGCATATTCCTGGCACCAATTATAAACTGCAAAGCAAATTATCACAAGTACCTGGAACACGTTTTTCTCTTTCCTTAAAGTCTCTGTATATCTGCTTTTTGATTTTTGTTTCATGCTGCTTTAAATTTAGTACATACATGGTTGCTAAGAAAAAAGAAATAAATTAGGACCACACATAGATCAGATCAAAACTTCTCTCAGTAATCTCAGGTGCCTCAAGCCAAATGTAATGGTCTTTCCCAAACCACAGATGGCCTTCTAGAATTGACAAATACCAGAGAAAGACCCAGAGAGTGTATCTGACCCCTCAGCAAAGAATTTAGAGAATTTCCAAAGTGCCACTCTCTTTAGTTAATACCATTAAAGGGTGTATCAATATGCAGGGGCTGGCATAACAAAATACCACAGATGGGGTAGCTTAAGCAACAGACATTTATTTCTCACAGTTCTGGAAGCTGGAAGTCCGAGATCAAGGCATCGGCAGAGTTGGTTCCTTCTGAAGCCTCTCTCCTGGCCTTCTCGCTGTGTTCCCACGTGGTTGTTCCTCTGTGTGTGCACATGTCTGGTGTCCAAACTTATGCTTTTATAAGGACATCAGTTATATTAGACTAGGGCCACTCTAACTGCCTCACTTTAACTTAATTACCTCCAAACACAGTCATAGCCTGTGGTACTGAGAGTTAGGACAAAAACCTATGGATTTGGGGGAACACAAAGGGTAAGAGTCATGTTATATCATGATGTTAGTGTGAACTTCCTAGTTTTTTATTAGCTCTGGCAGTTAAGTCTGAAAAGATCCCTATGCATTCCTAATGTGTGTTAAGGAATATGTAAGAAAAAATGGTAGAAGTCTATGGAAGAAACAGGAGCAAGAATAGGAAAGAAGACAATTAAAAAAACAAAAAAAAGGAAGAAAGCCAAGGAAAGTAATTCTCTAGCCATTACCATATAGCCGAGAAGGAAAAGAAGTCTATGAGCATGAAATAGGGAAGAGAGTTGGCTTTGTAGTTTATTTCAACTCTAGCCCTCCGTGAGAAGTGGAAATGAAAGCTGTCATTGACGCTTTCATAAAGCACTTGCACATGGAGGCATCAATCCTACAGAAAGGCTGCCCGCCATCACCGTGATTGTTACAGAGTTTACATGTCCTCAGAAATAAACACTTTTATTTTTGCTGTTTCAGGATCCATATGTGAACGCATTTTTCCGAGAGTGCCAAAAAAGGGAGAAAGATATGTCTCAGTCACCTACCTCAAATTTTGTCCGCTCTTGTAAGGTAATGTGACATTGCAAATCATTTCAGTGGTCTTTGGGGGAGAAATGGGCTAAAGGGACCTTTGTAATTTTCATTGACTCACAAAGTAAGAGGTAATTATCATTGAAGATTTTTAAATGCTTTATCAATGAAGAGAGTCAATTATTTCATTTCACAATTCCTTAATAGTTTCTGTCCATGGTTTAAAACAAGCATAAGTAGGTGTTTCAAAATAAGAATGATTGAAAATTAAAGCCAATTGATTTTAAATTAGTTTTAAAACCGCATTGCCACATTGCCCCCATGCCTGCACACCATGCTAAATGCAATGAAGAGCAAGTTCTGAAAACCATCAGCAGAATAGGCTTTCATTTAATCAGTGCCCTTTTGTTTCCTGTTGGTTTACTACAGAACTTATTGAATGTGGAAAAGATTCATGCGATCATGAGTTTTCTGCCTATAATCTTGAACCAGCTCTTCAAGGTTTTGGTCCAGAATGAGGAAGATGAAATAAGTACAACTGTGACCAGGTATCCATAATACAGCCTTAGGAGAAGAGATTTTTCTAATCTGTGGTTACACAGAAATTTGATTATAACTGAATGGTCACCTAATTGTGTATGCTTGCCTTTCATTTGAACACATATCTCTAATTTAAGTATTTCTTACTCTTGATTTCTAATCATCTGTTGTTATAATTTGAGTAAAATACCATACGTCTTTTTCAACTTTCCTTTGTGATATTTAATTAAACTCTTTAATTTGAGGTAATTATAGATTCACATGCAGTTGTAGGAAATAATGCAGAGAGATCTTCATGTTCCTTTTACCCAATTTACCCCAAAAGCAACATCTTGTAAAACTGCAGTATAGTAGCAACTACCAGGATATTGACATTGATAGACTCAGAATACAGAGCACTCCATCTCCACAACTATTTCCCTCTCATCCCCACCCACACTCCTCATCCCAGGTAACTACTCAACTGTTCTCCACCTCCAAAATTTTGTCATTTTAAGAAATAAAGAAATATATATATATATATATTTTTTTTTTACTTCATCTATGTATCTATACACATATCTATCTCTATATCTACCCTTTGGGATTGTTGTTTTTTTTCTTCACTCAGATTAATCCTCTGGAGAGTCATCCAGGTTGTTGCATCTATCCACAGTTCCTTTCTTTTTTATTTCTGAGTAGTATTCCATATCACAATATGTTTAACAATCAGGTTGTTTCCAGTTTGGGGTAGATTTGGGATAAATGTAAATTATCATATCACTAAGAAAAATGACCAGTGTAATTGCTGGGTTGTATGAGAGTTCTCAAGAAAATGTTGAGTTGTTTTCCACAGTGGCTGTACCATTTTACATTCCCAACAGATCTTTTTCTTTTTTAAAAATATTCTATTTTTCTTCAACTCTTCTCACTTTAGGTTTGTCTATACTACGCATTCTGCCAACATTACTAATCTATCTGGTGACTTTGGTAATCACAATTTCCTCTTCATAGAGATAATGTTTTGAATTATTGAATCATCTATTCCAAATGTTGTTTTTCAATTAGTCACAGCATTCCAGAAATAAAATTACTCTTGGCATTGACATGTTTGCAGTACCTTCTGAACTCACAGGCATATGATTAGCCTTTTTCAGAAGGAGAGTCTTTGGCCTTGGCTGTTTGTTTTGGGGTTTTTTAATATATTTTGTATTGATTTCAGAAAGGAAGGGAGAGGGAGAGAAATAAACATCAATGATGAGAGAGAATCATTGATCAGCTGCCTCCTGCATGCCCCACACTGGGGATGGAGCCTGCAACCCAGGCATGTGCCCTGAACAGGAATCTGCCCATGACCTACTGGTTCATAGGTTGATGCTCAACCTCTGAGCCACGCCGGCCAGACTCTTTGGCCTTGTTTTTACTAAAGTGGAGCTATGAAGCTCTGGAAAGTGAAGGCAGCTCTAACAGTTCCATAACCAGCCAGTTCTAGACACAGATTAAAAGTCCACAACTCTATCTTCAATGGGTGCTGTTATAGCATGAGTATATGGGTCTGTGTTGACAAGATTCGTAAGTATTTTAGCTGATAGATCTGTTGAAATTCTGAGATATTCTTAAACACAACAGCTCCATTTGGAGTAACTGGAAGTGTTCATGTGAAAATACCAACCCTTACCACCACTGCTATAGAAACCCTGTCCCAGCTAAGGGTAGGAAAAAAAAGACTATACATCTTAACCTAATTACTTTTTCCAAAAGCATTGACATATAGTGCCTCTAGGTTGGAAGTGAAGCCCTTTAAAAATGAATATGATCATTCAAGGTTAAAGATCTTAAATTTTAATCAGGCACTAAAAATGATCCTTTTTCTAAGAAGACAGTGTCAGCAAACACAGACACCATAATAGCACATTCAGCTCAGGAAGTAAAGAAATCTTCAGTGTGATACTACAGCCATAAGACATTACTTATATCTAGTTTTTAGAGATTTCAAGGTTGGAAATGGCTAACAGGTACTATAGATATTAAATACTCAATATTGGAGGGGTACAGGGGATGAAGGAGAGTCTGAAATTGGTTCATTCATTTATTCATTAACTAGTAAGCAACATTTTCAAGCACTCCTGTGACAAAACCAGACGAATTTTTCTGCCTTCTCCAGAAAGGCCACTGAACATCTCTGTTTTTCCAGGGTTCTGACTGACATTGTCGCCAAGTGCAACGAGGAACAATTGGACTACGCTGTCCAGTCATACATTAAGGTATGAAATCACCACTTGGACATTGGTCCTATGCCCTTGTGCTGTGTGGCTTGTCTCATTTCCTGTCTACATAAGTGGGAAGTTTTTCTCTTTAGCTGGATGGTGTCTACCATAGTAATACCAAGCATTCCTCTTAGCTTCTTAGAATTTCTTCTGTTTGCATTGGTAGGCTAGGTGTATTGTTTGAATGTATAAGTGAATAAATAACATGTACATGTATAAATGAATATTTATATGGTGGAAAACAGCCAAGAAGTTTGAGCTAGAGAAGAAAAATATTGTCCTTTGGACATCAACATTACAAGAAATGAAATTTCTGTGTAAATTTAAGGAAGATTTTTTTCCTGTTGGTTTGTTGAATGCTCTATGTTTCTTCTATAATGTTTTCTTAGCTTTTCTTATTGTTTTCTCAGGCATTATTTCATTTTCCCAGTTACTGTATATATGTACCTGCTTCTGGTATGTTAAGTCCTTTATCCTCCGGCATGAACCACTAGCCCATTCCATCAACTGTGCACTGCTTCTTCCAGTGTCCTTCAAGTTTATATTCTCATTTCCAGTTGGCCTGTGAATTAATGCCCGTGAACTTGCGATGATGTTTGCACATTATAAATCCTGTCTGAATGTCATCTTTTTGAATGAAAAAAAAAATAACCCAACCAAAGATAGCTTAGTTCACTTTATGATACATAGAGGACCTAAATTTCTATCTTTTCTATACATAGGTGAAATCTTTTTGAGACATAGACCATTTTAATTAAAATAATGTATTGCACTAATACTTATTGATAATCATATACCCATATATTTTAGATGTCTAGAAAGGTGACTAGAAAAGAATTTAAGGTCTTTTGTGCTAGAAACTTGGGGGGAGGCGGTTGTGTTTTTTTTAAAAAAAAACAAAAAACAACACCTGTTGTAAAAGGAAATAATTAGAAATTTCATTCTGGAGTGAACCCCTATGAAATACCATCAGTGAGAAGTGTTTTTATTACAGTTTTATATTAATATATTTTCTACCTGCCAGAAATGTTGGATGGTTTCCCAAATACCTAACTTTAAGTGTATGCCCAGATGCCAAAAAATTGTCAGTTACTTCACAGTCATTTCCCTTTGCTCTAATTTTACTCAATATGATCTACATTTCATTTTCAGAAAGCCAGATTCTTAGATTCACCTACAAATGCCTTTTTAATTTGCTCTCTGTTTAAAGATAGAGTTTTTGCATGCTTTATATGGTGCTGATTAATTTATATTCAACAGAACCATCTACTGAACTTTTACTCTCTCAATGCTTACCTCAATTTTCCATTTCACTCCTCAAAGGCATTGAGTCAAAACAAATTCTCCAGTCCACATTACACAAAGTCCACTTCATTTCAATGCAGTTATTATATACCTTATTCCAAAGGAATCATTGAAAATTACATTAAGAACCCACTGGTGTTGTGACATTTTTGTGACAGTCAAGTCTAGATCTTATGAGAACCTTAAAATCAGCTCTGAGACTCCATCTGTGACACTCTTGGAGAACTATATTGGCAATGCATCCTGGGATGGTCTTTATTTCTAACCAGGATGTTTGAAATATCCTGATGAGATCATTTGATTTTGTAATAAAAGACTGCTTATTTTGCTTGCTCTGAAGGGGTTCAAATTCAGAAATATGCCTATGTAGAATTTCAAGCTGATAACAATTCCTAAAGATGTTATGTAACACATTTTCATAATCTAAAACAAATATAGCCTAACAAATATAACCAATTAAAATTTTACTCTGGAAAGATCATTAAAGTATCAAATGGGAACCTAGATTCCAGTCAAGGTTAAATAGTTAACTTGAGCAGTCAGCTTCTCTGAACCTCACTTTTCTCCTCTGTGAAGTGAGATGGGATAGACCAGATGAACTTCCAGCTCTATGATTCTGTGATTGGACTCCTGTTGTAGTACATGGTTGACAGTCTGACCTTGACCAAGGAGTCTGATTTTGTTTTTATCTTTGGTGGGAAACGTTATTATTTAACATGTAGATAGATATTAAGCCCCACAAGTAGGAGTGTAATGAAAACTGATGATCTGTTACCTATATATGCTTTGATGTCCTTGAGAGATGTGATATTTCAATGCAATTAATATTTATTCAGAAGCAAACTAAACACCATTTCAAGTTCAGTGGTGCTAAATGCTGCTAACTCACCCATCTATGGTATCCAAAATACACACATACACCATGTCTTTTTCAAAAATGTATGTCTAAAGCAATCTAATGAAATGCCATGGGTTACAGAAATTCATGGAACTGACATGTGATAGCCAAAATTTTAAAATAAGAATATTTCAGAACTAGTCATAATGCCCTTCGGCCTAAATGACTGTGCATGATATTAGGTGATTATGACATTACCCTCACATGAGTCATGATCAAGGGGAAAAATCATATTACTCTTGACTTCAGCTAGTTTCATGCATCTCTTAGCTTTTCTTTCTCTTCTGGGATGAACTTGGAGAAGTCAGGCCCCATCAGGACACTTATCTGTTGATGAACAATGAAGTTCAAAAAAATAATTACAGATCCAAATTTGAATGTGCCTCTGCTTTGAGTTTCTTGCTTGCCTTCACTCCTGATTATAATGAAGTCTGAATTGTGGATATTCTGAAAAAATGACCTCCCTTGAGGCAAACCAAACTCATTAATAAAATAGTGTAATTCAGTAATAAGCATTTTATATTTGAAATATACATGTAAAAATTTATGGTACTATCCATAAGATAGATGAAGAAAAACTGAAAACTAAAACCATTATATGCACTCAGTGGTGCATGCCAAAACCAATCTTTTGAGAAATAAAAAAGTAGGTGTTATCTTACTGATGGCCAATGTTCATGATCCTTTGATGCCTGTGCCTAAGCATGAGGTGGTAGGCCCTGGGCATGTGGGGAGCTCACCTACTGGCCTCTGGAAGGCACCTGCTTCCCCACTTGGCTATTTGAGTGGGTGCTCTACCCTTTCAGGATGAAGAAATGCTACCATGCCACCTGTTACCAGTGGAAGGAAGGAGAAGGGGAAATGTGTCCTAAGTAGGTGGGTCAAAGCCCTCCATGTTTCCTTGAACCTGCTAAATTGCACTCTCACTCTTCCTTTGTTTTCTACAAAAAGAGTTTCAAGGAGAGTTTAGGTGAGCCAGGCCCTACCTGTGTAAAGCCATAAATAGGAACAGGTGTGTACTGCTCTTCTCATTGGGCCTTCATTTATTTCATGACAAAATCTGGTATGAGCAGATAATTTTGAGTTATGAGTTATTCATGGAACATTATTTTTGAAGTGCTATTTTCTTAAAGCATCTTACTTATTTCACTCTTTGGATTTTGTTCAGTTCGTGTTCAAGACCAGGGCATGCAAAGAGAGAACAATACATGAGGAACTGGCTAAAAATGTGACTGGTCTTTTGAAATCAAATGACTCAACAACAATTAAACATGTCTTAAAGGTAAGGAATTGAAAGATGATTCTTTCATTATTAGCATAAGGTTCACCCTCACCCCCAAGAGGTGATAGCATCCACTGATTTTCGCAGATCATTTCTCTTATAGTTTCTAGCATACACATATTGAAACTGTAGCATATAAAAGCATTAAGCAAGAGAGGTCTATGTCAACAGAAAAGATCACCTTAAGAATAAAATGGACCTCAGTTAAGTTCTTTAGCCTAAAGACAGAATAAATGTCTACAAAGAGTTACCCCAAACATTCTTCTAAGTATAATAAAAATCAAGTGTGTTGAGTTTATTAGGCATATTATATACCAACAAAAGAATTAATGATATGTTAATAAATATATTGACAACAGAGAGGAAGCCAAGAAACAGCTACTCTTTGACCCTAAAATGTTGAAACAATAAGGAAGGGATGGTAAAAAGTTTATGAAAAGACAGCTCTAAATTATTGTAAAAGAGTGAACTTAGTCCCCAGCTTAATTAATTATCTATCATTGTAGGACCCTCAGCTTCATGATGCAACATAAATGAACCTCAAAGCAGAATTTGTTAAATGAAAAAGGCAATCACAGGAGAATACATACAGGATGATTTCATTTACATGAAGTTAGTGGCAAGCAAAACTAAATTTATTTCTTCAATGTATGATATTGGTAGCAAAATTATGAAGTTAAGCAAGGGAATGACTACAATAAAATTCAGGATTGTCTGTGGTGGAGGGGAGGGGAAAGAGAGAGGATGAGGGGGTGCATTATTTAAACTGTACATATACAACATAGACTTTTTTATCTGGGATAAGTATCACCCTTTTACCCTTGGACCTAGGAAAGAAGAGCCTTCATCCTAGTGCTTGCTTTAGTCTTTTCTGACTGAGCCCCACCCCATAGGGAAGGATATAACAATAGCCAGAGGAATGCTCACTGGGAGCTCCTCCCATGCCTTCCTAATCCTTGAGGAACCCCAGAGCCCCCACCTCAGGGGCTTACAGGCTTCCTTGAAGGCCTACTTAGACCTCATTCCTAAGTCCCTCCTTCACTGGGAAAATCTTCCTGCCTGAGTCCAACCCTAGAACCAAGTGGGGAGCAGTTTGCAGTGGAAGAGAGAGACTAGTTTGTGGACAACATTGGATGTGCAGGCTGGACAGTCACACGTGAACCAAATCCCTGTAGGTGCAGGACTGAACCTTGGGTGACAAGAGGCTATAGGCCAGGGTTCTTCTCCCCTGAGAGCCCCATATTCTGGTACAACATTCCAAGTTGTCATGGAGTTATGTTTGTCAAGGTAAGATGATCAAACTTTGTTAGCATGACTTTGAACTTTAAGATCTGTGGCTTCAATTTTTTATCTTGCCTCTACCCCTTAAAATATTCGAGGTGGGCCTGCTAGGATATATTTTAATATAGAAAAATTTAGTTTTGTTTAGATAAGTGAAACAAATAGAACCTCATGGATAAATACTGCATAGGACTATTCTTTAATTAGCCATCCCAAGTAAACTGGCATCTTGTTTTAAACATCTTTGAGATGACAGAGAAACTGAAATGTCTGCTATTTACTTTTACCACTAAGACTTTGGTATAGATCATCCTAACACATATCATTGCTCTGATGGATTTACTTTCAAAGAACACACTGTAAGATAAAGATTCTATAATATTACATGATGTAAAGAACAGAATTATCATTATTTTACCATAGAACAAATTTCTCACTGCCTTTTCTTTTCCTAACAGCATTCCTGGTTCTTCTTTGCAATTATTCTGAAATCCATGGCACAACACTTGATTGACACAAATAAAATTCAGGTAAGATCATAGGTAATACAATGCTACCCAACAGTTATGCTCATGAACATGCTGACAGTAGTTCCATTGGTATTTACTTTGTAAACCATAGCAATATATGTTCATTGCTTTTTAAGTAGGAGAAATGACTGTGTGTCACTTTAATCTCCATGGTTTTCCTTCTTGCAGCATGCAAGGCTGGGTACTCAGAATCTTAGAAGTTTAGGCTCAGTCTAACATCGATTTTTGTGTTTCTATCTATAGCGAAATGTGAGTCTAATGATAAAGTTGACTTGTGAAGATGATTGAATCTTGCCTCTCTCATGAAAAAGGGGCTGTGTAAATTCATGAAGTAGAGCCTGAGATGGGAAGTCTCAGCTGCCTGGACTTCTCCCTTGTGGGCAGGAGTTCAGGCAGCAGGAGTGGATTCCTGGACCTAATGCTGGTCTTTAGGGACCCATGGAGTTTCATTCCATGTAACACATGTATTCTCCTAGCCACACCATTTTGCATCTTGTGGCAGAAATCTCTTGACTCTGATGTCCCACTGGTGCTGAGACCATGAAGTAAAGACTGGCTGGTACAAACTTTCATCTATGAGTAAGATCTGAAGACATAACATAAACCATGGTGATTATAGCAGATGATGAAATTTGCTAAAAGAGAATAACTTAAATGTTCTCATCAGAAACAAAAATGACCAAACCAAAAAAAAAAAGATAACTATGTGAAGTGATAGATGTGTTAATTAACTAGATGAGGGAAATTCTTTCACCCTCACATATAAATGTATCAAAAATATGATCTACACTTTAAATATCTCACAATTTTATGTCACTTATACTTCAATAAAGCTGAAATAAAATTTTAAAAAGACTAGCTGTATCTAACTACTTATAAAGGACATTTTAAGCCAATATTTGTACTCATTTAGTTACTTAGTCATTCATTGATTTCTTAGAGTTGCTAATTGGGGGATTTCTAGTTTAAAAAAATCAAAGTACTTGATTTTTCACTAAATGTGTCTAAGAAAATCTAGACCAATATTTATTAAGCCATTAATAGTATGTACTTCCTGAAAGGGAAGGGAGGGGAATTACAATGTGAGAGATAATATAGTCAGTAATATAATAACTATGTATGGTGGGTGCTAGGGTTCTAGACTTATCAGAAGGATCACCTCATTTATATATATAGAAGCCTAAGCAATCGAAAAACTAAACATCCAAATGACCAGTTGACTGGTCGCTATAATGCACACTGAAAACCAGGGGGCAGACGCTCAATGCAGAAGCTTCCCCTGGTGGTCAGTGCATTCCCACAGCCAACCTCAGGAAGCTGGCCAACCTCCCGTGATTCCTACCCCCCCCCCCTCGCCCCGCTGGCCCCAATCAGAACTGGGTGAGAGGGCCCCAATTGGCCCCGATCACCGGCCAGGCCAAGGGACCCTACCAGTGCACAAATTTGTGCACCAGGCCTCTAGTAAGTTATATAAATGTCTAACCACTATGCTGTACACCTGAAAATAATGTTGTATGTCAACTGTAATGGAAAAAAAATGTGAAAAATGTTACATGTTTTAATAGTTTGCATTTAAAATATGTTATAATTTACTTTTTAAATGAAAATTTTATAGGCCAAAGGAGAAGAAAACATTAAATGAAAATTATGGAAATCATGACCTTGAAATTAAAAGGGCTTCTATTTTATTATTGCATTCAAGTTTTCAGTTTATTTTTTTTCAGGCTTAGCATTTCATATGCCACATTATAAAGAAATGATCTATTCTTTTCTTAGCTTTCTCGGGCTCAAAGATTTCCTGAATCATACCAAAATGAATTGGACAATCTGGTCATGGTCCTAGCTGATCACATGATTTGGAAATACAAAGACGCCCTTGAAGAAACAAGAAGGGCCAACCACAGCATCGCCAGGTTTCTTAAGGTACAGTGATAAGATGCAATTCCATTCAAGCCCCCATGCTAATAGACGTGAGATATCCTCAATGTTAATTGATTCAAATCTTCACTTTTTATGAGTAGTCACAACTAACACTGTTTGATGAATACTTTTATCTATCTTTCCTACTTGAAATACTTTTCATGGGTTTGTTTGTTTTTGCCTGTCTCTCCAAAACTACCTGCTGTTTATACACTCATTACAGTTAAGAGAGTCTGAGAACAGAATAAGAAAGACAATGAGCAGCTCCCTGATAGAAATCTCAGGAACTCTTACCTTCGCTCCTCAAATTCAAGCTGCCTTAACTGAAAGAAAAGCTCCTCTGTTGAAGGAGACTAGTGAGATTTTAAAAGGTTTTTATGACCCATCTCTGCCACCCCTGTTCCTTCCCAGAGCTGTACAGTACAGGAATGAAATTGCTAAAGAAAAATAATAAAATGTAACTCTTTAAAAAATAAACACACAAGTAAAAGCTAAAACTCTCTATAGAAAAGGAAAAGGCTCTAATATTTAATTGCAAAGCTCCAAGTGATGTTGTATAGAAGTGATAAATATGGGTTTGTAGCTTTCTGATGGGTGTACTATAGCTAACATTTTAACTAGTTGCCATATGTGGACAAATGCTTAAACATACTTGAGAGGTTTTTAGAACACTCAGAACACAACACATTTAGTTAAATGTTATTTTATTTCAATAAATTTCATTATCTTTTCAAAATCTTTAGTGATCTTTAAAGTAAAAATGTTTCAATGTAAAATTTTATCTTTTTTAGCGCTGCTTTACATTTATGGACCGGGGCTTTGTGTTTAAGATGGTCAACAATTACATCAGCATGTTCTCCTCTGGTGAACTCAAGGTAAGAACCAAGTGCAGGAGTGATTGCTTTCTCAGCTATGGCAGTATAAATAAATAAATTGGTCTGTGTATATATATATGCCTAAAACATCAACTTATCCATTCTCTGCACCAAAAAAATAATGTCTATATCAGTGAGAGGCAGTCTTATAAATGGTTCATCTAGCTGCTGAGAAAGTCTCCCAAGTCCTTCCTTAATGGGGAACAAGGGAGAGTGGAATGAAATTGTGTACATTACACTTCTATGTGCTGTGGGTGGAGAAGAAATAGTTCTTTCCAGCTGCAGTTCGTATAGAACTCTAGCTCAGGACTGTGTTGTTTAAGTACTGAAAGTCCCACCTCTGGAAATGCTTCAATCTTGGGCAAAATGGACAGTTGGCCACCCTGCCTAAATAGGAGGTATGTTTTGGGAGACAGGCAGGAAACAGTGCTCTAGAGAGGAGTGGTTCTCAAAGTGAGGTTCCTAGGCCAGTGCAATAGAATCTCAGAACTGAAGTCTGTATTGTATCAAGACTTTCAGGTGATTTTTATTTATCAAGTCTGAGGACCAGAGTTTAGTATGGCATATGCTGAAGAGAAATAAGCCTGGGCCAGGTCATGAAAGTTGTTATCAATGAGGGTTCGTTGGGTTGCAAGCAAAAAGTTTACTCCAATTTGAGTAAAAGCAAATTTATTGGAAGTTCTATTGGGAATAAATAGCATCAATGTAAAGAAATAGACTTGGAAAAGAGCTAGAGCACAAGAATAATCGCCAAGAAGGAACCATTTGGCCAAAGTCTGCTGCTGTTTAAATGATAACACTCTTCTTACTATCTGCTTTCCAAAAAGGAAGTGTGTGGTCAGCCTGCTTTGGGTCATATGCCTGCCTCTTAGCAGGAGAGACAGGGCATGTGAATTAGCAGTTCCTCATTAAACTTCCTTTGGGAAGAAGGTAAGTCCTGAAGAAGAAATTACCTACGTGCTGTAAAATAATAACCAATGTAGAACAACCAAAAATAAAAAATGTTCATCTTATAGCCTTTCATGTCATGCTTAGGAATCTGAATATTATTTTTCTTGTCAGTTTTGATCAGGAGAGTTACCTAATTACCTATCATGAGGTTTTGAGCATCTAATTCTCTCTGTAAATAATTTTTTAAAGAATATTCTTCATTAATTCTCCAATTATGCATGAAATTTGAAGAATGTCCATTTAGATACAATTCTAGTAGACCTAAATTATATATTTTTTCAAAGACCAAAAGAAGCTTCTCAATGAAATTAATTATACTCTTCTTTACTTTAATGTATGAAGGATTAAGTCAAATACAATCATTTGTAAATTGCAGTATTTTAAATGATTGACTAAAGTTGCCACAAAATATAATTCTGTAATATTCAAGTGAATGAAATATATTTTATTTTGTTAGCTGATATTAGCAAATATAATGAACACAATCTGAGTCTTAAAAATGTATTACTTATCTTGCATGAGTGAAAACAGAACAGTTATGAATGTGCTGATTGTATCTATTTATGTG
The DNA here is from genome assembly GCF_028538775.1 of Myotis yumanensis. Classification (NCBI taxonomy): domain Eukaryota; kingdom Metazoa; phylum Chordata; class Mammalia; order Chiroptera; family Vespertilionidae; genus Myotis; species Myotis yumanensis. The sequence continues at coordinate 26,132,891 of NW_027223759.1, read as the reverse complement.
GTTGTTCTTAGCTCATGTGTTACAGTTGTCTTAGACTATGTCTAGACTCCATTTATCACTGTGCTATTCAAAACATTATTGAAAGAACAGGCCTGTTTGCAAGAGTAGGGAAGAGGTAGAATTAATAATGTATCCTGAGAACAAATGGCATACGAAGAGAAATTCACTTTCATTTTTTATTCTCTTCCTTACCTCCTTGAATCATAGGAATTGATTGTAGCAATCTGTTCTATGATCTGAGGGTAGCTGTAGAGCTCTGTGCATTTGGTGAGGCACTATTTTTCTCAAAATAAGTATGTTATAAACTAAAAGAAGCAAAAAATGCCTCAGTAAGGTAGGTTACAAATGAGATTACTTCCTGAGGAAGCCTTGATCAAACTCCCCAAATAGGAAGGCTGCCTGCATTTACCACTACGGAGGGTCAAAATTCCTTAAACTTAACAATAGCTGGTGGTCACACAAAAGTAACCGCAACCTCTTTTTAGGTACAAAAGTCAAGTGCAGATTCTTTGTTTTATTAAATTTTTGGTGTGTAAATAATAGTCATTCGGCTTTCTCTTTCAGACTTTATGCCAGTATAAATTTGATTTCCTTCAAGAAGTGTGCCAGCATGAGCACTTTATCCCTTTGTGTCTCCCCATAAGATCAGCAAACATCCCAGGTAATAATTCCCAGAGTTTTCATCGGTTCCTACAAAGTGAACACTTTTGTTTGTTTGTTCATTGTTTTCCTGTTTCCTCAATCTTGGTTTTGTTTGAAGTTGTCACATGGGTATACCTAGACAATGAGATTAAAATGTAAAAGAAATTGTTGGCCTGTGACAATGGATACAACCCTATGATTCTCAATGTTTGTCTTGGTTTACCTTTTCATTAAAAAGAAAGCCAACAATAAAATTATAAAATTGGTGATTGTAAATCAAAGATTTTTTAACCTAGAGCCATCTTTCACCATACTGGCTACAAAAGACAGCTTTCCTTTGTTTTTGAGAGATAAAATTACATGGAGGAAAAGTTATACTTTGTGAGTATAAATTCATTTCCAATTATCAGTTAAGGTGTGTAATTATGTTGAATGCAAGTCCTCAAAATGAGTTTGAGACAGAGAAACTGGTACCTTGGAAGGAAGGAAGGCAGGCAGGTAGGCAGCACTATGAACTCCTGATATCTCTGGGTCAGAAAGACACAGAGATAGGTGTGCAAAAAAGAACTGGGCTCCACAACTTGTTTGCTATGCTACTATAGCATAAATGCTCTCCAGAAAATACTTTCATTTATTACATTTGTATATATGTATATTGTCCATTCTCTACCATGATCATATACTGGGGTGACCATGGTAGAGAATTATTATCACCCACCTAGATATCAGAAGCTCATCAAAATGTGGAGAAAATACTAAAATTATTTAGGAATTTTAATTTTTTTAATTTTTAAATTTATTGGGGTGACATTGGTTAATAAAATTGTATAGGTTTTAAGTGTACAATTCCCTAATATATCATCTGTATATTGCATTGTGGGTTCAGCACCCAAAGTCAAGACTCCTTCCATCATCATACAGGTGGGGGCAAAAGTGGGTTTAGAGTTGTGTGTATGTAAAATGCAGTTTAATATTGTATTATTATTTATTAATTATTGTATTATTCTCCATGTGAACAACTATAAACCTACTTCTGCCCCCACCCTGTATATTTGACCCCTTTTACCCTTAAAATACTTACAAGCAGTGAGTAAATTATTCACAGGGTGCAATTTTTATATTTATGGAAAACACTAACTGAGATGATAAATCCCTCCTTAAATCTGTTATAGTTTGCACTAATGTTTTGGAGGAAAAAAGAGTAAAGTACATTATTTTTACAAAAAGGACTGTGTCTGATGCTCAAATAGAAGGCTAAGAATTAAAATAATTCTGTTATGGCATTCTCTTTAATGAAATAAACATCCTAAAGCATTTCTCTTGAAAAACAAAGCTTTATTGAAGTAATTCCTATTTTTGGACAATATATTTTAATTTTTCAGTATATATTACACATCATTAACGAACATAATATATATCTGAGTATGGATATATCTGAACTTTTTGTTTATTTGTATTAAATCCAGATCCTTTGACACCTTCAGAATCAACTCAAGAGTTGCATGCATCAGGTAAATAGTGTAATTTTATATATTACCTAAGCATCAATAGTCCAATAACATTGATGAATACAGATACTATAAATTTTCAGTTTCCAGATGCTAATATATAGCCATATTTTAATACCATATAGTCAAAATAAACAAAATATTGTCTGAACTTTTCTCCAGTCACAAATAATTAAATGATTCCCCATCTTGAATTCTTTCATATTTTATTCTCTAAAGTTTGATTTTTTTTTAATTTTCCAAAGTTCCTGCAATTTCCTTAGAGTATATCATAAATAAAATTCCAGCTATATATAATAGCATACTTGTTCAATGTAACTAGCTTTATATGATATATTTCTTTCAATAAACCAGTCTGGTTTGAGCTATTTTTTCAAGATTGAAATTATTAGAAGCCTATAAATTGAATATAATGCATATTCCAATGGTGCACTATACTAATCATAACTACCTTGCTGCTTGTCCTGAAAACTAAGATACTTCTTATAAAGTGTGTAGCCTAGTGTTTACTCACAGTGTGCGCTCTGTAAGTGGGTGCTAGTCCTATTATTAATAGTTACATTTAGAACCCTGTTGGACAATTCTGAATAAATGCATTATTACTGGAAATTGTAACACTGCTTTCTTGATAATTCAGGCTTAACATTTTGCAGCCTCCCTTGGTTTTCCCTGTCTCCTTGCTCTTTCACATCCTTCAGAAAACTTGTTCTGCTATTACTTCTGCTACTTTGATCCTACTACCCCAGGCCCTCTAATTCTCCCCTCTCTCCACTACTGTTACAGACTCTTATATTATATCCCTCCCTGCAATCTAATTAATTTCCAAGCTGCCACCATATTAGTAAATCAATAAAGCACAGGTCTCATTGGGCCACTGATCTCAAAGCCCTGAGTGACTTATCATCTACTGCAAATGGAATTGCTACAGAAGTGCAAAAAGCAGAGAGACCTAAATGCCAGCTAGCGAATTTGTACTTAAGTTTCCTATCAACTAGTCCCAATGTGGCTCACATCTTAATTCTCATCACTCTTCTTTTGGGCACTGTATTTACTGTCTCCCATATCTGTGTTCCCCACATACCTACTTTCACAATTCTGTGCCGTTGAAATCCTATCACTTCTCCTCCCAGTGTCCTCTTCTTTCTTCATCGCCTCCATTTGCTTACACACCTGCACTTCCAAATCTTAAGCGTCCTCAATGGCCCATTTCAACATATTACTCTCAGTTGACCATTTCTTATTCCTTCAGACAGACTATTCAGGTTTTCCTGATCTCAGCTATAATACTGTATGGTTGCCACTTTCTTGGAGCTTGATATTTGACATCACGCATTATTTGTATTAGTATACACACAATATCACCCTATCTTTCTGAATGTTCCTCTCTCATAATTCTCATCTCTGTGGCAAGACTATATCCCTGAATCCAGGGAGGAGTTGATAGTTGTGTGATAAACTTGTCTTGATTATAAAGTGACTGTTTGATTTTCAATAATATGATCTCTTTTCTTGCCTCACAAAGATATGCCTGAATATTCCGTCACTAATGAATTTTGCCGCAAGCACTTCTTAATCGGGATTCTGCTCCGAGAAGTTGGCTTTGCTCTGCAGGAAGACCAAGATGTCAGGCACTTAGCTTTAGCTGTCCTAAAAAATCTAATGGCTAAGCATTCATTTGATGATCGATACAGAGAACCAGTAAGTGGTCTTCCTTTCTCCCTTCCCTAAACACAATTTAATGGCACACTGCATTAAATGCACAATCAAACCAAGGGGTCCATTGATTTTTACGTGAATCATTTCTTTTGGCTCCCTTCTCACCTAGAGAAAGCAGGCCCAGATAGCAAGTTTATATATGCCCCTCTATGGCATGCTCCTGGACAATATGCCAAGGATTTACCTGAAGGACCTGTATCCTTTTACTGTCAATACATCGAACCAGGTAAGTTTGCATACTATTTCCAATGTCTGTTTGCATAGTTAGCCTTTCTTATATTTTTGCCCCAAATACCACATCCACCTACCTGTGAGTGACCAAGAATTAATCAGCAGTTCCTGCTAGGTGTTTTTGAGACATTCATGTCAGTGTCACTGGTTCCAGACTGGTCACCAGAGCCTTCCATTTAGCCCATCTCTCCAGCTCTTTTTTTCCTTTTGCTCTGTTCTCTGCACCGTTTTCCAGTTCTCTCCAGTTTTTACCAGGTTCCTCTGTTACATCCATGGCCCCATCCTCAGTGTACACCTTTCCCACCACCTTTTGGTATCAGTTTTATGACCCCCTAGTTGTTGTATAGCCAAGTGCCTTCATTATAGTCACAGCCTAGGACCTGCCTGTTTGTCATTATTTCTCCACTGAGTCATCACAGTGACTGTAAAACAACCCTGGTATCTGTTACCTGTGTTCAAATCCCATGTGAATGAACATACTGCTGAGCCAGTTTACTACACAAGATACTACCATCTAGAAGTTAGGTGCTGTGCCTTAGGAATTTTGGTGGGGGACCTTGTTCAAATCCTAGTAGTATCAGTTACTATCTATTCAGGGGTCCTCAAACTTTTTAAACAGGGGGCCAGTTCACTGTCCCTCAGACCATTGGAGGGCCGGACTATAGTTTAAAAAAAAACTATGAACAAATTTCTATGCACACAGCAGCGGCAAAAAAACCCGGCGGGCGGGATAAATGTTTTCGGCGGGCTGCATGTGGCCCGCGGGCCGTAGTTTGAGGACCCCTGACTATGTGATATTAGGTAAATTATCCAATCTCTTTAAATCTCTAATTTCTTATTTATAAAATGGGATAAAATACCTCCATCACAGGATTCTTGTGAGAATTAAATTGTGTAATAGAAAACACTTATCATAGAAACTGGAACATACTAATTATTTAAAATCTGGTTTTTAGTAATAGTAAAATACATAAGATAACCCCTGATAATAATAATATAGAACACATGATATAATCCATGAATATAATTATTCCATCCATTTAATCTATACCTAAAAGATAGTTTATACTACATTGTAAAAATTTTTAAATCACATATGAAATCAAATGTGACTCAGAGTATGGTTTTGACTATATTCATTTTCACTGCCTGCTTTGGCAGAAGACCTTTGCTGGGATATAAAAGATCAAATTAAATACCATCTAATTGAAAGAATAGTGAAGAGGTATATGTGGCTTTACAATGTTGAAATATGATGACTCCCATTAATTTCTTCTGTGCTCTGAAACAGGGGTCTAGAGATGACCTCAGCACCAATGGAGGATTTCACAGCCAGTCAGCAATGAAACATGCGAACTCTGTGGACACATCGTTTTCTAAAGATGTTTTAAATTCCATAGCAGGTACTTGACACCTTCCGAGGACACTTGTGTTTAACCCTCATCCATATTTACCTTGTACATCATTGTGCTTTTCACCCACTCCATAATCCATTACCCATAATCTATATGGCACAGTGTACTATATTTATATAATTAAAGTGTCTTTTTACATATTTCTTGGAATGCCATCCAGCAATTTCCTCTTCTATTTAGCTTTCATTTTTACTTGGCTCAGATGTTATCAAATGGCTTCATTCTGGAAACAATATTTAAGTTTTCGTTGCACATAGCCTTTTAAGATATAATAGCCCTTCAACTTCAAAGAGTATTTTTAGAACTGTTTTGGAAATGTCATCTTGATTTCTTTTATACTGTCAAAAATTGAAAAATTTCTTTCCCCAAAGTATTCTTGTGAACTTTTACTAAAACATTTTTAAAACAGAAGCTTTATCTTAAAAGCTGTTTAAGAAATCAAAAGAATAAGCTTTACTTTATTTCCATTTATAATGGTCTAAATTTTTCTAAATCCTTAATGTTGGCATGGCCATTGTATGACACTTAAAATGTGGCGTCTCTCTAATGCCCATCCCAGACTCTATTATGTCAACCTTTCAGAATAGTTCATTATACCATGTTCAATGATCAACATCTTTTTGGTTCATCATTTGAGCTATTTGTGTGTCTGTGCCCATACATCTCATTGTCATCTGTGTGCTGTGCCTTGTTTACAGCATTTTCATCAATAGCTATTTCTACAGTAAACCATGCTGACTCCAGAGCATCCTTAGCAAGTCTTGACTCCAATCCAAGTACCACTGAGAAGAGCAGTGAGAAGACTGACAACTGTGAAAAGGTGAGACTTCCCTTCCAGACTTGCTCAGCACATTAGGACTCAGAAATCTCTTACTCTTACTCAATCCTTATTGGTTCTTTGATTCCTAGATCCCAAGACCCTTGTCTTTGATAGGCTCAACACTTCGATTTGACAAGTTAGATCAAGCTGAAACCAGGAGTCTTCTTATGTGTTTTCTTCACATTATGAAGAATATTTCAGAGGGTAAAGAGAACTCTTTAAAATTAAAACTTAAAAAAAAATAACACTTTGAATTTCAAAGAGTCTCATACTATGTGGTGTTTCCTTTCAGAGACTCTGATTGCCTACTGGCAACGAGCACCCAGTCCAGAGGTGTCAGACTTCTTCAGCATCTTAGAGTAAGTTATAGTGTTGATTAGTTAACACTCATTTTTCTGGAACCTTCTAAATAGTTCATTATCCCATGCTGCATTTTAAATGCTTCTATGGTGATTTATCTATCAATGATAATGCATAAAATCTATCTATATATAAAAGCGTAAGTAACCAGCCTACTGGACAGTAGCTATGACGTGCACTGACCATCAGGGGGCAGACGCTCAATGCAGGAGCAGAAACCACAGGCATGGAAACATGGAACAGACTAATGAATCTCAGAGGGAAGGGGGAGAGTGGAAGGTGGGAAGAGATTAACCAAAGATCTTGTATGCATACTTTAGGCCCAGTGCATGGATTCGTGCTCCAGTGGGGTCCCTCAGCCTGGCCTGCGGGGATCAGGCCAAAACCAGCTCTCTGCCATTCCCTGAGGGTCCCAGATTGCAAGAGGGCGCAGGTCAGGCCAAGGGACCCTACCAGTGCACAAATCTGTGCACCAGACCTCTAGTATTTAAATAAAATTTAACATTTTTAATGTATTAGGATGAACAGTTTGCATAAATAAGAGGTTAAATAACTAGAATGTGACTTTTTTTCTTTCTAGCGTCTGTCTTCAAAATTTCAGATACCTAGGAAAACGCATTATAATAAGGTAATCATTTTAAGCTCCAATAGGTCAGTCTGTTCTTTCAGAGTTATGACATATATTAATTCATCAGGTTAGATTTACAAATATATGTTACAAATCTTAAAATGCAATAAGGATTATAAGGTTGACCTCACATTCGAAGTTTGACAGTAGCCCTATCTCCATAGCATAAAGCTTTAGAGGAGCAAAAAAACACATTTCTCAAAGGAAGTCACATTTCATGTATCTTTGAACAAATTTATCTACCTTTGTAGGGATAAAACTTGGAAGATACCAATTTAAGAAAATATTTTAAGTAAAATAAAAATAAAAATTAATCTGCAGTAGCTTTGTGCTGCCATTCGTCCTTCATGAGTGACATCAAAGTTCCCAGCCCCTTCACTAAACCCCCCACTTCCCCATTTCCAGAAGAATGTGTGATTTCATTTTTCATAGCATGTGAATTTGCAAGTGCTGAGCTATGATTAAAACATCACCATTTCCTGCAGGAAAATTGCTGCTGCATTTAAATTTGTGCAGTCCACCCAGAACAATGGAACTCTCAAAGGATCGAATCCTTCCTGCCAAACATCAGGCCTCCTGCCACAATGGTAATTGTCACATTTGCTTCATATTTAAAAACATAGTGTGCGTATATGTATGTGTATTTATGCATGTATTTGTGGGAGGTAGCTATATATGTATGTGCACACACATGTATATGTATATGCATATATGTGTGAATATATATATATTTTCAAAACAAATACAGATTTAAAGTAATTCTATGTTTCTGTGAAGAAACTTAAAATGCAATAAGAATTATAAGATTGACCTCACATTTGAAGATTGACAGTAGCCCTATCTTCATAGCATAAAGCTTTAGAGGTAGAGTAGCACAAAACACATTTTTCAAAGGAAGTCACATTTAGGTAGTTCCCTATCTGCCCTACTGGCTTGTAAAGAATGAAAATGCAAAGATTATGACTTATTTACCTGCATCTAGAGCACAATGCCCTGCATAGAATATTAATGACTATGTTAATTTATTGGAAACTGAAAAGGCATAATTCCAACAAATGTCTCTTTTAATGGTTGCTAAGCTCTAGTGACAGAGTAAAATGTAGGGTCATATCTCCCCATTATTTTTAGTAATTGTAGTGTTTTAGAAGTATTCTTAGAGCTGAAATTGTTTGTGAAAGGGTCAAAGTCATTGAGGAAGCGTGGATGGCCTCGTAAGCTCACCTTAGATTTCCTCATCATCAGTCTGATTTGACTATCATGTAGGACCTGGAGTCATCCTTCATTGACCTATTCTATGAGAAACACTTGCCCTGAAATCCTACTTTACAGCTCCTCTGGGTCTACTAAATACGAAGTCTTTGCTAAAATTTTCTCCAGTTTGATTTATTCTCCCCAAAGGGATCTTAATAATATGTAATATTTTAAAATATCTATATTTTAAAAAGTTTTAGAAAGAAATATGAAAGTGGTATACACTCAATAAATCATAGAATAAATTTTGCCACTCTGTCTCTGAGGACCCCTTGAAGTTGCTCTTTTTTGAGAAAGTAAAATGAAAAAACATAAGGGTTGTGTTTTGAGAAGGGTAACAGAATAGAGGACTATCAGCAATTATTTTTCATGTTTAATGACAATGATAACCCACCTGCGGTCACTGTAGTTTTGTGGATGTCTGGCAGGTTAGACTTCAGGCTCCTGCCCCAAACCATCTGGACAGGTCCTGACTGTTTCTGCCCCTCCCCTCCTAGAAACCAGGGCTTGTACCCCAGGAGTTCAAGACTGAAGCAGACTCAAAATTTGGAAATAATCCAGTCCCAAAGATCCACGCCATATATCCCAGATCCCATTATGCCTTGTAGCTTCAGGAATGATCCAGACTCCCCTGGCTGCTAAAAGCCAAAGTCAGATCTCCTGGGTCCTGATTCATCCAGAGTATTCAAGAAGTATGACAAAGAGAAAACCATGGCCTCTTTTTTAGGCTTGACTCTTCAGAGTACCTCCGATTTTCTGCTATTCTCAAAGACATGCTCTATTATCTTGGCCAAATGATAGTCTAAACGACAGTAGAGAATGGGAAGTATTCCTACTACCACAGTAACACTGGCTCATTCCCCCAGTTTGAAGTGCCAAGGAGGCATTGAATGAGAGCCCTTGTAGGTTATGGTCATTGCCTTGAGGAAGGAGCTGCCCAGAAGTCCCCTTGGCTCTCTTTGCCCCACAAGGATCATGTATCAGGCCCCTGTGCACATGACACAAATGGAATGACAAAACATGAAAAATTTTCAAATATGAACAACTAGGAAAGCAAGGGTTGTTCTAGACCAGATTTTACTTTTTAAATACTGCCTTCTAAATATAATTTCACACAACTGAGTTATACTATCTTCCTGATTGACCAATAGTCAACTTCACATCTATAGAATCCCAGCATTCATTAAATACTAATGAGTATGCTTGTGCAAATTTAAATTCAGTATCTATTATTCTTCTCTTATCTTTCTGAACCTTTTCTTGGCTTAAATAAAATTCATTTAAAAGTATTTCATGTCCCTTTTATCATGTCACCTCTAATCAATAGTTTTCATAATAGGTCTCAATTTTAAAAAATGTTATATATCTGACTCAATATGAATGAACATTTGGATATCACATGTCCATTGCTTTAACCATTTTTCTTATTTAATTTTCAGGATGAACACCAATTCTGGTCATGAAGGACATAAGCAGTCCAGATCACAAACTTTACCTATAATTCGAGGCAAAAATCCACTTTCTAACCCCAAACTCTTACAGATGTTAGACAATACCATGAGCAGTAAGTAAATCAGAAATAATAGGAACAGATGGTTATCCGCTTTTCTCTAGATGTATGTAGGACATGAAATGCATGATAATGATTTAAAAATAGAAAGAATACTGTTATGCCACTGAGACCACTGTTTTTCAGGCGTGCTATGGCCCCGAGTGTTCTTAGAGGAGGCACTCACCATGGAGTGTTTAAAAAGGTGTAGTGTTCTTATGAGAAACAAAGTGGGAAAGCAAAACGCTCAGTATCGTATGCTTAGTGTAGCTCCTCTGGAAAAAAAATGGTATTATAAATGGTATGCAGGTCCCTCTCAATCCTGTTGTTTATTGTCTACTCTGTAGGAAGAAGAAAATGTGGTTCATGTCAGTAAGCATGACATCTTGAATCCAGTGATACCCACATTTCAGCTTGTGAATGAGGAAAAAAACAAGGAATAGTGTTTTGTATCATGTAACTGTTAGCAATTGTGGACATGTGACCAAAGTTAGCTGTTTGAAAGTATATACCTTATTCTATAAATGCACTTAATGCCTTTCTCAGAAGACCATTCATGCAGACTGCCCACTGAGACTGTACATTTGGTCTATTAGCCTGGGAGCCTAAAACTTGACCCAGACTGATTATCGAAGAAATATGAATTTGTCAATGATGGAATTAATGGAAAATTGTAGGAAATAATAGAAATAGACCACTCTGGTCTTTGGAAACTCTCCAGCTGACATAAGAAAAGGGCACGCGGTCTTTGTTCAAGCTGCTACAAGATACCATAGACTGGGTGACTTAAACAACATTTATTTCTCATAGTTCTGAAGGCTGGGAGATCTAAGACCAAGGAACCAGCAGATTTTAGGTCTGGTGAGAACCTGCTTCTTATTTGAAGATGGCTGCCTTCTTGCTGTATCCTCACATGATGGAGAGAGAGAGGGATGATCTTTCTGGTGTCTCTTCTCATAAGGGCACTAATCCCATTCATGGGGCTTTAGGAGCATGACCTAATTACCTCTCAAAGACCTCACCTCCTAACGTCATCACATTGAAATTCACACCGACATATGAATTTGGGGGACACAAACATTTAGTCTGTAGAATTCACTAAAGACTCAGCCTAGTGTTTTTGATTCAGCTAATAGGAAGTTGAATAAACCAAAGCATTTTATTTTGATAAATTATTGATCAAAACCAGTAAACACTGAATATGTAATAATAGAAGAAAGTCCTTTACAGGGTAAAAGAGTTGTCTTAGATGTTTATATGCATGTTCCACTTTGTGTTTTCAGGCAACTCAAATGAAATAGACATCGTGCATCATGTGGACACAGAGGCTAATATAGCTACAGAGGTTTGCCTGACTATTCTAGACCTGCTGTCTCTCTTCACTCATATTCACCAGGTGAGTGTGATCATAACATCTTCTGCAACACGATAGAATGGAAGATATAAAAGTCATGTGAAGTCAAGAATATGTATTAAAATATCTTATGAAATTATTTAACCTTACATAAATGAACCTACGTGTGAGTGGAAAACGTTAAAGATGAAGTTCATATTTTATCAAAAGTTGAGTGTTGCTTGATTGATATACACATGTATATATTTCACTATTATCAAATAGTTAATGATACTCTTTCTTTCTAATTTTTCCTGCTTCGCTATCAGGCAAAATGACTAAGAATGTGACACTACTTTTCATTCTCAAAGGGAGAGACATATGACAGCTAGATCCAATAGTCTAATAATGTTGAATATTTTTCACATGCTTATTTACCCCCTGGATTTCTTTGGTGAAATGATACCACTACATACTATTAGAATGGTTACACTTAAAAAGACTGACCATAGCAACTTTTGGCAAAGTAATTTCACTCACTAATAGGGGAAATGCAAAATGGTACAAACACTTTGGAAAACAGTATGTCAGTATAAAATGTTAAACATTTATTAATCACATGACCCACCATTCCAATACTAGGAATTTACCCAGAAGAAATTAAAACATTTCTTCAGCCCTAGCAACCAATGAAGTTCAGTTGGAGAGTCGTCCCATGCACTGAAGGGTCATGGATTCAGTTCCTGGTCAGGGCACATACCTGGGTTCAGGGTCAATCCCCAAGAGGCAACTGATTGATCTCCCTCTCCCTCTCCATCTCCCTCTCTCTCCCTCCCTCCTTGGGTGATATTTTTTTAAAGCATTTGCCCACACAAAGCTTTGTCCACAAATATTCATGGAAGCTTTCTTTTTAATAACTACCAGTAAACACTGGAAACAACTTAAATGTACATCAACAAATAAATGGCTTAGAAAATAAATGATGTTATATCCATATAATAGAATACAGCTTAGTTATGCTCAGGGAAGGAAGCCAAACAGAAAGAGTGTGTACACTGTATGATTCCATTTATTAAAAATTTCATAAAATGCTAACTATAGAAATTTTATGTTAATTAAATCTCAATAAAGCTATTAAAAACATTAGCTGCACCTAATGAGGTTTAAACTATGAAAAGTTGGATATGCTGAATAAAGTCGACACTAAACAGAATGAATACATCAAGAAAGTCCTGCAGGTGAAAGCTCAGCATGGTGGTAGAAAAAGCACTAACCATATTTTAATTTTGTATTGCTCAGTGGAAATATTACTCAAATATCATACATCTCACAGGCTTTACAAGTGCCTATGATGACTTACCTGTCTGTGATCTTATTTCCTACCTCTCTTTGATATCCCACCCGACTCATTCTGCTCTTTTTTCTCAACTTTGAGCTCACAGTCTTCTTTCTAAGTCAAGTTCTTGGTATTCAAGCCTCCCTCCTTGGAAGACCCTCTTAGATCTGCCCCCAGCACACTCCTTTAACTCACATGTCAATTCATCCATTAATGAGGTCATACCTAACCACCCTATCTAAAGTACAATCCTACTCCTAAAGCAATTTCTTTCTATCATAATATATCATTATACTCTATTTTCCTTATTTAGTACTTTTTTTCAGTCACTACTCTGTCAGTTATACTGGGAACATAGACCTTCTCCTCTTAGTCAGCATTTTATGTCCAGCACCCAGAATTGTGCCTACCATTCCATAGGTTCACAACAAATATCTTTTGAAAGAACACAGGTGTCCTTTTCCTCATCCTAAATAACTTCTGTGTTAAATCTCCAGAGACAACTCCAACAATCTGAATGTCAAAATTCATTAATGAAAAGAGTCTTTGATACCTACATGCTCTTTTTCCAAGTCAACCAGTCAGCCACAGCACTAAAGCATGTGTTTGCATCCCTCAGACTGTTTGTATGCAAGGTAAGGGTGCTCCAGCTTCCAGCGAAACTCAGAAAAGGATGATCATAATTGCATATTAATCCTTACAACTTTTGGTATAGAGAGAAAATATGATTTTTTTTATTTTGGCTTATTTGGTTTTATTAGACTATTTATTTGGTCTTATTAAATCTTTGATTGGAGATCTCAAAATAAGCTCACAGCCTTGACAGCCTTTTGGCTTGGATATCAGAAGGGAATAAAATTAACATCTGGCCACCAATTCTTTGAGTAAGTGTTTGTGGCAGAGTTAGGTAAAATGCACACCGTGAACTGTGATGCCCATTCATGCCAAGTTAAAGGTCCACATTGAAGTAGCTACAGCTATGACCTCCTAGGGCCCCTGCAGTTTACAATGTTGGGTAAGTAGAAAACATGTCCAAGCTCTCGCTTTTGGGTTATCATTAGTTATTTATGCAAGGGATACCTAAAAGATAGAAAACGATTATTTTTAGGGGAAAAAAAAGAAATAGTAAGATAGACTTTAACAAGCAAAAGTATATCCTCTCCCACTTGCAAATAAAAGAAAAAGACTCAGTTAAAAGAAAAGAAAGAAGGATTTCATTCTCAGGAATTTTAAAATATGAGAGTGAACAGAGACAATGAAGGAACAGGGCTGACCTCACCAGTGTTTCCATTCCCACAGTTTCCTTCAGCGTTCTTCCAAGGGCCTGCCGACCTGTGTGGATCCTTCTGCTATGAAGTCCTAAAGTGCTGTAACCACAGGTCACGGTCAACTCAGACAGAAGCATCAGCACTTCTGTACTTTTTCATGAGGAAGAATTTTGAATTTAACAAGCAGAAGTCAATTGTCCGATCCCACTTACAAGTAAGTGCTGCCAGTTTTCATTAGTGCTATTGTTAATGCTACGACTCTGTCTCAGCATTGATAGAAGCCTACTGCTCAGGGCAACCAGTGACCAACTCCTCCTCCAGATTCTGCCCTTAAAGGTGCCCATCACATTCAGTTCTGATTCATGGGCAGAGGGCAGCTGGGCAGAAGCCAGCAAAGCCCATAACTCCACCTGGACTTGTTCTTGCTTCAGCCAGGGAATAGAGTCATACAGAATACAAAAGTCAGGAACCCAGTGCTATCTCTAGGATGCCAAATATCACCAGATTCTAAATGCATACATTTCTTTCTTCAAGGCATCCTAAGATTCTTACAACCTTTCTTAAGTATTTAAGTTTATAAGAAAAGCCCAGGATCGCATGGCCTTTAAAGATTTAAAACAGAGAGATATCATTCAGTGGCTCTAGAGGGAGAAATGAATGGTACATTCAACTAATCCGATGGATTTCTTTATAACTCCTATTTCTTGGTTACTCACTTTTGAGGTTTCATTTTTCTTCTCTCTTTCAGCTCATCAAGGCCGTAAGTCAGTTAATAGCTGACGCTGGGATTGGAGGCTCTCGGTTTCAACATTCCCTTGCAATTACCAATAATTTTGCTAATGGAGACAAACAAATGAAAGTAAGAAACGCTTTGTGGGATTTTTAAATAATTAGGAATAAACTAAACTGATTGTTTTTGTGAACTATCTAACTCATTTAAAAAATATGAATTTAGTATTTTGTTTATTGAGACATCACTTACATTGTTTGCTTCTTTAAACTGGTAATCAGCTCTTACACTTTCAGAATATAATCTGTTAAGTGGAATTTCCAAGATGTGTGGTTGAATGGTGTGCAACAAGAAAACTTACCACAAATATCCAGAAATCTAATGGTTCTCTTATAATTCCATTCTTAGCCAAATTTATCTTACCTTTTTGGGGGGTGGGGGGTGGGGGGGGTACTTTCCAGACTTCTCCTTTAGTCAGTATACTGAAAAGTCCAGGTCTAAATCCTGGCTAAACACAGGGATCAAAATAATATTTTCAGATATCCTCCTCCTACTGCCTCTACTTTCACCTGTCTCCCTACCTCTCAGTTCAACTTTCCTCTGTGTTTATTCCATTTACGGGAGAGCTCTCCCTGGTAGTATTCCTTGAGTGGAAACAGCACCTCATTCCATAGTGCCAATTGAAGTCCCAGTACTGAATCTCCTTCATCCAACCTTGTGTCATATGCCCTTCCCTAAACCAATCAATGTTGCCTGGGAGATCAAATAATGTGATTGGCCAGGGCAGTATCATGTGCCACCCCTGGTGCCTGGGAATGAAGTAGACCCTCTCAAATCACACGCACATGAGCCAGAGAAGAGAGCCTTTCAAAGGACAATCAAGATGCTATTACTAGAAGGAGATGGGCTAGAAAACCAAAGAGCAGGACCTACAACAATTCTTATCTTCCAATGTATATAACCACAATCACAACATGTATATATGCATGTATAAATATGCATGTATAAAGAATGTACATATTTATGAGCAATAAATAGAATGCACCAAACTGAGATGACAAACCACAATTAACAGCCTCACTTCTGAATTCTAAGCAGGTTATGACTCAGGCTCTCTCTTTTCCAAAGAACAGCAATTTCCCAGCAGAGGTGAAAGACCTGACTAAACGTATAAGGACTGTTTTAATGGCCACGGCTCAGATGAAGGAGCATGAAAAGGACCCCGAAATGCTGGTGGATCTCCAGTACAGCCTGGCAAACTCCTATGCGAGCACCCCTGAGCTACGGAGGACCTGGTTGGAAAGCATGGCTAAGATTCACGCTCGAAACGGAGACTTGTCCGAGGTGATTGGCAAGGGCTGTCATTCTCCATCAGCATTGTACTTTGATAAAGCTCAATTGGATTTTCATTCACAGCAGGAATATAAAAAGTTATCATCTATTTCCACTAATCTAAATATTGCTTAACTATATGTTATGTGCATTAAATTTGCATGTAGGAATCAAATAAAGACCAAGAGTAATTATAGGCTATGCAATGAATGCAGAGCTGAATTCTACACACCTGAGGCTGTAAGGGTGTCTGGAAATTAAGAGTTATATAAATTAATGGTCTGTGTTTTAAAACTTCTTCCCTGTAATTGGAATTGGATGGGGAAGCTTGCCAACATGGTGAGTAAATGCAGACTAGGGTCAACTGTCCTCATTTGCAGCTAGTCTGAACTGGTGACGTAAAAATTAAGCCTCCTGAGATCCAAGTGAGTGAAGAGGGTCCACTGTGTGAAGGTTATAAATCAATAGCTAACATTTCTATATCAATTTAAATGATGGGTGGATTTATGGGCAGCAATTCATGGCATGCAGATGGCTTCCGGACACCAAATGGGGAAGTTCTGCCTTATTCCCAGAAATATGCACCCTTTGGGAAGAGATAATTTGTCTAGGTAATCCTAAAGCCCTAACCATGCTTGCAAGGGACTCTGGGATAGAAACAAAGCCTTGCTTGGTGGCTATTTGGTGAGGACAAAATGTGAAACTCTATTTCCCTTGGACTGCTGTAAAAATGGAAAAGTTCCTCCATAAAACTTCAAAGGGAAAAGCTGAAGTCATTTGGACCCTTCAACATGTCAAGTTCTGGTAGGTGTCCAGCAATGTTCAAGGCTTGACAGGATATGTTAGAGAAGAATAGAATGTTGCCCATGTCATCTGGTGGAGGGAGCACACGTGACACATTAGATCACACTATTTAACCAAGTGAGGCGACCACTTGAAAGGCAACAGATATTCGAGTGAGGACCTATCCTGGAGGTAGAAAAGGTAAGAAGGCAGCATTTGCCTTTCCAGTTTAGATCCAGATGCTAATAGTTTTCACAAGAAAAGAGAACTGTGTAAATACATACATACATACATACAGGCGGGCAAAAATAGGTTTGTAGTTTTGAGTATGCGAAATACAGAGTTTATTCAGCTATTGTAATAATCATAACCTGCATGTCTTTTTCCTTATGAACAACCTCAAACTAGTTTTGCCCACCCCTGTAAATACTAAGAGAGAGAGAAACTTAGATATTAAGGGAGATAAATCTTTGGGAAAATTCTTCAGGCCAGCTCTTCCTGAGAATTACATCAAGAAAGACAATCCCAAGTATGCATTTTATTTTTGATTGTGAATTTTCTTGGAAATGTAATTGATTACCTTTAATTCTCTTACTTAAAAGATTCCTCCACACATTCTGACATGACTTTAGTCCTAATTAGACAAATAGTAAAATGGGTGCTGCATCCTCCTCTGACACTGTTTGTGTTTTATTGCAGGCTGCTATGTGCTACATCCATATAGCCGCCCTCATTGCAGAATACCTGAAAAGAAAGGGTAAGATGACCAACCTTATGAGGGAGGAAAAGTCCAGAAATCAACATGTTGAAATCCAACTTAAAATAATTTTAGATTTTATTAATCTTGGTTGTGTTTTATTACGCAACATTAATATTCACAGATACTTCTAATTACGTTATACTTTTAAGTTTTAACTTTCTTTCATGCCATTATCATGTTTATTCTATGTGCAAGGCTAACTGGTCAGCTTCTTGGTTAGGTTAATGATTTATGGTTTTGTAAGCTTGAATTAACCCAAACATGTAGCATTGTCCTAACCTCATCTTGCACTACCATAGGTTACTGGAAAACGGAAAAGATTTGCACACCATCCCTGCTCATGGAGGATATCCACCCCTGCGATAGCAACCCATTACTAACCAGTCCCGGTGGAGGAAGTGAGTGGTCTAACAGCTCCTTTACCCACGGAACAGTGCAGAGGACATTAAACTGCGCTTAAGCTTTACTTCAACGAAATTCTTAAATGTATTCCTGGGAGCAAAAACCATGTCAGACCTACATTACTTATTCTGCAAAATCCCAAAGTTCCTAGCATTCAGAAATTCCATCCATCCAAAATTTATGCAATTTACGTTACCAAAAAGTTTTCAGCAAATATAGCTGCATCTTATCCTATATTATTATGAGTTGTGGCCCTATTTTGCTACCAATTTGCCTGCTAGTCTGCCTTTGAGATTTTATTCATAAACTGATGGATTGCTTAAAATGGCAAGAGAAATCCATTTTCATTTTGAAATATAATAAAATAAGTCCAATAAAAAGGTGCAGAAATGAAAACATACAAATATAGTGCATATACAGGGCTATACTTATAATTGGCATGTTAAATTTCCTTTTTAAAAGCATAAACTGGTTCTGACAATTTACAATATGTAATAGTTAACAATATTGATTTCCTTTAAAAATACTTCATCTTTAATTTCTTATAAAATGATTTTATAATGATAACTAAATAATTACTCTGTAAACTAGTTGGCAATGTAGTTAACACATTCAATCTGGTTTCTTTTGCAAAATTGTTCAAACCCAAAGTTTATGAACTGCTATCTATTTTATAACTTAATCTTCAAAAAGCTGTGGTAAGCTCAGTGTATTAAAAAACAGGAACAAATCTGTAGGCATAAAGATCAAAATACCCAAACAAAAGGTAAATGACTTTAGTTACAATATTTTGGAAGCTTAATTGGTTCCTCATTCTTTTAAATATGTATATATTTTCTAAAAAGCTTCAGTGGATTTTGCAAACAAGACATTTAAACCCAGTGACCAAAGTGAACTGTGGACAGTGAGGTCATTTGCTTGGGGACCTTGGAGAAGAGACCAGACCTGGCACCACGGCTCATGACCACACTGAAAGTCAGGGATCTCCTTCCTCAGTTGCCAACTCCCTGTTGAGCTTTATTTTTATATGCAAGTCACCAAAGTTATCATTGTTTTATTTAACATGCACTTCCTCCCCATCTAATTTTTAAATCATAATCAATCAGATACTCTATAATTCCATAAAGCCTATGTCAAATTCTAGCTAAAAAACTAAATTGGAGAAACCAGATAAAACTAGATGTCAGTTTGAGAAGTTGTAGAAACTTAGATCCCAAAAAGTTGTGTGAACCTTTAATATTCAAAAACTTTTAAATACCCACTTTTAGATCTAAAATAATGTTAGAATATATCATACTCATTGAGAAAATAATGTATTTGTTTAGTAAACTGTAAATTAAGGAAGGTAGTTATTTATGAGGCAGTAGCATCTATAATAATAAAAGCATAATATGCTAATTAGACCAGATGTCCTTCCAGATGACCTTCCAGACAAAGCCTCGGTGGGTGGGGGTCGAGATAGAGGCAGCCGCCATGAGGGTGGGGGCCGAGCCCCTTGCACGAATTTCATGCATCGGGCCTCTAGTATATATATATTTGAAATCCTCAATCAAATATATATATTTGAAATCCTCAATATACTTTTTGTTACAATGTTTCTAAGTCAAAGAGGTAGACTATCTCTCATACAATGTGTGAATAATAAGAATATAAGTAAATATAGGTGACTCCAGGAAATAGAGCTGTAATAATGATCAGCTTCCTGTGAGAAGTATGTCATGACATTTCCTGCTACCATCAGTTCTCATGTATTTTAATGCATGTTTAATTATGGAAGGAATATTATAGAGAAGTAGGAGCATGTAATTTTAATTCAAGGATTCGGTTGCAGTAATTATTATAATTATAATTTTAACAGGTCCTGGGTTGATAATTTAGTTACATAGCCAATGAACTGATTATTAAAATGAAAACACCCACAGGAGCATCAGCTGTAACTTACAAAGTATGTGCTCCATGTGAGGCACAGCGCTAGGCTCCATACTGACAATACCTGAATTAGTTACCAATGACAAGTCTATAATTGGGTGCTGTTATTACCTCCCATTTACAAATGAGAAAATCAAGAGCAGTAAAGCAACCTGCCTCAGAGCTCATGGTTAGTTTGTGGTGGCCAGAGATCAAGACTGGTCTGTCACCCCAGGCTGTGCTCCTAACCACTCTATTCCCCACCATTCAGATCTGATCCCTCCTCTAGGAACATGACCCATTATCAACTCTTTCCATATATATCTGCAGAGCGTGACCTTTTTATAATCTTGGTGGCAAAATGCTAACAAAAAGTTTAAGGAGGTTTCTAGATAATGCCAAAGAGTAAAAGTTAGTGAGTATTGAGCATTGCCATCCTAATGTGCTGACCATCACAGGTGTTTTCTCAAATATTAATCTTTTCACCCATTTGTTGAGATGGATATCAATGTCTCCAGTATAACAAATAGGAGAAATCAGCTCAAAGAGGTTAACTAAACTAGAACATTGGAACTACATCAATCTACAAATCTTGTTTTCGGTCCATAATCCCATGCCAGCTTCTTATAGAAAAGGTATCACCTGCAAATAATACAGAATTACAAAAGGCTGGCATTGGTTGCCTGGCAGGGAGTATTTACCAATAGTCATGGCCAACCATCTCGCTGACTGTGAGCTTTACACTACCACTTGGAACATCATGAAGCAAGGCATTGTCTAATCCAAGCAATACTTGACTCAAATAATGTTACATTTCTCTTGGTCCTCTCCAGGCATGTTCTCTATGGGCTGGCCAGCTTTTCTGAGCATTACCCCAAATATTAAAGAAGAAGGAGCAATGAAAGAAGATTCGGGAATGCAAGACACGCCATACAATGAGGTTAGACCAAAGTAATCCAATGTACAGTAAATGAGAAAAAAAGATGCATTGAATTGTAATATAAAGCTAAATAGCGGGGAGAAAGTCTTATTCAGAAATCAAATAAAGTTACTCAATAATATGACTGAGGCAAAATGAAATGTAGGCTAAAATTAAGCTGAGATTAATCAATATCAGACTTCATTGAGAAAGCATCATTTTCAATGAAAATTTAAATTAAACTTTACTTCTCTAAAATGGACCCAAATATATATGATCAGCTCATCTATAAGATACGAAATCTCTGGTCCTTTGGTAAATGTGGTAAGGGATGCTGAAATTTTTGTGAGCTGGTCATAACTTTTTAAAAATACATTAGAAAGTTTATTTGCAAAAATATTTAAAGAGAGGGGCTCACTAATTTCTGCAGAAAACCTTCTGGTATGCAAACCATGGGTTGTTTTATTTTCACTAATAAAAAGTCTTTCTACTGGAAATAACCTAGAAACAATTCTGGTGAGGAAACTAGAGCTCCCCTCATCAAGTAAGTAAAATATTACACAAGTTAATTTTTTAAAATCCTATTACATAGATTGAAAGTAAGAATACAGAAAGCAAATTGTGGGATGGATCTAATGAAATTTTACATGTAGTTCTACCTAAATTTAATGTATATTGCAAGTAAACAGTGAATACAACTAGATATTTGTATTAACTGTTTCAAATAATATTTAAAAATATTTTCTTAAAAGACATTGTTAGAAACATTCCAATAATATTACCCTGCTTTAGAGAATATATAATTGGATTCAGTTGAACATTCATTAAACCACTAATATATGTAAAGCATTGAATTAAAGGTGGGAGACAGATAAATCAGGCATAATTCCTGCTCTCAAAGAGTTTAGAACCTTGAGAAAGACAAACTTCCTTCAGGTGGGTAGTATCCAGTCTGAGACCCATTAACTATAACTCTAGGCATCATATGTGGCCATAATTAAAAGGGAACTTTTTTTATGTGAATGTGGTTGGGATAGAGATAGATGGGACATAAATAAAAGTTCTCTAGACTTTGGCACTGGGGTCTTGACATTTAATAGGACTTGAAGATGTCAATGAAAAATAACATTCTGATAGGTGTGGCAACAAACAAAACAGGCAAAAGTGGGAAGGTGAGAATGTGTCCTAAAAATGGTGTGGTATGGTCTGATATAGCCAACATGCAAAGTCAACATCGGGGCGCTGAGAGAGGGGCTCTGCGGCGGAGGCTGGTGCTGGACTTTGGAGCTCTTTGAATGCCGTGATAGAGAGTTGGGACAGCAGTTCATAGAGGGGGCGGTCCCACCAAGGTTCGGGGCAGTGAAGATCTCAGGATTATATTTATGTTTTAGAAAGAAGAATGACTGAAGAGCATCACAGAGGACAAATTGGAGTGGGAAGACAGATTATCTAGAAGACTCTGCAGGGGTCTCAGAGTGAGCAGGGGTTCAATGGAAGTTGTGGACAGTGAGGATGGAACGGACTAGGCAAATCTGAAGGCATTTCTTAGATTTACATTGGCAAGATTAAGGAATTGATCAGGGGATGCGAGTGAGGGAAAGGGCATAATCCAGATGACATCACCATCCCTTGCTGGCTAGATGTAAATGCTAATAACAAAAATAGGGAACACAGAGATCCCACCATGAAAAAATTGACAGCAGCGGTTTTGAAATTAAGTTTCAGTGATAAGCTACAGTGGAACTCATGAAAGGTCTTGCTTTGGTTTGAGGAACTACAGCATGTCCTGGTGGAGCAGCTATACATGTGTGTGGAGTTTCTCTGGAAGTCTGAGAGATATGAACTCATCGCTGATGTCAACAAGCCCATCATTGCTGTCTTTGAGAAGCAGAGAGACTTCAAAGTATGTTTTCAAAACCTAGACATTAGTGACAACATCCTACTTTCAATGGGTCAATTGCTTATTATTTTCAATAGCAGAAACTCCCTATTGTTTATGTGGGCACCATCGCTTGAGACCCTTTGATTTATGGTTTCAGAAATTATCGGATCTTTACTACGACATTCACCGGTCCTATCTGAAAGTTGCGGAGGTGGTGAATTCAGAGAAGCGACTGTTTGGTCGGTACTACCGCGTGGCGTTTTATGGGCAGGTAAGTTCCCTAGAGGCAGCATGACCTGTGAATTCTGTTGAGAAGTTGAATGCTGTCCTTTCATTCTTTATGAGACATCTAACTCCATGCATCAAAGGATTGAAGGGGTGTGGGTGTGGATGTGTCTAGATATGTTTGTTTCTCTGAGTTTGTCCATAGGAAGGTACTGGGGAGAACTCCCTGGCTCTTAATTACAGATTGAGCTAAAACAGTGATTTCTAACTTCTTGGAGAAGAAAGGCATTTATTTTTCTGTCTTCTTCCCATTTCACCCCAAAATATCTAATTATAGGTTTGCCTCTAAGTCAAATTAAATTCAACATGTTTTAAGAAATGAAATTCATAGCTTTCTAAAAAATAAATAATTTCTAAGAGCTCCACCATATCAAAGCCATGAACTTTAGACTTTATAATCATGCATTTTCTTTTCCCCTACTTTCAAACTATCACTGCTTTTATGCAGAACACTATTATTTCCTGTATTACAGGTCAATGTAATTTTTAAGTTTCCTTTCTCAGTTGACTACATACACAATGAACAAGAAGGAAAATGTTAGCTAGCCATAGCATTTGCCTGAAAATAAAGTGAATGTATTACATATTAATTCTGAATATCTCTGACTGGTGCTTTAAGTGGGATAGACCCAGGAACCATCCTATTCTTTTCAGGGAGGTTTATACACACTTATATTTCAGCAGTCATACTTCAGACTATGACTGTGGATAAACATTCCATTCTTGTTTGTTCACAGGTGGAATGACTCTCGGTTCCCTTGTTTCTTTTTTTTTCTCTCCCACCATGTAAGGCACTATTGTACATAGCTCTTATTCTCCTCAGAATTGCCTAAGGAGTCACATGCAGCATGGTCATTCTAGATCATTTCTCATTGAAATCTCTAGAAAAAATAGATATTTTCCTCTAGTCACCAAAGACAGCTTGAAAACTAATTTCTGAATTAGTCAAGATAGCTGCTCTCTACCGGGAAAGGAAAATGTCACTGAGTAAGCACTTACCATAAAGAAATTGATCCAGCTCTATCTGGTTTGGATCAGTGGATAGAGCATTAGCCTGCAACTGAAGGGTCCCAGGTTTGATTCTGGTCAAGGGCACATGCCTGGGTTGCGGGCTCGATCCCCAGTAGGGGGCATGCAGGAGGCAGCCAATCAATGATTCTCTTGCATCATTGATGTTTCTCTCTTTCTCTCTCTCTCTCTCTCTCTCTCTCTCTCTTTCTCTCTGAAATCAATAAAAATTTTTAAAAATTAAAAGAAATTGATCCAGCTCAGGTTTTCCCACAGCGTGGCAGCATCAGAGAAAGCTAGTAGTATGAGGAACAGATGTGGGGAGATGGTCTACCGAAAGAAGCTAAATTTATATATTTGGGGGGTCCCTGGAAAGATTCTGAACTCTCTGAAGTGATAGAATATGTTGGGGACAGAGAAATGTGGGGATCTGCAGAAGAGGAAGAGAGAAAAATGGAAGGGATTTCTTGAAAGTGAACAAGAAACAAAAAATAAACATTTTTGACCTTGCTGAAACATTAGCAAGAAAAATGGCAGAAAACTGCATCAGGAAGGGGATGTGGGAGTTGAGGGCCTGTAGGGGAGAGTCTCCAGGGAATGAATGGCAGCACAGCAGGGACACACAGATGCACACCAGCCAGCCTGCATTTGAGTCTACAGTCCTTCAAAGGATCTTTTTAATAACTGCCATTGATATTCTGATCATGAAAACCAGATTGCCTACCTGGTAGTTTCTCCAACCAATGCCTAACATACTGGCTACTGAACAGGTAGAAATGAATTAGGCTGCTTTCCAACCAGATTTTAATGCAGATGTTTACTCTTTTCTTCTTTTGGTATTGACTGTTCCAGGCTGTGGTAAGTTCTCTCTTTCTCACTCCATTTGCATGCTCTAAAAATTCTCACACTTCCTTCTATATGGTTTTACTGAACCTTAACTTTTTTGTGCCAATCAACATTTGGTACAAAGGTGAGATAATCCTGCTTCCATTCATTTGGGAGTCATCCTGCTTCCTTGAACTAAACTTTGTTTACTCCAGTTATCTGAATTACAAAAATGTATCCTTTATTTCTCATATGTAATATCTTCTGCACTACGGTAGGTGTAGTCTGAAAACCTGCATACATGCACACACAGTCACATAGATAAATATGGGAACCACATATGGATAGTAGACTCAGTATTGGGTATTGCCTGCTCACTTCAGGCCACTGTGTTCTGGCTGATGAAGAAGAGCATGGGGGTGCTCAGAATTTCAAAACTTGGAGTGGTGGCCATTGATGGGCACCTTCCCAGGTTCCTAAAAGAGCCTGCCATTTTCCAAATGAGTATTGTGGAGTAACAGGGTTCTCTATTGTGCTGGCTCTGAGTATTCTCAAAGGTAATAGTATTAATTCCCAACACAGAAGATGAACAATAGACTAAATCTTTACCCAGGAGGTCAGGTTAAGTCTCCTGAGATGCGGAAAGAAGCAATGTAAGAAATGTGGAGGACAAGCAGAGACAGAAATAACATGCCAGTACCTAGAGCTCTGTGACATAGAATTTTCTTTGCATCCTTTTGAACCATATGAAATTGTCCATATTCAACCATACTTTCCTGGGGAAAAGATGGCAACTTCATGTGGTTCAACATAATTATTATTGATTAAAGTAGAAAGACAATTTCTTGCAATATCCACATGTTGGCCACATTCAACTGTGCTTGCCTGGTACATACTTTTTTGTAATTCTTTAAGTTCCTTCCCACATCCATACCACATCAGTATTTTCCACCTTCACTTATAAATTTGGGGTCATGGGTCCTTAACTCACCTACTAAAAGAATACTTGAAAATCCCTATACTAAATAGACTGAGGGGGCAATGGGGAAGGATTGGGGAGAGCTATTTTCAAATGACTTAACTTTGTTCTTTTTGCAGATTCCTCTATAAAGTGTGCTGATTGTGCAGCTGGCTTTTTCTTTTTAATGTTGCCAGTCTTCTCAATTATCTTTTGTTTAAAATTCCAATTTGAGATTTTATTAAAGGGCAAAATGGTCTGTGAATCTGCAGAACTGAGTACGCGCCTAAGTGGATCCTCTATAAGTTCAAACCCCAGCCACTCCTGACCAAGGGAGACTAATGGAGGTCGTCCTGATAAGCAACAATGTAGAGCCTTGGTCATCATTGTTCAAATGATGTTCAGATGCCTGCCCCAAGAACCCAAATGGAGATGGGAACTAATTCATTGGACAGGAGCGGACAGTGCACTTCACTTCATATTTGATGATAAGGAAATACTAAATAGGCTTGGACAGTGCCCCAAACGTGTGCAGAATGAAGGTTCCGAAGATCTAAGATAAAGTCCTGACTACTTGATTAGCATAATCCCCATGGTCAACAATAATTCCTTTTTTATGATGGTACTTTGTGTCTGTGTAAAATTCACCTTTTAATATCCAGATAGACATGTCTTGTAATCATGTTTCAAAAATTATGCAAATAGCATATGCAGTAGACCCATTGCCTCCACAAAGGCCTTTGGGTAAATCTTTTAGGGTCCCAGCTGGAATGATGCTTGCATTTTACAGTACTGGCTGGATTAGTTAATATGATGTCTGCAATAAGCCAGACATGACAAAACAAGTAGAAACTTTAAAAACATAAGTCTTGCATAACATGAATTTTCTGATACAACATCTGATATCAATGCCTATGGAAATTTTATATAGAACAGCCTATAGAAAGCAGCTCCAGGGTGTCCTTGAAATATTCATTTAAAGAATAATGAGCAGCAGTAGTGATCAAACATCAGCTGTCATCAATGAAATCTTAGGCTCTAATATTTAGCATGAAAGCAAGCAAGCAATTGCCTATTGCATAACTTAAAACAGCAGATGCCCTTAACTCTGGAATGAGTTAAGTGAAAGGCCTGGGGAATTTTATTCCATTCACCAAAGGATGTAGATTCCTTGATTCTCAACCATGCTTATGTGGCTGTAGATGCATCTCAGAATCTTGATAGAAAAGGGATTGGGCGAAGAGGTATGGTGCATGTATAGTTGGGGATGTGATACAACCTTCTGGCTCCCCACCCATATGAAAGTCACTGATATAGACAACATATAGGTGTAACTGAGTTCATATTTATATGGAACCATCTCTCGGCATTCTTGTAGTTTTTTCTTCTCTTAGCATTTAGCCCATTATTAATATTTTCTGACCCATCTTTTACTCACTGATTCCTCTTTCAGTGCATTCCTTTACGACCTTGGAATCAATCGAATGTAACATCGGGAGCATTTATATCTGACATCCCAATAGTGATTCTGAAATACCTGCAAAAATATCAAAGGGGTCAATAATTTTAGGTGTCAGTTTATTAAAGCACATTTTTATCATAATCTATTAGAGTTTCATAATCCATGCAAGTAAACTCTACTGACTCAAAGTCCTTGTTTAAGTAGAATGTGTGCTGTTTCCTGAGAATAAGACAGACTAGGGTTTTTATTGCATTGTAAAATGACATTTTAAAACATGAAACTAGCAAGAGA
The DNA here is from genome assembly GCF_028538775.1 of Myotis yumanensis. Classification (NCBI taxonomy): domain Eukaryota; kingdom Metazoa; phylum Chordata; class Mammalia; order Chiroptera; family Vespertilionidae; genus Myotis; species Myotis yumanensis. Next base: position 26,105,289 of record NW_027223759.1, on the reverse strand, counting down.
AATAGAGAGGTCACATTTCCTGTTGCCTTGAAACGCAGTGCACTCATGACCTTGTGGCTAACACAAAAGAAAAACTGTCCCTGGGTCCTCATCACCTTTTGTCCCTGTTTATAAATCATTTATTTCATAGACAGAGCTGAAATTGAAGCCTTCTTTAAGGTAGTGTCCTACCTTTAACGTTCAGTGGGTTTGGCTTTGATGGTTTCCTTGGGTAAAAGGTAAGCACGCATTGCCAACATTTTCAGAACTGCTATTTCTCTGACTGCAAACGCTCTTACAACCCTGGCAAACAGCAGATGAAATACTTTATTCTGTTACTCTAGCTCCATTTTAGTGATTTTATAAAATAGTGTCAAGAGGTTTATATCTCCATGCTAAGAAGGTAGGTAGGTAGATAGATAGATAGATAGATAGATTTTAATCACCATTTCTTTCTGATCAATCCCATAACCAGAATATTGAAATGAGCATCAGTAGACTTTTCTAATAAGGAAAGTATAGTTTCTATGTAAGAGAAGCTGAAGGTATGTATTTTAAGTTCTCAAAACTCAGTCAAGCTATTTCCCTGCATATGAATCAGAACTCAAATTGCTTTGCTGACACAAACTTTTTTTATTGACATCCTCCTCATTCTCCTCATGATAGGTGACATTCACCACGGGCCTGTATGTCCCGGGCACTGTCTTTAGGACCTCTCCATAGATTTCTGGGTCTATTTCCCATCCTCCAGACCAAGGGGTAGGGATGAGAGAAAGTCACAGGTCATGACCAAAAAGACAGAGGTCATAGTAATGACAATAAAATCTTGCTTCCCACACTCCTTCTAATTCTAAATTCAGAAAGTTGTGAGGGGCAAGAATTCACAGTGAAAATGTCTCTTTGTGCTGGTTTTCACAGTGTGGTGAGAAAATATTTTCCTGGGACTTGGAAATGTTTTTTCTCACTGGAATGGAAGTTGTAAATGTTGCTTTAGCTATTGCCCTGGGGGGATTCTGGTTGATGGCCTCAGAAGTCTTACTTCTGTGATGTGTCAGTCTGTCAATGTTAGCCACTACTTCTGACCTTGAATAAAACAAAACTCCACAAAGACAGAAAAACAGCAGCTGGAAGTCATGTGGGAATGGGGCCAGACCTCACCATTCCTACAAAGTCTAGAGGAACAACAGGGAGCTACTTTTCATGCTTTCAACAATCATGCATCACTTTTTTTTTTTTTGGCAGTTGAGGGTCAAGTTACTCATAATCATCTGTGTTTCATCTTGAACATTTCTTAAAGAAATTGTTCAATTAAAAACTGTTCTTTAAAGCAATACAATCTTTTCTATTTTTACCTGGTGCACACATACCTTTTTAGGATGTATGCCCACCAGAACTGTTTTATTCTTCAGTTTATTAATTTAACAAATGTAGAATGACGTCCCTCTAAAGACCAGGCACCGTGCTAAACACTACACATACCATGTTGAACAAGACACTTTCCTGACTTTGAAAAGCCCAAAGTCATTTCGGGAAGTGCACAAGGAAACAGACAATTTCGTGCTTGACAAGATCTGTGCTGGCAAATGTGCCTTGTTCCTTGGCTTCTACAAATATACAGTTGTGTCCCTCTTATCATGCAAAGTACCCTGTTCATGATGGTCAAGTGTACATGGGTAAAAGTGCCTTCAAGTACAAAGGCGCCATACAGATGTGAGTTTAATTATTATTCTCACCTCACTTTGGCTGTGAAAAGTCCAACATGGGAACATTTCATCCATGTCTTTTATATATAAGGAGTCTTTTTAAATAGTCAAACATAACAGTTTTTTAAAAATACAGCTAAGATTCTTTGTGACCTCCATTGTCTTCAGCTGGCTCTCAACAGCCATAGCCTTGAGGTAAATTCTGAGTCAGAAGCAACAGACACACTTGGAATCTTAACTCCAGACTTAACCCAATAGTCAGAGGCCACGTGTCCCACAGGAAAAATGCCCTGTGTCTTTTCAAAGAGAAGGAATTATAACGATTACCTCACTTAGTTATCAAAGATAATGGAATATTCTCTCCCCCTGTTTCCAACCAGACAGATAAATTAATAGAGGCTAAGACCTACTTGCTCCTACGACATAAAAATGATGGCACAATTGGTTGCTTTACTATTTTCTATTCTAAATGGGTCTAGCTTTGAAAAAAAAATATGAAGATCTACTAGGAAAGCAAACTGAATGATGAAATTGCATATAGCCAAGTTGCATCAGGCCCCAGACTTAATGGAAAGTTATTTTTTTAAATAACAGTACTTGGGAACCTGCCACATGCAATTTCTGTGATTACAATACGAGTGCTGCAGCTCTTTAAGATGATTTGGGTGCATATCCACCCACGTAGATACCTTTACGTGCCCCTCAGGGTTTCCTGTGCTAGCTTCGAAGACTTCGAGAAGACTGTTAAAAATGACACTGCTCTTTGAAAAAATGCCAATTATTCCAGACTGTGTGTTCTACCCCAGGCTGCCACATGAGGGCATCCTTCCCCCAAAATATTTGCAGCAGATATTACCATTGATTTCTACAAATAGAGAAAATATTTTAAGATATCCTATGGGGTTCTTTGGCCTGGTGAGGGAGTGTTTCCGTTAATGACTGATTCTAGCATGATATTTTGTTTTCTTCACTTGGCTTTTCTCTGATTTTGACTTTATAGGGTGCTAGTTAGTGGCTTGGATGACAACCAAAAGAATGGATAAACGGTTTTTGTTTTGCTTGTGATGTGCAATTGGAGTTTTCTAATAAAGTTGATGGTTTCTTATGTATCTTCCATAGGGTTTTTTTGAAGAAGAAGAAGGTAAAGAGTATATTTATAAAGAGCCTAAGCTGACAGGTCTATCGGAGATTTCCCAAAGACTGCTCAAGCTGTATGCAGATAAATTCGGAGCAGACAACGTGAAGATAATACAGGATTCCAACAAGGTAGAGGAAAATTAATAATCATTTTGGGTGTTTGCCTGTTTGTTTATTGGTTAGTTGGTTGGTGATTATTTTTGGCAAAAACATTATGTGTTTATTGAAGTAACCTCTAAGTTCCCTGTTTTTCCCATCGGTTATTTGCACTTGTATAACAACCAAAGATTTAAAGTGATTGGGCTCAATGGAGGACTTGGAGGAAAAGCAAAAATGTATTTCTTCAGTCTGGGAGGTCTTCCTGGGTCATACCAATTTTGACATCTATTCTCTATGATAATAGCAGACTTGCCAGTTACATTTTATTAACCTGTGGGTATCTAATTAATCTTCTGGTGGCTCCAGAAAGCCAATGCCTACATCCTCTGGTTATAGTATTCAGAATCCTCTAATATGCTTTCATTCCTGTAGCCAACCTCTATTAAGCACCTACTGCTGCCATCCCCACAACTAGGAGCTGGGGTACAAAGACTCTTTCTCCAAGATCTCCCAGTTCACATGGAGCTGAGAAGAGAATGATGTCTGCAAACAGTTAATTAAATAAAGTCCAATGAAGAGCCATGGCAGACATGGTGCAAGTCACACAGGGAAAGCTCAGGAAAAAGGCTCCCTGACCAGCTAATTCTCTTGTGGGCAGTGCTTCCCAGAAGAGATGATGTGTGAGCTGAAAATTGCAGGGTGAGGAGGTGTTTGCTGGAAGCAAAGGGCATATTGAGCAGCCCAGCATATGCAGTGACAGTGGCATGAAAGGGGCAAATGTGTTTCAAGAATGGCAGGTCTTCAAAACACAGGTTGGTAGGAGAGTGTCTCAGAAGGCAGCACAGGAAAAGCTGGCTTATGTTTCGAAGAGCCTCGGCTACTCGGCCAGCTGGCTCCAATCCTACCTCCACCACAGTCTGGCTGCCTGGCCACAGTCCAGGCAGGTACTCTTCTATGGTGATATGATGCCCATTTTTCTCCAAGGGGACAGAGGCAGCCCCTCCCAACCCCACCCCAACCCCCAGGATGCCAGTTGAGGGAACACAGAGCTTCCTGCCTTTCTTTCCCAAATACCTTAGGCTCACCACTCTTTCTTTCACCATCATGTGTTCATATAGGTAAACCCAAAGGATTTGGACCCCAAATATGCTTATATCCAGGTGACCTATGTGACACCATTCTTTGAAGAAAAGGAAATAGAGGACCGGAAGACGGATTTTGAAATGCATCACAACATCAACCGCTTTGTGTTTGAGACACCCTTCACGCTGTCGGGCAAGAAGCACGGTGGCGTGGAGGAGCAGTGCAAGCGCAGGACCATCCTGACAAGTAGGTGCAGCCCGCCCAGGGGCCGTGCAGGCCCTTCACAGGGATGGAGAAGTTAAAATCAGCACATTTCACTCTGGCAGACAAGTGCCCCGAATCTGCCACCGTGGGCGTTTGCCTGGAAGAGTAGATTTCCCCTTCCTTACAATCTGTCAAGAAGGACACCCCTGAGAAGTCACCCAGAAGAGAAATTGTCAGTAGTTACTTTACTAAGCCCTTCCCTGTAGAGCTTAGTCACAAAGGTCATGGTGTCCGTGTCTTGGGAAGGCCACTCTTCTCTCTCCCTGAATCTACCCTCAGTTAATTCAAGATTAGAAGCTCTCAGAATTGTGTACTTTGGAGCAAGATCCTAAGTCGCTCTGGAAGTGTGGTTCCTCATCTGTAAAATGAGTGCAAAGGATGGTCACCATCTCTTTCAGTACCGTCTAAATCTATTCTGTGAGCTAGTCAACAAACTTTCAGCAAGTGCCTACTACATGTCGGGTACTCTACTGGCAATTCAAAGAAATAAAACACGACTCTTGCCCTCAAGATGCTCCCAGTCTGGTAGACGAAAGAGCCAAGTAAAGCAAGAATTTCAGGCGAGCACAGCGTGAGAAATGAAATGGGGGCACAGGAGAGGGACTCCTAAGGTAGACTGAGGGGAAAGATGAGCGAAGATATTCTGGACGAGTGATACCTAAGCTGTGTGAGAGATGAGCAATCCTGGATTATGCAGCAGGCAGGCAAATAGCAGTGACATCCAAACTAGGGGGAATATTCTCCTTCAGTAAACTTTTCCAGAACTTTTCTAATAAAAAAATCTAAAACAAAGCTACTATAACATAGGCCATTCAGTATTTATTTAAGCATTCTTTATTGTGGCTTAGGGGAGTTTCTAGTTGAACTGCAAGTTGTGGTGGAAGCTATAATCTTTTCAGTGTTGAATGACTCAAAATCGAGGTTTTACTCCAGCCCTAAGAACGAGGACATGCCTAGGGAGGCGTGGAAGACAATGGCAGGCGAAGGTAGCTGGGGCAGAAGCTAAGAGGAGGGAGGGCACATGGCACACAGGATAAACAATAACTCATATACACAAAAACAAGCAGGACGAACGAGCTGTTTGCAAAAAAAAGCAATGGGGTGGTCTGTACCTTCAGGGGACCCCTGACTACACTCACCCTCAGCCTTTCCATTCTCTCGTGTTGCTCCTGCACAGCCAGCCACTTGTTTCCCTATGTGAAGAAGAGAATCCAAGTCATAAGCCAGTCGAGCACAGAACTGAATCCTATTGAAGTGGCAATCGACGAGATGTCCAAGAAAGTCTCTGAGCTCAACCAGCTCTGCACAATGGAAGAGGTGGACATGATCCGACTGCAGCTCAAACTCCAAGGAAGTGTCAGCGTGAAGGTGAGGGTTGCCGGGGCTGAGATGCACAAGTCCCATGGAACCTGGTACAACACACCTTGACATTTATTTTTTTACAAAGGATATAAGAGATGTTTTTCTGTGTGTGATACCATCCAGCACCTTTATCTGAGTCTTTAAAATTTTGTTTCATTGTAAATGCACATAAATGGTGCCAAACACCTAGAGATAAGCCTTTCTTAACTTTAGCTGAAAATAAAGTATCTTCTTCCTCAACCCTCCTTTCCTATCTTCTCTGGATAAGCTATGTTCTATATTCTAAATTCCAACAAATGAATTAAATAACGTGTCTCTCTTATAAATATCTGTCACTAAGAGCCTTATAAAACTATTCAAAAACACATATTTTTAGAATGTATATTAGTTCATAAAATGTGCCTCAATATTTATTTGGCTGCCAAGGTCCTGATAGGAAGCAGGTGGCCTGCTCACAGTGGGCGATTAAATGAAATACAATAGATAGACTATTTGCAAGTCTGAGCAATATTTACGGAAACTAACAAGGGTAGGCACAAGAGCTGGCAAGACTGAGGGGCTGCTACTCTTCCTAGGCCCGAAAAATGAGGAGAAAGAGGAATCATTGGAAGCAGAGAGAGAGCTGAGAGAGCCTGCTGATGACAGACAAACATATAGATAGACTTAGTCCCTGCTGGAGGACTGCCAGGAAGAAGCCTGGCGCTTACTTAATACCCTCCAGGGGTTGAAACCAGGGTGAGGCAAGTGTGGCACTCACCTTGGGCATAAAATTTAGGGGATGCATCAAACACTCAGTAATCATGATAAAATATTATAATGCAATATTTTTTAAAATAAAAAATAATGTCAAAAATTCATCATGAACAAAATGCTAACCTTTTTTTAAATTTTATTGTTTAATGTATTACAGATAGTAGTACATATGTCTCTTTTTTTCCCACTGACCTTCCCCTGGCCTCCCCTACTCCCCGCACTTGCCCTTGTCCCCTTGCCCCCAGTGTCTTTGGTCTGTTGGTTGTGCTTATATGCGTGTATACAAGTCCTTCGGTTGATCTCTTACTGCCCCCCCAACCCTCCCCTACCTTCCCGCTGTAGTTTGACAGTCTGTTTGATGCTTCTTTGCCTCTGTCTATTTTTGTTCAACAGTTTTTAATGTTCTTTATTATCCATAAATGAGTGAGATCACCTTTTAAATAAAGGCAGGCCAGTAACAGTATCACACAGAGCTATATTGGAGCCTGGTGCAAAAGGAAAAATCAGTAATGTTGATCCTGATATGGACCTGGCTGTCTTCTTCCCTGCCAACACCTTGTCTGTGTACCCCATGGCTGACTCAAAAATAATTAATAATAATAATAAATTTTTAAAAGCCAGGATCCAAGAGAACCATAGTTATACTCCAAATGGGACAACTTCCCTCAGCACATAGCTGAACAGAGGAAATTAGAGGTGGAAGCTGGAGAAGCAACAGAAAGCACCCAGCACTGTGTGCTCATTCCATCACACTGGCCATGCCTGGTGGCCATAGACATCTGCAGATGGCTCAAGTACAGCATTAGCTTCCTTCTCTTTCCCCTACTCCTTACAAGCTACACAGTCACTTTAAAACATTATAAGCACTAAGAAATATGGACTCCCTCACTAGTGTGAGCCTACTCTTGTGTGTGAGCATAGCATGATCAGGACCTGAGCATACATTCTGCAAATCTGATAATGCCACGTTGGGCCGGAATCTAAGCCAGACTGTCAAGTGGAATACTGTAGATAGTAGTTCCCAGGGAGGTGTGTACACCATCACTTCTGTGGAATGCCTTGTATTAATAGTTGCGTGTTTATTTTAATGCTAATAAAAAAAACTAGCACATCAGACATTGGATTTCACAGATGTTTAACTTTAATTTGTTTAAGTAAGTAAAAGGAAATCTAGTTTTCAAACAAATAATAGCTCGAGAGGGTAAAGGAAGGATAAATGGTGATGGAAGACTTGACTTGGGGTGGTAAACATACATACAATATACAGATGATGTAATAGAGAATTGTAACTCTAAACCCTAATAATTTTATTAACCAGTGTCACCCCAATAAATTCAATAAAAAGTAATAACAGTTAAAGCCATATTTGATATGGCAAACACATGAGATGGTGGGCAAGTAACTGAAGTTTGGGAAGGATGGCAGTGGCGTGTGGAGCTCAGATGTGTCCTATAGTAGCTGATTGACCAGTTGTGGGGGGCCGCCAATGAAACAGATAACAAATTAGCGAACTTCACGGTGATGTGAGAACTGGGGTCCCACAGGCTTGGTGCACAAGTGGCTACTCCTCCCAGCTGTGGAGCGGGCTCCTCTATGGAGGAAGTGGGCTCATCCTCAGCAAATTCTCTTCTCCCCAATAGGTTAATGCAGGGCCCATGGCCTATGCACGAGCTTTTCTTGAAGAAACCAAAGCAAAGAAATACCCTGACAACCAAGTAAAGCTTTTGAAGGAAATCTTCAGGTAAGCTCTTCTTTGTGGAATGTTCTTCCTTGGGATCCTTCAGACGAGGAGTCTTGAATTCCCCAGGAAGCCACCTGACCAACCTCCTTCTGGGTGGCAGAGTCTATCAGCAGCCTGGCTTTGAGTGGCCAGTCTCTGTGGCTGGTTGTTAATTTGCTTCTTGCTGTCGTTAAAGGCAATTTGCAGATGCGTGTGGGCAGGCCTTGGACGTGAATGAGCGCCTCATCAAGGAAGACCAGCTGGAGTACCAGGAAGAACTGCGGTCCCATTATAAGGACATGCTCAGCGAACTCTCCGTAATCATGAATGAGCAGGTGAGGCTTTCCTTAGGGTGGCCCATGCTGTTCATTCATCCAAAGTGTCCATTTTGACCCCAATGCCAGAAAGGGTCTCTTTTCTTGCTGCTGATGTCACTGTACCTTACGTGAGCACCATGCTGCTGACTTGTCCTCTCCCTCACGCACAAAGTCCCTTGCCTCAAAGCAGAGATCAGGTGAGAGGAAAAAGTCTAGAGAGAAAAAAGATGAGAACCCAGAAGATGCTTTTCATAGTCTTCAGAGATGTTTAATCAAGTCATATGAGCTGTTGGTTTTCTAGGGCAGATGGGCCCTATTAGACATCAAGAAACATTGGGTAACATTCCTGGTAGGGTTTGCTACGACTCCCTTTACCTCTGATTTTAAGACTTCTCACCTCCCCAGGCTGTGATGTGGAGTTCCACAGTTCTGCCACTAGGAGTCTCTGCACCATACTCAGGAAGAACACCAGGACTAAGAAAGACATGGCTTTTTAAAGTTAAGATTGCCCCTACAGAGGCAGGGCCTCCTATAGATGTGCAGAATTGGGATAAAACTCAATCCCCCACCCTACAAGCAAGTCATCCATGACTTCTGGCAGCTGTCCAGCATATAAAGCTATGCACAAAATGTGGACATTCGATATCACAGTAATTTTTGAGGTGCTGAGAGTCGGCCTTACACTCTACCTGACATCTCATCACTGTGGTCCCCTCCAGGAGTTAGATGTGTTCTTTACAGAATAATTAAGGGGGATAATTTGAACTAATCTCCAAATATTGCCTCATGCATAGTAGCCACTCATTAAATATTAGTTCCCTTTCTTTCCTTAAATGGTCTAACACCATCAACACTATTCAGGAAACACAAAATGAATCCTATACTTCTTTTATTCTAATTGCTTTTCTCATATATGCTTCTTTTTTCTTATTTTTTCTTAATTTCCATTTCCTTCTGCCCACATTTTAAACCCTCTATCAAAGCTGGAGAACAACGTGGTTAATTGACTTATGTTAGAGAGAATTAATCTCTGTGGACAGGATTCTTAGAGGAGGGAATATTGGTTTGGGATTCTTTAGAAGCTGGTGGAATTAAATGTTCAGGAGTGATGCTTTGATAGCCTGGGGAACTCATAAATCTGAGAGTGAAACAGAAAGAACAATGGATCTGAAAGTTTAAAAAAAAGTAGTGAAGAAATGCTTGCTTCCAACTGTAAATTGCATCTGACCTTGAAACTTTGAGCAAAAATGCTTTTCTCTTTTTTCCCTGGCAGCTCTGTTGCAGTCCGTGTTTATACAACTTCTGTTCCTCTGTGTCTAGTATTTCCCTCAGTACTGTAAGCAAAAGTGGTATGTTTTTCTTTCCTTATGTCTACTCTGTCTTTTGTGGCCTTCTGGTCTACCTATCACTTTCTAACTGTTCATTTTTCCCTGACAATCCATAGTGGCTAGTGTTCTCGAGGTTTTTCATTTAATTAGAACAACTTTATTTCCATTGAGAGGTAGGTGAATATGGGAGGGGGAGCCTACTAATTAAAGCTAAAATTAACAACTTGACTTTTAAAAACAAAATTCATTATTCACCAACTTTTTAAAATATTTGAGCTCACTTATATCCAAAACAAAGACTCACTATACTCCAAAGTGCTAAAACAAAAAGACAAAAAAAAAAAAAAACTAGAACCAGGTGATTAAGGGGTGGGGAGAGAAATTTAATTGATTTTCCAGAAAACCTTTGCAAAAAGAAGCAAAATTTAATTTCATGCTTCCTTCAAGCTGATGCAAAGAAAAGAAACTGACGGATTGAATAGGTCCTGTTATTCAGTAAACAAAATAGATCTTTCAGCAGGAAAGATTAACTTTCTCCTGGTCTAGAGCTTCTATGGGGATTTGTCCATAGGTTTTATATCTGGGACAATGACCACAAAATACATGATATCTTCAGAAAAAGTTCTCCTTAGAAAATGACTTACTCTATTATATGGCCATTCCACATTTCCACCTTAGATTAAAATAAGGACAAAATACTAACTTCTAACTCTGGAGAGGAGATTCCTAATGGTGGGACTATTTAATTGATCATTACAAATCATAAGTACAAATTATCCATAGCAAACTGTGTTATTTAGAGCAAAAAAAACCTATTTTCATGATAACCATTGATAAGTGCTTTGAGTTGGTTGTAATGAACAATTTCCTGAAATCAGAAATAGTTAAAAAAAAAAAAAAAGATAAAGGTCTGTAAAGTCTATAGTATTTTTAAATATTATATATTTGTTTCAGTTTATGTTTATAACAAAAAATTGTTTGATGCTTTTCTCAGGGGTGTGTGTGTGTGTGTGTGTGTGTGTTTTTAATGAAAATGCATCAGACCATGTTTGGGTTTGAACTCTAGTGGAGGGAAGGGTAGGCAAATCTTAGCAAATCCTGTAATGTAGAAATGAACCATAATCTATAATGCATGTGTACCTTCATGTACCTATATATTCATGTAGATATTCTGGAAACAGGTACATATATAAATACAGTGAAGAGTAATTCTACCACTGAACTTTTAAAAATAGAAACATAATTAGAATGGATGCAGACACAGAAATACAAAAATATAAATAGAATTAATTATGCAGTTCACTTCAAGAGTGTCCAGCAAAGTCTTAGCTGAAAGGGCAGCCTGAAGTCATCAACTTAGTGCAAGAACATTTACTGTAAGGGAAGAGATGGAACTGGATGAAGTGGGCACTATTGTGCAAACATGTTGAGGTGAAGCGGCTTGAGTTATCAAAGTGACAGACAGGCAATAATTACCCTTATAGACAGCCAGAATGCCACACTATTTACAAATATCCAAAAAGCTTAAAACCCTCCTTCTATGAAGCCATAGTAGTACATATAGGTATCTGAAAGAAACATGAATAGAAGATGCTCATTTGGAGTCTGTTTCAACATTCAGAAGAATGGCAGCACAGTGAAGTCAATGGTGGTAATGGATATTAAATATAAAATACAGAGAAAAGAACAGATCTGCTGTATGATGGTGCCAAGTGGGTGAGATGCAAAGGCATATTGCTCTCAGAGTTTGACATCCTCTTTGGAAACATTATTTGCCAAATTATTTAAGTAAAACTGTGACATTGAACATAAGGACAATGCATTGGTAGTAGAGAATTCTGGTGCTCTGTGCGGACAGAAGTGGCAATTCTATCTTGGAAGAGCAATAAAACTAAAGCATAATAATATGTGGAGTTGGTGGGGAAATCTCCATAACTAGAAACTTAAAATATTCATTATCTCTTTTGTACAGAGATACATTTTAGAAGTTTCTGAGGATTTCATTGTTGTTATTGTGATTACATGTCATAATTTGAACAAATGTAACAGGAAAGTATTATTTAGATATATTAACATTATTTTCAAAAGTGTATTTTTCTCATATTTCCATTAACACACTTAAATGAGGTTTCAGATGTCTCTCTGTTTTGGTATATGTCAATAATTTAAATGATAAACTTTTAGAATGAAATAAAATTCTGGAATTACTCAGATACATTCGTAAGGTTTACCCAGACATTTCGTAATTTATATTTGATAGTTGAAGAATATTGTGATGGTACTTTAAGTCTTACCAAAATGGCTATGACATGGACTTGAGAAAAAAAAGTCTTCAGATCTATGTTGATCAGTGCATTTTCAAAATTTGCAGATTTCCAGGGGGAAAAAAATAAAATCACTTTCCTGGGTTTTAATTTTGTCTGTGAAAATACTAACATGAACGTATCTATTGTGTTCCCTTGTCGTGCTGTGTGTTGTCCTGTCTTAAGATTATGTGCAGGGACGAGTCATCAAAATGCGGAGTGGAGCGAACCTTTTCTCGAATACTTAGCAAGAGGACCCCAGTTCTGCCCACGGTCTCCATCTCAGCTAGTGCGGACGTGTGAGCAAAGGTCTGCAGCATCAGACGCACCTCTAAAGGGACTTTCTGAACTTGCAGCTAATCTCGGGGAAGAGAAGATAGATTTAATTTATTTGAAGTTTTTATGTTAATATTTTTTTACCTCGCTAGCTTAAGAATTTTGCCAGTCTCTGAATTTGCACATTTCGTATGATTCTTTTTCCTTTGAGCAGCGTTAAACAAGCCAAGCTGAATATTTGCCATTCCAATGAATGTGCAGCTCAAAAGCAAACCCTAAGTTTGCTGTCAGTTATAATATGTTCAATACCAAGTCCTAGGACACATATTTTAAAGGTCAAAGTGAATGTTTTTGTAACATTTAAGCATATTTCAAATGTAAATAGGAGATTGTAAAATATATGGTTTTTACCAAAATTAAAAGAACCTTTTTGGTTGATACTTATGATGTGCTAAAAATTATATGGATAACATTTCAGATACCATTATATTAAAATATTTGTGTATGTGTACAAAAGTGTTGATAAATACTAATCTTTAAAGTTTGTGGAGTTCCTTTATTTGTAATATATGTGCTCTTAAATGCAATAGGCTGTGAAATTATGGAAGTATTTTGTTGTTAATAGAAATAAAAATACAGTTCCTTTGCATTTGGTTCTCTCATGAAGAGTGGGTGGGTCTCTATTAAAAGTAGTTCATTGGACCAGGCATGTACTAAATGCGACCCTACATTCACTACTTATGATGCCTTACCTAGGAACATGAAAAAGACTCGGACTTCAGCAAGGCAGTTCTTCCAAAAAGATCAACTAGACAGGCCAGGGGTTTTCAAACCTAGAGGATTAGCAGACTGATGTGGAGAAGATATAATGAATCAGAATCTCAAGGGTTGTGTAATTACTAAGGTTATTCACAAATACCCCATCTCTACATTCTGCAAATGTGTGGTAGGATTGCACTTTCCTTCCCCTTTTGAAGTTAGACTTGACCATGGGGCTTGCTTTAACCACTGGAAGGTGAGCAGAAATGGAATGTATCCTTTTCAGGCAGAAACTTAGAAGCTAGAAAGTTGTTCTGCCCAATCTCTTCTCTGATGCAGTCATCTTGAAGCACATGGATTGGAGCCTCAGTGACACACACATACACACACACACACACACACACACACACACACACACACAACCAGTCCCTACTAACCTTGTTGGACATAGAGTCTTAATGAGAAATACATTTTGTTGTGTTAAGGTGCCTGAGATTCCAGGATTGTCTGTTATTGCAGCATTATGAGCTTATCCTGGCTGATAAGTACTTTTCTCAAAATCGTGATTGATATACAGCCAGGTTTGGGAACTACTAACACATTCCACCTCCCTCCCCCAGCCGCCTGTCTCCCCAGCCAACAGGCACAGCAGTAGTTCTGAACAAAGCTGCCTGAAGATGCAGAAGGTAAACTCAGGAGTGTCTTCATATTCACCCCACCAGCCACTGCAAAGGCCCAACTTTTAATAAGGAGACTAGCTGAGTTCATCTTTCTGCTACTTAAATTTAGAGGACAAGGCCTAGAAGACATTGAAATACTGAATATACTGAAGTGATCAAATATAATTTAGGTGAGAACTCTGATCCAAGATTCATGTAACTTTTCTCAAATACAGCTCACTGCTTTATTATACACACACACACACACACACACACACTGACCTCTGGCAAGTTTAATTATGGAATGCATGCTTATAACCACTGTGCTACATGCTTTCAAGCTGACCTCTAGATCAAAGCATTGCCTCGGCTTTATTCTGGCTCCAGCTTGGTTTCTTACTGCTTGGGTCAGCATCTTAGTTCTGCCCTTTCTATTTTCTCATTTGGATTTTTGGGATTGTCTAGGCATGATTGTTGTCCCATGAACCCAAGAAGAGTCTGCCTCTGCTATAGTTGCCCACCCAATTCTTACCTCTAGGCTCTAGGCTCAAGTCTTCATGCCCATCCCAACCCCTGGCCTATAGACAGTGTCAGCAATGGGTTGCCTGTCCAAATCTGAAAATAAAAATAGATGTGTGGGTACTTTGCAGAAGGGTGTACATGGCATGTGTTAGTTTAGCAATATGAGCAACTCACTCTGTCTTCCCACATCATTCCAAAACAATCAGGATCTAATTCTCCTGATTCTCAGATGACATTCAAAGTCTGATGATTACTGAGAGAACCTCATGTGTATAAGGCCAATAAAAGAAGTTTAAAATCATGAACAAATTTACATGGGATCCTGAATTTTTTAAAAGTGTAAAAAGGAGTTTAAGGAGTGGTAAGAGTTAGCATCTGAGAGCCCCCTTGGCTTGTGTCTTGAGACTTAATGAGAAAAATCCATAGTCTACTTAGAGAACACAGTCTCATCTTGACCAGGAGTTCATTTGCCTGAGATGGAACATGGTAAGTGTAGACTCACCAATGGGCACATGAGAGGAGCAGCTATGAGAAGAAGGTAGATAAGGATAAGAAGAAGAACATGTTTGGATTTATAACATGGTTGCTTTAAAAGTTCCAGGCGAATTATGGAGATGGGGAGATGTTATAAAAAAAAGGAAATGCCCATGAAAGTTCTAACCTCCTTTGTGTTTCCCTTGCCTCTTGATATCCCTGTAGCAAATGCATGCAGTTACAGATGGAAGGTAAGATAAGACTAATTAGATGGAGACATTGTAAATCATAAGTCTCATGACAGACACTACAGTAAGCACATAAAGTTGTTCTTAGAGGGATATGGAGTGAGAGATAGATCAAAACATGCCCAACTGGGGTTCATGAAGGTCATCCGAAGAAGATAATGGTGATTGAACTTGAGTAATTAAGCAAAGGTTTCTTTTAAATAAAACTAATGTCAATGATTCTCCAAGGGAATCTACTTGCAATTTTCTAACATCATTAATATTAATACCCAACTATCAAGCCATTGTTTCTTGGATGTATTCCTAATGTATAAAGGATTTTACTTTCAAAGCTGATGGCTTTACTTGTAGTTCTTCAAAAGCACCCCATAACTATAACTCTAAATCCAGGGTAGGTAGAGTTTTTAACTTATAAACAAGATCATGGCATTTACAGGACATTAAGTTGAACAGGATATTTTATTGGCCATAATGTCCCATTGATTGAGGAAGTTTGTTTCATGATATTTGAATGGAGTTTAGTGAGTTACTTTGGATTTCTAAGGGACTGGTCTTCTGCAATATTATTTTTTCCCTTTGGATGAACAATTTTTAAAGTAATAAAGAATAATAGTAAAGTTCTAGAAATCAGGTTAACAAAAAAAATGGAATCTTTACTTTATAACAAAAGTCAAGTAAAAGGAAAATCCGGACTGAAAGGCTCTGGAGTGTTCTACAAAAATATCTACAAGCAGCAACCCACGAGTGGTTTCCACTTTTCAGTCCCTCCCTCCTCAACAGCTGAGCAAAAAAAGACATGGATTCCCCCATGTTTGTTCAATTGGTTATTCTTAGGCTGAGGGATTTGGTAAGTGTGTGACCCCCTTACTTTGCCGTTCACATTTAGAAGGGCTGAAAATTGGAGTCCTTCCCAGAAAGAAACAGTTTCCATAGGACTTTAAACCCAAACGTTGCAGGTGATGATGCAAAACAGTCTTTACTCTTCCTTTAAAGACACTTTAGATATTTGTAGTTACTACTGGAAAAACTGAGAAAGGCCAGTAATAGGTTTTTTAAAACTGACATTCATTGACTTCTATAGTATAACCTGGGAGGAGAGCAGTTTCATTTCCTACCTGATTGTTGGTCCTGCTTGGAATGAGTCAGAGCCCCAAGAGGGGATGGATAGCTGCCACACCCCAGAAATGGGGATTTCCAGACACCATACATTTGGCAAGAATGAAATGGGATGTTTTAAAAATGCATAGAACACAAATGAATCTAGCGCAGCAAAGCAAGCCAATACTTCCCTGACTCCCAGGCACATCACCAGCCCTGGGAAGGCTGAGGTTTCCCATTTGCAGAAGGTCCCATACAATGAGGCATCTGTTTGTTTCTGAAGGATGTCATGGCAACATTATTTTACACATCTCAGAATGGCTTCCATTTGACTCTATTCATATGTACATCATTAAAGTGTGGATTTTCAAATCAAGTTGTCAATAAGATAAAAAGACACACTAAATTTGAATAACAGGTTTTAATATTTGAACCACTGTTGACTTTTTTCACTCATCAAACTTGCAGCTTTTCTACTTTCAACAAAATGAGAAAGGAGAGCAACTTCATCGGAATTAGCAACTTCTTGATGACATGCCCTTTGAAGTCTAAATGTTAATATATTTTTTAAATATTAGGAAGTAACATTTTCCTTGTCAGAATTCCCCACTTATGTTTTCTGTATTGTGATATCTTGACATCTGAATATGCAATTAAGTCAGATCTGGAAGATTTCTATAGAAGTGCTTTGCCAAGGATCAGTAACAAACACCTTCTCTGGGTTTCACACAGCTAAGATGCTACATGGTTCAAGAATGTGGAAAGAGAAATTCATAGAGGCAGAGATAAAACAAATAGGTGAATCTAAGAATGCAACTCTTTCAAGGCAAAGCTTGCATCTTGTGTGCCTTTGTATTCCAGAGATCTAACAAATTGTCTGGCACAGAGAAGGGTCCCCATCAACACTGCTGGACATATGGGTGAATGAACAAATAAGTAACCCAAACAAACTATCAAGGTTAGACTTCCTTGATCAATTTCATATTAACCAATTACTCTTTGCTTTTCCTACTTGTATCATTAAATATGGAAAGTATTAAAATGGAATGTCCCTTTGGCTGTTAGCATGGGCTCTGGGGAAGGTAGAGAACCCCAGTTATACCACTAATGTGATGTTGAGTGAGAATTTTCACTGGGTTTCATCATCTGTAAAATGGCAAAAATAAATACATTTATTCATGGGGATTGTTAAAAGGATTAAGTAAAATAAAGAACAGAAAGTACTCAGCACACAGCCTGGCAACAATAGCCCTCAATAGCTGTGAGCTATAACTGCTAATATTACATCAAACAAATAGAATCCACTTGAGAAGTTGGGGTTATGACTTTAAATTATTCTTAATACTATTTATTAAAAGAATGGTTAAATTAAGTAATGCATAAACTAAAAAATGGGTAATTCCATGATCTTGAATGAATTCCTCAAGCAAGTTGGAGGCCCTAGGGGGCTTCCCTTTCTCAAAGACTGCTGGCCTAGTGCACACTACCCTGTAGGTGCTCAGTAAGTGGTGTTAAAAGTGCACAAATACTACTTTTTACTTGCATATATCCCTAAAAAATGATGTTACCCACTGGCTTGGCTTGAGATAAACCCTCTGAAATTGTCCATAAAAAGACGAAAGTGAAATTAATCACTGGCAGAGAAAATGAATACAGAAAAACAGTTGTTTGCGCAAAGATGTTTCTCTTTTTAATTAGTGCTGTCAAAAATAATTTAGCATAACCCTAGCCAACTCAGTGGTTAGAGTGTGGGCCTGTAGACTGAAGGTCGAGGGTTCAATTCCAGTCAATGGCATATACCTCGGTTGCAGGCTCGTTCCCCGGCTCCTTGTCGGGGGCAACCAGTCAATGTGTCTCTCCCATATCAGTTTCTCTCTTTCTGTCTCGCTCTCTTCCTTCCACTCTCTCTAAAAATCAATGGGAAAAATATTCTGGGGTGAGGAGTAACAAGATAATAATAATTTAGCATAGAATTTGCCTTCTGTGTTAGAGAATTTGATCTTCCTGAGTGACAGAAAAACAGTAGGAAGATGTGAGGTTTGATAGTATTAAAAAGTGCTCAGAAGCTACGGAAAAACAAGAGGACTAATGTGAAACCCTGTCCTCCTGAGTGTTCAGAAATTGAGACTGACAGACCATTGAATTGATTAATGTTCTCAAGAATCATTTACTATCATTAACACCAAAAAAACTGACTCAAAATATAGCATCGAATTAAATCGACAGCTTTTCAGAGCAATGCTGTAAAGTAATTAAGTAGACATACACATAAGTAGACAGATATTATTGTGAAAAAAATGTAAAACACAATTCAAATAGAGAAGGTGAGGACATAGGGAAATGAGAGTAAAGGAAACTGTTCATTTTCTAGTTTATTCTGAAAGCTGACAGGTGTGCATGTGCACACACACACATACACACATAGACATGCATGCACACACATAAAGAATACCGTAATTTTGACTGCAAAGCAAAAACTTTGGCAAATCACAATGAGTGAAAAATAGAAGTGAATATTAAAATTACAAACTGCTTTAATCTCATTAGCTCAAATTAGTGGTTCTCAAAGTGTGGTCTTCAGCATCTCTCTCCTAGTAGCAGCATCAGCGTCACTTTGGAACTTGTTAAGAATGCTCAGGTCCCATCCAGACTCAGAGAATCATGAACTTTGAGGGAGGGGACAACAAGTTGTGTTTTTCCAAGCCATCCATGTGATTCCGACTCACCATGAAATTTGAAAACCAGTGACCTAGATCATATGTCCATCCTCAGACCCATCACAGTGCATAAAAATCAGGCCTGGAACTGTAGGGTGGGTCAGTAACAACAGAATCATCTAAACCAGTGGGGCAGGGCCTGAGAATGTCCATTTCTAGCAAGTTTCCAAATAATGTTGATGATGCTGGTCTGGGGAACACATTTTGAGAATCACTGATCTAGGTTAGGAGTGCAAAACAGGAGTGGCTAATTGGAAAATCAATATTCTATTGACAAAAGAAGGAAACAAAGGAAGAAGGATGCTAGGCAGGGGGCAAATGTCAATCCCAGCTGCTTGGAAGAGATCAGACAACCACCAATTTCCTCCAACAATTCTGCAGAAGCAGGAGAATCTGGAGCCAAAAAGAGAATTCTCATCTGTCTTTTAGTTTATAAAATTGATTGAGACATGAACTGATTTTTCCGTCCCTTCATTTTGTTGAAATTCAATACAGATCTGAGGAATCCAATCAAAAACAGCAGTTTTTGGCTAGAGAGCCGTGTATCATTTCAAATGTGATGTGAGTTGTCACACAAATCTTTCTCAGTACAATTCACTGAAGATAAATATAGTGCTTAAGGAGACAGTGCCTATCTGTCAAACAATTGAGTCATTTTGATCCATTCTAGTGAAACCGAGAAAACAGCCTCTAGTTTGAAGTGATCCAGGATACACAATACAATCACAGACCGTGCTTATTGCTTCTGTTTTTAATCTATTCTTGCAGTCTGGAATCAAAGAATTGTAAACCTCAAAGAGCCTGAGAGATCATCCAGTCCATATATTGCAAACCACCATTGATGGCCCACATTCTGCCCAGACATGTGTGTCCTGCGCAACAGTGTTCTTCTTTTAATGAAAGTGATTGCCATCTTTAAAGTTTTTTAACTTTGCCTGACAAGTGTGAAGGTCTAGCAATACATGACGTGCACAGATGTCTGCTCTCTTGTAGTAAAGGAAGTCAGAGCTGAATGCTAGCTCCCTGCTTTTGAAGGACTGAGTACCCCCACTCCCCAGTTTGTTTCACAACCAGCCTGCTTCATTCATTTCCAGGGCGTGCCTGGGTCCTATAAATATGTAGGTTTGCTACCTCTCATCTGGACAAACTCCCCTGCTTTAGCAAGGAGGACACTGAGGTTCATGGTGGTGACCAACTTTAATTCACATTATCTCTTTAGTGACAGAGAATTGTCAGTCAAACACATTGAACACAATGCTAAGTGAAACAAAAGACTACATTCTTTTATTTTTTTGACACTTTTTTCTTTATTGATTAAGGTATTACATATGTGTCTTTATCCCCTCATTGCCCCCCCACTCATGCCCTCACCCCCCTATTTTCTGTGTCCATTGGTTAGGTTTATATGCATGCATGCAAGTCCTTTGGTTGACTCTTCCCCTTACCCCCACCCTCCCCTACCTTCCGTCTGAGGTTTAACTGTCTGATCAATGCTTCTCTGTCTCTGGATCTATTTTTGTTCATCAGTTTATGTTGTTCATTATATTCCACAAATGAGTGAGATCATGTGATATTTGTCTTTCTCTGACTGGCTTATTTCGCTTAGCATAATGCTCTCCAGTTCCATCCATGCTGTTGCAAATGGTAAGAATTCCTTCTCTTTTACCACAGTGTAGTATTCCATTGTATAGATGTCCCACAGGTTTTTAATCCACTCATCTGCGGATGGGCACTTAGCCTGTTTCCAAATCTTAGCTATGGTAAATTGTGCTGCTATGAACATAGGGGTGCATATATCCTTTCTGATTGGTGTTTCTAGTTTCTTGGGATATATTTCTAGAAGAGACCACATCCTTTTATATAAGATGTACAGAATATGAAAATTTAGAGACAGTAAGTAGATCAATGATTGTCTCAGGGAGAGAGGGAGGAGAGCATGTAGAGTGACTGCTAAAGAATAAAGTGTTTCTTTTTGTACTGAGGAAAAATTTCTAGAATTAGATAATGATGATGATGTTGTCTGTACATCCTTGTGAATGAATGAGAAGGCTTTGAACACATCTGAGATAGGACCAAAAGGGTCATTGGCCATCCTTTGTTGAAGGACAACATTACCCTTAATTTTTAAGCCTTTTCATGAAAAAGCTATACACATACAATAGTCACATCAAAAGAAGAATAAGAAAGAGGCTGTTAGGAAAAGATTAAAGTGCCTTTTCAATAGTGAAGAGCAGCAGAGAACATCTTAAAGATTAGAATATAACACATTTTCTAAATGCTCATATTTGTGAACTATTTGCATTTGCAATTAGCTAAATGTGCCTCACTTCTTAATTGTTCTCTGCATTTATTTTTAAAAGAAAATCCGAAAAAAGAAAAGTAAGAGCCCAGCCGGATTCCCTACTTCTGGGTCACTTTATCACTAGCCAATATTTCCAAACTATTGCCTTTAGATTAATCATTTCACTTGAGTTACGTTTTTAAAAAAAAAGCAAGACTAAAAATTCAGGATAATACTATCCTGCCAAGAAATTTTTTTAAAAGAAAGAATAGAGCATCCAAAAGGTCAACTACAAAAAAAAACAATAGTAATTTGATTGACTATTTAGTTAAAAATAAATGGGGAAAATGGTAATGGCAACCTAAATACGGAATCTTTAATGGAAACAAAGAAACAGACACTTATTGGCATCCTTTAGTTCTTCTGACAAGCCCACTTTTCTGATACATTGCTATGTAGCAACCTATTAAAAATCACAAATGAGGGTCATGTCTCTGAATACAGTAATACATTTTCCTGCTTCAGTCACAAAAGCCTAGAGTTGAAGCCCTCCTTAGTGCTGCTTTAATAGATGAATGGCTATCAAATAAAACAGATGGCCATTTGTTTAATTTGTAGGCATCTCCAGAGACCAATAATTTGAATGGAACAAAAACAAGAATAAGCTTAAATATTTGATAGAAAATATTTTTAGCAAAATCACAAATGCAACCAAAGACAGTATACTTTGCCTGTTAGTTTTATTTTATTTCATTTTTTCCATTACCATTTTACTTTGATTGTTTATTAGCTTCAACCTGGATGTTTCTACACTCATTGAACCAAATCTAATATAAAACCCACTGAACCAAATTTGATATAAATCTTATGTAAAAAGTAGACCAGAAATGAATCAAAATCCAACCATATTTCCATTGAGTTATAACCCTGGCAAGGTCAGAAAGAGAACTCAGCCCCTTCACATCAATGTGTATAACAGCCTCATAGTCCAACGACTTCCTGTAAACCCATTTCCATGGGCTGGCATGTAAACTGTTGCTGTGAATAGTCCTCCATTATGGCCGTGGAGATGAGGAATGGAAGAGGTCAGGGGAACCCTATTTCAAGACCTCTGACCCAGCCAGACTGCATAAAACCACATGCCAATGACTTTACAGAGATTCCATCCAGAGTCAGCTACTCACATCGTTTGCACTTTACACGCCTACAGAACCAGCCACGGGACCCATTTGTAAGGACACCAGCCATTCTGGGAAGAACTGACTGGGCAGGCATTCTTCGTTCTCCTTCTACTGGCAGAGTACCTTCTATTTATTTTTAAAATATATTCAGAGAAAATTACTATTCATTCCCTTCTTTGCCAAACCCGCTCTAATAGTATGAGGAACAATGAAGGTTCTTTGTTCTAATACAATGGCACTAAGTCAAAATAGCACAGTTTATTTTGAACAATCTCTAGCACAAAATAATGAGAACAGAAAGTGATAGTGCATTTATTCTCCTCTTCGGAATAAGACTTTCCTATCACCACACACATCACAAATTTCAGTGAGACATTTCATCCTCTGATAAATCAAAGGATGTTTTGCCCCTTAACATAACAGACACAGTAAATGATATTTCTTGAAAATGAAATTGGTTTTGCTACCATAAGCAACACAGGCACCTAGAAAGCAGGACCCTTCCAGACAGGTTATAACAAGACCATTGTTGTCAATCTTGGAACTGAAATTATCTTACTAAAAGATGACCAGTAGAAGAAAGTCCTTATATGACATTACATAGTAATGGATTAAAAAAATACTTTCTCATAAATTATTCTGTCTCCTCATACTTATTACCAGATATTTAATGTCTGTTTTAACCCATGCTCTGTCCAATATCCAAAAGATATTTTTAAAACTTAAAAGCCAAATTTTGTATGGTCTGCAAGGCCTTTCATAATTCAGCTGAATTTTTGTGGGGCCCTTACCTTCTCATCCATTATGTATTTATTTGGTTTGTCTCCCTTATTAAGGAATGAAACCTGTCTGTCTCCAGTGCACAGTATAGTATATTAGATAGATGGATGCTTAATAAGTAATTTGCTGAATATATGAATGAAAAAGTGAATGAATTGCTTTAATATCTCAAAGAGAATCACACAAACGAATACACACAGAGGTTTTCAGCCTGTGGTAAGAAACCTTTCAAGCTGTTGCTCCACTGAGTTAAGAACTTCAAATATGTGGTTCACATTAAGCAAAGCTACTCGGTATCCCATCAGCCTGGATTTAAAAACACTGAATGAGCAGGGTAAGTGATGTCACCCCTTTGGAAAGAGAACCACAGAATCAACCCAACCGTGGTATTTACTGGCACTTGTGACATGTCTTAACTGAATCCCTCCATTTTAGCCAGCCAGTGAGAGATGGTGGAGAGAGGAGCTGAAGGGGATAAGGAGAGGGAGAGGGGGAGAGAGAAATTTCTTCTCCATGGGTGGCACCAACAACTGAAAATATTTACAGATTTTTCTGATTGAGCTGGTAAATGTTTCAGAAACTGGAGAAAATCAACTGAGAATTATACGCCTGTCTTGCCCATAAAAGTTTTCAGCATTTTCCAAATTCGTTGGGTAGATGTGCACTTAATCCTTTGTTGTCAGTGTGACATTCACACTTTCAACTTGATGTGCCCAGTCAGAGTCCTTTTGGTTCATCTTCTCCGGAGAATAAATCTCCAGTTTTATATATTTCTTAAAATATATTTTTATTGTTTTTAGAGAGGCAGGGAGAGAGAGAAAGAGAGAGAGAGAGAGAGAGAGAGAGAGAGAGAGAGAGAGAGAGAAACATCAATGGTGAGAGAATCATTGATTGGCTACCTCCTGCACGCCCCATATTGGGGATCGAGCCTGCAATCCAGGCATGTGCCCTGAATGAGAATGGAACCATGACCTCCTAGTTCATTGGTCAACGCTCAACCACTGAGCCACTCCAGCCAGGCTCCAGTTTTATATTAATATTTGAATAGGTCCACTGGGTGTATG
Organism: Myotis yumanensis; assembly: GCF_028538775.1. NCBI lineage: Eukaryota > Metazoa > Chordata > Mammalia > Chiroptera > Vespertilionidae > Myotis > Myotis yumanensis. Next base: position 26,081,182 of record NW_027223759.1, on the reverse strand, counting down.
ACGTGAGAAGGACCTGGGGAGGTAAGGTGTGACAGGGGCAGGCTTCTTGGTCAGTGAAGGGCTGTCCAAGGACTTGGCAATTGAGCAAAGCTGTGAACAAAGTGAGGGGGGTCATGGCCTGGTTGTTCTGATCCCCGTGGCACAGATGTGGCTCAACCCACTGCAAATGCCACAGTGGCATGGTGTGGGAGGACCCACATGCACCTCCCTTAAGAAAACTTTAGTGGGGAGCATTGATGTCTGACAGCCTAGCTGAGCTGCCACATTTCCAGATCTGCTGCATTTCATCTCTATGTGAGTCATAGAGAGATAGGAGAAAGAAAATACCTGGGGTATTGCAATCATTGCATGTGCATTTCTCTACTGCAGCATTCAGAACTATTTCACAATCTTGTAGTTGATAGATGACATTTAAAATCTCCAAAATTTATAGGGAACGCATACAACTTAACAAAAGGAAGATAAACAATCCAATCAAAAAATGGGCAAAGGACCTAAATAGACACTTTTCAAAAGTGGATATACAGAAGGCCAAGAGACATATGAAAAAATGTTCAAAGTCACTAATCATCTGAGAGATGCAAATCAGAATGACAATGAGGTACCATCTCACACCTGTCAGAATGACTATCATCAACAAATCAACAGATGAGAAGTGCTGGAGAGGATGTGAAGAAAAAGGAACCCTTGTGCACTGCTGGTGGGAATGCAGACTGGTACAGCCACTGTGGGAAACAGTATAGAGTTTCCTCAAAAAATTAAAAATGAAACTCCCATTTGACCCAGTAATCCCACTTCTAGGAATATATCCCAAGAAATAAGAAAGGATATATGCACCCCTATGTTCATTGCAACACAATTTACAATAGCTAAGATTTGAAAACAGCCTAAGTGCTCATCAGCAGATGAGTGGATTACAAAACCATGGTACATCTACGCAATGGAATACAACACTGCTGTAAAAAAAGAAAGAACTCTTACCATTCGCAACAGCATGGATGGGCCTGGAGAACATTATTCTAAATGAAATAAGCCAGTCGGAGAAGGATAAGTATCACATGATCTCACTTATTTGTGGAATATAATGAACAACATAAACTGATGAACAAAAAGAGATCCAGAGACATAGAAACAGATAATCAAACCTCAGAGGGAAGGAAAGGAGGGTGGGAGGGGAGGAGTAAGAGGTCAACCAAAGGACTTGTATGCATGCATATAAGCATAACCAATGGACACAGACAGTAGAGGGGTGAAGGCATGTGCTGGGGGGTAGGAGCAGCCGGGGAGAGATCAATGGGGGGGGGGGGAGGGGGGGGAGACATATGTAATACTCTCAACAATAAAGAATTTAAATTAAGAAAGAAAAGAAAAGTCAATGATTTACAATGATGGCTGGGAATTTTCATGAGCCCTTATAGATGTTATAGAATCTTATATTTAGTTAAACCCTCATTCACAAGTAAGGACAAAATAAAAGCCTGTCTATTTATACAAGCATAGTTTATATTCCCACCTACCTTCATTAAAAGAACGGGTAAAAAAGAATGCACTAAAACAAGAAGAAAGATGAACCCATGGGGAAAGACAGGGTAATCACAGAAACAGTCAAAGTATATTGTTAAATTTAATAATCCGATGACTGCAAAAAACAAAACCTGTTGTTCAAAACTAAATTCTAAATAACAATCAGCAAATAAGAAAGTTAATAATGTTAGGTCTTTTGGAAAGTCTAAGGAACTGGAAAGAATAGGCCTGCATTCCTTCAGGTCAAGTGCCTGGAGCTGAGTAGATGCTGAAGTCAGTATCTTCATTCATTTAATTTATCATTCTTCGATGCCCATATTTTATGAGTATGATTCAATGAATTAGTGACAGAGCAGAAGTTAGAAACTTAGGATCCAGGATCTTCTTGTCCATTATATCAGTGCAATTTTTTTTTTTTTTTTTGCACACATGCCAATCTTAAAGAGTCTTTGAAATTCTTATTCTCATTGGAAACTCACCTCGGGCAGTGGTAGCCTATCAGATGGTGGACATTCCTTTCCATACCTGTCTCCATGAAAGTCTCTTCTTGCATACAAAGCTAGCCAAACCAAGATCATCTCACATGTGACTGCACAGGGAAGAGGCTAATTTCTTTCATATGAGTTGACCTATGGCACCTTTAATTATTCCTCTCACAGGATGCTGTTCCCATAAAAAACTTATCTGCTCCTTCCTTCTCATGTGCCTGCTCTGCCACTGTGTGGTACTCAGATGTCAAAACAATGGTGAATTGGCAGACTGTCAAATCTGCTCCTGACTTTGGGTTCCTTGCAACACCAGATGCTTCCAGTCACCTGGGAAATCACTCTGACAATAGCTACATATCAAGCTCAAGGTCAAAGTGAATTCTCAGCAAATGCTGCAAAAATAGAAGTTTTCAGCCATTGTTTAAATAATTTATAACAGCAGGATGTATGCCTACTTGAAAAGTGAGAGGGAAGATTCCAAGTAAATGACATTTTTCTATTATGTCATAGAGGATAAGGAGTTGGGTAGCTTCACCCAGAAGGACATGTGTTTAAGTGACGATGATGCAGTCAAATCCCTGAGTTCTAATCTAATGTTGCTCGTCCTCTGTCACTGACCAAAACTGAAGGTTCTGACAGATAAAGAAGCAACATGTCAACCCTACACAGCATATTCAAGCAAGGGATGATTTTTTTTTGTCCAGAAAAAGGACATGCTGTGTCACCATTTATTTGAAGCAGATCAAAGGAAGGCATTTGGCACCAGCTCTCTGTTATCTAGGAAGCTAATGCAATCTCCTGTTTTAAAATTTTGCCCTCAGATGTAGGAAAAGCCAAAGACCTACTCTGTCACCACAGTGCCAACTCCTGCTGGAGGCTGGAGGCAGGAGGCTTACTCGCTACCTGATAGAGATGATGAGGGAAGTAGCTATGTGGACATCAGGGGCAAAAACACTCCATCACAGGGGAACCAGGACCAGGGTCCTAAAGCAGGAATGTGCCTGAGGTGTGTAAAGAATTGAGGAAACCAGTGTAACTGGGGCAGAGCAGAGTGGTGGAGCAAGGGGAAGTGGAGCATATGAAATAAGAACGGAGCCAAAGACAGGATCACATAAGACCTTGAAGATCTCTGTGCTCACTACCTTCTACTCCTGTTGAGCCGGAGGGTCACTGGAAGCTGCCATGTAGAGGACTAATATCCAAGTGCATTTAAGTATGTTTGCAATCACTAAGCATGCAAATCCATGTTTTCAACTGTCCATTTTATGAAATCTAAATACAGATCAAGTATTTCCAATGAAAATTTGGTGTCTGAATTGTGATGGGTTCTAAGTATAAAATGCACACTGGATTTTAAAGGTTAACATGGGAAAAACTGTAGAATATCTCATTTGCAATTTTTATATTTACTTGCATATAGAAATGGTAATATTCTGGGTATACTGTGTTAAATAAAATATGAAAATTAATTCAATATGTTTCTCTTACTTTTTAATGTGACTACTAGAAAATTTGTAATTGTATTATAAGGCTTACATTATACTTCTGCTGGACAGTACTACTTTGGAATAATTATTGTAAAACTTTAATATGCATAAGAACAACCTAAGGAGCTTCTTACCATGTGATTCACCAATTCACTGCAAGAGTCAAAACAGGTCTAGGGTTGATCCCAAGACCTACTTCTTAAGCAAGCACTCCCAGTGGATGCTGAGTGGTCTGAAGACCCCTGCTCTATAAAGAGAGCCCACAGTCTTGATTTTGCTAGTTTAAGATAAAGGCCCAAATCTTCATCAGAGAGTCATGGTGGAAATGGCCATACCTCATCTGCAAACCAACAACTACCTGCTCTACTATCCTTTGGTCTAGATCTCCAAACCAGTTTCTTGCTTGAATTACCTGTCAGCTATTGCCATGAACTTCAGGGGCTGAAATTACTTGCCAGATGGGACTCCCAGTCAACATTTCTCCCTCATTCTCATCTGACCCAATACTGTCTACTCCACTGAACCAGCCACTTCCCACAGCAGGGCTCTCTGAGCCCAGCCTATTCCTTTGTATAAGATATTCACATCTTTAAAAATATATTACAAACACCATCATTTACGTAAAATTTTACTAATTCTAAGCAGCTTTCACTTATATGTCGAGTGTCGAGTTTTAAAGTTATTAAGACAACTATTAAAGACTAAAACTAGATTGGTAAAAAATAATCCAGTTCTCACTGGCCATTTGACTTCATCAAAAGTCAAAAAGTCCCAAGCAAATGTATCTGTGTGTGCTCAAGTGTTCCCTATAAAATGGGCTAGATAAATACATACAATTGGCCCTCTGCATCCATGGGCTCCAAACCATGAATGGAAAACAATAGAGGTATTTATGAAAAAAATCCACATATAAGTGGACCCACACAGCTCAAACCAGTATTTTCAAGGGTCAACTGTATATCAAAAGCACCTAATTACTTTTAGACTCACTTTTTAGTAAGCACACGCTAAAATTTAAATATATGAAATAAATTTATATGACTAAAAATGGAATACTTTCTCCAACCATTTCTTCCACCTGCAGCTTTGATCAATCAACAAATATTCATTAAGAAAGGCAAAAACATCAATATACTTAGAAAACTATCACCATGAAAAATGTTCTAATCATTTTTACTCTATTGCAAAAGAACATTTATATTTAAACATTAATTGAATATCCAAACAGATACTTCTCTCTGAGCATCTATATATATAAAAGCCTAAGCAACCATCCAACCATCTGACCAGTAACAATGAAGCCCAATGACCACCAGGGGGCAGACACTCTAACCGGCAACCATGATGCACACTGACCACCAGGGGGCAGATGTTCAACGCAGGAGCTGCTGAGCTGCAGTGACTTGGCAGCTGTGGTTCTCAGGTGATGCACCCAGAACCAGAGAGGAGGGAGCCCAATTCCAGGGTGCATCACCCGAGAACTGCCCTCTCATAACATGGGACCCCTCGGGGGATGTCAGAGAGCTAGTTTCTGCCTGATCCCCGCAGGCCAGGCCAAGGGAACCTACTGATGCACAAATCCATGCACTGGGCCTCTAGTATACAATATAAGATTCATACTTCTCATTCCCAACAAAGAATTCTCTTTAGGAAATAGGTAATGAAAGCTGTTAACTAGTTTATGTCTTTCTCATTCAAGATTAATATTAAACCTGTATTTTCTTACATTCCCAAAATATCCTTGGGCAGCCTTTGTCCAGCCAAACACTCTTAAAACCAAAAGATAGCAAACTTACTGAAAAGTTATTATACCTTACTTGTCCTTATCTTGAGATATTTAAATATAATTATAAGCATTTTATTTAAATAATCTCACTGCAATTTATATGACCCCCTATGATTACTGTTACCCTTAATCAACTGGTGTCATATGAATAATTTACCCAAAAAGTACAGAATTATAACATATTTTATAGAGAAGATAAGGCATAATTCTTATGTTCCAGTCTTAATGTACTGGTGACAGTTGGTGATTCAATGAAACATCTGACCTCAGAAAGAGCAGCAGAGAAAAAAACTGAGTGGCTGGCAGGATGGCAAGTTCATGACAGAAACAAGAAACCCTGTTCCTCACTGGACATTTTGGAGCATTCTCTTCTCTTCAGACACAAAGCAATATTCTAGAACTGTGGATTGATATGAAATGTAAAATACAAAGCAAAGCTCTTTTCTGAAAAATAAAACCCAGAATGAATAAGTCATGGAAATCCTTTACCTTCCTTGGCAGCCCGATGCCCCAGGCGCTGAAAGATGGCCCAGAGAAGAATGACATCTATTGTTCAGGAAGGTTTATGGGTGGGATCAGCCTGTCCCACTGAGTAGATTGAGCATTTGGCTGGTGAGCAAAAGTTGACCTGTCTCCCCAGAGAAGCAAACCAGAGCAACCAGAGAAGAGGCCATGGAAGCTAACGTTCAGCTCATAAGAGTCATCCAGGAAATGCGGGCAGAGATCAACAAGCTGGAGAAAGAGAATCAAGCCCTCCGGATGAAACTGACCTCAAACAGTCAGAGAACCCCAGGCTCAGGGGGACATTCAGAGGATGAAAGGGAAGAGGAAGTCACAGACATTGGTAACCTAATAAAAGTGCCTGGACAATCTCCAGCAACACTTCACAATGTTATTTCCACTGATTCAGAACCAGATGCGCAGCAACACCAAGGTAAAGCTCTTCTGGGCTGTGCCCATCTTTGCAAATATCTCCTAAACAGTAGGTTTATTGTGCCTCTCAAATAACTGCATAATTTGGTGTTTACAGTGGCAAGTTTCACCCTTTTTCTACTGGTAGATGAACTTTGAATCCCGAGGCAAACGTTTCTTTAGCATCTTTAAGCAACATATTTTGGCAACATTAAAACTATTTTCATGTATTCCTGGAAAAATAAGAATGACAGGTTGGTGAGGTTCAGTCATGTTAAAAACAATGTGTTTTTTACTTCAAGCATTTAAATGCTACATAATAGAACACTGAGTGGGTATATGTCAAGAAGCATGCTCACTTACTAAGCTTGAATGCTATTGCACAACAGTTAAATGTATGAATATCAGTCAGACAAATATGGTTACCAATGATTGGTCACTCACTGGCCACTTGACTCATCTTTAATCTTCATTTTCTTCATTTGAAAATGTTATAGTACTAATAAATCAACAAACAACAAGTGTTGGCATGAATGTGGAGGAAAAGAAACCCTTGTGCACTGTTGATAGAGATGAAAATTGGTACAGTCACTGTGGAAGACAATATGGAGTTTCCTCAAAACATTTTTAAAAAACTACCTTATATCCCAGCAATTCTACTTCTGAGTATATATCATAAAAAAAACAAAACTCTAATTCTAAAAGATATGTATACACCCTATGTTCATTGCAGTGATATTTACAGTAGCCAAGATATTGAAGCAACCCAAGTGCACATCAATAGATGAGTGGATAAAAAAGTTGTGGTACATATGTACAATGAAATATTACTTGGCCATAAAAAAAATGAAGTCTTACCATTTGAAAAAACATGGATGGACCTAGAGGGTATTATGCTCAGTGAAATAAGTCAGACAGAGAAAGACAAATATCCTAAGATTTTACTTATATATGGAATCTAAAGAACAAAATAAATGAATAACCAAAATAGAAATAGACTTATAAATACAGAGAACAGACTAATAGTTGCCAGAAGGGAAGGGGGTTGGGAAGCTGGGTGAAAAAGGTGAAGGGATTAAGAAGTGCAAATTGATAATTACAAAATACAGTAGTCACAGGGATGTAAAGTACAGTACAGGTAATATAGCCAATAATATCTTAATAACTATTTATGGTGACAGGTAGGCACTTGAATTATCAGGGGGATCACTTCATAAATTATATAATTGTCTAATCACCATGCTGTACACCTGAAACTCATACAAAATAATATTAAATGTCAACTATAACTTAAAAATAAAATGAGATAATGTTATAGTGCCTATGTCACATGGTTGTGAGGATTAACTGCAATAATAGACCACATGCTTAGTATAGCATCTGACAAACACACAATAATTGGCAGATATTGTTGTTTATCCATGTTTTACATAATTCAACCTACTATACAAGTTGAAGACTTCAAGATGCAGGGTCAATATCTAAAATATTCTAAAAATAAAATCTCTCATCTTTTACTGGGAATAATTTTGACTGTGAAGACTATACATGAAGTCAGAAATCAGCAGAGCAAGAAAATACATCCTACATTTAAATTGTCAGTGCTTGCCTGCACACAGAATCCTATATAATAAAAGGGTAATATGCAAATTGACCCTAACTGTGGAAGGAACGGTCACTATGACACACACTGACCACCAGGGGGCAGACACTCAATGCAGGAGCTGCCCCCTATTGGTCAGTGCACTCCCACAAGGGGAGCTCTGCTCAGCCACAAACCAAGCTGACAGCTGCGAGCACAGCAGTGGTGGTGGGAGCCCCTCCCGCCTCCTCCGCAGGGCTAAGGATGTCCAACTGAGGCTTAGGGCATCCCCCGAGGGCTCCTGGGCTGCCAGAGGGATGTCTGACTAACAGCTTAGGCCCGATCCCCCAGGGAGTGAGCTTAAGCTGGCAAGTGGACATCACCTGAGGGGTCCCGGATTGTGAGAGGGCACAGGCTGGGCTGAGGGACCCTCCCCACTTCGAGTGCATGAATTTTCATGCATGGGGCCTCTAGTATTCAAATAAAATTGATATGCATAATTAAATATTCAATGCTGTCTTAATGCCATCTGCCAAAGGCTTTGGGCAATGCCATTTAGAACAACTTGGCAATGAGACATGCCATACTTACCAGCTGCTTTTCTCTGTTAGAGAAGTCTCTCTCTAGGATGATACTTGAGTATAAATTTTTAATAAGATATTTCCAACATTAGTCAAAATTCATACTTATAACTGAATCATAGAAATTTGATACTGGAAAGGGTCTTTAGAGGTCATCCCCTTATTTTACAGTTGTCGATATAAGACCCAGAGAGATCAAGCAACATGGACAATTCTCTTTTGAAAAGAGAATAACATAAACCTATTCTTTGAGAAGGGATAAGGTGAAATCACAAGTGTGAGTCTTACTTTAAGAAAGGAAACAATTAAAGAGGACCTGGAAGCAAATCACTTGAAACTGAAAAGGTCTTCTGTTTGTTCTATGATGTGTGTAGTGAGACAAAATGAGATTTGATGAGCAGGGAAAGTCTATTTCCCATCACTCAACTGAGGACACAGAGCTATGCTACAGCCCTGGGGCACAGCTGCTTGGTGAAATATATATATACTAGAGGCCCAGTGCATGGATTCGTGCACCGGTGGGGTCCCTCAGCGTGGCCTGCGGGGATCTGGCCAAAACCAGCAGTCCAATATCCCCCGAGGGATGTAGTAGTGAACAAAGCAGCAGGTGGCTGGGAAGGAGCCTGACCCCAGGCCGGCACCATGCCACTCCCGCTCATCCTGGCCCTACTGCACCTGCTGCCACTGCTCAGTAGGCTTGCTGCCCCTCTGCTGCCGTATCTGCTCACCCATCCTAGGGCGATACCAGTGCACCCATGACCGAGAAGCGCCAAGGCCAGTACCCAGTCAGTCCCAATGGGGGTCCTGATCCCAGTCCAGGTCTGCATAGGGGAGGGGCAAGCAGGGGGAGTGTCTATGGGAGAGGCTCATGCTGCCACAGCTGCACTCGCCTGGTACCCATTGGTCAGCTGAGCAGTGCTCCTGCTATGGGAGTGCACTGATTGCCAGGGGGCAGCTCCTGCATTGAGCGTCTGCCCCCTGGTGGTCAGTGCACGTCATATGACCAGTCGAACAGAGAGTCAAACAGTTGAATGGCCAAACGGTCACTTAGGCTTTTATATATATAGATGAATACAGAGCACAGGCTCAGAATGAATCTTTGTTAAATAATCATGAAAACACCTATAATGTGTATAACCCTTTGGTAGGTATGAAATTCAACCAGCACTTTCAGGGATGTTTCTCTCACCCCTCCTGCCCTGGGCAACCTCACTTTGGGACTATTAGTAAAGAGATAATTTGTGCGGTACATCTACACGATGGAATACTATGCTGCTGTAAAAAAGAAGGAACTCTTACCATTTGCAACGGCATGGATGGAACTGGAGAGCATTATGCTAAGTGAAATAAGCCAGTCAATGAAGGAAAAAATACCACATGATCTCACTCATTCATGGATAATAGAGACCATTATAAACTTTTGAACAATAATAGATACAGAGGCAGAACTGCCTCATACAGATTGTCAAACTGCAGCAGGAAGGCCGGGGAGGGTTGGGGGGCAGGAGGGTGGGGGGTAAGAGATCAACCGAAGGACTTGTATGCATGCATATAAGCATAACCAATGGACATAAGACACTGGGGGGTAGGGGAGGCCAGGGGATTGTCAAGGGCAGGGGAAAAAAAAGGACACATATGTAATACCCTTTGTAATACTTTAAGCAATAAAAAAAAAGAGATAATTTGCTACAAAAGAAGATAAAAGAAACTCTCTTTACAGGGAACCCTCATCATTGCTGGACCTCTGATTCTCTTCAATCTACTCATATCCTTTACTGCAAAAAAACTGCACTTGACATTGATCTTTAAAATTGTGCTAATGACTGCCATTGTGTGTTGAATATATTTTCCATCTTATTGACAAGAAACTAAAGGATACAGACTATTGTGACCCAGGGAGATGAACAAAGAGCCTATTTGCTAATCAGTCAAGCTGGAGTGTATGTAAGGATAAACATAAGTTGACTATCATCAGCATAATTTCCTCTGTTGTGTTTTTTTACCACTTGGTATAAAGAGATTGTTTCATAATCCTTTTAAACAGAAACATTTGTATTTGTCAATAGTCAGAAGCCTGTTTTTAGATAATTATGGAAGCTCTATAGCATAGCTAAAGAAAAGTATTTCAAGATCATTTATGAGCAGTATTTGGATTTAATCATCTCAGATAGATTTGAACTTAAATTTTCCCTGGACTCCTGCCTAAAATTTGATCTTCTACTCTTCCACACTATAGAAAGCCATGGCAGCTTCACTTTTTGCAATGGCCATAATAATTTTCTGTCTGTGTTCTGCAGACATGGGCATCAAACATAAATTAAAAAATAATAATGTTTTTGAAACTCTCAAAGCATAAACATAAGGCAGGGCTTACTTACACTTCCATGCTAGTTAATGGCAAAGTGGTGGCAAGAAATCATAAAGATTCAACAAGAATGTATTACTTGTGCTCCCGAAAATGAAACCCAACCAATGAGGTCAGTGTCATTGGCCTCAGGGGTATAACTACATGTCTAAGTAGAGATTGAATCACAGGCTCTGGGTCAGTTAGCACAGTGCTCGAGCTGAGGTTCAGACAAAACAAGACTCCTGGAAATGCAGTTCTTTTAACCAAGCTGCTTTAGTTACAAGGAAAGGTTCTAGACGACTTGATTTACCTCAAGAAAAGAACTTGTTGGAAGATACTTATGGACAGAAATGGAATTGGAAGCCCTCAGAAACTAAGGCCACAAATCTCTCTGTCTCTCTCAGTAGCTCTCCAGTTTTTCACAAAAAGCATGTTTGTTTCTTTCCACGCGTCTTCTTTGCTTTCATCTCTCATTCAACATGCTTCCTTATAATGATTGTTCCAACTAAAGCCAAGACACATAATTATAGGCCAATTAGCAGCAGCCTGTTCAATTATTTGTGGCCACTCAGGCGAGGGGCTAAGGGTGAGTAGAGTCTTCTAGAATTAGGACTGAGAAAGCCATCCGGAATTAGAATCTCTAGAAGATCCATGTTCTTCCCACTTAAAGTTTTAGTATCTCTATATGTCAAAGTCTTAGTTCAAATGCTGTGTTCCCTAAAAGTTTTAACCTGACTACACTATTTAAAGACCCTGCAGACACCCTCCCTCCTCTGTTTCTATCCCCTTGTTCTCAGAAGCCTTATTTGTTTTTCTAGAATCTATCTGAATGTTATGTTTGTGAACTGTCTGTTTGCCACACAAGAGGATAAGCTCTAGGCAGGCAAGAATTCTGTCTTGTTTACTACCACATACCTATCTTTTTAAAAAAGTGTCTGGCACATGGTTGGCACTCAACTCTTTGCAAAATGAATCAGTGAATGGATGTCTCTTGTGCAAAAAGAAAATAAAAAATAATAATATTGCTTAGTTTCAATAAAGTACTAGCAACATAATTTTCCATTTCCAGGCATCATTGAAGGTCGAATTTTTAAGCTTAAATTTTGTGTCTTCTGTACAGACAATGTCATGATTGTTAGACGCTATTCCATTTCCTCACCAGTCCATTCATTTGCTGCAAATGATCCTTGGAAACCTGGGAAAAGACATCCAAGTAGTAGAATTCTAGAAGCTCAGGGAATGCTTAAACCACTGACATGTTCTTCAATCAAGAAACAAGACAATGAAGAAAAAGCATTTGCAGAAGGTTCTTTTACCAGCAAGAGTTCCAGCCACAGAGCCTTTCCTGAGTACGTTCCCAGTGGCAGGTAAGGTCCAATCTTTCCTAAGCTAGTTTTCAGGTGCCTGCTGTGATGGCTACTGAGACATTCTCCTGGGTGAGCAAGATCATATCTAGGAAGGGAAATAATACCAAGTAGGCCAGTAGGCCAAAATAGTTTCCATCTTAGGTTGTCATTTCAGAAATCAAAAGGAACACATTTATTTGAGGTCAAATGGCACTCTCTAGAGAGGCCTCTAGTAAGTGGAAACAGTCTTCACTTACCAAACATTTTGTATCAATCCTCACCTGAGGATATTTTTCCATTGATTTTTAGAGAGAGTGGAAGAGAGAGGGAAAGACAGAGAGAAACACATCGATTGGTTGCTTCACGCACATGCCCCGACCAGGGCCCAGGCCAGGGAGATACCTGCAACTGCGATACGTGCCCTTGACTGGAATCGAACCCAGAACCCTTCAGTCTGCAGGCCGACGCTCTATCCACTGAGCCAAAATGGCTAAGGCTCATCAAACATGATTAATGATCAAACTCTGAGCTAGGAACTAGCAATATACGAGTCAGCAAAAATAAAACATTGTGCTTGAAACTTTCATGCAGCAACAAATCCACATAAGTGAACTGACCCCTATAGTAACAAGTGTCTTGGGGAGAAGACACAATTACTCTGGGAGCTGAATGCAGAATTCCTCTCTCAGAGATAACTATTCTTTTGGAGAAAGATGCCTTAATGGGCTTTTTGTGGCATAAAAAGGCCCCTTTTGGCATAACCCAAAATGACCTAGAGACAAACAGAAAACTAACCTATAATGCAAAATACATGAATTGGCATTTAGGAATTAGAAGCAGCCTGAGAACTGCGGGCATTGAGAAAATATTGGAGAGACAGGCTGAGAGTTAAAGAGGACAGCTGGCCAGTGGTCCCTGTAGTGGGTAGAGCCAAGGGCTCTTTCAGAACAAGATTTCCACCATCAAGATTATTTATCTGCTCTACTCTGCTAGAGCATGACCTCCCTCCCCCACAATCGGCATTCCTATCTTCCAGCCCCCACTTTGGCCCTGACACTTTAGCAGGAGTCTCTGCACATGTGTCTCCTAAGAGTAGAAGGAGGAAAATAAAGGAAAAAAGGGGGCCTGGGCTCTACCCACCACAGGGGTAGCTGTCAAAAATCCCTTCCTATGTGGGCTTTTTCTTTTGTAACATGATAATCAATAAACATGAAAATACATAAAGTGTATATTATGTTGAATGGTGATAAGTACTACTAAAGAGAAAAATAAACCAATTACAATGAAAAGAGAAGGGTTAGAGGAGTAAGCACTATTGAAATTTTTACATCATGGCTAGAAAATGCCTCATCATTTGAGTAAAGCAGAGAGGGTTTTGAGGATTTCAGGCACTGGGCGTGGGGAGAACATTCTAGGCTTTGAGAACTTAGAATGCAAGGTAGCTGGGCAGGTTCATGGCTCGTGCATGAGGAAAGGCAAGGAGGCAGGTGAGACTGCAATGGAGTGAGAAAGAGAAATGAAGGAAAATTATAAGGTGGGCTTCCACTTTCTTCCAATGAGTTCAGATTTATTCCAAGTGATTTGGGGTACATAATAATGCTCTTTTCATAAAAAAAAAAAAAGATCATACCAGGAGCCCTGTTTTGAAATGACTATAGAAAAAAATACAGAAATCAAGAAGACAGAGTTTAAGGCTAAAAAAGTAATGTAGGCAACGAGGTGATCATTTCTTAGCCAGGAGTAGTAACCGTGGGTGTTAGTGTCTGAATATGTTTTGAAGGTAGAGCCAATAAGATTTGTTGATGGAGCAGCTGTGGGATATAGAAATAAGAAATACTAACCCAACTATTGTGTCTTCAGAAAAAGAAGAAAAGCGGAGATCTACCCTTGGCCTAAACATAGTATACATACATACATATACACATATATACATATATAGTTGTAGTTACATAAAAGCACAAAATCTTCACTGAAAAAAATCACAAATTATAAAGCATAAATGCAATATTCAAAGTAAACAGTATAAAAAGGAAAATCTTCCATATTCCCACATATGAAGAACCATCATTTAGATTTTAATAGCTATCTTTCCAGGCTTATGTCCACATAGTCTAAAATTGCACAGCGCCTGTTTTATAATGTTTTATTTTTTGCACTTAAACCATTACATTTTCACAGACCTAAAATGCTAACTGAGAAATATAGTAATATCAATTTTCCCATTTCCATGTACATATTTTCTATGATAGTTTGGGAACCTACCCAATGTTTATGATGTATTTATTTTTCTGAAGCAAAACATTTTCCAACTTCCAAGCTGCCAACAAATAAACTACTTGAACACAATCCATTTCTAATTTGGAATCTACTTTAGTTTGAAAGATTGAGCCAATTTTAGGACTGTGTTAAAACAAGAAAGTCAGTAATGAATGAAAATCAGCAGCTGGGTTGGCATAAAATCCAGTGGATACAGAGAGAACTGTTGAGTAGGAATTAAACATGTGTTGTTTTTTTTACTCCTTTTTTATTTTGCCTTTTACTTTCTCAAGGACTAGCTGGCAAAGTAACTTGTCATGACATTACTCCTCTGATTTTTTTGGTAAAATTACTTACTTTATGATAACTTCCAAAAAATTTATGGAGACCAATTTGTTTGAACTAGCTTTTTTGAACAGTCAGGCATCATTCCTCATTTGCTTGTGAGCTTCTCACTATTATATCAAGGAAGTATTTTATAAGATAATGCCAATGTCAATATTTCGAAGAACAAATGCTCTCCCAAAACTAGAGGTAGAATTTTAATCTTTCCTAAATTTTGCCATAGAAATCCAATATTTTTCTTCTTCATTTAAGAAAAATATCTCAGGCTGTCAAAAAGATTAGGGGGAAGGGTCCATGGAAACAATTAATATTACAAATGCTATGTTATTCATTTTACTGATAGAAGAAACCAGACACATTAAAATAAACATATTCTGTTCTGTTGCTATTACAAAAATGGTTAGGAAGGCAGATTTGCACTCACATAGCGCGAACCCCACCTCCATCATTAACCAATAACACAGTCTTGGAAAAGTTCCTTGTCTGTCCTATGCCAGTTTACTCCTCTATAAAAAGGGAGTCACAACAGCAGTTACCTTATTGCTTTTGTGAAGAATAAATGAGACAGTGAAGTAAATACTTACTAAGTAGCAGCAGTTATTATTTTGTTGATCCTAATAAATGGAACCACTGGCCTCCCTCCCAAGGGAGGAAGCAGATATATTTCCCTAGTTGCAGGCCACTAAATGTCATTCACTGGATTTATAGCCTTATCTAATAAAGAGATAAAGAGGGAGAGAGAACAAAATTGGGGAAAAGGCAGTAATTTTAAACAATATTCTTTAGACTTATTCCTGGGAGAAGTTTACTCTGGTTTATGTCAAAATTCCACATAGCACTGTTAGAGGGAAAAAGAGAAACGGGCAAAATGAAAAGATAATTGCTCACATAATTCAGGGTCATTATCGTCACTGTTCTCTCCCCTTTATTGTCCAGATGTGGTGGATATTCAGTTACTTCAAAGTCTATAACTGTAGATGGGTCTGGATTATAAAATAATTGCCTCAATTTTCTGCTTCCTTTCAACCAAATAGCTTGGCTGGGAAAAGACCTTTTGCCTAAGACAGCATGGTATTCAACTTTAAACATCAAGTTAATAATTTTCAGGCTTAAAGACGCTCTCTCAATAGTTTCAAATTTTAGTTTTATCAACACCCTTCACTATTCTTAATTAAAGGGCCAGTTTCAACATATAATCTTGAATTGTTGATGAGCAAATAAACAAAGATCTAGTATGATATATTTAAAATGAAGTTTTAACACTGTAGGCACTGGTTGGTGATTTGGAAAAATGCTAAATGTTTTATATAAAAGCTACTAACAAGTTTTATTTATCTTCCCCTTATTTTGTTTGTTTGTTTTTTAGGGAAAAGATTAAGGCAGTTAGTTTCCTGTTACCCATGGACATAGCTTCATATTCCAAAAATTCAAGTTCTTTGAAATACTCACCAAATCAGATGACAAATCAGCTAAATACCATTACGGAATAGGATGTGTGAAATGGTAAAATTTAAGAAATAGTTGGTTCCCAAGAGTTGGGAACACCAACACCTCACAGGTTCAGCGTCCTCTCCTGAAAAGAGCTCTGGCAAGATGCCCAGTAGACACACAAAATACTTGGTGTGAGGTCAGTGGACTTGTCAATAAACCTGACCAAAAAATGGAAGCGATTACTTTGTGTTGTTGAATGCTGATGTTGATGTGTGTAGCAGCTATTGTAGTCTCTCTGTGCAGCATGTAAGCAATTAAATGTGAATAAATTAAATTGAGTGCTATGTTCGGTGTCTGTGTTATGCTATCTGAAAATGCTGCTGTTCACATTATAAATGTCACTTTCCAGATGGAACTAAAAACTCTAGAAAAAAGTACTGTTTTTTATTAATGGCATACAGGCAATAGTGATTATCCTTATAGTTAATTGTGCATCGATATTTCACTGTTAATGTCCTGTGTCACTGGCATGTGAGCACAAACACAGCCAACTTCAATAGCCTACATTGTGGGTTCAGCATGGCTAGTGACAAAGACACTAAACCAAGTTAGAAGGAGAGAGAAAAGGTTCAGGATCATTACTTAAGGGTTGGAAATCTCAGAACTCCCTTCTAGTCAAGAGAACATCTCTGCTTCCTGTTCTAATCACATTCTAATACCAATACACCTTTAAAACAGACATATAAAGATTTCTAGAATGTTAAAGTGCAGATTCCTGAGCCCTGACCCAGACTAACTGAATTGGTTGGAGAAGTTGGGAGGCAGTCAGAGATAAGACCAGAAATTCACATTTTAAACAAGCCTTCCCAGGTAACTTCTGCTATACAGCTATGCTTGAGATCCACTATTATAAATACTAAGAAACAGTCTAGGGTTCCCCCAATTCTGGTGCCAAGTTGAAATAGAACCAGTTGAAATAAGAAAAGAGTAGGAATGGTCCAATCCATTCCTAAGAAAGGATTTTAATGGTCACAGACAGACTCTTAAAAGGAAGATAGGTGAATCAACAAATACCCTGAGGTAAAAGCTATGTTAGGTCAAATGCTTCATTTATTTATGATAGTCATTTAAAGTTAACAATGTTCTCAACATTGTAACAGGTGTACAATTACAACCATAGGGGAAAGATACAAATGAGATGTAAAAAACATTTTTCTAGGAATAAGGACACACACCAAGTAGATAATTAAACTATAATATTGCTGGCATTTTTAGTTTGTGCACAATTGTATTCTCTGTATATTTACAAAATGGAGAATTTTTTTGCTAACATCAGTTTAAGGAAAATTTCCCAAGCAGAATAAAAGCAATAAATGACAACTTCCCAAATTAAAATGTCATAACTGGCAAAGTTATAATAACCAAGCTCAATGATTAGTAACTGATTGGTATTTCATACATGTTCTGTGAACTAAATTGAATTAATAGTTGAGCTTTGTTCAGCACTGCCACGGGTGAACCTGAGGAGGGGCAGTGAAGGATTAAAAAGACAGACAAGAGAATATAGTTGGGGTCAGGTGGAACAGTGTTCTCGGATGGAGAGAGAGTGCCCCAGCCTGTAAGCGGAGTCTTTATTTTATAGTCAGATCCCAGGAGGCAAGCAAGGGCGTGGTCAAGATGTTTACAATGTTCTCGTGAGTTTCAAATCTACTTAATTTACTTGCACCTGAGAACTCCATCAAGCTTTGTTTTGGCAGCACTTGCTGCACCTCCTGCAGCCCACATCCTCAGCCACCTGGAACCACAGATTCGGACCATAAGGTCAAGCTTACAACCATAGCCTTTGGCTATAATTGTGCTGGAAGGGCTTTGCCCTCCAATCTAGGACCGGCGCGTGGCTTTGCCACGAGAGGACCATGCCCTCTCATTAGTCCGAGGCTTGAACTTCTCCAAACGCTGTAGCTGCTCTCCACATATAGTTCCATGAGTCTAACAATCCTCTAAGAGTTCCATGCTGTCCCCTGCATTTGCCACACTAAGCTAGTTATTAAATTTAAAATGTTTGTAATTTGAGGCATTCTCAATTAAGTGAAGATGATCTCTATGGTCTCCATGTCCAAGGTATCTAAGGATCAAATGAGAGCATGGATGTGAATATGTTTCATAAAGCACTACACAAACACAAGACATTGCATTGATTTCTTTCTACTCCCTAAGCTGTGAATCTAGAACAAACTCAACCTGAAAGATAGCTGTGTACAGGGACAATGAGAGATAGTATGGTGCTCATTTAATTGCTCAGTCCAAATCCTAGTTTATCCTCTAGAAAACAGATCTTAGGAACCTATGTGAATCCTGCAGGCATTATCATTGAGCTTGATAGTTTTTGCCACAAAAATAAAAAGCAAAATACAGTAGTACCTGCTGACTATGGAAAACACCATACATAGAACTTGAAAGAATATGATAATACAATCTGAGATAGAAGTATGTGGTCATTACAATCAACAAACAGTGTTCAGTTATATTTCTTCCTTAAGAAACTGAGTTCTGCCATCTGCAGTAAGTCTTAATTTTTAAATATCAATGGAGGGAAATATCCATTCATTCAAGTTGTTTTAGAAAAATCATGTAATTGAAAAATCATGTTTTAGAAAAATCATGTAAGAGTAGAGAATACTCTTTCTTATACAAGAACTAGAGGCCTGGTGCACGAAATTCGTGCACAGCAGGGGGAGAAGTCCCTCAGCCCAGCCTCCACCCACTCCAATCCGGGACCCCTTGGGGGATGTCCAACTGAGAGTTGGACATTCCTCTCGCAATGCAGGACCTCTGGCTCCTAACTGCTCACCTGCCTCCTGCCTGATTGCCCCTAACCGTCTCTGCCTGCCAGCCTGATCCCTCCCTAACTGCTCCCCTGCCAGCCTGATCACCCCCTAACTGCTCACTCCTGCTGGCCTGATCACCCCTAACTGCCCTCCCCTGCCAGCCTGATCGCCCCCTAACTGATCTCCCCTGCCAACCTGATCGTCCCTAACCGCCTTTGCCTTGGCCCCTGCCACCATGGCTTTGTCCGGAAGGATGTCCGAAAGATGCCCAGTCTAATTAGCATATTACCCTTTTATTAGTATAGATGAATAAGCCCTAACTGGTTTGGCTCAGTGGATAGAGCATCAGTCCAAGTACTGAAGGACTCAAGATTCAATTCTGATCAAGGGCATGTACATTGGTTGCAGGCTCAATCCCCAGTAGGGGACATGCAGAAAGCAGCTGATCAATGTTTCTAACTCTTTATCCCTCTCCCTTCCTTTCTGTAAAAATCAATAAAAATATATCTTTTTTAAAAGAATGAATAAAAGCCCTGATATACCTTTAGTCCTTTTTTATTTCTGTCTTTCTCATTAGTGCTACAAAACAGTCAAAATATTTCGTGACTACAATAATCTGCTCACAATTACTTTTCTAAAAGATGAGAAAAGAAAGACTGAATTTATCCAATTTATACATACATACTTATAGTTTGACATTATTAAAAGTTCCCTGAAGAGTTGAACTTGAAACACAAGTCACTCTGAACTCAGAAAGAGATCAAACTTGTTCCTGTCCAGTTTTTATTAAAAGATAATTCTCTGTGGCTCTCAGGTTTACATTCAAGAAATATCTCTCATTTTTTCCTTTTTTTTCCAAAAAAAATTCTCCTTCTGCAGTCACCTCAAAATTCTTACACTTGAGATATCTGAATCTGAGGACCAATTCAAAATCCATTCTTAGCAATGATAAAAATTTCATTCTGCCCTCTGCCCAATACCATTTTATGATGCGTAGATACAGATATAGGTATAGATAGATATATGTCCATTTTTGTTAAGAGCATTCCAAGAAATACAACACACCTTTCCTTTCAGGGGCACAACTATCAGTCATAATTTTAGTCATTCATGAAAATTGTTCCTAACTCCATCCAGCATTATTCCAAGCCACACCCTTTCTCCTTCCTTTCCCCCATAACCTTGAGGATTTTTAATTCATACAGGGTTACTTGAGATAAGGATCTCATTTCTGATGGAAAGACAGGGTGCAAGCAAAACTTTCTAACTAAGAGAAACTTCACTCTCTAAAACACCCAAAAGATTCTTGATTTTTGAAATACTATTTTGTGCAATAAATCCCATTCTTTAGTACAAAAAAAGCATTCAGTATAGAGGAGAAGAGTGAATGGATAGCTTAGAAGCAAATAACTCTTAGGACCAGTTGCTATATCATTTATTGCACTAGCAGAAGTAATTTGCTAAATGACCATGGTCACATGTAACAGTTAAATGGGTTTCCAAGAAGTGAGCCAATTCCTCTCTTCATATTTATCTCATCTACTATGTGGATGATTTTTTATTGTCCACACAAACTGTGGCCATTTTCATCTCTGCTGTTGTCTTTGGTCATAGCCCCTGCCTGGACTGATTGTGTGGAAATCTGCCATATCATTATTAAACACAGATACTCCCTCCTCTTTTAAAACAGAAACTCCCAACATACATTCTAAACCAACTCATTCAACCGTTCCTCCCAGATATTTGCTTCTTTCCCTCTTCAAGTGCTTAACATTTTTTTTTAATATATAAATTGAGTATTTACTATATCAGCAACTTTTTTATGCCCCAGGATAGTCTTTTTTTTACATCTTTATTGTTAAAAGTATTACATATGTCTTCTTTATTCCCCCATTGGCCTCTCCCAGTCCTCCTTAGAGTTGCATTGAAATTCAGTTCCAACCTCAAGAATTTAACATTTAAAGGATCTCTTCAGAGACCATTCCAAGGAAAGACAGCCCTCTGAACACTGGAGATCCAAAATTGGAGAGTGCCTCAGTCTTCCCAGCCTTCCCTCCCCAGTCCCTGAAACTTCATATAAAACAGCGATTCTCAATCCTGGCTGCAAAATAAAATAAACTGGGGAGCTGTAAAATCCCATTGGCCAGGCTGCACCCTAGACAAGTTATGTCACCATCTCTGGGGATGGACCTCCACATTCGTATTCTTTAAAGTAGAGCAACCCCACTGATTCCATGTATAAGCAAGGTTGAGAACCACTGTTGTAAAAGTGAGGGGTTGCTAAGACCAACGTTGCTTGTCATGAATCTTGAGCCCTAACTCCTGCAGGCCCATGTGATCTTAGGCAAGGTCATTGGGCCTATTTAAGCCTCAGTTCCCTCATTGGTAAAATTGAGATATATTGATATTCTTTGGCATGTAGTGATTTCATGAGCTAGTAAAGCCTCTACTATAGTATCTAGCACCCAGGAAGCACTCAAGAAACAATCACAATAGGAGGAGGAGGAGCAGGAGAATGTACAAGACATGCCTTCAAAGAAAAGTTAAGTAGAGACTCATTCCCACTCCCAATCCTGCACAGGAAGTTAGTGGCATTGCTCACCTGGAAACCATGTTTCCTGAGTCATGGTACCATACGATTTCCACGATACCACAGTCCCACCCTCGGTAAACTCAGCCCTCCTGACGCTGTTTGGTGGCAACAGAGACTTTATATAGTAAATAAGACTGAATATGGCCCCAAAGATATTTCCCATTGAAAAACTATGTTTGAAATCTACTTTTTGATTATACACTGGAAGAGTTCATTTCTTGTTTGTTTGAAGACTGGAGCAACTTCAAAAGGTTTCCATGACCTCGGAGCCGTTTCTCACCAGTTTCCTTCAGAGGGCCACAAAGGACCTCCTCCCCGCCGGGACTGTCCATTACAGAGCTGCCGAGCTGCCCAGAAACCTTGGTGAAGTTGCAGCCATTCTTGTGAAGATTTCCCAGACAAATCTCTACACAGACTACCTTATGCCAGTGAAACATAACATCATTCTCCTGCCCAGCAAGACCTCAGAACACAATGGGTGAAATTAACAGAATAAGCTAAGGAATAGGCCGGTGGAATCTATTTATGGAGCGAAAATCACTTTGAGAAAGTATTTGTTACAGTCAAATACATACATTTTGACCATTTTAGAAGGCAGTCTGCAGAGCTTTCAAAAGAAGATTACAAG
Organism: Myotis yumanensis; assembly: GCF_028538775.1. Taxonomy (NCBI): domain Eukaryota; kingdom Metazoa; phylum Chordata; class Mammalia; order Chiroptera; family Vespertilionidae; genus Myotis; species Myotis yumanensis. Next base: position 26,059,048 of record NW_027223759.1, on the reverse strand, counting down.
CCTTTAAGTTAATGGCCATTTCCAAAGCTACTCACTGATAAGCACTTGGGCTGAGTTAAATTTTGTTTGCAACCCTATAACACTCTATGCAAAATGCTTTATTAACTTTATTAATTTATTAGGCCACATGATTATGTCTCTAAATTTTCCATAAATGCACATCTCTTGACAAACACTTCATCTGGGGCTGACTGCCCTGAATGTCAACTCTCATCCTTATCCAATATGACAAGAATATTCAGAGGTTCAAAGGTCACTTACCTAGTCCATATCATATCACAATATCCACACAACACTTTACATTGTATCCTTTAGCTATCCTGACCTGAGGTCAGTACAAAGTGTGGTGAACATACAGGTCAAAAAGTGTCCTGCTGTTATGAGAAAGTGTTCTTTATTCCTAAAAAATAAACACAAAAATCAGTCTCCCGTCCTGACTTAATAATGAGGTGTGAGATGCGATGCTTGGAACCAAAGCAGCAATTTTGTCACTAATCTTGAGATTAGTCTAAGGGCAAAAGCAAAAATCACACTGAGGATACCAAAGAGAAATTTTATAAAGAATCTAGGACTTCTTTAAAAATATATTTTTTATTGTTTTCAGAGAGGAAGGAAGAGGGAGAGATAGAAACATCAATGATGAGAGAGAATCATTAATTGGCTGCCTCCTGCATGTCCCCACTGGGGATCGAGCCTGCAACCTGGGCACGTGCCCTGACCAGGAATCGAACCATGACCTCCTGGATCATAGGCCAATTCTCAACCACTGAGCCACGTCGGCTGGGCAAATTTTGGAGTAAATAAAATACACAAGCCTATGTTTGTTTTGAAGAACATATGCAAAATCTACATAAAGTATAATACAGTATGTGAAAATGTCACACAGCTTATCAACAAATTTGTCTGTTTATCTAGTCTCTTGTAATACCCCACCGAAGAGACTATTAGCTGTTATTTGACGATATGAATCATTTCATTTGCAGCTAATTTGACTTTTAACTAGGTAAATAAGCTAAGATCATTAGCCCAATCTTGAACGTTTTTATTTTGAGCCTCCTACTTGAATTTGTCAGTGATTGAAAAGGCTATAAAACAAAATGTTTTTGTTTTAAATATTATATTTGTGTTAAACATTATATGACAGTAAAATAAGGAAGTAAATGTAAGAGAGTGGTATCAACCCTGTTTGTTAAAGGTATTTTAGCTATTAACTTCAAAATATGTTCACAACAGACACTACTTAAATTAACAGTATTTGCCTAATAGGAAAATAAATACTCCACCAGATGGTCTCAGTTACATTTGCACTATTTGGTCAATATGTTTTACATTTGCTTTAGGAAAAAAGAACTCAGTGAATTAAGCTAAGGAAATCACATGAAATGAAAAGCTGTAGCTCTGGCCCTACGCCAGCCTAATCCTGCTTACCTGTGCACCTGCTGTCCTGCCAGAGATCTGGGCCATCTTGATTCTAGCATGCCCCTAAGCCTGGATATTGTGCCAAATATATTTCATTAGAAGCAATATTGCTTCTTCACTAATTATAAACAATACTACACCTGAACACTGGAGTCTTCTTGATAGGAGAATATTCATATATAACATTTACCAGATGATAAATGCCTTTTGGTCTCAGGAGTTCAAAAAGGAAGGGACTTCTGTGGGCATGGAATTTAGCTCCTTAAGGTAAACCCAGGCACCAATATCAGTAAGCAATCACTCAGATCTTACAAGTCACTTCCACAAAGTCATATTGCCACTCAGTGATAAAGATAGCGTTTAAACCCAGACAGTCTAGCTACCATGGGATAAACCACTATTTGTACCATTCATTGTACTATTCTGTGGCTTTCCAAGCCTCAGAAATCATGGACATGTGTGCATATGCCTTAAAATAAGTCTACCTCCACACGCCATGCGCTGGGCTGGGCAAAGAGGGGGAACAGTTTTCTCTGAGCTTGATGATATCTTGAAATGCCATTGTGGGTCCCATTAGAGACTGACTCCAGCTCAAAGGATCCCAAAATGTTGCATAGGTCCCCAGAATTTCCATACCCCAGTTAGCCAGTGCCCAAGGCACCTCAGATTCACTAGAATGGCCCAAGAAATGGAAACGAAATCCCACTAAAAAAGCACACTAATTTCCCCAGTGGAGCCCACTCAGGAAAACATCCTGATGTTAGTTAAGCACACCAGGGAGCCAACACATTTGTACTAGACAGACTTGAAGGAAAGTGGAATGAAACAATGGTTCATCCCTGCAACTTCTCTCATTTTCTAAGCTGAGGGGCCATGTACATATCATTAAAGGTACCAAGAATAATACCCAGCTCTGCTCATAGAAGCATGGCTTTCAAAAGCCCAAAGGTTTATATCAAAAGTACTACAGGTTTATATCAACAGCTATTTGCCTCTACAAGAGCCTGCCTTTCAGGGACATGTGGTTGCAGGCCTGGCCTTGCAGAAAGTCTGTTTATTTACCTACAACATCTTAATTTAGCACCCACTCTGGGTGAAGTATGGTGCCAGTGCTGGGATTACTGCAGTGAATTAGACAGACTGTTTTGGTGTTTATATTAGAGCTGAGGAAGCAAAGAGATTTACCAACCAAGTGATCAAAAAATAAATAAAATAACTCCTTATTGTAATAAGTCTTAAGAGGAAAATACATCGAATGTTAAATAGAAAATAATTAGGTACAGCTTTTAGGGACTGAGGTTGAAGGATGAGATGGAGTCAGCTTTTTTTTAATCCTCGCTCGAGGATATTTTTTCGTTGATTTTTAGAGAAAGTGGAAGAGAGAGGGACAGACAGAGAGAAATCTCAATGTGAGAGAAACACATCAATTGGTTGCCTTCTGCATGAGCCCCAACCAGGGCCTGGGCTGGGGAGGAGCCTGCACCTGAGTATGTGCCCTTGACTAGAATTGAACCCGGGACCCTTTGGTCCGCAGGTCGACGCTCTACCCACTGAGCCAAACCAGCTAGGGCTGGCACCAGCCCTTTACAAAATGGAAAAGGTCATCGAGGGAGTGGGAATAATTTATATTTCTGGTGCTGACACTTATCCTACCCCAAACCCATGGGAACCATTTTCCCACTACCAGTGTCCCTTAGTCTTTCATGAAGGGAGAATAAACAGTATAGTGTCAGATGAGTACTAGGTTTATCAGAGTGATCACTTCATAAGTTATATAAATGTCTAACCACTGGGTTGTACACCTGAAACTAATATAATATTGTATGTCAACTGTAATTGAAAACTAAACTATTATTTTTTTTAAAAGAAGAAAAAAAGATTTAGGCATTGGAACTCACAATCACTTCTATCCCATTCAATTGGTCAAAGAGAGACCAACTCAGAATCAGGGGGAGGAGAAATCGACTCACCTCCTGATGCGAGGATCTGTGAAAATCTGGAGCCAAGATTACCACAGAGTCAGTCTACCCTCTGCTTTGTCACAATCAAAAATTGTCTTCAAACTCTATGAGCCTGCTGAATGAAAGTGAACTCTTCGCTGTCTATGGGGATTCTCAATGATTCCAAGTGTGAGGAGTGGCTGCCTGGACATGGTGGAACGGTCAATGAAAATAATGAGGTCATGGAAGGCTTGGGGCTGAAACATAGTGAACATCGCAGGAACCTGCAATGATTTCCAGACTACTAAGTATAAGTCTGAGAAAACTGCCTCATTTAAAATGGAAAATACATCCCTGGATTAACAAAAATCCCTTCAAGAATTTACTAATAAAATTAGCTATTATCATTAATGTTATTAATGACGATCTCTCTTAACAAATGCTTTTTCTACAACATTATTGTCTGTGATGAGTCTCTTCTACTTTAATAAGTGAACTCTTCATTACTTAGAAGAAAAAACACATACTCTGGATAATAATGCCATGTTTATTTTTGTGAGTGAGCCTAAATCCCTTCCTTTAGAAAATGAATGCAAACAGCTGTCTGCCGTAAAGTTCCTTTCAGAAGCGTAATGCTCTTTGGTTGGGCTTTGCCAGAATGTATTTGTTTTGCCTTTGAGCAAGATGAGCTCTACATATGTTCTCAAAGCTCACCGCCCTCGGTTGTTTATAAGGTGCTCTCTTGGAATAATCCTGTGTGATGCATCTAATCCCAAATCAAAACAAACAATATAATATCTCTCATCATTGATTTCCTAAATATGTAGTAGGATAAATATTAATAATAATTATCAATGAGTCACTAGGCTTCAAACCTCTTGAGAAACAAACTAGATGATTTTGTTAAATGAATCCAATCTTATGTAGATCATTGGATTGGCCCGAGATATATGAAGAAAAGAGATTTGAGAAAAGTATCTCTAATCTAGTGATTATATCCAAAAGAGGTCTGATCTAAATCACTACTTCTTAAATTTTAGTGTTCATTAAGAATCTCCTGGAAACTTTTTTAAAAAATACAGCTTCCCGGGCCCCACCCCAGAGATCCTAACTTGGTAGGTTTTGGGTGAAGCCTGCAAGTTTGCATTTCTAACCATCACTCAAGTGCTGCTGCTACTTCTAATACCTAAATTACACTTTGAGTAAGGCTGTTCTGATCGAACGGGTCTGAAACTAGTCTGCAAAATAGAGTACCTTTTTATCTTTCACCTTTGTTCACAGGTGATGTAAGGCACTATGCAACATATCCTTCCAATACAATAACCTGTGAATTCTCTTGTACTTGCTTTATGAAGGACCTTAACTAGTTATTGTTAAAAGCAGATTCTACTGAGACTTGGACTCTGATGTTGTTCCAAGCAAACCTTTTAACACAGTTCTGGGATGGTCTTGAGTATTAAAACACCCAAATTAACTGAAGAATAACAGCAATCTGTCAGATCACCATTGTGGTAGATTGCTCAAAGGCCTAAAATTCTTCCCATCTCACATTGTGCCTTTGGGTGGGACTTTGTTGATTATCTTATCCAAAACTCTAGTAGATTTTTCAACATCCAGAACTTGAGCTGGCCTTGTGACTTGCTTTAACCAATGAAATATGCCAAAAGTGACATTATGCAAGTCCCAGCCCATAGGCCTAAAAAGACCTTGGAGCTTCTGCATCTGCCTTTTTTGGAAAACTGTCCAGAAATTGCCCTGATAGAAAGCTAATCTGGCTTCATAGGGGTTATGAGACTGGAAGCAAACTGAGGCACCCCTGCCAACAGCCACCCCCGCCCGCCCCCGCCCCCCCCCCCCCCCCCCCCGATGTGTATGTAAGGCCATCTTGCACTGTGAGTCCGGTGACCTCCAGCTGAACGCTGCTTGCTGAATGCCACTTTCTGAATGAGTCCTCCTGCTCCCTCAATCCTTAGAAATAATAAATCATTGTTTTAATCCACCAAGCTTTGGGGTATTTTATCAAACAGCACTAATTAGCTGATATAGCCATTCTGAATGTTTCCGTTAATCTGGGTAAGGAAGGATCCTGACAATCTATAACCAGGACAACAATAACAATGGAATGGCACCTCACGGTCAGGGATGCCTGCAACATTGTGAAAAAGTCCACATGAATGAGAAGTGGTGCAATGCATTGGCCCATCCTCATTCTTCTTACTCAGAGAAAAGGTGCATTCATCTCTACTGAATGAGTGAATGAATGTCATCATTAATTATTCTATGTCTAAAAGAGTAGATAACATAGTGCCCTAGCCAGTTGGCTCAGTGGACAGAGCGTCAGCCTGTGGATCAAAGTGCCCCAGGTTCAATTCAGGTCAAGGGCACATACCTCTGTCACAGGCTTCTCCCCGGCCCAGGTCCTAGTCAGGGTGAGTGCAGGAGGCAACCAATCGATGTGTTTCTCTCACATAGATGTTTCTCTCTGTCTTTCCTTCTCTCTTCCACTCTCTCTAAAAATCAATGAAAAATTATCCTCGGGTGAGAATTAAAAACAAAAAGAGTAGATAACAACAACATAGTCAAGAAAAACACCCTCTGTTTTATAATTCCTAATAGATTATGGTCACTAACTATGGCTATATTCCATTGTCTCCCACAATGCTGAGAGTATGTGTCTCCCTTCTAACTTTACTATCGATGTGACATATAAATAGCATTTAAACAAGAGCATTTGCCCTTTCAGAATGTCTTTGCATGCTAGAAAGATAAATGATCTGTTATGTTTTCTCTGTGTTACAAAATATAACAATTATTCAGATCCTAATGCACCCAGGGTCTGGGAAACAAGGCAACTGTCTTCTTCTACTTTGTAAGACAACTTCTTCATTCCTCTTTTCATTAGATTACGTGGGCCCCAGGGTACTCTCTTTCTAATCTTTTGCCTCTTGTAGGAGGGTTTTCTGATGTTTCAAGGTTTTATTTACTTATATATACCTCGACTAATAGAATTGTCGAATCCCTTGGAAATTAAAGCAATTTAAAGAGTCTATTGTTTAACTTTATAATTAAATTCCCCAAGTCCTCCCATAATGTGGTACTCCTTACAAAGAAATATTCCCTGTTGAAAAATAAATAGATTTGCACAAGAGCAATTCTCAGTGTCTACTCCATTATCTCCCAGCAAATTACCTACTTTGCTGATTATCTGCTGAAAACTTAAAACTCAAGTTTTAAGAAAGTGAGAGCAAAGGTACTTGCTCTACTATTACCCTTCCAGTGATGTTTTGCAAAAAGTCTGAAAGCTCTTAAAATGTCATTCCTTTGCTGGTTTGTAATGCCCCAAGTTTTCCAAAAATTATAGAAATTTCCTGCTAGAGTCATCAGCACATGGTCAGAGTCTGACCTTTTGCAAAACTCAAAGAAATATTCTCCAAACTCCTTTAAAATCATATTGGAGTAGATATCTGGTAAAATGAAGAAAATAGGGTATGACTTACACTTTAGTAATATTTCCTTACATAGTCCCTTAGTCATAGACCTGAGAAAGATAACTTATAATCCTACTTCACCTTTGTGAAATCCTTTATAATTTTTAATTTCATTCAAGGGATTGAATTTGATACTGTGAAGTAAGTTAAAGCTCATTTTATTGTTCCCTCTTTTAAAAAACAGACTCTGAAGCCCATTAGACTTTACAATTTTGTAGGAGACATTTATTGTTTTGGCCTGGCCAACGTCCAGCCCCCCTCTCTAAGTCAGCACATGGTCTTCCTTCGGGGAACTATTCCTTTTCCAACTCCTAGGCCACATGATTAGATGAGCTGAACCCAGCTCACACTGATCCCCAGGCTCCAGAAGTGAGTATGTGATCCAGATTAGCCAATAGGAGCATTCCATTTCCAGGCCACAATTACTGATTCAGGGATGGATCGATGACCCAATATGTTTCAAAAAGAATTGACTCTACTTCCTTTATTAGAACCGTTGGAAAGGATAGGCCTTTTTTTTCAGAAGGTGCTAAGATAGCATGATGCCATCTTTGTCATCACAAAGGAAAACCTGCCCAAGAATAAAGCCAACATGAAGAAAATAAAACCAGAAAATGAGAGGAACATTTTTAATGAAATGTATTCTCTTACAGTTCTAGAGGGCAGAAGTCTGAAGTCAGTTTCACTGGACTGAAACCAAGGTGTCAGCAAGGTGGCCTTTCCTCCAGAGGCTCCAGGAGAGGTAACACGACTTGCCCTTCCACCTGCTGGTGGCTGGTGGCTGGTGGCTGGTGGCTGGTGGCCTCACTCCAATATTCAAGACCAGCACCTTCAACTCTTTGCTCATCTTCATATGCCTGGTCATTATTTATGGCATTTGGCACCTAGATTTCATTGTGTCTGAAAGTCTACTATTTGACTTTTCAAATAAGTGGGCAAAAAATATTCTCTTTTTGGGCAGTATAAGTAACACTTCTGTTATTTGATACTAAAATCGTCCAAAATCTCCACTAAATGGATTAACAATGAGATGTAAAATTCCTGGTGTTAACAAGGACATCACTGAATTGTGATTTCCATCAGAAAAGATCTCCACTCCTGTGGTCCCACAATGATTTATTACAAGTCAAAAATAAACAGGCTCAGAGAAACCATGTGACTTTATAAATAAGCACATTTCCTGATTTTTGTCCCTTCACAGTCTCAGATCTGGTTTTCCAGAGCTGATGTTGAAATGTGCAAGGGATTGATTTAAAAAGTGGGGAAACTAGTAAGAAAGAGAAGGGAGGAAGCTCAGCTAGGTGCAATGCCAAGCAGAGTCCCTAGAGGGCGACGTCAGCCTGTCCCTGCTGAAGAGCTCTGCCGTGTCAATGACACCTCAGAGTGGTTCCCATTCAAGACAAATACTTGGGGCTTTCACACTTCTGCACCTGTCAGTCACTGGCACAGCCCCCAGAGAAAATAAATTCTGTGCAAAGATGTCCAGTAGCCTAACGGCAGACCTCTGAAAAGCTGTAACTGTTGCGGGGAAAGCACACTCACAGAGAAGAGGATTCAAAAATAGTAAAAAGGAATACAAAAATGTCTGGGCAGAGCCCCAATGTTATCTGCTAATTCACCAGTGACTTTTGGCAGGTTTCTATAAATTTACACTTAAAATAATATGGAGAGATAACATTACACAATCATTGCTCTTAAATTTCTGCAATCAGTTTAACATCTAATCTTTATCAATACTAAAAAGTGTATATTCCAAACTAAAATTACCACTGTCAGTTGGGCTTCAGAAATTCAACAGAATTATTATGGCAACACTGGAATTCTTCCATTCCTAGTTCCTCTGGTTATTTAAGTCAGGAACAACTTAGAAAAGCTATTTGGAACTCTTCAATTCACAAAATGTTCTGGTGGTCCTAGAAGATTTACACCTAACTTATGAACAAAGAGTATTTTTATGTACCATTCTACCAAAACATTCTATTCCTTTGTAAATTTGGCAGAGCACATATTTTAGCTCATAATACATTGTGCAGTCATCAGGTATTACAAAATATGAGCATATTTGAAATCTATGGTCATGCTTAAAAATAGTTTGAAGGTAGGACAAATAAATATTTGTATATTGTATGTGTATATTTATGTATATGCACACTCTTCTAGGAACATCAAATAAGTACTAAAGTTATATGCCTGCTATGTTATATCTGCTTATATCTATTGTTCCTAAATGTCTATTTGTCAGTACTTGCAATCATCACATTCAATGAATTTTTGCTTCCTGAGTTATTTATCTCACTTCTTTCTCAGTTCTCTCAAGGTACCAAATTTAACAGATTGGCTGTATCCTTGTTTAGCCACAACTTTTCTCCATATTTTCAGCCACTAAAATAATGTCTAAGAGATTTCCCACCGTTCATAAACTTGCGTTACAGAGCTTATAAATCATTTTACCACCAAGTTATAAACCTCTGAAAATGCAGGGAGCTAATGGAAAATGCTAACAGATTTTCAGGAGCATCTCTGATCATGCCAGGGACCATTTTCCACTTGAGTTAAGAGCCAGTTTTTAACCATTATCCTCCACTGCAGGAAGTGCTGAGTACAAACATGAGGATTGGAAAAAGGAGAGAGAAAAGATAGATTCATATGTCTGCTTTTGAAAAGCTTTTCTGTAGATACATCCTGCTTGAATGAAAGGAGGCAAGTGGATACTAGTCCTCTCTCATTGCTGAAAGTGGAGGAAGAGAAGACATTTACAGGGGTCGGAGTAGGTTTCACATTAGAGTCTAGGTACCACTCATCATTCTTCTGCCACATGGTTAAGCATTGGTACTCATGGAAAACCAACAGATGAACTTTTTATTTGAAAACAAACAACTTAGAAACAACTGACCGTAAGTTCTAAAACTTACAGAGGATTTGTAAGGGGATTGTCTTCCAGAAAAAAAAAAGAAAAGAAAAACATGGTTTTCCCCAAACACTAGCACTATTTTTCTCTCTTCTTACTTTGTCTCTTCCATACGCACAATTCTTTATGTCAATATCATACTGCTACTGGGAAACAAACCTGTCAGCACAACACTTTAGCTTTAGGTCAATCGGTGGGCATTTCTCCGTTATTAAAACAAAAAAAATATGTTTTAATATAAAAATCAATACTCTAGGAAACATTTATGCCGGCTTGTCCTACTTCCATGCCAAAGTCACAGGTTTTCCAGACTTCTTGATTCTTTTAGTCCTTATTAACTGTCCTTCCTTAAACCCCTACCCCCATCCAACCACTACTGAGCAAACTCAAGAGGCTCCTTAAGCACTCAGAAGAAATTTAGAATGTTCTTCTCATTAACCTATTTTGTCTAAAATAACAAAATAATTACTTCTCTCTCTCTCTCTCTCTCTCTATATATATATATGTGTGTGTGTGTGTGTGTGTGTGTGTGTGTGTGTGTGTGTGTGTACGCGCGCGCGCTCATGCATGTCCCCCTGGTTGTTGGTCAGGGCCAAATGTCAATGGGTTTACATGTATTTTCTTGGTGTAACCCACAGGCTGGCTAGCTGTTTGCAACTGCACTGCAGCATTGGAGGAGCTGTTCTGTGCATGGTGCTGAATTGAAAAACCCATCATGAGGGGTTTACATTCATTCCTCAGAACTGTGATGCAAAAGAAATACTTCTCCATGTATCTTGTTAAACTTAAGTCAGTTGTCCAATATTTCTGTGCTTAGCCAAAGAAGTCTTTCTTTTTCCTTCTGGTTATCCGAATCTATATCCTGAGCTTTAAGTGCTGCATCTTTCAAGTCAACTTCACATCTGACCTTAAAAGTACTTGTACTTCAGATTTTTATTTCACTGACACTATAACTCTTGTTTACTGATTTTGTGACTCCTATACTTTATGGTCTTAAAAGAGCTTATAGTTAAGGTCCAATCAGATTTCCACCCACTTTCAATGAGGAACTGAAAATCCACTTAGAAATATAACACCTTAAAAGAAATACGATTTATTCCCTTTTTAGTGCAATTTTCTAAACACACTGATGATAAATAGCATAGAACTTGATTTCAAAGCTCCATTACTTATGTATTACCAATTTATGAAGGATTTACATATATAAATAAATTACACAACTTCAACAAATTATATTGCTCTGAAAATGATTTTCCAGAGCTGAAAAGTTATGAATATTAAAACCAATGCTTTCGATCTTTAATGATCAAAGTGGATCAACACAAAATAACTTCAGTGAGTGTGACTTTTATTATGAAGTAAATTTCAAATAAAAATATACTTCAAATTTGGATGTCAGTTATTAGATGAGTAGATTAAAAAAAAGCTGTGGTATATATGCACAATGGAATACTACTTGGCCATAAAAAGGAAGAAATTATTACTTTTTGTGACAGTAAGGATGGACTCAGAGGGAATTGTGCTAAGTGATATAAGCCAGCCAGAGAAAGACAAATACCATGATTTCACCTATATGTGGAATCTAAAGGACAAAATAAACAAATAAAATTAAAACAGACTCATAGACACAGAGAGTGAACTGATGGTTGCCAGAGTGGGGGCTGGGTAAAAAGGTGAAAGGAGTATAGGGAGTATAGTCAATAATACTGCCATAACTGTGTATGGTGACAGGGGTACACTTTGTAAAATATATGATAATCTAACCACTACACTGTACACCTGAAACCAGTACAAAATAATACTGAAAATAAACTGAAATTGAAAAATAAAAATTTAATTTAAATTTTCTCCCTAAATTTGGATGTCAGTTTTAACTATGTTCATGCATTCATAAATGTCCTATTAAATACCCGTGTAATTATATTTTCAAAAGGACTTCCCCTATGCTCCACCCTCAGACCCACAGCTGTGACCATGCCTTTCTCAGTCTTATCTACATGCACTTCATCAATTTACTTCAGGACATTTGTAAACAGGCAGTGTAAGAGGAGCACAAGTGAAATTGAGTGGACCTGACATTTTAATTCATTCTGTCCAGAGTTGACAAATTAACCAAATTGTGCACATATAGTTAAAGTAATCACTCTTTGTGGCAGTGATGACAGTAAATAAATAGAAATGGGCCAGCCGTTGCTGATTAACTGTTGTGTCTTCTGTTTAGTGTTCTTGAACTTCCTGCTTATGAAAGGGATTTGTCATTAAAGAGTTGCCGCTTTATTTAATGAGTGTAATGGGGAAGCCTCAGAGGGGGAAGTAAGCTGGATTACCTAATTACCTGAATTATGCTAATTAGCCTGACATGGCAAAGTCCCTCCCCTTCTGCAGAACCCACAGTCATCTCCACTCAAATTAGGAGTTTCAGCTCCCAAATCCTCATGGATGCTAATCTCATCTGCAGTTAGTCTCTACTTCGTTTGACCTCTAGAGGGCGATCCTTCCTAGGATCTGATTCTGTGGGAAAGCTGAGAGATTAACCAAATCCCAGAGGTGGAAAGCAGTCATCTCATGTGATGACTATGACAGGGAAAACCTATCACTGCTCTCAAGATACCCATAACACACCCATCACCCGAGTCTTTATTTTTCACACTGTCTCTCTTTTTCTTTCTCATGCCACATCCATGAAATGTTGAGCCACCTTTAACTATCTTGGTACTGAGAAAAAGTCAAGTGATCTCAAAAAGCCCCCACCAGCTACATAAACCCTACCACCTTCCTTGTGTGATGTTTCTTGTACCAAAATAGTAACAGCTGTTGCTATATATCAAAATATTGACACATTAGTTGTCCAATCTCTAGCTTCCTCTTCCTGAGTTTTGTTTGTGCTGCCTGATATTGTTTTTAAGATCAGAAGAGTACCACCTAGTAAATGATAAAGATAGCCACATATTGTGGACTCATAGAATATGTCATACCTGTGCTGTATACATTAAAGTTTCCAAAAAGTCAAATAATTATCCAAGGGTCACCTTATTTCTCAGTGGCAGAGCCAGAATTTAATCCCACAGTTTTAAAATATTTATCTGAGCCTTGCTTGCTAATCTACCCCTATTTTTATAATTCCATCACTAGGCTCTCTGTGAAAACAAGAACTAGTATTTATTGAGCTCTTTCTGTGTGCCAGGCACTACATTAAGCACTTTTCCTGAATTATATCATTTAATCTTTACAACAATGCAATTGTCTTATTATCCACTTTACAAATAAGGAACCCAAGGCTCAGAGATGGGAAGTAACTTGTTCAACATCACTCAGCTGATAAGTTTAAATCACTATCTAACACAGAGTCAATTTTCTTACCTACTGATGCCTCATCAACCCAGTAAGACTCCCCTTAAATGTCTCCTAACCTATAAACTTTTTTACTTTATTTTAATTGTTGACACTATTACAGATGTCCCCATTTTCTCCCTTTTTGCCCACCTCCACCCCGCCCCCCCCCACCTCTTCCCTGTGGCCATCACCACACTGTTGTCTGTGTCTGTGTTATGCATATACTAGGGGCCCGGTGCACAAAATTTGTGCACTGGGGGAGGGGGTGTCCCTCAGCCCAGCCTGCCCCCTCTCACATACTGGGAGCCCTCAGGGGATGTCCTAGTGATGGCTTAGGCCCGCTCCCTACTCCCCTTGGGGATAGGGCCTAAGCTGCAGTCTGGCCTCCCTTTGTGGGAGGTGACCGGGCTGATCAGGGGAAGGCACCAGCCCCATCACCCCGCTGCTGCAGCCACTGCCAGTCACCACAGCCAGCAAGGTTTTTTCATCAACACAGACTCCAGTTCCTTCACCATGAAAAAATGACAACTTTCTTTAGGCATTTTCAAGATGTATCTTTCATATAATAATAATTTCTTTATTATTTTTTTATCCTCACCTGAGGATATGTTTCCATTGATTTTTAGAGAATGTGGGAGAGAAAGGGAAAGACAGAGAGAAACATCAAAGTGAGAGGAACACTTTGATTGGTTGCCTCCTGCATGAGCCCTGACCTGGGCCCTGGCCGGGGAGGAGCCTGCAACCTCTGTACATACCCTTGGTCAGAATTGAACTCAGACCCTGCCATCGGCAAGCCAAGGCATTATCCACTGAGCCAAACTGGCTAGGACAGGATATGACATTTCTTAGCCCTCCAGCAGCGGACCTTCTTTTTTTTCGCCAGGAGTGTGGTGAAAAACCCTAGATTGCCTTTTTGGATTCTTATTACCCAAGTTACTAAGAATATTACCAGTGGCATACAGGGAGCTTAACCAATGAGCGGTCAGAAAAGGTGTTTCCTCTGTAGTTCACACCAATCACCGCTTGGCCCTCCCCCCCCCCCCCCCCCCCAGGCCAGACGCCTCTGGCCCAGGCTTCAGGCCTTGGGAGGGGACCCCCATCTCCCCCCGATCACCAGCTTCTGGGCGGCTTCTGGGGCTTCTGGGGCCAGCCTGCGGCCCGGGATGGCGACTCGCGCTGGCAGCTGCACTGTCCCCTGTCCCGCCCTGCCTGCAGTATACAAATTAGCCGTCATCTTTGTTGGCGGTTAACTTGCATATCATGCTGATTAGCCAATGGGAGGCTTAGCAAAGGTATGGTCAATTACCATGTTTGTCTGTTATTAGATAGGATGTTCTTTGGCTAATCTCTTCACCTTCTTTCATCCAGTCCCCACTTTGCCATCCCCTCTGACAGCTGTCATTCTGTTCCATGTATCCATGCCTCTAATTCTATTTTGTTTGTCAGTCTATTTTGTTCATTAGATTCTATATATAAGTGAGATCATATGGTATTTGTCTTTCTCTGACTAGCTTATTTCACTTAGCATAATAAATCTCCAGATCCACCAATGCTGTCCCAAAAGATAAGAATTCCTTCTTTCTTATGGCCAAGTAGTATTCCATTGTGTTAATGTACTACAGCTTTTTTATCCACTCATCTACTGACAGGCACTTGGGCTGCTTCCAAATCTTGGGTAGTATAAATAACACTGCAATGAACATAGGGGTGTATAAACTCCTTTGAATCAGTGTTTGGAGTTTCTTCGGATTTACTCTTAGAAGTGGGATTGCTGGGTTGAATGAGAGTTCCATTTTCAATTTTTTGAGGAAACTCTACTGTTGTCCACAGTGGTTGCACTAGTCTGCATTCCTACCAGCAGTACACAAGGGTTCCCCTTTCTCCACAGCCTCGTTTTTTGTTGATTTATTGGTAATAGCCATTCTCTTTCCTTGCAAAGATAGTAAGGAGAATTCAAAGAAATCTCAGGAAAATAAGCAATTGACTTTCTCAATATTCTCCCTGGCAGAACTGACTCATGTTGCTTAGAAAAAGTCTAAATCCTGCTTTCCGACCATACGAGACAGTGTTTACTAGTATGTTACAGATTCTGGAGCCAGGAAGCCTGCGTTGAAATTCCAGCTCCTCACTGACTAGATGAATTACTTTTAACAAATTATTTCACCTCCCTGAGCCTCAGTTTCCTCATTTGGAAATTGGATAATAATATGTACTTCACAAGTGAGGCTTAAATAATTAGCTAGCTGTATGTGAAGTGCTTACAACATCTATCTGGTAAGTATTTAGTAAACACAAACTCTTCTGATTTTGTTCAAGGTCAAAGGAGAGAGAGGTTTCATAATGGAAAATATGAGAGAGGATCACCAATCTGAAAAAAAAAGATGTGTACATCATTTAAGCTTAATAAATAAGACTTTTTAAGGACCCCGTGTCAATAGGCCAGTTTGGGTTTGGGTTTGGGTTCAGTTCGTGTGGGTGATATGACCTCTGTGGTTGCCTAATGGGGTTGTTTCTGGGCAAGGAAAAAAGTCTACCTGGTTTAACAGGTCATGTGCATATTTCAAATGCCAGACCTCACCCCTTCTCCTTTGCAAGGAAATAGACATGATTTATTTCTTTAAGAATACTTCAAAGAAACCAGAACCATTCTTACAGAAAAAGGAAGAGCTCAATTATACCAATCTTGCTTCCTTTCTAGCAGACATTTCACAAAATTCAGCAATTCATCTCTATGTCCCAACCCTTCCAGCCACTCTGTGTTGCCCTCTGTCCTCAGAGTACAGCTTCTCCTTTGGAAATCATGACCTGTGTCCCTGTGTTGTCCATTCAGGGGTACCTTCCTGTAAATGTTGAACTTAACATGGTGGTGAGTCCTCAGCAGCTTCTGTTTCCTTGTCTTTGAATTTCCCTTATACCGAAAGCATCTGTCAGTAAAACAAGATGTCAAAGATAAACTCTATACCTACTGGGAGCAGTTGGTGGCAATGACACCATTTGTGGGCCCACTTGGGAGGATCAAAGACCCTAAGTTTTGCTTTTCAGGTTCTGCCTGTTTATATGATGATTGCTCTAGGTATCAGCACATTCACCTTTTTGGGGACTTCTATGTGCAACCTAAGCTCTTTTATAGTGAAAATATCTGCTTATTATAAAAGAAGGTAGGTTTCCTTATATATATAAAATATATAATAAGTATAATTGGTTTAATTAATCCAGCTAAAAGTTCATGGAAGTGGACAATTTGCTATTATCACACCTTTAACCCAGTGCATGGTAGCCTTTAACTTATGGCCCTAATTTCATTTCTAAAGTTTACCTCTTCCCACTCATATGAATTATTTTTTATTTCACCCTATTATGGGTTTCTCGGCCTTGTCAGTGTTGACATGTTGGGCCCAGTAATTCTTTGTTGTGGGGACCATCCTATGTATTGTAGGATTTTTTGAAGGATCCCTGGCCTCTAACACACTAGATGCCAGGAGCAAAGCCCTCCCTCAGTTGTAACAACCAAAAATGTCTCCAAACATTGCTCAATATCCCTGGGGAGGAGGGGAGAAAATTGCCCCTAAGAGACACTAACATTAGATGTTTGATTCTCATTTTGAATATTAGTAGTGATTTTTAAGTTCTATTTTTCCCCTGATTTTTATACTTGCTTTTCTCTGCCAGTGGATGAAAGCGCATTCTACAAATATCATAAATCTTTAATTTGGCATTGTTGAGTCCTGAACACTCTAACCAAGTAGCCCTGTGATAGTCCAGGTCATTGAAAGTGAAACTCAGCTCCAGCATCATCCATGCACCTGCTCGATAGTTGAGGTTAATGTGCTGGCTTACGTGATCCGACTCTAGCAGTCTTCCTGTTTATGCTCCCTCCATCAGGTGAGGCCCACGGGAACCTCAAGACAAAGGCAAGCAGTTGCCTAACTGGAGAATCCACAGCTATGCACAGCAGCTGCAATGCAGGCCCCAGGAAGCAGTGGGAAACAAACAATACTGCCTCTGTGTAACCGGACTGCCAAGGAAATACAAACAAGCTATATATTCAAAGCACAGACATCTGTGTCATTGGGGCCAGCCCTACATCAGGTTCTAAAGTATGGCAGTCACATGGTCCATCGTTTCAGCATCCTCCTCCATCACAAGTCCAACCTGTCTCCTACCCCAGAGGAACTTGTGGGGCATCACCCACCTGGGCTTCTCCGTCTAGTGCCTAAAGCATCCTCTCATTCAACTTACCTTTCTTGAATCCCATTTGCAGCTGACCTCACAAACTAATCTCCAGTTAGCTAGATCGACGTTTCCAAACTGGTGGACCGTGGGCCAGGCCTACCCCCGAAGCATTCATTTCGTTAGCCAGCAAGGTGTTTTGAAATTATGATGTGACTGCCAATATTTTAAACTCTGAGAGTTTGTCTAAAAATTCCAGACTTCCAGCTTCTCTTGGAGAACTCGCATGTGACACAACTTGTACTGAAACAGTCATTTAGCTGTCCATCACTCGTCTGTGCTCAGTCATAACAACCTGTTTAGACAGATCAGATCAGGTGCCCCATAGGCATCTGAGTGTGTGATCCTCTCATTTGAATCTCAGAGGCTCCCATCCCCAAACTGTAATTATTTTGGGAAAACAAAATCAGCGAGGCTAATGTAGGAGGTAAAAATTAAAACAATAACTAATATTTTAAGGCTATTAATGCGCTTTTCACAGACACCGTCTTTTCTAATAGACAATCATCAAGTGCCACTTATCAAGCACTACTTTTAAGTGCTATAATCAAATGCCTGTCACAGTTTGAAGCATTTTACACAAAATATTTCATCTAATTCTTACAATAACCAGCTGAAGTAGGTACCATTATTATCCTCTTATTGGAGATAAGAAAACTGAGGCACACAGAGGTTAAGAAACTTGTTCTGATGTCAGAATCCAGCTGGGAAAGAAGCCGGGGGGGTCTGACTGTAGACTCCAAGCCAAGCTTGCCACACTTGCCTGGGGTCTTCACTGCCCCTCAGATTAAGACAACTCTCATGATAACTCTGGGAAGCAATCATTATTACTATACTCACCTTTACAGATGAGGTGTCTAACTGCTGCAGAGAAACTGTCACCAGTCTTCACCAGCCTCCCGGAGTCAACTCCAAGCATCAGGGCTGGGGTGTCAGTCCTAGACACACCCATGGCGGCAGCGCCTTTTTCCTCGGGCCCTAATCGAAGAGAGCGTGAGTGGAGGTCTGCTCTGCCCTGCTACAGCCCCCAAACCCTGTTATGCATTTGCTCAGATAGCCAAGAGAGTATTCCAGATTCCCCAAACCAGGAAGCCACAGCACCTGCATGGCAGAACTTGCATGAACTTTGCTGAACTTGCAGTGCCTTGCAAGGAGGTTCCTGTTCTGCTGATGTAGAAGCAGCAGCAGAAGTGGGAGCCAGGGAATAGGGCTGGAAACTGGGACTGCTGAAAGGCAATGGAAGCAAAAGTTACAAAGTAATCCACTGTCAAGCAAAAGTTACCAGGTAGTCCACCACTGGTCGGTGCACAGAAGGGGCAAAATCTAAAGGATTCAGTCGTGGATTAGCATCTCTTCTCTAGTTCTACCAAATCTACTTATAGCCCAATATTGGTTCTCACTGAATACAGCACATACAGATCTCAATGAGCTCGTCTCCTACAATGCATGGAATTGGTCTTGTTTTAAAAAAACAAAACAAAACAGCAACAACAAAAAGCAGTGGAGCAATGGAGAGAGCCCTGGATTTCCCAAGGAACAAATGCTCAACCAAAAGTTTGGACTCATTCGTCATCGCTCCTTTTCTTTCACTTCCTGTGATCTGCCTATGTAGGTCCCATCAGTTCTTCTTCAAAACTTATCTCAAATCTATCCTCTCTCTCCATCTCAGCTGCTAAAACCCTTGGCCAAACCATGGTTGCCGCTCACCAGGATTCCTGCAGTAACTCTTGCTCTTTTGTGTTGTTCCCTTAGCACCATCCAATCCGGCAGAACAAATTACTCTTTACAAAACATGAATCAGATCACATCATTCCAACACTCGAAGCCCACTCATTATTTTTAGAATAAAGTCCAAACTTCTTGCCAGGCCCTAGAAAGCCCACTCTCTCCAGTTTCATCTTCATTTGCTCACATTTGCTAAACGCTAAATATCCTGACCTCCTTTGCTCCTCCTCAAACACATCGAATTCACTTCACTTGTAAACATTCTCTCCATCACTCTCTTTTCCTACATTTTCCTATTGCTACTTCCTCACTTCATTCAAGGTTTTTTCTAATGTCCCATGCCTAGATATTGCTTCCTTGACTACGGTTTCTAAAATAGCCTTCATTCCTTTTCTTCTATCCCATCCCAGCTATCTCTGTCTCCTCATGCTGCATTGCTCTTTTTTTTTTTAACTTAACACTTTAACACTGTCTGAAATCATCTGGCATATGCATTTGCTTTCCTGTTTCATATCTGTCTCCCTCCACTGGAATATAATCTCCATGAGAACATAGACCTTCTCTGTCTTTTTCAGGGCTGTGTCTTCAGAACCTAGAACCATGCCTGGTTCATAGTAGCTGCTCAGTGCATACTTGTTGAATGAAAGAACAGAGTTATAAACTCACCATCATGTTTTTAGCTTCAGGGTGATTTTTAAAAAGAGTGATAAGTCAAAGAGAAATTAGAAAGAGGTAAGTGCTCACCAGTTGGACAGGGCTTGGTACATACCAGCTCAGTGAGTGCTCAGTACACAGTGGCTGCCCAACAAACACTGGCATGAGTTTAGAATAGTAAAGAAAGGTATATAAAGACAGAAAAAGACAAATTGTCCTGGCAACCTACATAAGAAATATTAAAAGAAACATAATAAATGAAAGAACTTGTAATACTAAAGTATAAAAACTGGGACAGGGAATGTAGGATTTTTTTTTTTTTTTTACTTAGTGTCATAGTGGGTGCTTTGAGCACATACAGAAAATACTATTCTGCTCCCCAGAATGAGACATCTTTTGAAATGAACCACATTCTTAGGGTAGTTCCAGGAAACTCCTTTGAGTTCAAGTCAATCCAAAAATCACAGTTTTATCTAGATCAGTGGTTCTCAACCTTCTGGCCCTTTAATACAGTTCCTCATGTTGTGACCCAACCATAAAATTATTTTTGTTGCTACTTCATAACTGTAATGTTGCTACTGTTATGAATCATAATGTAAATATATGATATGCAGGATGGTCTTAGGCGACCCCTGTGAAAGGGTCGTTCGACCGCCAAAGGGGTCGCGACCCACAGGTTGAGAACCGCTGATCTAGACAGTGTAAAGATAGCCATGTTCTGAGGGTCCTCCCTTTGATTAGAAATCTGGGGAGTTTCTTGGGTGAAATCCAAACCTGACCCCTGTACACAGAGGGCTAAAAGAGACCCAAGAAAAAGGCAGATCATGCCAGCTTGGTAGGCGGCAGGTTTAATAAGCAAGGGAACTTACATGCAAGGCTTACATTGGGTGACTGCAAGGCAAGTAGATCTCCAAATTTATTTCCAAAATCTTAAAAGTTTATATGGAGGCCTTCACTGGGTTCAGTAAGGTATGCCGTCTGGATGGTCTCAACACCTTACTCTCTCAAGAGGCTGTGTCCTGGAAACTGCCCCACGGTGGGAATGGTGAGCAGAACGAACATTCCAAGAACAGGGCAAGGGGTGTGGAGGCTCTGAGGGCCCAGGTCCAGCACACAGGTCAAACAGTGGTCACATCCTCACGATGACTTCCTCCAACACCTTCCAATACGGGTTTCAACACAGTTCTGGAAGCAATGATTGAAAATGCTAATGGTTGCATTTACCCTCGGATGGTAAAGAGGCATCTGTTTTGCTCTGTATTTTCCCTACTTAACCTAAATACTAGGTAAGTTCCGCCTCAATTTCCTTCTGTGGTTTAGTCTGGGCTTGGCAAGATCAATGCCTACAGGGGCTGGGCAGGTAATAGAAATGTGTGAGTCAAATAAGACACAGTGAGACTTAAAGAAAAGAGACTGCCTCACCTAAAGCCATTCAAATTCAAATGTTATAAGAAGAAAGAAAAACCACACACGCCGTGCCAGCCTAACAGATTTGCAACGTCTGGTTAGACCATCAGGGCCCAGGGCAGCACAGTTAGCGCTCAGCCCTGTAAACAGCAGCCTTGCAGGTGTACAGTCACTGAGGTGGAAGGCGGGCTTGTTTGTTTTCTTTTGAATCAGGATGAGGAGGCAGCCATAATGAGGAAGTACTGAATTTGTTGCCATGAAATACTGAGGGCTCCTCCCAAATCACCCACCTGTTGAGCTGTTTACATTATAGAGTTTGGCATGAAACTTCAAGGTATCACTGATGCAATGAAATAGGCTACAGCACTAAAAACAGCAGTAGTAGGCTGGGCACATTGCGGTGCCCAAAAGGCTGATGCAAAGCACTGGTGAGTATCCTGTTTCCTCCCACTCACAGTAATCCAATGCCGGTAATTTGTAACATGTTGTTCTGGGTAAATTGTGAGGAAAGTAGTAGAAAACCTGTGTCAACAGGAAGTCCCTCCTAAAAACTGGTGCTAACTGCTCTCTGTTGAGTTTCTGTCAAGCACTGCAATTCTAAGTCCCACTAATTACAAAATCTGTTAGAAATACCTACAAATTGCCAACCCATGATTCAAGTCCCCATCTTCCAGCAAAATAATTATAAATTCACTAATGCAGTCTGGAAATCTGGAAGCTTTCATTGTGTGAAATTCAGAAGCTCATTTGATTCAGGATCTAAATTGTTCATTAAAAAAATGTAGCCCTTATGTCTGTTTACTGCTAAATGTTATTCAAATGGTTGACATCTGGTCTATTATAAAATCCTATGTAACTTGAGTTCTGATTACATTATTGTATCTTCCTCAGTTCCCTCCAGATAAGATGCTCTAACAAATGACTTCCTTTTTAATTTCAGGAAACAAGGGATTATTTGGACTTTTTTTGTTTAACTAGAGGCCAAATATAGATCAGATTTGCCAACTTTCAGGGTACTCATTTATTAATTTATTTATTCAATGACATTTTTGAACAGCAACTATGTACTAGCCACCAGAATAGATGCCAAAAATAAAAGAATAAGTGAAACATGATACTCCCCCTCAGCAAAATCCAACAGGAAGAAGTAGGTGGACACTTGCGATTGTCTACTAGAATGCACAGAACTTAAGCCTTCCAAACAGAACTCTGGCTGAAGAGTAAGCTCATTCCTCTTGTCAGTATTTGGGCAGGTGACAATTCTTGCTAATGAGTCATGAGAAGAGGTGTGCTGGGGGCTTCTCCTTGCTCTTCAGAATGAGCTTCTTGACACTTTCTTTTGCTTTCCTCTGATGATATTGTTCATGGGTTATATGTTTGGAATCACTGCCTCCAATTAACTACCAGCCTGAGGATGGGGTGGCCCCGGGAGAGGTCCAGAGCTAAGCAAGTGACAGGGAAATGGAGCCAAAGTCTATGGATCAAGACACTGAAAATCTCTTATGCCTGGCCTTCTGGTTATGGGAATCCATGAATTTTCTTTTTCATTTAAGTCAATTTGAGTTGGGTTTCCTTGTACTTGCAAACAAAATTGCTTGCTATGCTTTTTCTAACAGCTCTTCCCATGAGAAGATCCAGGGTTTGCACTATTGCTTTCTCAAGGATGATAGTGACAGGTAATGCCACAAACATTTTATGGCATTTGCATTAACTATGCTTCTGCTACTCAGTTAAGACACTTGAGGTTATTGGATGCTTTCTCCTTTCTCTTTGTGCTTGTTTTTCCAGGATCCCTGTATTTCTCCCCCAGCTAATCTAACCGAAACTACAATATGAGAAACATAGGTAGGCATAGGAAAGTTTATCAAAATATGATTGATAAATACCAACATTAAAAGACATGAAAAGTGAACATACAATGAACATGAAAACTCACAATGAGTAAATTAAAAAGTGAAACTTGAACTTGAGTTTTCTGCCAATTGGTGCCTTTAAAAATAAAGTTCTTGTAAAGACACTGGCCATCCTGAAAAACATCACTGACAAATTAGCCTCTTTGAGAAATTCCTCTGAGAAATAAATATCAAAGTGACACAGGCTCTGTTACTGATTAACCTAGGTCAGTGATGGGGAACCTTTTGAGCTCGGCATGTCAGCATTTTGAAAAACCCTAACTTAACTCTGGTGCCGTGTCACATATAGAAATTTTTTGATATTTGCAACCATAGTAAAACCAAGACTTATATTTTTGATATTTATTTTATATATTTAAATGCCATTTAACAAAGAAAAATCAATCAAAAAAGTGAGTTTGTGTGTCACCTCTGACACGCATGTCATAGGTTCGCCATCACTGACCTAGGTTATAATTGTTTTAGATTATGATAAAACTATTATTTCAATTTTAATATATTCATCACAACTTGTTTAAGGGCAGCATTCACATGGCTTCTCTTTGCCCCACATTGCTTAGTCAACTACTTTACTATAATAGGGTTTCAAATATCCTATGCCTTGTACCCTGCATAAACAGGACACAACACAGAGCTCCTGCTTGGAGCAACTTCAATCTTCTCCAGAGGTTCTTAAACACATCAACAGGAGTCAAAGGGAAGCATCTTGCTCTGACTTCACCTCCAACAGGGTCAAAAGGGAGCTCCAAATACCCACTTTGCCCAGTCTCTAACATTCAAAGCCTCATCACCTCTGCCTTGAATCCCCCAGAACAAATCTCATTAAGCCCCATTTCTTTGTGCATGTCAATCACCCTAATAAGGTCCAGATTTTCCGGTCACCTGGGGCCTTTCTCACTCTAACCCCTATAAAGCTCTAGCCCCTATTCAACCCCATCTGCTGCCTCTCCCAGTTCTTGGAACCCACCCCACAATGCCCTCTGCAATTCAAAGTCTAACCTTTGTAAAACCCCTATATCTGCAAGCTGTCTCTGAATGTTCCCTTCTTTTTCTTGCTCTAACTGTAACCTGGTTCTCCCCTGAGGATGCTGTTTCCCCTGCAGCCTATCATCTGATGGATCCCCTTTCACTCACAGCCCTCGTATCACTTGAATGTCTAATAGGGGTCTCAAGAATGGCATGTGCAAAACAACTCTGACCTCCCTCCATAAATCTCCTCCACTACAGACTCCCCTAGTTTATTGATGGCAACCCTACCCTTCCCGTTGTTTAGGTCAAAAACCTTGAAGTCATCCCTGATTTCCTTTTCTGTCACACCCCACATTCAATCTAGAGAAACCCAGTGGGCTCTACTTTCAAAATATATCCAGAATCCAACCTCTTGCCACCACCAGTGATTTCCTACCATCCCTTACCTAGATTACTTCAATCGGATCTTTAAAAGTCTCCTTCCTCCACCTGAGTCTATTCCATCTTCCTGGAGCCCATTCTCAACCCAGTAGCCAGAGAAATCCTTTAAACACCTAAGTCAGATCATGCCACCAGCTGGAGACCTACCAAAGATTCCCTGTTTAAACCAGAGTGGCATAAGCCTTATGACAGCTTACGAGCCCCTACAGGATCTGGCCCCTTGGCCTCTCGGATCTCTTCTACTCTCTCTCTCCACATTACTCTGTTATTCACTCCCAGTGCTCCCAGGAGAAACTAGAAACTACTATCTTCAGGCATTTGCACTATTTTCTCTGCTTGAAATCACTCTTCTCCACATATCCCCCACCTCCACCCAGCACTCCCAGTCCCCTTACCCTGCTCTATGTTTTCTCCTAGCTCTCATCCTTTCTAACATCTATATCATTGTCTTATGTATCACATTTTTATCCCCCACCCTCCATGAGAATGTAAGATTGGGGCTGGAAGCTTTGCTTGTTTTGTTTACTGAGGAGTTCCAAGTGCCCACCTAGAGCATAGGACTGACTCCTGATCATCTCCCCAAACCTGCTTCCCCACAGAGCCCTCATCTTGGTTGACAGCAACTTCATTTCTCCAGGTGCCAAAGTTAAAAACGTTGGAGGCATCCTTGACTCTTACCTGTACACCCACAATCAACCAATCAGGAAGTATTTTTGGCTCCACCTTCAAAATAATTGCTTAATAATTTCATGTTAAAAGAAGCACTGATTGATCTTTGTGAAGTCAGCCAATGACATGACCCAATCCCAATAAAATACAATGACCTAATCCCAATATATCTAATCCTTTCACATACTACTCCACACATTAATATTCCATTAATTACATGCATATACAGAGTGTCCCAAAACAATGTATATACACTTTAACAGCTGACAGTTCAATTTTGAAAATGACATGTATTTTAATAAACACTGCCTTTATAATTATTCAACATTTTTGCGACACCCTATATATTGATAGTCATTTGAAATATTAATTTTGAATTTACTTTTGTCTGGCTTGACTTCTTCCTTATATAGACTTCATTAACTTCCTAAGTGCAGGGGCCACGTGCAAGATACTTTACAATCATTTAGGTCCAGTTTAGTTCTTCTGGCAATGAAGCTTATGATGGTAATGAAGAGAGTGATTTCACAATCCTTGAAGTCCAAACTCAGAGTTCTTGAGATCCTATTAAAAAGTCAATCCAATTCAACAAATCTTTATTGCATGACTATAGTAGGAATTCTACTGGATGCTGAAGAGAACAAAATACATAACTCTCAAGACACACATCATCTAATAGAGAACAGAGTCATTGAAACAAATAATTTTAATTCAGTGTGAAACAAGGAATAAGAGTATTCATGCAAGGTGAGAGTACTTTACCCCGGCAAGCCAGAGTAAGGCAAAGACAACTCAGAGTTCATCAGTGCATGGCAAAGGTAACCCAAGCATGGAAAAATTGAACAGTACTTTTTCTCTGTGTTGTTTAGCTTCTATTCTTTATTATTAGTGATGTTGCTTTTGTCTATAACAAGGCAAGTGGGCAGAAAGGAGTCAATTCTTGGACTAGAACATATGCATTAGGTAAGAAGTTTGGAGTAAACTCTTTTCAGAGTCCCTGGCAAAATTTTGATATATGATGACTCAAATAATCAAAAAAAAGGATTTCTATTAATTTAGTCAAGTTTTGACTCATAGAATGCTTTGGCAAGATTTTCATGAATAACACTATTTCATGTGTCTGGTGCCAAAATTGAAATATTAATAGAGTGTGATAAGATTTAAATCTAGTCATAAACATGTCTCCAAGATAAGATGCATGATAATTAGGAGAAAAATTAATCTGGAGCTGTTGCTTTCTGTGAACCATTCGAACTGTAAACAACTACAATATGTCTTTGCATTTTCCTTGAAAGTAAAATCATGAAACAAAGAACAAAACTGCTTGTACCTATATAAGCAGAATCACTCTGTTTTTAAAGTTTTTGACTACATGTTATGGAAACATTTTCTTCTGAACACTGTAAATTAAAGCATTTTTTTTTCCAATAAGCATGGGTAAATACATTCACATCTTTATAAAACTAAAAATAGAAACTTTTAAATTGAATTTACTGGGATGACATTGGTTTGCAAAAACATACAGGTTTCAAGTGTACAGCTCAATAAGACATCATCTTTACACTGCATTGTGCACCCATCGCCCCAAGCAAAGTCTCTTTTCATCCTCATACCTCTCCCCTTTGCCCACCTCCACCTACTCCCCACCCCTCTGCTTAGGTCATTTATATTGTTTGACTAGATTTTTATTGTTTCAGCTTTTTCGTGGTCATTAAGGACTCAGCCTAGATTATAGAATGTTTAGAGAAATGCTATTTTCTCGTTTTAAATTAATATTTTAAGAATAATTTGTAATTAGAAAGTTGTATGCAATGTTTCAAACTTAAACATAGGCTCTTGGTTCTTGAGCCTGCTGGACTTCATAGTAGACCTACACTATTGGCTCTCCTGGACTCCAGCTTGCTGACCAGACCTTGGAACTTGTCAACCTCCATAATCACATAAGTCAGTTCCTTATTTTTTAGGTGATATATATATATATATATATATATATATATATATATATCCATCCATCCTTTTGGTGCTATTTAAAAAAACATAACTCTGACTAATACATACCAGATTCAAAGAAATATGATCCTAGAAAAGCTAAGAAACCCAAATCATGCTTTTTCCCAACTCTTAGAAGTGGCCTCTTCTGACAGAAAAGTGTACCAGGGCCAGGAAAATGATTTAGACACATACTCTAACACTTTTACTAGAAACATTACTGAGAAATCTACCCATACTAGTTTATTTTTATTTGTTTCACATATTCTTAGATGAACCTCAGATTTGTCGTATAAAATGACAGCTAGTGTTCCCTTCATCGGTGTACATGGAAAGATATGTATTGCATATAAAGGTTCGCTTATAAATAAACAGATTTGCTAGACCGTGAAAAGAGGCTGATTTTTTTAACATTTATCCTTCTAGCCATGGCAGATAACTGCAATCACAAGGGACAATACATGCATTTTTGCAGGTGACTTGTGGATGAACGTACCAGCCAAACAGCAGTTGGGGTAGATGTGTCAGGACTGAAAATTATCTTAGCTCAATTCAGTTGTAATTGACAAAGGACAATAAAATCTCAGAATTTATAGACCTTCCTAGCATTGGCGTGGGGGAACATAAGGGTATTATCAAAAGGAGTTTGTCTTATCACTCATGAGGAAAGTCAAAGACATATGAAAATATCTGGCACTTTTTTAAGGGGCGGGGATTAAAAACTGAACCTAAGCTTTCAGGTAAAAAAAGAACGATTTGGTGCTAAAAGGGATAAAGAGATCAAGGAAACATTTGCAGATAGTGAATACAAATGCAAATAAGTATACAGTGAAAATTTTAACATAGCAATACTTTCCTATGTGTGGCTTCATTTGACACGGACATGCCCATGAGGATATAGTCATGATCCTGTTTTACAAATAAGAAATGTGAGGGTTGGAGTTTCAGTCATTTTAGAATCCTAGACTCCAATTCTGGGCAACACACCACCTATCATTCACGTTTCAATTATTCGGTTTTTCCAGACCAGTCTTCTTTTTGGATTCATTACCTTCTATGCAGTTCCAAGACAATACTAATTGAGTTTTTCCCAATAGAAGTGCATTATTATGTAATGCAGCGGATAGACTTTTTTTCCTCCTTGTCCCTCTGAGATATCCATGGTCTATGAAAGATCCTTCTGGAGCCCAGTAGCTCAGGATGAGGGCTCTGTGAGATGAGGAAAGGAAAAAAGAGCCATCCCCACTTCTTTTTACAATCACTGCCTCATGTACCTTTGGCTGAAGCCACCTTGCACAGGAC
The DNA here is from genome assembly GCF_028538775.1 of Myotis yumanensis. Lineage (NCBI taxonomy): Eukaryota > Metazoa > Chordata > Mammalia > Chiroptera > Vespertilionidae > Myotis > Myotis yumanensis. The sequence continues at coordinate 26,030,661 of NW_027223759.1, read as the reverse complement.
TGCTTGAAGAGCTAAGCCAAAGCTTACAAGCAAAATGAAAGATAGGCAGAACCATTTGGTAGAAAGGGCATTTTCCAAAAAAAATTGAATCTGCGGGCCTTAAAGTGAGACCCACACTCCACACAACCCCTAGCTCTCCTACACTTGGATCCCCAGACAACGGAGCTGCCTCTGTGGCCCCTGCAGACACTACATCTGTATCTCCTGCATCAGGTCTTTACTGCCAGGTCTCTGTACCTAATAGGGAGTGAAGGGAGATGGAAGTGGGAATAATCCAGGTGCCTTCATCTAGATTCTCAGATTTCTTAAGCCTCCCTATGGCTAAGATTTCATGTCTCACTTTTGTAGGCAGCAGTATTAGCCCCATGAGGAAGCATCTCGAGCTCTCAGAGGGTGTGTTGCATGGGTCTCCCTTGCTTCCTATCTCCTCTCTCTCCCCTTAACCCCTTCCCCTCTAATATCCCATTTTCATCTTTCCCAGGACCAGTCAGCCCTCTGTAATGAATTAACCAAGAAAATGTCACAGTCCCAGGCACCGAGTAACTGTGGTCATACTAATGAGAGTTAATATGAAAGAGTGTATACTGTGTTTCCAGCACTATGAGCTAAGTGCTTTAGTATTTTATACGATGCTCAAGGAACTTATTAAGCCAGTTTTACATAGGAAGAAGCTGAAGCTCCAGGCAGAGAATGGCATTCCCAGTACCACCAGGCTACGGGATTCCAATCCAGATCGCCTATCCTGGGCTGTCGAGCATACTAACTCTTCTGTTTTCTCTCCCAGCTGTCCAGCATATTCTGCTCTAAAGAGGAGAGAGCTGGTCTCTGCCTCAAGAAATGGACGCAAACAATTTACCAGACATAAGAGTTCAAAAATATGATTATAAAGATGCTCAAGAAACTTAGAGAGAACTTCAAGGTATAAGTCTGCCTAAGGGAGGGGAAGGACTGGGGCCTGGGGTGGAAGAGAGGGAAGTGGAAGTCTTGCTTCCAGGCTGCAACAGCCCCCACTTACTCTCTGCTACACCTTCTCTGCCGAGAGGCAAAACCAAATCCAACCACCAACACAAAGACTCATTTTCTTCTGAAACTTGGTCTGAGGTCCAGGAGAGATTCATATTCCTTCCATTAACATAACTTTGACTTTTTTTCTTCCAAATTCATATCTTGGTCTTTATTAGGCCAAAAAGCATTCATCCTGACTTTTCCCCAGATCACATCATGAAGCACCCATGTGAACCAGACAGTAAATAATACAAAGCCCATATCACCTTCCGCAAGAGAAGTGGGGAAGGGAAGGGAGAAGAAAGCAGGGAAGGACTCAATGTTTCCTTTCATAGCTTACATTTTGATTAAACTTTGATACTCTTTTAATATTATGTCTTAAAAACTTGACATAAAACTAGAAAAAAAAGATACCAAGAAATTGAATCCTGCAATTAATCCTAGGGATCCAAGAACACCCACAGGTCTCAAACCTGGCTTTATTCCTGTGCATCCAACAGGCTGGCTTTTTTTTTTTTTTTTCGTAAATATTTTTATTGATTTCAGAAAGGAAGGGAGAGGGAGAGAGAGATAAGAAACATCAACGATGAGAGAGAATCATTGATCAGCTGCCTCCTGCACACCCCCAACTGGGGATAGAGCCCGCAACCCAGGCATGTGCCCTTGACCGGAATCGAACCTGAGACCCTTTGGTCCGCAGCCCAACACTCTATCCACTGAGCCAAAACAGCTAGGGCCAGGCTGCCTTTTCTAATGGAGGAAGGGACTCTGTAGGTCACCAGAGAGAGGCCCACTAAGTGACCTGAGCCTCCTGTGACCTGAAAGTTATCCATGTGATGGTCATCACGGAGGCCTATAAAAGTTAAATCAATGACTAAGAAAAAATAAATAGGACATACATGAATTCGTACATTTGTAATGTATTCAGGGTTAAAATCCATTCAGAGCTAATTGCTAAGCAAATTAACAGAGTAACTGAATTGCCCAGAAATTGTTATTTAGTATGGGTAATGTAATGCGATGTGTTAAATACAAACTATGTTGACCCTAGAGGAGCTTTTATTTAAGAAGGGGGAGAAATCATGCCTAGAGACTTCATTTTTTAAGCCCTTCACCATCTGTTTGGGTGAAAGACTGTATAAATACCGGTAATCACCATTATCACTAATTGTCTGTCACTAGAAATCTTTTTCAGTTCACCATTAGCATTACATTTGAAGCAAGAAGCAGGCTTATTAAATCCTAGAATAGATTTTTATTCTCTATAGAGACATATGGTTTACAAAAATTTTTGATATTCTAATGTGGACTCTGAGTCCAAAATGTAGGATTCAAGTTAACTGTTGCTTTATGCATGGAACTAACTACCTGTCCAGCTCTCAGACTCAGAGGCTGCATAATCTGCGCTCAGTTTGGTTCTGGACTAGTTAGGTTCTAGTTGGTTATGAGGGAGACTCTGGTAACAGAGGAGTAACAGGTAAGTGCTAGAGAAGCCTGGCCCTGGTCTGGTTTGTTAGACCTTGCAATTCTAAGATTTGGTGATTCCAGTCCCTGAAAGAGAAAGGTAATATAGATTTACTGGATAGTGAATAAAAATTCATTTATCCTGCTCCATTCACACAAATGCTTAACCCAATTTCCAGCCCATAAAACTTAATAAATGTTAGTTTTTATTATGGTTGTTGTTTATAGTTGTAGTGGAACAGCTCTTGGATGCTTGGCTTGATTTTTTTAATTAAATGTTTTCTAGTGATCTACTTTATTCTTAAAAGTGGCAATATCAGGCCCTAGCTGGTTTGGCTCAGTGGATAGAGCGTCGGCCTGTGGACTGAAGGGTCCCAGGTTCAATTCTGGGCAAGGGCACATGCCTGGGTTGCGGGCTTGATCTCCAGTGGGGGGCATGCAGGAGGCAGCTGATCAATGATTCTCTCTCATTATTGATGTTTCTCTCTCTCTCTCCCTTCCACTCTGAAATCAATAAAAACATACTTTAAAAAAAAGTGGAGATATCAGGTAGTCTATCTTTTCTACTAGCTTGCAAAGTAAAGTCATATTTCAGTTGCTTTATATCTGAATGTTCCATTTCATGGTTTGACTTCTCTCGATAGACGCTAACCTATTACTAGACTCTGGAGCCTGGGAGCCAAAAATTATTTTCTAGAAAAACAGGACAGCTTTCTTCCACGATGTGTCCAGAGGGATGACAGACACCTTAGAAAGTTTAAATGCCTTAGTCTACTGCTTAATAGCCTTGACAATCTCAGTCTACTGCTTAACACCCCTGACAATCTGATATAATCTACTCACACATTAAAGCTGTCATAGATAATGTTTTTAGAGATGAGTCTTACCAAACTTCCTGAGAACTGGCACGGCGCGCCGCACCCCACTAGGGCTGCTAAAGGGATGGGTGTGGGTGACTTGTTTTTATCATGTATTCCCATTCCAGTTCATAGCTGAATGAATCATGACAGGTGCATAGTTGAGCAAAACTGGAACAATAAGATATTTTTCCCCTGGAAATCTGGAATTAACACACCGAGTCAACATTGAAAGCTATGTAAAAGCTCATCATAGGGTTTATTCTTGAGCTAGTACCATGTCAACCCAAAGCCATATTTGCACAATACAAAGTTATAAAGCATCAGAGACCAAGAGTAAGCAAAGAAAGTCAGTTTGTTTTATTTTTTTTTAAATATATTTTATTGATTTTTTACAGAGAGGAAGGGAGAGAGATAGAGAGTTAGAAACATCGATGAGAGAGAAACACCGATCAGCTGCCTCCTGCACATCTCCTACTGGGGATGTGCCCGCAACCCAGGTACATGCCCTTGACCGGAATTGAACCTGGGACCTTTCAGTCCGCAGGCCGACCCTCTATCCACTGAGCCAAACCGGTTTCGGCAAGTCAGTTTGTTTTAAACAGAAGAGAGCATGCTTGCAAAATTATGCAGAGAAGAATTATACAGCCATTGAAAGAAAAGCAACTGTGGTCCTTGGCAGCTCCCCAGTTTGCAGCTCCATTCCCAGCTGTAACTCATGTATATGAGAGCTCTATATCCTAAAAATAAACCTCCTTTTCAATTGGAATTAATTTGAGTGGGTTTCTGTCCCATACAGCCATTGAGTTTGTCTTTTTTTAAAAATACCCCCTTTGAGATGACAACTCTTCCATGATACTTTTCTGAATCACCCCAGCTGGAACAATTCTTGCCTTGCAATGCTACCTTGTCAAGAACTGCCTATTCTCGCCGAAACCGGTTTGGCTCAGTGGATAGAGCGTCGGCCTGCGGACTGAAGGGTCCCAGGTTCGATTCCGGTCAAGGGCATGTACCTGGGTTGCAGGCACGTCCCCAGTAGGAGATGTGCAGGAGGCAGCTGGTCGATGTTTCTCTCTCATCGATGTTTCTAACTCTCTATCTCTCTCCCTTCCTCTCTGCAAAAAATCAATAAAATATATTTAAAAAAAAAAAAAAAAAAGAACTGCCTATTCTCACTGCTGTCTAGTCACTGCACCCCTCCTAGAGGCTTAACCCCACTCCCTGAGCCTTGGATAGATTGTACTTTATCATTTGAGAAAATGGAGAAGCCCTAGTTTAATCACCTAGCGCTGCTCTGATAGGAGTTAAAACAGTCAGACTGTAGCTTGTTTCAGTGACCAAACTAGTTTTGATCATTTGGTATATGAGATCTTCCTAAATGGATTCTACCTTGCCCTGACCAGTTGTTTTCTGAAAGTCCAGTTCTAAGACAGGGGCTCTGCCAGACCTCCCTAACCTTAGGAACCTTTTGGTATTAGATCAGTGGTTCTCAACTGGGGACAATGTTGCTCCAGGGCACATTTGTCAAAGTCTGTTATCACAACCAGACAGGGGGAGTGGTGCTGCTGGCATCACTGGGTAAAGAACGGAGATGTTGCTCGAAAATGGGAATCATGCTGAAGTTGAGAAACCATGCTTTAAAGTACCAGGTAAGTGACATCAAACCAGTTACTTAACAACTCTGTGCCTCAGAATTTCCCTTCACAAAAGTACAGATATGCTTCTTGTCGGGTCATCTCAGTGCTTAATGCAGTGCCTTTAGAGCCTTTTAGTACTTTGTCATACTTATGTTCATACAGTGAAAAAAAAACTTATTAAATAATTGTGCCATTACCTAACTATTTCTCCTTTATTAGGTGTGTACTTCAAAGCTGGAAAAAATCTTGGCAGTGATGAATTCCATATTTGCTCATCAACTCTCTCAGGATTCTAAAGGCTTTGGTCCTATTCTCTTGATTTTTAAAAATAAGATGTTTCAATAAAAATTTTTATGGTGATAAAATACACACAATGTAAAATTTACCATCTCAACCACTTTTAAGTGTACAGTTTTTTTGGTATTAAGTGCATTCATATTATTGTGCAACTATCACCACCATCCATCTCCAAAACTCTTTTCATCTTGAAAAGTTAAAACTCTGTACCCATGAAATAATAACTCCCCATTTCCTCTTTCCTCTCACCCCTGACAATCACCATCTTACTTCTTGTCTTTATGAATTTGTCTCCTCTAGGTACTCATGTAAGTGGAACCATGGAGTATTTGTCTTTTTGTGTCTAGCTTATTATACCTAGTACTAGAGGCCCAGTGCATGAAATTTGTGCACGGGTAGGGCCCCTAGACCTGGCCAGCGATCAGGGCCCATCGGACCCTTCCTTGTCCCGGCTGCTGGCTGCTGGCTGCTGGCTGGAGCCTTCCTTCATTCTGTGCCACCCCCCTGGTGGTCAGCGCATATCAGAGTGAGCGGTCGAACTACCAGTCTGTTGAACTCCCTAGGAAACAATTTGCATATTAGCCTTTTACTATATAGGATAATATCCTCAAGGTTCACCCCTGTCGTAGCATGTATCCTCATCTTTTCAGGTGCTTATTGGTCAACTTGCATACCTTCTTTGGATAAATGACTATCCAAGTCCTTTGCCCATTTTTGAATTGGGTTTTTTGGTTTCTTGTTGTTGAGTTTTAGGAATTTTTACTGATTTTTATAGAGAGAGAAAAAGGGAGGGGGAGAAAGAGAGAGGGAGAAACATTAGTGTGAGAGAGAAACATCAATTGGGGATCAAACCCACAACTTAGGTTTGTGTCCTGATTGGGAATAAAACCTGCAACCTTTCGGTACATGGGACAATGCTTCAACCAACTGAGCCACCAGGCCAGGGCAGAATGACCTACCTTTTTAAGTCTGAATGATATTATACTGTATGTGTATATTCCATTTTGTTTACCCATTCAGCTGTTAGTAGACACTTGGATTGCTTCCACATTTTAGCTATTGTGATAATGCTGCTGAGAACATGGTTGTACAAATATCTCTTCAAGCTCCTGTATCAATTCTTTTGGGAATATACCCAGAAGTGGAATTGCAAGATCATACAGAAATTCTATTTTTAATTTTTTGAAGGAATTGCCATATTGTTGTCCATAGTGCTACACCAGTACACCAGTACACCAGTACAGCAATTTATATTCCCACCATCAGTGCCCAAGGGTTCCAATCTCTCCATGTCCTCACCAACATGATGGTTCTTTTTTGTAATAGCAATTCTAATGGGTGTGAGATAGTGTCTCATTTTAGTTTTGATTTGCATGTACCTGATGATTAGGGATGTTGAGCATCTTTTCATGTGCTTATTGGTCACTTGCATATCTTCTTTGGAGAAATGACTATCCCATCCTTTTCTGAATTGGGTTGTGTGGGTTTTTTGTCGTTGTGTTTTCTGAATGTTCTATGTACTTTGTATATTATTACCTTATCAGATATATGGTTTTCAATTATTTTCCCTCATTCTATTGATTGCCTTTTCACTGTTAAAAGTGTCTTTTGATGTACAAAAGTTTTTATTTTCATGATGTCTAATTTGCCTATTTTTTTATTGCTTGGTATCATATCCAAAAAATAATTGTCAAATCCAATGTTGTGAAGCTTTAGTCTATGTTTTCTTCTAAGAGTTTTTAGTTTTCCATATTTTCCTCTTGATTTGTTCTTAGAACTTTATTTTCCCATATAAAGTTTGCAGCCTAAACATGTCCTGGATAATATACACACAGGTGTATCACTCATCTGCAAAACCCAAAAGTAATTAGCTATTGTGCCTGTGCTTGTGTGTGTGTGCATGTGTGTGTGTGTACTCCCAGGTGCTCACATGTATGTGTCAGATTATCACTTGATGCAAGAAATTGAAAATTCATAGAATAGCAATAGATGAAAATATTGGATATTAAATAGGGTAGACTTATGGCTAAACAAATACATGCAAAAATGTATAGCTGTTCAAACAAAAGCAGGGGTTTGTTATTATAATTTTTTGCTTCTGTAACAATCAAAACAAATATTTCCAATTGATAACAGGCTCTCCTTGAAGTGATGATTCAAAGACCCATGCTGCTTCCTCCTTGTGCCATGTTTAACAGACTGTCCACTTCCACTGCATCAAGCTGATGTAAAGGGACAGGGAGTGGACAAGCCACACCAGCTTCTTAACCATCTTGGTTTAGAAGTGACATGCATAATGTCTACTCCCAAGCCTTTGGCAATACTTATTCACCTGGCCTTCCCTAGATGCAATGTAGCTGGGAAGGGAAGTCCCTGACAGCAAAGCTGCTTTCCAGTGACTGCTCCATCCCTGCACTGTTCAGTGTGGTAGCCACTAGTCACTGAGCCATTGGAATGTGATTCATCCAAATTAGGTTGTGCCATCAGAGGAAAATGTCCACCAGACTTCAATGATTTAACATGAAAATAACAATGTAAGTATATCATTAATAATCTTTATATTGATTTAAATGGCAATATTGTGGATATATTGAGTTAAATAAAATGTATTATTAATGTTGATTTCGCCTGTTTATACCGTGGCTACTAAAAAAGAATTCAAATTATATATGTGGCTTGCATTTTTTGGGGGGGCGGGGGATGGCACTGCTATGAAAATCACCCTTTTAGAGGGGGAAGGACACATATACCCTTTGTAATACTTATTATAATATTTTTTTAAAAAAGAAAAAAAAAAGAAAATCACCCTTTTATGTACACAGATTATCTCATAGAATCAAGATAAGGAATACATCTGGGCTACCATGGAATCAGAAGAAGGAATCAGAAACTCTCTGGAATCAAGATGTGTATTCTCACTTTTGCTTCCTCTTTCACTCTCTCTGGAGCTACATGATCACTGGTCTCTGTTTCTATACCTACTGGCTTTATTCTTCTTTCTCTGTCTCTGTGTATCTCTCTCTCCATCTTATTCATCCTGCTACAATCAGCTGTGGTCAGAAAAGTAGGGTCAAAAGCCTTGCTGTCCATTCACTAGAAGCAGAGGGAACAGCTTCTTAAGAAGAGGACACGGGAAGGTCAAACAAATTGACTGACATGTTAGTTCAGCATATAAAATGTGTAAATGTTATATGGGCTTGGCAGCTGTCAACATTCCCCAATTTTTACACTTAATAGACTATATTTGCTTTGAGGCCTTTTGTAAGAACTCTGTGTTGAATAGGTGACAAATTTAATCTGAGGGTATTACTATTTAACTCATGTCATCACTAAAGAAAACATGTAACTAATCTTTCTTGCTGAGGTTTGTACAAGTGCCCAGAAACAGTCAACTCCACTGGCATGACTTGAATTTCCAACAGTGCATCTTGGGCTCAATGCTTATTTATAAAACACCAGATTAAGGCCAAAAGACTGGGCTAATCAAATCATATGCAAAAATAATATGAGGTTTCAGAGCTAAAAAATTGGGAGCTATATCCCCCAAATACAACTCTTCTGTAGGGCTGGAACTTTTACATTTTAGTGCCATTCTCTGGAGTTTAAGAAATGTCGTAAACTTCTGTTAGTATGTGTGTGTGGGTGTGGGTGTATACTACATATTATATCATGTATATACCATCTATATATATAAAAGGCTAATATGCAAAGTGTCCCTGAGGGAGTTTGATCAGGAGACTGGGAGTTCTCTCTCTCACTATGATGTGTGCTGACCACCAGGGGCGGCGCAGAATGAAGGAAGGCCCCAGCCGGCAGCCAGCAGCTGGGGAAGGGAGGCCCTGGGGAAGGGAGGCCCCTGCCAGCAGCTGGAAGGCCACGATCAGCCCTGATCACCGGCCAGGCCTAGGGACCCTACCTATGCACGAATTTCATGCACCAGGCCTCTAGTATATTATAAATGGAATACATACATATACTCCGTATAGTATATGTATATACTATATATACACTATACATTATATATATACTATATGTTATTTGTAATACATATTTTGATGAATTAGCATAAAATCTATATAAAAGCCAAGCGACCAGAACTACCAGAATGACCGGAACGACCAGAAGCTATGATGCACACTGAGGCTGGCCAATCAACCCGATGGGGGCAGGGCCAGCTGGCCAATCTCCCACAGCCCCTCTTCCCAGCTGGCCGGCCTCGATCGGGGTGGGCCTGCTGGACCCCACCTGTGCACGAATTCGTACACCAGGCCTCTAGTAAGAATATAAATATGTAAATATTTTGATAACTTTTATATTGATTATATATTTAAATTGCAATAATGTGGGTATGTTTGGTCATATATCATATGTATGTGTGTGTGTGTATATATATCTCCTAGAGAGATTACCAGAGGCTTTTATATTTTCTTAGGAAGCATTTATATGTCAGATATTATCCTAAATTCATTATCACCATAAAAAAATTTAATCAGGAATGGATTTTTCAGATTATCTTTCACCTGACCCCCCCCCCAAAAAAAGAAAAAAAAGAAATGGAGCCCATAAAGAATATAATAGAGGGTAATAACTTCTGTTGAAAGATAAAATGTGGTTAGCTTCAAGTATGTCCAGGAAAGATGAACTGCAGTAGGCTCTTCAGAGGAGCACTGCACAGCCAGGTATGGTTGAGGACCCTGGGCATCAGAGAGGGAAGAGAAGAGAAAAGATGGTGCAAGAAGAGGGGCAGTGGTGTCACCAAATACACATTTGCCTGCTTTATCTTTCTGATGGAACTTGAGCTTTGATAATGATACTCTTTTTGCTAATCCAATTTCACAGCCCTGCTTTGAAGCTATGGACTTCAAAATTAGCAGGAGTCTCCCAAGTCTCTGAGGTTCCTTTGGACTCATCTCAGTATGTGGATGACCTTCCAGAAATGAGCTAACATTTCCTATGTCATTTTTAGGAAGCTGAGCAAGGCTGGCTGTAAGCTGAGCTGTTGGGGATGGATTCTTTGCCTTTCTCGCTCCTGCAAAGTCTGCTCAGATCCAGTGGGCACGTAGGTCTGCCAGGTGTTGGCCTCCACTCTGTCAGCACGCTGAGCTGGGCCTACCATCTCCCACTGAAATTATGACCTACCTCAGGAGAAGCCTAGCCATTTCCTGAGGGTAATTCTTTTACCTTTTCACTGAGTAGAAATGGGGTGATCATGCTTCTGACAGCTGTAATCTCCTCTCAGCTTGGAATCTAGACAAATGCCAGTGGGGACATTTGCCAGGGAGTGGGATGAAGTAATGCAAACATCTTAAGTATCTTCCACAACTTGTGGGTGGCTTTGAGGTCTATGCATACATCTTGATGAATCAATGGCCTTGTTATTTCTATAACAAATAATACATTCTTAACTCATGCTCTTTCTAGTGCATGTTCCTGAAATTATGCATACATCTTACACATGTTCATCACATTTCACTAGAACTAGATTTTTAACTCTATGAAGACAGGAACCACTTCTTCCTTATTGTCTTGTTTTACTTTGTATCCTTGGAGCTGAACAGTTATTGAATGATTGGACAAATGAGCAAATAATTTATTTACTCTCTTGGTTTTATGGTCCATCTTTGCTGTCGTCATTCTTTTATGGAAGAATAAGATCCATTTGGCTCAATGAGACCCAGATTCCATGTTTTCATTCTGAAATTCTACTTGAACATATTCTCCATTTTTCCTTAGAAAGCTTATACAATAAATATTTCAAGTGGTGCAAAAGCAAATCCTTAGCTTTCATTAGAAACTCTGGTTCTGCATTATAATCATAGATTTATAATGTTTAACTCAGATGTTTTTTAAAATAACATTAAAATATGTTCAATATTATTAATGAAAGTCAAACAGTTTGAAGTCAATGAGAAAGATTGTTATTAATAGATTAAAAAATGATCTGCTTTATTTAATAGGAGACAGCTATAGCAAGGAACCACTTACTAAAAATTATTTGCTAATAAGCAATTGGGCAAGAACACCTAGGAAACTTAGTTGTGGGGCACAAATAACCCTTCCCTCTAAAGCACCAACTCCTTTTTCCTACTTGCTATGTGAAAATAAATAATAATGGAGGTCACATAGAAATAAAATAGTATCAGCACCAAACTCTATGATGAGAAAAACCACTTTCACCTACATTATTACTTCATTTTATTCTAGAGCAATCTTCTCAGAAATAGAACCTACATTATAATCTGTTTTATTAATAAGAGAGTAACTTAAGACCCAGATGGTTGAAGTGTAGTTGAGGGAGAGTATCTCTGATAAAACTAGAGGGGTGGGGCTCACTAATTACGATGGACTGCTTACTTTACTGTGAAATCTGGAAACAGAATTTTGTATAGTGAGTCTTAGGCTACAGACTTGCAGTTGTAGCTAAAACTGTATTTTATGTCTGATTCCTACACATCCCTCAGATTTAAATTCAACTGTCTCTTCCTCTAGGAAGCCCTCTCTCTATGCACTAGGCCTGGTCAGGTCTCCCTAGTATATGCTCTCACAGCACCTGGTAGCTGTCAGACATGGCACTTGTCACAGTTGTCTCTTGCAAGCTTTTTTGGGAATGGCGTTATTTCATTACTATCTTGTCTGCTTGGTCAGAAAGCATGCTGATATCATGGTATTCCTGGAGCTTAGCACACAGTAAGCATTCAAAAAATACCATAGCATTAATGAGCAGAACAACACACAAATGTTGAATTTTTTAAAATGGAATTTAAAATCAAAGAAGGCATTCAAAAAAAAAGGTAAAAATAACAATTATTTTCCTTTTTACAGAGGATTTGGATTGATGTTTAGATTTCATAGGAACTTAGAAAAAATGTTTAAATTAAAATAAATGTAGCAGAGATTGACTTCAATTGGTTATTACCAAATCACATTATTTTTATAATTACATATAAGCACTAAAAGACTATTTAAAATACTTCTTAGCATCCATAAACCAGTAGTACTATTTGGACTTACTTTTTGAAAACTTGGTTTATTTTATGCTTTCTTTATAAAAGCATGTTAAGTGCTGAATTTCACTATTTTTTTCCTTCCTAGTAGCATGAGTATCCTATGTTTAAGATAAAAACATTTGATTCACTTTATTTATAGCAATATATTTTATTAAATTGAAGCTGAGAAAGAAAATGGTAAGGAAATATGAAGAAATAAAATAATGTCATTGTACATATGGATTAAATTTATAGGCAACTTGATCCTACTTTTTACTTTAAAAAGTTTTATAGGGCAGTAAGACATTCAAAAAATATTTTTTTACATTGACTAATAAAGAAAAGAGAGTTTACAGATTTTTTCAACTCTCCTTGATCCACAATAAAATTAAATACCATTTAATAGAATCTAAACGTAAGCTATGTAAATGTGGAAAAAGTAGCTAAGTGTAAATTTGTCTTATTAAAACTGTCAAAGTTTTAATATGGAATATTTTGGTTACCTTTCTTTCATTAAAATATGTGTTAAAAAATATAATTTTCTTATGTTTTTTCATATTCACATTTATACACATATATGTTGCATTAAGATATCTTAAGATTTAAATACATAAAAGGTGAACTAAATAAACAGCTACAAAAATAAAAAAAGACTTGGGGAGAAAATTCTTGAGACAATTTCATTAATATGAAGACTCAGGAAATATGCAAAAGTGAACAAAATCTTTAAATAAGAGATTCAGAGCAAGCCAAGAGTACTGTCTGGGAAGAATAAAAAGGAATGGAGGACAGGGAAGGTACTAGAGTAGGAAATAGGCAAATCCATACACCTCTAAAAGTTTCCATAAATATGAGTCTCTTCCCTGGCAAGCTGTAATTTTCTACTCATGTTGCTTAGCTTAATAGTAGAATTTTACCTTAGTCAAGGTTTAAACAGGCTTACTGAAATTCTTGAGTGTTTGTTTTGGTGAATTCCATAGTTACCATGATGCTGATTCCCAGGAGTCTGACATAAATGATACATAATGCTAGAAAATTAAGTTTAAAATACACTTTTATATTCTCATTCCCATAATAGAATAGAAAATTGAGTCTAATGCTGCTGTGTTACTGACACTTCAATAAGATTTAATTAGTTTCTCTGACAAAGCAGTAAATCTTTAAATTAAAGAGTTCAGAAGTGCTTAGCCCCATAAATCCTCTAAGGAAACTTAAATAGGAATAATAAGGTTTAAACACATCTTTCTTGATGCTTCCCATGAGGCAGCCAATGTTGGCCCTTGATAAATGGCAAGCATGAATATATCATTTCAGGCATTTAGTAAAATAAAATTTCATGGTGTTAAGGAATTAGAAGTCAACCCCCCGAATATCAAAAAGTCATAAAGACAAAATATCAATCAATCAGTAAATGTCATGTTCTTCTGTAACAAAAGCCAAAATTTACTAAGTGCTTAGGAAATGCTATGGTTTCTTTTAAGTGCTTTATGTAGATTGATTTTTTCTTTAATCCTTCTATCAACCCCATATGGTTGATGCTATTATTATTCCCATTTTACAGATGAGGGAAAAAGGGGCATAAATAGGTTGAGTGACTTCCTAAGAATATACAGCTAGAGGATGTCTAAAGCAAAGGCTGTGGGTGTGCCAACTTTATTCCCTTGGTCCTTATCAATGTAGTGCACACCTCACTTCCAACTGCCAGGGCTCACTGCCAGCCAAGTTTGTGATATATTCAGGACAGGCCAGAGCTAGAACCCTGACCACCTCTCAGAATCCCTCAATCAGGGATGGATGGGATTTGATGTGAAATACCCCAGGTACCTTATCCCTCAGATGGGATAACTCAGAGTGTTCTATATGGGCTACTAAGAGTTCCCAAGCTAGGACTAAACTTTTATTACTCACAGTCATAACTTACTTGAAAATTCATCATTTATTGGTTGCCTTTCCTTCCCTTTCTCATTTCCTCAATTCTTATCAGTGATTTTTGGAATCACCTCCCAAATAAACTGTTTTCACTCATATCCTTATCACAGAGTCTGTGTCTATGGGAACCTAAACTAAAAAGAGCCCTACACAGGATTAGAACCCAGACAATTTTGTTACAGAGTCTCAATGTTTAGTTACTACAATGTACTGCCCATTCTCCTCAAAAGCTGGCATGCATTTTGTAAAAATTGTCTCAAGACATGATAGAAGGAAGAATCTTTATATCCATTTTACACCCAACTTCTTCTCAAGAACTATGAAAGAGGTCTGAGATTTTACTCTCCTTGCCAGCAAGCAAATTAGCCTGCCACAGTTTGATGAAGGTGGGTAGAAGATAAGATTTCTGGGTCAGAGACAAGAGACTCTATTACACGCAGCAATAGACGTAGCTAAATAATCATCATTTGCACCAGTTTTCCAAGGCCCATTTCCTACAGGGCAACTCTGATGAGCCCATACAGATAACTGCACACACAGTGGACTGTGTTATGGGAGAGCAACCCTGAGGGTAGGGAACCCAAAGCTTTTATACTGGACAGTAAGCATGCCTGATCTTTGTGCCAGAGAGAGACACTATCTCTGTCTTTCATAGATGTTATCTATACAAAATTTTTTAAATAGTCTGTAATAAAAGTAATCAGTGCCTCACTTGAAAGGTGTGCAGAGATGCAAGAAACCCATGGAGAATTGTTTTTTGTGTTCTGAAATCAAGAAAGATGGTCATAGTCTCATTACACAATGGAAACATGGTTATGCCTTACAGAAAATAGTAAAAACAAATGACAAAATTTTAAAGACTGTTTATTGTATTGTTCTTAGTTTTTGTCTTTCTGTTTTCAAAGCGTCAATGCATTTTCCTTTGATGCCCACAGTAGTCCTGTCAGGGAAGTATATCATAGCTGATGAAAAAATAACTCAGAAAATAAGTGGGTGGAGCCAAAAGTTAAACCCAGGACTTCCAACTCCAAAGCTGCAAAACATTTGACTAATAGCCTTAGAGTAGATGACAACTGCATACAACTTAAAATTGAAAAGAGTTAGTGGATCTCTTCATTTCTTCAATGCTGCCACATTCCCATGTTAGAATAAGAAATGAGTTGGGGTGAAAGGAGAGATACAGTGGAAGAAAAGACACAAATATGTCCTTTTTAACTTTTTAATGCTCAACTTCCCTTTGTTCATGCTTTTCAAAGGTGGTTAGCATTGTGTAAATCAGTCATTGTTAAAATAAATTTTAAAAGTCTCAGAAAAGTCATGGGTTTGTAATTGAGCTGTGAAAAAGAATTCCAGAATTATCAGAATTATAGCATTTTCACTCAAATAGATGCAATAATATTTATTTCAGAATTTCATGCATTTTTCCCCACCAGGGAAATGTGCACATTTCCAGTGCATTCAAAAGCTCAACCTAATGTTACATGTTTGGATATACTGTTTATAGCATCAGGGTGCCATCATTTATGACATATATTACACCTGAAAAAAGTATATAGATCAAGTATAAATATCAAATTACTGTAAAGTGCATCATGGAAATTTTATACTTAAAGGAATCCTATAGTGAATCCATTTTGTAAAAACAACAACAACAACACTGTACTTAGAGAGACATCATGATTAGTGGTAAAAGCCTTGGACAAATAGTAGGAATTCTGGGATTCTAGTACTACTGATCCTTCTGTCATTTGTAATAAGGGGTGGGGAAATTGAACAAGATAATCGTAAATGTCTGTAATTCAGAGTTCCCTTTCCTAGAGTGCAGTGATTAAGTACGTTGGTTGTAGGTTCAGACAGAGGTGGTTTGACTCTCAGCTGTGCCACTTAGTGCAGCCTCCCCCTCCCACAAGTTATGTAACCTTCTTATCCATTTTCCTAGCCTATAAAATTAGGATAGTAATACATACTTCAACTAATACTTGTGAGCATTAAATTAGATGATGCTTATTAAGTATTTTGTACAGTCCCTGGCACATACATACTCAGCATTCAATAAATTTTAATCAATATCATCGTTAATTCTACATTTTCATGTATCAAGTTCACTTACTGTAAGACTTGCTATAATACTTGTACATCCTAGACTCTCCTTTTAAAGGAAGTCTCACTATCAGTAACTTAATCCATGCATTCATGGTTTGTCTAACATTTTATTGAAACATTTCAAACCTATTATTAAGTTGAAAGAACTATGCAGTGAATATCTATAGACTCACCACCTAGATCCTATAACTAACATTTCACTAGATTTGTGTTAGCACATATCTACTCATTTCTATATCCATCCAACAAGGTTTCCTTATCAATGGTTGAGCTAAAACTTAACATACAACAAAATTATGGTCTATTTTTATATTTGGGGGTGATTTAAATATTCCAAATTGACTCTTTTGTGGTGACTTGAATATTCAAAATCAAGTCACCAATTATATTTGCTGTAACCTCATAATGCATTGACATGCCTTTAAAATCCTGGTGTCAAAGGGCAATTCTACTTTATAGGTCAGCTAAAACATATCAGGTTTTTGATTGGTGGTTGTTTTATTTGGGCAGATGGAATTCAATCCTGGTGTCATACATACAAATCCATTTGTATATCCAAACTCACAAAATAATAAACTGTAACGAAAAGACGTTCCATCACACACAAAAGTTGTTACTAGGTGTGGTGATAGATGAAGTGAACAAAGCTGAGTTGTGGAACAGACATGTAGTAAATGTTAAATCCAGGGTAACCGTTCTTTCCTTTGCAAAACTGTAGCCAAGTAAGAATACTCAGAAGCTGTACTTTAGATGTTTTCTTCCTTTTGAGAAGTTAGTGAATGTACAAATAAGGTAATAAATTAAGAGTAGATCTGACCTTAAATATTAACTTCTATTTTGAAGGGAATTTTCCTTGTTACACCAGCTCTTTCAGTCTTTGGGGGTCTCCTTTCCTCCTGAACAACAAAGACTGG
Source organism: Myotis yumanensis (assembly GCF_028538775.1). Classification (NCBI taxonomy): domain Eukaryota; kingdom Metazoa; phylum Chordata; class Mammalia; order Chiroptera; family Vespertilionidae; genus Myotis; species Myotis yumanensis. Next base: position 26,013,469 of record NW_027223759.1, on the reverse strand, counting down.
AGCTAAATGTCTGTAATTCAAGAGTTTGAAATTTTCCATAATGATGGATAAACATTTTTGCATCAATCAATTATGAACATTTCTGAGCTAAGCATCCCAATATAAGTGTCCACCTACCCACTCACTCCATTAATGAGGGTCTAAAATGAACCCAAGGTCATACTTCATTCTGGGGAGACATCTTGGTTAATTTCCATTGTAACTTGGAGAGGAAACAGCCAGGAAGTGAAGAAGCAAATCCCAAACACTGCCCCCCACCGCCCACCCCCCACCCCCCTTCCTCAGCAGCTAGGCCAGGAGAGGAGGAGCTCCCAGAGGGCCACATCAGCCTTGCCTGTGAATCTCAAGTTCATGGCTTCTTCCCCACATACTGGCTCAAGTAGGATACGTTTGAATCTCTTGGTCACATTATTTTCTATGTGATTTACATAGCTATGTTTATCTTGTTGGAAATCAAACAAAATGATAAAGAAGTTGCTCTTCCCTTTTTGAAGATCCTGCCCACCTGGGAAATTTGCTTGTTTCCTGGTACACTATGATGTAATAATGACCATCAAGGTGTTGGTGGCTTAATGTATTCTTCTTCTCACAACATTTAACTTCAGAAAGGATTTTAGACAGAGCCTGATGCTTTATTCAATAGTGAAACTGCTGGTTTGGGGTCTCAGAGTGGAATACTAGGAGGTTCAGAGAGACAATGCAGGGCCTCTCACACCATGATCCATATCTATCTATCTTGACCACCTAAGCAAATAGCTAGTTTGGTCCCTCTGTGTTTTGGGGCATTTGGTTTGCTTGTTTTGCTTTTAGAGTGGAGAGGTTGGCGAGAAAAAGGGGCCTCTTAATCACCTGTCAAACTGTTCTATGTGGGCAACCAACCACCTTGTTCTCATTTGCCTGTGGCTACTCATGTCTATAGATCAACATCAAAGCAGGGTGCAGAGAAAAAGGTTTCTCCAGTGCCTCTAAAAGTGTGTGCAGGTGTCTGTGTAAATATGCAAGCCCATGGTACCCTTTGGAAACAAGCTGTACCTTTCTGTGTGTCCCTGGATTTGCTGTGCTTCTATTTGATCTCCTATTCTGTGTTCCAGAGCTATCCTTTCAATGTAGTTGGTGCCTGAGATCATGCCCCATTCATTAGCCAAACACCCTCTTATTACATAACACACACACACGCATACACACACATGCACACACACACACATACAGATACACATTTCCCTTCATTCTCCCTCAAACTCTTTAATCCTCATATAAAATCTCTTCAGAGACAAATGTGCTCTGTATTAGTAGGTGGTGGTAGTTGACTCCCAAGATCTATTCTACCTGGATTAGTATAAACAATGCCCACTCCCCCTTGCCACTGAGTGGGTCAATAGAGACATGTAATCTAGTCTTGGCCAATGAGCCATGAGAGAGTCTCCTAGGACTATTTCAGGGGATAGTTTCCTAGCTCATAACACAGATCCACAAGAAAGAAACAGTGTGTCTCTCTTATTCCTCTTGTCTAGACTTTGTTGTGTCTGTAAGTGATGCCTAGAATGACGGTAGCCACCTTTCCACCAGCCAAGGCCATGGCCAAAAGAGTTGCCACAAAGCTGGGCGAGAAACCTGATGTTGCACACTGGAACCCATACTAACCCTAGACTTCTTGTTATGTGAGATAATATATTTAATTATTGCTCCTCCCAGTTTGAGTTGGGTTTGCTGTTACTTGCAGCAAAAAGTAATTTAGCTGATTCAGATGCATTATATTTACAAAAACCTTAATTGTTAAGTCATTCGATTTCACATATTTCTTTTTTTTAAATATATTTTTATTGATTCAGAGAGGAAGGGAGAGGAAGAGATAGAAACAGCAATGATGAGAGAGAATCATTGATTGGACACCCCCTACTGGGGACCAAGCCCACAACCAGACATATGCCCTTGACCAGAATTGAACCCGGGACCCTTCAGTCTGCAGGCCTACACTTTATCCACTGAGCCAAACCATCTAGGGCCAATTTCATGTATTTCTTGAGTTGCTCATATACTTGCCTGCCTTGATACAACCATATGAAAGTTGCTAATATCCTTTGAGTTCAAATTACATGCAAGCATTGATATAGAGGAGAGTCTGCTGCCTTGTTTTAAAAAGTGATGTTGCTTATATTCAATTAATTTGTACTTCTTCCCTATCCCTACCCGTGGTCACTTGTTATCATGTATCACTGGTTAATGTTAGGTGGCCATGTAAATTCACCAAAAACTAATGGTGAATGAGTTGATCAAACCAGACCCATATGGTTCATTTCTTTTGCTTCTAAAAGTCTGAACAAAATTATGGGAAGAACTGCCTTCTTATCAGTAGATACAAAAAATACTTCAGGTTATATAGCAGCATACGCTTAATCAAAATTGTAGGGATACATTTAATTTGCCATGCATTTAACATTGACAGTGAGACTCCTCATTTTTCTGTTATTGTAATGATGTTAGGTCCAGCTTTACTGTTTTCTTGTGCTGGACAAAAGTCACATGGTGGTGGGAAAGGAATGCAGGAGCACAAATGAGGAATTGGACCATATGTAATGTCCATATCCCCAGTTTATAAATTGTGTTTTGGAAAGAAAAAATACAGTATAAAATAATCAAGAGAAGTAACTGTTGGAATACAGTGCTTTGTGTGTTTATTTTTATTTTCTAAATATTTTTATTGATTTCAGAGAGGAAGAGAAAGATAGAAACATCAATGATGAAAGAGAATCATTGTTTGGCTGCCTCCTGCATGCCTCACACTGGGGAATCAAGCTGCAACTTAGGCATATGCCTTGACCAGGAATCGAACCGTGACCTCAGGTTGACGCTCAACAAATGAGCCATGCCAGCCAAGTTATGTGTCTATTTTTACAAGTCCATTGTTTAGCCTTAAAATAAGCATAATAGATTTAAGATGTTAATCCTAGAATTGTGGTAAAAGTGAATCTTAATCAACATACGAAGAGGGTGTCCTAATGATTTAAACCTTGGGGAAGATTTTGACCTGGTTTGAAAGACCAAGCAGAGTTCCCATCATTGTTACCTTTTGTCAGTTGTTTTTAGGAGCTTCGTTGCTCCTGGGTCTCCCTGGGAGGACAGGTCATTTGGGATCTTCCCCTATTGATGAGAGACAGCTAGTGAACAGGTCCAGAGAAGCAAAAGTTGCAAGGAAGATAAAAGATGCTTGGTAGGTGATGTGATTGAGAGGATGGAAGTATAGATACCAGATATAGATGACAGGGAGGCCACCACATAAAGGGTGATGGGACCAGGCATTGAGAAATAGATTGAGCAAATAGAATGATGTGGGGCTGCATGAATAAAAGTAAAAAATGGTATTAGAAATTAATCATAAAATAGTTGTTAATATTCCTAAAGTTTAAACTACATGCCAGGTGTGCTACATACCTTCCCTACATTGTTTCATTTAATTCTCACGCTGGCCTTGTGATGTTGGCAATATTATTAACCTAATTTTATCCATGAGAGTAAGGGGGGCTCACTTGACACATTACGGAACTCAGATAGGATCCAGGTTGTCTCATTTCAAAGTTAGCACCTTTAATCACGTGCTATATTGTTTCATAGTTTAAAATATTAGTGTACTGGTAAAGCACAGCTAGTTTATGATGGTTTTAATGCAAAGGAAAAAAATAAGGCCAAAGGGCCCTACATACTACCCAGAGGAATCCAATCCCATAGCTTCATAGCTTTGAGGGCAGTTGACATTTTTGATCAAGGAAACAGGTGCTCTACCCTTCAGGTATGGACAGCACTTGTCATACATGCCTTGGGCATCAGCCTCCATTTACCTCCAAAGCAGGGCACCTTCCTACAGTGCAAAGATTCTCTAACAATATGAGGGGGTTTTTAGAAAATATTGTATATCTTGCCTTTATCAGTCAAAAGACTTGTTTGCAAGCACTCTCCATAGATATTCCTTGTTTGCCTTTCTAGATCTAGTTTCCATCTTTCACTCTGCTCTGGGTCTTGGAAGGCTGACCTTGATGCGCTCCATCAATGGGCTCTTTTGTCTCTTGGTTTCCAGTTAGCTGGAAACTGTCCAACAACTGTCCCTGTGTCCATTGGGAGGCACCAACCAGAACAGAACCCTGAGGGTAGGAGGAGAGTGAAGCCAAGGTAAATTGGCCCCTGGTTGCCTCCATACTTAGCCATTAGCTTGGGTCCTCGCCTAAAACCCCAGCTTGTCAGAGAGCACTCTCCCAAAGCTACAGAAAGAATTCTCTATCCAGGTTCTGGTGGCCACTTCTCCTCTTGGCCCTTCTAGTTTAGAAGTGCTGCAAGGCTCCCTGCTATAGCTAGTCCTGAGATCCTTCCTTATTCCTGATCACACTCCCTAACTCTGCCCACTCTTCTGTAAATAGTCCCTGCACTAAAGTCGCCTCCAATTCCCAGTTTGACTGAGCCATCTGTTTCCTGTCAGGACCCTGACTGACATATGGCGGAAACAAACTTTGACTATTTTAAGCAAAAATGGAATTTGGGGAGGGCATGTTTGGAGTCACAGAAATGAGGGGAGGTGGGAGGACCAGGATTGGAGAACAAGCAGGAATCAAAGGACCACTGGAGAGTTGAAGAGCAGGAATGACAGCTATAGTCATTCAGTGGGAAGAGGCTAGACCCCCCACGGGCATTGCCTGCATGCTCACCAACTGTCCCTGTGTCCTTCAGTCACCTATTCGAGAGTTTCTAGGGGAGGATGCAATTGTCTGATTCTACATTATACATCCCCAAGCTGATCTGTAGAGTGGAGGGGAAAGATCAGGCTCCTTTGGCTATTGCGATAGGAAGTAGACACCACTGTCCACCAACACCAACGCATGGGAAAATCCTTTAAAATAAGAAATCAGGCTGTTAATAGGAGCACCCCTCCTCAAGGACAAATGTTGCTGTAATAATTAATGAAAGAATGTGAAGCTGCCTTCACAATCAAAGCATCTAATGCAACTTTTCTCAAAAGATGAAGGTTCATATAGAGATAGGCACTTCTCAACAAGGATTTCAGTAGCAGAGAGGTATCACGTTTAAAGATCTTAGAAATGAAAATTCTTTAAAAGGTTTTTTAACTGGGTTAGATATAAAGTTGGTTTCATCCCAACAAGGTGTCCATGTTGTCCCTTTCTTAAATCTGCATATCTAATGGGTCTTCTGCCCAATAACCAGCCACTCAAGACCTAGATTTTCAAACCAGTAACTACAAATAAAAATAAACTTATGTCTAGAAATCATTTATTATATTAATTTGGGGTTAGAAATTGCCCCCCCAGGTAATTTTTTTATTTGTTAGCCTCTTAAAGGTTATTTTGAATCTCTACCAGTAATCCTTTGCTTTGCTCAGATTTTTATTTTTGCTAGTTCAAGATACACTAAGAATACAGTTTTACAGTGAACTGAAGACAAATAGCTTGTTGAAGAAGTTTAAAGATAATGCTATTTTATTACATTTGTTGACTGTTGTATTTATAATTTACACAATTACTAAATCTATCATAAAATTTAGACTATTTACTGTTATAGGTCTTTGGAACCATGCTTTATCTCAACTCCAAAATTAACTTTCTTTTAAAGACAGAGCTGATAACTTATGTCAGCATGCACTTTCCTCGTCATGAATGAAAGCAACACATATTCGTAATTGTTCCCTGGAGATTTCTTGATACAGTTACTGTTATCAATAAAAGGAAATTCCTTTTCTTCAAAATAAAATTACATGGATGCAAAGCATACAGTTTTCAATTGAGGAGTTATGTTCTGTTAAATTAGGTTAGTTGGTTATATATATATTTTTTTTATTTCTAAAATATCAATTTATTGGAAAAATGGGGAATAAACAGAACACTGTCCAGGCCATAAAGAAAGTTTCCAGAGCTGACAGTGAGATGATTTTATTTAGCATGACAATGTGATGATAAATTGAGATGGGTTTTTATAACACACATTTAAAGATTTTTCTTTAATTTAAGATGTAACTTGTCTCATATGTTCTTATGTCTTATATGCTTCTTGTCTTGATGATATATGTAAGGAAAATAGTAAGTAGAAAAGGGGGATGGAGAAGACATACTTCAGTTTTCATACATGTAACTGTCTGTGGTTATGTTTCAATGGGATACTCTGCTAACACGTCATCTTATAAAGTGCATACAAAAGCTACTGCTCTAAATATGTACAAACCTAATGGCCTACAATACTTTTTAGTTGCCTGGTGGAGACAAGTAAGAATGCAGAAAATCTAGCCCTTTCATGGAAGTGGTAATATTATAAATCTTTCCTTCAAATTTGAAAAACATACATCTTTCCCTACCAAAGGTTTTGTCTATGCAAAACCATTGAAGAGGTCTTTGTAAGTGAATTGGTAGGAGTCAGTTGTTTTAATAACCAATATCAGCACAATCAAATCAGCAAGCAGATCTGATACAGTCATTAAAGTGGCTTGGTATCCTGGATACCTAGAAACTCATGGCCAAGAAGAGGCTATTCCTTTTCATTGGCTTCTCACAGTGCATAATGTCAAGTTCTACACTGAGATGTAGAACAGGGGCTGGCCCACTCGGGCTCCCAGCTTTGACTGTACAGCTCCATATGAATAAGTGGAAATAGGCCCACTGTTCTCCTGTGCCAGGACACTGTCTGCGTAAGTAGGAATACCAACCTGCAGGCATACAACATCTAGTGAGTTCTAATTCCAGCCCTGCTTTCTCTGCTAGATCAGGTGGCAGTTGGCAGAAAAACTAATATCCTGAAAGTTAATTTGCTAGTTGCAAGTCAGGGATATCATGGGGCATAGGAGAACAGTCTGCTACTGCTTCAGAGAGTTTCACATACAGTTTGAGGATGCTGGTTTCCTAGGAAGAAAAATAAATGCCTGATTTCCAGATTGCAGTGTTTAGGCAGCTGTTGTCAAATCCAACTTGGGCCTATGGTTTCCAAATTTCAAGGGGTGAAAAGAACTTTATGTTCTGTGATGGAAGGCCTCATCTGTCTTATTCATCTTGGTGCCTAATACATAGCAGCTATTAAATAAATACTTCTTGAATAAATGAAGAAATAAACGAACAAATAAATGAGCAGTAGATTTCTTAATGGCAATGGCAGACGATTTCATTTTAAAGAGTTTTTCTGGGTCTTTGTAGTTAAAAAACTACCGGAAGACATAGTTGATAGTGATTCTTTTAAATGCAGTCAAATTGTGCTTAAACAAAACCAACATATGAAAATCTGTGTGCACAAAACAAATAAATTAAAAGGTGATTATATGCATCACAATTACATGGAAATATGCCTTAATGTAGAGGTTTACTAAATGTTGGCCCCTGATGGTTCAAAGTGAAATGAGAAATATCAGCTTTGTACTATTCTGCATAGGCTAAATTTAAGAAACTGTACTTTATTCAAAAATTGACATCCCCCAATTTATGTGGTTAAAATACTATATATATATATATATATATATATATATATATGCAAATCAACTGACCTGCCAAACAGCAGAACGACCATCTGGACAACCTTCCGGACGACCACTCTATGACATGCACTGGTGCCAGGCCAACCAAGGTGGGTGTGATGCAATTGGTCGGGAGGCCCCGCCATCACCCCATGATTGCCCCATAAAGGAGGCCCAGGCCACCCTCTGTGGGGCGATCGATGCGGGGGCTCCACGATCGATCACCCCAAAGAGGGAGGCCCAGGCCACGGGCCAGAGGGTTGATCAATTCGGGGGGGCCTCCACGATCGCCCAAGGAGGGAGGCCCAGGCCACCCTCTGCCTGGCAATGGATCGCTGCCGGAAGCCGGTCCATCCTTGCTGCTTGACACAGTCGCTGCAGGGAAGAAACATCTGCACAGCATATGTTTCAAGGGACCTGGCGTATATGGCATACTGTTCTTAATATGTTTGCTCCCCTTCTTGGCGCTATGTGTTTTAACCAAGGTCACCTCTCCGAGAAAGGTTGTTTCCCCAGGTAGGGATTTTTCCCTGAAGTTAGGGAGGGAATAAAACCCCTTAACTAAATGCCAGGCTGGTAGTTAATCACTTTAACTATGAACAATCACGCTTAAGCTACATAATCTTTACTCCCTGGAATGGAGATAAGAAACGCCCTAACCTTTGGAATAGAAATTGATAGGATTAAAATCAACTGGTATAAATACAGATGTAACACGACAATAAAACACAGAACCTGGCTACAGAACCTGGCGGGAGAACCTTACTTTGCTGATCAACTGAACGCAGCCTCCGTGTCCTTCATTCTTCGCCGAATCCGTCCACACCTTTGGGAACCCCTGGACCTGCTGGGGCTGGACCTCAACAGATCGCGGAGCCCCGGTTGGGTGGGCAGGCCTCCCTCTGCGGGGCGATTGATCTGGGGGCCCTGCGATCAATCGCCCCACAGAGGGAGGCCCAGGTCACCAGCCAGCGGTGCTGTGGCGGGTGTGTGGGACTGGCCAGTGATCACTCCACAGAATGAGGCCCAGGCCAGCTAAGTGATCACATCCCACGCCTGTCGCCCTCAGAGAGAGGCAACAGGTGTGGAGGGTGTAGGAGGGCAGCATCTCACAGATGATAAGCAGTGGCAGTGGCGGGGGTGGGGCCATCTGCCGGCAGCCAGGGGAATGAAAGCCCCAATAGGCCCTGATCGCCAGCCAGGCCTAGGGGCCCTACCCAAGGATTCCCAGATTGCGAGAGGGCACAGGCCGGGCTGAGGGACACTGCCCCCACCCGTGCACGAATTTAGTGCACCAGGCCTCTAGTACACACACACACACACACACACACACACACACACACACAATATAAACCTATTTTATGCTAGTTATTCCTTTTTAAAAATATATATCTTTTATTTATTTTTTACAGAGAGGAAGGGAGAGGGATAGAGAGTTAGAAACATCGATGAGAGAGAAACATTGATCAGCTGCCTCCTGCACACCCCCTACTGGGGATGTGCCCACAACCAAGGTACATGCCCTTGACCTGAATTGAACCTGGGACCCTTCAGTCTGCAGGCTGACGCTCTATCCACTGAGCCAAACCGGTTAGGGCTAGTTATTCCTTTTTAACGCCCTTACTTGCCAAAATAAAGTTGGAGAAATCTATATTGGTTCCCCAGGTTTTTAAAAATGCTTTATTGTTTTGTGAAATCCAAGTGTTGAAGACTGGCACAGTTTAAAATAAAATTCATTTTATAAAAGCATACAAGTATTTTTTTTAGAAACTTACATATTGAATAAAGGAAGACAGTATAATCTTGACTTTAATTATCCATGATAATAATAGCCAACACATAAGCCAGCCTGTGTAGCTCATTTGATTGAGCATTGTCACATGCACCAGGAGGTTGTGGGTTCGATTCCTGGTCACGTTGCCCGAGTTATGGGCTCAATCCCCAGTAAGGGGCATGCAGGAGGCAGTCAATTGATGTTTCTCTCTCACCCTTCTCCCTTCCTCTCTCTGAAATCAATAAAATCATATTTTTAAAAAATAGCCAACAGGTGTTGAGTGGCTATTCTGTGTTGAGCACTGCTCTCTGGCTTTTTGAAATGTATGAAATCATTTAAATTTCATAGCAGCCCAAGAAGAAAGCTTTATTATCCCCATTTTACAGATGAAGCACTCCAGGCACAAACAATCAAGTCCTTGCCCCAAAAGACACATAATAAAGCAGTAGAGCTAGGAATCAAACTCATGGCTCCACAACATATATTCTTATATTAAAGAAACTGGGCCATTTGACAGTACAATCAATAAAAAACATTGGTTTATATAGTCCAATGATCATACAAATGAATGTTCAACCACCATGCAGATTATAAACTCTTAACCAAGACTCATATTATCTTATATTTAAATCAGAGCCCCTCCCAATCTTACCTTATCAATCTAGTTCGTGATGACCTATTTTTAGCTTCAGTGTTTACACAGGCATAGCTTCAAGCAACATCCTCATTTCTTAAGCTCATGTTTTGATTAGCTAATAACGAAAAACAAAACAAGAAAATACATTTTCAAATGGGGCATTTCAACCAAGTAAGGGATGAAAGCATACGTTCAAATTTAGTCATCAAGATTAAGTTGATTTAGGGCAAATTCAACTTTATAGTAAACAAATAGAAAAGTACATTTCAGTTTACCTATTTAAAATATATATATATATATATATATATATATATATATATACACATACCCCAGCTTCCAAATGCTAATTCTAAGTATTAAAAGCCCAGATCCCAAATATTGATACCCATTCCAACGGTAGGCTCTTACTTAAAATGAAAAGATCACACACTTTAGTGGGAACTCCTATTTGTTTGCAGCATCAGAAATCCAAATATAATATCATTTGGGCTCAAGAGGCAAATTAGACAGTAAAATTCAAGACTGTTGAATCAAACTAGACCTTTTGACTACAATTGCGGGGGGCGGGGGGGGGGAATCCAAATTTGCAGCAAATTGAATCAAAGACAATAATTTTGTCTTTTCAAAACTTTCAATACTCTTGGTAGTGGTAAAAATGATTGTTAGGTTAAATATAGGTTTCTGTCATCCTATCTCCTATTCAACACCATTTACCAAAATATTGCACTACATTAAAGGAGCTGACATTTTATGGTAAGAAAAATAAATTTTAAGACTAAGAAGTCCTGGTTCTCTCAGAGAATATCAGGGATTCAGGAGGCCCTGGAGCTTCTGCAGTTTAAGGAAATTTTGTGGATTAGTCTCTCCACCCCTCAGTCCTGGAGTTGGGGTGTGCACATCCAATCTGAATATCTTGTTAAGCATACAGGACCCTAACTTCTGACCCTTCAGGTGACTCCTGCACAAACTCTTAACTTTCTGGCTTCTGCTCAAGAACCCATCCCTAGTCCACATGCCCTAGAAAAACATAGGAACCAGTTCTAGGACGTAGCTATCCACCTTGCACCCACGCTCCTCCCAGAGACTATCCTCCCGCCCTAACCCGGGCCACAGCCCCCGCCCTAAGCCAGCCCAGCAGGACCCAGCCCACTACGGTCAACTGAGGCTCTCCAAACTTCCTCCGCCCACTAGGTCCACGTGACCAGGAGCCCTCCACGCTCCACCAATCAGCAACTACCTCCGCCCAGAACCGGGCTCCGACGCTCCCCTATCGAAAAAACAACTTACTCCTCTCGCACTCAGCCCCGCCCCTTTCCCACCTCCTCGCCCCGCTGGTCCCGCCCACTTCCCCAACCCCCGGCTCCCCTCCTCCCGTGGCCCCCCGCCCCCGGGCTTCGCCCCGCCTCGCCCGGGATCGCGCGCGCTAGCCCTCTTCTCGCGAGATCTGAGCGTCCCTCCGCGGCGGCCGTCCGCCTCCTTCTGTCCTCCCACCTCCCTCCCCCCAATCTCTCCACTCTCCGGCTCTCCTCCCTCCCTCCTCCCCCCTCCACCCTCTGGGCCGGATCTCGTCTCGCTGAGGCGGAGGAGGAGAAGGAGGAGGACGTTCGGCTTGCGCAGTGAGATGTTTGTCCGTCGCCGCCGCCGCCGCCATCGCGGAGGAGCGCGATAAAGGGAGCTGAGCCGGGCGTGAGGGGGACCCCGCGGAGCAGCCGCGTCAGCGCAGCCCCCCAGCTGAGCCCCAGCCGCCGGAGCCCGAGTCGCCGCCGCCCCCGCCGCGGCCGCCCAGGGGCCGGCCAGCTCCCCAGCCCAGCCCGGGGGCCGCGCCGCCGCCCCCAGCGTCGCCCCTCGCCTGCCCGCCCGCCTTAAATGTGACACCGGCGCCTCGGAGTGCGACCCACAGCCGCCGCCGGGGAGGGGACGAGCACCATGTCGAATCTGAGCAAAGGCACGGGCAGCCGGAAGGACACCAAGATGCGGATCCGGGCCTTTCCGGTGAGTCTCTACTGGGCACCCGGGACCCCTGGGCCGGGGGCCGGGCCGAGAGCCGCACGCGAGGCCCGGGCTGAACTCCCCCCAACAGGCCGCAGGCCCGGCCTCCCCTCCCCCACGCCGCCGGCCGCGGGGCGCGAGCCTTCCCGGCAACGGGGCTGCGCGGGGCCCCGGCACTGGCACTGCCGCCCTCCCGGGCCGTTCCCCGCGCCCGGCGCCCGGTCCGGCGACGCGCCCCCACCCGTAGCGGCGCCTCCAGCCGCCCCGCGGGCGTCGGCTGTGGTCGGGGCCCCTTTGCCGGTCCCAGCACCTCCCCACATCATTGGGGTGTAGGCCCAACAGCTAGTTCTCCTCTCCCCGCTCGGTTCCCGGGACCCACACACCCACGGGGATGGGGACTGTCCAAGTCCTCCTTGTACGGGGCCTGTGTGTAACTTTTCACGTGTGGTTTCACAAAACAACCGGCAGTCTCAGTGACGGCCAGCCAAATCTTGAGGAGGATGAAGGGGACTGTCCGCTCTCTCCCCCTCCTCAGGAAGCGTTATGCCATCAAACTATCCTCAACGCAGTGACAGTGGTTCCACGGAATGCTCAATAGAAACATAGTAGTAATATCAGATGTATTTGTAGCATCTTCGATCCACAGGCTTTCAAAGCACTTGACAAACTCTCTTGTGCAGAAATTGCCCCCCCCCCCCCCCCCCCCCCCCCACACACACACACACACAGGAGGGTCAGGAGAAGCGAGCGGGAACAAATTGGGCAGTTGGTTCTGTATTTCTCAGACCTGGAAGCCCCAAAAGAATGAATAACCATCACCCTGGGTTGCTTTACTCTATAGGTGTTAGTGACTGCAAATGTATTCTGTTTAGAAACTTTTTAGTATTACTTTGAATCTTAGGCTTGCGGTGTTGAGTATACAGTGTTTAACTTTGGATGTCATATCTGATTCCGAGAGTCGGTGGCAAGCCTTTAAACTGGACTGGCGTAAGAGAAACTGGACACACTTGCTCATGTCGCTACAGTAACACCTCTCTGTCAAGAAAGACTAGTAATTGCTCTTTCTCAAAGACTAGAGAACGATCTTGCTTTTCCTTTCATAGAATCATAGACACATAATCCTGTGAGGAGGAAAAGGGAGGAGGTGTGTACTCACTTGTTAAAGCATGATTTTTCTAAAGTGTAGTTTGCAGTGAGGAAAGACTTTATTAATAATATAGTTGTCGGATTTAAGTAAGAAATTCGCCCAAGGAACTTGACCTTTCTGAATTCTTAAAATTTGAAACAATATACCTGATGCAGACTATGAAAGTGTAATAACATAAACAGTGATGTCGATGTGTAGAGACTTCCTGCTTTATGTAAACAAGGTGGGATATACGCAGGAGAATTAAATGTTTTGAAGGGATTTTGTAATTTTGAAGTTTTTTTCTAAGTAAATGTGAGAAACTACAAAGTAAGAAATGCCGACAAAAGAGCACTAATGAAGTTCACTAGCATGTTTTCCCATGCAAGGGAACAGTGTTATGAATTTGTGGGTAATGTTAGTTTTCCTGCTGAATCAGTTCTGACCTTTTTAGCAGAATTTAGAATTATTTAGTTTTTTAAATAAGTTTATGCAACAAGTTTTCTAGGAAAAGTTTGCTATTCTTGGAGTGTGAGTTCTATTTCAGATTATTACTAAAATGTGGAATAGCTCACATTTGACATCTACTTATGCTAATGTTCTGATTAGCTGGTTCTACCTTTATCTATGTATTTTCAACTCAGTATCTTAGCTTGTTCCTACCTGTTCTCCCATTCCTTCGTTCATTCAACAAGTACTGAGTACCATGTGCCAGGCACTGTTTTAGGGAATAATTTTAAGTAGCATATGGTTATGAGCTAATTTGGACCCTTTCTGTCTCAGCTTGTTGCCCTCTAAGTTTTTCTAAAATCCTTTAATGAAGTTTGTGACTAGTGTTTGATATTCAGTAGTTAATATCTGCTAATTTTTAAAAGTATATTTTATTATTTTATAATTAGTAACATCATACATAGTTGCCAGTGAAAAGAGCAATTATAGTTTTTTGATATATAAATTTTTAAGTCATAGGTCCTTGAGCCTTCAATAAGGAGAGAGATATGCCTCAGTGGTATGGTATTTCACATTGGTAAATGAGTATTTAGAGACCTTCAAATTTTTTCTTTTATTTCAGATTAGTGATCTTTTGCTTAACTGTAGTCTGCATAAATTGGTAGTCAGAAGTAGAAAATACATAGTGTTCCATAAAGAAAAAATATTGCTTATGTGTGTACATATGTACATACAAATACTGTATTTTACCATTTGGATATATAGTTACTATAATTTAAGGGAAATTATAGTTTAACCAAAGGTCTGAAGTGCTCATTTCAGATTCCATTTTATAAAATTGATGTGCAAAACATATAAAAATGTTTGGGGATTGTTTTGTTTGTATTGCAGAATAGAGTGATAAGTGAACTTACATTTTATAGTCATGTAAGCCTATTCCAGACACAATCCCATCAGTAGAATCAGCTATTATTAGTGTTGTGAGTGCATATTTTTAAGTGTATTTTCATCATTGTTCACAAGAATAGAAGTTACACCATACCAGTTTTAGGCACAATTTACATTTTAAGTAGACCTTTGCATAAGATTTCAAGAGAAATTGGTTCTTTTTAAGGTGGAAAACAATAAGCAACTTTCTGTCTTTATACATTGTTGATGGAGGAAAAGTTCCAGTTTTTAAGCTTTTCTGCAGTGTACAAAGTACATACATCATTTAACATCTTTCTGGTTTTTGGGTACCCAAAGTAACAGCAAGGGCCACAAAACTATTTTAAGGAAGGAGGCTATAAGTTGCCAAACTCCTGAAAACGAAGTGGATTTGGACCAGAGAATGCTGCCCCAAGGAGTTTCTACTCTTCTTCCCTTGATGTTGCCATGTGTCTCAACCCTGAGCTTTTGTTCCACTATGTAGGATTAGTTACTGTCAGATGAACCTTTTGTCCTTATCTCTGAAAAGCCATTCCTCACCATCTGTACTGTCCAGGGTTTTGTCCACATGAGCTTGGAAAGATTGATTGGATTGAAGGGGATATATTTGAATGGAAGTGCTAGCCTCTCTTCTGATTTGCCTTAATTGGCTTAGCCTTCAGAGTTAAGACACATTTTGAAAGTGATTGCCTTTAGAATATGATCTGGAAATGGGTTCAGTTACTAGTTTATAAAGCATGCTAATCATGATAAAGAATCTCTAATTGTGATGTCCACTCCATAATTCTAGATGAGATTACCAGAGCTCTACCTGTGTGTCGGACAGGGAATGATGTGGAGGTTACCATTAGATGGAACCCATAAAGTGACTGACATTAGTAAGAGATTAAGTTTTAAAATTATTTTTTATGTATTTAAGGTCACAAGAACTTAACGACTAATGGGTACTGTTAATGTTTTTGTTTTTCCAGCTACATATTTGCCAGATTTGGGGAAACAGCTTTGATCTTGATAATAGGTTTCTCTTCTTTAGGGAAAGTAATTGTTGCTTGTAACTACCAGGACATACATACAGGAAAGCTGAATAATAGTCTTGCAAGTTACACAGGGTAGGGAATTAATTGTATGTTTGTTTTTCATTCTTTAGTATCTTCTTATAGAGAAATCCTGGAGTAAGGTGTAGGATATTTATTAAAGTGTTGCTTATACTTAGACTGATTCTTCCTTTTTAGTTGTTTTAGGACAGCCCGCTATGTTGTAGCTGTTAGAAGTTGAAAAATAAAAGCATAAAATAGGTACCTATAACATGTTTATTTTGCATTATCTTCCTAGATGGCAGTTCAGAGGAACCTGGAAAATCATTAGTACCAATATTAAATTTGAAACTATTTTTGGTAGTATAGAATGTAATGTGAGAATTTGGTCTTTTAAATAACACATAAATCACAAGGTTGATTCATTCAAACAAAATAGAGAAAGCTTTATTTGTTTGCACATCATTTATTCATTAAATTGAAAAACAGCATTTCTCTAATTTAAGAAGACTATATAATTAGGACTAGAAAAAATAGTATGCCTTTCCTTTGTATTATAAATTGGGAGACCTTAGAGGTAATTTTTGCTGTTATTTTCATTCAGGATCATCTTGATATTTACAATTTTGTTAGATTTTTATAAAGGTTTCGGGACAATTTATAGTTTTAAATATTGCAACTTCGAGAATAATTCTTGTTTATCCATTGTAAAGTCAACAGAAAAGTAAAGGTGTTATTAGTAAGAATAAGTCACTGGGATGAAATATGAGTTACAGTTAGTGTCTATCAGTATATTGTGAAAACTGTTCAATCATCTGTCAAAGCAAAGAATTCTTTTTAGTAGCTTTTCTAATTATAAAAGATGTATATTCATAATAGAAAACCTAATAAATATCTAAATTTATAAATAAGGATATAAAAATTACCTGTAACCCTACCACTTGGAAATAAACAGGACAGTAATATTTTGATGTGTTTTCTTTTAATCTGGCATACACGTGTGAGCACACAGTAAAAGTGAGGTACAATATCATTTTATATACTGCCTTTAAAAAATATAGTATCTTACTGTACATATAGTTTCATGTTAAATATATTGAACACATAATTTTTGATGGCTGTGTAATACTCTATAGTACCTTCATTTGCTTAATCATTTCTTTTGCCAAGTATTTTGATTAATTCTAGTGAACCCACATTTTCTCTATTATAAATAATGCAGTTCTGACAGCACAAAAATATTTGAGTTCATTTATAATTATTGAAGTACTGGGCTAACCATCATTGATACCTATTACCAAATTGGTAGTTATAATGGCTAACATTTTGTGAATGTTATCATGTGCCATGCACTGTTCTCTGTGCTTTGCATATATAAGCTCATTTAAAATGCACAACTCTATAGAATACTACTATTCTCATTTGTTATGTTTATGAGGGCTTGAGAGGTTAAGTAATTTGCTTAAAGTCCCTATACTGGTAAGTGGCAGAACTGGGATTCTAACCCAGCCGGTTTGACTCTAAAGTGAGGCTCTTAAGAATTAATTATACCTCTCAAGGTTGTGTCATTTTAACTTCTCTGTATTAGTGTCTTAGTCAACATATATCTTTAATGTCATAGGTTAAAAAAAAAATAGTACTTTAATTTGCATTTCATCAACTACTTGTAAGAATAAAACTGTGGATAGTTTGTAGGGAATTTTCACTTAGTTTTACATTAGAATAGTCAACATATGTATTAGGAATATGCCTAAAAAGTAAAGAGACTGAGCATATGAGTGAGGGCTCTGGGCTGCCAGGGTTTGAATGTCAGCTTCACTTCTTCCTAGCTGTGTTATTTTTAACAAGTTATTTAACCACTTCTAGCCTTCTGTAACATGCAAATACTAGTAGTACCTACCTTACAGGGTTGTTGTGAGTAAAGAAAATAAAGCATTAGAACAGCACCTATTGCTATATCAACATGTAGCCATGATTAGGCCACAATGTAAATACTAAAATTGATAATATTTTTGCAAGTGATTATATGGGGATACTATACACTTATTTTAGTGATGCTGTCATTTTTTGGTACAGTTTCTAGAGCTTACATTTTGAAAAACCTACAGAGTCGATTTGTGAATGACACTAAGAAAATTAGTCTCAAAGGATATAGGTTTGGTACCACTGGGACACTTCAAAAGAATGAATGCTACGGGCCCTTGAGGGATAGATTCAAAAGAGAAGTTCCAATAATGAGTCTCAGATAATTATTGGAGTTGGAGTAAGTATGTAACTTTATTGAAGGAGTAAACATTCATTTAGTATGTATATCCTAATATGTACATTAACTTTTAATCTAAAAATACACTTTTTCTTATTTCCTTCCCATTTTCTTCCCTTTCTCCACCCTTTTTTGGTTTCATTTATGAACCAGGTTGTGATCCCTGCCCAAAGCTTGTATCAGACACCCTTTTGAACCACAGAGCACTTAGCATAGTGTTCGAAACACTGTAGGTGGTTATTGAATGATTGATTAAATGAGAAACTAGTCATTTAAACCAAACTATAGTAATTGGTTAATTTGGTAAGTCGATGGAAGTAGTACTCTGAAATGTTTGAACTCTGCAACTGTAAGTGAAGTCTTAAGATATAAGTAAGTCTTTAATGATCCTATGGCACTTTCCTCAAACAGGTAGTCAGCCTAATCTCCTGAAATGATAATGACTTGAAAGTAAAGGTAGTATGATGCACTGACAATAACCTTGGATTAAGTGTGAGAAGAAGACTCTCTCTGGTCCAGTTTTTTCTGTTTACTAGCTCCCTCCACCTTGACTTCTTCCTCCCAATCTGTCCACCTGTACATTCTGATCCACTACTTCACTCCTCTATATCTTCAGCCCGTTCTTAGGATTCTTAGCCTTTTCCTCTGAGATCTGGCTTTGCCCTGAGGTTACGGGTTTACCTTCTTGAATTGAGGTGTCTGTTTTTTTATAATTCTTGAATCACTGGGTCTGGGTGCCATTTATTGCCACTTCCATCATCCTCTTTTGTGGCTCAGGCCCTTGTTAACTATTCTTTTGAGTGCTTCTTATGACCATGTCCTGACTTCTTACCTGTGCTCACCCAGTCATTGAAGACTTTAATACCTTCTTCACAGACATGCTCTAGTTTAAATCTTAACTTGATCCAGTGCATGTGGGCATAGTCATTCATTTATAAAATACATTTATTGTGTGGTCCCACTAGGAGTCAGGCACTAGGTATAAAATAATAATCAAACAGACCTGGCCTTTTCTGTATTTGTGATCTGCACCCTGTCTTATTGCTTGTCATTCTACTTTAGAAATCTTAAACTCCAATGTTGCATACTATCCTAGCTCCTCCATTTATTAGATGTAGAACTTGAGCAAATCACCAAACCTCTGCTAGTTTCTTCTTCTGTTAAAAGGCAAAACAATAGTACCTACCTTGCAAGGTTGTTGTAAGAATAGAGTGAATTCATGTAAAGCTCTTACAGTAGTGCCTGACACATAGTAAGCATTATAAAAAAAATGCATGCTATGATTATTATTCAGTTATTCTACATGCTTGCTTCCTTCTCACATTAATGTCCTCTTGGACCTCAGGAAGATTCCTTTCGTTCTCCCAAGCTGTGGTGATACCTGTTACTAGTTGCCCTTTCTGTCCTGCTACTCCTCAGAGCAAGGCCAGGAATATCAGCAAAAAGCATCTTGGATCATTCCACCTGTTTGCTTTTACTGCTTATAGTTTTTAGGCTATTTTGCACTCCTGGGGAAAATTGCAAGACCCATTGGTTCGATTCCCAGTCAGGCCATATGCCCAGGTTGCAGGCTCAATCCCCAGTATAGTGGGTGTGCAGGGGGGCAGCCGAACAATGATTCTCTGTCATCATTGATGTTTCTCTCTCTCTCTCCCCCTCTCCCTTCTTCTCTGAAATCAGTAGAAATATATTTTTTAAAAATTCTCTTAACTCTCTTCTTCAAAAAATTTAACTACTGCTTCACTGTGAAAACTAATGTTAACTTGTGTTAAGTTCTTTCAACTTTCTTCCCTTTCAGTTATATTCTTTATCCTGTCTCTTGACTCATTCTCAACTCCTCTCAGATCTCAGAGAAGGAAGATGTTTCTTTTCTTGCTTTCCCAATCCTGGTGACTACCATACTATCTTCTTCATAGCCAAGAGCCTTCAAATACTCTGTGTGTCATTTATTGGAACACAATTTTCTTTGTCATTGCAGCACAATGGTATCCCAGCAATGCCAGTTTGTTTTCTCATCTTTAAGATGGGTACTGTAGCAATCTTTCTCACAGATTAATTGTGAGGATTAGAATAATGCCAGAAAGTGCTTTCTAATGGTGGCATCACTAAGACATTTAAAATAATTTTTCTAATCATAAAGTCAGAATTTTCAACTAAAAGTAATGTGTTTCATGTGGGACAGTTAATTTCAAACTCTTATGTGGTCTCTAGGATCCAGGGAGAGTGAAGTATCTTCAGAAATCTCCCTCTCTGGTAATTTAGAGCATTTACTATGTTGCCATAAGTATAAATTGTTTAACTATTGCTTTAAAATAACCAGTCATTAATCCAGACTTTTTAAAATTGAGGAGAGTCCTACTTGCCTAAATTGACAAAGTTAATAGGAAATTAAGAACAGAGCCTCTAATCCCCTAATCCAGAGCTTTTACTATTAGAAAGCATTACTTCTTTTTCTTAAGTTAGTTTTAAAGTTGAAAATGTAATTGAGTAAAATTTATTAATTTGACTTCCATTCATTTAGTACTTGGAATCATTGAGAAAGGAATGTTGCCAAATTTACTCTTTAAATAAAGTTGTACTGCTAAGCAAAAGAATAAAGACTTCAAAGGGATATCTTTACCTACTTTAAGAAAATACAATAAATATTCTTTAGAGATACAGTACTTCTCTAAAAGCAAGCCATCCTTGCTAAGAGGAATACTTTACCATACTGATTGTAAGTCATTCTTACCTAAAGCGGCCCTTAACTGAGCAACACCTAGCCCAGTGATGGCGAACCTTTTGAGCTCGGCGTGTCAGCATTTTGAAAAACCCTAACTTAACTCTGGTGCCGTGTCACATATAGAAATTTTTTGATATTTGCAACCATAGTAAAACAAGGATTTATATTTTCGATATTTATTTTTTATATTTAAATGCCATTTAACAAAGAAAAATCAACCAAAAAAATGAGTTTGCGTGTCACCTCTGACACACATGTCATAGGTTCGCCATCACTGAGTCCTAGCCTCTTCTATTTGCCCTGTCCTCTTGAAAGTAATCATGAAAAATTCTTTTTCCTTTCCAATTTATTAATAGTATGAGAAGTTTCTTTATAAGATTAGTAACTACAATTTGTTGAATGTCTACCTTGTATTAGGCTCTGTTTTAAGTGCTTTGAACTATAATTACCTCAAATCCTCACAACAATCTTTAGATGTTATTACTTCTGTTTTAAATTTATCTGGGGCTCAGAGACACAGTGAAATACATTTACATCTATGAAAGGGCAGAGCTGTGATTCGGATCCCAGGCATGTCTGACTCAAAAATTCATGTTCTTTCCACTACACCATACTGCCTAATTATATTCTGTTAAGAATTTGCTAGATTCTGAAAAAAAATTTTTTTTCTTAATAGGAATGTATTAGAAAAATAATTCTAAGGTTTTCATTTAAATTACTACCCAGGGGCAGATTTGGGGTGTCCTGCAGCTTATACAATTCACTATTCGTTATGAAAATAAATCAAAATTAAGTTCTGGCCATTGGAAGTTTTTGTTTGTTTGTTTTGTTTTTGTTTTTGCAAGTCTAGGCCTCACTAGATTCAAGGTAAATGCATTACTCATAAGAGTTAATGTTATAAAAACTGAATCAATAAAAGTATATGTTTAGTAAAATTTGAGTACATAAATTGCTTAAATGGGCCCTAGTGTGTATTGACTTTAGTCAAGGTAATAACCTATCAGAAAGACACATTACTTGTCATATTTATCAGTTAACACTTTTCTTTTGGGCTGATAGCACACATTTCTTAACTTACTCTTTTCAGTTAATAGGAATTTATCTTGGTAAGTATATGTTCAGAATAAAAGTGATTTTTTAAAATTATTAATGTGTAAATATTTTAATATAATCTTTAATTTAGTCTTTGAGAATATACTAAGAAGTTGATTGAGCAGTAAAATGAATTTTGAAGCATACAGATCAGCTATTTTAAAATATTTCACTTTTCCTCATAGTATATGCAAATGAGACAGAAAGAGGTATATTTTTGGATGAACTCTAATCACTAGTCAAATAAAGTGACTTATTTGCTGCTATTTGTATTCATATTTTAGTTTTCAAAAGCTATAAGGCACTTTAGAGAAAATCTGTTCTAATCTCATTTATTAGATGACGAAACAAGGACCAGAGAGAATGTTATGAAAGAACCATGACTTAGAAACCTGATTTCTAATTGAGAGCTTTTATTTTCTAGACCAAACAAAAATAAGTATTTGGCTGTAATGACTTACTATTAACACTAGAGGCCTAGTGCACGAGATTCGTCCACTGGAATGGAGGGGTCCCTCAGCCCAGCCTGTGCCCTCTCGCAGTCTGGGACCCCTTGGGGGATGTCTGCCTGCCGGCTTAGGCCCTATCACCCCGGGAATCGGGCCTAAGCTGGCCGGCAGACATCCCTTTTGCAGTCTAGGGCTCTCACATTCCGGGACCCTTTGCTCCTTACCGGCTTCCTGCAGCAGAGGCAGGAGAGGCTCCCACCACCGCTTCTGCACTCTCCAACCGTGAGCCCAGCTTCTGGCTGAGCGGTGCTTCCCCTGTGGAAACACACTGACCATCAGGGGGCAACTCCTGCTTTAGTGTCTGCCCCCTGGTGGTCAGTGCAATTCATAGCAACCGGGTTGTTCTGCCGTTCAGTCAGTTTGCATATTATTAGGGTTTTATTATATAGGATTAGCATATTCAATTATAAAATGATCTATACTAATAAAAGGGTAATTAGACTGGGAGACCTTCTGGACGTCCTTCTGGACAAAGCCATGGTGGTGGGGCCGAGGCAGAGGTGGTTAGGGGCGATCAGGCCAGGAGGGGAGGGCAGTTGGGGGTGATCAGGCCAGCAGGGGGGGCAGTTGGGGGTGAGCAGGCCGGTGGGGGTGGCCAGTTGAGGGGGAGCAGGCCAGCAGGAGGGGCAGTTGAGGGTGAACAGGCTGGCAAGGGGGGGCAGTTGGGGGCGAGAAGGCTGGCAGGCAGAGTGGTTAGGGGCAATCAGGCAGGCAGGCAGGTGAGCAGTTAGGAGCCAGCATTCCCGGATTGTGAGAGGGATGTCCGGTTTAGGCCCAATTGGGCCTAACCATGGGATTGGGCCTAAACCGGCAGTCGGACATCCCCCGAGGGGTCCCAGATTGCAGAGCGTACAGGCCAGGCTGAGGGACACACCCCCCCCCCCCCATGAATTTCGTGCACCGGGCCACTAGTTTCTTAATATTGAGCACCCAGGTGATTTGAGTTGACATGGTTTAAGGGAAACTTACACTTAGCCCAGAACACTTGGATTTCTTCATTGTTCTAACTCAGGGGTCCTCAAACTTTTTAAACAGGGGGCCAGTTCACTGTCCCTCAGACCGTTGGAGGGCCGGACTATAGTTTAAAAAAAAACTATGGCCGAACCGGTTTGGCTCAGTGGATAGAGCGCCGGCCTGCGGACTGAAGGGTCCCGGGTTCGATTCCGGTCAAGGGCATGTACCTTGGTTGCGGATGCATCCCCGGTGGGGGGCGTGCAGGAGGCAGCTGATGGATCTTTCTCTCTCATCAATGTTTCTAACTCTCTATCCCTCTCCCTTCCTCTCTGTGAAAAACCAATAAAATATATTTTTAAAAAAAACAAACAAAAAAAAACTATGAACAAATTCCTATGCACACTGCACATATCTTATTTTGAAGTAAAAAAACAAAACGGGAACAAATACAATATTTGTATTTGCATGTGGCCCAAGGGCCGTAGTTTGAGGACCCCTGTTCTAACTAGCTGTGTGATCTTGGATAAGCCTCTTAGCCACAGTTCCCTCAATTATAAAATGAAGAGATTTTAACTTGGGGTTTAAGCTCATTCCAACTCTAAAAATTTTAGCAAAGGCATTGTATATATACACTAGAGGCCCAGTGCACGAATTTGTGCACAGGTGGGGTCTGGCCAGGCCTGTTGGGAGGAGGAGATGGCAGGAGGTTGGCCAGGCCGGCTGGGGGGAGGAGCCGCAGGCGATTGGCTGGCTGGCCCCACCCCCGATTGGGGTTGGGGGACTGATCTGTGGAGGGACCTGGCAGGGGCTGCAAGGAGGTTGGCTGGCCAGCCCCGCCCCCTATTTGGGTGCAGGGTGCAATCAGGGGCGGGGCTGGCCGGGGGAGGGGCTGTGGGCCGATTGTGGTGGGACTGGCTGGGGGCGAGGGTGGGGTGGGGTTTGGCCAGTGGCCCTGCCCTTAATCAGGGTGGGAGAGTCTGATCAGGGGTGGGTTAGCCGGGCGCACTGGCCGTGGGAGGTTAGCTGGCTGGTCCCACCCCCTGATCAGCCAGTTTGCTGGCCACAGTGGGCGTCATAGCGACCAGTCATTAGGGTCATTACGGCGTTATGGTCTCTGGCTTTTTATATATAGAGAAGATAAATCTATGAAATGATGCTGGTATGGTCCATGGCCTAAAACATTTGCTGTGATGTTGCAAAAGTCATCTACCTTTGCAGCCTTAGAATTTCCTGAAGGAATAAGAATGGTGTATTTCAGTGATGATGGTTAAATCTTAATATGAAGCAGTGGGAAAGTTAGCTATGTTCTACATCTTTCTGTGTGAGTTGGTAGTTTTAGAGAAATTTTGAGCAGATTTGATAGCAGATTTTAGTAATAATTTTATATGATAGGCTTTTTGCTGTGATACCACATTTGGTTACAAGTTTAGGTTCATTCAATTAAAAGACAAAACTAATTGTGGCACTTTATACTATTTCACAGGTTTTTATCTCTTCCTATGGGTTGTATGTAGCTGATTCCAGTGTATACTAATTTGTTATTGCCTTACATTTTATAGAGCTTTTACACATTATCATAGTTTTAGAAAAACTAATTTACCCATAAAAAAAAAGCAACTTAGGGGCCCTATCAGGGTCCCTCAGTTGGTTACAGTGTCTTTACAATAAGCCAAGGTGGGGGGTTCAATTTCCAGTCAGAGCACATACAAGAAACAACCACTGAATTCATAAATAAGGGTAACATAAATCAATGTTTCTCTTTCTGTCTCCCTTCCTCTCTCTAAAATCAAACAATAAATTTAAAAAAAAAAACAGTGACTAAAGCTAAAGAGAAGCCAGTATTGTCACTTCTGATTAAAATCAATAATTTTAAATTATAGATAGAAATATGGAACTCAGACATGCGTTTAGATATAAAGTATTTTTCCCTGTAATGTTACTGCTTCTTTCAAATTTCATCCCAAACATGAGTCCTGCTTTTCTATTCTGTTTTCCAGATCAATGTTTAAAGAGCAATTTTATAAACAGGATCCTTAGTAGTGTTTCATATTTAATAGTATATGGGAAAATGCAGCAAATGTTTTTATCACTTTAAAGTGTTGATCTTACAGATGTAGTAACTTTTATTGTCTTAATATAGAGGATCTCTAATTAAAATGTTTGAAGAGTTTTAATCAAGGTGAATATGATTTATTCTCTGGGTAAAATGTATTTCAGGGTGCCAAGTAACAATTCTAACACCAATATAGGATAGTGACATACTGCTTGTCTCATTGAAAATACTTAGGAGTGCATCTTACTTATTGTGGTCATCATGAGACTTAAATGTTACACATACATTTTTTCATAAATGTAAAAGTCATTCACAGAGAGACATTTGAACTCTTAAATCAGGTGTGATTTAAATGGATTTTAATAGGTTAATCTGGAAACTTGATTTGTGTCTTTGGAAAAGAATGTCCAAAATTTTCAAATTGATTTTTGAACAGCTTACTCATGTGAGATCTGAAATGTAGATTGTAATTGAACTTTCTGTTGGTGATTTAGCTTTCTCATCACATTACTGTTCTATAATTTAATGATATTGGAGGCCAACTGAGTGTAGATGAGACTTAGTTTATGATTTCACAGAATTGTACCAGGCTACGGTGCTTTACCAATTGACAATATTTTTCTCTCTTTCCTTGACAACAGTTATTACTTTTGGCAGCCCAGTTCCACTCCCCTCAGGTCTCTACTGGAATCAAAGAGAAACCAGTTAATCAAACATCAGTAGTGTTAACTTCAGGTTTTAAGTCATTAAGACTCTATGTGTCTCTTCTGTGTAGTAAAGAAACATATTTATCGAGCAAGTGTTGTGTGCCAAATGCTTTCACAGACTTATTTAATTGCCACACAATACAGTGTCTTCTCCCATTTCCCCCTCCCCAAGCAGATGAAAATGCAGTTTGGAAAGTTAAATGACTTGTCCAAAGTCTGAATGTTTCCCACTGGGCTTTTTCCTCAAAGCTTGGGTCTTTGGCTATATTTTTGCTGGTTGAGTTTGCTTAAAGATTAACTGATGGATAAATAGGATTGTTGCAGATGTCATAAATCATTACGTAGTTCTTTGTCATCAAATATGATTAATCATCATTAACAATAACTAGACTGCATTTAAATCATTTTTGACTGTTATCTAGGCATTGTGCTATGTATTATAAAGGATACAATAAAATAAAGGAGGAGAGACTTTATAGTACTCTGAGATGCTTAAAATCTGAGAGGGAGCTTCCTTTCATAATTGATGGCTTAGTTGTGTCTGACTAGAACATTGCCATTCCTCAGATATTTTTACCAAAGCAACTTTTTTGAGGCTGAAGCTTAAAATTAAGATCAAGCATTTTTCCTTCTTTATTTTTTTCTAGCTGTGTCATTCTGAATTGCTTGGAATTTCAAATTTTCACCCTTTCCCCACCCACCCTGTTCTAAATTTCTTGTAGAAAATTATTCATAGGGGACTAAAGACTTCTTGTCCTTTGTATATAGTGAATGTGAAGAATATAGTTCTCTTCATTTTAGTTCTAATTGTCTCATATTATAGTTCTCTCCAACTCTTAGTAGTTACCTGACTGTCAAGATGTGTAAGTATATAATAGACTTACATCCTTTCAAATTCAGACCTTTAGAAAGTTAATGTTTTTGTATCATTTGAAGTAATGTAGATGAAAAGTCAGATGTTTGTGAAAGAAAATAAAGACTGTTAGCATTGTGTTATTGGTACTTCCTAATGAGGGAATTTCAATTTTGAATTGGGGAAAGGTAAAGGGGAAAAGGTCACTTTTAAAAGTTAAAGTCTTGATTTGATTTTTAAAAGTTTTACTAAACCTTAAGAATTTAAGAATACGTAATTATATCTTCCCTTTAAAAAAGAGCTTTTGTTTTTTTTCCCTGCCAAATGAATTTACTTTGCTGGCTGATCACTTCGTACTTGAGCTGCTTGGGGGTAGATATTGTATACACTTAACAATTAGCAAATATTAAATATTTGTGTATATGTGGGTGCATTTTATTTTATCATTTGTTTTGCTGAAGTATTGTTACCAAGTCCCTCTTGAGTATATTTGCAGTTACTGCAACCTAAGTAAATCAGTTTCATCAAATGGAATTAAAATTGTACTCACATAAATATTTAAGATAAGGATGTTAAAACTTTTTTTTAATATACATAAAACTAGAGCCTTTAAATTTTGTGACAGCTAATGTTGCTTGCTGTATCAAGGATGGGTGAGGGAGAAATTAAAAGTTCATTATTAGTGTAATCATTTTGCTACTATTGTTGACATGTTCACTTGACTCCAAGACCAAAGCATGTAAATGTAGGAATTTGCACTTTAAGCTAGTTTTCTTTAGTATATTGTTTTTGGACTTGTTTAATTTTAGGAAAGATTAGAGCTTATGGATCTTCTCCTTAATGGCCTTTTCCATTCAGTAGTTTCCTCCCAGTTAACACTTATTAATAAAAGTCATGACTAAGTAGCCATGTGAAGTATTTAGTTAGGTGAATGAAAAATCCAAAAATATTAATATTTGAAATTTGAGTTTGTTGCTGCACGTTATTGTACTTAATATCTATTTGAAAAAGACATTAGATTGCTTAAACATTACTTTCATTGCTGTAGATAAGGACATTAAAATATTCTTCCATGTTGTGTTTAGTAATTCAAATGTTCATGTTTTAAAAATTGCATTGGTGTAACATAAGGTAAAATGATACTCATTCACCAAACACTTGTTTATAGCCTTCTAAGTTGCATTGAAGAAAAACATACAATCCCTTAAGTATCTCAGTCTAGTAAAAAAAAAACAAAAAAAAACAACAACATATTATAAAGCATTATGAAAATGTAATGATAGATATAACCCAAATATTATGAAACAGCTGAGAAGGAGTCATGCGCTTTGCTTGAAGTCAGAGAAGGATCCCTGGAGAATATGACACCTGAGTTGTATTCAGGGGCTATGTGAAGAATCAGATAAAGAAGATGCAGAAGAAGACATGGGAAAGTGAATGGAGAGGAGTGACAGTGGTCCGGATTTACTATTGGTTTAATTTTGTTAGGGAATAAATGTAAAATAGGTAGTGGTGAGTGAAAAATGAAGTTAACCCTTTGCGGTCCAATGTTATTTTTGGAATTCAAACAGTCTGGTCCAAATTAATTGACGGGATTGAATGTTGAACTTTTTAATGTTCTTATTGCTTGACGTTGGACCTGCTCCTAGCACCTGGTCTGTCGAGTCAGCCTTGCGGTTGGGCTGAAAAGGGTTTAAATAGGCATAGACTTTGACTTCATTTTTGCTGGTTGAGGTTGCTTACACTAGATCTTAAAGAGTTGTTATGTTCCCTTTTAAAATACACCCCCACAGGCCTGTCATTAATGAGAGCTGGATTTTGAACAGGGCATGATGCTCATATGTCTATTTTGATGGTGATTTTGAGGAAGATAGAGTCCAAGAGGATATTAGCATTCATGATGGTTAGAAGGCTCTTGCAGTGATCTAGATCAGCGGTTCTCAACCTGTGGGTCGCGATCCCTTTGGGGGTCGAATGACCCTTTCACAGGGGTCGCCTAAGACCATCGGAAAACACATATATAATTACATATTGTTTTTGTGATTAATCACTATGCTTTAATTATGTTCAATTTGTAACAATGAAAATACATCCTGCATATCAGATATTTACATTACGATTCATAACAGTAGCAAAATTACAGTTATGAAGTAGCAACAAAAATAATTTTTTGGTTGGGGGTCACCACAACATGAGGAACTGTATTAAAGGGTCGCGGCATTAGTAAGGTTGAGAACCACTGATCTAGATGAAAGTTTTAAGGCAATAATATTCAGGATGAAAGAATGGGGGCATATTTGTCCTAATGTTAGCAGCACTTGGTGAATGGATGAGAAGGGTTTGAGAGAGAGGAAAAAAGATAAGATAATGGTATGCTTCTATCTTGTTGTAACTAGGTGATTAAGTTGCCACTACTGAGTCTGAGAATACAGGAGGAAGATTTGAGTGGGCGTGATGAGTGAGTTTACTAGGGGTTTTGTCTGGAGCCTTTGATTGGAGACATCCAGCAGATAGTTGAATAAAATAGGCTTCAGGGACAATATCTGGGCTCCAAAATAGATTTAGGAGCAATTAAAATATAAAGCAATAATTTAACTTCTTTGAGATATGGGCCAAACTTCTTGGGAAATCTGAGTTAGGGATCCACCACCCAGAAAAGAAGTGTGCACACATTCTGTTTGCAAAATTTTGTATACAGTTCTAGGAGTCTTCAGAATCCCTTGTCATTTTAGTCTTGTGCATTTTAGAACCCTAGATGTGTGGGTAGTAGTTATAACCATGAATTAAAATCCTTAGGGTCCCAGTGTAGAGCGAAAAGAGCCCAGGACAGAACTTTCTCGGGATTAAAATGATTTAAATGGCACTGACAAACAGAAGACATGAAATAGGGGAATACTGTTCCTGAAAGAAGGCTACATTATATTGACTTGCATTTATTTAGCATAATTACACTCTTTTTTTAAAAATCCTCACCCAAGGATATGTTTTTATTGATTTTTTTTTTAGGGGTGGGGGGAGGCAGATAAAAAGAGAGAGATAGAATAAGAAACAGAAACATCAATTGGTTGCCTCCAGCACTCGCCTTAATTGAACCTGCAACCTTTTGGTGTACGGGATGACACTCCAAGCATCTGAGCCACCCAGCCAGGGCAGCATAGTTGTACTCTAAAGGTACTTTTGTTTTTGTTCATATCTGTTTATTTGCTAAGTTTGAAAAGCTATATATTTTTTCTGACATTTGATGCCCATATATGAGAATTCAAGAGATTCTATCATTGGGTACTTGTTAGTCAACATGAGAAGAATTATACTGTGTCCTGGACTGGCCTAAATTCTGACATTCTTATTAGGACTGTCTTCATGATAGTCCTTTGAGATAGATGCTGTTATTAAACCCACTTTGCACATGAGGAAATAAAGGCTTAGAGGAGTTAATTTGCTTAAGGCCACATGGCTTGTGAATTTAAAACAGCCATGACACAAATCCAGGCCATTCAGACAGCAAAACTTATGTTCTCTACTAGTATACCATTCTGTGGTTACCAGGATAATCAGTGACTGGCACTGTGATATTATTACTTTACCATGTTAGCACAGTGAAATGTGAGGTGAGCCTAAGAGTATGAACTAGATTTGGGGCTGTATGAGTTTTAATCCTAGCTCTGTGATTTGGATAAATCATTTAATCTCTTTTCCTTTGTTTGAAAATTTTTATGCCTGAGCAATCACCAGAAGAAATGTCCTGTTGCTCCACCTGTGCTCTATAAGGCATGAATACTAAGGAAAATACTACTACAGTCTTGGATTATAAAACAGCTTTTACTTATATGAGAAATGATTTTAGTGTAATGTAAGAGTACTTGTACAATATTTAAAGCCCGTAGGTTTATATTTTAAAAATTCTTTAGTCTCCAATAGAATATTTAGTAATTCATGCTGGGTAGAGACATTTTTGTACATTTTCTAGCTTTTATGGAATCTTATGTTGTAGAGCTTGAAAGATCATTTGAAGTTTTGCTCAACTATTGGCAGTATACTGGAGTTTATAGTTAATACACAGCTCTTTCTTTGAAATCATTCTGAATATTCATTCTGCTTCAGGTGTTTATTACTTAACAAGAGGCCCAGTGCACGAAATTCATGCACTGAGATGGGTAGGGGGGTGTCCCTCAGCCCAGCCTGCACCCTCTCCAATCTGGGACATCCCTCTCCCAATCCGGGACTGCTGGCTCCCAACTGCTTGACTGCCTGCCTGCCTGATTGCCCCTAACTGCTTCTGCCTGCCAGCCTGATCACCCCCTAAGCACTCCCGCCTGCCAGCCTGATCTATGCCTAACTGCTCCCCTGCCAGCCCGATCGCCCCCAACTGCCCTCCCCTGCCAGCCTGGTCGCCTTATACTGCTCTCCCCTGCCGGCTTGGTTGCCCCTAACTGCCCTCCCCTGCTGGCCTGGTCACCCCTAACTGTCCTCCCCTGCTGGCCTGGTCGCCCCTAACTGCCCTCATCTGCTAGCCAGGTCCCCCCCAACTGCCCTCCCCTGCTGGCCTGGTCTCCCCTAACTGCCCTCCCCTGGTGGCCATCTTGTGCCCACATGGGGCGGCCATCTTGTGTGAGGGTCTGATGGTCAATTTGCATATTCGTTATTATATAGGATTATTATATAAGATTTTAAGGGAAGGTGTCTTAATCTGCTTTATTGTAATATCTGCATATGCTGTCAGCAAACAAAACCACGTCCCACATACTGTAGTCCTCTTATATGGGATGAATTCCAATATCTCGAGTGGTGCCTGAAATTGCAGTGGTACCAACAATAATAAATTAGAATAGTTATAAAAATATAATGTAATAAAAGTTATGTGAATGTGGTCATTTGTTTGAGGGGATTTCTTGCTAAAGTCTTCATATAGACTCAATGCTTTCTTGCTGCTATCATTTAGGACATGTTTTTTGTTCATGTCTTCTACCCACAGGTGTAATGCCTGTTTGTCTTCACTAAGCACTTATGCATTGTGGCTGTAACTGCTGTGGTTTGAAGTGTGATAGCTAAACTAGCACAGATTTCTTTTTCCTTCCTCACAATGTCATTAATAGAAGAGTCATTCTTGTTGTCTATCTTCACAACCTCCCAGCATGTGATTTTTTTTTTTTTTTTTTGTATTAAGTTGAGAACTTCAAGCTTTTCACTTACAGGAAGCACTTTTTGCTTCTTTTTGACATACCCAATTGCCACGATCACTATTCTTGCGCTTTGGGGCCACTATTAAATAAAATAATGGTTACTTGAACCACAAGCACTGTGAAGCAGCGATGGTTGATCTAATAACCAAGATAGCTGCCAAGTGGACAAAGGGATGATTCCTGTCCTGGCTGCACACAGCAGGATGGTGCCAGATTTCATCATACTATTCAGATGGGTTGTAATTTTAAAATCATGAATTACTTATTTCTGAAATTTTTCATTTAGTATTTTCAGATCATGGTTGACCGTGGGTAACTGAAACCACAGAAGGCAAAATTGTGGATAAGGGGGACTACTGTACATGGACTATTAAAGTTATTATCACATGGGCTTGTATCATTTATTTGTGAAAAGTTTAAATACTACATCTTATTTATATTTTATATGTATCAGGATATCTAACCAAAAAAATAGTAGTTTAGGTGTAGGGGTAAATTCAATTAAAGCCATTTCAGAAAAGTCAATAGACCTGGGATTTGAATATTTAAATACTTTTTAAAAAAAAAATATTTTATTGACTTTTTTACAGAGAGGAAGGGAGAGGGATAGAGAGTTAGAAACATCGATGAGAGAGAAACATCGATCAGCTGCCTCCTACACACTCCTACTGGGTATGTACCTGCAACCAAGGTACATGCCCTTGACTGGAATCGAACCTGGGACCCTTGAGTCCACAGGCCGACACTCTATCCAGTGATCCAAACCTGAGCCAAACCGGTCAGGGAGGGATTTGCATATTTAAATAAAGGAAAGGCATTATTCTCCTAAAGGGTTCCTTTTTAAGCTCTCCAGAAGAGTTTAGAATAATAAGACTCAGTTTGAATCATCATCTTAAGAATCCTCTTCATTGATAGTTGAGCTGGTATTTTATTGGTAGAATGACTGAAAGAACTGTTTTGCCTACCTACTCCTTTCTCTTTGACATTCATACCCATTAGAAGAGGCTTGGAGAGGATTTATTTTAAACTGCTTTATTGAGGTATGATTGACATACAAAAAACTGTACATATTTAATGTATGCAACTTGATGAGTTTGGAGGTAAGTATTCACCTGTGAAACCATCACCAAAATAAATACAGTAAGCATATAGTTCATATAGTTGGTGTGTTGTTGTTGTTTTTTCCTGCCCTCTTTGGAGGAAATTCTAGCTCAGTAATTTCTGTTTGTTTCAGGTCAGAAGTATGTGTGAAGCTGATAAGTAATTGTTGCAGGATTTCCCAGATTGTGAATACAGAACTTGTAAAGTTCATGTGGCACAAAAAGGGCTCCTTACCCAAAGATTAGCAGGAAATCATTCAGTCAACAAGTATACTAGTAAGAGCTTAAATGTCAGGTCTGATTTTAG
Organism: Myotis yumanensis; assembly: GCF_028538775.1. NCBI lineage: Eukaryota > Metazoa > Chordata > Mammalia > Chiroptera > Vespertilionidae > Myotis > Myotis yumanensis. The sequence continues at coordinate 25,980,303 of NW_027223759.1, read as the reverse complement.
TGGCTGAGAGATTCAGCAGTGAAAAATATCCCTGCCTTCATAGAGCTGACATTGGCTGGGAGGAGGGCGGCCAAGAAAAATCAGGAATGTGGGGTTGGAACTTGAGGGTCACTAGTAGGAGGCTGCTGCTATTTAAAAAGAGTGGGCAGTTAAAGCTTCGTTTTAAGGTGACACTTGAGCAGGATTTTGAGGTTGATACATGAATGAGCCATGAAAGTATTTAGGGGAAGAACATTTCAGAGAGAGTAGCAGCTAGATACCTTGAAGTGAACTTGTTTGACGTATACAGGGAATAGCAAGGAAGCTGGTGTGGCTGGAGCAGAGCGAGCAAGAAGGGAGGACTAGCTCATGTCAGAGATTAGCAGATTCGAATAAGGCTTTGTAGCATAGAATTGGAACTTCCAACTCCAAGCAAAATGAGATGAGTTACATGGTTTGATTTTATGTTTTCAGAAGGTCAGTCTCGTTGCTCTGTGATTATAGGCCAAGAGCAGAAGCCGAGACCAGTTAGGAGACTGTTGAAATAAACTGAGAGATGATGGTTTGGACTAGGCAAGTAGTAATGGAAGTGGTTAGGAGGGCTTAGATTCTGGATATATTTTGAAGGTAGAGACAATAGAATTTCCAGTTGGATTAAAAGTGAGGTAAGGGTGTAATGAGGATTACAAACTTTTTGGCAATTGTAAGGATGGATTGGACATTTGCTCATTTGGAGAAGACTGCATGAGAAGCAGATTTAGGGGGAAAGATTAGGGTTTCTGTTTTAGACTTGCTAGTAGACATTCAAGTAGAAACATTGAGTAGGAAGCTGAAAATATGACCGATATTAGGGGAGAGGGCCAAACAGGATATATAAATTTTGAGGTTAACTTAAGCCATAAGAATAGATGAAATCAACTTCACCTTTTAAAAACAGCGTGGATGAACAAAAAGGCTTAGAACTTGAGCCTTAGGGTTGGCAGTTGTGATGAAGAACTGGTAAGCAGACTGACAAATACAAACCAGTAGAGTAGAAAGATGGTATAGCTTGGAAGGCAAGTGAGAAATCTGTTTCAAGTAGGAATGATCAGCTCTTTGAATTGCTGCTAGATAGGTCAAGTAAGATAAGAACTGAGACTTTGACCATTAAATTTAGCAATGTGGAAGACCCTTGGTGACCTCTTCAAGAGTAATTTCAGTGAAATGGTAGAAAATCGGAATCCTTACTAGAGGGGCTTCAAGATATAGTGGGGAAAATAGGACTTAGATACAATCAACATAGAGTTGTTCTCCTTCCCTGCCTTGTGATTTTGCTGTAAATGGAAAAGAGAGAAATTAGGTGGTGCTGGAGAAATATGTGGGGTTGTGAGGATTTGTTTGTTTGTTTTTAGGATGGGAAACTGATAATTTTGAATGCAGATGGAAATTATGTAGCAAAGAAGAGAAAACATTTGATAATGCTAGGAAGGAGGATTGCTAAAGGGGGTCCTTGAATAGATGAGTTGTTATGGAACTAGAGCAGTACTTGTTAAACTTCCTTCTGTGTGTGAATCACCTGGGGTTAAAATGCAAGTTATGGTTCTCTAGGTCTGGTTTGGGGTTCTGAAATTCTCCATTTATAACAGGTTCCTAGAATTTGCCTGTGTTTTTTGTCCCTGTGCTATAATTTGAGTATAAGAACTGGACACTAATTTGCTAGTAGCACAAGAACTAACAAATTATATTGGTATGCAGTCAACTAGATTAGTGGATATGGTGAATTTGTAGTTCCTTTCAGGTTCCTGTTTTCTCAAAACAGGAAGCAAGTCATTATCCAAAAAGTCATCTAGGATATTTGGGTCAGTAGATTAGAGAAAAGTAGGATTGTGGGGTTAAACTAAGGGCCCATTTGTGATTAGTGGTCATGAATTTAAACTGAGATGAATTGAATATGAGCATACGTTTTATTCTTCATTTACTTTCAACTACATGGGTGCAGTGTAGGCAGGCAGTTGAGTCTTATAATGGTGTGTTTTTGGAGGGAGGTAGAGAGGGACAAGTGACTTAAAACAAATGTTACATAAAAGGTAGTTACAAATGATGGACCATGAAATCTAATCTGGGAAAGAAAGAAAATTAGAATATGCTAAGTTAAACAGAAAATGTGGGCTTTATTTTTGTTTTCTGTTTGTTTTGTTTTTAAATGCAGGTCTTTCCTCAATCTTTAATTTGTCAAAGAGCTCTGTAAATCTACAGGAGAGGAAATCTCTGAGCTTGTGTTTTACTAAATAAACTTAGGGGAAAGATGTTTCACACTTTCTGCTAAAGCAAGTATTAATAACAGAGATTGTGATTTTAAATGGAGGGGTTCTGCTGCAGATAAGGGAGGGAGGTCTTAAAGGATTTTTTAAAAATGGTTTCTATCAACTCTGAAAACGGTAAATTTATTTTATTTCTATTAAAACAGATTGTTAACATCCTTATAAGTCATACAGCTTTATCATCATAGCCGTATAATGAAATATTTACTGTATGGATAAATACAAATTTTCAACCATTGGTTTTTGTTTTTGTTTTTGTCTCTTTTTCTCTCTTGGATATTACAGATGACCATGGATGAAAAATATGTAAACAGCATTTGGGACCTTCTGAAAAATGCAATTCAAGAAATCCAGCGTAAGAATAACAGTGGTCTTAGTTTTGAGGAGCTCTATAGAAATGCATATACAATGGTTTTGCATAAACATGGAGAAAAGCTCTACACTGGACTAAGAGAAGTTGTTACCGAACATCTCATAAATAAGGTATCCAACTTTAAAGGACTGTTACTAATTATACTGAATCTAGGAAATCTTTATACCATATTTTACTATGACTAGAAGTATTGTTTTTAAAGGCTCTAGGAAGCCTATAGAAATAACCAGTTATAATGGCTATATTACAAAACCTTACTCAAAACTTACAATCAGCTAAATCAGAATTGTAGATAATTGAGGGAAGATGAAATTTGTGTTCTATGAGCAATATTCTCTATAATCATAGTTAAGGAAGCAAACTTGCAGTAATTTACAAATGCTTATTTATTAATATGTTAATTATAGAGCATCATTTTTTCCTTAAAATGCATAATCAACCAAAATTAGCTTTCTCCACTTTCTCTGCATAGTTGAAAATATTAAAACTACATTGTTATATTGTCTAAGACTTTTTACCATTTGAAACTGACTTTTTTTTATTTTAACTGAGTTTTACTTTAGAAATATGAATTTAAAAAAAATAGTGTTGGGCTGTTAACATTATCAAATGGTTCTTTGGTTCCAAAAAGATGTATTTGTTTTTTTTAGAACATATGTTTTTATAAAGCAAACTCTTCCACTGCAAGTATGTCTGGCTTTAAGATTGTCAGATAAGATGTAAATACCACAGATAAATAAAAACTCAAAAGCTTTTGTGTGGTATTAGGGTATTCATTTTTAAAATTTTATTTTTGAGAAAATGGAAGTTGTACCAGTAGTACAATGATCTCATTGTAGATTCACCTGTTATTAATATTTTGCCACATTTTTGCCAATCCATTTATTGATACATGTTATTATCCAAATTACTGATATTATTGCTGAACAATTAAAGAATACATTTTAGATTTATTTACTCTCAAATATTTGAGAATATTTATCCTAAGAACAAGGAAATTCTCTTAGTTAACCAAAGAACAATGTTCCAAATCAGGCAGTTTAACATTAATATAATACTTTTATTTGAAACAGTCCACATATAAATTCACCCTTGCCCTGTGTAGCAGTGATACCCTTTATTGCAGTTTTCTGATCCAGAATCCAATCCAGGATCACATACACAATTTCTCAGCCTTTCTTTGTCTTTCAACACATTGACATTTTTGAAGACTATAGGTCAGTTGTTTTGTAGATTGTCCCTCAGTTTTTGGTTTGTCTGATTGTTTCCTCATGACTAGTTTCAGGTTATGCATTTTTGGCAGGAATAATACATAAGTGATGTTGTGTCCTCAGTGCATCACATCAGGAGGCACATGATGTCAGTTTATCCCATTATTGGTGATGTTAACTTTGATCACTTGGTGTCCGCCAGATTTCTCCACTGTAAAGGTACCTTTTTCCCTTTGTAATTCATAAGTAATTTGTTCAGATATATTTTGAGACTGTATAAATATCCTGTTCCCCAAGAAACTTTCATGTGATTGTTTAGCATCCATTGATGATTCTTGCATGAATCATTATTACTCTAGTGGTTACAAAATAGTCACTTTTTATTTCTATTATTCCTTTTGCAAGTCCTTTCTCTTAAGTGGGATTACATGAGCAGTAGCTAGTATCTCATAAAGCAGGTAATATGTTCTTCATGCAATTCAATGGGGGTTTTTTTGTTAAGTGACTGCTAGGAAAATACGGTGGATGCAAAGGGATACATGATACTAACGCTTCATAGGTTTGTTTTTACTCTGATGTGAGAGATGATACACACATAAGATAACAGTGTGAGGCATTATATAATTAAGTGGTAAATAAGTTACCCTGGGCTGTAAGGTTTCACGAGAAGGATCAAATTGAAGTGAGCCATGATAAATTTGAGATATAAGTGAACTATGTGGAAGGCATTCCAGAGATTGCAGGTATAACGTGATTATATAGACATGTTTACTTAGGTGGTAACTAGAGTTTGAGGTATATAATAATTTATGGGAATTAGTGGATTATGGTACTGCAAAAATGGTTTGGGAACCAACTGGAGAAAAACTTGAATGCCAAGTTAAGGGATTTGAACTTAACAGTGGAGGTTTATTGGATGTTTTTAAGTAGATAATAATGTGACATTTGAGGAAGATTAAAGTGGAATTTATATAATGTAGAATTGGGAGGTTGTTTGCTGGAAGCAGGAGAAAACCCGGGAAAATCTGAGTAAAGCATTAGGCTAAAAATGAATGGATAATGTCAAATTCTAAAGTAAGACTAGCTGGTATTTGGTTATTGGGAGAATTATGGTGCCACTAATTGAAATATTGTGAAATAATAGTGGAAAACTGATTTGGAATGAGTAGAGGAAATGACAAATTTTGTTTTAGATTATATTGGAAATTTTTATAGTTGGCAAGCACCTTAGAAATTATTTTACATTTGAGGATAATTGTGAGATCGTAATAAAATTCTCAAGTAAAAATATCATGCTTGGAGATACAGGTTTAGAGCTTGGGTAGGAGCTCAAAACTGAAGATCAAGATTTGGCATTTGGTAGCACATCTTGAGGAATAAGTGTTGGAAATCACAGAGAACAAAAATCCCAGAGCCAAGGAATGAGTCTTCAAGAGCAAACTGTGGTTAGATAAGTATGAGAAAATAAGACTAATATAAGGCGCTTGATATCAAACAAAAAAAGAAAAATAGAGTGGAAGAGTTTTGCTTTAAGCTCTTGAAGGGAGAGAAGATTAGAGCAACTGAGTTCTTGGATGTGGAGAGAGTTGGGAACAATGGGGAAGTAAAGGTAGAAGAGAGGGGCATGTTCTCATTTGCCAGAGTTCTATAGAGAATGATGATAACACAATTGATTCTTAACTTCTATATGTGCCAGGTCCAGTTCTAATGCTTTTTACAAGTATTAATTTGGTTAATGGTCACAATCCAATGAGCTAGATAGTACTATTATACCTATTTTGCAAGTTAGGAAACTGAGGCACAGAGATTGGTGATTTGTCCAGATGCATGTAGCTAGTATATGGCCGAGATGAAACATTCAGTCATTGTGGTTTCAGGCCGAGTCCTTGACTTCTCTGTAGATTGGCTCCTGAGGTATACATAGTTAATGGATCAAGATGTAATAAATATGCTAACCTTGAGGCTGCATGAGGGGCTTCACGTAAATTGGCTCAATGTTTGTAAAACTATAGTTCTTTAAATTCTAGGTCTTAGTTTATATAATTAAAATAAAGGAACTGTCAGTAATATCTCTGAGATTCTTTAGTTCTAAAAATATTTAAGCCATACATCTGAAAATGAGGTGAAGAGTCTTGGTCTAGCCCTTGTGGAGAATATAGGGAGGAATTGTCAAGTGAGGAAAAAACTCAGTAGAAAATAGATCGAATGTGTGATCATCATTATTATTATCATCATCATATTATTTTAAGCAGTGCTTTGCAGCTTGGGCACAGAAACAGAAAAATCATCTGTAGTTAATGTGCTATGATTGAGAATTGGCTTATCCAAAAAGTGAGGAGAGAAGGCCAGAATGGGAGGTCAGTATTTAAATGATTAATTTTTTGACTCTCCACATGGTTAGGTAGAAATTGAAGTCATGTGAACACATAATTCCATGGTAACTGCAGGAGCTTTAGCATTTTTCAGTTGTTTAAAGTGATCCTATATTAAGGTTAACTGTCATTTTAAAATACAGGCAGTTTCCCAATATATTCCAGAGAACATGTATTCAAGTTGATTGTGCTAAAGAAATTAAAATATATTTGCTAAATTCTTAATTTCTTTTACACAGGTATTAATGATAGAGCACCAGCATCTGAAAATATTCTTTAATATTTTTTTTCACAAGCCCTCATTTGACCAGCTTAAACCATCAATTTCTGACTAAGAAATGTACCAGTTTCAGCATAGCTAATTCTTTATTTCAATTGACTAACTTTTTGAAACTCTGTTAGTATCTGTGCTTACATTTTTGTGTTTTCCGTTTATCTTTTTTGATTTAACTGTAAATACTACTGTATGGAGACACCAAAAGAAGTCTGTTAACTGACAGGCAGGGTCATCATATAGTAATCCAAAATGTTTGTCTCCTGATATAGGAAATCTTACACTTGTTCTACCAGATGGGACTTTTAGAAATGCTTGCTTCCAAGTAAATGTGTATAAGAGTAGTTCGCATGAAAATCAGTATCAGCAGTCTCATCATTGCACCTTCTGACTAGAAGATGAAGGAATGATTTAGGGTTCTGTGGTGTCAGTGTAACTATCTTCAATCTTACCAAATATATCCCTTTGTGTTTTGAAAGCATTATTACATGATCTGTTCATCAGCTTTTTGTTCTCTATGCTTTTAGCAGTTAGCTGAACTGCCTAACGTGTGTGTGTGTGTGTGTGTGTGTGTGTGTGTGTGTGTGTGTAGTTTTGCTTTTTTGTGTGTTTTTTTTTTAAGCAAAACGAACCTTTGCTTAAAGGTTCTTTTGAAGTGAACCTTTTAGTGTTTTGGTGGTACGGCCTACATAGCCCAGAACCTATCTTTTCACGTTGAAAAATGCAGTGGAAATACAATTTTTACATGGAATCAGGGATGGTTTATTGTAGTTTATTGGTACCCTGATTTCAAGATGAGAATAATGAACATTTTGAAGAACATTTTTGATAAAGCAGAATGGTATAAACTACCAGAGGGCATATGAAGGGAGAACACTTCTTTGAGATGAAATTATCTGATTGACTTTGGAAATGAGTTCACAAAATTGAAGCAGGCATGGAAAAGCTAAATGCTAATTTCTCTTTCTTGGTAGTATTTTCTTTCTAACTCTACCGGAATGTTCCTTTTGAGGAAGCTGAGACTCAAAGGAATTCAGTGAATTTCTGAAGACCACAAAGTGAAACGGAGGGTGTGATGTGGCCTTTGTGTCTCGCCATAAGAAAAATCTTGTCTTATTTTAGTATATATGAAACCTTTTCAGAATTCACAGTGTTTATTTTTCTTTAACTCTTTTCTAAATAAAATAGCTTTAAAAGCATGGTTATATTGGAGAAAAAATGTTCTGCTACTTTCCAGTTTTAAGAATTTTTAAATTATAGATCATTTTGTCAAATCAAATGTGTTCTTGTAAGACTTAACACCGAATTCAATATTCAAAGGTATTTATTTGACAGGCTCTGACTTAGGTGTAGGAAATATATTGGTAAATAGAATGCATCTGATCCCTGCACTCATGGAACAGATAAACAAGTGTTTAGTTACAAAATATAATGGAGAAAACAGCATACAGAGTGTTAAAGAAAAATGATGAGGGCAACTACATAGACCAAGAAAGGGAGGAAGTGGTGATGTTTAAACTGGGACTTGAAGAATGAAAAAGGTGCTCAGGAGACAAGTGGGTTGAAGAGCATTCCAGGCACAAGGAATGCCTATGAAAATTTTTTTCTTTCCTGTAAAGGACCAGATAGTCAATATTTTCAGCTTTCAGAACCTTCTTTGTCAGGGCTCCTTGACTCTCCTGTTATAGCACAATGACAGCAATAGACCATATACTAGTATAATGAGTGGCAGGGCAGTATTCTAAGAAAACTTTCTTTTAGAAGGATAGCAGGCTATCATATGCCCATTTCTGGACTAGAGAAAATGGGGGTGGGGGATGGGAAGCCAGTTGTGAATGGCAAATTAAGAATTAGTAGTGAGGCAGAATGGAGTTGGAGAAAGAAACGTAAGTCAGATCATGGCAGGCCTTGAAGCCTGGGTATAAGAGCTTCATACTTAATTATATGTACAAGAGGAAGTCATGAAAGGATTTTAAGCAAGACAGTGACATGATCTGATGTAGGTTTTTAAAACTTTAACTCTGGTTGCTGTGAGAGCTCAAAGTTGGAAGTGAGGGGAACAGAGTAATAGCTTCAGGTGATAGTGGGGATAAAGAAAAGTTTTCCATTTCAAGAAAAATTTCTGATGTAGAAATATTGTTGCCTGCGGGTTGATTATCCCAGATGATTTATAGTTTTCGAGTTCTTGGACAATTCAGTGATTTGGGGTAAAACAAAAAGATGCTTCATTTGGACAGATTACTTTTTTAAAAATATATTTTATTGATTTTTTACAGAGAGGAAGGGAGAGGGATAGAGAATTAGAAACATCGATGAGAGAGAAACATCAGTCAGCTGCTTCCTGCACGCCCCATACTGGGGATGTGCCCGCAACCAAGGTACATGCCCTTGACCGGAATCAAACCTGGGACCCTTGAGTCCGCAGGCCGATGCTCTATCCACTAAGCCAAGCCAGTTAGGGCTGGACAGATTACTTTTAAGATGCCAAAGAAAGCAAATCTAGTTCTCTGAGAAGTTTGGACTGGAAATGTAAATTTGGGAATTATGAGCATATAAATGATATGTAAAGCCCTGGAAGTGGATGAAATCACACAGAAAGAAGAAATGAGGGATGCAGGTAGAACTCTGATGAATTTAAACATTTCAGATAGTTTGAGGATTGTGGCGGAGACTGAAAAATGGCCAGAGTGTTTAGTGTTACTTATGATTCAGTGCTGACCTTAAATTATAAAATAATTTAATTTCAACATTTGTTGATTTGAGTTGTGGTTTTCTGTGTATGTGTGCTTTATGTTAAAAGATAGTTTTAAATTAAAAAATAGGGATACTCAGTTCTTTTACTTGTGGGCAGGGTTAGGTAAGGATTGAATTATTTTTTAAAGTTTTCTACAGATTTATTGAAGTATAATCTAAAATTGTAAAATATTTGAAGTGCTTTGTTTTGGATGGATTATCTCCTTTTAGAAGATTTCTATTTGAGGTTTAAACTTGACAGTCTCTAAGCTCATAGTACATTAAACTAGAACTTGCTGTTTTTTCTTTTACTCACTGTTGAGCATTCCATGTTGAATATTCTATATATATAAAAAGCCAGCGACCGAAACGCTGGAACGACCAGTCACTATGACGCCCACTGTGGCCAGTGAACCGACTGGATTGGGGGTGGGGCTGGCCGGCCAACCACCCGAGGCCCCTCCCCCCACCCGGCCCCACCCCAATCAGGGGCAGGGCCGGCTGGCCAACAGCCTGTGGCCCCTCCCCCCAGCCAGCCTCACCCCCAATAGACCCCCACCACCCTGATTGACCTGCAGCCCCTCCCCTAAGCCATCTCCACCCCTGATTGGCCCCACCCACACCAATCAGGGGTGGGGCTGGCTGGCCAACCTCCCACGGCCCCTCCCCCATCCACTGACCCTGATAGGCCCCCTCACCCCATGTGGGGGCAGGACCAGCCGGCCCACTGCCCACAGCCCCTCCCCATTGCCAGCTCTACCCCCAACTAGCCCCCCACCCCAATAAGGGGCGGGGACCACTGGCCAATCACCTGTGGCCCCTCCCCCCAGGCTGCCCAGCCCTGATTGGGGTGGGCTGGCTGTCCAACCTCCCGCTGTCTCCTCCTCCTGACAGGCCTAGCCCCATCCGTGCAGGAAGTTGTGCACTGGGCCTCTAGTAAGAAATAATTTAGAAGCAGCTGCAGTAGAAAAGTACTGGATAAGAAGTAGGAAGAGCTGGACTTAGAGCTAATTTTGCTACCAACAGTCTTGAACAAATTACTAGATTTTTCTGAAATTGGGGTTGGTTTTGTTAGCCTGAATGAGTCCTAAAATTATATGAGTGCATCTTGACAGTTTGGGGTTATTGAGACTTAAGAGGATCATAGTTTTTGCGGTTTACCATTGTTCATTCCTGTGCCATAATATGTGTAGAATAAAAACATTTATATTCTTAATTGTTTCTTACAGTCAGGTATAAAATTTGTTTTAACATGTCAAGAATGCTTAACAGGTTTCTTAGATTTGCTTTATGCTTCATTTTTCATTCTCTTTCAAATTATTACTCTATAGTAATAGTAATAATTTAATAATATGGCAGCCTCACAAATGAGCTTATAAAAGTGAATTCTTATACTTTGAAGGTTTGTTTTCCTCTTAGAAAAGCAGCTGAACAAAAAAAGATGTTGATTTTTTTAACTCAAGTAGAAATAGTTCTTTATTGCTAAAAAGAACATTATTTCAGTGGCTGTCAAGATCTTTCTATCCATATATCCTATTTTTCAAATAATATCTTACTTTAATTGGATGGGGAAGAAGGCAAAATAAGAGCTTCATCCTCTTCACTTTTCATTCATTCAGAAAACTGCCTGTTGAGGACCTACTCATGCCAGGCACTGTTCTTATAAGTATTTGCAATGTATCAAAGATCCCTCCTCTTGCAGAACTTGTTTTGGACTTAGTACTTGAATCTGTGTCTTATAATCCTGCTCAATTCGAAGCTCTTAGGTAGGTAGGAAAATTGAAGCCTCAAGAGGGAATAGTTTCAATTTTTAAGTGACTTTCTTTTTGGATTTTGTTTTGTAAATTGAAGTCTTTGTAGAATAACACCCTACTACTAATTATTTGTACAGAGGGCCTCATTTGCTGAAAATGACGTTTCTATGTAAACTATTGTTTTAATATATTAATTTGTCTCCCCAGTTTTAGAGGGAAAATAAATATAGCCAGAGTTGTAGAAATTATGTTTATTTGTAGGTAAATTAAGATGTTTATATGATGGTACTCATTGCATATGGAAATTAAGTTGGTAATTTTATGATAGGCTCTAGACCAGTGATGGCGAACCTTTTGAGCTCGGCGTGTCAGCATTTTGAAAAACCCTAACTTAACTCTGGTGCCGTGTCACATATAGAAATTTTTTGATATTTGCAACCATAATAAAACAAAGATTTATATTTTTGATATTTATTTTATATATTTAAATGCCATTTAACAAAGAAAAATCAACCAAAAAAATGAGTTTGCGTGTCACCTCTGACACGCGTGTCATAGGTTCGCCATCACTGCTCTAGACTATTGTGTAGGCCAATTAATCAGACTCAGCTTCTATAATAAAGGTTTTTAGTGCTTTTCTTCCCTTTCTAGGTAAATGTGAATGAATGCAGAGAGATTTTTAATGGCATTTATGTATAAACTGTTATAAATATAATGGTTGCAGTGAATTATGAAGAATGTTGATAAAAGCACTAGAAAATAAGATTTTTATTAGCAGATTCAGAGGCCCACAAATACTCTCCTGTTTTCAGCCACCAAAATATAATTAAGATATCATACTTGTCATCAGAAAGCTCCCAGTTTTAGTGAGGTAATCAGATTTGAAGGGAAATTGTTGTGCCTGAGGAATGAGGAGCAGGGTTGAAAGAAAAGGTCGTCAGTTTTAAAGGATTGTTAGACTCACCCCATGAATAAACAAAGGCCAAAGATAGTCTCAGTAGGAAAAATGGCATGAGTAGCAAAGATATGTAGGTATGAGCCTTGGTCAGGTAGATCAGTGTAGACCAGTGATTTTCAACCAGTGTGCCACAAGAATTTTTAAAACATGCAGTACCTGACCTCTTTTCCCTTAGATTGTCAGATTAAAAAATGACAGCAGCCAACATAATAGCCATTCAGTATGAATGCCCTGTCTTGAACCATAAATACGTAGGTCATATAAGAGTTGTACCTTATTGGTCACGTCGCATAATAAGGTTGTATCTGATTGGTTAGTTATTGGTAGCAGAAATCCTTATATACAAGTATTCCCCTGATTTTTTTTTAAGTCACTTTGGAGCACAAAGAGTAGGTAATTTTTTTTTTTTTTCATGGCAAATCAATCAAAATTATACCTTTTTTGGTCACATTGGTAAAAAAATATACATTTTTTGGTATGCCACAGAATTTTAAGAATTAGTTTATGTGTGCCATGAGATGACAAAGGTTAAAAATTACTAGTGTAGATGAAATATAAAGGATTTCAAGTGCATTTGTCGGAAATAAGAATGAGAGTTACTTGGACAAAGTTTTGAAAACATTGTAGGGGGTTTGGCTTTTATTTTGTGGGTGGTAGCAGCCAGAGACTGGGGAAGATGGGAATAAAGGTTCAGTAGGAGTGTCGTTTTCAATGCTTTATTGTGACTTACCTTTCAATCTGCCATCTTCACTTCTCTTTTTTTCTCACTTAAAGTTTCCCAAAGAAACTGAGAACCCATCATGTTGAATATTAGAGTTGCTTAAGGTGATGATAGGAGTCAAACAGAAGAGGAAGGTGTACTATGTGAGCTAGGTATACAGAATCTTAATGAATAAGATACGGAAAAGTTACTTGAATATGTATAGGATATTCTCAAAAGAGAAAGAAATTGGGGAAAGGGTAGGAATATGGATTATTAGAGAGTTAGAAAGATAGCAATCTTGTGATATGAGGGACACAGGAAGTTGAGTAGCATCTATTTTGAAAGGATTAATAGAGAAAAGATGCTTGAGGAGAGCCATGTTTAAAGTGTTATTTAGCCAAGTTCACCTATGTTAAACTTCAATTCTTTCCGATTACATTGTTGAGTAGACTAAAAGACTTGAGGACAGGTACGTCTATCTTGTTTTCTGTTGTATTCTCTAGTGACATTCTTTTAATATTTATTAAATAAGTGTATGAACAAGCTAGGACCTGTTTCATTCATCTTTGTGTTTCCTGCTCCTTAATATAGTTGACACTCAATAATTGTCTGTTGAAATGAATCTTTAAGAATGTTTCTAGCCCTAACCGGTTTGGCTCAGTGGGTAGAGCGTCGGCCTGCGGACTCAAGGGTCCCAGGTTCGATTCCGGTCAAGGGCATGTACCTTGGTTGCGGGCACATCCCCAGTAGGGGGCGTGCAGGAGGCAGCTGATTGATGTTTCTCTCTCATCGATGTTTCTGGCTCTTTATCCCTCTCCCTTCCTCTCTGTAAAAAAAATCAATAAAATATATATATTTTTAAAAAGAATGTTTGTGGCATTCAAATGGAAACCATCATGGTTTATATTCCTGAACTGTCCAGATGTGTTGTCTGGTGGCTACCTACCCAAATTAATTGCTGAATCTAACCATTGTTTATGCAGAATGTGTTTCACCATTAAAAAGCACAGTATAATTTTGGGGCTGTATACCTCTGGTTTTTTGAGACTGGAGTTTTTCAGTCTGCTGGGCACCAGATCCTGTGATCTTGTAGAACTGTAGTTTTTTTTCCATGGTACCCAAGAGAATAAAAAGACTAATTGCCATATTGCCATACTTTGTATGTGTTTTACTACTTATTCTGTCAGTGTCCCCATTGTTTAACTAGAGTACTGATGCTATAATGGCTTTCAATGTATCTCTTATTGTCTTAACCATTGGAAATAGAGTACTGTACAAATGATAACTTATATTGCTACTGTGGTATACTACTTTTTTCTTTTTGTTTCCCTTTTAAACCAGTAGGTAAAAAACTTTCATTTTTTTAATGGCATTACCTTGTACTCATAGAAAAATCCTGATTTTTCTGAGGTTTGTTATTTTTTTTAAAGTTTAAGTATTCGAACTAAGAATGTATTTTTTAAAACAATACCAAATTTAGATGATTATTTGATTGAACATGTAGCAAATTTTCTTTATGAAAGTGTGTTGTCCTAATTCTCACTGTGTGCCCCTCCTTTGAAACTCCTGACTTCTCTATTGCTAGTCATTGTTTTCTGCTTTGTATTGAGGTCATATGAATGCTACTATTAGGCTCCTCTTTTCTCCCTTCCCCCATAGAGATTATAAAAGTTGCTGAATGCATTTTGTATCCCCCGTAGTGCCCCAAAGCATCCTGCTTTGCTTGTTGGAAGTAATCATTAAATATTTCAGTTGTTAGTTTGGGGAAAGATTTTATGTATTGCTTTGAATTAAGAGCTTCACTTTGGATACTTAAAACAGAGTGGGGAATATTGCCATGAGGATTGAATTTTTTTTTTTTTGAAATTTGTGAAATGCTTAAACTGATATTACTAACTATACATACATTAGTAAATTACTTAGAGAACAATCTTCGTACAGCATCAAGAAAAAAAGTTTTCCCTGCAGTGGCTAGTTTGTTTTGCTGATGCTGTTATGATTCCTCGGATCAAGATTGCCACCTTTATTCTAATTGTTTAGAATAATCCTGTCAGTCTAGAAAAAAAATCAAGAGGGCATCAGAAATCACTTGTCATTGGTGAATTCTTAGAAAGTTAACTCAGCAGAAGCTTGTTTTGAAATACAGAAATTTTAAGGTATATATACTATGAGATAGCAACATCTATTCACCAAACTTACATTAAATATACAAATGGTAGGAGATTGGCTACGTTACAAGAATTCCTTCTAGTTATGGAGAAATAGCTGTTGTATTGAAGAAAGGAAAGCAAGAATCAAGTGGCAATTGAGAGTTTAGAAAATACTATATAAAATACGTGAACATATGTATTTTATGTCACTTGTTTCTCAAATTTTAAGGCACTTATGAACTTTGTGTTAATCTTGTTAAAATGTAGGTTCTGATTGTGCATTTCTAACCTCCCAGATGATGATGATGATGATCTTGACCGTGATACTGGCTCTTAGGAACATGCTTTGTATAACAAGATTCAAATACGTATATGAATATACTAGAGGCCTGGTGCATGAATTTGTGCACCAGTGGGGTCCCTGGGCCTGGCCTGCAGGATAGGGCCAAAACTGGCTCTCTGACATCCCCCGAGGGGGCCCAGATTGTGAGAGGGTGCAGGCCAGGCTGAGGGACTCCACTGGTGCATGATCAGGGCCGGGGAGAGACATAGGAGGTTGGCCAGCCGGGGCGGGACCTCGGGAGGGCTCCAGGGTGTGTCTGGCCTGTCTCGCCCAGTCCCGATCGGCCAGACCCCACCAGCAAGCTAACCTACTGGTTGGAGCGTCTGCTCCCTGGTGATCAGTGCACATCATAGCTACTGGTCGACGGGTTGACTGTCTGCTCCCTGGTTGTTAGTGCACATCATAACTAGCAGTTGAGTAGCCTTAGCATATCATTAGCATATTATACTTTGATTGGTTGAACGGCCGACTGGTTGACCAGACACTTAGCATATTAGGCTTTTATTACATAGGATTATGAATATGTAATACAAGAAATAATAGTAGAAAATGCTTGTATGGCATTTACTGTAGGCTAGGCACAATTCTAAGCATTTTGTGTATGTTAACTCATTTTATCCGTACAACACCTCCTTGTTGTAGGTGTGGTGCTGCTATTGCTATTTTATAAAAACTGATACACAAAGTAATTAAGTTCTCCAGGGCACACATCTGCTGTTGGGTCTGTGATTTGAATCAGGCTGAGAGGCTTTTCAGCATCTGTACTTCTGTGCTGCCACTATTCACTGTATATGGCTAATCTTTGAGATCAGGAATTCTTGGGGTAAGACAAAGAGCTGTAGAGCTCTTTTCAAACCGTTTCTGTTGGATTAGGAAAATGTCTTTTATATTCCACTAGAGGCCCAATGCATGAAATTCTCGCACGGATGCTGTCCCTAGGCCTGGCCAGTGATCAAAACGTGAGCGTCTGGTGTGGAAGGGCAGGTCCCAGCTGACCTCTGGGCCCTGGGCAGCACCTGGGGCCCGGGGTCCCCACGTGCCCCCCTCCATCTGAGTCATGATGCCCGAGTCCCCATGCTGAGATGCTGTGAGTGCTGCCAGTGGCGCCACACGGAAGCCGGGCAGGCAGTGCACTCTCTCCCAGCTGGCCTCACAGACCGGCTCCTGCGCGAACCCATGGGGAGGCCAACTGGCCCCTACAGTCCCAGCGGCTGTGGCCCGGCTCAGCCGGAAGATGCACAGGTGTGGGGTGGGCTCCTCGCGGGCACCTGGCACCTGAGCGCAGAGGCTTCACCAGCGTGCCAGCCCTGGTGTCCCAGGGGACGGTAGTAAGGGGAGTGAGAATGAGCTCGGTGGACACCCTACATTCTCACCGCACCTTCGTCCCCATCACCCCTGCCTCCACGTAGCCGGCAAGAGGTCGCAGTGTGCAGTCGACACCTGCCATGTTCTGCGCCGCTCCCTGGTGGTCAGTGCACATCATAGCAAGCAGTCGAACTCCCAGTCGAGGGGACAATTTGCATATTAGGCTTTTATTATATAGGAGGATTACTTACTTTCCATTGAGATTCACTTCTGTACTAAGCTACTTTTGATAGGTTTATATCACATTAGTAGGATGAAGTGAAAAATTCTTGAGATCTGCAAGAATAATTCTTTAATGACATTTCTTGGAAAAATAGGATTTATGTAACTGGTAAAGTTTATAAAGTGACAAGCCCTAGATCACATATGTAGGACTCTGTAAAAATTCAAGTGTTATAAGTGGGAACTTAAGTCCTTTTTAAAATTATGGTAAATGTTGCATATTTATGTACATATTCACGTGAAACAAGCAATGTGTTTCAGAATTTAGACCCAGAAAGGTACATAACAGACATTCAGTGGCTCCCAGTTATTTTAAAAGAGTAGAAAACAAATCTGACTTTTAAAATCACACAAAACCAATAGAAATCATGTTTAATCAGAGGAAATGGAGTCTGCCCTGCATTGATACTAAAGCATCGTAGTGGAGCTTGATGTGATGTTGATCTAATCAATAGGTAAGAGGAGCTACAGACCAGATAGGTTAAGTAACTAGTTAGTAGTTGCCCTGGGCAGGTGCTTGCAAATACGAATTTAATTGTTTTAGCTCCTGGGTGAATGTTAAAATACTACAGGTTCCTAGGAGGTCATACCTGTTAAAATTATAGTATCTCTGTGATACTTTTTAATGCTCTTTGTATAAGTAGCATGTACTCCTGTTGTTCATGCCCCATTTTATGTTTTTAATACATAATGTCTATTTATTTTTTTTGCATGTATTTTAATTGCTTTCAGTGAGGAAGGGAGAGGGAGGGAGAGACAGAAACATCATCGATTGGCTGCCTCCGCCCATACTGGTGATCCAGCCCACAACCCAGTCACAACCCTGACTGGGAATCAACCAGTCAACCATTACCTTCTGGTTCATAGGTCTATCCTCAACCACTAAGCCATGCTGGCTGGGCCATGATATTTATTTTAATGCAAAATAATGCTAGCCCTAGCCGGTTTGGCTCAGTGCATAGAGCAGTGATGGCGAACCTATGACACGCGTGTCAGAGGTGACACTCGAACTCATTTTTTTGGTTGATTTTTCTTTGTTAAATGGTATTTAAATATATAAAATAAATATCAAAAATATAAGTCTTTGTTTTACTATGGTTGCAAATATTGAAAAATTTCTATATGTGACACGGCACCAGAGTTAAGTTAGGGTTTTTCAAAATGCTGACACGCTGAGCTCACAAGGTTCGCCATCACTGGCATAGAGCATGGGTCTGTGGACCCAGGGGTCCCAGGTTCGATTCCAGTGAAGGGCATGAGCCTCTGTTGCAGGCTTATCCCCAGCCCTGCCCTGGTCAGTACATGTGCAGGAGGCAACCAATTGATGTGTTTCTCACACATCGATGTTTCTTTGTCTTTCTCTCTCTCTTCCATCCTCTCTAAAAATCAATGAAAAAATATCCTCGGGTGAGGATTAAAAAAATAAACACAACAACAAAATAATGCTACATACAAATTTCTGTACTTCTGAGATTTAATTAATATTTGAATTAAATATTGTCTTGAGTTTTGAGACTTAGAGAAGAACGTTCTTAACTTTCAGTAATCTCTACCCTCATTTATTATTTGGCTCAGTTATAATTTTAGTGAACTTTAGAACTAAAATCTTTATAATTAGTTTTAGCTGATGAATTTTTTTTGTTACCTAGACATTCTATGAGATTGGTTACCTAGGATTTTGCCTTAGGCATTGAAATTTCCAGGGTGAAAAGTTTAAAGTAATGGTTAAAAAATAATTTTGCATGTGTTATTTCAGAGGGTGGGGGTACTGTGCAGATTATTAATGTTCTTCAGCTCTCCACAGCCAAGAGCTGCTGGCCCAGGGTCAGCCTCCTTATCAATCCATGAAGATACTTGGATGTGAAAACTCAAGGGCAAGTTCATGCCTGCTGGCCTTTCCTATCATCCTCCTTTTCATCCTCCTTTTCATCCTCCTCTTCCCTTGGCCAGTAATTTGATTTGAAAATGTGTTTTTTGCAACTTAGGCATTAATTTATCAGTGAACATGTTTTATTACAACATCAAAAAAATAAAGGATTTCTTTTGACTTAGTAATTCCACTTTAATGTTTGCTAAGGATGTAAAAAAAAACAAAACAGGAAAAACTATATTCACAGTAATGAAGAATGTAATATACCAATTTTGAATTATTACATGGTCATTCATAAAAACAATTCAGAATTCTTTCATTGTCATTCAAGTTGCTTTTATGAGTAAAGATTGTTATTTGTTTATGGTATAGTAATAAAATAGGACCCAACTTGGGAATCATAATTGCAAGTTTAAAAAAATCAGTATACAATAAAATTAGCCTTTTATTTTCATGTATATTTCTATGAATTTTATCCAATGTGTAGAATAATGGAACACCTATCACAATCAATATAGAACATTCCGTCACACCAGAAAACTCCGTGTTTTCCCTTTATAGTCACACCTTTCTTCAACCCCTGGTACTTGGCAACCACTGATCTATTCTCTGTCATTATAATTTTGTTTTCTCATATAGTTTGTAACCTCTTGAGACTAACTTCTCATTCAGCATAATTATTTTGAGATAGAGCCAAGCTATTTTATGTATCAATAGTTCTTTTTTTTCTGAGTAATATTTTATTGTATGAATGTGCCATAGTGTACTTATCCACTTACCTACTTGTTGAAAAGCATTTGTATTGTGAACAGAGTTTTGTGATTTTTGAATAGTGCTGCTTGGAATGTTCATGTACAGGTTTGTGTGAATATAAGTTTTCATTTCTCTAGGGTAAATACCTAGGAATGGGCTTGCTGGGTCATATGGTAAACAATTTAACTTCATAAAATACTGCCAAACTCTTTTCCATTGGGGCTGTACCATTTTGCGTTCCCTTCTCTGGTAATGTATGAAAGTTCTAGTTACTGGGAATCTTCCTCAGCACTTGGCATTGTCAGTGTATTTTGTGTTAGCCATTCTAATGGGTGTGTGGTGGCATTTCATTATGTTTTATTTTTTTAACTCTCACCCAAGGATATGTTTTTTAAATTGATTTTTAGAGAGAGCGGAAAGAAGGGAGGGAGAGAGAGAGATAGAAACATCTATGTGAGCGAAACATCTATGGTTGCCTCACGTACATGCCTGGACCAATCAGGAATTGAACACCCAACCTTTTTTTGTACTGGACAACAATGCTCCAACCAACTGAGCCACCAGAACAGGGCTCATTATGGTTTTAATTTTCTTAATGGTTAATGTTGTTGAGTATCTTTTCATGTGCAAAATTGCCTTTATATATGTTTGGTGAAGTGTCTCTTCAATTATTTTGCCCATTTTTTAATTGTTTGGGTTTTTTACTTGTAAGGTTTTTTAAAATATATATATTCTGGATACAAGTCATTTGATATTTTCTCCCAGTCTAGAGCTTATCTTTTTATTGTTTTAACTCTATCTGCAGAACAAGCATTAATTTTACTGGAACACAATTATTTATTTGTTTTATAGATCATGCTTTTGGTGTTATGTAGGAAGTTGCTTTAAATTTCAGATAACATTTTTTTCTTGTGTTTCTTTCTAATAGACCTTTTTCTTTGAATTATTGTGGTGCTTTGGAAATGATATGCTATAAGTAGAGGATTCCTAAAGCAGAGGTTACTGTTGAATGTTGACTGATGGCTTAAAAAAATCAGGACTCAGAATTACATCAATATTATTATTCTAACTATATAAAAATATGTTCATGTTGAAGAAATTCTGCAAAGGAATAGAACAGAAATGGCTGGTGTGGTTCTTTTAAAGTCAGTGGTTTGCAAATCCTGACTGTTATGAGTAGCTTTTTTTTTTTTAATTGACTTTATTTTGTAGAGCAGTTTGAGAGACACAGAAAAATTGAGCAGAAGGTACAGAGATTTTTCATGTACTTCCTGCCTCCACACACGCATATAGTCTCTCCTACTTTCTGCATCTCACCCCGGAGTAGTACATTTGTTACAGTGGGTGAACCTACATTGACATATTATTGTCACCCAGTTTATAGTTTACATTGGGGATTACTCTTGGTGTACATTGTCTAGGTTTTAACAAATGAATAATGAAATGTATTCTCTGTCATAGTACCAAACAGAATAGCCTCACTGCCTTTTTATCTTTCCCTCCACCCTAACCCCTGGTAACAGGTGATTTTACAGTCTTCTTAGTTTTACCTTTTCCAGAATGTCATATAGTAGTTGGAATCATATGGTATGTAGCAGGGGTGGGCAAACTTTTTGACTCGAGGGCCACAATGGGTTCTTAAACTGGACCAGAGGACCGGAACAAAAGCATGGATGGAGTGTTTGTGTGAACTAATATAAATTCAAAGTAAACATCATTACATAAAAGGGTACGGTCTTTTTTTTTTTTTTTTTTAGCTTTATTCATTTCAAATGGGCCGTAGTTTGCCCACGGCTGCTATGTAGTCTTTTTAGATTGTCTTCTTTCATTCGGTAATATGCACTTAATGTTCCTTCATGTCTTTTCATTGCTTGATAGCTCATTTCTTTTTAGTGCTAAATAATATTCTGTCTGGATGTATCTATTCATCTACTGAAGGATATCTTGTCCAAGTTTTGGCAATTATGAATAAAGTTGCTATAAACATCTGTGTGTGGGGTTTTGTGTGGATATAAGTTGTCAACTCCTTTGGTATTTATACCAAGGAGTATAATTGCTGGATCATTATAGTAAAAATATGCCATTTTGCATTTCCCCCAGCAGTGAATGAGAATGCCTGTTAATGTACATCCTCACCAGCATTTGGTGTTGTTACTGTTTGGGATTTTGGCCATCTTAATTGATATGTAGTGGTATCCCAATATTGTTTTTATTTGCATTTCCTTAATGATCAGTTATCACAAATCTTTTCATATGCTTATTTGTCATCTGTATTTTTTGGTGAAGTGTCAGGTCTTTTGCCAATTTTTTAAATTGGGTCATTTGTTTTCTGTTGTTGAGTTTTATGAATTCTTTGTATATAGTAAGTCTTCACTTAACATCGTCGATAGGTTCTGTGACTTTAAGTGAAATGACATAAAATGAAGCCAATTGTACCAGAGGCTAAGAACACAAGGTTGAACAGTCCTTTATCAGATATGTCTTTTGCAAATATTTTCTCCCAGTCTGTGTTTTGTCTTTTCTATCTCTTTTATCAAAATCTATTGCTATTCAGATGATTCTAATTATTCACCAGGTTTGTGATCTGTTTTGAACTATTATCTGTGCATTGCTTTATCCTTTCAAAGCTAAGTACCATGCGCAGCCAGTTTTCAATGGCTCATTTTATCCTGTCACAGCTGACCCTATACTTTTATCACCTTTCCATGGCTTTGTTACTTGTTCTTGCTTATCTCACCCTTCAAATTCCAACTCTTCAACTGAGTAACCTTCTTAGAGGTCTTCTTAAGTAATACTACCCGTCATACTTGTCAGCAGGCCCTTTTGATCCTAGGATCACCTCTATAGCAGGGTTCCTTCCCATTTGCCTTTTCTGGTGCAGAAATTAATGGTTGTATTGAGTGTGAGACTAACAGTGTTACACACACATACACAGCCCCCACTTTCTCTTTTTCAAAATGTCTGTATTGTTACATTAATACTTTGTAAAATGAGGCTTTTTCCATTTAGTGTATATTTTTCATTTATATGCCATCTTTTTGTTTAAAAAGCCTGTTTTAATTTTCATAAAGGTTGTATTTTCATCTGATTCCTACCACTTTATGATATATATTTGAAAAAATATCCATTCACTTTTGATGTATCAGAGTAGAAAGATATTTTTGGGGGTAGTATTAAAGAAATAATTTTTTGCTTATAGAGTGATTTGAATAATTAAGAGATGATTACAACAAGTATATATAAGACATTTACTTTGTCTTAGGTATGTGTGTATATGCATAGTCATTCAAAAATAAATTTAACAAAATTAGCTCTTAATAGCTTTTTTTGCTAAGTAATATGCACTTATTGATTTGTGAAGATAATTTTTGAAGTGTAATGCAAATAAAGTTTTATTTATGACACATTGTGCTAGTTGATCATATTATTTTGTTGAAAGTCAGGTTTAAGTATAAATATTATATAGATGCTTGTTGATATATTTTATTTTAAAGAGTATTAGTGATTTTGAAAAACATGGTTTATTTTATAACTGTTTAATTGGTCACTTTTTCATTCATCTAAACACATTTTTGTATGAATGAAATATACCAAGCACATTTTTGTGTCCCCAAATCAGGGTGACTTTAATGTAGGTAACACATAACTTGATTTTTATAACAAAGGGGTATACAGAGTTTACTTAAGTCCTTAAGAATAATTAATTGTTAGATATTCTTGGTGTTTGGAATATACCATTTTATTTTTGTTACATTGTGCAATTTCTCTAGTATTTTCATGATTTTAATTTAATTGACACTCAGAATTTAGTGTTTCAGTGAAAGAATATGAAGTGTGGCGAAGAATTTATATATAGCTACATTTTCAACTTGCTGTGTTGATGGTTGTTTTTTTTTTTTAGTCTTAGCTACCTTGGAAATTTGTATCTGACAATTGGTAGAAATAAATGATTTATTTTATCTACTTTGCATAATAGTATTTGTTAAACACAGTGTTTTCAACTAACCGACATGGATATTTATCACTTTTGATATAGTCAGCATATTTATGGAATAATTTCTGGGTGATATATTTTGAAGTCCAAAAGCTTCAAAATGCATCTTGTGTACAAGACAAAATTCAGTTGTGAACAAAAGATTAAATATATAATAAAATTCTAAGTTATGTAGTATAAGCTAATGGTTTTTATACTACATGTTTAGTAGACTAGACATATTGTCCCATCACTAATATCTCTTGAAGACCTCTTTTCCTCTAATATAAGAAAAAATAAATTAGATAGTTTTTTCCTATTTGAGCTTATTCTCCTATGTGTTGGGATTAGTGCGTTATGTGTATTTTCTTTCAATGTTTGGTACTTCCAATCACTTTTTAAACTAGTTATAATACTCAATGATCTTTTTAATTTCTTTTGTTTAGAACTTAGGTTCATAGATATCTATATATTTTAATACATATATTTGTTTCTCAAAAATCACCATGACTTCAGATTCTCCCAACCTGAAAAATTGTTTACTACTGTAGATTGTCTATAGTAAAGGATGTTTGGAGATAAAGCTGTCTATTAGGTTGGAGTATTGACAGTTGAGCTAGACCATGGAGGATTAGTTGGATTTGAATAACTGGAGAGTTTGGTAGTGTAGTACAACAAAAGAGTTATAGAAACCTAGAAGACAAGCACACTTCTTCATGATAAAGCTAGAACCAGAATCTAGATTCTGTTTCCTAGTTAAATAGTCTTTCCATTGGACTGATAGCATAGCAGGAAGTAGTAGTGGTCAGTAACCTCTTATTAGAGAAGGTGGCAGTATGCTTGTGGATTATGTGAAGGAAGTCTTGAAATCTGCGTAGTATTATCAGGATTGCATTAGGAAAACATTTCAGACTCAGGGAACTTATGTGCAAAGGCAGATAGATACACTGAAAGAGCTTACCATGTTGGAAGTGGATCATGGTATTGGTGGGTGGGGATAAAATAAAATATTTTACATATGCCAGGCACTATTGTAGGTGTAGGAGATATACATGGAAAAGACAGAATCCCTGATGCTATGGAGCTTACATTTTGGTGTGAGAAACAAGAAACTAGTAATACAGTACCTAGTGATGAGTTCTGTGAGGAAAAATAAACTGTAGGGTTAAGGAGTAAAGGTAGAGATTGTTGTTTGAAGTAGGGTGGTCAGGGAAAAACTGGAGGTAGGACTTGAGGGAAAAAAAGTGAGGGAGTGAGCTGTGAATCAAGGCAAAAGAAATGGCAGAACACATTTTCTGTATGCAGCTCCATTGTAGCTAGAGTGCTTAATGAGTGCCAGACACTGTTCTAAGTATGTTACAAGTGTTAATTTAATCCTTTCAATAATCCTGCAAAATCGACACTATTTCACATATAAGGAAACTGAAGCATAGAGATTAAGTAATGTATCCAAAGTCATACAGCTAGTCAGGGAGCTGGGATTCTAGCCTAGGTAATTTGACTCAAGAATCAGTGGTCTCACTATTTCTTCAAAAATGGGGGAGGAAAGGTAAAATTGGAGCAATAGCCCCGGGGCCAGTTCTACAGATAGAGCCTTTTAGTTCCATTTAAGTATTTAGGATTTTTCTTTTCTTTCTTTTTTTTTACTGTGATGTTAAAAAATGCCCAAGAGATTGCTTTTTGATTCTGAAGATCAAGGGAAAGGGCTTGGACTATACAAAACACATTTGTTAGTCATCTGTACATAACATATTCTAGTTTAAAATGTTTCTACTGGTCTATAACATTTTTTAATTTAAAATTGAAGAGTCCACTTTATTATTTTATTGAACAGAAATAAGTGCATGTTACATATGAGTGCGTGCACATATGTGTATGTATTAACAAACTGTAATGAACTCTTCTGTTAATAGGTGCGAGAGGATGTACTTAATTCATTGAATAACAACTTTCTTCAAACGCTAAATCAAGCTTGGAATGATCATCAGACAGCTATGGTGATGATTAGAGATATACTAATGTATATGGTAAGTAGAGCTTTTTTTATTGTTTTCCCTTTAAGAAGTTAGGCATTTCAAAACAATGTTTTCTTTGTTACATGTAGTTGAATAGTATATGTCAGTGTGGAAGGTGCTTTAAAAAAAAATAAACAATATTGCCCTAGCAAGGGTCATGTTAGTTTATATAGTGTTTTATATACTTTATGATTAGAATGAAAAACTGGAAGGGAAAGATGTAATTTTTTTCTGAATATCTAGCATTTTTGCTTTAGAATGGGAAATACCAAAAAGCTTTATTAGCGTCTCTTTTGACTAAAGGTGGTTGAATGACAACATGATAAATGAAAGGTGAATATTCTGTTACAAATTTATAATGTCTTCATATCTTTACTGACAGGGGATGTCATTAATAGAAATACTTTTGTGATAATTATACTCTAATAGCTGCCATCTATCTTTCTTAATGGTAAATGCTTTCAGTATTTGTATTCTTCAGATATATATTCTATTTTTCACCTATTACTGTTTTTTGTTTCTATCAGTCAAGAAAAATATCTTTTCAGCAGGACAGTTTGGAAAACATTGATGAGCGAAGGTGTTTAATTGCTTTCAAGGAGATTAAACTAACAGGTTTTTTTTTAACTTTAGTATGATGATAGAATGAAACAAAATTGATTAAGCTGCTTAATTATTCTGTCACTGCAAAATTACCAAGTCTGATAACATCTTGTTGCCTCAGTGTTCACGTTTTGGAAATTGGAAAGAATGATTTTCTTCTAAGCATTTACTCTTTGCTTTTCAAATTTTTATTTTGTTTTCTTTAGTTGTAATACAATGGTGAAAGCTTACCTAGTTTCTTTCACTTGATAGAATAAAGTAATGTTTGGAAATAATTTTCAATGAGAGCAAACAGCTAAAAAGTTTTTTGTTCTGCTAATTAATTCAGTCAGGCCTATTACTCGTGGTTTTGTAGACCTAGTGACAAGGGGGTAGTGATAGGATACTTCATTTTTCAGGGGTTTGATAAAAGGTGTAACACATTGTTTAGTCTTTCTGAGCCTTATTTTCACTTTCTTCAGGATATAGATTCATGTGTTGACATTTGAGGCAATGATTAGCATAAGAAAATATATCATGTCTGGGATATAAATGTGAAATAAGTTTATTGCTGTTCTCTTAAAGTTCTGGATTTGGTGAGTCTTTAAATTCTAACACTGTCTAACACTAACACTAAGAAAACCACTTGTAATTTCATGGCCCATTATTCTGATTCAGAAGTATTTTTAAAATTATACAACACTCAATCTTACATCAGGTTATTTTTAAAATTTGTTTTATTTCAATTCTTTTTTTCTCATGAAATCTCAAACCTTGAATGCTAGCTGTTATGTGAACATTGATTGTCAAATTCATTCCTCAGCTTCCTCATTTATAAAATGAAAATAATATGGTACCAACTTGGTAGGGATAGTCATGAGGCTTAAAGGGGCCATTCATATAAAGCACTAGCAAGGCCCCGGACTATAATGTGCTCAGTAAAAATTAACTAGTATTAATATTTCTCATCCCTTCAACCTTTCAACAAACGCATCTGGTAGTGCTAAAACTATGGATAAACCCAGCCACTTAAATCTTTCTTGGGCTTTTCCTGGAGGAAATCCCACACAGGGTAGGTGAGTGCCACTTTGTACATAGTCACAAACCTCCAGTCAGCCCTCCACACTACCCAGCAGACTCTCTCTAGTCAGCTCATTCCACCACTTTGAAATAGTTCTCTTCAAACCTCCAGCTTTCCTACTGGTCACTTCGCTGTTAACAAGGGCCTTCTACCTCTCAGAGAAAAAAGAAAGCATAAGGTAGAAACTGTCATGCCACTGAATCTACAGTTTCACCTGTATTTTCTCCCCTTTTGTGTTTTTCGTTTTCCTTCCTGTTTTAATGGAGGGTAGTGTCTCTCTGGCAGAGGCCAGTCTTCCACCTGTGTTAAAGCTCACATCTCTTCCTACCTTGTGAAAAACCTGAAGTATCTTCAGGTTCTGCCTTTTTACTCGATCTTACTTATCAGCTTAAATATGTTTGGGCCATTCACTTCCTCAAAATCTTCTGAGTTTTCTTTCGGACCTCTGCATTTCCATTCACAACTAAAATGTCTTATAAGAACTGTTGACACTTGTTCTTTCCCTTTTCTCATCTTTCATTTGCTTTGAATATGTTCCAGTTAAGCTTCTGTCTAAACTATTCAAATTTTCATTCTCTTTATTTTGCATTTTTATCTGAACAATTCTGTTCGGTCTTGCCCTTATCAAGATCACCATATCTGCGTATCTATGAAGGCAAAGATCGCTGCTAGTTCTCATGCTCCTGGATATCTTTCAGCAATATTTGGCACATTTGACCAGTCTTTTCTCCTAACATGTTGGGTTCTTAATTACTGTGACAAAGCACTCACTCCCTTTGTATGCTCCTACCTTTCTGACTTTTCCTTCTCAGCCACTACTCCGTCTCCTCTGCCTCTTAGATAAAGGCATTCTTGAAGCTTCTTCCTAGTTTTCCTTCTCCTGGTACACCTAACTTTATTTGGTGCCTCTGTGCAGATGATTCCCAAATTAGGTCTCCAGCCTCAGTCTCTGAGATTCATATTCATAGTCATTTGTCTAGTTGATGGCTCCCTTCATTGTCTGAGAGGTATTTCAAACTTGGCATTTCCAAGTGAGCTCCTTATCAGTGTCATTTTATTCATTTATGCCAGAGACCTGGGACTTATTATTGTCAGTTTCTTCTCCCTCTCTTTCTTCATCATATATTTCTAGAATCTGCAGTTCTGTTTTTAGATCTCCCCAAGACCAGAGCACCTTCATTTCTCTCCATTGTATAACTAGTCTTACAACATTCATTGTGCTCCTCTCTATTCTCTTTTCAATATTGCTCCTAGGGTTACTATTTTCAAGCATGTGATCATGTTGCTTCCCTGCTGAGATTCTTCTCTCTCATCTTGGAATCATCACACATGTCTTTTGTCTGGAAATGTTTCTAGAATGTTTCCTCTCTATGTGATTTGCTCTTACTTATCCTTTAGAACTTAGCTTCTAAAGGCAATAGAGTTTATAATCTCTGTTTTACTTAAATTAGTTATTTTTAATTCATTTTTTCCTTAAAGAACAATTAAGATGTTAAACTTTTAAGATTGGTTTAGCATTGCTCAATTTTCAGTTTTAATTGTTTAAAAGATTAATGATTGGGGAAATTTTTAAAATATTTTATAGAAAAAGTTTGTTGCAATACAGGTTATTTAATTATTATAATCCATGACTAGTGTTTTTTTTGCCATTAAAACATTGTACAAGCCCTAACCGGTTTGGCTCAGTGGATAGAGTGTCAGCCTGCGGACTGAAAGGTCCCAGGTTCGATTCCGGTCAAGGGCATGTACCTAGGTTGCGGGCACATCCCCAGTAGGGGGTGTGCAGGAGGCAGCTGATCGATGTTTCTCTCTCATCAATGTTTCTAACTCTCTATCCCTCTCCCTTCCTCTCTGTAAAAAATCAATAAAATATATTTTTAAAAAGCATTGAACAATATTAGGTTTAGAAACTTGACCCAACTGAAATTATCAATGTTATTCTGTAGATAACTGAGTTATTAGAATTAATGTAAAAGGAAAGAGGAAAATATTTTCTGTCATACATAGGATGACAGAAAATTAATAATGAGTTTTCTGCCTAAAACTATGGTGAATTTCCAAAGGTCTTTTTATGTTTTTACTCAAATTTGTCTATATTTCCAGTCATTTTTACAAACTGCAAAGATATGCTAGTATTGCTGATTAGTCTTAAAGATAAAAGGCTATACATTCAAAATCATGGGGGCAGGGGGTGGGGGGGAGTTAACCCGGGAAAGGAGGATCAGTGCTTCTTTGAGGTATTTGGAAAGTCATTAAGGATGGGTAAAGAGGTGAGGTAGAAAGTAGCAACAACTTTGTGGAGAGGACCTGAGAAAGTCTCTACTGATGCTTTTCCTAGTAAATAGAAAGGGGACCATTAGTTTAGAACAGTGATTTCCAATCGGTGTGCTGCTAGAAGTTTTAAAACATGCAATACCTGACTATTACTCAGGGGCAGAGATCTCTTAGATTATCAGATAACAAAATGACAACAGCCAACACAACAATAGCCATCAGGTGTGAATGAATCAAAATTATATCTATTTTTTTTGTCAGATTGGCAAAATATATAATTGATATTTGGGTGTCCTGCAAAATCTTAGTAATTAGTTTACATATGCCATGAGATGAAAAGGGTTGAAAATTGCTGGTTTAGGGTGACAGGCATGTAAGGTGTTGAGGAATGTGGAAAACTGAATAATGGTCCTGCCCCCATCCCCTTAATATATCCATGACTAATCCCTGGAACCTAAAGATTGTTCCCTTAAAAGGCAAAGGGCACTTTGGCAGGTGTGATTAGGTTAAGGATCTTGAGGTGAGATTATCCTAGGTTGTCCTGCTGGGCCTAAAGGGATCATGGGGTTCTTATCAGAGTGGGTGGCAGGAGGGTCAGAGACAAAGGAGAAGGCAGTGTGCTGACAGAGGCAGAGATGGGATTGATAAGCTTTGGAGTTGGAGGAGGGCCACAGCCAAGGAATGCATGTGGCCACTAGAAGCTGAAAAAGGCAAGAAAGTGGATTCCCCCCTCAGAGCCTAAAAAAGGAACAGGCCCTGAAGACACCTTCACTTGTAGTCCAGTGAAACTGATTTTAGTTTAGAAATGTCTACACTAATAAAAGAGAAAGATGCAAATTGACAGTTCCTTCGTGACACCCACCAGCCAACCGGGCGTGAGTATGCAGATTAACCCAACAAAGCTGGCGGATTAATTTGCATGCACAGGCATGGAGCAACTGGGGTGGGGCAGGACATTTGCGTCGTCGCCATGGTGACGATGCAGGCCTTCCACACCGCCCCAGCCACTCCAGGCCTCTGGGCATCATGGGAAGGCAGAAAGGCGGCTCCGGGCTGGAGCAAAGGCAGAATGGCGGCTCCAGCCAGAGCAAAGGCAGTGCTGGCAGCCAGAGGAAGGAAGGCCCATTCTTGCACGAATCTTCGTGCATCGAGCCTCTAGTCTATGTATAGAAAGGCTAATATACTAAGTGTCTAACCCTCCCACCAGTCACTATGACGCACACTGACCAATAGGGAACAGATGCTCAACACAGAGAAATGGCACCGCAGACCTGGTGCCCACAAAGCAACACTCAGCTTCCCCCAAGTGGGACATAGGCCCCACCACCACCCCAGAGCAACACCCCACCAAATCCCAACCAACACTGCCAAAACCCCCTAGTAAAAAATGTGGCCCCCAGCCCAGCCTGGAAACAGTGGCTGTGGGTGCCAGCTTCCTCTCCCTAGAGACTAGCCTCCTGCAGTTTCTTCAGCCCAGGAACTTGACTTACTTTATAGCCAGGTGCAAACATTTTACACTGTAACCAAATGTCTGTGAAGCATTTTCCCATGCCTCATCTCATTTGATCCTCACAGAAGTCCCGGGGGGGTTGATAGGAGACTCGGTGGAATCCTATTTTCTTTTCATTAGCCGGAAAATGGAGATTTAGAAAGTTTAGAAACTTGACCCAACTGAAAAGAAATAAGAAATGGTGGACCTTGAAAATGACTTCAGGTTTTCTCACTGCGCAGAATATAGTCAAACACTGATTGCAGTTAAATACTTTACCCTTTGTTCACCCTGCGTGATCTACAGTAACAATCTGCTTTGTGTTGATATTTACTGCTGTGTTGCTGACAGTTACGTGAAAGAGAAGTTGGGGTGCTTCACTGGACTGGAAAAAGTTTAGCTACATTAGAAAGCAGATCTAATTAAGCAAGTTTATTCTATATCTATTAAAGGGTAAGTTGACTCACGCATGCGTGATACATATAACTCTCTTGCTGGTGCTAATCGCACTCATGTGTTTTGATCTGTCATTATCAGTTGTGAATTTGCTTGACACTTCTCTTATAGAGAAAGGGCAAATAGCGATATTAAAATATTTCTTCTAATTAATTTCCTTTCAATGTGCACAAATTTGTGCACCGGGCCTCTAGTAAGAGAATATATAAGCTACTTAATTTGTAGTAATTTGTTCAGCAACAGTAGGAAACTAATATAAGGGAAAAGTTTGGAATAACTCCTTTGCTGAGTCAGCTATCTGTAAATAAATGGATCATTAGGTGAGTTGGCACACATTTTGTATAGTGGAGGCAATCAGCAGAGTTTGTACTTTTTCCAAGGGGTTCTTAGCAGTCACAGAGAAGAATGTTCAAAATAAGGAAAGTCACTAATAGAATTTGCCTTATTGGGTATAGGGGAGATTTCTAAGATCATTAGAAGCATTAATGACATGGTTGATCGTGGACTGTTTTAATAAGTAGGCAAGTGAATCATAAGGTTCCGAGAAATAGAAGTATTAGTTATTAGGGATCAGTAGATCCAAAGATCCAGTGAGAGCGAGGAGCAGTGTAACAAAGTAGGGAAAGGTGGGAGGAAAAAGCTCTTCAGTGCCAGAAATGTTTGATGCTTTCTCATGATAGGTTTAGGATTTGCCTATATCAGTATGGGGCGGGGGGGTGAAGGGAGGGACAGGCAGGAAATCCTGGTAAGATGGGAGATGAAAATTAAGCCATCTATCTGTAAGGAGTGTTCCAGATTAAACATTATTATGAATGTTACAGTTACCAAAGGTAATAGATGGCAAGGATTAGAGTTGTGAAAAATAATGTGAGAAACAAATATTATTTGCTGAAGTTAACAAGTATTTTTTGTGTCCTTGGAGGTCAAATGGGATGGGAACATAGAGATAGTGGAATTTGTGAGTCTGTTTTTTTCTAAAGATTTTGGTGCTTTGGGGTCCAAAAAAACATTTATAGATTACACATTTAGAGCAGTTTGAAAGTAGTTATATTCTAGGAGAACACAGATAGGTTGCTTAAGAATCTTCTCAGCACTTACTCTCTTTCAAAATGATATCTTAGAAGGACGTGGATTCAATGGCTTTGGGGCTATTAAGCTTCACACTTGTTCAGAATTTTTACTGACTGCTTTTGCAAGAGGAGTCTGTTCAAGACAGGCTTTCCCCATGTGCTCTAGTTTGTGACTGATGATATAATACCTTGGCATCTTTTTATGGTTAGATCAAAAGCCAAGCACTAACCCTTTATGAAAAATAAAACCAGGGCATCGTCATAAATACTTTAAAGGTTAAGCGTGTTGTACTTGAAAATTGGGAATTTTTCATTGCCTTCCATCTCAGTAGTTTCTGTTTCAAACAAATTAATGGAACCACGAACACCTTAAATATGACCTGTAAGCTGTTTTTCTGTTTGTGCAATGATGGTATAGCAAGCAGTCCATGACATTGAGTTTAGGGAGGCAGATATATATTCAACATGAAGTAGGTCCTATGGTACAGTCAGAAATAGAGCACATATTTGTTAATGTAATAAAGGAAGTGGAATTTTTATACATAAAGCAGATGCCCCCAATACTATATATACAGGAAATTTGGAGTAGTGAGAAAAATACTTAATGAGATATTCAGCTTTAATTCCTACTTTGTCACTAATTTGCTTAAGTCATTTAACCTCTTGAGGTAAGACTCTGTTTCCTCATCTATAAGGAAAATAAATTACATTTACTGGGTAAGAGCTCTGATTCTTATCTTTTGGGGGGTTAGACACCCCTTGAAGAATGTTCAAAATTCATGGGCCCTTTCCTAGAAGACGTGTGTGTGCATGCACACACCACACAGCATATCCTTTTATATATGCATTTTCAAGGGATTAATGGGTTGTTTCCCTGAAGCCTATCTATGGGATATGATGGGAAGATGTGCTGATTAGATCATTTTAAGTTTTAGAGCTCTTTCTGCTCTGAAGTTTTTATACCATTTTAAAACAAAGTGAATAGCTACACATGATGTCTAGCTCATGGTAATGAAGGAAAAACCGAAGTTGTGGGTAGATTAGTATTAATGGTAGTGTCTTCAACAACTCTTAAGGTGTGTTGATAGAGCCTTGGTTGCCTATGAGTTTACCCAGTACTCTTCCATGTAATAGCAGATAGCATTTTCACAGCTCTTAGTTGTGCCAGGCACTATTTTAAGCACCTTGAGTATATTAACTTATATCAATTTATGTTTCTACAATATTTTTATTGTAGTTTGGGAAAGCAATAAAATTTCTATTTATTTGAAAAAGTAAAAATACAAATCAACAAATATCATTTACTACATGACTATATCTCTGTCAGAATGTTTTAAATACCTGAACTTCCAGGTGAGTATCATATTCTCCATTTTGCAAATGAATAAACTGAAGTTAGATTAACCTGCCAAGAGCACACCGTTACTAACATTACTGAAGTAGTGAAGTCTTTTTTTATTCCAAAGCTCATGGTCTTCACCTCATTGCAGAAGAATTATCTATAATAATAAAAGCGTAATATGCTAATTAGACCAGACAGCCAAATGACCTTCCAGACGTCATTCCAGACGTCCTTCCGGATGAAGCCGCTGCGGCAGGGGCTGAGGCAGGGGCGGTTAGGGGCGATCAGGCAGGCAGAGTGTTTAGGGGCAACCAGGCAGGCAGGCGAGTGGTTAGGGGTGATCAGGCAGGCAGGCAGAGGGGTTAGGGGCGATCAGGCAGGCAGGCAGGCAGGCAGGCAGAGTGATTAGGGGCGATCAGGCAGGTAGGCAGAGTTGTTAGGGGTGATCAGGCTGGCAGGAAGGTGAGCAGTTAGAAGCCAACGGTCCCGGATTGGGAGGGGGAAGTCCTGGATTGTAAGAGGGTACAGGCCTGGCTGAGGGATCTCCCTCAGCCCCCTCCTGTGCACGAATTTTGTGCACTGGGCCTCTACTGTATATGTATAATTTTGTATAAGCTAGAGGCCCCATGCACGAAATTCATGCAAGAGTAGGCCTTCCTTTCCCCGGCTGCAGGCACCAGCTTCCCTCTGGCACCCGGGACCCAGGCTTCCCTCGCAGCCTCAGCTTCATCTGGTAGGACGTCTGGCTAATTAGCATATTACACTTTTATTATTATAATTTCTGCTTAAAAGAATTTATAATTTACTGAATTGAGCTAACATTCATTCACCTTTGTATTTATGAGGATAAATTCATTCATTCAGCAAGTATACATCAAGTGTGTATTATGTATCAAGCCCTGTACTAAAAACCTGTGTTTCCTTTTTCCTGGTTCTTCGTCATTGGGAAATTTTTATGATATGGAAAACTGGGCAGATAACCCTAGTTTCCCAAGCCTAATTTAAGAACAGTGACTCCCTCTCTGATTTAAGCCAACAATTTTCAGTCTCATGGCACTCATTAACTAATTACTAAAATTCTAGAGCTCATCAAAAAATATATATATTGCCAATCTGACAAAAAAAATAGATACAATTTTGATTCATTCACACCAGATGGCTATTGTTGTGTTGACTGTTGTCATATTTTTACACTTGATCTTAGCTAAAAGGCCAAGAAGCAATGTTGTCATTTTCTTATATGACAGTCTGAGGGGAAAGAAGTCATTGCCCCTGACTAAAATAGTCAGGCATTGCATATTTTAAAAATGCTTGGGACACTGGTTGAAAATCACTTATGTAAGCTATCAAAGAACATTGGAAATCCTTTGTATTCTATATTTCTTATTTTTAAATTTTGAATCTAATATTAAAATCCTCATTGAGAAATTGACTTTTTAAGATTTAGATTCCTAATTGTCATTAGAAGTTATTTAAAAACATTATCATCATAATACGTAGAAACTCACCAAAAAATCAGATACCCTAGCAGTTCATCTATCCACTTGGTGGTACACTAGCCCTACACTAATTTGAAACTGTTCTTCTAATTTTTGAAAACATTTTTGTTGTTATAGATTATAAAAAGTACATAAATCATTTTTGCCCATTTATTTTTAATGTGAGTTTCCTGGAGGGTTTTGGAAGTTCATTATATATTTTAGATCAGTGATTCTCAACCTTCCTAATGCTGCGACCCATTTAATACAGTTCCTCATGTTGTGGTGACCCCCAATTTCATTGTTACAAATTGAACATAATTAAAGCATAGTGATTAATCACAAAAACAATATGTAATTATATATGTGTTTTCCGATGGTCTCAGGCGGCCCCTGTGAAAGGGTGGTTCGAACCCCAAAGGGGTCACGACCCACAGGTTGAGAACCGCTGTTCTAGATAGATGTTCTTTGTCAGATATATGTATGTGAACTATTGTCTTTCATTCTGGGATTGCATTTCTCTTAATGGTATTTTTGAAGAAAAGTTTTAAATTTCAGTTAATTCCAGTTTTTGTCTGCAATTGTTAGATAGTGTTGCATACATATCAGTTTGGTCAAATTTATTAACTATGTTCAAATCTTTCACACTAGTTTTTATTGTCTGCTTGTTTTATCAGCTATTAAGAAATGTGAATATCTTTAGATTTGTAATATTTATTATAAATTTTGATTTGTTTAGTTCTTTTAGTTTATATATTTGGAGGTTTTGTTACAAAATGAATATAAATATAGGATCATTTTATCTTTCTGTTGAATTTTTATGAAATATTCTATATCTCTAGTAATGATTCTTGCCTTAAAGTCTACTTTGTATTGTATTATTTTATGAGCTTTCTTTGATAAATGCTTGCATGGAGAATTTCTTAACATCTTTTTCTTTCCACCTTTCTGTGTCCTTATATTTCACTTGCAAGCACCACATAGTAATATTATGCCTTTTAAACCCATCTGATAATCTTTGTTTTTAAATTGAAGCATATAGTTCATTTACATTAATGTAATTATTGATATCTTTGGATTTAAATTTGCCATCCCACTATAGGTGCATCAAATATGTTTTATTGCCCCATTCTCCTTTCCCATTAGCTGTTAATTATGTAGTCTTTTAAAATTATTTTAGTGGTTATCTTAGTGATTACAGCACAGATCCTTGACTTATAATTTTCTTTATATTAGTTATGTTTTGTTTTCAACTACTTCCTCATTGTATGAGTCTTAGAATACTTCTGACTTCTTGGGGTGTTTTCAGACATTTGACCTTGGGGTATTTTATTTTGGTGGGAGAACAAACCTGGTACTTTTACCAACACTATATGAAGAATGTGGAGACTATCTTTCTTAAAGGGAAATAAAATTTTCTTTGGGCTAGCAGGTACAGTATGGGCAGATCACTATGAGTTTGTTGAAGCTGGCTTTTAGGCTATGTTAAGATTGGTCTATTTTTAGTTTGCCTCTATTTCCAGGGCATATGTCTGCTCACTGGGAATAGCCCTTCTGGGGTCTCAGGTGAAAGCCAGAGGTGTTTATCAGTTTGCTCTCTACATAACTGTGCCTTGAATTCCAACTTTTGTCTTTTCACCACTGCAAGTAGGCCAACAGTCTCTGTTCAGCTCTTTTGCCTTCCAGTGCTGCTCTTTGGTGTTTTGGTGTCTCATCCATGTGTAGGTAATATGTCAGTGAACACCTTAATGAAAATTATTTGCCGAGTTTCTGGTTCTTACTTGGATTTCTCTCTTCTGCAGCCTTTGAACCCCTCATGAGTTCTAGCTGCTTGATAGCCAGCCCACCTGTGACTTTCTGCTTGTTGTCCTATTTCCAGTCCTCCAGATAAAACAAATGGCCCAAGGGAATGAGTAAAGGTGATGTGGGGCTCCTCTCAGTATACTTGCCTTCTCTCCAGAATCTAGACCCCACAATTCCAGGTTGTCTTTGTTGTTCTTCGGTGCTTTTAAATTGTTAGCTTTTAAAAAATTATTGTATAATAAACAACAAAATTGTTATCTTAACTATTTTTAAGTGTATAGTTCATAGATCTTAAATGTATTCATACTGTCATGCAACTGTCACCTCTACCCACCTCCAGAACTTTGATCATGCAAAACTAATACTCTGTACCCATTAAATAACAACTCCCCATTCACCCTTCATTTCAGTGCCTGGTCACCACCATTGTACTTCCTGTCTCTATAAATCTGACCACTCTAGATGTCATATAAATGGAATTAGAGTACTTGACCTTTTGTTAACAAAGTTCATTTCTGTTATAGCATGTGTTGGAATTCCCTTCCTTTTTAAGGATGAATAATAATTCTGTTGAATGTATATAATACACTTTGTTTATCCATTCATTTATAACTGGACACTTAGGTAGTTTTTACCCTTTGTTTATTTTGAGTAATGCTACTGTGAATACAGGTCTGCAAATATTTATTTAAGACTGCTCAGGAGCTTCAATTTATTCATATCCTTCCCCAGTAGTTGTTATTTTTTGTAGTTTTGGTTTTGTTTTATTTTGTTTTTTGATAACAGCCATCTTGATGTGTGTGAGGTGGTAGCTTTTTATTTTCATCCAGCTTTTATAGTTGTTCTTGGCAGAGGACTTGGTCTTATTAAAGTTTAGAAGTGGAATGTGTGGACTGGCATCTAGAGTAGATGTTACTTCACAGATGGGAAGCTGACACAGATGCTTAAGGTCAAATCTAGTAAACGGCAGAGATAGGATTGACTGGCTCTTTTTTTTTTTTTTAATGTATTTTATTGATTTTTTTTTTTTACAGAGAGGAAGGGAG
Source organism: Myotis yumanensis (assembly GCF_028538775.1). Lineage (NCBI taxonomy): Eukaryota > Metazoa > Chordata > Mammalia > Chiroptera > Vespertilionidae > Myotis > Myotis yumanensis. The sequence goes on along the minus strand of NW_027223759.1, from coordinate 25,942,334 downwards.
AGAGATAGAGAGTTAGAAACATCGATGAGAGAAACATCGATCAGCTGCTTCCTCCACACTCCCTACTGGGTATATGCCCGCAACCAAGGTACATGCCCTTGTCCGGAATCGAACCTGGGACCCTTGAGTCTGCCGGCTGATGCTCTATCCATTGAGCCATACCGGTTAGGGCTTAAATCTATGCTCTTAACCACTGAATTAGAACACTTCTGTAATACAGGTCTTCTTTCCTATACTTGTTATAATCTCACTAGGGGCCCAGTCCACGAATTCGTACACCTTCAAAGGAACTGTGGGGCATGAGGCTGCGGTGGGCACTGGGGTGGGTCTCGGCCCATGCTCCGTGCCCCCACCTGACCCCTCCCTCCGTGGCCCCCCATCCCCGCCTGCCGGCAGCCACACTCCTCCCGCTGCAGCTCCCATGCACTCACGGCGCATGGTGCTTTCGCAGGTGCGAGAGGTAGCTGCTGGCCCCAGTTGCCCCTTAGCAGGAGGAGGTGGAGAAACCCTGAGGGGCAATCGAGGCTGGTGCCGAGTGCCGGCAGCAGGTGCGAGTGGTGACTCCAGTGCCAGGAGCATGTACGAGGGCCAGTCAGGACCATGGCGCATGTGAGCAAAGAATTTTCAGTAACCACCAGAGGCTCACCCCAATGACAGCAACCAGCGCCCCACCTTGGTCTGGCGCCCCCTCTCACCTGCTCCACCATCCCGCTGTAGCCAACGCCCGCCATGTTCTGTGTGTGCCCCCTGGTGGTCAGCACACATCATAGCGACCAGTTGTTTTGTTCGGTTTTTCAGTTCCACCGTTTGGTCTATTTGCATATTAGGGAGATATATATATATATATATATATATATATATATATATATATATATATATCCAAGACCTTGAGAGTGATTACTCTTATGGTTCTGTTTCCTGTTGTTTTTGTGTTTTTTTCCTACCATCAGATTATTAAATTGTGGAGTATGGAACAGTGCTTTTATGATTTGGTGCGATTTATACAGCTTTAGAGAGATATGACAAATTTTGATTTGTCAAACATTCTAGGATAGTTCTTAAAATGAATAAAAATTGTTTTTAAATAGGACTTTTTATAACTACACTAGTGGCCCGGTGCACAAAATTCATGCACATTAAAAGGGAATTAGAGGAAATATTTTAATATTGCTATTTGCCCTTTCTCTATAATAGAAGTGTCAGAGATAAAAGAAAATCAGTAAAATGTATATGAAAATCTCCCTCCTGTCAGAGTCTGGGGCATGCTGCAGGGCCCAGAGTTAAGTCCCCACCCACCTGTGCATGCCTCGAAATCGCGCGAGACCCAGACCCGGCCGGCCCCACCCCCATCAAGCCCCGCAGGGTGAGGGGCCACAGCCTTGGGTCCCCCGGCGCTGGGGTGGGGGGAGGGGGGCGCAGCCTCAGGTACCCAGCCCCTGCGTGAGGGAGTGATGACAATTTGCATATTAGCTCTTTATTATATAAGATTTTTTTTAAACTTTCACAGGCCTGAGAGATTTGGGGCCCTTTTACAGTGATGGAAACTTGCAGCTTTAGTTGTAGAGCTGTTTTCCAGCCAGGTTTTTAACACCATATTCTCTGCTTTTTCATTCACTGTAGTAAAATTCAACCTAGAAATGTTGCTATTTCTCTATAATTTACTGTTTCATATCTTACTGATGCCCTTTCAACAATGTAGTGAACCACTAGCATTGGGAAAATATTTGGACAGTTCTTTAAATTTTGAGCTAATTAGACTTATTTCTACTGCAAAATTATATTATAGGTTTTTGTGTGGTTGTTTTTTAAAATTCTTTTTCATATTCATTGTGTTAAGGTTTCTTAAGTCATGTTTAGAAAGGGAACTCTGTTTGAAAACTCTTAAATGTATTACTTGTTGATAGAAGATTGCGTAGTGATTATGCTTGGGAAAGCAGGTTCAAAAATGTCCTAACAGACAGACAGTAGCCACTTGCTACAGAAAATTATTTGCTTATTCTTTTAAATAAATCTGATTTTTCAGGGTTTATCTCTAGTGTATGAACAGGATAAATGTTTAATATTTATAGAGATTTTTCACGCTGCTTACATTTCTCTTTTCCTATCCTCTTTTTAAAAAATAAATGAAAACTTAAGAGTTTGATTAACCTACTCTACAGTTTGCTTGATGAACCACCTTTCAGAGCTATTTGCTACAATTTTAACAGTGCTCTTTGTCTAAATCAGTGGTTCCCAACCTTGGCTGCACATTAGAATCACCTGGGAATCTTTTTAAAATCCTGATTTCTGGGCCTCATCCTCCGGAAATTCTGTTTCTTTGTTACTAATGTTGTGGCCCCATCCCATAACAAAGAAACAGAATTTCTGGAGGATAAGGCCCAGAAATCATTATTTTTAAAAGATTCCCAGGTGATTCTTATGTGCATCCAAGGTTGAGAACCACTGGTCTAAATAAATAGCTACCAGTGACCACAGTGGGACCAGGCAGGGAAATGTAGATGAATGCATACTAATTTGTAACTCCCTTGGTTCATTAGTGGTGTTATTGAAAGTACTGAACTACTTGTATTTGAAGCAAAAATTTTATGAAGAGCTCCCGTAAACTTTATAATTAAGACAATGGACTATTGTACTTATATTTGTAGTACAAACTTTCAGAATTGAATGTGACCCACAGGTTAGTTTTAGAATTTGCTTCCCAAATACCTATTTAATTTAGCAAGAAAACATTGTTCAATGAAACACGAGATATGAGCAATACTGTGAAAGAGCTTATAATTTGTTTCTTTTCGTGTGTATACCATTGCGCACTGCGCCTACTATCCATTTATCCGACTTTGCTTTTCTGTGACAATGACTGTTGATTAAAAATATTTGCTAAACCATTCTTGCAGGTAAAATAAATTAATTGGTAAGAGTTAAGTTACTTTTTGAACTTCATAACAAATTTTCTTGTTTTATTTTTATTTGTATTTAATACCATCCCCTAAGTAATGAAGCTGTTTATAGGGCTGATCAGGAGGTTGGTCACAGGTGGGCTGGCTATCAAGCATTTCTTGACTTTGCACAGATTTATCTTTCGTAAAATTTATATTTTTACATAGCACATCTTGACGCTTCTAAGAATACTATTGCATGCTGACTTTGATCTGTCAGGTGTCTTGATGGATTAGGTATCTTGGTGAAGCATTAGTTAAGGGGAAAAGGCAAATATTTTCCAAGATGGTAGTAGTAGTAATATCTGTGGCCTTGTACGGCCCAGCATCTTGTAGGCTGATGTCCTCTGTCGACTGAGAAAAGAGCCCTAGTTCAGGTAGCTATTTGCCAAAGGAGTTTTACCTGGACATCAGCTGATTTCGGTCCCTTTTCTTGTAGCAGAGGAAGAAAGACTGCAGCTCTCCACCTCAGCTCCTAGAGACCTACTTATCCTAGTTTATGCTTTTAAAGTGGTACTTTTTTAAAAATCTAGCTTTTATAGTTCTTCTTGGCAGGGAAGTTTATCTTATAAAAGCTATTCTATAAAAAAAAGCTATTCTATTAAGAATAAAAGTGTAAATAAGTGAAATAACTTTGTGAGGTTAATGTTGCATTACAGATAAGTACTTCTAAGTTGGTTTATCAAGCAAACTGCAGAGATGAAATCAGATGCAAAAGCAGTCTGACTTTTTCCCAGCTCTGTGAAAACAGGAACAATGGAGTGGTCCTGTCATTGATTACTCTTTCTCATCACCACCACCCCCAGCACTGCCCCACCTGCACTGGTCCACCTAGCTTCTGAAGGTTCTTGCCCATTTCAGGTTAGCAACTCCTGAGAGATAACCATAAATTTAGAAATTTAAAATGTAGCTTATCTCTGTGGTGATGAAACTCGCATATCTTTATTCAGTCTGGTGTTTGACCCAGACATTGGGCTTTCAAACATGTTTTTCAGAATACTTTATATTTAAAATGCCTGCATTTTGACTTAAAAAGACAAATAGAAGCAGCCACCAACTTTTTTTGCTGAGCTCTCTTCAATAGATAAATGACAAATGTTGGATTCATACAGACTACATTTTGGCTAAAAAGCCTGAGATTAAAATATTTTTAGGTTATTATTTAATATTTTTTCTCTTGGGATGATTTTATTTTATCTGTACTTTGAGATTGTATTGTAACAAAGAGAGGTTCCTATTAGAATCTGTTATGAAAATGCTATTGTGTATCCACAGGCTGAATTCCTTCTGATAATGCTAATAATCAATCAACATATTTAACATGTTCATTTAGCAAATATTTTCACATATATCAACTTTATTGTGAATATGTGCATGCATATATGTTTAACATGCACACATAAATGGTGGGTGTGTCATGTATAGCTTTTATTTTGCTTGATGGTAATTAATCATACATACCAGACATCTACACTAATAAAAGAGAAACATGGTAATTAGCGTACGACCGCTACCCTTCCCATTGGCTAATCAGCATATCCTTATGCAAATTAACTGTCAGCCAAGATGGCGGCAGGCAGCCATTCACTGAAGCGAACAGGGAGGCTTGCTTGCTCCAGTGACGGCGGACTCCAACGTTCCCCGGCTGACTTGCCGGCCTCTCAGCTGCAACTCTAAGCAACTATGTACTATGTTGCAAATAAGAAGCTAAACAAAACCCCAGAAACCGGCTTTCAGTCAGCCGGGCTTCCGCCAGCCGGACCACAACATTGTATCGATGTTTTCAGCAGCGAGGCCTCAGAGCTAAAGCTGGCCCAGAATAAAAAAAAAAAAAAAAGGAGCGGTTGGGAGCTTTAGTCACCCGCCAACCTGAAAACGGCCCTCAGCCCCTCAGCCAGACTGGCCAGGCACCCCAGTGGGGACCCCCACCCTGATCAAGGACACCCTTCAGGACAAACCAGCCGGCCCCCACCCGTGCACCAGGCCTCTATTCTATATAGTAAAAGGGTAATATGCCTCCTGGCACTGGGATCAGCGGAGCAGCGAGGCTCCCGGCACCGGCACTGGGATCAGCGTGACGGGGGAGCTCCTCAACCCCCTGATCACCCTGCGACTCTGTGTGTGACAGGGGGCGGGGCCACAACCTCCCTATCTGCCCTGCTCTGTTCGTGACAGGGGAAGGCGCCCCAACCCCCTGATCAGCCCTGCTCTGTGCCTGATAGGGGGGAGCTCCCCAATCCCCTGATTGCCCTGCGGCTCTGTTTGACAGGGTGCGGTGCAGCAACCCCCTGATCAGCCCTGCTCTGTGTGTGACAGGGTGCGGCGCCCCAACCCCCCCCCCCCCCCCACGGGCCCTGCTCTGTGTGTGACAGGGTAGAGCCATAACCTCCCCATTGGCCCTGCCCTGAGTGTGACAGGGTGCAGCGCCCCAACCCCCTGATCCCCCTTGCTCTGTGTGTGACAGGGGGCGGTGCCCCAACCCCCCTATTGGCCCTACTCTGTGAGTGACAGGGGGGAGCTCCTCAACCCCCTGATGGGCCCTGCTCTGTGTGTGACGGTACGGAGCCCCAACCCCCCTGATGGGCCCTGCTCTGTGAGTGACAGGGGGCAGCGCCCCAACCCCCTGATCGGCCCTGCTCTGTGAGTGACAGGGGGCAGCGCCCCAACCCCCTGATTGGCCCTGCTCTGTGAGTGACAGGGGGCAGCGCCCCAACCTCCTGATCGGCCCTGCTCTGTGCGTGACAGGGGGTGGCGCCGCAACCTCCCTATCGACCCTGCCTTGAGTGTGACAGGGGGCGGTGCCCCAACCCCCCAATCGGCCCTACCCTGAGCGTGACTGAGGGTGGCATCGTAACCTCCCGATCCGCCCTGCTCTGTGCATGACGGGGCGGTGCCCCAACTCCCCAATCGGCCCTGCTCTGAGCCTGACCAGGGGCTGCACCTAGGGATTGGGCCTGCCCTCTGCCACCCAGGAGCAGGCCTAAGCCAGCAGGTTGTTATCTCCCGAGGGGTCCCAGACTGCGAGAGGGCACAGGCCGGGCTGGCGGACCCTCCTTTCCCCCTCCCCCGAGTGCACAAATTTTTGTGCACTGGGCCTCTAGTTTAATATAAATGTGTATTTAGTATTACTAATTTAAATAGCCACACTCAATTTTGTGGGGTTTCCCTTCTACATTTTATTATCTCTCTGGTACCCATTAAATTTCAGGGTTAGTATTATATGTCACTTATGTATAATCATTATATACACCTTGATAGTCTCCAGTTAAAAGGTGTAGCTTTTATCCTACATCATCTGTATCTCCCTTATCCACAATCAACTTCCATGGAGTTAAATGTTCTAAGCTTTGCTCAAACACTTTAACCATCATATAGTCGTTAATGGTAGAGCGTGAGATCATATGAAGAATTCCTAACTCCACATCTAGTATTTTCATATTCAGAAATTTATAATAATTGATATTTTCACTTTAGGAAAAATAGGCACTTTTCATATGACTCAATACTTCCACTCCTAGAAATCTATCCAAGAAAAATGAAAGCATATGTCCACAAAAAGGTTGTACCTAAATGTTCATAGCAACATTACTCATAGTAGACAAAAACTGGAAACAGCTCAAAATATCCTTTAGCTGATGTGAATGAATAAACTAAATGTGGTATATTCATACAATGGATACTATTCAGCACTAACAAGGAATGAAATACTGAAACATGTTACAACCTTAGCAACTTTATGCTTAGTGAAAAATCAGACACCAAAGATCACATATTATATGATTTTAATTACATAAAATGTCTAGGAAAGGAAATTTATAGAAAGAGAGAGCAGGGGTACTGGAAGTGGGGATTGACTGCAAATGGCTTGAAAGGTTTTTGGGAGGAGGGGGTGATAGAAATAGTGTAGGACTAGATTGTGGCAGTGGTTACATAGCTATAAAAATTAACTGAATTATTGAGCTGTAGTCTTAAAATGAGTGAATTTTATAGCATATGAAATATACTGCAATAAAACCCAAAAGGGATATTTTTTTTAAAAATCACTCTAGCTATCTTAATTTACTCTGAAGATTGCAGTATATGTGCCTTTTAATCTCACCTAATTTTTTTTACATTTCTCTTAGCCTAAATTAAGATTAATACTTAGTAATATGTTAAACTTACTAATATCATATATATACATATACTGAGTGGCCAGATTATTATGACCACCTGACGTTTGTAGGCAAATTAGCTATAATTTCGCGCTGAAGTTGCTAGAGGGCCAGACCATTATAAATAGGGAAGCAGTAGAAGTGATTTTTTTCTGAAGATATGGGTAAACAACATGATTTAACAGCCTTTGAACGTGGGATGGACAAACACACACACACACACACACACACACACACACACACTCTGAGTGGCCAGATTATTATGACCACCCCATCAGTACTTCGTTGGGCCACCTTTTGTCTTTAACACTTGGAGTGGGGGAAACGAGTTAAGTCGGCTCGCGTGAATTGCGCGTACTCCGCGGGAGCCGTCTTAACTCGGTTCATATAGATTTGCGGTGGAGTGCGGGAAACGTGTAAACTCGGGCCGATTGTAACTGCGTATTACCAAATATTTGTTTGTTTGCCGTTCACAAAGATACCTACCTGCGTATGCAAACCGTTTCATACCCATTGGGGTAATAGGTATCATAAAAATCCCTGATTTTGCGCGGGAAACCTAAATAATTGCCCGCGCCATCTTATATTTTGGCGGGAAATTCACCCCACACCGGAGTGTTAATACTGCGGTGATTCTTCTTGGCATTGACTCCATGAGATGTTGAAAGGTGATGTGAGGAATCTGACCCCATGCCTGATGAATAGCACTGTCCAGTTCTATGAGATTTGATGGTTGTGGAACCAGCTGCCTGATGGCTCTTTTAACTTCGTCCCACAAATGCTCAATTGGATTGAGATCTGGTGATTGTGGGGGCCACCTAAGCAAGGTAAAGTCTCCCTCATGTTCTTGAAACCACTCCTGCACAATACAAGCACCATGGCATGGCGCATTGTCTTGTTGGAAGAAGCCATCTCCATTGGGATACGTCATCAGCATGATAGGATGAACTTGATCAGCAACGATATTTAGGTATGTTGTGCTGTTCAGAATTGTCCCACACGAATTAAAAGGCCCAAATCATGCCAGGAAAACATGCCCCAAACCATAACACTGTCCCCACCAGCTTGAAGGGTTGTACTCATTCATGTGGGGTGCATGCTTTCATGCTATTTGTGCCAAATTCTCACTCTGCCATCTGCATGATGCAACTGGAAACGTGATTCATCGGACCACATGACTTATTTCCAATGCTCGACTGTCCAATCCTTGTGTTCCTGTGCGAATTGGAGACGTTTTATCTTGGTAACTGCAGACAGCAAAGGTGTTCGAACAGCCTTCGGCTTCCATATCCCATACGATGCAGTCTACAGCTAATTTGCCTACAAACGTCAGGTGGTCATAATAATCTGGCCACTCAGTGTATATGCATACAAATTCTTTGGGTGATCTCTTCCCACCCATCCCCACCTCCACCTTCCCTCTGATATTTCACAGTCTGTTCCATGCTTCTATGTCTGGATTTATTTTGTTCATTAGATTCCACATATGAGTGAGATCATGTGATACTTGTCTTTCTCTGACTGGCTTATTTCGCTTAGCATAATACTCTCCAGGTCCCTCCATGCACAGTTACTATTCTTAAGAAAATCCACGTTTATTGATTTGTGAATATTGTACCAACCTTTCATCCCTAGAATAAATCCCACTTGGTTAATGGCGTATGATCTTTTTAATATATTTCTGGATCAAATTTGCTAATATTTTGTTGAGGATTTTAGCATCTGTGTTCATCAGGGATACTGGCCTGTAGTTTTCTTTTCTTTGTAGTGTCTTTATCTGGTTTTGAAAATAGGATAATGCTGGCTTCGTAGAAAGAGCGTAGAAAGAGCTGGAAGTGTTCCTTCCTTTTTGGATTTTTTGGAATAGTTTAAGGAGGATAGGTGTTAGTTCTTCTTTGAATGTTTGGTAAAACTCCCCTGTGAAGCTGTCGGGAACAGGGCTTTTGTTTGCTGGGATACTTTTTATTATTATTATTATTATTATTATTACTGATTCAGTTTTATCAGTACTTACCAGCCTATTCAGGTTTTCTGATTCTTCCTGGTTGAGTTTTGGAAGATTGTATTTTCCTAGGAATTTGTCCATTTCATCCACATTGTCCAGCTTGTTGGCATGTAGTTGTTCATAGTATCTTCTTATAATCCTTTGTATATCTGAGGTGTTGGTTGTTACTTTGCCGGTTTCGTTTCTGATTTTATTTATTTCGGTCCTCTCTCTTTGTTTCTTAATGAGTCTGGCTAATGGATCATCAAACTTGTTTATCTTTTCAAAGAACCAGCTCTTGGTTTCATTGATTTTTTTGTTATTGTTTTTTTAGCCTCTACATCATTTATTTCTTCTTTATTATTTCCTTTCTTCTACTTACTCTGGGTTATAGGGTTAAATAGTTTATTATTAATTTTTCTTGTTTTTTGGGGTAGGCCTATAGTGCTATGAACTTCCCTCTTAGGACTGCTTTTGCTGTGTCCCATGTATTTTGGGTTGGTGTGTATTCATTTTCATTTGTTTCCAGAAAGGTTTTGATTTCTTTCTTGATCTCATTGGAAAACCATTCATTGTTTTTAATAACATGTTACCATGCGTTTGAATGTTTTTGAATGTTTTTACTATAGTTGATTTCTAATTTTATTCCATTGTGATCCGAGAAGATGCTTGATATGATTTCAATCTTCTTGCATGTCCTGACATGTGATCTATCTTTGAGAATGACCCATGTACACTTGAAAAGAATGTATATTCTGCAGCTTTCGGGTGAAATGTTCTATAAATGTCAGTTAAATCCATCTGATCCAGTGTGTCCTTTAGAGTCATTGTTTCCTTCTTAATTTTCGTCTGGAAGATCTATCCAGTGAAGTTAGTGACTGTACTATGACTAAATTGCTGTCAATCTCTCCTTAAAGTTCTCTAGAAGTTATATATATTTAAGTGCTCCATTGTTGGGTGCATATATGCTTCCCAGGGTTATATCATATCCTCTTGTTGGATTGACCCTTTTAGTATTATGTAGTGATCTTTATTGTCTCTTGTGATGGCCTTCATTTTGAAGTCTGTTTTGTCAGATATGAATATTGCTAACCCAGCTTGTTTGTCATTTCCATTTGCATGGAAAATTTTTTCCATCCCTTCACTCTCTTCCTTTGTGAGTCTTTTGTTCTGAGGTGGGTCTCTTGTAGACAGCATGTAATTTGTTCATGTTTTTGTATCCATTCAACCACCCTGTGTCTTTTGATTGGAGCATTTACATTTAAGATTATTATTGACAGGTACTTATTTATCATCATTTTTATTATTTATGTCTATTTCTCTATTCTCATTTCAGCAGTTTCTTTAGCATTTCTTACAGTACTGGTTTGGTGGTGATAAACTCATTTTGCCTTTTTATGTCTGGGAAGCTCTTTATTTCACCATCTATTTTGAATGATAGCCTTGCTGGATATAGAAATCTTGGTTTCAGATTCTTGCTTTTTATTACCTTGAATACTTCATGCCATTCCCTTTCTGGCAGTTACTGATGAGAAATTAGCTGACAGTCTTATGGGAGCTCCTTTGTAACAAATTGCTTTTCTCTTGCTGCCTTGAAGATGATCTCTTTATCTTTAATTTTTGGCATTTTAATTATGATGTGGCTGGGTGTTTGCCTGTTTGGCTTCTTGTTTGGGAATCTTTGGGTCTCCTGAACTTGTGTGACTTTTTGCTTCATTAGGTTAGATTTGTGCCAGTTTTTAAGGACAACTTGTTTTATACTGAAACGTGAGGCAAACCTGGATAACAGGAGGGAAGTTGGACTTGAAGGACATGAGTGTAAAGAGTAGCTTCAGTGCATAAGAAACAGTGAGAGCTATAAAATAGCAGGAAGGATGTGTTCAGAGGGAATTTTGGAATTTAAGATCTTGAGGATAGTGTGAAACCTGAGAACTTGTCGGAGAAGTTATCAATGAAAATTTCAAACTCACTGAAGTTGATTTCAGGACTTAAAAAAAATGTGAGCACCACAGATGCTAATAAAAGAGCAGTTTTCCTTTTATCCATTAGGTATGTACCATTATGTAAGATACATAAAAGAAGATTGGAGGAATGATATATGAAGAGAGTGGTACTCATAGAGAATTTAGTAAAAATTGGTTGGAAGGTTAATCAATATCATTGTAGGTGCATTGCTAATATGTTAGAACTTTTGTTCATGTTCAGCTTGTAGCTTTGATGTTGCTTGTAATGACAATGTTTCTTTTAAAAGAAAGGATACAAATTATTCTTACCTGTTTGTTGTACAGCTTCTAAAATTTATTAAATCTAAGTAATGTAGTACTTTAATAAATAAAAACGGTCTAAAATGTAAAAAAAAAAAACACACACACACACACACAAAAAAACAGAACAAAACATACCACACATGTTAAAAGATCCATATGAAGTGGTTCTTAACTGTTTTTGGATTACAGATGCTTTTAAGAACCTGGTGAAAGCTCTGAGCTTTGTTTCCAAAGTACTTATATATGAACAAACACAATAATAATAATTTTATAATTTTAGGAAGTTCACAGACCCACTAAAGCCCAGAGAAATCGTGTTTAAGAACAGAAGAGAATTCTATTACTAATTCCTTTGTGAATTAAAAACAGTAGTTGTTTCTATGTATTTTGATGTAATACTGAATTTCAAAGAATGCCCAAAATTAGACTTTCATAGCCAATAGTTCTGGGTTACTTGTGCACTATAGCAGGCAGTCGCCAACTGGTGGTCCGTGGACCACTGATGGTCCGTGAGGTCCAAAAGGTTGGGGACCACTGCTCTATAGTGAGATACCTGTAATCAATGTTGGTAAGAACTTGAACATAATAAGATGATTACTAGTAAGTAATCTGTTTAAAATGATAGTAACTGGAGGTGTTTTAATTATGTAATATTTAATGCTGCTCTGTTATAAGCCTAGAGCCTTTTAATATTTACCAATAAGCAATCAATTTAAACCATTTGGATCTGTATTTCATTCAGCTCACAATTTTCATTCATAGAATATGATCTTCAAGTAGAGTATTTAATAAAGTAAGAACCATGTTTGAGCATGGTATGGCTTTGGGGAGAAAGAAAGATCTGATTACCTTTCTCCTCTGCTTTCTGCTTACTTGCCCCTCCCGGTGTGTGCTAGCTTTTTTCTCCCCTTTTATTTTAGGGTAAATGGGCATCGTTTGTTTCAGTAACAATTGTAAATTGAAAAATCTTTTATATAACTTAGGAGGTAGTAGAATATTCCGTGTTGCTTAAGATAGCTTGAAGTGTTTTTCACCTGCCAAATTGACTACTTTTGGAATTTTATTTCCTTTACTATTGTAGCTTACAGTGATTATTATGTCTGTAAGAGATCTACTCATGTTTTATGATTTTATTTTCACTGCAGGACCGTGTATATGTACAACAAAATAATGTGGAGAATGTCTACAATTTGGGATTAATTATTTTTCGAGATCAAGTTGTACGATATGGCTGTATTAGGGATCATCTACGACAAACATTATTGGATATGATTGCAAGAGAGCGGAAAGGAGAAGTTGTAGACCGGTATTAATCATCTTTTAACTCATTAGATTTTGGTTTTTAGCAGTTATACCCTGAGAACCAATTTATTGTCAAAATTTTATTAAAATGAAAGTTTGATTTTCTAGCACATTATGAAAATTCTCAAAAGCTTATATCACAGTTAACAAAGTTACATAGATGTTAACTTAAAAACACACTTCTATTTTTAGAAGAGACCATTTTAACCTTTAATTTGGTATACTTTTTTTAAAGCAGTTCAGCCATAAGTCTTCCCATTTGATTTTCGTTGTTGTTTTGTTTACATTTCACTGAAAATATTTTATTGGCGTTTTGGATAGAAACGGGAATTTATTTGTGAGGAAGTGTGATTCCGGTCATACTTTTGCTGTAACCAGTACATGGCCTCCTTCTTGCTGACTCTGTGTTGAGCCCCAGTGCAACCTGAACTACATTTCTTGTCTGCAATGCTGAAACCTCGCCTACCCAGCACATAGAATTCCAGGCTGTAGATATCAGTGCTTGGGTCATTTATGATCCCCAGATCGATGTGTTCCTGGATCCCCAAATCAAATTTTCCAATATCTGAGGAGTTATTTTGTAATTCGTACTCTCTCACCTTTAGACCTTTCTACAAGAGTTCTTCTGCCTTGTCCCCACAGGGTATACAGTGGACGGCAATTTTTTCCTTTGATTTTTCATGTATTTTTTATTCTTGCATTTTGTTCTTTTTCTGGCTGGGTGATAACATTTTTTTTTCCTTTGTCTTTTTCTTTAAGGGCTTTTGGCTAGCCTTTCTTGTTAACATATTTAAAGAAAAATGTTGAACATAGTCTAAACCAGCTAAGAAATATTACTGTACTATTCTCATATTCCTTCTAATGATTACAGTGACACCAGCTCAAGTGGCTTGAAACATGCAAGACTGCTTTCTCTGCTTCTCTATTCAAAGCAGCTAATAGAATCCTTACGCGAGGATATTTTTCCATTGATATTTAGGGAGAGTGGAAAAGAGAGAAACATCGATGTGAGAGAAACAAATCAATTGGTTGCCTCCTGCTCGAGCCCTAACTAGGGCCAGGGAGGAGCCTGCAACCCAGGTAAATGCCCTTGACCAGAATCGAACCTGGGACCCTTTGGTCCGCAGGCCAACACTCTATCCACTGAGTCAAATCAACTAGGGCTGTAAAGTTTTTTATTTCCACATCGGTGCCTGGTCAGGATTGCCCAAAAGTCATTTGGTACAAAAATTTACAAGTCGAGCAATGCAGCCTCCTTTCATCCTCCCTTCTTCATGATATAATAGCTTTTTTATTTTGTGTTTTTAAATACATAGGACTATTTAGACATGATATCTTAAGCATATTTCTTTCAACTGTTTAAGTTATCGCATGAGAACAACTTGAGATAAATACCTGTTCAGTCAAGGTACTGCTTTCCAATGAAAATTACTTTAAAACCTCATGTTGCAAAGAAGCTGCTTCTGGGAGATTGGTCACTGTTTTAAAAAAAATATTCTAAACTTTTTAGCTATTTCTGTTGTATTTTTTGTATGTGTCTTTGATGTAATTTGATTTTCAAGTGGTTGTAACTTCTTTTGACAGAGGCGCAATAAGAAATGCGTGCCAGATGTTAATGATTTTAGGTCTTGAAGGACGATCAGTCTATGAAGAAGATTTTGAGGCTCCTTTTTTGGAAATGTCTGCAGAATTTTTTCAGGTAAAAAATTATGTATCAGTGAAGATATATAAATAAGTGCTCTTTTAACACTTGGAGTGCAGGTGAATTTCCCGCCAAAATATAAGATGGCTCTGTCTTTTGGTTTTGTTCCATCCACCAAAAGGGTGGATTACAAACAAATATTTGGTAATACGCAGTTACAATCGGCCCGAGTTTACACGTTTCCCGCACTCCACCGCAAATCTATATGAACCGAGTTAAAGACGGCTCCCGCGGAGTACGCGCAATTCACGCGAGTCGACTTAACTCGTTTCCCGCACTCCAAGTGTTAAGATGTTCTTAAAGTTATTAAATGTGGTTACTAATTTGAATATTTTTTACCTTTTTTTACTGAGGCTCTTATGTTGTAAATTATTTACCCACAAGTTACTATGCAGTGTATAACCAGTGAAGTTTCACTATACAGGCTTTTGATAATATAAGTAACTAGTAAAATAAATGTAGGAAAGTACATGATTCCATAGTGCATATATGTCTTCAAGACTGTTGATTGGAAAACTATAGGTCAGTAAATACAATTGATACACATTTGCAGCATTATATACAACCCAAAACCAACTAAATTGCTGAAAGCAAAGCTAAACTACTACTAATTTATAATGAAACTAGAAGCCTAGCGCACGAAATTCGTGCGCAGTTATGGTCCCTAGTCCTGGCCTGCAATCAGGGCCATCTTCCCCAGCTGCCCAAAGTCGGCCCTGCTCCCCGCCACCACCCACCCCCGGTTCCCCATTCACCATCAGGCGATCAGAGCCTGATAGCCAGGGGGAGAGGGACCGAGAGGTCGGCCATTCTGCCTACTCCCCGCCCCGCCCCCTGCCACCACTCACCCCAGCTCCCCGTTTGCCATTGGGTGATTGGAGTCTGTTGGCCAGGGAAACGGACCAAGAGGTGGTCAGTGTGCCTCATAGTGACTGGTCCAGTGGTCCTTCTGGTTGTTCTGCCATTAGGGTCAATTTGCATATTACCCTTTTATTATATAGGATGATAATAATAATAACTGAGTACCATGACAGATAGAAGACAGTATTTATAAGGTAATGATGATAGCCAGGGATTATTAAGATGATCTCACCAAGATTTTTGTTTGGTGTGTTAATGTATGTTCTTAGAAATTTGATTATTTTCAAGGACTAAGAATACTTTTTGTTAAGATAGTAGGAAGTGTTATTAAATTTATCTATAGTTCATATCAACATGTCTTTTATTATGTAATTCTTAGATATATTCATTAATCCTACTTTCAAATAAGTTTAAATCATTTGGGTTAACATTTATAATTTAGTGGAACCTCTATAAGGTTGGTGTTAGCAGTCAAGATTGATAGTTATTTAAAAGCTCCATTTCTCCAACTTCAGTATATATACTCCTTTGAACCTGAGAGTCAGGGTGGCAGGAGGACTTTAGTAATTAACAGTATGCCAGCAAAACTATATGATAAACATGATGATTCCTTCTAGGCATAACTTTAAATTAAAACAGATCAAAGAAGAATTTGCCACTCTCACTTTGAGTCAGATACTTTATTCTGGCATATGTTTACTTTTGCTGCTATTTGGAGTACATTGGCAGTATTTGAAAAACACTGCTCAAGGATAATGTATTAATTTAGTTTTATGTAAATAGTGCTTTAAAGTATATAACACAGACTGTATGATCATGTGTAATACACTATATAAAGTGTTAATAGTGCTTATTATATTTAGTTTGATTTTTTATACACACTATAGAAATATAGTTAAAAGCAGAAACACATTTTGCTTCTGTGTTTTTAAAGAATCATGCTTCCTATTTGCAGATGGAAAGCCAGAAATTTTTAGCAGAAAACAGTGCTTCAGTATATATAAAGAAAGTAGAAGCTAGAATTAATGAAGAAATAGAACGGGTGATGCACTGCCTTGATAAATCAACTGAAGAGCCAATTGTAAAGGTGGTGGAGAGGGAACTTATTTCCAAGCACATGAAAACTATAGTAGAAATGGAGAATTCTGGGCTAGTACATATGTTGAAAAATGGAAAGACAGAAGGTAAGTCTTAGCAGTTGGAAAAATCCTTATAGTTCTACCAAGTTCTCAGTATTTTTAAATTTTTCTCTCATTAAGATAATGAATGTCAGTTTTTAAGAAGTGGTTTATATCACTAATTTAGTTGTTACTTTGGTAAGATTTAATGGTAAAGCTTTGCATTTATTACTGAGGATTTTAGATGTTTCTAGCGAAGTGACTTTTTTCTATCTTTCATCTTAAGTCTCCTCACTTTGTGTTTTTCTTTACCCAAAAGATAAATGTAATACTGGTGAGGACAACAAGCTCCTCATCTATTCCTGTACTTTGGTGTTATATACTAGAGGGCTTGGACTCTATTCCCAAATACTGTCCTGTAGTTTTTGTGATTCTTTTAAAATCTGAAGTTCCAATCTTAAAATTTTTGTAGGCTTTCCTATGGGAGTTAGTTGTGATAAAGTTTCCAAAAATGCAAAAATGGGTCTCTTTCCTGTTGGTGTATTTAAATAAATTAGTTCATTGGTTTTGGGGGGACTCTGAAGTTATAGACTAAAAAAGGAAAAGGGAGAATTGCATAAAAGTAAAAATAGAAATTTTGAGAACTGTAGCATTTACTCATTTTGGCTATTTACCTTTATTTTTTTGAAAACAGTATTTTGTGACAACTGTAGCATTTCCTTGTGTAGGCTATTTACCTTCATTTTCCTGAAAACAGTATTTTGTGACAAGTACCCAAGAAATAAGGAATCAGTTATGTTGTCCTCACTCTTAATTTTTGAAGTTTTGCTTTAAAACTCTGACTTTATAAATAAATCACTGACATGATATTGAAAAATAAATCTGGTACTTACTCTTCTTTTCTTCTGCTTCTTAGATGAAGTTTTGGCAATGTTTTAGCCACATACTCCTTATAGATGAAATACATATTGCCTATTTGGGGTAATGACCTGTAGATGAAATACATATTGCCTTTTTGGGGTAATGAGCTATAGATGAAATACATATTGCTATTTGGGGTAATGACCTAGGTAGGGAATGAAAAGAAGAATTTTTATGTGAAAAATTTTAAAGAAAGGAGGATATAAGAAAATGGAAAAGAAACATGATGAGAGGTTGTTCCATGCCTCCTTCAATGGAATCCTTGCTTTGTGTTTTGAAATGGTTATATTTGTAAACGTGTAATAAGTTTCTGAAAAGTTTTATATAACTTTGTAGATTTTATTAAAGCCAAAAAAGTTGCATTTTAAAAAACCCTCTGGTAAACATTTTTCTAAAAGCAACAGAACAAAAATCATTTTCTGTATGTTTGTCATGTTTTCTAAAATAAGCTACTCCTGCATGTCTCAGGTCTAAGTAGGGTTAGCAAACTTTCTTCTATAGGAGCAGGCAGTAAATATTTTAGGTGTGTGGGCCATACAGTAAACTACTCATCTTTACTGCATATTGAGAAAGTAGGCATAGACAGTATTACAAAAGAATAAGCTTGACTGTTTCTGTAAAACTTCATTTGATTTATTTTTATATGCTGTACAAAAAGACAATGGGCTGTATTTGTATTTGGTCTATGGACTACAGTTTGATGACTCCTGATGTAAATGGTCCCTGGCAGAGTTGGACTTTATGAAAAACATTTTCCCTATTTAAATAAAATTAGAATCCAAAAATTTTCTAATGTGCTGTTTAGCCATTGAATTAATTCTTTCTTCTCTACCTTGAGAGGCTGGGAGGGGGGAGATTAAATGGGTTGAAGATTAGGGGCTATGAAATGTTTGATGGAGAGATTTTTAGTCATGCCTGAATTATAGTATCTCTATAACCTGGAGACTTTAGTTAAAAGCATTAATTATGCCTGACACATGGCAAGTGCTTAAGTACACGAATGAAGAAATACCACAATAGCTACTTACCATATATAAGCAACTATCTGTGATTCTAAATTAAATTGTAAAAATCTGGTTTCAATTTTCCTGACTTCCCACTAGAAACCTAATTGTGCAATATCTTAATTTTTGCTAGGCTCTGCTCGTGATCATTTTGTCGAGAATAGGTCAGGGTCACGGCTTTACCATTATGAAGCCAAATGTCTCATAAATCAGAAAGTGAAAAATAGTTTTCCCACCATAAGTGGAGGATGAAAAGGATTGACTGATTATCAGATGCAGATAGTGCTGTGAAGTTAAGTTCAAATGGCATCTCATTTTGATATTTAATTTTGAATGCCAAGTATTTTTCATTTTCTCATTTACATCCTCTACTATACCATATATTTATATACAGTGAAAGACAATGAAATGTATTAATTTACATACAGTTAACTATATAGCATATAATTAAGTAAAACTGTGACAGCATAGGAACAAAACAGATAAGTTGGGAACCGTTGTGTTAGAAATATCTGATATGCCAAATTTACTGTAGTATATATCCATACTGTTGAATTTGTAATGCCTATTTTCAACATGAGAAATTTGGTTGTATGCTAAATGAGAAAAACTGTAAGCTTTGTTCAGCGTAGGTTACTTAGGTTTATATTATTGATAAAAACTTATTTTTAAATAAAATTTGTTTTTGCAAGTCACTGAAACAAATTTTAGAAGCCCTTTTTATAAAATTTGCTTGTAAGTATTTTAAAAATACATACAACTTTAGTTTTAGGATCTAAATTTCTCTTGTAAATATAGACCAGCCTAGGTAAATTATTATGGTCTGTTTGCCAAATATAGCCCACCACCAGTTTGGTGGGGGAAAATTTTTTTAAAAGAATATGTTTCATTACACAGAACATTATATACATTTTAGATTTAAAAACTAAGGTTTTATTGAAACATAGTTATGCCCATTTATTGCCTATGGCTTCTTTCTTGCACAGTGGCAAAATTGAATAGCAACAGAAACCATATGTGGCTCACAATCTAAAATATTTACTATTTGGCACTTGACAGAAAAAATATTCTCAGTGTCTAATCTAGAAACTGCTTGTTTTAACTCCATTTTCAAAAGTTCTTGATTATAAAACTTTTTTTGTATTGTTGTAAAGTTCTAATACGATAGTCTCCCTATAAGTTCTTATTTCAAAGAAACATTAGATATTTGGAAAAGCAGTATTTCAACTCTACATTTTAATCCGTGAAAATGATATAAAAAATGGACAGTCTAAAGTTTTTATTCTGAGATAAACCAATTTTTAAAATATAGATACTGGCTTTAAGACATCACCTGGGAAATATTAGAGATTGCTCTGAGGAAAATATTAAAGAATTGGAATTTATGCTGTAAATTTCATGTAAACTTTACCATGGTATGAAATGAAATAAATTCTAGTATATTTGTTTTCATGGTTATTGTTTGAACTTTTAAAATAGACATGCTTAAAAATATCCATAAGACTTTAATGAGTTTAAAAAATTTTTTATTGACTACAAATTACACCATAATGAAAGTTATCCTTATACAGTTTATAGTAATACTAGGTTCTAAATTAGAATTACTTAGGATAAGTTATACAGAAACTAAAAATTGTAGTTTTCATTTTTGTGGCTTTGTTATACAGTTTGGGCATCTTCTCTTCCATGTAAACTAAAATTGCTGAGACATTATATTGATGCTTTCAGAGTGTCTCATCTGAATCAGTATCATAAATTGCAATAATAACCATTAACTGGCCTGTTTATTCCTTTTTTCTGTTTTGCTTGAGGGAGTGGTAGTAGTTTTTCATGTCAACAAATGATTGCAATCGAGAAATAAGTTTAAGTATTACAAATCAGCATGAACAGAGATTCACACTTTTTCTTAATCTTAATGTAGCCGATTTGTGTTTGCTTTCTGATTACAGACCTTGCTTGCATGTACAAGTTATTTAGTCGTGTGCCAAATGGTTTGAAAACAATGTGTGAGTGTATGAGTTCCTATTTGAGAGAGCAGGGTAAAGCCCTTGTTTCTGAGGAAGGCGAAGGAAAGAATCCCGTTGACTATATCCAGGTAGGTAAATACAGAAGATTCTAAGTTTATGATAAACTACTATTGACAGGTACTAAAAAGGTCACTTATTATGACATGTAGTATGTATTTTTTACTTAATTGTCCCTGTGGTAAATTAGTATATATAATTATCCTAAATATTTTGGAGTTTTGCAAAGTATGTATATATTAGGAAGCCAGACTCAGCTACTTTTCATTTATTCTGTCTGGTAAAGACCTTATTTAAATAGTCGTAAGAATGAAAGTTATTCCTTTCTACTTTTTTATATGCTTAAGTGCTCATATTTTAGTGTATTAAAAAAATGTGTTAAATACTTTTGTTTCAAAATGTTTTGCTTTCAAGCAATAGTAAGAGCAAAAAATTTTGTTCCAAATTTTCCTGTTTTAATATAAATAAAAGGCTTTCATGGTACATTTTTTTAGCTATTTTTCTCGGGCTTGCCCACTTAATAAAGACAGGATGGGGAGAAACAAGTAAGGAGGTTCTTTGGTTCATCTTAAGTGCAGTAATACATAAATGAATGATAAAATACTTCTTTATCACTGACATTTTAATACAGGCTTAGATACAGGCTTGAAAATAATATAGAATCTCTAAGTTTAACACTGAATGCACACATTTATATTACCAGCAAAGTTAAAAGAAACGTACATGTTTGCATGCATATTGTTTCTAGAGACATTATTATAATGTATCTTAACTTCCTTTTTTATTTGGAAGGGCTTATTGGATCTGAAGAGTAGGTTTGATCGCTTCCTGCAGGAATCATTTAATAATGACCGACTCTTTAAACAAACTATTGCGGGTGACTTTGAGTATTTTCTCAACCTCAACTCCAGGTCCCCTGAATACCTCTCATTATTTATTGATGATAAGTTGAAAAAGGGAGTTAAAGGGGTAAGTATAGTGTATTTGAAAATACATTTAAATTTTACTTATAGATATAAAATTGTATATAAGCTTGGGAAATCAAATACAAAATTAGGGAATTTTTAAATATAAAAATAAGCATGTGCTGTGCTTAAATGTAAAAGGATTGTTTATGGTATCGAAATGGCCAGAGGTACTTTGACATTTCACTTAACCTATAAAAACAAACAACTACACAGCCATAGCATAGGATATTGTTGCTCTCATCTGGTTCTTGGGGTTATGTATCAGATAATACTTGGGTGCCAGGAATTTGAAGGCATAGACTAGAATAACGGAAAATAGTTTGAAAGCATATATTGAAGCTCAGTTTCAAGTTTTTATTGTATACCTGGGATCTTGGAAGCTCACAATTAGCATAGAAAATTAAATTAAGAGTATTGTGATTACACATAAATTGCTCTTTTTTACTCTACCTTGGAATTTGTGAGACAAAAGGGAAAAGCAACGAATGACCTCACAGGTTTTACAGGCTCCTCTAGCAGAAACAAACAAAAGATTAAGACACAGAATAAAAGAAAGACACATTTGTTTATTCTTTCATAATTTTTAGTATAAGCTTAATACAACCTGCCACAGTATCACCTTTTCCTATTTAAAAGATAAGGGCGATGGGGCCTTATTACTCTTTAAATCAGCGGTCACCAACTGGTGGTCTGCGGACCACTGGGGGTTCAAGAGGTCCAAAAGGTTAGCGACCACTGCTTTAAATTATAGCAAATTATTATCCTTCTGTTTGCACAATTTAGATTTTGACTGATCTTATATGAAAATATCTGTCTTTTGGCTATGTAAGTTTCTGCCTACATATTATGCAAAGGCATTGTAAGATACTCATTTTTGCATTTACAATTTTATTTCATCTGTTCTTCATCATCCTTTAATCCAGCCATGTATCATTTCAGTAGTAGCCCTCTAGGGCTAACCTTTCGGACCTCGCAGACCAGTGGTTGGCGACCACTTCTCTAGGGAATGGAACTCCATGTCAATGCCTGATTGATGCTGTACTAGAATAGGATGTCAGAGTTGTGGTGTGCTCCCTTATGAAGTAGGAGGCACCTTCTCTTAAGGCATCGGTTCTCAGCCTGTGGGTCGCGACCCCTTTGGCGGTCGAACGACCCTTTCACAGGGGTCGCCTAAGACCATCCTGCATATCAGATATTTACATTACGATTCATAATAGTAGCAACATTACAGTTATGAAGTAGCAACAAAAATAATTTCATGGTTGGGTCACAACATGAGGAACTGTATTTAAAGGACCAGAGGTTGAGAACCACTGTCTTAAGGAGATCCCTCCTTCTGACATAGTGCAACCAAATATTTATGTTTGTTGTGACAGTATTGTTTTTAAACTGTTGAACTGTGGTGCTGTTTTTGTACAACTAAAATTTTGAAATTATTAAGTACTCTTTTAATTGATTTTGCAGCTAACAGAACAAGAAGTAGAAACAATATTGGATAAGGCAATGGTCCTATTTAGGTTTATGCAAGAAAAAGATGTATTTGAACGTTATTATAAACAACACTTGGCAAGAAGACTTCTCACAAATAAAAGTGTTTCTGATGACTCTGAAAAAAATATGATATCTAAGTTAAAGGTAAGATGTATATAAGATGGAATGGAGTGTACCTAACTAATGTTTGTCACATGATTGAACAGCAACATTTGATTGTAAATATTTAACTGATTTAAAATACTATTTTTATAAACTTATAAAGCTGTACTTACATTTATTCAAGTTCTCAGATATTAGAAGTTTGCTGGAATTTCTCTTAGCATGGCAGTACATTCATGGCAATCTGGGAAGGATTAGTACAAGGGAAACAATAAAGGCAATATTACTATATAGTTCTGTCACAAAGGTACAAAGGTGTGGTCCATAGACCACCTGTACACATATCACATGAGGTGCTTGTG
Source organism: Myotis yumanensis (assembly GCF_028538775.1). Lineage (NCBI taxonomy): Eukaryota > Metazoa > Chordata > Mammalia > Chiroptera > Vespertilionidae > Myotis > Myotis yumanensis. Next base: position 25,919,138 of record NW_027223759.1, on the reverse strand, counting down.
AACATGAGTTCTGGGCCCCTGCCTTCAGTGAGGTTATTGGAATATCCTAAAGAGATTTGGAATCTGCATTTTAAACACTAAAATTTGGTACCTGTACTCTTAAAGCAACTATAGGAAAAATTTAGAAATGATGACTGTAACATGGAATTGTTTATTTATATGTATGTTTTCTCATAGAAAAAAAACATCATTTATTTGTTGTTTTCTTACACAGACTGAGTGTGGATGTCAATTCACATCAAAACTGGAAGGAATGTTTAGGGATATGAGCATCTCAAATACAACTATGGATGAATTCAGGCAACATCTACAGGCAACTGGGGTAAATTGTTCTATTTCTATTTCTGTATGTTTTATGTAAAATCTTACGTAATGGACATTTTCATCTATATATCAAATAACTGGACTGCTGTTGTCATTTTTTAAAATGTCCATTAGTGTCTGTGAGTGCTTTAAAAAATTATTTTCCCCCATATAACCTCTTTTTCTAACTATTGATGTTAAATTATTTGTTTTTTATTCTTCTAAAACAGTTTATCCTCCTCACTTAAAGGGATGTGCAGAAAATTTAATAAATAGAATGATTCTGCTGTTAAATTCTTATAGACTGTGAAAAGAATATTGGGCTTATGCAAGCTTTCTGAAGTATATAATTCTCTTCCTTTCACTTTACCCCAGGATTGTGCTGTCTTTGTTACCTCCTATTTAATTGATATTAAATGGATCTGACATCCTCAGGATTGGTGGGGCTGGGCTGAGTATAAAAACACAGGCACTAGTATGTTCTAAGTGTAGTTTTGTATTGTGACTCCAGAAGGCAGTGAGCTGCAACTTCTATGGCTTTGGAGTCCAGTGGGGTTTTGTAAGGATTTAATTGGGTTCGGAATTTTACTTCTTTCTTTTTTTTACCTGTTTTACAACTTTACCTTAAGTTTAGAGAACTCCACAGTTTTTCTTTAAAAGTTTTCTCTCTCAAGTGACTGTACATATTACTTTGTAATTAAGACATACCACAACCATTTTTTAAAATAGTAGGTCTTTCCTTTAGTATTTAAATATTAGGTTACCACTTCTATGGTCCCACAGTCTCATAACAAACAAAATATGTGATAATAGCTAATTCTGTAGAAAAGGGCAAGTACATATCAAGGCATTCTCACCCACTTAACTGTCCGTGCCAAGCATTTTTCTAGGCACTGGGTGTACAGCAGAGAATGGAATAGGTAAAATTCCCTGCCAGTGTGGAGCTTATATTCTAATCTGGGAGACAGATGATAAACAAGATGAGTAAACACATAGCACCTGAGCTGGCAATAGAATATACAAAGGAAATCTGTAATAGGGAAGGGTGGTCAGACAAGGCCTCTTTTAAAAAATTAGATTTTAAGAAAAGACTTGAAGGTAAAGTCTTTGTTGGGTATGTGGGAGAAAAGGTTTACAAAAAAAAAAAGACTTACTGTTTTGGGTGTATTGAACCAAGTTGTGAGCTCAACACCCTAATCCACCCAACTTGCAAAGTACCAGCAGTTCTCAGCCCTCCTCCATTCATCATCTAAGAGTCTCTGCTGTGATCCTCTCCTATGCATCATCTAGGACAGTGATGGTGAACCTTTTGAGCTCGGTGTGTCAGCATTTTGAAACACCCTAACTTAACTCTGGTGCCGTGTCACATATAGAAATTTTTTGATATTTGCAACCATAGTAAAACAAAGATTTGTATTTTTGATATTTATTTTATATATTTAAATGCCATTTAACAAAGAAAAATCAACCAAAAAAATGAGTTCGCATGTCACCTCTGACATGCGTCTCATAGGTTCACCATCACTGATCTAGGATTTCTATCTAGTTTTAGTTTCTTTAAAATGGAGTGATCATTTAGTAGGTATTTGTGAAGAAATCTGAGTGTAATATTTCAAGATATTTTTTATAAGCTTATCTCTTCCTTTTAGAAATCTGTCACTAAATCACTCAGGTTAGATAAAAATACAATGATTTAGAATAAGCTGTGAATATCTATCTATATAAAAGCCTAAGCGATCGTCGCAACCAAAACAACCAAACGGACGACCAAGCAGGCTGCTTGGGGTGACCATGCCGGGGGGGGGGGGGGGGGGGGGGGGGAAGGGCAGTTGGGGGCGATCAGGCCAGCAGACAGAGGTGGTTAGGGGTGATCAAACTGGCGGGGGGGGGGGAATTAGGGGCTATCAGGCAGGCAGGCAGGTGAGTGGTTAGGAGCCAGCGGTCCAGGATTGTGAGAGGGATGTCCGACTGCCGGTTTAGGCCCAACATCCCCCAAGGGGTCCCGGATTGGAGAGGGTGCAGCCTGGGCTGAGGGAACCCACCCCCACCCTCCCACCCCCCCCGCACGAATTTCGTGCACCGGGCCTCTAGTCAATAATAAAGATACTATTTTACATTTAAGAATCTTTATATGCTTTATTTTTGTTTTCTTAAATTTGTTTAACAAGAAGAAAATATCTAATGTGACAGAGATAGTAGTCATTCGTATTCAAATATTCATAGAGCATCTACTATGTAGAACAGGATTTAGTATCGTATGCAAAGTTTGTTAGAATGTGAACTACATGAAAAAACATGTTGATCAATATACTTCAAATGTAGATGCAATAGGAGTATTTTATTTGTGAGTTAATATGGTAAAAATACTAAAATCTGAGATGAGAGCTAGTATCCTAAATTTTTCTTTAAAATGACACAGATATGACACTTAACATTTTATATAAAAAAGCTGCAGGGCCAAAGTTTGCATGTCTCAATGACACCACTAACCCTTTGTTCACCTGCTAACAACTGTCCTTTGGCCAGTGTTTTAAAGTCAACATCTTAAGCAATATATATAAATCTTCACCAGGAGAGTTAAAATTTGAAAAACACGGGTGGGCCTAACCTTTAAGAAGATAATGTTTTATTTGCTCAATATCGGATATGGAACTAACTACTTTGATAACTGACACAGTGTCTATATGGAACAGATAACAAATCCTAGTTAATTGTTGGGGAACATCTCTTTCTCCTTTACACAGGTATCATTAGGTGGTGTTGATCTCACAGTCCGGGTGCTCACAACAGGATATTGGCCCACTCAGTCAGCCACACCAAAGTGCAACATCCCACCAGCACCAAGACATGCTTTTGAGATATTCAGGAGGTAAATGTAGATCAAACTTTGTATTTCTAAGAACAAATAACTATCCAAAGTTGAAATAAATTTGAGCATTTGTAGTGTCCCTGATTGAGGATAAATATACATACAGTAGGTCCTCGGGTTACATCGGAGAACCGTTCCTATGGCGTGACATAACATGGTTTTTGCCGTAAGTCGGAACTCACCTACATAAGCACCTACGTCACTCACGTGGAGCACATACACAGCAGTAATGAAGTGAAACAGTAAAAAAAATTTAAAAGAAAGATAACAATTCCTGATCTTTACTTGTGGAAAATAAATAATAAAAATCATAAAGCACATATGTACATATGTCGAAATGATGGAACTTTTTTTTTTATATAAATACTATAAATGGGAGATGGCGCTGTAACCACGAAATGACGTACGTCGAGTCTGACATAACCCGAGGACTGTACTCCATTTTTTACCTGATGTTCTAAAGGAGAATTATCCTATATGCTTTTTATATGCATTGCATAAACTCTTTTCAGAGGAATCTTTTATTGATGTCCTTCAGCATTAGTGCATGCTATCTTTTTAACTCTGCCTTACATAAGGGTTATCCTATCTATATATATAGAAGGCTAATATGGTAAGTGCCCGTCCGGGTAATGACGTCACATAGCAATGTCCGGCTTCCTCTCCTAGCAATTAGCCTCCTTGCAGTTTCTTCAGCCCAGGAACACTAATTCCTTTATAGCCAGGTGGAAACGTTTTACACTGTAACCAAATGTCTGAAGTGTTTTCCCATGCCTCATTTCATTTGATCCTCACAGAAGTCCTGGAGTAGGTAGGTAGGAGACTCAGTGGAATCCTGTTTTATTTTCATTAGCCGGAAAACGGAGATTTAGAAAGTTTAGAAACTTGACCAGACTGAAAAGAAGTAAGAAATGGTGGACCTTGAAAATGACTTCAGGTTTTCTCACTGAGCAGAATATAGTCAAACACTGCTGCAGTTAAATATTTTACCCTTTGTTCTCCCAGCATGATATACAATAATCTGCTTTGTGTTGATATTTACTTCTGTGTTGCTGACAATTACCTGAAAGAGAAGTTGGGGTGCTTTACTGGGCTGGAAAAAGTTTAGCTACATCAGAAAGCAGGTCTAATTAAGCAAGTTTATTCTGTATCTGTAAAGGCTAAGTGGACTCGAGCATGCGAGATACATATAAATCTCTTGCTGGTGCTAATTGCATGCATGTGTTTTGATCTGAATTTGGTTGACACTTCTATTATAGAAAAAGGCTGAATAGCGATACTAAAATATTTCTTCTAATTAAATTTCTTTAAATGTGCACGAATTTGTGCACTGGGCCACTAGTAGTTTATAATTTCAAATGTGTAAATTGTATGATTCTCTAAAACCTCGTTTGATTTGCTGAAGGTTTTACTTAGCGAAACACAGTGGTCGGCAGCTCACACTCCAGCATCACATGGGTTCTGCAGATCTCAATGCCACCTTTTATGGACCAGTCAAAAAGGTAAATATTAAGTAACTTAAAATTAGTCTATAGAACTGATTTGTGATTTTTGTTGACTTGGGTCAATTATTTCTATTTCCTTGTTTCAAATATTAAAAAGGTGGGAACTTTGCTTTATTTACCTCTGTTCCCTCAGTTGCTAAATAACTTCATTTGACAATATGAAGATTATACCAGTAGTCTTCCTTATGGAGTGAATAATAATAATTACACATTTTTTATAAGATTAGACTTGAGACCATATTGCATAAAATAATAAGATGTAAGTTGATTTGAGGGCATACAAAGCTATGACTCCCCTTTCCAAATTCTTGGTCTCCTATAATCCTTATTAATTTTCAGCAATCAAAACTGGAAACATTAACACTTGAGATTTGTGAGATGTACAAAATGTTACTAAAGTGATTATTTTAAAGTGAGCACCATGCTAGTGAATTGCCTTCATTTTTAAAAAGTAATCACTTCTTTATATCTAAGATTGTGAGGTTTAGAGTACTTTTATTGCTTGCTATAACTTTAGTCAGGGTCATTTTCCTTAAAAATAGAAAAGTAGTAACAAGCTTCCAGCAAAACATAAAAGATAATACCTAAGTTGTCATCCAGGCAGCAAATGACTGTTTTATTCTATATTGTAATTAGAATTTTAGTAGTTTTATATGTTATTAAAATGGCTCTGTGTATTCTAATTTGTATATTTAATTGAAATGGGAAATATTCCTTGTAATTCATTTAGTTGAATAATGTTGGAAACTTTTGTATACAGGGTGAGGGGACAGTAGGTTTATAGCTGTTCATATGGAAAAATAATACAATAATTAATAAATAATGCAAGAATAAACTCTGTTTCTCCTACTCACAATTGTATACCTACTTTTGATCCACCCCATATTTAAGTGTAAGTGGGAAGGTCAAGGATACTAAAGAACTCAGCTTTTAATTATTGTTTGTTTTGATTTTAAAGGAGAGGATTTTTTCCTAAACAGTTATTTTATCTTTTGAAGTTTTATAAAACAAACCAGTAGGTTTTTTAAACAAAATTTATATGTCAGTTATTGAAGACTTAAATTTCTACTTTGTACTTAAATCAGCTGTAAGGATGGCAAAGGATTCCCCCATATCCTAGCTATCATTTGATATCTTGCTATCACCAGACCGCACAAAAAGAAACCTAACCCTACTACTTTTGGTAGTGGTATAAAGGAGTAATGTCATATAAGTCCATTATTATTCTATTGTGTACTGTTAAAATAATTTTAGTTGTAAAATTAAATTGTTCACACACACACAAAACGAAAACCTTAAATGAAGATTTGGTATATGTGTACATACACACATACACGTTTTTAAATAACATTTTCTTTTTAATGTAGTTTTGTAAAAGAGGGGCTTGTCATTACAGGGGTTATTTCTCACATATACTGTTAAAGTTACCAGGATGTGATAATGTCTTCGTTATGTTTTTTAAAAAATGAAACAGGAAGATGGATCTGAAGTTGGTGTTGGAGGGGCACAAGTCACTGGCTCTAATACACGGAAGCACATACTGCAAGTCTCCACTTTCCAGATGACCATACTAATGCTCTTTAATAATAGAGAAAAATATACATTTGAGGTATGGGTTTGTTATATAAATTTGAACCAATTGTTTTAGTTCTAATTTTCACATGTTACTTGAATCTTTCTTATATGAATAACCTTTAGAGTTATTATTTGATGATGAATATTACTATTTTAGTAACCTTTGTGAACATCATACACTTGTTGGGTCACATTTCATTTGGCTTTTTGAAATAAACTTTATTGAAGTATAAGTTTTATGTAATAAACATACCTCATATATGTGCACAATTTGATGAGTTTTAACAGGTGTACATACCTATGTAACTGCCATCACAATCTATAGAATACTATCCCCAAAGTGTTTATATTCCTTTGCAGTCAATTCCCTCCCACTGTCCCCCATACCCAGGCGGCCAGTGATCTGCTTTCTATCACCATAGACTAGTTTTGCCTCTCTAGCATTTCCCATAAATGGAATCATACAATATGAATTGCTTTTGTGGCGCTTCTTTTACATAGCACAGTGTTTTTTAAGAATAATCCATATTGTTGCATGTGTGGTTTTAGTAGTTTATTCCTTTTTAAGAAACTGCCAAACTATGTCCCAAATTGATTGTACCGTTTTACATTCCTGCCATCAGTGGAGAGTTCCAGTTGCCCTACATACTCTCCCAAATGTAGTATTATCAGTCTTTTTAATATTCGCCATTTTAACTGATGTATATTTTATTGTGGGTTTAACTTTGTCTTTCCTTGATGTTGAGCATCTTTTGTGTGTTCATATGTCACTGTGTCTTGTTGGTGAGGTGTTCATATATTTATTGAGATTTTTAAAGCTCTTTATAAATTCTGTATACCAGTCCTTTGTCAGATCTATGTCCTATGAATATTTTCTCAGTCTTTCACTTGCCTTTTCAGTTTCCTAGTGGTATGGGGTTTTTTTGTTGTTGTTTTTTTTTAATATTGTTGCACTATTATAGATGTCCCCCTCTTCCCTCCCCCCCTTTGCCCCACTCTATCCAGAGCCTCTCCCCCCCCGACCCCCCAGGCCTTCACTATATTATCTTCTGTGTCCGTGGACTATGCAATATGCAGTGAATCAAAGTGGTATAGCCTAGTGTGCAGACTTGTTGCATCATACATCCCTCTAGTTGTGTAGGGTAGGGACTAAATCGTATCCATGTACAATTCTCTTACTTTACCACTGACAAAAGATTATAATGAATTTAAAAATTATACAGTTGAGCCCTGGCCAGGCACCGAGAGGACATAGGTTCAATTCCAGTTCAGAGCACTTGCTCGGGATGCAGGCTCAATCCCTAGTAGGGGGTATGCAGGAGGCAGCTGATACTTGTTTCTCTCATCGATATTTCTTCCTCTCTCGTCCTCTCTCTTTTGCTCTAAAAAAATAAAACATATTTTTAAAAATTATACAGTTGACCCTTAAACAAGGTAGAGCAGTGATGGCGAACCTTTTGAGCTCGGTGTGTCAGCATTTTGAAACACCCTAACTTAACTCTGGTGCCGTGTCACATATAGAAATTTTTTGATATTTGCAACCATAGTAAAACAAAGATTTGTATTTTTGATATTTATTTTATATATTTAAATGCCATTTAACAAAGAAAAATCAGCCAAAGAAATGAGTTCGCGTGTCATAGGTTCTCCATCACTAAGGTAGAGCTTAGGAGTCCGACACCTGTCCACCTCCAGTTGAAAATCCACCCCTAATTTGACTCTATAGTAGTTGCCCCTTCACATTCCCAGATTCAACAATTGTAAAACTGTTGTTGAAAATGCAAAACTACTGTTTTCCATCCCAGGTTGTTTGAATGCATTGATGTGAAAACAGCAGATGGGAAGAGTCGGCTGTATTTATTGACAAACATCCACAGTGTACCCATGGCAGTTAAAACTCATGCATTCATGGCAACTATACATTTTTTTCCTGAACTGCTTTTATTATATTTTATTTATCTCATAACATCTAGCAACATTTATCACCTGCACTTCATAACGGTTTATTGCTTTTCATATTTAGTATTAATTACCAGGTACTTAATTTTTTTAATTTGGTCATACAGACAGTGGATATGGTCAACTTGGAATATAAATTTTGATTGTCTGATAGAAGGCCTTAGTTCAAGCTTACTTCGCTTCTCTCTACAAAAGAAGTTACTAAGCAAAGGAATCATGTTAATAAACTTGGAAGGAAGATTGTAGAGTATTTCTAAAAGTAGCAGTTATATGTTGGTTAACACTTTATTTTTACCTAACTATTAAAGCAGGTTCCTAATATTCTCTGCTGGATATTTTTAGATTGGGCCTTATATCTCCTAAAATAAAAAAGTACATGTATTTTTTTATTTTGTAATTTGAATCAAGGTTTTCTCTGTTTTTTGTTGTTTTTTCCAAATTAGTGAGATTTTGGCCCAGTATCATAATGGGGAATTCTTGGTTGTAAAATATTACTTTAGTAATATTACCTCTCTAACCACTGCTTGATCAATTTTACTTACTAGTTAATCTGCTTTAACCTGTCAAAAAGTCTGTTTATAATTATATCAATCTGATAAAATTTCAGGAAATTCAACAAGAAACGGATATCCCTGAAAGGGAACTTGTTAGAGCCCTGCAGTCCCTCGCCTGTGGTAAACCAACACAACGAGTTCTCACAAAAGAACCCAAGTCAAAGGAAATAGAAAATGGTCACATATTCACAGTTAATGATCAGTTCACATCCAAACTACACAGAGTCAAGATTCAAACAGGTATTATATTGTTTCTCTTAAAACATTGTATTTTTTTTTCTCTAAAAATTCTTATCTGTAGATTTTTAGCTTTTAAAAAAGCAAGTCTTCTCTGGTGCTGCATGACACGTAGGCTTAATTAAAGCCGCTTTTATCACTCTGTGTTCCTGTCACAATGCAGTTGAATCCAAGTACAGTAAACTTTTTTAAAAGTAATTCATAGTGGTGAATTTGATACTTGCATAGGTTTTTGATGCAGGAATTACAGTTGTTTTTTTATTTATTTATTTTAAAATTTAAGTTCTTTAATGTATTACATAAGTCTCCTTTTCCCCCCATTGACCTCTCCCCAGCCGACTCCAATCCCCAGCACATGCCCTCACATCCCCCGTCTGTGTTCATTGGTTATGCTCATATGCATGCATACAAGTCCTTTGGTTGATCTCTTACCCCTAACCCCCTGCCTTTCCTCATAGGTTGGACAGTCTATTCAATGCCTCTTATGACACTGGTTCTCTCCCTGTTGATCCGTTTATGTTGTTCATTATGTTCCACAAATAAGTGAGATCATGTGATATTTATCTGTCTCTGACTGGCTTATTTCGCTTAGCACAGTGGTTCTCAACCTTCTGGCCCTTTAAATACAGTTCCTCATGTTGTGACCCAACCATAAAATTATTTTCGTTGCTACTTCATAACTGTAATGTTGCTACTTTTATGGATCGTAATGTAAATATCTGGTATGCAGGATGGTCTTAGGCGACCCCTGTGAAAGGGTCGTTCGACCGCCAAAGGGGTCGCGACCCACAGGTTGAGAACCGCTGGCTTAGCATAATGCTCTCCAGTTCTATCCATGCTTTTGCAAATGGTAAGAATTCCTTTTTTACAGCAGCATAGTATTCCATTGTGTAGATATACCACAGTTTTCTAATCCACTTATCTGCTAATGAGCACTTAGGCTGTTTCCAAATCTTAGCTGTTGTAAATTGTGCTGCTATGAACATAGGGTGCATATATCCTTTCTGATTGGTGTTTCAATTTTCTTGGGATATATTCCTAGAAGTGGGATTACTGGGTCAAATGGAAGTTCCATTTTTAATCTTTTGGGGAAACGCCATACTGTTTTCCATAGTGGCTGTACCAGTCTGCATTCCCACCAGCAGTGCAAGAGGGTTCCTTTTTCTCCTCATCTTCTCCAGCACTTGTCATTTGTTAATTTGTTGATGATAGTCATTCTGACAGGTGTGAGATGGTACCTCGTTGTTTTGATTTGCATCTCTCAGATGATTAGTGACTTTGAACATGTTTTCATATGTCTCTTGGTCTTCTACATGTCCTCTTTCGAAAGGTGTCTATTTAGGTCCTTTGCCCATTTTTTGATTGGATTGTTTATCTTCCTTTTGTTAAGTTGTAGGAGTTCCCTATAAATTATGGAGATTAAACCCTTATCGGAGATAACATTGGCAAATATGTTCTCCCATGCAATGGTCTTTCTTGTTGTTTTGTTGATGGTTTCTTTGGCTGTGCAGAAGCTTTTTATTTGGATGTAGTCCCATTTGTTTATTTCTCCTTAGTTTCCATTGCCCCAGGAGCTGTATCAGTAAAGATATTGCTACGACAGATGTCTGCTATTTTGCTGCCGATGGTTTCTTCTAAAATTTTTATGGTTTCCCATCTTACGTTTAAGTCCTTTATCCATTTTGAGTTTATTTTTGTGTATGGTCTAAGTTGGTGGCGTAGTTTCATTTTTTTTTTTTTTTTTTTTTTTTTGCATGTATCCGTCCAATTTTCCCAAAACCATTTATTGAAGAGACTCTTATCTCCATTGTATGTTCTTGCCTCCTTTGTCAAATATTAATTGAGCATAATGGCTTGGGTCTATCTCTGGGTTCTCTGTTATGTTCCATTGGTCTATATGTCTGTTCTTGTGCCAGTACCAGGCAGTTTTGAGAATAGTGGCTTTGTAATATAGCTTGGTGTTTGGTATAGTGATCCCTCCAACTTTGTTCTTCTTTTTCAAGATTGCTGCAGCTATTTGGGGTCTTTTTTTGTTCCAGATAAATTTTTGGATAGTTTGTTCTAGATCTTTGAAGTATGCCATTGGTATTTTAACAGGGATTGCATTGAATCTATAGATTGCTTTGGGTAGGATGGACTTTTTAATGATGTTGATTCTACCAATCCATGAACATGGAATATTCTTCCATTTGTTTATCTTTCTCTATCTCTTTTTTCAGAATTCTGTAATTTTCTGAGTACAGGTTCTTTACCTCCTTGGTTAAATTTATTCCTACATGCCTTAATTTTTGTTTTGCAGTGGTAAATGGGATTGTTTTTTTAGTTTCTCTTTCTGTGAGTTCATTATTGGTGTATAAAAAAGCCATAGATTTCTGGGTGTTAATTTTGTATTCTGCTACATTGCTGGAATTCATTTATTAAGTCTAGTGTTTTATGATGGAGTTTTTAGGGTTTTCTAAGTACAATATCATGTCATCTGCGAATAATGACAATTTTACTACTTCTTTTCCAATTTGGATGCCTTTTATTTCTTCTTCTTGTCTGATCACTATGGCTAGCACTTCCAGTACTATGTCAAACAAGAGTGGTGAAAGTGGGCATCCCTGTCTCATTCTTGTTCTTAGGGAAAATGGTTTTAGCTTTTGCCCATTGAGGATGATGTTTGCTGTAGGTTTGTCATATAAGGCTTTTATTATGTGGAGGTATGATCCCTCTATTCCCACTTTGCTGAGCGTTTTTATCAGGAAAGGGTGTTGGATTTTGTCAAATGCCTTTTCTGCATCAATTGATATGATTATGTGACTTTTGTCTTTCAATTTGTTTATGTGATGTATCACATTTATTGATTTGTGGATATTGTACCAGCCTTGCATACCTGGGATATATCCCACTTGGTCATGGTGTATGATCTTTCTAATGTAATGCTGGATCCGATTTGCTAGGATTAACAATGGTTGGGTTACCAAAGAGATCAAAGAAGAAATTAAAAACATCCTGGAAACAAATGACAACACAACAATCCAAACCTATGGGACACAGTGAAAGCAGTCCTAAGAGTTACAGGCCTACCTTAGAAAACAAGAAAAAAAAAAAATGGTAATAAATGATCTAACTCTGCAGCTTAAAGAATTAGAAAGAGAGCAACAAGAAAAGCCCAGAATGAACAGAAGGAAAGAGATAATAAAGATCAGAGCAGAAATAAATGACAGAGACCAAAAAAACAATACCAAAGATCACTGAAACCAAGAGCTGGTTCTTTGAAATGATAAACAAGATTGATGAACCTCTAGCCAGGCTCACCAAGAAGCAAAGAGAGAGGACCCAAATAAACAAAATCAGAAATGAGAGAGGCGAAATAACAACAGACCCTACAGAAATGCAAAGGATTGCAAAAAAATACTATAAACAACTCTATTCCGACAAACTTGACAACCTAGAGGAAATGGACATGTTCCTAGAAAAATACGACCTTCCAAAACTCAAGAAGAATCAAAAAATCTCAACAGGCCGATAAGTAAGGAGGAAATTGAAGCAGTCATCAAAAAACTTCCAGCAAACAAAAGCCTGGGGCCAGATGGCTTCACAGGGGAGTTGAGCCAAACATTCAGAGAACTAAAACCTGTCCTTCTCAGGCTATTCCAAAAAATTCAAGAGGAAGGCACACTTCCTAGTTCTTTCTATGAAGCCAGCTTTACCCTAATCCCCAAACCAGATAAAGACACTACAAAGAAAGAGAATTACAGGCCAATATCCCTGAGGAATTACAATTTTTATGAACATATTACTACTTATAAAGTTATTCTTTTTAAGTGGGTAAATAATATTCAGTGGATGTCTGTTTTTAAAACTGACTTACAGATTTCTCAATTGAGTTACCTATCTGAAATTTGATCTTTAGATGAAGCTGTTTATATTTTGATGAATATTTTTAAGTTTGAAACCCTTAAAATTCATATTCTCATTCTAACTTAAAAACATAGAAATGGCTGTTGTGAGCACTTTTTAGTACAGCTTTATTTTTAAGAACATTCTATTTCTTGTATATTTAGCATACTGTAAAATGTGTGTTTTCAATGCATTTAAAGGAAAAAAAAGGCACTCCACCTTTGTTGATATTTAAACTCTAATGTAGTTTTCTACTTGGTCTTAAAACTAGTATCAGGAAGTGTTTCAGTATTAATTTATTTATTACAACTAATATATCTTGTGGTAAAACTGTTTTTAAAGTAAGAGAAAATTTTTAAATAGTTCTTTTACTTTAAAAAATTGTGTTTACATTATATGTTAATAAAATATAGTCTTTTTAAAATTATTTTAATGCTAAATATACATTGATTTCCAGAATATGTTGATTCAAGAACTTTATATACACACTTTTGTTTTCCTTTTTGACCCTGATAGGATCCATATGCTTGGTGAAGCAGGGTGGTGGGTCTTTGTCAGAGTCTTGACTACTTTGTCCCATAGTTGAAAACCATATCGTTGTATCTTCTTCACCAAAATTGATCCCATATCTTTGGGACACAATTGTAGATTAAAAATAAAACAACTCTGCCAGTGAGTCCTGTAATAAAATGTCTTTTTTCTTCAAAGTGCAAAACATGTGAATTTATAATTTTGGACAGATATGGATTTCAGGTTTCAGGACTTATTTGTATCCTAGATTTGGAAGAAAATGTATGGTGATATATAATAGATCTGAATTACTTAGCCTCACACTGCTTTACCCTAAATAATAACTATCTTTGCAATCACAGGTTTTATCATGCCCAGCAATTACGTTGTCAGATAGCATTGTTATTTTTAAAAGTCTTCACTTCATGGATATTTAATTTTTGGTGGTGTTTGTGTGTGTAGTGTTTTAGATCTGATTAAAATGGGAATGGAATGTAGTTATTTATATACTAGAGGCCTGGTGCACAAATTCGTGCATTGGTGGGGTCCCTCTGCCTGGCTGGCAATTGGGCCAATCAGGGCCAGCCAGCCGCGGGAGGGACCGCGGGAGGTTGGCTATGGAAGCGCACTGACCACCAGGGGGCAGCTCCTACATTGAGCATCTGTCCCCTGGTGGTCAGTGCATCATCATAGTAATTGGTTGCTTAGGCTTTTATACACACACACACACACACACACACACACGCATATATACACATACATGATGAAAAATTTGACTAGGTGATTTCTTAAAGTTCTTGCTGGTATTTTGTGTATGTTAAAATTTTCTCTCTGGTTATAAATACTGTGACCATAGGTTTTCTTAAGTTGTCAAATACCCATTTGCCCTTTGGAGAAAGTACTGAGGATAAAAATCAAATATTTGGACACTGTAACCATACCTATTTATGCTGCTCTTTACTGTAGTAGGTAATAGAAGTTCAAGCAAAGGAGTTAAAAGTATTACCTAATGCAACCTTTGAAAAGAACTAGGTTCTTTGTAATTTACAGCAGTTTCTGTAGTTAAGAGTCTTTCCATCACCACTGCTCAACCTTCTTCCTCTGTTCCCCTTCCATACATCTGCGTACATAGGTACCCACTTACATAAGCAAACACCTCTGTTGTGCTCTTAAGTACAGAGTACTGTGCTAGGCTCTAGGAGTGAGTGCCTGCCCTCATGTTTTCTAAAAATCATAATTCATTGTGTTTCATCACAACTTTCACATGTATTTTGGGGTGCATCTATTAAGGTGATCAAATCCAGATGAACCAAATGGATTGTTTAAAATAATATTTCTTTTTCCCTCCAACTTGTTATTTTAAATACTCCCAAATCTACAGAAAAGGTGAAAAGCACAATCATGGACATGGGTATGGCCATCACATATATTTCCAAGTCATTAAAAATTTGCCACATTTGCTCAGGCGCCCTTCCCTTCTCCCTCCATATAGGTATGTATTTGCTAGTTTTTAAATGAATTTGCAAACATATCACTTCCCTCCACATACTTCAGCATACATATACGTCCTTAAAATAAGATCGTTCCCCCATAATTGTAATCCTATATCACACCCAAGAAAATTATATGTCTCAATTGAATTTAATTCTATTGAAAGCAATCCCTATCTTTTTTAAGTGACATGGACTTTTTTGAGGAAAAGCATTCATCTAATTTAATTCTTTTTCATTAAGACTGATGATCTTTAACTTGGAAAGACACTGAAAGCAGAATTCTCAGCCAAGGGATTCTGGTTAGAAACAGCTAGAAACTTAGAAATATATGTGATGGCCATACCAGAATGATCTGAATTGTGTGTCTGCTGTCTCATGGGAGTGCCCCTGCCTAAGTCAGCAGTATCCCTTACAGTTCTTTGTAATTTTCCAATTTCTACCACCACAAACTTCACATCTATCTCCTATTGAACACCAATAACCCAAAATTTAGTTAATCATTTTTCTTTCTCTGTTACTTCAAAGAGAGCAAAGTTGTAGGAGAAAGGAACTTCTATATTTAATCCCTTAGCAATTGCCTTGAAGTCTGTAGAGCGGGGGTCCTCAAACTACGGCCCATGGGCTACATGTGGCCCACCGAAAACATTTATCTGGCCCGCCGGGTGTTTTTGCCGCCGCTGTGTGCATAGGAATTTGTTCATAGTTTTTTTTTAAACTATAGTCCGGCCCTCCAACGGTCTGAGGGACAGTGAACTGGCCCCCTGTTTAAAAAGTTTGAGGACCCCTGCTATAGAGAATAACAGAGTAAGATTTCTCCTGAAGATTGGAATATAGTATGCCTAGTGACAGTGAGATTGTAAAAGAAAAAATTTAATAAGATACATGACAAATTGTTAGATAATTGGTGAGAAGTGTAAATAATTGTTAAAGAGTTTCTTTAGTTGGCATTCTTTCCTCCTCTTTAAGCGTTAGAGATTACAGCCATAGTTTGAGTTGGTAAGCCATCAGGTATTCTCTTACCTGAGATACTTTTAGTGAGGGTTAGCTTGGAGTTGAAGTGGTAGTAGTTGACCTGTGGAAGTTACAAACAATGAAAATGACTGATAAGTTAACTGCTAAAGATAACCACCTATCATTTTTCTTTCAGGGAAGGAATCATATTCTATAAAAATAAAATTGGTTTTCTTATCTCTATATAAATAAATTCCTAATATTTAAAACAAATAATTTAGGATTGTAGGATTTTTATATCACTACTTGTTATTTAAGTATTTATTAATCACTGAATTGGGCACTTTGGGGATGTTTACTAGAAATGATGAGTATATGTGTATAGTCAGGTTGAAATTTCAGTCAAACCTTGATTATCCAATTTCTCCCATCTCGAACAATTTGGTTCTGGATGAAGTTCTCAGAAAAAATGTCTTGGTTGTCAACCAACACTTCACTTTTCACTCTGACATCCCTTTTATGCTGATACCTCAGCATGACTAAAAGCGGCTCTCAGACAACAAACAAAAGAAAAAATGCTTTTGTTGCTGGCAAAATCCACATCGATGATTACCACAATTTTAAAATGTAAATAGGCCATCAAGAGTGTTAATGTACTAAGGGTATGAAAGTGCTCACAAAACAACAGTCACAGGCAATTGAATAGGTAGAAAAACTGCTGTTGATTGGACAAAAAGCAGCTGGTGATAGAAATTTCGAGGCAGTGATAAATGAAAAATTGGTTTCAGGCTAGTGGGGAGTGGTTCAATAAATTTAAGAAAAGTGTTTATAAATTAAACAGTACATTAGACATGTACTGTATGAAAGGTTTAAATGGAATCATCTGGGGGTCTGGAATGAATTCAATTTACATTTCTAATGGGAAAAAATGATTCGGTTTTCTAACAAATCACTTCTTGCACAGCCTTCTTGAAACGAATTAAGTTCTAGAAACAAGGTTTCGCTGTAGTTTTTCTCAGGGAATGTTACTAATTTATATTATTTGTTTATAAACCACATTTTTTCATTACATTTGAAATTACACGATAATCACATAAATGTCTTTATTTCTCTTTTAGTTGCTGCCAAACAAGGTGAATCTGACCCAGAAAGGAAAGAAACAAGGCAGAAAGTAGATGACGACAGGAAACATGAGATAGAAGCTGCTATAGTGCGGATAATGAAGTCTAGAAAGAAGATGCAGCACAATGTGTTAGTAGCAGAGGTGAGGACACTGATGCTGGATTAGTGTAGAACAGCAAAACAACATGAACAGTTGAAATTTAGGAAAGTACTATATTCAACTGATTTAAAATAGAATTTTCAAGTTAGGAAACTATAATCAGGTAATACTATTAAAAGCATGGCACATTTGATATTTAATCACAGCCATACATTGAAATATGTGCACACTTCAAGAACTAATATTTGTTATGAAAATCATAGAATGTTGTCACATGAAAACAAAAAAATTTCACTACTATTCAATACTTCTGTATAAAACAAACTACCTTTATTTCTAAAATTAATCAGTTACCATTTATTGAATGTTCACATGTTACAAATTTCAAAAGTGG
Organism: Myotis yumanensis; assembly: GCF_028538775.1. Taxonomy (NCBI): domain Eukaryota; kingdom Metazoa; phylum Chordata; class Mammalia; order Chiroptera; family Vespertilionidae; genus Myotis; species Myotis yumanensis. The sequence continues at coordinate 25,901,681 of NW_027223759.1, read as the reverse complement.
AAAAATCAAATCAAACACTTACAGCATATTGGCACTTAGGTGACTGGTTAGTTTTCCCAGGCATTTTCATTGGACTGCTAAGAGTGGGTATTTGATGGCAGTGCCTTGAGAAGTAAAATGAAGGTGCAACCATAAGAGAGTGACTTGGCTTTTGAGATGTTTGCTCATAGGAAAGGTCAAAGAGCAATGTTAAAGGTTGAGTGTTGAGGGTTTCTGGGTTTCATTTTTCTAGATGGGAAGATACTGAGCATGTTTATATAAGGATAAAAATTTTCAAAAGGAATGCTTAAAAACAAAAGGAGAAAAATGAAACGAGGGGATAATTGGAGTACCAAAGTCAAAGGAAAGGGGAGAGGATTGTGCAGAGCACAGGTGGGTGGTAGTTGTGTTAAGAGGAATGTTGAATATTCCTCTTCCTCAGCATACAGGGTGCAGGGGTGTGTTAGTAAAGAAAGGACTCAAGTATGGCTAAACATATATGTGTAAGGTGGGAGTTTGAGGAATTTCAAACTAAAATGGTCTTTTTTCCCTACATAAAACAGGATGTGAGGTTATTGTCCTTAGAAACTTGCTGAACTTGAATACTATAAATTAGTGTTATCAGTCTGTTTCAGAGATTGGCAGACTGTGTGTGTATGTGTGTTTAATAATCAGTTGTAGCATGAAAATGGCCACAGATAACAAGTGAGTGTGTTGTAGTAAGAATTAACAAAATAGGCAGTTGGCTGTATTAGGCCTGCAGGCTGCAGTTTGCTGCCTCCTGGTCTCTACACAAGGTATTATAAATTACAATTGTACTCAGCAGGGAGCTAAGAAGTAGATTTTGCATGATGTAGTAAATGTTGAAATGGTGTTTATAGACTAGAACCAAAGGAATCAGAGTTGAGGATACTGTTGAGTGTTGAAATGATCTTATGTGCAATCTAAACCCCCATCAGGAATGAGGTAAGTTCAAAAGAAGTTATTAAAGTAGATTGTCTGATTGCTTAGAAGAAAGGGTCATAGGATTAGAGATCTCAGGTGGGTCGAGAACAAGTTTGTTGATACTGGAATAAAAATACTAGAAAGATGATAGATTTTAGGTGGAGAGTGAGATGCTGAAGTTTCAGACTTCAAAGGATTATCAATTCGCTGTGGCCTTGGGAAATGAGCTGATCCAGCAGGAGTAAAAAAAAAAAAGCTGGCTTATGGATGAATGCTCTGCAAGAGAGGCCAGTGGATTCCTGGGGAAAGCATGGACTTGGAGCAGAGCGGTGTGGGTTCTCTTCTCTAACTACTGGCTCAGTTTACTACTTGTTGATGTCAGCTTTCCTCTGTGGCTTATTTTCTTCACTTGAAAAAATTAGACAACCTACTTTATAGGGCTAAGAGCATTACAATTAGAATATATACAAAATGCCTGATAGTGCACAGTCAAGACTTTGGCTGCTGCTATAGTTACTGTTATATTATAACTGGTGTCACAATACTTAGAATCCTGACATCAGTTGGAGAAAATAATGGCAACAGTAGCTCTTGGCATTATTCTAAAGCATCACCTCTGTTAACATTTAATATACACAGCAACGTCATGAGGTTATGTCCCAAAGCTAGTAAATCAGAGAGCTGGGATTTACGTCCAGGCAGTTTGGGTCTAGAGTTTGTGCTCTTAGACACATGCTACCCAAATTCTGTGAATTGGGAGGATATTCCAGAAGTAAAAATGGTTAAGTATTAGTATACATCATACTATAATATATTCCATTAATTCTAACCTACTATAGTATTTACATTCTGATGTGAGGAGGTAATCAGATTACTAAAGTTTGATCTGAGTCTTAAAGTGACACATCAGTTTTATTCAAAATTAAGAATTTTTGTGTTAATATGGAAATGTTATGCTTTTTAAATTTTCTGGTGAGAAATCGTTGTTTTACCTTTCGTTTTAGGTAACTCAGCAGTTGAAGGCTCGATTCTTACCAAGTCCAGTTGTTATTAAGAAGCGTATTGAAGGACTTATTGAGAGAGAATACTTGGCACGAACACCTGAGGATCGCAAAGTATACACATATGTAGCATAAAATGCGTTCAAAAATTTGATTTATTCTTGGACTGTATTCTTCGCATGGACTGGGAAGTTCTTTTAAATCATTAAATATTAAGACGACCATCTCTTCTATTAAATTACAGTACATGTTCTAGACCATTCAGATCAAGCCTTTACTCCTTTGAGAGTTTTCAACATCAATTGATTGAGCTTCAGGCTTTACAACGTTTATCCCTGTAGAGATCATCTTTACAGTTCCTCGGGAAAATGTGAATGTGCTGCGTTTTGTTTTCAATACTGTATGAAAACAGGAAAAAATAAAACAAAATTTAGAAAATACAAGCTCATTAAAATAAAATTGTTGGATTTCATTTCCCCAGGTCTTTCAGTGTTGATGTAAATGTGTTTTTGTAGTGTTGCTTAGCACTTTGGCATTGTATAAGTTGGGTAACAAAAATGGTAAAGGAAATGACCCGATTCCCAATTATCTTGCTATGCTTAAGGCATTTCTTTAGCTAGTCTTGTTTAATTTAAAGGTTTGATAAATATACAACGACCCAAGCATACAATTTGAGCATGCTTTATTCTACTACCACTTGCACTTATAATCTTATAGCCTTATGACCAGGAACCTTTGTTTTGGGCTCAATACACACCTTGATTTGGTTTTTCCCTATTGTAATTTGAGATTTCCCAAATTAAGTCTTATAATGATTAGGTTTTGTTCTGCATTATCTCTAGAGAAAAAGAATATTTTAGTATGTATAAATTATTGTACAATTTTTTGCTGTTGTACTCACTGCTGATAGTGGATTGTATAGGGCAGTGTTTTTATTTCATTTATTGTTGACAAAAATAAATGAATTTAGCATACACATACCCACTAATTCAAGTATGTTAGAGCACAACATTGGCAGCTGGTTGTATTTAAGTCAGCCCCTCTGAAAAGCACATATAGTCTACACTTTGTTTATAAAATATCGTAGGTTCCCCCCTCTTAAATATATATATTTTGGTGAAGCTGAGGTGCATGTTAATTTTCTGTTTCGAAATGCATTCTAAAGATGCAATAAATATGATTACCTTGATATTTTTAACAAGATCTTCAGTTCTTGCAGCTAACTGTGTTTTGGAAAGTGATTAAGCAATATTTTTCAAACCTGATGATTCTTGGATATTTAGCTATTGTCCTCCAAAGAGTCATCGATTCATGTTTTTAAAGATGTGCTTTGTGCTGAAGATTCGTGTCGGTTATCCTGTGCTTCCAACTTCCACCAATGTTTTTTACCTGATGGATCTGCCAAGAATTATAGTTTGCTTTATTTTTAATAACTTCAGAGTATTTTTATCTTCCATTTAATTTTGTCTCATTTTGTTTTAATAAGACATTGTTTCAGATATGTAATTGGGGCAAACCACTATAGATTCTATTGGATAGAAAAATGAAATGTTACTAATAATTTAAAATAACCGACCCTTCATTGACTACCAGTACTGTTGGTACATTTATTAGAATGTATGTCTCAGAAGATGGTTTCTGTTTAAATTTATGGTCAAGTTACAACTGAATTCTAATATGGATTAAAAACTCCACATAAATCTTTTTCCCCCATGCGTCTTGGGTTATAATTTTCCTTGTAGACTTGCAGATAAGCTCTTACTGCATTTAATTTTGCCTTCATTTGTATTCTAGAATTATAAACCTTATGCTCTTAGTCTCTACATTTCCCACTTTACCATGATGCAATTAAGATACAAATGAAAACTATCATGAACATTATTCTCAGGATACTTTCACCATACTTGAGCGATGGTAGGTCAGGAGTAACATAGAAAGCTGAAGGATTTCGCTTCTGATTCTTTACATAATTGGAATTTCTGTAACAGAAATATATAGGAAGATACTAGTATTTAAGGTTTCAGAATATTGCTCTCAATTCCCAATCAAGTGATATGTAACACCTTGGGGATTATTAGAATAACTCATTGCCAGGTTAATAAATATGAAGCTTGTAAAAACTTTATTTGAAATTGAAATGAGACATTAAAAGAAAAATTTAAGCACTAGTTTAAAGTATTAAAAGTTGTAAAGTTAAATTTATGTCATTATCTCAAGTGTGGACATACCAGTGAAATCTAGAATTTAGAGACATGTCCATTGGGAGGCACAGGTTTGATATTTACGCTTCTAAATGTTTTATATTGCAACACATTTCTGAATTGCAGTTGAGTTGAATGGTGGAGAATGCAACCATTTGTACTCAGTTGCATTTCAGTCAGTTGCAGTTTAGTTGAATGATCGGAGAATGATGCTGCATTGAAAAACAAAATTGAATCACCTAACATGCTTGTGTGTTTTAGGTCCTGAGTATTATGTAAGCTCATAATAATGCATTTTGATGTTGCTTTCTTTTCAGCAAGAAGTCATTCATGTTCTTTTTCTCAGTTTTTCTTAATGTCTTAATTTCAGAGACTAATGCATACTAACCATTTATTTAATCCTGTTGATGTGAATAAATTTTGGTGACTTATACTTGAAGAATTTTAAGGAGGGTGGATATGTAGTTTTCCAACTGCAAAATGATGTAATCTTTGTTCACTTGTTTAATTGTAATTCTCTGATATCCTCAAATCCAGGACAGTGTTTACTTTGAATTGTTATATAGTTATATTATTTAAAGATTGAAAATTCATTGCAGTTAGGGAACAGCCTCACAAATAAAATGTGGTTGTCATTGCAAGGATTCTTTATGTCAATGAATTTTAAAAGGGGATGGGGAAGGATGCGTTAGAATCACCTGTGCCGCATTGTAAACAGACATGTTCCATTCCCAAACCCCTAAGATGCTGATATGCCTTCTCAGTACGAACTCTTCTTATGGTAAAGCACTGTTGATCTGTTCCCCCAGTAACTTAATGAAACTATCAAATTTCAATACTCAGATGAGAAAGTACAGTCCAAGTAATACCTAAAATTGTATGTAAGAATTCTTGCAATGTGGGGATAATTGTAATTGCTAACTCTCAAAATTCTTTCTGCAGTTGCAATACTTAAATTCCTCAGCACAATGTCTGGCATGTGGTGGGTGTAGGCGCTCAGTAAATCTCAGATGAATGTGCCTAATGATCACTAAATGTCTTGAAAGAAAGTCCTAAAAGAATCAAATGATAAAATCTGTACTGCATTTTTGGGAGTATGACTAATATTTGATTGCATAAGGATTATATTTTTATAAATGGAAATTATTTCATGTTTGGTTTTCAACTAACTAAAAAGTTGAAAATGTAAAGCAACCGCTGGCTTCTTCCAGATGGTATTAAATGCTGATTTTAAAGCTGTTTGAGTTATAACATCTTATGAAAGAAAATATTCAGACTTAGTGATAGAAAAACTCATTCAAGATGCCTCTCATAGTTACTGGGGTCCAGGAATTTGGGCCCAATTCTGTCTGATTTTGAAAATTGTGCTTTTAATGAGTGTTAATGTGTCCCCAGTTTTGGCAGACTCTGATCAGAACTATCAATTGAATTTGGATCTGAAAGTAAATTTTCTTGGTGAGTATTTTGGTGAAAGCTTGTTTTGATCAATTAGAAAATATACCCTGGAGGATTTGATATTGTGGAACTTTTATAGATCCTAACCAAAAGAAAATTTTTGTGATATTGTCTGTGCATATTGGTGTATACAGTATGTAGGAATTTTGTTTATAGAACTGATGTTAGATATCAATATCTGTAGAATGAATTTTAACACATTTCCTATATGATGCTGTTCTCTGTATTAAAAGGTATCCACTAGAATGATTTTTTTAATGAAATAGAATTGTAAGTCGGAAGAGACAGAAAACGTACCACAAGGGACATGGCATCAGGTGGGTGAGGACAAAATCTGTGTTCTGTTCCAGTGCAGCCTTAGCAATAGGCAACCAGTATGTATGAGTATAATGTAGAGAGGTTCTGCCCAAAACCTATGCAACGTCTACATCTGAATGGAAGAGGAGGAAAGAAGGGAATGCCCTTTCAATCTAAAGTTTGCCTGCAAAGCAATTTTGCAATACTAAGGAAAGCATTCTTAACTATTTTTTGACCAAAATTAGTATTATCCAAATTTCCAATAAGGCATTCATATTCACCAAACTGACTTGAACTGATTAAAAATAATGCAATCCATTCTCAAAGAAGCGAAGGGTTGTACTCATGAAGGTCGTACAAGAATGTGCTACAGACTAAACTATTCCAAAAGAGGAGTGGCAAGTGCTTTGGTGTTTTAAAACCAGAATTTCCTAGGGAGGCTTCAAAACAAACCTGATGCCTCTTGTAGATTTGATTTTGTAGGGCTGAGGCGATCTTTGTGCAGTTGCATTTGGGAACCGTTGCTTTAGATTATAAGTTATAATAAAGCATATAAACTCCCAATTTTACTAATTAGATGAGAACATTCATCTTATGTGGTGGAAATTGTGAGATCTTTAACATCTTCCATGCACTTACTATGCCTCAGCTGGTTAAGGCAACAGTTAGTCAAGTCGAGATTTAATTAAAAGTGGGGCATTAACTTCATGCTACTCATGGTCACAGATCACAGTGACAATCACAACCAACCAATTGTCGGTGATCCTAATTGGGGGAGAATCCGTAATAGTGTCCTCAGAGTCAAAGGGCAGCCTGTGGTCTTACCGTTTTCATTAGGCACTTCTACTGGGAAAAATAGAATTTAGAAACTAACTATTCACAGCTCAGGGACCTCTGACTGGTTTGTATGAATTTAGCTAACAACTAAAAGTGATTCTAAGGAAGACGAGTGTCTGAACAGCGTGGGACTATTTTTTCCCCCCTTTAGAACTTTTGGTTGTGAAGCTAAATTTAGTGAGATCTGGGTGACAAAAGTTAGTCTATGCTGCCAACTCTGCCAGGTAAACGGTAATTGTAGTGTGGACTATGAGTGTAACCTAACAGGAGTGAAGTGTTTCCAGTGGAGTTCAGTCTTCGGTGTCATGATCACTTAATCTGACAAATGATTCGCTTAAGACCATGATACAACTCCCTAATACTCAAACCTGACTTTTATTATTCAGTAATAGGCTTTCATAGAAACACCCGTATTCTCTACCAGTAATTAAGCAAAATACATGCTTTTAATTTTATTCTCTTGAAAATGAAATTGAGAGTCATAAAAATAGTTCCTCCAAATTGGTGCATAGATTAAGATCTAAGTGTACAAGGAAACCCTTGGCTCCTCAACAAGAGAACTAATTCTCAAGGTTGGTGAAGCAGGGTGAAGGTTAGCTCAAAGAGGTGCACTTTGGAGATTTCTCAGTAATTATTGCTCTTCTCACAATCCTGGCCACAGTGACTGCTGCTTCAACCCAAGTGTGGATGCACAGCCCATTAATGTTTACTTTTCTTTATAACTTTTGCTTCTCCACAGGCCCAGCTATGAATCCAGTGGTAAGTCTGAGTGACAAAGGCCATGACTGCTTCTGAGGGAGACGTTTCCCTCAATAGCTTCCAGAAGATTTGGAGCTTGGATTTACCAAAGGAGCAGCAGACAGCATGCTTTCATTGTACCAGCGTTTAGCATGATATCTGTTAGCAAGTTCTCCAATCGAACTTCATTCCATCTTATTAATGGCAGCATTCATTTATGAGACAATGTAGGGCCCACCCTTCTGTATAGCTAATAGCCCTGAGCTGTTGATTAGCCTTATCACATCATGCTCATCAACTGAACTTACTGTCTAAAAACTGATTTATACACTAAACCAGTTCATACTGTTCTTCCCTCTCCTTTGAACTAGTGTAATGTAACTTCTTGAACTATGATGCTTAATTTGTTATGAACTTCCTGCAGTCCTTGCTTAAATGTTCCATTTTTTCCTGCTTAATTTTTTGCAACCACTATGACCAAAAAGTGAGTTATTAAAGGTTCCATAAGTCACAATGTTGAAATCACTTGTGTGTACATTTTGCACATATAATTATGTGTATACATGTGTGTGTGTGCAAATTTGCATAAGCATGATGAGTGACATTAGTTCTTAAAAGTGGATAGATTGGTAATTTCTGCAATATATTACATATATAGTTTAAGTGGCACATCACAGTAATAAAATAAGTTTAAACCTGTTTTATTTCACTACATTCACTAAGAGATAGTGTTTTATTAGATATCAGTAAAATTCTGATGGGCAAAAATGTACACATACATGCAAGCCTACATAGATGGAGCTCTAGGAAATGTGTTGACTGAGACAAAGTTGTATTTATAAATTAATTTCCCATGGTTATGTGTGTTATCAGATATGTAAGTAATTCCTTTGGTAAAAAATACTAGAAATGCATAAACATAACGATGTCTACATATGGTATACAAAAATGTTACATTTATTTTAAACAGCCAAATATTTTTATGACATTTTTCATAATTTATGATGTCATTTTTCTGCAGTTGTGTTTACACATGTTGGTACCTTTTAGAAAAGAGGTTAGTGGATATGTCACCCAATATGTCTCTGAGACCGGCTGGATGCAAGGCAGTTGTTCAAGTTCCTTCTGTGCCTCCCAGTCCAGCAGAGCGATGCCTCTCCTCAGTGAGCTTGCCGCTAACAGCCTCCTTTCTTCTCTGCTAGAGATGGAAACAAAGTAACTGCAGGGCACAATCACTAGAAGGAAGGGAGGAATGAAGGGCCTAGCTTTGTGAAAGTTTGTTGTACAATTCTATAATACATCATTTGTACACTGTATTGTGTGTTCACCACCCAAGATGTCTCCTTCCATCACAATTTATCCCCTCTTTACCCTCTTCTACCCCCCGTACCCCTATTTCCATCTGGTAATCACCATACTGTTGTATGTGTCAGAGTTTTTTGTTTTTGTTTCTTAATCCCTTTTTACCCAGCCTCCCAACCCCCTTCCCCCTCTGACAGCTGTCAGTCTGTTTTCTGTATGTGCCTGTTTCTATTTTGTTAGTTTATTTTGTTCATTAGATTCCACATCTAAGTGAGATCATATGGTATTTGTTTTTCTTTACTGACTTATTTCACTTAGCATAATACTCATTAGTCACAAAAGGTAAGCTTTCCTTTTTTTTTCTTTTACTGCTGAATAGTATTCCATTATGTAAATGTGCCACAGCTTTTTTTATCCATTCATCTACTGTTGGGCACTTGGGCAGCTTCCAAATCTTGGCTATTGTAAATAATGCTGCAATGAACATAGGGGTGCATATATTCTTTCCAATTAGTGTTTTGGATTTCTTCAGATATATTCCCAGAAGTGGAATCATTGGTTCATAAGGCAGTTCCTTTTTTAATTTTTTGCTTTCCACCATGGCTGCACCAATTCCCATTCCCATCAACATTGTAGGAATCTATACTAATAAAAGAGTAATAAGCTAATTAGACCAGGCATCTGCTGGACATCTTTCGGACATCCTTCGGGACAAAGGCACAGTGGCAGGGGCCCAAGGCAGAGGCAGTTACGGGCGATCAGGCCAGGAGGGGAGAGCAGTTAGGGGGCAATCAGGCTGGCAGACAGGCGGTTAGGAGTGATCAGGTCAGCAGGCAGAGGTGGTTAGGCGCAATCAGGCCAGCAGGCAGAGGTCGTTAGGGGCAATCAGGCAGGCAGGCAGGCAAGCAGTTAGGAGCCAGCAGTCCGGATTGTGAGAGAGATGTCTGACTGCGGTTTAGGCCTAATCATGCAGGGATCAGGCCTAAACAGGCAGTCAGATATCCCCCTAGGGGTCCTGGTTTGGAGAGGGTGCTGGCTGGGCTGAGAGACCCCCCGCCCTGCATGAATTTTGTGCACCGGGCCTCTAGTCTTTAAATAAGATTCCCAGGTGAGAGGCTCTGCTTTTAAAACAATTCTCAACTCTTTTACAACCCACTTCCTGGGTGGTGGGAAAACTTAAATTTTGGTTCAATTTAAGACTTCAATTTGGTTTAAAACAATTACTTATACAAGGCTATAAGTAATTGGGCTCAGTTTATGGGGGGCTAACTGCAGTCTTGTGGTTCCTAATCCCCTTGTTCCTTTCTAACATGATATCTGGAACTCAGGGTGGGGCCAACAGGGCATAGGTAGTGCCTGATTTCAAGTTGATCCTTGGATGTCACTTGAATCTGCTGAGAGGTGGTGGGTCTCAACCTATTCTGGGCATCTTGCCAGTGTCTGCCTCTGGCCTCTGGAGGTGATGACTTCATAGTTGATTCTTCCCAGGCTTTGTCTGAGCCTAGCTGCCCCTCCCTCTTGCCTCATCCTCCTCCCTTTGATTTTCACTAAAGCTGAGACCTTCACCAACATATTGGTGAATTGTGGAGCTAAAGCTCCATCCCAGCTTTAGCTCCACAATCCACCCAGAGCCTTTGCCCATCCCTGCCTGTCAGCTCAGCATCCTCCACCCTCTGCATTTGAACAAGATAGATTGGGCCTCAGACTGACATCCACCCGCTGCACACCTACACTGCCCTCCCTCGTTACACCTGCACCTCAGGCTCCTTCCACAGTCCCAATGGGAATAGAGGCCTCAGCAGCAGCACAAGTTTCCCTCACCAAGCCAAGGCTCCCAGAGAAATGGACACCCGGTGACTTCCTCCTACCCCAGTGATGGTGAACCTTTTGAGCTCAGCATGTCAGCATTTTAAAAAACCCTAACTTAACTCTGGTGCCGTGTCACATATAGAAATTTTTTGATATTTGCAACCATAGTAAAACAAAGATTTATATTTTTGATATTTATTTTATATATTTAAATGCCATTTAACAAAGAAAAATCAACCAAAAAAATGAGTTTGCGTGTCACCTCTGACACGCGTGTCATAGGTTCGCCATCACTGTCCTACCCTGTTAGTTTCCCCTGGCCTCTTCATCTTGTCCTTCCAACCATCCCCCAGGACCAGAATGGACAAACTCCTCCTACTCCCTCGGGTTAATATCTTCCCCATTCTTGATTCCACCTTGGCTAAACCCTATGACAGACATTATTTTTTATGAACTTTGGGAGCATTACTGCTTTTTTTTTTTTTTTTTTTTTGCCTAGCATTTGATATATTAAGTAGAAGCGAAGGAATTTAGACATTTGTTTTCAACTGACTTTCAAACATATTTGCCTATTGTCTTCCTGAAAAATGCCATTTAAATGTCAGAAGCTGAAAACTCTTTGTTAATCATTTCTTTTTCTATAAATGAATTTTAATAATTCTCATTTTCCAACATCTCTTGATAGCAGATGAACACCTTGGACTCATATTTGGAAAGGCAAAAGAGAAAACAGAAACTTTATGGTTATGTCGTTTTCACAAGGTAGTTAGGAAGTTTACAGGTGGTAGAAATAATTTTTAATATAGGAGTGGCATAATATGAAAAAAATTAGTAAAATTTTTAGTTTACTCTCACTATTGGTCAATAAAACAAGATAAAATATTAATAAGTAAAAAGATTTTTTAAATCCCTTTTGGAAACTTAAGACTGCTTATAAATAACTCCTGTCCCAAAGGAAATCAAAACTGAAATTACAAGTTCCTTAGAATTGAATGACAATGGGAGTATTAGATATCAATAACTATGGAATCTGGCCACAGTCATATGCTAAGGGAAATTCAGGATTCAATATTTTATTAATAAAAGACTAAGCATTGAATTCAAACACATAGTAAAAATTACCACAAAACAAATCAAAAGATCATTTTTAAAAAATTAATTGATAAGCAAAAGAACATAGAAATCATGGATCAAACCAAGAGTTTGACCTTGGGAAGGAAGAATGATTAATCACAGATACATTTTTAGCAAAACAAACTGGTTCTCAAGTTCATCTGAAAGAATAAATAGAGACCATTAAAGATATCAGATTGGACACTCTTATTTAACCTCCACTTACTCCTGAAATCCTACGAAAATGAAAGTAAGCGTGTTTTTTTTATAGTTTGGTTTTGCATAAATCCTCAAGGCCCTAGAGGGCAGGAGAACGTTAGGATCTGCAGACCAAATGGGTACTGACTCCTGACAGCAGGTCCTAGAAGGCTGAGCCCTAGCCAGGCCATGGGGAAGAGGCATCCTTCACAGAAGAGAAGCTGCAGATTTTCTCCAATGACACAATAACAGAAACATGGTGCGAAAATAGAGGGAATGATGGTGGGGACTGGAAATTTGTGACTGAACTTGGTAGATAATAGAAGCCACTGATATTTCAAAGGGAGACATCAGACAGATGCTGGAAAATGAATTAGATAATTTTAAATCAGAAAAAAAGATTAAATGCCCTTTGACAATTAAAATTAATTAAAATGTTCTTAGTAGAAATGTAACTTGGGGTTTTCCAAAGAATTTGAACAAAGAATTTGGTCTAGAATGCTACTGCCCTTCTACTCTTACACAATTCACTCTTACTCTCTTCAATTGTGCTCTTTAGTCAAAAGCATAGCATTTTGAGATTAGTTTCTGAGTTTACGTTTTTAAAACTTTAAGATGACTGCATTAAAAAGCACAGAAAAAATAAAAATTTGTATCACATTTAATATTTTAACTCAATAATGTTTCAAATAATATCTAGAACAATGTTGTTTTGTTTTGTTTTACCTTAAAACACAGAAATAATATATGAATGCACTTGAGAATATTTTCCCTGCATTGGGCTTTGTCAACAAATGTGTCACTTTAATTTACAAATGTAGCCCATTATAGAATGATTACCACATTTTTAGAAAGTAAGAGTGAATCATGGAAAGAAGCTTTGGGTGTGACCTCAGGACAGACAGACAGGCTTGCTTAACCTTTTTGTGTGTGACGTAGTCTGAAAGGTCAGGCCAAGTTGATTGGCCCAATCAAACACCCACTCTAGGTTGTACCTGTGTGTGTTTTACCAACTTTAAAAACAAAACATTGGGTTTATATGCCTTGGCTGGAGCCTGCATTCTCCAGTTTTATCCTGGTTGGCACCATGATCTGTTGTCATATACAGCATTCAGACACATTTATGTAACCTGTCTGGCCTCTGAAGGCATTTGAGTCTGTGACTCATGGAATAAGATCTATTTCAACTCCAAAAATTGTAATAAATAGGCACTTGCTGAATCCACCAGGGGTCAGCACACCAAGCATTACCACTCTGATAGCAATATAAGTGGAGCCAAGAAAAAAAGTGAGAAAGCTTAGAAAAGAAAAATGCCTTTTGCAACTTGTATATGCCCATGATTAATTTTTCCCCCTTTCAGGCAAGTTGCCATATTTGCTTGCTTTGTACAGCTTTGATCCTTTCCTCCAAGGACCAGGAACTCAGTAACTATTAACTCTGCTTTCTAGTCAAGATGACTCCATTAGCTAATCTTTTTTTCTTTTTTAATATATTTGTATTGATTGCAGAGAGGAAGGAAGAGGGAGAGAGAGAGAGAGAGAAACATCAATGATGAGAGAGAATCATTGATTGGCTGCCTCCTGCACGCCCCCTACTGGGGATTGAGTCCGCAACCTGGGCATGTGCCCTTGACCAGAATCAAATCTGGGACCCTTCAGTCCACAGGCCGATGCTCTATCCACTGAGCCAAACCGGGTAGGGCACAATTAGCTAATCTTTTAACTCAGCCCCCTGGCTGCAAACCCATAGCAAAAAATGATAAGCCATAAAAAGGGAAAACCATTAAAAAAGGATCTGGATCAAAAATGAAATAAATTATTTTATGGACTAGAAATGAGCAGAAATGCAATGCTATGAACAGAGCTAAAACCACACAAAGACCCTCACTAAAATGATCATTAAAGAATGTCCTTCACTAGGAATGAAAAGGAGCCTAGAGAAAAGGAATGGGCTACAAAAAATGTATGTGTGTGTGTTGGGGGGGGGGGGGGCGCGGCAAGGAGCAGGGAAATTGATCAAGTGTGAGCAAATGATTTGTACCCATTAACTGTAAAAACAATTCTCAATGTTTGTTTGGTCTCAAGAAGTGCAAAACTAAAACCATAGATAATAACTTGAAGAGAAAACTCAATGGGCAGTTAGTGTGTTAAAGGCTTTTTTTTTTTTTTGCTAGTGTTTTTCAGAACAAAAAATTACTAAGCATTTTCGAATGTTTAGAAAAATGTATAGTCTAATATGTATGTTAAAAACTAAAGATAAGCAGTCAAAAAATGACACTATCAATAGTTTTTTAGTCATAAAGGGAGAAAGTACAGAAAGCTGTCCTAGTTCAAGAGAATGCAGGAAAGGAGGAAGCAGAGAAACAAAGACAAATAGAAGTTAACAGAAAATCAAAACAAAAAGAGTAAACATTTTTTTAACTGGTAAATAATCAAAAATTAAATATTCGCTATAAAAATAAGAGGTTATATGATTAAATTGAACTTTTAAAATCTAGGCAGAGTCTTCTTACAGAAGATATACATAAAATAAAACCATCCTGCTAGACTAAATCAAAAGGGATGGTCAAGCTTGTCCCACACAAATTATACAAATAATTATTCTAAGAATAGCAATATCAATTTCATACAAAATGTAATTTATGGTAAAAACATTTTATAGATAAAGAAGAAAAGAACTTAGTAATAAAAGAAAAATATAATATTCATGAATAGATGTACCTAAAAGTAGCCATGAAATTTACAAAGCAAATATTACATAAGAAAAATTCACAAACGAACAATAATATAAGGGGATTTTAGCACATCTCTACAGGGATACTGATTGGTTACATAATTTTTAAAAATATATAAGAATATAGAAATAAAAAATAAAATCAACAAATTTGATGTAATGGATTATTTTCAAAAAGATCTTGAAGAATGAACAACATAATAGGTAATAGGGTCTATAAAATTTAAAAAATACATAACACCACATTCATTCTCTGGCTATAAAAAATAGCAAAATAAATATGAAAGTACTAATTAATAAATAACATGCGCACACATTTGGAAACCATAATGCTCCCCTTAATAATTTATGAATTAACTTTAAAAGAGATCACAATGAAATTGCATCATTTAAGACCAGAATAATAAACTTATTACATATCAAAATTTGTGGGATGCAGCAAAAGCAATTATTAGAAACACATCTTGTAGGCATAAATGTTGTTTTGAAAAAGAAATTTTGAAAACAGATGAATAAAGCACTCTACTCAAGTTAGCAAGAGAACAGAGTGAATATAAAAAGAGTAGAAGGAAGGGATTTTAAAGAATAGGAAGAGCCCTGGCTAGTTTGGTTCAGTGGATAGAGCGACGGCCTGCGTACTGAAGGGTCCCAGGTTCGATTCCGGTCAAGGGCACATGCCCGGGTTGTGGGCCCAATCCCCAGTAGGAGGCATGCAGGAGGCAGCCGATTGATGATTCTCTCTTATCATTGATGTTTCTATTTCTCTCTCCCTCTCCCTTCCTCTCTGAAATTAATTTTTTAAAAAATTTAAAAAAAAGAATAGGAGGAGAAAGTAATAAAGTATAAAAGAAACAGTGTCAATGAAATAGACTAGTTTTTTGACTGAACTGAGAAAAAAAATAAAAGAAAGAAAAGACATGTCCACACACACAAACAAGATTAGGAATAAAGAAAGATATATCTATAGCTTTAGTGGAGATTTTAAAAACCACATATGAACATTAAAAACTTGAACAAACCAATAGCTATGGCAGAAATTACATTAATACTCAAAAGGTTCTGGCATTCTCTCCACCTTTTCTGAAAAAAACCAAACAAGATGATTTTACAGTGTGTGGAGTTCAGGGCTTCAGCAAACTTTCAAGGAGCATTCATTCTTTCTTCAACTGTTTCAGAGAAGAAAAAAGAAAGGAGAGAAGTTCATTACCCAGCTACTTTTATGAGGCTGATATAACCTTGGTACCAAGCAAGACGAGCACAGTACAAGAACAGAAAGTCATAGACAAATGTCACGTATGATTTAGATGCAAAAAATTTTAATTAAAATACAAGCAAATTGAATTCAGAATTATATATATACATATATATTGAAGAGACCCAAGTGGAAACTTGCATGCCTTTTTGACTTGGCCTCCTAAGCCACACCCCGCTGTTTGCACAGCAGTTCTGTGCTCCAGGGCACCTAAGAGCAGGAGGCAAGGGCCAATGGGGGCTTTGGGAGGCTGGCTACCACATCCAAGTTCCCCCTTTTGGAAGGTAAAGAACTACATACATAGCACATCCGCACATAAACGTGTTACTGTGAAGTGTTCACTTTTTTTCAAGTCCATATTTATCGAATCCCTATCTGTTTGCCATGGAACCCTTTTATGTACCTAACGTCTACTGATTCCTGCGTGATGCACTTTGGAAATGCGGTTTGCAGCTGTCTAGTAAGGGAGCATGGACGAACCCGGTGTTCACAGCACCTTAGAAATCAGACGCCCCTTGTTAGAACTGTCTTCCTTTTGAACGTGTTGAGTGTGGGAAGTGTAAGGGAACATCTGATTTGGTTCTTGGGACTCAGCGGTGAAAGTGGTCCAGAGTCCCTTTCTGTTCAGGTGCAGGGCTCGTGGCTTTGAAAGTCAAAGGGGATACTTCTCTCTAGCGCCCAGGTCAGCCATCTGTCTGGAGGGATTGCTGGGGATGCCTAACAGGGGCTTCTGGAAACGACTTCGCCCAATGCCTTCCGGTTCTCCTTTGCCATCTCTGTCGCTCGGACAGTCTTACAGTGGTTCTCAACCTTCTGGCCCTTTAAATACAGCTCCTCATGTTGTGACCCAACCATAAAATTATTTCCGTTGCTGCTTCATAACTGTAATGTTGCCATTGTTATGAATCGAAATGTAAATATCTGATATGCAGGATGGTCTTAGGCGACCCCTGTGAAAGGGTCGTTCGACCGCCAAAGGGGTCGCGACCCACAGGTTGAGAACCGCTGAAGGTCTCAGCGCTTTGAAAGACAAACTGGGTGGTCCTTCCTTCACCACTTGATGTCACTGAGAAAATTAACAACCCCGTTGCGCCGGCGCTTCCTTTTATATGGTGAGATAACCAAGATTTATCCTCAGGAAACATGTAACCCACAAATTAGCGCTCTCGGATGTGGTGCACGTTTGACTTGAGGTCATCGCAGGATGACAGCTTTCAGGCTCTCATTGACACCCCCCTCCCCTCCGGAAAGACTTCCCGGGTGGGGTTTAGGGGCATAGTCTAAGGATAAGGGGATATCTCTGGTCAAACCTGCGAAAGCAAATGGGAGGAAGGGCTGAAAACCTGAACTTCAAAAATAGACTTGAAATAAACTTTCATGGTTTAAACACATTCTGAAGCGATTTTTGTTTAGGAGAACCCTAGTCTGCCCCAAGTGCTAGGGGGAAACAACGAGAATGCTGGTGGCCACGCTGGACCTGGTGGGAGTGGGGATGGGTGGGAGGGAAGGGCGGCAGGAGCCGGGGTGTGGCGTCATCCGCTGGGACAGACCCTGAGGGGAGAGGGGAGGCGTCAGGAGACAGCAGAGACCAGCCTGGCGGGTCAGGTTTGCAGCCGGGGCTGGGTCCTGCCGCGCCGCGAAGAGATGGGGCTGTGCGCCCTGACGCAGGCGAGCCCAAGGCCCTGCGGCTGTGGATGGCTGGGACCAAGGGCCGAATGGAAAAAAGAACAGCGAAATCTGGAGCCCCTGCACGTTGCAGTGGACTTTGCTTTTCAGAGGGGAGGTGGATGCTGTGAACTGCAGGATAGTTCAAGGTTTGCCACGAGAGGGGAAATGGATGCTTCTATACGCACTTCTCACACTCAAAGCCGGTGGAGGTGGAGAGAGAGAGAGAGAGAGAGAGAGAGAGAGAGGCCCCGCTCATCTGCAGGAGAGGAGCGTCACCGCCTAAGTGGCGTGAGATGGGGGAGAGGTGCTACACGTGTTCATTCAGAAAAGAATCATTTTGAAAAGGAGAAACGCCGGCCGAATGAGAACACTCAACTCAACCCAGAGGCAAAGCGGGTTTCATCCTTCCTGCTCCGGGTCCCCAGGCAGCTCCCCGGGAGTGGCCCCGATTGTAGGTGTGGCTCGGGGCGAGGGCGCCGGCCCGGGGGCCCGGGAGCCTCAGGAGGTGACGGCGCTGGGCTCAGGGATCTGGGCGTAGCGGAGTGGCGTGGGTTCCAGTTCGGAGCGGACCGGCCAGACCTGCTCCAGCGAGACCGAGGGAAGTGTAGAGCGACTGTGGGACCGCCCGGGAGCGCATCCCGCCAGTCCTTTTGTTCATCGGCGGCGCTCCACGTGGCGGTCGTGGAGGGCGCTGCGGAGACCCGAGCCTGGGTGGGGCGGGAAGCCGAGAGCTGGGTCCTGCCAGTAGACAGACTGGTGTGGGGGCACCTGACCCGCTGCGTTCCGGGGCCTGGTCTGGGCGAGGGGATGCGGATGCCCGGGATAGTGGTGGGGGTTTGGCCCGGCTGCGTCTCGGATCCCGGCGAGCGGGATTGGAGGGGGTAGAGGGGAGTCCGTTTCTTTTTCTTCCCTCCCTCACTGGCTCTGGCTTTGTCTCGTTGTCCAAGTTATTCTGGGTCCTGAATCCTGGCGCCCTGACTCTCTTTGGCTTCCCATTTTGAGTTCCTCTGAGCTCCATCTCCCCTGAGCTCAAATCTCGCTATCCTGGCCCTCCCCCATCGTACACAGCACACAGGGGTCACTTGGCACTTTACACAAACACACACACACACACACACACACACACACACGAAGTCCTGCCCTAACCCCGCCCTGACCCCTTCCCCATGCCCATCATGCAAAGATCCAGTAGCAGGCTTAGCGACCAGGTTCCCTAAGTGGTTCTCAAACTGGGCCCCATGATCACCCAGGCTCCACCATCTCCTTTGGTGGGAGTTTGTGGAAATCCACTCTTTGGCCCATCCTTATTTTCACCCTAACGGTTATGAGTGTTTTCTCCCGGAACTGAAACGTTTTCCCCTTCTTTCCTCTGTTCTAAAAGGTGAGTGGTGACACCAGCACAATCGTTGGAGGATAAGTTAGAGGTTGGGTGGGTGGCTGGCTGGGTGAGGACCACCAGATCCTGAATGAGAGGCCTGTGGGGCGGAGAACTACCTGACTGGAACAGACTGGGCAGTGACGGCAGGATCCAGGGGGACGTTCCTCCTCCCCCTTTTAGGACTAGGACTTGGGTTGTCAGGTGTAAAGGCCACACTTACTACAGTTACTTCTGTAATGTTGACCCGATAAAAAGAAAATTTCAAATGGCGACTTTACCATTTGCTTGACAGATTTATACCTTAGAGAATAATGGCTCAAGTTAGAGGGTCCTGCCACCAGACAACCTCACTAACTTTGAGGAGTAGGAAGTAAACAGTAAGAGTGAGAAATAGCTCCATTCATCAGCAGGGTTCAAAAGAGCGGTTAAGGAGCTACGAATGCCAAATAGAGCAGGCCTCCAACAAGCAACAATGCAGAGTCATTGTCACAGCTTTAAGCTGGGGAATATTGGACACAACAAAAACAAAAATATGGGCAGAAAGCAAAGCATTGGGTTGAACGGAGGAGTGAAAAAAGGCAATTATGGGCAAACCCAGTTCAAGAATTACTACTTTAATGGATTGGGTAGTGTTTTCAATCCAAAGATGGGAAATGTTGATGGCTTAAATAATGAGTCATATAGCTCGGCCAGTGTGGCCCAGTTGTTGAGCATCAACCTATGAACCAGGAGGTTACGGTTTGATCCCCGGTCAGGGCACATGCCCGGGCTGCGAGCTCCATCCCCAGTGGGGGTGTGCAGGAGGCAGCCAATCAATGACTCTCTCATCATCGATGTTTCTGTCTCTTCCTTTCTCTGAAATCAATAAAAAGATTTTTTTTTTTTAAAAAGAATACTTGAAAAGTTTACAGATTATAGAATAAAAAAGCTGATAAAACTCTGTAACCAAATTTATGATCGATTAAACAAAATGATCAGAAAGGAACGCATAGTCAGGACTTCACAGAGTCACAGCACCCATTTCGATATTGGGTGTTTCCCAATTTTTCTTGTCATTCTCAAGGTCAGTATCTAGCCTTCCTAGGGTGCAAAGGTGCTTTGAAATGTGAGAGAAAAATAGAAGCTATTCTCCCTGCCCCTGGGGATCTTTACATTCCAGGGGGTGTTGGGGAGAAGGGAAAATAATGAAGTAGTAAGTACATTAATATTGATCTCATTCTGTACACAAGGGCCTTACAATTGGATTTACATTACAAAGGCTGAATTTACATTATAAAGTCCTTTAAGGATTTTATAACTAAATCCTCTTAGGCAAAGGCTTGTAAAGGCTTGCCTTGACTAACTTTATACAGCATCCTGATTCCACATAAAACCCAGTGAACTTGACAATGATGTTTGGAGTAAATCTGAAAGGACTTGGTAGATGGGAGGGCATGGTGCTGGTGGGGGGGGGGTGCAGCAAGGTGGGGTGTAGGGACAAAAGTTTACACGAGATGTGAAAGTGGAGAGAGGTAGGTATGCTGTGGTCAACAGTAGAGTTAGTTCTATAACTAGGGGACTGGTGGGTCGCAGTGCTGATGTGGAGGTGGGAGGGTGAGGAACTGGTGCTGGGGATAGGAATTGTTAGCGTAGGCAGCTAGGAGTTAGCGGAAGAGAAGGGAGCTAGACTGGCTAAGCCTAATTGAGTCTAGAAGTTACTCTTAATCAGACTTAAGTCTGGAAGTTACAGCTTCAGACACCCCAGGGGATAGCCATAGCTGAATCTCTGCCAAAAGGACAGAGACTGAGCTGGACCAAGCTTTGGCACAGACTGAACTGAACCACGAAAGCCTCCGATTCCCTGCCCATGCCAGGCCAAAGGCACAGAATTTTTGGACCCAGGCCCTTCTGGGCTTGTGGAGGACAAGGCTGGACTCCTTCCACAGCAGAAGGGAGCTGAGTCACCTGGTCGTGAATGAGACCCCGGACACCTGGGGACAGACCTTTATTTCTACTCCAATAAATCCTACCACTACACCCCACCCTCCTATACTTGGGCCCCCGAGATGCTTTTCTTGCAACTCCGTGGAAGAGCCCCATTTCCACTGGCAACAGAGTCAGCTCACGAATCAAAAGAGGGCAGGGGTAGGGAGGAATGGGCTGCTTTGAAAGAACCTTAAAGCCCTGGGCAGGAATTTTCTCACGATTCGAGGAGCAAAAGGGAAAAAGAATGACAAGTTCAAAAGGAAGTCAGCGTGTCTTCTTCAGTGGCAGCTCCAGAATTTGCAGTGTAGGTGGCGGCCACCTCCTTCCGGACACCTGAGTATTTGTCTGGGTGCTCCTGTGTGGGCCAAACATACTAATTTTAGAGTGCTTACGTATTTGGAGTAGCTCACTCTAGATTAAAGAAATAACAGCTGCTAAAGCATGACTTCTCCCAACGACCTCTGGTTTTATTTAGATTGTTTTGATTGCAAAAAATGAGTTTTTATTATAAAGATGTTAGGAAAACTAGGGCCTTAGATTCCTTCCACAGAAACCAGCAGCCCTTGCAGAGACCTTAACAGAATCCTGGAAGCAGGTTCCTGCAGGGATCCTTTATCATTTCCCCTTATGGTGACCTGTCTTTCTGCTCCGTTCCCAGTTGCGGCTGCTTACCAAGGCTCTGTCTTCCTTCTGGGGTATCTTTGACATCAACTCTGGGTCTCCAATTTCCCCATTCACATCTCCCTGGAAAGAATACCCAACTGGTCCAACTTAGTCTCCCTGAGACCAGGAGCAGAGTTTTGCTCCTCAAAAGTTGCAGGGAGGAATTCATCCCAGGAGACTGTGCTGCAGAACTGGCTGGGGCTGCTTCTCAAAGCGGGGTCTGCAGGGCGCACCTCCATGGGAGGGACTGGGTCTTCCCCAGGACATAGACTGTTTTCTCCTGGGAGAGCGAGGGAGCTCAGATCAGGAGCCCGAGGTCTGGGGAAGGTGCTCAGGTTACCCGTTGAATGTGTGGATAGGAAAAGAGCCTCAGAGGGTTTGAGAAACAACCTCTTTTTCAAAAACAATCTCCCTTTACAACAGTACTGGCAAGTCAGTCAGCTCTCTTTGGAAGCAACAATAGCAACAACAGCTCACTTTGATGGGAGTGTTCATTCCCTGGCAGGAACAGGTACAGCGCTAAGCACTTCTCTGACTGAAGAACCACATACGTAACTATTCACTACTCCTCAGCGTGGTGAGGTAAACACTCTGCGTGTAACTAGCCACATTTTGCAGATGGATCATCTATTTTTATGTAACAAATCATCCCAAAACTTAGTCGACTTCACCATCATTTTATTTGCTCAGATCTGGTGGGTCAGATTCAGGTAGGGCTCAGCAGGTCAGCACCTCTCTGCTCTAGAGGTTAGGGGTCACGGCTAAGCTGGCTGGGACACGCTGAGACTGGCTGGGTCTCTCTCTTTTTATTGGGGTTACTTCATAGGGGCTGGAAAATCCAAGATGGTCTCACTCACGTGTCTGGGGCCTTCGTCTAGTTGTTGGCTGCAGGCTTGGGTTCCCCTCTGGGTGGCCACCCTCTCTGTCTCTCCATGGCCTCTCATCCTTGGGTAGGATGACCTTCCCTTCTTTATATGGTTGCTGGCTTCCAAAAGAACAAACAGGAAAGCTGCAAAGTCTCGTAAGGGAAAGGTCTGAAGTCACATGGCATCACTTGGTCACTTTCTCTAGGGCAAAGCAAGTCACAGGGTCAGCCCAGATTCAGGGAGTGGGGGGGGATGGAGCCCCGTGTGCATGCAGGATAGAGGCGTGTTGGCGGTCATTTTTGCAGACCATCTACCAGGGGCTGTGAGCTCAGTGAGAATGGCAGAGCCACCTTTTTAATTGAGACTGACACTCAAGTCCGTGCTTGAAACTACCTTAAGTTTCTGGTAACAGCCCAGTCAGTATTGGACTTTTGTATTTATTAGAAATGTTTTCTATTTAGCTGAAAGCTGTTCCCTTTTCTGGGGTGGTGACCTGAGTTTAAGCTCTTTAAACCGTCTTACTGTTATGAAATTCACTATTTTTTCTTTTCAAAGATTACTGATAATGGTTCAGACAAAGACTTCAGTGGTTGTCAACTGATGGTCATTGGCTCCAATTCAACGCCAACAGGCATCCCCAATTGGGGGTGCAGTGAAGACAGAAACTTTATTCGGTGCAAACAGCTCAATAGTGAAGCAGCACACCCGGCTGTGAGGCTGCCTCGGGCCAGCCCTCTCTTCAGCTTGGCAGCTCTGCTCTGCTCCGCTCTGCTTTGCAAGGGTCTGCAGACATCTTGGGTTTTAGTTCTAGCCAGGGGAAGGCAGTCTTCAGTCTTCAAATGGAAAGTGCACTCTCTGAACCAGAGGGGAGCTGGCTTACATGGACAGAAGTACCCGCCCCTGGTGTCTGATTGATCTGTCCTCATGCAAATGAGGACACCAAGCTTGATTGGCCCAAAGGCACTGTTCTGATAGGTCAGAATAGAGCCCCTCTAACTGGTCAGAGCTGTGCAGCTCTGATTAAATAGGGAAACCTCAGTCCTATTGGCTGAAATAGGATTCCAGGAAACCTTTATAAGGGCTGGCTCAGATGGCAGAAACACAGTGCAGGCAGGCAGTTCAGTGCAGGCCTCTCTCCAAAGAGCAGTTTGGGTGAGAATGGTTGCAAGGCTCTGCTCTTTTTTTTTTTCTTAGCCCCGTTAGCCACCAGAAGGCCTTCATAGTAGGTATCTCTTTTCTTTTCCCCTCAGGGTTCACATGGTAAAGGACATATACGCCTTCCTGCTGTGAAGCAGTCCAGCTCTTGGTGGTCACAGGCAGTGGAGAATGTCACAAAATTCACCTTGAAAACCTTTAAATTATCCTCTCTCCCCACCTGTCTCACATGAACTGGTGATTCTTAAAGCAGCAAGTATTATTTTTCCTCTTATCTCTCATCCTTTAAAATATGCTTCGGTCCAACTATTTACCTTTTTTCTACCTGGATTCAGTTGACGAACTATCATCCAAGCAGGACATTGTACAGGGTTACGCCTTCCTCGTTTTTGTTAAATATAGATCATCTGAGCAACACGAAAGCCTGACCATCAGAACGCTCACCAGCAGGCCCCAGAGCTTGTGTTTTTCTGGTCAGCTGAATATTTAGCTCTAGTCATTTCTGCTCCTTTGGGGAAATCTTAGAAAATGCATTTATTGAATTTCCTGCTTTTGTAATTGCAGTATGTGAAACACATCTGAATTTTGGCTCGTGAAAAGCTCCCTGCTCGGTGTCAGCTTTCTGGACATTGTTTTAGCAGGGCCGAGTGCCTGAGCTAAACACAGAGGCCCCAGAGAGTGACTTTGTTGAGGAAGTTTGAGGGTTTTGCTATAACTTTCTTTTATTTTCTGATAAAGTTAAAGCCAGCTCCTCTCTTCAAAAAATACTACGTACTTGGAGATTTTACTATAAACTTAAGTACTTCTAACCAAATGAAGGGAAACCGTTTTGCCATTTAAGAGTGGGGCATTTGCTCTTGTTTTATCTGACTCTGCAAGAGGAAATCAGTAATTAGTTTGGGATTGGTCAGCATCAGCACGGAACCCCACTTCTTCCTAAAAGGAAGGCCTGAACAATAGGGGCTATGAACTTTTATTGGACTATTATTATAATAAATAGGCATGTCTGTCCAGACACATTCTTTTCTGAACTTCCATTTCTGTTACACATGCTATCGCTCACACATTTCCGCATCAAGCTCCTGATGCCCTTTGAAATGTAAGATTTGCATATTTAACTATAAAAGTAGTTGTAGGACTGGGTGATATTTGTCTTTGACTGGATATGATTTAAGCTTGAAGAAGAGTTATTTGGTCTGTATTTTCAAAAGAAACCCCTACCAAAGCAGTGATGTTATTTGTCCAACCAAGTATGGTTTACAGAGTAAAAATTCCTGTGTATCCCACTGCATCACTGCTAAGGGAGCTTAGGGCTGAGCATCAGTCTGAGGAGTTAGCAGAGGAACCCTGGGCATGAGGGGATCATGGCAAGACCATAACTGATCATCAGTGTTGGACACAGATGATGAATAGCAGTGGACCCACCTCTGTGACATTCAGAGGTGGCCAGCCCGAGATGGCCCTGGGAGAGAGGGAGCAGGAAGAATACTATCCTGCCTTCACCGTCATGCAGTGTTCAGACCCCCTCATTGGCCAAACAACAAGATGACATAAGGTGGGCGGCCAGTCTTGGGATGGAGAAGGGTGGAAGGTCAGAGGAACAAATGGAAGCGTCTGGCATGGTCAGGTCAAGGGAGCTGGATTGAGAGTAGCTGAGCAGCAAGGCCAGGCTGGGCCTGGAGACAAGTAAGCCATAGAACTAGAATATGGGACACTAGGACCATCCCAGGAAATCCAGCCCAGGGCATATCTGTGGCCCCTTTGGGCACCATACACCACTTAAGTTTTCTTCCCTCAGTTTTAGGACTCAGAGGATGGACAGTGAAACAAACTCACACTTGGCCGATCAACAGGGCTCCCTGTCACAGAACCGCAGCCTGCACCTCATGGTGCTTTCTGTTACTTGGTAAAAATGTATTTGTCAGATTTTTTCAGCTGTCATGTGCATGTTGACAAGGTGGCCGATTTATGACCTGGAGACCATTTAGAAAGGCCTGTCTGAGAGGAAGAGAGAGAGAGAGAGAGAGAGAGAGAGAGAGAAGAGGACAAGATAGAGACAGAATGGGAAGAGAGAGAGAGAGAGACAGTGAATGAATGAGTGACGCTACTCTGAACGGTGTGTCTTCCACCCATGCTTGCATCTCAAACTTATAGTTCAAAGCAGCCCTGATGAGAGAGAGAGAGAGAGAGAGAGAGAGAGAATGAGAATGAACGGACAGGCTGGACATGAGATGGTATAGTCAGAGCTTGGCTGAGGTCCTAAACAAAGTACCCACACATCATGTTTCTTGTCAGTACCTCATCCCTCCTCAGACCCTTGACGCTAGACTGCTGACCAAGAGAGAACAGGACAGTTTGGTGAACGTGCTGAAGAATAAGAGTGTGGAGATACTGGCTGTGTTTCCAGATTTCTCATGGACCCTCAAGACAATGACATTGGCCATCTTTGGGTAACAGCCTCTTTTTTTATGCCCCCTGTGCAGTTTTATTATGCCTGCCTGCTACCTGCTGCCCA
Source organism: Myotis yumanensis (assembly GCF_028538775.1). NCBI lineage: Eukaryota > Metazoa > Chordata > Mammalia > Chiroptera > Vespertilionidae > Myotis > Myotis yumanensis. The sequence continues at coordinate 25,875,610 of NW_027223759.1, read as the reverse complement.
GGAGCACCTGAAAAAGAGGTCTTTTTGAATTCTGAGTGGCTCTGAAATTCTGTTAGTGTAGGTAGCCACTTGTTATAAATAAAGGAAGGTAGCAAATGGAATCAGACATCAAACCTAATTAACTAGGGAGCTGAGTTGGACATTAAGCCTCATTTACTTGGAAGTCACAGCATTCATAGGCTCCCAAGAGGCAGCCACATCTTCCACTGAGGGGACCTAATCCCCATTGTGGGCAGGAAGAATCAACCACCCGTCCTGAGGCAGGATACCCAGGGAGAAATAAAAACAGCAGGGGGATGCCTTTGCCAGGCGCATGCGCAGTAGGAGCCAAGATGACAACCATAGAGGTAAGGAGTCTAGCCTGGGTGAAGGATCAGATTGGATGAGGGCATGAAATCCCAGAGAGTCTAAGAAAGAGACTGGATAGGGGGAGGGCCCAGCACAAGCCCACAAAGGATTAGGAAAGAGATTGGTTAGTTGGAAAGAAAGCTGGCCTTTTCCCAAATCTGAGGCAATATAATCAGAGTTTAACAAAGGACCCTCTCAGTAGCAAGCATTCACCCATTCATTGGCCCATGCACAGGTGTCCTCTCTCTGTGGCAGCCACGGGCCTGAGCACAGCCAGGAACAGACACTGAGCTGGACTAAGCTTTGGCATGGACTGAACGGAACCACGAAAGCTTTGGATGCCCTGCTGATGCTGGGCCAATGGCACAGAATTTCTGGACCCTGGTCCTGCTGGGCTTGGTGAAGACAAAGGCTGAGCTTCTTCCCCAGCAGGACGGAGCTGAGCCACCTGGTTGTGAATGAGACACCAGACGCCTGGGGAAAGGCTATTGTGTTTGCTCCAGCTTCAAAAAATCTTACCATGCACCTCATCCTCCCATGTGTGGGTCCCCAGTGCTTTTCTTGATACTCTGTGGAAAACCTCATTTCCACCGGCAGCAATTCCATCCATTCATTTGTGAAAATTAAAATTAACATGAGATGAGACTTCTTTTTTTTTTGGTGGGATTTGTGGAGAATCTTTTTCATTTGCTGACCATCAGTTATTTCCTTGCCGGCCTGCTCCAATCAGATGATACATGGAACCTGTACCCCAAACTATGTTTCTGGTCTCCTTGAGTTTTGCTCTGGCCATAGGAGGCTCAACACCAATTCCTAGGTCAGTGCTTTCTCCTAGAATATGTTCTTCCTTTAAAGAATTTTGGCTTCTCCTTTCACTCCAATGTTGTCACTATTTCAGTTTATGTCTTTTATAGTAAGAACACGCAAAACTGGTGTTGATGGATAAATAAATGTAAATAGGATAGGACAGATTATTTAATCTGAGATGTAAATAACACACTTGGTGGCTCTAATGTTACCTGTCAAGTAAAGTCAGAAAACTAAATCATTAGAGAGTATTTATCAAGGAATATTGTAGCAAGTCATGATCCTGGCTAATTAGACTGGTTCCCACACAGCATGGGATATGCTTTGACTGGCCTTTAGCACCATCATGACTGTATATTTCTTTCTGGCATTCAGATTTAATTTATGAATTCCTTCATAAGATGTATTTTTTTGTTTATTTTCTGAGTACCTCACTAGAATGAGGCTGGGGGGGGCGGGTGGGAGGTGGACAAGAATTTCTCTCTGTTTTATTCACATCTATATCCTCACCACCTAGAACACATAATAGGTGCCCAATATATAGTCACTGAATGAATGATTGATGCTACTCTGAAATGTGTGTCTTCCACCCATGCTTGCATCCCAAACTCACAGGTTCAAAGCTGCCCTGACCCAACCTGCTCCTTGACCAGGTAAATGGCATCACTGTCCACTTGGCTGTTCAAGCCAGAAACCTGGAGTATCTTCATTAGTCCCCTGCCCTCATCCACTACATCCAGTTTACTCCAAGCTTTGTTGGTCTTCTACCTCCCAAATAATTTTTTTCCCCCCAAAAAATAATTTCACTTAATTTTCACCATCTCTGACCCCAACCCATTCTTTTTATAGCAGTTGGTGTCAAAACCATAAATCAGATTATATCATTCATTTAAAAGCCTTTACTGGCATCTATACATGGGGTAAAATTGAATAGAACGACACATGCATACCAATGAATGAATGTGTATAAAAGTCAGTAAAGCTGAATAAGGTCTGTGATCTAGTTACCTGTGTTGCGCCAATGTCAGTCTCCTGATATTGATATTGTAGTACCTTTCTATAAGATGCTATCATTGTTGGAAGTTGGGTTAAAGGGACAGGAGAATCTATGTAGTATTTCTGCAACTTCCTGTGAGTTTATAATTAGTTAAGAATAAAGTTTAAAAAACTTGCTTAAGAATAAAGAGAATCATTGTTTTCCACTGCAGCAAATCCAACTCTAATCACAGTCTGGCTGCAGAAATCATTGATTGCTGTGATTTTTGTCAACCCTCTTTCCAACTGCACCCATGTTATTTTCCTGTCGGTTACTCTTCCTTGGCTACACTGGATTCCTGGCAGATCTTAAAACTAGGACATTTGCACATGCTGTCCCATCTGCCTAGAATGTTATCCCCATGGTGGTTCTTCCTCATCATTCAGGGAAGCCTTTTCTGAACCTAACACCTATATTGGACCCCTACTTGGCTCTTTTCCTTTAATAGAATTGTTTGTGATCTAGTAAATGTATTGTTTGCAATGAGTGTTTGCCTAATATTCATTGGAACATACAGCCTAGTGAGAGAACATGAACAGGTCATGTCTATTTTATATACTACTGTATCCGTGTACCCTAGCACAGTGCTTGGCCTGTAATTGATGTTCACCAAATATTCACCGATAAAAAGACAGAGCAAAGAAACATGCTTTCGGATCCCAGAAAATGGGGATGTCAGTGTCAAAAGGAGCTTGAAGAAAAAGTTTCATACAAGGATTTGTTAAAATATGAATTAACAACGAGTATCTGGTTTGGTAAATGTTGTTTGTGTGTGTTTTCAAAATATGAATGTATATAATGGATATGCACAATTCCATTTTAAGTTTTATCAACTTTGAGATTTGACAAATTATTTTAAAACCAATTGCAGGAACTACTGGAAGGTCTAACATTTTAAATCCCCACCCCCAATAAAGTTTAAATTTATTTTGACTCATTTTACCTAATATTTTTGTGCAAGATAAAAAAGTAGGTACTGCATTAAAATTACTTGTTTAAAAATATATAATATTTATTGTTTTCTTCTAATTAAAGTTCTGATTAGATAATTTGGAAAATACAAAAAGATAAAAATGAAAAGAAATACAGTGGGGCCTTGACTTACGAATTTAATTTGTTCCGAGACCGAGCTCGTTAAGGAGCTCATTAACTCAAATTACTCTGTCAACTCAATGCAAAAAATTGGCCGAGAGACAGCTGGTATCTCAAAAAACTTCTTAGTCGGGACATTCGTAAGTCTTCCACTGTACCACAGTTATCCCATGATCCAGAGATCACACTGTTCACACTTATATTTTCTCACTGTTCTTTTTATGAATATTTCTTTACCAAGGTTAGAAACATACTATATGTAAAATACTAGACCCTGGCTTTAAAAACTTAACATTAACATGAACAGTTTTACATCAGTAGGTATTATTTGAAAGAAGCTTTTCAAATACTAGGACCATGATTTATTTCACAATGCTCTATTATATAGATGCACTTCCATTTATTTGTATTTTACTCAAAATGTAGGCTATTTTATCCACTCTCACAAATTTTCAAAGTAATGACTCTCTCTGTCCACAAACATTTGCCAGAGTTTCTAATAACATTTATTTAGAATAGCTATTCAGAAGCAGAATTACTGAGTGAAAAGGTATTCACGTTTTTCAAGGTCCTGATAATCTATGGCTCAATTGTTTTCCAGAAGAGCTGCATTGCCATGCTGTTCCTCTATTTCCAAGACCCTTTGGCATTTTACTTTATGGGAATTGGTATAACAGGCCTATTTAGATCTCTTCCAAGAGATGTATTACTAACGTACCAGAAGGGCCTCCCTCTGGGGTGGTCTTGTATAAAAAATGATCTCAATGTGCTGAGGCCCAAAGGCAGTATTAGCCCAAGTATCCTGCTCATTTGCTTCCTCATTATTCTAGGGAGAAATATTAGTATTCAAGTCTGGTTTCCTGAGCTTTAAGTTGGAGAGAAAAGTAGAGGAAGTGGGTTAATTTAAATTCCCAGAGCATACCTGTGCATCAGTGAAAAGTTATAATTTTTGAATAGATACCTCTATTTCAGCTAGTCCCAAGGTACCTGAGGAATTTAGGGCATGATTAAAAGAGCTAAAAAGAAGCAGTGTCAAAAGACCCAGAAAATCTAGTGTGTCCAGACTGAGAGCAGGATTGCAGGCTTTTGAATTCTGCCAACTCATTCATAGACACACATCCTGCCAGATTTGGGCTACTGGGTAAACGTCTTTGGAAGAGAGCATTTGACATTGACGATCAAATTTTTTCGAAGCTGAAAGAGCATGAATGATTGCAATGACAATAGACTGACAAGTTTTCTGGAAAATAGTTATTTTTATTCTTTATGAGGTAGGACACGACTGCTCTGAATGAAATAGATATTTTGGGTTCTTCCATATGCTTCTCAAATATTTAGATTCAAAACTGTGTTGACTGAACACAGTGAGGATTTTTTCACAGTTTTGATTGTGTTGATTAATAACAAGTCAACAAGCCCTAGCTCATTTGGCTCATTGGATAGAGCATCGGCCTGCAGACTGAAGGGTCCCGGGTTTGATTCTGATCAAGGGCATCAGGTTGTGGGCTTGATCCCTAGTAGGGGGCGTGTAGGAAGCTGCCAATGACATTCTCTCATCATTGATGTTTCTATCTCTCTCTCCCTCTCCCTTCTTCTCTGAAATAAAAAAAAAAAAACATTAAAAAATTTAACTAACAAGTCAACAAGGTGTTTGTGTGCATGCACATGTGTGTGTGTGTGCGTGCTGCTAATGTAGAATTATATTCTGTAGATCACAGAATCCAATATGTTCCAGGAACTCCAGAACAACAAAGCTTGGCATGACTATGCCTATCTTCAAAGCAGCAGTTCCAGTGAAGTTGAATTCCTTTAGCTCCGTATTTCCTGTTGTTCCGGAGCCTAGCTTGCTCGAGCAGATATGAATCACTGTGCATGTGTCACGCTCTCCTTTGAAGTTATGCTAGGGTGTTAACTAATTACTAGGCAAATGGACAATTATTTCTAAGAGTTTTTTTTAAGCATGTTTGTTGATACCATGGCTAGGCTATTTATCTTTTAAAGCAGTTTCTGAGTCTCTGTAAAAGCAAACCTAAAATTAATAGAGATGGTACAGCAGGGTGCAGTGATGTTAGCTCTTTTGGTAAGAATGTGGTGCTAATGAGGGCACGATCCCCTGAAGATCAGAAAAACAATTCCATTGATACCAACAGAGAATTCTCACTTTCACCAGCTATTTCAAACTTGAGGCCATCTATCCTGAGAGAAACTGTGTCAATGGGAGAAGATGTTCAGCGCAAACTTATTCCCACCCATGGTTCCCCTCCTGGCGATGAGTAGTCATCACTGTCACCCTTAAATATATGACTCTCTTCTTAGTTAATACACAACAGGAAATGTGCTTCATTATCTATTCCTGGCTTTACTTTGCAAAAGTAGGCATCAACTGCCAAAGCTAACACTTGAGAGGCATTGGCTGTGCTCACAGGAGGGAGGAAGTGCAAGGCAACCTGGGATCCTGCAGGAAGCCCTGGCTGTGCCAGTTTCAACACGCCTCCTGGGCCTGGTTCTCACTACATCACAATCGCTCAGGAAATATTCACGGGTGAAGTGAAGAACAATGAAGCCTGCCCTTCCAAACCACATCTGCCTGTCCCTCACCTCCCATCCCACCCAGAGCTGGCCAAACCTCTAAGTGGGGTGAAGGGGCTAAAAAAGACTTTCTCTGATCATTTCTTTAGCACTTTAAAAGTATATCTTCTAATTTATCAGAAGAACTTCACTTCATCTGTTTTCCTCCACCCTTTTTTCCATCGTGTGTATTGTAACAGCTTAGAACTCTGTGGTCCTAGACTGTCATGCAGTCAAAGCCAAGTGCTGTTAAAGGCATTTGTAAGATTAAATATATTGCTATAAAATTATGTCTTTAGAATGTTAGTAATATTCACTTTCAAAGGATCCTAACTAATACCTAAATGCAAAGTATTCCACTTCCTTTAAGGAATATAAAATATAGTTCCTACGGTTATAGCTAGAAATAGATGAGCATGATTAATCAAGGGATGTCATACAGACTGGCTAGTCTATCCCCTAAAGAAATCTTTAGGTCTCTTTGCTTTGAGTGACTGAAAAGTATAGTAGAAACTAATTAGCTAATATTTAATTTAAATATTTTAAAGTTACTATAATATCATGACATTTCTCCCATAAACAAGACAACACATCTTTAATTAAGGACATTTTCCTACCTAACCACAGTACCGTTATCACACTTAACAATATTAGTAATTATTCCTTAGTTATATCTAATACTCATCATATTTTCCAAATTTCCTCAATTATCCCTAAAAGTCATTTATAATTGGTTTAATAGGATCAGTCAAGGTCAGCAAAGTACATTTGGTTATGTCTCTTAAATTTATTTTAATCTAGAACAGTCTCTGTCCTCTCCCCCAACCTCATTGAATTGATGAAGAAGTATCCATTATTTTATAACAATTAATCTCATTTTGTTAATTGCTAACCAGGAAGGCAACCACAATGGGCCAAATTGTCTTGCCAAGTTAATAAAATCAGGTATCTTCATCCCATGATTGATACTTTTAATCTGGAGTTTACTGATATTTAACCTCAAGAGCAAAGAAAGCAAAAAAACAAACCAAACCTTGACTTTGACTTGCCTGTGATTGTCCATGTAGTAACTCTACGGCAGCATCCCTGCGACTCAGTTCCGTGACTGCGTTTCACTGATTTGGTGCCCAGTTACTGTGAATGTCCACTGTGATTTCCTTCTACCTGCCCTTGATTCTCAAGACAATTTTCAGCCAGACAGCAATCTTTCCCTGTGGGGTGCCTTTTGGAAAGTATGTAATCCCCTACAAGCTCTGTAAAGTATCTCCCTGGTAAGGAGACTATGTTAAGTGGGAAGATGTTTACTGAATTTCCCTTTCACTGTTACATCTGGCCTTTGTCTCCACCCTTTTCTCATACAAAAGGAAAGCCCCGTGACAGAATGACATTTTGTACTAGTATTCCCTCCAGTAACCAGTAGCCTAAATCTTACAGTGCAGATGTATTAGAGTTGAGGGGAAAGGGTCCTTCATTCATAATGAAAAAACATTGTCACTTAAAATGTGACTCCTACAGGAAGCATTTAGAAAATGGTTACCACTGGTTAACGAATATAGCTTAGCAGTGGTTCTCAACCTTCCTAAAGCCTCGACCCTTTAATAAAGTTCCTCATGTTGTGGTGACCCCCAACCATAAAATTATTTTCATTGCTACTTCATAACTGTAATTTTGCTACTGTTGTGAATCGAAATGTAAATATCTGATATGCAGGATGTATTTTCATTGTTACAAATTGAACATAATTAAAGCATAGTGATTAATCACAAAAACAATATGTAATTATATATGTGTTTCCCGATAGTCTTAGGCGACCCCTGTGAAAGGGTGGTTCGACCCCCAAAGGGGTCGCGACCCACAAGTTGAGAACCGCTGGCTTAGAGGTTATCTTTCCTTAAACCTGTGGGCCAACGTGCATCTGTCAGACATGAGGCAACCCACCCATCTTCCTTAGTCTCATATTCTCTATCTAAAGAGCCATGAGATTGGACTAGATGTATAAGGTCCCATCTAGCTATTGAGCTCAATGACTTAATCACGTTCAGAGCAACTCCAATTTTCTCATTTTGACTCTTGTCTCATCCCATAAGTAACCTCGTCCAACAGGCATTTGCCTTTGTGTGTGTTGGGAGCCTCTGTAATGGTTTGGGAACCATGAGTCAAGAGGTCCTTGTTCTTAAGCTTTTAAGTATGACTTTGCTAAAGAGGTAATTTCGTGTCTAGGTTTATATGCTATAGGTTTCCCACAAATAGAAACTACTCCCTTTTTAATTAAGACCAGTGTGTCCAAATCCATTTCTGTTAAAATGTGTGCCTATTATAAGGTTGTGTGGAACTGGTTGGATAAAAAAAAAATATGGAGCAAGCATATATACTAATACTGAATAGAAGAGCAGAAAAATGAATGCACAGTGCACTAAAAAAATGCATTATTGAGCATGTACCTTGTATAAGGTACATGCGAACTCATTTTCTCACTAATCCCCACAGCGATCAAGGATAGAGCCAGCTGTTTTGGAAATGAGCAAAAATACTTAACTTTGTGCATAATTCTAACCTTGTCTTCTCCTTCCTCAGAACAATGTTCTTCTGATGTTGGAATTCAACTTTTTACATGCAAATTTGAGCAATATTATTGTTTATACTTAGATGTGATTCAGGAGCAGTCCTCCTTTTTCTCATGTTATCCTACAGAATAGATATCACAGTCAAATTTAAAAGAGTTTTCAGAAGAATTCATATTTGGAGAAAAATTCAGCCACCAAATATTTGTACTAGGTAGCCATAGAAACTGCAACCTCAACTGGTGTCTCATAAAAAAAGTTATTTTATGAAGTCCAATAAACCAAAATTCCGGTCTCGTGTTTTAAAAACAGGGTGGTTATTAATGTGCATATTTCTATCTTCTATTTTTAGTCTGGTCAACTTGGTCTGCCTTTTACAGCAGCTGGGATGTAAATGCCCAGTGGGACTTGAGGCCCATTAGGAATAGACAACAGCTGACAGCGCACAGCGAGGCCCAGCTCTGCAGAGCCCACCAGCCCAGGCATGTTGGTTTCGGTCTGATTGCTTGTCAGCTTTATGCTGAGCGAGCTTTAATGATTTAAATGTTGGCATGGGAAGCGGTGCTTCTTGGCATGAAAATATCCATCTCTATTTGTAACCTACGTGGTAATTAAGGCCAGACTTTTTGAGGGGGCTTCATCTTTGCAGAGTTTGAGGCGTGACATTATATTATATGCCCATTTCTAGATTGTTTTTAAATGTGCACATTGTATGTTAGTAAAGTATTTAAAACTTGTTTATGGTTCCAGGTCCTAACAGGCTTAAAGATGTGTCACTTCATGAATGTAAGTCCTGATATTGGAAAGGTGTTTGCTGAAACCATGGTGAGAGTTTACATCTATGGGCCCTTTTGCAAACCCGGGCAGGGTTTTTGTTTTGGTTGTTTGTTATTTCATTAATTTACTTTTGGGTCATTTTTTAAACTTTTAGTGAGAAAAGATTGTGATTGCTTATTAATTGTGTTGACCTACAAACCAGATTGTGGACAAAATAGGTAACATTTTTATACCAGGGGAATAGAAAGCATGTGCATGTATCCAGTAGAAAATTGGTCATATATATTTAGCCACCAGGTAGCAGGCATTGTGCCAGTGGCATCATGGGAGTGTGTATACATGTGACCTCAGCCTTCCAGGAGCACACAGCTGTTTTCCTCAGTTCAGTGAATCCCAGATTTTCTGTAAAATATAAATGTAAATTATTGTAAATATAATTGTATATAAGTATATTTTAATATTTCATTATATAGAATATTTCATAAGTATAGACTTGATATAATTTAATTTATTGAATTATTTTAATATTTAATAAATATATACAAACTAAGTTTATATATTCATACATTATAATAATAATATATTCATATACAATTATATATAATAAAAGCATATTATTCTAATTAGACCAGATGTCCTTCCAGACGTCCTTCCTTCTGGACAAAGCTGCAGCGGGGCGGGGGCTGTGGCAGAGGCAGCAAAGACCTCCAGCTGCAGTGGCGGGTGGGGGCTGGGGCCAAAGCCCTTGCACGAATTTCATGCATCGGGCCTCTAGTTATATATAAATATGAGTATATATAGTTTTTGTATTCTAACTAACAAAAAACACATTTTCCAAATAGTGAAAGGTTATTGTGGCTTTACATGTCATAGATGTCATATGACTAGTTTCTATGCTTCCAGTTTTCTCCATCTGTTTCTCATCTGTAAAATGGGCATAATCATAGTACCTAATATAGCTCTGGTATGGTTACCATGAAGATTAGTTAGTTAATATACATCAATGTTTAGAACAGTGCCTGCCACAAAAGTATGTGCTCAATAAGTATCAGCAGTTATTATCACATGACCAGTGACTGGATTGGTTTCTTCTTTGGGTTGCTAGGAGCATTCTGCATTATATGACGTTTTTCCAGAACCCATATATCAAACACCTGTCAGCCAAACCTGCTGTTTTTGTAGAATTTCTTATCTTAGCCCAGTACCACTAGTTTCATAAGCCAGTCTTTCCTGCCACCATGCTCTTGCCTGCCACAGGGTCTTTGCATCACTGGCTCTTCTTCTTAGAAGATTTATCACTTTCCACATAACTTCTGCTCATTTTCAAAGATCACAGCTTCCTTCTGCTAAGAAGGCCTGTCTCACCCCCCTGAGTAAGTCAAACCCTATGTACCACCTGTCTGTAACTTTTAACATTGGTGCCATTTTACATTCCATTGAGTGATCATTTAATTACTGTCCATGTCACCCATCCTGACACGAGCTCCACGAGAACAGGGCAATATTAAATTTTCTTAGTCATGGTATCTGCAACATCCAGCCCAGTGCCTGAAATACATAGTAGGTGTTTCATAAACATCAGTTGAAAGAATGGATTGGAAGGCTGTAGTTCATGTATTATTTGAATTGGCTCATGTATCATTTATTATTTAATTATAAAAATAATATATGATATCCTATATAATAAAACCCTAATATGCAAATCAACCGAATGGCAGAAAAACCAGTAGCTATGACAGGCACTGACCACCAGAGGGCAAGCACTCAATGCAGGAGCTGCCCCCTGGTGGTCAGTGTATTCCCACAGGGGGAGTACCACTCAGCCAGAAGCTGGGCTCACAGCTGGTGAGTGCAACAGTGGGCCTAAGCTGGCAGTTGGACATTCCCCAGTGCTGCAAGAGAGTGCAGGCCGGGCTGAGGGGACCCCTCCCCGCCCAGTGCATGAATGTCATGCACTGGGCCTCTAGTTTGTAATAATAGTGCAGAAATATATGGAATGAGAAATGAAATTGCTCCTATACCTTATAAGCCCATCTCCCAGAGGTGTCTACTATTGACACACTATTGATAAAAACTTGGGTTATGTCCTCCCAGGATTTTTCCCATTTTGCCAGTCATGCACACATGCATAGATATAGTTCTTATAGAAAAATAGAATCATATGCCTTTGTTTTGTTTAACACCATACCGGAGTTATATTTATTTCTTGGTTGATATATAATAGATCTCCCTCATTAAAATGATTATGAAATACTTCATAAAGGTCTAAAAACAATACAGTGAGCACTCATGTACCCACTGCCCAGCTTATTAAATAAAGATAATGAATACATTGACCAGAGCCCCTCCCCAGAGCAGAGGTAACTCTTGAGTTGGGCATTTCACATTCCCATGCATTTATTGATTCTTTGACTCTTTAGGTCTATACCCATAACCAAAGGAAAGACTTCGTATATTCCAAATTTTATAAAAATGGCATGATTCTGTGCATTTTCTGCAACTTGTTTTTTTCCCCCCATTCAACTTTATGCTTAAATGAGATTCATTCAAACTGAAATGGGTAGTTCAGGTTCATTTATTTTTGTTGATGTAGCATAGTCTGCAAGAAGATATAATTAATTATCCATTCTTCTAACAATGTGCATTTAGGTGGTTCCCTCTCTACTCCCTCCACCCCCACTTTTCTTTTGTTCTTTCCATAACACAACTATAAAAGATTCTTGAATCTGCCTCATTTTGTGTGTATGTGAGAAAATTTCTCCAGAGAATATACCTGGGAGGGGAAATGCTGACATGTAGGGCACGCACATCTTCAACCTTATTAGAGAGTGTCGATCTACTTCTCTAATGTTCTTTCATTGCTGTTATAGCTACACAGTATCCTATTAAAATCATGTACACTAGTTTTTTTAATCTAGTGTTGTTAAAACAATATTAGGTGTAAAATCTTCCATGTTGAGATGATTATGCTAGTACAGCGCTTGAGAGCTTGGAAGGCTTCTGGAGTATTTTAGCTCATTGGATCCATGGCGAGAGTCAGGTCAGTTATTACCCTTGCTCCTTTTTTATCTTCAGTGAAGATGATGGAACTAAATTCCTTTCACAGTTACTGAGGTGGCTCAGGGGAGATCTGTGACTGGTCAGTGCCTGGGAAACGATGGTCACAGCAGAAGACCACAACAAAGAGCAGGAGGAAACAGGCCTTTTTGTGGCACCTGTGACAGTGCAGGGTATCAGCTCACAAGCTGCTCCTGGACGGCATTGTCCTGGAAAAGGGGGAAACAGATGGCCCATTAATAGGAACCTGATAGCATTGTTTGGGGTTGGGCAGGAGGTATCCTCTGGGGGACCAGGAGAGAAGCTTTCAGCTAAGAGCCACAGCAGCATGAAGGAGGAGCTTGCAGTGGCCACTTCCTCACGCCTCTGTCCTGGGAGGAGCCCAGAGAGGATGGGGGCGCATAGCTTCCATTGTTTGCCTGATGCTGTGTCTGCCAGAACGCCCCTGAGAAGCCAGGAGCTTTGACTCAAGGGTATAGGTGTGTGTGGTGGGGGGAGTGGGGGCGGGATATGGGTGGGAGTGGGAGAAGGGCTGCCATGGTGAAAGTTGAGGACAGGAATGACTTTGGGGTAGGAATGCCTAGGATGGGGAAACACTGTACCAGAGGTGTCTAGGGCATATGTAATGCCCACTCCTGGGTCTCCCTTTATCCTTTTTATGTGCTGGCTGTGTGTCCTGAGCTTGAACGGTTCTCACCTTAAGAGAGCTGCTTCTCTTAAGAGTGGTGGGGAAATGTGGTTTAAAACCAGAAATCCAGGCTCTGCCACTAACCAGCTCTGTGACAGTGGGAAAGTCCCTTAGCCTCCTGAGATTCTTATCCCATAAGAGAGGCCAAGATTCCTTTTTTGCTACAGGCCTGTCTAGTGCCTACTCTGCAGATACAGGGTTGTAGGGCTGCTGTCAGGAGTTGAAAATTAAGTATGAAACGATCCCATCTCAATGCTTTTTCTCTAGTTATGGCCTTAAGTTCTGTAATACCTAGTCCCTGGCGAGCAACTGAGTATCAAGGAAGCAGAGTGAAGGTTGCTTTGGAAACAAGGAAAAGGAAAACAGAGGTTTGATTGGCCCTGAGGTTCCTTCGGTGCTTCTGCTGTTTGCTTTACTGAGGAGGTAGAGTGAGTCACACACGTTGTTCTAAAACTGAGTGAAGATGACTGCGCAGCCAAGGCCACTTCCTGAAATCCTTGTAATCTACTACACAACGCCGACACAGGGTCAGGATGGCACAGGCACGCTCTGATTCTCCCTGGATGACACTTAGACATTGCTTGTCCTTTAAACTGGGCACCGCAGAGTCCCATCCTCTTACCTGTTCTGTCCTCCTCATGTAGTCTCCACCTGGCTCATCACATGCATTCCCATGGTTACCTGGAGACTCGTGACACCCCAGCCCAAGTTCTCCAGTCTGACGCTCCCCTCTAAGTTCCAGGTTAAGTGGCCACTAGACATCTCCAGTCAGATGTTCCACAGGCATCTGTACTCTACAGCCCAACTGCACCCCTCATCCTCACTCCCGGCTGTTCTCTTTCTCTATTTGGTGACTGATAGCAGCCTCACTAGGTTCCTATAATTACCACCCGGTGAGGCCTCCCGGATCCATCACTGCAGTTTCTGCTCACATCCAACCAGCTAGCATTGACTCTGACATTCCCTATATCACTGTGTTTGTGTTTTCCTCAAAGGATTACTTCCTTTTTTAAGCCAACTCTTCTGTGGTTCTGTTCCCTTTAGGGTGACTTGGGAGGCCTGGCTGCCTTTCCCACATCTTACCACCTTCCTTCTTCATTGTCTCCACCCTCCAGTCACCCTGTGGTGCAAGGGGGGTCACCGGCCCTACGCTCTTCTTCAGATGTGGCTTGTCCCCATCAGGTTTCTTTCCCTGGAGTCCCTCCTTCTTCCCCATCCTAAGCCCCTCACCTGGCTGCCTCCTTCCTCCTCACTTTCAGGATGTCACATAGTATCTCCTCTTCTGGAGGCTTCTTTGGCCCTCTCACCCAGGTCAGTGACTCTTCCTAGGAACCTTCATGGCATCCTGCAGCGACCTTTAGCACAGCACTGATGACATCAGTTCAGGTTGTCCTCTGAAGTGGGACGTGGGACATGGTGATGATCTATTCTCAGCTCCCAACACAGTGCCTCGCTCTCAACATCTGAGGCAAATAAACCCATTTTATAAAGAAAGAAAGAAACGCAAAGTTGTCTCAGGGTGGCAGTGGGACCCAGGGTTCTAATGCCTCCCATTGTATTTGTGAAGGCTGCAGCAGAGACAAATCCGCATGGATGTCCACGGGTTCCAATAAACCCTCAAAACTAGTTGATTGCTTAGATTTCCATGTACCATTTGTCACCAGCTCCTCCATTTTGCCCGAGGAGTTGACCAACCACCTGCGGTCCAGGAGCTGGCGACTCACAGGTACCTGAGCATCACTGCCGCGTTTAAGAAAAAGAAGGTAGAAAATTGAATGTCAGCTGTCCAGGTGCCGGGAGTCAAAGATGATAACTTGCCCACAGATGTCCGTGCCTTCAACAGAAGTAGCTTGTAGAACCAACGAGCTCCCGCCATGGAATCTGAGGCACAGCTCGGAATCTGGGCGTGTGGTGGGTGGAAGGGGGGAAGAGGGGTGGAGGCAGTTATTCTAAGGGTCCATATATCAGATTGTTCCTGGAGAAATCACTGCAGAGTCAGCCAGTCAGAAAGGAGACTGGTGGTACCCCCTTTCTCCCTGTCCTCCCTCCCTATTTCTTGGCACTTTGCCTGCCATCAGATTAATAAAATCTTTTTAATCCCGATAGGAATGACAACCTCATGAGGAAAAACTGGATGGAAGATTAAAACAACCTCAAGAAGTAAAAGATTTTCCTGTATACGGGCTTAAACACTTGCTTTGTACAAGAGGTTGTGAGTTAATATCTTTGTCTCAGGAGTGCAATTTTTCTCCTCAAATCTTTAGAGTAGTTTCCAGAATTGTAAAAGCTGTTTCCATAGCCACGTCTGAAGCTGACGGGGCCCAAGTACAGTCATCTCTATGAGGGATGAGAAAAGTATTGCCTTCAGATGCCAATGTGCAACATAAATTAAGATGTTAAAAAAACACACACAAAAATGCTTGAAAACAGTAATGCCTTAACAAAAACCTGTAATGATTTTTCCTATGCAAAAGGGTAGGACTTACAAAACAAATGATTGGAAGTATAGGTTAGATTTAGAAAAGAAATCTGAATAAAATAATTCCTTTCCATGGACAACAATATTTGATGTTAAGTTTGGTTATTATACTATTAAATGAATTTACGTACATAAAATGGAAGTTATACTTTTCATCACAAAAGTGCTTTTTAATTTAGAAAACATTAAGTCACTCTATGTTCCCTTATAGGTATTAATGCATTGCTTACATTAGGAATTATGTTTAGAAAAATGTGCTTGCCCATACCTTTTCAGAGCACAGCTTTCAGAATAGGAAATGATTTCCAAGTGGAAATTGAGAGAACATTAGGGTGGCTGTTGTGTTTAAATCTTGATATTCTTATTGAAGATTAGTCATTTGAAGATTCAACAGCCACAGAGTATCTGGGATCTGCCTGACCTCAACCAGAACTGGCTCTGTTATCCTTTCCTTAGCCTCAGGAAGAAAATCCAGGCCAGGACTTCCAGGGTCCAGAAAGGACCCTCCTCTCTGGTTCACAGGGGACCTCTCAGTTCCTCAGGTCAAATCTTCCCTCAGTCAATTCTTAGCTGTGAGACCGTGGGCAAGTTATTTAAATTTCTTTGTGTCTCTTCATCAGTAATTTAGAGATAACAGTCCCTTCTTCGTAGGTTTGCTGGAGGGTTAAATCATTGTATGTAGTCTTAGGACAGTTTGTGACTGGTGCCTAGCAGATCCTCAATAAATATGAACAATTCCTGTGTTATTATTGACATTGGAAAGCTCCCATGCTTTCTAAGGTATTGGCGTGACTAAGAGAGACTAAGTACATACACTCAGACTGTGCTGTAAAGCAAATTACTCAGTGAACAGTCAAAAGTATTTAGATAAAACATCTTGTCTTCAATGCCTTAGCATCAATTGTTAAAACACACACACACACACACACACACACACACACACACACAAACAATGGGGGGGGGGGGGAAATCCTGGCAAGGGGACAAGTTTGGAGAATTGTCTGAAAGCGGTCATTGTGTTCAGGTGGCCTGGCAGGCTACTGTAAACACGAGAGATAGCTGTGAGGAGGAAATCAGAGCCCATTGTGCGCCCATAAAATGGATGTCTTTTCAACTAAACAGATTGCTATCAGTCTAACAGAGGGACTCAGGTTCCTTTCTGCCGGGCCATTTCCTTTACTGAGTGTCTGTAAGAACCACCCAGGCGGGTGTTTCTCAGGACAGCAGGCTTTTAGGTCAAATAGAAAGCCTGGGAGTGCCTGAAAAAGCCTGACACAGGCGGGTAGTGACGCACGAGCTGGATGACATCACCCTCCCTGCTGCCGGTGGCGTGGAGGCTGTGGTGCCCAGATTTGTGCAGCCTCTCTCGCGTGGGAGCACCAGCAGCCAGGACCACAGGGAAGAGCTTTGTGCTGACGTAGCTGAAGGCTTCCCGGCTAAGAACCGCCCGCCCCTTCGTTCTTTTCAGAAGCTGGGCCATCCTCCACGCGTTATCATCCTCCCGCAATCCAGGATGGACAAGACCCAAGAGCCCCTGGCCATGACTGTCCACCTGCTGGCCAGCTCTGGGCAGGGTGCGCTCCTGCAGCAAGCTCTGGACCAGCTCCTGGGCTGCCTTTGCCCAGAGGTCCGTCTCTTTATGGTGTCAGAGCGGGTCAGTGCCGTGAAAAACTATGACAAGTGCCACCCCAAGCGGTCCCGGTTCCCAGGGATGTCTGTTCTGCTCTTCCTGCACCACAGCCGCGGAGAGGAGCGGCTGCTTCGAGTTCTCCACTCGCTGCGGCAGTGGCCCTGGCAGTGCTACCCCGCCCTGAGCCTGCAGGGCAGCCCGTGTCCCTACAGTCTCGCACGCCAGGAGTTCTACACTCTGGACAACCACATGCCCGTCTGGGGCGTGAGGCAGGTGCACTGCGGCACCGAGGTCCTGCGGGTGACGCTCTACTGCACCTTTGATAACTACGAAGACGCCATCAGCCTCTACGAGATGATCCTGCAGAGGGAAGCCACCCCGCAGAAGAGCAACTTCTGTTTCTTCGTGCTCTACACCACCGAGAGCTTCGCCCTGCAGCTGTCCCTGAAGCAGCTGCCCCTCGGTATGTCGGTGGACCCCAAAGAGTCGTCGGTGCTGCAGTTCAAGGTCCAAGAGATTGGCCAGTTAGTGCCTCTCCTCCCCCATCCGTGCGTCCCCATCAGCCGCACCAGGTGGCAAACGCAGGACTACGATGGCAACAAGATTCTGCTTCAGGTATCTCTGTTTTGCCTCTGCGACCTGGTAGAAACACATGGGATGGTGTGATTTTACACTCAAGGTGGGCCTGAGAGATGATTGAATGTGGGGTTCTCAGCCTAGGTTGTGTCTCAGAACCCCTGGGGAGCTTTAAAAAATTCCCAGGACATGCCCTAACGGGTTTGGCTCAGTGGATAGAGCGTTGGCCTGCGGACTGAAGGGTCCCAGGTTCGATTACGGTCAAGGGCACATCCCCAGTGGGGAGTGTGCAGGAGGCAGCTGGTCAATGTTTCTCTCTCATCGATGTTTCTAACTCTCTATCCCTCTCCCTTCCTCTCTGTAAAAAAATCAATAAAATATATTTAAAAAAAAAACAAAACCCAGGACAGTAAGATGAGAATCTCCAGGGGCACCCAGGCCTGGGCATTTCTTAAAAAGCTCCTCGGATGATTCTAATATGTAGCATGTAGTGGTGTTGAGAGTCACTGATCTTGTAAAATCCCCCTCATGGGACAGATAAGCAAGTTCAGACTCTGTGGACAGACAGCTGCTTCTGAACCATTTGCTGATTGACTGCTTGTTCTCAGGAAACAGGTTTGTCTCTTCAGAAAGTATGTATATTCCAGAAGCGAGATTGCTATAAACAAGCATGCATTTCTTTTCATTTTATCGACAGACATGGAGCTAAGTTCATCCTTATGTCCTTTTTAGCCATTAAAATAAAGGAACATAGTCTTTCATGAAGTAATTCATTTTCTTCTTCTATAGCATTTCTTGAAGTCTGCTTTCTCATTTCTAAGTCTCTCAACTGCACTCACTCGAACTCTGTTCCTCTCTCTTTGTCTTGCTCATTTTCTTTCCATTCTCCATCCCTGTCCCTAATCTACCCCACACCTAGTCTCTCTCTCTCTCTCTCTCTCTCTCTCTCTCTCTCTCTCTCTCTCTTCCTCTCTCTTTCTTCCATTCCCACACTCTCATTCTCAATAGTTTGGCTTATGCTGCCTTGGAAGAACACGGGTGGGCATTCCTCTGAAGGCTGCTATAGGATAGCAGGGTAATATCAGTGGTTTGGGTTAATCAGTTAATTGAAAGAAACTGATTTCAGCTCTTAAGTAAGCAAGCCTGGCACTGTGTGGGGGCTGCTTACTATCTCTATAACTCATTTCCTTGCTATTTCTCCCTCTTCCGTTTGGAGAAATCCTTTTTGCTATCTCTTGGAACCACGTTCAGTAAAAGACAATATTATTTTCCCTGGATGATGTCAGTCTGCCCCTTAAAAGCTTAATCATTTTTCAGTGATGTATATTTTCTTGTTTCTGAAGTGTTTAGAATCAGTTGAGTGACAAGTGATCTTCCTGTTCATCGAGATAGTTGCTACTGTTCCCTGAAACCTGAAAAAAAGCTAGCTCTCAATTTGTAACATTTTACAAGCATTTCTTAGAAAGATGGGGTCTAAATGATCAGAATTTTTACAAGTGCGTTTCAATTTATTTATTTTGGCAGGAGGTGCTTTGTTCTCCCTCAAGGGATATATCTCCACCACTCAGCATTGTTTCTTCTAAAAATGCCTCATTCCAACTGCACACATCTGCATTTTTGTTTTAATAATGTTGTACTCACTTTTGCCATATGGTCTAAGGAGTTTAGAACTTTCTTTTAAAAAAGAAAGTTGACATTTCCTCCTCTTAAAAAGATTGGAGAAATGGCCGGCCATGTGATAAAATCACTTTTCATTTTCTTGATAATTAAAATACCTAATGTCAAATAATTAGGGGCCTAATTTATAGGTTCTACATTTCTATGTGCAAAATTTTACATTTTGGGGATTTAGCTTTATTTATTTATTCAACAGATATCTAGTGGTTGTTTACCATGTGCTAGGCACTGTGCCAAGTACTGGAAATACAGTGATGAAGACATATACAATCCCTCTCCTCTAGACATCCAAGTCTGGAGGAATATCCAGAGAAGTAAGCAGGCAAGTGCAAAACAGTGTGGTATATGATATGGAAAGTATAGGCTGGTAGGAGAGGTAGCAATAGTATTAATTACGATGATATACCCAACTCATATTTAGCACTACTATGCCCCAGGCACTATTATCACTTAATCCTCTCAAAAACCCTGTGACAGTGACACTTAGTTATCTCATTTTATAGTTGAGGAAACAAAGGCACAGGAAGATTAGGTAATTTGCCTGAAGTCCCCCAAGTAATAAATGGCAGAGCCAATATTTAGGGGCATCTAACTCAGATTCAGTGATATCAAGAAGTCTTCCAAGAGAAAATTATGTGTAAGCTTGGAGTTGACAATGAGTAGGAGTTTTTAGGAGAAAAGATTAGAGGAGACATATCTCAGACAGAGGGAATAATATACACAAACTCTGGCATTAGGAAAGAACAAACAATGTCCAACAAATTGAAAGAAGTTCAAGTTTGATCGGTGGAGCTTGAAAGGCAGGAAGTGGTGAATTATCAGGCTGGAGTAAGAAGGGGCAGACTGTGATGAGTGCGGTAGGCCATCCCAAAGGGCTGAGACTTAATCTCAAGAAGAGTAGGAAGCCCTTAAAGCAGGAGGGTGACATGATCACAACTGTTTCAAATGCCTCTGGTGGTGACGTGGGGAAGGGATTATTTAAATGAGGTGTGCAGCCCGCTGGTCGTGAGTTTGACATGCTTGGATTAGAGGGAGGTAAGAGCATCCATGGGGAATCCCTTCAGATGGCCGTTGCAGTGATTCAGATGAGAGATGATGACAGCCTTAGGGTTAATGGCAGTGGGCATGGAGAGGATCTGAGAGATCTTTGGAAGGTAGAGTCCATGGGAATGGTGACATTGGGGATATAAAAGGGAAGATGATGCTCTTGCCTGGGTAACATGGGCTAATGTTGTCATCATCTGAGATAAGAAAAAGAGTAAATGGAACAGATTTAGTGTGAGGAGGGAGGTGACATCAATTTTGAAATGTGGAGTTTGAGGAGCTGGGGCCTTGGGTAAATAGGTATGAAGCTTAAGAGACAGATCTGAGTTATACTTTTGGGAGCCTTTGTCATTTAGATAATCATGAAGACATGAGTGTCAATGGAATTTCCATGGGAGAGTGTGTAGAGTGAGAAGAGAAGAGGGCCCAGGTTAGCATTGAAGAACTAACAAGCTAACAGAGGGAAAGCCTCCTTCAATGGACACTGAGAAAAGATGGATGGACAGGAAGCAGAAAATTTAGAAGAGAAAGAAAAGGAAGTATTGATATTCAAGAGCAGATGTAGTTGGAGAACTGAGCTGAAGGTCAGAGATGGCCTGAAAGTGCTAGGTTTAAAGTGAGTCTTTCAGAGGTGGAGCATTTTAAGATGATAAGGCCCAGTTGAGGGGCCATGGGATGCATGAGCAGAGCTGAGAAGAGGGAGGCACTGGGCTGGCTCAGCAGGACACAGTGACTTCCAATCTGGCTTAGGCAGGCACTTCCTGGACGCCCTGAGATGTCTTGGTGCTGGTTGTGGCTTCAAGACCAATTTTGTTCTGTTCTGAAATTGCTTAGGGGGTTAGGGGAACTAACGCAGGCTTCTCTTTTTGTTCATGGTTGTTAAAAAATTACATAAAATCCCCAAGAAACAAACTTACAGATTTGCCCATTTTTACTTCTGAAAAATAAAAAAGGAAAAAATGAGATAACTGAGCAGTTTTCCTTCAAATATCACAGACACATTCATTGTTTGGCTGTTGAAAATTTGGTCTCAGAAGTTAACATCTGTTAATGTTTCATGCCATGCATTTAAAGATAATCAATTAGAAAATGAACCCTTAAAAGAAACTATCAACACCAAATGCTGGTGAAGATGAGGAGTAACTGAAACTATCATTCACTGCTGGTGGGAATGCAAAATAGCACAATCACTTTAGAATATAGTTTGTCACTTTTGTATAAAAGTAAACACACTCTTACCATAAGATCCAGCAATTGTACTTGTTGGGATTTACCCAAATGTGGATGGATTTCCTCCACCAGGTTGGGCAGTCTAATACCAACCCCGAGCGATTTCTGAATATGCAAATAACCAGGCCTGTTTCCATTCCCAGAAGAAAAGATGTCATTGGATCAAATGCAAAGGTAGATATGATGTCAAAGATGGCAGCATAGCATTTAGAAGGATTGTGTTTATTGCTTCTATTCAATTCACCCGACTTATTGAATGTCGGTTATGGGCATGGCCTGGCAGAGGGTGACTAGAACAGTCTATTCTTAGCATGTAGTGACCAGATAACATTGGTTACATTTGTTCATCTTTACTCTGTCCGGTAGATCCAGTCGAATCCAGGACTTGGTGTTAGGAACAGCGAGCTTTCCTTTCCGAATGGCAACCCCGAGGCTGACATGCTTCTCCAGGGATCCAGGGTGACCCCGGTGTCCACAAGGAGGACCCTAGAGCTGAGAAGGCGAAGGAGCCGGGGCAGAAGGTTCAAAGCGGCTTCTCTGGAATTTCCCGAGCCCAGTGGGAGCCCAGCATCAGACAGCTCTCGTGGTACCTTGTGGAGAAGCCCTGGTTGCTCATCCCAGGTCAGCAGCCCAGCTACAGATGCCCAACTGCCTCTGTGTTCTTCCCACCTTGAACCCGGGGCCAGAATGAAGGTCTTTGGTTGGGAAAATGCCTTTGAGAAGCTGGAGGCAGAGACCAATGTCGACACAGGGCGCACCGTGGTCAACTCTGAACCCAGGAAATCGTTTCTGAGCAGGTTTCCGAGGGATCTACAGACCAGCCAGTCACCACCAGCCTCCTCCTTAGGGGCAGCTGCCTCCAAAAACAACAAAAACTTGAAGGAAAGCATCCATCCTTTGTCACTTGCTGGCCAAAGGGACCTTGATGCAAGGAAGATAATCTCGAAATGTCTTCATCTGCCAGTTCAGGGTGAAGAAAAAGAAGGAGAAGAAGAATTCTTTATATAGTATAAAACAATGTGGTTTTCTAAGATACAAGATCAAATACAATGTTCCAGAAATGGAGCACTCTTTCTTGTTCATCTGAGGGGGCCTGTATGCTAGCCATGCACAGGTTTGTATTGCTTTTATTTGTACAAAGTCTAATGGTGTTGTAAGTGGTTGTTTGCAGGTCATGGTCATAGACACACTAACCCAGCACCTATCAGGATAATTGCATTGTATGGAAATGAGTTGAATGTGTTTTGCAATGTTGATTAGTGTATGCAATTTGGTTTTAATTTTTACTGGGGTTGCATAGCTCATCCCCCTGGACAGCATGGGCTATTTATTCTTTAGTGTTTTAATTTTTATGTGACCTCCTTTTATAACTAGGCCCTGTTCACCACATACCCTCTAGTGATTTAAGTTGTTTGCATCTGGAATGAGTTAACATGCAAAGTGTTTTGAAAATTAGGAATAATTAATTGTTTTTCTGTTTAATGAGCAGAAGCACTGGAAGCCAAAAAAAAAAAAAATCAGGTTAAAAATGAAAGCTAGGGTTTTCTGCTCCTCCATTTCTCACTTGTTTCTGCACTACTCCAGTGGGACCAGAGGCTCTCGCTACTAACCAGAGAGGAATGTCACATGATTGGGTGATTTGAGATCTCCACAGAGCATTGGTTGGGTTATTGGAGCAGGACTTGGGTTCATCTGGCCATGTTTGAATTCCTAAATTCTTTTGCAATATTCATTCATTCAACAAATATTTACTAGGCCCCTAAGTTTGAATCAGACATTGATATATGGTATACATACATTCTGTGGCCATCAAATCAAAAGTGATTATGGTTACACCAGTTTGATAAATCCATCCTGTCAACTCAAGAATATATTGAAGTCCAAATTTATTCCTCTAGGAACTTTTTCCATAATTCATTCTCACAGTTGCTGCACAAGGCTGTGGAAAGCATTCACAACCTGCAGATGGAGACTGGGCAAATTATGCATTGCAATTATAATCATAATAGACAAATTCTCAATTGCTCATACACTGCATTTCTTTTTTCAGTTGGGTCTATACCACATTTTAAAAAGTCTGAGGTCTGTGTGTTTTAGTTAAGTTATAAGGTTATTCTTTTTTTATTATATATATGTATTTTATTTTTCAATTACAGTTTATAGTTAATTTCAGGTATACAACATAGTGGTTAGACAATCATATACTTTACAAAGTATTCCCCCAATATTTCCAGTACCCACCTGGCACCATACATAATTATTGCAATATTATTGACTACATTCCCTATGTTTTACTTTATATCCCTGTTACTATTTTTTAATTACCAATTGGCAAATTGGCACTTTTTATATCTTCACCTTTTCACCCAGTTCCCAAAACCCTCTCACCTCTGGCAATCCCCAGTCTGTTCTCTGCATCTAGGAGTCTGTTTCTGTTTTATTTGTTTATATTGTTCTTTTGATTCCACATATAAGTGAAATCATAGGGCATTTGTCTTTCTCTGACTGATTTATTTCACGTAGCATAACACTCTCCAGGTCTAACCATGTTGTTGTAAATGATAAGATGTCATTCTTTTTTATGGCCTAGTGATATTCCATTGTATAATATGTACCACAGCTTGATAAAGTTATTCTATTTTATGAACTTCCTTCTCCAAGACAGATGTCACATAAGACTTCAAATGCCGATTAGCTAGGTCTTTGGGAGACCTGGCTACTTAGTCCACCCAACTGGGGAGAAGGGTGTGCTCAGACCAAAGGACGATTCTTATGGCAGCAAGACTGGGCTGCGTTCGGGGTGCTCTGCCCAGGGTAGGGTATAAACGAATGACAGTTGTTAATGGACAAAGACATGACTTCTAAATTGATTTTTTGGGGTCGTTACAACATCAATATATTCTCATTCTCGTTTTTTTTTCTCCCCCTCAGATTAAAGGTAGATCTTAAAAAGTGGATGAAGAACTTAACTTTGGTATGGTTTTCTATAATAACATTTAAAAAATGAAAGTCTTATTTAAGTTGAACTGTTGAGCTTCTTTGAAAAGCCCAGCAGGGGGGTGGCGTTCTGACATTTCATTCCCACCTTTAACAGGTTACCTAAATTTCTTTAACATAATACATGGGTAAGAATATAAGTGCATGGAAATCATGAGAATATTGCAAAATTTGAATGAGTACCTTATAAATTTGACTTGTAAAATAAAACACTCTTCAAATATCACCTGCTCTATTCTGCTCAACGTAGGAATCCAATTCACAAAGTGATAGGTTGAAAATACCAGTGGGTGAGGTGGGAGAGGCCCAGATTTTGGTTTCAAGCTTTAAAATTTACTATTTATGTGACCTTGAACTGTCAGCCTCTTTGATCCCCTGTTTCCTTATCTATAGTAAGGAAAGGTTGTTAGAAGAATCAAGATTTTGTATATGAAAGCATTTGGATATTGCCAAGCATTATGAATATGCAAGATGGTATTAGTACAGGGTCCTTCAGACCCACACTTTTAAAATGTCATGGCGACAAAGGATTTTTTGAAATAGGTTTTAGTAAAATCAATGATACAATAAAAATATAGTGATATAATGATTACAAATAAAAGAAACCTTTCTAATATTATTAGTATGTGTGCCATTTATTTTCATCTACTGAAGAAGAGAATTATAGATAGAATTCAAGTAGATCCTAAAGCTCAAAAGAGGTTATATGAAAGGGGTTAACTATACACTAATTTAATCCAATTTATCAAATCAGACTCTTAACTATAATAATACTGTATTCCCTAAAATGTAAAATGTATCACTTTTAAAATCTGAGTGGCTCCTGTTGATCAGATTATTTTATTTTCTCTTATAAGGGTTGCATTGCAGTTGCCTGGCTATTTTTAACCTTATTAATAGTGTTTCACACTTTTTTGCAAGCATTATTTAGAGATTGCTAAAAATTAATAGAAATGGTAACTTTTGCAAACTTGTGACAGGGTTTGTTGGTTGGGGGAAGCAGAGCAGAGGATTTGGGGTGCACACACCTTGACTTAGGAAGGGGCATAGACCAGCACCTCAGCTGCACCCCATCCACACCCTGCTCTGATGGGACTTTGTCCAGGGGTCCTGGTCCCTCCACCACTCCCCCAAATCTGCTCACTGCATCCAGTTATGCTCGGAGATGCTGATGGCACAAGCAGTAATGGAGAGAAGTGTGGGAGAAGGGGAGACCCTTTCTTCCTCCCAGAGGAAGATGGAGAAAGGGGAAGGGGAGCACAAGGGAAGGCTGGAACCACAAGCACACACCCCATGTTCTATTGATGAGAACCTTCTAAATTTCATGTCAAGTTATAAAAAAAGGAATGCCTGAAATAACTTAATTCTGTCTCCCTTTCTTGTATCTTCTAAGCCCTCATGTTTGTTTTTTTCTCTTTTCCTTCTCTTTCCATTCCTTTCCCTCCCTTCCCCCCTTCTCTCTCCTATTTTTTTTATGTGTGTGCATGAATTTGATACTCTCTTTATTCTTCCCGGTTTTAAAAAACACTTTGTCTTTGCAGCCTCTCCCAGGGTTCCTCAGGGGCTGACATGTAGCTGCAGCTTCTAAACAGGCCCCTTGGCTAAGCCCTGAGAGACAGGAACAAGAGACCCTTTTCTGAAGACATTCTCCCATTTCCAGGTTATCCCCAGGGTTCTGATCTGGGGCACTAACCCAGCATCCCTTAGAAACAAGTTGGCCTCCCTCCACACTTTCTCTTTTCACGCTTACTAAACCTTTCTCTGAGGTCTGAGATGGTTCTGGAACAATTTTAACGATTGGCTATGGTATGTGATAGCAAAAGAAAAGACACTGTGGCTCCAGCAAGCACATAATTAGGATTTATGTTAAGAATTTCATCCTGTTAAACTTTATTCTCAAATATATTATTTTAAAAGTCTAGTTATTCCAGAGAATCTTGATGAGGTCTCTGCTTAGCATGAGAAGAAATGTATTATTTTCACAAATTCCATGTTGACCAGATATGTTTCTGAGATGTTTCTTTTTTTTTTTTTTTTTAAATATATTTTATTGATTTTTCACAGAGAGGAAGGTAGAGAGATAGAGAGTTAGAAACATCGATGAGAGAGAAACATCGACCAGCTGCCTCCTGCACATCTCCCACTGGGGATGTGCCCGCAACCCAGGTACATGCCCTTGACCGGAATCGAACCTGGGACCTTTCAGTCCGCAGGCCGACGCTCTATCCACTGAGCCAAACCGGTTTCAGCAGATGTTTCTTTTAAACATCTAATAATTCTAAAGAGGAACAGTATTACCAAATCTGAGCTGATGATAATGGCTGGCCTGGGCAGCACCTGCTACATGCGAGGTGCTCTTGTATTTCAATCTTTACATCAGTCCTGTGAGATGGGTGCTATGATTACCCCCATTTTACAGATGAGAAAACTGAGGCACAGAGAGATCAAGATCCTAACCAGAACTTCTCAATGAGTAAGTGTCATGGCTGGGCTTAGAACCCAGGCTGTCTGGCTGGAGTTTGTGTCCCTAACCATTACCCAACCCTGCCCCTCGAAGTGGGGTGCAGGGAGGGAGAGCTCAACTTCAGCATGTGCCCACAGCATCTCCACACTGTGTGCCTGGCATATCACCCTGGTTTCCTTTCTGCCCCCACTTGTTCTGTCTGCCCCAAACCTGCTTAGATATGAGGTTGAAATGCCTGTCACAGGGAAGCTGACTAGATGACATCCTATCGGAGCAACTTTAGATTCCAGCCCTTAGCCCAGTGCCAGGACCAGAGTAGATGTTCCACAGTAAAAAAATTTACAAAGATTTTGTTGAGTGGATACACAGCAAGGGGACACAGATGAGGCTTCCATTTTCTAGATGCCAGCAGTAAGAGACTGTCCTACTGGAGGGCTGCCATAACCAGATTCCACAGGCTGGGTGGTTCTAACAGCAGACATTTATTTTTCTCACAGTTCCAGGGGCTGGGAAGTCCAAGATCAAGGTGCTCACATGGTCGAGTTCTGGTGAGAGCTCTCTTCCTGTCTTGTAGGAGGCCATCTTCTTGCTATGGAGAGAGAGAGAGAGAGAGAGAGAGAGAGAGAGAGAGAGCTCTGTTGTATCTCTTATAAGGGCACTAATCCCATTCACAAGGGCTCCATCCTCATGACCTAATTACCTTCCAAAGCCCCCACCTCCGAAGACCATCACCCTGGGGGTTAGTTAAGGCTTCAACATATGAATCTGGGGAGACACATTCATTCCATAACAGAGATGAACCCTATCATTCCTGTCTGTCCTAAGTGCCAGTCTCCTTCTGCCAGCCCCTCGTTTCATTAGCCTTTTCCCCATTTCCCAGGTGTGCAGTTTTCCTCCATTGCCTGTTGACTGCAGACCTATCTCAGCTTGCAACAGTTCCCTCCTCATCTCGTCTATCCTTTTAGTGTATTGCTCCACTTCTCTCTCATAGTCCCTGCTGCTGTGCTCTCTGAACCTCACTCCAAGGTTTGGCCTCCCTCATCCACTCCACAAGCATGTCCTGGCCACCAGATCCCTGCATCTCTTTCCTTTATGTCCAGGACCTTGTCCAGGCTCCCAGAGCCGCAGCCAGTGAGCCTCACATCAAAGGATCCAATTTTGTCTTCAAGAGATGAAGCCACAGGAGACGGTCACAGGAGAAATGATGCTGCTGCTCTCATCACAAGGGCGTTTGAATTCCCGCAGGCATGGATCATGGTTGATTCAAGTTAACATCCATTATAAGTCACGGTCCTTTTTATATCCCTCTCACGGGATAATATTCACATCTTGGAATTTTCTCTGCTTCGGTCTAAGTCACAAAACTAAGTGTGACTGAATTTCAACAGGACTTTTTAATGAGGTGTGTAAATGCTTCCCTTGTTTTTCTCCCTGAACCAGTCTGATATCAGTGGGCACTATTGTGACACAATCGAGTCACCGGGGTAATCTCTAAACTGTTTTTGTTCTGCTTCATCCTGAGAGAGGAAAAGGGGGTATTTCAAAATTAATGTATGTTCAGGAAATTTCCCCTCAGGCGTTTCAGTGGGAGGCAGAGCCCACCTGAAACACATTCCATCTGCACCTCTCTGACTTGGGCATAAGACAGAGACTCAACCAAAAAGGTGTGTCCTTCCTGGAGTTTTGATGCTTCCCCGGGAGTAGGAAGCCTTCCTTAGGGCAGCAGCACTCTGGTCTCAGAAAGAGTGATGTCAGCCTTTGGCCATGGAGCCCTGAGTCCACACTGGCCCAGGGCCTGATTTTGGCTGTAATTCTGTCAGTTCACACCCCCTCCCCTATTTTTGTTCTTGTGCATTTTCTGAGACCAGTTCTCCAGCCTTCTGATAAATTCATTCCCAGCTTGAGTCAGCGAGGATCAGTTCTGTTCTCACACCAAATCACTGAGATTGACACGGAATGAAACACGGATAGAGGTTAAAGCCAAGAACAAAATTGGGGCACTGTATTAGGGAATTGAATTTTCAAAGGGATATACAAAGATGTTAAAAGCTGTTTGTTTGGGGACTCAGTGTCTCTTTAAAGTTCTCTTGTCTTTCTTTGATTATTTTGACTCTTTTCTTTCTGGGTCGCTTCTTTCTTCTCCCTCATGGCTGTGACAGTAAGAAGACCTGCTCTCTCCCCTTTATGAGTCTAAGAAGGAAGTAAGATGGACCCACTGTGGGAGGGGAGGTGCTTTTTGAAAAGCAGGTCAGATTCCAGACTTTTGTACAGGCTAGACAAAAAGAATCCTATGGGCTATGTGGCCTGGCCTAGGTCAGCTGGACAGGGCCTCATAGTAGTTAGAGTCCTTTCATTTATAAGCAAGAGAAACTGAGAATTAATTTATACAAAAAGGGGAAAGAAGAAAAGCTACTGAGTCACTTTAATTAACAGAAGTGGTCAGGGGACCACAGCCCCAGCATCACATCCCACTAGCAGAGCCCCCTAGTGGACAGAGGAAGTCTTTTCTCAGAGATCCTCTAGAAGAAAATTTCCAGGGAGGTCTCTGATTGGTTTGTGCTGAATCACATGAACCAATCACTGTGTACGGGTGATGGGGTCCTCTGATTGGTGAAGCTGTGGATCTTTGTCTATCTGTGTGAATGAGAGCTGGATGGTGGGGATCACAGGGAGGGAGTCAGCCCCACTTGAGTAACATGTAGGTCCTGCATAGGAAAGAGGCTTTTTTTTTTATTAATCAGAAGAAATGAAAAGAGATGTTTCGCAGGCAACAAAAATAGGTATCCACTCTGGGCCCAAACTTCAGCTGATAACAAAAGAAGAGCACCCTCTGCATTGTCCCTCTGAGGGAGACTTTGGGTGCTGCTCCTGTCACCTCTTCCTTGCAAGGAATATGCTTTTGAAAACATGACACCTTCCAGCATCTGGCCTCCATCGGTCTGCTTTATTTACTTTAGAGTTTGTATTAGTTTCCTCAAGCTGCTGTAACAAATGACCACAAACGCCATAGCCTCAAACAATAGAAAGACCATAATCTCTGACAGTACTAGAGGCCACAAGTCCAAAATTAAGGTGATGGTGGGACCAACATCCATGTGGAGGCCCAAGTGGAGAGTCACTCCTGCCTCTTCCAGCTTTTCCAGGCCCTGGCTGCAAAACTCTAAGCTCTGCCTCGAATTCATCTCACCTTCTCATCTTTACGTCGCTTTTTGTCTCTTCTAGGGACACTTGCTATTGGATTTAGAGCTCACTTGGATAATCCAGGATGATCTCATTTCAAGATCATTAACTTAATTACATCTGCAAAGACTGTTTTACCAAATAAGATCTTAGTCACAAGTTCTTGGGGCTAGGATCTTGACATATCTTTTTACTATTCAACCCATTACAGAGTCCCTATAATTATGTGATTTTTTTTTCTGGGTTAGTTTAGTTATTTATTTGTATTGTCTGATACTCTCCATTCACCCACCTTTCTTCTCTCTCTCTCTCTCTCTCTCTCTCACACACACACACACACACACACACACACACAAATATAAATTCTGTCAGAGTTAATATCTACCTGTCATCTTCATAACTGTATCCATAAACCCTAAAACAGCACCAGAACCAGATTAGGTGCTCAGTTAGTGTTAGTTGATTGAATGAAAGTGTTGATCTCCTTGGATTGTATCTCATAAGCATTTTTGCATATGTTTGGTACTGTTCCTAACCATTGTATTAGTGTCGGGCAACATGTTTCTCTACCTCTCATTTAATACACACTCACCCTGATGCCTGTTTTCCTTTATGCTGGGTGATCATTTCCACCCTTTAATTCAGAAAAACAAAATTTATGTGCCACAATATTGTGGTAGATGCTGCCCAAGGAATTAATGGTAGAAAAGACATGGATAAATACACATAGCATAACTTTAGTTTTATTTTTATTGCCTGTTCAGCTGTAAATGTTTTTAGCTTTCCCTCCTTTTCCCAATATTTTTCTCATCTCAACTTACAGGTTAAGCTAGCAATTCTTGGACAATGTGTGCTCAGAACCTTTAAGTTTTGGGTTTTTGTTGTTGTTGTTTAATTCACTTTCTTCAATTTTTATTTTCTTAAGTTGGCCCTGGACAGTTGAGGCATGAAAGAGGCTTCCAATGGACACTAGCTAACCTGGTTCCAATAGGCTGATAAATAGCAGGCTAAAGCCTGTTTTTGACCACCTTAAATCTAATTTTAAAAATAGTAATTAACATACTCTACCACCTGAGCAGCCACCTCATCAGTCTGAAATAGCTACTGGGAAGAAGTATTAATGGAGTAATTTCTATTGAGACACTTCTCAGCTTCAGAGATAATTAAATGGCAGGTGATGTCCCACAGCTTGTAGGGTCACCCGTGTAGGCGTGGAGGGTTTAGAATGGCCTCTGCACAAGTCTTTCTTGAGCCCCAACCACCATCAGCACAGGGCTGGACAATAAGGAGCTGTTTGCCTGGCTCAGGACCAGAGGGATTGAAATCAATTCTTGCAGCTTTCTCATGAGAGGAGAGTTCTCACATTGTTGAAGCTAGTCGTCAGTGTGCACCAGAGAACCAGGGTTCAATTACTCTTCACATGGCTGTGCTAAATGAGCAAGCTTTAAAAGGGCCCACAGACACCACAAAAATGTTCCCCAAGTGCAAAAGCATGAAAACATAACCGCCTTGCTGTAGATGCTGCCCTACAAAACCCAGCACAGGATTCTTCAGGAATGAAAACCAGGCTGGGAGCAGATCGCGAGATACATAATTAGAGAGTGAAGCACCTCCTTGAATGGTTACTCGCCAGTTTTCACCACAGCGGTGCCGGCCAGAGTTTGCTTTCAGTCACACCCATGAAAGTCTCGGTGAGGCTGAGTAATTTAATGTGTGACTTGACTTTGCAGTATTTACAGTTTGCATGTAAAAAGGAGATATTCCAATGAGGCAATGGAAGTCCACATCATAAAGAAATTTTTCCCCTTCTGTTGTGAGCACAATTTAACAAAAATGTAATTGTGTCCTGGGCTTCCTTCCTTCCTCCCTTCTTCCGTCCCTCCCTCCTTCCCTTCCTTCCTTTATTTTTTTTATTATTATTACTAGAGGCCCGATGCATGAAATTCATTTGGCTGTCCAGTCTAATTAGCATATTATGATTTTATTATTATAGATTATTATTATTATTATTAGTTTATTTTGGGCAGTCTTTATTAAGCCAGAGAAATGCTTTTCTACACCTCTGGAATTGAATATGCTGGATCCCATTGAGTCACACTACAGACTGGCATAATTTCTGTCCTACATTGGACTAAAGTTAAGATGATGAATTTCTGTGCTTGTGTGGGTGTTACTTTTATGGAAAGCCTGCAGAACTGGGTGAAAGTAGAAAGGTACCTAGTGAAATAAACTAGCATCCTCTGGGCTGTCACAAGGTGCTGTCACCAGTTCTCCATTCCAAGTGGAGTGAAGGGGAGGGACGAGGAGGAGAGAGATTTTAAGATTTATTAAGAGAGCAGTGCCAGAGCCTCAGTTTTTACACGAAGGCAAAAGCTCTGCCTCTTTAAGTAGATAGCTCTGTAGTGTCCACTTAACTACCCCTGGGTCACAGTTGCCCAAAGATGCAGCCAGGTTATGGCCACAGGCGAAGCGAGCGACTGGGGAGCCGGGGGGACTGTTGGTACAATTCTGGGTTCAGTCTGTCTATAAGAGAAACTGGAGGGAGGAAGGAGTGCTGTGTCTGGGCGGGAGATTTTATTATGCGGACCAGGGGCGGCTAGGGCAAAGGAAAAAGTGAGCCTGCTGGGAGAAAGCCAATCGCAGGAGCATGAGTAGGGACAGGAACAGGTCCAAGATCTCACTCTCGGTTGCCTATGGCCATGGCAACAGAACCTCTTGTTTAGTGTGACAAGGGCTGAACCAGATTCCCTGACTCTCTGAGGATGAGATGCCCAGGGGACAACTGTAGGACCCTGAGCATCTTAGACATGGTGCCTCAGCCAACAGGGTCTCAGAACCAGAGCCCTCTGGCTTTGGGCCTGGAACCAAGGTAAGGCCTTTGAAGAAAAAAATAGTAAGACTGGTATGTGTGTGTGTGTGTGTGTGTGTGTGTGTGTGTGTGTATCTGTCTGTCTGTCTATCTCCCTAGGGCAGTGATTGGCAAACTGCAGCCCCTTGAGTGTGGCTCTTCCACAAAATGCCACTTGCGGGCACGCATGTAAAGTGAGACTGAAACTTCATGGCCACACTCAAGGAGCCAAAGAGTCGCATGTGGCTCACGAGCCACAGTTTGCCGACCACATGTCTTTAGTAGGATAACAATAATCATGAGACCTCAATATGTGTAAGGACTGTTCACAATTCAAGATTTTTTTCATGTACAATTCAAGTTCTAAGATTTTTACATATGTGAACTCATTTAATCTTCATAATAACAGCACAAGGGAGGTACTATTATTACCCTAACTTAACAAATGAGGAATCTGAGGCAAACGGAGTGGAAGTAACTTCTATAACTAGTAAGTGGGGCCCAGGCCATCCAACTCCGAATTCCTGACTCTTCATTAGCTCACATATGTGGTCGGCTGAGCAATGGCCCCAAACATATTTATTCTTGATCTCTGGAATCTGTGAATGTTGCCTGACGAGGGGAAAGGGACACTACAGAGGTGACTGAGGGTCGTGGGATGGGACATTGTTCTGGACTATCTGGTGGGCCCCAAAGTAATCACAGGTGTCCTCACGAGGAGGAGGAGAGGGGAGGGAGATTTGACCACAAAAGGTGATGTGAGACGGAAACAGGGAGAAGAAAGGTGATGTGATTCCAGGAAGGAGTCAGAAGCCAAAAAATGCCAGTGGCTTGCCTTGTGACACCTTGATTTTGGCCCTGTCAGAGAGGCATTTCAGGCTTCTGGCCTCCAGGATTATACGATAATAAATTAAGGTGGTTTAAGTCACTAAGTTTGTGGTAACTTGTTATAGCAGCCATAGCTAACTAATACACCATGATTCTCAACTTTCTTCACAGAGACACAGAGAGATGATATCTTCAGGGGGAGCATGTGTCCACTCACATTGGACACCCTCAACTCCCACTAAACTAACTAGTGTGTGTCTGTGTGTGCATGTGTGCATTTTGTGATGACAAGGCATAATAAATACATGCTATGAGTATGTGATGTGATTCAGTAATATAAGAGTTCTCAAAATTCATTTTTTAAGAAAATGTACTAGTAAAATCACTAAACGATTACTCTGTTTTAAACCATATTACTGTGACTTCACATAGAATATTAACAAGTAGGTAGTATTAATGAATAAACATATGTAACCCTGGTTTGATTGTGTGTAATGATATACATGATTTTTTGCTCATTAACTTCGTTTAGTGCTTGTTAAAGGCCCCTGACAGCCACGGAGATGCTCACAGCATTATTCTGACCTCCAGAAATGTAAGTGGAGATGCCCTACATGTGCTTTTTCATCTTCCCTTGTATCCATGGTTAAAAGGAGAAGGAAACAACTATAAAAGCACAAGTGACAACTCAGCACATGAACTGCAGCCCACCGGTGGGGCTGAGGTCGGGGGCATTTCCATTCTACCAGCGTAAATGGCATCCTCTTTACTCTTGTTCAGAGAGATAGTTAGGACGCAAGAGACAGGAAGTGAGGTAATGATTGGCATACCCTGGAGTCTTATTTAATGAGACAAGCAAACCATCCACAGATTTGGGTCCTATATTACTTTTGCACAATAGTCATGCACACAGGCACCCAGTGTTGAGATAGGCAGGGAAGTTCATTTCGCTTTCATGGTGCAAGCAGGGCCCCAGCAGGTGGTAGCGAGGCTGTGCACATTCCCAGGGCTGCCTTCACCGTTTGAACACATGTGGACCCGTGTTTGTTGGAACAATTTCCCAGAAGCATAATTGCGAGTTGTGAGGAACAGTGCAGGGCCACGCAAGGCAGGGCCACATGGGAAAGCGCCAGGGTCGGTCAGGAGGCATTGGGAGCGAGGGGAAATGTGGGCAGGAGCCTTTGTTGTGGTTTCTGCGGAAAGGAACAGGTACGGCAGGGTAAGCAGGTTTAGGGTTGGCTAGTTGGAATGATTCCAGCAGGCTCTGCATCCAGGAGTTGTCTCCAGTTGCCTGGTGCTTGGTTCTGTAGTGATTAGGACAGGGGAATAGTGGCCCCCTGTGAGAGCCCCATGGGAGCCAGATAAAGGAAGGGCTTGGGGTATGGGCTCTGGATTGGTTGGTTTGCACATGAAAGGCACGCTGCAGGGGAGTCTTTAACCATCTCCAGGAACATGCAAGCTCTGATAGGGGAAGTCTCTCCAACCCAGATGTCAAAACATCACAATAAAAAGACATGCTTAATGCAGATGGAGAAACTGCTGCCAGACATACAGAGCAGTAAGAACAGGAATCGTGAACATTCCCTGAGCACTGTTTTGTGCCTGGCCCTGGGCCACGTGCTGCGCATGTGTGAACTCCATCAATCCCACACAACCTTCTGAGTTGGGGCTGTTTCAGTTAGGTTAGGTGACTTGCCCAAGGGCATTCTGCCAGTAAACTTCTAAATTAGAATCACCAGCCTAGACAGTCTGGCTCCCAAGAACCACAAAGAGGCCCAGTACTTTTAAATGGAGGTGATGGAGCCGTTCAAAGAACGTAGCAGTGATAGAGAGAATGAATTTGGTGAGAAGATGGGTGAAGAGTGGACTCTATGTTCTTCTGAATGGAGAGAAGAATAAAAGAATATGTTTTGGATGAATGAAAAATGCCTACACCCAAAATATTGTAGACCTAAGATATATATATATATACTAGTATACATACTTTGAATGATACTTTATTCTGATGTTTGTTCAAATGGGCTCAAATTAACTGCCTTACATGAAAATGCATTTTTAAAAGAAAAATGCTATTAAGGCTGGGCTTAAACAAGGGTCTCCAGATGATGAGCAGGCTATGAACAGAATGAACCACCCCAGGGAGAGACGTGGTCAATGTTAAGAGATATAAGTATGGAGCTACCACCCAGAAGGAACAAGTTGGAGCCACTAGCGAGTCAGGGAGGATATAACTTCTGAGGGGTCAGGGTGGGGACTACATGGAGGCAGAATTATGGTGGGAGGCTGGATGGAGTTGTCATTGTCATTGGCAAGAGTGGGAGAGAATGAGGCTAGCCCTAAAGATCGCTGTCATTTGTGGTACTCTGTCACAAACAAAACAACTTTAGATTATCTTTATCTGGGAATATTAAAAAACCATTTCTAATTGGAGCCCCCTGCCTCCCCCCCCCCCCCCCCCCCCCCATCTAATACAACCCCAGACGATGTGAGGGAGCCACTCAAAATTCTGTCTTGTTCTGGAAGCCTGGCCTATGTGTTGAGGTAATCCTGGAAGGTCTATATCAAAATCAAGAACCCTGGGTCTTCCCTTAGAGTAGCATCCAGTAAATATTCATCCAATTAATTCAGTTTCACTGAAAAAAATCGACCTGCACAGGGAAAAGGAGTCACACATCTTCCATATACACTCTCACTATTGTAATGAGTATTCCTGAAATCCCAGAGAGCTGGACTCATTTCTACCAGATGAGTAGGGTGCTATCGCCACCTTGTGATCAGAGATGCAAGTGTTTTTATTATGAGTGTTGAATGTGGAATAAGGTCCTTCATTTAAATATGGATTAGCTTCCCTCATATGCTTTTGAGCTATTCTATCATATCCTTGTTTTGTTGCTTCAGATGTACTTAAAAGAATTTATACTAAAATTGAAAAAAATCCGCATTGACCCAAAGTGGGCAAGAAATACTCTCAAACCATTTGAAGCAAGAAAGGAACCTGTGTCTCTGGTTCACATCTGTTCTCAGATGAGCTGAATCTAGCAGCTTTGGGGCCAAATACTGAAAATAGCAGGTGAAGTGCTAGGGACTCTAAACTGCATCAGCTATCCCTTCAAAGTAAATATTAAAAATTTCTCCACATTGAATTGCCAGACAATTGGAACTCCCTCCTAGTTTGACTTAGCACATTTTTTGGGGATGAAATGATTATTACAAAATCAAGTTACACATTTTGTAAACCTTTTCTATAAACAACATTTCCAACCATTGGAAATTAAAATAAGCAAAATATGACTGACAGGAAAAGTTTCACATTGATTCACTTTTTTTTATTATTTTGTTAATCCTCACCCAAGGATATTTTTTCCATTGATTTTTAGAGAGAGTGGACGGGATTGGGGAGAGACACAGAGAGAGAAACATCGATTGGTTGTCTTGCACACACCCCTCTTGCCTCCCACACACACCAGGGGTCAAGCAACAGAGGGAAGGTACGT
Source organism: Myotis yumanensis (assembly GCF_028538775.1). Classification (NCBI taxonomy): domain Eukaryota; kingdom Metazoa; phylum Chordata; class Mammalia; order Chiroptera; family Vespertilionidae; genus Myotis; species Myotis yumanensis. The sequence continues at coordinate 25,838,229 of NW_027223759.1, read as the reverse complement.
GCCCCTGACTGAAATCAAACCCAGGACCTTTCAGTCCACAGGCCGATGCTCTATCCACTGAGCCAAACTGGCTAGGGCTAAACTAAACCTTTTTTTTAAAAAGCTTCAGAAGCTATCCCCCCTCCCTGACTCCCGATGAAATTGGAAGATCATGGGTTTAATGCCATTCGCCTCCTCTTTACTTTTCTTTCTCATCAGTTACTTCTGTAATTTGTCTGCCTCTTGAAGGCTGTCTGTTGGCAGCTGTGATAGTATTTTAACAAGAGGTAGTTTCTTCCTGGTCTTTTTTTTTTTCCTTCCTAATTTGGACCCTCTCATCCCTCTCTTACTCCTTCATCTCCAGCACCCACAACCTTTAACGCTGTTATCTAATACCCAACAGGGACAGTCTTTGCTCAGCACAGAAGTGTGTGCATGGAAGGGGACAAATAACAAGTGTTTGTTTTTATCAGTTAAAAATAAGAACCTAGGCCTTATTCAGATATTCTCAGTAAAACGTTAGATAAGTAAAGAAGAAAATTAGGATCCTAACACATATAAGCTACCTGGTATTTAGCATGAAGAGTTGCCTGATCAAGTGAGGATGTCTGAAGTGTTAGCTTGAAACATTTTAAACAGGTATATCATCTTTACCTTCTGGGGGAAAAATAGGGCACTCAACCAAGAAAGTATACCTTGAGAGTAAGGTTAAAACTACTACTTCCTGTTTAAATAGGTGTATCAGAACCTGTGTGGATATGGGACCATAAGAGCCCGCTAGCTGCTCCGGGATGATACTTGGATAACAGGTTCATTAGGGTTTCCTGAGGACAAGACATCCATGTTCCTGCTCATCCTGCGAGTTCCTCTGTCAGAGCGAGATTGATTTCTTGGGTATAATGATTGATTTCTGGGCCAGTGCCAAGAGAGCATGTCTAAGACCCTCCCTAAAATCATACACTCTTATTTTTTTCTTTAATTACACCATTCCTTTTAGTTTCCAGTCCTGTAAAAAAAATGCTAGCCATTGAGTGCGCAAGGGAATAGACTCCTTGCGCCATGAACAGCCTCCTACCATCTTGACCTTTGACCCTTCTCACGGCGGCTCAATCCTCCTACAGCCCTGGACTGAGTTCTTGCCTGATCAGGAGGTGCTGAGTGGACAAGTCTCTCCAGGACTGTCCAGGGCGGCTCTGAATGTCCCAAGACTGAGGCATCACTGCGGGTTAGTACACAACACCTGCTTCATATCACAATTATTGCTTTACAGCTTTTTATGTGTCTCTTCTTCTCCCAACTCAATTGGAAGTTCTTCCAGTGGTGGAGAACTTGTTGACTGTCTCTAGCTTTCACAGAAGCTCTGGAAATTTGTGGAAACTCAGTATGGAATTGTGATTGATAATCAGATAGATAATGAAGAATGAGAGGAAGGAGGAAAATGAGGAATAGGAGGAGAGTTCAGCAAGGGATATTAGTAAAGCCAAGGGAACCCAAAGGGTGCCACAGAGACCCATGGTTCAAACGCCCTGGGTTCAGGCGGATGTTCACACCTATTACAATCTTAGGCTAAAGATGCCTTCATTTGGCATCTTCATTGTTGTTTTATGTTGGGGTCTTGGGGTACCTACCAGGAGGAGATAAGAAAAGTGAGGCCGGTTCGCTCATAGGCTAGGAAAAAATGTCAAGGAAACTGTTGAGAAGAGAGTGATAGAGAAGCTTCTCTCCATTTCCTGCTCTCACCCTCCACCCACCCTCATGCCTGGGAACCACAGACTCAGGGGATCCTCCCAGGCAGAACCAAGTGAGAGGCCGTCATCAGGCATACTTGGATCTTGCTCGTGGGAAGGTTCCAGATTTTTCCCTCTTCCGTATTTAGAGACCCCTTTTCCTAGAATGTCCCCAAAATCACCAAGTGGTGTCCAGAGATGTCTGAAATGGTTGACACCAAGAACAAAATGCCGGTGCCTGGGGGGCCTGCGTGCAGGACGGTCAGTGGTGGTTGCTGTAGAAAGTGGTGGGACCGGCACTGACAATCAGGGCTGAGCTCCTAGAGGCTGCTGCCCCTGCCCTTGCTGCCCTTGCCCCAGAGCGATATGGTCTGCTCCACATTCCACTGAGAAGGACAAAAATGCCCAATGGTTCCAAGAAAAGCTTAACTATTTTAGCAGTGGTAATGGGTGAACTTGGCAACAGGTAAAACGCTATGAGCAGGGCCAGTGGTGAAAGGCGGTGACAGGGGAGAAATGGCATAAGCCTGAGGCCTCGTGGAGGGTCCCTAAGATCCATCCATGGAGAAAAAAACCAAAGTTTTCTGCATGCCTCCTCTGGGCCAGGTCCTCAGCTAGGCATTTTATGTCCTGTCACATTGACTGACTTTTACTTTTAATGATAAAATATTCCAAACATGCAAAAGAGTACGGAAAACATCATGGATACTCATGGAATGCACCTAGCTGGAACAGATGTCAGCATTTTGTCAAATTTCTTCCCATCTCATCTCATGTCTTTTTCAGCATCTGGGCCTTCAGTCCTTGAAGGAGTTGCTGTGGCGGGAGAGGGGTGGGGAGGGGGAGGGAGTTGGGGTGGTAGGGGGGGAAACACGTGGGAGAAGCCCAGCTATGAGCAAGCAAGCCAAAACCAATATTTGGCTGCCAAGAAGGCCAGCTGTGATGTGTTTCTTGTTTTTAATGCATATTTGTATATTTTGTTAATGTCTTAATTTTCAGAAATATTTTAATGACTTTTTATTATAGGAAATTTCACTCACAAGTTCCTCTCCTCACACAACTGTTCCTATTCCCCTGTGCTCTCACACATTTTTTTCCCTTTTATGTAGTTTCATCATGGTTTCTATGTAATTTCGAGTTCTATTTTCCCTCTGTCATGGCCACAGAATATTATTGCAAAGCTACCCTTTTATTTCACAGTTAGCATCTACGGTAAAGTGTAGTGCTGGCCGGCCATGCTGCTGAGTTTATATGCCCAAATTTCCTTTGGGGGAAATATTAAGTTATTTCTATTGGTTTTCAGTTTGTTCCTTTTTCCATTCTAAATTGTGATCATGAAGATCTTTTAGATGCAGGGAACTGAGCTGACCATGCCCCAATTTCATGGCATAGAAACACCATTGTTTTATACTGTAGCCCCTCTTTTATTCTCTTTTTATTTTCCTCCCCTTTCACTCCTGGTCCCCAATCTCATTCCCCTCCCTATGTCTGGTGTATTTATTATGTATCTTTCCAAATGAATTCTTTATGAATGTGACCAACGAGAAATATGTTATTGTTTTCTGTTTTAGAAAATGTACTTCAAGGGTATTGTGCTCTAAATCAATTCTGTTTCTTAGTTTCTTTTCCCAATCCATGTTGCTGAATGTGGTTAGTTCCTTCCTTCCCGTCTCCTTCCTTCTTGTAGAGCGTTGGATTATATGTGTGGTGCACGTCCATTTTGATGAACATCTTCTGGTCTTCCATTCCCAGAAACCCCAAAGCTGTACTCAACCCACATGGCCCCCTGGGCATCTGTGAGGGCACTTTCCTGGGATATATACTCAGGAGTAGAAAAGCTGTGTCTGAGGGTATCAGTGGGCTCAATCTCACAAAATCCTGCCAGATTGCTCTCCAGATGAACACCACGCTCTGGTCCCACTACAGTGCAAAAGGGTTCTGTTTTTCTGCATCCCCACCAACAAATGATTTTATAAAAATTCTGATTTTTGAACAATCTGATGGGTGAAAATGGTATCTCAGGGTGGTTCCAATTTGAATTTTCTGATTCTAGTGAGGATTCTGGTTCCTTTGGTCATTTGCATGTTAATATACTTTGTCCATTTTCCTGTTGGGCACCCTGTCTTTCCCCCCATCTCATTTGTAGGAGTTTCACCGATACACTAAAAGTGCTCTAACTTGCCTGGTTCTTTTCTAGTCATGCAAAAATGGACTACCAACAATTTATCTGTGTCTAAATAAACTGACATGTAAGGATAAATACTTGTTGTCCTAACATCGTTTGTCAATTCAAAGCTCGAAGGAAGAAAAAAATCAGAGAGGGAAGGTGCTGTGAGCTCTGAACTCTTGAATCAGGATGCTTTTACTTGCAAGTTAGAGAAACTCAACTCAAATTAATCTAAGCAAAGGGGACTGACTATCTTGGCTTACAAAAGTTCAGGGAGGTCAGATTCCAGGCATAATGGGAAATCATGGTTAAAAAGAGGCATCTTTCATTCCTTGGTTCTTCTGCCTTTTGAATTGGTCTTGCTCCTGGGCAGAATTTCTCTCCACGGCAGCAAAGATGGGCCCTGGGCTCTCCAGGCTAATGGATCTTTGGTGCTGGTGACCTCCATGTCCAAGGGAGTGTTTTGATGTCATTGAGGGAAGAGTTTGTGCTCAAACAAAATTACCCAGAGTCTCATCAGCTTGTGCAAAATTAAAATTTGACTTTAATAAGTAAAAATTTGACTTGTAAGTTTAATAAGTTATAAATTCCTTTCTGATGACATTAGTAACTTTAATAAGTAACAAATTTAGAAAGCTAATTTTTCCCTATCCTTAAAATTTAAATTACAAATCTTATCATCCTATATAATAAAAGCATAATATGCAAATCAACTGAACAGCAGAACGACCGATTGGCAGAGGGTGCGGCCAGCCAAGGCATGTGCCAGTGGGCAGAGGGAGGGGATGGTAATGGGGGAGGGTGGTGGTGACCAGAGGTGGCGGCAGAGGGGGCGATCTGGGGGTCAGTGCCAGCCGCTCCCAGGTCAGCGCTGTCCCCTGATTGGCACACCAGTCACCTCCTACAGATGGAGGCCAGACTGCGGCTTAGGCCTACTCCCTGAGGAACCCCTGAGGGCTCCCAGGCTATGAGAGGGCGCAGGCTGGGCTGAGGGATAAATTTTTGTGCACCGGGCCTCTAGTCTATATATAAACCTAGCAAATTTCAACAGTCACTTTTAAAGGTGCTTTTATAATCTAATAAAATTCCCTTTAACATTCACACTGCATTTGTAAATTAATACAATCAGCTTTCTTTGAAGTCCTTCAAATGTCTAATTAACACACAAACCTCCCCTAATACTTAGGCATTCTGATAAATCAAATACATTAAAAAAATTCATATGGAGAACCATAAATTCTCTTAAATAATCTCATACTCTTTACAACCTTAGTCAACTCTTCTCTTTTTTTAATTGTTGAGAGTATTACAGATTTCCCCCAATTTCCTCTCCTCTTAGTCAACTTCTCTTATTCCTTCCATCTTAAAAACTCAAGCCTACTCTGATGGGTACTAGATTTATTGGGATGATCACTTTGTAAGTTTTGTAAACGTCTAATGTTTACACCTAAAACAAATACTATTGTATGTCAACTGTAATTGAAAAATAAAAAACACACACATACACAACTCTAAATTAATTACTCAAATGCCCTTTTATACTTCAATGATTAGATTAATCTGTTAAGTATTCAAATTCTCTTAAGCATTACCAGTGCTTAAAGTATCCATTGAACACTGCTTGTTTTTATTTCCATATTTAATGAGGTTGTATACAACCTTAAGTCTTGGTCAGGACAGAAGATCTGGAGTAACAAGTTGGGAGAGGATTCCTCTCACCATCCAAAGGCACAGGCAGAGCTCTCTTTAATGGGCATTAAGCCATTAGGGACCTTGAGTCTATGCCTGTCAAATGGGGTGGCCTTACAACCTTCTTCAAATTACACATTATTTAATTCTGAAATCAGCTTTGAGACTATCAGCTCCTGCCCGGATGCTGTCAATATTTGGTTGGATTCAACTATTTACTGTACGATTCTACTCTAAATTCTTTTCATAGCCTTCTTATCTAGCAGAACCAAAACTCTTATAAGCTTGTAGACACCTCCCATTGCATTCTGCACATCCCTGAAGGACTGGTCAGGCTCTGCAGTCACAAAGTCAAAGTCACACAATGACACTCCACAGAGGAAAAGGCTCTTTCCAAGTATCATTTTCAGTCCTAAGGTGAGAGAACTCACTTGGTTCTGCATTCATGATTTTTTTGTCTTTTTTTTATTATTAAGGTATTACATATGTGTCCTTGTCCTCCCTCCGCCCCCTTCACTCATACCCTCACTCCCCTGGTGTCTGTGTCCATTGGTTAGGCTTATATGCATGCAAGTCCTTTGGTTGATCTCTCCCCCTTACCCCCACCCTCCCCTACCTTCCCTCTGAGGTTTGACGGTCTGATCGATGCTTCTCTGTCTCTGGATCTGTTTTTGTTCATCAGTTTATGTTGTTCATTATATTCCACAAATGAGTGAGATCATGTGATATTTATCTTTCTCTGACTTATTTTGCTTAGCATAATGCTCTCCAGGTCCATCCATGCTGTTGCAAATGGTAGGAGTTCCTTCCTTTTTACAGCAGCGTAGTATTCCATTGTGTCTTTCCAGAGGCATTTTATGGCTGATGAGTTCCATATATTTGGTGGCCAGGGTTTCTGATGAGGGAGGTGAGAGTGCTGCGGCGAAGCATGCGTGTCACGGAGTGCTGCCTGGATAAAGCACGCCCAGAACCTGGGAGCCCTCGGCTTCCTCATGGAGCACAGATTCTCTGGACAGAGCTGGCCACTGCGTGTGGTTGAGTTTTTGTACTCTCTTCCTCTAAATAAAATAGACTCTTCATGTTCTCAAACTATAGTCTCATGTTCAGACCTTAAACTTGAAGTGATATATACCCTGTCCACCTCAAAATTCTCTCCAGCTGCACTAAGAGGACTGGAAATGAACGCAATTTGAACTCTGAAAACAATCCACCACTCGGAGGCAGTAGTGACCATTTTATTAAAAACAGTTTGTTGTTAAGTGCAATGTCAAGTTCTGGCTTCAGAGGCAACATCGGGGCAGGACGAGGGGACCTAGCTCTTCAGTATATTGTTCTTTCCACCTGGCATTGTTGTGTATTGTGTAGTGGAAAAGTGTAATTTTCAAACTTTCTTATAACTAATATCACTAGATGAGGTCAAAGTGAATTATAAAGTGCTTCTAAAAGTTTTAAAAGGATTAAAACTTGGTGCAAAGTCTTTTATTCTCATTTAACAAGACATATGCATTACTTTTTACAACCCTGAGAATGCTATTAATGTCAGCGAAATGATATCTTTATTATAAGTGTCATAATTCTTGGTATCGTTTAACAGTGAAGAACTATTAATAACTTTAAGTTAATAGCATAGGTCTCTTCCTAGCTTCCAAAAATATGATTTTGGAATTATAAGTCACTAATTTTTTTATGATGTGGTGGCAAACCAATAATTTCACTAGCTGTATCTTTCTTCATTAGAAACTATGATTTGTGTGTGGGCGTTGTTGGAATTTTGATATTCCATAAAAAGTTCCAAGATGGGTTTTTTTGTACTGTCTTGAAATACTTTTCAAAAATGGAAGTACTTGTATTGACTAGATTTATAGCTTGTATTTATGAGGTCAGAAACAATGATTGACTCAAGCTCTTAATTAACCTGAAACATATCAAAGGGATCCAATCAATTGTTTTGGGGTGGAGTTGCTCTTTATTTGCTGGAACATAGCATATCGGCCCTAAGTGTTTACAGCATTTCTTCCTTCCCCATTTGCTATAGAAAATCCTTGATATGCCAGGTTCCTTTCTCCCTTATCACCACTCTGGCCCCTGATCACCAGGGAGGAGAAGGCTATGCCAGTGGGGAAAAGAGATTAGATTGATGCCCATAAACAAAAAAAATTGGAGAAAGGGAAAATAAGGTCCTGGAATTGGGATTAGGAAGGGAGTCTGAGGATTTGGCTTGTGAGAGTTTCCCAACAGAATTAGGAAGCAGAAATTGGTATTTTGGGAGAAAATATCCTATACAATAAAAGGGTAATATGCAAATAGACCCAATGGCTGAACGACTGGTTGCTATGATGTGTACTGACCACGAGGGGGCAGACGCTGAACACAGGAGCTTCCCCCTGGTGGTCATTATGCTCCACAGGGTGAGCATGGATCAGCCACAAGCTGGACTGAAGGCTGGCGAGTGCAGCGGTGGTAGCGGGAGCCTCTCCTGCCTCTGCAGCAATATTAGGGATGTCTGACTGCAGCTTAGGCCAGCTCCCCATGGGGAGCTGTCAGTCGGACATCCCCCAAGGGCTCCCTGACTGCTAAAGGGCACAGGCCGGGCTGAGGGGACCCCCACCCCCCTCTAATGCACGAATGTCATGCAACAGGCCTCTAGTAAAATAATAAAAGAAAGAAATGTTACTCACAATCTGACCTATTGATACGAATTGTTGCTAAAATCTTGTCTTACATTTGTTTGTTTTTTTTCCATAATTAAACTGTGTTCAAGTTTTATATTCTATTTTTTCTCTAACAACATTGTTGTGGCTGAGGAATGTAGTCTTAATTCCATGAGCCTAGCTGAATTTTTTTTTCTAAGAGAAGACGAGGAGAATGGATATTTGGGGCTACCTTAGCAGTCTCTGTCACAAACTTCTACTAATAAAATTACTGGGTCAAAGTTCCTTTATCTTCTGTAAAACAGAAAAGTTTTCTACTTTATTCTTTCCAGTATACACAAGAGTGTCTGTCTCATCTAATTCTTGCCAACATTTACTATTCATTGAAACAAAATATTTGAGATTAATAAAGAAAATAAATCATCACAATATTTATATATCTATGACTATTAGTAAGATGAAATTCTTTTTAATATGTTCATTGGATATCTGTGTTTCTTATTTGTGAATTGTCATTTTATGTCTTTAGACCCCTCCCCGCCTTTTTTATTTTGATGTCTGCATTCAGCCACTTGGGCATTATGTTGCTTGAAATTAGTATGTCTAATAAGTGGGGAGTGTATGTGAATCATTTTCTTCATTGTTGAGGATTAAAAACAATCTCACCTCAAACAACAGACTTCTTTAGGCTTATAGAAAACCCCACTGGAAACAGCTCAATGGAAAATTGTTATTTGGCTCCCTTACGACTTAGGAGATCCAAACTCATATTGACTTTATGTGGATGCAGCAGGCAAACCACAAAGGCTAGAAAATACCCTCCAGGTGATTAACCATGGGTTTTATAAAGTCTTAGAAAACAGTGAGGCAATGCCAGCTTATCTTTTTCAAGTAGGAGCTACCCTTGGAGTCAGGCTGATAGTCGATTGCCCTGGTACAGTGCTCACAGCCCAGGAGGAAAGACCATCTTGTGATGAGAGAGGATCTGGAGCTCCTACCGAGTGCCCAGGATGGCAGGGACATGCCCAGAATGAACTTTGAGGAATGGTAGGTCCTCCTGCTTTCTGCTGCTTGCACTCATATGTCACTATTAACCAGAATGACCATCTTCATTAAAATATCCAAAGTGAAAAGGGGGTGAAAAATCTCAACATGAGTTCAATGTTTGCATTTTGGCCTCATATTCAAGCCTGTACTAAGGAGCATGTCATTCTGCTTTAACTGGTATCATAAGCAAAGTGTGTTTGTGCTTTCATTGCAGAGACCTGACTACTTGGACCCTCCACTATCTCAGCAATAGGCAAGCCTTCACTGATCTTGCCAATTTCTAAATCATCATGGCAGAGAAAATGGGGCTCACCAACGGTATGTGGTGGTATTTGGCGGTTCTTATGCAGAATCCCTTGTAGCGCGGTTGAGAATAAAATACCCCGACCTATTTGCTGCAGTCATGGGCAGCAGTGCACCAGTCCAACAAAAATTGATATTTTATGGCAACTAGACATTTAATATAGAAAAATATTTCTGTAAGTGGATGAATCACCCACAGGGTGATTCAGCTTGAGCCATGTCTACCCCTAACCCCACAGGTGATCCAGCGCCATGAGAGATGCCCAGGTTACACACAGTTGATAGTTATGTACCTCACTGGGTTGGCTTTAAAATGGGTTGTCTCAATTGTGACTTGAATGGTAAAGTAAACCGTAGCCTATAATTTCCAAAGAAATAAAAGAAAAGCTAATTTTTGATAGGGATATTTTTCTAATTATAGAGTTGACTTTCAATTCTTCTCTTTTCTATAACATGCAATAATGAACTATTTTATGGTGAATTATATATAATTACTGTCTTGGGGTTTTTGGCTGTATGTGAATTCACATTATACTGGGAAAGGCATAAAACTTCTAATCATATAGACACTGCTGACAAAAGTAATCTCAGATTGCACTTCAGGTGGAATTTTCTGTAACATTTAAACCTTTCAGTGGTGAACAGTATTAAACATCACATGATTTCCAGTTTTCTGTAGCTTTGCTATATCCTATTCCCTTCTACTCTTCAAAGACCGATTGAACCTTTATTCTCTTGCCTCTTTAGACAAGCAGAGCTGAGTCTCAGTTGATTACTAGATGAAAATTTGCAGAACAGGGCAGTACTTTTCTGCTCTAATGTTGACTTTTTGACCCAGAAAAAGTCACTTAATTATTCAATTTCTAGATCTTTATATTAAACAAGAGGTTGCAGAGAATTTAAAAACATTACATTGTGTTTTTAAATTATAAAATCATTGTGTTTGAATGATAAAAATCATATCATATTAAATGACCTTGGGTAATTTTTTTTATATACCCTAGATTACCTTGAAGTCATTTGAAATTCTCTGGCTGCACATACCCAGAAACGGTGAGATAGGTTTCCAGTGTCATGGTGATAATGCTGAAAAGCCCAGACAACAATGATATGCTAACAAAAGATTTGAAGTAAGGGAAGGTTGTACATGAGAATGCAGAGGAAATTCTTGGTCCTAAAAATCTGACATGAACTTGAATTTTCCACCGTTACCAACATTTTCTTAAGCTCTATTACTTTGAGGTAACTTACTGAGGTCGAGCACTACCAAATAATTTTGACAGTTTATCACAGTCATGTAGGGTCCCAGCCTTAACAGGTATTTTTCAGTTGGGTGGGTGTGGACATCAGAAAGAGATGATGGATTCCACAGCAGGAAGCTCAACAGGGCAGGTGAGAGTAGATGCAATCAGGGTGCCTGAAAGGCCCTGAGAGAAGAAGCAAGCACCAAGAGAGGAAGGAACAACTCTGGACACCAGCCCACACAATGTTTCTCTTAGCTAGCAGACGTAAGGACTTTGGGCTATTGAAAGCATGATGTGCTTCTGTTTTGCTCTTGCACATAAAAGACTTGTGTATGGTCGATTGCTTTGAATGTGGCTTTAAATAAGAGGAAGAGAGGTTCTTAGATAATTGGATCATTCTATTGAAGAGAAGAATGTGGAGAAAGAAAATAAGAGAGTGAGAGGGTAGAAAGTATCTTTATTTCCTTGAAGAGTGATCACGTATCTTGTAAGGTGGCCTCTTAAAGGCTACATGTAGGTGTATACTTTAATAGATTGCAGAAGTAAGAAAAAAGAGAAGGCTTAAGAAGCAGTTTCTTATTTCAAATGCTGACGAAAGGTCAAGGGATGCTTTTGGAACTGTCTGAGGCTCTACGTTGGGAAATGAGAATTTTGTTAGCTATGAAGGGATCTGAGATGTTGAAAGCTCATTTTCAGACTTTGTCAACCAATGCTCACAATTTTGTCCTTCCCGTGATTTCCCAAGGATTAAAGTTGATAATAAAATTTACCAGTGGGGTCGGGGGAGGGGGGGGAGAGGGGTCATTTCCTTAAATATCACCTTCTATCTGGCAAAGGTCACCTGACAGTTACAAAGGGTAAAATCGGAGGTTCTCTATCTTTGCAGAAAAGTGGGCGGCATTCTTTTTTGGGAGGCTCATGAAGTAAGCTGGGTGCTGTGATCACGTGAATTGTGCAAGTGGGAGGTAACTTCAAAACACAAAACTCAGTAAAGAAAGTCTACAGCAGGAGAAACAAAACAAAACAAAACAAAACAAAGCAGTGGGATAGAAGATCACTCTCGAGCACTTTACAGTTCTGCCATGTCACTGGCACCTAACCCGGCAGAATAGCCATGGTCAGCCTTTTCTTTTAATCAGAGGAAGTTGCTCCTTATTGTGTTTTTATAGTTTTATAATCTTTTTAAAACAGCGTCATGACCAATTAAACCTCTCTAGGTTGAAGCAGTTTTTAACCTATGCTGGTATTAAAACCATAGTTTCTGGCTATTTTGGGGGGAATTCCTTAACACTTGACTTGATGTATTGGAAACCAGGGTCTATGGCATCTTTGCAGCGGTTCTCAACCTGTGGGTCGCGACCCCTTTGGCGGTCGAACGCCCCTTTCACAGGGGTCGCCTAAGACCATCCTACATATCAGATATTTACATTATGATTCATAACAGTAGCAACATTACAGTTATGAAGTAGCAATGAAAATAATTTTATGGTTGGGTCACAACATGAGGAACTATATTTAAAGGGCCAGAAAGTTGAGAATCACTGCCCTAGGGAATCCTAGAAGTTGGACCTGGCAGGGAACTTATAGATAACATTTTGTCCAATTCAGAGCAATGGGAACTGAATGAAGCTCAGAGATGTTTGCAGTAAGGTTTAAAATGGATCACAGGGGTTAAGAATGTAATCCAAAGCCAATGGACAGTTTGCTTCACTGCGTGAAGGACATGATATTAAAGTCATAACTATGTCATGTTCACCATGACCAAACCTATTAGGGCAAAGCCACAGGGAGGTTAGAAACCAATAATAGTAAATAACAACCTTTAAAAAGCATGTTTTCTCCTTTCTAGGAGTAAATTATATTCTGGAGAAGTCTGAAATCTCCCAACGTGAAGTGTATCTGAACTTTGAATCAGATTCCAGCTCAGGTTGGGGAATGGTCATGTGGTTCAAACTTTGAAGCTGAGGCCCTGAAGCCCAGAAAGTCCTGGTCTGTCCTGTAGTTCTGGTCTTGGAGTCGGGGTCACAGCCTGACCACCTGGGCCAGGAGGATCTGCTGAGCCTGCAGGGTTATGGTCTCAGGGCCTGGGCAGGGAAGCAAATGGGCCCATGGCAGCTGTGTCCCTAGTGTGAGCCGTCACTCAGAGCAAGGCTCAATCAAGACTGCAGCCGGCAGTGTCTTTCCTGCAAGTCATCTCTCACAGGGACCGCTGCCTGGATGAGCCTGGAGCAAACTGGCCTAGTCTCCCAGGACATCCCTGCAGTCAGTGGACTGTTGCACTTGAGGAACCTGAACAGGAATTTGAGGCAGATGAGGCGAGCTTTGTGAAGAGTGTTTATTAATAACTGAACATGAGAATTTCTAATACTTGATGTGCTGTGAATTAATTCCATAGACTGAAAATGGTCATAACTGAGAAGTTAAAGCCCAGGATCCTTTCATCCTACAGCCGACGCTGCACTTGGCTTTGGGGATAAAGGAAATGGAGAACCGCATAAGAGGAGTGAACCTCTAGGTACATTTGAAAGGAAAGATAATTTGAAGAGAAATCCAACAAGGTGGTTATTATTCAGTGTAAACCCACCGTGGCTTATCCTGAGGAAATAGGCCTGTAAGAGCAAAGCTATTTAAGAAAATGTGACAGATTTCAGGAGATTTGTCTTAAAGACCCTCAACCTTTAATTCTGACTTATTTTGGTAAAAGCTGTTTTTTCTTAGTATTCAGAGGCTTGCTAAAAATATTTTTGTCTTTTAATTTTTCATTTAAAGGATTGGGCCTCTTGAATTCTAGAGTCTGGTATTCACAACTTGAAGGTCTCCTGACTCAGAATGCTTTGGTTTCATGTTTCAAAGAAATGTTTAGAACTGATCCTGTGCCTACTCAGCAATGTTTTATTCTTAAAAAGATATATTTTCCTACCAAACTGCTATAGAAAGAAGTCAAAACTGCAGTGATTATCCAATTATCAGACCCCCAATTTCTGAATGATTTCAGACAAATGACTCTGGCCCTTTGGAAAATGTTGTCCCCAAACTACTTGCAATATTAATTAGGAGGTTTACATTTGGGGAAGAATTGTGCTTCTTTTCTTCTATAAAAATTTACCGAACAAAACAAAGAGATTAATAAAGAGTCAATCCTTGATATTTAAAAAGTAATTAAAAAAATTAGAATTCTATCTTGGTTCAACATCTCTATATTACACACAATATCATTACCCCTGGATCTCTACCTAGTGCTTTTGGCATCTATGACCTTGTTTAATCTCCTTATTTACTCTGAATTTCTTACATACTTACCCTGTCAATTGGGTAGTGTATTGGTTTTCTAGAGTCGCCATAACAAAATAGCACAGAGTGGGAGCCTTAACCAGCAGAAATGTATTTTCTCACAGTTCAGGAGGCTGGAAGTCCTCAATCAAGGTGTGGACAGGGCTGGCTTCCTCTTAGGGCCGTCCTGGGAGGACCTGAGTCAGGCCTCTCCTTGGCTTGCAGACGGCCACCATCTTGCTGCCTTTTCCTTGAATGGACGTCCCTCGGTGCAGGAGTACCTCGTGTCTCTTCCTCTCATAAGGACACCAGTTAGATTGGATTAAGGCCCGACCTTAGCAGCCTCATTTTATTTATTTATTTATTTTTGCTGCAAAAAGCTTTATTGTTTCATGTGGTCTAATGCATGGGAGAGGGTTTCAGGTGGTTAAAAGAATGGCTAGTAGTTTCTGGGAGAGGCTCAGGTATAAGCCAGAGACACCAGGCGCATGCAGAGGGGCCCCTCAAAGGCCTCTGGGCTCCACAGGCTCCTAGTCGTGCTTGAGGGTGAGCCTTTCAAAGAGATACTCATGCAGCCCAGCCCAGCCTGGGGGCCGGCTGCCTGTGGAGGCGAGTCAGGTGTCGCCCATCTTTTTGATGAACTTCACCCGGAAGTGGTTTTCCCGGAAGTCACGGAGCTGAAGGTCAGCGCAGGCAGAACCCAGGGCCTGCAGCTCCAAAAGGGCCTGGTTCAGGCTCCTCTCCAAGACCAGCGCGTCCTGGAAGAGAATGTGGCCACCGCGCTGGTTTTGCATCTTTAAGAGACGCTCAGCGCCCTCCCTCCAGCTTCTTCTCCACCAACTTGTGGAAGAAGCAGCCGGCACCCTCGAGAGCCACGTTGTCTCGGTGGAAATAGAAGCCCAGAGAGAGGTAGGTGTGGAGGGCTGCAGAGGCAGGCTGGCCAGGCGGTTGACGGCAGCCTCCACCTCGGGGGAATAATTCTGACGAATTTGGGAGCTCGTGGTTGTTTGGCAATAACGAGTTAAGGTAGAAAAAAACAGTGTGTTGGCTGGGCCCAGAGGTGGTTCTGAGGGTGGTGACTGGATAGGACGCCGGAGAGTGGCGGAGGCTGGAAGAAGGGGGTCCCTGGGTCTGTTCCCTCCAACCACTGTTGAAGCCAAGCGACAGATCTGGGACCACTGAGGGCACTGCCAGCAGCCTCATTTTAATTTAATAATCTCTTCAAGTAACATTCTGAGGAACTTCCACATCTGAATTGGGGGGTGGGGGGAGGAGGGGAGGGGGCATGATTCAGTCCATAACAGGTGTTGTCACCATTTTACAGGTGAAGAAACTGAGGCCCAGGGAAATGAGTGGCTCAATTCTTTCACTACACGATTCTACCTAAAAAAAGGGAGAAATGTGTCTGACAATGAAAAATGGTGTTAGAGTCAGTCTTTATTTTAAATCATATAAAATCTAATTTAAGCCAATACTGGAATTTAGCTACAGCCTGACCTTCCATATTTATTGAGTTTATAGGATTTTAAACTTATAGGATAAAAGAATCTGCAACCTTAATTCTCTTGGCCAGGCAGTCTAACATACTGCATCTGGAGATTAGGGCATTGACATGTTTGGAGCCCTATTCTGCTATCACAAAACTTTCCAGTTTACTTTATCTTTCTTGTTCAAGTTTCCTTGTTCATATTTTCTGTCATTTGTGTCTGTCATTTCCCCTTAGTGAACTCCTTGGAGCTTCAGTCTTCAGCTTGTTTCTAATCCTGGCTACGTTTGTGGATCCATAGAACATTGCTTTCATGAAAAATTGATATTTCATTAAATATTTAGGTGGACCATGCTGTCATATTTCTAGAAATTAGTCATATATCAGAATCAAAATGCCAACAAAAGTCACCTTTTTTTTTTCTTTCGATGTGAAAAATGTCCATGATTTATTTTTAAATGGGAAAAACAGATTGCAGGGCAGTTAAAACATAACCGAGAAAAGTAAAATTATGTATTACTTCTAGCTTATAAACAAAGACTTCTATAATATTTGTTAAGTACCTATCTCCAGCCAAACCTGAATAGTGAACTTTTTTTGTTGTTATTCTAAAACATCTGTTATTCCATTACAATTATGTAGGAGCTACGTAAGCAAGCTGAAATAGCTCAGTTGGGAGAGCGTTAGACTGAAGATCTAAAGGTCCCTGGTTCAATCCCAGGTTTCAGGATTTTTTAGATGTTTATTCTAAATGTAGTTTCTGGTCAGTCTTACCCACAATATTTAAGGAGCATAGAGGAGGTCTCCCAGCCCCCATTATCCACATGGAAGACCTTCCAAGATCCAAAATGGATGCTTGAAACATTGATAGTACCTGACCCCATAGATGTTTTTTCCCTGTGCATACATACCTATGATAAAGTTTAATTTATAAATGAAGCATAGTAAGAGATCAACAACAATAATAATAAAATAGAATGGGGTAATTACAACAATATACTGTAATGAAAATTGTGTAAATGTAGTTTCTCTCTTTCACTGACACAAAATATCTCATTGCATTGTACCCACCTTCTCACTTAAAGGGACCCCTTTACAGCTTCTCTTTGGCACATCCAAATTGCCAGCATCACTACTCTTGAGCTTTGGGGCCATTATTAGGTAAAATAAAGGTTACTGACCACAAGCACTGGGATACCTGGGCAGTTAATCTGATAATCTACAGGTACTAAGTGACTAATAGGTACTAAGTGACCCAGGTGGGATGGGTCGAGATTTCATCACATTTCTCAAATATTGTGTGATTTAAAACTTATGAAATGTTGATTTCTGGAATTTTCCATTTAACATATTCAGACTGAGATTGTCCATGGTAACTGAAACCTCAGAAAGTGAAACCATAGGTAGGGGTGAGGAGTGGCTACCGTATTTGGTTCTCATGCTTTGGGTGGATTGATGGCTTTTCAGGGAAGGGTGGTGTCAGGTGTCCTGGTGGGAGTTTTTATATAAACTCACCAGCACATTAGTACTTCCTGCTTGTAATAGCTAACTGGAGTACTTGATATATATACCAAGCTTTCTCCTAAGCTCAATGTATTAACTTACTTTAAATGGCCACTACAATTCTCAGTAATTGTTAAATAACAGTTTCTGTGCCTGAGACCTGGCATGTGGTATGTTCACAGTCAATGAGTCTTACTTTGACTACCATGATTATTTTCATTGGCTAGGAACTTTGCAAGGTAGAGCTATAAGATATGAGTTGTTCTAAGGACGACTCACCTCTCCATCTAATGAGGCACTAGTAAAGGCCATCTTTTTCTTGTGTTTTTCTAAGTGTTTTAAAATTCTGTATCAACAATTCCATGTTCCTGTACGGTAAATGTGAAAGGATATTTTCTCACCCAGCTTTAACTTTCCACAAAGGTATTTAGCTTCTATTTCAAAGGTTCTTACCTCCAATCCATAGGCAGCAGGAGGTCTGTGAAGTCTCTGAAGCTGACTGCAAATTTGAATGTTCGCGTGTAGTTGTCAAGCGGTATCACTGCATTCAAGGTTTTTGACCTAGAACAAGTTTAGAAAAGTTAAATACAGAGATCTCTTCACCACGAATACTTGCTGGTAATTCATGACCTGACCTTTGAACTTTTCAAGGTGTGAGTGATAGAACTTTCCTTGATGATTGTCTCTTGCCTCTTGCCCAATGCTTATCTACTATGAAGCAGATTTCAGGAGGGAGCCTAGGTCGTCAACAAATTTTCTTCCTGTCTGGGTTGTGGCTTTTAGGGACAATTTTCACATAGTGAAGCAGATTTGACCATTTTTGGAGACACCCCTGCTACTTTGGGGTAGCCTTCCCATGACTCATCCCCCATCACTATGTTTAATCTGCTGAGGTGGGGCCCACTCCACCTAATTGTCTCTTTTTGGGGAGATTAAGAAAAATGCCCTCACATTACCTTTATTATTCTACTTTTACCAGTTAGCTTTAATTCTTTTTCATGGCATTGTAAGCTACCTGGATACCAGGCAATGGCTGTCTGTTTTTCCATCTTTATATTGTTTAATGTCTATAACCTGAATGATGACTTGGCTGGTTTTGGTCAAGGGGTAGCATTTCCAATTCATGTCAGGCATTTTTCAGGCTTCAGACATTTAAATAAAATATGAATGTTGCAGGTTATTCCCGCTTTTTCCCTGAGCATTTAGCCACATTTCCAGAAAAGCTCTTTTCTGCAAAATTGATTCAAGGTTTGTGTTTCCATCATGAGGCCGAAGCTAGTGAGGGATGTTCCCATAAATGCCTGAGGGCTAAAGGAGGGAGCCAAGTCATGGAGAAACATCCAAGGTCCAACATCATGGTCCACTTCCAAACACATAGTCCATTGGGAGAGAGGCAGGGTCTGGGTCTAAATGATGAGACCAAGTGCTCAAGGCCAGACCCCTGGGAGTCTCGGGGAAGCAAATGGGGAGCAAGACTTCACAAACAACAGGGTTAGGATGGTAAAGGCTTCAGGCAAGATGGACAACACTGTTCATTCTTCCCAATTATCTCTGCATTGTTCTTGCATGGGGTTTGGGCTCTGTGCTATTTGTAGACACACACACACAGTAGTGTTGGTGTCTAAAGGGAATTTGGATTGTATTGACCAATCTAACTGGAAAGAGAATCAAGTCTCTTAAAATTCTCATTGTTTTTGTGATTACAAAATATACAAACTACTGAAACATTAAAGTTTTTACAGAACTCTGTTGCTTAAAAAGTAAAGACATTCCCAACCTTAAAGGTAATCATTGTTAACAATCTGGTGTCCATTCTTTTATCAGGTTTTTTCCTATGCACTGCTAATATAAAATGAATGTATAGACACATAAATACACTTACATTTTATACAAGAATTAAATCATATTTTTCCATATATGAGGACTGAATGTCTAAAATAATAATGGAAATTAATTTCCTTTGATGTTTCTTTTAATGGAAAGAAAGTAAAATATGAAAGGAGGCTAAAACATGGAAACTACAGCCCTAAGTATAGCATGCTCCAAATTTTTAAAACATACTTCTACAAAATCATAAGTGGTGGCAAATGGGTCTGAATGGTAGCAGTGATGATAGTAGTAAGAGGTAATTTTTATTAAATTTGTATTCTGTGTCAGGCCCTATTTTGAGCACTTTAGAGGAATTAGTTCATTTAATCAGTGATGCGGAAATCTGAAAAGCAGGGAGCAAAAAGGCATTTATAGCAATTTGAGAACATTGCAGAGGGAGCGTTGTGTGAGAATAGGAAGGTAATGACAAAGTACCAGAAAGAGCCCTGGTGACTGGCAGTATGCAAAGCATTTAGGGAAAATGCTGCCATTATCCTTTTAAGGCCAGATGTCATAAATTGTCTGTATAAATACAGTCAGTTCAGTAATAAAGATGTAATTATATAAGTGGTCCTAGTTTATGTAATTGTCATTTAGTTCATATTGATCACAAAAATGCCAAATTTGTTCTTTTTTTAAAATAAAAAATATTCATGCAACAAAGAGCTGGTTCTTTGAAAAGATTAATAAATTCGACAAACCTCTGGCTAGACTCACTAAGGAGAAAAGAGAAAAGTCTCAAATAAACAAAATTAGAAATGAAAGAGGAGAAGTTACCAAATTTCTTGTTTCAATTTCTCATTCTTAGTGTGGTGTTTAATTCACAATAATACAAAATGCTTTTACAGTCTTTAGTATCATAATTTATGTGAAATTAGTTTTAAAAATCTGCAATGATAATAAAGAAAGCTGGAATAATATTTACAAATCATTCTCTATGAAAATTTAAAATGTTGGCTAGAATTGATAACTTGGCCATTATGAACTTGTTAGGAACTGCGTAAACTCTTTAAAGTCTAGTGTTTCTTTTAGCATTAGTTCATTTTGTTGCTGCATTTGGGATCTGTAATTTCAGTGGCATGGAAATTAAAATTGTGTTCATGCTTTTCTTTCCCTCAGAGTCTGTGAATCTTTAAATGAACTCAGAATGGGTTCAGCCTCTTTCCTGGAAATCTAGTGGGTAATTTTATGGAGATTGTTCAGAATAATAGAGACAACAGAGCTTTTGAGGTAAGCAACGAGAGAGAGAGAGAGAGAGAGAGAGAGAGAGAGAGAGAGAGAGAACACTGAGAGAACAGAAAGTAATAAGTGGGCATTTTTTTCCTGAAAGCTGCCAGAAATTATAAGTAGATTAGAGACAGTAGTCTGGAGAGTTTACTTTCCACACACGGGCTGTGGGCTTCTCCTTAGAAATAAATCGAATGAATACATGAATACACATCTCCAGTCCTGAAGCCACTGATTGTTATTATACGATCGGCACAAGCTCAGTGATGCCACATCCTTTACCACTTTATTTTAAAATTGTACATTTCCAAAGTTTACTCATCTTTTATAGTAAAATACTTAGAGGTATTTCAAAAAGTAAATTCATGATTACTCAATGCCAAAATGCAGCTGCTTCTCGTAATCTTTAATTTAGAAAACTTTAGAAAGTGGTCCCAATGGAATGTGAAACCACAAGCTTAATCTATATACTTTTTAACCACAGAAGCCTCTCTCTTATTCTGGATTTAAAACAATTCACTGTTTGGGTTTGTTTCAGAAGA
Source organism: Myotis yumanensis (assembly GCF_028538775.1). Lineage (NCBI taxonomy): Eukaryota > Metazoa > Chordata > Mammalia > Chiroptera > Vespertilionidae > Myotis > Myotis yumanensis. The sequence continues at coordinate 25,817,525 of NW_027223759.1, read as the reverse complement.
AAGTTTATAGGAATAATTGGATAGAGATGATGGAATAGAATTGTCCTTTAGAGACTAGGTCTATGTACCCAACCTTCCCAAGAAGTTCATCCCAAAATAATTTCTAAGGATCTGAAATGTATGAAGCCATCTACGTGTACTTTTATTCCCAATGAAATACTCCTGATACTTTTGTGTAACTGATGAAGATCATGATTAACTTCTTTTTCCTTTTGGAAGTAGCTTTGATATTTCCCCCCAGGATAATTAAGGATAGATTTGGCAAATGCCATATCATTTAATATTCTTCACTTAGTTTGCATGCTTGGCCTGAGCTTCTCAATCACTAACATGCATTTTGATGTCTTTGTGGAGATGGAAGATCCATATTTGCCATCCTCTCCCTGTCATGATACAGGGTAGGGTTCTGAGCTTCTTGTATCAAAGTGCCACTAATTTTATTCCATCAATCTTTCCTTCTAACGGAAAGGAAGAGGAGTTGTTAACTTTATCACAGGGACATTCTCTCTCGTTCAGCTGGCTGGAATTCTCTGCAAAGATAACTATCGGTCCAGGACTTATCGCTGGCCTCCAGTGATCTGTATGAAAAGTTAAAATGTTGGCTAGAATTCAGAGGTTACTTTCCAGTGCTAATAGAATTGCTCTTCCACAAGGCCAAAGAGCACACACTTTGATCTTTTGCCAATTTAATGGACTTCTTAAAAAAGTACATTTGCCCAGAAATGAACATTTAAGCTCCCTGAATAGTTCCATGTAGTTAATGAATAACTCTTTCCATAAACCAAGGGCTTAGCTGGCCCTAGCCCTATGCTAAGTAGTCTCTGTTCTTTCTCTCCTGTAATCCTCACAGCTCCACATTAGTCCCACTCTACAGATGAGAGACACCAAGGAGTTTCAGTGGCTTGGGCAAAGTCACATGAACAGTGGGCCTGGCGTACTTGTCCTATGCTCTCACCTGGATGAGTGGCTTGTTGCTGAGCTTGTGTGTGTTATGGACTATTGAAATCTTGGATTTATAGGGAGTATGGGGATCTCAGGTCACTATTGACCCATGTACAACTATGACCAATGCCTTCCTTGGTTCACCTCTATGATACATAAGCAGCAACTGCCTGTCTAGTGTTTGAGAAGAATGGCCTTCCATGCCCGGATCTAAGTTACAAGAAATGCATGGAGGGACTGGCTGACCCTTCTTAGGAAAGCTGAGGTGTAGGAGGAGGTAAAGTGTTACCTGATGACATTTGGTATTTACATGTGGGGGTTGAAAAATGTGAGCATAAGCCTTACCCCATCCATGCATTAATCAATCCCTGGATGCCTGTGCGATGGGAATAGCCTTTGCTTTTTTAACCTGCACATCCCTGTCAAGTGTACAACTGCAAATATAATTGTGGAGAGGGAAGTTGACAGGAAAATAGGAGATACAGTAGTGTTCCTAATATACTTGCCTCATAGCCAAGTTTCCAAATTGCTTGTCTAGGTCAGAACTAGAAAATTTCTTGAGACCATATCCCAAGGATGTTTTTACTTGGAAAATAAAAATCTATGTTTAAGACTGTTTTTAATTTTTTGGAGCCACAATTTCCCAGACTCCATCCCCTTCTCTGCTCTGCCTCCAAGGCTGTCACCTGCTCTCAGTTGGATTGTTAGAACAATCTTCTACCCTGTTTCCAGCTTCTCGCCTGGCCCCTGCATTTATTCTAACCCAGCGGTAGTGATCCCTAATGAACAAACCTGACCTCACATTTCTCTGCTCAAAACTGTGCATACTTCATTTCCCAATGTTTCCATTGATCCTTAGAAGGTGCTGGGTGCCATAAAAGGATCAGTGAAGACTTGCCCACTGTTTACATTGAAGGTAAAACAGTCATCAATATCCAGAGATACACAATGAACCATTTTGCTAATTATTGGACTTAAATGTTTTCCTACAAGTGCTCTCAGTAATCAAGTCACTTGAGGTCACATTCTTACAGGAATCTTAGTATTCATTAAAATGAACTGTTTTTGCCTAGAAATGTCCAGTGATCAATGATTAATGATGTGTCTGCCTTGATTCTTAGTGCAATGCAGGGATCCATTGGCTGTTAAATCTTGCTTGTTGGAAATTACTGAAGTGAGCTTTAAACTAATCTAAATAATCGATTTTTAGTATTTGATAAAATATTCAAGTTCATCCCCTTGCAAAATCAAAATCTGCTTATTATGTTAATGTGGTATTTGCAAAGCAATCACCATGATTTCAGCCCAAACTCCTCTACCCCAATTCCTTGCAAATCAAAGTAAGTCAGCATTCAATATGCATAAACCTCTAGATCACTGTCAAGTCAAGTCAGAAAGGACAGAAGGCCTGATTAGCTAGGTTCTAGTTCTGGCTTCATTAGTTGTCTTTGCAAGTAAATTAAACTATCTGGGCTTCAGGTTTGTTTGTTTTTTAATGTGTAAAATAAAAAAATTGAACATATCCTAGTTAATTAAAATTAAATATTTATAAAACCATAAATCATTCTTTTGCTCTTATTTCCGGCTCTTATAACTTTCTGCTTGTAATTTTCAGGTAATAAACTCATAGCCTGGGCACTGAGTTATATCCTACTCTTGAGATGACAAATGAGATGAATAAAAACAATCTGTAAATTGACAACTTAGTTATTTTTCTATAGCTTTCATTTATTTGTACCTATAAATAGGTGATTAATAACAAATTATATGTGTTTTTAATAAGTATCAGGCCAATTAAATGTGAATTTCTAAGAATTGGCCTTAGCATAAGTTTTTTGTTTTCCCCCAAGGAAGAAAACTATCTTACCAAGTCAGTATTAGAGTGAACTGTAGTTGAGTTTGACAATTCATGAAATTTGCTGAAAGTTTCTATTAAAACCATGATTCTAAGGGACTGTCTTAATAGATGGTCTAGGTTAATAGGATTGGACTGTTTAAAAATTGGTAGGAGCTTTGCTTTAATGTAGTTGGGGAAGAAATGAACACTACCTGATAAAGCAAAGGGCTCTGGAAATGGTTCAATCTGAACCCATATGTGCACAGGTTACTTTTAAAAGCTCCCAAAATATGTTAATATGTAGCCAGGGTTAAGGGACCTACCATATAGGTATTTTGACATTTTCTTTTCACATTTCACTGTGTAAATATGTATCTAGAGTTTTCTAGACCAAAGTAATCATTCAGCTGAAGTAACTCATGCACAAGAAAATATTTTTGAGTTTCTGCAAAAGTGGCTAACATCAGAGACCCTTAAGAAAGAAAGAAAAGTGCTCCTTTTTTTTTAGCTAAAACACAAAACCACTACAAGGATAAAGTTAGATCCCATGAAGCGAAAATAGTTTTAGATAGTCTGTGTGTGTATTTCATGTTTTAAAGAGATTTCATCAAGTTCTTCTTTGTGATGTTTAGAAGCACTGAACCATCCCAACACGTAAGTAATTACACTGGACAATCAGATGCATGGCCTAACTATTTGTTGGTTGCCATAGAAACTGATGGCATATAGACAGGATTTCCTAAGACAATGTCATTTTCATGTACTTTTATTGCTTTTAATAAAATCCGTTCATTAATGGACCTGTTATTTGGTGTGTGTGTGTGTGTGTGTGTGTGTGTGTGTGTGTGTGTGTGTATTTGGTTAGGAAAACAATTTGGGCCCAAATGCCCACTTTGTACATTCCTTGTACCAGGGAATTTTGCCACAGATATCCTTGGACCACATCAGCGAATCAGAAAAGAATTTAGGAAACATACTATAATCTCCAGAAAACATCAGCTACCAATCCTCTTGGACCTTGGAGAATGATACAGCATGTCTGTTTGTTCACAGTGATACCAATGGGCACAGTTTCATTAAAATTTTGTCCAGACCAGGTTACTTTTCAGTTTTTCTAAAGATATACTCAATTAACCAAATGGCCATGCATTTTTTCAATTTTTTAAAAAAAGTTGGATTTGTATACCACATATTCTTCTATAGAAAGCAATTTTATTGTTAAACCATGTCTATTCAAAATTCAAGATTTAAGAGAAATCCTAACAAAACAATATGGATTATTTTGCAATATTCCTTAAAAATGCATTTGATACAAGTTAATTCGTGTCCTGAAAATAAATTATTTTAACTTCCACTTGAGCTAAGGCAGTCATTCAATGGCTAGCCATTGCCTCCAAGATAAAGGTAGACTTTTATTCTTCCTTTTAGCTGCACTGTCTTCTTCCATCCCCTGTACTCTCCAAGTTCTGTGGGCCTCAGGACTTCTGCCTATGCTATTTTTACTGCCTCAATGGTTATTCCTGGCCTTGGTGACCTTATTAAGTCCTATTCACCTTGAGATCTCTGGCTCAGGGAAGACTTATCTGACCAAACTTAGATAATTCAGGATCTTTAATTCCATCTACAACCTTAATTCCCCTTTGCCATGTCATCTGAGGACATTCTGGGCATTAGGATGTGGACCACTTTGGAGACCATTATTTTGCCTGGTTATCACTGTTTCCCAGTTTATGTGGGGCTGTGCCCACAGAAGTAACCTAAGCAGAGTTTCTTCCATATCTGGAAGCTAGGCTGTCTTCATTTTCATGTCTATGTCTCTCACTTTATTGCCAGCCTCGACAACAGGACTACTTCTAAGCCTACCTAATTTATTATATGCCAACATGCCTTCTGAGAAGGCTAGAACTTTGCATAAGCCAATTGACTCTTTGGACCTCGGTTTTAGCATTTCTGAAATGTAAGAATGGAATGAGGAATTCTATAAAGTGTTGAAATATAAACCCTCAGAATTTTCAAACATAGTATAAGAACAAGATTTTCTAAGGATTGAAATTTAGTAACCTTGAGAGTTTTAAATTACATTTTTTTCTGAGACCTGGAAACAGAAAAGGTTCAATGTCTCTATGACTTCTTTTTGCAAGTCCTTTTTGCAAATTGATTCATGGAGAAGTTTGGTAAGATAAATGAGCATACCTGGTACTTGGTATCTAATTTTAGAGTGCTAAGGAAGAATTTGGAAAACTTATGATACACAAGATACTAGTAAGTTTTTAGAATCCGTAATATTTTTTTTAGACAGATATTTACTGGTTCTTTGACATACAGATTCTTGGCTCAGCTCACAGAACCTCCCTCCACTAACCCTTAGATAAGCGGTTCTCAACCTGTGGGTCGCGACCCATTTGGGGGTCGAACAACCCTTTCACAGGGGTCGCCTAAATGCATCCTGCATATCAGATATTTACATTACGATTCATAACAGTAGAAAAATTACAGTTATGAAGTAGCAACGAAAATAATTTTGTGGTTGGGGGGTCACAACATGAGGAACTGTATTAAAGGGTCATGGCATTAGGAAGGTTGAGAACCACTGCCTTAGATAATAAGGATTGCCACCCAGCTAGGCTCCTCCTGGATTCTATCCCAGCAGGCACTGATTTTGTACCTCTCATAGAATTCATTAAATTCTCAAGGTTAAGTGCCTTTTGCCCACTGCTAGCTTCCAAAGAATCTGGAGGTTTTATTCCTCAACATTTCTCCTTGAATATGAGATGTGCTTAAGCAAGATTTGTAGAATGAATATATTTATTCTAAATGATATTTTAGAGAAAGCTGGAAGTAACAAAGAGGCATTTAATCTGAACTCATGGTAGTAAATAGAGGTCATAGCTAATGTTCAACAGCTTATCAATGCTCTCCAGTGGACAGAGTAAATGATAATACCCATTAGAGGTTGGTCAAGCCTGTAATTTAGTAGATTAAATAGTTCCCACTTTAAGGTCAAAGAGAGGAAACATTTCTTCAGTTAAATATTATGGGTCATGGTCATTATTTTGTGAAGCTATTTCTGCTCACATATCACAGTTAAACCACTATTAGTTAAGCCTTTTTCACCCGCCTGGAGGCTTGGTTCCTTCTGATTGAATCACCAGTCCCCAGTTCTTCCCGGCTGGCTTCAGATCAGATGGCACTTGGGGTTCAGGCCAAATGTCACTTTTTAAGTGACGCTGATTCTCATCATCCTATGTAAAGGAGCTCCAGTACCCAGCCCAGTACGTGGCACATTGTAATTGCTTTTTAATATGTTGTTTAAATAATGCACAGCCAGGGTTGGATAGGCAAGCTGTGAACCATTTCCACAATGGACTTGGACTCGGTGCTGGAGCTCCATCGGCCTCCACCACCCTCCCTCCACTGCTCCTTCTCCACTCACACAGCTATGCTTTCCTAGCAGAAATGGACAGAGCTGGAGACACAATTTCCCTGATGCAGTGTAAAGTGAAATGTGGGGCTCCTGGCTCAAAAATCAGGAACACGGCTTCGTTCTCCATGTTCTGTCTCAACCAGTTATGGTGGTTTTTTTTTTTTTTTTCAATATATTTTATTGATTTTTTACAGAGAGGAAGGGAGAGAGATAGAGAGTTAGAAACATCGATGAGAGAGAAACATCGACCAGCTGCCTCCTGCACACCCCCCACTGGGGATGTGCCCGCAACCAAGGTACATGCCCTTGACCGGAATCGAACCCGGGACCTTTCAGTCCGCAGGCCGACGCTCTATCCATTGAGCCAAACCGGTTTCGGCCAGTTATGGTGTTTTTTATTTGTTATTTAATGTCACGGTCTCTCTGCACAGGGATACTCCCAGGCGGACCTCCCAGGAGCCGGGGCACATGCCCAACCCCCACCCTTTGGTTCAGGTGCTCTGGCCTCCAAGGAGCAAGGGTAGCAAGGAGAGGGACCCACCATCTGTCCCCAGGAGGGACTGGGCGGTGGGACGGGCCTGAGAGGAGGCTCCAGCCCTTGTGCATGCTTCAGCAGATTCACACAAACTCAACCATAATGCTATTAAAGCAATAAAAACAGAGGCATCAGCAGATCACGCCCCAGACTCAGAGGAGTCCACCGGGCCCGCCCAGGGCTCTGTACTTAACACAGCTCCCAAGGGCTCCCATCCCTCTGCTCCTCCGGGGCAGGACCCAGCATTTGATTCAAGGCTGACAGTGCAGTAGAGTATTTGCAAATCACTCTCAGTGCTGGGATTTCTCATTCATCCGTCACACCTCCTAACTAGGGAGCTTGCAGTCTGGCTCCACCATCCTCACTCATAGGGACCAGGTTCTCTGGCCAGGAGATGAGCCTTTTTCTGTCACATCAACCAGAGAGCAGTGGCTTGAACTCCTAGGAACTCCTTCTGTGTTGATTTAAGTTTGCAGATCCTTTAGATCTCATGGCCATCTTATAGTCCCATCACAGAGAATTTGTGTTTTATTTTCTTTTGCTTCAAGCAGTGGTCTAAATGGTCAAACCCCAAAAGGTTATTTTCACTAGAACTTTTTATGATATATGATATATGTATGTATGATATATATGTATATACTATATATAATAAATATATATTTATAGTACATATAATATGTATTTATTATATTATATCATAATATATATGTAATATAAATATACATAAAAATATCTGCCTTGTATTTCCCTCTACCATAAAACTGTCACTAATCCTAACCCTAAACCTATCCCTAATGAAACTGACCATACTGTTCATTTTTGCCTACAAAAAATGTCAATTTTATATGGTTCAACTTAATAAAACATACTTATCTTTTATTTTTCTCACTTGCATGTAAACTACCAAAGAGCAGAGAGCTATGTCTATTTTATTTTAACAAATTTATTGAGGTGTAATTGACATACCACCAACTGCATATATGTAAAAGATATAATTTGACACATTTTGTTATAGGAAACCATCATCACAATCAAGATAATAAACATACCATTACCCATGAAGTTTTTTTTTCTAATTCCTCCTTACTGCCTTTCCCCAAACCACTAAATAATTCCATTTATATAAAATCCATTTACCTATCTTCTTTCTGTCATTATATATAAATTTGCATTTCTTAGAATTTTATATAAATGAAATCACTTAGTATACAAACTTTCCTGTCTGTCTTCTTTCACTCAGCATAATTATTTTGAGACTCATTTACATTGTTTCATGCATCAGCAATTTATTGTTTTTAATTGGTGAGTAGTATTTTTTTGCAAGGATATACCACAATTTGTTTATCCACCCATTGGTTGATGGGTATTTGTGTTGCTTCCAGTTTTTGCCCTTTGCAAACAAAGCTATGAACATTCATGTAAAAATTTCTGTATAGAGGTATGCTATCTACCTTTCTTTCTTTCTTTCTTTCTTTCTTTCTTTCTTTCTTTCTTTCTTTCTTTCTTTCTTCCTTCCTTCCTTCCTTCCTTCCTTCCTTCCTTCCTTCCTTCCTTCCTTTCTTTCTTTCTTTCTCTCTCTCTCTCTCTCTCTCTCTCTCTCTCTCTCTCTTTCTCTCTTCCTTCCTTCCTTCCTTCCTTCCTTCCTTCCTTCCTTCCTTTCTTCCTTTCTTCCTTTCTTCCTTTCTTTTTTGCAAAATACCTAGAGTTGGACTAGTGGGATCACATGGCAGGTATATGTTTAATTTTATGAAATTGCCAAACCATTTTACAACATGGTTGAACCATTTTACATTCACACCAGCAGAAAATGAGTGTTCAGTTGCTCCACATTTTTGCCAACGTTTGTTATAGTCAGTCTGTTTTGTAAGGAGTAGTATTTTTAATTTGTATGTAGTAGTATCTCATTGGTTTTAATTTGCATATTCCTAATGACTGGTGCTGCTAAGCATCTTTTAATGTACTCATTTGCCATACATATGTCTTCCTTTAGTAAGTGTCTATTCAAATCTTATGTCCATTTGTTTTATTGGGCTAATTTTCTTATGAGAATTTATTAGAGTTTTTATATACTCTACATTCAAATTTGATATACATTTATATATCTTATATATAATTTATATTATATACATATATTTATATTTTTATATATTCTATATTCAGGTATGAAATTTGCAAATATTTTCTCCCAGACTGTGGCTTACTTTTTTATTTTATTAATAGTGTCTTTCAAAGAACAGTAGTTCTTAATTTTGATAAACTTTATTATTTTCTTTTTAAATTGAGTTTGGGCATATCTAATAAATCTTTGCCTAACCCTAGGCCATAAAGATTTTCTCCTATGTTTCTTGAAGATTTGTAATGTTAGGTTTTGCATTTGGGTCTATGATCCATTTTGAATTTAGTTTTGTGTATAGTGTAAGACATGGATTGAAGTTCTACACAAGAAACAAACAGCCGTGGAAACAGAAACTGAGTAAAAAAGACTTTTATAATTTCAATTTCTTGTTTAAAGCAAAAGTGTTAGCAAAATAGCATGGTGTGTAACATATAAGTAGAGAGCAGGTAGATTGGGATAAGTTAAAGAGGATATTATGAAACCTAAAGAAACCATTACATAATACAGAGAGTTATAGCTAACATACCAGCAAAAGATCTGAAAGCAGACAGGAAAAGAGGAGAAAAAGAACAGATGGAACAAATGGAAAACAGACAAGATGGTAGTTTTCAACCCAACTACATCAGTAATTGCTTTAAATATAAACCATAGTGCCAAGGCTGAGCAGCAGGCCCTGAACGATGGATGAACAGATTACTCAGACACAGTTTGACAGTGCAAGAGAGGGCTAAGGGGCCCCTGGCTTTAGTAGCCAGAGCAGCCTCCATTGCCTGCCTCATTAGGCCTTTAGTGGAATTTTTATCTTTAGATACAATCACTAGGGTGAGTAATCTTGGGAGGACACATGTTTACATTGTACTCTAGGCAAGGGCATCCAGGGATTAAGCATAAGGATTCCAGTAAACACCCGGGGGTCTGCACATACACAGACTTGTTTGGAAAGGTCAAGGAATAATTAGGGGCACTGCCTTCGACAGTTCCCTAAGTCTCTGCTAGGTCGGAATTCCGATAAACAGGCAGGTGGCATTCCACACACTTCCCTTTTATCAGAATGTCCTCCTTACAAACTTTCTAACCAAGTTTCTTGTGCTTCCCAACACCACAACATTTTTTATATTCTGATTTTAATTATTCATCATTAGCAAGAGGGGTGTGATGATGTGGGTAGATATGGTCTGTTGGAGTTGGTAGAAGTTTTCTTTTGATTCCTTACATTTTCTCAGTAAAGTTGGATGTGAGCTCATTAGCTGAGAAACTGCTGTCTAATCTAGCCCTCTCCCTTCAAGCCAAGCATCACCCTGCGTTCATGTTTATTTTTTTAATTTAGCCCTGAACAGGTGAAGCTTAAAAGGAAAATTCCAGATAAACACTAACTCTTTGATTTTAATTGAACAGAAAAATAGGGAGCTGAATTTGTTTTGACTGCCTTAAATCTAAAAGTAAAAAAATAATAACGCACAGCTAGAAATCTCCGAGCAGTGCAGCTGCCTCATTACTCTAAGCAGCTTGCTAAGAATTAATATTAAGTGGTTCCCATTTAGACCTTTCCAGTTGCAAAGATAATACATCACAGCAGCAGTGCCCCACCTCCCGCAGCTTTGAGATGTGTGTGTCTGTCCTTGTCCAGTGTATTGTTTCCCACTAGCCCATCAACGAATATTTCTTGAGTCCTGAACATGCCAGCAGCAAGTGCTAGATACTGTAAATGTCCCCCTAGTTCCAGATCAAGGGGTGTCAAATTAATTGCTGCAGTTCCCTCCTAAGAGAAAAATCTCTCCTAAATTCAAAGAACACACTGGAGACCTCTGTTTCAATTGCTTTGCATATCATCACGCTAAATAAACAAAGCTTTAAAAAGGCCCGCAGACACCACGGAGGTATCCCCCATGTGCAAAAACATAAGCATATTTCTGTAGACCTCACTTTACAAGTCCCGATCCAGCAATCTTAAAGGATGAAAGGTAGTATGGGATGGGAACTCTGAGGAAGGGTGTACAACTAGTGAGTAAGCCACCTGCTTGAATCGACTGTGAAGAGCCAAATTTGGTTTTTAGTGACACCTAAGAAGGCCTCAGTGCATTTGGAACTAAAGTAATTTAACACATAATTTAGCTATATGAATATCTGCAATTTGCAAATGGAGAGATGTCCCAAGGTGTGAGATGAAGTTTGGCTTCTGAGGACAAAATTTCCCTTAATTATAATCCCATAATTTAGGAAAAGAACAAAAGTATGGATGTCTCCTGAATAGTCTCTGTTAATTTTCAAAATGCTCCATCTGCCACCTTTTGACCTAAATAGAGAGGACACCATTTGGTTCTCCTAAAAACTGCATTGTTCTATCCTGCTGTGCACTAAAGTTGAGATAATTAATATTATAGATTTTAGGCAGTGTTTGTGTGTTTGTGTGTGTGTGTGTGTGATTTTTTTTTAGGGACCACCAGCAAGACATTTAATATATTAATGTTTTCCTCTCAACTGCCACATGTGGCTGTGATAAGTTCACTACTGGGAATGGAGATTATGGAGGGAAGGGGCCCAGTAAGCGGAGAGATTTGGGTGAGGCTTTCAGAAGTGTGTGCAGCCTCTTAGTTTTACACTCAACGTTGAAGTGACTGCTTCCTACTTTCTGCTTACTTGTAGTCACGAAACGGTCCAGCGAGGTCAACTGTCCCTGTGGTGCTGTTTGGTTCAATTTTTTTTCTATGGGAAAATGTAAGGATGAGAAGCATTTAGTCTCTGGCCTGATGATTTTCTTAAGTGGATGGTGGGGTGCACAGAGGGAGGAGGGGTGCGTGGTACTGTGATCCTTTCTCTGGGAAGAGCAATTGTGGAGTAAGGAACAAGCACTCTGCCAGGCCTTTCATCCAGGTGGCCTGGGAGAAAGCAGCCAACCATGTTCCCTGAAGCTCAGTGGAAGAGTTGCCTGACATCTCAGATGACTAGACCTGGTTCCTTAGGGGTGTGTACATTTCTGGTGGTGAGACGGTGAGAGCTGACATATATCACGTACCTACCATGTGCCGGGTTGTGTTCTAGGCCTTACATGTTTTCACTTGTTTAGTGTTCACAACATCTGTGTGTGGTAGGTAATATGACTCCTTTCTTACACATGTGCAGCTGAGGCCCAGAGAGGTTAAATAATTTGCAAAGTTCACACAGCTGCTAAGTGGCAAAGCTAAGATTCGAACACAGGGTCACAGGACACATGAGACACTTGGTTCTCAGGTAAGGAACACAGCTCCTCATGGCACAGTAACCTGCATTTTATTCAACTGGGAATCTACTTATAGCATTCAGATTTTTTTTCACTTTTTTCAATTTCATTAGTGTTGTGATGAGTAATATTACCTCTACTCAATAGCTAATATTAATAAGGCTAACAAAATGTATTATAAAAATAAACTTAAAGAGGCCTTTAATTTAATTAAATTAAAATATATTATATTTACAGTTTTAAGAACGTTTTAATGAATATTTTATTGCAATCCTTATTTGCCTCAGTTTTTCATCTCCCATTTAGTTATTTTTAATTAGTTACCCCACAAGAAATTTTCATAGCCCCATATTTGCACCCCTAGAGTATAGAAGTACATGCACTGTCTACAGTTTGTTTTTCTATCCTTGGCCTTCTTCATTAATGTAAATTTATCCACGGTTAGCATGATTAGGACAAAAGCAGATATACAGCAAAATCTCACCTCAGTAAACAAGGACTAGTCTCTTCCTTTCAATATCAGCATATAAATGCATTGAAGTGATATCCTAAGGATGACTTTGAATTTACTTAATTAATAGAAAACATGAATTATTCACAAGATTCTGTCTTATGGTATTCACTACAAAGCATGTTCCTTGTACTACTTACTTTTTATACTAGTGTAGATGATATCTTCTAAATCATCATTTCTAAGTGGTGTATTATAGAACTATAGATTATAATTATTCTTTTTAAGTTGATTTTGGTATCCAGAGAATTTGTGCAATTCCCTTATTAATACAGTAGTTTTGAGTTTTTAAAAAATCTTTTATTGTTGAAAGTATTATAGATGTTCCCCCTTGCCCTCCCCCATTGACCCTTTCTTAGCCTCCCCCAGCCCCTGCCCCAGGCCTTTACCACACTGTTGTCTGTGTCCATGTGTTATGCACAAATGCATACAAGTTCTTTCGTTAATCTCTTCTCACCCACTCCCCCACCCCCCCCACGCCCCCTTCCCTCTGAGATTCAATAGTCCAATCATGCTTCTATGTCTCTGAATCTCTTTGGTTTATCAGTTTATTTTATTCATTAGATTCCACATATGAGTGAGATTATAGGACACTTGTCTTTCTCTGACTGGCTTATTTCACTTAACATATCTCCAGGTCCCCCTCCATGCTGTCTCAAAGGGTAAGAGATCCTTCATTTTTACTGCTGCATAGTATTCCATAGTGTAAATGTACCACACCTTTTTTATCCACTCATCTACTGATGGGCACTTGGGCTGTTTCCAGATCTTAGGTATTGTAAATTGTGCTGCTATGAACATAGGGGTGCATTATAGTCTTTCTAATTGGTGTTTTGGGTTTCTTAGGATATATTCCTAGAAGTGGAGTCACTGTGTCAAATGGCAGTTCCACATGACATTAAAAAATAAAAAGAAGAAACAGGTGAAGTTAAATTTAGTAACAGATTTAATTTAACCCACTGTATCCAAAATAGGATTATTTCAACATAGCAATATAATGAGATATTTTATATGTTTTTCCTATTATATCTTCCAAAAGGAGCAGATTTCAATGTGTGCTAGCCATGTTTCAAGTACTCAGTAGCCACAGTGCAGTCTGAGGTATTATGGGTTGGGTTTAACCAGCAGTTGGGGGATGAATGCTTTGCAGTATAGGTAGCTCATCTATATATATAAAAGGCTAAGTGACTGTCCGACCGGTAGCTATGACGCACAATGACCATGAGGGGGCAAACACTCCAACCAGTAGCTATGACGCGCACTAACCACCAGGAGGCAGACACTCAATGCAGGAGCTGCCGAGCTGTGGTGACTTGGCAGCAGTGGTTCTCAGGTGATGCAACCTGGAACCAAAGAGGAGGGAGCCCAATTATGGGTGTGTCACCCAAAAACTGCCCTCTCGCAATCAGGGACCCCTCAGGGGATGTCGAGAGCCGGTTTTGGCCTGGTCCCCGCAGGTTAGACCGAAGGACCCCACCTACTGGAGGGACCCCTTCACTTTGCAGATGCCCTTCGAGCCACGGCGCAGCCCCAGGTGCAGCTGCAGCCCCAGGTGCAGCCGGCCGGGGAGGGACTGCGGGAGGTTGGCTCCAGGGCATGTCCAGCCCATTTTGCCCAGTCCCGCCCTGCCAGCCACCTTCTAATTAATTTCCTTTCAATGTGCACAAATCTGTGCACTGGGACACTAGTCAAGAAATAAAAAGCCACTTCTAGACAATGTTCATCAGAAAAATCTCCAGGTTATGCCTATTGTAGAGCTCTAAGCCACTCAGATATTAATTATCCCAGGTCCCTCCCATCTGCAGACTTTGTTCTAGGAGCCACAGTCCTGGTGTCAGTTAAGTTAAAAGCAGGTCTGAAAGGATAACATCAAACTAAGCATCCCTGAGTCTCCCTTGGACTTCCAGTCAAAATTCATTCCATTCATTTGACTACATTGAAAAACATAAACTTCAATGAGAAAAAGATGTCATATATTTATAATGATCTATTCCCATTATGATAAGCACTCTGAATTCATTTTTGTGGTATTTGACCTTTGCAAATTCCCTTTGAATTGAGTTCATTCATATTGACAGAGAGCAACACCATTATGAGCTCGGGAAAGGTCATTGTGTAACACCTGTCAAAATGCTTATTATCCTCTCTCCTTAGTTATCTTTTACTTTCCTGACTTAGTTCTTTATAAGAATTTGCAGCCCTTTAGATTAAGAACCAAGGACTTTACTCCCTTAAAGTACCAAACAATAAATCAACAAATCTTGAGAGTGAGTCAGACATTTAGAGAAAATTGAGTTCATGATATAACTGTTTGCCCAGCACCTCTCGACAGGCCGCCTCTAATTTGATATCTTTGGGAAAAACAGCCAAGTTATTAAAATAAATCTCTCTTTAAGATTCATTGTTGAGAAAAACCTTTCAAATTTCCTTGTGGGAAATCACCCGAATTCTGTTTGCAGCTTCCTTCTTTCTCCTGAACGAGGAAACCAAGAGAGGTTTGTGCCAAAGCTCAGCCATTCCTTGGCAGGGCTCATCTTGCGTCAACGTTCCTCACCAAGTGAAAGTGAGACACGTGCCAACATACACATTGTGGGAATAATATCACGTGAATCCTAAAAGTAATATAAACTTTATTTATTGAGGAAAGTATCAAGACCAGAGATTTATCATATACTAGAAAGATTATATATCTTACATTATTGGGGCCCCATGCAAGGTGTGCTAAATTCTTCCCATCCATGGCCAACATTGCCCCCTATTGAGTAACCATGCCTGCCTCTCAGAGACCTTGACTAGGCAGCTGTCACTATTTTTGTCAGAGTGGTTGCTGGCTTTAAAGTATTTTTTCCTGCTCTTTTTCTTTTGCCATATTTGACCATATTTGATAACTTCTCCTAAATGCTCTAGACTCTAGAACTCAGCATGTTTTCTTGGTAGGTGGTGATTCATTATTTTTGTGTTAACTTTATTGAGTTATAATTTATATCCAACCAAATGCCCACATTCTAAGACTTCTGTGAGGTTTTTTAAAATTAGCTTTATTATGTAATATTTTAAACATGATAAAATTAACCATTTAAAAATATTTAGTTCAATCTCCTGTTACCTCATATGGAGATTTGACTTTGGGTGGTGGGTACATGGTCCTATATACAGATTTTGTAAATTAGTAATCCACACATGAAACCTGTATGTTCATGTTGAGTAATATCACCCCAATAAAATTAAAAAAAATACAATGTAAAAAATAAAATAAGCCCTAGCCGGTTTGGCTCAGTGGATAGAGCATCGGCCTGAGGACTGAAGGGTCCCAGGTTTGATTCCGGCCAAGGGCACATGCCCGGGTTGTGGGCTCGATCCCCAGTAGGGGGCATGCAGGAGGCAGCCGATCAATGATTCCCTCTCATCATTGATGTTTCTATCTCTCTCTCCCTCTCCCTTCTTCTCTGAAATCAATAAAGAAATATATTTAAAAATATAAAATAGTTCAACATGTTTTGACAGATAATTACAGTTTGATATCACTGTAATCAAGAACTGGAATCATTCTTAGCAACCCTAAAACTTCCCTTATCACACCCATAACCATTTTCTCTTATTGGACAGGAAATACAGCTCCCTAAGCATGGAAGGGGCAAGGGGGCAGATGAAGTCAGTCTATTTGTAATAGGCAAAAATCAAATGATAGGTTTATTCAGATAATTCTTAGCATTAAGTACCATATGGAGTAAAGAGAGGAATTATTATTTTTCTAATATTATTTTTTAAAAGCTATATGGTTTACAGAAGGGAGAATTGCTGATCGGATGATTGACACAGTCAGAAATTTCAGACTGAAATCTGTCTTCAAACCACTATGTAACATCTAACTTCATGGTGGGGGGCAATTAAAAGACTGGGATAAGAAACTTCCCTGTAGTCAGTTCTTAGATCCTTATCTCCAGCTTCTATGAGTATCCAAGCCTGTGTTGAGATGGGACCAGGGCGATACAAATCATTTAAAACTCCATGATAAAAATCAAATAATAGAAGAGGCAGGCTCCTTACAGAGAAAACATTTATTGCTGCTCTTAATTTATATCTCTCTCTGCAGGGAAGGCTTGATATCAGGATATATATCTTAGGAGATCTGGATTCAGTGCCAAGAGAACATTCCTGAAACTTCTAGTATAACCACTATTCTTTCACATAATTAAAATAGTAGGTAACACTTATGTAAGGCTTACATCATGCCAAGCACTGTTCTAAGCCCTATATATTGTTATTTAATATTACAAAAACCCTATGAAGTAGCTTGCAATAATAAGATATGTATATATGTATATGTACACACACATATATACATATACGTATATATTGATCTCTGCCCCTGATTCCTGACACACAGCTCCTAAAACTCCTGTAAATTCCTAAGTGATCAGAGCACTCGGAGAATCTTTTGTTCTGATGGGGTGACTCTGGAGGATCCTCGAATGGGGGCTAGTCACCAGGAAGACTAAGCCATGGTTAGAAACTTAGAATTTTCAACTTCTCCAGAGAGAAGAGAGGAGCTGGAAATGAAGCTAATAATTGATCATGTTTACATGAAAAGGCCTCCATAAAAATCCCAATAGTACATGGTTCAGAGAGCTCCAGGTTGGAAAACATATCCATGTGCTGGGAAGGTGGTGCACCCCAACTCCATAGGGACAGAAGTTTCTGGGCTGGGGACCCTCCCAGACCTCACACTGTGTAGCTCTTCACCTTGCTCTTCATCTGTATGCTCTATCATATCCTTTCATAAAGTGGTAAATATAGGTGTTTCCCTAAGTTCTGTGAGCCACTCTAACAAACAGTCAAATCTAAAGGGGAGAAAATCACTGGCATCTCCCATTTGTAGCCAAGTGTAACAGAAATTGTGGGTGACCAGAGGGCCTACTGCTTTTGATTGGCATCTGAAGTGGGGGGGCAATCTCGTGGGATCTGACACTGTCTTCAGGTAGATAGTGTTAGAATTGAGTTAAATTGTTGGACACTCAGCTGGTGCCACAGAATTGGTTGGTATGGGAAAATCCCCCATCCATCTGGTGACCATAAGTGTCAGAAGGGTGAACGTATAGTGGTGTGAGAGTAAAGGAAAAACATAGGTGCAAAGACCGAGTTTTTCCAACAAAGGTAGGTGTTATTGTTTTTATTTTACTAATGAATAGACTGAAGCCTAAATAAATGAAATGACTTGCCCAAGATCACACAGCTATTAAGTTGCACAGCAGGGCTTCAAGCCCAGGCAGCCATGAAAATGCTTCCAGTTGAGCACTCAAAAACCCTACATCCCACTCTCCATCTCCGGGGGAATGCTGGTATCACTAACACCCTCCAGTCCCACACTGACAGTGAACCTGAGAGGCATGTTCAGTTCACAAAGATCCCCAAGACTATTCCTTCCTTTTGTCCTCTGTCTTTCCCCCCTTCCTCCCTCCCTCTCCTTTTTATTTCTAAAATACATTTTTATTGATTTCAGAGAGGAAGAGAGAGAGAAACATCAATGATGAGAGAGAATCATTGATTGGCTGCCTTCTGCATGCCCCCCACTGGGGATTGAGCCTGCAACCCAGGCATGTGCCCTAGACTGGAATTGAACCCAGGACCTTTCAGTCCGCAGGCCCACGCTTTATCCACTGAGCCAAACCAGCTAGGGCCTTCCCTCTCCTTCTCCTTCTACTTCTACTCTTCCTCCTCCTTTTCTCCTCTATTTCTCTGAAATATTTAAAATATGTAGTCACAATCAATGGAGACAACTTGATTATAAAATATTTTGTGTCTATATGTCTAGATAGTTTAAATATTTCATCCTCACCAGAGCTTAGAGTTCTATAAGTTTCTAATTATCGACAACCCAAGGATTGTAAAATAGTGTCTGGTTTTTTTTTTGTTTTTTTTTTTTTTTTAGTTTGCTTTTCCCTTATAATTAAAGGGGTGAGGCTTCATTTGGGTTAGTTTTTATGGGAATTTTCTATTAATATCCTTTATCTTTTTTTTAAAAAAATTGCATATCCTCTCTCTGTTTTTTTGTTTTGTTTTTTTGCTGACCTACAGGATTTTCTTATATGTTCCAGAAGTGCCCAATCTAGCCTAATTCCATTCTAGTCCTATTAGAAATGGGCTAATTAGACCCTGATCTCTCTTTGCCTAGATATATCATCACCGGTGTTAGATATAGTCCCCTGAACACCAACTTGTTTTGACAACTCTAGTTGGATTCTGCATAGCTCCCGAGACTTAGTCTGTCTGTGCAATCATAGTGCGAAGGTCCTACTAACAACACTGGAGGGCAGAAAAACCTCTTACTCAATAGCTCTAGCAAAAATTGAGGGGAGATTTCATTGGCTTATGCTGTGCCCCAAACTTCTGGAATACAGATTTTCTGGACACAGCCATGCAGTGGGGTGAGTTCAGCCATTGCTGTTTCACAGTGCTTATGATCAAGTGACCCTCATTTTACTTAATAATGGCCCCAAAACACAAGAGTAGTGATGCTGGCAATTCGGATATGCCAAAGAGAAGCCATAAAAGTCTTCCTTTAAGTGGAAAGGTAGAAGTTCTTTTCTTTTTTAAAAATATTTTTATAGATTTCAGAGAGGTAGGGAGAGGGAGAGAGAAAGATAGAAACATCAACAATGAGAAATAATCACTGATTGGTGCTCCTTTGCACGCCCCATACTGGGGATCTAGCCCACAACCCAGGCATGTGCCCTGACCGGGAAGCAAATCATGACCTCCTGATCCACAGGTTGACATTGAGCTACATTGGCTGGGCCAAAGGTGAAAGTTCTTTTTTTTTTTTTTAAATATATTTTATTGATTTTTTACAGAGAGGAAGGGAGAGGGATAGAGAGTTTGAAACATCGATGAGAGAGAAACATCGATCAGCTGCCTCCTGCACATCCCCGACTGGGGATGTGCCCGCAACCAAGGTACATGCCCTTGACCGGAATCGAACCCGGGACCCTTGAGACCGCAGGCCAACGCTCTATCCACTGAGCCAAACCGGTCAGGGCGAAAGTTCTTAATTAATAAGGAAAAAGACTCGAACGTTGAGACTGCAGCTCTACAATAAGAACAGATCTTCTCTTTGTGGCATGGTGAGGAAGATCAGCAGGTCAGCAGCAGTGGAATTCCTGAGCCAACCTACATTTTTGCCCTTTGAAGCCCTTGTTATATGAGACAAATTGCTTCTGGAAAGGTTCTACCACTCAGTGCTTCCAGGAGTGATGTCTGAGAATGCCTGCCTGGTCACACCCATGCCAGGGCTGTGTGCTGTCAGTCAAAAGAAACCTCTCTGCCCGTTTCACAGAAGGAAAAAATGTCTCATTTATATTTGCATTACTTTGATAACAGAAAGAACTAGGCTTTTTCATATATTTGGTGGCCATTTGTGTTTCTTCTTGACACATATCCTAAGTTTTTTTTTGTGTCTACTTTTAAATTAATTTTTAGCTACTTGTAGCCTAGCAGTATACAGTGTGAATTGAGTGTGTCAGGGGATTTTCCCTTCAGTAATTAGGATTTAAAAGAAAATCCTGGGTTTATAGAAAATCTTCTTATGGAAGAAAGGTCATTGAAAAGTAACTAAGTAGCACATTTTATTTAGTTTTCCTTTGACTGAGGAAACTTCGATTCTAGTATGGCTTTGTCTTACGTAGCAGGCAAACCAGAAAGATTGAAAAACAGCACTGGGCGCAGTGAACTGCGCATTTTTTTACTTCCTTGGAAAGAGTTAGCTCACTGATCATCTAGTCGTAGAAATGAGCTATTCTCTGAGTCAGGGTGATGATCTGATGGCCCTGGTTTGGAAATGTCACCATCTGGAGGAGACAGGCCCTTGGAACTCCTTCACAGTGGTGACAAGAGGAAATGACATAATAGAAATAAATGAGAGTTCAAAAATGCAAGTGCTTATTGCTAGTTCATGCATTTATGTCTCACTGTCATCCAGATTAGCCTAATTAAATCTCCAAGCTCGGCCTGGTGGCAACATGCTTTAAAAACACACATTGTTATTTCAGAGCCAGGCTCATGTTAGGCAGCTGATTGCTCGGTCTTGTTGTTTTCATAAACAGAGAGTGTTTGTGCTATATTTGTAGAGATCTGAGCACTTCCATCCCTTTCTACCTCAGTGGCCAGCCTACATTGTCAACATCAGCATGGCAATCATAGAGGACAGGAAGCTCATCAAAACACAGGTTGGCAGCTGGCAGTTCTTGCCAGGATCCCTTGCAGGATGGTTGGGAATAAAATACCCCAAACTGTTTGCTGCAGCCCTGGGTAGAAGGGCACTGCTCCAAGCAAAAGTTGATTTTTATAATGAAAATGCACTAAATGACAAAAAAGTCTGTAAGCTGGTAAATAATCATACCAAGGGGACCAATAGCGTGCAGGGTCACTCCAACCTGAGTTGGATCAATGCCCACCTCCCACATGATGTATTCCACAAGAGAAACATGACAGAGCTGTTATCCATCCTTGAAAACATAGTTACTGATAGCTTCTTAACAGGGTAAATGGTAAGGTACGTCTCAGCTCTTGCTTTGATGGCGAGAGTCTATGATTTAGTGATTTCCAAAGGAGTATAGAAAAAGCTTTTATTTTTTGAGAAGCAAAACTTCCTGTTTCAAAGTTGCCTTTCAATTCAGACCATTTGTAATTAATGTCCTTAGGATTTTCCCATGTGATTAAATACTCTTGATTGGCAACTTTGCCCTCTACAGACATTTTCCTGTGAAAATGAGTAAGGCAGAAAATTTCTACTTGATTTAGTTATCCTTGCCAAAAACAAACACCAAAATGGAACAACTAAAAAAAAAAGAGAGAGAAAATATATATATATATATATATATATTCTGGTGAAATTTGTTTTAATATTTGAACTTTTCAAAGGTGAATAAGTATTCAATCTCCATTCAAGTTCAGGCTTCTATAACTTTGATAAAATCTTATGTGGTCCAGTGATTCTGAAAGCTGGAATGTTGAGGCATTCCTCTACTTGCTTATTTTAGAGTAAAGCTGCATCCCACTTGGCTAACTGATCAGGATTTGCAGAATACAGTAAATAAGTCTCTGTTTGCTAGTGATTTTGTGGCATCCTGGCAAAATCATTTAATTTTGCAGTTTCTTAGATTTGCCATATTATAAAAAAAGAGGTAATTGCCAATTTAAGATAATTAATTCTAGAAATGAATACAATTAAACCATACTAAACATACTGGTTCATTATTATTACTTTAAAAATATTCTTAGAGTGCCTTGAAGTAGTTTGAAGGTCTCTGACCATCCAAACAGCAAATACCCAAATGGAGAGGAAGAGATTTCAGATGGCAGTGTGGACATGCTGAAATAGTTGAAAAACTTTACAAAGCTTACAGTGGATTTCACATGAGTGGACTGCTTAGTGTGGAAAAGGTTCTGTGCCAAAATAACCTAGTTTTGACTTAAATTTCACATCATTAATGTTCTTTCCCTAAGTTAAGGCTGCTTTTCTGGGAAGATTTTGTACAGTTTGATTCTTTTTGGATATTGTTTATTTTACATAATATGAGAAGGTTAGACTGGGACCACAGTGGCTGTTTTTAAATCTGTTGGAAGTACATATTGAAGGAATAAACAAGAGATAGAGGCTCATGAAGAACAGGAGAGGGTGAGTACCTTCATTGGGGTCCTAAGGCAACTCAAGGACATTACCAAACACTGGCTTTGGAGAAGAGGGTTAATCGAAGAGGAGGGGACCCTAAAGATGAAGCTGGCTATAGCCATGACCCAAACAATGGTGAGGTTTTCAATAGGATTTGGACTACTAAGACATAAGATGGTATTGGAGGATTTCAAGAACTGAACAGAAGTGTATTTGTATTTTGATTTTTCCTCTCATTGAATAAGGAAGTCTTTGTTGTTCTAGATCAGTGATGGCAAACCTTTTGAGCTCAGCGTGTCAGCATTTTGAAAAACCCTAACTTAACTCTGGTGCTGTGTCACATACAGAAATTTTTTGATATTTGAAACCATAGTAAAATAAAGACTTATATTTTTGATATTTATTTTATATATTTAAATGCCATTTAACAAAGAAAAATCAACCAAAAAAATGAGTTCGCGTGTCACCTCTGACACGACTGTCATAGATTCGCCATCACTGTTCTAGATGTAGACTGGAGATTTCCATGGTAGTGGTGGAAGTTCTTTTTTAAATGTAGTAGAGTTCTCTGAAAAATACATTTGATGAAAAGTGATAATCTATTGATGAAGGATAACAAATGATGGCATTTGGCATTACCTCCAAGAATGGAAGAAGAAACAAAGTGGGATATTGGTATCCAAAGGCATTTTAATGGTACTTAACGTTAGAGTAAAGAAAGGTGGCAACTACCTGAAGATGAATGATTTACCAGGCCAATTATTAAAGGAGGGTGAGGTGAAGCTGTCAGAGGGCCTGCTGTAAGAAACTGCAATTTTGCATAAGTCTCATATTAACATGCCTTATTTGCATAATGTCTCATTTTAGTTGTTCCTTTGGCTCAGACATTAAATTCTAGTGATGATTACATTTTCCAGCAGGGGGTGCTCTCCCCTTAAATTTCCTTTCCTAGACCATAAAGGTCATCTCAAAGGCCTTCTGTCTCCCCAGACAAAGACTAATTTTAACTCCATCAAATCATTGAGGTCTCTAGGCATGGCACTGTCTAGATAGGGTATTGTTCTAATGAGATGGGAGGGAGCACTAGCTTTCATCCCCACCTGCTCTGTTTTGTGCCATGAAGATCTACCCCAGGTAACTGGCTCTCAGATGTCCACCTTTGGCCACAAGAGGACAGGAGAAGATCATGCAAATAGGTTAATGGAAATCCAACACCTTGAATGGAAAATCATTTCAACATATGCCATCTACTAATGGAAAGTCAAGACATTTGTTTCCTTTAAATGAAAGTAATTTGATTCTTTATTATGTTTATAGATTTTAAATGCTGCTTAATGAAGATAATCTTCAAACTTTATCTCATCAATCATATTTTATCTTCAAACGGCAAGGCATCTTTGCTTTATATATTCTTATATTCAGTTAAGCTATTAATTAGAAGATACTTTTTTTAAGCCTTTTTCATTTACCTCATGTTCATTCCTGTTTATGTTCTTCTAGTGCATCAGTCCACTCACTGCAGGGATCTCCTGGGAAACTTGGCCATTTTGCTCCAAGCTCATCTAGGCAGCTGTTCCTGCAAGAGCTGAGACCTGCAGGATAGACACTGCCAGCTGCAGTCTTGAGTCTTGCTTGAAGTGACGGCTCACACTAGGGACACAGCTGCCATGGCCTCATTTGCTTCCCTGCCCAGGCCCTGACACCCGTAACTCTGCAGGCTCAGAAGATCCTCCTGACCTCCATGGTCAGGCTGTGACCCTGACTCCAAGACCAGAACAACAGGGTGGACCAGGACTGTCTGGGCTTCCAGACCCCAAACTCCCAAATTAGAATAGCCTGCTCCCCAATCCCCAGCCCTGTCCACTGGAGTTGGAATATGATTTAAGCTTTGCTCTTCAAAACCCTCTAGGTTCAAAAACAGTGGACGAGGGTTCAAAAGAGTGGGATTGTAGTCCTGTGTGTCTTAAATGAGGCTCTGCCCCAAGCCTCATTCATGCTGAAGCTTTTGCATGTGGGGGTCTCTCTAGGAGTCTAAATGAAACCTTCTTAGCTTTTCTTCTTCTCATTTACTATTTTCCTCTAATGTCATTTCTGCTCTCTTCTTTTACTTCTTCTTATTCTGCCAGTCTTTCCTCCATTCTGGCTATAATGAAATATTCAAGAGACCCTTGACATACTAAAACAGTAATTCTCAGCCCTAGGATACTTTTAAAAATTCTATACCCCTCTCCCAATACAGACTTACTGGATTAGACATAAGTGTTTGTAGACAGCTCACCAGTTCATTCTGGTAAACAGCCAGGGTAGAGAACTGTGAAGGGAAGGAATAGCTTCGAGGAATGTATTCCTTGGAAAAGGGACTACATTAAGTATTAAGTCAATATAATAAAGGACAGATAACTCCACCAAGGAAAGGAAAACTAGTAAGAGGGAGAACTAATCCTTTTCCCCACTGATAAAAACTGGCAGATAGATATATACAATTTTTTTTCTCTTTTATGTTTTCTTTTTCTTGTCTTCCTTCTCCTTCTCCTAGATGGGGAAGAGGAGTAGAATACACATCAGGTTGAAGAAGACTGGGCTGGAAAGAGCTAGGGAGACTCAAAATGGGAGTCAAGAATTACTGGCATAGTAGCAAGTCCTGACAGCCCATCTTGGCCCTGGCAACCCAGGCTAGTGGCACAGGGAAGATTTTCAGCAACACAGCATCTGTTCTCAGGGCCCTGGGGGGTATTGCCAAGTCACAGATGTTCTCAGAAACTCTCACTCATTCTGTTAAATTTCAAAATCCTTCACCTTAAAATTTGCCTTTTCCTGAAGTCCCCTCCTTTCAGAATGACCTCTTCCTTCTGCTCCTTCCCAAAGAAAAACTGACTCATTGAGACCTAATTACTGCCAAGACATAACCTTGGTTCCACAGTTGGTAATTCGTTATCTTTACCATCTAGGAGGTGCCATGGGTGTTGGTACATACAAATGTCCCCAAGCTTTTAGTATCTCACTAGATATGGATAAATTACTGCTCTAAAAATGGTGAGAGGAAATAGGTTTTAGAAAGATTTAGGGGGTAAATATCAATGATGAGTTAGATATAAGGTATGAGAAATAGGTAGATATCAAGAATAACTCCTGGAATACATTTCTCCAAATTTATTTATTTATTTATTTATTTATTTATTTATTTATTTCTAAGACTCACCTGAGGATATTTTTTTCCCATTAATTTTTAGACAGAGTTAAGTTTTTATATATGTAAGACACTTGTACTGGTGATTGACCTTGGATGGGCAAATGTGCAAGCAAAATCACAGACCTAATACAAATGCCCAAAGCAAACTTGAGCAATGGGATGAAGTGTTCAGTAATATGAGAGTTTGTTTTTATTTCATGTATGGAATTGTTCATTTCAGTTTTAACTATGCCCAGTAGATAAAATTCTGTCCAATTTTGCCTTTATCTGGGAGGGGTTGGTGAAATCACGGACACCTTCTTACTGTGATGAAGGTTGCAACTTTCTATGCATCTTGTGGTGCATGGCAAGGTTACTTGTTTGTCCACTAAGACCCAGCTGCTTTGATACCCCTTTGACCGAGTCTGAGTGAAATCCATTTCTGTTGGCTTTAATAGACTTCAGGACCTTGCCTGTGCACCTGCATAAGAGCCAGTTTTTTAAAAATCTTAAGGCTCACAGCTTTCTAATTGTCCAATTCCCTTCCCTTCCATTCTGACTGATACTGAATTCCTTAAACTGCTTATGTAAAGATGAAAAACTAGGCTTTTTTTTTTTCACCCAAGGCCTCTGACACTGTAGCTATTATTATAGTGACTATGATAACTTGTCATTTAGTTCCTTTGGGTCTCAGTCTTCTCATCTGTAAAATGAGTATTATCCAATGTCACTACCAATAATTCTGAGATTCTGTGCTTTCCACCTACTTCTTAGCTACTTTAAACTCTGTCTCTAGAATACACAGCCTTGAGTTATTAAAACTTTTTGTAAATGATCATCTAACAATTTATGTTAAAATGTGCTTTCATAAAATCAGAGAATAGTTAGAATGTTAGAGTACTTTAGATACTAGGTATAACATCAAAATTATACCCCCAAATTGATCAAAACAGTCACATGGAATGTGTTTTAATATACAGATTTCTGGATCTCTTCATAGACCCACTGAATCAGAATCTCCAGGGAAACAGGAATAGGTATCTACATTCTCCCTGTGGTCAAATGCACAACATAGTCATTCTGTAAAACTGTATCTTAGTGTAAGTTGGTAGAAAGCTTGAAAATTTCAGTAGTGTTTATCTCTACACAGCATCATTATTTGTGCCTCTGAGTTTGTTCACATGTCACTTTCAGTTCTGAAATTTTCTCTCCCTTTACCTTAAAATTCTATCCATCAGTCAAAATTGTGATGAAGTCCTATTTCCTGAATAAATAATAGATCATAACTACATACAGGTATTGTGCTAGGCATCACTTCAGGCTATCCTCATGATAACCATAACCCTTTATATAGCTGAGGACATGGAGACTTAGCAAAATGAGACAGCTAGCCTAACCATCACTCTGCAACTGACAGACAAGGGACATGCTGTCTCATCCAGGTGACATTTGTCTGTCACAGTCTACATAGACCACTTTCCTTCTTCACTGCACAGTACAGCTCCTGAGCATCTCTCTTGTCTCATTATTTCCCAGAACATGCTGTCTGAACCCTGCAAACGAGCACTTATTTGTAGATTTTGCTGTTTTTTTCCCACATGTCTCTTATCTGCTCAACTAGACCTCAAATCCAGCTAGGACTCAGGGGTGGGCAAACTTTTTGACTCGAGGGCCACAATGGGTTCTTAAACTGGACCGGAGAGCCGGAACAAAAGCATGGATGGAGTGTTTGTGTGAACTAATATAAATTCAAAGTAAACATCATTACATAAAAGGGTACGGTCTTTTTTTTTTTTTTTTAGTTTTATTCATTTCAAACTGGCCGGATCCGGCCCTTGGGCCGTAGTTTGCCCACGGCTGACTAGGTCAAAGGCCGTTTTCTATAGGCCCACTAAGTTGGCTCAATTAATACTTGTAAATTGATTAGACATGGAGAACACATGGGAATAAAAAATGTGCAAGATCATTTCAGTGTTTATAGAAAATATCAAGCAACAAAAGAGAATCTTAAATTCACCTACAGTCTTTGTTCTAGAAATATATATATTTTTCTACATAAATTTAAGGGTGAGGAGGAGATGGAGTGGTGGAAATCTCAATTGAAGGAGAAGCATTTCCCAAAGGCCATATTTAGAGTCTTGGAAAACTTGGTCCATGCCTCTGTGATCACTATTCTCAATGGGATTGTGCCAACCCAGAAAATATAAAAATTTTGGTCTCATAAAATCTTTTTTGACTCAAATTAATACCAGATGGGCAGAAAAATACAGTCCCTGTTATAGAATTTTCACCCTAAAATAGAATACCCCTAATTTTTAAACTCAGAATTGAGTAGATGGATTTGCTGATGCAGTCACAATTTTGAGTTAGGTCATTTTATAAAATGGATTAAACAAAGGTATTTTCCTTTGTCTTAGTAAATTTTTTTCCACTTGTTAGTACTCATATTTAGTTACTAAAACTTCAACATTAGTTACTAAAGTTATACATAAACATTTTTAGATGGCTTCTGACCAGAAGTGAATTCTGTTAGAGGGTATTAAAATTCTCCTAAGTGGAAATTAAAGATACTTGCCAGAGTAAATGTGTGGAATGTATTATTGGTAGCGTTCCGCTAATGGTAAAATATGATCATCAATTTCCTCTTTTATCTTCTCCCACATTTTAGTATTTTTTTCTAATTTATTTCAGTATAAACAAATATTTTCTGGGGAAAATTATAGTATATATTACCAGCTTTCCTCCCCACCCCCTCAAGCATTTGAGTATTTAAAATAATTCAGGAAACTTTTTGTTCATGTTGCCCTTTTGAGTATTTTGAGTATTTCCTAAGTAAGGGGAAGTGAGGATACTAACATCGATTATATTTTATAATTAAAAAAACTTACCAACTGGTGAGTTTCTTTGAATTTTTATTACTTAAATTGACAAAATATTGCTTCTCCCAAGGGTAAAATTAGATTGTGAACTACTGTGGGATTTGAATATCATTAATTTAATTGTGAAGACTTACAATTTTTTAAACATAAAATTAAAAAATTTTAAATTTATTTCCCACTAGTGTCAGTAAACATATAGAAAAAGACAATAGCTTACATTTAATAATTCTTATAGATAATTTGTTTGTGGTTTAGCGATAATAATGAAGCTGTACATTTATTCAAAGATATTACTTCAAATATCATTTAGAAAACTTGTCTTTTCAGAATATACTTAGTTAGATCCCATTAATTTTTCAAAATATCTTTCAGAAGTTATATTTAATTTCCCAGACACCCCATCACTATAGTATTGCATTTTCATCCTGTTTACACTACCTATTGCCAGATGATCCTTTTCTAGGCCCCATAATAGGGATGTAAACTCAAGGACGGGTCCAGTCCTTATTTGCATTTGCCCTGCTTTGAGGTTGGCAATTGCGCTTATTCTTTGAGTGCCTGTTGTGTACAGGGCATGGCTCATGTTAGATGTTCCAAAGTATGTTGGAATGATAAGTTTACAGATAATTATTGGATGGACCCCCCAATTTTAATTCTACATATATTCAACTTGGCAAAATAGGCAATAAAAAATTACCTATGTATCAGGTGGCCCAGAGTATGTACGTGAGCAGTCAACCTATCAGGAGACACACTTATTCTCAAGATACTGTCTCTGTGCAAAACTACTTTGCCTTAGTTCTTATTTGGAACTGCCCTAGAGTCAGTTTGAGCACAGGGGAATAAAACTCCCTGATTTACGTTTCAGATCAAAGTGAAATTCTACAGCTTGGTACTCACTTTTTTTCACCTGACTTGGAGCTAAGTCCTCTTTTATTGTTTTCAAAAAATCATCCAAAGGGCAATTTTTATCACTATTAACAGAAGTCAAAAGAACAAGCTATGTCTCTAAAGGCAATTCAAAAAAGTAGTTTCCAAAAATACCTCTTGTATGGCTCAGCACATGTTTGGAATGACGTTACTTATCTCTTGAAGGACTTCTTTGAAAGAGATCCTGCCCTCTTGGTATGTTTTCTCTGAAACCAGGCATTATTTTACACTCATACCCCATGGATTTAATTTAATTAAAAATATTTTTATTGATTTCAGAGAGGAAAAGAGAGATAGAAACATCAATGATGAGAGAGAATCATTGATCGGCATGCCCCACAACCCAGGCATATGCCATGACTGGGAATTGAACCATGACCTCCTGATTCATAGGTCGATGCTCAACCACCGAGCCATGTTGGCTGGGCTAATTTAATTTTATATCACTTCTCAATTGAGACACATTTCTGTGAATAGCATTGGGAGCACAGTTTGATTTTTAAAAGCATCACACTGTACCAATATTCTATGCTCTACAATGTGAAACATGAACTTTAGCTTTGATCTTTCTTTAAAAGTTAAGTTCTCTAAATAAGTTACAATCCTACAAGTAGAGAATAATCATGTAAATGCCCTTGTGAAATAGGAATTCAGCAAAGTGAGCACTTGGCTGGTGTCTGAAAGATACCTTAATATGTCAAAGTTAAGCTTGACAAACAAGACTCTCATCATGGAATTTAATTACTGCAAGGGCTCTTGTAGATCATCTGAGTTACCACTCAGATTTTTAGATTTAAAAAGTTGATGCCTAAAAGCTTACATGACTTAAATAAGACCACAAAAGTAATTTTCAGTCCTCAAACATCCAATGCCTCAACATTGCAGCAGAATATCATTCTACCATCTAAATTGTGCCAATACTGTTTGTTTCTCCAGAATAATCTTTGACAATGTGCATTTGTGAACACTTCTATATTTCTTTAGTCATTGCCTTGTATATAATTTCTCACTCTTTGCAGAAATTAATATATCTTACATTTTAAGATACCTTGATTTCTATGCAATGTGTATGCTGACTGTGCATTTCTGGTATTGCATGCTCTATTAGTCAATTCAAAGTTGCCTTTTATATAATATGTGGAGTGAGAATTTTGTTCAAAGATTTTGTATATGTGTGTTGGAGCCCAAACCCAGCAGGTCCAGGGGTTCCCCAAGGTGTGGACGGAGTCGGCGAAGAAGGAAGGATACGGAGACTGGGTTCAGTTGATCATCATAGCGAGGTTCTCTCTAGCCAGGTTCTCCAGCCAAGTTCTATCTAGGTTCTCTTGCCATGTTCTGTCCAGGATCTCCATCCAGGTTCTATCCAGGTTCTGACCAGGTTCTCTTGCCATGTTCTCTCGCTAGGTTCTCCAGCCAGATTCTGTAGCCAGGTTCTGTCCAGGATCTTTTGCCATGTTCTCTCGCTAGGTTCTGTCTCTAGGTTCTGTCTCCTGTTGTCTTGTTACATCTGTATTTATACCAGTTGATTTTAATCTTATCAATTTCTATTCCAAAGGTTAGAGCATTTCTTATCTCCATTCCAGGGAGTAAAAATTATGTAGCTTAAGCGTGATTGTTCTTAGTTAAACTGATTAACTACCCGCCTGGTACTTAGTTAAGGGGTTTTATTCCCTCCCTAACTTCAGGGAAAAATCCCTACCTGGGGAAACAACCTTTCTTGGAGAGGTGACCTTGGTTAAAACACATAGCACCAAGAAGGGGAGCAAACATATTAAGAACAGTATGCCATATACGCCAGTTCCCTTGAAACATATGCTGTGCAGATGTTTCTTCCCTGCAGCGACTGTGTCAAGCAGCAAGGATGGACCAGCTTCCGGCATATGTGCAAGAATTGAGTGTGTGTGTGTGTGTGTGTGTGTGTGTGTGTGTGTGTTTAGAGTCATTTCTTAAATCAGATGCATTCCTTTTTTATAGTTCATGTCTCAGAATAAGTGTCTTTTCATTGGGGAAGTCTTTCCTGATCTCTCAGACCAGGTGGGATGCACCTATTATTTAATTTCAGCATTGGATACCTGCATTCCTCCCTTATAACTCTCAACACATTTGTATGAATTGTTCATGCCAGGCTTCCACAGTGGACTCGGGGATTCATGAGAACAAAGACCTAATCTGTCTAGACCCCACTGTTTCTCCAACATGCACATGGGAGCACATCTATCCAAGCTCTTGAAATGTAATTCATACCAACTCATGCAAGAAAAAGTAATCAATGGATTGGTAAACGAAAAGGCTAGAACTAGAAATGGGTGGTTTCATCCTAGCTGTGTCCCTAGATTCAAATTTTGTTCCTTGGATTATTTTTCCTTCGTTTGCTTTTATTCTTAGTCATGTTCTGCCTTTCTTTGTAGGGGCCAAGAGGGCTCTGGTTGGTTCAGGCTTATGTGATCCCAAGTACCCCCTGTCTTAGAAAAAAAATCATGTCCACAATTATCCCACCTGGGGTTTTCATTGGTCTATTTCATTGGTAAGGTTCAAGCATCACAGACTACTATCTGGGCTCATTCTCGAGTCTACTACTGTGGCTGAGGAGTGTAATTTTAATTTGAGTGTTGCCAACTGAGCTTCTTCCCACTCCTGTGTATAGTGATGTAGGTAGGAATGGGATCAATATATACATATTGTTGGCCATTATGATTGGAAAGGGCACCAAATATAATTTAATCTTTATTTATTAAATATTATGGAAACATATCTCTTAGAAAATGAGCCTTCTGCAATCTCAGGAGACCTTCCAGAAACTAAGAGCAGAGGTCAGTCATATCTGATGCATATAAATTGAGAGTAGGCTGAGAGTGATTTCCAACGGGAGCAAAGGAATTCCTGTACCACAGCAAGGGGAATGAATGCTGGGCAAGCAGAAACATTGATAACAATAAGAATATTAATAGCTAATTTTTATGAGTGCTTTATGTGGATTTATTCATTTAAGATGTCTACTAAACTGCTCCAAAAGTTAGTGTTGGTGGAATATATGAATTAAAACAAAGTTTCATGCCTAGGGTTTATGTTTCATGTCTATGTTATATTGGCACTATTATGATTATTACTATCACTATCGTTATTATTGACTGTTAGGAACTTTGCAAACTACATTTCTATACAGTTATAAGTTGTTAAAGATTTTTTATTGCCACTTTTTAAAAAGCAATTTTTTAGTCTTCCTATAATTTTCTCTCATGCTTTATGTATTTAAACAACTTTGTAAGTGTCTTTGTTGGTGTCTTGCAATTTGCATCTCATTTCTGGCTTTTATTTTCCTGATTTTAGCCCATTTACCTGCTATCTCTCTGTGTTCCCTTGGGTAAGCTAGCCAAGTTTCTTTTTGTAATTTTAATTTGGGTGTTGTCAACTGAGCTTCTTCCCACTCCTTCTCTATTTAATATAAGATAGCTTCCCACCCCCATGCCGACCCTTGAGGTTTCTCTAGTGGTTTTTTTTTTTTTTTAGAAAACATTCAGCTTTATTAGATGACTTTTCTGTTTAAAGTCTGGTCTAAAGAGATTTTGCTTTTTTTTTTTTTTTTTTTTCACATGAGGAGAAGGACACTTGAGAAAACAAGTAACTTTCCCCAAACATCATGGCCAATCAGTGATGCAAGATGGGATTTGAACCCACTCATTTGGACTGAAGGAGCTCCTCTATGTATTGCTCTAATACACTGCTTTTCAACATTAGAAAGAGAATGGAGTGAAATGGATGAGTGGCCAGCTTCTGCAATAAATGCCAGTAAACTGACCAGTCCTTCCGGCTGATTTCTACTCAAGCCCCAAGATTTTCTTGGATATCTACATTGTTTCTTTCTCTTTTCACCTTTGGAATTCTGTAATAATGATAATAATATGATGATAATGATGATAGTTGTTGTTGTTATTGTCTCTGCCGAGATTCTTTGGTTGAAATACAGAGATCAATGATGTGAAATGATTTCTTCCATCCCCTCAAAAATTAGCCATTCACTAGTTTAGTGCACAAGTAAAGCAATGCATATTTCAAATTCCATTTCCTGAGTAACCATGGTCAGCTGTTTTAGCCTGACAAAATTAATTACAGATGAATATCATAATAGAACAGTATTAGTTGTAGCATATCACTACACAGTGTAAATTTGTGTTAATGAAGAGATTTTGCTATTTTACTAAACCTATTAATCTCAGCTTTTATTTTGTGATTAATTTTCTTACTTTTATTTCCCCCATATTTTTCTTAAATATTCTAAATTCCACACTAAGAACTTCTGCTTTTCCACTGAGTTTTAACTTTCTCCAAGAAAATTTAACTATTTAAAAGTTCTTAAACTGGCTGGGTTCTTGAAACCCCTGAGACTATGCACACTTCTGTGTGACTGTGCATAGGTGCTTTCCAGGGGAAAGGGTGATTGTTGTCATCAGAAGTCAAGCCTTTGACTCATAAATGTTTCAGAGTTGTGGTCCCCTCACCCTTCACCTGATAATTAGTGAACTGACCTTTGGCTTCTACCACAGAGAGTCAGGGCTATGGCTTTTCTCTTCATGATTTGGTCCAATTCTGTATATATGTAGACTGGGAAGAATATCAGCAGAAGGGAGCTCAAACTGTCAACAAACTTATCTTCTATCTTGGGTCTGTGGTCTCCAAAGGGCAAGCATTCCAGCCCCTCCTGCATGCTGGCCAGGCTGCTAGCACTCAGATCTCTCTCCCTCCCGCATAATACGTCCATGCTGCTAGGTGTATTTTGCCCTGGCTATAGCTCAGAATTTGGGAACCTTTCCCAAGACTAGACCCAGAAGGAATTCCCACAAAGTCTCTGTGCCAAAAGGGTAAAACAAAGGTAAGGTTCAAGCATCATAGACTACTTGTAAATACTGAGTTCCTAGGATTAGAGGTGAGATGGAGGTTGTGTTATAGTCCCAAAGGCTCTTAGGAAGACAAAGAAAGGGTTAAAGGGTTAGGAACAAGATATAATAGACCAGGTATATGGCTGGATTAACATATAAGAGGCAAGAAAGACAATGCCTGTGATTCTTCCCTATAATCTAAGCTTTTTGCTGGAAGCCAATGCACCCTTGCTGCTTGATGCAGTCGCTGCAGGGAAGAAACATCTGCACAGCTTATGTTCAAGGGACCTGGCATATATGACATATGTTTGCTCCCCCTCTTAAGCGCTATGTGTTTTAACCAGGACCACCTCCCTAAGAAAGGTTGTTTCCCCAGGTTAGGGGTTAACAGGACTAAGGGAGAGAATAAATCAGTAAATCCCCCTAGTGTTACAGAAATACCATGCACTACTTATGAAGAATGAAAGGGCGAGGGCTAGGCCCTCCATCTTGCCCCAGGGTAACGGCTACGCCCTCCATCTTACCTTGGCCATGTGCTTGGCAAGGAGCTTCTTCCCGGAAGTCTAAGCCTCTGCTAGCCACACCCAGGAACAAGACACCGACTTGCGCTTGGCCAATCGGCAAGGCCCACAGCCCTTTCTCCTCCCCTTACTCCAACCCCCTATAAAACCCCTCTCCACACAGAGTTCTCTCTCTCTGCTTCCTGCTGCTGCGTCGGCGAGGTGGGGGAGCCGAGCTAGCTCGAATAAAGACTCTTAGGCTTTTGCATCGGACCTGGCTGGCTCCCTGGTGTGGTTTCTTGGGGATCCTGAAATCTGGGCATAACAAAGAACTTGGACTTATGACTGTTGGCAATAAATTTGGAACTTGTTGGGCCCGCATACCCATTGGTCTGCCCACCAGGGAAAGCACCAAAGCCTATACCCCTGGAGACCCACTGACACAGGGCAGTCCCAG
Source organism: Myotis yumanensis (assembly GCF_028538775.1). Taxonomy (NCBI): domain Eukaryota; kingdom Metazoa; phylum Chordata; class Mammalia; order Chiroptera; family Vespertilionidae; genus Myotis; species Myotis yumanensis. The sequence goes on along the minus strand of NW_027223759.1, from coordinate 25,782,467 downwards.
GGAAGGCAAGCGGCAAGGCTGGGAGGACATAACCTTTACTGGGTAGGATAAACTCCTTCAGTCACTTCCTTGTAGCTTATCAGTAGAGCAGTGACCTTGGAATAGCCCTTATAATGGAACACAGAGATTAACCTAGACAAGATTAAAATCAACAGAACTAGATAGAGACAGGATTATGGAAATGAAACTAGGAACTGTAGAAGGTTTCCCGAAACATACCATGATGTAATTATAGAGGCATGCTTATGGGATCAAATAGTATAAATATAGATGTAATAGAACAATAAAGAGAGAACCCAACCATGCTGATCAACTGAACGCTGCCTCTATGTCATTCCTTCTTCTCGACTCCATCCACACCTTTGGGAACCACTGGACCTGCTGGGGCTGGCCCCCAACAGCTTTTGTCTGCATTGTTATTGCAGGGATACTGATCTGCTAATATGTGTGTGTGTGTGTGTGTGTGTGTGTGTGTGTGTGTGTGTGTGTGTAGTGATGTAGGTAGGAATGGATCAATATATACATATTATTGGCCAGTTTGATTGGGAAGGGCATCAAATATAATTTTATCTTTATTGATTTAATATTATGGAAACACATCTCTTAGAAAATGAGTCTTCTGCAATCTCAATCATTCAGATATAACCACTGTTAACAGCTTGGAGTCTATTCTTTCAGATTGTTTCTACCCATGCGTTAAAATAAATGCAATGTGCATGTGTTGGGGGCCATGAAAACGTCACCAGGTGTTAGACCCATGAAGTCAGACAGGACCTCAGTTTAGCAACCTCGGTACTTGAGTTCTGGCTAAAAAATATTTCAGAGCCAAGACTCAAACTATAAGAGAAGGTTTATATAGAAAATCACAGAGGTGAAAGAAGTGAGCCATAGAAGAAATGGGTTCAAGAAACAAGTTCCAGAGGCAAAAGGAGGGCTCTTAGAGCTTAGGAGAATGAGAAACAAGGAAAATGTGCCTGGAGCAATGGGGTGGGCGTGTTCCATGGAGAGAGCAGGGCTGGGTTCTCCTTTCTAAGGACTTTTAAGGGTGGGTTTTTTTAGGGGAGCTCCCAAGGGAGGATCTCAATAGAATAACCATCAGCTTTGCAGATGTGTCCTTTCAGGGTGGTGGTCTCTGCTGATTGGTCAGCACCAGGGCATGGGGTCATTATCCAGTGCAACAGGTACTAAGGTCAGCCATGGCATCGCTTTTCTGGTTTTGCTGCTTTCTGGGCCTGGAGCTGAAACACAACTGAGGCCTAGATGTTATCTTAGGAATTAATGCTTAAGGGAGTGGCCTTGTCAGGGCCCATATGGAAGTCATATGAAGCCACTCTTTAGCCCCTTATTCTTCCTCCAAGAGCGTCTACCATGTGACTAGCAACATGCCAAGGAGGGAAGGTCAGAGGAGTGTCCAAACTGCATGACCGGCAATATGAACAGTCAGGGAGTCTAAACCTCATGGCCAGACATATGCTAGGGGAAGAAAAGTTACCCTGGGGGCCAGGTCCTTGTTTTCCCAGTTTTGCCTGTTGCTAGGTGCCCCGGACTTCCTGCCCTGTGACATCTGTACCTGGCCTATTGTCCTGCTCTGCTCATGCCTGTCTCCCTGCCTACTACCATACATGTACCCATGCACATATATTTCATTCAGAAATGTGACTATTCATAATTCTGTACTGTAACTTGTTTATTCAATGCCATTATTTTAAAAATAAATCTTGAAAGCCGAATCTCTGAAAAGTGCCTGAAAATTGTACTGAAGAGCACTAGATCTGATTAAATCTCTGAAGAAACATCAGGGAGACATTTAAAATATACTAATGACTAAGTCTGGAATGACTCATTAAAATCAATTATTTCAATTTTTAAAAAGTAAAATGCAAGTAAAGGTTTATGGATCATCTGGATTTGATGATTGCAGCAGTCACCAGCTGAAAACTGATGAAAAAGTCATGTTGCTTTGGAACTATGTCACAGTTTCAAGGGGGTCCTGTTTTTATATTATTCTCAGCTATTTAATAGGGTTCAAATTAAAGTGTAGTGTCAAGTCAATATCAGATTAGCACTCAGACCCCTCTTCCTCCCTCATAATATGCCCGTGCTGCTCGGCATCTTTTGCCCTGGCTATAGCTCAGGATTTGGTACATCAGCCAAGGAACTTCCAGAAATTAGGCAAGAAACATGGATTAGAACCTTCCCTAGGTCTTTCAGAGGGAAGATGGTCCTGCCAACACCTTGATCTCGGGCTTCTAGCTTCCAGAAAAACTGAGATGACTCAGCTTTTGGTTTGTTTAAACTATTTTGTTATAAGTTAGAAAATTGCTGAACTACCGACTGATAGACTATAGACTAGTAAATGGAGAGACGCCACATGTTTTAGGACATTGTGTAGAGCTAGTAGGCAATGAAGACTGAGGAACTTTTAGAATGATTTATTCTCAAAACCAGTTTTGAATATGGTAGATTGCTCTGGTATTTTCTCTCTTTTATGTCTTTGCATATTTTCCTTACACTAAATTTAAAATAAAGCAAAATCTTAAATAATACCAAAAATAAAAATAAAATGTTGTGGGGAAACATGAGACTTGGTTGGAAATTTTGTAAGGAGGACATTCTGAGGAAAGGAAAGTGTGCAGAAGGCTGCCCACCCTGTTTATTGGAATTCTGACTTAGGGGAGTGTTCAAGGCGATGCCCCTAATTATTCCTTGACCTATCCAAACAAGTCTGTGCATGTGCAGACCCCCGGGTGTTTACTGGAATCTTTATGCTTAATCTTTGGGTGTCCTTGCCTAAAGGACACTACAAACACATGTACCCTCCCAATATTACTTACCCTACTGATGTATCTAAAAGATAAACTTTATCTCAAACTGCGGCTACAATAAAAGCCTAATGAGGCAGGCGATTGAGGCTGCCTGCTTCCTTTAGCCAGGCAGTCCCTTAGACCTCTCTTTCACAGCAGACATTGTGTCAGAGTAATCATTAATCCATGGCTCAGGGTCTGCTGGTCAGCCCTGACAAAACTTTGTTACAGAATGAAAAGAATAACACTTCTAAAAGGTGTTAAGGAGAGAAGACAAATAAAATGATAATATTTTATACAATTTATACTGATAATATTAAATACAATTTATTAAGTACTCATTTTGGTACAGGCATGGTTTTTAGCATTTTATATGAATACTAGAGGCCTGGTGCACTAATTCATGCACATTGAAAGAAAATTAATTAGGAGAAATATTTTAATATTGCTATTTGCCTTTTCTTTGTAATTGAAGTGTCAATCAAATTCACAATCGACAGTGACAGATCAAAACACACTCATGTGATTGGCGCCAGCAAGAGCTTTATATGTATGGTGCATGCACGAGTCAACTTAGCCTTTTATATATATAGAATAAACTTGATTATTAGACCAGCTTTCTGATGTAGCTAAACTTTTTTAAAAAATATATTTTATTGATTTTTTACAGAGAGGAAGGGAGAGGGATAGAGAGTTAGAAACATTGATGAGAGAGAAACATCAATCAGCTGCCTCCTGCACACCCCCTACTGGGGATGTGCCCACAACCAAGGTACATGTCCTTGACCAGAATCGAACCTGAGACCCTTGAGTCTGTAAGCTGAGGCTCTATCCACTGAGCCAAACAGGTTAGAGCAATGTAGCTAAACTTTTCCCAGCCTAGTGAAGCACCCCATCTTCTCTTTCAGGTAATTGTCAGCAACACAGCAGTAAATATCAACATGAAGCAGATTATTATTGCAGATCACACAGGGAGAACAAAGGGTAAAATATTTAACTGCAGCAGTGTTTGACTATATTCTGTGCAGTGAGAAAACCTGAAGTCATTTTCAAGGTCCACCATTTCTTACTTCTTTTCAGTCGGGTCAAGTTTCTAAACTTTCTAAATCTCCATTTTCCAGCTAATGAAAAGAAAATAGGATTCCACTAAGTCTCCTATCTACCTACTCCAGGACTTCTGTGAGGATCAAATGAGATGAGGCATGGGGAAATGCTTCACAGACATTTGGTTAAAGTGTAAAATGTTTGCACCTGGCTATAAAGCAAGTCAAGTTCCTGGGCTGAAGAAACTACAAGGAGGCTAGTTGCTAGGGAGAGGAAGTCGGCACCCACAGCAACTATTTCCGGGCTGAGCTTGGCTGTGGGCCGCATTTTTCGCTAGGGGGTCTTGGCAGTGTTGGTTAGGATTTGGTGAGGTGTCGCTCTCGGGTGGTGGCGGGGTCTGTATCCCACTTGGGGGAAGCTGAGTGTTGCTTTGTGGTCACCAGGTCTGTAGTGTTGTTTATTGTTAAACTAGAGGCCCAGTGCATGAATTTCGTGCATGGGAGGGGTGTCCCTCAGCCCAGCCTGAGCCCTCTCACAATCTGGAACCCCTCAGGTAAGGGTCTCTAGGCCTGGCCAGTGATCAGGGTCTTTCAGGGCTTTCTTCCCCCAGCTGCCAGCAGCTGGCACCACCCCTACTGCTGCCACTGCTTGCCATCTGTGAGGTGCTGCCCCCCTCTCCTCTGCCACCAGTCACCTCCCTCTGCAGGCGAGAGGCATGGGGTGCGATCGCTTGGCTGGCCTGAGCCTCCCTCTATGGGGTGATCACTGGCTGGCCCCACACACCCACCACAGTGTTGCTGGCTGTTGGCCTGGGCCTCCCTCTGTGGGCAATTAATTGTGGGCCCCCAGATCGATCACCCCGCAGAGGGAGGCCCTGCCCACCTGCCACAGCACTGCCAGCTGGGTGGCCTAGGCCTCCCTCTGCGGGGTGATCATGGGGTGATGGAGGGGCCCCCTGACCAATCACATTGCACCTGCTTTGGCTGGCCTGGTGCCAGTGCATGTCATAGCATGGTTGTCTGGAAGGTCATCCAGACGGTTGTCCAGATGGTCGTTCTGCTGTTTGGTTGCTTGGTCGATTTGCATATTACGCTTTTATTATTATAGATGGCCTGTTGCTAGGGAGAGGAAGCAGGGCATTGCTATGTGACATCATTACCCGGCACACAAAGCCACCATTTCTGGGCTGGACTGTGGGCCGCATTTTGTGTCATAGGGTCTCAGCAGCATTGGCTGCGATTTGGTGGGCTGTCGCTCCAGGGTGGTGGTGGGGCCTGTGTCCCACATGGGGGAAGCCAAATATTGCTTTGTCAGTGCCAGGTCCATGGTGCCATGTCTTTGTAAATGGCCAGTGTGCTTCACAACAGCTCCTGCATTGAGCATTTGCCCCCTGGTGGTCAATGCGTGTCATAGTGACCAGTTGGATGTTTGGAGGGACACTTAGCACATTAGCCATTTATATATGTATGTATGTATATGTGCTTATTTCATCATATAATTGGGGAATCTTAAAAACAGGAGATGGTAAGTAGGAATTTAAAGCATTCTACGATTTTTGCAGAAAAGTGGGGTTTGTGTGGCAAAATAGGTGGCTGAAAGAGCATATAGATATAAGTGATAATCAGGGAGAAATAAAGTCCTATAGAGCATTTGAAGAATGACATATAATGATCTGAACATCCCTCAAATGCAGGAAATTTAAAAGAAAATGTGACTATACTGAAAACATTATTGTTTAGCTGTTTGGATACACTTGGTCATGAAATAAGAGTTTTGAAATGGAAAACTTGGGAACTTTGATACATCTATAAAACAAATAACAATTCTTTGGGGAGATTAGGAAAATAAAGGGCTTTGAGGAATGTCAGAGATTAAGGGCTATGTCCCTGAGATGGGGATGCCTAACCGAGGCAGTCTTGCCCTGCAGGTCACCCTGTTCTAACTCAGCCTGGTGAACTGTCAGAGAGTCAGTGCAAGGCCAGTCCTCTGATAGAACTGGGTGGGGGTATGTGTGTGAAAGTGTTTTACAACTTGCATTAATTTTTTAAAGAACTTTTAATTTGAGCTAATTACAAACTCACAAGATGCTGCAAAAAATATAGAGAGAAGTCCCATGTTCCCTTGTCCAGCTTTCCCCATGTTAGCCTTTTACATATGATGGTACATTATCACAACCAGGAAATTGACACTGGGTGGATACAGCGAACTGTACAACCGATCTTCCTTGGATTTGACTAGTTGTACATGCACTCCTTTTTGTGGGGTGGGAGGTTCTGGGGGATGACATTTACAAGTTGAGAATATGCAATACAAGTTCCCAAAGTCCCTAAAACATCCCTCCTTCCCTCCTTCCTGCCTTCCTCCTTTCTTCCCTTACTCCCTCTCTCTTTTCCTCCCTGGCTCTCATCCTTCCACACTGAGAACAAATGTAGTACCAGACACTGTGCTATGTGTTAGAAAGATTGGTGAAGGCAGACAGTCATGGGTGGTCTGGCCTCCATGGACCCTTCCCAGACCTACTGATGAGTCTTCCAGCCTCCGGTCTCCCCCATCCCACTTATTCCTATTCACAGTTCCAGATGAATCTTCCTAAAGCACAGCTCTTAGCTCACTGTTTCCCTTGCTAAAGCACTTTGAGAAAAGTCTTCTTCACCAACAGAATTAGCTAGTACAACATGTGTTCAGTCTGCCCCAATAGAATGTCCTAATGTGTATAATTTATGTTTAAGCCGAAGTCTACAATATGCTGTTCACTTCATGCTTTACTAGCCTCTGGAAGGCCACCTCCTCCATGAAATCTCTCCTGATTACTCCAAGCAGATAAAACTTCTCCTGTCTTGATACAACCCAACTTCCATGTATTTTCTTTGCAGTCTTACTGTGTTTATTCTCTCACCTGGTTTGGTTTCATGTGGATACATGCCTGCAATAGATCACACCCTCCTCCTCTAAGACAGAGACGCTGCATCACTCTTGGTTTTTCTTTAATGTCTGGAGAAGCACCCTAAGTTAGGTGTCTAGAGCTTCACAAGCCCTCTTCCCCCAACTTCTGCCCCTTGGTAACTGCATGAGTTGTAGCAGAATGCCCCATGAGGTGGATGCTACCGCCAAGTCTCTTGGGGCTAATTTGCCTACATGATGTACATTCAATGAAATAATGCATGTGGAGAGCCTCACACAGGGTCTGGCACAGGATGTAGTTGTAAAAGTAAATCTTCAACTCTAGGTGGAAAATTAGCCTTTTTTCTCAAAAGGAGAAAATAGGTTTTACAAATATGGCTCTCTTCTAAGGAGTTAGACATACCTGGGTTAGTGATCACTGCAAACAAACCTAAAACCAGTGTTGAGTTCAGAATCCTCTGAAAACCAGAGTCATTCTGAGAAAGGAGCTGCCACTAACTCTTGATGACATGTGCTGGGAATAACAAGGTCCACAAACTCCCAACTCTTCCTGTCCACAAACATCATTTCTGAGGATCTGAAATAGCAGAATCACACATCCACTTTCTGTCCCCCTCCCTCCCCTCCCTACACCTGGATATTTCAGTTGCATGGAAAAAGATGAGGGTGACAGTTTCCTCCCTATCCCCTTTGGAAGTCACTAGTAGAGCCAATTCCTAATTGTTTCTAATTCAAGGAAAGACTTGAGTTATGATTTGCATATCTGTTGTGTAATTTGCATATCATGCATAAGTCTCTCTTTTATTACTCTGAATAATTGCGTTGAAGATATGTGCATTTTAATTTCTTTTGGGATACAGAAGGCTCACATTTTACCAGAATTACATGAATGCTTGTGGTACAGGCATTTTCCTATGATTTAAACCCCAAGGATTAACTTCTCGCCCATCTTCTTACTCAAAGGGCCAGGGGACTTGCTCACTTTGTAAGGAGTGCACCAGGTCTCCTATTCCGCTGGCTGGAGTTCTCTGCAAGAGAACACTCATTCCAGGATTTAGAAGCCAAATATCATGTGGCCAGCCTCCAGTGATCTGAAAAACAGTATAGAGGTTATTTTTGAGGTTGATAAAGTTGTTCTGCCAGAAGGCTAAAATCATGTAATTTGACCTTTTGTAAACGTATGGGACTTGTGCCAAATAAGTTTGCCTAGAAATGAACATTCAAGGCCTTAATCTGGTCCATAGTGTTAATCAATAAAAATGATAATAATGAGATAATGATAGGAATAACATCTGCTGCAGACCAAGGGTGTTTCTTATCCCAGACCTTATTCTATTAAATAGTTTATACTCTTTCTACTGGAAATTCTCATAGTATCTCTATGTTAGTCTCATTTTCACAAACAAGGATCACAACCTTAAAACTTTAAGTCACTTGCCCAAAGTCGCAAGGTTACTAAGGGGCCTAGTCAAGATTTAAAACTGAATTTCTCAAAAAGCCATGTCTTCACCATCTCATAGATTACATTTTCTTAACTACTTATAAGATTCCAAACTAATTAAATTATTTTACCTTCACTTTCTTTTCTTTCTTTCTAAATTTAAATGTTCATTCTAACATAGCAGAAAATATCAGGTTTGCTGAGCATCCACTATGAATCAGTCACTCTGCTAGACACTTCCATTCACTTTATCTCATTTACTTTACTCCCAATAACCACACTTGTAGGTGGGCATTGTTACTGATGCTTCAAAAGACCAAGTGACTTACTGGTGGTGGTCACACAGCCCATATGAGGCAAAGCCAAGATGTGAGTACTTTCTGCAGATAACAGCACAGTAGTTTCTTCCTTTTAAAGGGAGCCCATGTGCTCATTCAAATTAAATACAAACTTTATGTTTTCCACTCCAGATTTTTTCCTCAGCACTTGATGGCTTGTGATTTTAATGAACTATCCCAGTAATGTCTTTGGAATTAGAAAGCATAGTCAAGTATGGAAGTTTCTCATTGATGCCTACTTTTTTTTTTTAAGTTTTCAATATTATTGTTACTTATAAGAGGCTTTATTATACCTTTTGCTTCATAACTAAAATTTTATAGCATTCTGTGAAATATGTGGGTTGGTAACAACAAATTTAAAATTTGTACAGCATGGAATTTTTAAAGGTAAAAGATCTAACTTATTCTGGAAAGAGACAAAAATAGACCGGGGGAAGGGGATTTTTATGCTACTTCCCTTAGGGGAGCAGTTTGAAATTCACGTGGCTCTCTGAAAATTAACACTTACTTGTCTTTTGAATAAATAGCCTGGTAGAAATGAGGAATTTAGTTAATTCTCTGATACCTGATGTAATGTCATGCACACATCCAGCACTTGGAAATTTATGGATTTGAGGCTTTTTCCCTCACTCAAGCCAACTGTTAATCCATTTCCTGTAGTATCTGGGCTTCAGCTATACCTATAGGCTGTGAGTTAGGAGGTGGTTCTGTCTTTCAATAGCAGCTGTAAAGGGGTTCACCTCTACCAGAATTTCTTAAACTGTGGATCAAGGACAATTTACATCAAAAGTATCCAGAATGTGTGTTAAAAATGCAGATTTCATGGCCTCATGTGATGTTTTGCAGAGTGGAGTTGAAGACGTATCTTCTATAGCAACCACTCATATCCATCCTTACCCCTCACCTTAATCGCACAAAAGGAATGTCTTATCGCATGTGAGAAAGCAAATGCATAAAAGATAATTACATTTCCTTTCATTACATTTAGTTTCTGTAGCAACCCTTTATGTGTTAATAGTAAGCTTCAGATTTTCTCTGAAAGGTGGCATTAGGGACGCCTAAATCCACAGACAATTCAACAAGTATAATTCAAAAAAGTATAACATGTTCAGCCTTCATCTACAGTAAAACTTTTATAGTTTAATAAGTAGAAAATTTGAAATATTGTTTTATCACCCTCTTATGAACATTCCTACAAATTTTATTCTTCTGATGCTGATTATCAATAAAAGTGTAAAATTTAGGCATTCAGAAGGGAGAGAAATCAGGATTTGTTATGCATGGGAGTGTGTGTCCTGTCTCAGTGCCTTATTTGGGGAATATTGCATCCGATATAACTGGCAGGAACCCTGTCTGCATTCTTCTGTACAGGGTCATTTTTTTTTTAAATATAAAAGTATATGAGATTGGTTGGAACCACTTTGTAATTTCTGAAACTCTTTCCTCTGGAGATAATAGGTGTTGACCTGGGCACTTTCCTGCCGGATGAATAAAAATGATGGGTGTAGAGAGAATTATAAAGCTTGAAAGTGATACAGACCTTTCCCAGCCTCCACAGGATGTAGCTAGATTTTTCTGCACTTACTGGTGGAAATAGAGTGGAGTGTGTTTGGAAAACCAAGCCAGTCATCAGTTAAGTCTGCAGTTAATGTGAGAGTTGGTGGCTGACTTCTCCCAAACATAGGGAAGCTGGGCTTCAGTCGTCAGACCCACCAGGAGAACACCCCTGGGGTTACTGCTCAGCTGAATGGACACGACAAGGCTTCCTGATTAAAACCATGTGATCTCTTTCTGTCATGAAGGAGTATTTCACTGTCCAGCTACTTATTCTTCCCCCTTTATCAAAAAACACCCACAATTTTGTTTTGTTTTCTTTGCAGTTTTTTCTTTCAGACATATTTAGATATCTTTGTTCCTGAGTTAAAGAGTGCTTCAGCGGCTCAATATGGTCAGGCCACCAATGAGTCGTATGGTGGCCTGAATGTGAAGAAGCAAAATAATTTTTCCCAATGGTTCTGTTGACCCTCAGCACATTCTAGGAATCATAAAGAATATCAATGAAGATTTGCCTGCTATGTTAATTGAAGGCAACATAGTTGTAACTACTCAATGATCCATAAAACAGATAAAAAACATCAAGATGTATTAATAAATTGCATTCCATATTGTTAACAAAAAACAAAAAATGCATCTAAGCAGATGATCAGTAGGCAGTTTGTCTTCACTAGTATTTCATTATCATGCTTGCATCTAAAAAATACCACATTAAGAATATACTCTTCAGAACAGGAAAGAATGATGCATATAAAGTGAACCACTTGCTTACTGCTCTTACTACTTTTCTTCCAAGAAGTTTATGCTGTTTCAGATAATCAAGTAAAATGAACTTATTTTCTTTTGTGAAAGTTATTGCTTATAAAAATAAGTTATTTTGGGTAAGAGGTCTGAAGCCTAGATAAATGATGAGTCCAGTTGCACACTGCTTAGTTCTCAGGACAGCAAACTCCCTTGGAACACAAGATTTTTCCATGCTACTTCGTTTATGTTGGGATTACTGCAATTGGTTTCAAGATAATCTCAATAATTTATTTTTAATACTGGATAAAATGTGTATTCCCATTGTAAAATCAAAATCCGCTGCTTACTATGCTAATGTGATATTTACAAAAGCCATCACCATGGTTTCCAGCTCAAAGTCCTTCAGAGTCTTAAAACTTGGTCAATGAAAAGATAGCCTCAAAAGCATATAATTCTTAATAAAAAGCAAACTAATAATGATAGAAGAAAAGTTTTAAGGAGAAACATTTTTAGCAGTGGAAATGTGGCAAATGTGTCAGCTGCAGAAAGATTCAAATGTTGACTATGGTTACTCTTAGATGTTTAGTAATTAGATCATTGGTGAGTACTGGGGCTTTTATCAGAAAAGTATATTTGCTTAAAATAATGTTCTGTTTGATACTTCCTCCATGCTTCTATATTTTATAATAATTGACACTAAGCTAAGCAAAAGCTTTTTACTTTCCATCCAGAAATTCTTTCCTTTGTGATAATATTATTATTACATTACATTATCAAGCTTGCTTTCTATTCAATAATATTTTTGGCTGTTAAAAATTACAGTAATTTGGAGATCCTATATAGAACAATTAGTTCTGGATGAAAAACCCTCCTGTCCCTGAAGGCAGCATTGACTGAGCTACAGTGTCCACATGGAGCAGTGTGTCACCATAACTAGATAATTTGCTCCATGTATCAAGCCAGTGGACTGAAGACAACTTGAGAGAGCTGAGAAGGTAGCAACAACATGGTCTGCATCTTTCACTCCTGACAGGCATTTTAAGGGTATTTATTAATTTGTTGATTATGCATTGTTATCTTCACAGAATTACTCCAGTTTGTACATTCTCAACAGGGGCAATGTTGTTCCCAGGAGAACCATAATTTATTCTTGAGGGGTAAAAATGTTTATTTTCTTATGCATAAAGCACAGATATACATGCAGTACATAAACAAATGCATAGTATATCTGTGGTATTAAAATTTCTGGGGTTGGGGGAGAATGAGTAGGAAAAAAACTATTTAAAATGACTCCTAAGGGAGTAATGGTTTTTTAAAAAAGGCTGAGAAAGACTGCTCTAGTTGCATTCAAAGGGACCAATTTAAGGTATCTGTATTTGTACTTTACAGGCAGATACATAGCTGCAAAGTTGTCAATAATGTTTTAGTACCACAGTCTATATAATAAAAACTTAGTGGTTGTAACGCCGTAACGACCAAAGACCAGTCACCAGGAGGTGCATTGATGGGTCCCGGGGCACCGGCGGGACTTGATGCTGGGTCCCACGGTGCCAGCGGGTCTGGGTCTTGCGCGATTTCACATGCCGGACCTCTAGTTATTAATAATATTGGATTGTTTTTAAAAATTCTTCCTGCGGTGCCAATTCTGCTAGTTTGGCCTTTGCTATTTAGCTGTGATAACAGTAGGTTAAATTCTCTTTCTGTAAATTTATGTAATTATGGATTGATTTCAGAAATCCTCAATTTGTTACTTAAATATCTATAACTTAATTTAAAGCTCATTTTAAGACAAAAGATAATAAAGCAAGTAATATTATATATATGTATTAAAGAAAATTTTTATATTCTTCCTATTCCATTTAAATGTTAGGTATTCGTTAAATAGGTGTTTATTAGGCAACTACTATGTCTATATACAGAGATTCAGCAGTAAAAAAATAAACCTACCAATTTTCTCTGTCTTCATGGAGAGAATGAGCATTAAGATACTAATTATACAATTAGTAATTCAATTACAACCTTTATAATGTCTACAAGACCAAGGAGTAAATACTCAAATGCGTTACATGAGAGAATATATAAGCACTTAGTTTTGCTGGGGGATAAAAACCTACTTCATGAAAAAAAACTCATCAGCTTAAATCTAACAGATTCAAAGGCAAGGAGAGAGAAAAGGGAAGACAGAGGAAATAAAATGCATGAAAATTCTGAGCAGAAATGGGTTTGGTTTGAAGAAAGGAACTAGGGAGACATGAACATGAGTGAGCATGGTGGACAGTGGGACAGATAATGCAGAGGTTTGTGAGCTGTTTTAAGGATTTGGAGCAAATATCCAAACAGAAATGGCAGGCAATTTTAGAGTTGTAAGTAAGGGAGTGAATTAATGTGATGTGAGATACATTCTGGCTGTATTGCAGAATTTTGGCTGGGGGAGTGGAGGTGTGGGACACTAGTCAAAAGGCTTTTGCACAAGCCCAGTAGGGTGGTTGCAATAGACATAAAATGATATTTAGGAATTGGTGATTGATTGGCTATCAGAGGCGAAGAAGAAATAGGTACAAATAAAAGGCTTGGGTTTCTACTTGTGCAGCTTGGTGGAGGGTGGAACCATTTGTGCAGTGGTATACACTGGGGGTGAACAGCCTGCCATCTCAGAAAGACCAAGACTGGGTGGTGTTGGGAGAAGGGCCTGGGGAGAGATTAGAAACCCCATTCTGAATACATTAATTTTGAGATGCCTGTGAGATATTTAAGTGGTAAAGCTGGATAGGTATTGGTTATACCACTTGTCTGGACTCAGAAGAGTGATTTGAGCTGGAGATGACATTTGGAGTGTCTAACTGGCGTGGATGACACAGCCTTGGAAAAGAATATCAAGGAAGAAGACACTTGGGCCTCCTAGTGAGCCTTGTGTTGTTCTAGCATTAACAATTCAGCAAAAGAGACTAAGGTGGGCAGGGAGGTTACTGAAAATCCAAGAATGTTGTGTTGCCAGAGAAGAGACTATTTCAGTATGGTGGAGTTGGTTGGGTGGAATGTTACTGGGATTCCAAGGGCTATGAGAATGGCACAACAGCCATTGGATTTGCTGACCTGGGTGTCTCTCATTGAGAACTATTCAGGTGGAGTCTGTGGAAGTGAGATTGAAGTACACAGAGATAGCAGGTGAGGAAACAAACAGCAAGCACAGGCAACTCAACTATGGAGGGTAGAAGAAAGAACAACGGCTGCAGGAGAAGGAAGTAACATTAAGGAGGAAGACCAGTTAGTGAAGGGAAGACTGGATGAGCAAGGGCTGCCTGAACGTGGAGAACTGGCTTTCAGAGATGGAGGGGCTCTCCCTGCTCTATAGAAGAGAAGTTAAGGGTGAGGGGGAACACATTAAATCTATAGGCTTATTTACAGGACTTTGAGAAAGTTCCTGAGTAAGATATTTCCAGCCCAAATCAAGAAAAGTCTCAAAAAAAAAAAAAAAAAGTCTCACCCTAGCTGGTTTGGCTCAATGGATAGTGTCAGCCTGTGGATTGGACTGAAGGGTCCCACTTTGATTCCGGTCAAGTACACATGACTGGATTGCAGGCTCAATCCCAATAGGGGTGTGCAGGAGGCAATGATTCTCTCTCATCATTGATGTTTTGATGTTTCTATCTCTCTCCCCCTCTCCCTTCCTCTCTGAAATCAATAAAAATATATTTTTTGAAAAAGAAAGAAAAGTCTTAAATTCTGGCTACCTAGCCCTTAAACTTATCTGTATCTTCTAGGTCACTGCAGAAAGACATCTAACCAGTACTCTTCACACTTTCACCCCAGTGACCCAGCAAGTTCTCACTCTCACTGTATCTTATAATAAAGAGGTCATTTCTGTGCCTAATGAAAACAGAAAGAGGCACTTTTACTCTGGTAGCTTCCAGAGATAAAGCCCTGACATATATCCTTGGTGGGGAGGGTTAACACCTTATCCAAAGTTCTTAATAGTTTTGCTCCTTTTGGCTGAGGGATTACAAATTCAGTGCCAAGAATATCTCTTGCCCCTTCTTTCCTCAAAGAGTACACAGCATAAATACAACCCCAACAGGGACAAGATTGATACTTTCTTCTTCCCTTTTTCTTGCCTCTGAATAGATGCCAAGGATAAGATCTCTTAATGAGAGATTACAATTCCTTTAGGGATTAATTCCATTGAAAAGTCAGAGTTGCTTCAGCACCTCAATTCAAGAGAGGAGAAATATTATTTAAGTAGGTTCACATTTCATGTCTGGAGGGCAAGGAGCTCTAAGGTTTAAAGTGAAAGTGATGCTTCTAGGAAATGCCAGGTTTTAGAAGATTTTCTTGTTTTCTGCTCTCTCTCCATAAGGGATTCTTGCCCTTTTGCCACCAAGATGAATCAGATAATGTTAGGATCTGAACCACACTCCCATGGACATATCAGGTTGCAGGTGCTCACTATGGCTGTGACATGCACACATTTGCTGTGACCATTTCTTTTCTACTCCAGAGCGATTATTATGATTCAAGAGCCAGTGATGCAAATTAGCATAGTAAAAACCTCAACATTGGCTCCAAATAACACAAACAATGTAAGTTACGTATATTATTCACAAATAATAGAACTACACTATTCATAAGATGATGAGTGCAAAATACTTAGTCTACAGTCTGCCACAATGCTAGTGCTCACTAAATGGTAACCCTGAGGAAGAACAGACAAGTGACTTGGGGAAGGCATCTATATTGGGTCAACAACACTATATGATCTTTTTTATGTATAGAATTATCTCACTGCAACCACACCAATCTTTTATATTCTACTTCTGGATTGGTATCTGACACAATTTTACAATGATTCAAAATATTTTTATATGGAAGCAATTTTGTTGGTGCCCAGGCACCCTTTATTCCAGGCATGGACAATAAAAGTATAATATGAGTTATACATTTGAACCACATATGCAATTTTAATTTTTCTAGTAGCCATACACAAAAACAGGTCAAGTTAACTTTAATATTTTGTTTGACCCAATATCTTAAAAAATATCTGTATTTACAATGTAATTAGTATCAAAGAAGTACTAACAAGATATTGAAATTCTTTTCTTCATAGAAAGTGTTTAAAAATCTGGTCTACATTTTACTTATAGCACATCTAACATGGAGGAGCCATAGTTCAAGTGCTCAATAGCCACATGTGGCCCAGGGCTACGTATTTAATAGTACCGGTTTATACTTTACAGGCCTAATGTTATTAAATTGTCTTCACAACCAAGGGTAGTTATTACTTTCCTCATTTACAAAAATTTATTTTTATTGATTTTAGAGAGGAGGGGAGAGGGAGAGAGAGAGGTAGAAACATCAATGCATGCGCCTCCCAGAGATCAAGCCCGCAATCCAGGCATGTGCCCTGACGGGGAATCAAACTGTGACCTCCTGGTTCATAGGTCAATGCTCAACCACTGAGCCACTGTGTCTGGGCTACTTTCCTTATTTTACAGATGTGGAAACAACATAGAGGTTAAGTCAACTGGCCTAAGGCTCACAGTGGTAGGAGCAGGATTCAAACCCAGAGACTAACTGAAAGTCCTGTTTCTTTAAAAAATATATAAAAATGTTTTATTGATTTCAGAGAGAAGAAGGGAAAGGGAGATAGAGATAGAAACATCAATGATGAGAGATAGAAAATCATGGATTGGTTGCTTCCTGAATGCCCCCTTCTGGGGATCCAGCCTGCAACCTGGGCATATGCCCTAATTGGGAACCAAGCCATAATCTCCAGGTTCATGGGTTGATTCTCAACCGCTGAGCCATACCAACCAGGCTGAAAGTTTGCTTCTTAATTGCTGTGCCATATGCCTTCCAAGTTGCTTGGAGATATAAATTCTTATGCTTTCAAAACACTTTGAATCAGAGAAAGCAGTTGCAAGTCTTTTTTTTCTTGCTTTCCTTGCCTGTTCCTAGTAGTTTCTGATAACCCTTGACTTTCCTTGGCTTGCAGCTGTATCACTCCAGTCTCTGCCTCTGTCGCCACATGATCTCTTCCCTCTCTGTATGTGCCTCTGTGTATCTTCTCTTCCTATAAGGTCACTAGTCATATTGGATTTAAGACTCACCCTAATTCAGTATGACTTCATCCAGTATGACTTTAACTAATTATATCTGCAAAGACCTCCAAATAAGTCCACATTCTGAGGTTCTGGGTGGACGTGAACTTTGGGGAGACATGATTCAACCCAGTACAAGAGTCTACTTATATGAGATGCATTGCTGACACTGGGAATGTAATGGTGAGTAAGATATAAATAGCCCCTGCCCTCCAAGAGCCACTAGTCATCATGGAGACAGAAGACAGACATTGAACACATATCTGTAGAGAAGCTTTCCTGGGTAATAGACATCTGAACAGAACTGAGAAATTTCAAGTCTTGCACCAACTTTTTAAAATGAGTATATTTTCTGCTTTACCTCCATTTTAGCATATCTTTCTTGTACCTGGTCTTTTTGGTCTTGCATTAAATAAGTTTTTTCATACTCATTGAGAATACAGTTATATGGCTCATTATTTTAGATAACTATAACATCAGATTGGTATAATAACTTGTATGACTTTATTATGTATCCTTGTATGTTAATAATTTTAGTCTGTTTCAGAACTGTTATTCTTTTGGATGTTCAAACTCTAGCATTGACCAAATTAGGTGCTGGGGGGAAAAGGGGGGCAATTAAATGAATGAGAATCTTAATTTTATCTAGGAGATAAGAGAAATGAAGTGAAGCTAGCGTTGTCAAGGTAGAGAAAGAAAAGGATTCATGTTAGTCAAGACAGAGAGATATTTGTTACTTTTGTGGTTACATGGTGCCCAGCATATCTTTTTGGGGGGTCTGGTTGAATAACGGACATGGTGTGACCTCATTTGATCTTGAAATTCTGTGAAATCATTTATGTTTATAGGGAATGCTATAGGTTGTTATCAGCTGTCAGTTCAGAGTTTTCATTTGGTTGTAAACACGGAAAGATCTAGTCCCTGCCACCCTGTATCACTCCCACCTAGGGAACCATTTTATTGGGTTCCTGTTCATCCTTCCAGTATTTCCATTTTTTGCAAATACAATCATGTAAATTTTATTTCTCCCTTTGAAAAAAAAAGGTAGCATATGATGTACACTATTCTATACCATGCTTGCTTCTCTTATCAATATACACTGGAGATCTTTCCATCTCACACATAGAAGTCTCCCTCATTCTTTTCCATGGGTGCATAGTAATCCATTGTCTAGATGTATCCTAGTTATTACAAAATGTTGTCATTTTCACAACAGCAAATACCTTGTGCCCCTAAAATAATACCGTGTAGATAGATGTTTATTTGTAAAGTGCTGAGCTGACATTTGAAAGCATTTTCTACATAGACCCGAATCAATACAGATGTGATAGACACCTGATAAACTGGTACCCAGGTTCAAGATAACCAGTTTTCAGCTACAGCCATATGTTTTATTGCCCTTTGCTTTATTATGCTTCACAGGTGTTGCATTGTTTATGAATTGTAGGGATGACCTTCACCAACAAAAAGATTACAATTCATTTTCTTGCAATACTCACTTTATTGTGGTTGTCTGGAACCGAATTTGCAATATCTTTGAGGTATGTCTATACTTGGTATGTCTGTCTTCTGACATTTTTCTCTTTTTCAGGGGGGTACACTATAGCCACAATCATGTATTAACTCAGCTGAACTAATGCAAGCAGGAGAAAAGAATCTTTGAGATCCTACAAACATGGCTAGCTCAATAGATCTCTCTGAAAATTAAGATCAACAGAACTAAAAATCTGGCCTCCCATCTTACTGCTCAAATGTAAAACCCACTGCAAGAGTGAAATCAGAGCATATCTCTATATGAGATTTGTTTGTTTTGGTTTAAAGAAAGGTCATCTTGTTTCTTCCTTTCTGCTAGCCTTGAGAATCAGCAGACCATCCCAGCATGCAAGAAATTAATTACCTCGGAGGACCAGGTGCAACCAGTTAGTTGGTTGCCATGGAGACAAAAGCTATACATCCCAGATTTTCCAGAATGATCTCTATTTCATGAAATCTTGCTCTTTGCAATAAAGGCCATTTATAAAAATGCAAATGTTTGTGTGATTTGGTTACTTTTATGGGTGTATTAATACATAAACAGAAAAAATACTTTGTCAAATAACTAGTCCTAGTCTTTATTAAGAAAATTTAAGGAGAAGTACAATTTGAGTAAACTAGAAAGAAAAAGTAAATCCAAAGCATTTAAAAATCCTACTGCAAAAACTGGAAAACCAACTTCCCTGGAGTCCTTTGGCATTTAGAGTATGGTGCTGCTATGCCTGCCTTCAGTTAGTTGAGCCCAGCATGAGGGGCACACAGCTCTCATCCAAGAAGATTTCACTATAAAATCTGTCCAAATTAGTTTACTTTCAATTCTCCTCAAGAGAACTCAGTGTAGAATTACATCTCTAGAACTTAACTCCAGGACATTAATAATTGACTAGCCAAAATAGAATATTTTTTTAAAAAGCACGTTTATACTCAATATTTGAATCTTTTTTAGTTATTCCACATACTTAGAATTTAGTTAATAATAATGTGTCAATGTTGGTTTCTTAGTTTTGATACATGTACCATAGTAACTTATGTAAAAGTCTAACATAAAGGAAAACTATGTGGGGAGCAAGGTATATGGGAACTCTCCGTATAGTCTGTAATTTTTCTGTAAATTTAAAATTATTCCAAAATAAAGAATTTATTAATAAGTAATTTTTGGTCATTAATTGTGATGGATTAATTAATATAGTGGGTACTGATAAGTACTGTATTGATTGGGTTAGGTTGGCAATGGAAATAATTGATTGACATTTTGGACATCTGCCTTTACTTTGAGATTTCACATTACATTTTAAGTATTCTAACAAATAGTCCAACTGAAATTTCTGGACTGTTTTTACTCTATTGCGTTATCTATAATTTTGGAAATGTAACTTTTATTTTGAACAAATCATCATGGGGATTGGAATGACAGAATTAGCTATCTTTGTAGTACTAAATTCTTTAATATAAGTATCTGATAGACTAATATTGTACATAATTTACTAGAGGCCAAATATTTCCATATTGTCCTTCTATTAAGTTAATTCCTTTTTATATTTAAACTAGAGGCCTTGTGCATGAAATTAGTGCATGGGTATGGTCCCTAGGCCTGGCCTACGATCACAACCATCTTCCCTGGCTACCCACAGCCAGCCCCACCCCACACCGCCACCCACACCCAGTTCCCCGTTTGCCATCAGGTGATCAGAGCCTGCCGGCCAGGGGGAGGAACCAAGAGGTCAGCCATTCCCGCCCGCTTGCTGGCCCTGCCCTCGCTGTGGGTTGCCCCCTGTGTGTGGGGTGACCTGTGGGGTGGGGACCTTCGCCTGGCACTGCCCTCTTTCCCCACTACCCACCCCCAGTTCCCTGTTCTCCATCGGGCAATTGGAGCTTGCTGGCTGGTGAAAGGGACCAAGAGGTGGTCAGTGCGCCTCATAGTGACGGGTCGAGTAGTTGTTCTGGTCGTTCCACCATTAGGGTCAATTTGCAATTTACCCTTTTATTATATAGGATGATACACTTGTAATAAACTTTTATTTGCCCTCATTTGAAAACATTCGACTTTTGTTTTTCTTCAATTTTTCAGAGCAAACAGCACTTGAAAATAGATCTGTGCTTCAAAGGGTTGAACTTACTATCTACTTAATTTTTAGAGAATTTAGGACATGCCAATGTGTACATGTGTCATCTAAAGTTTATTTTATAATTCATATTTAGTATTAAATTATATTGTATTTTAAAAACTCTAGGCACATAATAAATGTTTAATGTATGTATATTAAATGAAGAAATGAATTAAATATGAGTTAAATTTAATGTTTTTATATTTAGCTGCTTTTATTTTGTTTTTAATTTGCCTGAACATATAGATCTGACCTATTTACAAGAAAGCTTATTCCTAGGTATATATTTATCAGTCTCCTATTGCAAAACAATCCAACTGAGTACATGACACATCACCATTATACAAGTTCTCAATCAGAGAATCAATTTGACGTATGAATCAACTCTAGCACGATTTTTGGATTCATATGAGTTTTATACTTTCTTGTTTTTCTTCCCTTTGACCTGGGTGCCAGAACTAACTCCACAAAGACTAAATTAAGTATAAATTTCTGTCTAAGATATGAGAGATGAAAGGTTGTCATTCTTCATATATAAAATAATTTAAAAATCAGTAGAAAGGACAATTCTGATTGAGAGGGAGCAACAGAGACTGCATTTATCCTCTAGCTGAAAGCAAGCAAAGCCCTGGGAAACTACACATGAAACAAAGCTATTTAACACTGGACATCAGGCAATGAAGTAGAGTGATCCTTGCTAAACTGGAAACACATTACTGCTTGGATAAACATTACAGGAAGTAGCCCAGGAAGGAAAACTAGATGGCTTGCGGAATCAGAAATAGGAGCCTCAGAAGGCCACAGTGTATACAGTTTGCAGTTCTTTCCCTTCCAGCTGGCAGCTTCCTGCTCCAACACTTGGACTGTGATTATATATTATAATCCATTATTTCTCAATCTACTTGTGAAAATGTTTAAAAGATGTTTAATCTGTTTGATGAATTATTTTGGTCTACTTGTAGTTGAACAAGGAGCTCCTACTAAAAGCCCATTCTTAGGCATTACAGCAGTATTCAATTGCTATAAGCATTTTCCGATGTTAAGGCTGGCATAAATCATCATTGAAGAGTGAATTGTTCATTCAGTGCTAATAACTGGTCCTAAACAATCTAGTGATCACTCAGCATTAAATTCATGAAAACTGAATTGATAGAGGTTAGTAAATGGCAGTAAGCTTAAAAACAAGCCATAAAGTAGAAACTTGAATTGGGACAGACTTGGATCCATGAAAACTAGAACCACATTGGTGAGCCTTGGATACTGGCAAATGCCACATTCTCAAGCATCACACCCTCAGCCAATAGCTCCACATTCTGTACTTTTCACTTTTGACATTTGTATTTTTGTATAATATGAGTCACATAGCCAATTTAATTTACTTTAAATGTATGCTATAGAGATGTGTTGCATTCTTGGGTGAAATTTTTCTTTCCTTTTGTAGATCATTTTTGTTTTAAAGCAGTAAAATATATTCATTCATAAAAGTCAGTGGAAAAAAAAGTTTGATGCATAAAACCTTGCTTCACAGTTAATTTTTATATCTATTCCACATATTGAGGATTTTTAAAATATGTTCTTCCAAACTCTTTCTATAGATTTGAAAAATATTGAGGGTATGAGAGAAAGAATGTGCATTCTCTCTGTTGAAGCAATTTAATGTTTCTGTTTTCAATTATTTTCATAGGATTTCCATAAAATAGTTGAATAAGAAATGTTTTTGCCAATTCTGGTGTCTGGTGTCCAATTGTACTAAGTAATATCAACATAGTTGCACTAAGTCTTATTTTTCCAGGATATATAACTAATTCTCAATGCTATTTCTATTGGAATATGTTTCTCTTCTTAATCTGACTTCATTTTATCTTCAAAAAAAAAAAAGAACCATTTTTTTTCTGTCTATTAAGAACACTGTGAAACAGGGAACTATTTTTTAAAAATTTCCCTTATAGTCAAATTAGAACATCTGAGAGTGCCAAAATAGTTTGTCTCTTTCCTAAATCAATTTTTGTTTAAAAAGTTACACATTGAGCTTGTAACTTTTCTTAAAGTTTGAATAGCAAACTTAGGATTCCCAAATCAATTAAACAAATACTTAGTGCTAAAAATATTAATAGATAGATAAAGGTATAATATAGTCTTTTAGCTGAAAGTGAGGTCAAAGGAAAGATGCTGAAACTGCTTATTGGGAAGCAAGATATTTCTGAACTTTTGCAAAGGCACCACCACCTAATTTGATGTAGGAAAATATATTTATAAAATCAAGGTCAAGAGATAGTTCAATTTCAGAATGACATTGCTAGCATGCTTTGCTATAATGGATTACTGCAAAAATTTGAGTTGCCTAATTAAGATCAAGGCTACAAATGTTTTTCATTACAAATTACACATTTCTGTTCATTACAAAAAAAATGATAAATTACCTAAATTGTTTCCTCCTTATCTTTTGCTTTTTTTTGCCTTTTCTAGTCCTAGACAAAAATATCCTTATATGTGTTTCCTTTGTGTGCTTTCTATTTATTAGTATTTTCTTCAGTAAGATTCTTTCCAATGGCTAGTCATGGAGTTGCTGACTAAAAGCATTTTCACAAATAATTTTTAGTGGCATTTGAATATGGTTTGGATGTGCAGTGCAATAATAAGATTTGGAATTTTTACTAACATTGACTTCCTTGAATGTGCACCCAAGGGTATATCCTAATGTTGAAAATGGAAAATAATCAGGTGTGGGGAGGATGAGGAGCAGGAGGAGGAGGAAGTGGAAAAAGTAGTAGAAGCCTTTCTTCCTGTGTCCATAAATTTTAGGCTTGGTTCCCAAACCCATCTGCCTTCAGATAACTTTTAGCCACTGGAGCCTGAACATATAATATTTAATGAGCCCCCTTTGCTTCACACCCAGAGGCTCTGTTTAAGTCAGGCCTTTGTCATTTTTCACCTGATTCCTGCAGCAGCCTGCTAACTGGTCTTCTTGCCCTATGGTATTACCCTGTAGCAAACCAAATTCTTCCTGTTACCAGGGTTACTATTCTTCAACAGCTGCCTCAAACTGTTCTTTCTGTCCTTACCGGAAAGGTGATTCAGCCAAGCTCATGATTTTCACATATTTGATTGCCAATGACTAAGTATGGTTTTTCTGGGTTATTTTTTAAGGAGAGAATTTAGAAGGTAAAGGAGAAATGAAGCTCAAATCATCAGCCCTCTAGGCAAGGAAATGTCTTTCAAATTCCAAAGGAGTGTGCACCTACTCACTTCTCCTTCTTGTAAAAATAAATCAAAGGCCCTGGTTGATCCTGATGCCTTTAGTGTGTGAGAGGCGGGGAGGAGGGGAAGAATAGTTTCATAACTTGGGAGGTTTAGGGAAAAGTTGTATCTGTAGGGAACAGAGGCTAACAGAAGAGAGAATGCTGGTTTGGGAAGGAAAGAGCCTCTTTTTAGCCACCAGGTCAGCCAGATCAACCCTGACTATAATGAAGAGGCAGGTGTTGAAGCGAAGAAAACCTCACATTCAGAAGGCGAGTGGGGTTATTCTAAGACAGAAGAGTCACTTGATAGCTATAAGGCTACCCCTGGTTTTATGTTAAAGTTTGCCAAGCTCTCACACCTGGTTCCCTTTCCCATCTTCTCCTGCATCAGTGAAATATCAATGCCATTTATAATCTATCCCTGTGTTGTCTCGGCTAGGATAGGAGGGGGCCAATTCCCAGGTTTACCAGGCTGAGGGAGCCCAAAGACTCCAGCAGTCCATTCCTAACCATCCCCAGATAGTGTAGCTTGCCTTCTTCATCCTCATGCTGTTGGGGTCATGAGTGGCACCTCCATGGACTATTGGGGGCTCTTGAATCCTATGAGTGGGCAGGGCCAAATAGAATTTGCTTTGAAAAAAGATGGGATTCTAGAAGCTGGAATACATACATCAGTAACTAGCCACTGTAGCTAGAGGTGCTGACCTCTATCTCACATTCTTTAGCTAGAAGCTACCGTATTTCATGATACTGAAAAGATTCTTACAATAGGAGATTCTTCTCCCTCAAGTACACTTTACTTATGACAAATGTCATTTTCAAAATAAGTTCTGAACTATCTCTAACTTTAAACTTAATATTGAATGTCTATTTCCTTATATTTTTCTAAGAATGACTTATCATTGTTTCAAATGATTTTATTAACAAGATGCCATTTCTTTCTTTTTTCTCTCACCTTTGAGGCAAGAGTCTTATAGAACAGTACATCTCTGTAAAGCTGGATTCAACTTTTACTCTGTCTACACCTACCTCTGGGGAGCCCAGGAGTGTTGCTTTTTTTGGTTGAGAATCATTGAGAGAAGCCGGGACAGGAAAATGGGAAGCACTGAACTCTGAATTTTATTTAGGGAACCAAGAGACAATTTTGGAAGTGTCAACTTTTGCAATAATTCTGAACAGTTTGCTCTTAAGAAAGGAGAGTAAGAACTAGCTGTCAGTTCATTATTTTCTTTCATGTTTTCAATCACAGTTTTTTTTCAGTCATTTATGAAATGTTCCTCATGACTCCACCACCAAATAGTTGTGTCTCCAGGTTATGTAGTAAATGTTCACCAGGTAGACAGGTCACACATCAGTCCAACTGTAGGATCTGGACGTAAGATTGAAATGTTCCTGTTGCTCCTATTTTGGACATTCCCGGAGTGATCCTAACCACCTTGTAAAACCAGATAATTGATCTAGATTTTAAGTGGTTGGTCAAGAAATAATTAGGATGATGTCATGTCCAGCAAACCTCTTGCAAAAGCAAGTACTTTTAGAGGAAACACAAAAAGGGAATTTTCAAATACTATTTGACTAGTAGCACTATGGAAAAAAATGTTAACAGGAAATGCATCTGAAAGTTGTTTACTCTAACTGTCTGGGAAGGCATGTGGGATGAATGAGTCCTGCTGTTCTTCAGAATTGCCTCACCGTGGATGCTGGCACAGGGTGTCCCCAGAAGCAGAGCCCTGGGCACACATCTAGTGTGGGTGGCTATCACTCCTCTTCCTTAAGCCCTACCGGAAGCAAAGTTCTTTCTCAAATCTGTAAACTTTGGAGTTACTGCTTTGTTTGTATTTGTCATTTCCACTGGTTTCCTTCCCCCTCTCTCCCTCAGGACTAGTCTTTCTGTCTTCAGTGTAACAATAATCATTCTAGAGAAGACCATGAGCAGAGTTTGGCATTCATATGCCATTAAATAGACTCTCTTTGTCTGCCTTTGAGGGAAAAGAACCTTCAAATCAAAATTATTTTCAAATTACAAAGATGAGGTTATCCGAGATGGAAGTGATTTGTTATTGTGGATCCATCACATTGGGAAAAATGAAAACCAGGAGATTAGAACTTACAGCTCGGCTTTCACTCTCACTAGTTGTGAGTGAATTTGGGCACATTCTTGTCCTCTCTGAGCCAAAGCCTCCTCATCTATAAACTCAGAGGCTATGAGTGCCTATCCCACAGCGTTATGGTGATGATCAAATGAGATAATATACCTGTGGCAGTGCCCGTCAATGTAGTGCCCGTCAACTGTGTCCCTTCAGTCTAGATCTCAAGATTTATCTTGACTGGCTATTCCTAAAACTATGTGAGATTTCCTTCTCCTTCCCCTAACACTGACCTTGAGTCATGAATACAGGAAAGGAAATATGTTAGCAGGATAATGATATACACTATAAAAATGAAGAGTTAGCTTCCTTTGCATATTCTGTGTGATGTGATTCCATGGAAAAACTACATTTTATGGCCTATAAATCTGGCTCATAATTCCTGAAGTTTCTTGAACTATCTTCAAAAACATAATTTTTTTTTCCCCTCTACACATCTAAGCATTACTGACTTACATAATTTCCCTCCTCCACATTTTGGACAGTCTTTTCTTTCTCTACAGGATTGCAATCTTTGCTCAAGCAGATGCCAAATTGTCACAAGTCTGATAAATCTCTCATTAGTATATAACACTTTTATCAGGGATTTGGCTCCAACAGCAATCCCATGACTGAAGTCAATCATGAGATTTCAAGGAAGTCATTATTATGGAAGATCTGCACTCACCCTTCTCTTCCCTAAAGAGAGCATGTGTAAGGAGCTAAAGCTGATGTCCAAAGAAAGTTTCAAATCTTCTCACACCAATATTCCATCCAGGTTTTCAGTAAGGTTCACTCGGCTCCATAAGTAATCAGAATGAAAAAAGATAATATCAATGTAGAGTTTTGCTTACAAAAAGGATGGCTCAAGATGCCTCTTTGTGGTAAACGAATTGAGACAATGCCTTAATTCTCCAACCCTCCCAGCATCTCCACCCTTTACAATGTGACTTTTCCACTTTTCCATCAAGAATGCAAGGGATTTTCCTATCCCTTGAATCTGAGCTGCTCTTTTATCTCATTTAGACTGGGGCCTCACTTCTGAATCCAGATTTTATGAAGTCTTGCACACCTCTACTTTCCTGGCCTGCACCATGAGAACAAGCCTGGTCTAGCTTCCTAGGGGATGAGAGACTGTGGAGCAAAGCCAGTCATCCCAGCCAAACTATCTTATATTAACTAGAAACTAGTTGACTGCCAGACATGTGAGTGACCCCTAGCAAAGATGAAAAGATTAGCCGCACCCAACCAAGACCAACAAAACTACACAGTCAACCCAGAGTCATGTATGAAAATAAATGTTTATTATTTTATGCCACTGAGGTTGTAGTTGTTTTTTAGGCAGCATAATTGTAGTGATAGATAACTGCTATATTAACTAACCAAAGACCGGTGGGCACTTGGAGTGGTCAGGGAGAATTGGAGATGGGAAAGGAGATGTTCTGTTTTTGTCTGCATTAGACTCTAGACTTTCATTTACTCACAATAAGTCTAGAGCAAGTCCTGTGGCCAAAGCTTAATGAGAATGTGTGTCAAACTTTTTGTCCTGAGGACTACCCGCCACTACGAGGGAAATTAAGTCTCTGAGGTCTGAATTCTCAAACTGGGGTACAAATAAATAATCCAGGTGTGTAACTGTGATGCCAGGGGTCAGGCCAAGCATGATATATCTTGTTGGGACATAAATTTTCTTGAGGACTTGGGGCATAAAAGTCACAGTTTTTTTCAATAAAAAGAAAAAAAATAGTATGGAATATAAAATTCAAATACATGTAATGATAAGAGTATAGAGGTGTTGTATTATACAATTGTAGACCTCAAATTTATATAATGTTGTTATGTAAATGTTACACCAGTAAATTGAATTTAAAACATACACCCCCACACACAAAAGACACAATATCCATTTCTCTGTTCTCTTCCAGTCAGGAGTTCACCCTCCTCTAACATCAGATTTATATTTTTTGAAAAGTTTAAAACCCTGGGCAGTGGTTTTCATTTTTTTCTTTTATACTAACTACTCCGCTTTCCATGCTCATTTCTATGTCAACACACACACACACACACACACACACACACACACACCATTTTTAACCCTTTAAACTTAAACTGTGATTGATTATGATCAAATTGTGCAGACTAGGGGAAATTTAGAATTCTCACTCTGAACACCAGCAGATCCCTAGTATTCTTCTGTTCTGGGAACTAAATTTGGCCCTTTAGTCTCTCAACTGTTGATAACTTCATCTGGCTGGGTTGTGCTCCTCCAAAATTTGTGTTGAGATCTTAATCCCCCAGTACCTCAAAATGTGACTATATTTGAAGATAGCGCCTTTACAGAGGTGATTAAGTTAAACTGAGACTTTTAGGGTGGGCACTAATTCAATCTGACTGGTGTTCTTTTTTTTTTTTTAATATATTTTATTGATTTTTTTTACAGAGAGGAAGGGAGAGGGATAGAGAGTTAGAAACATCGATGAGAGAGAAACATCGATCAGCTGCCTCCTGCACACCTACTGGGGATGTGCCTGTAACCAAGGTACATGCCCTTGACCGGAATTGAACCTGGGACCCTTGAATCCGCAGGTTGATGCTCTATCCACTGAGCCAAACCGGTTAGGGCCTGACTGGTGTTCTTATAAGAAGAGGGCATTTGGATACACAGAGAGACACCAGGGATGTGTAAGCACTGAAGGAAGACTATGTGAAGATAGCAAGAAGGCTGCAGTTTGCTAATTAAAACCAATCCTGTGGCACCTTAATCTTGGACTTTTAGCCTCCAGAGCTGTGAGAATATAAATTTCTGTTGTCTAAGCCATCCAGTCTGTGGTCTTTTGTTATGGCAGCACTAGCAAACTAAAAGTCACTCTGGAAAACCAGCCTTTTCTTTCTTTTTTAGAAATATTTTTTATTGATTTCAGAGAGGAAGGGAGAGGGAGAGAGAGATAGAAACATCAATGAGGAGAGAGAATCATTGATTGGCTACCTTCTGCATGCCCCCTACTGGGGATCGAACACACAACCCAGGCATGTACCCTTGACTGGAATCGAACCCAGAACCCTTCAGTCCGCAGGCTGATGTTCTATCCTAGGGCCAGCCTTAGTTCTTCAGTGGGCTATAATTTTTGTTTCCTTAATTGCTAAGGAACAGAAAAGTGTCTCTTGTTCTTCATTGAGCACTTTCTTGTTGGCAAGTATTTGTGATCATCTTATTTGTCAATTCATATTGAGTTTGGGAGGACTGAACCATGCATTCCATTGCTGAAGTTCAACCACTCTTTGTTGAATGCATGAAACCAAATTTAGTCCCCGGAGCAGCCAAATATTAGGGCTCTGCTGGTGTTCAGAGTGAGAATTTTAAATTTCCCCTGATCTGTACAATTTGATAATAATCAAACACACTTGTTTATGTTTGCATTAAAAAAAACCTGTACTCTTGCTTTTTATAATGTGAATTACTTTCAACTCTCTGTGTAATATAATTTTCTTACATTTCTATAAGTTGGGATAAATATAAAAATATGTGTATTTTTATATTTCCATATGGGTAGCTCACAGTTTACGTTCTATATCCAGTCTAACTTAAATATCTTTCAATACAATTTTTCATTCTCCTTCCCTGGGTTGGAAAGACATTTTATTTTAACTTTTACCAGTTAGAAGGAATTCATAAAAATAACTGTAAGATTCCAGTGAGAAGTGAAAATGTAAGAAATATTAAAATCTATATTTCATGAAGTAACAGTAACTCTCCGTTTTAAATTAAAGGGGCAATTAAAAGTCCCAATCAAAGCAAAATTGAACAGAATCCTGGATCCAAAATCAAGATGAACCTTCGTGATGCAAGAAGTCTGATCTGATCCAATCTGCATTCTTGTCTTGGAGCAATTGACTGTGACCTTCAAATTATAGTGAATGAATTGTGTTGCATCACAGAGGGCGTGGGAATGGAAGGAGGTGGGAAGATTTAGGGGAAATGTCAGACTTGAGTGGGAGCTAAGAGCCTGTGATTGCAACCAAATGGAACTGGGATATATGGAAAGAAACAGGGAATTATATATTTTTTCTTAATTAAATGCTACTTGTGTTTTTCTTTCTGCCCTTGACTGGTATTTATTTTTCTCTTCTTGTATCAAGGCAGCATGACATTCTCAATGAGAGGAAACAGTTTCTTAGTGTTGTAATGGGAGTATTTACTGGCAGCGGACATGAATATGTTCCTCAGGCTGCATTTGTCAAAGATTTGCTTGGATTCTGCCTTCCTTGCTGAGAATAGTTATTTACTCTTAATTAGCCCCTAACTGCAGTTGAGCAGAGGAAGGGCCTTCTTTTAAAACCATCATTGCTGGTTTAAACCTGGATGCAATTGAAAAGAATAACTGACAATGATTAAAAGGGCAGTTGATGGGCACATGTTAGAAATCATTGCCAATAATAAAATCTGACGACAGGAATAACATGTATTTTATGTTCTCATAAACATAGATTTAGTGCAAGTAAGTCCACATAATAGTATGTGTGGCCTGGCTGAATTGCTCTAGATTTCATTTAAAACAACATAAAAGATCCAGTATCAGCTGCAGGGTACTAACCTTGGTTTCAGGGTTTCAGCTTGGGGACAGCCTCTGTTCTGAGAACTAAAGCAGGTTCTGAAGTTGTACCGCATCCTGTCCATTTGGGAAGAACCTCCCAGGAATCTGGGATTCTCTGGAGGTGACTTCACCTGTCCAGAGGGGGTTATATAATACAGTCGATCTTCTCAGCTGCCCATGGCTCTTGATCTTCCCTCTCACACAGACAAGCACAACACACACACACACACACACACACACACACACACACAAACTTCATGGCTAATTGAATGTCTATTACTTTCTGCCTGTCAATTTAATGTAAGTCAATTATCCTGAACATTCTTTGCCCGTAGGCTACTTTGAGGAACCTAGAAGGAAACACTTACAATAGGGATGGGAGAAACTCAGTGTTGGAGCTCTCTATCTCTCTGCCTTTCTGAAATCCCTGGATCACCTACTGTAGCATCTCTGGGGTGGGGTGGCAGAGGAAGTCTACCTCGGACTACACGCATCTATGCTTGCTTCCCATCACCTTGGGCCTAGGCCGCTATTGCCATGTTTTATACTTATATAACTTAAAAACCTACCTACCCATTCACCACCATTTTCCACAAGGCACACCCCCAACATTTCCAGAAGTTTCTCTGATCACAGCCACACGTCAAGACTATTATCCCACCCCATGGCCTCTTTCCCTGGGCTAAGGAGTGGAAGATGTTTCTCTCCCTTTCAATCCCAAAAGATGCCCACATTTCCTGTTCCAGGATGAATGGCATTTCTTTTTGTGGAAACAACCATCCCACCCACACACCCAGCCTTCAATAAATGCAAACCTCCCCCTTTCTGGCAGTCTTGATCTAGTGGGAGCAAATGAATTGCTATTATTTAAATCCACCATTATTTAAATTAGATCTCAGTTCAGGAAAGCTGAGCTCATTCCGCAAACCCAGCCAGCCTGGAGGAAGGGAGCAGAGCATCCTGTGCTCTTCAATAATTTGCCAGCTCAAGTCCCTGGAACACAGCCTCCTAGGGTGGTCCCTGGTAGGGAATCTCTAATTCCACCACACTGGAGACCGGCATTTTGCTAAGCTTTCATATTCAGAGGAAGTGTACATGGAAATAATACCGTTCTTTTTATTTTACAAAGAATTAAAAGGTAAAGTTTCTTTCTCAGAGACATTTTGCCAACACTGTTTATTTCCATGTGTGACTCTTGGTGGTTGAGTTTTAAATCTTAGAGGAAAAAAAGGAATTGCTCAGCTGAATGACACGAATGTAATTTAGTTAACCAGCATAACCAAAACATCCTCAAATCTCCAGTGTGAAAGTTTTCATCATAATTCTTAGAGACAGGATCTTTGTCACTTGCTGCACAAAATTCCTACCCTCAGGAAGTATAGGTAGAGATTTAAGTCAAACCTGCAACCTAAGGCAAAAATAACCCCAGGCTATGCTTTTCCAAGAAAATACTGGGATGACAAATTAAAATACAATTGCTATTTTGTAGAACAGCTTCCATAAGTCTCTCTTGACCCTGGGGAAATGAGCAAGATGTTCTTTGTGAAGTTCATACTGATTAAACCAAATGTGGCCAAAGGAAATCTAATGTTCTTTCCATCTTTCGACGCCCAATCTCTGGTGGATAAGACAGGGCTGCAAATAGCCTAAAATATACAATCACATATAATTTCAGGAAATGAAATGTCTAAAATAGCCCTTTGGAGAAATTACAAGTCGAAATATGTTACTTAAATGAGAAGCGAAGTCAGTTGAGGAAAGGGCTGCTTGGCAGTTACTAATGGAAGACATTTACAGAATTCAGCTACTCAGTTTGCAGAGTGCTCGGCAGGGTGAGGTCCCCATAGACTTCCCAGGGCTGTGGTCGAAACACGTCTGGCTGCTTGTTCCTGAGAAAGTAAATTGGCCTGACTTCTGGAGCTCTCCAAATTTTCAGCCTTGCAATCTAAGATATTTAGTTCCCAAATGTTCATGATAGTCATAGAAAGGAGCAATGCTCTGTATTAGAAAAGTCAATGCTCTAACTTTCAATGCAAAAGCATGTGATTTGGGGTGGTACCCATTCTTCTGACAGCCGAAGAGCTCCCCTGCAAGTTCTTTTGCATTTATTTATCCAGCAGATGTTAATTGTGAGGTTGCTATGTACCAGGCACTGTTCTAGGCAGAGGCATCAGTGAAGTAAAGAAGAAAAAGTTCCTACCCTCAAGGAGCTTGCATCTTAGTTGGGGGAGAAAGACAGTGATGATGTAAACATGTAGCATGTCATTTATTGATCACTATGATGGAGGATAAATAAAGCAGGAAAAAGGAATAGAGAGTGGTGGGGATCAGGAGAACAGAAGCATGCACCAAGCAAGGAAGACAGCAATGGGGAAGAGAACCTAGGAATGTGCACAAAATAATATTCATTGTGTCTCAGGGATATCTCTCATCTCTATGCTGTTACAACGAATGGAGGGGCTCAGAAACTCCTTATAATAATAATCAGCAACATTTATTGAGCCTTCAATATATGCTAAGCCTTTGGCTAAGCATTTCCCATGCATTTCCCCAATCAATCCAGACATCAGAATGATAACACAGGATAAGAGAAGTTAGGTGATTGGCCAGAGCCACCCAGGCAAGATAGTAAATCCTGGACCTAAGACTTGAACCCAGGCTGACTATCTTCCAATGAACACTAAACTTGATAGAAATAATAACTACCATTTACTGGGTATCTACTATAATAAATATGCAGGTATTGTGTGAGGTGCTTTGCATATACTGAATTGGTGTTGGGGTTTATAAGGGAAACCTGCATCATACAGATACCCATACCCAAGAACTTACTTTGTTTTTGTTAACATGCTATCTACCTTTGGAATATGCTTCTAACAAGATGGCCCCTTCCCCCAAATTTTCTTGGCCTCATCACCCAACTTCCCAATAAACCATCAATGCCATGTTACCCATCCAGTCTCATCCTCTGCCTTGCTTCTCCTTGCTTGCACCACTTCAGCTTCACTGACTCCCTTTTGGTTCCTTGAATATGTCAAACACTTTAGCCTCAGGGCCTTTGAATCTGCTATTCCCTCTGCCTAGAATGCTTTTCCTCAGATACCCATAGGGCTGTTCCTTCTCATCACTGAGTTCGCTACTCAAACATCATCTTAAAGACATGCCTTCCCTGACAGACAGATAGAAAACAACACAGGGCCCGGTCCCCTGGCCCATCACATCCCGTATCCCTCACTCTGCTTCATTTTCCTTCACAGCTCCTAGTACCTCCTGACATATTTTGTTTGTTTTTTATTGTCTGCCTTTCTTTATTAGAAGCTCTTTTTTGTTTACCCGTTTCCTCAGCAACTAGAACAATGCCTGTCATCTGAAAGACATTCAATCCCTGTTTTAATAAATTATGAAATCACAGGGCTGTACCTTCTTAATAAGATCTGTGCATCTTGAAGAGTATTGTTAGCTTAACAGAGAAAAAATGCAACACTTTTTTATAACCATCATAGTTTCCAGACAAGGTTAATGTTCTTCTACTGAGCGTGAAATACAATTCCTTTGAGACAAATATAATGGGGAGCCATTTCGGGGGCTTCTAACATCAGAGAGTCATTGTAAGGTGGCAACCTGGAGCACACCCAGGCAGGGACCTTTCATCTCAACACAGTCCCAGGAGATTTTGTAGATAACAATCGAAGGGAAAAATGATTAAATGGTATGAAAGGCTTAAATGTCCACAAAAGTAATTGTTCCTGATGCTGCCTACAGGTTAAGAGGCTAAAAAGTAGTCCAGGGACAAGATGTTAGTATTTTGGATTAAAATGATTATAGAAGAGGTAAAAAAAAAAAGGCAGATAAATTTGAGGTATATTTTGTAGATGGAACCAATAGGACTTGCTGAAGGATTGAAGGAGGATAATTGAGGGAAATGAAACATACAAAGACCATTCTTAAGATTTGGGCTTGATGATGATATTCACCGGAAGCTAGAGGAACATAGGAGAAACCAAGAGTTATGTGTTTAGACTTGGTAAGTTTAAAAGTGTATCAGACATCCAAGTGAAGATGTCAAAGTTTAGGATAAAGCTTTACAATAGGTAAGTTTGTCTGGTGGGGGAGTTTATTTTAGCATGGGAGAGAAATCACAAGATAGAGGCTCATGAACAACCTTCCAAAGCCAGGGCGTAAGATGCTTTCACCTGGGTCATCTCAATCTCTCTGTGTCTTTCTCTTTCTCTCTTTATGGTTGTCCTGGGAATCCACCCATCATGTTTTGAGAAAGCCCAGTCTTCCCAGCATCTACCAGCTAGACATGTGAACAAGTGAGCCTTTATAATGACTCTAGTACCAGCCTTCAGCAGTCCAGCTGACATGGAGTGGAGCAGAGGCAAACTGTTTCTTCTGAGTTCACCCAAAGAGTAGGATTCAGGAGCATTAATTGTTTTAAAGCACTGAATTGGGTGCTTTGTTATGCAACCTTGGATAACTGCAAGAGGGAACTTAGCAAGGAAATGTAATGTTTAGTATGAGTTGTAGTGATGGAAAGGTGAATGGGAGGTGACACAAAGGAAAAATGTTTATACAACTTTTTCAAGATCTTGATCTGTGAAAGGAAATAGAGAATGGGATTGGTAGTATAAGGAAGATGTGAAAATAAGTTTTTTCATAAGGTGGGAGCTATTAGAGCATGTTAACATGATGTTGAGAATAATTCTGCAGAGACATGAATAATTAATTTGTAAGAGAAAAGAGAAAGAAAACAAATGAGCAAAGTCCTTGAGAAATTATAAAAAGCAGTCATTACATTGACCTTCCCTTTCAATAGGAGAGAAGAAAAAAAACGAGTGTGGGCAGAGGTAGGTTTGCAGATTTGTTGGTGGGATAAGGTTTCCATCTAAGAGTTTCTATTGTCCTAATGAAGAAAGAAGCACATTCATTACTGGAGTTTGAAGGAGGGTGAGGTGGTTTGAGTAGAAATGAGAAGCGGGGTTTGAAATTATCACCTTAAAATATAGACATGTGATAGAAACATTGGGCAGGGTTCAGTGTACAGTGGAGGTTGACCCAGCCATTCAGTTTACAGTGCAGAAAAAGCTAACAACTAGGGAAAGCCACATGCAGGGTTTCTTCCTACAGAAGGTACATCCGAGAGAGGGGTGTGAGATCTAAGGGTGTTTGTAAGGTAGTAATTATAATAATGGATCATGGCACATACACTAAGATGGAAAGATAAAGTAATGAGAAAGTGTTGGGGTCCCTGGGTTGGTGGTCTCAGTGAGACTGAAAATATATTGTAGTAGAAGTTCTAGAAGATCTAGAAAAATTGGATCCCCCAAGTTTGATGTAAGATTTAGGCATAATAGATTGGAAAATAGGAAAGTGTTAGCTGAAGTGTTCTGGGTATTGTGTAAGGCAGCTACTAGGGATGAAAGAATCTAGGGACTGTTGCTAATGAAGGAAGCTAAGAAATCAACGAATGGCATCAACCACCACAGTCAAAGACTTTTCACTCTGTTTTGAGGACAGATTGTATTAACTTAAGTTTGAAACTTTCTTAAAGAAAAATGGACCTGAAGAGCCCTTTGAAAAGTTCCTCCTGAGAATTTTCTAAGTACTGTGAAAAATGAGTGCAGTGTTTCTTATATTAAAGGTGATGGCGATGTTAAATGAAGAAATAAATGGAAACCTGTTGGAAGTCTTTGAAACGGAACTAATAAACCTGTAGCTGGCCTACATAATAAATCTCGCTTTGTTTCTTGGTATTTGGTCTCAGATAAATTGCTGATCTTAGCCCATGCTCTGTTGCCTTCTACCTGCTGAGTCTGCCAGTATAGCCTGATGAAACCTGTGGAGATGAATGTAATGCCTGCCATTACTGTAACTGAACAGGGGCTGGGAGTGCTAATTTCAGCACTGAACTCATTTCTTGTTGGGTTTTTCCATTATTCTTTTCCTTGTTTTGGAAGGGTTGGAAGTCATGAACTTATAAGTAACATTATTGATATATTCCCCAAATTTGGGAGATGAACTGAAATATGGTTGCTCTGATGAGAAGTATTCTGGAAGAGCCACACACTTATATCCAGTTATTGGTAAATGTGATTGCTGAACAGTGTGCTTTAGATTGTTTCCAGAACACTCAGCAAAATAAAAAAGGCTGACCTGTCAAATAATAGTTTATAAATATTATTTATGTCTAAACCAGAGGTGAAAGGGAATTACAGAGCTCATCTTTCCCTCTGCCTCGTCTTCCCCTCTCTTTCCATCCCATGATCCCAACACTTACATAACCACAGAGAATTTACTTCTCCCAACCTTCAAAATTAATAAATACCTAAACTCTAGCCATTGTCCAATAGAACTTTATGTGATGATGAAAATGGTTTATACTTGTGTTGCCCAGTATGATGGCCACCAGTTACATGTGCTTACTGAGAACTTGAAATTAATTTTATCTTTTTTAATTAGAAGTAAGTTAAAGTTAAATACTGTAATGGCTACCTTTCAGGGTAATGCAGCTAGATAATCAGTTCCATTTACTGAGTGCAAAGGAGAGTAAGAGAAGATGCAAAAAAATGAAATTTTTCTGTTGAAACAACCTTAGTATTGGTCCATCAGGCAGAATTCCTAAAGTAGGGAAGCTCCCTGGAATAGGACAAGAAGGACAATTTATCCCCTAGACATAATACAGATGAAAAATCTGACCCTCATAGTATAACATAGGAATTAGACAAAGTAGTTATGCAACATAACTATGCCATAACACTTTTGCTTAAAAAATAGGACACAATTATCAGAAATCTTGCTCAGAATGTTAAAAAAAATTCTCTTAGCTAAGTTGTTATGGCATAAAAAACAAACCCAAAATCTCTGTGATTTACATTAACATACATTTATTACTCTTGCCCCTGATTACCTGGTGCAGTTCTACTTCTGCCTGCCGGGTGGGCTCAGGTCAGCTACATGCATCTCTCATTCTGGAACCTGTGACTTCCAGAAGGAAGCCCTTCTTGTGGCAAGTGACACAGGAGGACAAGTGATGGCACTCAAGTACATTTAAAGCCTCTGCTCATGAAATGTGCACTAATATTCCATTGGCCCACACAAGTACCATGCCAACTTCAAAGTCAATGAGGCAGAAGTCTGTACTCCACCTCCCTTACTGGGAGGAACTATAAAGTCACATGACAAAAGGTGTGGATATATAATTTGTTTCTGAGAGGGAGCTAAGAGTTTGGAACAATAATAAAATATATCAAAAATACTTAGAACTCCATGGATTTAGTTAGACTAATAATTTTGGGGGAAGTGAGTTCATCCTTTTCTTCAGTTAATAGATCCTCTTCCTCCTCCTACCTATCCTAACTTCTTTCGGTGGAATCAACTCTCCTTGGTAACAGCAAAGAACAGACAGAACACCCAAGGTATTAAGTTGCCTCAGTTTCTCATAACCCAAGTCAAATCAGGAAGGCACCTAATCGGAGGACAAGCCTGGGGAAACCTGGGATCTACTTTCCTGTAGCAGTGACCATCCAAGAGAGCAGGGTAGTCACTGTGCATTTGTCAGAACTCTCAGCTTAGTGACAGTAACTCTGACTATATAAAGAGATGACAAACCAGGCTTGTAGTGATAAAAAAGATGTTGGTAAGCTTGCAGGCTCAATGCAATCTTTAAAATTTCCAATCCTAGTTCAGCCCCTTGCCACCTCATTCTTTGTCAACTTCTCAACCCTTTTTCGGACCTTCTCCAAAGGCAGAACTAGTAGACCATGTATTTTTCCTCTTCTAATTACTGTTTTCTTTGTTTGTATGAGGATCTTTAAATCATTCATTTATTCGTTCAACAAATCTTGAAGTGAGCTTTGACTCCACCAGGCAATGTTTTGAGCTTTGTTCACTGCAGTGAACAAAAAAGAAAAATGTATCTGCCCTCTTAGAGTTTACATTCTGGTGGAGAGGGAAAAATAAGCAATTGGACAAGTAAATGCATCATACAAGATCTTTTAAAAGTTAAAGCAAAATAAAGGACTTGAGAATTACTGGAATGCTGCCTTATCTCACCATATGGTGGCGGGAAAGTTTGCTCTGAGGATGTGACCTTTGAAAAAAGGCCTGAGTAAAGTGAGGAATGGAGAAATGAAACAAAAATGCTCCATTAAAGGGGAACATCAACAGGACAGGGTCGTGCAAGGCATGTTCAAGGAGCAACTTGGAAAGTAGTGTAAATGGAACAGAGTGAGGTGGGCAGAGTGGGAAGAATTAGGCTCGAGAGGGACTGGGAGTTAGATTATGAAGGATTTTGTAGGCTGTGGGGTCACTGGAACATTCTGGGCACAGGAACAACATGCACATAACTCTAAAGTGAGGAGGTGTGACATTCTGGAGCACAGGACCTGGGGTCTGCCTGCTTCCATGTCAAACCAACCTCTGTTCTCTGGGACCTGGACTCCTGCCGTGCCCTGCTTCATCTCAGCTCATCATTTCTTACGCTTCTAAGAATTTAGACCTTCTGTCTCCCCTTCTTAGTATCATGTCTCTTCCAATATCTTCTCTGAATTCACTGCCTCTTTTATTTCTGTTAACTCAACCTAATGTATTTCCCAAATTCAATACATTAAGATGGGAAATCTAATCAAACCAGCAAACATGTAGCATTCACTGCACATACATTTATTGTACATTTTTGCTGTGTGCAAGGCTCTGAACAAGGAGCAGAGAGGCTCAAATGTGAATTGAAATGGATCTGGCAGTTAAGGAACTGACAGCTTGATATGGAGTTTCCCAATTGTTTCAAGTATACAGACCTCTAGCACCATAAAAATTTTCAACTTCCTGCCTAAAAATCCTTTAGTATATCCAATAGTCATTCACTGAGAAACTACACAATGACAAGAAGCTATTATACTGTCATAACAGTTTTAATTGTTTGTTTGTTTTTTAGAGAGAGAGGGATAGAGAGATAGAAACATCGATGAGAGAGAAACATCATCAATCAGCTGCCTCCTGCATGTCCCCTCCTGAGGATCAAGCCCATGTGCCCTGACCAGGAATTGAATGGACAATTATAAATAATAATAATAAATTATTACAAATAATAATAAATGCATATCTGAAACACATCATTGCTGAAGCACATAACCTCTTCAGTACGATGTTAGAAGCAAAAGTCTTGCCAACCATTTATAATCATTCCACCTCCATATTGCACCCCTGGATGTGAGGAGAAGCACAGACCTGGAATAGAACCCAACTGATCTTGACTCCTCGACTCTGGCCATAGGGACAAACTCAATGTATAGAAATATATTTATCACTTCTGTTACAAAAGCTCAGACTTTAAAGATGCCCCAACATACATTCAAAGTACCCATAGGAGTATGTATGAAAGTGGCTTATGGGTGGCTGGGCTCTTGAATTAATTCAAAAAAGTAGGGGCAGGGCCAGCCACAGAGATCAGGGCAAAATGAAAATGCAAGACCCCTTGCTTAAAATGTTATTAAGAATTTAAAGATGGTAACAGCAGAAAATTAAACCAAGTATGGAGAACTTTTGGCCATGAGACCTTATTCAACCTGTGAAACAGCACTGAATGAGGACCTGGTATAGCCCAGGTTGTCTCCTGCAGACAGGGGATTTCTGTGCTAGCTGAACACAACCTACTGCATTCAGCAACAGCAAATATAACAGTGGCATCTACCACATGCCAGGCATTCCTCTAAGAGTTTTGTGTGTAATGTCACATTTAACTAATGAAAGTTATCATTGTTATCCCCATTTTTTGTTAAGGAAACCAAGGCCGAGATAGGTCTAGTAACTTGCCAAAGCTGTGCAGCTAGTAAGAGGGACAGGCAGGATTCAGGCCCATGTAGTCTGACTTCAGAATGTAGGTCCTTAACTCCTAATGTGGACCTGTTTCCTAATGCTGTTTAGCTTGTTTTGAAGATTAAATTAGAAAATGTAGGCAAAATGCTTGTTAATTTTAGTGTAATGTATATTGAGTACCTCCTCTGCATATTATTTTAACATTGCAGAAGCTAAGAAACAGAGACAAGTAACTGTTTAAAGATGCACAGAAAGTGAGAGATTGAGCAAGAATTTCAACTGACAGAGTGAGTAGAAGGTAAGAAACCAAAAAATTATATAAACGATATATAAAGTGTTGTGTATATTATATATGTCATATATAACTTAGTTATTATGTATTTATAAGAATATTTTGTGGTTCCTTGTAGGAGGGTTGCTAAGGCATTATCTTTAAAACACTTATCATAGAAAAGGAATGCAAGGTTGTAGTTAGAATCAGAAGAAAAAATACAACTAGGCTCTTACATATGTTGTATCCACTTTTATGGAAATCAGGAGCCATTGCTTTTTCTGAGTCTGTAATTCATACCTCATTTTTTATAATCTTGAAATTGATCCTCCAGTAGGATGTAAATAAGGAAGCCTCTGTGTCTTTCCCAGTGTCCCTCCATTTTCATATTAATTAAGAAAATGTTGTAAGGGTAATCATTAATCTTCCTTGGCCACTAACCACCCTCTCCCATATGTGTTGTACAAAGTCCCATGACATGCCAATGTTACCTTGCAAAGGCAAATGGGCCAAGAGGGTTTGTGTGCAAAGAATCAAGGTTAGATCCTTGTGAACAACAAAAACTCTTCTTGTCTCTTGCCATGAAGTGTGAGTTACTTAATTTACCAAGACACAGGCTGGAAAACAAACCC
Organism: Myotis yumanensis; assembly: GCF_028538775.1. Lineage (NCBI taxonomy): Eukaryota > Metazoa > Chordata > Mammalia > Chiroptera > Vespertilionidae > Myotis > Myotis yumanensis. The sequence goes on along the minus strand of NW_027223759.1, from coordinate 25,741,232 downwards.
CCAGTGGATGTTTTTGCTTTTATTGCCCATTAGAGAGCTTCGATGAGCTGTTGGACATTAACTGTTAGAGGTAATGGAATTACCTTCTTCTAATACCAGGAATTGATATCACCCTATGCTGTATGCTACTTTTAGCTTTCTCCCCAAACCCACAGGAGTGTTTGTGTTTGTTCAGCAAATAGTGATTGAGAGCCTCTATGCTCTGTGGGAGAACAGATAATTCAAACCTTAGTTTTCTTTGGAGTCTAGTGATGGACAAAAGGTGCGTACCCTCAGGTACCTGATGAATACACAAGAGGTAAGACAGTGTCATGCCATCAAGAGAAGAGAGATATCCCTTTTACTAGAAGTTTTAAAATGTAAGAAATTCATGAGCTGATCCATGTAGCAGCTAGAAAACCCAATGCCTTACATGTCCTCTGCACGTTTCTTAATTTCCCCAGATCTTTCTCAGTCAATTTAATGCTTATCTAAACACTCATCAAGCTTATCATGAATCACTCATAATACAAAGCCATTTTACCTAACTACTTAGCTTATAGGAAGAGAGGAAAAATCAAAAGTCATAGAGAGATTTAGCAGTTTCAAATGCTAGGTCTCAGGCCCTCTAACATTTAAACTCTCATGGTGACTGTGGTAGCTTTCCTCCAATGTGGCAGCCATCGGTGACTTTCCTCCATGTGGCTCGTACAATTCCCCCATTGAGAGACTGAGTCTGTAATTCATACCTTCTTTTTTATAACACTGCTCTATTCACCACTGAATCTATGCTTTAGTAAATGGAACAGTAAAATGTGGCCAAAGTGGTGTTCTGGCACTTTCCAGGCTGGTTTAAAAGAAGATGCTGGTTTGCATCTCCTGCCTGGGTCTCCTGCAACATGAGCATGAAGCTACCATGTCAGAAGTTCAACTACCCTGCAACTGCCATTTTGGAAAAGCCAATTCTGGGCACTTTGATGACTGTTCCAGCTGAGCCCAGCCTTTTAGGCAGCTCAGCCAAGGGACCAGACATGGGAATTCTATCTTGTTACTTCCAGCCCAGCCCAAATGCCAGTTGAGTAGGTCTGAATGACCTTAGTCAACACTGCATGGAGTAGAAGATGTGCCCAGGAAGCCTCATTGGAATCCAGAATTGACAAAATAGTAAATATAAGGCAATAATTGTTTTAAATCACTAAATTTTATAGTAAACTAGAAGCCCGGTGCACAAAAATTTGTGCACTCCGGGGGGGGGGGGGGGGTCCCCCAGCCCGGCCTGTGCCCTCTCACAGTCTGGGACCCCTCGGGAGATAACGACCTGCTGGCTTAGGCTTGCTCCCAGGTGGCAGAGGGCAGGCCCAATCCCTGGGTGCAGCCCCTGGTCAGGATCAGAGCAGGGCCGATTGGGGAGTTGGGGCGTCGCCCCGTCATGCACAGAGCAGGGCAGATCGGGAGGTTGCAATGCCACCCTCAGTCACGCTCAGGGTAGACTGATTGGGGGGTTGGGGCGCTGCCCCCTGTCACTCACAGAGTAGGGCCAATCAGGGGGTTGGGGTGCCGCCCCCTGTCACTAACAGAGCAGGGCCCATCAGGGGGTTGAGGAGCTCCCCGCTGTCACTCACAGAGTAGGGCCAATAGGGGAGCTGGGACACCGCCCCCTGTCACACACAGAGCAGGGCGGATCAAGGGGTTGGGAAGCTGCACCCTGTCACACTCAGGGCAGGGCCAATGGGGAGGTTATGGCTCTACCCTGTCACACACAGAGCAAGGCCCGTGGAGGGGGATTGGGGTGCCACCCTCTATTACCCACAGAACAGGGCCGATCAGGGGGTTGGGGCGCCACCACTGTCACACTCAGGGCAGGGCCAATGGGGAGGTTATGGCTCTACCCTGTCACACACAGAGCAGGGCCCGTGGGGGCGGGGTGTTGGGGTGCCTCACCCTGTCACACACAGAGCAGGGCCAATCAGGGGGTTGATGTGCTGCACCCTGTCACACACAGAGCCGCAGGGAAATTGGGGGATTGGGGAGCTCCCCCCCTATCAGGCACAGAGCAGGGCGATCAGGAGGTTTGGGCGCTGCCCCCTGTCACACTGATCCCGGTGCCAGGAGCCTCACTGCTCCGCTGATCCCGGTGCCGGGAGGCATATTACCCTGTTACTATATAGGATAGAAGCCTGGTGCAGGGGTGGGGGCCAGCTGGTTTGCCCTGAAGGGTGTCCTGGATCAGGGTGGGGGTCCCCACTGGGGTGCCTGGCCAGGCTGGCTGAGGGGCTGAGGGCTGTTTTCCCGCTGGCAGTTGACTAAAAGCTCCCAACCGCTCCTTGTTTTCTTTTTCTTTTTTTTTTTTATTCTGGGCCAGCTTTAGCTCTGAGGCCTCGCTGCTGAAAACATGGATACAATGTTGCAGTCCAGGGCTGACTGAAAGCCAGTTTTGTTTAGCTTCTTATTTGCAACATAGTAATAGTTGCTTAGAGTTGCAGTTGAGAGGCGAGGAACGTTGGAGTCTGCAGTTCCTGGAGGAAGCAAGCCTCCCTGCTCCCTTCAGTGCATGGCTGCCAGCCGCCATCTTGGCTGACAGTTAATTTGCATAAGGATACGCTGATTAGCCAATGGGAAGGGTAGCGGTCGTACGCCAATTACCATGTTTCTCTTTTATTAGTGTAGATGAGCACAAAACAGTAAGACATGGAACAGTGATCAATAAGATCTCTTAAAAATTTTTTAGTTTCACTTAATTTTTATAAAAACATATATATATATATACATATACATATATATATATGTATATATATATTATGGAACATGTAATTGATCCCTGTTTTTCACAAATGAGAAAACTGAAGTCTGAATAGTCAAATAGCCACCCAGGGTTTCTCTTTCATGCATTAGCTTCCATTACTTTCTTTCATTAATCTTAGCTGTTCTCAGAGTAAATTAGAACAGTTATTAATTTTAGTCTTGAACCCATCAATAATGTGAGCAGATTTGAAATATCTGGCTAGGAAAAGCAAACGTGGAAGAGTAGAGAAGCTCCGTCTAATTTATCTTGTAGCCCCAGTGCCTGCTGTAGTACTCCACATAAGTTTTTAGTGAATTGTTGTTGAATAAAAGAATGGATGAATGAATGAATGAACAAACTATCTTCTCCTCGTGTAAATGGAGAATTCTGCAACAAGGTAGCTCAATGTGTGTCTCACTTAATCTGCTTCATTTTTCATAATGAATTCATCTGACCCATAGTATTTTGATGAGTGAACCCCAGAGTGCCAACTAGAAAACCGCTATTTGTGTCAGAATCTATGACTCCATGGCATGCCTTTCTGGATGCTGGAGGGCTTGTCCCAGCCAGGATTCCAGCTCCTACAGAGAAAACAGCTTTTCTTGGAGGCTACATCTCTCCATATTATGTGCCCCATTTGCTTTCAATGTGCCCTCTTGTTTGGAAGCCCTGCTGGCCAGGTAATAATTCTGACATCAATGACTCACTCTTTTTCTGTGAGTGAATCCATTCTTCATGACTATTTTGTACCACCATGGAATCCAGGGACTTGGACTGAAGAACTGAAGGTGACCCAGTGAGTGATGGGGTTCTACCTGGTGACTCTGTAAGTGTGTAGTGTTAGTTGGTGTCATGTTTGTGTGGTGACTCAACACAGAAGCTTGGAAATAACAAGGTTCTGCTTGTACAGAACTTAGGTTCCTGGTAGAGGAACAGACTAATTTTAGATTTTGTTTCTCTAAGACAATCAGTCTTTTGGAGGCTGAACATTGCATATTTTAAAAAGCACAAAATTAACTGGTCACTAAGCTAGGAAAACCCCTTCCCCAAGTCACCCTCAGAGACAAGAGAGCTCAAAGCTGATGTTCATTCTCCCACAAATCATACCACAGTGAAACCTCAGAAACAGCAGCGCCCACAGCCTAGGGCAGGAAGTAGGATTTAGGAATAGGGAAGGGGACGGCTCTTTGGCTAGATTTCACTGATTGGGATATCCTTCTTCAAAAAGAGACCCTTGACCTTATGACCTTTGGCACCCCTGGGAGCACTGAGTCAGCAGCTCTTGTATCTCCTGAGCTTTTCCCAAAAAACCAGAGTTCTGAAGGCCCCCCTGTGAATAAACAATGTGCTCTTATTCAAGAGTAATGGGATTGCCTCTTCTCAGGGAAATGGTCCAAGGCCCTTGTCTTTCAGGGAAATTAATGAATCACAGACAAACCACAAAAATCAGTGGCTAAAATAGCCTGAAAAATTTTTTCAATAAATAAGTCCATTAAATGGGCATTGGAGTTTTTTTTTGGAGTCCAGCTCCCATCCTTGCTGCCTGGCCACTGTCAGTGGGAGGCCATCAGGAGTGCCAGACTCTGAGATGATGCAGCTCACCAGCTGGGGCAGGGCCATGACCAGCTGTGGCCCTCTCCCCCAGTGCCAGCCAGTGAAGACCACTCTTTTCATGCTGTAAGCAAGTATTAACTAAAATCAGGAGATATATTTTGCATAAAGAATAAGTGTGACTCCCCCTCTCATGGAACTTACAGTCATGTGGAAGAAAGAAATGCTAACCATATAATCTGATGAACAATATAAAATTATAATTGGTATTAGAAAGATATTCAATACTCATCCATAGGAAGGGAATTGACCCCGGGAGGAAAGTCAGGTGAGTCTGCTTGGAGTAAGAGAAATTTAACCTGAGCTTTCAGAAAATCTGAACAGCAGTTAACTAGATGATAAGTGGAGGCAGTGGTGTCCAGCCAGGATAAGCAATATATGCAAAGGCCCTGTGACAGACAGAACATGTTGACTTCAAGCAATGAAAGATGGCTAGAGAGGGTGGGGTAGAGAGGCAGGCAGGGAGATGAAGATGTAGAACCCTGTAAAGCACATTAACAACTCTGTCTTCATGATTTAAAACTGGGGAGAGGAGTGTATGTGACATAATCAGATTGCAGTTTGAAAAGACCAGGTGACTTGCTCATTGGTATCAGCGGCTACCATGACCAGTGAAGTAGATAGTGTCGGCTGACCATGAGGAAGTTGAGCCCCATGCTCTGACCACAGGCATCATTTCCTGGACACACTGAACCTTGTTAGAACTCAGTACCCACTGTGCCTCCCCTACCTTCCATCACCTCCTGACCCTTCTCTCACTTCTTCCTTTCCACACTCTACCACCTGAGCAAATGTGCTGATCAGCCAACTTTCTTTTCACCCCAACCTTTTCCCCAAAGTTGCCTTCCAGTTCCTCGCCTTTCAGTGAAATCTTCTGTCCTTTGAGGACACAGCTTCCAGTGTGGCCACTTTAAGCTGGTGTTCTTTTACTTCTTCCAACCACACGTATCTCAAGTTCAGGAAGTGGGATGGAAATCTTCCTTCTGCACAAACACTGTTTCCACGTGCTTTCTCCCCATCCCTTCTGTCCAATCCCTGATCCTGTAAAATATCAATCATCTTGCTTTAAGACTCTCCTCCTTCCTGTTGAGTCATCTACCATCCTTTAGGTCATTCCTTCTTCTCCCTTACTGAGGTTTATTTCTTCTCACTCTTCCTCTTATCTCTAATATCCTCTTGGAAGATCCACCCAACATACTTGTCCTCATCTACAAAAGTGATCTTTTTCACTTCTCTCTCTCAGCCACTAGTATGATTTGTATCCTTATATTCAACTGTCTACTCTATATGCTGTGAGCTGGTTCATCAGGATATCCTGATCCACATTTCAAAACTGATCCTATCATCTTCCCATAAACCTGCTCCTGCTACAGTGGTTCTTAGTAAATGACACTTCTGATCAGTCCTTACAATTACTCTAGGCAAAGCTGTACCACCATGGGGATGCTATCAGCAGTGAACACATCACAGCTTCTCTCATCCTGTACATCCAAGCAGTCACCAAGGCCTGTTTATTTGCTTCTTAAATACGACACAAGTCTATCCTCTTCTCCCCAACTCTGCTGCCACAGCCTAGTCCAAACCACTATCATGATGTGACCCATTGCACGGCAGCCAGAGCTCCTTTAAAGTATACCTATATTTTTTATTGATTTCAGAGAGGAAGGGAGAGGGAGAGAAAGAAACATCAATGAGAGAGAATCACTGATAGGCTGCCTCCAAAATGCCCCCTACTGGGGACTGAGCCCGAAACCTGAGCATGTGCCCTGATTGGGAATCGAACTGTGACCTCCTGGTTCATAGGTCAATGCTCAACCACTGAGCCATGCTGGTCGGGCCCAGAGTTTGTTTTTAAAAACTTTTTTCAGTTATAGTTTACATTTAATATTATTTTGTATTAGTTTCAGCTGTACAACATAGTGGTTCTACAATCATATACTAACGAAGTGTTCACCCCTATATTTCCAGTACCCACCTAGCAGAGGTATTACAATATTATTGATTATATTTCTTATGCTATACTTTACAAAATAGTCATGGGATGTAGAGTACAGAGCTCCTTTTAAAGGCACATAATGTGTGATAAGATCTTTTCCACAGTGTAGTGGGGCATGAGATGTGACAATGTCTGACTATCCTTTGGGGAGAGGAGACATTTGGAGTGTAAACTTATGGTTCTTCTAGCCAGATATTGTCCATACTTGGACACTTTGCCCATTATGTAGCCCATGACAAAGGTGTCTCTTGTACTTGCCAATGACTATTCCCTTCTTTATTCTGGATATCCCTTGGCTTCTAAATTGGATGCAAACACATAAACAGGAACCCTGGAAAAGCCAAAGGCATTCTTCATATGAGGACTTTGATAATAAATCTAAATATATTTGAGACTGGAGAAGGATGTAATGCTGAACATCCTGACTTATGAGGATCCTCACCACCATTGTCTAATCAAAGAGCAAGGTTATGTCCTGCCCAGACCTTCAGGTGTTGCCCCATACATGTTCTAAATGTTCTTGTTCCCTCTTCATCTGTCTCTCTGCTTTTACCCTTCTCTCTGCTTCAAATCTCCACCTCCTCACTTTCCTGGGTACACAGCCCTTCCTCAGAAGTCAGCATGTAGCACATCCCTCCCTGAGTTGGCTTTTGAAGATTTCCAAGGTCTGTAGTGAGTAAATACCATTGTCTGCTCTGCTCTTGTGTAGAGGGAAAGATCAGCTACAGATCCTCAGAACTGGGGAGGAAGAACATCTGGATTGCATCTTGTAGATTTCCCCATGAATCTATAAAGCAAACAAACCAAAAATAAGCAAAAAAAATTTTATTTTAATTTTTTCCAAAGAAGATTAATATTTTTCCCAAAATCTTATTGACTCTTTCATTTTTATGTTTCTCCACTGCAAACAAATTTGAGCTTATTTTGCTATAAGAGTTTGCCCTCATCCTGATCCTGGGCTACAAGACAAAGCTTCTTCCCTTACCTGGGTGGGCTCATCCCCCTGAGTCATCCTGCAGGCAGAGGGCAGGCTCTCCACATGACCATATCTCTCTCCTGCTGTCACACTGTCACTATTTTCTTTTATGAGCCCCAAGTCTTTTCTCATAGGCATATCCTTCTTCCTGAGGAAATCTCCCCTTTCTTCAAGCCTTTGTCTAAAATCTCTACATGAGACATCTTCCCTATCTCCCCAGGGTTCCCTTATTGACCATGTTCACAACAGTCTGTGAGGTATTCTTCTTCTTCTTTTAATTGATTTCAGAGAAGAAATGAAAGGGAGAGAGAGAAAAAAAATCAATGATGAAAGAGAATTATTAATCGGCTGCCTCCTGCATGCCCCCGACTGGGGAGTGAGCCCAAAACCCAGGCATGTGCTTTGACTAGGAATCAAACCATGACTTTTTGGTTCATAGGTCAACGCTCAACCACAGAGCCATGCTAGCTGGGCTGTAAGATATTCTTCTTTATAGCACAAATGAAAACTCTAAGGAAAAAATTATTGAGTATAAACCCCTTGAGGGCAGAGCCTCTGCCTTCCTCTGTGCCATGTTCCTATTTTAGCACATAATAATCTTGGTTAGCTATTGAATGCTTATTAGGTACCAGGCATTCAATACAAATGAGCTCCTTTATTCCTCACAACATTCCTATAAGGTAAGAGAGGAAGAAAAGTGAAATACAGACAAAGTAACTTGCCCAAGATTGCACAGCCATTAGGGCAGAGCCAGGATTTGAACTTAGGAAGTCTGGTCAAAAAGATATAGATTATATAATGAAATACACATATATATCACTTTTAAAACTTTGGTTTTGTAATGTCAAAATAAAATTGACATTAAGAAGAACTGAGAGTTAAGAAGTCCAATTAAAACATTTTATAATAGACTAGTGGCCCAGTGCACGAATTCGTGCACATTGAAAGGAAATTAATTAGAAGAAATATTTTAGTATCGCTATTTGCCCTTTCTCTATAATAGAAGTGTCAACCAAATTCATGATCAACAATGACAGATTGAAACACACGCGTGCGATTAGCACCAGCAAGAACTTTATATATATCACGCATGCACGAGTCAACTTAGCCTTTTATATATGTAGAATAAACTTGATTAATTAGATCTGCTTTCTGATTTAGCTAAACTTTTTCCAACATAGTGAAGCACCCCAACTTCTCTTTCAGGTAATTGTCAGCAACATAGCAGTAAATATCAACATGAAGCAGATTATTATTGCAGATCATGCAGGGAAAACAAAGGGTAAAATATTTAACTGCAGCAGTGTTTGACTATATTCTGCACAGTGAGAAAACCTGAAGTCATTTTCAAGGTCCACCATTTCTTATTTTTCAGTTGGGTCAAGTTTCAAAACTTTCTAAATCTCCATTTTCCAGCTAATGAAAAGAAAATAGGATTCCACTGAGTCTCCTACCTACCTACTTCAGGACTTCTGTGAGGATCAAATGAGATGAGGCATGGGAAAATGCTTCACAGACATTTGGTTAAAGTGTAAAATGTTTGCACCTAGCTATAAAGCAAGTCAAGTTCCTGGGTTGAAGAAACTACAAGGAGGCTAGTTGCTATGTAACATCATTACCCAGCACCCACAGCTACCTTTCCTGGGCTGGGCCAGGCTGTGGGCCACATTTTGCACCATGGGGTCTTGGCAGCATTGGCTATGATTTGGTAGGGTGTCACTCCAGGGTGGTGGCAGGGTCTGTGTCCCACTTGGGGGAAGCCGAGTGTTGCTTTGTGGGCACCAGGTCTGCAGTGCCGTTTCTCTGTAAATGGTGAATGTGCATCATGCCAGCTCTTATGTTGAGCGTCTGCCCCCTGATGATCAGTGCACATCAGAGTGACCGGATAGACAGTCGGACACTTAGCATATTAGCTGATATATATATATTGGTAAACTTAAAAATGTTCCCATCTCTGTCTGATTTCTAGATAAATTACAGTATTCTGAAACCAGTCTTCTCTTAAAATGTGGCTCTCTCTCATTTTTTATTTTAATTTACTGATGTGACCCATTGCTTTGGAAACAAGCTAATTTATCTCCATATGGGACAAAGATGGGCTTTTCTTAGTGGTGAAATGGGCAATATTTTTAAACTCTTAATTGAAATCAACATCTTATAGATCAGAGATGCTCCATAAAACATATGTGTGTGTGTGATTTCCCAAGATGAGAGGGTGATATGAGTCAGTATACTGCCTACCAGTGATCTTAGTTCAGTCACTGGCCTCCAGGACACCCATGACCTGGTTTTTCAGTCTCCACCAGCCTCAGAGTGGACAGTGGTAACTCAGCCAGTTATTTTCACAATAAAGAAGAGATAGTTGAACTCACTGTCATAGAAATAGATGATAAGAATGTGATGGGCCAGATTGCCATGGGGATTCCATGTCTGCCATTTCACAAGGGGCTCTGGGTTCTTAGCCCTTTTAGACTAAGAAATGCATTTAAATCATAAACATATATAATTGATCATAGAAGTTCAATCCCACTCCACCACTCCCTTTGCTTCTTTCATTCAGTGCAATAAGCCAAAAGTGAGTATTAAATTCATCCCCAGTGAATTTAAATCTCACAGGGAAATTCAGAACATCTTTTGATGTCAAGAGAACATTGTTCCAAACGATTTTGTAAGAAGGCAGTTCTGGTGTGTTGTGCAGATGACAACTCAGCGGAGGAGCTTGGTGAGATGTGGAAGGCAGCCCTTTCTTAAAGTAAAATGACACATATTAAAGGAGAAACAGGAAAGTTGGTGCTTTGAAGCAAAGACACACCATGTTCTCCGTGCAGACCAGGAAAATGAATGAGGCAGATCAAGGGCCAGGGTACTGAGGAGACATTCTTTTAGGAGCAAGACTTTTGGAGAGAGGGGGCTCCCATGCACCTCTTAGCACTAGAAAAAGAAGTAGAAAAAAGTCTATTTTGGAAAATGAAGCTATTAGCTGCACCACAGCTGCCTCAAAAGTATTTTAGGGTCAATAATCCAGTGTTTTGGGGCTTGTGTCACAGTTTCTCTTCCTCATACCTCCTTTTCTTACCACTCTGGTACACTCTGATCATGTATGTGCAAGCTAAATCATTAGAATGGGTGTAAGCATCAAAGAATCCATTTTTACTAGTACATTAATAATCCATATGTCAGTCCCATTGTATGAAATTTATGAAAGCATTCAATGTCTTTTGAGGTGCACCCTCAGAATTCCTGGGGTGGGGGAGCTTGTTTTGAATACACAGATTAGTCGAAGCCACCTGAAATTTACTGGGTTACAATCCTTAGGGGTGCTGCCCAGGAATCTGCATTTTAACAATTTCAAGACGACACTTATGCATACCTCCTTTTGAGATCAGAAAGTGAAGATAGGTACCCTCTCAGTTGACAAGATTAGTAATTTGGTTCTAGATAATTTAAACCATAGACTACATGCCCATTATTCATGGAAATCATCCTCAGATCAGGTTGGCATTGTCTCCATTGGTTTCCATTTGCTGAGCATGGAATGCAGTTCATAGCCAAGTACCCCTTGACCTCTTTAACATTCTACCCCAAACAATGGAGGTTCTCAATTATATGCCCAATGGGCTGAAATGCAGTGTACACAATGTATTTTACATTATGTCTGAATCCCATCAACTGTGAATATAAGATCATAGCAATCGCCCTACATCTTGAATCTCATTATAATTCTTTAGTAGGTTCATTATAATAAGATCATTCTGTTAACCTTAAAAATCATGAAATTTAAAAATTCTTCTCCTTTTTAATCTTTCCTCAGCATGTTTGATATACTTGGGGATTGTGACATATGACCTGAATAAAAGATGAGGTCAAAATAAATCTAAACCCTAACATAGAGGGCCATGAGTTTCAAAGAAATGAATTTAGATGAAAAGCAGCAATCTGGGCATTTTTACCATTTATCACAGATATGGATTTGGTCTTTCTTTTTAAAAAATTCTCTTTCACTTTTAGCTCTCTGTGGCTTTCTTCCTTGGTTGAGCAAATTTACTTTCTCACATTTTTGTATGAGATGTGTACAAGTTTCCTTTCTTTGAACAATCAAAGCAATAAGGCAACCTCTCGGGTGGAAATTCACTTTGGTTTCCAGGAAGACATTGCTAATTAGCTTGCAAAGGTCACTTAGAGAAAAACCAGGTGTTTGGTGTTTGAGTTCGTATCTGGTTTCTTTGATTAAGGCAGGCAATATTTGAACTGATGTTGTCATACAGTTTAGAATTTATCTGTTAGACTCTGTCTATTACAACATATTGCAGATGTACTGTAGGAAATGACTAATAATGATGGCAGTTGCAGATTAAGGAATCCAAATACCTACTGCAATAGATTCTGATACAAGGAGACAAGAATGTCACCCCATAGAACCAAGCCTTCAGGGCCCATCTTGGCACAGGTAAACAGATAACATGATAACATCTTTGGAGAAGTCTCTCAAAGAAACACCAGAGAAAACACCACTCACTACACATGTCAGAACTTCTTAAAATCATCTTCAAATTTCTCTCACATCAGAGCAGTTGCCCCAGACTTCCTCTTCCCTCTCTCAAAATGCCCCAAACCCAGCTCCCCAAATCCCAAGTCATGTTGCCTTCTGTATCTTACCCTTCTCATCATTCCAGGTAACTTCTTGCATCTTGCAAATAACTCTGCTTCATTTTGGATGGAGCCCAAGGCAGGAGCATGATTATGGAACTTTCATAGAATTCAGTATGTAATTTGTACTTAGGTTCAAATGCAATGTTGAATTTCAGGAATGCAATTAGAATTTTTGAATGTAATAGAAACAGATGTATGGGTTATTGTGAAAAATAAGTCCTCACTTATGAAAGCCTAGCCTCTTGCATTGAGATCAAAGGATTCCTGCTTTTCCCTTGCAGAGGCCAATGAAGGAGCTAGGGTGACCAACTGTAACAGGTACTGTCCTGGTTTTAGCGCCAAAGCCAAGAACCCCTCATTCCCAGCAAACTGGAATAGTTGGTCAACCTGGAGGGAGCCCTGTAGGCCTTTCTCTGAGGCAGTCTGATGTAATGAGACCTCAAACAATAATCCAAAGATGAAATAAGTGCCTCCTCTTTCATTGGACAAGGCAAATCATTGTTGCTAGGGACCCATGGGTTGTTCAGATAATTTCTTCTCCTTGTCCCACCCCCATCTCCTCACATCAGCATTCAGTGTAGCAGGCCTTGGGTAAGTGGCTAAGCCAGGGACCGTTGCTTCCTCCCAAAAAGGCCTAAGGAAACTGAGGGAACATTAAAGATTTGTATTGCTTTACTTCAATCTGCCAAGTCTTACCCTTATTTTCAACAACTTAGCCTTATTTTCACCTTCAGGACTAGAAAAATTAATTATTAATGGGATTAAAACTGCTGTCACTACATGGTTACTTCCCTACATAGATAAAACTAATAATTTTAGCCTGAAATAATCAATTTTAGTCCTAAATTAATTTGTTTCCATCCTTATACGAAGATACCAACACATAAATATTGTTTTGTCTTTTTTTTTCCTAATTCTAATGACATTATAATAAGAGCTGTTTTTAATGTTGAAATTTACATTTCAGCCTTAGCCAGTTTGGCTCAGTGGATAGAGCGTCAACCTAGGGACTAAAGCATCCTGAGTTCAAGTCCATTCAAGGGCACATGCCCAGGTTTCGGGCTTGATGCCCAGTAGAGGGTGTACAGGAGGCAGCCGATCAATGATTCTCTTTCATCACTGATGTTTTTATCTCTCCCTCTCTCTCTAAAATCAATAAAAAAAAATATGTATTTAAAAAAAAGAAAATTACATTTCATAGAAATCCATCCATGCCTTGCCCTTTCAAAATTCAAACTGAGATTATTTTGGGATGGCCAGACTAATTTCTGTTTCATCTTGCTCATGGTGCGGGGTTGATGTGCTTAAGGGATGGTCTAACTTGGCTTCTACATGCTCCCTCCCCAGTCCCCACTTCAGGGGCTCATTTTGATGGTTGTCTCTCCCCCTGAGTCCATATCCTTAGGGAGTTTCCCTCAGTGGTAACTTGTATTGTTAATTGTGGGCAGAGGTCATTTGTCCATTTGGTGGCCAGAAGGTTCCTGACTTAAGGAAGACTGTGCAAAGAAGAGAAGCTGAAGTCTTACAAAAGCAAACCTTGTTGCTATTACAAATGCATTTTTTAGTTTCAAAAGACAGAAAGCATATGAGGATAAGTTAACAAGGGTCATCAATTTAAACCACATCTTTAATAGTTTATTTTAAAAAAGAAAGTACAAAAAAGAAAGTACAATGGATGTCATTATGTTTCTTAATAATAACTTTGGTACCTTGCTCTACTTTTGCATAACACATTTGACATACAGTATGAACTAAATGAATCAGGATTTAACTGGAACCAGAATATAGAGGTCATGAGATCATTGTTCTATATTTGACTCATTAGTAAAGCTTCATTGTAACCATAACCAACCTAAGCCCTCAAAATAAGTGACCCAAAGATCACATGGCAATAGAAAAATACTTCCTAGGATTAAAAATAGTCTCTGTCACCCTAAAAAGCCTCAGTAGGACAGCCTATGTTCCTTTTCACACTTTATGAAAAACTAGCCATCAATTCAGCCTCTTGGTCTCTTTGGTAATCAGCCCAGGGGGGTTGGGAATGTCACTGTAGCCCCTGTAAAACGGGCTTCACCTTCCTTGCAAAGTCAAGAAAAGTCAAGCTGTCTGGGGGCACCTGTCTCTTCTGGATCCTTCCTTTGCCCCTTGGCATCAGACAAGACTCTTCAGGTCTGACTCCCACCCAGTTCATACTGGCTGAAGCAAAATGAATTTGTCACAAGTGTGGGAGAGGAAGAAACTTCCACCTACTTTTCTACATTCTTTCATCTGGTCTAATCATAAAATAGATGTAAGACAGATTAACAAGAGAAAATAACCAACTTTAATTGCATCTGTTTATATGGGAACACCACATATATGAGAGGTACAGAGACAGAAAAGGAAGATGAATTACGTTTGGCATTCTGGGCCAAGGATGAGGTAAGACACTGGGGCTTCGGATGGGAGGAAGGTCATTGGAGGACAATAAGAAGAGCAGATATTCAGTAATTAGATGTTTTCTCTGCCCAACAGATAGGACATAAAAAGTTATTGCTGGTGATAGCTCTTATTATGGACACGGCCCCAATTTAAATTCTTTAAGAGACAGGTAAAAATTTCTTGTGAACCCGCAGGATCTCAATTGTATTCAGCTCAAAATAATTCATGTGTCTAAGTGGCACATCTTATTATGTAGCTTGGCTGAGATCATATAATTGGTGAATAGCAGATGCAGGGTTTGATCCCAGACTGGCAGACCCCATAATACCTACCAAAGTCTTTCTTCTCCCCTTTTTTTTCCTTTGCTTTTTCTCCCTCCTGTGTAGGATGACTGACAGATAGAAGGGCTTGGTGAGGATCTGACCATGAGGTAAAGGAATTCTCTGAAACGCTTTTTGCTCTGACTACAAGCCCAAAACACTTCCTCTGGTCTTTCTCAACTTTGTCTAGGAGTTTCTATTGTTATTTCTATGCTACTCAACTGCTGGCTCCCAACTGGAACCAAGAGCTAGATTAAGATATCCTAACTTGGACAGAAGGCACTGTGTATCATTCTTTTTAATCTGTAATAATAAAAGCATAATATGCTAATTAGACCAGACATCCTTCTGGATGACCTTCCGGATGAAGCCGCAGGGGCGGGGGCCGAGGTAGAAGCGGCCGCTGTGGCAGGCAGGGGCTGAGGCAGAGGTGGTGGGAGCCGAGCCCCTTGCATGAATTTTGTGCATTGGGCCTTTAGTATATATATAAAAGGCTAAGTAACCAACCGTACATCCATCCAACTTTCCAACTGGCCAGTAGGCACATATGATATGCACTGGCAATTTAAAAATAAACGTTGACTCATGCATGTGCAATACATATAAAGCTCTCACTGGTGCCAATCACACACATGTGTTTCGATTTGTTATTATCAATTGTAAATTTGGTTGTTTTGTCAACATTCTGAAGCTGAAAGAAAGTGGCAGCAGTGACAGAATATGTCTGAAGACCAATTATTGGCACAACGTACCATTTGAGTGATGATTCTATTGATTCAACAAATGATGCTGAACAGGAAAATTTTCCCATCGAATTTCTTAATAGTATTACTCCTTCAGGAATTCCATGTCATAAATTAAAATTGAAAGTGGGTGCAATCATCATGCTACTGAGAAATCTTAATAGTAAATGGGGTCTTTGTAATGGTACTAGATCAAGAAATTGCAACCTAACATAATCGAAGCTGAAGTATTAATAGAATCTGTGGAAGAAGAGATTGTTCTGATTCTAAGAATTGATTTGTCTCCATCTGACACTGGCCTCCCATTTAAATTAATTCAAAGACAGTTTCCTGTGATGCCAGCATTTACAATGACTATTAATAAATCACAAAGACAAACTCTAGACAGAGTAGGAATTTTCCTACCTGAACCCGTTTTCAGACACGGTCAGTTATATGTTACTTTCTCTCAAGTTCAAAGAGCGTGTGACATTAAAGTTAAAGTTGTAAATACTTCATCACGAGGGAAATTAGTCAAGCACTCTGAAGGTGTTTTTACTCTTAATGTGGTATACAGGGAGATATTAGAATAGGTTTAATCAATTTATCAGTCATTGTTTTTATCAGTGTTGGTTTTATATCATGTCTTTGTTGTTATATCATGTTGTTATTGTTTATTTATTAATCAATTTCTATGTTATTTTCATATACATTTTACTAATTTTCTTTCATCTCTTACACTTCTATTGTAGAGAAAGGGTGGATAGTGATATTAAAATATTTCTTCTAATTAATTTCCTTTCAATGTGCATGAATTCATGCACTAGGCCAATAATATATATATATATTTCAGAGAGGAAGGGAGAAGGAGAGAGATATAGAAACATCAATGAGAGAAAATTATTGATCGGCTACATCCTCCATGCCCCCTCCTGGGGATTGAGCCCACAACCCAGGCATGTACCTGACCAGGAATCAAATCAGTGATCTCCTGGTTCATGGGTCGATGCTCAACCACTGAACCACACTGGCTTGGCTGTATCATTCTTTACTAAGGCAGAAAAGAATTCCCTACTGAATACCAGAGAACAATTTGACACAAAAACGTGGGGGAGGGGATAAAAAAGGAAAAAGCAATAATAGACAAAAATCTGTTCAAAATTATGCATCACTCATGTTTTAACCAATTATGTCACACCTCAGGGCTAAGTGTCCACTAAAATATAATGTTATGCTTGATTATAAATTGTCTTCTCTGTTTCTCTCTTTATTTCACATTTATGAAAGTCTTCAAGACCCAATCCAAATACCACCCCCTCTCTGTGGCTGCCCCTCACTGCTTCCCCCTATGGCAGTTCACTGAGTGTGCCCTTCTCTGTGTCCACAAACTCTGGTACATATTGATCCCATTGTTCCATCGCCGCATGTTCTCATATGCCTTTCTCTCATGAACAATGGGGATTTTCTTAAGAATAATAATTGTGCATAGCCGAAACCGGTTTGGCTCAGTGGATAGAGCGTCGGCCTGCGGACTGAGGGGTCCAGGGTTCAATTCCGGTCAAGGGCATGTACCTGGGTTGCGGGCACATCCCCGGTAGGAGATGTGCAGGAGGCAGCTGATCGATGTTTCTCTCTCATCGATGTTTCTGACTCTCTATCTCTCTCCCTTCCTCTCTGTAAAAAATCAATAAAGTATATTAAAAAAAATAATTGTGCATGGAGGGACCTGGAGAGTATTATGCTAAGTGAAATAAGCCAGTCAGAGAAAGTCAAGTATCACATGATCTCACTCCTATGTGGAATCTAATGAAGAAAAGAAACTGTTGAACAAAATAGATCAGAGACACAGAAGCATGGGACAGACTGTAGAATCTCAGAGGGAAGGTGGGGGTGGGTGGGAAGAGATCAACCAAATAACTTGTATGCACATATGCATAACCCATGGACACAGACAATAGAGAGGGAAAGGCCTGGGGTGCGGGTGGGGGAGATATGCAGTGAGGATGGGCTAGAAAGTGTCAATGGGAGAAAAAAGGGGACATATGTAATACTTTGAACAATAAAGAGTGAAAAAATAATAATAATAACTGGGAAGGTGACTCAGTTGGTTGGAGCACATCGTCCCATACACCAAAAGGTTGTGGCTTTGATTCCTGGTCAGAGCACATACTTAGGGGACAGTTTCAATCCCCAGGTGGGACAGATATAAGAGGCAACTGATCAATGTTTCTCTAGCAATTCAATATTTCTCTGTCTCTTCAGATGACTCTGAAAAATTAATAAAAGCATAATCTTGGGTGAGGATTTTAAAAAAGGATAATAACTGTGGCTTGTGAACATATATTTTTCCATTCTCCTTAAAGTGCCTGGAACAGAGTAGTTCAATTAATTAATTAATCCCACTGGTCTTTCTTCAGTGCTTTTAGGACATCCTGCATTTTCCTGAGTTAAGGCTTATGGTCTAATTCTACCTGGTTGAGTGAACATGTTGAACTTGGTGGGGGGCTTTCTGTTAAAAGCAGCTCTACTCTTACCCCTCCCTTGCCTCTTCGAACCCGCTGCTCAGAGCCATTCTGAACAACACCACAATGAAATTCCAGGAAAATCTTGTAATCTTTCTGTTCCCTCTCAAGTAATAGATGAATCATCTCTTTCAGAGGCAGAAGGAGTTATAGAGCTGGTCTTGCTAGAGCCAGAACCAGCATTCAGCTGTCCAGGCTCCCGGATAGTTCTCCTTCCTGCTTCTAAATTCATTTGTTGGAAAAACCCCTATGTCTTGGGAGGAATCTGCCTGAAACATCTATGCATCTAGAGAATGCTTTACATTCTAACCAATCAAAAAACCTGCTCTGAGAGCCCTCTGGGCCATTTGTGTTCTTTGTCAGTCTCTACTTCATACTAGTAGTAAGTCAAATGTTGGCTGGGTTAGGATCTGTCAGATCCAGTCACTCCTCAAACATACCATGCTGTTCTATGCCTGTGTGTTGGTGTACATATTGCTCCTGCTGATAAGGATGCCCCTGTATTAGTTAGTGCCAACATCACCCCCTCTGAATCTTTGCAATCAGGTTTGGGGGCTCTTTCCGCTTTGCTTCATTATACCTGTGGTATACCTTTACCACATAGTGTGTATGTGAGCATGTAAATGTGCATGTGTGTGTGTGTGTGTGTGTGTTTGTGTGTGTGTGTGTGTGTGTGTGTATCTCCATGAGACTCAGCTGCTGAAGAGAAAGGGCTATACCTTCTATATCTATATAGCTTTAGCATCTAATTCAGTGTCTGCTATTCAAATAGTACAAATTTTATTGAGCACCTACTATATACCAGGGCCTGTGCTACATGTTTTGTGTATGGCACAAAATCATAGTCTCTGTGCTCAAAACTTTCAATAATAATTGTTGCAAGTCCCCCCCGCCCCCATGATTGCATCTAAGTTCTTGGGGTATATCATGCTCAGGTATTGAGTTCTTGAGCAGGGTGTGCGTGGGGTTTCATCTTTAGTTATTGTCCATACAGGACTCCAGCACATTGCTCCTGGGAGTTTTGTCTAGAAAATCCATTGGAGTCAGACTTTCTGTCTTTAAAGCTAGTGCTTTGTACAAAGACTCATTCTTCTCTTGCCACCCCACCCACACTGCCCTGGCCATAGGAAGCTCAGAGACACTGGCCAAGTCCTTATCTACTTGCAGCCTCTTTCAGGCACATGGTATCTGCTCTTACGGCTCCCTACACTTATTGCGTGTTTGCATCATGCACCATGCCCTCTGGATTGTCTACTCCCTCCACTCCAAGGCACAAGGGACCCTTTCTCAGTCTTTGAGGATGTCTTTGTCACCCCTTCCCCACACTGAGGGAACAGTTTCTAGTCTCAGAAGGTGGAAAACTGTTCCAACTTACCATAACTTCTTTCTGCCTCTGATTTTGAATTTGAATGTGAAAAGCCTTTTTTACTTCCTTCTGCTGCAGCAATGTTCCCCAAAGCAGTGGTTTGTAATGGTAATGGCCCAAATAGGAAAAGAGTAATAGAAAATACCAAGGAAATAAATTTCAGAAATATTATTGAAGAACAGTAATAGCAATAGCAGCTCTTCACTTATTAGCTTTTATAATGCACCAGGAACTACAATAAGTAATTAATATGCTTTATGTAATTATGATCACAACAACCCATGAGTTAATTATCACCCCTGTGTACCAATGAGACACAGGCAAGGTGGCCTACAGTCATGGAGCCAGAATACACTAACCACCCACTCCTGTTGCCACTCTACATCCTGTGACTCATCCTAGACACAAAGTAGCTGAAAACAGTGCAGCGTGGTAGTCACATCACAAACCAGCACCACCAAGCAGGCACCCAATAAATATTTGCTAAAAGAAGGCAAATTAACAAATGCAAAATCAGGGCTACTAAAGCCACACACAGAGTCAATTCATCAGGGAAATGATGTGGGGGCTGGTCACTATATTCTCCAATCAAATAAAAATGTTACAAGTTGGAATTTTTTGCATGTTCTAGAAGAAACAATGACTGTTCTGAGCACAAAGCTCTAAATCCTTCTGTGTCCAGACGTGCTGTGGACCAGAGCCAAAAGCCAACAAGAATCTGAAAAGAACTCCCTGGAATGAATATATTTACATTTCTTCCATGAACTTGTGCTTTGCAAACCATGACATCCATCAGCACTCTTCAAAGTCACTCTTGCTGTGCTGAGAAAGTGGTCACACTGGAGCTCTATTTTTAGCTGCTCTGTAGGTTGGGCTCACAGACTTTTACATGTCTGTTTTGGTCCTGGTATTTTTCTTTCCCTTTCCTTAGTCTTGCAGCCATGTTTACTTCATCAGCAGTTAGCACTGAAAATCTTAAGGGCCTTTAATGGGGAAAATCAGTTTCGAGTGTTTTTAAAGTTCTTAATAGCACAGTGCTGGCTCATCATAAGGAAAATTAAGGTGATAATAAAGGTTTTCAAGAGACCTCAAAGTGTGTTTTAAGTGCATAAAAATTGGTTTTAAAGAGCAGTAAGCCATGGAAACTTAAAACTAGAGAAATCTTCAGATTTAAAAAAAAAAATCAATGGTCCTGCTTTAATACCACAGGAATATTCAAGCTATGATAACCTCATATAATATTTTACTGACATTTGCCCTGGACTGTGCTAGGTTTGGGCAAGGAAGTGCTATTAGTATGCATATGAACTTCTTTACAGGATAAGTTATGCACATGTAAAGCAAAACACTTCAAGAGCCAAATGAGACAGATGCAATTTAGAGACCAGTGAGTCTCAGACACTGAGTGCTAAGTGGTTCCAGGAAGTGAGGTCTCCTGGTATGGGCTGAACTGTTCATAGGTGGAGGTCTCAAATCCTTGTATCTCAGAATGTGTATTTGGAGATATGGTCTTTAAAGTGATGATTAAATTCAAATGAGGTTATTAGGGTGGGCTCTAATCCAATATGACTGGTGGTCTTATAAAGAGAGATTAGGACACAGACACATGAGAATAGAGAAAAGACCATACAATGACCCAGGGAGAAGATGACCATCTATAACAGGGTTGGGGGACGTCCTTGATCTCAAAGTTCCAACCTCCAGACCTGAGAGAAGACCAGTTTCTGTTCTCTAAGCTTCTTGGTCGGTGGTCCTCTGTTCTGTCAGCTCTGAGCAAACAAATACATCCCCAGAGCTGCCGGGTGCAGGATGGCCGCCTGGAGGACAAAGGAACAGAAATGGGCCTGAAGGATTGGTGAGATCTGGGGATGGCGTCTGTGTTTCCTGGCAAAGGGCAAAAGATACTCGTTGACCCAAATGAAACTGCTGATACCTGACCCTTTTGGGCCTATAAAGATGGCAATTCCATATAGTTCAAACCAACATGAACAAAGAGCTTGGGGCAAGAGTGTGGCTGCCTGTCACACTGGTGAGCGGTAACATATTGCAGTAGAGCCTCGTGGTCACAAAGTACACACTCCACTCAGTGACTGGGCGTACGTTTCCTCTCAGACCCTTGTTTCCTCTTCTATAAAATGAGGGCAAATCTTGTACCTGCCTCGCAGGATTGTGGAGAGCTTTAAAGTAGATGATGCCTGTAAGTGCTTACCACAGGGCCTGGGACATATTTAAGATCTCAGTAAATGTTAGGATAGCTTTTAGGGTAGGACTCCCTGTGTTGCAGGTAATAGGAACTAAATCAAAATAGCTTAAGCAGAAAAGGGGGATTATTAGAGGACAGAGATGCCCCACAGACCACAAGGAAAAAGTCCACTCACCTGGGGGAAGGAAGGGGGGACGCAGGTGACTGTGGTCTCCAGGGAATGTTTGACAATGTCTGTAGACAGCTTTTATTGTCACAACTAGGAAGATACCACTGGCATCTAGTGGGTATAAGCCAGAGATGCCATGTAACATCCTACAAAGCACGGGACAGCCCCCACACCAGGAAGTATCTGGCCCCAAATGTCAACAGTGCTGCTAATGGAGAAACCCCAGGCCAGGAGCTGAAGTCACCTGAACTCTCAAGGCTACACCTGTCAGTGTGTCCTGGCCATTAAGCTTTGGTCTCTTAGCTCCAAAAACACTCTTCTTTCTTCTTTGTGATGCTGGAGCTGAGTCTCTGAGAATCACATTCCTGCTCTGCCAAGGGCAAGGGATGCTGGAGGGAGTCTGCAAGGCTGGGGGAGAGGGAGGGACTTGCTCCTGCCAGCTGATTTGCTGTTCTTGACTATCACCTAGCAACAGGTCTTCACCCCAGCATCCAGCTAGTTCCAGTAGTGACTGATTCCAGTCCCCCACTTTGTTCTGCACACCCACAATCTGCCTCATGATGACCCTTCAGAGATGTCAGTTAGCCAGTCAGCACCCTGCCCCAGGGTCAGTCCATAGAGACTTCCTGTGAGCTCCAGATGCAACAATGCCAGTGGGACAATGCCCTTCCTTAGAGGTTGAGTTCTAGCTCTTCCCACCCTCTTTCAAACGTCCAAGCTCTGGAAACTCACAATTCTTCCCTTTATTCCTCCAGCTCTAAGGATGTTAACTACTTCCTGACGTTACTCTCTGTCTTACTTTCATATCCCCTTTTGCCTCTATGGCTTTCCAGTACCTTTTAGCCTATTCCTATCATTATGTCTTCTGTTTAATATCGACAATACCCGCCGGCTACTTGGCAACTGGGCAGACAGGTGCCCAGGGGCACCACAGTGTCTGGCTAAGAACACAGACTCTGGAATCAGGTTGACATGTTTTCGAACCTGGTTTTGCTATACACAAGCTGTAAGGCATTGAGCAAATTATTTCCATTTCATCTGTAAAATGGGACTGATAATGACAGTAGCTGCCTCATTCTCTTATTGTAGGGGATGAAGGAGATAATGACAGTAGCTGTCTAATACTCTTGCTGTGTAGAATGAATGAGATAAACCGTGTAAAAGCTCTTAGCTCAGTGAACGCCTGTTACTTAGGAAACTTTCAAGAGCAGTTGGTCTAGCTTAGCTCTTATTTTTTTCTGTCAGTAAGCTTTGGGGAATAGTGTGAGAATTTTATAAAGCCTAGAGGCAAAACCATTTCAGATAGATAAAGAAAGTCGGGGAATTTTTAAGGCATATAGGTTCTTGAATTTCAGAATGCATTCCATTTGTTAATACCCTTTTTCCCTTGTAGCTGAAAAATCTTTCCACTTTTCTCCAATTAGTTGTCACGGCCCTCTCTGACCAATGGGGTCCATGCTTGACATCAACTAAGACAGCAGGTTCCTCGCTTGGCACTGCGCATGTCTCTTAGGTTGGGCATTGTTAATAGAGCAGTCAGTGCTGATTTGGGGCTATGTGGCCATTAGCCCATGGACCAGAGAGAATCCCTCCATGAGTCAATTTTGAATTCATTGCATAGCAGCAACCCAGGGACTGCCTCAGGTTTGCAGACTTGTCCTAAAACAAACCCCAATGAGACAGTAGTTTAAAAAAATATTTAAAGGAGACAGGGTGGTTTTTAAATTATGGTAAATGTTTCTTATTAATTGGCAAACCTAAAAATGTCCACTGAAATAAAAGTCTGCATATTTATGATAGGAATGACTTGCCCATTTCTACCAGCAAGACACTAGATAAACAGGTTGTGGTATTTTCATACATAGAATAACACACAGCACTAAAAATAACTGAACGAGGTTCATTGTGAATATGGATGACTCTTAGAAACGTATTGAATGAAAAAAGCAAAAGCAGAAGAATTCTATTCTTATAAAATGGTATGACACAATTTTCTAATGTTTAGAAGCAAGCAAAATTAAAAATTAGATTGCTTATGGAAGCATTCATATACATCAATAAAGAAAATAAAAAAAGATAATTTGCTCTAATTTAAGAAATGTTTCTTTTAAGAAGAGAGATGGTGTGATATAGTCATACAATGGAATATAATTCAGCAAGAGCAAAGAACAAAGAACAAATTACTGAGCCATGCAATAATGTGGGTGAATGTCACAGGCGTTATTCTGAGGAAGAAGTTAGACACAAAGGGTATACACAGTATAATTCCATTTATATCAACTTTAAGAACAGGTGAAAACACTCCATTGGGTTAGAGATCAATACAGTGGTTACCTCCTCATTGGAGAAGGCTGGGGTGCAGAGTAGGGGTGTGAGGTATTAACGGAAAAATTCCCTGGGAAAGGGCCTAAGGCAGCGGTTCTCAACCTGTGGGTCGCGACCCTTTTGGGGGTGGAATGACCTTTTCACAGGGGTCGCCTAAGACCATCGGAAAACACATATATAATTACATATTGTTTTTGTGATTAATCACTATGCTTTAATTATGTTCAATTTGTAACAATGAAATTGGGGGTCACCACAACATGAGGAACTATATTAAAGGGTCGTGGCATTCAGAAGGTTGAGAACCACTGGTCGAAGGGAACTTCTGTGGTGATTTTACTTCTTGATCTGGGTGACTATTACATGGATATTTATATATGTAAAATATCATTGAAATGAACACTTAAGATGTGTGCATTTTACTCTATGTAAGTTATGTCTCAATTAAAAATAGTTTAAATGACTCTAATAGAAGATAGTGATGTATATATTTAAGTTTAATGTCCCTTTTGGTAACATAAAAAATAGGCAACCCCCCATAGTTGCCAGAATTTTATTTTGCCATTATATTGATCCATTGAAATCACAAATAGAACCTCCACTCCAACCTGATGAATTTTCATAGCACCCAATCCATATTAATTGGCAAACCTAAAAATGTCCACTGAAGGAAAAGTCTCTGCATATTTTGCATACAAATGACTTGTTTATGACTTACCTCTATCAGACATAAAGACCAGCAGAATGGAAACCATGTCCCCATGGTTCCCAAACTGTACACCAAGGCACCCTGTGCTGTGGGATATTTTAAATTTTTGAGAGAAATACAGCAACATTTTATTAGATACCACATGTACTTCTAGCTTGATGTATTTTAGCTTCAGAGTTAGAGTATACTGCATTCCTTTTCATAATGCCATATTAGCTGAGTTTAGAGGTCACTGTCATAAAAAGCAAGTAAGCCTAAAATCAATATGGTACAGGAAATGAGAATGGCAGTGTCCAATCTGATTCCAAGGATTGAGAATTTGTGCAGTACCCAATAGGCACATCTATCCCATTTATAAGTAATTGAGGTTATTTAGAACTAATATAAAAGTGCTTTTTTGTCAATTTATGACTAGCTCAAATGACTACTAAGTTATTAACCCATAAATATTTATTAAGTTGTTTTAACCTAACTATTTTTAAAAGAGACTTGTTAGTTATTACTTTTAGCCCAAGGGTGTCATGAAAATATTACTGAGACACTAAAGGTGCCATGGCCAAGAAAGTTTGGGAATCTCTGCCAGGACTCTTTATGACATACACATGAACATAACTACACACACACACACACACACACACACACACACACACATTACCCAGCACAATGTCTGATGTTTAATAACTTCTCAACAAATGTATTGGAGAATGAATGAATGAATGAATGAATGAGGAGCAGGAAATGCTTCTCTGGCTTACTTCCAAGTGTGTTCAGGTTCATCTCATTGTGGAACCCCCTTCATTAACTTAAGTCCAGCCTTTCATTGGACAGGTTGTGGACAAGAAAATGGGACTCAGGTGAGGTTCTGAGATGCTGGTGGCACCACCATGTAGGTGTATAGGAAGGTTTCACAAAGCAAGTGAATGTTACAGAGACTAACGGTGTAAGACTGAGAGAGGCTGGCATCTCCGAAAGTGTCTCTGCCATAAAGGCTGTCATGACTGGCAGCACATGAGGAAGCCTGAGAACAAATACAAGAGCAGCTGAGAGGGGGCTGAGGGAGAGACTGAACAAAGGGGAAGGGAGGTGCGAGATAAAACCAGAGCAGGGCACAGGAAGCATGAAAGTGAGACAAGGCAGGATCAGGAGGTCACAGCACTGAATCTGAAATTGCTTAGGATTTATTGAAGAAAAAGAGCAGTCAGATATCTGAGAAGGGGTGATGTGGTCAGAGTCTCAGGGAAGAAATGTAATTTTCGTGCTAGTGCGGGCAATGAGGCCCCCAGGGTACCAAAGGCCACCTGGTGAACAGGTAGCTTGCAAAGTACCAGATGGGCTCTGAGCATGATTTGAAAGGTATTTGGGAGTGAGAAAGAGTGTGCAAAATAGAACTCAGTGTGGATTCATCTGGGTGAGAAATCTGCTCTGCTAGAGTGGTTGTAGGTGAATAAAAATGATTTATGGTTTCTCTTTAGGCTGAGAAGTTCCACATTGAACACACTCCTACAAATGTGGCCAGTGAAGTTGGTCTAGGTAAGCTTCTCCTTCAGGCTATCTGTGGAGGTGAGTGGGATGTGGCTCAGATATCAAAATCTGCTCACACACCGATTACATCCTCTGAACAAAGGCTTGGATGGCTCACCAGGCTGGCAGTGGGCTCTGCCTGCGGGGCTCATACCAAGTTTGGTCTCGTTCTGCCTTTAAGAGGGCTCATTCATTTTGTATGACAACACACATTTCAATGTGGATCTTATTTCAGTGCTATCCCAACATCACCATGCCACTTAGAATAAGGTATTTGTAACTGCTTGAACTTGGAACGTTTTATAATTTATTCTTGGTTGAACCATTCTTCTCTTGGAGTAGGTGATACATTCATTCTGAAGTACCAGTTATTTTTTTACTAATTCTTCAAGGTTGTGTTGTGTGGTGGTCTTTTCGGTGCCCTTCTTAAAGCAAAAACATCTTTGTGTTCAGTACCCTCTAGAAATGCCAGGGAGGCAGGTCAGTCTTATGGATATTCACTCAATTGGGAAACCTGGGATCAAATCCCAAGCCTATCACACATTTGCTGTGACTTTGCCCTGCCCATCAGGGTACCTCTCTAAACACCTGCTTCCCCATCCATCAGACGACAAGAGGTGATATGTCACTGCGGGCAGACCATGAGCTTCGGCTCCTGTGAGCCTGGGTTGAATTCTAGGCCCTCCATTTACTAGCATTCTGGACCCAAAGAAGTTACCCTAATCCAAATTTTATTGAGTATAAAATACAAATTATAATTCCTTCCTCATTGGGTTATTGAGAGAAAGAGAGGATTAGTAGGGTTGCCTGATTTGAACCTCACTGTTCAGTATTTGAGCCCTCCGCTGAGAGCATGGGGGGAGGGGGAGTGAAAGAGGTGGGGGAATTTTTTTTAATTGGGCATTTATAATTTTATATATACTGTAATGGTGATTGTTATAGTTATCTTGTCATGTTATGATTTAGGTACAATTATTCCTGCTTACTCTCTAGGCTTATGCCTTACTATGCTGATTTGCAAATTTGACATTAAGTGTGGGATGTGATTCCTCATAAATTTTGATGTGCAAAGCAGATGGCTCTATGCAGTGAAGCACAGTTAAGAACTTGGAGCTGGCAGGTAGCAATTAGAAATAATGTTGAAAACTTCTATTTTATGAACCTACAGTGAAAGTCAGTCTTGGGTCTTCTTTCCTCTTTCTTATTTATTCAACCCTTCTGTTTTTCTGATTTTTTGTTCTTAAACTTCATTTCTTATGATAAAAATAATACATATTTATTTTTTAAAAATTAAAATGATTTAAAAAAATCAGAAATAACCACCAGTAATATTTTGGTGTATAGTTCCAGTGTGTATGTATGTGTAAATAGATATACTAATAGATGACTGTCAATATATTTTTTAAATATATTTTATTGATTTTTTACAGAGAGGAAGGGAGAGGGATAGAGAGTTAGAAACATCGATGAGAGAGAAACATCGATCAGCTGCCTCCTGCACACCCCCTACTGGGGATATGCCCGCAACCAAGCTACATGCCCTTAATCAGAATCGAACCTGGGACCCTTAAGTCCGCAGGCTGATGCTCTATCCACTGAGCCAAACCGGTTAGGGCCTGTCAATATAATTTTAATGTAAATGCAATTTTATAATTTATTTTGTAGGTAACATAAAATGTAACATTAAACATTTGAAAATGTACAATTCAGTGGCAGGCATCTGTTTTATGACCATCATCAGCATCCAGTTCCAGAATTTTTTAAAAACCTCAAAGGAAACCCCATTCCCATCAAGTTGTCACTCCACAATCCTCACTTCTAGCCCATGGCAATCACTAACCTGTTCTCTGTTTCTGTAGATTTCATATTCTAGCTGCTGCAAATGATAGAATCTTAAATATGTGATTTTGTGTCTGACATCTTCCACTTAGCACAATGTCTTTAAAGTTCATCTATCTGTAGCATGTACGATACTTCATTCTTTTTTATGACTGAATAATATTCCATTTATGTATATGCCACATACAGACCTGCCTAGGGGACTGTATTTCTCATAATTCTAATTCTCACAGTAATCCTGAAAGATGTATAATATTATTTCCATTTTGCAGGTGAGAAAACTGAGTCAGAGAGGGTTATGCAAGTGCACATGGTATTAATTCTAAAGCCAGGATCAGAACCCAGGTCTGTCTGTTTCCAAAGCCTGGACACTTTTCCTTTCTGTTCCTTATACATGACTATTTCCTTAGGAAAAAGTTCTGAAAGTGTGATTTATAAATCACAAGACATGCAAAATTTAAAATTATTAATTGCAGAACTTTTTCAAGGCAAGGCACTTGTAATTTCATTAAGCTTAAATCAAAATTTTTAAAGATTTAGTTTCAAAGTGCCTTTCAAAAATAAATGCTAGAGAATAAAAAACAAAAAGAAAATGAACAAGACCAAAAAACAAAAACTAAAAGAAAAAAATTGATGCTATAATTTCTGGGCATGAAGGCCATATTCAAATTGCAGAAAAGTGAGTTTCTTGTTTATGCCGGTCATAAATTGACTGCCAAGGCACAAATATGAATTTAGGCATCTCAACTTCTAGGAGTAGTTAGAATTCACAATATCATGCTTTAAATCTTTTGCTTTTGGGCTATCATGACCTATCTTTTGGTGGATAATTCAAATCTGGAGGTTGTCATAATTTGAACATAAAAAAGGGGGGCTCCCTCCAACTCCTCTTTAGGAGGAGAGTTGGTATTTGGAACATGATGTTCAAATTCCTTGAGAAAACATTATTTCTTGATAAGTGGAAATGTCTTTGCAGGGAACCTGCTGCTCGGTGTAAAACTAGTTGGTAATTGCTCTAACTTCTGCACTAAATACCAGATTGAAAATAATTTTTTGGTGCTATGAGTAATTCTGGTTTAATGGCTATAACAGAACCAGTCCTGAGTCAGAAAAAACAACAACCCACAAACAACTTTGTGGTTTCTTGGGGTTTTTAAAATACTTAAAATACTTTCACTTGGTAAGAAAAAAAAGTAATGCAAATTGTTGTCATTAAAGGTTCCATCATGCAAAAGTAATTTATTTGATAAATTGTTTTCATCTTGTATTTTTGTTAGAATGATCTGACAACCCTAATCCAATGTCAAGTGCAATGCCTGGCCACTTAGAAATGATTGATATCATTACTTGCATTGGTTTCAATAAGTAGTGGTAAGATTAAAGTATATTAATTTATGCAACAAATATTTATTGAGCACCTACTGCATTAAATTGTTCGGGACATATTAATGAGCAAGTCAAATAGCACTCTATCTTCATGGAGGTAGACTAGGTAATGGAATAATTGGAGAATACAAACCAGACAAACAAAATGCTATGTGTTTGATGGTGATAAATAGAGAAAAAGCAAGGTGAGGAATAGGATGTGACAAGGAGGGTAACTTTTGAGCAAAGACATAAAGTGACAGAACAAGCTATGTGGTTATCTAGAAGGAAAACTGATTAAGGCCGAGGATCAGCAAGAGTAAAGAACCTGGAGAAAGATGTCATTTGGAGAATTTGGGAACAGCACAATGGCCAGTGGGACCAAAGCCCAGGGAGTTGCGGGGAAGGAGGTTGGCAATGAGGTTACTGAAGTCTAGAGCCATGGAGACCTTTATAAGGATTTTGGCTTTTCTTCTGAGTGGGAAGCTATTGCAGGCCTTGAGTAGATGTGGCATGTGGCAAAAGGTCCACAGAAGCAATAGTAGGAACAAGAAGAACTTTTAGCCCTAACCGGTTTGGCTCAGTGGATAGCGCATCGGCCTGTGGAGTGAAGGGTCCCAGGTTTGATTCCGGTCAAGGGCATGTACCTTGGTTGTGGGCACATCCCCAGCAGGAGATGTGCAGGAGGCAGCTGATCGATGTTTCTCTCCCATCGATGTTTCTACCTCTCTATCCCTCTCCCTTCTTCTCTGTAAAATCTCAATAAAATATATTTTTTTAAAAAAGAAAGAAAAAGAACTTTTAGAAGCCAGTAATCCAGGCTATGATGGTGGTAGTGGCTTGGGTCCAGGGGGAGACATGTTAGAATGCTAGATTCTGGGTGTATTGTGAAGGTAGAGTCAATAGGGTTTACTTATGGATTGCATCTGGGGAATGAAAAAAGGAGAACTCAGGGATGATTTTGAGGGTTTTTAGCCTAAAAAAATGAAATTGCCATTTATTAAAAGGGGAACATTACAAGAACAGGTGTGTTTTTAGCTGTTTTTGTTATTGTATTTTGTCATGGGGAAATGCATGAGTTTGGTGTGGAATATGTTAATTTTAAGACAGCAACTTAGAAGTGTAGTTGGAAGTGCCCAACAGTCCAGCAGCCAGTTGGATGTACAAAACTGAGCAGGAGTCCTAGCTGATTTGGCTCAGTGGATAGAGCGTTGGCCTGTAGACCAAAGGGTCCC
This sequence comes from Myotis yumanensis, assembly GCF_028538775.1. NCBI lineage: Eukaryota > Metazoa > Chordata > Mammalia > Chiroptera > Vespertilionidae > Myotis > Myotis yumanensis. The sequence continues at coordinate 25,710,521 of NW_027223759.1, read as the reverse complement.
AGGTTCAATTCCAGTCAAAGGCATGTACCTTGGTTGCAGGCTTGTCCCCTGCCCGGGCCCTGGTCAGGGCATTTGCAGGAGGCAACCAATAGATGTGTTTCTTTCACATCGATGTTTCTCTGTCTTTCCCTCTCTCTTCTACTCTCCCTAAAAATCAATAGAAAAATATCCTTGGGTGAGAATTAACAAAACAACAAAAAAAGGGAAGGAAGAAAGGAAGGAAGGAAGGAAGGAAGGAAGGAAGGAAGGAAGGAAGGAAGGAAGGAAGGAAGGAAGGAAGGAAGGGAGGGAAGAAGGAGGGAAGGAAGGAAAAGAAAAAGTGAGCAGGAGTTAGACATTTAGGAAACATCAGTATTCAATGGTGTATTAAGGCAAGATTTAAGATAAGTATAGATAGAGAAGAGAAAAAGTCTAAGGACTGAGCCCTAAGCAGCACCGAAGGTTAGGAAGGGGAGATGAACAGAAATCTGCAAACGAGGCTGACAAAAATAGAGCCATAAGGGAATAGTGTCTCAAAGTTAAGAGTAAAAAGTATGTTCGGAGTGTTTGACTGTCAAATGATGCTGAAGGTCAGGTATTGTCTTAATTAGTTCCGATTACTGCAACAAAATACCACAGACTGGGTGGCTTACATAACAGACCTTTCTCACAGTGCTGGAGGCTGGAAAGTCCAAGATCAAGATCAAGATTCATTTCCTTTTGAGAACCCACTTCCTGGCTTATAGATGGCTACCTTCTTACTGTGGCCTCACATGTCAGAGAGAGAGGGCTCTGGTATCTCGTCCTCTTCTTATAAGGATGCTGACTCCATCATGAGGGTCCCACCCTCATGACCTCATCTAAACCTACTTACCCCGCAAAGGCCCATCTCCCAACGCCATCACATTGAGGATCAAGACTTCAACGCATGAATTATTTTAGGGACACAAACTAATCCACAATGATGAGCACTGAGCATTGGATTTGGCAGCAGGAAGCCACTGTTGACTTTGAAAAAGGTAGTTTTAATGGTGTAGAACAGTGGTTCTCAACCTTCTGGCCCTTTAAATACAGTTCCTCATGTTGTGACCCAACCATAAAATTATTTTCGTTGCTACTTCATAACTGTAATGTTGCTACTGTTATGAATCGTAATGTAAATTTCTGATACGCAGGATGGTCTTAGGTGACCCCTGTGAAAGGGTCGTTCGACCGCCAAAGGGGTCGCGACCCACAGGTTGAGAACCACTGGTGTAGAAGGACATCGTCATTTAGAGACTGTATGAGATGACAGAGTCATCATGGAGGGATTACAAGTTGTACTTTGCACAAAGGCACCATCTTAGGGGCAAGTGGAGTTCAAGAAGCTTCTGAGTTTCACTAGTCAAGTTCTCTACCCACCCTGAATGGCTTTGTCAGCCCAGAAGAAAGAATACTTTTTTAATAATTTGTCTGCCTGGAGTAGGCAGAATTGTAACATAGTACCCAATATTCTGGCCCTGGGTATACATATAACTCCCCCAGTTACTCCATTGAACACTAATCTAAGTACTAAGTACTAGGGTACTGCTTCGAAATCTGCATATGTAATTAAGGTCTCACATTAGTTGACCTTATGGAAGATTTATGGGGTGAACCTGGCTTAATCATGAGCTCTTTAAAAATATAGTTTTCTCTCAGTCAGAAAAAAAGTCAGAGACACATATTCCAACTTGCCTGCAGAAAGCGAATCTCCAGGTTGTGAACTGATTATGGGTGCCACAGGGAAGACACTGTAGGTGCCTCCAGGAGCTGGGAGAGGTTTCCAGAAAATGGCTAGATGGAAAACAGAGACCAAAATCCTGTGACACAAGGAACTGAATTCTGCCAATAATCGGTGAGCTTCAAAGAGGAACTTAAGCCCACATGAGACTGTAATCCTGGCCAAAATCTTAATTTTATCCCAGGACAGAGGGAAAAGAGAAATGGTGCCATTTGAAGGAGGTGGTGAAAATGGTGCTGTTTTATGTTAAGTTGGGAAATGTTCCAGTATTGCATACTGATGGGTATGATGCAGTAACACAGGGGAAGGGAAAGTACATGCTAGAGGAATAGCAAGTCCTAGGGCAGTGATGGCGAACCTTTTGTGCTCGGCGTGTCAGCATTTTGAAAAACCCTAACTTAACTCTAGTGCCGTGTCACATATAGAAATTTTTTGATATTTTTAACCAAAGTAAAACAAAGACTTATATTTTTGATATTTATTTTATATATTTAAATGCCATTTAACAAAGAAAAATCAACCCCAAAAAATGAGTTCACGTGTCACCTCTCACATGGGTGTCATAGGTTCGCCATCACTGTCCTAGGGCAATGTCCTGGAGAGAGGATGGGACCCGGGAATAGTGGGAGGGGTGGGCTCATCTTCCACAGAATGAAGTCATTCTTCCAGGGAAGGCAAAGTGTCCTCTATGTGCACAGAAAGAGGCCAGGTGGTGCCTGAGTGCTTTCATTCCAGTATAATAAAAATCAGACATTAGCCAAAACCAGAAGGGGTGGGAATGTAACAATTACCTGGAAATGTGGGTAAGTGAACAGACCAGGGAAGTATGTGGCCTTGCTTGGGTCAGACGAAGTTCATGGTTCGGATCCACATAGAGATGTGTCTTTCTCCAGCCACAGCCAAGTCCTGGTGCAGGCTTTGAAAATTCAGAAAGTTGTATTAACCAAATTGGGAGTTTTCAGGCAAGTACAACAACTGAGGGAGATAGAACAGCCACCCCTCAAGAGAAAGTAGTGTCCTCGGGATTCAGAGAGGGTAGCTTGTGAGGGAATATTCAGGAAGAGTGTCGGAAATTTTGCTGATGACTGATGTTGAATTCCAGAGGGTCCAACGGAAAGGTTTTGCTTTGAAAGCAGGAGTGGGAGACGAGGCCAGTGTAGACAAAATACAAGCCATGTGTGTGGGTGAGAGTCTGGAAGATGAGGGAGGACCTGGGGAGGTCCTCACTTCCTCATGGTGGCCAAAGCGATTTGTCCCGATGGCCTCCTGGCAGATGGTGGTAAAGGGGTTGTGAGGGTTGGGATGCAGGTGGGGTCATCATGTGACATGCAGCTCTTTTATTCGTGCTTTCACCCCCTTTATATCTTATGTCCACTCATGGCAGTCGAAGGAGAGGAGCGCTGTATGTGAACGTGCTTGTAGAAGGATGGAGCATGATATGAAGGGGACACATTTGTTTATAAGTTCATCTGATAAAAAGGTTATGTCTGAGAAAAAAAAATCTCCTGCCCTAGTTTGATTCCGCAATAGCACCTCAGGCATCCACTCAGGCCTCCAACAACTCCCACTGCAGGCTGGAGCCTGACCAAAGGGAAAATTAGAGCCCCTTCTTTCAAAATCCACATCTCTGTCTGGCCAACACCAAGAAGGTCTAGGAACAGACTGAGTTCCTATCTTATGATCAGGGGCAGAACTTAAATTTTGGTGCTTTGGAGCCCATTTTCAATGTGTTCCTAAAATAGCAATTTTATTATAAACACAGAGTCCCAATCAAAGTGTGTGTCATGGGAGAAAAAATCTAGTGCCTCATGACTCCTGGGAATGTTTGGGTGAAAAATAAAAACCTGCCCGGCAGGACCAACCTTTCAAAGTGTCATGGCAAGTACACATTGGCAGTCAGAGTTGAGTCAGAGGGGATGTGAGTTGCCAGAGGACTTCGAGCTATTATGTGATGTCCAGATAACAATAGCCAAGTAAAGAAAAGCCTGTGGACATACAGACATAGGAGATCCCAGTGGGGCAAGAATCAAAAGTGCATCTTAATGCTGCCTAATGTTCACAAAGAGGTCTTACCCAACAGTGTGAGTGAACTTTTTGTGACTCCTACTAGCAGAATGGGTATTCTGGGGACTTTTGGTTGGCCTTGCTCAGCATGTCATGGGTATAAGACACCATCCTGTAAGTCTGGTCTTCATCTACCGGTGGTGTTTCCCATACAAAGAATAGTTCTGGGAAACAGCTGGTCCCCTGGGATCTGAGGACAGTTTTTACAAATGGAGCACTGAACGCTTCCGTTAGGAATACCAGTAGGGTCCTTGGCCATCAGAAGTTGATTTAATTATGCTGATTACTAAAGCACACAGGAAGAAGGATCTGGAGGACACCCAGGATCGTTTCTTTTCCATTTGTTTTGCAAGTGTTTAATCTCTCTCCCCATCCCCCAACACACAGCAATCATTAGAGCTAACTCTTTCTCCTGGGAGCTGACAGGGGTGCGCAGAGATGGCAAACCAATACTGCTGTCAGCCAAAGAAATATGCACTCTGTAAACTCCCTCCCAACTACAGTGATCTAGGTTCATAAGCAAACCTCCTAGTACCCACCCCCCATCATAGTGCCCTTCAATTAGAGTTTGACTTTGAGAGACCCACCTCAAAGCTACCTCTCTGAATGGGAATACTCAGGAAGGCACTCTGCTCATCTTTCCACCACCCTTGAATGAACAGGCAATACATACAACTACCACATTACTTGAACAGAGACAACATGAAGTTAATTCATTTAAAAATATTTCAAGGTCATAGATTCAGGGTGACACTGAAAATCTGGCTTGTTGTCCTTATGTACATGTTCATCCTTAGTCTCCAATAGCTAGACTTCAAAAATACTAGGCTTCCTTGGTTGTAGTCATTTCATCACTTCTTGATTCTTCTCAAGGGAATTTAGTTCTTTAGCATATGGCCTCTTACTAAGATTGTAAAATCAATCCTTTAAGGAAACAGAGTTGGTGAAAGAAAGCTCAGGAAGTGTGGCACTCTTCAGGAATATATGAAGTCACCCGTACATCAAAGGACATTCTTAGCTTGCTTTGCAAGGGACTGCTCTCTTGGCCTAAGTGAACATGAGGATATTGAAATTTCAGGTGTGTCTGGAGTTGCAGAAGGTGGAGAGAGGAGGAAGATGCATAGCCTGTAAAGCACAGGGTTTAGTGTTGAGAAGGGGTTCAGGAAGCCTTGTTCAGAGCATCTGTGGGACCCAATGAAAAGTCCTAGGCACCTGCTCAAAGGAAAGCAATGATGAAGGATGACCAAGGCAAACTTCATCTACCTTTCTCTTTTCTTAAGTCAATCCAGTTGCTTTCCTATTATCCAAAGAGAATAAACTTTTCTAGGAAACATTTTTTTAAATGCTTGGTTTTTAGGTATGTTAAAATAATTAAATTTTCATGGTTGGCCACCAGACAGTGTATATTTTCTCTCAAAGCATCCCACTGGCTTTACACAGAGGTGGTGTTTTGGGGGGTCAAAATGGAATTGTACACACTGGAGGCCTTTTCATATGAGAAGAAATTTCTGAGGCCCTTTCCTACCCTAATCCCCTCCTAGACTTTGCTTGAGCTGCCAATCCAATCACCAAAGCCATCAGAATTAGAGTGTCCTGGTCTTAGGGGTTAAAAATCTGTATTTTCAAAATTCCCATAAGCAACCAGATTTGGTAAGCACAGAAAATCCCCAAGAATGCTAGGAAAGATGGAGGGGAAAGAGGTGAGGGGACCAGTGGCAGAGGCCAGGTGGGAGGAGAGGCTGGCTATCTCCCTGTGTCCTTCTGCAGCAGGAATCCGACACTTCTCATCCCTATTTCTTCTTGTCTGTCCACCAGCTACTGGAAAGAGTAAAGGACCGCTGAATGGAAAGGCCCTTGCCTGCCCTGTACTAGTGATATCTGCATTTTGGGGTAGGACCCAGTGCAGTCAGATTGCTTGGCCCTTTGTGACCAGTGTGAATTACCCAGTTCACTGAGCCTCAGTTTTCTCATCAATAGCACTCACTAAATGGCTGCCATAGTCAGCTATGGGCCGAGGCCAACCCAGAGTGGGTCATAATTTAGAGCCTCCAGACAAGTCCTCACTTGGCAGATCTGGCATCCCCAGGCCCCAAAGATGTGCCAGAGCAGCAGTGAGGTAATTTTCAGTGCACAAAAGCCCTGATGGAGCTCTGAGCCAACCTGGGATATGGACCAAGTCTTTCCCATCCTTTCTCACACTCCTTTCTATCCAGCCCTGCAGACTCTGAACCCCCAAGTTCCCTTCTCCCCACCATCGTCTACTTACAAACTATTCCTTTGAAGCTGGCTGCCAATAATTATTGGTCAGATTAAAGCAATTATCATGAAGGTATTGATGACTGGTGCAATTGAAACTTTTCAGGGAGTATTGTGTATTCAAATATATCTGCATGGTGAAATGGATTGAGGAAACAGATCAATATGGTCTGAAGGGTCTCCTTCTTGACTATTCCAGAAAAACTCTTCCCCCAAAACTGATCCCATACCTTCACTGGACAGTTTTGTCTATAACTCCATACTGCACAGACTATTAAATGCACAGACACTCCTGGGAGGAGACAGTGTTGGCCAGAGTTAAGACTCCATGAGAATATTCACTAGCATTCTTTTTCTTCAAAATGCCAAGGAGTTTTTCGATGGTGTTTACCTGCAACTGTATTCTATTCCCAAATTCACTCTGCCGGTTTGTAGGACTCTGATTCCACAATCTTGAATGAGTAAAATCTTAAATAAGTAAAAATGTTGCCCCTTCAAGGAACATAGTTGAGTTTTAAGACATTAAGAAGCTCAACCTTCCCTGGGGAAGTTGTATAAACTGCCTATCTTTCTTACAATTACGCTTGACAATTACACATGACAAAAAGTAGGAAAGAAGATAGAACTATATTTCTCTCTCATACAAAAGTCTGAATAGGTGTCCCAAGGCCAGTATGGAGTTCCAGGGGTCACTGACTCGATGTTCTTCCCTCAGCGGCCTGCATTCCTGGTGAGCTCATGGTCCAACATGACAGCTCCTGTCAACATGTCCACATTCCACTGCAGAAAAGAGGTAGGGGAAGACTTAAGGATGCTCCATTTAAGGACACTTTAATAAACTTAACACAGTTTCTACTGAAGTCCCACTGACAGCATCTAGTCACATGACTAGGCCTTTCTGTAAGGAAGGCTGTGAAGTATAGTCTTTTATCCAGGTAAGTTTCACTTCTAGGTGATTGTGGGTTTTCCTCTGCCCTCCTGACTTCCATACCTTAACCTCAGCCTTGGTAGCATCCGCAGGTATGTCACTGGCCAGATACCTGCTCTGGAATTTCCTCTGCATTTTTGTACAGCCTCATTCCTCCCTCACCTGAAAGTCAGTGGTTACATTTCCAGTGTTCACTTCCCTGGTCTGTTCCAACCTTATCTCTCACAGCAAGTCAGTTCTGTAGACAGAAAAAAAATCTAAGCAATATAGGGGTGAAGAAAGGTATGGTAGGTACTTTCCAAGAAGGCCCCCAATGTTTCTCGACTCTTGATATTCATATCATTATATAGTTCACCCATATGATACCAGGGTTGGTCTGGGTGACCACTGAATATGGCAAAAGTATTGGTACATCACTGTGAGGTCAGGTCATAAAAGACTTTGTGACCTCTGGCTCTCTCTGTATCATCAGATCGAAGCAAGCCCACTCCCATGTTGCTAGGACACTTCCAGAGCCCTATGGCAAGGTCTGTGTAGGGGATAACTAAGTCTCCTGCCCACAGCCATGTGCATGAGCCTTCCTGCAAGCAGGCCCTCCAGCTCTATTAAGGCTTTACATGGCTGCTGCTCCAGGTTACAGCTTATCTGCAACTTCATGGAAGACCCAGAATAAGAACCATCCAGCCAAGCCAGTTCTGATTTCCTGGCCACAGAAGCTGAGATTATAAATGGTTTTACGTCATTACTTTTGGGGTAACTTATTATATGAAATAGATAACTGATACCAAAAACCTTCCCACCTTCTTCCTCAGTACCCTAGAGGAGGTAATGCATATCTGATTGGCCAGATTTCACTCAGCACAGAAGGCTCCTTTTAAAAGAATATAGTGGGAGCTATTGATGAGATAAGATGTAACCATCCCCATTTATAACTCTTCAGATTTTCATGAGCAAGGTGGGAGCAAAGAGCGCTATTAAAGATATAACCATCAGTTAATTTGCTTTTAGGAGAGGGAGCTAAAATCTTTCTGTTCAGGGGAATGGGCAAATATCAGAAAATGAGTCCGAAATTTTAAACTGAATAACCTTATGAAGCTGCAAGACATGAGAGGAAAAGACAGGAAGTGAGGAAGGCAAACGTTAGGTAGTTGATGATCCCGAGAACCGCAGCCATGGGACCAGAGCATTGTTCTTTGACATTAACCAAAGAGAACAAAAATAGCACTAAATTCCTGCACAGGCTCTGGGGTGGCAGAACTTTAGGATAAAATCAGGTGAGAAGAGGCTTCTGTGATCCCTGTCCACCAAATTGCTTTGAAGGCAGAAAGTTACAAAACCCTGAAGATTAGAGATAGAGTAAAAATGACTTGGGGGAGAGTGATTGAAAGACTAACTGGCTCTCAGAAGATTTTTAAGCCCCATACAAATGAATGGGATTTTTAAAGTTCAATTATTTTTTTAAACCAAAAATGAATCAGCCTTGTCGAATGAATAGGAACTCACTACTTAAAGAAAATAAAGGCCTTGCTTAAGTAAGATTTCATCCACTCTGTGGTCTTCTCCCTGTTTTCTTTTATTTGCACGAGAATTTGACCTCACCATGGGATGTTGGTATATTATTTTAGTCTTCTGATAAGGGAGTGGTCAGGCCTACGAGAGGGCAGAAAAACACGGAGGGAGGAAAGTTAGGGCACAGGGTCTGACTTAGCCTCTATTGACAACTGCCACATTTCTGCCAAAACAAGTGAATGCTAGTAAAATTTAGTCATTGAAAAATGAAGAATAGCCCATCCAGCATGGCTTAGTGGTTGAGCGTCAACCTATGAACCAGAGATCATGGTTCAATTCCCAGTCAGAGCACAGGCCCAGGTTGCGGGCTTGATCCCCAGTGTGAGGTGTGCAGGACACAGCCAATCAATGATTCTCTCTCATCATTGATGTTTCTATCTCACTCGCTCTCCATCTCCCCTCTTCTCTGAAATTTTTTAAAAAAATCAAGAATATGGAAAGTTCTATGATTAAAGTCAGTGAACAATTTCATTTTTCATTTTTATTTCAACCTCTCATTCTCCACCCCCAGCCTAACCCAAAGTCCCTTTACCTGTTCATCCATAGCTAGCATAGGATAAGCCCCATCCTGACACGGAGATCCCATAGTTGCTGACCCATAGTCCTTAGGCTAGGTACTCAAGGCCTGGGGCAGGAAGATCCTTGCTCTTAATGATGACCAGTTCTATCATTGAATCTTCCTGTGGCAGGAAGAATTGTAAGAATGACACGGACACCTGTCCTTGTATCATTTCCTTCCCTTTGAGTGTTGGTAGAACCTGTGATTATGATGAGATGTCACTCCATGACTATGACTTTACATGGAAAAGGAAGATTGCCCAGTGAAGATGGCCCAATACACGAGCCCTTTCAAAAGAGCTTTCTCCAGCTGGGCACAGAAGGGGACGTTAGAAATTTGAAGCACAGAAAGAATTTGATGCACCCTTGCTGGCTTGAAGATGGAGTGGCCTGCATGGCAAGGAATGTGGGTGGCTTCTAGGAGCTAAGAGCACCCCTGGCTCAGAGCCAGCAAGGGAATGAGAAACTGGTTCCCAAGAAACTAAATCTGGCCAACACCCTGAGTGAACTTGGTCTCCTGCCTTTTCCAGTTTGCAGAGGCTGCCCACATTCCTTGGCTCACACCACCCTTCCTTCAATCACATTGGTTTGACCTCTGCTTCCATCCTCACATCTCCGACCCTCCTGCCTCCCTCTCTTAGTAAGGACCTATATGATTAATTACATTGGGCCCATCCAGATAATCTAGGATACTCCCCTCATAGCATGATCCCAAATCAAAAAAAATGTCAAACTCATTGAAACAGAGCAGAAAAGGGGTTTCCAGGGGCTGCAGGTGGGCAACTAGGGAGAAGTTGGCAAAGAGAACAAACTTTCAGCTATAAGATGAATAAGGCCCAAGGAGATACAGCAAAACATGGCGACTATAGTTGATAACACTGTATTGTATGCAGTGGCTCTCTGTATCCATGGGTTTTATCTACACGGTTTCTACATCTAGGGATTGACCAACTGCAGATAAAAAGTATGAGGGACTTGAGCATCTGCAGATTTTGGTATCTGTGGGGACGGCCTGGAACAAGCCCCTCATGGATACCAAGGGATGGTTATAATTGAAATTTGATAAAAGAATAGAACTGAAATGTTCTCACACAAAAAAGAAAAAAGAATAATATAAGAGGTGATAAATGTGTTCATTAACTAGATGGGGGAATCCTTTCACAATATCAAATTACTATGATGTACTCTTAAATATCTTACCATTTTACATGTCAGTTATGCCTCAATAAAGCTGAATTTTAAAGAAACTCTTAATCATACATGCAAAGTTCCTTTGTTGTGTCAGGTAGGCACAGGTTCCAGGGATGAGGATGTGAGCATTCTTCAGCCTACTGTAAATGGCTTCCCTCACTTTAGTCTGTTTAATTGTTTTTAATTTTCAACATTTTTTGCTATGCAAAAGTGGGTAAGATACTTTTGAAAGACTTTCCCAATCACTCATTCATTTACTCAATAGTTATTAGATACCTCGTTTGCAAGAGAGGAAAGAATCAATAATCTGTGTAAATGACATTCCCCCTGATGTTCAGTTTATATCCCAAACTAGACCACTGTGCTGATGCATGTTAGACATTGAGATATAATGATAAGCAAAATGACAAATCCTTGCCCTTACTCATCAAACACCTGTGGAGGTCTAGGATGGTGTCTGGACACATGAATGTTCTAAAGCTCCCCAGGTTATGTTGATGTGCACTGAAATGTGAGGACCACTGAAGCCCTCCCATCTGGCACCACCTAGACCCACTAAATTAGGATTTCCATGGGAGGGGCGTGAAGCTAGGGGCCACTATATTTCAAAAATCTTCCTTGTATGATTCTGATGTACACAAAACCTTGGGTTTGCCAGCTCGAGACATAATGGTCCACAAATTGGTGCCTGGAGGGGATAGGATATGTGAAGTGATGTTTGACAAGTTAGAGAAGAGAAAAGTACTCAGGTGTTTATGGGAAGCCAGAGGAGGTACCTATCCTCCAAGATGGGGATGACAAGAGGTCACATAAGAAAAAAAAAAAAAATCCCCTTTCCTTCACTAGGAAGTATGTCTAGGGCACAAAGCTAGACTTCAGAGACCTATGAATCCACTGGTGAGTGAGGACTCTTTGGTATTTCTAATAGTTTGAGGGACCATTGGGAAGGCATCTCCAAGCCAGCTGGAATTTGTCTTCAGGGGGTTAAAGAGAGACATGTCAGGTGAGGCTGTTTACACCTATCCAGGCTATAAAGAATTAAGAAATAATTTTTAGCAAAATATTAGACAGAAAATGAAATAGGAAGATGAAAAGTCTACTTACCACCATTAGGGGCAAAATCACCTCTGAGAAGCACCTTAGGGCAAGAGTCAGGGCACGAGGATGAAAACAGGATTCCTTCCAAAGTCCCAGCTGGGAGGACACCCACACTGGGGGACAGAGGCAGCTGTGGGCTCAGGGCCCTGAGCAAAAGCAAAACCCTCTTGAGGCCATGAGTAGGAAGAGTCTTAACTGGTACCAAGGAGGAGCCAAAGGCCAGAGCTCTGTTCTGCACAGAAGGACTGTCTGTGCTTCAGTTCCAATCCCTTCGGCCAGGTGAGAAAGTCCAGGGTTCCAGGGGTCCAGTGAATGTCGGCTTACTGGCTGCATGGGGAGTGCCATGTTGTTTGTCATCAAAACAACTTTGTGATGGCAAGACACTGAAATAATAGGGAAATATCGCCCATAAAACCATCTATCTCATCTAACAACTTAATAAAGTCTTCAAGAATGGCTTTTTACCCATTGATTTTTAGAGAGAGTAGAAGAAAAGGGGAGAGAGAGAAACACTGATGTAAGAGAGACACATCGATTGGTTGCCTCCTGCATGCGCCTCGACTGGCACTGAGGATCGAGCCTGCAACCAAGGAATGTGCCCTTGACTAGAATCGAACCCTCGACCCTTCAGTCCACAGGATGACACTCTAACTACTAAGTAAAACTGGCTAGGGAAAGAATGGCTTTTTTGAGGACCAACATTCTTATAGATATCAAACTCATATTCTGATTTAGAAATTAGTTATTTCTTTAAAATATTACACTTTCTACATCTAATCTTAAGTTTCAAATAATAGATAAATATTAGAACATGGATAAACATGTAAAATAAAACTCAGCACAAAAAAACACAGTTTCATTAGAAAATAATCTTAATTCCTGCCACATTATGTAATTGACTATTCTGTATGGAGGTTTTCTCTAGTTCTCCACAGGCAGGTGATGCATTTCAGTGTGCAGCCACTGGGGGCCCCAGTCCACTGTGCTCCCTGGAGTCAGATAGGCCACCAAAGATGGATTAACATTGATTTAAGCAGTAACATGTTACAGATATTAAGATGGTCCAGTTTGCTATTATTAAAAACTAGAGGCCTGATGCACAAAATTTGTGCAAGAGTAGGCCTTCCTTTCCCCGGCTGCCAGCATCAGCTTTCCTCTGGCATCCGGGACCCAGGCTTCCTTTGCAGCCCCAGCATCGTCTGGAAGGTCATCCGCAAGGACGTCTGGAAGGATGTTTGGTCTAATTAGCATATTACCCTTTTATTATTATAGATGTTGAAAAATATCTTTGTAGGTAAACTGATTATCTTTTCACATCTCAGAATATAATTTTCACTTTGTTTTTTATTGAATTTATTGGGGTGACATTGGTTAATAAAATTATATAGAATTCATGTATACAATTCTGCAATACATCATCTGTATATTGTATTGTGTATTTACCTCTTTCCATTATTATTTATACCCCCTTTACCTCTTCTAACTCCCTCACCCCCACTTCACTCTGGCAATTACCACACTGCTGTCTGTGTCCATGAGTCTTTCTTTTTTTCTTTACTTAATCCCTTCCCTTCTCACCCAGCCCTAACCCCTCTGACTAGCTGTTAAGATTAAATTTCTAGAAGTATAAAAGTTAGAAAAGATTATGTATATTAGATAAATATTAAAAATTTGCCCTACAGAGAGGATGAGTCAATTTATACTTCTGTCAACAGTATGGAAGAGGGAATGTTTCCTACCACCTCACCAATACTGGATAGGATCATTTAAAAGTCATGGGGGACAATAAAAAATAAAATAAATAAAAAGTTTTTAGTGTGAAAAAAAGTCATGGGGAAGTAAAGTACAGCATAGAAAAATAGAGTCAATAATATTGCAAACACTATGTATGGTGTGAGGAGGGTACCAGACTTACCAGGGGATCACTTTGTAAATTATATAAATGTCTAACCACTATGCTGTACATCTGAAATTAATATAACATTGAATGTCAACTATAATTGAAAAATTAAAATTAAAAAGTCATTGTCCATTCGAGAAGCAAAAAATGCTATATCATCTTAAATTATTCCTTTCATTACGCATTAGATGCATCATCTTATTTTTTGTCCATTTATGTATTTTCTTTATGAATTTTCTATTCATAATGTCCTATGCCTATTATTCTTGCAGAAGTATTAATCTTTTACTTATTGATTGATATTTATTGATATATAATATTTTTTATTGTATAATAAATATGAAGATTATAATATATTCTTAGTTTATTATGTAGATTTTATATATATATAATAATACAAGAGCACAATAGGTAATAATATAATAGATAAAAGTATAATATGTCTTGGTCTGCCTTAAATGTTGCAAATATTGATAAGCTTAGTTCTATTGGTTAAGTTCATTGGCATTTATATTCTTCAAAATTAGTGTTAAAAGGAGCATAAAAGGGGACCTTGATGGGAGAGAGACAATATGATACCTAATAAAGTACAAATTCTTATGAAGATGAATGACAAGATATTACTTCTGGAATTCATATGGTTCATTTTTCTTGATATTTAGGAAGAAATACATTCCTTCCTCTTCACCTGCCATAGAAGAAAAAAAGATTTACTTGTTGCTTTGAAAGATTATGACACGCTTTCCCTTCATTTGCACACATAACAGACAAGAGATAGAAGAAAATTAAGTCCTTAAGTTATACAAATTGTTCATCTGATCCAGTGACATAATTTTGTTTTAATTTTTCTTTTAAAGTCCAAATAGGTTTGTGATTACTTTTGCACCTTTATTTTTTCTAGATGTTATTTATTCTTTTTAAAAAAATATATATATATATTTTTATTGATTTCAGAGAGAGGAAGGGAGAGGGAAAGAGATAGAAACATGGATTAGCTGCTTCCTGCACACCTCTACTGGGAATCTAGGCTGCAACCCTGGTATGTGCCCTGAACTGAGGGAATCCAGCCAGTAACCTCTTGGTGCATGGGACAACGCTCAACCACTGAGACACACAGGCTAGACCAGATGTTATTTATTTTTGAATTTTCTGTCACCAATTACTGGCCAGAAGAAGCCTCAAAGGTGTTGGGATTTCAATAGGCAGCCTCTGTTATTTTCTTGCCTGAACTGGTTTGTATATAAGAATTGTTTTTGTAAACTGTTCCCTAGGATCTTGGGATTTACTTTTAAGTAAAGTTTTTATCTTTGTTATACACTCCCAGGATAACAGTAGTTAATTTTGTGCAACGTGGATCTTTTGGTTCAGCAACGTTTTTGCTAATTCCTGTTGATGTAAGAAACGTCCAAACCTATTGAGAATTTTTGAGTTTATTTGAGCAAAACTGACAACAACCTTGCAGAAGCAAAATTTTAACAGATTGGAAAAAAAGTAAGGAGGGTTACATGAAATCCATTGGTGGCAGATTAAGGAGAAATCCAAGGGTGGGGGGAATTTCTGGCATTAGGTAAAAAATAAAATGAAGAGACACAAACTTCCTTTACATTGGTGGGTCCAGGATAGCTAATAATTAACATTTACAGCACATAGAGATGGTATTGGGGAACAAGAAAACAATGAGAGGTTTTGTTGTCTTGTGCCCTGGGCGGGGGGGGCGGGGGCTGGAAAAGGAGATTACTTTGGTATTTCAAAGTTATGTTATCTTACAAGCAAAAAAGACAATAGGCAGGTTCACTTAAGATTGATTTTTGCCAAGAAAGCTACAGGCCTAGCGTGTGACTTCTGGCCATGACTCACTTTTAGTTAGGAATTTTTATGTTCAGATCATCTCAAGTGGTTATTTAGGTCTCTGAGTTTGTAAGGCCCACCAGGCAGGCCTCCCCCAAGCTTGTCAGGTTTAATATGTGGCCCCTTTCTTGTCCACATTACAAATCTCTTGCTTCTTTGGTGCAGAGTCAATGACACATTTGGAGTAATTTTATTTTTTTGATAGTCAACAAAATACCAATCATGTTTCATAGCTTTCATTTAACATGAGAAATTTACATGCTTCAATTATTTTTTTTTCATTTTTTTTTTCGCTTAAAGTATTACAAAGGGTATTACATAAGTGTCCTTTTTTTCCCCCCGCCCTTGACAAGCCCCTGCCCTCCCTTACCCCCCAGTGTCTTATGTCCATTAGTTATGGTTATATGGGTGCATACAAGTCCTTCGGTTGATCTCTTACTCCCCTCCCTCCTGTCCCCCAACCCTCCCTGGCCTTCCCACTGCAGTCTGACAATCAGTTTGAGGCAGCTCTGCCACTGTATTTATTATTGTTCAAAAGTTTGTAATGGTCTTAATTATCCATGAAAGAGTGAGATCATGTGGTATTTTTCCTTCATTGACTGGCTTGTTTCACTTAGCATAATGCTCTCCAGTTCCATCCATGCTGTTGCAAATGGTAGGAGTTCCTTCTTTTTAACAGCAGCATAGTATTCCATCATGTAGATGTACCACAGTTTTCTAATCCATTCATCTACTGATGGGCACTTAGGCTGTTTCCAGATCTTAGCTATGGTGAATTGTGCTGCTATGAACATCTGGGTACATATATCCTTTCTGATTGGTGTTTCTGGTTTCTTGGGATATATTCCTAGAAGTGGGATCACAGGGTCAAATGGGAGTTCCATTTCCAATTTTTTGAGGAACCTCCATACTGCCTTCCATAGTGGCTGCACCAGTCTGCATTCCCACCATGCTTCAATTATTATGACAACTTAATTTAACATATATTTGAGGTATTTTAGCACATTTCTTCCACAGTCAATATATTATCTTTATCACTTTCCTTACTTTGTTGTGCTTGTTGTCTCCCCGCCCCCACCCCTCTCCCCACCCCCATACTCTGGATTATTTATGTCAGACTTAATACCTTGAATTCAAGTTTACATTATTCAACAATGACTCACATGAGGTGAAGGACTGCCCAGTGAATGTTCATTGGTTAGTCTTGCTATTCTGAATGATCACAGACCAGCAGGGCCCCCGTTGCCCTGAGCAAGTCACTTCACCCTTGTGAAACATAGAAAAACAGATTGAAAGCATGAAGTGTGTATTCCTCTTTCCAGAAATTCGGGTCCTTGGGGAAGATGTGGGGGAACATGCTGTTCTTGGATGCAGAACTCATATGTTGTTGATGTTCATGCAGTACATGGGGAAATAGAGCTCCCATCATATTAAACTTCTCTGTGCTTGTCAATACACCTATGACAATCAAATTTATGAAAAATGTCCACTATGTGTCATGATGCCTTATTTTGCAACTATTCTTATTTCTCTTTTATTTCTTTTATATTAGCTTTGCCTTCTCATCCAGGAAAGTTAAAGGATGTTTTTTTCTCTGATATTTGAACTTTCAGATGACTATTGGTATCATCCTTCATCTATTATAATCTTCTTCATAATAAGAATAATAGTTGATTAAAAACTTGAATCCATTTTTAATGCAATCAGAATAACTTGGGGAAAAGGGAAAGCCTATATATAGTACAGAATGAAAAGTTAGGCTTATCATTTATACAATAGTCACCTGTAAGTTCCCCAGAGAAATCTCAGCTCACATATCCTGTGTGCTTAACAGCAGGAGGTGGGAAGTAAACCACGGGGGAAGATTGTGTGCCAGGAACATTCCTTAATGGGAATCTGACTCACAGTCCAACTTGCCCACTTGCCTAGAATTGGCCAATTATCGTGAGTAGATCTGGGCCAAGCTTCCACTTCAAATCAGAGCAGAGGGGCCTTGTCTTCTAGAGTGAAGACTCTGATCTAGAGAATGAAAAAGGAAATGTGATCTTTCACAGCACCCAGGCCATTTACTGGCCAAATAGGCACTTTACTTGCAAAGAGCTGAGTGCTCCAGAAGGACCTGCCTTTCCAGACACCTCTCTCAGAGGCCGGACACAGGGCTGCTATCCACCTACATGGAGCACCTGGAACTCCTAAGGGAGAGTCACTTCTTGGCCCCAGAGTATGAATGCTCTATGCCTTTCAAAGATTATAACACTAATGACATCAGCTGCCTGGGTAGCATGGAAGATTTTGCTCCCATCCTTCCTTCCGATTGAAATTAGCAAGTATTTTCCATCATTAGAATATTGGTTCATGAGAATCAGGACCTTATCTTCCGGTGTTCACTTTGAGTCCCCAGCTCTTATCACACTGCCTGTCAGAGAAAAGATGTCCAAGGAATATTGTAGACTCAGTGAATGTGGAATGAACTAATGAATGAATGAGATAATGCATTGGACATTTAGTGTATACCATCAAGAATATGCCTTCTGTGACTGATGTTATTAATTACAAGACAGCATTCTGTAAAGGGCACTGCTAACCTGTGTTTACCTCCTGTGGATGCTAAATCAGACTAATAGGTCTGGTCAGGTCCACCCATCCCAGGTATCCACTTGAGAGCACGCCTGAGGGAGTCTGAATTTGAGATTTATGACAAAGATAAAAGCCATTGATGAGGTTTTGTGACAATCCCACTCTCCTAATGAGAACAAGTTTCAGTATCTTAAACCCAGTCAAACATGAGAGATTATGAAGGGCCGACAATGGGTTTTTTAAAATTGGGTTTTAGTTCCTTTTCACTAACAAGCTGGTACCCAACTTACCCAAGGTGGCTCAAGTCTCATGTGGGTCCCATCTGTATATTTTTTGAGGGTTTCAAGTTGCTTTTGTCTTCCAAGCTCCCCTTCCTTGTATGATCACAGAGTCTTCAGTCTTTGTTAATTGGCTCTCATCGCACAGAAGTCCCATCTGTATGTTCTGAGCCGCCCATAGGGGTGCTGGAGGAAGAGAAGGATTTGGTTCTGGAGCCCTTTGCAAGGAGGCAGAAGGAATCTCTTCCTGCTTAGAGTCCTTCAGAGATTGCATTTTGCATTTGTCAAAACCTAGGCATCCCCTTTAAGCATCCCCCAGAGGAGAGCCTCTTGGGTCCTGGTGTTTATGCCTTCTACACCCAGAGCCCTTGCTTACACCATCATGTATTACTCAATTTAACCCCTATAATTACTCTGGAGCCAACAGTCATTACCCCATTTTTCAGAATTTGCTAAAGGCAAACTCCCTAGGTGTACCCCATAAAACATTAGTCAACCAGAGACTTCACTTTAAAAAAAGTTATTTTATGATCAAGCATGTTTGAAAAAAGATGCATAAATTTCCTTCCTGAATATCCCCAGTGCACATTAATCCTGAAGTAAAGACATTTATTTAAGTTTGTTGAACCCAGGGTTCCCTACACTGTGATCTCTCTGTTCCTATATAGCACCTTTGGAAATGCTGGTCTAAATAACAGAAGAATAGGGAAGAAGAAGAGGGAGGGGAGAGATGTAAATCTATGGCTTGCCACATAGTCTACCTTCTCTAACTAGTTCATTAATATGTATGTTTATCATAATATACACATTTATCACACTATACATAATGTACCCCACAGCATACCACAGTGCCTTCTTTCTTTTTACTGATTTATCAATAATAAGTTTATCTGAATATTTGAGTGGAATGCTGAAGGGAGAAACTATGAACCCAAGGAAAAAATATACAGGACCATTTTATGAGTAAGGGAGAATAGGGATAAACACACAGGACAGACAGGGATACGTCCAGGCTAAGTGCCTCAACAGTGACTTAGAATAAAGAGGGAAGTGTTGAGGAAGCACCCCAGCAGACTCCAGATTTCGGGCATCACCACTAATAATACCCTTCCCACTTACATGCACTCTATAGTTTGCAAAGCATCTATGAATGTACCATAAAATGGGATTCTCATAGCCAGCATGGCTGGTCAGATTCTGCTTTTATGAATGAGGAAAGAAGTTACCCAATGTCTATGCAGTTTGTATTCCAGTTAGGAGTTTAACCCAGATCTCATTATTATTTTAAATGCGGGGTCTTTCCAGGGCAAGGCTGTGTGATTGATGAGTAATGAGGCTAAAATGGATAAGGAATAAAATCTGGGGACAAATTAAGATGCGAGGAAAAGCATCTTAAGGTCACTCATTTCACAATTCCCCTGGAACTGGCCTCACATTGCCAGTCCATTTGGGGGGCCAACACAGAGCTGATAACCTAGTCTGACATAGGAAGCATATTCAGCTTTGCCCCTGAGAGGTGTTGCCCCATCTTTAGCTGAGGCTGATGAGATGTTTGGGAATGTTAAGAATTAAATGGGTTTGAAGTAAGGATTTTCATAGTTTCAAATCCCTCCCCACAGATCAGGCACAGGAGAATAGGAGAAATTGGAGAAGCTGGTGAGTCAAGGGTTAGGGTGACAGGAGGAGGGAGGATTTGAGATAATCCTGAGCTAAGAGGGAGAGGCAGCTTGGCAAGGGGTAAAATTAAGAGTCTATATATAAAAGGGGAAGAATTCTTCAAAAGAAGGAAAAGCAAGTGTTCAAACATCCCAGAAGAAACTTCAAGGGAGTCCTAATTAAATCATATCGATTGAATCATAAGTTATGTCCACAGTGATTATAATGCATTTCCTTCTCTCTACATCATTTCCTTAGAATTTTTTGTGTGTGCATTTTACTAAAGCACCAAGCATTGTGGTAAGATGAAAAAGCGGCTGGTCCCATTGTCCATTACGAGAAATGAAGCATAATCCCTGAACCTCACCCCAGAAGGAAAAGATTAGTGATGGAGGCCTTTCTGGTCTCCTGTCAGCTTTGTGCCATGCAATTACCCAAAATCATACTTTATCCCCCCAGAAAATGAAAGATGAGTTTCTAAAATCCCGGCTTCTGAAGTAGGAGTAAATCTTTCTCTTTGTTAATCATATCCAGATTTCTTCCCTCACTGCTGCAGAGCTCTAACTTCTTCGGGCAATTTCCCTCTAGGACTCACAGGACTAGGAATTTCCTGACCTTCCTCCAGGAGCCTGTGACTCAAGTTAGAATCTACACACCCTTCTGAGCATGGAGTATGTCTATTCATGCCTTTGCCCCAAGGAAAATGCTTCAGTGTTTTCCTCATCACCTGCAGGAGAAGGTCAGAATTTTTTAGCACAATGTGCAAGGTCTTCGGGATGTGTCCTCAATCTCCATGTCCAGTCTCAACTGTCAACTCCCCAGCTCTCGCTCCATACCTCAGACTCTCTGAGCTGTTTGCCTTCACCCTAACAGCTCGATCATGTTTTCTCCCACTTCCAAGGTTTGGCTTAACACCTTGCCCTAACCCGGAATGCTGTCACCATAAGCTCCCACCCCCTAAGTTCTTTGTTGGGCCACGTTCTTACAATCTAGAATTTAAGTGTCATTTCCAGAAGTTTTTCCTATATTCATCCCATAACCCCAATATGCCTTAGACAAACACCAGTGATTTACACAGCCATCCCACTGTCTATTACAATGGTCTGATTGTCTCCCTACTCTATTTATATCACACAATTATTTTTGAGTGCTTGCTGGATGTTGAATATTCAAAGCTGATCAAAACAAATATCCAGCTTATGTTGGAGAACACCAGTGATCAAATTATCACATAGAAAAATAAAAGCATTAAGTAAGAACTGTTAAGTAAAAGGAAAGGATTCTATGGATACCTAATATTATAGGCTAGGGAAGAATTCTTTGAGGAAATAATAACTGGGCTAAATTATAAACCATAAGTAAGAGTTAACTAAGTGAAGAAAGGAGGAAGCATTCCAAATAGCATGGTAAGTCCTGCCCTTATCTTAAAGCCCTGATAAACAGAGGCATGAAACCCATTTGTTGGGAGGTTGAAAGCATGATGAATGAAAGAGGGCTTTAATAAATAAATGTTCTATGAATCATCTCATGTCTCTGTATTATCAGCCAAAGAACTTAATCTGAAAGGCATTGACTCTTCCTACTGCCCTCGGATAAGGAGAGCTGTTTCAATAGTCAATCCCAAAGGACCACCTGCCACCAAAGGCTAGTCCAGAGGAAGTCGGTAAGAAAACAGCTTCTTGGAAGTGGAGACCAACAGTCTGCGGCCAAATTAGCTGAAACATAATGGCAATGTTGGGAAAGAGGAGAGGAAGTGGAGATGAAAGATGAGAGTAGGGATCATGCAAAGATAGTGCTGGACCTCGAAAAAGCAGCTGGTGACTTCTTTAGTTTGGTCGGAAGCCAGGCATAATTATTAAGAGTAAGAACTTATTCTAGAAATGGTGAGAGGAAACCCGAACCCTTGGACTCTGCAGAAGGAAAGTTTGTTTGTTTTCCCAGCCCAAAGTCTGTGTTTGTTCCCAAGTCTTAGGGCTATCTGTCCCTGTTAGGCCCTGAGGGACTGAGGGAGGAGTTGCCATGGAGAATGGGCCTGAGTGTTAGGAGACTAGCTGGGAACCAGTTCTATATGAAGATCTTCCTCCAAGGCCCACTTAGGGAACGCTTGTTTATATTTTTTACAATAAAAATGGTATTATTGTTACCCTAATTTCATTAAGTCATTTTCTCTTTCATTTTTTTTAATTCACTGTGTAGGGAGTTTAATAATTAATTTTCTTTTACTCTTAAACCTCTAAAGTGATGCCAGGAACAGATACACAACAGTTCCTCTTAGGAGGGAGAATGGCCTTCTAATCTGGAAAAGCATGAAAGAGTTGGTCTCCATCGATTTTTAGTCAGAGTCATTGTCAACCAACGTAATCATAGGCAGCTGTCCATGTCCAAGGCAGCTATTTGCTCAAATATGTGCTCTTTCCTGCTGCTCTGGATTCAAGTACTAACCTTCAAATCCGTACTTGGCTTTTAAAAGGGACCCTCCAATACCTTCCAGAAATAAGGGCATATAGGACTCATTGGCATATGCTATAAAGTGTCTCTGACTAGAACTCAGCCACTTGAAACCTCAACTTTATAAGAAAGGTTTACAAAAACAAAAATGAAAAAAGAGAACCAGGAAATAAAAGTCCCATGAGCAGCCAGAAGCCATAGAGTAAGTTTCATGAATGGAATTTTATACAGATTACTTGAACAAATGCATTTCCAGATTCTCACAGAAGCAAAATGAGGGTAAGAAAATAATACTATCTCTGAAGCTACGTGGCCCTCAGTCAAGTCCCATCCCTTCCACTGACCAACCACATGAATTTTGGTAAGAGGCAGCTCCCAGGCCCTTGTTCTCTATCCATAAATGGGCAAGGTGAAACTTAGCTTAAATGATTGCTGGTGTGATTAGAAATGAGAAAATCTGACCTCAAAGTTAATTCTGACCTATTTAGCTTTATTTCCAACACCAATACAGCAGGCTTTCTCCTCTGGGCTTCCCCAAGTCCACCACTGAGTCAGCCAAGAATTCAGAGCAGGAAGAAGTTTCCCTAGATGGTGGTGGTGAGAAATGACCCCTGGTCAGCTGACATCAAAGAAAAAGCTGACACTAGAACTCAAATGATACATCTTTCTGGAGTCTCTAGGCCAAGATTGGGATAAAATAGTCCTACCCTCCTCCATAAGCCTGAGAGCAATGTAAAAACTTGGCAAAATAAGACTAGTTCGATATGACAATCCCCACCCCCAAAAGTTTTCAATTTATCCAGAATATTGTAGTTAAGTAGTCAGGAAGAAAGATTTTAAGAAACATTTTTATCTATGATTCTTCAAGTCTCATTCATTCAACATCCACTAAATCTTTATTGAGCACCTGTCATGGTTCCAGGCACTGTTCTATACTTGGAATACATCACTTAGCAAAACAGACAAAAATCTCTGTCTTTGGGGATCTTAAGTTTTTGCAGATATAAACAGGTAATAACCAATGAATACAGCAAATAAGTAAGCAATACACTTATGTTAAAAGGTGTTAAGAGTGTTGAGGAAATATAGGGCAAGGATGATGGAAGTCAGGAGAGATAGGAAAGGGAAGGGACAGATTATGATTTTAAATAGAGTAGTTAGGGAAGACTCCAAAAAGTTTTGTACTAAAAGAGAAACCCCTTTGATGTTTGAAAAACACAAAAGGAGCCTGGTTCTGGAAAAGCTAAAAATAAATAAAGTACAACTCTTTTAATGATATTGAATTCCTAAATTGAAATTTAGCCTTATATCTCACTGCCCAAATAGATTTAAATTTTTTAGAATGAGCTCAGATGTATCCCACACTGTACCTATGATATCAACAAATATTTACAAGCTCAATCTATTTTGATGAATGGATAAATGAAGCATTCTCTTCTGAGAAATCATAGCTTAATTCACTCTAACAAATTGAACTATTATCTTCTAAGTGGTTTGTTTGGTTATATTGTTCTCTAAAACCTCATTCTCCCTGTTTTTCTCCCTGGTGAACTTCCCAGGAAAGAACATCTATTTTAGCCAATATAGCACTTTTCACTATAAAATTCTACTCTTAGGCAGCATCATATCAAGTTATCTCATTGCAGAATTTCCTTATGATTCCTTTTTATTGTGATAAAGACCGGAGGACCAGTCTACTGTGGTCAGGGTTGGAGGGTCCCTGACAAGCAAGAAGAATTAAACTACAGACTGAGCCTCTCAAGACAGATTTTTTAGAAGGAGGCTATAAGAAGGGCAGCCACATATCATTTACAAACCAGCAGATATAAGTAGTTTCAAGGGTTAAAGTTATTAGATTTGCTGTATGAATCTCTACTTTTTAAAACTTTTATTTTTCAATGAAGCTTATATTAATTGCCAAATGCTTTTTCTGTATCTATGGATATGATCATGAGAGTTTTTAAAAAAATGTTTATTTTATTTTATTTTAGAGAGAAAGGAAAGGAGAGGGAGGGAGAAAAGAGAACTGAGAAAGAGAGAGAGAGAGAGAAAGAGAGAAACATTGATATGAGAAACACCAACTGGTTGCCTCCTATACTCACCCCAATTGGGGATTGAACCTGCAACCTGGGTATGTGCCCTGATCAGGAATCAAACTGGTGCACAAAGCGACACTCAACCAACAGCCATACTGGCCAGGGCTCATGTGATTTTTTTAAACCTTTTCTTTCCAAGTCCTCCATTCTTTTAAAAAAATAAAATAAATATTTTTTATTGACTTCAGAGAGAGAAAGGGAAAGGGAGAGGGAGTGAGAGAAACATCAATGATGAGAGAGAATCATTGATTGGCTGCCTCCTGCACACTCCCTACTGGGGATTGAGCCCTCAACCCAGGCATGTGCCCTGAGCAGAAATCAAACCCTAACTTCCTGGTTCTTGAGTAAACATTCAACCACTGCACCACACCAGCCAGACGATCATGTGATTTTTATTCTTCATTTTGTTTATGTGATGTATCACATGTATTGATTTGCAAATATTGTACCAGCTTTCATCCCCAGAATAAATCCAACTTAGTCATGGTGAATGATCTTTTTAATGTATTGCTGGATCTAATTTGCTAATATTTTTTTGTGGATTTTAGCAACTATTTTCATCAGGGATATTGGCCTGTAATTCTCTTTCTTTGTAGTGTGTCTTTATCTGGTTTTGAAATTAGGATGATGCTGGCCTCATAAAAAAAGCTTGGAAGTCTCCCTCTTGGATTTTTTGGAATAGTTTGAGGAGGATAGATATGAGTTCTTTTTTGAATATTTGGTAAAAGTCACCTATGTTAGCATCTGGTCCAGGGCTTTTGTTTGCTGGGAGTTTTCTTTTATTACTGCTTCCATTTCATTAGTTGTTTTCTGTCCATTCAAGTTTTCTGATTCTTCCTAGTTGAGTTTAGGAAGATTGTATATTTATAGGAATTTATCTATTTCACTCAGGTTGTCCAGCTTGTTGGAATATAGTTGTTCATAATATTTTCTTACAATTCTTTGTATTTCTGTGATGTCAGTTGTTTCTTTATGTCTTTCAATTTTTTATTTTATTTATTTGGGTCCTCTCTCTTTGTTTCTTAATGAGTCTGGCTAGTGGCTCATCAATCTTGTTTATCTTTTCAAAGAACCAGCTGTTGGTTTCATTGATCTTTTGTATTATTATTTTATGTCATTTATTATTTCTGATCTTTATTGTTTCCTTCCTTCTACCTACTCTGGGATTTTCTTGTTGTTATCTTTCTAGTTCTTTTAGTTGTAGAGTTAGATCATTTATTTGATATTTTTTTATTTTTTGAGGTAGGCCTGTAATGCTATGAATTTCCCTCTCAGGACTGCTTTTGTTGTTTCCCAAAGATTTGGGGTTGTTTTGTGTTCATTTTCATTTGTTTCTAGGAAGCTTTTTATTTCTTCCTTGACCCATGTATTTGAATGTTTTTGAGTGCTTTTATGGTAGTTGATTTCTAGTTTCATGACATTTTGATCTGAGAAGATGTTTGATATGATTTAAATCTTCTTGAATTTGCAAAGGCTTATTTTGTGTCCTAACAGATGATCTACCTTTGAAAATGTTCCATGTGCACTTGAGAAGAATGTATATTCTGCAGCTTTGGGATGAAATGTTCTGTAATTATCAATTAAATCAATCTCATCTGGTATGTTGTGATCTGGTATTTCCTTGTTAAATTTTTTGTCTGGAAGATCTATCCAGTGATATAAGTGGGGTGTTAAAATCCCCTACTTTGTATTGCTATCAATCTCTCTCTTAAAATCCTCCAAGAGTTTTTAGAAAATATATTTTAGTACTTCTAAATTGGGTACATATATGTTTACCAGGGTTATATCCTCTTGTTGGATCTATCCCTTTAGAATTATAAAGTGATCTTGTCTCTTTTATGAACTTTGTTTTGAAGTCAATTTTGTCACACATAAGTATTGCTAACCCAGCTTTTTTTCCCCCCATGCCTTTACTTTCATCCTGTGTGAGTCTTTTGTTCTAAGGTGGGTCTCTTATAGATATCATATTATGGATCATGTTTTCTTATTCAGCTACCCTATGTCCTTTGGTTGAAGCATTTAATGCATTTACATTAAGGTTATTATCGGTAGGTACCTATTTATTGCCATTTTTATTCTTTATGTCTATGTTCCTCTCCCTATTATATTTCTTCTTCTTATAGAAGTTTTTTTTTTTTAGCATTTCTTGCAATTCTGTTTTAATGATAATAAACTTCGTTAGCCTTTTTTTTGTCTGGAAGATCTTTATTTATTCTTTAATTTTGAATGATAGCCTTGCTGGGTAGAATAGTCTTGGAGATAGAGAGAAACATTGATATGAGGGGGAAACATTGATTAGCTGCCTCCCATATATACCTCAATGGGGCATTTAACCTGCAATATGGGTATGTATCCTGACCAGGAATAGAACCAGTGACCTTTTGGTGCATGGGACAACACCCAACCAATTGAGCCACACCGGCTAGGGCAACAGCCATAATTTTTCAAGTGCTTACAATGGGTCAGACATCATTCTGAATTTTTTTCAGATATGAATTCGTAAATTTCATACAACTCCACGAAATGTATGCTATCAATATCTACAGATTACAAAAGGGGAAACTGAGGCAAGAGATGTTCAGTGATTTGCCAGAGATCACACAACTCTAAGTGACAGAAATCCAAAGAAAACCAGAGAGGGTTGACTCTGGAATCCCAATGCCTGACCTATAATCTACCTTGCCTTTAAGATGGACCAAACACACTGCCTCTTTAAAACTTTTCTAGTTTTGTGATCCCTCTTCTGTTTAAATAACTGGTTCAGTGCTAGCCTCATACGTTTTCCTTACCATATGTATATGTACATTTACATACAGGTTCTTATTATACTATAAGTAATGAGTTTTATATTTATTATATATTGTATTAGCCACATTTTATACACATTTTATGTCTATTAGCAAAAGTAGGTTTACAATTGTTTGTATGGAAAATAGTGCAATAATTAATAAATATTACAAGAATAAACTGTGTTTTGTGTACTCACAACTATAAACCTACTTTGTCTCACCCTTTATGTACAAAATATTTATTCTGAGGGTCCAAAGGAAGAAGGAAAACTAAGGTACAGATATTGGCAGCTTTTTGGTGGAAATGAGCCATGACTGGTTCCCAGAGGAGGTGGCCACAAGGGTGTGGGGAAGAGATGAATGTGGCTGTCATGAAGACCGAGAACTTCTAAGCCTCATGGGTTTTTGGACACAACATGTGCTCTGGCCCAAACCACACACTAAGTCAAGCTTCTCAGATTCATCTCAGTGCCTTCTTTCTCTGCTCAGATTCCTGGCAACTGTTTCTAGCTAGTCGCTCCCAGGCCATCCTCCACAGCCCAGATCTGCTTCAGCAAATTTGGATTATCCCCCCAAACGGTGGCTCCCTTGGGCTCTCTCATCCTTCCTGCTTCCTCTGCTTTCTTTTTTCTGACAGCTCCTTTATTAACGGGGCCTGAAGGCTAAAATCAGTTTTGTTCTTTTTTAACAAAACAAACTACTTCCATGTTATTTTATTTCATTCCTGAATACTCCCATTTAAGGGGTGTTTTTTTGTTGTTGTTGTTTTCTGGGTGTTTTTTTGTTGTTGTTTTTTTGGTTATTGTTTGTTTAATGAAGTCCTGGCTGAAGGCACTGCCCCTGGAGTCTGGAATTTTCCTTCAGCCCCAGCCAGCCACGCCCTCTGCTTCCTGTGGACCTGTCCCAGAGGCCCTGCAGCTGGAGCAGCCCTGCCTGTCCCCATTCCCTGTTCGCCTCCCCCTCAGGCTCCTGCTCCACTGGCCTCTCTGAGAACAATGAATACTCAAATTCCCATGCTCCTCCCCAGATTCCCAGTCTCCTTGGAGAATATTTCCTATCTTTATCTTTCAGCATTTCATAGTTTAAAAATATATATATATATATTAGGGGAGGTGCAATTGATTTCTTTCAAAATGAAAACTCTCTGGGGAAGTCTACAAAATGAGCACTCCTATAACATGGTATTTGCCTAACCTTGTCCCTAATTATTTTTATTTTTTCCTTTAAGTACAAGGTACTATAACCAACACTGAAAACCCTAAAGATTCAAACATCATTTGGATTTCAATAGGCTTTAATTACGTTCCACAAAAGCAGGGCCTTTGTTCTGTATACTGGTATATCCCAAGTGCTTAACTTTCACTAGGCATGCAGGAAAACATTTTCTGAAGGGAGAAAAGGCTTCATTATTTAAGAACCATTACTAAAGACTAGGAAATACATGAGAGACTCGTTGAAACAGCTTGTTAAGTATAAACATTGAAATAATCTAATCTATACCAGTGTCTCTTCAACCTGTGGTCACACTGTGAATTTAAGTTATTTTAAGATTTGTCCCACTCTTTATTTTACTGAATTTCAAATAATCAAGGTATTCCAACAGAGAAAAAACCCACAAGAATACAAATTTTAAGGATGCTCATTTTGAATCTGAACATTAAATTATTTTTTAAAAATATTCCTATAGTGTGTTAACATAAACACATTCAAACCTGTAAAGAATTTTTGTGAGTTTTATTTGAGCCAATCTGTCAACAATTGCCGGGAAGCAGAATCTCAATGGATTGGGATAATGCTCTGGAGAATGGCGGGTTACATCTGTATTTATACATTGTAATCAAAGGAAGGGCCCTGACCAGTTTGGCTCAGTGGATAGAGGGTCGGCCTGCAGACTGAAGGGTCCCAGGTTCAATTCCAGTCAAGGGCACGTACCTTGGTTGCAGGCATATCCCCAGTAGTGGGTGTGCAGGAGTCAGCTGATGGATGTTTCTCTCTCCTTGTTGTTTCTAACTCTCTATCCCTCTCCCTTCCTCTCTGGAAAAAATCAATAAAATATAAATAAGTAAACAAAGGAAGGGACCTAGGTGGGTTACATGAAACCCACTGGTGATAGACCAGAGAGGCAGGAGAAAGCAAAGTGAGGAAACCCCAGGGATAGGATAAAAAGCAAAATGATAGACACTAAGTGGGTGCAGGAACAACTAACATGATAACAAGGAAGGAATCTGTGGTATCTGTCCTGGCGCCCAGGCACATTGGGTTGTGCCCAAGGGGTCCAGAAGAAGGGAAGTTACAAGTTACCCAGACATTTCTAGGGTATGTTATTATAGATGCAAAAAGACAGATAGGCTCAATTAAAGTAAGGCTGACCTTGTCAATGAAGATACTGGTCTAGGATGTAACTACCCACCATAACTGCTTTTAGTTAAAGTTTAATTTCAGACCATCCTTTGTGATTACTTTAGGTCTCTGAGTTTGCAAGACTGCCATGCAGGCCTCCCCTGAGCTTGTCAGGTCAGCATGTGGCCCCTTTCAACCACAAGTGCAAATGTTACCTGAATTTCCAAGATAAAGGCTTTTGTTGATGTTTAGGTAAAGTATATGTAGTAAAATATATTATTTGCTATCATTAATTTCAAGTCATTCCTGGATAGTTCTCTGGCAAGGAAGTCCTTCTCTTTCTTCTAGCAAATCCAATGTTTAAGCAAAAGGTCTGTTCTTATATTTATGGAGCCTGGGACGTAATAGATACTCAATATGTTTGTAGAGGGAATGGATTTATTGATATATTCCCATAGGGTTAATAGTACCATATTTCAAAGGCTAAGTTTGATCAAATGACCAGTGAGTGACATTGACATATGAACCCCATGGAGCTACGACCTATCTCTGGAACATGTTATTGTCCTATATTTTAAAAGAAGAACTAAAAAGTTCAGCCTAGTTTATCTTATTTTGCAGAAAATGGGGTTCTGAGAGATCTTCACTAACTTCATCAATCTTGGAAAGAGAAGAGGTTGTGGGTGAGATAAAGTAGACTAGAAAGTTCCCTGGGTTTCCTGGGTGTGGAATTGTATAGAATTAACAAACTTGTGTGGTCTTAAGACAGACACTGATATCTGGGGCAATGCTCAGGAATCTGTATTTTTAAGCATGTGGATTTGCTTGCAAAGGTAGCCAAAATCTTTCACCCTTCCCTATATCTACCTCACTTACAAGATGGCACTGCAGCTCCTCCCGTGAACAAGTGAAGTGTATCTCCCCACCTTGAATCTGGGCTGGTCTTTGGACTTGCTTGGACCAACAGAGCGTGGCAGAAGTGGCATTGGGCCAGTTCTAAGCCTAAGCCTCAAAAGGCCCTGCTTGTTTCCACTTGTTTTCTTGGACATGTTACCATAGGAGCAAGCCCATCTAATCCACTGGATTAATAGAGACATGTGGCCCCTGTCAGCCATCAGACATATGAGGGAGACCATGCAGATCTACCCAAGAACAAACTGCAGACACACAGTGAGCCTTGCCAAGATCAGTCAAGCCGAGCTGACTGGCAGCTTCACATCATCAGCCCACAGTTATAAGGAACTGAGCTTTGGGGTACCTAGTCAATGCACACCCTAACTAACCTCTATAGATATGCAAGCTTAGGAAACATTAGCCTGGAAGATATCTGCAACTTTCTTGGAATAAAGAGATAAGTCTGAATGCCAACCTCTATAAATCCCTTGGTATTTGGCTCTTCTGTCTCATTAATTGAACACAAATGAAAATACAATTAGTAAAAGCTTATATTGACTTTTAATAGCTTAAAAATCCACTGAAAGCTATAAAAATAACCATATTCCATGATCATCACAGTCTCTAAAAATGTATTTCAGTTTTTCTATCTCTAGAAATAAAGGACACAAATAATGTTTAAAGTACGTAATGATTCTTGTGTTAATTCTAGAGTAAGAAGCTATGGTATCAATGATTTTCAAGTTCACAATTTGGGAGCCTGGAAATAGATACTGAATTCTTTGTGGTTCTTTTTTTGTTTATTTTTTAAAGCAATGGACACATTCTGTACTCCTTCTAATCCCTTGCCTAATAACACTATGTTTTAATAGTAATGATTAATACCTATTGCTGATACATGCTCAAGATTAATGGCTTGATGACTGAACAGGAAGTCCTGTGTATGTCCACAGGCAAGTTCTCTTAGCTAGTTATTAATAACCAAAAAGTGAACTGTACTGAGTCACAGCAGCAAATGAAAGAGAATAAAAGCTTAGTTATATTGATCATTTTTAATTTGTCCTTAGGCAGCTAGCATGGATAAGGCAAGGCATTACAGGAAAATTATATAAAGTAAAAATACCAGGAGTCAAGTTGACTGAGTGATCTCACATTTCATTCTTCTTCGGAGGCTGATGAATAAGTTACAACATGATCCTAATGATCTGACAACAAGGAAAATGAACTAGTTTTTCAATTAACACATTGATTAAAGATTTCACAAGTGCTTTTATTCTCCTTTTACCAGCTAATTAGTTTTCTTATTGAATAAAAAATTAGCAGCCTGGCATAGTCTTGCCTATTACAATATTTTGCTTAGGCCTCTGATATTTTGAAACAATAATCAGAGAATAGCACCATGGAAGTGTTTCAAAAAATAACCCCCCTTTGAACAAATTTGCTTGACAGTAACAAAGCATATTAAGTTTTATCTAGCATAAAATAACTATAGAAGAGAGTCTTTATTTTTGAGAAATCCTTTATGAGCTAAAATAACCATATCTCAAGTGGAAGAAAACTGAGGGAATAAAAGAAATTCTGGCTGTGTGTAGCTTTGCGGGCTTCATGAAGCTCTGTTGTATGGCTGTGATAGTTTCCTTTGATCCCATCTAAGAAGTAGACAAGGTTTTTTTGTTGTTTGTTTTTTGGGTTTTTTTTTACAGCCATTGTATAGATGGCGAAAATAAAGTTCAGTGATATCAACTTCCTAATCACTGCACAGGTTGTACATGCTAGAATCAGTAATCAAGCACATTTAAAACAAATAGGAAACTTCCAGTTCAAAGTGGTGCATTAGACATACACATCGCCTACCTGTGCCTCCACTAATTTATTGCAGGGGACCAATAATATTAATTTAAAGATTAATATTAATTTTAATTCACAACTAAGAAGACAAAGGGGGCATCAGTAGATTTGAGGTTTCAATAAATTTATAGAAAAATGGAAAGCAGATGCAGGTATTGTGGATGATCCAAGTGGGAGAATTTGTGGTCAAGAATAGATAGATATGGACAAGCATCTGAGAAGGAAGGTGACCTGCCCTGATTTAAAGAACCACAGGCAGCCTTGAATTTGGGCATTCTAAGAACAACAGAGGGCCAGGGTGGATCATGAGGCTAAATATGGGACAGGGGACAATTTAATCTATGAAATGCATGTCAAATCATCCTTCACCCCAAGAGCGAATGCCCACGTAGACAGGCATTCACCCTTTCAGTAAGAATTCTTTTATTAAAAATTAAACAAAAAATTCAAGAGAACTAAAGCCCTCTTTGTTGGAAAGGTACCCCAAAGAAATGGTCTGTACATTTTAACATTAGGGTTTCCAAAGCGAAAGAGCTAAGATACCACACTTTCACCCTCAATTAGATAATAAACAAGCTTTCCCCTTCTTCATACAGCTGCTTTCCTTAGAAACACCTCTGGCATATTTGATTTTTTCTTTTTTTAATTGATTTCAAAGAAGAAGTGAGAGGGAGAGAGAGATAGAAACAATGATGAGAGAGAATCATTGATAGGCTGCCTCCCACATGCCCCACACTGGGGATTGAGCACACAACCCAGGCATGTGCCCTGATCTCCAGGTTCTTAGGTCAACACAACTGCTGAGCCACACCAGCTGGGCTTGACTTTTTAAGTACGCAAATATTTTTTAAAGTTGTTTTTTATATTTGGAAATTAAAACCTGAGTAACTTTCTTATTAAATTCTCTATCATCTTAGAGCTAATTTCCATTTATGTTTATCATTTCATATTAATTACAAGTTACATAATTTATAATTTTTCTGGCTTAAAAAAATATACAGTAATGTAACTTTTTAATAATGTGAATTAGTTACCAGACTGATTATCACAGCATTGAATATTGTAAGAAAAAAAGTGAAAATAAGTCAATATAGAAATGATAAAACAACTCACTTGCATGAAAAGAAATGCTCTGAGGCCAGTCAAATTTTTAAAATATGATTTATTTTCAAAAAATATGTCTATCATATATTATTGAAGAAAAAAATTTATAAAATATAGCATAAGGCATTATACAGTCCTATTTAAAAGTTATACTTAACTTTTGAGAAAAGTCAAGAAAGATATTTAACAAAATGGTAACTGTAATTGGTACTGGATGGTGAGCTTGTTATGCAAAGTTCATATTTTCTTTCTTTTTTCATGTTTTTAAATTTTCCTTATACATGTGTTATATTTAAATATTTTTATAGTTTTTTCCTTAGTTTTATAATTAACATAGTGTAAGTTCAAGTTTTTTTAAATGGTAAATGCTTTTAGTAAAAAGGTTTTGTCTGATGCACTTAGATTCTTCTCTGAAGACATGCACATACTAGCATATTACTATATCAATTTATTTCAACACTTCCCTATTGTTGCATATTTTTTGAATTATAATGGATGCTAAAAGGAAAATCTTTTTTTATTTATTTAAAATATATTTTTATTTGATTTCAGAGAGGCAGGGAGAGGGAGAGAGATAGAAAAATCAATGATGCCGAAACCGGTTTGGCTCAGTGGATGGAGCGTCGGCCTGCGGACTGAAGGGTCCCGGGTTTGATTCCAGTCAAGGGCATGTATCTGGGTTGCGGGCACATCCCCGGTGGGAGATGTGCAGGAGGCAGCTGATCGATGTTTCTCTCCCATCGATGTTTCTAACTCTCTATCTCTCTCCCTTCCTTTCTGTAAAAAACCAATAAAATATATTTTAAAAAAAAAAAGAAAAATCAATGATGAGAGAGTGTCGGTAAATGTTTCCTTCCACGTCCCACGTGGTTCAGGGTTCGGGATCTGGAAGAAGAGCTGCACACAAATGAAAGAGAAAAGACATGAGATAATTTGGGAATATTGGGGGCCAGGCAGGTAAGTCCAACTCAGGAGGAAGGACTTCCACTGGTGCTCAGGCCGTACCAACCTTTTATAGTCAGAGGTAAACAGGGCAGTGGTCACCATAGTTACACAGTTCTTGTGAGTTTCACTTGTTTTGACCATAGTTACACTTCCTGCACTTCCCTCAGCCCATTAGCTTCCCAGATAAGATCTAGGGAGTGTTATAAGGTCAAGCCTAATTATGCTAAGAGGACTGTGCCCTCTAAGCTGGGACTTGTTTGTGACTTTGCCAACAGGTCAGTCTGAGGCTCAACCCTATATCAGTTTCCCACAAGAGAGAACCATTGATTGGCTGCCTCCTGCAGGCTCTGTACTGGGGATCAAGCCCGCAACCCAGGCATTCATCCTTGGCCAGAATCGAACCCGAGACCTTTCAGTCCACAGGCCAATGCTCTATCCACTGAGCCAAACCAGGTAGGGCTTCTATAGCTTTTGAGAAAATCCTCTTTTCAGGAATCAATACTGCTAATGGGCAATCAGATGCATTAGAGGATGGAAAGGATGAAAGGAGCCTGGAGCACTCCTCCTTCTGTCCCTTAAGGCTTTGGCAATGGTCTTGGTATCTTGCTCACGGTAAAAATTTGATTTCTAGCTTCTGCAGCCAAAGGTTCAGCGACATGGATCATGGTAGGTGTTACCTCACTCTCAGACTTCAAGAAGATTCGCCGCGAAGCCTAGCAGCTCTTGGGATGCTACACCTCATCAGGAAGAAGCAGGTTCAACAATTGTTAGATGCAGTTGCTCAGTCTTCACCACCTTTTCTCAGAACTCAGATTCTCTGATGTCCTGAGAATAGACATCATATAGGCATGCCTCATTTTATCGGGCTTCACAGATGTTGCAATCTTACAAATTGAAGGCAAGACCCACCACCAGCAAAAGTATTATGATTCATTTGTGATACTCACTTCATTGTGGTGGTCTTGGAACTGACCTGCAATATCTGGGTATGCCTATAGTTAATAGGTGTATTAAAATATTCTTTTCTCTAGGTAATTCTAGTCACTATTCTGTGGCAGTTAAACTCCATATGTTTTATGGTGCCATTGGAATTTAAATTTTATGAGTTCTTTTTTTTTTATTATTGCTTAAAGTATTACAAAGGGTAGGAAAATCTTTATTCAAAATCTTTATCTTATTTCTGAGAATGTTTTCCTAGAAGGGAAATTACTAGTCTTAGAAATATGAATTTTATTAAAGTTCATGGTACATGTCACCACATTTTACATTTGCAAATATTCCTCCATCTCCAGTTTTTTCATAATATTATTTCTTAGATTTAACTCTGTCATATTTTTTATAGTTGTAAGATATGACTTTAAATTTAATTTTATCCCAAGGTATTTACTAGTAGTCAATATTCCCAACAGTATTGTTCAAAATCATTTCTTTATATTCAGTGCAATATCTATACATACACACTCAATTGGTTAAAGAACTACTTGCTTTTTTTTCTGGTGATTTCTTTACATTACCTTTTGGTGCTAAGAATGATACTGTTTTGATTATCAAAGTTTTGAAATGAGTTTTAATATCTAATATAATATGCTCCTTTTTAAAAAGTTTTAAAGCAATTCTTAAAGTATGAATTTTCTATTGCTGTGCCATAGGTTCAATTACTACAAATAGTGGCTTAAACCAACACAAATTTATTATGTCACAGTTTTTGTGGGTCAGGATTTCACCAGGCTGATGGGGTTTCCTATCTGAGGCTTGGAGTCCTCTGCCAAGCTCACTGGCTGTTACAGAATTCAATTCCTTGTAGTTGTATGATTCTATTTCCAATAGGAAAGAGCACAGACACTCCATGGTGTGACCTGGCAATAGAGAAATGCAAAAATCACCATTTAATACTTCTAGTCAACAACTTATAAAAAGCGAGTGTGAAGTGTCACCCAGACATTTTTGTACTTTCCAACATTTGAACATTTTTGCTACTTTCGAACATTTTTGCAAACTAATGAATGTAATGAGGTAGGCTGGGTGCTCTTAATTGTGCTGGACAAAGTTAAAAAAAAAGGAGGGCGGGGAATGAGTTCAGGGCCTCTAATTCCCAGCTCAGGTGCTGCTGGGAATGGATAAATGACCTGAAAGCTTCAGTACGTGCCCTGAAGGAGACCCTAATCTGCAACCTTAGGGCTGAGATTGCTGAGAATCAATGTTACAGTGGATTTATTATTTAAGATCTACTCAGTCACACTGGGAGGGTGCAGAAGACATAGCTTTCACCACCACTGTGAAAAATAAACTCATGGGCAAGCTCTGGCATCCTTGAAGAGTGTGGCGAACCCCCTTCTCTGTAGGCCAGACCTCACAGTGAGAGCTGTAGTCACTTCATTGGGAAACCTAAATGCAGTGGGAGTACAGTTGTCCCCCCTTATCCTCGGTTTCACTTCTCATGTTTTTGGTTGCCTGCAATCAACCTTAGTCTAAAAATGTTATATATACTCTGCTGGATTATTTCCAGTTTTTAGCTACAATGAGTTGTGCTGTTACAATCATTCTTGAACATGTGCTGTGAAGGACATATACCCATGGGGATTTTAAATGGAGTTTTTATTAAATCTATACATAACTTTGGCAAGAATTTAAAACTTACCTCCTTTGACCAGGATCATGATAGATGTCCCCATTTATGAAAAATTCAAGTTTCTTTCAGTAATGCCCATTGGCCCTGGCCAAAGAGATGGAAAGATGAGAGGAGCAAGTAAATGCAGAACTCTCTTTTTTACTTGCTAATGTTGCACCATCTCGGCAAAACATTGGTTTGAGCCATTTTACTTATATTCTGTTCTGAGAATAGGTATGATGCCTTTGCTTCATTCATTTTTCACAAGTGTTCATTGACCACAGTCATTAGCTTTCACAATACCATCCTTGGCTTTCATTCTTGATTATCTCTCGCTCATTCAACTTTTTTGTACATGACCTTTTAAAATGTTCACTCCCTGGAGAGTTCCCTGGGGGACAATTTGGGTTGTTTTAGAGACTTCCTTTTCTGCCTCATGCACTTTTTAAAATGCCCTTCCCTCTTGAGTCATACCCTTGTTTACAATCCTTTCTTCACATTAAAAACATTTATCTGCTTCAGTAAATTCTTGGGAATATGTCAGGTTCAAGAAGAGAGAAAATAATCTCTGCTTACTGATATGACAAGAGATGTACATGTACAGGTTGGGAAAGAATTATTGTGCACCATCTTGGGAGACTCACTACCATGGGAAACAAAAGAGAAGTACACACCCTAGGGATTCTTCTAAAACAAGTCAAATCATGCCACTTCTCCACTGAGGATCTTACAATGACCTACCAAGTGCTGCAAAGCCTGCTCCAACCCTTGAGCCTCTCTTGAGTCCAAGTTCTTGCACTCTGTCCCTGAATCATTGCATTCCAGACCCACCGGTCTCCTAGCTGTTTCCCGAACTCCCCAAGCACTTTCTTATCTCAAGGACTTTGCCTTTGCTCTCTGGTCTGGAATGAGAAGCATTCTCCAGTTATCCAAAAGATTCCTTTCCTCACTTCTTTTAGCTCTCTGATCAAAAGTCAGGGAAGCTTGTCATGACTGTCCTCCATAAAATAGCAGCCTCCATTTTCTCACTACTATGGACTACATCATGCCTCCTCCCAATATGACTGCACTTGGAAAAGGAAATAACTAACGTTGAATGAGGTTACTAGTACAAGGATGAGGATCCACTCTGATGATTTGTAAGCACTCTCTCTTTTTCTGCCGTGTGAGGACAAGAAGGCAGCTGTTTACAAGTCAGAAAGAGAACACTCACCAGGAATGGAATCAGCCAATACCCTGATCTTTAAATTTCCAGCCTCCAGACTGTGAAAAATAAAAGTCTGTTGTTTAAGCAACTGAGTCTGTGGTATTTGTATGGCAGCTGAAGCTGACTAAGACACCCACCAGCACCCTCTGCCCACCTACCCTGTCTGTAGTCTCTCCCCACCGAACTACATGCTCCTAGAGGAGAATCTTTGTCTTTTATAAACTTGGTCTGTTGCCCTCTTTCTGATACCTAAAGAGGGCTGCATAAAGAGCCTACTGATAAATATTTGCTGAAAATTTTGAATGAATGGATAAATAGGGAATTCTTTAGCATTAATAAGGGTAGAAGCAGCATTGTTTTTCACCAGCTAAAAGTATAAAATTTCTCCCTTTTCCCAGCAAAGACAGCAGATGTTTTCAAAAGATAGCACAGATGCAATACTGCAGGGATAACACGTTATTTAAACCCTATGAGAACAGAGGGGAGCAGGAAGTAAAAAGTGGGATGATGCTAGGTGATTTTGGACAGTGCACAGCCTAAAATCTCTAAGGTGGACAAATTTCATTTTCACACCTGTTCGTAAACGTGCACGTAGTTGAGTGCAGTATTTGAGTGCCGTTTACCTACAGGAACCTGTTAGTGCAGCATAGGTTAGTAGATCAGTCTGTCCACTGGGAAAAGTGACTCACTTCATTACAGACCCACCATGTGTGTTTTGAGTCTGTGGCAACACCACAGGTATATCTCAGAGCATCTTCTAAGAGCTCTGGGGATTTGTTTCCATAGCAGGCTTGCTGTTGGTGCCCACTGAGACACAGTGTAATGAGTCTGTGCCAGAATAGTTTAATGCCAGAACATTAACCCTTTCCGGGAGATCATCACTAACCCAGTCACAGAAAAGGAGAAGTCTGCAGCAAGCTCTGGGACAGACTGGGAAGCAGCGTAACACCTGTTCCTTGGGCGTTGTGAGCACTTCACTTGTTTGTGACATTTCTTAAGTGCAGACTACTCGGTCTTTCTGGCTGAAAAAAGCAGCTGATGGTGCAGCCTGGTTTACCGACCTGGAAACTGATACTGAATTAATTGCTTAAGGTTGGGTCACAGAAGGAATTAAAGAGAAATCAAGTGGAGGAGTTGAGGAATCAAACTAATGGTCTGGTTTTTAATGCCAATTCCACAGCGAGAACATAAAAGCTACCATCTAAGAGGTCATATTTAAGGGACACTTTTCTAGCTTCCAAACCAGAACATCCAGCTCAGTTTCTCTCTTATTAAACCATTCCTCTGAAAATGCATCCCCGGAAGAAATGTGAGAAATCAGGTCCACAAAAATGAATTTGCCAGGCACCCTGAATTAGTTTCCTAGGGGGAAC
The DNA here is from genome assembly GCF_028538775.1 of Myotis yumanensis. NCBI lineage: Eukaryota > Metazoa > Chordata > Mammalia > Chiroptera > Vespertilionidae > Myotis > Myotis yumanensis. The sequence goes on along the minus strand of NW_027223759.1, from coordinate 25,671,205 downwards.
ATAACAAATTACCATGAACTTGGTGGCTTAAAACACAGAAATCTATTCACTCATATTTCTGGAGGTCAGAGATCTAAAATCAAGCCTTTGACAAAGTGGATTCCTTCTGGGGACTCTGAGGGTGGGCCCCTTCTATTCTCTCCTAGCTCCTAGTGGCTCTGGCAGTCTTTGGTATTTCTTGGTTTATGGGCAAATCACTCCAATATCTGCCTCTGTCCTTGCATGCCTTTCCCCTCTTGCCTCTCTGTGTCTTCTTTTCTGACTGTTACAGGGTACCCATCATTGGATTCGTTGATATCACCTGGAAATTCTTATCTTACTTACAGGTGCAAAGACCCTTTTATTCCAAATAAGATCACATTCTAAGATTTCAGGGGTTAGAACTTAGACGTGTCTTTTGGGGACACTATTCAACCCACTACAACCTCTTAACCTACACTACCAGTAGGCTCCCAGCCTCATAGCCACAAATGTTTGCATTACTTGGTTTTTAAAGCACAGATAAGATGAATGGTATCGAGCTTTTTTAACCTATAATAACCCCTCCTTCTCTAAAGCCTTATTTCATTCTTTCTTTAAATCTCTCCTTCATTTATATCTTCTCAAACATATTTAATATTTTATAGATCACAGCTACTCCCTCCCCCAAACCCATTTGCTCCTCAGACATCTTCATTTTCATAATTCCATATCCAGTTACAGAATATGTTGAAAAGCATATGATCCTGACCCTGTGACTTACAACTTTGTCATGTCACTTTGAATGAGGTACGCACTGCCGCAGGGTTCAATCTCCTTATCTGTAAAACAGGGTTTGCCAGAAGAATTAAGGGCATGATATATAAACACTCAGTTCACTGCCTTGTTCATAGGTAGCAAAGACTCAGTCAATGCTAGCCAGTATTCTTCTTCTTCTTCTAGGGAACACATTTTGTCTGTGTGTTATTGAGTGCCTTATCTAGATATGGCACAGTAACAGTCATTGAGGGGAGGGTTTCTGAGTCCAGAGAAGAAACATCATCACCCTTAGAGAATTCACAAATGGATTGTTTTATATTCTGAAATTCTTAGAAGTAGAAGGCTCAGTAAAGCCCTTGAATCAGAACATAACCTGCGTGGATCATGCTCTTTCTATGTCTAAGAAGATGTGCACTATCATCATTACTGATGCTAGGTATTTATACTAATTTAAACCTCTTCCCTAGCCCTAGTTGGTGTGGCTCAGTTGGTTGGATCATGGCCCTGTGCACAGGTTCAATTCCTGATTAGAGAACATACCCAGGTTGTGGGGTTTGATCCCTTTGGGGTGTGCATACAGGAGGCAACCAATGGATGTTTGTCACATAGAATTTTTTCTCTCTCTCCCTCTTTTTTCCTCCCTCTAAAAAAAGAGAAAAGAAATGAGAAACAAATCAATAATAATAATAAAAGCTTACTAAATCTCTCCCCAAAAGAAATTACCTTTCAATAACAACTTTTTCTCTCCTGAAAACTTGCTTTCTGCAGCACTTTTCTGATAAGTCTTACCAAGTAATTGTCCATGTGATTACTAATCGTCAAACATCTAGTCACTTTTTAGCAATCTTTTATTAAGTTGTGGTGTTTTGATTTGCCCAGAAAATTCTATAGATCTAACCTCACCACAGCAAACTCCCTTTGAGCTGTTGCACTATCAGATGAAAAATCTCTACCTGTGACGCCCTTGGGTTCCCCTGGAACAGTGCAACTATTGGCCCAAATGATGCCACAGAAGCATTGTCAGGCTCCCCTGGTGTCTTCCAAATCATTAGACGAATCGGTAATGATCAGTCAAGTCTAGATGCCAAATACATTTCCCATTTCTCCGCCAATTTCATGAGCATAACAAATCTGCATATTGTTTGTAAAATAAAGCTCATGGATTGTAACCATGCATCATAAATCATGCTATTGATAGCCAATTACTCAGTTTCCTGATCTTACTAGATAGCAGAATGCCACTATTTCTAGGATCATTCTAACCACCACTATTTAAATCTTTTTTTCCTGTAGGAAGTTCCTTTGTACTTTTTTCTTTATTTTATTTTTCAATTAGTTTGCATTCGATATATTTTTGTATTAGTTTCAGGTGTACAGCACAATGGTAGACAATCATATACTTTACAAAGTGTTCCCCCTGATATTTCTAGTACCTGGTACCATATGTAGTTATTACAATATTATTGGCTATATTTCCTGTGATGTACTTTACATCCCCATGACAATTTTGTAACTACCAATGTGTACTTCTTGATCACTTCACCTTTTAACCCAGTCCCCCACACCACCCCTCCTCTGGCAACTATCAGTCTGTTCTTTGTATCTAAGAGTCTGTTTCTATTTTGTTTATTTGTTTTGTTCTTTAGATTCCACATATAAGTGAAATCATATGGCATTTGTCTTTCTCTGTCTGACTTATTTCACTTAGCATAATAACCTCAAGGTCCATCCAGGCTGTCACAAATGCTAAAATGTCATTCTTTTTTATGGCTGAGTAATATTCCAATATATATATATATCACCACTTTTTTATCCACTCAAGGTCCATCCAGGCTGTCACAAATGCTAAAATGTCATTCTTTTTTATGGCTGAGTAATATTCCAATATATATATATCACCACTTTTTTATCCACTCATCTATTGATTGGCACTTGGGTTGCTTCCATATCTTGGCTACTGTAAATAATGCTTCAGTGAGCATAGAGGTGCAAATATCTTTTGAATTAGTGTTTTGGGTTTCTTCAGATATATAACCAGGAGTGGAATCACTGCATCCTAAGGCAGTCCAATTTTTAATTTTTTGAGGACCCTCCATACTATTTTTTATAAATAGTCATAATAATTAAATCTTGACTCCTCTTTTAAGTTCTAGACAGAGGTTACACACTGAAATCCCATGTAACTAATTCAGACCCCAAATGAGTTTTGTTTTATAGGAAACTTGTTTGAGGAGTTTGGGAGGGAGTTTGCTTTTAGGAATCAAGTGCTTCCTGGTTCAACATGGTCCCCACCACTCTATTGCATTTTTATCCATTTACGTTATTGCCTAAAGGCATTTTAATTGGTGAGCCCTGAAGAAATGTAACAATGTCATTTTATGATATTCAGTAGTATTGGCTAACAGGTTCACTTAGAATTACTAATAACTCATAGTCTGGTAGGCACACCCATGCGGAGCTGCCTGGGCAATCCTGACGCATGGTTTTATATTTCACCCTTAGTCAGGCAGTTAATTGTCAGATTGTTTGATTCCAAGAACCACATGCTAAATTTCATTGAGTTACAGAATTTGGTATTTCCTAAGCTTTGCTATAAAAATACAAGAAACAATATGCTTGAAAATTTTCCTCAGCAAAATATTTATTTGTTAATTTAAAATTTTAAATAGAATCTAATCTGGCCCAGTAAATCTCAGAACAGAGTTTAAAGTGTTCCCAGAAGCTTGAGTTTATGTGGCAGAGCTAACACCAAACGAACATATCAGTCTTTCCCACATGGAAAGCTTTTCTACTCAAATAGGTAGGTGTTCCCCAGAATAAATGTTCCTTTGTCATATATACTGGGCCAACTCTCTAATAAATGTAGGTAAATATTTTTTTAATTAGGACATCTGGGTTGTTACTATGCTCCAAGAAGAGCAATAGCTCATGTTATTTCCCAAATTCATTTGTCTAGCAAAATCTTTGTGCACAGAACATCTGTTCACCAGTATTCCAAGGCACATTAAGAATGGCTGAGGCTGACTGGTGGGCAGAATTTGTGAGAAATGCTTAACACTTCCACATCATCCTGGTGATTAAGCCGCCACCACCACCACCACCACCACCACCACCACCACCCCCCCCCCCCAAAAAAACTATCAGACCTCTCTGTGACCTTGAGCAGGTTACAGAACTGCTGTGAATCAGTCTTTCTTCATTGAGAAAGTGACTACGTTAAGTGTTCTTCCAGTCTGAATAGGTTTGGCTTTCCCCCAAAGCTTTATAAAATCTTATGTGGCAATTTTCATTAAATTCCTAAATGGAAACAAAAAAAGGGGGTACTGCTCTGTAAAACAGTTCCTGGTCTTCCCAGGCCCACCTGATTTTGCACAAATACAATTAGAATTCCAAGGCCAAATGGTAATTTCTTTCCCAGAGACTCATTGCATTTTCCTTAAGTGTCATGTCAAGCCTTTGAGTGTTAAGATCACTGTGGCTGCTTCACCAATCCAAGGTTTTTTTTTAGGAAATTATTATCAGAACCCTGAGACAGTCTCATGTGGCTAGGGAAACCAGGAGAGGCTAACAAACTTTATTATTTGGTTTCTTAGTTGTGATAGAAGTAGGTGTGAAGTTAGACCCCCTTCCGTGTTTCCAGTTTATCCATGTGTTGAGTTTTCTCTCTTTATAATGGGGAACGAGGACGAATAAGGAGGTCATGGGCACACTCCTCTCCTTCTGAGTCTTCACTTCCTGGGGTTCAAATCTAATGACTCATTCTCAGGATTGGCTTAAGTGGTCTGGCAGCAACCCACTATTTTCAATAATAATTTGTCGTTTGATGGTTCAGGAATAAGTGGAAGTAGTTAGTACAAATCACAAATACAGAGCTTTGTCAAATGGTTCATGAACGGGTGAGAATTCCCACCTGCCCTCATAAATTATACTGTAGCATGATGAGCTCTGTTTTCCATATTTTACATGCTAAACAGATGTGTAACTGAAAAAGTATAGTCGCATTCAACCACCTGATTTGATGACATGGAAGGTCCTAATCACATCTGAATCCGTTGGTCTTCTTCAAATCTGTCCCATTAAAAATATCTCAGAGCCACTAATTTCATCTTTCTTTAATTTTTTATGCTCCCTTTGGGGCATAAATAATACTACTTTCTTAAAGTTTCAGCCAACCCCCACTAGATTCCCTAGTGTTAGACCTCACACATTATGATACATTTTGTAGATAATGAATGTAAACCCATTCTGTCTGTCTGACTTAGTAAATAACTTGACCTCTCAGATAATCTTAGATTTGACTGCTACAACTTGCCCAAATCTTGGTTGCTCTCCAGCCAGTGATTCTGCTGGAATGGTACTAATGAAGCTGGAGCTACAGATTCAGTTCCCCTGGGGACTAATTAGCTTCACACAGAGGAAAAAAAGTCTTCCAAATTTCCTTCACAGCCCCAAGCTATCTATTTTGGAAGTATACTCACTGGGGAAGGAAGGGTATTCTAATTCATTCTCCCCAAATCTACAGAATCTTTTTTCTTCTCAACTAAGTTTCTAGCAAGAGATGTTTTAGATTCATTAGCTCTGCCTCCTTATTTCAGAGTTATTTCCTAAATGTCTGGATTCCTCCCTCCTCCCAACACTCCATTAAAATAATTCCTGCTAAAACCACCAACAATCTGCTAACTGTCCTGAGTGAAGACTATTCAGGGCCAATCCATTTCTCCAGGGAGAAAAACAATGGCAAGCATGGTCCCGCTCATGGAAAATGAAGGAGCCTCAGTGGATGCTGTACTGCCAGACGTCCCCTCCGCCCCCAGCTGCTGGGATGGTTGGGGGCTGAAGGCTCTCAGCTGAATTGCTCTTTGGGAATCCCTGTCAGCTGAAGGAAGCCATCTCTCCCAAAGTCTTGTGCCTTTCTGGGAACAGCCAGCATCCAATAACTGGTTTTTAGGAGAGCAAGTATAAAGGTCCAGCCCCCTTATCTTAAATAAAGATAACCCTGAGGGGCCATCCTTGTTCTCAAGCTCCTTGTGGAACCTATTGAAACCTTTATTGCAACTGCCATGATATGACACCATCCCTTGATGAGGACCACATTGGACTCTTTTCACCATGGAAGGGACAGTGTTTGATTCTGACAGACATAGGAACACATTTTGAAGGATCTGGGTTTGACTTTCCTCTCCATTGGGCTTCAGCCAGCAGCACTATCTGAGAGTGTATAGAGCATTTGAACTACCGACATGGTTTCTATATAATGTTATGTTGGATCAAAGAACCACCTTAGAAGCTGCTGTCCTGATAGAGCAATGGGATACATATTTGAAGGTGCATTTAAGGTGCCAGCTTGGAGATGATACCCTGCAAGGATGCTGCGTCTCCACAACTAAGGAGGGATTCAGCATAAATCAGTGACCATTATATGGGGTTAGGTCCACAGAAGGTAGAATACATATAACCAGAATCAAGAGGTGGAAGTAGGAATAGTTCTATCCATCATGTCTGGTAATGTGCTTTTGGTATCAATAGCTGTAGTTTCTATGGACTTAAAGGTCCTAGTTCCCAGCAAGGAAACACTAGCTCCAAGAGGTAAGAAGTTAATTTTTAAGCTGCTAGGCTATACCCAGTCACTTCCATTTTCTTATGCCAAGGGACTAAGAAAGCCAAGCAAGTTGTCTCCAACATGGCAGGAGTGATTGATTCTGTTCATCAGGTGGAGATTAAGGCTACTGGAAAGGAAAGACTATGTTTAGCACCCATGTGATCCACTTGAACTTCTCTTGATACTCCCCCGTCCAATTTTGATAATGAGTGGATGAATATGGCAGCCATAGCCTGCGAAGGGCATATTGCCAGTGTTCAGAACCCTCATGGTTGAGGTTCTGGGTTATCTCACCAAGTAAACCACTGAAACCAGCAGAAATGACAGCTGAGGGTGAGATAAATGTAAACTCAGCAGATCACTTGCAGTTTTGAGACCAGCTACAGTAGTGGGGCCTGTCATTTATCCTACTAACCTTTTCTTATAAGTTTACCCAGGGAAAGAGATCAGCCAGGATCCTGGGGAGTTGTTCCCAGAAGGTATTATATGAAAAACTTGGATCCAAACAGTGTAAAGTGTAGAGAGTAGGGCGCCACCCAGATCCTTCCTCTCAATAGTAAAGCATGCATTCTTCCAGTTGCTGGGAGCGTTGACAACAGAAGTCTTTCAGATGAGTTTTCCTCCCAAAATTTCCCTATGTTAAGTAGAGCAACCTCACACAAGGTCATGCCTTCTTCTTATTAGCAGCCCCCATCCAGTGACTGGACAATCCTGGAAGGGTATAGAGAATCAGCCCCTTTGCATCAAGGCAGGGCAACTCTGAAAGACCTGACTGTCTCTGACTATATTTCTGAGGTTGGCAGATGCCCAGGTCGCCACAGGCTCTGGTTGCCTCTGGTTCCCTGGCTCCAGACTGCAAGCGTAACCCTTCCCTGAGATTCTCTGGCCATTCCAGAGAAGCCACAGGACATGAGATCTTTTCTGAACTCACGTAGGCAGCCTGAAAAAAAATTGAGTTAAATTAAAGCTACTTGGCGAAGCTAATTACATCATTAAAAACACTTCAAAATGCTTTCTGCAAATTGATGCACAAGCGATGGCTGTGTATTCCACAAACATTTATTATCTTCTCTGGTGTGCCAGGAATTTTTCTGGGTGCTAACTTGTGAGAGGTAAGAATGCCTCAGGAAAAGTAATGGTTGTTTTATAAAATGCACATTGACTGAGGTCCACATTCCTGCTCTAGACAAGAGCTTTGCTTATGGTATGTCAGGGTAGAGATGATCTGCTATGACTCTGTTCAGAGTTCTACCCTTTGACCCTTTATTTGGGGTATTGCAGCTCATACTGCAATCCATGAGGTTCTGAATGCCCTCTTTAGACAGGATGTCAGGGGCGAGCACTGTCTCCAGGAAACACTGACTTCAGAGACTGCATCCTTCCTGGTCCAGTTAGTCCATCCTCCTCCAAAATGCTTCCCAGCCCTAGCTGGTTTGGCTCAGTGGATAGAGCATCGGCCTGTGGACGAAAGGGTCCCAGGTTTGAGTCTGGTCAAGGGCACATACCTTGGTTGCAGGCTCCTCCCTGGCCCAGGCCCTGGTTGGGACTCATGCAGGAGGCAACCAATAGATGTGTTTCTCTCACATCAGTGTTTCTCTCTGTCTTTCTTCCACTCTCCCTAAGAATCAAATGAAAAATATCTTCAGGTGAGGATTAACAAATACCATCCCCCCCCCCCCCCCCCAAAAAAAAATGCTTCCCAGACTTTTTTGAGCTAAGTAATTCACTCAGTTATGGTACTATGGGCTGAATCACCCATGCTGACAAAACATTTCTATTATTACTTAACCGATTTGTTAAGTGTTATCTCCCCAGATAGTGGACGAGCACCTGGAAAGCCAGAAAAAGATCCTAACATTGTCCTAGCTCAGTAAATCTAACAGGTATTCAATAATTTGTTTAAATGAGTATTGAGTGAAATTCATCAACAGTTGGAAAAAGTGAATGAATCTTGACATTTCTCTCCTCAATGCCTGCAATGGATTCCCATCACACTCAGAGGAAAAGCCAAAGCTATTCTTGTGGCCACCAAGGCCCTCTGCGACCCAGCCTCCTGCCACCTCTAGGACCTCAGCTTCTCTCAGTCTTCCCCTCTAGCTCATGTCTCTGGCCTTCTTTGTTCCTTGAACACACCAAGCATTCCTCAAGACCTGGCAAGGGTTGTCAGATTCAGCAAACAAAATACACCAAGCCAAGTTCAGGTGGAATTTTAGATTAATTACTTTTTGGTAGTTTGAGTGTGCCCATGCAATGTTTGAGGCATACTTATACTAAACAATTTTTTAAATCTGAAATTTAGCTTAACCTGGCATCCTGTGTCTTACCTGGCAACACTTTGTGCTTCTCCCTCTGCATGGGTCATTCTGGCCCTAGGAGTCTACATGGCTCAGCTCTCACTTCCCTCTGATAGTGCCTCCTTAGAGAAGCTGCCCTTAGCACTGTCCAAAAGAGCACAACACCATCATCAACTCTGCCCCTCTCTGTCCCCATTCCCAGACTAATTCTAGCACTTATAATAACCTAGCAGAGTTTATTTTTATAGGCTATTGTCCATCTTCCCCCACTGGCATTGCAACCCCATGCGAGCAGGGACTTGTTTTATTTACTGATACATTCCTCATTCTTGGGACAGAGTCTGGCACAGGCTAGGCCCTTGGTAACTACTTGTTGAATAAATAGATTTATGGCTTAGGACTTGCTTTAAATTGTTGGTTCCTATAGAGACTATTTGTAGGTAAATATCCAAGTTTTAAATTTTAATATCACTCTCCTTCAGGAGTAATATCCCCTCTTATCCTCTGTTTCACCCACGATGACAAACTATCCCTTAAGAAAACACCTCAAACAAGAAGGGAATTTACCTTGACTCATAGGCTTCTTCTGTTAAGCTTTCCCCACCTTTGTTCCATGATGAATGCCAGCTTGAAGACAGAGATGTCATTTATTTAGAAGTTATAGAAAAACATTTAAGTTCTCAGCCTTTAATTGGCAGAAAGTATAACATCAGAAGTCCCACTGATACTTGAATAAGAGGATTTGTTTGACCTTGAGTTATTCCTGAGATGATGTGTGGGCCAATTTCTCTGTAATTGACAGTCTGGGGAAGGCAAAAATGGACATTAGTAATTGAGAGAATAACCAACGTTATTCCATTCCATGTTTCATTTTTCTATGTGTCCCTTGCCCAGGGATAGGGAGAGAAATTGGCCTCTGTTTTATTATGAAGTTCGGATAGAAAGGAAATTGTAGTTGTTGCACAAACCACCAGGTGAGGCAAACTCCTCTTATTCCTATTTCTCAAGCACTTGAAGGATGAGGCATTATTTGTAAGTCTCTAATAGGCAATACCCTGGTTTTTGCAAAGTTGACAACAAAGAAAGGGAATCTGAGCTCACCTATCTAGTACCCAACAGGACGGTTTTTGCCTTCTGAATCTTTGCCCAAAGCAGATGCTTGAGCCAGGATAGTACCAGTCAGTGTAAACTAAATGGGGCTCAGAAGGACCCAGAGATCTCCAAAACTCTGGTAGTGAAGAATCTTTCTGACTCTCCCCTGCCCCTCCACCACTACCACATTTGGCCAGGCTCCATCACCACGTGCCTGATTCCCTGCCAACCAACACTTGATTCCAGGCCCTGCCTTGAGAATCTGGAGGTCCCTGCCAGGCACTAATCTTCACAATTTCTTTCATTTGTTCAGAAATTGTTAGTGATACTCTAGCTTCAGCCCCATCAAGGGCTTCTGCTTGGCTTTCAAAACCCTCAACATCTACTTTCTCCCCACCCAACTCTCTAATTTCTACCTTCTTTTCTAGTCTGCATCCACCTCCAACTATTCTTTCAGAAAATTCCCTTAGCCATCTCTATACCCAGAAACTTACCTCACTTTCAGTTATCCACATCAGCCTTTACTGTGTCTACCTCTCTTTGAAGGTCCTAACATTCCAAATGTAGCATTTGATTATGTACTTGCTGCATTTTAAAGTTTGCTGTTGTCTTTTCTCCCCAACTAAGTTGTAAGTGCCTTGAGATCTGGAATAACTATATGGAAAATCAAAACCAAACCTGATGATTAATATATTTTCAAATGCCCCCAGTGGCAGAGCACCTAACAGCAACACCTAAGTTGGTATCTATACCTTGGGCTCTCCTCTATGAGCAATAAAAAGGATGAGGTCTTTGTTGGCTCAATGGCTTCCTGGTAGTGGGCACTGGACAAGCTTATTTCATTTGGGGCGTTTACAGTATCCTGAAGCTGGCAATAAAGGCTGGTCTATAGCGTCTTTTTGAGAAATCAAAAATAAACATCAATGTGCTCATCACTGATGATACATTCAATCCTTACAACAAACTTATGCAAATGGATTGTTATCCTCATGTTAAGACTTTTAAAAACCTTAGTCATGTAAAAAAAAAAATCCAAGTTCATATAGCAAACAGTGAAGCTGGGATTTAATACAGCCTGAGCTGACTTTCAAGCCCTTGAGTTTTGGCTTCCAGGGCATCTCTCATTCATTCTATAGATATTACAGATTTCAAGCACCCACACCATTAGGATACAAAGGGGTGAACAAAAGAGTGTGTTCAGAGGAGCAATTTATCAAGTGTTCAAATAAACTGGCAGCATCATACAGCTAAGAATTAGTCAATGCATTATTTCTTTACATTTCCATGGATATTTGAAAACACTAAAACCACAAAGTCTTCAGTGAACACCACATTTGTTCAAAAATTTGACATGCTGAACTTGATAGTGCTCAGAAAATATTAAACACCTAAATATGATTGATTATACTTTTTGGGAGGAGGGAATCAATGTTTTATTTTTCTTGTGATTTAGTAGAGCTTGTTCTTTTAAGGTCTTCCTTTCAAAATCTAAATGCTTAATTCAAATAAGTCCTTGGGACCTCACATAGCTCCATCTTACATTGAAAAATATATGGCTTAAGAGTGAAAAAAGTACTTTACTTACATCCCTTATAGCATATCAAGAGGGATCAAATTCTTAAACCATGAGAACACATATCAAACCCTATTTCTTCTCACACCCATTTATCTTCTTTGTTTTAAATCCTTTTATTTGAGAAATCCCCCAAATTCTTTGAGATTTAACCCACGTGAACTCTTTCTCTTCCACTTCTCTCCTCTCTAGTTCATGATTTCTCTCCACCATTCTTCTTATTTGAAATTACACATACAAAAAAGACTAGGAGAGTTGTGATATTCTTAAGTGTGGGGAATTACAAATGACCACAACTTTTCATGTCTCTTTGAATCTATACCTTTTGCAATGTAATTTTGTGGCTTCTACCTTGTGGTTGAAGTGATGGTTTGCCTGTTTCTCTCTTGCACTCCCTCTGTATCTCTCAAGCCTGCTATAAGATGAGTAGAGAAGAGGCTCATTGATCCAACAGGTATCCCTCTAACTCATCATAGATGCATGAGAAAGCCCAGCTAAGACCAAAAGAACCACCCAGCCAACCCACAAACTCATGAGCTAATGAATGTTGGCTCTTTTAATCCACCACCTTTTGGATTGGTTTGTCACACAGCACTCGCTAACTGAAACAGGGAAAATCAGAAGTGGAAGGAGAGGTGAAAGAGCAAAATACTCACTTAACCATACAGTTTCTTTCCTTTTGGTGGAAGCTGATATTTATCAGTGACTGTTCCCAGCAGTCAGTAATACTGGTTATTTAATATTATCATTGCCTTCTTCTTTTGATATGATCTACAAAATAACTGTGGTCAAAATTTAAAAAGAAAAGAAAAAATTACTCCTGAACTTCTTATTACAAATGTAGAACTTTTTTCCTAGCCCCTGTTTGATCACAACAATGTAATCTGCGATCTCCCTTATAATCTAAAGCAAAGGCCTGTTTCTACCAACACATGGCTCTGGTCAGAGTCCACTGCTTGAGGGTTTTGCTGTGAGCAATGCCTACATATCAAAGAAGTATTTATCATAATCTGTGAAAGATTTGTGTGTGAGCAGCAGCAATGTGTAAGTCATTGGTTCCTGACAGAGCTATAATGAAATCCACATATTGGCTGCAGCCACTTAGGGTATATTCCTCTTCTGAAGATATTTGTTAGCCTTCAGACAATTTGGACCTAAATTGTTTTGAAGTTAAGGTATATTCCTCTGAGATACTGCCAAAGAACTGCTTTTATCACACCAAATTCTATTCCTACATGATATTCTATATCTTGGTTTTTAAAAAGCAGAGCTATAACATAATGATGATAAAGCTTTTCCTTGGGCTTTAACAAACACACACATTTCAAGATAAATTGAATTAGGAAATAATATATAATGTCACCATCTGGTGACTCCCTCACAATGTTACAACTATCTCCATACCAATAATCAACATTTTATTAACACCTTACAGCAAAAACAAACAAAAAAGGTAATTTTTAAAAGAACATATGGGAATTGTTCTGTAGTGTTTAATAATATCATAAAAAAGCAGTGTATCAAAATGTCTTTGGGGGTTCTTTGCTTACAACACAGAAATCAACTGTAACCAAATTAAGCAAAAAGAAACTTATTGGGAAGGATATGGGATGGCTTTTATAATAACAATAGAAAAAAACAACAAGTAAAAAACAGACTTCAGAAAGGACAAGGAACATAATAGCTCCAGGTATGAGGTGTCACCTCTTCAAATTGCCTTTGTCATGATTAACAATCTTCAGCTATTTGCAGGCTTTTTATGCCATTTTGCTACAATTCCAGTTCCAGCAAGAGAGTATCTACTTGGCCTAATTTGTGTCACATACTCAATCTTGCTCAAAGGCTGGGCCATCTCAATTGGCTATCCACCAGGACTGCTTTCAATGGGGCAGGGTGTTTGTGAAAGTCAAGGAGTAGTTCCCCAGGCAAAATCGGGGTCCATAACCCAAAGAATTAAAAGAGGTTGCTGGGGCCCTAACCGGTTTGGCTCAGTGGATAGAGCAACGGCCTGCGAACTGAAGGGTCTCAGGTTCAATTCCGGTCAAGGGCATGTACCTTGGTTGCAGGCACATCCCTAGTCGGGGGTGTACAGGAGGCAGCTGATGGATGTTTCTCTCTCATCGATGTTTCTAGCTCTCTGTCCCTCTCCCTTCCTCTCTGTAAAAAAATCAATAAGATATATATATTTTTAAAAGAGGTTGCTGGGAAATGAAACAGCAGAAGTTTACACAAAAGTCCATGCTCAAAAGATTTGGGGAAGCTGAGTAAAATTCAAGTAAAAATCCCTTCCCCAATTCCTCTATCATTTTCTGCTCTACGTAGTAGCTTACAAATATTGTTAAAAAAACAAAAACAAAAACAAAAACACATAAAACGCTCTATGCAGCCCAAGCCAGTTTGGCTCAGTGGATAGAGTGTTAGCCTGTGGACTGAAGAGTCCCGAATTCGATTCCGGTCAAGGGCATATACCTCGGTTGTAGGCTCCTTATGGCCTGGGCCCTGGTTGGGGAACATGCGGGAGGTGAAAAATCAATGTGCACATTGATATTTCTCTCTGTCTTTCCCTTTCTTCCATGCTCTCTAGAAATCAATGGAAAAACATCCTCGGATGAGGTTTAAAATACAACAACACTCTATGCACAAGGTCTGGGGTGAAAGTGGGAGATAAGGTATTTTAAGGGTATTTGAAGGAGAGAGGGTATTAGTTTCAGTGTAATTAAGCATAGAGAAGATGCTGTTATAGTCACTAAAGTAAGGTTAAAAATGGAATAGAAGGACATGGAGCAGTGAAAAATGAACACAGACAATGAACAGCAAAGGGAAGGAAATAAATGCATTATCAGGGGGAAAAAAGCCATGGTACTGATTACTTCCCTATGAAACAATATAGACTAAACAGACTCAGAATGTATGTTATCACCACAGCCTTCTACATCTTAAATGCCACTTCAAGGTACCTAGAACAATTCTAATTTTTGTATTTTTTAAGCTGGTTCTACTAGAACTATCTGTGTCTTTTTTCCTTTGGACCTAAACTGACTCTTTCCTCTTATAATGAATTTAATCTTGTACTATTATTACTGCTGGTGGAGAATAGCATGTCATTACCCTTTCTATAAATATATGTTGTTTGCTTACCATTTTAAAACTTATCCCCAATCCTGCTATGAATCAAGCTGAATAATCAAACAACCTTCTCCCATCAGGCCTATGTATTCAGCCTTTTAACCAGCTTTTCTGAAAGGAGATGTCACCTTCACTGTGTTCCCAGATGTCTGTTTGTTCTCCACACAGAGTGGAAATGATTTTTTAAAAAAAGAAGAATTGTATTGGCCTAACTTGAGGTTGATTCCCCTCCTTCCAAATATATGCATGTGAATATCTTTCCACATAAATGCAATAGCAGAGTTTCTTATGAGTACATTAAGGCAGCTCAACCTGGAGATATGCTAGTGTCACCTCATCACAGATTGGTAGAGATGGGATGGAAGCTATAATAAGAAGGAGACAGGGCAAGGTCAGGGAGTAGCCCACAACCAAATCAACCAATCATGAAATATAATAATAATATCAGGTAATAGTTATATAGGTCAAGTACTTCACATGCATGATCTCATTTAATTGCCTTATCCACTCTTGATTTAGGGTTATTTCTCTTACCTGCAGATAAAAAGCCAATAGATCAGAAGTTGAAAACATTTATTTAAGATTACACTTGTAAGAAGTGTCAGAGCCATTCAGACCAAGTCATCTGGCCCCATGGCCCAGACTAGAAATCACCGTCCTCCCAAGGGAGACACCCAATGCTGGAGGTGAAGATGGAGCAACCAGCCTGAGGGTTCTGGGAGAAGGTGTAAGGCAAGCACTCCAAGGGAGGGAATTTGACAAGAGCTGGTCAGGATGCGGGAAATCCAATCAAGCCTGGCCAGCCTGGCCAGCAGTTAGGCCTGGTTTCAAGTCTTAGCAGCAACCCATGTGTGAAACAATGTCTGCCTCAGACATGCCCAATATAAAGAACGGAGCAGCCCTAGTCACTTTTGTTCAGTGGATAGAGCATCGGCTTGCAGACTGAAGGGTCCTGGGCTCAATTCTGATCAAGGGCACATGCCCAGGTTGCAGGCTCAATCTCCACTAGGGAGCATACAGTAGGCAGCCAATAAATGATTCTCTCTCATCACTGATGTTTCTATTTCTCTCTCCCTCTCCCTTCCTCTCTGAAATCAATAAAAATATATTTAAAAAAATAACAAAGTGACCTGTTACTTAATAGGTCAGTCAGATGGAGCCCAGAGCCAATGGCAACATGTCAGCAGTTGAAAACCATTAGGGCAACCCTCAATACCTGGTCCTGAGTGTCGATAAACGATCACCCAAGAGTCCCTGAAATGAAACAGAACCAGAACCTATATATTCTACCCCACAGCAGCCCCTCTCACAACCAGTACTGTGCATGCGCAATTGCTGTATCCATGCAGGCCTTTGATCCATTGTCTACTGGACTAGAACCCTTCAAACCTGCTCAACCCCTTCCTGCCCCTCTCCCTCTCCAGTGACCTGATCCCTGTTTCTCAACCCAGAATCCATTTATCAGTAACACTGTTTCATTCCAAATATGTCCTCCTTAGATTCACAAGACATCCATTGATGCTGGCTACCATGACTACACAGAGAACTTACTACTATACCTTCAGTCCCCAAACTGGACCACTTGGCTCCTGATGCCAGGCCAGATTAAATGCAATCTTACCTGGTAATTTAGATGGCTGGCTACCTTCCTTGGGGAGGTTATCCCAAATAGTCAGTCCCAATTGTATCAGCACCTGTGGTCCCAGACCAGTCTGAGTCAGCTTACTCCCCACCACTCCCCAGCCTGTGGGTGGAGTCCCCACATACTTGGGAAACAAGCTTGAACATATCACCACAACAGGTTGCAAAGCAGAAGCCCGGTTTTATTGACCAGCCCTACACAGTGTGGGGAATGCTGTGTTCACACAGATTCACAGCACTCACTGCAGTGGGAGTCCCCAGGATTAGGGCCACTGTGAGCTGCCTGACTTCATACAAGAAGAGCTGGAGGTCATGGGGACTGCCATAGCCCCTCTCCCTCTTGCATATCTTTCTACTTCTCAGCGTCTGTACTTGATGTTCTATTGTGGGGGACTTGCCTCCTCTTACCTCTATCCCAGGTTTCCCCAGAATATCCACTGGCTTTTCCCATTTTGAAACTGCATCTCTTTTCTGCTCATTTTTTGGGGAGTGGGGGTTGGGGGGTAAAAGTAGTTGTGAATATCCTTTCTGCAGCTGTCCCCTTGGCCCATCTCCATGCAGATGGAGCTCTCCTCCTTCAGGCACCAGGCTCTTAAAGTGATGGCTTCACTCATTTGGGGCAGCATTGAACCCTCCAGGCAAGCCTCACAAGAATAACCTCAGCTTGGCTGTTGCTCAACACTTATCAGAAGCTTGGCTAGGAGGAGCAGTATTTCCAGAGGTCTGCAACTCTTCCCAGAGAGCCAAGACTGTTCACTGAGAATGAGAATGGTTTTCAGGAGTCATTATATATGTATAAAAATGCCTTTTCCTGAATATGCCTTTTCCATAGCTTTGATCAGATTCTCTTCTTTACCCACCCTTCCTACATCCTATTAGTATAGTACCTGGAATATATATGCACCTGCCTTCCTCCCCATTACCTTGATCCAAGCTCTCAGAATGGCTACAAGCTCCCTCTGGCCTCCTGGCTTATGTGCGCTTGCCCATCCCCAACAATCAGACTCTAACTACAACCAGAATAATCCTCTAAAATGCAGGTTCGACTGGGGCAGCTGTTAACTTGAGAGTGTTCCACCCTCCTCTCATCCACTAAAATATTTTGCTTTGGCTATATGTTCTTCCTTGTTTTTTTCTGCCCTCTGTGCATGTTCTGCTTTTGCCAGCCCAGTCTCCACAAATGCTGTGATCCTGAATTAAGACTAATGTTTGGAGAGATGGTACAGAGAGGGATGGGAGAGAAGGTGAGGTTGTGATAAAACAATGGGCCTGCAAGCTGAAGCTGGTGAAGAGTGAGGGTGAAAGAGGGAGAGGGGGATGAAGAGGTGAGAGGTTCCAGAGCTGCTCTTGAGTTAGGGTGAATGGAAATGGTGGTTCTAAGAAGTGCTGCTGTTTGTTATGAATTATATTGTGCGCTAGTCATTGCAGTGGGTTGAATGGTGTGCCCCGACACAAATGTCCACCCAGAACCCCAGAATGTGACCCTATTTGGAAATAGGATCTTTATAGATGTGGCTAGTTCAGGTGAGGTCATACTGGATTAAGGTGGGCCCTAAATCCAGCACTGGTGTTCTCATAAGAAGGCCACCTGGAGACACAGAGAGGAAGGCTGGGCAGGTATGGAGACAGAGATTACAGAGATGCAACTCAAGGAATTCCAAGGATTGCCATTACCAGAAGCTAGGAAGAAGCAAGGAAGGATTCTTATCTAGGCCTTTTGGAGGGAGCAAGGCCCTGCCAATACCTTGGTTTCACACTTCTAGCCTCCAGAACCATGAGAAAATCAGTTTCTCCTGAGAATAATACTCTGCCATAAAACCCCTTCTAGAAGTCACATAGAATGATCAAAAAGATCTTTGTCTTTCAGGGACAATGTTTTGCATTTGAATGCAGTACTATGGCAAGACTGAGCCCCAAAGTGGCCAAAAGACACTGGTTTGAGCTTTATAATCATGCCACACCCAGATTATAGACCTTTTTAAATTCTCTTAGGAGAGAAAGAAAAATCCTTATGGTCTCCAAGATGGGTTCTATGTCTTCTGGACCTTGCTGACCTCTCTAGACTTAGGTGTGACATTCTCTTTCCCAATTTCTGTCCTCCTGTCCACAGGTCATCTGCAGGTTCCTCCAGGGCCTCCTGCTGCTTCCCACCCAGCAGCTTTGCACACTCTGTTCCCTCGCTAAAATACCTTCCTACTCCTACACTTGCTTTAGGACGTCAGTTCACACATCACTTGCTGGGTAGTGTTTTACCTTAATTCTATCAATGTAAAAATATCCAAACCTGTAGAGAATTCTTATGAGTTTTTTTTCAGCCAAACTAACAACAATTGACTGGAAGCAAGATCTCAACAGATTGAGAAAATGCTCCAGAGCAGCAGTTCTCAACCTGTGGGTGGCGACCCCTCTGGCAGTCGAACGACCCTTTCACAGGAGTCGCCTAAGACCATCCTGCATATCAGATATTTACATGACGATTCATAACAGTAGCAACATTACAGTTATGAGGTAGCAACGAAAATAATTTTATGGTTGGGTCACAACATGAGGAACTGTATTTAAAGGGCCAGAAGGTTGAGAACCACTGCTCCAGAGACTGGCAGTTTTGCCACTTATTTTATGCATTAGAATTAAAGGAGATGTAAGGAGAGTTACATAAAATCCATTGATGTTAGATTAAGGACGCAGGAGAAAGCAAAGCAGGGAAATCTCTGGGATTAGATAAAAAGTAAAGTGGAGAGACACATACTTCTTTTATATTGCTGTTAATAATTAACATTTATAGCACATAGAGATGTATGTGGCAAACAAGATAACAATGACAAAAGATTACTCTGACATTTTAAAGGTATATTATCTTAAATGCAAAAAGTGAATGAACAGGTTCATTAAGGTAAAGATTGACCTTTATCAAGGAGCTGCAGGTCTAGGATGTGACTACCCACCATGACCTGCTTTTATTTAAGAATTTTATGTTTAAACCATCCTATGTGGTTACTTTTGGTCTCTGAGCTTATAAGCCATGCAGGCCTCCCCTGAGCTTATCAGGCTTAGTATGTGGCCCCTTTTCTATCTACAATTTTACCCTTTCCCAGTCTAAATTGTATCCTTCAGTTATTCTCACATAGTTCCTTATACTTTCCCTTATTATTTATCATAGTTTGTTGTTATATGTGCATATGATTATTAGATCTGTGTGTGTGTGTGTGTTGCTACCCTTTCTCAGTAAATATTTATAAAAAATTAATAAATAAGTGAATGAATGGGTGAATTCTATAAAGGGCCTTGAGTCACAAAAAGTTAATAATTGCTTTAAAATATTCTAAAGAAGGACATATTCAATATGATGCTGTTAAGCTGCAAATAAAAGAAAGAATAACTCAAAATTGACAAGATAGTAACGAATAATTATTATCTATAAGGAAGGGTTTCCTTGGTAAGGGCCTCAATGACATCATGAAAGAACCAGGTTCTTCCCATCTTTGGTCTCTTCCATCCTCAGCATGTGCCTTAGTTCCTTTCATGGTCACAGGTGGCTGCTGTAGTGCTGGGCAACAGGTAGAAAAAGTGATCTCTTCTTTCAGAAAAAAATCTCTTTTCATCATCAAGGAAACCTTTCTCAGAAGCTCTGTCAGTTGACTTCCCAGCAAAACATTTCTACCTCTAAATCAAGCATTGGCTAAGAGAATAGAATTATCATAATTGGCCAAGATTATCGAGAATTTGTCCTAAAATAAGTATCGCAGAGATAGATGGATAGATGTCTGAGAAAAATCCAAATTATTTTAGCAAGAAAGGCAAATGGCCTCTCCAGATGAACAACTGTATCCACTATACATTGATTGGCAATCAGTGTGCTGTAGAATATCATAAGCCCTCGACAGGCATACTGCCAGATTTTGATCTGAGCATAGAATTTATTATATGAATGCCCATCTTGATATGTTAATAGGCATCGATAGAAATGCTGTATTGAACTGATTGTATGCTGTGGTGTGGTACAGTGTATATTTTCCCATGAACGGGGCAAAAGGCATCAAATATTACCAAGGTGTGTGTCCTTGAGCACATAAAAACCTTTTCTCGTGAGTAAATCAAAGTAAGAGTTCAGGATAATGGAGACATAGGTCTAAAGAGTCTGTTCTTAACCACATAATATCAAGTGGTTTGTAAAATGAGGACAGTGAGAGGGATAGAGAGAGGGTAGACCTCTAGAGACTGTTTTAATTGAAGGTGGTGCTGGCTGTTGCTCACAGTTGCAGGGTTTGAGGGGAGCTAAAGGAATCCCAGTGCTACTCCACTCGAAAATATCTGCATCACTGAGTGATCCATTGCTTACTATTTAGGGTTTAAGACAGGACAAGATCTTATTAAAATGCAAATATTATTTGGAAGGAAGTGAAGTGTTGAACTTGATTTATCACCTTAGAGGGATAGTCCTCTAGAATGAGGCACAGAGCAGGTGACTTTGGAGGTGTGGAAGGAAGGCCCCAAATTTATCAGGTGTCTCAGGAAGCAGGAAGTGAAGGAGCCCCTCTTAGAAAGGCTGTAAGGAGCCCGCATGAGAATGCAAGGGGCCAGACGCCCACAGCCGTAAGGACAGAGAGGAATAGAACCCAAAAGCTGAGGAAAAGCACTGACAGAAGTCTCACTGTCCTGGATGTTTTTCCAGGTCATCATGGTTCTGCGGGTCATCATGGGCCACCCGAGCTAGGAGGAGTGGGATTAGGAGTCTGAGAAATGTCTCGGCTGTGCCACATTTTGTTTACTTTCCACTGGAGAGCCCCCACCCTTGTCCTCATTTTTTCAAACCCTAGGATCTAAATTGGACATATTAGTCTCAAAAAGACCAAATTTATCTAAAGCACTGTTTCCCACTTCTTACAGGCAACATGGGGTACCTCTGAGGCAACACAGAATCTGGAAATATAAGTTGGAATCATGATCCTAAGATCTGTTTCTAGCTGCTATTATTATGCTTTTTCATTTTATCTTCTCAACAAGCCTCTGAGGTAGTATGACTACTTTAACAACAAATAATGAGACTTACCCAAGATTTTAGAATAGCAAAGGGGAAAGCCTAGATTTAAACACTGGTCTTTCCGACACCAAGCATGTGCTCTTACTCAGTTATCCACATTTCCTTCTGGTGTATCTATGTGGCCTTGGGCAGGTTATTTGGGTTCTTGGACCCCAGCTGCCTTGTAGATAGGTGGGTTGGACTGGTCTTCTTAAACTTTAATGTTCATATGACTCAAGTGGTTATCTTGTTAAAATGTATATTCTGATTCAAGAGGTCTGGGTAGGGCCTGAGACTCTGCATCTCTAACTAGCTCCTGGGTGATGTTGATACTACCTGTCTAAGGACTTCATCTTCAAAAGTAGGGCTTGGACTAATTCAGTGCTTATATGTGTGTGTATAAGTGACACTTGGCAGGCTTGTTAGAGAACTCAGAATCAAATGAATGCCAAAAAAGTTGATTTTGGAATGGATTCCCAGGTACATTTTTTAAAATCCTCATTTGAGGATATGAGAGAGAGAGAGAGAGAGAGAGAGAGAGAGAGAAACATCAATGAGAGAGAAACATTGATCAGTTGCCACAACATAGGTATGTGCTCCTTTGGTGTATGGGATGATATTCCATCCAACCGAGCCACCTGGTCAGGGCCCAGGTACATTTTTAATAAGAATCTTAAAGATGATCATGCTGGCTATCTTTGAACTACACTTTAAGAAATGCTAGGCTATTGATCTATAAGGTCTCTTCCTCACTCTAGAAATTTTTGAAGATATGTTCAGAGCTAAGATGATGTCGGCATTAACAGCATATGTCAATAGACACAGTCAGTCAAAGCTCAGGCTTGCAGACCCCCTCACTGTTGAGTCTCTTGTTCCTAAATCCTTTAGGGTAGATATATACAAAGTATAGATTGGCAAAGCTGAAGAGGGTCCTCTAGTGGTACTTTATGGGATTATTGCTTTAAAAGTGACACTAGATCTCTGTGTCTGGTAGAACTTAATAACTGAATTTTATTCTTTAATAAAAACCAGTCTTTTTTTGAGGTCTTATAAGGATGGGCGTATCATTATCCTCATTAAATCTAAAATGGTGTGTAAGGGGAGGTGATAAGTGGAAGCAGATGTGGGAGGTGGGTCCTTTCCCATGATGGAGATGCTGGTGACCTGGAACATTGGGAACCACAGCACAAACATAGCAGCACATAGAAGCTGTTCCCCTGTGACCAGGTGCAGAGCATGCTAGGCAGCCAGCTGCATTTAAAATTTTTATTTTTTAGCTGAGGAGCCATTTCTGAGAGTTTAAAGCTACTTTTTCTCACTCTGGAGTCTGGATGAGCTTTGATAATTTGGAATGGGGGCATTCCTGAGAATTTGGAGACAACCAATTTGGAGATAACCCAACACAATTCTCAGAAAGCTTTCTAATCTGCTATGAAGTTAGAAACCCAAGAGAACAAATCCTTTCCTTCTACTTAGAACTAAAAATCTCAAATATTTATCTTCACTTTCTACTCCCCTAACATCTGTTAATAGGGTTTGGGAATAACTAAAATAAATGCTATCATTTATTAATTTGTGACAGGCACTATAGAAGGTGCATCAGAAGGTGCATAGAGCAGAATCAGCAAGGAACCAAGCTAGACCAATTAAAATTAACTGTGTGCTTCAGAATTAACTATAAAAGTATCATGACTGAATGTTTGTGCCCCCCCCCCCCAGATTCATATGTTGTAGCCCTAATCCCCAATGTGGCAGAATTTGGAGATGGGGCTCTTATGGAAGTAATTCAGGTTAAATGAGGTCATGAGGATGGGGCCCTGATTCTATATGATTAGTATCCTTAAAAGAGGAGACATCAGAGAGTTCTCTCTCCCTCTCTCTCTCCAAATGCTCACACGTGGAGCACATGGTGAGAAGACAGACATCTGCAACCCAAGGGAAGAGCCTCCAATTGTGAGAAAGTAAATTTCTATAGTTTAAGCCATCCAGTCTTTGGTATTTTATTATGGCAACCCAACCAGACTAATACAGGTAATACCTGTGAAGCTCTTTGGACTTCACAAACAGCTTTAACCTAGATAATCATTCCTTTCTCATGATAATCCCTTACAAGTATTGTTATTTTTCTTTTAGAGATGGGGAAACTTCAGCCCTGAGAAATCCAGGATTTTCCCATGACCACAATTTAGAGGTGGCATAAATGGGACAGGAAACCAGGCCTTCTGGCCCCCAGTGTCCAGCCTTTTGAGTTCTTCCAACACACACTGGTCTAGTGGAGGACAGGGGACATATAAGAAGCAGCGAAGCATGAAAGATACCCAGGCACCAAATCTAGCTTGGTCTGTTAGAGCAGTAAAATTAATTGCATTTTTGTTCATTCATAATAACAAACATTTATTATGGCCTTTTCTGTGTAAGGCACTCTCTGAAAACTTTAAGATATAAAAAAAATATGGCCATGGCCTTGAGGTTAGAGCCTAAACCAAACTCTTACATCCAAGGCAGGATGTGGTCATGTGAAATAAGCAACCCATACTTAGAGTTACAGGAGTGCTGAGGGAGGAGACATCAACGCTGGCCTGGCTGAGCGGAAAATTATGAAGGATAAAGATTATTTCAGTGGCAGAGAATGGTGGCAGATTGTGTCCAAAAATGGGCACAGCCATCCCTTCCATCGGCATCCCGTTTTGCAATGTAACTTTCCCTACTCCTCTTATTATAGACTGAATTGTGTCCTTTCAAAATTTATATGTTGAAGCCCCAACCCCCCAATGTATCTATATTTGAAGATAGGGCTTTTAAGGACCTAATTAAGGTCAAATGAGGTCATGAGAATGGGCTCATAACCTGATAGAATTGGTGTCCTTATAAGAAGAACAGAGACACCAGAGATCTCTCTCTCATACTGTGCTCTTGGAAAGGCCATATGAAGACACAATGAGAAGGTGGCCATCTACAAGCCAGAAAGAGAGGCCCCACCAGAAACCAACCCTGATAGTACACTGATCTTGGATTTCCAGCTTCCAGAAATAGGAGAGAATGAACGTATGTTGTTTAAGCCACCCAGTCTGTGGTATCTTATATGGCAGCCCAAGGTGACTGCAACATCTCTCATTAAAATGTGGATAGCCCTATGACTCCCTTGAATGCAGTCTCCTCTCTGAGTCTGAGATAGCCTTATGACTCCCTTGAATGCAGCAGAAGTGACCTTGTGCCCAAACCATGGCTAGTCCTTAAGAGGTCTTGTGACTTAATTTCTGTTTTCACCCTCTTATTGTCTTGAGCCATCATGTAAAGAAGTCTGAATACTGCTGGACAACCATGCAGAGAGAAGCCTTTCAGTTTGAAATATGACAAGGGGGAAAAGCCAGTGAAGATGAAAAAGCTGGAGGAGAGAGAAGACCGAGTTGCAGCATCCCGCTGAAGGGCCACACATGGGTGAGGCCATCTTGAATCCTGCAGCTGCTCGCGTGAGGTCAGACGACCTGGTGGAGCAGAGAACCATCTGGGCTGAACCCTGCCTGGCCAACTCATGGCATCCTAAACAAATAAAATGGTCACTTGAAGCCATTAAGATTGGGATAGTTTGCAATTCAAAAATTAGATTATTCATACAGGTGGGTTGAGAGAAGGGTATTCAGAATAGAGAGAATGGTTTGAACAGTGACACAGTGGCAGAACACTACAATAGGAGTGATTCTGATTGGTAAAAACTTTGGAAACCATATCAGAGAAAATGAGAAGATAAGGCTAGCAAGATAGATTCGAGTTAGATTGTGGAGAGCTTTCATCGTGATAATTTTTTATTGAGCACTTACTAGGTGACTCTCAGCTAAACCCTTTTCATGGACTAACTACTTGATTCTTATATAAGCTTATGAGTAGGTTGTACTATTATCACCTGCCATTTTACAGATGAGGAAACTAAGGCCCGGAGGTTAAATTACTTGGAAAAAATTACGTAGTGTGAGACGGGAATTTGAACACAGGCAATCTAACTCCAGAGCCTGTGACCATAATGTCTACAGAAGATTGGCCTAAGCCAAGGAATTCGGACCTAAGTGATAAGCCTGGAATGATTTTAAGCAAGTGGTGGCACGATTGAAGCAGTATTTTAGGAAGATTATGCTGACAGGGGTGGAGAGAATCTGGAAATTGAGAGGCTATTTAGGATGTTATGGGAGTAGCTGAGGTATGAAATGATAAGGATCTAAAATTTTCTGAAAAATAATGGGAAGGGGTGAATAAGAAGGATGTGGGAAAGAAACTAATCCACCGCCCCAGGGTGGATATGGAATGAATCAAGGGAAGGGGAGGAGTCAGAGCTCATCCCCGTTTTCTTGGCTTTGATGATGGAGACACTGTCATCCCTGTCAGACACTTTGGGGATGCAGGAGGAATAATTGCTTTGGGAAGGATGAGACTAAACTGGCTTTAGATTTATTAGATGGGAGGTGACGATGGGGTACTAAGTGGAAGTTTCTACCAGGCCTTTGAAGATATGTGAGTGGGAACTTAGGACAGTGGTCAAGGCCATCTGTAGACACAGGCTTGGAATTCATATAGAACTAAACCAAGTTTCACATCTAGGTGTGTCAGGTAGGGGGTCCTTGGTTGCAAGGAACAGAAACGGAATCTGGCTAGAAGTAGAAAAGGCTCAAAAGAATCTGCTGTGGACATCTACTCAAAAGGGGCAGGGGTCACAGTGCTTCTGGGGGCCCAGATGAGAAGAATTCACAATCTCATTAAGCTAGGACGAATCAGTTCCAATGACTTTCCCCACTCCCTTCAGGACTCAGTTGCTGGGAGGGGATCATATGCTCACCCTTTGGCTAGAGGAAGGAAAGACACCATGACTCCCATTTTTGACGGGGAGGCACATAGAGCCCGACAAGTGATTCTCCAAAGCAAACCAGATTCTGCGATCAAGACTGGGGAATAGATGCCGGGTGGCCACAAGCCAGTCGATGTTCCCTCCTTGCAGAGTGTGAGGATGAAAGGAGATAAAGCAGCAGGCAGGCAATTGCACAGCGCCCACATATAGAGGAGGAGGATTTGATGAGCAAAAGATAAAGGCTGGGTAAGGAATTGGAGGAGAGAGACTAGACAAAGGAGTTTCAAAAAAAATGGGCAAAACACCCAAGTTAAATGCTGCCCAGACATCAAGGGTGGTGAAGAATGATGAAAATGTCCTGGGGCTGGCATGGGAAGTGATTGGTAACAGAGCTTTGAGAGAAGGGTGGGGGAGGGATGAAGGGAGGGAGCGATAGGGAGACACAGTCAGTGATGCAGATAAGAAGGTAGGTCAGAGACCTATGTGGAAGTAGAGAGACAACATCTATTCCTTGAGTGTAAAAGGAAGAAAAGATAGGTGGTTGTTTGAAGGGGTCAGTATCACAATGACCCTCAGGGGTTCCCATTCCTATTTGACCTAATAGTGCAAGTAGACAATAATACTTAGGCCCGCACTTAGTCAATGTCTTTTCCCTGAAGCGCTTGGTGAATGCTAGTGACGAAAATGGGGAAGTGTGAATTGATGCTCTGGTTTAATGTTTCAGAAGTTACAGAAAGAAGAAATTGGATTTATTTAAAGGCCAACTTGAAAGGGAAATAAAAAATGCCTTTTATAAGCTAAAAAATATCATAACAATGCAACAGTCCCAGAAACTAATTGTCTAAGTGAACTGTTATAACCAGTCTTCTTTCCCCTGTCTGAAACAGTCTTACGTAACAGCCTTTGCATCTATAATGTTGTGTAACAAGGCATCTTGTGGGGTAATGTGTTTTCAATGGGGGTTAGATAGCAGAGGAGCAACTATTATCTTATTATTGAAACATCAGTCATTCTTCCAGACAATACACCTCACCCATTGGAAGTTAAGGATAGTTTTCACTTAAATACAAGGCCATACTGTTAGGGTGTTTGGGGGAGCAGGGGAGTGGGGCAGGGGGATTTTCATCTTCTTCCAAAGCACTCAACACTGGACCTCTTCCAAGAGAGGAAACGAGACTAAATAGATCATTTGTTTTATTCTGTTTGGGCATTTCTTGCGTTTCTCCCAACTGCGGCTTATGGACAGAAAGCCAAACTGAGAGACTGACTGGAGCTGGCTAAACTCCAGGTCACTTTTTTTTACTTTTTAAAGGAATAAACAATTTGAAGCTCTCTCCAAGGATTAAGGCAAGTCACACAATTGAAAGACAAAATGAAATTCTGCAGTGAATGTAAAGTTGCAAAGAAAGAGGCAGGTAGGAGCGTTTGATGATTTGGATTTCTCAAACAAGACCAAGGTAGAGAGGCGAGGCACATGCTGCTGGAAAGAGCATATCTGTGAGAAATAGATTTCAAAGAGGGTCAGACACTAGATGAGCTGCTCTCCTGGGCACCAACAGAGGTAGGAACACAGCTTCTTTGGAGCGGCCCCCTAAGGATGGGAGTCAAAGTGCCTGGTGACTTGAATGTCACTTGAAAGCTTGGGAGATTGCTTCTGTATCCTCTTACTGGCATCAGGAAGGCCGGCCAACCCCAGCCATGCTCATTCTATAATAAGCATAGTTGGTATTCCCGGCATATACCGCAGGCAGAATGGGTCTTTGTCTCGAATCATTTCCCTTTGGGAGACGCTCATTGGCAGTCCCATCCAATGTCCAAGGAGAGAGAAAGGCACATTAGTGGTTGGGCTTGGTTTAGCATATTAGTTAACACTGCATCCTGTCTGATTTCAGAATCGACAAGTCATGTACAGTATTCCTCAAAACATTCCTTTGACAGTACTGGATGTAAACAAAAGAGATTAAGTTCCAAAGACGCCTGATGATCTTTTATATATGAAGACTCTGGAATCTAAATACACTCTAATTGGTAAAATAAGACATTTTTCCCTAAAAAATGTTGGTTCCATTAAAACAAGATACTGAACCCCTTTAAAATAATACTTGTGCATTTCTTTCAAAAATGTAGAGTATCTTTTACTTTTTTAACTTTAGAGTAACTTTACTAAAAATTTAAAATTACAAATAATTAACCAAGGTGTTTGCACTACTCATCAGTGTAGCAATGTTAATATCCTGATTGTGATATTACACAATCGTTTTCCAAAATGTTATCGATGGGGGAAACTGGGCAAAGTTTACAAGGGACCTCTCTGTGTTATTTCTTAGAACTGCATGTGAACCTATGGTTATTTCTGTAAAATTTTTCAATTAAAACAAGTGATTGAGATAGAAGTGAACATGGGAAATCAGGCAGGCTTTTATAACCTGGCTTCACCCACACTTTTTGGTTCTAGTTTGTTGCTTCACTAGTCCCTTGAATGACTTCCTTCCATCGAGAAGAGGCTACTCCTAGATTCTCAAACACACAGAGTTCATACCCACCTCTAGGCTTCTTCTCCTGTAACCTTCTCCATCCCCTCCCCCACCCCCTTATTCTTCCCAGCTCCAGCTCACCCTCCTGAGGAGACTGCCTCCAGAGCAGTACTTATCATGTCAATAGCCATCAGGCACTTGTTCACCAACCTTCAACAGTTTATTGAGCAACTACTATCTCTGTAGAATTGGCTCTAGGCACTGGGGACTGGCTGAGTTGGAAACCATGCTGAACTGGTTTCTCGTTCCTGCTTTCTGGGAGCACATATGCTCATGAGGAAGGTGGGAGAAAACTAGCCAAGAAACAAGTGAAAAAAAAAAATCAAACCACGATGAGGTCTATGAAGTAAGCAATAGGTTGTAGAAGGAAGGAAGTGGTCAAGTGGTCAGGGAAAGTTAGCGCAAGTGATCAGGGAAGGTTTCCTAAGAAGGTGGCTTGACTCGTGACCTGAAGTGTAAGGAGGCAGTCATAAGATCATGAGATCATGGGCAGGGGAAGGGGAGCATTTCAGGCAGAGGGAATAAGAAGAGGGCTTTAAATCCTGCTCTGTCATTGGATATAAATATTAAGCATGGCTGTAAATAACAAGACAGGTTTTCTTTTTGTGGACTGTTTCCTTTTTATTTAAGGGCCAAACCTCCCATAGCTCTGAGAGGCTGTGAATACCCTTCAGCTAGCCCAGATTTTCCACTTAAAAGCGACTTTCTCACCCTAACACATGCACACACCGTCTAGCATGGTCGCCCACGGTTGCCTACACGCCAGTTGCAGATTCCAAGTTGCTCTAATCTGTGCATATAGCCTCAACTCAAGGCTGTGTCTTAGATTTACCACATTTCTTTCGCACAGCTGGGGCCCTGGGCCTGCTGGTGAGGGTTCTGCGCTAAGGGCAACATAATTGTCATTAAGTTGGGTCCCCACAAACCTAAATTGACCCAAAGGAGGACTGAATAGGAGAGATCTGGGTAACACAGCTGGGAGCCGGACGGTGGTGATTTGTCACGGGCCTCAAGGGTCTGCACTTCGCTGCGCACCAGGTCCAGTCCCCTCGGCTGCAGTTGCCGGCTGGGAAGGGCTGGATTCCCAGCACTCTGCCGTTCCTCATGCTGTCACCGCAGCCAGGGACCCAGTTTTCTGAATTCCCTTGTCTGCCCCGCTTAAGGCGACGAGCTGCCGCTCCTCGTCCCCGTGGCTGGAGCAGTGGGCCCTGGTGCACCCTGAGAAGCACCTCGAGGGGTGATCTATCCCTTCCCGGCCGCGACCTGGGACCGTTATCCCCATCACCCGGACCGACAGGCACTGTCCCGAGGCGCTCCCCTGTCTCTCCCAGGGGACAGCTAAGACCACTCGCCCAGCGTCCCAGGGACGCGCCGGGAGCCCGTGGGTCCCTCCTTCTCCCACCTACACCCGGATCCGCGCGACCCACGTGCAGCGCGGCCCAAGCGGGCGCCGCACCTCGGGGTCGCCGGGTCTCCTGGCGCTTTCTGGGCACAGTGACACGACGGTGACCCCTTGGGGGCGATATCCGCGAGGCGGCGCAAAAAGTGGGGGCGTCCCAGCGTGCGGGCGCGGGGACGCGGCGGCCCGCTGGCACACAAAGGAGGCGGCGGGAAGGCGGGGCGGGGCGGGGCGGGGCGGGATTGGCAGGAAGGGGCGGGGGCCGGGTGGCCGGCGATAAAGCCCCCGCCGCGGCGGCTCCTGGCTAGCGCTCCGGGGTGCACTGGCTGCTCCCGCTACTCCAAGTCCGCAGACGCCACCGCCTCTTCCTCCTCGGACGGTCCTCCTCGCCGCCGCCGCCACTCTCCGGCCTCCGATCACCCGCCGCGCCGCCACCCGGCTTCGGCTCGCCCACTGGGGATCCCGAACCAGGGGCGGTGAGTACGGGGTGCGCGCCCGGGTCGGTCGTGGGCGTCCGGGGCCGGGAGCGGAGCAGCGGCGATGCCTCTGCGCCGGGGACTGTCCCTCCGCGCGCCGCCGGCTCCCGGCTGCGACCTTGCTCCCGGCTGGGAGGCTGCGGGGCGAGCGGGGCCCGGGGGCGGCGGCGTCGGGGCGGAGGAACTTTCTCAGCCGCCTTCAGGCTGCGGCGGCCGGGGCTGCTGGGCGCCCGGCCCCTGTGCCCCGCAACCCGGGCAGGGCGAGGAGGGTCCGCGCCGCTGGGGCGTCCAGGTGTGCCCACAGCTGGGAGTCCTGGGGAACGCGTGGTTTCTGCGGGTCCATCCTAACTGGTCCCGTAGCCCTGAACCCGAGGTGCCCAGGTACTCCCTGGGCATCCCCTACCCTGTAGTTTGCATGTGCGCCGCCTTACAAGGAAAGACAAACGGACTCTTGTTTCCATTGCCTGAATGAGGTGGGAGTGACCAGTGGTTCTGGGGATGGGGATGGGGGTGGGGGCTTAAATTGGCCTTTGCCATCCGTTTTAATCCTATGGAGCAGGTCTCTGCTATTTTCACCTTCTGTACCCATGGGAATTGCGATGCTGGTTAGTGACTACAGGTAAGATGAAAAGTACTCCGAAATTCCGGGCGGAATTGGGTATTTGCCTACAAACTGACTGGGAAGGGAAGGCTCCGATTACATAAGACAGCACTCACTGTATCTGAGGTACTGTGGAAAGTGCCATCGGAGGTTTTCGTGTTTTAGTGAAAGAAAAACAGTCCTCATGTGTGTCTCTTGAGAAATCTCAAATGCTGCCGTGTCTTGCTTTGACTACTTTGCAGAGAACATTCTTCTATTTAGCATCCACATGAAAAGGTGTTTGAAGGTTTGACTTCCTCTTTCAAGCCAGGAAGCAATTTACTTCTCTGAACTGCTCAGGAACAATGTACGTGATAATTTTTTTACTTTGGAGGTTTTACATCCAAAGTTGAACACAGATAACTGAAAGAAACGTAAGCGTTGCTAATTTGTCTATCTAAAGCGCACCTCCAAAATCGAAGACACTTTCCAGGCTTTCTGCGGATCTCGATCAGATATTATGTGCTGTTTGCAGTATTTCAGCAATAATCTTCTTCAGCTCTGCAAACGAAGGTGTTAGCCTAAATAATCGAAGGTTTCTTTCAACCCTTAGGTTTTGATTCTCTATTAAAATAGTGTTTGAAAAGATTGTACAGTGTGAGGCAATTATTGAAGGTCATCAAGATGTCATCTATCTTTTATCCTTTAAAAAATGAATATGTACAGAAAATTTCTGCCTCCCATGAGCTTCACATATGGGTGTAATTTTAAAAGGACAAAAATGACTCAGTCTGAAAAGGACATTAATTTTCCGATCCAGACAGAAGGGATTAGATACTAATCAGATTGAGGTGGCAGAGTTTGGAAGTGAGGTGGTGAGTTGGCCAGGTCCCTGCTTCTCCTCTGTGTGGCTTCCTCTGCCATCCTGTCATTCCCCGGGCAGACTTTGGCTGCTGGGCTTTCTTTTCTTTCCTCTAGTCCCAGAGTCCATGCGGGTGGAGGGGTGCTCTCCATCCTTGACCGTCTCAAATCCAGTGACCGCCACCCACTCTAGCTACTTAGTGCTCTACATCCACGTCTTGCCCTTGCCCAGAGATGCTCAGCTTGTGAAATAAGACACTTCAGCATCTCAGTGTCTCTGAACCATCCTTCCAGGTTGCTGACTAGCCCTCCCATTGCAACTCTTCTTCACCACAAGAGATCTCTCCTCTTCCTCCTTCCCTTTGGGCAGGTGACTTCTTGGCCCACTCTACCCTACTATAGGGGCCACTGGATTAAAATCTCTCCATGTCCTACCCCATTTCCCTCCTACAAACTTTACCCAGTCATCCAGGAAATCTCCTTAGGCATCTATTGTGTCCAGGCACTAATGTATGGGAAAGATAGAAGGTACCTGCTCTCTTTGAATTGTTCTTGTGGGAGGAAACAAAGAGCAAACTGAATTATGCTACCATAAAATGTCTGATAATAAAACATGAATATGGTAGAATAATAGAAAAAGTCAAGTTGGAACTGGGAACATAGAGAAGGTTAAAGAGAAGGCCTCCCTGTGGCAGTGCCTAATGTCTCCCTATGAACTCTTTTCCCTTTTAAAAGTATTTTTAAAATCCCATCACCTACCTTATCTCTGTATCCTCACCTCATCTCCAACTACCACCGTGTCTCCCTGGGCTTCTGAAATAAGTTAATACTGCCCTTTCCTTCTGAGCTCTCTGCAAGCTGGCCAGAGTCTCCCCAAAGTAGAAGACCCACAGTTCCTGAATGGGTCACCCTGCGGATGCTCTGCAGACCTCCCTGTGGAATTAGATGTGATCTTTCCTTCCTTCCTGGTGCTTTCTTCCTTCCATAGTTGCTATCTCCTGCTTTTCCTTTTGCCTCCCTGGCTTCTCCATTCCCTCCTGGGGTAACTCAGGGCTCTGTCCTTACTCTCTATGTAGCCTTTGGGCGACCATGTGCCCACAAGTCCAACTTTCACCAAGTACAAAGTGAGTCTCCAGCTGGTGACCTACAGGCTGGTGGACTTATCCATGCCCTTTAGGGAAAACCTACAATAAATCCAAAACTGGTTTTAGTTCTCACCATCCACTCCAGACTCATTTCATCCTTAGCCCAAATTTGTCCCTCTCTAAAAAAAAATTGATTTCAGAGAGGGAGAGAAATAAACATCAGTGATGAGAGAGAATCATAGATTAGCTGCTCCTGTACGCCCCCCCACTAGGAATCAAGCCTGCAACCAAAGCATGTGCCCTGACCAGAAATCAAACCATGACCTCCTGGTTCAAAGTTCAATGCTCAACCACTGAGCCACACCAGTAGGGCTCGTTTTTTTTTTCTTTTTCTTTTTTTTAATATGGTGGCTCTACCATTCACCAAGGTGCTAAAGCAGGAACCTTGCAGTGATGCTAGCCTCTTCCAGCTCTCCCCACATCCAGACAGCCGCCAAGTCGCATTGCTGCTTCATGCTGTGAAGTCCTGGAAGCCTCTGCTGGGTCACACTGGCCCTGCCCTGCCTCAGAGTGTAGAACTGGCAAAATGGTGGCCAGTGTGTCATCTGCAGCTGGCAGATGTGTTGTTGGCCTGGACAAGTATACAAACACTGAGTTATATTTAGAAATATTAAGATGTCATTTGGATTTATAGCTTCTCTTAAAAGTCAGAAGACCTGGAACATGAGGCAAACATTCCTATGTGGCAACACTTGGCTGGCATGGAGTGTCCAGTGCCTGGCCATGCTGGAGGTTGCTTGCTTTCTGGTTCCCCTGGACCTGTGGCCCTCACTATAGCAGCTTGCTGGCTCCCAGGGGCTCTGAGCTAGTGGCCACAGGCTGGGAGACCATGACAGCCTGTGATTCCCTAGTGGCTCACCACCGGTCTGCCTGCTCTCTCACACCTGGTTTTGCACCCCTTTCAACCGTCTTCCATGTACTCCTGGGATGACTTTCCTCCTGCCCCTCAAACCCAAATCTGCTGTGTACCTCCTGAAAAGAAACCCAGTGCCTCCCTCTTGTCTTTGGGACAAACCCAACTTTGACAGGTTGGGTGTCTCAGATTGAGAGGTGAGCTCTAGCATCTTTCTATGGCGTTATACCCAAGTTTCTTTAAGGAGAATGGTTGATAGATGAATTGGGATGCAGTCTCTGCTGTTTACAGCCATTTCCATAGACCTCTCCACCCTGCCACTTTCTCAGAACCTCCCTGGGAGGAAGTGGGGCATGGTGGATTACACATCCCAAACAGCAGTGGGGGACTAAATATGGGAGCATGGGCTGCCCCACCTACTCTCAGCGTCTGGAACATAGAAGGCCCCATTTAACACATGGTACCCAGAGTCAGACAGTATGTTCCCAAAGGCACTCAGTTGCATTGGACAGGCCTGGCTCAACAACTCCTTAGCACTCAGCCAGGGAACATTCCACAGTGAGCCACTGTCCCCCACAGGGACACTCTAGGATGCCAGCCATTTGTAATGACTGAAAGCCTAAGCTTTCTTCAATCCCTTCCCACCTCCCTGCCTCCTGCGCTTCCCAAAACTTTTATTTTCTTGCAAAACGAAACTTCCTGCAGACTCCTCGTACCCGCCTTGCCTTTGCCAATACTGAACCGCTGCCTAGAATTTTTTTTCTTCATCTTCTGTCTGCATTGATTGTCTGGGAATCTTCCCCCCTTTTCAAGACCCAGGTCCAGTATCACCTATTTCAAAAAGCCCTTCCTGAAAATCACTACCCCCCGCCTTCTATGGCAGATCTATAATGTGCGTGCGCGCGCACACACACACACACACACACACACACACCCCCTACCCTGATGGCAGTTGCTGTGTTATAGCAACATGCTTTACCCACCAAGCCTACATGTTAGTTTCATTTGCACCTGCAGGGGTGCATGACCCAAAGGTATTTAATGGATTTCTGAACTAAACTGTATTCCCTTTTGTTATAAGTTTACTACATATTTCATGAAAGAGTGCTTGTTTTTCAGGCTGAAAGGGAGCTCTCCCCCCCCAGACCTCCACCTCTGGTTCTGGTACTTCTGCATTTACGTAATATTACCGGGTGGGAGGAAAGTAGGTTTACAGTTGTTCATATGGAAAAAGACATGCAGGTTAGGATTATTACAATGGCTCTGTTAACTGTTTCATGTACTCACAACTGTAAACCTACTTTTGCCCCACCCTGTATATCTTTATGTTAAAGGGAATCTTTGATCAGCCATGTCTTCTGAGAGTGAGCATTACTTAGAAAAAAGGCCGGGGGGAAAAAAGCAGAAGTCTAATACAGAAGTGCTTCTGTGTCTGTGGTCAGTTATCCTCATCTGAACTTCTCTTGGCTTGGTTCTGTCTTCCTTGAGGTCCATTGGCTGGGCTCTGCTCTATTTCATGATTTGTACAAGGTAGGAGAATGCTTTCTGCTTTATTCCCATTAATCTTCTCAATGATGGTGATGCATGCCCTCTTGCTGGCTTTTCCCCCCAATAGTAGTTTTTGGCCAATGTCTTCAGCCAAGTGCGATGGAAAGAGTCCTGGGTTGGAAGAGGGTTTGGGCTGTGCCTACAATGATTTGTATAGCTGACCACCTAGAACTTAATTTCTTTGTCTATACAATGGCTCAATGGGTATGTTGAAATAATCATCAGAAAGGTGTCTTATTTTTTTAAGAAATGTAAGTTCTAGAGTTATTTTTCTGTCTGATCCAACTTCCTTATGAATATCAGATCTAGAGGAAATTTTTAAAATGTATTTTTTAATTTATTTTTCTCATCCCCACTTATCCCCTCTATGCCCTCTTCCACTTCCACCCACCCCCTTTCACCCTAGAAATCACCACACTGTTGTCCATGCCCATAAATTCTCTCTCTTTTTTATTTTTTTTTCCTTTTTGCTCAATCCCTCCACCCGGCCCTCCATCCCCCCATGAACAAAGAGCTGTCTGCCTGGTCTCATGTTTATCTACATGAAATTCTTCTTTTTCTTTTAAACCTATGAAATCATTCAGCTTGGCTCTTTAGTACTCAGAAATAGCACTGAGGGCCAACATGAAGATTTATTTAGTTTGTATTCCTACTTGGATGGATTCATAAAAAATATTAAGTAAATTGTGTCCCATATACTTGGCTCTTCTTTGTAAACCATTATCTTCATCCATAAATGTGCCCATCTTTTCTTTCCAAAACCAACTTTCCTCGTAAATAGATTACAGGTCTGACCTGAAAAATCAGTGTTGGCTTTAAAAACACACACATACACAAAACCCTTTGGTGTAGAATGGAGTCAAAGATGCAACAAACTACATCTTTAAGTTATGTTATCCACAAGTTCACAGTTTGCCTATGAGCACTGAGAGATTAGTAAGATTTTATTTCTCTTTTGAGAAATGCCGCCTTTCACCCAGGAGGCCAAGTCTGTTTACACAGTCAATGATTCTCCCCATATCCTGGTTAGATTTCTAGGTCTGGATGTAAGCCCAGTCCGGAGAAGTTGGCATTCCCTCTGGGGCTTTTTGTGCATGTGGATGGCTACTGAGCCTAGGCAGCCTTCTATTTGTAATTCCATTCATGCATATTGACAAACATGTCCCCTGTTTCATCCTTGAATTCCTTCAAAGGTTGAGGTGGACACGCCCTCGTTCAAGATTAGATCCGGAACACCTTATGCTCTTGCTTCAGTTTGACCTCAGACTTTGTCCTTTGCTTCAGAAGATAATACCAGAATTGCAATCCACAGTGCCTTTCTGTTTTTATCAGTTCATCCTTGAGACAGAGATAATGTGGAGGTGATTTTCGTGTAAAAGAAGAAAAAAATCCTTTGCAAAGGCAGAAGGATTTGTTGTAGTGTCTGCGAATCTTGGTAAATATACTTGGTTTGTTTTTGTAATGCCCTCCTCAGCCCTGCAGTCCCAACTCTGGTAACCTGGAGGATTAGTATCAGTTCTTTCCTTTCCATTTAGGGCCAACTAATATAGTTCTAGGGAAAAAAAATAACTGCTTGATTTTAGCCAAAGTTTTTAATGGACCAAATTTTGAAAGTGGGTTTGGGTATGTGAGAGAGTTTAACGCCAACTACAAAGTCCACTTAAAATAAGTAAGGTGATTGTAAATGAAAATAGATTTTTCTTTTTTTATTTTAAGAAAATGCTGTGTTGCCAGCACCGGTTTGGCTCAGTGGATAGAGCGTCGGCCTGCGGACTGAGGGGTCCCAGGTTCGATTCCGGTCAAGGGCATGTACCTGGGTTGCGGGCACATCCCCGGTAGGACATGTGCAGGAGGCAGCTGATCGATGTTTCTCTCTCATCAATGTTTCTAGCTCTCTATCCCTCTCCCTTCCTCTCTGTAAAAAATCAATAAAATGTATTTTTTTTAAAATGCTGTGTAAGTAATGCAGTGTTTGCTTCCTCTACTAATTTTTTGTTCATTTTTAAAATAAGAAATCCACTTAGGAAGAAATTATTTTTATGGAGGATTTGGTTACTGTTTAGATTATATGAGCTATCAACTACTGCATTATCTTTTCTTAAAAGTGCAGAAACCTAAATAAAAATAATTGACACAAACATGGGGTGTGAGGTGGAGCTATTGGTTTGCATTGCCACCCCTGAGGGATGGCAGAGATTGCCTCTGGCCCTGGAGGTGACTGGAACCTAAGACTCAGGGCCTTGCTTCTCTCTTTTCTCCCTCCCTGCCTCTTGTCTCTGGAGGTTTTCTTGATTCAGGGACCATGACTAAAGGCAGCTGCAGGCTCACCTCCCTACAGCCTCATGATCAAAGAGGAAAGAGGGGCTTTCTGCCATTTCCAATTGGAAAAATCCAAGGGAGGCACTCTGATTGGCTCAGTTTGGATCATGTGCCTTTCCCTGGACCAATGGCTGTGGTCAGGAGAATGGGATATTATGATTGGCCAGAGTCTGAGTCACATGTTCAAGCCTGTGGTCAGGAGTGGAGGGAGCCCTGAGAGAGGTGTGCTGCACAGGCAAGTTACCCCAACTGCCATTAGTTTGTTTTCAGTTGGCAGACGCCCTGTGCTGTCTCCCGGAGCCTTGGGTTTGCCTGTAGGACAGAGGCAGTATCCTTTCCACTGGAACAGCTGGGAAAGAGTGTGGAGCAGCCGGAGTGTCCTCCGTCATACATACAACCTTGGTGTGTCAATGCCAGAGCCTGAATCCAGGTCTGTAAATGTGTGAACTGTGAGCTGATACCATGAATGTTCAAAGATTTATATCCCATCAATTTTCATAACTTCTCAAAAAGAAATTCCTGTCAAACAATATGCCTCCTCTCAAAAGAGCATCTTCTCCCTTTGCTGTGTACAGGTAATAGCCTTCAATCACAAGCCAAAACACTTGAGACAGGGAGAGGCTAATATTTCTGTGTTATGTTTCAAGTAATGTTTTTATGCCTTGGACCTCACCTGCCCCAGTTTGCTCCTTAGACACTTGTTTTCTCATGGGACTCAAACTCTAAAATTAATACTGACTTTTGGGTTGAAAAGGCAGAGTGCATTTACCCAGACTCCAAGGGAGTAACAGGCTGAGCTGGGTCAGACTCAACATGACCAAAGGAAAAGTGGGGCATGATTTTAAAAAGATGCCTAATTGAACTCCACAAACCTATGAAGACTTAGCTTAGATTATTGTTTGAGATTTAACTTTTCCTAGTTTTTATTGTTCCTTCTGTTTTAAATAGTTACCTTTATTTCAAAATTTGTCACATCTAAATAGTATATTTAGTCCCCCTTCTCCTTCCCTTCCTTCCTTTCATGTAGTAATCTGGAGTGTGGAGGATTGGGAGGCCAGTGGTTTTTGGTCTGAATCTAGATTTGATCAATTACTAGCTGGAGGCCAGGAGATCATAGCCAATTTACTAAACTTTTCCAAGCCTCAGTTTCTTCATCTGTGAGTTGGACATGAAGGTAATCATGCGTTAAGTCTCATGGGGATGAGGTAGAGAGTATAGTTCAGGTGCTGAGCACAGGGGTTAGAATGGAGCTGACTTCTAGGACATGACGTGGAGGTGGTGGGGCTTCCGTTTGTCCTGGTGAGCATTTCATTCCTCCGGAACTCATGTTTCCTTTCTGTCTTTGACCTGGAGAATGAGTGACTTGCTCTGTGTGTTCACGTGCTTTGTTTCCAGACTCCTTTCCTGTAGCACTCTCGGTTGGCAGTACTCCCAGTGATCAGTGGTCATCTGTCCTTCCCGCAGGCTTCCAGGTCTTCCAGGACTGGCTGTGGAGCAAAGGATGGTTTGTGCATGAAATAAACTCCCTCTTACTCCTCTGTGTGAGGAAATGTGAGAGCTGTGTTCCCAGGAGGTCTTTCTAGGGGCACATTTCAGGCTAACCCTGTCAGGCTAGGTGTGTTTTCTTTCTTGTGTTAGTTACAAAAAATGAATAAAAATAAAGGTCTATGGAGTAGAAGATACTCTATTTGGCTTAATATTCCTGTCTTTGCAATATTAAACCAAATAATAAAGAGCATCCAGGGTCTTCTCTTTTTTTGTTTTTCAGATGTGAAAATGTCATTCTTACTGTATCCAGCGATGTCCAGATACCCAGTAATAACCATTTGAAACACATGCTGAATGTATTTAATACATGTGGTCATTTAATTATGATTTGATTCCCTCAGTATACAAAAGAGTTCTATGAATATTCAATTAACTTCAGCAAGCATACCCAGATAGGAAATGTATTCTATGCTGCCATTAATATGATTTTTGGGGAATTTACTGGCAAATATTCATTTGGGATTTTACACACCTGAATTGTTGCTTGGACAGTGGGATGGTAGATGTCAGGGAGTGTGTGTGATGACTTAATTATAAGGAGAGCTTTCTTTCTAACGGTGGGGATTTTCGCTTTGAAATTCATTTACCGATAGACTCATATCATCTTATGCCAAACCTGTGTTCATTTCTTAATGACATGTTAATTAAAATAACCATTTGGAGGATTGGCCAGAGATGCCAAAGTATTCATAGTAAACCTGTTCTTGTGCAGCAAGGAGGTAAATTATGAATATTCAAGTGCTAGTCATACTAATGTGAATTAATTCAGCAAGTCCTTTCAACATAGTTGTTCTAATGCATGTATATTTTATCACTTATTAGCCTAAAATTTCTGTGAGT
Organism: Myotis yumanensis; assembly: GCF_028538775.1. Lineage (NCBI taxonomy): Eukaryota > Metazoa > Chordata > Mammalia > Chiroptera > Vespertilionidae > Myotis > Myotis yumanensis. The sequence continues at coordinate 25,631,185 of NW_027223759.1, read as the reverse complement.
AGGATAGTATTTTTTTCACATATGCCAAGGGCAAAATTATGCTTTTGTCTTACTCTCTACCTTGTGTTCTACTTACGTGTGCGTCTTTTCTGCACTGGTAGGAGCCCTTGAGGATTGTTTGGTCTGTCTTGTCATTCTGGGCTCCTTCCACAGTACCTGCCCAAAGATGCTTAAAGGGAGCAGCAAAGGAAAGATGGTGGATCATCAGTGTGTCGAGTACTGTCGGGCACATTTTATATGTGATTGTGTTGAATCCTAACAGCCCTTGTAACGTAGAGATTGGTACTAGTTTGTAGGTGAGAAATCTGAGATTTGGGTGTGTGAAGCACCCTGCTGAGACTTCCCCCCATGTGTCTCTGCCATGGAGATATTTTATTCTGAAGCATTATGTTCAGTGGATGACTGAGGCAAAACAGTCATTTAACTTTTCCTAATACCCACAGGTGAAGGGTCGGGACATTGCTGCACAGAGGATGAACTTGAGAGTCCAAGGAACCTGGCTTTAAACCCAGGTCTATGCTTAGTAGTTTGTGGACACAGAAATACACCCCAATCTGTGCCCCATTTCCATAGCTAGAGAATGGAGATGATACGGCTGTTACCTTCCATGCAGCAAAAGACAGAGGTGTCCCCGTTTCACAGACGGGGAGATAGGAAGGACAGTGATTTAGGTCACTTGGCAAGGTCAGAGCTGTGGCAGGTTGAGAGCTCATGTCTCTGCTCCTGTCATTTGTCACCTCTCCAGATGCCAAGTCTGGGTACAGTGTGGTGACAGATCTGCCACCACCTGTCATCCACCCTTGATTAGTCCTCAGAGTACCCCACTGACTTGGGGACAGTTACTATCCATTTCTTAAAGCCACTTGGCTGATTCATGTCTACTTTTCTCCGTGTTGTTCACTTCTGTAATCTCAAAGAGGATTATTCCCAGAGAGTAAAGAGATTCCCCAAGACTTACTCCAGATGAATCTGGCCCACACCGGTTTTCAAAGGACTGGAAAGTGGCAGCCCTGTTGTATTTGGGTGACATTTAGTTTAAGAGCTAGTTTTTGAGCACTTACCGTGTTAACGGGTGCTCTGCAGGACACAGAAGAATCCACAAAACAGATTGACCTTTGAGGATCTTACATATTTAGGTAGAACAGGCATATCTGTGATACTTGAACAATACAACGTAGTCTAGAACAGTGGCATACCATAGTGGAGTGAGGGAGAAATTATGAGGTGTATTATTTGCAGAGGAGTTAAACTCAATAGTGAAATAACATCAGAATTGGTTTGCTTTTCATTGTCATGTGCCATGTGATGACTTAGTCCTCCACCAGAACAGACTAGTGACCCTGACCCTCAGAACCACACTGTTTCAGTAATCTTGTGCCAAGTGAGTGCTACAGATGAGATACACAGCGGGTCAGACTGGGGTGGTCGGTCTGGACTGAATCGTTGGGAAGCTGCATGAAGTCTCTTCGTTCCCTCTTGGTGTGAAAGGACTCAGGGGGAGCAGTGTGTGACCCTAATGACAGAGCAGTCACGGACCAGCATGAGCTTTGGGCCATAAAAGCTCTTTACAGGCACTGCCTCCCTGCATCCTCACGGTGGCCCAAGTTCATTCTGTAGATGTGGGCCAGTGATGGACCGTCTCCAGGTCTCAACGTCCTCCCACACGAAATGAGGGCTGTAACTCCTGCTTCCCAGGAGGCTCAGCAGTGCTAACACCAAAGCCCCTCACACACAGGAGTTTCTCAAATGTCAGTCCTCACTCACCATAGCGTGTGTGAGAGGGAGGTCTGTGTGTGCCCTGTGTGCGCTGTCGGGGGCGGGGGTGGGGGGTCGCTGATAAACACGAATGCCCAGGCAGCCCTCGTGAGTGATGCAGTCATTTATTTTTTCACATTGCTCTCCACAAAACCTTTTTTGCCCTAAATTTTGTAGGATTGTTGTTGACTTGTATCAATAATAAAGAGTTGGTCATTTAGTCTCTCACATACTCTCTCTGGCTAAATTCAAGGAAATAACTCCTTCCAGGGAAGAGATTCGATCCCTGAAGAAAAAACAATGAAAGTATTATTGTTAGATCATGTTTTATGAGGGATGTTAAAAAGTATCATGGTCAGTGACCCGCTGTGGGGATCCGGAATGTATTTTTACCTCTGAGGGCAGCTGTCCTGATGCTCCAGGCAGGGCTTCTTGTGGCTTAGGATGGATTTTTCCGTGACAGTGTCACACAGAGATTTGCAAAGTGCTGTATCAGAGACAACTTGGACGAGAAGGAGCTGATGGGCTCAGATAAATTGTTAGACAACTCAAACAGCGATGATAGGCATGTAGACCATGCCTGGGAGAACTCTGAATTAACTTGCTTCTTGGAAGGTGGGGATGGAAAGAAAAGTACTATTTCCAAATCATAATATGTGTGATTTTTACATATTGGTCATAAAGTTTTTTTAGTCTGGTTAACCAAAACTTGGGTGGGAGTGGAGAAGGGTTGTTGGAGATCTTCTCATTGGGAAAAAGGGAAGGCTGTCTTATTTTGGGAATTATCATCATATATCGAAACATATGTAATTAGAACCTAATTAAAGAAAGAACTTCATCCTGGGAGAAGAGGTGCCCCTTACAGTGTGGGAAAGGGTGGTCAGATGTACTGAAAACTCTTTTCTGCATCTGGGAACTAAAGGGAAGGCAAAAGTTCCAGAATGGGATCAGTGCCAATCCTGAGGGCCGACTGAGGGAATGGAAAAGGACCTGGAGGGATTGAATAGGGAGAGGCAGGTGACAGAAGCATAAGCATCTCTGCTCTCTCTCTGGGAGACATATCCATGTGGTTTCTCATCTCTTCCTTGCTATGTGATGTGGGCAGATGACTCACTCTGTCTGCATCTCTGTTACCTCAACTATATCCCAAGCTTAAGTGACATTCAGTGAGATGGCATGCACAGAGTAGGAGCTGTATAAATGTCCCCCCCTCACATCTCCTATGCAGCTCCTCACCAGCTTCATTGTTGATGAATAGGACATCTTCTCCATAACTGGTTATGAGAAATTGGAGAAATTTAGAATATTTCTCTCCTTATAAAATTTTGACAAAAAGAGGCTGGGCCTCCTCCATCCCTAAAGATTCCTCCGTTGGTAGCTTATAGCAGAGGTTAGACAAAGGTGACAAGAAGAACTTTCATGAAGTCATTGGTTTTTAATTCCAGAAATTCATGTTCTTCTGCCTTAGCTTTGGATGTGGGAAAGTGAAAGGGCTGGTCCTGTGAGGAAAAGTTCTGTGGTGCCTGAGACTTATGTCATTTCTCAGGACGGTGTCTCGTGAGATCCTCCTAGCAACCTTCTGAGGTACAGGATGGGAGAGAGGATTATCATTGATTTCATAGATGAGGAAACTGAGTCACAGAGCAGGTATGTGATGTATCTGAGGCAGGCAGGTGTAGGGCTAGACAACAGGCCGATTCCACAGTTGTGTTAAAGTAGACACAGGTTTTTCCTGGGAAATAGCTGAACAGCTCTCCTAACCCCACCAAATCCCTTCAAAGGCATCAGCGGGGACGTCAGCAAAGAAACTAAGTCAAGCTAAAGGGAGAACCTCAGTGTTGGGTGACTAAAGACATTAGGAATTGTGCTTCCCATCACTTCAGATGGTTTCTAAGGTTTGCGGAGCTTTGCTGGTCCAATGGTTGTCGGGGGAAAATTTAACTGTAGAGTGGTCATCTTCTTAAACATTTCTTTGGGATTTTATTTGTTTACAAACTCTTTGTACTGAAAGAAGAGAGCAAAGGACCAGAGATAAAAGCTGAGGAGCCCTTCTTAAAGTGGTTACTAATTATCTTATCTTCCCCATCCCTCATTCTCTCTTCCTACTTTAGAATATTTCTAGATCCTATGCCTAAAGATACATATATCTCTATTTACTCGTTTAATTTACATAGGAGGATGTTTCATATAATTTCCCATTCCCAACTTCCTTTGCGTAACTATTTTACCTGTAATATGTACCCAAAACTTACTCTGAAGGAGGCAGATGGGCAAAAGCTGTTTGCGTCTCTTGTACTACACCCGAGTAGAGAGGGGACTCAATTACAAGAACCAGAATGGGTAACTGAGAAAGAAGAGATGAAAGTATACCCAGGTACCACAGAATCACTTTTGTGGCTGCCAAAACTTAGTCCAAAACATCCCTGGTCATCCAATGAAAAAATGGAATCCATTTTTTTTATGTGAAATCTTTAATATATTTGGAGAGGGGGTAGGAAGGATGTTTTCTGTCTGTTTATTTCCCTAAACCATTCATCCCTGAACTTGGGGACATGGGTGTGTTAGGAAGCTGACTGAACTACACTGAGCTCTTCCTTTGTCTTCTTCCTTCTCAGGTTACGAAGCACAAGTTCAGTCCTGCCTTCCCTCCATTTGCCTTGGGGAAAAGGTTGTAAATAAATAATCAGTGGTGCCCAAGGGAGAAGAAAAACCATAGGCTGGGTCATCAAATGGTGCTGCATTTTATTTGTGTGAAGTCTGAGATGCTGCCTGCTTGGGTGGGCTCTCTGGAGATGGCATTGCTGAGGGGCATCCACAGCACAAAACACAGAAGATAAACTAGATTTGTTAGGACCCCCAGGATTGTTACAGGTCAGAGAGACTAACAGTTACCACACACAAGAGACAGAAGAATTGGAAGATGGCCCCTTGGCCAGTTAGCACGTTCTCACATTAACAAGATCTTCATGGGAAGCCCAGTTGTTACTGGGTTAATTGATAAGTACAGTATGAAAGTAAATGAGCAAGATTATGGCTCAAATCACAGAACTCAACCTGAGTTAGTTCCCTATGGCCTGTAGGGCAGTTCCTAGTCAGATGTCAAAAGAGTTCCACCAATAGTAGGTGCCTTCATCCCCAAATGCTGGGGACATCTACGCCTTAGTTATAGATAAGACCTTAGCCCTTGATGTGAAGTTTTTGAAACAGATTATTTCTGAGTGCTATCATTATTTCTCATTCCATTTCTTAATTTGTGGAACAAAAGCTAAGGGTTAAAGGTTTGCATATCTAACGAACAACAGTAAGTTGTGAGTGGTACTTTAACTCATTTGATCAATATGCATCAAGTGTCTACTATGTTATTTGACTCTAAATTCTGATGCTTTGAATTCTTTGCTAGTTTGATTATCATTTGTCTGTTGCCAGAATTGCTCATCACTCTCTCGTCTTGGCTAGTAGGGTAAGATTTTCACCTCTTACTAATTTGCTGGATAGAGGAACACTAATGATCGAATTTAATGTGATTGCATGTAAAGTAAAGGCAACTTGACAATTTCCTTGTTCGCCTGGAATGCTTAATGCTACCTGCCACGTTCTACCTTGTATCTTAGTCCTCTAAGTACTTCTGTCCTCTGTTCATCTACAGCTCAATGTCAGCCTGTGCTCTCCCTTCATCCTGTCATGTTTTCCATGTGCTTGAGTTGTGGTGCAGGACCTCAGCTGTCGCATTAAGCAGGAAATCTGAGTATTGTGCAAGCTCTAAAGCTCTATTAGACATGGACAATGTTCTTCAATCTGTTAACTCCCCTTTCCCCCAGGTCCTGAGTATGGGCACTCCTTCTTTGGCACGTGTTACTTTGACAGTCTCTTCCTCATTGTCACACATTCTGCCATCTCCCATTTGATCAATGGTCAAGAATATTGAGGCAGCCTTTCTAACTCTAGGGAGGTGCTGTGGGCACTTGAGATCACTGCTTGGGCTCCCACGTGAAGGATGTTCTACGTGGTCCCTTCCTGCTGGCAGGCGTTTTGCTGCTGTTTTGGAGATTTTCTCTGGGCCACAGACATTTGAATCAGTCAATTCTAGGAGTGTTTGTTTTCTCAGGAAACACAGCCCTATTAAAGCCATTGTTTTGAAAGTCACCCAGAGCATTAAAAATCTCAGGTCATCAATCCATAGTGTGAAAATTTAGGAGTGGTTGAGGCGCTTCAGGCAAGCAATATTGACTTAAATGTGTGGAGCACTTTAAGACAGCATTTGATTGTACATTTTAAAATGGGGAACACAAATTGAAATTCCTCCTGGGAGCTTTAAATCATGCATTATATGTGCAGTATTTTCAATTAGCTGCAGAAAAAGAAATCTGTTCCGTGTGGCTCTATTTTTACAGCTGGGAATTGCTCGGAGAACACAATTGACTATTTCATACATGTGAGATTTATTTAAATGATTCATGGGGCATTTGCAATTTAACCAACAATTGAAAATATTGTTGCCATGTGGCAGGTAAAACCAGGAAGTTATTTTGCATTCCTGAAGAGGTGCTCCGAGCTCAATATACCCTTAGTCCAAGGGGTTAGAGCAGTATTGAGATTCAGACTTTCACATTTCATTCCTGGGTTGTGCCACACTGTGGTCAGAAAGAGAATGCTCGACTGCCTGAGGATTCTGTGGGATGGTGCTCTCAGGAAGGACCCGAGGCACTGGGCATTCTCCATTTCCCTCTCCTGTTTGCATGTCCCAGACACAGACGGAAGATCAAATCCTTTCCCCAGCTCTTCTCGGACTTTCTATGTCTCCCTCTCCTCCTCCCTCCCCCGCCCCCCCACCATTCTTTGCCACCTGTCTCACATCAGACATCACCGAGAGAGATTACTGATGCCAAAAGCTAAGGTGAGTCTTGGGATGGACCAACCATGCCCTCCATGGTGGTTCATAAACATATCTACGAGTTTGGAATGCATGTTCCCACTGAAATGATGCTGTAACAGTGGTCAATAGACACTTGATGTTAGGTGATACTGTATTACCGCATTATTGCTGAAGTGATTCAGAAAAAGGTTAATCCATCAGGCATTTTGTGGGCAGAATTAAAATCATAACCACCAGTTTTTAATTTTTCTCTGGATCAGTGGTTCTCAACCAGCGGTAATCCTCCCTCTCTCCTCCAGGAACTTTTGTTGATGTCTCCAGACATTTAATTTGGTTGTCACAATGAGAGGAGGGGGAAACTACTAGCATCTAGTTGGTTTAACCAGAGATAATACTAACCATCCTATAATACACAGGATAACCCCCAGCCCACAACCTCCCCCCATCCCCAATGTCAGTAGATCCAATGCTGTGAAAGCTTGCTCTAGAACTTCTTTTAACAAATGACTTCCCCAAATAATTTAGAGCCTGACCTGCTTATAAGATGGTGGCTTCTGTAATCAAGGTTAATACCTGAAGTGAATCATGTTGGTTGTTGAAACCTGCTTTCTTCATCAGTGCCTTGATGACATAGAGAGCACCTCCGTGTCCCATGTGCCATGTTAGATGATGGGGAAGAATGGTGACAGGACCGACAAGGTCCCTCCCTGCCCACCCTCAGGTACAAGGAGAGGGGGAGGAGACAAATGCTCTAGTCAGAAGGAATGCACATATGGCTGGAAAGGTTCTGTGACCTCCCAAGGGGAGAGTGTATGTCTAGAAGGAAGAAATCCAGCCCAGGAGGCCAACTCATAGGCTGTGGGAGCGGGTTTGCATTTCATTGCAAGAGCTTAGGGAGGCCGCTGGAGGGTTCGATGCAGGTCTTGGTGACAAGGGGCATGGTCGGCCTTTCCTATCGGCAAGGTCACTGGGGCAGAGCAGACTGTGAGTTGGGTAGAGGAGACTAATGTCCTCTTCCAGGAAGTCTGGTGGCTGGACTGAGGGCAGAGGAGGTGGAAAGAGTGGGCCATGCAGGAACACTCAGAGGAAGAATGAAAGAGTTTGCAGTGGTTCTAATGGGGCCGGGAAAGGATGAAGGATGACACCCAGACTTTCTGCTTCGATTCTTGGGTGGATGGGGTACCCACTTTCTGAGATGCAGAAACTGCAAGAACAATAAGCCCAGAGATGAGGAGGCTTTTTTTCTCTGATCCTAATATTTCTGTGAAAATGGACAAGGGGACTTTGATATCTTTCTACCCAATCTTTTTTTTTTTTTAGAAAAAGAAATTCAAGGTTTTAGAGTCTGCTCTACTTGCTAAAATTCAAGCTATTTCTCCCGGATTGCCCCTTCTTTTCAGTTACCATTGCAATGGGCTTTCCAGTTATTTCTAAGTGGCTTCTTTGTGCAGTCATCAAGCATTTTCTGTGTTAGATATTTCCTCCATCTAAGCAAATAACACAGTGATGAGCCTCGGCTTACAATCCAGAGTCTACCATTGAGTCTCTCAACCACGGAGACACCGTTTTTTTATGGGCTTTGTCATACTGAAATGTTTTAAAAATTGCTTTAGTCTAATCATGCCTTATTTAAGTTTATGCTGCTAGGAAACACTTTTCCTCATTCGTGAGCCTGGCCATGACTTGGAAAGAACACAAGGAAAATCAGCAGAGCCTGAGGCCCATTTCCTAATTCACCCAGTGACCGTGACTCACTTTCTGGTCCCATCACCAGGGCCATTCTCGGAGGCTGCATGGGGCCCTGCTGCTTCTCCCCCGAGGGCAAGGCCACTCAGGCCACCTTCCCTGAGGACTTGTGACTAGAGGTGAAACTGTGATAAAGTCACATACTAACTAGAGCCTTGAACCTCTTCTACAACAAAGAAATGAAGGGAATGGGCCACAATGGAAAAAAAAAGACCACGAGTAAATAGAAAAGGCAGCTTTTAAAATTCCTTTCAATTTTTAGAAGTTGGAATCTGGGGACATTTTGCAGTTGAGGGAACTGTTCAGGTGGGTTGGTGTGTAAACCCTAAGAGGCTGAGGATAGAGACCAAGGATGCTTCAACCCTCCATGATAATGGTAGTAAGTGGCAGAGCCAGCTTCGAGTGACGCTCTGTTGAAGGTGGAGGAACCTGAGATAGATTCCTCCTTTTTATGCTTCTCAGCAGTCTGAAAGGCAGGGGCTACTATTATACCCATTGTATAGATGCAGAAACTAAGGCACAGTGAAATTATATACCTGTCGAAGTCACACAGTAAATTGGTAGTGGAGCTTGGGTATTAACTTGGGTGGTTTGTCTCAGGAGCCTACAGTAAATTGGTAGTGAAGCTAAGAATTGAGGCTGTCACAAATTATGAAAAGGCACAATTATGCAAAAACATTATTGGTATGTTTTTTAGAAGATTGACATTTCTAGTGGAGTTGCAGGATGGGGAAAGGAATTAAAGTGAATAAAAGATCTGTCTTAAGGTATATTTGTTTGCTGACTACAATTTTAAAATAAGTGTTCTTTTTGTTTTGTTGTTTTTACTTTTGATGTTAACAGAGTTATAGATTCCTATCCAGTTATAAAAAAAATAATACAGAGAGATCCCATTTACTGGTCACCTAGTTCCCCCCAAAGTAATATCTTGTATAGCTACAGGACACAACAATAAATACCACAGCTAGGAAATTGGCATTGGTATAATCCATCCACCTTATCAGATTTCAGCAGTTTTACATGCATTGATGTGTGTATGTGTTTGTATGTGTGTGTGTGTGTGTGTGTATGTGCACATCTGTGATGTTTTATCACCTGTATATTGTATGGCCACCTCCATAGTCAAGACACAGAATAGTTCCATCACAAGGCCCCCTCATGTCACCCTTACAGTCACATCCATCCCTTCCCCTCCCATCTTCCCCAATTTCTTGTAACCTCTAATATATTCCCCATCTCTATAATTTTGTCATTTTAAGACTATTTTATAAATTGAATCATAGTATGTAACCTTTTGGAATTGACTTTTTTTCACTCAGTATAATTGCCTTTAGATCCATCCAAGTTGCTGTGTGTATCCATAGTCCATTCCTTTTTATTGCTGGGTAGTGGTCCATGGTGTGAGTGTGTCATGATTTGTTTAATCATTCGCCTATTGAAGGACAACTGGATACTTTCCAGTTTGGGGCTATTGCGAATAAAGCTGCTATGAACATTGGCGTATAGATTTTTGTGTGAACATGAGTTTTCGTTTCCCTGAGATAGATGTCCAAGATTGCTAGATCATATGGTTAAAAGCGTGTTTAGATTTGTAAGGAACTGCCAAACTGTTTTTGCAGAGTGGCTACACCACTCTACATTCCCACCAGCAATGTGTGGTATCCAATTTCTCTGCATCTTCTCCAGCATTTGGTGTTACCATTAGTTTTTATTTTAGCCATTCTGATGGGTGTGTAGTGGTTTTAATTTGCACTTCCCTAATGGCGAATGATGTTGAACATCTTTTCATGGGCTTATTTGCCATCTGTGTATCCTCTTCAGTGAACTGTCAGTCCGTGTCTTTGGACCATTTTTGATTGGATTGCTGTTTTCTGTTTACTGTTGCATTGTGAGAGTCCTTTGTATTTTCTAGCTACTAGTCTTTGTCAGATAGGTGGGTGGCAATATTTTCTCCTAGCCTGCAGCTTGTCTTTTCATCATCTGTGCAGAGTCTTTTGTGGAGCAAATATTTGTAAATTTGATGAGGTCTGACTTACCAGTCTTTCCTTTTTGGGTCATGCTTTTAGTATAATGACTAAGCTAGTAAAAGTAGGGTTTCACTTCCTGCCTCTTCTAGCATGCGGTGCCTGGTGGTTGAGGAAGAAGCCGTGGGGCAGGGTGGACATGAGTGTGAATGATTCTTCAGCTTCTGTCTCGTTTGGACTCTGGTGTGTGTCACGATGCGCTGTTTGTCCCCAGACAGAGTGGACCTTGTCTTAGAAAGACTGTAAGGTGGTATAGTGTTAAAATGAACACATTTTCAGAATCTGTTTCCAGGCCTCCGTCTGGGACACTGAGCCCTGTCCCCATTCCTCTGCCCCTTTGTCCAGTCATATCCAGCTCATCCTCCGTGTCCACTTGCGTGGCCCTCCTCCAGTGTCCCCCTCAGCCCTGTTGATGTTGTGGAGCAGACCGTCCTTGCTGGGCCGCGTTCTCCTGGGCCTTGCAGGATGTTGAGCAGCATCCCGGGTCTCTGCTCACTAGACAGTAGCATCCTCCCCACCAGTTGTGACAACCCAAAATGTCTCCAGATGTTGCCAAATGTTCCCTGAGGGACGAACCTGCCCTGATGAGAAGCCAGGCTCTAGACCAGGGGTCCTCAAACTTTTTAAACCAGGGGCCAGTTCACTGTCCCTCAGACCGTTGGAGGGCCGGACTATAGTTTAAAAAAAAACTATGAACAAATTCCTATGCACACTGCACATCTTATTTTGAAGTAAAAAAACAAAACGGGAACAAATACAATATTTGTATTTGCATGTGGCCCGCGGGCCGTAGTTTGAGGACCCTTGCTCTAGTCCATCGGCTCCAGGAGCGTGGGACCGGGTCCACTTTTGTGCACGCTCCTACCTCAGCACTGTGCCTGACCCATGGGTGCTCCACTAGGATTTGTGAAATAGATAGGTAAATGGGCAAACTGTACCTACCACCTGACAGTGTTTCACACGGCAGCCTTGGAAATAGCACCCCAATTTCAAAAGAACCAAGTTGGTTTAATTGTGAATTCAGACCTAGAAATGCTGGTCCCTGTCGACACAGTAGAATATTGGTGCCCTCGACCTTCTTCTGCCTGGCCAGTGGGGGTGGCTCCCTGAGTCTGGAGTTCCTGCCTGATAAAGCCCACATCCTCCCCTTAACTGCCAAGCAAGGGCCCTCCCCACCTAGAGGAAGAACCTCCGTCATGCACAGGCTCCCACCGACTCCCAGCTCTCCTTCTGAGAAAAGGAGGGCATCGCAGCAGGCAGAAGGGGACCTCCCGCAGGTGGCATTTTGGAGATAATTTGGCGCAGGGTGATATTGGAGACCCAGTTCAACCTTCACCTGCTGAGTGTCCTTCCTCTGTCGCTGGGCCCTGCCCCCTTTTCACCAGGGAAGGGAGGAAAGTAGGAGTTGGTGTCGTAAGTGTTTCCCTCCACGTCCTGCGTGGTTCAGGGTTCTGGTCTGGAAGAGGAGCCGCACAACAAATGAAAAAGAAAAGACACGAGATAATTTGGGAATATTGGGGGACCAGGCGAGCAAGTCCAACTCAAGAGGAAGGACTTCCACTGTGCTCAGGCCTCACCAAGCTTTTTATAGTGAGAGGTAAACAAGGTAGTGGTTACCATAGTTATACAGTTCTTGTGAGTTTCACTTGTTTTGACCATGGTTTATTATTAAGCTACTATAACTTACACATCAAGGAATTCTCAGGAATGCTCCAGCCATGAAGACAAGAGGAGAGACAGTTCAGAGATGGAGATGCTGACAACGCTTTGCCATGCTAGCAGTCAGCAGCTGTGCGTCGCTGCAGGTTGCCCAGGATCAAACCAGAGAGGGTCCGACCTGCATTGCCACCATTTGTCCACCATCCAGAACTGAAATATCACTGCTGACATGTACACATAAGGAACTGTCGGACATTGAAACTTGGACTCAGAACTGTTGGACATTGAAATTGGGACTTAAAACATTTTTTGTTCCTTGAAATGTTATGCTTAAGTTTTAAAATGTTTTGGGTTACGGATTGGCATTGTTATTGTTTTAATAGCCAGAGTTTTGTTCTTGATGTGTAAGTTATAGTAGCTTAATAATAAAAAAAAGGGTGAGATGTGGGAAACTGATACAGGGTTAAGCCTCAGACGGACCTGCTGGCAAAGTCACAAACAAGTCCTAGCATAATTAGGCTTGACCTTATAACACTCCCTAGATCTTATCTGGGAAGCTAAGGGGCTGAGGGAAGTGCAGGAAGTGTAACCATGGTCAAAACAAGTGAAACTCACAAGAACTGTATAACTATGGTAACCACTACCTTGTTCACCTCTCACTATAAAAAGCTTGGTGAGGCCTGAGCACAGTGGAAGTCCTTCCTCTTGAGTTGGACTTGCTCGCCTGGTCCCCCAATATTCCCAAATTATCTCGTGTCTTTTCTTTTTCATTTGTTGTGCGGCTCCTCTTCCAGACCAGAACCCTGAACCACGCAGGACGTGGAGGGAAACACGACATCTGGCGCCCGATGGGGACTCTGGAAGTGAAGGTTTCGCTAGAGCGGGGGGCGGGGGGGAAGAAGTTTCACTGGCAAAAGTGAGGAACAAAGAATTCACCATAAAGGTAGGAAAATTCACCGTAAAGGTGAGGGGTTATTTCACCGCACACAAACGCCCACAATCAGCTACAGTGGTCCGGAGCTGTAGGTGGTGTGGGAACGTTTTCTTAACCAGGCTAACGGGGCAGGATTCGGCTTTAAAAAGTAGATTCGGCTTAAAAAAAAAAAAGTAAGAAACTTTATTATAGACTTTTGATTTGCATGTTTAAGGAGTTAAAATTTTAGAAGGTAATCTCTTATAGTTTTTTTTTTGTGTGTGTGTATTATTATAGAAAATAACCCTTGGTTTCTTGAAGAAGGTACGTTAGATCTTGAAAGTTGCCAAAAAAGTTAGTCAGAACCTGAAAAAAGGTCAGCAGCAGGATAAAACTTACCTCAAAAAACTGTTTTTCCATGGGGAACACAATATCGCGTTTGCTAGAGCTTTTTAGAGAGGCTGAGGAGGAGCCTCCTTGCCTGGTTCCCTCTGCTCCTCCTAGAGAGGAGCGGGAAGAAAAGTTGGAGGAATGGCCTTCACGGCCCCCTCCACCTCCACGTCCTAATCCTGAAATGATTAATTCGCCATTAATAGAATCACCTGTGCAAAAAGCCATCAGAGAAGGATTGAAGGACATGCCGGTGGAAGAAAGGCTTGCATTTCCTATCATGCAGATACCTGACCCACAGTTGGGGCTCAGTTTTGCTTAACTAATTAGTTCAGTAAGTTCCCAGGGAGTAAGTACAATGGACTTAAGAATAATGGAGAATAATATATGAGCGTGTTTGGGGTTTTTCTCTTTATACCTGGCATTTCTGTTCCTTGAACCTGAGTGGTAAAGCTAGCTTTGGTTCAGAAAACAAAAACAAAGGCCATGGTGGGGCTGGGAGAGCAACCAGGCAGCGGGAGCGGAGCGGGGCCCACAGGAGGTGATGACTGGTTATGTCAGCCATTCCCTGCTGCTGCTGCTGCTGCTGCTGCTTTATTGGAAGGATGTCAGCGGTGCAGGAGGATCCGCAGCCTCCGGAGGCTGGGCCAGGCTTCCTCCTGCGAGGAACAGCTGTCTGATGAGGGGCCTGGTGTGGACAAACACCCGCCCTGATGCTCCGCACAGGAAGCTCAGGGTAACACAGGCATCCCCACCTCTTCCAACAGGCTGTCCAGGAGCCTGATTTGATAAGGGGGGCTGACGCTCAGAGCTTTCATTACTGGTCACTAAACCCTCCCTTCTGGGAGCCACTAAGGGGAATGGGCTGGATTCCTTCCTCTCCCACATAGAGAAGCCTTGGGTGGAAATTCCAGGGGGAACCACCGTGACAATTGGCATCAATGCTGTAGCTGCTTTGACAAGAAGCAGTGTGTGACTTCAGACTGGAGCCTGGATTCTAAAGTAAGGAAAGTCCAAGGGACCTCCGTGTGCCACTTTGGGGGGGAGTTGGAATGTGCACCTTCCTGTGGGCCAGCGGGGTTTCTCATTCTTGGCACTTGGCACTGATGGACGTTTTGGGCCAGATAATTCCCCGTGGTGAGGAGCTGTCTTGTGCATCGTGGGATGTTCAGCAGCAACCCTGACCTCAACCCACGGGATGCCAGTGGCACTCCCTCCCAGGTATGACAACCAGAACATCTGCAGACGTCGCCAAATGCCCCCCGGGGGCCGTGGAACCCCCTCTGAGCTGAAAACCACTGCACTGGAGTAACAAACATTCTGTTCCATTCTTGTTCCTTGTAAAGCTGTGGTCACTTGTTTACTCCGAGACACTGGTGATGTAAGCACAGGACAGAGAGGTAGAAAGAAGGCAGTGTTTCCTCACTTCTGCCTCGGTCAACCCTTTAAACTCCATCACAAGAAGCAGTGTGACATACCAGCTAAGAGTCCATTCAGACATCTCTTCACCTTGTATGATCTGTATGGTCCGGGCAAGTTATTTAATTTTTCCGGACCTCTGTTTTCAATATCTATAGCATCTAAATACTCATGCCTACATCTTAAGTCGAGGGTTCAACTAGATGTTGAATATATAAAGCTCCAGGTACAGGGTCTGGCACATGGTAGACATTCCATAAACGGTGGCCATTAATTTTGAGTACTTGAGAATGCATTCCACAAGTTTTAAGCAAGTTGGGATTTTTTTAAGTTAGCAATAAAAATTGCTGCTGCTTAAAATAAGAATGAAATCAGTTCATTTCCACTGAACTACAATTTATTTCATAAACATTATTGAGTTTCTACTATATACCAGATACTCTGCTAAACTCAGGGCATAAAAAAAAAATGAATAAACTATAATCCTTGCCATTAAACATCTAGTGTGTAGATGTAGTCACATGAATGGTTCCAGTCATGTGCATCAAAATAGAACCACCACTTACTGAAAAAAACTCAATGTGGAGTGGTCTGTGGGTTGTAAGGGGGTGTAACATTCATTTTACTATATATAAAGGGCTCTCACTATATTATTTCTCAACTCTCTGTTTTTCCAGCAACTGCACTTTTTATTCCAGTTTTTATGATTCTGTTATTGAACCACGGTTCTTGTGCTCTGTAGCCTTTTCTGCTCCTCCTTGCTACACATTTCAGCTGATCTGCGTTCCTGCTGCTGTGTTTTTATAACCAGAAAAGGGCTGCTTGTTTTAAGTAATGTGTTCAGTGTATATATTTTGTAAAACATCCAGAACAGTATAAAGAATAATAAATTATATTCATATTTCCACCATCTGAACTAAATATAGAGATATCTTATATCCATATTTCTAGTCTTTTTTGTGCCTGTGTAGAATTTTTGCATAGTTAATTATAGCATAGTTTTCTTTTCAATTAAGATATATGCAGAATATATTACCATATATTTATGATATTGTGTTAGAGGGATGTCATGAACTGACCCTTACCGTTGGATGTCAGAGGTCATGGTCTCCCAGATGAATCGCTGAGCCAAGAATAAAGTGCAAACCATTCATTGAGGAACAGTTCCCAGGTGACAGAGTAAGAGAGTGGGGGAAGAGGGTGTTAGAAAGGGATCAGCCAATCAAGTGGAGGGATATCAGGTGAAGGCCCACACTCAGCCTGATCCTGGAGAGTTCTGTGCCACCTTGAGGCAAAGAAGCTGGGCTCTCATACTCCCAGACCAGTAGTCAGTCAGGGGCTGTTGGCCTCTGGGGTAGAGGAATGGTATGTGTCAACACCTAGCCACCTAAAGTCCAGTAAGAAAATGGGCTGCAACTCCCAGTTGCAATTCTCCTAAGGTGACAGGTGCAAATTATTGGTGTCAAAGCACCCAGAAGCTAGAGGAGAGGTGCACAAAGCTGGTGAAAGATCACCCACAGTGTTCCTTCCCTTGGAAATTGAGGTTGCAACGATAATTGCTATGCAATTACTTATTGCAAAAAATATTATAATGATTTTTCTACTAGAAATAACTGTACAGTGAACATGTTTACACCCCAAATCTTTTTTTTTGTTATTACCTTAGGGTTGACTATCTTTCTGTTTGTGCTTATGTAACTCCCATGACCACCCTTGAAAATTTATTCTAATATGGTACAAGAGAAAGCTGAGGCCAATAAGGATTGTGAGTTGCCCTGGATCTCTTGGTTAGTTGATAGAATGGGATTTGACCCTTAGATTAATTTTCCCTGACACTTAGAGGAAAATAGAATAAATGTCTCATAAACTTGCATTTTAAAAGGCAACTAACAAAGCCCCAATTACCTTCTTCCTCATAGCCTTCCTCCTTCAGCCCAATAGAGATTTAAGAATGAATGATAGCCCAACCAGCATGGCTCAGTGGTTGAGCATTGACCTATGAACCAGGAGGTCATGGTTCGATTCCTGCTCAAAGCACATGCCCTGGTTGCAGGCTCGATCCCCAGTGTGGGGAGTGCAGGAGGCGGCCGATCAGTGATGCTCTCTCATCATTGATGTTTCTATCTCCTTCTCCCTCTCCCGTCCTCTCTTAAATTAAGAAAAATACAATTTTTTTTTTAAAAAGTATGAATGATGGGAGACATCTGTAATACTCTCAACAATAAAGATAAATTAAATAGAAAGAGAGAGAAATAAATAAATAAATGTGGATAAAAGGCATTTGGATGTCAGTTCAAGTATATTTAATAAAATGCATGCGTCTTCATTGGAGGAACCTTTTAAACATTGTTGCCATACACCTCTGTGGCTGAGCATTTCTTTCCTGAGTCTTTTAAAGTTCATTTTTGGCTATATTAATTAGCATCATAGATCAAGTACACACTTTGAGGTCTCTAAGCCTCTCCCCAGTAACCTGAAAGAGCACATTTAAAACCACCAGGCTGCAGTCACTTTGATCAGTTAGCATTTCCTGTTCTTCTCTGAAGTTTTAAAGATGCTGACTCATTCGAATACCACTCAGTACATTTCCCAGGGTATCAAAATGCACTTCACTTTTGCTTGTTCATCTAACTTTCCGCCTTAAGAGAATGCGGAAGATGTTTGGAAAATGAAGACAGGGTTGGGTGAATGTATCTCAGGGATGTTTGTAGAGGCCTGAGAGACCAGAGTCCTCTGGCCATTCCAGGACCATATTTGAGGCTCAACCTCAATTGTTTGTGTATTAACTCCTGTCACTTTCCCGATCAGCCTTAATATCTGCAGGTCAACCCCCGAAGGTCTCTAGATTGCCCCTTGCCAGACACCCTGAAGAAGTAGACCTTTGCCTGTTGGTAAGAATATTGGTGAGAAACATTTGGCATGGCTGCTGGGCAGGTCAATCCTACTTAAGGCCACTAAGGCTCAATTTGGCAGCGCAATACCTTTCCTTCACATTTATTTCTTTGGGAAGAAAAACTGTCATGAAAAAAACTGTTGGGGAATCTGATGATTCTCATATGATCTGATGTACTGTTTTTCTCTACCTCCTGTAGCCCCTCTAGAAGGAAGAGTTAGCCCAAAGGCAGAATAATACAGGGTTCTAGGTACTAAGAATGAGGATCCTAGAATCACAGAGACCAGAAGGATATCAAAGCCTTTTCAGTGCTTGATGGGGGCAGGGGCTGGTTGGCATACCCCCCGCCCCCCCCCCAAGATAAATTAGGGGACTTTCCTTGTCATACTGTGTGCCAGTTGTTCATTTCAGACACTTGCATTGTTGGCATCCCACTTTGAGGGTAAGACTCACTGCCTTCACATGAGGATTTTCTATTTGATATTCTAGCCCAACTTCAATGCCCAGCTCACTCCTGCAGCTTTTCATCATCCAGTGTGCCTCCCCTGGGTGGTATTGCCATGGGAGGCAAAGCAATTCATAAGTAAACAGTCTATTTTTCATGATTTGAACTTCAATATTTGGACATAGTCCAGAGAGTGATGCAAATGCATTTTGGACTTTCCCCGTTGGCAATGCCCAGTATTCCCAGAGCTGATTTAGAGTTTATTAGGTGAGCATGCTCAGATTGTGGTCTCTAAAGCCTGTCTCCCTCTAAAAGGAAGCAGAGACCCCTAGAAAAGTGGCTGATTCCACCTGGGACAGAAATAGGCAAAATGAGCTGGGAATATCTTGTCAAACCAGGAAACGAATCTAATGAGACTACAGGTCATAAGAAAGGTTCAGGAGCCAATCTGAGGAGGCTCCTCTTGAACATCAATAAGGATAATACAATTTCAGTGGATCGAGGCCCTTAAAATATGTTTAAAAACATAAGTTTGTAATTATATTAAGAAAACAAACAAACAAAAAAATCCCTGTGGTTAACTCTAAAAATGCTGGGTAACCAACGTATTGTTGTGAGAACAATATAGGGAATAACTCAAGCATTTATCCTGCCTTTGCTGTACACATTGAACCTCTGGATAACCATGTGATGGGTTATGGAAACTTACTTTTTATAGAAGTGTTCCAACTAATGCAGAGGGAACATTAGACTTACAATAGCACCATTGGGCAATCCCTAATAAAACAATGCACTTAAGCAATGATTATGAGTAGCTGCTAAGGTCACCAAAGAAAAAAAAAGAAAGGAAGAAAAATGGCATTGTTTCCTTCTTCCAGCACCAGGTCCAACACCTGAATGAAATATTCTTAACAAAAAAGAAGAAATTTGAATCTGATTAGCCCCTAGAGCAGAGGTAACAAATTTCCTGCAAAGAGCCAAGTAGTGAATGTTTCTGGCTTTGCTGGTCACATAGTCTCTGTTGTAGTGAGGCTTAAACGCAACCACAGACAAATCAAAGTGTGGCCCCATCTTACCCACGAGCATGCAGACCCCTGCTCTGGGTGCACCAATTTACAGGAAGTACAGAAGACACATCACGTGAATGCAGTTAGCAAAATCTAGACTGTGGGAAACTCACCAGGACAAGTAACCTGGTTTCTTCAACCAAAAGTTCCACACACACAAAAAAAATTAAAAATAAAGCAACTAGAGGAAAACTGTTTAAAAGACAGAGACATATCAACCAATTGCAATGTGTGGACCTTATTTAGATCCTAATTCAAATAAATTATTTTTTTAAAAAGAGAATCAGGGAAATTTGAATACCAACTAGATATTTAACATATAAAAGAATTATTAATTTTTGAGTGGGATAATAATATTGTGTGTGTATATTTAAAGAATATATATATATATATATATATTCCTCAGGTTTAGAGTATGTGTTGGATATTTAAAATTATATGGTGTCTAGAATTTATTTCAAAACAGCCTTTGATTTTAAAAGAAATAAAATAGACCATGAGTTGATCATTATTTTATTTGGATATTGGGTACTAGGGGGAGGGGTATTTTATTTTTGCATATATTTGAAATCTTTCATGACATAAAGATTTTAATTATATATATATATAATAATGTATTGCTTTAGACAGTTTTAGAGAATGAAAGGCATAGTACTTTCCATTATTAGTCACCCTTGGGCCGCCTAAAACAGATGTGAGTCATCTGGCTAAGAGTTGGAGCCTGAAGAATCTTTCTAGTGTTTTTTCTCCCCAAACTGTTTACATCTTATTTGTTATAGTAAATAGAGCTGACAGATATCTCATTAGCTCATATGTCACATATAAAATTTATTTTATTTTGTAAACAAGAATTTACTAGGTTGAAACTAAGGTTCTTTTGTGACTGGCTCTCCTAGTCTCTCATTGGTCAATGGAGTGGCATTCAGGGCAGGGGTCTGGCCACGTGCTTTCCCAACCTAGAGGGGGATGTCTTCAGTGATGGTAACAGGGAGTGAAGGGAGCTGAGGCTTATAGGAAAGCAGGCACCCAGCCCTGAGGAGTGGTTGCTGTGCAGGATGTTTGCCTGAGGAATGAGAACTCCGAGTTACTGGAACTCCCATTCATTTTCGTTTTTCCTGAGAATAACTCTAAATCTAGATGGTATGTGACATTTTCTAACTTTTAATTGCTTAAATATTTTTATAACGCCGTGTATTCCAAACCAAACAGCTAGAGCAGCTGCAAGTCCCATGGGTCAACCTCTGGTTTAGTGTCTACTAATGGTAGGGCCCTGAATAAGACCCTGTGGGCACTAGGATTCTAAAGTCCCATAGCCCTGCTCTCTGTGAGCTTTCAGTCTAGTTGGCAGGAAAAAAAATACTTGAAAAAACAAAATGAGAGTGCAGCTAGGAAATGCTATGGGAATTCCGAGAAGAGCGTGAATAGCCCTATCTGGGCAATCAGGGAAACCTCCCACAGGCCATGGACGGAGTTGGGGGAACTCTGGTGCTTAGTAGGTAGAGGGTAAGGGAGAGAAGCAAAGGCCTGGACGTGAGCAAGACCAAGGACTAGCAACAAGACGTACCACCCTGTAAGGGTTGGTAGATTTCACAGGCCAAGATACTGTTCTGAGCAATCAGGTGAAAATATGCAGCAAACAGAAGTATAGCACTGAAATTCAGCTGAGGCTTTGAACTACAGATTTGAGCATCATCTGGTAGAAGTGACGATTGAAGTCATGGGTTCTATGGGAGTGGTGCTCTGCCTACCATTGACACGTGGTGCATTTATAGACATAGGGATGCGCCAGGAGTCTGGCATCTGCAAAACTACCAATGGTTATTCACGACACTAAAACTCAAAGCACTACCCAGTTATATCAAAAACATTCCCCACACAGAAGGAAAGATTTGGAGGAAGAGAAACTAAAAGTTTGTGGGGAAGGAGAAACCCACATTTGGAAGGACATGCCTATAACCATGGCTTTATTTACAGGTTTATGATCTTCCCCCATTGATGACTTAAACTTAATCTTTTTCTTTACTGTTATGAAAAGAATACTCAAGAAATGGAAACATGGATGCTATGTAATACAGTTGAGCAACATCTTTATTCTTTCTCTCTTACTTGAAAGTTTAAAGTGTAATTTCTTTTAAAAATAAACAGGAGGTTACTATGTTCTTCCCATAATGAGAATCTCCTCCTTGTTCTCTAGAGGCTAAGAATTTCAAAGCCTGAACTTCAACCAGTTATTCCATGTAAAAGATTGTCTATTTGGACATGAATAGGTATCTGTAGTAGGAATTTTATAAGCCTAAAGTATTCGTGCATCAATATCCACTCTCCTGGCTACAGAACTTTGGAGAGAAGTAAAAGCTTGGTCTCACACATGTACATATGCCAGGTGAGTTCAGACGAGTGAGCATTTAGCCTAGGAAATGGAGGCCAAGAAGTGATGCCCAGAATATCAATCAAAAATAGCTCTGATTCCAAGTTCTGCACAGCTCTGACACTGTCCTGCTGCACTGTCATCTCCCAGAAGTCCCAAATCCAAGAAACCAAGCAAAACACCAATGGCAGCCTTCCCCCACTTCATAATGGAACTGTTCTTGTAGAAAAAAACTCATAACCGAGCAAAATGATGCTAAATAAGATGGCAATTTATTCGGAAGATTGTCTTTGTCGACTCTGAGACGTTGGGGCTGTTAAATTTCCATCTGTTACTGATCCTTTATACCCGCTTTACAATCTTCTACAGAAATCCATAACATTTAAGTGCATCAACTGTAAGCAATCAGAGGCAAACCCAATTTGATGTCCTTTATGAGTGTGCAGATTCAAACATTTATTCCAATTTTGCTAATCCAGGAGGATTTCTTTGGGAGGCTTGGGTATATAAATTCGATGGTATGCTAAAGGTGGAAGCCAGAATAGATTATAATGCAAGGGTCAACAATTTAGATTGATGAAGTTGGCGCCAGTCACCGAATTTGACCATTTGTAACCAAGATTGTACAAACTGTTTTATACTTAGCATGGGTTTTGTTGTAAATGTTTCCCTACATGTCCCGCGTGGTTCAGGGTTCAGGGTTCAGGATCTGGAAGAAGAGCCGCACACAAATGAAAAAGAAAAGACACGAGATAATTTGGGAATATTGGGGGACCAGGCGGGTAAGTCCAACTCAGAAGGAAGGACTTCCACTGGTGCTCAGGCCGCACCAACCTTTTATAGTCAGAGGTAAACAGGGCAGTGGTCACCATAGTTACACAGTTCTTGTGAGTTTCACTTGTTTTAACCATAGTTACACTGCACTTCCCTCAGCCCGTTAGCTTCCCAGATAAGATCTAGGGAGTGTTATAAGGTCAAGCTTAATTATGCTAAGAGGACTGTGCCCTCTAAGCTGGGACTTGTTTGTGACTTTGCCAACAGGTCAGTCTGAGGCTTAACCCTGTATCAGTTTCCCACAGGGTTGTAGTCTACTTCATTTTAAAGGGGAAATTAATCACCAGGAAAGAAAAGAAAGAAAAGAAAAGAAAGAGAAAGAGAGAAAGAAAGAAAAGAGAGAAAGAGGGAGGGAGGGAGGAAGGGAGGAAGGAAGGAAGGAGAAAAAAGAAAAGAAGGAAGGAAGGAAGGAAGGAAGGAAGGAAGGAAGGAAGGAAGGAAGAAAAAGAGAGAAAAAAGGGAGGGAGGGAGGGAAGACAAAGTGTCTAATTTTTAGATAAAATGGGCAAAGCTTCCATAATCAGGATTTGGAAGCTCCCCAATGTCCAACATGCGGAGAGAGACTCGGGATTGTAGTGGTATTAGAGCCAGTCCTAGGAGCCAAAGTTAAAGTAGGCCACTCTGGCCATAGGAAAGCCCCCAGAAGGAGCGTATGTAGGTCAATTCGCTGTTTTGAATGTAGACAGGCCTGCCTTTATGCAATTATTTTACTGTGAAGCTCTGGAGAAACTCTGAATGTTCTAATTTTTTAAAAATGTGTGAAAAAAATTGCAACATCACCTTGAATCATGGCCTTGGTGTTCACCTTGTGGCCCTATGTGTGGGGGTGGTAGGCGGGATCTCTGGCTGCCAGCCCTCTTCCACCCCAAAGAATTTACCCTCCTTGGAAAGTTTTGGGTTCTAACAGTTACTCAACACAATCATTTTCCCAGTCACACTCAATAAATATGATTTTGATGCCATGAAAAATAATTAGAAAAATAGGAAGTATCTAAGCCAACAGGTTTAATCCTACATGTATTTATTGACCATCTACTATGATCTAGAGGTGAAGGAGACACACGCATAGAAAGGAAAGTGAGGAAACACCAAATGCTGGTTTGCCTAATGCTGCCCTAATTTATTCCTTCCTTCCCTCCCTCCCTCCCTCCCTCCTCCCCTCCCCTCCCTCCCTCCTTTCTTTCTTTCTTTCTTTCTTTCTTTCTTTCTTTCTTTCTTTCTTTCTTTCTTTCTTTCTTTTTTTCTCTCTATCTCTAAAGCCCTTTTTAGCTCTAAGACTTTATTTTTTATTTTTTAATTACAGTTTACATTCCGTATTATTCTGCATAGTGGTTAGAAAATCGTGTGTTTTATAGTGTGGTCCCTTCCCTCCAATATTTTAAGTACCCACCTGGCCCAATACATAGTTATTACAATGTTATTGACTACCAGTATATTCCCTATGCTGTAATTTGCATCTCTGTGACAGTTCTATAAATTGGTACTCAATTCTTTCATCTTTTTCATCCAGCCCCCCAACCTCCCTTCCCTCTGGCAAACAACTGTCTGTTTTCTGTATCTGTGAGTCTGTCTCAGTTTTTTTGTTTGTTTATTTGTTTCTTTTCATCGTCACCCAAAGATATTTTTTCATTGATTTTTAGAGAGATTGGGAGGGACGGGGAAAGACAGAGACACATTGATTGTTTGCCTCCTGCATGCACCCCGACCAGGGCCGGGGCTCGAGCCTGCAATCAAGGTACATGCCCTTGACTGGGAATGGAACCTGGGACCCTTCAGCCCGTGGGCCAACACTCTGTCCACTGAGCCAAACCGGCTAGGGCGAGTCTGTTTCTGTTTTATTTTTTGTTTATTTGGTTCTTTAGTTTCTACATATAAGTGAAATTGTATGGCATTTGTCTTTCTCTGTCTGACTTATTTCACTTAGTATAATACTCTCTAGGTTCATCCATGCTGTTGCAAAAGGTAGGATTTTATTCTTTTTTATGGCGAGTAATATTCCATTGTCTTCATGTACCAAGCTTTTTTATCCACTCGTCTACTGATGGGCCCAGTGCCCCTTCTTTTCCCTGGAGCACAGAGACCTAACTTCCCCTTCACTCCTGGCACCTATCTCCTAAGAGGCTCCCTCTCTCTTGTTCTCTGCAGACACTCCCCACCCACTCCTGGGAAGCTTGTGCTTAGCAGGAGCTTCAGTCCAGAGCAGGGGTCCTCAAATTACAGCCCGTGGGCCACATGCAAATACAAATATTGTATTTGTTCCTTTACTTCAAAATAAGATATGTGTAGTGTGCATAGGAATTTGTTCATAGTTTTTTTTTAAACTATAGTCCAGCCCTCCAACGGTCTGAGGGACAGTAAACTGGCCCCCTGTTTAAAAAGTTTGAGGACCCCTGGTCCAGAGGGAGGAACCAAATTAGCCATATCACGATTTTTGCTTTTGTTTTATTGGCTGCCACTTTGAGGTTCTTATTGAATGAAAGTATTTGCTCTTCCATAAACATATGTACCACTCCTCATTTTTCACAGCGCAAGAGAGCTCAGTAAAGGGTAATCAAGGAAGAAAGCACATTTAATAAAATCACCATCATTGAGAATATCCGTGTAATAAAATCACCATATCGAGAAGACCTGACCCATTGTAGATTTAAGGATGTCCCTTAAATTTATTTTAATCAACAATTCTTTAATTAAGAAAGGAATATGTTCATGTGAGAAAATCAGGTATACGGTGTATAGTTATATGATAATCACAGCCATGTGAATGGTTTCTTCCTTAGAATGAAATCCAAGAGCCGGATCAGGCTCTGCAGGCCCCTTAGGACCTGCCCCTCCATCTTCTCACCTCCTCCGAGTTCTTTATGTCTCAGCCACCCCGACCTCCACCACCAGGTGTGTTCCCACCTCAGGGCCTCTGCCCTGCCATCTACCTGCCTGACAGGCCCTACGCACCCTGCTCATTGCCCTGCTGGGTCTCTCATCGTTCAGGCTTCGCCACCTGTGTTCCCTCTGCAGAGGAGGCTCTTCGGATAAGGGCCCTGTCTAATGTTGCCTGCACCAGCCTGTCATTTGCTGGCATCACTGTTTTCTCGTCCCTGCCCTGATCCCTCTCTGACTCCTTTATTGCTTCCTGGTTTATTTTCTGTCTCCCTCTGGAATGGAAACTCCATGAGAGCAGGGGTCTTGCCGACCTTTTTTACAGTTGAATGCCCAGCGCTTAGCTGAGGGCCTGACACACAGTCAGCACTCAGTAAATGTTGGTTTAATTGGATGGACAGTGGCTGTGAGTAATAAATAACAATTAGAATAGTGTCTGGCGCTTAGTTGGGACCCACCAAGCAGAAGTTCCCTTCTTGTTCCTTCCCATCCCCCTAACAACATACAGTCAAGACCAATGTAATCTGTGCTGTTCTTCTTAACTTTATTAAGAAGGAATTCAGTTATGCTGGGTAAGGTAAATCACATCAGGTTGAGTACAAAGTAGTCCCCCAAAGTGCCCATTTCAGTAGCATTTAAATGATCTTTTTCTAATCTAATTTTCAGGTTGGCCTTGCCAGCTGGAACCATGTCTTGGCATTTCCCCCTCTTCCTCGTGGTCACAGTGACTTTGCCCTCCGCATGCCTCCAGTTTAATCCTCAGCCTCTGGAGGAACTAGGCTCTGACATAGGGATTCAAGTTTTCCACCAGATTGTCAAGTCCCGGCCTCAGGACAACATCGTCGTCTCCCCCCATGGGATCGCGTCTGTGCTGGGGATGCTGCAGCTGGGAGCCGATGGCCGAACCAAGGCGCAGCTCACCTCCGTGATGCGATATGGCGTGAAAGGTGAGTGCTGTGGGCTCTGGCCGCAGGGCCTGACAGGAGTCTGGGGATCCCTTGCTGGGTCTTCTCTTAAAGCCCAGAAGCCAGCAGAGTAGCCCCGGTGCCCTCCGGGGCTTAAGCCCTCTGCTCTAAAGCACAGGTGCTGCGGTGCTGGAAGTTAGGAGAGCTGGATTCTAGCCTGTAGCTATGGGGCTCTGGGTCAAACCCTCGATCTCTCAGTTGTCTCATCTCTGAAGAGAAACTGCCCATCGGCCCCACCTCCATGGGGTACAGGGCTAAAAATGCCTTATGGCTGTGAATGCACTTTTAAAAATGTCAACTGGGAAGGTGGGTTGTGCGTGGCCATGGAGGGCAGCACGAGGAGCCTTATGGTGATGGGATCCTTCTGTGTCTTGACTGGGGTGATGGACACGTGAATCTACCTGGGGGGTAAAATTGCATAAAGACACACACACACACACACACACACACACACACACACACACTGCCATCTGAATGCACTCTGTGGACCGTCCCAATGGCAAGTTCCTGGTGGTGGCATTGCCATACATAATGTCACAAATGGAGAAACTGGGTGAAAGGTATGTGAGACCACCCTATTCACTGTTTTGCAACTTCCTGTGAAGTTATAATTATTTCAAAATAAAAGGCTCCAAAAAATTTTTTTTAAGTGAGGCCCAGTTCTTGGAAAAAGCATAGTTTTCTTTACCTGTTTTTAATGACGGACTTAAACCTAACCTAGAGCTCCCATGTCCCAGCACTGTCGTTTTGTTTTAGCTCGGGTTTTCTCAGCAGGGTTACCTGTCTCCTCCACGCTGCAGGGGAGCAAGTGCAGGGCCAGCTTCAGAGCCTTCAAGGCATTGTGACCTGAGCCAGTCACTTCTCACCGCTTAGTGACTTTACTGGGAAGTGACCATTTTCCCTACCCCCGCTCCTCCACCTCTGCTGGCTTTGACTGAGTTGACGCCTTCAGCTGGAGAGGAAGATGAGTGAGGTGGGGTTTGTGCACTTCGGGTCCCGCTGGCGATGGTCTCAGTGTGGCCTCCAGCGCTCCCGGCACCGAATGCCTGACCACCTGCCAGATGACACAGCGTTAACCTTCTGCACGAGTTTGCAGTTTGTTCACCTGTCGGAGCAGGGAAAGAATAATATTTGGGACACACTGTTCTGCCCCTCGCTTGGGAGTTCAGGAACTCTTGGTGGCTTAGAACTTCACAGTGAATCACGGCTAGAATTTAGGGCCTTTCCTAGGGCCATCTGTGTACCAGTCCAATTCCAAAACAGCAACTGGACTTTGGTTGTTGGTTTTAATGTTGAGCCGCACTCATTTTAAGCAGTACTTCTAAAGTTTTGAGGCTATTGGCCTGTGGGCAGCGCCCCACCTCCCACCCCCCACCCCACTTTTTCTTCCTCCCAAACCTGTGACATCTGTTGACATGACACACTGATCCCAGGGAGCCCGAGTGGTTGTTCAGGCCTTACTTCCGGCTCCGCCTCTGAGAACTCACAATAGTGATGCTCTCATTGAGGACGAAGGCAGGACTGTGTGGGGCAAAAGAGGAGAGATCTGCTCTGATCTTCTTCCAGCAGGAGACCAGGGCCTGTGGAGGAGGCCTTATGGCTGAACGGGACAGAGCTGGGACATGGCCTCTGACGTTTGCTGCTCCCTGAATTATGAAATGGGCCAGCCCCCTCCATCTGGTCCTGCCCCACAGAAGGTGTGAGGGGTAGAGTCCTGAGAAACCTGACAAAGGCCATAGGACCACCTCTTCATGGAGTTTAGGCATCTCTTCCCTGCCCTGGTTTAAAGGGTCAGAAGAAGTGGCTCAGTTGGTTGGGCATCATCCCATGCACCAAGAGTTTGCAGGTTCAATTCCCAATCAGGCACTGCCCAGGTTGCAGGCTCGGTCCCCAGTAGGGGGCGTGCAGGAGGCAGCCAGTCGACGTTGATGTTTCCCTCTCATCGATGTTTCTCTCTCTCCCTCTCCCTCTCTTTCTAATAAAATCAATAAAAAAATTTTTGTTGGAGAGTCAGAAGAAGAAACCTCTCAGAGTGACAAGACTTGCAGGGTGTTTTAGGACAGTGTCATTCTGCAAAGTGAGTGAGAAGGATCTGTAATACAAGCTCTCTACAGAAACACATTGCATCCTTATAACTTACTCTCCTCCTTCCCATGCTCTAAAACTGAGTGGAGCATGTGTGGATGGCTTGTGTAAAATAAAGCTTATGTTGCCATAAAATTAATCCCTTTACTTTTTGAGCTCGATATCAAGTAAAAATCATTGTTCGTGGATGATGGCACATGGCCATTTTTTTTATAGTCTTTCAAATGCTTATTTTATTCTTTTTTTTTCTTCCCAAAATAGAAAAAGGTAATCATGTTGTTAAATCTCTGGCAGGAAAGGAAATAGCAGTCACGATTGTTAAGTGAGAAAGAGAATGGGTTGGGAAGATTCCGTTCATGTATCCCTCCATGGCTACATAATTGAGGTGCTTACCAATCTTCCTGTCGACTCGGTACCAAGAAAGTCCCCCAGGAGAATGAGGTCCCCATGGGAAAGGTGTTGAAAATGCCTTCAATGTGCCTGATTTGATGCTCGAAGCATGACCGATTTTTAAGACCTATTAACAGTTGTACTTTATTTAATTACACCCCCCCCTTTTCTTAACATGAGGACACTGAGAACACTACTCGTATTATCTTGCTTATACCGTTGTTATTGCCATAAGGTAGAAGATACTTTGAAAACTAACTTCTCAGAATTCTTGTGGAAATACTGCCATGTTTTCTCCTTTCCCCTCTAGGAGCTGGTAAAACGTTAAAGAAGATCAACAAGGCCATCGTCTCCAAGAAGAATAAAGATATTGTGACGGTGGCTAATGCAATGTTTGTGAAGAATGGCTCTAAAATCGAAGTGCCTTTTATCACCAGGAACAAAGATGTGTTTCAGTGCGAAGTCCGGAATGTGAACTTTAAGGATCCAGCCTCTGCCTGTGATTCCATCAACGCGTGGGTTAAAAATGAAACCAGGGGTGAGTGGTCACGGCTCCCTGGGCAACATTTTGTATGATTTTACACTTTGTGAATGAAAGGGTGAGTTAGACTCTAAGATCCTAACACGTGTCTGCAAGTCCAGTGGCCCTTCTGTTGGCAAAGGCCAAGACCCCACTGGCTGGTCTGTCTTTTCTTTCTGAGCATGCCCCACAACTCGGGCTGCCTTCCTTCCCTTTTCGTGCCCCCACTTGTGTCCCTTGGGGATTTCTTTCCCCTGTGGCACGGGCAGCAGAGCAGAATACAGCCCTGCAGACCCTCTTCTTTCCTCACCGCATCTCATCCCCAGAAACCTCATGCACTGGCCCTTGTCTGTTTTGAAATTTTTGCTGCTCATTCCTTCCTGCCTTTGTATCTGTTGTCTCCTTTGCCTGGAATGTCCTTCTCAGGAAGCAGGTGCCTCCTCTCCAGTTCTGATGGGCATATGATTGTGCCTCTTCTATGTCCTTCATTATAGCACTTGCCACACGGCATAATGATTACTTGTTTACCTGTGTCTCTTCTCCCATGAGACTGAGCCAAGTCTGACATTGGCGTTTTAAACCTGTTCATTTGTAAACTGGAGTTCCAGGTGAAAACATGCAGGAAGAGAGGTAGGTCCAGGACAACAGAGAAAAGTTAAGTCTAGAAACGTAGATTTGGGAACCATTTTTCATAGAAGGGCACAGGAGTGGAAGCAAAAGAGATGCAACAGAGAGAAGATGCTCAAAGAAAAATCTTTGGGAACTTGAGGCATGTTTCTCAGTGTGGTTCCTGACATACCTGCATGAGAGTTACCGGGGCGTATGTTTAGATCACTGGACCCCAACCTACTGAACACTTCCCTTCCCCTTGTTAATGCCTATTCATCTTCACATTGTCACATGAAGAGCATAACAGCTAAAAGAGTACGTTCTGAGTTTGAATCTCAGTTCTGCCATTTATTGGCTGTGTCACCTAGGGCTCGTTATTTAACCCCCCTGTGTCTCAATGCCCTCATCCATAAAATGGAGATATCATAGTGATACTACTAGAATAGCTATATCAACATTAAGGTTGTTATGAGGATAAAAATAATGTAGGTAAAGCATTTAGCAGAGTGCCTGGCACTTAGCAAATGTTCACGCGTGAGCTATTTTGATAGCCATTGGCTCAACTAAGTCATACTTCCTCAAGGAACCCATCCGTGCCTGACCTCGCCAACCAGGTCAGATTCCTCTTATTTGCCCTCACATCCTTGAGTGCTTTCACTCAAGGTAGCTTGTACAACTGCAGCTTTATACTATTCTGGGTTTACTTATGTCAGCCTCCACCTCAAGGACACACAGATCTTTGAGGGCAGGGTTTGTTTGTTTCATTTTCTTATCTAAAAGAATACGTGGCACCTGATAGGTAGGCATCTAAGGATGGATGGGGCCAGGCCAGTGTAGCTCAGTGGTTGAGCATCGACCTATGAACCAGAAGGTCACAGTTCAATTCCCAGTCAGAGCATATGCCCAGGTTGCGGGCTCGATCCCCAGTGTGGGGCATGCAGGAGGCAGCTGATAAATGATTCTCTCTCATCATCAATGTTTCTAGCTCTCTGAAATCAATAAAAATATATATTTTAAAAAAGAATGAAGGGGTAGGTGGATGGTGAATGTATTGGAAGACACGTGGATAGACGATGGATGCATGTTTATGGCAGTTACTGATGGCAGGTGTCCCGTGTGCCTCATTGCCTCTAAGCTATGCATTTCTTACCTTTCTTTGTCTTTCCTGTTTATTTTTTTTTATGTCTTCTTACAATATCTTAGTCCTACAGGTGGCAATCAGAGGTTTTATTTATCTTAGCAAAAAAAAAAAAAAAAAGGCTGAAGAGATTTCTTCAGACACTTAGTGAGCACTGACCATACACTGAACACAGAGCTAGACAGGATTTTAGGAAATGAATGACAGGGTCCTTGTTCTTGCACAATTCATGGTTCAGTTGGGGGAGACAGACACATTACATTTGTCTGGAACAAAATCCCTCAATGTCATGGTAGTGCTGAGCATCGGGCTTTGTGGAAACTCCTGGGAGATGAGTGAGAAGCTCAGAAAGGTGGACAAGAGGGACCATGGAGCTATGTCTTTAAAGGCAGGTAGTGGCTGCACTGGGTGATGTTCCCAGCAAAGGCAAGAAACATTCACTATGGGGGGACCAGCTCTAAGGAGCTTGCTATCACTGGAGCACAAAACTCTAACTTCCTTCCCACAGTCTGTTGGCAGAGGCCGGCCTTGTATTGAATAATGGCTATTTAAAACATGTATTTTCCTTCAGATCCTAAGGTAAGGTGGCGTTGGTGCCCCCTTGTGGAAATATGGAGTAATGGTGAAACTCTCCGGGAAACCTGGGTCTGCTTCTCTCTGGTGATTTCTTTATGTTTGTTTATTGTACATCAGAATCCTCTTGCACTTCATTTAAAAGGACTTAAATGTCTTTTCTGAATTAGACATTGTTGCTTCTTCATAAACTCGCCATTTAATACATTATAACTTGCACTTACATTATGCACTTTATTTTTTTTTAAAAAAAAGGCTGCATTGAACTAATTTTTAATAGCTTTGGGTATTAGTGATCTCTCTTGCACATGTACACACACACACACACACACACACACACACCACACTCAGCTGAATCTTCAAATATGAAGCCAAAAGAACCTAAATGAAAATCCAAAGTGTGAAGCCCAGGTAGCACTTTGCAGGATCCTGTGGCTTCGTGGAGCCTCCCAGAACGTCAGTGGCTGCTCCTTCACTCCTGACACAAGCGAGGTGGACCCTCCCCACATCTTGACGTCTGGCAAAGAACGTTTTCCTTCAAAATTAGGAGTTCTGGGAGAGAACTCATTTCTTTTCATCTCTGTAATATTAGCACCTAGCTTGATCCCTGACCCATAAATATAGACACCAATTTTAACTTCCACTCTTCTTTAACCACAGATTACAAACCAATGCTCAACATTTCTAAAAATCTTACGAGAACTTAGGCATTCACCTTTGCTAACACTGTGCAGGATAAAGTGCTCCTTTATTTTGACTGTGATTAAATCAACTCAGTGGTTCAAACAGCCCAACTACTTATCTTGTGCTGACCAAAACCTCTCACTGGTCATCACACATGTCCGTTATTAGCCAAAATAGGGAACTTAATTAATAATTAAATACTGTATAGCAGTGATGGCGAACCTATGACATGCGTGTCAGAGGTGACACGCGAACTCATTTTTTTGGTTGATTTTTCTTTGTTAAATGGCATTTAAATATATAAAATAAATATCAAAAATATAAGTCTTTGTTTTACTATGGTTGCAAATATCAAGAAAATTCTATATGTGACACGGCACCAGAGTTAAGTTAGGGTTTTTCAAAATGCTGACACGCGAGCTCAAAAGGTTCGCCATCACTGCTATATAGCTTATTTGGATGAGTAAATTTTTCTGAAGCATGGGGCTGATAGGGACTAGGTATAAAAGAATTTCTTGATGAAAAGTTCAGTAATCCCTACATAGAGGATCTCTGAAGTCTTTCCCGATCTCTGATTTTTAACTTGTTTTCAGCTTTACTTTTTAGTGAGAAAAAGAATCAGAAAGTACAAAAGAGTGGTGTAAAAAACTTGCTTTTCTAAATCATTTAAGAATCCCTTTGGTTTTCCCATTCTCCTGATCCAGCAGCCGCCTCTGCCAATCCTGAGTTTCTTCCTTGTGTGTTCTGTGACCTCACAGGTAAGATCGACAATCTGCTCTCCCCTGACCTGATCGACGGCGCGCTCACCAGAATGGTCCTGGTCAACGCCCTGTATTTTAAGGGTTTGTGGAAATCACGGTTTCGACCCGAGAACACAAAGAAACGTCCGTTTGTGGCAGCTGACGGGAAGTCCTACCAAGTGCCCATGCTAGCCCAGCTCTCTCTGTTCCGGAGCGGTAAGTTCACACGTGCAAGGCTCCTTTCTAATAGATGGTTGATTTCAGATAAGCTATAGAGCAACAGATGCTGATTCATCCCATTTGTATAAAATACTTGCTATATATTCATGCGTCTCTAGAGACCTGTGTTGAAGGATGTTCAATTAAATGTTAGCAGAGGTGATATTTCAAATTATTCTTTTTCTTTATTTCAATTTTAAATTTTAAATATGTATCCATTTTGCAATCAGGAAACAAAAAAAATATGTATCCATTTTGCAATCAGGAAACAAAACAAATATGTATCCATTTTGCAATCAGGAAACAAAAAAATGGCCCACTTCTGCTGCCATTACCACAGCATAGATAACTGAGTCTGGTGGTTGCATTTTAAACCTGGTTTTATCAAAGCATTGGTGGTCTGATTGACATTACTCTTCTTTTCACTGTATAAGTTAGTCTTGACGTCTCCAACCTATACCTGGACGTGTGTTTTCCAAGTATTTCCTTTGTATATTCAGTACAAATTAGCTTCAAGCACTGTTCAACATTCCGCTAGCTGCCTGATTCTTTAAATTAGGGAATGCCTTATATGAGGAATGCAATAAACAAAGTCACTTTCCTCTCATTTATTATTCATCATCCTTCTTGGTAAAATGTTGTCATTCACTCAATAAATTTTTTAAAAAGATAACATATAATTTTTTAAAAAGAAACATATCATGCGAAGCAACTGAGGATAAAAAAAGGCTCTTTTATCCTCAGGTGAGGATTTAAAATTTAAAAAAATAAATAAAATAGATTTTTTTAGGTTTTGTTTGTTTTTTTAAAAAAGGCTCTTTTGCCCCAAAGTTGGAATCAAAAAGACTCTAGCAGAATGCTAGCATGGCCACCAGCTCAGAGCCAAAGTGCAGCTGTGTTATCTTTGCATACATTCCCCATTCTAACAAAATAAAAAGTGAGGGGACCTCATTTATTGTATGTTTCTATTGCTGGGGGGAAAAAAAAGACAAATAAGTCAGTAGTCAAAGATGAAAATGCAAGGAATTCCACAGACATTCCCAAAAGATTCAAATATTTATGTTTACAGGAATGAATGTAACCCACTTTTCTTGAGTATATAGGAGATTCCCAGAGAGGAAGCAACGTGTCCCGGGAAGCTTTTCCATTAAGAACTGCTTTGTCTCAGAATATACGTGTGTGTTTTACAGAAAGCAGTACACAAATACATTCTCATTGTCAAAGGTTTGTTCTCTGTGGGACTACAGTACTGGGCCTCTTCCCTGATTTGTGTCCTTGCTCCTCCTCACTGTTCGGGCCTCCAGGAGGCTGTATCTATGGTCTCCATTGCCCTCTGGGTTCCAGCTGGGTTGGCTAGTGGGGCGAACTAGCAGGTGATAGGGGCAAGGGAGGGGAGAGGGGTTAGGCTGCTGGCTTCCCAGCCCTCTCCCTGCCATCACCGGGGCCTGGCCTCCCTCCACCAAGGTCTTATTTAGCTCCTGCCATCAGGGCGTGCCCAAAAGCTGCAGGTCACCTCCCTCCCTTTACCCCTCCCAGCCTAATGCTGGTAAGGGTGCCCAACTATGTGTAGCCCGGGGTACCATCCTCAGTGGTTTCTCTGTACTCTGCCCATGTTTTACAAGCAGTCCCTTCATTAAACTCTGCTTTTCACTGAAAGGCAGGGCAGGTTTGTCTTGTTGCGGCTGGGAAGGGAGCACAGAGCTGTCTGTGGTGTCCCCAGCAGGCATTCGTCTTCATGACTACAGGCCGCTTTGCTGGCCACGCATTTTCTGGTGTCTCCTCGCAGGCTGGCCACCACGACCAGCCATGGCTCAGGGATGAGCAGTCCCGCTGAGACAGGCCAGGCTGCCAGCCTGAACCCACACACACGGCCTCTGGTGCCACCCACCCAACGTTCCTGGGCCTCCCCAAACCTCACTGTTCCTGGTCATTTCTCTGAAGCATTGCCATCCCATTAATCAGTCTTTCTGTCTTTTCCCCCTGAGATGTCATACCTTAGTAACATTAAGGCGGGGAGGGGGAGGGGGGGACAGTAGGAGAGGAGGGGAAAATTCTCTTGACTCTGTCCCATTAAGTATAAGCTCTTCGATGATAAAAACTTTTCTATTAAAAAAGCCTGAAAAATCCTTTTGTAGTGGAAGTATATTTCATGCTCATTGCAAAATCCTCAAATAGGACAGATATAAGGCAGAAAGTAAATGTTCCCCTACAATTCCATTTCCCAGGATAAAAACCCCTATTAAGTGCCAGGGATAGCATTTGAGACTTTTTCTATGGGTATCTGAAATAACGTCCATGAGACTTTTCCACATACATAGGACTACACTGTTATTTCTATTCTATAATCTGCTTTATTCATTAGACAGTATATCTTTTTTTTTTAATATATTTTATTGATTTTTTACAGAGAGGAAGGGAGAGAGATGGAGAGTTGGAAACATCGATGAGAGAGAAACATCGATCAGCTGCCTCCTGCACATCTCCTACTGGGGATGTGCCCGAAACCCAGGTACATACCCTTGACCGGAATCAAACCCGGGACCCTTCAGTCCGCAGTCAGATGCTCTATCCGCTGAGCCAAACCGGTTTTGGCTAGACAGTATATCTTGGGAAACTTTTTGATGTCAATGAGATCCTTTTATCAGCTGCATTATATGCCATGGCATAAATGTATCATAATATCCTATAAACGGCCATTGACTTTTTTCCCATAACACACATCATGGCAGGGACCATTTTCATACATAAATGTCTAGATACTTGTGCCAGAACTTCTAAAGGTAATGTCCTTGAATAGGAATTGCTGAGTCAAAGAAGTTACACATTTCTTGTGTTTATGGTTATGAATTTAGACTTAGAAATTTTTTTAAAAGGCCACAAAGAATTCCAAAAATACATATGCATATTTGTGTGTGTATCAGTATATTTCTACAGTCCACTCTCTGAGCTTCCTACTCATACCTGCCTATTCATTTTACTTCTCTTTGGTCATCTATTAAGTTCTAGTTCCGTAGATAAACATATTGTGGCCCTCACCCATCAAGTTCTCTCTGCCCCGTGTTCCTCAGCTCAGCGAATGGCACCAGTTCTCACCCAGCTGCTTAAACCATCAGCCCTCCCTATCAGCTCTCCCCAAACTCCCTTTGCTCCAACCTGAGTATAGATGACAGGCCGTGGGTTTTCAACATCTACCAAAGTATAGCTGAACCATTCCTTCAGAACTCAGGAAATCTATAGTTAATTGTAGTAGAAGTTAATTTGGGGAACATTTATCTATGAGGCTTTCCTGATGTTAAATATTTAAAATGTTCTCTCTGATTGTACAGACTGTTAAGAGTTCTTAACCTTTCATTGAGCCTACCTACTACTTCCTCCCTTATAGGACTTCAAATAGGAATTGGAGCATTTAGGGAACTTTCCAGAAAAACTGGCTCATCACCAAAGCACCACTGACAGAAAGTCCTAAATCATCTCTAATTTTTTTAATATTTGGCTCCCTGCCTTTTATTTCTCATTAAAGGTTTGGTTGATCACCATTCATCAAGAGAAAAGGCTGCTTTTCTCTTTTCACATCTTCCCTTCTCTTCAGAATGGAGCCTGCTTCTTTCGCATTGTTATGTTCTCCAGAAATCATCCTCATTAAGTCTGCTTCCCAGAGCTGCAGGATGCAGGGCCTTGGGCAGGACACCACGGGGAAGCAGTCTGGGACCCTGCCCCACACCAGCTTCCCAAATACCCTTTCTCTGTCTGATTCAACCTGCCCAGAAGCTGTGCTCTACTGCAGCTCGTGGGGTTTCTCTTGGTGGATCAATTCTGTTTCAACTGTTTGAGCAACAACCTAACACTTAAGAAGTGAAGTGTTTTACAAAACTGCTGACATCAGTAGATGTGTGCAAATGTATTCTCATTTCATTTTCACAGCTCTGTAAGGTAGACACTGTTATCCCATTGCACAGATAAATAAACTAAGACCTGGATAAGGAATTTGCCCAAGTCCAAGAGCTAGTGTGTGTCAGAGCCAGGATTTGAATCCAGCTCCTATAACTCCAGATCTCATGTCTTTGACCTCTGCGCTTGCCTTCCATAAGGCGACACTGTGAAAGCAGTGCTTTCGGGACTGAGTGGAAGGAAAGGACACGTGTTATTTTTGTCTCCTGGCTCCTCAAGCTGCCAAGTAAAGATAAGCATGGAAGGGGTTTGTTCCGAGGGATCCTAGCTGACATTTGTCATCAGCTCCTGTGATCAGAAGCAGAAGCAGAGCCAGGGAGAAGGGAATCATGAGGCAGACGTGAGTGACTGGATATAAATGGTTAGTTAATGATGTCTCCAGTCGAGGCTGGATTAACCGGTGGAAATAGACGCTGTCTCCTCGCCTCAAGCACACTCAGCTCATAAGGTTTTATTATTCATGACCCCAATCCTTATCTGAACATTAAACACTTCTAGAAGTGGTTAATGAATACCTCCAGGTGCTTATTCTGCCCTGGGGTAATCATTTATTAACTGCTTCCCACATTTCAGTTTCTAAAAATTAGCTCTGCCAGAGGAGGGACCTAATGTTTTCTTTGAGGATTAAAGGGATTATTAGGAAGTGATTTTTTTCTCACTTTCCCATGGATTTTTTCCATTTCTTCTGAGACCGTTGTGTTATGCAGGGTAAAAGCAGAGACGAGGGTCCCGTTTAAATTATAGGTAGCCCCAAGACAAGCCCGGGCCAGCGTGAGCCTGCACATGCACAGATTGCCACGTATTTCTTTCTTAAGAGGAACCTGCAATGTCACCCTGTAGTGTCAGCCATTCTAATTGCTTCACTGTTTTCATCACATTTTATAGTTAAAAGTGTTTGTTATGTAACAAAGACAAGTTCACTGTCTCTCTGCCGCCCTTCCCCCATCCGTGGAGACCTGACGTGGATGTTATCTGTCTCCAGTGCAGTGATTGGCAAAGGTCCTCCTCAAAGAAAAGGCAATCATGAGAGAAATCACTTTCTCTTTTCTCTTTTCCTTAAACATGGTGTCCTTCTAGGTCACTTAGAGGAAGAGGAAGAGGGGGCCCTGCTCAGAGGGCACTCACCCTGGGTCTGGCCCTGCTGAGTCCCTTACATGTATTTTTTTTCCACGTTTAATCATCTCAACAACCCCTGGATAAGGAGTTTGCCCAAGTCCAAGAGCTAGTGTATGTCAGAACCAGGATTTCAATCCAAGTCCTGTAACTCCAGATCTCCTGCACTGGTGTCTCCATCCTCCATGCTCAGAGGCACACAGAGGTTAAATAACCTCACCAAGGTTGCCGAGTTCTTCTTAAAAGTTTGAGATATGTTTAATAAAACTTTTCAGAAATGCACTATGAGTCTAGAAATGCTGGTTTTCCATTCACCACATTATTTTTATAACTCAGTACATGCCTAATGTAGAGGTTCCATGGGATCCTAAAGTGCTCTGTCGAAGACTTTCCCCAGGGAGCTGGTAGCCTCTCTGGGCCCGTCCCCATGAGCTGGGCTTCTCGCCAGTGCCCATCGTGACTTCACTTTTATTCACTCTAATCCTAGATGCTCAGGCAGGCTGCTCAGTTGCTAAATGTTTTGAATATTTTACATGGGATAAAAGGGTTTATTTAGTTTGGGAGATCTGGGGATAACTAGAGTTAAACAGTTTTCTTCAGACTATCTCAGAGCCTTTATAATGTTGGTATTATATTCTCTGCAAGAAGCAATGGTCCAGTGCTTCCTAAACTCACAGGGTATGGAACCCAGTTTGTCCACCGAGCATCTTGCAAGTTGCAAGAGTTCTCTACACGACATTTTGACAAATACTGATTAAGTCATTCTTGGTTTGTTATTAGTAAGCACGAGTACCATAAATTATCTAAGAGCCCTAATGAAAGTTACTGGTATGAATGAAGAGTGAGCAGGAAGTCAGGGTAGTGAAGTAAGAAGATAGTCTTTGGCATTAGACATACTGACCCCAAGTCCTGGTGCTCCACTTCTCAGCCATGTGTCCCTTGGCAAGTTACCGAATTCCTCTAATGGTAGCTTCCCTGGTGGTAACATAGACCTCTTATACCTACCTCATGGGACACTGTGATTGTAACTGTGTGGAAATGCTTGGTTTGGGCTGGCACAGATTGGGCCCTAAACAATGGAAGCTGTTTATTCCTTCCCTCCCTTCTCTTCAACAGGCACACGTAGTCTTGGCCAAAAGAATCCTTCTCCAGCAGCTCAAATTCATTTCTTTATTCATATGATAAGGATCAACTTCTTGCAAAGCACTGTATTCTAAGTGCTTTTGTCCTTCTAAGGAAGCTATTTTGCGTGGCTCTCTTTCTTCTGAATCTACCATGGTGACCAGCGGTCACTCCTACCATGTTTGGAAGTCATCAAGGGCCTACTGAACCTGCCTCTGATTTCTTTAGGGTCAGCAAGCACCCCCAATGGCTTATGGTACAACTTCATTGAACTGCCCTACCACGGGGAGAGCATCAGCATGCTGATTGCGCTGCCGAGCGAGAACTCCACCCCACTCTCGGCCATCATCCCTCACATCAGCACCAAGACCATAGACAGCTGGACCAGTATGATGGTGCCCAAGAGGGTGCAGGTCGTCTTGCCCAAGTAAGTGGCTCCTTTCCCTGAAGGAGAAAACAGCGGAAGTGCTCAATCCTTGATGGTGATTGTGCCAGATACCAGACAACACGAGGCTAAAATCTGGCCCATCACGAAGCCCACTTTATTGTGCAGAAATTGCATGGTCAGAATGCAAGGCTGTGCTTGTGGGAAAGTTTGTTGTTATTCCCGTGCTTCTGATATGGCCAGCTAATGACAGCGGATGGGAGAAGGCAGATGGCCTCGGAGCCTCCACAAAACCCCAAGCTCCAAACATGTCTCATTTGTCCAAAAAACTGAAAAACACATGCATGTCATCATATTAATATGATGAAATTACAGTAACGTTTAGTAGCATTGTGTTCTTTGATACGGAGCTTCATTTTAGTTACTTACGTTTTAGCTGGAAGTTGCTGAAGACCAAGGTCCAGAAGGTAGGTGGTAAGGGAATATTTTGAAACCACCAAGCAGAATCCATACATTAGTATCTAGGGAAGTTTTTCTCTTATAACCTGAAAGTATAAGACAGATAAAATTTGGGCTGTTAAGACTTGAATCCAAGGGAAAAGTCATCCCAGATTCTGTCTGAATCCTGAATTTCTAACAGGTCAGAGAATGCCTTGTTTTGCCTAGATTGTGAAGGGGGCAATGATGTCTTCCTTTTACGAACTTTTTAACATAAGTGTTTGGCCTGTTTCTGGGGCTTTTAACCACCCAGACATCAGTGTGGTGGTAACTTCCCATTCTAATATCTTTTAATTTCCAGTCACTGAGTTAAGAAATCAGAGAAGTACGTTGATAATAAGTATTAGTAATCTTCCCAAGATTATTTTTTGTTGTAAAATAAGCCTTTACATAGGCAATGCTTGGTAAAAAGGAATGAGATGGTGACATTGTTGGTAAATTACAATTATAATTAATGGCTAATTGCCATTCCTACCCATCTGTGGTGAGAATCCATTCACCTACCCTGTTGCTCTCCCACAGGATGTGATCAAATCTGGTAAAATATCCCCTGATGACACATTGAATAGCTGACATGTGGGTGCTATAAGGCCAGATAGCCTACACATATTCAAGAAACCAGTATTACACCCAAACACAATACCATTACCATGACACCTATTCCCAACGTTTGCTCTCATTTTAACATTCTGAGATGCTTTCAGAATCTCTCCATGAACCAGCAGGAATGCATCTCCTCTCTTTTGACCATCCCCAGTCCCGGTGAGGATGATGGCTCTTACGGCAGCCAAGGTGATAGCTCTTTGGTTGGATGTGGAGAAGGACTGTAGACATTGCAGAGTGTAGACACTTGTCAACACCCGGCATCTCCCGTCCACACAAGAGAAGGTGCTCCTGTGAATCTCCCTGAGACTGGAACAGGGAGCCTGTTGCATGTGAGGATGAGAGAGCCTCCACTTGCTGTTACTATATGTGCTGCTAATGCCAGCTGAGGGTCTCAGGGATGAGTTGTTCTCTAATTACCTTGGGATTAAGATTTACAATGCAATTTAGATTGGTGTTCAGAGCATGCTTAAAAAGAAGCTGTTTGTAAACATTTTCTCACTGGCACTGATTATATCATTTTATATCATTCAGAGCCTCGTGATTTTTCCTCCCTATTTTCTGCTTTCATGCTAGGTTCACAGCTACAGCAGAAATGGATCTGAAGGAGCCGCTGAAAGTTCTTGGCATCACCGAGATGTTTGACCCATCAAAGGCAAATTTTGCTAAAATAACAAGTATGTTCAGTTTAAAATATATTCTTAAACTTGCAGACTTTGTTACAAAGAGAGTCTCTGATTTGTTCAGAAAGTAAAGGTCAAAATTACAAATGTGTTGACCTAAAACTCCCCAAGGTTTAATTTGATATATGGCCCAGTGTTGCTGTTGATCCTTAATCATTTCAATTAGAAGTTCAGTCATCCCTGCATTTCACTTGTACTTTTCCTGTGAAGCCCAAGTAACTCTACACAGGTAAAGAAGTATTTTGTGTATTGTCTCTATTACCCAAAAATTTGGCCCTTACTTAGGTATTAGTTGTTATTTTTTCAAATGCACACTTGTCCCCTGTGTTTGAAAAATCAAGATATTTTGGGCTTTCAAATACTTATTCCCACCAAAGAACAGCAGGCATGCACAATATCCAGATATGTATTTTGGAAATTCATGTCCATTAATCTGAAATAATGTAAACTCAAAGAAGTCCGATTAGAATTTTTCTTTGCCAAAACTTCTGGGATACATCTGGTATGACATCCCTTCTTAGCCAACGTAGGTACCTTTTCCTGGAGCTATGTGTGAATTGTCAGTCCTTTGTCTTTTTCAATTTGGGGCATAGCAACCTCCTCCCATAGCAAAGTCATGGTTTAAACACTACTTGCACTCCATTTTGTATTTTTCCCCTTGAATGCAAAGGCATGTGTTCATCACCAGCCTCAGGTGCCTGCTAGTGAACACCTGAGTGCCTGTCCCGGGCACACACTTGACCCCCCTGGGGAAACTGCAGCGCATGGCTGTCCTGATGGTCTCCTCCTGTGAGCCAGACGCTCATCCCGGTCCAGCGGTGGCCCCATCACCGCTGGGAGCTTGTTTGAAATACATGATGCTGGGCCCAGCTCAGACCTACTGAGTCAGAATCTTCTCTTTACCAAATTCCTCATCCCAATAACATTTGAGGAGCACAGTTTTAATATGCACTTTCCCCTTCAGGGTTATCGTATGTAGCCTAAACACTACATAGTGTCACAGGGAGTTCACAGGTGTTCAGAGGGAAGACCACGCTCCCCCAATTCTTCTGAGACCTTCTGTTTAACCCTGCAGGTGGCATGGCCCTGCAAAGGGGCCCCTCACTCACCATCGGTCACATTTAGAGCCAAGCATCGGTGCAGCCAATTTGAAACCAGATGGGGTGGTGAGCACACAGTACAATGTACAGCTGGTGGATTATAGAATCGTACACCTGAAATACACTATGTAATTTTATTAACTAATGTCACCCCGATAAATTTAAAATGAAATAAAACCAGATGATGCAAGAAGCGCTAGTTCCCTTTGCATCCTGATCCATGTCCAGTCAAGGCTACCATTAACCTTTGTTTGTGTTGCCCCTGAAAGCTGCCCCCAGTGGGGGTTGCTGGAATGGTAAGGATTTGCTGAGAAGGAAAGTGAATTCACTAAAAGTTTCCAGGGACAAAACTGCATTTCTGAGTCTGGCCCTCACAACAGTCTGACTGGTCTCCTGCTTGACCCTCCTCTCTTACTAATACACCCACGAGATGAGTGACTTTTCTTGTGAAAAGCCAGCACCTACTCTGCCACTAACTTGCATGTGACTTAAGGGCAGACTTTTTTGAACACTCTGGGCCTCGGTTTCCCCATCTGTCAGTGCCACCTGAAATCCCTCCTGGATCTGACATTTGTAAGGGAAAAATAATGTTGGCTTGCTGCTTCTGGGTAACTGGGCTTCCTTTTCACAGCTCCGCTCTTTTTATTGTTTATGAAATTCTCAGTGATCAGAGATGAATGACCAGCGGCACTAACATATTTGGGGTCTGCGACTCCCTCCTCTTGAGTGATATCCCAGTTCTTTGAGCAGACAGGGCAGGTGGCGGGCCTCCTACAGCCTTCAGTCACCGGGACTGTGAGAAGTCGCTTCTCCTCTGACACCGTTTAAGAACTGGAATTGGCCATGGCTGAGGTTCCTTTTCCAGCTACACAGATGGTCTGTATAGCAAACAAACGCTGTTGTTTTTTGTCTTATTTTCTGGAAACAGGGTCAGAAAACCTTCATATTTCTCACATCTTGCAAAAAGCAAAAATTGAAGTCAGTGAAGATGGAACCAAAGCTTCAGCAGTCACCAGTAAGCCGGGGTCCTGGCGGGGCTGGTCCTGGTGTGGGGGTGAGGGATGAGGGATGAGGGTGAGGGGTTAGGGGTGACAGGCGTCCCCAGCTCACTCGTGGACTTCCAGTCAGGTGCTGTGGGGTGACTGTCCGGACATGGTGGGAAATGAGACAGATTGAAGACCTGTGCCCATGGGCCTCTGAGTCTGTATCATTAAGGGAAGCACTTCAGTGAGAAAATTCCTCCAGGACGAGAGTCGACAAACTCTTTCTGTAAACTATGTATTTTCTGCTTTGTGGGCCCTACCGGCTCCAAAGCAGCTACTCTGCCATTGAAGCGACAGAGCAGCAGAGATGATGCAAGCCTAAGGGCCCAGCTGTTTCTACAAAACTTGATGAAGGCAGGATCTGTCCCCACATGGCCTGAGCACAGCAGTGTGCCGAGACCTGCTCTTAGCAGGACAGAGCGTATTCTGGCTTCTATGGGCAGAGAAGACCAATCTTCAGATAGAAACATAGCATAATAGCACTTAACTCACAGGGAACGAGTCAGTCGGGTTTACCCAGGACAAAGTGAAGAACTAGCTAGCACGCAGCTGCTGATTGGAGCAGGATGGCCATGCAGCCTTTCTTGATCATTTGAACATCCACCTCTGCTTTCTCCTTGACGGCTCATATAATGAAGGAGGAAATGGAACAATCTTCGGCTGTTTCCTTTTTACCCCTTGATTATCCACATGAGATTGCTTGAATAGATATGACCAAGCCCTGTGAGCTCATAAAGTGAATCATATCTCAGCTACACTTGTAACTGGGTCAAGTATTTCTGGTCATTAAAAGTACCATTTATACCCACAGTAGACACGTTATTGACTTTCTAAAATAAACATTTAATATGTATTCCTTTAAAATAGCATTTGAAACAAAGACCTAGAATAAGAAGGGTTGGAATTTTGTAAATGCCTCCTGTCTTTTCTGGGTGATTATAAGTGACATCTAAGTTTTGCCCAAGTTATTGACCCATTTTGCCAACAGCAGAACTACCAGGACTGGCTACATAATTTGCAGGGTTCTTCTCGAAATGAAAATATGGATCCCCTCGTTCAAAACTGCTTGAGAATTTGAGATAGCAGCAGCAGGTCACTAAACCAC
This sequence comes from Myotis yumanensis, assembly GCF_028538775.1. Taxonomy (NCBI): domain Eukaryota; kingdom Metazoa; phylum Chordata; class Mammalia; order Chiroptera; family Vespertilionidae; genus Myotis; species Myotis yumanensis. The sequence goes on along the minus strand of NW_027223759.1, from coordinate 25,586,402 downwards.
ATGCAGGGACCTTGTGAGTGTGGGGCCCTGTGTAACTGCCCACGTCAAATCCTCATGTAGCCCAGCCCTGCTGTATTAGTCTGCTCAGGCTGCCATAACAAGTCCAACAGAAATTCATTTCTCACATTTCTGGAGGCTGAAGTCCAAAATCAAGGTGTTGGCAGGGCTGGTTTCTTTTCAGTCCTCTCTCCTTGGCTTGGGGATGTCCGCCTTCTCACTGTGTCCTCATAGGCCTTTTCTCTGTGGGTGTCCATCCCTGGTGTTTCCCTCTCTTCTCATAAGGACCCCAGTTTTATTGGATTAGGACTCTACCTTCATGTCCTCATTTAAGTAAACACCTCCTTAAAGGCCCTATGTCCAAATTCAGTCACGATGGAGATTAAGGCTTCAGCATATATGTTTTGAGGGTATTCGGTTTAGTCCATAACACTTGCTCTTGAGTTGTTTTTAATGACCCTGGGTTGAATGCTGTATCCCAACATAGCTGCAGATGTTTTCTTTGTCATATCAAGCCCAAGTCATTAATGCTTTCTGGGGCTTGAACAAGAGGACCGGGTCAATGCAGCAAGCATGGGGCAGTTACACCTGGCACTACCTCGGGCTTATTAAATTGAAGCCGCTGTTGGTAAGCATGGCAGAGTAAGCACGTCTAAGACCATGAACTAAAGAAGTTTGCTTTCTAAGTCCAATGTCTACACCAAGATGAGATGGACAACACATTAGGTCCCAACGAGTGGTCTATGTTGCCAATGGGAGGAAAACCTAGATCGTGCCAGAGGAAGAGGCACAGACTCAGAGGTTGAGCACGAAGCTGGGCTTTGATACGCAGAAGGGATTCAAATAGGCTGAAAGGACCAGCTGCCTTCATCAGAAAGGCAGATGAAATAAATAGAAAACAGCCACTAATGATGGTGAACAAACATTGTGCTAAGACCTATAACATGTTTATGTCACTTAACCCTCATAGAAACCCTACAAGGAGTAAGTGCTTTTATTAAAGGTGGTACTTGTGTAGACTAAATAAGATGGTAAAGGCAAAGGTCCTGGCCCATGGTGGCTGTTCAGTACATGGGGACCATTGGGCCTTTCATGATACGTTCAGCCCATGGAACAGGAATTAAGTGTGTCCCCAAACACCAGCATCAAGGCTCCATGGGGCCAGCTGCCTTTCTGGCCACACGCTGGGTGCACAACATGTTTCCTTTTCTTCCCACAGCTGCGATTCTAATTGCAAGGTCATCTCCTCCCTGGTTTATAGTGGACAGACCTTTTCTATTTTTCATCCGACATAATCCTACAGGTAAGTGATTCTCCTCTTCCATTGGTTACAAGTTAGAATTCAGAAAGGTGGATTTGTAGTTACATCCAATGGTGCTGCTTTTAGTCTATTTCCCATGTGGCAACAATCGCAAGCACTTCAAATAATATAACCACACACATTGGAGAGAGAGGAAAATCAGACTGTGTTTATAAAGTGTGATGGAATCTTTGAAACAAGGACAAGATTGTATGTTTGTGTTGTTTGTTTTATCTTGGTTTTAACATGTAGAGAGCTCTGCCACCCTTTGAGCCATTTTTAACATCTATTGATTTTCTTTTAAATAAATGCAGTAATATTTTATAAGAAGTTAGATGCCATCAACCTCTGTAAGCCCACTCCACGGTTAAGATTTGTTAATTCAGTGGATCTTGGCTCTTTGAGTCATTGGTTCAAACTTTAGCTCCATCTTTAAGGGTAACAGTAGTTCCTACCCCTTTGTACAACTCTGAAGAATAAATAATATTGTCTTTGTGGAAAGGTTGGGTTCATGTTGTTACAGAGTAGAAACTAAGACATTTTAACTCTTACCCTTTTTAAATCAATAATAGAAGCTAGTTCCTTATCCTCTTGTCTCATTGCAAGTTCAATGTCATAATTAGTGTGCGCCCTAATCTCTAGCCGTGGCTATTTCACTTCAACTTTTAACTCATTTACATGAAATATAAATATATTTTAAGAGCTCAGTAGCCACATGTGACTCATGGCTGCCATCCTGGACCATGAAGGTATAAACCATTTCCATTATTACAGAAAGTTCTGTTGAGAGCAGTTAACTTTAAACTTACCCCAGGGACCTTCCCATAAATGTGTCTTCCATCTAATTTTTTTAGCTGTTTTTTTATAGTCATGCATTGTTTTCTTTCAATTCTGTAGGTGCCTTCTTATTCATGGGGCAGATCAACAAACCCTGAAAGGTCCTACAGAAGAAGCCATGCAAAGCAAACCCAACTTTGCTATGAAGAGAAGACTCCTTGCCTACATCTCTCATAGTTCTGTTAAATATTTTTTTACATTCCTTTCTTTTTCAAAACTAGTTCTTAGGAACAGAGACTCAATGATGTAAGCATTTCTATTCCAAGATGTGTTACAGGCGGGAAAAGGGCAGGATGGCTGGAACCCTGTACTGAGCAATGACTAGAGGGCTTCCAAATGTTTAAAAGAGTCTTTAAACTACTGAGTGGTTACCTAGGTAACAACCCTCTTGAGTATTTACTGTCCAGTTCAGGATTTTTGTTTTGTTTTGTTTAATGTATGGCTTTGCAGAAGACATTGAATCAGTGTGATGGGGGGAAAAGACATTTTATCGTAGCTTTTACATTTTTATGAAAAAAAATATTATTGGCCTTTTAAATTTTTTTTGGTCTCATCCAAAGTCTTGATAGTAAGCATTATTTGGGGGGTAGAAATAGCGAAATCTCTAGCCTCTTTGTGTTTTTGATGTTGTTGTTGCTGTTGTTTTATATAATGCACGTATTCACTAAAATAAAGTTTTAAAAACTAATGTCTTGCTAGACAAGGTTTGCTGTTGTGCAGTGTGCCTGTCGCTACTGGTCTTCTGTACTCTTTGGATTTGCATTTTTGTATTTTGTACAAAGTAAAAATAAAGTGTTATGAGTAGTAAAAAAAAAAAGGAAAGAAAGTTATTTGTCTACTATCTTAAAGTACAACACAAGAAACAGAGACTTGCCTGAGTGGCGTGCCTCAGTGGTTGAGCATCAACCTACGAACGAGGAGGTCACAGTTCAATTCCTAGTCAGGGCACATGCCCAGGTTGCCAGCTTGATCCCCAGTGTAGGGTATGCAGGAGGCAGCCAATCAGTGGTTCCCTCTCATCATCGATGTTTCTCTCTCCCTCTCCCTCACTCTCTGAAATCAGTGAAAATATATATTTTTTAAGAAACAGAGCCTTTTGAAAAGACTTCAACCTCTTCTAATAAACCTTTGCACTTTGGTAAACTGCAGAAAACCCAAAGCCCCTGGCTTTCTCCTCTAAAGGTGGCTATCAGACACTATTCCCTGCTTCACCCCTTCCATCTGTAGATCCCTTCAGAGGAAGAACTATCTCGTTAAACCCACCTCTCATCTCAGCTGCCTGTTCACTCAAGTGAGGGCCAAGTATTACCAGCTAAGGTGGGGATTTGGTAGCCAGCACAGAAAGAAGCCGCTGGGGACTCATAATTTGGAAATCGGAGAGAACGGTGGATGTGTCAATGTGTCGTTTTTGGTGACAGGCTGGAGCACTTATTTTGTGAAATGGAAAGATTTTTGTTTTGGTTTTTTGGAGAACTAGTCACAATTCTAATGTTACCATTTTTTAGTTGCTGGGTTGTTTGTTTTTTTTCTTCCCACTAATTTCTCCAAGATTTGGGTAGTCTTATCTAAATCAGAATGGTTTCAAATATTTTTTATCAAAACTTAAAAACCTTTTTCTAACCCATGAACTATACTCTCTATATATTAAAACGTCACATTCAACAATCCACCAATTTGCCATTTATAATTCTTATTTGTCAAGTGGGCTGAGCTTTGCCTAAGTTTGGGTACTTTGGTTAACCTTGACAGAAGGGAGAAAGGAGATCGTTTTCCTTAGTTAGAATTAGATGCCAACAAATTATTTTTTAAATATGTTTTTATTGATTTCAGAGAGAGGGATAGAAACATCAATGATGAGAGTCATTGATCGGCTGCCTCCTGCACGCCCCCTACTGGGGATTGAGCCCAAAACCCAGGCACTGCCCTGACCATGAACTTCTGGTTCATGCGTCGATGTCAAGCACTGAGCCACACCGGCTGGGCCCCAAAAAATTATTTTGAAGGGTTATCTCAGAACACTTGTACTCTAGCAAACATGCTGGTAGTTAGTTATTAATGCCTTTTAGAGTTTTACTGGTTTTCCAGTTCTCTGATCCCATTCAGTTATATTACTTTAAATAGTTTAAAATAAGAATAGGATAATCAGTAATTCAAGAATTGTGCACTCCATTCACTCATTCATTCAACTACCTTTGGGATACCAAGTACCAGCGGGTACAGAGATAAATATTTCTCTACATAGTTTAATTTTAGAAGAGAGAGAGAATCTTAGCACATCAAGGTATCTGACTGTTTCAGTGTGTTTACATGATAGAAAGTAAGACCCAATGGGCATTAGTCCAAGAGAAAAGACAAACACTTGCAGGGCCAAGACTAGCTCCCTGGGCTCTTGACTCCAGCACTGCTCATTCCAGCAAAGACCAGAAGAGTTCACCTTTTTATTACTGCACAATAGAGTAGCCCTGTTATGTGACACAGGTGGGCAGCTCCCCAATAATATAAATCAGACACATTTTACTGGGCACATTAAAATTGCGTATCTGGCCCAGCTGGTGTGGCCCAGTGGTTGTCAACCCATGAACCAGGAGGTCATGGTACATTGTTGCCAGGTACATTGTTAGTGTTTGCAGATTAAATTGAATATTAAATAGAAAAATAAAAGTGAATTTTTAAATTTCTTAGTATACCTCCTCCGTCTGAGGTTTATAATCCCAGCTACCAAAGACAAAGAGAAGGGTGATATCGCTTGTGCTTTTCTTTGCTAGACAGGAAAACAATCCCAGGACTAAGAACTGAGTCCTACTGGCAGGTTGTCGGGACCCCTACAGACATCATTGTCATGTGACTCTAAGGATGGTCCCCTATCCTTGACTGTATTGGTCTTATTAACTAAACTGTGTACTGATGGTATCCCCAGGCCCATACTGTTTTCTGACTGTGGAGATGACAACGCTATAACTTACGTGTTGGAAGTGTCGTCAGAAAGTCAAGCAAACCCCTCCTCCTCTGACTGGAAACAGCCTTCTCTACCTGTCAGCGACCTCATTACTCATCTCTTCCGCAAAATCCATTAGGTCAAAGTCATCAGTTCTTTGCCATGTTAATGTACACAGATGTGAATAATCATATAATGGAGCTCTTCCTCAACCAAAGGGGAAATAATTTAATGTTTTTCATTTTCTCAATTGATTTTCTCAGATTTTTCTGAAAACTTCAGTCTTCTGCTGCTAGTGAGCACTGACAGGCAGTCACGTACATGAACAAGAGCAAGCGAGCGTTAGTGAAAGCACAGACAGTTCCGACACCAAACGGCTTGCTTTTTTTCAGAAGCATATGTGCTTGTGATTATAATTTTTGATTGCATAAATTTTCTCCTGGAAAAGTTCATAGTTTGCAAGATAGGATTCAATTTAGCAATCACCTGGTATTCTTTAGAGAGAGCCAGGGCTTTCAAGTGCTCTGATTGCCAAAGTTGGGAGCTGCAGTTGTAGGTCCTAGGGGACAATGGTAGGGGGCTTTACAAACAGGTCTGGAGACAGCTGAGAGGAGAACAGAATGGGCTTAAGAATGCAGACGTGGGCAGCATGCTGCCAGCTGGGCACCCCTCAGCTGTGGGAGTTGTGAGCTGGACCCCTGATAAGAGGGATGCCCACATCTGATTTTACAAACTGTCAAGATGGACACTGCAGCCAGTGCATTTTCTTCCATCATAAAATAAAAGTAGAAAAAATATAGCAAGAAATGGGGAAAAAAGTCTTTAAAAAGTTTTATCTATGGAAGCTCTGCCATTTTCCTTCTCTCCAGTAAATATAAGAGCTAAATCCAGACCTTGGCATGAATGGATCTTACATAAAATTCTCGACTTTACATCCAGAGGGAAGAGGTAAGTTAGCTTCTGCACACATATTCATTAGAGCTGTAAGGGGCCTAGAAAAGTCATGTGTCACTGTAATCGTATATCCTATACATACATACATACATACATACATACATACTAGTAGTCTCCTGTATAAAAGGCAGTGTCTCACATAATGGCACTTTGCATACTACTTAACTGTGAAGTGGGATTAGAGCACCATCTTGTGGCCAAATCCTATAAAATAAAGAGCTAATATGCTAATTAGACCTGCTAGCAGAATGACCTTCTGACCAGTGGGAGGGGCCTCAAGGCAGCAGGGCTGCAAGGCCAAGCCCCTTGCACAAATTTCATGCATTGGGTCTCTAGTAAATATATATATATAACATGCTGAACACAATAACAGCCCCTATTTCACTCTTGGGAGTTTGTTTTTAGTAATATAGTTAGTTCACTTTCTCATGATCACATAAACCATTTTGAGAATATTATTCCCTATTTTATATCTAGATAATAAGAGCCTATGTACTAAAAAGAATAAGGCTTATGTAATTGAGTCTGTAGACATCAATCTTACATTTTTGGCTAAGGAACTTCTTTTAGTGCCATTATATTTTGGGCTTAGGGAGCTGGAGTGGAAAGAGGTGAGAAAGGGTGTCAATTTCAAAGTAAATAATTCTAATGTCTTTCTCCGGTGCCAAGTTCAAGTATCAGTACTTTTATATCCCCACCAATTTCCTATGGTCATAGAAACTATCTTCGCAACACGAATTAGACCAATGGTTCTCAACCTTCTGGCCCTTTAAATACAGCTCCTCATGTTGTGACCCAACCATAACATTATTTTCGTTGCTACTTCAAAACTGTAATGTTGCTACTGTTATGAATCGTAATGTAAATATCTGATATGTAGGATGGTCTTAGGCGACCCCTGTGAAAGGGTCGTATGACTGCCAAAGGGGTCGCGACCCACAGGTTGAGAACCACTGGATTAGACAATCAAAAACCTAGTCCTCCAAATGGTCACCAAATGCTCTAGGTTACACACCCATTTTGACATCCTTGTAACCCACACATTCCTCTTGCCCACACATCAAACTCATGCAGGATTTATAATTATTGTCCAGATTGGTTCCAAGTTTCAAGCTATTTCATATAGAACTGCAAAAAGTATGTTAATAATTTGTTTTCTACTTTCCAGCCCATCATATGTTCATGGGTGCTTTTAAAAAGTACAACCTAATTCAGGTTCAAAGGAGACTTTACTTAGAAATATGTTGAGCTCAATCTCCATAAGGAATTTGGATCTCTCTGCTTGCAGAATAATTTTTATGAACCAGAACTAGCTTTACTCCATATGTAAACTTAGAAGCATTCAAGGTTTCAAAGCTTGAAAGCCTACGGGTGAGGATACGTCCCCTCTGGCTTTGTAGGTCAAGGTCCTGCAAACTGCCCTGAACAGAATTTTGGGATCGAATTATCAGCACTACTAATTGGGGGGGGGGGGGGGGGGGGGGGGGTGGCGGAGGGGGGCAAGGGGGATTTACTAGAAAACCAAGTTTTGCAAATGATGGATGAGTAAGTGGTTAGAGGACATTTATCATGTTTTGCTTCCCAGAATCCTTCTGTAATCTCTTCTCCTTTGGTGTCAATGAGCTGCTTGTCAAATCATGTTTGCTTATTGTGGGTGACACACTTATGTGCAGCATTTTACTACTGAGTTTGGTCCTCTGTCCCTGGTTCAATTATTAGGAGTTAACTCTCAAATGAAAGGTGAAATAATTTACATTTAATCCACCAATTCAACCAACTACGTAATTCTCAAACCTTCCACTCCAGTCTCTGTGTTAGCTGTGATATCTGCAAACCCTCATACATGTGACATTAAGTTCCACTTTCCTAACCAGTCTCAGGAAAGTGTCAGAGGTCCTTCATCTTCCTTTATAAAAAAGATTTCATAGCAACAGTGCTATCCGTTTAAACATTTTATCTTTTCTATTCCCAACTCCCCATTCCCACTTTTCTTGTTAACCCCTGGGAGTGACTACTGGCAAACTGAAACTGAAAATTATTACTGCTGCCAAAAAGTTAAAAAGAAATAAAGGGAGTTTGCAGATGGATTACAGAACTGAACACAAAGGATTAAAGAGACAGAGGACACACTTAAGATTTGTCCTCTATCAAATTAAATGTTACAGTAAAATACTTAGAACAGTGCTTGGCACATAGTAACTATGATTATTATTATGAAATATTAAATTGATAAATACATACTTTATTTTTCCATTAGCACTGGCATCAATACTTTAAGCTGCTTTTTGATCTTCGTGTTTTCTTTTAAAAACATAAAATGTATCTATTCTGCCATTTATATTATAGAAACTAAATAGCTATGAATTACTATACAGATTTTTAAACCTAGAATCTAGAGATCATGTAAATACCTAATTGCTATAATATGCACCCTACATTTCTAAAGGTTAAGTAATAACATTACTATTTTAGCTAAAATTATATTAGAGAGGCAAAGTTCACTCACCTGGGTATATCAAATTAAACTACAATGAAACAATTAGAGAAAGAGTACCTTTTTTATTGGTATTACAGTGAAGTTCACATAAAAGAAAGAAAAAGAAAAAAAATACATTCAAATTATACCTCAAAGCTAGAAGGGAATAAAATACACCTAACTGTACAAGTCATATACAATAATAAAACCAAGGACCTAGAAAAAATTTATTGGGAAAACATCAAAAACGATGAAACAAAAATTATTTTTAAAAAAACAAAACCTGTGCCCTGATGAATACTTGTTTACTTTTAGGAACTCGGTATAAGGAATAAAACATATTTCTTTACAATTTGAAAAATGTAAAGGTTTGGACATCTGACTCTTGTCTCAAAGTTTTGCTTACAACTTTCAGGTTCCCACATGTTTGGCTGGCTAGCCGGCAGTGATGGTCTTTTCTGCTCTGAAATTCTTTATGGGTTTGGAATAGTCCCAGGGCCGTCTGTTCTCAGTGAATCCGTAGAGTTTCCTCAGTGCCACTCTAGCAGCTTCTTCTTCTGCAACCAGGACTGTCTCCCCAGGTCCTTCTGCAAGCAACTTTTTATCACTAGAGTAAAAACAACAGCAGCAGTCTGAAATTACCTGGTGCATCCACACATCAGTTTGCCTTGTAGACCTTATTTTGGCAAAATCATCCACAAGAAGGAATAGAAACATTGTACCATTTTTTTCTTTCTACCAGCAATAGTGTATGGACTGCTAATAAAGGCTGTGTTTAAGGGTTGCTCATCTGAGGAGCAAAGGAGTATCTTACATTTTGCTTTACACTTTAATTAAAACTAAAGGTGAAACTTTATACCACCACCCATTTTCTCCTCTGTGATGTCCTCCATTGCTTTTATAGCTAAAAAGCCCTACATCATATATGATTAGAAAAATGTTTACCTAACTTCTTAGTTATCTTAATATTCACTGTTTACATTTAACCCTCAAATCCACCTGAAATCAATTTGGGGCAGGTTACTGTTCCCTAAGAAAACTAAAAAGTTCTGAATATGAGTTGATTTATACATTTTGATGGACAATTAAACCTTTCTTTTTCCAGTTCTTGGCTCAGCTGAAGCTGTTACAAGTGTGGCTTACTGTTAAATCTGCAAAACTTGAATCAAAAACTTTTATTTTTTTCTACAGAAATATTTAGATTAACATATATTCCATGAAATTCTATAGTAATAGTTGGTTATCAAAAGCTACTGTTAACATGAAAATGGTGAAGGGATTAAGAAGTGCGAACGGGAAGTTACAAAATAGTCACGGGATGTAAAGTACAGCACAGCCCAGGCAGTGTGGCTCAGCAGTTGAGCATCAACCTATGAACCAGGAGGTCACAGCTGGGCACATGCCTGGGCTGAGGGCTCAATCCCCGTGTGAGGCATGCAGGAGGCAGCCAATGATTCTCTCTCATCATTGATGTTTCTATCTCTCGCCCCGTCTCTCTTCCTCTCTGAAATCAATAAAAATATATTAAAAATATTAATAATAAAGTACAGCATAGGGAATATAGTCAGTAATATTGTAATGACTATGCATGGTGCCAGGTGGGTACTGGAAATATAGAAAAATCACTTTGTAAATTATATAACTGTCTAACCACTATGCTGTACACCTAAAAACAGAATAAAATAATATTGAATGTCAACGGTAACTGAAAAATAAAATTAAAATTGAAAAAAGAGCCTGGCCGTGTGGCTCAGGGTTCAGCAGCAACCTATGAACCAGGAGGTCTAGGTTTGATCCCTGGTTGGGGTACATCCCGGGTTGAGGGCTTGATCCCCAGTAGGGGGCATGCAGGAGGCAGTCAATGAATGATTCTCTATCATCATTGATGTTTCTCTTCTCTCTCTCTCTCTCCCTTCCTCTCTGAAATTAGTAAAAATATATTTTAAAAAAGAGAAAGAAAATCCAGGGTGGAAAGAATGATAAATACTATTAGCAATCCACAGATGACTTACCTTTCCCTGAATAGTACATAATCACAGGAATGAGATTTTAAATAATTTTTAATACAATTAGAGGTTATACTAAGAAACTGTGAAAGTCATTTTTAAGGCTTTCAGTCAATGTAATGAAATTAAGATTAAAATGTTACTAACCAGTATAAGCCAACAAAATACAGAGGCACAGCTGTGGTGCTTCCAGACTGCCTGGTAAGTCTCGGTTCAGGAGCTGAAATATTCCTTCTCTTCAATTCTTCCACCAGTAGCCCCATGGGATTGATGACCTTCCAAATCTCAAAGAGTTCTTTCCCAGTCAGTTGAGTAATTAAGAAGTCCTGCATATAAAAATAGGATTTATACATTTAAATTAGTGTAAAGAAAATAAGGACCATAATTCAAAGTACAATTTTAAAACCTGAATTAAAAACTGAATGGGAAATGAAAAAATAATGTACTATTCCTTTACATTTGCATGTAGTTTTCTCATATAAACTTTATTACAAAAATCATGGTTGAAGGTAAAATCCTGTCTCATAATTTAGAAATATATTATCAATAAGAAAAATATTTTTATAAAGAGTTTAATTAATGAATAAACTAATAACTTCTGGCAGAAACTCTTCTAAAAAGGCACTAAAGGTCTTCTGGGTAACAGTACTTCTTTGTCTAAGTTCATGATTTTAAAAAATCATTGAAATAATGATTTCAGGATTCCGGCACCTGTGAAGCTGGGAGATCACGGCCGGCTGAGGACATGGGATCACACTGCCCTCCAGCCCTCGAACCACCCCTGAACGCCCTCAGTAAAATGCCTTGATTTACTTCCCTCAACATAATAATTTCACATGAACTGCCTTTTAAGTGTTTATGACTTACATACTTTCAGTTCATAAAACTAAAAAAACTGAGGAACAAATTATGATCAGTCAAAGCACAAGAGAATTTTTTGGCAATAAATTATATTGTATGGAGTTATAGAAACAAACATTAATTTTCACAATACACTGCAATTAACTTGTGTGAACAAACACAGTGTGTAATAGGAGGGATAAATGGGGCAAATGGGAGAAATAAGAGAGATTCCTCAGTTCACAAAATAGTCAATTTCATTACAACACTTCCTCAAGTGCCAGACCTCTACTTCAGCTTCATTAATAAAAAATATTTCTAAGTCCATTCTCAGTTGGGGATTTTGAATATCTTAATGTACAGAGATGCCTTATAAGACACCAGAGGCCAGGTGCATGAAATTCGTGCACGGGGTGGGGGTGTCCCTCAGCCCGGCCTACACCCTCTCCAATCTGGGACCGCTTGCTCCCAACTGCTCACCTGCCTGCCTGTCTGATCGCCCCTAACTGTCCTCCCCTGCTGGCCTGATTGCGCCTAACTGCTCTGCCCTGCCCCTGCTACGGTGGCTTTGTCCAGAAGGATGTCCAGTCTAATTAGCATATTACCCTTTTATTAGTATAGATCAGGGGTAGGCAAACTTTTTGACTCGAGGGCCACAATGGGTTCTTAAACTGGACCGGAGGGCCAGAACAAAAGCATGGATGGAGTGTTTGTGTGAACTAATATAAATTCAAAGTAAACATCATTACATAAAAGGGTACGGTCTTTTTTTTTTTTTAGTTTTATTCATTTCAAATGGGCCGGATCCGGCCCGCGGGCCGTAGTTTGCCCACGGCTGGTATAGATACATGGTTATTCACTATTTGCCATCAGTAATCTCTCTCTCATCATTGATGTTTCTCCTTCTCTCTCTCTGATCCTCTCTGAAATGAATAAAATATATATATATTTTAAAGACATATTTTTTTAAAAAAAGAAATTTTTCTTTCTATCTCAGGTATGTCCCAGCATGTGCAATTAGTAATGACCTACCCTGATGAAAAGTGCAGTCCTCCCAGGTCCGCTGCTCTGTAGCAGGGCTCCAATTACGGCAAAGAAAGTCTGCTGTAATACAGTCGGGGGCACTGGAAATTCTGCACTCAGCGTTAACTGCTCCACAGCCAGGTTTCTAGCCACGTGACACACGACTTCCTCACCAGTGAGAAAGTCAACAAGACTTTGAACACCTTCAGTGGGCAAGTCTGGGAATGCGTCCTCAAGAAACTGTGTGAGGCAAGCTTTTGAAAAAGATGACCCCTGTTCAAATAGTTCTTGATTATCTTTAATATTCAGAAGGACAGCTTCTTTCTCTACTCCAAGTTTCTGGCGTTTGGCCTCCTCACTTTTAATATAGCAGCTATTAACAAATGCAGTTTTGAGAAGATCTAAGGAAAAGGTTTCCTGTAACCGATGTCCAAATGCCTGTATTTCAGCATGGTAATCCCAGTTGGGCTTCTCTGAACTGAAAATGTAAAACAGAAGACAGTAGTAACACATGGTAAAGAAAGGGACAAGATGTTGCTATCGTGCAAAAGTTTTTCATTGTGTTGCAATTTTGTTACTTATAAAAGAAATTTTAAAAGGTTTTCATTTTTTTGCCCTAACCGGTTTAGCTCAGTGGCTAGAGCGTCAGCTGCGGACTGAAAGGTCCCAGGTTGGATTCCGGTCAAGGGCATGTACCTTGGTTTCGGGCACATCCCCAGTAGGGGGTGTGCAGGAGGCGGCTGATCGATATTTCTCTCTCATTGATGTTTCTAACGCTCTATCCCTCTCCCGTCCTCTCTGTAAAAAATCAATAAAATATATTTAAAAAAAAGATTTTCATTTTTAATGCCAGACGTTGATTTCCTAAAAGTTAAAATTCAAGCCAGATGATTACTTGTTCTTTGCTAGCTACACTGCTGGATTAATTTTCCCTTTGAGCCAACTGCTACATTAACGTGCTCTAACCATAGAACTATACTTAACATCTAGGTGTGAAGTACAAATTATAATTTCACATATTCAAGCCATAAAAGATAAGTACCTTGTATTTGTCTTATATTTCATTAAGTTTTGAAAACATTCATTTAAATTAGCAATTAAGTAGTGTAGTACCATTATAAGTAGGTTAAAAGTCCATACCCAAGAATGACTAAAAGATATTTTTTTAAAGACAACGCACCCAAAATAAAACTTTTAAATAAAAGAGGGCAGCAAAATATAAAGACCTGGGTTATAAATAATAAAATGGATATATAACCTGTAAGTTTCTTCCAACTATAAAAGCCTAAGATAACTACATAACAAAGAAATGTGAATTTAAAATAAGTGCTATTTTTTTGCCTATTAGAAAAAGAACTTACTATTTGTGTTCAAAGAGTATAGGAATATGAACATGTATATTCCTACTGGTAGGCATATAGACTGGATTAAGTATTTTGGGGGGAAGGGAAGGACAATATTGACGTAGCTATCAAAATTCCATATTAAATCCTCAAAGGAGTAATAGTTCAAAGCTATTCATTTGTTACGTCGGTTGTAACAGCAATAACATGGACCTTAAATACACATAAATGGAGCCATAAAAGAGTGAAGTGCACCTATTTATACTGGCACGACGACGTCAGACACATGATTAGAGAGAAAAAGATGCAGAATGTGTGTGTAGTCGGGTCTGATTTGGACCTATGAGATCTACGTCCCTTTCCACGGACCTTCTAGTTCCGGAGCAAGAGTAATGAGGGCAAAAACCTAAAGCTAGAACGTTTCTCTTTTACGCTGGGCAGTGGGTTGTGGTGGAATACACTGAATTTTTTTCTTCCTCTGAATCGCATCGCTGTGGAGTGTTGTCTCCCCTCTGTCCGCACCCACTGACACCTCAGCCATTACAAAGCAGGGGCCCCACGCCCGAGGCCACAGGAAGGTCGCCCTCCGCCGGCTCACGGCCCACAGCTCGCGCCCTGCGGCTAACGGGGAGCTCCCACGCGCCGGGCAGCCCCGCGCGGCCGGAACCCGCTTCCTCCGGCTCAGTCCACGCGTCCTCGTCGCAAGCATGAGTGTCTCCATCGCAAACCTCCCAGGCTCGAACCAGGCGCGCATCAGCGGCCACCTACCCTCCCCGCCGCGGGGGCCGAAGCCCTGCGGGAGGCCCCGGGTCCTCGACCGCCACCCGGACCCTTCCCGAGGCGGCTCCTACCGGCGCACGGGCGGCGGCGGGTTCCGGAGCAGGCGCCGCCGCTCCAGCTCCTTTTGGAAGCGGACGGCGGCACGGAAGGTCTTCACTCCCCGAACCGGCGGGGCGAGAGCGGGGGCGGCCGGGGCCAGGAGGCAGCGAGGCCCCTGCAGCAGCAGCCTTCCCAGCCCGGAAGCCATTGCAGGGACGAAGGCAAGGGTGGGCGGAAAGAAAAGCGGCGGGTCAGTGTCGCGGTAACACAGTCCCCCCGGAATCCGAGCGCTGAGCCGGGCCGGGCCGGGGCCAGCACGCAGTGGGCGGGGCGGCTGTGTTTTCTACACCAAATAACTGCAATCGTGACAAAGAGGGAGGAGGGATCTATAGACAAACAGGGTCTTAGACACAACCAAGTATGGACCTAGTTAGGACCCTGGTTGGAACAAATCAAATGAAAAAAATGAGATGTGGATTATTTGAATACTGAGAAGCTTTTAAATAATATCAGATAATTATGGGGGGTCCTCAGTGGCAGTATTTTAGTTTTGTTTTTCTTTAAATCTTTAACTTTTAGAGATTTACACTGAAATATTTACTTGTGAAAAAGAAGGTATCAGATTTTCAAAATAATCAGGGTGGCAGTAGGTGGGGTTATTCTTGAAATAAGCATGGCCCTGAGTTGCCGTCAGAACTAAAGTAAAGCCCTCGCCAGGTAGCTCAGTGGGTTAGAGCATCTTCCTGACGCACCAAGGTCCCAGTTCCATCCCTGGTTACTGCACATGCAAGAAGCAACCAATGAATGCATAAATAAGTGGGGCAACATGTGGATGTTTTTCTCTCTCTCTCTGCCCTCCCCCCCAAATTAGTAAATAAAAATTTAAAAATAAATAAAGCTGTTCCTTAAAAATAAAAAGAAATAAAGTAAGATAAAATAAAATTGAAGGCAGATTAGGCCAGTCGTCTGCTCAAACCCTCCAATGGTTTTCCATCTCACTTAAAGTCAAAGTCCTTACCATTCCTCAGGGCTCAGCATGGTCTGTCTGGTGACCCTTCTGTCCTCACCTCCTGCACTCCTCACTCGCTCTGCTCCAGCCGCCCTTGCCAATCCTAGAAAACCCTAGGCATGTTCTCACCCCAGGGCCTTAGCACTTGCTCTTCCCTTTCCAGGACAGCACTTGTCCCATATTTCCACATAGCTACTCCCTCCTCTCCTTTTTTGCGCAAATGTCCCCTTCTACATGAAGCCTTTCCTGGCCATTTGTCTCAGGTTGCATTCTCTGCAAGCAGATGCTGACACAGAGGTTGGCGCACAGAGTGTTTATTAGGATCCATGGCTGTGAAGGAAGGAGGTGTAACAGGAGTAGGCAGACAAAGTCAGCTGCAGTGCAGGCCTGGCAAAGCCTCATCCAACCCAGGAGAGAGTTCTAGAGCCAGTGTTGCCCATCAGTGGGTCCTGGGTCTGGTTGAAATGGCCAAGCCTTTATATTCATGTCTCATTTAGTTACCAAATTCAGGCTGCCTGTGGAGGACATGGCTGAGCCACAGTGGCTCCCTGCAGCTAAGGCAGACTCGGAAAGAGAGGAAAGCTAGGGACTACCTGCTGACCACCCTCCTTTCAAGAAGTCACACCTGGGGAGTGTATCTCCGGATCTACCACACTATCCTATGTAAAATTGCAGCACCTCCTAGAGTTCCTATCACCCTGCCAGTTTTATTTTCTCCACAGCATTTGACATCTGTTAATATACTAGGTAACTTATTTATTTTATTATCTGGTTCTGTCACTGGAATATAAGTTCTAATGATAGAGCGATTTTTGTCTCACTTAAGCACAGCTATATTTAGAGTGGAGCCAGGCTCACAGCCCACATTCAATAATAAATAAGTATTTGTTGTTGGGGGAAAGAAGTTGTTCATTAGCCTGTTTAGCCATTATACTGTACAAGCCTTACAAGAACCACATCTTTTTCATCTTGTCAGTGCATGGCACACAGTAGGTATACAATACACTTTTGTTGAATAGATGAATAAATATATCCATGAATGGATATTAGCTGCATCATAAGAAAGTACCAATACAGCACTGTCCAGCAGAAATACTATGTGAGCCACATATATAATTTAAAATTGTTAGCCATATTAAAACGTAAGAAGAAAAAGGTAAGATTAATTTCAATAATATATAATTTAGTTCAATATATCTAAAATGCATCATTTCAACACGTAATCAATATAAAAATTATTAATGAAATATCTTGCATCCTTTTGCTTCTGCACAAAGTCTTTAAAATTTTGTACTCATACCATGTCTCAGTTTGGACTAGATACATTTCAAGTGCTGGGTACCCAGGTGTGCAGTGCAGTTCTAACAGAATTCTGCAATTCAGGAGTCAACATAATGTAGTGTGTGGGGAGGGCTGAGAAGGGGAGGTCTCTGGAGTCAATGACTTCTTGGGTCCCAATCATGTCTCATCAACTTACTTGCGGTCTATGTTCTCCAGCTAAAAGCCACCAGGAACACATCTGTAGCTGAACAAGTTGGTTTGAGTGCCTATTGGAGGGGAGTCAGTGATAATGAAGGACTTAAAGGATTCACATTTGTGTTAGGAGATGATTTGGGGAGAGTTTACGGAAGAAGGGCTTCCCTCTGGACTGCATACTGTCAGGAAGTGGGGTTAATTTTATGATTAGACTAGTGACCTGGTGCACGGATTCGTGCACATTGAAAGAAAATTAATTAGGTTTACAGTGGTCGCCAACTGTTGGTCTGTGGATCACTGATGGTCCCTGAGGTCTGAAAGGTTGGCGACCACTGAATTAGAAGATGGCCAACTGGACACACCCTGGAGCCAACCTCCTGCGGTCCCTCCCCAGCCGGCTGCACCTGGGGTGGCACTGAGGCTCGAAAGGCATCTGTGGAGTGAGCGGGGTCCCTCCAGCAGCTGGGGTCCTGGAGTGAGAGAGGGCACTCTGCAAAGCTGCTGTAGTGCATGGTGTGGAACGCAAATGCAAGTGTGCAGTAAACCAGATTCGGGGCCAACAGTGCCCCAGCAACAACATAACCCATGGCTGAAGGTGGAATCGCATGCCCCGTGAGGAATCGGGCTCCCTCCTCTCTGGTTCTGGGGTGCGTCACCCGAGAACTGCCGCTGCCAAGTCACTGCAGCTCCTGCGTTGAACATCTGCCCCCTGGTGGTCAGTGAGCATCATAGCAACTGGTCAGATGGAGGGAGGGACACTTAGCATATTAGCCTTTTATATATAGAGATATCTTAATAAATCTTGTCTAGATGTAGCAAGACTAGACTGAGACTAATGCTGTAATTGGTAAAGAACCAGGAATCACTCATATTAGCTAGAATTGGGGGATGTTTGGTCATTTTTGTGGCTTGGACAATATTCATGTTCTTGCTGTGTTTAAATATGCTTATGAAGCCACCTTGTCTGCTGTTATGTTCCATAGGAATGAGCCGTGAGCACCCAGGCAGTTCGTGGCAACATCAACGCTGGTTGATAGTACCAGGCCAAGGCCTGGAGGTCAGGGCTGCCTTTCTGCTTCTCATAGCGATGTGACCGTAAGCAAGCGATTTAACTTCTCCTTGGCTCAGTGGTCTTATCTCTAAAATGAGAATGCAAGAGCGATGATCTCTCCACTTCTTAGGGTTGTCATCCGTATTAAGGGAGATACTCCATGTAAAGAAATTGGGTCAGTGTCTAGTATGTAGTCATCACATAGTGAGTGTCACCTACTATCTGCCGAGGATTCTCAATGGCACTATATTTTCTCACATTAACATCTCTGAAATGAAGGTGCCTTCCAAATAATGGCTTTTTAGAATGAATACAATGTAGTAATATCATTTTCTGGTTTGGGGGACAAGTCCTCTTCCCTGCCAACTGCTCAATCCATTCTTGTATAAAGGACTTCACTTTTTGTGGACAGAACAAAGGGGCCACATAATAAACCTGACAAGCTCAGGGGAGGCCTGTATGTCAGGCCTTACAAACTCAGAGATGGAAAGTAACCACACAGGATCGTTGAACATAAAAATTCCTAACTAAAAGTGAGTCATGGTGGGTAGTCACACAAAGGTTAACCTTTACCTTCGGTGAGCTTGTCATTTGTCTTTTTGCATCTAAATAATAGACTTTGAAATGTCAGAGTAATCTCCTTTTCCAGATCCCACAGGGCACGAGACAAGAGAATCCCACATTATCTTCTCCCTGCCCCCCTCCCCCCCAATACCATCTCTATGTGCTGTAAATGTTAGCTGTGATGTACCCACCAATGTAAAAGACGTATATATGTCTCTCCGTTTTACTTTTTATCTTATCCTAGATCAGGGGTCCTGAAACTACGGCTCGCGGGCCACATGCAAATACAAATATTGTATTTGTTCCCGTTTTGTTTTTCTTACTTCAAAATAAGATATGTGCAGTGTGCATAGGAATTTGTTCATAGTTTTTTTTTAAACTATAGTCCGGCCCTCCAACGGTTGAGGGACAGTGAACTGGCCCCCTGTTTAAAAAGTTTGAGGACCCCTGTCCTAGATATTTCCCTATAGTGCTTTCTTCTGCCTCCTTACTCTACCACCAATGGATTTCTTGTGACCCTCTTTATATTTCCTCCTTTTACGCTAACGTATAAAATAAGATGCAAAACTGCCATTCTTTGGAAGATTTTCTCCATCTGTTGAGATTTTGCTTTCCGGAAACTGTCCTCAGTTGGGCTCAAATAACCCCCTATAATCCTTTTCTTTAGGCTGGACTTTCTTTCTTCTGCCTTTTCAACCTTGACAACTTGCCCTGCTCCTGGGCGGGCGCCCCCTGGGGCTCTCCCCCGGGCCTGGCAAATGTGGCTGCGCTGCTTCCCCAGGCAATACGGCGCCACCGCGCAGCGCTCGGGAGCTTACGGCGCGGCGCCCACGCGGCCCGGAGCCCCAGCGAAACCGGCGGGTCTGGCCGCCCCGCCCGCCGCGGTCAGCTGATGGGCCGCCCTCCCGAGGCCGCCGCCGCCGCGCGAACATGGCGGCCGAGATCCACTCCAGGCCGCAGAGCAGCCGCCCGGTGCTGCTGAGCAAGATCGAGGGGCACCAGGACGCCGTCACCGCCGCGCTGCTCATCCCCAAGGAGGACGGCGTGATCACCGCCAGCGAGGACAGGTCTGGCGGCGCGGGGCCGCGGGGCGGCGGGGCGGCCCGTTCTCCCGCGGGCGGCGGGGTGCAGGGGCGGTGGGGTCCGCGGGCCCGGCCCTCTGCGCGCGGGGGCGGACCGGTTCCCAGGACGCGCGGCCCGCTGCGCCCCTGTCCGCCGGGACTCCCGGTTCCCACCCGCCAGCCCTCCAGTTCCCGTCCCCGCCGCTCGGTCCCGTCCCAGGTCCCTGCCACGCCCCTCCACTCCGGGACCCTGATTCCCGGCGCCCCTCCCGCCGGGCACCCCCGTTTTCGGCCTCACTGCGCCCTGCCCGTCCGGCACCCCCCGGTCCCGGTCCCACTGCGCTCCTCCACCCCGGCATCCCCATCCCGTGCGCCCGAGACTCGCGTTCCCGCCGCGCCTCTCCAGTCTGGGACCCCCGCCGACCCTCTCCCCGCACCCCTCCCGTCCATCCCGGGACCCCAGTCCCCGCCTCTCCTTCCTGGGATTTTGCCCGACCTCAGGGGCTTTCCTTGCCCCCTGGTCAGTTCCAAGCCTCCTGCTCCGGGAGCCAGGAGGACGGGCGGCCGGTCCCCGCCCGCGGGCCCTGGTGTCCGGGATTCCCTGATGGCGCGGAGCCTCCAGGGCTTCCACTCTCTTCCTTCTGCTTCACTCGGCTTCTCAGGTCCCTCCGCAGCACCCAGGGCCCTAGATCATTTATTTTTGCACAGCTGCAAGAACCACCTGAACTCTTATTTCCTGAATAGTCTGGTGTGTTTTTTTCTAAAAGGGACTTTTTTTTTTTTTTAAGTCTTAGATGTTTTTATTTTCAAGGAAATTTTACATTCTCACCATTCATGGAAAACCAGCATCCCTTGTCGTAAAGAATGAAACTAATAGCTAAAACATGTTCATCTGTGTGCACCTACAGTCAGTTCTTTCTTGTATTAAGACGTCCTGCGTTGAATGCCCACTGTTCTTTGGGAAACACTGATCCCATCAGATGTTCTCATTTTACCCAAGAAGAAACTGAGGCCCATGAAGAGTCACCAAAATATTGAGATATTGGTGAAGCCAGAAATGCCACCCAGCACTCCCCACTCCAACTCTCTGGTCTTCCCAGGGCTGTGTGATTGATTGGAGAAATATATGTTAGAATTTGAGCGTTTAAAAACCCTCAACATTTGAAGGGTTACTGCTTAACTGTGGGAGTTTGGAGGAAATGACTTATGTTTATTGCGTTGAACTATTCCCCTGGTACAATGAGTGGTCTTAAATAGGGATATTCCAAAAGTTAAAAGGCTTTCTTTTGGAAGACAGAGATACTGCTGTTCTTTGAGAGCCGAAGGCACAGTGTCCGGCCTTTTGTAATCATATGTTTGGAAATAACTAACATTGAGAGCCTGTCCAGAACCGGAAGCTCCCCGCGCCTATTTGACCTCTGTATTTTGCTTTGGAGTGAGTTCATTGTGAGCAGGTAGTGGCCTCTTGCTGTCAGCTTGCATGTCACTGACCCCAAACAAAGTGGGGAGTGATTGGTAGGACCTGGGTGTGGGAGAGAGAGGGGTGCATGAGTCCTAAGGAGAAAAGGGGAATGTAAAAAAAGGTAAAGGACTGAATGATATTTGCATGATATGAACATAGGTGGAGGCACTTCATAAAAGTTAGCTGTTTTTTTTTTTTTTCAGTAAAATATTTATGACTCATGCAAGTTGGGTAAATTGCCGAATATTTGAGATTATTGGCCAGGAGCAGGGCTGATAAATGTTTTATGGGAAGTGATTACATAGCTGCTCTGGGACAGAAATGTTCTGGGGGATCCTTAGATCAGCTCCCGTTTCCACTCGGGCACTGTAGGGCCCCGGTAGATGACTGGACCAGGTGAGGGTTGGCACCTTGGGATTCTGATTTGTGTTTCAGGCCTATGGAACTTTCTTGGAGGTGGGACAGCCTTTTAAGCCAGTGCCACATTTTACGAGATTTAATGAAAGAACATGCTATGGGTTTGTGTTTTGTTGTTGTTGGTCGTGGTGGTTTGTTTTTACATTGTCATAAATATGTATCATACTCTTCAATCATTCATATATTTCGAAAAGCTGTGCTTATTTAGTATCAGGCCCTGGGGACACAACAGGGATTAAAAACCTGCCCTTGTATAATCTCTGATTGATTGATTTTTATGGCCCCTGACCCGATGGAACCAACATATTGAGGAAATGGACTGCTGACCACCCTTATTCATCGAACAAGCATTTATTGAACACTTACTGTGTACGGACCTGTGGGATAAAAGACACCTGACTCCAAAATTGCTGTTTCCAAAGGGCTGGGCAGTGTGGTAAAGAGATGGCCCTGTGCTCTCAGCATCCAGGGTGCTGGGAAGACGGAGGAAGGAGTGTCATTAGGTGAGGGCCAGAGTTCAAGGAGAGCCTCCTAGGAGAGATGTCATTGGATGGAGGAGTGGTCAGTGTGAAGGAAGGAGGTTGCACATCTACCTTCCAGGCAGAGGGAACGAACAGGAGGGATTAAAGAACCAGTTATTTCTACGTGACCAAAGCAAAAGGTATATTGTGGCCATGGCAGGAGAGAGTAATGACAGCTGGAACGTCCTGTGTCCAGTTTTGGAAGGGACTTTGTTGTGGTCCACTCCTCAGAATTTGGACTTTATTTTGTAGGTAATGAAGAACCATCAGAGTTCAAAGCAAGCAGGTGACATAGTAGAATTTGTAGTTTTGAAATAACAACAGCTAGCTAACCTTTTAAAAGTCCCTTCTCTGTGTCAGTACAGAATTGGACCTTATGTACGTTACCACATCCAATCCTCACATCTCCCCAGGAGGCGGGAGCAGTCACCTTCCCTTACCAGCAGTTCCAAAATCCAGTACATTCTCAAAAGATAAAAGTGTGGGTTTTTTGTTTTTTTTGTAAGTTGGGCCTGAAAACTCATTGATGCTAAAACTTGACCTGAGTAGGTGAGACCATTTGTAATCTTTATTCCATGCAATGTGGATTTATGTTTTACTGCAGAAATAGCAATGCATTTAACGGCAGGGTCTGTCCCAGCCCCCCCCCCCCCCCCCCCCCGCCCCAAGTGTTATTGGATATACATCCTATTGCAATGGACATTTGACAGTTTGGAAACTTAGGTACAAAAGACATTTAAATAACTGCCTATGGTCACATAGCCAGTAAATAATAGGACTGAGATTTGAAATTAGGTCTGACTTTGAGGCTCTAGTTCTTTCTGCTATGCATCCAGTTTTTCTGCACATTTGGAGAAACTGAGTCCAGGCAATACAGTCAGTGATGGACTACTCTGGCAGGAAGTGTAAAATATTAGGATTGTACCTTTTGCTATGAATCAATTATCCTACCTTTATACTAGTTTTCAGGGTTTAAAAAGATTGGCTCACACCTTTTCTCTACAACTTCTGCTTTAATGCTCAGGAAAGTAACATAACTTTTAGCCATTGAAGTAGGGCCAGCTAAAGTTAATTCATTTATAAAGTTAAAAGCAGTGAGGCCCAGCTGGCATGGCTCAGTTGTTGAGTGTCGACCTATGAACCAGGAGGTCACAGTTTGATTCCTGGCCAGGGCACATGCTCGGGTTGCGGACTTGATCCCTGATGTAGGGCATGCAGAAGGTAGCCGATCAGTGGTTCTCTCTCATCATTGATGTTTCTATCTCTCTCTTCCTCTCTGAAATCAATGTGTGTGTGTGTGTGTGTGTGTATTTATTTATTTTTATTTTTTTTTTAAGAAAAGCAGTGAGAATGGCTGATAGCATTTGAAGATGTAAGGGTTGTCCTTAATTTAGTGTCCATTTCTCTAAACTCTAGGCCAGTGATTCTCGGCCAGAAGTGATTTTGTCCCCCAGGGGACATTTGGCAATATCTGGAGACATTTGGGAGGAGGTGGCACCTAGTAGGCAGAGGGTAGGGATGCTGCTCAGCATCCTGTAATGCACAGGACAGTCCTTCATAAAAACAATCATGCATCCCCAAATGTCATTAGTGCCAAGGTTGAGAAACTGGTCTAGGCTTAATGTACTTGCTTATCTGGTCTCTCAAACTTGAGCGAGCATCAGATTCACTTGGAGGGCTTGATAACACACAGATGGCTGGCCCTACCCCAGAGATGGATTCAGTAAGACTGGGGTGGAGCCTAAGAGTTTGCATGTCTGCCACGTTGCCAGTGATGTTGATGTTGATACTGCTGAACCTGGAACCACTTGTGAATGGCCACTGTGCTTGCCTGCACCAGACCCACAGGGAGGCAAAGCTGTACACTTTGTCTTCTTCTTTTTTTTTGGTCAGCTTCTGGGATATATTTCCCTTGAGTCATCCACATGTACCCACCTATTTCCCAGTAAAACCAAACTATACATGACAGAACTAAATACAAATAATTCCCCCATAATGTATTCAACCAGTGCAAAATATTAAGCCTAATTCCATCACAGCTTCAGTCACTGGTCAAGGTTTGGGCAATGAGCCTAAAGATCTGGTATCATAGAAATCTAAACCTGAAACCTATATGATCCTATTAACCAATGTCACCCAATAAACTTAATTTAAAAATTAATTAATTTAAAAAAGAAAAAAGAAATGTTGGAAGGGTTCACTGAGAATGGCTTTGTTCTCTCTCTTGTATGCACTCAATTCTATTTTGTTGGGGTTATTAATGTCCTAAGCTCTTTTGTTTGAACTTCATTCTCCAGCTACACCTAAATTAGTATTTTAAACTTTAGTTTTGAGTTGTATGTACTTTGGAACTAGATTAATTGAGCATGCATACTTTTCAAAGTATGAAAATGATACATTTGTAGAGTTTAAAAAAATTCTTGAGCCAATAAAGTCTGACTATCTTTTTAGTCAGGAAACTGTAAAAATAAAATAACTGCAGCATTAAGTTGAAGAATTTCAACTGTAGCTGTCATTTTCCTGGTGGGGAAACAGACGAGACTCTGCTTTCAGAACAGAACCGAATGTGGTGAGGCAGCAGGAACCGACTCCCTCGACAGAGGCTCATTTGCCTTTTGAACTTCTTTCCTGCGGAATACACCAAAAATTTAGACGTCAATTGGTTGAAGGATAGAATTTTTTAAAGGTAAAGCTTTATTATAAAGCAGCATAAATAAGGCTCTAGACTGGCTGTCTTCATGTTTGAAAATAGAGTTTGGATATGAGTGTCCTTTGGGGACAAGACTGATTTGCAGAAATCTTGCAGAAGAAACTGAGTTTTTCCTGGCCTAAGTCAAACATAGACAGACCTTGTGTTTGTTAAAATATTTTAGGATATTGCACTTAGACTGATAAACAAGATTACAGAAAACCAACTTTTAAAACTATCCAGGTAGCATCTTTTCTGTTGTTATGCCAGCGATTTAACTTAAGCGACTTACCCCTTAAAGGGTTTGAGGGGAAAGTTGCATATTTACTAACTGTTCATATGGAAACAATCTTAAATAAACAACTCCATGGTTAAGTGTTATGCTCAGAAGGAAGCCTGGGGAGCTAGGAGTTGCTAGTTTTTACAAAAACAAACAGGCTGCTAAGTGCTGTATTTATGTCATCTCCAGTGTGGAAAAGTAGACCCCTTAATTTGTGTTATAAAGTAAAGTGAACAAGCGAGAAGTCAGGCGGCCTGGGTGGGAGTGCTCTTATTCCTCTGTTGTGAGAGTGGTCCCTCATGGTTCTATTCATTTTCTTTTTATGGCATGGCTAAAAAAAGATTCTGCATCCAGGTTGCCCGAGTTTGAATCCCATGAGACACTGGGCTGGTTACTTATAGTTTTCTCATTTGCAAAATGGAGATAATAATAGGACTACTCCTAGGGTTTTGATATACTATGTAAAGCACATGGAACAGTGCCTAGCACAGAGAAAGCACTGATGCTTTGACTATTATTATTTTCATTGCCACCTACCTTACTACTGGTGTTTCATCACAAATAAAAATTTTCCTTCTGAATAGGACAGTACCATTTTGGGGGTCACTTACAGACCTGAGTTATAACTGAGTCACACCTGTTCATCATTTCCATATTTGTTCACTTACAAGTCACGCCAGTCATATTTTCCCTTGTAAAATCTTTGCCCTGATGCGCTGGGGCCGTGGTCGGCAAACTGCGGCTTGCGAGCCACGTGCTGCTTTTTGGCCCCTTGAGTGTGGCTCTTCCTAAGCCTTAAGAGTACCCTAATTAAGTTAATAACAATGTACCTACCTATATAGTTTAAGTTTAAAAAATTTGGCTCTCAAAAGAAATTTCAATCGTTGTACTGTTGATATTTGGCTCTGTTGACTAATGAGTTTGCCAACCACTGACCTAGGGGATCCAAGACCACCGCCATATGCTGGTCCTTATGGTCATGATTCATTACAGCAAAAGAACATAAAACCAAATCGGCGAAGGGGAGGTATGGGTGAAGTCCAGAGGAAACCAGGCATCAGCTTCCTCCAGTCCTCACCCCATGCAGTCACATGGAAGGGGCTGCTTTCCTCCAGGATCGAGTTCTGACCACATGGGTGAAAAACTATCCCAGGAAGCTCATGAGATTCTCAGGATCCAGGGTTTAGTCGGGGCTGGTCCCGTAGATACCCTCCACTAGCACCTGCCCGAACTGCAGACTTTACCAGGAAAGCAGTGTTCCGCGGTCTCTCAAATGTTAACTCCGTGAATCAGCCAGCATATCTGTAGGAATAAGGGAGCGTGGAAGGTGGGAGTTAAAACAGGCTACTCTTCCTTTCTGCCTCAAGCGGTCCTCTTTTGGCTGATTTAACCTTGTGTCTCAAGACTAGTGATAGAGTTGGAACTTTGTTATTTTGTTTTGTTTTGTTTTGATTGCAAGTTAAGAAACCTTGTTTCCTGGACCCCGCACTGACTCGGTCCTATCTGGATGGCTCCTGCTTTAAAGAGATGGGGATGGTTTTCAGCCTTCCTGGTGGCAAAGAGCTCACAGGAAATCATTTTGTTGCTAAGAGAAAAGGTAACAGCAGGATTTGTTTCTCAAGTAAAAAAGAGCACATCTGTCTCCAAGTAGATAACCAGCCATCTGGCTTTAGGAGAGGAGTTACTGGCTTAGGTTCTGGTGCAGATGCCACAAAAGTGGTCCCCACCACCTTCACCCCCATAAACATCTGCGAGCAGGAAATCCACAGAGTGTCCTCATTGCCATGGGCCCTCCAAGCTGCCCTGATTCCTTCCCCAGACTGTGGAAGGGATGGGAATTCTAATTTTTCATCGCCAATCTAATTCTCTATAAAAAGGGGCTAGTTTCCCTCTGCCTTTCCATTTAGATAACCGATTCAATAAAAATCTTGTGCTTCCCCTCTTTGTTGCCAAAGGAGAAAGCCGCCTTTCTGTGGCAGGAATGCAGAGGGCAGAGTTCGGGAGACTTGGCTGAAGGAAATTGCTGTTTATTTGATAAAAGCAGACTGTGCTGATGACCCTGTCTGTTCCTCTCCCTTTCAGGCTAACATCCTGATGTTATAGGATCCGTCCAGGCTGCCAGAATTATACCTCTTTGTCAGACTAGGAAAAAATGACCTTTGCAGTAGTAGGTAACAGAAGTGTTTGGAGATTTATCAAGATACGGAATAGTAGCAGCAGCCCTAAGAGTGACTGGAAAATACACTTTCCTCAAACTTACTATTTTTGTTCAGAGTTTAAAAGAAATCAGGCCTTGGGCTTAATTTGTAACAAATGCTCTACTCTGTATTCTTTTTTTTATTGAATAATCCCTCTATCAGTTTATAATTTTAATATGGTTAAATTGCTTTAATTTAGCTGTTTGGAGGTGATTAGGATTTTTTTGAGAAATTTTAAAAATATCTGATTTTAGCCGAAACCGGTTTGGCTTAGTGGATAGAGCGTCCGCCTGCGGACTGAAAAGTCCCAGGTTCGATTCCGGTCAAGGGCATGTACCTGGGTTGCGGGCACATCCCCAGTGGGAGATGTGCAGGAGGCAGCTGATCGATGTTTCTCTCTCATCGATGTTTCTAACTCTCTATCTCTCTCCCTTCCTCTCTGTAAAAAATCAATAAAATATATTTTTAAAAAAATAAATAAAAATATCTGATTTTAGAAATGCTGATTCGTCAGACGTGGTGGAACTTGGCCTTGTGATTTTACAGACAAACTTGTGTACTTATTGGAATCAGTCTATTCAGGTGTGGGCACGATTTTCACTGTAATCATACTGGAAAGTAACACGTACTGAACCCAAATGTGTGTTCTTATGGAGTTAGAGGTTTAAAAATGATATTGATCATCACACCCACAGATGCCTCCTGGCTTGAGAGACAGTGCTTTTCAGAAGAAGATTCATCCTTTAAATCTATCATGGCTCCCACAGTGTTTAGCTTAAGTAGATGAGGCTTTATATAGATTTGGTGATTCCCTAAAGTACTGTATTTTTAACTTCCTTTTAGTCAGCTCTTTGAGGGAGTGAAACAAAGGGGCCAGAGGAAATTTAAGGAGCCTCTCTACCTAGTCTGACCCTCAGGCATATCTCTGAGCAGATCAAAGATTCATCTTCCTGGAATAAATACTTTATTCTTAATCAGAACTGTGGGTTTTAGTCTACTTTTCATGTATCTACTGCATTGAGGTAAAAGAACATACAGAATTATTATCCTTAATAATAATTAAGATAGAGAGGGTGAAAAATATTGAACAACATTTGAGTGATAACTTCATTTATGCTTTTACAGAAATTTCTTCCGTTTCTTGGGGTTCCAGTTAGCATCTGTGCAAAGTGAGGATCCTGTATTTCAATTAAAAGTGAAAGTGGAGTTGTTTACTAAGTACTTTGGAATCCTTAGCACTCAGTTAATAGCTAAGGCTATTTTTCATAATGTCAGATTCCCAAGTATTCTTAAAGGTATACTATTTTTTTTTTGGAACAGATGACATTGTATCAGTTAGCTATTGCTATGTAACCAACCAGCTCTAAATTCAGTGACTTAAATCAGCAAGTATACCCTGACCAGTTTGGCTCAGTGGATAGAGCGTCGGCCTGTGGACTGAAGGGTCCCAGGTTCGATTCCGGTCAAGGGCATGTACCTTGGTTGCAGGCACATCCCTAGAAGGGGGTGTGCAGGAGGCAGCTGGTTGATGTTTCTCTCTCATCAATGTTTCTAACTATCCCTCTCCCTTCCTCTCTGTAAAAAATCAATAAAATATATTTTTTTAAAAAAACCCAGCAAGTATGATCAATGTTCATGAGCCTATGGGTCACCCGGAGAGCCCTTTTGGTCACACAGCCAGGCTCACTCAAGTGTGTGTCCTTTAATGATGCTCATATGAATTTGTAAATGTATAGTTCTTTTTCTTCCTATTAAATAATGTCTTCAGGATCACTTGCCAAACCTGGGATTCCTAAATCAATCTATCATTGTTGTTGTTATTACTGTTACTATTATCATTATTATTATCACTATCTGGTGGGAAATGTGTTTCTCATTGTATGGAGCAAAATTGAAAAATTCTTGCCCAAGAGTCAGTTCTAATTTACAGTACTGGCCAAAAATTATGAGACCCCTAGAAATGGCATTTGATATTGTTTTCAGCTGTTTCTTTGCTTATCCCTACACAATAATACATTTTTAAAACATTTAAGCCTGAAATATTTAAAATAAAGAACTACAATCTAACTTTGGGATTTCATTTATCTAGAAAATGAGTGGGTCATCTCCCATGCTGAACATCGATAGGCAAGTAAGGGATGGTAGTGGTGTGTGTACATTGTAGTTATTCTATATAATAAAAGGCTAATATGCAAATTGACCGAATGGCAGAACGACTGGTCGCTATGATGCACACTGACCACCAGGGGGCAGACGCTCAATGCAGGAGCTGCCCCCTGGTGGTCAGTAGTACTGGGGGCAGTCTGGATACAGAGGGGGTTATCGTAATTTCTACGATTGATACCGGGGAGATTATGATCACTTCTATAGTCGAGATTATGAGTACAACAGATACAGAGACTATTACAGACAGTACAATCGGGATTGGCAGAATTACTACTACCACCACCCCCAGGACAGAAACCGATACTACAGGAACTACTACGGTTACCAAGGGTATCGGTGAAGCCTCTGCCCTTGTCACCTGTCAGCCATGAAGCTGAATCTCTGGGGGTGCCAGCCATCCCCAAAAACACAACCAAGGAAAACAGGGGCTGTCGGGGTGGGGCTGAGCTGCCAGGGCGGGATGGTGGGAGGGAGGGTGCGCAAGCAAGGGTGGGGGAGAGGGGAGGTGGAAACAAACAACAAAACTGTACATTTTTTTAAAAGTTTGTTGAAAAGAAAAAAAAAAGTGCAGCAGTAGTGGTGGGATATCCCCCAAGGCCCCTGGACTGCGAGAGGACGCAGGCTGGACTGAGGGGACATCCCGCCCCCCCCCCCCCCCCCCCGAGTGCGCAAATTTTCATGCGCTGGGCCTCTAGTGTATACATAATATTACATAGAGATGCCTTTCCTTGTCTACCCATGAAAGATACTGCAGCTACATGTGAGTCTGTCCTTCTCTGACTAAAGGGCAAGGAGGGTGGTGGTAGAGTCCTTCACGGGAATATTAGCAGCATGGGGAAGTTGGGAAAACATGTATGTAGGCCCTGAAAGAAATGACACATTTCCTTTCTAAGTGCCTTTTGGAAAAATATCAGACTATTGTTTTAAAATAACTTAAAAATAGAGCTTGGCACAGAATGACCATGTTCCTCAGGTTTTGGTTTAAAAGAAGACTTTTTTTCAGATAGACATGGTCTTGGAATACCAAAGAAAATCTATCCACTAGAAATATGGATAGAATAAGGAGCAAGAAAAACATAAAATGAGTTTAGGTGAGTGGGTGTAAAGTTGTCAACACATTAAGGAAAAGTTAAGCTGTTTTATCTGAGTAGAGAGAGCGGCTTAGATATTCATCAAGGTGGAATATATTGTGGCTTTGTAAAAATGAAGCCATTATCATCCTAGAGTTTTTAATAGTTTGCTCCTGTAAAATGTTACTAGACTGTATTATTGTGTTGCTTTCAATTTTTTGAATAGGAGATTTTGCTTCCAATCTGAATAGTAATTTTTTTGTGTCTGTTGAGTCCTCTGTTGAGCTCCCTGCGAATTCATGATCCACACTTTTGGGGTTGATTTGGAGGATTTTAGAATGCACCAGCATTCTGTTCTTTAGACTTTTAAATAAATTTGTTTACTTTTTAATAAGCAGCCAAGCCTAAGCCTGTTTTTACACCCATTTATTAAACCAGTGAAACATAGTCTACAGAAAACACAAAACGAATTCCTGTATTACTTAGTAGTAATTACACAACTTCAGTAGGTTCTTGGGAGTGCCAGAGTGTTAGGGGTCAAATTTAACATTGTTTTGCTTTAATCTTGAAAGTGGGGGATTTTAATGCATTGTTCAAGGAAGGGAAAGACTATGGCTTGAAAAACTGAAGGAAGGGAATTCCAGGTAGAAGGTGTGAATACAGAGATAGAGCTGACTGTCAAGGTGGAGTGCCCAATTTGGAACCTGATTCCGAAGTAAGGTTGGTCTTCTCTCAGCCTGGATGTGATTAACAATCTTTAAATGAAACACCCCAAGAGATAATTTAAGTCTTGCTAATTCTCTAGTGTGTTAGCTGGATACAGACCAAGTTGTGGTACTGCTGCTTGTCCCAAGGAAATAATGCTGTTTCAAAAATGCTGGGGTCTAGGCAGGTTCCACTTTGACCTTGGGATAGTTTAAATATTCTGACGCTGCATGAAATTAAAATTTGACTTTTCTGGGTTAGATGAGTGGTTGGAGCAGACAACCTTTAAGGCTTCCAGCTCAGAGCGGACTCCTGGCTCACAGAGGGCTCCTTTATTGTCTGAATTGGCTCTTCTCTCAAGGGGACACAGGGAAGAGCATGTGCCCTCTATTGAGTTCTCTATCTCTTTGAGTCCTCTGTTGAGCTCCCTGCGAATTCATGATCAACACTTTGGGGTTGATTTGAAGGATTTTACAGTGCGCCAGCATTCTGTTCTGTAGACACTTACATAAACCTAACAGATAGGTAACTAACAGGCTCAACCCCTTTGTGATCCTGTGTGAGTGAAGGCCAGTGAACTTGATGAGGCACTGCCTGACACCCTGACATTCAAGTGCCTTGGTTGGCCTCTCCATCTCTGGAAATGGAGCAGAATTCTTGATCAGAGTTAATGTTTCGAGGGAAATTGGCCTCTCACTTACTGCAATTCCCTTGGCTTCATCCCCTATGTTGAACGTAAGTAATAAAATGTATCTGTAAGCATTCTATGTGAAGTGACATAGTATATAGTCAACAAAGTGTTATCTAGTGTTGGTAGTTCAGGCCTAGGGATCATCCTTGTGAGCTTCTACTGCATTATTTTTGATGAGGGAGTCATACTACAGTGGTACCCATCCTGCGATGTGCCCAGATACACTGGAGAGGAAAGTTCTTGGTGGGTGAGGAGGGCTTAGAAATATAACCTGAGCTCCTCCTGTTGAGCCCCTTGAGGATCATATCTCCCTGGGATGCAGGGTCTGGGTCCGTTGAACCCCTGATTTGAGGCAACCAACCCCTGGTGGGCTCTGAGCACAGGGCAGTGGGAGATGCAGCTGCTAGTTGACATGCCCAAGGTGGACCAGGCAACCTGAGAGTAAGCTGCACTGTGTTGGGCATGCTGAGAACAAGGGCCAGCTTCTTATTTAGGAATTATTGCTTCTTAAAAAAACAAACAAGCAAAAATCGGCAACACCATTATCACACCTACAGAACAGTACCTTTTAAATAATGAAATATATAGTCAGTGTTTATATTTTCAATTGTTTCATAGTGACATACGTGTATTTAACAGTTTGATTGACTCAGAATCCAGATAAGTCTGTGCATTGTGGTTGCTTGATATGCCTCTTAAACCTCTTTAATCACAGGCTGGTCTTCCATCTCTTTTTCCTCCCTGGCAAATTATTTGCAGAAAAAACTGGGTCATTTATCCATAGACTTTCCTGCAATCTCGCTTTTTGCTAAATGCACCCCTGTGTTAGTGTTTATTATGTTTCTCTGTATTTCCTATAAAGTGGTAGTTGGATCTAGGGGTTTGGTCAGATTGCATTTTAAAATAAAATTGTTATCATACTGCATTTATCAATTTTCTTTCACTTAACATCGTGTTGTGAATATTTTCCCATGCCATTAAGAATTTCTCATAACTTGGTTTAAATGGTTCCAAACTGGAAAGAGGCATATTATGAAAAAGTTATAATCTTTGAGGTTTGTGAAAGAAGAAAGCCAAGTAGTCATGAACAGTAACCAAGAACCCACAAGTAACAAGAGTGGTTTAAACGTTACCTCAAAGAGTGATACGTTTTGAATGAAGATGTTGAATTACAAACTGTAAAAATCAAAGGTCTGTTCATACATGCTTTAGTCTGATCACTCTCTCTCTCTCTCTTTTAATTTTGGATATGAACATGGACTTTCTAGAACATCCTGTCACAATATAGGTACCTCAAAAAAAGCCTGCCTGATTATCTTACCTTGTTGAATGGTGTTTGAATGAAGAGGCTATATTTGGGATTTTTCTTGGTGTCTCATGCAAAGTATATCAGTACATGCAAACAACAGAAATAATGCAGGCAGGGTTAAGCCACTGTGGGTGTTTCTGGTAAGGAGGTTGGGGGACATAGCTTGGCCTCAGGAGCAGTCAGCGTGATGAATTGTCCACCTCGACTTTCTTCAGCTCTTTCCTGCTTCTCTCTATAAGTCTTTCTCTTTTTTTGATGTACATAATCCTCCAGTCCCAGTTGCAAAATGTATGACCACAAACAGCCATTTCAAGTACTGGAGACACGCTGATCTATTCTTTTCTCTCCTGGTTTCCGATTTCCCAGGGAAGGAACCGATTTATCCACCTGGGATTAGATGCCCATTTCTGGTCTAACTCGTTGTGATTAGGGGTGGGATGTAAAGAAGAATTCTGAGTCATTCAGCGTGGCAAAGGTTCTATTGTGACCAAGGCGTGCTATACAAATGCCTGCTCCTACAGGAAGGCCATATCCAGTTCACATACCAAACAGCGTCATGCCCACGTGCTGCTGGGTCATCTGATTTATCATCTGATTTATTTTGATGACTGAAGGTCAACATCTAGTCTTTGTTTTCTTTCATTCTAACCTAATCCTCTGCAGTAATCTGCACAGCTCCTCAGTGTGGTTGGACAAGCTCTGACAAATGCAGGCACCCATGTAACCATCTCCCCACAGCTTGCCATTCATCATCCTAGCAAGTTCCCTCGTATTCCTTTGCATTCTGTCCTCCCCCGGGAGCAAACATTGTATCCTCATGGACCAGTCTTACTTGTCTTGAACTTCGATCTGAACGGACACACACAGTGTCAACTTTATCTTAATGTATTTTAGTTCAAGGTTGTGAACATTGATCCAGTGCTGGCTGGGTGCTGGGATCTGTGTTGCTGTTCAGGATGCAGGGATGATTGTGGCAGCGCTGACAGCAAGGGACATAAGACAGGAGTCGTGCAGAGACAGAGCATGGCTGTGCTGGGGGGCAGCTGGAGGCCTTGGGTTCAGGAGAGGAAGAGGCCCAGAGCTGTGAGGTGGTTCTGCGAAGGGATGAGCCAGGGTGCCAGGGTCACAGTATTCCCTGTTGTTCTTGAGGCGATAAGCTGGAATATTTAACTTTGGTGATTTGTCATTTTCCTGCCTTATGCACCGGATTTCCTGGTCTTCCTGTGTGTTCTCTGATGAAAGCGGGGGCCCCGAGGCCTGGGGTGGAATGGCTTCCTCCCAGGGATGGAGACTGGGAGTTCTGCTGAGCCAGCCGGGCCTGGCCTCTGCTTTGTACACACATCTCCTGCTTCTCCAGGAACGTCCCCTTCCACGCAGATCTACGGCTCCCCTCACTGGCTCAGGTGTCAGGCGACCAAGTTCACACTCAGTTTTATCAAGAAAAGCAAGTTGATGCTTAGTTTTCTTTATATGTTGATCACTATATCATGAGCCTTTTTCATACGTTAAAGTTATTTCAAACCTGACTCCTAATTACTACATAACTTACCATATGGTCATACTATATGTAACCATATTTAATATGTATGTATATATATGTATATATGTAGTTATGTACTTTATGTAGAAACGTACTATATACTGGGTGAATGTGTGTGTGTACAGGAGTGGGCAAAAGTAGGTTTACAGTTCGTATGGAAAAAGACAAGCAGGTTCTGATTAATACAATAACTATTAACTCTGTTTGCATACTATTAATGGTAAACCTACCTTTGCCTACCCCTGTATGTGTTCAAGGTCAGCTGGGACATAGTATTAAAAATAAATAAGTTTTACAGGAGCATAAAGAAGATAAAATTACTCTGTGCTTTTTTTTCCTCCACAGAACCATCCGAGTATGGCTGAAGAGAGACAGCGGCCAGTACTGGCCCAGCATTTACCACACAATGGCCTGTAAGTAGGGAACTGTTTCACTCGGTGAACATGTCTCTAATGTCTGTGGTGATTTAAATTTCAAAATGTCTATTAAAAAGTGCTGCTAGATTTCAAAACGAGTTTCTCAGTTGTCTAACCCCTCCCACTGGAGGTGCCTAACTGCAGGAAGACTGCTTTTCTTTTGCAGGAAGTTGGGTCTACTGGCTTAACTGAAGCAACCTTGAGCAAAACTGGAGGGGTGGGAGGAGGACATGCCCCTCCCAACCCCATCCCCAGTTTTCCTTAATTTTGCCAACTTAAACTAGTAGTGACTTAGTACTTAGTAATAGCTGATACTGACGTTCTGTGCCCTCATAACCAGCCTTGTGCCCAACCTTTTCACAAACCTCTGGGTTCCAGTGGGAGATTTGGCCCAAAGTACTGCACATTCTAAAAAGAGAATTTTCTCAGTAGCTAAATGTGTTCTAAAAATAAATCTAGATCAGTCTTTTGCATTGAGGTTTTTAAGACTGAGCTAAAGTGACATAAAGTTACATTTAAGTTCTAGCCCGTCATGCAGATCTAAGCCGCATCGCCATCCTCTCCCACTTCCTTTCTCCATCCTTTCTGCACAAGAGATCCCTGTGGAGGACGCCTGGACCCCACCAGGCCCAGCTGGGGTGGAGCCCTGCTGTCCCAAATGGCCACACAGAAGCATCCAGAGCTGCTCATTTCCTTGTGGCTTGCTCCTGAATAAGGGATTTTCCTCAGTTAAGTGTTCCCATATTTAGAGGGCCCCCTGGGAAAAGAAGAAAGGCTGCGGGGCATGCTTGATGGTTTTACTTCTGAAGATCATTATGAAGTTCTCCTAAAAGGCCTCTTGCCAGTTGTTCCGGACACTGGTGACAACTTCCTTAAGAGTGTGGCAGAGGCAGTGGAGTTGTACACACAGAGTAGCCAGTTATTCAGCGCATTCCCACGGTCTGCGTGAGCCACCCTCCCAGGCACCTGCACTTTTATTCCCGTGAACATGGATTGTCCAGGCCCTGTGGTCAGTTACTACAAAACATGAGTGGTTTGTCAGGATTTTCATTTGTTCTGTCTTCCACTTGCAGCTTGGGCAGCGTCCTCAGCTTCCCTGTCTCGGTAATCATTCAGTGAAAATGAAGGAGACTTTTTGGACTACTATAGAGATAACTATGTAAAAGGCACCATAAAGCTTTATAATACAGAGTGCACTAGAAGAAAACCCAATCATATTGATTGGAGCAAGCAGTAGTATCTCCTGCTTCCGTATGCCGGGGCTGCATAACCTTGGTCACTCCTCTGAAATACGAAGGACCAGTGTCTTAATAAAGGTGCTCACGGGCCCATTTGATAAATTTACTTTGGGAGTTTGTTTGGAGCAGGGGTCAGAGGTGGGTGGGACATCCTGGGCCTCTGAGCCCACTGTCTACCCAACCAAAAAAGGGGTTTCTTTTAGACTTCCAGTGGCAGCAGAAGTGAGTACTCTTCCGTGGTTCTTAGGTCCTGGGCACGAGGCTTTGGCCATCCCTTGCCAACTTGGCTTAATGGTACCTTCTGGAAGTAGCTCCCAGAACACTGTGGCTGCAGAGACCAATAAAAACTGGAGCGAACAGGCCCAGCATCTCTGCTGTTTGTGGCTGACCCCTGCATGTTTATACCTACACATATTTGGCTTGTTGCTTCTGGAAGCCTCTTTATTGCATCCATCTGGAGATGTATCTGCTGATAAAACTGCAGGAACATTGCCAGAAGAAAACAATGAATGAATTATGAGAAATAATTGCTTGTCTATTTTAGGATGACTTTCATTTTAAAAATAAATTCAAAATATGAGAAGAAAAGTGCCATGTTGGCTCTTAAAACTATCTGTAGTTACCCAATTTAGGACATTTTAGTGGTCAGCCACCAATTTAGACTTTTTCCTATGACCTGACTGTGATCAGCGAGCCAGACCTTAGCGTATTGCTCTATGTGGTCCGATTATGTTTCAGAATGTTTCTTCCCATAACAGAGATAACTTTCAGAATCTGCTTTAGCTGAAAAGAAATGGTAACTCTTAGTTCCTGAATCTACTTTGTGCCTCATGCCTTTGTAAAAAATAATGTCACTTTATGAAATCATCACAGCAACTTGGGAAGGTAGATGATATTTTCACCATTAGTAGATGAGGAAACTGAAGCGAGAGGGGTTACTGAGTTGCTTGTGGTTGGAATTCCAATCCATGCCTGTCTGACTCCAAAACTATGCTCCTTACCACAGGTATGGGGTGTGTCCATGAGCTTTTCCAGTAAATATTTAGACTTTATGGGCCAAACAATCTCCATGGCAGCTTTTCAACCTTCTGCCCTTGGAACATGAAAGTGGCCATAAACAATGCTAAAAGGAGGAGCCTGGCTGTGTTGCAGAAAAACAAAGAAACAAAAACTTTATTTACAGAACTAGACTTGAAGCATGTGATTTGGGATGGCAGTGATGCCTTTTTAAAAGGCCACAGGTATTTTGTTTGTTTAAGGTATTTTGTTTATAAAAAGGTATTTTGTTTGTTTATAAAACTGTGTGAGTATCCAAACTTTTTTTAAAAAAAATTGTATTGCTTATCTCACTAGAAGCTTGTCTTCTAGGAAAAAGAGCCAGGACATCTTTATATATAAAACAAATAAACTAGGAAAGCTTTCTGTTTAAACTTAAGAATTCTATAGCCTCATAAAATAACTCGGCCCATTGTAATTTTTGCACAGAGAAGGGTTCTTACATATTTACAAGCAGTTTGTTAGAGGGTTAGGCATAAAAAGAATTGAAAGGAAGTTTTAAAGCATTAAGATTTAGTACCAACTGAAAAGTAAGTAAAAATAATGACAATGAATCTTTGAAATGATCAAAGTATGATTTGTCAGTGATCATTTTATGCGTGGTTATTAAAGAGCACTGTGTATGAAGATACATATATCTTTGTGGTTATAATTCTTAAACATGATTGTTCTTTGCAGTTTCAACAGCAACATGGGGCTAAGGGGGTCCAGGCTTCTTGCCACTTCTCATTGTTCTGTTTACAGGCAAAGGCAGTACCTGCCTTTCAGCCAGATGGTTCTTTGCTGCTCAAACAGTTTCTTTCTATAAGCTGGTCACGCAGTTAGCTGTGTTCTTGCCTTTGAGTACAATCCAGTACTATATTATAGTTTATTGTCTGCCTTTGGTGGAGAATACCAGTCCATTGTAGAGAGAGAACTTTAAATTAAACAAGTTTCAAATGGTGACTTCACGTATAATGTTTTTTCCCCTTACTTTTTCATATGAAGTTTTATTTCAGAGCAAACTCAAGTTGTTCTTTTTTTCCTGGCATGCATTTATTTCCTTGTTGTGGTTCCTTCCTGGGCAATTACAATTCTTAGGATGAAATGAACCCACACATTTCTTTTTACAAATGCTCCATTTCCTAAATC
Source organism: Myotis yumanensis (assembly GCF_028538775.1). Lineage (NCBI taxonomy): Eukaryota > Metazoa > Chordata > Mammalia > Chiroptera > Vespertilionidae > Myotis > Myotis yumanensis. The sequence goes on along the minus strand of NW_027223759.1, from coordinate 25,547,822 downwards.
ACATTGATTCTGATTTGTAGCCGAAGGAGACAGGGGGAGTTGCTCCTTTCTGAAACTCATTCTCTGGCCCTTGCTATCTAGAAGGGTAGCCAGACCCTGGAGGGCAGCAGGTGCTACCCAGTCACATGATACTGCTGTGGACAAAGAAAAATATACGCACAACTTCACTGACTACACACTGGGGTTGGATGTCATTGCACAAGGGAACATCTTTTGGCCACTGAGGGGAAAAAGCAATTCCAAAGTGGCTTTTTCAGCCTTCTCACATATGCCTTGGAATGGGAATTCTTGTGCTGGGAACCCCTCTCTCCACAGTTCGCAGCTACTCTTACTTGTGATAGGGAAGGAGGGCAGGGGCAGGATGACCCACTGAGTTTGGGGTGCAGATCACCCACTGTAAGCGCTGGTCCCCAAACCTTTCCAGAAACAGGTAGGAGTTTCAGTTAGATGAAACTTCAGGCTGGATCACTTGACCCAAAGTTTTAAAAATAATTTTATGTGAGAATTTTAAACTAAAATAACAGAAAGAACTTTATTAGCATTTTCAATTTACATCATTATTTTTTACAAAACCTTTTTATCCTCTTTTTTTAACCTCAATCGTATAGCTCTTTTAATAATGAGTTTTGCACAATGACACAGTGCGTAGCTTTGCTATAATGTGGTCTTTGTCTTTCTGGCAGCTCCTTGCTCGGCTATGACTTACCATCATGATAGCAGGCGGATATTTGTGGGCCAGGATAATGGAGCCGTCATGGTAGGTACTTCCAGAATGTATGTATTATATCGACCTCCCCATGTTGCCTGATTGGCATAAATTTTTTTGAATTCAGTATAGGTGTTAGACCTAAAAATGGATTAATTTTATTATTTTTAAAAATATATTCTTATTGATTTCAGAGAGGAAGGGAGAGGGAGAGAGAAACATCAATGATGAGAAAGAATCATTGATTGGCTGCCTCCTTCATGCTCCCAACTGGGGATGGGATCGAGCCTGCAACCTGGGCATGTGCCCTTGACCGGAATCGAACCTGGGACCCTTCAGTCCACAGGCCGATGCTCTATCCACTGAGCCAAACCTGCTAGGGCAAAATGGATTAATTTTAATGAGTGCTTAATTTTAAACCAGTTTCGTGGAACTCAGAATGCTGTCATGATGGATGGTGGGGTGCACAGGCTAGCCCACAGGTGCAGTCTCCATGCAGCCCCTGTCCCTGAACCACAGAGAAGGCCAGGACAAGGAGGGTGCGGTGGAGAGCCTGTGTGTGCATGTGTGTGCATGTGTGTGTAACAGAGGAAGGGGAAGGAGAACCAAGTTATGGACTAGCCATTCAACCAACAACTTCTATAGCTCTTTAGGGCAGTGTTTCACAAGTATTTTTAGTGAAGGATCAGGTATTTACATTTTTAATTTATTATAGGTATTTTTGTGGGTCAGATTGTGTGTGTGTATATGTACATATACATTTTTTCTTAAGGAGACATAATTTATATACCATAAAGTTCACCATCTTAAAGTGTGCAATTCTGTGGTTTTGTGGTATGTTCACAAGATTATGCAACCATTAACACTCTCTAATTCCAGAACATTTTTATCACACCCCCTCCCCCAAGGAAACCCCAGCCCATTAGCAGTCACTCCCCCCAGCTCCTGGCAATCACTAATCTCCTTTCTGAGTCCAGAGATTTGTCTGTTCTGACATTTTATGTGAGTAGAATCATATAATACATGTTGCCTTTTACATCTGGCTTCTTTCACCTAGAGTCATATATTAAGGTTCATTGCATTGTAGTTTGAATTAGTACTTTTTTTGTTTATTATGTAGATAGACCACAATTTGTTTATCCACTCATCAGTTGATGGACATTTGGTTGTTGCCACTTTTTTTTTTTTTATTGTGAATAATGCTGCTATGAACATTCGTGTGCAAGTTTGTGTGTGAACCTAAGTTTTTCATTCTATTGGGTATATATACCTAGGAGTGGAATTGCTGGGTCATATGGTAAATCTATTTTTAACTCATTGAGGAACCCCCATGCTGTTTTTCAAAGTGGCTGTACCATTGTACATTCCCACCACAGACGTGTAAAGGTTCTAGTTTGTCTACATCAGGGGTGGGCAAACTTTTTGACTCAAGGGCCACAATGGGTTCTTAAACTGGACCGGAGGGCCAGAACAAAAGCATGGATGGAGTGTTTGTGTGAACTAATATAAATTCAAAGTAAACATCATTACATAAAAGGGTACGGTCTTTTTTTTTTTTAGTTTTATTCATTTCAAACGGGCTGGATACGGCCCGTGGGCCGTAGTTTGCCCACGGCTGGTCTACATCATTGCCAACACTTGTTATTTTCTGTTGTTTTTGTTTTGTTTTTACTATGGCCAACCTAGAAGGTGTGAAATGGTATCTCATTATGATTTTTGTTTGCATTTGCCTAATGACTAGTGATGTCGAGTATTTCAGTTGCTTGTTGATCATTTGTGTATCTTCTTTGGAGAAATACCTATTTAAGTCCTTTGCCCATTTTTTATTTATTTTTTTTAAATTGTTGAGTAGTAAGAGACTCAGACTTGCAGCTTGGAAGAAGTTACCAGAGAAACCACCTAGTGTCCTGGGTTTTTCATTGTGGAAGGTTTTTGGACTACTGATGTAATCTCTTCACTTGTTACAGATTTTCTATTTCTTCCTCAGTTCATGTTTGTTGTTTATGGTCTTTCTGGGCCAAGAAGGGAATAGCCAGTACAAACACAGGTTCTCAGCCCAAACAGTCCATCCAGCAATGGGCAGGTGGTAAGGACTTGGGGGCGACAGAGTTAGGCTTTGATGAGTTCTATGCCCTATGAAGTTGGGGCTGCTGTAAATACATTATGTAGTAGTTAAAGCCAACATTCTCGCTCTACTTTTTCTGAAAATATTGTAGGAAAATAATGGTGATGTGCATATACAAATATAACAAGGAGCTATGAACTACAAGCCTCAAATACTTTCTCCAGTGGTGGCAATGGTTGAGCATTTCTTTTTTTTTTAGGGACCCTTCTTGTGGCTCCTGGTTCAAGGATATCAGTAATAGGATAGCCTACAGAAACCCTTATAGCTCTTCAGTGGAAAGGGGCAATGTAAATCCAACTTATCATTAGCTAGCTATTGATCTATTGATCTCCCACCCAAAACAGATGAGTATCCTTAAGACGCTAAGACATATTTGTAGTTTGCAAAACCAGGATAGAGAACAAGGAATTTATATATATTTTTTCAGTCTGAGTAGTCAACAATTTATAAAGTCCATGTTACCTAGAGCCTTAAAAACTTATCAATTTAGCATTGGTCAATAGAATTTTTTATTAGGGCTTTTTTTAATAAAGAGGTTCATCTTTTTTATTTTGTGTTGAAGCTCATTTTTTTCATTAAGCGTATACTTTTAACTTTTTTCTAGTTATAAAGTATTACACAGTCTGTAAAAATTTAGAAAATACAAGAATATAAAAAAGAAGAAGCCCACCCACAGCCTCTTAATGTTCTCTTTTGTGTATTTGTATATTAAATATGTATACTTCCCCCCTTACATTACTTGGAATACCCTATGTTTTATTTTCACTGTAGTTGAAAACTCTGATAGTAATGGGTTTTTATACTTTCACTTTATATATATCATCTTGAGGAATTTTTGATGTAGCCCAAAGAAAAAAATGAACAAGTTGCCTCCTTTGCAGTTAGAAGGAGAGGGACTTCAAAGCTTTCACTGCGGAAGAACTGGATAGAAATGCTGTGCTGGTCAGCGGCTCTGTTCCATCTGGTCCCCAAAACAAAGGGTGGCCTGAGGACAGGTCCGCATTATTGTTCTGTAGCTGATCTCAGTCCCAGGTCTGGTGATAGCTATTTTTGGATTTCACTTTGTTTTGAAAGTTAAATTCCTGTTGTTTTTAAAACCATGACTATATTCTTATTGCTTGTGTTTACTTTTAGGAATTTCATGTTTCTGAAGATTTTAATAAAATGAACTTTATCAGGACTTACCCAGGTAATTATAATAAACACACACACACATACACACACACACACACAATACATGTAGATCTGCATACACAAAACTAGGACACCATCTCATATGATCAAAAGTAGGTTTGGTGAAGGCCTGGGGAGTGGGGCAGGGACGGGCTAGAAAGGTCAATGCAGGAAGCAGAGGGACATATGTAATACTTTCAGCAATAAATATTTTAAAAATAAAGTTATAAAAAAAATAAAAATAAAAATGTAGGTTTTTATATTAACTTTTTAGTTTTGTTACCCCAATTAAATAAGAGGCTATTAGTTCTTTGAAGTTATTTACCATTCTTTTTCTGCTTATTAATATTTAAATTTTTGTATACTATTCCATTTGGGTACATGTATCTGATTTAATTTAACCATTGCTTTATTTTTAAACATGAGTACTGCTCCTACTTTTTGATAATGCCCACTCACTAACATATATGGTAGTGTATGTGTGTGTATATATATCTGTGAGTATACGTATTTCATATCTATGTATATACGTGTGTGTGTGTGTGTGTGTGTGTGTCCTTTACTGTTACTCTGACTCTAATTACTTCTATTTAAGACAAATTCATAAAAGTAGAGTAACTGGGTCAAACATTAAAATGTTTTTTTAATGCTCTAGATTTATTTGCAAACCTCCTCCCAGCAATTGTGCAAATTTTGCAATCCTATGAATGGCGGTTGAGAGTGCCTGATCTTTAAATGTTTACAACGTTACTCTTTATAAATGCTTTTTGCCAGTTTGATAGTCAAAATAGTTCTCAAGTAAAAAATTATTTAAGCTGTATTTAATGTTAACCCTTTGTCATCTTTTATGCATGTCTGGTTCATGCTTTGCCCATATTCCCAGAGTCTTTTCTAATTAATTTATAAGAAAGAGCTCCTCAGTGCTCCTGCAGCAGCCTGTACAGCTGAGAGCAAGTTAGAAGTTTCTCTGTCTAGCCTCAGACTCCATTCATCAGCCTGGGCATTTACTAAGCACCTGCTCTATGCAAGGTGCTGTATCAGACGAAGTAGACAGGTCACTGCCCTAGTGGCTTACAATTAACCTGCACACTCAAATATTTCACAAGTTAGGTCACAGACAGAACACTTTCCTCATTCTCAGCTCTTATTTTGGTATTTTGGAATATAGAACTTCACAATATTTTGTCTTTATAAATAGTAAAAAGTTACACACAAATTGCTTACACTACTTTTTAATTACAGAAAAGTATAGTTGCTCTTGTTTATAAAGTCTTTTGTAAAGGGCCAGAACACTGAAGTTATGGACAATAAAAAATTTTTCTCTTTTAAGAAAAGACTCCTGCTTTCCGTATGGAACTCATTGGTAGGTAGGGCTTTTTAGAGCAAAGTGCAAGTCTGTTCTCTAATCTATGATCGGAATCCCTCGAGCATTACTCCTTAACGATTGGTAGCTTCTGACTGTTGCCACGTAGGCAGGCAGCAGGCAGGGAAGCCCGTGATAGGGAGACGCAGGTTATCTGACACCCGCTCACAGTCGGGCACCCCCATGATGGGATGTTGTGCATCCCCAGGCCAGCCAGGTGGAGACGGTCAGCCCACGGGATTCGATTCTGAAGGTCCCATTTCTTCCTGAAGGGTGCAGACTTTCCGTTTCTGTTCCTACAGCTCATCAGAACCGGGTGTCTGCGATTATCTTCAGCTTGGCCACGGAGTGGGTGGTCAGCACCGGCCACGACAAGTGTGTCAGCTGGATGTGCACCCGGACCGGGGACCTGCTCGGGAGGCACCTCTTCCCCTCCTGGGCTTCGTGCTTGCAGTATCCTTTGAAGGGCTGGGCCTCCGCCTCCTTGTCTCAATGATTAATTTCTATTCTGATCATAAATTGTTAATTGACAAAAACATCCAAAAAGTAGAATAAAAAAAATGAAAAACAAAACAGAGGAAAAAATGTAAAAAAGACTAAAAAAAGAGAGAGAGAAAAAGAAAGGAATAAACAAAAAATAAGATTAAAAAAGGAATAAATTGTTATTTGAGATCCAAAGGCTGAAGGATTCCTGATATTTTACATAAAATCTAAAATTTGCTTTATTGGTATAAAATTGGTTTATTAAAAATAATTAAGTGACTTACCATTCCCTGCTGGGAAGTGCTGTACTTTTATTTATTTTTTAATATATTTTATTGATTTTTTACAGAGAGGAAGGGAGAGGGATAGAGAGTCAGAAACATTGATGAGAGAGAAACATCGATGAGCTGCCTCCTGCACACCTCCTACTGGGGATGTGCCCGCAACCAAGGTACATGCCCTTGACCAGAATCAAACCTGGGACCTTTCAGTCCGCAGGCCGATGCTCTACCCACTGAGCCAAACTGGTTAGGGCTGTACTTTTAATACAAAATCTTGGAAAACCTAACCCTCATTATTGCAAACCCCTCCCCTCATTCCTTTACATTTCAAAGTGAAAGAAAAGACTTTTTGTATAAAGAAAGAAACAAAAAAGGAATTGATCTTCTAGTAATTGGTTATTTACAGACCCTGAAATAGAATATACTAGTAAATACAGTAAGGCTTATGACTCTGGAGTTCATAAATGGGCTATAAGTTTTATAGTTGTTTTTTTGTGTATAGAGAGGGTTCATAATTCTTACAATACTCTCAAAGGTGCCTCAGCATCCCTGAAATTCCTGCTTTAAAATTTTTTCACTGGTGAATGGAACCTTTCACGTGGAGTTCGCCCTTGCTTAAGGCTAGCAGTGGTAGCTGTGTATCTTAGTGCCGGCAAGATCAAGGCTGTTGGCATCAGTAGTTCTCTTTCAGAGTTGGACATCTGGCCTAGTAAAATTCCTTTTTTCCTTTGAAAGCCTTCATAAAAAATGTTTGCTACAAATGAATGTACATAGAACATGAGATATTTAAAATAAGCGTATAAATTAGAACCGTACACTTTAGAATCAAACAAAGGAAAATATTCAGATATGTTATGTGCTAATTAAATGTTTCTGTTCTGAGTTAGGCTTTTCATATGGACTGGTAGAAAATGCCACAGAATCACAGTCATGGCCTAGCCCAGTGTTCAGCAAACTGCGGCCCCTTGAGTGTGGCTCTTCCACAAAATACCACGTGCGGACGTGCACGTACAGTGTGATTGAAACTTCGTGGCCACACTCAAGGGGTCAAAGAGCCGCATGTGGCTCGAGAGCTGCAGTTTGCTGACCACTGGCCTAGCCCATGGTTGTCCTTCTGACCTTTAAATAGTAGTATTCTGTGTGTCATCTACCAATTTGCCACAAATTTCTATGGCTATAATGTCACTGAGAAAGTGATGAGTAAATATATTTTTAAAACTTGAATTTACCATTGCCCCAAATAACTGCCTTTTGGTTGAATGAACTCTCCACAGCAACTTAAAGTGAACCATCCTCTTTACTTAAAGCTAAATCGTCTAGGGCTCTAGGCCAAAGGAAAGATGGGTCATGTCCGTATTGGCTGTCAGTTTTACATTATTTCCAGAGATATTTCATGAATAGCCATTTTCCTCCCGTTCTTTCTTGCTTTTTTCATTATTGAGTATTTCACTTTTTGTGTGTTTTATTTTAATTTGATTAGAACTACTTGCTCTCGTGTCTGTCTTCTCTGTTAGCTGTTATCTTTTTTATTGCCAAGTTCCAAATATTGCTTAGAGTAATGACAGATACTCAATGAATTCTTGTTGAATGATTAAATATTAATTTTCTCCTTGAGTCCAGCTTAAAACTATTTTCTTCAGTATTTAAATCTTGCATGATTTTCAGTCGGCTATTTCCTTTCTCAGAGTTTGAGCTTGTGCTTATTGTCTTTAAAGAGAACATTTTCTGATTTGCAACTTTGAGATGGATTGTGTTGGAGATCTTTGACTGCTTCCCCACAGATACGATTTTGATACCCAGTATGCTTTTGTTGGCGATTATTCTGGACAGATCACCCTGCTGAAGCTGGAACAGGACACCTGCTCAGTTATCACAACCCTCAAAGGACATGAAGGTAGTCTGCGTCCTCACCCACAGCTTTCCCACCTAATTTTAGCATCTGAATTTAGTTCTCAGCCCTGTGGTTTCATGAATGATCACCTCCCTATGATCTGTCAGGTTTCAATTTGATTGGCCAGACACGGGATTTAGATCTCCAAGAGTGAAGGCCAAGTGAAGGAAGGGTGCTGGGTTGGGTTTTGAATTGTCAAAATCCCTCCTAGGTTGCTTGTGTGGATCATACTTTGTACTTTGTTTACCATTTTCAATGAAATTATTTTCAAAAGACCTTTTAAAATTTTTTGTAAATTGTAAAACCTTTTCAGGAATGTTAGTGTTTTTAAATTGTCAGTTTCTAGGACACTGAACAAGACTAGTGGATCAGTACAATGAAAATAAATGTATGGGCTGGGTCATCCTCTACTTGGGAAACCTCCCCTGGGAAGGGACAGGAAAAAGAGGTCAGGTGGAATTTCATTATTTCTGCAGTGCAGTGAGTTGGCAAGACTCCAAGAAAGTGTTTTAAAACTCACTTGGCTGTATTCGGTAACAAATTAGAAGCTTCGAGGCCATCTGGTTTAGATTGAAGAATTGGGGGTTGTTAAAAAGAATTAATGATGGACTTTTATGAAAATAGTGTCTTAAGTCTAACAAGTTAAATGTTCTCCACGCTGTCTAAGCAATCTACTTAGGTGAAATCAAGTCTGTCAGACAGGGACCTTGTAGAGGGAAAAGGAGAAAGAACAGTAAGTTAGGGTAGACGTGGGCAGGGAAGCACAGCCCCTGAGGACACCCCTTTCCGTTTATGACTAAGAGTCTCATGACTCTGGGCTCCTAAGTGTTCTCCAGGTTGCTAGGTGAGAGTGGGTTCTGGCAACTGCTTAGTCATGTTTGTATAGAACGATCATGTTTGTCTGCTATTAAGCCTCTAGCTAAAGAGTGTGGGGCATAGGTTTAAACAGGGTCAGGATTTATACAAAATTATGCCTGAAGCCAGTTTTGCAGAATACTTCCCCCCACACACACTTTTGTTAAGTTTCTCTGAGAAACCGCTTGTGCTGTTTGCTTTGAATTATATAAAATATTATGGGCTTGTATGACTGGTTCAGTTTTATTAAGCTTATTAATCATTTTCTTCTAGGTGAGCGACAGTCACTGGAGTAATGATGAGTTCTGTTGAGAGAGAAATCAGTAGAAGGAAAGATTTTCTCAAGGGTTATCTAATCTGATAAGTTTAGCCAATTTGGACTTTTTACCTAAATTTCTGAAATACCTGCAAACCTTTCCTTCGAGACACTTAATTTTCTCAAACAGGCATCTTGGCTGTAAAACTGCCTGCACGGTCCCAGAGATCTCAGTAGTCCAGCTTTCTAGCTTCTATGAGATGACCTCAGTAAACTAACGGCCTGTTCTCATTAAATGTCAATGGCTATATTTTTCAAAAGCTTTTTATAGTCTTTTCAACAGCTGTTTTATAATTTTGAGGTACGGAACAAGGAAACGTTTATTGGAACATCTTTGCCCTTTTGTACATCTTTGATGTACAACTGAAGACTTTAGTCTTACGACCAGGAGAGTGGATGTGCTGTGTCTTCTCATGACTCGTGATGAAGCGTTGAATGGCCCTTTGTACAGTGAAGACACATGTTTCCTGAAAGACTCAGCTGTGCTAGTTGGGTCTTCAGCTGTCAAATGTGTGTGCCCTGACATGGAGTTAACTTAACCAATCCGCTCTCTCTCCCTGCCCCTCCTACTCTCTTCCTCCATCCCTCCTTCTCTCCCTCCCTCCCTCGCCCCCAGGTAGTATCGCCTGCCTCTGGTGGGACCCCATCCAGCGGTTACTCTTCTCTGGAGCCTCTGACAACAGCATCATCATGTGGGACATCGGAGGAAGGAAGGGCCGCACGCTCCTGCTCCAGGGCCACCAGTGCGTGACTGTTCTGGGGGTGGGGAGAGAGCCCGAGTTTGGGGACAACAGGGGAAACTGTGTTTCCAAAACGGCCATTTGATAGAGCTTACGGCGTCCACTTTTAACTGCTTTTCTGGTAGTCCTGAGTGTCTGGTGTTCTGTAGCCAAAAGGGAAACGAAGAGCAGAGGGTTTTCTTCCTCCTTGGTCCAAAGGGCACTTCCCACGTGTCTCTCCCAGCGAGTCACCCTGTTGAAATAAGCTGCTCAGGCCTGGAGCCCAGGCGTGGACTTTGACCATGGACGTGTGTGTAATGCGATACTAAGCCATTCTCCAATCGGATGCCTAACTCATTTTCTTAAATTACAAAATATTTCATTAAGAAGGAACATGTGGTTTGATGTAGTCGTATGGCCATTGCTATGACAGTGTAATACTCAGGCTCTTGCCATCTAGTCTTGAAAGGAAAAGGAACCCTTTCCCCTTTGTTGGCTAGGTTTGTCACCGTCCACCATAACCAGACTCAAGCCGAAAAGTAGCCACGGAAACATTCTCCATTCAAGCCTACAGGCCAGGAGATTGTTCCCCAGAGCCTCCACGGTATCTGCCTGTGTACATGTGTGAATGTGTGTGTGCACACGTGACCATGTGTATGTGCGTGTGCGTGTGCATGTGTGACCATGTGTATGTGCGTGTGCGTGTGCATGTGTGACCATGTGTATGTGCGTGTGCGTGTGCATATGTGACCATGTGTATGTGCGTGTGCGTGTGCATGTGACCATGTGTATGCACTGTGAGCATGTATATGTGTGCACGTGTGAGCATGAATGTACCAGTAATCTCTGTAGTGTGTGACCACTTGTTATGGTTGGGTTCAGGCAAGGCAGTTACACCTCCTTTGTTCTTTGTTTCTGAACAAGGAGGTAAACCGTGTGCACCTGACAAGGAAATCATGGTGATTGGTCCAGAAAACTGTAGTCATCATCTCTGACCTGCAGTTCTTAAAGACTAACTTGAAAGTAGTGTTTGTTTTGTAGAAACTATTATTCTTATAGTAAGTTAGAGAATGCCAGGTAGTTTACACCAGAATCCATATTCCCATCCCACAGAGTGAGTGATAAAGGCCAAGGGCTGATTCCAACAGGGGAGAGAGTTGCGCCTCCATGGAGACTGTCTGTTTCCCATACTGAGACCAGTGCTGGTGTGTATCATCCACAGTGACCGGGTGCAGTCGCTGTGTTACCTTCAGCTCACGAGGCAGCTCGTCTCCTGTTCCTCGGATGGTGGGATTGCTGTGTGGAACATGGACGTTAGCAGAGAAGAGGTTAGAGGAGGAAGTGGGCAAAGCTGGGGGACAGGGGGTGGAAAATCTGTCTGACCAGGTGCCCAGCGAGAGGGATTCCCCTGTTAGGCACCTTGTGGTCCCACCAGCTGCCCCAAGTGGTTGTTTGCCAGATTCTGTAAAAAGGGGTTTTTGCCCAACTGGTTGAATAATTTCAAACAAATTTGGCATAACAAAAGAAATAGACAAAGACAACTCTAAGAGTTCAAAGGAGAATTGAATAATTTCCTCATATCTATAGGTTGAAAGTTGAACAATTCTGTAAACATTACTAAAATGATAGCGATTACTCAGAACACACACATAGTAGTGAGTATGGCAATAGCTACAAAATACTGAGAATTTTTAAAAATGCTAAGCTCAACCATGTTTAGAACTATCGTATAAATTTCTGAAAAGCCAGTGTAAACATGCGGCCACGCTGACGTTGGCTCTCTCTCTTCGCCCAGGCTCCTCAGTGGTTAGAAAGTGATTCTTGCCAGAAATGTGAGCAGCCCTTTTTCTGGAACATAAAGCAGATGTGGGACACTAAGACACTGGGGTTGAGACAGGTACGTAACCAACTTGGAGTCACCACCGGGTTAATCGTGCATTCTGTCACTTGTGTAATTCTTATTTTGTTCGGAATCACACTTCTTCTCCAGAAGTGCTGTTAATTCATACTTTTTTTTTTTATATGACCACTCTCTGGTGATAATGAGCAAGACCTTTCCTCGGGCCAGTGAGACTATGCCATGGCTGGTCCTGCACTAGAGACTATCCCCTAACTGTCCCATGGCTGGTCCTGCACTGGAGACGGTCCCCTAACTGTCCCACGGCTGGTCCTACACTGGACACTGTCCCCTAACTGTCCCATAGCTGGTCCTGCACTAGAGACTGTCCCCTAACTGTCCCATGGCTGGTCCTGCACTGGAGACTGTCCCCTAACTGTCCCACGGCTGGTCCTGCACTGGAGACGGTCCCCTAACTGTCCCATGGCTAGTCCTGCACTAGAGACTGTCCCCTAACTGTCCCATAGCTGGTCCTGCACTGGAGACTGTCCCCTAACTGTCCATGGCTGGTCCTGCACTGGACACTGTCCCCTAACTGTCCATGGCTGGTCCTGCACTGGAGACGGTCCCCTAACTGTCCCATGGCTGGTCCTGCACTGGAGACGGTCCCCTAACTGTCCCATGGCTGGTCCTGCACTAGAGACTGTCTCCTAACTGTCCCATGGCTGGTCCTGCACTGGAGATGGTCCCCTAACTGTCCATGGCTGATCCTGCACTAGAGACGGTCCCCTAACTGTCCCATGGCTGGTCCTGCACTGGAGACTGTCCCCTAACTGTCCATGGCTGGTCCTGCACTGGACACTGTCCCCTAACTGTCCATGGCTGGTCCTGCACTGGAGACGGTCCCCTAACTGTCCCATGGCTGGTCCTGCACTGGAGACGGTCCCCTAACTGTCCCATGGCTGGTCCTGCACTAGAGACTGTCTCCTAACTGTCCCATGGCTGGTCCTGCACTGGAGATGGTCCCCTAACTGTCCATGGCTGATCCTGCACTAGAGACGGTCCCCTAACTGTCCCATGGCTGGTCCTGCACTAGAGACTGTCCCCTAACTGTCCCATGGCTGGTCCTGCACTGGAGATGGTCCCCTAACTGTCCCATGGCTGGTCCTGCACTAGAGACTGTCCCCTAACTGTCCCATGGCTGGTCCTACACTGGACACTGTACCATGGCTGGTCCTGCACTGGACACTGTCCCCTAACTGTCCCATGGCTGGTCCTGCACTGGAGACGGTCCCCTAACTGTCCATGGCTGGTCCTGCACTGGAGACTGTCCCCTAAATGTCCATGGCTGGTCCTGCACTGGAGACTGTCCCCTAACTGTCCATGGCTGGTCCTGCACTGGAGACTGTCCCCTAACTGTCCATGGCTGGTCCTGCACTGGAAGAAGGGGATGCATAGAAAACCCAAGCCTGCTGGTAAATAGATACAGATCTTTCCCTTTGGGACTGTTGTTAAGGTCACTGTTTCATACTAGCCAAGCACCAAATTAGAATGAATTAGGGCATACAAGCCTCATACTTTCACAAACTGATAAAAAGTAACAATTTAGCCCTCACTGGAATACTGTGGCTCTAATAATGTTAGATTATTCCTAAATTGTTCCACATAAATCTACCTGGAATATTTTTAGTAAGCATGTGTAATATTTTTAAGCATCTTTCAAGTACAATTTTTGTTTTTTAAATTAAAAGTAGCCTATAGATTTCAAAGATGTTCTTCTCACTAGGTATGCACAGATACTAAAGTTCTACAAATATATATATGCCAGACTTGAAGGTAGCCACTCACTCAGGTTTAATATGAATTTGTGCAAGTAAGTAAAAAGGAATGCTGATTGTACTCATTTTATTACTGGTTACACCTCTATGAAGGATTGGCCTAAAACTTGTGTGTGGTAATAAACTTTCTTGGATTTTACTTACAAAATTGTACTCCTGCAAGGTCTAATATGAGACTATCAGGCAATGCAGGAATTATTTTAGCACTTAAAACTTTCTAATGCTCTGAAAATGGTACCTGAATTGTTTCATTAGCTATTTCTAACAATGCGTGACGGTGGAAACTAGTGCAATGTAGCTGATGGGTGAAGAAGTCCCTACTTCTAAAGGAAACATGAAGAGATTAATTTTACTTTTATGATTAACAGCTAATAGCGGAGGAAATGAACAGGTCTTTCAGTATAAAAAAGTATGTCCGAATCAGTAATAATAACTGGACTATTTTGGAATGTTCTTGAAGCTTTATTTCCAGAGTCACAATTGAAAGACTAAAAGAGATAGTAAAACATCTGATTATGCATGTTGGTTTCTTAATGAGGGCATATTAAATTTAAAACCTTATTTCTTGACTTTCCTTTGACATAGAAATAGATTTCTCCTCCCTGAACTCTCTAATCAGTTGAGCTGCTAAGTGGACTTGAACTTGGTTTTAATATTTCTTGACATCGAGACACAAGATGAATGAACAAAAAGCAGTATCTGACCGATATAGTAAGGTTGTTTGGAAATCCTTGTCAAATAGTGCAATTGCCCACCTTTTGGCTGTTAACTGCTACATTAACTTGGAATGTTTATAAGTCAAGGCAAGATTTCCCCACTCCGATCCATTCCCCTGCTCTGAAGGGAAACCGTGTGCATTAAAGCAAAAGTGAAACTCCTCCTTTCCCTCCTGAAGCACCACTGCAGGAAGTGCGGGCAGGCCGTCTGTGGGAAGTGCAGCAGCAAGCGCTCAAGCTACCCCGTCATGGGCTTCGAGTTCCAGGTCCGCATGTGTGACTCCTGCTATGACTCCATCAAGGATGAGGAGTGAGTGTTTGCGTGTCTCAATCTTACTGTGCGCCTGAAACAGGAAGTGACATAGATGTACTCCTGCCCACATGTTTGTGTCTCCCAATTTCATAGACGATGTCTAAACAGAGGATCCTATTCTAGCTTTACGACACAAGACAGATTTCTCTCCCAAACTGTGAGAAATGATGCTGCTAGGACCAGCCCAGGCTTGAGCCCCCAGCACTCAGGGTGCTGCGTGGGGTCAAGGCCACGTGCACACTGACGCAGTGGCCAGCTGGTTCTCTCCAGAAGCATTGAATGCTCTCAGCTTTGCTCACCTGTGTGTGGAAATTTAATTACTGGGAAAATTCTAGAGACCAATGGTTTTTTCCCCACCAAGATCTGACCTAGAAATCAGTTCTTAACTATTTGTGTTCAGACATTTCTGTCTGTTCCCCATTCTGTCCTGACTCAGGCAGCTCCACTAGGGCAGAACCATCATTTTTGTTCCCTTTCCGTTGAGTCTTCTTTGAAAGTAATAGATGGGCAAACCTTGGCAGAGGCCCGAGTTGGAAAGCCAGTGGGCACCATTGGTCGGTGAGTGCTACTGCCTGGGCACCAGAGTGGTCTGGGAGCCTGCAGCTGTCTCGTGCCCACACTGTGTGATCTCATGCAGGCCGTTTCTCTTCTACGTGAAAGGCTCTATAAGTACAGCTGACTCTTGAACAGTGTGGGGATTTGGGATGCTGAACCCCTGGCAATTGAAAATCCACAAATAACTTTTGACTCCCTCAAAAACTTAACTACTAGTAGCTTTCCGTTGACCAGAAGCCTTACTAATAACATAAACAGTTGTTTAACACATATTTTGTAAGTTATATGTATTATATACTGAATTCTTACAACAAAGTAAGCTAGAGAAAAGAAAATGCTATTAAGAAAATTGTAGGGAAGAGAAAATACATTATAGTACTGTACGTATTTATTGAAAAAAATTTGCATATCAGTGGACCTGTGCATCACACCCATGTTGTTCAAGAGCAGCTGTATTTCCTTTCTGTTGCTAAGAAAATGTGTCCCTCAGCTCTAGGTACAGTCAGGTGACTTCTAAATGGTCCCTTTTCTCTTTGTTAGTCGGACTTCTCTAGCAACCTTTCATGAAGGAAAACATAACATCTCCCACATGTCCATGGATGTTGCCAGGGGACTGATGGTGACCTGTGGGACGGATCGCGTTGTGAAGGTAACCTGCATAATTGTCCCAATTAGCATCTCAGCGTAGATTGCTCCCTTATCATGCTGTGAATGAGCATGACATTTCTAGTCCAGCCTCACCTTCTGATTAGCAAGCTCATCTTCCCCTTTCATAAGCTACCTGTAGCCATCAGAAGATCCGCAGTAACAAACTGCATGCCTGTGAGTTTCCACGCCCTCGGCCTTGGCGCTTCACGAGGCATTTCCCTTTGCCTGGCACCCCCGTTGCCATCTGGCTGAGTGAGCCCAGGGTTTCCCCTCCCCAGCTGATCCTTTGCTGAAGCCATTCCTTCCTGTGCTAGTTTCCTTCCATCCTGGGCAGAAGGCGTCTAGTTGTAAGAAATAACCACACTTTTTTTTTTCATTAATTCCCATTAACACAGAAACTGAAAGTAACTATTTTATACTTAGTACCTCTCTTGAGTTGTGAAACTATGACATATATTATTTCATAATAAGGTATAGACCAGTGATGGCAGACCTTTTGAGCTCGGCGTGTCAGCATTTTGAAAAACCCCAACTTAACTCTGGTGCCGTGTCACATATAGAAATTTTTTGATCTTTGTAACCATAGTAAAACAAAGATTTATATTTTTGATATTTATTTTATATATTTAAATGCCATTTAACAAAGAAAAATCAACCAAAAAAATGAGTTTGCGTGTCACCTCTGACACGCGTGTCATAGGTTCACCATCACTGGTATAGACTATAGTAGAACATCATTATGATGTAATTTTCAGGTGTCTAGATACTGCTGAAAAGCTTTCATCACGTTTAGTGTTTTATCACTGTTGGGGTCAGGAGGCAGTTTTGCACTGAAAGAAGAGAATGAGCTCCTTTGGCCCTTTTCCAGTCCCACGCCTGTTTGTGTCAGTCTTGGCTCTCACGGGCAGACCAGGTGACCAGTGCTGCCTCCTGGTGCCTTCTCTCTTGCAGATATGGGACATGACGCCCGTGGTGGGCTGCAGCCTGGCGACCGGCTTCTCTCCACACTGACCCGGGAGCCGCGAGGTCTGCACCTTCCCAGCGGCAGCCTGTACAAGCGCCACCTTTCCCTGTGGCACCACAGTCACCGTCACGTGGACAAACAGAAGCCACTTAAACACAGATCAACACTTTTCAAAGGAAAAAAAAAGTAAAGATGTATTTTGGGGAATTTGTGGACCTACCTGTGGTTCCCGAGGAATGGAATCCCTCCAGCAAAACTTCCTCACGAACAGTGAGCTGATGTGGACAAGATTGATATAGCAAATAGAGTTTTAGAGAAAAAAATATTGAACTAAAGAGTTGATGCCTAAAATGTTCTTATAACAACTGCAAGTACACACACACATTCCCCTTGACCTGCTGGGCCTCCGGGCCCTGTGGCTGCTGTGGGAGCAGGAGTGGGGCAGGGAGGGCACTCTCTTGAGGGAACGCAGTAGGAGCTTAAGATCCCAGTGACTCCTCATGTGCTGGCAGGATGTGCACCTGCTTTACACTTAGTTATTGACACTCAATAGAGACATCTGTTCTCTTCAGTGCCATCTGCACCTAGTATTTGGCTCACTTCACTTGTTTGTCCTGCGGGCAGTAAGCCATGGGCGAACCTCATGGTGGTTGTGAGTGAATTGTGAATTCCTCTATTAACCAAGGCAGTCCAAGTTCTTCCTTCCCCTCACACATGCTCTGAGGACAAAATGTTTTTGTGTTGCCATTACCATGGGAGTCACACAGCCCCCTGACTGTTTGTCATTGCAGTTAGTAATGACTGATGGAAAACCCAGCTACCAGCCTGTGTGCAGTGGGAATGATCATTCTGTTCCATGGAACAGCCCAGTCCTCCTAACAGACACTTTCTATTTCTAGTTCAAGGTGAGCCCCATGATATTGTGGCAGTTAGTATACACCTCAGACAAGAACTCCAAAGCTTTTTAACCAATGTTGACTTGTAGTCATTGTAACTAATATGAAATATATTAGTTACGTAACAACTTGCAAAATCCGTTGTATCAAATGGTGTTTGAAAGGGTTTTGGCCACTTAGTACCAGAAGGGGGAAGAGGCGGGAGAAGGGGCACCTGCTTTTAATATCCAGATATTTATTGTTTGTTTTTAACAATAACACATGTATCTATTACTTTACGGCTATGGAAGTGAGTAGAGAGAGGCCTACATTTTTTAAGGATAAATTTAAAAATAGCAACAATATTTTTGTTAGTCTGACTGATGGATATTGATAGAGGCTCACTACTGTGTTACTCTGTCGGGTTTGTATGAAGACCACATGTTATTCTACATGATAGAAGTAAGGGACTCACCCTGTGTCTAACAGCAGCTCAGAGGAACTGTAACATTTGACAGGCAGTTAAACTGAAATGTCAAATGGCAAAGGGACACAAATGCTGTGGGAAAGGGATGGGGTCAGGCACACCCTGTTTTAGAATGATCTGCGGTGAAAGTTGACTTGCCTCAGAAATAAGACCGAAGGGTGTATTGCTCCTTGTAATTTTTGTATTATATCACCTGAAAAAGATGTTTTCTCTAAAAACTTTCCCTAGGCTTTCTGCAAAATGTACATTACTAATATAATCTGGAAGGAAAATCGAGTGATGCTAACTTCTACATGGCATCATTGACTGTTGACTTGTGTTCAGTTAGGGTTCAGCCCCACAAAGGTGCTATCCTGGGGATTTTATGAAGTCCTGCAAGGAAAATAGAATGTGATCAATTCTTTTCCCCAATGAAGAGCACTGAACTGTGGTTCCATTTTTCTTTATTCTGTAAAATGTGACTGTAAGTGTCTGTGGTAGACTGAGTAGAACATCACAGCTGCTAAGAATATGCCATAGCTTTCAAACTTCTTTTTATTTTATAAAAACTTTTTAATGAAGAACTCCAGTGCTCCATAGAGACTAAGATTGTGATAGTGCCTCCTAAGGGGTTAAGCTAATAATATAAATCAAGGAGGAAATGCATATTTAAGGAAGAATTAGAGTGTGGTATCGGGAAAGGAAAGGAGATGTTTCCGTATTGTTTTCTCTCCACCTGAGCCTGTTACCATTTTTCTGTATGAAAACACTCATGGCAGCCTTGTCTTGCCTCTGTCACAAACTAAGTAGCAAATGAGGGCATATTTTCTATAGAGGTGGGCAAAAATTATTTTCTCAATTTTACTGACTTGGGCACATAAAGATAGTACAGCTAGGCTTATAGTTATTGCCTTACTTTGACTGTGTTCCTCTTAAACGGGTCACTTTAGATAGTTCTTCAAGTAATGTTTACTGGTTTTTCCATTCCTGGGATACTCACACTCATTTGTACAAACAGGTTAAGAAGTATAGAATGTTAGAGAAGATCCTTATGCTTAGCCCTAGTATGTATAGGACATGAAAATGCCAATTCTTCATTTTAAACCTGTTTTTAAGTTGCCCTTTATTAGTGCAGGTGATGGAGATATCTCTATAGCAATAGGTGGAAACATTACTCATTTCGTTGTAAATCTCTGTTTGCTATGTCCTAGTCCTGTCCTGCTCCTGGTGCATATAAACAAACATATTGGTCTAGATGGTATCACTTTGTCCTCTCTGTACAGAATTCAGTTTGTTCATGTCCACATTTTTAAGTTGAAACTGGCCCAAGTATGTAATAAACTCGATAGTGGTTCACACCCAAGGAGCTATTTTCTAAGATCAGTTTTTTTTTTTTAATTAGTTTCTACTTTCATTACTGGATCTGATATCCCTTAAAATGTAAGAAACCAGTTACTGTTAATGATAAACCATCTGCTCATTATAAATGTGAGGCTTAACAAATAAGTAAGACATGCTATATTTATTCATGGTGAGCAGATTACTGAATGCCTACTCTATTTTCTGCAGTTTATTATACAGCAACTCTTGGAGTAAGTTGAAGTTTAATTGTGCGACAAATTTGCATTAGAATATACCACTTTAAGTGTTTTTCTCTATAGCCTTTTTGACTGGGGAGTCGGGCAATGTTGATTAGTACATTTTGTCCCTGTACTAGTGATGTTTCTATAAGATATGGTGCCCTACGGATCCAAGAGAGCTAAAAATCTTTGTCCTTTGCTCCTATTTGTGGGTTCTGTTTTTGTGGGGGTTTTTTGAGAAAATGTGTACAATAAAATATTCCTTGCTTGTTACTCTGTTGCTTAATTTAGCTTTTGTTTTTTGATCTGGACACAGGGCAATAATAGTAGCTGCTGTGTGTTTAGCACCCTCGGTGTGCTGCCTGCTCTGCCGACTTTATGTTATTCAATCCTGGCAACACTTCAGTCATTATTGCCCCATTCACAGATGAGAAAACGAAGAAAGTCCTGTCTGTCTTTCTGTCTGTCTGACTTGAAGCACACACCTTCTTCATACCACCTGCCTTAATGTGCTAGTGTGTAGTGTGTTATGTAAGGGAGGCAGGTGGTGGTGTCTCTTTTGGAGTTTATGAAGCCCTGGGGTCAGGTGGCTCAGCACATCCAGGCTCTCAGCCTGCACTGTGAGCTATGAAGAGACGCCAGATCTGTGGCCCAGTCTCCCCCTCACAGCTGTTTTGTCAATAAACACGGTAGTTCTGACCTAGAAGAAGTGATTCTTGGCTTAACTGATAAGAGGTTGATTTGGAAACCAGAATGGCCGTTTACTATGCTATTAAAGAGATAAGCTTTATTTTTTCTCATTCTCAAAATAATATGTTTATTATAAAAAGAAACTAAAAACAAATAAAAAAATACCAAAAAAGTATAAAAAAGATTTTTTGAAAACCTGGTGGCACTGATAGGTGGCTTTTGTGATGACGTAACTCCAATCATTCGTTTCCCATGCATTCTGAAGAGCAGTGATCCCTAATCTGTATTTTATGACACTCCACTATTTTAAGTCATTTTATAACTGTTACAAAATTTCTTTAGAAAGTGAATTTTATTTTTATCTGAACTAGATTAACATTAATGTGCAGAAAAGAATATAGAGTCATCCCAAAATCAAGCTGATTATTTGAAATAACTTAAGGAATCACTCTTCTAAAGTATGCCTGTTAAACTAGTAACACTCTTAAGAGACTATTACCTAAGTCTAACCTCATAACAGGGATTGTCATCTATTCCTATAATACTAAAGAATAGCCAATAAATAGCCTGTAGACTCCACCATGAAAATCAAATCCAACTAATAAAGTCTCAAAACAGTCACATGGTTTTAACATTTCAGAGTTACAGGTATCGTTCCCTTATTAGATAAATGTGATATTAAGTTTTGGTAAGAATAGAAAACAATCAGATATTTCCATAGCTGTGAATTCTTTCAGTTAATTCTGTGATTACAAGATTTGCCTGATTGCAGCTTGTTGAATTCAAGACACCATAAGCCACAGACAGGAAGATTGCATTTGAACAATTGCAAGTTTATGTAAACCATTTCTCTGGACCCATCACATGATTTGACTCACATCATGAGACTTGACCGGTGCATGGTTAAGGATCTGTTAACCAGCTCTGGTTCTAGCCTGAAGCTCTGTAAGGCAGGGACGAGCCTCTATGTCTATATCCTCACTGCCCTTCACACAAGACCTGCGCAATCCTTAAAGGCTTTGTTAGCCCTTTGATTCTCTAAATCTTTTCTGTGTTTCATTTATTGATTCAATAGATTAGGGAGCACACCTAGGTATGTTCTTCCCATCCTTTGTCACACAAGGCTGAAGATGCAAAAATGTTACGTTATGTGCACTTCATTGAGCTGTTACCTGGAGTTAGAGGAACTCATTGGGGAGCAACTTCTATAAATAAGTAAGAACATCTGGTTGAATTAACCCCATGCGGTACTAAAAAGAGGAAGAAAGGGAGAGGAAAAAGCATATGGCCAAACCGAAATTTGTTCACTTCTGGATTTACTTGTGTAAAAATAATTCTTTACATAAGTAATGAGTGGCTTTATTTCCAAGTTATTAATGTACTTTTGCATTTCTTGTATTTTTAAGGTCAGATATGACCTCTTACATCTCTTGCTTCAGGAGTCACATCTGTTAATCTATCAAATGAATCCCAGGTTGCAAGTTCAAAACTTAGGCAAGCTTGCAGACACAAGCCTTGGCACAAGCCTACCTTCAAATGTATTCCAGAACACGTCACCATTCTACTACTGCTAACCATGGTCCAGTCCTCCCACCGTCAACTGGATTGTTCTAGGAGCCTCCTAACCAGTCTCCCTGAGCCTGCCTCTGCCCTACCAGCTGGGTCTCAACACACAACTCAGATCATGCCATTTCTGTACACAACCCTCAGCTCCCATCCCAGTAGAAGCCAAGTTCTAGAATGGTGCCTTATCTCCCTGACATCTATGATGCTCTCCTTGCTTACTCCTGTCTAACCACACTTCTTGTTTTCCTCCCATAGCAGGCACTAAATAAGTAACGATGCTTGTATGTGTACAATTTAGCTGCTATGTGCCTAAATGAAAAGGAACTCGTGAACTTTCTTAGGAAGTGAAACCGTTTGTCGTGACTGTCCCCTCCCCTGTCATTTCTACCCATCTTATTCCACCTGCCAAACTACCGCTACAGTTTTCAGAGACAGGTTATAGAGGATAAGTACACCAGGGACATGATGAGAGGTTTCTTGCTTTTCTAAAACATAAACTACTAGTTCTGAGTGTCTAATCATCATAAGACAACTTTAAGACAATTCCACTTTAGTGGGTATGTTGGTTTTGAAATGTTTCTGCAAATTCTTACACTATGTTATTGAGTGTTTTCTTCCCTTGAGTCTGGGCCAATCTTAGTGACTCACTAATGGAATGTAGCAGAGTGAGAAGTGACACTGTGCAACCTTGGAGGTTAAATCAGAAAGAAAATGCAATGCAGCTTCCACCCGGTTGTCCACGGGGAACCAGCTGCCTCTGAGACCACAGGAGTCCTGACAAAGTGGAGATGGGACCTGCTTTGGAGAAGTGGATGGGGAAGATGAGAGTGCTGCGTGGAGATGCCGCTGAGGCAGAGCTCACTTTTGGGTGGAGAGTTGAGGTGTGTTGTCTAGCCCGTCCTGAGTTCCTGGTTCACGGGATAAGAAGAACATAGAGGCTTTCACAAAAGGTCGATACTGGACAGTACCACACAAGGTCCACTGGCCCAGACCCTAGAGCACTTGTTACCAGTTAAAGAAGGAACTGGTAAAGTCTGAACGAGCAGGGTTGAGGTTGTGGGTGAGACTCACTCTTCAAAAGTGGCCAAGAGTGCTCTGTAGACATGGAGGGGAAAAACCCCCAGGGGTCTCCGGTAGAGCTGCTGGCCGAGAATCACAGGATTCAGAAAAAAAGGAAAGGTGCTAGAGGAGACTGGAGCCCAGGGATGTTCCTCAGTGAGGTCTGAAGTGAGTTTTATTTTTACTCATTAAAACATTTATACAACATTGATTCATTCAACATGTATGCATTGAGCACATACTCTGCGACAGCTGTGGTGTGTGTGTGTGGTGGTGGTGGGGGCGAGGAGGGCATTGGAAGGCGGCCAAGAGCCCAGGCTGCAGAGCTGGCCACCTGGACTGGAATCCCTCTTGGGAGCTGTGTGGTCTCAGACTAGTTATTACTCTCCCTGCCTTACAGACACTAATTATAAGGAAATCTAATGCCAGATTTCTTTAAGTGCAAGGTAGGGAGAATGATTACCTCCAGGGAGTGTTGTAATGAAGATTAAACAAGTTAATGCATATAAAGTATTTTAAACACTGTCTGTCAAAAACTTGATGCCCAGTAAATGTGAGCTATTTTGATGTGCCAGAGTGGGCCAGGAGATCAGAAATTCAAAGACTAATAAGTCTCAGGGACTGCAAGGCACTCAGAGGCCCCTCATCCCCCGCAGGTAAAGTCTGCGTACCCTCGTCAAGGCCAAGATAGTGTCAGCCAATCCCAGACCTGGTTCCCAGGCCTGCTGGATGAGGTGGTGTCTGAAAGCCCAAGTTGCACCCGTGGTTTCATGTCTGAATCTTTCTTCTCTGGTTTCTGATTGGCCTTTGTCACTCATGCCCTTTCTTTTGGGGGCAGAGACCACAGTGCAATGGAAGCTGCACCCGCCTGAGAGCCACGCGTGGGGCTGCCAGCGACTTAGATAAATTGCAATGGTGACGCTGTCGAGTCTGTGAAGTTGGGTGAAAATTTTGAAAGTTACATGTTTAAAGTAGCTAAAAAGTGACCAAGAGAGCACTGAATCCAATTCTTCACCTCTTCCATGACCTTGAGACCTAGTGAAGGTCAGTGACTGGACCTCCAAAGGCAAGGCAAAGGCAAGACTAGAACCTAGATCTCCAATTCTCATCACAGGCTCCTGGGATTTTAGAATTGGAAAGAACCCGGGGCAGTACACAGTCCAAACTTCTATTTTTACTGATGAGGACACTAAGGCTCGGTGGTTGAAAGACAGTACATTGCTGCCCCTATTTCTTAGGTCCGCTGAATTGGACTGATACTCTTTTTTATTAAGTTGTACTTGGAAAGGTGGAGACCAATTATAGGAAAAATAAGGTTCCTAAGAATGGGCTCAGTGCATAAAGGATGTTTTCCTACTTAACATCTTTAATTTTCTTTAGGTAGAGGGAAAAAGGTTTATACTGGTAGCTGTTACTCAAAATGAACACAGGGTGTCACCATGGTCATGCCTTATTCTGAAATTAGTTCAGTCTTCTGGTCTTTGAAAGCCTTACTACAGACTCGAAAGGCTGTTAGCATCTAGTCCAGGGGTGGGCAACGCCTGGCACGTGTGCCAAACATGGCACGCCAGTAACTTTTGCTGGCACACGAAACCCTCTCTTATAATCTTCCATTTACAATTTTTTTCTTAATATCGACTTTTTTATTTTTCAGATAAATTCAGTGTAAGTGCATCTTAGATAAATAATTTTACATAACAAGTTATCTTAAAGACCATAGACATGGATTGACGAGAGAGGGGAAGAGCAATTTCTATGCCTCTGCCTTAACTCTCCCTGCCTTCCTAGATCCGACCAGTGTTTTGGTTTCAGCCTCAGACGCAACGAGTTTTCATTGACAAGACAACTGCCTCACCTACTTATTCAAAATTTCACTCTATAAAAATGAAACCTTCTCTCTCGCTTTGCCCACCAGTATTAACGAAAGGGGAATAAATTTCTATGTTTCTCTAGGCAGCAAAAGTCCCACTGATAATATCAAACAGAGTCATGAAGTTTTCTGTCGGACTAACAGTGTACATGTATACATTAAAAAATAAATGTATTTTTCATCATCATATACTGTGTTTTTGTCACTCGAATGAATTTTATTATTTCTTCAAGGTTCTTTACATACGTACGCCTTAAGAGATATCAAGTAGGCATAAGATGTTCTCAAAAAATTAGGGTTGGCACGCAGAAGAATTTTGAGTCAGATTTTGCTGGTTTTGGCACGCACTCACAAAAAGGTTGCCCACCCCTGATCTAGTCTGTAAGTCCGGCAAGGAGAGACAAGGTTATTTACTGCTCTGAGAGCTTCATTTTACCAGAAATCAAACTCTAAGCTAACATGCAGGCTCTCATTTTGCCTGGAGGTGTAGATTTGATGCAAGAGAACTAGCTAGGCAAATGTTCAGTGGTTACAAAATGGGAAATGAAATGAGAAATGGGGAACATTCCCAATAACCTCATCCAAGAAAAATAATTTTCTGTGTTGCATAGAGGGGCTCAGGTAAGTGAATACCTCCACTGCCAAGGCCTGAGATAGGTGATGTCATTTAAAAAGGGATTCAGAGAAGGGAAAAGGGGGTGCAGAACAAGCATTCTGTTCATGATTCTTTAATCGTGGGGCCAGTAGGATGTGGGTGCCATTTTGCACAGAGAGCTAAAAGCAGTTCTTTTTAAAAATAAAACCCCAGGTTTTTAGCAGAGCCCACAAAGCCTGCCTCACTTGGACGAGATCTTGGATTGTTCTGCTCCCTCTTGTGCTCCAGCCCCACGTGCCTTCCCTAGTGCCTCCAAGCACTCACCCGTCCTCTCCCATCCCCCTCACCAGCTGCTTTCCTGTCAGCCTTCAGGTTAGGTGTCCCTTCCTCAGAGTTTCTCCCTTTATTGCCCTTTGGTGTCGCTTCCCATTGTTCTCTATCACTGATCCCTGGTTCAGCCATCATAGAACTCATCATGATTTCCAGGTATACTGTTTTTGTTGATGTACTCGTCTACTGTACACTAAATTATACACTCACATAGGGCAGGGTACTATGCACCCAGAACAGTGCCCAGCACATAGTAGGTACTTAATACATAATTGCCAAATGTGCGGTACTTGTGAATAAGAAAGTGTCTCTGGGGTCTTCATAAGTTGTGGGTTCTCCAGTCATTTATGTTAAAACCCGGGGGATAGGTGCCCTAGCTTTGCGGTTCTCCAGCTAAGTAGCCCTGAGGGGGAGCTTCTTAGTAGGCAACTTTGGGACTGAACCAAATTGAAAATTAACTGACTTTGGGGCCTGTGGAGAGTGCGTGATTGCCAGGGGCAGAGAGGGAGAACTCAGAACTCGAACTCTTCTACTTTTCTTGAGGAAGATGCAGTCCGAACTAGAGCTTTGCTTTTGCCCAAGAAAGAGGCTCACAAACTGTAGTATCAAAGAATGGTTGACCTCTATTAAGTGCATACTATGTACCAGGAACCATGTGAAATACTTTGCAGGTATTACGATTGCGGTTAATTCTCACAGAAAAACTACGAATTGCATAGTAATATTATCTCCATTTATAAATGAGGAAACGGAGGCACAGAGACGTTACACAACCAGTCCAAGGTTGCAGAGCTAAGCAGTGGCGAGGCCAGGACAAAAATTGAAGCCTTGTTGGGGAATCTGAGCACACAGCTACCTCGCTATAAACCCTTGAGCAGGTCTGAATCAGCATTTCTCTGGGCAGGGTTGGGCTCGGTATCTTGAGCCTGTCCCCTCCATGATTCTGTGCACACCAAAGTCTGAAGTCCATATGGCCTCAGCAGGACTCTCCTTATGGATGTTTGAGTTCTCCCATCCATCAGTGGGGCCCTGACCATGTCCAGGGTGGTGACTCCTCAGGCTAGAGGTGGAAGTATGAACGCTGAGTCCAAGACAAGGAATCTCTCAGACTCTTGCTCACAATGCTGAAAGGCTTGGCTAGAATAATACAGCCGAGTGCTTTGGGAATGAAGAAGACAAGAATAAAGGAAAGTTCAAAGTCTAGGTAAAGCACCCTGGTGGCCGAAAGATAATTGTAGTGAAAAGATAATGGACTTCGGAGCCAAGGTCACCCAAACTGAAATCCCAGCTCTGCATTTTACTGACAAGCTGTTTAACTATTCTAAGTCTCAGTTTCCTCATCTATAACAGAGGGATGATAATTTACAAGAACATCTGGAGCAATCTCAGTGCTTTCTCAAAGGTGGGAGTGGGGAGAAAACAAGTGTGAAGCAAGTGTGGCAGGAGAGGAAACAAGTGACTAGAGAGGAAAAGACGGTGTTTTAAGAAAATAGTCAATTGTAATCATTATGCGTGGTGTCAGTTACGTACTAAACTTACTGGGGCGTTCACTTCAGAAGGTATAAAATATCTAATCATTATGTTGTTTGACACCTGAAACTAATATAATATTGTATGTCAACTGTAACTGAAAATTTAAATATTACAAAAATATATACCAAACCACATAATTATAGGGAAAAAAGAAAAGAAAAAGAAAAGAAAGTAGACAAAAGAAAGGAGGATGAGCCTGCATAAAAAACCTCTACTGCTACATGAATTCCTGGCAATTTATGGCCTCACCCAACTCTTAAAATACTAGATTAAAAGAGCAAAATGTGCGTTTTAAAGTTAAGATTAGCGGCAAAGGGAGGCCGAACCTCCCCTGAGCCGTTTGTGGAGACGGAGGGGTCTCGGGTGAGCACCCTGAGAAATTCCAGGGCCCTGAAGAACTCCCCTTTGGATCCAGCTAGCAGACAGGGGACGTTGGCTCGTCCTTAAAAAAAAAAAAAAAATTTCATTGGAGTCACCTGAAAATCCTCTAGAGTCCTTGCAGGCTCTGCAGTATACCCAGAAAGCCACCCATAAGCTTGTTCAAGACACCCTGCCAGTGCCCACCTCGGACCCTGTACATCCTTTCCAGCCTGGGGACTCAGTGTGGGTAAAGAAGTTCAGGACCCAAGGACTCACCCCAACTTGGAAAGGACTATACACTGTCGCCCTGCTGACGGCATCCAGACCTGGCTACACCACTCCCAGCTCCTGCACCAGGAAACGGCCTTGATCCCGGCAGCCAGCAGCCTCACCCGTGAGATCCAGGAGGAGGCTCAACGCCCGTAGGAGGGGAACTGGACTTCAGTGAGGACAGTACTGACTGGGACCGTGACACTAGGGCACTTGGTAACTGTAAGAACATTTTTTCTAGTCAGTGAGAAAGTCCAGGGCCAAGTGGGGCTAGACGCACTAGGGGACAGGAGAGCAGGAACAGAATAGAGAATGCCCCTAAAAGAAGTGGGATGAGTAAATGAAAATTAAATGTGCCAAGCTGGCAGTTTAGAAAAATTAATTCGGTCAAACTACTTGTAGTTAGGGGGCAGTACAATCCCCTAACTAGTAAAGATGAGTCCATGATTTGACTCATGTACATAAAACCAGTGGGGAATGAGATATGGTAGCAACCATCTCAGGTAGAAACTGTAGTTTAACTCTAATCCTGTTGTTTGGCTTGACAATAGAAAAGTTACTTTGATTTTCTGAATTGTATAAATCATCCCATTTGATTACATGCCTTATTGATTGTAATGTGAATATCCCATGGGTTGTGGTCATACTGGTCTTAGAAAGCACATTTTCCTTTACCTAGGAAGGACAGCACCGTTATTCCAAGGTCAGAGGGCTCTAGACCCAAAACTGTAATTTAGATAACATGCCTAAGTTTAACCCAGGTTACCCAAGGGCTCGAGACCCAAAACTGTAATTTAGATAACATGCCTAAGTTTAACCCAGGTTACCCAAGGGCTCTAGACCCAAAACTGTGATTTAGATAACATGCCTAAGTATAACCCAGGTTACCCAAGGGCTCTAGACCCAAAACAGTAATTTAGATAACATGCTTAATTCTGCTTCTGTAAACTGCTTTTTTTTTACGAACCAGGTTCCTCATTCCAAACCCTGGGATGTAATCAATACCTTTGTGATTTTTTGCCTATATAACCTTGGAGCTGCGACCGTCTTGTTGCTATGAGATTTGGGGAATGGCCCCTCATAGTCCCGGATTGCAATAAATGTGACTCTTTAATTTGAAAAAAAAAATAAAGTTAAGATTAGCATCCAGTATTTATTACCTTAACACTTTTTAGAATACTGATCCATTCTAGAAAAAAAGCCAGCATGTAACAGGGTATTTACGATGTTGTAATGTCACAAGGTCAGAAAATATAAGGCAAAGGACCTATTCTCTTTCAACAGAAGAAGGGGAAATATTCAGTCACATAAATCTCTGTGTGTAGGGGACTGCTTGCTGACATTTCCTCAGGTGACAATAAATCTTTGTGTGCAGATTACTATGCTGCTTGTTTCTTTTTATATACATACTTGCACTCCTGGAGTATATACTAGAGGCCCGATGCACGGATTCGTGCACATTCAAAGGAAATTAATTAGAAGATGATCAGCAGGGCGGGACTGGGCAAGAGGGGTCGGACATGCCCTGGAGCCAATATCCTGAGGTCCCTCCCTGGCCAGCTGCACCTGAGGTGATGCTGGGGCTCGAAGGGCATCTGCGGAGTGAGGGAGTGAGTGGGGTCGCTCCAGCAGGTGGGGTCCCTTGGCCTGGCCTGTTGGGATCCAGCTGAAACTGGCAGTCTGACATCCCCCGAGGGGTCCTGGAGTGCGAGAGGGCACTCTGCAAAGTTGCTGTTGCTTGGCAGCTCCTGCATTGAGCATCTGCCCCCTGGTGGTCAGTGTGTGTCATACCTACCAGCTAGTCAGCTGGTTGGCTGGTTGGTCTGTTGCTTAGCCTTTTATATATATACTAGAGGCCCAATGCACAAAAATTTGTGCAAGAGTAGGCCTTCCATCCCCTGGCTGCCAGCATGGGCTTCCCTCCGGCACCAGGGACTTGGGTTTCCCTCCTCCGGCCCCACCGGCAGGCACCTGGGACCCAGGCTGGCTTCCCTCCGGCCCTGGCTTGGCCAGGAAGGATGTCCGAAAGACATCAGGTCTAATTAGCATATTACCCTTTTATTATTATAGACTAGAGGCCCGGTGCACAAAAATGTGTGCACTCGGGGCAGAGGGGGGGTCCCCCAGCCCGGCCTGTGCCCTCTCGAAGTCTGGGACCCCTCGGGAGATAACGACCTGCTGGCTTAGGCCTGCTCCCGGGTGGCAGAGGGCAGGCCCAATTCCTAAGTGCAGCCCCTGGTCAGGCTCAGAGCAGGGCCAATTGGGGAGTTGGGGCGCCGCCCCATCATGCACAGAGCAGGGCGGATCGGGAGGTTGCAATGCCACCCTCAGTCACGCTCAGGGTAGGGCCAATTGGGGGGTTGGGGCACCGCCCCCTGTCACACTCAAGGCAGGGTCGATGGGGAGGTTGCGGCGCCACCCCCTGTCACGCACAGGGCAGGGCCCATCAGGGGGTTGGGGCTCCGTACCGTCACGCACAGAGCAGGGCTGATCAGGGGGTTGAGGAGCTCCCCACTGTCACTCACAGAGTAGGGCCGATAGGGGAGTTGGGGCACCGCCCCCTGTCACACACAGAGCAGGGCGGATCAGGGGGTTGGGGCGCCACACCCTGTCACACTCAGGGCAGGGCCAATGGGGAGGTTATGGCTCTACCCTGTCACACACAGAGCAAGGCCCGTGGAGGGGGGTTGGGGCGCCACCCTCTATCACCCACAGAGCAGGGCCGATCAGGGGGTTGGGGCGCTGCACCCTGTCAAACACAGAGCTGCAGGGCAATCAGGGGATTGGGGAGCTCCCCCCTATCAGGGACAGAGCAGGGCAGATAGGGAGGTTGTGGTCCCACCCCCTGTCACACACAGAGCCACAGGGCGATCAGGGGTTTTGGGCGCTGCCCCCTGTCACGCTGATCCCGGTGCTGGGAGCCTCGCTGCTCCACTGATCCCGGTGCTGGGAGGTATATTACCCTTTTACTATATATGATAGAGGCCTGGTGCATGGGTGGGGGCTGGCTAGTTTGCCCTGAAGGGTGTCCTGGATCAGGGTGGGGGTCCCCACTGGGGTGCCTGGCCAGTCTGGGTGAGGGGCTGAGGGCTGTTTTCCCGAAGCGAGTGACTGAAGCTTCCAACCGCTCCTTGTTTTCTTTTTTTTTTTTTTATTCTGGGCCAGCTTTAGCTCTGAGGCCTCACCGCTGAAAACATCGATACAATGTTGCTAAAGCCCGGCTGAATGAAAGCCGGTTTCTGGGCTTTTGTTTAGCTTCTTATTTGCAACATAGTAGATAGTTTCTTAGAGTTGCAACTGAGAGGCCGGAAAGTGAGGCGGGGAACGTTGGAGTCCGTAGTCACTGGAGAAAGCAAGCCTCATGTTTGCTTCCAGCTGCCTGGCTGCCGGCCGCCATCTTGGCTGACAGTTAATTTGCATATACTCACTGATTAGCCAATGAAAAGGGTAGCGGTCGTACGCTAATTACCATGTTTCTCTTTTATTAGTGTAGATAGATATATTTTTATTGATTTCAGAGAGGAAGGGAGAGGGAGAAGGAGAAAGAGATAGAAACATCAATGATGAGAGAATCATTGATTGACTGCTTCCTGCACATCTGGATCAAGCCCACAACCCAGGCATGTGCCCTGACTAGGAATTGAACTATGACCTCCTGGTTCACAGGTTGATGCCCAACAGCTGAGCCATGCCAGCCAGGCAATCTACTTGTTTCTTGAGCTTCATGTGCAGCTTGCACTGCTGGAGAATAGCTTGCTGGAGCCATGAAGCTACCATGCCAACCTGCTCAGCTCTCTCCATTGCTTTGAAACAATGCAGGACTTTTTAGAGACACATTTTGACATGTTTTGGAAAAGGTAGTTTGGTCAGTGAGTATACAAGGCAGCTTTTTAAAAATTATTATTCATTCAAATATTTATTGAACAGCGGAGATACAAAGGTGATTAAAACATGGTCCAAGAAATGAGGCAAACACACAGGGAAGTAGAAAACAAAGTTCGGTTCCCTGAGTCACAGCGTCAGAAGAAAGTGCTGTAAGCTTTTTAAAAAAGTTAATACAAGTTAAAATTTATTACTAGTAATAACAGCAATAATTAGTGAATACTGACTTTTTAATCCTGCCAGTGTCTTTAGGACGCATGAATGAAAAAGAGGTTCTATGGAAAGTAGCTTCACAGGATGAGATGATCATAAATTCCTAACTGGGCACGTCAGGGTGGGTAGTCACGCCCCAGGTCTGTAACTTTTTAGTGGAAGGTTTATATTTGTCTTAAGCCCTGTCCATTGTTTCTGTGCATCTAGGTTAACAAACCTTTGAAATGCCTCTTTTTCAGACCCTTCCTCTAAAGCAGCGGTTCTCAACCTGTGGGTCACGACCCCTTTGGGGGTCGAACGACCCTTTCAGAGGGGTCACCTAAGACCATCGGAAAACACATATATAATTGCATATTATTTTTGTGATTAATCACTATGCTTTAATTATGTTCAATTTGTAACAGTGAAATTGGGTGTCACCACAACATGAGGAACTGTATTAAAGGGTCGCGGCATTAGGAAGGTTGAGAACCACTGCACTAAAGTATGACCACCCGTAAGAGAACACAGAATCTTAATCCTATCTCTGCCTTGCTCTCTCCCACCTTCACATAATCATTTTTAGGTTCCCTCCCTCATTCCAAATGCTTAAAGAAGCTATAAACTGTCGCATTTATCCACTGAGATAAACACCTCTTCCACTGTAAGACAATCCCAGCACTCAGCACGGTCCATGGAGCCACATTACCAGGGCAGGGGTTAGCTCTCAACCCTTTCCCTGCCTCAACTCACTGGAGGGCTAGATGGTTCTGATTGTTCTCCATCGCCTTTTAAATAAAGTTTTAAAGTTCTCCATCAACTTTTAAATAAAGTCTCTCAATCTTTATTTAAAATGGAAAAATCATTAAATTTATTATTTTTGGTTTAAGAATAGTTTTTGTACAACATTATATTAGTTATATTAGTTTCAGGTGTACAATATAGTGATTGGACTTTTGTATACCTTACCATGCGATCAGCCCACTAACTCCAGTAATCACCTTTTATTGCATAAACCTATCACAGTAGGGCAACCATCCCTTTGGTTCCTGTTTCTATGAGTCTGTTTGTTTTGTTTGCTTGATTACATGGCAGTAAAAATAAAATAAAAATGAAATCTTGCCATTTGCAACAATATAGATGGACCCAGCGGGTATTATGCTAAGAGACATAAGTCAGACAAAGACAAATACTGTGTGGTTTCACTTATATATGGAATCTAAAAACCAAAGACTTTCAGTTTTACTCGACACCCGTTACACTGACATCTACTGCATTTTTAGTGGTGATTGTAGCTGCCAGACCAACAAGGTATATCTGCATTCCATTCCCTTTATTTCTTGTGGTATAGCAGTGATAACCATCAGCCCACTCTGCTGACGTGTCTTGTATTTAACAAGACTAACAAAATGAGAAACCCAGGAGTTCCTCCTCCCCGTTCCATTTATCTTTAGTTTAGTTAACATTTAACCAGGTTACCATTATGATCGGAAAGAAAGACTTCCTGACAAAACTTCTTTGATGGCCTTTTCTTCCTTTATTGTTTTAAACCCATAGCTTGATCTCTCTTAATTTCTAGAAAATTAACATTTTCTAGAATGGCATCATTTGACTGTTATCATGTGCCTAATTTCTTCTTCTCCCGGGGGACTCCAGGGTGGCCTTTACTGCATGTTTGATATCTTCTGCTACCATGCAAATATGGAGTGATTTGAGAAGTGAAACTCATAAATCAAGTTGACTTATAATACCAGGGCATTGTGTTGTGAGTCAGTACACACTCACACACACACACACACACACACACAAGAATTGCGTGCACCGGCTCAGGGGTGACCAAATCTGAAACATACAACACACCATGCACCCTGGCTTCTGCCAACTGTGAGAAATAACATCAACGGAGCCACTTTAAAATCAAAGCTGCCATCCCAGAAGAACAGCCTTGCACGTCTTACTCCTCAAACCTTTGGAATGTTGAAACTGGGCGAAGCCACCTTCAGGCTGGGCCTAAGCAGCACTGTATCCCAAACAACTATTTTCGTAACTAGAACTGAAAATTAAAGACATTCTTTAGAATGAGCGTCACTATGTAGCCTATCTGCACCTTCTATTTCTTCCTCCTATTCATGTAATTGTTCCCTTCCCTTTTCCCATAACTATCCCTTGCATTCACTTCCTATTGGGGACACTATTTGGGTTTCTACCTGAATCAGTGTTTCCTGCAAAGCTATTCTTTTGGGTCGCAAATAAATGCTTATTGCCTTTCCCTTTGGTCTTGTAGTTTTAGGATAACACTAAGACAGCAGATCTTGAATCTAAAGGCCCTGTCAGGCTTAGGCCAGGGAAGCCCTCTTCACAGTGAAACATCTTGAGTTATAGGGCCTCTGGGGCCTCGATGGGGTTGGCCTCCTTGCTGACCTCATGTAGAGCCTGGAGTTTGAAAGGGAGCAAAGATGAGATAGGGAAGTCAAGACTCAAAAACGCAAGTTATCCCACTGAGACAGTGAATGTTCCGAATAAACATTGCTGACACCACTGCTGCATTCTGAGCGGGTCTGCCAGGAGTGAGGCTCCGGAGGGGATCGGCTTGAGCCTGGGTGCCTCAATGCCAGGCTCAGCCCTGCCTCTGGTTGCTGTCTGTGCCTGCTTTGGCCTCACTGCCTCTGAGTCTCGGGTTCTTATCTGTACAATGTTGAAAACATTAACAAAATAAAAAGGCAACCTATAAAATGGGAGAAAGTATCTGCAAACCATATATTGAATTACAGGTTGTCTTGAAGGCCAGGTAAGATAACTTATGTGAGGTGTTCAGCCCTGAGATCGATTTGGGGTATGAGTTGAGAATCTGGAGGTAAGAACATTTGGGGGAGAAGCCCAGGACAGAAGCCCAGGATAGCATCCACGGCCTATCTCAGCAAGGTCATGAGGGAAGGCAAGGGATGGCAATAGTTTTTAAGTTAAATTCCCCTCATTCTCTAATCAAACTTTCCCTAACATGAACCACAGAGTCAGGGAACTTTGTCCTGCTTTAATCTCTTACTTAATTGTCACTGAGATTTTACCAGCTTTAAGACTCACCTTTAGTCTTCCCATGTCTTTCCACTAGCAATAAACCCTTAAAGCAGAAGCCTGTAGGTGTTTTCCATAGATCAATCAGCAAGGTGTGTGCGATAGGGCTGAGCCCCGCTTTAAAATCAGATAGAGAAGATCCAGGTACCAGGAGGCAACAGGTCCATGATGGAGAGGAAACGGACCCTGGCCGGAGAACTAGAAGTGTGGAAAGCAGCTCTCCTGAACTCACAGTAACTGTGGACCATCTTCAGGAGGCAAACTCACTCCATCATCTGGGGTTTAATTGTTAAATAATCCTCTCTCAGAGCCCTCTGGCGATGCCACACACCAGGAGTGGAAGCCATCAGGCATGTAGCAACAGAAAGCCAGGGATAAGGAGGCACTGAGATTTTTGAGAACTTTGAGGTTGCAGGCTGTTGCCGTCTATGATGGCCTCATGTAGGAAGGACCCATTGCCTTCTGGCTCCTGCTCACCTCTTGAACCTCCTCTCACTTGACTCCAACCACAGAGGCCTTGTTTGGGGTCGATTGAAAAGGACAGCGAACTCTTTTTTTCTGCCCAGGTGCATTGGAGGCACGCAGGTGAGTTGTCACCTGAGGCCGCCAGCGCGGCGCTGGGCGGGGCGAGGGGCGGGGAGGAGGGAGAGAAGGGGAGGAGGGGGAACTCGGGGAGCGGCAGGGGAGCCGGCGGGGAGGAGGAGTCTGCAAACTTTCAGTTCGAGGGCATTGTGGGAAGCAGCCCTGGTCCGAGGCAGATGCCTCACCTGTCAGCCGCGCCGGCTCCTGCACTTGGCTCTCGCCACTCGCCACTCGGCAGGCTGGGGCGGAGGCGGCCCGGTCACCATGGTGAGTGCCCGAGATCGGGGCGGCGCTGGCCCGGGAGTGAGCGCTCTCGCTCTCGAGAGGCACCTGCGGAGCCCGGCCCGCGCGCGTTCCGTGGGGGAGCTGCCGGGTCCCGCCGGGGTCCCCCGGCCCGTCGGTGCCTGTGGCCCAGCCGCCGGGACGGGACGGGCGCGCCGGGGCACCCGGGACCCCAGCCCGGGACCCTCGCGGCCACCTGGCGCCGCTGCTCCATTCATTCAACCAACGTTAGCTGAGCACTTAGGCTGTGCCCGGCGTGGTGCCAGGCGCTGGGGATATCGCGGAGGATCGGTGGAGACCTAGCTCTCTGGGGCTCAAGTTCTAAGCGGGAGGTGTGGCTGGAGGGAGGCGTGCAATCCACCAGTAACAACGAGAGTAAGCGCTCTGTCTTCGCAAACACCAGGAGATGGAGGGTGGAGAGGGCAGTCTGCGGGGTGGGCGTGCGGGAAAGGCCGCTGTGAGGAGGTGGTGACGTCTGAGGTCCTGGAGGAGCCCTGCGGCGGTGGGAGCAGGCGGAGGAAAGGCCACAGAGAAGAAACCCTGGCCAGATGAGGCCGGGCCTTATAAGCCGAGTTTGGTTTTTATTCCATCTGAGTGGGGGATCCTTGGGAGCATGTTAGCAGGAAAACGGACCTTATTTCTTCTATATATTTATTTTATATTATTTTATTTATTGATTAAGGTATTACATATGTGTCCTTATCCCCCCCTTGCCGCCCCCCACCCCCCACCCCCGCTCATGCCCTCACCCCCCTGGTGCCTGTGTCCATTGGTTGTGCTTATATGCATGCATACAAGTCCTTTGGTTGATCTCACCGCTTTACCCCCTACCTTCCCTCTGAGGAGGTTTGACGGTCTGATGGATGCTTCTCTGTCTCTGGATCTATTTTTGTTCATCAGTTTATGTTGTTCATTAAATTCATATTTCTAAAAGATCTTTTTGGTGGCTGGTGGAGGTTAGACGTGTGTATGTGTGTGTATGTGTGTCTATGTATGTGCATGTGTGTATGTGCGCGTGTATATGTGTGTCTGCATGTGTGCATATGTGCATGTACACATGCATGTGCGTGTGTGTGTATGTATGCATGTGTGTGTGTGTGTGTCTGTGTCTGTGTGAGTATCACAATGGAAACAGGGAGACCAGTTGCAGTGTTGCAGGGGACCGGTCCATGGATGCACTTGGGTGGGAGCGACAGCTTCAGGCACCTCTTGCTCTTGCCTTCCATCCAGGTAGCATTTTGAGAGCACAGTGGCCTGAGCTGCACCAGACCCACTTCATCAGGTGACCTCACTCCCCAAATCCCTGGAAAAGTGACCTGCAAGCCCCTGGTGCTCTCTGATCAGGTGGCCCGGACAGGAGGACCATGTGGGTTCAGACAGTTGATGGACAAGGAGAGAAGGGGAGAGCCGAGCCCCTGGACAGCAAGACCCTGGTGCCAGTTCCTAGGAGGGCTTTGGCTGCACAGACTAGAGGCATGTAGAGGCACCGTTGTTTGTTTGCTGA
Source organism: Myotis yumanensis (assembly GCF_028538775.1). Lineage (NCBI taxonomy): Eukaryota > Metazoa > Chordata > Mammalia > Chiroptera > Vespertilionidae > Myotis > Myotis yumanensis. The sequence goes on along the minus strand of NW_027223759.1, from coordinate 25,510,331 downwards.
GGGTTCCTGGTAAATACATGTGATGCAAAAAGGAGGCTGTAAATAATGGAGCAGCTCTCTTGGCTTGCTCAGGTTTCCCAAGGAACAAGGTGACCGTGAGCAGCAGCCTGCCAGCATCATTTGCCTGATGGAGGGTGGAATGAGGCCGTGGAGTTGCTGAGCAGCTGAAGACAGCTTCCATCCCAGGGGCTGCAGCGGGGCCCATGCTCTAGCACCTGCTGTGGAGATTTAACTTTCTTGCTGGTGAAAATTGTGGTCAGTTGATCAGAAATGTGCAGTTTCCCTGGTTTTCCACCAGATCTTGCCCAACAGGAAATATTATTGTCTTGAGCACTTGTGATAGGCCAAGTGGCATGCACAACCCTTGCATTTATGATCTCGATCCTTGCAACAACCAGATGAGAGTAACTGTTGTGCTCTTTGCCTTTTACCTGGTTTGGCATGTTCTAGCAGCGTGTCCTTGGACAAGCCCTTGACCTCTCCATGCTAGTTTGCTCATGGAGACAATATTTGTTCTAAATTTGTAAGGCAGGGGTCCTTAGGAGTCCCTAAGATTTTTCAGAGGGTCACAAGGCCAAACTGTTTTCATGATAACACATGATATTATCTGCCCTATTCATGTTCATTCCCATGTGACTGCACATGAGTTCTATTGAAGCGAATATAACAGAATGACCTTGGGTAGTGCATCTATTGAATGCAGAAGCAGTTAGGAGAGTCCAAATGCCTCCTATTGAGCCAGAAATTATGGAGACTTGCTAAAAGGTAACAGTGCCACCCTTCTCACTATTTTTTTTTTTTTGCTTTGGAAAATATTGTTACTCTTCATAAAAAGTTATCTCTGTTAATGTGTAATAGCCTTATTATTATTTTTTTTTAAATGAGCCCAGCCGGCTGTGGTGGCTCAGTGGTTGAGTATTGACCTATGAACCAGGAGGTCACAGTTTGATTTCTGGTCAAAGCATATGCCAGAATTGCAGGCTCGATCCACGATTGTGCAGGAGGCAGTTGATTAATGATTCTCTCTCGTCTTTGATGTTTCTATCTCTCCCTTTCCCTTCCTCTCTGAAATCAATAAACATATATTTAAAAAATAAATGAACCAGTTAATTTCTAAACTTTTTCTCCACTTAAGTGTATAATATATGGCTACAACCTACATAAACAACAATTTGGGCCCCAGCCGTGGCTCAGTGGATAGAGCCTTGGCCTGCGGACCAAAGGGTCCCCGGTTCGATTCTGGTCAAGGGCCTATACCTTGGTTGTAGGCTCCTCCCCGGCAGGAGGTAACCAATTGATGTATTTCTCTCACATTGATATTCCTCTCTGTCTTTTCCTCTCTCTTCCACTCTCCCTAAAAATCAATGGAAAAATATCCTTGGGTGAGGATTAACAAAACAAAACAACACAAACAAAAAGCACAATTTGGGGGCTGTCTGTTTTTAAGAGTGTAAAGGCATCAGAGATAGGTTGTGTGAGTTAATGCAGATGAAAATGCATAGAGCAGCTTTGCCTACTATAAGTGTTCAGTGACCAAGGATGTCTCATCTAATTTTTCTGTCAAATGGTAGGGAAGAATCACTGGTCCTCCCTATTGCCCTGCAGCACTAGGCTTTTTTGCGAGGGCCATTTTGTAACCCCTGTCTGTTCCTGACTCTTGCCAGCTCTTACTCTAGGAAAACTGGCCAGTGCTTAGAGCATCCCACCTGGCATGTGCACACCGGAAAAGGTTCTGGATTCCACTGTGCGGGTGACCCAGGTTTCCAGCCCAGAGATTTCAGACCTCACGCATCTTGGAGCTGTGTTTGTATTTGAATCATACTGTATGAATCAGCTTTGTACTTCTGCACCCTGCCTTTGTTTTAGAAATCTCTGCCTTGGAAAACAATGCTAGGGTTATTGTGTTTCAGGGGCCAGGAGCTCGGTGCACGTACACATCTTACTGGGAAGAATTTGCTACTGAATGGTTAAAATGTTGATGGAAGGATTTTATTTTTAAATATATTTTTATTGATTTCAGAGAGGAAGGGAGTGGGAGAGAGAGATAGAAACATCAATGATGAGAGAGAATCATTGATCAGCTGCCTCCTGCACATCCCACACTGGGAATTGAGCCTGCAACCTGGGCATGTGACCTGACCGGGAATCGAACCATGACCTCTTGCTTCATAGGTTGATGCTCAACCACTGAGCCACACCGGCGGGGTGATGGAAGGATTTTTTAGTTTGTTTCTTTATTTTTCTCCCCTGTAAGAAGATAGCAGTGAAAATTTATAGGGTGAATTTTAAAAGGCTTTGGGGACACCATAAATAAAAATGCAAGCAGACTTTGCTTTATGCAGGCCACGTACTTCTGAAGAGTTGAAGTGACTTTTAAAACCATGCTGTGAACAAAACGGGAATTACCCATTGAAAGAAACTCAAATGGAAAGCCCTTTTGAAATATGAGTAATCATCTTCTTGTGTTGCAGATTCAGTTCTCATAATGTATGTTATTTATCTAAACTGAGATAGACGGTTGTTGAAATGTCAAAGATTTCTTGCTGTGATTTTAAGTCTTCTTTAGAGAGACCTTCCCAAGCTGAACTGTGAAGCCATTTCTTTTCCAGAATTCATGTTAGTTTAAAGCAACATGAGTGCACCCTTCTTCTAAATCAGCTAATTCCGTTTCCCGTGTTCATTGCTGTCTCTTTATGTTACATAGACATAGGAAAGGTGAAAAGGAATTGGGAGGGTGAGGGAGGAGAGCCCCAACTATGAACCTGTAAATCCTGCCATGTGCCCCCTCCCCACCCAGTATATTAATTTTATTGTCTGTGGCATAGTGAATTGTAATTAGGATGTAGTTATTTGGGCAGTTTAAATTCCAGTCTGAGGGTGAAGCAGTCTATTGCTGTAATGAGCTCTTTCCTCCCCTTGAGGCCCGGTCTGGGCTGCTGGCCAGCGGTTGGTGTGGGGGACAGGGGCTTTGGAATAGGGAGGGAAATGACCCTTTGTGGTGTTCAGTTGTCCCAAGAGGGTTCACCCACTTCCCTTCCCACAGATCTCCCAACAACACGAGGGAAACTTGTATTTGCCTCTTGCCAGGACTGTTACTTCTGAGTTCCTATTACTCGTTTTTATGACAAATACTGACAAGAACTTATGATTTTTATGTGGCATTTTACTAGCAACAGCTGGAAGGGAACGGTCAGCTGACTGCGTGTTTGCCACACTGTATCGTCAATGCTTGTCCTGTTGGGTCTCATGAATTATTTCATTATGGACAGAGAGAGGATAATAAAGTTATCCTTTCCCTTCTCACACACATTAAGAAAATCCCTTTAAGAGTCATGCATTTCTTGACATCTCCGTGAATCATTCCTTCACTTAAAAAAATCATTACAGTTCATTATAGTTGGCATACAATATTATACTAGTTTGAGGTGCACAACATAGAGATTTGACATTTTTATACCTTATGATGTGATCACCACAGTAGGTCTTGTAACCATGTGTCCCCATACAAAGTTACGATGTTATTGGCTACAGCTCCCATGCTGTACATTCCATCCCCGTGGCTTATTTATTTTATAACTGGAAGTTTGTACCTCTTATTCCCCTTCACCTTTTTCACCCACTCCCCACCCCCCTTTCTCTGGCAAGCATCTATTTGTTCTCTGTATCTATGAGTTTCAAACAAAACAGAACAGAAACAAACTCCTTCCACTTTTTTGTTGTTACTACATCCAGTTTGTCCCAGAGACCTGAGACCTCTCTGAGGTTACTCCTTCCCTGGGGCCTCTCCTTGCCCCTCACAGAGTCTCTTTTCCTGGTATATCTCAGTCTTCTCTGATGAAATTCTTTGTTCCCCCTGAAGTGTCCTAGTCATTTATTTACCCAGGAGAAACTCCCTAATCACCTTTTGAAGCCCCCAGACCCCAGATGTGATAGAATGTATGCAGAAATCAGAGGCAAATGCCCCTCAAATGCTCTGTGTTGTACTAACCTGTCTTGCCAGCATCCTGACTAGGAAAATACTTGTTGCATGGCTGCCAATAGCAGGATACAGTAATTTATACGCACATTGTTTAAGTTAGGGATGAAATGCCATTGACCCTTATGAGGAAGGTGGGCTTCAAAAAATCTCCCATAAAGCCCCAAGCCTGAAAACTTTCCCACAGATAGATCTGGGTGTGAGCTAGCTCTCTCTAAATAGTTTTTTAAAACTGCCTGGGGAGGAATAATACGATCACTCACTAGTTTCTCAGTGCGATGGGGCGTAGACTAAAGTACATTCAGTGAAGAATAAGAGCATCCAGGATTCTATTTTGAATGCCCTTTTTGAGCTTGTTTAGCAGGATTGTGGGGCTGATAAGAATTTATGGGTATGGGGTGAGGTCCAGTGGACACTAAAATACTCCCGAGCCTTCCTTCCATCTAGGCCTATGAGGAGGAGGCACTGAGGTCATAGTTTGCAAACTGAGGTGCTCATGCCCTTTTTATACTTATCCTTGCAGAGGGGGGACCTCAGAGGATGGACACTACTCATCCAGATCATTTTTAGATGAAAAAAATATTATTTTTTGCATTAAAACATGACTATATTTGGGTCCAAGATGTAAAATGCACATAAGCTTTAAAGATAAAAGCCTGATAAATAGCATGTTTATGGCTAGTTGCTCAAGGCTAACCCTCTACGTCTCCCAAGGCTACCTGCCTTTGCTGCTGTTAAAATTATTTGGGTAGAAAAATTTAAGACAGCGTTCTGAGGCGGGGTCAGAAAATTTTTTCTGTCAAGGGCTGGATTGTAAATGTTTTAGATTTTGTGGGCTCTGTAGTTTCTGTCACCATTAACTCTTCTACTGTAGAGTGAAAGAAACCATGGACAAGGTGTGAATGAGTGTGGATACATTTTAATAAAACTTTATTTACCAAAACAAGGGAGGGCCAGAATTGGCCTATAGGCTGTAGTTTGTTGACCCATGTTCTAAGGCAACTTCCATGGTAAGTGTATTAGACAAGCGCATCAGACACACTGGCAGTGTTCCAGGCATGACTGGCTACATGATTGGTGGGACCCAGTGCAAAATGAAAATGTAGGGTCCCTTGTTCAGAGTTTACTGAGAATTTTCAGATGGTGACAGCAGTAATCTGAAAAAAAAGATCATTATAGTTAATTATAGTTGGCATGCAATATTTTGCTAGTTTTTAGGTGCACAACAAGTGTGGTGCCCTTTGAACCCAGGCATCCGGTGTCCACAGAAACCAGCCCTGCATCGGGGCCCCAGAGATTGTGCTGGATAAGCCAGAAGTTTCCTACTCTCCTGGAACCCCCATTCTCGGTGGGAAGTTCTGTAAACTTTCTAAATATTTTGTATCAAGCACACAGCAAAGGAAAGCTTGGCTAAGTCCTCATCTTTTTGGAAAGCTTGGCTAAGTCCTCATCTTTTTGGAAATTGCCACCATTTCTGAGATGGGTGGTGTGGGGACCTAGTTGAGGCATGTAGATCAGGGAGCAATTCTGGCTAACTCAGGTCCTGACACCTCCAACCCTTCTTGGCCTGAGGGGTGTCAGGGCTGGGGAGGGGCTCAGATGGCTCAGCCTTTGCAGGGTCATTTCCTGGACCAGTTCCGATTGAACACAGCGTTCAGGAGCATCTGCCGCAGTTAGTTTCAGATTAATGCTTCTGCCACAGGCATGCCTTTCTCCATGTCCCCATGGAGCCCTGGGCGCAGGACACCATGGCTTCCCAGCCCCTCTCATGTCTGCCCTATTCATCCAAGTATGGCGTAACTTGTCAGCGTAGATCCTGCACATTCTTCCCCTATTTGTGTAAAATAAACATACAGATACCCCTATATATAAACTGAAAGCTTCCAGAAGGATATGCAAGAGACAGTGATTGTCTCTGGAAAGGGCTCTAAGCATCCGGTGTGCAAGATTTTTATTGTCGGTCCTATTATTAGATGCTTCAGTGTTTTCTATTTTAATGTAATACCTTTTTTAAAATTTATTTTTTATTGTTGACAGTATTAAAGATGTCCCCCATTACCACCCCCCTTTGACCCTTTCCACCCAGCCCCCCACCATGCCTCACCCCAGGCCTTTACCATACTGTTTGAGTCCATGGGCTATGCATATATGCATATAAATTCTTTGATGAATCTCTTCCCACTCCCTTCACCTCCCTTCCCCTGAGAGCTGTTAGTCTGTTTCATGAATCCATGTTTCTGGATTTATTTTGTTCCTCAGTTTATCTTACCTTTTAAATGATATAAAAATGACTTTATAAATATGTTGTTTTTATTGCTTCTCCAGCAAAACTCTGTTTTGTTTTTCTCTGTGTTTTATAACTTCTTAAGCTTGGGTGTGTTTGGAATTGGGATGGTAGCAGAAGGAGTCCCCTTAAAATACACACACACACACACACACACACACACACACAATTTTTTTTTCCTCTTTCTTTCTCACTAACTTGGGCTTGGGCTCTTGGCTAGAGTTCAGAACTTCTAATTGTATTTTACTTTCATATGAGAACTGAGAATAGCTGGGAAGCGGGGATGTGAGCCAACTCACTCACTTCAGTGACTCTGAAACTTTTGGTAACAGGTAAAATAATATTTCTAGTTGCTTCACAGGACTGAGCCATTCAAGTACAGATGTGTTTGTCAGGTCATCCGGGGTGGGCCTCTCCACGTTTAGTGCGCAGCTGAACATTCCAGCAAAATTGAGAAGCCACATACTAAAAAAAGTCGGGAAGGACCTGGCAAATCTGGTATCAGATCCAGATTATCACTGAATTGTTCTGCACCCAATTTCAGTGTCTGCTGCTTTTCCTCATTTTCCTTGAAAAAAAGGGAAAAAAAATCAGGTTTCATCCTGCAGCTGAAGCTATAAGAGGACTGAAAAAAAATGTTTCTTCAATGAGAAGTGTGAGAATCTCATCAGGTGACTGAACATTCTGTCAGAAGAGGCCTCTCTGTCATGTGACACACGGAGCATTTCACACAGGTTTTCACGAAGCCTTGGCTTGCTCGCATCTAGAAGATGTGGGACCAGGTGTGACGTGGCAGGGAGTGGGGAGGTGGTGCGGTGGACACCCCTGGCCCTGTGTGTAAGGTGCGTGACCTGGACACGTGGCTCCTCCCTCTCCTCATCAGGCCTACTTCCTGGGGTCACCTGAGGATTGAATGAGAGAATCCAGTTCAAGCCTTTTGCACGGGGGGGCCTGGAATTCATTCCATAAATGATAGCTAGGCTATATTTTAAAGAAATAGGAAAAAGCTAATAAACCACTTAAAAATTGGTGCATATGACTTATTTTCCGCCCCCCCCCCCCCCAGGAATTCATTTGAACAGATAAAATAAAGACACAAAGTATCATAGACTGCATATATTGGGGAGGTGGGAGAAGGTAAGGGTTATCCTAACATCCCATTTTTTCTAAATGTGATTCAAAACTCCATGTGGGCATAGAACGTTTTTCTTTTATTCCTTAAATAAGCACGTACCCTCAATTTCTTTACTAAGAAGTCAGTTCCTCAATTCTAAGTGTGCTGTGTATGAATTCTACCTTTCAGAGTCCATTTGGCCTCATGGTTTTAATACCTGAAGAATTCAAATGATGTAGTCTACATCAGCAAGCTTTGGGAGGCTTGACTCTATACCAAGGCAACCTGAACTTAGAAAGAGTACATGGGTGTGCCACCTCGCACCCCTTAACACATTTTGCTCATAGCTGTAGGTATCGCTATCAAGGCACGAAGGCCCTGGCATCTAGTTTTTCTCGAGTGCTGGATTGGCTGCAGTAGGAAGAAAATGAAAGTTCTTAATAAACATCTCAGTGGTCATTACCATGCAGGGTGCTGAGTTCAGCATATTTAAGCATATTTAGCCTATTTAAGCACAGCCTCTGGAACAATTTTTCCTGATCACACACACACACAATTCACATTAAGATCAAATAAGCATCACTGTGAAATATGAATAGGGTCCCAAGTTATTAATGTTTCATTCAGCTTCAAAGTCATATTGAAAATTGCCTGGAACTTTTGCCTCCTTTTCCGGTATCTTTAATTTCCTTGAAAGATTTGAAACAGAACCAAAGGCCAGTCTGCCTCTCAAAAGACTCGAGGAGAAAAATCTAATTAGAGGCATATTTTCTACTAGACAAAATTAACCAACTAAGAAGTATCCTTGATATAATCTAAGTTGATTACTCTGTCCAGAGGAAATGATAAGTGGAGGAACAGTACGTGAATCACTCTTCAGGCTGTTTTTTTTTTTTTTTCTTCTTCCCCACTTGTTAATCCTCATGTTCTTAACTGTGGAGGTTATCAGAAAAGAAAACCCCGCAAGCCTGAGGTCTGTTTCCTGATTACAAGAAGTGGTGCTGTTGGGAAGAAATTTCTCACATGCATAGCAAACCTAGCCGGGTGCGGGGGTGGGAATTAAGCTCTGAAGCGTGTTGTTTGGATTACAGAATTGCTTCAGGGACTCTGTGGAGGAGGCCATGGGAGGGCTCCGGAGGGACGGGCATGGGGCTGAGCCCCGAAGGGCAGGCCGCCCTGCCTTCAGCTTTTCAGAAAAGAGTGTGGGTGTGTATGTATGCATGTGTGAGGGGGAAGGATTGATATGTAGACTATAAAGAAAGGTGATTTCAAGGAAATGTAGATCTCGAAAAAGAGAGCCTGCTGAGTCTACCACAAGGAGCAGGCCACCTTCTCCTCTAACCCTGCCTTCCTGTCAATCCCATTGCGGGATGATTCCTCCAGCATATTCGGGCAATGGCATTTCTCACAGGTGGACTCTAGGAACTAAAAAGAAAAACCTTTAAAAATGTTAGAGTTACAACATAAATATTAGTACCATCCTTATGCATTTGGGGAAATGAGTCAAAAGTAGTTGGAGCATTGTCCAAAGTCAGGAGGAACCTCCCTTCCCTCCACCACAGGGTTTCAGAGGTGACTTGTTTGCTTAGCCACGGGGCAGTTTTGCTGAAGTTGCAGGTGTACGTGTGTGTGTGTGTGTGTGTGTGTGTGTGCATTTTGTCTCTGAGTGGGTTAGTTCCCTTGTGCTTTTCTGAAAAACCATCTGCTACCCTGTATGCCTGTTTGCCCTGAGCTTTCTTCCTCCAACACTAACGTCTGTTCTGAGAGGGGAAGCTTCTTTGAATAGCAGCTTAAGGCAAACGTCGCTAGAAAGACAGATGAGCACGATGCTTGGAAGGATTGCTGTACTGGAAGGTGAGAGGATCCAGGTCCTTCACCCAGTGATGCTCATAGCTGTGACCTTCACAAGGTCACCCAACATCCTAGCACATGCTCTCAGCTGTCACACTAGGAGAGCTTGGGCCTAAGATATAATCTTAAACATTCTTTCTGGCTCTCATACCCTGTTATCAGCAATAAGAAAATCATAAGCCTCTTCAATCCTAATATAGATTAGTATCAGAATGAGAAGCAGGGCTGGCCTGGGGCTGAATGGTTGATCTGCGTGTCCTCGTGTTACTGTTGATCAAGAGCTGGGCTCATCCTAGATGTAGCTTGCAGGTGGGGCTCTTGTGTCCGAAGCTGGCATGAAGGGACAATGGCCACACCAGTGGAAAGTGCATGTAACTATGTATGGAGCCTTGCATTGCTCACCCACCTATTTGTGTGTCTAGGCACGGACTGGATTGAGTGAAGTTTGGCTTCAATCAGGTTCAGTGCAGAGGCAGCGCAGCATTATAATTCTGCTGTGGGTACACATTTACTAAATGCCTACTGTGTTCTGCACCCAGAATGGAGATTATTAAGAGACATAGAGGAAACAAAAATGATTATGCTTCTGATCCCACAGGGAGGAAAACTTATATAAATGGAGCAGCTGGTATTCTACCCTCCACTGTGGGTTTCTTTCACGAATGTTGAAAACAAAAATGCGGTCAAGAAAGGTTAGGGTACACGAGGAGTGTGAATTTTGAGAGAGGTTCTCAAAATGTTACAGACTTGGTTTGGTGAGGAGCCTGTTTCACACATGGGCGAGGAAGAAGGGGCTGGGAAGTGAGATGGGTCTGCAAGCGGATTAGCATGGCTGCATATGGGACTGAATTTGGAAAAAACTCTCTCTCTCTCTCTCTCTCTCTCTCTCTCTCTCTCTCTCTCTCTTTCACACACACACACACACACACACACACACACACACACACTCCCCATCAGGAAAGTCTGGTATTTTTGTTTTCTGTTCAGTCATCATTTCATAGATACGGACTATGAGCATTGTGGCAGACCTACTGGGACAAACATCTAAAATAAAACTCTATTTTGTTGCTTTTTTTCCAGATAATAGGAGCACACTGCACATGTATAGATTGGATTGACTTGAAGTTTCAGAGTGAAATGTAGTTTTATGTTAATTTTTTATTATATCACATAAGTTGAACAATCACACTCATATCTCAGAAAAACTTGAACCTATCATTGCTTCTGGTCATTTTTTATACTTTTTTAATTGAGATGAGCCTATTGATCCTGAGCTTAGGACAATATCAAATTGCTGTAAAATGTCCTTCTTTTTTTTTGAGATGTAATTGACATATAACAATATATTACTTTCAGATATACAGCATAATGATTCAATATATGGGTATATATAGTGACATGAGCACCACAGTAAGTCTAGTTAACATCCATGGTCATTTTCTAAGAAAAGTCAGGCAATAAATATTTATTTGTTAAGCAGCTTAACATCATTGCCTATGTTAACGCAAGAAAAAAACACATTCAAACCTGTAAAGATTTTTTGTGAGTTTATATAAACCAAACTGTTGATAATTATCTCAACATATTGGGATAATGCTCCAGAGAATGGCAGTTTTTTACCTTGTCTTATACATTACAATCAAAGGAGGGGACGTAAGTGGGTTACATGAAATTTATTGGTGATAGATTAGGGAGGTGGGAGAAATCAAAGTGGGGAAACCTCTGGGATTGGAAAAAAAGTAAAATGTAGACACATACTTCTTTTACTTAGCTAGGTACAGGGTAGTTAATAGTCAACAATTAAACATAACAATAACAATGGTCTCTACAGGGTGGTGCCTCTGCTTTGAGGGGTCCAGAAAAAGGGAAATTACTTTAACATTCCAATGATATGTTATCGTAGATGCAAAAAGACAATAGGCTCAGTTAAGGTAAGGACTGACCGTTGTCAGGGAAGATACCTGCTTAGGAGTGACTACTCACCATAAACTGCTTTTAGTTAAGGTTTTAATTTCAGACCATCTTTTGTGGTTACTTTAGGTCTTTGAGTTTACAAAACTGCCATGCAGGCCTTCCCTGACCTAGTCAGGTTAGCATGTGGTCTTTTTTTCCATCCACAGCCGTTAAAATTCAAACCATTAAGCTTATTTAAGAATCAAACATTTTAAAACTTAATGGACAGAATGCAAAAACTTCAACCAAGACTTCTATGTAAAGCATAAGGAAAAGGCATTTATCCTGTCTCAGTTGCAAGACAAGTAATTTTCAATCTGAGAAAAAAACAACAACCACCTTTCTAAAAGTGACTTTCTTTGAAATCATGGGCTTGTCTGATTAACTGATGTGTATCCATATTTATTAGTAAAATCAATATCAAAAGTGCCTCACATCATAATAGAAAGTAATTTTTGGAGCAGAGCAACTAGCTTAGCAAACATGTGCTGATAAAATTTGCATTGTTGCAATCTCTGCTCCCCATAAGTCAGCAGCAGGGCCAACTCATCGATACTTTAAAGACCACATTAAATCTTTCTAACAAGAGCTACATTAAGACTTTAAAAAAACCCCAACACCTTCTAAACCCCATTTTCCTGAGTTCCTTTTTAGAAGTAGTGAATATAATTGTATTTTATTAGTAAGAGTTCAAAGGACAGAATATTTAAGATAACTACCTTTGCATAATCATTATATTTTTAGCAAGTATTTACAACATGAGTGCTCTATAATATACTTCCAATTTACAGTTATATTCTGTACTAGAATCTTAACTGTGGAAGCTAAAAATTTTGGACTTTGATCAAAAGTGATAAAAAAAAGAAGACACAGCATTCTTTTTTTTTTTTTTGTTAACTGTGAAATAAGATAATCACAAACAGAGTAGGACTTCCTTTTCTTTACAAAGCATCTTTTCTTATTTCCTAGTTTTCTTGAGAAATCATTAACCAGAACATCTTGGGGTGGTATTTTTTTTGTAGCATCTTCAAAAGATGTATAATTAAATACCAGCATTACTGGCAACTGCCATAAGTGTTTATGGGTGCCAATGACTGTAGTTTATTCTGTAGCTACACATTGCTACAATTAGGTTAGATTTCTGAATTTTTAAAATAACAATTTAAAATGTTGGGCATGGGAAAGAGGTGAGAAAATAGAGTGCTTTTCTTACATTGCCTGTTTTTCTGTGGGGTGATGTAAAGAATGGTTATTTCCAGCAAAAGTGACCCCAAACTGTCTGTTCCATTCTCCCTTACAAAATTCATACTATTTTCCAGATCTAATGAAAGAAGAAACAAATGTTCAAGATTGAAGACATTAAGTTCATCTTCAGCCCCGTCTGCACGTGGCTGATTGCTCTGTACTGGGTGTGGTCTGGGGCTGGCTCCCTGTGTGACTTCTGTATAGGGAGCTGGAGGCCACCAGGTGGAGAACAGATGCCCTCTTGGCAATGCATGTTTATTTCACTGCCCGCCCTTACTCCCATAACATTTTAACTGTAGAAAAAGGCCCGTGAAGGAATCATATAATGAGATTTGCAGGAGGCCAGGTTCCCTATCAAGTATTTAGCCCTGGAGTTACTTTAATGGAAATTAGATTAGTATCAAACTATTTTTCCATAACTGAACCTTAAATCCATGACAGTTAAATAATGTCACCTCCAAAGAAGCAGATGATTCTTATAGTTTTCTGGGACATAAAACCCCTTTGGGAATCTGCTAAGTGTTCTGGATCTTCTCCTTAAAGCAATGCTCATGAATCCAAATTTTGGCATATACTTTCTGGAAGTCTACTGACATCCCCTTTCCCTTCCAGATTATCCTAGACTTGAGCATTTCTTGTAAAGCTGTAGAATCCTACCTGAATTCAATACCTACCCCTGCCACCAATAGCTTGCTAACACTGGGAAAGTCTTCTAAATGTCAACAACATATTTTTTTTTTATTCAGTATCGGTACATCACCTAGGTATGTGGGGTAAACAATATAATGCATGTAAATGTGCTCAACATTGTGCCTGTCATGCAGAAGGTCATTTTTATTGATAAATATAATTGTCATGTGGAATATCATGTTCAGATTAGTTGAGCAGCAGATTTGAGTCTTCCTGGAGGAAAGTCTCCCGGAGAGGTTAGGTGATGATCAGAAGATTTCTTGGGAGAGCTTAGGACCAGAGTTAGTGAGAGTTAGTGGGCCAACGATAGTGCCTTTACAGTTTGCTAACTCATTGCTGTTGCATCTACCTCCACGTCAGGTAAACAGTTAACAGTAGATACTCTTAGAAGCAGGTAAGACACCTTTTCCCTCTAGAGATGTGTTCACAAATTCTTTCAAATTGTCTTTTATTTTCAAGGACTCTAAACAACCCCTTTTGTTAATAGCAATTTCCTCAGACAGGCCACTGTAGGGTAGATCCTGGAGCCATTTTCTGGTTGTCATTGTAGCCATATCATACTGTGACCATGCCATGGTTATGTTGCTTCGACCACGTCTTCTACAGAGGGCTAATGTCACTGCCTATGGACTTTTTAAATTTCCAAGGTATAGGGATTACCTGTAGTCTTTTATGAGCAATCAATAGTATTGTTGACTCTATGTGTCTATTTATCACAGATTTAAAAAGTTTGAGTAGTGTAACCAGCAGTTACACTGTGTGCATATGAAGACTGCCTTTGATTGGTGGGAAGGACTGATGCATGGATGTTGGGAAGACCTCAGGTTGTAGAGTCAGACAGATCTGTGTTGGAATCCCTCTCAGCCATTTCCTAGCCTTTGAGCTTAGTCACTGTCATGGGTGTTCTGGGACATCTTCATGGCCTCATATGAACATCAACTATTTGTTCCTTGCCGATGGTTATTATGATTATGATGCTACTCTTAGCAATATTGTGTCTTCATGACCTGGAACACTGGCTTTGCTCAAAAAGGGCCATCTGATCTCTTGATTTGTTTTTGACAAGTGACCAGCTGAAGTAGTTTTTTTCAAATGTGTGGGAATGGAAGAAAAAATCACCCACTATTTTTCATAGATGTTTATTGTTGAATATATTATATTACATTGCATTCCTAATTTAACCAATGAACCTAACTGATGACAAAATTCATTCTGGTAGTTCTATGTGTTCTATAGAATGTGGAGTAATGTATACAGAAGAATGATTTATGTGCTTGGATTATGCTGCGGAATTTAAAGCATTAGTTTTCTTAGGAAACTAGGACCCATCGTGCATTTTAGGTTGGTTAGTACCACAGTCCACAGGCATCTAAGGTTGTTTTATATACTTAGGAGGGACAATGATTATTATCTGAGAGTTGGGTCAGACCCTAAGGAATCATTACTTGGGTCTGTAAAGAATTAATTAACACAGTCTCTCTGCTTTCCTTGGATTGCATCCAAAATCAACCCTGGGTGGTAATTCTCAGAATTAGCTCCTCCAAACTCTTCCTCCCAAAGGAAATGTGTCACAAACACTGAGCCCATGACTAAAACTTACCAAGCAAGAAGAACCAATGGCAGTCCTTAGTTTCATAGTTAAAGATACTGTAAGGTTTTCCAGTGAGGTTTATAGAACATTGATATTTACTTTTAGAATCAATGGTATTGTTTTACTAACTCTGTCCACCCTAAAACTAAAGTAAAAAACTAAATCTCATTTATTTAAAGTAAATATTGGGTTTTTGTTATTACTGTCAGCCTGAGATCTCCTGTACAGTCTTGGAATGCTTGCATTTTGCTTTGGTCAAAAGACAAGCATATTTGAGATCCAGATCTCCTCCTGACTCAGCAGCTTACCAGCCATGCATCTGTGGGCAGGGCCTTTTCCTCTAGAACTGACTTTTCATTAAATCATATCATATCCACAATTCTCTTCAGTTTTAGCATTCGGCAAAGTGTCTTGTCTATTATATTGGTAATTTCAAGGTACACACATATTTAAAACATAGCTCTCCACTTTAGATCCATATAGCTCTTTTCCAAATTCTAAACCAAAAAACACCCACGACTGATTTTCAGTGATATACAGGAAACCCAGTGGACTAGTTAATAGCCCAGACTTGGGAAGAGTCCTGGTCAAAGATGTAAAGGCATCTTGATGTTAGAAGGTGTTCTATTACATCATTCTCAGTATTGTTTAGAGAAGCATTATTGTGAAAAGTTCTGTTAAGCCCTTGGTGCTGACGGGACCAGTTATTAACTCATTCTGGAGTTCTGCAGCTGGTGGACACTGCCGCTGTCCTGCCACTCAAATGGCATCTGGAAAAATCATAAAGGAAACATCAAGAGATGGATGGTGAGAAAGGCTTGGGTTCTCATTCTGAACCTATTGGTTTAAAAATGAAAACAAGTTTTTCCAGGAAAAAAACAGTGACATGGCGAACCCTGATGGATGGCATTAAGGAAACTCTTAAATTTTGTACTTACCTAAAGTTTCAGGTGTCCTTAGAAACTTGTTTTCTGCTTATGATTCCATGGTAATTCTCCTAATTCAGGTGCATACTAGACCAACAGCCCAGTCTCCTTGGTTGTCAAAATTATTCCCTTAGATTGTTATATTATTTATTGTTTATTGTCTCGATCTCATTTTCTGGGAGGAGATAATGTTGAATGCATTGGAATAACAGATATTTGGTAGCCAGTTGAAGTTAAATGTTTAGTGCTTGTGGCAATTACATCATGATTGTTAGTCTTATCAGTAAATGGACTCAGGGAGATTTTCGTTGACTATGCTATGTGATGAGTCATTGCATTTCTTTTACTATAACATTTATAGAAAAAT
Organism: Myotis yumanensis; assembly: GCF_028538775.1. Lineage (NCBI taxonomy): Eukaryota > Metazoa > Chordata > Mammalia > Chiroptera > Vespertilionidae > Myotis > Myotis yumanensis. The sequence continues at coordinate 25,494,334 of NW_027223759.1, read as the reverse complement.
TCATTGTGTTCTCATGTTGCTTTTAGTGTGTTGTTTTAGACTTATCCACCAAAAATTGACACCAAATATACTTGTATGCTGAGAGTATATCAACAATTCTCAGAAGAGATTAATTTATCTTCTCTTCTGCATGCAAAGTTCTGCCATTAAAATGTGAGGCAATGATGGATTTAGACATAATTTGAAACCATAACATTATTCTAAACATTAATCTTCTCGATTCTCACAGTTCTATTGTAAGTTAACTAAATAATTACATTTTACACATTACATTTTCTTTTTTGTATTATGAAACTGCCATGGAGTAAATGACTGCTTCATCTTCACACAAGTGCTGATTTTCCATAGTAATTCATTTGCCATGAATTGAGTGAGGGCCTCCTATATGTCAGTTGGTGTTCTGGAAGCTTGGGATACATCAATGAACAGAAGGGAAAATCATTGCCCTTAGGAACCATACATTGTAGAATGTGGAATAATGACAATAAAATAAAAAATTCATAAAATAGTAAGTCATAAATACTGTGAAAGATAATAGAGTGGGTCAGAGGATGAGGAGTGTTGGGGAAGGGTGGTGATGGTGGTCCATGTTATATATGGTGGTCAGGGTAGGCCTTACTGGGAGGTAGATTTGTGAACAGACTTGATGGCGGTGAGGGAGGAAACCATACAGATATCTTGGGAAGAGAGTGCTGAGTGGAGGGCACAGCTGGTGCAAAAGCCCTTGGGTAGGCTGTGCCAGTGGGGCTGGGATAGGGTGAGTGAGGGGAAGAATAGATGATGATGTCAGAGTTAGGGAGGAGTACTTTGAGTGGGGCCTTGTAGGTCATGGTAAGGACTTGACTCTTCCTTGGGGAGGTTTTGAGCAGGGAATGACCTGCTCTGACATACAGTAAATCTGATTGCCTTATTAAGAACAATGCTAATAGAACAATGGATGAGGTAATTGTTACGGTTTTCCTAATGCATTCTCCTAAAAACTTCACCAATCTGTCAAAAAACTTTTTTAAAATATATTTTTATTGATTTCAGAGAGGAAGGGAGGGGAAGAGAGAGATAGAAACATCAATGATGAGATAGAATTATTGATTGGCTGCCTCCTGCACACCCCCTACTAGTGATGGGGCATGTGCCCTTGACCAGAATCAAACCCAGGACCCTTTAGTCTGCAGGCTGATGCTCTATCTACTGGGCCAAACCAGCTAGGGCCAACCTGTCAAAATGTAGGGAAAATGAAATGAAATTAAATTTCTAAGGAGATTTATTTGCATTGTTTTCTAGTGCACTAGTCTAGTACGTTCAGGTTGATTTGCCATCACAGTATCAAAATGTAGGGATTGTTTAGATTTGCCTTAATGAAAAGATGAATCATTTAAAATTAGAAATTCTATCTTTTTCAGCTTTTGGATGTAAAATAATAATTAATAATAATAATAATAATCCCCCCTTTTGTGTAGCATTAGATTAAATTCCTGTTAATTAGAAGGGGGCTACACAGGGCAGAGCAGAGGCAGTACTTCCATCCAGGCTCCCAGGCCCTCAGGGGTAGTGCTGGCTCCCAGCTGCCAGGGACACCATCAGAGCGAGCTGGGTTCTCAGAATCCTTGCAGTTCAGTCCAACTGTGGCTCCTCCTGTGTTCTGGGGTCTTACTTTGCCATTTGGAAGAATTTATGTTAACTATTTTTCACTTCTGATTAAGAAAATGCTTACAAATACTGGGCTATTTCTTGAACTGATCCCAATATCAATAAAGCTGCATTTTCTTGGGCGGGGTGCATTGGGATATGGGGAGGGGGTGTTTGGCAGAGTCCCTGTTCCAGCATCCCTAGTAATGGCTCTGCCTCTAGCTGTCCAGCATAAGTTCTGAAAAAACATTATAACTCAATCATATATACTACCTTGGTAACCAGAAAGCCCAGTTTTTCCCTTCCTGTGTTAGAGTGTTCTCTATTGCCTTAGCAATCTTTACAATTTATAAAATTATAATAATACATAATTATTATAGAAAATTTGGGGGGAAAAACAGAAATGTAAATAAAGAGAAAAATAAGTCTCCTGAAGCCATGCCTTGAGAGAACCATTGCAGTGTTGTTTATACTATTACTTTTTTCTTCTAATATTATAAAAAAGTGAACATGAGCAATATCTCAAATGATTGGGGCTCAAAAAAGAATGTTTACAATCTTTTTTTTAAAAAAAAATACATTTTATTGATTTTTTACAGAGAGGAAGGGAGAGGGATTGGGAGCAAGAAACATCGATCAGCTGCCTCCTGCACGCCCCCTACTGGGAATGTGCCCACAGCCAAGGTACATGCCCTTGACTGGAATCGAACCTGGAACCCTTGAGTCCGCAGGCCGATGCTCTATCCACTGAGCCAAACAGGTTAGGGCAAGAATGTTTACAATCTTAATCACGTACATATAAAGAATTTACATATATTCCTGCATTGGCTGATGTGTTCAGTGGTTAGAGTGTAGGCCCAAGCACTGAAGGTCATAGGTTTTTTTTCCCAGTAAAGGGAACATACCTGGGTTTCGGTTTGCTCCCCACCCCTAGTCTGGGTGAGGGCCAGAGGCAACCAGTCGATGTCTATCTCTCACCTCTCTCTCTCTCTCTCTCTCTCTCTCTCTCTCTCTCTCTCCCTGTCCACTTTCTCTGAAAAAGACAATGGGAAAAAAAATATCCTCAGGTGAGGATTAACACACAAAAAGAATTTACATATATTCTAAATATAAATTCTTAAAGTATAAAGTTACCTTCTAAAAGTAAGAAGAATAAAAGGGAGAATCTAAAATTATGTAAAATTGTATATAGCAAAAATGATATAAAGCAGAGCTAAATGACATAAAATAATTTCAAAATAATCAGGTAAATTATATAAAAGACATAACTGAAATGATATAAAAATAATCTTTTCTTCATATCAAACACTGAGATGTGACCATGAATTTCACAGGCATGCATTTCACATTTACTGGCGTGAATACCGGGAGGGGTTTGGCAGTAACAATAATGAAAGCCTGTGGTCATTTGCTCAGTTGGAACCTGTCTGGTTTCTTTTTAACTTGGCAGGCATGCTGCTACAGAGTTATGCAGTTTTTCTAATGTTTGTGTTTAAGTCTGTCCTTATTTTTATTTTTCTAAAAGTTGAAAGCTTCACATTCTATCTCTCTCTCTCCTCTTTGTAATTTGGAAAACCTTTACTTAGTACAGTTCCAACTTTTCTGTAACATTTGTGATTCTGTACTTGAGCAATAAATGTTGTTAGAAATAGAGGTTTCTGGTATAGTTAGACTAGTGAAGGCCCAGAAAGTATTCAAGTTTAACCTCAAAATCATTATTTGCAAAAGCCCTGACAAAAATTATAACTAAATTATGTATACTACTTGGGTAAAATGAATAAACCAGAAGACGGGGAGTGGGGTGTGAAACCTCAACTCACTGAAACCTCAAAGCAAAACAGTTGCAGATCAGCATGTGGGAAACCAAAACACATTTTTGCAGAAGTATAAGAAGTTAGATATAGCTCTGAACCACAATGAGGCATTAGCATATATCTGTTCATTTAGAATGGTATTGGATACACATCTGAAGTATCTGATTAATCATTTACCTTGCAGAATACATTCCGAGACTAAATTATTTTGTTTTGACATCAGAAGTTTAGCATGGTAAAGACTTTCTGCTACAATCTTCAGAAATATCTCTGGAAGTTGTCCATAAATACATATTAAAGAAGTAGCAGTCACTATTTCCTTCCTAAACCCACCAACAGGTTTCCAAGGCCCCTATTCCACACTGGCTTTTCTTTCTTTCTTTTTAAAAAAAATATATTTTATTGTTTTTTTTACAGAGAGGAAGGGAGAGGGATAGAGAGCCAGAAACATTGATGAGAGAGAAACATCAATCAGCTGCCTCCTGCACACTCCCTACTGGGTATGTGCCCGCAACCAAGGTATATGCCCTTGACCGGAATTGAACCTGGGACCCTTGAGTCCGCAGGCCGACTGTCTATCCATTGAGCCAAACCGGTTAGGGCCCACGCTGGCCTTTCTGGGTTGAGCCATTCAGGGGCATGTTCTTTCTGAACTTGTTTCTCTCTGAATGTTTTCTCACAGGTTCTTTCCACTTGACTAAAAGTATTTACAGATGAATTTCAAGCACATATAATTTCAGCAGATAGTTTAAGGTGGATTTCAACTAATTAGAACTGGGCTTCTCATTTCATACAGCACTGTTGCAAAGTTAAGTCTTTTCTCAAGATTTCATATTCAAGATGGGCATACCAACACAATATGCAGATTCACCATTAATATCCTTACTTTCAAAACTCCCCTTCCTCTCATTTGATTAAGAAGATCTTGGTCTTTTTTATTCTCCCATAATCAGTGACCTGGAAAACTGGAAGACAGAAAATGATGGCCTTGGCAGAGCTGGCCTGTCCCCTTGAGGGTGCATTGTGAGGTTAATTAGCTGTTACACTGCCACGTTGGCAGCATGGCTCTGCAGGAGGATCTGTGATGTGTGCCCAGCCACTGCTGATGGCTGTCTTGTCATGTCAGAGCCATGGGAGGGACTTAAATTTAAGAGTGTGAACCCAGGCATCAATAGGGAAGTTCTCCATGTTTAGCTCTACCTGACTGTGATCACAACTTATTATTATCCTATATAATAAAAGCCTAATAAGTTAAGTGTCTGGTCGACCAGTCGGTCGTTCAACCAATCAAAGTGTAATATGCTAATGACATGCTAAGGCTGCTCAACCACTTGCTATGATGTGCATTGACCACCAGGGGGAAGACATTCTGATTGGTAGGTTAGCTTGCTGCTGGGGTCCAGCCAATGGGAACTGAGCAAGATGGGCCAGACACGCCCCCCTTCCGCAGTCCCTCCTTGGCTGGCTAACCTCCCGAGTCCCTCCACAGCCTGATCATGCACCGGTGGGGTCCCTCGGCCTGGCCTGCACCCTTTTGCAATCCAGAACCCCTTGGGGGATGTCGGAGAGCCGGTTTTGGCCCGATCCTGCAGGCCAGGCCGAGGGACCCCACTGGTGCACGAATTCGTGCACCGGGCCTCTAGTTATTATTAAAGGACCATTGTTCATCCTCTGGGAAAGAGAGATGCAGTGCAGGGTGGAACATAATTCAATGTTCTACTGAAGTTCGAATAAGGACATCCTTGCACCCCACATTTGTGCTCTTCACTCCGCCTTGCACAGGTCAGGGAAATTGTACTCATTCTCTTTTGGAGCCGATGCTTCCATCTTCCTGGTTCTTCTCTCTTGTAGTTACTTCAGATTTCCCACATGGTCTTCTAGAGTCAGACATGCAGAGGGAACAAGTGTCCTGTTAAAGTTGTTTAAGAACTACTATGTCTTTAATACAGTCCACATATTGCCCAAGAATGTAATTTCTAATTATGGCATTATTTTTTAAAGGTAGGATTCATTACTAGGAATCAAAAAGGCAACAGACCCTTAATAATTTTACATTACATTCTATAAGAAAATACGTTTAGATGTCCTTATGTTGAAAAACTGTCAAGTGTTTAAAACGACCTAGTAAATAATCACTATTAATTTTTTTTTACACTGTTAAACTAAGATTAACTGGGACCTTTTATATAAACATTGCTGATTACAAGGTTTAGTATTGAAAATGGTTCATTATTGGAAAATACTGAGATTCCCCCCAATCTACACAGTATTATATATTTTTCCTGGGATATTTTGAAATGCTCTCTTTTAATTAATTCAGAACTTAAAAAGAATTGACAAGCAACCCAGGACAAACTAACCTTTCTCACCAAGTTGGACAAATTTGCTTTATGGAGGTAATGGGAAGGGATAAAATGTTTGACTGTTCTTCACGAGAAGCACTGTAGGGCCTGGATCCTACACCCAATTTTACTCACTTCCTTTGTGGTCCTAATGAGTCATTTCCTGTCTTGGTGCCTCAGTGTTCCCATTTAAGAATATGGGATTGGAACCAATAATTTAGGATGTTCCTCCAGCTTCACTCTATTCTAAGCCTCTGTTGGAGGACAGACTCTACATTTCAGAGAACTCTAAATTGATCTGATAAAGTATTCAAACCTGTTGCCACCACCATGACTGCTTTCTTTCCTTTCATTTACCTCCTAGTCCTCCTGGGATCTTTGACTCAGAAAATTTGCCACCACACTTGGGCATTATTCTTGACTCTTCTTTCCTTCTCACACCCACAGCTCACCAAGTCCCATTGGTTCTACTGGAATAGATTAGAATCCCTCCACTTCTCTCAGTCCTCACTGCTACATGCGGATGGAAGCCACTATAGTCATCATTTACATGTACCACCCCCTTCTAATGCTTCTTCAGTCCCATCACCCTTAGCCCAAAGTCCAAACTCCTTACTGTAGCTTATAAGACCATCCTTATATTTGCATCTGCCATTTCTCCTCACTCTTCCTCTCCAGTCAACCAGCCATATGTGCTTTTCTCATTTCTTTGAAGACACCGTATCCTTTCTCTCCTGACTTTCTTATCTACAGTTTCCTTGGCCTGATCATTCTTTTTTTTTTTTTTTAATACGAATTTTTATTTTTACTGTATTATTATTTTTTTATATTTTTATTGATTTCAGAGGGGAAGGGAGAGGGAAAGAGAGATAGAAACATCAATGATGAGAGAGAATCATTGATCAGCTTCCTCCTGCACATCCCCCACTGGGATTGAGCCCAAAACCTGGACCTGTGCCCTTGACAGGAATTGAGCCCAGGACAGCGGTTCTCAACCTGTGGGTTGCCAACAATGAAAATACATCCTGCATATCAGATATTTACATTACGATTCATAACAGTAGCAAAATTACAGTTATGAAGTAGCAAGGAAAATAATTTTATGGTTGGGGGTCACCACAACATGAGGAACTGTATTAAAGGGTTGCGGCATTAGGAAGGTTGAGAACCACTGACCCGGGACCTTTCAGTTTGCAGGCCAATGCTCCATCCACTGAGCCAAACCGGCCAGGGCTGGCCTGATCATTCTTATTTAGCCCTACCTTCCCTTTTCTCTATTCATTTCCATTTGGCTAATCCTCTTGATCTTTCAAATCTTATCTTGAAAGTGACTTCCTTGATAAATTTAGACAAGATTATTTAATTTTCCCATAGCTGCTTGTGCTACTTCTGCTTTAACACAGCATACTTGGATGTAATTCTACGTTTAATTGTCCATCTCCCTCTGCTAGGATGTGTGTTCCATGAGGATAAGAACTTGCCTGTCCTGTTCTTGGTGGTGTCCTCATCTCTTGGCACAGTGCCTGGTACATGGTAGACATTCAAATACTGGCTAAATGAATACATGAAATAAATAAGGAAAGACAGGAAGAAAGGTAAAACTGAATACATTTTCAGTAAGAAAGAAAGTGTAGCAGGCAGCAACTATACCTTCTTCCTCTCTTTTCCTGCCATACTTCTCCTTACCTCCCACCCCAGGGACTCTCCTACCAATACAGGGCCTGTTGAAGTTATTTTATAATTTCAAAGGAAGTAATGGCTCTTCCTCTCCATAGCATTATACACCCTTGGTAGAGATATCCAATCCATTTTTTTTCTAAGTTCAAGTTCCTCATTGCACTTATTTGTATAAGAGAGACAAGGGCCCACGTTTGATCTAGTTCAACTACATAGAAGGCTTCAGATTATTTTTCACTGCTAGCAAAAAATTGCTAGTCCAGTAAACTTTGCTTAAAGCTTTTTTCACCCATCTTGTTGTCACTGCTATTATATATTTAATAGTAGTGACCCAGACTGATTCAGTGCTAATGTCATTATTACCTTTAGTTGAATATTTCTTCTATCTTAATCTCTGTAAGCACAGGCCTTTTGTTCCTTTTTGCTCATTTAAAAAATTGGCACAGAAACTCTTAGTATTGGATAGGGTGGGGAGATCTTCCAGAAATACTCTCTAGCCACTGTGGAAAACAGTATGATGGCTTCTCAAAAAATTAAGAATAGAGACACCATATGATCCAGCAACCCTTCTTCTGGATATCTATCCGAATAATTTGAAAACATATATTCACAAAGATATATGCACCTCTATGTTCATTGCAGCATTATTCACAGTGGGCAAAACTTGGAGACAACCAACGCGTCCTTTGCTAGATGATTGGATAAAGAAGATGTGGTGTGTGTGTGTGTGTGTGTGTGTGTGTGTGTGCGCACACACACAAAATGGAATACTACTCAGCCATAAGAAAAGATGAAATACTGCCATTTGCAACAACATGGATGGATCCACTGAATAAATCTCATGCTAATAAGTCAGATGGAAAAAGTCAAGAACCATATGATTTCACTCATATATGGGATATAAGATTGAAAGCAACAAATGAAAAGACAAGAAAAACAAACAAAAACTCAGGCACAGACAGCAGTATGGTGATTACTAGAGGGAAGAGGGGTGGAGGGATAGTAAAGAACTTCAAATATATGGTGACAGAAGATTTGATTTCAGACGGTGGACCCACAATGCAATACACAGATGATGTATCACGGAAGTATGTACTTGAAATTTATATAATCTTAATAACTAATGTCACTCCAATGAATTTAACCAGTTAACTGCCACGATATTTTGAATGTAATTAAAAAAGTTTCTCCACTTGCATCTATAGACGCTTATGGCAGTTAATTGGCTAAATAAAAAAATAATACCTTCTAGTTGTAACGATTGTTCAATATCATATTGACTTTAAAGGTGGGTGAAGCCAGTCTAGTTGGTGCCCAAGTCTGTCTTTGCTCCTCCTTAGAGAGGCAATGTAGCATAGTCAAAGAGCAGGCTCTAGAACCAAAGCCTGTATCTGGAACCTTCTAGCTGATTGACCCGGAGCAAAGTACTTAACTGTCTTTGGCTCCAGTTTCCTTATCAATCAAATGGGGGTAATAGTATTACCTACCTCTTACCCATTTTAATGAAGATTAAATGGGGTGCCTGTAAAGTGGAACACTCTCAACACATGTCAACCATTATATGAGTAGGTCTCTGGTGTTAGCATAAGACTTGCCTGGTTATAATTATTTGCATACATGGGAAAAAATGAATAAAAGTGGTAGTTTTAGCTTTGCCAGAAAACAAAAAGTGGCTTAAGGTGCCAAGTACAAAGAGCCTTGGGCTGCGAGCCAGGAGATCATGTTAAATCTGCTGCTTGCTCACTACACAACCAAGGGTCCAGCCACCAGCTCTCTGAGTCTGCATGTCCTTATCTTAAGAGGAGGCAGTTTGCACCCAATCAGCTCTGTTGTCCTTTCTAATGTTAGCATTTTATGAGTCAAGGTATGAGGGATTATTTCATTTCATTTTATTTTTCATTTTAAAATATTTTTTCATTGATTTCAGAGAGTAAGGGAGAGGGAGAGAGAGAGAGAAACATCAATGATGAGAGATAATCATTGATCAGATGCCTCTTGCACAACCGCCACTGGGAATTGAACCAGCAACCCAGGCTCGTTCCTTGACTGGGAATCGAATTGTGACCTCCTGGTTCATAGATCGATGCTCGACCACTGAGCAACACTGGCTGGGTGGATTATTTCATTTTAAATACCTCACTGTGCTAGACGCTGAATAAATATTTGCTAACTTGAATGGAATCTGCTGACTTTATCTCTGGAATGTGGAGGACTTGGTTTTATGGTTTTGAATTGTAAACTTAGAAAACAATGATGACGATGTTTGCAATTAAAAAAAAAAAAAGACATAACATTCAGTGCCAGAGACCAGTTGTGCATTAGGGCTGCTGTAATAAAATGCCAGGAACTGAGTGATTTAACCATCCTTTCACAGTTCTGGAGACTGGAAGTCCAACATCAAGGTTTCAGCAGAGCTGCGTCCTTCCCTGGCCTCTGAGAATCTGCCCCGTGCTTTTCTCCCAGCTCTGGGGCTTTGCGGGCCACCTTGGGCATTCCTCAGCTGTGCCCTCATCTTCACAGGGTGCTGTCGATGTGAGCATATCTGTGTTCAAATTCCCCCCTTTTTTTATGATACCTGCCCTGTTGGATTAGGGGCCTAGCCTATTCTAGTTTGACTTCATATTAACCTGTAATGACCAAGGTCACAGTCTGAGATACTGGGGGGCAGGGGTTGGTTAGGACTTCAGCCCATAAATTTCAGGTGATGCAGTTCACCTCCCAACAAGCTGCTGATCCCGTTTTATCAGTATAACTACCCATCTAACCACCTTCCTTCAATAACCCTGTGGTGCATACAGGTGGAAAGATAACAGACTATGTTATGCGGAATTTTCTTTACAAGAGGCTCTTTAATGTTTTTCATAAATGGCCACTAGCTAATTCTCAAATTGATTTGTGAATTGTTCATAACTTCTGTTTCCACCTCATTCCTCTTTTTCACTTTACTGTCCCTCTTTTTCTAGTCTTCCCAGCTCTTTCCTCCTCATCCAATTCACCTGATTTTCCTTCTTCACTGAGCATTTCTCTTGTTATAAGCAGATAGTTCTGCCACCAGATGGTGTGCAAGGATTGGCAAAAGAACTGAAATATGTTGGCCAATGTGTCTGCTTTTCAACATTTTATTTCAGGAAAAAGGTTGATATAACAAGCCAGACTGGAGAGTCTGGGATTGTCTAGATTTTAATTATCCCTATAAATGTTCTCTCCCTTTATTGTGGAAACAGAAACCTGAGCGGGAAATCTTGAGGAAAAAAGAAACCTATAAAGTTTGATGAATAAGGATTACTAGGAGATTCTGATCTCAACATTAGGCTGAGAGGTGGGAGCAATATTCTTGGGCCAGAGGGCCACTTCCTCAAACAGAAACCACAGAAAGGGGAAAGCCATGGAGTGCAGTAAAGCTGTAGAATGATGTTTGTGAAATAGGGACTTTGGCTGTCATCTAACTCAGGAGTTTCCAATGAGACCTGAGCCCAAAGGCAGAGTGCAGACCACCACCAACTTACAATTGGCTTTGTTTGCTTGAACATTGTTGTGTTATTATTACTGTTACTAGAGGCCCGGTGCAAGAATTTGTGCACAGATGGAGTCCCTCAGCCTGGCAGGCAATCAGGGCTGATCGGGCCATCTCACCCAGTCCCAATTGGGGTCTATGAGGGCTTGCCAGCCGGGAAGGGGCCACAGGAGGGCTTCAGGGCATGTCCAGTCCTCTTGCCCAGTCCCAATCACTGGACCTCAGCAGCAAGCTAACCTACCGGTCAGAGCATCTGCCCCCTGGTGGTCAGTGTGCATCATAGCAACTGGTCGAGTGGTCAACCAAATGGTCGACTGATCGGTCGGACACTTAGCATATTATGCTTTTATTATATAGGATTATTGATTCCCAGCATTTAAACAATTCCAGTGTTTTACATAACCATTCAGATTTCAGGCTTCTTTTGGAAATAAAAAATTGGAAGACCTGGCCATACTGGCTGATATTTTTCTCTTGGCAACACCGTATTATGGCTGAATTATGGCTATTTCTTTAGTTGGAACTTGTGATTTACAGTTTGACTCTCTTTTCCAACCCTATTGTATTACACTGAACCTTTACCCTCATTTAAAATGTTACCTACCTCTGCCTCGCCCATGAAAAGTATTTGATATGTGACCTTGCGGTCTCATTTCACAGATACAAAACCCAGAAAGGGAAGCAGACAGCAGGTTCAGTGCCACACCTGCCCTGTAATTCCCACTGGGCCACCTGCTCATGAATAGAACCCGATGGGGGAAGAGAGAGAAAGGTCCCCACGGAGGAGTGATGCAGTTCAAGCAGAGTCCGGAGGGGAGGTGAACAGTGAAAATGAAAACAGTAACTGCTGCCACCCAATTATAGATAAATTAGAACCATGCATGCCCATGAATGAAAAATGGGGAACCTTAAAGTAAACACCTTACAGGGAACTTAGAATGAATACATCCTTGATTAGAAGACCATTGGTTAGCAGTCAAAAGAAAGAGAGGAACTTCAATGACTTCCCTGCAAGTTTGGGTTGTCTGTAAACTCATTCTTTAAGCATTGGAAAGGTGATTGATGAGGCCAGGTGATTAAGGAGACAAGGTAGCAAGTCAGCTAGAAATTGAATGGTTTGTCACCCAAAGAAATCAGCAGAATGCTTTTCTGGGTACCTGTGAAATGGCTGTCAGGGACACTTCCTATCAGAACATGGAACCATTTGGTGAAAGGTGATGGAGGAGAAGTAGAGTGATTCACAAGGAGGAAGCAACGGTTTTTTTTCTTATCCCAATGAAGATAAATGGGAGTATAAATGGTGAGACAGTCTTCTGGATGATATATTAGTGATAGCAAGCATTTATTTTGAGCTCACTCTGTGCTGGATATGCACTAAGAAGTTGACACGCACATTACATCCTTCAGCATTACTGACATCATTACTACTGTCATCCCCATTTTACAGGTGAGGAAACTGAGGTCCAGAAAGATCAGGTGATTTTCCAGGTCTATTTAGCTCATAAACAACAGAGCCAGGATTCAAATGCAAGCTCTCAAACTGCCTGTTAGCACAGTCTTTCCACTTAACCACCAAGTTGCTCCACTGTCTTCTACCCCCAGACCTAGATGTGGCTTGGCCTCATGATGGATGCCTGGCATGCCTTGGGCTTAATCTGAAACAGGGGTTCATATACACCATTTTGGCTGGATGGCATGTAAAAAATTTGAAATAGCTGACATTTTAATTTCTGGCAGGTAACAAGCTTGTTTCAGAGAGTTACTAAACTTGAGGACTGGCAGGTTGTCAATGAACCTTCATGCTAAGAACATATATAAATGACTTCAGGGACACTTGCAGTCTGGCAGCTCAGATTTCCATCATGGGAATGCTGGTACAGTCTGTAATAGGATAGATTCCTGAAGGCTTAAGCAAATGACTTTCTCCTCTTCTCCCTCCCCCTCCTCCTCCTCCTTCTCCTGTTCCTCTTCTGCCTCCTCCTCCTCCTCCTTCTCCTCCTCCTTTTAGCCACAACAAACCACAAAAAAATGCATTTTACACCACTACCCAGTAGAAGTACATGCAACTGAAACAAAAGTTTCTTGAAACACATACCCTTAATATATGTGATTGTTCTGAAATTAGAGATTGTTAGGAAATTAGAGAAAAATGATTACTAGGGCTCCCCCATCCGAACACAGCAACCATGATAGTTTTTATCATTCCTTACCTGCTCTCTATGCTTCCGCCTACCTCCATCATCGTGTGGCCAGGAGATAGGCTGTGAACCAGTCTGTCTGGTTACAGAACCACAGGATCTCCTGAGTAGAGAGCAGTTTCCTTGAGGTATAAATGTCTTTGTTCAAAGCACTTGGACATTTGCATAGCACTTGGTCTTCAGATAGAATGTTGACTGATTTTTATTGAACTTGCTATTATTTTCATTAAGCATTTTTTCTCATTATAGAATCACATATATGAATTTTGGAAAATCCAGGCAAGTACAAAGAAGAAAATAACATTTATAATTCAACTATTCCAAGATAAACATAATGAACAATTCAGTGTATTTCCTTTATATAATTTCTATGCAAGTATAGTTTTACAATGTTGCTATAATATTCCGTGTACTATTTTATTTTTTATTTTAATATATGTATTTTTATTGATTTAAGAGAGGAAGGGAGAGGGAGAGATAGAAACATCCAATGATGAAAGAGAATCATTGCTTGGCTACCTCCTGCACGCCCCCCACTGGGGATGGAGCCTGCAACTTGGGCATGTGCCCTGACTGGGAATCAAACTGTGACCTCCTGGTTCATAGGTTGACGCTCAACCACTGAGCCACACTGGCCAGGCCTGTGTACTATTTTAGATTCTGGATTTTTTAAAGTTAACATTATACCATAGGCATTATCACTTATTAAAATCCTTTAACAAATACCATTTAAATTTGTTTTGCTATTGGCAATTTAGGCAGTTTTCAGTTTTATATATTTATTTTTTGTGTGTGTGTGTGTGTGTGTGTGTGTGTTTGTGTTACTATAAAGACCTGCAGTAAACATCTAATGCTCAAATATGTATCTTCATATTAAGGCACAGCCTTAAGAAATATTTTAAAAGTAGACTTACTGGGTGTATAGGCATGGGCACATTTGGACACTTGAGACTGACCGCTGAGTCGCCTTTGGGGAAGATTGGAATTCTAGAGAAGGCCATTGATTTCAAGATGAGAGGGGGTTAGTTATTCAACATCTACATGTGAGGAGTCTCAAAAGAGAGGGGCCGAGACTGGCAGTGTCAGACTGAGAATCTGTGTTCCCGAAGAGGTAGGTGAGAGTTGAAAGCCAGGGCAGGAGATGATGTGCTCCCTGACAGAGGAAGAAAATAAATTAGCTGAGGGTGGGTGTGACCAAGTTCGTGCATATGGGTGTCCAGGTGTGGGAGGAGCTGGGAAATCCCACAGAATGGTGTTTGTCCTCTTGGCTTTTTTTTCTGAGAGTTAGGGAGTGAGGATGGAAATGGGGAATATGAGGGATTTGGGTGGTGACCTGGAATAACCTGTGTAGGAAATAAAAGGGGGTTTTGCTTAGTGACCCTTTACATGAAGAGGTATCTGGAAAGTTTCTAAGTAACACTGGTGATTCAGCTGAGCTGGACCAGCATAGATTTATGGTTGTACCGATCTGCAAAGTGCCTGCTGTCTTAATAGAGAAGCAAAGACAAGAGTGGAGGGGCTTGTCTGGGCTGGGAATTTGCAGCGGTGGCAGAAGTTGGAAAAGGGGCAAAGTTGGTAAGGACCCTAGCAATAGGGTCCTTTAAGTGATGTATCATGGGATCCGACCACTAAAGGAAGGACCTGTCAGGTTGATGGAATTGGAGGAAAGGGACATAGTCTGTGTATTTATATTTGCAGCTCGGATCCTGAAATATAAGCTAGTTCTGAAAAGGGGATGTTCATGGTGTGACAGTATTGGGACATGAAAGAGTCCTGGATACCCCTCTTTTTGGAAGCTGGTTGTGGGTCCACTACATGGATTCAGGTCAGGAGCAGGGAGATTTTCAAACATTAAGAACCAAAGCTGCTATTGGAGGCATTCATTGTTTATCTTCAACCGGAAGGAGGATGCTAGTTGGTGGGAATGCAGATTGGTGCAGCCACTATGAAAAATAGTATGGAGTTTACTCACAAAATTAAAAATGGATCTGCCTATGACCCAGTGATTTCACGTTTGGGGGTTTATCCAAAGAAATCCAAAATACTAATTTCAAAAGATATAGGCCTCCCTATGTTCATTGCAGTGTTTTTTATAATAGCCAAAATACGGAAGCAACCTAAGTGTCCATCAACAGACCAGTGGATAAAAATGCTGTGGTACATTTACACAATGGAATGTTACTCGGCCATAAAAAAGAATGAAATCTTACCATTTGTGACAGCATGAATAGACCCAGAGGTTATTATGCTCAGTCAAATAAGTGAGTCAGAGAAAGACGAATACCATGATTTCATTTATATGTGGAATCCAAAGAACAAAGTACATGAATAAACAAAATGGCAACAGACTCATAGATACAGAGAGCAAACTGGTGGTTGCCAGAGGGAAGGGGGTTAGGGGGTGGATGAAAGAGGTGAAGGGATTAAGAAGTACTAATTGATAATTACAGAGTAGTCACAGGGTTATAAAGTACAGCATAGAGAATATAGTCAATAATATTGTAATAACTATGTTTGGTGCCAGGTGGGGTACTGGAACTATCCAGGGAACACTATGTAAAATTTATGATTGTCTAACCACAAGGTGTACACCTGAAACCAATACAAAATAAAATTGAGAGAAAAAAATAAACAAAACATAGAAGGAAGATGCTAATTAATATTGGCTCAAGTTATAAAAAAATAAATAAAAGAAAAAAGAAAAAAAAGAAATTAAAATAAAGTAAAAAAATATATATATTGGCTCAGAGCAGCAGCCCAAATACATTGGTACTGGTCTGCTTTGTGCTCCCTTCAAAGGCTTAATATCATCTCCCTAGACATGCTTCAGAAATATATGATGAAGAAAACAGCCAGTTTCTGCTCTGGATCAAGGTGAGAATTTTGGGCTGTGCCCAGTAAGGTCAAGCATTGTTGTAGGGGATACTCTGAGGACAAGGAGTGCTTGGATTAACTTTACATGTTTGGATTTGAGGGATCATGTGGGGCAGAACCAGACCCCTCCAAAGGGCTGCTGACATAAGTGGTTCCTTCTGGGACAGGGATGGGAGAAATTGGTGCAGCAGGGTGCCCAGTTGAGGCCAGAGCATTTTGGCCAAATGTAGGAAGTCAAGCTGGCCCAATCAACTTCATTGGATTTTCTGGATATTTCTGGAGTTGGTGTTTGCAAGTATTACCAGTCTCTCCATTACCCCTTTCTTCTCAGCAACATTATTGAAAGGAAATGTCCGGTGGTTGTTTTCTGAAGTCAGATGAAGTCTGTTGATGACGTCAACTCGAATTTAACCTGGCTCTTTGTAATTATTGAAGAAAACCACCCAATTGCCTTTTTTCCTGCTCTCAAGCTAATGCTAATCAAAAATGGCATTTGATTAACCTCTTGAAACATCTGCCTTGAAGGACTAAATTAATAAATTGGATGAAATCAATTGCTGGAGGTGATGACTCTTGTGAATCACTGGGATTCATTCTGCCGAGTCTCTCGAGCTGTTAAATCTGGGGGAGATGTAACAGACACCATGCACCAGAGTAGGACCTGAGAGATCCAAGTCTTTCAACACTGTCTTATGCAGTGCAATTGCTGGATAAACTTGAACCTATTTGTTGCTTCTTTTGAATATAGAATGCATTTTTATATATTTTGTGTGGGCTCATGGATACGTGTATTATGTCCCTGATTATCCTTTCCCTTTGAATTTGTTGTTAGAATGAAAAAAAAGCTCCTTGTTTATTGTTCTCCATTGTTGATCCATGTTTAAAAAGATAGGCACCTGTTCTTGAGTGAAGGTTGCAAATAGAGGAACTAGAAAGTGTTCTACAATTCAACTCAGCAATAGTTATAGCCCGTTGCTGGGACTTTGGCATTGGTCTGAGTGCCCCAAATTAAAAGGAACATAGGGCCTATGGAGAAATATGGAAGAATTGCAACCGTGATGACTTTGACATCTGAAAATAGAACCAAGAAGGAGAAGACATGAAACCAGGGTTATTTCTCTGGAAGGAAAAGATTCAGGCTATACTTAAAGGCTGTCTTCAAGTTTGCAAAGTTAGCTGTTATTCGAAGGATAGTGATATGTCTTTTTATACACTTTCTAGATAAAATCAGGGAAAATCCATTTAATTTTAACTGATTTAGATTAGACTGATTTTGAAGAGATTAGATTAAATGGGAAGAAGAAAACTTTCTGTCAGGAAATGCAAAGTGAACAATTAAGAAAATGTGTGGATTTCATTTCTCTAACAAAAATCTGCTTATTCACCAAACATCGGATGTAATACTCTTATCCATTGGTGATGATCCAAAAAGAGGCTTGTTTTTAGAATTCTGAGGTTTTATTCTGTTACCGTTCAGCTTTGTACTTTTAGAATGCCACTTTTATGATTATACTAGAGGCCCAGTGCACAAATTTGTGCATGGGTGGGGTCCCTCGGCCTGGCCGGTGATTGGGGTTGATGGGGGTCATCTAGCCCAGTCCTGATCAGGCTGGCCTGCCTGGGGGAGGGATCGCAGGAGGTTGGCTGGCCACAGGAGGTTGGTTGTGTGAGCGCACTGACCTCCAGGGGGCAGCTCCTGCATTGAGCGTCTGCCCCCTGGTGGTGAGTGAACATCATAGCGACTAGCTGGTTGTCCGGTCGTAATGGTTGCTTACACTTTTATATATATAGATATCCTTAGAAGCAAAAACACCTTTCTTAATATGATTCTTAGAAAATAGTAATTGTGTTGCATTATTGGGTTACCTATACCTTCTCGGATAGTGAAATTGGTATTTAAGAAAATGCTGTGTCCTAAGTAAAATATTTAAAATTCCAGACTGAAGGTAATTTTTCTTAAAGCTAGTAGGCATATAGAGCTCTGTAACTTGCTTTCCCTTCATTTGCCATGTCTTGGTCTTCAAGACCTTCTTAAAACATATGTTTCCTTTCTAAGGCAGAGATAGTTTATTAAGAAGACCTTATTCTACAGGTTGGGGGTAGGGGAAGCTCTGAGGAAAGCCTGGTTTCTTTTGTCCCTCAGACATTGCCACCTATTGAGTTAGTATGACTTATGCCATGATGTTCAGAGCCAAACCTTTTCAATAAAAGGAGTTAAATATTGTATTTGTAAAAAGTTTAAAATATTAATTATTTTAGTTCTCAGTATACAGGGTGTCCCCCCAAAAATGTATACACTATTAAAATCTGATAACTCAGTTCATATTTCTTTCTTTTCAGATTTAACCCATTGGAATTGATAATTATTCAAAGTGTGTATACATTTTTTGGGACACCCTGTATTGAATGCTGGAGTGCCTAAGAGAGTATATTTCAGTGCTTTCATTACACACACAAAAATTGTAACTATGTGAGTTGATATGTTAATTAGCTTGACTGTAGTAATCACTTCACTATGCACATGTATTAATCATGTTGTACACCTTAAGTATGTACAACTTTTATTTAAAATGACAGTATATGGCCCAGTTGGTGTAGCTCAGTGGTTGAGCATCGACCCAGGAATCAAGAGGCCACCAGTTCAATTCCTGATCAGGGCAGATGCCTGGGTTGCGGGCTTCATCCCCTGTGGGGGGCATGCAGGAGGCAGCCAATCAATTATGTTTCTCTCTCATTAACGCTTCTATCTCTCCATCCCTCTCCCTTCCTCTCTGTCTAAAAAATCAATTACATTTGTAATACCTTAACCAATAAAGAAATTAAATATTAAAAAAATCAATTAAAAAACCATAAAAATATTTTAATGACAAAATATGGTCCCCTTCTCACTCTGACCCCTTGCTTCATCCTCATTTCTTTCCCTTACTTCTTTATTTCTCTATCATTGTGTGTCTATAGTAGTGATATGGAACTAGGATATAACTTTTAAAGTAAACTCTTCCACTGTTCTTAACATTTTCTTTTTGCTTGTGAAGGACAAATTTAATGTGTTCTTAAAAGAATTATGTACTTCCTTGATATATATTTCTCCCTATCCTGCATTTGTGACTCATAAGAGGAATTTAAAAAGAACTTATCTTTCCCCTATAATATAAATAAACTTTGTGGTGTCTACATTTCTTTGTTTCTCTGTTGGGCTAAAAGTAATTTCAGAGAGGGCATTGTTTTCAGGCTTGGAAGCCTTTTTTCATTGGTTCAGAATTATAATCCTTTGTACACCCGGCCACTGAACATTTGTGTCTACATAGAATGATTTGGTTGACCAAGTTCTGTTTTTTCTCTGTCCCTTCTTTGTTATAGATACATTTCATATTGCTTTTCAGTCGACAAGGGAAATTACGGCTGCAGAAATGGTACACAACTCTCTCTGACAAGGAAAGGAAGAAGATCACCCGGGAGATTGTTCAGATTGTGCTCTCTCGTGGTCAGAGGATGAGCAGTTTTATCGACTGGAAGGAACTAAAACTTGTTTATAAAAGGTGTGAGTAACTTTATGAGAACTGAATTTATTTTTTGTTACTGCTTTGGTTTGTTTAATTCTGAGCATTTTAGGTTGCAACACAATTTCATCATTTACTGAAATCTTTAGACTGGAGCCCAAATAACTGTACCCATAGACTAACTAGGAAAGAACGCTCATTTATTGAAAGGCCTTTGATGTGCCAGGAGAGAGTCTAGGTACTTAATCTGCAGGCTGATAATGCATGCTGGCATCCAAGACAAGCCTTATGAGCACCTACTGTATTCCCAGCACTGTCCTAGTGGTTGCGGATACAGTAGTAAATGGGACACAGGACATTCCTGCTCTCATGGCACTTACTCATTTGTTAAGTAAACAAAAATTTTTCAGTTAGTAATAAGTATTATGGGAAATGCAGATTAGTGTGCTGCAGAGATGGAAAACTCTCTTTATTGTTATTATTGCTCATATTTGCAGATGAAGAAACTAAAGCCACCGAGAGCTTATGTAATTAGTCCCTACTCACAGTAATTGAGTGGTAATTGGCAGAGCCATAATTCAAGTTCAGATCTTTCTGGCTTTAAATCTTATATATTCTCTCTTTATTGTACCTGCTTGTGTGGGAAGACCATACTCAGAAGAAACCTCAATTTATAGATGAGGAAACTGAGACCCCAAGAGATAGAGTAATTTTGCTCATTTAGACCTAGATAACTGATGCCCGAGCCAGGATCAGAACACAGAAAACATGACCCTGCATCCAGCATCTTCATGCAACTTCCAGAAGGAACACACGTTAGAAAGGCTCTTGCTAGGAGTGTTTATAAGACCTGAAGGGGAAAGAGAGTAACCTCTGCAGACTACATTTAATGGATTAAATTACCAGAAAGTGGGATCCAAGGACAACATTTTAGTGTTTGCTGACAAGAAGCTTGTCTATACTCTCCACCTGCTGGTTTTCTAAAATTTTTGGTTTGGTTGTATTTTAAATCATTATATAAAGAATAGGCTTCAGTGGTTCTCTCGACTGATATTACAAGCACTGGGTATACAACAGTGAACAAGGCAGACCCTGCCTTTGGGAACCACTGATCTGGTGGGAGAGACAGGCCATGAAATGGACAATGAAGAGACCTGATGCTCTGAAGGGGGCGCACAGGGATGCATAGCAGGGGCGTCCAATCCAGTCAGAGATGACAGGAATGACAATCTTGGCAGAAATGACACCCAAGCTCAGAGCAACAGGACAAGGAAGAGTTAGCCACACAAATGGGGTAAGGAAGAGTATTTTGAGTAGAAGAGACACACAGGAGAAACCCATAGGAGAAACACACAGGACTATGATTTTGAGATATGGGATGTGATGAATAATGATTACATTCTTGGATGGAAAGCAGGAGGTAACTGCATCTTCACTGGGGAAAATCCACCTTCAGGTTGTTTAATGGGTCATTATATTTTACTTTTTTTTCCTTTCAAGGTATGCTAGCTTATACTTTTGCTGTGCAGTAGAAAGTCAGGACAATGAGCTCTTGACACTAGAGATTGTGCATCGTTATGTGGAATTGCTGGACAAGTACTTTGGAAATGTAAGTTGTTCTGGTCTATTAGAATCAGTAGGTCTCCATCTCAGCTCTTACTTCAGTCTGTCCTCCGTCACATTCCTTCTCTCTCTCAAGTGTAAAATATGAATTGCATTTGTATCAAGGATCAGAGCAGAAGGCTTTCCCCACTTCCTATAATTCTTAAATGGCAGATTTCAAAGCAGGTGGTGTCCCTGTCTTCAGACCACAACACATGAGACCTTGTTTAATGCACTAAAGTATAATTGTGAAGGATTCCTTCTTTGTCAGGGACTGTCATCTCTCTTCTCGTTTGCTCTTTTAGTCTCTCTCTGGCTTCTTCTACTAAGTTACACATGTTCTTTAATATTATTTATACATGAGAATGAAAACAACAACAATAATACCCTTTCATTTCACGTTGTTGTTTTATCTCCTTGCCCCCCAGTAATGTCTTACGTGAGGTGGCCCAACCCGCTGAACTCATTCACTCCACAGCAGCTCACAGCTTGGGTTCCACCTCTGCGGCTCCAAGGAAGTTAGTTACCACCCACCCCTCCCTAGTGGCCGACACCAGTGACTCTTCTTAAATCTTCACTTGCTTAACCTTTTGCAGCACCGAACCCTTGCTCACCACGATTCTTTCTTTAAATTTGCTCCTTTTTATTTTGCCAAGACACTGAATTCTGCTGATGGCCCCTCCTGGCTTCTTCCATTGAGATCCCTCCCTCCACCTGCTCCCTAAATGCCCTGCTGCTCTTCCTCCTCTCTGGTGTGTCTGCCTGATTTTCTCTCCTGGAAACCTGTTACCACGTGACTGTTTCTTGCTTTGCTGAAGATGCTCTTCCTGGGCTTCTCAATCATCTTAGTCTTCAACGCAACAAGAACTAAACTCACCTTCTGTTCTGCATTGTGATCGAATTTATTGTGTCTCAGGATCCTTTCAGCTTTCTCCAACCTTTATACTACAATCTGCCTCTGTCTATTAAAACTAGGCTAAAATTCCTCTCCTTTATTCCTGTTACTAGTCTAGGCTTTTTTGGGATCATACTTTTGCTTCTCTTTGAAACCTCATCTCTGGCTCTCACCTGGCCTATTGGTTACCATCTTCCTTACAAAGCACCGATTCGGGGTGACATTCCTCCTCAGTCACTCTCCATCTAAAATTCAAACTTCTTAGCCTGCTATTGAAGCTTTCTAAACCTTGGTCCCAGGCCACTTCTCCCACTTTCTCACTTTTCTCTCTTAACATCCCTGACACACCCAGTGCTCCAGCCACATGGGCCAGCCCGGTATTATCCTTCACTTGCACGGGATTTGCTTGGCCATTGAACTGCAAGTCTTTCACGATCATGACCTAGGACTGACTTTGTTTTTTCAACACTTGTAACCAGCTCTGGACCATATTTTAGCAACTGTCCCAGAAACAATTAAAGTAGTTCACAATCCAAGTAGTCATTGGATTTGGAAAATGATTTGGGAAATGATTTCTTGCTCACTGAAGATTTTTATTTTGTGTTATTAGGAGCACTTACTTCCACAAGAGTTTTCTGTATTCCATTTAATGGAATGGGCAACATTTACAGTATTGGGTGGGTTTTTATCAGATTTGTTACAACTCTTTTTATAGGCTGAGTACTGGAAAGATCTCGGAAAGAATTTTCCTGCTGTCTCTCCTTCCCTCCCTATTATTCCCCCCTGTTTTCCTTTGTGAATTATGAAAAGACCTAAATATTGCTTCAGGGACTTCAGGTTGTTGGTCAGTATAGAGGAACAAGATAGCTAGATCACTTTTCTTTCTCTTTCTTCTGGTTCCCTAAGATTTTTTTTTTTTTCATTTTTAAAAGAGAGATCTGCAAAGACATAACAGCATATTTTTATATTTGAGATTATTTGATGTTATGCTTTCTGTCATTCGGATGAATTCTGACATTTTGGTCCTTCCTTTTCAAATAACCTCCAGGCTTGGCCTTTTGCAAAGGCCTGCAGGAGTTCCCCAGGACTCGCCTTGTCCCTCTCATTTCTGCACTCTGGTCTGACCTGTTGTGTGTTCTGGATTAACCAGCTATGACAATGTGAACTGGGGTTGAATGTGGATCTGGATCTTATCTGACCAAATTGAGGGTACTTCAGAACACGTGGCTTTCTCAAGAGAATTAGACTCCCCTTCAGTAACAGGAGGCTCATTTAAAGTACAGGGAGAGTCAGAATGAATTCCTATTTCTCTAGCATCAATCTTTCATCCTGTTTGGGCAGACCTTTAGGAGGATCCAAAATTTAATTTACTAAAAAATTCAATGAATCTTTCATTAAGCTAAGAGCAGCTAAGAGCAGTTCAAGGCTATCTGCCCAGTAGGTGTTCAATCCTTATTAATTAACAGTGATGAGCAAAGCATACTGACTCTCATTGACATCGTCTCAGGAACATTGCTTTTTGGTTTACTTTCTCTCTTGTGTTATTCTGAAGGTTTCCTTGAATTTTGTCCTTCTGTTATCTAAGAGAAAACTTTGTACTGAGCTTCTCTTATATATAGCACTGGAAAAATATTACCTTCTGATGACAGATAAATCAAAATATCTGGCTACTGATTTAAGTCATGTATTTTTTTTAGCACTTTTCAATTCCAAGGAGATTTACAAGGATTAACTAGTTAATCTTTCGATTTGCAGTAAGTAGCATTAACCCCAGTTTATAGAGGCTATGAAGCTCCGGGTCTCACAATAGATAAGGGTCTGCTCCGGGATTTCCAGACCTGCCTATTTCCCCATCTCAGACTCTTGGCCAGTTTTCACTGATGTCCTCAGAAGATGTGGCTATTGCTGTCTCGGAGCACTTGGGGATTTTCTTGTAGGGGATTTTCTTGTAGGAAGAGGTTAATAGAAATATTTACTTTGCTAACCCCATAGGGCTATTGTGAGGATCAAAGGAACAGTGCAGTTAACAATACTTTCTAAATTGTCCATTGCTATTTAGCTATACCTTGCATTAGGGTTATCATATATATATATATATATATATATATATATATATATATACACATATATCTATATTTGATTTTTTATAGAGAGGAAGGGAGAGGGTTAGAAGTTATAAACATCGATGAGTGAGAAACATCGATCAGCTGTCTCCTGCACACCCCCTACTGGGGATGTGCCCGCAGCCAAGGTACATGCCCTTGACCAGAATCGAACCTGGTACCCTTCAGTGCGCAGGCCGACACTCTATCCACTGAGCCAAACCGGTTAAGGCTATAGTTTTATACATTTATTGTATATAACTTGATATTTTTTTGTATTTACTTTAGAAGAGAATTCATTAAGGGAAGGTCCTTCTTAGACTCTATCCAAAAGGATTTAGTTATTGAAATACCAGAAATATTCTTGCTACAGCACATATTCTGCTCTAAGAGAAGACCCTTACTCCAAATTATAGTAAAGCATAAGTCTTGAAGATCAAATGTAAAGTTAAATTATCACTTTTTCTGCCTTTTATAAGCTTTCTGCCAGATATAGATACACGAGAAAATGATTTTTTAAAAAGAGGCTTGTGTGCTGATTAACACAAAAGCCCCGTGTTTCTGCATAATTTGGTGGAATGAAATTGTTTGAGCATCTGGTGTACTGGGGCAGGGTGCTTAAGGTGGAATTAGAAGTATCTGAAAGAAAAAAAAAGCAAGTATTTGAGTAATCAGGCAATAGCTGAAGAACCTGCATTTAGGCTAAGGTTCCCCTGAAATGTTTTCTCTTCTTACTCTGTGACACATAGCCCTTGGGGTTAGACTCAAGAAATAGCCACAAAGTAGAATTTTAAAGTTTCTGTATGTGAAATAGCTGCTCATGGGTAATGTTCTCTATCATGCCAATAGAATTTGTGCATCCATTTCCCTTATGACCTAGAGATAGTAACTGTATATCCAAGTTGTGTGTGTATGTGCATGCCTAGTGTATCTGTGTGTTTTGTGTGTTTTTGGCTTTGCACTCCACTTCACCTTACCCCTATCCCTTGAACTGAGGTTCAGTAAATTAATTGCCCCCTGGCTGCTGGAGAGCCCCACAGGCATGGGGAGGGGCAGCTGCTCTGAGAGTGGGGTATGAGAAGTTCTCAGAGAACTTGCATTAGTATCAGGTTCACTTTGCA
Source organism: Myotis yumanensis (assembly GCF_028538775.1). Taxonomy (NCBI): domain Eukaryota; kingdom Metazoa; phylum Chordata; class Mammalia; order Chiroptera; family Vespertilionidae; genus Myotis; species Myotis yumanensis. Next base: position 25,469,069 of record NW_027223759.1, on the reverse strand, counting down.
GAGCTCTGGCTGCTGGTTTCTCCTAATGAAGTTCCTGCCTATCTTGGATTCCTGGTCTATGCCTGCCTTGAACTCTGAGGCTACTGTAACTCCCAACTTCCTGCTTCTTCCAACTTCTGGTAACTGCTTACTTCTCCTACCTTCTTTCATGTGCATGGTGTCTGATCTGTTGTGCTTTCTTTTTATCTACATTGTTTAAAATTGCAAAGTACTGCATATTTTTACCTATCCTTCTAGACATAAACTTTTAAAAATAAAATGGGTTTGCATTATGGAATTGCATTATGCACATTATTTTGCAACTTTCTTTTTCCTCTTGCCTGATATGTCCCAAGCACTCCATAAATACTTCTTTTTTTTAAAAAATGAATTTATTTTCTAATTACAGTTAACATACACTATGATAGTAGTTTCAGGTGTACAACATAGTGATTAGGCATTTATATCCCTTATGAGGTGATTCCCCCGATAAGTCTAGTACCCATGTGAAATACTTCTTAAACAAATGTAGATGGATGGGGACAGGGGAGACAAATCATCAGAGATGGAGGAAGAAGACAGACCTTGAATGGGATCACCACAGGCAGGGAACAGGAGAGAGGAAATTTTCAGGGATGAGATTGGTGAAGAGTTTCCAAAGCTCCAGTCTGCTGAGAGGTAGGGGTCAGGGAGGACTGAAATCTTGTCGTTCACAGACCTTCAGGAGGGTGTGGAAATGGAAAGTTAGGTGTCAGAGAGTTGAAGGAAACAGCAAGGAGAGTCCCTGAGTGGCTGTTGGGTTAAATAATTGGAAATGAGCTTTATTTGAATTATGGGGAGTAGTCTTACCACTGCTTCACGTGACCAAATGTATCAGACTGTTCTGGTCTATGGCAGTGTCATTGGTTCCCCACATGTCCAGCATCATTAGCGTCGCCTGGGACCCCGTTAGAGGTTCAAACTCTCAGGCTTAGCCAGGCACAGTGCACTAGAAACTCCAGCAGTGATGTTTTAATGCGGCTTCTGGGTGGTTTAGACATATTCTGAAGATTGAGAGCCACTGGCCTGTGACATAATTTTGAGAAAAATTAGCACAATTGAGGTCTGAAGTGTGACCTTCTGAGGGTCCTAAAACTAGGAGCCCTGACTCACAGAGCAGAGAGCAGGAGAAAGGAAGCACGGCCCCTGAGCCTGAAATATAGTGGGGCTCAGCTTTCATCTGAGCAGATCGAAATATGAGCTGGGCAGCCTCATTCCTCCAACGAGTCTCAAATCTTTTGTTGTGACATTAAACATTACCCAGGGACATGCTCTGCTTTAATGGAATGTGATTTTGCTACTTTTATTAAAGGCCTACAATTCCCTAGTTCAATTTTTCTGTCCTTAACATGCTACCTGATATTTTTATCCTTGGTATGCCACATGGGCGTTACTTGAAAAGCTCGAGACACTGGTATATGTTTCCCTTGATATCACTGCAGGTTTATCAAAACATTTGTTGTTGTTTTTTGTCCTACCAGGTCTGTGAACTGGATATTATCTTTAACTTTGAAAAGGCTTATTTTATCCTGGATGAATTTATAATAGGTGGAGAAATTCAGGAAACGTCCAAGAAATCTGCTGTCAAAGCCATTGAAGATTCTGATATGTTACAGGAGGTCAGTACTCAGTTTCTCATGCAGTGGGAAAAGATGATGATGATTATAATGGTGGTGGTGTTGATGGCGGTAGTGATGGTGATGATGGCAGTGATGTTGATGGTGGTGGTAGTGGTTGTGGTGATATTGGTGGTGGTAGTGGCAGTGGTGGTGGTGGTGGTAGATATGATAGTGATGGTGGTAGTGGTGGTAGTAGTGGTTGTGGTGGTGGTAGTAGTGGTGATGGTGGTGGTAGTTATGATGGTGATGGTGGTAGTAGTGGTGGTAATTAAATATTAGCCAACACTTATTAAGTTCTTACTCTGCTGAGTATAGTTTCCAAGCAACTTACATGTATTAATTTATTTAATTATCACAGCAACTCTAAGGGGTAGGTAGTATTGTTAGCCTCATTTGAAAGATGAGTAAACTGGGGCACAGAGAGGTTAAGTGACCTGCTGAACGTCACACAGCTACTAAGTGTGGAATAGAGATTTGAACCTAGGCACTTGGGCTCCAGAATCTTCACTCTTCATGTTTGAGCTTTTCAATGAGGTTACCTCCCTAACAAAAAGCTATCAAATACTTGGTGATATTCTTTATAAGAATAATTTTATGAGGGGTATAAAAACTTTCGTTGAAGTATCTGTGCTGCCCCAGAAAGGAGAATAGCAGCACATCATTATTTCATTTGCCAGGGCTATTAGAGCTTGATTCTTGAAGAGGGCATTTATCATTTTAATTAAAATTTCTTACACCTCCTCAGAAGGCTGTGTGTGGGCTCCTATTTGCATAAATTAATTGGGAATACCGAGGCTCGCTTGCCAAGGTATAAAAGGGCCCTGAAGCATCCATTTGTTTGTGCTCCTGACTCTGTGGTGCTCATATAAAGTAGAGTGGGGCTTTGCTTTTAGTTGTAGTCCAGATTGGCATAAAGGAACTTAACGCCATGAGTCCCTTCAGTTTTCCCAGGTATACTATAAAAAATAGTGCATCACTCCACTGGCCTTTGACCTCCTAAATGAGATAATCCAACCCAGCTCTGCTGCCTCTGGGTACTTCTTCCCACAGCATTCATGGGTCTTGCCATCTTTCTATTTTCATAACAGCAGGTCAAGAGATTCCAGGGTATTACAAAGTACCTTTGAAAAATTGGCATTAAAGCCATTCTTCCTACTGTTTTAAAGGAAAAAACTGATTAAATCAATAAAACAACCTGGGAAATGATTTCCCAGCAACTGTGTTTGCACGTCTTTGAGCTGATGACTTGTTCCTGCCTATCTAGGGCACCAGTTCTTGAATACGGAGAAAGACGTCTGTTTGAGTTTGTCTGTGCCAGCTAAAAGGCCGATGTATTTATTGCTAGAGGTGTTCTCACCTCAAAAAATGCACATAAACTTTCTGCTGTTTACTTGACTCTCTCCAAATGCTTTGGGAAGGGAATTTTACAAGATACTTGAGAAATCAGTGGTTTGGAAATTCCACAGAACAGCCTTTCTTTCACTATGCCAGGAGGTTGTTTATAATTCTATCCCAGGGCTCTTACTGTGAAGTCTCCTTGTAGGAGAAACAAACTTGCCTGGCCAGTGTGGCTCAGTGATTGAGCATGGACCCATGAACCAGGAGGTCAGGGTTTGATACCCTGTCAGGGCACATGCCTGGGTTGTGGGCTCAATTTCCAGTAGGGGGCATGCAGGAGGTAGCAGATCTTTCTCATCATGGATGTTTCTCCTCCTCTCCTTTCTTCTCTCTGAAATCAATAAAGATATTTTTTAAAATATAGGAGAAACAGACTTTAAACAGGGTCTTTTGGCACTTAGGGAATTAAAATTTTTTGAATTGGTGCCAAGACACACCTGTGTTATTTTGAACACCCCCTTTCCCCCACCCCCTAGGAAAACGTTTTAAAGAGCTTGCAGTGTATCTAGTATTTCTAGTTCCATTTAAATCTGGAAGCAGGTATTTCAAGAGAGAGCCCTTTCACAATTTTAAACACTAATTGGTAGTTCATGTCCCCTATGATTGAGTGGAAGGTCCTAATGAGTAGGTCTCGGGGGGCCCTCCTGTTAGCCCCTGTGTCCCCATAGTGAGCTGGCAATGCCACAACTGCCCTATAAATCTCGTTGATTTAACAGCACCTGCCAAATCGAAACAGCATTATCGGTATTCTGATACAGGCTAAGTCAATGAACATTTGGGGAGCTGGCTAAAAAATTGACTTTGTATATTTGGTTTGCTTTGTAAGTTCAGTCAGAGAAGTTTAAATGAATGCACACACGTAATATAATCACATAAAGAAAAAAATTACTGCTTTCTTTATTTTCTGTCCTTGGGACCTAAACACATATTTGTAGTTACTAAAGGTTAAGGGAGTAACCTTAAGATTAAAGTAATAACATTGTTTCACTTTTAACCCAACTGAAAACCTGCACGGAGCCCCTGCGACTTTCTCTAGACCCCTTAATAAAAGACTGTCTCCCCGTATATACACTCTTAAATCTCCAAGTGGTGAAAGCTTATTCTGAGTATACTAGGGCAAGACGTTGATAATGTGGAAGTAAATGAACAGTTTGATTGGTCGAGGATGGCTTTAGGCAGTATCTTATTTTGAAGGTAACAACTAAGAGTTGCAGATGACAGGTGCAAAGTGATTAGAAGGAAAAAGAAGATAGTGATCTTGAATTGCAGAGGTTGTAATTCCTGAGATTACCAATGGGGTTGACAAACAGATGTTTTGACCACAGAGTAAGAAAGCAAGTTTAGAAAAGAATCTGTTCCTACAAGCTCAAGACAATACCCACCTCATACATTATTGGCTCATGCAATTTGAGTAGCATGGCTCAGGAAGGGCAGCCACGCAGTCTTCAGCAGACTGAATTCACCAGTGCCGTTCAGTAGGGGCCAATGAATTGTGGAGTCAGTGAGGTGACAACTCCAGGGTATCTTAACTGCAAAGAAGAAGTAGCCAGACAATAAATATATTATAGAGGGTGTCAGGCATTTAATGATTGGTAACCATATGCTCTTGTTCTGGATTTTGCGATAGTTGTCATCTTTTAAAAATAAACCAGTCAGTGAAAGAAAAATACCATATGATCTCACTCATTTGTGGAATATAAAGAACATTATAAACTGATGAACAGAAATAAATACAAAGGCAAAGAAGCATTGAACAGACTGTCAAACTACAGCGGGAAGGCTAAGGAGAGTTGGGGGTGGGGGGAGGTAAGAGATCAACCGAAGGACTTGTATGCATGTATATAAGCATAGCCAATGGAGGAAAGACACTGGGGGGGAGGAGGGGAAGGGCATATGCCGGGGGGTAGGGAAGGCTAGGGGAAGGTCAATAGGGAAAAAAGGAAAAGGAGACATATGTACTACTATTTGTAATACTTTAAACAAGAAAATAAAATTTAAAAAAAAATTCACAATCTCCTGTCATTCCCCCACCCCCCTCATTTTCAAAAACTTTATGCCCAATTTTGTATTTGTAACTTTGTATTCCTTTTTAAGCGGTGCCACAAAACAGGCATGGGCCCCTGGCCAATGTGACACCCTTGCTAACTGTGAAGACATGGGCAGCATCTGTAAAAGGTGGTAGAGGGCAGAGGTCTTGGGGTGTCAGCTCTTATTGGCCAATGTTCATCTTCAAAGTGTAAGCACCTAACAGGGAAGTGTGGATGACTGACCACAGTATTTTCAGCAGAGGAACACTGGCATTCTAAATAGAGCTGGTGAAAACCAGTTAGAACACACCTGATTTGTAACCCTAGTATCTTCTGAACAATCTGGCTTGGCCTTGGCCTTCATCTGTTTGGCCCATGCTGGTTGATTGTCTTCCTGGCAGGGGCAAGCGAACCACATGTCCTGGGGTTCAGGCTTAAAAATGCATTGAGTGTCACAGATTGAGCTGTCAAAGGCAGTGGCGTTACCTAAGTCTCGCCCCTTGATCTATCTTATTGATTTAACCCAGAACCCAATGTGTTGCACACACAGATATTACAGGAAAGAGTGCAAGAGAAAAGCCCATCCATCGTGCATGGTATGGACTTGCAACATCACCGTAGCTTTGAACTCTGCCTGTCATTGTGAAGCCACTCGAACATTTTAAAAGTCTGGACAAAAACCATGGCCTTGTGGCATGTCACAAACCTGGTAACGGTTGAGGAAGATGAAGAAACATAATTGTATACTTTGGAGGAAAGCCTCCTCCAGATACAAGGCAGGAAATCTTAAGACTTGTGGTTGTTTATTCGTTATATCTTGGCAACAAGTATAAGGAAGATGTTCTGTACAATATCTGTAACGCTAAATATGTTCCACAAATAGAATTGGATTTCTCTCGTACATGTGCCTGGCATAGTCCTCGTGATCGTTTTAGCAGGCGCACTTCTCTGAAGTCAGCAGTGATATCTTGCAGCTGTTGCTTTAGCGTTGCTCTTGCCGGACATTCATTTTGTGATCCAGCTTGATTTCTCCTCAGTTGATCGTTAGTTCAAGCCCTATGGGTGCGTATACGAATGGTACTCAAACTTGGAACCATTCTTCTTGATCAGAATGCAGAGATTTATGTCCACACGAACTTTTCAACACTACCTTTCAGTAATGGCAAAGGAATGCGGAACAGACTTCACAGTCTGCTACAGGATGTGGCTTGAGGGAAGCTGTTCTAAGTTGCTTTTCTCTTGCAGACCCTGGAAGAGTACATGAACAAGCCGACGTTCTGACTGCACCTTCTTGAAGTCTCTGAGTGCTGCGTGCTCTGGCCTTGCAAAGAAGCAGCGCCCCGCCTCCAGTCATTGGACGGAGCCTCCAGCACCATGCCAAAAATAACTTAAAAGGGATTTTTTGTTAACTAGCAAAATTGAAAGTTGTTTAACATATTTATCATTATTACATGCCTGTATTATACTGTATATGACTTATTGTAGCTCTGGATGTTCACACAACAGCCTCATGATTCAGTAGATTTGAACATTTGTTTGCAATGTGTTAACTCCATGTAATTTTCTAAGCTAATTTAAATACATTTATTGTAGTATGTTTTTTGCTGCATTTGGTCCTCTACTGACAGGCTGAAAACTGTATTATAATAATCCGTGCTTTAGAATGTAAAGTAGCAATACTTTTTCTAAAGGTTTAGCTTTTAAAATTATCTGATTGATCATTCAAAATTATGTTAATAGTTCAGAGTTCATATGTAACTCTAGACATTTTTAAAAAATATATGATTTTATTGATTTTAGAGAGAGAAGGGAGAGGGGAGAGAGAGAGAGAAACATTGATTGACTGCCTCCTGCATGGCCCCCACAGGGGATCGAGTCCCCAACCCAGGCACTGAGCCTCCAACTGGGGCATGTGATCTGACTGGGAATAAAAATGGCAACCTTTTGGAGCACGGGCTGATGCCCAACAAACTGAACCATACCGGCCAGGGCAACGCTGGACATTTTAAATACACTTGATAATAATGACATTTCAGTCCAGATACAATGTATCTGATCTTAATGTCCTGAATTTATTTATTTTTCAGGGTTGGAATGAAGGAAAAGAACCAAAGATAGTATAAGAACCAAAGATAGTTGTGTTTTTGAGGCCTTGGAAGCTGCTCTCTTGGCTGAGATTTTAATTTTACCTTTTAATTTAATATAAGGGACAGTATAATGAGGTCATGTTTTCTACAAACTCTATATATTGATTAAGGTTTTAGACATCTGGAGATATAGTGTCTATAACTTATTTCCCTTATTATAAAAATAGTATAATAGAGGTAAATAACAAGAGTAATAATTGTTATTATTACTATTTTAATAATCTTTATGTTACGAAGCACTCTTAGTTGCTGGAGAGATTTTGTTTTAACTATGTTTTAAGGTATTTTTAAGATATTTGAAGACTTACTGATTATTAGGCTTACTTAGAGCATTTAATACAGGGTGGGAAAAGTAGGTTTACAGTTGTTCATATGGAAAATGATACAATTATAATAATAAAAGCGTAATATGCTAATTAGACCTGGTGGCCAAACAGCGGAATGACCATCCAGACAACCTTCCAGACGAAGCCTGGGGTTGCGAGGGCCGAACCCCTTGAATTTTGTGCATCAGGCCTCTAGTTAATAAATGATAATAATGTAATAAACTCTGTTTCTGATACAACTGTAACCCTACTTTTGCCCCACCCTGTATTATTGCTGTATGGTAGATGCCTTTCCTCCTCTTTTCTTTCCTTACCCCTGAAGAAAATATTTGCTGCTGACCATTATTATTGTGAATATGTCACAGCCATGCTTCCTGGAATGAAAGTTCTATATAACCAGGTAGTGAATGTGATCAGACCTTGTATGGAAATAGCTCGCAATGCTTTTATCTTAGTGCCCACTTCTGATGTCTTACCTGTGCACTTTCAATGTTAGTGCTGAGGTCTGGTATCATTCACACTGGAGTGGGTAGGGAGTGCTTTTTCTAAGAGTGTGCCTGCTATTGGATCCTCCAGGAGATCCCATAGGGTAAGCCTTTAGAGACCGTGAGGAAAAAATGTTCTCATTGAGTAATCTTGGCAGAGATATTTAGGGAAGAATGGCAAGGCAGCAGTACAGAAGGAAAAATGGACCAGTTCCTCAATATAACTATCATTAAATGGAAATAACTCAGATTAGCGTATGAAGTAATTATTGGGCTTTCAATATCTAACATTTCCTCAATTAATCATGTAATTACAATGACGGCATCAGATTGAAGTTTAACTATCATTTGTGATCACTTTGTTTACCTAAGTTCTTCAGTTTGTGGTTTAGCTTTCGTTGTTATTATTTGGTGGAACCCTATTTTTTTTTTTTTAAAAAAAGTCTTGTAAAGATGGACTTTGAACCTCATTTTAACATACATGGACAAAGTCCTGTATCATCTTCAGTAGGGCCACTGCCCAGAATTTCTCCATAAAATAGAGATTAGAGACCACCTACCTATAGACGGGGCTCCTCAGGCCCCGTCAGCATCACACCTAGAAAATGAACAACAATATGGCACGCTGGGGTAAATTTGAGGGATTTTGGAGACATCTTACATGAGCCTTGGTGAAAATAATCGTTATGTTTTCTTTGTATCGTATAATTATAATAAAACTACCAAGTGAAAGAAAATATAATAAATATTAAATTTTATAAAACATCCAAATAAAATGTTTTTTAAAATTTTAATTGAGGAACATGCGTGTGCTTTTAGGAATAAATTTTTTAGAAAAATCAGATTTCATGCTTGACATGAAAATTCCTGGTCAAGTCCCTTTAATTTTCTTGGTGCTTATCATCAAGTAGAAACCCCACAAGTAGGTGACAGCAAATGAGGGAAGAGTATTTACTGCTTTGTTCCTGTTGACTTCTTTCTTACCATTACCCACATTTTGATAATCTAATCTCTTTACCCATAGTTAATGAAGCAGATAGTTCTTTAAAACTAGTAACCCTGTTTATTTCATTAACTTATGTAAGGTTGGAATTTATTGTGATAAAGCAAATTAACTTTTAATTTATTCAAACTATTTTTCCCATACCAAATTTCCTAAAATCATGATACAACTTTTCTTCAAACATACATAGATGTTCTTCTGAACCTATAATTCTTCTTTAGAATTCATATGATAATTCCCATGAAACATCACTGGTGAACTGCGTTTAACTTTACTTTTTGGGAAATGCTAATACATTTTTTTCACATGGTTCCCACAATTTTGGATTAAATTCAATCAGATGCTCTGGAATGTAAGTAAAGCAAGCCAATGACTATTTATCAGTAACTTGCAAAACGAGGGTCATTAATTTTTTTTCTTCAATTTTTATTTAAATCTTGACCAACTTGAAAAACTCTATCCATAGACAGTGAACTTTGGTATTAAACAATGATAATCTATTTTGTCAAGTAAAGCAAAAAACAGGACTGTAACAGTAGAGCTGTATTAGATTCACCTTTTGGTAGTACTATTGTTATCAGTGGAAGTGGAATTCTTGGGGTGCCGTGAGGAAAAGAATTTCCTGAGGCCCCCACAGAAGAATGGGGTTTTGTGGAAAGCTTTATTGATGATGTAATATTAAGGGGACCTCCAAGGTCCCATCTCTGTCCATCTCGCCATGGACAAAGTCTAAACCTGTCTTCAGTAGGGCCAGAATTAAGGCCATTGCCCAGAATTTCTGTTCCATATTAGAATTCAGTCCAGTCTAGTCCAGCATCCTGTGTGTGGAGTGAGCGTGGCCATGGGCCATGTGACTACTAAGGCCACATGGCTATGAAGAGAGAACAGGCAAGTACATGGGTGAGTATGGGTCGTGGAGCAAAGAGAGAGCAAGAGCAAACAAGAGGAATGAGCATGAAAATTCATTTGCCTGGGGATTTTTACCAGGAAATTTCTTCAAACTAACCAATTAAACTCAAGATTTTGCATACTTTTGATGGGGTCTACCCCCTAGCCAATCCATTGTTCCCGAGGCTAAACTGACAGGCCAGCACCTTCTGTGTGTCACCTGGACTTCACCCATCTCACCCCTTTGTTCAATCCCTCCCCTCAGTGGTCTGCAGGGAATGGATCCATGGTTCCTTAAGGAGTGTGAAGCTGTGCTTCCTGGTGAAGCTGCCCAGATGACCATGCTTATAATGTCTGGCCTCTCCTTTGCTCTCTTTCCTTTATTAATATTAACTAGCTAATTTCAAGGAAACATTATTTAATATAGAATTTAGGCCTACAGATGAACTTTTATTTTTGTTAAATTCTTTGTGAGTATACTCAGATATTAATTAAATCTCAAGGTTTCCACCTTGCATTTCTGCTATCAGTACTAACTTATGTAGTGTTTCCATCATAACTTAATCGTTTCAAAGTGTTCATTTGCTATTTTGTCAACCAGCTTGTTTTGCTACTTTACAGAATAGATAAGGTTTTAAACCTTTCTCCTTAGCATAGTTCCTAACAAGGGTAGATTAATCAGAGATGATACAGTTATGATTTAACTGTCCTCTAAATTAGAATTATCTTCATGTTATTGACATGACCCCTATCTGTTTACTAATAATATTATTCCAAAGTGGCGCCTTTTCTCTTTCCTTTGGAAATGTTGAGAGTGTCCAGGGAGGCTGGTACAATGAGCAACTCCAACTGTGTCACTTATGGGGCCTTTGCTTTGTTAGCAGAACCTCAGGAGCCACATCCACTAGGTTTATGAGCTACACCCGACATGGTTGTATAACTAACTTATAAGAGAACTTTGATTCATATTTTATACTTGCAGATGTTTGAAATGTTCATTAATCCTGTGTGTAAAATGGATGTTTAGTAGAAAGATGTCAGCATAATTTACCTGATAATATTTTGAAGTAAATAAAACATTTAGGCTGGGGAAAAGAAAGAATTATGAGAACACTTGGTTCCAAATGTGAGATAACCCTCATACGGTTTCAATGGTGACTTAAACTTTAAGAAAAATATTTTTTGGAGGGGAAGAAATCTTTTGAATTTTTGAAGCCTCCAGTTTTAATAAAGTGTTTCTTTTATGGTGGGAAAATATCTGTAAAATTTAAGATGACATAAATGTGAAGAATAAAGAACTAATATGGTTGTAAAAAGGGGTTTGTGGTTAAAAATTGTTTCAAAAATAATTTGGGTCATTTGGAATTTTTAGAATGTTATAAAAGTACATTTAAAAATTAAGTATAGTGAAGAATAATTTTGAAAACAATGCAGTCAAAATTTGAAAGTATTAAAATACATATTTTTATTACTAAAATAAACTTTTAAAAAGTCAAACTATAAGTATTAATTTCACTTATGTAGAATTAAATAACTTTGGAGAATCTAATGAACTGAGTAAATTATATTTTTCTGTTTTTATAAATAAGTATCTTTTAAATTCTAGAAAAAAATTTTTATAATATTTTATCAAGAGTTTGACTTTGGCTAATTGTAACATGAAAGGCTAAACTGAAATGGTGGATGGATGAATAAATAAATCAAGGCACATAAGTTTTTAAAAAGTGAATAAAATCAATTATGTTCTACTTGCAATACCTAACCTCATGGGATATAATAGTCATAGTTGTAAAGAAAACTATTTGTACATACTTTATTAGTTGAAAACTTAATTTAAGATATAAGAGAATAGAGCAAGTTAGTATGAAAGAAAATTTAAATCTTATGCATACTATAAAGAATGTCAAGAATGATGAATCATAAAGCAAAAATCAGAATAACTCATTATTTTAGGAAGTGTTACATTTGTAGATATTTTTATTCCAAGTCCTCTCTGCTCTTGCATTTTATATTCAAAATATTATGAGATAAAATAAATAATCAATACATTTAGGTACTTTTCTGAGACAGCCATCCAAATACTATTCAAATATAAATTGAACTCGTGAACTTTTGAGTCGATGGGAAATAGTGGCTTAATTTTCTTTTTCTAAATATATATGATTTTTAGCCATCAGTCTCTCAGAGCAAGCAAGTGGGCCATAACTCACTGGTTGGGATATTCTGAGCCAAACGACTAAATATCATATTTACGATTGAAGCATCAAAATGAACTAGGAATTGGGGGACTTCATGATGGTCCTGGATGTCCCACCAACAAGGTTCATGAACTTGCTCTTTGGAATGAATAGAATGTCAGAGTCAGATGGGAACATGGAAGTGAGCTAGTCTGAACCACTCCTTAAACACGAGAGGGAAGAATAATCAGCACATTAACATTTATGCTTTGATCGGGTCCCAGTGCTAACCATTTGTTTAATTAAACCTTGTCTTGATCAAAGTGTTCCCTCATGAAAGTATTTGATGAGCCTGTATACTCGTATGAAATACAAGCCTAATGACATTCAAACCTGTTTTTCACCCTTTTAAATGATCAAGTGAAGTACATTGAGTGCACTTTAAAAGAAGGGTACCATTTAGGAGGAGACAGAAGTGCTACTCCTGGAATGTAGATAAAGGGTGAATTACCAAGTTTGTGTTTAATTTTGGAGGTGGAATTTCTTACATGTTTCATATTTTCCAGTGTTGAATAAAGGGACTGATAATCTTGGGGGGGTGGGGGTGGGTGGGGGAAATCGTTGATTCTGTGACTATTTTCTGCATTTAGCTAAGGCTTACCATTTCGACCTTGTTTGAATCTACCTATGAAATAGCACCTTCACGTTTGAGCCAGTGCTGAATGAAAAATGAGGCAAATACCAGCTGTTTATTTATCCAATCATTTGCTGTTTCCTCCAGGGCATAGAGCTAGACTTCATTTCCCAGACTCGTCTGAAGTTTGGTTTCTCTATGGAGGAATTATGGCCAGTAGAATGTGGGTTGAAATAACATATGCCCAACTGCAGGCCTGACTCATAGGCATCCTCCCACATATCACCCTCCATTCTTTCTCTTTTCCTGTTTGCAGCTGAAGGAAAATACTCCAGGATCCAGAGAAGGCAGAGCCATGAGATGGCAGAAACCTAAAAAAGGTCACCAAGAAAGCCAACCCAATAGGAATAGCCACACTGGATTGAAATGTGTGTCAGAAATAAGCTTATGTTGTGCTAAGCCACTGAATTCCTGGGGTTTGTTACAGCAGTGAGCCTGCCCTAATACATGAAACAATTATGGGCTACGATCAACAGGGTCCGGATACATGTAATCAAGTTTATTTTCAGAGAATGAAAAGAATATAGCAACTTCTAGAGTTAATACAAGTAACTAATACCAGCATCAGACACACAGTAAAATATCAATAAATATTTGCTATGTAAGTTGGATAATGAGAGACTAAATTCAACATGGCACTTAATTGGCTGCAGGTGCTCCTATGATATCAGTAATGTGATCAAAATTAAAACTGAGCACCTACTAGTGGTACCATAAAGATACGTGTTGTTTCTTGTGGAAAAAACAACAACTAGAAAACAAGTAGGTTGGGACCAAAAGTTGATCTATCACATTTCCAGGCCAGCCTGAATGTAATATATTTATGTGAGTGACACTAAGATTTTATGCCAAAGCCATTCATCTGGGTGGCAAATAATATTGTTGGTAGAGCCATTTGAGGAGATACGTCATTTTCTCTGATTAAAATGTGTACAGGAAAGTGTTAACTCATCAGGTCTGGTTGCTCAAACCCTGCATAGTCCAGATAAAACCTGCCTCCAGAGCAGACTGCCTCTAGGGAGATAAACTCTAAGCCTTTGGAATGATTTGCCAGATAAGAGTGTTTCTGCATGCCTGAGGGCTTGGGCCAGGCTGTACAATTATTATCCTAACAATGTGATTTATGGGTTTTGCTCTGGGTGGGGGGCTGGAGCTGAGCTCAGTCACATGAACTCCACATGCCTATATGACTAACCTGCTGCCCCCCAAAACCCCCTGGATACCAAGGCTTGATGAGCTTCCTTGATGGCAGCACTTTGTATGCATTGCAGTTGGCTGCTGAGATTCAGCATATCCCTGCGCTTCCTGGACCTGTCCCATGTGCCTTCTCCCTTTGCTGATTCTATTCCATATCCTTTACTGAAATAAACAATACTTGTAACTATAGCAGCTTCTGAACCCTGCAAATCCCAATGAATCATCAAGCCTGAAGGTGGTCTTAGGGACCTCCTTCCCCAATTCAGATGCTATGATCAGTTGTATGGTATGTGAAAACCAATAATTATGGAGACCAGGAAGGGGAGAATCTGGGAAGGTGTTTTGGAGGTGAAGTGTAATGGGTTTTTTGAGAAGGTTGCATCTTTCCACTTTATCAGGATTGTGGGTTAGAAGCAGAATTGACATGGCTGGGGGCACAAAGCCTTGCTTCTTCTGATACAAAATGAAAGGGGGTGAAGTAAACAAAGAGTATATATATATATCTGGCAACTTTGCAGATTTGGGAACAAAGAAAATATATATATATATATATATCTGGCAACTTTGCAGATTTGGGGGCTCTAACTTTGCTCAGGGAAGCTTGCCCATCAGCCTTGCTAGGTTGGCCCCTCTGGCAGCAGGAAAGGTAGACCTGCATGGGAGCAAGTGGAGAGGTGGCCTTTGTCAACCTTGGTGGCTGTCCCCCCTCTAAGACCAAGAAAATCTCTTTACGTATCCCATTTGATCAACTCTTGCAGTCAGCACTTAGAATCTCTGAGTTGATTAATAAGGTGGGTTTTGGACCTGGAATTTCAAGGTTCATATCCTGAGGCTGCTACTTGCCTGAGGTGACTTTGGGCAGGTAACTTCTGCCTGCCTCAGTTTCCTCATCTGTATCTGGACAGGGTCTGGAACTTAGTACGTGCTCAATAAATGCCAGCTGCTGGTATGGCTTTCTATTCTGGGTCCATCGATAAGCAGCAGAAGAGCTATCCTAACTCTATTGTTGGGAAGAAGAGTTAAGTTGCCAAAAATAGCTTCATGGAGCTGAAACAAAGAAAAAGGATGGAACTGGGTCAGCATTTTATAAGTGGATGACAGAAATTGCACTTAAATACCATTTCTTACCTTTTTATTCAAGGAAGAGGATTTCTTTATAGCTAATAGGTTGGGGTGTGTCCACTGGAGGTTTTTCCTCTCCTCCCTCCTACCTCCCCCTGCACTCCTCTCCTGACTCCTGCCAGGCTGGGATGAGCTGGCTAGGACGAATTTCTTGCCTCATTGGACAAAGCAAGCGGGAGGCTAATATCTCCCCTGAGGCCAAGAGGGCAAATCTGACAAAATAGAAACTTTAACCGTGGGGAAACTCTAGTTTTAAAATAGTTTCTTCCTTTGACATATTCAGGATAATCCCCAAATGATAAAGCTTATTGTCACACAGATTTGAAAGGCCATGGGCAGGTCATGTTCCCCAGAAACTTAATGTCTTCAGTGCACTGAGGGGTCTTATATGACACAATGATGTTGCCCCTCCACAGTGCAGAAAAAAAAAAAGCATAATGAGGCATTTCATTTTTCTGGGGTAATGGGCTCTATTTCTAACCTTAACTATTTTAGCAAGATTGATATGTTTTAAAAAAAATGAATAAGAATTCCTAGCAAAATTTCTTTGTCTTTAACAAAAATTCAAATTATATTTAACACAAAATGAAAGCTAAAAAATAACACCCAACGTTGGATGACACAGGTAAACAGCATACCTTTTGTTAGTGGGTATAAATGACATTACAGTGCTCATAGCCTTTGACCCAGGAATTCTGAGACTGGCCCATGGGCCGAGTCCAATCCTTGGCTTGATTTTGTATGGCCCTCAAGGTAAGGAAGGTCTGTATAGTTTTAAAGGGTTTGTTACAAGAGGAAAAGGAAGAGGAGGAGGAGGTGAGGAGGGCAGAGGAAGAGCACAGGAAGGAGTGGGAGGAATGGAAGGAAGAGGAGACAATGGCTCTACAAAGCCTAAACTTTTACTATCTGGCCTCTCCACAAGTTTGCCTACTCCTGATCTTATCTATATATATAAAAGCCTAAGCGACCGTTATGACTGGACAACCAGATGACCGGCCAGTTGCTATGATGTGCACTGAACACTAGGGGGCAGACAGTCAATGCAGGAGCTGCCCCCTGGTGGTCAGTGCTCTCCCACAGCCAACCTCCCGCAGCCGGCTAACCTCCTGCGGTCCTTTCCCCTGGCAGGCCGGCCTGATTGGGACTGGGCTAGACGGCCCTGTTCAGCCCCAATCACCAGCCAGGCCGAGGGACCCCACCTGTGCACGAATTTGTGCACCAGGCCTCTAGTCTAAGAATAATCCAAAACATGAAAAGTCTACATGAATAAGGATGATCTTCAATAGTAGTTTTCTAGTGGTTCAAAAGATTGGGAACAATCTAAGTGCCCAAGATAGAAGAGTGGTTAGGTAACTATTCAGTAACTCATAGAAGAGGATATTTTATCACAAGTCAAGGGATGGCTAGTGAGGGTCATGGGTCTATGACCATGAGTTTTGCCCACCTTAGGGACACTTCACCGACTACCATGGCTCACAGACATTTTCTTACTTTTTAGTATTCAATGCAGTTGCTGGATAAGCTGCACATTAAAAAATTTGATGATATTCTGCCTTAAACACGAAGATCTTGATTTAAGAAACAGACCCTGATAGTGCCTGATACCTGTGCCCTTGCTTTTAGGACCTTCAAACCAGGGAGGTGACGCCCAGCATCACAGTCTACTTGAGAGGCTACTCTTTTCTCTCCTGCTGGCAGCCAGCAGGCTCCTTCCTCCACATTCTGCAGAGACTGCTGTGGGTGGGGTTGGGTGGGATTCTTATGTCCTTTAATTGATTTATACATCTTTCCAAAACTGGATACAATAAGGCACATTACAAATATCTCCCTACATGGGACTTTTGTCATAATTTCTATAAAAGTCAAGCTTCAGAACCATGACCAGGAATATTAACTGGGTCACATTTTTGTTTTATTGAAGAACATCAGATATAGTTTACATTGTTTGCCCTTTTCAGAGAAAGAGACAAGGTCTATTGGTTTAGTCTTTCCAATAAAGAATTTGAGAAAAATCTCCTAACCCGGACTTTGTGCAGTGATTTCTCAGTGACTGAGCAAAGCACAGTGAGTCCAGATCAGATCTCTCCCCTGTTACTAGAAACCCTGTCGTCATCTCATGGTGCTCATATGATAATATCTAAGCTCCTTGGTGTGGAACCAGGTCTCGTCATGGTCTCTCCAGCCTCACTGATCACAGGACCCGTCATTCAACTGTGCCACCAACATGTGACCCACTCTTGCTTTCTTCTGCATGTTCAGAACTTACAATTTATATGTCACCTTCTCAGAGAGCCCTTTGATGATAGTTCCAGAAAAGTAGAATGTCAAGTTCATTTCCATGATCCTGTTTTATTTTCTTGATAACACATTATTTGAAATTATCCTATTGGTTTGTTTGGTTGTTAGCCTCTTTATTCACCTGTGTGCACGTCTTTATGTATCTGTCCTCCCCTTTTTCTTCCTCACTAGGATGAATGATTTTTGAGGGCAGGGACCCAAATCCCCAGCACCTAGAACACTGCTTAGAAGAGAGCCTGGCATGCATTAGGTTCCCCAAATCTCCTTTTTCCATCATGTGGCAGAAGACACCTTCTTCAGGACCCAAAGGTCACCCTCCCAGACCTCCTCAGGTAGAGGAGCACATCTCCTCCTCTGTTCTGACAACACAGCTTTTATGTAGCTTCTATGATCAAGACATGTATCAACCCCCCCACTAGCCTGTGAAGAACCTGGGGAGGCAAGGACTGGCCTCTCTGCATCCATAGCTCACAGTCTGGCTTCTAGTAAAGGCAGATTTTTGTTGCCTGAATGAACAAATGAATAACTCCAAAGTAGTTTCTCAATGAATACTCTTTGTGTTGAGTTGACTCAAGTCTAAAATTTCTCAATTCCTTTTCCTTAAAGAGAAAGGAACAAAACAACACACATTGCTATATCCATTACCTGAAAATTATGCTATATTTATTAACTCAATATTAATTGTACTCAAGTTTAAAAATATGTGAGTTTATGGAGAGGAGTAGTTTGACTCATATTTGGTTTAGCCTTTTTCTTTCTTATCTCTCTGTTTTAACTTGATACACAAACAAAAACTGTAGAAATCGTGAATGCATAGTACTTCTGGCTGTTATTCCGCTGCTAGTCACCTCTTTCCCTCATTAAAGTTATTTACAGTGCCATGGAAAATGGAGTTCTTGAAATAGCTTCAAAAAGTTAACTTCATGTTTCCATTGGATGAGTTTGTATTCAGACAAGACACCTCACATACAAAGAAACAGAAGTTAATCAGAGTCGGCTGCACAATGGTTGTCATAAGATAAGGTTAAGGAAGACGTTGTTCACAGGCTCAGGGATTAAGATACAGGGAAGATGGGGAGATTGCTCACTCATTCATTGCTTTGTTCAATCATCCATGTGCCCATTCATATATCCCTTATTTAATAATACCTCCATTGAATAAAAAAAGAACCGGGAGTGAATTATGCTCATGAACAAGCATCAATTAGTTTTAAATAGAGCAACTAGCATGTGATGGGTGAGGTTCACAGAGGGCTCAATTTCAGATGGGAGCTGATCTCAAAGAAACAACCACATTTAAGGCTGTGGAGTTGGACCCAGGTTTGGATCCCAGCTCTGCCATTTATTCTCTGTGGAACTTTGGGTTTTGCCCCACTTCTCATTTTCATCAGTAAAACTAGGGGGTGGTGGGAGGAATCCCCCTTTTTTGTTGTGGGAATTAAGTAAAGTAAAACTTGTAAGAGGTTGGTTCAATGCCTGGCAATTAGAAAATGTTTAATAAATGTCAGCTAAACCCAGTTATGAGTACTTGATTGAGTAGAATTTAGCTGCTGTGGTGACAGTCAGCCATTCTTCTGAAACATCCATACCTCAGTCACTAAATAGTAGCTCTAATAATAAGAAAATAATAGCAACTATCATCTATTAAGCACTCATTGTGCACTATGCTAACCATTTCAATAGATTATGTCGTCTATGTTCCCCAGCCAGTAGTAACTAATGAGGATGAAATTTCAATTTCAACTACTCTAGTTATTCATTCTCACAGTCTTACATTAGAAAAGTGGCAAGTGTGCACAGGTATGAATAATTCATCAGTCCATTAGTTACTCATGTCTACAATTCTTTTGGGTTCTTCTACTTAGAAAACAATGGCCTAGATGACATTTTCACATTATGATCTTGGACCTTTTCCAAAAACTGGACTTTAGACTCCAAGGCCACATAGCCTCATTTTTACCATTTGCCCTTTGGAATAGGAACTGACTTCAGCATTGCCCTCAGATAGCAATCTCACTGTTAAGTGATATAATTACTGATTAGGTCTCATTTCCACTCATTTAATGAGGCTTCAGTCAAAGAAAGAGATGGAGGAGGCGGAGGAGGAGGAGGAGAAGGAGGAGGAGGAGGAGAAGGAGGAAGAAAAGGAGGAAAGGAAGGAAGGAAGGAAGGAAGGAAGGAAGGAAGGAAGGAAGGAAGGAAGGGAGAAAGGAAGGAAGGAAGGAAGGAAGAAAAGTAACAAAAACCAAAAGCCCCAAACCCTGCTTTGAGTATGTCCTGCACTGTAAGTCACAGGTGGGGGTGCTTTTCAACCTTAAATAAGGATATAGTTAATAAAATGTCCCTTCCTCCTTCCTGGTTTATCCAGATAAAATGATATAAGCCAATACAAGAGGGACAGGTTCAAATGGGTGCTTGATGGAAAACATGAGATAAACTTTTGGCCATAGCTCTTATAAATTGCCTGGGGCTCTTGATGCTATATTTAGTCTTCTGATTTCAAGTCCACATCATAAATACAATAACCTAGAGGAGCCTGATGTAACTGATATACAAGCTACTGAATGTCCTTGAGGGGTATAAGTCACATATCAACAACAGCTATTCTTGTTTTTCTGCGTCATTCCCTCCTCAGGGAGAATTTTAAATCATCTGTGGGTAAGCAGTTCAGCCAACTAAGTGTACAATCTTTAACTTTCATAAAATAGATTCTGTGCAACTAAAGTAAAAGAGCATAGGAATCTCATTCTCCTTTTTGAGTATTTTTCTCTCTATTTTTTTTTCCCCTTAACATAATAACCAAAGTCATCCATCCCAGAATAGACTTACTATATGCTTAATATATACTCATATCTTCAGAAAATATTCAGCAATCGTTGCCATGTACCACATCTTTATGCTAAACACTAGGGATAAAACAATGACCAACACAGAGCCCCTGATCTCCAGGAACTTACAGTCTAGAGAGGAATACTGATAAGTAGGCAAGCAGTATGAAAGTGCTAAGACAGGGACATACTAGAGCAGTGGTTCTCAACCTTCTGGCCCTTTAAATACAGTTCCTCATGCTGTGACCCAACCATAAAATTATTTTCGTTGCTACTTCATAACTGTAATGTTGCTACTGTTATGAATTGAAATGTAAATATCTGATATGCAGGATGGTCTTAGGCGACTCCTGTGAAAGGGTCGTTTGACTGTCAAAGGGGTCACGACCCACAGGTTGAGAACCACTGTACTAGAGAGACCGGAAGTACCAAGCCTGAGTATATCTCTATTGAGTGGGGGTATGCAGGTATCAGACAAAGATTCCTAAGGGTGACATAAAAACAATTTAATATCAGTCATTTATTAAAAAAATATTTATTGAGTGTGCCATGCCAGCATGGCCAAGGGAACCTGAGGAGAGGCGGTGAAGGATTAAGAAGACAGACAAAGAGAATACAGCTAGGGTTCGGTGGATCTCCCATGCCTGGATGAGGACACAGAAAGATCCAGCCTGCAAGCTGAGGCTTTATTTTATAGTCAGATCAAAACAAGGGTGTGGTCAACATGTTTACAATGTTCTTGTGAGTTTCACTTGTTTTGGCAGCACTTGCTGCACCTCCCACAGCCCATTAGCTACCTAGGAAGAAACTAGGGAGGGCTATAAGGTTAAGCTTAATTATGCTAAGAGGGCTCTGCCCTCCAAGCTGGGACTTGTTTGTGGCCCTGCCACAGGTCAGTCCAAGGCTTAACCTATAGCCGTTCCCTACAACTGAGCCCCTTATCTTTAAAAGAATTCTCATAGACCCTGGAAATATAGTAATGAGTAAGACAAAAATCCCTGCCTCCCAGTAATTTATTGAAAGAGACTGACAATAAATACGTAGAAAATAAGTATTCACTGTCATTTTAAGTAATCATAACTGTGAAAAGAAACCAATGAAAAGTAAAGAAATTGAAATAAACTATTCCTAAAGAAATAGAAATAGATCTTCCTATTACACCTGAATCAAATTCAAATGTTTTACTGTCATCTACTTGAATCTGGCTCCTGCCAATGTCTCTATCTTCAGGTTGCTCTCCCAGTTGTCTATTTTACTGTGGCCAAGTTGGCATTCACTCCTGATTTCTTAGTGAGCCAAGCCAACATCAACAGAACCGCCTAACTAAGCTCCTAGACACAAGGGCAGCACAAGCTCAGAGTTGTATTCACAGAGGTTTTGTGATTGTTTACTATAGGCATAAACTGGCAATAAAGAGCCTATTGGCTGGCTTCCTTTACTCATTTATTTTTGTATGCCTCCTATTCAAAGGGGTGATTTCTGACTGTTCCATCTCTTTCTATTTCTTTATTTATTTTTATGATTTATAATTTTTCTAGTATCAATTACTGTGTCAGTTAGGGCCCAGTCACAAAACAGCTCTTAGCCATTTGAGCAGAGGGCACTTATTATAAAGAATTGTGTAGACAGTATGGTGGGTTGAAAAAGTTGAAAGGGAATCCTGATGTATCACAGAGGTGGTGACTGCAGTTACCACTTTAAGGAGCAAAGAAAAGAGATTCAAGTAATTAGAACCTAGAATCTCAGAGGGGGAATCCCCCAGAGCCAGGCCTGGGCCTCTGAGGAGTTTCAGAATTTGGAGGAGGACCCTGCAGTTATTGACATTCAGACCTCTGCTGAGGAAGAACGAGGGAAAGAACAGAAGGGACTATGTTGGACAAATTGTGGGGCTAGGAACTGAAGTTCATTCAAGGCTGTAGGCACATCACTTTATACTTACTATGTTGGGAAATTTATTTGACTGGTTTATTTCAGGAATGGGGTAAAGAAGTAACATATAAGATAACACTCAAGAAAATTTAGGATAAATTTCATGCAGGTATCTCTCAATTTTATTATTTCACTTTAAAACCAGTGTTGACACAGATGAACTGCCTACTGAACACAAATAGAAATTCAATGGAAATACAATGGCTGATTCCTGGAACTGAGAGCCCACGACCCTTGAGCCCAGCACATGATGAGAAGTGCAGAGAATGTCTGAACCAGACAGAACTTAATTCAAATCTCAGCTTTTTCACAAGTTGTGACATTACTCAAGTTATTTAATTTCTCTATACTTCAGGTTTTTCATAATTAGGATTATTACCACCATTGGACATGGACTATTATAGAGTTAAAATCAAAGTTCCATCATGCCTGCGACACCTATCAATGCTTCCTGTTAGCCTCTCTCCTCCCCTAAAGCTCTGTATTATGATAATCGAGCATCACCTGCCTATTTATGATTTCTACTGATTATTTATGATGCTTCCCTTTTCCTCCAACAGATGCATATAGTTTGGATCCATTTGGGGTGAACTCATGGGATAGTCTCATTTTCTGACATACACCCATTTTTTGGGAAATTCCAGATTGAATATTAGAAGGGTTAGAGGCTGTCAGACATATGTCTTCCAGGAGGACAATAGAGTCTCAATGAGAGTGATAATAAAACCATCCAGTATAGAAATGACCCCCTGATGACAAAGGGGAAGGTGGGGAGCTTTGCAAATAAGATGAACATATACAATTCAGAAGATACACATTTGCATAAACTTTAGAAAAGGGAGTTGGAGAATAAGCGTTTGTCATGATGATTTTTGGCATTTCCCAAAGGATTGGGGTTCCAACTCCATATGACAAAAATTGTACTCTTCTGCAAAAATGAAGGGCCTTTCATTAGATTTCCGAAGCCTATTGAAAAGATCTCTATTTTGACTCTTATCCAATATTTATCAGGCATCTACTTCTCATTCTAGTGTGTTTTCCTTAGCAGACTTGCATGTTAGAGAGGACATGCCCTCAGCTAGTGTCATGGTTCATAGGCCAGGTCCTTCTCTCATTATAATTTACGAATTAATAATTGCTTTTCTATTATCAGCTGGTCCTGTGTAAATTTGGGTGATAATGTTACACTGAAGCCTACCCTGGGGCATCAAACTAATGAGGGCTAGTTTTCCATATCAACAGCACATATGAGAATATGTTAAGGGATTCTGAAAGTCCTTCTCATCCAAAATTATCTTTCCCACCTATCTGCTATAATATCTGAAATGCTACTATTAGGTTTATGCCATTGGACTGTTGTTCCTGAAGTCACCATCATGTAAATTCAATTCAACCTCACAAACTCTTATTGGGTTGACCTTTAAAACCATTGTGATAGGTGCTCTGAGTAAAAGAACAAATGAAAATTAAGATGATGATAAAGTAAATTTACTCCTCTTAAGGGCCACAAAACAAATAGTAAGATACAATAAAAATTAAATATATCCAATACTCAAAGGAATAATAAAAGACTCTTATATAATAAAAATTCCAAGAGCTAAGTGATCAGTGGGTGCTAGAGTGACCAGACATATGACTTAAATTGGGATTTTAGAGGCAGACCAAGTAACCCATTAGTAGTCATCAATGATTTAGGATTAAGCTGCTAATTAGATATCCAGTCTCCTTGGGAAGAAGAGAAAGATTTAGAGTGGAATTGATGCATTGCCACGAAGCATCCATCTTATATAAAAACTGTTGTTTGAAATTTTAACCCTGTTATTCTGGCTTCTGTTTTAAATAATAAGGAAAATAAGACTACTCCCATTCCAGAGAGGCCGTAAACTATGCCCCAGACAGAGTTGTCAGTGCTGACACCAGGCCAGGCCTTGAGATATGGTCTCATGGCCCTGTCCCAGCACGCAGGCCTTCTTTCTCAGAAGACCCAGAAGTCTCATTCCAAATTTGGGAGACAAAGGACTGGAAAAAGTATAAATAAAGAAAGTTTCCTCCATGTTGGGGGCCCAGCATTTGAAAGACACGTTTTTCTCTGGGCCTGCACAGAATTTAATAATAAAATGTAACTCCCTTTCTCTAAGCGTGGCTTGGTTTTTCTCCGGTCTTCTGCAACACCCAGGGCACTAAACAAAGAGAATAGCAGCCTAGGCAGGAGGCCCCAGGACAAATACCTTGGAGGCTGAACTCTGACATAACCCGGGAGTTTTCAAGGGCACATTTGTTTCATGATTTGCACAGAGATGTCAGAATTTTGTTGAATTGTGACATTGGAGTTACTTGGTGCACTTGAACCTCTGAATAAGTATCAGAATGAGTAGGGGAATGGCTGGTGCATAACCTGATAAAGTCCTTAGAAATCATGAAGTAAAAGGCAAACTGGAAATAGTCACTAGTAAGCTTTTGTAAGCAAATTGTTATGTATGGCATGTTTTTGTCCCCTGCCCCCCAAATTCATATGTTGATACCCGAACCCTATGTGATGATATTTGGAGGTGGAGGGTTTGGAAGGTAATTAGGGTTAAATGAAGTTATGATGGTAGAGCCCCCATAATGAAATTAATTTCATTATAAGAAGACAAAGAAACCAGAGCCCCCTCTTTCTCTGCACCTTGTTGCAGATGCAGCAAGAAGTCCGCCATCTGCAAACCCAGAAGAAGGCCCTTAACAGACACCAAATCTGTCGGCACCTTGACCTTGGACTTCCCAGACTCCAGAACTGGGAGAAATAAATGCTTGTTGTTGAAGCCGTCCAGTCTATGGTATTTGTTACAGCAGCCTGAACTGAGACACAAATCAATACAAAACACACTGTGAAAAGAATTTCATTCCTTCAACATTTTCCAAAGGAGAATTCACAACAGAGACTTGTTATTGCTTGACAGGAAGAGAGAAACTCCTGTTTTTAGTTTTCTAGTCAACTTAACTATGAAATTTTAGTTTCCACAGTTTAAACTTTCTTTGGGTTGAAATCATCATTACGAGTCAGGGGAGGAGGAAGCTGTTATGATCCATGAGGGACTCAGGAGGGCATCTGGGTCATTCTACCCTGGCATTACCATCCTCTTCCTGCTGCTCTGAGAGGAAGGAGGCTTTGACGTCAGGTGTAGATGAGTCATCTTTCCTCTCAGGGCCTCTGGCTGAAATTTGCAAGCTACCTTTGCAGCTGCTATTCTGTTAGTCATTCATTAAGGAAAAAAAAAAAAAGCATATTGCAAAAGCTAAAGGGAAATGTTTGGATGAACAAGTGATTACATTTCTATTTTTGTGGCAGAGAACTTGCTTGCTTGCTCACAAAAGCAGCCTCATCTGGCACCAGGGACCCTAAGGGCTCTCAGTAAATTCTTGTTGATTGACAAAAGGATCTGCTGGAACCTTGTAAATCTTGGTGTTGAAGCTGAATGTTCAGATATGGTTATGTGGTTGGTATACAGAAGTTTGTGCTTACTTGTTCTTCTGTGGTGTGGGATGTCAACTCAGATTCTTTGGATTTACACAAAGAAGTTAGGAACATCGCTGGCCCCACTCTCATGAGCATTCTGAAAGGAAAATAAATAAGGCCCTTTCTGGAGCTTTATCTGCTTGGGCACAAGTGGGATTCAATGGAAGGAAAGTTGAATAAGGATCTAAGAATTGTTCTTTGTTTTGCTCCAGGAAGCCATAACCAAGCTTTCAAGTGATTTGACAATCTGCTGGGAAAAAAATTTTCTTACTTGCCAGCAATGTAGAGGAACCATCAAGAATGAAGGAAAAGGTCGGAGGGAGACCGCATGGCAGACAGCCGCGTCTCTTGGGACAGACACAGACCCTGACCAGGGTAAGGAGTTCCGCGGGTTTGCTGGCGCCAGGAGATTTGAGATTTGGATTTTGTGACTGCGGAGAACTGAGACTAAAGGGGGCATCCTGAGGAACTGATCAGACCATGCAGTGCCCATAAGAGAGGAGCGTTTCCCAGACCGCAGGTCCAAGCAACAGCAGCCCCCTGAGCACCGCAGCCTCCTGATCACCACAGCCTCCTGATCACCACACCCTCTGTCTGTGGAACAGCAACTGTACGTGAAGCCTCCCCCCACCAGCCAGAAGAGCCAACACAGCTGTGAACAACACCCACCAGAGGAGCTGCTGCCAACTGGAAAGCAGCTGCTACCGCAATCATCTGAGCAGCAACCACAACCCAAGGAGCCCCTGCAATCTAGGGAGCAGCCACTGAACATCTCAACATCTACATATGTCAGCGAGATCAAACATGGGTAGGCAAAGAAACCCCCAAAGGAAAGAAAAGGAGGACTCCCCAGAAAAGCAGCTAAGTGAGACAGAGATATGCAACATGACGGAAAAAGAATTCAGAATAAGGTTCCTAGAGTACATGCACCACATGTTCAAGAAGCAAGAAGAAACAGATGAAAAACTCAACTACTTATGCAAGAAGCTAGAAGAAACAGATGAAAAAATCAACAACTTAAGTAAGTCCCAAGAAGAAATGAAGAGTGACATAGCTTCAATAAAAAACTCCATTGAAAGTATCAACAGTAGACTGGGAGAAGCGGAGGACCGAATTAGTGAATTAGAAGACAAGGAAGCAAAACACACTCAAACTGTACGGCAAATGGAGAAAAAAATTAAAAGACAGGAGGAGAGCCTAAGGGAGCTTTGGGACAACATGAAACGAAACAACATACGAATAATAGGGGTGCCAGAACAACAGAAAGATGAACATGGATTAGAAAACCTATTCGAAGAAATAATATCAGAAAACTTCCCTGAGGTGGGGAAGAAAAAAGTCACACAAGCCCAGAGAGTTCCAAACAAGGTGAACCCGAAAAGACCCACACCAAGACACATCATAATTACCATGGCAAATGTTCAGGATAAAGAGAGAATCTTACAGGCTGCAAGAGAGAGACGGAAAGTAACATACAAGGGATCTCCCATTAGATTATCAAATGATTTCTCAACAGAAACACATCAGGCCAGAAAAGAATGGACGGAAATCTACAAAGTGATGCAAAGCAAAGGACTGAATCCAAGAATACTCTATCCAGCAAGGCTATCATTCAAAATTGAAGGGGAAATAAGAAGCTTCACAGACAAAAAAGGGCTAAGGGAGTTTATCACCACCAAGCCAGCCATGCAAGAAATGCTAAAGGGACTGGTCTAAACAGAAGAAATATCAAGCTCAGAAAGAAAACAGCCACATACACACACACAAAAAAAAGAAATGGCTTCAAACAAATACCTTTCAATAATAACTTTAAATGTAAATGGACTAAATGCTCCAACCAAAAGACATCGAGTGGCTGAATGGATAAAAAAACATGACCCATACATCTGCTGTCTACAAGAGACCCACCTCATTAGAAGGGACTCACACAGACTGAAAGTGAAGGGATGGAAAAATATCTTTCACGCAAATGGAAAGGAAAAGAAAGCTGGGGTAGCAATACTTATATCTGACAAAATACATCTCAAAGTGAAGGCCATAACCAGAGATAAGGAAGGCCACTTCATAATACTAAAGGGATCAATACAACAAGAAGATATAACCCTGGTAAACATATATGCACCCAATGCAGGAGCACCCACATACATAAGAAAACTTCTGGAAGATATCAGGGGAGAGATCGACAACAATACAATCATAGTAGGGGACTTTAATACACCACTGACATCACTGGATAAATCCGCTAGACAAAAACTCAGCAAAGAAACAGCAATCCTAAATGACTCACTAGATCAGATGGACTTAATTGACATCTTCAGAACACTTCACCCCACAGCTGCGGAATATACATTCCTCTCAGGTGCTCATGGGACATATTCAAAAATAGACCACATATTGGGTCACAAGCAAAGTCTCCACAAATTCAAGAAGATTGAAATCATAAAAAGCCTCTTCGCAGACCACGATGGCATAATGTTAGAAATAAACTACAATAAAAACAACCCAAAATACTCAAACACTTGGAAGCTGAATAGCATGTTATTAAATATTGATTGGGTTACCGATGACATCAAAGAAGAAATTAAAAACATCCTGGACACTAATGACAATGAAAACACAACAATCCAAAACCTCTGGGACACAATGAAAGCAGTCCTGAGAGGAAAGTTTATAGCTCTACAGGCCTATCTCAAAAAACAAGAAAAAATGGTAGTCAATCATCTAACTCTACAACTCAAAGAATTAGAAAGAGAGCAACAAGAAAACCCCAGAGTGAGCAGAAGGAAGGAGATAATAAAGATTAGAGCAGAAATCAATGAAATAGAGACCAAAAAAACAATACAGAAAATCAATGAAACCAAGAGCTGGTTCTTTGAAAGGATAAACAAGATTGACAAACCCCTAGCCAGGCTCACCAAGAAGCAAAGAGAGAGGTCCCAAATAAACCAAATCAGAAATGATAGAGGCGAAATAACAACAGACCCCACAGAAATACAAATGATTGTTAAACAATACTACGAGCAACTCTACTCCAACAAACTGGACAACCTGGAGGAAATGGACAAATTCCTAGAAAAATACAACATTCCAAAACTCAATCAGGAAGAATCTAAAAACCTCAATAGGCCAATAACTATGGAAGAAATTGAAGCAGTCATCAGAAAGCTTCCAGCAAACAAAAGCCCAGGGCCAGACGGCTTCACAGGGGAGTTCTACCAAACATTCAAGGAAGAACTAAAACCCACCCTCCTCAGACTACTACAAAAAATTCAAGAGGAAGGAACGCTTCCAAGCTCATTCTATGAAGCCAGCATCACCCTAATACCAAAACCAGGTAAAGACATCACAATGAAAGAGAATTACAGGCCAATATCCCTCATGAACATAGATGCCAAAATCCTCAACAAAATCTTAGCAAATCGGATCCAGCAGTACATCAGAAGGATCATACACCATGACCAAGTAGGATTTATCCCAGAGATGCAAGGATGGTACAACATCCGTAAATCAATAAATGTGATACATCACATAAACAAATTGAAAGAAAAAAACCACATGGTCATATCAATTGATGCAGAAAAAGCATTCGACAAAATCCAACACCCATTTTTGATAAAAACTCTCAGAAAGGTGGGAATAGAAGGATCATACCTCAACATAATAAAAGCCATATATGACAGGCCCACAGCCAACATCATACTCAATGGACAAAAACTATCACCATTTCCCCTAAGAACAGGAACAAGACAGGGATGCCCACTCTCACCACTCCTGTTCAACATAGTCCTGGAAGTATTAGCCATTGCAATTAGGCAAGAAGAAGAAATAAAAGGCATCCAAATTGGAAAAGAGGAAGTAAAACTGTCCTTATTTGCAGATGACATGATATTATACATACAAAACCCTAGAGACTCCATCAAAAAGCTACTAGACTTAATACATGAATTTGGCAATGTAGCAGGATACAAAATTAACCCCAAGAAATCTGAGGCATTTCTATACACCAATAGTGAACTTTCAGAAAGGGAGATCAGAAAAACAATCCCATTTACCATCGCACCAAAAAAATTAAGATACCTAGGAATAAACTTAACTAAAGAGGTTAAAGACCTCTACTCAGAAAACTACAGGACGTTGAAAAAAGAGATAGAGGAAGACATAAACAGATGGAAGAACATACCATGTTCTTGGATAGGTAGAATCAACATCATTAAAATGTCCATACTACCCAAAGCAATCTATACATTCAACGCACTTCCCATTAAAATACCAATGGCCTTCTTCACAGATCTAGAACGAACTCTCCAAAAATTCATCTGGAATAAAAAAAGACCCCGAATAGCTGCAACGATCCTGAGAAAGAACAAAGTAGGTGGGATCTCAATGCCAGATATCAAACTGTATTACAAAGCCACTGTTCTCAAAACTGCCTGGTACTGGCACAAGAACAGGCATATAGATCAGTGGAATAGAATAGAGAGTCCAGAAATTAGCCCGAACCAATATGCTCAATTAATTTTTGACAAAGGAGGCATGAACATACAATGGAGCCAAGATAGTCTCTTCAATAAATGGTGTTGGGAAAATTGGACAGACATATGCAAGAAAATGAAACTAGACCACCAACTTACACCATACACAAGAATAAACTCAAAATGGATAAAGGACTTAAATGTACGACAGGAAACCATAAAAATTCTAGAAGAATACAAAGGCAACAAAATCTCAGACATATGCCAAAACAATTTCTTCACTGATACAGCTCCTAGGGCAGTTGAAACTAAAGAGAAACTGAACAAATGGGACTACATCAAAATAAAAAGCTTCTGCACAGCAAAAGAAACCATCAACAAAACAACAAGAAAACCCACCTCGTGGGAAAACATATTTGCCAACGTCATATCTGATAAGGGCTTAATCTCCAAAATTTATAGGGAACTCATACAACTTAACAAAAAGAAGATAAACAATCCAATCAAAAAATGGGCAAAGGATCTAAATAGACACCTTTCAAAAGAGGACATTCAGAAAGCCAAGAGACATATGAAAACATGCTCAAAGTCACTAATCATCCGAGAGATGCAAATCAAAACAACAATGAGGTACCATCTCACACCTGTCAGAATGGCCATCATCAACAAATCAACAAACGACAAGTGCTGGAGAGGATGTGGAGAAAAAGGAACACTTGTGCACTGCTGGTGGGAATGCAGACTGGTGCAGCCACTATGGAAGGCAGTATGGAGGTTCCTCAAAAAATTGGAAATGGAACTCCCATTTGACCCTGTGATCCCACTCCTAGGAATATATCCCAAGAAACCAGAAACACCAATCAGAAAGGATATATGCACCCAGATGTTCATAGCAGCACAATTCACCATAGCTAAGATCTGGAAACAGCCTAAGTGCCCATCAGTAGATGAATGGATTAGAAAACTGTGGTACATCTACACGATGGAATACTATGCTGCTGTTAAAAAGAAGGAACTCCTACCATTTGCAACATCATGGATGGAACTGGAGAGCATTATGCTAAGTGAAACAAGCCAGTCAATGAAGGAAAAATACCACATGATCTCACTCATTCATGGATAATAAAGACCATTACAAACTTTTGAACAATAATAGATACAGAGGCAGAGCTGCCTCAAACTGATTGTCAAACTGCAGTGGGAAGGCCAGAGAGAGTTGGGGGGCAGGAGGGAGGGGAGTAAGAGATCAACCGAAGGACTTGTATGCATGCATATAAGCATAACTAATGGACATAAGACACTGGGGGGTAAGGGAGGGTAGGGGTTTGTCAAGGGGGGGGGGAAGGATACTTATGTAATACCCTTTGTAATACTTTAAGCGAAAAATAAAAAAATAAAAAAATAAAAAAAATAAAAAAAAAAAAAAAAAAAAAAAAAAAAAAAAAAAAAAAAGAATGAAGGAAAAGAGGGTAATAAGTCTAGATTCCTCCAGCCTGAGGCAGGATATATCATTATTGCTTTTCTTACATTTAACTGATAGGGAATCTAAGACCCAGAGAAGGATGGTGATGTCTAGAAACTATGGCCTAAACATCTTTTCTTTCCCCTTTTAGTGAACTACATGACTTTATATATCATCTATGGCGCTTATATTTTACCTCTAGCCTTAAGCTCCAACTACATGGGTGCAACTTTGTACTTTATACTTTCACATGAAGGTCCAATAAGAAGTCAAACTTCAGGTGCAAATTGGAACTCATGACTTTTCCTCAAAACTTGCTTCTCCTTTGTCTCCCTTAGGAGGGACCAGCATTTGTAGTTATCTAAGACAAAACATCTAGGAGCCATCCTTGATTCCTCTGTTCTCACTCCCTACATCCAGGTCTTTACATTTCTCTCTCTATTCCCTTCTCTCCATGTCCAATGTCAATACCCTAGTATAAACCATAATCATGTTTTTCTCAGTTGTCAGCAGTAACTCTGAACTGGTCTTCTTTCTTTAACTCTTGACTTCTGCAATCTAGTCTCCCATATGAAAGTTAATATTCTAAAAATATTAATCGATCTTTTTTCAGTTCAGTTCTTGCTATAAAATATACACTGGCTTCCCATTGTCTTTGGGATGACATTGAAAACTACTATGGTGGCAGCAGGTTTTACATGGTCTGGTTTATCTCTTTACACTTTCCCTCCATGTTCTGGTCGCTCTCAATGTTCCCTATACATTAGTCTGGTCCTACCTTAAGACCTTTGTTTTTTCTATTTTCTTTGCTGGAAATTCTTTCCTACCTTTTCATATTGCTATTTCTTTTCGATCTTTTAGATCTCAGTTCTAAGGACCCTTGCTCAAAAATCTATTTCTGAATACTTTTTCTAAATCATTGTTTCCTGCCACAACCTAACCCCTATGCATCCCATCACTCAGTTTAACTCCCTTGTAAAATTAATCACAAATGGCCATTGTGCAGCTTATTTATTTACATTTTTATTGAATTTACACCATCTTCCTGCCTATTTCCAAGTAGGTTGGAAGCACCACATGAACAAGAGCCTTGTGTGCCTTTAAAGAGGTAGTTTTGAGCAGTGGTTAGGCTCTCACACTCAAGATAGATTTCTTGAATTCAAAGCACAGCTTTGCCCCTTATTAGACATATGCCCCTAGAAAATTGTTTGACCTCCTGTACCCATTGGTAAAATGAAGGCAGTAAAAGATGCATAAAATTGCTGTTAAGAGATCACTACCCATATGACATCCCTGGCACAATGGTACATACTCAGCAAGTCTTAGCTGTCACTATTGTTAACCACATATCAGTTTAACACACATTTGCTGAATGACCAATACATTAATTTTATGTATTCAAGGAAGGCTTCTGCTAGCTCACAGAACAGATTTAGAATATACATTGAAAGGGGTCCCTGCCTGGGGGCTGAAGAGTTGGGTCCTTAGAAACTGTTCGGAAGCTGGCTGAGAGAGCTGCAGGTGAGGAGGGAGGTGGGGCACAGCATTTTGAAAAGGAAAACGGTAGCTATAGAAGCCCAAGTTCATTTAGTACTTATTCTGTGTGAAGTACTGTGACCCATTTTTCTATTCCCCCCCCCTCAAAATTACTGATGCATTACTCTGAAGTTATATTATGAAGTAGTTCTTAAGGTTCCTTGATACACCAACAAGCTAAGTCCAGTGTTCTCCACTGCCCAAATAATCTTCTCATCATCTACCCCCATGCCTAGTTACCACTTACCCATCTTCAGCTCTCAACCACAATGCCATTTCCTTGAGAAGCTTCATGTGACCTTGGTGGAACATTCCGGGGGTTCCTGTATAATGTGTTCATCATGCCGCCTACCTTTCTTATCTTGTGTGTACCATAGCTTACATTAATTTACATGTTTATTTTAGTCTGTTCTCCTGACTAGATTCTATACTTTGTGGGGTCAGGTTTCGGTCTTGTTTTTCTCACCAATGTATCTCCAGAGCCCAAAACACTGCTCCCCAATGGCTGGCACACAGGAAATACTTACTGAATAAATAAGTGGGCATTAATACTTCAGCAGAATGAATCTGTCCCCAAACCTGTGACTCTTCTTTGAAGATTGAAAAATGCAAAAGCCAGTTTTATTTGAATTGACTTTTTGTGCTTATCAACGCCCATGCTTCTTCCTTCCTTCCCAACTGAATTTAACCCAAGATAATGATGAAAACAAAATTTATATTAAGCTCTAGAAGAGAAGTTACAGAAAGAAGGAAATTGAAGAGAGATAGCAATGGGACTGGAAG
Organism: Myotis yumanensis; assembly: GCF_028538775.1. Taxonomy (NCBI): domain Eukaryota; kingdom Metazoa; phylum Chordata; class Mammalia; order Chiroptera; family Vespertilionidae; genus Myotis; species Myotis yumanensis. The sequence continues at coordinate 25,435,164 of NW_027223759.1, read as the reverse complement.
ATAAAGACAGAATACTTTCTAAAATTTAAACTTTCATTGTATTGACAGTTTTTAATAAAAAATCATAAATAATAAATAATCATACTTTTCTCTTTGAAACTAAACAGACACAGTCTCATCTGACTCTTGTACAGAGTTATCTGTACATTAACTACAACTCCACTGAAAGTTTGATTTTTTCTTTTAAATTTTAAATGGCAGTAAAGACAAATTCTACTGATAGCATCAAACTTATCAAGGGGAAAAAAATAGTTCTGGTCTAATTAACATTATTTCTTAAAAGTCAGGTTCAACAAAACCCAAAAAAATTCAAGAGAAAAGAATCACAAAATAGTACATTTTAATCATGACTTGCTGTCAAGGTAATTCTTATCAAAATAAGAATGACTTTAATTCATCATGAACCACACACATGGTTTGCAACTTTTGATTATTCATGCCAATGATTTCCATTAGGGCTTATTATGAAACTAGCTGGAAGGCTGATGAAATTCAGAAAGAGAAAAAACACACACAACAGATTCACAATGATGAGAGTATCACCAGAGACGTCAAAAGTGGTGGAAATACCAAAATAAGCTATTGTTTTCCCACTCAATTGATGGCTTATAAAAAGAGAAATGCTTCTGGGGGAGAGATCAGAAGGAAACATTACAAGTGTGAATTCAAAGACAATTTGTAAGACATTTATCAAGTCTGATTGTGAAAAGACCTATTTCACATGTAAAAATCAAATCTCTTGTCTGGAATTTGACTTCTTCCTAGCTGCTAGCAAATAAATATTTTAGTCAGGGATACAATTTTTCAGAAGGGCATATGAAAGGTATAATTACCATTTGGATTGGATGTAAGAACAAGAAACTGAAATTACATTATTGATGAAGTTACTGAAGACCTTTATAACGAAGCTCTAGAACTTGGAGATGCTAATTCACACAGCCATGTTAACCCTCCAGGAAAACTTTGAAGGGCAAAGGAAAGAAAATAATATAAAAGTTGGGATCTGCAAGGAAGCTGGATTGAAAGGTCATTCCAACTAGAAGTCAAGGATTACTTGTCTGTCACAGCATCATAATGAAATGACTGAAAAATCTGGAATTTCAAGTAATCTATCCACTGAAACACGTGTAAAGTATGTTTTATTTTGCTGACTTTTTGCGTACTTATTTCTACATAATGGACTTTTAAAAATCGACACATAAATCATAATAAACTATATTAAAATGCACTATATCCTTTTCTGCATCTATTCTTTACTCTGTGTTCTTCACACTGATTAGAGAACACCTCCGCCATACTGTGAAACTCCTACTTTTTATTCAAAACTAAGCTTGAGGGCAACTCATTTGGGATTTTTTCCATGAGCACCCCCACCAAGGCTAGGTCAGGTACTCAGCTCTTTCGCACAACATTAGAAACTTCCCAATAAATCTTGCAATTGATTACATTACAAATTCATTTCTCACAAGTTTATAGGCAGGTTTGCATAGTGGTTATGTCAGTGCTTTGATATCAGAGTTCTAGAACTAAAATCCTGGTTCAACTATTTCTCATTGTGTGGCCTTGGACAATTTTCGAACTCTGACCCCATTTCTTTATTGGCAATATGGAGAATTTTAATAGCACTAACCTCCTCATAAAAACAGGTGTCATGATAACACAAGGTAATACCCTTAGTAAATCGTTCCCCACTTATTCAGCACTCTCTATATATTACCTATCATTCTTAGCAATAGTAATAGCGTGTCTCATGCTGGAATCTTTGTTTTTTCTTAAGTCTGATTGACATTGGAAACCTCAAACCAATAAGTACAAGAACTTTCTAATATGTTTAGAGTTCTGTGTACTTAGAAATAAGTACACAGAAAGAAGGAAGTCAAGATATGTATAATGATATAGTGGAGAAGGTAGTGAACTCAACGTGTGATACAATTTCAAAAATAGGTTAGAACTTATAAAGAAAGTGCTTTATAAGTCTTATTTTAATAGTGGAGAGATCAATCTGGCCAGAAGAGATATTTTAATTAACCCTGGAATAATATAGATTAAGACTTTACAAAAAGAGCTATTTTGAGTTATCTTTCAAGGTGACTTTGAATTAGATTTTATTGAGATCTATTTTAAGGGACTAAAACTAGAAAAAATTATTATTTTATTTTATAAACAAAATTATAGACATTATATAGTACATGAATTTTATGTTTCATCAGCAACAAGAAAACGTAAGGTAATTCACCTCTTCTGATGAGTTATCTTTCTCCCTATGTCAAGCATTTATGAAATAAAATGGTTAGAGGGGATAATAACTAAGGCAGATTATATCTTTTAAGATTGCCTCTACCTCTGACATTCTGACACTTTAAGAAATTCTATTTTCCCAAGAAGATTTCTAAGGTAGAGAAGGGATAGTAATATAGCAACATCCTTTTTAGTGAGCTTTCCTCAATGGAAGGTCATTTAGAGTTTAATGGGATTAATTTGGCTGACACGTTCCATTTTAAAAGGAATCTCTGTCCCTGTGCCAACCAGCAATGGATTTTGATGGGCAAAAGGCTCAGATCCTGCCAATTCCACCCGGTGTACACCCCCTTAAGCCCATGACTCTGGCTGAAAGCCGCTCCGTTAGCAGACCACTGGCTGCTGAGATGATGAACAGACAGTTGGACGAAATGTTCCTGGGCTCCCATGGAGCAAATCCTGCTCGTCCTCCAGGCGACTCTAGCCCTGTCTCTAGGACCCTCTTCCCAATCTGTGCTAAAGGGCAATCAGATTAGAGGGAACCAGCGTTCCTCTACCTCAGGCTTCATGCACAATTGAAGATGCATTTTGTACTAAGAAGGCTCATTCCAAAAAGGCAAAGCAAAAACACTTCCTTTCATGGAGGCAACATTGGCAGCCACGTATATTCCCTTCTCCCTCTTCGACTTTTCCCTTTCTGTATCTTCAGAATCTCCAAGGAGTGACTTTCAGTTTGTGGTACCAGCATTTTTCAACAGCAACTGCTCTTTTGTCTTTCTCCAATGCTGGCAGGGCCATTTCTTCTAAACTCTAGCTGCTTAAAAATTTTTTATTTTATTTTACGTTTCTTCCTATGGATAGGGATGGCATTGGTAGCTGAGGGCAGAAAAGTTATAAATTATTAGGACAAACCCAGCAGAAGCTGAACCCACTGGGATTCCAAATAGATTTTCCCTTCACACAAATACCACCAATTAGCTAGATAGATTCCATTTTTATCTTTCTTCTAAAGCTGTGGGTGAAGGAGATCATACCAGAATAGACAGACATCGATTGATGAAACACATTTCTGTGACCACTATATTTTTGCACATTGAACTTAATTGATTTGAGAAGACTTGCCCTGGAGGAAACGCATGGAGATGCCATCAAACTACCTCATGGCCTTAGAATCTGGCCCTGAAAGGCAGTACCTGTACTGATGAAGATTTATACTTTGGCCCTAACTGATTTGGCTCAGTGGATAGAGCGCCGGCTTGCAGACTGAAGGGTCCCAGGTTAGATTCCTGTCAAGGGCATGTACCTTGGTTGCGGGCATATCCCCAGAGAGGGTGTGCAGGAGGCAGCTGATCGATGTTTCTCTCTCATAGATGTTTCTAACTCTATCCCTCTCCCTCCCTTTTTTTTTTAAAAAATTAAAAAAAAAGATTTATACTTTGTACTCAAACAGACTTGGCTTCAGCCTAAGACTGACTCCTTAATGTACATATATGTGGTAACTGGGCAAGTTATTTGATATCTTTTTATATAATCTTCCCCTCTCTATGCTAGGATAATAATAATGTCTGTATTATTATAGAACTACTAGAGGCCCGCTGCACGAAATTTGTGCACTGGGGGTGGGGGTGGGCTCCCTCAGCCTGGTCTGAGCCCTCTCGCAGTCCAGCACCCCTCACTCCTTACTGCCTGACTGCTTGCTGCTCCCTACAGCTTGGCTTGCTACTCCTCAGTGCTGCCGCAGAGGCTCCTGCCACCACCGCTGTGCTCGCCAGCCCTGAGCCCTGCTTCTGGCTGAGCGGTGCTCCCCCTGTGGGAGCACAGTGACCACCAGGGGGCAGCTCTTACATTGAGTGTCTGCCCCCTGGTGGTCAGTTCATAATGACCAGTCATTCCACTGTTTGGTAAATTTGCATATTAGGGTTTTATTATATAGGACTAGAGGCCCGGTGCACAAAAATTTGTGCACTCGGGGGGTGAGGGGGAGTCCCCCACCCTGACCTGTGCCCTCTTGCAGTCTGGGACCCCACGGGAGATAACGGCCTGCTGGCTTAGGTCTGCTCCCAGGTGGCAGAGGGCACGCCCAATCCCTAGGTGCAGCCCCTGGTCAGGCTCAGAGCAGGGCTACTGGGGAGTTGGGGCACCGCCCCCTGTCATGCACAGAGCAGGGCAGATGGGGAGGTTGCGATGCCACCCTCAGTCACACTCAGGGTAGGGCCGATTGGGGGGTTGGGGCACCGCCCCCTGTCACACTCAAGGCAGGGTCGATGGGAAGGTTGCGGCATGACCCCCTGTCACGCACAGAGCAGGGCCAATCAGGGGGTTGGGGCGCTGCCCCCTGTCACTCACAGAGCAGGGCCCATCAGGGGGGTTGGGGCTCCGTACCCTGTCACACACAGAGCAGGGCCGATCAGGGGTTGGGGAGCTCCCCCCTGTCATGCACAGAGCAGGGCCAATCAGGGGGTTGAGGAGCTCCCCCCTGTCACACACAGAGCAGGGCCGATCAGGGGGTTGGGGAGCTCCCCCCTGTCACACACAGAGCAGGGCCCATCAAGGGGTTGAGGAGCTCCCCCCTGTCATGCACAGAGCAGGGCCAATCAGGGGGTTGAGTAGCTCCCCCCTGTCACTCACAGAGTAGGGCCAATAGGGGAGTTGGGGCACCGCCCCCTGTCACAAACAGAGCAGGGCGGATCAAAGGGTTGGGGCACTGCACCCTGTCACACTCAGGGCAGGGCCGATGGAGAGGTTATGGCTCTACCCTGTCACACACAGAGCAGGGCCCATTGGGGCGGGGGGGTTTGGGGCGCCGCACCCTGTCACTCACAGAGCCGCAGGGCGATCAGGGGGTTGGGGAACTCCCCCCTATCAGGCACAGAGCAGGGCTGATCAGGGGGCTGGGGCGCCTTCCCCTGTCACGATCAGAGCAGGGTGGATAAGGAGGTTGGGGCCCTGCCCCCTGTCACTCACAGAGCTGCAGGGCAATCAGGGGATTGGGGAGCTCCCCCCTATCAGGCACAGAGCAGGGCTGATCAGGGGGTTGTGGTCCCGCCCCCTGTCACTCACAGAGCCACAGGGCAATCAGGGGGTTTGGGCGCTGCTGCCTGTCATGCTGATCCCGGTGCCGGGAGCCTCACTGCTCCGCTGATCCCGGTGCCAGGAGGCATATTACCCTTTTACTATATAGAATAGAGGCCTGGTGCACGGGTGGGGGCCGGCTGGTTTGCCCTGAAGGGTGTCCTGGATCAGGGTGGGGGTCCCCACTGGGGTGCCTGGCCAGCCTGGCTGAGGGGCTGAGGGCCGTTTTCAGGTGACTGAAGCTCCCAACCGCTCCTTTTTTTCTTTTTTATTCTGGGCCAGCTTTAGCTCTGAGGCCTCGGCTGCTGAAAGCCAGTTTCTGGCCTTTGTTTTTCCTTCTGTATTTGATACAATGTTGCAGTCAGGCTGGCTGTAGGCCGGCTGACTGAAAGCTGGTTTCTGGGGTTTTGTTTAGCTTCTATATTGGCAACATAGTTGCTTAGAGTTGCAGCTGAGAGGCCGGCAGCAGCAGGCAGGAACGTTGGAGTCCGCCATCACTGGAACAAGCAAGCCTCCCTGTTCGCTTCAGTGCATGGCTGCTGGCCGCCATCTTGGCTGACAGTTAATTTGCATAAGGATATGCTGATTAGCTAATGGGAAGGGTAGCGGTTGTATGCTAATTACCATGTTTCTCTTTTATTAGTGTAGATAGTAAGATTAGGTGAATTAATTTAAATGAGCTATAGTAAGATTAGATGAATTAACTTAAATACTTAATAAACACCAGATAACATGAAGCCTTGCACAGCATTTTCTTTACCTCTGTATTCTTTAACCCTGAATCCAGGATTCTTGGCCTCAAGTGAAGTATTTTATAGCCTGAATTACACTGGAGGTAGAGGCAAGGAAAAGAAAAGGCTAGTTTACAGAGACTTAGCAATAAAAAAAACAAAATAGGACAAGGTCAATCCTTTTATGAGAGATAAGAGTGAAACCAAGAATAAATTTTATATTTGGAACTTCAGAGACAAAGAAGATGGTGATACCAAGGAATGGGAAGTTAGGAAAAAAATGTTTTGAGGCAGAAGATGAAAAGTTTAATTGCTGATATATAGATGTTGAGACATTGATAGAATATCCAGGAGAAATGTCCAGCAGGCAAATACAAGAATTGGGAAAATAATTTTGTTGAATATTTTTAGAAATTATGAAAAGATTCTGAATATAGTATGATTCTGATAACTTTATTTTGGATATTTTTGCTCAATATTTTTAATAGTACAAAATTACCTTCTTCTGTTTACCAGCATTTGGATGCATTTTTAACTTAATTTTTAAATACAATTTTCTCTTTGGAGGAACTTTACATTATAATTTGCGTGTGTGTATGTATGAATGGGGAGTAGATTCTATTTTATTAAAAAATAATTTTACCATTATCTGAAAATATCTTGCTCTTTATTCTAACTTAAATGTCTGCAGAGTTAATGAACTAAGTATACGTACTAGAACCTAGGGGTTCTAACTACACAGGAGTTGTTCATTACTTACTGCTTCATTAATTAGCAAATCAGAAACCTCTGAATAAAACTCCATTAGGAAAGTGTCTCCTTTTTAAAAAAGAGGTTCTGAGAATAATCCCATTAGGCCAGAAGCTTGCTAAGCTTATCAATTCTGGACACATTTCTTTACTAAGGGGAGAAAAAGATCCAACTAGAATGAATGTGACAAGTAAATGTTGATAGAAAAATATTTAACTCCAGAAAATAAAAATCATGTTATATCCAAATGTCAGTTTCATGCCAGAATAAATTTGGTGACCTTTTAAGATCTAAGCTTGATAACATTTAGACACAAAGTGAAAAGTTCAGTCTATCTTCAAATATTTGGGTCAATGTAATTCTTTAAATAGGCATATGTATTTTTAAAAATTAAGAGAAAAATTAGCCTTTTGCATATTTACACATTTATTATTCTAATGCTCTTTATTATTTCCTGAAAATTTATGTTTTTACCCCCTTCAGCCTAAAGAACCTCCTGAAGTCCAGGTCTGAAGGTTATGAACTTTTAGCTTTCTCTTATCCAAACATGCCTTTATTTTATCTTGAATTTTGAAGGGTAGTTTTGCTGAAGATTAAACTATACATTCACTATTTTAAAATTATTTTAGCACTTTAAAGATTATTGTTCTGATGAGAAGAAGTCAATGATTCTTGTTTCTTTGCGTGCAATGTGTTATTTTTCTTTGTCTACTCATAAGTTTTTTTCCTTTGGTTTTTAACAGGTTGACTGTGTTAATTTATTACTTTAACCAAATTTGGAAAAAAATTTAGCCATTATTTTTTAAAAATTGTTTTTCTATCCCATACTTTCTCTGCTCTCATTCTGGGACCCCTATTACACATAGCGTAGAAGACCTTTCAATATTGCCCTACTCATCTCTGAAGCTCTGTTCCTTTTTTTATTTTCAATCTTTTCTATTCTTTAGATTAAATCATTTCTATTGATCTATTTTCAAGTTGGTTGATCTCTTTTTTTGTCTTCTCCACTCTGACCCACTAAACCCATCCAGTAACATTTTAATTTCAGATATAGCATTTTCTGGGTATAAAACTTATATTTGATTCCTTTTATAGTTTGTTTTTCTGATGATATAGCCTAATTTTAACATACTATGATAATAATGGTAATAGCTGCTTTAAAATCCTAGTCAGATAATGTCAACATCTGAGTCATCTCTGGATTGGTCTATATTGTCTATTAACTGGAGAATGGGCCATGTTTTCCTGTTTATTTTTATGCTGAGCAATCTTGTATTGCATCTTGGACATTGTGAAGAATGTTATAAAAACTCTTGATTCTATTATGGTTCTTTGAACAATATTGATTTAAAAAAAATCAGGCTGGTAATTTGGTTAAACTGAAATTTAAAAAACGTTGTCTCTCCAGCAGTAGGTGGCAAGCAGCTCAAATTTCAATGCAGCTCTTTTATCCTTTTTAGCTCTATCAAAAGCTATAAAAACTGGAATTGTACCCAGTGCCACTCTCTTTTTACAATTATTAACTCCACTCCATTTTTTCACCCTCGAATACCTTCAGTTGGTTGCTTTTTATACCTGTTCAGAGTTTGTAGTTGTTATTTACTAGAGGGTTGATCTGATAGGAGTCACTCAAGCACCCTGGAAGGAGAACTACATAAATCTTTCCCACTGCCCAGAAAATGGAATGGCTGTTTGCACTAAGTTCATTGTCTTGAGCATTCTCTTGGTCTTTTCTCATCTACTGTTCTTTTTTCCTTTCTCCAACGTCTTCCTGAAAAATAAACAGTGGACTTTTATAAGTGAAAATTAAAATGCTTGAGCAGATGACAAAAGCTATCTCCTCTTAGTCCTAGTTCTGTTCACATTAATAAAGTGCAGGGAACTTGCCTATACTTCTGGGCAGATAGTTGCTCAAGAGGAAGAACAGCCTGGCTGGTGTGGTTCAGTGGTTCAGTGTTGACCTATGAACCAGGAGGTCACTGTTGGATTCCCAGTCAGAGCACATGCACAGGTTGCCGTCTTGATCCCTGGTGGGGAGTATGCAGGAGGCAGCCAATCAATGATTCTCTCTTATCATTGATGTTTCTATCTCACTCTCCCTCTCCCTTCCTCTCTGAAATCAATAAAAATATTTTTTTAAGGAGAAAGAACAATATGTATATTACGTAGATAGAAATAAAATGCAGCATGAGTCTGAATTGCAGATTATTTGAAATCTGCTGCTTTTCTACATAATGGGGAGGCTAATATGAACTCTTTGACTAGTGAACCACAGGTACTGAGTATAAGAAGATGAATTTATAAAAATTCTTAAGTTAAATATAGTACATTAATCATTATTAACTTGTATAGCATTTCCTATAATTTGTTGAGATGAACCTGTACCCTAACATATTTCCTGGACAAAGGGCTATCTGATTTGAAAAATTTGAAAATAACTATGGGAAATAGAAATATGATTTATTACCTCCCGTAAGTTACAGACTTACCAAGATTGGGAGTGCAATAAAATCCTCTTCGCATTGGTTAACTGTGCTGACCATGATTAGTGTTTTCTTGGATGATTCAGAAAGTACACTGAGATCTCTCCTTGCCTTGCTTTCTCTTTCTACCATCTCTGTCTAGGTAACTTCATCCTTTTTCATAGCTGTAACTGCCATCTATGAGCTGTTGACTCCCAAATTTATCTTTTTAGTCAAAACCTCTTCTCTGAATACATTCATTAGCCTATCTGGCAGCTTTTCTTTGATGTTTCACAGACATTTCAAAATTAACATTTCAATCCCCAAATATATTCCTACCTAGTATTTTCATTTCAATAAGTGGCATCACTATTTTCTCATGCTAAAAAGTTTGGAATCATTATTGATTCTTCTCTTAAATTCAGTTCATTAGTGAGTCCGGTTTGTTGTTGGTTCTGCTCAAAAATGTATCTTGAGCCCATTAAATAGTCCAAGGTTTACTATCAGTTAAACGTGGAGGTAAAAAAAGTATTTATCATGTTATTTTCTGAGAAATTAAAATCCTATGGGTTATTTTCATGCCTAACATGTATTGTTTCATGTTTTTAATTTCCTCATTATTACCTGATTAATGAAGAGTAGGAAATATAAGAGTCCCTGTGATAATTTAGATCATGGTTTGGTCAGAAAACTATGGCTATAGGCCATAACTTGTCTGCCTCATGTTTTTGTAAATAAAGTTTTATTGGCAAAGTCCATTCTTTTAAATATGCTATGTGGTTGCTTTTGTGTTACAATAACAGAGTTGCATAGTTGTGACAGAGGCTGGGTGACCCACTGGACCTAAATATTTACTATCTGACCTCTTACAGAAAAGGCCTGATTTAAATAAATGCTGGAATAGCTTAAAGATAGTGACTTTTTAGTTTTAAAATTAGTGAATATTTGGGAAATTATCTTATTTTTTTCTACACAAGTGCAGGTTACACTTCTTAGGGAATGTCAAGGTATAAAAATTATGAATGAAAACTAAAAATATCAAGCATCTAATTTTCTATCAAAGTAATTTGCATATCCTGCCAACACCTCAAAATGATAATTGATCAGACATTTTAAATAAATGTAAATATAATCAATGTTTGATGTTGTGTATTGAAGAAGCCAAGAAAACAAATAACAAGACAAAATTAATAACAAGATGGCTGTAGTAAGTCCTTATCTATCAATAATCACTTTAAATATAAATGGATTATTTATCCAATAAAAAACATAGAATGACTAAATAGACTAAAAAACAAAACAAAACACAGTAATGATATACAGTTTACAAGAGACTCACTTCACCTATAAGGGCACACATAGGTTAAAAGTAAAGTAATAGAAAAATATATTCCATGTAAATGGAAACCAGAAGAGAGAAGGGATAGTTATACTTATCTAAGAAAAATATACTTTAAGTCAAAATTGTAACAAAAGACAGAGAAGGTCATTTTATAATATTAAGAGAGTCAATTTATCAATAAAATATAGAAATTATAAATATATGCACCCAACATCAGTATGCCCGAATATATTAGGCAAATACTAACAGACATCAAAGGAAAAATAAACATCTATGGAATAATATTAGGGATTTTAATACCCCACTGTCAACAATGAGAAGAAAATCAATAAGGAAACACTGGTCTCAAGTTATATTTTAGACCAAAGGGACTTAGCAAATATTACAGAACATTTCATCCAAACAGCAGAATATGCATTCTTCTTGAGTGTACATGGAACATTCTCCAGAATACAGTATATATTAGGTCACAAAACAAGTCTTAGCAAATTTAAGAAGATTAAAATATCAAATTTTTTTTCTGATCACAATGGTATGAAACTAGAAATCAATAAACAGGAGGAAAATTGGAAAATTCACAAAAATGTGGAAACTAAACAACACACTGTTGAACAGTCAAAGAAAAATATCAAAGTTAAATTAGAAAGTATTTTGAAACAACAATAAAAGGAAAATAACATACCAAAACTTGAGGTGCAACAAAAGCATTTCTAAGAAGAAAGTTTTTAGTGATAAATGCTTACATTAAGAAAAAATAAAGGCCTCAAATAAACAAACTAAGGTCACACCTAGTGGAACTAGAATAAAAAGAACAGATAAGCCCAAAGTTAGCAGAAGAAAGAAATAATAGAGATCAGAGCTGAAATAAATGAAGTAGAGACTAGAAAAAAAATAGAAATGATCAGCAAAACTAAAAGCTATCTTCTTGAAAAAAATTAACAAAGTTGACAAATCTGTAGCTAGACTGACTAAAAACAAGGAGGGAAGACTCAAATAAATAATATCACAATTAAATAAATAATATCACAATTCCTCAACTTGTACACTTTAAATATATACAATTTTATTTCTTAATTATACCTCAATAACACTGGAAAAATGTTATCTTCAAAAAGTTTGGATGAATATAAGAGAACCAAATGCAACAGAAATTTAAAACCATGTTTTCTTCTAACATGGAAAGTTTGATATTTTGTATTTCATTGGATAAATTAGTCAACATTTGCTAAACCCTGAGGGTGTATATTTTATAATGTGGCTGCTATATAGTTGCCACGACTGGCTTTCTGAAATAGTTAATTTAGCTTCTTTTTAATACATAGGAATTTATATTCCCCACAGGGAGAGAGCATAAATTATTTCATTGCATTTATGAGTTTCCTGTAATAATAAGTTCTATGACTAATGATATTTACTTGGGAAAAATAATCAAAATTTATTGGCTTTTGAGAGTGAAATTCTTTTATAAGATTGATCCAAAATTATGGGATTAAAAAATGTATTTTATCTTGGAAAATAAATGTATTAGCAATAAAAATAGTATTTAGTAAGTTTACTTCTCAACTTTCAAACTGTATGTCAGATTGGCTGAGGGTGATGCTGAAACTCAAACAGCTAAATCACTGTCTTATGACACATTTCCTCTAGTTAGTCACTGAGTCATAACTCATCTTTTTTCATCTCATCTACGCAAGAGGTTTCAAGATAAACACTAAAGTACTTTATGTTCTTTTCGACTAGGTGTGGAAGCATCTAAGCACACTCTCATTTCCCTTGATGGGAAGCTACATGAGATATCATTAAACACTGACTAAAATGGCTCAGGCTCTTCCTCTTCATTTTCCTATCTTGCAAACGTTTTCTCTTTTAAACTCTCTCTAGCCTTCATGGAACCCTTTATTTGTAAATATATATATATATTTTTTTATTGATTTCAGAGCAGAAGGATGAGGGAAGAGAGATAGAAACATCATTGATGAGAGAGAATCATTGATCGTCTGCCTCCTACACGCCCCCCTACTGAGGATCGAGCCCGCAACTCAGGCACGTGCCCTTGACCAGAATCAAACCCAGGACCCTTCGTCATGCAAGCTGATGCTCTTTCCACTGAGCCAGACCGGCTAGGGCCACCCTTTCTGCCTCTAACACGATTCAAGTAAACTAACTTTGTTGATTGGAACTGATTTGAAATTTGCCCATTAAAATCCATGAATGACAACCAGAAGCATTGCTAGGGCAAGATCAGATAAGCAGTCTCCTTGAACACATTCTGCAAATGTGGCTCCTTTTCAACATTTGTATAAAGAGTAATATGTTGCCTCAAGTTAACAACGCTGTATTGTGCACTTAAATATTGTTAAGAGGGCAGGTGTCACAGTCAGTGTTCATATTTTATACACAAAAATAACAACAGAGGAAAAAACAAAGGAGCAAAAGGAAACTTTTGGAGGCAATGGATATGTTTGTCATCTTGATTGTGGTGATAGTTTCACGGGTTTATGCACATGTTCTAACTCATCAAACTGAAGACATTAAATATATGCAGTTTCTTGCCTATGAAATATACCTCAATAAAACTGTTCAAAAAGAGTGATGTGTTAACAGGGATGGTTATCCTGAAAACATGTTAGAAAAAGCAAGACTGAAATAGGGAAAAGGTATTTAAGGACACAGATCCCCTGCCCCTCAACTCCACCCAGTTCCAAGTATTGGCCCCCTTGAAGTTAGAATTGTTGCGCCTTACATGACATGGTGAGTGCAAAAGGTAATAGGTGATCTACTGCCTGTAACCGAGAACAGTGTGAATGTGGAGTCTCCAGTGTGGGTGGTGAAACTGTTCTCGGCCTTCCTCTCAGGACTGACCTTGGAGGCTGCTGTGTCAGAGAATTACTCTCCCCGCCTGCAGGCCCAGGTGGTTGTTGTGCCATACACTTTAGCAGACAAATTCTATCATCTTGCTGTAGATATATATATTTTGCCTTTTTAAAATGCACTTTTTTTTTTCCATAGCTTGGTAAAACCAATCTCTCAGCTTCTCCAAGGTTATTCTAACATTAATGAGAAAAAAGTTTGTTTATTTTGAAACCCAGAAGCCAGATCACAGTGTTCCCTAGGCTGAGTCATAAAAAGGAAGCTAAGCACATTACCTGTTCCTTAATGAAAAGCATGGATGTGAGAGCTCCCTGAAGTTCATGTGATTCACAAGAAATAAATGAAAAGGACAGCCTTATAGAACAGTATCGATTGATCTCTCCTTCTCCTGGTAATTACAAGGCTTCAATTTCACTTGGATTCAGCATGTTTAATGAAGGAAAATCAGTTTCTAAGGAGAATCATTTCACTTCAATAGACACAAAACACCTTTTAGCTATGGAAGTCAGACTTTTCATTTAGTAATTTTAAAAAACACGTCACAGTCTCAAAAGTATTCAGTGTCTCAAAGTGCTGATGAGATTGATACCTACGACGGATGCTCACCCTTATTTTAGAGATTGAAAGCCTAAGAAAAAGAAATGTTGGAAAACATTCCAAAAGAAATGTTGGAAAAATGATAAAGATGTCCAGCAAACCAGCAGAAGTGAGAGAGAGAGGGGGGAGGAGAGGTGGGAGCATGGAACAGATTCTCCCTCACAGACCTCAGGAGGAACCAATCCTGCAAACCCTTCATCTTGGTCTTCCAACTTACAAACAGTGAGACAAATTTCTGTTGTTTAAACCACCCAGTTATGGTGCTTTGCAATGGCCAGCAAACTAATATACATGATATTGTTTTGACAGACAACGATTAGGAAAAAGGTGCATCTGGTAGAGGAAAGAGCATGAACAAAGACACGGAGATAAAGGCATGTTGTGGTAGCAGAGGTGTGGGGTAGCTATAACATAGAGTCAGTATGTGTACATGGGGGAAAGTAAAAAGTGGCTTTAAAAAAAATTTTTTTTTTTTTTTGCCAGAAAGGGTATGCATGGGAAGATTGTGAAGAATCTGCAATTCCTCATTAAGGGTTATAGACCTTTTCTTTGGGTATTGAGGAGCTATTGAAGGTTTTTAGTGGGGGAAGGTGAGATATTTAGAGAGATCTAAATTATTTTTATCTACACGAGACACGTTTGGAGGAAAATATGGGAGGGAATGCTCATGTAACCCAGTGTAAGGAAACTGAAAAATCCCGTTTAGCCTATAAATGCTGGAACCTTATTTTGTACAATTCTATCGCGTACTCACATGCTGCTGCCCTACGAGGTATTTCCCAACAGGCCCACTGTCCCTTGATTGTACCAGAAATTGATCACACAGACATTTCAGACTCCTACCTTCCTGAATGTAGTTGGCAGATGTACAAAACAATTGCTCATCACTGGAGTTTTAAAAGGAGAGGAATTGTTGGATAAACTAAAAGGAACATTTTTATTTGTGGTACACCTCATTTCCCCCCAGGCCCCCAATTTAGAAAAACCGGGTAATGATACAGTAGAATTGACCTCATGTGTTTGTTGTGAACATTCAATGAGAAGATGCATGTACTGTGCTTAGAGATTGCTAAAAGAAATGTTAAGTATGATTATTACTGGTAGGACTGAAGGACCTGGGATTCAAATCCCTGTTTTTTGACTCTGAATTCTGTCTTCTTTCTACCCCCATGCTTGGCTTTCCTATGTGGTGTTGATCTCTAATAATTATAAGCTTTGTCTTTCCCTCCTAGTGGTTTCTTATCGTTACTGTTTTCTCATGACACATGTTCTGGCAGCGTCTTTCCATACAAACTCCTCATCCATGACAGACGTTGACAAGACTCTAGGGGTCATCCAGGGCCTCAGAGAGGAGGGGTTGGGAGCTGCCAGTGCCATAGGTGAACAGTGGGCAGTGGGTTGCTGGTGTCGCCCGCAGTCACAGCACTGGTGGATCTCAGCTGAACAGACTTGCTCTACAAGGAGATGGGGCTGGGAGGGGGTGGTGGTGGTTGGAGAAGCGGCAAAGTCTTGCACGAAGTCAGGAGACCGCTGCACATTAGTGCAAATAGAGGATCCTTGAAAGTCGCTGAGAAAGGCTTTCTCTTCTGATGTCTCAAGATCTCATTCCCATGAGTGCTAGTAACTAATTACAGAAGGAAAATAAAAACAACTGGGCATCTGGTTAAACATGAAACTGAACATCTGGCACGAAGTGTATTCTGCCAGGGGCTTTTCATGTTTGCCTCTGCAGGAATATTTATACATGGACCTGCTCTCGGCATTCTGGCAGATGATCCATTGCTTGAAGAATCTGATCTCCATGGTGACCACAGTTCATAGGGAAGGCTGTACCTGGTAATTACTTTATTTAGAAGCAAAACATTCTACCATCAACTGACCAAGAGAGCTAGGTTATGGAGCAGTAACAAAGATTCCCAAAATATTAGTGGCTATGGCAGCACAGCTTTATTTATCACTCTTACTTGGAAAAAAATCCAGCAAGTTTATAGCTCCTCTAACATCTTTTTTTTAAATTGAGTATCTACAATGTGGCAATCATGAGACTAGTGCTTTGCATAAAATACCTGCTTTAATCTCACATAACACCATGAGGTTGTTGTTAAATCTCTCCTCTTTGCAGGTATGAAACTGATACACAAGTTCAGTGATGAGTAAGTGGTATATTGGGTTTTGGATTCAAATTTTTCTAATGCTTAACCTGTTAATTTCAACTGCTACTTTTAAAAAACATAATCCTTAAGTTTTAATTTTTAAG
This sequence comes from Myotis yumanensis, assembly GCF_028538775.1. NCBI lineage: Eukaryota > Metazoa > Chordata > Mammalia > Chiroptera > Vespertilionidae > Myotis > Myotis yumanensis. Next base: position 25,418,844 of record NW_027223759.1, on the reverse strand, counting down.
TATAAATTCAGTAATGTTATCTTTCCAATATTCCTAGGGAAAAGGAAGATTCAGATATTATTATTATACTAGATTGGCAAACCAAAGCATGAATGATCATGTACTTTATCCTGACTAATACATTTAGTAACAGAGTTAGAATCACCCCGTCTGGCTTATGAAAATCTAGGTTCCAGTTCTACTCCCCTGTTCCCCAGTCATCCTGGGATGATTCCCATTCCGATGGTAAAATACCTAGGTCTTCAACTCTCCCAGTACTATTGGCATTAGGCCGTATGGTTAGTGAAAGTTGAAAACTGTTGGGAGGACACAGTTGAAACTCTGCAACCTTGTTACTGCTTTTGCCCAGAGAGAGGGCCTGAACTTGAAGGTTGACTTTTAGGACAGATTAAATTCCAACCTTAGCATTAGCTATGCGAGAATATATTGTCAATGTCTACAGTATATTCAAATCTAGAAATCTGAGAAGGTAATTAGTAATTAATGAGTAATGCCAATCTTTATGATATTATTATAGACTAGAGGCCTGGTGCACGAAATTTGTGCATGGGGGGGGATCCCCTCAGCCCAGCCTGCACCCTCACCAATCCAGGACCCCTCAGAGGATGTCCGACTGTCCTTGGAATCAGGCCTAAACCGGCAGTCGGACATCCCTCTTACAATCCATCCCTCTCACAATCCAGGACTGCTGGCTTCTAACTGCTTACCCGCCTGCTGGCCTGGTCGCCCCCAACTTCCCCCCACTGCCAACCCGGTTGCCCACAACTTCCCCCCACTGCCAACCCGGTTGCCCCCAACTGCCCCCCCCCCCCCCCGCCAGCCTGGTTGCCCCTCACTTTCCCCCTCTGCTAGCCTGGTCGCCCCATGCAGCCTGCTATTCAGTTGTTTGGTTGTCCCTCACTAACCCCCTGCCGGCCTTGTTGCCCCACTCAGCCTGTTCGGTTGTCCATTTGGTTGTTTCGGTTGTGATGGCCCCTGGCTCTTTATATATATGGATTCCACAATACCTATTTACTTCTGTCATTCAATTTTATATGTCATTTGAAATTGATATGGAAGTGGTGTGTTTATAAGTTAAAAGAATTGCTCAATTAGGTGGGGTAGGAGACTGAACAAAATATCAAATTGGCAATTCAAAGGCAAAAATGTCTGCTGGGTTATTTAAATCTCTCCCATGTCAAATATGGCTTTTTCAGCATTGTGGCAAGATTGCTTAAATGTAAAGATTACATACTTGGATTTTTTTGCTGCAATGTCATTGGAGGTGGTAGATAATTTTACCAAAAGTTGATTTGTCATTTTTACTTCTTAAGTCAATTTTTCCAAATTGACTTTCCATCAATTGTTAAGAGCTGGGGCACTTTAAAACATGCCAATTCGCTGGCCCCCCCTGTGAGTCTGTATTTTAATCTACTACTTTTTTATGCAAGCAAATTTGCCTTCATCCCCAGGCTACCCTCTACCTATAAATTAATGACTCCCCAGACGTTGACCCATTTTGGTCTTGGAATGTTTGCCTGTAGGTTAGCCAGATTCTTTCTATTTTCACACTAACTCTCCATCAGAGCAAAGGTCCCAGCTATTCATTCATTTATTTATTTAACATTCCTAAAACTCTAATTTTGATTTTCTAGTAGCAGTGACCCGTTGAGATCTAACATGCACAACCCAGCAGTTCTTCTGAATTTAATCAAGATCATACATTTCTGTTCACAGCACACTAAATACATTAAAGAAGGAAAACTTTGGGAGATGGGAGATGAAACTTTCATCCAAATGATAGTGAATGGAGTGGGACTTCGGACGAGTGGCCATAATTTATCCAGCAATTTGGCCTTGTCCTTTTAATTAAGACTTATTAGCAAAATCACTGCTTTCTGCCTTTTTGATATTTTCTCATATTAGGGAGATGAAACATACATAATTCATCAGGGGAAATAAAAAACTGTTCACACCCATAACTTCCCTGATTTTTTCAAGGATAATGAAGGGGACCCTTCAATTACTGGTTTAGTATTTTAGAATCACAGTAAGTCACTTCCTCAAACCTGACTCGATTTACATGACTTAATTTTCTTAAAAACTCTACAATACCAAAATAATTAAATGCTTGTTAAAACTTTTTATATTGACAACCTAGAGATTATATATGTAATGTGATATATAAGCAAATATAAAATTTTAATATAAAATAACACTGTATGTAGTTATAGATGCATAGATATATTGTTGTTTTCTGATATTATGAAAGGTATCTAACTCCAAGGTTAGCTCATAAAGCAATGGTTCTTTGTTTCTGAAATAGTTTATCCTGGGCAACAACATTTTCCCACTATTTTTCATTGCTACCACTTAGCAGAACAGTTAAGCTACAAGCTAAATATGTTTTGATGGTCTCAGTGAGATATACAACTAATTGTTACGACACGGTGATAATGAAAACTGTTCTATGGTGACAAGGAAATGTAGTGGCTTGGGAAATATTTCTTCCTCTGGAGGAGAACTGGCAGATGTCTGGCTCTTTGGACTAAGGAAGCCCTTTGTGGCATGGCCCCATCATATATGTAGATATTTAAAAACCCTGTTTTTATAAAAAATGGAGACTCTGCTTTCATAGAAATGAGAATAAAAATAACATAAAAACAAGAATAACATTTACTATGTGCTTATTATATTCAGGCACTGTGTTAAGGCAAAATATTTTGTATCACTCATCACAATGCCTTTAAGAGAAAACTGAGCCTGGGGGAGATTGAGTGAATTAACATTCAAGTGAGCAAAGGTCAAGAGAAAAGCCAGGACTTTGTCAGCCTGCCTCAATCAAAAAGCATGTTGCTGCCTGGTTGGCGTGGCTCAGTGGTTGAGCGTTGACCTATGAAGCTGGAGGTCACAGTTTGATTCCCGGTCAAGGGCACATGCCTGGGTTGTGGGCTCCATCCCTAGTATAGGGCATGCAGAAGGCAACTGACCAATGATTCTCTCTCATCAGTGATGTTTCTATCTCTCTTTTCCTCTCTCTTCCTCTCTGAAATATATACATATATACATATATATATATATGTATATATATATATATGTGTGTGTGTGTATATATATAGAGAGATATAAATATATATCTATATATATCTATATATATCTATATATATATGCATGTTGCTTCTCTAGTGTGCCCTAATATCTGCTTATACTTCTATTTAAGAAAAAATGTGCAAGCTATCAATTTTGTACAAAAATGGTAAATAAAATCAGTACATAGGGAAAAATCACTCAAAATCTTACCCTAGATTATTATTATTCCCTTTCTACATTGAGAAGCCCGAGGCTTAGTGATTGAGTCCCTAGACTGACATTTGGACTACATCTCTGTCAGTTTTTAGCTATGACATTTTTTAACCTTTGGGAGCCTTTGATTTCTCATCTGGAAGATGAGACAAACAAACCCGACTGGGCTGTAGTAAACTTTAAATGAGGCAACACCTGTAAAATACTTAGCATAGTGCCTGCCATTTAGGAAACGTATGTGTTTGTGGTTACAACTGGTATAATTACCACTGTTATTAAACATGACATTTTATGTATGTATAAGTATATACATGCCCACACACACTCAGAACATTATCTCGTGGCCCAAGGGAACAAGCAAATAAACCATAATGTGGCCAAACAGTAAGGTAAGTCAACTTAACTAGATATGTAGCCTACGAGGTTGTCGGTTTAGCTGGGATGTTTTGAAGTGGACAGCTAAACCTTGCATTTTATTAATTTTCAGAGGCAGGACCCTATAGGACCTATAGTATAGGTGCTTATCAAATAGCGAGCTCCTAAAACTATGTTTATTTAAATATTAGATCTCCAGAAAAAACCTCCTCTTATATTGTTTTTCTTAGGAAGCTCTGAACTGTTGCCTATTAACAATCATATCTGAAAACTCCTCTCTGACATGGCTGAATGGCTGATTGGTCATTTGAAATGACGGTTTTGGATTAATTAGAAATTAAAGCAGCTGGCTGTGCTCTCTCTATACCTCCTCCCCTGATAATTAAAATGTGATCTGTAATCCCAGGTGACTGAATCTGGTTTGTTTGTTTTGGTCATAGATGTTACCTCCGGAAGTTTTTCTTTAGTGCCAATTATTACTTAAAAATTGTTTAGTTTTATATTATAGCCATTTAACAAAAGAAGGGAAATAAACAGCAATACTCTTGTTTTGTGGATAAAATAAATTATCTTTAAAACTGTGAATAATTGTTTGGGCTCTTTAGGAGAAAACTAGGTAATATACACACTTCCCTAAACATCTAGAGTTTTTAGATAAAATAAAAACAAGAAACTTTTTTGAAAACATCTATATATATAAAAGGCTAATATGCTAAGTGTCCATCTGGGTAATGACATCACGTAGCAATGCCTGCCTTCCTCTCCCTACCAACTAGCCTCCTGGCAGTTTCTTCAGCCCAGGAACATGACTTGCTTTATAGCCAGGTGTAAACATTTCACACTCTAACCAAATGTCTGTGAAGCATTTTCCAGTGCCTCATCTCATTTGATCCTCACAGAAGTCCTGGAGTAGGTAGATAGGAGACTTGGTGGAATCCTATTTTCTTTTCATTAGCCGGAAAACAGAGATTTAGAAAGCTTAGAAACTTGACCTGACTGAAGAGTAAGAAATGGTGGACCTTGAAAATGACTTCAGATTTTCTCACTGTGCAGAATATAGTCAAACACTGCTTTAGTTAAATATTTTACCCTTTGTTCTCCCTGTATGATTTACAATAATAATCTGCTTCGTGTTGATATTTACTTCTGTGTTGCTGAGAATTACCTGAAAGAGAAGTTGGGATGCTTCACTGGGCTGGAAAAAGTTTAGCTACATCAGAAAGCAGATCTAATTAAGCAAGTTAATTCTATATCTATAAAAAGCTAAGTTGACTCACACATGCATGATACATATAAAGCTCTTGCTGGTGCCAATTGCACGTGCATTATTGTCGATGGTGAATTTGGTTGACACTTCTATTATAGAGAAAGGGCGAATAGCAATATTAAAATATTTCTTCTAATTAATTTCCTTTCAATGTGCATGAATTCGTGCACCAGGCCACTAGTAAACTATATTAGTCAGAGTTCTCTAGAGAAACAACCCACAGGATGTGTGTGTGTGTGAGTGTGTGTGTGTGTGTGTGTGTGTGTGTGTGTGTGTTAAGAAATTGGGTCAGGTAATGAGGAGGCTAGCAAGCACAAAATCTGGCAGGCTAGAGACCTAGGGAGGAGTTGATGTTGCAGGTCAAATCTTAAGACAGCTTGCTGGCAGAATTACTTCTTTCTTGGGGAAGTCAGTCTTTCTCTTAAGGCCTTCAACTGACTGGGTGAGGCTCAACCACATTGTGGGGAGTAATTTGCTTTACTTAAAGTCCACTGATTTAAATGTTAACCTCATCTAAAAACTACCTTCACAGTAGACATCTAGACTGCTGTTTGACCAAATATCCTGGTACCATGGGCTAGCCAAGTTGACCCATAAAATTAACATCACAATGGCTAATTTCAGGGAAATAAAAGGAGTGGTGGAAATGTCTATGTACTAGAATTACAGAGAATGCTGATAGCCACACCATAGGAGCTGCCTGGTGGACATGGGCTGTGCAAGGACAGAAAACTGTTTTTGTTGCTGTTGTTGTGGTTATTATTTTTGTCTTGTTACAATCACCTTTAAACCCATCTTCATTCAATATTTTTACAGCTTTATTTATATACTAGTGACCTGGTGCATGGATTCGTGCACATTGAAAGGAAATTAATTACCGCAGCTCAGCAGTAAACCAGATTTGGGGCCAACAGTGCCCCAGCAATAACATAACCCATGGCCGAAGGTGGTATCACGCAACCTCGTGAGGAATCAGGATCCTTCCTCTCTGGTTCTGGGGTGCATCACCTGAGAAGCACTGCTGCCAAGTCACTGCAGTTCAGCAGCTCCTGCGTTGAGTGTCTGCCCCCTGGTGGTCAGTGCGCATCATATGTACTGGCCATTTGGATGGTCAGACTTTGCGCACTGCTACATCCCTTGGGGGATGTTGGACTGCCGGTTCCGGCCCAATCCCCAAAACCAGCAGTCTGACATCTCCCTAGGGGTCCTGTATTGCAAAAGGGTGCAGGCCAGGCTGAGGGACCCATCCGTGCACCAGGCCTTTAGTATATAGATAAAACTGCATATATTTAATGTATACAATTTGATTAGTTTGAACAAATGCATACACCCAAAACCATCACCACATCATGGTAAGAAACATATCTATCACCTTTGAAAGTTTTCCCATGCCCACCCATATTTTGTGATAAAAACACTTCACATGAGATCAACCTTGTTAATAATTTATTGTAAGTGTGCAATACACTATGGTTAACTGTAGACACTATGTTTTATAGCAGATCTCTAGAACTTATTCATCTTGCATAACTGGAACTTTATACCCATTTTCCTCTACTCACACCCAGCCCCTAGCAACCACCCTTCTACTCTCTGCTTGTATGGATAGACTACTTTAGATTCCTCACATAAGTAAAACCACGCAACATTTATTCTTCTGTGACTGGCTTATTTTGCTCAGCATAATGTCCTTCAAGTTCATCCCTGCTGTTGAAAATGGTAGGATTTACTTCTTTTTAAAAAGCTGAATAATATTCCATTGTATGTATATACCACATTTTCTTTACTCATTCACCCACTGATGAACACGTAGGTTGTTTCCATTCATTATTCATCTTTGTTATAATGAATAATGCTGCAATGAACATGAGGATGACACAGCTCTTCCAGATCTTATTAATAATTCTTTGTGGATATGTATCCAGAAGTGGGATTGCTGAATCATATGGCAATTCTATTTTTAATTTTTTGAGGAGCCTCAATTCCATTAGTAGCTGCACCATTCTAAATTACCATAATGCTGCACAAATGTTCCAATTTTTCCACATCCTCAACAATACTTGTTACCTTTTTTTTATAATAGCTATTCTAACAGGTGTGAGATATCTCATTGTGGTTTTGAGGTGAATTTCCCTGATGATTAATGATGTCGAGTACCTTTTTGTATACCATTTGTATGTCTTCTTTGGAGAAATATCTATTTGGGTACTTTGCCCACTTTAAGATTAGGTTATTAGGCTTTTCCCCCATACTATTGAGTTGTAGGAGTTGCTTGTATGTTTTGGGTATTAACCACTTATCAGATATATGGTTTGCAAATACTTTCTCCCATTTTGTGGGTTGCCTTTGTACTTTGTTAAAAGTCTCCTTTGCTTTGCAGAGCTTTAAGTTTGACTTGTCCATTTTTTGTTTTTGTTGCCTGTGCTTTTGGGATTATACCCAACAAGTAATTGCCAAGGTTAACATCAAGGAGCATTTCCTCTATGGTTTCTTTCCTAGGAATTACTGTTTCAGGTCTTAGGTCTAAATTTTTAACCCATTTTGAGTTCATTTATGTTATATGATGTGAGATAAGAGTCCAAAGGCCTCTGGATCCATCTGCATAACTAGTTTTCCCCACACCATTTGTTGAAAAGATGATCCTTCCTCACTGTATATTCTTGGCACCCTCATTGAAGATTAGTTGACTGTTTATGTGTGGGTTTATTTCTGGGCCTTCTATTCTGTTCTGTTCTATTTGTCTATGTCCATCTTTATGCCAGTACCAAACAGTTTTAATTACTCCACAGATTCAGTGCAATCCCTATCAAAATCCCAATGAATTTTGTTTCTTATTAAAGCTTATGGAGTTGCTTATTAAAGCTTATGGAGTTGCTGTGGCCTGCTGCATGCCCCAGTTGGCTGCTAGACCTGCATGGTTGTGTGTGCCCTGGCAAGCGAAAGTGCAAATGTGGAGCCAGTGTATCACTAGCTGGGCAAGAGAGAGCTTCTTCGTTAAGCTGGGTTTTTATCATCTTAGGCTTGGGAAGAAGCAGTTTTTGCAAAATAATCAATCAACCTCCCAAGCTTATGGGCCTCTGATAGGTCCACCCTTGACCAGTAATCCCTTTTCCAGATTAGACTGAAAGCCCTCTATGGTCAAGCACTTCCCCCTGTGCCATTTTGGCTTCTGTTGTGCATGTACTTACCTCCCCTTGTTCCCCTAGAGTCCCGTGGTCGGCAAACTGCGGCTCGCGAGCCACATGCAGCTCTTTGGCCCCTCGAGTGTGGCTCTTCCACAAAATACCACGTGGGCGCGCACGTACAGTGTGATTGAAACTTCGTGGCCCATGCGCAGAAGTCGGTTTTCGGCCTGGGCGAGTCTATTTTGAAGAAGTACTGTTGATATTTGGCTCTGTTGACTAATGAGTTTGCCAACCACTGCAGACAATCCAGTAGTGGAGGGCAGGCAGTGCTCCTGGAGAGATTTCCTGTCCCTCCAAGATTAAACCTCTTCGGTGGCAGTCCCCTGGAGTGTGTGGATGAGTCTGTAGCTTCCTGGTGAAGCAAACAGGCTCAGTGTCCATTCCCTTTGCCTCCTTCCCTTTAGTAATAACTAGCTAACTACGGTAACAATTGGTCTATTCTACCATCTTCAGAATGGCAGCTTGCCCTCAGGCTGACCCACCTCAGGGCTGAAGGATGGCTGTACAGTTCCATGGCTACATCAGATTCTGACAAACAACTTGTAATAAAAGAAGAGGTATTGCCTTGATTGTATGCCCACCCTTAAAGTAATCACTGACAAAGGGAACAGGATTACCATAAAAGGCTGTTTGATTCAGATTCACCCTGGGATTGAGTCTTCAGCCATCATCTTTGAACATATTATATGGAAGAGGTTGTGCACTCAGCAAGAAAGAATTAGGTGACAGATGTTGGAGGGTTAACCAACAATGTTTCTACAAGTACCTTAATATTATATTGGTTTGAGTGAAATTATTATATGTTTTCCTTTTATTAAAAAAAGAGTTATGATCTCCTTTTAGTATTCCCTGTTAATAGTTCTGCACTTTGCAAATTTATTTTTCTTAATTATTATTTTTCTGATGCATTTACCTGTTAGTTTGAATGTATTTAAGAAATATTATTCTGACCATAAATGAAGAGTTGTGGTAAAAGTAATCAATAGTTTTGGATGTAATCAACATTATTCTTTTAAATTTTGTTTTATTGCTTAAAATATTACAAAGAGTAGTACATATGTCTCCTTTTTTTTCCCCCTTGACCTTCCCCCCTGCCTCCCCTACCCCCCAGTGTCTTGTGTCCCAACATTATTTTTATTTTGGAAAAATTTTCAAGTAATTCTGATGTAGTCTAATTGTGATTTGTAACTTTTAAACAACATAAATGAACATGTCCAAGAACTGTAATAAAAATATATAATGATCTTGAAATATTTTTAATATTCAGGAGAGTAAAAATAAAACTTATTATTTACTGTAAAATTATCATGAATGATGAAGAAATATCCCCATTCCAGACTGAAACCCACTATTCACTAAATTACAGGTGGAAGGGTCAAGTCTATTTTTATATTCATTGTCAACTAAAGTTTCTGTCAATTGTCTAGTTCAGTGGTTCTCAACCTTCCTAAAGCCTCGACCCTTTAATAAAGTTCCTCATGTTGTGGTGACCCCCAACCATAAAATTATTTTCGTTGCTACTTCATAACTGTAATTTTGCCACTGTTATGAATCGTAATGTAAATATCTGATATGCAGGATGTATTTTTCATTGTTACATATTGAACATAATTAAAGCATAGTGATTAATCACAAAAACAATATGTAATTATATATGTGTTTTCCGATGATCTTAGGCGACCCCTGTGAAAGGGTCGTTCGACCCCCAAAGGGGTCGCGACCCACAGGTTGAGAATCGCTGGTCTAATTCTTAATTTTTTATTTATACTTAAAAAACTTTAACATATATTCCCTTTGTTGGGCATTGAGAATGCTGAATGAATTTAACATTAGTGATTTTTTTCTTTGCCTTGATCAAAGACAGAGCAGCAATTAAGGGCTGTTTCAAACCCTTGGAAACAGATTAGGAGCATTTTAACAATTAGTATTACAAACTCTCTTACGTTTGAGACCCCCTGCAGTAAAGAGTTAATGTTTAAACTATTAAATTTCAATGGTGGTTAATAAAGCAGTTTTAAGACTCTTTCTCGTTTCATGGCCACATCAGATTTTTTTCTGATGCGATTTTTCAATTATTCCAGCTACATTTAAAGAATTGGATTTCTAACTTCACTGCCATTTCAGGTGCGTGTTTTTAGCATGTTAACTCGGTTTTTGCAATTATGCTATAAGCTACTTTTGGATACTGTCACATTTTCAAATTAAAAGTTTAGAGGCAGAAACCCTAAATTTCCTTTGTATCTTCAGAAAACCAAATTCCCCAGGCCTCTTTTGTGACCCTTCTGTAAACCATGAGGAAAATATGGACTCTCTAATTTCATTCACTTCTTGTAATAAATTTTGTATTCTTTTTTTTAAATATATATTTTGTTGATTTTTTACAGAGAGGAAAGGAGAGGGATAGTTAGAAACATCGATGAGAGAGAAACATTGATCAGCTGCCTCCTGCACACTCCCTACTGGGGATGGGCCCGCAACCAAGGTACATGCCCTTGACCGGAATCGAACCTGGGGCCTTTCAGTCCACAGGCCGACGCTCTATCCACTGAGCCAAACCTGTTAGGGCTAAATGTTGTATTCTTGATACAAATTGCCATCATAATCCACAAACAATGGTTGACCTCATACTGTGTGGGAAGCAATATGACATGAGTGTATTGAGAATGCAAACATTTCTAGGGCAAGTCTTGGCTCTTAAGGAGCTCCCAGTCAATTGGGGAAGATAGCCACCCAAACAAACAATACAAGTGAAGTTAATAATAGAGGAACCAAAGACTTAGGTATATGCCCTTAGCCTGGAAGGGGAGTGTCAGGCAAAGTTTGTGTTGGAGGAGGTCACTGAGAGGACACAACTGCCTGTTGACTGGAGCTGGCTGGGCAATTGGAGGCTTGCCCCAATCCCACCCCCATCTTTGGAATGTACACTCTGCCCACAATTTCCACAGTAGGAACCATTTCAAGGATGTAGCCTTGAGAGAGTAAGGTGCTGTCGTGACTAAACCCCATTAAGGCCTCTATATAAACTTTCACGATTCTGGTGGGTGAGTGTGGAAATCTACTTGTCTTGTGGCTGCCCAGACCAAGTTTCCTGTGTAAGTTCCCTTGCTTATCACACCTGCCACTTAACAACCTGGAGTGGTCTGTCTCTTTCTTCTGTCTCTCCTTGCCCTCCCTGTGTGTGGGGGTGGGGTGGGGTGGGGTAGGAGGTGCAATTTGAATTCACCTGGGGAACTCCCAAGGTGGAAAACAATTTGCTAAGGAAATAGATCTGAGTTAAGTCTTGAAGAAAATGAAAGAGTTTGTCAAGTAAAAGGAGACCAAGGGCAAACAAACCCTAAAAACATTGTACCTAGTAACACATTGGAAAGATAGTGGCACAGAAGGTATTGAGGATATTGGTGGATCCTGCTTGAGTCGATGAACCCTGCAGACTCAAATGGAAAGGGAAGGAAATGATGACAGGAGAAGGCTGATTTAGAAAAAAAGTAGAGGGCTCTTAGCCTGGATATCAGAAAGAAATTTAAAAAAATGTTTTAGGAATAGTTGAGTGAGAGATATGGAGAAACTGGAGAGAGGAGAAAAAACTGAACTTATTCCAATTCTTTGGTGTTTTCTTAATATTGCCATCTTGAGGATTTGTTTCTTTCTATTTCAGTAACTGTGAGCATTCCTACAAAGGCATTAATATACAGTCCTGGCAGCTGAAGTGAAAAAGGCTAGAGTACTTTGTCACCCTGCATATGTTTTGGAAATAAAGAAGAAAATGGTATACTTCAGTGAACAAGTGTGGGGAGATTTGCTTTCAATACAGAGCTGCAAATTGTATCTTTTTCTACACAGGCTCCATGCGAATGAAGAAGATCATAATTACTAAGGCACACTGTTGTTCACTTTTACACATTTAATAGCCCAAGATTGATTCATAGATGCTACAAAACAGAGCAGTTACGGTAAAGCAGAGCATTTTTGTGTTGGACATATTTACTTTTAAGGAAAATATTTGGGGTGTGGCATACATAGTGTAACTGCCTGGCTGTTCCTGCTATCCCCATTTCTTTCACTGATGCCGTTTTCATAATAGGTTATTCTTCTGGGAATAGTGCCCAATGTTTTATTCATACTTTATGTGAAACAAAAAGAGCTGAGCTCAGTTGCATCTGAGTTGTGTTGTGTTTTTGACGAGGGCCCTGTAACTCTTACCTTGTGACACATAGCAAGCATTTCCCTGTAACCACAGCTATTTGGCTGCCTATTCTAATTGGCACTTCTCCCACCCTATATTTCCTCCAGATTTTGTTCTGATTTGTAAGATGGATAAATAGTAATTTCCCTTAGACAAAATCATTCACTACACTTTTTGGACAGCCTTGAAGACTGAGTAACATTGTGAGGACTTGTTGGCTTTCTTCCTTTTTAGTCACCTTTCACTTTTTATTTACAGAAGAGTCATGCCTTATTGTCCAAAACTGTCCCCTGTGGCAATCTACCCAATGTCCTCACCTGTCCCCTTGCCCTTCAAGAATTCAGTGATTTATCAATAAAGGAGCCCAGTATTTCTGTTAAGCTACTTCTGATGAAAAATTTCTGAGTTATCCTCCTTGGAGGTGTGACCATTTACTTAGTAAGAGAATGTATGGAGATAGAAATAAAATGATCAACAATCTATAATAATAAAAGCATAATATGCTAATTAGACCTAACGTCCTTCTGGACATCCTTCCAGACAAACTTCTGGACGAAGCCGGGGCTACGAGGGAAGCCCAGGTCTCGGGTGTTAGAGGGAAGCTGGTGTTGGCAGCCCGGGGGGGGGGGGGGGGGGAGAGGCAGGCCTACTCTTGCATGAGTTTCATGCATCGGGCCTCTAGTTGAAAGTAAAGCAGTATAATGAGTGTTTGATCTAGGGTGATATTTTAGTTCTCATTGATCCCACAAGGTAGGTGAACACAGACATGGTTTAATTTACTGTATGTACAGTCTAATTCTATGTAAAAGCTGATGTTATTTAAATTTTTAAAAGTTTCTTTTTTTCTTTTTGTTATTTAGAAGCTATGTCAGTCAGGATAGGCTAAGCTATGCTACAGTAACAAATAATCCCAAATATCATAGTTTTATTTCTCAATCAATAAATTTCCATTGAGTAGGAAGTCTGCTAATCATAGTCACTCAATGACCTTGGCTGAGAGAAACACTACGTCAACATCATGTACTGCCAGGATTACCTGAGCTAGGGGAGAGAATGAGAAACATCATGGTCTGGCTTTTTAAAAAGTCTCATGTACATGCTTAACTTCAAAGGAGATAAAGGAATTCAATTCTCTATGGGCTTGAAAAGCAAAGAGCAAGAAATATTTATCAAACAGGACTAATAACTTCCATAAAAGAAATGCATACTCACTGAAGAAAATTTAAGAAGACAAAAAAAAAATAGGTAAAAGCAAATTATTTTACTCTGCTCAGGCTGTAATAACAAAATACCCTAGACTGGGTGACTTAAACTATAAAAATTTATTTTATTCTCTCACAATTCTGGAGTCTGGGAAGTCCAAGATCAAGGTGATTTGATTCGGTTTCTGGTGAAAACTCTCTTCCTGGTTTGCAGACGGCCACCTTCTTGCTATGTCCTCACTGCAATTATAAAGACAGTATTTATTAAAATACATTTTATTTTCAAAGTTAAGCTATCAGCTGTTAAAGTGTGTATACATTTTTCTGAGACACCCTATATATCCCCATGCCCTGATCATGCCATGCAGCCACAGACAGGCTCTCCAGAGCTAGGGAAGCAGATTGGTATAGAGGCTCCAACCTTAGAATTTTTTGGCTCAGGTCCGGGCTCCATCAGCCATTATCTATAGAGCCCAGGACTTGCTACCAGCCTCTCTTAGCCTCAGTTTTCACAACTGTGTAAAGGGGATGATATTACTATTTACCATAAAGGGTAGTTGTGAGGACTGAGTGAAGCAATCCAATAAAGGGTTTAACATAGCACCTGGCATATGTTAAGAGCTCAAGAAATATTAGTTGTGAATCAGGGCTTATATTTGAAATGTTTAAGTGGTAGGTCATAAATAGAGACCAATCTAAATTGTCACTGCCTGAAGATGTTATACCTTTAAGTAACTAGATGGTGGGCAGGCCAAGGGGTGCTGGGGGTGTGGGAGACTTGAGGCAGGGAAATATTTTAATAACTTTCATGACCATACTCCTGAGCAGCAGGCCTGGTTGTTATTCTGATGATTATTCTGTAGAAGAGTATTATTCTAGAGGCATGAATTTGCTTATCACATTAAATAACTTATTTATGCTGATGATTCACAGATTTACATCTCCACCCTCTTCTGCTCTGCTGCCTACTTGACATCTCTGCTTGGATGTCTTCAGGCATAGCAGACTTAACATTTCCAAAGCAGAATTCTTGATCCATCCTCCCTACCCTCTCTCCCCCCGCAGTAGGTTTTGTTCCTCTCCTCATCTTTTCTACCTCAATTAATGGTGCCAGGGATGTGGTGTGTCTTGGATGTCATGATTTATTCACATATAAGAAGCTCAGTAAGAGAATAAATGGATATGTGCTGCCTACTATGAATACAGCACTCAGAGATGAAGCATGGATTTGGGGGCTGTTTTCAGAGTGAATTCAGTGCAGTGGAGCCAGACATTGATACACATTCTAAGAAAGAGCACTTGTAATGGTCAAGATCCTTTCCGAAGGGTATCTACCCTTCTAATTTGTAGTTTAGTGTCTTTCATGTACCTTTTAGCCATTCTAGAGATTCTCTTCCGAGTAGCGGAAAATGAAAATCTGGGACATTAAGGCATTCTCTCCAATAGGCAATAATGTGGAGCAGTTGCTTCTTGACATTTGAAAAATAACCTTTTCACCAGTGGTTGTCTTTCTTTATAGGGCAAATGAGGTATTTCAGATTGAGTGTACTGAAATAGTGCATTCTATTCATTGTCAATCTGTTAAAATATCTAAAATAGATAAAATGTCACCCAAGTAAGTTGTAGCTATTACAATGTTCATTTCTCTAGTCCCACAAATTAATGGAAACAAATCAGATGTCAGTCACGCTTCAGGTACCTTATTCCACCCCAGTCAAACTCTCAGGTTAAACTGCAGACACAGATAGTGCTTGGTGACATGGTAAATTGTGATGATTTTAGGGTTTTTCCCTCATGGTTTTTCCTATGTGTCAGGAAAGAAAACAAATTGTGAAGTTAAGGTGGAACAGTCAATTCCTTAATGCTAAATTTCAAGTCTAGGTTTTTAGAAGTCTCTGGAATTAAAGTATTAGAGAGGATGATTTATTAATCCTGTGTAAATAGTTCTCTTTTCTTTGCATAAATCTAACTGTAGTGACTTTCGGTGATTAATGCTAAGGTGGCTTCTCTCACATTTAGGCTATTTGGTACCAGCACACAGACATCCTAATTGCCCATGACCAGCAGCATTACAGATAGTCATATACTTTCAGTTAAGAATAACAGAAGCAATGGAAATGCATTCCCTGCAATATTGTTCCCTATGTAATTTTAGACATAATTTTCATCTTGGTCGAGGTAACCTTCTAGAAAAGAACATAGTAATGAAACAAGTAATTAAAACTGTAACAAATGCTATGGACCAGTTGTTCAGAGGGCTAAGGAGCATGACCTGTTTACTTGAGCCCAGAGTTTCTTTCTGTTATAATCTTGTTTTAAAATCTTTTTTCTTTCACTCAGCTACTGACACTGATTAATCACTATTTACCTAATGTGTACTGCATGCCTGGCCTTGGGCTGGCTGGGAATTATGAATGCCCTGCCTGACCTTTGATGATAGATAAAAGAGAAACAAAGTCCACCAGCACCTAAGGATGCTTCCACCAGGGGAAAAGACGAACAATTGGGACACAATGATTTACTAGGTAATTACTAATTAGGGAAGAGAACGCCATCAATCCCATGTGTTATTGGCAGCTGAGAAAGGGAGGGACTACTGTGTACTGATGTGATGTGAGTTGTGGGAGAGGTACGGCATGAGCCAGGCAAAGAAAGGTGAGATACATGTGCAGAAGAAAGGAGCAGAAAAGAGCTTTCCTATTGTCTCCTTTAACTGAGAGATTGCAAATCAAAGTCAGGGAGAATACAAAGATACTTGCAGTTGTGAAATGTACCTGGGGAGTGACACCAGGTCTCCTCTGTATTGCTATGTCCAAAATCAACACACTACAGGGGAAAGGCTGTCTCTGAGGAGCAGCAAATCTATTTTGGATTTGCTTTGAGGGCAGAGACTCAAGATGTTAAGGGAAATGGTTTCGGGGCCTTTTTCAAACCCATTGCAAGTCAAATTGTTAGAGAGTGTTCAACTGCTGCTATCATTATTCTGATTAACAATTCAAAACATGATTTTGAATTATTCAAGTTGTTTAAATAAGTTATCAGCATGAACAAAAGTGATGTGAAACTGTTGCAATTAGAAAAGCTTACTTAAAGCTTGTAGACAAATATCCTTAATTAAGTATTATTGCCTACTGGAGATGGAGTTTCCAGAACCAAAGAGTAATTTGGAAAATAGGAAGTCCAAAAGGGCCAAGAAAAAAAAGTGGGGGGAAGGGCACGTTAGAGTAAGCTCATGTTTTAGAATCCTTAAGGAGGCAATATGTAGGAGTCTTAACAGGTTTATGACTGCCTCAGGAGAGTCTAGTTATGTCGTTAAAAAATTTAGAATGTGATACATTCATCTTTCAGTTACTTGCTAGAAGACTGACAGGAATGGTGATGCTGACATATAAATAATCAAAAGTAGCATAAAAAGTGTTCATCTAAAGCAGTGGTTCTCAACCTTCCTAATGCCGTGACCCTTTAATACAGTTCCTCATGTTGTGGTGACTCCCAATTTCATTGTTACAAATTGAACATAATTAAAGCATAGTGATTAATCACAAAACAATATGTAATTATATATGTGTTTTCTGATGGTCTTAGGCGACCCCTGTGAAGAGTCGTTCGACCCCCAAGGGGTCGCGACCCACAGGTTGAGAACCGCTGATCTAGAGGCAAAAAAACGAAAAAGGCTAAGGATAGGTAGGACTGGAATCTCAAGCTAGCCCAAGAGGGAGGCATTTGAACACCTAGAGAAATCAAGAAGATCCCCGGTTATATTTCATCTGTTGTTCCTACAGTTCCTCTGAGAACCATTTATTCTTAAATCCTCAAAAGTGAGGAAGGAGTTTAGGATAGATGGGAGACTACTCCTTTAATGAACATGTTCCAAAAAAATCTATAATGTGCTACTGGGATAGAATCCGAAGCTCCAATGCCAAATGTCACCTATTTCTTGTCTCTTGGAGAGCTCCTTCCCTGTTGGAATCTTTCCACACCCTTAAGGCCCAAAGTAAGCTCCTGTAGCCTTTCTCATTGTTAAGTTATTATTGGTTGGCTCTTCTTTGAATTCTAAATGGCATTCTAAACCTCCAAATGTCTCAACTGTGCCTAGGTTAAAATTTGTTACTTTTTCTTAGTGTTCCAGATTTGACATCTGCAGAAAGTTGATAGCGCATGTACTCCAAATGTACCTGGTAATGCAATAAAATGATAAATTAATAAGAAAAGGATATCTAACAGAAATCCCACATATAAGGAGGTAATATCTTATTACTAAAAAAAAACCCACAAAAAACCTAGAGTCAAGAGGAAGTCATAAAGGAAATGAAGACATATCTAGGCTTAAATTATAATGAAAGCATTAATGTCAAAATTTGTCAGGCACATCTACAGAAGAACTTTGAGGGAAATATATAGCTTTAAATATACTTATCAGGAAACATCAAATATTTAAAAAATAAACAAGCTAAGCCTATGACATGGGAAAAGAGCAGCAGAGCAAATAAACAAAAAAGAAAAGAAGCAATGAAAATAAATTAGATGTCAATGTAATGGGGATAAAGAATAAGAGAGAAGATTAACAAACTCAAAATTGGTTTTTAAAAGTATTAATTTAAGAGAAACATTTGGCAAGAAGAGCTTAAAAAAGAAGGGAAAATGGGAAAAAAGATAAAATGCAGAAGGGGAAGCAACCACAAATACAACTGAGATTTAAAAATAATCAAAGACTCTTATGATAACTGCATCTAATTTATTTGGTAAACTAGATGGAATAAATGAATTTCTAGAAAAAAAAAACAAGTGTCAAAATTGATATAACAAGAAATAGAGAAATTAGTGCACCAATAAGTATTAAAGGAACTCCTCCTATGCACCTCCCTATTTGTGTCCCCAACTCAAGTGCAGAAGGCTCTACGGGATCTCCACCAAACTATCAAGAGCACCAGATTCCCAGGTTATGTAATTTATTCTAGAAAGTAATAAGACAAGAGCAACAGCCAATTTTATGAGACCTGTATGATTTTGATTCCAATCTATATAAGGAAAAATATAAAACACAGAATTATTTCTGAGTAAAATATAATCTAACCAACTAATATTATATTTTAAAACATTATGACCAAGTTATTTCTCAAAGAATGTAAAGATGATGTAACATACAGAAATCTCACAACTAAACGACCTGTAGTAACTGACCTACAGTGATAAACTAATGAAGAGAAATCTAATGATTATTGCAATCCATGTACATAAAGCATTTATAAGATTAATTTGTGATAAAAGCTCTTCACAAACTAGGAGTAAAAAAGAATTTCCTTAACTTGATTAAAGCTTTATTTAAAAAAACTTATGGCAAATATTATATTTAATAGAGAAACTATAATAATTACATATAAGATCAGTAAAAAAAAGATCCCTTACTTGTAAGGGATATAAATGTCTATCATTATGTTGTACATCTGAAACTAATGTAATATTGTATGTCAAAAATTAATTAATCAAATTTTAAAAACAGACAAAGATCCTATATCAGCACTTCTGTTATCAGAGTCCTGTAGATAAAAGTGATATAAAGATTTAGAAAAAGAAATAAAACTGCTGTTATTTGCAGATGATATAATCACTAATCTAAAACAATCAAACAACATCAACATTCAAAGTAAGTTAGAAGATATGAGATTAAACTTCAAAGAGCAATACAATTTTTCTATATCAAAACTGTAAACTTACTAGTAAAAAATGTAAACTACTTTGTTTTACAGAGATGAGAAAAAAACACACACCTTGAATACCTTAGGATAAAAAAAATGGTAACTTTAATGACATCTAAATCCTTCAACAAAGGATACTACAAAGTTAATAGATGGCAGAATGGGATAAGATAGTGGTAATGTAGAAAATTGATGATAAATTAATAACCAGACTCTACAAGACAGCAACCATAAAAGAAAAATAGGCAAAAGATATAGATAGTTTAACAAGAAGAGGAAATCCAAAAGACCACCAAGCATAGAGAGGGTCACTCAAACTCATTAATGCAAATTTAGTTAATGAAATATCACTTTACACATATGAGTTTGGCAAAAGTGGGAGACTAGAAAACTCCAAAGGCTTAGCCAGGTTGGGAATGCAAGGATAGAGGCGCTCTCAGGAGCCTGTGGAGAGCACTCTGGCCTTAGGAATGTGCACAGATGTAAGGGGCAGGCACAGGGCTGTCTTCTGCAATAATGGAGAGTCGGTGTTCATCACCAAGTCAGTGGCCAGGTAAGGTGTGGGTATTCATACTGTGCAGATTAGATGAACACCTAGCAACTGAACCATAGAGGGACAGTGATAAGTGTGTGTGGCGGGGAGGGAGCAGTAGTGCATAAAATGGAAGGGGACATCTAACACAATACAATTTACATAAATTAAAAATACACGCACAGAGAACAACAAAGTCCATTTTGCAAGCTCACAAACAAGCAAAAAAGATACACATTAAACACATTCGAATGCTTGCCTCAGGGGAGGTGGCTAGGAGTTAGGGAATGGCAATGGAGAATGGGAGTACAGGGGAATTTTTTGAAACTTGCCTTCCGGGAGAAGCAAGCTACTTAATTGGGTTTGGAGGAAGGATCATTTGATGCGAAGCGCTCGGGTTGTCAATTAAGAAACAACAGGCGAAGTGTTTGGATGCGTCACCTCCCCGGGCTCATCATCTCGGCTGGAAATAGCACCGGAGCTCGGAGCCTGCCTCCCACAGATGGGGTCAGAGGTGCTAGCTGCTGGGCTTCTAATTGGACATGCTGTGTCAGAGAACAGAGCTGGCTTTGAGCACGACGCACAGGATGTGCGTTTAGCCTCTGTGACGCATTTTAAACAGCAAGCGAGAAGCAACAGTGGCACTCTTGCATCCTGTGAATAAGCCCTAGCAGTTGGCGGTCAGTGCTATTTATTATTTTACAGTGTCACCTATGTTAACCATCACTTAGATTGTCTTCCTAAATGCCCTTGGGCATCAATGAATGTATTTTCAGAAACACTCTGCAATGTCCTGAGGGTGTGCTGAGAACACAGATGGTTTCTTTCAGATAAATATACAAAAACAAGCTTCTATTACAGTCAACAATACTGTATTAGATACTTCAAAGTTGCTAAGAGACTAGATCTTAAACGTTCTCATCACACACACACACCAAAGAAACGATAACTGTGTGACATGATAGAGGTGTTAGTTATGCTATGGTGAAAATTATATTGCAATATATAAATGTATCAATCAACATGTCATACATCTCAAGCACAGTATTATATGTCAAGTATATCACAATAAAAAATAAAATTATTTCTTAGTCCTTTTAATGTATTCTTACTGGGTTGTATACCTAAAACTAATATTATGTTGTATATCAACTATAATTGAAAAATGTAAAAATTATTAAAATACAGATAAATAAGTAAATAAACAAACAAATGCATGTGCACATACACAATACAAAGTAAATTCTTGACCACTTATGACTTTCTGGTTAGCAAGGTAGAGCCTCCATTTCCTGCCCTCTCACTGATGTATAGTTTTTGCATCACCATATTTCTTAGGTGGTAATGACCCGCAGGTGAAGTAAGTGGCCTATGGAGGCTCACTCGGGGTGGGTAATGCTAAAATGCTGATTCACCAGTCAGTTTGACTGTGTCTCTCCAAGCCCCAGACCCTCTCAACAAGCCATTGATGCCTTTAGTCTACATACCAGTGACCCGGACCTAAGTGGGATTGGGCTTATCTCTTCAGCTAATGGGTTCTGGAGATGGTACTACAGTCCAGTGGGGGAGATATAAAACAGCCTGTTATAGGAATGATCAAGGGAGGTCCGATGACAGTAAATGTGTTAGAGTATGCTGGGGTTTGTTTGAAGCAGGTATGGTACAAAATCAACAGATATGGGAAAAATTGTCATGAAGGAAGAAGTCCCTCCCCCAGTTTCACTGAGGTATAATTGACATACAGCAGTGTATAAGTTTGTCTAAAGCATAATTTGACTTTAAATGCCATGAATTTATTACCACAATAAGTTTAGTTAACATTCATCATCTCATGTAGATACAAAAAAAGAAAAGAAAAAATATTTTTATAATTATAAAAAAGTTTGTACTCAAGGATCCCTAGAAACAGGAGACACCACTTGCCATGCAGGGCCACACAGGGAAGCACCAGGGTCAGCCAGGAGGCAGAGCAGCGAAAGAACACAGCATGGGTCAGAGCCTCTATTGGGATTTGGGTGTTCTGAGCAAGTTTAGGATTGGATAGCTTGGATAATATTGGCAGCCTCTGCATGGTAGGTCCCTAATTATCCACTATCTGGTCCTGGAGTGATTTAATAGTGCAGGGAGACTATTGATTTAATGTGTAAGAGTTTGATAAAGGAGACAGTGGGATAGTGGGCTCTGAATTGGTTGTTTGTTTTTTTAAATATCAAAGTCATGCTTGCAAAGGGAATCTTTTATTATCTCTTATGAATTAGCTATCCCTGGGAGGGCAGTCTCTCCAGGACCAAGGTCTCAAATGCCACAGCATAAAGACTACAGAAAATGAAGGCCATCCAGTAAGGAATTGGGTTCTTTGAGAGTTTATAAGAATGGAACCTGCTCTAATCTGGGGTGTCAAGGATGGCTTTCATTAGGACATGATGAGTGAAGGGAAGGCTACAGACTGAATGGCAGTTTATTTGTATGGACTAGGAGCCATGTTCCACATTTAGGAGATGGCATGCACAAAGGTCCTGGGGTGATAGAAAGCTCTGAGTGATTGAGGAACAGAGAGGGAAGACTAGAATGGAAGAAGGTGAAGTTTGGGAGACAAGCGGAGGCAGGATCTACAGGAACTGGTGAGCAGTGTTAAGGATTGGGATGTCAATTTGAGAGCAATGGCTAGCCATTGGAGAATCTTGAGTAGGGGGATTAAGAGCCCACACCCAACTTGCTTGGTTGGTCTCTTGCATTTGACCTGGGGATGAGCAAAGACTCCTCTGGGTAAGTGGGTCCTGCTGCTATCCCTCTGGCTATTAGGATTAGCATTAGTTCTGTCACATTCCTGTTTTGGAGTATTACCACTCTCCCCTGTCTCACCCAGCAGATGGACCTTCCTCAGACAGACAGCTGCCCAACCAGGCCTGCATCTGCCTCTCATAGATGCCTTTGCAGCATAGTCTCAATAGTTCCTCAACTCCCATCCAACAGCTCTGGTCCTCTTCTCCTAGTCCATGTAGCTGTGGTCCCATGAAGGAAGGGACATTCTTCAGGTTTACTTTAGTCAAATGTGCAAAATATTGAATGACTTGATGAAAAGTGGCTCCTCTGCCAGAAAGCACTCTCTCTTCCAGAGACACTCGAGCTAATAAATGAGAGATTGGTATTCAGGGGAGCAGAGAGCTGAAATCAGGCTGCACTTTTCTCATTAAAAAGTGCATGAATAAGTCAGCAAGGCTTTAATGCAATTAGATGCAAAACCTAATTTGTAGCAATTAGGTGTAAGGCAAATAGCTCCATGTGTCCACTTGCGAAGTTGCAGGAAGGGAAGTCCCACAGCGATCTGGAGATGCGTTTCTCATTCTTGGAGTCCTGTGTTTAAAACACAGGAGGAATTTGATCTTCTGCATCTGGTTCTCTTGCCTTCCCAATCTGATTTGTTTTATTTAACTCTTCTCTGGGTACGTCTAGATTACTTGTTTTGGTCTAACCTTTGAAGAACAACAACAACAAGGAGTTGACAATAGTGGGAGGCAGCCAGGCAGTGGACAAGAGCACCTTGAAGTAGCCTAGGGGGGTGAGAGGGGGGATGGGGGAAAAGGGGGAAGGGGGTGACAAGAGGGGCAGATTACAGCCTTCCTTTTGCAACCTAAGTAGCAGGGGGAGCAGCAGTGCTCCCCTTCCCTGCAATGGTCGTGTTTCCTGGGCTGGAGAAAGCTGGGGGGGGGCGGGGGGGGTTGGAAGTAGAGCTGTGTGCAGCCTGCTAGCATGCTTCTGACTCTGCTGGTTTAAATATTAACTCAGGAAGTTTAAACCTGACTCATGCTATGTAAGGGACACAGAACTTGGAGACAGGCTACCTGCTTTTGGATCTCTGTTCAGCCACATTCCAGCTGCACGAGTTTGGAAAACACACACACACACACACACACACACACACACACACACACCCCCCTCATACTTTCACTCTCCTTATCTGTAGAATAAGATTGATTTAAATGACTTCATTTGCAGGGGAGGAGGTGGGAGTGGGTTTCTATATGCAGAGAGCTACTTTCCCAGGATGTGTGAAAGGTATCCTTAAGCTGATGTTGCCCACCCTCAGATTCATCTGGAAGTCTCTAATATCTGGGGCTACCTCAAAGTCTGAACTTCCCTTGGTTAAAGGCTCTATCTTGAAGCATTAAGCATTCTCATTAAAATGCAAATATATTCTCCACACAGTTGCCCCACTAGTTTTCCTTGTATTATCATTTATTTCCTTTCTCTACTGAGACAGGGTGACAATAATGAAGCCCCAACCCCTTCACTTGGCATCCAAAGGGATTTCCATCAAGACTCTAGCCTTGTTCTGCACTATCCAGCAGGTGGTGCAGGAGTGGGGGCGTGGTTAGCCAGGAGGCAGTGTGGGGGCGTGGTTACAAGGTGGGCAGTGTAGGGCTAGTTAGGAGGCCAATCCCTTGGGGTTGTCTCTGCTCTTCTCTTTAGTAAGTAAATGAACCTGGGAAAGTTATAGGTTCTTTTGTGCCTTCAGTTTTCTTCTATGTAAAGTGGAAATAATAATAAGATTATTTCATAAAATTATTATAAAGATTAAGTGTTATCATTTATGTACAACACTTAACCCTGTGCTTGGAACAAGGTAAACATTTAATAGATGTTACCTGTTGGTGTTAGGGCAAACCACATTCCGTTTTCTGCAGCAGATCTATTTCTTCCCCTCTGCGCCTTGCTCATTCCTTTCCCTCAGTAGAGCATATCCTTACCTCACCTTTCTTCTACATGCAATCTTTCTTCAAGGCTCTGTTCAAATGCCACCACACCTATGAAAGTTTTCATGAACTTTTGGGAAAATGACTTACTCCTCTTTCCTCTTGGCCCTTTCCTTGAGCCTCCCTTGGGAATATATTTTATTCTGGCTTATCTAACAATGATTTATGCATGTGCCTCTTTCACTCACCTCCGTGCATCTACCTAAACCTCCAGCCCCTACCCCAGTGATGGCGAACCTATGACACACGTGTCAGAGGTGACACGCGAACTCATTTTTTTGGTTGATTTTTCTTTGTTAAATGGCATTTAAATATATAAAATAAATATAAAAATATACATCTTTGCTTTACTATGGTTGCAAATATCAAAAAATTTCTATATGTGACACGGCACCAGAGTTAAGTTAGGGTTTTTCAAAATGCTGACACGCCAAGCTCAAAAGTTTCGCCATCACTGCCCTAGCCTATGGGCTCTCAGAGAGCAGGGAAGATGGCTCACTCCTCCCGAATAATTCAATCGGTTCAATAAACATTTGATGAATGAGCAAATGAATGAATGAATACATGAGCAGAAGGTTACTAAAATGGTGTTTGTTGTCATTATTACAGACTGGTTCTATCAGAGAGCAGGACTTCATGGAAGACTAAGTTCTGAGGTTTGCAATGCAGCTGTGGAGGGACAGGCCTGTGTGGGGTCAAAGTATGTGTAGAACCCCCAACAAGTACTATTCCCATAATTTCTAAAAATAACCTCTATGGTCTTGATTTGAGTTGGTGATGACAAATAATTACATGAGAGATGGTGAATGGACAAACAGAATGACGTACATCTGAATGTAGTAAAGCCCATACCCATCTTGCTGGATTTTGCACCTTTATTTAAAACCTGCTGCGTAATGGTGGCTCTTGAAGGAAGCACTCACTTCTATCAAAGATTTATGTAGAGTGGGAGGCTGAAGGAGAACACACTCTTATGTAGTCTGTGTAAGACCCAGTTATACAAAACTGGTTCCAGCAATCCCCAATTAGATTTAGATTTGCTCAGTGGAGATTTCACGTACATAAAAGATCATTATTAAATTCTCAAGTTTAAATTTATTTTGCCTAACTAATCACATTTCCAAGTGGGATAAAATAGCAAGACTATGAGGGCCAAACCTGTAATCTCAATCGTGACTAGTTTGAATCACATAAAACTGTCTATATTCAACCATTTTTTAAAATCTAAAAATGGTAATTTCATATAGTTCAACATGTAATATTCCCTACCTAATAGATCAGTTGTAAAGATACAGTAATTGTCAAGTACAAGGTAAATACTAAACTTAATAAACATTAGCTGTTATAATTATACTGCACCCCTCATTTTCCTATGTTACCTTTTCTTATCCAAGAATTCCTCAAAAGTGTTCCAGTGTCTGTCCTATTGGGGCCTTTGATAAAACGCTATGAGATTCTAATTCCAAGGCTCAAAGACCAGAATATTCTGAGAATACAGAATACCTTGGTCTTAGGCAAGTCCCTTTCTTGCTCTTGTAATGGATCCATTATTTTACTGGCTTTAGTATCTTTGGGATTGGGAGACACAGCTCTCCCCTGGGACATGCAGGACCTTCTGGAGGAGCACAGGTGTGGAAGGAAGACTCTGGACCCACAGATGAGGCTCCAGAGCAGCCACATACTCTGTCACCAGTAAAGAAAGCTCTGTGTAAGGATCCAGACTGCCTGGGAGGTGAGGATGAAGCAAGAGCTTCTACTCCTCTGGCAGCTTTGATCCATCTTAGCTACATTCAAAGGTTCCGGCTACCTGAGATCCTCTCCAGCCGCCCCCCCCACCCCCATGCAGAATTAATCATGGTCTCCTCCTGCATAGATTGATCCCAGCCCACTGCAGTCATGAGTGTATAGATGTTTTCCCCACTAGACTCCCTGTGGACAGGCCCTGAATCTTATTCACATTGTATCCTTGATGACTAATGCAATGCTTGACACAAAAAAAATATCCAGTAGATGTTTACTACTAATAATTGTACTATCGTTATTGAATGCTTATGGTTCTGGATGAAATACACAAAACCCTAGGGTGGACCTACTATTATGATTTATATTTTATGGACAAGGAAGCAGAAGCACAAAGAGAATAAGATGACCGGGCCTGTGCAGCTAGTAAGTGAAGATGCAAGGTTCAAACTCAGGCAGTCTGGTGCCAGAACTTGCCATCAACTGCCTCGTTCTCCTAATGGATGATTTTTGACTTTTGGCTAAGATGAAGAGCAATGGAGCATAGCTCAGAAGGAAGGAATTCACGTTTGTAGGCAAAAACAACAACAACAACATTTTACATCCTCTGCTTTTGATTGCTATTGTTAAAAGACCCCAACTCCTGCATCAGCTAATGGATACTAGTGATACAGACAACAGACTAATTAGAGATCTCAGAGTTGAGGCCAGGAAATAAATGCCCAAAAAAAGGAACCCTGAAGAGTCGAATTGGCTCAGAACATTTTAATTGTCTCAGCAGCCAAGGTGGCTGTGAGCCTTGGGGAAAGCAGTCATTCCGGGGTGTGCGGCGAGGCCCCACCGCCTAGTGCTCTGAACCTCGGCCGCCGCCTTGTCTGTGTTGTCAGGATCACGTAGTTCTCCCCTCAGGAAAAGACGCCAAAACGTCTTGACATTTCAGCCTTGTTCCCGAGACTCATTAGGACAGAGGCAGGGGATGAATGTAATGAATGGCTGCGCCTGGATGAATGCATAATGTGCAAATTGCTTCTACTGTGCGTGTCCCTTTGTGCAGGGCTGAGCTGAGCGAGTGATGGTTAAACCATGAACTTGGCCGTGGGCTGAGGAGGCGGCTGCGCGGGTCTAAAATGAGGTGTTCGCTTTCATTCATATCTGCTGCCGATTCACCAGCACCTCTCAGCCCCCGCGGAGCGTGACCCACGTCTCATTCCCCGTAGCCTGGTGTGTTTTGACTTTAAATTCATCCCTTTGACGCCATGAGAGACTGAAGTCAAGGCAACTGGAGCTAGAAGCCGGCTCCCAGAAGAAACCCCACCTCCTCCAGCTGGAGAGCGGAACTGGCTTCCAGCAGTTACGCAAACACTTGCGTTCGTTTCTTCCCTTCTTCGTTCTAGTTGAGGGACGCTGCAAACGACTTGCCTTGCATTGATGGTCCAGAAATCTAAGGGAAACTCTTTTCTTAGGTTGGTTACAATTAAAAAAAAAAAAAGGATCACAAACCCGGTTGCCGTGAATTCCCAGGGATTGGAAGGTGAATAATAATGAGGCAGTTCTGCAGAATGCCTCAAACTTTCCAGAGCATTTCCACAACTATAATATAATTGGGTCCTTGCAGCTACTCCCAGAGGCTATCAGCCTAGGTAATATTACCCTCGTTCAGCAAATGAAGAAACTGAGGCCCAAGGAGGTTGCGTAATTTGCCCGAGGCCACACAGCTAGACAGAAGCCCAGTAGCATTCTACCTTCTGCGGTGCATTACTGCTGCCTGTTGAGTTTGTTCTGAGGAAAGTTTTACTGAAGAACTAAAACATTTTTTAAATGAAAAATTTTTTTTGTCATTGAATATAGCATACTTGGAGATGGGAAAAAGAGGAGGGAGATGTGACTTTACCCAATAGTTTTGGATCCAAAAAAATGAGGATTAAGTCTCACTCAAGGTTGAACTACAGTGTAACACAAATGTCCAGAAATGTAGTCATTTGAAGAATTATTTTATCTCTAAGCATTATAAGTACAATTATTTACTTAATATATATTTTCCTACATTGAGTCTTTGGTTAAATCTAAGTATAAGGAGGTTTGTATCGCTGCCTCAAATTGAAAAATTGATCACCTACATAAATAGGAGGCAACCCAAATGTAAATTCAATAAAAATACAAGGATATTAATAAATCTTTGGTTAGATCCTGCAACCTGTAGAAAGGTCTGAGTCTAAGGCCAAAAAAGGAAGATGTGTAAGTGTTAGAAAAGTGTTACAGACATACTAGTCCAGAACTGAGTTTTTTGTCTTTATATAACCAGGAGACTTGTGCAAGGAATGAATTTTAGACTACATAATTTAATGTCACTTGATGTTATGTCCATGCCTAGCATAATACTACTTCCAATAGCACTGTGAATATGCATTTCATACTTTGGGAAATATAGATGAATCTGATTGACTCCTTTGAGAACAGGTGCCCTCAGGGGAAACTAGGACAAAATACTGATTGTCAACTCATCTCACCGTTCTTCTCTGGGTAGGACTATAACTGTAAGGCTAAGGCACTCAAGTTACAATAATATTACAAACCAGTTGATTTTAGTATTTGTATTAGTCAGGATAAGCTAGGTTATATATGGTAATTAAACAGTTCCCCAAAACCAGTTGCTTATAACAACTGCTCATGCTACATACCCATCAAAGGTCTACAAGGAAACGGCACATTTTAATCACTCACTCAGGAACAAGGCTGTGTGAACAGCTATCATCTTAAACTTTGCCAGCCCCTATGGTGAGGTAAACTCTGGAATACGTTTACTCTAAGTGCATAGGCTAGAATATCACATGGCGTCACCCGATTGTAAGAGTCCAAGAAGTATAATTCATATGCCCAGAAGAGGGGAGAATAAGAAATATTTAGTGAATAATACTAAGAGCTACAACAAAATTTTAAGGTCACACATTCACTTGAGCATCTCTTTTCAGCCCTGGAGCTGCTTGATAAAAAGCACATTATAATATACTAGTACACATTATTATATTATATTTTAGAGGGGCTGGGCAGAGTTAAACTCTAAATTAGTCAGTCATGTCACTCTTTCTTGCTTTTGACTTCATTTTTCACCAGACTTTCCCCATTGCCAGTGTTCTTACCTCTATTCTAGGGTCTCTGAGGATTGTCAGGGTCCACCCTATAGCCCTTCTCTCAGGCTTGCCTTCTTATGCTCTAACTCTGTGGTCTTCAAACTATAATATCCATTAGAATCCCCCATTGCTAGGACCCATAACCAGAGTTTCTGATTCAGGAGATTCAGGTGGGGCCAGAGAATGTGCATGGCTACCAAGTTCCAAGGTGATGCTAATGTTGCTGATTTGGGACCACACTTTTGAGAGTCACTGCTCTAACATGCTCTCTACATCACTCACCTGTAACATATCCTCTTTTTTCGGTGTCAACGTAATTAGATGATTAGATTTATTTCTGGACTCTACCAAAAATTCCAAGAAAGAAATTGCCTGTGATGTGGAGTACAGATACAGTGGCTGCTAGATTTGAGGGAGAAGGTTTCGGGTTGGGGAGAAATTTTCAGCTCCCCACCTCATATTATATATGCAAGTGCCCTACCTGTAGAAGTGATATACACATTCTACCAAAGTAGCACTCTAAAATCCCTACAAAGTGAACTGTGAAAGTCATCCGGTGAGTCAATGGGAACCCTGGACATAAAATGCTAACTTAACCACAAAGATGCTTAACTTTGACCTTGAAGATATCCCTGCATCTCCCTGGGCTTCTGATAAAAATAGGGGAAGAAGTGAGTAGTTGGATCATTTTCAATAAAAAATATCCTTGTTACATGTAAATACTGAAAACATCGATTCACAAAACAATTACGCCTGAAGAATCTGAAAGATTGAGACAGTCAATATTGCTTAAGCAAAGTAATTCACTCTTAGTGCGTAAACTATTTCCCCCAAAAACCCACTGAGGGAGCAGCTGCTCAAACATACATGATATTAGATTAAAAGACTGGTACTTTCTTTTCCTCCAAGCACCAGATGGTTCCAGAATCCAAAAACAATGGAGAAGATAGCCTATATTTATTTGGTTTAAATGGTTCTCACAGAGTTTATGAGAAAGACCATACTTTAGTACCTAGCAGACAAATGCAAAAATAGCTACACAGCTAACTTATATTTTACATAGCAAAGAGGCACAGTGTTCAAGAATTGGAAGGGGCTTTCAATGTTATCTAGTCTATCTAGGGCCACCAGTAATGCGGTACACTGATAGAATAAACAACTTCACAATACTCTCAAAACTCCATGTTTCTTCTGTACCCAATCACACTTTACCAAAGTTTACACTTCACTTCCCAATAAGAGTCGTTGTTGTAAGAAAAAAATTACAAAGAATAAACAAACACCGGGGGATTCTAAATGGCTCATTCTACTTTGTGTGCATGCAACTTCAAATTTTAACTCAAATACTAGGAAAACGTTTTACAAAATGAGATTAAAACTAGAAAAATACAGAATGCTCCCATAGTGAAAGAAAATTTTCCTACCCCCCCCCCCCCCCCCCCCCGCCACCACCAAAACCTAATTTTCGATCAGAGCTTAAAGCTCAAATACTTTGCATAAGGATACTTTGAAAGGGTTAAAAAAATCTCAAGATGGAGTGTGTAAAGCTTTGACAGTAGGAATGAGAAACTGTTAAATCAATTCAACCCAATTGAATTGATTGTGTTGGCCAATATTTTTGTGTTGGCTAAGGTACAGGGCTAGACGTGTGGGTACAGCGGTAGAAAACAGAGTTCCTGCCTCCTAGTGGATTTTGTCTGGGAAACTTAGTAGTTAAAGTATTAAATTAAGTGTACCCAGTTTCTGATTTATATGTTCTCTGAACAGCAATTTGGCAGGCTCTGCCTTTGCAAGGAAAGTGGAAAAACATTTCATTCCTCTTTGATAGTGAGTTTAAGAAAAAGTTATCTTATGACATGAACATTTATAATAAAGGAAGTGTGCTATAACTAAAAGAGAAGACTTTTAAGTAAATTTTGGAAGCAATGCACCAGAGAGGTAAAGAATTAACAAGGAGTGCAAAGAAGGAAAAGTGAAAAGAAGGAAAGGAAGGCAGGCAGGTGAGGGATGAGCAATGAAAAGTAGCCCAGGCCTTGGGGGGCCAGGGAAAGGCAGTGCAGACGACCACCCCTATACCCCTACCCCAGGGAATGCTGGAGGACCTCAGGCCATAGGCACTGAGATCAGACTCCTCCATGAGAGTCTTGCCTTCCAAGGAAGAGAAGGGTGAGGGAGGGAGTTAGAGACAGAGAAGAAAAAGATTGGGGAAATAGGAGAAAGAAGACACATTGGCCTTCTGGATCTTAATTGCTTTCATATAAATTGAAACAAAATGAGAAGTGTAATGGAGTGGAAGAGAGATACGTTTCAAGTTGAAGGATTACTAAGGTAGAAGATTGCTTTTACAAATGACAAAAATAAAAATCTGGTCTAAATGAAATATGAAACTGTATAAAAAAGAACAAAATGATCAAGATTTAAGGAAATCCAACCATAAAAACAAATTAGTTCATTTTAATTACTTTGATTTAAATTGTTAATGATTAGCTTGCTCTTAACAGCTCCATGGTGGAGATGCAAGCTAATTTAGTAAAAAACCATTATCATACACAGCACATAATTATTCTGAAAATGTCCAAGATATAGAGCTTTGCTTCTTAGAGGCAATGATAGTTTGCAATTTAGACCTAACAGAAAATTAAAATTTTGTAAGGAACATTTAAAATAATCATATCTTAGGCTTATTGGTAAAAAGATTTATAGGTTATCTTTAATACATTATCTCTAAAAGATTTCACATCAACAAAAAGTTTCTTTCTCTCTGTATATATTGTATTTTAACTTCTCCAAGTAGGTATCTACTAGAGAAAATAGATCTCTTTAAAACAAATAACTACTGACAAAAATTAATGGCTTCTAGAGATATATTAAGTATAACTCATTGAAAAATCCATAAAACACAGGACACTGAAGAATAGAATTTTCCAAATTCAATAACTACTCTCTTGTTTGGATGATATTTTAATATATCCCTTAACATCAAGAAAGTAATTTATTGTTGACTCCTGTTTTCCATTTTGCTGCTCCAGATAGGAGTCTGGGCCTAGGCTATGGGGACAGTGACCAGGAAAAGCAATTGGGACAACCCCTGAGGATTTTTGTCAAAGTGACTACATTCTAGACTTGGATTATTTGATCCATGCTATATTCATTTCTGTATTTCTATCACCTAACAAAGTACCTGGATCATAATCTTTATAATTGAAATAACTTTGGAAAGAACCAAGCAAATCTACCTCTACCAATTATAAGCAAGGGAACAGTGGCCCACTTTCTTATTTCTGAGTTTCAGTTTTTCATCTGCAAAACAGACAAAAATAGCTATCCATTATAGTTGTCCTGAGGATTAAATTAGGTTGCTGAAGTTCCAAGTACAGTGTGAAACATAATGGAACTCAATGAGTGATAATTATTTACCATAGTATCTTATAGTAGACAGGAATTCAGTTACCTACATATGGTTCATTGATCTACCGACCCCTTTACCTGATGGAACCAGTCCATATAGGAGCTGCCTTCTGGTATCTCAAGTCTATTTGGAGTTTTTGAATTAGATTTTATATGGATTCTGAGAGATTAAAGACATTCCCAGGAAAGAAGTTGACTTTGGAATCTTAGAAGGAATATAGCTTCCAATCCTTGCCAAAAAAGTTCATTCCACATATGTGAACTAATCAGGTCAAGAGTGACTTTCTTGAGAGCTGTTGAGACTTATGTTGAACCAACTCAGCCGTTTAAGAGTAACCTTGTGGAATTTTCTGAGGCTGAGTTGATACTGGTTAGCTCAACTGGCCACACAGAACTACTGGAAAACAAATTAAGTCAAATTCACAGTGGCCTTTGCAAAAATTTAAGAAACTGTTATCAAGTGTGTAGAGATAACAAAGATATCAGCAAATGAACTGGTTTCATTGAGATGGTACTTGAGAAATGGATTGTATTCAGGCCTCTTCAACCTAGAACGTGACCATGCTCTAAAAACCCATTATGAAATATGAGATTATTGGGTGAATTGGCCATAGGACTCCAGCCTGACCCTATATGAGTTCCATGTCAATTCACAGACAGTCTCTCAGCCATTTAGGGAAATCAAATATCTTCACCAGGAGAGCAGCAAGCAAGAATCAAGGGCTACTTTTCCCAAGATTTTTTCCCCTAAGGTTTTAAACTATTCCTATTTCCTGAAGAAGTTCAAGAGTACTATGGTTTACCTAGCATAGTTAGATATCATTTTAATAAAACATGGTAATGAAATATATCAGTCCAGGCTTCTTTTACCAGGAGGCTTCCCTCCTCCCTCTAAATTTTACCCCCTGAATGTCTATTGAACCAAGTGGTCCTCCATAATGTTTCCCAAACACTGCTGGTTAACCTCTTTCTTAGTGCTTTCCAATTTATATCAAAACCAGAGGCCTGGTGCATGAATTCATGCACAGCCGGGGGGAAGGACTACAGGCAGTTAACTGGCTGGCCCCACCCCTGATTGGGGGTGCTGGGGGGTGCTGATCAGGGGTGGAGCTGGCCAAGGGGAGGGGCCGTAGGCGGTTGGCCAGCCCGGAGGAGGGGTCGTGGGCAGGGTGGGCTGGCCCCACTCCCAGTCAGGGTGGGGGGAGCTATTGGGAGTGGGGCTGACCGGGGGAAGGGCCATAGGTGGTTGGTGGGCTGGTCCTACCCCCTGGTCAAACTTCCAGTGGAACTCCTGGTTGAAGGGACAATTTGCATATTAGCCTTTTATTATATAGGATAATGTTTGTCTGTCATCCACACTGAACTAAAGCATCCCCCAAAGTAATATATATATATTTATATATACATCTTTATATATTATCTATATGTATCATATATCATTCATCTGGCACTTAGTAGTCATTGCAACTTATTGAATGCATAAATCAGTAGATGATTATTCATTAACAGAGATATAAAGGGATCTCTGATATAATAAGATTCCTTTGCATACTTAAAGTGTATTTTAAATTACATAGTTTTTAGAAACTCCTATCTTTAATAAAATAAAATTAAAATTTATACTTATATAAATTATTAAAATATGTAATTAGCACAGGAATGCTCATGAATTACAAATCTGAGAAGTTGGGAGTTACTAATATATTATTCCCTGGATTGGTCACATTTTTGGAAGGTATTCAATTCACAGATTCAACAGAAGGAAAATATTTATAGTCCAACTTCCTCTCAACTGTAAACAAATTTTAATAACATTTGTCACTTTTTTTGTAACTGAAAGAATTTATTTTTCTCTTAATAGAAATATTTTCATTAATGCTGAACTTCTGAGCTTCCTTTATTGATAGAAAATATTATAAAAGATTACAGCAGGTTCATATAGAATTATCAACTGCTATACCTGTAACCTTAGGAATGCCTAGTTCAAAATTACAAAACTCTAAAGCAAAATTCCAAGTCATTAGAACCTTAAAGTTTAATGTCATTTTAAAAAAAGAAAACTTCTTTATTTAAATAAATACCAATTTAAAAGCAGTGCTGCTTGTGGTCATGATATGAAATAAATCTTTTTACATTTATACCAGGGAATGATAATGTAATTTCTTTGTGGGCAATGAAGAAGAAAAAAATCCTTATCTATAAAACTTTCTTATAAAGATGACAAGAAAAACATCAACAAGAAAACCTTATCACAAGATACTAGAACACAGTTGAGATGGTATTGCAATGAGCCATGTCTGTCTGGCAGAATTCTTTCTTTCTAAGGGAAATTGCGCAGAGGATTTTATTTCAAGCCTCAAAGATTAAAAGAAAAAAGACAACTGCAATTTTTGCCACAAAAAGACAGGTGGCGTAAGCATGCAGCATTTTAAAAATATATATATAAAGTGATTATTTTCTCTCCGGTTCTTTGAAAAAGCTCGCTTG
Source organism: Myotis yumanensis (assembly GCF_028538775.1). Taxonomy (NCBI): domain Eukaryota; kingdom Metazoa; phylum Chordata; class Mammalia; order Chiroptera; family Vespertilionidae; genus Myotis; species Myotis yumanensis. The sequence continues at coordinate 25,383,605 of NW_027223759.1, read as the reverse complement.
TGCTCGGGTTTGTGGCTTGGCACGGTGACGTCAGTGTGGCAGTGCGGAGTCAGGCGCCGCGGCTCCCTATAAGCCCAGGAGCTGTCCGGGTGCTGAAACGGCCCGACCAGCTCACCAGGTGGACCGGGAGGAACATGCTGTGGACTTTCTTTGCCATATAAAGAAGAGGTAAGATTGCATTTCTGTTTGGTTTATTGGAAAGTTCTAAATTACTTGTTCTTTCTTTAATTTCTAGCTGAGAAGAAAGATCGTTTGACAAGCTTATATCTATAGATTAACTGAATAGCAACCTGCTGCTCATCAACCAATATAAGGACCCTGCATGTGTATATATATGCGATTGAACCTATGATTTATGCCACTTGCTGTTAGATATTTATCAATAATAATGTTATTTAGTCATAAGAAGCATGAAAAAGTTAAGAATTTTAGTATCAATACACACATTAATGTAACGTTAACCAAGCTTGACATTTTGTTTCTTTCCTTAATTTATTGTTTTCCCCCCTAAGAACCAGATGCAAAACCACAGATATAATTTATATGCTTACTCTTTTTAACAGTAGGTTTTCACTGATTGAAATGTTAAACACATCAGTCATAAATTTTAGCAACAAATTTTGGAACTACTTTTTCTTTGACATTTACCTTGCAAGAGCTCAAAATTAACTATATAAAATTATTTTCTGAATTGGTATACTCTGAAAGGGCTTACATCACAATTTCCTAATTTTAGTCCTGGGAAAGTAAAATTAGAATGGTCTGGAACACTGGCTTCCTCCTTTATTCAGAGTAAAATATTATCTTGGGTTATAGGTTGAATATGACCATGAATTACAGAGAGATGATAATTTTGAATATACCAGGAAAACATTCATAACTGTATAAACTACTATTATGCTTTGATTGAAAAAGGTTGTACAATATTTTGTTAGACTTTGAATGGGTCAAATGTGTGTTTTTTTCCCTGTATACAAACTAGTTGAATTGCTTGAATTAGATACCCACCTGTATTTGTCCATGTTTTAGTTGAATTTCAAGAGAAAATACATTTTTATGAGTGGGGCTTTAATTCAATCCCTATGTAGGATGTTAGAGCTGTTGAAACCATCTTTGTTACTTAGAAGAGCTGCTACCTGAAAGAAATCCCTTGAGTCTTACTCAAAGGCAATAGCTATGTCATCCAAACTGAACCTTATAAATGACTAAAGGGTAGAGGTTGTTAGGCTATGCTTTAAATAACTGCATTGAGCATTCTGCCCCAACTCCACAGCAAAGCCCAGCTATCAGGAAATGATTTTAAAGACAAGCACATAATTCTTATGTTAAGAATACTTCAGGATAATGGTTTAAAAGAAAATTAGTTTACTAAATTAAAATTACTGTTTCAAATGATAATGTTGAAAATAGATTACCAAGGCTAAATTAATCCTGAAATAATAGAAAGAACAATGCATACTGTATTTTTATTTAGACATAAGAATTTATGACTAAAATTTATTTCAGTAAACATTGATTCCTAGTAAATATTTTAGAAGTTTTCTCTGACATGCCTTTAGAGGTTTTTATTTCAGTAAGTTAAATATACTGGTTAATGAGAATCATTTTAATAAATATATGCATCAGTGCTAAAGAAATTTCTGTAACTACAATCATTTTGAGGCTTTAAAATTACTTAAATACCAATATGATCTAGTAAACAATATTTTCTACAGTTGATATCTAAGCTAACAGAAACTTGTACCCACATTGTTAATATATCACAAAACCATGATCCAGGTAAGAGATCATGAGCAAACTTATAAACTTCCTTTAAATTTATTTTATTTGCAACCAAATTGCAAGTATTAAGATAGTTCTTTAATATTTGCAATGCCAAATATAAAACATATAAGAACTGACATCCTTGTTAATTCATATGTGAGATAATAAGGAAGTGGAGAAAAATGAATGAAAATTTTTAAGTAGGAAGAATTCAACATATTGTCTGTAGATATCTAAATTGAGAGTTACACAGTGGTTATTTTAAGATATTTTAACAGTATGAGTCATTTAAGATTTCACAGGTCCAGACAAAAATAGACACAGACATAAGACAAGCTGAATCTGAACACTCACAAGTTCAGAAATAGATTGGTTAAGTAAACTTATGTTCTCTCTGTAGCATCTGTTATTATTTACTATACACTGTTGAGGGCTGATGAAAAATATAACCATGATTGCATTTTTAAAGAGAGTTACAATAAAATTATTAGAAGAAATATGGAGCACAGATATTTAAAAACGGTTTAATGTATTATTTTAACCTGTTTACACAAAAAGAAACTTCATTGGGTAGCCTACTAGTTCGGACCTGAAAAAACACATTTTGTGGAGGTTATTAAGGTGCACACCTTCCAAAATGGATAGTTAGGTTTGGTGACAGAGTGAGAATAAATTATTTCTGAAAAATGTATGTGAGTGGGACTCATTCACAAGGTAATTCATTATGATTGACATTAACATGCTGTATCAATTTATTATATGTAATAATATTATTGCTGCTATATTTCTACAACAAAATTAGGTGGACAATTTATAAACTAAACCACATGTTTTTTGATACAACCTTAAGGAAATTAGTGTGTGTGCGTGTATGTGTGTGTGTGTGTGCATGTGTACATGCATGTTTTAAATTAAACCAACTAACCTTTTTTGCCACTGCTTTCAATAGGAATGCTGTACAAGAAAACTAAAACTCATATTGGAAAGTCTTCATTAAAAAGAAACAATGCATACTAAAAACAAATGACATTTCATAATTTAAAAAATAAAATTTGAGAAACACCAAATCATTGTTTTTGTTAGTATTTTAACCAAGTGCATATCATGCAAATTTGATGCAAATGGGCAAAAATTTTGCTAGGTTCCTGTGGTTAGCTTTTGATAGTCATAGTGGATATATTTATAGATTTTAAAAACAGTCATTCTAAGTTTAATGTGAAGTAACCTCTACTATGTTTTTCCCTCAATGGTCAATTACATCTTTTGCTATAGTGTCTTCTAGTCTGCTTTATTTGTGTTAACTGATGTTTTCCCTTTTTAAGGAAATCTTTCGAACATGGCAGAAGCTAAGACTCACTGGCTTGGAGCAGCCCTGTCTCTCGTCCCTTTAATTTTCCTCATCTCTGGGGCTGAGGCAGCATCATTTCAGCGAAACCAGCTGCTTCAGAAAGAACCAGACCTCAGATTGGAAAACGTCCAAAGGTTTCCCAGTCCTGAAATGATCAGGGCTTTGGAATATATAGAAAAGCTCCGACAACAAGCTCACAAAGAAGAAAGCAGCCCAGACTATAATCCCTACCAAGGTGTCTCTGTTCCCCTTCAGCAAAAAGAAAACGGAGATGAAAGTCACTTCCCAGAAAGTTCAAGAGATTCCCTGAGTGAAGATGAGTGGATGAAAATAATCCTTGAAGCTCTGCGACAGGCTGAAAATGAGCCCCAGTCTGAACCAAATGAAAACAAGCCCTATACCTTAAATTCAGAGAAGAACTTTCCAGTTGACATGCCTGATGATTATGAAACTCAACAGTGGGCAGAGCGAAAGCTCAAGCACATGCGATTCCCTCCTATGTATGAAGAGAATTCCAGGGACAACCCCTTTAAGCGCACAAATGAAATAGTGGAGGAGCAATATACTCCTCAAAGTCTTGCTACACTGGAATCTGTGTTCCAAGAGCTGGGTAAACTGACAGGACCAAACAACCAGAAGCGTGAGAGGTCAGACGAGGAGCAAAAACTTTACGCAGATGATGAAGATGATATCTACAAGGCCAATAACATTGCCTATGAAGATGTGGTTGGGGGCGAAGATTGGAATCCAGTAGAGGAAAAAATAGAGAGTCAAACCCAGGAAGAGGTAAAGGATAGCAAAGAAAATATAGAAAAAAATGAACAAATCAATAATGAAATGAAGCGTTCAGGGCAGCTGGGCCTCCAGGATGAAGATCTCCGGAAAGAGAGTAAAGATCAACTCTCAGATGATGTCTCCAAAGTAATTGCCTATCTGAAAAGGTTAGTGGAGGCTGCAGGAGGTGGGAGGTCCCAGAATGGGCAAAATGGGGAGAGGGCAACCAGACTTTTTGAGAAACCACTTGATTCTCAGTCTATTTATCAGCTGATTGAAATTTCAAGGAATTTACAGATACCTCCTGAAGACTTAATTGACATGCTCAAAACAGGAGAGAAGCCAAATGGACCAGTGGAACCAGAGCCGGAACTTGAACTTCCCCTTGACCTAGATGACACCTCAGAGGTTGACTTAGACCGTCCAGATATGTTCCAGAATAAGATGCTCTCCAAGAATGGCTACCCCAAAATACCTGGGCGTACTGTGACAGAGGCCCTACCAGATGGGCTCACTGTTGAGGATATTTTAAATCTTTTAGGGATGGATAGTGCTGCAAATCAAAAGCCTCCATATTTTTCCAGTCAGTATAACAGAGAGAAGGTTCTGCCAAGGCTTCCCTATGGTCCTGGAAGATCGAGAGCAAACCAGCTGTCCAAAGGTGTCTGGATGCCAGATGCTGAAAACAGACAAATGGCCTATGAAAATCTGAATGACAAGGATCAAGAATTAGGAGAGTACTTGGCCAGGATGCTAGTTAAATACCCTGAGATCATGAATCCAAACCAGATGAAGCGAGCTCCCAGTCAAGTCTCATCTGAAGATGACCTACAGGAAGAGGACCAAATCGAGCAGGCCATCAAAGAACATTTGAATCAAGGCAGCTCTCAGGAGATTGACAAACCAGCCTCTGTAAGCAAACGGCTCCCCATGGGGCCCCCGAAGAATGAGAACACCCCAAACAGGCAGTATTTGGATGAAGATATGTTAATGAAAGTGCTGGAATACCTCAACCAAGAAAAGGCAGAAAAGGGAAGGGAGCATATTGCTAAGAGAGCAATGGAAAATATGTAAGAGGCTTTCACGAAATGCCCTACTTTCACTCCTCCGACCCCAAGAAAACCCCAACTTTTCTCTTTAGTGTGTTGACTTCTATCCTGTTAACAATGTAATATCTTTAAATGATGTACAGGCAGACGTCTCCATTTCACTGGGTGTCTGCTTCACTCAATCTGAGTTGTTCTCTTGTGTGTTGATATGTGTAAATGTTATGACTTCTGGATAAAAAGTAATTATATCCCTTAATTAAGAAAGATATCTATGATAGTGTTTAATAGTGTATCTAATGGTCGTGGCCTTGTGGATGCTCACATATGATAAAGAGTGTCTTATAATTCTCTTGAAGGTTTTTAATATTTATTGAATTATTTTGTTATTGTCTGTAGTGTTTTGTGGAGTACTGAAGCAAAAAATAAATAAAGCATCATAAGTATATAGTTTTATTTACAAGGTCTTTTCAATGTGTGTTTTATTTTTGATTAATAAATGTTATTTCTGGACAACTGTGGGCTCTTCATTCTTGAAAACCAGAGAGCAAGCAGTATGGAGTGAAAAGAGAAAATCATCACCTTCCACAGCCCACCCAGGTAAGATATCATGAGTGATACACATATGATCATGGTATATGCTTATAGAATGCAACATCCTCTAACAGTGCACTAATGCTTGTCTAAGGTTTCCATTGTCCTGTTTATACTTGTTACCCTTGATTTATATAAATAAAAACATTTAATTCTTCCATACACATAACCAACACTGGGGGGGAAAAAGCTGTGTACAGGGCAATCAGAAATGACTATAGCTCTGGAAGCAATTTATCTATTCCCAGGTCACCCTGGTCCCCAGAATACAAGGCTTCTGCCTCTTTTGTATGATTCAAGAGGGGTTAAGAGACCCCAAACTGACTGTCAGCTAAGTGAATGGGCACAGTGAGAATACACCAGCTGCCCTCTCTCTTGTCCTAGTGTTAGGGAGAATTCTGAATGGGGTAGGAAGCACATAACTGTTACAATGTGCATCACTTCAGCGGGTGGGGAAGATATCAGCATCCAAACATATCAACAGGAAATCAACAACAGCAGCAAGAAAACATATAAAACAACAAATATGACAATGGTTGTTAAAAAACAACCAAGGAAGTAAATAATCGTCACTATTTATTGAATGCTTATTGTGCACCGGGCACTATACTAAACACTTTACATACTTTGAATTCATTTGGTCTCTACTATACCACTGTCAAAGGTCTTTCATCTCCCTTTTACATCAGGAAAAACAAAACTCAGAAAGGTTATATAACTTTCCCAAAGTCACCCAGCGTGTAAGCTGACAAAGCCTGTATTCTTAACCACTGCACTACACTGTCTCTCTGGGAAGTGCCCTTTCCCCTGAGACTTGGGACTTTTGGAAGTGGGATGGTGAGGAGCTCATGGTGTCTCAGTGTGGGTCACTTCCAAGTGAGGGCACAAGTGTGTGTCTGTGCGTATGTGTGATGTGTATGTGTGTATGTGTATGTGTATGTGTGTATGTGTATGTGTATGTGTATGTGTATGTGTATTTCTCAGGGGTGGGGATGGGAGACTATCCTTGAATGGTTTGAGAGGAAACATTGAATGTAGGTTTTCCTGCTTCATAATTTTTTCCTCTTTTCTGTCGCAATTGTCATACAGTTATATGAAATCCAATAATCTATAAATGGAAGAGCCCTTAGAGGTGAATTATCTCTACCGTGCTTCTAATATGTGGTCTTTACTCAAATACTTTCAAGGTAGAGTAACTATCACACAAGGCAGTAGTGAGAAAGCCTGGATATTTGTGAAGCTTAAAGTTCAGCTACATATTTAGATGCCAATGTCCATATCCACTTTCTTCCCATTATATATTCTTTTCAATCTTCTGTTTCATGAAGTAAGTCACTCCTAGTACACTAAATCCTGCATGTGACTATTTCATATAAGCCCTTAGCAGACATGATAACTTGGACCATCTACACCCAAAAGAAACTTGCTCTCCTGACAAGTTAGGAAGTGAGAGGAAGTGACAGACACAACACAGCTGATGAGAGTCCAGGCTGGGATTGATACACAAACCAGGAGGATGTTAAACCTTGTACTCATTTTGCTACAACACAAAGTGATGCTTTTTCTTAAAGTCTCAGTTGAAATTCCACCATTCTCTAACGATGACATTTCAGGCATCAGGATTGCCAGTTGGGGAGATATTTAATTTGGGATATATATATTCTCTGCCTGACTTCTCTGAGACAGCAGTCAGCAAACATCTTTGCCTTTTTGCAGTACCACTATATCGCCAGCTATTGAGTCATCAGGCTTATTTATTTCTGATCCAAAGACTTTTACATAAGTATATGGATCACTAGCACAAGAAATAAAGTTATAAGTACTATTCAAGGATGTGGATGACAAATTAGTTAGAATTAGGGCAACAGTATCGCTTTTCCTTCCCAGAGGTCTCTTTCAGCAGAAGTCATGAAGTAGCTAGAGCCTGTCAAGCAGGTGCCCTCTGAAGGCTTCCACTGGAAGGAGAGAGACACTGCCTATACACCAAGACTGCACCTTCTGTAGGAGTCCAGGCCTCCATCAGAAGGAGACATGTAAGAGCTTCGCACTCTATATGATCTTGGCCAGACTCTCACCTACCCAGCCATCCCTCCCCTCAATACTCACAGCCTCTCTTCCTTACCTGCTTTGGGGACAATTAGGACTAAACCAATTGTGCCCTTTAAAACAAGACTTCCAAGTCATCCCTCATTTCCCACACTCAAAGCCCCCCCTAAACTGTATCACCTTTTAAACCCCAGTTCCTACTCTTTTCCATATTCTATAACATTGTTCATTATGGTCTTCAATACCTAAGGTCAGTCATCAACAAAACCCTCTGCATCCTCAACCTCTCCTATGAATGTTCCCTTTATCTTCTTGCTCTGAGAGGAACGTATCTCTCCACTGATGTTGCTGCTTCCCCTTACACTCTCTTCCTTGCTCCTTTTTGCTGCTTATGGGACTTTTTTCTTTCAACTTTTTTTTTTTTGAGGGGAAATGGTATGCTTTATGATTAGTGGGGATTATCTGACATGCAAGTGAAGTAACACCAAGTCAAATTAGATGCATCAAAAACATAAATAGAGCTGGGCTGGTGTGACTCAGTGGTTGAGCATTGACCTATGAACCAAGAGGTCAGAGTTTGATTCCCGGTCAGGGCACATACCGAGGTTGCTGTCTCAGACACCCCAGTCAGGGACAGGCAGGAGGCAGCCAATCAATGATTCTCTCTCATCACTGATGTTTCTCTCTCTCTCTCCCTCTCCCTTCCTCTCTGAAATGAATAAAACAACAAAAAAAAACCCCACAGAGGTTCACAAAACCCAAGTAAAGGTCAAGACAAAATGTTGGACATCCAAAACAGCTGGAATAATGGTGTTTTTTAAAAATTAAAATATATTCGACATGTAACACTATGTAAATTTAAGGCTAACTCTGTAGGGATTTGCCACCATAAATTTCATGCCATCACCCAGTACCCATTTATTACCCCTCCCTCACTGTCACAGTCATCTATGGCCCCTCATGAATTAAAAACAGTAACTCCTGCTTAAGGTCACTTTTTCTAACACTGCTTCTAACACTTGTTGATTTCAATATCCATGAAAATGACCTTTCTAACGCTTTCCAGACTCTATCCTCCATCAACTATGCACTTGCATATTTACCCCTTGGTCTTTTCCTTACTAGTAAGCACAACCTATCCTAAATCATTTCACTCTAACAACCACCTTGTATATTTCCAGTGAAATTCCTCTAGTATCTTTGTTCCAATAATTCCCCACACCCACCAAAAATGTAATCCATGGATCTGATCATCTTTCTACTCTCTCACTCTCCCTATAGTTTTCACCACTCACATTGTCCAGCTTAAATTTCATGTTTGTCATTACAGTCACTCTTTTGTAAACATTCTTTTAAAAAAAAAAATACCAGATGCCCAGTGCATGACACTCATGCACTCCCGGGGGAGTGGAGCGGGGAGGGGCGGGGAGGGGAGGGAAGGGTGTCCCTCAGCCTGGCTTGTGCCCTTTCTCAGTCCCGGAGCCCTCCAGGGATGTCCAACTGTTGCAGAGGTGGGAGAGGCGCCAGACACCGCTGCTGCACTCACCAGCTGTGCAGCTCCCCCTGTGGGAGCGCACTGACCACCAGGGGGCAGCTCCCGCACAGAGCATCTGCCCCCTGGTGGTCAGTGCGCATCATAGCCACCAGTCGTTCCACCGTTTGGTTGATTTGCATATTATCCTTTTATTATATAGGACATTGATTTCTGAGAGGAAGGGAGAGGGAGAGAGAGATAGAAACATCAATGATGAGAGAGAATCATTGATCGGCTACTTCCTGCATGTCCCCCTACTGGGGATCGAGCCTCAAACCCAGGTATATGCCCTTGACCAGAATGGAACCTGGGACACTTCAGTCCACAGGCTGACACTCTATCCACTGAGCCAAACCAGCTAGGGCCTTTGTAAACATTTTTAACTTCCTTGGGTCTCTCATGTTTCTTTATTTTCCCTTTTAATGAGTTTATTGAGGTGACATTGGTTAACAAATTATACCGGTTTCAGGTGCACAATTCCACAACACATCATCTGTACACTGTATTGTGTGTTCACCAACCCAAGTCAAGTCTCCTTCCATCACCATTTATCCCTCTATCCCCTCTTCTACCTCCTCCTACTGCCACCTCCCCCCAGCAATCACCACACTGTTATATATGTTCATGAGTTTTTTCTCTTTTTTTTTTTTGCTCAACCCTTCCACCACCCAACTTAGCCCCACCCACAAACCCCCTCTCCAAGACAGTTGTTAGTCTGCTCTCTAAGAGTCTGTCTCTGTTGTGCTTGTTAGTTCATTAGATTCCACATATGAGTGAAATCATATGGTACTTGTCTTTCTCTGACTGGCTCATTTCACTTAGCATTGTAATTGCTTTGCTACACAAGAATTCTAGTTAAGTCCAATTCTCCACCCACTCTTACCTCTTCTCCTACAACTGAACATAGCAGGAAAACATACCATTGCTGATTGATTTCACTTAATTCATGCTGACTTCAAGTGGCCCATAATACTCTCCTGGAACCCTATACACCCCCAACCCATTCAGTCTCTCTCACTCTTTAGATAATATTGTATTTTCCCCTTTGTCAGCAAATATCTAACCCTGACTCCACTGTCCACACTCTCACATGATTATATTGCTTCATGTTTCACTGTGAAAAATAAAGAACCAGAGGAGAGAGTCTTCAGATTCCCATGTTCATTTTTACCCACCTACCTGTATTGAGGTAATATACTCTTTGCTTTCCTTTCCTTGTGGGTAAGAAACTCTTTAAAGGGTTATGTGTACTTATCCAAATTCTCCCCTTACATTCAAAAACCCATTTTGGTTTTTGGAAGATTAGTCCAAGTTCTTCATAGAAATGGCTCTTGTCCAGATCAACAATGACCTCCACATTGCTAAATCTGATGGTCAATTCCAAGTCCTTATCTTATTTGACTTAGAAGCAGTTGACAATGTAATCTCCTTTTCCCTTGTAAATGCCTCTTTGCTTGGTGTACAAGTCATTACACATGCCTGGATCTCCCTCTACCTCACAGGTTACTGTTTCTCAGTACCCTTTGCTGTCTCCTCATCTGCCCAACTTCTGATAATTGGAGATCAGAGATCATACCTGGAAATTCTTCTATCTGTCTATACTCATTCATTAGGTATCCCCTCCAACCCTCATGGCTTTACCACCAATTATTGGCCAGCAACTTCCAAATCTATATTTTCATCTCATAATGAGTTCCTGAATTCCAAACTTATTGATTCAACTGTTTAGATGGCATTCCCACTTGTATGTTCAATAGGTATCTCAAAGGAAACCAGGCCATCAAAGAACTCCTGGTTTCCTACTCCTTGACAAAATTCCAGCTTCTCTTCCAGACTTTGGCATCTCAGTTCTTCAGACCAAAGCCTGTGGTTTTTGTCCCTGACTCCTCTTTATCTTATAACTCATTTATGATTTGGCACCAAATTGTATTGTTTCAACCTCAAAATAGATCCACATTCTACCTTCATACCACCTCCACTATTACCAATATACTATAAACCATGATCATTTCTCACCTGGGTTATTGGAATATCCTTCTATTGGTTTTATCTGCTTTCACTCTAATTTCACTGTATTTTGAATAGCAACCAGTGTGATCCAGTTATAATCTAGATCAGATGATATCATTGAGTGAGGGCCAAAGCTATTGCTATGATATTCAACGCCCTGCATAATTTAATTCTGAACTCTTTCCTAGCACTCTTCCCATTACTCCCTCCTTTGTATTGACCTCCTCACTATTCCTTGACGATGCCAAGCATACTTCCACCTCAAGACTTGTGCATTTGCTGTTTTCTCTTTCAGAAGTGCTATTTCCCCAAATATCTGCATGGGTTTTTCCCATATTTCCTTCAAGTCTTTTGTACAAATATTGACTTCTCAACGATACTTTTTCTAAATCTTCAACTCTAGTACACTTTTCTTATCTCCTTACCACTTATTACACCTAACATTTTAATTTACAATTTTATCTTATTTATTGCTTACTCCTCCATCACTAGAATGCAATTTACTTGAGGGTATTGTTTGCTTTATTTATCATTGTACCTCTAGCTCCATAGTTCAATAACTGGAACATAGAAAGTTCAGAAAAAACTAGTTATTGACTAAATGAAGGAATTGGGAATGAGGGACAGAAAAGGAAGAGAAAATAAAAACAGTGGACATGGACTTTGGACCTTGTTGAGAAAATAAACATCAATTTTATTATATTGATACAGATTTAAGACCCATTTTTAATTTTACAGAATGAAATTAAAGAAAGTTAATGACATTAATAAAATATTAAAATTTTACAGCATGAAATTATAAAATTCCTGACCTAGATTTCAATACCTTTCTATACCAAGCCTTTCATCTCCACCTAAAAGAAATGCAACAGCAGCATTGGAGCTCAGTGCCCTTTGTGACTTCACAGGAAGGGAGTAGATAGAAGATGTTAGCCTGTGACAAACTGGATCCAGATATTTTTTCAACTTCACTTATGCATGTTCAGGAGGGCCTATGCCATGGTGAGGCAAGCCTCTAAGATGCTGTATTTTTCTAACATTGCAAAATTATAGTAATTGTGACATTTTTATTAATATGAGGGATAATTAGAGTTATTTTACCCCATAGAACAAAAAGATTACTGTTATTGAAAAGACAACGAAGATTAGTCCTATGCTGATATAAATTATGCCAGACCAAATACGTAGCTACTACAGTTAATGCTGTTTATGCTGTGACTATTATTCCTGACTGTTGGAAGTCTGAGAAGCCTTGTGGGTTTTGATCAGGGAACTTCTGAGGGGTGAAAAGAACCAGGGACTGAAAAGCCAGTGGAGTTTTCCTGGCAACTTTAAGTCTTTTGATTTGGAAAAATGATGGCAATTTGTTTGCAAGTGTTCAGACAGTATTTACCTTCCAGAAGGTTTATTATAGCAATCATCAGCAAGTTTTTCTAGAAAGCCAAAGCCACATGTGTACTTATAATTAAATCCCATATCATTTACATACGTTAATTTCCATTCTGTTTTCTATTCTCAGGATATTTTCAAGTAAGAATGTATTGTTGATATCTTGAGGTTTGTTATTTTATCAGACTCTCTTCCCCCCTCTTGAAACCCCTTCATTAAATCATTATCATTAACTTCTGGAGAGCATAGGGGGATAGTGGTGGTGGGGTGAAAGGACTGGCTGAAGAATGGCCTATGATGTCTGTGTTAAATAGGACATAATGATGGAATAGTCCCTTTGCTACTTTCTGTTGCTCCAGCACATATCTATATTTTGGTGCTTTTGTTTCCTCAGCCTGAAGGAGTCTTCCAATGTTTTAGTCATTCTTCGAAGCTTAGTGCACATACTGCTGCCTCTATTAAGAGTGCACTGATTGCTTTTTTCCCCTGGTTTTCACAGTAATTTTCTTTTATGTACTTCGCAATATTTGTTTCTCTTGGTTTTGCTATATAGCTCTGGCTATTCATGTTGACCTGTCTGCCCCATCTGTTGAATTGTAAGCTCTGAAGGCAGGGACCTGCTCTGAATAACCTCTCAGTATCCTCTACTACAACGGCCAACCTATGCCTCTTCCATGTGAGCTGCTCAATGTACATGTGTTGAATAAACAAGCAATGCTCTCATACCTTTCTCTTTGGTGTCTGTGCATGTACTTTCTGTAACCTCAGCTCAATTTAATAGAAAAGAATGAAGCACCTACTGTGCATCCCCCATAGTTGTTTGAGAAGCTCTTTGACTTTGGTGTTTCTAGAACATCTGATATCTCAGGATGGTGTCATGGTTTATGTTTTAAAGAGAATCTAACTTAATGTTTGCCTTCATTTGAGTTTGAATCCAACCCTAGGTTCCCACATTGGCATTTCTTTTTAACTGGCAATTTTTTAATCCTGAGATCTAGGAATACTCAAGAACTTGATGTTTTAATTAACAATTAAGTTTTTACTCATGTATTATAGGGTGAGTTTGGACCACCCCATAATAATTTAGCCTTTCTAATGTTGGCTGGCAATACATTCCTGTATCACAGCTCAAAGAGCATTGAGGTGGCAATTCCAGGAAGTCTTCTGACTTGAGTGAACATTCTCTTGGAGAAGAGGCTTTGGGGCCAATAAAACAAACCAAACCAAACAAAACAAAGTAAAACCCTGGCTTTGCTATTTATTAGACCAGGCACTTACTCCAGCTGGATCTGAGGCATTTTTTGTGAGGATTCATCAATAATGTGTGTCAAGTGGTTTTGCAGTGCCCAGAACTAAATACAAGGTAGAATTTCCCAGTTGATTAAACAACAGCTACTGACCATTTGCAATGTGTATATTCAAGTACTGGACAGTATGTACAGAGAGGAATATAAGAAGTGCATATAATGTATTTACACAAAAATAGACAACATTGTGAAAGCACTTTGGCCTCACTGGCAAACAGAATTATCTCTTATACTGCAGCTATTTTGAGAAAGTGGTTGGGATTGAAGCAATAAATTCTGATTCCATCTGTCATGGGTTCCAACTTAGCTGGGGCCATTTCCCAGGAACTAGAAAGTTCAGAAGTCTGTGGGTTGTATGAACCAACACTTCTGATTTATTTTTAAGTTTAAAATCCCAATTTATGCTAAAGTTATCCAATATGGGCAGGGAAAACTGACAAGATCAAGTTCCAATTTCATGTGATTGTTCTTTCTACACAGTGTCCAAATCCCATCTTTTTAAAAAATGAATTTGCAATGAGATATTGAAGACTTTAATTTTTATTTTATTTGTTGTCTACATTTTAATAATGGTGCAATGACAAATTAACCCTTATAGACATGAATATTTAATAACCACAGTGTTTTTAAAATTCTACATAGATTTTAAAGGAAATAACAGAAGAATTTCTTCTGGGTCTTCCCATTCATAGGCATTACACAGTGAACTGAGCAAAACATAAATAAGGCTTAGAAACCTCTCTCCTTTTCCCTGTAGTGATAATCCCACAATTCAATTCATTCCAAATCAACAGGTTGCTATGGTAGCTGGAGAGCCAGGGTTACTGCATTGAACCGTTCTGTAATGTAAAATCAGCACAGAGCAAGAGGGGTTTCAAAATTCATGAGACTGGTGATAGCAATTTTGTGCTTTAACCTTCAGGTTTCCTGCATCTTTAAGAAAATAAAAACAGGAAGGCATCAATGCCAACCTTAGCCTCTTTGATGATTTAACACCCTTTTCAGAGTGCTGGATGGAATAAGTCAGGATCTGCGCTTTTTGTTTATTCTGTTTAAGATTTGTTCCTCATAAGACTTGTATCATTAAAGAAAAGTTACATGCAACAAAAAATAAATGAGAATAGTTTCTAATTTTGTGCTTCATATTTGTATTCATTTCCAGTAAGAGCTAGTGTAAGATTTAATTTTAAATATGTCGTATTCAAATATACTGTGACTGCATTATAATTGGAACCCTTGAAACACAGAATTCAATATAATATGAAATGTCACTTTTGATTCTGTCCAATATATAAAGAATGCCTTCTTAACATAATATATGTAAGTATGTTATACATGTGAATATAAATTATGCACTTGTACACAACATTTGTGCACTGAAATGGCATTTTTTACATAATGAACAGATTCATGTGATATACTCCACATATATTACTCTTACATGTACACATATCTATAATAATAAAAGCGTAATATGCTAATTAGACCCGAAAGCTGAACGACCTTCTGGATGTCATTCCAGATGAAGCTATAGTGGCAGGGCTGAGGCAGAGGCGGTTAGGGGTGATCAAGCAGGCAGGCAAGCAGTTAGAGGTGATCAGGCAGGCAGGCAGAGTGATTAGGGGTGATCAGGCAGACAGGCGAGCAGTTAAGGGTGATCAGGCAAGCAGGCAGGCAAGCAGGTAGGAGCCAGTGGTCCCAGATTGCAAGAGGGTGCAGGATGAGCTGAGGGACCCTCTTCCCACCCCACCCCCATTGCACAAATTTTGTGCACTGGGCCTCTAGTGTAAATACACATAAAAATACTCATCACTTATTCTACATGTTTAAAGTCTTAATAAGTTTAATAATTGCTATATCTCCAATATTCCATCCACAGTCTTTCTTCATACAGAATTATCTACTCTTTACTGAGTTGAAATCCTAACCTTTTCTTGTGGATGCATCTGTGCCTATAAAAGAAAAGAAAAATAGCTATAAAAATACAGGTAAGCTGCCCAGCCAGTGTGGCTCAGTGGTTGAGCATCAACCTATGAACCAGGAGGTTATGGTTTGATTCCCAATAGGGGCACATGCCTGGGTTGCAGGCTTGATTCTCAGTGTGGGGTATGCAGGAGGCAGCCGATCAATAATCCTCTCTCATCATTGATGTTTCTCCCTCTCTCTCCCTTTCTCTCTGATATATATATATGTTTTAGAGGCCCAGTGCATGAATTCATCCACGAGTGGGGTCTGGTTGGCCTGCCCAAATTGGGGCTGATTGAGCCGGCTGGGGGGAGGGGCCAGGGACAGTTGGTGAGGTGGCCCTGCCCCCTGTTCGAACTCCCTGTTGAACTCCCGGTTGAACTCCTGGTCAAGGGAACAATTTGCATATTAGCATTTTATTATATAGGATATATATATATGATAGGTAAGCCAATGAGTCAGCCTGATTACTTCAATGCATATTTGCTATGAATGGGAAACATTCAAGAAGGAAAGATGCATTCAAACTAGAGATGTGCAGTGTCCAGTCCATCCTAAAACTTCATATACTTCCATAGAGATGTTCCAATAGGGACTTCAGGGGAGAATGTTCCGCCATGAAGTTTTAGACCTTAGTGACCCGGACATTCCATTTCTTCCATGTGGCTGGTCCCCCAGCTTGTCTTTTTACCAAGCTTTTGTTTATTCCTTATGGTACAACTTTTTGAAGCATTTTTAGGCATTGCTTTCTCTTACTTCCCACTCTGTAGACCTTGCCTTCACATCCTCCAAAAGATATCAGATTAGTCTTTCCCTCTTTATAATAACACTCCTTTAACAACAGCTACCATATTCTATTGTAATTATATATGACTCTTAAAACAGGGAACATATAGTGAGAAACTACGTTTTGTCTGTTTGCTTTGTGTACTCAACATCCCACTCCCTCTTTCTCCTGGTCACACATCACACCAGCATTGGGGAATGCCTTTCCTCAATGTACACACTTTAGAGCTAGCAATCATGGAATCTCCCCTCTTGAAGCCACAGAGCCACATGGAGTCCCGAATTTGATCCATCATGATGTCCCATCCACCCTCTTGTCCTTAGTGATGGCTCAGGAAGGGGAATGTAATCCGAGCTGGGCTAACCAGAGTTCTTCCTTGAAACTATATATGTGGATTCTATGAGAGAGAATTTCTTGGCACTTTGAATACTGTGTGCCTATGTCTATTGCCTTGTTTCACTGCCAGGCCTGAGGCTGATGAAGGATATGGTATACAGAAGAATGTTTCCGGGGAAACTGAAGTGAGACTGTCAGCCAGGCTCCACTACCAAAAAATGACAAAACTTAGAACGGACTGTGAGTTAGACCAGGCATGAACTCCCGCCTGAAAAACCAATGAGGCTAGTAGCCTGTCTGGACAAGCGATACTGTCCCAGGGTAGCAGTAGAACATTCCAGGAAGCAGACTCTGACATGAGGTAGGGGTGCAAAATGTTTATAGAGCTTAACACCTTTGAAAGAAAAAGGGAGGAAGCAGAATTGGGCAGGGAGCCATGAGAATGGAATACAGACATGAAAGTCACTGCTGGTCCAATGAGATGCTCCAGAGCAAAACTTGTCTGCAGGGGGAGAAATGGCCAGTATCCCGCATCACCTCGCTCATGCATTGGCAGGGGGCCACCACTAACTGTTAGGGTGGCAAAAATAAACATACAATTTTGCCTTTGAGGAGCTCACAATCTAGTAGGAAAACTGCCTTATAAATAAGTGCTTGTTTAAAAAAACCTATAAAATTGAGCTATGCATAGCCTAGTGTGGAACAGGAGGAATGAGAGACATTTAGGAGGTAGTCTGTGGAACAGTTTCAATTTGCCTGCTCCATGAAATAAAAAGAATCTTTGTGTGGACAAACAAAACAAACACATTAAATAAAATCAAACAAAGTCAAACAAAAATACTCCAGTCAGATCTAGGTTAGAGGCACATCCAGGTGAAGTCCTAGCAGCTTTTATTTAAACTGTCCAAGCACTTTTTGCTGACCTCCCCACCTTCATGTATTGTGACTCTCCATTTATCCTCTTTGAGGGTTCTGGAGTTACGTTAAAAGACCCTGTGAATTGAGGACTTGAAATAACAAGGTGCTATGTCAGCCCAGAGGCTGGTCCTGGCTTCTGTAGGAGGACAATGGTGGGCAGGACAGTCTTGGTGGGGCAGTGATCTGAGTTGCTGCCTGGGGACCTAGCCCAGTGCTTCTCATACTTGAAAGTGTGCTAGGATTGCTTGGAGATCTTGTTAAAATGTAGCTCGGGGCTGGAGCCTGAGATTGTGTATTTCTAACAAACCTTTGGGTGAGGCCGATGTGTCTAGTCTGAGTTCTTGTTTGAGTAGCAAGGCCCAGGAAACACACTGTTTCTTGGTGGGATGAGGGAGAGTGGAAATGTACTTTGGCATCAGTGGAGTTCCCATTTTCTGACCGTTATTTTCCTGACCCTTCTATGGCTTCCATTAGTGCCCTACCCTGTACCTTCTCTACGCAGCTTTGTTTTCCTCCTCTAAGAACAATGAATGAGGAATCAGAAGACCTGAGTCCTAGTCACAATGAAGTGTATGTCAGACAATGTTCCCCTTGCTCATTTGTAGAAACAATCCAGGACCATATAAGCTCACCCACTACAGGAGAAGTACTTGTGGGTCTGTGAATTTCTTGTCTATGAGGGCACTGTTGTCATTTTGTACTGGGGTATTAATTCCTCCCCAGGAGGATTGCACTGGGTTTGCACTTATCATTAATGGTGGAGCAAAAGGCTTAAATCCCTGATAATAGGCTGCCCTAACAGCAAATATATGTTTAGTGGGGTTGGATGTCCTTCCCAATGTCTCTGAACTTTCCGTATAGAAGTTGTCTCTTCCTTCAAAAGGTGCAACTGATGGTTTTGGATGGGAACAAGCAAAAAGGGAACAATTCTACTGAGTGTGTTTTTATTGGTTTCTTTTTGTTGTTTTTTGTTTGTTTGTTTGTTTTTATGAATAGCATCCTGGAAGCTTTTTGGCTTTAAGAATGATAGCAAGGCAATGGGTGAGAAGATACAAAGGTCCCAAGGACACATATTCCAGGTTTTGAAAGAACAACCTGACCCTGTGAAAATCATATCTGTTGACGTTAAAAGGAACAAGTAAGTGACTCAGGAAATGTTCAAAAGGTCACAGAATTGATTTATCCAATCACACACTCTGCAAGCTAAACATATTCTCTGTCCCCAGTCTCCTCTACTTCATTCTGAAAATCAACTTCCTGGGATCAGTGGGGACAGGTAATTCTCCCAGAGATGAGAATGAGAAGAAGATGGGGTTATTCAACCTGAAGAGACATTATGCTACACAGGAAATAAAGGAGGATTTTTTCATTCTTGTCCCACCTGCCAGCTTTAGTTGCACGACCCAGTGATGCCATGACCTTAGCTGTGAACTGCCAGACTGCCCTGTGGTGGGGATTGGAGTCAATGTGAAACTTCAGACATGATAGATTTGGTGAACACAAAGTACGTGAGGGAAATAGAGACTAAACTATTCTCCCATAGAATGCTTAGAAAGTTACTGCGACCTTCTTGTTACAGTGGTTTTGATGTTAGAGACTCATGGGGAGGCCAAGGGAGGCCTCAACCCAGAGGCAGTGTCCAGGTTCTTGTCACCTTACAAGGAAGACTTTGACAGTGAGACAGAGTCAGCAAAGCACAAAGATTTTACTGAAGTGAAAGTACACACTCAGATAGGGAGTGAGGGCAGGCTGGAGAAGTAGTTCTCCTGAAGGGTTTTGGGGGCTAGGCTTATATTTCGGCTAGTGGGGAGGACTTCACAAAGGGGTGGAGGAGCTAAGGTGGGGCAGCTAAGGCATCACCTTTCCAAAGGGAGTGGGAGTTTTTGTCCTCATCTGGTCCTATCCCAAACTGTCATGGCATGATGGGTATTGGTCTATCTGCAATGCGAATAATATTATAATGGCATTATAATTGGCTATCGGTCACCTTTGGGTCAGGTTGTCTGGCCCTGCTGGATAAAAATGGATTTTGTTTGTTTCTGTGGTTTTCCTTCATAAGTCTTTTTTCATCTTGCAAGTCTGGAGAGGGTAGAAGGAAGGGCCTAGTGCCTCTCTCTGGCTATCCTTCCTCAGTTTTATAATTTATTGCATGTTTCAAGTCAACAGCTGCTTGTTCATGTTTTTTGATAATTAAAAAAAAAATTTCCCAATAAACCTTTAAAACAAAATGAGCTAAAGAATGACAATAGTGCATGTTTAATAATAAATTAGGTGCACATTTTCTATTTTTCAAGATAATAAACTTGTAATTTGCTCAGAATGTTGCCCACATTTGTCATCCACCATGGGAATTCTAGTAATAAAACTGACCATAAGAAAACCAGAAAATACACATCTCCTGAAGTAACATCAGCAATGATTTCAAAAGTCAGTAATTATTCTGTGGAAACTATGCCCAAAGACAGTGGTTTAATGTGTCACTGCAGAAGATTTAGTTACATATTGTGACTGTTCATTTAGATCAAGTTACTACACCTGTAAATTACTCTAACTCATTTGTAATTGTTGTTAGTGTGTTAGCTCTGAAGGAATTGGCAAACAAACTTTGCCAGTTTAATATATTATTAAGTATTTTTATTACAATATTTTTGTCATTTTTTATACCTTTGTTCACCTGATGCCTTTTAAAAAACACTTCCTTCACTGTTATTTTAGTGGATTTTTAGAAGAGAACAGACTTAAACACATCAGTTTCCAGAGCCAGGAAGCCTACTTTTGAAAGTGGCACAGTGTCACCTTCACCTCATTCTCCTGGTCAAAGCAAGGCATGGAGCCAGGCCAGATACAAGGGGTGGAAAGACTCCATATTTTAATTTTAATTTTAATTTTATTTATTTCTAAAATTTTAAATCCTTTTTCTTTATATTTTTTGTTTGTTAATCCTCACCCGAAGATATTTTTCTGTTGATCTTTTAGAGAGAGTAGAAGAGGAAAAGACAGAGAAACATCATTGTGAGAGAAACACATCAATTGGTTGCCTCCTGTACGTGCCCTGACCATGGCCTGAGGCCAGGGAGGAGCCTGCAACCAAGGTACGTGTCCTTGACTGGAATGGAACCCGGGACCCTTTGCTCCACAGGCCAATGCCCTATCCACTGAGCCAAACTGGCTAGGGCAAAAGACTTGATATTTTGATGGAAGGGACTGCAAAGTCACATTGCAAAGGGACTTATATATAAGGAAGGTAATAAGTGTGGCCATCTTATCAACCTGCCACAACATTTTCTCCTGAAAGTTATACCTGTGAATGCTATAGATTCTGTCATAGATTAGGGAAGCCTGATCATCTCTCACTTTAATAGCTTTTTAGGTATTCTCCTTGCATCCAATTTGACCCAGCTTCAACTATCCTCTCTAATCTGAAACAACCTAATCTGAAAATGTCACTTCATTGCTTTCAAATTTTTAATAGTTCCTCATAATCCATGAGATAGCATCCAGATTTATCCTGGCATTGACACTGCTTCATGGTCCTGTACTTGTCTGTTTCCAGACTTCTCTTCTCCCAAATGTTTCTTTGGGCTACAGCTGATTGCCCTACTTGTACCTCTCCAAATATGCTATGATTTCTTACTCTATGGAGACTTTACAAACACTATCCTGTTGTCTGGAAAAAAATCCCCCATTAAATTTTCTGTTTGGCAAATACTTCTTAATGGAAATGAGAGGACAGAGAGAGAAGTTCCTCTCTGTGCTTATTTATATCTGTCTCTAAGGGTCATGTTGTCCCAAACTTAATAGTTTAAAAGGAATAATAGACACCTTTTCCCTTCCAGCTAGTACATCAGAAGCATTTTCTGTTTATCGCCAAATGAGACAAAACTATTTGGGAAACTAAAGGGTCTAAGCTTCTCACATAAGAATGAGCAAAGTAAAGATCTCATGACAACAATCCAGGACACATGGAAGCATGGCCAGGATTTGTTAGGATGCGCAGGAGGCACCTTTTGAGTTCACATTTGGACGCCAAGGGGCCAACCAGCTGACTTCATGAAACTTAACATTGTTCAGTTCTCATTGCTCTCCCATGTTGAGCAGGACAAACAATCTATTTTCTCCTTATAGAAACTTGGTTCCCCAGTGCAAAATGATTTTCACTTATCAGCAAACTGAATTAAAATGACATTGGCAAAAAAGTGATGTGTTTTGCTCTACTCCAGATTGTCGACCAGAGAAAAAATAGATTTCTTTGGACTTAGCGAGTGGAAAAAGGGAAAAATACTCTGGCCAATTCATTCAACCTTACTACTTAATTCTCGGTTTCATTTTTGTAAAATAGAAAATATGTCCTGGCTATTCCACATGTATATCGTAGGGACAAACAGCGTTAATAAATATGTAAGTGCTTTGTAAAAGTAAGTTATGTAATTACAGTTTATTGTCAGTTATTATTTCCATGATGATAATTCAAATTTCTAAAATCTTTCATAAAACACTGACATTCGAAGGGTATATCAATATGATAAAACATTGATTTGGTCATTTTTAACTTCCATCTGGCAAGGTATGAAAATTCCTCTTCAGTTTTAAGAAGGATTTAACAGTGTTGTTTTTTTTTTGCTTATTTGCTTTTTTAGTGCTCCAACTAAACTTTAATTTGCACTTTTATCTTATTTTATTATTTTCTTCCTTCAGTTTTAGTAGCGCATGACACAGTTATCTATCTACCACATTCTCCTAAATTCAACAGACTTCTGATTTTTAATTTGAGTTTGTGGCATGAGTTAATGGAGAAATAAAGACAACTTCCACAATGAGGACTCCCAGAAGATGTATACCTTTTGAATAAGAAAGAAAATCTATTAACAAAATTCCTATTGATATGAATGTCTGTATTCATCCTTGTAGCTTATGGTTAAGTGTTTTGCTTTCCATTATTCATTTCTCAGATTTTGAAAATTTAATTTAAATCTTTTAAAGGATGAGTTTGCTTGGATTACTGCCGTCCCTTCAATATGATTTGAATTCTTCAGACATGACTCAAGTGACTTCCAGAATGCCAACAGACGTCGATAATCTCTGCTTAAACCATTTTTTTCCTGAGGATTTAAGAAAATCAAGGACACTCCAGAAATATTGTTCACAGACCCAATACTCTGGGTATTTACAGAAGAGCCTCAAGAAGAGAGAACAAGTCCTAGCTGGTTTTGCTCAGTGGATAGAGCATCGGCCTGCAGACTGAAGGGTCCTGGGTTCGATTCTGGTCAAGAGCACATGTCTGGGTTGCAGGCTCGATCCCCAGTAGGAGGTGTGCAGGAGGCAGCCAGTCAATGATTCTCTCTCATCATTGATGTTTCTATCTCTCTCTTTCTCTCCCTTCTTCTCTGAAATCAAAAAAGAAAGAAAGAAAGAAAGAAAGAAAGAAAGAAAGAAAGAAAGAAGGAAAGGGAGAGAACAAAATGGTATTCAGGGTTTCATAGTTCCCTCCACTTTTTGAAATGAAAAAGGAAATAAAGAGACGTACAATTTGTCAGCTAAGTAGAAAAAAAATAAATTCATTAAATTGTAATTCAGGCATTGTATATTTACAATGAACACACATGTGAACTTAAAAATAATTTTTAAAAACTGCATCAAATTGGTTTTTAAGCCAAATAATTCATGTAAATCAAGGCCTTGGGTATCAGTTTGGTTAATAATTTTCAAGCCAAATTTAAAATTTGTCTCAATTCGTTTAATTTATCTGTAAGTGAGGACTTTACAAGTGTAGGCTAATTTTATTAGTAAAGTGTTTTCTTGAGCAAGATTTATTTTGTGCATTCATTCAGCACCAAATCCTGCTATTGTATAAAGAACTGTATTCTAATTTTTAGCTTTCAGGACAATCCAGGTAGTACCCACAATATGTCAGAATGAACAACTTATCTCCTAAAGCAGAATATCTGAGATGCAAGATGAAATATTTAGAATCCTTCAAGCATAAGACTTTCATTATACACAAAATGTATTGGGGTGACATTGGTTCATAAAACTATTTAGGTTTCAAGTATAAAATTCCAGAATGCATCATCTGTATATTGCATTGTATGTTTACCACCCAAAGTCAAATCTTCCTCCATTGCCATACATTTGACCTTCTTTATCCTTTACTGTTAGCAGAGATCACTGAGAGTCACCCATCAAGGCCATCAGTTCAATCATTCATTCATGGGTTAAGTCAGCAAAAATGAAAGGAAGCTGGGTAGTAGCAGAAACATGATTGCAAGAGCTAGAACTGTAACCTGGACACAGCCTTTGCCTTCAGGCATTTGTAAGACCTTTATAATGCAATCTGGTAAGTGGTACAACAGTGGCGGGTGCAGGGTATTACAGAGGTGCACTGGAGAGATGTGGACCCCCATCTTGGGTCTCATGATAAGCCTCCTGAAAATGTGATAATAAGGAATATCTAAGTGAAGTCTATAATGGTATAATCTAGGTGATGGGGATGAAGGAAAAATTGTAGCTGCATGTGCAAAGTCCTAAAATAAGAGAGAATATGTCACATATTTAGACTTTGAAAGAAATCCAGTATGCTTGGAACATAGCATTGGTGAGGCAAGTATTGGCAGTGCTGAGAAAAAAGCTGAAGAGTTGGCAAAATTGGATGAAGAGCCCTTTTTCAGCAGGCTAAGCTTTTTGACTTTTATCCTGAAGGCAACAGGGAAAAACACAGAATATTCGTGCTGGCCACCCTTTTTGTGCCCAGCACTGCTGGATAGTCAAATAATGTAGAATATCCATTCTGTGGCCCCTGAAGAGTTTGCAAGTTAGCTGGGATGATAGAAGAAAAACAACAATATATTGAACAATTTCAAGTATTAGCAAAATGGTAGGCCAAGTAAGTGGTTCTGGCCACCAAGAGTTGTACTGTGGGTAAAGTCAAAGAAGGGGAGGTCGGTGGGGATGACAGGTGGGACACATATACTTAGAAAGTCATACCTAATTAATTTTCATGTTTACTGCTCTTTAAGCCAGTCCGAGAAATTAGTATCCTCTAAATTTTTTGGTCTGTTTCAAACAACATACAGTAACTGACCATTTCCAGTTTTAATGGTTGCTCACCCCACACTCATAACTGCCTTTTATAACTAGTCTAAACAGCCTGGACTATACAGAACTCTTAAAACATCTGTTCAGCGTTTTGTTTTAAGTTCTCATTTCCTTTTTTATAGAGGTGTGTACAGGAAAAATAGTTGGAAAAAATACTTGAGTTTGGGTTGAGTTCTTACCCCAAGAGCTGGGGTGAAGGACACAGAGTTTAGAAGACCCCATGTTAGGAAAGCAGCTGTTGAGAGCCTCCGTATGCCCATTTGTCTTCTTTTCCCTGATTCACCACATTTCAATACTATTTTTAAGCCTTTGATTCAACAGAAGCTATTTTCTGATCAAGTTAGTCCTCATTCCTCACTGCATGACTCTCTAATAAAATAGAATACAAGGAAAGTAATTAATCAAAGCCATAGAGGGTGCCTGGAATGCCCCCAGCCATGGACGCAATGCAGAGGCAGCCCTTCCAGTAAGAGGGTAATCTCTTATGGAAAGTGTGTGCTCTTACGTCCTTAAATTATTCTGTGCTGTTCAATAAAAATCACCAAGTTGCCTTCTTTGCAATTACTCTAAAAAATTGTTCCATTAAAGGACTTTCCCATAAGCTCTTACTCAACTGCATAGTTTCCTTTAATCTGCTATTTTTGAAGAGGATCCGAGGCTAAGTCTCATTTAAAAGATGCTCCATGGTTTGCATTTTACCTTCATTGGGTACTTAGGTTTCCTATAATCAGTCGGAATGTTACCCTATTGTTTCATTTGTGTTTGTGTCTTCATGTGTAATTTCTTGTTTTGGGGGTGTTTTTTTTTTTGCTAAGAAATGCCAATATCTAATTCTGTTTGACCTAGAAAAAGTTTTTTTTTTTTTCACTTGTGTTAGCAAATGATCTGAAATTACTGGAATTGCTAAACATAATTCTAACAATATTTTGAATTAATAAGCAGCATAGCTTATTAATGAGACCTTTCTAGGAAAGGTTATTATGGCCAGTTGCTTATTAATTCATCATCATAGCATAAGTCAAATAATTACATATTGGCAAAAAAACCAGTTTGCATAACTTATTCAATATTACTAATTCTACATTATAGATGAGTTTATATGTATTAGAAGGAAGAGACCTAAGGGTCAACCCCTTTCCTTCCTAGATCAACATGGTAATTTATGCTCACAGGAACTAAAACCTAATAGGAGCCTTTGTAAATGGGCTGGAAAGTCTCTCTTTTTCACCAAAGAGCAGAGTCTCTGGTTTATTAAAGAAGATGGAGGGTCCACCTTCCTGGCTTCTACCTCAAATTGAAGAGGGCCAGACAAATTGGGCAGCGCAGCCTGATTTACTCACCTATTTAAGGACAGAGAAGCGGAGAGGAGAGGAGAGGAAGGGAGGGAGAAGAAGATGGGCGGGGGGAGAGAGAGAGAGAGAGAGAGAGAGAGAGAGAGAGAAGTAGGTTTTCTCTGTAAGTCAGATAGCACAGAACCTGCTCCTTTGTCCTGGATTCTCTCTAAACAACCAGATGAGTCACTCCTCCTCCCACACATGGGAAGCAATGAGAAATTAATAAACACAGATGATGAAAATGTCCACTCCAAACCCATGTGAGGACAACTGGTATAGCATCTAGAGCAGGACAAACACATTTCACTGTTAGATAGGTTTGTTTTTTCCAAGTCCTTGAAGGGTTCCTGAAGTCTCTGTTCCAGATTTCCATCTTCAAAGAGCACCCATTTGGGATATTTTAAAGGTATATAACAGTGATGGTGAACCTTTTGAGCTCAACATGTCAGCATTTTGAAAAACCCTAACTTAACTCTGGTGCCGTGTCACATATAGAAATTTTTTGATATTTGCAATCATAGTAAAACAAAGACATATTTTTGATATTTATTTTATATATTTAAATGCCATTTAACAAAGAAAAATCAACCAAAAAATGAGTTCGCATGTCACCTCTGACACGCGTGTCATAGGTTCGCCATCACATATAATGTACCATATCACCAGAAATAGAACTTGGTTTTACTATATCTATGGGGCATCAAAAAGAGAAAACAGTTAATTACAATTATTATAGAGGCTGGTAGTGTTGAACATAATTATCAGCTTCTTTGTTGAGTCACAGCTGGTCCTGATGGGCTGTAAATTCAACAGTTCTGGTCTCCCAGCACATGACACTCAGGGAAGGGAGCACCTAGCCCATCTGGTGTTTCATCATTATATAATGTTAAGTATGATTTTAGGTTCTTAGATGGTGGGACCTAACACAAAGTCAGAAAAGCTTTAAACAAGCAAAGGCTGCCACAGAGTGTTGCACCCGGAGACAGGGTAACAGAAGCTGGAACTGTAGGAGACACCTTCTGCATAGCAAGTGGAGTGGGGTTAGCTAGGTTTTGCAAGGGCTCCTTAGGGATAGGATATTACAAATCATTCTGCAGAGTCACAGAGAGTCCGTCCCTGGGTTTTGGGTATTTGAGGAGTGGGGGCTCTGCAAGTTGGGCATGTGAGTATTGTAGCCCAGGAGTGTTAGAGTCTCATTAGAGCAGTTGAGGTGGAGGCTTGATAAACTGCCCAGGAATAAGAACTTAGAGTTTTTAGTCATGACTTCAAAACTAGGTCAAGATAGCCCCTGTGGAATACTATGTTACATCCGGAATGCTGAGAAGAACAGAGGGGCATTCTGAGCCTTGTCTTGGAAGGTAAGCAGCAAACTGCTAGGCAAAGAATAGGTATCATGGCATTTCAGATAGAGCAACAACATCTGTAGAGGTGCAGAGGAATAAGAGGAATGGTATGTTATAGGAATATTAAACAGCTCATTGAAACTGGCCCTTGGGACGGAATGGGAAACTGAGACTGTAAGTTGTGCCGAGCCAGCTCAGCCAAGGGTTCGCAAGCCTGAGTTAGGGCGGTGAAGGATGAAGAAATGACAGACAAAGAGAATAAGCTGGGTCGTGGATTTTCCGGTGCCTGGCTGAGGCCACAGAGAGAAATCCAGAGTCAAGCTGAGCCTTTATTTTATAGCCAGAGGTAAACAAGGTAGTTGTCACCATAGTTACAATGTTCTTGTGAGTTTCACTTGTTTTGGCAGCACTTGCTGCATCTCCCTCAGCCCATTAGCTTCCCAGATAAGATCTAGGGAGAGTCATAAGGTCAAGCCTAATTATGCTAAGAGGGCTGTGACCTCTAAGCTGGGACTTGTTTGTGGCTTTGCCAATAGGTCAGTCTGAGGCTTAACCCTATAGCTGCACCCTACAGAAAGTGTTGGCAGGAGGCATGTGGTCAGAAGATTACATTTGTCTTCAGTGAGGATCCCACTTCTCAAACTGGATCAAGAGATTCCTGGGTGTGCAACATGCTGTGGAAACTCAAAACCAAAGGGCAACCCTGACATATCTTCTGGTATACATTTTGGGTAAAGACTTGTGAAAGAAATGTTTAAAAATATTAAGACAAACACAGATATACATGGAAAAAGAAATTCTATGACAAAACAAAATATATTCAAGAAATGTCATAATTTCTTGAATTTCTCCTTGTGCTATGACATCCCTTCTTCAGGGTGTTACCTTCATATTACCACCAATTGGTATCTACTGAGAAAATCATCAGCTTGTCTGTGGTCCTGCAGTTGTTATTTCCCTTCATGACCAAGTGCTAACTGATTGGCAGAACCCTAATCGAGGATCTTGCTTTTTTTTTTTCTATTTTTTTTTTTATTGCTTAAAGTATTACAAAGGGTATTACATATGTGTCTTTTTTTTCCCCCGCCCTTGACAATCCCCTGGCCTCCCCTACCCCCCAGTGTCTATGTCCATTGGTTATGCTTATATGCATGCATACAAGTCCTTCGGTTAATCTCTTACCCCCCTCCCTTCGGCCCCCAACCCTCCCCGGCCTTCCCGCTGCAGTTTGACAATCTGTTTGAGGCAGCTCTGCCTCTGTATCTATTATTGTTCAAAAGTTTATAATGGTCTCTATTATCTTGCTTTTTGAACCTTTGAAATCCCTGGCCTGTCTCTCATCAATGTTTTCTTGTTTCCTGTGAGACTTTTGGCCATGCATTGTTGACATTTTATGTTGTCCCGTTTCAATTCACAGAACAGCTGACATTCTTCCTTTGGTGACTTGGGATCTACCTTAAATCAAACAGCCCACATGGGCAGTCTAATGTGACAGGGTCCCTGAGGATGAGGATCTCTGATGGCTGTTGTAGAAACACTCAGCAAACAAATAACGGGGAATATTTAATTTGGGAGCTTCTAGAGTTTTCTTCTGCTTAAAAGCTTTGCACAGGGCTGTGTAAGAGGCAGCATAATGAAGTGAAAAGAAGCTGAAGCAGGTAGATCAGAGTTTGAATCCTGGTTCTTGCCTTAACTGACATAGGCCCTCAGGGACATTAATTACATAAACTGTCCAAACTTTACTTTTCTCATCTGCAGCATAGAGATATCATGGACTATGGAAATAATAAAAGTGGAAATAAATGGACTCTAGCTACAATTTCTGAATGAACCAAGCACTGTCCTTTTGACTGGGGCTTCGCCCTCCATTCCTTCTGTCACATCCTGACATGGAGACCTAAGCTGGAGACAACCATGGAAGCACAGCCATATCCAGCTCTGAGCTCACTGCCTTCCTGTGAAATTCCATGGACATTACTGATGGTAGGGCACAGGCTGATTATTGCTAAGATACTGCTTTTCAGAGGAAATCAAGCTCTGAAAGAAAGTTTTATGAAAAAAAATATCCTTTGAAGCCTGACTAAATGCTGATGTTCTGTTGAGGGTTTTATTTTGATCTCTTACGAAGGCTATGCAATCCATCAGCAACGAAGAGCTTTCTTTTTTTTATGGTGAAAGCCACCTGGTAAACAGGACTTGAGATAAAGAAGAACAAGATCAGCTGAGTACATATCACTTGCAGAAACAACAAAACAAAACACAGAAGTGAGCACTTAGAAGCTAATATTTGCTTCATTTGCATAGATCTATCCACAGTTCACTTGGAATGTCCCCTCAATGTAATCCTTATGAATGAACGATCAACGTATAAAACTGAATAGCTGAACAAAGTCATTCTCAGGACATACATTCCACAGTGGTGGTGTATCATGTGCCTTCCTTACTGCTGTATCTCCAGCACCTAGTACAGTAGCACTGAGTACAACTTGCACAACTCAATACATATGTGTTGAATGAATAACTAGGCTCTGAGGATCCCTCTAAAACTCTTCAGACCTTAGGTCAGAGATGAGGCCTCCCTAATTGCTCTCCTTAGGGGTAGAACTAGGGACAAACCAACAGCTTTCAAATAATGCTCTTCCCAAATCTTCGCTCATTCTCCAATGTTCTAGCCCATTTTACCTCCTCATTATAGATGAAATCTTTAAGAGTTGGCTGATCTTGATTACTAAGAATTTTAACATTATGGTCTACTTTAAATATAATCTTTTCATGCTTCAAATAAAATTGAGACAGAAACAGTCTCATTATAACATAGTATAAAGTATCTTAGAAGTGTAATTTTCATTCTACTAACTCTGGGTAGATTAATGATTTTAAGATATTGTTAAGTTTCTGTGTGTGAGTGTGTATTTGAGAACTATTTTCATATCCTTGGTCAAATTTTGTGTTTTGACCTTCTTTACTGACTTGTAAAAGCTCTTCATATATCAAATAATGAGCTCTTTGCCCTATGTCCAGAAGAAACAGAGAGGATATTTTATTTATGTGTCCCCAGGCATGTAATAGGTGCTGCATAAATATTTGTTAAGTGAATTAATTGATTAATAAGTATTGCAAATATTTCTCACAGGGAAATTTTTACATATAATTCTTTTAGTTTGCTTCATTAAACCAGGACAACAGGACTCTTGATAACATGAAAATAGAGCTAAAGATCAGGCATACATTTGAATCAATAATCATTCCCAATACTCATAAGAAAAACATGGACCTTCTGCTTCCCTTTAGCAACAATAAAAAATTTCAACTGACCTACAAACATACAGATTTTTGATCATCTGATCTGCTTTGAAAAAGCATGGAGGCATCTTCCTTTGAACAAATATAGAACACTAGAGGCCCAGTGCATGAATTCATGCATGGGTAGGGTCCCTAGGCCTGGCCTAGGGCCGATTTTCCCCTGCCACCGATGCTTGTCATCCTCTGTGTGTGGGGCAACCAGCGGGGTGATTGGGGCCCTGCTCACTCACACCTACCTTGGCCTGGCGCCTCCCATGTCCGCTGCCATCCACCCCCGGTTCCCTGTTCCCCATTGGGCGATCAGAGCCTGCCAGCTGCGGGGAGGGACTAAGAGGTTGTCTGGTCAGGCGATCAGAACCTGCAGGCTGGGGGCAGTTCCTGCATTGAGTGTCTTCCCCCTGGTGGTTGTTCCGCCATCGGGTCAATTTGCATATTAGGCTTTTATATATATAGATTATTAGTAATAGTTGGCACTTACTGTATGCATGTTCTGGGCCAGGCACAGTACTGAAATAAATAAATATATATATCTCTCTCTATATATAGATATAGATATAGATATAGATATAGATATAGATATATAGATATATATAGATATATATATAGATATATATATATCTACATATATCAACAAAACTCTACTTTAGAGTTTCCCTCATCAGTAAACTAGTTTCTCTTCCTGTTCCTCATTCACCTTTATGGTCCCAGAAATGTAGGCAAGTTGAATCCTATTTCTGGAAAGAGGATATGACCTTGTGATGTCATAAAGGAAGAAAGAAAGAAAGAAAGAAAGGGAGAGAGAGAGAGAGAGAGAGAGAGAGAGAGAGAGAGAGAGAGAGAGAAAGAAAGAAAGAAAGAAAGAAAGAAAGAAAGAAAGAAAGAAAGAAGAAAGAAAGAGAAAGAAAGAAAGAGAGAGAAAGGAAGGACAAACCTGTGTGAGGAGAGTATATGCTTTGCTAGCCCTCTCTGAACCAAAGTTCTAGCGAGGGCCAGAATGAGAAGGGTGTTGTATGGGATGAGATAAATTTGAAGCAAGGGTTTTGGTCCCATTCTCTCTTTGAAACCCTGGGAGGAGAGTCCTATACAGTTGTCCACATATGTTCAAGAGAATGGTGGCATAACAAGGGAGTACAGACAAGCCAGCTTTCTCAAGCTGCACTTAGTTCTACTATGTGACCCAGAAGTCCCTATAAGAATCATTTTGGTGGTGGAAAGGAGAACAGCTAAGAGTTTTCTAGGGGTAGAGTTGCCAGGGACAGAGAAAAGTGGGAGTCAAACAAAATGTCACAGAAAACCTGAATACTGAAACAGGGCCCAATGAGCAAGGCAAGTCTTGACTGCGCTAAAGAAATAGATCACAAATGTGTCAGCTGCAGACTTAAGCAGCAGTAGGAGGATTGCCTGCCACCAGGGACCCTATCACTGTATTTCTACAGAGCTCAAGCCTGGGTCCAGCCAGCCACTCTGCAGGAGAGAGATCCGTGACTACCAGAGCTCAGCACGTCTTCTTCCCTGCAACCACACGTCTCCCTAGAAATCCATCTTGCAGAAAAGAAGTAGGGTGGAGGATTTGACAATGTTTACATAAAATACGCTGTGTTACCCAAAAGAGACTGTTAAACTGGAAGGCATTGAGATATTTTAGATAGCAGAGTTTACTCCTTTATTCTTGTGTAATTGTTTCTGTTCCCCAGTTGCTCACAGTGGGTAGAAGATGGAGATTCTTAGGAAAGAGAATTTCTATTAGTTATAGAAATAAGAGCTAACATTTCTCAGCACATTGAATAGTGGAGCCTGAATGCTCGTTTGCAACCCTGGCATACATAGAGTATCTCACTAAATTCCTACCAAACAGCCTGTTAGTTGGGTGTTTTATAAATAAAGACATTGAAATGTAGAGGCATTATGTGATTTTTTCTATGGCCATTCTGCAAGCCAAATGGCTAAATCTATATTCAAACAAAAATTGGTAGACTCAATCCCAACAGCACTTGTGAACTGTTATGTGAAGAATTGCAAAGAGTGGGGAATCATTTTCCTAGGGCTTGGGGTTAGCTTAGAGGGAGCAGAGTAATCCAGAAATGGTCTGTTCAGCTTAGCGGTAATATTTTGAGTTTTTGCTGGGTTGCTGATGCAGCAGCACTGTAGGGCTATGAATTGCTTCTGGGCAGGCATCAGAGTGGAAATGCATGGGAACACAGGGTGGTTGGCTGGGTTCCTACCCTGGGTGAATGCAGTGCAGATGGTTCTACTGAGGCTGAAATGCCTGCTGGAGAGCTGTTCAATAGGTTAATTGTGCATGTTCTCTGATGAGTCAGCCCATAATTGCTGACACCAATATGTTCGATGTTGCTGCCTCAGGGGCATGGTTTGTGAGTCAGATGATGGAAATGAGGAAAAAGTTGGCCTTGTTTCCTGAAATCTTAGAAACTGAAGAATACATCTTTGATCATGGCTTGTGTTTAAAATCTCTTTGGGGAGAAAATGAAAAACTTATGACTAACACCTCTCTACACATAGTGAAGTTAAGATAATTGAACAGCTAATTATAATGTAATTTATTAGCCTTTATGAATGTGGATTAAATCAGTTTTACCCAATTTTAAATCTCAGTTTTCCTTCTCCAAGCACATATTTTCCATTCACAGCCTCAGAATGCACCTGAGAAAACAAGTCTTTCAGCTTGCAGGTCATTGCATAGGTCACCAATGGTGGAATGTGCGGAGTGGGGACAAGTGGGGCGGGGGGGGGAGTGGGGGGAATTCAGCCTGCTGACACCTTGTGAATTTTTCATCCTTTTGGATTTAATTTTATTTTTTAATACATAAAGCACTTTATGTAATTAATAAAGAGTTATACCAATAGAATTCTTATTGCAATTCTATTCCTCTCACCCTGTTTCAAATCACCCCTAGGTAACAATTTTTACTTGTTTTATTGGCTTCTTGAAAATATACAAAAGTAGCATGGAAACAACCCAAGTGTCCATCAACAGAGAATTAAAACATGGTATATATATTCAATGGACTATTATTCCATCTTTTTTTTTTTTTTAAGAAAGACACAAAAAAATTCTTTTAATTTTTAACTTCTCATAATGTCTCTGAATTTCCTAAGCAGAATAGTCGTGAGGAGATAGGTTAGAGTTTAATCACTTCTGTGCTGGGGTCCAATCCCAGCGGGTCCAGGGGTCCCCAAAGGTGTGGACGGAGTCAGCGAAGAAAGAATGACATGGAAACTGGGTTCAGTTCATCAGCATAGCGAGGTTCTCCCTCCAGGATCTCCAGCGAAGTTCTGGTCAGGATCTCCAACCAAGTTCTGGTGCCATGTTCTCTCGCTAGGTTCTCCAGCCAGGTTCTCCAGGTTCTCCAGCCAGGTTCAGTCACCAGGATCTTTTGCCATGTTCTCTGGCTAGTTTCTGGTTAGGATCTCTATTATTCCATCTTAAAAAAGAAAAATAATAAACCCTGCCATTGGCACAACATGGATGTATCCGGAAGACATGACGCTAAGTGTAATAAGCCAATCACAGAAAGACAAATACTCTATGATTCCACTTATATGCAATGTCTAAAATAGTCAAAATCATAGCAACAGAGAATACAATACTGGTTGCCAGGGGCTAGGGGTGGAGGAAATGGGGAGCTATAATTCAATAGGCATATGTTTCAGTTATACTAGATGAATAAACTCCATAGAGATCTGCTGGGCATTTTTTCTTGCTTACACATTAATTTGTGTGTCTTTTACTGAACTATATGTTCATGTCTTTTGGCCATTTTTGTGTCAGGCTTTGGTGTTTCTCACTTTAAGAGTTATTTATAAATTAAGTAGGTTATCCTTTTGTCTATGTGACAGATATTTTCTCACTGTTTGTAATTTGTCTTTCTACGTTTCTGATGTCATTTTTTCCATTCAAAATATTTTAACTTAGATTTCTGTAGTTGGGTTAATCATTTTTTTCTTTCTATTTTTAAGCATACTAGTCCCTTTAATTGGTCCCCAGGACCACTCTGTTTTTATTATGCAGACTGTATACTATGCTTTAATCTGGCAAAAGTTGGCCCCCCTTATTGCTCTTTTTAAAAAGTTTTCCTAGATTTTCTAGAGAGGTTAAAATACATGTAAACTTTAAAATAAACATATTTAGCTCCAGAAGAAATAAACTCCTTAGATTTTATTGAGATATCCTTAAATTTATATATTACCTTGGGGACACTTGACAGGTTTAAAAAGTTAAATGGATTTGTTTAAGAACAAGGATGTCTTTTCATTTGTTCCAATCTAATTTTGTACCCACCTCCCTTTTTTTGAGTGTTTTAAAGTTTTTTTTATTTGGATTTTCCAGACCCTTGTTCAATTTATTTCTTATTTTTTCTTTTCTATTACTGCAAATAAGTTCTGCTCTTCAATTATATATTCTAGTTGGCTATTGTTTGTACTGGTATATATTGAGGTTATTAATTTTTGTAGGCTATTTTTATAACCTCTTAGCTGACTGATTCTTTATTATTTGTATTAGTTTTAGGATTGATTATCTCATGTTTTTCTAGGCCACTATATGATTATCTATTAAAAAAATAGTGTTACCACTTTTTTTTCAATTTCTGTACTTCTAGTTCCCTATATAGTGTATATATGTTTTTATTTGACTAGCTTCTCATGATAGGGTATTGTCTTCCATCTGCTTTAATCCTCTCTGCTCGCTATTGTAACTCACAGACTGCTTTGCTTATTTACATTGCTCACTGGGTTCCTAAAAACATTTGATTTCATGACACTTGTCAATAGTCAACAACCTGGACATGATCTGAGCAGCAGCTACTGCCCTTAGAGCATCATTATGCATCTCTTCCACCCAGATTAGGGGGGTCAGCATGAGGAAGGCTATCAATACCACATACTAGATTAGTCTTGGGGAAGCTGCCTATTCACTGTACCATTTAGAGGTAGATACTCCAGGAAAGTAGAGGGAAAAATATTAATCCAGAGAGATTAGAAGTCAATGTCAAGCTCAAAGGAGCAAGAGCAAGATAATAATTAAGATGGTCAGGAGGAAGGACTCAAACAAGGTTGGATTTAAATAGGAGTAGACCAGAAATGTGCAGGATGATGCCATTACTCATGAGTAGGTGTTGGGGGCTTGCCTTTACAAGCCACTAGATTCTTGTGTGTATGGGCTTATAGGGCTGATTATAAGTCTGAAGATCAAGACGAATCATGGTCATTACAGCAAAATTATTGAGCTGCAAATGGGTTCTAGAATTTTTTTCTGTATTTCTTTTTTTAACTGAGCAGGACAAGGGCATAGTATTTGCCCTCTAGATCAGCACCATGCACAACTTTCTGCATGAAAAAAAATATTTTATCATCTAGATTGTCCAATGAGGTAGTCACTAGCTACATGTGGCTATTGAGCACTTGATGTGTGACTAGTGCAACTGAGGACACTGAATCTTTAAGTGTATTTAATTTTAATTAATATAAATTTAATAGACAATGTGGCTAGTGGCTACCTTAGTGGACAGTGCAATTCTGGAACCTTATATTCAAAAAAGACACAGAGTACAAATGTATGGCTTGTGCATGCCTGAGACTGTGGTTTTGTACAGCCACTTGCAGCATGCATCAAACACTAAAATGACCTCTCATTTATAATAGATTTGTGATGAAATGTATTAATAATATAATAATTTGTGATAAAATATAATCATTTACATTTAATGAAGCTCTCCCAGTCAGCTAATGTACAATAGCATGTGCTAAAATTACATTAATCCATATTCCATTGGCAAATAAATGAGTCCAAGAAAATAATGAAATAACTCACCCAGAGTTATGAAAATTATTAGTTTCCAATGTGTGGCTTGAACAGAGGTCTTTAATTCTAGGTTTAATCTTCATTCTGTTGCACAAAGTTGTACTTTTCAGATGTACAAAGGAGTCATTCAAAGTATGTCAGTCTCATAATGTTAAATATTTATTATACACTTGCCATATAACTTAGAAATTTCACCCCTAGATATTTACCCAAGAGAAATGAAACCATATATTTTCACAAAACTTGTGCATAAATGTTTATAGAGGCTTTATTCACAATTGCCCCAAACTGAAACTAACCCAAATAGTCTTCAACTACTTAAAGGAAAAACAAATTGTGGTAGATAACTCACAATGGAATATTATTCAGCAAGAAAAGATCCATTGATATATGAAATTGCAGAAGAAATATAAAATATATTGTGCTAAGCATAAGAAGCAAGACTCAAAAGTTTACATACTCTATCATTCCATTTATCTGATATTCTGGAAAAGTCAAAATTAAAGGAAATAAAATACATCAGTGATTGCCAGAGTCTTGCAGTCTTTCTCAGTCTTAAAAAGTGACATGGGAAAATGGCCAATATCTTTATTATGGTTATGTGACTATATGCATTTGTTAAACTCAGAAATTTTTACTAAAGTGAGTGAATTTTACTGTATGTAAATATACTTCAATAAACCTACTATATATAAAGTAGAATGGCCTATCTTAGGTTGATGGGAAAAGGGGAATATGATTTGGCCAGACATGGTCAGCACTCGAGCAACCGATCTGGGGCAATTGGCCAGCAATCTAAAATGCAGTAACTAATGTGTTGTGATCATATTTCCAAGAATGCAGATCAGCTGGGTTGTGGGTTCAGAATAGTGAAGACACTCAGGTAGAATGGCTATACCTCTTGGTTAAAATAGGACACAGACAGCTTCATGAACTGCAAGACAGGGGCTGACTTCAAGGAGGCATCATCATATGTCAAGGTCCAGCCTAAATCATGAGACCAAGGCAGGACTCCTCTCACTACACTTTGGACTCTCTGGACTGATTTCTCTTCTTGTTCTATGTCAAGAACTTGTTTCTACCTTGGTCCCTGTGCATCAGCTTTTCCCTCTGCTTAGATCACACATGAGTAAACCTTCACTGATCAAGTTACCTAAATCAGCTCCCACCTACTCTCCTTTCACATTACTTAGTTTGAATTCTTCATGGCAACTATTATAAGTATCTGAGATTGATTGCTTATTTGTTCATGACTGGTGTATATATGTATGTATGTATGCATGGATGGATGAATAGCTGGATTGATTTGCTATCTTCATTTACTGGCATGCAAGCTTCATAAAAAAAATGTGATATTATCTGTCTCATTTAGTACTGCATCCTCAGCTCATAGCGGAATGCTTAACATTGGTGCTCAGTGAGTTGAAGGAATGAATGGATTGTATCAGAAACTGGATGTGATTGAAGTAGCTTGTTGCAGGTTATTATGCCTGAAGCTGGAAGGGCTGAGTAGGAAGACTGACAAGCTCAATAATTGTAATTCTAGCTGGCGTGTAATTACAGATGGAGGTGAGCATCTTGAGGCTGGCATCTTTAGTCTGGCTTTCTATGCTGAAAACCAAGCATGATGGCAAAAAGCTGGCATACCATTTGATCCCAGTGTGCTCCTGTTTATGTAACTGTTACCAAAGGCCAGTAATTAAGTTCCTCCTGTCTGAGCACTCTAGCCAAAATATGCACGGGCAGTCAAGTTTATTAGAATTGGCTAATCCAGAGACAGGGAGCTCATGCTCCAGACCTGACTCCCTGTTGGCAGGTACCCTACTGATGACATAGGGCAAAATCACAAGACACCATGAGATAGAGGTTCAAGGTCATGTTAGGAGCTGATTGGTCAGAGGTGACATAAGTATAATAACTCATTTCTTCAAGTGTCAAGGCCAATTCAGAGGTCAGCTTTAGCATCTAGAACCCATTTCAAGGAGAAGTAGCCAGAGGGTCATTCAGCCTCAGGGCTCAGTAGGTGAAACGTAATTTAGATTAAGATGTTATTTTTAGCCTTGGCCCGTGTGGTTTAGTCGGCTGAGTGTCATCTCATGCCGAAAGATTAATGTTTCTCTCTCACATCGATGTTTATCTATCTCCCTATCCGTTCCTCTCTCTCTAAAATCAATAACAATAAATTTAAAAAAGATGTTATCTTTAGCCTGCCAAGGGCTTAAATCTTATGAGGCTCTTATTTTCTGTTGCCTCAGAGTCAATGATCATCAAGGTGAGAGACTAGGGTCAGGTCAGTGAAGTGTACGGAGAGAGAAGGAAAAACAGGACTGTTTTAAAACAATAGTTTAAATCCAATCAGAATTATGAGGACACCCAGTTTCAAAACCAGTACTCACTTTCCCAGTACTCACTTTACACAGAAGCGGGTCCTCTCAGGACTAGCAGTATTTTGCAGATGTCCTTTCCAGTGTTCCCCTGTCTTTCTGTTGGTGCTCATCTTGGTTGCTAAGAGAGTTTCTATGGCAAAGACCCATCAGCTAAGTGAGGATTGCATTCAGTAAACATTTAAACAGGTGAACTTGACATAAGAGCACTGCTTTTCAGCAGGCAGAAGGCAGGAGTGTGCTGGGATCAGATCAGCAACTTCAGCTGCGTTACAGGATTTAGTGGAAGGCTTTGTAGGTTTTCCTATTGGCATTTGTGGTGAAACATATCTGAAGTCTGCCCATGTGTGTGCATTTAAGAATATTCCAGTTTCCTGAAAGGAATATAGAAGCTACTTTATAGGATGGAAGGTTGGCAGACATTTTGTAATAAAAAGATGATGTAAAGTCAGCTGGAGCCCTGCTATTGATTGCTTGACAAGTGAGAGTTCTGTTAGATGTGAAGAGAAAAAGGGAACCTTGGAAAGGCTCAGATTGTTTTGATGGCTTTCCATGAAGGTCAAAGGATATGTTATTTCCTCCTAGCTCAGGGACCCTAAAACTTCTTCATCCAATTTCACTGACAGTTATGCTCATACATTCTCTAGAGCCACAGACCTATTTTTCTCTAGAAAATAAAAATTGCCATCTTCACCTGCCAATTTCATATATTCCTTTCACTGATACTAGAAGCATTTGTACATGGGCCAGAAAACCTTCTTTTTCCATACAGAAAGTGCAGCTAATCTCAATTAACATTTGAAAACTTGATGATGTGCAAGTACCCAGTCCTTATGATATCCTTATCTGTGGCCCATCCATACTACGCTAGCTCTCACCTTCTCTTCGATTTTTTTTCTTTTTTTTCTTTTTTTTACAGTATTGAGATAGGAGCTGCTTTCTTTGTGTCATAAATTTTTTTTTTAAATCTCAAGCAATTTCTGGGATCCCCAGTCACCCCATTTGCCTTTATCCTAAAGCGTTATCTTTAACCCCAGTTGTATAAGGACATAATGAACAATTGCTTAAGTTCAGAGTTCTCCAGCTCATGGCAAGAATCATCTGTGTCCTCCTCTCCTTTATTCATTTCCAATCAACAAACATTTTTTGAGCACCTACTCTGTGCCGAACAACTGAGGTAGGTGTCACAGCAGACAAGGACAACTAAGATGGTTTATGATGAACTCACACTTTGGAAAGTTTTGGAAAATACATTCAGAACTCAGTATACTTTATAATTTTTGCAGAATTTCTGCAACTTCCCAGATTCACTGCAGCCTTCTCTAGAATTATATTATGACACCATCACATGAATGGCTATGTGTGCATTAAGGTGTCAGGTTGTATTTTGAGGAGAGTATCCATGAAAGTTGGGACTCATCATTTATAGCAGTCATGCTTTTGACTTTTTATTCTAATTCCAAGTTTAAATGAATTGCAGACTATCCATACTACA
This sequence comes from Myotis yumanensis, assembly GCF_028538775.1. Lineage (NCBI taxonomy): Eukaryota > Metazoa > Chordata > Mammalia > Chiroptera > Vespertilionidae > Myotis > Myotis yumanensis. The sequence goes on along the minus strand of NW_027223759.1, from coordinate 25,343,015 downwards.
GAATACAGTATATCTATTGGGAATGCAAATGCAAATGTGTATCTCATGATGTGAACTATGCCCATGCTTTATTGTTGAGTGAAGGAAAGTAAATTACAAAGTGTATTTCAAGATGATTTCATTTGTAAAAAGAATCTATAATCAGATGTATGTAGATTTATATGTTTATAGGTACATGTTTTGGTTTACTAAAAAGAAGTCTAGAATATTATAGATAAAATGTTAATGTTGGTCATCACTGATAGGTAGTATCTCAGAAGATTAGGACTTCTCTTGACATTCTCCCCCAAGAAATTCCTATAATGAACTTTGTTGTTGTGTAATGGAGGCATTAGCAGGACATCGGGTTAAAGATGTGGAGGACCTACAGGGGGTTTGAGAGGGATTCCATGCTATAAGTAATCTTCTCATATACATATTTCAGTCCTCCTTGGGACCTTTTCTCTAGAGTAAATAAGGAGATTGGCATTTCAAAAATTGGATTTTTTTTTTAGAGAGAATAGAGGGGTGGGAGGGTGAAGGGAAAGAAAGAGAAACATACTTGTAAGAGAGACAAATTGATTGGTTGCCTCTGGGGCCAGGGACCAAGCCTGCAATCGAGGTATATGCCCTTGACTGGGAATCAAACCCATGACCCTTTGGTCCTTGGGCCAATGTTCTAATCACTGAACCAAATGGGCCAGGGCAACTTGGCTCTCTTTAATGAAACAATGATATGTCCAGTCTTTCCCCAGTAATTACCTTTCCTCTAAAATTGACTTTTTAAATTAAGAGAAAATCCACAGTTCTTTCATATTGAAGCCTATGCAAAAATATAAATAGTGGCGTATGAAATGAATAATACAAGGAAATATCTCTGAAGCCCTCCTTGCGAACTTTTGTAGAGATTGTGTCTGTTGCCCTCTGCCTTGATCTCAGCTGGGTCTGCTGTTCTAGTAAACACCAGCCATTATTCTATTTTCTGCAGGATTCCCAGGTTGCCAAAGGTCTTTGAAAGCTGAAAAAACTCACCAGCTCCAACAATGGTGCTAGCAATAGCAAGGTTTATTTTCCCCCGGGACAATATTCCTGGGCTTGCATACATTTGCTCTTTTCAATGAGCCATGTACTCTAAATGTCACCTTGCTTCCATTTAGCATGGCCCGTGTTCTGGCTGTCCAAAGGCCTCTAGGAACAGCCAGCAGATGGATGGCTTCCTGAAATCTCCCTCATTATCTTCCACTGTGAATTCCTTTCATGAGTAACCTCTTGTGCCCTGGATGCACAGCTCCTTTCATATGTGCTGTGAAATAAAATTGCAGATAATGTGTGAGCTAATTTTCTAACGTTCTTCTCACCCCCAACCCCCATTGTCCCCACTATGTGACCACAGAGCTCTTTATTTAATTAGCAAAGCTCAGTTTAAATGGCACTAATTGGTGAAGAATGAAAAGTTGAGGATGTTTGCATGTTTAAATAAAGAAAAAGGAGTGTGTGTGTGTGTGTGTGTGTGTGTGCGCGTGCGTGCACGTGCACGCCTGTCTGTCTGTCTGTGCACGCGCATGTGTTGGTGTGTCAAGAAAAGAAAAATTAGGACTGAAAAGTATATAAGAGGCTGCTAACATTTTCCTTTTCCTGGAAAATTGAAAGAAAATTGCTCCTTTCCTATAACTTTTTACCCTAAAATGCTTCTAAGATGCTTGCAGAATTTTTAAAAACATATACAAGTTATAATCACCTCCAGAGCAATTGCTATTTAAATGGAATTCGGTACACTCTTCAGTTACATATGCAAAAGCATTGAGCACATACCAAATCCTTTTCCTATAAACTGACTGTATCCTTCTTTGCAGTAGCATTTAAAGGGCACCACATTCAAAATACTCACCTTAAAGAAGGCTTCATTTCTTTAACATTACCCTTTCTCCTTTCTGCCTGTCCACTCCCTTCCTTAATGGTTAAACCCTTCGGATAGCATATTCTGGTCAGCATCAACTGTTTAAGAACAAAGCCTCAGAAACAGAGTTTGGTCAAACTAAAGATAACATCTTGACTTCAGTTGTGTTTCAGCCCCAGGTCCATGAAAGCAGAAGACCCTAGACCCTAAGGACCACACCTTCATGAAACCAGACAGAATGACTCCATGGCTGACATCAGGACCTGACACAGCATACTCCCTATCCTGGCTCCAGCCAATCAGTAGAGCCCACAACCCAAACTCCTTTAGTCACCATGATTAATGATTCCTCCCCTATATAACCGATCCCCTGGAAGTCTTGGGGAGCCAGCCAAGTCACCTATGACTCTGGGCATGGTGCCATTTCCTTATAAATAAATCTTTACTTTCTTGGCTACAAACTCCTGTTCAAATTTGATTGGGCTTTGATATATGTAGGTAAACAGGCCCCTTTAGTCCTATAACAAATTTCAAATGGAAAGATAGAAGGCCTGGAGGCAATTCCATTTGGGGAAAGATTCACAGGTGGGTGATTGGATACTCCATCTAAATCTCAGATTTTGCTGCTTCTTGCCAAACGATGTTTATTTTTCTTATCAGCCTTTACCAGAATATCAAGATAGGGTGTCCCAAGATGCTAAATGCTCAAGATGCAAAGATAAATTTGATGTCTTTGATTTGTTTTTTTCCTTTAAGGAGGTCTGTCCTTGGGGAGTGTCAGATAAATAAACAATCTGTGAAGAATAGTCTGTACTCAGGAGAAGGTGTTCTGCCTGAGGGAGTTCTGAAAGGCTTCTCAGAGGAGGGTGCATTTGAGCTGAGTGTCAATGAATGAGAAGTAAATGGCAGAAGGAGAAAAGTAGAGTAGATCATGTTTTTGTTTTTCTGCATGCTGCCTTCACACCCCTTTCACTACCTCTCCCCCTACTCACCCTCACAGTCTCCTATTATAGTCTCCTATCACAATCTACTATCACAGTCTCCTTGGGTCATAGTTCAAGGTTTCTAATCAGGGAAAGTCAAGTCTTTGGCCCAGCATTTGATTCAGGGGTAGGTATAGAGCTCAAGAAGTGCTAATCAGAATTCACACTAAAATTTAATATAATCATTTTTCTTTCTTAGTATCAGAAGTTATAATCATAACTTGTAGCATAGTTTCCTCTGCATCAAGAAGGCCTGTCTGTGGAATGATGCTTACTGACAGAGCAGAGCAGAGGAATCTCATAATGTAACAGAAAGGGGGAGGGAGAGAGTTTGCTGATGACATCTTCAAAGCCCTGCATAGTTGTGTCTTAAGCATAAACACTCCCCCAAACACACCTGTTTTAAAAACCTTATTTATTTTGGTTGAGTTTGCATTCCCTATAATCAGGAAGTCTTGACTAATATAAAGGGTTTACGATTTGGAAGATCATCCTGTACATGAGTCTGCAGGCATAAATGACCCTGGGCTTCTTAGGAAATAGAGCTGCGCAAGTGACAAGGGGCAGCATAGCAATTGCTTTGATTGAAGTTATGGTTGTGAGGGTCTCTGATATGCCCCATCCCTATTATTCTGTTTAGCTTCTTTTGAGCTTTCCACTGAAAGCCACCTTGCAGTTCTGAGTCACTGGAGAGGAGATGTGCCTCATTGCTATGATTGGATACAAGATCTTCTCCTGCCTAAGACGTGGCTCTTCATGGTGATGGTGGCAACATCTGTGGCAGAAACCCTACTACGTTCTCTGAGTGATATTTAGACGTATATGTTCCTTTCCCTTCAAAGGCAGGATCCAAGAGGGAGCTGACAGGATTTGTCTTCCCCACAAGCAAGCTGAAAGAAGCAAAATATTCTTCCCCCTGATGCGTCCTGGGGAGACTCACGTCAGGAGCAGGAAGAACTCAAAGAATTCTCAAATTTCAAATTTCGAAGTCTTTTGCCCTTGTAATCAACCCTGAAGAAAGAAGTCATAGCATATTTTCAGCAAGATCATAGGGAACCTAGGAACCCTCAGAACAAGGTGGTGGATAACATGCCTTTTCAGGTCAGCTGAAGGTGGGACATTCATTCCTTATACAATCTGAGGGCTCAGATATCTGGTTTCTGGATTTTCCCTGAATGGAGTTTCTGGAAGTGCTTTGGATTCTGGGTGGAGATATGTAGTTTTTAACCTGGGTTCTTCCATATGGCATCCCCCTTTCTAAGCTGGTGGTGACAGCTTTCTCATTGATTAGTGAAATGTTGACTAAGAAATGGGTCATCCTTTTCTGTGAAGGGCAGACTCTAGAGACTCCTGGGATTGACCATTGCTCTTCAAGATTTGCACTGTAGACAGCCTTCATCAGGTTCACTAACATCCTTATTAAACTAGAGATTCTTGGGTTTTATCCAAGAACTACTGGAGGTGTGTGATATTGTGATTCATAAGAAATATATATTTTCTCATTGTCAAGTTCCTGGCTCCCAAAATACTCAGAATTTCCTGAGTGATAAGAGTAATGAAAACATCATTTGTTATAATATTTGGTCTCTTGTCCTCCGTTCCTGAAATCACTTCAGAGCTATAAAGGTAAAATGGTGTCTTGCTATTCACACCAAGCCCTTTTCCACCACAATTAGGTTTATGTTATGAGGTGACAATTGGAAAGCAGCTAAGGATGGGGGCTTGTTGCCAGGGGAACACACCAGGAATAGAGAGTTGGAACTTTCAGAGCTACACCCCTGACTGGGAAGGGGAGAAGGGCTGGAAGTTGAATCAATAGCCAATGACTAATGATTTAATCAATCATGCCCATGTAATGAAACCTTCATAAAAAACCGAAAGGACAGAGTTTTAGAATGCTTCCAGGCAGTATGGTTTCTGCCACAGGTTCTGGGAGAATAGACAGGTGGAGAAAGCATGGAAGCTTGGTGCCCCTGCCCCATACCTTGCCCTATGCATCTGTCCCATTTGGCAGTTCTTGAGTTATATCCTTGAGAGCTTGTTTGGAGGTTCTAGCAGGGGAGCGCAGCTACTCGTATACCCTTGACCGAAGACCGGTCCTCTCCTGGGGGGGTGGCGGGGCGGAAGGTCGTCCTCTTCGACCGAGCGCGCAGCTTCGGGAGGGACGCACATGGATCGGTGAGGGAGGAGGGGGACACCCGCCTAGCCAGCCAGATCAGCCGAATCAACCCTGGCGATCAATGGGGTGACAGATGTCGCAGCCAGATCGCCCTCACATCCAGTTATATCCTTTATAATAAATTGGTAACTTAACAAGTAAAATACTTTTCTAAGTTCTGTGAACTACTCTAGCAAAGTAATTAAACCAAAGGAGGGGGTCCCTAGGACCCCCAATCTATATCCAGTCAGTCAGAAGCACAGGCATCTGAAGTTGGTGGGGTGGGGTGAAGTCTTGAAGGATTTAATCCTTAACCTGTGGAGTCTGATGCTATCTCTGTGTAGATAATGTCAGGACTGAGTTAAATTGTAAATTAGAACACCTAGCTGATGATGAAGCATTGCTTGGTAGAGTGGCAACAATGTTCTGCACACATCAGAATTGGTGGCACACATTGAAATTGGTGACCAGAATTTTTAGGGTGTATCTGGAAAATATAGATTATAAACAAACTCTCCAGGTGATTCATGTGTACATTAATAGTTGAGAACAACTAAGTGAGACCCTGGCCTGGGCTCATAATTCAGGATAAAGAACTCAAGAGATGTTGCTTTCTGAATAAAAATTACCTTTGTTCACTTACAGAAGGGGCTCTCTAGAACCACATCCCTTTCAATCTACAAAGCACAGGAAGTACAGGAAATTGAGACATCTCCACCACACACCTGTAGAAGGATGGAAAATGATATATTTTAAAGATAGGATGAAGGGACTGGATTGTTCAGCAAGCTCAGTCACTGCTGGGAGCCAACTGGTATGGCTCTTAAAAAATGCACTTGGGATGTTAGCAGCTGGAGAACCTCACAGGTAGCAATGATACAACTATTCTAATACTTCAACTTCAAACCTTAGATTTGTGTGGACATTTGTGAAATTAAAATCATTACCCAAAACACAAATGCTTCACTTTATTTTTCTCCTTTTCTTATCAGGGAATGTAGATATGCAAAACCAGGAAAACAGTATGCATTGAAATATTATGAAACTCTCTACTCTCTTATGATTAAGGAGATTCACTGTATTCAAGCTCCTGGGGTGTTTTCGGTCCATTAAACAAATGAAGCCCTCTCCATTAAGGCAATATCTAAACAACAATTATTTTCAACTTCTCAAACAGACACACACAAGGCAAAGAAACAAACAACTCCCTTCCCCACGAAGCAGCAGCCAAGGTCTGATAATGAAAATGGCACCTGAATGGCTGTCGACACTGCCTTTTCCCTGTAGTTTGCCTGATAATGTGTGTGTGTGTGTGTGTGTGTGTGTGTGTGTGTGTATGACTAATGGGGAGGCAGCTGCTGAAGCAAATAAAATTCAAAACCCCATTAATATTGGTGACTCATCAACCGTATCCTTTCTCCATGTCTGAAAATGTCAGGAAATTAAATAGGCACTGTGGCATCTCCAGAAGATAAATCCCAAGTCAGAGCTGTAACCACATCTAAATATTCTCGGCCTCATTTGGAAATTGGCTGTCACCTGGGACGTGGCCTGGTTTGTAGTCCCTTCTACAGAGGCAGGATAGACGATCAATCTCACCAAGTAAAACACTCAGCTGATCCTTTAGTAGAGCTAGAATTGTGAGTTATATTATCAGATGGAGTGAACAGCAGCTACATATGTCCTGAGTTTAGCTTTCTCAGAGCAGAAGCAAAGAGAGCAGTAGGCAAGGACTGACGCTGCATGGACCCCTCATTTAACTAAACATATTTGTCTTACATCTTGTGTAAGATAAAGATAGAAATGAGTATTTAGAAACATCTGAATAATAATCATTTTAATTTTTAGTTTGTCCCTGAAGATTTAGTGTAAACAATTAGCTTCTAGTTACTTAAAACATACCCTATAAACTTATTTTAATTCAAATAGCTTTTTCAGTCTATAACATGGGGACCAGTCTTCTAGTGTGGATATGATAAACAAAAATAAATCTTTGGAAAATGAAATTTATAAATCTTTGGAAAATGAAATTTTAAGTCCTTATAACAAAACTAGATGATAAAAATACCTAGAATGCTAACATGGCTTACATGGTTGTTTTGTTCTTTGCTAGAGTTACTCTTGGCTGTTATTAATTTAATAAACTTATTCTTTTGATTAAGGTCCCAACCAGGAGCACAGATGACATGAATCATCAAGGTGTATGGGGAGGTCCCTGTTCATCAGGGAAAAAGATTATATATATACTAGAGGCCTGATGCATGAAATTCGTGCAAGAATAGGCCTTCCTTTCCCTGGCTGCTGGCACTGGCTTCCCTCTGGCACCCGGGAACCGGGCTGGCTTCTCTCTGGCCACCAGCAGGCACCAGGGACCCGGGCTTTGCTTCACCCCAGCTTCGTCCAGAAGGACGTCTGGTCTAATTAGCATAGCACTCTTTTATTATTATAGATGTACCAGAGCATGCGCTATGGATGTCAGTCCATGGAAATGAGAAATAGCAATTCATAGATTCTGAGAAGAAGGAATACTTAGGTAAGGGAGGACCAAGAATAGAGTGGGGTCCTCAACAATCCCATGAGGAAGATTTCATTATTTTCATCATCACCTCTTTAAGAAGTGGGCCCAAATTTACATAGCTTCTAAGTGGCAGTGCTCAGACTCCTAACCATTGTACTTTTCTGCCTCTAATAGCATTAAAGGTTACCTGCATGAACTGGAAACACACACAAGCATATTAGGTTATAAACAGGCTTTTTATTTCCATAGTCAAAAGCTATTCCCACTATTGGTGAAAAGGAGGACACTCAGTAATCCTGGTGCTACATCAAGGAGGGAGAAGTCATCTGTGCTCACTCATGTGTCCGTGGTCAGCTATTACAGGTCCAGGAGTGCCTCATTTAGACAACTCAGATCTGATTCCATATGTTATCTCAGTCTCCTCTCTCAGACAAATGCAGAGGAGCAACAGGGAGAGCAGAGAATTCAGTCTTTGGAGGCCTTGGCTCAGAACTGGAACCTCCTCTTTTCTTTCACATTCTGTTGAAAAAGCAACTTAAAAGCAAGCCCAGATTCTCCAGCCATGTTATGCTGATTATCTCAACCTTAACCCTACCATAAACTCTACCCCTTCCTAAGCAAGATCACTTCTGCTGCCAAAATTCAATCTTGCTCTTCCCCCTCCTCAACTCTGATGTGTCTCCACAGCCACCTGGTCCCTCCAGTACCTCTCCCATTTGCCCCAGGGTGGAGGAATGGGAGAGAAGACTTCAGCTCTTGACTGCTGGAGCTTTCAAGTGATCTGGCAATGGGGGTGGGCATGGGCACAGGGAAGAGTGAGACTTTTGGGGCCATTTTTGCAAACCATCTACACAGAGAATAATCAAACAGTAAGACCCGCTTTGCCATACAATTTATGACCACTATTTTTTCTTATGATTTCTATTTACATAGTAAAAAAAAAAAATCCCATAATTTGATTTCAGTTTCTTGCCTTTTTCAGATTTTGAAAGCAAGCAAAAGTCTTCATGTTTTATCAAGTTACTATTTGGTGTTTTCTGTCACTTCTAATTGAAGAGATACTGCATTTAAAATAATCGTGAAGTTTGGGATAACCCAAGGGAAATTTCTGAAGTCCCATTAGGAGCTACATGGAAAACGCTTCACAGTTGCAATATAAACGCAGTGGAAAATGTGCACTTTACTCTTTCCCTACTTGGGAAAAACACTATTATTTCCATTTCATTGTTTTCAAGGTAATTGAAAATGGTCAATTTTATATTTCTCTACAGTAAACACACTGAGTGGAAAATTTCAAACTCAGCCATTTCTCCTGCTTGATAACAAGTCAATGATAGTAAATAAACTGCTTAGACTGTGAAACAGGAGGATTATAGAATATATGTATTTGTCATATATAATTTAAATCCTGACTTTTTTCAAAAAGAGGTTCTACTCATGTATAGTAAAATGAACATATAGTAAATCCTCTAAAATAATTATAGAAGCATGATGAGGAAGCGATAGTGAAAGTAGAAAATATCTGAACCAATGGAATTACTATAAATTATCGTTAAATTAGACTTTATACTTCATCATTAGAAGGAAACAACTAAACTTATAGGTCAGGAAAGTTCGATTTATTCTCTCAAGCAGTGATCTTATCCAAGGATTACTAACACAATAGTGTCATGAATAATTTGCTCTTAATAACTGGTAAAATTGTTGAATTATTTTCTTTAAAAATATAGATAGGAAATATTTACTTTCACCTGTTTACTTTTTTGAGTGGGAAAGAGAAGTATGTATGCAGAATGAGGTTATTTATCTATAGAAGTCTGGCTACATGCAAAATGTAAAAGTCATCTGCTAGAGGTGTCAGAGTGGTGGAAAGACTGAAAGATGCCACTCCAAATGGTGGGGATTCTTTGCTCATGGCCACTTAGTGCATATTGATTCTTTGCATCAATTTGAGATCTTGGGAGAATATTATGAACCCTTAGGATGTCACAGCTGTACAGGAGTCATCTATAAGGGGTAAAGTAATGGCCAGCAGCAGGAGATAGACAAATACTAGTGATATCAATACCATCTTGAATAAAGCATTTAAAAATATAAAATTTATATTTTAGAGCAGTTTTTTTATAGTAAGGTAACATTTATTGTGTTCATTTTGTTAAAGGTCTTAGTATGTTGTACTGGTTTACAAATTAAAATGCATTTCTTACAGAGTTCTGAGGTCACAATTTTTTTTAAATGTCACAGCAAAATTAGAGGAAGGTACAGAGATTTCCCATATATCCTATGCCCCCACACATGCATAGCCTCTCCCATTATCCAAATGCTCCATTTTTGTTAAAATTAATGAAACTACATTGGCACAAATTATCACCAGAATCAAAAGTTTACATTAGGGTCCGGCCGGTATGGCTTAGTGGTTGAGCATCGACCTATGAACCAAGAAGTCATGGTTCGATTCCCAGTCAGGGCATAAGCCAGGGTTGCAGGCTCAATCTCTGGTGTGGGGTATGTGGGAGGCAGCCGATCAATGATTCTCTCTCATCACTGATGTTTCTATCTCTCTTTCTCCCTTCCTTTCTGAAATCAATAAAAATATATATTTTTAAAAGTTTACATTTGGGTTCACTCTTAGTGTTGTACAGTCCCTGGTTTGAATCTATGACATCTATATTCTATTGTATTATCACACAAAGTCGTTTCACTGCCATAAAAATTCTCTGTGAGCCCCTGTTCATCTCTCCCCAACCCTTAACTCCTGGTAACCCTGATTTTTTTTTTACCATCTCCATAGTGATGCCTTTCCCAGAATGTCCTATAGGTGGAATCATTCAGTGTGTGGCTTTTTTCACTTAGTAATAGGAATTTAAAATTCTTCCATGTCTTTTCACAGCTTGATTTTTTTTTAGCACTGAATAACATCCCATTATCTAGATAAACCACAGTTCATCCATCAAATACTGAAGTGTATCTTAGTTGCATTCAATTTGGCAATTTTGAATAAAAATGCTATAAACATCTGTATGCAGGTTTTCAGCTCCTCTGGGAAAATAGCATGGAACATAGTTGCTGAATCATATGGTAAGAGTCTGTTTAGTTTTTTAACAAATTGCTCAACTGTCCTTTAAAGTGACTACACCATTCTCAGCAATGTATGAGAGTTCCTATTGCTCCACATCTTCGCCTGCATTTGTTGTTGTCACTGTTTTGGATTTTGGCCACTCTCATAGGTGTGTAGTGGTAGTTTATTGTTGTTTTAATTTGCATTTCCCTGATGACATATGATGGGGAACATCTTGTCATAAATGTTTGCCATCTGTATATCTTCTTTGGTGAGGTGTCTGTTAAGGTATTCGGCCCATTTTAAAATCTCATCTTTTGTTGAGTTATAAGAGTTTGTTGTGTAGTTTATATAACAGTTCTTTATTGAATGTGTCTTTTGCAAGTATTTTCTCTCAGTCTATGGCTTGTCTTTTTATTCTCTTGACAATGTCTTTTGCAGAGCAGAAATTTTTAATTGTAATGAAGTCTAGCTCATCAATTCTTCCTTTCATGGCTTGTGCCTCTAGTGTTATATCTAAAAACCCCAAGGCCCTCTAAATTGTCTCCTATATTACCTGTCAGCACAGCTGGCCATAGCAAAGACCCTCATGGTCCAAGCTGTCTCTCTTCCCAGTGCATTGAACCATTTGTGTAAATGCCACTAGAGATGTCCTGGGGAGGTGCCAGGATTGGACTACAAGGGATAAGATCTTCCCCCAATTCTCAAAGTCTTACCGAAATAACTAAATAAATGGCTGATAATTAAAAGGAATAGCTAGCATGTCACAACCTAACTGAGCCTCATTACCAAGATGCCATTAGTTTATAAGTGACTGGAGTACAAAAAATCATGGTTTTCATATCATGTTTTTTTCTGATGATTCACTGGTCAGATAAATATTGAATTTAAGGCATTTTTAGAGCCTGAAATGAAAAACTTCATTGGAAACAGCAAAAAACAAGTGGCGTTCATGCCCAGGAGAAGGAACTCAGTTAGACAAAGCTGCATACCTTTCTCTAATACCACAAGTTGGATTTGATTATGTCTGTGATTCGTTTTTTAAATGGCATATCCTTAGGATCATGGTGCAACATCAAGTTTTTGACAACGATGAAGCAGTTCTTTGTCCTGGAAATGCCACTTTCTACTTCAGGAAATGAATAACAAACTAGAGTGCAATATTCTTAAGAACCAGAGAAAGGCAATGAGAATACTAATAGGTTTATAAAGATGATAATGATGCCAGAATGTAATAATTTTGAGATCCTATCACTATCAGATCTGTTTTTGTACTGGCTTAGAAGATAGCATTATGCTAAGTGAAATAAGCCAGTCAATGAAGGAAAAATACCACATGATCTCACCCATTTATGGATAATAAAGACCATAACAAACTTTTGAACAAAAATATATACAGAGGCAGAGGTGGGAGGGCCGGGGAGTGTTGGGGGGCGGGGGGGGGGGGGTGGGTAAGAGATCAACCGAAGGACTTGTATGCATGCATATAAGCATAACCAATGGACATAAGACACTGGGGGGTAAGGGAGGCCGGAGGATTGTCAAGGGCGGGGAAAAAAAAAAGGAGACATATGTAATACTCTTTGTAATACTTTAAGCAATAAAAAAAAAAAAAAAAAGAGGAAAAAAAAAAAAAGATAGCCCCTGGCATTAGCCACATCTGAATTTCAATTCTTAATTACTCTGTGAGATCAAAAAATTATTTTACTTTTTCTTTTTAAAAATTTGATAATAATATTTATCTTAAAAGACAATTATGTGGATTAAATGAGATTTTATAGAGATTATGAAAGTAAATGTCTCACTACAGTACAAGGCATATAGTAAGCCCTTAATAACTTATAGTTAAAACCAACAACAACAAACAACAACAACAACAATTAAATAGAGTGAAGGATAGGGACATCTGACTGGGCTTTTCTGATTATCAAAAAAAATTATTGCATAATTTGAAAGATGTTAATTGAAATGCAAGATATTCAGGGCTAGCATAAAAACAACAAGAGACATCTGGCAAGGTTGTGGAGAAAAAGGAACCCTTGTACTCTGTTGATGGGAGTATTAGTTGTTACAGCCACTATGGAAAATAAAAGCAAAACATTATTTTAAAGAGATATCTGTACATTCCTCATGTTCATAGCAGAATTATTTATAATAACCAAGACATAGAAATAATCTAAGTGTCCATTGACAGATGAATGGATAAAGAAGTGCTGATTATATATATATATATATCAGCATACAATTGTCTTTGTATCAACATGAGATGATGGTTGTTAACTAAAATTATTGTGGTAAAAAATTATTGTGGTAATAATTTCATAAATCAAATCATTATGTTCTATACCTTGGGCTTAAACAGTGTTGCATATTAATTATATCTCAAAAACTGGATAAAAAATAAAATAGAGAAGGTATCACCAAAAAAAAAGATATACAACTATTCAGGAATATTGTGATATCTTCGACATTATATGATACCTTAACACCTATATATGTGCTACTTTTGGTAACTTTTGTGGTGCTTTCTTGAGTTAGAAAATATAAATGATAAGCTCAAAATTGGCAATTAGTTCTCTATCTTTCTTTCAGTTTCCTGCTGATGATAAATAGCATCTAATCTACTAGGGCTGCTTGAACAAAATGAACCATCTCCAACCTTTCATCAGTCAAAAGCTAAATCTAAAAAGAGGTGATTAAGCAGCTGAGCTTAGAATTTAAAGTGTGAACAGAAATTTCCAAGACTTGGCACCTAATGCCTAAGTACTATGATTTTTTTAAAGGTTGTTGTTTGTATGATGGTGGAAGGCTAGTATTTCAACCTACTACTCCATATCAAGATTTTGTCCCCCAATCCTTCCACTGCTAGGAACTGCTTTTTCTGGGTGCTGGAAGTGGTGTTTTAAATCATTACCAGGCAGTTAACAAGGACAACACAGGCGCCTGATGTCTGCCTGATTCACTGCTCTGTTAGTGGGAAATGTTGGCAGCAACAGAGCTGATGAAATCTTCATGGGGGAAGGAAACACAATTGTGGAAGTCAGGAATCCTGGTTTATGTCCTGGGCCCTGCCACTTGTGATTTCTGAGGCCCCAGCTTTGATTTCTGTGACCCCCCAGCTTTGTAAAGATGGTTATTTAAAGACGGGAAATTACAGAGCTAGAGTCTCAGAAATCATGACTGAAGGGCCCAGAACATAAACCAGGACTCCTGACTTCCACATCTGCATTTGAACATCAAGAAGGTGAAAATCACAACCACAGAAGGAATACACAACTTTAACATGGACAATGAAGCCATTGACATTGTGAAAGATTTTGCTTATTGTGGTTCAGTCATGCATTAGGTTCTGGGATTGTTCCTTTAGGTTAATATAACCAGTGAACCATTCCAAAATTCCAAAACCATTTTAAAATCCTAAGTACAGTTCCTTTATATGAATATAACCAGTGAGTCATTCTAAAATATAACTAGCTATATGGACAATATACTCTTAGGATCAAAGCAGACTGAGATTGAGAGCAAATTTCTACTTACCAGCAAGTTTCCAAACTTTGTAGTTATTTAAAATTTTTGTAAATTTTTATTTGTTTTGTCTATAATGATGTTTCTTACCATTAAGTAGCTGGTTCTTCCAGTGTCTGCTTAAATCCCACATTTCTAATGACCCCTACAGATTAAATAGTTCAGAATAATGAGTAATGGTGTGTTATACAATACTGATAACATTTTTGGTACCTAGGGTAGGTTTTCGGAATTCAACTAAACATAAATGTCTTTAGCTGAAATGCAGATGGATTTTCTTCACTCCAAGCCACTCATTGTTTAGTGACACGCTGTCACACCTTGTTAGATATCCTTCCTCTGACCTAGAGATTTGTATTCTTCCTGTCATCCTATCTGTCTGTACTAGACCAAAAGTGAGATCAACCCAGCCAGATATTGGCAGACAGATTTGAAGAATCACCTCCTATGAAAATGCTTTCTATCAGATATGGAAAGAATATCTCCTTATCTCCATCTCTGAGCATTTCCTTTATTCTAGGGTAATAAGCTAAGTGTACTTGACTGGCATGAGCTGATGGCAATGAAATGCCAGTGCACAATCTAGGTAGACCCCGGATATCCTCAATTTTAACTCAGAGAGAAAACTTTTTTTTTTTTTTTTTTTTACTTTATTTTTTATTTTTATTTTTTTTTATTTTTCGCTAGAAGTATTACAAAGTGTATTACATAAGTGTCCTTTTTTCCCCCCCGCCCTTGACAGACCCCTGCCCTCCCTTACCCCCCAGTGTCTTATGTCCATTAGTTATGGTTATATGGATGCATACAAGTCCTTCAGTTGATCTCAGAGAGAAAACTTAGTCGTAATCTGGTCTAACCTCCTCATATAGAGTTCCAGAAAGGATAATGATTTGTTCAAGGACTCAAGGTGAATCAATGTGCCAGTCAGGAATGAAATACATATTCAAATTTCTTCAGCTATAAAGCAGGGATAATAATAACCCATCTCAGTGAAGAGATCTGATCATCATATGTTTTATTCGTAGCACTCTCACCTGCGGGACATTTTTTTTCCAAATATTTCAACATAACTGTCAGGTTCCCTCAATAGGAGATTATACCTAAGTGCAAAATATGTACATTCCTAGCCCTGATTATCTGAGCCTCAATTCCTCATTGGTAAAAGATGCCTAATTTGAGTAATCTCATGTGATTTGAGAGTCATATAGCATAATATATGTGAAAAACATTGTAAGTTGTAAAGTGATATTTAAATACTGGTTGGTGTTATGCCTGCAAGTACTTGTCTCAATGTTATCTCAAATGCCTTCAAGAGAATATTACTTGTCTGATTTTAAGTTTGGGGTACAATCAAGGAATTCATTTAGTTATCAGAAAATAATGAACCTAAAAATATACTCCTATTGGATGTGGAAAGAGATGTTTTGACAGTGTAGTTAGAACAAAACAATAGTAATGTTGAGCCTTTTTTCAGCTAATGACTTCAATGAGCAATCCTATTGAAGGGTTTTGACATGTCTTAATCTCCATTGGCCACCATGACGTAAAATCCGTCTGCTACAGATTACCAGAAAGTTGTTCTGAGACACAGAACCAGATAGCTTACTACTAAACTGGGATTGGGAAGGCAAAATGAGTTAATTGTCCCAAAATTATTTATATTGAATTTATTCCACATATTAATAGAATTAGAATAATTATTAGTATGTATATGATGAAAGTTTAAATATACTATTGTATGTTTTTATATTTGTAAGATATAACTCAGATAATATCTCTGTAAGTGGCTGGTTAGAGAAAATGTGCATTGAGAAAGTTGGACATTGTTTGCTTTGGCTGGTTTCTTGCTAATCCAAACCCTAGGGAAACTGATGGAAAGGAGCCTGACAGTTGTATAGTCTTGGGAGCTTGTCCAGGTCTGAGGCAACGATCTTTGGGAAATTTACTTTTATATGGAATTAATTGGCTCTGATGGATACTTTTAACCCTTATTTCCAAAGACAATATAATAAATGGTTCCAATCATACTTTTTGTATAAGGATCCTGATTACTAGTTATAACCATAAAGGCATCACAAATGCTTTCTGGAATGAGGATGGATATAAACAAAGCATAGAGCAAGGAATATACAGTTTTCTTGATTCTTGCATTCACACTACATATACTTTCCACTCCTTGCTTCAAATTATATTTACTGAAAATTTCAAATGTCTTCTGGTATGGAAACATTTATTGAATTCCTATTAGTTCAGAGTAGCAAGCTAAATAAAAAATTAACATTATGGAGACTATCAATAATCTTAATCAATTTTGGCCCCCAACAGTGACTCCATGGAAAGGTAACTGCTGATTGAACCAATTGAAACATCAGCTATCTTCCTCTGATTAGTACATGCTAAGGAGACAAAAGAGATATGACAAAAACAGTAATCTTATTGGCCTTAGATTAGGCTGGTGCTCAAATCCTTTACCCAAATGAACTATATTTATCATCCTGCATTTTCTTAAGGAATCACAGCATGACATAAAGACAAGAGATGAGTCATAGTCTTGCATGGTGCTGAACCAACTGGTTTAAGTCATGATTCATGAGACAATAGCATTGGAAATGGCAAAATCTCTCTTCTTATACATAAGTTAAACAGAAAGAAACTTTGATTCATAATTATGATTCAAAAGAACAACAAAAAAGTGCTTTTATATTGATTCTTTATATTCTGAATTCTATTGAACAGATGATTAAGCTTTATGTATAACATGTTTTAAATCTAAGAGAGGTAATTTTCTAGCAGCTCTAGAAAATTGTGCTATAACTTAGAAGTCCAGAAAGACTTATATATTTGATTTTTACATTAAGTCCCTTTGTTAAAAACCCAAAAATACAAACACAAAGACATCATTAAGTATAAAAAATATTTAGGCCAGGAGATGACAGTATTAATACAAAGAAGAAACCAGGCCAGTTGAAAAACAGCACTCAGACAATGGTAGCTCATTAGGACATTGAAGCAGTCAGGTTTTAAAATAAAGATCTAAAACAGAAACTAGGCCACTTGACTCACAGTGGGACAAAGATTATAAAGACAAGCTCCTTCCACAAGAGGAACAATTTGGCTCTATTTCCTTGTACAATAAACAAGCAAAAGAGGTTGCACAGAGTCACAACTGGAGAAAAATTTGATTTCTGAAGTTGCAAGGATTAAAATTATAGGAGGCCTTAAGTAAATTCAACAAATGGCATCATATGTATAGAGAAAGTATTTGGCATTCTTTGACTGACTGCCCAACAGTCAATTCCAATAGTACTACAATTTCTTTTTGGAGGGTTATCTCCTTTTTCCTCATTTTATGTCTTTTGATAGGAGGATAATTCCTTCTATATGCCTCCACCTATAGAGCATTCTTCTTCCTTGTGTTTCAATGGAATGGGGACATGGAGATGCTCTTGTTAGCAGAAATTGGTGAGTAGGACACGGCTTTTGTATGCGGCATCCTTTGATGTAGATCAATGTGATCATCTTCTCTAAAAGCCTTTTGTTTCTTTTTTTTTCTAGGATCCATATCCAACTTCTGCTGGCAAAAGTATCTCCCAGTGGTTCTCTTTTCATCTCTAGTTACCTGTAATCCATGGTTGACTCATCATTGTTGCAACTTCAGAGTGGTGAGACCTCTTATCTCCCTGTTTAAACCTTTGAAGTCATCTAACCATCTATCGAATGATGTCAAATAATGTATCTTCTTATTTACATTGGTTATCTTTTAGCCAAATCATCAGTCATTAAAATTTCTCTTTTTGTAGTTAATAATAATATTGATAATAAAATGCCCTAGCCGGTTTGACTCAGTGGATGGAGCGTCGGCCTGCAGCCTGAAGGGTCCCAGGTTTGATTCTGGTCAAGGGCATGTACCTTGGTTGCAGGCACATCCTCAGTGGGGGGTGTGCAGGAGGCAGCTGATGATGTTTCTCTCTCATCGATGTTTCTAACTCTCTATCCCTCTCCCTTCCTCTCTGTAAAGAAATCAATGAAATACATTAAAAAAAATAATTAGTCAGAAGTGGGTGCTACACCAGTTTTTCTCTGCTGTCTTAGTTGGGAGAAAGGTATCCAAACTGGAGAAAGAATTGTAGTATGTTCCAATTTCTTCAGAAGGAGAAAGTTTTCTACCTTAGAGACTTATTGATGATTTAATTTTAAGCAAGTTATTGCTTTTACAATAGGATCCAAAACATTACAGTATTGCCAATTGGAATACATAAGTATGGGAAAAGATCAGTTGACTCCAACCCTTAAGTGTGACAGACCCAATGTTGCTCATTCTCAAGACCATGTGACTGACTTAGTAAATGATCCCTAAGCCTGTGGCTTGACAGATGCATTTATAAGGAATTCCACATTGTCTTGAAAGCTAAGAATAACTAAAGTATTCACTTCTACATAAATAAGTGCCCAAGATCTATAACTAAACTGTGTTCATGGTTGTTCCCTCATAATTATTTTAAAAAGTAAAGAAATATTTTTAAGCCCTTGGGAAGTGAAAGTGGGGATCAGAATTGAAAATCTTCACCAACATGTTGTATAGATGGTCACTACTTGACTTGTTTTGGGGAGAAAAGAGATAAAAGGAGTTAGAGTGATTTCCTTTTTTATCATAAGCCTAAGATAGTATAAAGAATAAAATTTAATTTCATGTAGATTTTTCTCCCCCAAATACACAATGATCAAGTCCCCCTACCCTGCCCCCACCCCCCATGTAGAATGACTGTTATATGAGTAGAAATCAATGAAAACCCTGATGAACAGAATTATTTGTTGGTTAAAATGTGTTGTTATGCCCTAACCGGTTTGGCTCAGTGGATAGAGCGTTGGCCTGCAGACTCAAGGGTCCCAGGTTTGATTCGGGTCAAGGGCATGTACCTTGGTTGCAGGCACATCCCCAGTAGGGAGTGTGCAGGAGGCAGCTGATCGATGTTTCTCTCTCATCGATGTTTCTAGCTCTCTATCCCTCTCCCTTCCTCTCTGTAAAAAATCAATAAAATATTAAAAAAATAAATAAATAAATTTAAATTCTTTCTATTCTGTTTTCTTCATTTGGAGAGTGGAAGTAGACCATAGACCCTGCCTAATAGAGAGATATGTTATTCGAACTCAGATACCATAATAAAAGTGAAAAATTTGGAAACTAGAAAGCACAAATAAATATCATGTGGTTTTCTTATTATAAAACAGGTTACCTTCCAAAGGTTCATTTTTTCAGTTAGTTGTTGCTGGGAGCAAATTCCAGTAGTTAACATAATAAATGAGAGAAGTTCATCACAAGGCTGATGGACACCTTCAGCAGGGCTGAAGATCTGCATATTATTGCCTAGTGCCAGACAGCTGAGGGCAGTTCCTCCAACCTGATGGTCCTTTATTGTTTACTAAACCTTACCTTTGATATGTATATCTGCTTTGCTAAAGGGCAAAATGTGGGAATAAAAAGTCCTGGGTCCAGAGATTTGGGGAACCCACTTCACTAGAAAGTGGAGCCTCCCCTGGTTCCCCCATGCCTCCCAAATTTATATTTCTTGTCTAGTGTCTAGTTATTAATTTGCATCGCAGCCCCTTCTCCAGATTTCTGAACCCTTGCAGATGCAGAAAGACCCTAGCAGTTGTTTAACACAAAGACAGTATTTCATAGAAAATTAAGTATAGAAAAGATGCTCAAATTTATTCAGTTGGTAGAGCACCAGGAAGACAGAGTGCTTTATGTAAAACACCATGAAATGCTGACATATTTAATTCTCTCATAGAAAATGGTAATATTCAACTAATGGAAAACATGAATTAAATATAGTATTTAATATCAAATCACAACCAAAAGCACATGTGTGTCCATGAAAATAGTTTTTCCATTTACATCACGGGTTCTTTGTTCAATCACCTTGTTATCTGTTAGGCTTAATTGAAGATAAAAAACAATGTTGGCAAAGATTCAAGCTATATGAATGGAAAAATTTTAAATCAAGAATATAAGTAAATTGTTCTATTCCATCTCCCTCCTCCATCTCCCTCCTCCATCTCTCCATAGCCCCATAAATGAGACAGGACTAATTGTGAATCATCAGTCATGTGAGAGAAAATATTGAAAACCACCAATATAAAGGGTGATTCTGTATCCAAGTCAGCCCACAAACATCTATTCAATCCAGAATGTGGTTGTTCTAAAAGCAATAACAACACAGTTCATTTTATAAACCCAGTGTTTTTAGATTAGAAAATGCTGTTTTTTAAAATTATGATGAAGATAAATTCTAATCATCTTTATGGGTACTTTTAGGATTAAAGAAAAGCAGCTTATAAAGCTCTCCTTACATACTAATGAAAAACACTGAGATTGAAAGCCCCAAGAGAGCTTCTATTGTTGCTCTTGTTACAAAGAAATATTCTTACTAGTCCAGTGAAGACCTGGTTAATATAAAAAACACACCGTGTCTCTTCTCTCCTCTTTCCCCATTTCATCATCATCTAACACTTAAACCTGAAATCACTTATCCAAATAATTCACTGAAACAGAAGAGTCAGACTCACAAATATATCCTTGACTTAGGACAATTTGATAATCTAGATTCTATCTTCTACTGATACATACCAATTAAATACTAAATCATGGAAGTGAGAAGTCAAATTGTTTTATTGGGATTATTTCAGTTTCTATGGTTTGTGCATGAATTTCTCATAAAGCTCTACCACAGTGATGGCGAACCTTTTGAGCTCGGCATGTCAGCATTTTGAAAACCCTAACTTAACTCTGGTGCCATGTCACATATAGAAATTTTTTGATCTTTGCAACCATAGTAAAACAAAGATTTATATTTTTGATATTTATTTTATTTATTTAAATGCCATTTAACAAAGAAAAATCAACCCCAAAAATGAGTTCATCACTGTCATAGGTTCGCCATCACTGCTCTACCATCTTCTCCTCATGACTTCAATCTGTCACTTATGCAAAGGTTATAAAGCCCAGTGACAGGATGCTGAATTCTGACTTCAATTCCATACCATTGGACAAATAACTTAACGCTGTAAGTGTTGGCTTTCTTATTTTTAAAATAAGAGGATGAGACTTAGAGACTTTATCACAGTGAGCCAGACCTATGCTCTGTCTTATATAACCACAGAGCCCTGGTCCTGGAAGAGCTTAGATCTCCTTTCATCTGTTGTCCCAACTTTCCTAAATAATTTGCTATTCATGTATCATTCATGAATTTATCTAATTATTATAGACACTAGGCACTTGTGACTTTAGTGTGAAATGGCCAATCATTGGTAATGTGAAATTTACAACAACTATAAAAAAATATCTTATCAGATAGTGATGAGAAGAACAATGAAAGTGGTAACCTAGTCATGTACAAATATAGTCATGCTGCTTTCCCCTACATCAACCTATTTAGGGGCTATCAGCAGGATGACTGGCTCTCCTGTGACTTTCTTCAGATGGAAACAAAAGGAGATTAAGAATAGCAAGCTTCAAAATATGGCTACGATATAGCATAAGAAGCTAAGTGTTCAAGATTGAATTATTGTTTCAAATTCTTCATGCCTACTCTGCACCAGAATTATATATACATCTATATGACTCTGCAGTACCGCACACTAGTGTAATAGGGATTTCTTTTCCCAGCCAATGATGTTGGGTTGGATTTTGTGACTTACTTTACTTAATGGAATGTGGGTAGAAGTGATAATGCCTGTCCCAGGCCTAGAAACACCATTCAGAAAGGATATATGCACCCCTACATTCATAGCAGCACAATTTACCATAGCTAAGATTTGGAAACAGCCTAAGTGCCCAGCAGCAAATGAGTGGATTAAAAAACTGTGGTACATCTACATAATGGAATAGTACGCTGAGGTAAAACAGAAGGAATTCTTACCATTTGCAACTGCATGGATTGAACTGGAGAGCATTATGCTAAGTGAATTAAGCCAGTTAGAGAAAGATAAATATTACATGATCTCACTCATTTGTGGAATATAATGAACAACATAAACTGATGAACAAAAACAGATCCAGAGACAGAGAAGCATCGATCAGACTGTCAAACCTCAGAGGGAAGGTAGAGGAAGGTGGGGGTAAGGGGAAGAGATCAACCAAAGGACTTATATGCATGCATATAAGCCTAACCAATGAACACAGACACCAGGGGAGTGAGGTCATGAGTGTGTGTGTGTGTGTGTGTGGGAGGGGGGGGGCTAATGGAGGGATAAGCACACATATGTAATACCTTAACCAATAAAAGAAAAAAAATCTATATATACCCCTGTTACCATAGAGAATAAAGAGTCATGTGGAGCAGACATGAAGCCAACCTATACTTTTCAATCAAGCTCAGATGACCTGAAGTCAATGCAGAGCTGGTCTAGCCATCCCACATATTCATGAGCAAGGAAAAAAAATGTGTAAGATCTGCAAGCCTTACATTTGGGGTATACTTGTCATCAGCTTTATTGTGGACATAAGAGAACAAAACACTTAGAAAATTTTATTTAATGTGTTAAAAAGAGGAATTAACTGTGAACAATTAGATAATAAGCCTACCCACTCTTTATTTTTTCTTTCCTGTCTTCCTGAGCTGTTTCCTTCCCTTTCATAAATATTTATTTTTAAATATATTTTTTAAATATATTTTTATTGATTTTGGAGAGAAAGGGAGAAGGAGCAAGAAACAGAAACATCAATGATGAGAGAGAATAATTGATCGGCTGTTTCTTGCATGCCCCCTACTGGGGATCAAGCCCACAACCTAGGCATGTACCCTGACCAGCAATGGAACTGTGACCTCCTGGTTTATAGGTTGATGCTCAACCACTGAGCCACATCGGCCAGGTCATAAATATTTATTGAAAATTTACTAAGTGTCCAAAACTGTGCTGGGCTGAGAAAGAAGCCTGAAACAACATTTGCTCTTATGAAACCTGACAAATATAGTGTTACGAAGAGGTGCAGTGTGATAGAGAGGCATATACCTGAGGAAGTTAACCTGCCCAGAGACTTTTGCAGGGAGCAGGAGAGTTCAAGATGAAGGGCAAGCTGAGAAACCCAGATGAGTAAGTGTATGGTGTGTGTGTGGGGGGGGGGGGGGGGGGGGGGCGGGGCGGGGGGAAGGGTGGGCAGCAAAGAGAGGGTGGGAAGGGGAACTTTCAAATGAGGTATAAAAGCATGCACCAAGATTCTGGGACAGGGAAAAACAGGTTTTAAGAACAAAACAACACCATCAGCAACAAAACCAGAGTACAGTTGCAAGGCAGAGAGTAAGAGGGCAAGTGATGCCAGACACAGTTAGGAAAGCAGGCAGGTTTGTAGGCCTTGATATGCATTTTGCACTGTTTTCATAGAGACATGAGACTCATTGGAGGATATGAAGTCCAACATACTTCCATCTTTGTATTTTAAAAAGACCCTCTGGCCTTAGAGTAGAGAACCAATTGGAGGAGGAAAGGAGTGGAGCCAGATGGCTGCAGGCTCTTGCAGTGGTGAGAGTGAATGTGTTGGCCTAGGAGAAAGGCAGTAGAAGTGGTAAACAGTCATTGAACTTGAGAGTATGTTGGCATGTAAGACGCTTGGATATGGAGGTTGAAGAACAGGAAATAGTTGAGGGTGCTCCTGGTTTGTTAAAGTGGCTGGAGTTGGGGCCCTTTCCTGAGTAAGGAAACACCAGGAAAGCAGCAGATGGTGGTGGGCTGTCATAAGTTCATATACAAATTTATGAAGTCCGATGTGCATAGGCGACATGGAGCAGAGTGCTGAGGCCAGAGGCCAGTATGCCCTATATCTATTCCAATAGGTATAAACCCTAGAATTGAATACTACTCTACTCACCAACCTCTGAGTGATCCCATGTTTAATATAAAAGAAAACCAACAACTAATGAATACTAGGACTAAATAGACAAAAATGTGATAAACAATTGAAGTGTTCACAATTTTTTTTTATTAAAAAATCAGTTGTTTGATGTGGTGGTCATGTGGAAAAGTTTTCTAAGGAAGTTGACAGAGTAAATTAAGAAAGAAGATAAGGGATCTAGAAAACAGGGGCTCCAATGAAGAGAAAGGCAAATGGAATTTCAAGGTGAATGGTTAAGATGATACCTACGAAGAAGCTAGGAGAGAAATTGGAGCAGAAGGATCCACCCTGAGGAACATGTCTCTAAAGGGAAATAAAAGAGAAAGAAACGGACAAAATATTAGTGAGTTTGAACATATTGAAAAGAGATTTTTGTGTGTGTGTCTAGCAGAGAGTTGAAATTAATTAACAAAAGTACTTAAAGTTCAGCTTTCAACAACAACAAAAAGTAGTGACTAAATCTTTGAGAGGAAAAAGTGCTGATAGCATACTTTATGACTTAACTGGGAATACAACTTAAGTAGTTATAATTATGTGATCACGGAGACTCAGTTTAATCCAAAAGGATGATTTAACTATTCGGGAGGATGAAAGTTGGTAGAAGGACTTGTATGGGAGTTAAAGTTCCTTTTTTTTAAAAGAGAGAATTTTTTATTTTATTTTAATGATTTTTTAGAGAGAGGAAGGGAGAGGGATAGAAAGTTAGAAACATCGATGAGAGAGAAACATTGATCAGCTGCCTCCTGCACACCCCTTACTGGGAATGTGCCCACAACCAAGGTACATGCCCTTGACTGGAATCGAACCTGGGACCCCTCAGTCTGCAGGCCGACGCTCTATCCACTGAGCCAAACCAGTTAAGGCACAAAAGAGAGAATTTAATAGGTAGTATATAAGACGGAAAACACACAAATAGCTTTGTAATCATGTTATTTGAAACTCTTGAAGTACAGAACAAAATAGCTAAAAGAAGTGATAATAAATCCAAACAAAAAAAGAGTAGAAAGAGAATATGTGAAGCAATTCTTCCTTCAGACAAAAACAGGTAATATTTGACTTTAGAAATTATGTGCCTATATTATTTTTAAAGTACGTTTTAAAAACAAAGATAAAAGCAATTGCTAGGCTTTTATTGGGCACACTTTCTTTTACTGGAATATTTTGTGTGACCCCAAATTTGTAATTTAAACATTCCAACAACCTATGTTTCAACTATTAAAAACTTCACTTTGGGAAACAGCTTCTATTTTAGAAGGGCAAGTATGATAGCCAATAAACTGGATCATCCTTAAAAGCAGTCAAGAGCCCTAAACAGTTTGGCTCATTGGATAGAGCGTCAGCCTGCGGACTGAAGGGTCCCAGGTTCGATTCTAATCAAGGGCATGTACCTTGGTTGTGGGCATATCCCCAGTAGGGGGTGTGCAGGAGGCAGCTGATCAATGTTTCTCTCTCATCAATGTTTCTAATTTTCTATCCTTCTCCCTTCCTCTCTATAAAAAATCAATAAAATATATATTTTTTAAAAAAGCAGTCAAGAAACCTGCCAGAGAAAAACTGCTGTCAGTCAAACCCTGAAGCTCATACTACTTCCTTGGCCAGCTCTAATTTTCTCCTCTTTTTTTTTTTTTAACCACACCCTGGGAATTTAGTACAACTTGTTCCCTCACTGCCACCACCCACTTCTCCACGTATGTCCCACCAACACCCACTACTGCTGTGAGACATAGAAACCTTTCCAGCTTCTTGTCTCCCTGCTGTCTGTGGATTGTGCAAGCAAACCCCTTTTGGCTTGTTATGGGATTTTTATATCTCCCTTCTACAGGGAGTGACAAAAATAACAAATGTCAGGCAATGACTGGGCTCTAAGCATCTCGCAGAGTAAGTTCCAGCCCATGTTATCTTGGTGTTCATTAAACAGTAACAAAACTAGGCTTGTTCTCCTACCACTTCCCAAGTTCACATTCTGAGAAGGTCCTAAGGCTGCCTTCCCTGAAAACTCTTCAGTAAATTTGTGTTATTCTCAGTTTTATCATGAAATGAATGAACTCTTACCATTTAACACCTATTAAGTTATTCATGTGCTTCCAAGCACACTGATCCCCTGACTGTCACTAAAACACATCAGACACCCTCCCACTACAGGGTCCTCTCTACCTGGACCACTCCTCTCATGGATGTCCACTTGGCACAAAATCTCACTTCCTTCAGATCTTTTTCCAACCTTCCTCTTGTGCATGAGGTCTTTCCTGACTACTCTATTTAAAATTGCAACTCTCTCTGAGCACGCCTTAGACCCCACTCTGCCTCACATGTCCCCATAACACTTCCTGCCATTTAAAATACTATATTTCAATTATTTGTTTATAGCCTGGCTTTCCCTTCTAAAAGGAAAACTCATAACAACAGGAAATTTTGTGTTTTGTATCCCAAGTGCCTAGAACAATTTCTGGCATATAAATTCAGTAAATATTTTTTGAATGAGTGAAATAATATCAATTAACAATAGATCTTAAGGCCAGGTCCAGTGAATAGTGTCACTTTTTGAGTATTTTCAACAAATAAGACTATAAATGTGAGAAATGCCTTAGATTAATTCAAAATATGAATACTTTTAATCTCAGGTCCAAATATTGAGGGTATTTGCCCATATTTACAAGAGGGTAAAGGCCCATATTTATTGGGTGACACCATTGAAAGTAGAGGACATATTTGAATGTAAAAATATAGTCTCATGTTGCCTCAAAGAGTAATATGATTCATTGCAAACAACAAGTCTTAGAAGTGGAAGGTGAGGAGTGAGGTAGAAGCCAAGTAGCTGGCACCAGATTCCAGGTAGTTCTCTCAGCCATGTGCAATGTCTGCAGTATTTAACATGGAGTGATTTGGTCAATTTTGTGTTTTACAAGGAAATCTCCTTTCTGGAAGGGGGAGGGGGCGGTGGTGAATTGGGAAGGTTTGGAACATTTACTAGGCCAATCAGGTGATCATCATAGTCTAGCTGTAAGATGACCTGAACTGAGACATTGATAGTGGGATAGAGAGGAGGGTACTGAGACCTAAGTGTTCAGCAAGTCAAATCCTCAGGTATTTCTGGTGGGATTTAAAAATGACACACTGACTATGAAAAACTGTCCAGCAGTTCTTCACAATGTTAAGCTTAGCACTACTCTATGACCCAGAAATTCCACTCCTGGGCATCCACCCAATGGAATTAAAGCATATGTCCACACAAAAACTGGTACATGAATGTTCACCATAATAGCCCTGAAGTGGAAACTGCCCAAATGCCTATCAACTGATGAGTGGATAAAACAACTGGGAAATATCTATACATTGGAATAGTATTTGGCCATGAAAAGGAATAAAGTACTAATACATGCTTGATACATTTTGCTAAGTAAAAGAAGTCAGCTACAAAAGATGACATATTGTATGATTTCATTTACATAAAATATATAGAATAGGCAAATCCATAGAGTCATAAAATAGATTAATGGTTCCCAGTCACTAGGGGGAAGAAGTATAGGAAGTAACTGCTTATGGATATGGAATTTCCTTTTGGGGAAATAAAAGTGTTCTGGATAGAGCATGGTGATGTTGTTCAACTCTACAAATACACTAAAAGCTACTGAATTGTACACTTTAAAGGGGTGATTTTATAGCATATAAATTATATCTCAATAAAGTTGTTTAAAAGGTACAGACTTTGGGAGCATATTAAATGTGGAGAATGAAAGCCAGGGTGGAGTAAAAGAAACTTGAGCCTTTCAGTTTTTATAACTGATTATTAAAGGATGATGCTTTTTTTCCCAAAGAAACTTTAGGAATAAAATGGGGATAGAAGGGAGATGCCAAGAAACAAATAGACAACTGGATGAAGAATGCCCGTGGGAAGCAAATCTGTGAATGCAGGGAACAGGGGAACCTCCTTTGTTTTGTTAAAATAATTTTAAAAGTTAGTTCAAGAGGGGTATAAATGATGCAAAGAGTACACTGCTCTTTAAAAATATCATCAAATGAGTCAAATTTGATTAAGAAGACAAGTACAAATTGTCCAACCAAGAAATATAAAAATAGAGTAACAAAAAATGTCACTTAGCAGAAACAGGTTTGAAATGGTACCACTTCAGCACAGAGAATTATTTGGCCCATGGAACTCAGTTTATATTTTTTGATATTCCACTGAATAAACTGGATTGCCAAAATTAAAAAAAATGAGTTAAGTAAAATTTGATCTTTGAAGACTTTATGGGTTAGAGACCTGGAAGAAATATACTGACAAAAACATACAAATCTTATGTATTTGGTGTCGATACTATCAACTCTGGAACCTGATAAAAGTACAGGTACTTTGTATAAAATTGACATCAAGGTCCATGGTTGCCTCTACTGCCTGTTCCTAACTCAGCTCACTGCTATTTTTCTTTGTATTTTTTGTTTCCCTTTTTTTGATTTTGCTATTATAGTTGACAATCAATATTATATTAGTTTCAGATATATGACACGGTGGTTAGACATTTATGTAACTTACAAAATGATTTCCCATTGATTCTAGTACCCACCTGGCACTATACATGGTTATTACAATATTACTGACAGTAGTTCACTGCTATTTGTATCTCTGCAGGGATGGAGCAAAGAGGTTTGAGCTCAGCCTCTCTCCAGTTCTGGACTCTGAAGCCAATCCCTCCTTCATATTCAGATGGTGATTTTGAGTGCCAGTATTGCCCCTCAATTCCTTATAGCACAGGATTATTTGTGTCAGAAGTTGGAGATGACATTCCTATCTGGGGGCAAGAAATTGTGCCTCCTTCCACTGAAGTGAACTGTGTCATGCACTACATCTCAATCCATATGAGAGAATTCCAGATGACTTCAAACCATTGCTCTATGTACTGAAGACCTATTTTAAAGCAATATTAGCAGTTGTTACTGCTTAGGTATCCACTGTGTATGATGTAGAACATAAAACTGAACTTCAGTTACTCAACCTGTGCAAGCCACATGGCTGGTGAGAAGTACAATCAGAATTGGACACAGAGACACTCATAATGAAATCATACTATTTTCACTGCATCAAGCTGTTTCTACACTGGGAATTCCCTTCAGTAATAATAAACATCTTGGGTTCCCCAGCATATTTTTACCAGAACATTATACCAAAATAGTACTCTTATTCTACTAGAAAACCCACAGTGCTCCATGCTGCCCAGAAACACACTATTAGGCCCACAGCCCATTAACACTGCTGCCTCTAAGCACTGTAGTACCCAGACCATCTAAAACAGAATTCCATCCAGAGATGGATCTCATCCATCTTTAGAGAAATAGTTTTCTTTTCTTTCCCAGCAGCCCTGCAACAGCCCAGTCTCGCATGTCTAACACCCTTGATGTTTGGCAAATGGCTGGTAGAGGCAAATTCATGTCTCACTTAGGGATTATTTCACTCGGAAGCATTTGAACTCAACTTTGTGACTTCAGGAGACATGGAACACAAAGAAGATAACTTGAAGCAACACCTGATTAACGCTGAATAATTCAGAATTAGTTAAAGTGTATTTTAAGCAGAATGTCTAAGCTAACACATTCAGAATATGAGCCTTATGATTACTCAGGGGGAAAAAATAGGAGTTTTTAAGTTCAAACAGATTTAGAATCAGCATTTGAATTGTAGCAACACTTCACAGTCTTCTCACTTCCTTTGTCTCCCACAGATGTATTTCCTCCCAAATCCTTATATTTTAATGTTTCTTTATGATAGTACTTATTTTAAGCTATTCTATCAAGTAATCGCTTCTCATTTCTTCACATCAACAGAGAGGTGTGTGTAGCACAAACCTACAGAGTTAAGGGTGGAACCAGAAGCAGAGTGAGTGGCCATTTCTAGTAACAGGAGGTCGTGCAAACGAAATGCAGTTCTAGAAATGTGAGTGGAAGACTCGGAAAGCAACAGGGTGATGTCACCCAATAAAAGTCGGGGCCCCATGAAGCCTGTCTCTGAAAGGCTTTACATACAAGAGCTACCATCACACAAGTAATATTAATAAAGGTGACGACGTATTTTAGAGGTCAAAATGAGGTTCACAGTTGTGAGTATGGGAACTTGAGTTTATTCTTACAGTATTACTTATTAATTGTGTATTATTTTCCATACAAACAACTGTAAACCTACTTTTGCCCTACCCTATATATAAATATATATTTATAAATGTATATACTTTAAGAATGTTTTTATTGATTTTAGAGAGAGAGGAATGGAGAAGGATAGAGAGATAGAAGTGATGAGAGAGAAATGTCCATTCAGTTGCCTCCTGCACACCCCCTACTGAATCAAGCCCCCAACCTCGGCATGCCCTGCCCAGGAATCAAACCCATGACCTCTTGGTTTATGGGTTGACACTCAACTACTGAACTACACCAGCCAGGCTACATATTTACTTTTTTAAAAATAATGACAAAGGGGACTAATTTGTAATCCATAACAATACTAAGATACTGTCCGCTTTTCCACATTATTTTTCATTCTAGAATCCTCTCATCTCTTTCAACTGTACAAACACCCCGATTTCTCCCACTGTTAATTTTTAACTCCCCTCCCAATACCCAAAGTGTTTGTCAAATGGTGCTTGCTCTTTATTTTATTTCACTTCCCTCTCACTTTCTAATCCTCTGTTTCTCCCCTTTTCCTATTGTCCTCCACTTGCATCACTTGTCTATTGCAGAAAACACCTGTGATTCCTTGAGGCCTGGGTATAAAGTTCTTACTCCGTGGGAGCTGCCAAGGCTTGAGATGCCTGATACTGTGGGTAGGTCTGCTTTATCCTTTCTATCTAATGGGCAGGGCTTTGTCTGCATAGAATCAATAACTCAGGTGCTTCCCATAAAACATTACAGAGTGCCCACTTATGCTGTATAGAAATGAAGTTCAAAGTCGCTTCATTCATGTGATTGCCTGAATTCATAGCTCATTTATCTGATTTGAAGCAGAGTGGGACCTTGAGTGAGAAATGTACCTGAATATGCTTATAGAAGCTGAAGCTTTTCCTACATTTTCTGGTAACCCAACTTAGCCAAACCTCATATGAAAAAACTCAGTAATGAGGTGAATTGAGACTGAAACCACACATTTTACCTGTTATGAGCTCATAATCTTCCAATCTGTTAAAATATTAATAAATCCATTAAAATATCTCACATATGTTAAAATAATATTATAGAAGCTGATGAATATGACTAGGAACTTACTTTGCAACTGTGGTCAGGCCCTGAGGCAAGTAGGGTAAAATCAGTATTGGTGAACAGATGAACCATCTGTTAGTTGTGCAGACTTGGGCAATTAATTTCTCTGAGTATTCATTTCTTTAACTTTAAAATGAGGAATTAGATAATCTGGTCTTTTTAGCTCTCACATTTTATGACTTTAAGTTATCTAAATTGTTTTCATCTCTTATTTTCATGTCATCTTTGATAAACTTCTAAAGTTTTCCTAATTCTTTTTCTCTATATTTTGATTTTAAGAGACAAAGAGAATCAAATCTACATTTATTATGCCAGAGAGACCCACAGGCAACTCTGAGATCAATATTATTATTTCAAATGACTAACAAGTGCTGATTTCTCTTACTATTTTTCTGGACTATTTCTAGCTTTTTATATTTCCAATACAATTTAATTATGAAGCACCTGACATTTTCTAAACCTTTGAAGGTTATCTTTTCTGTCTGTGTTTGTCTTTGAGAGTTATTTTTGTTTTCATTAGGTGTTCATGTGACTCATTTAAAGGCTTGTTGTTGGCATTACCAACATCTTAACTTTGTATGTTTATGAGGCCTCTTTCAAAACATTTGACCATATCATCTCTAGACTGATAGATGTGGTTGCTAAAATGCTGAAATTCTAAAAATAAACCTTAGTAAGATTTATAATACAATTATGTAACCCAAAAAGTGAGACTTCTAATGTGCCTCACTATACTGTATTAATAGATTGTACTGTATTAATAGATTAATATGTGAAATTACTGACACTGCTCTCCTCTCAACCCTCTCTGATGTGGAGAAAAGTTGATGAAAAGTTGTCTCTCACAGTTGACCAAAGAGAAGCAACAACATTATGCACTTCATTTGTTAACCAATTTTTTAAAAAGAATTATTAATTTTCCCTTCATAGTAGCAAAATAAAGAATTTCTTGACTCTCTAGTCACATGGATTGGATCAGAGTGAACCATATATTCATGCTTGTTGTGGTCTGACAAGTAATTCCACTTACACAAAATCTTGCTTTATATTAGACATTAGAATTCAACCAGGTGCCAGAAAAATAGAAAGGATATTTTAAGGCTATGGGGGGGGGGGGTCTTAGCCAATTTGCAAAATGGGTTTTGATGCTCTCCTATTTATGGGACCCTATTTTTTTTTTTTTTGGTCTTCAGCACTCTTCCATGATATAGAAATGACATTGGCTGCCTGTAGTATATTTCCAAAATGACCTCAAAGTCTGTCCTTGCCTCTATCCTTACCCTTTGTGATGTGACTTTGCAGCTCTTTCCATCTAGTGGTGGACTCTATTCCTTCAATCCTTGAACCTTGGCTGACCCGTGACTCACTTTTGCCAAAGGAATGTTCTGGAAGCAACATTGTTCCAGTGCTCAGTCTAGAACCAAATATAGGTTTTATGCTTCCACTTGTTCTTGGACTACTGTGTGCCTCATTTGAAAACACTTGGGCTAGCCTGCTCTAGGATGAGTATTCCTATGGAGAATTTAGCCCAGTTGTTCCAGCCAAGGCCCCAGAAATGTGACCTAAAGCAGCAGAAAATGTCCACAACTAGACTAGACCAGAAGAATCACCCAGATGAATTCAATGTACTTTGTCACCCATAGAAATATGACCTCAGCTAATGGTTGTTTTTTCATGCTTATAAGTGTCACACTTATAGGTGTCACACTGAGATCTTCTCCCAAAGTTTATTTCATCTATAGCTTCCCATTATACAAATTTTTAGTTCATATTCTTTGACAACACTAACTCTCTGAATAGGTTAAAAACCAAACAAACAAACAAAAAATTTAAGCAGGTAAACTAAATTCCTGTAAGATGTTAATGACTCTCTTAGAGACAAGTGCATTTAAAAGTGGAACTTGCTCAAATTAATCTTCATTGTTAGAATTTAGGGATGGTACCTAGATCATTCCTTCTTCATTAAAATACTTCTAGGACAGTGATAAGTGAGAAATAGAAGGTATTGGCATCTCTGCCATCTTAGTTCTTATTTCCCTTCATATTTACCTTCTCTTTAGAGAAAGTAAAGGATTTTTACCTCCTATGACCTCTTTCACACTTTTTGAAGCTAAAGCATCCTCTCTAATCAGTGCATTAGTTTTTAATGAAACAAGTCTTAAGTTTTTTATTGAAAAAGAGTAATATGTTCTCAACCATGAAAAGTTAACTGACACCGATTCCTTTTGCAAACTTCATCAAGCACTTACTTTAAGCTATGTATTGTTCTAAACTCATATATATTGACTAGGTTCATTGTTACAGCAATATTATGCAGGACATAATATTATTTTTATGTTTTGTAAATGAGTAAACTGAGGCACAGAAAAATCTAGGTAACTTGCCTAAGGTTACACAGGCCTCAGAGTGCAAATTTCATCCCCAGGTTTCTGCTGAGTACCGTAAGGGAATACCCAGCAGCATACTAAGCAACGATCACAGCTGTTGACAGCCTATATTTATGAACTTTGAGTTTTTTAATATATAGTAAAAAGTTTCAGAAAGGCACAATTAATATATTTGGGATATAACCAATATTTGGTACATAACCTTATTTTATAAAACAAAGACATGTATATAATCTTGGACATAGGTACCTCTCTCTTAATATTTATATATCCTTTAATAAAAACAGTTTTGTGTGACCTATATAGTTTCTAGAGCCATTCTCTATCTAACTTAGGGCTCGATCATACCTTGAATCGATAAGAGATTAATACATCTTTGCTGTGTGTATCTTGGAGGGTTGATGGGATGATTTTGCATAGAGTTCTCAAGAACAGAGAAATATACTGTTATATTTCAACACATCTTATTCTTCATACTATTTTTATCCCTGAAATTGAGCAGCAGGCAGATAATGAACTATCCCAAAATGATGAAACTCAATCATATATTTTAGACAATGCATCGGTCATTCTGTAATGTTTAATGGGCAATTTAAATGCAGAGTTTGCCATAGAAGGAAACCTTCTCTGCCTCTATGAAAGCAAAGACATTTACCAGTAAAATGGACCTTTTATGCAAGAACTGTAAGGCAGAGATTCACCACTGTTGCAACATCATAACATTCCTCATGAGAAAAATTATATTCAGCTAATCGGTGGCACTTACAGCCTATGCAGCATCTGCGCTTGAATTATTAAGCATCACTAATGTTCTAGAATCCCCCCAGAAATTCAGGAACCAGGATGTCTTACAGGCTCTGAGTGATGATTCATCTTAGACAAAATGACAGAGACACAGAAGGCAAAAACCTGGTCTCATTGTACCTGTTCTGAGTCCTGCTGCTGGAGTGATCTGTCTGATAGCAACATCTGGGTTAAAAGTGACATCCATCACAAAGATTTGCAGAAACTGAAGGCCTTGGCAAATGTCACCCACATTTTCTTGTCAGCAGAGTTTTGGGGAATTTGGAACATGTTCTAAGATTAAAACTAGACTCTATGTGACATTGGTATTTAGAGCTGGCCACATTATATAGCTATTGCATAACGCCACCGACTTGCTAAACACCATACCAGCCAAACCGCAGGACTGGCACTAGATAACATTGGTCTAGTTTTGCTTTAAGAGATTTAAATTTATTTTACTGATCTGTTGGTTAGAATGGAAGGGATGTGATTGAAGTCACTTCTCATTTGATACGGCCATGGGTTCTTATACATAGAATATAAAATATTCCCCTTGACTTTACTATGCTTCCAGTACCTTAGTGACCAGCTGTATTTAAAAGTAAGTACTTTGCCCGGTCAGTATGGCTCAGTGGTTGAGTGTTGACCTATGAACCTGGAGGTTGTGGTTTGATTCCTGGCATATGCCCAGGTTGCGAGCTTGATCCCCAGTGTGGGGCATGCAGGAGGCAGCCTATCAGTGATTCTCTCATCATTGATATTTCTATCTCTCCTTATCCCTCTCCCTTCCTCTCTGAAATCAATAAAAATATATTTTAAAAAAATTTTAAAGTGAGGTCCCTGGTGCCAGAATTCCTGAGTTGAATCTTGGATCTACCACTTACTAACCTGTGGGAAGAGCTCAGGAGATTTATCTCAGTGCAGTGGCAGATGCAATGGCGTGAGCACACTCCGCCTGCACAAGCCTCCTCGGCACACCAGGAAGTGGCATCGCCCGCCTGAGCAGATCCCCTAGAGCCCCTACATAGTACCCTGATCTTTCCTACTATTGGTTGCCCTATGGATGTTGTAAACTTCTGATTGGTCTGGAATGTTATATATGTTGCTGCACTCACACAATAAACTTAGATCTGCGTCACTGAACCTGATCTCCGGAGTCGGGCATGCTTCGTTAGGACTCCGTCGGCCTCACCCCCACGGGACCCCCTGCTTCACTAACTGTATGGGCTTAGGAATGAAAAGTAAGCTGTGTTTCTACCTCTTTAAGAATAAACTCAAGTTTCATGGGCCAGGCCAAGGAGCATAGCACTCATGTTCATGTCTCATTGCTAGACTTTTGTAATGACCACACTTAACTGCAAGTGAGGCCACGACATATAGTCTAGTTGTGTTTTAAGAAAGCATAAGGTTCTGTGATAAGCCAGTCTTTTTGCCTTGGTGACAAAGATGGGACTCAAACCCAGGGATTGTGACCCAAGCAATTGACCAGTACACGCTCTGTCTTCCTGTTCTCTCTTTTCCCAAAAAGCGACATGGAATCTATAAAACATCATCCGAATGCAAGTTGTTCTCCTTATCTTTAGCTCAGCTTCCACAAAGCTGAAGCTTTTGACCTCATTATGTAATATAATTTGAATTCAAAATGCTTTCCTAGAGCTGGTATCACAACAGAACAACTTTAATGATCTAATTTATAAATACTTTATCTGTTTGGCTTCTAACACTCCTTAGTATTAGATCAACATCTTTCATTCACCAACATTTACTTTTTGGATTTGTCACCTACTGGGCATTTCTATATTTTTCACATTATGTCTATTAACTCCTAAATTAATTGAGTCAACCTCATGTAAAATTCCATTTTTTAAGGCCTTTAACTGAAAGAATAGCTAACAACCAATAGTGACTGAATTTTTTATTATACATTTTAGAGGTTTGTAATTCCAGCCTGTGACATTTAGGTTTGCCCAGAATTAGATTGTCCTTCCACCGAAATTACTTTTTGGAAAGTGTTTTGGCCCCAGGCTGCATTAAGCTGTTTGAGCATGCAAAAATGTCTAAAATATCATGGGCAAATGATGTCAGAAATCCAATAAGAACACAGTATCCTGCTGTATCTAGTGCCAAATCTTCATAAATGAGATTTATACTTAACAAGACTCTGAAAGACATTTGGGTTCTTGAGGGTGAATTTTCAGTTGTCTGATTTCCCTAACTTGTCTATATTACTTTGTGGTAAGAATCAGGATTATCAGGTTATTTTGTTTTTGGTTACCATTCAACATAAAAGGAGACCCTGAGAACATTAAAATTTCTCCTCTTTCAGTGCTTGACATTTTGGAAAAGTTTATTCCATATGTCACAATATAGTATAACATTTTCCCAAGGAAGAACAAGCTTAAAACGCCATCTAAATAACAAATAAAATTGCAAACCAAGGGAGGCTTGGTTAATCCTAATCGCTGTAGTTTATGATTTTTTTAGAAAAAGAAACACTATCAGGCAGCATTCAGTTCCATTAAGAAAAGAGATGGAATCACATGAAGTTAGGGGAATTGTCTCCCACTACAAGGTAGACCAACTGTTTACCCTCAGTGGTTAGCCCCTGATGCTACAAAATGTTCACACTCCTATAGAATGGGAGGGAATCAAACCAATATTAGTTTTCTTTCCCTCATAGATTAGCCATTAGACTCCTGTCCAAACATAGAAAATTTGTCCTTAGGAATGTTGAGGGGGAAAAATCAATGTGAGAATCAAGGATAATTTTCAGATATGCCATTTTTTCATCTCCAATTGTTGCTACTTTTTAGAATTACTCAAAAGTGGTGTTGGTGGCAATCTTCTGGAAGGACCAAGATATCACACTGTCACTGTCATCTAGCCTGGAGATTCTGACATGCTCTCCCAAATTGGGCTCACCTTGCCTATTCTTATCATTGCCTTCCCATACCCTCCAACACAGTCACAGTTACTACATGTCCCTCAGGAAAATAGAAAAGAGGTAAAGACCAGTATAGGTGGCTTTCATTCTACTTGCTAATTCAGAATTTTTCATTGTTTCCCATTCAAATAATAACATTCTTCAATAGCTCATGTAAGGAAACAATATACCGTGTCTTCTCAGTCAGGTCTAATTCTTAGCAGCATCAGGTGGAATGAAAAATAAATGTGTTCATTACTTTATTTCCCTTCCTTCACTTTGTCCAGTTCCTTGCCAGGATTATCAGACAGACAGCCAGTCTATTTTCAGTAATGGCTACAGGACTATGTTACCTAAGTGCCATAAAAGTCCAGTTGAAGGGTAGCATTGATGCACAAGTACTTGTGGAAAACATTAGGAAGGAGGGCTAGAGATTGCAATATTTGGAGCAGGAGGGCATCTCAAATTCACTCTTCAAATTCGTCTCAAATCCATTCATCTTCATGGTTATTGGCCATAATCTTGAATGGATAGTCAACTGATTACTCTCAGATGAAAGTGGTGAGAAACTTTATAATGGTAGCTAAAACTAATACTTAGTCATTAAAAACACAAGCGTAACAATTTCATTTTTATATTTCACAAATGTCATTCTTGTCTTGTTTATGGAAAAGAAAGCAATTTATGTCATTATGCAAATATCACCTAGTAAAGATAATTAAGCCAAGCTCTGATTCTCTTTTATTCCAGTGTTCTATAGAACTAAAGAGATTAAAATAACAGCTCCAAATGGAAAGGTCTGATACTTTCATATTTTTTATTAAGATTCAATGATCATTTTCTGAGTGTACAACTAAATTATACTGAAAATAAGAGTGTATCAAAGTACGTTCTTTTTTATATATTTTTTTTATTGATTTTTTACAGAGAGGAAGGGAGAGAGATAGAGAGTTAGAAACATCGATGAGAGAGAAACATCGATCAGCTGCCTCCTGCACATCTCCCACTGGGGATGAGCCTGCGACCCAGGTACATGCCCTTGACCGGAATCGAACCTGGGACCCCTCAGTCCGCAGGCCAACTCTCTATCCACTGAGCCAAACTGGTTTCAGCCAAAGTACATTCTTAAAGTAGAATGGGGGAAATAGAAATCATTGGTATCTCTCTCACTCTTAGAAATGACCACCTGTGATAGATACTGTGGTAATCTACTCAGATGTCTACTTCTTGGACTATGGCTGCTGACAGCTCATGGTTTTGCTTCTCATTGGAAATTGTATTCAGCTGCCAGAAATTGCTTTGGCGAGGTTACATCATTTTGTTGGCCCAAGCCAATGACTGATTGACCAGTTGTACAAAATTCTGGCTCCACTGCCTGACTTCAGAATGACTCTGAAGTGCCTTTCCAGTCCTAAAACACCCTATGGGTTGACAGAAGCCCACAATGCAATCATGTCTCAGGTCAGCTTCTCACTCTACCCAATCCTGTTTTCCTCATTTCCATGAAGGTGTATTTGAGAGCACACCTCAATAAATTTTGTGCAGGTAGTCTCTAGGAACTCAGTGTAAGAAAACATCCTTTAACATTTATATATTTTCTCAGCGTAGTTTACAAAATCAAGATCACATTAAACATATGATTATGTATTTTTAATTTAATGTTATATTTTGAGCATTTTTTATTTTGTTGATTCCTTTTTAAGTATATGTTATCTAGTAATTACATCCTATTTCAATATATAGACGTGCCATAATTTACTTAATATCTCTTTAACTGTTCAAAATTTATGTTGTTTTCAATTTTCCCATGTTACAAATAATACTATAATGGCATAAAATAGTTTTATACATAAATTTTTGAACATTTCAACTTATACCATGAGGATACAACTCCTGAAGAGGCATTACTGAGTCCAAGAATATGAACTCTGTCAAGAATCCCATCCTATGTTGCTAAATTGCTTTCCAGAAATATTTTAAAATATATTTTAATGGATTTAAATTTCCACCACTACTTAGAATAGTATTAATCTTACTGTGCTCTTGTTAGAGTTGAATATTACTTTACTTAATTCAATGTTGGGCAGTATTCTTTAGCACCAAATGCTACTCCTGGGTTGAAGTCTAAAATTGACCTTTTCATCTGGCTTTACCTTCTTTTCTCAGACTCCAGCAAACTTGCCACCCCCACTGTTTCAGTCCTCTACTGTGGGTCCATCTCATAAAGTCTGTATATCAGGGCCATGCTAAGCAGTTCCCTTTACAATATATTAGAG
Source organism: Myotis yumanensis (assembly GCF_028538775.1). Lineage (NCBI taxonomy): Eukaryota > Metazoa > Chordata > Mammalia > Chiroptera > Vespertilionidae > Myotis > Myotis yumanensis. The sequence continues at coordinate 25,303,394 of NW_027223759.1, read as the reverse complement.
TTATTTGTGGAGACTTTGATTATTGATTTCTTAATCTTATTAATCTCTATACCTTCCCTAGAACCTAGAGTGGGCCCTTGTACATAGCAAGTGTGCAGTAAAAATGCTTTGTAAAATAATTCATTGTCAGTGGCCTTCATTAGTTTGGACACTATATAACTTGTTCACTTTGTGGCTCATAAAACCAGTTAAATCACCAAAGTATCCAATTAGGGTATTACTAGTCTTTATTATTATAGATGCAACAAAGGTAACTATAACCCATTTTGATGGGTAAGTCCTTTGATGCTAATGTATTTTGTTTTCTACTTTTGGCTCTGAGGCCAGTTGACTTTTGGTGCTTAAGTATTTAGAACAGAAGCCACAAAAATATGATTTTCTTATTTATTTATTTATTTATTTATTTAAATATATTTATTTCAGTAAATTTATTATGCTAAAGTTATGGTCTTGGACTTATAGTTTAGTAGTAATTGATATATTGCTAACATAGTTGTATAAGTATGTAGTAATATTTGTTGAACAACTAAGTAAAATCCATTTTAAGCAACTCAAATCTGCAATTTACACCTACATAAGATTAATGAATTAACTAAACTGTGGTGGCTGTGTTCTTCAGGCCACATGGAACTGCATTTTAAATAGCATAGACCAGATTCTTCCCAAATGTGTTTCTCATGCAAGCAGAAAATCTGTAAATCTGTTCTTTTTACAAGAGTGTCAAATTGCAATTTCCCACCCTCACTCAGATCGCCAGTTTCTAGGCACTTATTGAGTTCTTTGTAGAAAATTCCTGTTGGCTAAAATCAATGAAGCAATTCTAAAACTCCTATGCAATATCTTTGCTACAAAAACAATTAACTTAGGGCTGTAATGTTTCGGTGGGTAAGCAGCCCAATTTTTTTTAATCCAATACTCTGAAGGTCTAAAAGTGTTGGGTAGTAGAAATTCATTTTTAAAACCTAGTGCTGGATCTAGGGTATTTTTATTTACAAGTTTAGCAGTGGGTATATGGTAGTAAAATAAATTTATAGAGTAAGGATTTTCTACTCTCTCCAGTCCATGAGGAATGTAAAAATGTCATGGGCAATTTTGTGATAAATTTAAGATAGGTCGGCATTTAAAAGCAAAAGGGAAGTGAGAAAATTCAAGGAAAGGAATCTTAATAATTTCCTCAAAAATGACTTCTGTGAGGCTGCAAGCATCAAGATTAAATGCCTTTACTGTGAACCCTGTAAGGCTCTCTTTCTTGATTCCCATGTGAGTAGAAACACAGGCAAAGAGAGAAATGAGTTGCCTTCAATAACCAAAACAAATCAAAGTGCTACTGAGATAAAGTAGAAAATATAGACATCACCTCCATCTCAGGAATGTAAATGAATGAGATCATCCATCAAAATATTCTTGCACTTTTTAAATCTAGGCACATCAGTAAAAATCTCTCAATATCAGACACCTGCAGTTTAGTAAGATAAGGCTTAATACTTCAAACTCTTGCAATGAGAGGTGAGAGGTAAATCCAAGATTGCATTATAAATGATTATGTATTTCCTCACATTGGTGAGATTATTAAAAGATGCTTAAAATGAGACTGTGACATAATTATAAATATAAGTTGACTTGCTCTTAGAATTAGAAGAGTAGGTAAAAACTTGTACAAACACTACTACAAAGCCATATAGTATCCTGTTGGGATATACCTAAACAAGAAATGGTAGATTAAAAGATTGAGTGATTTATTAAAGTTTTGGCAATTAAGAAATAACTGCTGACTTCATATGAAGAATTTACTATGTTACTCAAATATCTTCTAAAATTACCAAACTTATTTATAACATGCTAGGTCAGAATACATGAACAAAATTATGGTTGGAGGAAATTAGTCCTAAATTTTAGGCTAAGTCACTAGAACCTGTATGACAAATTTGGTTCCAGTTGACTATCACCCATTCTAAACCTAACACATTCTGAATTTATGAACTTTTGCATTATAGGTAATTCTTTAATATCATACTGCCTTTTAAAAGTCCATTGTTTTTAAGTGTTTCAAATAGAGTAGAAAAAAAATAAATTAAAGACATTTTAGGAAAAAAATGTTTCTTCTCTCTTGACTTATCAAAATTACAAGAAGTATCCACCATTCCTCAGGAGGAGTGAATCCCCATGACATACACAGGAAACCCATAAGTTTCTTGAGAAAGGAATGATAGTAATACTAATAATAACTGCCTGCATATTATGATCCAACTACTGGACCAAGGGCTTTACCTTGTTTAATCTTCACTCACAAGGGATCCTACTTTACAAGAGAAAGAAACTAAACTGATGCCTAGAAAGCTTGTCAATCAGCTTGAGGTCACAGACCTGGTTACTTCCTTATGGATAGATACTTGTGTGGATTTTTGCATAGGAAAAATTTTGGCAGGTTAAACAACCTGCTCATTTTTTGTTCTACTTAAATGTTGGGTGGGACTCAAAAAGGGAAAAATTTAATCTCAAAGCATGGGGAGGACATGAGCATTTTATGCCTGAAATACCCTTTGGCATATCAAGACATGTTCCAGATGGCTCCAGATGGACTATCACCACATAATCTTTTAATGTGGAATAGGTTTTCCTCGCCTCATTTGTTGGAGCCACCTTAAAATCCTGGGACAGTTTTCCCTCATCCATTTCCAACAGGTCACTATTGCTGTTTCCCCAGTCTGCTATATCAGAGTGCAGCTGGTGCCTCTGCTTTCTGTGGGCCCCTGAGTCATAAAGAGTGGGTACTTAGCAACTAGAGCAGATAAGCACACCATGTTCCATCTTTAATGACATGGTTTACAATTGAATATGTACTTCCATATCATTTGTTAACATTTTAGTCTGCAAACTGATCTAAAAACAGTTTAGATTAGGGAATAGACAGGGAAATCATTTCTAATCATAGTCCATCTGACAAATGTTATGGTCTAAAATTTACCCTAAAATTTTAGTGTGAAATTTGTTCCCCTTCCTGTACTGGAAGTGACTTTTGCTGCATAATAACACATTTCAAAGGTTGGCTCAATATTTTCCTGTTCTTATTTTCTTCTCCAGGTTGAGGGAAACAAGAAATGAGTTGTTGCTAGGAAAATACTAATAGCCACCAACTGGTTCCCTGACATTTGAGCAAGCTTAGAAGTCCATCAGTAGTACATAATGAAGCAAAACTGGTTCCGATAATTTTGCAGCCACATCAATCATTGACTATTCTTGACAGATTACAAAGAGGAAAATGACTTGTAATATTCTACAATATACCTCCCGGTCTCCCACCTAGAGAACCAGAATTTCCATTTGCTTAAATGCTACTGATGTGCACTCATAGAAGAGAAACCATGAGAAAAAATGTCAATATACCTCAAAACTTCTTTTGAAAAGAAGGTTGTCTCATAACTAATAGGCAGATTGGTCAACTTTCTACATAGTTGAATAAAAATGACACACATCAGAGAGATCCTTGTCCCAAATTCTTTTCCACAGTTTTGACCACAAAGTGTACAACTTCCGTATTTCTTTTTTAAAAAATTTTCTTTATTGTTAAAAGTATTACAGATGTACCCCTTCCCCCCTCCTCCATTGGCCCTGTCTATCCCATTCCTGCCCCCTCCCCAGGCCTTCACTGCATTATTGTCTGTGTCCATGGGATATGCATATATACATATCTAATCCCATATTTATTACTTTGTATTAAGATATAAAAGTTTTTTGTTAAAATGTAAAGATCTGGTAATACCTGATGTCATGTAATGACAAATATCTAGGGAGAAAGCAAGTTTTCAAGGGAAGAAGATCCAAGACTGGTAACAGAATCTGGGAGAGATGACATAGGGAAGTGGGGATGGAGGAGGAACCAAAGATTGGTCTGAAATCAGTGGGTAACTGGGGGCAAGAAAATGGACTGAGTTAAGGTGAGAAATGAAGAGAGATGAAACAATAGAGGAAGAGACAGGCAGAGGATAAGAGTTTTGAAAGAAACATTAGACATACTGGCAACTTCAAAATTTTGCTAAGAGTTGACCTCAAGTATATACACATAAAGTTGTCAGGTTGGCAATATTTATCAAGAAGCTTACACTTGTTTATGCCTTTGGCTTAGTAATTCTATTTTAAAGATTTAAATCCAGGAAAATAATCCTAAATATAGAAAATTCACATCATTATTTATAATACCAAAAACTTGGCAGTCATTGAAGTGTACAACTATAGACTAATTATTGCGTAAACCATGTCTATATACTCAATTAAACATTGAAAATACTTTCAAAGTTATGTTTTAAAGAATATGTAACAAACATGTTCATGATATAAATTTGAGTTACATAAAAATATACACAATTTAGAGTGATTGTTATATTAAAAATGCATTAACATGTTGACTGGGCATATCAGACTGTGAATGTGTTTTGGTGATAGGTGATTCATCCCCCACTCCCACCCCACCTCTACACCATTGATTATTTCTTTTGATAATTTGTATTTTCCAAATGCTCTTTAATAAGCCAGTATTTTAAAAAATAAGCCAGTATTATTTTTGTAATGGAAACTATTTGAGTATCAGCATTACTATGATCCGAAAGCTAGACCCCTAGGCCAGCTAGGTATGTTTTCCTTTCCCCTGAAAGTTTTGGGTTTAATCAGTGACAACAACCCAAGAGAGAAGAGAGATCCTTTGGATCAAGGACATAGGATTAATTATTCTTTCCTAGCAGTCTCTAAACAAAAATTAAAAATTTACCACCAGCCTAGGAAAAAAATAATAGATTCATATCATTGTATCAGGTAAATTAGTTGTGTGCTGTCTGTCACATAAAAAAATGTAAGTAAGTTTTGGTGGAAATTATATCCAGGATTCAAAGTTTGCTTAAAAGTTACCCAGGAAGACAGGCCATGTTGTAATGGTGATGCAGAGACAGGTGAATCATCTGTCATCTTGAAAGTCCAATACCGGCCGATCTTGATAGTAAGCAGATGAGCAGTTATTGCTGCCATAATTGGATTTTGTCATAATAGGAGACAGATATAGAGATAGATCTATTTTCTTCCCTTAGAGATTTGACATTTTAAAAGATATCCCTGCCAGTGGAGAATTTGGTGAAGGCTGCTCTTTTATAGTAGAAATCTTAAAACATGTTGCATGATGATTCATGTGATGGTGCTAGCCTATTTAAATGAAGATAGGGTATTATTTTAATGCTAAAAGGAGCCTATATGTATATTCGATATTTCAGAGAAAAGCAGTTTATATTTTTAAATTCAATTTTTCTTTTCAATACTCATAGGTGGGTTGGGCCATCACTAAAACAGGGGGCAGCATGCAGAGTATAATGGACTTTTGAATTAGGCAGAGTTGGGTTTAAATCCCTATCCACTCTGCCTTGAGGAACATATTTCATATGTCTGATCCTCAATTTGTTTATCTATAAAAAGTAAATAATAGTATCAATGACTAGGCATTATTCTAAATATATTAACTTACTTAATTCTTACATTGACTCTATGAAGAATACATTCTAAATACATTAACTTATTTAATTCTTACATTGACTCTATGAAGAAAGTACTACTAGGAATAAATAAAACCACATTAGGAGGCACATTCCATAGCACATATAGATTGGCACAATAAAAATTTGGTCCTTTTCTCTTAACAAGAAGATTCACAATCCTGGCCCACAACCTACTAATACATGAATAGTGAGTGGTTGTTAAAGTGCACAGCTTTTGCTGTTTTTTATACATTTGAACAAATTGGAATAATTTTGGTTTTACTAAAAGGAGATCGTAAGACAAGGCTTTGGATGCAAGGAGTTTATATGGGGAGTGGATAAGTAATAAAAGGAAAGGGGAAAATTCATGAAAGGGTAGATTAATAAGTGAGATACTACTTTGGACATTTAGGGCTCAGTCTTACTGGGGCCCTTCTGGGAGGCTGTTTAAAAAATACCTGAACATATTTTTCTAGGAAGTGAGGGAGCTGCGGAATTTATGTCACTGCTTGAGGCTCACCCCTGGGCCATTGGATCCCCCAGCTTCTGATTTTCTCCATGTTCACTTTGACTGAGCATGGTCCTACTCCCAGGCAGCTTAGCCTGAAGAGTGAGCAGAGAGGACACTCACAGCTTCTGCTATAGTTTAACAATAACCTATGTGATAGAAAAATGTCAGGTTTACTCTGGAAGGAAAGGGTTACCGAATTTCAGTAATTCTACATTTTCTTCATTTGAATAGCTCAGATTTCTAAAAGTGTATGCCTTGCACAGACTCAACAGAAATGGCACCACATCTTTGGATTTACATGAAACATAGAGGCACAGAGAGACCATTTAACAAATTATTCTAGCTGTTCAGAACAAACAATTAAACAAATAGAACCCGTTTTTACTTGCTCCCAGGCGTGCACTCCAACCAAGGACATAGCTATGAAGTATTAGACAAGGGTGTAATCAGAAGGGAACATCAGCAGAAAGATGGGAAGGGGAGGGAGAGAAATAAACTTGCAACTTAAGACCTCAAAAGCAAACAGAATTCAGAAACCTAGAAGAACCCAGAATAGGCTCTCCTACTAGCATAACCATCAAGCAACAAAGTCACTTTCCAAGTAATGCAATGGCCTAAAGATAACAAGTATTTGGAATGAGGTAGTTGACAAAGATGAAAACAATCACCCTTGAAGTCTGACAAACCTTGTGCTGCCTCAGGGTAAATGTTGCAAGTAATTTGCCAAGATTTTTCCCAGCAGGAGAGTCAAACATAATACTCATTATGCTGACCTTCCAGCAAATTGGACATAAAGGGCAGACCCAGTGTGGGGGATTGAGAAGCAGTAAAGAGGACAATTAAGGGGAGGTATAGGTGCTGAGGAATGAATTAGCAGCCCAATTCATTCATCCGCTCTAAAAAGAGATGAAGACATCATCTTTGCTTTTAAGAAGTTCATGTTCTAGTAGGCGAGATAGGTGTATAAGTAGATAGTTTGAATCCTTTCTGATAAAAGCCACAATCCAATTAAAAAGAGGACACTTTAGTATGACAGAGAAAGAAGAGTTAATCAGGGCTATGAGAGGTTTGAGAAAGCACCCTCTTGTTGCTAATGCCTTATCAGAGATTAGAAGATTCAGCATAAATATTTAAGCTGGAGATGGGATGGATGGGTAAGCTTGGGAATAGAGAGGTTATCAAAGGTATGGTGAGATATCAAATATTCCATCCACAGGGAAAGTGAGAACAAGAGCGGGGTGTGGCAAACAAAGTTCAATAAGCCAACATGTGGTATCACATCCCAGAGATTTAAAATAAACCCATTTTTAATAACAAAATTTCTTTATTCTAAGACCTCATAGTACATTTCAAAAATTGTAAACATTGTCTAGTGAAGAAAGAAGTTTACTATTAATTTTTTTTCATATTTTATATGCTTGGTCAAGCTTCAAAGCTATGAGAATACTCATATACTAACCCTCTGTGACCAAAGGGTGTGGATTCAGAATGAGAAGGACACTTGAGGGAAACATCATTCTCTGTCTTGTGTGAACCTGGTGTGTGTGTGTGTGTGTGTGTGTGTGTGTGTGTGTGTATGGAACTTCCTATCAATTTCTCTTTCATTGAAAAACTTTCCTCTCCACACTCCCAGGACAACAAACATGTCTTTATTTAGTCAGGCCTATTGTCCTAATCAGAGTGATGTAAGTGAAGCTCTTTTTGCTGTACACGGGGGAGAGACACATTGGCCCCCTGTTTTAATAAATTGCATCATCTTATGAGTGTTAGGGTATATTCCAGTCATCTGGCTGGAGCATTGGGACCCAGAATCTTTAACCACAACCACACAGATCAAGTATTAAGGAATCAGGAAACAGCCTGCTTATACTAGGTTGAGTGCCTTCTGGTGCTATCGCCCATTACATGGGGACAACCGAATTATATCTCACTTCCCTTGGATTCTGGGTGGAGGTGGAGAGTGATCACTCACTCCTTGGCACTGAAAAACAGAGCACCCTGAGGAGCTATTGTTATACATTAGGAAGAGCTGAGATGGGTCTAGAACAGTGAGAAGGCTGACGATATTGATTTAAAGATAACATAAAACTACCAGTAATTTGATAAGCTTTAGCTCGTGGTAATTTCCCCCAAGTCAATTTAGACCTGTATTTTGGCTGCACTTTATTATTAGACTAGAGGCCCGGTGCACAAAAATTTGTGCACTCGGGGGGCGGGGGGGGGAAGAGGGGGTCCCTCAGCCCGGCCTGTGCCCTCTCGCAGTCTGGGACCCCTCGGGAGATAATGACCTGCTGGCTTAGGCCTGCTCTTGAGTGGCAGAGGGCAAGCCCAATCCCTAGGTGCAGCCCCTGGTCGGGCTCAGAGCAGGGCTGATTGGGGAGTTGGGGCGCCGCCCCCTGTCATGCACAGAGCAGGGCGGATTGGGAGGTTGCGATGCCACCCTCTGTCACGCTCAGGGTAGGGCTGATTGGGGGGTTGGGGCACCGCCCCCTGTCACACTCAAGGCAAGTTCAATGGGGAGGTTGCAGCGCCACCCCCTGTGATGCACAGAGCAGGGCCAATCAGGGGGTTGGGGCGCTGCCCCCTGTCACTCACAGAGCAGGGCCCATCAGGGGGTTGGGGCACTGCCCCCTGTCACTCACAGAGCAGGACCAATCAGGGGGTTGGGGCACTGCCCCCCCCCCCCTCATCACGCACAGAGCAGGGCCCATCAGGGGTTTGGGGAGCTCCCCCCTGTCACGCACAGAGTAGGGCCAATAGGGGAGTTAGGGCACCGCCCCCTGTCACCCACAGAGCAGGGCCAATCAGGGGGTTGGGGCGCCCCCACTGTCACACTCAGGGCAGGGCCGATGGGGAGGTTATGGCTCTACCCCGTCACACACAGAGCAGGGCCAGTGGCGGGGGGGGGGGGTTGGGGCACCACCCCCTGTCACACACAGAGCAGGGCCGATCAGGGGGTTGGGACGCCACACCCTGTCACACACAGAGCTGCAGGGCGATCAGGGGGTTTGGGCGCTGCCCCCTGTCACGCTGATCTGGTGCCAGGAGACCTCTCGGCTCCGCTGATCCCGGTGCTGGGAGGCATATTACCCTTTTACTATATAGGATAGAGGCCTGGGGGCAGGCTGGTTTGCCCTGAAGGGTGTCCTGGATCAGGGTGGGGGTCCCCACTGGGGTGCCTGGCCAGCCTGGATGAGGGGATGATGGCTGTTTGCAGCTGGTCACACACCCTTCAGGGTGGGGGTCCCCACTGGGGTGCCTGGCCAGTCTGGGTGAGGGGCTGAGGGCTGCTTTCAGGCTAGGGGTTTTGACTGAAGCTCCCAACCACTCCTTTTTTTCTTTTTTTTTTTTTCTTCTGGGCCAGCTTTAGCTCTGGCTCTAGCTCTGAGGCTTCTGCTGCTGGTTTGTTTCGGTTCTATAATCGAAACAATGTATAACTTCAGCTCTGAGATCCCAGCCGGCTATATTTGTTAGAATGTTTCAAACTGCCAGCTCAGAGTCCGGCAAGTCAGGCGGGAACGTTGGAATCTGCAGTCACTGGAGCAAGCAAGCCTCACGTTCGCTTCCAGCTGCCTGGCTGCCGGCCGCCATCTTGGCTGACAGTTAATTTGCATAAGGATACGCTGATTAGCCAATCGGAAGGGTAGCGGTCGTACGCCAATTACCATTTTTCTCTTTTATTAGTGTAGATATTGTGGTCTTGGATGCTCTAAATATGGATTTGGAGGGGAAAAATGCTTAAAAATGTAATTGTTTAAAAATTTTTTAAACATAAAAAAGCCAATAATAAGTGAAGCCAACTCCTTCCTTTTCTGGAAAATGTTCAAAAACTTGAAACACCGTATTAGTTGCTAGAATAAATGAATTCTATTATTAAAACAATAGAAGAATATACAGAGGCATTAAATTATCTTGGAGAAAAATTCAAATGCAACTGAACTCACTTGGAGACCCTATGTGGATAGAGAAGGGATGTAGAAGTCTTAAGATGTGCTTCTGAAATCTTAGTTTGTATATGAACTACCTAGAAATCTTGCTAGCTGAAGATGGTGATATAATGGGTCTTGGATAGGGCACAAGAATCTGTATTTATAACATGGTTGATTTGTAACATTTCTAACAGGCAAGTGCTATTGGAGAGGGACCACACTTCGAGTATCAAGGGTATAAGGTGAGAGCTGGTTTATGCCTCTCTACCATACACTTTCATTTGCTGTGTCATTCAGAGAATGTGACTTTGTACAGATTTGTCTATTAAACGTAAATAACTTTGACATTATTGTACTAATAGCAATCTCTGAAATATAAATAAATAAATAAATAAATAAATAAATAAATAAATAAAATCAAAAGCAGAAAATATAAGGGACTTGGCATTTGTAAGGTCTGAGATTGACTCCAAGCTCTTTAATTATTAATTGTGTGACTCTGAATAAGTCATTTAACCTTGCTGAGACTCAGTTTTCTTTGCTGCAAAATGTGTATAACAATCTCTGACTTCCTAAATCTAGGGAGGCTAATATTAACTGTGTGCTTAGTATTTCTAATTATGATAAACCTTTTAAATATATTAATTAACTTAATCTTCATAACAATCCAATAAAGTAAATACTATTAATGAAGCCTTCCTGCAGGTGTGTGGAACCCTGTAAATGTTTACAATTTGAGTGAGAGAGAATAAGTCAGAAAACCCATTTCAGAGGAAACATCCAAGGTAAAGTTTGGCCAGAATTCAATATCAGACAATTCGAATTCTTTGATCAAGGGGCAGTTTCCAGAAAGCTGGTGCCTGCATGAAATTTCAGAGTATAGGAGATAGACAAGCGATTAAGATAATTATGGCTGATTTTTTTTCTTGCTTTCATAAAAAAAAAGTAACACATTTCAAGAAACTCAAACAATCCCAATTAGGGTAAGTAAAATTAAACCCATGCTTAGTCAAGTCATAGGCAAATTACTAAAAATGAGTGACATAAAGAAAATCTTGAAGATATTAATAAGAAAAAAGACATCACAAATTTGAGAATAATGATAAGAATATAGGTGATATCTCATCAGAAACACTGATAGGTAAAAGACAATGGAACAATAGGTATAAAAAGAAAATGGCATCAACCTAGAGTTCAGTATCAAGCAAAGATATCCTTCAGAAATTAATGTCAATAGAGACATTTTCAGGTAAACAGAAACTGAGAGAATTAATTGCCAACACAAATTTACTTTAAAAGTGATGCTAAAGAAATTTAGACTGAATGGAAATAACACCAAATGGAAACTCAGATATACATAAATAAATGAAGGACACAATAAATCATATGCATGTAGAAAGAAAAAAATTTTTTTTCTTCTTAAAAGTTTTCAAAAAGAAACTGAGTATTTATTGTAAAAATTATAACATTGTGTTTGAGATTTTTAACAAATGTTTATATAAAATATTACAATTACAATTTAAATTATGGGAGAGTATATGGAATGAATTATACTACTGCAAGGTTTTGATATTTTATGTGAAATGCTACAATATTATTTCTTGGCAAAATGTGATTAATTAAGGATGTATATTTTTATTCTTGAAGCAACTACTAAATAAATAAGATAATAGTTATTGTGAAAAATTCAATAGAAAAATTAAAATTGAATACAAAAATGTATACAATTAAACAAGAACAAGTCAGAAAAAAAGAGTAATAGAAGTAAAAAAACAGATTGGACTAATTGATTTAGATTTAAATACAACAATATCAACAATTGCATTAAATATATATGTTCCACTTATAATGCAGAAATTACCAGACCAAATTAAAAAAAAGCAAGACAATATTATCATGTTAAAAATGTACTTTAATTATAAGCACACAGATAGTTTAAAACTTAACAAGTGAAAATTGGTATTTCATGCAAAGAATAGTCATTAAAAAAGGTAGAATGGTTATATTAATATGAAACAAAGTAGGCTTTAAAACAAGAATGTTATCAGAGATTAAGAGAGACATTTCAATAATAAAAGTCTAATTTACAAAAGCACACATAAATCCTAAATGTGTAAGTCCTAGTAATAGAGTTTCAAGTACAAAAAGAAAAAAAAAAGACAAACATAAAAGAAGAACTAAGTCTACAATAGTTGGGGATTTTCAATATTACTTTCTTGTAAGTGACAAACTAGGAAAAACATATCTGCAAGGATATAGGAAGAACTTATGTTATTTACTTTAATGAAGTAACTGAAACCAAACTCACCTTTGCCTTATCAACTAGAAAGCTGGACAAAATATATCAAACAACTGTTTTAAGAAAATGAACAAGAGGCAACTTGAAACTGTGATCCCAGAGAGATTTAAATGTGGTGAGATGTAACAATCATACCGCTTTCTGCCTAGAGGCAATTCTGAATCCTAATGCCAGGTGGGCTAGGTGAAGCATATTATAATGGTCTCTCTGAGTAGAAGAGAGAGAGTAGTTCGGAGTTTATGTGGTTTGAATTTGTGGGTCCGAGGCCCAAAGGAGAGAAAAACACAGAGAATGAACTATAGAAATTGGTATGGGGTTTTCCTTGAATCTGTAGCTGAATACTAAGCCACACTGGCGAAGGATGAAATACCTTCAGGACAGGTAAAGAATGCCTGGGAGCTCCAAACTAAACTATTCCTCAAATTCACCCTAATCTAGGAGCTACTGAGCTATGACTAGCTAGAGCGGAGTGTTCTCACTGATCACCACATTCAGTGGGAACACCAGGGCATCATGCCTTAGGACTAAAGCTATACTTGCCCCCAAAGTAAACACTGACCCAGAAACCACCCTAACAAAGCTAAAATCAAAACTTGAAACAATCAAGTTAGTCAGGAAGAAACTTATTCGCTGGCCACAACAAAGTTAACTAAGACCGAATCAAGACAAGGATGTCAAATGTCACCACTTCTATTCAACACTACCTTGGACATCATAGCATCTATAATAATAAAAGCGTAATATGCTAATTAGACCAGAGGTCCTTCCAGACAAAGCCGGGGCTGCGAGGGAAGCCCAGTTCCTGGGTGCCTGCCAGCAGCCGGAGGGAAGCCCGGGTCCCGGGTGCCAAAGGGAAGCTGATGCAGGCAGCCGGGGGTAGGAAGGCCTACTCTTGCACGAATTTTGTGCATCAGGCTTCTAGTATGAAATAAGTAAATAATGATTGGTGAAGTCTGTGACTTACTCTTGCACTGCAGCTCCCACTGGTTCATAGTAAGTACCAAAAAGTCATGGTATCTTCCATCTAGACACAGATGACCATGAATTCCAACCCTCTCTTCCTGTGAATGGGGAATGTCAGATGTGCCTCATCTCTTTGAGGAAACATGGATCATACATGTTAGGAAGATAATGGTTTTAAACATATTATAATGTTCTTTTCTTTTTCTGTTATGTCAGTGAGACTTTCTCCTCCTCCATCTCCATTCTTTCTGGGGCATTCATTTGCCATGGGAAGATTAGGATCAATGAAGCAGGGAAACAAAGAGAAAGAGGAGTCATTCTGCTCTTGCATACAAAGTAGAATTTTTGAGTCTGCAACAATAAAATTGTCTTAGAAGCCAGGCTTCATAAAAAAAGAAAGTAATTTTAAAATTCCTTTAGATATCATTAACATAACATGAAATTGGCCTGACAGATTAGATCACAGAGTTCCTGTGTGGAGACAAGATTGATTCTGCCATTAAGACTGCACTGTGAGGCTTCATGTTCCCAGGAAGATGAATGGCAATCGGTGAAATACTTAAGTACAGTCCATGACAGAAAGGGAGAAGAGATGAAAACCTACCTTTATGTACTGGGGAAGTGTGGGAAGAAGGAGACAGTGAGAGATGAGTTAGCATTTGCTACAGAATAAGCCATCTCAAATTTACTGCCTTAAAACAATAATTATTTAGTTCATGATTCTGTCTGTCATCTAATCTGATAGAGCTCAGTGAGGTAGTTCTAGTCTTGGCTGGACTCGCTCCTAAGTCTGTGATCAGCTACTAGGTAGTCTGGCTGGTCTACATTGTTTAAAAACTAACACTATTATGAGGCTGATAATTTAAAATAGAAGTCTCATTTTATAGCCAGCCTGGTTAGTATGTACCTGAGAGCTATCCAAGCAGGGTCTGGGGTGTCTAGCTCTTTGGTAGTCAAATTTTCATTCATTACCCTGTTTTCCATCCTGTGACTCATTGCTCCCTCAGCCTCCCTTTCCAAAAGAGTTACCTAATTCAGTGTCTGGGGTGTGAATTTTGGAATATGAGTACTCAGTCAACCAGATGACCACACTCTATTTTCGGCTTCACTCCATTTCCTGGACTTCATTTAGAAGATTCTAGTCCCTTCAATCATGGTTCCTTTGAGGATTCTACAGCATGAATCAGCCTACCTATTATTTTCATTCCCTCCTTTTCCAACAGGCAGTTGGATTTCAGCATCTCTGCTCTGCTAAATCAGTTATGACTCATCCATCTATTTTTCAACCTTCAAAATTCTGTTGACAAACTGGCCTGCTGTCATCTTTTATCCTGCTCTCTTGTCTTGTATAAAGGCACAAAATTGGATACTTTATACCCTTTTACTGTTATTGAAGGGGTTCTAGGATGGAACAAGATACTCATATGTGATCCATCTGTCTTATACACGTACAAATCTCCTTTCTTTGTTTTTTTAAAACCTCAAGTCATGTATAAATATTGCCTGCACTAAACAGTGCAAACATAATTCTACTTCTTTGGATAAAAAAGAAGCTATTTCTCCCGTTTTAAATTCCTTCAAGAAAATAACTAAGGCAATTCAACAAATCTATAAAGCTTGTGTGTTTCCAGTGGCAATTTAGATAAAGTGGTAAATGTGTCCTCCATTGGGGTCAGTTTGCAGCAACCTGGTTGCCATGGTCACCAGCTTTATAAAAATGGAGGAAATAATGAAATACTGTATCCTTCCTTCTTCTCAGCACCAGACATTTATAGTATTCAAATATTTGCAGGCATAGTGGACTTACTGAGCTTTCAAAAATATTAAAATAAGCCTGCTTCCTAAAGGGCATACCTCTGCCACTGTCAGTTAAAGGAACATAAATAAATCAAATTCTTGCTCTTGAGAATCAGGTACTAAAAAAAATAACAATTTTAGTTTTTATTCTATTTTGATAAAAATACTTAAATAAGATTTACCCCCTTAGGAGACTTTTAAGTCTACAATATAATATTCTTAATAATGGAAACAGTATTGCACAGCAGATCTCTAAACATATTCATAGTTTTAAGTGTATTTTATTGATTTTTGAAGAGAGAGAGGAAGAGAGGTAGATATAGAGATTTGTTGTTCCACCTATTTATACATTCATTGCTCTGACCAGGGATGGAACCCACAACCTTGGCATATCAGGATGATACTCTAACCAATTGAGCTACCTGGTCAGGGCTAGAATTTATTCATCTGATGTTACTGAAACTGTATCCTTAATGATTAGCAATTTTTTCATTCAAATGACTTATCAGGTACCCAATCAGCCAATCATTTTTCTCCACAGATCCTTCCTCTATATTTTAACTCAAAGAGCATAGAAAATTTTGATGTGATGATGCTTTTTCAGAGAAATGTAATAAAATTTAAATCAGAGCATATGAAAGAGAATGAATCTCAAGGTTTTAAAGAGTTTCATGCAGAAAATGTGATTCTACAGCGAGGTTCATTTTTGCTCTAGTTTTCAATTCGGGGAAGTAGTGAGGAGGTGATAAATTAGAGAACAAATTTGTGGTTGATTAAAGTTTCTCTGCTGCTTTCTGAGACAACTAGAATAACATAAATCTAAATAAACACTTCAACATATATCTTGGGCAGAAATTACATAATACATTCATAATATGGAAATCACAAGAAAAGTCATTGCTACTTTGGAGTGTGTTGGTCTCTAGATGGAGGGGATAGATGAGCTCCCCTGGGGTGGAGATTTTAACAATAATAATAATTGAACAAGTGTTATTGTTTAATCCAAAGGCTAGACAGAATTTAAAGGATCTTTGAATTGTCAGCATGTGTGCCTTTCCAAATTACTATTTAGATTTTTTTCCCAGGTCCTGGACTAGGGAAATAGACCAGCATAGAATATTTATTCATTTATTTTGCTTGTCATCTGGTACTTAAAGTGATATTGTTTTGTCATCTAGAGCCTCTCTGGAAATTTGTGCAATTAATCATTCACTCACTCAATGAGTGTCTCTTATGGAGTAATATTGGGGATCATATGGGATGGGGCTGTGGTGCTGAGGAACAGACATATACATGTACAGAGTGTCTTTGTGGTAGTTGGAGACAAGATTTACTGCTATCAAATTCTCTTCTATTATTGCAGCAATAGGATTTTATCCTATTCTTTCATCTTTGTTTTTCTTGTGGGATTTTGTTTAATTTTCTTTTTGTTGTTGTTGTTGTTGTTGTTAATCCTACATGGAGGATATTTTTCCATTGATTTTTAGGGAGAATAGAAGAGAGAGGGAAAGACAGAAAGAAACATCGATGTGTGAGAAAGACATCGATTGGTTGCCTCCTGCACGTGCTCTGACAAGGGCCAGAGATCGAGCCTGCAACCAAGATACGTGCCCCTGACCAGAATCGAACGCAGGATTCTTTGGTCCATAGGTCAATATTCTATCCACTGAGCCAAACTGGCTAGGGTTTATTCTTTTGTCTTTGTATAAAGACATAAAATGGTATACCATATTCATTACTGTTGTTGAAGGGGGTTCTGGGACTGAGTGGAGATAAGCATAAATGATCACTCTGCCCCGTATATCTTCTCTCTCCATTTTATTTAAAAGTGTATTGCCGTAGGTATTGCAATGTGGCCTAGGTTTGTTACATACCTTATATTTTGCTTTGAAAAGCTTGAAACATCTAATATGGGTATCCTTACAAAGAAATTGTCTATGGTAGGTGCTCCCTCAGTTTTCCTTGTTTAGTTCCAAATTTAGAACCTTGAATGCAGGTTCAGTCATTCAGTCTCCATATACATAAAAAAACACACACTAGAATGGAGACCCCAAATTCAGCATTGCTCAGTAATCAATCATTTAATAGCCCCTTGATTAAGTTATTTAATTCACCCTAAAAATGTAGTTATTAAAATAATTCTTACTGTATCATTGAAAGGAAAAGAGCAAAAATCTTTAAATTCCAACATTTTTCTAAAACAAAATGTCATTGCAGGGTGATGGTGTGCACATGATAAACAGGCAATAAATGGGCTTCATTGTTTTTAGATTCACACAGCAAAAACATTCTGGACCACCTTGATGTTTCTCTTTCTCAAAATGCCATTGTTTAAAATAGATCCAGAAACATGGAAGCATGGAACAGACTGACAAATCTCAGAGGGAAGGGGGGAGGGGAGAAAGAGATTAGCCAAAGATCTTGTATGCATAGACGTATAACCCGTGGACACAGACAATAGTGCAGTGAAGGCCTGGGGCCAGGGGGTGGGGGTGGGGAGTTAGGGGGGTAAGGTGGAGGGAGTCAATGAGGAAAAAAAGGGACATCTGTGATACTTTCAACAATGAAGATAATTTTTTAAGAAATGTCATTGTTTACGCTACAATTTGATCCTGTCAATATAAGTCAAACAAAAAAGATTGGTTTTGGTATTACTGTGATGTGAAGACAAAGTTAATTCCATAAAACTAATTCAGACACATATGGAATGAAATCATTCTCTCAGAACTACAGAAAAAATAAAATTCTTTAGATGAGAATCAAAACATATTCTTCCCTTTATTTTCCCCCTTTTAGATAAAGAAAAAGATAGAGAAGTATATAATAAAAATTTTACATTTTACATCATATATAAGAGAAATGTAATCAGGACTTGAAGCTGAATTAAATGCTTTTAAGACATGGTTGTGCATCAAAATAATCTGGGGAGTTTATTGAATTTATAGAATCCTGAGACTATCCCCTGGAGATTCTAATTCAGCAAGTCTGGGTGAGGCCAAGCTATCTATCTATGCATTTGACAAGTCTACTCCAATAATTCTGAAGCAGTGGGTCCACTGGGCAATATTTAAGAACCATTCCTCTCCATGGCTAACCCTTCTTGACTGTATTGTTATTGCTACTTTGTCAGGAAGCCCTTCCCTGACCATCCTGACTGAGGAGCAGTCCCCCATCACTCTCCTGTGTGGCAGTCAGGACACGCTTGGCTATGCTGTGGTGAAAAACAGCTCCAATTTTTTATTGACTCTAAACAGCAAAAGTTGTTGTTCTTACTCACATACATTTTTCAGGTAAGGTCCAGGCAACGTTTCAGCTAAGTCACCTATGTGATAGATAGCTCAGTCTCTTGTCTCATGATGCCTCCATGTCAATATGCACTTACCTGGTTGCCACATCAAAGGGAGAAAGAGCTACTAGCAATCCTTCAGTGTGTCAATCACATTACCACTTTACTCACTTTATCAGCCAGAACTAGTCACAGGGTCATGCATAATTTCAAGAGGGTGGAGAAATACAACAAACATATACTCAGAAGTACAGGAGAACCAGGTATCTATTACTAATGTTTAGCATATAATACTTAATTTTTTGCCGATTTTACTTACATTTTCTGATAATATCATTATGTATTTTTATGCTTATATGGTTCTTATCTGTTCCCATTAGAATTAAAAATTTGAGATTTTTTTTTTATCACCAGTGATAATTACTGTGCCAGGTTTATAGAAAACAAAGAAATTATTGACTGAATGAAAAGATGAAGACAGGGGGCTGTCTAGTAAGATTCAGACAGCGAGTCCTTTAAATTAACACATGCAATACATTGATGATGTATTATAGAATAGTACGCTTGAAACCTTTGTAATTTTATTAACCAATGTCACCCCAATAAATTTAATAAAATTAAAAAGAAAGTTTGTAGAACCTACAGGGTTATAGCCATGCTGCCAATATCTGTGGAAGTAAATTATTAGTTCAAAATATAAATAAATTAGCTTAGTAAAATAAAATAAAAGCAGACACAGTAACTGCTTATTCCATTAGCCTGGGAGAATTACACTATTAAGCATTTATTTAATACCTGTATTTTTTAAGGTTTACAAAATGGATTATACCAATATAAGCACACCTCAAGTTTACAGTATATGCTGGTAAATAAGATAATAAAATACTACTTTCTTTGTATCTAATGATAAACTGGAAGTAATTTTCTGCTTTATGACAGACTCAATTTTTTGTAGAGACAATTCACAGTAGGGCTCTTCTCAATAACAATCTCTCCAGGATAATGTAAAATATGATTCAATTTACACACAAGCTCTTAGGAATATATCAGCAAAGTCAACCGTGGTTGTAGTAATGCCTTAGTTCTATAGAGACTTGCAATAGGAGTGAGGAGCTTCAGTCACAGACCTTTAGAAGCCATTTTGGTTCTTCAATGTGTTTTATCTCATTTCTAATCTCCCTCTAGTGTCCAAAAAGGATAATGTCCATTGAGAGTGGTAGTGAATACTACTACCCTCATTTTGAAAGTAGCAAATGAAACATTTTGAATATGATTTGAATAAGATAGGAGAAATCTTTTACTTGTAAACTATGTGTTAAAAACAACCTAGCCCTAGCCAGTTTTGCTCAGTGGATAGAGTGTCAGCCTGCAGACTGAAGGGTCTCAGGTTCGATTCCAGTTAAGGGCACATGCCTGGGTTGTGGGCTCGATCCCCAGAATGGGGCATGTTGGAGGCAGCCCATCAATGATTCTTTCATCATTGATGTTTCTATCTCTCTCTCCCTCTCCCCTCCTCTCTGAAATCAATAAAACAATACAACAAAAAAATAACTTATCTAATATTTTTTCTTCTATTCTTTCAGTTTTATTCAGATATAATAAATTGACAAATATTGACAAATAAAATTGGAATATATTTAAAGTGGTTCATTGATATACATTAATATTGTGAAAGGATTTCCCCCCATCAAGTTAATTAACATTACCATCACCTCACATATTTATCATTTGTGTATGAGAACATTTAAGTTCTATGCTATTTTTTTTCTTTTTCTTGAAAAAAAAATTATCTGAAAGGATACATACACAGTGGCTTTTTAGCTTACTAATTCTATACAATTTATGTGCTTAGTTAGAAATTCAAAACCATGGAAAGGCAGGCACAAAACAAAGGCAGCCTCCCTTCTTTCTGCCTTCAGCCTACTCTTCTAAAGGAATTCCTATTAAAGTCTCCCGATCAAGTAGAGGAAAAGCAAACAAAATAATATGCACCTTCCTGCGTGTACATATCTATATAGAATGCTGCCTTTGCTCCTTTCACTTGCTCTCGGGAATATTTTCAAAACACCACCTAATTTTTTAACAGGGACATAGTATTTCTGATTTGTTTATGCCTAAATTTTGACAGTTACTAGTATTCTGCCATTTGGTTGCACACTAATTTATTCTTCTAGTCCCATATTAATAGAATTTTAACATAATAAATAACATTGCATTGTACATTTTTGTATATTTACTTCTGGAAAAACATTTTGGGTATATGCAAGGATAAATAGAAATTTCTGGGTCAAAGTGTATAAAGACTTATAGTTATTAAAATGTTATTAAATTCTCCACCAAAGTAGCAATACTAATTTTTTCTTATTAGATTTTTATTACTAATTTTGTTATGTTAGAAAGAAATTATCAGTAATGGAGAAATAAAGAAATACCTAGTTAATTTGAAATCTCAAGTCCAGGACTTTTATTTACAACAGATTTCATCTGAAGCTTTAATAAGAGAAGTCTCAGATTAGAGCATTTGTTTATAATTTAGGTACTATAGCCTATATAATACTGAGTGGTCTGTTGATATGATTAGATATATGATTGTCTTTATTATTGCAAGGTATGAAATTTTTAAATATTAAAAGAAGTTATTTTTAAGTTTTCAATAAATAAAGATTTGACATTAATTTAACTACCAGCATGTTTAGTGATAAGACACACAGTTTCCAAATATAATGGTTTTCTTCTTTGCATTTTACATTGAATACTAGTCAAACTAAAAGTATATTGGCCCTGACCAGTTTGGCTCAGTGGATAGAGTGTAGGCCTATGGACTGAAAGGTCCCAGGTTTGAGTCCAGTCAAGGGCATGTACCTTGGTTGCCGGGACATCCCCAGTAGGAGGTGTGTAGGAGGCAGCTGATCGAAGTTTCTCTCTCATCGATGTTTCTAATCTATCCCTCTCCCTCTCCCTTCTTCTCTTAAAAAAAAAAAGTATATTGACTAGAAGGCAATGGGTTTAACTAAATGGAAAATTTTAAAAATAAACGAATGCTAGAGTAGTGTTCCTTGATAGCCCATTTTGTGTGTGTGTGTGTGTGTGTGTGTGTGTGTGTTTCCTTTTTATTGAATTTATTGTAGTGACACCAGTTAACAAAATTTTACAGATTTCAGGTGCAAATCATCTGTACACTGAATTGTGTGTTTGCCACCCCAAGTCAAGTCTCTGTCCATCACCATTTATACCTCCTATAACCCATTTTTAAAAAATCAGTTGATTTCAGGGCCATAATGTCTTTAAAAATGGAAACCCATCTCAGGACATTTATTTCTGCGTCTGGAAGGCAAAGGGCTTGAAAAGAGAGATAGAAGAAGGATAAGGAAGGGGTGGAGGAGAAAGAGAGGGAAGAAGGAAGGGAGAAAAGAAAGGTAAGAAGGGAGGGAGAAAGGGAAAAAGGAAGGAAGGAAGGAAGGAAGAAAGGAAGGAAGGAAGAAAGGAAGGAAGGAAGGAAGGAAGGAAGGAAGGAAGGAAGGAAGGAAGGAAGGAAGGAAGGAAGGAAGGAAGGAGAGAAGAAATGGGTGCTAGTAGTTTAGACTTTGATCATTGCTCTGTTGTCTCTGAACATTTTCTCATCACCATTCTTCACCAGGAAGTTTAAATCTACTCAGGGCAGGTAGTCTTCCTAGCTTAGATTCAAGTCCCACAAGTGACCAGCCTTGATCAGCCTAGACCTAGACCCACTGTTTCTCTACTCTCTTGCCATGCGGTAAGTCTTCTTGAAACGATGCCATGTCTTCATTGTTTCTTTTCTTGCAGCCCCACCTCTCCTGCCCCTTTAAGATGTTAATAGGTTCCAGGGAAATTCTCACAGCTTTTCCATGGCCCCTGATGAAGTCAGAGCCTCTGCTCCAAATCTGCAATTGCAGATGGCATCTTCCCTCACTCTGACCCACTTAGTTGTCCACTTTCTTTTGTGTGGTTTGGGGTTATGGGTGCTTCATATGTTTAATGAGGAAACCTTTTGTCTATTCTATTCTATTCTATTCTATTCTATTCTATTCTATTCTATTCTATTCTATTCTATTCTATTCTATTCTTCTGTTTGCTTTTGGCTGAATTCAGAAAGGAGATGTGAGAAGAGGTGCCTTTATACTACTATCTAAAACTGGGATACCCTGTCATTGTTTTAGCAACCTAGGACTGTAAGGAATAAGAATCTTATACTCTATAGATCTGCACCAAAGTCATTTGTCAAAGAGAGTTGGTGTCAGAAATTTTACCATTTGTTTAATTTAAGAACTAATTTAAGAAATAAGTCCACTAGAATATGAGTTAGAGCTGAGTGTATATTATGACTCTTTTGTTAAAGTGAGTTTAGAGCCAGACCAAAATGTTCTTGTCGCTGAGTGAAAACAACCTCCTCACAATGTCCTTGACATTAAAACAGCCAATCAAAGTAAGGAAGCATCAAAGGCCATGTGCCTGCTGATAAAGCCCTGAGTAGAGACTGTAGGGGGAATGAGCTTTATTCTTTAATGATCACGAATACTCCTGATCTATGACATCTAAAAAGTGTGGCATTTTTAGCTTTCCCTCTCTCTTTAAAGTTTAAGTCAACGAAAAAGGAAGGATATACAGGGAAGCCAATCTGAAACAAGACGAGCTTGTATGAATGGCTCATGAGTCAATAGGATGTATTCAGGAAAGAAGTATTTTTTTTTCATTTCAGATAAACTACCACTTCCGTGGCATTTAACAGTGCACTGGCAACCTGAAAGCTGAATTCTACCTATCCTGTGAATACCCAGGTCATCACATTTCCTGGCATTGCTTAAAAACAAATGCATATTGCTTGACCAGTTTGGCTCAGTGGATAGAGCGTCGGCCTTCAGACTGAATGAAGGCCAAGGGCATGTACCTGGGTGGCGGGCACATCCCAAGTAGGGGGTGTGCAGGAGGCAGCTGATCGATGTTTCTCTCTCATCGACGTTTCTAACTCTCTATCCCTCTCCCTTCCTCTCTGTAAAAAAAAAAATCAATAAAAATATATTAAATATAAAAAAACACAAATGCATATTTACAACACATGCTTATATGCAACATGATCTATATCATAATTCTGCCCTTGAAATACATGTCTTATAGATGTGACTCTATACATTTAGAATTATTTTATAACGTACACTTTTCCCTATGATTTAGGATTCTTGTCATATTCTAGGCTTGAAAATGACTAGTCAAATCACTCTCCTTCTGTGGTTGTTCATTTCTTTGTATTTAAAGTGAGGTTATGATTCCCTACCATCAACTTTTGCACCCTCCACGGCTGAACTTTATAGAGAGTTATGCATGTTAACTCTGGTTAGCCATGAAAACAAAAGCACAATCACATGCTTACACAGTTAAGAGCATAAGCTGTCATGTTGCTATAGTAATACCAAGGTCTACAAACACAACTTATGTCAGCAAAACATTTTGACATGGTTATACATTACTTTGAATAATCAAGTTGACATCTGAAGGTTCTTTGATCAAAATTATTTAATAAAAAAGGTCTCATTTTTATCAGAATAGCATCAGGTCCTCCAACTGTTCAATGGACAATGATTCAAATTTTCCAATTTTCATCACATTGTGGCAAATATGAAATAGATTATGTACATCTTGTTGCCTTTGCCTAGAAAAATTTTTTTTAGTAGAACCAAGAGAGTGAAACTTTGAAGTTTGAAATGAGGCTTTCAAAGAAATCAACTTTCATCATAATTAATTTCCTGTGATATGAGATTTTTTTTTGCCAAATACATATTCTTTACTTCAAAGAGCTTACATTATATATTGGTAGGAACATGAAGTTCCGGGCATATTTAATATACCTAGAGTGATGACTACCACTTCTTGGGTATTTAGCAAATATTATTTCCTTTTCTTAGACCATTTCACCTTATTACTTGTAGTTTACATTGTTCAGATTAGAATTTTTGAATTAAATAGAAAAGAAAGTTTAGGAATTTAATGTCCTGGACATATGTTTTTGTTGATTTCCTTAGGATTAACATTTGCCTATGAATATCTTTCTAAAAGATCTATGCTAACATCTTAGTAAAAACAGTAATGTAAACTTAATTGAATTTTAAAATTAAATTGAATTTTGACTTCTCAAGCCACAGTACATCATTTCAATCTTTATGACAGTACCTTTTATAATAGAAATATGAGAGATGAGGATAAGTGTTAAGTAATGTCAGAAAACTTAAAAGCAATAAGTTTTTAAAAAATTAATATCCTATGAGTTTTTCTTTGTTCTAAAAGTTATGATGAATTAAAAATAAAGTTAGCCCAGCCTGTGTGGCTCAGTGGTTGAGCATTCACTTATGAACCAGGAGATTATTGTGCAATTCCCAGTCAGGACACATGTCTGAGTTCTGGCTCAATCCCCAGTGGATGTGCAAGAGGCAGCCAAGCAATGAT
The DNA here is from genome assembly GCF_028538775.1 of Myotis yumanensis. NCBI lineage: Eukaryota > Metazoa > Chordata > Mammalia > Chiroptera > Vespertilionidae > Myotis > Myotis yumanensis. The sequence continues at coordinate 25,278,640 of NW_027223759.1, read as the reverse complement.
TCTTTCTCATTATTGATGTTTCAATCTCTCTCTTCCTCTTCTTTTCTCTCTCTGAAATCAATAAAAACATATTAAAAATGAATTTAATAGATTGAAGACTCTAATTAATTTATTGGATTTTAGTTAATTGATTTTGACTACATCTTAAAGCAAAATATCTGTTTCATTGGTAGGCATGGCAAAAATAGTAGATAGAAAATGCCAAGTAAATCTAAAATAAATTTGTTTTTTAGTCATCAAAAATACTTAAGTATTGACTGTAGTTTCTGAAAAAGGAAACTTTGACATAAAAATAATTATGTTTATTCAGTTTATGTATTATTTTTTACTTTCTTATACCTATGGTAGCACTTATATGTAAACACAAAATGAGAATTCACTAGGACTGATCAAAGTGTCCAAATAGTATTTATAAATATCCACTAGGATTTGAAGTTAACGGCAAAATAGATCTCTAAGTTAAACACACACACGCACAGACAATACACACCCTTAAGAAGCTGAAGTATGGATGACCCAATTAACTAATTATTTTTTAAAGAGTCAATTTGTTAAGATTAGAAATATTAGCTATTTTTTTCTGTCAGAAGAATTTATATTATCTGGAAACATTTCTGGCTATGGCTAAATAAATGTTGCTAAAGATGCTGAAACACCACAGTACATTAAAGTAAATAAGCTTTAACACTCTTCTTGTAAGACATTTAGGAAAATAATAATTTACAAAATGTAATTGGAAGTTTTATTAGAATTGAGAGTGTCTTATTAAGGAGGCAGGAATGGCTTTATCAGTCAAGGTCTATTTAATTAAACAGACTCATCCATGGTCAGGAAGGATTTAAAAGTGGATATAACAGCATCTTGCCATATGTCACTTCTTTAATAATGTCAATTATCTAAACATAGATATGAACTAGAAAAATGCATTAAATTTTTTAAAATATATGTTTTTATTGATTTCAGAGAGGACGAAAGAGGTAGAGAGAGATAGAAACATCAATGCTAAGAGAGAATCATTGATTGGCTGCCTCCTGTACAACCCCCACTGGGGACTGAGCACCAAACTCAGGCATGTGCCCTGACCAGGAATTGAACCATGATCTCCTAGTTCATAGGTTGATGCTCAACTACTGAGCCATACCAGCTGGCCTAGAAAATACAGTTTTAAAATACTAAGGACAAGAAATTAAAACAGAAATCACAAAGTCCTCTCAATGAAACTCACACATCTTACTATAGAAAAATCCCCTCGGACCCTATTATTTATTTTCAATTTGAACGAAATTCTAAAAATTTTCAAATTATATACCATAGGAATTTCAGTGGTTAAATGTAATTGATTTAGAGTGGGGTTAATAATAACAACATCAAGACCACTATGACCACAATGACAATGATGATGATGATGTTTTCCATCTTTAATCTACTCAAAGTTTGCAAATTAAGCTTAGAGCACTGGTACATTACCAAGGTCACTCCATCAATATGTACTGAGCATCTACTCCATGGGAGTTACATTTCTGGCTGCCGGGATTACTTCAGTGAACAAGACAGACAAAAACCCCCGCTGTTATGGACCTTACAATTTAGAGAAAACAAAAAGTAAATAAGAATATAATAAATAAAAAAAATATTTGGTATACTGGAAGGCTGAAAGTTATATTTTTAAAAAGAAAAAGCAGAGCAAGATAAGGGGGATGGTCATGTGTGTTGGGAAGGGTTGTGATTTTAAATGGAGTATTCACGGTGGGCTTCAGGGGTAAAAGTGAAATTTGGGCACACTTGAAATTCATGAAGGAGTTGGTCACATTAAGTTAGGAAGGGAGAGATACAGTCTGAGGAAATAGCCATGGCAAACACCACATACTGAAATGTATCTTAAATATTCTATAAAAAAGAAAAAGGAAGCTTTAGCTGGCATGGATTGTGAAGAAGGTGGAGGAATGGTAGAAGTGAGGTCAAAAGGTAATGGACCGTGTCAGGGGAAGCTTTCCAGGCCATTGCAAGAACTGTGGCTTTTATTCTGAGTAAATAGGTTTGTGGGGAAAGATGAGGAGTTCAGTTTTAAGCATGTCAAATTGAGATGTTTTCAAGATACACAGTGGGAATGAAGATTGAAAACAGTATATGTGAATCTAGAATTAGACATAGAGGTCTGGACTACAATAAAAATTTGGGGATCATAAATTTGGGGGCACATTTTGTCACTCACTATGTAGTAAATTGAACAAGGATTTGTGGTGGGTGGCCATTAGTTTCTCATAATTCATAATATTTTTTTCAATTAATAAATAATTCAAATGAAGGATTTGTTAACTCTTTGGATATTAATTACCATCTCCCCCATGCCATCAGTATTTTTATTTTCCATTGAAGAAAATGAAAAACTTAACAAAACAATAGCAGGAATTATATTTGTGCTAAAACCCTACTGTTGTGCAATTAAATACACTTTCACTATGAAATTTGAATTTACTTGAACTGGCTCTTTTAATTAATGTATTTATTTTTATTGAGTTTATTGGGGTGACACTGGTTAATAAAATTATATAGGTTTCAGGTATACAATTCTCTAATACTTATCATCTGTATATTGTATTATGTGTTCATCACCCTCCATCATAATTTTATCTCCCCATACTGTCTTCTACCTCCCCTCATTACCCTTTTCCTCTGGTAATCACCATACTATTGTCTGTGTCTATGAGATTTCTTTTGTTTTTATGCTTAATCTCTTCACCTTTTTCACCCAGCCCTGCAACACCCTCCCCTCTGACAGCTGTCAATCTGTTCTCTATCTATGAACTGGCTATTTCAGAATTGTAAAGAGGTTAGGGTCGATGAGTCTGCTTGCTAGAATTCAAATTCTGATTTATAGTTTTTAATCTTAAAGCAAAATCTAAAGATGCCTGCACAGAAGCCTACTGTTTGGCTGACAGCCTGCAGGCATAGGAGTTACGTCTCTGTCCTACCTTACTTAAAGCCAGGCACTGATTGATGAATTTGCAGGAGCATCTACGAAGTACATCTTAAAGAACCACCAGGCATTGTTCAGAGTCCCCATCCTGGTGAAAGCATCTTTATTTATAGAGGAGAGCCCTGCCCTGTGGATACGTTGTGGGGAAAATCACTAGCTCGCTTATACCACACAGGCCATGGGCAACATTTATTTTTATTAAGAGGAAAGATGAAAGAAAAACATAACAGGTATTGGTAGCTGTTTTTCTCACCTCAAGAGAGACCAGTAAAAGCTTCTAAGTGCTTAGAGAGGAGATATCCTGCCAGAGCAGGCCAAAAGGAGAGAGAACATAGCACCATGTTCCCACTGGGAAGTGATTGAACCCAAGAAAGGTTAATTCCCCCCAAGATGGGAAAGGCAGCAGGAGTCTGTAATTTCTCTTTGGGTATAAGGGCCTTTGAGTCCCCTGAATGGCCATAAGAAGAGGCATTTAAGCCTGAGACTGGGATAGAAGCAGCAGAGCCACCACCATTAGATTGTACGTTAGAATGCATGTGTCATTAGCTACAGAATGCTAATCAAGGAAATCAAAGATTGACATCCATTTGGAGAGACACATTGGTTCATGAACTGGGAGACTCAACAAAGTAAACATTTCAATCCTCCCAAATTGATGTGTAGGTTTGATACAATTCTATCAAAATTCCAGGAAAAATTTTGTAGATATATACAAAGGTATTCAACATTTTATATGGAAATAAGAGAAAAATAATTTAAAAAGAATAAATCTTAGGGGATTAGATTACCTGGTTTTAGGACTTGTAAAACTATAGCCATCAGGACAGTGTATTGTTGGCAGAGGAATAGACACATAAGTCAATAGAACAGATAGAGGATCCAGAACAGATCCACCCACAAGGAAGATGTACAGATGGCAAAGTCAGTACATGAACATGTATTCAACATCATTAGCTATAAGGGAAATTTAGACCAAAACCCCAGGGAGATACCAATACACACCTGCTAGAATGGCTAAGATTAAAAATGATGAAAAAAAGTTAAATTTTAAAAAATGCTGGCAAGAAACTACATCCCTCATTGCTGCTGAGAGTATAAGTGGTGCAGCCACCTTGGAAAATAGTTTGGCAGTTTCTTAAAAAACAAAGTATGATGCCGAAATCGGTTTGGCTCAGTGGATAGAGCGTCGGCCTGCGGACTGAAAGGTCCCAGGTTCGATCCCGGTCAAGGGCATGTACCTGGGTTGCGGGCACATCCCCAGTGGGAGATGTGCAGGAGGCAGCTGATTGATGTTTCTCTCTCATTGGTGTTTCTAACTCTCTATCTCTCTCCTTTCCTCTCTGTAAAAAATCAATAAAATATATTAAAAAAAAAAAAGTATGCACTTACCATACCACCCAACAATCATACTTTTTGGTATTTATCTTAAAGAAATAAAAACTTAGATTTACACAAAAATCTGTACATAAATTTTCATAGCAACATTAAGCCAAAAACTAACAATTAGTCCAATGTTCTTCAATAAATGAATAAATAAATAAATTATGGTACTTCTATGCAACAAAATCTTACTCAGTAATAAATATGAAAAACAACTGATATACACGACACTTGGATAAATCTCAAAGATATTATATTGAGTGCAAGAAACCAGTCTCAAAGAGTTATATATTGCATGATTCCATTTGTAAAGCGTTCTCCAAGTGACAAAACTATAGTGATGGAAAAGAGATAAGTAGTTGCCAACCATTAAGGATGGGAAAACAGTGGGACTATTAAGAGGTAATGTGAGGGAGATTTTTTGTGTGTGTGTGTGTGTGTGTGTGTGTAGGGGGTAATGAAATGGTTCTATATTCTGTGTTGAAGATTACTTAAATCTATACATACAATAAACTAAACATGGGACTAAACATTTTTTTTAAAGAGTACATGTAAAATCTGGTAAAATAAGTTCTGAACCTGAGTTAGCAATTTGTAGCAACATTAATTTCCTAGTTTTAATAATATTCTACAGTTATGGTTATGTAAGATACTATCATTAAGAGGAGCTGGGTGAAAAGTATGTGAGAACTTTTTGTACTATTTTCAAACTTCCTTTAAATCTTAAAATATTTAAAAATAGAAGCTTCCTTTTTAAAAGTTCACAAAGGTGAGGAGGTATATGAGAACTCACTGTAGTTCCTGGTCAAGTTTTCTGTGATCATCAAAGTATTCTAAAAAGTAAAAGTCTATTTTGGAAAAAATAAAACAAAGGCAAAAGTAAAGCTCCATCAACAATTAAAAAGGAAGTTTATAAAGGACCTCCTTCCTCTGCAATCATAAGTGTCAATAGCAACATATTTGTCCTTTATAATTCTCCAAGAAAAGGCTCAAATTACACATGAATGTGTGTCATAGAAATAAAAGATTGTGTTTTAATACCAACTCATCCACAACAGCTGAGCATAAAACTCTTGTCAACATAGCGGGTGTTTCATATTGGAATTGCATTTTCCAGAATATCTGTTGATCCATTCAGAACATTGGCCTCTGCATGGGTTAAAGACTCAGTGATATAGTGTGTGGATTCCAAAGCTCAAATAAGCCTTAAGAAAGTATACCTTTCAAATCCATTCAGATGAAGTCCAAGAATTAGTGCAGCTATTCATGTAACCTAGAATTAGGAGATCTTAGTTATTTGTGTGCCTGTGAAATTAAAATTTATATCACCTTTAGTCAAGGATTCTTCATGATTTACAGTAACCCCTGAGAAATGGCCACAATTACAAGATTGAAGACATATCACCAATGAATAAAGTTATCTTTTAAAATATGTTCTCAGGAGAACTTTTGCCAAAGTTGTTTAGCTTTCCGTGAATCTTTCTTGATCACACTGTTCACAGGGCTACTGGTATAAGAAACTGTTTGTGAGTGCTCAGTTTGGCTTCTTTTCAGAAAGTTTTCCCTAGTTAACACAAGAGGTAATAAACGCCTCTCGTCAAATATCTAGCTAGCAAGACATATTTACAACACAATAGAAGCTGCCCATTCATTTCCCAAGGGACCTGTCAAAGCTTCTCAGATCTAAATCAGAGAAGTAAGTAAAATTCCACCCAGATCCAGCCAGTGAATCAATTCATATGAAAGCCAGAACTATAACTTCACTTGGAGAGAAAATATTGAAGAACAATTTGAGGGCATTTATTATGTGAGTTGCCCTTAAGTTCTTATGCAGACCTAAAGTTGCTATACAAATCATGCTGATGCTGAAGCTTAGTTTTAAAGAGAAACATTGTGGGAACAACTAAAAACAATACTCATATCAAGTGTCCATAGCCAATCAATACTCTGCTGGGAAGAAAGTCTTAAAACGTTTAACCTTGCCCTTGTCATTAATTGTTCCCGATAAAAATGGCAAGGAATCCAAAAATACATTTTAATGCTGTTATAACAAAAATGACATATACCATGTAAATATATTACTTGAGTAAATATATTCTCATGCATATTTAGGAAATGCATTTATTTGTAAACATTAAACAGTTCACTAAATGAAGGCATTTGATTTGGGAGAATAAGACAAATCATATAATTTCAAGAATATCTGATTTTCACTATATCATTAAAATTCTATGAATATAATTTTCTGGTCCAGTTTACTAATAGTAAGTGATTCATATAAATATCAGTATATTTATGGCTATAAATTAAGAAGCTAAATTTTAAGATTTCTTCAAAAATTGCTTTCAAATTTCTACAAACACAAGCTAGGAATTTCAATAGAAGCCAGTTTAACAACAGCTAAAATCTTACAAAACATTTTCAGTAGTTTTGTTTGAGGCTTTCTGAGTGTCCCCTTTAAGATTAAATTTTTACTGAAAGATTTTATCAAACAATGCAGAAAGTCAATACTTGTAAAATAAAGATATACTGCATTCATCCATTTCTCTGTAACTGGGACACTAAAGAGAAAAATATATTTTTATATACTTTTATATTACATGTATTCTATCTATCTACTTATCTATTTAAATATGACAATCCTAAAATCATCCAGGAAAAACATGACACATTATTTAGAGAGCAAGGAGTGTTTGAATTGAGGTCAACTTCTCATCACAAATATAATAGGAAAAAATAATAGAATTACTACTTTAAAACACTGAAAGAAAAAAATTCAACCCAGAATTCTATAGTCAAATTAGTGGAACTATACTACATGATTTCAAGACTTACTATAAAGCCTCAGTAGTCAAGGAAGTATGGTATTTACATGAAGTTATACAATTAGATTACTGGAACAAAATCAACAGTCTGAAAATAGACCCTCACATACATGATTAATTGATGTTGACAAAAGTGTCAAAGCAGTTCAATGGGGAAAGAAAAATCTCATCAACAAATGGTAATACAACTGAATATCCCTCAAGGAAAAAAAAAGAGCCTCATCCTCTACTCACACACAAAAAAATAATTCAAGATTAATCATAGACCTATAGGTAAAAGTTAAACTATAAACCTTCTAAAAGAAAATAAGAAAAAAAATCTGTAGTCTTGATGAAGGTGAGTATAGATAAACAATAAATGCACTAAACATAGAAATGAAGAAAAATTCATAAGTTGGACTTTGTCACAAGTAAAATCTCCTGCTCATCAAAAATACTAAGAATAGAAAGGCAAGACACAAATTAGAAGAAAATACTTGCAATACATGTATCTCACAAAGACCTTGTATCCAGAATGAATGTATTAAGAACTCTTACAATTCAAAAGATTGTTTTGTGAATACCTTTTACCAAATACATTATATAAATGGTTATTAAGGACATGACACAATGCTCAACATCACTTGCCATTAGAAAAGTCCATATGTAACCACAATAAATGCATCACACATATTAGAATAATAAAAATTCAAAAGATTAACAACATCAAATGTTGATGAAGATGTGGAATATCTGGAAATCTTACATATCTGGCAGAAGTGTAGATGATAAAACTATTACTGAAGAACTCTAATCTATTTCTTATGAAGCTAAACATAAATTATCCTGTGCCCCAGAATTTTCACCTCTAGGTATTTGCCCAAAAGAAATGAATATGTATGTTCACAAGAAAGCTTGTACATGCATATTAATTGTAACTTTATTATTATCCTAAACTGGAAACAACTCAAATATCCCTCAATAGATAAGTGGATAGACAAGTTTTAGTATGTTTATGTAATAGACACCTCTCAGCAATAGAACTTGCTTATATGTGAAACAACATGGATGAAATTCACAGACATTATGTTGAGCTAAAGAAATATAAAACCAACCAGTACCTATTATATAATTTCATTATTATGAAGTATTAGGACAAGTGAAAATCATCTATAGTGATAGAATTTATATTAGTGGCTCTTGAGGCAAAGGATGAGGGTGAAGAGGTAGTAATTAAGGCAAAGAGTTGTGAGCGGACTGTCTGGATTAAATAAATGGTCTATATGTTGATGTGTTGGGGGCTACATCTCAAATCTCATAAAATCTTGTACTTAAAATATTAAGGTACAATTTATTATATCTCAATGTAGTTCAACAAACCAAAAATTAATCAAATGATACTCAGTCAGCACAGTAATTGGCACATAGTGTTAATAAATAGTTATTAATTTAACTAATGCCTTGGCCTTTGCTAAAGGCTTGGGAGATAAAAAGAAGAAAAGAACCAATTTCCAACAGGAAATTCTTTCAAGTCTTTTCAGTTCTAAAAGTTTTGGGTACAAAATGTTGTCACAGATCCATGTTGTTATTCTCACAATATAGAGAATTATAGAGACCAAAAGAAAAAGAGGAGTCAGGAAAGTTGCCAGAACAACTAATCCAAATTTCATTGAGAAACACTACCAAAAGCATTAAGGATAATATTTGATTCACCCTGTATCCCCGGCACAGGTCAGCATAAGGTTTATGAATTTTAGTGAATGAATGAATGAAGGATAGTCCATACAGCTAATATTAACTTCTGATCTAGTAAAGCAAAACCTAGTTAAGCTGAATTTCCAAACCCAGTTGGGGCACGCCTCCAAGGCTTTGATCAATTTGGCTGTGCTCCTCACTGTTCTTGTCTATGACAACATACAACTGAGGGCAAGACCTGCTTTTCCTCTGGGAGGTTGTCATGGCCTATTAAATAGGGTCCCCATAGAGTATTATTATATCACATTTGTCCCTGTGACCAGCTTGTTTTCAGTAATAACTTTTCGGATTTAGAAAAGACCTCAGAGACTAATTCAACTCCTTTATTTACAGATAAAATTCTTGGCTTCAAAAAGTGACTTGCTCTGGATGACAGAGAATGTTGATTTTTTTTTTAAAAAAAATCTAATTATATTAAATTCCTAGTTTGGTATTTTTACTGGCTAAGACACTCAAGAATTAAGAAAAAATGAAAAAAGAAAAATTGGATTACCATCATTTAGAAAGAGAAAGAGGAGGGGAGCAGGGCGAAGGAAAGAAGAAAGGCAGGAGAGGGAAGGGAAAGAGAAAGCAAGCAAGTAAATTCTTCCTTGACTTGCCAAAGCCCCTTCAGAGAGAGAGAGTCAAAGACCCAAAGACAGGAATGCAATGGCCACACCAGAGTCTAGTTTTCATAGTGTTTCCTTGCTTCCAGCTGCTTTCCTTTCAGACTAGTCCAAATGCCTTTCAGTTCTGTGTGACTGTGCTAATTAATTGTTAACTTGAGCCTTCTATTAGCAATCTGCAGGGCTGGAAGCCAAAAGAGGAGTATTAAAATATTTAAAAGCCCTTAAGCCTGGGGCACAAGCTGATCAGCAGCAGGAGGCAGAAAGACTATTTCCCCGGTGCTGAGTGACTAAATTAAAGAACCTGAGTTTGCTGCACTCCTTTAGAAACCCTCCTATGACTTGTTTGCATTTTCAAAGGCTGGACATCAAAGAATCGCCATTTTAGATCATCCTGGAGAATGCCATGATTGTTTCCAAATGAGACGAAGATTCATCAGATTAAGTGAAACTTTTGGGGTGAAGTTGATTCAATGTCACTCTTTGCCCTTAGCTAAAGTATAGTTGAATCCCCAGGAAAAACCAACAAAACAGGCTTAATCAAATGTGGTCACTCTGTAACCAGTGGTGGATTACTAAATGACAATGGATAGAGCTTGATTAATTAACTAGGAATATCATCTGTCTTCCTGCCAGCTGATAAGCTATGAATCAGAGGGAATTGGGGTAGAGGGAGAGAAGCAGAAAATGATTTAGCAAAGACAGTTGATGCTCTTTGTTCTCATTGACTCACATGTTTTGAAAATTGTGTTGGGGACTAAGGGAGATATTTCAATAATATTAAAATGTTGACTTGGGTGAATCATTCTTTTCTGCATGTCATTAAGAGCCAGTGGGTGGAAATATAAAATGCGCCTCTTGCCAAAGACAAAAGACTTAGAAGAGAGAGATTAGTATGCTCCACTTGTTCTGAAATGGAAGAGAAAAAAATATATTAGAGGCCCTTAAGCAAGTATGTGCTATGTTCTCAAAAACGGTTTCTATGAGAATTTTCACCTCCCCTTCGATAATAACTCTCTAATCATGTTCTGAGTGTATTATTAAATATCCAGTGAAAGAAAGCTGGTTTATTTGTCAAGTGGAAATGGATTCCCTTTGATTTCTGTCACTGAGATAGAAGGACGCAATTTTCTTATAAAACAAATCAATCCAGTCACAGCAAGCCACAAGGAATTCTAGGACACATTTCTGAGAAAAAGTAACATCTTTATAGCATTGTATATATTAGCCTCTTGGAAATAGGTCATTAGCTCTTTACTGGTCCATGGAATAATCCATGCTTTGTCACACGATGTGTGCTGGAACTGTTTTAATTGCTTTATGAAGAGTAAGCTATTTAATTTTCATAACATCCCTATGAGGAAAGGACCACTATCATTCCCATTTCACAGAGTACAGTGAGCCTTGCTGTGGATAATAAACTTGCTCAGTTGCATAGCTAGTAAGGACTGAAATTTAGATTTGACCAGTCTTGTTACAGAAAAACCAGACAAGAACCAAACAGCGCTCTGAGAGTTTGGAGTTACACTTTATTCACCGCGGTGGGCTTAGGGAAATGAATCCAAATTCTAAGCAAAGCTATAAGCAGAACTTCCCTTTTTATAGAAGAGCCAGCCCTTTGTGCACTTGCTGGCGGCGGCCTTGAAAACTATACAATTCTATCCAATTAAAAATGCATCTGGCATGGCATTGGGTGTATCTAGTCTCTGGCCTACAAGGTGAGACAGCTAAGTTTATCTCCCCCATTATTGAAGCAGGCTAGAAAGCAAAGTTATTTTTTCCAGAATAAGAGGCCGTCCAAAGAATAGCAGAGAATTCCAAACAGTAGTTTTACAGAATAGGGGTTTTCCTTCACAGTCTGACTGACTCCAGAGCCCATGTTCTTAAGTATAATATCTTTCCATTGTCATCTTGACATGTTAGGAAAGTAGGTTGGAATGGACGATGCTCCTTGCATTGACCAAATTTGACCCCTGAATGCCGGGGTGTCTACTTATCTTTAGAATCACTCAGAGATCTGGATTACTAAGTGCTTGAGCTCATGTTTACCCTCCAGTAAAATAAGGTATAACATCTGTGCTACAGTGCTATTGAGATTAAATAGTGTGCATGCAAAGGGCCCGAAACTTAGTTTATCAAACCTTTATTGTTAGTTGTGCCCCTATTAGACGTCAGAAATACAAAGACCAGTAACACATGTCCTTGAGGACCTTGGTTTCAAAGGGATCCTTAGATCAGCATCGTCAGCTGACGATGTGGGAGGGACTTGTTAGAAACCCACAATCTCAAGCACTACCCCAGACCTACAAAATCAAAATCTGCACTTTAGCACCATTCCCAGTGATTCGTGTGCACATGAACTCTGAGAAGTACTACATGATTCACTGCCTGCCAGTTTGGTTCCCCTTTTCTCTCTAACCTCTGTGTACAATGACCTCTCAAACAGGGTTCTCTGAGAAAGTCCTCGCTTTGATTATTTCTTCCTTTTGTCACACTATGAGCATGTCAGACCATGTGTTCTGGTCTTATGTTTGGAAAAAAATGATCTCTGTATATGTTTTGCGGCTCAACATTTTCCAATTTTTCTAGGCTACAAAAATGCCTTTCATCTTAACTAATAATTTCATCCTCTGCTCCATCTGTCTTGGTCCACATTCCTGAGGGGTTGTGCTGGGGGAGGCTGGCTGCTGGATGGGGTGCCAGATCTCAAGGAGGAGTTACTAGTACACAATGCAACATTCTTTGGAGTACTTATCTCCACCTCCCAGAGCCCCTCAAGGGGGGCAAGGAAGCCTCAGATGAAATACCTGTTCATATCATTTTTAAAAAACATAGTTGACTAAGAAATCAAGAGGTAAAAAAAAAAGGGAGGGAACCCTAGAAATAGATAGGCAATGTGGAAAGGACTCCAGAAGGCACGGCTTCTTAGGAAAAGGAAATAAATTGTTTCCTGGTGGACGGTGGTATAAATAAGAACAAAATAAAAACCACAAGGTATTTCTTGAAGCTGAAATTGCCCCATGGATGGGACTACATTTGGGCTACCTTAATTAAAGAAAATATCTGAAAATTACTCTTGCTAATGAATTGCAATGTATGACAGGTCCACAGCAAATGCACCTAATCCTATTGTCCACCCATGCCACATCCCTCCTCTTGTACCTATAAAGTGCAGCTAAACATGGCAGTTTGATGTGCAAAGAGCACTGTTCTTGGAGCCAGAAGACCCTGATTCATATTCACGGCACTGTCTTCACCTGGAATTTGACTGCTAGGTCTGTGTTGTCATCTCCTAAATGTGGTAGAGTGGCATTTGATCTCCAACTTCCTTCAATTCTAAGGTTCTCAGATTTAAAGATTCCTCAGGTTGCCCCAGGCCTATGAGCCAGGAGTGTTTGCTGTGCATGAGCCACACCTTTTGTCCATGAGCCACACCTGTTGCCCATTTCTGCTCATTTCCGGTTCAGTATTCAACACACAGCACAGAACCACCACACTTCTTTGCATTTTTAGTTTGTTAAAAGACTCTAGTTCCTGTAGCAAAGAGAGAGTGAGGAAATATGTCAGGACTTTGGGGAAAAGAGAGAATTGGCATTAGGAGAAAAGAATAAGGGGAGAACAGAGGAAGCCCGGGCATTCTCAAGGAGTTTGCCCCTGATCAGGGAACAGAATTACCATTGGAAAGGAAGAGAGGGACGGAGGGAGGGAGAAAAGGTGGGAGGGAAGAAGAAAAGAAGAAAGAAAAGAGGGAGGGAGGAAGGGAGAAGGAAGGAAAGAGAGAGGAAGGAAGGAAAGTCCCAAAGTGGCAAAGAGAGGCATGGAATGCAGAGTCAGGAGCATGGCCAGCTACATACCCAGTAAAGGGAGCACCATTTTATTTCTTCTACTCTCATTTCCACCTTTACAGAAAACTTCTCCAAACCCCAAAAGAAAATGATAATAACACAAAAAAAGGAAAAAAAAAAAAAAAGAAAAAAGTTGTTAGAAGACAGTGACTCAAGTAATGATGTTGTTCCATGCAGACAAAATTGGTGTTTCATGGCTAAAGTTCTGTGTAGTGAACGGGTTCAATTTTGCTTTTGAAGAGAATGCCAACTTCCCCTCTCCTTCCCCAGAGAATTTGCTGATTTAATTTGGTATCTTGAATGGTCCTTGCTGCTACAAAAGACAGAGTTCACATTTATTTAAGAAAAGTGCTTATTTCATGTGGTTTGACACAAGAACGGTATTTTAGCTGGAAGCCCACGGCCTCCATCGATTTCAAAGAAACCTGGTGCTATTGACAGATGCTTCCTGCTGTGCTTTCCAGAAGCAAGAAATTCAACTGAACACAAGATACGCCAGCATCTATCAAAGGAGCAGGTGGCAAAGAAAGTGAAAAATGACGGGGGAAGCCAAGATCTGAGTTCCAGCCCAGGCTTAGATGGAGTTATTGTTTGATTCTCAGAAAGGCAGACTCTCTGAGCATTAGTTTTCATACAAAGAGATAAAGAAACACCAAGACTTATTTTCTCAAGAATGTTGTAAGTTCCCATCAATATCCTTAGAAATACACATTGTTTTAGTACCTTTGACTTTCTCCTTCCTGATATTCCTCATCACGTAAGAAAAAAAGACTTTCATTTCACTTTCAAAGGCTTCAACATTGCATTACCTTGATATGTCATTTCCAATTCAATTTGAAGAAAATAAAATACATTTCAATAATACAAGGAAAAATCTTACTGAATAGGAAATAGAAAGAAAAATCACTTTGAAACTTTACTTGAGAGAGATATTCAGAATTAATACAAATGTTACATTATAGAATATCAGAGAGAGAAAACTGGTTTCTTTCTTTTATATTTAACTGTAATTAGGATTTGCCCAATAGAATGTTCAATTGGCATAACCATTTTGTACATATATTGGTACTTGCAAAATCTTTAAATGTAGGTGATTTTCTTTAAATCTTAGTTTACATTAAGTTTTATTTGGAAAATGTTTTTGTTGTTGTTGTTCAGAGTAAAAGCAGCAGAAGAATATCAGACAGTAGTTTTGGAAAATTTTACAAATTTTGAATGTGGAGTTCAAATTTCTAAGGTTTCTCACCAAGTCTTATAACTAGAGTGGGAAGAATCTTAGACAACATCTTTTCTCAAATCTTTATTTCACAAAGAGAAGAATTTTAATCCATGAAGCCAAGTGGAGTGCCTTCAGTTATATGAACAATTAGTGGAAGGGTCCAAATTTGAACCCAATTTTCACTAGACCATCCAGTCTTTCTCATTCAAAGACAATCATTGCTGCTACTGAGAAAAATTGGTATTTCCATTGACAGTTCCAAGATGGTTGGTGATCATAATGTCATAGTTGATAATTGGCATCAACCAGGAGAGCATTGTAGGTTACTTTGCATTGGTCAAGGATAAAACTGAAGAAAAAATGTCTAACAATGAGAAGAGAGGAGACATCATTGACTCCGATTCTCATTGCTTTCTGTTCCTTTCCTTTCTACACTAACAATGTGGGCACTTTTACTCTGGACCTCTGATTGCCATTCCCTTGATGTAGGCAATGTCTTCTCCAGCTGGCTGCTTTTTCCCTTATCACCCAGGACTTGTTGCAACCAACTCTTTTGGAGTGAACTCTTCCAGGTCATCTTTTTGGCAAAAGTTTAATTTAGGATGACCCTAGGCAACTCTATTCTAGGGGTCTGTATCTGATGGGAGGAAATCGTGCATCTTTGGTCCACATTCAGAAGAGTAGCTCACTCCAAATACAGCCTTGTCTTTCTTCACTCGGCCAACTCCAACCAGTCTCTCATCTTTTCCATCTAAAGTGGAAACATTACTACCTGTATCCTCTGAACTCAAAGTCAAACTCTCTGAGCAGTTCTCTTGAAGCTGTCTCTCTCACTTGGCATAAGGTGAAAGGGATGCATGTCCTCCTCTCCCTGGAGTGAGGTTGCATAGCACAGCAAAAACCCCCTCTGTAAAGTCCTCATTGCAAGCTGCTTCCACCTTTTAATTCATCTGAGCTTCAGGCTTCTGGTTTATAAAATGGAAACAACCATATCATCACACCTTTAGGAATGTGAGAATCACATGAGATTAATAATGTAACAGTGCTTTGGAAATTGTAATGTGTGATACACATTTCAATAATTTCTATAACATTAATTATTTCTCATTGTAGACTCATCCAAAAATTCAATGAATTTTAAATTAAGTATAGGGTCAATATTTGCCCCCAAGCCTCTCTCCATCTCTTTATTGACTTTTTTCTTTTATTCTTCTCTGGAATTCAATTCCACTAAATGCACTAGTGGTTGAAATATAAAGATATGAACATACGTAAATAGTCTGCCATTTGCAAATCCCTGCGTAAATCTTTGATTTCAAGGTTTTCCAACCAAGCCAACAAAATTAGCATACTTACTTGGCACAGTCAAGCTCAACCTGAAACTAATCACTATTCCTTCTTTATATAACATTGATGTGCTCTGAGAATAGAAAAAAAATGTTATTAGGATTTCACATGTTACAGATGGTGTTTTCTTCACTGTTTCAAAATAATTTTCGTTTTGGATTTAAAAACTATATATAGCATTACCCAACATGGCACAATAAAGAAGAAATCTAGTAAAATGCATGTGTTTTCTCACGTGAGATAATAGGAAGGCCAAAGAAATTGAAGAGGAAAGCCAACAGTCAAATAATGCATTACTACCTTGTTTTCAAAGAAAATACAGATACATAAGAGAAGTGTGCTTTATGTTCACAGACAAACCAGTATTTATCTATACAGAGCCATTGAGATATAAATTGAGTGCCTTATGCAGCATCTTATCCACTGAGCCCCTGCAGAATAGCTTGTAGAAAGCAGCTGCTATTTATTTCTTGTTGACCATCAGAGCTACAGGACCAAAGTGGTTATCACTGTCCAGTTGGAAGAAGGACTCAATATTTTATTCCTTGTTGGGTAGTGGCTAATAAACTGGGTGCCAAACTCAGCACTCCTCAGCCCCAAGACCCCCATGCTTCCCATCAATCCACACTGCATGTTATTGCACCCTAAAAACACTCTAGATAAAGTAAGTGAAAAAAACAACAACAACAAATTATTTAAACTACAGTGTGTGGAGACCATTTGAATGTATGATCAGAAGAATATGTGATTTCCTTTTCATGGCCTAACTACACAAATACATACATTAAGTAAAATGTATAGTGACCCTGAAAATCCCTTAATGAAGTTAACAAGGTAACTTTAATGGTTTCTGTTTTAACCAGTTTTATTTCATAGTAAAATCATAAGGGAGAGACACATTGCTAAAAGAAAAACAAACTAAGAGCAGCTAAAAAAAAATAGCAGCTGTGTTTAGAACCGACAGACAATTCCTAGAAGAGCATAAATTGCTAAATAATAATAGTAATAATGGTAATAATCATAGTAATAAATGTGAGGAAAAATTGGAAATTTTAAATAAAAAGTAAACTGGTAAGTAGGAGAGCAGATAAATCTTTATTCCATGTGTTTCGTGCCCTCGCAGAACCTGCCTTTCTTATCAGGTGTATAGAAACTGGGACTTGCATTTAGCTGCTCTATATAAAACCCAAAAGGTGCAAATCATATTGTCAAACTAACATCTGATTTGAATACATATTTTGAAAGCTAAAACTATCAGCTACATTCTCTACCTGATTATATTTGTAGTTTAATTTAGAGGAAATATTTTGTCCATTTCCAGTTACCATCCCTGCAGGAAGAAAAAAAATCAGGAAAA
Organism: Myotis yumanensis; assembly: GCF_028538775.1. Classification (NCBI taxonomy): domain Eukaryota; kingdom Metazoa; phylum Chordata; class Mammalia; order Chiroptera; family Vespertilionidae; genus Myotis; species Myotis yumanensis. Next base: position 25,261,351 of record NW_027223759.1, on the reverse strand, counting down.
ATCCAATTTGTTTTGCTTCCATTTTTGTAAATGAAAACGCTACCAAGTAAAAGACAGGAGAGGATGGGAGACTCACCAATTGCTATCCAAAATCAGTTGGATTAGTGGGGATGAAATATTTCCTTTTATAAATCTGTGCAAGTCCATACTTCGCCTCATGAAGATAAAGGTTTTGTCAGTAAAAATGCAAACTTCTAAAAAAAAAAGAAAAAAAGAAAGAAAGAAAATGCAAACTTCTAATACAGGGCTAAAAATATCTATAGGTAACTTTTTTGTCACAGCAAATACCACTTCAAAAAAAGATTTCTGCCAATAAACATTTTTTTCTTCCTTTTTCAAGTTCTATACCGTGAGGAAGGTGAGAAAGGAACTAACATTTGAGTTTTTTCTTTGTTCCAGTTACTGCAACTCCTAGTTCATTCCTCATTTATAGATAAGAAAACTGAGTCTTAGGTTATATGACTTGTTCAAAGTTATATGACTCACCATCAGAAGTGCTTAAAATTGAACTAAGGTCTAGATCAGTGGTTCTCAACCTTCCTAATGCCGCGACCTTTTAATACAGTTCCTCATGTTGTGCTGACCCCCAATTTCATTGTTACAAATTGAACATAATTAAAGCATAGTGATTAATCACAAAAACAATATGTAATTATATATGTGTTTTCTGATGGTCTTAGGCAACCCCTGTGAAAGGGTCGTTCGACCCCCAAAGGGGTCTCGACCTACAGGTTGAGAACCGCTGGTCTAGATGATTCCAAACCATTTCGTATAAACCAGTCTAATAGAGTTCACAACTTTCATTGGGAGAGGTAGAGAAGCAAATGTTAGATGGATAAGGTTGAATAAGGCTGTTGGGTAGGAAGAATAAGAGCTACCTAAGGACCCATAGTTAGAGATGTCTGGACAGAAATCAGAACTCTGGACAGCTCTGGGCCGCTTTTGAAGTTCCTTTCAGACTCCACTTTTCTCTCCACCTCACTGTTTTTTGTTTTTTGTTTTTTTGTCTTTTTATACAATAATTCTCACTATTGCTTAACTTCTTCTAATATTATTTATACATACTGGTATAAATAATATTATACATATATATGCAAAATAATTGCAACATGGGAAGGCAACATGGTGTATTAGATATGGAATGAGATATTAGGCAAATCACATCACCTATTTTTCTCTCCCCTATATATAGAACAAATATTAATTAATGAAATGATAGTGTCTAGTTTTATGTCCAGCACATTGCAGTAGTTACTTAGAACAATATTACTTTCACTTCCTGCAACCATGTTCCCTTCTATGCAACAGTCAGGGCCTATTTGATTTCAAGTGATGAAAAAATAGAAAGACAGCTCAAACTAGATGAAGCGAAATAAGAAACTTCATTGGTTTATGTAACTCAAAAACCAAAAGTGAATATTTTTCTTGAGGCATAGCTCAGCCCAGGGATTCATGGCTCTGTGCTCTCCATCTCTCAAACAGAAACATTCCACCTGAGGAAGCTTTTATGGCTGCTCCAGCAGAAAAGGCAGGACTATAATTGGGATTCCTTCCATTTCTACATGCCCATGCCTTGGAGAAGTTGATGGCTAGTAGCCATTCTTTTTCTCATTATCCACCCGTGATCAACTATTTCCACCAGAAATGTTTCTTATGGTAGTTTTTATCCCTGTTCAAGAATGGGTACCACAAAGGAAGAAACGGGAGTGGGATTTCACTTTTCAAAGAAATAGAAAGGGATGCTGGGCAGATAGAAACTGACCACTTTCAGGAGTTTGATATAACTGTGACCCTTTGGAATTTGAGTTTGTTTGTTTTTTAAAGGAAACTCAGTATCTATTGACTATCTTGGATTTTTAAAAATTTACCTGTGTTGTAGTCAATAAATATCTGAAAAAGTAAATGATTTAACTGTGAAGTCCCGGAGCCCAAAAGCACACTGCAGTTTCCACGAAGCCAGGCTCCAGAGAAGGAAGATCTGAACTGGGTAGGAACAGCACAGCAGGGCTCTTATCCCTGACGTGCCATCTCTCCTTTAAGGTCAAGTCCAGGTCCTGCAAAGAGTCAAGCCCAAATGACCCCTAACCAACCAGTCTATAGCAAGTGCTCAGCAACAGCCTTCTGTAACGCAATTGCTTTCCATAATAAACTTAACACTGTGCTGTCACTTTGGCCATGTTCCATGGCAGGAGAAAGCTCATGCTAAAGCAGTCTAAGGTGAACTGGAATAATGCATAAAAAGGTTAAGCTCGGTATCTGGCATATAGTAAAGGCTCCTTACACGTTAGCTCCTTCTTCCACAAAGCTATAAGATTGTCATAATTTACTCTCAGTGAGCAGTTTGTCTTTATGACATCATGGCTAGAGCAGGCTGTGAACTGTGCCTTTGCTATCACCACCTTGAGTGTAAAGTCTCTTGCTGGTAGAGGGAGTCTTGAGAACAAAGCTCTTACTACTAATTCTTATTTTGCTGCTATACTGCATCCACTGTACCAATGACTAATCATAGCAAGAACATGTTCTTTATTTTTGAATTTTTGTCTTATTTTCTCTTTATATACTGTTTTGTATTTTTAATCTTATGCTTTACCTAAATTAGCTAAGCTCATAGAAGTGGAGAATAGAATGGTGGTTACCTGGGATTGAGGAGAGGGCAAAAATGCAGAATTTTTCAATTGGTATAAACATTCAGTCATGAGTTAAGTTTAGAGACATGAATAGGGCCTATAGTTAACACTACTGTACCGTGCACTTAAAGGCCTGGGCGGGGACGGGGGCCTAGAAGACGTCAATGGGAGAAAAAAGAAGACACATGTAATACTTTCAACAATAAAGATTAAATAAATAAAATGCAAAAAAGTTTAGAGAATAGAGATTTAATGTTAACTATCGCCTCCCCCCCTCCCCGCTCCACACACACATACAACAAAATAAGGACAACAAAAAGCCAACAACAACAAAGGCACACAAGAAAAGATTTGGAGGTCATGTATATATCTATTAACTTGGTTATGGTGATGTTTTATGGCTTTTTATATATATGTCCAAACTCTTCAAATTGCATACATTAAATATGCACAGTTTTTTTCGTATCAAATTATACCTCAATAAGAAATAAAATAAATTAAGATATCTGTTTAAAAAAGAAGAGAGTTAAGTACATAGGATTATATATAGATCCCAAGACTGAATTTCTACTTTTAAAATCCAACATTATTTTAGATATATTTTCAGGCCACAGTTTACTTCTTTTTCACCTAGTTTTATATTGGACTTGCCTTTTGGTGAGTTCCCAAAATATCTACCTGTTTCCAGGTACTCTTCTTGTGAACTCTTTTCTAGGTTCCTGATTCATTCTCAATTCCACTGTCCTCCAAATCTCAGAAATTCTGTCCAGTTCTCACCACAAATCAGTTTGTCAGCAGTGCACCTCTATCCACTGGAAACAAATGAATGTAACGCCTACAAACAGCACAGCATTAGATGTAGGAAGTTGGGAGCATTCCACACACTCTTCAATGCCCCTTTATTCCATTCAGGCTGGCTGTTGGCAGGAAGATCTGCAATGTGCTCTCCTAGCCTTCTTTAGCTATGAGGCAGGTAGTCAGCAGGTGGTCTACAGCTGTCAGCTCCTTCAGCTTCTCCTTCACTTTAGAAAGCCTTTTGCCCAAGGCCATGCTTTTCAAAACCACCTTTATCTGGCCCAATGCAGGATATTCTGATGGTCAGCACATGTCCAGAGCTCCCCATCTGCTTGTGAAGACTTCTTGGGCCTGCATCAGGGTTCAACTTCATCCTCTGCCCTTTTCTTCTCTCTTAACCTCCCCTTCTTAGATTTTTATGCCTAGTTTCTTCTCCCCTTACTCCATCTCAATGTCTGTATCCGTTGAACTCAAATGAGGCAAACCTCAGTCTTCTTAACCACCTGACCAAAACAGCATGCCTAAACAATGCCTGTAATTTCTAATAATAGATACATTTAACAAAATTTCATTATTTTTAAAAGGGCAGCCGAGTAAATCCTACAGAATTGGCATTATAGAAACTTTATCCATATTTGGCAGTATAGTGTCTGTTCTATAAGTCAATTCTAATTTTTCATTGTAGGAATCCTAAAAGATAAAGCATAAGGGATAGTACAGCTGACACTTAGTCTTTGCAAACTGCATGATATGAACAAATTAATGTTCAAACCTTGGCTGTATCTTTTTAGTGATGACTAGAATCATAGATTCATCATCATCATAATCAACATGTAATATTTCAGTCAAATGTTTTAAATGGCACAAGTGCAAAGGAATGCAAGAAATGTCTTTTGGTTACAGCACAGATATTTGTGTAAAGATCTTACTCCAGACATCACCCCAGAGCAACATATTATTTCTACTAAGAGTCAAATGTATCTTTTCCAGTTTTCAGTAGCAAATGCAGAAGTGCTTATGTTAAAGCTCAACAGTCTAACCCGTCATTAGATAATGTAAGCCAAGACCTATCACAATGAACATAACTACAGTAAAAAAAAATGATTCCAAGCAGGAAAAAAATATGGTTTTGAAGCCATCGATAGTTTATTTCAGTAAAAAAAAATTGTTAAAGCAAAGAACTCTTGAGATCACAGGCTTTGGCCACCTAAGAATTCTACAAACTTTTTAGCTTTCAAGTTGGTTTTACCATCACCATATCATTTAACCTCTGCGATTTTATTTGTTGGCTCTGATTGTGTGCCTAAATATTCATTTAATTATGTGAGCATTGTTATTAACAATAATGGAGAAATAAAACTAAACATTTGTGGGGGCCTTAAATTTGTATTTTCACAACTATTACCTTATTGGATTATTTTTGTCCTTCCTTGAAAGTCATCAAGGTCTTTCATTGCCTCAACTCAATACTTATCCAAGGAAGGGGTAGGAGTGCTGCGTAAGCTCATGTCATTTTTCTAGATCATGCTGCCCTGCATCCTTCACAGAACTTCTGCAGCACTTATTGAGGGCCCAGTTTCTTCTTTCTTTTAATTAAAGGGACACTGAGTGTCCTCACCTAGATAATCCTAAAAGAGTCAGAACTCTATCACTAGAAACAAAGACAATGCCTTATATTTCTTTTCTGCTTGTTATGGATGAGTTCATTGTGTTTGATATGGCACCCAGAACCCCTTGGCACAGATCTGGGAACTGCAGTAACAGTGTTTACAGCATTTATTGCTCTTTTCTTGGTTCTGCAGAGAGCAAGTGAGTATGCTCAGGTCTGCATGTACTCATTATAGACACCAGGCTGATGATACTTTGTAGAAACTTCTCCTTAAACTCACCCTAAAAACCAGGGTTCATCCCAACATTGAACAGTATAGAGTACTAGAGGCCCAGTGCATGAATTTGTGCATGGGTGGGGTCCCTCCGCGTGGCCTGCGGGGATTGGGCCGAAACTGGCAGTCCAACACCACCTGTCACTCCTGCCTGCCACTCCCTCTCATCCTGGCCCTGCTGTTCCTGCCATGGGTTCACACCCAATCAGTCCTCATTGGGAGAGGCTCACGCCATGGCAGTGGTGCTCACCAGCTGTGAGCCCCGCATCTGCTGCCCCTCCTGAGGGGGGTGAGAGGGCCAGGACGTGATTGGTCCTCCAGGCAGGTGGTGGGACACCCTTGCCAGCCGGGGATCTGGATCCTTCCTAACGTTCGTTCGCGCTGGTTGTCAGGAGCCATCTGGCGGCTGCTTTTATATCATTTCCTCCTTGGGGAGTCTCTCGGGAGGGGAAGCAGCCACGGTTCGACTTCCAGGAGGCCGGTGGTGCTGTCAGGATCATGCCATCAGCACCAGGTCCATTGGTGCCTGGCCTGTTCTCCAGAGATTAGACATGCAGGGCTACTGAGGGAGTGAGTGGCTGTTGCCAGGCTGGTGGGCCACTGGGATGGGTGGGTTAGCTTAGTGGCACTCCCACCTCATTCAGGATCTATAATTAGATTACATGTCTGTTTGTCTTTCAAGCCATTTAAGAGGGTAAAATGGTCATTTTCAATTCAATAAGCATTTACTTGGCACTAGTGCTTTGGCAGGCACACTGCCAAGTGCTAGTGATGCCAATCTAAGATGTTGCTCTGCCTTCAGTGAAGTCACATGCAGTGAAAGAAGACACATGCCCATCAAACCAATCTCAGCTCCATAGTTAGCAAGACTGCCAGTGCAAAGAGAGAAGTCTGAGAACTACTAAAAGTTAGTTCAAGAAGTTCAAAGGCATGTTATCACCCATGGAAAACTGTTAAACTATTTCTTTTATAAACCTAGAACTTGTTTGTCCATTTTCAAATGAATAGTTGGAGAAAGAATATCCATTTGTAGTTCTATTTGTAGCCTCCTTGACTCATGCCCTTGGGAGAACTTTCCCTTTAAACCACAAAGGTCACATATGTCCCAGGCCCCAGAGCACCTAGAGAGCAAACTGAAAGTTCAAAGTCACACCAGAGGTCATAGATACATAACATCTATCCCAGCTTCAAATTTTTATTCTTTACAACACCGACTTCCATGTAAACATTGATTGTTGTAACAATGATTGTCCCACTAGGATTAGATTTAGCAAGACAGTTTGATTCTGGAAGTAGCCAAAGGGATTCCATATATTTACTTCCTTACCCTTCCATAATGCCTGACAATTCATAATGTGTAACTCCTTCCCATGCACTGAGCTCATTCCTCTTGAGGCCTCCCACTCTCAGACACAAGTATAAGCTTTTTATTTTCTTCAACTTAAGGTGAGACCCTGGACAAAGGAAGAGTCACAGGTTCCTGGCTCAAGACAATGAAAAAAGAGAAGAATAAGAGGATCACAATAGGAAGAGTTAAGGGGCAGATTATCATCAAGGGGTAATTGGGGGAAACCAAAGGTCAACATCTCCTCATCTCATTTCTGAGGGTCTCATTTCCATCTGAATTGAAATTCTGATTTATCCACAATAAAACTTCTTCAGGCTTTGAATTAGTAAGAGCATATATTCTCATAAGTAACTGAAGTGGAAACAAAGAGATATTGATTCTAGCTTCATATCATGAAGTAGAAAAAAAATCAGTAAGAGAATCAACTACAAGATCTCTAAAATATTCATTGCTAACAGAGCAAAGGGAAGAAGCTGGGATAACCATAGCAACACTGAAACATGTAAGCCATAACTACTGCAAAATAGATAAACCAGCAGCAGCATTACAGTGGAGGCAATAAAACCATTATTTCAAATTATATACTTAGCATGAAATTCTGGTATCAATTTTTTTTAACATAGTGATTAATTTCAAAAGTAATCAGGTAGAGTATTTATTATATGATTTTTTTTCACAAAGTAAAGACTTTATCACCTATGTGGCTTAAGGAAAGACATGTAAATTAGCCACTTAGGATACATTTATTTTCTCAACTAAATAAAGAGGCTGCAATTAGAAATTGAGAACACAGTTTAATAAATTCATCTTCTCTATGTCCTTCCAGATTGGAGACTGTGGGAGAAACAAACCTTATGCAATGATTAGAATGAAGGAGAAATTGTAAACATTAAGTTGCTTTCCTGTGAATCAAGTTTTTATATTCTATGCTGAAATATGTCTTGCGCATTTCCCCATGCCTTTTAAAATATTTTATTACCTTTCATTTGCCAAAATCCTATCTCTTCCACGAAACTTTCCCCAATTCATCAACCAAACTGAAGTCTCTTCTCTCTAAAACTCATAACAAACAGAGCCCACCCAACCCAAGACAGCATTAATTACACCATACTTTGGGTTGGAGAGGCCTGCAAAAAAATGGAATGAGGGTGCTTGATTTCTTGGAGTAAAGGATTCAGAGGATAGTCCAACACTCCTCTAATCCCACCCTCACCCCAGACTCTCAGTTTGGCCAGCATTCTTCTTCCCTTTGGTTCCCAAGAAAAGAATCTTTTGGGATAGTTAAAAGATTCTCCAGCACCCTATACTCAGTAAAATTCTGCATCCTGTTTGAAATGAGTCTTATGTGTGATAAGCACAGAGCCAGAAATGGAATTTTTGACCTTCTCCTTTGCTCAGTCAGGACTATGTAACTAAGGTGTTTGTCTTGTGTATTAGTGCTAAGTATTGGGGCTGGAGACATGTCTAGTGAGGAAGATTATTAGTACCAAGGTGTTAGTGGCACTTTGATTCAGATGAAGGATTCTTAAATCTGATTGGGCTAGAATAACAGGTCTCCTATCAGAGGACCGTTATATATTCTGTATAAAAATTCTAAGGTTTACAGATCAGTAGGGATGTTGTATTTTTTATTACCTTAATCCCGTGACTAGAAAATTACCATTAGTAGAGATGGTAGCAGAGATGGGAATGATGAGTGTCCTGTGATTCACAGCCTTTTTTTTTTTTTACCATTTTATAAATGTTCTTATTGTGTTTCTTATGAATGCTATTCCTTACTACCATGATCATAAGCTTTAAGGATAGGAATATTATCTCTGTTAATTTAGCAAGGTCTTATCCAATGTGATAAAGGGTGAAATGGTAAATTCTTAACATCAACAATAAAATTTTAATATGATCTCCAAGTTCTCACTTTGAGTTTTTCATATACTACACTTAAAATTTTGAAATGTTTAAAATTTTGATGTGGGCCTATACAGGAAATGGTCATAGTAGGGAACTCTTTCCCATTATCTCCCAAAAGGGTTCTGGTTTTATCATAGGGAATAGAACAATCTCTACATGAAGATAAACTATTAAAAGAGAATGGTGATGTGAAAAGGTAAGGATTAGTAGAAAATCTTGTCATAATCCATGTATTTGTGGAGATCAAATACATAGGGTAATTTCTTCACCAGACCTCAAGGAATAGAACTTGATAATGTACTCCCAGTGCATTTGAAAAAAATGGGGTTTCAGAAACAAACGCAGAAAATTTTTATTTTGCAGCATGAATAGTAAGTGGAACAGAGGGTTTGATATTTTTTAAATGCTTCATAAATTTTCTCATTTAATTGCATAACAGTCCAAAAGAGTGCAGAAATTATTTTTTCCATTCAGGAATAAGACAACAGGGATTCATAAAGGTTAAAAGACTCATCAAAGTCGATGTGAAAAACAATTTTGTACCTTGATTTCAAGTTTAATTTGTTTGTGACATTCACTACTACCAAAAATTATCCAAAAGATGGTTTACCTTAAAAACATTATGTGCAAAGAGATTTTGAATAATTTTCTAAAAAATAATTCCAAAATGGATTCTTAAGAATATAGCATTAATGTGTATCCATATGATGTCACAGAAAGAAGCCACAGATTCCTATAGAGCAGGCCTTTTGCTACTGAGAAAGACTGAGGAACATGGCTCCATTGGCCCACCACAAGGTGACATTGCTAATGCTCTTAGACAGGGTCATGAGAATGCCCTTTAGAACTTTCTCTAGAGGAAGTCAGAAATCACCTCAATATTACTTGAAACAATTTGCAGGCATAAGTCTATTATCAGAAGAAAGGGCAGAAAGGCAGCACAGTGAGGAAGGACTTGGGAAGGACCCTTTCTGCTAATAGTCATTTGTGTTTGCCCTTTAAGGCAACATGGTTTGGGAGAACCCTTCCTAATATACATAGTAGGCTTCTAGAAAATTATTCAAAATCTCTCATTTCTATGATACGTTCTATAGCCTCCTGAGGCCATGCACTTTGCAATCATCTTATTTCCACACTCATGTATCTTTGATGTTTTCTTTTTTAAAACATTCAGTCTCAGTCTTGCACAGCCTTGAATGTATTATATTTGGAAAATCCTGACAGATGGCATTATAAAAACTAATGTAATGGAGTCAACAGTTGTTTCATTATTTACTTAGCATTCACAATATTGCGTTGGGGTTTCCTTCCTGTTCTGAGCTACCCTCCACCCCCAGCTGCTGTTCAAAGAACACTCTAGTCAGAAATAACCTTGGGGTTACTCAGTTTAGAGGCTGGAGGAGGCCTGGGAGTGCCTGAATCAGCCCCTGAATGGAGCCTACCTCCCACAGGACCCAAGGGAATAATGTCTCCTACTCACAAGCCTCTGGGGGTCATAAAATGCCATATCTCATTTAGAACTATTTTCTGTTGATTTTTTTTATTATTATAGAAGTAATGCATATTCATGAGGACATTTTGGAAATGCTGAAAATAAAAATTAAAATAAAATTAAAACCATGCATAATCTCACCCCTAGAGATAATCACTAAGAGATTTGTTGATAGGTGTTTTCTGTGTTTATATTACATATAGTGTTTTTTTTCTGAATTAAAATTCATCTCACATATCATTCAATGTCCTCTACAATATGAATTTCAGCAGTATGTAACATTACATTATATAGAAAACACACATAGTTCATGTAATCAAGCTACCTAGTACATGACATTTGATTGGTATGGCAGGATGCTGTCTTAACTCTGACCTTTCCCAGCAAGGGTTTGCCAGACCAGAGAACAAAAGTGTCATTTTGAGATGACATTTCAAAAGCCTCAGCCTGATTATAGAGACTGCATGGGAGATGCTGAATAAATTCTTGTTGAGCAAGTTTTTATTTCCCTCCTACTCCCTTAAGCCTCCCTCTCACCCCCCAAAAAACAAAATACTCTTGTAGATCAGAGAAGGAAGTGGCATGTTGGGTGCCTGTGAAAGTTGAGGAGAAGGGGTTATGTCCGCTGCCCCTACCTCACAGCCTGTCCTTAGTCCCAAGCAAGGAGGGCAATAGTGTCAGATAGTCTGGGGATCTGAGACATGAGAAGAACTGTGCTCCTCTCTCAGGCTAGAATTTACAAGTGGATGGAATTCTCCAAGCCACCCTGGCTGCAGAAAGGCCTGAGGCAGGTAATCAGCCTCAGAAAGGTCAACAGACACAGTCAAATCCTCTCTGTGTCCTGAGAAGGGGTGAAAGGCCATTGTTTCATAATTCCCACCTTCTTTTGTTTGGTTCCCATTGTTAAGAAACATTATAATCCAAAACCTGGCATGAGGCAAAAGGATGACCAGATATCTTTTTAATATCATAGCATTCAGGATTACTTTATTTTCTAAGAGATTATACTTACTTTTGACTATTTGCTGTTTGTTAGTATTTAGATTCTGTGAAGTTATTTGTTAACTTGTAGATGCCTGTCACATCTGAGATTGAAAGCTTAATTCATATATCTCTTTTAATATTAAAGACACTGAAATTCAGCTTTTACCAAATTGCTACTTCATTCATCTCCTAGGTTTTGCTCTGTTCTTGCTTTTACTTTTAGTGACAGCAATTCTTCAAAGCAAGGGTCTAGGTTGAGTGCCACTGCTTGCCATGTAGACTCTAAGTGTGTTCACATTTCTACCCAGAAGGCTTTGGGGATAATGTCTGGTTTTGTTGCTGTCTCCCATTTTTTTTCAGTTTCAATTTTTCAATTCATTCTTGTTTGCCCGCTAAAATACTATTTCTTCTTCTCTGCAGAATACCTGAAGAATATTAGCTTATCGACAGAGGAAACTAAGACTGGCCTGAATTCATTAACCATTGTAGGGTTCAGGTTACTAGTTATTATACTTTCTATCCTCAGGCGATATGGATTCTTTCATTAGAATTCAACAGCGCCAAGCAACCTTGGGCACATATATAAAAATATTGATCAAAAGACAGACCAAAGATAAGGAGTTTTATTACCCTTTATGGGAGTGCCTCTGAAATATAAGCAATTCACAAAACAACCCACAACACAATCCTAATCCAGTGGCAACTTGAAAATAATATTTCTCAGTACATCTTTGGTCTATAGAGTCAAACAGATAGGAGATAAAAGCCTGGCTTCAATACTTACCATTTGCCCTTGAGAGGGTTGAATGAAAAGTTCATAACTCAGAATCTGATCCTTTCAGATGTTGAATAAATGGTGACTATGGTCATGTTTAGTTTAACATTAACATGTGTGTGTCCTGCATACATGACATATACCATGGAGAAAGCAAAGTTCCGTGGCATAGATGTCCTTCAGAAATGATTCTATGATTCAAAACTTATTTTACAAAAATGAAAAGAAACGCACTAATGAGTTTTTCTCCCATTAAATGAAAAAAAAAGTCATTGAATTTGACCTCAACTCCCTCCCCTCTCAAATTAAAATAATGAAAGATAAGGTGCCTCTCAACTAAAACAGAAAGACCATTAGAAAAATGGGTATCCAATTTGATAGGGCAATTTTTTAATTTTGTTTTAAATAATAACAGTTATTAGGAGTACAAAGTAGCTATTCAGTGGGCCGAGAAGAAGCTCTTGAGCAGAATTGTCACTAAGGGTTTGATTATCAAAAATGAGTCATGAAAAAAGTGCTCAAGTGGTTGCTTGCATTTGAGTCATTTTTCTCTGGCTTAAGTTAGCATGATGCTGTGATAGTGTTTAAAGGACTTTGAGGCTGTGTCCCTAGGGACTGTGGTATCTCTATTCACCCAAAAGTTTCCAGTATGGAATCATAACATTTGAGTCAAGAAAGACACCTTAGTCCAATTTTCTCATTTTTTATATGAAAGAAATAAGAAGTTAAGAAAGTTGCTCAAGATCATAGGACAACCACTATTACCCCTATCAGTGTCTGGCAATTCACCTTTAGAATCTTTTCTTTAGTCTTCATTACAATGCAGGTATGCCCAGGAGATATGCCACCTGCAATTTGCATAACTGAATGGTGAATATTCAATGAAACCTTCAGGAAAGGGAGTAGGCTCTGTGGAATGAGCCACTGAGAATTTGTGCAAGGAGAATCGCAGAACTGGAGAGAACTCTAAGAGGGGAAGGGAAACAGACAGAATGTAGGCAGAGGCACAACCAAGGAAGACAAGCCAGAAACAGTTTCCTAAGTTTTACTCTGGGGTTAAGTATTGATTTTTGTAAGGACTTCCTTATATTTTTGTATGGTTTTTAAAAGACTAATTTTACTTTTTTACTTTACAGGAATTTTTTTAAAAATGCAGAAGGATATCTTTGCTTTTTCTAAAAACAATGTAAAACAATATGCCCATTGGCTAAGAGTGCTGGCACTGTAATTGAAATGCCTGGGCTCAAATTCCACTTAATAGATGCTTTAAACATGTCTGAAAATTGCTTGCTATGTCTCCTATTAAGAGGCAGGGTTTAGCCCCATCTCTGTTAGTCTCTGCTGCCTTCAGTGACCCTTTGTGAAAAATAGACGGTAGGGGTAGTGACTTTGTGTAAAGTCTAAGGTTATGTCAGAAAATGTCATTCAGCCTCCATTTGATTCTGTTGACAGTTACTTTCAGTAAAATCATCCACTATGTAGGAAATCCCTCTAACCTGAGACTAAATACTGATGATATCACGTGCCTATGCCCCAGACCACAGCCCTAGGCCAGCTTCCAGACCACAGCCAGCATCTGTTCTCAGCCATATGAGTGCGCCATCTTGGGTGTCCAGCTGAGTGGAGCGTTCAAATGACTGCACTGCCAGCTGATATCTAACTTCAACAACATGAAAGGCCCAAAGACAGAACTGCTAAGCTGCATCCTTACTAAATTCCCAATGCACAAAATCGTAAAAGAAATGGTTATTTAAACTGCTATGTTTTGGGGTAATTTACTACTTCACAATAATAACTGACACAGAGGTGTTTTCTTGGGTGACTATGTTAGTATTTCTAAGTCTTTGTGCCATTAAGTACATAAGGAAGATGGCCCCATGACCTAGAATATTCTCTCGGGTATTTCCATTTGCTCCTCTTTGGGGTAATTTTTTTTTTTCATTAAAACAGTCAGTTCTCTATGCCCTAGCTGGTTTGGCTCAGTAAATAGAGCGTAGAACTGTGGACTGAAGGATCCCGGGTTCATACCTCAGTTGCAAGCTTGATCCCCAGTAGGGGCCATGCAGGAGGTAGCCAATCGATGATGTTTCTCTCTCATCGACATTTCTATCTATCACTTTCCCTTCCTCTCTCTCTAAAAATCAATAAACACATTTTTTAAAGTCAATTCTCTGCATAGCATACTTTGCATTCACAAAAAAACAAATGAGGAAGTGAAAGAACATCAAAAATAATGTAACTGAATTTACTTTGAGATTGTAATCAAGAAGAAAACAATTTTCAAAAGAAATAATCCAGAAAAGATTCCTTAGAATTTCACAGCATTTTGTCTTATGTCTGGATGTTCTCTAGATCATGTGTTGAAAACTTCAATGTGGATATGGATCCCAAGTGATATGTTGATCTCTGAACCACACATTGAGTAGAAAGGTTAGAACAGTCCTGTACAAAATAATAGAAATGTTTTATATCTGCAACTTAGAAGCCACCAGCCAAAATGTGACCAATGCAACTGAGGAAATAATTAGTTAATTAAAAATGTTAAACGGCCACATGTGGCAAGTGGCTACTGTATTGGTAACACAATACTAGTATATGCTTCCTAATAAAGTTTCTGGCTCAACCCTTATAGTGATAGGGAACTTTCTACCTAAAGCAGTTTGCTGCACTCATAACATTTGTAATTTTAACCTAATTGGTTGTAAATCTGTATCTGTAAATACAAAGAACAGACATAGTGTGGTAAGCAGAATAATCACTCCTTCCCCCAAAAATAGCACTTTCTAATTTCTGAGATGTATCAATATGTCATGTAATGTGGTAAAGGGAAATTAAAGCCATAAATGAAATTAAGGTTGCTAATCAGCAGATATGAAGATTATTTTGGTGATCCCAATCCTATATAATAAAAGGCTAATATGCAAATTGTCCCCTTGACTGGGAGTTCGACCAGGGGGTGCGGCTGGCCAGCCAACTGCCCATGGCCCCTCCTCCTGGCTTACCTGGCCCAATCGCCTTGATCAGGGCGGGCCAGCAGGACCCCACCCATGCATGGATTCGTGCACTGGGCCTCTGGTATAATCATAAGGTTCTAAAAAGAAGAAGAAGGAGGAGGAGGAGGAGGAGGAGGAGGAGGAGGAGGAGGAGAAGGCGAAAGCAAAAGGCGAAGGCGAAGGAGAAGGAGAAGGAGAAGGAGAAGGAGAAGGAGAAGGAGAAGGAGAAGGAGAAAGGAGAAAGGAGAAGGAGAAAGGAGAAGGAGGAAGGAGAAGGAGGAAGAAGAAGGTGGAAGAAGAAGGTGGAAGAAGAAGGTGGAAGAAGAGGATGGCCAGAGAATGATAGAAACAGAGCCAGAGAAATGATATGTCGCTGAGTTTGGAGACGGAGGAATGGGCCAATGAGCCAAGGAATGTGAGCAGCCCCCAGAATCGAGAAGAAAACAAGAACCTGGACTCTCCTTTAAAGCATCCAGAAGGAATGCAACTCGGCCAACACCTTGACTTTAGCCCAGTGATGCTCACGTCAGATTTTTTTATCTCTAGCACCATCAGTTAATAAATTCATATTGTTCTAAGCCAGTAAGTTTTGTGTAGTGTGTTAGAGCAGCATCAGAAAACTAGGAACGCCATAAATGAAACCCTTGATAAATCTGATCAGCATTATTCAGAGTTTTCTTCTAACTTTAAACTTCCCCAATGCCCAACCCATTAAGTTCCACCCTAATTTATATCTTGTTCACTATCTCTTTAAGCAGAATTTAGTCATTTAATCACATTTCTCTGAAAAGAGGCTGGGAGATATAGTTGTTGAGCTGGACACATCATTACCATTACCATCATCACTCCCAATAATTAGTGATGTAATTAAGAAAGAAGGAGGAATTAGATGCTCTTTAAACCTGACTTTCTCTCTTTAAACTGTGACCCTGCCTACCCTCTAGTTAATGTCTGGTCCTCCCCTTGAAATCTCTATTTGTCAAATGCCTTAATAAAATCTGGTTACACGTCAATGAGATACTGCTAATCTACTACTGTTAATTTTAATCCTATTAAAAGACCTGCAAGCAACTCCAGCTAAACTAATGGAATTTGCGTGAATTTATGACCAGAATAATGGTTTCAAGAGATGAGGTGGGTCATGTAACATTTCCAATTTGAAAACGAAAGTTAACTGAACTATTTTTCATTACTCTTTTTTAAAAAAATATTTAGAATTATATTTTTAAGGGCAACAGCAACCACTAAATTAAAGTTATAATTAATCATATAAATATTTTAAATTCCATATTTAAAGTGAAAATAAAGACATTTTATTAGTCTATTTTGAATAATGTTTAACATTTCATTAAACAGAAATACTATTCTATACACAGCCCTTCTTTAAGGTTAATCTAGCACCATTCTGTTCAAATATATTCACTAAAACAGGGGCATTTTCTGACCTCTCTGTGAAAGCTGAGTAATTATTTGGTTCTAAAGTGCCAAGTGGATTAGCTAAAAGCTGCAGTCCATGGGCTTGTGACATTATATCACGGGGATTTTAAGTACAGCTGTCTAAACTAAAAGGATACTTGGTATGTGGAATTCATTGTTAAAATGCACTCCTCATATTTCAGGCAAGTTAAAAGCAGAGTAGAGAAAGAGAGTGATAAAGCATGGTTCCTGGGCCTCCTGTCCCAAGTAAATACACTCCTTACAATCGACATTTCATTTAAGTAATTCTAGCTATCGTTCATTTTAATGTGCCAAGGATTGTGCAAAGACTGTTACTCCATCATTTCTAATACACATGTAAATGTATGGCAAACAAATTATAATCCCCATTTTTACACCTTAGGAAGCTAAGATTAAAAAAATCATGTAATTTGCTAATGCCAGGATTCAAATTTACGTGCATGCGTCTCCAAAGCATAGCCTGTCTTTCCAGGACACTTTTCTGCCTTATCCACAGGTTCTGTGTAATCCTTCAGCCAACAGATTGTCTGAGTATTTGTTATTTTTCAAATCTTAAAGAAGAGCTGAATTTAGAAAACAAAGTTTGGCTCAGTGGATAGAGTGTCAGTCTATGGACTGAAGGGTCCCGAGTTCAATTCCAGTCAAGGGCACATGCTTGGATTGCAGGCTTGATCTCCAGTAGGGAGCATGCAGGAGGCAGCTGATCAATGATTCTCTCTCATCATTGATGTTTCTATCTCTCTCTCCCTCTCTCTTCCTCTCTTAAATCAATTTAAAACAACAACAACAACAACAACAACAACAACAACAAAAAAAAAGCAAAGTTCCAATTGAGCCTTGAAATGTCACTTACCAGCTGTATGAGCCTGTATTTGTCTTTTCATTTGTCTGAGTCTCCGTTTCCTCATCTACATACTGGGTATTATATCTAGATATATCAATAATAGTATCTACCATATAGAGCTGTTGATGGAATTAAAAAGTTAACATAGTAAAGACTGGGGACATAGTAGAATACTCAGTAAATATTGCTTAAATCATTTACTCATCACTGCAGGGGGAAAAGAGACAAAGAAATGGGACCAAATTTCACAGAATTTATAATTAAATGGCATATATCTGAATAACTTATTAAGAATTCAATACAGTAGAGGTTAATTTATTTGATTAACTTCTTATCTGTCTTTATGATATCAATGAAATTTAAAGAAATAAGACTCAGCAGAAATGAGTTTTATTGAGACAGTGTGGCATAATAGAAAGATCTAAATCTTTAGGTAGAGGAGCCAGAATATGAACTTCACTGAGTATGAAGTGATAAGATGGTGGGGCACCTGGCGGCAACATAAAGGTGTTGATGACCTGGGGGTTTGAAGAGAAAGTACTCCTGAAAGGCAGTGTAAAGGAATACCATCTTTATAATATTTTTTAGAGGAGACAGAGTTAACAGTAAGGGACCTATAAAAGTTTGGGTTCTCCAGAAGCAGGCATTGAGCTAGAGTTTGAGATGCAAACTATTTATTAGGGATTGACCCCAGGAGGCCAAGAGCACTAAACTAGGATCATGCGATCAGACATGAGTTCTAGATGCTTCTCCATCATTCTGCCATCTCTGACTTTGAATGTGTCACTTGAAAATCAAGCCTTGATACTTTTTCCTATATATGGAATAGATATTTGGCCTCCAAGACCTCTGAAATTCACCTAGTCTCTAATATTCTACAGTTCTATGATTTTATTTGTTCATTAAGATGTTTTTACTGAAGACTACTCCTGGGCCAACCATTTCTAGACATGTAGAAAATTGACCAAAGCCCCTGCCCCTGTGGAGTGGCATTCTAGTGGTTATGAAGTTCTCTTCATTATAAGAAAAAACAATGAACTAAAATATTAATCATAAAACATTTTTTAGTTAAATTACTGTAACATTCCATGATACTGCTTCAAAGCAGAATTTGATATTGAAGGTGCCAGGGAGATATATTCTAAGAGTAATTCAACAAGTTATTTACTGGGTCACATCATAACTTTGACACACTTTATGGGCTGTAAGATATTCTTTCCACCTTTTATCTATGAGAGCTAATAAAATTATTGACAATCTTTTCTTACTGGCAAAGGCTAGAAAGGAAATTAAAGTCTAGAAGGGAGATAATAAAATAGTTTTGAAAATTTGGACTGAAAATATGTCAATGCTCTTCTCAGTGATTCATCTAGAAAGTTATTAAAACCAGAATTATAACATAATATATGACAACAAATAAAGAATAAAGGATACTTTATCGCACATGTGCCTAAATGTTACATATTTGATTTGTCATGTGATGGGTGGAAGTGGAGGGGTAGAAAACAGTCCATGAAATTGCCATGATAACTATGACCTATCCCTTTTAAATCCAACCAGCAGCACTGTTTCTGCTAGCCAGCTGATTACAGTGTTAGGTCAAGTCAGGAATATATTTTGAGGGAAAGGGTCTTGATTTATTAGGATTTAATCACCCAATTTAAGTGAATGTTACATTAACAAATGGGGTTTTGACAGGATGATTGTAATGTGTGATTCAACAATAATAGTTAACTCCTTTTTTTTTAGAGAAAAGATGAAAGCTTATGACCTCAGGTTATGAACCAGATTTAGAAAAATCTTTGTAGCATATTTCAACATATTGAGTTTTTGTTTTTCTAGTTGGAGAAGAGGATCAGCATGAAGAGTGCACAAATATATCTACCACTTCCTTGGTACACATCCCAGTAAAACTTATCTCAACCTCTGGGCCCAAAGGAACTTGCCTTCGGCTCAGAAATGCGCTCCCCCTGCCAGAAGTACAGCTAATGTGGAGGCTGATTTGGTCTCAGAAAGTCAGCATAGCGATTAACATTGAGGAGAAGCAAGAGGTAGTGATTGAAAGAGGGGATTAGGGGCATTTGTGGGAGCTGGTTCCTTTTTATATCTTAACCTGGATAGGGGTTACATGAGACTAAGAATTTTCTAATTATTCTCCAAGCTTTCAGATCTCACCAACACCACCGTGGTTTTATTCAGCTGAGTAGGTGAAGTTTCCTGCAAACCATTTCTACTTAGAGGAGCTTTGTGCACAGTTTGCACTTTGCTGTTCTATGAGGATGAGCAGTCTGTCTGACTTGCCCATCAGCTTAGAGACCCTCAGACTTCCCCTGACGCCAGTGGATACTACACCTCTCTTCACTGGTTGGAGAGCACAAACCATCACCCAAAAGCTGATTGTGCCTCTCCCACATCTAGTGCTGCCAGATTTAACAACTAAAAACATCAGATGCCTAGTTACACTTGAATTTCAGATAAACAACAAATAATGTTTTAATATAACACATCCCAAATATTGTATGGGGGACATATCTATACCAAAAAAAGTATTTGTTATTTATCTTAAACTTAACTGGGCATACTGTATTTTCTCTGACAACTCTACTCCCAGCCCATTTCCTTTGCTCTTGGATAGAGATGGGTGGGGCAAAGAGGGAAAAACAATAAAGTAGCTTCTAAAGATACATCACTATTTCTTGTTTTTCTTTGTAGCCTATTGAGTCAAACTTTAGTTTAAATTAACATGCAAGAAAACTTGAATAAAGTCTTAAGACTCATACCCAAGGGCATGTGTTACTGTCTTGATTTCACATATATCAGAAGCACTTTTAACTGAGAATTCACACGTATATTACCAAATTCCAGTCCTTCGTCTAAGACTTCTGGAAAAGGTTTCTGGGGTGGGAGTCCAAAGACCAGGGTTTTAGTAGCTTCTCTGCCATCATCTGTGCTTAGACCTGGATTAAGGCACTTTCCTCTCTGGGTTTCATATTCCTTCTACAAAGGCTCATTTTGTTCTCATTAAAATAAAGCTCAAAACTGGAACGAAGAATCCAATACTATCATCTCTAAGTGAAATTCAATCTAAGTGAGATTTTTATTGTGTGAAAGTAAAACACCTCCCAAAACACCAAGTCTCTCCCAATGTGATTTTCTCAAAAGTAAAACACTATTCATGCCTCAGGGCAGTAATGGTCTCAAAATTCAGAAACTGGGGAGGATATTTTAGATTCCTATTTCAGTTTATTATTCATGTCTGTTGTGAGTTTCCTGGAAAAGAGCCTAGAACTAAAAATAAGAAGACCTTGATTTAAATCCTATGAATATTGAATAAATTTTTTAACTGCATTGGACCTCAGTTTCCTCTTTAGTAAATGGGACAATAACAGCAGCATCATGTGTTTATTAAGACAATTAAGTTAGGTAACACCATGAAAATGCTAGCAGAGCCTCATCATACTTAAAGGGATAAAATCAGATTTAAGGAATGATGACAATAGTGGGAAGAGACCTCAGTAGAGAATTAAGCTCAGTTCCAAACACAAGAGCAAATAGATCCAGAGACATAGAAGCATGGAACAGACTGTCGATTCTCAGAGGGAAGGCCAGAGTGGGTGGGTGGGTGGGAAGAGATTAAGCAAGGACTTGTATGCATACTACTATATGCATAAACCATGGACACAGACAATAGTGTGGTGAAGGCCTGGGGCAGGCAGTGGATGCTGGCTGGAGGGGGGGGGGGTCAATGGGGGGGGAGGGAAAGATGTAATACTTTCAGCAATAAAAAAAAATTTAAGGGGAAAAATAAATAAAAAACATCCCAACTGAAACAAACAAAAAAGAACAAATGGGGATTTGTAGCCAAATAGCAGGTTGTGGGGTAGGAGTTGGTTAGTGAAAAATTACTAAGGGGAAACATCAGGAACAAGGGGAAGGGGGTTCTTATTAGACTGAAGGAAGAGCATTCCTGCCGAGTGCAGGCCAGAGCAACCAAATATCAAGGGTGGGGGTGAGGAATTTGATTGGATATCAAGAGTCCTCAGATATCAAAGGTGAGAGGATATTCTCTAAACTGATTTACCAGAATTCTTGTTGAAACTGGGCTATGCAGGCCTGGCAAGGACGGGGTCAAGGTCAAAGCCTAGTCAGGAAGAGAGCTCAGAAGACCCTGACTAAAGCTTGCGTAAGGAGAGTCTTGGTCAATATCCAGTATGTGTCACTTGGATAAATGTCAGTTGGTGCTGGCTGTGGGCTGAGTCCAATGGCAATGGTTAGATCACCAAATGTGGCCCCTCCAGGTGACTCCATTCCTCACAGCATGACATCAGGGTCCTGAGAGAGTGTCTCCATACCAACCAGTCTAAGAGATTTGGGTAGAAGCTACAAGTTTTCTTATGACCCGGTCTCAGACATATTAGAATGTCATTTCGAATGCATGTTACTTGTCAAGATTCCCTAAGACCAGCCTAGATTCAAGGGGAAATAAATGATCCTCCTGATACGAGGAGCAGAGGAAACTGACTAAGGGCAGTCATCTTTGGAGACTATCACAATATCCATACTTCAAGTAGTGACTTCTACAATATAAATGTCTGAAACTTTATAAACAGAGGTCTGAGAAAGCACAGAAACATTATCTCTATCAATATAACCTGATAGAAACCATTCTAAAGCCATCTTCCTCTTGGTAAATGGTTGTAGATGTTCCAGCGACAGTTAAAAGGTGAAAATATTATTAAAGCTGCTCGGTTCATCAGAATACACCTCCCACATCTCCGGCCAAAGTTACAAACATATCTAATTAGTTCAGAGAAACACCCAAATATATGATGAAGACATATCATTCCTTGCCCCTACATAGAAAAACTATTTTAAACATCAGGTTATCTTACAACCATTTATTTATTTATCCCTTAATAGCATTGCCAGATAAAATACACGATGCCCACTTAAATCTGAATTTCATGTAAACAACGTTTTTGTATTTGTTCTAGTATTGTCTGGGACATACTTATCCTAAAAATAATTCATTATTTGGCTGAAATTCAAATTTAACTGGGTACCCTGTATTTTTATTTGCTAAATATGGAACACTATCCCTGAATAATATTGTGATTTTATTTCAGAAGCCTTTTGTTTTCTCCCTTCCTTTCTTGCAATTCCCACCTGTAGATGTGCTTTTACTGATATGAAAGAGAGAGGAAGGGAAAAGGAGAGAGAGAGAGAGAGAGAAGAGAAATATCGATGTGAGAGTGAAGCATTGATAGGTTGACTCCCACACACACCTTGACCAGGGATCAAATCCACAACCTGAGTATGTGCCCTGACTGGGAATCCAACCCAGGACCTTCTGAAGTATGGTACGATGCTCTAACTAACTGAGCCACGCCGGCCAGTGCCAGAAGTTTTTCCTCCAACAAATCAAGTTGAGAATAACTTTTGCTTTTGGTTTAAAAAATATGTATTTTAGCTGGTCCCTGATATAATTTAATCATCTACATCTAGGCAATCCATATCTAACTGCAAACAATCAAGGGAAAATTGATTGTGGGCTGTCTGTAGGAATGTAGGCAGGAAGATAGATATCAAGGATATACAGAACACTTTCTTAAAGATGTTTAGATAAATAGGTTACCTAACATTTCTCAGTAACTTTAGCATCATGGCACATTTGCAGAATTAGTACAGAATTGTTTTTTTCCTTGGCAACCGTAAAGTCCACCTTGTTATAATTAATTCTATTTTCTTCTCTTCGGTGTAGAGATTAAAACAGCTGGTCCCCACATGAAAGTACTTCATCTATTTAAAGGCAAATGTTATCTCTGAGCTTTCTCTTCTTCAGGCCAAATTATGTCTGCTTATTTTTGTGCTTTGGTTCTAGTTCCAACCCTTTTATCATTTCTGTGTTTCTCTTCTGGCACCATATAAATTTTCCACATGTCTAAAATTATACAGATTGAAATGAGACTTAGTATTCTAGTAAGTTCTTAATAGTAAGTATAACCATAAATATTGCTCTAGTTATATATTATTTCAAATGCATAAAACATTTAAAGTGCATTGACCAAATATAGTTAGGTCAATAGATAAGTTAAAATGAAATTCTAAAAAAAATTCAAACAATACAAAAGAAGTCAGTGAAAGAGAGGCAAGGGAACAAAAAAGAGAAATGATGACTAGAAACAAATAATAAGCCATCGTATCACCATAAATGTTAATGGACTAAACACTCTAATTAAAAGGTAGAATGAATCATAAAGCAAGATGACTGTATGCTGTCTTTAGATATGAAGACACAAGACAGGGAAATAAATGGATAGGAATGTACATACTATGTATGCTATATAGCATGCAAACAGTAAGCAGAAGAAGAATGAGGGGCTACATTAGTATGAGATAAAATCTTCAAGAAAAATATACAAAATATAAAGAGAACTAGTCATAATGACAAAAGGGTTATTTATTCATAAAACCTAAAAACCTTAAATGTGTATGTACCTGAAAAGAGCCTTACTATATATGAATCAAAAAATTAACAAGTTAAGCAGATAAGTGGACAGTTGTGTAGCTATAGTTGGAAACTTTTACACCCATTGCTCAGTGCCTTATATAGTTACTAGACAGAAAATCCTGTACACAACATTATCGACTGTCTTGACCGTATTGAGGCTGACAGAGATATAGTCAACAAAAGCAGAGTACACATTCTCTGTGCTTTCACCAATGTAGACCATATGTTGAGCCATAAAATAAGTCTCAATAAATTTAAAAGAATTGACAGCATGTAGAGATATTTTCTAACAACAAAATTAAACTAACATGCATAGATGTCTTTCAGAGCTTTAATTATTATTCACATACATTTTCCCACTTTTCTTAACACAAATTACATATTCCTCTGGGATTTACTAATCCTGCTTATTTAGACATTTCTCCGGTCAATTAATGATCTCAGGCTCCTTAATGCTTTCAAATTTCTCATTATGAGAAACTCCCTTCCACTTGGATGTTGTTTATAAATTATGGACACAACTTGCTTAATAGTACAGTCAACGTGTGTGTGTTGGCATAGAAAGTAACCGCACAGCCTCTTAAATTCCAACTCTAGTGGGCTTGTCTCTGACCAAATCAAACTGTGCAGCATTTGGTACATGGAAGCATAATTTTCTGGGACACCCCTACCCCCAAACATGGCTTTCACAGCACATTGTTACCTGTAGTTTCTACCCAACCTTCCCTCTCAACACCATGGATCCCCATCCCCAGTTCCCTCCTTGGATTCTTCTCCCTATGTGCGTCCCTAAACAATCTCACCCATCCCTGCACCTTCTACTCTGCCTCTGTACAGGTAATTTTTATTTTTATATTTAGTTCCATTCTTCTTAAACTTCAAGTTCATAATCCCCATGTGGCTGTGTATGAACTCAACACTAAAAATCCATGTGAGAACGAGGTTATTACATTTCTAGATTTCTCTTCATGAAGCCACCTGGAGCTTACTCTGAGCACCCAGGCTTAATGAAAACCAATCACAGTTGTTATTGCCATTTTTTGCTTCATGAAGACAGGGCACAATCTCAGATCATTGAAATCCTTTCCAGCCACCTATCATCAGGCAGTGCTGGGTGCTATTGGAATGCCCTCTGTATCAGACCAGGTTGAGCTGCATTGCTCTTGCCAGACTACACTTGGGGCCGAGTAATATTTAGTAAGTCTGGATACTGTAGGTGCTACATCCTCAGGCAAACCCTGCCCTGCACCCCAAAGTGCTGACAGTTTACAGCTCTTGATCCCCAACTCTCTGCAGGACCCATCCATTTTCAACTCTTCCAAATGTGGGGAACAAAAGCATTCATTTTATTCTTTCTATAACCTCAAAAACACTTAATCCCTCTATTTGTTCTTCCTCTGGGACAGTCAACGTTATCTCTTCAACTAACTTGAGTTTTCTGTAATAAAGGTCAAAAACAGAATTCAGGCAGTATTTGATTTCTGCCCTGAAAAAAAAAGTTCTGAGGAAAAGGAGATATTAAAGTTTGCCCATTTGCTGGAACAGGAGAGTGAGGAAAATGCAGGATGAACGCTCATTGATTAAGATCTCAGCTAACTGTAATGCACTTTCCTGATGACTTCTCCCCCACCATAAGTATTTATAGACATTCCTCTGTATGTGCCAGATATACCCAAATTTAATCATTGCACCCCTCTTCTGTAAAGTAGACATTAGTTCTATCCTTTCTACATTATCATTTTTTAAGCTAACATTTATTGTGTACTTCCTGTGTGTTAAAAAATTATAAGAAGTAACTAATTGCATGCTCACAATTACCCTATTGGGGAAATGCTATTATTATACCCCTTTTTCAGATAAGGACATGGAAGTTTAGAGAGGCCAAACCACATATATAATCGGCAAGTAGTGGAGTTAAGATTTTAAATTCAGGATGATTGACACCAGCAACCGCTCTCTTAACTTTTAACCACCATGTGAGGTTGCCCTTTTCCTACATGTGTTATGTGTATTTTAACACATGCCCACTATTGACCTGAATACAGATCTTGTTTCCGTTAGTGATACCACCAATTTCAAGCTCTTGAAGCTCCAACTTTGAAGTTTCTTTGATTCTTTCTTGCTTTGCCCAGATTCAGCCACATGCTAAGACTTACAAATCCTATTTCCACCATATTTTTTCAAGTTTTCCTGTTTTCCATTCCTTTTCAGATTCTTATGATATATTTATTCAATTGCTATAATATCTTCCAAATGCTTTCCTAGTTTTTTATCTCTACTTACTGTAGGTCATCTTATATACTGGTATAAAGGAATCCGTGCTAAGACATGTCCAATTATTACTCCATTGCCAGCTAAACTTGTGACATAATGCTTTATTCTAGATACCAAATCCTCTGCAAAACTTCCAAGCCTACTTTTCCATTCTGATCTCTTGCTTTATTCTCTGCCTACTTACCTTAATGGAGATAATAATAGCATTTCCCCAATAGGGTTATTGTGGGTATGCAAATTGCCTATTTATAATTTTCTGAGTATAACCTCGACCCCTCTGCAATTTTTGTTTGTAAACATGCTATTTCCTCTTTCTGAAATACCCAAATATCAATTCTCTCTCCAAGGATCATAATAAATATCTCCTAACCTATTTCAGAAAAACTTTTTGGAGAGAGATTACTAGTGCTCACAGATAGCCCGTTCTCCTTTCTTTCCCGGATGCACAGAAACATGAGACTTCCCAGCCCCTTGTAGTTAAGTAGAGCTTTTGTGACTAGTTCTAACCAATGAAATGTAAGTGGAAGTGGCACACATCCCTTTTGAATTGAGATGTTTAAGACTCCATGTGCATTTCTTGTGTCCCCTCCCCCAATGACACTGGAAGTTATGTGTCCTAAATAGCAAAAGCTACAAGATGATGGAGTCTTCAACAACCTGGATCCCTGAGTGACTATGAGAAGCAGAACTCCTCATTAACCCACACTGGGCATATACTAAAAAGGAGAAGTCCCTTTGTTTTAGTAAATTGTCTTGTTTTCTTATTTTTTTACTATTATATAGTATACCTGTCTTTAATAACTTAACTTTTTAAATTCTCCCTTTCCAAGAATAATTTCTTTCTCCTTTAAACCAGAAATTCATTTACAGTTTTTATGACATCTTATTCCTTGTATGGTAGTTCTTTGTTTAGTTATCTAATTTTCCTTATAAGTAAGTCCTTATTGGTCAAGAGGCCACCTCTTAGTCACTTTTTATTGAATGCCTACTATTTGAGAGACTCTAAGCTATGTGTTATTGATTCTGTGTCCATTACTGAATAATGCATGGATAGTACACATAATGATTACTTCTCAAAGTGAAAATAATATGATATTTGGGATAAGGGAAGAATGAGCTATATTTATTCAGGCAAAATTGTCATATTCTCGACAAATTAAAAGAAGGAATGTTTCTTTCTTTTTTAGGCTGTGACTTGTAGTCAACAAAAGCAAAGTAATAGAGAAGTATTGCATTTTAGATATAAAAATATTTATTTATTCTAGATTTTGCAGACTATCAAACTTATGGAACTCTACAATGTCAATATCTTTCTTTAAACTCTCTAGAATTTAACTAATAATGCTCACCATAATCATCACCTGAGGTGCCATGTACATAATTACACAGCAAAGACAGAATTAGACAATGAACAAGAAGTAATAAAAGCAGCCAGATCACTCTCTAGTTTGATTGAGATCCCTATGTGAGTAAAATGTATATATTATGTTCTCTTAAATGACCTGAGTGAGATTGATTACTTCATTTCTGCCTTATTTCCAGAAGTAAGTATACTGAGTGTGATTCAGGGCAAAATCTAATAGAATCTGTTATATGCCAGTTCCATCATCCACTGCTATAGTTATAAATATTCATCCATTTTAAGTTGCCCAGAATTTATTCAGCTGTTAACAAGAGATTGATCAACTAATAAATATTTATTGAACACTTGCTATAGCAACTCTGTACAGAAATATTGAATCCAGATAATGAAAAAGAATTGGTTAATTACTAGTTCTGAAGAAATGGGCATAAAGTATTGAAATAACTTGATAATTTTTGAGGTTAAGAGAAAATTCTGTTGAGAGAGATGGGAGCAGTGCCCATAAAAGTTAATTGGGTTAAATTTTCTGTTAAGGATAAAACTCTTCATACTGAAGTGTCAATTTGACCTGTTATCCCAGAAGAAAATCAGAAATTGTATGATATTAGGCTAAAGTGAAAATCATAAAGGATTAATTATGAAATATGTCTACAAAAGCATTTTTAATAAAACAAGAAGTAGAATAAGAGTGTTTAATTCAGGTTTTTATAATCAGGAAGCTGGTTTGTTCTACCTATTGGCTGACCCTTGGAAACTCAATTTCCTGTTCAGAGTATATTGATTAGGATCTCTGTTGAGAAGCACAGAAACTGACTCTGAAGTCTTTTAAGAAAAATAAAGTTAATGGGAAGATAGTGACTAACTCCCAGAATCAAGGAAAAGTTTGAGCCATTGGGTTTCAGAGGGAAGAGCACTCAGGGGCAGCTGCTGTCAGGGTCACAGGATCAGGGAATACAACTCTGACATAGAAGGACTTAGTCACAACCAGCTTCCACTCTCTTGTCACCCTGGCACGGAGACTTTCTTCAGCCTCACTTAGGTCTAGGCTTGAGGAGGTAGGGCACTCATCTGATATTGCTCTGAATCTTCTGGTTACCAAAGAAATACAGAAGGACAACACTGGGCTTCCCCAAGCATACTGAGCCTGAGAGTACTTGGACCCTCTAAAGCAAGGAGTCTGGATCCCTTAGAGCTCTCATGTTTCTTGAATTTTTTCACCATTTAAAGCCAAAAAGTCCCATATATCTAAGATCTACTTTTAGAAGGCACTTTAATCAACCTTAAAGAGCTAAAAAGACCACATACTACATATAAGTGATTTGTTTGTCACTAATTAGTTGTGTGGTCATGGGTCAGTCCCTTAAGAATTTCAGTGTGTTCAAGTAGAGTATAAATATCCTAAGTAGATTTATATGAAGCTAATTATTCATCTAAGATTCTACATCAAATCAATATAGCCTCAACCATAAATACTCGACTTCCTATAGGGTAGGCTAAAGTAAACATTTTACATTCTAAATCATTTTCTATCTTGATCCCAGATTTTAAGCACTGTTATTTACACTCCTGGTTAAAACTCTATAATATTAGACCATTTTAAAAAATAAAATGAGGAATTAGTTGCTAGTAGAGGCTTTAAACCAAATGTTTTCAATATATATATAGCTCTAGATAGTATATGACACCCTTAAGTATATATAAAGATAGCATTTAGGTGCACAAGGGTAGAGGTTTGGTGTTAGTGGTAAAATATCAGAATATATATTGAGCTATATAGTGTCATCTGTTCTATATCAAAAAAGTTTAAGACAGCATTTTTATGTCCTTATACTGTGCTCACTTACCTTTCCTCTTCACACTATCTCAGTTATAATGTTCCCTTCAGAGGCAAGAATTGTTCCTCCTTTCCATTCTGCTAGGCCTAGTTTAAGCACTGTCGCTCAGTGTGAGGTTATCTGGACTGCTTGTATACCCAATGATCATTTACTGGGTTTGGAATTAGTTTTCAGAATAGAGCTTTACACTTTTGGTTTAAAAAATAAATGATGTTCATTTTTGTAATTATAAAATATATACTCATAGGAAATTTGCAAAGTACAGTAAAGAAAATATCATCAGTATTAAAAACCATGTATTAATATTTACATTTCCTTCTAGTAACGTGAGAGTGTGTGATATTTTAAAGTTGGAACATATAGAAAATAATCTTTATGGTTTTTATGGCTGCATGGTACTCCTTCCTAGGAATAATTTACTGGTTTTCAAATTGGTTTCACATGCATACTCTTTCTCAATCAAAGACATGCCTATATAGTTTTCTTTGGAAGATTCTTCCTGGCAGTATGAAATTGATAAAGCAAGCATTATTCCTAAAGCATGAGTGGAATACATTTTGAAATTAATAAAGCAGCATATTAAAATCTTCCCATACTCCTCAGTGACTTTTGCAGGATCTGCCTCATAACTAAATGTCTCTTCTGCTGACAAAATTCATGCCAAAATTTTGTCCAACTCTTACAGTAAAAAGCAAAAGTTAAAAACAAAGAAGAAAACACGAGCATTTCTTGTAATTTCTTTAGACAGCTGCCATTGGATGAAGAGCTGACATTTTAAATGGATTTTATACAGTGATTTGATTAGGATGAAAAATGCTTGGAATTTCTACCAGTTCACATCAAGAATAAGCTACTTACTAATGCTTACATAAGAGAAAAAAAGGAAAACAGAAAAATAATTTCTGATTCTGAGAATTAGGGGCAGTGTACACATACACACACACACACACACACACACACACACACGGGCAAAAATAATCAACTGAGTAAGCCCTTCAGAGGTGTGTACAAAGCCATTGGTGATACTAATGATTCTTTTACATGTGACATAGACAAGCTATTAAATTTTTACTATAGAGATGTCTTTACCTCTTCCTACTATGAGGGAAGGAGGAGGTGGTGCCTTATTTGGCTACAAGGACAAATGTGAGATTTGGATAGTTTTGAGGGGAGAGTTGGAAAATAGGATTTGGTGAGATTTCGCTTTGGATTGTGTGATGTAATTCTCTTCTCCCATTACTTCCACCTAAACCAGATCTTCTGTAATGATCTACATTGTTCCTCCAAGTTGTGGAATAAGTTGTCTTCTTTATGGGTGCATGGATGCACTGAAACTGACCTTGATACAAGAGCAAGTGTTCTGTTTATATATACTTTTTGAAATTTGGATGGTTGAGAACTTCCAGTAAATCTGTAATTCTGCCCCATGGGAATGGTGCCGTAAAGTATAAATAGAAATCAAAAGTAAAAAGCATTGAACGAGAAGTTCAAAAATTGAAAGGCCAGTGTCTTTTGAGGGGGCACATGCCTTAAACTCACTTTGCTCCAGGTTCATTATATGTAAAATGAGGAAAAATAATTTTGGCACCTTGTTCTACCCTACCTTTTTTGTGACTATGGAAATACACTTTTAATTGTTGTGTACAGTACTGAGTGTTTCATAAGTGTAAATGTTTATAATGGTTTATAATGAAGACTTTCTATTAGGATCCCTTCACTTCTCTGATAGTCTACTACTAAGGTCGCCTCTAAGGTCTGCCATTCATAGAATGGACTAGAAATATCTTGGCTAAGTATCTTCATGCTAAGTATCTTCTGTTGACCATCCCTTTTCTCCTCATCCCTGCTTCATTCCCAGGGAGGTTGACCTGTATGGGTTGTATCAATGGGCTCCCTTGTCTTCCCTTCAATTTCTCTAATTGTTCTGGAGGCACGGGCAGAAAACCAGAGGTATGGAGAGGGAGGTGACAGCATTCATTCCTTGTTTTCCTCTGGCCCAGTCATGTGGGCTGGCTGTATCTCTTCATCAAAGGCCAGGTCCTGTTAGAAGGCCCTTTCCCTAACCGGTTTGGCTCAGTGGAGAGAGCGTCGGCCTGCGGATTCAAGGGTCCCAGGTTCGATTCCAGTCAGGGGCATGTACCTTGGTTGCGGGCACATCCCCAGTAGGGGGTGTTATCCCCAGTAGGGGGTGTGCAGGGCAGCTGATCGATGTTTTGAGTTACTCTATCCCTCTCCCTTCCTCTCTGTAAAAAATCAATAAAATATATTTTAAAAAACCCAAAAAACAGAAGGCCCTTTCTATATAGCTGCTCTTTCCAGGCTCCAATCACTGCTTCCCCATTTGCCCCTTCAGACCTCATGGTGTTGGCTGCTCCTCACTCTTACCAGCCCTGTAGCACCGCATTGAACTATGTTTTCTTAAAGTTTGCTTGTTTTTTTGCAAATAGTCCTTTTATTAAATCTTCTCAAATTACATCATTTAAATGGGCCATTTGGGTTCCAGCCAAAACCCTGAATAGTACGGGTCTCATCACCACCTGTTTTTGCTTCCTTAATCTTTCATGATCACTCTCTCCAACCAGAGTTTGTATGGTTTTCCAGCTAGTGTTCTGGCTTTGGTTTCCAAAAAAAAAATTATATTCATTTTGTAATGAGGCTGTTTACGCTTTTCTTTCTTATTACACAGAAGTTTACGAGGGAAAACTCTAAAGAAAGTATCCCAAATATGAAACATTACATAAATGCAAATGATTGAAAGTGCCACCCCCCAAAAAACACAGGTATCCATATCTGCTTCACCATACCCACTATCTTCAGTGCAGCCACACACACACCCCTGGTTTAAAGTAGGTGACAGGCCCAGAACAATGGCCTCATCAGGTTGGTGTTTAAGGAATAGACATGGCTGCTGCCCATTCCAAGTGTTCAGGAAACAAAGTGAAGAACCCTTCCCACCTGTTGTGCAAATACACAATCCAAGAGTATACAGAGAGGAAGATATAAGATAGGAAGAATGAGGTGGATTCCACTGGTTTGTGGCTATACATGGAACATCACCTAGAAATTTCCAGCAGTAGACAGAGTGGTTTTGTTTTTAGGGATATGGATTTTCTGCAAAAGTAGAAGAGAGTTACCTATAAAAATATCATCTTTTAAAGAACTCTGAAAACACAGGTTATATAACTTTGATATGACAACGGTAAAATAATAATGAAAGAGAAAGGAATAGTTAATACCCCTTGATACAGAAGAGCCTTCAGAAAGGAGGTGGGGGAAATTGTCCTATGATAGGTACTGAAATGGGCAGGACCCTCCCCACAGTACATTATGGTAAAAGAAGAGGACACTGTTTTTTCTAAAGTCCACAGATGAATTCCTTTTAGGCTTAGGATACCCAAGTCTGACTCACTCTCATGGCTGGTTTAACAAGTCTATTGCTATTTAATGTTTTCATTACATTTTCAAAGGGTACAAAAGTATCTTTTTTAAAAGGTAAAGGATACACAAAATGTCTGCAATGCAATTATGAAAAGGACAAAATGGGAATATTTTTAAAGCCATGAGAGAAAATAAGTCAACAAGATTTTCAAGTTGTTCTTTTAAATCTCCAGGACAGTATTTTCCAGTTAATAGAAGAATGAAAGACTGACCACCTTCAATCTCTCTTCTACCTGGTATATGGGATAATAACTGAAATGATGTTCTAAAAGACCATCAAAAAGAGGAAAAAACACCAACAAACAAAGAGATGCCATATAAAATATTAGTACGATTGAGAATGTGAGCAAGCATCCCTTTTTCATACTCAGAATTTTGAGCCACTTCAAAACTCATCATGATTATTCTCAAATATCTGAGTTTCTCTTGCTTGTAAGCATCCCAAGTTGCCTCACTTTGCATGGATATTCTGTGAGATCAAGATTGACTCTGAGCTCACTACTTACTGTTAACTTCAGCCAAACATCCTCACCTCTAAGCCCATCTCAAAACATATCACCAAATAGAGAGGCTGGTGCCAGAAATTCCCCCTTTAAGTACTAATGCTTTTGCTAAGAACTGCATCTCCAGAGATTCCCAATTTAAATGCCCCATGAAGTCCAGGGCAACATTTTCCCAACAAAGCCGTTGGAGAAAAACAAAGCATCCCTTGCTACCTTGGTGCTTTCTTTCTCTCCAAGGCCCTATCTCCTCTCTCCACTTCTTCACCTCCACAGAATGCCTATGGCTCGCAGCTTGAAAATTGCTTCTCTAAGCCATTAAACTATTGGCTTCTCATATCATCTAAGGAAGCTCTAAGGACATAAGGCAATAGTACAACAGATAAGTGTATTAGAAATTAGAGATAGGAAATAGAAAGAAATATCCGGAAGACAACTAGTGTTTTTGCTTTCCCAATACACGCCAAGCATCAGGCTTCTCCTTTGACACGCATGGTCTCATTTACTCTTAACCTTAACCTCATTAGCAGAGATTTACATCTCCATTTTCTGAGTAAACGAAACAAACTCAGAAAAGGTGGGTAAACAGCCCAGAGCCCACAGCTGGTATCTAATGAGAGCCCAGATCTATATCCCAAAGCTTCTGTTCTTTCCATGGAACCCTGGGTTTTCCCAAAGACTGCAGTTAGTTGTAGAGACTCTAGAAAATCAAATACTAGTTTCATGTCAGAGACTATTCTTATCCAGTTCATTAAATAATTCACTGGAAATAAAAGTTTTATTAGAATGATTTCATTTAACTCTTTAAACCCCATCTTAGTTCCATGCTAAAATCACAGTAATATCTTATCAAAAATTGCTTTTGTATTCAATTAATTGACAATTGATGTCCTCCTTCAAGTGTTTTGAAATTGTTTTAAATTGAAAGCAAACTGACTTGCAAAATTGTTACCCATCTATGGAGTCATTTCTCAGTTTACCACAGAAGCTTTACTAAGATTTGTAAAATGAATATTAATTATACCCATGACTAGAAGTGATATTGAAATATAACTTATAGTAAGGTATATAATCAATCAATCCCATGGGACTAGACACAGTCCTTACTGCTAGAACAGGGCCCTATAGAACTCCAGTTATGCAAGCCATCAACCTTGCAGTTGCTGAATTGTATAGACATCTTATAGGTCCTGAGAGAGGGGCTGGGCTGAAACGGGCTTCACTCTAGAATTCAGGGAGATAGTTACAAACCAGTATGAAAGTATGCTATTATTTCAACAAAAGAACGACATCCTCTTATGCTTTCATTCAGAGACAAACTGTTTATTACAATATACTCAGAAAGAGTGGGAAAACTTTAAATGCTTCCTTTCAACTTTGCCAATACAATATTTTTGATAAAGCATTTTTGGCTTATTCTATGCTTTCAATATATTTTCATCATAACTTTGGAGCTGCTGATTTAGGTCATTCAATTTATAGACAACATCCATCATCTAATTGAATTGAAAAAGCCAGTCTTCATTATTAGCAAAATCAGACTCATTTTCTGACAAAAAAAAATCTAACCTTCTCTTTTCTTTTCAAAGAACAGTATTGAGATGCCTCCCCATGATAACTATTTTATTTCTTACCACAAATTTTAACACTAATGGGTAAAATATGGTACCCAGCCATATGAAACCAGGCACAGTGCCCTTTAATACTTTTCACCAATAATTTTGTCTTTGCACCACTCTCAAGGGAGCTTCCCCCCAGAAAATCACATTTTGTAGCAATAGCCAGAAGATGTCAGAGGAAAAGTTCGTAGAAAAATAGTCAGCACCCCTGCCTTCTTCTTCTTAAGTGTATATAAATTTTGACTATCTCAACATGAATCAATATATCCCATATCCAACTTGGTGCTTTGCTCTTAAAAGAATCATGTATAAGACAAGAAAACACACAAAGCTAGGTGTCAATATTTTAAATTGTTCATTTGGTTTTGGTCTAGAGATTTGTACACCCAAAAGTACAATGTAAATGTAGAAAGGATGTTGGATGGATGGGAGGTATGCCTTTCCTTTGCAAAGTGGCAGGAAGTAGACTGTGGAAAGGAAAGATTTATTTAAAAAAGGAAAAATACCGTGTTTTTTGACAATAAGATTATTCTCAGGCAGATCTATTTTAGGGTTCAAGTTAAAGATCTGGAAATTAATTCCTTTATAATTATTCATACTCAGGTAACTCATGAAATTTTGTGTACCTCTTCAGGTATGTGGGCCCCAGTTTGAAAGCTACTTAACTAGAAGGTCTTTAGACTTTTTTTGGGGGGGGGTCATATTTTAGACAAGATCTTGGTCATTTTTTCTGATGTAAAAATAACTAAAAAATTAGATCAAAAATTATATTAAGAGCTTTGTTGGACAAATAGGCTCTCCTGCACATATAGACTTACATTATTTAGCCATAACCAGTAAGACTGGTGTTATGAATTGCTTTTAGTGGTGGAGACAAGTTTTCCCTGGTTCATTCCCAATCCCACAGGCACATACTTGTCAAATGCTAGTAAAAGGAAGGATAGCCTCTGGAGTCCAACAGAAAAAAGGTCTATATGGTATTTTTAATGACAAGATGGGCCTCCTGGCATTTTGGATCAGACATAGAAATATATAGAGGATGCTATGAAATCTATAGGTTGTGCGTTAAGCCCAGTAGGAGATGTCAGGGAAGGCAACTGTGCTGAGTCTTGAAGGGTAAGTAAAGGAGTTAGCCAGGTGGCAGACATAGGGGTGGCTGAAGATAGGAGTGTGTGTGTGTGTGTGTGTGTGTGTGTGTGTGTGTGTGTGTGTTTTAGGATGGGAAACAGGTCTTTGCAAACAATCCATTTGCTATACCAGATTAGGCCAGAGTAGATCTATTTTATTCTTGGCCTCAGAAATTCAGTAAAATGTAATGGGGTCACTAAAGCTTTGGGTCAAAAATATGAGCACTTCTTTATCAAAATCATGTCATTTCATGGCATATTGATTTCACACACATTAAAATATGACAGAAAAAATGAAACCATCTGTGATTTGGCATTCACTTGGAGATGATGGTTGACAAGCTCTGGGTGCCTGATTTATAATAACCTATCTCACAAGACTGAGAGATAGGAGATGTGAACACTTTTCTGGGAATTGCACGCTCCTATCTGTGTCTCAGGAGCATCCCTTTTCCTGATAACTTGATGCCCAGGAAATTCTATCAGGCATCAGAAGACTGTTAAGTGATTAAAAATCAGACCAAAGGGATTTGGCTGATCTTGACCGTGGCTGGGAGCTCCACAAGGGACAGCATGGAGCCTGATGAGTTCATTTAACTTCACTCCTGAAGATCTCATTCTTATAGGTAGAGTGTCCACATTGTACTGATCCATGATTTTAGTTATATCTTAGATATGTGTATAACCTTAGAAAATATATACGCTTTTTGGAGGATAGGTATATTCTTAAGTTTCATAAATTGCTCTACTAAAGCTTTTTTCAAAAGCTTGCTAGAAGCACTGTGAAATGGTGCAATCACTATGGGAAGCAGTTTGGCAGTTTCTCAATACAATAAACAAAGAATTACCACATGACCTAGAAATTCCACCCTGGGGAACGTACCCGAAGGAACTGAAAACAGGTGCTCTGACAGAAACTTGTACACAAGCACATGTCACAGCACCATTCACAATAGCCAAAAGGTAGAGACAATCCAAATGTCCACCAGCTGATAAGTGGATGTACAAAGTGCAGTATATCCATACAATGACATATTATTTAGTCATAGAGAAAAATAAAGTACTGGTACATGCTACAAAACAGACGAACCCTGAAAACACTATGCTAACTGAAAGAAGCTAAACACAAAAAGGCCACAAATCATATTATTCCAATTATTTAAAATATCGAGAACAGGCCAATATACAGAGAAAGAAAACAGATGGCGGTTGCCGGGGGCTAAAGGGAGGTGGGGAATGAGAAATGACTGCTTAATGGGTATGGGCTTTCTTTGAAGTGGTGAAATGTTCTGGAACTTACAGTGGTGATAATTGTTCAACATTATAAATATACTAAATTTCAATGAATTTCATACTTTAAAATGGTTAATATGGTAAATTTTATATTATGTAATTTTTACTACAATTTTTTTAAAAATCACACATACAAAAAACCTTGCTAGCTATCTTAGCCCTTCTTTCTTCTACTTAGGAACAAATTATCAAACTCTACTTTTTAAATATTTATGCTTAAGAGCAGCATTAGTTTTTGTTTAACAAGGGAAAAAAAACAAAAGTACCCCAATTACTCACATTTAAACCCTGTAAGAACTAACAGAATATCCCAAGAAAATTGATGGATATAGACAGACAGGGGATAGGTAGAATCCATCTTTCTCCCTCTCAAGGAAATGGTGATTTATAGCAAAACTAAGTGAAAAAAGCCAGTCAGAGAAAGACAAATACCATATGCTCTCACTAATATGTGGAATCTAATGAACAAAATAAAGTGATGAACAAAATGAAAATAGAAGCATTGATACATGGAACAGACTGACAGCTCTCGTAGGAGACAGGGATGGGGGACTGGAGGAAAGACGGTGAGGAGATTAGCCAAAGAACATATATGCATGACACAGACACAGACAACAGTGTGGTGATGGCCAGAGCGAAGGGGGAGCTGAGGCTGTGTGGAGATTGGCAAAAAGGGGGAACAGGAAATGGGGGGGAAAACCTTTGTTTTAAAAGCAGGATCTGGCCCTAACCGGTTTGGCTCAGTGGATAGAGTGTCGGCCTGCAGACTGAAGAGTCCCAAGTTTGATTTCGGTCAAGGGCATGTACCTTGGTTGCGGGCACATCCCCAGTAGCGGGTGTGCAGGAGGCAGCTGATCGATGTTTCTCTCTCATCGATATTTCTAATTCTCTATCCCTCTCCCTTCCTCTCTGTAAAAAAATCAATAAAATATATATTCTTTTAAATAAAAGCAGGATCTGTTCACCCTTCTAGCCTCTCTCTTGCTATAGCTCTGATTGCATAGGTTCCTGGTGTCATTATTCCTTGGGTTTTATTTAGGTAATCCATTACTTTATTTATTCAAGTTCTTTAATATATTTTTTTAATTTAGATGACTTTGAGGCAGAGCAGAATCTGTCAAGGGGAATGGAAAGCAAAACCAACACTCTCCGTTGCCATGTAGAGCCTCTTGGCTGCGTCCTGCACTACTCAACAGTCTTTGGGGATGATTTATGGAGCAGGTGTGTGTACATTATGCCAATGTCCATCCAGGGTTCCAAGAAGACGGGAAGAGAAAGGGTGCTGCCTTACACATTAGCAATTTTAAAGACACAAATGTCTGCAGAAGATTAAAAACAATGCTTTTCAACAGGTAGATTAGGACCAGAAGCAATTCCAGAGCCAGATTGTTAAAGCTAGAGTAACATTTGGTTTTGAGTTATTCATTAAGGGTGATTAAAAAACAAATTAATGAAATAAAATATAAGCCTGAATAGTCTTTAAATAAAAGCAAAACAAGACAAAAAAATTTTGGCCTTATTCCCAAGCTTTTGCTTCTTACTTAATTTCCAATAATACAGAAAACTGAAACCATTCTGAGTGAAAGCGCGTTTCTCTTCTCTTAAAAGAATCAAATGTTTTCTGATAGTTCAAAATGTTGTGTCCTTCCTTTTTAGCTGAATTTCTCAAACGAGTTACTTAAGTTTACCATTTCTGGTCATAAGATGACCAACTCACTAAGTTATTGTGGGAATAAAATTAAATAATAATAATAATTGCTGAAACAAATTGAATGCTTATTATATGTCAGGCACAGTTCTAAGCACTTCACATGTATTATTCTTTATATCAGCCTCACTAGGAGGACACTGGTAATATCACCTTGGAGGGTAATTTACACAAGACCACACAGTTAACCAGGGGCAGAACCAGAACTTGAAGCAGACAGTCTTGGCTTCAAAATTCATGCTCTTGACAATTCTGCTAGGTCCCAGGGTGCCTAGGCTAATGCAGCCATGGCTTCCTCCCTCCCTCTTTGTAGGACTGTGGCAGCAACTTTACAGATGCCCGTCCTCACGTGGTGAAGACAACATCTTGAAGATGGAGAAATGCCACCTCGGACTCTCACATTTGGAGCCAGGAATCGCATTTGTCCTGAACCCTGTTCTGGAGGAGGAAGCTTTTCCTAAGCTGTTTTCCAGCTGGGCGAGGTCAGCTTAGCCAGGAGAGGACAGCTGGCCGGCAGAGCAGAGAAAGAGATGTTGTTTCCTGAGGGACTTAACACATGCTCCCACATCTACTTTTCTGGTAAAATACAAGGAAAGAAATTGTGACTAAGGGTGAAAATAATTGAACAAGGGAAAAATGTTCCTAAGGGAAAATGCTATGTCTACCCTCATCATGTTACTCTGCAGTGACTCAAGCAAAAAACATAGTTTTTTTAAAAATCAGATGACACCAGATGCATTTTGCTGTATTTGTCTTGTATTTTTAGTTCTGGAATATGTGTCCTCCAGTTTGAGTAATCTGGTCCTTCTCTCTATGGCTATGATGCTGAAGTGGAGGCTGAAGTAAGAGTTGGTGAGTTTCAAACTGGTGAAGACAGGCTGTGCTGAGAGTCAAAAGTCTCAGAACAAACCGAGGACTTGCCCTGTGACTGCAGGAAGTGTCCAATGAGCAGACCTCTGCTTGGATGCCCACTTCTGTTGCTGCGTTTGCAGCCAGTTGAATTGCTGGGAGAGTGTTATAAATTACTAAACATGAGTCCTCAGATCTTTACATGGGGCTGGGCACCTATCCACTCCTCCAATTAGTCCTTCAACTACTTTATTGTGTCAAATCATTCAGCCATTCAAGACTAAGCCTAGTTGGAAAGAAATCCTTAGCCAAAATTCCAACTGAGCTTTTCATGTGCACTAGTCCTCAGTTGCAAGGACTGTCTTTTTTTTCTTTTAGTTTAGTTTTTGTTTTTGCTTTTTTCATTTAGTAAATGTGTATTGAGCTCCTATTCTATGCCAAACTCTGAAGATACCAGGGAGGCAGGACAGGCCCTTGATTCCCTGGTTATTATATTCTAGTGACAATAATCAAACAAAAGCACAATATCAGCTGGTGATTCAAGGACCATCTTAATAAACACTGCAACTGATATTTCTCCATTTCCATCCCAGAGGCCCGAGACTGTGCTCCCGTTGGGAACGGTGTATTTTGATTGCAATGCACTGATCTTCTCCTTGGGACAGCCAATATGCATTTTGTTAAGAACAATGAGCCATACCTCTCTCCATCCCCAGGAAGTGCTTCCCTAATATCATACGGTTAATCACGGCAGGTAAGGGAGAGTTATGAGCTGATTCATAATATTTCAGGGGAAATAAAGGTGGCGGCAGGAAAACAAGCAGGCAGCTCTGCTCAGTGCCAACCCGACGGAATGTGCCACACAGCCTTTTCTGAAAACCGCATACCTGAGGCCAAACAGAGGGCCAGGCAGCAGCCTGCTGTTGAAAGCCGCCTACA
This sequence comes from Myotis yumanensis, assembly GCF_028538775.1. Taxonomy (NCBI): domain Eukaryota; kingdom Metazoa; phylum Chordata; class Mammalia; order Chiroptera; family Vespertilionidae; genus Myotis; species Myotis yumanensis. The sequence continues at coordinate 25,220,788 of NW_027223759.1, read as the reverse complement.
TCTGATTTCAAGCCCCTCGTTGGAGAATGCTCTGCTTTAAGCACTGGAGAAAGGAAGTAAGCTGTGAAATACCTTCTAGGATTCCTCACTAGAGTTTTCTCAAGGTGTGTACATTGGAACTACATTGGTCACTAGGCTACAGACAACTACAGTGTGATACAAACCTCTTCAGCTCCAGATGTCTCTCTGCCATCATCAACCCTTCACCAAATGCATAAAGAATAAGAAACTGCTTCTGCTTAGCCTTCTTCATTCAGTCAATCCTTCGATGCATATTAAGTGCCTGCTTGTGTTAGTATTCTACTGTTGCATAACAAATAATTCAAACCTTGGTGGCTTACACATGGATTAACTCCATGTTTTTGTGGGTCAGGAACCTGGGTCCTCTCTTTCAGGATCTCTCCCAGGCTGTAAGCAAGGGGCCTGTAGTCATCTGAAGGCCTGGCTGGGGAAGGACGCACTTTCAAGCTCATGTGGTTGTGGGCATGCCCAAATTCCCTGCAGACTAGTGCCCAGAGGCCACCCCCAGTCCCTGCCCCATTGGGCTTCTCCAACATGGCATCCTGCTTCATTGCAGATATTAGCCAAGAAGGAAAGAGAAAGCCTGCTAGCGAGATAATGTCAAAATCTTTTGTAACATAAACATAGATGTGACATCTCATTACTGTGGCCAAATACTATTGTTAGAAGCAAGACACTAGGTTAGCAATCCACATTCAAAGTTAGGGGATTACACAAGGGGTGAGTGCCAAGACAGAGGCATCATTGGGAGCCATGTCAGAAGTTGCCAACCACACTTCTCTATGGCAGGCTCTGTGCTTAGAGAGGAAGATATGGCGGCAAACCAACAAATATGGCTGCCTCCCTCCTGAAGTTGACTGTCTGGGTTTGAGGTACTGAACTATGAAACTCCAGTGAACATCTGTAAGATGGAGACAAGGGACAAAGCAGGAGAGTGAAGAGATTCAGCCACGCTTCCTCACAGGTACTGGGTCAGGTGGATAAATGAGGGGTGGGTCTCTGAAATATTTTTTTGAACTCACTAGGGAAATTCTTAATATATAGATGGAATAAGTGGCTATAATAGAAATTAATTAGAAAGAAAAAAACTCTGATAAAACTGCTGCTTCAAGACTCTTCACAAGAGGAGAATCTGTTTCATTACCAAATTACAAATGTGTGCTAACGTGAATGTTTCTGGGATAGATCATAACCTTGTCCTACAGCCAAACTAAGTTGCCAACACCTGGATGCCAGATTCAAGAAGGGGATGCCCCTGCCACGATGGGGAAAAGAAAGCACAGGACAACTTTGCCTGAGTTTCTGTTTTCTCATTGTTTCAGAGAGTAGGCTCGCTTGCAAAATAGGGATCACAAGAGTATTGTACTGTGTCTGGCCGAATAAAGCCCTCCACCACCAGATGTTCATACCCTGCACCCTAGAATTGGTGAATATGTTACTGGCCATGGCAAAGGAGACTTTTCAGATATAATTAAGGACCTTGCATGGGAAGATCATCCTGGATTATCTGGGTGGGTCCACTTTAATTCCATGAGTTCCTAAAAGCAGATGAGGAAGACAGAAGAGTAGGGCAGAGAGATGTCATGGCTAAAAAGGCAGAAGGGGTTCAAAGCCTGAAGATGGAGGAAGAGGGCGAGAACCAGGGAATATGGCTGGCCCCTAGAGGCTGGGCCCAATCTTAAACCAATCACCAGCAAGGACACCTCAGTCCTACAACTGAAGAAAAATCTGCCAAAACCCAAGTGAGCAAGAAAATGGATTCTTCTCTAAAGCTTCCAGAAAGGAGCACAGCTCTGCAGGCACTGATGTGAAGCCCCGTCAGGTCTGAATTACGACTTCAGATGTACTGTAGCTCAGTTGGTTAGAGCATTGCCCCAGTACACCGAGGTTGCAGGTTTGGTCTTTTCTCTCCCTTTCTCTCTCTCTAAAACCAATAAGTTAAAAAAAGAAAGCCATCTATGAGATAATAAACCTGTTGTTTTAAGCTAAATTTGTGGTAATTTGCCTTGGCAACAATAGAGAACTCATAGGATTGTTATAAGGATTCAACTCATGAGTGTATATTGAAAGTACTGGAAATGTATCTGTAAGCAAGCACTGTGCAGGTGTTTGCCACTTTTGTGACCCTGTGATTGGGATTTCTTAGTTCATAGATGGGAAAACATGGCCCAGCTAAAAAAAAAAAATAGCTTGAGGGATCTCTCCACACTCTGTTTATTCCCAAATAAATCCCTTTTTATGAGCACACGTGTCATAATAAGCTGCAGGTTCCTGATGCCAAAGCCCCAAAGAAAGGTGCCCAAATGAACAATATTTTTACACTATCCAGTAAACCAAACAAAGAGCCCACTTCCCTTTTTAAATCTAACATTCTATTTTTTTCCCAATCTGGAGAAGTAATTTCCTCTGGATTTAGCTGAGTATAATTAATAATAAAATAAGATTTGAGCCATATGTGTCAAATCCCAAAACATATCTATTTCAGGAGATGTGTTCACCTTACTATTGCCAGTATACCCTTTTTTCCCTCCTTTTTGGTTTATTCACCACTGTATGCCCAGCATTCCCATTGCCAATACCCAACTAGCACCTACCATAAAAGAGCTGCTCAGTGCTTGCTAACTGAGGTGGAATCACTATAAGAAGTATAGGGGTATTTTTTTTTTACCTACTTACCTTTCTAATCAGCTCTCATACTAATTAACTAACCCTTAGGATCAAGAAACTTGCAGGGCCAGAAACTTGCAGGTGCTGCTCAGTGGTTGAGCATTGACCTATGAACTAGGAGGTCACAGTCAGATTCCTGGTCAGGATACATGTCCGGGTTGGGCTCGTTCTTCAATGGGCTTGCAGGAGACAGCTGATCAGTTATTCTCTCTCATCATTGATGTTTCTATCACTCTCTCCCTCTCTCTCTCAAATCAATAAAAACATTTTTTAAAAAGAAACTTGCAGGTAGTAAGAGAAATCAAAATCTTTAGTTCCAGTCTTATAATCAAGGAACTTCATAACTAAAACACACACCTAAATATAACAGGCAATGCAGGGCAATCCCTTGTAAGATGAGGGATACGAATTCTGTGGCATGTAGGGTGATCTCAGATTGTTCAAGAAGGGAGTGCTAAACACCATCACATCAGAAAGCCACTCCGCTTTCCATCCTTCTGGCTACTTGCAGAACAAAGCCTCATGCTAGTTTCATGCTAGAGTGCCCTTCACACCCTTCTCATCCTTGGATTGTCTCTCTCTACCCCCTCAAGAGAAGGAGCCACAGGCTGAGAGCCCCAGGCTGGCCCAGTCTAGCCAGAATTTAATCACATTGTTTGGCTTTGGTTGTATTTATTTCCATGGATACCTTCTGTTTATGGCTTTTCTATTTTCAGTGGTGGTATAATGTTTTCTTTTTAAATTGCTTCATTTAAATTTTTAAAAAATGAGTCCAATTTAATATTTTTAAGCAGATGGTGCATTGATATGGCAACAATTATAAAAGTGTTACAAGAATAAATAAAGTTTAGGAAATACTGTAATAAAATGGAATGTGTGATAGAGGCATAAGGACAATATTTGAGAGGAGGCCGTCACTATTGTCAACTGGGCAGGTGAGGCTCCGAGAGGCCATCATGTTGGAAGTGGACTTTGGCACCGGGCAGTGAGGGAGGAATAGACTTTGCCATGGTTGAGACTATGGTATGAGATACGGGGACTGGAAGTTTTAACCTAATCAGAAATGGCCTCGGAAGGCAGTGAGCAGAGCACTTCCGGTGAAGGAACAGTGTAAGTAGGCAAGTAATGACAGGTGCATTTTTCCTTACAAGCTCTCCTCCCTTGGGTCAAGTCTGAGAATTAAGGGTTTCCTGCTCTGTCCAGGAGCTGCCCCAGAGCTAGCTCCCAGGTGTCCCATGACAATGCAGTCTAAGGAGGCCCATCCTACACTTTGGGATCCTGTGTCACTCAGCTGCTGTGATTAATGCAATTGCTGGAGGCTCTCCCATACCCCCCAAAGCTTCCGCTGCCCAGCCCATCAACAAAGACGGCATAGCCCTCTGATGTGATGACACCAATATTTTCTTTATATACCCTTTAGACCACCGGTTCTCAACCCGTGGGTCGCGACTCCTTTGGCGGTCAAACGACCCTTTCACAGGGGTCACCTAAGACCATCCTGCATATCAGATATTTACATTATGATTCATAACAGTAGCAACATTACAGTTATGAAGTAGCAATGAAAATAATTTTATGGATGGGTCACAACATGAGGAACTGTATTTAAAGAGCCTGAAGGTTGAGAACCACTGCTTTAGACCATTTGCAATAGGAAGCTAACCACAACCTCTCGCCTTCATTTTCAAGAGCCTGCAACTCTAGGAATGCCATCCACTGAGTCCAATCTGAGTACTCATGGTTTGTTTAAAATTTGTGAATTTTAAAACCGGTCTTCTTCTATATCCAGGAATTCCCAGATAGCCATTTCTAGGTTAATCATATGTGCTCCTCTGCCTGTACCAAATAGTGATGGGAGGGTGAAGTTCATGGGGTGGGGACATGAAGGCAGCTGGCAATGTCAGGAGACTTCAGATTTCATAGATTTGGAATCTTCTAAGTTTAAAGAATATGCTACTGATGCAAGTGTTAGACCTCAGGTCTGATCTTTTTAGTCTATGATATTAATGATGGGACCTCCTGTCTCTACCTACTAAGTCACCTGCAGTTTCTGATCACTGCAGACATAATATTCCATTTCCTACTGCTGAGGAGGGGTTGGGTCACAGGAGGCTCAGCAAGAAAGAAAGGGGAGGTGAGCTGGTTTAGTGTCCTGGGAAAGTAGGACCTTGCTGACTGGATTGATTGGAAGGGCTAGACGAAATCCTTAAAACCCGAGAAGTGTTTCTTGTCACCTGCTATTGTGCCTGACATTGTCACCTGTCATTAGTGACTAAAGTCTTTGGATTCAGGCGTTATATCTCCACTGTTTGTATCCTTGGTAAAGTATCACAGATACCACTGATGTCTCAGCATGAATTAGAAACCCATTAGAGTCACAATGGGGCACAAGAAACATCAATTTGATAGAAAAGAAGCTTAAGAGAGAATCAGTACATGAGAAAGGCAGATTTTTGTAGGCTTGCCTTGACTGTCTGGGAAGAAGAGGTGAGAGTGATGTGCAAAGTATTTTATAATGGTATATTATGAGCACTGAAAGGACTCCGACCCATCAGAATGGGCACAGGCCCCCAGCAACTGTCAGGGCTACAGTGATATATTCTGACTGTGCATCATTCAGGAGGGCACCCCAAGGACAAACTCTGAGAGCTCATGTAATATTCACTCATTCAGCACAAAGAACACATATTGAGTTACTATGGTGTGCAATGTGCTATACTAAGTGTGTGTGGGGATTTTGGGAAAGCACTGCCTTTTATTGTCATAAGAAATAATTGTTTAAACCCCTTTTCCCATTCTATAGTGATGTTTAGCAATTAAAAAAAAAAAAAGCAGTAATATGATATCACTGTAGGAGACCAGCACAGTGTGTGAATTCACAGCATCCCGTCTCAGCACCCAGCATGTCTGTGGTCTATAATAACACTAACTCATTCTCCTCAGGGGTATTTTTCCTGAGCTACTGTACACTCGGCTCATTAAAACATGAGCCTGGTGAAGATCTACAAGGCAAAAATGATGGTGAGAAACAAGTGACAACCTGGCCTTGGTCCTAGGCTCTGGTCTTTCCATCTATCTATTGAAGGTTGAAAATTTAACAAGCAGTTGCCCTTGTAAGCTGTCATTTGAAGCTGATGGCTTTGGAAAAGCTGCTGCAGAAAAGTGAGAAATAACACAGGGGTTAAAAATTATCAACCATCAGGGAATGATATACTAAATTTGGCATTAACATGTCACATTTATCCAGTGGATGATTAAAGGAATGCTGTCTTCTTGGGATAGTGAAGAAATGGTGAGACAGAATTTCCTGCTCAGCTGCTGATCAGTCAGCTAAAAAAATTACTTCAATTGAGTTACCAGATTGCAGAAGATGGAGGAGAAATCTTCTAGACCACAAGTCTGTGTAGTGGGCATCTACTATTGCACTATTTTTGCCTGTTACCCTTCTTTTTCCTTTCTTTCTCTTTCATTTTTTTTTAAGAGAGAGAGAGAGAAACATCAATTTGTTTTTCCACTTTACATGGTTGATTCTTCTTTTTATCTTTAATTTCTTTATACATAGTTGATTCTTGCATGTGCTCTGGCCAGGGATCAAACCTGCAACCTTGCAGTATTGGGTCGATGCTCTAACCAACTGAACCACCTATCCAGGACTACCCATTCTTTTGAAAGGCATTTACTTTTCCTTAGGGACCACCCCTCTTCTCTTAATTTCAAGTTTTTTTCATTTTCTGACCTCAAAGATGGGCATATGACTCAAGACTTATTCACCAAAATGTTGAGTTCACTTGGACACATTTTTTGCTATAGAGATGGGCATCTGAGTCCAGTGATATCAATGCGTTAATAAGATTTAACCTTAAGTCCTATTTTTTTTAGAATAGTAACAGGGGATTCTTTATTCCAGTGGGGTTGCTGAGTGAATAAGATGTTACTTCAGCATCATTGGTAAATATCCTGCCACCAGCAGGAGAGCCCAAAGTTTGGGTGAACATGAAGAAGCCCTAAGGACAACTTTTGACTATGTGAACTGAACCTTTGGAGTAGTCACTTGAACATTATAATGTCACAATTAAACTAATTTGAAGGTTTTCTAAACTATTTAAGTTATTTCTCCAAAGGGCATTTGTACCTGCTTACTTTAGGTAGCAGATTGAAAATCTTTGTTCCTTGATTAAAATTTGAAGGATGGGAGCATTTTCAATGGCCTGAACATTCTTAGGCAACAGTTAACTATTCTGGTCCCAAGCAGGATTCAGAACCATGAGGAAGAGGACAAGCATGAGGAAATGCCAGTCATGAGAGTGGCTCATTCTAAAGGAGAAATGTCTACTAGTATTCACACAGAATAGCAAAGCCATATGTGATTTTTTCCCTCCCCAGTCTTTGGAGCAGCACAAAACAGTCAACATCATTCCTTACTATATTGTCTTTTCAATTTAATTTTATATCCTGTTTCAATTTAATTTTATATCCTGTCCATTTCATTGTCAAACTCTATCTTGAAGAGCAAAGAAATAACACCATCACTGTCCATCATGGTATCTGGTATTTGGGGAAATCTTTAAAAGCACAAAAGAAAATTAGAGATGTGAGAGAAAGAGTGTATTGTCCTACAGTTCTTAATTGGAGGTTTAACTGAAAGGAAAAGATTTCCACGTAAACATGGATTTTTTAAAAGGACTGGTTTCAATCAAGAAGTTAAGTGACCGTAAGAAATTGAAACATCCATTCTGGTTGACTGGAGAGTCTTTAATTACAAATCTCTGTCTTCTTATAACATCAACTCTGTGCTCCTAGAAAAATAAAAGGACATCTGAATGTTTTCTATTGTGGTTTTTAGGATTAGACCATCACAGAATTAGAGGTGAGACTATTGGGATCGCTGAAGATGCAGTAAAACAGTGAAGTGTAAATTCTGGAGTTAGATAAACTGATCTTGGCTCAGCCAATTAATTACCAATTACGTAGACAGGCAAGTGCCTTAATTTTTCTGTGACTTAGTTTCTTCATTTGTAAAATGGAAAACATTACCAACCACACCAGTTTATAGGGGATTAAAATAAATACTATATATAAAGCACAGAATAATCAATAAATGTTCCTCATTACTACTCATATTACTGTTATCAGCTCAAATCCCTCAGGTAGGAAGCTGATATCCCAAAGTGGTTTAAAAATCTTAGCCCAGAATTACCCAGATAAGTTTCTAATTTGGGTGTAGAACCAGGCTTCTAGATTCAGAGATCTGTGGATTTCCCACCTTCAAAATGTTTTATTTGTGTACTATTGGCCCGGTGCACAAAATTCGTGCACTGGCGTGGGCAGGGTCCCTCAGCCCGGATTGCAAGAGGGTGTAGTCCAGGCTGAGGGTCCCCATCGATGCATGATCAGGGCCAGGGAGGGACTGGGGGAGGGCTCCAGGGCATATGTGGCCTGTCTTGCTCAGTCCAGATCAGCTGCACCCCAGCAGCAAGTTAACCTACCAGTCAGAGCATCTGCCCCCTGGTGGTCAGTGCACATCATAGCAACTGGTCAACCAGTCAACTGTATGCCCCCTGGTGGTCAGTGCACGTCATAACAAGCAGTTGAGCATCTTTAGCATGTCATTAGCATATTATGCTTTGATTGGTTGAATGGATGACTGGACACTTAGTATTGGGCTTTTATTATATAGGATTTTTAAACTACAGTAAGGCAACTTTAGATATTCCTTAAAAAGAAGAATTTATGAAAAAGTTCATGAGAGATAAAAATACGGTTGTCATTTAAATCTGAAGACTCATTAAAGGATAAGAATATTTAAGTCTGTAATTAATGTAATAAAAAATTCCATGCTGTGCACCAAAGAGGTAATCAATTATGAATTCCTCCAGAATATTTGGGGAAACTCTCTCAGGCTGACTCATAATAAAAGCTTGTTTATTAAAAATATGGAGGCATATTTTCTTAGAACACAGAAATTCCAGGAAGGGTTGGTTACAAAACAGAAGGCAGGCAAAAAATATTAAGTAAGTCAAGCTTTCACATGCTCTGTATGTGGCTTTGTTATACAATTTGATTTCTTGATATGTCAGGTACTCTCCACCAAGGCCTACTTTCCCTACAAAAAACTTTATTCTTACATTTTAAATGTTTTCTCTTCCATTCTTTACATCAAACCTACAAATAAGTGGCCTATTTTCTCTGGACTCTGTTGAGCGCTAACTATTCAAGCTGACCCATTGCTCTGGGTTAATTATAGGACAGACAATGAGCTAATGGCTCAGCATGCTACCCTCTAGGAACATATCTACATTGTGCATAAGTCTTTGAGAAGCTCAAGGTCTTAACCCAAAGCAAGGCTAATGAATGAAACTTCAGATAGGTGTGAGGAGGAGGGTAAAGACAGTAGCTGGTGCCAAAGTTCTCTAACAGTAAAATTCTCAAACCTGGATAAAGGTCATACCCAGCCTCTCATGGACCTTGCCTGGAAGCTGGGTAAGATAGTTTTAGCTTTAAGTTAACCTCAAAATTTGCATATTCATTCTTATACCCACAAACTAAATTCAAATTAAGCCTATGCCTCTATTTATAAAAAATATTCTTACTCTTAGCAAAAATTACATCAAGCTCAGCTGATTGCCTTGGAGTATGAATAATATTTTTTACAATTTTCCAAAAATATTTTCTTTAAGGTACCTCAGATTTGTTTAAAAGTGTTAAGAATTAACATTTCTCATCCAACACTGTCATTGGGATTCAGATATTTGAATGTGTGTCAGAAACCAGTCAGCTGGTGACCAGATATATGCAGATGCCTAACCCATCACACTTACACAGAAATGATGGAAGTTTATATAAAAGAAGGATAGTTGTTTGTTTTCCTAAAGTGTATAGCATTTTTTAAAATTTACCTTTATTGTTGGAAGATGTCCCCCCCTTTTTTTTCATTGACCCCTTCTACCTTGCCCCCACCCTCCACCCCAGGCCTTCACCACACTATTTCTGTGTCCATGGGTTATGCATATATGCATATACATTCTTTGTTTAATATTAAAAGGGGGATAGTTTGAGTTGCCCACTTTTAGCTTATTTGCAAATGTAGAAAAATAATTCTTTGTTTGGGCAAAGGCATCCAAGGCTCAAATAGAACAATGACATTTAGTATAGACTTTCAAGCTAGTACATGGTGGTATTTTTTATGGATTTTTTAAATGAGCAGCTTAATAAAATAAAGCTTTCACAGAGATAAAGATCTGATTTCCCCCTCTCACACCACTGGGAACTTTAATACACACACAAAAACAATCTGCCCTGCCAAGATGGGGACAGTGCTGTCTTGAGAAGTTACCAATGAATTTAGAAAATATTTTCCATGCTCACAAGAAGGACAAATAAAGCAAGACTAATTGATAAAGCATAACTTAGATGTTAACTCACCGTGGAACACTGGCTGTGCGTCCGTTGCCAAGGGAATGCCTTTAGGATATTGAATCAGAGAAACTTTAATTCCCCAATTTAACCAGTAGGCATAATAGCTCTGAGACAATCTCTGCTCTGCAAAACAAGAGGGTAATAAAAAATTAATTGAAGTTAGTGAAATATGTAAGAAATATCTGTTCAAGTTAGCAATTTTTTTTTTTTGGCCCAAACTTTCAGACTTGGTCAGACATTATACTTGTTGGAAATGGTTGCAAACCCACATTTATTTAATGGAAATGCTAGTGTCTGAAAGCAGCCTCTCCTCTCTCTCTCTCTCTCTCTCTCTCTCTCTCTTTCTCTCGGCTAATGGAAAATGTTTTGTTTCTGATAAAATATTTTTCCTGCATGCCTATTAGGATCTCATAAATATTTATGATCAATTCCCTTGGTTTTTAAACACAATGATAAAGTTTACTTCAGAAATCTAGAACTTTTTATGGGTTGGTTGGTATAAAAACATTTAGTCAAAGAAGTTTTGAACATGCTTCAATGATCAAAACATGACTTCATTTCTAAGAACTGTACAAAAATAAAATTATAATTTATATTTTCCACTCAATTTTGCTTGTGCCTCGGTATAGTTAAAAATAATGAAATCAGGTAAAGAGATGCTCCAGATGGTCTTGGTACTGTCCTTGGTAATCCCTGTGCCCTCCGACCTGGAAAACTGGGGGAATTCTGGGCTCAAGCAAATAAATGGCATTGATCTGCTCCAAAAACAATCAGATGACCTGGAACTTCTAGCACTGGGTGAGCCATGGGCCCTACTCATGTGAGCTCATCCAACCACCCAGTTCACCTCCATCAGCAGGAACAAGACTGGACTCCCTTGGGTTTTATCTGAATTAGAAACTCAGTAGTTGGCTCAGGATTTAACCATCCATCTAAGTAGGGCAGAGTTTCAGCTCATCCGAATCCTCAATGTCAATTCATATTGTGGGCACTGTGGATGGCAGGCACCTTCTGGCTCTTATTTGTTTGGAATTTCCAGCATTTAAAGAAAACATAGGGTTACTCAACTGAGGAAACTCAGATTTACCCTCAGTGACAAAGTTGCCTAATCATCATCCACACATCAGTAAATATCTGTGAACATGTGCCCTCCTCTGTGTTTCATTTGTCCCTCTCTTAAGATCCCTACCTTAAGATCACATTTTTTCCTCTCTGTGTCTCAGTCAGCTAATCCCTGGGAGCTGGATCCAACTGGGTAACAAACTGGGTTTGACCCTGGGGAGAGAAAGACATTATGGCAGATCATTGCCATCCATATTTATTCTTTTCTAAACCTGTTCTCTTTGAAAAGGGGACATTGGCCAAGACTTTGCTCTTCCACCCACACTCCCCATTATCATTGCCCTGTGTTATTAAAGGAAGACATAGCTCTCACTCACCTATAGTTTTGGTGTGTTACTCAAAGGTTTAAAAACACTTCAGAGAAAAAATAAATAAAAGAAACAAAAAAGACAGAGAAATCAAAGGTAATTCATTCAAACGCCCTTTCCATCTAACTGACTTAAAAAGTATTTACAATAAGTATTTACCTTTTTGTTTACTAAACATTTATCAAATTTTGTAATATGGCTTTGATAAATGGTATATTAATATTACTATTGTATTATACACTCATAAAATTTAACTCAAATTCTTATCATTACAAGAAACAAAAAATTAAATTGATTTCATTATTGCAGAGAAGATTTAGTGTAATTAATATATGACATTAAGGAAAATACCATATTACATTAGGATAAAATTTGGGGAGGTAGTGAAATAAAATTATGACTTGAAGGATAAATAGGAGAGAGTTTAAATAATCAACAAATGAAAATGTAGGTGTGTATTTTCAAAGTGGATAATGGTGGGTATTAAATCACCTTGATGTTTATGTGCCTTTGGATATATTAAAAAGAATGATGTAACACTTTTATTTTTAAAATCAATGTCTCCAATATACTGGAAATTACATCCACTGCCACTATTTATACTTATAATGAAAAAGTTTTAGATGCCTACCTAAAAATGTTCAAATGAATACATAGTTTTTCAAAGTTCTTTTAGGGAGTACATGAGCAAAACTAATCATTATCCTGGTAAATCACACTTAATACTAACCATAACCTTTCAAAAGGGGTAGAGATTATCTAAAAAGTTCAAGGAAGAATCACAGATGATAATAGGACTTGAAATCATCTTATATGAGAATTTTTTAAACGAGTACTTATCTAGGGGAAGAAAAGAATCTACAGGAACATAACAGTGGTCTTCAGCTCCTTAAGGAACTGTGTTGATAGCCCACAGGGCAGATCAAGAATGAGTGGGTATAAAATACAGATATTTCAGACCCTATTTTAATTTCCTTCAGAGTACAAGGCCTTTCACTTACCACTATATACACAGCGCCCTGATGCAATCCTTGGCAAATAGAAGGCACACAGTATATATTAGTTAAATGAATGAGTGAACCCAGTATGGAAAACAATATTTCAGCATTAGATCTTCCCAAAGATTAAAAAACTGCCACAGAAGTTTCCTTCAGAGGAAGTGTTCAATTTTAAGTTTCAAGGGGAATAAACAATAGACTGCTGTTGGCTGAGCTAGACTGTTAAGGTGACCTCCATCTTTCCTCTTCTGAGATTCATCATATGATTTCTTCTATATCAGGAGGAACTCTATGTTGTCACCTAAATCATTACAAAAAAAGACTTTCACTTTTTACATACGTACATTTAAGAGCTAGAGATTCTTTTCTCTGCCCAACATTAATAAGAACAGTTTTGTGTAAACAAAAATCACTTTAATATTGTCAGGGAATGTTAAGTTTGAGGTGGACATTACTAATTTAATTGGGACAACTTCAATAACCAGAATCAATTAGAACCTTAACAAGAGTCAGGTGGCTGCCTTAATTTCTTTCTAATTGTGTCTGTGACTCACTAATTCAATAATATGGCCACTATACTGAATTGTCCATGAGGGCTATCTTAACTGAATCTAATTAACGAACGAGTCTGGATGCCACTTGAAATAAGCAGCAGAAATTAAATAGAAAAAGGACTGCCATTGCCACTTATTTTCAGAGAGCTTGAAAATTCTTCTTTCATTTTTATACTGGAAAATTCTCCTTAACTTCTTCAGCAAGAAATTGTTATGTTTTCTTTAGCAAACAAAGAAGTGAGTCAAATACCTAGGTGATACACTGCAAGGTCATAGAAATCTACACAACAAGCCTTTGAAACCTTCTTTGCTTCCATCCATTTTTGTCCATCCACCCTGATTTCTTCCCATCTATTTTTAATCCTGACTTCATGGGTCCCTGGACTCCTATAACCCAGATTGGAGAACCTCTATCCTGGGAAAGAGATGCTTATTTGTCTGATACCACGGACAGCTCCTCCTACTTTTCCCACTAAAGAATCTACAATAAAATTCATTTTGTTTTTCCCTATTCTGAAAAGCTTCTAAAAGGTAAAGTTGGGTGTTCTAAAAACTCAGACAAAAAACCAATCTTTAAGAATATCTTTAATAAACAACTTCTATAGGTGGCCAAAAAAACTCTATAAAAAGCTTCGGCAGCTACAGACCAATTGGCTTAGGCAATCATCTCTCCAGGTTTCTCTCTACTTACCAGGGCTATACATGTAATTTCTCTCACTTTATGCCATATTACCACTAATATTTTTTCATTTAATGAAGAAACAGTATCAGAGTCTGTTCCCACTATTCCCTTATAAAAAGCAATGTAATGTAAATCTAGTTATACTGCCAAGAGTTTCTCTGACTTTTCTGGTCCTTAGTTTTATACAGTTTCATAATAAAAAAAAAATACAGCCATTATGTACTATCCTAACAGGAATATTATATCCCCGATACCTATAGTCATGTAAAATTGTAGAACAGTATATTATTCAGTATTTCTACATATTATCTGTAGATACATAATAGGTTTTAAAAAAGACAAACACTTTGGAAAGAGATTCAAGATAGTGATGACCTCTGGGGAGGAATAGATGAGAACAGACAGCAGGGGCTTGAACTACATTGGAAATATTTTAATTTAAAAGGTGACATATGTGGGGGATTCTCACTATCTTGACTATGGTGATGGTTTCATTGGTGTCTATGGTGACAAAAATTAACAACTGGTGCACTTTAATTATGTATAGTTACCTGTATATATGTCAACTATAACTCAATAACACTGTTAAAATAAAACTGAAAAGTGACAAGGAAAATCATAGCAAAAGATAATATAATAGATCATGGCTGTCTGTGGATGTCTCTTGATACTTCTTGGCACATCTTAAATATTTTATAAATAAATTATTAAAAATACCATTTTGTCTGGAAAGCAGAAATAAATATAAAATGATAAGAGTTTCTTCAATTTTTATTTTTGCTTTTTAAAATATGTTTTTATTGATTTTTTAGAGAGAGGGAAAGGAAGAAGGATAGATAGAAACATCGATGAGAGAGAAACCTGCTGCCTCCTTCCTGCATGCCCCCTGCTAGGGATTGAGCCCCAAACCTGGGCATGTGCTCTGACCAGGGATCATCGAACCAGTGACCTCTTGGTTTATGGGTTGATGCTCAACCAATGAGCCACACCAGCCTGGTTTCTTCAATTTTTAAAAAATATATTTTTTTTATTGATTTTAGAGAGGAAGGGAGAGAGAAAGATAGAAACATCAATGATGAGAGAGAATCATTGATTGGCTGCTTTCTGCATGCCCCCTACTGGGGATCAACCTGCAACGGGACATGTGCCCTTGATGGGAGTCAACTCGGGACCCTTAGGTCTGCAGGCCAACACACTATCCACTGAGCCAAACTGGCTAGGGCTTCAATTTTTAATCTAAAAGAACTACCACTTTACAAAGTGGTGGGTGATGGCAGACAAAAGTGCTGTTTCTAAAATGGAAACTGAGGGACAAGTATAGAACCTGAAGAGACGTGGGGTTTGTGCTTTTCTGTCAGTGGTATAAGAAATCCTTTTGAGGTTCCATTTTATTCTCCAAAGGAGAATGTTTGCCCTTTTTTTGTGAATAGAGGAAAGTACCTTATATGTTTCTATATACAGGAAATGTTTATGTTGGAAATTTCCCTGGATATTCAACAAAATTTGTTGGATACCACAGTCTTCATCCAGACTCAGCAGTTGGTTGCCTTTGTCTGGCTTTCTTACCAGCTCCTGCCTATTGGATGGAGAGATTTTTCCTAAGGAAATAGCCAAGTCTATTCAATTTTCATTCTAAAAAGCTATGCATTTTTCTACTTTTTTCACCTAACCTTTCAAAACCCTCATTCATAAGCATCCTTAAGCCACCACAAGCCTTAGAATCCCTTTATTCTCTACTAAAATCTACTTCCTTCAGTATCTGAACTATTCATGTTGACATTTGACACACACACACATAAAAGAGAGAAACAAAATAAGATAGAATCTCACTTTTTTTTCCAGTTAGACTGGAAAACACTGCATTTTATGATAGTGTGTTTGACGCAAAACTTAATGCGTAACATGGACTTGGTAAATGATGGCTAAAAGCCGGGAGAAGGAATGATTGTTTGAAAAGTGAGGATTATCTCATTCCAAACTAGTTTTAGGTTACATTTGGAATCTCAACTTAGCTCATCATTTCCCATCCTCTTTACTTTCGCATTTCAAGGTCAAGGTCCTGAATTTTCTCCACGGCTGCTCAGTGGTCTGGTGTGCAATTAGCCACTCTTCCTGGCCTGGTGAAGCCAGGCTGCTGATGCACACCCAAGAGAATTTCTGAAGGAGAAGCTGAAAGCACAGTCCAGTGGGGAGGGTTTCTATGATTTCTTGCTCTCATGTTGCTGACTTTTGCCTGAGAATGAAAAGTGCCCACAAACACTACCGTAGGAGTTTGACCTAGCCAAAGAAGAAAACAGTAGTTGTTTGCCTCAAGTTCCTTTCTCCACCTTCCCTCATGTCCCCCAAACCTTTCCAATGCCCCAGGCATTTCAGGGCCCTCGCTGGAACCTTTTTCAATGCCTTAATTTTCAGATCTATCTTTTGTTTTCTATGGGATGAATATGAATAGGCATTATCATTATTATCTGCATTTTAACTTAGATAAGCTAAGTAACTAGCCTAAGGCTTGACAGTACATCATAGAGCCAGGATTAAAAGCCAGGATTGTTCTACACTGAGCAAAGGCCTCTTCTGAGCATTTCCCTGCACGGAGGGGTCCACTTCTCCTGGGGGAATGGTGGGGCTGGTAGATGCTGGGCTGGAAGGATGGAGTTGGACTAGAACATGTTTGAGTCTAGCCTTTGCCTCTGAAAACTGTTTCAGACCCATTCCCAGGAGTTCCATGTAGGCACACCAACAATAGAGACCTAAATACTTAAGAAGATAACCAAGCCAAGCTATTTCCTCTGCACAGCAATTCTAATTCAGTCTTAGACAACTATCCTGTTTCCATGTTGTTCTCAAAAGCTTGGGTACCATTGGGAGTGGAAATTATTTGTTTCCAAAACAATTGCCAAGGTTGTGGGGCTTAGGTATTTCGCTACTCTGCATACAACAGCAACCCTGAGTTACTGACAGCAGGAGAGGAAGATAATGTCACCATCTCCCCTCCAGCACCTCAGGGGCAGTGAGGTGAGCTGCCAGGTTAGGTTCAGAAGCCCAGAGAGGCTGTGGATTCCCTGCGGCCTCCTGGTTGTTGACATGCAATTAAACAGCTGAGCTTCCAAAAAGGGGTTCCTTTTGCTAAATCTTCTGAGGCTCCCAGCAGAGGCGCTCCATGGGATTGAGAAGAGTATACTTTTTCATCTCAAATTACTTTAAAAAATACACACCAATCCCAAAGAAATATGCCTAAACATTTAACAGTGAGCCTGAGGATGCTTGGGAGGCAATACTTACCAAATCAAGAGCCATGGTTTTCAAAACCACAAAATGCACAATAAACAATTAAAAATGCACAATAGAATCGTCTGGGAGCTTTATAAAAATATCAGTGCCAAGGACCGACCTCCACACTGTCTGTGATCCAGACAGTACAGGAAAAAGAAACTAAAATCTGAACTTCCTTTCGGTAACTTTACTACCAATCTTATCAGTTAAGAATCATTGTTTACTTTAAAAGGCCTTATTTTCACTTGAATAATGTAGAATTATTATTCAATTTATTAATCTAGAATTGTAACATCTGCAGAGAATGCCAGTACTTCTGGCCATGTTGGCAACACAAACATTTCTCAGTGGCCTCTCTGGCTAGCATCTTCTTAGCTCCTGAGGTTTTCTCCATTAATCATGCCAGACCCAGGAGAAGAATGGGTGTGCTAGGAAGACAAATCTCCGAGAGTGAAAGTTTTTGCTTTGGGCAAAGCAAAAAGAAGGAAAATTTATACCTACACACTCCAGACAAGTCTAAAATAGTAAGATGATTGTTTTCCCAATTATAAGGAAACTAATTGCCAAATATTTATCATGTGTCATGCAGTGACATTTGTCTGAAATCTCAAGTAATCTTCCAAAATGTTATGTGATGTATGTATTCTTCATTCCCACTTTATGAATTAAAAAATTGAAAGTCGGAGAATTTATCATTCCATCAAGATTCATAGTTAGAATTTGGTAGAGTCAGAAACCAAGAGCCCCGCCTGATTGAGCTGTCCTTCCTTTCCCTATAACACTGTGTTTTCTTCCCAAACAAGAAACCCCTGCCAAACCGGTTTGGCTCAGTGGATAGAGCGTCGGCCTGCGGACTGAAAGGTCCCAGGTTCGATTCCGGTCAAGGGCCTGTACCATGGTTGCAGACACATCCCCACTGGGGGGTGTGCAGTAGGCAGCTGGTGGATGTTTCTCTCTCATCGATGTTTCTGGCTCTCTATCCTTCTCCCTTCCTCTCTGTAAAAAAATCAATAAAATATATTTTAAAAAAAAAAAAGAAAAAGAAACCCCTTATGTCTGTCTACCCATGGGAGCCAGTCTTCCATCTAGGATTGATTTTTACACTTAGTACTTTCCATGGACCATCCACCCATTATAAAAGCCAGGAAGCAGTTACCATCTGTGATGCCATGGGTGTGTGAGGCTCAGAGCTTTCGAGAGACCTGGCCATGGGGCGGTGTGCTGTTAACTGAGCCCAACTGCCACCTCTGGCTTTGCACCAAGACCATTCTTCCACAACAAAATGAGTCCTGCCAGTGACTGAGCATGATGGGGGCATTAGTGCTGGCTCAGTCCCGCCTAAATGGGGACTCTTCCAGTGAGTCGTGTTTCCTTGGGGGTGACATGCCAGCGCGACCAGAACTTTCTCAGATCCAGGCTGCAGCCTGGAGCTCCCCTATGTGACTCTTCCTTCTCTCCTTTCACAGACCTTGACCCCCGCCTGCCTACACCTGCTCGTCACCCTTTATTCCTTACACGCATTTCTCCTAACAAATCCCTTGGCATTTAGTCTCATCATGGGCACTGCTCTCAGAGGACCTGAACCAACACTTTCTCACTCTCAGTATCTCTCCCTCCTTCTGTTCCATTAATTGGTCTCTAAGTCTTTCATTTAGAATTGTGGTCTTCTCTCTGTCTCTGGTGCAACTGCTCTCGTTCAGGCTCTGAAATACTGCAACAGGCTCCTGCCTGGTCTTCTGCCACTAACTGATTCTACTGCAGTAACACTTAAGACCCTTCGATGGTTCTCATCTTCTGCAGGATAAGACTAATATCTTTTTTCTGCATGACATCCGAGTCCTTCCTTCACCTGGCCCTGCCTCCCTCAGTTTCTTGGCACCTAAGCTCCAATCAGAGTGAATTCTATTTCCTGTTGCTTCATGCCTCTGGATATAGAAAATGTGTTTTCCCCTGCCTAGAACCCCCACACCATCCACATGCCATAAAACATAACATGGTTTTTAATCAGAGAGAATAAGTGATTTTGTCATGGTAAGGTTATTTTTTTTTAATCTGAATAGTAAGACTAAGAAATTATTTTTCTGATTCATACTAACTGATTGAATGCTCCTTTCAGGAATTTATTCCAAGGACACAATCAAAGATGTAAAAAAAGATTTCTACACAAATGTTAATTGCAGTAACAAATTTATGAAACAATCTAAATGTTCAATAAAAGAAGATTATTTAACTTACTGGCCAGCCACAAAATGGAATATATGTAGCCACTAAATATGGTTGAAAAAGAATAATCTCTTGGAGAACTGTTTACATTTTATTAAATGAAAATATAGATTTTAAGCACTCCATGCCTGTGGCAGTCCAATGTTGAGTACCTGAGTATCCATATCTATGAATGTTTATATTACAGCTAAAAGGATTTACATTTTCCAAGGAAAGGAGAAAGTATGGGTGTCTCTGCTTTTAAAAACAAACAAACATATTTATCTATGTTTTTAATTTTTCTCCTATAAATATATTGTAGTTTATAACAAAAAATAATATCTTGTAGTGTTCAGTGTATAGGTCTTTCACATCCTTTTTAAAGTTTATTCCTATGTATTTTATTCTTTTTGTTGCAATTGCAAAAGGAATTTTTTTCCATTTCTTGTCCTAAAATTTTACCCTGTCTTCATTGCAGCTTTATTCACAATGGCCAAGACATGGAAACAACCAAAGTGTCCCTTAATAGAGGATTGAATAAAGAGATGTGGTACGTGGGTGGGAAGAGATTAACCAAAGAACTGTATGCATAACCGATGGACACAGACAATAGGGTGGTGAAGGCCTGGGGCGGAAGGCTGGTGTGGGCAACATGGGGTCAATGGGGGAAAAGGGACCATCTATAATATGTTCAACAATAAAGATTTTTTTAAAAAGAAGCATAGGAAAAAAGAGATATGGTACATATATACAATGGTACATATACTACTGAGTCATAAGAAAAAATGAAATACTTTCATTTGCAACAACATAAATAGACCTGAGGATATTATGGTAAGCAAAATAATTCAGTTGGAAAGAGCCAAGAACCATATGATTACCCTCATATGTGCACTATAAAACTAAAAGCAGCAACTGAACAAACAAGACAAACGTATAGACACAGACAACAGTATGGTGGTTACCAAAGAGAAAGAAGAGTTAAGGGAGGTAGTAAAGGATAAAGGGGATCAAATATATGGTGATGGAAGGAGATTCGACTTTGGATGGTACATATTCAATACAATACACAGATGATGTGTTATAGAACCGTACACTTGAAACCTATATAATTTTATTAACCAATATCACCCCAAAAAACTTAATTTTAAAAAGAAAAAATGGCCAAACAAAATATTATTTTCAAAACTTCTTAAAGAAACTTTCTGCTAGTAACCACAACATGCCATTAATAGAATTCGCCATAAATCTTTCAGCAGAATTTATTTTTATATAGAAGAGAACTTCCTCCTCAATAGAAAAAAAGGAAAATGTCCAAAAATTGTTTTAGACTAATGAATAAACTACAATAGCACCTAAAGGATGGGGGGTCAGAGGGTGTAGGGTAGAGAAAAAGAATTTTTTAGTTTTACAACACCAATAAAATTCCAAAAATATCCACAGTCTGAAGAATACATTTGTATCTGAAGACCAACAACAATATTTCTTTATAAATTAAAAATAAATATTTGAGCTTAAGCTTATACAAAATTTGACATTAGATAATACACTATAAATAATTACTCACAGGTAATTACATTTCATTAATAAATGCATATTTATTAGAAAAAATTCTTCATATGATCAAATTTATAGTCTTTCTTTTTTTGGGGAAAAATAACAACAAAAATACATAGAACTGATAACAAAACTTACTTAAAAGTCATTTTCTTTGTGGGTTATTTTCTCTTACTCTGAACAGACTAAAACACCCACCTGGACTTTGCTTTCCTTCTTCTTGCATGATTGACAAGAACATGGTTTTTCCATTTGGAAAGTAATAAAACAGGATCAATAAAGTAAACCTGCTCCCAGCACAGTAATCTCTCTAAGACGCAAACAGTTTTTTACATTTCTGGATCCAATTTAATTTCAACAACTAACAAAGGTGAACTTTGCAGAATCTCAAAAATAAAGTTATGGTTAAAAATAAGTAGGAATTTGCCCTGGCTGGTTTGGCTCAGTGGATAGAGCGTCGGCCTGTGGACTGGGGAGTCCCAGGTTCAATTCCAGCCAGGGGCATATGCCTAGCAGGGAGCGTGCAGGAGGCAAAGGATCAAAGATTCTCTCTCATCATTGATGTTTCTAACTCTTTCTCCCTCTCCCTTCCTCTCTGAAATCAATAAAGAAATATATTAAAATAAATAAATGAATTAGTAAGAATTATCCAGACCAGCAATTTTCAACCTTTTTCATCTCCTGGCACACAGAAACTAATGACTAAAATTCTGCGGCATGCCAAAAAATATTATATTTTTTTTGCCAATCTAACAAACAAAAATAGGTATAATTTTGATTCACACTGAACAGCTCATGTGTTGGCTGTTGTCATTTTTTATTTGACAATCTGAGGGAAAAGAGGTCAGTGCCCCTGACTAAATAGTTGGATATTACATGTTTTAAATTGTTTTGTGGCACACCAGTTGAAAATTGCTGCCCTAGATCAGTGGTTCCTAAGCTTTGTGGGGCTTCATCAGTGGACTGTTAGATTCCCTGGCAATCTTCTCTCACCTGCATCTCTCTTCTCAGTATCTTCTACAAATGGTACAGGAATGTAATTTGTTTAAGTAATGGGAATTAAATAATTTTATTTTGAGGTTTCCCTTGAATTAAGGCAGAATTAGCTTAAAATCAACCTGGGGGTAGAGCGGGGGTCAGGGGCGCGCTCACTGCAATCACATACAAAAGATTCTGTGTTCCTGGCTATGAAGCAAGGAAGAGCTGACTTTGAAAGGGCCTTTAGAAGCAAATCTAGGCCAAATCAGATATTAGTATCCTGTGAGAAGAGAGGCAAAATGCATGTTATCACGAGGGCACAGCACTCAGAAACTGCCCAAGCTGTGGTAAATGTATCACCGCTTTGGACAGTGCTGATGAAATCAGTGAACGTTTTCCCCTTTCCCTTCTCCACAAGGGCCTATCCACACTGGATATCTCAAATAGCTCACTTTGTTGTTCTTTCACCTCACAAATTCTACTAATGTGCTTGAGAATTGTGGCTTGAGTCTCTTAAAAATCTCAGCTTGCTTTTGTACCTATACAGTTGAACACAATGTTTAAAAACCTGACTTCACACTTTCTTGAGGTTTGCTAACCATTCAAAATAAGAGCGCAAGATGGAAGGAGTGGACTTTAGTCTCAGCAAAACAGGGGACCACTGCAAGTCTTGAGCAGAGCTGTAGCATGATCTTACTCCATTTCAAAGGATCACGTTGGCTACTGAGTGGAGAATAGCAGAGCAAAGGGGGAGTGAGGGACCCTCCAGAGGGCACTGCAATATTGCAAATAGGACATGGCGGCGGCTGGGTCTAAGGATTTACTATTACAGGTAATAGGACATAATTAGATTTGAAATCTATTTTGAAGGTAGATCGATGAGGTGGACTAATGGGTTGGATGTGGAACTCATGAAAAAGAGAGAAAGCAAGGATATCTCCGAAGGTTTTAGCCTGAGAAGCAGAGCGTGTGATGGGAAAATTTACTGAAATAGGTACCATCTTTAATTTTACTTTTATTGAAAAATACCTCCCTAAAATAAACTATACTTCATCACTGCCTTTTAAAGCATGAGTATGGAGAAAATGTCAATCTCTGCTGTTTCTTTGGAAATTTTATAAGAAGCTCAGGACTGTTATTTTGGATCTAAGTCATATATATATAATGTGATGCCTGGTGAGTCATTCTGATTTTTTACTGACAATATAGCAGACATCAAGAGTGGCTTTAAAGAGAATTATTAAAAAATGCTATGTCGATATAACCTTGTTTTGTGGTCATTTTCCCCCTTGAAATTGAGAACAGAGAATAAAAATAATGTGTGATACTGCTGAGTTATATTTTCTATGGTTTTTAACTGATCACTTGGCTGATCAATAAGTAATTCATCAATGTATAAAATAAAACTTGATGTATGTCCAACAGTACCTAGGGCAACACTCTTCTGAAGATTAACATTGCTGTTCAGAGTCAGTGGTTTCAGCCAACTGGTTTTTTGTGTTGTGGGACTTGCATTTCTTCACTGAGAGCTGACTGTGATAAGATGCTATTAAAATAGCAGGAGACAAAAAAAAAAAAAAAAAAAAAAAAAAAAACTGTAGCAAGATAAAAGACCAAGAAAGTAGCCACTGAAAGGACCGAATACTTCGGTCTCATTTCATATGGCTACAGCGTATTACCTGCCATCCTTGAGGAAGAAAAATTGAGGGAGGAAAATTGGCTAGAACTCCTATCAGGCTCTTGTTGAGGTAATAACACGTTATCCCTTTCTTCCAATATGCCTCAGCTGCTGAGAAATACCCTGGCGAACCTTGACTCGGGCTCAGCATTGTAATTTTCACAGTGGGAACAACATTGCTTGCTTTCTGGGAAATCTGCAGTGGCTTTTTTCCTGCGGAGACACTAGCTACTTCACAGGTCTGCTTATAAGCCCTGTACTCTCTCATCATAAGAAGTTCTCCCATTATAATTTTTACCCCCTGCCTCTGATATTCGGGCTGAGACTGGCTTCGTAGGGAGCCTGACACAACATTTAAAAACTCAGCCAATCTTCCGCCATATGCCTTCCTGACCCCCACATGCCTTGCTCCCATCCTCAAAGCCAAGCTCTTTCTCCTATGTCAGCCCTTGTGAAAGAATTACCAGAACATAGGGATAACTATGAAATTTGACTAATTTAACAGAAATACATTTTCTGCAAGGTCAGACAAGTATATTTTTATCGCATTAATTCAAGCAAAATGGAAAACTGGCTAATTCACATAAGAAACAAGAATTTAAATTCAGATTTCCAAAAATGTTTAGTTTATCTAATCCATCTCATTTATCTTATTGAAAAGGCATTGCCTCCTGCTAGCCATGTTCCCCATGTTCAAGGGCTAAACTTCTGGTTCATTTCTCTACTCACTCACTGGGACTCAAGGATGATGAGAATTCAATGGAAAAGATAGATTCTGTTTACAGGTAAAAGCAGTCAGGGAGAGTTTATTGACTACTCGGTCAATAAATATAGGAACTAAATAAATATAGGAAAAATACTAAAATCTATGGAATAATACTAACATGATAAAAGGCCATCAAAGAGTTTACAATCTAGTTGGAAAAAAAACAACACACGGAACTATATAAAACATTTACAAAAAACATAAGAGCAAATCAATTCAGTACCATGAAACTAGCTTTGTCTGAGGTTTAGCCAACTTTAAAATATGACTTTCAGTCATAGAGAGCTCACATCTCTCTTCCTCCTCCCACTTTCATTTCTACTATTCTGCCTTCTTTGAGGAACATATAAAGGTACTAGTAATAAAAATGCTAAAATCTAAGTACATTACTATTCTTAGAGTGATTTTCCAATGACATTATTTAAAATTCTCCTTTTTTTTTTTTTTAGTAGAAAAAAATCTGTGCAGGCTAAGTTAAAGCTATCATAAAACCTGTAAAGCAGAGTTCTACATCATTAAGCTGGGAAGAAGCTGGGTTTTATTGATCATAAAAAGCTAAGGAAAAGAGAGAAGGAGCCAAGTCATTCCTCTTAAAATGAAAAAGCATTGAGGAGAAATGGGATAATAGGAGCCAGAGGGAGGCAAAAGAGCTGCATGGATAAAATCCCTTACGTCTGGCATAGCCACAGATCATGGATGTCTGACTCAGCCCTGGTTAACTTCTGTTGTCCCAAAGTCTTGTCGTGTTTAGCATTTGTCCCTATTGTTTTTGTTTGTATTGCACTAAGCTAGGATGAGTTTTGAGTTTCAGCTAGAGTTCAGAGTAGAACTCTACTTTAAAATTGTAGTTTCTACCAGGGTCTGGTCCAGCAGTATGAGAGAGAAGTACTAGTATACGGTGAGAAGGATGCTCACATGAACAGATAGTGCATTTGAAAGACAATGTGATAGCCCATCCCTCCTCTTCTAACCCAGACACAATACGGCTAACATTTCCCACTCCAGGATGCTCAATGATGCAATAACGCTTGTTCAAACAACACAGAGTGAACACAGATGGTGGTGGGAGTATTGGCTGCTGTTTCCTCTGTCAGACATTGGGTGTGCCAGTTGATTTTGCTGAAGCCTGTTCTGTAGCCTGTGAGATGCAGGAAACTACCAGATGGACAGTTAGTGGGCAAGGTGGGAAATTATAAGTGAACACAAAATAAGTGTAGGAAATAAAGCCTGAGCAATCCTGCCATAGAGTGTACACAATTGTCTGATTGCTCTTCTAGGGCAGTTTTGTTAGTTTGCTTTATGATGTAAATCAGCGGCTATTTCATAATTTGATTTCTTTTAGTGTTTTCCATTAAACCTTTTTAGTAGTTAATGAACTAAAAAAATAACAGCTGTACATTTAATTCATTAAATCAAACTTCCAATTCTTACAAAAGTTCATGATGTGACTTTTTCAATATTGATCTCCCACCTTGAGGAATAACATGGGTCACATAACAACTACAAGACTCAAATCTACTCTATGTCAAAATCTATTTTAAAAGTTATTTGTATTTATTTAAGAAGACTCTGGCCCAAAATGATGATTTAATAAATGCACTTGTTGATGTTGAAATATATCACTTTGTGAAGTATGACTTTTCATTTAAATCAAATGACAGATCTTTCTACTAGTAAGTTAATTTCACTTCTTTCAACACCAGGTTTTCTTTGCATGTGAAAAAAAAAGGTGAAATGAGAGTTGCTGATGTCTTGGCTCCATTGACAGAAGAATGTAACAAACAATGAAATGGAAAATCAAAAAAGTCAATTCTAATAATGTTTATTTTTTTAAATCTAATTCATAGAATCAAAGTGGAAGTTTAAAAGGGTTACTCATTCAAAGACAAAATATCCAGTACTACTGTAAAAGCTATCATAAGTTTAGTTTTAAAATTCAACATTAAAAACAAAGTTTTATGTATGATATTCTTTTTCACAGTGTGTGTAATTTATTTTTTTACGGTGATAATATGAATACAAATTTTGGTGGAGCACAATGTCATGGTAAAAATTGTATTCTTATTAAATTAAAAAAATCTATAGGGCAAAAGTATACTTGGAATTGGTTGTGTGGTACACACAAATCTATTTTAAAAATTTAAATCAATTTTTTTCTATTTTTCAATTACAATTGACATACAATATTTTATTAGTTTAAGGTGTACAACCCAGTGATTAGACATTAAATAATTTACTAAGTGATCACACTGATAAATCTCCTACCCATCTGACACCATACATAGCTATTAGGATATTATTGACTATACTAGAGGCCCGGTGCACAGAAATTTGTGCACTCGGGAGGGTCCCTCAGCCTGGCCTGTGCCTTCTCACAGACTGGGAACCCTCAGGGAATGACCACCTGCTGGCTTAGGTCCACTTCCCAGGGGATTGGGCCTAAGCTGGCAGTCAGACATCCCTCTGGCAGCCCGGGAGCCCTCAGGGGGTGTCCACTTGCCATCGGGGAGCAGTCCTAAGCTGCAGTCAGACATTCTTAGTGCTGCTGAGGAGACGGGAGAGGTTCCCACCACCGCTGTACTGGCAGCCGTCAGCCTGGCTTGTGGCTGAGCAGAGCTCCCCCTGTGGGAGCACACTGACCACCAGGGTGCAGCTTCTGCATTGAGCGTCTGCCCCCGGTGGTCAGTGTGTGTCATAGTGACCAGTGATTTCCAGTCATTCTGCTGTTAGGGTCAATTTGCATATTACCTTTTTATTATATAGGATAGAGGCCTGGTGCATGGGTGAGGGTCGGCTGGTTTTCCCTGAAGGGTGTCCCAGATCAGGGTGGGGGTCCCACTGGGGTGCTTGGCCAGCCTAGGTGAGGGGCTGAGGGCCATTTTCAGACTAGCCACACCCCCTTCAGGGTGGGGGTCCCACTGGAGTGCCTGGCCAGCCTGGGTGAAGGGCTGAGGGCTGTTTTCAGGCTGGCCAAGCCCCCCAGTGGGGACCCTCACCCCATGAGGGTATGGCCAGCCTGGGTGAGGGGCTGAGGGCCGTCTTCAGGCTGGCCACAGCCCCTTTAGGGTGGGGGTCCCCGCTGTTGTGCCTGGCCAGCCTGGGTGAGGGGCTGAGGGCTGTTTGCAGGCTGGCCAAGCCCCCCAGCAGGGACCCTCACCCCATGAGCGTGTGGCCAGCCTGGGTGAAGGGCTGATGGCTGTTTGCAGGCTGGCCACAGCCCCCAGCCACCCAAGCTCCCAGTGGAGGCTGGCTGGAAGCAGGTATCTGGGATTTATTTATCTTCTATAATTGAAACTTTGTTGCCTTTAGCGGGGGCCACAGACCACCAGGGCAGGCAGGAAGCTTGGCTTCCTCCATCGCCAAGGCAACCAAACCTCCCGCTTGCTCCAGCTCCGTGGCTGCCGGCCACCATTTTGGTTGGGTTAATTTGCATATATTTGCTCTGATTGGCTGGTGGGCATGGCTTGGGCATAGCAAATGTACAGTCAATTAGCATCTTTGTCTTTTATTAGTGTAGACTAGCGGCCTGGTGCACAAATTCGTGCACGGGTGGGATCCCTCAGGGTTGCCTGTGGGGTTTGGGTCCCAGCTCGCACCCCCAGCCTCACAACACTGCAGCCCTGCCTGGCACCCCTCCCCACCCCGTGGCCTGGCACCACCCCCTCACCTGCTCCACCATCCTGCTTGTGGGGCAATCGATTGGGCCGGGCCCCCCTGCTCGGCTCCCTCAGTGTCTGGGAACTGGGTGGCAGCCCTACCCCTTGCTGCCACAGCTGGTCACCATCTGCAGGGTGATCGGCGGGGTAATCGGGCCCCTGCTTGCATCGGCCTTGGCCTGGCATCACACGCTCACCTGTTCCACCATCCCACCGTGGTCCCGCTACCGTCAGGGCCCATCAGGGCCCACAGTGCCTCTACTGCTGCCCACTGCCTGCGCCACATGTTCTGCGCTGCTCCCTGATGGTCAACACACGTCATAGCGAGCGGTTCAACTCCTGGTCGAACTCCCAGTTGAACAATTTGCAAATAAGGCTTTTATTATATAGGATTCCCTATGCTCTACATTATATCCCCATGACTATTCTATAACAACCCTAACTGCAGCCAAATAATCTATAGTATTCTACTAACAGGGATAGAAGCTATAGAGGTCAAACTGTACAGATATTTTTCTATACACTGTTCAAGTAACGGACATCCAAATATTTTGTGATGAAATATGCTGAATTTTTAAAAATACTTCTTTTTTAAATCAATCATAATTTGTATTTTAAGAATGTTTGAACAATGGAAGAATTTCTTTTTAAACCAACCTAAGTATCTTAAAATGATGTTGACATTTTCTAACTTAGTTACCTAAATTTGGGGTGTATTTGTTCAAAATTAATTGCAAATCTTTAATCAAGCTATTCAATGAATGGTACACAGAAAAATTTCAGTTTCCAGAGAATTGCAATTTTTGAAAACAAAGCTTAAAAACAACAAGCTATTGAAATTATTCCAATTTGAAAGGAACTGAACCAGTTAAACAATGAGAACTCAAGAAGTGTTCAAAATTAAAGATTAAATAACTATGTTTTGAAATATCTGGACCAGTGGGAAGAACCTTTTAACTTAATAAATTTATGTCCCAAATCACAATAGAATTAAATTCAGAAGGCCAATTTTGTAACATCTAAATTTGACAAAATTTCAAAAATAAAAAATTTATTTAATAAGTTTGTCTTGTAAAAATATTGCTGGAAAAAGGTCATTTAACTAGAGTCAAAATGGTAGTTTCTATGAAAATGTTTGGATGAAAATTTTCTGACAGTTTAATACAAAAATTAATTGAGAAAGTACAGGATTATGTACCAAAGAAAATTATTCTGCTTTATTTTTTAATGTTCAGATAACCAATGTGTAGAGCTTTTCTAAAAATTTGCTTTAATGTGCACAAATACCTGTTATTTAACTTTCAAGAGAATTTTACTTTTGAAAATAAGCTTTGAAAAGACCATTTTATTGGTTAGGCAATATAATAGTTAACTTTATGGCCCATAGATGAATAAGTCAAAAATAATATACTTTCAATTATTTTAGCACATCCTTTCACTCTCAAAAGTGTCCCAGTGTGGATGATAAATTATATAGTCACTCAATTCATAACCAAAAGTAAATCAAAGAAAAAGGCTAACTGACTTTTACTCTGTCCATGAAACTTTTCATTAGTTCACTACCTGCCTTTCTGTAGGCTGCTATGGAGAATCGCTACCCACCATTAATTAATAAATTCCTGTTGAAGTTCACTACATAGAGTTGCCCAAGTGAGAAGTAGCGATAGCAAATGAACTCCTGCAGTTAAGAGATTCTGTTTCACTTTTGGATTTTTTTTTTCTTTTTGACAGGGAGCTCATATCTAAAATCTTCTGACACATAACAGACCAAAAGATGGAAATAATTTCCTTTGAATAGTTTGGAAGACCATTACTTGCCACAAAGCTGTAATGGACCTAATTTGGTTGAATTATAAAAGCTAGTGTCCAAGCAGCTTAGAAGTTTGAGGGGAGAAAGTTGTTGACCACAGAATCCATTAGAACAGTAATAGCTAACATACATTGTGTATTTACTCTGTGTTCTGTGCTTTATGAGCAATATTTCATTCTACCCTTGCCACAACATTGTGAAATAGGAAACATTATTAACCCCATTTGATTTATGAGGAAAATTAAGTCTCAAACAGTTTAATAGCAGGAGATGATGTAGCAATTAAGTGGCAAACCTTAGATTCCAATGCCTACAGCCCTTTTGAGGGCCTTGAACCATAATTACTAATGACAAGGAGCCACACAAACATGTTGGTCAAAACAGATGTGGCCTCTGAGCAGAAGAATATTTTTTTTCTTTACTCTATGTAGTTATTTTTATTATATTTTATTGCCCTTTTTTTATGCAAAACAAAACATCTTGAGTCATAACCGGTTAATTCAACTGGGTTTCCACCATGTTGCTTCTGAAGAGTGTTCACCATACTCACTGCATCACTCTGCCCCCATCTGGTGGCAGCATACACCAAGGAAGAAAAAGGTTTTTAAAAACTACATTTGCTAATAGTCTTGTGAAATGCGTTCTTTTCTTTACTTATTAGGACACTAGACTTCCGCAGCTTTAAATATCATATTTTGACATAAATATTTTAAGAAATTAACAAAGTCCATTAAAATAAATAAATGCAGCCTGTAGCACTTTAGTAAAAGCAAGTTTATCAATTTAAATCATACTACAACAAAAGAAAACATTATTTAGAAAATATGGGTCAAGTTGAATCACTGCAAAGATTATTTATAGTATTATGTCCAATTCTAATCTTCACCATAGATTCCTTATAAAGAGTCAAGATTCAAATCTAAAATTGAGCTAACCATTTTGATGCTAATATATTTACACAGCAAAAAGAAAAAAAAAAGAAAAAAAACAAACTGTTGTGAAAAAGAAATATTTTACATGAATGCAGATTGGGAAAGAGGTGGCTCAGTTATCTTATAACTAGAGGCCCAGTGCACAAAAATTTGTGCACTTGGGGGTATCCCTCAGCCCGGCCTGTGCCCTCTCCCAGCCTGGGACCCATTGGGGGATGACCACCTGCTGGCTTAGGCCCACTCCCCAGGTGATTGGGCCTAAGCTGGCAGTCAGACATCCCTCTGGCAGCCTGGGAGCCCTCGGGGGATGTCCACTTGCCAGCGGGGAGCAGGCCTAAGCTGCAGTCGGACATCCTTAGTGCTGCTGAGGAGGCAGGAGAGGCTCCCACCACCACCACTGTATTGGCAGCCGTCAGCCTGGCTTGTGGTTGAGCAGAGCTTCCCCTGTGGGAGCGCACTGACCACCAGGGTTGAGCTCCTGCATTGAGCGTCTGCCCCCTGGTGGTCAGTGCGTATTATAGTGACTGGTTGTTTCACCATTCAGTCGATTTGCATATTAATCTTTTATTATATAGGATTATCGCTAAATGACCAAATGAATAACCTTTGACAAATTAGTTTGAGCCAAGTACTGTTCATTTAGGCTTATCTCAGTTAATTGTAAATAAATAAATAAATAAATAAATAAATAAATAAGCAAAAATATGGTAGAATTCTGTGGCCTATTAAACCCCTTCCAAAACAATAGATGTCTCTGAGCTGGGGTCAGAGTAATAATAAGGTGCTTTAGATCTATTCACATGAGAATTGGGGCCAGTTGCTTATAAAACTGGCCCTAATAAAAGTGCAATAGGGGTTAGAAGTTCCTTTCAGTGACTTAAGGAACTATGAAAGCTTTGTAGATGCACTAGAAGATCAAACATTAGGTTTTCTGAAAATGAAGCATAGAAACTGAATCAAACTTCAAGATGAATTTATAATAAAACAAAACTGCAAAAAATCTTGTTAATAAAAATGTCACTCTCCTACCCCCCCACCCCCGGTAACTTTTCACCATCTGTAGGAATTTGGAGTCTCTAATGCCCCATATTTTCTTTCTCTTACCTTTGGTCCCCTCTAATACGTATTCGCTCTCATCTCCAGTTTCATGCATAGTGTCTATGTGTCTGAAATACTTTTGCTCCTAATTTTTTACCTACTAAGTGGAGCTTGTTTTTTAGTGTAATCTTAGCTATCCTCTATTAAGCCCTCTAAAATCATCCAAGATGGAGCAAGACACTTCAGCCAAGGGCTTTCCTAGCATCTGCACACACTCTACCAGAGCTTAAACAGACCACGCCGTGATGTTTTCTTTGCCTGAGAGTATCTTCCTCTATGCTAAGGGTTTCTTGGAAGCGGAGAATGCAATGTATTCACGAGTAATCAGAGCACCCAGCATGTCATCTCATATAAAATAGTGCATAATCATGCTTGATATTTACTGAGCACCTACTATATGGCAAGCACCGTTCTGTGCACTTTACAAACATTAAGAGAATTAATCCTCACAATAGCCTTATGAAGTCAGAGGGCTTTGGCATTGGCCAAGGACCCACGGGTGGTAAAGTGGCTGAGTTGGGATTCAGAGCCCACAGTCTTTGTCACTGCAGGATATTGCCAATTCCGCTGAGGGGGGTGGGAGAAGACAGGAAGGGAAACCAATGAAGAAGAGAAGGAGAAAGTTCCTTCTTAGATACATTTAATGGCAAATGTTCAAATGAAAATGCCCACCAGATACTTAGGGCTGCAGGAACAGATGTCAAGAGAGGTCGGGATTAGAGAGGTCATTTGGGAAGGCATTCGTTTATGCTGGCAGGGAGGTGCAGAGAGCCGTGAGGACTGGGTTTCCTGTTCTGCCCTGCTTAGAGAGCAGAAGGAACAGATGCTTTGGAAAGAGGGGGAGAGGGTCTGAGTAGGGAAAACCATAAAACAACCGAGAGGAGAAATTGCAAGTGCGAGACGTGCTGAGAAACCAAGTCAGGGAGTTGTGAGTTGAGCCATCAATAAAATGTCACTAGTGTGCTTGGCAAAGGCAGCTTTCGTAGGGGGGAGTTGCTATGAGACCTCGAGCAGGGAGGAATGGGGGAGAGAAGAGGAGGGTTGACATGTCCTCTGGCTCCCAAGCTTATAAAAGTTTTTAACGTCATCGGAGCAAAAACAAAATGGAGCAAAATCAGACCTGCTACATTTTAACTGAGTCAGCTTATTAGCTAACAAAAATGTTAACAGCAAATTAAGAGCTGCATAAGAGAAGAGAGATGAAGCTGAGTCACAAATGGAGATTCCTAGAGAGATGGAAAGGTCTCTTTAGTTTTCCTTTGGACTTGTCTGATTATTTTTAGATGAAGTATGTAGGGGTTGATTTTCAAATAGTTATCTGTGAACCCACTGTATTAGAATAACTTTTTAATTCATTTAAAATAAAATGGAATGATTGATAAAATCCCAAACAGGTAATAAAAAATCATATAGCAACATGTCTGGTTTTTGTAGTGTATTAAAAGTAAGTATCAACAAATGAGTCTCATAGTACAGTCTAAGCTGCCCTTTCATTCAATAAATAATCACTGAGTGCCTGCTGTGTGCCAGGCACTGGGGATAAAACAACTAAACTACTGAACAAAACAAAGCTCTTGTTCTAGTGCCGGTTAGACTGGAGGCTGGGGCTGCGGCAGTGGTGGGTAGGAAATAAACAAGTAACATGCCAGGTCATGATCACTGCTATGAAGGAGACTGAGCTGAGTGAAGGGGACAGACAGCAATAGAGGCTATTTTTATAGGGAAGTCAGCAAGAGCCTTAGGTGACATTTGAGCAAGACGTGAAGAGATGGGCAAATCATGCAAAACACACCAGGCAGGAAGCTCACTGGTGCAAAAGCTCTGAGATGAGATGACAAGCAAAGATGAGATGACAACTGAGGTGGGGAGAAGAGAGTGGTAGAGAATGAGCTGAGTGTCATGGGAAGTAGCAGATCATAGAGAAGTTGGCAGGTTCTTTGGCTTTAAGCCTCAGTGGGATCGACAGCCATTGCACAAAGGATTTTGAGCAGAGAAGTGGCTTGACTTTGCTTTACAAGGATCTTCTTGGCTGCTATTAAGAATCTACACCCCAATAAATGTAATAAAAAAATAATCTACTCTAGATAAGGGAGTGGCAAAGGTGGGACCAGGAAGACCACCTAGGCAGCTACTTCTGAGATCTGGAAAAAGGAAGGAGGTGTCCTGGGCCAGGGCTCTAGTAATGGTGGTGGTGAGAAGTAGTGGGATTTCAGCTAGCATAAGAAGGTAAAACCAACAGGATTAGCTAATACACTGGAAAATAGATGTGGAATAAAGAGAAAAGTCATGGATGCTGTCAACATTTTGGGAATGGAGTTGTTATTTGCTTGAATTTAGAAAGGGTGGTGCATTCGTTTCCTGGGACTACCTTGACAAGTCACCACAAACCAGGTGTCTTAAAAATATCAAACATTGTGTTTTTTTCACAGTTTGGGAGGCCAGCACTCTGAAGTCAAAGTGTTGGTAAGGCCACGTTTCCTCCAGAGGCTCCAGGGAGAATCCTTCTTTGCTCCTGATGTCCTTGTCCTGTGGCAATATAACCCCAATACCAATACCCTCTGTCTCTGTATTCTTTTCTTCTGTCTCTTATAAGCACACTTGTCCTTATATTTAGGGCTCATCCTAATCCAGATGATCTCATCTTGAAGTGATTACTGTAATTACTCTTTCAAAATCCTTTATTCTAGATGAGGCCACTTAGTTTCTAGGTAGATATAACTTTGGGAGAAAAGGACACCATTTAATTCCTACAGGTGAGGAATAAATGGTCCTACTTTGACGTGAAACATTTAGGATACCTCTTAGATACCCTGGTAGAGAAGCCTAATGGGCTGTTGAATTTATGTTTCCAGTTCAAGAGAAAGATAAAGAATAGGAAAAAGAAATTAGGAGTCATCAGTGCATAAGGCTTATCTTTCTATTATGACAAATCACTGCCAAAAAAAATGTATTTATCAGCCTGAAACACATCAGAAATCCATTTTTCTAATTTTCACAATATAAAAAATAGAAGCAAAACAAATTTGTAATAAATGAGATACACAACATTCAAAAGCCTCTGTACTTGAGAATAACACTTTATGGAACTAGAATATGTCTTTGCTTGAAGCTACTAAGTAAGGAAAAGGACATTGTGAAATCAGCAGTCCACGGGCTCTTGTGCCAAGAATTACATATTCCATAGCGTAATAAATTCTCTGATAGTCCATTGCCCTCAAGTCGTGTTCTAGATTCATATTGCTCACATTTTATCCCCTGTCATCGATCTCTTAAGAGAAAAAAATTAAAGCTGAGAGAGAGTCTCAAGTCTCAACCCTTGAGGCACAATAACCATCTATACTAAGAATCTCTAGGAAATTGAAAAACAAAACCTTCTCTCTTCAATAGAAGACAGTCACAGAGTAAAAGAGGAAAGATCTATTTGTATAAAAAGGAAAACAAACAAATTTTTTATCAGCTTTGAATTTTGCAATAATGTTTTGGAGAAAAAAATTGAAATATATTCTATGCTATTATGTAAGGTTTAGAACAACTCCACTTGACCTAACACATATATAACCAGTAAACTCTTACATTTCAAAGTACCTGAATAGCATAAAGTCACACAACACTAAAACTTGTACAGAGTGTAGTTTGACTTTTTGAGTAATATTGTAAGTCCCTCAGGATCTCATAGTGGCTCAATGGTACCACATCAGTTATCATTATGTTAATGAAATGTGGACACAGAAAGTGATTATAGTTAAGAGGATGCCAATTCAACAGAGCTTTCTGCATATTGTATGAAATACACATTATGACCTCAAAATAAATATTTTCACTGAAGAGTCTTTTTTTTTCTTGAGAAAATGATTCTGGAAAGAGAAGCTAACTGTTTCCCATTATTCTTTAGCCTAATTCTAGCTCCAACCATTCATTTCTCTCCTGCTGGAGGCAAAAGTATCAGCACTAGAGCTATTGCAGGACTCTTCCTCTGTGGGCAGATGGGAACCTGATGATTCTAAGGGTTTTAATGCCACGATATTTAAAGAATTTGGTCTCAGAAGATCCCTGCACTTTGCAGGGGAGGTGAACATTCACAGACTAAAGGTGCCAGGGCCTCCTATCTATTGAACAACTGGTCTGAATTTTTCTCTATTGCCAGTACTGGGAGAGGGAGAGAGGGAGGGAGGAAGGAAAGAAAGAAGAAAGGGAACATGGGAATGGTTTTGGAAATTGTGTTAATAATATGTGTAGTTGTGTAGTAAAAATTTTTAAAAACTAGTGGAAATGGTTCATTTCCAGTACTAATAAATCCAAATAAACCAAAGAATAGACCTGATTCTATAGAAATGTCATTAAAGATTTTGTTCAGGTACCTAATTAGCAATCCTGTCTTGTGAAATTCTGAGGATGTCATTTTCCACCCACATTACTTGATTCTCTAACTCCGGCCTGGCAAAGCTGCCTGGGTTTCTGGTTGTTTAAAGTCTGTGTGAGTTTGAGACAAGAACAGAAGGATAGAATATCCTCATTTCTTTCTACAGCCTCCTTTGTCTCTGATGACTATATTTTGTCCATCTAATCCCATTGACCTTGGAGTTAATAGGAAATTCACCCAGATTCTGGTAATAAGTTAGCAATTAGTTTCATGGTTTTGGGTAATTGTTATAGACTAAATGTGTGTCCCCAAAATTTATATGTTGAAACCTAGTCCCCAATGGTGTTGGAAGGTGGTTAGGTCATGAGGAAGGATTCCTCATGAGTGGGATTAGTGCCCTTATATAAGAGGCCCCCAAGAGCTCCCCTGCCCCTTCTGTCATACAAGGACTCAGAGGGAAGACTGCCATCTATGACCCAGGTTGTGGCTCTCACCAGATACCCATTCTTCTGGTGCCTTTATCTTGGACTCCAAAGCCTTCAGAACTGTGAGAAATAGATCTCTGTTGTTTATAAGCCTCCCTCTCCCTAATCCATAGTATTCTGTTACAGCAACTTGAATGGACTAAGATAGATGCATCATGAATTTTCATCATTTTGTAATATTTTATTGGGAAGATGGTAGCTGTGTCAAAGATTTCTACGCAACCATTATTTTCTACTTTCTATTTTATTCTCTGTTGTCTTTTTAAAATGAATATTTAATGCTGCAATAAAAGCACTAGATTAATAGCCCAAAATATAGAAAGTCACCTACATTTTTATAAGCATTTCCATTAGAGAAAATAGCATTCCACCCACTGGCTTGGTAGGAAAAAACAACCTATAATTTCATAGAAAAGTCTAAGTGTTGGTATTAACTTCCTTTTATTTTATGAGTAAAATGGTCCTGGGATATGCTGTACCAGGAAGGAAATTGAAATGACCTGTAGCCTGCATCAATATTAGCTGAAACAATAAACATAAAATAATCCTGATCTGCAGCACAACTTGCAGGTTTTAAAATGGGAACTTAGAGATAGAGACTAGAACTGCAGGTGCTAGTTCTGGATGAAGATAAATTATTTCTGTGGGACACGGTGGAGCTGCCTTCCACAATGGTAATCATGCCCCACACACAGGTCATAAGTACAGTTCCTAAAACTTCCAACAAATTAAGAGTCCAACATAAATAACTTGCTTCTAAGCAACTTTATCTGGAATTCTATAGATGGATTATTGTCTCCTATGGCCTTAAAGTTACCCATTGTCTGGTTCACCAAAAATCAAGAGAATGCTTCTAATTTTAGTGCTGAGTTGACCTCTAGGGAGGCTGTGGCCAATGTTCTTCCATCAAGGAATTACTGAAGTTAGGATGTTGACACTATGGATTTAGTCATCGGTGTGGTGAAAATCAAGGGCACTAGCCCAGGCCTCCCCCGCCGCCCCCTTCCCCCCACCCCCCGCCCCCGACCACTGACCACCTCAAAGTTTCGTGGTGATTCAGAAAGGGCAAAGCTGGGGATGACCAATTTCTAGTGAGGGTACTGCAATAGTATATTAGCCAAATTTGAAAGAAAATATATGTTACATTCAAAGTTGGTGTGGTGTTTGTACTCACTCTTCCAATGCCAAGTACTACACAGCTACAGCTGACTATATTAAGTTAAATTTATAAAATCACTGTATTTTGGCCTTTGTATTGTTTATCTGATACATAAATTTAAAAAATAAAATTGTATCTTACTGTTGAAATACATATAGAAAATAGATGTTATCTCTTTCTATAATACAGTTAAAAATACATTAAGCTTGACCTAGCTACATTTTTAAATTATTTGATTGATGCTGCACAAAGGATTAAACAAGTGGGTTATTTTTCTTGAGTCTGGTTTTTGAGGGAGTGTTTTTTTCTCTCTCTGTTCTGTATTATCATGAAAAACCAGAACACTAGTCTGGTTTTTGAGGGAGTGTTTTTTTTTTCTCTCTCTGTTCTGTATTATCATGAAAGGAGACTTTTTAAAGATAAATAGGGGTTCATAAAACTTTCCATCTATGGGGAAAAAGAGACTTCCAAAATGCCTTTGGAAAATAATGTTACAAAGATTAAACTGCCTGTTTCAAGAAAAGAAGTCTTTAGCAACCCTTTGAACAGAAGAAAATGAGGTGTGTTGTTTTTTTGTTGTTTTTTTTTTTAATTTAAAAAGTGCTCTATAAATCATAGTTTAAAATTAGGACTAGTTAAAGGTTCCCAGGCCTGGTGAATTTTTCAGCACAATTACTGCTTCCTCACTTGGTTTTGAAAGGAAACTGTTTCTGATTAACTCTATATTTTTTCTTGCCACTTAAGGAAAATAAACAGCCAACTGCTTTGCCTCATACTTCATTAATTTAAAGAAAAAGGCAATGCTTTGATCTGCCCATAAGCAAAATTCCTCATCTCACATCTTTTCTTATGATTTTTTTTCCTGCTACATGTCACACTGGGGCAATGCCTCCAGTAATACTGTGGACCCCATCTTTTTCCACATTTTCAAAAACTCACACCATTACTCCTCTCGCTTGTATCACCAATGATGGCCTCTCTACTGCATTGTTCCTATCAATATTAAAGTTGGCCAACCACCTTAGTCTGAACTGCTAAATGAAATGATCAAGACTTGGTCGCTGAAACAACAGACATGTATCTCTCACAATTCTGAAGTTCTGGGAAGTCCAAGAACAAGGTGCTGATGGATTTGGTATCTGGTGAGGGCCTTCTTCCTGGTTCACATGTGGTCATCTTCTCCCTGTCTCTGCATACTTTCACATGGCAGGAGAGATGAAGAAGCTCTCTGGGGTCTCTTAGGCAACAATCCCATTCGTGATGGCTTTGCTCTCATGACCTAATCGCCTTCCAAAGGTCTCACTTCCAAACACCATTACATTAAGGATTAGGTTTCAACATGAATTCTGGAAGAACAAAGACATTCAGTCTATAGCACCAACTAACTTAAAAAAATAAAACCTCTCTCCAAGGATATAACTGGATAACTTTTCTTTCTACTGTATAGATATCTACTGAATACATGAGCATCTCAAGAAAATTTCTTAAGGAGTAGAACTACAAAGTCAAGAGATACAACAATGCCTCTTAGGAAATCTTCATTTCAGATAATCTGGTCCCTTTTAGCAAACCAGAATTTTGTCTGAACTTCCAAACAGACTGTTGGGCAATGCAAGAAAGGAAGATGATTATGTTCATCCCCGATTCACAAAACACCTTCATAACATGCTGTCACCTAGTGCACAAGCTCTTTCACTTCCGAGTGCTGAACTTGACTCTTTTCTGGAAGATTAATGGGAGCACTCGCTTTAAAATGTCCAGATTCCTTCCAGTTTGCTACTTAGCATCCTTTCCCATGGACCTTTAGTTCCGGAATTAAACCCAATATGCGGTTCCTTGTAAGCAAGGAAATGAAAGTAATCATAAGGAGTTAGAAGTATTCTCACATTTAAAAGATAGAAATTGGCAAAAGGATGGGAAAGGAGAAGAATTATACAATCACTCTTTCATTCATTTGACTAACATTTTTGTGAACCTGCTCTGTGTCAGGCACTGGTCTCAAACTTAGCAATGAAGAAAAAACAAAGTCAGCTGCTTGCATATCATTTACATGATTATAAACACTGGAATTTAATAGATTATACCTTTTTGACCTAAATCACATAGTTCCTTTTACCAGAAAAGGACTTTCTCTTCCCACAGTCTATAGCAGTGATGGTGAACCTATGACACGGGTGTCAGAGGTGACACGCGAACTCATCTTTTTGGTTGATTTTTCTTTGTTAAACGGCATTTAAATATATAAAATAAATATCAAAAATATAAGTCTTTGTTTTACTATGGTTGCAAATATCAAAAAATTTCTATATGTGACATGGCACCAGTGTTAAGTTAGGGTTTTTCAAAATGCTGACACCCCGAGCTTAAAAGGTTCGCCATCACTGGTCTATAGCATGCCTGTCCTACTGAGTCAACAAGACCTTAAACCATTCTTGACCGTCCACATTACTCATTAGACCTGCACTTCAGATTGAAAGATGAGATCTAAACATCATCTCATACCTGAAAAAGGCCTTTGTTGTATTTCCTGAGGACAGGAGAGTTCTCATACTCTACTCTAATCTATACTCAGCTTGGTGTCATATGCAGTTGATATGCATCATATTACCCTAAGTTGTTAAATGCAAATTTTAAACACACACACACACACACACACACACATACATATATATATATATATAATTTTATATATTATGTGCACATGCAAAATCTCTCAGTATGTTAATTCTGTTTTCTGCAACTGAATGTGGACATGACGTGCCCCAATAGGCTTTGTTGCCTTCCCTGCTTTCTTCTGTGAAATAACACCTGTGTGAGTCTCAGCCCTGGATCCATACTGGTACCAAGATTTGGGCATGGCTTTATTGTGCCTTTATTTTCCTCTTAGTTCAAATGTGGAAACTACTTTAAGAGTTGTTCTTAACATTAAATAGATTAAATCATGCAAAGTACTTAGAACAGTACCTGGCAAATGAAATTGTCGATAATTATTTTTCCTTCCTTTTTTCCTGGAGCATATCAAGTTCTGCCCTCACCTTTTACACTTCCTCCCCCCTTGGAAATAGAAGATATACTGAGACAAACCATTTCTTCTGCACGGTAGAGTGGGAAGGCTGAGAAACCGTATCCAAATAAAGTCTCTACTGCAAGATTTCTCATCCCTGG
This sequence comes from Myotis yumanensis, assembly GCF_028538775.1. Taxonomy (NCBI): domain Eukaryota; kingdom Metazoa; phylum Chordata; class Mammalia; order Chiroptera; family Vespertilionidae; genus Myotis; species Myotis yumanensis. The sequence goes on along the minus strand of NW_027223759.1, from coordinate 25,179,904 downwards.
CAATATGGACCTTTGGGGGCAGACAATTCTTTGTTGTGGGGGGACTGTGTTTACATTGCAGAATTTTTAGCAGCATCCCTGGTCTCTACCCACAAGATGCCAGTAGCCTTTGTCCCAAACTTGTGACAATCTAATGTTTCCATAATTGCCAAATGTCACCCAGAGGCAAAATTGCCCCCCTTCCTCCTTTGACAACCACTGTTCTAGTGTTTGCCTGCTGGTCACTTGGGCATTTTCTGTCCTTAAAATTGGAATGACAGTGTTACATCAAACATTCCTGAGAAGGAGCCCCAAGGCTGGGAAATCTAAATGTGTGCTCTAAGGCTGCTGGAAACATAATGGGGATTCTGTTTCTCAGTTTCTAACTGCAAGTGGAATTTTAATGTGTATTTTGAGGGATGGTTAGTGTTCCCAAGAAGCTGAAATGAAGCATAGCTTAAAAGAATCATCACACTGCAGGAGTCTGGGAGCAAGTTGTCATTAATAAGCAGTGTGGGGTTTCCTTGCAGATGGACAGAGACCCAGACACCATGGCATACAGCTTCCTAAGGCCAAGCTCAGAGCCACACTCAGGCCTTTTTCAGTTATGAGATGATGTTTATATCTCATCTTTCAATCTGAAGTGCAGGTCTAACGAGTAACATGGATGGTCAAGGATAGTTTAAGATCTTGTTGACTCAGTAGGACAGGCATGTTATAGACTGTGGGGTTATGTTGAGGGAAGATCTCCAAATCTGCTAGCTTTAAATATGTCACCTCCAAGGTTATAAATTAGCGGTAATGAAGAATAATTATAGAATAGCAATATTTGTCATATCTGCTTACATGTATATATTATGTACAGAGAGAGGTACCTTGGAAATTAGTTTAACAGGGAGAGCAAGATCAATCCACACCTTCAGGACAAGTTACAAGAGCCAGGCTTGGGTATAGAAAAGAGGGAGCTTTCAGGGACAAAAAAAAAAAAAAATCAGAACAATATCACATTTTACCTGGTATTTCAGTGAATAGAATGTTAGTCAGAAAATTTCTTGAAGTTCTCCATCTCTCATTGGCATATAGGTATATTTGATCTCCTGGTACTTTTTTTTTACATGATATAAAATATCTAAACATTCTCTTCTGATTTCATGAGATATAAAGAAGAGAAAGGGAGAGTGGGGGGGAAAGAGGGCAGAGACTTAACTGACATTTTTGGGGACTCTTTAAACTGGCAGTAAAATAAGCTATTTCTCAATCCATGGTTCCTTTTCTTCAACTTCCAAACATCTGATTATTCCTGGGTTGGTAGGACAGTTTTCTCAACCTTTTGGAGCCTGAGACCCCCACTGAGACCTTGTCACCTTCATGCCAAGACATGAGCTCAGGTTACATTTCTAACCTGGCATTCAGAGAGGAGCTTCCAGAATGTTTGTGAACCAGGGGATACTCATAACTAATCTTTATATTATCTTTATATTACTTTGGAAATTATCTTCATAGTCGTGAGAATTTAATGACACCTTTTGCAATTATATGATTATTTCCTAATAAGAAGTAAAATGTGATTCTTGATGCTATTGTTCAGAGTGAGGAGATGCATAGATGCCTTCGTTTCCATATAACAGGCTTGATCAGACTAGGATTTTTTTAAATTCATTATTTTGATCTTAACATGTGTCTACTTATCTCGAGCTTCTTATACAGAAAATTTCAAAGGAAAAGGTCAACTACAAAGCTTATCTATGCATAGTAAAGTTTTGTTTTCATTCTGCCATGTCTTGAGTGTTTCCTCTATGTCAGTGGTTCTCAACCTTCCTAATGCCGTGACCCTTTAATACAGTTCCTCATGTTGTGGTGACCCCCCAACCATAAAATTACTTTCATTGCTACTTCATAACTGTAATTTTGCTACTGTTATGAATCGTAATGTAAATATCTGATATGCAGGATATATTTTCATTGTTACAAATTGAACATAATTAAAGCATAGTGATTAATCACAAAAACAATATGTAATTACATATGTGTTTTCTGATGGTCTTAGGCGACCCCTGTGAAAGGGTCGTTCGACCCCCAAAGGGTCATGACAGGTTGAGAACCGCTGCTCTATGTGGAAAGGGGTTTATCTTTCTACAGAGCAAAGAGCCAGTAAAGCTGAAAGAATACCAAATGTCTTCCAACCTGGCGGTGCATCTGGTAGTGTGGCTCTTTCTCATTTGCAAAAAGCTAGGATTTTGGCAACACTTGTACATGTCTCAATATAAGAGCTTTGTATATTCAACATGGAAGAAAGTGCTAGTGGTAAAAGTCTAACTATACTTTTGTCCCAAGTGGCTACTGGGGGAAAAGAGTTTGGAGATGACAAATCTAATGATGGAGGAAGGCTATAGAGAGCTGCAGACACCCAGACAACTAAAGGGCTCTTGAAGGCCGTTCAGTTCAGACCTCAGAAAATTTAAAATAAGGATTAACAATCTTTTTTCAGCTAACAACAACAACAAAAAGATACAAACATGAGGACTTTTTAAAGACTTCTGGATGAAAGAAATCTATTCATTTATTCCAATGCTTACTGCGTTGGTATCATGGGCAATGTAGCAGCATTCACTGGGGATGTGGCACTGAACAAACAGGTAGGATTTACTGTTAAGACACTTGCATTCTAGTCGGGGATATAATGTGATGAAGAATCTTCAAAGTTTTGCTGTTCTTCCCTTCCTATTTTCTATTGACAAAGCAAGCTGGGGCTTCAATTCCTGTTTCTGATTTTCATAGAAATGGAATCATTTAGTACATCTTCTAGCTTCTTTCATTCATCATTATGACTGCGAAAGCCATCTAGTGGATGTCATAATAGGTTGTTCTTTTTTATTTCTCTGTAGTGTCCTATTGTGTGAATGCACCATAAGTTATTACTCTATTATACTACTCTGACCATTTGGGTTGTCTCCAGTTTTTGCTTTAAGAACAAGGCTTCTCACTAGAATTTAATAATAACGTTTTGCTTTTTTTTAGTCTTTGTAGTTATTTTAGGCACGTAATGCTGGTTTGCTATTTGAAATAGTGATAATTTTGCTTTAAATTTAATTAATTTTAAAAAAGATTAAATCTATAAAAATGTTAAGCAAATATTTGTACGTTAGGGCACACATTTGTTGAACTTCATGAAGGATACAGCCAAAGAGTTTAGGGAACTCTCCTAAGACAATAATAATTAGTAGCTAGAAACAGAAAGGTTTAGAAAAGAAATACTATGGAAATTTGGCAAACAAGTGGATGACAAGGGACAGAGTGAATGAATACAGGATTTTGAATTTCATTGGAATGTGAATACCTTTAGGGAGAATGATGTCTTATTCAAATCGTTCTTGATGTCTTATGCCCATCACCTATTCTCAAAATGTGCTTCATAGCACGGACTATATCTGTACCTCTAAGGAGAAATCATCAATTATGCTCCAGGCAGGAGGTACAGTGTGAAAAGGGTACAGGCAGGAAAGAACAAGTAATGTTCACAGGATACTCAAGAGAACAGACTGACTCAAGAAGATCCTTACAGGAAAGTAGCAAAGGGAGAAAAGTGAGGAGGGAAGGGCCTGTACACTGGCTGGGGAGGCAGGAGGTTCAGTTGTAGACCCCACCTCCATGAGCTTTAGTCAGAACATTAATTTTGTTGACTACACTTGACTGTTTTCCTCCCTGTGGAAATTTGAGAAACATGAAGTAGCTTATCAGAGGGAAGCAGCTTCAAGGAAGCCTCTGAAATTTGCATAGCAAGTAGGGGCCTACTGGGCTTATCACCTTCCCCTCCCTGGGAAGGGTTTCTGCAAAGTCCCAGCCGTTGCCTGCAGGTTGCACTGCCATCTGGCGCACATGGTCCACAAACGCTGCTCCCAGACAAGAAAGTCAGCCATTGTGTTCTCTTCTTCACAGCCCATGCTCATCTCGTATTTTCTGGGAGTGGGCAAGTTCTCCAAGAAGAGCACCCCTCCCGTAACACAGCTGACATCGCTTTAGAAGGGACTCATTAAGTTTAGAGCCAGTCAGGAGTAAATGAGGCTTTGGACCATGAAATATCTTTTCATCAAAAATGTACTTTGCAAAAGCAGAGACTCTGCAAAATTTCACATCTCTCATTAGGAGTGTGCTTCATGGTGTAAACAGAAATCTGCATCTCCCAGCAATAATTATTCTCCCGGGCTTTAGGAGAATAATCAGCTTTGTCATCTCTGTGAAGAGTGAACGTGAAAATGTAACAAACAACTGTGGTAATAAGCCCTGTGACCGGATAAGAACACAGCTCGTAAGCACATCGGTGTTGAGGAACAGCACAGTCTGATGCTCTGATTCAGGATGTGCTCAGAGCAAGACGCCGCCTCACAGGCAGGCTGGGTGTTAGAGCCTTGGCCCAGGGCAGCCATGGGAAATGGCTGGAAGGCAGAGCCTGAAGCATTTGGATTTAGGATTTCTCCCAGCATTCCTCAAGGACCCAGGGCAAGACACTTCCGTTACTCACAACTGTCCTTATTGTACAGATGAGGAAACTGAGGCGCAGAAGATGCTCCAACCTTTTAGTTTAGTGTGTCGGTTTCTAGACCCTGGCTCCTTTCACTCAGCAGACATCAAGATGGCAGAGGTGTACTTTTAGTAACAATAATTATCATCTTCATTTCATATTTCACAGAGAGCAGTGATGTTTCTGACACACCATTAGTGAGACACACATTTGGAGCTGATTTTTTAACAATGCATGGAAGGTGTGCACGGGTCCAGCCTGATTCTTTGCCACCACTCACCCGTAAAGAGCACAAGTGCAGAGCTGAATGAATGATCCTGTGATAACAATAGTTTGGGACCTTTGCCTACTATTTTCTGCTTTTCTGAAGAGTTTCTCTGGTAAAAAGAGTTTTCATATACTAAAACTTTTGAAAAATATGAAAGTAAAGAAAGCCTTTAATTCCATTTCCCCTCATTTTTTTCGACAAATAGTCTTTCCTCTCTTTTGCCATTGCTCTTGCCCCACCCCAAACCTCAAAACCTAAAATCTCCTGTGTCACTTTGAAGTGCTTTGCACTTTATTAAAAGACTGAAGGAGGAGATTTAAAGTGGTTAAAGGGTCAGCAACATATGAAAGAATTTGTTTTGGTGGGCATTGGGTTACTAGTCTTTTTCCCATGACATCACAAGAAACCCACTCCCCCTGGCAATAGGTGGGGACATAGAGAGATCCCCAGCGTTAACAATTTCACTATTTGCCTTGAAAGCTCAGGACAGTGAGTGGTCAGGAGGACCATTATAGTTATTCCTACTCTGAAAAATACAAACCCATCAAGACAAGCAAATCTTTGATGATGGTCTCTGTAAGTATATAATTAAAATAGATTACATTTATTTATTTTAAAAATACATATATATGTATATATGTGTGTGTGTGTGTGTGTGTATATATAAAACATTTATCTTTGTAAGAATTACAGTCTTCAGAATTTAAAAATTATTTAAAATAAAATTCAAATAAAATGTTGTGAAGACCTTGAAAAACCACATGGTCCTCTGCTATGCTTTGGAATTCATTTTGAAAATGACAATAACACTTGGAACCTGGAAATTAACACTTGTTGCTCATTTTATTCAATACTAAGGAAAGCTGATTGGATGTTTTAAAAGAACAATTTCTTCCCTATTTCAGTTCACCCTCAAAACCATTTGTGGGGCTCTTTAAAAATCATTCCTGCTATTTTCTCTTGTTTTTGTCAAGAATTAAAAAACAACACCTGGGTGAAAAGTGAAGGGATTAAGCAAAAAGCAAACAAACTCATCGACACAGACAACAGTATGGTGATTACTGGAGAGAAAAGGGGTAGGGGAGATAGAAGAGGGTATAAGGGGAATAAATGGTGATAGACTTGACTTTTGGGTGATGAACACACAATATAATATATAGATGATGTATTATAGAATTGTACACCTGAAACCTATTAATTTTATAACTAATGTCACCTCAATAAATTCAATTAAAATTTAAAAATGTAAATTGATTGAAAAAGAAACAAGGCAATAAAACAACAAACTAAGGGAAAAAACTGCTTAGCAAAAGAAATGTCAGGGTTGAAACCGAGTGATATTTTTCTAATAGCTAATTGGTGTGACCTGACAGCATGCTTGGGGCTTCAGTGGGGTGTCTGGACTTTGTCAGTTTAGCCAGCGAGAGAACTTGTTCTCTTGAAACCTTTGGTTTACCTTCACCATTGTTTTGGCCACAGCTGATGGTTTAGCAACGGGAGGCTGTAAGCTCTTCATCCAATTTTAATGAACTCTTTACTTCCAAAAGGGAAGCCTGACAACAAAGAAGTCTTCAGGGAAGCCAGATAATTCAACCATTTGGAAGGAACCAAAGGGTTCTGAGAAGGACGGGGAGTAATCAATGTGGACATTGTGATGTTGTTGGAATACAAAGCCCAGCAGTGCACTGGGAAGAACTGGACTGATTTCCTTTCCCATACACCATCCACAGTGAGACACATCATAAAAATGTGAAAAAAATGTGCATCTAGAACCTAGGAAACTCAGAATGCTTTCATTACTACTGCTTGGGTAAAAGGAAGGGTAGAAGGAAAGGCAGGATGGAATATGACAGAAGTCATTCATTGATTCATTGGTTTATTTATTTGTTCAACAAATATTTACTGAACTTCTATCTATGTTCAGCCACTGGCTCAGCACTGAGGATACAGCCATGTATAAGAGAGATTTGGGATCAACTAAAGGACTTATATGCATGCATATAAGCACAACCAATGGACATAAGACACTGGGGGGTAGGGGAGGCCAGGGGATTGTCAAGGGTGGGGGGAAAAAGGAGACATATGTAATACCCTTTGTAATACTTTAAGCAATAAAACAATTAAAAAAAGAGTTAAAAAAAGAGAGAGAGAGATTTGGTACCTACCCTCTTGAGGAGTTATATACACTAAAGGACAACGAGTGAAAAAAGCAAAGAGGAAAATGCCTAGAGAATTTTCCTAACTCTGAGACCAGCCCTGGATGACATCTTAGACCTGACTGGACTGTTTGGAACACGTTTCTAATTCTTATTTAATTTCCTTTCTCATATTACAGTGTATCAAAGGTTGAATAGAAGTAATGAGGTGAGGTCATGATGTCCATGAGCTATACTGCTCTCTGGCCTTCTGGACAGGGACCCTCACAAGGTAATTTCACCTTGGTGAATTCATCATGATACAGGTAGGGCTTGCAGGCTAAGAACCCTGAATTCTTAGTACCCTGGGAAGGGACTCTGTCCCTAAGGACAGATCACAGGGCTGGTGTATAATGTAGGATGCCAACTTATTAATTTACACTAAGAAATATGACAGTTGGATAAACCAGCACCAATAATGTATTACTTTGCAGCAGGCAGAACTACACGAGAAACCAAATAATGAATAGAAGTGATTTTAGTCAGAATTCTCGACTAAGATAGCACCTGCCCAACTTTGTGACTAAAAGACCAATGTTGCCTATGAGACAATGTGGAAGCTCTTGGTTTTGGTTGTGTCCAATGTTTCTGCTGTCAGCCCACCTCCAATCTGGTGACAGAAAACACTGCCCTTGCAATAAGGGTGGACATAACCAGGCTTAGATAATCAAAGAATTCCCATCCTCTGGGCCAAAATGATTGGTTTGGGATTGTACATGACCCAAACCTAGCCAATTAAGGCTCATTTCCACAATGTTCTCACTAGGGCTAGGAGCAAAGACCCCTGGCTTCTTGGGGATGACTCATTGTTGCCCTCTGCCCTGAATAACCCTTCAAGTTATTTAATATAATAAAATGAAGGAACATAGTTCTTTAGAGATACTTTTCAATATTCTATACACCTCTGCACTATTTTTTTCTCTACTTTTTTATGAGGGATTTCTTCAGTAATAACAGAAATCTTATTTATGTTCCATGATATTTTTCATAGTCATTTTTTAAAATTATACTTATTTATTTATGTATTTATGTATGTATGTATGTATTTTTACAATATATAAAATAAATCTATTTTTTATTTGAATGAAAATTTTCCAAAAGCACTCTATTACTGAGTATCTGCTCTATTCCAAGCAGATAGCTGCAATTCAGTGGTAAGCAAATACCCATGCCAAAAGTCTCTGCCCCCTTAAACTTTAAGGTCTAGAGTGAAGATAAACATTGATTTCTTAAAGTTTACAGAAATAAATATGTAATTGTAAATCCTAATGAGCACTATAAAGAAAAAGCTTCATGGTGCAATAAAAGTGTGTAAGCAAAGCTGCTATGATTTCTTGGGCAAGTTACTTATTCCCCTTTGCCTTGGTTTCCTCATCTGTAAAATCAGAACACAACAATACACCTCCAAGTGTTGTTGTGGAGATTAAATACGAAATGCTTAAAAGAAAGCCAGGCCCTGGTTGGTGTTCAATCAATTTTAGTCATTATTAATACTATTATCATCAGCAGCAACAATGTTGCTATTGTTGTTGTTATTATTATTATTACTATTGGAGGGTTGCCAGTCCTGATCTAGGGGTGGGAAAGCCTTCTCTAAAGAAGAAAAGTTTTGAGTTGAGTTGAGTTGTAAAAGATCAGGAAGAATTTATTCAGCCCAGGGGTGGAGAAACAGCAGTATAGGCATAAGGCAAGCCCAGTGGTGGCAGGGCATATGAAACTTACAAAAACTGGGAGAAGCCAGTGAGGTTGGAGCACCATACCTGACAAGTAGAGGGTATCAAGACTGGAGATGAGCCTGGCCATGGATCATATAGGATAGTGAGGTAGAAAGCAGGTGATATAATCAAATTTTTATTTTTAAAGATCACTGTTATGGACTGAATGTTTGTGTCACCCCCAGAGTCATGTAATAAATGTTTAAGCCCCAATGTAATCGTATTAGGAGGTGGAGCCTTTGGGAAGAAATAATACTAGTTTAGGTTTTGATGAGATCACAAGGTGGAGCCCCGTGATGGAATTAGTGTCCTTATAAGCAGAGGAAGAAACACCAGAGTGCTCTCTCCACCATGTGAGGACACAGCAAGAAGACACCTTAGTTCTTGATTTTCCAGCCTCCAGGACTGTGAGGAATAAATGTCTATTGTCTAAGCCACCTAGTCTCTAGCATTTAGTAATAGCAACATGAGCTGGGCTAGTGTGGGTATGGAAAACCCTTTGACAAGACAAAGATCACCTGCATATGGCGTTGGCAGTGGGTATGATAGAAAGCGAAATTGAAGAGCTAGTTGGGGGTCAAATTCCTAGGAATTGAGAAGAGTTGGCTACAAGAGCCATAGTGAGGGTTATTGGTGGCTTCTACGTTTGGGGCTTGTTGGTGACATTGAGTTGGAGAGTGATGCCATTGACTGAGAGGAAACTGGAAAAAGTCTGGGTGGGGAAGGTACAGGAAGCCATGGAAGTATCTCATAAAGGTACAGCAGACTTGTGGTGGTTGAGGGTTCAGACTCAAGAAAACAGAAATACTGGGGTCTCTGAAGGTCCCTGAAACTCCCGTCCTGATAAAGCACCACAGATGAACTCAAGTTAAATCGTGACCTTCTAGAGACCAGCTTTGGTCCTCAAAGTAACCTCCTGTGAAGCATGCTTCCTGTCTCTGCCTCCCTGCTGTTTCCCTTACATAACGAGGCATTCCTTCAAGAAAATTGGCGTCCCAGATTCCATGGAGCAGCAGGAGACTGTGAAATGTCTTGCCTTCAAGAATATGATATCAGAACAAGATGCTGTTGACTCACAGGGAACTTTCACTGGCCATGTCCACCGCTGACCTGTCCATGTTCTTCCAGAGTCTTCATGCACCGAATGCCTCTAAAAGTACAGCCAGACACCCTAACTCTGACCATGGGAAATCTGAGACCAACCTGAATTACTAAGATATCTGAATACACAATATTACTTGAAGAAACGCAATGTTATTATGCTTAGGTGCAAACCATTTACTCCGTTATAAGAATAAGTTAACAAAGTATTCTATAGTTCCAGAAAGAAGGCTTTAAGAAGTGGGAAAGTAATTATTCAAGATTAGCATGTCAAGGTTGTAATGAAATGGAAATTATATTATTGATCTCTAGCATAGCAACCTTCATTTTGCCTCCAAAGTGGTTTTTTATAATAATTTGAATGAGTTTTCCAGCCACTCTAATTTCACAAAAGCCACAGAACTTTTAGCTCTTTTAATAAATGGAAAGTCTGGCCTGGCCAGTATGGCTCAGTTATTGAGCATTGTCCTGTGCGCCAAGAGGTCATTGGTTTGATTCCTGGTAAGGGAACATTCCTGGGTTGTGGGCTTGATCCCTAACAGAGGGTGTGCAGAAGGCAGCCAATTGATGATTTTCTCCCATCGATGTTTCTATCTCTCCCTCTTGTTTCCTCTTTCTGTAAAAACCAATAAAACCTTTTTTTTAAATTGAAAGTTCTGACAAAGCTGGGCCCATGTTCATACATGACAACAATGAACTAAAGCTCCTTACTATGAGTGTGTCCTGGATTCCAAGGCTGAGTAGCTCTGCTGTTTCTTATCATTCTTGCACCATTGTCTTCCTGTAAGTGAATATGAAAGTGAATGTTTCTTCTACCTATGTCTCTACCAAAAATGGGAAAAGTAAAACCAGATCAAGCCCTCACTGGTTTGGCTCAGGGGCTAGAATGTCAGCCTGCAGACTGAAGGGTCTTGGGTTCGATTCCAGTCCAGGGCACATGCACGGGTTGTGGCTTGATCTCCTAGGTGGGGCGTGCAGGAGGCAGCTGATCAATGATTCTCTCAAATCATTGATGTTTCTATCTCTCTCTCTCCCCCTCTCCCTTCCTCTCTGAAATCAAGAAAAATATATTTTTTTAAAAACTAGATCAAGATGGTGATGCATTTTTAGAAAAATTGAATGAGAACATATTCATAGAAGCTGAAATGATTTCTGTGTTCATTGAATAAGTGTGTCTGTAGAAATTTAACTGGATCTCTTCAACTGTTTTCATCACCTACCTGATCTCTGTAGCTATTTGAGTTGCCTTCTTACTCCCCAAAAGCCAAGTCTCAGACTAGGACTCAATACAGACAGTTTATCTGAGAGGTGGTCCCAGGCAGCAGGAGTGAAGGAGTGAGGCGAGTGAGAGACAAGAAAGTAGAAAAGATGTGCTATCAACATCACCACTGTAGGTACCGGGTCTGTGAGAAGCAAACAGAATGTCTTTCAGAATTGGATCATGGAGGGTGGGAGGGTGGTCCCTGGACCGCACTGGTTGAAGACTGCTCAAGCATCATCAAACTTGCATTCATAGGTTTCCCTGGATCCCAGGCCTGGCAGTCATCAGTGGAGACATGGAGGGCAGAGTCGACAGATGCTCAGTGCACACCTGAAGTGGGACCTAGCAGCCCAAGCTGCATCTGAGCTGACATGGAACCATCCAATAGTTGAAGTCAGAAGTTGGCCCAGGTGACACATCTAAGACATCTGCAACAATTGTAAGTCCTGAAACTAAAATTGCTACCACTCTTTGAATTCCTGTGATAGAAACTTAAAACGTTTATACTCCACAGCATGATACCGTGGTTCTAAAGGGATGAACATTGGGCCTAGATTCTTTGGATTCAAATCCTGTCTCTAATGCTTCCTGGTTGGGTGGGAAAATTATTTAACCACTCTGGCTCTCAGTCTCCTCATCTATAAATCAGTGATAAATGTAATAGCTACCTCATAGGGAAGTTACCATATACCTGGCATATTATAATTATTTTAATAATTATAGTTATGATAATAGGCACTAATAAGTGTTACCTGTTATTCTGTCTATTTTCTCTTGAAAACCTTTTTATTTCCCACCAGCAATATAAAGTAATTTTATTTCCCAGCTTACTTACAGCCAACTCTCCATAGCATAGAGCCTGACCAATATTATTTTGTATCTAGAATCACCTAATAATCCTTTGGCAAATTCCAGAAAATGGAACTAAGTGTAAAAACTCTATCTGAGTTCCCTGTTTAATTTCTCAGATATATTATAGTTCCCATTCTGAAAAGAATGGTTTAAAATTATGTTTTGGTTTAACCAGTGAGTGACTGCAAGTAACACAATATCTGATATTAGGTCGCTTCATCTTTCAAAGCAACTAACAGCGTTTTAAAGATTTGAAGATTGATGCAAAGCTGCCGAATTTGTCTTTCTACTGAATTCTGGGAGACTTATCTAGAGAATTATTTCTGCATCTTCATTGTGTAGAGACTACCTGGGACCTTATTAAGGAGTAGCCTCTTCCTGTAGATGCAAGGTGGGACCTGAGTTTCAGCATTTCCAATAAGTTCCCAGGTAGATGTGGCTCTCCTTGGGCCAAACTGAGTATAAAGAGGGCCTCTAGATATGAATCCCAGAAAATGGAAACTTCAGACTAAGCCATAGGGCAGGGGCACATGGTTTGGGGAGCTGGGCTGGAATTGGGCAGGAAGGGTAGCTATAGGCCAAACAGAATCTCTGTGAAAGGCCCAGCCTCATGGCAATCTGGCTGCCCCAATTTGAGGAGGTTACTCAATTCTATCAGTGGGTTTGTTAAAAAAAAAACTGGATATCAGGCTTCATGTAGTCCCAGGAAAAGCCCAGAAAGATGGCTGTCAAGATAATCTCTTTAAGTCCTATTCCTATATGGGAGGAACCTTCTTAAAGTAGTTTCTAATGCAAAGGTGGGCCATTGAACACCTACCCACTATACATTTGGGGTGCTCACTGATTTCACAATCTGACCTCATACATTTTCATAGTCCCTTTCTCATCATGAGTTTGGTTTGGAAAATCCAAAGCTCCAAGGAAACAGGCAGAAGTATCACTGGAGAGAAGTCAAAGTCAGCACTGCCATGAAAAGGAAAGCTTGATTTCAGGCAACTTTCTCTTTCAAGCTTCTGACTTGAGTTTCCAATCAAAAACCTAACAATCATAATGCCTCCCCCCCTATCCTACCCCCCACTATGGGACCTACCCCATGATCCCTTTGGATTAAGATGATGCAAGAAAATAGCTAAAGATTCTGAACCTATGCCTTGATAGAGAAAATGCCTTGTGGAGGTTTGGCTAAAGAATGCTTTCTACTATTATAGAATTAGCACTGTTCCAAAGAAAGTATGTTTTCTAACTTCACAAGGAAAACAAATTATATCCATTTGCAGAGAAGAAAAAAAAAGCTTGTCTGGGTTCTCTTTAATGATAAACACATTGCGAGATATTATTAAATGAGTTCTACCACAGTTGACTAGTTCTAAAGTGATTGTCAATGAAGACATACATGTAAATAGAGAAAATAAGCTTTTATTTGTCTATAATTTACAATGTATGATTAGAAAATATAAGTAAAGAATTGTCTGAAAGAAAAAATCCTGAATGATAATCAAATCTATGAACTACAGATGGCGGCCAGAATTCACATTTTGCACCACTCTCTCTCATCCCCAAGGCAGAGTATGAGATAAAAAAATTTGAAGAATAAAGGTACCTGAGTATTGGCAGTTCTCAGGGAGCCTTCAAAATAAATCTTCTCCTAGAAAGTTGAAAATTCCTTAAATTTTAAAAAAAGTAAACTATAACATAAATTCAGAGAAAGAAACACAAATCATAAACCTGCATCTCAATGAATTACTACATGGTGACCAACACTTGAGCCAAGAATTAGAACACTAACTCCTTCTCCTTTCTTTCTCATAGCTACATACCTGATTTTTAACCCTTGAGATCTCTCTTGCCTAGTTATTGAAGTTCAAATGAAGTCACAGAGAAAGTGTTCTTATGTGTTTGGGATTTTTTGTTTTTTTTTGCTTTTTTTGTTTAATATTATGTTTGGGAGATTTAGCTGTGTTGTTATATGTATCTGTTGGTTAATTTTCACTGCTGTATAGTATTCCATTGTGTGAATATACCACAGCTTGTTTGCACATTTTAATATTGTTGAACCTTTGGGCTTTTCCCAATTTGTAGCCAGTATGAAATAATGCTATACAAACAACCTTACATAAGTCTTTTGCTGCACATGTGCAGATATATTTGCTGAAAGTAGTTTGCTGTCATAACATTGGTATTTGTTCAACTATGATAGTTAATGCACAGTTTTCCAGTGTGGTTCTACCGGAAGTGTAAGAGTGTTCCATTGTTCCACACTTGGTACTGTTGTCCTGTTTAATTTTACCTATTCTGGTGGTTCTATGGAGATATCTCATTATGGTTGTAATTTGTATTTCCCTGATTGTTAATGAGGTTACTGGCAATTTTTTTAATATCCTTCTTTGTGAAGTGACTGTTTACAACTTTTGCCCCCTCTCCTTTTTCTTTTTTTAACTTAAATTATCTCTCTTTTTTATGAATTTATAGGTCTTTATACAGTCTATATAAAGGCATATTCTCATTTTATGTATAGTAATTTTCTTCTCCCACACTACAGTTTACCTTCTCACTCTCAGTGATGCTTTCTAAAGAACAAAAATATCTTAATTTTTAAAGTAATTTAATTTATTCAACTCTTTACATTAGTGGTTTTATATACTGTTTAACAGGAGGTCAATGGGGGGGGGAAAGGGACATATGTAATACTTTCAACAATAAAGATTTTTTTAAAATAGACCTATGCGGGCAGGAATCATTCTCTATTTTATTCACTGATGTGCCCCAAATGTCTGGAACAATGCCAGACATTGCAGGAACTCAATAAATCCTTCACATGAATAAATAGCAAAATGCCATTTGTCGCCATGCCCATTCTTTGTGTGTTAATGGCATAATATACCAAGACTTTCAATACCTTTTAGGGAGTTTAATCTCAAGTTAAATGTTATCCAAAGTTTCTTCTAAAAGCCTCATTAACATAGTTTTCATTTAAAGGATAAAGGCTAATTGTTTATTCCTCCTCTAGAGTAAGTCAGTTCTCTCCCAGTATAAGTTGAGCAGCAAAGAGCTACTATATTATCTTTACACTCCATATAAATCAACATAATAGCATCTGCTTGCAGTAGATTTGGAAAATGAAATGTTACAGTAAAAATAGGAAAATATGTAGAAAAAAATGAGTTTAAAAGTTTTGTAAAATTGCCACTTAAGAGATTTTTCAATTAAGCGGTTAATTGTAAATTCACAAAATAATTTTCTCTTAGAGTAATATGCTAAAATTTTTTGACTTGCCTAGAAAAAAGGATATGCTCCATTTATTAGACAATACATGTTATATAAGTCATTATATCTTGTTTTGTTTGCTTGCTTGCCTGGCTGCCAAAGAATCCAGAGCATTAGTCAATGTTTAATTATATAAATCATTATAAGTAAGGTTTCTGGTATAAATACCCAGAAGGAATTTCAAATACAGAATGCCTGATATTTTACTGTTGTTTTAAAGATCCCAATGCATATTTGTCTGTATCATTAATCTTGTTGCCCTTCCCCAAACCAGCTCACTAACATTTCAGTAAATACCAACTCTATCTCCCCATTTTCCAACACACAAAAAAAGGAGGAAAAAAAAGAAACTGTGGAAATATCCTTGACTTCTGTCTTTCTTTTATACCCCAGATAGAATCCTTCAGCAAACATTGTTTTATGTACCTTCAAAATACCTTCTGGATCCAATCACTTTCTTCCCACCTCCACCCAACAACCCAGGTCTAAGGTGCCATTATGACTCATCTGGATCTTTGCAGTAGCACAGACATAACTGGTCTCCTTGCTTCACTTTCACTTCCCTATTGCCTATGCTCCATATAGTAGTCAAAGAGAGCCTTTTTAAATGTACATCATAAGATCTCACACTCTTACATTCAACTTTCTAATGGCCACCCATTGTTCTTAGAATAATATTTTATTATGTTCTGAACAGCCTGGGTATTACTCTGACTTATTTCCTCCCATTGATCACTCCTTTCTGGCCACATGAGCTCCTCTTGTTTCTGTATATCTCATGCCCCCTGTATCTGGTGCTTTTCCCTTTGCTGTCCTCTGTCTGTAATAACTGCTAAATATTTGCTTGATTCTATCCCCTACTTCCTTCAGGTCTCTGTTCAAATGTCACCTCTCCTAAGAGAGCTTTCCTGACCACTCTCTCCAAGCTAGCATACCAATAATTCTCTCTTCTTCCTGCTTTAGTTTCTTTTTTTTTTTTTTTCCTGTTTACTTTTGTTTGTCTTCCTTATTTTTTTTTTATTTTTTTTTATTTTTTTTTTAATATTTAAATAATTTTTATTTCTTAAAGTATTACAAAGAGTATTACATATGTCTCCTTTTTTTCCCCCCTTGACATTCCCCCGGCCCCTACCCCCCGCCCCCCCCCCCCTGCCCCGTGTCTTGTGTCCATTGGTTAATCTTATATGCATGCATATAAGTCCTTCAGTTGGTCTCTTAATCCCCCCCCCAACCCTCCCCAGGCTTCCCACTGTAGTTTAACATTCTGTTCAATGTTGCTCTGCTTCTGTATCTACCCCTGTTCATCAGTCCATACTGGTCCCCTTTATTTGTCCCAACCTCACTGGAGTAGTCTCAACCTCACCAGGGCCGTCTGAGCCTCACCAGGGCCGTTTCAACCTCACCGGGGTCGTCCCTACCTCATGGGGGCCGTTTCAACCTCACCGGGGTTGTCCCTACCACACCGGGGCCGTTTCAACCTCACCGGGGTTGTCCCTACCACACCGGGGCTGTTTCAACCTGACCAGGGTCGTCCCTACCTCACGGGGGCCGTTTCAACCTCACCGGGGTTATCCCTACCACACCAGGGCCATTTCGACCTGACCAGGGTCGTCCCTACCTCACGGGGGCTGTTTCAACCTCACCGAGGTCGTCCCTACCACACCGGGGCCGTTTCGACCTGACCGGGGTCGTCCCTACCTCACGGAGGCCGTTTCAACCTCACTGGGGTCGTCCCTACCTCACGGGGGCTGTTTCAACCTCACCGGGGTTGTCCCTACCACACCAGGGCTGTTTCAACCTGACTGGGGTTGTCCCTACCACACCAGGGCCGTTTCGACCTGACTGGGGTCGTCCCTACCTCACGGGGGCCGTTTCAACCTCACCAGGGCCGTTTCAATCTCACCGGGGTCGTCCCTACCTCACGGGGGCCGTTTCAACCTGACCAGGGTTGTCCCTACCACACCGGGGCCGTTTCGACCTGACCGGGGTCGTCCCTACCACACCGGGACCGTTTCAACCTCACCGGGGCCATCCCGACCTCACCGGGGCCATCCCAGCCTTACCGGGAAAACAGGAAGTTTGGCCCTCTGTCCCCTGCCGGCGGCTCCCCACCAGACAAAATCTCCAGGCGTTCCTGGTGGTTGAACATCCAGCACTCCTGCCCTCCACCAAGTGCACAGACTGCCTGTCTGCTGTCCCCCAGCGCCCCACAAGAGACTGGGACCAGTGGGCATGTTTGTGCGCTTGCTGGTACAGCAGTTCCACAGTGCTGGCCGAGTCAGGCCCAGCCCTGGCCGGCCCCGGACCCGACTCTGCCCCCTGATTGTGTCCCTCCCAGATGCAAGGAGCTGAAATCTGCAGCCTGCTGGGATGGGCTCTGTACTTGGTGCCTCTGCACATCCTACTCAGTCTCAATGCGCTTCTTTCTATGCGAGGAGTTGAAATCTGCAGTTTGTTGGGTTGGGCTCTGTACTTGGTGTCACATCCTACTCAGTCTCAATGTTCTTTCTCTCCTTCCAGTTGTAGAGCTTCCACTGGGCCAACTTTCCCATGGTTCTGTATGATAGGTGTTTGTCTGATATTTGGTAGTTTCGATGTTGTTGTGTGAGGTAGCACGCACAGGTCTCTTCCTTATGCCGCCATCCTGGTTCTCCTGGGTCTGCTTCTTGAATGTGTCTCCCATGGCTGCGAGCAGTTGAAGTCTGCAATTTGTTGGGATAGGCTGCAAAAGTGCAGGTGGGTCTTTTTGTGCACCTGGCACAGCTTGGATGGGGATGTAAATTGATTAGGGCTGAGACTCAGGGAGTCGCCATGGCGGAGCAAATAGCACTGGCTGAGTCTCCGCGGCCCCTTGAATCTCTGCCAGGGCTTTGTGTCCCCCAATGCCGGCGAGCAGCTGTGCAACAGAGTCTCCCTCGCTTTCTGATGGCTGCAAGGCCGTGCTGCCTCTCCCCGTAGGGTCTGGTGCCTCATGATCCCGCCTGAACCAGCTCAGTGGATTTGAAAGTTTGCAGTCTGGCACAGCCCAGATGGGAATGTAAATTGCGTAGGGCGGGGTCACAGGGAGTCGCTGGGGCGGAGACTCAGCGGACCCTTGCCTATCCAGGACTCCAGGACTTTGTGTCCCCCAGTGCCGGCGAGCAGCCGAGCGCCAGAGCCTCCCTCGCTTTCGGACCGCTGGAAGGCCGTGCTGTCTCTCGCCTTGGGGCCTGGGGCCTCAGAGACCCGCCCGAGCCAGCTCAGTGGATTTGAGAGTTTGTAAAAGCACAGTCATTCCCTCTTGTGCCTCTGGCACAGCCCTGAGGGTAGGGCGGGGTCACAGGGAGTCACCAGCGTGGAGGAAATAGCGATGGTGGCGTCTCCGCGCCCCTCGCCTCCCCGGGACACCAGGACTTCTTGTCCCTCAGTGCCGGCCCTGGGGCACCAGGACTTCTTGTCCCTCAGTGCCGGCGAGCAGCCGCGTGTCAGAGCTTCCCTCGCTCTCCGACCACTGCAAGGCCGTGGCCGCCTCTCCCTGTGGGATCTGGGGCCTCAGAGACCCCCCCGAGCAAGCCCAGAGGATTCGAGGGTTCGTAAAAAACCGAGAATCCATTTGCAGCCCGAGTGGCGTGTGACTGTGTACCTCTGGTTTTGGTGCCTCCGTAGCTCCCACTCAGTCTCACTGCGCTTCTTTCTTTTCCTCCAGTTGTAGATCTCCCACTGGGCCAACTTCCCCATGGTTCTGAGTGGCGGTTGTTTACTTCATAGTTGATAGTTTCAATGATGCTGTGAGAGAGCAGCACACACAGGTCCGCTCCCTACGCCGCCATCTTGGTTCTCTCTTCCTGCTTTAGTTTCATGTGAAGAATTATATCATGTATTTGTTTGTTCACTGGTGGGTTTCCTGTCCACCTAAATAAACAGTAAGTCCCAGGAGTCAAGGGGTTCATGCTTTGTTTGCTGCTTTAGCAAGGCCCCAAAGAATTCAAAATAAATTCTGCTAAAGTATGGAGTTATCCAACAACATGAAGTCCTGTGACTTTTTCTTGGCTGCCATTCTTCTTGACTTCTTTTCCTACTTGGCAACACAATTAACAAGTTCTTCTGGAGAAAACTCTCTTCTTCATCTTGGCTGCCCTCGCCTCTCTATAGCTTTTCTTTCAGGACTCTTTATGGCAGATACTGATACACTGATAAATGACTCCCAATAGCCACTTTCCCTTTTTATTATTAATTGATCACTCAGATCTCTTATTATTACCCAGCCAAAGCACTACATTTGCCAGCCCCTGCTAAAGGCTCCCAAGTTTGAGTAAATTAGAGATAAGATGAAATGTGGAACTTCCTGGAAGCAAATATGTGTGCTTTTCCTGTTCCCAGGAACTCAGGTGTGATGGCCAGAGCTCTAACGACTATCTTAAACCATAAAGACAAATAAGGGCCACATCTTAGTGATAAGAAACCATGAGCTAGAAAGATTCTGGGTCATTGCTTTGTGGAGCCTCCATACTAGATCCAGAATAACAACCATCAGCTCTTTCTTTATGGCATGAGAGAGATATAATTTCTATTTTGTTTAAGCAATTATTTTGTTTTCCCCCCACTGATAGATGTCTTAGCACTCTTAAGGCAATAGCATGCACCCTCAGGAGAATGACTCTCAACTTTCTTGGCCCATCACTGGACTCTCTCCTGAGTTACAGGCCTGCATATTCTGAGCTCAGGGCCTAGGATTTAAGTCAAAGTGCATCTTTACCCTCAACCAGCAGTCTTCCAAGATGCCAGAATTTCTCTAAATAATGTCAGAAACACACACACACATACACACACACAACTAATCAACACCATACTGGCAAGCCAAGTCCTATCACTTTTATTGCTTATATGGTTAAAATACAGATATGCCTAAAATGATGAATATAAAACCCTTTGAAGGATTGTAGATAAACAATTCACAACCACAGATGATCTTCTTGTATCCAAAAACTGATCTTACAACATCAGTGGAGTTAGGAGACGACAGGAGTGTCAGAAAGAGTGAAGTCTATGCTAAGCTAGTGCTATATTAAGCTGACAGAGTAGATTCCAGTATTTATTCTTTATAAGCCAACATTAAAACATGATTTGCTTAGTAGAGTATCCAAGACTTAAAATGGACTATTACAAATAACAGAGTTGGCTTAGTACACAAATGCTCCCAAATAAAGCTTGGAAAATATGCTTAAAATTACTGCTGGCTGGAGGCCCACGGTCTTTATAATCCAGCAACTCTATTTGTAATGCTTTTTCAGGCATAATGTTGGAGTAGAGGAAGTGGAAGTTCTACCTTTATCACACCTTTCACTCCTCAAGCACATCACCTATGAGCTCATGTTCTGATTGCCTCGCTACCAAAAATATCACTATGGAGCACCCTTCCTCAGGGTCAGTCTTCACAGGGGGCGAGAAGGTCACCAAATGTTGGCCTCTGCTCACCTCTTCCCTTCTTGCCCCATCAACAGCCCTATAATTTTGCTGTACCTCCGTGCCTCCCCCAAGTCATAAGCAAAATCATCATCTCGATATGGTTCATGGGGGAAAAGCAGATTCTTCAAATCTTCCCTTTGCTTTCAGATACCATCTGTACTTCTTACCATGGCTTTCTGGGACAATTTTCCCTGCCTTTCACACTGGACTTGAGGAAAGGCCATGAGATTGGGAAGCCATGGGAGAAGAGAGACACCAGTCAACATAGTCCAGATAATCACTGGAGCTGGCAGGGTCTCATCAACTTGCTCAAGCAAAGCGAGTCTCCACAAACCTCCAGTCTGATGTGTAAAGGAAGAGATTCTAGTCAGTGACCACAACCAAAAGTTAGACTGGGATAAAAATAACGGCATCAAGTCCTCTGGAAACAATGGCCTCTAAATGTCAGTGCAGTCACTAGGGGCAAAGTCCTTTTGCAACCTGAGTCTCAAGGACTTGACAGCACTGACTGTACAAAAGGATTACTGCCTTGCGTCCCATAAGCAAAGCCAGAGTGCCCTATCTGAATTTTTATCTGCAGAATATATCAACTTCCCAAACACAAAATATTAAATCTTATTAAGAATTTTCTAGACACCAGAATGAGTAGAATATAAATTTAAGAGTAATTTTTTTTTGCTACTTAGCCTTTCTTACTATAAATTATCCAGGCCTTCTGTAATTAATAGGCTTTCTTCAAGTTTTATAAGCTCCCGACATGGCCTTTTAAGTTCCTATTAAGAAGTTAACTTCTGAGAGATAATAAATTCATTAAAAATCTTGAAAAGTATGGTAGCTTAAGGGTATTTCTTTGTGTTTCCATAGATTCTTAAAGAAGAAAAATAGCTAATTAAAAATACTCAACAGATACTTTTGTTTAAGAGACTTGACCAGTATTAATAGGGGGAAAATTCTGACAATAGTTTTAACACAAAGAATAAGAAAGATCATTAAATGAATATGTTGAATTATAGCTATTCTTACGATGCCTGCCCTCCACAGTACTGAGATCTATTCTATAGTTTATTGTTGTGTTGTGTTTTGGCAGAGCTCTGTAATTTTTGATATTGACTTTGAGAATAGTTGCCATCAAGTCTAGAAACATACAAATGTTGGGAAAAATATGTTAAGGGGTAAGTATAATCACTTCACTCAAATGGCCTATAAACGCTATCAGTAATTTTTGGCCCATCTACAATATTTACACAGGAGATCCTGGTAGACATGGGAAAAATTCATTTTTTAATAATATCCAAAAAAAATCACATAAAATGTTCATGTAGAAAATCCTAAGATTCTGATAAGAAAACATGAGGAGATCATGGTGAAAATCCAGAGGTGCCATGGATGGAAAGATATGGATGGAATGCTTGTAATACTCTTGTTAGTACTTTTGTACATTCCAGCTAACATTGTACCATTGCCTGAAGGATTTATTTTATATTAAATATCAGTATAAACCCAAACAATTTTCTCCTGGCAGCCCAGATGTGAAAAATTTCCTCTACCAAGAACCCCCAGAAAAGTTAAATTCAGTGAATTGCAAGTATGTTCTTTCTTCCCCTCTTCCTCCTCAGACTGAGTGCAACTCCATCAGTTCTCTGTTCCATGTTCCAGGTGTAGTAATGGGGAAATGTATCAATGAGTCATGCTTGCAGTTAAATAATTACCTGAATTGACAGCTAAATTAAATCCTCACTCATTGTCTACCAAAGGAGATGCAATTAGAACTGTGCAAATAATCCAGGAAGACATGAGCCAAAGCAGGGCTTGGTTGACTCATTTCTAGCATTGATCGTCCAGGGGACTTTTATAAAAATCCACAGATTTGCTTTTCTGTCCTTTGCCAAGAAACTGATTGTACCTGACATTTCAGGAGATTTAAAAGTCTTGAGGGATGCCAAATGATTCTTCTAGCTGGTATTTACTTCCCCAAAGTCAGAGCTCTGTTTATGCTCCCTTATTGCTACACTCTAAGTAATAGCCTTGTGAAATCAGATAGGAAAATATGACACTTAGTCAATGTTATGTCAGGGACCCAGTAGCCCAGTAGCCCAGAGCTGCCAAAACACAGTTTTTTGCTTTTGATAAATGGTCAGCTAAAGGAAGGCACCAAGTCCATGCAGGTCTGGTAATAACCATAACCACTAGGGATGTGTCGATGGCACTTTGGTCCTGCCAGGTAGAGCATGTCTATTTCTTGAGACTGTGGAATCAAACAACCTGGGCTTTGAATGCTGGCTCCTACACTCATAGCTCTGTGACATGGACATATTGCTTAACCTCTCTAAGCTTCAAAGGAATACCAATGCTTACCTACAAACTTATTCTGAAAGATAAATGAGAAACACTTAAACATGTTTATTATTGTGTTTGATATAATATAAAAGTTTTATATCCATTTTCTCTGCTAGGTTTATAATAACAATTAATGAAAGCTGGATATGAAATAGTAGCACTTGCCTCAACTGTTTAGGTTAGTGCCAGGGAGGTTACCCATTCTCATTCCTAACAGTTCTCTTAGCCCCATAGAGACAAAACATTCAGCTTAGTGGCCTGTGCGTCTGAAATTTTACATTATAAAAATATTTTCATTTCTGTATGCTTTTCCAAAAATAAAAACTCCCATCTGATGGAATGGGAAATATAGTGCTGTATTTGAAGCCAAATGAGGAGACCACAAGTAGATAACACTGCAGTCCAGACCTTATCTCTCTGGAGGTCCGTGGCCAGTCACTTGCATGAACGCTGGTCTATAGGCACCACAGTGGGAGTCGAAAGGACATCCATTGGTAATCAGTAAGTCTGGATCTGATCATTTGTGTAAATTATTAACTCAAACTTCAGTTCTTACATCAGTGGATTGAGGATAATCATGCTTCCACTATCTATTCCTAGAGACTAATATTGAGGATAATTATGCTTCCCCTATCTATCCCTAGAGACTATGTATCCCTAGAGTTTTTCAGGTGAGAGAGTGTATCATCAAAAACTCTTTGGAAATTGTAATGCATATTGATAATGTAAAAGCTTAAACATTCTGAGAAAGAAGAGATCAGTTCAAGGTGAAACCAATCTCTTAGCTATAATATTATCTCCCTACTTAACCCAGATCATAATATATGTAGCATGTACTGCACTTGAGAACATATAAGTGCACATGTTGGATGTCACCAAGGCTTGAATTAGTTTCCTAGGGCTGCCATGACGAATGGCTTATGACAAGAGGAAAGAATTCTCTCACACACCTGAAGGCCAGAAATTCAAGATCAAGGTGTTGAAAGGGTTGTACTCTCTCCAAAGGCTCTTACAGAGATTTCATTTTCTGCCTTCTCCAGCTTCTGTTGGCTCCAGGTATTCTTGGCTTATGGCTGTATCATTCTAAATCCATGACTGTGATCCCATTGCCTCCTCTTCTGAGTGTCTCCTCTGTGTGTCTCTCCTAAAGGCTCTTGTCATTGGATATAGGGCCCACCCAGATTATTCAGGATGAACTCATCTCAAAATTCTTAATTAATCTGCAAAGACCCTTTTTCCAGATAAGCTCACATTCATATGTCCCAGGGGTTAGGACCTGAACATATCTTTTTCAAGGCTGGGGGACACACAAAATACATATTTTAAAATATTAAGCTTAGGTATCATCTTTTAAACAAATGAAATGACCACAAAACAGCCAGCCTTTTCCCTGTTAGATTGTTAAGGTCAGATGTAACTATGGCTCCCTCATAAGAAAAAACAAACAGGAAACAAGTTCTTTTATGAGAAAATAAGTGAAAAGATATTAACTACAAGGCCGACATTGAAAAACACTGGAAAACAAAAGACTTTCTATGGGTTGGTGTATTAGTTTGCTAGGGTTGTCATAACAAAGTGCCACAACTGGATGACTTCAACAACAGAAATTTCTTTTCTCACAATTTTGGAGGCTAGAAGTCTGAGATCAAGGTGTTGGCAAAGCTGGTTTCTTCTGAGGCCTCTCTCCTTGGCTTATAGACAGCCATCTTCTCCCTGTATCTTTACGTGGTCTTCTCTCCAAGTGTCTCTGTCCAAACTTTTTCTCCTTATAAGGACACCTGTCATATGCAGTTAGGCCACATTCTAGTGACATCATTTTAGCTGAATTACCTCTCTAAGACCCAATTTCCAAACATAGTCATATTCTGATGTGTTAGAGTTAGGACTTCTACAGATAGATTTTAGGACACAATTCATCCCATGACAGTCAGCAACTTTTTCTTAAAGGGCCAGTTTTGCAGGTCATTTGGTCTCTGTCACAACTACTCAACTCCACCATTGTACTTTGAAAGCAAGAGATGACGCAAACATAAGCAATAAAACAAAATTAAAAAAATAAATAAATAAAATAAAAAATTAATTAATTAATTAATTAATTAATGTATAAGGTAAAAAAAAAGAGAGAGAGAGAGAGAGAGAGAGAGAGAGAGAGAGATGACGCAAACAAATGTGTGTGGCTATGTTCCAACAAAACAAGCAAAACTAAAATGAGAGGATGAGGCTCAAAAACCAAACGTAATTGAGCGACCTAGCTTTAGTGTCCCACCCCTCAGATGGGGTTTCTGACTCAGGGACACTGAGCTACCACCTATAGGTGCTTCTTGGAGACAATGGGAGAGGACCAGTATTGCTTTGTTTTGTGTGGGGGGGAAGGGGGGTATTTTTATTTTTTAGAAAAACTTTTACTGTGTTAAAAACATGTGGAATATACTTTACCATCTTAACCATTTTTAGTTTGTGTAGCAAATTAGCCTTGTGCAGCAGATTTCTGGAACTTTTATATCTCACAAAACAGAAACTCTGGACTCATTAAACAACTCCTCACTTGCCCTTCCCTCAGCTCCTGACAAGCACCATTCTACTTTGCTTCTGTGAGTTTGGGTACTTTAGATACTTTATATAAGTAGAATTATGCAGTCATTTTTGTAACTGGTTCATTTCACTAGCATATTGCCCTCAACTTTCATCCATGTTATGGCACATGACAGAATTTCCTTCTCTTTTAAGGCTGGATAATATTCCATTGTATGTATATGCCACATTCTCTTTATCCACTCATCTTTTGATAGACACTTGGTTATTTCTACCCCTTAACTATTGTGAATAATGCTGCAATAAACATGGGTGTGCAAATATCCTTTCAAGATTTTGTTTTTATTCTTTTGAATATAAACTAAGAATAGAATACTCCCATGTTGCTTTTGGGATACCCTGATTTTTATCAGCAAGGCAAAGATGTTTTCATTCTGTTATTTTGGAGACAAATATTTTAGAGAGTTGTTTCTGTACACTCTTTAGTAATACCTGCGTAGCATTAATAAAATGTGATGCTAAAAAATAGAGAGAAGGCAAAAAGGAAATATGCAAAGAGAATCATCCTTCTAAAGACCCATTTTTCTTCCTGACTTCTTCTAAATACCCATTAACAGTAACAGCTTTTAGATGTGGGGCCAATTCACCTCTTAAGTAGAAAAATATCATTTTAGGGAGAGCAAAAGACTGTGAAGGAATTGGATTTCTAGGACCTTCTTAATTGAGCTTGAAATTTTGCTTAGGGGCCTAATTTAATTTTCCAAGGTCTTTTGGGGATCTTTACAATCATTAAACTGGAACTAAGGATACATAAGTTGGAGAAGAAAATAAGAGCTTCCATTTGCTGGATGAGAAACTAAAATAACTAGAATTCCAATCAGCAATGGTAAACAGCGTGAGATATGTGAGAAGCCCTCATATAATAACCACAGAAGGTCTGTTAGCCAAGGGCCTAGCGCTATTGCCTCTGAATCCCATAGTGCTTAGGGAATTATAGGAATTACTATTATTGATTATAATCATGGCTCTCATAAAAGGTCCAGAAGTGCAAGAGGCTAAGGTACAGAGCGGTCAAGGTCTCAGATGTCACCAGATCACGGTTTCTCTCACTACTAGAGAAGCGTTTTGCCATATGGCAAGCACTATGGCCACTAATAACCCAAGACACACTTTCCAACCACCAGAACAGGAACATCCTCCCTGATGGTTCTAGCATAAAAGTCCCAGTGACAGCTCCAGTTAGGGCCACGTGTCTGTCCCCAAACCTACCACTAGGATGATGGCCAGTGGAGTAAACAAGAGTTCTGTTTTATAAAATGAGTAAAGAAGTATTAACAAACAAAGAACTTTCCGTGTGTAATCAAGCGGTTAGGTGTGTACTGTTCTCCACGGCCTCTTTCAGGTCAGAGCTACCTTCCTTAGTGAAATTACTCAAGATCTAAGTCCTTGGTCACCATTACTCTATCTGTACAGCTTATAGCATCCACTCAGTGGGAAAGAATAAAAGTCAACTGCTTGTTAGAGGGAGCAGATTTCCTTAAATGGAAGTCACAGTTTTGTTGCACCATATATGGTTTTTCTTTTGGTTGACAATTGTAATTTCATAAGCTGGAGTGCCGCGATGTGAGGGTACGCAGGGGTGATGAGCAAAAGGTCTCTCTGAGGAGGTGGCATTAATGTTGAGACCTGTATAAAAAAGGGACAGTCACACCATGGTCTGGGGGAAGAGCATTCCACATTCAGAAATGGAGGGAACAAAGTCTAAGACAGTGATGGCGAGCCTATGACACGCGTGTCAGAGGTGACACGCAAACTCATTTTTTTGGTTGATTTTTCTTTGTTAAATGACATTTAAATATATAAAATAAATATCAAAAATATAAATCTTTGTTTTACTATGGTTGCAAATATCAAAAAATTTCTATATGTGACAGGGCACCAGAGTTAAGTTAGGGTTTTCAAAATTCTGACACGCCGAGCTCAAAAGGTTCGCCACCACTGGTCTAAGATGACCACAGCGTATTGAGTGTTGGAACAAAGGCACATGCCTGGAGCATCAGTCAAAGGAGACCACACTGGGCTTCATATGGTCCTTGTTGATCCCCTTTCCTCTTGACACTTTACCCTGAACCCTCTACATGAGTTGCTCTTGCCTCCCTCCTTACAGTCCTAACACTCCAGGCGTCCTTCAGCCTTGGGACTCTTTGATGGTTCTTCTCTCTGCCTGGAATGTTCTTCCATTCATAGTGGCTTGTCCAACTCTCTCTTCCCTTCAAGACTTGACTCAGTTTTCACCTTTTACCAAGGTCTACTTTGACTATTTAAAACTTTATCATACTCTCTCTCCCACCAGCTCACCCACACATACCCAATAGCCTTTGTCTACTTTATTTTTTTCCTTCCCACTTAACTTCTTTTAATACACTCTGCAACTTACATATTATATTTATTGTTTACTGCCTCTTCCTCCAACAGCATATAAGCTCCATGAGAGAAGACTTTATTTTGTTCACTGATGTATCCCAAGTGTCCAGTACTGTACCTAGAAGATAGCAAATAATCTAATATGTTTTTGAATGGAAGAGTAGCGAGAGGAGGGAAGAAAATTTTGTCTTCTCAATCCTATTTTGTTACTATGAAAATACAGAATTCACATATGTCCTATAGCGCCATATCTGCCTCCAAGTCTCTAAAGTCTGGTATGTACTTTAGAGCCACATGCCCTGAATATTAGGCTTGACTATAACAGCAGTAAATTGCCCTGAGAAGAGGCCGAATCCCACTTTCAGGGACTGTCTCATTTCCTTTACTGCCCAGAATTGTAATATACAGAATACTACTGGAAAGAAGTAGGCCGTTGGCCAAGGGTGGAAATACTTATGTTGGTGGTGTTATTAAGGTAGAATGTGTCATTGTAATAATATTGCTTGTGAGAGAATTTTAAAATAGTTTTCTTTTAATTAAAAAATTTTACTTTGGAATAGCAATTTCTAACATCCCAGCACTAGCATAAACTTAGCATCTATCAAAATTTAAACAAAATCTAAATTTACAAATAAGCCATAATTGTGTTCATTCCTTCTTACAGCTCCATGTGGCTTATCTCTTTGACTTTTCCTAACTTATAGGACATGTATTTCCTAGAGAAATAGGACATTTTTTATCTGCCATTTACATCAATGGAGAAGGGTAAATCAGAAGGATAGATACTTTATTATTATAAGATTTAACATTAAGACCAACTTTTATAACATTTTACCCAAAATTTCCTGAGGAAGCTAAAAAGAAAATTCCACAAAAATTTGTATGTGAATTAATGTTGGGGAAGGGATTGGCATAAAGTACAGTTATAATAGCTTGTTACTGTGTATATGTTGATCCTGGGAGGGAGAAAGCCAGAAAGCAGATTCCCATGATCCTTAACAACAGGAATAAAATGCAGACACACTGGCTTCCTCATTCTCCAAATTAGAAACATCTGTGTTGCCCTAGCTGGTTTAGCTCAGCAGATAGAACGTCAGCCTGTGGACTGAAGGGTCCTTGGTTAGATTCTGGTCAAGGTCAT
Organism: Myotis yumanensis; assembly: GCF_028538775.1. Taxonomy (NCBI): domain Eukaryota; kingdom Metazoa; phylum Chordata; class Mammalia; order Chiroptera; family Vespertilionidae; genus Myotis; species Myotis yumanensis. Next base: position 25,150,871 of record NW_027223759.1, on the reverse strand, counting down.
ATGCCCAGGTTGCGGGCATGCAGGAGGCAGCCAATCAATGATTCTCTCTCATCATTGATGTTTCTATCTCTCCCTCTCTCTTCCTCTTTGAAATCAATAAAAATATATTTTAAAAATTTTTAAAGAAACATCTGTGTTGTCCAAGTTCTCACTGCTCCCCTAATTAAAGGGGCAGCTCCTGAAAAAAAATAGGGATTTTTAAAAGTGTATCAGGTATTTTGAAACAATAATGCAAGATGTCCTAGATTTAGGAGGTCCTAAGTATTTTTAGTTAGAATGGGACTAATTTTCTATTATTGGTGGTCCCAACCATTTAGGTTGTAGAAATTTAATCAATATATAAATACCATATTTTGTTTAAAATACAACACCATAAATTATTACTTTGATTACTTTTAAAGAAGAAAACAATATCAGCTAAATAAGCTATGAACAATGTTTTCACATTACTTAGGATATTTACTTTATTCACATTACTTAGGATATAAACATTATAAGTATAAATGTTTATCATATATTTTTCTTATGCTCATATATGTGTATAAGGGAAATAAAATGTAAGGGAAATATATTGGTTAAGGTATCCCTGAAGCTTCTTTCCACTCAGAGCTCAACCTTCTGAAATTTTCAACTTAGAGTGTTGGTGACACAATGCCCTCAAAGAGCTCACTTCTGTCTCAGGATTCCTGCCAGTCCTCTGACATCTATCCTGAAAGCTTTGTTGTTGGTACTTCCTTCATCTTACCAAGTTGCCAACTGTAAGTTCTCAGACAACAACTAGGATTCAGGTCCTCAGTCAAATGGTCTAAAAACAGTCTTTTAATAGTAGCCTCTAGGGACTGCAATTGTTATATCACCCAACTTAGAATTATAATCATATTTGCTCATATGCAAGTCATGAAACTATATCTCTTGATTGACAGCAATTGTAAGATGCTATAAGATGCAATCTCATTAAAGAGATATTGAAATTTTTTTTAAAGTTTGTTTTTTAATTAATACAATAATTCTCCTGTCATTTTGTACTATCAAAACCACTAAAATGATAAGATGAGAATAAAAGATCCCTGAAAATATGCCACCCCCCTTTCCAATGCCTCTTCATAAAATCAATATGCTAGGAGATATTTACTGAATTTTAAAATGTAAATAACCCAGTGTGGCCATATTCACACAAGTGCACACTTTATCTTATACAAATTCAATACCGATGCTTTGGAATCTGCTTTCTCAAAACTGCAGGTCTCTAAAGCACTTGCATTCATTTTCTGAACCATCAGTGTTGATGAAAAACTATGTTAAAATGAAGGAACAATAAAAGAACTTATATATCCTTACCAAATAATGACAGTTTTAACTCCTTAAGCTTCCATTATCCAAATCATGATGAATTTCAATTGCAGCTCAAAAATTTTAGTAATTCAGTCATCTCAAATCCATTTCAGAAGTAGGTGGAGATATATATATATATATATATATATATATATATATATATATATAGTGGTAATATGCAAATTAGGAAATTAGGGCAGGACTCCATAACAGTCACAACTGGTCAGGAGGAGGCTGTGCGTGCAAGTGAGGCCCGGAGCAGAGACAGAGACAGAGACGGGGGCCTGCCCAAGCTGCCTCTCCACCACACCGGCTCAGGCAGCCCCAGAGGGGACACAGGCAGGGGGGCAGGGGGGGCCTGGGGTGGAAGTCAGGCCCAGGTCCTGGCCGCCTGAGGTGGCAGTCAGGCCTGGGTCCGCAGTGGCCTGAGAAGTAGGCAGAGGACAGACCACTGAGGGTCTTATATACCATAGCAGGGAGCTTAGATTTTATTCCACAGAAGGAGGAAAAGTGAAGAATGTCAAGCATGGGAGCATCCTGGTCTTGCTTTCATTTTAAGTGAACCATTCTGGTGGCTGTGGAAAGGATCAATTTCGACAGCTGCAGTGTTTTTGGGTCCAAGAAAAAGAGATACTGATGTTGGGAACTAGGACTAGACAGAGGCAGTGGATCAGAGACAGATTTATGAGGAAACCTGACAGAACTATTTGGCTGATTACACAGGGATGAAAACAAACAAAGCAAATGGCATTAGCCCAGGTTTTCCAGTTTGGGCGACTTCGTTGAATGGGTGATTCTAATAATTGGGAGAAGGTATCAAGGAAAAGGAACAGTGTAAGGGAGATTGCTTAGTTCAGCAATAGCCAAACAATTAGGACAGAAGACAGACTTAGTGCTCTTTCTTTGCTGCAACATTTGTTTTTCTGCCTTCATCCACCACCATGGAAGGCTAATGTGCCATCTTTTCTCCTAATCTAGGATATGATCTATCTACTACACATTCCTATCACCCAAACTAGTTTTCCTGCATGATCCCTTAAAAATACTCATTGAAGTCATTCAATGCTCTGTGAGTATGGGGACATTCAATATGTGGAAACATTATGAGCCTATATAGATTGATAAAGAGATATTGGGTGTTCAATTTTTAATAATAAAAATCAGATACTGAATGTGGTCATGCAGAGGCATAATTTTAATGAGCCAATGTCTCTTTACTGAAGTGTCAGACTTTAAAAGAGATCCTCTCAAATACAATGCATAACACTCATCTGGGTTGCCTGTTAAAATGTAGGACCATACCTTGAAAAACACTCCTTATAGAGCTCATTTTGGTGGATAAATCTCCCTCCAAGTAAAGCAATCCTATATAATAAAAATGTAATATGCAAATCGACTGAACAGCGGAACAACCAGTCAGTGGGGGGCGGGGCTGGCAGGGAGGTGTTGCCAGGACAGCCAAGGTGCATGCCAGTGGGCAGAGGGAGGGGATGGTGATAGGGTGGGAGGGGCAGAGACAACCAGCAGGGGCAGGGCAATGGAGGCTGGCGCCATCCCCTGATCACTCACCAGGTCGCCTCTTGCAGAGGGAGGCCACAGGTGGCAGCAGTGGAGGGGTAATTCGGGGCAGGGCCGCCCAGCACTATCCCCAGATAGGCCTGCTGGGGTTGTCTCCCGCAGAGGGAGGCCAGACTGAAGCTTAGGCCCGCTCCCGCTCTCCTAAGCCATCAGTAGGACATCCCCAGACTGTGAGAAGGTGCAGGCTGGGCTGAGGAACTCCCTCCCCTTCTAGTGCATGAATTTTGTGCACCAGGCCTCTAGTTTTAAATAAACAGCTTATCTTATTTCTTTATAGCATTCCTCAGAAGTTTTACATTTTATTTTACATTACCAAAATCCAGCCTGCTTTTCTGTTCAATGTGATCAGTTTTAAGAGATCTATACTGCCCAGCAGTTGAGCATTGACCCAGGAACCAGGAGGTCACCAGATCAATTCCAGGTCAGGGCATATGGCCCAGTTTTGGGCTCAATCCCTAGTGGAGGCCATACAGAAGGCAGCCAATCAATGATTCTTTCTCATTATTGATATTTCTATCTCTCTCTCTCTCCCCCTCTTCCTTCCTCTCTGAAATAATAAAAATATATTTTTAAAAAAGAGAGAGCCATACTAACATTTTTATCACAATTCTTCACCTCAATTGAATTGACAAATAGAATTTTGGTGCAAGGGACATATGATTCAAATGGAAAATTTTCTTGCGCCCTGAAGTCTTAGAAACAAATGGAAAATATTTACCAGCCCATAATTTTTAGTATCCTGCCTTCCTCAAAAGTGTAGGCACATAATAAATAAAATAAAACCCATATTCCATTCCACTCAGTCTGGCACAAAATGTACTTTTATTTAGATGAGCAATAATATTTAAGGATTTCCTCCCTCAAACATGTTGTAAATTATAAACAGTACTAAGCATCAAACTCAGCAGATTCAGCCTAGTACTTATTTTCAAATCACTGTAGGTACTTCATATTCTTTTGTTCATCCTCTCAGTGAATGAAGAATTGTTTTGTTTGCTTTTCATTTGCTGTTGTTGTTCACTGGGAGTGTGGATGAGCCATAATGCTACTATGTCATTAATTAAAATGATTAATTAATATTGGGATTACATATTTAAAAAAAAAGAACTCAGGTGAGCCAGCTACAGCCATCTGGCTATCTGAACCTGGTCTTCTGGGTAGTCATGTGATATATTGCAGGGTGGATCTAGTTTGCCTCCACTATGGTAAGGGATGTCATTTAGAGACACAAGTTAGAAAAGGTGATAACCAGTTTTTTTTTTGTTTGTTTGTTTTTTTTTATTAAATTTTTATTGTTCAGATTACATTTGTTCCTCTTCCCCCCCCCCCCGTAACTCCCCTCCTTCCAGTTCCCGCCCCACCCTCCGCCCTCACTCCCCACCCACTGTCCTCATCCATAGATGCACGATTTTTGTCCAGTCTCTTCCCGAATCTCCCATTCCCCTCCCCCCCCAAGAATAGTCAGTCCATTCCCTTTCTATGTCCCTGATTCATTATAATCACCAGTTCATTCTGTACATCAGATTATTTATTCACTTGATTCTTAGATTCACTTGTTGATAGATGCATGTTTATTGTTTACAATTTGTATCTTTACCTTTTTCTTCTTCCTCTTCTTAAAGGATACCTTTCAGTATTTCGTATAATACTGGTTTAGTGGTGATGAACTCCTTTAGCTTTTCCTTGTCTGTGAAGCTCTTTATCTGACCTTCAATTCTGAATGATAGCTTTGCTGGATAAAGTACTCTTGGTTGTAGGTTCTTGGTATTCAGCACTTTGAATATTTCTTGCCATTCCCTTCTGGCCTGCAAAGTTTCTGTTGAGAAATCAGCTGACAGTCGTATGGGTATTCCCTTGTAGGTAATTGAGTCTCTTTCTCTTGCTGCTTTTAAGATTCTCTCTTTGTCTTTTGCTCTTGGCATTTTAATGATGATGTGTCTTGGTGTGGTCCTCTTTGGATTCCTTTTGTTTGGGGTTCTCTGCGCTTCTTGGACCTGTAAGTCCATTTCTTTCACCAGGTGGGGGAAGTTTTCTGCCATTATTTCTTGAAATAGGTTTTCAATATCTTGCTCTCTTTCATCTTCTGGCACCCCTATTATTCTGATGTTGGTACGCTTGAAACTGTCCCAGAGGCTCCTTACACTATCTTCACACTTTCAGATTCTTTTTTCATTTTGCTTTTCCAGTTGGGTGTTTTTTGTCAAATCTTTGGTTTGATTCTTGTGCTCCTCTGGTCTGCTATTGGGTATAATATTCTTTATTTCAGTCCGTGTATGCTTACTTTCTAATTTCTTTATCGTAGCATCGAGGGTCTCATTAGTTTTCGTGAGGCTCTGCTCAAGTTTATAGCAAGCCCTCAAAATTGCGATTCTTAGCTCCATATCCTCCATTTCTGTCATGTTTTTTTGTCTCTGCATCTTTTATGCTTTCTTGGTGCACCCCCTTGTGGTCTTTGTGCGCAGTCTTGTTCTAGCCAAGCCTTAATTGTTGTAGTTAACACTAGAGGGATTTGACCACCAGGTCGACTGGCTGTAGGAATCAGCTGTGTGGAAAACTTCAGACCTCTGGGGAGGCGCTAGTCCAGCCTTTGCCTGAGGCGATCGGCAAATGGCTCTGCGCAGGGCCTGGGCGGGGCGGGCTCAACAGGGCGGGGGGAGGGAGCAGCTATGGCTGCTCTCAGTCCGTCTCCAGGGGCTCTGCCTCTCTGTCCCCACAACCGCTGCAAACCTCGGAGGGACCGTAGCCAGACAGTCTCGCTTCTCCCGTTTGAGTCTGGGTCCCTAGAGACTCGCCCGGATCTGTAGCCCAGAGTCTGAGACTCACTCCTGATTGAAAACGACAACCGCGCCCTCAGCCACCAGCCCGCTTTGCGCGCGGACCGCCGCACCACCGTACCTTTAAATTTTCCACACTGCGCCTCCTCTAAGCCTCGTAATGCTGTTGTTTTTCCTTCTAGTTGAAGAGTCTCTCCTCAGCCAGCCTTCCTGTGGTTCTGGGTGATGTCCGTTCCGTCTTTTAGTTGTATTTTTGAAGTGGTTGTTCGAGGCAGCAAACTCTGGTGTTTACCTATGCAGCCATCTTGGTTTTCTGTCCTAATCCAGTCACTTGTGGAGGTTCCCTGTGGCCTACTAAACGAAGTGCAAATTCCTTAGCTTGGAATTTAAGGGCCTCTGTGGTGATATGGCTCCTGTCTACCTTTTTAGTTCTTTCTTCCACTACCTCATGCTCTGAATTACTCAATGCTTCTCGATGACCAGTTCTTATGTTCCTCATTACCTTCCACTCCCTACATTCCCCACCTGTGTCCCTTTATTGAAAAGGAGAGGAAGAGGCATTAAGGTATGGAGGCAACTGTTACTTATCCATTTTTTAATAAACATTAGTTATTTCTAAAAAAAAAAAAAAAAAAAATTACCAGGCCTAGTAAATCCACAAGTATCTATATATTGAGTCTTTAATTATTACAGCATACAATATTAGAGTCTAAAAGCATTATGTGGCAGTTTTCTCTCTATAGATGAGAATTTTAAAATCCTTGAACTACAGAAGCCTGGAGTAAAGCCAAGCTAAGGTTGGTCATGGACTTCAAAGCTGTAGGTGACTAAAAGATCTAGTCTACTTCTCTTATTTTGTGAATAAAGAAACTGAAGCTCCAGAAAGCTGAGTGTTGCCCAAGATAATATAGTTGAAGAACTGAAAACAAAAGCAAGATTCTGGGCTCCCAAACCAGCACCCTGCCCGTCACCATATATAATGTGTGATGGCAGAACCTCAGAGGTATACACATTGCTGAAGACTTCAATTTCCTTAGAGGCCTCACTCGATTCACTTACAGTGGTTCTCAACCTTCTTAATGCCGCGACCCTTTAATACAGTTCCTCATGGTGTGGTGACCCCAACCATAAAATTATTTTCGTTGCTACTTCATAACTGTAATTTTGCTACTGTTATGAATCGTAAATGTAAATCTCTGATATGCTATATGTGTTTTCCGATGGTCATGACCCACAGGTTGAGAACCACTGATTAGAAGAAGTCTAGAATTGAAATTCTGAGGATAATTGGATGCCTAAACACTAAGAGACAGAATGCATCTGAATCAAATTATCCCTAACAAACAATTAACATTAATTTGGCACTCATTGGTAGCTCTAAAACTCATTACAGACATTAATTAGCAATCCTACACAATATTCCTTAGAGGTAAGCTAAGCATTATTAGCTTTGTAAAACAGATGAGGGACCCGCTACACATTTTATGTGTTTGTTGTCAAGTGACCTAGCTAACAAAACTCAGAGATGTGCCTCAAACCTAATAATTTTTAGGAGAATAGTGGTATTCTAAAAACACAATTTTTCTGAAAAATAAAAGCACTAATTTCTAAATTTGGCTTTCAGTTTATCATGAGGCCAGTGTCCATTACCCTTGCTTTATTTTAATTTCCTAAAATTTTATAATTTCAAGAGTCTTATTTTATACATTGGAAAACTCAAAGTAAGAGGATTTAAATATTCCCAATTTGGGAAAATTGTTCTTCCTATTAATTTATAGAATTAGTATAAAATTCAAAAATGAATAGTATTGACACATATGGAGGCATGCTTTCACAGTATATTAAGCTGTATTGATTTAGTTATCACTGTGTTCATCTATTAATGTGATCTTGTAAAAGAACAGTATGCATTTGAGTTAAAATATTTACATTTTCTATTTTTAAAAAAATAAAAAATTATAAGGAAAAACAAAACAAAACGTGTCCACAACTAACTTTAGGCTAAAAATTATGTCCAGTTCATTGCCTGCAAAGCCAATTAATCAACAGATATCTATCCACCCCCTGCTGATGCCGAACGTGTAGGGGCTGGTCATCTAGGAGGGAACCAGACAAAATGAGCCCTGCCTGCCTGGAGCTTCCCCTGGAGCCCTGCCTTCACCATTTGTCAAACTTTTCTTGGCACTAACTTAAGAGTAAGAGAGAAAATAAAATGGGAAATATGTTTTTATGATCTATTATTATCTCCAATCTTGACCATAGAACATCCAACCAAGATTTTCCATTCACCTATTATATGCAATGTCCTAGGAATAAAGCAGTGCCTTCCAGGTGGCTGACGCCCTGGTGGAATTTACTTAGGACAAGGTTAAGGGGATGGAGGGAAGGGAGGAGAGGCAGCTGGCTTGCATTAATGATAGGAGCTCATAGTATTGAGTGTTTACTGTACCCTAGATTGTTTTTATTTTATTACTACAATCATATTTTACAAACTATTTTATAACTGCTAAAGCTGAAGTAGAGATGAAATAAGTTATCCAGTTGGCAGAGCCAGGATTCAAACCCAAGTCTGTCTGCTACCAAAGTCCATCCTCTTATCCATACTGCTGCTGTAAGGTCCCAATAACAAAACAAAACAAAACAAAACAAAACCTAGAAGTAAGAATAGAGATGCACCCCAGCCCACCCCAGCTCCTTTACCAAAATTAGACCAGGTTTCTCTTAGCTAAAAGCAACTAAGAGATGAGCAATAGTAGAAACCAGGCCAAGTCTTGTCACCCTAAACAACACAAATAAAATTAATTCTAGAAACTGTTTAAACTGAAGAAGAGAAACGGAAAAAGATTGTGATAACAGGCTGCAATAATGATAATGAAGGTTAAAATAGATGACAGAAGAGCTGTTGCCCATAACGGTTTTCATAAACCTGCCAAATATTCTAAATGAGGCACTATTAGCTCTACATTTGCAAATAGAGGCCATAGAACTTTTTTAAAATTATTGGCACTATTACAGATATCCCCCTTCCCCCTCTTTGTCCACCTCCACCCAGCTCCTGCCACCCATCCCCTGGCCTTCATTACATTGTTGTCTGTGTCTATGGGTTATGAATATATGTTTTTTGGCTAATCCCTTCACCTTCTTTCATCCAATCCCACCTCCTCCCTCCTCTCTGGCAGCTGTCACTCTTAAAATAGCACAATTTCCATGACCCATTGAAAAACATTGAACACATATCCTATATAATAAAAGGGTAATATGCAAATAGACTGAACAACCAAACAACCAATCAAAGTGAAATATGCTAAGACTGCTCAACCACTCGCTATGACATCCACTGACCTCCAGGGGTCAGACAGTCAACTGGTTGATTAGTCACTATGATGTGCACTGACCACCAGGGGGCAGACAGTCGACCGGTCAACCAGTCACTATGACATGCACTGACCACCAGGGGGAGATGCTCTGACCTGTAAGTTAGCTTGATGCTGGGGTCTGGCTGATCGGGACTAAGTGAGATGGTCTGGACATGCCCTGGAGCCCTCCCATGGTCCTTCCCCTGTCCAATCATGCACCGGTGGGATCTCTCAGCCTGGCCTGCGCCCTCTTGCAATCTGGGACCCCTCAGGGGATGTCGGAAAGTTGGTTTCAGCCTGATTCTGCAGGCCACTCCCCTTGGGAGGGTGCCAGACACAGGGCTCATGTCTGGCAAGTGCTGCTGCAGCAGCATGAGCCTCTCCTGATTGGGACTGATTAGGCACGAACCCACAGCAGGCACAGTGGGGCTGGGATGAGCAGGAGCAGCAGGTAGGAGCTGAAGGTGGTGTTGGGCTGTGGGTTTCAGCCCAATCCCTGCAGGCCACCCAGAGGGACCCCACCCATGTACGAATTCATGCACCGGGCCTCTAGTTTCCCAATAACGTTCTTGGATAATGTTTCTCTAAAGTCTTCTTATATGAATGAGACAATAGGGAAATTGGGGGATGAGAAAGAGAGCAGGGGAGGAGAGATTTTGAGTATTGAGAAAGAGGAAGGCTGAAAGAGAGGTAAGGAGGGAACCAAGGAGGGACAGAGGAAGAAATATCAAAATGCCCATGTTACTTGTTCAAGAAGCATGGATTTGGGGAGAAATCTTGAGTAAAATATTTCAGCAGAAAAATAAACATAGGCTGCCAAATTACACCTATATTCTTACTAGATACAATCATTTGCCTTTTTTTTTAACCTTAAACAAGGCTAACTAGTACCCATTACATTTCTTGTGAAATATGCATGTGAGTGTATAGGACACTGTCATATTGGAAAATGTATTACAAGAACCACTAATAGAAGATCTAGGTTTTAAATGTGGCTTCTAATTTACAAAAAGCTCTTCTAAGAAAAAATATAATGTAACTCTTGAATCAATATTTCCACAAAAATGTATGCACTTATATTTGGAGACAAACAGTAATGAATTATTTCATATTATCTTAGTGAATTCATGCTGCTATAACAACATAGACTGGTGGCTTATAAAAAAATAGAAATTTGTTTCTCACAGTTTTGAAGGCTGAAAGTCTGAGATCAGGCTGCCAGCATGTTTGGGTTCCTGGGGCTCACCAGCAAACCCTGAGCGATGGTTGAATGATTACTCTGACACAATGTTTGCTGTGAAAGAGAGGTCTAAGGGACTGCCTGGCTAAAGGAACCAGACAGTCTTGATCGTCTGCCTCATTAGGCTTTTATTGTAACAGCAGTTTGAGATAAAGTTACCTTTTATATACAATCAGTAGGATAAGTAATCTTGGGAGGGCATATGTGTTTGCAGTGCAAGGACACCCAAAGATTAAGCACAAGGATTCCAATAAACACCCAGGGGTCTGCTCGTGCACAGACTTGTTTAGAAAGGTCAAGGAATAATTAGGGGAGCCGCCTTTGGCACTCACCTCAGTAGGAATTCCAATAAACAGGGCAGGCCACCTTCAGCACACTTCCCTTTTCTCAGAATGTCCTCCTTACAAACTTTCCAACAAAGTCTTGTGTGCTTCCCAACAGTTGGGTGAGGACCCTCTTCTGGCTGGAAGACTTCTAGCAAGAGCTAACATTTATTGAGTACTTACTATGTGCCAGGCACTGTGTCATGTGTTTACATGTATTATCCCATTTGATCTTCACAACAGCTTCATAACCCTAGCATTATTTTATCTCATTTTATAGATACATAAAATGAGGTTCAGTAGATACATTGAGCAACTTGACTAAGATCAAATATTTTGTTAGTAGTGGAACCAGAATTTGATCCTAGGCTGCCTGACTCCAGAACTCTATTTTAACCAATATGTTAAATGAAATACATAAACAAGAATCACACAGCTTATAATTTAAACACTCCTGTGCATAATGCTTATTTATTTTCTTTCAAGCAGGAAACACAAATAATATCTATTCGAATAATAGTGCTTTCCATTTGGAGAAGCACTAATCAATAACAAAGAAAAGGCTGTGTTCATATCAAAACTATTAATCAAAACAAAGGTCTAAGGTTATTTTGTTTGAAGTTCACCTTTCTATTAGTTAAAGATGAAAATGTCCTCTAAGACAAATTTAGAATTCCTAGAACAGCCTGACCTTTAATATTTGTCATCACACAAATGTTTTTTAGTGTCATTATCTTATTATTATTGGTATATTTTCATTATTCATCCTTCTCTGTTCATTAATCAGGCTAACATCCTGTAAACAGCTAAATTTATACAAAAATATAAATAGGATAGAGTTTATTGGTTACTCACCAAAATACCAAAAGATCCATGGGGAGAAAATTATGTTACAAAAACTGCAGCTTGGGGAACAATCTTTCACAGTTACTATCATTTTATCTCAAATTATTAATTTTCCCTGAGGAAGACTATAAAATTACAAGCTAAGAAATAGAAAGAGTTCAAAAGAACAGTGAATTGCTTTAGAATAGTCAACAATTAGAAACTTTTGAGATAAAGTAGTAGAAGTCAGAGATTATCTAATAGTGATAATTTTAATTTGCTTTGTTTGGTGTTTGAGTGATTGCCCTGTGCTAAATCCTTCACATGGTTTATTTTTCATTTGGGTTTCCCCAGGAACAGACTCTAAGGCAAAGATTCAAGGGCACAGGTTTCATTTGCAGAGTGTAGGGAAAATTGGAAAGAAGGTAGATGAGACAGGGGAGGGAAGGTAGTCACTAAAGTGCATTATCAGCCCTAACTGGTTTGGCTTAGTGGATAGAGCGTCAGCCTGCGGACTCAAGGGTCCCAGGTTCGATTCCGGCAAGGGCATGTACCTTGGTTGCGGGCACATCCCCAGTAGGGGGCGTGCAGGAGGCAGCTGATCGATGTTTCTAACTCTCTATCCCTCTCCCTTCCTCTCTGTAAAAAAATCAATAAAATATATTTTTTTTAAAAAAGAAAAGAAAAAAAAAAGAATGCATTATCAGGCCAGTTACCACTGAAAAGAAAGGGGAACTTAATCCTGTAGGAAAATGCTGGAAAGCTTTATGGAACACATGCCTGAGGGTGAGGGAGTTGAGATATTTGCATACCAATTGCCTTCAGTCATTATCGTTGAAACACTCCTTTGTCATGAATTCCTTAGACTCTCAGAGCTGCAGTCTTCCACAACTTCAAAGAAAGCCTCAGGTAAAGAGATGTAGATCAGGACCACTGAAGGCATGACCTGAAGGCATGAAATAGGGAGACTCCAGAGCTTTAGGTAGAGATGACCTAATTTAATTTCTTGCCATAATCCCAATCACTCTATGAATTTGGTGGTATTTTTATCCCCATTCTGAAGATGAGGACATTGAGGCTTAGAGGTGTTGAGTAACTTGGCAGTAGCCAAACAGCAAGTAAGGAACAGAGCTTGATGCCAAGTAGGTAGTCTGACTCCAGAGCCTGCAATCTTAGACATTACTCTTTACTGTTTTCCAAAAGATATTGTCTAAAAAGATAACTCCACCAACTCCCCAAGGAAAATATGTCTATATCCTGTTTTCTCCAGCCAAGAAGACCTGGTAGAGATTTACCTTCAATACCTTCCATCATAAAAATGCTGGGTATGTTTTTTTCTAGCACAGTTTTTTGTCACTTAGTATGTAATGAATAAATGATGAATGAATGAATGAATGAATGAATAGTTGAATGGACTCTATAAGGTTAGCCATAAATACATGTATATGTAAGTATTATTTCTAAAGAATTTTACTAGCTTTCAATTTAAAAGGAGGTCACATAAATTCCACCATTTAGCCATATTTTGTTGACCCCCTCCCCTCACATGTAGGACCACAGTTTTCTACAAAGGACCCCCATGTATTATTAACAGCCTCAAGAAAATATCTCACATGGACTCTCAGATCATCCAGTCACTGAGTATGACAGGCACCACCTTTCCTTCTGTCCATCTCTTCTCTGCTGAATCCTCTACATCCACCAGGTGCCATTGCTTCTTCCAGATATTGCCATTGCTTCCCCCAGGTGCCACCACTAATGCCTGGCAGCCCCACAGTGTAGTGTTAGTGTGGGAGCAGGAGATGACAGAGCAGCACTGCCTTGTTTGTTAGTATCCTGTGCAGAGTAGTTAATGGGAAATTTTCTCCAGTGTTTACCCTCAGTTTCTTCTTTTCCCAGGACCTAAAGGGAAGATACCAGGCAGATGCTATGATGACTAAGGATCTCTACCAAGGCCAACCTTGGCTGCTTGACTCTCCTTAGCATGAGTCCTTACCTTGAGGCCTTCTTGTCCTAGCAAATTTAGGGATGTTCAACCAGCCAGTCCCCCTTCATCTAACCCCAATGTTACAATAATATCCCAGCTTGGCACCCCAATATCTCCATTTATACTTGGTAGAATACATAGGGTTAATATTTTATGCATAACATATTCAGCATTGTATAGAAGGTTGATAATATAACCTAATAATATTATTGCTGGCTGATATTTTCCTCTGTCTCTAACCTTCTAACTTGCCATCACTATGTGCAAAATATGTGGTTAATAAAAAATATTTTTCAGTTTAAAAAACTTTTTTTAACTTGCCTAAAACCTATATTATGGAACTTGGCAAACTCACAGAATTTTGTTTCCTAACCTGATGATATGGTATCTAAGCATTTATTTTTATTTTTATTTTTTTTTTGGTATCTAAGCATTTTAATGAAAGATACAAAGAGAGATTATGCCTGAGCCCAAAGGAATGAATCTCAAGGATGAAATTTCAAGGCTTAAGGCAAATACATGAGGGTGACATTTTGGGCAGGAGAACTTTCCCTGACATTTCTCAAATGTGCAGCTAAACTTCAAGCCCCACTATAAGTGAAGCTGGACATGAATGAAGAGCCCTATCTTAAATGTTGACCTTTTCAAGTCAAATGACAATGTGCTCTTTTGAGTGATGATCTTTAAATGCAAAAAATTAAACAACATTCACAAAAAGTTTCCAGTTTCAGAAAGACTAATTTCCCATAAAGTGTGTATAGAATGGATGAACACAAATATAAATATAATTGCATTTAATTTTTAATTCACCTCTGGGGGGAAAAAACAGTAAAAATAAGCAAACCAAAAGCAAATGCTATTTTACAAATGCAAATCAGATTCCTATAATATCATGCACATAAAAGTTGTGTAACTCCATGTTATAAGAAAGTTTCAAATTAAGGCAAAAGTTTAATCCAGTACCTACATGACTAATACACACTTAATTCAATCAAAAAAATGTTTAAATCAGTAGGCAACTTATCACTATTAGACAGGCAGCAAATGTGATGGAATTATGTACACCATGAATTATGGTTCAGAGGATAGTCCTGAGGACAATAACAAAGCACCCTTTTCAGAAACACTTTATCACTAACACTCTTGCTGGCAAAGAGTCAAACGTAGACTTCCACAGCTCAAAATCATCAATTGGCTGCTCCTGCAAACCCCCTACTGGGGATTGAGCCTGCAACCCTGGCATATACCCTGACCCGGAATCAAACCGTGGCCTCCTGGTTCAGAGGTGGATGCTCAACCACTGAGCCACATCCAGCCAGGCTGCAAAGATTAGCTTTTGACAAAATAAGCATGACTTCAATAGTAACAAATGAATATGGATGCAGCTTAGATTTCGGAAGTCCAAAGAATTCCCAACTGAAGGCAACCTTAGGGAACAGGACTGAAGAATGAGGGAATGGAGGTCTTGAGGGTACAAAAAAAGAAAATCCACCTTAAAGTTGGAATTGGCCTCTCTCTTTTGAAACTGGCTTTGGATTGACTGTCCCTTGTGCTGTGTTACACCCAGGGCCACCATAAAGCAGGCTGGTGGGGAGTGAGGCTTAAGCCCCTCACCATAACCTCTCTCCAAAGTCATCCCAAAGAATCATTCAAATATAATGATCTGCAAATAAACCTGAAAATGTTACCATCTACACCTTCAACACAACTCTTCTAGGCTTCCCTTTCAAAAAGACTGTTTCCTCTAATCCCATCCTATGCAGAAATTTTGAGGATTCCATTGATTAATATAATGGGAAATCGAATATGGATGGTCAAGAAAGGAATCTGATCTTTTTAAGTATTGACAATAATGCAGGTGCTGGTTTCCCCACAGAAGCCACTCTCTCTCTGCATTCTTCAGTACAATCAATCTGCATCTTGCTGTCAACACACCAAAGGTTTCAACTGTGAGAAGGCAGCTAGCTAGAACTTGTTACTTGGCCACACTGGGCAGCAGGAAAGGTCCCGGAGCATGTCCCAGCATGTACTGAGAGAACCCCTCTTTGCAGAAGGACAGGTTACAATCAGTCAAAGAGCCCCTGAGTAGATCAATCCATCTGAGGGAGCTGTCCAGAGACAGGGTGTCCCCTTGGGGAAAACCCCTGCTAACCCTTTTTATTGAAACTCTTCACCCTCCCAGAGGAGAGGAAATTGAGTTCAGTGCATTAACAAATCTTCTTGACACTGATTGAATTAGATAAGAAAATTGCTTCGTCATTGACCTTTGTCCTGATTCTCAGTTGAAATATTAGATGAATATAATGTCAACTGAATAGATTAGAAACTAAATGAAAATGAGAGACTCTCTATCCTAGGTTATGCCATACTGAGGGTAGAAAACATCCCCTTTTTAATCTTTGTACCCCACGATGCCAATAATGAGAATCACCAGGGTAGGCAACTTTCCTCCCTGGGTGGCTGAAAAGCCAAAACTCTCTACAAGTTGGATATGCTGGCAGAAGTGGCTGGTGACAAGTGTTGGAAGGAGGTGTATTTTTTGCAAATCACTGTCACAGCTGATGGAAATGCTTAAACATAATAAAAACAGCCTTAAAAATGTTTCAACATTAGGAAGCCAAAACAATCTGTCTACTGACTTCAGTTTCCAAAGGCAGCCATCCAATGACAGTTTTTGTGCTCTTATTTCACAACTCTTCATCTTTCTGGTCTTGTTGTTGGGCCTTTTTTTTTTAAGAGTAATTTATTCTGCAAAATAAAAGATGAATGATTTCAATTTGAGGTCTTGCAAAATCATTTTGAACATAAAAGAGGCTAAGTGGAATTTCAAAGGCAGGGAGAGAAAGAATATAAGAATGGATGAATAAAATATTTTTTCCCCTCACATTCAAGCTATAAATATTAATTAGGCTCTTACCAAGTTTATTAGGGGCCAGGCATTGTGTTAGTTTCTGGGCAATAGGATAAATACTGAATCTACATCAGAAAAGAGATCAAAAGATCCACAGAAGATCTGCAAGTCTTTCTTTGCAGTTGCTGTATAAACCTTAGCTATACAAAGTGAGCAGCTCCGAGATGTTATGGGAAGGAGAGCAACAAGACCCTCGGACATTGATGAATTCTTCTGACTCTGGGCATTCTTTTGATCCGAATCTCATTCCAAATTGTGGCATTTAATTCTTTTTAATCAAACTGGCTTTAGACGTGTTCTCTGGGAAACACCCAGAGGGCCTCTGCTTTCTGATGAGTATACATTACTCCAGCGTCTCAGTACTTTCCCTTGTTTATAAAACCAACTCCAGAAAAGAGCAGCAAAAAATGAAAGCAGGCTTGGGGACCCCAGGTGCTATTTGTGCCTCACTGCTGATGTCCTTCTCCTCCCACTCCAGTTACCGGATGAAAGCCAGACCTCTCACAGATCCTTCTCTTTCTCAAGAGATTTGCCCCTTAATGAAGAGGACTCAGGAGCTGGTCTAATAGCAGCCACTAGAATCTGGTCCTGGTGGGGCTTCGGGGCACTCAGGTACTGGGGTTTGGAGTGACTCAGGCTCATCTTGAATTCTAGTTCTTTTCCCTGCTGGCTGCGTAACTCAGAGTGAGTCACTTGATCTCTTTGAGACTCTCTTTCCTCATTCATAAACTGTGGATAGCAATGCGCAGCTCATAGGATTGCTAAGAACCAAAGAGTAACTGTGCATAAAGCACCTATCACAGTGCTGAGCTCCAATAGTCTCCTTCTCTTTGACCCCCACTTCTCTTTCCTCTGGGACCAGGAGCCCTCTTCACCATGAGTCATTCACCCAGCAGCCCACACCATCTGTGACCTCCTTTCAGGTCCTCTTCTCTTCCTCTGAGAGCCAAGGTACGGTCTTTTCCAGATTCTAATCACTTTTTCATTAACAAATTTATGGAGCTCTGATTCACATACCAAACAATTCAACCATTCAATGAATTTAGTGTATTCAGACACATGTGCAACTATCACCACAGTCACTTTTTAAAATATTCATATCACCTCAAAAAGAAACGTGTTAGCAGTCACTTCCCATTTCCTCCCAAGTCCCTTTGTCCTACACAACCAATAATTGACTTTCTATCTCTATAGATTTACCTATTATGGATATTTCATATGTATGGAATCATACCATATGTGATCTTTTCTGACTGGCTTCATTCACTTAACCTATTTCAAGATTCATTGAAGTTATAGCATGTATTACTTTTAATTATCAAATAATATTCCATTGTATGGATATACCACACTTGTTTATTCATTCACTAATTGATGACATTGAGTTGTTTCCACATTTTAGCTATTATAAATAATGATACTCTGAACATTAATGTACAAGATTTTGTGTGAGCGTATGTGTTCATTTCTCCTGGGTATACCCTTAGGAGTGGAATAGTTGAGTCATATGGTAACTTCGTGTTTAACCTTTGTAGAAACAGACTGTTTTCCAAAACAACTCCACTGTTTTACATTCCTATGAACAGAGTATAAGTGTTCAAATTTCTTCACATTCTTTCCAACAGTTTCTAATCATCGACTTTTTTATTATAGCCATTCTAGTGAGTGAAAAGTGGTATCTCATGTGGTTTTGATTTGCACTTCTCTAATGAGTAATAACATTAAGCATTTTTCCATGGATTTATTAGCCATTCATACATCTTCTTTGAATAAGCGTCTACTCAAATCTTTTACTCATTTTTAATTGGGTTTCTTTTTTTCTATTATTGAATTGTAAGAGTATATGTTCTAGATACAAATTTCTTATCAGGTATATGATTTTTTCATATTTTCTCTAATTCTATAAGTTGCCTTTTCACTTTCTTGAGTGTATGTTTTGATGCACCAAAGTTTTTAACTTGATGAAATCCAATTTATCTCTTTTTCTCTTATCACTTGTACTTTTAATGCCATATTTTAACAGGTTTTCCCTAACCCAAGAACATAAAGATTTACTCCTAATCTTTCTATAGTTTAGCTCTTACATTTGGTCTATGATCCACCTTGAGTTATTTTTTGTATATTGTGCAAGGAAGAATTCCAACTTTTATTTTTGCATGTAGATATCCAGTTATTCTAGCATCTATTGAAAGACTATTCTCCCCTATTGAATTTTCTTGACACCCTTGTCAAAAAATAAATTGA
Source organism: Myotis yumanensis (assembly GCF_028538775.1). Taxonomy (NCBI): domain Eukaryota; kingdom Metazoa; phylum Chordata; class Mammalia; order Chiroptera; family Vespertilionidae; genus Myotis; species Myotis yumanensis. The sequence continues at coordinate 25,132,301 of NW_027223759.1, read as the reverse complement.
ACAGAAATCTAATAATTTCTTTATTTTTCTCTCAGTGTTACATTGATTTGTATGTCTATTCTTATACCAGTAATATTATCTTAATCACTGTAGCTTTGTAGTAACTTTTCAAATCACAAAGAGTGAGTCCTCCAATTTTGTTCTCCATTTTTATTATTCTTTTGACTATTCTGGTTAGCTTGCATTTCCATATGAATTTTAGGATCATCTTGTCAATTTTTGTAAATAATGATGCAGCATTTTAATATTTGACCCTGTGCAACTTAAATAACCTCTATAAGCTTCACAATCTGTAATAGCAAGGTTAACAATTTTCCCTACTTCGTTTGTTCACTTATTGAGAGACTCAAATGAAATGAAATTATTTAAGGCATGTAAAGTTTTATGCTCAGTAGAAGCTGGACATTATAATAATTATTATTAATATTATTTCTTCTACTTAACCCATGCTCTTCTTCTCCTGCTATTCCAACATCCTGGTCCTCAAAATATGTTGCCTGTGTTTCCCCCATGCCACAATAACCTAAAACAGAAGAGGACTTCCTATTTCCTCTCAATTATTTTCACAGAATCCCCAGAGGGGTGCTCATGAATAAATATTCTAGTTGTAATATGACACTTATCATTTTTATTATTCCCTATTTAGCTGTTTGACTTGTCAGTTCTTCTGTTCTACAGGCTTGTCATTGAGAGTATCCATGTCAAGAAAGGTGTCTTCCTTCGTTCCTAAAGCTGCCAGACCCATCCTCCGTGTTTATACTGCTGCCCAGTCAGGTGTCCTGGTTGCTGCTGTCATCCTCTTACAATGCCGGTAACACTCCATTCCTCATCAGCCTGCTCATTTCCCATGTCTGCCACCGCCACTGAATCACTGGCATTCATTGCCTCAGGGTGAGGGTAGGTACATCCTGCAACCCAGGGGTTATTTGTCAGAGATGGGTGGCAAACCTGACTTCTTCATTAGCAAGCAATATTTCTGAAATGTAAATTCCCTTTCCATATCATAAGCAAAACCTAGAAACTTGCCCTAACTGGTTTGGCTTAGTGGATAGAGTGTCGGCCTGCAGACTGAAGGGTCCCAGGTTCGATTCTGGTCAAAGGCATGTACCTTGGTTGTGGGCACATCCCCAGTAGGGGGTGTGCTGGAGGCAGCTGATCGATGTTTCTCTCTCATCGATGTTTCTAACTCTCTATCCCTCTCCCTTCCTCTTTGTAAAAAAAATCAATAAAATATATTTTTTTAAAAATAACCTAGAAACTTGATGATAAAGTTTAATAAAGACTATCCTATATAGGAATATTTCAAAATAACATAAAAACAGTCAAAGTCTTTTATTTATTCAGACTAAAGGCCCAGTGCACAGAAATTTGTGCACTCAGGGGGAGGGGGGGGTCCCTCAGTCCAGCCTATGCCCTCTTGCAGTCTGGGACCCCTCAGAGGATGTCTACCTGTTGGCTTAGGCCTGCTCCCTGGGCGATCGGGCCCAAGCTGGCAGTCAGACATCCCTCTGGCAGCCCGGCAGCCCTTGGGAGATGTCCACTTGCCAGCGGGGAGCAGGCCTAAGCTGCAGTCGGACATCCTTAGTGCTGCTGAGGAGGCAGGAGAGGCTCCCACCACCACCACTGTACTGGCAGCCATCAGCCTGGCTTGTGGCTGTGCAGACCTCCCCCTGTGGTAGCACACTGACCACCAGGGGGCAGCTCCTGCATTGAGCATCTGCCCCCTGGTGGTCAGTGTGTGTCATAGTGACCAGTCATTCCCAGTCGTTCTGCTATTAGGGTCACTTTGTATATTACCCTTTTATTATATAGAATAGAGGCCTGGTACACGGGTGGGGGCCGGCTGGTTTGCCCTGAAGGGTGTCCTGGATCAGGATGGGGGTCCCGCTGGGTGCCTGGCCAGCCTGGGTGAGGGGCTGATGGCTGTTTTCAGACTGACCAAGCCCCCCGGCGACCGAAGCTCCCAGCCTTTCCTTTTTTGTTTTGTTTTTATTCGCTCCAGCTCCATGGCCATGGCAACTGGAAGCAGGTATCTGGGGTTTATTTACTTTCTACAATTGAAACTTTGTTGCCTTGAGAGGAGGCAGCAGCCGGCCTGGAAGCTTGGCTTCCTCCATCATTGGGGCAACCAAGCCTCCTGCTTGCTGTAGCTCCATGGATGCTGGCTGCAGGCTGCCATCTTGGTTGGGTTAATTTGTATATAGTTGCTCTGATTGGCTGGTGGGCATAGCTTAAAGGTATGGTCAATTTGCATGTTTGTCTTTTATTTGTGTAGATGTTATGCTGTAAGGTGTCTGATATTATGTCAGAGAAGCTGAATTCATGACCTAGTGACTTAAACAGCTGCATACCTAGCTAAGCAACTAAGACCAAGCTCCCAAGTAGTATTTAATCTGATTATACCCCAGTGTTTATACTATGGAATAGATTCCTCTGTTGGGTTTTCCTGCCTCTCTTGATTCAAAGTTCTTTCTCCACTGATATTATATACTAGAGGCCCAGTGCACAAAATTCATGCATGGGTAGGGTCCCTAGTCCTGGCTAATCAAGGCTGATCTGTGGGGCGATCAGAGGGGCAATCGTGGGGGCCCCCACTGGCACCCACCTTGACCAGCCTGGCACCACCCACTCACTGGCCCTGCCCCACCACCACTGCAGGTCGCAACCGGAGGGACAATCAGGGGGGCCTCTGCTGGCACCCGCCTTGGCTGGCCTGGGGTCTGCGGGCTGGAGGCAGTTCCTGTGTTGAGCATCTGCCCCCTTGTGGTTGGTGCAAGTCATAGCAACTTGTCGTTTTGCTGGTCATTCCACCATTTGGTCAATTTGCATATTAGGCTTTTATTATATGGGATAAAAAGATAAATTTTATTCAACTTGTTTTTCTGCAGAGCTTGTTTTTATTTCTAATCCACTATAAAAAGGCAGTACAATTTTTAATATTTTGTAATACTGGTTGATATTTCCCTATCTCCCTGCCACATCTGTTTATAATATGCTTGAATTAATGAAAAATATCTCTGATTTTTTTCAATCCTAATTTAAAAACAGAACTCAAAAATTTTTTCTATATAGATTTTTTTTAAGTTTTGAAGATCATTGACCTAAATATTTGAATCAAAAAACTAAAAAGAGAAAAGCAAACTAGAGTAGAAGAAATAAACACAATATAGCAAAAATAAATGAAATAAAAAGTAAACAAAGAAATCGTATTATTTAAAACTAGGAACATTTTTTGAAAGGTATAAAATAAGAAAACCTCTGGGAAAGAGACAAACAATATTGGAATGAAAAATGGGTCAAAGCTCAGACACAATAGACAATTTTAAAATAATTGAATTATTATGAAAAACTATAGTGCTTTACAAATCTTAAATAAAATACAAAAAAATAAAATATTAATGATCACAATTGATTTAATAATAAATAGAAAACCCAAAGAAACCAGAAATGATCAAATAAATTGGATTGGTGGTCAGAAACCAACTCCTAGAAGGAGGTTTCAGAGAAGAATTTTTTAAACAGAGAACAGAAAATCTCAATCTTACACAAACTATACCAGCAAGTAGAAAAAGAGGAAGGTACACAAAGCACATTTTATGTAGCTAGTCTATTTCTCAATATACTAGTAGAGAGGAGAAATAGGGTAAAAGGAAATATCAATCTAGGATCTGATCTCTTAGGGGGACCTTGTGGTTATGGGGCACAGTTGGCCAGTTATATGTCAAAGGTTGTGAGACACTAGAGGAGGCAAGGAAGGAAAATTTTTCTTCTTAGTTATAATCTGGATTCCCTTTAAGTTTTTTAAAGAGCTTCAGTAAAACATTTAATTTTTATTTAATAACTTTTGGCTACTGGAATTTGTCCTTAAAAATGGCTATATCTGTCAAGTGAAATGTCAGACAGAGAAAAATAAGTTCTGTATGATATCATTTACATGTGGAATCTGAAAAAGCCCAAACTAAGAGAAACAGAGACTAGAAGTGGTGGTTTTCAGTAGCTGAGGGGTGTGGGAAATGGGGAGATGTTGATCAAAGAGTAAAAACTTCCAATTAAAAGATTAACAATTTCTGGGGATAATCTATATATATAAAAGTCTATGATGGAATGACTGTAATGACCTGAACGACCAGTCACTATGATGCACACTGACCACCAGGGGGCAGACGCTCAATGCAGGAGCTTCCCCCAGCCTGCAGCCCCCAATCGCCAATGGGGACTGCAAGCCAACATCCCAGTCCCTTCCCCCAGCTGGCAGGCCCCAATGGCCTGATTGGGACCAGGCCCCCCAGACTGGGAAGGGGAACCAGGGGGTGGGTGGTGGCAGATGTGGCCCCTTTCTCAGGAGGGGCTGAGGGCCAGCTCCCTCCTTGGGTCGGCGGCCAACCTCCCGGGTCCCTCCCCCTGTCCCTCCCCCAGGCCAGCAGGTCCCAATCGCCTGATCAGGGCTCCGAGCTGAGACGGGGAACTGGTAGTGGGTGGCAGTGGACATGGGTGGCAAGGGAAGGAGGAGGGAGGTGGCAAGGAGGCAGGAGGCAGGGAGATGGGGAACCACATGGTGGTGGTGTGAGGGCAGTGAGGGAAGGAGGAGGTGGGGAGGCAGGGAAGTGGGGAACCTGATTGGCCCTGATTGCCAGCCAGGACTAGGGACCCCACCCATGCATGAATTTTGTGCACTGGGCTACAAGTAGGTAATAATACTATATCACATACTTGAACATTGCTAAGAGAGTAGATCTGAAATGTTCTTACCACTGAAATGAAATGGTAATTATATGGTGGTGGTCATTCTCTTGCAACATATAAATGTATGAAATCAACAGGTTGTACACCTTAAACTTATACAATGTTATATATCAATTATATCTCAATAAAATTGAGTGTTAAAGTGGCCGTATAAGGAGACTGACTGGTTGGAAGGGCAAAAGGATTTATTCAGGTTTATAATGTAATTTTCTGATGGAAATAGCGAAAATCCCTCTCATACCTATAAACCTACTCTTGCCCCACCCTGTATAATGTATATACCACCAAATTTTAAGGAAAAATATATTTAGTAATCAATCTATGTTTCTTTTTATCCCTCTCAACATACCAATCTATTTTGAGTTTTATGTTTATCATATCATGCTTTCCACTAGATTACCGTTCTCCTAAAATAATATGTTCACAAAGTTTTCATATTTTTTAACCTGATATAAACTGAATCTCTACTTTGCTTTTCAATCATGTCTTTAAAGAAAAAACCTTTGTTGTTGAAAGTATTACAGATGTCCCCCTCCGCCTCCCCCGCGCCCTTCTAACTTGCTCCACCCTTTGCTTCAGGCCTTTACCACATAACTATTGTCTGTGTCCATGGGTTATGCATATATGTATACAAGTTCTTTGATTGATCTTTTCCTACCCACCCACCCACACCCACCTTCCCTCTGAGATTCAACAGTCTGTTCCATGCTTCTATGTCTCTGCATCTATTTTGTTCATCAGTTTATTTTTTGCATTCGATTCCACATATGAGTGAGATTATGTGATACTTATCTTTCTCTGACTGGCTTATTTCACTTAGCGTAATAATCAACATGAGTAGCCTACCTAGGAACCAGCGAGTCTAACTGCTACTAGGCCCTCAGCAGCAATGGCTTCTCTGGTTGGTACAGGCAGTGTTCACAATTTCACTTCTCAGTCTTTGCTTGTTATTTTCTACTAGAGGCCCAGTGCAAGAAATTCATGCATTCGGGGGCAGGGGCCTGGGGGGGGGGAGGGGATGGTCCCTCAGCTCAGCCTGCACCCTCTCGCAGTCCAGAAGCTATCAGTCAGACATCCTTAGCACTGCCTCAGAGGCGGGAGAGGCTCCCACACTGCCTCTGCGCTCGCCAGCCATGAGCCGGGCTTCTGACTGAATAGCACTCCCCTTGTGGGAGCACACTAACCACCAGGGGGCAGCTCCTGTGTTGAGCATCTGCCCCCTGGTGGTCAGTGCATGTCATAGCAACCAGTCATTCTGCCATTCGATCGATTTGCATATTAGCCTTTTATTATATAGGACTAGAGGCCCGGTGCACAAAAATTTGTGCACTGGGGGGGGGGGGGGGGAGAGGGGGTCCCTCAGCCCGGCCTGTGCCCTCTCACAGTCTGGGACCCCTCGGGAGATAACCACCTGCTGGCTTAGGCCTGCTCCTGAGTGGCAGAGGGCAAGCCCAATCCCTAGGTGCAGCCCCTGGTCGGGCTCAGAGCAGGGCTGATTGGGGAGTTGGGGCGCCGCCCCCTGTCATGCACAGAGCAGGGCGGATTGGGAGGTTGCGATGCCACCCTCAGTCACGCTCAGGGTAGGGCTGATTGGGGGGTTGGGGCACCGCCCCCTGTCACACTCAAGGCAGGTTCAATGGGGAGGTTGCGGCGCCACCCCCTGTGATGCACAGAGCAGGGCCAATCAGGGGGTTGGGGCGCTGCCCCCTGTCACTCACAGAGCAGGGCCCATCAGGGGGTTGGGGCACTGCCCCCTGTCACTCACAGAGCAGGGCCCATCAGGGGGTTGGGGAGCTCCCCCCTGTCACGCACAGAGTAGTGCGAGTAGGGCCGATAGGGGAGTTAGGGCACTGCCCCCTGTCACCCACAGAGAAGGGCCAATCAGGGGGTTGGGGCGCCACCACTGTCACACTCAGGGCAGGGCCAATGGGGAGGTTATGGCTCTACCCCGTCACACACAGAGCAGGGCCAGTGGCGGGGGGGGGGTTGGGGCACCACCCCCTGTCACACACAGAGCAGGGCCGATCAGGGGGTTGGGACGCCACACACTGTCACACACAGAGCCGCAGGGCGATCAGGGGGTTTGGGCGCTGCCCCCTGTCACGCTGATCTGGTGCCAGGAGACCTCTCGGCTCCGCTGATCCCGGTGCTGGGAGGCATATTACCCTTTTACTATACAGGATAGAGGCCTGGGGGCCGGCTGGTTTGCCCTGAAGGGTGTCCTGGATCAGGGTGGGGGTCCCCACTGGGGTGCCTGGCCAGCCTGGATGAGGGGATGATGGCTGTTTGCAGCTGGTCACACATCCTTCAGGGTGGGGGTCCCCACTGGGGTGCCTGGCCAGTCTGGGTGAGGGGCTGAGGACTGCTTTCAGGCTGGCGGTTTTGACTGAAGCTCCCAACCACTCCTTTTTTTCTTTTTTTTTTTTCTTCTGGGCCAGCTTTAGCTCTGGCTCTAGCTCTGAGGCTTCCGCTGCTGGTTTGTTTGCCGTTCTATAATCGAAACAATGTATAACTTCAGCTCTGAGATCCCAGCCGGCTATATTTGTTAGAATGTTTCAAACTGCCAGCTCAGAGTCCGGGAAGTCAGGCGGGGAACGTTGGAGTCTGCAGTCACTGGAGCAGGCAAGCCTCATGTTCGCTTCCAGCTGCCTGGCTGCCGGCCGCCATCTTGGCTGACAGTTAATTTGCATAAGGATACGCTGATTAGCCAATCGGAAGGGTAGCGGTCGTACGCCAATTACCATGTTTCTCTTTTATTAGTGTAGATAAACATCACTAACCCCAATACTTGGGTATTGACTTGGTTCTTTTGTCCATTTTATCAAAAACAGACTGGTGGCCTTAAAAAGAGGTAACTGCCTTCAGCAAAATTACTATATGCTTTTTCTGGGAACTTCCCAGATACAGCACAAGTTAAATAAGAGCAATAGAGACGAGAAGCTTAAAGAAGAGGATGGAAACTAACAGTTACTAAGTACGCAGCTATGTTTCATGGATCAATCTTCAAAGGTCCCTTTTTATGGAAATCCCCATTTTGTCAGAGGATGAAACTGATACTCTGAGAGTTTAAGAGCCTCCCAAGGTCAGTGGTGGTCAATTATTTTTTTCCACTATCACTGTCTCTAACATTAAAGATCATCTTTTATATGATGTTTTCTTTTACAGGAAATCCTTAATACATGACAGCCTGTGTTTGTATAATGAATTGATATTCTTATGATAAAAATGCTGAGTTACAAATTTTTTTTACCTTAGAATTTAAGGCTAAAAAAATAAGAAATTCTTTATAAGAAGAAAAATAAATATTGAATTTTTTTCTGGTTAGTTTTACTACAGATAGCTATCACAGAGAAATAAATTAGCATGTGAAGCCATTTTGATCAGATATTTTGCATTTTTTCTTGTATTTCTTGGCTTTGATCAAGGCTCAGATGCTCAATTTTTAGAGTAATAACCTCAGGCAGTGTATTTAATCTGTCATAAATGATAGAAGGACATATTCCACAATAAATGTTTTCCATTTAAAGTATAAAAAATAAAATAAATGAGATAATAGAGCATTAAGTAGACTAAGGCTATATTTAACAAGCTACACAGTTCTAGATTTTTAAAAGAGTGTTTAGGGTTCTAAACTTACTTTGTAATTATAATTTTATTATTATTCTAAAAAAGATAAAAATAGAAAAATATATTTATCAAGGTGAGAGAATTCAGAAACTATCCTTGAAGAAGCTGAGGGTAAAGTTGAGAACACTGTGTAGTTTTTTATGATAATTAATTTGTAAAGTCAATTCTCCTTTCTCAGCATTAATTTCTAATATAAATATAAGCAATTTGAGACCATGGTGTTCCTGTTTTAAAGATTGAAATTCATTTCCTGAGAAATTGCAATTGTAGCTTTAATTTATTTTCTCATATATTTCATTCTCTTACTATTTTGGCCTATGCTTTAATGCTTTTGTTCTTCATGTAATCATTTCATTTATGAATTCCTGAAAATGAGAAGTTTGAGAGATTCTGCTGCAGGAACTTCTGACAACTGGCTGGTCTCTTTGCTCAGATTTGCTGTAAGGTTAATAAGATCATTAGAATATTTTTTTCTTTTTACTAGAAAACCTGTAAACTTTGATATCTCACACTCTAAAGTCCTTTATGTAAATAATTAGGTATCTGCATATAAGCTCTCTACTGGAATAAATTAAAAACCAAATGTTAATTAAATATGAAATGATTCAAAATTTATGGCTAAGTATCTTAACTCACAGTTAGAAATAAAATTTCAATCCTGTGCAAATGCATCATAAAGATGATCAGGAAGACTTGGTGATCAACCATTTCCACGTTCTGCTCCAGCAGAGCCTAGACAAAGATTTACACATACATGGGTCTGCCCTCAAGACCCTAAGAGGAAAGACAGGCTGACATGTAGAAGCAATAAAGATAATAGAAATAGTCAAAGTAAACAATTTAATCAACTCCTAATTATAGTGTTTTTCTTATATACAGAACATATCTATATTATGATGGAGAAAATGTCTTGAGGCTCTATCACTCAAAAGAGCTCATCTACATTTCTAGACTGACACAATAAAAAACAGTGAATCTAGGGAATAAATAGGTGAGATGGTATCATTGATCTCATTCATTAAAACCACCTCTCTCTGTAGTCTCATTTACAAAATAAATGTGAAGACATAGAGATTACTTCTATCTCTCAGAAAACATAATTCCCCCCAAGAAAGTTTCCTAATAAATTCTTTAAGTTCTAGCTTAATTCACTATTGTTCAGCTGTGCAGTTGGTAAGATCATATTATAGACCCTTGAAGATTTAGAGGAACGGGACATGGCAGTCCTGTCATCAATTTCAAGCCAGCTGTATAACTATATTAGCACATTTAATTAGAATGAACTAACTTAATTCTGGTTAAATTGTAGGCAAAATGTCTTTTACATGGTCAGGATGCTTGTGTGGGTCAATATCTAATCCTCAGGAATAAAATCTAGCTGTATTTGGTCAAGTTTAAATATCAGAGGATCCAAATACCATAATGCAGCAGTCTAAACATGCAGTACCATCTTCAAACATCAAAGCCAAGCATTCTGAGATGACGTAAAAGAAGGATAAAGGAGGGATTTCAGGCCTTGATAATTTGCTTATTTTCTGTGCAAAACATTCTTCATCATTTGAATTTTCAAGATTTCCTTATCAAGCAAATAACTTCACAATACATCAGTAAATTATATGTACATATAATATATAAATCATCTGTCATAGTTACATGGAGAAGGAATTCCTTTATCAGTTTTTCCTAGGCTAGATTAATTCTCCATTTTTTTTTTTTTTTTTTTTGTATTTCTCAAAGACCAGTGCCTGCACAGGGGATATGAGAAAAAACACTAGAGGAGTAACAGTCAGGATTTCAGGATTCTGAATTCTATTCCAGCTCTGTACCAATCAGTCAGCTATGCGGAAGCTACCAGGGAAGCTAACTTTTCTGCCTCTGAGTTACCTCACCAATAAACTGAGGATATTATATTAATGGCTCTAAATCCTCCAACCTTGGCATGTTCTTGGGTTACAAAACCCATCTCCTTGGCCTTGAGATGACCATGTAAACCCAGTGGTGTGTAGATATTTCTTCTCTAATAAGCACATAAGGCCAAGAATCCCAGACCTTTCTCTAGGCATGCCTCTGACTAGAGAGGCAGCCATTAGCCCACTTCCATTCTGTTATCAAAAGACTAAAAGTATCACTGCACTTTGCTGTAGATTTTATGGGGGCAACACGACACATGAAAACCTTATAAAAATCCACTCTAAACATTTCTCCTTTTCCCCAAAACTTCACACCACATAGCAGCTGCTTGTTTGTCATTCCCCATGTAGCTGTCTCATGAGCATGAGGCACTGTCATTCATCTTCCATGTCCTGCTATGTAGTTCCTGTCACCTAAGAGCTCATGTTCAGACTTGAACATGAAGTCAGTCCAGAAGTTTGTTCCAACTCCCCTTTTCTCTTGATGAGCAACCATGAAACTGAGTGAATGAAAATACTCCATCTCCTTGTTTGTATATAGGCCTCAGGTCTTATATAGGCTTAATGCTGCTATGGAGGTGATTTGGCCCCTTTAAAGCCCTTTTTACCTACAAAATTCCCAAGAAAAGCACTTACTAGAAGTTTCCGTTCCTGGGATTAATTCAATGTGACAAGATTTGCTAACAATGATGAGACACAAAAAGAATTATTGTTAATATTTTCATTTTGATTCTGTTTTCATTTTGATTGGATATAGTGTCAGTCTATAAATGGCCAACCCTATTGTACAAAAGAAAAAACACCTAAACTAATAACTGGTTATTCTGTGTCCCATAGATATCCCTTTGCACATATCAAGTTCTGCTGAAATTCATCTAAAATTCCATGTGACATATATTCAATTAGAAAATTTTCAGCTGCCTATATGTTTTAAGAGATTGGATTTCATGGCAAACCGAATTTAAGATATTCAGATGTGCCCGTTTCTGTCTACTCAATCTTATCCCCGTGTCCAAATCCTTCAGAGAAGGAAACTGAAAACAATGAGATGTGTTCTCAAGTAATTTCTAATTATAAGACTGTTCAATGCTACTGGTTTTCTTCTGTGATTTTGTGAAACAGATCACTGAATGAAAAACTTCAAGTGGAAGAGGTAAAACAAAGCACTTTTTTTATTCAGTTCTTGGCATTCTCTTGGCACCTAATCTTTAATCAATACATTTTTGTTAAATGGATCAATCTAATCATTTCATCAATGCAAACTTTCTTTTCAATGACCCAAAATTCATAGTGTTAGTAGAAATCGAATGTGGACATTCATTCCCAAAGAATAAGAAAGAAGAAAGCAAACCCACTTAAGTTAGATAGTGGCCTTGTTCCTCAGTAATATCACAATTTGAAAACAAGATCAAGGTTGGGCTAGACAGAAATGGTCTCCTGCCCCTGAAACCTCTCCCCTGCCCACCTGCTGAGTGCCTAGAATTTAGAGGCTACTTGCTGTAGTGGAAAGAGCTCAGGTTGGTTTCAAACCCTGTGTGCAGCACTTGGTGCACCTTGGACATGGCCTTTCATTTCTTCCTGTTTCAGTGCTGTGTCTGTGATAACGCACATGGGTTTTATAATTTCTAAAGTGCAATCTAGACATAAACATTGTCTCTTTCAAACATTGGTACAGGCACATTCCCCCAGGATGAGAGTATCCTCCTCTGAGCAATTTTAAAAACCAATATAGACATTTTTTTAAATTTTTATCTGACCACTGGTTTGTCAGTGAGTAAAATGAGAACACCAAGGAAAGTTATAGAGTGAGAATGTGAGGGTTGAAGACAAACAAGCTCTACTAACTCAGAAGTTTAACTCACACAGATCCTTTATGGAAAATAGTGGTAAGGGGTGGTCCTGCCTTACTCCCATCTGTAGTGGTTGCTGTGGTGGGCTGCTCAGGGTGCCCTAGGGATGGAGACACTCACCTGCCAGTGAAGGCTGCTGACCCCCGGGGAACTTTGGAATTGCCCTTCAGTGAAGGGAGCCTCTCCCTAGGCTCCATTCTCTTCCCGTGAGCTGCCCACATCCAACCATTGGTAGATATTGGGAAGGAGGAGAATAGAAGCCCTCTCAGCCCAAAATGGAATAACGAAGACCCTTCTCAACTCCTCAGTTCCAGTGAGGTTCGCTGAGCCTCCATAGCTGCTGTATCACAGCCCAGCTTCTTCCTCCGTTCAACCCTGCATCCCTCATATTCTCATAGACTTTGCTGCTGACACACTCCGCAGTAAACTTTGTGTGTGCGAGGTTCAGGACCAGAATCCATATCCTTGAAAACTCACAATATGAAGCAGGTCAGTGATCATCTAAAGATGAATTGGATTCTTAAGGTTCCTCAATATAATTCTGATGAGAGCATGTTTGTTTTTTAAAGAGGTGGTGTGCTTTGTGTGTTCATTGGAAAGCAAGAGAGAAATCAGAAAATCCACTATATCCAGCTTCTAGAAAGAGCTTGGCACATAGCAAGTGCTTCGTAAATATTTTTAAAATGATTGAATTAATACTGTTTTCACCAAATAAATGGGCTAAAGGATAAGTTGAGGTTAAACCCAGAGAGCCTTGGCCACAAGCTTCCCGCTTCTCTTCAGTACTCCCCAGTCCCTCCCTCCCCCTGGAGACCAGGTCAGAGCACAGCTCAGGCATTAGCAGTGAATCCTGAGGCCAACACCCTCTGCTGATGGAACAATTAACTACGAATTCGGGAGTCACTTCTAAGTCCAGAAGGAGCTCTTTTTGCAGAAAATAAAATAATTTCTCAAAAGCATTTTGTTTTTCCAAACTGAAAAATAACATCTTTTCAAATGTGTTTTTTAAATCCTGAAATATAAACCTGGAGATTTGCAGGGGAGGAGAAAGGGAGATGAGGCTTCTGGTGGTGTGTGTCTCTTCTTTTTCATTATTTGGTTTAGACAGGAAATGCGTGCATCTAATGATTGGAAGCAGCTGTGGGCTGTGACATCTGGGGCAAGACTTGAACAGAAGTCCCTGCAGATGCAGCCTCTGAAGCAACTCCCTTAGTTCTTCCTCGCTCCACTCTAACTTTCCCAGCACTCCCTGCGGCCCCTTCCCCTCCCATATTCTCAGCTCCTCCCTAGGAGCAGCAGCAGCCATGTGTGAGTCATGGAAGATTGCAGGAGGCACGTCTCACTTGGGAAAGTTTCAAAAAGCAGAGAACCTGGCTGAATGGATGACGCAGGTTCTGATGAGTTCTGAATAGGGCAGAAGTATATCAGGAAGTGACATTTCAGACATCAGTAGTACTGTAGCTATTGTGTGCACCTGCAGTAGTAACACACCGCATAGGTCAGGATGGGCTATGTGATACTGTGGTAACAAATGAACCCTAAATCTCAAGAATGATCCCTTAGCCATCAGGTGTCAGCTCCCATCTGCTCCTCCCTGCCCTCACTCCTGGACCTAACTGGAAGGAGCAGCCCATGTTGGGGACATTGCTGGGCCCATAAAAGAGAGAAGATAGAAGAAGAGATGGCTGGCCAAGACATGGTTCTTAAAGGTACCAGATAAAAATGATGTGTGTCACTGTTGTCCATTTTACGAGTTAAAGTAAATCACATGGCGACATCTGGGAATGTGTGACTTTCCCATAGCCAGGGCACCAAGTCACAAGGTCAGGTCACCCAAATAGTAAGAGGATTCTCCCAAGATCTTTGTCAGAATTCTTTTTTTGCTGTACTATCCTCTCCTGTGCTTAACACAGTGCCAGGCACCAGATAGCCATTCAGTAATATGTGTCTGAAGGAATTAAGTCAACAACTGAGCAAATGAATGACTGAATGACTATGGAAACTCAAATCTGCCCAGGTTTGATCTTAGCCATTAATTTACAGAAAAGATCTATTGACATAATTAAGTTGAAAAAAGATCACTTACATGGTAAGAGTCAAAGTGTCACTTTTCACAGTTCTCATGAGGACAAGTCATCACTGGCAGAACTGTCAATGCAAATGAGCCAAAGGAACCATGTCAACATGTAGAGGCTCCATTTTAATATCTGAGAAGAGGCACCGGGGAGGCTAGCAAGCATGCTTTCTGAACCAGAGCCAGAAAGCTATTGCAGTAGCACGTATTGAGACTTCGTGTACTTTTCCATTTGGAGAGACAGAGCTACTGTGTAATATTTCCCGCCTGGCCTTCCTGTGACAGCTCGAACCAGAGCTTAATGGTTTGTAAGAAAAATCTTAAGTTACATGTCCAGTGTATACTATACTCCCCAACTCACTGGGAACAACAGTATCATCTTGCTGCAATACTGAGTAAAATGAAAACAAGATTCTACTACGATAATGTGTCCCTATAGTTTTTCAGGAAATGCATATAAAATACAAAGGCAACTGCGAGTGATTTTTCAGTCTATTCTGAAACAATTTATTTGGCAATTTCAACTCGTGAAGACAGATTTAAAACCTTAAAATAGTAAAAACTGGATGGAACAAATATGCTTTTATTTCCGTGTAGATGTTTCTTTTTTTAAGGAAGGAGAATGAGAAGCTTACTGAAATATTTTGATACCATTATAATCCATGCAGTAATACATGAACAAGTTAAAAAGTAGACAGTAAGTAAATCAACTTTTTGTAACTCTAAAATTAAATTTTTATATAGCGTAGGAAATGAATTTTACTCATTAAGTTGTTATATATCTACACTAATAAAAGAGAAACATGGTAATTGGCGTACGACCGCTACCCTTCCCATTGGCTAATCAGGGAGTATATACAAAGTAACTGTCAGCCAAGATGGCAGCCGGCAGCCAGGCAGCTGGAAGCTAATAGGAGGCTTGCTTCCTTCAGTGACAGAGAACTCCAACGTTCCCCACCGGCCTCTGAGCTTCAGTTGGAAACATAGTAACATTTATAGAAGATAAACAAAAGCCCAGAAACCTCCTGCCAGTCAGCCGGGATCTCAGAGCTGGAGTCGCAACATTGTTTCGAATACAGAAAACAAAGGCCAGAAACCTGCTTTCAGCCGAGCCTCAGAGAGAAAGCCGGCTCTCAGCTCCAGTGACAGCCATAGAAGGTAAATAAATGCCAGAATTAAAAAAAAAGAAAAAAAGGAGAGGTTTGGAGCTCCAGTCGCCCGCCAGCCTGAAAACGGCCCTCAGCCCCTCACCCAGACTGGCCAGGCACCCCAGTGGGGACCCCCACCCTGAGCAACAAGATGGCGGCTAATTTGCATACTGAAGGCAGGCGGCAGCAGGCGAGGCTGTCTGCGGTCTGGGACCCGGATCTGTGACCCTGCCGGGCGGGATCAGCGGAGCCGCGAGGCCTCCCGGCACCGGGATCAGCGTGACAGGGGGCAGCACCCAAACCCCCTGATTGCCCTGTGGCTCTGTGTGTGACAGGGGGCAGCGCTCCAACCCCCTGATTGCCCTGTGGCTCTGTGTGTGACAGGGGGCGGCGCCCCAACCCCCCTCAGGGGCCCTGCTCTATGGGAGACAGGGTAGAGCCATACCTCCCCATCCGCCCTGCTCTGTGCATGACGGGGCGGCGCCCCAACTCCCCAATCGGCCCTGCTCTGAGCCCGACCAGGCGCTGCACCTAGGGATTGGGCCTGCCCTCTGCCACCCGGGAGCAGGCCTAAGCCAGCAGGTGGTTATCTCCCGAGGGGTCCCAGACTGCGAGAGGGCACAGGCCGGGCTGAGGGACCCCCTCTGCCCCCCACCCCCCCCGAGTGCACAAATTTTTGTGCACCGGGCCTCTAGTATATTATATAAGCTCCTTGATTGAGAAGTTTAGGTCTTGCATTTTGTACTATATCATGCATTGGGTCTTCCAATGGGGTCCTACAATGAAGGTGCTAATAGTAATGCAGCTTGTCTCAGTTTGCTCAATTTCCTGAGAATGCAAAGCAGCTAATTCATCTTATCAGCAACAGAGTTTATGAATGAAACAAGCTTGTATATCTTGATGAGGCTTGAGGGATTAATACCATCTGAGAAAGGGTTAATGGAATCACCATCCATTTTCACAACTATCCTAATTTAATCCCAGGGGAATGTTATGAACCTGATACAGGTCACTGAATAAAGAAAGTCAAAATACCATAAACTTGTATAACAAATTTATTTTCTCACAGTTCTGAAGGCTGAGAAGTATAAGATCAATGTTTCAGCAAATCCATTGCTCGGTGAGACCCTCTTTCTGGCTTGCAGATGGCCACCTTCCTACCGTATCCTCACATGGTAGAAAGACAGTTCTGGTCTCTTACTCTTACAAGAACACAAATTCAATCATTAGGTCCCACCTCATGAGCCTACTTACTTCCCAAAGGCCCCACCTCCATATACGATCACTTTAGAGGTTAGGGCTTCAACATATGAATTTCAGGAAGGGGGAAAGACACACAAACATTCCATTCATAACACCCAGTGAGGAAAAAGCTAACCACTTTTCAGTTAGAGATAATGAAAAAGTGATTCTTAGTTATGTTTGAGTGTGTAGCAAAGCCATATGGACTGAAATGGCAATGACATTGACCTCTAATTCTGCCTGCTAATGGTTATAGGAAGTTGTCTAAAAGATGTGAATGGGATTTCCCCTCATCGTGTCCAAGCCATATCTACAAACTGCTCAACATTGTCATCCTACGGGAACAGGAAGCAAGAGCTGGTTTCTGCAAACCCTGATGAGCTGAGTAAGAACAGTAGGATTATGAATTGGACCCATATGTCTCCGCTTGGGTCCTGTGCCAACTCTCTCAAAATAAGTAAAATTGAAAAAATAATCCCAGAAATACACCCCATGACAGTCTAATAGGATTTAGACAACTCTAAAGGGAACCCTGGCAATGTATGAAATTAAAGCATCATGCCAGGCTGATTAAAAACAGTTGTCTGTTATTCAAGTCACTGCACCTGCCCTAAACTCCAAAGACATAGGGCACAGCTGCTCCCTGCTAATGTGTGCTAGGATTTCTAGAGCTGACTGGCACATAAAGTGTGGGTTCTATGGTAATGAGGATTCTCCTTTTACAGCTGTGTGTGGGTAGCAAGTACTCAGTTTTTATTTAGATTGTGCATTTATTTGGAGTGGGTCTGCTGAAGATTCCAATGGGGCTGAAACACATTCCAAACCATACCATTGCCCCAAGACTGGTGCATCCAAAATGTATAAGAACTCGAATGGCTGAATGAAAGGCAGTCCAATATGCTCTATGGTGATGGGAAAGCTTCTTCCTTGGCTATTCCCTGATCCCTTCTTTGGAAGAAATGAAAGGATGGAGAGGAGAAGTGTGAATGGAGAATCTTCTATTATATAAGAGCATTATGAAGAAAATCCCCAAATTCTTAAGTTGTTTAAATGTTGTGAAAGAGACTTATTCAGAAATTCAATTATTTCTTGAGTATTTCTCAGAACCGATACCCTTTCAGAGAATCAAGAGACCCTTACTTCCTATTCCCAAAACTATTGTGTGCCACTAACGCATTTTTCTGAAAGGGAAGTATCCCAACCAGGAAGGGGTCATGAGTTTTTGCCACTGTTGAATTAGACATGATTTATTTGGTTTTCTTAGAATGGAAAGCAATTAATTCATCTTATCAGCAACAGAGTTTATGAATGAAACAAGCTGGTGCCTCTTGATGAGGCTTGAGGAATACCATTTGAGAAAGGGTTAATGGAATCACCATCCATTGTCACCACTATCCTAATTTAACCCCATGGGAATGTTGTGAGCCTGATACAGTGAAGAAAGTCAAAAGTGCAGTTACTCTCACCCAGAAATACATCCCATGACAGTCTGATAGGATTTAGGAATATGGAGGATATTCTTCTACTTTTTTTAGAGCTAGGATGATTCTAGCCACTTGGCAACAAGAAAGAGCCCTGGAAACAGGACTCTTTGGTTGGGAAACTATCTTAGTTTTTCCATTACCAGATCCTCATCTGGAGAGAACATGCTACTCAGGCAGTCCAATTGGTAGAGTCTATGTGAACATATTTGCAGGTAAATTACTACACACATTTTTCGATGGTTTTGCTTCTGCTCTTTAGCAAGAGAGATGTCAGCAGACCTGGGATGTGATTACTGCCTTTAGTAGTCAACATTTAAAGTTTCAACATTATGTGTATTATTTCATGGAAGTTTTACAATCAAAGTACTACTTCAGTGGCATAAGCCCACTCAATACCCACTCTTTGGAGACTCAGCTCAGGCATTGCCTGCTCTAGAAATTTGTATATGATACCACCTTCCCACCTCTTCCCAGGCTCCATGGCTACCATCCAAGCCACCCATGGGCTTGCCTACATCACAGGTCTTTCACAGTGTCAAGACATTTCCTGCTTAAACATCTGCTTCCACAATGGACTGAAAGACACTCCAGGCTGGGGTCTGTGCTTCCTGCTTCCTGTCGCATCCACAGCACTGTGCTTCCACAAAGCAGGTTCTCTGCAACTGCTATTGAGCTCAAGTAAACTGAGACCCGTGGGGATGGGATTTCCCAGTGCTCTAAATGGGCTATTTTTAAGTCCCCATCCTATGTGAAATGAAAAGGGGCTTTTCACAGCCATTAAATCTCCTATGAGCCATTTCTCAAAACTAAAATATGTTTATATGTATTTTCGGCTATGCTAACCCTTGGTGTTTTCCGGTCTTCCGGCAGAGCTGTTCGGCAGGCTAGGACCTATTCCTTCTTTTCAAGTGTCTTGAAACTTGTTGTTTTTTTTTATCTCCATGGTGTTCTTCCTGCTACAGATTATGTTTCCCTTTGGACCTCTTTCCTCTGGCAGTGCACAGACCCATGAAAGTAAAGTTTGCATAGCATTCTTGACTTTTACAGGAAGCTCTAAAAAAAGTAGAAGAATATCCTCCGTCTTTTAAATAAGACAGTCTGGTAATTACCTACCATTGTAGTATCCCAATAAAATTCAATAGAAAAAATTTTGACAGCCTATCTTACCTCTTTATGAAAATCCTAAATTTTATTTAAATGTCAGAAATGCATCAAAATATTTGGATTGAATATTGAGTGAGGTATAATTTACAGACCCAAAGGTAAGCAATATAAAAAGGAGAAGCATATATTAGAGTCAAAATATAAAAAAAATTTGAGGGTGTCTTACAACTGTACATCTAAAAGATTCTTAATATTATGTGAATCTCATTGTTCATATGACATTAACTAGAACTTAAATCCTGTGAGGGTAAATTACTACACGCATTTTTTCATGTCTGCCTTGCTCACTGCTCTCCCCAGCTTTCAACTGTACACCTGGTTCGTCAGGGCCTCAATCTCTGTTAAACAAATTAATGAATATTTGTACATAATTCAATGAGTGGGGTCAATAGAAATAAATGGTTCCAACTATTTCTCTCACTCATGTACCTCAATATGACACTGGAAACAAAAAACCTTTTTTTAAGAAACATAATTCATTCTCAAATATATATAACTAGAGGCCTGTTGCACGAAGAGATTCGTGCAATAGGCCTTCCCTTCCTCTGGCTGCTGGCACCAGTTTTCCTCTGGCACCTGGGACCCAGGCCTTTGCTCTGGCTGGGCTCCGGCCAGAGCCCCACCCCGACCCCACAGCGGTCAGGCCTCGTGGCTCCGCTGATCCCCGGCTCCGGGAGGCCTCACTGCTTGGCTGGCTTTGGGGCTGTTTGGCTTCACTCCACCCCTTAGAGCCTACATATGCAAATTAATCGCCATCTTTGTTGGCAGTTAATTTGCATGTCATCCTGATTAGCCAATGGGAAGTGTAGTGAAGGTATGGTCAGTTACCCTTTTTGTCTTTTAGGATTGATTTCAGAGAGGGAGGGAGAGAGGAATAGAAACAACAATGATGAGAGAGAATCCTTGATTGGCTGCCTCCTGTATGCCCCACATTGGGACATATGCCCACAACCCTGTCATGTGTCCTGACCAGGAATCATATTATGACCTCCTGGTTCATAGGTTGACACTCAACCACTGAGTCTTGGTGGTTGAGTGAGAAAAATCTTAATCCAAATTGAACCTTCTAACAATCAGTCTACAAGGCACTGAGGTCATGTGAAAGTTATGCATAAAATAAAGCTAAAAGATCTGGTCCTTGTTCCCAAAGCAATATGCTCTAGCCATGGACCCTATGCACACATAAAATTAACAACACTTAACCAGAAAAAACTATAAATGAAAATGCACCTACATCCCAGATTCCATGGTATTTTTAGAGAACATCTCTGAGGAAAAATGAATATTGCCTCTACTACTTCCCATATAAAAATTAGAAACTTGTCGTATCTAGAATAGTAAAGAGGATAAAAGCCGAGAAAGGAAAATTTCCAGTTGTCAAAATTTTAGCTGTGTAATCCAAAATACTACTAGTACCGGTAGGAGTGAAGCTCAGTTTCATGACATGTGCTTGTCTGCAGGTCTGCAAATCAAAAAGAATCACTCAGACCTGAAGCAAGATCATGAATCATAAAACACAGCCAACAACTTGCCCATTCACTCAGCCTGATCTGAAGATTCTGCCTTTATTTCAAGCCACACAACCCATCTTGACTCAGGAGAACACTCCACGCCATCATACCATTGTCCAGGAATTACATTCCCCTAAAAAATGCTATTAAGTATATCACATGCCTTTTCAGGGAAATGAATTTAAGCCTAGGCTTAAGCAAATTCATTTTTTTCCCATCTGACCCTGATCTTTTCTTAAGCCATTTGATCTGCTTCTTCCCATAAAGCAGATATTCCTGGAGAGATCGCACAGGAAGCCAGGGGCCAGAGCCAGCCCTCTGATCTGCATGTGTCTCCACTGACCACCCATGGGGCACCAGGCAAGCTATGGTCTCTGTGAGTCAGAATCTGGCATGTCCAAGCATATCTTACTGCATCTCCCCACTGTCACCCACTCCTTAAGGGGAAAACATTAGCATTGTGTTCTCTTGGTATAGACATGCCTGATCCACAATTGTTTTTCCATGGAATTTATTTAGGGACACTTTCTTTTTCTTTTTTTAAATATATTTTATTGATTTTTTACAGAGAGGAAGGGAGAGAGATAGAGAGTTAGAAACATCGATGAGAGAGAAACATCGATCAGCTGCCTTCTGCACATCTCCCACTGGGGATGTGCCCGCAACCCACATACATGCCCTTGACCGGAATCGAACCTGGGACCTTACAGTCCACAGGCCGACGCTCTATCCACCGAGCCAAACTGGTTTCGGCTATTTAGGGACACTTTCAAGGTCAAAGCTTCTCCACCCAACGTCAAGAAAAGTTGGGTTCACACCACAGGACATCCTCCTGCTCACAAGCCAAGAAAGTAAATCAATCAAGACTGGGCTCATCACCTCAGTGAATTGTTGAATGAATGAATAGACAGATAGATAAATAAAATTCTGAGGTCATGGAAGCTACAAAATGTCATGGAGTGCTTCAAAAAAACACCATCAAGAAAGTGTAAAGACAACCCACAGAATGGAAAAAATATGTGTTTGCAAATTATATATCTGATTAAGAAGTTGTATCCAGAATATATAAAGAACTCCTAAAACTCAATAACAAAATAATAAATAAATCAATTAAAAATGTGCAAATGAACTGACCAGGCATTTCTTCAGAGAAGACATGCAAATGACCAGTAAGCACACGAAAAGGTCTTTAAAATCACTGACCAGCAAGGAAATGAAAATGGAAACAACAAGGAGCTGTCACTTCACCTCCATTGGGGTGACTGGGATCAAAGAGTCAATCACAAGTGTTGGTGAAGCTGCAGAGAAATTGGAGCTCTCAGACACTGTTGGTGGGGATGTGAGATGGTGTGGCCATTCTGAAAAACTGTCTGGCACTTCCTCAAAACCATTATCTATGGCTAAAATGACTTATTAAAAGAATGTCAGGGTATCACATGCATTTTAAAAAACTAAACTTGAGGAAATGGACTTATCCAATGGGATACTACTTAAAACTAAATGGCTATTTTAAAATTTAAACCAGGTATACAATTATAGATCCTTTGAGTTAACAGGGACCCTAAAGAACATTTACTTATCAACCCAAGTATTACACCCAAAAAAGTGCTCAAAGAGCTGGCGTGTATGCTCCTCCCTTTGATGTGACCTCCTCAGGCTTGGTCACCATGTCAGCATGTCCCCTCTCCCTCACTCCCAGCAGCAAACCATCTTGTGGTTAAACTGAAGTGGAGAAAAATCAAGAAAAAGTCTGCCCCACTTAGTGGTAAACTGTAAAAGGTCTCAGACACTGTTATTTCTAAATCAATATGAAAAGTATTTCTAGGCTATTCATTACCTTCAGGAAATAAGTCTTGGTGAAGAGTTTTGCCAGTTAGAGAAATGCATCCTTTTTGCAACCAAAACTTGTTTTTAGAGAGGAGAACATCAGGAACTCTCTCTAAAATGTGTGATGGGCTTCTCACCTTTTTGGTCTTTATTTTTATTGTTATTGCTATTACAGATGTCCCCATTTTCCCCTCCTTTGCCCCCTTTCACCTAACCTCCATCCCCCTTCCCTCTGGTCCTCACCACTCTGTTGTCTGTGTCCATGGGTTATGCAAATATGTTCTTTAGCTAATCTCTTCACCTTCTTTCATCCAGTCTCCAACTCTACCCTCCCCTCTGATGCTGTCAGACTGTTCCGTGTATCCATGCCTTTGTTTCTATTTTCTTCATCAGTTTATTTTGTTCATTAGCTTCCACGTGGACTTCTCACCCTTTAAAACAGAAAATGTGGAATAGCCAGCAATTTTTCTTGATGAACTCAGGGATTACCGAGAATGTTCATGTAGTACAAGACCTTTTTGACCTTTGCTGAGTTTGGGGGCCCTATGGTTTCTCTGGCTCTTTCCATGTTAGGCTACTCCAGTAGCTGGGCTACTCCTTACTTCTCTCTTCCTGCCTTGGAGTGGCTCCCTTCTTGCCTTACAGTTTGCTCTTTATCTGCTGTAGGTTTGGAAACCAAATAGCACAACTACTTTACATGCAATCCTAAATAAAAGACTTGCCTTGGAGTCCATCACAAAATCTTTAGCATACATGTTGTGGCACTACTTTGGGCTCTTCAGAGTTCCCTTCTGCTCAGTTCACTGTTATCTTTGTTGCACATTGTCAGCCAATTGGACAACAGAGTCCCAAATAAATGGTATGGTTAACTATACGCTCATCATCAGTTCATTAGGACTCTTTTATTTGCAAGTGACTCAAGACCAAATCAGATTGGCTTAAGCAAAAGAAGGAAGGTATTGACTCATACAGCTGAAAAGTCCATCCACTTCAGGCACATCCATATCCAGGTGCTTAAATAACACCCTGAAAGCTGTGTCTCTCAACATCTTTGCCTGTGCTTTCTGCATGCTTTCTTTGGTGTCAGGCAAAGTTGGCCACCAGTATGTACGGCCTGTTGCAGAAGAAAGAACAGGTGCTGGGCCCGCAAGAAATAAGAGATGTACATTGAAATTCATTACAGGTCACTTGATGACAGGTCTAATTTCTAAGGGTTCCAGTACAAGGCAAGTTTAGAATAATCATTTTGCTGGAGAGTCAGCCCTGTTAGTAACACTCCTAAAAAATTTATGCAGGTAGATGAACTTGGCTCTGAAACTATATAAGACACCTCTGACATTAGGCCTTTGTAAGTAGAACATATTTCTGTTTCCTGATTACAGCACATTGCTTTCATCACCCTTATCATTATTTTTACATTTTCTCTCTCACTTGAAGTAAAAATTTCAGTGTGAAATTTCTCTCCTGTCTTCAATGTCATTATGTTAGCAGTTTTTCCCTTCTTTGTAGTTCTTTCTGCAACAGGATTTTCTCCTAAAACAGGAAGTATGAGAGCCAAAAATAATCTTTCCTTTTAGCCTAGTAGCACTCTAGTGAGTGTTGCTGGAAGCTTTAATTAAGGACGGTATTAGCAGCCAGGGCACTCCACACTGGTAGTGCACAAAAGGCATCTTTTAAAATCCTTTGGGGATCAGTCTCCCAGGCAGATGTCCATCTCCCTTTGAGGAAACTGTATTTCTGCAAGAATAGGCTTGGCTCTGCCCTTGGCATTGAATAGGAACCTCCCAGTTGCAGAATGGGTGCACCGAGTGCAGCCCTACTCAGTTTCACTGCCAACATGCTTTCATGGTGAGAACCGGCCAGGCACCTCCAACACACCGCAGCATCCCACCTCCATAAATCTTACTGTAGTGTAGGAGCCAGGAAATGAATGGATCTGTTCTCTATTCAAAGGCCATGTAGCCAAGAACTCCCAAAGTTCTTGCGTCAGAATCACCATTCTCAAACTCTGCCTTGTGTTCTTTCTTGACCCTGCCTGGCAAGGGGCCCCAGCGTCTTTTGGAGTCATCCGCCTCCCTGTGGTTCTTGGGGAAAAGAAGGGGAGGCATTTGAAACTTGATCTTGCCACTTACCAGAAGAAGGGTCATTTCTATTCACCTCCACAAGACCCTTCACTCCTTTTTTAAACCACAACCTCTATTTTCTTTTAGGACTCCTCCCCTCCCTCACCTCCTATGCATGTGGTCCAGGCCCTCTAAGCCTGAGCCAATCAGCATACCTGAATTTTCATGGCAATGTACACTGGTTCAGGGATGGGAGCTGGCCTAAGACAGTGGGTCTGAACAAGTAAGAATAGTTTGTGAAAGCTACTCAAATAAGCATGCTTATCCTGCTAAACTTAAAGCTGACCTGATACCAGGTACCAACAAGTGACAGTTTGGGACTTTCTTGACTTTAAAATTTAAAATCTACTGTCCAGGGAACACTCTCCATCCCAGACAAACCAGAGTGAGTGCTGGACAGTGTGGTGACTGCCGAGGGCTGGAGCTGCTGCAGTTATAATGTTACCACATGAAACCCAAGAATGAAACCAGCACAAAATAAAAAGGAGCTGAGAGATGGAAAGAAGTCAGTTTTTTACCACATCTTCTAGCCCCTGGATCGAGTCATCCCTTTGAAACCTCTCATTGTAAGAGCCAATAAGTTCTCTTTTTTTATTATTATTAAACTAGCTTAACTTGGATTTTCTGACACTTGCAACAACAAAAAATCTGTTCACTAATATATTAGCTGTGTGATACTATACAAGTTGCTTAACCTCTCTGAGCCTCAGTTAGTTCACCTTCAAAACTGGAATGGGGGTGGGTGGGGAGAAATTAACCGGGGAACTTATATGCATAGCCCATGGACACAGGCAATAGTGTGATGAAGGTCTAGGAGGGGCAAGTGTGGGGGTGGAGGGGATCAACAGTAAAAAAATAAAGGGGACATCT
Source organism: Myotis yumanensis (assembly GCF_028538775.1). Classification (NCBI taxonomy): domain Eukaryota; kingdom Metazoa; phylum Chordata; class Mammalia; order Chiroptera; family Vespertilionidae; genus Myotis; species Myotis yumanensis. The sequence continues at coordinate 25,106,728 of NW_027223759.1, read as the reverse complement.
GTAATACTTTCAGCAATAAAGATAATTTTTTTAAAAACTGGGATGATATTTCTTTTTTAAAAATATATTTTTATTGATCACTTTCAGAGAGGAAGGGAGAGGGAGAGAGAGATAGAAACATCAACCATTGATCAGCTGTGTCCTGCACACCCCCCACTGGGGACCGAACCTGCAACCCAGGCATGTGCCCTGACTGAGAATCAAACCGTGACCTCCTGGTTCATAGGTTGATGCTTAACCACTAAGCCACACCAGCTGGGCTAGAATGATATTTCTCAAAGATCAAAAGAGATCACAGTGTCTGTCTCAATGCCTAGCATATAGTTTAGTTCTCTTTCCTTTTATAAGCTAGAGCACTCATAAACTCTAGAAAGTGGGGGCTGGAAAGGAAATAGAGGTGCACTTGTTACAAAAGCTTATTGTACAGATAGGGAAACTGAGATATAGATGAAAACTGACTTCACTAAAGCCCTTTGGCTAGTAACAAAGTCAGACTAGAACCAGGCCCCCTGAGTTCGGCCTAGTGCTATTTCTATCACGTCAGAAACCCAAAATCTTACTTTCTCTTCTTAGAAGGCCAGTCTGTTGATGCAAAAAGGATGACAAGTCTTTAACAGCCCAAAGAGACTCTACTCAAATATTATGGCTGCAGCCAATCAGGGACAGTGCCAGGAGCCAACCCAGAGCAAGGGCTCACCTGACCCATCTTCCTAACTGGACATCAGTCTAGAATTCTCACAGGTCATTACCAATAGGGCTCTTCCCCTGCAGCAGGGCCACCTGCCCCAACCAAAAAAAATAAGTCTTTCCCTTGAAATCCAGACTTGAATGCAGACCTGAGGAACCCATTCTTCTTTCTAACCACTTAATAATGAAATGGTCAATCCCAATTGGTCATTGCAAGGTTCAGAAGCTACCTTTCGACTTTGTTCTCTTCTTATGAAATTAAAAAATTCAGTCTCAAAATGAAGCTACCAACTGTATTTGTGAATGCCTTCCTCAAAGCAAATGCTGCTGGTGGGCAGGGGGATGGAGACAAGAGACTATAATAACCATTCACCACTCAGATTTGGGGTGGGGTGGGGAAGGACAGAGAAGGTGTGGCCCCCTCTTGTCACCTGAGGGGACTACTCCATTGCTCAGTGCTCAGCTGGTGTGCTCTGTCCTTCAACAGTTTGGCAGCCTAGCCTGAGACCCACCAGGGCCTGGGGACAGGAGGCCAACTGTCTGTTCTGCAGGTAATTTATTTGCCCTGCCACAGCCTCCTCTTACAGCCTGAGCTGGTTTTACTCTAAGCTGACTCAAGATCATAAAAGGATCATTCTCCTTGATTGCCACATGTTTGGGAGGGAGCCTGGGACAGAATGGCCAAGTGATTTCCCCAGGAGTGCTGGGCTTCAGTCCAACTGCTTCAAATGATCTTGGAGGAATGTACAGTACTGAACTGAAGGAATTTTTCTCTCCATAGACTAGCAGTGGAACCACTGTGTATCCAGAGTCAGAAGAAGGTGCTTAAGACACATGATACATTGAAAGGTGCCTGCCAGGCTCTTGAGGGCAGGGACTCTTACTGTTTTGTACACCAAGTATCACAACATGATGTGTCTGCACATAACCTAGGTAAGTGTGCTTTTCATGTGTGTGAAGTTCAAGGATTTATTTCTTCACATTTCTCAACCCTACAGGTAGACAGAAGAGTCAGATCATGATTCAAGCATCAGTTTTTTCCTTCCTCAAGCTGGGTTAAAGGTCTTAGCTTAAGTCTGGGGCCAAAAGAAGCTCCCATCTCCCTCCTGCCACCCTCCCAGCTGAGCCTAATGACCCAGGGAGAGGAGGAGAGCTGGACACCTGCCTGCCCCATTCCTACCAGGTCATGCCTTAGTGAACCTTCTACAAGGAGAGATGGGCTATAGGCAGCAGCTCTGAAAGAAAGAGCCCTTAGGGGCCTGAGTGTGGTGTATTGCATGGTTCCCTTTGCCCACCTCACCAGTTGGATAAATCACACCTTATCTCAGGAGAAGGAGGAAGATGTCACAGAAGGGAGTGCAGAAGGAGTTTGCCCATTGCCTTATCAAAAGGTTCAATGGCATTACCCTTGAAGTTAAAAAAAACATAGCTACCTTACAGGCAAAAGTGGCTTCTCATCAGGGCTCTAGGTTCTCCTAAAAATAAACTCCCTAAAAAGGCTCTCAAATGAAATCCTTTTCCCAGGTCCAAATGAAAGCAGACCTAGAGAAAGACTCATAGATAGAGAGTAAGCTGACAGCTGTCAGGGGAGGGGAATTAAGGGGCTGGAGGTTGTGGAGGGATTGAGCAAAAAGGAATAGAGAAAGAGAGAGAGAGAGAGAGAACACATGGACATGGACAAGAGTGTGGTGACTGGGGGGTGGGGTGGGAGTGGGGGTATATGGAGGATAAATGGCAACAGAAAGAGATTTGACTTGGGTTGGTGAACACACAATCCAGTGTACAGATGATGTGTTATGGAATTGTGCACCTGAAATCTGTATACTTTTATTAACCAATGTGACAGCAATAAATTCAATAATAAGAAAAAATTCTAGTATGGTTCAACTCACATAGGACTGAGAGGTTGCAAACACTAAATCCAGGATAACTAACTATAAACTTTGACTCAAATCACTGAATTATTATTACCATTGACCAATATTGATTTTAAAAATAAGTAGTTCTGAGGAGAAACCAAGATGGCGGCATAGATAAACACCGGAAATTGCTGCCTCCCACAACCACTTCAAAAATACAACTAAAAGACAAAACGGACATCATCCAGAACCACAGGAAGGCTGGCTGAGTGGAAATTCTACAACTAGAAGGAAAGAGAAAAGCACACTGAGACTCAGAGGAGGTGTGGAAGTAAAGTGCAGAGGTACGGAGGCGCATGCAGAAAGGTCTGGCAACTGAGGACGCAGCTGTCTTTTTCAATCGGGAGGGAGTCTCAAGCTCCTGACTGCTCTGAACTCCAGTTCTGGGCGAGTCTCTGGGGACCCAGACTCATACGGGGAGAAACTGGACTCTCTGGCATTGGTTGGAACTCGAGGTGCTTGCAGCAATTACCGGGACACTGAGACTCGGGGCCTCTTAGGGTAGGACTAAGGAGCAGCCATAGCTGCTTGCTCCACCCTGTTGATCCCCTGAGACCCCACCCCACCCAAGCTGTGCACAGAGGCTTTTACATATGAAAGGCCTGGCTGGCCCTTTGCAATCTGAAAATTACCTAACAAACTGCAGCTAGGTCAGAGAAACCCAGAACTTCCAAAAGAAGGCCCAAGACCCCACAGCAGCTTGCATTGCTTCACAGCTGGGCCTCATCTGGGCACCTCCAAACCCCAAACAAAGAAGAGGAATCTGCAGATCTCTCTGTAGCTACTGTGGGGTAGCCTTAGGCAGAGGCTAAATTAGCCCCTCCTTAGAGATCCAAGAGCCAGTGTACCCAGTGGTCAGAGTGGAACCATCCAGATTACAACTCCTCAGATCCATAAGGGACACACTCAGGGGGTAGACTCAGTGAGCACCAAAGCCCCACTGAAGCAAGTCTTGCCCCAGAAGGTGTCTCCAGCACAGAAGTTCTCCCACTATAGACACAGCTGATTCTCACAGCCAATTGGGCTGGAGGTCAATTCCTCCCAGCAATACCTACAACAATCAAGGCTTAACTACAACAAGACTGTGCACAAAGCCCACAAAGGGGTGCACCAAGAGTGTCCACCTCAGGTAATTGAGGAGGCTGAGTCACTGGGCCCCGTAGGACACCTAGCACAGAAAGCCACTCTATCAACACAGGGAAGCATAAAAAATGCGGAGACAAAGAAACAGGTCACAAATGACAGAAATGGAGGAAAGCAAACTACTGGATACAGAGTTCAAAACCACACTTATAAGGTTTTTCAAGAATTTTCTAGAAACTGCCAATAAATTTAGTGAGACCCTCAAGAAATCTAGTGAGACCCTCGAGGTTATGAAAAAGGACCAACTAGAAATTAAGCATACACTGACTGAAATAAAGAATATTATACAGAGTTCCAACAGCAGACTAGAGGATCACAAGAATCAAGTCAAAGATTTGAAATACGAAGAAGCAAAAAACACCCAACCGGAAAAACAAAAAGAAAAAAGAATCCAAAAATATGAAGATAGTGTAAGGAGCCTCTGGGACAACTTCAAGCGTACCAACATCCGAATTATGGGGGTGCCAGAAGAAGAGAGCAAGATATTGAAAACCTATTTGAAGAAATAATGACAGAAAACTTCCCCTACCTGGTGAAAGAAATAGACTTACAAGTCCAGGAAGTGCAGAGAACCCCAAACAAAAGGAATCCAAAGAGGACCACACCAAGACACATCATAATTAAAATGCCAAGAGCAAAAGACAAAGAGAGAATCTTAAAAGCAGCAAGAGAAAAATAGTCAGTTACCTACAAGGGAGTACCCATACGACTGTCAGCTAATTTCTCAACAGAAACTATGCAGGCCAGAAGGGAGTGGCAAGAAATATTCAAAGTGATGAATACCAAAAACCTACAACCAAGATTACTTTACCCAGCAAAGTTATCATTCAGAATTGAAGGTCAGATAAAGAGCTTCACAGATAAGAAAAAGCTAAAGGAGTTCATCACCACCAAACCAGTATTATATGAAATGCTGAAAGGTATCATTTAAGAAGAGGAAGAAGAAGAAAAAGGTAAAGATACAAATTATGAACAACAAATACCCATCTATCAACAAGTGAATCTAAAAATCAAGTGAATAAATAATCTGATGAACAGAATAAACTGGTGAATATAATAGAATCAGGGGCATAGAAAGGGAGTGGACTGACTATTCTCGGTGGGAAAAGGGGTGTGGGGGATGCGGGAAGAGACTAGACAAAAACGTACACCTATGGATGAGGACTGTGGGGCGGGGGGGTGGGGGGGGGTAAGGGCAGAGGGTGGGGTGGGAACCGGGTGGAGGGGAGCTCTGGGGGGTAAAAAGAGGAACAACTGTAATAATCTGAACAATAAAGATTTAATTTAAAAAAATAAGTAGTTCTATTGTACATCTAAGAAAAATATATGAAGCTCTAGTTTTCTGCTAAAAGTAATAAAATTAAACTAATGGAGGAAAAACTTTATCACTTACCTTGATATTTACCACCTTCTACATGAATGCAATGGTAACTTGGGTTCAATTAATTAAACCAGGGATAGTCTTGTATATATTTGTTTAATCTTTATTAGTAAAATCTACATGTGAATGTTTTAATGAAGTTTAAGTTAAATACCATTTTTTAAAGAAAAAAGAAAGCAAACCTTTATACCACTTTGTATTCTGCAATGCCTTCACCACATTCTTTAGTTTTTATGAGTTCAGACTACACAAACAAAAATTCCATTTAAAAACATGTGACGATTAGCAGCTCTGTTTCAAAATACCTAAGAGTCAGCCCAACCCAGAAACCAAAGATCAGAGAGGCTGCTGACCTCAGTCATGAAGAGCCCTATTGGGCCATGTACAGGGCCAGGTCTATAGAGACTCTAAGGATGTTTAATTAAGGCTCTTTTCGTTCAACACAATTCCCTTGAGACCCATCCAAGTTGTGTATATCAATAGTTAATTCCTTTTTACCTCAGAGTAGTGTTCCATTGTATAGTTATACCATAGTGTGTTTAGGCACTGAGCTGTTGAGGGACATCTGATCTAATTCCAGCTTCTATGAACTTTCATGTACAAGTTTTTGTGAACTTACATGAACATACATTTTTATTTCTCTGAGATAAGTACCAGGCATGCAATTGCTGTGTCATGTGATAATCACATATTTACTTTTTTTAAAAAAATGACAAATTGTTTCCAGACTAACTGTGCCATTGAACATTCCCACCAGCAGTGTGAGTGGCCCAGTTTCTCTGCATCCTTGGTAGTATTAGGTGCTATCTTTACTTTTTATTTTTGCCATTCTGATAGGTGCGTGGTGATACCTCATTGTCATCTTAATTTGTGTTTCTCTAATGGATAATAATGTTGAACACCTTTTCATGTGCTTATTTGCCATCTGTACATTCTCTTTAACGAAATGGCTGTGTATGTCTATTGTTCTTTTTTACTTGGATTGTTTTGGTTTTTTGGTTTGTTGTATTTTGAGAGTTCTTTATATAGTCTTGATGGTAAGATATGTACTAAGAATATATGTGGTTTGAAGCCTGGCTGGTATGGCTCAGTGGATTGAGCATTGTCTTATGGACCTAGAGGTCCCGGGTTTGATTCTTATCAGGGCACATGCCCAGGTTGTGGGCTCGATCCTCTGTAGGGGTGTGCAGGAGGCAGCCAATTAATGTGTCTTTCTCGTTGATGTTTCTATCTCTCTCTCCCTCTTCCTCTCTATCTAAAAATCAATAAACACATATTTTTTAAAAAGAATATATGTGGTTTACAAATATATTCTGTCTGTCTGTAATTTGTCTTTTTTTTCTTCACAATGGCTTCTTTGAGCAAAAGTTTTTTAATTTTGGTCTTTCGAATTCATCAAGTTTTCCTCTTATGCATTTTCTTAGTGTATTCAGACTGCTATAACAAAATACTACCAGTAGGATAGTTTATAAACATCAGAAATATATTTCTTGCCGTTCTGGAGGCTGGAAGTCCAAGGTCAAGGATCCAGCATGATCATGTTCTGGTGAAGGCTCACTTTCTGGTTCATAGCTGGCACCCTCTCTTTGTGTCCTCACATGTTGGAGGGGGATAGGGAGCTCTGTAGGGTCACTTTTATAAGAGCGTTCTTCCCATTCAGGAGGGCTCTACTCTCCTGACCTAATCACCTCCAAAGACCCCACTTACTAATACCAACATGTTTGGTTTAGGATTTCAACATATAAATTTGGGGTAAGAAAGGAACACAAACATTAGAACTATAGCATGGATAGTTTTTTTCAGTGTCAAGACCAGGAATATTTTAAGTGCCTACTCTACCAATTAGTTCACCAAGAAGCCTGATATGAATGTGCAAGGTAGGAGAACATAGTGCAAATGAACATGTCCCAAGCCACCAGCACTGGAAAGTAAGTAGCTGTGAAGAAAAACAAAGATTGAAATGTATAGGGCCAGAAGCTAATCTTTAGAAAATTCTTGTTATCATCAGATGTGTAAAATTATAAACAGAAGATTCAGTTTTCACTGATGTCTAGTAAAATTGGTAAAAACTATTAAGGAAATAAAATCTGGTTAACCCTACAAGAAAAAAATTATCTTTCTATTATTTCTACAGATCATATTCTAAAATTGTTTATAATTTTATGTTTGATCTACATAAAGAGGTCAAAGAGAATGCAATCCAAAAAAAAAAAAACATGTAGGGAGAAAAGTTTTATAGCATTAATAAAATGTTGTTATGTTTCTGGATTTTTGTGATGTTAGTGTAGTATTATTTATTAGGTATTCAAAATTTATAATTCATTGTGATTGCTTTTCTTATTCTACACATATTTTCTTGTCTGTACCTAATATGGTATTATTTTTTATTAAAGTGATCCCCCCCCCAATTAAGTAATCTTCAGGTCCCAAAATCAGCCCCTGACCAGATGTTTACCCTTTAATTGCCAGATCAGGAGGGTTTATGTAGTGTTCCAACAAAAGTGACCATGTGGGGAGAGAGAGATGGTCACAGAGTATGGAGTAGGAAGAGAAGTTACTTACCAACTAGTATGGAAGTATTTCAGTGTTTTACGTGCCATGCTTCTACTGGTGAAGTCCCACTAAGTATAAGTCCTGTCCCTTGTATTTATATCTGTACTCTGTTGGGGTAGCAGAAACTGGGCAAGGAACCAAAGGCCTTCAGCATCAGGTAATTCTTGAGAAAAAAATAATAAACTTGCCCCTTGAAGTGTTCAACAGTAATTTATAGGAGGTGAAGGTCAGAAGACCAAAATAAATAACAATAAATCACTAATAGGTATAAAACCAGAAGGCTTCAGCTACTGTCTTTTTCCCTAAGATTCCTATGTCAAGCATGCAACAAACTATAGAGATGAACTCCTGCTTTTGTGAGCTATTTCTGGCCGTGTCCCTGCGCCATTCCAAGTCGTTGGATAGGCTTCCAAAGGTGATGCAGCAGCTTGATACAACTATAGGCACTGACTTTGGTCCAGCATTGAGGTAGGAGCTTTCTCTATTTAACCTCACTCAAGCCCCTGTAGATACAAAGCCCCTCAGGTCAGCCAGGGCTCTCCCTCCTTTTCAGGATCCCCTAGAGATGATCCATAGAATGCAAGACTTGCATACAGCAGTCTGACAACCAGTTATCCAAAGGAAACAGCGTTTGGCTAAAAGGCAAATGACACCAATTAATTACACTGAGGATTCTGGCTAACATAATTGAGCTTCTTCTTGCCTCGGTTTCCCTATAACCTAACCTACTGACACCTCTTTGAAGTACTCTGAGGCCATCCTCTCCACCATCTTTGAGGCTGTTCAAATGCACAGTCAAGATGAAATTCCAGTCTTGCCATGCACCTGTCGTGTGACCTTGGGCAAGCTCCTCTCCCCACCTGTAGCTAGGTCGTTAGGGACACCTTCTTCGAATGTGGAGGAAACTTAAGCAGAGCCTAGAGCCTCACCAATTCTCAGTAAAAGTAACGACTGCTCATAGCAACCAAAGTTTGTACATTTTCAAGCCACCAACACAGAGGAAATTATAGTTAACGTTGAGGTTCTGACATGTATTGTCTGAAATGTAACAGTGCCTGCCTCTCAGTCATTCCTCTCAGATGTTTATTATCATGAGACAAGGCTATCATTGGAACTAGTATGAATGCTCAAATTTTTCCTTTCCAGTTTGCTATTCATTGTCAAAGATTTCTCTGCATTAGAGAAAAGAAAGCTGTTTCATTCCATCTACGCATGAACAGTTTTAGAGTTATTAATAAAACTTGAAAGAAAATAAATTTCTCAAACTTTTAAAACTACAGAGATATATTCTCAAGTATGTAAATGCTTTGTTAAACCCCGAGCCAAGACATGAGAGCAATGAGGTTATATAGCACCCTTCCTAATATTTATGAAAATAGCCTTAGTAAGCATATTAGCAATTTTAGACAAGATTTCAAGAAAGATTTTACTTCAAAATATTTCTAAAAGTGTTTAAAGAAATAGCATAATCTAAGTGCTATTCATACATTGTTATTAATATTTTTATGATATTAGCCCCTCCCCCCAAAAAGAACACTTAACCTTTGATACCTTTTAGTATGAGAACCTGAGGGTAAGTGAGCAGCTACCTTATGGGAGTGGTAGTGGCTCCAGGGCATGAGCATGGATTCTGTAATCTAAGACACAATTTCAAATTTAGATTAAAAACCCATTATTCTTTTATGTTTTCAGGCCTTCACATTTCTTTTTTTCACCAAATGTATCAATGAAAACGTTTCATTCTATATAGTTATCATAGGGCACCTCATGATAATCTTGACCATTTCTATTCATACCTTGGGAAAGTATACATTTATTTGAAAATATATTCTCTTGAGATATTTTTTACCACAGTTATATCCTTCAACATTGCTCTTGAAACAAAAAGTTCCAAGTTTTACCTAAAACATAGTTCACTTAATAACTATAAATATCAGAGCCCAACCTATATTTCTTATGGAAGAAATCTTTCTGACACTTGTCTGCAGAAAGTCTGAAAATTTTAGGCCACTATTGCTTCACAATCGTTCTCTTTCCATTCCTTTATACAAATCTAATAGAGTCTCTGGGAAGGTAATCAAATATTAATATACAATCATCATAAGTATTTACATTTAAAAAAATTTTTGTTAGCCAGTTTCAAGGACTTGGATTATCTTCTTCTTCTTCCTATTTCAAAGACACACCAAAAACACTAAGACATCCATGTAGCTGCCAGTGTCAAATCCTCACACAATGATAAGACAATGGAATTTTTAAATAAACCAAATGATTTTCTGGCCAAAGCATTTTTTTTTTGAGTCATGTGAAATGTGTTTAATAGACCAAGGTGGTTTTGTTTTTTTTCTTTACATTCTCCAAGGACTGAATGGGAACCGGGTTTTGACAATCTGCCCAGCAGGATTGTTAGAGTGTGGTGTCCCGGGCAGGCAAACTGGCACTTGGCAGCCTCGTTAGCATAATTCTGATATGCATGTCCCACGAGGCAGTCCTTCCAGTCAAGGGTGGAGTCAAAGAAGTCAGCAGACCAAAGCCAAAGCCAGATGGAAAATCACAGACTCAACAACACAAATGTTTGTTTTCTCAAGAATAAAGTAGGTGCTAGGGCACAAATAAGCTAGCTTTCTCACTCCTCTTGAGATCTGCAGCTTCTACTCTAGGAGGTGGAAACAGGGAGTCACCTTAGATCAGTCGCTTTGTTTCAGGAAGTTCACCAGCAATGTCCCTTTATTTTGAAGCAAGTGACTTTCAGCAGCACTGGGGGAAAGTTCAAGAGTGTTACTGGGCTTTGCAGTGGCCTCGGACTCAAATCCTATTGGCAATCCAAATGCCTGTGGTCCCTCCCAATCAACTAGCTTGAAACTATGAGTTTATTTGGTGTCTAAGGACCCTTCTATGAGACAGAGAAGTAGTTCCAGATACCTCTTTTAGGTTTAAAGTCTATTTAGATTGGGGCCCATAGTAAGAAAATAAAACAACCAGATGGGAAACTTCCCAGAGGTAGGAAGGTGGAGATTAGTTGGGTGGTCTGGCTTTAAAACTAGAGCCCCTGTACTGGGGGTGTATCATGGCTGATGATGTCATGAGATCCTTCCTGAACTAGTCACCATAAAAATCTGAGCTGTCCTCAAGGCAAGGTCAGCTTAAGACCTACAGAGGACCTAAATACTGAGAAGCGTGTGTTTCCTATCAATTGCCATCTCTACCATAAATGTCATTCAAAATAACAATTATACTAAACCATCAAGCAGGGATAAGAAAGTACAAGAGTAAAAACTAGTCCATAATGCCAAGTTTATGCCAATTGTATGCTTCTATTGCAATATCAAAACTTTCAAAAGAACTTTTTACCACAATTTTGGTGCCTCAGTGTAATCTGAATTTAGGGTCGTTCAGCCTTGCCTTGAGGGAAATATGCAGCTTTTCTGGAATCCAAAGACCCTGGACCTATTTTTGCCTTGAGAACTCAGAGCCAAATGAATACTCATGTGTAATAACCAAAGTGCTTCCTCTGGGTCACTGTGACTTGCACTAGGTAGTCGAATATTCTGTTACCAACATCACCACGGAGACAAAGAAACCAGGGCTGTGGCTATATTCCATGCAAAAGGAAATGTAGACCGAAACGAGGGCAATGGGATGAAAATAAGGTGCTGGACAGAGAATATAGTGGTGGATTGGGGTTATGAGTGAGGGGAACAGTATGAATAAGGGAGGGTTTCCCACTGGGTTACAGGAATATAGAAATTATAAGAAGAGGAGAAGGAGATAGTTGAGAGGATAAAGAGAGACGTGGTGATTTGGGTTTGTGGCAGATTGAACTTTCTGGCTGTCTCTCCGTGTCTAGTTGGATATTCCTATAACAGGGGGCACAGATGGGGATCGAGAGCTTATGAGAATGAGGACTGGGAGTTACCCACATGTTTGAAGAGAAGGCGCCTACAAGAACACCGTTAGCGTAAAAGCCAATTCAATGTGGTGGAAGCAATAACAGAAGAATGACCATGAGGAATAATGAGAAGAGATGAGAGTACAGATGGAGAAGTTAATCAGAGAGAAAAATATATTTTTTTTTCTCTGAGAAGGAAGATGAAGCAAAAAATCCTGGCCACAGGGTTACCTTTGGACTGAAGGAAGAGGTGAAGAAGTTCCCATCAGGTAGCCTTGCCCTTCTCAGGAATTAGGAAATTATGTCATTTCTGAGCAAGATAGGACCAGAGGTAAATGAAAAGCTCAAAGAGAACAAAAAAAGGTTGGAAACACTTGATAAGCCAGTGGATTCAAGGTAGAAAGGAGGATTAAAAGGCTGGGGTGATCAGGAGAGGAGCCGAGTCCAATTAAGAAGGGTGTCCAGAAGGAAAAAAAAAGTCAGATCAATGGGAAAAGGTGGGTAGAATAATAACCACTTGTATGTTTTGCATTTATCTTCAAATATTTTGAGTAAAGTACAGAAAAATAATTCTCAGGTAACTACAATCTAAAAACCAATCTAAAGAATGGATCCTGTCATATTTCAAATCTTATTGAATAGCCTTTACACAAATCCCAAATGTATTATGACCTAGACATTTCACCTAGTAAAAGAAACAAGACCCTCAAACCAAACATGGACAAGAAAATAATTAGGTATTTTAAAAGTTCTGCTTAAATAAGATCATTTTCCCAGCTTTATTGATACATAATTGACATACTGCATTGTATAAGTTTAAGGTATACAACAGGTTGATTTGTTAAATTGCAAAATGATTACTACCACAGTGTTAGCTAACACCTGCATCATTCACATAATTACCATTTCTCTTCTGTGGTGAGAACATTGAAGATCTGCTCTCTTAACCACTCTCAAGTCCATAATATAGTAACATTATGCTACGTTTTAAAATCCCCAGAACTTATTCATCTTATAACTGGAAGTTTGTACTCTTTAACCAACATCTCCCCATTTCCTCCACCCCCAGCCTCTCATGACCATTATTCTAGTCTCTGTTTCTATGAATTCAGCTTTCATATATTCCACATATAAGTGATATCATATAGTACTTGTCTTTCTCTGACATTTTTCACTTACCATAATGCCTTCAAGGTCCATTCATGTTGTCACAGATAGCAGAATATCTTTTTTTATGTATCTTCTTTATTCATTTATCTATTGACAGACACTTAGATTGCTTCCACATCTTGACTATTATAAATAATGCTACAAGGATCAATTTTCATAAACAATATGAGGAAACTGATACATATATTGTGATGGTTAAGTTTATGTGTCAACTCGACTGAGCCACAGAATGCGCAGACATTTGGTCAAACATTGTGTCTGTGAGGGTGTTTATGTATAAGACTAGAGGCCCGGTGCACTAAATTAGTGCACAGGGGAGGGGGGCATCTCTCAACCTGATCTGCACCCTCTCCAATCTGGGACCCCTCAGGGGATGTCTGACTGCAGGATGGGGCCTAAACTGGCAGTCGGACAACCCTCTCGCAATCTGGGATTGCTGGCTCCTAACCACCTGCCTGCCTGCCGGCTTGATTGCTGCCTAACTGCTCCCCTGCTGGCCTCATGGCCCCCAACTTCCCTCCCCTGCTGGCCTGGTCACCCCTAACCACCTCTGCTTCAGCCCCCACTATCATGACTTTGTCTGGAAGGAAGTCGGACAGTCAGAAGATGTCAGGTATCCCGATCTAACTAGCATATTACCCTTTTATTAATATAGATTAACATTTAAATCAGTAAACTGGGTAAAACAGATTGCCCTCCCTAATGTAGGTGGGCCTCATCCAATCAGTTGAAGGCCTGAACAGAACAAAAGGGCTGACCTTCCAGCAAGTAAGAGGGAGCTCCTGCAGCCTGTATTTGACTTGGGACATCATTTTTTTTTTCCTGCTTTTGGACTCAAACTGAAGCATCAGCTCTTCCTGAATTTGGAGCCTGCTGGGCTTTATACTAGAAGTATATCATCCATTCTCCTGGGTCTCCAGTTTGCTGACTATAAATCTTGGGACTTGTCAGCCTCCATAATCACATGATCCAATTCCTCATAATAAACCTCTTTACATATATATTTAATAGTAGATTTTATACGTATATTCTAATGGTTCTGTTTCTCTAGAGAATCCTAACAAATATATATTTTATATTATATGTTTCTATAATATATAAAATAAACCACATTTTTAGTATCTCTAAAAAGTAATTTGGTCATCAGAATGTGATGTTATCTTTAAGTTTACTATGTACTTTTTCTTCCAAAAAAAACCAATCTTAAAAAGGGGAGGGGGGGGGACAAAAATTAATCATGAACCTGGAATTGATTTTTGTACTTCTTGTTTCTGCACAGTCCGTTTCGGCTCTGGTTGCACATACAGATTCCTGGTCAGCCCTAACACCAGGAATGAATGGATGCAGTTCTTATCAGCTTTCTCACCTGTAAAGAGATATTAAGTGTCCCAAGAAAATGCAATTCCGCAAAAGGAATTGGATCTGCCAGCAGGATATGTGAGGACTGAAAGTGAGTTTCCTCATGCCGACTTGGCAGGACAAATCATTCTGTGGGTGAATAATGACTCTCCTTCCTAAGCCAGATACATTAGGATACTGCCAGTTTTCCTCTCAAGGCATCATTTTACAATTTTCATGATACGAATATAGTCAATAATGTATTAATAACATTGCACAGTGACAGATGGTTACTAACTTATTGTGATGATCACTTCATAAGGTATATAAATGTACACCTAAAACTATATCATATGTCAACTATAATTTTTTAATTAATTAGTTAATGAATCTTTAAAAATAAATAGAAAAAATTCTAGAAACTACAGTATGTCTACTTTCAACACCTGAACTCTTAATTAGGTGTTGAACAAGGTGGTGTTTTGGCACCTGTTCATCATACATGTAGGCTCATTCCTGATAGAAGGAAGTCACAGCTCTGACTTAAGGATGAAAATAAGCAAAGGCAAACTCTCTTGAAATCACCAAACTCTCTTAGGAAATTGCCAAGATGGAAGGACTCTTAGCCTTTCAAATTCAGCTCCCAGGAGGAAGTCTATTTTGTTATTTCCTCTCTCTCTACCCCCTGTGCTCCCCCAGCAAGGATGAGTGAATCTCCCTTTTGCTACACCAGCACCCCATGTCTGCTTTCATTGTATGTATTCTCTTGGGAAAACCTAGACAATCAAAACTTCTGAGATGAAGCAAAGGCCTTTGCAACCCATCATCTGACAACTCCCAATCACAAGTCAGAAATAGAACTATTCCCTCCCATTGCACCCCTTGCCCTTTTAACATTCATGACCCATGGGTGCCCACCAGAGACTAGGTAAAGAGCTGCCTAGAAAAAAAATATATGACTATGGGGCATTGGTAATCCTGGGCCCAAAGGCTGTATACACTCTGATTTTAAAAATGGACCATTTTAGTTCCCAATGTATAAAGATCCGCATGTAAACAGCTTTAGATTCATATTGTAAAATCCTCAGGAACCATGCTCTGTTTCCACAGCTCTATTTTACATGCTTATTTTATGAGTCTCTTGATGGAAATCTAAACCTTGAATGATCTTTCACAAACCATTAATCTTTGAAATACAATTCAGGAAAGAGGCTGTGTAGCTATCAAGTGCTAGCATCCAGAATTGATGAAAAACAAAAAAGGCCTTGGGTTTTTAGAAGTGCCTGCAGGCTGAGACTGTAGAAATGAACTCCTCCTGTCACCATGGTAACACATACAGAGGTGGCACGTCCCCATGGGCTCATCCCCTGATTTCTCTGCAACTAGAGATCAGTTTCCCAGCAAAGAATAAAAAGGAAGAAATAAGGGAGGAAAGGAAGAAAAATTTAAAGGTATGTATTGTCCTTTAGAAGTCAAGACACAGCATAGAAACTCATGGTTCCCCTAATAGAATTTCCATATTTTTTTTCCTCTTTTCTGGATTCTCTTCCATTTAAAAAGGTCAATCACTCTTTCCACATTTGCTCAACCTTGGACTTTTTGTACTAATAACAGATTACAAATATCTATTTGTTGAGTGCATGGTGTTTACAGAGCACTTGGTAGGAGTATAAAAAATAGAGAAAATGCATTGTCCCAGGATTCAAGGTGAGTACAATCTAACTGAAAAATAAAATACACATTCTTGAACTCATTCAAGAATATTCTTGTGGTAGATAGTCTCTAAAGGTGGCTCCATCATTTCTTTCCCTTTCTGTATGCATGTAGGTCTACTCATCTAGAAGTAGAGACCATGTCCCCTCCCCTTCCAACTGGGCTAGCTCTGTGATTTGCTTTTGACCAATATGGTAGAAGTGATATTATTCTGGGACACCCAATCTCAAGCCTTAAGAGGGCAGGTAACTTTTGTTTTCTTTCTAAGAGAAGCCAGTCACCATGTAAAAAAATCCAACTGCTCTGAAACCATGTTATGAGGTAGCCCAAGCTAGCAAGAGCAAGAGCAAGAATGAGAGAAAAAGAGGGAGGGAGAGAGATGCCCTACGAGCTCCCAGCTTTCTCAGCCATCTCAAGTAATGCACCAGATTTGGGAGTAAAGAAGCC
Source organism: Myotis yumanensis (assembly GCF_028538775.1). NCBI lineage: Eukaryota > Metazoa > Chordata > Mammalia > Chiroptera > Vespertilionidae > Myotis > Myotis yumanensis. The sequence goes on along the minus strand of NW_027223759.1, from coordinate 25,090,488 downwards.
ATCTTAGACATTCTAGCCCAGCAGACTCAAAAGAAGAACCATCCTGAAGAACCCAGCCTAAATTGCAGAAATATGAGAAGTAAGACATTGTTATTGTTTGTTTTAAGCCATAAAGTTTTGGGGTAGGTTGTAAAGTAGAAATAGAAAATGGAAACAATTCCAAAGCAACACAGAAACCTGATAGTTGGCAATATATTTAAATATTGTAAATGAGAACCACTGGGATGCGATTTGCCACATACAAAGGGCTTAAAATGCCAGTCACTGGTCTAAGCAATATACATGTATTAATATATTTAAACTTCACAATAACCTATATGAAGGACATACCATTATTATCAACACTAGGGGCGTGGTGCATGAAAATTTGTGCATTCAGGGGGGTCCCTCAGCCCAGCCTGCACCTCTCGCAGTCCCAGACCCCTCGGGGGATGTCCACCTGCTGGCTTAGGCCTGCTCCCCAGGGCATCGAGCCTAAGCTGGCAGTCAGACATCCCTCTGGCAGCCAAGGAGCCCTTGGGGGATGTCCAACTATGCAGCTCAGTGGTGCATAAAGCACAGTTGGACATCCTTAGCGCTGCTGAGGAGGCAGGAGAGGCTCCCGCCACCACCACTGCACTCACAGCCATCAGCCCGGCTTGTGGCTAAGCGGAGCTCCCCCGTGGGAGGGCAATGACCACCAGGGGGCAGCTCCTGCATTGAGCATCTGCCCCCTATTGGTCAGTGCTCATCATAGCAACCGGTCGTTCTGTCTTTAGGGTCAATTTGCATATTGCCCTTTTATTATATAGGGTATGAGTTTTGTGAGAACACAATTGAACCTGTAATAAAGAGAATGGCTGCTGGTTCAGTGTTAGTCTGTAAGGGGAAGGCCCTGTCGGGGGAGGTGGTGGGGCAGACCAGCAGACCTACAGCTTTTATATGACATGAGCAAAAAATAAATGTACATGGTAAACCACTGAAATGTGGAGATTATTTATTATGCAGCATAATTTTTTCAAATTTGTACTAATTTTCTAGCAAACCCAATAGCAATTAACAAGCAAATTCCTTAAAACCACAGTGTCTCACCCTGTAAAAAGAGGAACTCCACCAATCATTTTTTAACATAATTCTTTATTGTTGAAGGTATTACATATGTCCCTTTTTTCCCCCAATGACCCCCTCCAGCCTGCCCCAGCCCCCCTACCCCACCCTAGGCCTTCAGCACCCTATTGTCTGTGCCCATCCACCAACCATTTTTAATGAGCAGTTGCAAGGCATCAACAAATCTGGGCAGCTCAGTGGTGCATAAAGCACAGAGATAAAGAAATCACACAATGGGGGACAGGAACTTTGAAAGGAATGCTGGCTGGGATAAGAAGAGCACTTGGGCCCAGCCAGAGTGCTGGTTCAACCTGTGAACCAGGAGGTCACGGTTCGATTCCCAGTCAGGACACATGCCCAGGTTGCAGGCTTAATCCCTAATGTGGGGCATGCAGGAGGCAGCCGATGAATGATTCTCTCTCATCACTGATGTTTCTATCTCTCTCTCCCTCTCCCTTCCTCTCTGAAATCAATAAAAACTAATGTTTTTTAAAAGTTTAAGAAAAACCTTCTTACTCAATTCTATATTATCTTTTGGACTGTTTTTTTTTTTGTTTTTTTTTTTTTCAAATACAGAGAGAAAAGTGCCTAAAATTTTTTACTCTCTGGACAGATAGGTAATATATTATTTTAAAAAAAAAAAAAAGAATTCTGTTCTTCCGCTCTGAACTCTTAGCCGCTGGACTTCAAAGGAAACATCACAAAGCTGTTTTGTGTTTTTCAGGCTCCTGATTTTATATATACGTCTCTTCATGTTGGATTTTCTTCCTCACATTTCATTGTCATCCCTGCCATAACCCTCCAATTACTTTTATTCACAAGAACTTTTAAATTAAGGCAAGTTTTAGACAGTTTGCATCAGCCCGGGGAGGGTAAAATGTAGGCCCGGCTTAGGTATACCTCAAGGCTTCCCCTTCCATCTGTAGGATGTGTGAACTCTAGTTGGCTCACAAGAACATAAAAAGGTCAAACGGTCTGGTGGTTAAGAGCATGGTATATGGAGTCAGACTGCCTGGGTTTAAACCCCAGCTCCCACACTTAACTGCTGTATACCTTCAGTGATTCCTTAACTTCTGTGGGTACTAGAGTCCTCATCTGTCAAGCAGAGTCAATAACAGTGCTTTCCTTCTAGGAAAGTTCTAATATTAAGTGAGCTAATGCATACAAAGCCCTCCAATAGTACTTGGAAAATTATAAGAGCTCAATGAATGTTTATTAGTAAAAATGGTTTTAAAATCCACTCCTGGAGATAGAACTAACAGGTTGGTCACCACTCGTGTAGATATGCCATTAACTTTTGGTTTGGGAGCCTTGAGGAAGTTGGCAGGATTTTGCCAAATGTATATCCAGTCTGGAACAACTGTGGGCTTCACTCTTGGTCACGATAAGAAGTTGAGGTTTGCTTTATCACCACCACCACCACCCATTCTCAAAAGAAAACAAGGAAAAGTGTTCCTATACTGATATTGAGCCCATTCAACAAATATTGATTTCTCACTATGTATCAGGCACAGTAAGCTGGAGGTGCTGCAAGGAAAATAGATACATGCTCATTGGGGAGACATCCAATAAATAAAATAAGCAAATTATTCTTAAAAATATACCTCACAAAGAATTACAGCTCCTAAGACCCTCCCATAACTCTGCATTACCGCTTGCCTTAGACTAAATTCATTCTCCTTTTCTATTGAACACATTGGCTGGCCTAACATGTATTGTTGCCATTGGTTACCATACATTTGAATCCTAAGGATCAAATTAGAAGTCAAAGATATCTGGTTTTAAAATACTTTTTTTTCTCTAGAACTACCTTGTCTTCTGAGTGCTTATAGAGTTGACATCCAGAGGCTTAGGGTCCTGGTTTGACCAGACCTAACCATGTAGTGTAACTATGGTCATATCATTAAGATAGTATAATGAGCCTTTCTGAGTTTTGCTTCTCTGAAATGATGGAATTGGCCAGCAACTGGTTCTCAAAGTGTGGTCCACACTCAGCGGCATCAGCTTTATCTTGGGACTTTTTAGAAATGCGAGTTCTCAGACCCTGCTCCAGAACTACTGAATCATAAATTTGGGAAGTGGGCCCCAGCAATGTGAGTTTTAACGAGCCCGTTAGTCTTTTCCTTAAAACAAACAAAAAGTAAAGGTCAACACAAGTCCCAAAAGAAAATCTTTATCCTTTCAGCCAGGCCTCCTGAAGTTTTGTAAGCAATACTCAATACTTTATAATCCCAGTCCCCCCACCCCCCGCAAAAAACTGATACAATTTAGTCTCTCTAAATTTGGGAGTTTAGAATATATTTTGTACTTAGCTCTTTTATTATCTCTTTGTGCTAAATGATAACTATGCTTGATGTTACTTTATAAGCTAATTTAGTGATGGTTCTTTCCAGTAAATTTCCTCATATCCTGATTACCTATTTTTCATGATTGGCTCCATATTAAAGTGCCTGCCTTCACAGAACCTCCTCCCCCCAGGGTCCTCTATCGTTTCACACAATATGAAACAAATAGCATGTATCCCCTCTCCATGGAAAATACAGCAGCTTCTAAAACACACCATGAGCTTAATTCAACAGTACAATACAATGGCCACCAACCACATGCGACCAATGAGGAGCAAGATGAGTTAGAGGGACTCCTGGCAGACACTGTTAGCCAGAATGCACAGGGAATCCAAATTGGACATATGTGAACAGTTGCAATTCCTCTTTTATTGTTTCTGAGTATTGAAAAAAAAATGACTTTTAAATTTTCTTAAAAATTTGATTCCCTTTCCACACTCCCAGCACTTGGATGTTAAATCTTTCTCTTTCCCAACACTGCTCCTGCTATCTAGTTCCAAGTCATCATATCTGGCCCATTGCTATATTCTTCTAAGTTGCCTTCTCTTTTTCCAATAAGGATTGGATATTGACCAATTGTGTTCAATGGGTGGAGGTGTATAGCATTTTAGGAAGGCATTTTAATATTTCAAATATTCTTTAGGGTGGTCCACAAAAAGTGGCCTGGTCGGCAACTAAGAGCAGATAGTGCCAAACTCTATTTCTTTCCCTTATAACTTTTCATTCTCAGAAGAGAGCTGAGTTTTCCAGGAATATTCAATTGGGATAACTTGGAAGTAAATCAGTCCAGCTACCCTGTTTGGAGGCAATACTTTTCAGTCATCTAGAAAAACATTTTTTTGTTGTTTGTAAAGTGGATAGAGTTTCAAAGTAAGAAGCCATTCATGAACAGCTATCTCATTAGCTACAAACATTTTTTAGTTGTTTGTTTACTTGTCCTTAAAAATAGTTTGGCAAGGAAGGAGCTAGCTCACTTTAGGACCTGAGGTTTATTGTGGGTAACATGATTTTATTTGCATAATCTTAATATTCTGCAGAGCTATCTGGCTCCCAAAGCAATAGAAAAATGAGGTGAGCTAAAACTAAACAGACTAGCAGTGACCAGAATCAGGGCTTGTGAATTTATTTATGAAAAGTGGCATCCAAGAAATTAATGAATTAGCTATCTCAGAATATGGTTAGCAGTGGTGATATTCAGGTCAACATCATGACCAATGAAACAGACTGACCTTCATCAAGAAATTGCTTTTTACAATAATGTATCTAAAAACTAGACTTGGGGTCAGACTAATTAGTACCAAAGGCCCTTCCATTCTTAATATTGTATTATTCCATAATGGTACATCTTTGTGGTAGAGCTAATTATCATCCAAATTGCCCTTGAAAATTTGTTGGCCTAAATGCTGGATGGTTTCCCAAAGTATAATCCCGAGGACCTATGTTGGGTCTGCCTCCTCAGTCAGGGTTTTGCTACAACTACAGATAATTACAGTTTTATTAGAAGTCTTAAATATTTATGAAATATGCCACTAAATCACAAGCAAGCAACAAGTATTGGAGCATGGCAAAACCACAAATTTGAAGAAAAACAAGGCATTTATTGAAGAACCATTGCTTGGCTTGTAAAGTCATTCATATGGCTCAGTACTGCTAGAGGATAATGGGAAAGATCTCATAAAACAGGGGGAAATTTTTTGAAAAGAATCAACTAATTGAAAATATCCAAGTGCAGGCAAACTCCCTGGAGAAAACAACTTATGTAATGTGATTTGTGGGGTTCTGGGAAAGGTCAACCATACCAAAAACAGTACCTACCCTAATTAGCCTTCCACAGGCCTCAAGTTCTCCCGTTACTCATATCTCCCTGATCTTACTCGGTAGGTTTACTCATTAGATTACATACCTATTAAAACTTTGAAACATTATCAATAATAACCACCTTAATATAAATTATGTTTTATTAGACTGGCTACTGACACATTCAGCAGAACTCTATGAGAGGAGAATACAAATAGGTTAATGTTGGAGTGGAGGAAGAATTAATCTCAGTATCCTCTGAAGGGTGGGAAGGATGGAGTACCACAGTGAAGATCCTGAGATCTTAAAATAATGAGAGAAATAAAGCAATTTAGGGATAGGAAAAAAGAAAAAATGTTTTAAAAACATTTGTAATTTGATATTGACAAATTATGTTCAATGGGTGGAGGTGCGGGGCACACTTCTAGATACTTTACATTTATTCTCTCATTTTATCCTCAAAATAACTTGTTGGTTAGATATTAATTCCATTATAACATTACTATAATAGCTGTATTATTTTATAGCTGATGAAACTCTCGGCTCAAGAGAGATGATAGATGTGTTCAAGTTTACAGAGCTAGCAAATGGTTGAATCTGGATGCATATTCATGTCTCTGTGACTCCAGAGCCTGGGCATGTTTCTCTCCACTATTAAGCTTCCTGGAATTCAGAGCCTTAGCTCTAAGTCTTATACTCCCCAGAGGGCCCAGAACTTTCCTACTTACTGTATAGGCCCTTGAAGAAAAGAGTAAATGGAAACACCAGAAGTCAAATTTACCTCCTTTCCAATTTTCCTTTAAGCCAATGGTTTTCAATTTTTTTCTTTTAACCATGGAACCTTGTTTTCAAAATTAGCATAGGCAAAACCCAGCTCACCCACCATGGAAGTCCGAAGGCCTATTCATTGAACCACATGGGTGCCATGTAAAAACTTCAAAGCCACTGCAGGAAAAATAGGAACCAGTGCTCCAAAAAAGGCCACTAAGCACATGAAAAGTTGCCAAAATCATTAATCATCAGGGAAACACATATTAAAACAATAATGTAAGATCACTACATACCTACCTAAAAAGCAAAAAAAAATTAATATTTTTTATTAATTTCAGAGAGGAAAGGAGAGGGAGAGAGAAATAGAAACATCAATGATGAGAGAGAATCATCAATCAGCTGCCTCCTGCATGCCCCACCCTGGGGATCAAGCCCATATCAAACCATCTAACCGTGACCTCCTGGTTCTACGGCTGAAGCTCAACCACTGAGCCACGTGGGCCGGACTGAAAAGCTAAAATTTAAAGTACTAAGCTAGCAAAGATGCAGGGCAACTGGAAACCTTAAACATTGCTAGTGGGAATACAAAATAATACAGCCATTTTAGAAAACAGTTTGGAATTTTTTTATAAAGTTACAACATATCACTATGACATATGACCCAGCAATTTCACTCCTAAGTACTTACCCAACAGAAATGAAAATATATGTTCACACCAAGACATAAATGAATGCTTGCAGCAGTTTCAGTCACAAGTGCCCAAAATTGGAAATAGCCCAAATGTTATGAACAGGTAAATGGGCAAATTATGGTATTGCATAGAAAGAAATAGTAATCAGCAATTAAAAGGAAAGAACTACTGATATACTCAACAATATGGATGAATCTCAAAAACATGCTGAGTGATAGAAGGCAAACACAGAGGAGTATACTGTAAGATTCTACTTATATGAAATTCTAGAAAAGGCAAGTCTAATCTATAGTGATTTAAAGAAGATTAATGGCTCAGTTTGGGGTGTGGAATGGAGAAGGGCTGTGAAAGTATCCAGGGTTTTTGGCTAAGAATTATATTCTATCTCTCAATTATGTGTTGGTTTCTTGGGTGCAGAAATTTTTCAAAACTCAGAGCACTTTACACTTACAAAATGTGTGCATTTTACTTCAATAAGGCTTACTTAAAAAAAATACATTACAGCCCTGACCGGTTTATCTCAGTGGATAGAGCATTGGCCTACGGACTGAAGGGTCCCGGGTTCGATTACAGTCAAGGGCATGTACCTTGGTTGCAGGCACATCCCCAGTAGGAGGTGTGGAGGAGGCAGCTGATTGATGTTTCTATCTCATCGATGTTTCTAACTCTCTATCCCTCTCCCTTCCTCTCTGTAAAAAATCAATAAAATATGTATTTTTTAAAAATACATTACAATTACCATACAACTCTTGCGGCATCACTGAGGTGACATTTGGTCCTTTCTCCTCATTGAATTTTTTATTCCTTCCAGTCTCTAACTCAGCTCTGCTCTCCTCTACAGCCCCATGAAGGCTAGCAGCTCCATCTGTCCTGCAAACTTCCAGCCGACTTCATTACAAAAATACCCCAGGACCAAAGCCAGAGCTAATGAGCATCTTAGACCACTTGGAAGAAGAAAGGCTATTTTTTGGCTCAAAATAATTGAGCTTCACTTCAAATCAGAATCTAAGCTATTATTTTTCTCTATACTGAATCCAAATCACTCAAATTCCTGAAATCCATCCATGGTTATTTTCTACCTGATGCCAAAATGTCCTGATGAAAAGTGAAACATGCAGCCAGTTGTGTGAATCCTTCGTCCTGAAATCTAAAAGCTCAGCTACTTGGCAGGACAGCAGAACAGCTGAACAGTCAACTGATGCTTCTGCTGTGGATTGCAAGGCTTAGACTTGTGCAGATAAGGTCTGCAAAAATCAAAATGCAAAATGCCAATGTCCCTCATTATTGACCAAGTGGGATCTAGAGAATTAAAATCATGGAAGTTTGGAGCATAAAGAATTCCTGTCCAACTGTTTACAAATAAAGAGATTGAAGCAACTCTGTTCATCCTTGATCAAATGCCATCTCCTCTGGAGACACTTTCTCCACAAGGCTGCTCTCTACTCTGGCTTCCACAGCAGACAGCCAGCACCTTACTCTAATGCTTACCCCAATTACATGCAACGTATTTGTTTATACATTTGTCTCCTCTGCTTATATTGCAAACTAACTAAATACAGGACCATAAGCTCTGTACACCCAAATCCTAGTACATAGAAGATACACAAAGAGTGATTACTGGCTGAACATGGGTTGAGAATCTGAATAAACTTGAACTTCAAATACATTCTTTCTCCATCCCCATGTTGAAATGGTGATAGGAAAATTCAATAGAAATTCTAGACTTACAATTAGTCCCAGGCACTAACACCTGAGCATCCTGAGGTTTCATGTTCTTTGGACAAAGAGAACTTTTACAAAGTAAACTGTAATAAGCCAGCACAGCTCCTGGTGTAATAGGAATATTATAATTTATGGAAATTAAAATAAAATAACAAGTATTTTCTGTAGCAATAGTAACACTATCTATTATGAGTGTTTATCACATATGAGGCCCTATTCTAAGAATTATATGTGTATTAACTCATCTAACTAATTGGAAAGCATCTATTTTATGCTTATCACTAAAAGTATGTGGAACTTGATTTTACAATTTGATTCTTGTCTCCTCCACAAATGAAAAACAAAGGTGATGGATGTTAACTACATTTGGTAATAATTTCACTATATATGTGTAAATCAAATCATTATGTTGTACACCTTAGACTTATGCAATGTTACATGTCAATTATATCTCCATAATACCAGGGAAGAAATAAATAAAGTTCACTGGTAAGCCAAAAAGTTTTTAAATGAAAAAAAAAGAAAAACAAAACAAATAATATTTTAAATAACAGTTTTCAAACTTTTCCTAACAATCTTTGTTTTCAGATTTCTTTTTTTTTAATTGTCACTGAGAATATGATTTTTTATTGATTTTTAGAGAGCTAAAGGGAGAGAGAGAGAGACATAGATCAGTTGCCTCCCTTATGTTCCCCAACCACCCTGACTGGGTATCAAACCCACAACCTCTTGGTATGGGATGATGCTCCAACCAACTGACCCACCTCACCAGGGCTGTTTTCAGGTTTCTTGCCCATAGCCTATCATGATGCTCCATTTTTAAAAATCAGACAGTTAAAAAACTGAAAATATTCTTTAGATGTCAAATCATTTTTTATCATGACATTGTGATTAACAGTGTTAGGGGCCAAAAACGTAAGAGTTACATTTTTTTCAATGACAGTGTGCACTCTAAAATCTAGAACTATGCCTAGAGTGAATTTATATGAGGCTAGTGTTCCCATATTTGAGCCCAAAATGTTTTCCTCACTGTGTTGTCTGTCACCATGGAGCTGGAGAAGATTTGGTAGATAAGACAGAATATGAACCTGACAAATGAATTCCAATCAGAATGACTGGAATGGAAATTTCCATAAAAAAGAAAAAAGAAAAACAAAGGAATTGGTTGACTCTTTCCATAAAAGCTAAATTCAATTGAACTTATTCAATAATAAACCCCTTGGCACACAAAATTAATGACATTTCTTTTTTTTAACAAAAATATGTTTCCAAGCATTTTAAAGGTACCATCTTATCATCATTGTTAGATACTTAATATATCCAACCCTAAAAAAAAAAAAGTGCCCCTTGTTTTTCTTTGAATCATTTAGAGCACAAGAACAAAACAGACTTGTACATAAGACTCAAAAATCAAGGTTTATTAAATTAATGAATAAATGAATTCCAACAACCTTTTCCCTTCTTTCAAGTCATTTTCACATCAACAATAAGTCTTAAGATAACTATTCTATGCAAATCAACAGCTACTAAATTTTTCTCCCAAAGACTCTCTCACTTTCTGTTCAAACCACTCCAGTCTCCAGGCGAGCATCTCAGAGCCTCCTCTCTCTTCCCTCCATGACCCACCTGGTTCTTGTCCCCTCAGGGCCCCAGTTGCTCCTCTTAACCATGGTCTTCATTCTCACCACAGGAAGACCATCCCAGAGAACCACAATCTCAATTCATGGCTTCATTTTCATTTCCTGTTTGTATTACAACAGTACTGCTCTTTCCCCCTTGAATGATGCTGAGAAGGCAGTTGAGATAATTTGGGGGGTGGTTTAGGATTTTAAAAGATTTCACAGCTTTCCCAACTGGATGTAAATTTTCAAACTCATGAAAAAAAAGTGCACTTTAGATGAAACCACATAAGAATTCTCTTAAAACAGAGAAAATTTTATATATATATATATAAAATTATATTTTACTATCATTTTTTGGAAAATAAGATTCATTAAGGTGGGAAAAAATGCCTGTGTTTGCATGGGGTAGATATGGGTTCAAATCCTAGCTACACTCTTTAATAGTAATTTGACTTTGGACGATTCCTGAAGCACATCTTTCTCATGTGAGATGAACATCAGAACCATTGTGAGGACTGAATGAGATTACATACTGAACGGGACTAGAGGCATGTAATGGTCATTTAGCAATGTTAATTGACTTAGCACATATAATTTAAGGTAAAAAAGAAGTGACCATTGAAACTATAAACCCTAAACTCTGTGACATCTCTGGTTGAGTTTTGGGGTTATGCCTCAAAAAGCAACTTTGTTTTATCCCTCAGTAATATGTTCTCATCACAACAGTAATCAAGACTATAAGAGCAAAATAAGTCAGGTGTAACAAGTCAAGAACCATATGATTTCATTCATCTGGAAAATAAAATTGGAAACAACAAATGAACAAAAAATAAAAACTCACAGACACAGACAACAAATAGGGTGGTTGCCAAAGGGAAAGGTAGGTGGAGGGAGGCATTAAAGGGTAAAGGAGGTCAAATATATGGTGACAGAAGGAGATTTGACCTTTGGTGGTGAACACAACCAATATACAGATGATGTATTATAGAACTGTACACTTAAACCTATATAACTTTATTAATCAACTAGAGGCCCAGTGCATAAAATTCGTGCACTTGCTGGGGGGGGGGGGGTGGTCCTCAGCTTGGCCTGTGCCCTCTTGCAGTCCAGGAGCCCTCAGGGAATGTCCAACTGACACGGAGAGCAGGCCTAAGCCAGCAGTCGGATATCCTTAGTGCTGCCGCAGAGGCAGGAGAGGCTCCTGCCACCACCACTGTGTTCGCCAGCCATAAGCCCGGCTTCTGGCTGAGCAGCGCTCCTGCTGTGGGAACACACTGACCACCAGGGGGCAGCTCCTGTGTTGAGCGTCTGCCTCTGGTGGTCAGTGCACGTCATAGCGACTGGTTGTTCCACTGTAGGGCTGAAATCGGCTCTTCGACATCCCCCAAGGGGTCCCTGATTGCGAGAGAGCACAGGCCCGGCTGAGGGACCCCACCAGTGCACAATTGGGGCCAGGGAGGGATGCAGGAGGTTGGCCAGCTGGGGAGGGACAGCAGGAGGGCTCCAGGATGTATCTGGCCCATCTCGCTCATTCCCAGTTGACACAGACCCCAGCTACTGGTCGGAGCATCTGTCCCCTGGTGGTCAATGCATATCATAGTGAGCTATTGAGCAGACTTAGCATATCATTAGCATATTACGCTTTGATTGATCGAATAGCCGACCGGACACTTAGCATATTAGGCTTTTATTATATAGGATGACTATCACCCCAACAGAATTAATTTTAAAAAAGGAAAACTCTATGGTGGGGTTTCTTAAATTATTTTTGATATATATACTTTTAAGTAAATTAAATTATGTATTATCTTTTTTTAAAAAAAGACTGGCTAATAAGCAATGTCTTTTACTTAGGGAGCAACATAGAAGGTTAGAATAGAAGTGCAAGATGGATTGCTTTCAGGACAAGAAACAATTACAACACAGAGAAATTACTCATCTATTTTATAGCAAAATGCAGGCATGTTACATTAATGGGAATTCAAGTGTGTGTGTGTGTGTGTGTGTGTGTGTGTGAGAGAGAGAGAGAGAGAGAGAGAGAGTGGGAGAGAGGATCCCCTTGTGCCCTTCTATTCAAACTCCTCCTTAGACTGTACTACCCAGGGACAGGGAGGCCACTGAGAAATCACAGAGTTTGCATTTTAAGAGCAAGTAAGAGGCTTTGAAGGATAATTTTGTCTTACACTCTGATTTTAGCACCTAATCCCTGAAGTAAAATCAAACCCCAATTCCTATTAAAAGTAGGGATTCAACTAGTAAATACAAACATTTGACATTTGCATGCCAGTTTTAGATTTTCCCCTGATTTTTGTCTTTATTTTAATAGTATCATTTGATTTATCTGAAAACCAAAATTACATTTTATTTTTAATTAAATTTATTGAGGTAACATTGGTTAATAACATTACATAAATTTTAAGTAAGTCTATGTACTCTATTGTCTTTTCACCATCCAAATTCTGGTTTCCTTGGTTACCATATAGTTGACCTCTTTACCCAATTCAGCCTCCTGTTCCCCCTTCCCTTCTGGTAACCACCATTCCTTTGTCTCATTTTATCTTTACAATAGAACTATGGTAATATGTCTTTAGCCTTCCAATTTTCTCAAAGTCCAAATGTCTAATCATTATAGAAACAAAATAATGCCATTCATTAAAGTACAAAGAGAGATCAAACTGGTTTGAATTCACCTGAAGTTCTTGGTGCAACATCATGTCTCTGGTCTTTAACATCTGCCCCTGGGTAGCCTAAAGCCATCCTCCTTTCCATTTATTTGTGTGTGATTTCGCAGGACGGTGTATGCCTGTTCATGGCCCAAGAAACAAGGGAGAATTTTTGACCAGTCAGTTATTTCTAATGTTGCATTTTATTACAGTGGAAAGCCACAATGTGACCGTGAACCTGTAGTACTACCCACCCCCCACAGAAACATGTGGGTTGTGGTTGTTTTTTTGTGGGGTTTGTTTGTTTTTTTGTTTTGTTTTGTTTTTTTTTGTGGGGTTTTTTGTTTGTATTTTTGCATTATCCCTTATAAAAGCACATAAAAAAAATTAAGGCATACTTTACTACCAAAGGGAGTGAACATAGGCTTGCATCCTGAACTAAGTAGCAATTCAGGGTAAATAAAAAAGAATGAGAGCTCTGAGTCGTTCTGACTCCTTGAATTAACCACACTATACTTTGCTTTTCACAGCCAAACTTCCCAAGTTAGTTGTTAAAGAGATGGCTTAGGCCGAAACCGGTTTGGCTCAGTGGATAGAGCGTCGGCCTGCGGACTGAAAGGTCCCAGGTTCGATTCCGGTCAAGGGCATGTACCTTGGTTGCGGGCACATCCCCAGTAGGGGGTGTGCAGGAGGCAGCTGGTCGATGTTTCTAACTCTCTATCCCTCTCCCTTCCTCTCTGTAAAAAGTCAATAAAATATATTTAAAAAAAAAAAAAAAGAGATGGCTCAGTAGTCTTTTGTACTTGTAATATCTTCACCCTGCCACTCTACATAGTCTGCAGTTCATAGAAAATAGAAACTAATCACATGTCATCAAAAGGAAACTTCTTCCTCTTGCATCTCCCTGATGGTTGACCTCCTCCTTCTGGAAAACCTGTGTGCTTGGCTCCTGTACTCGCTGCCATCAGGACTTTAGTTCTTGGACTGTTCCTATTCTTTCTGCCTTTCCTCTTCCAACCCCCAAGTCCCTGAAGGACTGCTCTTCGCCCTCCTCTAGTCCCACTTCTCCCTGGCTATTTCAGCCATAGTTAAGGTTTCAGGTCCGTGTATTCATGTGCATGGCTCCCAAATCTAGTCTCTAGCTCAAACTTCTCTCAAATGCTTCCATACCGATTTTCTAAGTGCTTTCTGGATATCATGTCAATGCCTCCAACTCAAAATGCATAATGCAATAAATCCTTCCCGGGATTTACTGCCCGTTTTTTGCACTTCCACTCTCTCAATTATGCAGACTCAATACTTTAGGGCAGTGGTCGGCAAACTGCGGCTCGAGAGCCACATGCGGCTCTTTGGCCCTTTGAGTGTGGCTCTTCCACAAAATACCGACTTCTGTGCATGGGCCACGAAGTTTCAATCGCACCGTACATGCGTACCAGCACGTGGTATTTTGTGGAAGAGCCACATTCAAGGGGCCAAAGAGCCGCATGTGGCTCGAGAGCCGCAGTTTGCCAACCACTGCTTTAGGGTCATATTTCCTCCCACCCTTTTCTTCAATCTCCATGGTTCACCTAGTTGTGAAATCTTGTCAATTTCCATTCCTCAGTATTTCCAGGTTTCATGTCTTCATTTCACCTGCTATTTCCTCAGTCCAGCCACTTCTCACCTGTTACCAAAATCCTACTTTCTTTACCTTCCTCCTCTATCTTCTTAAGTTCATCTTACAGAATGGGAAAAATTATAAGCACCATGATGACAGAAACTGGGTTTTTATCCTTGTACAACCAGTGTCTCGCACCCTCCATCTAAATATTAAATTTTTATTTATGAAAGCACAGTTCTGATCATTTTATCTTTTACTGTTCCAACACTTCTCTGGTCCTCAGTATGTTTTTAAGAAATATTTTTTAGGGTAAATAATAAACATGTTAATGGAATGAGATTACAGCGAGAGCCTGGTGACCTAAGGGAAGGAGGAAAGCTTGGGTTCTACTCATGGTTCTGAATCCTGCAAAATAAAAGTTGGGGACAGGTTTTGCAGGAAAGATAATGAGTTTCAGTTTTGATGTCAGAAATTACTTGAAGTGCTTATGGGACATCAGGTGGATATAGCTATAGGCGTAGGTGCTCATGAGAAAAGTCTAGGCTAGAGCTGAATTATTGGGACTTGGAGATACAAAGGCAGTCCAAAGGGCATTTAGGTGTATTGACTCCGAGGCCAGATTGCCAGCCAGGTTCAGTTCCCAGTTCTGCTGTTGACTAGCTGTGTAAACTACAGAAATAATATATGTGGTTCTGACTTCCAGAAGGTTTATAACCCTATGGGAAAAATTATAACTTCTGCTACAATTGAGGCATGAGGACAGTGTGATGGAAGTACAAAAAAGGAGAACATTTTAGAAAAGAAACAGAATCCCTCCATCCAAGCACCATGTCCAGTGCTTTGGCAAAAGTTCTGACTGAAAAAAGACAGATGAGAGAGAGACCGTTCCTTCCATATCAGGGCTAAGAGTATGAAAATAATGGCAAATTGGTTTCTGCATCATCTGAGACTTCAGTCTAGAGCTGTATCTCCAGCATTTACTTTCACTTTACCTGGCACCTAGGGACGTCAGTCCTGAAACCGTTCTGCCTGTGACTCTCTATGGCACTGGAGCTAAGCCAAAGCACGCAAACAAATAGAACTGAAAAGCAAAAGCCAGTAAGTTGCATGCAAGACAACTACATTCAACCCTGTTTGAATATTTCCTCCTCCTATTTATAGCTTCTTCCCTTTTATTAAAGTTTCCAGTGATGTCACATGGCACTGCTTTGGGGGAATGTGTTTACTTTTGCCCACTTGGATCCAACGCCCCACGAAGAGCAGTAAGTGCCAGGGTTTGACCAGGGAAAAAAGAAGCCACTTCCAAGCAGGGTTCATGGAGCCATAAATAGAGATAACACCAGTGATCTAATGCTGCTCAGAGAAGCCCAAGGTGAAAGGCTCAAGGGAGAAAACACTCTGGGAAGTTTGTTTTCATTAAACTTTGACAGAGCCCTCCACAACCATGTGCCCCTGGAGATCCTGATGCCTGGAGAACCTGAGTTGCAACCCCAGCTCTGCTCCTCTCCCACAATGACTTTGAACAAGTCACTTAGCTACTCTGAGCCTTAATTTCCACATCATTAAACAGAGGGGTTGGGTTAATGATCTAGTGGGCACCTTCCAACATTCCATGTCTCTCTAATGTAGCCATACTCTGTGTAAATCTGATGGTTGAGTTATGGTACAGGAGCAAAAATCCCAACTTCTCAATATTTACCATAACTTAGATTATGATTGCTTCATGCAAAGCCAGCTGCAGGTTTGGGTAACTCTCCAGAACAATTGCCTTCCACACAGTATTTCAGGCTGACACAGGCTGCGTCTATTATTTATACCACCTTTAACGTACGATCTCATTGGTGACATGCAGGTAGGGAGGGTGACTAGAGAGAGAATCATACACAGGCTTTTCACTGATTCAGCTTACATGTTACATACATCACTTCCACTCAGTTTACAACAACAACAATGAGTCCTATCCCTGCCTGACCCCTGGTGGTATGGAAGGACAGACAGGAGAACGGGTTGAGCAGTGGAAATGTCCATGTTTTCAGAAGGGGAGAAATACTGGAGATTGGTGAATATTAGAAATGTCTACACACAGCTGCCTTTCAATGACAAAGACCTTTTCTTTTCTTTTTCCAGCTGTTTCATAAACAGTTCTGACAATGTTTTGAGGTCCATAGAAAAGCTCTTCATAACTCCATTTTGACAGTGAGAAAACATGCCCAGAAACATTGAGCAACATATGCAATGTCACAGAATGTCTGGAATGGGTCTAGATTCCATGGCTTTGGCTCTCTGCTTCTTCAAGATGTAAAGAGATTCTAATATAAAGATCTTATATCAGAAGACCTGCACTGAAATCCTGACCATTCTTTTCATGGCAGCTTTCTCTTTGAGCCTCAACTTTCATACCCTACACTTACGGTATTAGAGTTTCCTTGGGTGAATTAAATAAGATAACCAAAGGGAAAGGGCCTATCACAGAGTAAAGCAAATATTAGGTAAACTATACATTTCGTTCAACTAACCACTTCATGGTGTCTTCAACTGTTCAAAGACCATATATTCTTAAGTTCTTTTAGAGCCAGAGGACCCTGTACACAGAAATATTTCACTAATGTTATAAATTAACCAGATATAGAGTTATTTTTATTGAAATTTATCTATTTGAAGACTAGGACCTCTTTGGAGTTAGGCAGGTGTTATATTTTTCCCAGCATCTATAAGTACCTAGAAGAAGGTAGAAGCTCAAAGCACGGAGTCGTGCCTGTCCAGCATGGTTCAGGGTTGTGCGTTGACCTATAAACCAGGAAGTCACGGGGTTCAATTCTTGGTCAGGGCACACGCCCAGGTTGCCAGCTCAATCCTCAGTGTGGGGCATGCAGGAGGCAGCTTATCAATGATACTGTCTCATCATTGATGTTTCTATCTATCTCTCTCTCCCTCTCCCTTCCTCTCTGAAATCAATATATATATATATATATATATATGGTTGTAAAGATTGGATGTAGTATGTGCTTATCATGTCATAAGTGCCTAATAAGTATTATGCATTGTGGTTGTTATTATTATTACTGGAGGCCCAGTGCACAAAAATTTGCGCACTTGGGGGGGAGGGGGGGTCCCTCAGCCCGGCCTGTGCCCTCTCGCAGTCTGGGACCCCTCAGTAGATAACAACCTGCTGGCTTAGGCCTGCTCCCAGGTGGCAGAGGGCAGGCCCAATCCCTAGGTGTCACACTCAGGGCAGGGCCAATGGAGAGCAGGGCCAATTGGGGAGTTGGGGCGCAGCCCCCTGTCATGCACAGAGCAGGGCAGATTGGGAGGTTGTGATGCCACCCCTAGTCATGCTCAGGGTAGGGCCGATTGGGGGGTTGGGGCACCGCTCCCTGTCACACTCAAGGCAGGGTCGATGGGGAGGTTGCGGCGCCACCCCCTGTCAAGCACATAGCAGGGCCGATCAGGGGGTTGGGGAGCTCCCCCCTGTCATGCACAAAGCAGGGCCCATCAGGGGGTTGGGGAGCTCCCCCCTGTCATGCACAAAGCAGGGCCCATCAGGGGTTTGGGTAGCTCCCCCCTGTCACTCACAGAGAAGGGCTGATAGGGGAGTTGGGGCACCACCCCCTGTCACACACAAAGCAGGGCAGATCAGGGGGTTGGGGCACCGCCACTGTCACACTCAGGGCAGGGCCGACAGGGAGGTTATGGCTCTACCCCATCACACACAGAGCAGGGTCCATGAGGGGGGGGGGGGTTGGGGCGCCTCACCCTGTCACACACAGAGCAGGGCCGATCAGGGGGTTGGGGTGCCGCACCCTGTCACACACAGAGCAGTAGGGCAATCAGGGGGTTGGGGAGCTCCCCCCCTATCAGGCACAGAGCAGGGCCCATTGGGGGGGGGGGTTGGGGCGCCTTCCCCTGTCACACACAGAGCAGGGCAGATAGGGAGGTTGTGGCTCCGCCCCCTGTCACACACAGAGCCGCAGGGAGATCAGGGGGTTTGGGTGCTGCCCCCTGTCATGCTGATCCCGGTGCTGGGAGGCATATTACCCTTTTACTATATAGGATAGAGGCCTGGTGCACGGGTGGGGGCCAGCTGGTTTGCCCTGAAGGGTGTCCTGGATCAGGGTGGGGGTCCCCACTGGGGTGCCTGGCCAGCCTGGATGAGGGGATGATGGCTGTTTGCAGCTGGTCACACCCCCTTCAGGGTGGGGGTCCCCACTGGGGTGCCTGTCCAGTCTGGGTGAGGGGCTGAGGGCTGTTTTCAGGCTGGCAGGTGACTGAAGCTCCCAACCGCTCCTTTTTTTCTTTTTTTTTATTCTGGGCCAGCTTTAGCTCTGAGGCTTGGCTCTAGCTCTTAGGCCTCAGCTGCTGAAAGCAGGTATCTGGTTTGTTTGGGTTCTATAATCGAAACACTGTTTCAACTCCAGCTCTGAGATCCCGGCTGGCTGAAAGCAGGTTTCTGGGGTTTTGTTTAGCTTCTATATTTGTAACAATGTTTCAAACTGCAATCTCAGAGGCTGGCAGCGGCAGGCGGGGAACATTGGAGTCCTCAGTCACTGAAGCAAGCAATCCTCATGTTCGTTTCAAGCTGCCTGGCTACCGGCTGCCATCTTGGCTGGCAGTTAATTTGCATATTGCCCTGATTAGCCAATGGGAAGGGTAGCAGAGTGACACCAATTTGCATGTTTCTCTTTTATTAGTGTAGATTTTTGTTGCTTTTGATAATAGAAAGAAGTGAGAGGGGAAACAAGTAAGGGACATTGGAAAAAGAATGTTATGGGCTGATATTTATGTCCCCCCAAATTCATATGTTGAAATCTATTCCCCGTGTGATGGTATTTGAAGATGGACCTTTGGAAGGTAATTAGGTCATGAAGGTGAAGCCTCATGAGTAGGATTAGTGCCCTTGTTAAAAGAAACCACAGAGCTAGTTTGCTCTTTCTGCCAGGTGAGAGCACAATGAGAAGACAGATGTCTACAAACTGGAAGTGGGTCCTCACCAGAACCCAGCCATGCTGGAACCCTGGCCTTGGACTTACAGCTTCTAGATCTGTGAGAAATAAACTTATGTTTATAAGCCACCCAGTATACAGTACTTTGCTATAGCAGCCAGAGCCAAGACAAGAGAGAACATGCCATGCACCATCTTTGAACAGGGGTAGAAAATCATTCAGGACAGGAAAGAGTATAGTTGCTGATGTGAAGAATTCTTTTATAGTGTTTCTTCTTGTTGTTGTTAATCCTTACCCAATGATATTTTTCCACTGATTTTTAGAGAGAGTGGAAGGGAGGGGGAAAGACAAAGAGAGAAACATCAATGTGAGAGAGACACCTCAATTGATTGCCTCCTGCATATGCCCTGACCATAGCCAGGGACCTGAAACCCAGATACATGCCCTTGACCAGGAATCAAATCTGGGACCCTTCAGTCCACAGGCTTACCTATCCACTGAGCCAAACCAGCTAAGGCCTTTTATAGTGTTTCTTAGCAACAAAGGAAAGGTAAGAAAATAAATTCCTAGAGCAGAGAGAACAAAAGCTTAGCCCTGTATTGCATGGGGCGGGAAGGTGCAAGGAGAAGAAAGAAGGGGTTGTCCAGGGCAAAAGGAGAGCAGTGTACTCCCTGGGTACCTCCTCCATGTCATGGGTGGAGGTGGCTGTGGGCTCAAAGCTCATTGCCTGAGTCAAGAAACAAATCCCAACTTCATCAAGTCTTTCTAATCCAATGCTGTGAGGCCATGGGCTCCTTCAAACAAGTGACCTTGGCTGGTTATCTCCATGGTAACAGCTCACATCCCAAACTGTTCCTTCCTGTGTGGACGGAAACACTTCAGAAACAGGAAAAAGCAGACGTGAACAGTGATTTCTCTCTCTTATGACCCTTCTCCTTTGGCAAGTCATGTCCTTTCCCTAAACATCACAGTCTCCTGAGGAAACCGTTCACAGAAAAAGAGGTTTCAGTGACTTTATTTGCAGACAGGTGCCCAGGACACATTTTACAAAGTAGAAGCATGAAGCTGCTTTTCTTTTAGGTTCAAGCAGAGCTCAATATCTCTCAATGTTTCACCATTCTTCTAATTAACAGGTCCCAGGAGAGGAAGCCCAGCATGTCCTCTCATTGTGAGCTACAGAGCAACACAATAGCAGAGTTAGTCTAGAAAGCTAGAAGAGCAGGACTGAGCCTCCACTGAACCCCCTTTACACCCTTCCCAAGGTCCAGTGCTTGCTGACCCACTCTCCTGGTCAGTCGGCTGATATGTCTCCCTCCAGCCCTATTGGCTGCCCCCTGACCTTGACCCATGATACTCCAGGTGATTTTCTCCAGCAGGGTACCCAGATTTGGGGTAAGGCAATTGAGCACATTTTGCTTGGTCTAAACCTGGAGTATCAATTGCATTGCAAAGCTCAATGTTCTGTCTGTTCCACAACATCTAGGATCAGAGCAGTGTTTTATAGGATGATAAATGACCCTTCTTCAGCTGAGCCCTGGAAGTGCATGCCTGACCGCAAAACCCTCCAATTGCAGTTCTCAAATGTACCACAGGATCTACTCTCCAACCAGAGTCACGAGCCAAGAGCACTCATTCCTTGGCCCAACTTCAGCCTTTCCTGGTAGTTTTGATCCCAGATTCTGTCCCTGAGAGTTTTCTCTGCAGCATCCCTGTCTGACTTTGACGTACAAAGGTGTAATTGGAACAGCATGGATGATCCATTTACCTCATCCCTAGCATTTAAGTGCTTTAAAATATGTTTCTAATATCCTAGGTACACGGAGCCAAATTCCCTTTTCTGTTTTTCACATGCATGAGTAAATCCACACAGATTAAACCCCTTGGGCCTTAGGTTCTGCTTAGAAGTTTTGTGTGTGTGTGCTTTTAAAGAAAACAAAGATGCCATTAAAACGACATAGTGTACTCTGCATATTTTTAGGACAATTAGAGTTTAGAATTCCCTCTTCTTCCGCCCGTGGTAATAAGGCTTTCCTTAACTATTTCCTTACCAAGAATGACATTAAACTGGGATAGAAGAGCTTTCTTGTCTTTTAAATTGGTCTTCTCATCTTACATTATCAAAGTACCAACTGATGGATGAAGATCCGTGAAGTGTTTTGGAAAGGATCCAGGCTCCCCTGTAACCTTCACCAGATAAATCCTTTAGGGAGACAGCTATTTGTGTACCTAATGGAAACATTTACTTGAAACAGAAAAGCCAAACTCACAGGACACCGAGAAACATAAAAGTAAGGATGTTCTGTATCCTCTTCTTGATTCAAAATGGGTCCCTGGCTTGGATCATTTTTCTTTAGCACCTCTGGCTGTGCAAATAAAGTAATAAAACCTGTGGGCCAGAGAGATGGCCGGACCAGGTGGGAAGAGCTTAGAACATCAGTCTTCGTGCAGAGGTGACTGGGAATAAAAGGAGGTGCCATCTAAATACCAGAGACTTTGTGCTCCAGTATTTTCCTAAGTGTGTGTTGCTGTCCATACAGGAACTCCCTGCTCATCAGTCTTTGCTGCTGCTTTCACATGTGGATAATATCTGCCAAGCCAACATTCAAAGCAAACGTGTCCTTGCAACCAAATTTGGAGCAACATCTTTATAGCAGTTGCACGTTCAAGTTCAAAGGCCCCCATGGCCATCAAATTTAAAGAGGAATTGATGTAAGACTATCTGCAACTTGTTTTTCATTCATTGCAAAGCATGTCACAAGATGGAAACGCCTAGCCCTGTTCAATCCATGATTCAGATAGAAATAAAATATGTCTTCGTGGGAGTCTAACTTGGAAAATGACCGGGATCCAGAGACAGCTGGGAGAATGTGCCTGGGATGTCTTAGGAACCAGGAATTACGTTGCAGAATCAAAGAAAGAACTCAGAACTTCCTCAGGGAAATGTGTTTGTTTATTTAAATTAAAAAATATAGTGAAAATGACAAACTGTTAAATACAGAAGACAATTTTATACAACTTAATAGAATAAGAAGGAAGTATATACATCACTATTTTAATAGGCGCAGCTAGATTTGCACCAAACTTCAGGATGAAGCAATGGAAAATGTGACCACGCACATGTCCGTTGCAGTAAAGTTTCAGAATTCAAGTGATTCCAGGCAAGGGGCCAACTTAACTTGGCTTCTTTCACCTTAAACAGCCCCCTTTGGAGTAAATCCACATTCTGAATTTTAAAGTGAACAGAGGCCCCTTTCCCCCCCTAAACATAAATTTCCTCTAGCACTGTGTTAAGGCGAGCTGATAAACCAGCTCCTACACTGTTAACCCTTCCATGGGAACAGTAGTTATTGCTGTCTCCAACCCAGGGAGAGTATGTTTCTTTTAATTTAAAAAAAAAAAGTTTTTTGTTTTTACTAGAATTAAATTTGACCTTTTGGTGTGTTTCTCTTCCTTCTCATATTCAAGGGCCCAGGGGGTCTGCTGCAAAGCTATCAACCACAGGAATAGCTGGAGATGTCAGCAAGCATTCCTGAGTGTTTCCTTTTGGGTTTCTCGTTCCCTCCGCTGGAGGGTTAACATTCCAGCACCCAGAGAACTTTGCAGAGTAAAATGTGGCGTCTGCCTCTTTGGTTCACTGCTGGGAAAAACGACAGCCTGGATGGGTGGGTGATTCGCCCTGAACTTCCCAGTTCCTTGTCTTCCTAGTCTCCAACTGCTCCTTTAAATAAGCAAATCCTTTTGCAGACTAACTGGCCAAGGGGCAAAGATCTGGTCCAAGCTTCCTCACACCAGGCCAGGCAGGATTTATCACAGAGTCTTAAAATCTAAAGACATCCTCCCAGCCCCCTGGGGATGCCGATCATCAGGAGTCTCATGCAGGCGGAAAGCCTCTTGATGACATGCCCAGGACCACACAGCAAACCGGTGTCAGGGCTCGGGAGGTCAGGGGACAGAACGTGGGCCCCAGCTTTGTGCGCTTTCTGCCTGAGTATGCCCTTCTAGGTCTCGGCTACGTGACGAAAGGCCGTATCACCGAGGCCCACCTTATGTCCTCTCCCAGCTCAGAAAATTAGGCTGAGAATTGAGCAGCAGTAGAGCTAAGGGTTGGCTTCATTCAACCCCATCAGTACCCTTTCTGGAAAGATCAGGAAGAGTCCCCTTCACGGCCATTAGGAGTGCAGGTTAGAGTCTGGAGAGCCCTTCCAACCGAAAAAACTTCATGCCAGCTGGATGGTCCCAGGTCAGAGTTCAAGGTTGTGGGTTACAGAGAGGGTCATGCCTTATAATCCCAGCCAACGTTAACAATTTTAAAGGTTGCCCCCTTTTTCCCCTTATGATATGCAAATGGGCCGAGGTCAGATCTCCAGCTTTCTCCCGTGGAAAGTCCTCCTTTAAAGGTCACCCTCCCAACCCAAAAGGCCAGAAGCACTGTCCCTGCTGAATGAATGCCACAGGTACACCCCAGAGGTACTTACAGCCAATCAGATCGAGAAGAACAAAGCTCTGGGCAAATCAATAAATCAAAACTAGTGTCCCAGCATGTCCTGGGCATTTGGCAGTCCTGGGAGTGGGCAGAGGCTGCTGGAGTTGCCCAGGGCATCCAGTGAGAAAACACGAGCAAGCACATGGACCTGCCAGATTCTGTCCAGGAACCCGAGCCCCAGGCCCCAAGTAAATGTGCACACTGCACGTCTTCAGGGCTTTGGCTGTGGCGGTTGGCACCACAGGCACGGCCCGGACTCCTGGCTGCCGCTGGCTCCGGCTGAGCCTGGGCCCCCATCGTCCCCACTCAGGGGCCTGCCGAGGGTCTCTTCAAAGAGGCAGCCTCACTGCAAAAGTGAAACCAGACACGAAAAGCGCCCTTCCTCTCTGCTGACGGGGCCACCTCCAGAAGCCCTGGGGGTGCTAGGAATTCTGATGGATGTTCTCTGAGGACCCCTCGCTGCTTTCGTTCAGGGGCGTCTCCGAGTTCTCCCCCAGCTCGTCGTCGGCCCCCTCCTCCTGGATGGTGAGGTGCACGTCGGGCGAGGAGGACTCGGAGCTCACGCTGTCCCCTTCCATGGAGCAGAGGGTGCAGGACAGCGCGGGCGCCACGCTCTCCTGTAGCATGTTCAGCATCACCGGCACCTGCACCGACCGCAGCCCCGACATCATGGGCAGGGGCTTCATGGCCTCGCCCCACAGCCTCTCCTCGTCTTTGTACAGCAGCAGGAGGCTGGCCTTCTTCTCCCGCCGCTTGGATTTCATGTAGCCCAGCATGATCCCAATCAAGAAAATGCCGTAGAAGGACATGACCACCAGGATGTAGAAGTATTCGTTCCCGTTGCTGCTGCCGCTGCCGCTGCTGGGGACATGGGACTCGAGGGGGGTGACGGGGAGCGCGGTGCTGGGGTGCGTGCTGTTCAGAGACTCCATCCTCAGCATTGAAGCGCTGTTCGCTCGGCCAGGGTCTGGGGAGAAACCTGCAGGTTAGCACTCTCCCACGGCCCGCGGGGCAGGAGCAGGGCAGCAGAGGTTTGTGGGACTGCAGCATCGAAAAGCTTTGCATGCATGAAGGCGCAGGGGAAAGTAAGTGGTCCCACCGAACAGCTCGCGGGGGCCGGAGTCCATGGGGGAGAAGGCAGGGAGGTGGGGGGACATAAGAAGGACTTTCATTTTTTAGTCTCTCCTTGTCCATCATATTTGCAATTCGTAGAGTGAGCGTCTAGAAAGCATCACTTTTACAATTTTACAAACCAAAGGGGGGGGGGGGGGGGGGAATATCAGTCTAAGACAAGGGAGCACAGACAAAATAGCTAACATTGTAACCACTGGGAACGTTTTTTTTTTAACTGAGCAGACAAGAGAACGTTTACATTTTGCTCCTCCAACTTAAAACTATTTTTAATTCAAAGCAAAGTT
The DNA here is from genome assembly GCF_028538775.1 of Myotis yumanensis. Taxonomy (NCBI): domain Eukaryota; kingdom Metazoa; phylum Chordata; class Mammalia; order Chiroptera; family Vespertilionidae; genus Myotis; species Myotis yumanensis. The sequence continues at coordinate 25,065,349 of NW_027223759.1, read as the reverse complement.
TCCTTAGGAACAAAACACAAATAAAAGGAAAGGAAAACTTCACCTACTAACGGGTAGAAATAGCCTTTCAAATGTGTCTGCAGCCCAGTAGCTTCACTAACTTACCAAAGGCTGGCAAATTCGTCCAAAGTCCTGAATTGCTAAGTGACCAAGTCCAAGAGCGTCCTCCTCGGCGGGCTGAGCCTCTGACAGCTCAGCTCCGCGGCTGCCCTGGGGATATATAGTCAAGAAATGCATCGTCACGTGTTCCGGGAGGGAAATTTACAACAGAGGTTGGTCTGGCAGAGAGAACAGTGAACTCCAAGCCCTGCAGCTCAGCTCACTGTCTGTGCAGCTGCGAAGAGAGCCTGGAGCCAGCGGATGGCTCCTTGCTCCCAGCCCCGAGCCAACGTGTTCAGGTGGCCACGAAAATGAGTCCGGAGAGGAGGGAAGAGTGCCCCCGAAGTCCACTCTCACTGACAATTAGCTCGTGTGTCAGCTCCCTCTCGGGGAAGAACCCCGTTACCATCTGCAGGCTTTCAGACACAAAGACCATCATCTGGATGAAAGGCAGTTGGAAGCAAGTGCAGGATTTCCTGTCAAGAAACTAGGGCTTAAGTCTCTGTTCTTCCAGTAACTAAGCAAATTTTTTAAATCTTCACTGAACCTTCCCGCACCTCCCATTCCTGGTGTGTAAAATGGTTGGACCTGGGGGGCTTCAACACACAGAATTATGTGGCCTGGCAGCTTAACCATGCTGAGGTTTAAGGCTGGCTGGTGCAGGTTAGCCCTTTAAAAACACAGAGAGCTTCGACCTGTCTTCCGCAGCAAGCTAGTTAATCTATTTTTTATAAGTTTATATATATGATGAGATTCTTTTCAATAGTCTGTGTGAAGTGGAAGCGGGTCACTGTGAAGAGACTGTGGTAGGATTCACTCCAGCTCTGCGGGCACAGCTGCTCTTGGCTGCCTCACACCAAGACCATTCACACATCTCTCTGCCGCTCCCACAGGTCACAGGGGGAGCAGGCATCCTTCTGGTGAGGAACTGAGCACAGTTTGAGCTTTGAAAACCTCTGTAGACCTGTGTGGAAAGGACCGCTGCGATCAAAATTGGAAAAGGAATTGAAGACTTTGATGTCAGTCCATCTGCTTCCCGGGATGTTTATTCTGAGAGCCTCTCATTTAAGTTGAAGTAAACTGAGAGGATGGCTCTGCCCCAGTTGCCTGTGGCCCATAAACTGCAGTCAGACGGTCTTGGGGAATCAGTTCTAGAAAAAGCTTCTCTCGTGGTTTGGCTGCTGTTACATGAAACTGAGTGGAAGCCTGGGATTTCTGGTGCTGCTATCTGAATCCACCTGGGTCAGCACCTGGCCCGAATGTTTTAGGGCACCTGTGCAAAGAGCGGGATGATGGGCGCATGCTGCTGAGGTCCCCACTGGTCCACTCGCCTATGGTTTGGGCTGTGCTCACCCTCAAATCCCCAGCTGACTCTGAGGTATCAATTGCTGACAACCCAACACTGAGACCATCCACACACTGCAACGTTGCTCACCAATAAAGACATCCTCACAGTTACATTAATATTTTTAAAACTCCACAGCTACCTTGGCAAAGGTAGACATGACCTTTCCAATCTGTATTCATCTTAAGTATCTGAGGACCTCCAGCTTCAGCTATGCATACAGTGGTTTGTCAAGGACAGTGGAAAAGAGAGACCTATGAGCAGGATGCCTATTGATCCCAATATTGTTGATTGTGTACCTGGGGACATATGAGATTCATAATCGCCCAGGGATGATCAAACACTGTAAATGGAAGCCTAGGGGAAGCAGAGAGAGGAGGTGGGGGGAGGGGTTACCAGAATTAAGGAGCAAGGAAGTGCAAAGCGTGGTGCCAGGAAGCCAAACAGAGGCTGAATTTTCAAAGATAAATCCCCTGAATTGAGCCAACAGTCCCAAGACAATAAAACCAAAACAAGACATGGATGAATCCAGCATGAACTCCACAGGACAAAGCACTTCAGAGACCTGGGAAGAACAAAATCCATTGCAGGTATCACGGAAGGAACGGCCCAAATGAAACTCACTGGCGTCCTGGATGGTGACCCTGCTTCCTCCCGGACTCCATGCTGACTCACCGACAGTTAAATGAAATGATGCAAGCACAGCACTTAGGGCCATATCTTGCCGTATGTGTATGTTCATCTGTGCTTTTTGTTGTCACTGTTGAAAGTGTCCTGTTGCTATCAAGGGGCTTCAGGTTGCTTCCTGATGGGCATGTGCCTGTGGCCAGATTTTTCATTGTTGTTCTTTCTTCTTTTGCCAAGAATGGAATTGAAGGTGTGGAGCTTGAAATGTCATAACGCATACCCCAATCTTCTCTCCAGCCCTCACTCATAACAGTATCATGAGAAGTATGGTAGGGAACAGTGGCCTAAAGAGTGAGGGAGGAGGATGAGGGCGCACAAGAATTATTAATTACATCTCTGTGCCACAGTTTCAGGAGACAACAGTGTTAAAGAAATAGTTGCATTTTACAAATACTTTCTCCTAGTCTGTGGCTTGCATTTTCATTTTCTTAACAGTGTCTTTTGAAGAGCAAATGTTTCTTTATGCTGTTCAAGTCCAATTTATCAAAAATTGCTATGGTTTATACTTTTGGTATCCTAAGAAATTTTTGTCTAACCCAAGCTCACAAAGATTTTGTCCTATTATTCTCCTAGAAATTTTATAGCTTCAGCTCATACAATTAGGTTTTTAATACATTTCAAGTTACTTTTGTATATGACGCAAGGCATGGGGTCAAGGTTCATTTATTTGTTGCATGTGGACATCCAATTGTTCCAGCACCTTTTGTTGAAAAGACTGTCCTTGTCTCATTGAATAATCTTGAAATATTTGCAAAATCAATTAACCACATATGTGCAGTTCTATTTCTGAGCTTGTTATTCTGTTCTGTGGACGTATCTGTCTATCTTTGCATCAGGGTCAGGCTTTTCAAAAGTCTATCTTGAACTGGCATTTTAAGGAAGTCTAAGATATGCTATAGTCCAGACCTAACTGGGTGTCTATTATGTAGCAAGAGGCTTTGCTTACTTCAGTATTGCGAGGCCAATATTATAACCATTCTATAGATAGAGAAACTGAAGGCCAAAGAGGCTAAGCAAATTGCTCAAAGCCAGGCTGTTTGTAGTAGAGTAAGGACTTGAGCTCAGGTCTATATAATTCCAGGCTCATTCTCTTTCCACCACCTTTTGTCCCACTCCGTGGGAACCAGCGAACTGGGAAGAAATAGGAAATAAAAAATGAGTATTTTTCCAACTTCCTTTGAGTCTTCACAAAACTATTTTTTTAAGTACATTCCTAAATGGCCAGTTACTCAAACATAAATGCAAATATGCAATTACAAATTGTTTCTTCTGAATTCATGCTATCTTAAATATTGGAGGCTGCACCAACCTTAGTATGTTCTAGAAGGCATCAGTGAAGTAGTAATACTTTTGTCCTATATTCATATTTTTCATAGTAAATCAATTCCCTTTTGTTTATATGCACAGCTGATTTCTGGTCCTGTTTTGATTTTATTTTTTCCCCCTACTTAATCCTGACGCACAACTTTCTCCAGGACTTTGAGTGTTTTAGTTTCCTGGTAATGTCATTTTCACCAGATGACCCGGATTCCCTGGCCACACATTTCTGAAATTATGTTAGCAGCTTCTGTGACTAAACAAAATCCATGCTGGGATAACAGCACACTGGCGAATCTCATCAGATTAAACATGAATCTGGAGTCCGCAGATCTGACCCAGCTACGTGACTGGCTGAGTTGCATAATCTCTCTGTGTTTCAGGCATGTCAAGAGTAGGATAATTAATTGTCTCAAGATACTCAGAATGTCCCATAATCCACGAGGTCATCCCTTCCCTGCAGAGATAGCAAGGAACAGAGCAAAACAAGACGTGGGAGAGCCAGGCTGCAGGGCTGGCAGAGGGTGTGAAATGTGCCCTCGATGCCCACCCCTGGCTTTGTTTTTCCCAGATACCCTTTCTGAAAAGTTGTGTCTGGGAACTCTTGCTGTGCCCATCCCTTCTGATAACCTGAGTCACCCTTCCTCGACTCATGCTTGCTAGCATTCCTAGCACTTGGACTAAAACAGGACTATGCATTTTACACTGTGTTACAAGACCCGCAGACCCTCCTATGACACCGGCCAGGTGGCTGTAGGCAGGTTCTGCTTGGGCATCATCCAAAATTGACTGGACTGGAAGGACCCAGAACTCCTGATATTTAAAGTGCCTGGTAAAGTTGCCATTAACTGACCTTTGTTATTTACTATTCAAACATTTTTTTCCACCTGATATTTATTTAACAAATACTTCTGTGATGCCTAACGTGTCTCGGGAACTGTTCAAAGCACTTTATAAATTTTATCTGATTTAATCTTTCTGAAAATCCTATGAGGTAGCCTCTATTATCATCCCTATTATGCAGGTAAGGAAACTGAGGTACAGAATGCTTGGAGTATCCCGCCCTAGATCACACAGCTAGTACATGGCTGAGCTGGCATTATCTGGGATTTTGATCCCAGAGTGTTTGTATCTAAGTACTACACCATGTGGTCTCTTCTAAGTATGAAATGTTTCTACACTGAATTATAATAGGGGGAGATGAGAGAGAGAGAGAGAGAGAGAGAGAGAGAGAGAGGGAGAGAGAAAGAGAGAGAGACTAAGTGACCCCTGCAGCCTGCAACCTGCTGGACATAGAGGACTGAGGTCACACCCACACCTGGAAAAATCTGAACGGTGAGAGACTGGGTCCAGCCCCAGCTCTCAAGAGAGGTTGCATAGGGAAGCCCATGCTCCCAGAGTTTGTCAGAAGAAAGTTTATTATTTATTACCCTACTCTTGACATTGAAGTGTTTGTTTCCAATAGGCCAGAAGTAGGCCACACAGGAGGGGAGGAGCACACAGCCCTGGGATACAGGGTAGTTCTCTTCCAGGATGGCATCTAGGGCTGAGCAAGGAGTGCTTTCCCCACAACCAAAGGAAGTCATGGCCCTGCCACCAATGGCTTCCAGTCTGCCCAAGGTCCAAGGGAGGTGGGGGCAAATGAAGGGGGAAGAGAGTGTGGCAGAAGCAGCTTCAACTCTAAATGAACTTGAGAAGCTTTGACCATCACGTTGGAATGGACATTTCAATTGCTGAACCTGGGCTGTTTGGGGATACTAGAGCAGCCATGGGATTTTTATCTCCTAAGAGTGACCAGAAAAGTCGTGGGATCTGCCATAAGATATCCACCACAGAGCAGGGGAGGAACCGGCCCTAGAGAATGAGTGTAAAGAAGTAGTGGGACTCGTTGTGAATGTTTGCTTTATGGTGACACCCTGCAAGTTCTGCGAATGGATCATAAGATTACATGGGCAAAGTGCTGGAACAGTACCTAGAATTAGCAAGTGTTCATTTATCTTAAATATTAAACAACATTAATGCAAAAAGTTAATATTCGGGGAGCTCCATGGCATTGCCTACCTAAAACTTGAGTTAGGGAACCATAAGTGGTGGTGCACTGATTTGTTCCTGGTGCCTAGAATGGTTTCTGGCCCTCAGGGGACCTTCGAGACATATTTGTTGAATGAATAACAGAAAGAATGCGCAACGTTCTTCACAGACTTTCTTATTTAATCTTTTCAACTGTCGAATGAGAGCTATGAGCAGAATTTTATAAATGTGGAGATTAGGGACTGAGTGAATAACTCATCCTGCTCACACAGCAGGACAGAGCCGACCAGGACCGACAGTCCTGCCTCCTACTGAAACCCCGCCAGACACGTACTCCATTCCTGGGATGCACACTTCTCAATGCTGGTCCCTTCCTCTGCTCCCTGCTATTCAAGGGGTCAGAACCAGCTTTGGAACCCCAAGGGGAAAGAGTGCTAATGTAGGACAAAGCTGATTCTCTTTTTTAAAAAAAAGTTTTGAAGTCCTTAAAAGATTTTCTTAAACCTTCTAAGTACCAGGTTACCATATTAGGACACAGAACCCAATAAGAACAAGAGATGGACAATAATTAATAATATGGTTTTGTATATTTGAAAGTTATTGAGAGTAGATCTTAAGCATTCTCAGCACAAAAAACTGCTAGCTCGGTTAACTATGTGAGGTGGGATGTGTTTATTATTTTGCTCTTGATAATCACTCTACAATGTACATGTATATCAAGTCATCATGTTGTATGCTTTAAATATATACAATTATATCTGTCAATTATTCCTCAATAAAGTGTAAAAAACTAAGAGACAGAGCTAGAGTCTAAAGCACAGAGCATACCAGGGCCAACAGGCCATGAAGAGTGTATTTTGCCACATTGTATAAGCATGCAGGGTCAGGCCAGCTGGGCAGGAAGATGGGCATCTCATAAGGATACCTTGCCCATTGACATCATTCAGGCAGGATTGGCCTATAGTGTCAGTCACAACTGGAACCCAAAGATACCAAAGCCAGCTCTTCATGCAAATAGTGGAATGCCTCGTCCCACAAGTAGCCAAGGACAAAGAAAGCCCTGACCCTGGAAGGTTGAATCTAACTTATGCCAGAACCACAATGTTTTAAATTTTATACTTTTATAGTAAGTTTTGAAATCAGGAAGTGTGACTTCTTTTCTAAAATTGAGGGAAGGCAAGGGTGGTGGGGGGTAGGGAGAGGGGACAAGATTAACCAAAGAGCTCTAACTGGTTTGGCTCAATGGATAGAGCATTGGCCTGCGGACTCAAGGGTCCCAGGTTCGGTTCTGGTCAAGGGCATGTACCTTGGTTGAGGGCACACACCCAGTAGTGAGTGTTCAGGAAGCAGCCGATCGATGTTTCTCTCTCATCGATGTTTCTAACTCTCTATCCCTCTCCCTTCCTCTCTGTAAAAATCAATAAAATATATTTTAAAAAATAAAAAGATTAACCAAAGAATTTATATGCATAAACTCTGGACACAGACAAAGTGTGGTGAAGGCCTAGGGTAGGGGGGAGTGTGGGCTGAAGGGTCAATGGGGGTTGGGGGCATCTGTAATACTTTCAACAATAAAAATAAATTTTAAAAACAAATAAATTTTAAAAATAAATAAAATTGTTTTTTGACTATTCTGGATTCCTTGTAATTTCATATAGGTTTAGGATCAGCTTGTCTATTTCTGGAAAAGAAAAGAGTTAAAATTGTGATAGGATTGTATTGAATCTGTCAATCAATTTGGGGAGTGTTGCAAACTTAATAATATCAAGTCTTCCAATCCATAAACACAGGATGACTTTTCATTTATTTAGATCTTTGATTTCTTACAACAACGTTTTGTAGTTTTCAGTGTACAAACCTTGTACTTTATTTGGGAAATTTACTAGTACTATTCAGTATTTTATCATTTTTGATGTCATGGTAAATGAAATTGTTTTTCTCATTCTATTTTCAGATTGTTCATTGCTAATGTGTAGAAATGCAATTGATTTTATATATTGTTCTTGTATCTTGCAACCATGTTAAGTTTATTAGTTCTAACAGGTGTTTTTTTGTGTGTGCATCCTTAAAATTTTCCATACATAAGGTTATTTCAAATAAAGATATATTTATTTCTTCCTTTTCAATCTGGGTGATTTTAATTTTCTTTGTCTAAATGTTTGTTTTATGACTTTTCTACACTAATTCTGCACCACCTGTATTCTATGTCACATGTGGCCACTGAGATCTCTTCTCAGTTTGATCATTAGCTAATGACTGGACAGAGGTTTCTTTTACTTAAACCAGCGGTCCTCAACCTGTGGGTCGCGACCCCTTTGGGGGTCGAACGATCCTTTCACAGGGGTCACCTAAGACCATCGGAAAAAACATATATAATTACATATTGTTTCTGTGATTAATCACTATGCTTTAATTATGTTCAATTTGTAACAATGAAATTGGGGGTTACCACAACATGAGGAACTGTATTAAAGGGTCGCAGTATTAGGAAGGTTGAGAACTACTAACTTAAACTCATAGAACCAATCATTTTCCTAGTCTTTCATGGGTTTCTGTGTGCATGTTAGGGGACATTTTCAACATTCAGACAGTTTACAGCTCTGCCTTAGCCTTCAGTTTCCACTTTCATGGAGCCTCAACCCAAAGGTGACAATTTAGGTCTATTCAGGTCTTTCCTGAGCAGACCCCTCCCCTTACCCCCATGTATGTGGGACTTGCTAAATTCCTAGAAATATGTCAGAGCTTTACAAAGCCCCAGTGCATATCACATCCCTCATTTTTTTTTCTTTTAAGTTTTTACTGTTGCTTTCCTTGTAAGTTTCTTATTTGTCCAACTCTAATCCACTGCCTTGGGCAATTGCAAAGTTAATCAATTGCTCCTAATTGTTTCAACAAGTGCTCCTGGGTAAAAGGCTTTTCTCACTGGACAAGCTCTGAGTCAAGCAAAGAAAGCCAGTCTTGCCAACATGTCTCCCAGGGCACAAGCAGGAAGGTAAAATAATGACAATTCTCTGCTAATGAGGCTTTAAAGCAGCTCCCACCCTACTCTGCTCCCTCTGGTGGCTGCCAGACTGCTAGATTTCAGTGTCATTTCATTTTCAGGTTGTTAATTTTCAAGGCTACTGCTGAGCTGAAGGGAAGGATGGAAATAGAGCAACTTAAAACACCTTAAAGCTTGCTGTACATGCTGAGATTTTGGACATTTTTCTTGCATAAACACTTCCCAGATTGCTGTAAGCCTTTGGTTAATTTCCTGAGTTCTGAAAAAGTTGATTCTGACCACTTTTGCCAGTTTTCTTGTTGTTTTTGTGGAGGAGAGAATTTTCAAAGGTTCTTACTCTGCCGTTTTCACTGACATCACTTCTGCCTAGCATGTCATATGCATTATAGCATTGTGTTCAGAGCTTGGGCTCTAGTAGCCACTGCCTGGGTTTAAATCCCAACTCTATCAGTTACTAGTTTGTCACCTTGATCTAGTGTCTCAACTTCTCTGTGCCTTAGCTGCCTTTTCTAAGAAGTAGAGACACAATGATAGTATCTTCTCCATGGGATTGTCATAAGGATTAAGAGTGAATACCTGGTTTGGCTCAGTGGATAAAGCATCGGCCTGCGGACCAAAGGGTCCTGGGTTTGATTTCAGTGAACGGCACATACCTCAGTTGCAGGCTCCTCCCCAGTCCGGGCCCTGGTCAAGGCTCATGCAAGAGGTAACCAACTGATGTGTTTCTCTCACATTGTTGTTTTTCTCTGTCTTTCCCTCTCTTCCACTCTCCCTAAAAAATCAATGGGAAAATATCCTAGGGTGAGGATTTTTTAAAAAGAAGAAGAAAAGTGAATACCTGAAGAAAACCTAGTGTGCTGCTTAGCATGTAGTAACTACTCAATAAACATTGGTGTTCTTGGTACTGCTATTGCTATTATTGTTATTATCTCATTCCTCTAAACATTGCTGGAGAAGGTGCTGTTAATTCTCTCTATCTGACAAATGAAGAAAGGGAAGCAGAGAGAGGTTCAGGAACTTGCCAGGGGTCACATAGTTGTAGTCCTGACTGGGCTGCTACACACCAACATGCCAGGTGATCCCCAAGTTTACATCTTCATATGCCCCTCACCACCCATAAGAGAAGTCAAGGCCTGAAGACAAATATAACAAAGACTGAGCTCTGAGTCTGTAAACACTGATCCCCTGAGCCTGGAGGCTCCCACTGCACCTCCCCATCTCAGTACAACCAACAGAGAAGCAAGAGAGAGACAGGCTATGCATACAGGTGGCACAAAGTAAGACTAAAGGGATCTAACAAAGCGAAAAGTACAAATGGAGAAATGGCTCGAGGGAATAAAAATCAGTGAGATGAAGCATGTCGTTTTCTCCATTTCTTGATTTTTCACCCCTACCTACCATTGAGAGGAAGAAGATTCTTCATCCGTTCCAATTTATATTTATACTTTATATCACCTACTTTCTAGAATCTGGTGGCATCCAGAGACATGGCCAGCAACTCTGAACTTCTCTCCTTGCCTTAGTAAGCACTTAACTAGTAGGTACAAAACCCTTGCAGGCCAATTCCCAGCTGTTGCCTCCTCTGCCACCTGCCTTAAGCAATTTCATTTAACAAACAAATATTGAGCACCATCTTTGGGCAAGGGACACCGTGCCCCTCCTCACTCACCCCCCAGAGGGGTTTCTTGTTGGTGGAGGAGAGTCCAAAGGTAAGGATCCATTTCCAGCTCCAAGAAGCCAAGAGTTAAGTATGAAAATAAAGGAAGGCTCAAGCAACAGAGAGCCATTAGCTCCAGGGGCCACCACTCACCTTCTTCCCAAGTGCTTTGCTATGGATGACTTATGGTTCTAAAGATGGGTATCTAAGTACCATATTTCATGAAGCAGAATGTGATACATGTCCACCAGGCTGTAGACTCCTGACTATGAGGATGACATCCTATTCATATTTGTTTCTCCCATAGAACCCAGCCCAGGTCTCAACTACTAGTGTGTGTGTGTATATATATATATATATATATATATATATATATATATATATTACATATTATATATTTATTGACCTAATCCATTATTTAGCATTTGACACCTTTCTGGACAAAGAGCTTCCTCCCAGAATGGCTAGAATTGTCAGAAAGTTCTTGTATCTGCCTTAAATTGCACCCCTGTAACCTCTGACCTTCAGTCTTACCTTTCCTCTTGTGACTATCATAATTATAGAATATTCTCCTCCATCTCCAACATGACAGCCACCAAATATTTGAAGTCTTCATTCATCTGTCCCCTCAAAACTCTTCTTTTTCTTCTTAAATATACTCATAGTCTGAAAGGGGCCATAATCTTGACTCAGTAACTAGACACTGGGGTCAGGGGAGGAAATCTTGAGTTCAAAGACAATGAATGGCTTGGATTGGTTTGAGGTTTGGATGAGATCCAGTGGGATGATTCTATGATTCATTCTCAGGGAAGAAAGACACAAGTTCCTGGAATGCTCAGGGAAAAGAGTGGACTTTGGTCACTCCCTCAAGGGCAGCCAAGGAGGGACATTCTGTAACTGGACACAGCAGCTGGTGATGCTTTCGCCCACCAAGCAGTTGAGTGTAGGTTTTCTGCAGACTATTACTACCTTCCTGGAGAACTAACAGGAGCATGTGTTTTATTCAACCGACAGAAGAGATATCAGAGATCATCTCATACAGCCCTTTCCATTTATAGACAAGATACCTGCAGTTCAAAGAGAAGAAATGAAGTAAAGAGTCACCTAAATGTATCTTCACAGATAAAAATTTCCAGTATCATTAACTGGGCTCAGGTCTGGTCCTCTGCCATTACAATTTTAAGCAAAAACAGAGGTGCTCTCCCTTCACCTTGTCAACAGTTGTGCATCATGAATCTTTCTCCTGTTTTAACTCACACGAGTTGACATTTCGCCACCAAAGTCTAATTGCTTTTCTGCATTTACAAACCCAGAGTCCTCAGTTGAAGCAAGGTGGGAAGGCCTTTTTTGACGTAGGGCTACTTTTCTGGTGCCAGATGGAATGATGAACTGCATTGGCCCAACAGCTCAGGATCAAATGCCATTCTGCACAGTGACTCAGGAGGGAACCTCACCATCGGTACCTTTGCAAATATGTGCCTTTTTAAAAAATATATTTTTTTATTGATTTCAGAGAGGAAGGGAGAGGGAGAGAGAGATAGAAACATCAATGATGAGAGAGAATCATTGATCAGCTGCCTTCTGCACACCCCCTACTAGGGATCGAGCCCGCAACCCAAGCATGTGCCCTTGACCGGAATTGAACTCAGGACACTTCAGTCCGCAGGCTGATGCTCTATCCACTGAGCCAAACCAGCTAGGGCAATATGTGCCTTTTTAAAAAACCAACAATGACATGAAGTAGAGGGAGAGAAAATTCATTCTTAGAAAAATTAGATCTGAAACTGATCAAATAATAATTTTTAAAATTCATATTTGTGGAAACTTAGTAGGCTTATTCTTATTTGAAAATTGCCTGTGTAGATTGTTTAGGATTAAAACATTAAGATGCATGCCATTTAACCATCTGCTTCGTGTTTGCTCGTAGCATTGAAATTGTGGTTAAATGATACATACTTTACATTTAAATGTTTGGAAACACGGCCAAGACTCATTTTTTTATAAAGCAAACATTTAGCTCACCATTTCCTCTGAGCAATTTTCAGAACACGTTTGTCTATGCCTGTCTTGAAGGACCATGATTAATTCAAAGATAGATATGCTTATTTCAATGCTTTCAATAACATAAGAAATGAAACTCATATTGCCTGAATATAGGTTTTAGGGTTACCTAATCCAATAACTTCATTCAATAGAAAATCTCCGAGGCACAGCTATAGGAATTCCTTGGATCTACGCAAGAAACTGACCTTTGCTTGGGCACATTCTCCTGCACTGCTCAAAAAGACGAGTTTTTGCCCAAAGTAATACCAGGTTGGATGAATAGGACATTTCTACAAGCCTCAGCATGTGCCATTTCCTTAGGCATTTTCTTTCTTTGATTAAGGTCGAAAAATGCCATCAACTTGACTATTTGAGACTTAAGTATCAAAATGTTATGCTTAGTTGGTAATCATCCAACATCCTTTAGCTTTTTGTTGCCAGTTGTGGCCAAGATAACTAGCTGTCCTCCGAAACTTGTGCCCTCTTCCCATTGTATAGATTTTGTTGGGAAAGGGCTGCCAACCAGGATGATATTCTCTGTTTTACACTTGGGAGGGTTGGTTCTCATCAATGGAGCATGAACAAAAGTGGTGAATGTCACAGCTAGATAGATGGGGAAGAAGCCAGTGCGCCTATCCACAGGTGAAAGGGGGCTGGATCCTTGAAACACTGCATGGAAAGGAGGATGCCAAACCCACTTTTAACTTGATGGGAGTGAGCAATAACTTTTGTTGTGTTAAGCCACTGAGGTTTAGGGGTTCAGCTGTTATAGAAGCTTGCACTATCACTAACACATAAATCAAATGAGAAGCATCTCAAAAACATAAAAATATATCCCAACCCAGTAAATTGCACAGACACCCCATCTGCATGCTCTGCTGATTAAGTGATGAGACTGCAGATCCCAAGGCTATGACATCAGTGCCCTTGCCTAAGAAACAGCAATGATCCAACTCAGGCCAGTCCCAGGAAAATCCACAGTAGCCACTATGGAGGATTCTGCCGAGTTGCCCAAGATATAGCAGCCCAATTGTGTCAGCATAACAACCCCAACATGATTTCTACCCTTTCTTAAGTGGCATTGAAAAATTGCAAAGAATATTAAGATACACAAATCATTCTGTTTTAAATTTCTACAAGTCCCTTAAACCCTCTGTTCTACTCCACTCAATAATGAGAAGCTTAGCTAAAAATGCCTTTTACAAAAAGGTCCCCCAGTTTTTTATGACTGGACTTTTTATTTGGTTTCATCAACTTAGTCAAAAAGGTCACAATTAGCCCTAACTGGTTTGGCTCAGCGGATAGAGCGTCGGCCTGCAGACTCAAGGGTCCCAGGTTTGATTCCAATCAAGGGCATATATCTTGGTGCGGGCACATCCCCAGTGGGGAGTGTTCAGGAGGCAGTTGATCGATGTTTCTAACTCTATCTCTCTCCCTTCCTCTCTGTAAAAAAATCAATAAAATATATTAAAAATATATTTTAAAAAAAAAACAGTCACAATTAAAATCAGAAAGGGAAAGGTAAAAAAGACATTGAATTCATTTGGCACTTGACCCACTGAGGAAATGGCTACTGTAAATACACCCCTAGTTTAAAGCCCTCTGTTTGCTCAGCTGTGCTTATTTAAATTAAATATTGGCCTTAACACAGTCCAATATTGACTGTTCAACCCCCATCTGCTCACCTGAACTTGGGGTTCTTAGTTGCAGAGAAGCAGCACCAATGAATTAAACGTTTATGATGTTTTTATTTGCATTTAAATTCAGGTGAATCACCAAAAGTTTGTTCCAATAGTTCCACAGACACTAGCCAGACTAGCCTTAGAGACCTGAAACCTCAACCTGCCTTGAAGCAAAGCCCTGAGCTTTAGCACTGGAGCCTATATGTCTAAAGAAAACCCAATTAAAGCAAGTAGGCAAATTCTGAGCTGCTGCAATTAAAGCAGAGCTGGTGGTACCAGAGCCCCTTTACCACTGCCCCCCTTTCTCTATGATGCCCCGTAGGGCTCCTTTGCCAGCCCTTGATCATATTCTGAAAACTATCCATCTAGTCCAGTGGTTCTCAACCTTCCTAATGCTGCGACCCTTTAATACAGTTCCTCATGTTGTGGTGACTCCCAACCATAAAATTACTTTCGTTGCTACTTCATAACTGTAATTTTGCTACTGTGATGAATCGTAATGTAAATATCTGATATGCAGGATGTATTTTCATTGTTCTCGACCCACAGGTTGAGAACCGCTGATCTAGTCAATCCTTTTCGTTACCAAGAAAGAAACTGAGGCACAGTGACATGCCCATATCCATTGAGCAAGTTAGTGGCTGGGCCAGGACTGGAAACTCTCCAGACTCTCAGCCCCGTGCTCTTGCCAGACAGTGGGTTGCTGCTGCCAGTGTTTCTTCTCTAGATGTGTTCATTCATCATTTTTTAGAAAACCGAAACTCCCATGACCACCCAACCTCCTACTCAGCTTGGTTGTAACTGAACTCTGGGTGAGAAAGAGATCATTGCACAGGACTACCCTTTGGAAAGGAAATGCATGGTAGCTGACGCAGGAAAGTGCTCTCCTAGAAGACATGATGCATCATCCATCACTAGGGTATTGGTTCATTCTGCTTTCTAGGCTGACTGTTAAGAGTGGGCCACGTTATGTATTTATGACCTTTGGCGCCTTGCAGGATTCAGTTGGGTGCTCAGGGTCTACTTGTGAACCAGGACTGTCCTTCTGTGTCACTTTACTGTATTGAGGAGAATGATGACTTGCCTGTTACCCTTCGCTGTGTCAGACCTGGGCAGCTTGCAGCAAAATCACTGGAGGAGACTTGAAATTCCAGTGCTGATGCTGGGGGCTAAGACCAACAAGTAGTTAGCAGAATTATGTGAGAAGTCCCTGGAAGGCTAATGGACTTTAATATTCAGCAAGGGCTGAAAATCAGCATAATATTGCTGTTGGCTGAATGGCTGAAGACAATCCCCTAACCTGATAATCCTTTTATTGTTTACCAAACTTTACCATTCATATGCCTGTTTGCTCTGCTAAAGGGTAAATGTGTATTCAAGTAAATAAAAAGCTGATGGGTCCAGGGTTTCAGAGAGCCTCTCTGCTAGAGAGTAAGGTCTCTGCCTGGCTCCCCCATGCCTTCTAAATTTATATTTCTTGTCTGGTATATTCATTTGTGTGCAGTGCCTTCTCCAGACCTTGAACCCTAGCTGCAAATTGATGTGGCATTCATATGCTGATGTGCCTAGAATTGAACTACTTGGCATTTATCCAAATGTGCCAGAAATTTGTGAGAGAAGGAAAATGTTTAAAGAGCCCTTGGAAATGCAGAGTGTACAATACAAACTAATCAGGCAGCAAAGCAAATACAGGCTTCTCTACTCCTGTGTCCTTTTAACCTATGTTATCCTCCAGTGTATCCCTTCACACTACGGTTGGTCAGAATTTTTCTGTATTGGACTGACAACTGCCTCTCCTCCGATTCACGTTATAAATAAATGAGGCCTAATAACCAGAACTCCAAGGGAAGACATCAGTCTAGCTGACTCAGGTAGCCTTGCCAGAGTGAAGAGCAGATGCCTCTCACCTAATAAGAGCTGGAGAACAAGGTGGGGGCATGGAACAAGTCTAATTCCATCAAAGAAAGTGCTTTGCAAATTCCAACAAAGCCTGTTGCAGTTTTCTATTACAACATAACAAACCATCCCAAACAGTGGCCTAATGCAATAACCATCACCTATTACCACTCAGGATTACAAGGTTGCCTGGGCTCTACCAGGCAGTCCTCCTCTGCTCAAGGCCTCTCCACGGTGGCAATCAGAGATCTCCTTGAAGGTTTGTCCACTCACACAACTGGTGCCCAGTCTGGGAAGAACCAAAGAGCTGGGGGTGAACAGCTAGTGCTCCTCAGACATCCCTCTCTACCTCTGGGTGATCTCTCCACACGATCCCTCCTGCATGGTGGCCTCAGTGTAGTTCTTCTCACATGGCTGCTCGGGCTCTAAGGGCATGGGGAGAGGGGGAGAGAGGCAGAGAGAACAGAGAGAGACCAAGAGCCAGGTAGACGCTGTATCACCTTTAATGAGCCAGCCCTGGAAGTTGTGTGGAAACACTTCCAGAACATTCTATTGGTTAGAAGTCAGTCATTAATCTGGTCCACATTCAAAGGCAATTTGATCCACTTTTTGATGGAAGGAGTGTCAAAGAATTTGCAGATGGATTTTAACTCTTTGTATGCCATAAGCATCTATAGATGCTTTAAAAATCATTTTTCTTGAGAATTTTCAACTGAAAATATTCAAGAACACCCGAATTGTGAGTAATATATTTATTTTTATAATATTCATTGCAAATTGATCTTTTTATTTAAATTCAAAACATCGTGGCATGTGGAGATGGTTTCCATTTTAGACGCACGGCAGTTAACATTAAAGCCACCACAGTGGTTTTCAATCCTGCTTACACATCAGAATCACCTGGGGAGCTTAGCAACTCCCAGGCCACACTCCAACTAAAGTAGAATCTCTCAGAGTGGAGCCCAAGCAACACAAAATTTAAAATGTGCTTAAAACCTAACTCTAACGATGCTCACATCTCAACCTGAGCAAATTCAACACCAATTTCTTGTCATAAATATGTTTTATTGATATATAATTGACATATAACATTATAGTCATTTGAGATTCTAGACTCAGCTTATTAAAAACAGGTCTACATCTGCACGAATGTCCCGTTGGGCATTTAATAATCCTGAAGGCTGAGAGAGCAGTCATTTGTGCAGGACTGTTGGGCTCTGAGACAGTCAGGCACCACTAGTTCTCTACTAAATGCCAGTAACACTACTTCAATTATTGTCACACTCAGAATGCTCCCTAGAGGGCAGAACCGGCTCCACTGAGAATGTTTGATTTAAAGGAACCCAAGGTTAAATCATAATCTAAATATTTCTCTTGTCCGAGAAAATGACTACCCCCTATTTCATTTGCTTAGTACATTTTAATTTTGTTATTAGCTTTTCTAAAATTGGGGGCAAACTATTATTGTGTTCCATACTTGACCTTTTTTTTTTTTTTTAAGTATATTTTATTGATCTTTCACAGAGAGGAAGGGAGAGAGATAGAGAGCTAGAAACATCAATCAGCTGCCTCTTGCACACCCCCTACTGGGGATGTGCCCGCAACCCAGGTACATGCCCTTGACCGGAATCGAACCCGGGACCTTTCAGTCCGCAGGCCGACGCTCTATCCACTGAGCCAAACCGGTTTCGGCCATACTTGACCTTCACTGTGGGGGGATATTATGTACTGGAAGTTAGCCAAGTCAAAGAGAATCCAAATAAAAGTTGTTTTAGTTTTATGCTGTTCCAAATTAGCCACACCAACCATTCTGTTAGTTGGTCTAATAAATATCCCAATGTTGATAGCCTACAATGAGGAAGTAGAATTTTTTTCCTTGTTAGGCTCTTGGAAAAAAACACCTAAATTTGCTATCTGTCAAATTCCCTTAAAATGTTGAAAGTTTGAATGCATACCATTAATTTGAGTTGGTATGTGTATACTGAAAAGAATAAAGAACAATATAAAGAAAAGGTTTTTGGAAGTTGTGTGACAATACTTCCAGTGCTTTCTATCAGTTACAAGGCTGTCACCAGCTAACCCACACTCAAGGGTAATTAGACTCACCTTTTGATGGAGAAATATCATGGAATTTGCAGACATATTTTAAACAAATAATATTATTGTGTCCAGAATTCCAGCATCTTCAGATGAGGAAGCTGAATAAACAGCCCAGGTCTGTCTGACACCAGAGTCTGCTCTCCACCTCAGCTCAACACCACATGGATGGGATGTCTGGGAGAAGAGCAAAAACAAGGCAGGGATGCACTATGGAACCTGCGGCATTTCTCCAGCAAACCATGAGAGCTATCCTGGTTGGGGGTGGGGGGGGGACAGTCCCTTCAAGTGCACTTTCACCTTTAGATGTTCATTTATATTTAGACAAGTCCCAAATTTCATTCATATTATCAATGTCTAAGTCTAGAGAAAAAAAGACATACTAAAGCAAACATGCTTCAATTCCAAATCTGGGTATTTATCCAAAGGAAATAAGAACACTAATTCAAAAAGATATATGCACCCTTATGTTCATTGCAGCAATATTTACAGTAGCCAAGATATGGAAGCAATCTATGTGCCCACTGAAAGATGAATGGATAAAGAAGATGTGGTACATATATGCAATGGAATATTATACAGCAATTAAAAATGAAATATTGCCATTTGTGACAACTTAGATGGATCTAGAGAGTATTATGCTAAATGAAATAAGTCAGGCAGAGACAGAAAAATACCGTATGGTTTCACTGATAACTGAAATCTGAAAACAAAATAAACAAACAAAACAGACTCTTAGAAACAGAGACCAAAAGGATAGTTACCAGAAGCAAGGGGGGCAGGATGGGTGAAAAGGGGAAGGGGAACATGGTCAATAACATTGTGGTAAGTTGGACAAGGACCAAGATGGCGGCGTAGGTAAACACCGGAGACCGCTGCCGCAAACAACCATTTCAAAAATACAACTAAAAGACTGAACGGACATCACCCAGAACCACAGGAAGGCTGGCTGAAGAGAGACTCTACAACTAGAAGGAAAGAGAACAGCAAATCGAGGCTCAGAGGCGGCGCAGTGTGGAAAATACAAAGGTACCGAGGTGCGCGCGAAAGCGGGCTGGTGGCTGAGGGCGCGGTTGTCGTTTTCTGTCGGGAGTGAGTCTCAGACTCTGGGCTCCAGATCCGGGCGAATCTCTAGGGACCCAGACTCAAACGGGAGAAGCGGGATTACCCGGCATCAGTTGGAACCTGAGGGCAGCTTTCTCTCCGAGGTTTGCAGCGGCTGCCGGGGTTCTGAGAAGCAGAGCCTCTGGGAACGGGACTGAGCGCGGCCATAACTGCTCCCTCCGCCCGCCCTGTTGATCCCGCCCCGCCCAAAGCCTGCGCACAGCCATTTGCCGATCGCCTCAGGCAAAGGCTGGATTAGCGCCTCCCCAGAAGACAGACGTTTTCCGCACAGCTGATTCCTATAGCCAGTCGGCCTGAGGGTCAAATCCCTCTAGTGTTAACTACAACAATTAAGGCTTGGCTAGAACAAGACTGCGCACAGAGACCACAAGGGGGTGCACCAAGAAAGCATAAAAGATGCAGAGACAAAAAAACATGACAGAAATGGAGGATATGGAGCTAAGAATCGCAATTTTGAGGGCTTGCCATAAATTTGTGCAGAACCTCACGAAAACTAATGAGACCCTCGATGCTACGATAAAGAAATTAGAAAGTAAGCATACACGGACTGAAATAAAGAATATTATACCCAATAGCAGACCAGAGGAGTACAATAATCAAACCAAAGATTCGACAAAAAACACCCAATTGGAAAAGCAAAATGAAAAAAGAATCCGAAAGTGTGAAGATAGTGTAAGGAGCCTCTGGGACAGCTTTAAGCGGTCTAATATCAGAGTCATTGGAGTGCCAGAAGATGAGAGACAGCAAGATATTGAAAACCTATTTCAAGAAATAATGGCAGAAAACTTCCCCCACCTGGTGAAAGAAATGGACTTACAGGTCCAAGAAGCACAGAGAACCCCAAACAAAAGGAATCCAAAGAGGACCACACCAAGACACATCATCATTAAAATGCCAAGAGCAAAAGACAAAGAGAAAATCTTAAAAGCAGCAAGAGAAAGAGGCTCAATTACCTACAAGGGAATACCCATAAGACTGTCAGCTGATTTCTCAACAGAAACTTTGCAGGCCAGAAGGGAATGGCAAGAAATATTCAAAGTGCTGAATACCAAGAACCTACAACCAAGATTACTTTATCCAGCAAAGCTATCATTCAGAATTGAAGGTCAGATAAAGAGCTTCACAGATAAGGAAAAGCTAAAGGAGTTCATCACCGCCAAACCAGTATTATATGAAATGCTGAAAGGTATCCTTTAAGAAGAGGAAGAAGAAGAAAAAGGTAAAGATACAAATTATGAACAACAAACATGCATCTATCAACAAATGAATCTAAGAATCAAGTGAATAAATAACCTGATGTACAGAATGAACTGGTGATTATAATAGAATCAGGGGCATAGAAAGGGAATAGACTGACTATTCTTGGGGGAAAAAGGGGTGTGGGAGATGCGGGAAGTGACTGGACAAAAATCATGCACCTATGGATGAACACAGTGGGTGGGGAGTGAGGGTGGAGGGTGGGGTGGGAGCTGGAAGGAGGGGAGTTATGGGGGGAAAAAAGAGGAACAAATGTAATAATCTGAACAATAAAGATTTAATTTAAAAAAAAAAAAAAAAAAAACATTGTGGTAAGTTTACATGCTGCTGGATGATTACTGGAATTAGTGATCACAGCGTAAGATATGGAAATGTCAGATCACTATGTTGTACACCCGAAACTAATATAACCAAGATAAGGTTGTACACCAACGATACTTAAATTAAAAAAAATTTTTAAGTACATGCTTAAATAATTGGGCTGAACCTGAACTTTTAATTTTTTAAATATTGTTTACATTATTGCTTTAATTATTAAATTCAAAATGGCCAGAAAATTGACACTATTATTCCATGTTTGGTTATTCCCTCCCTCAGCACCTGAAAGAGTTTGCTCTGTTAGGTCTTGAGATGTGCCAAGGTAATTATACTTTTGCACACCTGGAAGCAAGACTGCCTCACATGACTAGATATTGTCCACCAAGACCTTGTCTGTTCCAGCTCTCAGTGTCCAGTTTCTTCTCCAGGAGAGAAGAGAGAAGGGAGCCAAAGTTCTAATGTTGTTGCCTCTTTCTAATTTACTTTCTTTTGACTACAGCTATTGATTCTTTTACAGCACAAGTAAAATTGTTTCCAGTCATATCTTTATGTTGAAAAATAACAGACACCCTCCAAAATATTAGCTAGAATAGTTTTCATCATTTCCAAGGCCCATGTGAATCACAGTTTAAGTGATGACATTTATAGCTTGACACAAAAAGTTTTTGAATCAATGAATTGATGATATAACTTATTAAAACATAAAATGACTAGGAAAGTCAAAGTGGAATGGAGTATATGGTGACAGACATGACAAGAGTGTCATCTAAATGTTATCTTCTAGTGGTTAGAAATGATATTTTATATCACATGATCTCACTCATATGTAGGATATAATGATCAACATAATTTGATGAACAAGAATAGATCCAGAGACAAATGGTAGGGGAGGGGGGTTCGAGAGCAACCAAAGGACTTGTATGCATGCATATTAGCATAACCAATTGACATAGACACTGGGGCAGTGGAGGCTTGCCCAGGGTGGGAATGGCTGGGGGGGGGGGGAGGGGTCAATTGGGGGAAAAGGAGACATAGGTAAAACTTTAGACAATAAATATAAATAAATAAATAAGATTTTGCCCTGGCTGGTTTGGCTTAGTGGATGGAGCGTCGGCCTGTAGACTGAAGGGTCCCGGGTTCGATTCCAGTCAGGGGCATGTGCCTTGGTTGCGGGCACATCCCCAGTCGGGGGCGTGCAGGAGGCAGCTGATCGATGTTTCTCTCTCATCGGTGTTTCTGCCTCTCTGTCCCTCTCCCTTCCTCTCTGTAGAAAATCAATAAAATATATATTTTTTAAAATAAAAATAAATAAATAAATAAGATTTTATTTTAGCTAAGGCATGCAAAACCATGTATTTTGGATAATTATTTTATTGTTTTGTATTTTTTTATTTACCATCATTTATTTATTTTAATTTCTTTATTGCTTAAGTTATTACATATGTGTCCTTATCCCCACATTACCCCCCATACCCCCCCTCCCCCCCCACACACTCATGCCTTCACCCTCCTGTTGTCTGTGTCCATTGGTTAGGCCTATATGTTTGCATATAAGTCCTTTGGTTTATCTCTCCCCCTTACGCCCACCCTCCCCTACCTACCCTCTGAGGTTTGACCGTTGGATAATTATTTTAGACACAAGCATTATTTGTGTTTTAAGTCATTAAATATTCTTAAGAATTCTATTCTGGAAGGAAGAGATTTTGTTTATAATACATTAGATGCATGTTACAGTACTTTGTATTGTGTAATTTCATCCCGAAATCCCAAGAGTCTCCACCACAGACTATCCCTCTGATACTGGGGTTAACAGTGTAGGATTAAAGAACAGGCTGTTTGCCTCTGGTGTGCAACCACTGCTCTCAGAGATTCCATAGGTTTTCCTGTGACCCTGTACCCACTGGATCATGGAATATACATGTCACCTGGGAAGGCATGTGGAAACCCACATGGGTAGAATCTTGTTTGTCATATTTGAACACAGAAATCTGGTCTTTGGTCCTGTTGACTAAGGAGTGCCATCAAAGGTGTCCAAACAGGTGATTGACATGACTGTGTCTTACTTATTCTGGGAGGAGAGAGATTGAGGAGGGGAGAAAGCAGAAGAGAGACCATAGAAAATTATGCCAGAAATAATGAGAGCTCAAATAAGATCCATGATGGTAAGAGCAGACAGCAGGGAGTCTAGGTAGATAATTCTCAAAGCACCAAAGGATACAGTGCTTGCCTTGAAGTCAGAGGGCAGATTTCACTTGCCAAGTCTATGCTTATTTTCTCCCTGCTAAATGCACTTATTCTTATTATCAACCAATCAGAGAGAATCAGATTGTTAAGGATCATATTCCTTTTCAGACAGATTCTCTTGAATTTGTACTGTTTTTACTTTCTTTGGGCTTTATTGCCTTTCGTCCACTAGGTCTGTGATAATAGCTACTGGCTCAGCCATTTCACATGGAACACTTCAGAGACAGGCCCTCCTTTTTTCTCATGCCGTGCTATTGTTGAAAGAGACTAGTCCACATGGCCAGCCCTGTACTCCAATTGCTCTTCTCCCTTCTGCTTTCCTTTTGCACAAAGGCCACAGAAATCTGTTCTATGATTGCTCTGTTGTTTATATAATAGCTACTTCAGTCCTCTGTAGTGTTTTTATTTTCCCTTGGGGAAAAAAATCTTATTCTCCCCACGATTCATGAGAAAAAATGAAGAGTATAGTTCAATTAGCACTCATCAGAAGCAAACACTGGCGTGTTCCAAGTAAGTAGCAATAAATGAAACTAGTGGAGAAATTAATGAGGGCTAAGAAAGGATGGAGAGGGCAACACCACAGCAATAAGTTAAACTATAGCACTAAGAATCTTTTTTTTAAATCAGACTGTGTCTTTGTTCTTGTCTACAGGATGATTTGTTTTATCTTCACATATTCTCAGCAGCATTCTGAGTGGAACCCTTATGGGGTCATGGGCAGCAAAACGTAAAACTGAGTCATAAAAAGGGACATTCGATTTCCAGACATCTCAGTCTATGACTAAAGTAGTGAGACCACATGGTCTGCTGGTAAGGAAAGTGTAGGGAATTCTTTTCTCTAAAATAAACATTCAAAATTATTCTTTGATCAGCTACTGACCAGCCAAGACATCCTAAAAAAATCTGATGGGGTTGAGACGCTGGGAACTGCTTAAATCAGGGTTTGTTGGTTGCAAGCAACAGAAATTGACACTGGTTACTTTAAGTAATATCTATAGATATAGATGATATAGATAGCTATAGATGTAGATGTAGATGTAGATATAGATATACATATAGATATAGATGATATAGATATAGATATAGATATAGATATAGATATAGATATAGATATAGATATAACACAAACATGGACATGAACATGGACATAGACAAGGGCTATGGAATAACTCACAGAAATGAAAGTAAAGCAGTAGAGAGTGGTCAAAATTTCAGAAAAGCCAATATTCAGGGCTGCTCTGGAGATCTAGGTAGGAGGACCCAAGGAACTGTCTGTTCAGGGCACTGCCATCAGGATTCATCAGTTCAACCATAACTCTCTGATTGTCTCATGTGATATCTACATCCTAAGAAGCGAGCTCCTTACTAATGTAGCTTGGATTACCCACCTATTTCTTGTTCAGGAAAGTCCTGATTGGCAGTTCCTCCAAGCCTGAAAGCAACGGAGATAGTATAGTTGATCCTCCAAAGGAAAGAAAGGATGCTAGGCAGGCAGGAGCATCAGGTGTCCTCTAGGGGTCCCATGCTAGCCACTATTCCACTCACTCATCTAAAACCCACCCACCCTCATGGTCTACCTTCAGCCCATTTTCTCCAAGAAGTCTCCTCTGGGTACTCCAACCCATATTGACCTCTTTCTCTTCTGAATACATACAATACCAGCAGTCATATGCATTCACAAAATTTTTTGAACCTTCACTATGTGCCAGGCACTCTATAAGATTCTCATTCTTGGGGGAAGCCAAGATGGTGGCATAGGTTAATGCCGGAGTTTGCTGCCTCGAACAACCACTTCAAAAATACAACTAAAAGATTGAATGGACATCATCCAGAACCACAGGAAGGCTGGCTGAGTGGAAGTTCTACAACTAGGAGGAACCGAGAATCAGAGGAGGTGCAATGCTGAAGTAAAATACTAAGGTGCGGAGTGCGTGCAGCCCAGGCTGGTGGCTGAGGGCGTGGTTGTCTGTTTCAATCTGGAGGGAGCCTCAGACTCTGAGCTCCAGATCCGGGCGAGTCTCTAGGGACCCAGACTCAAATGGGAGAAGCGGGACTGTCTGGCTTCGGTCCCTCCGAGGTTTGCAGCGGTTGCTGGGACAGAGAGGCAGAGCCCCTGAGGACGAACTGAGAGCAGCCATAACTGCTCCCTCCTCCGCCCTGTTGATCCCGTGGGACCTGCCCCACCCAAGCCCTGCACAGAGCCATTTGCCAGATAGCCTCAGGCAAAGGCTAGATTAGCACCTCCCTAGAGGACAGAAGTTCTCCCACTGCAGACACAGCTGATTCTCACAGCCAGTTGGCCTGGAGGTCAAGCAGTAATTACCTACAACAATCAAGGCTTGACTACAAGACTGCTCACAGAGACCACAAGGGGGTGCACCAACAGTGTCTACCTCAGGTAATTGGGACACTTAACACGGAAAGCCACTCTATCGACACAGCGAAGCATAAAAAAATGCCGAGACAAAGAAACAGGCCACAAAGGACAGAACCGGAGGAAAGCAGGCTACTGGATATAAAATTCAAAACCACACTTTTGAGGCCTCTCAAGAGGCTTCTAGAGTCTGTCGATAAACTTGATGAGATGTACAGGAAATCTAATGAGACCCTCGATGGTGTGATAAAGGACCAACTAGAAAGTAAGCATACACTGACTGAAATAAACAATATTATACAGACTCCCAACAGCAGACCAGAGGAGCACAAGAATCAAGTCAAAGCTTTGAAATGCGAGGAAGCAAAAAACACCCAACCGGAAAAGCAAAATGAAAAAAGAATCCAAAAATACAAAGATAGTGTAAGGAGCCTCTGGGACAGCTACAAGCGTACCAACATCAGGATAATAGGGGTGCCAGAAGATGAGAGAGAGCAAGATATTGAAAACCTGTTTGAAGAAATAATGACAGAAAACTTCCCCCACCTGGTGAAAGAAATGGACTTACAGGTCCAGGAAGCGCAGAGAACCCCAAACAAAAGGAATCCAAAGAGGACCACACCAAGACACATCATAATTAAAATGCCAAGAGCAAAAGACAAAGAGAGAATCCTAAAAGTGGCAAGAGAAAGAAACTCAGTTACCTACAAGGGAATACCCATACAACTGTCAGCTGATTTCTCAACAGAAACTTTGCAGGCCAGAAGGGAGTGGCAAGAAATATTCAAAGTGATGAATACCAAGAACCTACAACCAAGAGTACTTTATCCAGCAAAGCTATCATTCAGAATTGAAGGTCAGATAAAGAGCTTCACAGATAAGGAAAAGCTAAAGGAGTTCATCACCACCAAACCAGTATTATATGAAATGCTGAAAGGTATCCTTTAAAAAGAGGAAGAAGAAGAAAAAGGTAAAGATACAAATTATGAACAACAAATACACATCTATCAACAAGTGAATCTAAGAATCAAGTGAATAAATAATCTGATGAACAGAATGAACTGGTGATTATAATAGAATCAGGGACATAGAAAGGGAATGGACTGACTATGCTTGGGGGGGAAAGGGGTGTGGGAGATGCGGGAAGAGACTGGACAAAAATCATGCACCTATGGATGAGGACAGTGGGTGGGGAGTGAGGGCGGAGGGTGGGGTGGGAACTGGGAGGAGGGGAGTTATGGGGGAGAAAAAGAGGAACAAATGTAATAATCTGAACAATAAAGATTTAACTATTAAAAAAAAAAAAAAAGATTCTCATTCTTCTCCCAATAATCCTGCTTCTCCTCTCCATGGTGGTTGAGTAGGTCTGACCATGCCTTTGGCTATGTTACTGTCCTCTTACCTGCTCTCAGAACACCTCATACTCTCTCTGCAGAACTCACTATACTTACATTGAATCAATAAATTACTTGACTAGTATTTAAGTTTCTACTTCCCACCTTGAAGATGTGGTGGAATAAAAAGCCCATCACATTAATAGAAGAAAATAAAGCCTTAGATGTACCAGACCCAGAGTTGACCAGATCAGATCATCCAAACATTTACTGGACTGGTTCTATGTTTTTTGGTTTTTTTCTGCATCCAAGTCTGTTCAGATTTCATGAGGTGAAGTCATTTTCTTCTTTATTGCTTGTTAATTACCTCCTTGGGTCAAGAAGTACAATATATATATAGTCAAGTAATTCTAAGTATAAGTATTTTTTTACCTCAATAAAGATACTAAATTTTTAACTAAGGAAATAAATGTGAAAGTACCTAGCACTATTTGAGGTACATATGGGTACTCAATAAATGCTTAGTAATCAGGAATCTGCTGAAATTTCTTTCTGGGGACCTCTCAGCTTTTTACATCAGGCACCAAGATAAACTTTTCTCCTTACCCTATTATGGTATAAATATACCAGAAAACAGAGCTCTTTTGAAGCCCTATTCCCTTGCGTAAGGATTTCTGACACGTCAAAATACCATTAAGTAGTTTGAAAGTCAAAACATTTCCTACCGCAAACCCTGGAGAAATAAAACTGCAAACAACTCATTAGAAAAGCTGAGAAAAAGCCATCTTGAGGGCTATCCAAAATATTGTATCACTATTCAAAATTTTCTCTGGGATGTTTTCTCTCTAAATATTGCAAGAAAAAAATTAGTGGTTTCACCCATGGCTATGTCTAAGGCCATAGGCTCAGATTTCACACACAGATGCATTGACAAGCTCCCTTCTTTTAAAAAGAGAAAGGAAGACCAGACTGAAGCTTCCTCATTTGCATTTGCCTCCCTGAG
Organism: Myotis yumanensis; assembly: GCF_028538775.1. Classification (NCBI taxonomy): domain Eukaryota; kingdom Metazoa; phylum Chordata; class Mammalia; order Chiroptera; family Vespertilionidae; genus Myotis; species Myotis yumanensis. The sequence goes on along the minus strand of NW_027223759.1, from coordinate 25,037,839 downwards.
CTGTCTCTCAGAGTGAATGCCATAATTTTAAAACCAAGTCTGTGTTTTTTTCCACATCCAAACTGTCTTTATTTGCACCCTGGAAATGCTGATGCCAACTGCCTTACAAATCTGGGGGTTGGGGGATCTTAATTAATTGTTGTTGACAAGACTGTGGCATTTCTGATAATGGAAAGCACGGAGCTTGTCAGCATCGGGTCTGTTGCCATGGTTACCTGTAAGGTATGACAACAAGTGTAGCTCCTGAATTTAGTGTCGCAGAACACAGAATGACTGCATATCGCTTAGCTAAATGACCCCACATGAAACCTTAGCTGATTATTAGAGAGGAACATTATCTGTGTTCCTTCAGGTGACAGGGTTGTCTCTTCTAGATCCAACAGACTATGGTAAAATGATCCCCTTGAAAACTTTTTTTTCTTAAAGGTCTCACACATTTATTACTGAGCCAACCTACTATTGCAGAGGGAAAAAATCAACAGAGCAAAATCACAAGTCCATTAATTTTCCAATTAAAATGCCCCACTGTCCAGACAATAGCATCTTTTCAATCATTTAAAGGTGTAGGCAACCTGGATACAGCATAAATATGTGAGTCATCTCTCATGTGTGATTTCTCATAGGCCCAGTTTGGTTCTTCTCCAATGTCTCCTCTTTGAGTTGTACCTGATTTTATTACCAGAATCCATTGGGGAGTGGGCTGATTCTGTTTTTGTTTCTTGGCCAGGAACCTCTTGATCCTGAAAGTCTGTGGGAAGACATGGTGAAGGAGAAGCAAATGCGCGCACCTCGATGGCAGAGAAAGAGCCCCTTGAGAACTCTTAACAGCAATCTTATTTTGTTGTTTGAACAGTTTAGAAATGCTACGCCGCCATGATTGACCAATTGAACCACTTTAGGCTATACAATGTCAGTTGTGGCCACTACCCTGAAATGGCTGGTTTCGTTCCAGCCACCATAGTCGTGGTGGGAATCAATCTAAGTGTATATTTTATTATCTCAGTGTATATCTTACTAACTTAAATCAATGGAACAAATTGATGAATGTGTTTGAACTGTTTATACATGTCGATGTGTTCACAGTTTAAAGATTCTTGGCAATGTTTACTGAGCCCCCTGCCCTCTGTCCCCTTCCATCAAAGGAGAAAGTTGAGAATCAGAAATAAATCTATTTAAGGCTGGCCCCGCTGGTTTCAGAGGCTCACACAGAGCTATTCTCAGCACCTGGGAGGTCCTTTAAGGTAAATAAACACAAGAATCAAATTTCTCCATAGAGAAATAATGTTAACTTTATTATAATATTTACCAAAGAGAGGAAGAATTAAAGTCTTAATGATGAGAGAAATAATGCTCTCCCTATGTAAGACTAGATTGTCCTGTTAAAAAGAAACACACACACACACATACACACACACACATACACACACACACATACACACACACACAGAGGTGGCTCAGTAAATGCTACACACACACACACACACACACACACTGTTGTGAAATACTAGGAGGTTGAGGGATAGTGCATCAACCCACCTGTGAAGTGCTAGCCATCCTAAACCCACTACATTTTTCTTTTCTTTTTTTTATATATTTTTATTGATTTCAGAAGGGAAGTGGGAGAGAGAGAGATAGAAACATCAATGCTGAGAGAGAATCATTGATCAGCTGCCTCCTGCACACCCCACACTGGGGATCGTGCCCTTGGCCGGAATCGAACCTGGAACCCTTCAGTCTGCAGGCCGACGCTCTGTCCACTGCGCAAAACCAGCTAGGGCGTCCCCATGATAATTGGAATATAGGAACCTATAAAAAAAATGGGATGCCCAGATTCCCCACAAAACCCTGCCCCAGAAATATACAGGAGAAAAACTCTTCCTGGCCAAGAGCTGAATGCTGTTTGTGCTTTGCATCTAGAAAAATAGAGATGATACAAAGGGAGTATTATTCTTTCCCATCTGATACAAATGCTGGTTGGAAGGGGGAGGGGGCACGTGCACATACACAAACATACTTGCACATCTGCATGGGCATAACACCTTCATAAGCACGAGTATGCCGTCATGATTCGGGTGCTGGGATTTAGTGAGTCTAATCTCCCTGTTTCTGTGACCTTTCTCAGCTGCCTCGTATAGCCTGAAAAATTTTAGCCTCATTTCCCTGGTGATTCCATGTCAGAGACAATAACGGAAAGGGAAATCAAAGGCCCTTATTTCATCAGCTGACACTGGCGGGGACAGCAGAGGGCTGGCAGGCTGAGGCTGGCAACCAGCCCCTTTTGTCACAGAGGAAAATTACCAGAACTCTGCAGAGTGAGCTAAGAGCAGCCAGCAGGGCTGCCCGGTGCTCTCCTCTCATCTGAGACTGAGCAGACAGAGCTTTGTAAACAAGGGACAGAGCGAAGCCAGGATTCCACCCTGAAGCAGAGCAGGCCACCTCTGACCAGGTGGTCCTCCCGCCACAATCAGGGACATTGGACAGAAGCATGAAACACCAAAGGGAAAACATCGCAGATGCTTTCTAGAACAGCAGCAGCACTGGGAGTAAACAGAATGGCCCTCGCGGCTAGGGTGGGTGTCGACTTTTTCTAAATACAGCCATGGAAAGGGAAGGCCCCGAGACACCATTGGCTTCTCCAGTCACCTGGCAGACATAAGCCGGGGTCGAGGTGTACATTAGTTATATTAGTTTTGAGCCTCATGAGGGTAAAGACCCTCTGACTTATTCCCTGCTACATTCCAGCTCCTCACAGAGAAACTGGCTCACAATGTGCTCAAAAAAGATTATGTGAATGAATGAATATTACCAACTTTTCCACCAGAACCAACTGTAATCATAAAAAATAGTGAATATGTACATGTGTAGAGGGTGCACAAGCACGTGTATGTGTGTGTGTGTGTGTGTGTGTGTGTGTGTCAGTGTTTCCATTGAATTCCGGTTTGTGAAGTACTAAAGCCCTCAGAAAAATATAATCTTTGTCTATGGGTAGCAAATTAGATCATGCAAGTAGAATATGGTCTGGTCAAAATGTCTAATTAATTGGAGATTTTGAGTCTAGCAACCCCTTAGATAAATCATACATTTGAATACTTTAATATTCCATTCTTATCTTCCCTTTGTGGGTAGGAGCCTGAGCCATTCCTAGGAAAGGCAAACAGGGACAATTGCACCAAGATCAGCACTCTGGGGGAGCGGATAGAGAAGCAGGCAACTGTCCGCTGGCAGTTGAAATAGAACTGCTGCCTGTTAGTCCCTGAAATGCAACTGTAGGTATCTTCCCATTGTCTTCACCTCCTGTCTCCTTGTCAACCCTCAGGTACTTGTTATCTCTCCCTGGTACCTACGCTCAGAAACACTTCTTCCCACCAGCTGTACTTCCTATAGTTCATGCTCTTGTTCTACTGATCACATCTACTCTGCACATTCTCGTTAACCAGCTCTGTCCATCTGCCAGTTTCAGGTGAGGGATTAGTTAGTCTCTTTCCTCTCCTCTGATCCTTCAGAGTTGTGGCCCTGAATGGAGGGCAATTGGTCTGGATATTCCAGAACAGAAAAGAAGAACCACTCTAAGTCTTTGGCCCCTTTCCAGCCGAATCTGCTGTGAGGGAGGTAGCTTCTGCTTTCAGAGCTAAACATGGTGGCACAACTTCCTGGAAAGATCGCTGTCAATTATATGGGCAGCCAGGCTCCAGGTGCTCTTGTCTCTACCACGACTTCTCTTCTTTAAACTAGAAAAATGTTCTTAGAGTTCCTTTTCCTGGCTGTATTCACACGTAACGGGAAAAAAGGCACAGCACTAAACATTATTCATCTAAACCTGCTTCCCCAGTTTAGGCCAGTCAATAGTGCCACCCACATGGATGCCCACCCAGTCATTCCATTAGAGGAGCCAACGTATTTTCATATGGCGACTGAGCACAGCCAAGGCATTGAACACTGAGTTCTTAGGCAAAATGAGTCGTCAGTGGAAGACAATTAATATCTAGCTCTTGGATTGGAAATAAAGGAAGCCTGAATGGGCCCCATAGGCCCTTTGGGGTTGCAAAGGTTATGTTTTCCAGTGAACTGCAGCTAAATAGGCTGAAAGGGAAGGTTTCTAAGTGCTGGGAGAGAGTATAGAAAGGAAAACAAACAGAACAGAGAGACAGCTGGAGTGTGGAAGCCCGAGTTCCTTCTGAACTTTCTCCAGGGAGACCTCACATGTTCTCTTCTCTTCTCTCAGAAGCAGGATAGATGGACATTGCTCTGTCACACGTTCAGACTGGGAACTCCAGCACACTTTCTGAAAATCCATGGGGGTTGTTCTCTCTGGCCCTGAACTTGATATACTAATATAAAGAGGTACAGCCTTGTTTTTACTTCCCTCTTGTCTCTAATTCCCTCTCCACACGTTAATCTCTTCTAATTTCCTCCCTCTCCGTGTCCTACATAGCTCTGTCCTTAGTCTCTATCCCATTCTCACCAAAGTAAATGGGAAAAGAATTCTCAGGAGGGGGAAAAAAGTATAACTTTCTCATCACAAAAATAAACTTTTAGTGTTTATCCTTAGAGATTTTAAATAACATGTGTTTTCACTCTGTGCATAGCTATTAAACACCAACTCTGTACCCAGCTCTGTGAGGAAGATATCAAGGTGAATCGAGTACAAATCCTGCTACTCTAGGACTCTCAGTATTAGAATAATTTGTGTATGTGCCTTAAGGTTTTTATACAGAGAGTAGCAAGGCATTGTGGGAATTCAGTGAAATAAACTTTTTCATTGTCCCCAGAGATATTGCGGAAAGCTTTTTGGAAGGGGCAACATTTGAGCTGGCTCTTAAGGAATGAATACTAATTCTCTATGCAGTCAAAAAAAAAAAAGAAAGAAAGAGCTATCGGAATCAAGAAAAATCATCTTAAAACATGAGAAGATGAAAATAACTCTCATATTCAGGAGATTGTATTCAACAGCAACATTAGAGATGAAATCCCACAAGTAGGTAGGAGCCAGGGCGAGAAGGGGCTTGGCACTGTGGTTAGAGGTTTGGACATTATCTCATGGAAATTAGAGAAATTTGAGTATTTTAAGCTACAAAGCATCATGATCACATTTGCATATTCAAAAGATCTCTCTGGCTATATGGTGCTGGGGACAACCCAGCCAGGGCTAAAGCAGAGGCAGGAAAGCTAGTCAGGAGGTACTGAGAAGTCCAAGTCAGAGATGATGAGGGTCTGGAGTAAAGCGGTACCATGGTTTTGGAGAAGAGGGCTTCATGTTACTTGTCATTCAGTTCTCAAGGCAACATTTTCTTCCATATATTGTAATGTGGAATCAGACCAGAGACTATCTGCATCCTAAGGCAAGAATTGTGTGTTTTCTTTGCTTATTTTTATTCAAAATTATCTTGTCCTGAGCCTAAACTAAGCTCTTCCACACAAAGTCAGTATTGGTGGTGGCGGTGGATTGTCATTGATGATGATGATGTTGATAACAACCCATGTAGAATGTGAAATTAAACTTCATGCTATCCTGAATTAAGATTTCCACAAAAGGCACCGGTTTGGCTCACTGAGAGCTTCAGCCTGCAGACTGAAAGGTCCCAGGTTTGATTCCAGCCAAGGGCATGTACCTTGGTTGCGGGCACATCCCCAGTAGGGAGTGTGCAGGAGGCAGCTGATTGATGTTTCTCTTATCGATGTTTCTAACTCTATCCCTCTCCCTTCCTCTCTGTAAAAAAATCAATAAAATATATTTTTTTTAAAAAAATATTTCCACAAAAGGTTTGAGGCTGTAACTTCAAAGAGAAAGTTACCATTATTGGTTGAGGCCATTGTTGCCTTCAACCAGGACACCCCCAGGCACTGAAGAATCAAAGAACAAAAATAGCTACTGATTTAATGATTCTGGAACTTAAATATAGAATGAGAGGCCTTGTTATATGCATTCTTGTTGATATTGACTCTTCTCTTTGCTGCTTTAACCACACCCCCAAAATCTTCTACTACCCTGCCCCTTCACATCAAACTTTCACCAAATTTCCCATATCTCTTGCCTTTGTACATGCTGTTCTACATAACTAGGAGCTTTTTCCTCCACCCAGTCTGCCTGGGAAACAACTCCTCTCTCAGTTTTCAGCTCCAAGGTCATCACTGCCTCTTCTCAACCTTCTCTTATCCTAGAGTGGACTTGGTTGTTTAGTACTTCATGTGCCCATGACACTGTGCTCAAAACTGTTATAGTCCTTAGATACCACATTGAAAAAAAAAACTGGCTGAGAGAATGAACAAATTAATGAGAAACTATAATCACTGGAAGATAGCAATATAACCAACAGTGAAATACAGATTAAAAATTAATATGATCCAGCCCTAAATGGTTTGGCTCAGTGAATAGAGCATCAGCCTATGAACCAAAGGGTCCCGGGTTTAATTCCGGTCAAGGGCACTACCTTGGTTGCAGGCTCCTCCCTGGCCCAGGCCCTGGTCAGGGCTTATGCAGGAGGCTACCCTCAATGTGTTCCTCTCACATTGATGTTTTTCTCTGTCTTTCCCTCTCCCTTCCACTCTTCCTAAAAATCAATGGAAAAATATCCTTGGGTGAGGATTAACAACAACAACAAAAAAATTTTTTATGTGATCCAGTAATAACCAATGATTAAGAACCAGGACAAAATGGCATGTATGTGTAGATTTTTCTAGAGAGTGGGTCAGTAGTGTATCAGATTCTCAAAGAGGTCTGAGAAACAAAATGTGTGGAAAGTTATTTGTTATACACAACGTGAGAAAGAATTAACGTAAAACATTCTGAAAGAAGTAAAATACTCCAGTGTCTTTCTGTTGAGTCTTAATCATGTTTATGTAATTGATTCAACAATGAACAGAAATTATAAATGTAAATACATCAATTAAAAGGCAGTTTTTAACTCAAAGAGGGATAATAATAGTGATCCAAAGAATTCTGGTCTCAAATCAGACAAAGCCTTAGAAAATATGCAAAATCCAATAGGATATAACTTTAGGTATCTTTACCTAAAGATAGGATGTGTGTTGTATGGTCCTAAGAATATAAAAAGATATAAGGGTTCTAAAGTATATGAAGTTCCATTTCTTAAGATCCTATCAAATTCAAAGATTTAGACATAGAAGGGAAAAGTCATGTACACACCAAAAGAGCTTATCAGCTTAGTGAGAGCCATGAGCTTTTCCCAGAAAACAAAAAAATTAGGTAACATGTATAACTTGCATTCACGGAAGTTGACTAGGGGAACGTTCCCCTCATAAGTCAAGGAATCATTGACATTACAACATAAATAAGGTTAGCACATACCCTCAAGTTCTCAAACAAGAATCCAGATACCCTCCTGGCCTACGGCTCTTCTAGTAATAATACAAATTGCAATAAAGCTTCACATGCCAAGGTCTTTCCACTTGTCCTCACATGGTCTGCAGGGTCAGGGACTGAGGGTTCATCCAGAGTCAAAAGAACTTTTTATCATGTGTTCCTAAAACTTAAAAATGGGGGCAGGGGAAACTGACTTTTTTTTTTAATGCATATCAGAATCATTTTTCAGAAATATATTTTACTTGCACTTACTGGGACTGCCTTTGCTTTCAAAATGCATATTTGAGTCCTTTTTTAGATGTTTACTGTAACTCCCACATATATACATATGAATCTTTAAAATAAAATAAAAAGACTGAGGCAAGATAAGATGATCTTGGCCACAGGAAGTATGTAACAGCCATTTCAGGACCTCCCAGAGAGAGTCAATCTCTGTATTTCTGGAGAAGAAAGCATGGGAGCCTGAAACACCACACCAAACCAGAACAGCTGAACCCCTGGCCTTCCTTTCCGCCCAGTATTCTGGATGGGTTCCCTCCTCCATGTCAGATCATCTTATAGGTTCTTGCTATTCAAAATGTGGTCCCCAAACCAGAAGCAGCAGCAGCACCTACTTGTGAGAGAAATTCAGAGTCTCGGGCCCCACCTGAGACCTACGTGGTCATAATCTGTATTTTCCTAAGACTTGCAGGAGATTGCTGTGCACGTGAAGGTTTAAGGGGTCCTGATGTTGCATATACTGCCTATCCTGCCATGGGCACCTGGAGGAAAGGAGAAGGGGAAGGCACTCACATGTCTACTTCACAGATAGAGGAAGGCAGGACAGACCTCTGGGTTCTTACCTGGTGGGGCAAGAATGAGATTTGGACGATGGTGACAGCATGCCTCTCTAAGATGGACTGGGAGTTAGCAAACTTGAGTGATTTTTTAATGTAATTAAGTCTCCCTCTACTTTTATTTTGACTACCAGCTAACATTTTTTGACCACTTACTGTGTGCCATGGACTGTTTTAAGCTCTTCATGTGTACTATCCCGAATAACCCTTTCAATGATCTATGAGTAGCTTCTACTGTTACTCCCATTTTGCAGAGGAGGAAGGCGAGGCTCAGAGCCAGTAATTAATGTGCTCCAAGTCACACAGCCAGTAATCCACGGTTCCCTTCAAGCAGTCACCCCAGAGCTCTCACTCTTTTTCTCAACACCATTATCACTGCTCCTACCTGGGGTAAAGGTGGGCTGCAGGGCAATGAGCAGAACCTGTATACACATCCATATTCAGATGCTCGAGCTGCAGGATGGCCAAAGAAGGCAACAAGGAAAGTTCAAGGTTGCAGAGAGTCAGAGGCACACATTTGCTTCAAAAGTGAAGGTCATCGCTCCATGGGGAGGGGCCTTCCTCTGGCCACTCAGAAAGAGCTCCCAAGCTGCTATACATGGTGGCCAGAGCCCTGTGGAAAGGCTGCTGGGTAAAGCATTTTGCTGAAAGAGGGAAAATCAAAACTGATGCCCTCCTTGAATGAAGCACTCAGAGCTACTGGGAGTCCCCCCAAGATGCATGACTGAGATGAGTGTTTCTCCACCTCTGCTCTTCTCCCTGAAGAGGAGATTAGGAAGGTCAAGTTATAAAGAGAGCAGGTGGAGAGAGAGGAAGCAGTGGGGACAGTGGCGGCTGGTGGGAGCACTATACAAGGGCGGCTGGGAAGACGGCAACTAGCAGGAGACAGGGGCAGACGTCCAGAGGAAGTGGTTTTCATTAAGGCTTACTAAGAGCAACAAAGGTTCTGGGAAAACTCAGGACGCCGTGGGAAGGTGAGTGACCCAGAACTTACAATATGTGCTTCTGGAGATCAGAAGATGTCTACTGACTGTGGCATTTTAAAATCCGAGTCCCAGTAGATACACAAGGCTTCAAAGTCTTAAAAATCTTCCTGCTAGTCAAAATTCAGCCTGATTCCCTTGAAGGCCACCTGGTCATGCTCTCAAGGCTCCTTTGCTCTCCTGGATTTCAAAGTACAGATGCCAGGTTTCCAAACAGGCCAGTCTACCTTCAAGGATCAGAGGAAAAAGCAAGAGCGGGACGAAATGAAAAGCACAGCTGGTCTGTTGTAAAGGGAGTTGTTTGTGGAAGGCACTGGGGCTGCGTCAGTTCTGCCGGATCTTGTGCAAAAATCAAAGTGATTATACCCAGGGCAGGAGGCTGACGTGCCCTCACTGCAGAAGCAGGACTTGAGAAGATGAGTTTTCAGAAGTTCCGTCTGAGATCCCGAGGCACAAAGATGTCGGTGGTGTGGCCAATGGGAGAAAGCGAGCTGGTAATGTTGCTTTCTTTAATCTGAGCCTTTCGTTTTATTTTATATGGGAAGTTCTCTTTACCCTTACAACAAAGAGATTCATTTTTTTTTAATCTCTTAAATTAATGTTTGAGCCATAGACCAGAAATAAAAACATGCTTCATTCAAGAAACAATCACAGATTTGTCTTGTATTGCCTGGTCTTGTTTTCTGCTGTTTATTTTGTTTTTTGTGGTCCCCATTTCTGAATCTTTTTTTCAGGCATCCTGTATTTGTAACGTGCTTAGGAAAAGGTGAAGGCAGCCCAGTGCTGCAGATGAAGCTGCGACAAGGTTCTTTTCCTGCAGGGAGAGTGTGCTCCACTCACTCTGTGAACAATGGCTTAGCAGACCTGAGTGACAAAGGAGAGGGTAATTGATGCCAAAATTTACAGCTTTTTATAGTGTCTACCCACTAACTGATTTTTGAAGTTATAGGTGTTCTTAATTTGTTTGTCTTTTAATTTTTACCTTACATTAAGAGTGATTAACATGCAACCTTTACACTATACAGTACAGTATTCTCTGTCCTTGTATTCACCTTTATAAAGCGAGTTTTAGACTTTTGTATGCATGGGTCCAAACTCAACAAGTTGCACACATTAAATCTGTGCAATCTTTGTATGTCAATAAAGCTGTTAAAAATAGCTAGTATTTTTTAAGAGGGGTAGCGGGGTCTCAGGCTACTTCATCACAAAGGGAGGAAGGTGGGAGAGGCTTAGTGCAGGAGAGACAGGGGACATCTTCCTCACTACTCCAGGTGGGATCCGGAACGCTCTTCAGACTGCATTTGAGAAAGGGGCTAGACCTGGGTTGGGGTTTGTCCCAGAAGCCTTTGAGCATAGTAGAAGCTGAAACAGAGCCTCCCTAGTGAGAAGAACATCTCCTGGGACTAGCTTCACAGATGGGGAGGAGCAGCCTCCAGCAGGATACAAGCATTGCAGTGGCTGGAGAGCAGGTCAGTTGGGTCAGGCTGCCTACAGAGCCTTCACAGCATGACTGAGATGGAGACAAGGCTGCTAGGAGCTACAAATTAAGCTGCTTGTGAAACAAATAACCTTCCAACCATCTCAAATCAAGTGATTAAGAGCAATCATGCTCTTCTACTTAAACATAGCATTTGCTCCTAAACTCGTCCTTCTGCACGATCACAAAATGGTATATTGTTTTCCATTTTAGGCCTAAAATCCTAGGTGGTGTTTTTGGAGAATCCAGTGGAATCCAAGGGAGAGACCCTAACTACAGAAACTTAGACACATAATGGGGTGAGGTTTGTTCACCAGGAACCACTACCAAGGAAGAACCTTAGGGGTAAAACTAAGATCTTCCTGGGGTCATGAGATGGGTGTCCACCATGGTTTTCTCACTCGTTGAAATGAGACCTTCCCCTAGTCACAAACTCTCCCAGGAGTACCATCGACTCATCTGTTCAACATCCCACAAGCACTTCTTGAGCCCTAAACATTCTCCATGTTCACCAAACTGAGGTGGTTGTTATAAAGAACCAACCTTAGCACCAGAAAATTTCCAAAACCCTTCCACAAGAACGTGGTTGTGCATTTCCTACTGCTTCATTCTAAAAACTATCTCAATGGGCCGAAACCGGTTTGGCTCAGTGGATAGAGCGTCGGCCTGCGGACTGAGGGGTCCCAGGTTCGATTCCGCAACCTGGGTTGCGGGCACATCCCCAGTAGGGGATGTGCAGGAGGCGGCTGATCGATGTTTCTCTCTCATCGATGTTTCTGACTCTCTATCTCTCTCCCTTTCTCTCGGTAAAAAATCAATAAAATATATTTTTAAAAAAAATAAATAAATAAAATAAATAAATAAAAACTATCTCAATGGTAGAAAGCAATGGATTCAGTGATACTCTTAATACATATCTATTTACTGATTAGAAGAGCATCGATGCCCATCAAAAAAGTAGCAGTAAATACATTTGCAAGATGCAATATTCATGAATCTAATGCTCAATGCACAAACTAATCATTGGTTCCTCACAGGAATTTATATTTCCCAGGACCACAAGGACCCCTCTCTGCTCAAAATGTGCCTTGTCAGTCTAGGTGTCCAAAGGTTAAACCACATTACACCAAATACCAGGGCTCTGGAAACGGTGCTGTGGACATGGTCCCCCTCCAGGGAAACCACCTCCCCCAACTTAAAGTACCATTGGACTCAAAAGAGCCGTGTCTGGAAATAATCCTGGCTGTATTTTAACCCCCAACGGTCCATCATTGCCTGAGATCATCTTAAAATTCTCAAAATATCTTTGAATTCCCAAGCCATTATAGTCAGCAAATTTGGTGTTATTTATATTTTTATCTCAGTGCAACTGCACATTCTGGAATTCCCCTCATGCCCTCTACTGCAGACCTCATGCTCTACCATCAATGGAGAATAGCCGAAGTGGCTTCTGGGATTTTTTTATTATAGCTACAACTATAGCTTGGCTGGACAATAAGAGGACAGACTGGTTGTTTAGGAAAAGTACCTAAATGTTTATCAATAGTACAATGGACCAGAGAGAACAACAAATGCAAACATCCCGAGGCAGGAAGGGCTGTTGAAAAAGGTCAGAGAGGATAGGGAGTCAAGAGGGAGAGAAAATGGTGCAAGACCTGGCTGAAGTCATAGGCAATACTTGAAGAGCATTTTGCTGATTCTGGATTTTATTTACAGAGCAATAGTACCCTCATATCCAAAATATGTATTAAAGAAAAATTCCTACAACTCAAATAGAAATAAACAACTCAATTAAAAAGCAGGTAAAAGGTGTGAACAGGCATGCCACAAAGGAGATCAAAATGGCCAACAAATATTATGAGTGTTCAACACCGTTAGTCATCTGAGAGATGCAGGTTAAAGCAAATGAAACATCACTACATAGCCGGAACCGGTTTGGCTCAGTGAATAGAGCGTCGGCCTGCGGACTGAGGGGTCCCAGGTTCGATTCCGGTCAAGGGCATGTACCTGGGTTGCGGGCACATCCCCAGTGGGGGATGTGCAGGAGGCGGCTGATCGATGTTTCTCTCTCATCGATGTTTCTAGCTCTCTATCTCTCTCCCTTCCTCTCTGTAAAAAAATCAATAAAGTATATTTAAAAAAAAAAACAAAAACATCACTACATAGCCACCAGAATGGCTAAAATTAAAATGTGACAGTACTTAATGTTGGCGAGAATAAGAGGTACCTGGAATATTCTTACACTCCTGGAGAGTATGTAAATATTTGTACAATTACTTTGGGGAAATGTGTGGTGATACCTACAAAAGCTAAACATATGTGTCATCCATGACCCACCCCTGGCACATGCCCAAGGATTCTTATGTCCACCAGAAGAATGTTCATGGCAGCTCTATTTGGAACAGGCCCAAATGGAGACAAGCCTAAGTGTCCATCAACAGTAGAATCACTAAATGCATTTTGAAATATCATAACAGAATTCTACACTTCAGTGAAAAAGAACAAGCTACTAATGCAGACCACATGAATAAATCTCACAGCCATAATGTTGAGTGAAAGAAATCAAACATAAAAAAAAGAGTATATACTGTATGATTCCACTCACTTGAAGTTTAAAACTAGACAAAGGTAATCTACGGTGATAGAGGTGAGCAGTTCGGATGAGAGGATCGTGCAGGAGCTTTCCTGATGGGTGGAAAGTTCTTCCATTAGTCTAAGTGGCAGTTACATGGGTGTACACACACATAAGTAAAATCCATCAGACTGCATGTTAAGAGGTGTGCACTTTAATGCAAGTAAGTTATGCCTTAGTTTTTACAAATGAGGGGGAGAGCAATGGAGGATGAATCCAGGAAAATTGCTGGAAGAGACGGGTGGGTTCAGGGACAGAGGCAGAGAGTCTAGGAGCAAGTCCCGAGGACCCAGCACTGAGGGTTGGGTGGGAGGGGTGAGGCAACCAGTAAAGAATGCCGACAAATCGAGAAATTGGAGGAAAGCAGCATAGGGAGGGGCAGGAGGCGGCTGAGAGTAGTTCTTACTGATGAGCTAAAGAAGGATGGAAATGGGGTGATGGGGGAGAAAGACCCTCCAGCCTCATTTGTAGACATAACATACACAGAAAAGTCATAACTTGTTATGAGGTTTAGAAGTTATTTGGGTGATGCATAGATACAGAGAACAGAGTAACAGTTGTCAGAGGGTGACGATTGGAGGCAGGGCGAAAAAGGTAAATGTATTAAGCAGCACAAATTGGTAGTTACCTAAAGGTCATGGAGATGTAGATTACAGCATAGGGAATGTAGTCAATAATATCGTGATAGTTATGTATGGGGCCAGGAGGGTGCTTGAAGCATTGGGACCACTTTGTAAAGTACATGATTTCCTAACCACTTTGCTGTACACCTGAAACTAATCAGAATAATATTGAATATAAACTGTAATTGAAAAAAATTTTAATGCATTAAAAAAAAACAAGTTACCTGGATGATTTAAAAACTTACTGGAAAAGCCTGTCTCCATTCAAGGTAAGTGGGAGTCACATCCAGGTGCCATCGTCAGAATCCAGGCCCTAAAGAAATGGCCACAGGATGGCCTGGTTCCCCAGGAGAAGGCATGCCGCCACGCTGGCCCAGACATCCAAGTGACCTTCAGGGACACCCAGCCAAATGCAGGGAAGAAGGGACCTGGATGAAGAATAAGCTATACTGATAAACGACTTCAGTTTTTCAACTCAAGGTCACTCACAGGAAAGCATTAGAATCAGGTTGGGTTTAGGGTCATCGGGTATCGACATGTACTGAAGCCGACTTTGCAAAAGGAAGGATTTCTGTGATGCACCTGAAGGACACGCCTTGGGCGCAAATACCATTTCCTTCTCTTGATTTCTAAAGCACTTTGGTGAAAAGCTTTCTTAAGACATCGTTCATATGCTTTCCTGTATTATGTTTATTTACATATATTTTTCCCTCTTCATAGTAGACTGTGAATTCCCTGAAGACAGAAACTGAGTCTTTTCACCTTGTGTCTTCCCACTCCCCCGGGGCTGCACCCTGGGCCTCACTGGCCTTGGGTGCAGCAGATGTGGGACACATGACCACTCCCAAGGTGAAGACGGGCCCTGGAGGGTGAGTCCGCCTTGCAGGCACCCAGTTATACTGAATCGCACCGCCTTGAGCCTGAGTCATTGCTGTTTCTCTGAAAGAAGTAAAAATACATTGTTTAAAATTCAAGAAGGCATTTCAGAGAAACACAGATGGCCTTGTGGCAACATAAATAGCAGGCAGGAGAACGGAGGCTGCGTTCTGAAGGAAAAAGACCAGGTCGCCTTGCCCTCCAGTCTCATTAGTGGAAATAACACTTACAGGGAAGTAACATGTTTTTAAAGACGCTTGGAAGTTTCCTAGGTGATCATGAAATTGCTGGTGGCACTGTGAGTTTTTCAAAATGCACAGAGCACCTTCCTCTGAGATCAACTCAACTGGCAATTAGGACAAAACAGGGTCTTGGAGCTTTTCTTCCCTTCTTTGGCTGCTAATTAGGAGATCCGTGACTTATTGGGGGTTTTTATGTTACCTAATGGGCTAAAACTCTTGATGGTGGTGACTAATAATATTGGTGTATTCGAATTTAATCTTTAACTTGATTTCCTAGGGAGATTAGATGATGCTCAGAGAGACTGGTCACGTTATACTTTGATAGATTCTTTATATGGTATATGGTAAATGCAGTAAAGCAAGAGGAATAAATAATTTTACCCTCATGCATTCTCCCTGCCCCACCACGTTCATCAGCAGGCCTGTTGAGGTCAGCAGTCTTCACACACAAATGGGTGTTCCCAGGAGGATGTGCAGGAGTCCACATTGGCCAGTTTGCCTGTGGACCTAATGCCTTTACTGTACAGAGTTCATGTCAAAAGCTCATAAAGAGTAGTGTAGCCCAGCCAGCATGGCTCAGTGATTGAGTGTTGACCTAAGAACCAGGTGGTAAGGGTTCGATTCCCAATCAGGGCACATCCCTGGGGTTGCAGGCTCAATCCCCACAGTAATCAATAATTCTCTCTCATCATTGATGTTTCTATCTTTCTCCCTTTCCCTTCCTCTCCGAAATCAATAAAAATATATTTGGGGGGGGGGGGGTGTAACATGGGGATAAGGACACATATGTAATAACTTAATCAATAAAAAATTAAAATATATATATATATATTTTTAAAGAGTAGTGTATCAAAGATGTTTTAAAAACATGAACCCAGAATCAAGTCAAGTAGACCTGGTTTGCTCCTAGCTCTGTCCCTCACCAGCCTCAAGAAAGCTTCTTAACCCCTCTGAGCCTCAGTTTTACTCATAAGTAGAATGGCAATAATGATGGTACCACCCTGTGATTGTTTTCAGAATTAAATGAAATAGGACATGTAAAAAACTTAGTGGAGTGCCTAATTCCTGATAAATGCTTACAGAACTATTATCATTATTTTATTAATCTCTGAATGTCTTATAACTTAATCATTCTTTACAAGATCTGATTCACTTTGCAATCATTACTCCATCCAGGGAGAGAAGAAGAGATCCCTGCTGGTGGAGGAAAATCACAAGCAAGCTAATCATCTGTACAGAATTCTACCTTCATGCTTAGAAGACAACTCTTTGATCAAGGTTAGTTAGGACCTCACAGGGAGCCTTTAGGATTCTACAGAGGTGACACTGCTAAAATATTGCACATCGTTGTATGTTTATGGTTCCAATGTAAACCAAGATCTTTGAAGAGTGGTCCTCTATCAGTCTTGTTCTTTCTACTGCCGGTGGAGAAGGATATCTTGGATTGATGCTGAGATGTTGCCATAAAAATATGGATGGCAAGAACAAGCTAGTCTAGAAATACCCTGCGATCTGAGTGGAACTTACAGAGTTTGCATTATTGTTCATAAAAGGGGGATGGTTGGACAGTGGCCATTCATTGGGAAACTCTTGGCTTTTCCCATGGCTGATAAATGGAGATTTTCAACCTTGTTTACCAAGGACACTCTGAAGAGGACACTATGAGAGATGGGCATTTCTTTGAGGCTGATTGACCTCAAAAGAGAGAAGGCATGAAGTCACTTCACTTCAGGTAGGTGACAAATACACATCAATATATATAAACCAGAGCCCTGGTGCATGAAATTCGTGCACAGGTGGGGTCCCTGGCCTGGCCAGCCAGCGATCAGGGCCAATCAGGTTCCCCACCTCCCCTCCTCCTCCTTCCCTCACCACTTGCATGCCACTACCACATAGTTCCCCACCTCCCCGCCTCCCCTCCTCCCTCCTTCCCTCACTGGCTGAACACTGCCACCTCAAGGTTCTCTGCCTCTCCACCTCCTCCTTCCCTCGCCGGCCACCCGCATGCCGCCACTACGTGGTTCTCCACCTCCCCACCCCCCCCCTCCTCCTTCTCTTGCTGCCCACATCAGCTGCCACCCACTCCCGGCTCCCCATCCCAGCCTGGGGCCTGGCCAATCAGGTAATCGGGACCTGCCGTCCGGGGGGGAGGGACCACGAGGTTGTCCAGCAGGCCTCAATTGGGTGATCGGGGCCTGTCAGCTGGGGGGAGGGATAGGGGGAGGGACCCGGGAAGTTGGCTACCAGCCCCAAGGAGGGAGCTGGCCCTTGGCCCCCTCCCCCTCCCCCCCCCCCCCGGAAAAGGGGCTGTGTCCAATGCCACTCATCCTTGGTTCCCCGTCCCAGCCCAGGGGCCCAGCCCTGATTAAGGCCTGCCAGCCAGGGGGAAGAACTGAGAGGTTGGCCTGCAGGTTCCATCAGTGATTGGGGCCTGCGGGCTGGGGGCAGCTCCTGCATTGAGTGTCTTCCCCTTGGTGGTCAGTGTGCATCATAGTGACTGGTCATTCTGGTCGTTCCATTGTAATGGTCGCTTAGGCTTTTATATATATAGATACCTTTGGCTAGCAAGTCTTGATGACAGGTCTGACCTGGGCACCAGGGTCATTGGACCAAAGTGCAAACAGAGGGTAGTGTTCATGGCCAAGATGAAGTGGAAGAATTAAAAAGAGGAAGGAAACAGTTTGCAATGTGCTCAACAGAAGTCTTCTTAAAATAAAAATCAAAAAATTATTTTTCTCAGCTCTATGTCTGCTCTGACCTTCTCTCTACTTAAATACCAAGTTGTTCACATTTTTGAAATGGGGAAGTCAGCTTCACTAATTTACAGAACTTCTTTCTGTCTCGACCTACAACTCCTTAATTTCTAATAAAAGTGAGTAAATAATACCCCAAATGCCAGTGTGAAGTCCAGGACTGGTCAGAATCATCTGGGGCACGTTTACATATGACAGATGTCATGAGCTTGCTCCAAAGGGACTGACCTAGAATCTCTAGGGGTGGGCCCCATTAGTTAAGCACCCCTGATGACTTGTGATGGTGACCAACTTTGGGAACCCCTGAAATAGGCCATTTCCATGCTCAGTTTTATAAAGTCTGCGCTTGAATGTCACTAATGGTCCTCATTGACGGCCCTCCTTAAACTGCCCATCGGAAAGCTTGCCCGGTAAGTTCCGAGAAGATAACATGATGCCAATAGCCAGTCCACTGGATAAGTCTACTTATCCAGGAGTTTTCTTTTCTCCTTCCAAAGTCCTAACACTTTCCACTTAAATTAGCCTTTTCCTTGAGCCATGTCCGAACTTCCCCTGTCTCAAAGTGGAATCCAATTACCTCTTCACACCCTGAAGATGTTTTCTGTTGAGTCTTGTAAATGCCACATCAGTTTGCCTTCTGAACATATTGGCTAAATGCCCAAAATAATAATTACTCCAATAGGGACTTGGTAAAATTCCTAATGAGCCCAGAAGTGAGTATCTGCTTTAAAAAAAAAAAAAAAAAAAGGTATTACATTTCGTGTGTGTGTGTGTGTGTGTGTGTGTGTGTGTGTGTGTTGCAGGGGAGGAATTAATCTTGTATTCCAATGAGAGGTAAACAATCTGACCTTGTGTCTAGAAACTGGAAGACAAGTTTCTCCTTTATCATTTGGGGAAAAAATGCCAGGAGTGAGGAGGCAGGAAAGGTGATAAGGGTGAGAGAGTAGAGTTGGGTGTTTGTTTTTTTTTAATAATAGTTTTTAAATGGTATAACATGTATAACATGCCTAATCCACAATAAATCATATTTCGGAGAAAAAAGTCTTTTAACCTTCAGTCTTCCTTTGTGGGGAAGAAAGATGTCATGGAAACCACGTCTGTGCCTAAAGCGAGTGACAAGAAAACAACTGTTTCCATGACTCCACAAGGAGATGTCAGCTTCTACACAGTGACAAGTGTTGAGCATCAGGAATTCTCCCCTGGCTTAGATGCCTTTGTTCACTCTGCCCCAGTTACTCTCCGTCAATAGTCTATCCTCTCACATTCTCCTTCCAATTTGACTTGAATTTGTAAAGCCAAGATCAAGTCTGACAGCTTCTCCAGAAGCTTCCTCTCCCCTCAATTAAAAGAGATTTCCTACCCCTGAAAGTTAGCTCCCCTGACCTTGCATTAGAGCTGTAGCTCTCAATCTGGATAATTTTGTCCATCAGGGGACTTGTGGCCATTTCTGGAGAAGACATTGTGGATTGTTTGCACTGGGAGGGCGCTGCTGGCATCTAGTGGGTGGAGGCCAGGGGTGCTGGGAAGCATGCTACAGTGCACAGGACATTCCCCACAACAAGGGATTATCAGCCCCAAACGTCTGCAGTGCTAAGATTGAGAAATCTTACTTGATAGTGATTTGTGTGCTGGCTCTGAGGCAGCCAGTGACACAGCTGAGCTCTTCCTCCTCCTTGGCCTTTTCCCTCCTTGGCTCCCAGGACACCACACTCATTGAGCTTCCTCCGACCTCACTGGTCCAACCTCTTGTCGCCTCTGCTAAACCACCACCACCCTCAATTTCCAACTTCTAAACATTTGAGTGTGCCTGAGTTCAGTCCTTGGACTTCATTCCTCTACCCATTCTCACTCCAGTCTATCACTTTAAATATCTATAGACCCACTGGGCCCCTTCCCTGAATCTAGATCTCAGCCCAGACCCTTCCCCTAAATTCCAGGTTCATAGATGTTAAACATCTCTCCCTTGGACATCTCCAGGGCTTCTCAAACTCAGCATATCCAGCCCTAACCGGTTTGGCTCAGTGGATAGAGCGTCAGCCTGCAGACTGAAAGGTCCCAGGTTCGATTCCGGTCAAGGGCATGTACCTTGGTTGTGGGCATATCCCCAGTAGGGGGTGTGCAGGAGGCAGCTGATCGATGTTTCTCTCTCATCGATGTTTCTAACTCTCTAACCCTCTCCCTTCCTCTCTGTGAAAAGTCAATAAAATATATATTTTTTTAAAAAAGATTTGACTTGGGGTGGTGGGCACACAATGCAATATGCAGATGATGTATCGTAGAATTGTGCACTTGAAACCTATATAATCTTATTAACCAATGTTACCCGAATAAATTTAATTTAAAATAATAATAAAATAAAATGTAGGTAAGTCAGACCATGTCCCTTCTCTATTCAGAATGCTCAATGGCTCCTATCATTCCAAAGTAAAAGCCAAAGTTCTTAGAGTATTTTACAGAGTTTTATATGACCATCTGCTTCAAAATCCCCCAATCTACCCGGACAGCATCTCACCGACTCCTATCCCACACTCCCCTCCTTCACTCTGCATCCACACCGGCCTCCTCACTCCTCCTGAGTCTGCCTGACACATTCCCATCTCAGGGCCTGTGCCTTTGCTGTGCCCTCTGCCTAGACTCATCTTCCCCAAAATCCCCATGGCTTGCCCCATCTGTCCCTTAGGCCTTATTGAAGCTTCATCTTTCCAGGGAGGCCTTCCATGGCCACAAGATTTAAAAGTGTAGCCCTCCTCCTCCACTTGTCGGTTTTAATCTGTTTTCCATAGTGCACATCACCATTCTTATCGGACTTGTTGTCTAATCATCTCAATAGGATGCAACTCTCAGAGGCTGGGAACTGTTTCCATTGCTGTCTGCCGGGCACCCAGACTAGCGCTGTCCACAGTAAATTCCCAATGAGATGAATGAAAGCAGCCCCCGTGAGACTTCAGATCCTCCAGGAACACGAGCTGCTGCTCATCACCGCACACAGCATCTTGATTGCTGCTCATTTTTCTTCTCCCTGACACTGAGTTCTTGTATAGGCAGTCACTGTACAGGGCGCTCTGGTACACATCAGCAAGTAATTTCATTTAATTTATTAGGAGCTCAATCCATTTTTTAATTGAATATTCAATCTGAATGCTTAAGATGTCAAAAGGTATCCTGGCCACAGTGAAGGATTCATCACGCTGTCTCTACCAGGAGTAGGCAGAAGCTAGTCCCCTCTGCCTCAAAGGGCAGGTGTGGGCGGAGTTCTTGCACCATCTGGTGGGCATTCTGGGAACTACACTTACTGAAAGCGTGTCTCCTGGTATATGTGAAATGTTTGTCTCCTCCCCAACCAAAAAGCAAAGCCATTCCTCTTCTCCTCCCCAGTCCTTGACTTCCCAAACTTTCCTTGACTACGAGTGGTTTAAGTTGGTGACTCTCACTGTTTTTCAGGAAAAAATTAATTCCCTCCTGGCCCAACAAGGAGAGAACCGAGGCTGCTTGAGGCTTTGACTTCTCTCAAGCTTATTCCTCACTTAGCAGCTTCATCCAGTCAACTCCCTAAGTCAGGAAGCCCTGTAGGGAAAATCAGTCTTTAATCTTCGGATGGCTGTCCTATGAGACATCATTTCAGTGCATCGTGGGAGGCCATCCCACTGTCAGTCCCCAAAACTTAATACCCACCAATCTGGTGGGAATTCTGTACTGTGCCTTTTATTCCACTATCAGAAGTAGGTTTTTTTTAAAAAAAAATATATTTTATTGATTTTTTACAGAGAGGAAGGGAGAGAGATAGAGAGTTAGAAACATCGATGCGAGAGAAACATCAATCAGCTGCCTCCTGCACATCTCCCACTGGGGATGTGCCTGCAACCCAGGTACATGCCCTTGACTGGAATCGAACCTGGGACCTTTCAGTCCGCAGGCCGACGCTCTATACACTGAGCCAAACCTGTTTCGGTCAGAAGTAGGTTTTAGATGTAAATACCCCAGGGAGAGGTAACAGCATGATTTCCAATCTTACCAACCTAAGTGACCCATAGGCAACCTACAGGCAGGTGTTAAAGAGTGAGGGCAGAGAACGGCAACTTGTCACTTAGAAGGAGGGTCTAAAGGTGGACACTAAAGGGCAGGGCCTGTGACAAAAAAAAGAGCCTCCAAATTCTACTTCACACACCTCACAGCTTCCCTCCTGCTCAGCCTGCCTAGCCAGGGTCATGCTGCGATCACTACCGTGTATTGGTGATTGGGAAGAGAAAAGGGCAGATCAACCTTCTGGAAAATTCTACATTCAGATAACTTATAAAGCAATTCTATGACTCTCGAGAACACCAAACAATATCAACTACAGCCACCAGAGTGTGCCTAGGAAAAGATTGTAGACACCGATCCAGGATTTGTAATCAGCACATGAATTATATGAAAGGAACTTGCATTTCTGAGGTATAGAAGGTTCTTGAATCATTTTAGTCAAGATGAGGAGAGTTGTTTGGTTTTGTGATATCTGTAAAGAAAATGAAAGTGTGTAACCTTAACTAAACTTAAACTTCAGGCCAGTATATCTGAATTTCATCAGAAGCAGAAGGGAAGAAAATAAACATTTATTAAGAGCCTATTTATGGAAAGTACTGAGTAGGCATATTCCATACTTCTTTATCTAAATTTAATGACTCTCTTTGAGGCCAGCTATGTGACCTGGATCTAGTAGCTTAACACCTCTGAGCCTCATGATTTCCTCATCTGTGAAATCATGCCAAACAGTTCCTCAAAAAGTTAAGCATAGAATTACTGTATGATCCATCAACTCCACTTCTGGGGATAGACCCCAAAGAGGCAAAAACAGGAACTCAAACATAGTTGTTCACCAATGTTCAAAGCAGCATTAGTCATCATAACCAAAAGGTAGAAACAACCTAAATACCCAACAATGGATGAATGAATAAACATGCAGTACATGCATATAATGGATTAAACCAAGAAAAGAAATGAAATTCTGACATGTGCTACAACATGGATGACTCTTGGAAGCATTATGCTGAGTGAAATAAGGCTGACACGAAAGGACAAATATTGTATAATTCTACTTATATGTGGTACCAAGAATAGGCAAATTTAATTCATAGAGACAAAAAATAGAATAGAGGTTACTAGGTGCTGGGGGGAGAGGAATGAGTAGTTGGTGTTAATGAGCAGATTTTCAATTGGGGATGATGAAAAGTTTTCTAAATGGATAGTGGTAATGGTAGCACAACATTGTGAATTGCTTAGTCTTACTGACTTGTATACTTAAACATGGTCAAAATGGTAAATTTTATATTACATATACTTTACTGCAATAATAGATAAGTAGATAGATAGATAACAGTGCTTAGTTATTATTCAGTTATGTCTTTCTTAGTTCCCAAATCAATCATCCTACTATATTGTCTAGTTTCAAATGTATTGAATTGTACAATTGTAGAAAAATTGATATATTTTACTATATGCAAAGAGTATGTTAACAGATGTTGTGAGTTAATTGGGGTAGTTTTAGTTACTGAAGCACAAAAAGGAAAAACATTAATGAATTTTTCCAAGTACAAAATACAAAGTAGAGAGGGCTCTCCCAGCTTCCCCCTGAGCGGATTCCTTCCTGGACCAGCTCTCTCCCCAGGGAGACCCCGGCAGGGCAGGCAGTTTCTAATCTTCTATAGTTTGATGAGAAAAGGCCCCACGGTGCACTTTTTTTCCATTTACAGTGCAGAAGAATGACTTTTCCTCCAAATTTAATTGAGATGGAGCATTCCAAGACCAGGAAAATGTCATGTATCAGATGATGAGTAAGCCGGACATCATGGGAATGACTGTCACGGGACACAGCTATTTGCCAAAAATGTGGCCTATGGGATTTAAGGACCATGTTATGCTGCCCCGATTGATGGTTTTTATTTGGATGAAATGAAACCACTAATTGAGTTTTCTTTTGAGGGGAAAAATGTCCAGAGAATATCGGAGGAAGAGAGGGCTGCACATGCAGGTGCACACGTCCATGTGCTCATGGCCACAGGGAGGAGGGGAGGTGCCCCGAACTCGGGGAACTCTGGACCTTACAAGCCTGCCTGTAGGTTGGCTTTTGGTTCACTCTTCCCAGTGAACCAAAAGCAGCAAGGGATAAAGGATAATAAAGTACCTGAGTTATGCTTTTACCTACAAGAAAAGTAAGCCAAGAGGACTATAACTTTGAAGACAAGTTATAGAGTATGAACCTGTCCACACAGGGCATTTACCATATTTTCTCATCTCTTTCAAATCCCACAGAAGTGCATGGTCAAAACTGAAAACATGAAAGGCCGTAAAATGGGGATCTAAATGGCTCTCCAGGGGGTGCGGTCATGCTGAGAAATCATGCTTGTGAAGGCAGGTAAACATGTGACACAAGAACAGAAGCAGTGAAGCTTAAATGTTAAAGCAACTCGGTGGACAGAAATTAACTGAGCACCTGCCCCGTAAAAGGTATTGGACTATGCTCCAAGAAATAAAGAATAAAACATGATCTCTTCCCCATTCTACATTATAATCTAGTTGTGCATTTTTTAAAATATATTTTTATTGAGTTCAAAGAGGAAGGGAAAGGGAGAGAGAGATAGAAACATCAATGATGAGAGAGAATCATTGATCGGCTGCCTTCTGCATGCCCTACACAGGGGATCGAGCCTGCAACCCGGGCATGTGCCCTGACTGGGAATCGAACCATGACCTCCAGGTTCATAGATCAATGCTCAACCACTGAGCCACGCCGGCTGGGTGGTGGTGTGTTTTTTTAAAAATCTAGTTCCATAAACAGAAAACTATCCCAATTTGAATAGTTCATGAAATAAGTAGTATAGCGAGTGGGAATTCCAATCCTAGATAGAAGGGGGAAATCTGTGTGTTTAACTCCTCCCCGTCCTGAGTTCTAAAGGACATACTAGTAAACCCAACACAGTGAAAAAAATAAAAGGGGGCTATTGTTGATGAAAATTCAACCGATGTCTGGAAGAAGGAGGAGGATGAAGGCACGTTTAAGTCCAGAGGAAATCACAGCCTGCAGTCTACATGGAAAGGAATATGTTCCAGAAAAAAGCTCCTCTACTCTGCCAGACCCTGGTGAGGTCTCGAACTCAGGCTCAGCAGGAATGATGGAGGCAGCGAGATGAAGGTGCATATGAGAAGGCTCTGCCCCACTGCTCTCACCCAGTCACCTAGAAGCCAGACATCATCCCCACCCACCCCAGCCCCAGCCTAATCCTTAGAGAGCTCTCCAGAAAACAAATCAAATGACACACAGGGGAGGGGAGGGGAGGGGAGGGGAGAGAAGGGGAGGGGAGGGGAGGGGAGGCTTACATTCTGATCTAGTGCAGTTAGATTATTGGACAAAGTCAGCGAAGGTGTGAGTGAAACAGATACATACTAGGTACTCTGACCCTGAGAAATACACATCTTTTACCTTGGAGGAAGTTAGTTGAGTGGTAGTTTTAGGGTTTCTTGCTCCATGGGAAATAATATTCTCATCCCTGGTGAGTTCAATTTCCAATCAGCCTCCTGCGTTTCTCTCTGTTGAGAAGTCACCTCCCACCAGTGAAATTCCATTTGGCTCCTGGTGTGGTCTTTGGGAAGACTGCCATTTCGCTGTTGATATTCATCTCATGTTTGTTTAGCTGGAACAGTGCTAACAATCATTGGACTGATTCATACTATTCTCATGACATAAAGATCAGAAAATCCTTAGTCAACTAGATTAGCGATTTTCATCTCATGGCACACATAAACTAATTACTAAAATTCTGCAGCACACCAAAAAAATATATATTTTTCGCCAATCTGACAAAAAAAAAAGTATAATCTTGAGTCATTCACACCAGATGGCTATTGTTGTGTTGGCTGTCATTTTTTTATTTGACAATCTAATGGAAAAGAAGTCTATGCACCTGACTAAATGGTCAGGTATTGCATGTATTAAAAATTCTTGTGGCACACAAGTTGAAAATCGCTGAACTAGATAATGCCATCATGAAGTTGGTGGGTGATGGCATTTCCAGTCATGTAACAATTCACTGGACAAATACAAGCCAGGTGCTGTGTGGATGCTGGAGATATAGAGATGGGACAGAAAATTTACGTGGCCTAGATTATGGAACCATTAGGAGAGAAGGACATTAGGTTAAGAACCCTAAGCGAAATGTAAAATTGTGACAAGTGCTATGAAGGAGGAATATACATGTGGGAAGGGGAGCCTGACCTCATCAGGGAGCTCAGAAAAGGCTTCCCTTGAGGAAATGCCTATTAAACTAGGATTTGAAGTAAAGGGGACTAAGTGGAGGAGGAGTAAATGGACGTCCAGTGAGGTTTCCAGACCTACCGCTGAGTGAAGACCAGGGACCAAAGTACAGCCCACTGTGACCAAGTCCTGGAGCAGAGAGAGGCTGGCAAGGCAGGTGAGCACTGGGGCACCGGAAAAAGAGAGGCTACATTCACCTAAGGGCCATGGAATGTCACTGAAAAGTTTGTAAAAGATGTATGATTGGTTGTATGATCCAGTGTCATTGCTGGGTATATATCCAAGAGAACTGAAAACATATAAGCACAGATGGCCATGCCAGCATCATTCACCATAGCCAAAATGTGGAAACAGCCCAGAGGTTCATCAAGTGATGAAGACATTAACAAAATGGCATAGCCATACAATGGAATATTATTCAGCACCCCCAAAAAAGAAATGAAGTACTGCTATAAGCTACAAAATGGAAGACTCTTGAAAACATTATGCTAACTAAAAGAAGCTCGTCCCAAAAGACCACATCCTGTATATTTATATTTATAGAAAATGTCCAGAATACGCAAATACATAGTCAAAAAGGAGATTAGTGATTGCCTAGGGCTAGGAAAATGGGTTAATGAGAGGTGACTGCTAATGGGAATGGGATTTCTATGGGGGGGGGGGGATGATGGAAATATTCTTCAAATTAGATTGTGATGATGTTTGTACAACTCTGTAAATATATTTAAAATCATGAATTTTATACTTTAAATGGGTAAATTGTATGGTATGTGAATTATATGTCAATAATACTTTTAATGTATGATTAGATTTCTGTTTTGGAAAAATCAGCCTGGCAGCAGTGTGGGAAAAATTAAAGGAGTGTACAAAATCAACACAGTGAGGGGGCTACTTTCACAATCCAGGAGGGTGCTGATGACAGACTGGACTACAGTGGTCATGGGGGAGACAGAGAAAAGTGGACCACATAAGAGGGATTTAGGAAGCATGACACACAGGGGTTGGTACCTGGTTGGCTACCGGAAATAGGGTGAGGGAGGGGTCCAGGATGGCACCCAGGCCATGGCCAGATGGCTAAGTGGTTGCATTCACTAAGATAGAGATGCTGAAGGAGGCCCGAGCTTGCTTTATGGACAGGGTTATCAGTGGATTTAGTTTAGAGGGACTTTTTTTTAATATATATTTTATTGATTTTTTACAGAAAGGAAGGGAGAGAGATAGAGAGTTAGAAACATCGATGAGAGAGAAACATCAATCAGCTGCCTCCTGCACATCTCCTACTGGGGATGTGCCCGCAACCCAGGTACATGCCCTTGACCGGAATCGAACCTGGGACCCTTCAGTCCACAGGCCGACGCTCTATCCACTGAGCCAAACCGGTTTCGGCTAAAGGGACTTTTGAGACATTCCAGTAAAGATGTTCAGCAAAGAGACACTGGAATAGTACTCAGAGAAGACAGAGCTGAGGACAGTGATGTGTGGGTTACCAGCATGTTGTGGCAATGAAGCTGGGCTTGAGCGAGGTCACCTGGGAGAGAAGAGAACTCTGTTTTAATGGCTTGCCTAGAGGAGGATACACCCACACAAGGGAAGCCAAAGAAAAGTCTAGAAACATAAGGGGAAAGGCAGGGGAATGGTGGCAGAGAGGAGTAGTGCTTCAAGATGAGTCCGTGACATCAGGTGATGCTGTGAAGTCAACGAAGGTGAGAGCCAGTCTGTGTGCATTGGGGTTAGCAGCATAGTGTCATAGGGGCTGTAATGCATTGGAGTGATGCGGCAGAGCCAGACTGCCATGGGCTGAGAGTGAAGCAGCGAATAAGAGGGGAGGAAATGGAGGTCAGGTGTCTTGGTTAGGTCCTCAGAAGCAGACTCTGGGACAAAAATTCGAATGCAAGGCATTGATTAAAATGCTCCAAGAAAGTATTAGAGGTGGGTAGAAGAATGCATGGATGGATGGGGGCAGGGAGAGAGTAATAAATGGAGGAAGGAAGGAAGGAAGGAAGGAAGGAAGGAAGGAAGGAAGGAAGGAAAGGAGGGAGGGAGGGAGGGAGGGAGGGAGGGAGGGAGGGAGGGAGGGAGGGAGGGAGGGAGGAAATAAGGAGATAGATTAGATAGATAGATAGATAGATAGATAGATAGGAATGTCTCTGTGTAGCTGCAGAACAGTCCATTACAGGACTGTACCACCATTATAGGACTGATGTTGAATGCCAACTTTCTTCCTTGTACCTTGTTACTGCCCAGTCTAGGGTCAGACCTAGTTTGTGTATTTATGCTGTGTGACCATATCCAGTTTACTTAACGTCTCTGAGCCTCAATTTCTTCACCATCAGGGTTGTACATGGACATGTATCACTGGTGTGTGAAGTACCCACACAAAAGGGGAAGGCTTCCTGTGGATGGAGTGCTCAGAGACGGCAAGGGCTCTGTTCTACATAGCTCAGTTCAAGGAGGCCAGTTCCTGGGGGGAGGAGCTCAGTCCACACTGCAGTTCATCTTCTGCAAACAAGCAAAGACATAAATCTAGACAGAGAGCAAGGCTCTGGAGCTTAGGAGCATGGCATGCTGTGGAGGTGAGGTGTGGGGTGTGCTTACATCCCATCAGCATCCCTGCTCAACAATGGGACTGGCAAGCCACTCCAGTGTCACCTGAAGAGGGCCTTGGGAGGATAACGGTGCACCTGTGAGTCAGAAGCCATGAAGCAGCCCCACCCACCCCCACTGTCTCCCCAAGCAGAGGGGGCATGTTGGGGAGACCTCGGATAACCATGGGCCCTGAGGTGCTGCCAGTGGTAACTAAGGACATGCCAGCTCTCTGTTACTCCCCACAATCTCCCCATCAAGATGAAAAGGCCCCATAGAAAGGTCAGGGGAATCCTGATGAGGCTACAAAAGGTGTCCGTGTCCCCATAGAAGTCCCAAATAGGCTCTGGGTGACGTTGCCAAGAGAGAGACTGTAAGTGTCTGACGTTCCCCTGAACGAGCCAGCATTGGCCCTGACCGGGTGGCTCAGTTGGTTAGAGCGTCTTCTCAATACACTAAGGTTGCAGGTTCAATCCCCAGTGAGGGCACATATAGGAAGCAACCAATGAATGCTTAAATAAGTGGAACAATGAATCGATGTCTCTCTCTCTCTTCCTCTCTCTCTAAAATCAATAGATTATGTAATTGATTTTTTAAAAGCCACCCAGATGGACGATCACTTTCTAAGTTATATAAATGCGTAATCACTATGTTGTACACTCAAAACTAATATAACATTGTATGTCAAACAGAATTGAAAAATAAAAAACAAATAAATACATTTCCAAAAAAAAAAAAGCCACCCAGATGTACAGAATCTGGCACTGGTGCTGGACACCACAGCTAGAAGAAAAGAGAAGCAAGGGAGGCCCAGAGAATCCACCGTGCAAACGCCACACCACCCCCATCCCTGAGAAAGTACCAAACAGTCCACGGCAGGGCCAGAGGGAGCACAAGAAGCCCCCAGAGTGACTGTGAATGAGCTTGAGGCAACTTTTTGAGGCCAGGAAAATGTTCTAAAACTGGGTTGTGGTGATGGTTGTCCAACTCTATAAGTTTATTAAATCTCATTGAATTACACACTTGACAGGGGTGAATTTTATGGTATATAAATTATACCTCAATAATGCTGTTAATTAAAAAAAGGAAACCAGCCGAACCGGTTTGGCTCAGTGGATAGAGCGTCAGCCTGCGGACTCAAGGGTCCCAGGTTCGATTCTGGTCAAGGGCATGTACCTTGGTTGCGGGCACATCCCCAGTTGGGGGCGTGCAGGAGGCAGCTGATCGATGTTTCTCTCTCATCGATGTTTCTAACTCTCTATCCCTCTCCCTTCTTCTCTGTAAAAAATCAATAAAATATATTTTTTTAAAAAAAGGAAACCAGTGGATGTAAAATTCAAATGGAAAATGTGGCGTCACTGTCATATGCAAACCAAAATAGAAATTGCCAGGATGCCTGATGTGTCAGGAGCCAGACAGCTAAGTTGCCTACTCTAAGCCAAGGTTAACCAAACTCTATTCTAAGAATATAGCAATCCTCCTGCCCGTATATAGCCGATGCGTTCATTTATCCCTACTCATATTTAAGGCACCTGGCACAGTGCTGGGCACACATAAGCCATCAGCTGAGTGGTGTTTCACTGACTGCTCAGGGCAGATGGTCGGTGCCCGAGAAGCAGGAATGCAGTGAGAACCATGGGTCAGCCAGGCTGAGCAGCAGAGAGGAGAGGTTTGGAGATCTGACAGCCAGTCAACAAATCAGGACCAGAGGATGGCTCTGCAGGGCCTGGCAGCATTGACCACAAGAGTCTGGAGTCTGAGATCCCAGTCCACCAAATCGGTCTGCAATGCACTTCAATTGCCTGGGGTCCTCCCCAGCTCTGCCACGTGGTCATATAACCTCCGCATGCCTCAGTTTCCTTGTCTGTAGAGCAGTGCTATTTTCATGGCACTGACACGGGGATTAACGGAGGTAACACCCATCAAATACTTGGAAAATTCTCAGTGTTAACAATTACAATTATGATTATTCCATAACTCACAAGCTTGAGAAGTGTTAGTGTCTTAGAGAGCATGGCTGCTCACAAGCGTTTTTGTTTTTTTTCCAATCAAACTGAAGCAAAAGAAAAAGCAGGAAGGTCTTGGAGAAAAAGGGGGAGAGACCAATCATAAAATTCAAAAAGCAGTTCTTGTTACCAATACTCCAAGGCAAAACTGTCCTTTTTTTCATGATCCAAAATCAGTTTCGACATCAAGGGCATGCAGGTGACGGGTGATCATGGTGTCCTGCTACGGCGAGTCTGTGTTTGTCATCCTCTCTGCCTGCTCCCCAGACTGTCCTGATCCTGTAGGAGAGATTGTGCCACTCCAGGAAGACGGGGCTGGTGAGTCACACGGGAATGGGTGGCAGACAACATCAATTATCCCCACTGCTTCCTGTAAGCGCTGTGGAGGAGGGCATACATACACACACAGACACACAAAGGCCAGCTGTCTCCAGTTCCATGTCAAATGCTTGCAAAGGCCCCTGTGTGATTAATGGCATTGTATTCCTTTTTATTTTACTCATATCTGTATATTCCTGACAAAGGGTAGAACAAAACAATTCCACAAATGACTTAAAGGCACATGGCATTGTTATTTAGAATCAGAGAGAAAAGGAGGTAGGTGGGGGAATACAGGGGGAACAACCTAACCTGACACAGGATCCACGGAACTCCCAGGACGGGTCTGTCTAGGTCACATGGCACACCATCCTTCCCTCATTCCCTGTATTTTAGCTTGGGTCAAAGGCTGAAATGATTGATTGATAAGCAATGATTAATGAAAATGATAATATAGCAAACACTCTGGATCTTAAAAGACATATTATAGCCAAAACCGGTTTGGCTCGGTGGATAGAGCGTCGGCCTGCGGACTGAAGGGTCCCAGGTTCGATTCTGGTCAAGGGCATGTACCTTGGTTGCAGGCACATCCCCAGTAGGAGGTGTGCAGGAGGCAGCTGGTCAATGTTTCTCTCTCATCGATGTTTCTAACTCTCTATCCCTCTCCCTTCCTCTCTGTGAAAAACCAATAAAAATATATTTTTTTAAAAAAAAGACATATTATACTAAACTAAGAGCCCAGTGCATGAATTTGTTCACCTTGAAAGGAACTGTGGGCTGTGAGGCTTTGGTGAGCAGAGGGGCGGGTCTTGGCCCATCCTCTGTGCCTCCACCCGACCCCTCCCACTGCGGCCCCCAGTCCCGTCTGCCAGCAGTCCCTCTCCCACTGCCCCCACACACTGACAGCGCCAGCCCCGCTCGCACCCACTGATGATGCAGAGCAATTGGGGTTGGCGCCATCAGTGGGTGCAAGCAGCAGCTGCTGCCCAGATCGCCCCTCAGAAGCAGGAGGAGGTGGAGAAGCCCTCAGGAGCGATCGGGACCAACAGCCGCCGCTTGCACCCACTGACAGCACTGAGCATTCGGGACCAGTGCCAGGCTCTGGCAGTGGGTGTGGGCGGTGGCTGTTGGCCCTGATCACCCCTCAGGAGCAGGGGGATGTGGAGAAGCCCTGAGGGATGATCAGGGCCTGCAGCCACCGCTAGCACCCACAGACAGTGCCGAGCAATCGGGGCCAGCGCCAGGCGCCGGCAGCAGGTGTGAGGCAGCTCCAGCACTGGCAGTAGGTGCAAGCACCTGGTGGGACCACAGCACACGGGAGCAAAGAATTTTCAGTAATCACCAGAGGCTTGCCCTGATGACAGCGACCGGTGCCCCACCTTGGTCTGGCGCCCCCGCTCAACTGCTCCACCATCCCACTGCAGCCAATGCCTGCCATGTTTCATGCGCACCCCTGGTGGTCAGTGCACATCATAGCAACCAGTTGCTCGGTTGTTCTGCCATTCAGTCTATTTGCATATTAGGGTCATATATGCAAATATGAGAGAGAGAGAGAGAGAGAGAGAGAGAGAGAGAGAGACTAGAAGCCCAGTGCACGAATTCATACACGGGCGGGGTCCCTCTGGGTGGCCTGCAGGGATTGGGCCGAAACCCACAATCCAATGCTGCCTACAGTCCCTAACTGCCGCTCCCACTCATCACAACCCCACTGTGCCTGCCACGGGCTCACACCCAATCAGTCCCAATCCGGAGAGGCTCGAACTGCCGCAGCAGTGCTTGCCAGCCAAGAGCCCTGCGTCCGGCATCCTCCCAAAGGGAGTGGCCTGTGGGATCCGGCTGAAACCTGCTCTCCAACATCTCCTGAGGGGTCCTGGATTGCAAGGGCACAGGCCAGGCTGAGGGACCCCACTGGTGCACAATCAGGCTGGGGAGGGACCACGGGAGGCTCCAGGGCATGCCCGGCCCATCTCAGTCCCGATCGGCCAGACCCCAGCAGCAAACCTACCGGTCAGAGCATCTGCCCCCTGGTGGCCAGTGCAGGTCATAGTGAGCGGTTGAGCAGCCTTAGCACATCATTAGCATATTACACTTTGGTTGTTCGGTTGTTCTGCTGTACAGTCTATTTGCACATTACCTTTTTATTATATAGGATTTGGGGGATACCAAAAATCACAAAAGCACCCACATCCTCAGGAATTTAAATTTACTGAGGAGTCAAGTTATATGCATTTAAAACAAAATACCAATTGGCTAGCTTGACAATTGTTTAAGGTGTGATCTAGCCAGGCCACTATTAGGGAAATATCCCATAGATGCTTGAGTTTCCACTTATGTACAATAATGTTACCAAGGGCTGTTTATTGTCACCTAGATTCTAGTAGTAAAAATTGGAATAACCTAAATGCCCAGCAACAAAAGAATGATTATATACATTCTAATAAATCCATGCTATGGAATAGTATATAGCCATCAAAAAGATCACTTTAGCCCTAACCGGTTTGGCATAGTGGATAGAGCATCGGCCTGTAGACTCAAGGGTCCCAGGTTCGATTCTGGTCAAGGGCATGTACCTTGGTTGCGGGCACATCCCCAGTGGGGAGTGTGCAGGAGGCAGCTGATCAATGTTGCTCTCTCATCGATGTTTCTAACTCTCTATCCCTCCCCCTTCCTCTCTGTAAAAAGTCAATAAAAAATATATTTAAAAAAGAAAAGATCACTTTATTGCTTAATCAGATCAGCTTATGCATACTGACACAGGAAATGCTCAATGTGCACTCTTCATGAAGAAGGCAAGTCACAGAACAATAGCCATAACCCAATATGTTCTGCACTGGTTTACTGGGGCCACGATAACAAATACCACAGGCTGGAAGGCTTAAACAAGTCTATTTTCTCACAGTTCTGGAGGCTGGAAGTCTGAGATCGAGGTGTCAGAAGGCCTCTCTCCTTGGCTTGTCTTCTCATTGTCATACCTCTGTGCGTGGCTGTCCTACTCTCTTCCTATCAGGACTCCAGTCATATTGTACTCTAATGACCTCACTTTAATACCTCCTCAAAGGTCCTATCTCCAAATGCAGTCATGTTCTGAAGTTAGGCCTTCAATATATGAATTTGGGTGCATATAATTCAGCCCATAATATGATCTCTAAATATTCTATGATTCCCATTTTTAGTTTATATTTCTGAATTGCTAGAAAATTTAAAATAAATTCATATATTACATTAAATTAGCAATTCATAAAAAACTAATTATCCTTTAGTCAAAAAATACTTTCAAATAAGCTTTCTTCTTTTTTAAGTGCATCACTGTAGGGAAAGCCACAGCAAGGGTGGGCAGCTGAGGGATCACGAGGCTCACCTCTCAGCACCAGACAGCACATTGCTGGGTGTTAGAATTGGGTATTTCACACATGAGCACCTTCCCACACCACCCCTCCTTTCCAAGCCAGCCTGAGCCCCCTGCCCGGCCAGGACTCGGGTTAAAGCCATTCTCTAATCTCATCCAGACCGTTAGTCAACATCCTCTTGCCGTCAGATTGTGGACACAGTATTTCTGTGGGATGACAAGGTCCAGAATACAGCCATGAGGGTTGCAAGGAAGGGCTTTGGCAGCACAGGTGTTTATGAATAAAATTTGGAAAGCTGGGCAACAACATATTTGGGCAACATAGCAATAGGGTTTTCACTATTTTGATGAAGAATATGGAACTTGCATTATCACAGGACATATCTTTCACAGCTGTCCTCCTAACAGCTACATGTTTTTTCTCAATGAGCGGTTGGAAGTCCACAATACAGGCCTGCATCCTAAAATTATATATGTGTTTGGCTGTCAAAATATTAAGCTATTAATGTTTAAAAGAATAACCTTAGAAAAGTTAGAGAAAGGAGGCAAAATTTTAAAAAAACACACACATCAAAGCTGCTAGATGCTTAGTTTTCTAAGTTACAGGATTACAAAGACCTACTTTTATGGAAGTGTTAGTATACAGGGACATATGCTCAATTTTGTCAGAAACAAACATTAAATGGCAATTGAAGGCAGGGAGAGATTTGTTTCTGAGATGTCACATCGAACTTTCTCCCACAATTAAAGGGTTAAAGTTCGGCACACAATATGCAACATTTGCCTCTAACCCCACAAACATTTTAGTGCCAAATTTTAACTTTCCTATTATCTGTATTCAGGGCTTTATGCTGTGGGAATGGGTAGGAAACACATTATCAGAGCTGACTTTGAATGCGGAGCTTCTGTGTAGTCAGAACCAGAAGGAACTCAGGTCGGGTTGGGGCAACGTGAGAATGAAAGACTGCTGAGAAGTGAATATTAAGAACAGAATGTCCAGAAAACTTCCCTTGAAATGGATTTCAAGAATGGAGGGAGCTTTTCCTTTTTTAGGACCAAATACTGAGTTTAAATATTAGAAATGTTTTTACACATCTTTATTCTTCAAAATTCATGTCAAATTACAAATAAATAGTCGACATGATATAGCTTCATCATGTACACTTCTTCAGGGAGAAAACCGCAATCACCAAGAAAACACTGAAAACGAACTCATAGTAAGTCACCACTGGTAAGTACAGAGAAAGTGTTACATTTCAGTGTGGTCCCATGTGACAGTTTAAAATGGAGACCCCTTTAAACCATTACAGATGTACATAACTTTCTTACCAACGAACTCACACATCAGTTTTTGTTTAAATTTTTAACAGTGTATCACAGGGACTAATTGTTTAAAACTATAAAATCTTGTGAATTTTAGCAGCAAGGTTATGCCAAATCAAAATATATATATTAAAAAAAATAAATGTATTAAAGAAGACACTGTCAGGCATATATTCACAAAGTCTTAATTTCTTAAACATAAGTATGGGTGTATTTATTTCTCTCAAATGCATACAAGACAATAATTACATAGCAACAAAGCTTTTGTTCAACAATGATTTGATTCATAAGCATTTGAAATTTACATAATTTCACATCCATAACCTTACTTTTAAATAATGTAAGTAAAAAAGTCCTAAAATAACCAATTCTTATATTTCCTATTTATCCCTCTATACATCCAAACTTTAAAAAGTTACAAACTGAACATTATACAGAACATATAAATCATGTTTAAAAACTTGAGTTTTAAAATCACTGTTCCCCATATGATTCAGGAGACTCCTCGGGCTGACAAGTGCAATCCCGGGGATAAAGGAAACTGCAGGAGGGGAAGAAAGAAGAGACAGACACAGGTTTGCTGTCTTAACATTTTACTCGTCCTGTCAGTTAAAAATGGTGATGTCATGAGAAGTAACAGTTTAGGTTTAGTATGAGGAATGGAGTTTGCCTCACAGTTTGAGAGGCGTGCATTTCAAGTATTTTCCTATTTGATCTGAGCTCCTGCAGCAACCTGATGGCCAAGAGAATAATTATTTCCTTCCATACATTCGCTCAATGTCCGCCTGGTAATGTGTTTTAAGCTCTTTGCGTTTCAGCTTGAAGGCATCTGTCACCAGACCAGTTTCTGGGGTCCACGGTTCAGGGCTCAAACGAATTTTCATTGGAATTTCAAACTTTTCCAGACTTGCTGAGATGGTGTGGGAAAAAATACAAATGCAAAGTCATGAAAAATGTACCACTGAAATTCTTAGCAAAGAGTCACTGAGCACCCATCAAAATGCACAAGCAACCGCCCACGAATCTCTCTTCTAAGCAAGTTATCCCTCAGAAATGCTAGTATAAGCAAAAAAAATGTATGTATAAGAATTAGAATGGAAAAAATAAATTAAAATACATACCCGTCAATATAATGAGATAAATTATTACTTAGGCATAAAAATTAATGCAATTCCAGTCATCAAAAATGAGTTAGATCTATATGATATGGGTGTATAAAGTTTTTGCAACATATTCTAGGTTTAAAAAGA
The DNA here is from genome assembly GCF_028538775.1 of Myotis yumanensis. Taxonomy (NCBI): domain Eukaryota; kingdom Metazoa; phylum Chordata; class Mammalia; order Chiroptera; family Vespertilionidae; genus Myotis; species Myotis yumanensis. Next base: position 25,000,986 of record NW_027223759.1, on the reverse strand, counting down.
AGGCAAGGTTTTGTTTTTTTTAAATATTAGATAAACTTAGATGCATCTGGATGCTAGGACAAAAGGATACATAGTAAACTATAAACTGTATACACCTCTAGGGGATGGATTCAGGATTAAGAATAAAGAAATGTTCCTTTATGAAGTACCACTACACATCCCTAGGATGGCTATCAAAAGGATGGACAATAACAAGTGTTGGCAAGGATCCAGGGAAACGGAAAGCCTCATACAACATTAGTGGGAATGTAAAGCGGTGCTACCATTTTAAATAATTGGGCCCTAGCCAGTTTGGCTCACTGGATAGAGCATCGGGCTGGGGACTGAAAGGTCCCAGGTTCGATTCCGGTCAGGGGCATGTATCTTGGTTGCAGTCACATCCCGAGTAAGGGGTGTGCGGGAGGCAGCTGATCAATGTTTCTCTCTCATCGATGTTTCTAACTCTATCCCTCTCCCTTCCTCACTGTAAAAAAAAAAAATCAATAAAATATATTTAAAAAATAATAATTGGAAAAAATATTCTAGGCATTGAAAATAGTAGGGAAAAACAGAAAATGAAGCTGCAGCAATGAGAACATTGAGGCATGTGCATCATGGGAGTGGATGACCTGTGTGTTGCAGGGCCTGAAAGGGGGGACTAATAGTAGGAAAATGTGATTGGTTTCCTAGGCCTTGTAATATAATAGGATAAATAATTTAAGTGCTCTCATCCCACCTCAGTTCACAGGATCACTATAAGAATCACTCACCTGAAACAGCAGCTTCAGACAGCACTCTGAGTACCTCATTTTCCATCTCGCAGCTGTTGCACAGCTCCTCAAACGTCCCTTTAAGTCCTTTCTTTAGAGCAAGTTCTGTTAGTTCCTTTTTATTTGGCACAACAAATCCAATGACGTAAGAATGGTAACTGAAATAGACAAAGGATAACTTAGCAAGGTCATTGAATGGCACACCATTTAACTGGTTATGATTACGCTGACATTTTAGTAGCCAATCCTTCACTGCTTTACAGAAAATGCATGAGGCATACCGGGCACTGGCATACTGAGTTCACGCAACAGCCTCCTTTTCTGTCTGACTCACAGCACGTTCCAATGCTTTGGCAGAGGTCATTGCTAAATAAACATCATAACATTTCTTGATCATTTTCAAATATGCACAGGAATAGTCCCATGTATACATTTTTAAAAAGAAAATAAATATTAGAAAATTCTTTTTAAAAAAATAATTCACATCAACAGGTTAAACAAAAATAAAAGTTAATGTAAATAAGAAACTGTATCTAAAGAAAGTTGGCAATAAATCAAAGTAATGTGATTATACTGATTTTCACTTGTTATCATGAGAATTTATGTTGAAAGAGGAACCAAGCCCAGCTGGTGTCGCTCTGTGGTTAAGTGTCAACCTATGAACCAGGAGGTCATGGTTCAATTCCTGGTCAGGGCACATGCACCGGTTGCTGGCTCTGTCCCCAGTGGGGGCGTGCAGAAGGCAGCTGATCGATGATTTTTTTATAATCCTATATAATAAAAGCGTAATATACAAATCGACCAAACGGCAGAACAGGTCTATGGCGCACACTGACCACCAGGAGGCAGACACTCAACGCAAGAGCTGCCCCCTGGTGGTCAGTGTGCTCCCACAGGGGGAGTGCTGCTCAGCCAGTAGACAGGCTCACAGCTGACAAGCTCACCAGCAGTGGCCGGAGCCTCTCCTGCCTCCACTGCTGGCCACACAATACTTGGGTTATTACGCTGGAGAATAATTACATCACGTGCTACTGCCAGGGAAAGTGTAATCAGAACACCAATCTAAAATCTAACACATTTTCACCTTGGTTGCAGGCTCCTCCCTGGCCTGGGCCCTAGTCAGGCTCATGCAGGAGGCAACCAATGTGTTTCTTTCACATCAATGTTTCTCTCTCTTTCCCTCTCTATTCCATGCTTCCTAAAAATCAATGGAAAAAATATCCTCGGGTGAGGAATAAATAAGTAAGTAAGTAAATAAAATCCAACATGTTTTCCGAGAATGTACTTCTAGGATTTTAACTTTAAACTCCCCTTCCCAGCTGCCTTTAAGTCATCATGAGCTTTAACACAGCTTAAGGAAGAAGCCCTCAGCCCTGATCAGGATCCCAAGCAGGCTCACAACCCACAATTTCTTTCTTTACTCCCTTTCCTCTAGACTGGCTCTGGGAAGCCTCCCTGTGCAGAGGGACAGGTAGCGAGGGGTCCCAAGGCGGCAGGAAGGACTTTCTCTTCTTCAACTCCCTACCACAGAAGACACTGCAGTAAAATGTAAAGCAGAAAACACAGAGGGAGATGAGGAGGGAAGCATGAAAAGGTAAGAATTGGTGGGTGAATGGCTGTAATGAGAAGAGGCTGTTCCCAGAGACAATAGATCAGAAGCAAAGAAGACCCATATAGGAAGGAAATGCCAACAGCACACCAAATGTTCTAAGCAAAAGTTGCATGAATTTTACTTTCTTACCTGTTTGCATATGCACAAATGTTATCTATTAGTGAAAGATTCTTCAAAGCTGCCTCTACTTTCCCAAGAGCAACATATTCTCCTGCCTGGAGTTTTACAAGGTCCTTTTTACGATCTGTGCAAGATAAAAGCCAGGAGGGGGATACATGGCAGGATAACATTAATATTTAAGACACATAAATATTGGCCATTCTCTAAGCAATTTGCTATCAATTAAGTTCATTATAATACTTATGCTAAAATTGCAAGTATGTAATAAAAGTAAGTCCTAATTTTGACATTATTAAATACATTCTTTTTTTAAAATTAGCTTCTAAATAAGGGCCTCCCCTCATCAGGGCTTTGGTCATATTCCGCTAAACAGGTATGTTCCAGGTACACATTAATGCCAGGGAGGTAAAGAATATACTCAGTGCCACCTGAACAATTACTCTACCTGGAGAGATACATGTTGCAAAAACATATCTTTACAATGCGCTATGGTAGTGCTAAGTGTTAAGACTCTTCAACCTGCTGCTTTGGAAAAAATTGAATTGAGTCTTGTGGGAAGACTGAGCAACAGGCAAGTGGACCAGTGCTGGCAGAGAAAAGAGATGTGCCAGTTCAAATTACCACAGTAGAGAAGGAAGAAACCACCAGAAGTGGAGATGAAAGTGGAGATATGAACCAGGCCACAACGTGGGAACCTTGAACTGAGATTCTAGGAGCCACTAATAGCTTTCAGCAGGAAGTGGCCCAGTGGGGTCAGCATTTATATGGTCACAGAAGGGGCAGCCTAACATACTACCGGGATAACAGGGACAGAGAGATATAATGATCTTGAGGCCTATGTCATAAGGTCAATCAATGGGCTGTGGGTTAGATATGGGGAGCTGACTAAGCATCTTCTCCCAGGTGAGAAATACCAGTGACTGAGGAAGAGAACCTCAGGGAAGAGCAGGGGAAGGTATCTGTCACCCCACTGAGCTGTCAGGCCTTCCTGTGTTCTCACAGGAGAGGCAAGATCATGTCCCGACAGGAGAGAAGATGTCCTATAACCTCTAGACATTAAAGAAGTCACAGAAATCAATGTTCCCTATTACAATTCTGACTCTTTAAGGATTAACTAATAATAAGATGCTACTGCTGCTGAACAGATTCTGAGACCTCTTTACCTGTCTCACCTTATAATTCCACACACCCCTAACTTTTATATTCCACGTTCACAAAAAAGTATGAGACACTCACCAATAATCTTTAAACAACCATCAGGATGGAACTCCCCAATGTCTCCAGTACAGAACCACCTCTGCCCGTTTTCATCTTCAAGGAAATCAGCCTTTGTTTTTGCTTCATTTTTGTAGTATCCCATTGTCACAATCTGGCCACCAATAAGAATTTCACCCCTGGGGTGTGGTTTATCGGTATTAAAATATCCACCTAAGAAGCAGAATAATTTAGAGTTAATTCGGTATTTTTATCCCTATATGCATCATCTGAAAATTTGAAACTGTTAGTTTCTAAACAGGGACATCTGATTTCAATCCAATTAGAATTTCCCAAAGGAAATAAGGCACATACTATGAATTAACAAATTTCATCAATGTAAAACTGAAGTTTTAGGCACAAAACTTCAGGTGCTTAAACACAGCACTTATGCTTTTAAACTACTATTCTGAGGAGAAAATTATTCAAAAATCTAACATCTATTGTATAAAATAATTACATATACTACACAGGTAAACTTTAAAAATTTGGTAGATATTCTTAAATATCATACTAATTTACTAATAAAAGTATTAAATCATGCATTTAATGAGAGAATAATAAATTTCTGTATCAAATCAAATTCCTATATATCTAGACTTTTTCTTACAGATAATTTCAGAATACTCCAAGTTTAAATTTATTAAACATATTCACTAAAAAATTATATCTCAGCCGAAACCGGTTTGGCTCAGTGGATAGAGCGTCGGCCAGCGGACTGAAAGGTCCCGGGTTCGATTCCGGTCAAGGGCATGTACCTGGGTTGCCGGCACATCCCCAGTGGGAGATGTGCAGGAGGCGGCTGATCGATGTTTCTCTCTCATCGATGTTTCTAACTCTCTATCTCTCTCCCTTCCTCTCTGTAAAAAATCAATAAAATATATTAAAAAAAAAAATTATATCTCAGCCTTAGAATCTTTATCTTTACTTTGTATAAAAGAAAAAAAGCATTCAAACAAATCATAAATAATATTTACATGTTAACAGGATCAAATTAAAAAATTTTAAAGTAATTAGTATTTGCCCTGACCGGGTGGTTCAAATGGTTGGAGCATTATCCCATATACCAAAAAGGTTGCAAATACCTAGGTTGTGGGTTCAATCCCGGGTTGGGATGCAACTAATCAATGTTTCTCTCCTCCATCCTCTCTCTTAAAAATAAATTAACCTCAGGTGGGGATTTTTTAAAAAGTAATTAATATTTAAGTGCATATAACAGATTTTTATGAAATTATAGTAAAAATTTCCTTCTGATAATTCTGGGTTGAAGACCTCATGGAAAAGACAAAAGAAAAAAAATATGTAAAATTTTCTTAATAAATTTTATTAATTTGCTTCTACAAATAAAAGTTATGATTATGCCTAATTAACTGACATATTTAGCACATTTTTTGCCATAATTGTTACTTGTATTTATTTACTAAAATGAGCAAAATAAAAAATTACAATTCTTCAGAATCATCTTTGAATCAAGCAAAGTAAATGCATCCATATAGCTGTAGATAAAATATATATCTATTAATAAGGGACAAAAATAAGTACTTTTATATTCTAAATAAGGAAGAAAATGAAGCACAATTCTAATTTTTTAAAATATAGTTTTATTGATTTCAGAGAGGATGGGGGAGGGAGAGATAGAAACAATGATGAAAATCATTGCCTGGCTGCTTCCTACATGCCCCACACTGAGAATTGAGCCCACAACCCAGGCATGTGCCCTGACCAAGAATTGAATCGTGACCTCCTGGCTCATAGGTCGACATTCAAACACTTAACTATACTGGCTGCCAGACAGCACAATACTAATTTTGAAGTCTAATACTATACATATTAATGTTTTGTGGTTAAAATATGTTATTACCTTCCTCCCAGTTCTTTAATTTGATTTCACAGCAAATTAAAGGTGCTCCCACTCTGCCGGTATTGTAGTCCCACGCTAAAAAGGCAAATGAAAAAAGTCTTTGGTTAAAGTAGTTAATAAATGGCTTCATTTTTTTAAATTACCAAAAACAATGATTTATCCCAAAGCTTAGATATCCCCAGAGAATCCTTAAAAGCAGGTCACAAACTTGTGAACCACAGGCTGGGTGGCCCACATTGAGTTTTCCTTTTGTTTTGCATTGTTTTTAATCTAAATTGATTATTGACACTTAAAAAATCAAGACATTTTACATGTAAAGGTGCAATCTCCAGGAACAATGGGCCCACCTTCCCAGCACATCAGTAATTGTAGTCCCCATTAGAGGGCACATAGCCTGCTCCAGGTCTCCAGATTCCTCACCTACCACATTTTTTTATATCAGGGCCTGTTTCTCTCATTTAAGAAGCCGCCTGGTTCATGATTTTATAGCACCCCGTCTTAAGAAATGACAACCTCAGAAGTCTCCCTCACATATCAGTTATGCCACGCAGTGAGAGTTCAAAGACCAGGCTGGAGATTAAAATGGCTAATTTTCAAGAATTTGGGAAAAGAACCTACCATTTATCAGAAATAAAATGCCAATATTTAATACTTTACAGAGTTTTATTTACAACAAACTAACTGATTAAACACACATTCAATGTGTATCTTAAAAAAAGAAATTAAGATCCTCAAGAAAAGAAACCATATATGCAGGTACTTAAGAATGCTTGTTTATTTCCCACAAAACAAAAATATATAAAATACAGAGAATATAATTGAAAACAGGAAAATACAGGACTAATGCAAGATAAACCTGGCACATGAAGAGTACACAGAAGTACTCAAGGTAAATAAGAATCAGCAGTGAAGAGGTTCAGTTATCTATCAGTATCCAAAAAATACAAAGTAGAAACATATCTAATTCAGGAAGCAAAGTAACTTCCTCCCGCACAAGGGACACATGAGGCCCTATGGGGTTCACCTGGGAACCACCTGGAGAACAGGAGGATCTCCTCAACCACGTCACCATGGGAAGGATGAAAACTATATTCTCTAGACCTGAAACATTTCTGATTTAAGCCTTAATACACATACCTAAACAACTAGACAAAACACATTAATTTTCTACATAAACAAAACTTAAGAACTGACGTAATAAGTGTACAGAATACAGCCAATGCTTTTTACTAAAACTTCTTTTCTAGAATGCTAATTAGTTTATAATATTCCCTAGTTTATAATTTAGCATGAGAAACTTCTCTAGCTGAATTGCTATTAGATATACCTAATACATTCTAAACCCTTATGTAAATAATCACAGAACATGGAATTTACCACTACTGTGCCAGAAAGATACCGTAAACCCTCTTTGACATATTTGTAGAGAACAACCCATATCCAAAAAGAGAGTCGGAGCACCCAGCCTCTGCTGGAAACTCCACTCTGTGGAAGCACTAACCTTCTGAAATTGTTCCAGCCCCAGCAGTCTCAGTGAGTCCATAGCCCTGGCCAACGGGACAGCAAAAGCAGATATTCATGAATCGTTGCGTGGTTGCAGAAAGTGGAGCACCTCCACACATCAAAAGCCGAATATTTCCACCTAGCAAGCTCCGAACTTTCCGGAAAATAAACCTAGAAAAATTAGAGAAGTCAGAATTTTAAAGCTGAATGGAATGTCCCAAATCATTTAGACTTATCTCCCAATTTTGATAGTAAGTGCCTTATCCACGGCCACACGCCCAATTCAAGAGATTCTCTTAATCCACTACTTAAATCTTTTTTTAAAAATATATTTTATTGATTTTTCAGAGAGGAAGGGAGAGAGATAGAGTTAGAAACATCGATGAGAGAGAAACAATCGATTAGCTGCCTCCTGCACATCCCCCACCGGGGATGTACCCGAAACCCAGGTACATGCCCTTGACCGGAATCAAACCCGGGACCTCTCAGTCCACAGGCCGACGCTCTATCCACTGAGCCAAACCGGATTCGGCTTAAATTTTATTTTTTGAAAATTCAACTAAAGAAGATATGATCTTTTCGTAAAATTTTTTCAAGTAATATTTGAATTCAAAACTGTCAGGCTTAATTTTATATAATAATGGAAAACCCTTGCTAATGGACAGAGCAATGTTTTATATTATTCTAGACTACACATTATATTAATAGTGAATAATCCTATTGTATCTTTTTAAAATTTAGTATTAAAAGCAAATTATTTTTTTTGCTTTAGCTTACTTCATTAGAGATGTCTACATATTTATATACAACAATCTAACTTTAAAAAACATTTCACTAATTCAAGTTCCAATAAATTTATTGTTTAAAAATATCTGGTAAATTAAAAGAAAATAATTCAAATATTTAATTGAAACATTTCTGAAAATACACTAATAAAAGATTACTCACAACCCTGATCAAAAGAAGGGTTTGGTTTTTTTTTTTTTTAAACTTAAAATAAAGATTTTAAAGTATTTTTTTATTGATTTTTTACAGAGAGAAAGAGAGAGAAACACCAATCAGCTGCCTCCTGTACATCTCCTACTGGGGATGTGCCCGCAACCAAGATACATGCCCTTGATCGCTCGCTATGACATGCACTGACCACAAGGGGGCAGCGTGGAACAAAGGGAGGCCCCGGCTGGAAGCCAGCAGCCAGGGAAAGGAGGTTCTAATTGCTGGCCAGACCTAGGGACCCTACCTGTGTACATATTTCATACACCAGGCCTCTAGTATTCCCATAAAAAATAATCTGAATAATTTAGAAAATACTACTTTCATTTCTAAATTCTACAATATTGTATAATTAAATCTTACTCTATTAGCACTACAAAAACAAAAAAATTAATAGATCTGTAGTAAAACTGGTCATTTAACACTTTAAGCACAAAAATATATTGCCATTTTATATTCATATTGAAATAAGTTTAAAAAGAGAATTAAAATAATTCAAATCACGTGTCCATATAAAATATAAGCACATTAAATCAAATAAAATGGCAATCTTTTAATTGCTCATATTTGTATGCAAGATGGAATTTTTAAAGAGTCCCTCTTATTTTTTTAAATATGTTTTTATTGATTAAGGAGAGGAAGGGAAAGGGAGAAAGAGATAATATCAATGATGAGAGAGAATATCACTGATCGGCTGCCTCCTGCATGTTTCACCCTTGGGATTGAGCCTGCAACCCAGGCATGTGCCCAGACCAGGAATCGGACCATGACCCTACTAGTTCACAGGTCAACGCTCAACCACTGAGCCACACCAACTGGGTATCCCTTTTACTTTTTAAAACAAATTTATTCTGCCCTAACTGGTTTGGCTCAGTGGATAGAGTGTCAGCCTGTGGACTGAAGGGTCCCAGGTTCGATTCTGGTCAGAGGCATGTAACTGATCCAATAGGGGATGTGCAGGAGGCAGCTGATCGATGTTTCTAACTCTCTATCCTTCTCCCTTCCTCTCTGTGAAGGATCAATAAAATATATTTTTAAAAATAAATAAATAAATAAAATTTCTTTCTTACCACTACCTCAATTAACAGGGCTACTGATCTGAACAAAGCAACTCAATTATCCAGAGGGAGAGCCTTTCCTTACCTGTCACACAGGGGAGTACTTCGCCCTTTGGAAATCTGTTCCATTTTATAATTATAGGCCAGAATAAACAGATTACGTTGAAAACTACTCATTTCATTTACTTTATTCATGACATTTTTGTAGATTCGATCCATGATTTCCTAGACATATAAAAATTAGTTAATAGTTAATGATGTTATCAGCTGCCTTACACATATTAAAATCTTCACATCGAATTAATAGTTCTATCAATAGAGACATTTTAAAAGATATATCCCATCAGGAATACATTTTTAAGATAACAGCCAAAATTAGTTTTAAAATGAGGTTTCTGTGAAAATAATTTTTAATAACATATAAGTAGATGTTCATTAATTAGTAGTAAAAAAAGAGAAAAGCATTTGGGCAGTAATAAATCATTGATTTCTTATATTGCTTTTCATCTTATTTATTCTGAACTAAAAACTGAACTCATTAAGTAAATAAACAACTATATGAAATGGTTTTAGTTATAGAGTAGCACATTCTTTGCTCTAAAGAGGACCTTGGGTTATTTTGGTTAGTTTTGTCTTTCAATGCTGCACCCAGGAATTTTTCCTTGTCTGCACTATATTTTGCTTGCTAGGTCTATTACTACTATGAAATATACTAATGACTTCACATAGAGTTTCCTCTACAATTTCAAATTATAGTGAATTTTTACATGAACTGAAAATTTAAAGCAACATAGTACTAAGAAAACGATATACCTATAGAAATTCCAAAATTGCCAGTCATTTATGTTTGATTTTGGAATAACTATGTAATTGTACTTAGACATGAGCACTCAGATATCTGATCATAATTTCCAACACTTTCAAACAAAATCAGAAAGCCACATAAGACTTACATAAGGAGAGAAATCATTGTGTCTCAGTTCCATTAACCTTACTCTCAGGCCCCTCCCATTCAAAGTGGCACCAACTTCTCAGCCACTTTTTTTGGTGTCTTGGCCAGACTTTCCTGAGGACTCAGGAGGTAATTACACTACTTGCTTAGAAGGAGGTAATCTTAACCCTTCTCTCCTATCTCCTGCTGAACTTCAAGTTTCTACTAAAAGCAAACAAACCTCATGAAAAGAATTTGAACAACTATTTAGAGAAAGGCACTGATGATATAATAAAGACAGACTAAATCTATAGAGCTTCAAGTAATACAGAAAATCAATGAGGATAAACCCTACCTGACCACCTCAACCACAGTATCTTTCCCACTAGCATGTATGTCTGCAGCAGGTGACTCTTATTGAGAATTCAATACTAATTAGTGGTCAGTTCTTACCGGAACAGCTGCCATCAGTGTTGGCTTCAACATGGACGTATCCCCTTTGCTTCCTTTTTTTATTTTTGAAGACTATAGAGAGAAAAAGTGATCTATATGTAGTGATTCTTCTTTTAAAATTCAATGAGATTCTTAGATTAAAAAAATTATAAATTCATCATTTTAACTTATAATCTAAAAAGCAAGTGCTTATTTTAAAATGAACTGTCATCTTCACAATATAATGTCAAACTGTCAGGGAAAATGCGTTAAAAATGACTGATTTGTTTGTATCTCAAGTCATAGACACTTAATTTACCTGATCTGCTAACGTCTGTGGTGAAGAGTAACCAATGCGGCATCCGTGAGAAAGACAGACAAGCTCTGCACTCAATTCCAACACGTGGGCCAGAGGCAAATAGCCAATGTAAACATCTTCCTCTCTGAAAGAAAAGGGAGATGTGAGAAGAAATGGTCAGGTGCACTCTCTCCGAAAAGTGACTACAGTAGGAGCAAGCTTGAGAAGGCACATGGGAAGGCCCTCAGAGCATCAATTTGACTCCATGTGTGGTGTTGTGTGAGAGGAGAGCCAGGGAGGCGTACTATAACAGACAAACACTGGCCTCCCCCCACATTTACTCGCTAAGACATACCCCAGGTGTGGAATCCTTTCCGCCATCCCCGTGATGCAAGCAATGATGTTGCTGTGGGACATCATGACCCCCTTAGGAAGTCCTGTGGACCCGCTTGTGTACATGATTACTGCAATATCTGAGGGTGCCGGTGTGCTCTGAGGTTTGTTTTCTGTATTGGAGAAAAACACATACACAATACGCTTCTAAGAAATCTAGCCAAAGCCCCGGTTTTCTTCATAATAATGTGTTTATTAACTCAATTCAACAATTATTCATTGTAATCACACAGGTCAAGAAAATAGATCAAGTCCCAGCACATAAGGAACATATAGTCTGTTGGGATAGACTAACATAAATCTATCATAATAAAAGCTATGAAGAAAAATAAAGATAAGTAAAGCCATTTAGATGAAAGTCAGGAGAGGCCTTTCTGGAATTGATATTCTAGTAAAAACCTGAAGAAAGTGAGAAAGAGCCAGGAAATCCCTGAGACTGGGAGATTGTTTTAAGGAGAAAATAAGCAGGTACAAAGGCCCTAAGGAATGAATGTGCTTGGCATAAGTACAGAGCAGTAGGAAAGGTGGTGGGGAGGAGCGAGCAAGAGAAAAGTGGCAGGAAGGAAGGGGAAACAGCAGTGGGGCCCACATCATGTAGAGCCTTCGAGGCTACGCTAGGATTTAGGATTTCACTCCGGGAGAAAGCAATGTCCATCATGCTGGACAAGGATCACTTTGGCTGCTGTGTGGCTATCTAACTTAAGAAAGGCAAGGAAGGAAGCAGAAAGATAAAAGGCTAGCCCAGGTATGCAACTAAAAATTGGGGTGATGGACAAGGGTACCTAGACATTTGCTAAAAAATGTTCTCTGCTTCACAGTGGTAAGTTAACTTGGCTACACTCGGAATCCTGGATTAAGGACAATGTCCTCCATTTGACAAGCCTAAGGACAGCAGCCAACATCCCACAGAGGAGACAGGGTAGAAAAAGAGAGGTGGGCCGTGGGTGGCACTGATGACCTGCCTGAATTAATCCAGGAACTACCCTAAATGTGGACTTCCTAAGTAAGAAGGGGGAAAGTTTAACATGTTCTCAAGTGAACCCTTCCTCTCCTGCCTGCAGACTTTTTTGACAACTGTTCCTATTCAAGTCCTTACTCCCTAATCTACATCCATGCCTTCATCCCACTTCTTGGAACTTGCTCTCTGAGGTGACATCTGCTAAGTCGATGGTCCCCTTGCCCTCCCTGTGTCATCCAGCTCGTCCTGTGCACCTTGTCCTGCTGACTCCTGCCTCACTGAGACACGATTTCTCCCTTCCTCTCTGACCAACTCTGGGTGGCATCTGAATGCACCACTCTCCATGGGTGACCTCACCTACTCCACAGCTAATTAAAACCTAACTGCCAGGCACCTAAGCTGTCTGTTGTAGCAGCAGTTTAAACAGGAGGTGCTGGCAGCAAGCAATCTCATCCCCTTTGGGGGCTAGAGCTGTGCCCCTCGAAGTGAATTGGAAAGCTCTCTACCCCTGGTAGAAGAAAACAAAGAAACACACTGCTTCTGGCTTCTAAATCTTCTAACTCCAAACTTCACTGCAGAGTATGAGACTTGTATAGTCACTGCTCACTAGACAGTGCCATCTGAATGCCCCACCAGCACCTAAAATTCAATCTGCCCAAAATTAATGTCAGCATAACCCCATTCCAGCGTTCAGCCAACGCTTACACTGAATTAGTCACTAAGTGTCCAACTAGAAAGGAAATACACCCAAGCATCTAAACAGCTTTCTATGATATCCTTAAAAACACCAATATGCTTGCTGACATTTTCTGACACCTGTTTGAGAGAAGGAAATCCCGGAGTCACTGTGCCTAGGTGTGCTAGCTGGAGGATAAAAAGATGTCCCCTCTAGAAGAGGTACCGTTGGAATAGAGAGTAAGAGGAGGGATCTTGGTTTAGCTATCTTTTAATACTCACAAATAATTATTCCACAGAGGACAAATTTAATGCCATTATTTATAAAATTAACTTTAAACCATCTAAAACTGCCAGATAAAGGAAATGGAAAAACTGTGTCAAGTAAAACATGTTTAAAACTAAATATGAACAAAAATAGATACAGAGGCAGAGCAGCCTCGAACAGACTGTCAAACTATAGCGGGAAGGCAGGGGAGGGTTGTGGGGCAGGAGGGGAGGGTAGGGGAGGGTAAGAGATCAACAGAAGGACTTGTATGCATGCATATAAGCATAACCAATGGACAGAAGACACTGAGGGGTAGGGGAGGGCAGGGGATTGTCAAGGGCGGGGAAAAAAGGAGACATACGTAATACTCTGTAATACTTTAAGCAATAAAACAATTTTAAAAAAACTAAATTCAAATAAATACTATTTTTAGAACTTGTAGGTTACTGCTTGTATTTTTCCTTTTACCTTTCTTGAAAGGGTAGATGAAAGTATACCCAGAGTAATCTTACTCCGAGAGAGATGGTCTAGAAATTATTCTGGAAAGCATGGTCCCTGCAGAGCGCACAGAAGGGACAGGGAGCTGCGACATACCCGTGCTCGCCTTGGCTCCCAGAGCCTGCACTGCGGCCATGGTGTGCACAATGACGCCGTTGGGGAACTCGGACCAGGTAGGCAGCTTACCATCGACAGTGATGATGTGCCGCAGGCGTGGGGCTAAAGAAACTATATCCTGGAAACACACAAGCATTCACCATGTTCATTATTCTTCATGAAATAGTTTAGCAAATGGTCCAGGTCAGAAGAAAAGCAGTTTACCATATTCAATGAATTATTACCTTCTTGCCTCAAAATAAAGGGGGGGGGGGGTATGAATGCCCCTTTTTCAGATGAAATATTGGTCTGAAATTTAAATTACTATTTTTTAGCACCACATTTACTGGTATCTCTGCTCTTTGGTAAAACCCTGATCAACAAAGTTACTTCCTCATAAAACGGGCATGTACTGGTAAACATAGGCGGTCTTAACAGCAGGGAGCCAATCTCCTTATGTAGTAAGAGGCTAATAGATGCAGAGGAAGGGGGAGGAATGGCACTCATTTATAAACTTGTGTATTTTTTTAAATCAGAAATTTTTTTTTTTTAAATATATATATTTTATTGCTTTTTTTACAGAGAGGAAGGGAGAGGGATAGAGAGTTAGAAACATCGATGAGAGAGAAACATCGATCAGCTGCCTTTTGCACACTCCCTACTGGGGATGTGCCTGCAACCAAGGTACATGCCCTTGACCGGAATTGACCCTGGGACCCTTCAGTCCACAGGCTGACGCTCTATCCACTGAGCCAAACCAGTTAGGGCCAGAAATTATTTTTTAATAGGGAGTTATCTAGAAGTTAATGAAGCCAATTTTTCCTGTAGTTTCATAAAGTCTCTTTCCCTTTAAAAAATTCTCAAAACTCATAATGAATCAATGCTTCAGAAATAAAATTATTAGTTTAAAAATAACCCTTCAAAACTAAAATTTAATCTAAAATAGACTAGAAAATAGATGAGTACAATAAAGGTTTATAAACTCCACCTTAGATATGGGAATATTAATAATTTTTAACTCTCTTGCACTAGTTATATGTATATATGAAATCCACTTTTTCTTTACTAAAGGAATAAAATGATATTCCTATAAGTTTATAAAGGTAATAAGGATTTTAAAGATCATAAAAGAACTAAGCATCAACAATAGAGCTCATGACACTGAAAATTCAAAAGTATCGGACAGTTATTAAAACAACTCCAGTCCTCACCTTCAACTTTCTTTGCAAGAGTTCTTTACTAGTAATGATGTTGGTCACCTCTGTTTCATTTAGTCCATGAACAATTGCTGGACCTCCTAGCGTCGCATAAAACGTAACAACTATAGGGAAAATAAGGTCAAGTCAACACTTGAACATTTCAAGGGCATGCTAAATGTAGGTAAAGCCTTTGAAAGTGGACATGAATCAGAAGGGAGCATACTGAACCCTCCATCATTAGATCCATAGTTTATGATCTAAATGTACTGTTTTCCTAAATTTTTAATAGGCTAATTAACATTATGCCTACTCACTCTATCCTAACTTCCCAAGGTTTCCAATATTTTAAAATTTAAAAATATTTACTTTTATTTTGTTTCACCTACAGATGTTACTATGGGACTGTCATATTAGAAGTAATCATATCTGACTTCTAAAATGTCAAATCTCAGTTGTTAACTACTTGATACTAAAATATGAAAAAAACATACCAATTAAGATAACACATTGTCAGATTTAAGGTATTACATGTTACAGTAATAGCATGAACAAGTGTCAGTACTGCTTATCCCAGAAAAATCTAAAGAAAAACATTCTTAAAAATGCTGAAATTAAATAATATGGGAGATTTTTATTTGCTTTCTGTTTAATTCAATAGACTTAAAGTGACTTTAAGAAATGATTAAAGCTTCTCAAAAGAAACACTTTATAAACCTAAACCTGTGGAAATAAAGTGTAACAATTTAAAAGGGGGAAAAAAAAACAGTGAAAGCATTTATAGCAAGAAATCTGGTAAAAGTACCTTTTCTGTTTCATCTAGAACAGGGGTGTGGAACCTTTTTCCTGCCAAGGGCCATTTGGATAGTTTTAACATCATTCTCGGGGCCATACAAAATTATTAACTTAAAAATTAGTCTGCTATATTTGGTCAAACATTTAATTAACTACCCCTAATACCTTGGCAGGACCAGACCCAATGATTTCTCAGGCCTGATATGGCCCCCAGGCCAGACTTTCCCCAGTCCTGATCTACAGGATAAGACAATGTCCATACTTAACATCACATTTTGGCACCAATAACTCTCAACTAAGCTTCCAGGACTACCTCAAAGACTGAGGCATCATGAATACCACTCAAAGAGATACAACATAAAAATTCTCTATCATTTATCTAGCACCTGGATTTGAGTACTGGAAGTGTTTTAAAGGGCAACTGCTACCTCTGATAGAAGTGGCCTAACAAAATGCCACCTTCAAAGGGGAAATCCTGAGAGATTATAGCAGTGTATAGGTATGGCTCCTTATACCCAGATAGTTCCCTATTAGAAGATTCAAGTCCCCTTACTACAGTGACTGCACCAATTGTTCCACAACTAGCTCCTTTTCCAAAAACAGATCAGCAATTTTAATAACAAGTTCTCCACTGACTGAATGCAAAGTGAAAAATAACATCAGAATTTTACTCGTAAGAGATATTTATAATAAAAGTCAGTATCATCTCTCCCACAATAACTGAAGTCCACTCTTCCAGAAGACAAGAAAAAGAAAGCCCACGTACGCTGGAAGTTATACATAAAGCACGCCTGTGCAGCAATCATCCATTCGGCCCTGGTTTCACAGAAGATAGCAATGTTGGTCTTTGGTTTCTGACCCAACACCTGTAAGCCATTTCCAAAATTCAAAGCTCTAACGTAGACATCTTCATAGGAGAGCCAATTATAGTGTCCAAGAATAACCTGGTAAAACAAACAAAAACATACAAATAGCTTTCAATATAATTTCTAGAAAGCCAGGATGTGCTCCAAATTTTGACTGAAAGTTATGTTTGCATGTAATTAAGCTATTTATTAACAAAAAGAAAATGGATTTCAAGTGAAAAATCTGTTTTAAAAACTAGCTATTTCTTGTTATCTTCTATGATAATTTAAATTTTTAACTGTATTTTGGGAGGGAGGTGTTTTTTTGTTTTCAAAAATATTCAGGGTTTGACAGGATCTTAAAGGTCACGTTTCTGGCTCAAGAGTCATATACTAATAATTCACTTATAGATTTCATTTATTTAAAGGATTTGGCTAATAACTAAAAATTTAGCCTAGTATCAAGTACTACTGACACCAAAATTTTACTTTTTATTTAGTTATGAATTCTTGGATTCGCTATCAGATGGAAAAATACAATACACAAAAAGAAAACTGGCCAGACCCAGGCTAAGAAAATGTTTGTGACGGTTCAATTTGAATGGCTGTATCTGACACTGGATAAGCGAAGTGAACAAGTCTCTCTTTCTGTGACCAGACTGGGACCAGAATACTCACTGGCACCGCCAGACATTCAATATTTCATCTGTGCTTTCCAGAAGTTCAGATAACATTGAGTCTACATTAGTAACAATCTCCTTTTAAAGCTGGTTAACATATTTTTATCTTTAAGTTAGATCAGACTATAAATCCCCAACTACATACAAACTGATGTAAAAGCTCCTTTCACTGCAAAAATATAGTTCCCAAATATGGCTTTGTCATCAATATATGTCACACACCTTAAAACCATCAAACCAGCCCTAGCCAGTTTGGCTCAGTAGATAGAGCATCGGGCCTGCGTACTGAGGGGTCCCAGGTTCAATTCTGGTCAAAGGCATGTACCTTGGTTGGGGGCACATCCCCAGTAGGAGGTGTGCAGGAGGCAGCTGATCCATGTTTCTCTCTCATCAATGTTTCTAACTCTCTATTTCTCTCCCTCTCTGTAAAAAAATAAAATATATTTTTTAAAAAAGCATCAAACCATATTCATTTTCAAAAATAAATACACTTAACAGATTTTCAGAAATAAGATGAAGATAAAAATTGAAAAAGGATAAATGCTGCCCTCTAGTGTCCTATTCCATAATGAACTTAAGAAATACTTATTTTGATGGATAACATGACTGTATTTAAAATATTTATTTAATGTTAGTGGTCCCAAACTCTCACCTTGCTCTTCACCCCCCACAAAATCCCACTCTTACATCAGCTGTAAATGGTCGTCCCCTTTTCACTGTTCCTGCTGCAATACAATGAGTGCATGCAGAAGACAAAGAGGGAGAGAAAAGCCTAGCTTGTTTAACATGCAGTGGAAACACCCACTGTCCAGTCTGCAGAACTGCCCACAGCTGCCACTCAGACCAACAGAAAGCAGCCTTAGCACAGCACCCTTTCCCATTGAGGAAGGCTAACAGAAAATATCTGCCTCATCTATTATCTACAAAACCTAAAAATTAATTCACTTTCTAATGAGCCTAATTTCAAACAAGGAAATATAATAGGATTTCTGTACCAGAGTTTATTTAAAGACTTCTGGAAAAGTTTGATGAATCGAAAATAAAGCAAGACAGCCTGGGTTCCAGTTCTGGCTTCACCCCTTGCTAGCTGTAATGTCCTTGGGTAGGTTACTCAACCTATCTGTGCCTGCCTGTTGTCATCTAAAGTAAGTCTGATAACACTCAGAGCTATTGTAAGTTTTACCTAGGTTGATATATGTAAAGCTCTTACAAGAGCCTTGCTCTAAGAAATGCTGATAAATACCAGCCATGATCATTATCTCCATATTGCAAATAAAGAAACTGTGGCAAATTTGCTAAATAAGTTTTCCAAAGTCATATAGCTAGTAAGTGAAAAAGGTGAGATTTAAACCTGTACTCTGGATCTAGAATCCAGATTCTTAACCACTATATTATACTGCCTCTAGGGCATCGTATCCCCTGCTTCAAATCAATAATGGCAGGTTCTTCTCTATTTGTGGAAAGAAATTCTTAAAATCCATGCAACTGCCACAACCCAAGGAGGACAAGACATGATGTGTCCAATGGAAGCTGCGTTTAAATCAGGTGCCACAGACAGCAGGTGCCACCCTAAAACCTAGAGCAATCTCAAGCACACACATGTGCTTCTGGAACTGCCAGGAGTTTAGGGTTTCATACCCAAAACTGCCCTAGACATTCTATCCCAAACCTTGGTAGACATGCAGGTGCAGAAGTGCCCCACACCAGCAAGAGTTCTTAATGTCTTAGTGAAAATTCAGGACAAATCGGCGCTGGCGACTACAAAGAGGCTAGAACACAGCCTAGCCCCCTTCCTACCCTGTTTCTCCTGCCATGTCAGCAAATCTGATAGAAGTAGGCCAGTCTTGTCCCTTGCCACCACTTCTAAAAGTTCATCTTATGCAGAGAAAATTCAAAGGCAACGAAAGATCACCTTACCTTTTTAAAACTTTTTCCATTTGGTTGTATTTCATCTTCCTCATTTAAAACTTCACGTGTTCCAAAGAGTCTTTTGTCCTGAAATTTGTTTTTTGCATACATAAAAACTTTATCTAGTGTATCACAGCCAGGGTATAATACTGAGGCCAAGCCATCCACACTGTTAACAGATCTGTATGCAGACTCAGGTTTTGAATTTACAGGCTTTGCTTTAATTTGGTTTGATTTTTCTTGTCTTGACTCAGACAAAAAATAATATGGAATGTATGTTAAAATAGTATAAAGTGATATGATAAAATGTATCAAATATAAAAGAATGGGGTGGATAGTCTGTTTTAGCTTCATGGTTGATGGTTTTGAAGATACGTGTTTATTCATAACTGCTCAAAATGTAGAAGTAACAGATTTCCGTAAGAACCTAGAAGGAAGAGAAAGAAATTAGTTCAAAATCATTTTAAATAACTTTAAAGAAAAATTCTTCATATTAATAAGCAAATTATTTTTCTTCCCCATCAAGCAGCAACTAGTGCACTGGCAGCAGACAAGTCCTACCCATGCTTGATATCTGTGAGACTCATCTGGACTGTATCTACTAACAATGGAGTTGCCACAGAGAAGTTTTCACACCATTCTGTAAAAATGCAGCTTTTTCCAAACTAACCCCCAGTATCCACAAACATTTCCCAGTGGCCTGGAGGGAGCAAGCCAGAAGACCTACAAATGAATTGGAGACCAAAACTGTACCATTTCCTGTTCTTCAGAATCTTTACATTAGGATGGCAGCACTTTGCATATTCAGCATAGCCTCATCAATGTGAGAGAGACACATCCCTTGGTTGCCTCCCACATGCACCCTGACCAAGGCAGCAACCGAGGATTTGCCCTTGAACCACTAGAATTGAACCAGTGATGCTTCAGTCTGTGGAACAATGCTCTAATCACTGAGCAACCAGATAAGGCTAAAATGTTATGCTCATATGCATGCATACAAGTCCTTTGGTTGATCTCTTACCCCCTCATCAACACCCCCCGCTCCCGCCTTCCCACATTGAACTGTCGTAAGCTGAAAATAACTGAAATTTTTTCAGAAAGATCCCTGAGAAATTTCATAGGACATCTCTTTATAAAAGGAGGAAAATTAGATCTATTTGATATGCTAAATTACACAAAAACTTTTGTCTAATAAGAATTATATTGTACTTATATGCACATAGTGATAAAATGAATTTTCCAGAAATTATATAAAATTCTAAAGAATCTACAATGTCCTGATGTTTTCACTTGTAATTCTAGTTGTTATCTGAAAATACTGTGTTGTAGAAAAAAAGCAAATTTCTTTGCCAACTGCAATGTAATCAGAGATCTTTAACCATGTCATCTTAAGCCTGTCATTTACAGAGTCGTCATATTACTCATACTTTTTTCCAGAGATTCATGAAGAGGACTCTGATACTCTAAAATACAGGTTTCTGATAAGTTTTAAGATCATACCTTTGAACTGGGTGAAAATTTGCAGAACTCTATGAAAAACTGGATTCATAAAACTTCTAACAGTAAGATTAAGACCAATAAGGCATTAGGAAGGTTGAGAACCACTGTCCTAGCCTGTGGAACTTTGTACTAACAAGTAACACTTTCCTCAACTGTATTCAACCTCTCCCTCTCAGCTCACACTTTCCCAGTTACTAAATCCAATGATGGTACTCAATTTTCCTCTCACAGGCACACTCCACAGTATTAACTGCTTCCTCCCCGCTTCCTCCCCGTGGCTGCAGGGACACCTGCTTCTGACTGTCCTCTCACTTCCCTGGCCACTCGTCAGGTCTCTTTGCAAAGGTAGCCTCCTCTCCCCAGCTCCATCCCAGGCCTCCTCCTTTTATTAGTCTCTGCAAAGGCAATCTCACTCACGCCAGGTTTCAGCCATCACCGCTACACTGATGGCTCCAAAATGGTAAACTAGTGATCACCTGAAATCTCATTCATCTCCTTCTCCCTCCCCTATATCATTCATCACCATGTCTGAGACTTTACCTCTACATCTCCATTTTCTCAATATTTGTGCTCATGATATAAGGCTATTGAGAATCAAATGGGCTAACATGATAGTACTTTGAAAAAGGGGAGAAAAACACTTAAATCTGAGTATTAGTATTTATTAAATTGAAACCTTGAAAGCAAGGACTTTCTCAAATTCATCTTCTCATTTATTCCCCTTTATTCTCCATGGCACACCTAGCACACTGCTTTGCATGCAGATGGCCTTTAGTAAATGTATTGCAATAAATTATTTGTATTGGCTTAATATATGTTCAATTGAAATATTCACATATTAAACAGCTTACATTTCCCAAATCATGTCATTATTTTTATCTCCTAAGAGGTAAGAATCACTTTGTAAAGTATAAACTATACTGGATACTTTTGATAATGATGTAGCTTATCTAAAGCTAGAAAATCCTGTCGCCTTTTTGGGCCTGGCTTCCCTGAAAACATCCAAATCCCATCCTTAAGTCCAAATCTCACATAAAGACTCTTACTTCCCAACAGTTCACTCTGAGAGGGGAAAACTTAAGCATTACAGAAACATTTAAGCTTTAAGCACCCTGAAGATAGGCAGAATGACTACTTGAAAATGTTCCCTGATTTTCATATCTTTCAATGTGAGTGACATTCTGATTAGGAACAAATACTGCTCAAAGGTTCTTAAACTCATTAGGTACCTTTAATTATAGCCTCAGAATGCAAGATTGTCATTCCAGTAAAATCTCACCACATCAGTTCAAATAACTGCCTAGATTTCCATCTAACTTGTAATCCTCATTATAACCTTCATTCACACACTATTTTTCCTTCACGGCACATCCTAACTTGTACTTGTATACTTATTCATATGATTTGTTTCATGTCGTTTTTCTGGTTTCCTCGGTGACTCAAGGATCACACCAATCCTGTTCACTACTGTATCCCAGCACCTTACATGGGGCCCGACCACACAACAGGAGTCAAAAGGCTCTCGCTGATTAATCGAATGAGGAATGAACTAATTATTTAAGCAGCAGGGAAGCACATAAACAATAAGAACTTGAAGCTTTGAGATCTGACTCCCCAAAACCAGACATGGCATGATTTTCCCCATAATTTGTCCATCTTTCATTTCTTACATCTTTCTTTCCTTCAAGGACATTTTACTCACAGAATAGCTCAGCTTTAAACCATCCAGTCCAAATGTCTTACCAATCCAGTACCTGAGACCCAAAGACACTAGGTGACTTGTCACATCAACCCTTACATACAATGGACTTCTCTGCCCTACACCCAACACTGCCATCCCACAGAATTAATTCTTTTTGTAGAAGAGAGAAACCAGGAAAAGCCTGACAGAAAATGCCAGAGTGATTACTAATGCCAGAGAAGCCTTACTAATCCATAGGGTCAGAACTGCACAGGAAGATGCCAGAAAACAAAAGAATAAAGTCTGTGAAACAGACTCCCAAGTCACAACACCTCTTCCTAGTAATAACCTTCTGAAACACTTGAGGAGCAACTCAGCAGCACCCTTCAACTCTGGGCACCAATCTGGGGAGACAAAAAGGTTGTCATGATCATGAAATCTAGTTCTCCTGACCACCCAAACAAAAATCCTGTTGTGGCAACTATTCAGCCAGCCCCAAGGAAGAGGTAGCCGAATCCTATCCTATGCTATCCTATATCCTATCCTGTATAATAAACCCTATATAATAAAACCCTAATATGCAAATCAACCGAACGGCAGAATGACTAGTTGCTATGTCACGCACTGACCACCAGGGGGCAGATGCTCAATACAGGAGCTGACCCCTGGTGGTCAGTGGGCTCCCTCAGGGAGGGGCACAGCTCAGCCAGAAGCTGGGCTCAGGGCTGGCAAGCACAGCGGCAGTGGCAGGAGCCGCTCCCGCCTGCAGCAGAGGTGGTGGTAAGGAGCCAGGGAGCAGGGGTCCCAGACTGCACAGCTGAGGGAACCTCCACCCCCCAGTGCACGAATCTCATACACTGAGCCTCTAGTATAGTAATAAGAGGTGAGAGCTCTGGATGTTTAGACAGGATATTCTGAATCCCGGCTTCTTTTCTCACTTGCTGTGATCTGGTGCAAGTTAACCTGCCCAGACTGCAGTTTTCTCCAGCTGTAAAATGGGAATAGCCACCAAGAGGATTGTTAATGATATAAAGACACCATGCATAAAGCTCTTAGTACAGTGCCTGGCATATTATAAAGGCTCAATAAATGTCAGCCGCTTGACATTTTGTTCAGCTGCAATCACTTTCGAAAGGCCTATTCCCTCTCTAGCTTCCATATAATTTTAAAGACGTTGTTCCGACCAGGCTATTTGAGGGGTCGTATATACAAGTAGAGCACTTTTTATTTTTAAACCAAACTGGGCAAACCAGTTCCATGACTCACTGCCTGGGGTTCCTCATCTATGAAACGGGCCTGAGGATAGCACCTACCCCCAGAATTTCTGGCAGGGAGCACGCCCTCGGTGCTACCCATCCTATTGCTGGTATGTAATTAAAACGCACTCAGGGAAAAGAAAACCAACTCTCTCTCTCGACCCCAAAACATCGATCGTCTTCATGCCAGTCCCATCACCACAGATCGTGGCCAGAACAAATACTAAGGTCGATCCACCTCACACACCCAATTTCTTCTCACACCCGCAGCAAGACACCCCCACCCACCCCTCCAGCAAGGGACCGCGTCAGAGCCCATCCATCCCAGTTATCAGCCCCCACCCTGCCCCGCCCCACCCCCACAGCGCCGGGAGACCCCGTGCATCCTTCCTCCACCGGACAGCGCCGCGTCTCCAGCCCCGGTCCCCGCCCCCCACCCCGCTCACGTGGGCGCTCTGGCCCAGGCCCCACGTCACCGGCTGCCCGGACCCCACCGAGGTGCCTCCCACTCTGCCCCGCAACTGGTCCCCACGCCGCCGGCCGGCTCGGGACACCCGCCCCCCCGCCCCGGAGCCGGGCTCGGCGGCCACGTCCGGGCCCCAGGGACCCCAGGCGGGCCGCGCTCCTCCTCCGCGCGGGGGCCGCCCTCGGGCGCAGCCCGACCGCACGCCGAGGCCGCACCGCCCACCGGCCCCGCCGCTCCCACAACAAGCGCCGCACTCACTGCGATGCCGGGCTCCGGTCCCTGCGGCCTCGGGCCCGCGCAGGCCTGGCTGCGCCCCAGAGCAGTCCCGTCCCGCGCCACCTCCTGGAGACCCCGGCGCAGCCGCCGCGGCCGCACTGCGAGGGGGCGACCGTCCGCTGCCCCGTCCGCCGCCGCCGCCTCGTCCCGGCCCGGCCGCGGCGACCACTGCGGCGCCGCTCCCGGCGCCGGCACACCAGCGTCTGTTGAGCCGAACCGCCCGGGACGCGCTCCCAGGCCGGCGCTCGTTGCATATGCAGAAAGGCCGCCGCCCATTGGCCCGCGGGCGGTGGCGCGTGCCGGGCTGGGCCTATCGAATTCCGGCGGGGAGCGCGAGGCGGGGGCCCGGGCGGAGCGGGGTTACTACGGGTCAGTCGGCGGAGCGGTGGCGGAGGGGACCCAGCCGATGCCGCAGCCGCAGCCGCAGCCGCCGCGGGGCGGGAAGGGGGTTGGCCGAGAAGGAAGGGGCCGCGGCGGCGGGAGGAGGGGCACCAGGTTCTGCGGCCCGGACTAGAGCCGAGGGGAGGTGGGTCCCCCCTGGGGGGGAAAGGCCACAACCAAAAGAACGGAAAACGCAGTTATTGCTGTAAAGTCTGCATCTAGATCATGACTTACTATGCATATTATTTTCATTGTTAACTGGATTCGTTATCCTGTTCTTGCATAAATTTCTGCCATTTTTGTCAAAATGATTTTTGGAAACGCCAGCAGCGAGGGGGGTCAAAAATTCAAGGCATAGAAACCGGTTTGGCTCAGTGGATAGAGCGTCGGCCTGCGGACTGAAAGGTCCCACGTTCAATTCCGGTCAAGGGCATGTATCTGGGTTGCCGGCACATCCCCAGTAGGAGATGTGCAGGAGGCAGCTGGTCGATGTTTCTCTCTCATCGATGTTTCTAACTCTCTATCTCTCTCCCTTCCTCTCTGTAAAAAATCAAAATATATTTTTTTTTTTAAAATAAAGGGTCGTTCGGACCCCCAAAGGAGTCGCGACCCACAGGTTAAGTGCCGGGAGCCGGTCCGCCCTTGCTGTGTCAAGGGACCTGGCATATATGGCATACTGTTCTTAATATGTTTGCTCACCTTCTTGGTGCTATGTGTTTTAACCAAGGTCACCTCTCCAAGAAAGGTTGTTTCCCCAGGTAGGGATTTTTCCCTGAAGTTAGGGAGGGAATAAAACCTCTTAACTAAATGCCAGGAGGGTAGTTAATCACTTTAACTAGGAACAATCACACTTAAGCTACATAATCTTTACTCCCTGGAATGGAGATAAGAAACGCCCTAACCTTTGGAATAGAGATTGATAGGATTGGAATAAACAGGTATAAATACAGATGTAACAAGACAACGGGAGACCCAGAACCTAGAGACAGAAACTAGACACAGAACCTAGAGACAAAACCTAGACACGGAACCTAAAGACAGAACCTGGCAACAGAACTTGGCTGGAGAACCTAGACAGAACATGGCAGGAGAACCTGGATAGAACCTGGCCGGAGAACCTTGCTACAGAGCCTGGCGACTGAACCTGGCTGGAGAACCTGAACAGAACTTGGCTGGAGATCCTAGCCAGAACTTCGCTGGAGATCCTGACCAGAACTTGGCTGGAGTTCCTGGCTAGAGATCCTGGCTAGGCTGCTGATCAACTGAATGCTGTCTTCATGTCATTCCTTCATCGCCGACTCCGTCCACACCTTTGGGGACCCCTGGACCCGCTGGGGTTGGACCCCAGCAGTTGAGAACCGTTGGGAGGGTCCTTACTTTATTTCACCTGGGTACAAAACAGCTTTAATTAGGACTGGGGAACAACTACCTGTGACTTTAGTACCTTGTTACCATCTGCAGCAGTCATTTTACCTGGGAGTTTGTTAGAAATTCGGACTCTCACACCCCTCCTAGATATACTGAATAAGGATCCACATCTATCAAAATGTGAGTCCTCTGCACCCTAATGTTTGAGAAGCCCTGATTCAACATTATTGTCAATAGATCTACCAACAGATGTATTTACTTGCCACATAGATGGGCCCCAGGCATGAAAGGAAACAGCTGGCCCAGAGAACAGACAGAGCATCTCTGATTTCTAGTGCCCTGACACACTGAACAGGGACATAAAGGAGCTTCCCATAGATGGAGAAAAAGCTGGGGTGAAGGCAATGGAAGGACAGACCTGAAGTTTACTGTAGTTGTTTATTACTCACCCAAAAGGCAGAAGCTCCTGCCACCCCTGAGCTGTGCTAAGGAAAGAATGGAAGGATGGAAGAAAGGAAAGATGAGGGAGGGAGAGAACCAAGTTTCTCCAATAATGGCTCCTAGTCTTCTTAAGGACACCTTCCCCACTCCCACCCCTCTGCAACCTGAGTGATACCAGAGAGTACCTACAATGTCAGAACATGCTTCCCAACCCCATTTTATACCAGTGCTGGTAATTCAAGAAAACCAAAGTAGTTCAAGCACACATTGGTTTTAAGTATAAAATTATAAATTCTCATTTACCTGTTGGGGTCCAACCTCAGAAGGTCCAGGGATTCCCAAAGGTATGGACGGAGTCGACGAAGAAGGAATGACACGGAGACGGCGTTCAGTTGATCAGCAGCCAAGCCAAGTTCTCTAGCCAAGTTGTAGCCAGGATCTCCAGCCAGGTTCTGTGTTTTACTGTCTTGTTACATCTGTATTTATACCAGCTGATTTTAATCTTGTCAATTTCTATTCCAATGGTTAAGACGTTTCTTATCTCCATTCCAGGGAGTAAAGATTATGTAGTTTAAGGGTGATTGTTTGTAGTTAAAGTGATTAATTTTATCCCCTCCCTACCTTCAGGGAAAAATCCCTACCTGGGGAAACAACCTTTCTCGGAGAGGTGACCTTGGTTAAAACACATAGCGCCAAGAAGGTGAGCAAACATATTAAGAACAGTATGCCATATATGCCAGGTCCCTTGAAACATATGCTGTGCAGATGTTTCTTCCCTGCAGCGACTGTGTCAAGCAGCAAGGATGGACCGGCTTCTGGCATTTACCTACTTTTCAATCAGGCACTTTTAGCAAAGGCAGAAAGAAGTAAACCACCAAATGGCCAACAAGTGAGAATTTGTTAATTTTGGTGAGATACTCCAATATAGTTCTTCTTATTACCACGATTAGAGCTTAATACGTTAGGATACGTTTACCAGATGTAATGATGGGACAAACATACTCTGAAAGAGGATGAAGAATGTGATATGTAAAATTTTAAAGCTCTATATTAATCTACACAATCACAGTAAAATTCTAGCTAGAAGTTTATTTGTAAAAGATTATCTCTAGCATGAACACTGTTGGATTGTCTTCCCAGCAACCCTCCCTCTACTTCTTCTATTAAAAGCCACCCATTTCCTTTGGGAAAGGATCCTTCCTTATTCTGTGTGTTTCTGGCATAACTGCTGGTCATCAAACCATGTCCACATTAGCCACAGAAGTAAGTATAGGACCCAACCTACCAATCAGAACATCCTATCCCTTAGCCACAGGTGTTGGTTCAGGACAGTCACAAGATTCACAGAGGACCAATTAGGGACCATCCTAGACATTTTACCTTTTTATCCTGAGAAAGAGGCTGAGTTGGGATCCTCTAAGCCTAAAGTTTCCTGAGTACAGGTCAACTCTCTCTCAGAAGCCATCAGGCCAACACAGGATGAATCCCTAAGGGAGGCCAGGAAAGAGAGTGGGGCAAGAAACCCCAAATCTAGTGATATTTGAGGTCAGGAAGCATCTCTATTTTGACCAGTAAAATGAGTCAGATCATGTGTGTTTGTTTAAGCTAGTTTGGGATTGTTCATAACTCAAACTTCCTGACATATAAATAGGAAAATAAAAGGAGGGCTTCAAAATAAAATTTATTGCAACTTAGGAAGTTAGCTTGTTACTATTACGAAATTGCAGTTATGTCTTTAGAAAACAAAGTCATTTACACCTTCCTGGGTGTCTGCTTATATTCTATCATCCCGTCTCTGTTAAGCAGGAATCATATTTCCAGGGCTTCCTTTTCTTCCTGCACTAGGTCAGGCAAGCTCAGGTTTCTGAGTAAATACAGCCAAAGAGAAGCATAAAGCAGTGTTTCCTTTTGGACACATTTGCCTGAATCACTCACTCTCTTCTCCTCTATTTGGTTGACTGGATGGATGGTGTGAATTTTCATAGAAGATTCTCTAAATCAAAATGTTAGGATGGAAAAAGAATGCTCATGTACTGAACCAGTGTTTACATGTATTTTATTTTATCTAACCTGATAAATACCCAAATAAAGCATTTTCCTGTTTAGTGAAGAAAAGAATGAGACTTTGTTAGGAACCTCCTTGAAATCCTCCTTAAAACTGGTGAGCGGTAGAGCCTGGACCCACACACCGCTCTGACTCCCAGGTCATGATTTTCTCTGAGGCACCACATTGCTCCCCAGGCAACGGTGTCTGTCATCCTGGTGGTATGGTTGTATCACACCAAATGGCCATGTGCTCAAATATTTTGGAAGCATAATTGGCATTCTCTAAGCCTCAGTGTAAAATAGTTAACATGTTACATAAGTAATCATAATATTGAGCCTAAGTTGAATGAAAGTCCAAAATGAAAAGAAGAGGCCTCCCCCCTCCCCCAAAAAATGTAGAATACTGGAAAAGAATAAAGAGTAATGAATAAAGAGGAGGAGGAAAGAGAGAAGAAGGGGAAAGAGGACAAGGGTATTTCTGCCAGTTAAAAAGAGACCTCAAAACAAGAATCATTCATCAAAGACCATCCATCTCACACTATGAAACTGGTACATAAGGGGGGAAAAGATATCTAGCTTGATTATCTGAAAAAGGAAAGAGTAAACATAGTATTGTTTGTTTTTAAAGTACTGAGCTTTAAGTAACGATTCTGCACTAACACACCTTCTTTCTAGTCTCAGGATTTGAGAAGCAGGGATGGAAAAGTTGGGAAGTCACTAAGGTTTATTTTTGACATGGCCCCACTGAGTGCTTTGTCTGGTACAAACTCTCATTATCTGGGGCACAACCCTCCCTATTCAGTCTTGTGTACAAAGATGCCCTGCCCCTCCCAGCCCTTCAAAAACTTGCTGATCCTTATCTCATGACCTAAAGGTATAGTCTTTGTTTGTTTGTTTGTTTGTTTGTTTGTTTTTATAACGTAATTGTTTAGTCTTATGACACTAACATGGAAAAGCTTCTAAAATATATTGCTGCCTGACAGGTTTTGTTCAGTAGCTGAGTGTCAACATATGAACCAGGAGGTCATAATTCAATTCCCTGGTCCGGGCACAAGCCCAGGTTGCAGGCTCGATCCCCATTGAGGGGCATGAAAGAGGCAGCTGATGGATGATTCTCTCCCATCATTGATGTTTCTATCTCTCTCTCCCTATCCCCTTCCTGTATGAAATTAATAAAAATATATTTTTTAAAAATGCATTAATAAAATAAAATATATTGCTGCTTTACATATGTGTATGTAAAAATGCAGAGAAAAGGACTGTAAAGTACACAATATGAGGGGGTAATGGCAAGTGAGATTATAAGATAAGGTCAATTTTCACCTTTTGTCTTATATAGTTCTGTTTTTTTGTTTTTTTTAAAATATATTTTATTGATTTTTTACAGAGAGGAAGGGAGAGAGATAGAGAGCTAGAAACATCGATGAGAGAGAAACATTGATCAGCTGCCTCCTGCACACCTCCTACTGGGGATGTGCCCACAACCAGGTACATGCCCTTGGCCGGAATCGAACGTGGGACCTTTCAGTCTGCAGGCCGACGCTCTATCCACTGAGCCAAACCGGTTCTGGCTTGTTTTGTTTTTTAATATTTTATAGTAAGTACCTGTTCATATGTTACTTATATATATTTTTAATGAGTAAAGAAAAAAGTGAGAAAAATTACTAATATACTTTAGCTCATCCCAGGACACTTTTAAACAGCAAACTTTTAGAGAAGGTTTCTGAATACATAGAAGAATTTAAAGGAAGGGGCAGTTCCTGATATCCCTGAGTTTGGATGAAAGAGTGAAAAGGGACATTTGCAGTGGGGAGAATGGTACCAGGTGTTAGACCAGTAGGGTTAGACAGTACCTTCGTTCAGCAACCTTGGTACTTGAGTTCTATGTAGGAAAGAATTCAGAAACAAGACACAAACTTTAAGAGAAGGTTTATTTAGAAAGTCACAGAGATACAAGAAGTGAGCTGTAAAAGAAATGGCCTCAGGAAACAAGTTACAGGAGTGGGGTGGGGGAGAAAGGTCCTTGGAGCTTAGAAGAAAGAGACCAAGCAAGGATAATGTGCAGGGGCTGGGGGGGTGGGGGGGGGGGGGAGAAGGGAGGGGGAAGGTGCTATGGAGGGAGAGCTCACTGAGTCCTCCATCCTAAGGGCTTTTAAGGGTGGAGATTTTATGGGAGGTCCCAGGGGAAGATCTCAGTAGAATATTCAGCAGCTTTCTAGGTGTGTTCTTCCAGAGTTGTGGTCTCCACTGATTGGTAGATGCCAGGGCAAGGGGTCACTAATCAATGCAGCTAGTCCTGAGGTTAGCCATGGTGTCGCTTGTGTGGTTTTGCTGCTTTTCTGAGCCAGAAGCTGAAAAACAACTGAGGCCTAGATGTTATTTCTAGATAGGAGAGGTAAGAGATTAAAAACTGAAGAAAGTTTACCCTGGGGACAAGGTCCTTGATTTCCCAGTTTTGCCCTTTGCTGCGCTCCTAGGGCTTTCGACCCTGGTGACCTTCTGTATTTGGCCTTCCATCCTTCCTCTGCTCATGTCTATCTAACTGCCTACCACAGAATTGTATTCTTACTACACATGTAGGCAGAACCTACATAATCACAGTCAGCATTCCCTACGTAGTCACCATGTAAAACAAACAACTGCTTCTATGTGTGTTTATACTGAATCATAGGGTTTAAAAAATTCAAGCTGAATATTCTCTGAGAGAATGATCAAGTAAAAGTTGAGACTTACTGAATGTTCTATAATATTTTCCATTTTTACAAAAAGATGTATTCATGTTAGTTTTGTGATTAAAAAATAAATATACACAAAATAACTTTGAAAGCCTCTTTTGGCAAGTGCAAATGGGGTGGGGAATAGGTGTGGCCCATCTAAGTGGACCATAGTTAAAGCAGTTTGAGAACCATAGCCCCTTCTAGGACCCTCTTTCCTCTGCTACTTGCCCAGAGGATCAACAACCCTAAGCCTATAACAGCAGTTCTCAACCTGTGGGTCACGACCCCTTTGGGGGTCGAACGACCCTTTCACAGGGGTCGCCTAAGACCATCGGAAAACACATATATAATTACATATTGTTTTTGTGATTAGTCACTATGCTTTAATTATGTTCAATTTGTTTTTGTTTTTGTTTTTAATAATTAAATCTTCATTGTTCAGATTATTACATTTGTTCCTCTTTTTTTCCCCCCATAACTCCCCTCCTTCCAGTTCCACCCCATCCTCCGCCCTCACTCCCCACCCACTGTCCTCATCCATAGGTGCATGATTTTTGTCCAGTCTCTTCCCGCATCTCCCACACCCCTTCCACGCCCCAAGCATAGTCAGTCCATTCCCTTTCTATGTCCCTGATTCTATTATAATCACCAGTTCATTCTGTACATCAGATTATTTATTCACTTGATTCTTAGATTCACTTGTTGATAGATGCATGTTTGTTGTTCATAATTTGTATCTTTACCTTTTTCTTCTTCTTCCTCTTCTTAAGGATACCTTTCAGCATTTCATATAATACTGGTTTGGTGGTGATGAACTCCTTTAGGTTTTCCTTATCTGTGAAGCTCTTTATCTGACCTTCAATTCTGAATGATAGCTTTGCTGGATAAAGTAATCTTGGTTGTAGGTTCTTGGTATTCATCACTTTGAATATTTCTTGCCACTCCCTTCTGGCCTGCAAAGTTTCTGTTGAGAAATCAGCTGACAGTTGTATGGGTATTCCCTTGTAGGTAACTGAGTTTCTTTCTCTTGCTGCTTTTAGGATTCTCTCTTTGTCTTTTGCTCTTGGCGTTTTAATTATGATGTGTCTTGGTGTGGTCCTCTTTGGATTCCTTTTGTTTGGGGTTCTCTGCGCTTCCTGGACTTGTAAATCTATTTCTTTCACCAAGTAGGGGAAGTTTTCTACCATTATTTCTTCAAATAGGTTTTCAATATCTTGCTCTCTCTCATCTTCTGGCACCCCCATTATCCTGATGTTGGTACGCTTGTAGCTGTCCCAGAGGCTCCTTACACTATCTTCACACTTTCGGATTCTTTTTTCATTTTGCTTTTCCAGTTGGGTGTTTTTTGCTTCCTCGAATTTCAAAGCTTTGGCTTGATTCTTGCACTCCTCTGGTCTGCTGTTGGGAGTCTGTATAATATTCTTTATTTCAGTCAGTGTATGCTTACTTTCTAGTTGGTCCTTTATCACACCATCGAGGGTCTCATTAGATTTCCTGTACATCTCATCAAGTTTATTGACAGCCTCTAGAAGCCTCTTGAGAGACCTCAAAAGTGTGGTTTTGAATTCTATATCCAGTAGCCTGCTTTCCTCCGGTTCTGTTCTTTGTGGCCTGTTTCTTTGTCTCGGCATTTTTTTATGCTTCGCTGTGTTGATAGAGTGGCTTTCCGTGTTAAGTGTCCCAATTTCCTGAGGTAGACACTGTTGGTGCACCCCCTTGTGGTCTCTGTGAGCAGTTTTGTAGTCAAGCCTTGATTGTTGTAGGTAATTACTACTTGACCTCCAGGCCAACTGGCTGTGAGAATCAGCTGTGTTTGCAGTGGGAGAACTTCTGTCCTCTAGGGAGGTGCTAATCTAGCCTTTGCCTGAGGCTATCTGGCAAATGGCTCTGTGTAGGGCTTGGGTGGGGCGGGTCCCACAGGATCAACAGGGCAGAGGAGGGAGCAGTTATGGCTGCTCTCAGTCCGTCCCCAGGGGCTCTGCCTCTCTGTCCCAGCAACCGCTGCAAACCTCGGAGGGACCAAAGCCAGACAGTCCCGCTTCTCCCGTTTGAGTCTGGGTCCCCAGAGACTCGCCCGGATCTGGAGCTCAGAGTCTGAGGCTCCCTCCGGATTGAAACAGACAACCACGCCCTCAGCCACCAGCCCGCGCTGCACACACTCCGCACCTTAGTATTTTACTTCAGCACTGTGCCTCCTCTGATTCTCGGTTCCTCCTAGTTGTAGAACTTCCACTCAGCCAGCCTTCCTGTGGTTCTGGATGATGTCCGTTGCATCTTTTAGTTGTATTGTCTATGTTCAATTTGTAGCAATGAAAATACATCCTGCATATCAGAAATTTACATTACGATTCATAACAGTAGCAAAATTACAGTTATGAAGTAGCAACGAAAATAATTTTATGTTTGGGGGTCACCACAACATGAGGAACTGTATTAAAGGGTCGCGGCATTAAGAAGGTTGAGAACCACTTGCCTAGAAGGTTACTGGGTGAAATGACTTGGATGAAAAGAAACACAGGCTTATCACATGACCACAGAACCAGGGTCCCCTGTTATTCGCACTTTCTAGATTTGCTGATTTCAGTATTAATAAAGCCTCTTGTTTTTTGTGTGTTTTTTAAAAATATGTTTTTATTGATTTCAGAGAGGAAGAGAGAGGGAGAGAAAGATAGAAACATCAATAGTGAGAGAGAATCATTGATCAGCTGCCTTCTGCACGCCCTTCACTGGAGATCAAGCCCACAACTGGGCATGTGCCCTTGACAGGAATCGAACCCAGGGCCCTTCAGTCCACAGGCTGACGCTCTATCCACTGAGCCAAACCAGCTAGGGAAATATAGCCTCTTTTGGTTGCAAGTGACAGAGACCCAAATTCAATTACCTTATTCGAAAAGGAGAATTTCTTTTACCGTGTGACTAGAACAAAAAATAAAATAGGCTGGGTTCATGTAAACTTGCATTTGGCACTTGAACGTTATCCTCAGCAATTTGTTTTTCTGCCTCTCAGTACTTCCTTCCTTGTGCATGGGCTTATTTCCCAATTCTTTTCCTATAAGGAGCCCAAACTGGCAACCAGTCACAGCAGGTTTTTAATTCTACCTTATATTTCCACCAAGCACCCAAGTAAAAATAGAAAATCTCTAGCTCCAGAGGAATTCCTATTGTACAGTGCCCATTGGTCTGGCTTGGGTCATGTGCCTATCTCTGAACCCATTGCTGAGGGAAAGGAAATGAAATGGTTTTTTTTTTTTGGTTTTTGTTGTTGTTGTTGTTTTTTTTTTTTAAATTAAATCTTTATTGTTCAGATTATTACATTAGTTACTCTTTTTTCCCACCATAACTCCCCTCCACGCAGTTCCAACCCCACCCTCGATTGTTGTAGGTATCACTGTGAGGAATGGACCTCCAGGCCAATTGGCTGTGAGAATCAGCTGGGTCTGCGGTGGGAGAACTTCTGTGCTCGAGACACCCCTCTGGGGCTAGACTTGCTTTGATGGGGCTTTGGTGCTCACTGAGTCTGCCCCCTGAGTGTGTCTTTTATGGTTCCACGGAGCTTAAAGCTGGATGGTCCCACTCTGACCTCTGGGCTTCCTGGCTCCTGGATCTCTAGGGAGGTGCTAATCTAGCCTTTGCCTGAGGCTATCCAGCAAAAGTCTCCCTGCAGGGCTTGGGCGGGGCGGGTCCCACGGGATCAACAGGGCGGGGTTAGCAATTATGGCTGCTCTCAGTCTTGCCCTCAGAGGCTCTGCTTCTCAGTGTCCCAGTATTCGCTGCAAGCCCCACGCAGAGAAAGCTGCCCTAGGGTTCTGAGCGATGCCAGACAGTCCTGCTTCTCCCGTATGAGTCTGGGTCCTTAGAGACTCGCCCGGAACTGGAGCTCAGAGCCTGAGACTCCCTCCCGATTGAAAATGACAACCGCGCCCTCAGCCTCCAGCCTGCTCCGCATGCACTCTGCACCTTAGTATTTTACTTCAGCACTGTGCCTCCTCTAAGCCTCAGTATGGTTTTCTCTTTCCTCCTAGTTGTAGAACTTCCACTCCGCCAGCCTTCCTGTGGTTCTGGATGATGTCCGTTCCGTCTTTTAGTTGTATTTTTGAAGTGGTTGTTTGAGGCAGCAAACTTCCGTGTTTACCTATGCCGCCATCTTGGTTTCTCCAGAAATGGAATGTTTTGATTGGACAGACGGAAGTCATGTGCAAACGGGATGGGAGCTGGGGATCAACCCCTTTTGAACCACAGGATTGGGTTGGTGCCAGCCGTAGTGTTGGAATCCCAAAGTGCTATTATTAAAAGAAAGGGAAAATGTTGCTGGAACACAAAAACAAGGGATGTCCACCTCTTTCCCTGATAGGCAGCCACACTGAATAATCCAGCTTCATTATCATTACCACCCTTTTTATATCTCTAATGTCTATGTAACATGCTCTGAATTTCATGTTTCAGCCAACATGTCTTTTCTTTCCTAATCTGGAGTCTGAAGGAGCCCTCAGGAGATTACTATCAATGCTGGGAGAGGTTGTCTATGAACCACTTGTTTGGGGCTGAGAAGGAATAGTTTTCCAGGTAGAGAGCATTCATTCAACATATATTTCATCTCTTCTATGTATCAAACATGTGTGTGATCCAGTGCATGCCTACAATGATTAGCCTAGTAAGGATACTGAACAACACAATCAATATTAAGACAACATAATAAGGAGGAGAATAGAGTTCTGCACATTCTGATAAGGAAAAACTATGGAGGAGAAGGCTCCAAATCAGCTCAGGACAGTCAGAAAACACTTCTATAGGGAGCATGTCCCTAAGGATGTGTAAGGGTTAGGCAGAGAGGTGGAGGATGAGGGGGTGGATAGACATTCCAGGTAGAGAAAACAAAATGTTCCAAAGCACAAAGGCAAGATGGACCATGGCCCATTTTTGTAATTAAGTAGGCCAGGGTAACTACAGCTCAGGGTGTGTGTAGAAAAGTGACCTGAGACAAGGTTGTAAAGAACATGAATGAACTTGTCAGCCATGTTGAGCCTGGTTGTTTGAAATTTATCTTGAAAGCTTTTAGGCAGAAGAAAAGTATGACTAAATGTGGTTTTGTTTGTTTGTCTAATGACTTCCTGGAGAGCAGGTTGCAGAGGAATATGGCTGGAGGTAGGGAATCTACTTCAATGTAGTCTACTTCAGTGGTCTGATAGGTTATGTTTAGAAGAAATTGAACAAAACACAATGGGGATGGAATGGAGAAGGAGTGGATTAGTGACTTATAGGAGATAGAACTGGCAGGACTGAAAA
Organism: Myotis yumanensis; assembly: GCF_028538775.1. Taxonomy (NCBI): domain Eukaryota; kingdom Metazoa; phylum Chordata; class Mammalia; order Chiroptera; family Vespertilionidae; genus Myotis; species Myotis yumanensis. Next base: position 24,964,448 of record NW_027223759.1, on the reverse strand, counting down.
ACTAAGGAGAGTGAAGGAAAAGAAGAGAGAGGAGTCTAAGAGGGTTCCCAGGTTTCTGGTTTGGGTAACTGTTTGGTTGATGCTGTCATTCCAACAGAAACTAGGGTTTCAGAAGAAGATGATGAATATGGTGGAGGATATCCAGTTGGAGATATGTAATGGATACAATGGTCTCCAGTTCAGGAGACTCATCAGGGCTAGGAATGTAGATGTCCTCAGGGACCAGGGGTAGGTGAAGCCATGTTTGTGGATGAGTAGGTCAAGGGGAGAGTATAATATGAAAAGAGAAGTGAGAAGGACAGAACCCTGGGTATCACCAACATTTAAAAATCCAACAGATAAAGAGGAGTCAAGAAAGTGACAAAAATGAAAGGACCAGACATGGGAGGGTGAATAAAGATGGCTGCCTCACCAGGAAGGGTAGATTTTCTTCTTCATTGTCTTCTTCTTCTTCTTCTTCTTCTTCTTCTTCTTCTTCTTCTTCTTCTTCTTCTTCTTCTTCTTTGTTAATCCTCACCCAAGGCTATTTTTTTCCCACTGATTTTTAGAGAGAGTGCAAGGGACGGAGAGAGACAGAGAGAAACATTGATGTAAGAGAGACGCAGCTATTCATTGCTTCCTGTACACTCCCCAACCTGGGCAGGGGATCGAGCTTGCAACCAAGGTATGTGCCCTTTACTGTAATCAAATCCATGACCCTTCAGTCCTCCGGCTGATGTTCTAACCACAGAGCAAAACTGGCTAGGGCCTCATAGTCATTTTCAATAGTCTTGGAAAAATGCTCTTATTCCCCTCCACCCTCTAACCCCACCCTCCTAAAGCTGCAGATTGGGAGTGGGGATAAGAAAAGGTTTTTCAAAAACATGCAAAAAGGCTGCAGCCTTCACACTATAGCCAGCTCTGGTACTTGAGCAAGTGATCTTTGCTCATTTCTGGCTACTTGGATATCTTCTAGACAATGGAGGTCCCAAATGCCCAAATACATGACACATTCCAGGGGCACTTTCAAGGCAAATGTTATTTTTACAAATAATCAACTAGACTTCAGAAAGCAGAATCAGGAAATCCTCTCTAGGAGACCCACGGGGATCTTCTTCACTACTAGCCTGCATCTGCTACTGTAAATAAGAAATGAATATTTATGTTGGAACCATCTTAGTAGATTGTAGATAGACAGAAAAATTTACATTATTTCTAGTTCATGCTGAGGAAGGACTAAGATGTGACTCCAATCCCAGTTCAGTCAGTTAGTAGCTCTTTGGCCATGAGCCCCTCTCTAAGCCTCTAATTTTCTTAGTTGTCAAATTGAAACAATGATCCTTACCTTATAACACTGTGAAGATGATATGAGATCATCAATGTGTGTAGACCTCCTGGTTTCACATGAAAAGTATAGAATGATTATGTCATTGCACTAATCATGCGCATGATGGTGTGCTGCCATTACCACAATTAATGCCCACTCTACCCTACCTCTAGCCTCTGGTAACCTCTAATCCACTTTTTGAGGCAATGCATTTGCCTATTTTAGATATTTCATATAATTGGAATCACACATATTTATCCTTTTGGGTATAGCATGTTTCACTTAATGTTTTCACGGTTTATCCATGTTGTAGTATGTAACAGAACTTCATTCCTTTGTTATGGCTGAATAATATTCCATTGTGTGTATACAGCCCTTTATTTATTCATTCACCTGTTGATAGACAGTTTTGGGTTTGTTTGTTTGTTTTGCCACCATTTGGCTACTGTGAATGATGTTGCAGTGAACATTGATGCACAATGTTCTGTTTGAGTCCTTGTTTTCAGTATTTGAGGTATATACTTAGAAGTGAAATTTCTGGGTCACACAAGAATTCTATGTTAAACTTTTTTGAGGAACCACCAAACTGTTTTCCATGCAAATGCACCTGTACTGTTGGGGTCAAGCCCCAAAGGTCCAAGGGTTCCCAAAGGTGTGGATGGAGATGGTGAAGAAGGAATGACACGGAGACAGTGTTCAGTTGATCGGCATAGCCAGGTTCTCTCTTTATTCTCCTGTTACATCTGTATTTATACCATTTGATTTTAATCCTATGCATTCTATTCCAAAGGTTAGGGCATTTGTTATTTCCAGTTCAAGGTCACTACTCTATTGTTCTGTTAAGCTACAAAGAAGTAACTAAAGGAGATTATCCTAAGTAAAGATTATGTAGTTTAAGCGTGATTGTTTGTAATTAAAGTGATTAACTACCCGCCTAGCACTTAGTTAAGGGGTTTTACTGATTCCCTTCCTTAATCCTGTTAATCCCTAACTCCAGGGAAAAATCCCCACCTGGGGAAAACAACTTTTCCCGGAGAGGTGACCTTGGTTAAAACACATAGCGCTAAGAAGGGGAGCAAACATATTAAGAACAGTATGCCATATACCCCAGATCCCTTAAAATATATGCTGTGCAGATGTTTCTTCCCTGTAGCGACTGTGTCAAGCAGCAAGGATGGACCGATTTCCAGAAAATTCCCCCTTTTTTTATTTTTTAAATGATAGCGTGTGTAAATCAGCGGCCACCTCTCGGATTGGGTGGTTTAAGACTCGGAAGACCTGTTTGTGACTTTGCCAACAAGTCAGTCCGAGGCTTAACCCTATATCGGCTCCCCACACTGTACATTTCCACCAGCAATGTACAAGGGTTCCAATTTCTCCATATTCTCACCAACACTTGCTATTTTTGTCTATTATTGTTGTAGCCATCCTTGTATGTGTGAAGTGGTTTATCACTGTGGCTTAACTCATGTTTAATTAATTATCTCTGTCAATGAAAGAAAACAGTTCAGATAATCAAATCTAACCAAAAGTTCAAAGATTATCTATATAAAGTTTTATAATATTTGGGTATTACTTAAAAGAGTCTGTGCCACACAAACCAAGGGTGATTATCTGGTTTAAAAAAAAAAAAGACATTTAAAAAATAAATCTCCAACTACATATCTGCCTCAAAATAGACTGGATTCTGGTCCCTGACTGGGTGACTCCTTGACTGTAACTATTGGCTAATTAATCTACGGTGTCCCCAGACCGGTTCATGGTGGCATGCTACCAAAGGCAGGGTGCTTGTTTAAGGTTGGGTTGTCGTTCTGGTTTATGATTTCCTCTATACATAAAGATAATTCACTCTTTTGTCTCAGGAGACTTAATGGTTTTGATCCTTGCAAGTTGATAAGAAGTAACATTAAAAAAAAAAAAGAAATGATATTGTAATGGTACTAAAGGACAGAGGAAGGGATACTGAACTTGACTCTTTAAGAGGCATAAGAATTACAAGGATCAGACTACCCACCATTGGATTTATCAGCATTTGTGTTAGAGAAGATTGTCAATTGGCCATATGCTACACTCTTGAATTTATAAGAACCTAGAAGGGAACAACCTTACTTATTTTAGCTCGCTCAATTTTCAACAGAACCCTATACTTGGTATTATTAATGTTCTTATTTTGCATATGAGGAAACAGTCTTGGAGAAATTAAATAACTTGCCCAAATGATGGAACTAAGTTCAACTTCATCTGACTTCTGAGCTGCCTTCCTGGAAGATGACAATCTGAGCTGAATGGAGAAGTTGCTGTCAGAGTAGCTATATTGGTTTCCTGGGGCTGCAGCGCCAAAGTACCACCAACTGTGTGGCTTAAACAGCAAAAAGGATATTGTGCCACAGTTCTGGGGTCTAGAAGTCCAAAACTGAGCAGCGTTGGTTCCCTCTGAGGGCTGGGACGGGCAATCAGTACTGTGTCCTCTATCCTAGCTCCTGAGAGCCTCGGACATTCCTTGGCCTATAGGTGGCATTCTCCCTATGTCTTATTGTCTTCCCTCTGTGTGTGCCTTTCTCTATGTCCCCAAATCCCCTTTTTACGAGGACACCAATCCTATTGGATGAGGGCCCACCATAATGACTCCATTTTAATCTGACTACCTCTGGAAAAATCCTTCCTCCAAAAAAAGTCACATTCTGAGGAACTGTGGCTTCAACATATCTTATTTGGTGGTGATGGGAGTGGGGGGGAGGGGGGGAAGGGGAGGGCTGGCACACAACTCAACCCATAATAGCAACCCATAATAACAAGCCAAATGGGCTTGATTCATAATGTCTAAAGGATCTTCGAATGTATTTTACTTCAGAAAAAAAAAAGTACAAATTTCTAACTGGGACCCTCTTAGTATTCCCTAAGCTACTTTAAAATTCTGCCATGTACTCTGGGATGTCTGCTATTGCAATCTTTTCAAATTTTGAACTCTTAAGAAATTCAGTTCACCATGCTCTCGGGCCTGCTTCACTCTTATTGTCAGTTCAAAAGGAAGGTCCTCTTTATTTTCAAATTGCTTCAAGGTTTATTTTTGAAATAAAGTTTCCATTTCCTACAGAGTTCACCAAGTCCAGTGCATCTGGAAAAGAATTCAGAAATATATTTTGGAACATGGATCTTCACTTACAAAAATAAAAAATAAAAAAGATTTTACAGTTCGATTTTAGTTCGTGAGAATATGGGCCTCCTTGCACTCAATGTGTATAGGTTCTGCTGCTTGTTTTTGAAGATATTGCTAGGTTTTTGCCTTTCCCCCTGAAGATCTCTGGACAGAGCTCAGGGTGAGAAGGTGGGGAATGACTGCCTCCTGGAAGACTAAGGAGTGGAAGGGCTGAAGGATGTGACCAGGCTCTGAGCTACCCAGACTCCACCCCCACTCCTTCAGGGCTGAAAGATTCATGTCCTCAGCTGCCAGGAATGTTGGCAGCTCAGCTGTCAGCCCTCTTTAAGAATGGCCTGGACTGGGTCAACTCACCACACCCAAGGTCACAGTCTCCTCCCAGAGCAACCTGCATGCAATGACTGGTTGGTGGAGGTTCCCAAAGCCTGCTTTTTGATCACTTCCGGATGACTCTGAAGAACTTTCCCAGCTTCCAAAGTCACCCTGGGATGAAACCTTGTGTGTCTGCTGCAGCCCATCCCCCTCTGACTAATTCTGCTGACATCCCTCACCCCACCTAGTTGTTGATCTCGAGGACATTCCCACAAAGCTTATTATATGACAATCCTGGTGTGTGCTTCTGGGGAACCCAACCTGCAACTTGACCCCAAATACGGAGACTCCAAGAGAAACAGTCAACAATGGGGGGTAAACGTGGAGCGAGATTCTAGGCTGTGGCTGCCGTGAGAAAGGAAAGATTGTGTGGGAAGCCACTTCCAAAGTAAATGTTCTATCCAGCATCTCGAGGAATAGCCCTGGGACCTAAAGGGGCAAAAAATCATATTCCTCCAAACACCCCAAGGGGAACTCAGTAACAATAACCCAAAAGAACGGGAGGAAGGTGATCTAGAAAAAACATGTGTCAGGATCTAAAAGAAAAGGCTAAAATGAGGAAAGGATAGCAGTGTGTCAGGAGGTGTCTTTTCATGGTTCAAAGCTGAGACAAGCCAGCAGAGGAACTTGAAACCGTATTTGTATTTTGGCTCAACTAAGACCTTGACATTTTCTCCCATTGTTATAAGATGTTGCCTTGCGCTTGAACCGATTGCTTGATTGTAGTGAAGAGGACCAGTCCAGAATGTTATAGCTGGATAAGCCCAGGCTGTGAGAAAAGGCCAGCATTCAGGGACATGGTGTTGATGGAGAGATGGCGTTTCGTTTTAATAGTTTTTAAAATATGTTTTTATTGATTTTATTGTTTTTATTGAGAGGAAGGGAGAGGGAGAGAGAAACATCAACGATGAAAGAGAATTATCAATTGGCTGCCTCCACCCTGCCCCAGAATCAAACTGTGGTTCATAGGTCAACACTCTAGCTCATAGGTCAACACTCAACCACTGAGCAACACTGACTGGATCAGATGGTGTTTCTTTATACCCTTAGATGGTGGAAGCAAAACCCGATAGGAGACAATGACCTGAAGCCTGTACTGTGTATGTTTTTGTGTGTATATGTGTTCGTGTCTGCATGTATGTGTGTGTCTGTATGTGTCTGTCTCCGTGTGTGTGCATCTCTGTGTGTGAGTGTAAGGGGATGGTATGTGTCTTGTGTGTTGGGATAGGTTGGGATGGGCGGAGGAGTCTGCTCCTGCTGAATGGATTATGACCTCTTTAGTCATTGCCTTAGTTTGGGTCTCCCCAAAGGCTGAGGCAGGGTTTAAGTGCAGGTATTTTAATTGAGAGGTGAGCTCTGAAAACAGGAGAGAGAGAGCAGAGGCAGGAAAGGAGGCCAGGGGCCCAGGAAAAGCAGTCACATGTTCCACCAAGGTGGATCTCAGAAAACTCTTGTTGAGCATTTATAATGCAATTAAAATATTATTAAAGAAGTTTTTGTTGTTGTTTTTTTACTCAGTAATAAGCCATGATGGTTGCTGGGTTTTAAATAAAGAAGAAAGTGGATGCTTTCTATTTGGAGAGTTTTAAGAAGCCAATAAATAATAACCCTTTGTTCCCTGGAGTTCTAAAGCAACTGAGAAAGAGACACAGAATACTAACAGGTGGAGATGACAGTGGCAGCTGATTGGAGAACATGGGTTTATACTTACAGCCCAAAGGGCCAAACTGGCTAATCTTCTGGGCCCTCACCGTCTGAACTGTGATGAGCACTGGGATCACTGCCTTGCATGGTCCACCAGAGAGGGAAGAGAATGAATCTCCAAAGACTGTAGACTTGCCATTTTTAAACAAATTAATTTTACCCCATCCAGGGATGTGCACCATTGCCACCTGCCAATCATATAACCCAGGTGTGCCCTGACCAGGAATTGAGCTGGCAACCTTTCGGTACCCAGGACATTGCTCAACCAACTGAACCACTCGGACTGGGCAAATAACTCACTTCTAATGCAGGCCTGTTATGCTGGTGGGAGTTCCTCCAGATGGAACAATGAGTCAAAGCAAAGGAAGAGTTCTCCCAACTGTGAACAGTAAATCAGAGAAGCAGCGCACACACCAAGTCCATCCTATGGCTCTGACTGTTGGTAGCATTTCATTTGATATCCACCTGGATTTGTACAATTTACTTTGACAACCAAGCGTAGCATTGTCTTCTGTTAAGTCTTGCTTCCTAACTACAGTGAAAGCTCAGGAAAGGTCTGTATCCCATTTTCTTTTGTGGAATCCAGAAGAAAACTCTGGCTTAAGAATCAGGAAACCCAAGCTGTATTCCTAGGCCCCAGTAAAATGCAATTCCATCACAAGGCCTTGTATATCCATTCCAGGTCCAGATATCAGTTTCTAAATTAAATAAACACTGATATGATAAATGGGATTAAGTGTAACCTAATGCATAATGAAAATAATGTATTTACTTAACAGGATGTAGTGTACCTGTGGGGAAGAGAAACCCATGGAATAATTACTGGCTTTGGCCTTGAGCAGATCTGGGTTTACATCCTGGTTCCATCACTTTCTTTTTTTTTTTTTTTAATATATATTTTATTGATTTTTTACAGAGAGGAAGGGAGAGGGATAGAGAGTTAGAAAGATCGATGAGAGAGAAACATCAATCAGCTGCCTCCTGCACACTCCCTATTGGGGATGTGCCCGCAACCAAGGTACATGCCCTTGACCAGAATCGAACCTGGGACCCTTGGGTCCACAGGCCGACGCTCTATCCACTGAGCCAAACCAGTCAGGGCTCCATCACTTTCTAACCTGAGAAATTTACTAGGCCTCTTAATGCCTCCACTTTATCATGGGTAAAATAATAGTTCCTACCTTGGAGGTTTGTTGTCAAGGTTTAATAAAAGAATGTAAGTAAAATGAATAAGTATTGCCTAGTAGGCATTCAATAAATGGCAGTGATTACCTTTGTTACCTAAGGAGAGAATTTAAAAATACCATGAAAAGATACTTGGTTTAAAAATAGGAGCTTTCCAAGGATTATCTTTGAATAGCTAATTAATGACCTTGGAAATCTCCAGGCATTTCTAGGTGAGAGTAGGTCTGGAGTTATAAGCCCATAATGAAAAGCTTTTGGAAGTCCTGAATATCAGCAAGGAAAATTACTCAAACATGGTCCCCTCTACTCTCATCCCCTCCAAGCACACTGGCTCTATTTGTATCCTCCAACTGGGCCCAGCATCTGCACTCAGTCCTAAAAGGAGACATGAGAAGAAAAGCACAAGATTGGCACATAAATGGACACCGAATGAGCACATAAGTGAGCAGGGTAATGAACGATGACTATTCGAATGAATTCTTTCCACAAGAAGAAGTGCAATTATTCTTTTGCTCTGTGGAAACGGCCAGAGACCACAGGCTACACTGGAGAACAGCCATCTGAAAGCTGTCAAATAGAGTGCCAACACTTGGGTAGCTGATTACTACATTCATCCATCTCCTACTAAAAGGCAATGGGAATGAAAAGAACGTGGAGAGGAAGGGTGTCCTTAGTATCTGAAGGTTGCCTCTTGTACATCCATCACCCATCTCCTGCCATCGGGACACAGCAGGAATTTCACCCCTGCCCAAGGGATCAATCTCATCTCTGGGAAGAGGTCAGGGTGGCTGATTAATGTAATATTATGGATGTTTCCCATCCTATTGCCACAAAAATGGACTCAGGGATGGGCAAGTTGCTCAGTTTTGGTCAGAAATGGTGAATCCCAAGGCTTGTGAAGGAGGCAGCTACCCTGGAAGGTCTGATGTGAAGATGGGAGGCCTTAGAATGCTGCCACCATTTTGCCACCTGGCGCTCCAGGGTCAGAGTGGAGGAGGGTGAGGCGCCCTAAAGAAGCAGAAGATGCTTCCTTCTTGGTGACATTGAATTGTGAACTCAAACCTTATCTGAAGCATATCTACCTTGGGACTTGATGAGCCAATAAATCCCCTTCATCATCTAAATTAGTTTTTCTGTCACTTGCAAGGCCCTAATTAATGCTTTCTTCCGTGACAGATAGAGTGTTGCTAATGTGCTGACTCTGACATAGAGTCCAACTGAAGTCAGTGTCTGAGAGTACCATATACATGGGGCACTGACCTTGAAAATTAGCTTCTACATTTCCGAAGACCTTGGTCAGGATCAACCTAGTTTATCAGTGGCAGGGTTTCTACTCTGTGTGGTTTTCTGTCAAGTCTGAATGAAAAGGAAAATAAGGCGGCAATTTTGGGGGCTTACAGCCTAGATCAGTATCTAGTTAAATAGTAATCTTACTTCCCCATTCTAACTGGCTTGGGAGGAAATGCAAAGCCCACCCCGAGGGGCCCACCACAACCACAAGAAGACATATATATCAAAACCTCCCCACATTGTCAGTTCAGGCTTTGGATCAAAGTCCCCTGACCTAGTAGCGCTTCGTAATAAAGGACCTTTCCTGATTCCTCTGGGTGCCCGCTGTCGTTCTCTTGGGTCATTTGCCACAACACTAAGAAAAAATGTCAAGTTTGACTGGTTTATTACTTAATAAATATTGCTGAACAAATCACTAGACACAGTATTTAAAGTATTCAGAACCACACATGATTTTTCATGGTCTTTTTTACTACATTGAAATCTAGAGACATCTAGATTTGAAAGAGAAATTAATTTTTTAAAACATATTTTTTATTGTTTCAGAAAGGGAGAGGGAGAGAGAAACATCAATGATGAGAGAAAATCACTGCTTGGCTGCCGGGAGCCGGTCCATCCTTGCTGCTTGACACAGTCGCTGCAGGGAGGAAACATCTGCACAGGATATGTTTCAAGGGACCTGGCATATATGGCATACTGTTCTTAATATGTTTGCTCACCTTCTTGGCGCTATGTGTTTTAACCAAGGTCACCTCTCCAAGAAAGGTTGTTTCCCCAGGTAGGGATTTTTCCCTGAAGTTAGGGAGGGAATAAAACCCCTTAACTAAATGCCAGGTGGGTAATTAATCACTTTAACTACGAACAATCACCCTTAAGCTACATAATCTTTACTCCCTGAAATGGAGATAAGAAACACCCTAACATTTGGAATAGAAATTGACAGGATTAAAATCAACTGGTATAAATACAGATGTAACAAGACAATGAATAAAACTAAAAAAAAAGACTGTACCCTTTTATGTAATGATGTTTACTTTGAATTTATATTAGTTCACACAAACACTCCATCCATGCTTTTGTTCCGGCCCTCCGGTCCAGTTTAAGAACCCATTGTGGCCCCCGAGTCAAAAAGTTTGCCCACCCCTGTCCTAGACAGAACTTGGCTGGAGATTCTGGACAGAACCTGACTGGAGAACCAACTATGCAGATCAACTGAACGCTGTCTCCCTGTCACTCATTCTTTGCCGACTCCGTCCACACCTTTGGGAACCCCTGGGCCTGCTGGGGTTGGACCCCAACACTCGGCTGCCTCCTGCATGCCCCTACTGGGGATCAAACCCCCAACCCCAGCAAGTGCCCTGACCAGGAATCCAACCTTGACCTCCTGGTTCATAGGTCGATGCTCAACCACTGGGCCACACCAGCTGGGTAGGAATTAGTGAAAACCTAGATCACTCAAACCTCTATGTGTAGCCTAATTCTTCAGGGCAAGGCAATGATGTCCAGGGCAGCAGTTGCCTGCAAGAGGTTCATTTGCATGAAGGGCTGGGAGCTTCCTGGGAAAGAACCTCTTACTAGTACAAGGGAAGAGGAAGCCATGCCCAAGAGGCTTGGCCCAGGAGCAAAGGCTTTGACCCTGGAGAGAGAGAGGAGTGCTCCCCAGAATAGCACCAAGTCTCTCATTCATGTCTGTGTCTGGCACACTCTCCATAGAGACCATCACTCTTAGAGGACAAGGAGGAGGGGTGAGCAGAGAGAGGCTGTAAGTAAACTCCAAATAACCATTTTACTAAAACCTCCATGGGACAAGAGGCTACACAGGGCCAAGCAACTCTGGTTTTGAACCCCAAAATACCAGTTAAATCAATCACCTATTGATCCTATAACAATTGACTTTACTTTTTTATTTTTATTTATTTTTAAAATATATTTTATTGATTTTTTTACAGAGATGAAGAAATAGGAATAGAGCTGAAACCGGTTTGGCTCAGTGGATAGAGCGTCGGCCTACGGACTGAAAGGTCCCAGGTTTGATTCCGGTCAGGGGCATGTACCTGGGTTGCGGGCACATCCCCAGTGGGAGATGTGCAGGAGGCAGCTGGTCGATGTTTCTCTCTCATCGATGTTTCTTACTATCTCTCTCTCCCTTCCTCTCTGTAAAAAATCAATAAAATATATTTAAAAAAAAAAAAGAAATAGGAATAGAGAGTTAGAAACATCGATAAGAGAGAAACATCGATCAGCTGCCTCCTGCACCCCCCCCCCCCCCCCACTGGGGATGTGCCCGAAACCAAGGTACATGTCCCTGACAGGAATCGAACCCGGAACCCTTGAGTCCGCAGGCCGACTGAGCCAAACTGGTCAGGGCTATTTTTTTTATTTTTTTTATTTTTAAGAATTTATCTTTATTATGGAAAATATTACAGATGTCCTCCCCCCTCCCATTTCCCCCCATTGACCCCCTCCACCCCACCTCTCCCAGGCCTTCACCACACTATTGTCTGTGTTCATGGGTTATGCATATATGCATATACTAGTAAATTCTCCGCTTAATCTCTCTCTGCCCACCCCCGCCTTCCCTCAGAGATTCCTCAGTCTGTTCCACACTTCCATGTCTCTGAATCTATTTTGTTCATCAGTTTATTTTCTTTGTTAGAGTCACATGAGTGAGATCATGTGATACTTATCTTTCTCTGACTGGCTTATTTCACTAGCACAATACTCTCCAAGTCCCTTCATGCTGTCTCAAAGCTGTAAAAAAGAAGAATCTCTTACCCTTTATAACAACTGACTTTAAACTCCCCATGGCTCAGTGTCCTCACCTGCCAAATAGGGCTACCTGCCTTGCTGGGTAGGATTTAATGAAATAATGAAAACAAGCATGTGGCATAGTGCCTGGCAAGGAAATCATTCAGTAGATAGTGTCTGTCATGATTAAGAATTATACACATTGTCACAGGCACAAGCCAGTGCCAACGCAGAGAGGAAGAGCACACCTTCTCCGCTCTCCAGATGAATACTGGTGTGGGAGCTTTGTCATCTCAGAGGTCCCTGGCTGGGGACAGGAGACCAGCAATGAGGTTTCATGTGAGGAGAAGACAGAAGAAGCAGTTTAGATGTCATCAGAATATAAGGTCCCTAAGGAGGTTGTCTTATTCAAAACTGTATCTTGGCATTTAGTCATGAATGCAGTGTCCCAAGGGCTCGGTAAGTACTTGTTAGAATGATAAATGAATGAGTGCCAAGATGAATAAACTAATGTCTGGATGAAAAGTCTGAGAAGCAGCCATGGCTGTGGGCATGTGTGAAAACTATCCTGTATATGTGGAAGGAACAAATGGTCCAAAGAGCCATTGAAATGTCCCCTCACTCATTCATTCACTTGATATCAATGACATGCTGGGGACTGTGGGTTACTGCAGTTACTATGCTATATCCACTAGCTGCTGAGATCTGGGGAAGCCTGGGTTACCTAGGGACTTAACCTAGAAACACTTTTAATTCATAATAGGATAGATTTTGTCTCCCCCCCCCCCCCCCCGAAACGTTTTATTTTCAACATTTCCAAATCTACAGAAATAGTGAAAGAAGAGTACAATAAATACCCACATATCCTCATCTAATGTTAAGACATTTCAAATTTGCCCTCTATTTAGATAGATACATAGATAGATGATAGATAGATAGATAGATAGATAGATAGATAGATAGATAGATAGTGTTTTTAAATTAAACCATTTGAAACTTAATTTCAGGTATCATGACGCCATGAATACTTCAGTATGCTTCTCATTAGAATAAACATATTCTCCTACATTATCACAAAACCATTAAAAACCTAGGAAAATTAGTACCACAAAACACCTACTATTCTAATCCATATTCAATCAAATGTCCCCTGTTGGTGTTGACATACTTTCACTAGAGATTGTAATGGTGGTAGGCATAAGGAACCACTAATAGGGCAGCAGGAAGCCCAGCAGTCTTTTATTTTTCTTCTTCTTTTTTAATACTAATAGGATATTCACTGGAAGGGAGCCTACATCATTGATGGGAGGGGAGGGGGTCAGACTTGGAAAAATCCAGAGACTGGGGCAGCTCCAGAGAGCTATGAAACAGGACACACAACAATACTCTTTCAGCAGAAACTACCTGGAAAGCAAAGGGCTGCTGCTCACCCCCCATAACTGCTAATGAAGTCGGCCAGCTCCTCTTTGCCTTATTACCTGACATTCAAAACCCCTGATGGAAGCAGTCACTTGTGGCTCTTTGCCGGAGGCCAGTCCATCCTTGTTGCTTGACACAGTCGCTGCAAGGAAGAAACATCTGCACAGCATATGTTTCAAGGGACCTGGCATGCTGTTCTTAATATGTTTGCTCCCCTTCTTAGCCCTATGAGGGCCACCTCCCCGAGAAAGGTTTCCCCAGGTGGGAATTTTTCCCTGGAGTTAGGGATTAACAGGACTAAGGAAGGGAATAAATCAGTAAAACCCCTTAACTAAGTGCCAGGCAGGTAGTTAATCACCTTAACTATGAACAATCACACTTAAACTACATAATCTTTACTTAGGATAATCACCTTCAGTCACTTCCTTATAGCTTATCAGTAGAGCAGGAGAATAGTGACCTTGGAATAGCCCTTATAATGAACACAGAGATTAACCTAGACAAGATTAAAATCAACAGAACTAGATAGAGACAGAATTTTTGGCAAAGGTCAGATAAGAAACTATGGAAATGAAACAAGAAACTGTAGAAGGTTACCCAAAACATACCATGATATGATTATAGAGGCATGCTCATAGGATCAAATGGTATACAGATGTAACAGGAGAATAGAAGGAGAAGCTGGCTATGCTGATGAACTGAACGCTGCCTCCGTGTCATTCAGTCTTCACTGACTCCGTCCACACCTTTGGGAACCCCTGGACCTGCTGGGGCTGGACCCCAACAGCTCTTGTCATTGAGCAGTGACTGTGAGCAGGCAGGGGAGAGAAGAGCTGAATGTTTAGGAAGATGGGGCACTGCTTCTGCCAAGATAAAATACAATATAAAATTCTCCATAATGGGCAAATACCCACCTCCCTGCCCCCTAGACTCCCTCCAACCGATGCTCCCCAGTGTGTTCAGTCTTTACTACATCTGTAGCAGTCCCAGCTCTGAACAGGAAACGTGTTTTCTTCATGTTTGGGTTCACTACAGTTTCTAACACCTAGAGAAATGATATGGATTAATAAAGCAACTCAAACTTTTCCTGAAAAACAAAAACACATTTCTTATGCTCAAGCATCTACATGGTGGTAGGTACTATGCTAGGAGCACAGTGGGTGCTTAGGTTGTTAAATGAGTGCCTGATCCAGTGATATCAGTGCTGTGTACTTCCTGGAACTTGGTAACAATACCTGACATGGACTGAATATTCTAATTCTTTCATTTAGTCTTCCCAATGACCCTCTAAGGCAGCGGTTCTCAACCTGTGGGCCGCGACCATTGGAAAACACATATAGCATATCAGGTATTTACATTACGATTCATAACAGTAGCAAAATTACAGTTATGAAGTAGCAACGAAAATAATTTTATGGTTGGGGGTCACCACAACATGAGGAACTGTATTAAAGGGTCTCGGCATTAGGAAGGTTGAGAACCACTGCGGGTGGGGAAACTGTTTTTCTGCCAGGGGCCATTTGGATATTTATAACATCGTTCAAGGGCCACATAAAATTATCTGAAAGGGCAAGGGCTACGCCCTCCATCTTGCCCCAGGGTAAGGGATACACCCTCCATCTTACCTTGGCCATGTGCTCAGCAAGGCTTCTTCCCGGAAGCCCAAGCCTCTGCTAGCCACACCCAGGACTTCTTTAAACTAACCAATGACAATCAAGGGAAGTCGCCATAGATATGACCACATCCTGTGTAACAAAACACCGACTTGCACTTGGCCAATCGGCAGGGCCCACAGTCCTTTCTCCTCCCCTTACTCCAACCCCCCTATAAAACCTCTCTCCACACAGAGTTCTCTCTCTCTCTGCCACTTGGCTTGCCGTTGCATCGGTGAGTGTGGATGGGGAGCCGAGCTAGCTCGAATAAAGACTCTTTGCTTTTGCATCAGACTCGGCTGGCTCCCTTGTGGTCTATTGGGGATCTTGAAATCTGGGCATAACATTATCAACTTAAAAATTAGCCTGCTAGCCAGAACCGGTTTGGCTCAGTGGATAGAGCGTCGGCCTGCAGACTGAAAGGTCCCAGGTTCTATTCCGGTCAAGGGCATGTACCTGGGTTGCGGGCACATCCCTAGTAGGAGGTGTGCAGGAGGCAGCTGATCGATGTTTCTCTCTCATTGATGTTTCTAACTCTCTATCTGTCTCCCTTCCTCTCTGTAAAAAATCATTAAAATATATTTTAAAAAAAAATTAGCCTGCTATATTTGTTCAAACATTTAATTAACTCACCCCTAATGCCTTGGCAGGACCAGACCAAGTAATTTTGTTGGCCAGACATTCCCCATCCCTGCAGGGAAGAGACCTGCCCACGAGCTAACTCTCTGACTGCAGACACCCTGCCTGAAACCTCTTCAGTATACTGCTCAGTTTTGTAACCAACCTTCCCCAATGGGCAATGGTGGCTGCCTTTGGGCTTCTATTTTTTCATCAGCTATAAGGTCGTAGTGCTGGCTGCTGGAACATCCGCATACTCCACATCTTCCTCTGGGATGATGAAGTATGGTAGCAATCATCTCAGGTAGAAACTATAGTTTAACTTTAACCTTGCTGTTTGGCTTCTGTACTTATTTGCTTTGTTTAATAATAGAAAAGTTATTTTAATTTTCTGAATTATATAAATCACCCCATTTGATTAAATACCCTATTGATTGATTGTAATGTGAATATCCTATTGGTTGTGGTCATATTGGTCTTAAAAAGCACATTTTCCACCCTAACCAGTTTGGCTCAGTGGATAGAGCGTCGGTCTGCGGACTGAAAGGTCCCAGGTTCGATTCCAGTCAAGGGCATGTACCATGGTTGTGGGCACATCCCTGGTAGGGGGTGTGCAGGAGGCAGCTGATCAATGTTTCTGACTCTCTGTCCCTCTCCCTTCCTCTCTGTAAAAAATCAATAAAATATATTTTTTAAAAAAGAAGCACATGTTCCTTTACCTGGGAAGGACAGCACAATTATCCCAAGGTCAGAGGGCTCCAGTTAACATGTCCCCTGTTGACTCAGTGTTCCAGAGACCCAAAAACTGTAATTTAGATAACATGCTTAAGTCTGACCAGGTCCCTCATTCCAGACCCGAGGGCTCTAGATAATGTGTTTCTGTCAATTCAGTGATCCGGAGACCCAAAACTATAATTTAGATAACATGCTGCTTCTGCTTCTCTAAACTGCTTTTTTGTGAACCAGGTTCCTCATTCCAAACCCTGGGATGTAATCAATACCTTTGTGATCTTTGCCTATGTAAATCTGGTGTTTGGGCCATCTTATCACTATGAGATTTGGGAGAGCTGAAATGCCCCCTCATAGTCCTGGATTGCAATAAATGTGACTCTTTAATTCGACTTCTTGAGGCGTCCTTCTGTTATTCGCGGGGTACATTACAACAATGCCAGGTTCTAAAAATGTTTCATTGCACCAATAACCCAAGTTAAGTTGTATATCTCACTAAAATAATTAACTTTGAAAATAAATGGAAAATGAAGCCAAAACTCATAAATGTGCTCATTCTTTACCTTGGGCAGTTGTCTTTAGCTGTGACTGACATACTACCAGCTCCCATAGTTGCTCCTTGTATGAGCAATAACAGTATGTACCACATCAACATTACACTTTACAGCCTGCCTTTCATCTAAGGTGCGTCAGCCATCATCAGCTCATTAATCATCAGAACACTTCTTTGAGGTTACATCAGGGGGTAATTTTATTATCCTTGTTAAAGAAAAATATATTTTAATGATTTTTTAGAGAGGATGGGAGAGGGATAGAGAGTTAGAAACATCAATGAGAGAGAAACATCTGCAGGCCGATGCTCTGTCCACTGAGCTAAACTGGTTAGGGCTATTATCCTTTTTAAAGCCTAAGAAGCTGCAACAAAAATATAGCGACGTGCCAAAGGACACACAACAAATTAGAGACAAAACTGAAGATTTCTAAATCATTCTTTTACGCTTGCAGCCACCCATCTTCCTGCTAATGAATATTAAGGACATTCAGGCCATGAAACATATTTAGGTATATAAATGCTAACCAACATTTTTTTTGGTCTATCAGGATTAAAATGTAAACAGCTGACTCCTTCTTCTTCTTCTTCTTCTTCTAAAAATATATTTTATTGATTTTTTACAGAGAGGAAGGGAGAGGGATAGTTAGAAACATCAATGAGAGAGAAACATCGATCAGCTGCCTCCTGCACACCGCCTACTGGGGATGCATCCGCAACCAAGGTATATGCCTTTGCCTGGAATCGAACCTGGGACCTTTCAGTCTGCAGGCCAATGCTCTATCCACTGAGCCAAACCGGTCAGGGCTGATTTATTCTTCTTTAATATGGACACAGTATATGGTGTTTTTAACACTTCCTTACGTTCTGTTCTCAATTTCATTTCATTTTTAGTTGGGCATGGAAACTCAGAAACTAATAGTATTACATAGATAAATAAGAGTAAGAGGGGAGATGAAGAGGCAACCTGAAGTTCAAGAAAAATTTGTGGAAGGAGCTTTGGGTTGGGCCACAAGAACAATAATTTCCTCCTTTCCCTTTTTCCCATTCTTCTCTTCCTCCTCAACACAGAAGGATTCTATGTACGGCTGACATCTTCAGGGTGTTTTTTTTCAAGAGAAGTGAAACATGGAGGAAAGATCCTCAGCTGAACAAGTCACTTAAGACTGGGGGCTTCAGTGACTCCAACTGTAAGATGACAAGACTGGTGAGATGATGTCAGGGGTGCCCCCAAGTTTTAGCAACCCAGCATGTTACCTCCTTTGATCTCTTCTTGACACCATGCTTTAAAACAAATGTATATGTTATACATGTCAGCAAAGATACTTTGTCTGTATATTTATTTGAATGTTCCAAGAAACCAAATCTTGGTCTGATTGCCCACGATTTACTTCTCTCTCTCTCTCTCTCTCTCTCTCTCTCTCTCTCTCTCTTTCTCTTTTCTGCTTGCTTATGAAATTCCAATAGTTTGAGAGTCCAATTGTCTCAAGACTCTTCTCAGATGCTGAAATTGTACCTCAATTATACCAAATATTTTCAAATAGGGCTTTCTATAAGAAATATTAGAAAGGGTAGAGTAGACGGGTTTCTCCAGGGTTATTGTCATCAATTTTGTCATGTTCAGACCCAGTTTCCCTCTAAGAGTGTTCCTACAAATGTCACCATCAAATTTCTTACTTTTAGATCGGAATTAACTGCCTCCCACATGTAACCCTTTTTAGTGATTCTTTAATAGTACTAAGATAATAGATTTTTCCCCCAAAAGAGAATTATAGAAAGCAACATTTTCATCATTCACCCACGATACAAAATTGTGGATGGTGTTATGCCCAGATTTCAAGATCCCCAAGAAACCAAATCAGGGAGCCAGCCAGGTCCGATGCAAAAGCATAAGAGTCTTTATTCGAGCTAGCTCGGCTCCCCCACCTTGCCTACGCAGCAACAGGAAGCAGAGAGAGAGTGAACTCTGTGTGGAGAGGAGTTTTATATGGGGTTGGAGTAAGGGGAGGAGAAAGGGCTGTGGCCTTGCTGATTGGCCAGGCACAAGTCGGTATCTTGTTCCTGGGTGTGGCTAGCAGAGGCTTAGACTTCCGAGAAGGAGCTCCTTGCCAAGCACGTGGCCAAGGTAAGATGGAGTGCGTAGCACTTACCCTGGGGCAAGATGGAGGGCATAGCCCTCGCCCTTTCAGATGGTTCACCAAAATCTCATGCATTTGAATAGTTCTAGGAGCAGATCTTGTCAATATTGATCTAAATAATATGTTTGAGCTACAGAAATGTCCCACTAGGCTGTAAGTTTCCCAAAACTCCTACTGTTTGTTCTCTGCTCCCTCACCATGTGAGCTAGCATTTCTGGACTCCTTTTGTGAATGAAAAGGGCCACATGCTGACCTGACAAGCTCAGGGAAGGCCTGCAAGGCAGTCTTGCAAACTCAGAGACCTAAAGTAACCACAAAGGATGGTCTGAAATTAAACTTTAACTAAAAGCAGTTATGGTGGGCAGTTACGTCCTAGGCCAGTATCTTCACTGACAAGGTCAACCTTTACCTTAACTGAGCCTATCTGTCTTTTTGCATCTATGATAACATACCCTTGAAATGTCTGGGTAACTTGTAACTTCCCTTTTTCTGGAGCCCCTGGGGCACAACCAAATGTGCTGGGCACCAGGACAGATACCACAAATTCCTTCATTATCATGTTAATTGTTCCTGCACCCACCTAAGTAGGTGTCCATCATTTTACTTTTTATCCAATCCCAGGGGTTTCCCTGCTTTGCTTTATCCCTCCTCCTTAATCTATCACCAATGAATTTCATGTAACCCACCTATGTTCCTCCTTTGATTGCAATGTATAAATACAAATGTAACCCCACCATTCTCTGGAGTATTAGCTCAATTCGTTGAGGTTCTGCTTTCCAGCATATGTCAACAGTTTGGCTCAAATAAACTCACATAAATTCTTTACAGGTTTCAATGGTTTTTTTACGTTAACACTTTCAAGTGATTTTTTGAAGGATTATTGGGAAGCTTCCAACTTTTATGTGAAAATCATCATGGAACACAGTAAATGTTCTAAATCCTCCCAACACAACACATTTGTTGTGTAAACAGAATTAATGTTAAAACAGTTTTGACTTTAGTAAACACTACTTCATATTTCTTCTTCTTAAGTAGTAATAATCCTGTGATCATTTTTTATTATTTCTGCAAAGTTGTTTTCTCATTCTTTCAACAGTGATGCTTTTGCTGAATTTTGCAAGGGATTGTTTAGGAATGATAAAAATCTATTAACCAGGTGTGTGTTTTATGTAAGCCGGAGGCCAGAGCTGAAGGGCTTAGCCTTCATTCTTTAATCTATTTTAGGGTCACATTACCTAGCACGGAGAGCCAGCCATCCATCAGCAAGCGTCACAGCTGTTGAAATGCCCTCAGCCACACCACAGGACAGTTTAGATTAGGAAATGAAAAAGCATGTCCCTTTGAAAAGACAGGGAGAAATCCAAAGGCTAGGAAATGACTTGAGTGTACTTTTGAATCAAACAAACCTGTTCTTTGTTCAAAAGGCCAAGTTCAACGTGGGCTTCTAAAACAATGGGTTGAGGTAGTTTCTGGCACCAAAGGAGATGCTAGGGTTACAATTCTTGAATTGCATTAATAAATCAAGGTGAATCATAGTGCAGATGTCTCCATACACTGTCCTTGAGCCCTTCCCTCCCCAGTTTACAGGTCATGTTGCTGTTAGGAGGGGGAAATCCCTCAGCCCTCATCCCCCTTTCCTTTCTTTCCTACAAATGACATCCAGGGAGGTTCTGGCAGCCCCAGGAGGCAGGTGGCCCAGGGGTCTGTCTTCACAGTGAGGGAGCTTCCCTGAGGGTATAACGGCAGGCCTGAATCAAATGGCTCTGACGACAAGATTAACTACATAAACCAGGTGGGACTTGTTTTTCCTGTGCATAACAGCAGGTTGGAATTTCACTCCCACTTACTAACCCATTGTTAACATTGATTTATTTCATGGAAAATGACTCCACCTCATCTTGAGGGGTCTACTTTTTTTTCAAAGCAGTTTCATATGAATTTATGTTTTCTCATCGGTGCTTTTTCCTTGTAAAGATTTTTTTGGGGGATTATAAATGGAATCCCTACTAAACAGTGTTCATTGTGAAATAAGTTAGAGATATACAAAGTAGAAAATAAAAATGATTTTTTTTTCTAATTCATTCTAATTTATTTAGTCTCTCAGGTTTCCTCCATTTTAGCTTCAAAACATCCCTTTGAAGTAAGTACGTCAGAAATTATGTCAGCTTTGCTGATGAGGAAACTGAGGTACAAGGAAATTACATGACCTGTCCAGAGGTCCACGGAAAACTAGCTCAGACCCCAAGCTGGGTCCCACCATGGCCACCCAAGGGCCCTCCGCTGCTCTTGTTCGGAGGTCAGCTTACCTGCTCCATTGCTTCGGCCACTGGTGCCATGCTTCTCAAAGGTAGGGGGAGTTTCTTTCTCAACGATTATAAGCACAGTCACCCCTCATTATTTTCAGATTCCCTACTTGCAAATTTGCCTACTCACTAACATTTATTGTAACCCCCAAATCAACGCTCCATGCACTGTCGCTACTCATGGGCGTGCGCAAGCAGGCAAGTCTTTGAGTCTCCCCAGCACGCATTCCCAGCTGAGGTCAAACAAGGTGGCACCACCTTCTTGTTTTCGCTCTCAGCTGGAAACAAGTGTCTGTTTAATGGTCTGTTGAGTGCCATATCTTTGGCATTTGTATGTGTTTGTTGGTGATTTTCCTGTTTAAAATAGCCCCCGAGCCCAGTGCAGGAGTGCTATCTAGTGTTCCTAAGTACAGAAGGGTATGGCGTACGTTCCAGAGGAGATATATCTTGGTATCCTTCATTCAGGCCTGAGTTACAGTGCTATTGGTGAGAGCACTCATAAAGCAAGGTTATGCGTTAGTTAGTTAACAAAACCATTGTGACCCGAGGCTTATAGAAACCTAACGTGTATTACTCCTAGAAGCATGAGTTCAGTATTCACTAATTCAGTGTTTGCGGCAACTTTGGAATATTTGCTAATTTCAGGGTTTGTACCAACTACCACAAATAAGTAAATTGACAATTATTTTTGTGGCAGCTGTTGTTGTTGCTGCCTAATAATAACTAGTGTGGCTTCTTGGAGCATTTTGGCTTAATTTTTAGGCTTCTCTAAGAGGCTCTGACCTTTAATTTATATGTCTTCCCTGCTGTGGATGCTAGAGAGCCACCATAGCACCCTCAGCACTCTCAAGAGCACTTCTGGCCCCTGCTAGTGGTTAATGGCTGTTTCAGACCCTGACACCTGTTAACTGGGGCTCTCATGCCTAGAGAGCACCAGGGCAGCCCATTTACAAGTCAGGGCAGGCTTGCTTCTGGTTTTGCTTTGATTGTTAAAGTCAAGGTCCGGCGGGCCTGGCCATCGATCCTGCTTTCATTATTTCTCCTTTCAGGAGATCTGGTTACCCACTCAAGAATTTCTGCTGTCCTACTTGGACACCTTAAGCAGTTATGCCCAATCAATGTCTACCAAGTTCTTTGAGAAACAAATGACATGTTAAAGAAAAAGATTACATATATAACTTGTGCAGAAATCTCCAAAAATCAATATATTAAGTGTAAATAAATCAGAATGTACATGAATTTGCTTATTCTTTAAAGAAACCTTAGTTTTAAATGAAAAACCTCACTTGAAAGAGGGAAAATATTCAGAAAAACAGCTTCTCTCTCTCTCTCTTTCTCTCTCTCTCTTTTAGGAAATATTAGGGCTTCTTTTTACTGAGAAATTCCAAGTGGTACTGGTGACAGGCACCTGACATATAATGAAGTAATTCAATTGGTTATAAGTAGATGTTTTATTTCATGTGAATGGCAGTTTCATACGGACAGTCATGTTGTTAACCAAAATAAGCATCACTAGTGAAAGATAATTTCTTCTTCAATTAACCTAAAAACCAAGAGCAAACTACTTTGGAAATAAACAAATTGTAGTTCTTTTGATGTGTATGTTATAAAAATCATTTTTATGATTCATTATATGCTCCTTTATTATTACCATCAGCACTAAAGGACCAGATACTTGTTGCAAAATATGTGAAAATCAAGGAAAACAAGTCATCATAGTAGACACACTCTGATGAAGCCAAGGAAATGTAGTCCAAAAAGGAAATCATAAGAGTTGTCAATGAATATCAGTCTCAACCATATTAAGAAATATAGAGGCTGAAACAGGTTTGGCTCAGTGGATAGAGTGTCGGCCTGAAGACTGAAGGGTCCTGGGTTAGATTCTGGTCAAGGGCATGTATCTTGGTTGCGGGTACATTCCCAGTGGGAGATGTGCAGGAGGCAGCTGATTGATGTTTCTCTCTCATCGATGTTTCTAACTCTCTATCTCTCTCCCTTCCTCTCTGTAAAATATATTTTAAAAAAACAAAAAAAAGAAACATAGAGCCTGGCAGGTAGCTCAATTGGTTAGAGCACTGGTTCTCAACCTGTGGGTCGTGACCCCTTTGGGGGTCGAATGACCCTTTCACAGGGGTCGCCTAAGACCATCAGAAAACACATATGTAATTACATATTGTTTTTGTGATTAGTCACTATGCTTTAATTATGTTCAATTTGTAACAATGAAAATACATCCTGAATATCAGATATTTACATTACGATTCATAAGAGTAGCAAAATTACAGTTATGAAGTAGCAATGAAAATAATTTTATGGTTGGGGGTCACCACAACATGAGGAACTGTATTAAAGGGTCGCGGCATTAGGAAGGTTGAGAACCACTGGGTTAGAGCGTTGTCCTAATATACCACGTTGCTGGTTTGATCCCCAGTCAGGGGCATCAAGAATCCACCAATGAATGCATAAATAAGTGGAACAACAAGTTGTTGTTTCTTTCTCTCCCTTCCTCTCTCCCTCTAAAGTCAATTTAAAATTTTTTTAATGTAATATACAAATGGAAACCACCAGACTGGCGAAAATTCAAGAGTTTTGACAACATGCTCTGCTGAGAAGACTATGAGGAACCAGCCTTCTCATACGGTGCTGGTGGGTGTGCAATAGAGTAAGTTGACAATATCAAACAAAATCACAGTTGCATTTACCATCTGCTCCAGAAATGCAATATCTATAATATGTTCCACTGATGATTACCTTTGGGGAGTAAAGATACTTTACCTTTTTATTTCACTTATCTGCATTTATTTTTAAATATGTTTTTATTGATCTTTAGAGAGAGAAAGGAAGGGAGAGGGAGAAAGAGAAACATTCATGTGAGAAACACCGATCAGCTGCCTCCTTCACTTTCCCTACTGGGGATCGAGCCTGCAACCCAGGCATGTGCCTTGACTAGGAATTGAATGGGGACCTCTCAGTTCATGGGACAACGCTCAACCAAGTGAGCTACACCGGACAGGGCCACTTATAGTTTTCATAGTTCTAAAAAACAAAAAAGATATTCTGTCTTAGAAAATGGCTAAAAACCCTCAAAAACAAAACAAAATAAAAGTGGGCAGATAGATGTAGACAGCCATAAGACAGACTTGGAAAGAACTCATGGTCTCTAACACAAACGGTCTTAATACAGAACTGAATTTATCTTTCTGTTCCTCTCCTTTCCTGAGGGTAGTCATGCAGAGAATAAATTAAACAGCCAGACATGCACACTGATGACTGACTTTTTCCCATTATTTCTGAAGAAATGGTTTTAATAAATCAATTTACTTACATTCTGATATACAACTAAGATAACTGACAGTGGGGCAATTCTTAAAGTAAAAGCAATCAATTAAAAATATCTGAGAGTTTTTGTCAAGATTTATTTTCTTCACATTTGCATTCAACAAAAGTTTTTTAGTGTTTTAAATTTTCTAATGGCATAGTGAAACCTTAGTACTTCATATTCCAGACGATCAACATTCCATTAGAAATACCTCATGTTTTTTTAGGTGAAAGAAAATAGAGTTTATACAGAGATAATTTTTTAAAATATATTTTACTGATTTTTTACAGAGAGGAAGGGAGAGGGATACAGAGTTAGAAACATCGATGAGAGAGAAACATCGATCAGCTGCCTCTTGCACACTCCCTACTGGGTATGTGCCTGAAACCAAGGTACATGCCCTTGACCGGAATCGAACCTGGAACCCTTGAGTCCGCAGGCCGACGCTCTATTCACTGAGCCAAACCGGTTAGGGCCAGAGATAATTTTTTAAAATTATCAGTAACCCCATTTTTTTTCTCCTTGGTTAAGGTACTTATTCTACATTAACCTAGGATTATAAAAAATAGGTTACTTTTTTTCTGATGGTTTAATGAAAAAAAATGTTTACGAAAAATTAAAATTGCCCTACCTGGTTTGGCCCAGTGGATATAAAAACAGCCTGCAGACTGAAGGGTCCCGGGTTCTATCCTGGTTGCAGGCTCCTTCCCAGCCCCAGCCCTAGTCAGGGCTCATGCAGGAGGCAACCAATCGATGTGTTTTTCTCACATTGATATTTCTCTCTGTCTTCCACTCTCTCTAAAAATCAATGGAAAAATATCCTCGGGTGAGGATTAAAAACAAAAAATGAAAAAAAAATGAAAATTCATTTTGGAGTGGCTGTGACATAACTGCACCAGAAGATACATCTAATTAACATTTGAACAATGCCACATTTTTCCTTGGCATAGGATAAGAATGTGTCAGTTCCTGTGACCATTCATTCGAACAGCGTCTGTTGAATGCCCACTCTATGCTTGGCCATGGGGATAGAGTGGTGAACAAAATTCTTCCACTGTTGTCTGTGTAGGCCACCCACAGACTCTCCAATCCAGCTCTTTTTAACTGGCTGGGACATAGACCTGGTGTTGGTTCCATGTGTCCAGTCTTCCAATTGAGGCTAGGAGGCCAGGTAGGGGAATTCTCACTTGGGGTTCTGAAGCCCAAGCATTGCTCACGGGAGAAGCTCTGCCCTGGAGAGAAAGGGCCCTTTGTATGTTGGGACTGACTAGCTACTTTATTCCCATTCATTTGAGCACATGTGCAAAGCTCAATGAGGAGTTTGGGAGGGGACAGGTAACAACCCCACTGCCCACCCCATAACTGCTACCAGTGTCATCTTCAGTACCGTCTTTAATGGTGTTTAACTTCACTCTTGCTAAATCAAAGGCTTTAAAGAAGGCAAAGACTGTGCCTTTTATTTGTATTCCCCTAAGGAGCTTACTTAGTACATGCCTTTCACTAGCAAGGGTACAATGAGTGTTTGTTTGTATGATTTGCCTTTTTTCAGGAAGATAAAAGCCACATGCCCAGCATGATCAGCCAACTGTGTGAGTTAAGGGGCAGGGTCATGCAGCTCAGTCTAAACAGACTTATATTTCAGTCCTATTAGATTTAACTGCCTGTGCATTGAATTATACTTGACCTTCTCTCTCCTCCTCTCTAATCCCCTTGCCCCCACTACCACCCACAACTCTCACCAGGACTAAAAAAATCACCAGATTAGATCCTTTATAGCCGGCTTATTGTATTCTTAAAGATATAACATTTAAAAAAATATTTATTTCTTTTTAAATAAACCTCTTAACCCTTCCCTGAGTGATGAAAATAACTCATTTCTCTCAGTGGGATAAAAACTTTCTAGAAAGTAATCACAAAATTACATGCAGTTGTAACCTATAAGACCTATCGGAAATGTCTTCCCTTTTAAGAACACAGTCATTTGATATAGGAAAATGATTTCCAAAATTATATTCATAATGTTAAGCAATACAATGAAGTAAGGTTTTAATCCTTGCATCATTTTAAGGTATAGCCATATGATTAACTGACTTTAGAAATGGGAAACCCTTTTATAGGATGGCAGAAAATAATTTTTCTATGGCTAGCAATTCACATCAAGAGGGAACTGCTCAAAGATGTACTAGCAATGTGCATAGCTTTCATTTCCAGAACTTGCAGTGCTTGCTACAATTGAATGTGAAATGCTTTTGTAAGCCTTTGAACTGAGGATGAGTGCCGGCATGGGCCATCCTAACACCCAAGGCTCCTGGGATTGGGTTTGGACTGGACATAACTGTGCAGCTCTGAGAGATCCCTGCTATGGAGCTGAGTGCCTCCAGCCGAAGTGGTCTCCAATCTTGCAAGTGGTAGTTCAGTTCTGATGGGAACAAACCTGTCAAATTAAAGGGACCTTGGTCCAATGAGCTATGCCCGGGCCACACCTCCACCCCAGAGGTGCATGTGGATTCCAGAGCAACCCGTGACCCAGTAGGTACAAGCAGAGGCGGATGCAATACGGAGTCCCCTGTCAACACATTGAGTCATGTCTCAGTACATCAATAAAGGGCATTTGCAGGGCAATACAGAGGCTGGGATTTTGAGGGGACCCAACAGAATATCAGCCCATACCATTCTTTGGAGATCATATAGAAAATTGAAGTAATAAAAAGGAAGAGGAGTTACGTTTCTAAGCACCACTCAGAAACTGGAAGTTTACTGTGTTTTAGTCACCAGAGTTTGAATAACTCATTAATCATCCCCGGAATATTCTTGTCATGAAGAATTATAATTATTTTAAAGTAAATAAATGGTAGTGATAAATAGGCAGAGAATTGGTTACTGAATGAATAGAGTTTGTATTTTTAAAAAAAACAAGGCCAAGAGATTCTGGCTTTTAGAACTTTCAAATAATTCCTTTCAAAAGCAATACTAGGACAATTCTTTACAGAAGGCAGAGGACACAAAGCTCAAAAGGAAGAAAGATTTGAATTGGAGCCTTTATTTCTCGGAGCCAAGGAGGATAAGCTGCAGGAAAGATTATTTGGGGGAGGAGGGAGTTTGGGGGAAAGACAGTGACCCTTTTACACTTATTTGAGGTAGCTTGAACTTGAGCACATGTCATCCGCATTTACTTGCTCAGGGTTCTGAGACCTGGCAGCAGTCACAGAATCCATCCTAATGAGATTAAACCTTTCAAAAACTGCTCTCAGAAGCACACACTCCAGGCTGTCTTTCCTTAGCAAATAGGTATAGGAACTGCTTGACGGGTGCCTGTTTTAAATTTTTGTCAAAAATTCCCCAGCCACACACACAATAGTGCTGAGAAGGCCTGGAGGGGAGAGGGGAGGGGGGAGAGGGTAGGAGCAGGGTGGAGGGAGTCAATGGGGAGGGAGGGGGGGAGAAAGAGGACATCTATAATATTGTCAACAATAAAGATAAATTAAAAAAAAAATTTCCCCCCAAAAAGCCAAGACTTTTGACACATTAAAAACACTTGAAACTGGGACACCAAGATAGCATCATAGGAAAACACCTCTACTTGCTGCCTATCAAAACTACAACTAAAAGACAAAACAAATATCATCCAGAACCACGGGAGAGCTGGCTGAGTGGAAGTTCTACAACGAGAAGGAAAGAAAAAAGTGCATTGAGACTGGTAGGAGGTGCGGAGGTGCAGAGGTACAGAGGAGCGTGAAATGGGCTGGCAACTGGGTGCACTGTTGTTTTTTCAATCAGGAGGGAGATACAAACGCCCGCTTGCTCTGAACTCCAGTTCCAGACGAGACTCTGGGGACCCAGACTCATACGGGAAGAAACTGGACTGTCTGGCATCGGGCCGGAACTCGAGGGCAGCTTTCTCTCAGAGGTGCTCGCAGGGATCATTGTTCCTGCAAGGGGCCACAGGACACAGAGACCCAGGGACCTCTCCTGTGCAGGGCTGACTGGCAGCCATTGCTGTTTGCTCCACCCTGGTGATTCCCTGAGACCCCGCCCCACCCAATTTATAACCCCACCCAAGCTGTGTGCAGCAGCTTTTGCATATGAATGGCCAGTCCTTTTGCAGCCTAAAACCTAACAAACTGCAGCTGGGTCAGAGAGCTTCAAAGCTTCCAAAAGAAGGCTCAAGGCCTGGCGGCAGCAGCCTTCCTTGCTTCACAGCTGGGCCTTATCTGGGCACTTCCAAACCCCAAACAAAGAGAAGGAATCTGCAGATCTCTCTATAGTTCCTGCTGGGTGGCCGCAGGCAGTGGCTGACTTTGCACCTCCTTGGAGATCCAAGAGCCAGTGTACCCCAGTGGTCAGTGTACCCAGATTACAACTCTTCACATCCATAAGAGACACACTCAAAGGGCAGACTCAGTGAGCACCAAAGCCCCACTGAAGCAAGTCCTGCCCCATAAGGGTGTTTCCAGCACAGCAGTTCTCCCATTGTAGACACAGCTGGTCCTCACAGCCAATTGGCCTCCCAGTGATACCAACAGCAATCAAGGCTTAACTACAGCAAGACTGTGCACACAGCCCACAAAGGTGTGCACCAAGAGTGTCCACCTAAGGTGATTGGGGAGGCTGAGCCACTGAGTCCTATAGGACACCTAGCACAGAAAGCCACTCTATCAAGGAGTTCATCACCACCAAACCAGTATTATATGAAATGCTGAAGGGTATTCTTTAAGAAGAGAAAGAAGAAGTAGAAAAAGGTAAAGATAAAAATTATGAACAAGTAAGTGACAACAAATACATATCTATCAACAAGTGAATCTAAAAATCAAGTGAATAAAAAATCTAATGAACAGAATAAACTGGTAAATATAATAGAATCAGGGGCATAGAAAGGGAGTGGACTGACAATTCTCGGGGAAATGGGGTGTGGGGGGTGTGGTAAGAGATTGGACAAAAATCTTACACCTATGGACAAGGACAGTGGGGAGGTAAGGGCATGGGGTGGGGTAGGAACCGGGTGGAGGGGAGCTATGGGGGGGAAAAAGAGGAGCTGTAATAATCTGAACAATAAAGACTTATTTAAAAAGAACGCTTGAAACTAATACAAAATGATATTGACTGTAAACTGCAGTTGAAAAAATAAAAAAGATTTTGAAAGCTGAGATTCACTGCACGCAGTGTGGCAGGTGTGGAGGGAAGTTCCCCAGGGCCAGATTACGAGGCATTGGAGCAGCCCAGTAATCAGCTCAGCAGCTCACACCACTGCCCCAGGTGACAGTCCATAGCAAGGAGCCAAGGCGCACCTTTTGGGAGACTGTCTGCTTCCTGACCAGTGCCCAGGCCTGTTTCCCCCACTGCTGGATACACCCCACTATAGACTCTGGCACATAGGCTGTACTAGGTAAATATTTGCTCAGTGACGAATGAAGGAATGAATGTCAGCTCTTGGGCAGCCTGAAACCATTTCTGAGGCTCTGGGTCGGGAACCACACTGCTTTTCCTAGATGTCCCTCAATCTCCAGTGTGGGCCACAGCAGTGCAAATGTGGGAAATGATTCCTTTCCCAGGGTGACTCTCGGGCTGGAGGGTGTAAAACACACCTCCCTTGGGTGTCTTGGCACGGAAACATCACACCTTCCTGTTCTTAGGCAGTTTTCCAACACATGAAGCTGATGTCTTCACTGTCAACTATGGTGGAAAAAGAAAAGTGGTCAGGACTCCATCCTTACTGAGAACTTTGCAGCCACAGAGGGCGACTTTTCAGGGAGGAAAAGGCAATCTAGAGTCACCTTCAAGGGGCAGTTCATCATTTGGAGCTCTGGTCAAGCACATTGTTTATGATCCAGAAAACCCAACATCTAATGCCTATCAAACAAAGGGCGGCTACAAAAAGATGGCTTCTTCGAATGCTAAGTACCCTTTGGGTCTATCCCAGAGCAAAGTTCTGCTTCTTCTACAAACATTGATTCTATAGCAAGAGTTCAGCAGGATATAGGACCATGGAACACTATCACACTAGGACTTTGTTGAAGAAATAGAGGATCCTTCCAGGCCAAATCTGAATGTATTAGCAAATTCACTGATAACAGAGCTTTCCCTTTTTCCTTTGGACAAGGTGACATTTGGGGAAAGGGTGGTAAAATTTGAGATGAATAAGGCTGCCTTTTAATCTTTTTTGAAATGGTCTTGGACTTGGGCTAATTCTGAGTTGCTTGTACATATCACTGACAGACTGATGGATGGAGAGTTTTATATAATGTCCCATGGATACACTGAGCCCCTGACAGTTCAGGAGACTAGAATGTTCTTAAGACCTAAATGTCAAGAGCGAAGGCTGCTTATTTGTGGAAGCCCTAAATCAGAGGAAAAATAGGAAAAGGAGAAGAAGATAAAAGCAAGACAAAAAAAAGGGAAGGAAAGAATGAGAAGCGCTGAGTTAGGAAGAGGAGTTTATTGGGGAAGGGGGAAGAGCCTATGAAGGAATGCATTAGCAGCTGAAGAAGTAACTCAAAGAAAGGATGTAGCCTGGAAATGGAGCGCTCAGAAGGCCGCTTATTTGGTGTTTGGCACTTGAGGGTAGATGATCAGGCTGAAGTCTGAGCCCTGAGATTAGACTAGATAAATGTGCAATCTGCACCATGAGCAGGAGTGGCACTCACCTGACCTCTACAGACGGTGGAGGTCAAATTCATGAAAGGAGGCAAAGGACCCCTGAGACCAGATATATCTTTTGGGAAAGACTTCCTGGGCCCAGAGCAAAGACCAGGATTCAGAAACCCTGCGATACTTTCAAATGTGAGCCAAAGAGTGGTATTGAGGAAGAACCCTGCATCAAGGTCTGGGTCAAGTCAGAGAGGAGCCAGGGGTCAAATTGACCTTGATACTAAGCTGACCTCTTCCATGGCAGGCACTGTACTTAAGTTGTGGATATGATGGAACACACTCCAAGGCTCACTGAGGCAGGGAACTCTGAGGACCTCTGGCAGATAGCTCCCAGCAAGGCAGCAAAAAGACATCATGATGTTGAGTCAGACAGACATGACTTGCAGTCCCTGCACCACCATTTGCCAGCTGTGAGCTTGTACAATTCACCCAACCTTTCCAAATCCCCCCTCTTTCCCTGTGTAATGGAGATATTTGGGCTCATCTTTACCTGCCTGCACTGGAATAATGGCCACCCCGGTTGTTTAGAGACAATGTTCATTCTGACTGGTCAGTACCCAAACTGTGCCAATTTTGAAATATTTTGAGCACCACTCTAGGTGTAATAATGCCTGCCGCATGGAGTGATTTTGAGAACTAGAAATAATATGCATAGAGCATGCTGTACATTTCCTGACAAGCAGTAGGTACTTAAATAAATAGTAGCTGTTATTATTTTATTAAAATAGTTGTCACTATTGCTAACTGGTGTGGTCTGTGTTCATATGTTGAAGCCTTAATGAAAGATATGACTGTGTTTGGAGACCAGGCCTTTAAGGAAGTAAATAAGGCTAACTAAAGTCATAAGGGTGAGGGCTTCCTCAGATAAAACTGACACAATATGATAAGAATAATCTGATAAGTCCATCACCCTAGGAACCAGGAGGTCGAGGCACATGCCTGGGTTGCGGGTTTGATCCCTAGTGAGGGGCATGCAGGAGGCAGCTGATCAATGATTCTCTCTCATCATTGATGTTTCTCTCTCTCTACCTCTCCTCTCTGAAATCAATAAAAATATATTAAATAAAAAAAAGAATAATCTGATAAGAAGAGGAAAAAAGCCATGTCTATGTGAGGATACAACAGAAGGTGGCCATCCACAAACCAGGAAGAGAGGTCACCAGAGACCAACCCTGTTGGCACCTTGATCTTGGACTTCCAGCCATTAAAACTGTGAGAAGATAAATGCCTGTTGTCTAAGCCACTCAACCTTTGGTATTTTATTATGGCAGCCAAGCTAATACTGATTTACTGACTGATTTGCATTTTTAGGCCAAAGGTGGACTCCATTTAGATGCTGCTGACAAAATAATCCATTCATGTCCCACCATTTAGAACTGGAAGTACTCTGACGGAGATTTTATGTTAGAGTGTCTAACCTAAGCAGGGATGGAGTGTCTTCTTACCTGTGGATTAAAAAAAACAGGCACAATTCTGCTGTAGGGAACTCCACATGTGTCAGAAAACCTAGGAGGGAGCCTCATGATCTCACATCATACATATAATAAACACACCTTTCTCCTTGGGAGAAATAAGAATGATCTTTTACTGGTTGCAAATCTCATTTTGTTTTTGAAGGGCTCAAAATAATGTGTCAGAATACACTTGTAGACAGAATCTCTGGAAGTATACACAGAAATTGGTAATAGTGACTGTCTTCAAAGGGAGAAGTGAAGACAATGGTAGAATTTTTTAATAATATTTCTGTATTTTTCTTTATGTTTCAAGGAAAGAATTTCAGCACATTTTCTAGTAAGTTTTTTTATTAAGGTATAATTGGCATACAACATTATATTAGTTCCAGGTATTTAACACAATGATTTAATATTTCTATATATTGCAAAATGATCACAACAATAAGTCTAGTTAACATCCTATTAACACAGTAATTTACAGTATTTGTTTTTATAACTCTTGAATATTGACCATGTCCAGAAATAACATTTTATTGAAGAAAATAAAAGGAGGGGCAGAAGAAGAAGGAAAAGAAGGAGGGGGAGGAGGAAAAAGAGAGAAGGAGGGCGCTTTATTTTGGAAATGAAGAGAAAAGAGGGGGCTTCCAAAAAGTGACCCAGCAATGTTTACTATGGGTTCACGTTTTTCACATTCTGGAATTCTTACCCACTGCTAGGAAATCTCTTCTTGGAAGAGCAGATTTTCCAAGAAGAGAAACACTGCCTGTCTGTTCCCTGGGTGACCTGCCTTCCTGCCCCTGCTAATCCTTCAATCATCCTCAGGCCATCCTTGTTCACTTGACATGTTCCGTCCAAATAGTCACTCCTTTATTGCATTTGCATATATCCCGGGAGCCTTGTGCTTAATTCATACACATTCTCTGATCCTAAGACAGACAAACTCTGTACTCAGGAAAGGAGGAGGGACTGTGACGAACCAGGAAAATCCTCAGGTCAAAGCCAAAGTCCTGCTCTCTGGCTATTGGATCTGCTGTGAGAGGTGGGCACAGTGGTCCTGGGGGGAAGGAAGGAGGCAAGAGCTTAGAAACCTCTTTTCAGATGTGAAGATAGTGTTTGGCTTTGATTCTCATCCTTGTCAGAAAGGGCTTATGATAAATTAAATTACTGCAAACAGAAGTTGTGAACATTAGTGAATTGTGTTTCATCGGCTGCAACTGTTAAGACTTGGCAGACATTTCTATGGGCAACAGATGAAAATGTGCACAGTTGGGAGCACACAGTGTGCAGGCACCATGTTCCCAGCCACGGCAAGTGGCTTTGTTCTGTACGGTTCAGCTTGAACGAGGCGACAGGCTAAGGCACCGAGTGTCCTACTTACAACGAGGAGGGGAAAGGTCTGGGTGTGAGCAGAGAGAAAGGTGGTCCTTACCGAGGCCTGGCCACTTTCATAATGTCCCTGTTTAGAAATATTCATGAGGAAATTTCTTGTCTCTATTTTAAAATTTGACATACAAAACAGAGCTATGGGTTACAGAGAACAAAAAACACAATATACACTTAAATATCAATTGCAGGGAAGTATTTCTATAGCTAATAACAGGTGCCATTTTTAGTGGGAAAATAGGAGCTTTCATCTTTACTGAATGGAAGATAGGAGGAAACCAGGATTCTATAAGAGTGACTTTAAAATGAAAATATGGTATACTTTATTAATTTGAAATAAATTGTGCTAATTTAATTTTTAAAATCCAATTGGAAATGTTAAAGAAATATTTTAGGGCATGGGGGTTTGTTTTTGAATATATCCAGGTTTAGTAAGGAAAGGTTTTCTTTCCTTTTCTTTGATGACTAGATAAATTTGTCTATAATTTTATCTTAAAGATAAAAGAGAGATTATTTGTAGAGAAAGTGGTTTTTATTCTAAAAATTAGCTTTATAACAAATTTAAACAAGTTCAAGAAAATATAGCTTCTTTATTTTCCTGTTGAATGGTTTGATTTTCTGTTTTAAGACCTCTATCTACTGGGTTGACATGAGGTGGGAGGGAGGTTTGTTAGAGCTGTCACAACAAAATACTACAAACTAGATGGCTTATACAACAAAAATTTATTTTCTCACAGTTTTTGTTGTTGTTAATCCTCACCTGAGGATAGTTTTCCTTTGGTTTATAGGAGAGTGGAAGGGAGGAGGAGAGAGAGACAGAGAGAAACAACAATGTGAGAGACACATCGATTGGTTGCCTCCTGAATGGGCTGGGGATTGAGCCTGCAACCGAGTTATGTGCCCTTGACCAAATCAAATCCAGGACCCTATAGTCTGTGGGCTGACCCTCTATCCACTGAGAAAAACCAGCTAGGGCTATTTTCTCATAGTTTTAGAGGCTGGAAACCAAGATCAAGGTGTTCACATTTTGGAATTCTTACCCATTAATAGGAATTTTTTTTTTTTTTTTTTTTGGAAGAGCAGATTTTCAAAGAAGAGAAACAGCTGCCTATCTGTTCCTGAGGCCTCTTTCATTGGCTTATAGGTGATTTGTTGGGGTCCAGCCCCAGCAGGTCTAGGGGTCCCCAAAGGTGTGGACGGAGTCAGCGAAGAAGGAATGACACGGAGACAGCGTTCAGTTGATCAGCAGCCTAGTCAGGATCTCTAGCCAGGATCTCCAGCCAAGTTCTGGTCAGGATCTCCAGCCAAGTTCTGTCGCCAGGTTCTCTAGCCAGGTTTTCCAGCCATGTTCTCTCACCAGGTTCTCCAGCCAGGTTCTGTCCAGGTTCTAGCCAGGATCTTTTGCCATGTTCTCTCGATAGGTTCTGTCTCTAGGTTCTGTCTCTTATTGTCTTGTTACATCTGTATTTATACCAGTTGATTTTAATCCTGTCAATTTCTATTCCAAAGGTTAGGGCGTTTCTTATCTCCATTCCAGGGAGTAAAGATTATGTAGCTTAAGCGTGATTGTTAGTAGTTAAAGTGATTAACTACCCGCCTGGCATTTAGTTAAGAGGTTTTATTCCCTCCCTAACTTCAGGGAAAAATCCCTACCTGGGGAAACAACCTTTCTCGGAGAGGTGACCTTGGTTAAAACACATAGCGCCAAGAAGGTGAGCAAACATATTAAGAACAGTATGTCATATACGCCAGGTCCCTTGAAACATGCTGTGCAGATGTTTCTTCCCTGCAGCGACTGTGTCAAGCAGCAAGGATGGACCGGCTCCTGGCAGTGATTACCTTCTCCCTGTGTCCTCACCTGGTCTTTCCCCTGTGCACACACCCCTCCCTGGTGTCTCTTTGTGTGTCCAAATATCCTCTTCTTATGTGGACACCAGCCAGATTGGATTAGGGCCCATCCTAAAAGCCTCCTTTTAACTTAATCACCTTTTAAAGGCTGTATCTCCAGGTACAGTTATATTCTGAGGTACCAGGGGTCAGAGCTTCAACATATAAATTTTGAGAGGACACAATTCAGCCCACCATAGGAGGAAACACCTACACTTTTGCCCAATTTATTCCAATTCAATAATGTAAACAGTTCCTTTAAACAAATGTTGAATACCTTAGGCCTTTCTCACCTCTCTCTGCTTTTCTCTACAATGGCCTTGGAGGTCACTGGGAGCTTGTGTTTATTGAGAATGAATGTACATGCATTTTAGTGGGGTTTAAGGAATGGATATACCTCAGTAACAACCACCACAAGTTACAGAACCTCCTCATTACCCCCAAAAGTCTTGCTTCCTGTTTGAGGAACCATCTCTCTGCTTGTGCTTTATTAAAAAAAAACAAAAACATATGTTGAGGAAGATGGCGGCATAGGTAAACACCAGAGACTGCTGCCGCAAACAACCACTTCAAAAATACAACTAAAAGACGGAACGGACATCAACCAGAACCACAGGAAGGCTGGCTGAGGAGAGACTCTTCAACTAGAAGGAAAAACAACAGCATTACGAGGCTCAGAGGAGGCGCAGTGTGGAAAATTTAAAGGTACGGTGGTGCGGTGGTGCGCGCGCAAAGTGGGCTGGTGGCTGAGGGCGCGGTTGTCGTTTTCAATCAGGAGGGAGTCTCAGACTCTGGGCTACAGATCCGGGCGAGTCTCTAGGAACCCAGACTCAAACGGGAGAAGCGGGACTGTCTGGCTACGGTCCCTTCAAGGTTTGCAGCGGTTGCTGGGACAGAGAGGCAGAGCCCCTAGGGACGGACTGAGAGCAGCCATAGCTGCTCCCTCCCCCCGACCTGTTGATCCCGCCCCGCCCAAGCCCTGCACAGAGCCATTTGCCAATCGCCTCAGGCAAAGGCTAGATTAGCACCTCCCCAGAGGACAGAAGTTTTCCACACAGCTGATTCCCACAGCCAGTCGGCCTGGTGGTCAACAATTAAGGCTTAACTAGAACAAGACTGCGCACAAAGACCACAAGGGGTGCACCAAGAAAGCATAAAAGATGCGGAGACAAAAAAACATGACAGAAATGGAGGATATGGAGCTAAAAATCGCAATTTTGAGGGCTTGCAATAATCTTGAGCAGAGCCTCACAAAAACTAATGAGACCCTTGATGCTATGATAAAGAAATTAGAAAGTAAGCATACACGGACTGAAATAAAGAATATTATACCCAATAGCAGACCAGAGGAGCACAAGAATCAAACCAAAGATTTGAAATTCAGGAAGCAAAAAACACCCAACTGGAAAAGCAAAATGAAAAAAGAATCTGAAAGTGTGAAGATAGTGTAAGGAGCCTCTGGGACAGCTTCAAGCGGACTAATATCAGAATTATAGGAGTGCCAGAAGATGGGAGACAGCAAGATATTGAAAACCTATTTGAAGAAATAATGGCAGAAAACTTCCCCCACCTGGTGAAAGAAATGGACTTACAGGTCCAAGAAGCGCAGAGAACCCCAAACAAAAGGAATCCAAAGAGGACCACACCAAGACACATCATCATTAAAATGCCAAGAGCAAAAGACAAAGAGAGAATCCTAAAAGCAGCAAGAGAAAGAGACTCAATTACCTACAAGGGAATACCCATACGACTGTCAGCTGATTTCTCAACAGAAACTTTGCAGGCCAGAAGGGAATGGCAAGAAATATTCAAAGTGCTGAATACCAAGAACCTACAACCAAGATTACTTTATCCAGCAAAGCTATCATTCAGAATTGAAGGTCAGATAAAGAGCTTCACAGACAAGGAAAAGCTAAAGGAGTTCATCACCACCAAACCAGTATTATACGAAATACTGAAAGGTATCCTTTAAGAAGAGGAAGAAGAAGAAAAAGGTAAAGATACAAATTATGAACAACAAACATGCATCTATCAACAAGTGAATCTAAGAATCAAGTGAATAAATAATCTGATGTACAGAATGAACTGGTGATTATAATGAATCAGGGACATAGAAAGGCAATGGACTGACTATTCTTGGGGGGGAAAGGGGAATGGGAGATTCAGGAAGAGACTGGAAAAAATCGTGCACCTATGGATGAGGACAGTGGGTGGGAAGTGAGGGCGGAAGGTGGGGCGGGAACTGGAAGGAGGGGAGTTATGGGGGGCGGGGGAAAGAGGAACAAATGTAATCTGAACAATAAAAATTTAATTATAAAAAAAAAACAGCTTTATTGAGATATATATTCACATATCATACAATCTACCCATTTAAAATGGACAATTCAATGGTTTTTAGTATATTCACCATTTAGAGTTATGCAACCATTATATCACAATCTATTTTAGAATGTCTTAGTTATTCCCAAAAAGAACCCATTAGCAGTCACTTCCCATCACATGGGCAAGTGAGTTGTCTGGGGTCCCTTTTATAAGGGCACTAATCATATTCATGAGGGCTCCACCCTCATGACCTACCCACCTCCCTTCTAATACCATCACATTTCAGGGTTAGGATTTCAACATATGGATTTGGGGAGGGGGAAGCGGGACACAGCATTGAGTACACAGCAAGGACCAAAGCAGCAGATGAAAGTCTTACTGAGCTTGACAATAAGACATCATATGAAGGTTAGAGACCAGTGAGTCTTGTGGCCCCCCAAAAGTCTGCAGTCTACTGGTGATTTTTTGGTATCAGAAATAACTTTAGTTCTTCTTATCAGTCCCACCCATGAAATTGCACTAAGTTTTAAAAGACATGGGACTATGTTGGCATTGGTGGCATCACCCAACCAGGAATTCCCAGTGCTCCTTCCTGACCAAAGCTGGATCAGCTAGGAGGATCCTTGAGATCTCTTCATTCTGTAATATGACTCTAATTATTTGTAAGACTACTCTAATTATTTCAATGTGTGTGATAATTCCCTAGAAACAATATGCATTCAATCAGAACACCGCATTCCCCTCTTTTTTCAAAACCCTCCCCTCTAGAACCAGCATCTGGCAGCTGTGTTCTTGTTTGATATCTTCACAAGCATTTAGTAAAATCAAAGAAAACAGAGCAAGGTCCTTGCCCTGCCCAGCTAAGAAAGTGAAGACTGATAAACACTACCATGACTCTTAAACGTTTCCAGAAAAGAAATGGTCTACTTTTAAAAAAACACACACATACAAAAAAACAACAGAGAATTTTTATCAGATAAAAAGAAAGCATATTGGAATTGGAGATCAAAATTATGGAAATGG
The DNA here is from genome assembly GCF_028538775.1 of Myotis yumanensis. Lineage (NCBI taxonomy): Eukaryota > Metazoa > Chordata > Mammalia > Chiroptera > Vespertilionidae > Myotis > Myotis yumanensis. The sequence goes on along the minus strand of NW_027223759.1, from coordinate 24,925,244 downwards.
AGGTAAATAATGTCCCAGGGAATAAATCTCTATTAATGAGAAAGAAGGAAATAGAGCAGCCAAAGAACAAACAACCCTCCTCTCACGGAATGAAGTATGAACATTTGTAGGAGCCAAAAGACCAATAGGAAAGCAGAACATGTCATTCCAAAATCAGGCGACATTTGTGTAATTAATATTGGTCATATGCCCTGTATCACTTTACTTCCTGTTCATTTAATCATGGAAATGAAACAGGGCACAAAATTTTCTGTAGATTACATGATTCAAATGAAGTATTTACCTAGGCAATGAGCCTCTTAATCAGTGGCTTTCAAACATTTTGACCTTGGACCAAAGTAAGAATTATATTTGACATCAAAATCTGGTGTGTACGTACACACACACACACACACACACTCACTCCAATACAGGTTTCATATTTTTATGACAGACGATGCACACTATTTTCTACATAGTCTATTTTATTCTATTTCTCATTTTTTAAATGCTGTTAGAGACCCGCTAAGTCTATTTCATGATTCACTAATGCACTGCAGTTCACAGCTTGAAAAATATTTATTAAATGGCCTGATATCTGATATGCAATGTCTTTTCTTTTGGAATTAAATATTATGTGTGTTTATTAATAAAGTATACTACTGAAAAGCATAATCTTTTTTTTTCTTAAACTTCCCTAATCCCATCTGTTTTTTCTTTTTTTTTTATTGCTTAAAGTATTACAAAGAAGTATTACATATGTCTCCTTTTTTTTCGCCCCGCCCTTGACAATCCCCCACCTCCCCTACCCCCCAGTGTCTTATGTCCATTGGTTATGCTTATATGCATGCGTACAAGTCCTTCGGTTGATCTCTTACCCCATATGCAATGTCTTAATTTCTGAGGCCACACCTGCTGCTGCTGCCGCTGAGTCATTATAGACCTGGACTACAGTGGAAACTTTCTTCAGCTCAAGCCCACAGACTAGGTTCCTGGAATGTGAACTAGACTTCCCATTTATGTTTCCAGTGATTTTCTCCCACTCCTTAGGTGGATGTGGTTTCTGACCCTCCTCCAAATTACCTGGGAAACCAGTGTTTTGGCAAAGCAGGACAGCATCTCCAGGATAACTGTGCCCTCTACTTATCGTCCTTTGGTGGTATTGCCCTTGGACACTACCAAATCACCAGTTTGGTACTGGCCTCCACTTGTGGTCAAAATTGGCCTTAGCTCTGGTTCCACTCAACCAGGCTCTCTCCCTTCTGGTTCCACTGCTGACCCTGGCACCCCTGCTTGAGTACCTCTACCTATACCATATTTCAGAGGCAGAAGTAGAGGTATAAACCTGGGCTCTGGGCCACTGTCCATTGTGCCTCTGAGTTTATGCTGGTGTGTAGGAGATCCCTCAATTTGAAGGCTGGTTCCTTATCTTCAGCTTGGACTGTGCTGGTCTAACTGCATAGAAATGGATATGCCATCCTCAGAAGAAGCTATTCAGGGGGTGTGTGTATATGTGTGTGTGTGTGTGTGTGTCTGTGTGTGTGCGTCTGTGTGTGTGTGTCTGTGTGTGTGTGTCTGTGTTCAACAAACGTTCTGGGATCATCTCTGAGAAGCTTCCTTCCCTATGCCCGAAAGCAGGGCAATGACCACCTGACTTAGGAACCCTCTGTTTCTTCAGGACACCTTCCCCAGTAGCTTCCATGTGGCATTCTCTTTCCCTCCTGGTGGGCGATGATGTTGACCCAAATGTATGGGATCTACTGGAAATTCCCCAAACCCTCCAGAAAATCTGACTGCTGTGGTTTAGGCAAATGAGAACATATTTTTCTCACACAGCCAGGTACCTGGGAGTCAGCAGTTGCTGGCTTTGGTTTAGTAGTTCAATGATGTTGGAACTGAGAGTCAAGCTCTCCCTGACTGTTTTGGCCTTTTCCTCATGGTTTCAAAGTGAATTTTGCAGCATTTATCATCATATCTCCACTCAAGACAGAATTAAGTGGGTAGACTTCCAGAAGCTACCCACATGCACTCTGTCTTATCAGGAAATCAAAAGCTCACCCACATATCCCAGTAGGGAATTTCTCCAAGGTCTAGGTTACTCTAAGATTAGAACTGGGTTGTCTGTTCACCTTGGAGTAACATTGAAGTGTGGTTATAAAGGAAGAAAGTAGAGGATGGATATTAAGAAGGAAATTGTGAGTGATGGCCAGATTTCTTCAACAGGCAGCCATTCATCTTTACTTGAACACCTTCAGGGCAAGGGAACAGCCTATTTCATTTGAGGCAACTTGAGAAAGCTTTTATTTTAAGCCAGAATCCACGTCCCTGTGACTTGTCCCTGCAGCATTTGGTTCTCTCTGTGGGGCTATGTAGATGAATTTGAATACTCCTTCTTGGTGACAGCCATACAAATATTTGAAGACAGCTGTCACATCTTCTCTAATTCTCCTCTTATCCATATGGAGCATCTCCAGCTGGGTCCTCATGTGACATGACTTTAAGGGTTCTTACCTTTTTGTTTGCTCTTCTCTGGGTCTATTTCATTTAATGCAATTTCTATTTCTTTTTTTTAATCCTCACCCGAGGATATTTTCCCATTGAATTTTAGAGAGAGTGGAAGGGAGGGGGAGAGACACAAACAGAGAAACACATCAATTGATTGCCACCCACATGAACCCTGACTAGAGCCAGAAATTGAGCCTGCAACCGAGTTATCCACCCTTGATCAGGAATCAAACCCAGGACCCTTCAGTCCATGGGCCAATGCTCTATGCACTAAACTAAACTGGCTAGGGCTTGTTTGTTGCAATTTCTATTAGGCTTTGTTTCCTCAAATGATACCATTGGTAAAGGAGTGGCCTGAGCAAAGCTAGAGAAGTTGACAATTCTTTCTGTTGTTCTAGGTTATTACTAAGGCAGATCAAGTTTGAATTATCTTCCATGCATTTCCTGATTCAGCCAAAAAAGACCATAAATGTTTCCATCCCTTCATGTTTCCTTACATATTTGGCCTAGGGATCCTAAAGCAGAATTGATATTTATTAGTAGTATGTTTTATGGTGTTTGATTTGACTTGTATTTCTAATTTATTGAGTTCTTTTCAGATTTCAATTCTATTATCCAGGGCAGAGATTATTCCTTCCATAATCACATCATTTCCATAATCACATCATTTCCAAATCACATCATTTCCAAATGATGCTGTTCTTACCTCCATATAAATGCTCCATAAGTACTTTCCAGAAAAAAAAGAAGTCAGGATAAACTCTTTCAATCTGCAACCAGTGACTTCTTTCTAAACTGAAGCTGATCACCATTCAGATAGGGTCCTTCAACATGGTAGGAATTAACTTCATGATCATTCAGCGCACATTTCATTTACCTTTGTCCTAAGGACACCATGAGATCCTATCTCAACTACTTTGCAAACATTCTGACCTGCATATCAGTCTCCTAGTCAAATAACTTAGAATCCTGGTGAAGTTTATGTGAGAGGACTTTTCCCAACTGAATACACATCAGTTGAATCCATACTAGAAAGTACTAATTCCCCTTCTGAGGTCTTCAAATTAGCTGTACATACTGCAAGTCTAAAACTTTTTATAACCATGTTGTCCTTCTTACATTGGACACTGGAAAATCAGTGCAAAACTTAGAGCTGAATTACAACAATTGCTATCAAATTGCACATTAAACTGGGGATTAGCACAAAGGCGAAAATTATGTGTAATTAAAGTTGTCTTTGAAAATCACTTGAAAGACTCATGAGGACTAGTATTCATGGTGTGCCATACAGTCTTGTATTGTAATCCTTTTCCTTGTCAAAGCTTGATAACCACTGAGCTAGACTAAAGAAAGCTACAGAAGGAGGCCTATCATGGAACATTTTAAAACATTTGATCTAATCCAGCTCTAACAATAAAGAAGGCTTCACTGCTTTTCATTATTAATCTCAGAATAAATAACCAGATATAAGACTTTACTCTCTCTGAGCCCAAGTCACAGCATAACTTACCACTGACTTATATGTGTTCTATACAAATTAGCAAAGGAAGTGGGAAATAACACAAAGTTTGACACGTAATGAACATCTGTACCAATACTCAATAAAGATTATTTTTCTCCCTTTTGGTGACTGTCGACTGTTCAAAAGCTAATTTTACTAGACCTACTATGGCAAAGAAGACAGAATACCCATAGTGTCTCAAAGGGTTTCAGGAAGGCTACCTATAGGATTTGGGGTGGGTGCTCGCGTGACATAGGGCTGATTTTTCAATACAGGGGAACCAGTTGACATTGGGCAGACTTTATGGCATAATGGTTTAGCACTGGTGGGCACAGTGAGGTCAGGGTTTTAATGAGTAAGCTATTGTCTGATAGGCAAGCTTTTTTCACAGCGAGAAATTCATTTCCTAATAGTTTTCCCAGATAAGCAAACTATTTTTGTGGATAAATTAGTTTACAGGAATCTCCTGAAGCAAATAGCTAAACTATTTATTGGTTTACACTTACCTTCCTAGGCAATAATTTCCAGAATATATTAACACAAGTGTCATCAGTTCTCACCTTTTTCATATTCTTGGACACAATCCAAAGTTATTTTATTTGTGGAATCTAAATTCAGACATCTTTATGGAATAACAATTAATTTTCCTTACAGAACTATTTTCAGAAGATGAAAGATATGTCTCCTTTTGGATAGAAAAATCAGGGACAGCCCAGCTGGTGTAGCTCAGTGGTTGTCTTCCTATGAACCAGGAGGGAGGTGGAGGTTCGATTCCTGTCAGGGCACATGCCCGGATTGTGGGCTCGATTCCCAGTAGGGGACGTGCAAGAGGCAGCAGATCAATGATTCTCTCTCATCATTGATCTCTCTCTCTTTCTCTGAAATCAATAATATATATATATATATATATATATATATATATATATATATATAATTTTTTTAAAGAAAGACCACAGACATGCCTACAGGCCTTTTGTAAGAGGTATCTGATAACCTGTGGCCAATCCATGGAGCTTAAGCTGTGACATCATGGTCACAGCTGGGCAGGCCAGCAAACCTTTTGTTGTTTTATGACCCTCATTATACCCATAACCTCAATTTCCCATTATGGATGCCATTAATCAGGAGAGACTAAATGTGAGAAACATCGGATGAATTAATAGTTGAATGAAGAAATTCATCTCCATAACTATAAAGAGAGTTCAAAGCACATAACCTTCAAAGAAGCATGTCTTACATAGCTCAGCATATTAGCCAAAAAAACCCCAATATATTTCTTATCTCCTGTCAAGGTTTACTGTAGACCAGGGAAGTTAACTGAGTTAGGAAATATTAACACGATAGCACTTGAAAGAAATCTCCATTATCAGTACCGGACATCAAAATCACAGTATGTGGGAAGCAGGGCTGATAGACAGGTGTGAGGCTGACAACTTAGGGAATATTTCTCTAGACAAATGGACTTTGCTGAAATAGCAACTTTCCTGCTGATAGCAGATCAGCATTTCTTCTAATCAGACTCATCTTTTCTGCAACAGAATCACTGGTTCAATGACATAAGCATCATTTCTGGGTGTCCTTTTGAGACAAGTTATATCCCATCAGAAAAATTTTAGCCTGGGAGTGTATTTTGGTAGAATATTTTGTTGCTGTTGATACCAAGAATAAAGACCAGAGAAAACCAGAGTCTCTCTTAAGAGAACCTTAACAACGTTGCTCACAGCTTTAAGAAAATCTCCTAAAAAGTAGCCCAAGAAGCTTCATTTTAACAAAAATCACCTCTTTAAAGATTTAATCTCCAAGTACGATTGCTTTCTGAGATCCTGGGGATTGGGATTTCAACGTACAGATTCTGGGGGTCACAACTCAGCTTATAACAGAGGTAATGAGGGGAGGACAGTTCCCATATTAAACACACCAGGAGAGGCGAAGCCCAGGGGATACCAAGTAGACAGGTATGTGTCTCAGAGAATCCTGGAAGACCTGGCAAATTCACCAGCAAGAAGAGGTTAAAGAATTCTGGGCTCTGAGTCCTATGGGGAGCTAGTGCCAGGATCTAACTTAAATTTCAGGCATGGATGTGTGCAGAAGGAAGGCTCAACTGCCTGAGTAACTGTGCCTGTTGTGATGGTTTGCGTGTTTATCTTTCTAGACTCAGGCTCTCAGGGCCATGGAGTGTAATTCATCCATCTTAGCATCCCCAGTGTCTAGGGCCGGAAGGAACACAGCAAAGCTTGTTAAATGAATTAGTGAGCCTCTTACAGGGGCAAGGAATGAATTAATACCTTCTTTTCAAACCATCTGTGAAGTGGGACACTTTGCAGGTTGGTGGTCCCATTATTTCTATGTTTATTTTTACCTTGTTCTCAAACTCTGGTCCCTGTTCCCCATCCCCAGGGTACATGCCTACATGCATGTGTACAGATACACGCGCATGCAGACATACACACATACACACACACACACACACACACACGAGAAATACTGGTGCAAATCTAATTCTAGACAAATTCTTCTCAAACTCTGTGTGTGTGTATGTGTGTGTGTGTGTGTGTGTGTGTGTGTGTAGCCTGAGAGTTTGCATTTGCAATGAGCTTTTAAAATGCTGCTGATGCCCAAGCCAGTTTGGCTCAATGGATAGTGTCAGCCTGTGGACTGAAGGGTCCTGGGTTTGATTCCAGTCAAGGGCATGTACCTTGGTTGCAGGCTTGATCCTTGGCCTCAGTAGGGGTGGGTACAGGAGGCAACCAATCAATGTGTCTCTCTCACATCGATGTTTCTCTCTCTCTGTCTCTCTCCCTCCCTTCCACTCACTGTAAAAATCAATGGAAAATATCCTCAGGTGAGGATTAACAAAGAGTAAAAACAAAGTGCTGCTGCTGCTGCTGCTCAAGGAACAACGCTTTTGAGTAATACGGCGCTAAACCCCGTATATAGTGGTAGGTGCTAAAGTGCTAATTCGTTTTTCCCAGCTTTCCATTAGTGCATCTGAGAATTGACCATGACCTCTGTGTATCTACAGGATCACTTTATACCATTTTACAGAATTCATAAACATGGGGACTCACAAATCCATTGAATGCCATAACCTTGCAGCCTGCCCCTTGCGAGACTTTATATATATAATATTATTCACCTGGAAAGCCTTTTCTTTAAGGCCCCATTGTTAATCCTTTCAACTGCAAGTGCAATTATAATTTGATCTTTAGTGGCAGTGTGTATTTCCATTCGGTCATGGGATACTGTTTTATTCTAATCACACTCCATTACCTAATCAAAGTCCATTTTTGGATCATGGGTAAAATGCTGTCCCTTTAGATAGCCTGGGGTTCTCTCTTAGAGCTGACATATACTTAAATTGGCCACCCAGGTGAGCCTCGTGTCACAGAACAGATGTGACTCAGAAGAGTGGAACTGCAAAATCCATCTCTCAATATTAAATCATATTTTCTCCAACTTACATAATTGGAAGTATATTTCCCCTGCAATGATAACCTTAGAAGACAATATCAGGAGAAAGTCACTGTTAAGCATCCATTCAACAATAATTGAGTTCACAGATATGTACTGACCCCCTACTATGGGACGGGGACCATTGCAGGAGCCTGACAGACAAGCTGTGAGGGGACGGTGACATGAGAGGTGCTGCAGGTGCTCAGGGCAGGCCTCGCTAGGGAAGTGTTGCATGGACGCTGAGGTCCACAGCAGGAGCTGGCCCTGCGGAGATCTGCAGGAGGGACACTTCCCAGGAATGCAGAGTGATGTGACCTAAGACGAGTGGACTGGGAATGAAGGAAGAGGAAGTTTCAAAGTCAAGATCGGGGGTGGGGGGGGGGGGGTGGGGGGGGCGGGAAAGCCTTGTCTCACCTCAGCCATTTGCTAGCTCTTGCAAGTTGAGTAAATTTCACTGACCTTTTCTGGGTCTCAGTATCCGCAAAGTTAGTTGTTCTCAAACTTGGCTGCATTTTAGAATGCCCTGGAAACTATCCAAACATTGATGACTTAGTTGGCCTGTAGTGAAGCCCTGGGCATGGGGACTTTTAACAATCCCCAGGTGATTCTAATGTACACAGCTGTTTGAGAGCTCCCCTCCGCCCCACCCCAACATCTGCCCAGCCTCCCTGGGCCGCTGTGTCTCCAGCTGCTGAGTGTGTAAAGTTGACCTGGGTTTTACCTATCCCCTTTTGTGTTGTTGTTATTATTCTATGACACGGGTAGATGGTTTGCTTGTTTAACCACAGGGCTGAAATCCCATCTTGGGCCAGCCTCCTTTTTCCCAGCTGGAGGAGGCAACGTGATATGATAGTCCCGCAGGGTTTCTTTCTGTCTCTCAGCCTCTCCAAAGCAAAGGTACTTTTCCATCCCTTTCAACTGCAGCACAAAAAAGAGAGACCTGCAGTCTCTGCGGGCATTTCCTTTACGGCAGGAGGCAAACAATGAAATAGCTCTCACCTTGCTCACCAGGTAAACTGAAGACAGATTTAGAAACCTCAAACTTGAACCATCATTGGACAAAACAGAATGAGAATATGCTTGTTTTGTTCCTTGACTATTTCACTCCCCCATGCTCTTTTAAGTTCCTTAAAATATAATCCAAAAAGACAGCATTTTCAACAGCCAGAGCTCACTAAAAGGCTTAACTCCGTTCATGACCCAGGCCACTAAATTCCAGCTCAGGCGGACGAACCGGGTTAAGTCCTTCGCCATTAGGGTTTCGGGTAACATCCACATCCGGGACCGCTGAGCTGTCAGCCCTCCTCACAAATCCTCTCTCAGCTCCAGGTGATAGCAACTTAATCTAAGGAGAAAGCAACAAAGGAAGAGATCTAAGTACAGCCCCTGCCCTTTAGAAACAGAATGTGAGCCGCATGGCTAATTTACAATTCTCTAGTGGCCCTACTAAACAAGTCGAAAGAAAGAGCTGGAATTCGTTTTAATTAATATTTTATTTTACCCCATCTAGCCATAATATTATTTTAATACATGTTTGACATGAAAACCTTATCAACGAGAGGTTTTACCTCATGTTTCCCATAACAAGTTTTTGAAACCCTATGTGTATTTTACAGCACATGACAAGTTGAACTAGATACATTTCACGTGCTCAGTGGACAATGTGGAGAGTGACAGTGGGGCCTCAAGGATCCTGTCCCCCCTGTAGGGCTGGGGGTGGAGTGATGTCCGACAAACATTTCTTGAACCAAGTGTGAAGCAGCGTGAAGCCTACCTAGGAAAACATGTTGCCAAAGTAATTCTTTTATTAAAGAGGTGAGCTTGAATGAAAAAAGGTTTTGTGGTCAAATAGAGCTAGGTTCAAATTCTGCCTAAGTCCTCTGCTTTTAGACAAGCTGTTTACTTTCTGAGCCTCACTTTCCTCAACTGTAAAAGGGGGTGGGGGAATTTGTCCTCATTGGTGTCTTATGAGAACTAAATGGGGAAACACGAACAGGCACCCCGCAAAGCACTGACCTCGGACTGGTCACTGAAGAAACGTGGACAGCCACCCCTCTGGTGGTGCGACCCTTAGTGCCGGCCTACAGCAGGTAACTGGTGTTTGCTGAGTTCACTATAAAATGATGGCATTAACAATAGCAGCAGCAGTCCACCTGATTCTTGTTGATAGAAGTTCAAGGGCCTTAATCTATACATGTTGAAATAAATCCAAATGCTGTTGATTTATTTATGTGTTCTCCTCTCATTTCGCTGACCTTTACACAGGAACTACTATTTGGAGAAAGTTGCCACATCACTTCTTAACATGGCTCCATGATTTGGTGAAAACTTTAATTGTTGCCCGGCTGGTATGGCTCAGTGGTTGAGCATCAGCCCATGAACCGGGAGGTCATGGTTCGATTCCCGGTCAGGGCACATGCCCAGGTTGCAGGCTCGATCCTCAGTAGGGACTGTGCAGGAGGCAGCTGATCAATGTTTCTCTCTCATCGATGTTTCTGTCTATCCCTCTCCCTTCCTCTCTCTAAAAAAAAAACACTAAAAATATATTTTAAAAACTTTAATTGTTCTTCAATTAAACTTTAATTTTTCTTTGAGATGACTTTTCTTTGCTAAAACAGATGGCTGTGATTTTCTTCTCTTCCAGACTCCCACTGTCGGGTGAAAATTGACTTTCTCTGCTCTCTGCTTTGGGAAAGTCCTCTGTTAATTGCTAGCTCAGTGCAAAGTGCCGTGAGTTTATCTGCAGGCCTTCATAGGAAGAGTACAAGCTGAGAATGGAAAGCCATGAAGAAAAAAAATCAAAGACAGGGTTGGCAGTGTGAAGAGTATCATGATATCACCGCTTTAAAATCTATAAGGTGTTATCCATTTTTTTAAGTTTAAAAAAGACATAAAATATGTAATTTTAAAACAGTTTGGCATCGATAGTGGGGAAGGCCATGCATGAGTGGGGGCTGGGGGTATATGGGAATTCCCTGTACTTTCTGCTTAATTTTTCTGTAAACCTAAAACTGCTCCAAAACATAGTCTTCTTAAAAGAAAAAAGAAAAAAAAAAGGCCCAGCTGGTGTGGCTCAGTTGGTTGGGCATCAACCCATGCACCCAGAGGTCACCGGTTGGATTCCCAGTCAGGGCAAACGCCCAGGTTTCAGGCTCGATCCCCAGGAGGGGGCATGAAGGAGGCAGCTGAACTCTGTTTCTCTCTCTTACCTCTCCCTTCCCCCTCTCTAAAAAAATCAATGAAAACATATTAAAAGGGAAAAAAAATTGGCTTAGGTAAAAACAACAACAACAACAAATTATAAACATATAAAACCATGGTTACTATGTTAGTGTATGCAATTTAGTTCTTTCTTGTTTTTAGCTATAATGAGACCTAGAAAAAAAAGGGACTTCTAAAAATATCCAACAAGTTAAGTGAATAGACAGAGGCAAAACTCAAATTAAGAATTGCAACTAGCAAGTCAGCTTGTGTAGCTATTGTTTTGCCAGGCTTAGAGCTAGCAGGGTCAAGAACAAGCACAGGGTGTGTGTGTGTGTGTGTGTATGTGTGTGTGTGTGTGTGTGAACAAACCAGCCCGGGTATAAGTTCCATTGCCTGAATTCTAATATTAATATAGTATCTAATAAGGCTGAAAAGATACCAGTGAGTTAAATTGTACTAGTGTCATAGTTTGGGTTCCTGCAATCCAGACCCTAAGACAATGTAGGACAAGTCATTTTAGGGAGAGGTGATCTTAGTAAGTACCGGTAAGGGAGCAGGAAAGGAGAAGGGGTGCAGGGAACGACCAATAAAATAATTGGAATGTAAGTGAACATTTTCTCTAGAGCAGTGGTTTTTAAAAAGATTCTCAGGTGATTCTAATGTGTAGCCAAGGTTGAGAACCACTGCTGTTTTAGACTGTTTGACCCTCACGCTGGGAAATGAGCCTAAGTATCCAAACTTGCTCACCACCACCTGGTGGCAACTCCTGGGATTGCAGGCAAAGAGCTTTAGCAAATAACATCTTAGGTAGGAATTTTTCTATCCTTTTAATAGCCCCAGTTTCCTAATGTGTAAAATGATAACACACAGGAAGTTTTAAAAATCTAATAAATGCAGCATTTTTAGTTCTATATTGATGAATATTAGTTTTGATGACAATGAAGAGATAGTGCTGAAATGAATTGAAATATTTTATGGATCCAGAGCAAATGCCATAGCAACATACATGATTCTGAGCACTAGAAAAAAAATGAAAAGGTTTCTCTTTTATTACGGGACTTCTCAGAACCTTTACACTAGGGCCATATACTCAGAATTTCTAAGGAGAGGATTTAGTTTGCAGCTTTCTGATGATTAACAGTGGATCAATCAACAGTTCCATAAACCAGTGCTTTTTATATCACTCTTTGGGAATAATGCCTACATAATGCCTAAAATTAATTTGAAGCAAACATTTTTTAAAAATATATTTTATTGATTCTTCACAGAGCGGAAAGGAGAGGGACAGAGAGCTAGAAACATCGATGAGAGAGAAACATCTATCAGCTGCCTCCTGCACGCCCCCCACTGGGGATGTGCCCGCAATCAAGGTACATGCCCCCGACCAGAATCAAACCTGGGACCCTGAGTCCGCAGGCTGACGCTCTATCCACTGAGCCAAACCAGTTAGGGCGCAAACATTTTGTTTTATGTAAAGACTAGAGGCCTGATGCACGAAATTCGTGTAAAGGGCTCAGCCCTCGCAGCCCTGGCTTCATCCAGAAGGTTGTCTGGAAGGTTGTTCGGCCATCTGGTCTAATTAACATATTATGCTTTTATTATTACAGATAAAAAAAGCTTCAAAGTTCAATAAATGCATTTGATCTAATTTTTAAAATTTTTAAAGTAAATAAAAACATTTGCTTACTCAAATTTTACTATTGCTTTACAAGTTTTGTTTTTTTAATGATTTTTAGAAAACATACAGATAAGATAAATAGACTGAATCTAGTCAACTAACAGTTGAAAAACTGGTTTGGTGTGACTTCTTCACTTGAGGTTAACTAGCACTGTTCATAGCCATGAGAGTGACTAATTTATCACATTGGCTGGAGAAAATGGAAGTCCTGTTTCAGGAAATATCCAGCCTGGCCTAATTTTGTTTTGGGCTGGAAGCTGTGAAAATTCACTTGTACAATGCATTAGTGTTGTGCTTGGGGAATTCAAGGACCTGGTAGAGTCCCTAGAGGTGCAAAGAGAGAAGGGCTGTGGAACTCAAGGAGCCCAAATCGGATACATTGAGTGGCCTGTAGCTAACATCACTAAGATGTTCTTAATGATCCAGAAAGAAAGTACCAGAATTGAAGATCAAACTAAACCCTGGGAGACCTATTATCTAAGTCATCCATATAGCCACCTGACTAAATAATAGTTATTATTATTAACTATTATTTCTGTTTAAAAAAGAAAACTTTCTACCCATCCTCATGTACATACAGATATATGTGGCCCTAAGCTGGCTTGAGCCTTACGCAGCCCCTTGTGGTTCTCATCCAGCACTCTGGTCCTGCTCTTGGGCAATGACCAACTGCAAAGAGGAGGTTACAGTTCACCTCCTGTGCCATCAGACTTACTGTACTCAGTATATATTGGATGTACAGTGGACTCTTGAACAACACAGTGGTTTGGGCTGTGGACCCTTGCATAGTAAAAAATCCATGTGTAACTAAACTACTAACAGCCTATTCGTGACCCAAAGCCTTACTGATAACATAAGCAGTCAATCAATACATAGCATTTTGGCCCTGGCTGGGTTGCTCAGTTAGTTAGAGTGTCTTCCTGATATGCCAAGGTTATGGGTTCAATCTCCAGCAGGGCACACACAAGAATCAACCAATGAATGCATAGATGGGTGAAACAACAAATCCATGTTTCCTCTCTCTCTCTGTTTTTCTCTCCCTCTTCTTTCCCCTCTATCTAAATCAATCAATAAAAATTTAAAAAATACATAGTACTTTGTATGTTATATGTATTACATACTGTATTCTTATAATAAAGTAAGCAAGAGAAAAGATGTTATTTTAAACATCATAAGGAAGAGAAAATACATTTTGAATATTTATTTTAAAAAAACTATATATAAGTGGACCCACACAGTTCAAACCCATGTTGTTCAGGGTCAACTGTTCTATCTTTTTGACACATGTCTAACCCTTTAAATGTCTTTTCAGAAAGACTTGCTGACTTTGCACCTGAGTGATGCCGCTCTTCCTGGTCAGGCAAACAAAAAATTCAGCTTTGTTTCAGATTGCTATGTGGCTATCGTTTGTTCTTTCTTTTACACCATACAATATTAAGATACCTAAAGTGAAACCAAAGACCAATTTTGTAAACATTTTAGGGACACTTGTACCAGCCTTAAAAATTCACATACTTTCAGGCCCGGGCCAGTAACAAACAAGAGAAGGGGTGGCAGCAATACAAGAGGATGCAGGGAACTGTGCGAACTGGTGAGTAGGCACCTCTTCTGAAGAGGAAGCTGATTCTCGGCTCCAGGAAGGGTGGCCATGGGCAGTGCCAGTCTACTCTTGAACCACCTTCCTGATTCTTTCAGGAAAGCGGTCACTCTGCATTTAAGTGTGAACAGTCTCAATGTTGGAAAGGGATAAATAAAATATAACTGCAGGCCAAGTAAAACCTTTAGGCTTAGAATATTATAGATGTTGTGTTGGGCAGCAGTAATAATGAAAAGAGCCTGCAGGCTACTAAGAAATAGATATATGCAAGTATTAAAGTATAAGGCAAAGTGCTATATAGTTAAGGAAGACTCATTTGTTGACAAGGGGCACAAAGGAACTAGGAATCCTTCTAAGATTGAACTCTGTCTCATCCTACGTTTGCAATATGTATCAGACTGTTCAGTAGAAACTTGAATGTGTGCAGGCCCTGGCTCAGGTCTACAATGTTAATACAGGTGTAAAGTGAGCCAGAAAAGTAAGCCGAGAGTCACTTCCTCTTTTCTATTACAAGAACATTCATCTTAGGAGTAGACTTGGTCTGTCCCCTCGGCCCCCTCCACTGCCTTCCCAAGCAAAGCAGGCTTTACTAAAGATATAACACCATCATTTTCAACCAGTGGTGATTTTTCTCCCAAGGGGACATTTGACAATATCTGGAGATATCTTTGGTTGTCAGACCTGCAGGAAGGAGGCAGATGCTACTGGCATCTAGTGGGTTAGTGGCCAGCAATGCTGTCAAACATCCTACAATGCACAGGACAGCTCCATGGACAAAGAATTATCTGGCCTAACCCCGGCCCACCCTAACCTATTGATGTGCTGAGGGTGGAAAATCTTGGCTTAGACTTTACAATCACACACCCTACAGCAAAATTAGATATTTATTTCTATCTGCTTTTTGATGTAGTATGTCTAAGGATTGTTTTCCCTCTCTTGTCTTCCTTCAGCCTATCAGGGTCTTCTCTCTATTATGCAAAGAGATTCTGCTTTCCTCTTGCTTCCACTCTCAAAGTGGCACCACACAGCCAGTTCATAGATCAGCTGAACCAATGGCCTCCTGGACTCAAGCTCCATAGAAAGCAGTTTACTATTACTAATTACTATTATTATTATAATAATAATTATTACTACTACTAGTTAATCATGTCCTTGGGATCCCATCCTTCCAGCCCAAGTTACTTATCAAAATATTTCTTTCCCATAAATAAAGTGCTTTCCCAAGAGGAATTCTGATGAATAAAATTTCTTTAACCTTTTATTGGTTGTTTCAACTGATTATTGTAATTTTTGAATTTGTACTTAACAGGAAATCTAGCCCATCCTTGTGGGCCTTTGTTATACGTGGTTATAAAATTCTGATCTTATTCTTTTAAGGTATAGAAATTTTAACACATTAAAGAATTGAAACAACAACACGTGCAACTACACATCAAATTAGCGAATGTGCTAGTTTTCCTGATTCCCAACACAATGCAGGGTTTTGTGAAGCTGCTCTAGTTTTTCTCACTGCTCTTTATCCGTGTTAGACTGAGTGGAAGTTGTGTTGAAGATGTGAGAGGAAAAGAGGAACATTGTGTGTGTGTATGTGTGTGTGCGCACAAGTGTATGTGCATGTGTGTGTGTGCATATGCATGTGTGTATATTTGTGTGTGTGTGTTAATAGTCTGGCCGAGGAAAAGAGGTGAGACCTGTTACCTCCATGGCTAATGAGACTAAAAACATTGGAAAGTCCACACCTGGACATATATCACATTAAACAAAGCATTCACAAGTTAAAATTCAAGTACAGAGTCCAGAAATTCCACTTGATCTAAATTCAGAGAACTGACTTAAAGGACTGCAATTTCCCTCTGACTGCTCCTGAGGGGAGGAACTAGGTGGGTGGGTGGCTTAAAGTAAAGATGTTTTCACTGCATAGCTTTTAATCTATAATAATAAAAGTGTAATATGCTAATTAGACCAGACAGCCAAATGACCTTCCGGACGAAGCTGGGGCTGTGAAGGCCGAGGCAAGCCACAGCAGCTGCGAGGGCCGAGCGCCTTGCATGAATTTCATGCATTGGGCCTCTAGTATTTAAAAATTTGTAATGTTAAAAAATATAATACCGCCAAAACCGGTTTGGCTCAGTGGATAGAGCGTCGGCCTGTGGACTGAAAGGTCCCAGGTTCGATTCCGGTCAAGGGCATGTACCTGGGTTGCAGGCACATCCCCAGTAGGAGATGTGCAGGAGGCGGCTGATCGATGTTTCTCTCCCTTCGATGTTTCTAACTCTCTATCTCTCTCCCTTCCTCTCTGTAAAAAATCAATAAAATATATTTTTAAAAAAATATATAATACCTGCTCAAAATAAAATGAACATGTAAGTTCAATAAGATGTGGTATGTGTGAATATCTGTATATATAAAAGGCTAAGTGACCGTCCGACCTACCAACCGTCCGACCGGTAGCTACAATGCACAATGACCACCAGGGGGCAGACGCTCAATGCAGGAGCTGCTGAGCTGCGGTGAACTGCCCTCTCACAATCCGAGACCCCTCAGGGAATGTCAGAGAGCCAATTTCAGCCCAAACCTCACAGGCCAACCAGCAGGGACCCCACCTGCTGGAGGGACTCCGCTCATTCGCAGACACCCTTCAAGCCTCAGAGCTGCCCCAGGTGTGGCCGGCTGAAGAGGGACCACAGGAGGTTGGCTACAGGATATGTCTGGCCCGTTTTGCCCAGTCTCACCCCACAGGCCACCTTCTAATTAATTTCCTTTCAATGTGCATGGATCTGTGCACCAGGTCACTAGTTAGTTCATACTTTGTATTATGATCCCATAAAGAATGTATAGCTGAAAAATAAATTTCTTGAAAGGCAAAAATGAAAAACAGAAACAAATGTTTTATCTTTTTAATTTTGAGATAATTTTAGATTTACAGAAAAGTTACCCCAAAAGTATAGAATTTCCTCAACTCCATTGCCCAGCTTCAACTTACATTAACATGGTACATAAACATAGTACCATTACCAACGTAAGCCATTAATACTGGTACAATATCAGTAACTAAGCTCACCAGAACTTTTAGCCAAAGTATTATTCTTGATGCTCGTTTATAAATTTCTTTGCTGACTTAAAAAAAAAAGTTCAGCCGAAGCCGGTTTGGCTCAGTGGATGGAGTGTCAGCCTGCGGACTGAGGGGTCCCAGGTTCGATTCCGGTCAGGGGCATGTGCCTTGGTTGCGGGCACATCCCCAGTGGGATATGTGCAGGAGGCAGCTGATCCATGTTTCTCTTTCGTCGATGTTTCTAGCTCTCTATCTCTCTCCCTTCCTCTCTGTGAAGAATCAATGAAATATATTAAAAAAAAAAAGTTCAGAAGTGAAAAATAGACCAGAAAGTTTCTAAAATGTCTCTTTTTTTCAAAGCAGCACCCAGAAAAATTTCTTTAATTGCTTATCAGTGGTTGGCAAACTGGCTCATGAGCCACATGCAGCTCTTTGGCCCCTTGAGTGTGGCTCTTCCACAAAATACGGACTTCTGCGCATGGGCCACGAAGTTTCAATCGCACTGTACGTGCCCGCCCGCACATGGTATTTTGTGGAAGAGCCACACTCAAGGGGCCAAAGAGCCGCATGTGGCTCGCGAGGCACAGTTTACTGACCACTGGCCTAGATGAAGCATAGTTGGAGTTGCCAATTGCCCCGTCTTTCTTGCCACCCCCCTCCTTGCTAAGTGAGTTCCAGTTTCTCTGATTCCTCGTCCACTTCTCCACATAGGCTCATCCATACACAGAGGCTCATCCATACACATAGGCTCATCCATGATGTAAATCTCAGTTTGTTTTCAGGAGACCCAGGCAGAGTGGTGATGTAGCTTTTATCTTCACCACCATCCCCACCTTCCATTCTGTGACTTTCCTCAGGGGAGCCTCAGGACCGCTGCATCTGCACCCCAAGACCTGCCCTGTTCCCAACCACACACCCTTCCAGGTGTATCTTGTCTGGCCTTAGTCTCTGACCAAAAAAAATTCTGATAAAATGTTAGTGCTGGATTAATATGCTGCTCCAAGAGGAGTTTACCTGCAATATGGAAATTCTATAGGCAACATGGCACACTGGATAATGTTGATGGGGGAGGAGAGGGGAGGATAAGGAAATCTGAGTGTCTGTAGAACTGTCACTAATGAGCTGGGTGACCTTGGCCAAGTCACTCTGTTGTGGCAGAATGCACGAGAGAAAGATCAGCCAGCACTCAGAGGGAGGAAAGTCTCCAGGGGTCCTCAAACTTTTTAAACAGGGGGCCAGTTCACTGTCCCTCAGACCGTTGGAGGGCCAGACTATAGTTTAAAAAAAAAAACTATTGCTGTAACCGGTTTGGCTCAGTGAATAGAGCATCGGCCTGCGGACTGAAAGGTCCCGGGTTCGATTCCGGTCAAGGGCATGTACCTTGGTTGCAGGCACATCCCCAGTGGGGGGTGTGCAGGAGGCAGCTGATCGATGTTTCTCTCTCATTGATGTTTCTAACTCTCTATCCCTCTCCCTTCTTCTCTGTAAAAAAATCAATAAAATATATATTTAAAAATAAATAAATAAATAAATAAAATTTAAAAAAAAAAAAAACTATGAACAAATTCCTATGCACACTGCACATATCTTATTTTGAAGTAAAAAAACAAAACGGGAACAAATACAATATTTGTATTTGAATGTGGCCTGCAGGCCGTAGTTTGAGGACCCCTGGAACCTTTATTTTGCAGATCTGCTAGTCCAGGGGAATTCCGGATCCAAAGCCTGAACTGAACTTGTGGGGAGGCTCTGACCCATTTATATATCCTCCTGTGGCGGCCCCTGAGGGTCCCTGAAGTTCCACCCAAGTTGGGGGCATGCTCCGCAGCTATGCCCAAGTCAGCTGTGGTGGGGCCCTGGGGTTAGTTAGGCTCTGCAGCTCCACCAGACCAAGTCAGTCAGAGTGGGGACGTTAAGACTACAGTTTTAACCAGATACTGAACTAGGTTGCAAGCCCCTCCATTTTCCTTTCCAACTCAGCAGCTCTAGATCATGTTTTCCTATAAAACAGAAGAATGAGGTAGTTGCATATTTCTTAATATTCTTGGCAAGAAAGATAGCTTTGAACATCTGATGAAATAAATCTACAGACCCACACCCCCAGAAAAGTGCACATGGTGCCTAAATATTTTTGTGTATCTGAAAGGACAATGACATGAAAATACAGGAGTCACAGTCTTTCCTCCTCATTTCACATTCTAAAGAAGATATTGTTCTACTTTCTCAGAGCCTTTGTTATACAGATCAGGGTAATGTGCAGAAAGGAGAATTGGAAGTAACAAGAGAGGCTAGATTGATTTACCAAAGGGTCAGGATGCTAGTGTAGAAGGTAAGTAAGAATAGATCTGGGGTAGATAAAATGTACTTCATCAAAATTAAAAACTTTTGTGTTTCCAAGGACATCATCAGGAAAGTGAAAACCCACAGAGCGGGAGAAAACATTTGCAAATCATGTCTGACAAGGGACTTGTTCAGATGACAAATAGATGAAGAACTCATACAATTCAACAATAAAAAGACAAATAAGCCAATTTAATAAAGAGCAAAAGACTCAACTAGACATATTTCCAACAAAGGTATAGAAATAATCAATTAGCTCAATATCACTAGTCTTGTTAGTCATTAAGGAAATGCAAATAAAAAATGCAAAGAGATACCACTTTATACCCATCAGGATGGCTACAATAAAAAAGTTGGATACTAGCAACTGTTGGCAAGGATATGGAGAAAATGGAAGCCTCATATATTGATGGTAAAACTGTAAAAATATTTCAGTAGCTGTGGCAAACAATTTGGAAGTTCTTCATAAAGTTAAACATAGAGTTATCATATGACTAGCAGTTCTACTCTTGGATATATACCTGAGAGAACTAGAAACACATGTTCACAGAAAAATTTGTACATGAATATTTATAGCAACATTATTCATAATAGCCAAAAACTGGAAACAACCCAAATTTCCATCAACTCATGAATAGATAAACAAAATGTGGTACATCCATATGATGGGATATTATTCAGCCATTAAAAGGAATGAAGTAGTGATACTTGCTACAATATAAATGAACCTTGAAGACACTGTGCTAAGTGGAAGATGCCAGACACAAAAGGCTGCATATCATATGATTCTATTTGTGTAAAATGTCCAGAAGAGGCAAATCCATGGAGATAGTACATTAGTGGCTGCCAGAAGGTGACAAAAGGGATAATGGGGAGTGGCTGCTAATGGGTACTAGTCGCTTTATGGGTTGATGAAAATGTTCTGCAGTTAGTAGTGATGGTTGCACAACCTTGTGAATGTGCTAAAACCCACTGAATTGTACCCTTTAAACGGTGAACTTTATAGTATGAGAATTATACCTCAATTTTTAAAAATATATTTTTATTTATTTCAGAAAGGAAGGGAGAGGGAGAGAAAGATAGGAACATCAATGATTGGCTGCCTCCTACACACCCCACACTGGAGATCAGGCCTGCGACCTCAGCATGTGCCCTGACCAGGAATCAAATTGTGACCTCCAGGTTTATAAGCCAACGCTCAGCCACTGGGCCATGCTGGGTGGGCTATACCTCAATTTTTTTTTAAAAAACAAGAATAGGTCTTGGGGCAGACAAGGAGAGAAGAAATGAGGAAGACAAGGGAGTCGTTTCAGAAAGAATGAGAAAAGAAGGTTCAAGACACTTGCCTTGTATAAGATATGGGAGAGATGGATGAGCAAAGATGACTTTTAGGAAGTTTGAGGTATATTTAAGATGTATTTACACATCATTTTGCTACATATTCTAGAATCTTCAGGAATTACATATTTTTAACGCATCTTAGAATTGGATTTGTGGATTTGGGGGATGGGATATTGAATTGAGATTGGTTCTAAAATAATCCACATACTTTGGTTTACACCTGTATTCAGTAAGCAAATGTTTATTGAGCAACTATTGAGTGCCAGGCCCTCTTCTGAGGACACTGGGATGCAGGGATGACTAAGACAAGGTGAGGTGCTGCCCTCCTGGAGCTTTATAGTCTAGTGGGCCTGTATGTGTGTATGTGCAGAAATGGAGAGCAAAGACACAGACTTGATAAAAATTTCAAGTAGTGATGGTGCTTTTAATAAAGAGAAGGTAGAAAAAAGCAATAAAGAGTGACAGGATTCTGAGAGCCTCATTTTAGATGTATATGAAACCCTCAAAGCCCATCGTTTTAGAGATCCCAGGTTCGGAATGCCTGAATAAAACTATCTCTAAATATCCCTTTTATCTAAAAAAAATAATAATCTCTAATTCATGGAGTAGGTATGAGAGATGTAAAAATGACAAGCACTCCAAATTAAATATAATGTCAATAACTTGGAACCTGCCACCTTGAAATTTGCACTAATATAAAGAGGGGCTTGGCTGAGATTTAATTTATTACCCATAAAGAAAGAGTTTGCGCCAGAACCAGTTTGGTTCAGTGGATAGAGCATCGGCCTGCGGACTGAAGGGTCCCGGGTTCGATTCCGGTCAAGGGCATGTACCTTGGTTGCGGGCACATCCCCAGTGGGGGGCGTGCAGGAGGCAGCTGATCGGTGTTTCTCTCTTATAGATGTTTCTAACTTTCTATCCCTCTCCTTTCCTCTCTGTAGAAAATCAATAAAACATATTTAAAAAAAAAAAAAAAAGAAGAAGAAAGAGTTTGCAAAATAAACAATGTTGAAGTCAAACGACTTCACTAACTCCCTCAATGTGAAACTCACAGGCATTTCCTGAGGTGCACTGGGCCCAAGGCATTGAGACGGCACAGAGAGGCCCACACTGGGTGGATGCTGAGGCTGGAAGGAACGTTGGTGATGACCTATTAGTGACTTCAATCCCTTCATTGTACAGGAGAGGAAACTGATATTCAGAGGCTCAAGGGACTTGGCCACATTTCCTTAGTTTGCTAGTCACAGAGCTGGGATTACAGTCCTGGTGCCCTAATTCCAGGTTCAGTCAGAAGCATTCATGAAAAATAATTGATATGTTAATAGAAGATTGTCTATTTACTAATGAAGGGCCTAAAGTTCCCTCTGAAACAACGTATTGTATCTTCGTTCTGCCTCTACCAGTTAACAATAATGAAACAGCATTTTGTTTGTTGATTTATCAGGTTCTGTATGAAACAATACATTGCTTCTTCATTGTTTATCAGTTAACAAGAATGATTGACTGATTGTTTTCATTCATTCGGCACTATACTATGCGCCATTAGGAATGGGAACATCATTCAGATATAGTCCTTGACCTCAAAAAGATAAAAATCCAGAAGAACAAACAGACATGTTAAATATGATGAAGGGTAGATCTTGGTAACATCATTAGATGATACCATGTGTCATGAAGTTCCAGAGGCATGAAGTCACACCTGCTGGGAGGAAGGAAAGCAGGAAAATACAGGGTGAGGGAAAAGTAGATTTACAGTTGCAAGGATGTGAAATAATTTATTCTATTATTATTTACTAGAGGCCCAGTGCACGGATTCATGCACTGGTGGGGTCCCTCAGCCTGGCCTGCGCCCTCTCACAATCCGGGAGTCCTCGGGCATCCTCAGCACTGCCATGGAGGCAGGAGAGGCTCCTGCCACCGTCGCTGCACTCACCAGCTGTTAGCCCAGCTTCTGGCTAAGCTGCACTCCCCCTGTGGAGCACACTGACCACCAGGGGGCAGCTCCTGAGTTGAATGTCTGCCTCAGGTGGTCAGTGTGCATCATAGCAACTGGCTGTTCCACCATTTGGTCGATTTGCATATTAGCCTTTTATTATATAGGATAGATTAATTATTGCATTATTTCCCATACGAACAACTGTAATCCTACTTTTGTTGCACCCTGTATATTCTGACTTTACAAAGCTTCAGAAAATAACTTCTACAGTTTATGGAAACTGTTTAAGTCTTCAGGCAACAAAAAACAAATAAATTACAAGGAAAAACCAGCAATTTCCTTAAAAGCACCCAAACAATTTAACCACAGAGCATTTTTTTAAATCTTTTTTTTTTTTTAGTGGAAATACAACGTCCTGACCAGCAGTAGTTTCAGACAATCGGTGGTGTTTCAGACAATCAGTCCAGAAGTTAAGGAAACAAGCAGAAATGCCACCCACGCCTAGGTCAAGCCCAGCCTGCTCCCACACAAATTCTCCCCCATTTTCTCACCATATGCCCTGGCACAGGGGACTAGCACAATGCCATCTAGTGGAGTTCAGGAGGCCAAAGAAACAAATGGTGAAGGAAGTACATTCGGGCCTCAGTCCAGCAGAACAATGCGGCCACTGTCTTCTGTTCTGGTTTCTCGGGTCTTGTCACATCTTCACAGACCACGAATAAAGAGATTTGAGTTGGCCGACCCACCCTCATTCTCTCGGCTTTTAGTTCTGTGGTTGCCAAACCATCCTTCCCTCACATCACCCCACTGGCTTTCTCCTCCCATCTCCCTCAGCACTGAAAGTTCACCATTGTCCGGCAGACGCAGAGGGAAGTGGAAAATGAGAAGGGTGAGCTGGGAATAATGAGCATGCCTCCCCTCTCATAGTGGGGTGAGTCTGGAGCCCAAGTTCCAAATTCTGACTCTGCCACCAAATGGCTATGCCAATTGGGGCACTCTATTATCTTTCCTTTAAAAAAAACAACACTGAGACTACAGTTAAGAAGTGAACGTCATTGCCTGTATAATAATTGGTTTGGGAGCATGCCAAAGCTAAAGGACCTGGGAGGAGGACAGATTCTTTCTGACCATGCCATACCCCTGTATGTCACTGTCTTTTACACTTGAAATCAGCCTTTCTCCACGTAGACCAACAAAATATCATGTCATGGAGATGAGCCCCGTACTGTGAGAATTTAGGCACAACCTAACGGGTTTATCCCTTTTCTGAGTTTTGCCTAGCTGGGGCTTGCTTCTCAAGGATTTTCAGTTACCAGGGTTTTCTTTTAGGCCTGTAAGCACACAGTAGTAAAGGCTCTCTGATCTTATAAGGTGTCCCAAAATTCACGCAAGAAGTAATTTTGATAGAGAACACAGGTTTATAATGAAAAATTGTAAATTTTTTGTTGATTCATAAAGTATACAGTATAAGGTTATGTATGGAATAGCACATCGGGTAAATGGCCTCCACGGCTTTGCTGGCACATACGCAAAGCCGTGATCTTCATTGGTCTTCATTGTCCCTGCTCCTGGGCCATAATTGGTACTTGGTAATGCTTATCAAATTGAAGGGATTGAAATAAAAAGGCAACAGATATTAGAATCTGATTCAATAAGCCAAGTAAAATTAGGCTTTTATTTTTTGTTGTTGTTGTTGTCAATGCTCACGCAAAATTCAAATCTTGCGTGAATTTTGGGACACCCTATACTTTCCAGCCTCCCTTGCAGCCATGTGACTAAGTTCAGGCCAATAGAATGAAAGTGGAAGTGATGTGTGTACTTCTGAGCGTTGGCCTTAACATACAACTCAGTGCTTCTCAGCCCTTTTGTTTTTCCCATGGGCTGGAATGTGAATGTAGCCACAGGCAGCTCCAACTATGCATCCTCCTAGGGCAGCAGTTCTCAACCTTCCTAATGCTGCGACCCTTTAAATACAGTTCCTTGTTATGCCCAGATTTCAAGATTCCCAAGAAACCACATCAGGGAGCCAGCCAATCCGATGCAAAAGCATAAGAATCTGTATTTCAAGCTAGCTTGAGCTCTCCATCCACCAGACTCACCGCCACAATGGCAAACCAAGTGGCCGAGAAAGCGAACCCCGCCCAGAGACCGGTTATATGGGGGGGATCGGAGTAAGGGGAGGAGAAAGGACTGTGCTCTGCCGATTGGCCAGGCGCAAGCCGGGTCCTGTTACACAGGATGTGGTCATATCTATGGCGCGCACTTCCCTTGATTGTCATTGGTTAGTTTAAAATCCCGGGCGTGGCCAGCAGAGGCCTGGGCTTCCGGGAAGAAGCCCGCACGTGGCCCCAACATGGAGGATACAGGCAAGATGGAGGGCATAACCCTCGCCCTTTCATTCCTCATGTTGTGGTGTCCCCCAACCATAAAATTATTTTCGTTGCTACTTCATAACTCTAATTTTGCTACTGTTATGAATCGTAATGTAAATATCTGATATGCAGGATGTATTTAGGCGACCCCTGTGAAAAGGTCTTTTGACCCCCAAAGGGGTCGCGACCCACAGGTTGAGAACCGCTGTTCTAGGGGATGGTGGAGCAACAAGATAGGAGGGACATGGGTCTTTGAAAGAACACACCTACCACCTTGGGCAGTTTACCTCCAGACTATCATGTGAGGGGAAAAAAATTAACTTCTTATTTAAGCCTCTATAATTTAAGATCTTTCCTATGCTTAGTTTAATGCACTGTAATGCAACCCAGTTTAGTGGTTTCCAAAGTAAGTCTATGGATAAACTGCATATCGTTTGAGTGAGGTGATTTAAAAATATACAGAATCCTGGATACCACTCTCAGATTCTGAATCAGTTAATCTGGGGTCAGGTGCAGAAATCTGTTTTTGTTTTTTTTTAACTACCTAGATTTTTCAGATGCATTGCCAAGATTATAAACTACTGACCATGCTCAGAATAAAACATATTCTTTATATTCTCCTGGTTTTTCCATTCCTCATTTATTTTCTCATTCCTTGGTTAAAAGTCAAATGTTAATGTTATTTTGGTAAATAACTGTTTGTGTCTTTCCAGAACCCATTCACCCTGTTTCTCCTTTGTTTTCTGTCCATGTGGTTCAGACAAACCAGCCAACCCAACAATATCCCCAGCTCTGGGAGGGGACCTTCAGCCACACAACCCAGGCCAGGCCAGTCAGCATATTCCAACCTCTTGACCACAGTGATGTGTTCAGGGGTGGACACATGATCCAAGTCAGTTGAGTGAGACCCAATCCCAGGAAAAAGAGCAGATCTTTTATGTCGGGCAGGGGATCCCTTCTCCGCGTCCCGCACGGAGAGAGAGCGCAAACCTGTTCTTTCAAGTAGAGGAGCTTTGGGATTGAGAAATAAAAAGACAGACACAGAGATAGAAGAAGCTGGGTCTGGGTGGGCTTCTGTTCTCTTCTGGCAGAGAGACCCAGCACCAAAGCAGTGTGTTTATTTTATAGCCCAAATTCCCCAAAATATCAGGTTTCACCAAAACTCAAGATAAGGGAGGTATTCCCAGTGCTTGACTGGATTTACATAATAAAAACCCATTTCCTGCACTGAGGCTTTGAAGAGTTGAGCTGAAGGTATTCTCACCTTTTGGTCAGAATGCCCCCAAGGTAGGGCTATGCCCACGCCTTGGGTTCAGTCAACATGACTTAAAGGAGAGCCATGGCGCCTTCCCTGGCAGGGGGCCTCCCACAATCTTTTTCCTCTGGGAAGTTGGCCTGATAGGATGTGTGTCTGCAGCTGCTGGTGCCCATCTTACTACCATGAAGGGGGTTGGAGAGTGAAGTCAACACAGTGGGGAGAAGATCAGAGAGAAGGAGTAAGACTGAGTTCTGAGGATATCATGTGAGCATCTGGATCTATGCCTGAATCCCTAGACCCTTCATCCACATAACTCAATACGTTTCTCTTTTTAAGAAGGAGAGTGTACTATTACATATACATATATTGGTATATTACATATGTATATACAACACATAATGTATATATTACTATATTAGAACTGTTATGATACTACCTAATAAAGAGGGAATATGCTAATTAACCCTCACACCATCACAAAGATGGCGGTGCCCACAGCCAATAAGGAGGGAATATGCTAATTGACTGCCATGCCCTCAAAGATGGTGGCGCCCACAGCCACAAGATGGCTGCGCCCAGTCCCCTCAGCTGTACGCCTGCCTCCAGAGTCCCCCAGTCCCCTCAGCCCTGCAGCTGCCCAAGGCCAGCCTGAGGTGCAGGCAAACCTCGGATGGCAGCTGCCCAGCCACCCAGGGCTGCCCGAGGCTCAAGTAACCAGGGCCGGCCGAGGCTTGCGCTGCCAGCCATGGCAGCAGCAGAGGTGTGATGGGGGCGTCGCCTTCCTCTGATCACCGGGCCGCCTCCCACCCCTGAGGGCTCCCGGACTGTGAGGGGGGGGCAGGCCGGGCTGAGGGACACCCCCTCCAGTGCATGAATTTTCACACACCAGGCCTCTAGTTATATTATGTTTATGGTACATGTGTATGCATGCATGTTTAAATGTCTTGTATTTATATACAAATATACATACATACAATCTACACTAATAAAAGAGAAACATGGTAATTAGCGTACGACCGCTACTGTTTTCATTGGCTAGTCAGTGAGTATATGCAAATTAACTGACAACCAAGATGGCGGCCGGCAGCCATTCACTGAAGCGAGCAGGGAGGCTTGCTTGCTCCAGTGACTGCGGACTCCAATGTTCCCCGCCTAACTTGCCGGCCTCTCAGCTGCAACTCTAAGCAACTATGTACTATGTTGCAAATAAGAAGCTAAACAAAACCCCAGAAACCAGAGGGACTGAAAGCCAGCCGGACCGCAACATTGTATCGATGTTTTCAGCAGCGAGGCCTCAGAGCTAAAGCTGGCCCAGAATAAAAAAAGAAAAGAAAACAAGGAGTGGTTGGAAGCTTCAGTCACTCGCCAGCTGGAAAACAGCCCTCAGCCCCTCACCCAGACTGGCCAGGCGCCCAAGTGGGGACCCTCACCCTGATCCAGGACACCCTTCAGGGCAAACCAGCCAGCTCCCACCCATGCACCAGGCCTCTATTCTATATAGTAAAAGGGTAATATGCCTCCCGGCACCAGGATCAGCGTGACAGGGGGCAGCACCCAAACCCCCTGATCAGCCCTGCTCTGTGCCTGATAGTGGGGAGCTCACCAATCCCCTGATCACCCTGAGGCTCTGTGTGTGACAGGGGGCGGGGCCACAACCTCCCTATCCTCCCTGCTCTGTTCATGACAGGGGAAGGCACCCCAACCCCCTGATCAACCCTGCCCTGTGCCTGATAGCGGGGAGCTCCCCAATCCCCTGATAGCCCTGTGGCTCTGTGTTTGACAGGGTGCAGCGCCCTAACCCCCTGATTGGCCCTTCTCTGTGTGTGACAGGGTGCGGCGCCCCAACATCCCCCCCCCCCACCCACGGGCCCTGCTCTGTGTGTGACAGGGTAGAGCCATAACCTCTCCATCGGCCCTGCCCCGAGTGTGACAGTGGCGGCACCCCAACCCCCTGATCGGCCCTGCTCTGTGTGTGATAGAGGGTGGCGTCCCAACCCCCCTCCACGGGCCTTGCTCTGTGTGTGACAGGGTAGAGCCATAACCTCCCCATTGGCCCTGCCCTGAGTGTGACAGGGTGCAGCGCCCCAACCCCCGATCCGCCCTGTGTGTGTGACAGGGGGCTGTGCCCCAACTCCCCTATCGGCCCTACTCTGTGAGTGACAGGGGGGAGCTCCTCAACCCCCTGATCGGCCCTGCTCTGTGCGTGACAGGGGGTGGCGCCACAACCTCCCCATCAACCCTGCCTTGAGTGTGACAGGGGGCGGTGCCCCAACCCCCCAATCGGCCCTACCCTGAGCGTGACTGAGGGTGGCATCACAACCTCGGGATCCACCCTGCTCTGTGCACGATGGGGAGGTGCCCCAACTCCCCAATCAGCCCTGCTCTGAGCCTGACCAGGGGCTGCACTTAGGGATTGGGCCTGCACTCTGCCACCAGGAGCAGGCCTAAGCCAGCAGGTCGTTATCTCCCGAGGGGTCCCAGACTGCAAAAGGGCACAGGCTGGGCTGCCCCCCGCCTCTGAGTGCACAAATTTTTGTGCACCGGGCCTCTAGTATAATTATAAAATTAACTGTGAGGTTTAAAAGAGAACAAATAGAAATTTCCTAAGGCTGTTTTAACTAGCCACTAGGGTAGTGTTAGCTCGGAATTTTCATGAAGCTAAAGCAAACAGGCCTTTGAGTGATTATGCAAATGTCTGTGGTACAAGTGTCAATAATTTTCTGGTTACAGTTCTGGACTTTATTCTAAAGTTTTTTCATGTAGAGTTGGACCCAGTTTTACAGTCATTATAGAGCAGCTGTTCTCAACCTGTGGGTCGCGACCGCTTTGGGGGTCAAAAGACCCTTTTACAGGGGTCGCCTAAATACATCCTGCATATTGGATATTTACATTATGATTCATAACAGTAGCAAAATTACAGTTATGAAGTAGCAACGAAAATAATTTTGTGGTTGGGGGTCACCACAACATGAGGAACTGTATTAAAGGGTCACGGCATTAGGAAGGTTGAGAACCACTGTTATAGAGCAACTTAAAGCAAAACATATAAAGTCTGGCCCAGAAGATCAGCAATACAGATTTTCAGTTTAAGATATCTGGTAAACTTTAACTTGTTCATGACAAAGAATATGATTTGGAAGCTTACTCTTCTTGTTGATCTCAGGAAAATTAAAGTTGGCTTGATAGTCTGAGCTTGTCATCACTTTCCAATATTCTGTGTTCCAGGTACAGAGCCTGTCTGCGGCAGCAGTGGTGGCCTCCCAACCACATTCTCCCCCTCCTCTCACCTGTGAACAGCCCATGACATTTTTAAATGGTTGAAGAAAGATCAAAAGAAAAATAACACTTCATGAGTAGTACATGAAATTCAAAATTCAGTGTCCATAAATAAACAGCCACATTCATTCATTTACACATTATCTCTGGCTGCCTTTGTACCACATGGCAGAGTTGAGTAGTTGTGACAGAGAACAAATGGCCTGCAAAGCCTACGATATTTACTGTCTAGGTCTTTATTGAAAAAGTTTGCTGACCTCTGCAAAGAGAATGGAAAGTCAGCCCGACCAGCTGGCTCAGTGATTGAGCTTCTACCTATGAACCAGGAGGTCACAGTTTGATTCCTGGGTTGTGGGCTCGATCCCCAATAGGGGGCATGCAGGAGGCAGGCAATCAATGATTCTCTCTCATCATTGATCTTTCTATCTCTCTCTCCCTCTCCCTTCCTCTCTGAAATCAATTAAAAAAAATTTTTTTTTTAAAAAGAGAGAATGGAAAGTCAATCTCTTTCCCACCATATTTGTAGCTGGGGGATAACCATGTGGCCCAGTTCTGACCAATGAGATGTCAAGGAAAGTTTGCAAGAGGGATTCTGGGAAAAATAGTGTGGTTCTTAACAAAGTAAAAGAAGAAAATAGACTTCTTTCTTCTTTGTGCCTTAAATACAGATGTGACATTCAGAGCTCTGGGGACATTTTCTGTCACTGTGACGAAATAAGCATGTGGTCACCAGCATTTCTATCTGATATATTGCTTCATTGGTCAAAGAGCTAATGCTTTCTTGAATTTCTGGATTTAATTTGAAGAAGTCTATCGTTTTTTTAAAACGAGTCTGCATAATGGTCCCTGAGGAAAGAATAATTTGGAGAGATGCTTCCCAAGGGAAACATTCTGTTTCTTTAGGAATTTGATTGTGGTCACGTAAACCCAGACTCCAATTGAGGGGAGTTCAACTTCAACCCAAGGTCAATCTGCCAAGGTATTTGGAGTAGGAAGGACATAAAAACATTTAAGAAGCAGCCTTCCAACATTAAATGTGCTCATTTAACTGTGGCAAAGAGGTAAGAGCATCAGTGATGACTTATTCCTACTATGCAGTGAATTTTTGTCTAGGAGAGATAAGTTTATACTCAGCTGAAATTTGATTTTCTTATGTTCTATTTAAGTATATACTCAGCTGATTTTCTTATGTTCTATTCCCATTTTTATTACATTTTGTGACAATGTAGATCATGAAATCTCTAACACATCTATTTCACCTATGGTCCTTTTGGGAACAAAGTATAAATCAATAAGTGACCTTTAAGTATACATATTTTTCAACAGATAAGAACAAAACAAAATAAAAACTTTGAGTAAATGCTATAAAAAGAGGAGGGTATTTTTTTTCATTTCAGACATGTTAAGTATATCTTGGGTTTCAAAAGTCCTAGGGTCTAAGCAATCTTTTATTAAAAACATTTTTGTCCTAGCTGGTTTTGCTCAGTGGATAGAGCATCAGCCTGTGGACTGAAGGGTCCTGGGTTTGATTCCGGTCAAGGTCACATGCCTGAGTTGTGGGCTCAATCCCCAGTAAGGGGCGTGTAGGAGGCAGCGATCAATGACTCACTCTCATCATTGATGTTTCTATCTCCCTCTCCCTCTCCCTTCCTCTCTGAAATCAATAAAAAAAATTAAAAATTTTTTTTAACTCCATTATAGGAGAAAATAATTTCTCATTATAGAGAGAAAAACTGAAGCCCAGAAAAGATGGTCACAGTCACTGAATAGCACTCTCCACAGGACCCTGTCCCTCAGAATATTCACTGCCGTTAGTGCAAGGCCACTGGGACAAAGTAATGCGTCACCAGGAACTCCTGACAGAATCTCACTGAAACGTGTGGAAACCTTACCTTCCAGAGCCATAAGCCTGTCTGTCATTCACACTGAACTCCCAGTACCTGGAAAATTGCATAGCATCATGGGATATGTAATTACATATATAAAACAGCGTGTGCATAACTGTGTCATTTCAGAGCATTATAAGGAAATTATTTATTTCCCTAAAATTATTTTAAAAGCTGCTCTCTGGGACATAAAAAAGAAAGCTCCCTTGCCATTCTTCTCAGAGGTGGAGAGAGCGGCTAGCTCTGCCTTCACACCCAGGGTGGCCACCCGGCCCAGTGTGCATGGGACCGAGGGGAATCCCAGGATGGAGCTTTCACTGCTAAAATCAGGCAAGTCCCAGGCAAACCATGAAAGGTCACCACATCCTGACTGCTCTGCCTGGTTCCATTCCCTGCATGGCTCCTACCAGACCCACAGGCAAGGATGCCCCTCTCCACACAGCCAGAGCTCTGGGCTGCTGCTGCTCTTGGGACACTTGCCTCCCTGCCTCCGATGAGATACTTTTCTGATTATGGGCCCCCGGAGGGCAGCACACAGGTCCCACACCTTGGTTCTTTTCACCCAGTGCTTGATCACATTCATCCGCTTGATGGGAAGGCATTCTGAAGCACTGGGCCCCGAGTGTCCTCCTCCACCCTGTATCCTGAATGCTTGCATTTATGGGCAGAAACACACCTTGCAGCCGGGCCGCCGCCCCTCCACAAAAACCTTAGAATCGCTGGGAAATGCAGGAAATTCCAATTGAGCCTCGTAACCACAAATAAAGCTGGAAACAATTCTTCAGTGGATTTTTGCCAAACAGCCCCGATGGAGAAATAACCCTGATGGAACTCGGTGAATTCGCAGGAAACACATTATATAACCCAGACAGAGGCTCTAACTGAAGTCACTGCATGCCTGGTTCACAAACACCAGCAGCCAGAGCACAGAGAAATCACAGGCAGGATGGAAAAGGAATGTCTCCTTTGAAATAAGGGCCCTGGGGCAGTTTCTAAGCCTATAGAGATGTGGAAAGGGAAATAACTTCTGCAACCAAGCAGGCCGAAAGGATGTGGTAACAGCTTCAGAGCCATTCTAGAGTTCAAGAGCAACGGTTCCTTATGAATAGCGTTTTCTCTGGCCACAGATGACCATTGGGGCACGCTGCTTTCAGAAGCTCTGTCATCTAACATCTAAGCTCAGCAACTGTAGCCCTATCATCCGGATGGTTTGGTTCACGGGACTCTCAACAGTAACAGTGGAAATGTATAGTTCTAAAGGTCATGTTTCCTGTGCTGATTTGAACAAACACGACTGTACTATGCTGTTTCTGATTTGAACAAACACAGCTTTACTATTCTGTTTTTACTTGACTTTGGACCAGTTGCTATAATATCATCTGTCAACTTGGCAGAGTATCAGGGGATGGGGGCGCTTTCAGGGTCTCCCATTAGATTTTCAAATGTGTGTCTAGACCAGGGGTGGGCAAACTTTTTGACTCGAGGGCCACAATGGGTTCTTAAAATGGACCGGAGGGCCGGAACAAAAGCATGGATGGAATGTTTGTGTGAACTAATATAAATTCAAAGTAAACATCATTACATAAAAGGGTACGGTCTTTTTTTTTTTTTTTTTCAGTTTTATTCATTTCAAACGGGCCGGATCCGGCCCGTGGGCCGTAGTTTGCCCACGGCTGGTCTAGACAGAGATTGATAACAGTAACCAGTGTTACCCACAGCAGCCTTTTCAGAAAGTGTGAGCTTCTGCAGGACTCACTCCTTCAGATTACCAGATTACCAGAAAAAGGCCAACAAGGGGACAGCCCTTCCTCCAGGGGGCGCCATCTCTGAGACAACCTCACACAGGCAGCATCGGGTGGGCTCCTGTCCTATCACTGAAATGAAGGTCCTCGGGACAAGGACACACCATGGAATGGAATGTGAGAGGTCCTTTAACATGTACCGCTGTCCTCAGGGTTGCCTCGGCGAAGTTCTTATCCCCTCTGAGGCCCAGTTTCCTATGGGATAAAAATAGTACCAATCTCATAGGGCTAATTTAAGAGGTACATGTCATAAAGTATTTAGCTCTGTGTCTGGCACATTGTAGGAGGCCAATAAATATTGAGTGTTGTTTTTATATGGTAACGTTTTAATTAGCATATGTTGCAGTATTAACAAAATACTGGGGAAAATTAAAGTCAAACAGCATTTTACACAATAATAAAACAGCATGTTCTTTACCCAATAAGAAGATACCTGAAAAGAGTATTAAAAACACTTATTTTGACAAAGAATACTAGAAATACCAACATTCTCAAAAAAAATCAAGGGCTAACCTTTATTGTACAAAGTGCTGGCATCGAAAGGAGGCAACCTCACTTTTGACACATTTTAAAAAGAAATTTAGGTCTTAGCAGCTTCCATTATTTTGGCAAGTATATGACTGACTCGATTTTATAAAACAGCTTTATTGAGGTATAATTCACAGACCACAAAATTCACCCATTTGAAGTGCCAAGCTTAGAGGTTTTTAGTGTATATATTTGCAGAGTTGTATAACCATCACTGCAATCTCATTTTAGAGCATTTTCATCACCCACTGGCAGTGCTTCACCAAATTCGTAATCTATACACGTTTGGACCAGTTTTTTGAAGATTTCGGATTCTGAGAGGTTTCACTCTCCTCCGACCCCATGAGACCACAGCAGTTTCCGGGCTTGTTTTCTTTTTACTGTCCCCTGTTCTGGCTTCACCCTACACACCTGCAGTTTTCGGTTACCCTGCCCATGCTTTGTATACTGTCCTTTATCCCATCATAAGAATTAGAAGACAGACTCTTCAGTATGAGAATTTACAATGCTCACAATTTCAATGTCGTTTCCTTGACAACATTCACCCATAAGTCCAAGGTAATTAAGCCTTACCAAGGTGTGTAAAAGTTAAACCATTCCATCCAGGTTAAACACCACACCCACACATTTATAACTCGGGCACAAAACACATTTATTGGTCAAAACTTTACAAACCAAGAGCTTGTGAAAAGCACACAGCAACACATAAAAATATAGAAAATATAAAAATTCACCACCTTGTATAAAGATTTTAACAAGTAATAAACCATTACTTCATAGTTTTGAAAGATATAAAGGAAGAATCCTTGTAGATCAATTTCTCCTCTCTTTATTTGGAGAATTAAATTACTTTTGAAAAACACCAGGTCTAAAGGTCATTGTGATGCTGGACAAATTGCAGTAGCAATTTATGTTTTATATACACCAAGAGAGCAAGGCATTCATTTGGACTCACTGCATGTCTTGCAGGAAAAATCATCGAGATAAATCTACGTCTCTAACTCGTTGTCATTACAATGACAGGAAGAAAGTCAGCAGAGACCACAGAGATAGAACCAGAAGGGACCTTGACCCTTCACTCCTCACTTGATTTACACAGGAAAGAACTGAGCCCCGCTCACCCAGTTAGCGGAGGACCAGAGGCCAAACGACTATTTGAAATAGAAGCCTGGAGAGCAGAAAAGTGGGAATTAGATTCTCTGGTTGTCTAAACCCACCCCCACCCTGGAGGGTTTAGAATCCAACCAGGAAGTCCTAGGCTCTAAGTTAGCCTAGAAGTAAAGTTGGGGAAAATTATGCAGCCCTGGGAATACAAGGGAGGGAAGTCAGATTTATCTTTGTTCTCCAGAGAGCCTAGGATCATTCTCAACCAGAATCTACGAGCTATAAAAATAAATAAATAAATAAATAAATAAATAAACGCCACTGTGGCAACCCAGCCGGATGAGACTGGAACCAGGATGGACGCGGGGTGGTCATGTGGTGACAGAGACTCTCCGTCCACCTGTGTGAATGACAAGGTTGCTTGTCCTGTGCAGGGTCTGTCACCATCCTGAGCACAGGCACCTCGCCTTCCCCGGCTGCTTCAATACGAAAGGGCTCTGGTGGCTAAGCCTGAGGGTGAAAACTTGGACGTGGCCCAGACACATCACCAAAATAGCTCTTGCAAAAGGGAAAAGTCAACACTGCGGTGGACTGGTCTCAAAAGAAGAAAAATGTTCTCAGTCCCGGTAAGGCAGCGCTTGCTTGGGAGCTGTTAAATCCCTTGCTTTAAGTGTATTTTTAATCACATTCAACTTTTTGGAAACATCTGTTTTATAGGGGCATCCCTGGGTTTATTAACCAACAACCATGGAATAGCGGCACCTCCAGCTCAATCTAGAGCAGGGCGATAGGAACATGGAGTCGGCTCCAATCCGCATTCAACTTCACTGGGTTCAACTGCTGCATCTAGACAGGCTGTGAAGTCCCTTCTGGCTCTAAAACTTGGTCTCTGTGACATGATCCATTGAAGTGCCAGGTTAGGGGCCCAGCATCCTTTCAGAGACTGCTCGGAGTCCAGATCTACATCAGAGAAGGCAGACTGTGCTGTGGGGGTTAACTATGGATTGGGGTACACTTGCACCTCCTCATTTAAGATAGTAAGGCACTAAGCTGAAAGTGTCTGGGGAGGATTACTCTCAAAAATCAAAATATAGCCCTAGCTGGTTTGGCTCAGTGGATAGAGCGTCGGCCTGTGGAATGAAGGGTCCTGGCTTCGATTCCGGTCAAGGGCACTTGCCTGGGTTGTGGGCTTGATCCCCAGTAGGGGGCGTGCAGGAGGCAGCAGATCAATGATTCTCTCTCATCATTGATGTTTCTATCTCTCTCTCCCTCTTCCTTCCTCTCTGAAATCAATAAAAACAAACAAACAAAATATAAGGTATTAGAGAAAACCTTTTGATTTAATACGAAGATCTACTTCCTAAAGAAACTAGAGCCATGAGCTGGTTATTTCGAAGTTGCCTTGTTGTTCTTTTTTAAAAAGATATACATATTAACTAATGTCACCCCAATAAATTTAACTTAAAAATAAAATAAA
This sequence comes from Myotis yumanensis, assembly GCF_028538775.1. Classification (NCBI taxonomy): domain Eukaryota; kingdom Metazoa; phylum Chordata; class Mammalia; order Chiroptera; family Vespertilionidae; genus Myotis; species Myotis yumanensis. The sequence goes on along the minus strand of NW_027223759.1, from coordinate 24,888,955 downwards.
AAGAGATACAAATTTTACCTGGAGGACCTCTCCCAGCACCACCAATAGATATTTAATCACTTAGTATGAAAAATGCATGAGAAGGATGACAACTAGCAATCCTGGGCCATTTGGGGGAAAACGCAATCAGCAAATCCCATCCACATTGTCTCTTGTCTGAGGAAGAGAAGACGAACCCCAACCTGTTTACATGTCTACCCCAGACTTTAGTAGCTGGCACCACTGAGGTAGTGTGGGAGAGACGTCACAATCCAGAAGTGTGAGCATCACGTCCCAGTGCCACCCCTTGTGCTTCCCATGACAGAAATGTGCCTCCTACCAACGGGGGGGGGGGTTTACTTTCAAACCTTTGCGTACGATAAAGGCCCACCCATCATCCCCGAAGTATGTACACTTTGACATTTTCATAGTCGTGGAAAAGGGTTTACATACAGTGTCCCTTACCCTGGCTCCTCTTGGGCCAGAGCAAACCTGGCTGGCCTTCATCACACTGAGGCTACAGCCTTCCATGGACTTAGCCGGACACAGACCCCTTCAATACTCCTGGCGGCCAGACAAAGGAAATGACAGCCTGCACCCAGTGTGTGAGGGAAACAGGAAGAAGAGCCGTCCAAATCAAACAGCATAAATGCACATTTTCTCAAGGCAGCTCGCCCAGTTTCTCTTCCAGTGTCCTAGATTATTGCTGTTGCTGTTAATTGTTTTGCTTTGCTGCTTAAATTTTAGGTGCAAGTGTGTAATAGACAAAAGCCTTGAAAATACTAGTAGAGATCTCCATCAAACCACACTAGTGAATACAATAGATGACCCACATGTGTGTCGCAGCAAAGATTCATATAAAAATTTCCCTTGAAATTGGTAGGGCTCTATGGAACTCACCACTGTGCTTTGCGTTTATGAAAGGAACTCTGGCCTGGCAGGATTAAGACCTCTGGAGACCCTAAGAAAGGAAGAGATACATTCCCTAATATGTACCTATTGTTACCAGGTTTTAGGGATGCCGAAAGTGAAGTTGCTGATGTCTAGATATTTTAACTGGCAAAATTCTAGATAAAGTCATCAGAGCAGAACTTTTCTCACTCCTCAGTGCCTCTGTGTTAATGCACATGAGCTGCAACTGCTTACCAGACAATCAGCTGAAGTTGGGTGGTCAGTGTGGCCCTCTGCCTCCCAAGTGTGAGATTAAAATTCATAACTTTGTGAAACTGCAAAAGACTATGAGCATTTAATAAACTTCTCCAAAGAGAGGATATTCATATGTTTTGTAGTAACTTAAAGACCTTTTTTTAAAAAAAATATATTTTATTGATTTTTCACAGAGAGGAAAAGAGAGGGATAGAGAGTTAGAAACATCGATCAGCTGCCTCCTGTATACCTCCCACCGGGGACGTGTCCACAACCAAGGTACATGCCCTTGGCCAGAATCGAACCCAGGACCCCTCAGTCTGCAGGCCGACGCTCCATCCACTGAGCCAAACCGGTTAGGGCTTAAAGACCTTTTGATCGATGTTTCTCTCCCGACTTCTCCCTTCCATTCTCTCTAAAAAATCAAATTTAAAAATATTTTTTTAAAATATCTTGCCCTAGCTGGTTTGGCTCAGTGGATAGAGTGTCAGAACTGTGGACTGAAGGGTCCTAGGTTTGATTCCGGTCAAGGGCACATGACCAGGTTGCGGACTCGATCCCCAGTAGGGGGCGTGCAGGAGGCGGCCGATCATTGATACTCTCTCATCATTGATGTTTCTATCTCTCTCTCCCTTTCCCTTCCTCTCTGAAATCAATAAATATATTTAAAAATATATATATCTTAAAGGCCTTTGGTTGTGGTTACTCAGGCCTCACAGCTACATTCTGAAAGACTGAACCCTGATCAGCCAGAGTGTCATTTTATGTAAATGAGGCTCCTTTTACATTTTTTTTTTTTTTGGTTTTGAGTAATACCAAAAAGGATGTATAGTCGAATTTTCTGCGTCTAGTAAAGCAAGTGTGTCTTAATTCCTGCTTTGATAAAGAAAAAAGAAAGAAAGAAAGAAAAGAAAAGAAAAGAAAAGAAAAGAAAAGAAAAGAAAAGAAAAGGAAAGAAGGGAGGGAGGGTGGGAGGGAGGGAGGGAGGGAGGAAGGAAGGAAGGAAGGAAGGAAGGAAGGAAGGAAGGAAGAAAGAAAGAAAGAAAGAAAGAAAGAAAGAAAGAAAGAAAGGAAGGAAGGAAGGAAGGAAGGAAGAAAGAAAGAAAGAAAGAAAGAAAGAAAGAAAGAAAGAAAGAAAGAAAGAAAGAAAGAAAGAAAGGAAGAAACTGCCCCAATTTCAAGGCCATGATCAGTGGACTCCAGGATTGCTCAGTGTGAAGACAACAGGACGTTGGCCACAAAACCTTATGAAGAACAATCGAGAAGGTTTGCTTTCTCATGTGTGAATGCTTCCCTAGTCAAGGCATCACCCAGCGCACTTTCATTCTGCTGTTGCTGAACCTGGGAATCGAACCTGGGACCCTTCAGTCCACAGTTCTGACGCTCTATCCACTGAGCCAATCTGGGCTCTAGCCCAGGGACTGATGTTTTAAAAATTAGAGGCCAGAAGACATTTTACCAATGAGTTAGAACAACTTAGTAAAGTTACCCTCAAACACCTAGAGTGGAGGGAGTACAGACACAACATCTAGCAATGGAGATCTTTTGGAAACTTGACATTCTTCTTACTTCCTGAATAATTACTTCACACTTAGAGACTGATTATCAGAAACCTCCTTCTGGCTTCTCCTTCCAAGCCAGCATGCAGTACTGGCCGACGCAGGACAATCAGACGCAGCCAGTGATCTTCTGAGAGTGGGTCTTGTCTTATTATAGGTTTCATCCTACAGTAGAGCTTTCAAAATTCCTCGCCCTATGGTAAAGTTTGTCTATGTGCTCATCTACAAATACATTATTTTGAGCTGACGAAGTGTCATGAGCTGACCCAGGCACAGGGCGACATCAATGCACATGGGGACAGGTTCCGGCTCTCACAGACCTGACGCTGTCGTTCAGAGGAGACTCCTATAACCCAAGTCAACTGAGAACTGGCCACATCTCACCAGAGAGGGTGCTTTCTTTCACAGCTCCTCTTATTCAAAGAGGCCATTTGGGAAGAAAATTAAAACCATTTCTATTACATGAAAACCTTCCGCAATTTCAGTGTCCTAGAATATACAGGAAAGTGTGTCTTCCTTCTTTTTCTATAGAAAATGGACATATTTCTTAGCAGATGACAAGGATGAACATTTCGAAGCATGAATAGAAATGAGGAGACACGCTCTCATACACGTGGGTTTCCGTATGGTAGACTCATCCTACTCTGAAAACTGCATAACAATTCTGCCCCATTGTATAGAAATGTGTTGGTTGACATGACCTAACGGATCAAATGGTCTAAGTCTTAAAAGTAACATTATTCACTAAAAAATGGTCTGTTCAAGCAACAAAAGTTAATGATCTCTCCTAGCTCCGTATGGCAAATTATTTTACACACCGTCTCCTAAATGTTCCAGCTGCATGGAATAACAGCTAAAACACTTAGTGAAAACACCACCTTAAATGACTAATATTGAACCTATGGGTCTAATTATTTTTTGAAGCTGTTCATGTTTTTAGCACGTGAATAATTCTAAACCAGCGGTTCTCAACCTGTGGGTCGCGACCCCTTTGGGGGTCGAACGACCCTTTCACAGGGGTCGCCTAAGACCATCGGAAAACACATATATAATTACATATTGTTTTTGTGATTAATCACTATGCTTTATGTTCAATTTGTAATAATGAAAATACATACTGCATATCAGATATTTACATTACAATTCATAACAGTAGCAAAATTACAGTTATGAAGTAGCAGATAAAAATAATTTTATGGTTGGGGGTCACCACAACATGAGGAACTGTATTAGAGGGTCGCGGCATTAGGAAGGATGAGAACCACTGTTCTAAACAATTTCTGAACCTGTAAGATGATTTCATCTTCCTCAATGAGGAAGTTATTAATAGACTTATAGTCATCTCTAACCTTGTCCTATCATCACACACTGTATTTTTATTTAACACAGTTCTACATCAACATCTGTCACCATAAATAATACTTTCCACGTGCAAATTTAATTCCACAGTCAAGGAAAGAAATTAACGCATTTAACATATTTATTCTCCCGTCCTCCTGCGGCCTTCTAAGAGGACAGTTATCTAAAAACGAGAGTGTGGTGCTCTGGGATGCCATACTTCCCTTTGTGCTCCTCAAATAACTTCCTGAGCTCCTCCATGTAGGTCTGATGCAGCTCCTCGACCTGCTCCCGGGTTGGGTTCAGAGTCTGATGAACAGGGATTGGATGGCCAACTGCAAAAACAGAGAATACATCAGACGTAAGAAACCAAAACCACTCCACCCCAGACCACTGCCTCAATGAACAGCCCTGGAGAGATCTTCCAATCAGAACCCATCAGCCCCAGGAGCTCCAAGCCCTCTCTCATTTTACTGGCTGCCCACAGTGGTCACCCCATCCCATTCAACAACAATTAAAGAACTTCCCTTCCCGGCAGACACTGGATTGTCAGTCCCCTGGTGGTTCAGACTTTGAGTCAAGTGAGCCACTGTGCTGCCCGCAGCTGTGAGGGAAGAGGCCACAGCTGCAGGGGTACGTCACCGGCATTCCTCCTCTGGTACAGCTGACAGCCAGACCACAGTCCCCTATTGTGAGTGACTGTGAACTCTTGAATCCTGAGGCATCAACCCTCTCCCCTGACTCTGTTTAATGTCATCCTAAAAAATTCAAAGAACATATATCTTCGCAGCTAAATATCTGTACTAAAAAACATACATAATCATAAGGATTCCACTGTTTGTAATAGTGGAGGGGAAAAAACAACCAAAAGTCTCAACAGAAAAATTATTAAATAAACCATAGAACATTCATCCAATGGAATCCAAGGCAGCAACTTTTTCAAATAAAATAATATTTTTGTAACTATGCATGATGACAAATGTTAACGAGGTTTATTGGGGAGATCATTTTGCAATATATATAAATATCAAGTCAGTACATTGTACACCTAAAACTACTAGAATTTCAATTATACTTCAATTTAAAAAATAAAATAATAAATATGTATGTACAAATAGAGATGTCTAAAATGTAATAATGAGTGGGGGGAAAGCAAAAAATATATGATCCCATTTATGAAAAAAATTTATATTTCTAGGTGCATTATAAACGTTTTATGTATTTAAAAAGTCTGGAAAGAGAGACTGATAACCTAAGGAAGGAGAGATGAAGGAACTTTTATTTTATCTGTACTGTGTAAATTTTCTACATTTGTGTTTTACCTATGTAATTAAAGACGAACTAATTAATTTTTTAAAAAACCTGGAAACTACTATATGTATTTTAAAAGCCATTTATATAATAAATAACTTTTATCTCACCTGTCTCAGGCTTTAGAAAATATGGATAGGTACACATGGCTTTCGCTCTCCTGGGTCCTTTCTGCAACTCACTGCGCCCTCTGCTGGTCTGATGCTGCTACTGATGCCAAGAGTTTAAAATGTGCAGGATGTTCTATGACCAGCTTGGGCAGCAAACTGCTTATTCCCTTTGATTAGCTTGGGCTTTCGGCAAGAGAATAGAACTCAAAGAGAAGGGTATTTCCTTTGGCCTATCCTGAGTCACCCCATGACGCATATACGCGTTAATATTCTCAAACTGCTAACTTTTAAACCAGATATAGCCTCAAGAAGCTCATGTACAGTTTTCTTTGATAGTTTTGATGTCAAATTTCTATAAAGTAGACATCAGTCCTTTGTAATTCAACACGGAGAACTAGAAATATAACCGTCACGCTGTGAGTTGTGGCTGGGAATATGCACTGCGGTTAATGTGATCTTGGGCGAAGTGGGAGCTGGCGAGGCATAGAAAGCACTGGGCTGGACCAGGCCTGTTGCTAGCTCACCAGCAAGCACACTGAGCGAACAGGCAACTTCCGCCCTGGCCTTGATTTTCACATGCATGGATATGAGTAGATTAGGAAAAATCTGAGCTTCCTTTGAGCTCTGAACTTTGTTGTTGTTTGGGGGAGGGTGGGGGGGGGGGGACCTACATGTCAATCTCCCAGGGAATTCCTGATTTTATAGAAAAAGCTTCTGTTTTCTTAGTGAAATTATCCCACGGACAGAGGTCAAGTACAACTAAGTATTGAGGATGGGAGTGGGGGACACATAAAGAGACACAGCCGCCTAAGGAGATGAGGTGTATTGTTCCCAGCTTGCTGTAATTAGGACTTGTGGATTCTGAAGTTGAGTCTTCTTTTCTGTGCGCTATCTCACAGTTAACTTCAATTCTGTCCTTTTCTTATTAGTGGTTTTAGTATATTTCAGAGAGTTGTTCCAGCAAGGCCAAACATGACCACTGTATTAAATTTATCGTCATAAGACCTTTCCCTTTAAAGCGTGAGACAGACATAGTCATACTCGCCTCCTCCTTTTTATATGTAGAGAAACAGCTGCTGAAAGTTCTTCAACTACACACAGAAAGGAAATAACTTAAAGCCAGTATTCCTGACCCTCATTACAAAACTGACCCAAAATTGGATCAGAATAAGAAATCTTTCTCAATTATTTTTTAGGGATAAAAACAGAGATAACAAACAAAAATATGCAAATCTGAGAAGGGTCCCCTGATCAGAATTCTCTCTCTCCTCAAAAAAGGAGAGGTTTACCACTAAGGAGGAGAAATAGATGTAAAGCTAAGTGAGTGGCAAACTGCTGCATAATTCTCTTTTTATGACACAATGGAAAAAACAGCTGCATCAGACTGCTCTTGGAAAGAGAACTCGTTGCCCTGGAAAAAAATCACCCAACATCTACTTGTGGCAGAGTCAGGAATCAGCACTTGTTTATGTTTCAGTGCTTTTTATAGCTGGCATGCTCGCCTGTTCCGTGTTCCAAGTCCACCCAACAATTCGAGGTCACTTATGCATCTGTTGCTGCCACAGCAGCCTCACTCTAACGTCTATGGTGCTGTGTTGTATTTATAAAGATGAAGAACGAGCAGCTTCATGAGCCAGTGTATATACGGCTCGAGAAAAATTAGGAAATGGGCATTATTTTCTTCTCATTGAGGCAAAGAGATTTTTCACAATAAGAAATCTCTGTTCTGCCCTAGTCGGTTTGGCTCAGTGGATAGAGCGTCAGCCTGCAGACTGAAGGATCCCAGGTTCGATTCTGGCCCAGGGCACATGCCCGGTGCAGGGCGTGCAGGAGGCAGCCGAACATTCTCTCTCATCATTGATGTTTCTATCTCTCTCTTCCTCTCCCTGCCTCACTGAAATAAAAAAGAAGAAATATATTAAAATAAAAAAATAAAAATAAATCTCTGTTCTGCTTTTCTGTGATTATGAAAACTCCATAGAGTTTCTCTCCCTAAGGGTCTCACACAGGAATCCCTCTCTCTAGAAGCTTCATAGCTGCACACTAGAGAAAGGACTGGTGGGAGCTGCGTGGCAGAGCAGGGTTGTGCAGAGTCCAGACGTGGGTGCCAGATGAAACTTGGGTTCATGTCCAACCTCTGGCTTATGGTGAGGCTCAAAAGATGCTCAATGTAAGAGTGTGTACACATGTACACATACACACACCACACACTCATGAACATTTATTGAGCACCTTATACATCATACTAGGCACAATACTGGTCCCCTTAACATGATCTCTTTTAATCTCTACAATTAATATTTCAATTAAAGGTTCCCCTTCCTTTCCTTCTAGTTCAGAGAATCCCTTAGTGTGCTTTCCCCCCATCAGAATATAAAAATGACTTGAAACATAATAGGCTACTGCTGTCCTCATGTTGTTTCAAACCTGTTTTATTTAAAGTACATCCCTTCCCTATCTTTTTCCCCCTACCTGTTTTTATTTTAAAATATTTCAATCCTAGAAAAAATGCAAAATCACTTGCACACTCTTCCTCTAGGCTCACCAATTTTGAACTTTTTGCAAACACACGTATATGAATCTTATATATGTATATATATATGAGTATTATTTTTATTTTTGTAGGACCATTTGAAAGTTGTAGACAATAAGTACTCAATCATGTTAATCAACCCTGTATATTTCAGCATGTAAGAACAAAAACACTGTCCCACATAACAGCACCATTATCATACCCAAGGAATTAAACCTCTGCACAATATTATTTTGTACTTAATCCACATTCGAACTTGAGCAACTGTCTCAATAATACCCTTTATCCCTGTTCCCCCAATCCACAACAGCCGGTGTGTCTCTCTGAGTACTCACTCTCTCCTTTCTGTCTTCCACAACATTGATACTTTTTAAGAGTCCAGACCAGCTGTTTTGTACAATGTCCCACAATCCGGATTTGTCTCATTACATCCTCATTATTTGATTCCGATTAACATTAACAGGAAAATTGAAACACATTTGCTAGCTCCCAACAATCTAGTCAGGAAGCTTCTGCTCTGCATCAACCCACACTCCCCTAGCACCTGAGGGTACTGGTGCCTCCCCAGAGATTACGTCACCTACTCCCCAGGAACCGTTAGAGAAGACAGACCATTCTAATCATCTCCTCTTTGGAGGTGTAAACTCTGAGGCTCGGAGAAGATAAATGAAACATTCTAAGTTTCTCCGAGTCAGACCTCAAGCCCACACCACCTCCTCGCACATCTGGCTAATGCATAATAACCAGCTTCGCGACGTCAGTATTGATTGTGCGTGTGGCCGGTGCCGAGCGTTAGCCACGGCCATCGTGGTGCGCCTGCAGATAAAAAGGGCCAATGGCTTAATGGCACGGTTGTTTTCAATGCTGCCGTAAGGATCAAATGAAACAAGTGTTTCTAGGACACCCACATCAGAAGACAGGCTGAGGAGTTAACAGGAAGTCCGTGGAAGTCTAGCAAAGATGGTCCTAGATCCCTTTCTGTGCTGCACACAAACACTGATGGGAAGCCTGTAAGGGTATCCATAATGCAAATAATCTAACACTGGGACTTTATGGTAAATTACAACTAATTAATATAGAAAAAGAAGTGAAAAAGAAAAATATATAAACAACAAAATTGCTATAACTGCATTTATCAATAATCACTTTAAATGTAAATGGATTATATGCTCTAATCAAAAGACAAAGGGTGGCTGAATGGAAAAGAAAGCAAGACCCATGCATACACTGCCTACAAAAGATCTACTTCAGATTGAAAGAGACACATAGACTGAAAGTAAAGGGATGGAAATGAGGAAAAAAAAACTGGGGTAGCAATCCTATATAATAAAGCAGTTATATGCAAATTGACCCTCACTCCCTCACAAGATGGCTGCCTACAACCAGGCCGGCAGGGGGGTTAGTGAGGGATGACCGAACAACTGAACAAGCAGGCTGCCTGGGGCGACCAGGCAGGCAGGGGTATTAGTGAGGGATGACCAAATGACTGAACAAGCAGGCTGCGTGGGGTGACCAGGTTGGCAGGGAGGTTAGTGAGGGACAACCAAATGACTGAACAAGCAGGCTGTGTAGGCGGCCAGGCCAGCAGGGGGGGAGGGGGACAGTTGGGGGCAACCAGGCCAGCAGGGGGGACAGTTGGGGGTGACCAGGCTGGCAGAGGGGACAGTTAGAGGCAACCAGGCCAGCAGAGGGGGGCAGTTGGGGGCAACCAGCCTGGTGGGGGAGGAGTTGGGGGCGATTAGGCTGGCAGGGGGGACAGTTGGGGGTGACCAGGCTGGCAGGGGGGGCAGTTAGAGGCGACCAGGCTGGTGGGGGGGGGGGCCAGTTGGGGGCAACCAGGCCGGCAGGGGAGGGCAGTTGGGGGTGACAAGGCCGGCAGGGGGGGACAGTTGAGGGTGATTAGGCTGGCAGGGGAGGCAGTGGGGGGTGGTCAGGTTGGCAGGATGGGGCAGTTAGGAGCGACCAGGCAGGCAGGCAGGTGAGCGATTAGGAGCCAGTGGTTCAGGATTGTGAAAGGGACGTCTGACTGCTGGTTTAGGCCCGATCCCCGGGATTGGGCCTAAACCGGCAGTCGGACATCCCTCAAGGGGTTCCGAATTGGAGAGGGTGCAGGCTGGGCTGAGGGGACCTCCCCCTCCGTGCACGAATTTCTTGCACTGGGCCTCTAGTACTTATATAAGACAAAATAGACTTTAAAGCAAAGGCTATAACAAGAGACAAAGAAGGACATTTCATATATAATAGCAAAGAAGCAATCTAAGTGTCCATTTATAAATGACTGGATAAAAAAGATATGGTACATATTTTTTTTTAAAAATATATTTTATTGATTTTTTACAGAGAGGAAGAGAGAGGGATAGAGAGTTAGAAACATCGTTGAGAGAGAAACATCGACCAGTTGCCTCCTGCACATCCCCTACTGGGGGTGTGCCTGCAACCAACGTACATACCCTTGACCGGAATCGAACCTGGGACCCTTCAGTCCGCAGGCCGACGCTCTATCCACCGAGCCAAACCGGTTTCGGCAGATATGGTACATATTTACAATGGAACATTACTTGTCCCAAAGAAAGAAGGAAATCTTACCATTTGCAACAACATGGATGGCCCTAGAGCAGGGGTCCTCAAACTTTTTAAACAGGGGGCCAGTTCACTGTCCTTCAGATCGTTGGAGGGCCGGACTATAGTTTTAAAAAAAACTATGAACAAATGCCTATGCACACCGCACATATCTTATTTTGAAGTAAAAAAACAAAATGGGAACAAATACAATATTTGTATTTGCATGTGGCCCACGGGCTGTAGTTTGAGGACCCCTGGCCTAGAGGGTATTATGCTAAGTGAAATAAGTCAGACAGAGAAAGAGAAAGACAAATACCATCTGATTTCACTTATATGTGTAATCTAAAAAACAAAATAAACAAATAATCAAAACAGAAACAAACTCATAGATACAGAGAACAAACTGATTGTTGCCAGAAGTAACCAGGGGGATGTGAAGTACAGATAGGAAATATAGTCAATAATATTGTAATAATTATGTATGGTGCCAGGTGCATACTAGACTTATGGGGGGGCGGGTGTGATCACTTTGTAAAGTATATAAAAGTCTAACCACTATGCTGTATACCTGAAACTAATGTAATATTGAATGTCAAGTATAACTGAAAAAAAAAAATTTTTTTACTTTTATAAAACAAACAAATAAACCAAACAACCTCTAGAAAGAGAAGCCAGAGGGTCTGCAAAATAACTGGATGCTTCCTGAATCTGCCTGGAAGTCAACAAAGAAACAACCCTGGGTTTGAAGTGCATTAATCTAAAATAGAAATGAACATGGTAACTTCACTGTTTCAATATAATACAGTGTTTTATTCTCTGTTGCATCTGACTGATTCACAGCTTCACTTTTGTTTATGGAATTTCTAATAATAAAAGCATAATATGCTAATTAGACCAGACAACCTAATGACCTTCCGAATGTCATTCCAGATGTCCTTCTGGAAGCAGGGGCTGAGGCAGAGGCAGTTAGGGGTGATCAGGCAGGCAGGCAGAGGAAGTTAGGAGCAATCAGGCAAGCAGGCAGAGTGGTTAGGGGCAATCAGGCAGGCAGGCGAGTGGTTAGGGCGATCAGGCAGGCAGGCAAGTGGTTAGGGGTGATCAGGCAGGCAGGCAGAGGCGGTTAGGGGCAATCAGGCAGGCAGGAAGGGCAGCGGTTAGGAGCCAGTGGTCCTGGATTGCGAGAGGGATGTCCAACTGCCGGTTTAGGCCCGATCCTGTGGGCCTAAACCGGCAGTCGGACATCCCCTGAGGGGTCCTGGATTGTGAGAGGATGTAGGCCGGGCTCAGGGACACAACACGAATTTCATGCACCGGGCCTCTAGTTGTAAATATCTTCTCCTCAACCTGTCTTATCCTCAGCCTCTGACTGCCTGCCTGATTGCCCCTAACCCCTGTGTTATTTCAAGTCACTACACAAGTCTTTAACTACACCTCATCCGGGGATCTAGCTCACACCATCAGGCTGTTCTCAATCATCTGACTCCCACCGGACCACCACTGGATCATGGCAGCCGCGTCCCCAAAACATTCAGATTCATAGTGTGGGCTTCGAGAGATTTCAAGTAATAGTGGAAACTGAGATGCTAGTGACGAGAAATGGTCTTTCTGACATAAATGTTCAGGGGTAAACAGAAACATGTGCTGAAGGAATCTTTCCTTTTCCTGAATCTTTAAGAGAAGCCCATTGGACACAGGCATGAGTGAAAACCAGACCTGCAGTTTTCTAGTCTTGACAACGAATTTGAATTTGGTCATTTCCATTTGACCGCTGATCAATTAATTACTTGTCAGTAGAGGTGTAACCAGTCTATATCGAATGACAAAGTACTTTACTTTTTAAAAAAATGTTTACAGGGGGGAATACATGGTGATAGAAGGAGACTTGATTTGGGATGGTGAACACACAATATGATCTACAGATGACATATATTATAGAATTGTACACCTGAAACCTATATAATTTTATTAATCAATGTCACCCCAATAAATTCAATAAAAAAAAATTTAAAAAGAAGAATAAAATTTTTTAAATGTTGAAGCCAACCAGGTGATAACTATGATCATTTAACCTGAAAAAATATACTTGCTTTGAACATTCACAACTTCTTTCATGGTGCATGTGTTACACACTTAAACTTCCAGTTCCTAAAAGCATGTCTTGCCATTTTCCTTATATCCCCCCAAAATACCAACTACAGTATTTTGCACATAAAATATAAAAATGACTAATTAACAATATGCCAAAAAATGTAACCAGCTTATCCTGAAAAACACAATTGCAGACTTAAACTTATCTCAGTATTTCTATTACACTAACAGATCAACATCTTCTAACATTCCATTTGAGTTAAATATAGCATTTAAAAATGTCGTGTGACTGCATGTGAAATGCTAAGCTCTTGTAAGCTAACAGTAATAAAATCCTATTCTAATGAAACAGACGTAAAAAGAAAACATCTGTATTTGGTTAATGGGCTATCCATGGTGAGACTCTTACTTCAGTTTCCTATGAAGTATATAATTTTGGTTAATTCTGATATTAGCACCTGACTCAGCTTTCTCATTTCCAACTCTCCAGTTCCTTTTCAACCTAAAGAGCTAATTACTTTCCTCCTCCTTTATCAACATGGCCTGTTACCCTAGCCTGTTTGGCTCAGGGGATAGAGCATCGACCTGCATGTGGACTAAAGGGTCCCAGGTTTGATTCTGGCCAAGGGCACAAGCACAGGTTGCAGGCTCAATCCCCAGTGGGGAGCGTGCAGGAGGCAGCCAATCAATGATTCTCTCTCATCACTGATGTTTCTATCTCTCTCTCCCTCTTCCTTCCTCTCTGAAATTAATTAAAATATATTTTTTTAAAAAAACATGGTCTGTCATCCTCCTCCCCCACCTTCATTTCCCTAAACATGCAACTTTGAAAAAAAAATATTTTTTTTAACTTCAGAGAGGAAGGGGGAGAAAGAAAGAAAGCGATAGAAACATCAATGATGAGAGAGAATCATTGATCGGCTGCCCCCTTCACACCCCACACTGGGGATCTAGCCTGCAACTGGGCATGTTCCCTGATCAGGAATTGAACCGTGACCTGCTGGTTCATAGGGCAACACTCAACCACTGAGCCATGCTGGTCGGACTAAACATGCAACTTTAAAAAATAAAATCAGTCTATATTAGGATACACATAAATATAGCTAAGTTGCATAAAGAGAATGCATTTGCTATAGAAACTGATGCCTATGTATACTAACATGATGAAAACATCTTTTATACGGAAACTTGTATATATTAATAGATTCGATATAACTTCATCAAAGAATTGCTGTTATACTCTGCTGCTATAGAGAAATAGATTCATCCTAGAGGACTAGAAATTTTATTTCTAAAATTGGATTCTACCTGTAGTTCAAGAGCAGTGATCTTGGAAGTCATCAATTCCCACTCAAATGCAAAATATAGTCATTTTATAAATAACAGGCATACTGGATGTGAAGCTCAAATAACATCTATAGAATTGTTACTTTAAGGAGTTCTTACGCAAAGCTACTTCCCTTGGATTAGCGGCTCAATCCATAATAATAAACAATGCTCAAAGTAAGATAATGTTTTTACTTGTTTTAACAAGTGTTAGTCTTCAATGTACATACCTACAGTGTGAATAGGTTTCCGATAGGGCACTAGGCCAAAACTGTACTGAAAAACTCCTCTGGCATGGAACAGTGGCAAAGCAAACCCCATGATCTTCTGTAGTTTATCCTGCACAGTTCGAAGCAATGAGCCTTCAGGGTTGCTAACTTGTTTAAATAGTTCATTTTCACCAAAAGAAAACACAGGGACCAAATAGGCGCTGCAAATAAAAAACAAACAAAAAAGGAAAGAATAAGAAGTTTCAATGAAAAGGATGTAAAGCTGTGATAATGTCCAACTGACTTTGCAACAGATTTCTAACAATTATTTAATGTCCCCGAGTCAACCTATACTACTAACTTCATGTTCCATACTTGAAACTGACTTATAGTTGAAATTCTTTGGGAGGCACTCCAGCAGTCTAGTGACTGTGGAAATTATTCTATAGAAAATCAAGGTTCCAGGAAGATTTTCATCTATTGTTTTGGCCATGGTTCCTTTGTTCATTTGGCTGGACATCCTGTATGTTTTTTTTTGACTTTACTTTTAAAGACATTTTAGTTGGTGGGTGCCATGGCTTTGAGCTACCATTGTGGGAAGGTCAATTAGGAGGAGGACTGTCTAAGGCCTACAAAAATTACCTTACTTTCTCGTGCTCATTTAATAATGTCTTACCTTCCCTGACCCAGTCACCCGAAATGAAAAGCCACTTACCCGTGGGTCAAAGCAAGTTTCACAAATCCTTTCCGCCGGCAGATGAACAGAGTGAATTTCCCGGGATGGGCATCTAAGGATTCCTCTGCACCCCCAAGGACAATGACTGAAATGTTTCCACCTCCCTCCTTGCTCAGCACATGGGACACACTTTTCTTGGAAACTGAGACTGGCCCTTGGTGAATAAAACAAAAGGTGTAACTAATTATCCTTTTTAAAAATTGAAAACATTTTAATCACAATATTCTATGGCATCAGTGCGCATCTAATGGCTTGGATTTGGAACACTCTGTCTACCTCAACAGCTCAGAGACACCTCAGATTCCATGTTTCCAAACCCAGGGAATTCAATTATTCATCAGAATTCTTCCTTGTCCAATGTTACCTATCAAGGTGAATGGAACCATCATCTATCTAGCACTCAAGTCAGAAACCAAGTCCCATATGTAGTCCCCTCTTCTTGGCCACCATGTTGGCCATATTCATTCATTCAAAAGCATTTACCGAGCACCTGCTACAAGCAAGACACCCTGCTAGATGCTGATTATATGGTGACATTACCATATGCTGCCTTCATTAAGTATTGCTGAATCTATCAACTATTTTTCATATTAATCCCTCTTCTGTATTTCCACTGCCGCGATCACACATGTGTTAGCTGAGCCCTCATCACCTCTCCCTGATCACTGCAACAGGCCCCTTCTAACATCACAGTCTCCAGGCTCCTTGCTAATGTATCTACTGTCTGAATGATCTTTCTAACATGCACAATCCAGTCAGGACCCTCTTTTGCTCAAAATCCCTCACAAGTTCCCGTGGCTTACCTACAAGACAAAATCTAAAGTCCTGCTCATCCTATCTAATAATAGACAAACATGGTAATTAACCATACCTCTGACACACTTCCCATTGGCTAATTAGGGCGATATGCAAATTAACTGCCAACCAAGATGGCAGCCAGCAGCCAGGCAGCTGAAGCGAACAGGAGGCTTGCTTGCTCCAGTGATGGAGGAAGCCAAAGTTCCCCACCTGCCGCTGCCAGCCTCTGAGCTGCACTCTAAGAAACAATGTTGCAATTATAGAAGCTAAACAAACCCCAGAAACCTGCTTTCAGCCAGCCGGGCCTCAGAGCTGGAGCTGCAACAGTGTTTCAATTATAGAAGCCAAACAAACCCAGATACCTGCTTTCAGCAGCCGAGGTCTCAGAGCTGGAGCCGAGCCTCAGAGCAAAAGCTGGCTCTCAGCTCCAGTAACAGCCATAGAAGGTAAATAAATCCCAGAATAAAAAGAAAAAAGAAAAAAAGGAGAGGTTGGGAGCTTCAGTCACCTGCCAGCCTGAAAATGGCCCTCAGCCCCTCACCCAGACTGGCCAGGCACCCCAGTGGGGACCCCCACCCTGAAGGGGGTGTGACCAGCTGCAAACAGCCATCAGCCCCTCATCCAGGCTGGCCAGGCACCCCAGCAGGACCCCCACCCTGATCCGGGACACCCTTCAGGGCAAACCAGCCGGCCCCCACCCGTGCACCAGGCCTCTATCCTATATAGTAAAAGGGTAATATGCAAACTGACCCTAACAGCAGAAGGACTGGGAATGACTGGTCACTATGACACACACTGACCACCAGGGGGCAGACGCTTAATGCAGGAGCTGCCCTCTGGTGGTCAGGGCGCTCTCACATGGGAGGAGCTCTGCTCAGCCACAAGCCAGGCCGATGGCTGCCAGTACAGCGGTGGTGGTGGTGGGAGCCTCTCCTGCCTCCTCAGCAGCACTAAGGATGTCTGACTGTAGTTTAGGCCTGCTCCCCGCTGGCAAGTGGACATCCCCTGAGGGCTGCCGGGCTGCCAGAGGGATGTCTGATTGCCATCTTAGGCCCAATCCCCTGGGGAGTGGGCCTAAGCCAGCAGGTGGTCATCTCCTGAGGGGTCCCAGACTGCAAGAGGGCACAGGCCAGGCTGAGGGACCCCCCCTCTCCCCCGAGTGCACAAATTTTTGTTCACCGGGCCTCTAGTGGTATATAAGCCTGTTGTGATCTGCCCTCCACTACCTGCCCAGCCTTAATAGGAACCTTGAGACAGAGTGTGCTCTGGCTGACACCTGCTGGGTGCCTATTCACCAAAATGAGCCAAGAGGAAGCGTTTGGAGGCAGGACTGACAAGGACTTAAGCCACAGAAATCCCATGAGTAAGAGCAAAACAAACATCTGACAGCAAAGGATCTCTAAAACCCAATTGGTTCTTCACTACCTGAGGTCTGGTGCATGTGTCTGTCTTTGGCACCCAGAGCAGCAGCTAGTGAGGCAGGCACAGAGTATATGGGCAGCCTCGGACCCAGGCCTGTCCTGGGAAGCAGGTTCTGGGAGGGATTGACTCTCTAACTTTGCACCTCCATTGGCTACAAGTTTGGGTGTTTTTATTTTAGTTTTTTTTAAAAAAAATTTTATTGAATTTATTGGTTAATAAAATTATATGTTTTAAATGCACAATTCTGTAATACATCAGCTGTATACTGTATTGTGTGTTCACCAACCAAAGTCAAGTCTCCTTCCCTCTGGTTACCATCATACTGTTGTCTTTTTTTTCTTTTCTTCTTAATCCCTTCAATCTTTTCACCCAGCACCTGACCGCTGTTAGTCTGTTCTCTGTATCTATGAGTCTGTTGCTGTTTTGTTTGCTAGCTTATTTTTGTCATTAGATTCCACACATAAGTGAAATCATATGGTACTTGTCTTTCTATGACTGGCCTATTTCACTTAGCATAATGCTCTCCACGTCCATCCATGCTGTCCCAAAAAGTAAGACTTCCTTCTTTTTTTACAGCCGAGTAGTATTCCATTATGCAAATGTACCTTTTATTTCGTTTTTGGAATATTGTAGAGTATAGCAAAGGAAAAGGTCTCTCCAGTAAATGGCAGTGGCTGTGGGGGCACCACATGGAGAAAGACTCTATGGTTGATTATTTGTATCTGACATGCAACGGACAGGGTGCACCTGCATCTGTTGTGCCATGAATTTGCCACACCAGCTCTCAATTACTCTATTCAAACTCACATATGGCTATCCTTTGAATCAGCAACTACATACTGTAAATATCTTTCTGAGCTTTTTTGAAATTTTTAAAGTTTCCCTTTAATTTTTTTTTTATGAAACTCTAATTTGTTAGTTTATTTTGTTCATTAGATTCCACATGTGAGTAAAATCATATGGTACTTCTCTTTCTCTGACTGGCTTATTTCACTTAGCGTAATGCTCTCCAGGTCCACCCATGCTATCCCAAATGGAAATTAACAAACAAAATAGAAACAGACCCATAGATAGAGAACAGACTGACAACTGTCAAAGGGGAGGAGACAGGGATGAGAAGGAGATGTGGATCGGGTGAAAAAGGTGAAGGGATTACGGGGCGGGGGGACCCCTCATAGACACAGACAATAGTATGGTGATTACCAGAGGGAAAGGGGATGGGGGGAGGTAGAAGAAAGTAAAGGGGGGATAAATGGTGATGGAAGGAGACTTGACTTGGGTGGTAAACACTTAATACAATATACAGAAGATGTATTATAGAATTGTACACCTGAAACATATAATTTTATTAACTAATGTCACCCTAATAAATTCAATAAAAAGAAGAAAAAACCTCTAACCCAATGTCTGCCCAACTCTGAAAAGAAGGGATATTTTTCCTCTACAGTAGTTTGGGGGTTTTAGTGCACCCCCTAGAGGCCACAGGCAGTGGCAGCCTAGACTGGACAGAAAGCCCAGGGCCATATGGGAGAAGGTCCATAAACAGAACCTAAAAATCCAGTCATTGATCCTGGTTCTTGAGTGCTTAGTGACTCCGACCCAGTATTACGACAACGGAGACTTGATAGATTAATAGGAAGTAATGAAAACCTGGAAGACCATGGAAAATTCTATCTCTGAATATGCCACTTATTGATCCTGAAATTGAAATTTTTCAAAAAAGAGACTATCCACTTCCCTTTATATCCAAGAAATGCAAAGACAATAATAATTAACCTATACAATGATCATAAACAGAAAGCACTTTCTCAGTTACTATAGCTTATGGTTAGTTAATAATTTAGTCAAATTGGAAAATCAAACAAAATGAGCCTCTGAAGTTGAAGTGAAAGCTACTGACACAAGTGAGAGCTATTGTACACAATTATATCATATCTTGATAGCATTTCAGCTTAATTTATTCTCAGAATTGGTAGAATTATTGCTTCACTAATCAAAGAATCTTCCACTAGTTCAGAGAAGCAAAGTAGAATGAACTCTTATTTCTGACCCATTATATTTAACCTGGGAAGGAAAAGATAGCAGATTATGTTAAGTTTAATACTGCTATTACTTCAAGACACATCAGAGGACATTTTTCATCTCTAATATTCATAAAAGTATATCAGGCACCTTTCCAACCCTACCATTTATCACTTATTTGATTCTCTCTACCACATCTGGGTACATACATTGACTCATCAATTTACTCTTTCATTAAATTCACATCTATTGAACATCCCTATATTCCAGGCAGTATGCTAGATCTGTGGGTGGACAGACAAAAAGATAGTCTGTGTTGTGCTGGCATTTACAGTGCAGTGGGGGAGGCAAGAAATATCCAAAAAGTGCCAGATTGGGATAAAGACTCTAAAACTGGGTTGGGGGGAGGAGGGCATTCTGTGTGGTCCTGTCTCCCTAGAACATTGCAGAAACGGCAATCTGCCTTTACTTACCACTGCTCATCAGGTATTCTCGGAAGAGAGGGCACCGGAACCAAATCGGAAGCACATGGAGATACGCAGTAAAGTCGGGGAACAGCTTCTTGAAGTCCGAATAATTGGTACAAAAATTTCCAAAGGCTCCAGCCACGAGCACTCCATGGGGGTGAAACCCAAATATGTAGTTGTGGCTTGGGTCCAAATCACTAGTTTTGATGAGCTACAACACATTTACATTGAGATTAAAAAAAAAAAGTTCCCTGATTAGTTTCCAGGAAGAAACTAAATGACTAACAATTATGTCAAGAGGATATGAGCCCTGGCTGGTTGCTTGTGGTTACAGCATCCACCTGTGGACAGAAGGTCCGGGTTTGATTCGCAATCAAGGGCAGGTACCTGGGTTGTGCTTTGATCCCCGACTCCAGTCTGGGCCCATGCAACCAATCGATGTGTCTATCTCACATCGATGTTTCTTTCTCTTTCTCCCCCTCCACTCTCCCCTCCACTCTCCCCTCCACTCTCCCTAAAAAAA
This sequence comes from Myotis yumanensis, assembly GCF_028538775.1. Lineage (NCBI taxonomy): Eukaryota > Metazoa > Chordata > Mammalia > Chiroptera > Vespertilionidae > Myotis > Myotis yumanensis. Next base: position 24,868,826 of record NW_027223759.1, on the reverse strand, counting down.
ATTAATGGAATAAAATATCCTTGGTTGAGGATTTAAAAAAAAAAAAAGAAATGAAAAAAAATTAAAAATTTAAAAAGGAAATGGAGAATGACTTGTTTTCATTCCCTGGGTTAAAACTGCTCCCCATATTTTTAACTATTTCCTGAGCCCAGAGCCCCTCACAACAGACTTAGCTTACAGTCTGTTTAGTAATTTGGGCTGATTTGTAGGCTTTCTCCCTCTAAAAGAGGAAAAGCTTAAAATACATGTAATAGCCCTACCTGGTTTGGCTTAGTGGATAGAGCATCAGCCTGCAGACTGAAGGGCCCCGGGTTCAATTCTGATCAAAGGCACATGCCCGGGTTGTGGGCTCGATCCCCAGAGGGGGGGGGCGTTCAGGAGGCAGCCAATCAATGGTTCTCTCTCACCACTGATGTTTCTCTCTCTCCCTCTCCCTTCCTTTCTGAAATCAATAAAAAATATATATATATATTTTTTTTTAATATATTTTATTGATTCTCCACAGAGAGGAAGGGAGAGGGACAGAGAGCCAGAAACATCGACGAGAGAGAAACATCGACCAGCTGCCTCCTGCACACCTCCCACTGGGGATGTGCCCGCAACCAAGGTACATGCCCTTGACCGGAATCAAACCTGGGACCCTTCAGTCCGCAGGCCGACGCTCCATCCACTGAGCCAAATCGGTTTGGCATAAAAATATATTTTTTAAAAAAGAAATATAAGTAATAAAAAATTTTCATTCTTCTTCAAGCTCAAAATCATCTCTTATATAAAAGGCCCATGGCCGTCACACCATAACGCCATCATGACCAAACGAGCAGCGGCTCTCACAGCGATGGGCAGGGCAGCCAGCTGAGGCAAGCGGAAGCGAGCTACTCGCACACGATTTTGTGCGCACTGGGCCTCTAGTACTATATGAAACAAGTCTACTCACATGAATTGGAAAGTAGTCCTTAAAGTACTTCCAAACGGCCCAGCTTCTGACCCAGTTGGATCTCCTGCCTCCTTGCTCTGGAGTACGCCAGTCAAAGTAGAGCCATGTCAAGTAAGGGATGTACAGGAACCAGTAGTTGTATAAGATCAGTAGCAAGAGGATTCCAATGCACACCTCCGCTGTAAGAAAGGGAAGCCCTCAGGAATCAGGATCCGTTAGCATCTGCTCACTCTTGGCCAATCACTGGCCCATGGTGGGAGATGTAATACATACAAAGGGTATTAAACTGAACCTCAGTTCAAGTGGGTAATAAAACAAGATGGCAATGACATAGTATTATTTGACATTTATTGGGTGTTTACTATAAACCAAGTATTATATTGTGTATTTGGCCAAAATATTTCCACTTAATCCTCATATATCCATGGTATCAATGAAGCAGCCATAGTATTCTTAATGTTCTTTTCATAGAAGATACGCTGGAGCTTAGAGAGGTTCAGTGAATTGCTCAAGCCACATAGAATATAAGTGGTTGATCTGCCTAAATTCAAAATTTGCACTGACATGAGATAGGGATTGGGGGGAGAGAAGAAAAGGAGGAAGGATCGTCACCGATAGGAGGGATGCAGAGGGATACAACAGGTGTTCACCTTGACCGAGCAGCCATTACTCATGTGCCCACACAGGGGCACATTCTAGTGACAAACTTCATTTTCAGGAACTCTATTGCCAGAGATAGAAATAGCATAGGAGGGACTCTTTCTATCTTAGCTCCTCTATCTCTACTTGAAACATTTCACAATGACAGAGCAAAATCCAAATTGTTCATGCACCTAATGATGCAAAAACTGACCAATCTGGGCTTGGGTAGTAGTAACAAGAATGTACGCCTTAAAGTAATATATTAAGCTAAGCTAGAGATTTCCTTCTTATGTCTATGCTACATGTTACACTGGAAAATGTTTATAAAAAGAGAAATATATCAACGAGAGGGGAGGGAGCATAAAGACATAAGGTTTGGTGCGTAGTGAGTGCTCAATAAATGCCAGCTGTTACTATTACTTTAAGGAATGCCAATGCCTCCTTCTCTGCTATTATGTGCTGCAGTTGCTAATCCAGTGCTGACTTCAGTGCCCCAAACTCCTTTCCACTCTCTATCAGGTGTGTTAAAAAGAACTTTGTCCCTTCACTTCCATTCAGGGCACATGCCTGGGTCGTGTGCTCAATCCCAAGTAGGGGTGGTGCAGGAGGCAGCCAATCCATGATGTTTCTCTCCCACTTTTTGATTTACTTCCATAGGATAGTAAGTCAAATACTGGAGCACTAAGCAGAACATCTTTGTCGCCTGACACTTTAATACCTTACTATCTAAAGAAGTTGTTCTCATTTAAACTCCCACTCCACACATTGCATACATTTTTTTGTATTTCATATCGTATCAAAAAAGACTTTTAAATCCCTTGACCCTAAATTGGATCGAAAGCAGAAAACCCTACAAAAACTAGGTGAAGGGATCACCTCTATTTTCTATTTTTATCTCATCAAGCAATCCAAGGTAATATGATTCTTCTAAATTGGAGGTCAAAGAGACAAGGAAGATACGAAGTGTATTCCAATATATTACACAGCTCTTAAAGCTGATGTTGATACCTGCTAGAATTATCTAGATTCACAAACCAAGCTACATTGAAAGGCCTGCATTTCCGCTGCCTTGACTTAGGTACATCCTGGATGAAAAACACAGGTCAGCCTCTATCTCTTACACTCCCATAGACTTGACTTTCTCTCCACTGTTGAGGAACCTGCCTCCCCCTACTTTTTACTGAGGTAAAATTCATATAACATCATTCCAAAACCAAACCCTGTATCCATTAAGCAGTCACTCCTTATTTTCCTCTCCCCTGACCCCGACGACTAACAACCTGCATTCTGTACCTATGGATTTACTGCTTCCAGACATTTTATATAAACTGTATGATCCAATACGTAACCTTTTGAAGACATCAAGTTTTTTTACTTTAGAGCAAGCATGTGAAACTCATAGCCGGCAGGAGACATGCGGCCACGAGTTTGACATGCTTGCTTAGAGGAAGAGAGAGAGGAAGGGAGGGAGAGAGGGAGGGAAAGAGAGAGAGAGAAAGAGAGAGAGAGAAAGAGAGAGATTGATGGGCCTTCTGCACACACCCCACTGGGGATCGAACCCACAACCTGAGTATGTATCCTGACTGAAAATTGAATCCTCCACCTTTCGGTGCACAGGTTGACACTCCAAACAACTGTGCCACTCCAGCCAAGGCTAGACATCAAGTTTTTGAGGTTCATCCATGTTCTAGCATGTCCCAGTACTTTATTCCTTTTTAAGGCTCAAGAATATTTCCCTGCGGGACTCCCCCACCCTGAAGGGGCTGTGGGCAGCCTGAAAACGGCCCTCAGCCCCTCACCCAGGCTGGCCACACCCCCATGGGGTGAGGGTCCCTACTGGGGGGCTTGACCAGCCTGCAAACAGCCATCAGCCCCTCACCCAGGCTGGCCAGGCACCCCAGCAGGACCCCCACCCTGATCTGGGACACCCTTCAGGGAAAACCAGCCGGCCCCCACCCATGCACCAGGCCTCTATCCTATATATTAAAAGGGTAATATGCAAATTGACCCTAACAGCAGAATGACTGGGAATGACTGGTCACTATGACACACACTGACCACCAGGGGGCAGATGCTCAATGCAGGAGCTGCCCCCTGGTGGTCAGTGCACTCCCACAGGGGGATCTCTGCTCAGCCACAAGCCAGGCTGATGGCTGCCAGCACAGTGGTGGTGGCAGGAGCCTCTCCCACCTCCTCAGCAGAGCTAAGGATGTCCGACTGCAGCTTAGGCCTGTTCCCCTCTGGCAAGTGGACATCCCCTGAGGGCTCCCGGGCTGCCAGATGGATATCTGACTGCCAGCTTAGACCCAGGGAGCGGGCCTAAGCCAGCAGGTGGACATCCCCCAAGGGATCCCAGACTGCACGAGGGCACAGGCTGGGCTGAGGGACCCCCCCACCCCGAGTGCACAAATTTTTGTGCACCGGGCCTCTAGTATTAAATAAGATCACTAATATATATTTTAAAATATATTTTTATTGATTTTAGAGGAAAAGGAGAGAGAACTAGAAGCATCAATGATGAGAATTATTGATCAGCTGCTTCTCTCACACCCAACACAGGGGATCAAGCCTGTGACCCGTGCATGTGCCCTGACTGGGAATTGAACCATGACTTCCTAGTTCATATAGGTTGACGCTCAACCATTGAGCCATGCCAGCCAGGCAGATAAATTTCTTGAAGATGATAATGGGATTGTAATTCCGTACAAAATCCTTCTTTTCAAGAGACATACTCTATGGTATCTCATAGGGATGAAGGACAATGATTTCTATAACTTAATTTCTTCTTTTCAGATGGTACAACAGCAGTCACAACAAAGTGTGTGTGTGTGTGTGTGTGTGTGTGTGTGTGTGTACAGACAGAGAAAAAGCAAATGTGGCAAACTCTAAGAGCTGGTGAATCTAAGTACAAACAATCTTTACTGAACTATTTTTTTAGTACTTCTGTAGGTTTGAAAATTTCTAAAATTAAAAGATGGGGGAAATTATGAATCACACCTATAAGCAATAATAATGCATCGTAGATTAGGCAGTGCTGCCTGGCTAGAAATGAGTTAGAATCTCACAGGGAGACCTCCTTTGCAGGAAAGTCTGGACTTCTAATATCATACAAGTAGACATAGTGACTGATCCAATGACCCACTTTCAGCTTCATAGTGGCTTTTAGCTATCCCTCGCTTTATAGAAAATAAGTATTCTAGCAAAATCACATCCCGACTAAGGAATGAAGTTTCTCTCTCTCTCCTCCCTTCCTCTCTCTCTAAAATCAACAACAAAATAAAAACATTTATTTTTCAAAAAGCAATCCCAATGAAAATCCCAGCAGGCTTTTCTGTGGAAATTGACAGGCTGATTCTAAAATGCATATGGAGCCCTGGTGAGTGTGTTCAGTGGTTAGAACATCAGCCCCTGCACAGAAGGGTCTCAGGTTTGATTCCCATACTTGGGCACATATCTGGGTTGCAGGTTCAATCCCAGCTCCAGTTGGGGGACATGCAGGAGGCAACCAATCGATGTGTCTCTCTCACATCAATGTTTCTCTCTCTCCCTCCCTCCCTCCTACTACCTACCTCTAAAAGCCAATGGAAAAAAATATCTTCAAGTGAGAATTAACAAAGAAATTAAAAAATAAAATGCATATGGAAATGCAAAGGAATTACAATAGTCAAAACAACCCTGAAAAAGAAAAAGTCTGAGGACTAATACTATTTTGACTATTTGATTTCATGAATTATTATAAAGCCACAATAATCGAAACAGTATGGTACTGGCATCAAGACAGACAAACAGATCACTGGAACAGAATTGAGTCCAGAAATAAACCACACATATATGGACAACTGACTTTTGACAAGGGCAGAATGGCAATGCAATAGAGAAAAAAAAAAAAAAAAGCTTCTTCTTTTTTTTTTTTTTTTAAACAAATGGAGCTGGAAAAATTGGATTATACATATGCCAAGAAATGAATTGAAACCTTACACTATAGGCAAAAATTAACCCAAAATGTATCATTAACCTCTATGTAAAATCTAAAGCTATAAAACTTGTAGAAGAAAGCATTAAAAACTGTTACCTTGGAGTAAGCACAAATTTCTTAGCTATAATACCTAGAACCATATTTTTAACATCCAGATTTTAAAATATGGATAAATTGGACTTCATGCAAATTAAAATTTTGTTTTTCAAAATATACCCTGTAGAGAATAAAAAGATAATCCACAGGTTGGAAGAAAAACCTATATAACAACACACAGAACTCTCAAAACTCATTAATAGGAAAATAAGCAACTCAATTAAAGATAGACAAAAGATTTTAAAAGCTACTTCAAAAAGAAGACATACAAATGGCAAATAAGCACATGAAAACATGCTCATCATTAATCATTGGAGAAATGGAAACTAAAGCTACAATAAGACAACACCACACACTTATTAAAATTACAAAAAATCATAGAGATTGACTATATGAACTGATGGCAAAGATGAAGTGACTGGAACTCTCACAAACTGCTGGTGGGAATGCACAAAAATACAACCACTTCAGAATAAAGTTTTGCAATTTCTTTATAAAGAATTTTTTAAAATATGCTTTATTGATTTTAGAGAAAGAGAAAGGGAGGGGAGAGAAAGAAATATCCATCAACTGCCTCCTGCACACCCCCTACTGGGGATCAAGCTCGCGACCCGGAGAAGTGACCTCTTGATGCATGGGATGGTGCTCAGATAACTGAGGCACACCGGCCAGGGCCTGGCAAGTTTCTTTAAAAGTTAAACCTTTCAGGAGGCTGGGTGAAAAAGGTGACAGGATTAAGCAAAAAACAAACAAAAAACATAGGCACTGACAACAGTATGGTGATTACCAAAAAGAGGGGTGGGGGAGGTAGAAAAGGGTAAAGGGGGAATAAATGGTGATGGAAAGGATTTGACTTGGGGTGATGAACACACAATACAATATACAGATGATGTGTTATAGAACTGTACACCTGAAACCTATATAATTTTATTAACAAATGTCACCCCAATAAATTCCATTTTAAAAAAAAGTTAACTCTGAACCTACCATACCATGATCAGCCATTCCATATTTAGGTTTAGTGAAGTATAAAGAAAGCCTGTGTTTATACAACGACTTGTATTATTCACAATGGCTATCACCCAAATATTCATCAACAGATGAATGGACAAATTGCAATATACTCATTCACTAGAATACCACTTCAAAACAAACAGGCATTGAACTACTTATACACACAACAATAAAAATGATCTCACAATAATTACATTGGGTGAAAGAAGCCAATCAAAAAATAATACATATGATCTGACTCCATTTTTAGATAAAACACTGGAAAATTCAAACTAATCTGTATGACAGAAAGCATATCAGTGGATGCTTGGAGAGATTACAAAAGGGATATGAGAAACCTTTAGAGATGATGGTTATATTCACTATCTTATCTGTGGTGATGGCTTCTTATATCACAACTTGTCAAATTGTACACTTTAAATATATGCAGTTTACTGTACCTTTGTATCTCAGTAAGGGTGCTTAAATAAATACGTAAATAAATAGACCCATTCAATAAAACATCATGGTCCCACCCATGTGGTCATAGGTAAGATATTTAACCTCTCAAGCTTCAGTTTTCCTCATCTAAAATAATAAATCTAATAATCTGTGACATGTGGGGTCGTAGGTAAAAGATGGTCAATAAATGTTGGCTCTCTTTTTCAATTTGCTACTTTTCAGTCAGCAGGTTGGTAGCCCACAAGTTAGTAAGTAATGTTTTTATTTTTGGAATATTAAGATTGGATCACAGGTGATCCAGCAATCCCATTTCTGGGTATTTATCTGAAGGAAATGAAATCACTATCTTGAAAAGATATCTGTAACCCAATAGCCAAACATGGAAACAACCCAAATGTCCATTGACGGATGAACAGATAAAGAAAATGTGATACACACACACACACACACACACACACACACACACACACTGGAATATTATTCAGCCATAAAAAAGGAAAGCCTACCATTTGTGACAACATAAATAGACCCTGAGGGTATTAGGCTATTGGAATAAGCCCCATAGAGAAAGACAAATAGTATATGATCTCTTTGATATGTGAAATCTAAAAAAAAAAATCTTACTCAGAGATAGTATAGAGAATGGATTGGTGCTTGCCAGAGGCAGGGATGGGTGGGATTGGCAGTAGGGATGAAGGAATCAAAAGGTACATACTACCAGTTTTGAGATAAATAACTCCTGGAGATGTAACGTACAGCAAGATGACTATAGTTAACAATACTATAGTATTCCATAGTTGAAAGTTGCTAAAAGTAAATCTTAAAAGTTCTCATCACAAGGAAAAAATTGTAACTATGTGTGGTGACTGATGTTAACTAAATTTATTGTGGTAATCATTTTTCAATATATACACATATTCAATAATTATATTGCACACCTAAAACTAATACAATATCATAAGATTGGATGACCCATACTTAACATTGATCTCAAGGAAACAATGTTTGGTTTCATGACTAAATGAAACATTTTACTATTTGTTAAGAAAACCCAATGGCTAATAACTTAGACTCATTTCCTGATAGTGGAAGAAAAGTGCATTCCAAGATTTTGATTTAGAGATCTTAATATATATAATTAATAAAATCCCTCTTTTCACCATTAGAAGTAGCTATTACATCAACTTCTTACTTTAAAACTGCTAACTTCCCTGGCTGGTATGGCTCAGTTGGTTGGACATCGTCCCATGCACCAAAAGGTCACCAGTTCAATTCTCAGTCAGGACACATGCCCAGATTGTGGGTTTGACCCCCAGTTGGAGTCCATGTGGGAGGCAACGAATTGATGTTTCTCTCTTACATCAATGTTTTTTCTCACTCTCTTCCTCTCTCTCTAAAAATCAATAAAAACATATTTTTAACAATTTGATAGTTAAGTAGAAAGAAATAAGCCAGCTTTTATCCTACTTTTCCTAGAAGAATTGAATTGTAGGGTAGTCAACTGACTCTAAAAGATGGAAGGAAAGTCTTGCATAAATTCTAGTTAATATGTGAAGAATGAAAGAAAGAATAAGTAAGCTACCATTTTTTGCAGTCCAAATAAATAGGCAAGAATCATTAAATAGGGACTTAAATCACTAGGTAAAGGGGGAACTTTTGTTTGCAACAGGCCAATTACTACCTCTCAGATCACATCTTACCTGATCACTCTTGACACTAACAATAGAACTAGGCATTATGTGTATCCTAATATAATGCAACGCAAAGCACTAAGTAGCACCTAGGAAGAGGTCGTGTCAAAAAGGTTTCACCTAGCCCTAGCCGGTTTAGCTCAGTGAATAGAGCACTGGCCTGCGGACTACAGGATCCAGGGTTCAATTCCGGTCAAGGGCACATGCCCAGGTTGCAGGCTCGATCTCCAGTAGGGGGTGTGTTGGAAGCAGCCAATCGAACTCACATCTATGTTTCGCTCTCTCTCCTTCCCTTCCCTTCCGCTGTCTCTAAAAATCAATTAAAAAATCTTAAAAAAAAAAAAAAAAAAAGAGGAACCTGTGAGTTGAATATCTTCCTTTCTGGGTGAGAAAGTGGAGGCAGTCATTCAACGCATATTTATTTCTTACCTCCCATGGGTGAGGCATGTACTAGGGCAGTGGTTCTCAACCTTCTGGCCCTTTAAATACAGTTCCTCATGTTGTGACCCAACCACAAAATTATTTTCGTTGCTATTTCATAACTATAATGTTGCTACTGTTATGAATCGTAATGTAAATATCTTATATGCAGGATGGCCTTAGGTGACCCCTGTGAAAGGGTCGTTCGACCGCCAAAGGGGTCGCGACCCACAGGTTGAGAACCGCTGTACTAGGGGCTCCTTCACTGAGCTTGTGGAGAAGGATGGCAAGACAGACCTTTCTCAAGTAACCACAGACATTCACAAATACAAGCAATGACAAGCGTCATGAAAGAAAAGGACAGTGCACTATCAGAGATGTGATGATTGATCAGCAAGCAAGTCAATCTCCAAGTTCAAGCCACTACAGTGGAAGCACAGGGGTTAAAGCAAGGACTTGGGGTAGAATACTTGGGTTTGCATCCAGCTCCTCCTACCTCTGACTAACTATGTGACCCTGAACAATTGATTTCACCTTTTACTTGTACAGTTCATTCATCTGTACAAGTGCTATAAAACAAGTGTGGGGCCTGGCCAGTGTGGCTCAGTGTTTGAGCACTGACCTATGAACCAGGAGGTCACAGTTCGATTCCCAGTCAGGGAATATGCCTGAGTTGTGGGATCGATCCCCAGTGTGGGGCGTACAGAAGGCAGCCGATCAATGATTCTCTGTCATCATTGATGTTTCTCTCTATCTCCCTCTCTCTTCCTCTCTGAAATCAATAAATAAAAATACCCTATATAATAAAGAGGGAATATACAAATTGACCGTCACTCTGCCACAAAGACGGCGGCACCCACAGCGGAGGCAGGGTCTCCATAACACAAGATGGCTGCACCCACAGCAGAGCCCGAATTCCCATAACGAGCCTTAACAAGCAATCAGCAGGGACCTCAGGCTGTGCCCCCCACCCTGGCGCCAGGCCGGGGGAACTCAGGCTGCTCTCCCCGCCCGGCAGGGCTTGACGGGGGACCTCAAGGTGCGCGCCCTGCCCTGGTGCTGGGCTGGGAGACCTGATTGCTCCCCCGCCCCGGAGCCAGGCTGGAGGACCTCAGGCCGTGCTCCCCCGCCCAGAGGGGCTTGACAGGGTACCTGAGGCTGCACCCCTCGCCTGGCGGGGCTTGACAGGGAACCTCAGGCCATGCTCCCTGCCTGGTGGGGCTTGACAGGGGATCTCAGGCCGCGCCCCCCACTCGGTGGGGTTTGATGGGGGACCTCAAGGCGCGCCCTCCGCCCCGGCTTGGGCTAGGGAACCTCAGGCCGCGCCCTTGTCCTGGCACTGGGACAGGAGACCTGAGGCTGCGCCCCCCGCCCAGCGGGGCTTGACAAGTTTGGGACTGGCAGGGTCTGGATTTAGCCCAATGCGGGGGGGGGGGGGGAGGGGGGGGCAGCTGGGTCTGGGTCTTGCACGATTTTGAGGCGCACGTGAGTGGGCGGGGACTTGACTCTGGGTCCCGTGGTGCGCCCCAGACTCTGACAGGAGAAAGATTTTCATATACATTTTACTAATTTTCTTTCATCTCTGACACTTCTATTATAGAGAAAGGGCAAATAGCAATATTAAAATATTTCCTCTAATTAATCCCATTTTACTGTGCACAAAATTCGTGCACCAGGCCACTAGTATTAAAATAAAAAACAAGTGCAGGTATGAACAGTCCTTACATCAGAGGGTTGCTGTGAAGATGACATGGTCAATACTATACGGTGCCAGAATAGGGCCTGACACACACTAAGCCCCCCAAGTGTGTCTGTTATCATCTCCATGGTCCTTTGGCCCAGAGCAAAAAGGAATGTAATGGTATCAACCCTCTCCGTTTGGCCTGTGAGGACTAAATGAATATCCTTAATGTTTTGAATATCCTTTTTTTTTTTTTTTTCAGTAAACCCTAGCTGCACACTAAAGTCACTCAGAGAGTTTGTTAATATTTTATTTTTTTAAATTTTATATATATACACATATATGTACATACATATTGCATAATAGTTTTACAGTTGTGAATACATGAATTTATTTTTGCATTATTATTTATTAATTATTGTGTTATTTATTTGTGTTACACCTGTAAGCCTTCTTCTGCCCACTCCTGTATATGATGCATAGGCTCGATTCTGAAACAAAAGCATTAGAAATTCTAGGGATAAGAGCTTGGGTGTCCATATGTTTGAAGCTCCTCGGACTGGAACCACTGATCTGGGAACCACTGATCTGGGTGATCACATTCTAATCTAAAGTGACACAGAAGTGTAAACCTCTCTGGTGCAATGAGTTTACCAGTGCTGTTACTATTATTGCAGCCTCAACAGTGTGCAACCCATGATCTGATCTTACAGCGTACAAATGATGTCAATCTTGAGAGAGTTGAAGTTCCTACTAACTTCTTTCTCCTCTCATACCATCCTCCATTTCTCCAAAAGCAGAACAAATATGCAGACAAAAAGCGCTCGGGTAAGCCCCAACGGCCCCCCGCTCCCGTCCCCCCACTTCTTGTCCTCTGTGACTGGCTCCAGTGCGTTCCCACGCGGGCTTAACTTGGGAACTGGTCAGAACACACTCCTGTGTGGAATTATTTACAGACAGAGGCCACCCAACCCAACCCATTTGTGGAGCAGTCCTTTTTGCATCCGGAAGGTCTCAAACACGGAAAAGCCAGCACGGCTATTTGTCATGAGGGTGGGGAGAGGAAGATATTAGGTGTGAAAGACTTGGGCACTGTTTTTCCATTTATAAGGGGCTAAAGTGCAATGTTCTATAGCTCCAATTGGGTCGTGGTTACACCTGAGTGTATACATTTGCCAACATTCGTTGGCCCGTACACTTATAACCTATGTCTTTTATTGTAGGTAAAGTACACCTCAGTTTAAAAAAAATAGCACAGAGAAAAATAAAGTTGGCAGTCATTCACTAGGAGGTTCACGTGGGGAGAGACAGCGAAGGGGAGTTCCAAGAAGCTCCAAACGCCCTCTTTGACCTGTTCGTTCTAGCTCACAGGGGAAGAAGAGTTGGAGGGTCTAAGCCAGTCCTTAGCCAAGGAGTGTCGTGGAGGGAGGAGACCGAGCCCCACGCACCGCGGTGTTCTGCCTGGATCTGGCCAGCCCGGAGCGCGCGGGGTTCTTACCGAGTAGCAGGAAGGACAGGACCCACTGAAACACCGCCGCCGTCTGCAGCCGCCGCTCCAGCGGGATATTGAGCGGCGCAAACTCCAGCTTCATGGCCCGGCCCCGGCGAGGACTGCGGCGCAGACTGCGGCCACCTGGAAGCTCGCTGCTCTGCAGCGCCTGCGGGAAGTGCGCGGTCTGAGCAGGGTCCCGCGCGGGATACCCGCAGGGCGGAGAGGAGGAGGCGGTGGCGGCGCCGGAGCCGGCCGGGGCTGGACTTTGTCTTGGGTGGGAGGGCGCGCCGGGGCCGAGGCTGGGGGCTGCCAATCAAGCGCGCCCGGGCCCCGGAGCAGCTGGCGCGCCCGGGGCGCATTGGCTGGCGCGCCCGGGCGCCGGCGACAGCGCTCCGCGTTGGGCACAGGGGACGCGGAGAAGGATCAGCTGGCTGCCCGCCACAGCCCGGCCGCGTGAGCTCCTGCAGACTAGCAGAGGCCCTGGGGTCTCCACCGGGATCTGACTGTTGATCGATCTTCGAGCGCTCCGCTTCAGCATCCGCCTTTAAACCCACCCCTTCCTCTGAATCACCCACCAGCTGGAGGAAAACGCGGGACTTGGCTTCTTTGGGAGCAGGGTACTCATCTGTTTATTGGTCTGTGCCCCCCACACCACCCCAAAACTGGAGAGGGGCGGGACATGGCTGCTCACTTTTGTGTCCTCAGTGTCCTGGAAATCTTTTACTTATTCACTCATTCAGCACACACTTAGTGCTTACCGCATGCCAGGCACCATTCTGGACATGGGGGATACACCCAGTAACCAGTCATTCATCGATTCTGCTCTCAGAGTACAAATGGGGCGGGGGCGGGGGGGGCGGGGGAGGGTGCAAAATAACCACACATAGCAGCCAAGTGAAAGCCTGCTCTGAATGACTGGAAGAAGGTTCTAGGATAGATTGGAGAGTCAGGGAAGTCTCTGAAGAAGTGACCTTGGCTTGAACTATAACTATGAATCTGGTCCAGGCAAAGGGAAGCACATGTCCTATGGCTGAAATCCGAAGAAGACCAATAGAGAACAGGAGGAGATTGGGGTGAAATGAGGCAAAAATGGGGTCCAAGGGTCAGATCCTTTACCCTAAGACTTGTCACTGAAAGGTTTCAATTATGATGTGTTAAACTGATGGATGGATTCCAAATAGTGCCCAATGCTTTTTCACCTACTAATGTTTTCTGTACAAATGGAAGCTGCCATGCATCCAAAACGGAAACCATCCCCACACGCCACGATATTTTGAACTTAATTTAAAAAATCAATTTGCAATGATTATAAAAATAAATATATTACTCACAATTCGGGTGTTCTTGATTATTTTCAGCTGAAAATTCTCACGAAAAATGATTTTAAAGTTGGTCAGGGCTGCCACTAAGGGAAAACATTTTTTTTTATAGAAGCGCGGTGTGTGGGGAAGGTCTGCGGCTTGCCTCTACAGACGCTTATGGCGGACAATGTTAATACTGTAGAGTTGAAAACCTCCAAGTGGCATGTGGCCGTCAAGGCATTTCTAGAAGGGATTGGGAACAGAGCAAAGCACAGTCGTGTGTCTCTGAAGGAGGGAGATACATCTAAGAGGTGCATCGTTAGGGAATGTTGTCTTGTTTGAACATCATAAAGTGCTCTTATACAAACCTAAATGATAGGGCTATTACACATCTAGACTATATAATATAGCCTATTGCTCTGAGACATCCCTATAATAAAAGACAGATTAACAGGAGAAAAACAAAAGATTAACAGCATGGATACCTTCTGTGGACAGAAAGAAAGGAGGGGTTTATGATAAGTAACATCACAGGGTGATCTGATCCTAAGTTCCTAACTCAGGGGGTCTTGGTGGATAGTTATGACACAGGCATTTAATTTCTTTAGTAAAAGGTTTTAAGCCAGCCCTGTCCATTGTTCTTGTGCATCTAGGCTAACACCTTAGAAATACCAGAAGTAAGCCCTAGCTGGTTTGGCTCAGTGGATAGAGCATCAGCCTTTGGATTGAAGGGTCCCTGGTTCGATTCTGGTTGGGTTGTGGCTCCTCCCAAGTAGGGAATGGATGTGCAGGAGGCAGCTGGTCAATGATTCTCTCTCATCATTAATGTTTCTATCTCTATCTCTCTTCTTTCCTCTCTTGAAATCAATTAAAAAAAAAAAAAATATATATATATATATATATATATATGAAATACCAGAAGTAATACCTGTTGAAGGGGGGTGTTAAGCCTGGAGAGAGCACATAATTTTATTAATTATTCTGTAATCTAATCACCACCTTGCTTTTTCTTATCTCCACATAATCTTCTTTACATTCCCTCCTTAATTTTAGTTGCATCAAATAAGTTGTGAAATTGTTATTTTGAGAGCATATGCCATCAGTTTGACTCAAACTCTTATATAAAAATTCTCTGCAGTTTTGGACATTTCTTATCTTGACACCTGCTTTGCATCAAGCATTACCCTTGGTGCTGATGACACGGAAGTGAATTAAGACATGGTCTCTCAGTCTTTGAGAATTCACTTGCATTCATTCCTTGACTATTTGTGGAAAGGTTCTATATGTTGGCCTTGGTGGCGAGTAGAGATGGGCTACAATAGTGAATAACAAAGGTTTCTGTTTTCATGAAACAGAAAATAGCTATATAGCCAAATGTGTGATAGTGCCCTGACAGAAACATATAGGTTCCAGTGATTGAGAATGATTAGCACCTATATAAAGCAAATTGGAGGCAAGAAGAGTGGAATTAGACTATTGTAGGGTAAGTATAGAGGACGGGGACTTGGTCTACTGTGATACAAAGGAGACTAGAGATGGATTTGGGAACAGCATGGGAGATATAAATGGTAGGCCTACTTGATAAATTGGATTCACAATCTGTTGGTAAATAATTAAAGCAAGATACCCAACTCCTACTCCTAATCACTTGGAGTTTACTGGACTAAATCATGCTTTTCTCACTTCCCCAGAGCCCTTAGCTGGTAGAAAAAAACTGTTATCGCCCATTACAGCCCATTGAAGCAAAGCATGGACCCAAGAGGGCTCAGGCAATGCAACAGCCCATCACCATTTTAATCAACAATTAACTCATTCACTGGTTTGTTGTTCAACACATACTTATTTGTGTACATATTGCCCCAGGTTATCAGAGTTAAGTGACTATTGGAATTAAAAAGAGAGAGAGCTTTAATTTATCCAGCTACTCAAAACAGCTCATTTGCAGATGTTTCGTTTATAGGGAAACATGAGCCTTAAAATTATCTTTTCAAATTACACATTTCATAGATAGGGAGCCAAGAGCAGAGAAGTCAGGTGATTTGCTCAAGTTAACCCAGCCAGTTAATGGCAGGAAGTACCGTAGACCTAGATCTCTTTACAACTGTACTACAATAGATAAGGTGAAGCAACGTGGTGTGGGATAATGGTTTCAAACTTTGATTTAAGCAGGGGAATTTTTAAAATATCTCCAAAGAACTCCAATTTATAAAAGAAATTCAAGTGAAATTTCTCTTGTTGAAAAGGAATGGGGATCCTGGCTCCCACCTTCTCAGTATCCTCCTCCTTACAAGGTGACTATATTTTTAGCAACATTAAATTGATATCAAACAGGCATAGAAAAACTCAGGTTGGAAATCACACCTTATTTGCCTCCCTCCCTCCCTCCCTCCCTCCCTTCCTTCCTTCCCTTTCTTTTATGTGTGTGTGTGTTGGGGGGGGGGGGGGGGGGAGGACAGCCTGATATTTGGAAAAATAATTGAATGGGGTTGCGGCTGAAAAACCATAAGTGATATATCAGCATTACTGAGTTCTTAGTACCTCACAGGCACTGTGCTGCTTGCTCTGCATGCCGTGTCTGATTTAAACCTCACAACTCTCCCGGGTAGGTACTATTATTCTTTTTACTAATAGGGAAAGTAAGAATAAAGGTCAACCTAGTTGTTCACCTACTAGGTAGAAGAACCAGTTTCTGTTTTTTAAAAATAGGTTTGTCTGTTTCCAGGGCCTGGGCCAATACCTGCCATACCACACTGTCTCTCAAACGATGTGACAAGGAAGGAAGGAAATGTTGTTGACTCAGAGGAACAAGCTTAGGAACAGCAGGCAGAGGAATGCAGAGCACCAAGCTTGTTGCTGTTTGGTTTGGGGTTAGTTACCCATTCAATCAACCAATATATACTAATCACTTACTATGTGCTTGGCATTGGGTATATATGAGTAATAAACATACTTAAATTTTCAATAGAGTAATTCAACCAAAATGTATCAAGCACCTCTGCTGTGGCAAGTCCTGGGGAGTGCATGGCAATAGGAAACCAATATTGTCTTGCTTGAGATTCCACTGACCAAGTGTGGTTCCTCTTTCTACTGCTCAACTCTGAGGAATAGAAGGTGACAGTTGAAATTGCCCCATAGATTACAAAAGCTAGCTCTGGGATATAAGTAATTTAAAATTACGTCCTTGTTGTATTTTATCATAGCTAATTTCTACCAGCAAAAAGATATTTTTCTATTACATGACATTTTACTGTAACTTACATTAAAACATTCCTGTCGTTAAGTGAAAAAGGAAATAGCATTCTTTCTAGATTGAGAGTCCATAAAGTGGGCAGTTGAAGACAAAGGTCAGTGTTCTGATTTTCATAAGTGTTCTGGCAGTCATAATCATAAAGGTAAATATTCTTTCACACACACACACACACACACACACACACACACGGAACCCAAATGTCATGGTTGCTCTAATTCATTGAGAGTGACCAGCTCTGGTAAAACTCAAGTAGAAGGGCATCACTGTGGTAGTTTCAAAAGAATGTCTATCAAGAAGTTCTGTTTTCCAAACGACAAGTGCTCGAGAGGATGTGGAGAAAAAGGAACACTCGTGCACTGCTGGTGGGAATGCAGACTGGTGCAGCCATTATGGAAGACAGTATGGAGTTTCCTCAAAAAACTAAAAATGGAACTCCCATTTGACCCCGTGATCCCACTTCTAGGAATATATCCCAAGAAAACAAAAACACCAATCAGAAAGGATATATGCACCCCTATGTTCATAGCAGCACAATTCACCATAGCTAAGATCTGGAAACAGCCTAAGTGCCCATCAGTAGATGAATGGATTAGAAAACTGTGGTACATCTACATGATGGAATACTATGCTGCTGTAAAAAAAGAAGGAATTCTTACCATTTGCAACAGCATGGATGGAACTGGAGAGCATTATGCTAAGTGAAATAAGCCAGTCAATGAAGGAAAAATACCACATGATCTCACTCATTTATGGATAATAAAGACCATTATAAACTTATGAACAAAAATAGATACAGAGGCAGAGCAGCCTCGAACAGACTGTCAAACTACAATGGGAAGGCCAGGGAGGGTTGGGGGGCAGGAGGGGAGGGTAAGAGATCAACCGTATGCATGCATATAAGCATAACCAATGGACATAAGACACTGGGGGGTAGGAGAGGCCAGGGGATTGTCAAGGGCGGGAAAAAAGGAGACATATGTAATACTCTTTGTAATACTTTAAGCAATAAAACAATTAAAAAAAAGAAGTTCTGTTTTCAAGGCTCTTTTTTAAAAATATTTTTTTTATTGATTTCATAAAGGAAGGGAGAGGAAGAGAGAGATAGAAACATCAACATGAGAGAGAATCATTGATTGGCTGCCTCCTATGTCTTATACTAGGGATCAAGCCCACAACCCAGGCATTTGCCCTGACTGAGAATCGAACTGTGACCTCATGATTCGTAGGTTGACACTCAACCATTGAGCCATGCTGGCCGGGCTTCAAGGCTCTTTTGAACCAAATTCAAGAGATTTGCTCTGGCCCCTCTGTTTTCTTACTGTCTTCTTGATGAACTGTTTTATCAATCTGACAGGGCTCAAATCTGCTTGCTCTGGGTAAAGTTGCAGGAGTCTTACCTGAGATAATGAGGCTTTATAGCTACCATGATTATTGTTCAAGATTTCCTTTCCCCATATTTTCTTGTTGCTATAGGCACATACAAAGTCTCAGACTCTATACACCATTCCTGCCTTTCTGTCTTTCACATTTTCCTTTGAAAGCTCCATTGAAATATATGTTCAACTGTTGCTTTTCCTTTAGCTCATGTAAGTATATGTTTTCTCTACAGAATAGGTGCTCTTTAAGTTATAACACTATGAGCAATTACTCTTAGAACTTATTATGGTAATTACTAATATTTATTAAATATCCTTTCTCTTCGTATGACCTTCACCCCCACTTTTGTTTGCACTTGGCCTGAGAACCTAAGGTAAGGGAGGAATGAGGAAAAAAAGACTGAGAAGGTTCACTGTGGCCAATCTGGGTTGAAGGCAGGCTCTTGAAAGAGGCAGTCAGCAACTCAAACAGCAGTGTCCTTGGAGGTGTGGTAAGCAGCCTCCATCACTTCCAGTTTCCAAGAAAGTCCAATCCAGGTTATGGGCTTGCACTCATGTTGGTATTATTCTAAATGTTTATGGTTACTTAGTATATGACCTATTGATTCCTCTGGTCTACTTTTTTTTTCTTTCTTTACACATGCCACTTTCTCAGTTCTGGCTGCTATCATTCCTCCCCTGGATTACTGCCACTTTCTAACTGGTCTCTGTGCCTGAGTTTTGCCTTCCACAGTACCACTTCTAATCCCACTTCCACTATGTACCCAATGTGATCTTTCCAAAACCATGTTGATCATGTCATTTCTCTGCTTAAAATCTTTGATTTTCTTTCCATTGCTCTTAAAGTCCAAACTCTATAATTTAGTTTTAGAGCCTGCTTACCTTTGAGCATCTACTGATCTTTTGAGTCTCAGCTGTCACCCTCCAACTCACACACTCTAAGGCTTAAGCTACCTGAACTTCATTCAGTAGAAGAAAAAGGTTCAGGAAAAGGAGGGAACACCTGGGTTTTAAGAACAACCAGGGAATTAAATACTTACAGGGCTCTTTACAGTATCTTTTTTCTTGGGGTCAGTATCATTTTATCTCACTGCAGATGTTTTCTTCATAGGGCAGGAAACATGGCCACTAATGGCTCCAAACTGACACCTTACAGCTTCTGTCATCAAATAAAATGGACCTCAAGTTCCCTGTGGCCCCAAGTGCAAAATCCAGCTTAGGTCAGGTGTATACCCCTGGACCAATTCACTGACATGAGATATAGGGTCCCCTTGCTTTAATATGGTGACCGAAAGGGTTGCCCTGTGCTGGGAGAAAAAAAAAAAAAGCATGCTGGGCAGATGATCTCAATGTTCCTCAATCATAACCAGTTAGAAGAGAAAAATGATGGAGGAGGAGTTAGGTCGACATCAGTATTTCTGGCTTGGATAACCTAGTGGATGGTGGTGACATTGAAAAGGTTGGGGTGTGCATGGGGAAGAACAAGTGTAGGAGTAAGGGATAAATTCAGTTTTTGACATATTGAGTATGAGATACTAGTCTGTTGAACATCTAGGTGCAGATGTTCAGAAGCTGGTAAGAAATATACACAGATGAGATATATGAAAGACATTAGCATGGGGGCCATTTATGCTTAGGTAGTAGTGGGAGCTGAGATCTTTTGGGGAGAAGATCACCAAAGACATAACACTGGAGGGTATCCCACATTGAAGGTAGGGAAAGGGTAGTGCAGGATATAGAAGAGGCTGTGAGAGAATTAATAGTTATCAAGTCTTCCCAATGTATCAAACCCAAACATGAATTACTTCTTTTAAAATTTTCACAATCCTCCTATAGCATACCTATGAGGTAGGTCTTATTATTATCTTCCTTTTACAAGAAACCGAGATTTATCAGTATTTGATAATTGGTCCAAGGTCTCAGTTAGTAAGCAGTAGGTATAGGATTTTAATCTATGACTAATTCACAGATCTCTTAACATTACATTGTGTTATCTTTCACACAGTAGACAAATCTAGAGAGCTAAATAGAGGAGTCTGGAGTCAGGAAAACTAAGAAAGGAGAATTTCAAGAACGAGGGAATGGTCAATAATATAAAATGTCTAATAAGTTTATTAACCAAAGAACTTATATGCATATATGCATAATCCATGGACACAGACAACATTGTGGTGTAGGCCTGAGGTGGGGTGGGAAATGGTGGAGGGGGGGGGGGGCAATGAGGGAAAAATGGGGAACATCTGAAATACTCTCAACAATAAAGATTTTAAAAACCCACTAAGAAAGTTTGTCATGTATTTTTTTTTTAAAATACAGTGAAAAACAACCACTGGTTTGACAATTAGAAAGTCAGTACTGATCAGCCTGATTCTTGGTGAGTCTAGCAGACTTTCTTGGTTCCAGATAGATCTATCAATAGAAATCCAAGAAGATAAATGGGCTTTGGTCACCTTCCTGGAGAGAGCCTGCCAAGTTTGACTAAGCTTAATACCAGAGAGAATTTATAGTCTTAGATCACATGGGTTGTTACCTTGAGTATAAATCCAATATTCAAAGGACACTTTGCAGGTTCCAAGTTGTTTCCACCTACCTTACCCTCATAGCCATCTGATAAGGTCTTCATTTCATAAAGGAGAAACTGGGGCTAGAAGTGGACAATATTTGTTTTGGAAAGGAAAACACTATACAAAACATCGGCATACCATGTTAAACTATCTCCTGCTCCAGTGGGAAATGTCATCAGACACAGTAGTGCATTTTTAGGACCTGAAATATGTGGGAAGGATTTCAGATTTGACAATGTCTCTTTCACAAGCATTAGAGGAAGGTGGCACAGGCATTTCAGAACCTTTCTCCATGTTACATGTTTAACAGGCAAAACTGATCATAATTGCACAGATCTCTGTGGGCTCTGATCACATATGGATGAAAGGGTTGGATTGTCTTCCAATGTCTGATTAAGTAAGGAGAAATGAACATGACTGGGTTTTTCTCAGAGCCACTATTAATGCTTTGGTTTATAACATACCAGCTGCTTTATTTTTGCTCACACTCACATACATTAAAAAAGTCAATCATTCTATATCAGTGGTCGGCAAACCACGGCTCGCGAGCCACATGCAGCTCTTGAGTGTGGCTCTTCCACAAAATACCATGTGCGGGTGCACACGTACAGTGCGATTGAAACTTCGTGGCCCATGCGCAGAAGTTGGTTTTCGGCCTGGGCGAGTCTATTTTGAAGAAGTGGCGTTAGAAGAAGTAGGGGTACGTTCGCTGAGGTTGACCCCTCAGATTGAGGACGTTTTAAGCAAAGGCCAGCTTAGGAGTACCCTAATTAAGATAATAACAATGTACCTACCTATATAGTTTAAGTTTAAAAAATTTGGCTCTCAAAAGAAATTTCATTTGTTGTACTGTTGATATTTGGCTCTGTTGACAAATGAGTTTGCCGACCACTGTTCTATATAATAAAAGGGTAATATGCAAATTGACCCTAGACAGATTGACCAGGAATGACTGGTCACTATGAAGCGCACTGACCACCAGGGGGCTGACGCTCAACACAGGAGCTGCCCCCTGGTGGTCAGTGTGCTGCCACAGGGGGAGCGCCACTCAGCCAGAAGCTGGCTCATGGCTGGCCAGCGCAGTGGTGGTGGCGGGAGCTTCTCCCTCCTTCGCAGCAGTGCTAAGGATGTCTGACTACCTGCTTAGGCCCGCTCCCCATGGTAGCGGGCCTAAACCATTAGTCCAGCAGTTCTCAACCTGTGGGTCTCGACCCCTTTGGTGGTCGAACGACCCTTTCACAGGGGATGCCTAAGACCATCCTGCATATCAGATATTTACATTATGATTCATAACAGTAGCAACATTACAGTTATGAAGTAGCAATGAAAATAATTTTATGGTTAGATCACAACATGAGAAACTGTATTTAAAGGGCCAGAAGGTTGAGAACCACTGCATTAGTCGGACATCCCCTGAGGGCTCCTGGGCTGCCAGAGGGATGTCTGACTGCCAGCTTAGGACCGATCCCCCCAGGGAGTGGGCCTAAGCCATCAGTTGGACATCCCCCAAGGGATCCCAGGCTCAGGCCGGGCTGAGGAGGACCCCTCTCCCCAAGTGCATGAATTTTTGTGCACCAGGCCTCTAGTTATAAGTATATTGTCCTGTATCGCCTTCACACAATAAGTTGTGGGCTTTTTTTCTCCATGCTAAAAAATATAGTTCTCGGAAAAAAACCAAGATGGCGGCATAGGTAAACACCGGAGATTGCTGCCTCGCACAACCACTTCAAAAATACAACTAAAAGACGGAACGGACATCACCCAGAACCACAGGAAGGCTGGCTGAGTGGAAATTCTACAACTAGAAGGAAAGACAACAGCATACCGAGACTCAGAGGAGGCGCAGTGCGGAAGTAAAATACAAAGGTGTGGAGGTGCATGCGGAGCGGGCTGGTGGCTGAGGGCATGGTTGTCTTTTTCAATTGGGAGGGAGTCTCAGGCTCTGAGCTCCAGTTCCGGGTGAGTCTCTGGGGACCCAGACTCAAACGGGAGAAGCGGGACTGTCTGGCATCGGTCGGAACTCGAGGGCAGCTTTCTCTCCGAGGTACTTGCAGCAATGGCTGGGACACTGAGAAGCAGAGCCTCTGAGGACAGGACTGAGAGCAGCCATAACTGCTCGCTCCGCCCGCCCTGTTGATCCCCTGGGACCCGCCCTGCCCAAGCCTTGCATGGAGGCATTTGCTGGATAACCCCAGGCAGAGGCTAGATTAGCACCTCCCTAGAGGACAGAAGTTCTCCCACTGCAGACACAGCTGATTCTCACAGCCAGCTGGCTTGGAGGTCAAATCCGCGCCCCCCCCCTCCCCCCCCGAGTGTTACCTATAACAATCAAGGCTTAATTACAACAAGACTGTGCACAAAGACCACTAGGGGGTGCACCAAGAAAGCATAAAAAAATGCGGAGACAAAGAAACAGGACACAAATGACAGAAATGGAGGAAAGCAAACTGCTGGATATAGAGTTCAAAACCACACTTTTAAGGTCTTTCAAGAACTGTCTAGAAGCCGCCCATAAATTTACTAAGACTCTCGAAAAGACTGGTGAGACCGCAGATAAATGTAGTGAGATCTTCAAGAAATCTAATGAGACCTCGATGTTGTGATAAAGGACCAACTAGAAATTAAGCATACACTGACTGAAATAAAGAATATTATACAGACTACCAACAGCAGGCCAGAAGATCGCAAGAATCAAGTCAAAGATTTGAAATGCAAAGAAGCAAAAAACACCCAACTGGAAAAGCAAAATGAAAAAAGAATCCGAAAATACGAAGATAGTGTAAGGAGCCTCTGGGACAGCTACAAGCGTACCAACATCAGGATAATAGGGGTGCCAGAAGGTGAGAGAGAGCAAGATATTGAAAACCTATTTGAAGAAATAATGACAGAAAACTTCCCCTACCTGGTGAAAGAAATAGACTTCCAAGTCCAGGAAGCACAGAGAACCCCAAATAAAAGGAATCCAAAGAGGACCACACCAAGACACGTTATAATTAAAATGCCAAGAGCAAAAGACAAAGAGAGAATCTTAAAAGCAGCAAGAGAAAGAAACTCAGTTACCTACAAGGGAATACCCATACAACTGTCAGCTGATTTCTTAACAGAAACTTTGCAGGCCAGAAGGGAGTGGCAAGAAATATTCAAAGTGATGAATACCAAGAACCTACAACCAAGAGTACTTTATCCAGCAAAGCTATCATTCAGAATTGAAGGTCAGATAAAGAGCTTCACAGACAAGGAAAAGCTAAAGGAGTTCATCACCACCAAACCAGTATTATATGAAATGCTGAAAGGTATCCTTTAAGAAGAGGAAGAAGAAGAAAAAGGTAAAGATACAAATTATGAACAACAAATACACATCTATCAACAAGTGAATCTAAAAATCAAGTGAATAAATAATATGATGAACAGAATGAACTGGTGATTATAATAAAATCAGGGACATAGAAAGGGAATGGACTGACTATTCTTGGGGGGGGGGGGGGGAGGGAAGGGGTGTGGGGGATGCAGGAAGAGACTGGACAAAAATCCTGCACCTATGGATGAGGACAATGGGTGGGGAGTGAGGGCGGAGGGTGGGGTGGGAACTGGGAGGAGGGGAGTTATGGGGGGAAAAAAGAGGAACAAATGTAATAATCTGAACAATAAAGATTTAATAAAAAAAAAAACAAAAAAAGAAAGAAAAAAATATATAGTTCTCAATTATCGTTTTAAGTATTTGCATAGTATTCTATTATATGGAGGTACCAGGCTTTATTTAATCAAGTCCCATATTGTTGGACATGTAGGTTGTTTCCAGACAGAAAAATACTTGCCTATTTCCTTAGAATAATTCCAAGAGTAGAATTTCAGGATCAAAGAGAATACATATTTTCAAAATTTAAAAAAAAATTCAATTACAGTTGACATTCAGTATTATATTAGATTCATGTATATAGCATAGTGGTTAGACATTCATATAATTTATGAAGTGATCCCTTGTTAAGTCTCATACCCATCTGGCCCCATACATAGTAATTACAATACTAGAGGCCCAGTGCACAAATTCGTGCACAGGTGGGGTCCAGCCAGCCCCACCCCCAATTGGGGTGGGAGGGCCAAATGGGGGTGGGGCTGGCCGGGGTGAGGGGCGGTGGGCGGTTGGCAGGCCGGCCCAGCCCCCTGGTCAAACTCCCGGTTGAACTCCTGGTCGAGGGGACAATTTGCATATTAGCCTTTTATTATATAGGATAATTGACTATATTCCCTATGCCAAACTTTACATTCCCTTGACTATTTTCTAAGCACCAATTTGTACTTCTTAACCCCTTTCACTTTTTTTACCCAGCCCCCCAACCATCTGGCAAACCATCAGTTTGTTCAAAGGGATTTTATTCATATTGCCAAAGTGCTATTTATAATCATGAAAGGTGTGTCTAAGAGTGCCAGTTTCCTAAACCTTTGCCAACAAGGTGGTATCATTTATTTCTTTAATCTCTGCCAGTCATCATGGAGAAAATAGCCCTCCTTTCACTGTTGTTTTAATTTACATTTCTCCTCCCCTCCTCACTTTTTTTTTTATTATTTCTTAAAGTATTACAAAGAGTATTACACATGTCTCCTTTTTTCTCCCCCTTGACATTCTCCCGACTCCCCCCACCCCCCAGTGTCTTGTGTCCGTTAGTTACTGTCATATGCATGCATATAAGTCTTTCGGTTGATCTCCTACTCTCCCCAACCCTCCCCAGGGTTCCCACTGTAGTTTGACATTCTGCTCAATGCTGCTCTGCCTCTGTATCCATTTTTGTTCATCAATCTATAATGTTTCTTGTTATCCATAAATGAGTGAGCTCATGTGGTATTTTTCTCAGCTTCCCAAGGGCCGTCTCAGTCTCACAGGGGCCGTCCCCGCCTCACCAGGGCCGTTTCAACCTCACTGGGGCAGTTGCAACCTCACCGGGGCCGTCTCACCCTCACCGGGGCCGTCGCAACCTCACCGGGGCCATTTCTGCCTCACCGGGGCCGTTTCAGCCTCACCATGCCCATTTCAACCTCACCGGAGCTGTTTCAACCTCACCAGGGCATCTCAACCCCACCGGGGCTGTCCCACCCCCACCAGGGCCATCCCAGCCTCTCCAGAGCCGCCTCAGCCTCACCGGGGCCGTCCCAGCCTCTCGGGAGCCGCCTCGGCCTCAGGGGGGCCATCTCAGCAACCCGAAGTTTGGCATTCTGTCCTTTTTTGGGTGGCTCCCTGCTGGACAAAATCTCCAGGCGTTCCTGGTGGCTGAACATCCGGCATGCCTGCCCGGACCTCATTTTCTACCAAGTGCACAGATTGCCTGTCTGCCGTCACCCAGCGTCCCATGTGAGACTGGATCTGGTGGGCCTGACCTTGCGTCTGCTGGTACAGCGGTTCCATGTTGCTGGCCCAGCTGTGTCTGACTCCGGCTTCCTCCGAACCCAACTCCGCCCCTTTATTGTGTCCCTTATGTATGCGAGGAGTTGAAATCTGCATTCTGCTGGGCTGGGCTGCAAAAGCATCGGTGGTTCTCTTTGTGTCACTAGCACAGCTTGGTTGGGGATATAATTTGAGTAGGGCGGGGTCCCCGGGAATCACCAGGGCGGGGCCAAGGGCAATGGCGTCTCTGCGTCTATTCGCCTCTCCGCGACTCAGCGACTCGCATCCTGAGTACCAGCGAGCAGTTCCGGGAGACAGCCACTCTCGCTCTCCGGGTCATTGCAAGGCCGTCCCGCTTCTCCCCGTAGGGGTCTGGGACCTTAGTATCCCGCCCCAAACATGCTCAGTGGATTTGAGAGTCTGCATCCCCTTCTGATTGAAAAAAACCGCGCATCCAGTTGCAGCCAGCCTGGTGCGATTCCGTACCTCCGTTCTTGGAGCCTCTGCACAACCTACTCAGTCTCAATGCTCTTCTTTCTTTCCTTCCAGTTGTAGAGCTTCCACTGGGCCAGCTTTCCCACGGTTCTGAATGACAACTGTTTATTTTATAGTTGGTAGTCTCGATGTTATTGTGGGAGACAGCATGCACAGGTCTGTACCTTATGCCGCCATCTTGGTTCTCTCCCCGTCTCACTTTTTATTTTCTGATTATTTAATGAATTATTTATTTCCTTTGCCCACTTTTTTCCTATGGAAGTATCTATTTTAAAAAGAAAAAGATAATATACCAAATATTCCTATCATTAAATGAAAACTTCAAATATTTATTGAGAAGCTGCTCTGTTTGAGGCTCTAGGCATATATACTTTTGTGAACAAAACACAAAAATCTCTGCCTCATGGAACTTATGTTTTAGCAGGAAGAGACATTTGTATTTCTAACCATAATAAGTAGTATAGCCAGAGATAGGTCTTTCTGAAAATACTTGTAGGAGCTGAGGGAGCTAGCCCTGCACGAATCTAGGGGCAAGAGAACTGCCGGTTCAAAGACTCTAAGGTGGTGCCACTACCTGGCATGTTCAAAAACTTGCATAGAGCCCCGGCTGTGTACCTCAGTTGGTTAGAGCATCATCCTGATACGCCAAGGTTATGTGTTCAATCCCCTAGTCAGGGTACATACAAGGAGTAACCAACAAACACATGAATGAGTGGAACAACAAATCAATGTTTCTCTCTCTCTCCCCTTTCTCTCTCTGAAATCAATCAATAAATTTAAAAAAACCATAACCTATAGTAAAATGGGTGCAGGGATAATAATGAAATAAAACCATTTTTGAACCTCCAAAAGAAAAACCATAACCTAAAACCCCAGAATCTATAGGGGAAATTAATTATAAGTTAGACTAAAACTTTGAAAAAAAAAGTTCTTTATGACAAAATAACTTAAAACAAAATCAAATATTAAGTATTTATTCCTGTTGTGTTTCTACTCATCTATAGGCCACCAAGAATTTGTCTCCCTGACCCCCAAAAGAGTGCCACATTCAGCTCTTGTTTCTCACCTTTATCTTTACTTTCTTACTACACATACATGGAGGTATACCAGGATAAACAGAACATTACTGGTATTTTTGAAACTCTTTGGTATCCCAACCTCCCCAGACTGTGTCCTTTCCATCCCACTCAGAACTAACTAGTCTCAGATTTTATGTTTATCATCCCCCCTCATTTTTTTTTAGAGAGAGGAGAGGAGAGAGAGAGAGAGAGAGAGAGAGAGAGAGAGGCATTGATTTGTGGTTTTTTTTTTTCAGCTATAGAACACTTCGGAGTGCTCAGAGGAGAGCAGGTTAGCATGCAATAATTCCAAAAGTCCGTTATTAATTAATTGAGCACTGAGTACCAATTTGGGGGCATAGAGTTGTATTTAGCATTGGAAATGTATGTCATTAATGGGGACTCCGCCACTCTGTTATTCTGGGCACTGGGAAGAGGCTGCCTGCAGCCATGGAGGGAAGCTACTAATATAGTGGAAAACTACTTGACCGGCCACCAGGGAGGCCTAAATCCAATCCAGCTGCTGCCCCCTCACATGAATGGCCTTGAAGGCCAATTCACTGTACAGTAAAGAAATAAAGGGCAAGACCCCCCCCCCCTCCCCCCAATGGAACTGCCTCAGCTCTGCCTCGGGAGTTGGGTGATTCAGATAGCATGTGCCGCAGGTTCATCATCTGTGAAATGGGGATAGTGGTGATACGAAATTTTGGACTGGAACCCAGATTCTTTGTCCGCTGAAGAATGAATCCACCGGCAGAAGGTGGTATAGCAATAGTGGAAATTTATTAAAGAACAAATATAGACTCCCACGTGGGGAAAGGGAAAGATTCTCACAGTACAGACTCCCACGTGGGGAGGGGGAAAGCGGTCCCACCTACTTCCTATTTCCAGGGTCTATAAAGGCAGCAGTTCCTGTGCCCTGATATCCCCTCTGATTGGTCAATATTCCCTTTCGAATTGGTTACTATAGTAACTCCTGAGGCCCTCCTCTCTCATTGTCCTCCTATTGCCTCTGGCCTTTCTTCCCCCTTCTTTATTTTGTAAATATAGACCTATTTTGGCTACTTCCACTTCCCTTGTCTTATGGAAATGTAACTGCTCTGGCTTCCTTGTGTGATGGAAATGGACCTTCTCTCAGTCTGTAGCCCTGTTTTTTTTCCCAGGGTCCCCAATTCTAAAAATTCCCCAAGCCTGCCTCTATGCCCCTAAAATTCCTGTTTCAGCGGTAGTACCTACCCAGTGTGTAAGTTCCCATGGCTGCTGTAACAACTTACCACAGACTTGGTGGCTTAAAACAAAGAAATTTATTCTTACAGTTCTGCAGACCAGACGTTCAAAATCAGTTTCTCTGGGCCAGAATCCGGGTCTAGAGACACCACAGGCGGGTTGCAGAGGGCTCGGGCAGAATCCCCTCGCCTTATCGGCTTCTGGTGCCTCCTGGCACTACTGGCCTTGTGGCTGCATCGCTCCGCGCGCTGCCTTCTGGGTGCATGGTCTGCCTCTTCTCTCGTGAAGGCTAACCCCTAGCGGTCACACTCGTCAGATTTCCCACTGCCTCCTTCTTATAAGGACACGTGGTTTTATTTCCGGCCGTTCCCATCATCCAGGACACTCTCACCATTTTGCAATCCTTCACCTGCAAAAAGACTCTTTCCACTTCAGGCAGCATTTACAGGTTCTAGGCCCGCAGGGGCGGGCAAACTTTTTGACTCGAGGGCCACAATGGGTTCTTAAACTGGACCGGAGGGCCGGAACAAAAGCATGGATGGAGTGTTTGTGTGAACTAATATAAATTCAAAGTAAACATCATTACATAAAAGGGTACAGTCTTTTTTTTTGTTGTTTTATTCATTTCAAGACGGCTGGTAGGGCCTAATATCTTTGGGGCGGGGTGTGCTTATACAGCCCATTCCACTCTGAGTTGTCATGAGGAAATCTGCTAAGGCCGGTAGAGGACTGAGCATAGCATTGGCCCGTGGGCATCACGGAGTAAATATGAGGCCTCCGTTATAGGGCCGCTGCAAGGCTGAAATAAAGCACAGCGACAGTAATTAGAAGTGTACAAGGGGGACTGTAACAATGACATAAAGGCTGAGGTCTGTGGATAGACTCTCCCGCTGCCTCAGACACCGCCCAGTCACGTGCTCCCCACCTCCCCGCCCGGAATCTGAGTCGAGGCCCCGCCCCCTGCTATGCACCCACCCTTCTTGCACCGCCCATCTAGTTTGCGGAGCTTTAGAGGCGTGAGGGCTTTTGGAGTCTGTCTGGAGTATTGCCCACCAAATCGTAGGCTATTTCATCCAATTATGTCTCCTTCACCAGCCTTTAGGTTATTCATCCAAAGCTTCTAGTTTTTAATGAGATTAATAGTGGCAATTTATTTGCTTTCATATGACAAAGAAAAGCAGAAGCTGTTAGAAGAACACAGGCAATATTTAAGACAGCCCGTAGGGGAGGGGCTGGGTTCTGCGTACCTGGGTCCCTGAGGCCTGGCCCGCTCGCCGCGCAGGCGCAGTGGACCCTACTCACCATGCCGACTGTCAGCGTGAAGCGCGATTTGCTCTTTCAAGCCCTCGGCCGGACCTACAGTGAGTTCCGACCCATAGCTTGTGCCTCCCCGCGGAGGCTGAGACCCCTCTCCTAAAGGGCTTCGTGGCCATGGTCATACAGTTTGACACATTTTGGCATCCGGCTGGCGGGGGTGGGTGGGGCTGACGGCCGGAGTGGCGGCCTGGACTGATGTAACCTCAGAAGCGGTCTTGCCCGGGCTGCCTTGGCCTCACCCACACGTGCCCGGCTCGCCGTGTCATTCATTCAGCGTTCTCGGCTGGAGCGCCTACTCCCTGGTGCCAGGGGCCGCATGGGACTGCAGCCCGGGTTGCATCCCGAGTGTAGCGAGCTGAGCGCACCAAGGAGGGAAACATGGGGACGTGCATGAGGGGTAGTAGAAGGGGTAGTAGAAGTTTGAGCAGCAGGACTGACGGCATCTGTTTTTGTTTTATGTTGTTAGTATTTACTGAGTGCCTGGTTGGGTGCTAGGCACTCTTCTAAGCGCTTCGAGAATACAGCGGTGCAGATGACCCATAAGGCCCACTCACACTTTCTGACTAGGGAGGCAAACAGTAATTAAGTAGCACATAAGTAAAATGGTTTTCGGAGAATATTAAATGCTAGCAAGGAAACAAAAAAAGATACTGTGCACAGAATAGCATTAGACAGGGTGGTGACGGTTGAGCTGAGACCTGAACGACTAGGAGGCTATTCGATGGGCTTAGTCTTCATGCTATTCATCTCCTTTCAGTTCTAAAGATAATACCATTTTTTTAAAAAAGGGGGGGAATATTATGTACAATTATCAGCCACCACAGATGTAGCAGTTGAAATTACATCTGTACGCCATGATTATCAGCTCGTATAAAGGTTGTATATAGCAACTTGATTGGCGTTATCTTTGGTTTTAGAGCTCAATATGGTAACATAGCCCTAGTCGGTTTAACAGGTACTCCTTCCTGGAAGAATATGTTACTGTGAAAATAAAGTTAATAAAAATGCTTTTATTGATTTTTATAGAGAGAGTGTAGAAAAAGAGCGAGAGAAACATCAATGTGAGAAACATCAATAGTTTGCCTCCCGTATGCACCCCCACCCGGGATGGAACCTGCAGCCTGGGAATGTGCCCTGTCTGGGAATAAAACAGCAACCTCTCCGTGCACAGGACAATGCTCCAACCCACTGACCCACACCGGCCAGGGCAAAATAAAGTTAGCTTTTAAAAACGGTTTTAAAGGTGCACTTGTGGGTACTATGTAGTCTTGAAGTGTTATTCTCCCTAGAGTTCTGCCATGAGTCCCTAAAAATAGAGGTAATACTCCTGCCCTCTGAACTTGGCTCTAACTCCCTATACTTTTTATTTTCTACTTTGCTTATTTATATTTCTCACCCATCCTTTTAAATCATATTCACACTAATGGTATATAGTTTACCGGATTTGGATAACGTGGTATGTGGGCAAATATTTGTTCATGACATTGATCAGGTATTCATCTCTGGAAAAGAAATAAATAATCCAGGTTTCAAACAGTGGTGAGATTATTTATTGTCATTTGATTTTAAAAAAAAAATATATATTTTATTGATTTTTTACAGAGAGGAAAGGAGAGGGATAGAGAGTTAGAAACAGCGATGAGAGAGAAACATCGATCAGCTGCCTCCTGCACACCTCCCACTGGGGATGTGCCCGCAACCAAGGTACATGTCCTTGACTGGAATCGAACCCGGGACCCTTCAGTCCGCAGGCCCACGCTCTATCCACTGAGCCAAACCGGTCAGGGCTGATGTTTTAATATATTCTCTAGCTGCCCTCTCCCCTTTGTTTCATATTGAGAGAGGTTGGGTAAGCTTGATTTTCCACAAATATCTGTCAGCTACTGAATGTTTAAAATTTCAATCAGAAAGATGTTGAGATGTACTTCAGACAAGACAGAAATAATAGTCTTTCATCATTAGTTTATATTTCATGTGTTTTTCCTTGTAATTTTTTAATTGTTAATTTGGTTGAGATTAAAATCAGAAAAGCAGCTCTGGCTGGTGTGGCTCAGTTGGTTGGGTGTTGCCTCTCGGACTGGGTCCCCAGGAGGGGGCGTGCAGGGGTAGCTAATTGATGTTTTGCACTCATCAATGCTTTTCTCTCTCTATCTCCCTTCCCCTTTCTCTAAAAATCAATAAAAAGTCCTTAAAAAATAAAAAAGGAGAAGCATGTGTGGCAAGCACCTGGTTTTAAAGTAACGTGGATCCATTTTGTTTCTTACCCTTTTTTTTTTCTTTTTTAGACTGGCTTTTTCCTTGTTTTCAGATAATGCCTCATTCACTCTTTTCTGTTCCCATGCCTTTTTTTTTTCAGTCTCTCTAAGGGTTGCTTTTTGTCTGTCCTAAATCCCACGGTTTCTACTTATTGCTTTTCTTTTTACCCCCTCATTCCTTGTCAAGGACATAAAGCTGCTTTTCTTGCTCTCATCATCTGGGCCTTCTGGGGCAGTTTTGTCTCCTTAGGTCTACCTTTTTCTATTGCCTTTTTGCTCAGATGTTTTCCTCTTGCCATTCATTTTCTTGTTAATGGATTTATTGTCACTGTTCTTCAATTCTAGTTCTGTTCTGCTTTGCTGTAATTCCTGGCAATACTGTCAGAGCTACCTGTGTATATCATACAAACCTCTAAGACAGCGGTTCTCAACCTGTGGGTCGCGACCCCTTTGGCGGTCGAACGACCCTTTCACGGGTCGCCTAAGGCCATCCTGCATATCAGATATTTACATTACGATTCACAACAGTAGCAACATTACAGTTATGAAGTAGCAACGAAAATAATTTTATGGTTGGATCACAACCTGAGGAACTGTGTTTAAAGGGCCAGAAGGTTAAGAACCACTGCCTAAGATGTATTTACTTAGGTGTGTCATTTTCTTACAGGGAATTATTAATCACGATTTTATTGCTGTTTTTTTTCTTACTTCTAAGCTTGTGAAGTACAGCTGGAAGTATTACAGACATACTTTGCTTTATTGCAGTTCACAGATTTTTTTTTTTTTTTTTTACAAATTGCTGCTTTAATTAAGTCCTCACTGTCTCACCTGTACATTGTAGTAGCATCCCTGCTCCAATCCCTCTGCCACCCTTCCACCATTCTTTAAAATGCAGATCCAATGATGCTTTTGCTCAGCTGAAAATCCTTCAGTGTAACTCCCCATTGCCAGCAGGCAGGAAGGAAGGCAAGTCCCTGGGGGTGTTATGACATGACTTCTGTCTACTAGTACTTGTTCCGTCCCATCTCTTCTTGACATGAACCTTATGCTTCATCTATATTGAACTTTCCAAATTTGCCATGCTGTTGTCTCCCTACAATCTGCCTAATGAACGCATCCTTTTTTTTTTTTAAGCCTTACCTGACCCTAAGTGGAGCTGATTACTTTCTTTGGGTCATCTCTGTACCTTGCACTTCACTATATTTACACATCTGGTCTTTTTACTAGAGTAGGAGATAGTTAACATAGGAATTGTGTTTTCTTTATCTTTGTAGCCCTGACACTTGGTACAGTGCCTGGTATATAGTAAGTGCTCAATAAATGTTTGTTAAATTGATTTAATATTGGGATCTGGAATCTTAAGGTCACCTTTTCACTAGAATATACTGGTAATGATGCTTTGTGTTCAATTTTTGGTAATGAGCAAACCCTAGAAATGCTGTATCAGGTAGCAGAGTAAAGTAGAATATAACTTAAAATAAGGAAGAAAACAATTAGTTGTTGCAGAGTTACTGCATTTCAGGGCACTGTGACAGGCCCATTATTTTCATGAACTTAATTAAAAATTTTCCAATAGTTGCATGCTATACATAAATGTCTGCAAAATGCTACTTTATGGAGGAAGCATAGGAATTAGAACGTTTATGTAAGGTTCCAAACTCCAGAAATAGTAAGTGGGATAGTCAGAATTCAAACTCTGATAGGCCTGGCTCCAAAGGCCTATCCAAAGGCCTCTGATAGGTCAGGCTGCCTCAGAGAATTTTGAATGATAGGATTTATATGACATTTCAATGTGTTGGGTCTGTAATTTGGAGCTACCCATTGATCCCTATTTAATGGGTTTTTCTTCTAAGTAAATGTAAACTTCCCAGTTCAGGTAACCTAATTCCATAGTTGATGTTAGATGAATCAGCCCTTTAATAAAAGTTTTGTGTGTTTTTTCTTATTTTTAAATTTTTTGTTCAAGCATTTTTTGTTGTTAAGTGGTGACATTTGATGACTGATACTTAGTATGCTTGGTGTAAGGCAATTAATAAGAAAAATGCAGTTTCTACACAGTTCATTTATGCTGATCAGATTAAAGCAATATCCTTTCCCCCCCCACCCCCCAGCTGACGAAGAATTTGATGAACTATGTTTTGAATTTGGTCTGGAACTTGATGAAATCGTATGTATTGGATGCTTATTTTTCTAATATTCTGTGTTTAAGCCCATTTTTCAGATGTTTACTATAGTTTATTTTTGTTACACTTGTGGGCCATGGTGATTCCTGTGTTCTCTGTGTTAAGAGGCTAAGCTCTGGTTCTGAGAGTGTTGCTTTGATTAAAATCTCAAAAGGGGTTCATGCCTTTTTCTGTGTGCAGTCACCGCACGTTATCTGGCTAGTGCTGTGGAGCTGGGTAGACCATCTCAGGTAACCCTAGAATCAGAGTGAGCTCTGGCAGTGAGGTGCCTTATTGCAGATTAACCATATGGAAAGGGACCTGGGAAGCGGTGGAAATGCTGCTTCAGCCGGAGTTGCTGTCTCCTTGGCCTCTGGCTCCCCCTCCTTCACTTATCCGATTCCCAGCCCCACCTTCCTCCATGCATACTCAACCAATGTTAATTCATCCCTAGGTCATTACTGTATATACCAGTGATGGCGAACCTCTTGAGCTCGGCATGTCAGCATTTTGAAAAACCCTAACTTAACTCTGGTGCCGTGTCACATATAGAAATTTTTTGATATTTTCAACCATAGTAAAACAAAGATGTATATTTTTGATATTTATTTTATATATTTAAATGCCATTTAACAAAGAAAAATCAACCAAAAAAATGAGTTCGCGTGTCACCTCTGACACGCGTGTCATAGGTTCGCCATCCCTACTATATACTCTACATTGATCTTCTAAAATGATCTATTTTTGAAGAATGGCTTATAGAAATGATTATGAAGCATTTTCCTAGTTTTTTAAATTATATAATGATTGAAATATTTTTAAAATAGCTTAATTTACAAAATATGTCCACTAATATTGATTATGTAGTAAAGACTTACTTATTTTTTAAGCCTTTTATCTTATTGATCTATTCAGTATTTTATAACACTATAAAGTTAAAAAATTGTCAGGCTGACAAAAATGTTCATTGCCTTGCCTTGTTTTTCCTGCTGTGCCTTTACTAATATTACAGGAAGATTTTTTACATTAATAAGCATCTGTATGCTTGAGAAGTTGGCTAAGATTTCTGTAGTTTATATTAAGTTGCTATCAATAATTTAATTAGATCTCAAAATTAAGTTTGAGGTTGTGCAGTAAGAACTTAGGACTAGATATCAGAAAATTTGAGTAGTAGTTGGAGTTCCCACGATCACTAGCTGTGTAACCAGTGACAGTTACATTGCCTGTCTGGGCCTCACATATTAGTCTCTTTGGGCCTCATATATTAGTCTCTTTGAGAGAGAGAATATGAGAATGCTAGATGTGTGAGCTCAGTAAAAGTCATTTTTATGTTTGTTGCAGATTATAATAAACCTATGTTTTGTTGCAGAAAATAATATATGTAATGTAGTTACTGCTTTATAGTGCTGACAACTACTTTTGCCAAAGAATTTCATTTTATTTTATTGTGCTTGTTTTAGACTTCTGAGAAGGAAATTATAAGTAAGGAACAAGGTAATGAAAAGGCAGAGGGGGCATCTGATGTTATTCTTTACAAAATTGACGTTCCAGCCAATAGATATGATCTCCTATGTCTGGAGGGATTGGTCCGAGGACTTCAAGTCTTTAAAGAAAGGTAAGGGTATATATTCATTAAATACTTTGCCAAATTGGATGTTTTTTCTTTGCCTGTCATTGTTTTAAGTTTCTAGCAAAAACCTTGTTGGACAGGCACACAGCTCTAGGTCTGGCAGTGGTTCTCAACTTTCCTAATGCCCGACCCTTTAATACAGTTCCCCATGTTGTGGTGACCTCCAACCATAAAATTATTTTCGATGCTACTTCATAACTGTAATTTTGCTACTGTTATGAATCATAATGTAAATATCTGATATGCAGGATGTGTTTTCATTGTTTGCGACCCACAGGTTGAGAACCGCTGGGTAGAGGGATGATTAGTGGGTAAGATTCATGTAGATTGTAGCCATTTGAAACACTATCTGAATATTGAGTCATAGCCTTTCATTTTGGGAACATATTTTAACAGTGAAGTGGTTAATGGTTTTATGGAGAACTTTATATGTTAGAAAGTTTGTTAGTTTGTGTGTTGTTTTTTATATTCAGTTCAAATTTGATTTGCTGTAACTTCAGCCTATTGTTCATTTTGTTTACACAGCAGAGAATATACTTAAGTTATCAAATGTTTTGGTTAATAATGAGCAAGTTTGTTTTAATATTATTTTAGGATAAAGGCTCCAGTATATAAACGGGTAATGCCTAATGGAGAAATCCAGAAATTGATCGTCACAGAAGAGGTAATAAGGATAAAATCTTATTTTCCTTTAAAAACAATTTCTTTTGTTTATATATGAGTCATGTGGGT
The DNA here is from genome assembly GCF_028538775.1 of Myotis yumanensis. Taxonomy (NCBI): domain Eukaryota; kingdom Metazoa; phylum Chordata; class Mammalia; order Chiroptera; family Vespertilionidae; genus Myotis; species Myotis yumanensis. The sequence goes on along the minus strand of NW_027223759.1, from coordinate 24,831,695 downwards.
GGAAAAAAGAACAAAGCCGAATCTTTTTTTTTTTTTTTTTTTAAATATATTTTATTGACTTTTCACAGAGAGGAAGGGAGAGAGACAGAGAGTTAGAAACATCGATGAGAGAGAAGCATCAATCAGCTGCCTCCTGCACACCCCCACCGGGGATGTGCCCGCAACCCAGATACATGCCCCTGACCGGAATCGAACCTGGGACCCCCCAGTCCGCAGGCCGGCGCTCCATCCACTGAGCCAAACCGGTCTCCAAAGCCGAATCTTTTGCCAAATATAATTTCTTTGATCATTTGCTAAAATGGATGTATATTTAACCTTCTAGTTTTTAAAAACTGTCAATTTGTTTGTATCAAGCAATGAAAGGGATAAAGCATCTGTTTTGGAAAATAACATCCAAATATTTATTTAAAATACATTTGAGATGTAATTGTTTAAATTGTGGTACAGTGATAAAATTAAAAATTAACTTTTGGGGGAGGTTATTTTGGTAAAAAAATAATCAACTAGAGCAAACTACTTAAAAGAACTTTTTCTCATTTAGTAAATTTTCAGAATTCTTACTGAATGGAAATTCCATGAGGACAATGACTTTGTCTCTTGTCACCACTATATTTTATTACTTGAATGAATGAATATATACTTTTTGAATGAAAATGTGTGATAATGTCAAGAGTGCCGCTAACTTTCTATTACAAAATGTTATTACAAAGAAAAGCCTTCATACTTACCATCTCTAGTGACATGATTAATTTCAGACAGCTAAAATACGCCCTTATGCTGTAGCAGCAGTTCTCCGAAATATAAAGTTTACTAAAGATCGCTATGACAGCTTCATTGAACTTCAAGAGAAGTTGCATCAGAACATTTGCAGGTTTGTGGCTGCATTTTCTTTTCTCTCTGCCTTCCCTTCTCCTCGTGTCACTTTATCTCTCCATTCTTCCTCTCTCCCCTTCTTCCTGCCTTTTCTGTTTCCCTCCCTTTTTCCTTTCTTCTTCATATTCAGAATTTTTCAAAGCATTTCTAAAGTAATAAAATGTGAGAGTGACGAGGTTAAATTTCCTTTACCAGACAACTAATTATTATTGCTTATAAATAGTGTGTGCATGGGAAAATAAGATATATTTTGATTACTGTATAGAACCACTATCTAGTCCTAGAAATTTTCTCGTTTTTTTGTGTTTTGGTTCAGATCATTAGTAGTGGATTATACTTTTAAATAATAAGCCATGGTAATTTGAAGTATGATCTTCATTTTTAAAGTGGGAAATTTTTGGCTTGAATGCACTTTTTGAGTGAGCTTAATTATAAATTGACAGATAAAACTGGAAACTTTTAAATGACCAAATTTTCCTATTGTATCTTTAACGTTACTATACATCATTTCCCATCAGTATAGTGATCTTCAAACCTAAATAATTCCTGAACTGCTGAAGGTCAAGGAACGTAATGATGAGAGTCCTTGAAATAATTTTAGTATTTCAAAACTTTAATGGAAATTACATATTTACTGATGATAACAAATATCAGACTTTAGCTAATATGTCAAATTTGTTTGTGTTGGTTCTGAAATCTACATATATAAAAGCCAAGCGACCAGAACGACCAGTCACTATGATGTGCACTGCGGCCCCACCCCCGATCAGCTTCCCCCCACCCCGATCAGGGGTGGGGCCGGCCAGCCAACCTCCCAGGGCCCCTCACCCAGGCCAACCTGTCCAGCCCAGCCCCCGATTGGCCCGATTGGGGCTGGGCCGGCCAGACTCCACCTGTACACGAATTCATGCACTGGGCCTCTAGTAAGCATATAACTCATTGAGTAAAGTAACACTTCCTTTTTGCTTGTCAACAATTCTGTTCAATTCAACGATATTAATATTTTAGTCACTGGTCTTAGAGGTTGACCAAAATTTGGTTTCTTGGAAATCTTAAAAACTATTTCAGAGTTAATGTAATATGGACTTTAATAAAATCCTTGATTACTAATGCATTTTAATCCTTGATTACTAATGTATATGTGGTTATGCATAAATATGCAAATATATGCATATATATCTAAAACCAGGTTTAAGAAATCTTAAGGACATCATAAATTCTGTCCAAGTTTCTCTTGTTGAATTGTCTGTTAGAAAGCTTAGAGCCAGCCCTGTCCTGTGTGGCTCAGTTGGTTAGGTGTTTTCCTGTGCTCTGAGAGGTCACTGGTTTGATTCCTGGTCAGGCCACATGCCCAGGTGTGGGTTCAGTGCCCAGTCGGGGTGTATACGGAAGGCAACCAGTCGATGCTTCTCTTTCACATTGATGTTTCTCTCTTTCTCCCTCTCCCTTCTCTAAAAAAAAAAAAAAAAAAAAAATCAATAAAAAAGTAAAAAAGAGAAGAAGAAGAAAAGAAAGCTTAGAGCCAAATTTGTGACCCTCGTTGGTAAGATGGTGGGCCTTTAGATTCTAATTTAATATTTACATTGTTCTGGATCTATTTGATATCCTACTTCTATTTCTTTTCTCATTTGTAACTTATTATAAGTTCCTAAAATTACCTTAAATCCTTTGTAGATAAACTGTAGAACAAAGGAAATTAGTAGCTTTTGAACTTTCCCTACACATTAAACTTTAAATGTAAATTCAGTCTTTTAAATTAAATTTTCTCCATTATTAATGTAGAATGTATTAATGTACAATGTATTAACATAGAAAAGTAAAAAATACAGCGATTTGGTAGTTTACTCTAATTTAATAAAACATGTTTACTTGAGGAAATGAAATTCAAAGAAGACAGAGGGAATGTTGATTTGGAAAATGTCCTATAACATAGCACTTGGGAAAGCATAGTGGCAAGGAATTTACTTCAGTTACTGAAATCATGTTTTGTTAGTAGCTTTATAATTTCTCATTACTTTTAATAGTTGTTTGAATTTGTTCCTTATACTCCTCTAAAGTTGCATAAAGCAACAGGCAATTTTAGGGAAGTGTCTAAAAATAATTTAAAAACACATATAGTCTATGTTATCTTTAGAATTTCTGCTTTGGAATATTTAAATCTCTTTTTCTATCTTTTTCCTTCTCTCTTTCCCTCTTTCAACATTTAGGAAAAGAGCGTTGGTTGCTATAGGTACCCATGATTTGGACACTTTGTCAGGCCCATTTACTTACACTGCGAAGCGACCTTCAGATATCAGATTCAAACCTCTAAATAAGACAAAGGAGTATACAGCCTGTGAACTGATGAATATATACAAGGTAAATTTTCTTCTATATTATGTAATAGCTCTGCATAAATCTTGAAATTCCTTCAAAGACAAATCTTGGAATTTGAAAAATGTACTGAGTGCTTTAAAAAAAATAGCAGTGCCTGGGCCCCAACACAGAGATACTGATTATTTGATCTGGAGGAGGGGTTCTGGGTATAGTTTTGTTTTATTATTACACTTTTATCCACTTGGATGATTTTAATTTGCACCTAGAGAATCACTGAAGTAGACCATACCACAATGTAATATTCATATTTGGGTATTATTAAACTCATGTAAGTAGAAGGAACAATAGATTTAGTTAGTGTTTTGGTTTTTTTTTTATGTGTGTGGGAAATACTATTACAAAATGTTTGCCTCCTATTATTATTTTATTGTATAACAGTGACAAGGAATTCAGTAGTCACTTTAAGAGGAGTAGTGGATATTGTTAGAAAAAAAGCAACTATTATCCTTGGCCTGATTGGCTAGTGATTTCTCCGATTTATTTAAATGATTTTTGTTTGTTTTTTCCTTTTTATTAAATTTATTAGGGTGATACTGCTTAACAAAATTATACAGGTTTCAGGTGCACAGTTCTACAATACATCATCTGTACACTGTATTAGTGTTCACCACCCCAAGTCAAGTTAAGTAGTTTTGTGATGGTGTGTGTTTTATTTTAGATGACTCAGGCTTACCAGTGCAGATTTGTTTTCACTGTTGAAAAATGGCTCAATTGTGTTTTCGTCTCTTCCCAGTGGGAGATGAGGCTGTATTAGGATGTCGAAACACTAATTTATATTAGCACCTTTAAAAACTTAGAACTTTCTGTAATCTAGGGCATTTTTAATGTTTTTCTGACTTTTCACCTTCTTTTTATACTAGGTAGGTATATAAACTAATTACATTGATAGAAATAAAAAACTAATTTTGACTTAATTTTTTTCAGACTGACAACCATCTTAAACATTACTTACATATTATTGAAAATAAGCCCCTGTACCCAATTATCTATGATAGCAATGGTGTCGTCCTATCAATGCCTCCAATCATCAATGGTGAGCTATTTCTTAAGCATCATCGATTTTTACTATCTTTTCTTATTCAGTATTTCTGTAGAATTCTCAATAGAGTTGGCTGAATCAAATCAAATTAACTCTTAATCTGAGAATCTCACGTCTTTGGTAGATTTTTCTTGTAATAGTTCTTTCCATTCATTATTCAACAGCATCTTACTTGGGATTTTTGTAAAATTTATAAATGTGTAAGTATTCTTTTAAAAAAAATGTATTTTTTATTTTAGAGAGGAAAAAGGAGGGAGAGAGAGATAGAAACATCAGTGATGAGAGAGAATCATTGATTGGCTGCCTCCTGCGTCCCCCACACTGGGGATGAGCCCACAACCTGGGCATGTGCCCTGATCGGGAATGGAACCGTGACTTCCTGGTTCATAGGTCTATGCTCAACCACTGAGCTACGCTGGCTGGACTAGAAATATTTTTGAATGCTTTTCTCTAGATTTTTTTTGGTTTTAAATAATTTACTTGGTTAAACTCAAAGTTGAATTCTGCTTTGTCTGTTTTATAGTTAAACTAAAACTTTTAAACTGAATTTTACCCTCTTAACTCTTCTGAAGGCTTTTTTGATGAGACAACTTGAATGTAACTACAAAATTTAATGATGTTGAAGCCATAGATGTTTGCTTTTCTTTTCCAATTTACATCAGCTCCAAAGCTTGGACTTTAGTAGTTATAGGGGTTAAGAATCTGGGCTCTGGAGGTAGCCAGATCCAGACCCAAATCTTAGCCTTGCTGCTTACTACTTTGTGATCATGGTCAGTGAGCTCTATCTCTCAATCTTAGTTGTTTCTCTGCAACTCTGTCTTAGAGTTGTGGTGAAGATGAGATGAGATAACCTCCGCTAAGTGCTTGGCATAGCTCCTGACACATTGAATACACTCAGTAAGGCCTGTTATTATTTTGTCTTTATTCTGCAATGGAGCTTAAAATAAAAGCATATCCCCTTACTTTGAGATGTTAGTTTATATTGTGTTCTAAATTAAAATGTAGTTTCTGTTTTGTAGAGCTTTTTGTGCACTTATATTTCTGAAACTGATTGTTTTGCTATTATTTTGTGTTCATTGTAGGAAACCATTCGAAAATAACATTAAATACCAGAAATGTATTTATCGAATGCACAGGAACTGACTTTACTAAGGTAAATAAAACTTTTTTCTATTTTTGTACTGTCAGGATAGATTTTTACTTCTGGATCAAGACTATATGGCTAAATTTAAAAATATGTTTATTTCGAAGGTGGGAACATATTTTAGAAAATTAGAAAGATATATTCTATACTTCAGTTATGGTGCTTTCATTCCATCAACAAATGTTTAGTGAGCACCTGTACTGTCTTTTCAGTGCCAAGAATTTAATAATGAGTTACATGTTTCTTGACTTGAAGGAACTTGTTGTCGTGGGAGAATTAACCACCTAACTGTAAAACAGAAGAGGATAAGTATTGTAATATGATCTGTATAAATTATTTATCTTAGCTGGCTTAATTAAAATGCTGGGTAATTTGGTACCTGTGTGTATTTGATAAAAATTCTTTAAAAACGAACTGGCTATAAAGAAATTCTGTTTAACCATTAAAAAAGTGTTTATGCACATAATGACATCCAGAATATGTAGAATACTATTGTGCACTCACTTTCAACCACTACATATATTGGATTAGATTGCTATGAAAGCTTTTTGCTACGGCATATGATTTCTTTATTCATGTTACGTAAGGCATAGAGTGAGATGGCAGTTAAGCAACTTAAGAAAGGTAAACTTGAAAGGCAGGAGAAGGCTGGGGTATAGAGGCAGGTAAGTGGCATTCATGTACATTTACAAAGTTGGAGATCATTGTAAGGTATTTCATTTATAACTTTTATGTACCATATTTGCCTTGGGAAATAGTGTAGTAATATATTAAAAAACATTTTTAAATTCATACATTAGCAGACCTTGGATATCTTTCTCGAAGCTTGTTTATAAGAGTAAAGTATATATAAAAGCAAGGCATATATCCTAATAAGGTTATTGTATTTTTTCTAAGCATATTTTTTTATTAAAAAAATTAAATTGTTATGGCATTCACTATATCAGGCATTGCTTTCCGTGTAATACACACACACACACACACACACACTCCTCATAATAACCAAATGAGGTAGGGACTTTAATTATCTCCATTTAACAGATGATGAAACTAAGGTACAAAGACAGTAAGTAACTTGCCCAGACTACTACTAAGTGGTGGAGGTGAGAGTCAGGCATCTGGCTGCAGAGACTTATGGTATTGATCCGTAGTTAACCGTTTGTCGCTCTCAAAATGTGGTGAATCCAAGGAAGGGCTGGGGGAAGTAAATGCTTTGTCTCAGTCATGGATTGTACCTTTCAGAAAACAGCATAAATGCTAAACACTTGAAGATAAGGACAGGCCTAATTTAGCTCATAAGTGTTTATTCCATTCCCCCTTTTACAATGTGTGTATAGAGGTTCATTTTTAGATATTTGGGAACTAAATTATATTAAATATTCATTTCTGAGTGAAGAGAAAATACATATATTTATAGATTACCATAATATTTGTCTTTTTTCTTTGCAGGCAAAAATAGTTCTTGATATTATTGTCACCATGTTCAGTGAATATTGTGAGAATCAATTTACGTAAGTTCACTTGGTGCCCTATTGTTTCTTCTGAAGGCAAAGCACGAAGGCCTGTGCTAAATATAAAGATGAAAAATGTGTTCCTGTAACTAGAACATGTAATCTCTTTGGGAGCTAAGACATATGCATAAATAATGTATAAAATAAAAAGTGATAAGTACTTTAAAAATTTTCAGTGTTTTGGCTGTTTGTAAGGGCAAGTTACTCCTAGCTGAGGCAATCTCGGCAGGCCTCTTGGAGGCAATGAAATTTAAGCTGTGTTAAGGATCATTGAATTTGAGAATGTAAACATGAAGGAATAGCAAGAGGAAGAGCCAGACAAAGGTAGAGAAGTATATATCAGAGCAATCTTATGTCCCATGTATATAGCAATAAGATTACTATAATTTTTTCAAAGCTATTTTTTATTTAAAAAATATTTAATAAACTTATATGGCCCTTACTGTGTACCAAATCATAGCTTATTCTAGACTACTGATTATAATTCAAAATGTGTAACTGTAGAAAGTAGGACTGAAATTTTATGAGCAGTATCAATTGCTTTGTTTAAAAATTGATTTTAGTGGTTGTGTCAGTCAGCTTTTGTTGTGTAACACACCACCCTGGTAAAGCCTGGACTGTGTGTGTCAGTACTGGCAAGGAGTCCATAGAGAGTGCATGCTCTACAGGACTGGGAAACGTATCAAGTGGGTGCTGCCTGGAGAGACATGGGAGCCATAGGAGAGAGAATGGTAGAGTAAGGTTGTATATAGGAGGATTAAACCAAAAAAGTGTTGGAATGTGAACAGTTTCAATATATGGAGGCTACAGTTGTAGACCAGGTGAAAGATTTGTTAACCATGCACATTTCTAGAATTTATGGATCTTCGTTTTCTTAAGTATTTTTTTTTTTCCCAGGGTTGAAGCAGCTGAGGTAGTTTTTCCCAATGGAAAATCATCTACTTTTCCAGTAAGTACTTAAGAAGTGACTTGATGATGATGTGATAATGATAATGGCTATGGAGTGCTGCCTGTTTATCTGTCCATCCACCCACATGCCAGGAACTACACTACGTGCACTGCATGGATATAATCCTCACATTAACCCTCTGAGAGTGGGTGCTGTTATCATGTCCTTTTCTAGATGGAGATCCAGAAACCTTGAGATTTTAAATAGTTTGCCTGTTACTGTTATAGGTGGGCCAGGATTTAAGCCTGGACAGTCCCACTTTAGCTCTTAACACACTATATTATACCTCAGCATTATTTGGCCATAATTTCTGTGATTTATTCTCTTATTAACTAGTTAAGTGGGTAATTTACAGATTACTCACCCCTCCAAACCTCATTAGTCTCTTCACACTTGTTCATCACTGTAACTAAAAATAATGTAAACTAGCATTATTTTTAATTTGGGGCTTTTTCCCCCCAAGAAGGCTTTATAAATATAAAGATGTCATGTCTAATACATGCTATTCTTTCATGTCTAAATGTGTCTCAGTCATTTTGTTATGGTTCTGATTAAGTGAGGCGATTCTTTGATGAGCTGGTTTTTGTGTGTGTGTGTGTGTGTGTGTGTGTTTTTTGTGTGTTTTTTTTCATTATTCCTCTGTCATTTATGAAGTGTATCCTTTTAGAGTAGTTTTTACTATTAAAATAGCTTTTAAAGTAGATCAAACCTGCCAAGATCAAAACCTCCCCCTTCCTGATAGTATATAGAATCATCTTTTTTTCTAGAGTATTAGTTATAATTCAAAATCTACACTAATAAAAGAGAAACATGGTAATTAGCGTACAACCGCTACCCTTCCCATTGGCTAATCAGCATATCCTTATGCAAATTAACTGTCAGCCAAGATGGCGGCCGGCAGTCAGGCAGCTGGAAGCGAACATGAGGCTTGCTTGCTTCAGTGACTGCAGACTCCAACATTCCCCGCTTGACTTGCCGGCCTCTGAGCTGGCAGTTTGGAACATTCTAACAAATATAGAAGCTAAACAAAACCCCAGAAAGAAGGCCGGGATCTCAGAGCTGGAGTTATACATTGTTTCGATTATAGAACCGAAACAAACCAGATACCTTCTTTCAGCAGCGGCAGCCTCAGAGCTAGAGCTAGAGCTAAAGCTGGCCCAGAATAAAATAAAAAAAAGAGAAAAAAAAGGAGCGGTTGGTAGCTTCAGTCAACAACCGCCAGCCTGAAAGCAGCCCTCAGCCCCTCACCCAGACTGGCCAGGCACCCCAGTGGGGACCCCCACCCTGAAGGGTGTGTGACCAGCTGCAAACAGCCATCATCCCCTCATCCAGGCTGGCCAGGCATCCCAGTGGGGACCCCCACCCTGATCCAGGACACCCTTCAGGGCAAACCAGCCGGCCCCCAGGCCTCTATCCTATATAGTAAAAGGGTAATATGCCTCCCAGCACTGGGATCAGTGTGACAGGGTGCAGCGTCCCAATCCCCTGATTGGCCCTGCTCTGTGTGTGACAGGGTGAGGTGCCCCAACCCCCCCCCCCCCCCCCCACGGGCCCTGCTCTGTGTGTGACAGGGTAGAGCCATAACCTCCCCATCGGCCCTGCCCTGAGTGTGACAGTGGTGGCGCCCCAACCCCCTGATCGGCCCTGCTCTGTGGGTGATAGAGGGTGGCGCCCCAACCCCCCCGCCCCCACGGGCCCTGCTCTGTGTGTGATGGGATAGAGCCATAACCTCCCCATTGGCCCTGCCCTGAGTGTGACATTGGCGGCGCCCCAACCCCCTGATCCACCCTGCTCTGTGTGTGACAGGGGGTGGTGCCCTAACTCCCCTATCGGCCCTACTCTGTGCGTGACAGGGGGCAGCGCCCCAACTCCCCTGATTGGCCCTGCTCTGTGCGTGACAGGGGGTGGCACCACAACCTCCCAATCGGCCCCACCCTGAGCGTGACTGAGGGTGGCATCGCAACCTTCTAATCTGCCCTGCTCTGTGCATGACAGGGGGTGGCGCCGCAACCTCCCCATCGACCCTGCCTTGAATGTGACAGGGGGCGGTGCCCCAACCCCCCAATTGGCCCTACCCTGAGCGTGACTGAGGGTGGCATTCAATCTCCCAATCCGCCCTGCTCTGTGCATGACAGGGGACGGCGCCCCAACTCCCCAATCAGCCCTGCTCTGAGCCCAACCAGGGGCTGCACCTAGGGATTGGGCCTGCCCTCTGCCACCCAGGAGCAGGCCTAAGCCAGCAGGTGGTTATCTCCTGAGGGGTCCCAGACTGCAAGAGGGCACAGGCCAGGCTGAGGGACCCCCCCTTCTCCCCCGAGTGCACAAATTTTTGTGCACCGGGCCTCTAGTAAATATATAATTGTAGAAAGCATGACTGAAATTATAGGCAGTGTCTTTTTTTAAAAAATTATTTTAGTAGTTGTTACAAGTTAGCTTTTGTTATGTGACAAACCATCCCAAGAGTTAGTGACTTAAAATAACAAGGATTTGTTTATGTCCTGATTCTGTTGGTCAGCTGGGTAGTTCTTCTGGTCTGGCCCAGTTTGGTTCACCTCTGCTGGGCTCGCTCCTGTGTAGCCCCTGGTTGGTAGGCTAACAGCTGGATGACCTGGGATGGCCACATGTCTGTTCTGGCTGTGGGGTCAGTAGGTCAAGTGTCTCTCATCATCCAGCTGATGGTGGTGCGGGATTCCTAGCAGCAAGAAAGCATGTCCGGTGCTCAGGTGCCTTTAAGCAGAACCAGTAATTTTGCTAGATCGAAAGGGGGTAAAGTAGACTCCAAGGCCATGGAGACTGTAAGAATGTGGCCATTTATACAATCTACCACAGTAGTATTTGGGATTAGCTAGAGGTGCCTTTTCCGTCTGTTTTAAAATAATGTCTTATTTGAAAAAGTTCTTTTTCTTTTTAATATGAAGAATTGTCAAATGTTAATAAAAGTGAAATATATACTTTCGGGAGGAAAAAGAAATATATCTTAAAATTTTGTTCACTTTTCTCCTCATGTAGCTAATTCCTTGAAATCATTTATTTTTATTATAAAGAGCTTTCATAAATGTGAAATGGTGGACTTTCTGAAAAGGAGTGCTATACCCGTGTTTCATTATTTATTTATTCACTTCTTTGTAAACTTAGACTAGGACAGATTGTCCTCCCAGAAAAGGATGAGCCTCTGGGGGAAACTAATTCTTCCTCACATGAAATAGCAGTTTCCCAAACACTTTGAAAATGTTTCCTAGTCTTCTGTTATCCTATATAATAAAAGCCTAATATGCTAAGTGTCCAGTCGACCGGTCGGCTGTTCAACCAATCAAAGCATAATATGCTAATGATATGCTAAGGCTGCTCAACCGCTTGCTACGTCATGCACTGACCAACGGGGCAGACGCTCCGACTGGTAGGTTAGCTTGATGCTGTGGTCCGGCCAATTGGGACTGAGTGAGACGGGCCATACACACCCTGGAGCCCTCCCATGGTCCCTCCCCGACTGGCCAACCTTCTCCATCTCTCCCCAACCCCGATCGTGCACCGGTGGGGTCCTTTGGCCTGGCCTGTGCCCTCTTCAAATCTAGGACCCCTCAGGGGATGTCGGAGAGCTGGTTTTGGCCTGATCCCACAGGGGGAGTGCTGCTCAGCCAGAAGCCAGGCTCAAGTCTGGCAAGCACAGCAGCTGTGGCAGGAGCCTCTCCCGCCTCCGTGGCAGTGCTAAGGATGTCCAATTGTTGGCTTAGGCCCAGGGAGCGGGCCTAAGCCATCAGTCAGACATCCCCTGAGGGCTTCTGGACTCCGAGAGGGCGCAGGCTGGGCTGAGCCCCCCCCCCCTCCAGTGCACGAATTTTGTGCACCAGGCCTCTAGTTTCATATAAAAGAATAGAGTTTGGAATAAGAGAACTAGAGGAGAAAAAGAGAACAGAGACACTAATTAATGGTTAATGCTGTGAGCTTTGGAATGAAGCTACCTGAATTTGTTTATTAATTTCTTCATTTGTTACTTCATGCATGCAGGCATATATTTTTTAACTGTATACTGAGTGCTTATTATCTAAAAAGCATTTTTCTAAGCACTGGGAAATATAGCCAGTGCTAGGATTAAGCAGCTTAACATTGTTGTGACCTGAACTAGTTATTAATATCAAACTCATATTCCTTATCTGTAAAATGAGTATACTAATAGTGTCTGTTATCAGGGTTAAGATTATCTTAAAAGAGTATCTTGTCCTATTAGCTCTTAGTAACTGTTCAGTAAAGGTTAGTTACTTTTATGCAGTCAATAGTATCCAGTCCAGTGTTTCTCAAACTCTAATGTGCACTCAGCTAGGGATCTTGAGAACATTCCAGCTCTGGCTCAGGGGGTCTGGTGTGCCTGCCCTGTGTGCCTGCTCTGACTCTAAGGGCCCGGGAGTCTGTCGCTCTAACGAGCTCTCAGGTGGTGCTGATGCTCCTGCCCGAGAACTGTATTTGGAATAGCAAGGCTCTGGCTCATTGATCTGACCTGAATCCAAACAGGTCTTAAAATTTATGGCCTTTTTGCCAATGGCAGTTACACTCTTGAGAGTAATTTAGTGATAAAGAAATATTCATAGATGTGTTTCCAAAGTTGCTGAAAAGCCTGGATTTTATGCGTGTTTGTTCCTGCTACCATGTAGAGTTATGTACAGTTTGAAGACGACGAAGTACCAGTTCATGAGATGCTCTGGTAGTGCTGGCTCCTGGAGCAGCTTGAGAGCTAGCACTAGGGCAGGGCTGCATTTCCCCACCTGGAAGATGATAGGAAAGCAATGTCTCCTAACACTGCTGGACTCAGGAAGGGAGAGAACATTGTGGTACATGAGTTACTCTTTCTTGGTCATAAACACCTACTTGCCTGAGATGAGACTGAAAATCTTCAGCAGGATTCATAGCATGTTAGCAATGATAAATACACCAGTGTTTTGTTGAAGAAAATGGTGACTGACCCTCTAAAAGAGAATACGGTTTGGCATTTGATGTTCTTTGTGAGCAGTTCCAGTGGTCGAGCAGGTAGAATGTTCTGACATGAACATAATGTAGCAGGTTTGTTCCTCCATAATGTTTTGAAACACTAAGTATTTTCAGCATGTGGCTCTAGTGACAGTTTCTTAGAAGGGAAATGAAACTGTAACAACAGCAAGTTGAAATAGAAAATGGCTAAGGCTGCATCTTATGGGGATGATTTAAGCTTCTTAAACTCTTTCTCTTAAGGAACTGGCTTACCGAAAGGAGATGGTGAGAGCTGACCTAATTAACAAAAAAGTTGGAATCAGGTATGCTCTGAAAATTTCATCTATTTATTTACAGTTGGAGAGAATTCAAGAGTGAAGTGCACACAACACTATTTAATTTTTTCTGAAAGAATGCTGGGAGAGGGTTTTGAAACCCTTTCAGAGTATATGAAGTGATGATAGGACGTCTGTTAGAATTGAGAAAGAAGTAGGATTTTTAAAACAAAAAAGAAACATGTTTTAAATAATGCAGTGAAAGTTTATGGTTTGTACATTCCTATTTCAGAGAAACACCAGAAAATATTGCTAAGCTTTTGACTAGGATGTACTTAAAGTCAGAAGTCATTGGCGATGGGAATCAGATTGAGATTGAAATCCCTCCGACCAGAGCCGACGTTATCCATGCATGTGATATTGTAGAAGATGCAGCTATTGCCTATGGATATAACAACATTCAGATGGCTCTCCCGAAAACATACACCATAGCTAATCAAGTAAGATTGCACCCGTAAATAAACACTCCTTATAGTTAGAATCTGATTGTTGAATGCCAGAACATAGGAATTAAACAGTATTTGGATGTGCTGTGCTATGAGGTATTTGCTATGGAGAGGATACAAAACAGATGCCCAGTTGATTAGAGTAAGTTGGAAACCTGTGATGACTAGTTCTTTGAAGAAAGACAAGTTTTGAGTGTACTAGTAGAGCCCTTGTTGAATCTCTAACTGGGAGATTCATTTTCTTAGCCTGGGCCTGGAGGCAGCAGCTCTGTGTGAGAGAGGTAAAGTGGGGTTTTGTATGTCTGTGTAGGTATATTGGGGTGGTGAGGGGGTGGAGGAGGGGTGGCACTAGCAGCATATTAGTAAGGATGGAAGGGTGGTTTCCTTTTATCACATGTTCTGTATAAATCTCTTTTTTAAAAATACAAATTTTATTGAGGTGAATTAAACTTTTCCCCCTCAGTTTCCCCTTAATAAGCTCACGGAACTTCTAAGATATGACATGGCAGCTGCTGGCTTCACCGAAGCACTTACGTTTGCTCTGGTATGTTTACATGTTCTCTGCTCAGCTGACTGTTGACTTTGAAACTGAATTGTCGATTCCAGGATTCCTTATATAAATTTATAAAATCTAGATTACTAAAATTTCCAGGCTTTAAAAGAGTAACTTTGTTATTTGAGATGCTACAACTTTCTCATAAAGAAATGTTGGGAGATTTCTGTTTCTAATCACAGAAAAACATGAAGGACTAAAAAAAGTCTTCAATAACAGATCATAATGTATTTTATAGTTTCATGTGAGTGTTGATGGTTCACAATGAATTTCATAACCAGATTTATTAGGTTAGAATTATTAGTCTTAATTTGGCTGTGCCTGTGTCCACTAGATGCTGCCCTGGTTAAGGGCTTGGGGACTTTTCCACATTAAACGTATTCTTTGTCTTTGAACATGTTCCCAAGCATTTGCTTTGAGTTGAAAAGCTGACATAAAGGGCCAAAATTAGTAAATTAATTTTATTATAAAGGAGGAAATCCCCATCCTCTGGTAAGGCAAATGGAAGCCTAGCTTAGGAACAGCCCAAGTACAGACTATACCACCATCCTCATGTGAAAATTACTGTAGCTCTGTATCACTGCTAGAACTCATTGTAGGAGAACTATTGATGTTAAATTGCATCTGCTGTGGGCCTCAGTTATTTGCTAAATGTTTATTCTTAGCTCAATCTTAACTCACTGATTTATATAGAGAATCAACATTGTTATAAGACAGTAAGTTGATTTACAGCATTTGATACTTCTTATATTAAATTTGGTGGTCACTTTTCCTTATTGATCTATTTTGTATGCATTTCTTAGTGCTCCCAGGAAGATATTGCTGATAAACTTGGTTTGGCTATCTCTGCAACTAATGCAGTCCATATAAGTAATCCTAAAACAGCTGAATTTCAGGTAAGAATTTTCAGTAGAGAAAGTACATAAGTTATGAAAAGTTTTTTCAGATATTATTATACCTCATATGATATTGAAAAAAATCTCTCAGATAAGTTATAGTCCAGGGGTGGGCAACCCCTGGCATGCGTGCCATACATGACACGCCAGTAACTTTTGCTGGCACGCGAAACCTTCTCTTAGAATCTTCCATTTACAATTTTTTTCTTAATATCGACTTTTTTATTTTTCAGATAAATTCAGTGTAGGTGCATCTTAGATAAATAAATAATTTTACATAACAAGTTATCTTAAAAACCCTAGACATGGATTGACGAGAGAGGGGATGAGCAATTTCTATGCCTCTGCCTTAACTCTCCCTGCCTTCCTAGATCCATCCAGTGTTTTGGTTTCATCCACATACACTTGTGAATCTTTGTTCTCAGTGATGAATGTTGTTAAGTCTCGTAATAGGAGTAGCCTGACGGATGAAAGTAGTAGCTCGTGCATATCTCTGAAGGTCACGAAATATAAACCTGATGTAAAATCTCTGTCATCAGTGATGCAGCAGCAAAAGTCCCACTGATAATATCAAACGGAGTCATAAAGTTTTCTGTCGGACTATCAGTGTACATGTATACATTAAAAAATGCCTATGGTGTTCTTTTTAATAAGAAATTTTAAAATTCATTTGGATAGGGTGATATTTCAGTTAATTTTAATGTATTTTTATTTGAGGTTATTGCAAATTTTTCTTTTTCTCACAGTTTCATTTATCAAACTTGATAGTTTTCTTTCTTTTTTTAAAAAATATTTTTCTTAAGATATGGTAATGTGTTTTTAGGGTTTACATCCTGTCTTAATCCTCTAATAGGTGGGAGGAAAACAGAAACACATTAAATGTCACTATAGGAAGCTGTGGCTTTGCACACTTAAGAGTCAATATTTCTGTGTAAAATACATTTGAGATGAAACTGAGCCTGCCTTTTAGACTTGACAAATTCTATATTTTACTCCTGCCTTACCAACACAGATATGCCCTACCATTACTAATGTGGCTAACAGGTTTATGTTTATTTATGGTTAAATTAAAGTTGTTTGTGGTCTTGTAACTCAGTTTATTGTCTAAGCCCATTCTTTTTCCTGCGTAATTTTTAACTTTGGACTTTTTTCTGATAATAGATATGTTAGAAAATGAATAAAAGAAATGATATTTAGTTAAAATATGTGAAGTTTTATTATAATTATTGTCAATAAAATTACAGAATTTTCCCACATTCCCCCAAATTAGCAATAATATTCCTTAATATCTTTAAATATCCACTCATTGTTCAAATTTTCCCAATTGACTTAATTTTTCAGTTTGATTTGGGACTCAGATGAAATTGTATATCAAAGTTGACTGATGTGCTTCTTACATCTCTTTTAATCTGCAGGTTGTTCCCCTCTCTCTCTTTCTCTCTCTGTTGAAGGAACTGGGTCATTTGCCCTTCAGAGTTCTTACAGTTAGGATTTTGCTAACTACATTCCAGTGGTTCCTATCCTATATTATTAAAGGGTAATATGCAAATTGACCCTAATGGCAGAACAACTGGGAAGGACCGGTCGCTATGACACGCACTGACCACCAGGAGGCAGACGTTCAATGCAGGAGCTGCCCCCTGATGGTCAGTGCACTTCTATAGGGTGAGTGCTGCTCAGCCAGAAGCCGGCTCATGGCTGGCCAGCACAGCATCCATGGTGTTAGTCAGACATCTCCCAAGGCTGCCAGAGGGATTTCTGACCCAGCTTAAGCCCAATCCCCCTGGGGAGCGGGCCTAAGCCAGCAGGTGGACATCCCCTAAGGGCTCCCAGGCTGCCAGAGAGGGATCCTGGACTGCGTGCATGAATTTTTGTGCACTGGGCCTCTAGTATTTTCAATAAATTGGTAGTTAGATCTAGAAGCTTGATCATAGTCAGGTTTGTTTGTGTGTGGGTTTTTTTTTAATATTAGTGTGGGTTTTTAAATAAGCAAATAAGGTTTATATATAAAATAAAAACACTAAGAAAAGTTATCTATGAAGTAGCTTGTTTCTATTCCAATAAGTTAAGCTTTCTTTTGACATTGTAATTTTGTTTGTATGGTTTGGGGAAGTGAAGGATATTTAAGAAAGTAGCAAGTTGCAGGTGAATTACCAGCTTGCTGATAGAATGAATGTGATAGGAAAGATGTTCTGTTTCTCCCACCTCACAATCTAGCAAGTCCTTTTAGGGGCTTATACTTCCTTGTGCAGGATCTAGGAGAGACTGCTATTTTAGCTAGGTGGTCAGGACAGGCCTCTGTGGGAGAGGACCTCTGTGCAGAGATTTGAAGACAGTAAGGTAGCCACATGCGGGTCTATGGGAAGAATGTACCAGGCAGAGGGAAGAGCAAGTGGGGAGGTCTGAGATGGAAACCTGCTGTGGTGTGCAGGTGTGTGGCTGGAGCGCAGGAAGCCAGGGGACAGCAGGCGCTGAGGTGGGAGAGAGGCTCCATGTAGGACATGGGTTTTATTCAAAATTTGATGGAAACCTATTGGAGATTTTTGAGCAGGGTAGTTTCGTGATCTAATTTAGGTTTTAAAGGATCACTCTGTGGAGAATAGACCATAAGGTGGCAGGAGTGGAAGCAGAGAAACCCAGCTTAAGAAGCTCATGCAAGAGTCTGGGCCAAATATAATGGTGTTGGAGTCTGCAGAGCCCAGATTCTCAATCATGCTGTCATACCACTGCGCGTAAAACCCTGCCAGGAACGTGATGTCTTGACAGCTGACATACTTCATATCTTAGAGTGAGAAATTTATTTCACAGACAAAAGCAGGGAAGTTTTGCGGTTTTATGTATGTTTGTTTTAAAGAACTGGGATGTTTATTTGTACTTCTTTGGCTACTCAGCTGGAAACTGTAGTCGTAGCCTGCCCATAGCAGCTGCATAGTTTTTTTAGCACCTACATATTTGTGTTGTTTTCCTCATTGTCCTGGTGTTTTAATTACATTTACATTTTCCCTGGTCCTGGTTTTTAAAATTTTGATTAATTCATATTTAATCTATTTAAATATAGGGGGGAGCAAAGGTAGGTTTACAGTTGTATGTGAAACATAAAGCTTATTCTTGTATTACTTATTAATTATTGTATTTTCATATGAACAACTGTAAACCTACTTTTGCCTCATCCTGTATTTCTATTTCTTATTATCTACTTCAATTTTCAAAATAAGGCAGGATATGAAAATTTACATATTTAAAATCTTCAAGATTTTAATTTTAAAAATCATAGTATGTATGTATATACCACCTGTGGTTTCAGGCATCCACTGAAGTTCTTGCAGCGTATCTCCTGAGGATAAGGGCGAAGTACTGTATGTATGTTTGGTTCCTATTTGGTCAGTGCAATTTTGCATCTTCTCCTGTAGGTGGCGCGCACTACCCTTCTTCCTGGCCTCCTAAAGACCATAGCAGCGAATCGGAAGATGCCTCTTCCTCTGAAACTGTTTGAAATCTCTGATATTGTACTGAAAGATTCTAGCAGAGGTAAGAATGAGCCACCTTTCATTTGTATACTTAAAGCATTTTTTATTATGAAAATTTCAACTGTATATAAAAGTAGAGAAAATAGTATAATTACCCTCATAAATACAACACCCAGCTTCAACAATTATCAACACATGGCTAAGCTTCTTTCATTTATACTCCAACCCACTTCCCCATATAATTTTAATGTAATTCCTAGACATATCATTTCATCCATCAGCAAACACTGTAGTATCTATTTCTAAAAGGTAAGGACTACCATTTTTGTCTTTTAAAAATAACCTATATAGCAATTATCATATCTTAATATCAGATATCTAGATAGTGTTTACATTTTCAGAATTGTTACATAAATTTAATTTTCACGATTGATTTGAATCAATCCAAGTATGGTCCAGATATTTGGTTATTGTATCGCTTACTTCTTTTACTAGAAAGCAATTTTAACAAATAATTTAATAACATTTTGGAAGAGCCCTATTAAAACCTTAACTTGAAAAGCACTGTGGAATCTTTCTTTTTTTCTTGTATCATATGATTTAAGGTGCTTGATTTCTTGTCATTTTGGTTTAGCAGTGACTATTCACCACCACTAGTGACTGTTTGCCAGTTAGTGACTGTGGATGTGTTTACCAGGTTTTTTTTTTTTTTTTTTTTTTTTTAATATTTTATTGATTTTTTACAGAGAGGAAGGGAGAGGGATAGAGAGTTAGAAACATCGATGAGAGAGAAACATCGACCAGCTGCCTCCTGCACATCTCCCACTGGGGATGTGCCCGCAACCAATGTACATGCCCCTGACCGGAATCGAACCCGGGACCCTTCAGTCCGCAGGCCGACGCTCTATCCACTGAGCCAAACCGGTCTCGGCTGTGTTTACCAGTTTTTGTCGCTTTTGAGTATGGTCTGGACTTGTTAGTGCAGCAGATTGCTTGGTTCAACATTTGGAATGGGGTGGTTATTTAATAAATACATATTTAGTAAGTACCTACACCTGATTGCTAAGGAAGTCTCTTATTCAAGCTTCCTATGTCTCATTCAAACTTCTGTGTCTACAAACTTATATGAGTCTGTCTGACTGTTTGGAGCTATATATGAGGTCATCTCTTGGTGAGCAGTGCCATCAAATGACTAAATTGCTGGCATTTTTCCTTAGTTCCCTAAAATTAATAGTTCAAGTCCTAGCAGTGTTTATTCAGTGAGTCTTCTCTAGACTACAGGCCTCAGAATGTGTTCTTTTCAATCAGTTAACAAAAGCAGAGTCCTTTTTCTCGACCTCCTGTATGTGGACCGTCCATAGCAAACTCTTCAGCCAAAGCTGGTGCCATCTGCTCCCCAGTGTGCAGCCTGTTTTCAGTCAACAGCGTCATCTCGTATTTGTGTGGTGCCTTTTACTTTCCAAAACAAATTTAAAAATATATATATATATATATATATATATTGATTTCAGAGAGGAAAAGAGTGATAGAAACATTAATGATGAGAGAGAATCATTGATCGGCTGCCTCCTGCACACCCCCCCTGGGATGGAACCCGCAACCTGGGCATGTGCCCCTGACCGGAATCAAGCCTGGGACCCTTTAGTCCTCAGGCCAATGCTCTATCCACTGAGCCAAACCAGCTAGGGCCAAAATAATTTTTAAGCATACGTTTTTCTCTTTTGATTGTTACACCAGCTCTTTGAAGTAGAAGGGACAAAAAATTTTTCTAGCCTTCATAAATACTGCCCTTAAAGCTAGGGTCAGGGTTTTTATCTCAGTGCATATATCCTTAGAGAATAAACATTCGTTTAAATATCAGTCTATGGAGAGTGTTCTTTGGGTAATAAATCTGCTATAATAGAAATCTGAAACCATTTTCAGTGCCGGCTATAAATAGTTGTAAGGGTTCTTGTGCTTCAAGGCCTCCATTGGTACAACTAACTAAGAATGTGTTGTAATTCCAATGTCAAATTTTTCTGTTAACTTTGACTTGTTTTCTTTCATCTTAGTTCTTTGAGTTTTACATTGTTTTGATCCTTGGTGATTCAAACATATTTATAAATAGAGAATTGGGTTAATTACACTAGGTTTCCTCAAAAGTATTGGAATTCTATTGTAGCAGTAGGCCTCTTCCCTAATTGTAAGGGCTCCCTATAGGGCTGTGCAGAGCTGGGCATGCTCACAAGCAAGTTGCTCAGAGTCTGGAGGGTGAGGGTGAGGAGCAGGCTGGGATCCTCACAATTGTCACAGGAGGGTTTTGCTGTTGGCAAGGAGCACATGGGGGCACTCACAGTGTTGCAGCCTGGGTAGAGGTGCATTTACTGATTTTTCCTTCTGTGTTTCTTGGGAAGGCCTAGACATAGACTCCACTCTGCCCCAAGGCCCAGGCCTGGAGATTACCTCTCCTATTGAGAGAGCTGGTCTTAGGTACTAGTGCTGTAGGAGTGCTGATAATAACCCCAGAAGCCAGTCCATATGCTTTTTAACTCAAAGATTTGCATTTCTGCTGCACTTGATTTCATTAGGAGGAATAATTCTCATCTCTGTAGCAGACCTCTTTCATTCCTGTTTTCAGTTGTGACTATTCTGCTCTGTTTTCTCCATCCAGCCATTTCCATCTGATAGTTACTTCTGCCTGTTGTCTTGCACCATCATGGTTTATTCTCTTTAAAAATTTCTATCATATCACTAGGATTTGAGGAATGAGAGGAGGTACATCTGCTTGGTAAGTTTACCATCTTGAAAACATAGGTTTGCTTTCATTTATTTGGAGTGTGCTTCCTCTTTAGGTAGGCCTAGAATTTATTTTATAACAAAAGTAGCTTTTCTGATGGATTATTTTAAATATGTACTTGTGGATTCCCTACTTGTCATCTGGTGCACACAGAGGACTCTCTAGGTGAGGCAGCCCAGTGCTGCGGTTCCGAAGAGAGTGCAGCCCAGGTTTCAGTCATGGTTCTGCCACTCAACAGCTATTACCTTTGGACAATTTATTTAATCTCTCTCTGCCGTAGTTTCCTCATCTGTTCCATGGGGATAATGACAGCATTTATTTCATAGATGCGTTATAAGGATTTCAGCCACATAATAAGCACTTTTTGATGTCTGCTTTTACTATTAGGGCAGTGATGGCGAACCTATGACATGCATTGTCAGAGGTGACATGTGAACTCATTTTTTTGGTTGATTTTTCTTTGTTAAATGGCATTTAAATATATAAAATAAATCTCAAAAATATAAGTCTTTGTTTTACTATGGTTGCAAAGATCAAAAAATTTCTATATGTGACATGGCACCAGAGTTAAGTTAGGGTTTTTCAAAATGCTGACACGCCGAGCTCAAAAGGTTCACCATCACTGTATTAGGGTATTAGCAACCCCTAACGCCAGATACCTAGCATCCCAGTTTGGTCAGTTTCTGTGAGAATGACATGAAAACCTTGACTGGCCATTCAAGGATTAATGTCACCTTGCTGTGCACTTGGGGCTCATTTTTATCCTAACTTTTGCTTAATTGGTTTTTCTTCTGTTGTGCACTTTTTTGGGGAGTGGGGTGGGGTAAGAAAACCAAAATGTACTAATGTGGGAATTTACTTAAGAAAAATAAGAATCTTGTTTTTTCAGTAATTCATCACTCACTTCTTTTTGGTGAATTGAGCACATATGTTTTTACTATCTTTCAAATCAGTAAGCATTTCTCTGTTGGATTTACATTAGCCATTTCCTCCTAAAGAAAAAACTATTTTGAAGAAAAAAAAAATCTAGTCCATCAAAAGTGAAATGATAAAAGAGGTTTCCAGTTAATATGAAAGTGTCTCAAATTTTCATGAGGGCAGACCCAAACTAGTGATTCAAAGGGGCAGAAATATGTGGTAAGAGTGAGCAAGGCAGTCTCATTCATCACTCATTGCTAGGGACTGCTCAGAAAATAGGAGGCAGAGTTGCCAGTCTTGAGGCAGATAGAGCAGGGAACAGATTTTTAGATAGATAGTGCTCGGAGGGAATGTGCAAGGTGGCCTGATGGCACAGACAAGGAAGTGACTAACTTGTTTGGTAAGATTTAGGAAATACCCAACATTACCAGCCTCACGTCAGTGTGTGTAGGCAAGCATATCTTCCCAGATGGAAATGAAAAAGGAATCTGTACTGGATTTCAGTGCCTCCCACAGGTTTGCCTGGCCTGCATTTCTGTAAGAGTAAATGGAAGACTACTAGCCCCATTTTCATGCTTGACCTCATTGGCCAGTTTCCTGTGCTGAAGTGGACTTTTTGACTGACTGTCATGTTGTGATGCAGGCTGGCTGCCCATTTATGGCTGAGTCAGGCGCACTGCTCAAATATTAAGACTTTCCCTCAGACTCAGACACATTCCAGTTCTTTGAGGTTGAGCCAACCACTGCATTTATTGAGTCTTAAGATCCGAAGTTGCTGCAACATTTAAAAAAATTGGAGATCCCTTTTGTTGGGCAGAGTGACATGTATCTTTGGAATGAGAAGTTAATGCAGACTGCTGAGGGGTAAATTTTTAGCTTTATAAAGGGGAAATCAGTTGAGGCAGCCCTGAAGCTATCAAATCAGGCTGCTGTGTGAGTTATTGATTGGTTCCAGTTGTTAATACTTTTGTTTTTTCTGTTCAGTGTCAAGGCTAACTAAACTATAAACAAAATAGTAAAAAACTACTTTAGAGGAACAGAGGACCTAATTGTGAACTGCTAATCTTTATGCTCAGAAAAGGAACTGTATTTTGCAAAGCCAACATTCTCGCATTTTATTAAATGCAGATTGAAATCTACCATCACAGCCCTAGCTGGTTTGGCTCAGTGGATAGAGTGTCAGCCTGTGGACTGAAGGGTCCCGGGTTCTATTCCGGTCAAGGGCACATGCCCAGGTTGCAGGCTCGATCCCCAGTAGGGGGTGTGCAGGAGGCAGCCGATCAATGATACTCTCTCATCATTGATGTTTCTCTCTCTCCCTCTTCCTTCCTCTCTGAAATCAATATATACATATATATATATATATATATATATAGAGAGAGAGAGAGAGAGAGAGAGAGAGAGAGAGAGAGAGAGAAATCTACCATCACAGTTTATTCCATGATGGTCTCTGAAACTGCCAGTATGCCTAGAAGCTCACTGAATGGGCAGGAAAAAATGCATTGCTGGGTTGAATTTAAGTTTAAAAGGAGCCACGGCCTAATAAAGATGACAGCTTTGTAATGTACAGAAGGTGATGTAGAGTTAGCACTAAACAGCCATCTTGTCAATTTGACATATATCTGTGGAGAAGCCTGATAATCAAATTGACATGCACTTTAGTTTCAACTACTGTATTTAAAGAATTTGGGGTGTTAATTATCCTAGTAGATGGAATAGGTTAGAGGCCCTTGACCACTCAAAGGGCCGCGGTTCCCTCACTTGCCTTAGCAGGCACCCCTACTCCAAGCCTTCACTTCCTGCTCAGACCGGTCCTGTCTCCAGAGCATTGCTGCAGTCCTGGACAAGCTGCATTTCCTCTGCTTCCCACATCCCTGTTTAAATAGCTTCTAAAATTTCATGTTCTCCCTGAAGCTGATTTTCTAAATCAGAGAATGATCTACTTCTTACCTTGACTAGTTTGATATGAGCCCCAGAATTTACTTTTTAAACTTTAGTCACAATATATATTTAAGATTCTTGTTCCTTTCTCCTCTCTGGGCCACCATGGCTACAGGGAACATAACTAATTCACTGCTCTTTTATGATTTGGGTTGTTCTTTCAATTTGTTCTTGGGTTTTACCATTCATGAATCTGTCTTATACTGTGTAATCTAAAATATAGGGTCCAGATCTTTATAGTTTTTTCTGTAACTCTTTGCTTCATAAAGAGCTCAATAAAAGTGTTTTAATTATGAGCTTGTAAAATACTTCAGCTCTGAGAAATTGTGCATTAATTCTGCAGCCATCAAATAATGGAAGATTATCTAGCATCCACATGTGGAATGTGGTTATCTGAAGAGAGCTTATGTCATCAGTCTGGATTAATTTAATTTTACTACTTCATATTTTTGGCATGTAGAATTTCCCAAATAATAATTTAAAAAATATGGGTGTAAGGTACATTGACATTAACAATATTTGAAGTAGCATTATTCATATATATGATAGCATCTTAATTGTGTAAATAACATCATTTTTAATAGAGACAGTTATTTTAGTATGTTTGGCACCACATAGTTTAGATCTGCTAACGTGAGTGTAATGTGCTCTGTCATGCATTGCATTTTTTTTAATAGATAAAAATCCATTCCAGGTTTATGTTAACTAAATAAAAGCCAACCCACAAGGATACAACTTTTTCCTTCATGCATTGAGAAGATCGTAGGTTTTCCTCACATTTGTTTCTTGGCTTTCAGCATTATTTAAAAATGAAATCTGTATTTTGGTGCTATAATATAGATATGTTTTAAGGAAAGTTATTTTTTATTATGTTTGTTTTTAAAATTGAAAATATTTGTAATATCCTTAAGAACTTTTATTAATATATATTTCTAACTTAAAAGTAATTCTATTATCTTGGTATTAAAAACAAACACATATCCAACTTCTCTGTAATCCTACTCTTAGAATTGGTTGCCAGACATTTTCTATGCATGTGCATTCATGTTACACATTTCTATATACAGTCTATATGTGGATAAATACTCTTGAGTTCATACCAGTGGAATTATGCTTTACCTGTCCGGTTTTTTCCTGTGGACACATTCTGTTCATCTCATTCTTTTTAATGGCTGCACAGTATTCCATTGTGTGGATATGCTATAATTTATTTAGTCAGACTGTTGATGAATATTTAGATTGTTACCAGGGTTTTGCTAAAATGTGTACTTCTAAAAATTTTTAGAAATAGAATTGGTCGGTCCATAGGTATGCCTGTTAAACATTTGCTATCTTGTCAACTTTTTTTCCAAAAAGGTTTTTTACAAATTTGCAGTCCTGTTTTTTCATATTAGGTGTAATTTTTTAAGGTATATGTCTTCAGGAGATTCTTTTAGCTTTTGTGAATCATTTAATACTACACTGGAATTTTTCAGGAGATAATGTATAAACTCCAGTCTCTTGGGGACCAATATTAAAGCAATTTATTGGATAGAAAAGACTAAAAATCAAGGTGCTTTGTTTTATTTTCTGAGCTTGGCCAAACTATTAATCTCAAGCTCAGTACAAGCCAGTGATTACCCTGGAAGCCTTTTTGATTTTCCAGCAGGCTTTCTCTGAACATCTGTATTTGGGCTTCTGGGTGAATGTGGAAGTAGAGATGGAAAGGTTGAAGACTGCCCTTTTCCAGTTAACCTAACACCCCTGATTGCTCTTAATCGTTGGTACTTTTGTGAAGGAGGATCTACACCAAGCAAGAGCCTATTCTAAATATTTGAGTTGTATGCAGTAGTCATCTAATAAGGGACATCTTCTACCATTCTTTTTTTCTTTCTCTTTAAAAAGAAATAATTTGGCATGATCTTTCAGCTTACAGAAGCGTAGCCAGCCGCCCCTCCTCTGGGTGGGTAGATCAGCCTCTCCAGGCAGTACTTTGAAGTCTGTGAAATACATTGGTAATTTAGGCTGACACACTTGGCAGACCCGTCTAAAAAGCAGAATTGTTTGATGGGATGACACAAGAGGTCTGTTAACTGAGTTATAAAGAACTGAGTCAGTTATAAAGAACTGAGTCATTTGCAACAAACCCTAATTTTGGCATGAAATTTAAATGGTTCTTGTTTTGTGGCATGCAGTCAGTGAGCTCTGTGATGTAGCATGGTCCCTGGGTGCAGAATCCTAGGAAATGGGGAGTGTACCACACCTCACAGTTCTCCAGGGAGGAGTGGGAGGAATGGGGTATGTGGTTATTCTCTTTTTTCAGTTCAGCCGCAGTAGGACTATCTTAGCAAGATGTGAGGAAGCCAGTCTAGAGGCAGTGGGGGTTCTTAGGAAATGTGGAAAACCAGCCAGTCATTGGTGGGAGTTGGGAGGGGCTGCCTAAATAAAGAGTTTAATTTAATTCTTATGGTGGGTTAATAAGTACAATGCCCTAAAAGTTAGTGGCCTATCTTAAAAATATTGCAAAGTTGAATCTAAAAAATCTATAATTCTTTATAGTGTGTGTGTGTGTGTGTGTGTGTGTGTGTGTGTAATGTGTGTGCTATAAACACCCTGGAACTTTTCTTGGAGTATAATTTTTGAAAAGTCCTGTATTTTTTATTATATTTTTATTATTCTGATCATCAAAATCACTTAGTTTGTTTTCTTTAATATTCTAATTCTTTAGACCAGATATTGTTCCTCTTTAGGTAAGTTTTACATAATTTGGAGGTCAGGAAAGAAGTATCCCAAGGCAAAGGTTACTAAAACAAAGCTTCCAGTTTATGTTGCTAAGCTCTCTGAGTGGTGGCATTACTGTTGGGCTGTTCTCTCACAGCAAAATGCAACAACAAAGTAGTTTCAATATGTGTCTGTGTGTTCAAGTGGAAGCATGTGACACCAACAAATGGTTACCACATGGCAAGAGATGCCCAGGAGCAACTCAGTGTTATAAAAGGGATAATTTAGTTCTGTTTTGTTTCATTTTTTTACCCCTTCAGAATGGAGAGTGGAATGGAAAGAGGGAGAGGGAAAGAGGGAGGGAGGGAGGGAGAGATTGAAATTTCCTACAGAGGAATCAGGCCCCTCAGTTTATGCACATGGTTGGTTTATTGAGGTTTTTTTTGTTTTTGTTTTTGTTTTTATTAATCCTTTCATGAAAAATCTGCACAACCATTACAGATAAAGTCACCGAAGAATCTTTACTCCTTCTGTAGTTCAATCTCCAGCTCACTGCAAGATACTTCGTTTCTTTCTGCCAGCATCAACATTGGCCTTTGCAGTCCCCCTGACTTTCTTCATTCTGTTCTTGTGTTTCTTTCTCTGTTTTCTTGAGGTCTTCTTCTTCTCATATAGGCCATGTCTTGCAAGTCTGTGTTTGGGTTCGTTTTTCTTTGCATAATCCAAGGAATCATAAATCATGCCAAAGCCAGTGGTCTTGCCACCACCAAAGTGGGTTCTGAATCCCAACACAAAGATGACATCAGGTGTGGTCTTATACATTTTGGCTAGTTTTTCCCGGATTTCTGTCTTGGGTACTACATATTGCCTTCCCAGGGTGAAGGACATCAATGACCATTTGCTTCCGCTGAAGTAGTCTGTTGGTCATGAACTTCCTGGTCCGGATGGTTACTGTATCATTCATGATGAAGGTTGGTCTTCAGGCAGCCAGGGAGGAAAAGAGTTATTGAGGTTTTATAGCTGCCTGATTTTAATATTAATCTGTATTCTTACACCTTCAAGTAAAGCTTGTAGATACCAAATGTCTTTATCTTTGCAAATGGAAATGATAGAGAGAGTACTCACTTTCCTGCATCTGCTGACTCTTGTGCTGACATAGATTGTGGCCAGTTGTCTGGTCTTGGCCTTGTTAAATAGTTACTTGTATGTGCTTACCTCCCTTTCCAGGTTTTATTCATTTATTCAGAAAATGATTGTTAGGGTTTAGTTTGTGCAGGCCCTGTGCTGACTCTGACTGTTATCCTCCAGGGATACCTACAGAAGAGTGTCTTTACCATGATAGGTACTGAGAAATGTTACATGGCAAGAACAGTTATTTCTCCACGTGGTCAGTCAGTGTTTAACTTAGAATACGCTTTCCATGAGTGACAATATTGTTGATAGCTAGAAACTTTAGTTAACTAACTTCTAAAAATAATTTACTCCGGTTGCTTACCTAGAATTCTTAGAAAACTTTAGAACAAACATCTGTTTGTCATATAAAAAGCATTTCAGGAATGGATATCTTTTACTATATTAGGTAGATATATAACCATATATAAGTTTGCCCTTATATTATTTGTTGTCATTCAAATCCGTTAGAGATTGCCACTGTATCATGGAAAGACCATGGGTTTAGAGTCAGATGATTCTGGTCAAATCCTGGTTTTTGTCATTTATTAGCTATGTAATTAAATATAGTTAGCTCCAGCCAGTTGGCTTGGCTTTGTGCAAAATCTTTCTGGACTCGTGTTTCTCCATTCTATTTTATAGGGCAAATAAAACTTAGCTCACATGATTGTCTTGAAAATTAAATAAGATTATAGATACATTGATAGACAGGTAGAGAGTTAACATTAGTTTCCCTTTTCTTTTTACCCCATTTATGTGCTCACTTTTATATAAATTGCTTTAGTAGGTGAGAACAGTGTCTTAAAACACCCATTTTATTTGGACATCTGGAAGGTAAAAGGCATTCAGTATTTTGTGTCAATTATGCAATGGGAATTGTTAATCAAAAACCTTCGAGGCTAAAGTGTTTCTTAAAGAAAGATTTTGTTGAGCTACATGCTAGCCAGAGAAGGACCAGCTCCTGGGCATGCAGTCTGAGCCACCAGTAGCAGGGCTGGATGGAGAAGACACCATGTCCATGGTCCTGGGCTTACAGGGCTCTTTTATACAATGAGTTTGGAGAAGAAAGATGTAAGTTGTTTTGAAAGAATTTACATTGACTATAGATAAGGGGGGCTGGAAAAGGAGAAGTGGGGGACAGTTCTGGGATAGGTGCACAGTCCACAGGAAATACTTGATGTTTTGGATTGGTTGTGGGCAGCAGTCTGGAAAGTGCGTGTGTAACCAGGATGCAGTGCCTTCTGGTGGTGTCTTTTGGTGATTGGCTATTCTTTTTAGATAATTGAGGAAATTGCCACCTGAAAGTTAATGCAGTTTCAGTATACATTCAGGATGTAAACAGTCATTTGTTGGGTCTGGCCCTCCTGCTGTTGACTGATCAACCCCTTCTTGTCTCTTCCTTGCACCCTACAGCCTATTATAATTTAATTTAGGATTCTCAGAATTTTTCCTTCTCAGAATAAATCTGTGGAAGAACTTTTGCTCAGTACATCTCTATATATAAAAGCCTAAGCGACCAGCCCACTGGCTGGTAGCTATGGCGCACACTGACCACCAGGGGCAGACGCTCAACACAGGAGCTACCGAGCTGCAGTGACTTGGCAGCTGCGGTTTTTGGGTGATGCAACTGGAACCAGAGAGGAGGGAGCCCGATTCTGGGGTGCATCACCCGAGAACCTCTAGCAATCTGTGACCCCTCAGGGGATGTTGGAGAGCCGGTTTTGACCTGATCACCGCAGGCAGGCCAAGGGACCCCACCGGTGCACGAATCTGTGCACCAGGCCTCGAGTGTTAATTTAAAGCAGCTTTTTTATTTTCAGTTTGTTCCCTGATAGACATTAGTTTTCTCTTTTCCTAATTTGAAAAGCAAAATGAAGCTAACATTCATTCAGTATCTGTGTTAGAATTGTGGTTTCCTCCAGAATTAATTAAAGGGCCACAAGTGTATATACCCATTATAAAGTAAATGATCACCATTGAATTTGAGTCTACCTTTATATGCTATACGCTTCTTTAAAAAAAATAAAGTTTTGCCGAAACCGGTTTGGCTCAGTGGATAGAGCGTCGGCCTGTGGACTGAGGGGTCCCGGGTTCGATTCCGGTCGAGGGCATGTGCCTGGGTTGCGGGCATATCCCCGGTGGGGGATGTGCAGGAGGCGGCTGATTGATGTTTCTCACTCATCAATGTTTCTAACTCTCTCTATCTCTCTCCCTTCCTCTCTGTGAAAAATCAATAAAATATATTTAAAAAAAAAAAATAAAAATAAAAAAAAATAAAGTTTTAATATGGGTTTACCTTTTCCAGAATATCATACAAATAGACTCATGTTGCCCTAGCCGGTTTTGTTCAGTGATTAGATCGTCAGCCCCCAGACTAAAAGGTTTCGGGTTTGATTCTGGTCAAGGGCATGGACCTCAGTTGCAGGCTTGATCCCGGCCTCTATCGAGTGCAGGAAACAACCAATCAATTTCTCTGTCACACCAATGTTTCTTGCCCTGCTCCCTCCTCCCTCCTCCCTCCTCCCTCCCTCCTCCTCCATTCCACTCTTCAAAAATCAATGCAAAAAATATCCTTGGGTGAGGATTCACACAAAAAACACAAACAACAAAAATCAAATAGACTCATGTTATATGTAGCCTCTTTCATTCAGCATAGCACCCTTGAGATTAATATCTAAATTGTCAACTTTATCAATAGGTTCATTCCTTTTTCTTGATGAGTAGTATTCTATTGTATGGATGAACCACAGTTATGTATCCAATTACCCATCAGGGTTCATTTGGACTGTTGCAAGTAAACGATATTACCTTTTTGAAAATATAACCACTTTTAAATTCAGTATTTCAAAGTAGAATAACATATACTAATCAAGGAAAATATGGAAAAATAGATGAAACTTGAAAAAATTATCTCTGCCCAAACATAACTTCTGTTAACATGTAAGTGCATTTGTTTTATCTTTTTCCTGTGCTTGGAGTTTTCTGGCTTATGGTTATATTTACATAGTTGTAATTCTTCATTTATTGCCTTTTTCCTGTTTTAACTGTAAAAAGTATATATAACATATAGTTCAAAAAGATTATTATCAAGCAAATGCTAGTGTAGCCATCCAACATAAGAAATGAAATATTGCCACTATCTTAAGCTTCTTTAAGACCCTCCCCATCATATCACTTTCCCTTTACCTACAGTAATCACTGTCCTAACTTTTGTGACAGATTCCCTTCTTTGCTTCATAGTTTTTGAACCTATTGTATATTTTTCCCTTTTCTTTCATTTACTATTACTAGCTGCATTATACATCTTAATAAAGATGCTTTTTAGCCATAGTATTCTGATGAATGATTGTAATTTTATGTAGCCATTCCCCAATTTAGTGGTTTCTAGTTTCACTATTGGAAATAATGTTTTGTGCAGAAATATCTTTCAACATGAAGCCTTTTCTTGTATTTAGGATTATTTACTTTGTATAGTATTGTGAATAAAAGATGATGAAGTTTTAAGGCTCTTATGTTTGTTGCTAAATTGTTTACAAAGAGTTTTACCAGTTTATACCACTGTAGAGCCTTATTATTCTTGGGCCAGCATTCAAGGTTTCTTATACTTCCCCAAATCAAAACACCTCAGGGGATTTGATGGTTGAAAACCATATTATTTTGCATTTGACGTTGAATGGTTGTCTGTGTATTTACTAATAGGTTTTCTTTTTTGTTTGCTGCCCAAGTTTGTGTTGGTGTAAAT
The DNA here is from genome assembly GCF_028538775.1 of Myotis yumanensis. Taxonomy (NCBI): domain Eukaryota; kingdom Metazoa; phylum Chordata; class Mammalia; order Chiroptera; family Vespertilionidae; genus Myotis; species Myotis yumanensis. The sequence goes on along the minus strand of NW_027223759.1, from coordinate 24,799,900 downwards.
CAGATTCTTAAGTAATGGTCAATGTGACCTTGTTACTAATTCTTTTATTTTTTCAGATGTAGGTGCAAGAAACTACAGGCACCTTTGTGCTGTTTATTATAACAAGAATCCTGGGTTTGAGATAATCCACGGGCTACTGGACAGAATTATGCAGCTGCTTGATGTTCCTCCCGGTGAAAAGAAGAGGGGATATGTGATCAAAGCATCAGAAGGTAGGACAGATCGGCTGAATGTAGTTTGTGATAACGTAATGAAGTGGCCGTGCCCTAGTTTTGATAGTTTTTTTTTTTAATTTGGGGGGAGATAGAGCCTCATTTCAATTATTTGTTAATATTTTCTAGAAAATACCCTTTTCTACCTACATTTAAAGAAAATGCTTTTCAGAGCTCTTGTGCTGTGCAGTGTACTTTCATTCCAGCTGAGTGTGGGTAACTCCTAGTTTTTGGCACTGTTAAGCACCAGCACCATAGTGAACCCAGAAGACCAAACTGGAAGCTGAGTGAATCTAAACTGCTGATTTGTACTCAAAGACACCTGCCTAAGGCCTTTAAGGCAAAAAAACAAAAACAAAACCCTCAAAAGTTATTCTGAAAGACTTCATGTATGTTAATCAAATCATAAAGTTGACTGAGGAAAGGTGGGAATCCTACGTAAAAGCCCAAGCAGAGTAAAATCTGCTGGTGAGTTTAGATTATTCCAGTGGTCAGCAAACTCATTAGTCAACAGAGCCAAATATCAACAGTACAACGATTAAAATTTCTTTTGAGAGCCACATTTTTAAAATTTAAACAATATAGGTAGGTACATTGTTATTAACTTAATTAGGGTACTCCTAAGGCTTAGGAAGAGCCACACTCAAGGGGCCAAAGAGCCGCATGTGGCTCGTGAGCCGCAGTTTGCCAACCGCTGCCTAACTGAATGGGGTGTGAATACTTCCTAATGTGCTAGTTTCCCATTGTCCAGGGACTTCTGAAATTTTTTTGCTTCTCATGTATAGCTGAATCTGAGTTTATTTTGTTCGGCAAGAGATCCAGAAACAACTGGAAACAAATATTTTACTACTGGTTTCTACTGTTGTACTTGATAATTTTTTATAACTATATTTGGCTTCTTAAATTTTTAACAAAGTATTCATTTTTAAAAAGTGCTATTTAGCAGGTACTTGGTTTTGTTTTTCCCTTAGATTTATTTGTCTTAGTCCTCTGAGATTTTTGTTGTTGGTTTGTTTTAATGTGTTTTTTTTTTTTTTTTTGAGACTTCCTTGAAAATGTAATAAACCGGAAATATATGGGCCCTTTTATGTTAAGGTTGTGGGGTTGTCTGTTTCTAATAATTACAGTTGAGAAGTTAAATATTGTTTTCTACCACATCTCTATTAGAAATAGCAATGAAGTTGTGTTATGCTTATAGAATTCTAGAGTGTTAGCACTAAATCTTGGGGTTCATCAAGTCCAATTTCCTGGGTTGACAAGTGAAGGAACCAAAGCAAAGCAAGTTAAATGAGTCGGGCTGGGTCACACATGTAGGACCTGAGGTGTTTGTAGACCTTTCTGTTCAGTTTGTTAGGCCAAGTTGTTACTAAAGTTTATCTAATTGGCTTTCTTTGAGAAAAGAGGTATTTTCTTTCAGTATCACCAGCACTGGCCACATCATTTTTCTCAGTATGCTTTCTGTAAGAGCCATCAAGCCAAAAACAATTAGTGTCATTATAATTAATAGTTCCTCATTTCTCATAGGGATTTCTAACTTTAAATTTATCTAATGACAAATATGATTATATAAATGTGATTATCTTTTTATGGTTAAAGAAATTAAGACCTAAAGACGTGGCTTATTAAAATGAATCAGTATTAGTTCTTCATCTAAAATTTCATATGCGTATGATCCATATATATATATATATATATATATATACACACACACACACACATACATACATACATATATATGTACATATACATATATATATCATATATATGTCTTGAGCAAAATCTGTAAACACAAAGATTTGGTTGCTGGGGTGTGTTTAGCCAAATCATTATTTCAAATTTATATTTTGTATGTAGTTTTTTCCTGCTAAGAAAAGATCTAAGTATCAGAAAGTAGAGTAGAAAGAGATTAAGAACGACTGTGTCCTACCAGTCTTGATTACTGAGTTGTCTTCTGTTACTCTGGCATATGGTTTACCTTTTAATAATTAAAAATCCCTGGTGGCTTTGCAGTTATAATTGAGCTAAGTCTGTTCACCAGAGATTCCTGCTAATGTCAATCAACTGGCAGTTATACCTCCTTTCTTTCTGTCCTTCTAATGCACACCACCCGTTTCCTTTTGTACGGTTTTGTTTGGAGGTAGGGATGAGTAGAATGGAACTTGATTCCCCCTGAGGAACTTAGCCCTGCTCATTATGAGAGAAATCTGGAAACTCCTTTGATTGATCATCACATTGATCCTGAGGAGTTCTGTTGACATTGGCGTGTGACCTTGCTTATTTTATTATGCAGGTGGCAGTGCTGTGCAGCATGCAGAGCCTCTGCTGTGCTCGCTTAGCTTTACATAGTTTTCATTTGCTGAGCCCCACTGCAGTTAAAAGTGAGATATTCTGAGTTAATGATAGAATAAGGTCAGTTGTTGAGTGGAAACAAAGAAAGAAGAACCTTTAACTTTTTAGCAGATTCTAGAGCATCTTGAAGGTCTCACAAGTGTGAGCTCAGAATGTTTTAGTGGCACTAGATCAGATTCTTAGAGCATATGTATGTGTTCTTTTCCAGGCTTCTTCCCTTTTGTTTTTGTGGCTTGTTGCAAGCTAAATTATGTATGTTAAAATGCATTTATCCTTTCAAAAACCACGTCTGGGCAGGAAAATTCTCCACATTTTTGTGTTTAGAACAGTTATGTGGTTCCTGGGCAAATCAGTGGCAAAAGCCATTTCTTACAGAAGGCAGTGGGCTTTGTGTGGGATTGGCTGCAGTGACTTGAGGGTATATTTTTCCCCTTTAATTTGTTACCTATTTCAGTTTTGTTTATATACAATTCTACAGAAAACTTCAAATTAACCTGAGACAAGATCTCTCAATTCTAGTTTTCATGCTTCTCAAAATTCATTTTGTGAAATGAAAAGTAACCTTGTAAGTAATGTGCACATAATCCTGCACCATATGTACCCACAGCAGCTATTCAGATACCTTCTGTTACAGTAACACCTAATGATTATTGACGTGACCTGTAGGTCGTGACCTTTTTCCTCTCTCAGGACACCTGTGAAAGATTTCAGATGCTAAAAACTTCGGGTGAAGTTGTGATGTTTCCCTGGTTTTTAGTGTAATATGAGCTTGGGAATATGTGCTGACACCTTGTTGAAGTAAAGGTGTTCCATTTATGATTTGATTTACAGAAAACTTTCTGGACTAGACTAAAGGGGATCTGCATGACATATCCACATTTAGTTATCACCAACAAAGACATTATTCTGTTAAGGCACCAGGTTTACTCGTAAAAGAAAAAGGTTTGAAAGTTTTTAAGCTTCCTGGCCTTATTCCTCTGGTTCCCTATTTTTGTGTGCTTGAGAGATTTCAAATACATTCAAAGATGGGATTAAAAGACAGCAATATGAAACTCATTAGCAGTAATCAGTATACAGTGGACACAGCCCTGTAACACAGGCACAATGTTTATAAATTATGGCTTCTGCAGTTATCACATGAGTCATTTAGCTCTGTATTGTTTTTGAGTGTGTTTGTTTCTCTTGCCCACTTTTTCTTAAATGTACAAGGCAAAGTTCTCATGTTCACCCTCTTTGGGGGGTGGTATACTTTGGTTCTTATTTAACACTAGTGACCTGGTGCATGGATTTGTGCACATTGGAAGGAAATTAATTAGAAGGTGGCCGGCAGGGCGGGGGCAGGACTGGGAGAGATGGACCAGACACACCCTGGAGCCAACCTGCCATGGTCCGTCCCCGGCGTCTGCGGAGTGAATGGGGTCCCTCCAGCAGGTGAGGTCCTTGGCCTGGCCTGTGGGGATTGGGCTGAAACCAGCTCTCTGACATCCCCCGAGGGGTCCTGGAGTGCGAGAGGGCACTTTGCAAAGTTGCTGTCATACAGGGTGTGGAACACAAACAAATGTTCAGTAAACCAGATTCAGGGCGGACACTGCCCCAGCAACAACATAACCCACGGCCAAAGGTGGAATAACATGCCCTGTGAGGAATCGGGCTCCCTCCTCCTGGTTTCAGAGTGTGTCACCTGAGAACTGCTGCTGCCAAGTCACTGCAGCTCGGCAGCTCCTGCATTGAGCATCTGCACCCTGGTGGTCAGTGCGCATCTTGGTGACCGGTTCGACGGGTGGAGGGACACTTAGCATATTAGCCTTTTATATATATAGACTAGTGGCCCGCTGCATGAAATTCGTGCATGGGGGGTGTCCCTCAGCCTGGCCTGCACCCTCTCCAATCTGGGACATCCCTCTCACAATCCAGGATTGCTGGCTCCTAACTGCTCACCTGCCTGCCTAACTGCTCCTAACCACTTTGCCTGCCTGCCTTCTTGCCCCCAACTGCCCCCCCTTGCCAGCCTGCTCACCCCCAACTGCCCCCCCCCCCACCAGCCTGCTCGCCCCCCACTGCCCCCCTCCCCTGCCCCGCCAGCCTGATCACCCTCAACTGCCCTCCCCTCCTGGCCTGATCACCCCTAACAGCCTCTGCCTCCGCCCCGTCACAATGGCTTTGTCGGAAGGATGCCTGGAAGGTCTCCCAGTCTAATTAGCATATTACCCTTTTATTAGTATAGATGTTAGTACTCAGTGAATTAAGAGTGAGTGCTCCACACCAGGTCTCCCTGGAATGACCTGGTCAGCTCAGATTCCCATCTGATAGATGTTGTAACCATTGTTTCTAACTTAAAAAAAAAAAAAATTCTCAAACCCCTAAGAAACCTTTTTATATTTTTTCTTAATAATCCCACCATCAAATTTTAATACCACAAATATACTGCATTTTATCATGCATTATATGTAAAATTCTGCTTTATACTTAAAAAAGAATAAGTGTAAACCCTACTTTTAAAAATTCAATTCAGGGTTAAGAATAAATTAAAAATCTTAAGTTAAAAGTTAAATTAGCCCTGACCGGTTTGGCTCAGTGGATAGAGCGTCGGCCTGCGGACTCAAGAGTCCCGGGTTCGATTCCGGTCAGGGCTGTGTGCCTTGGTTGCGGGCAAATCCCCAGTGGGGGGTGTGCAGGGGGAAGCTGATTGATGTTTCTCTCTCATCGATGTTTCTAACTCTCTCCTTCTCCCTTCCTCTCTGTAAAAAAAATCAATAAAGTATATTTAAAAAAATAAATAAATAAAGCAAAGTATTATTTTTAAAAAGTTAAATTAAAAAACTACATTTAACTATATCTGCTTAATAACTTTTAATGTTATTTGTTTACTTAAATTATAGTGTATGAAATTATGTATACCAATTAGCAGTTAATTTAAATGCTTAATAACCATAACTAAAACATTTTAAAAATCATTCAGAACTTTTTTGTTTTTCAGCAAAAGTTAAACAATTGAAAAAGTAATTTCTTAGAAATGATTGTAAGTGAATTTAACTTTTCCTTGATGAGAGAAAATAACTAGCTGGTAGTTCGATACTGTCAGTGCTTTCCCCTCTGGCACTTGATGTAATCAATGATGTGTTGAATAACTTTTTGAATTAGAAACTCTTTATTTTAAATCTCACAGCCTGAGCTACACACAGTTCTGAGGATCAAAGATAAACATCACCAAGGCAGCCAATGGCAGTCCCCAGGCCACCTCTCAACATGACTTCACAGTCAATAGAAAGTTTCCCAATCACACGATCACAGCCATCTATCACCATAGTTTTATAGCACTGATCTCATATATTTGCTATGTCTCCCATGTCAGTACTGCTCCTGTGGTGTCCAGACAACCATTGAGAGGAACTGAATACCAAGGAGTAAGGTTTTGTCAGGTAGGGTTCGGCCGTGGAGCACCACAAGCCATTATAATCTGTGAGGCTTTTTTATACTTTCCATTGTCACCCCCCGTTGAGAATGTATACTGTAACTGAATGCATTTTTTGGAGTTATTGAATTTATAGATACTAGGGGAGAAAAAAAGAGAGATAAAGATACTTTTAGTTACCATCTTGTACTCCTTTTTTTCCTGTTTCCAAATTGGACCTTGGCTTCCACTAGTCTGTAGAAAAGACCCAAATACAAAGGGATGCAAAAGAAGTTCATTTTTAGCTTGTTTCATAGGACCCAGATTCTGAAAGTTTAGTTTTTTTTTTTTTTTTAATATATTTTATTGATTTTTCACAGAGAGGAAGGGAGAGAGATAGAGAGTTAGAAACATCGATGAGAGAGAAACATCAATCAGCTGCCTCCTGCACATCTCCCACTGGGGATGTGCCCGCAACCCAGGTACATGCCCTTGACCGAAATTGAACCTGGGACCCTTGAGTCCGCAGGCCGACGCTCTATCCACTGAGCCAAACCGGTTTCGGCTGAAAGTTTAGTTTTTATCTTACAAGTGAAAGGTGGGTGTACCTTCCTTATGTACTAGCAGGTGTACACATGGGTCACACTTTGGCAGCACCCTGGTTTTGGACTTGGTACGCTGCAGCGTGTTGGTTATGAACCACTGTCCTGTGAATTCCTCGCACATGATGTGTTCTGGTAACCTAATATCAGCCCTCTAAGTGGCCAATCCAGCTTAATCCAGAAGGATTAAAGGGATGGATGCGTAGATAGAAAACTAGATAAACATACTGAGTGAATCTCTAGGTGGGCTGATAAATGTGGTGGACTCAGCAGGGCTCACAGCCACTCATAATGAAGGCCTTATTTCCTGGAGCATTTACTCTGTCTTTGACCCGAGAGAGAAACAAACTTGTCTTTTTCAGCCATTGATATTTGGGGTTTTCTTTCTCAGAGATGAAACTTTCTCAGAGATGCAAATGGAAGAATTTGGGGAAGTATTTTGGAATGGGTAATCATTCGCTAGAGCAGTGGTTCTCAACCTTGGCTGCACATTAGAATTACCTGGGAATCTTTAAATCCTGATTTCTGGGCCCCATCCTCCGGAAATTCTGTTTCTTTGTTACTAATGTTGTGGCCCCACCCCATAAAAAAGAAACAGAATTTCTGGAGGATGAGGCTCAGAAATCAGGATTTTAAAAAGATTCCCAGGTGATGTGCAGCCAAGATTCCTAATGTGCAGCCAAGGTTGAGAACCACTGCGCTAGAGTATACTCAAGGTGGCTATTAGGTGTGCCCTTCAGAAAATTGCCATTGGATAAAAGTGACAGACAGGGGTTCAGGAAGAACCGGGTTCCAATCTCAGCTCTGGTGGTGTGTGGCTGTGTGGTTTTCTTAACCTCCTTGGTCTCTGTTTTCTCATGTCTAAAATAAAGGAACGGACAAGATCACCTCCAAGGTCATTTTCAGTTTTAAGATTTTTCAGTTTAAATGCTTCAGAAGCAGTGTCCGCCGTAGGTACTAACACATCAGCTCTTTTTCTTCACTTTCTTTTTCTTAAGTTTTGTTTATTTATTTAATTTGAAACCAGAAGAAGTTTACAAACATAAAATGGACAGTTTGACCAACCTTTTGCAAACATTCTCCTGTAGGCCTTCCATGCCTCCGGGCCACATACAAAGAGGTGCCACTATCAGTGGCTATCCTCACCTTCAGTAGCCTGTGCTGCTGCTTGCCTTGGGCAAGTCCCCTCATCTCCTTGTGCTTCCCTTTTCCCATCTGTGACATGCCTGTCCTTGGGGGTTTGGCCAGGACTGGGACTGAGTCACTGCCTTGACTGTAGATGAAGGAATACTAGGTAGAAAGCAGGTTGTTTTAACAATCTTCATTCTTTTCTTTTTCCTCTACTTGCCCTACTTGTCAGCTGAAATCTAATCCTGAACTAGAGCGTATCTGTCATAATCAATGTTTGAAGTTATGTTTACTCTAACTTGGCCAAAGGTTTCGAATGAGTTAACTAATTGGGAAATTATAGATACAATCTCCTTTACTCATTATTTCCATTCTTCCTTAATTAGCCCTAAAATATTCCCATTATTGTTATTTTTTTCACTCTAATTGTGGGTAAAATAGTAAATTGCTCATATTTGGTTTGAGAAAGAAGCAATTTATTGATCCAGGAAGGCAGGATGTTCCATACCTTTTATTTTCAAAATTATTATTCTAAATCTTCCCTGTGAATGCATGGTTAAGAAATGTGAAAATCTGTGGGGGAATGATGGCATTTGGCATTATTTTGGAATAGGAGTTTTCAAAAACAAACCCATTGGTAGATAGGGTACTTTTAACCTAGAGGTAAAAATCCTTTGGTTTTATACAAGTTAATTTGAGACTGATTAAAGTTGCCATTAGATGGATCACATTTAAATTCTTCTAATATTCCTGACCTCCTTCAGGTTTTGAAATACGAATATGTGTAGAGTATGTGTTAGATGAGAGACACATAATTAAGATTAGACTTTAAAATCTTAAGAATCTTAAGATCTTAAGAAGTGTTAAAAAGGGATAGCCATGGAAATAAGCTATGAATTTTTTTTATACAAAATAAAACTGGGGAATTTTGGAGTTATGGTTTTAAATATTTAGTCATAAGGCAGTTGTGGTGATCTATATTAAAAAGGTTCTTTGTTGAAGATGTTTTTCCATTAGTTGGAAGACGAGGTAGCCTGGGCTTTGCTGATGACTTCTTAAGAAGAAAGCCGCAGGACCCAGCCCTATGTGCAGTGCCGGCTTCCCAGGCTGCCTTGATGGAGTGTTGCTGAGCACAGGCTCCTCTCCAGGGCCCGGCGGTGGGGTCTGGTGCTCTAGCGTCAGTTTCCTTTGCTTTAAGAGGTTAATGATGTCTGCAGGTGTGTTGGGATTAGCACTGTAAAGTTGTGTAAGGGGTTTTTTCTTTCTTTTGATCTTCAGAAGGGGATGAAAGATAGCCATTAAACTCAAGGGATTAGGTCCCCTTTCTTTAAGGATTTTAGGTGCCATAAATATTTCACTTCAGATGCAAGGTGAAGAATTGTATACATCTGGGGGGAAATGGGTGTTTTATATTACCAGTTAGAAATTATTCAGTCTCCACTTACATGTTAAATGATCTTTGCAGAGACATTTTCTTCCAACCTAGGGTGTACTAAGATCTGAAAAAATGTGTGTGCTTATATCTTGGTAGTTATGCCAGTTTTTCCTCCACATACTTTTAAACCCTTTTATTTTTTATAAGTTAGCATCTTACCGACATGGCTTTCCCCGCTTTGGGTTCCCCCTCATTGTATATAATTCATTGGTGTACTCAAGAAACTCTTTTAAAAAGAATACACGGTTGGTGCAGTGTGCCTTCAGTTCTTTTTAAAGCCTTATATTTTGTCTTTTTCTTTAAATTAACATTATTTAGAAAAGGAAAGTGAGGTTAAAGTGTTGGCAGCAGCATTAGTTATGGTTATTACATTCTCAGAAAACTGCAGGGGAACCAGGAGAAAGTCCTAGGTAGGAAATTGTGGCTTCAGCCCCAACTGTTCTGCCACTCTCTGTTTCTTTCCAGAATGGAACCATGGGAAATTTTGTGTGTGTGTGTGTGTCCTTTGTGTGATTTCTGAGGATGGGTTGTTGGAACATGGAATTGCACTATTTTATAGATATCTAATTGTATTAGAATTAGGGTTGGGGGCGGAAAGGGTAGGGTTTGGGTAGGTGCCAGACCTAGAGTCAGCCTGTTAAAGGATTACTCCTTCCTCCCACCTCATCCTATCCTATATAATAAAAGCCTAATATGCAAATCAACCAAACAGGGGAACGAGCAGTCATTATGATGTGCACTGACCACCAGGGGGCAGGTGCTCAACGCAGGAGCTGCCCCCTCATGGTCAGTGCACACCCACAGGGGGAGTGTCACTCAGCCAGAAGCTGGGCTCATGCTGGTGAGTGCAGTGACGGTGATGGGGGCCTCTCCTGCTTCGTCGGCAGCACTAAGGAGCAGCAAGCCTAGTGGTAAGGAGCAGTGAGCAGGTGGGCAGTAAGGAGCAAGGGGTCCCAGACTTCGAGAGGGTGCAGGTTGGGCTGAGGGACACCCCCCCCACCCCCGAGTGCACCAATTTCATGCACTGGGCCTGTAGTATTATATATGGTCAGTCATTTAGAACAGAGGTAAAATACATCCAGTTGGCCCAATGGCTTAACTAAATCTATATAATCCTGCATTTTGTATTTTGTCCCTGAATTTGGGGACCTATATGGTTGTTAGTGCTAAAGTTCGTGATTGTAGTTTCTATTATTTGCTATAACATATGTGACATATAAACATTCCTTTTCCAGTGTGCTCTGCCCTCTTTATTATATTCTTATTTTATTATAGAAAATTTGGTTGACAAAGCACCAGGTTGCAGATAGTTACAGTATTCTACACATTAGTGATGTGCAGAAAGGGAAAAGTAAAATTGTATTAGTAGATAAGTTTTAGAGATGGGCTGAATAAAGTACCAAATGAATTAGTTGAATATAACTCATGGCCGGGGGTTAAAATTAAGGAATTAAGAGTCTCCTGCTTGATAACACCCTTGACCTTTCAGACTAGGGTCTGCTCAGTTACCATTTTAAGTTTCTGCTTCCGATGCTTCATATAGTGGTAGGAATGAGTCTCTGTGGAAAGCTTATCCAAACTTTGGTCCTAGAATATTACTCTAGAAGAAAGAGGCAAAATGAAACTGTGGAAGGTGCTTGGCAGCGAGCAAGAGAGGGGGCTCACAAACTCTTTGAAGGTCAATTAGCCAGAAAATGTGCTAACGACGGGATGCTGTGCTGGATTACCGGCCCAAGAATTACCCCCAAGGTCCTCAAAGTGGTCCTGCTGCTTGAGCACAGAGAGACAATTATAGACCTTGAGGAGGTGCGACAAAAGCTTTAATTAAGGGACTTACTTACACCCCACTAAGTTTTGGAAATTAAATTCTTGTTTGTGCTTAACTGATGTTTCTTTTGTCTGGGCTTCCCATGTATTTCAACAGAAACACAGTTTTCCCCCAAACCTGTTTCATGCTGGAAACTTTTCCTGGGATGTGTACTAGCAAAGTTGAGTTTAATCTGTGAGGAACTAGAGGCTGTTTGCTGGGGAGCATTTGGGCTCAAGTTGAAATGGTATTTATGCATCTTGGTACCCCAGTATCCCAGGGACTCTATTTGGGCTTAAACGCATGTAAAATAGAAAACAAATGTACTTTGTAGAATTTGAATTTTAGAATTCCCATTCCCAGGGGCAACATGATTTTCCTTGAATTGGCAACTTGCTGTCTCTAGACGCAACATTTGTTTGTTCATGAGATAAAGGTAGCCCTTGGCCATTACCCACATTTAGATTCCATTCAGATGTGACTTCTCTTACTTCTGGTAAGACTCCGATTTAAGTTGCTAGAGCAGGTGATCGCATCGATGTGCCTGCATCTGAGCTCAACCACCTACCTGCCTGCTGAACTGGGGCCTAATCCCTGTCTTACAGGGTGCGTTCCCTTTGTTGGTTAGTGAAGCAGTTCTCTTGTCTGCCCTTCTTTGAAGCACTTCACTTCTTCCTGCAAAGTTTGGTTTGAATCATAAAGGTTTTTAAAAAGCACTAAGAAATACTGGTGTTTTGGTAATTTTAAATTTTCTTTCCGTATTTCTGGTTCACATACAACATCAGTTAAGTGCTACATTTTTGGGGTCTCTCTGTACCCCTAACAAACTTGAAGGTGCTTTTGTGGGAATTTCAGCCTTGTCTAACTGAACAGAGGAATCATAAAGAAAATCATAAGAAGTGTTCCTATCCAATCTGACCTTGTTAGAAATGAAAAATGGCAAGAAAAGTTTAAATTGTCATCACAGGTTAATGTCTAGTGTTCTATAAAGTGGAGTTTCTACAGAAATCCCATTATTGGGCTCCATTTTCCCATGTAGGTGGGAAGAAGAGGATTAGCATTGGGCTAGAGGGCCCTTGGTGTCTACTCCATTTGAAGTGGCTCCTCTGTGGTGAAGGCGGCTGGCCCTGGCAGTCTGGGATGCTACAGTGACTCAGTGGGCCCGGAGCTGGGCTGAGAGTTTGATGTTTGTCATTTAGAATATCCTCATACTTGGATATGTTTCAAATAATGCATAATATGAATTTCAGTTTTCTTTTCTTCGTAAAGAGGAAAATTAGTGATATGAATACAGTATTTTTGTTTAACTGAATACCTAACTGGTTAATGAACTAAAGCAAAGTTTCTCAGTTTCTCATGCTTGCTAACTAAAGAAGAATATAACTGAACTTTGCTAAAAAGTGCTGACTCAAAAAGTTGTTTTATGAAGTAAAAATTCTAAATTCTTTTTTCTTAGGCTTTATTTTGCTAACACTGTCAGAACTAGCACATCTGGCTTAGATTCTGAAATAGCCTGGTTTTATGCTTTAGTTAAAATGAATCCAATCACATTGGAATTTGAAGATAGATAAAAGGGAGGATTTGGGTACAGTGAGGATTCTTAAACATTGCAGCATTCTCAGGGAAGGTCTTGAACATTTCCTTTCTGAATGGCCTTTAGGAATAGGCTGCTGTCCTTTTCAGCTAGCATAGGTCATGCAGACAGTTCTGTACACAGGGTGCCGGGTGCTGGAGTAAACGCTTCTCAGCAGCCCTTCCCGTGACTCTTGGTTTTACTACTTACCATCAGTAACTTTATCCAAACTGCACTTATTTGTCGACTTTTTTTTTTTTAATTTGGAGGGGGAATGGTATTGTCTTTTCAGTTAGACCTTCATTTTGATAGAATTAAAATATGCCATCTTTATCAGGATTAGCTACTCATGTCTTACTGAGGCTCTGCATTACCAATCCACTTTGGTTTCTGCCCCTCTCCCACGTGTGGGTTAGTAGCCAAATAATTATGACCTTCAGATGCAGCTCACTGGAATTCTTGCTTTAATAGACAGTGAAGCAGAATTGTTTAGTTTGGGGGGTAATATGAAAAACAGACCACCTTATATTTCAACCAGGTTGCTTTGGGATTATTTAAGGATGATAATTAAATTTTTTTCAGGAAGATAAACAAACATCCTTCTGTGCTGATCGGGAAATATGTGTCACCATCCTGTGTTTTTGTGGTACAGCTGGTACTGACCTGACAGTAGCTCCTCCCTCCCCCCCCCCCCCCCCCCCCCATTTCTGAATTTCTTCATTATGTTGACCTTGGAGCCATGAGTGGAGACTCAGCAGTTTACTCTTTCATAAATAATGCACTCAGTCTGGAGTGGCAGCTGGAGGCTTGTGGCCCAGCTCTGCTGGGTATTTATAGTTTATGCCAGTAAACGTTTCGGTCAGATCAGCCGGGAGCTGTGGGCCCGCTCCTTTTTCAAGGTGGTGGTGAGAGAAATGAGTCGGCATTTTTAACTTCAGTGGGTGGACTGTTGATAAACTTCTCTGGCACTGGTCATTCAGGGAACGTGGAGTTGGCCTGTATGCTTGCTTGCTTGTTTTTAGCTGTTTAAACCTCAAGAACTATTGCTGGTTTGGTAAGACATAGCTGTGCACTGGCACCCAAGAGAAGGGAGAGTTTCTGTCTGCCTTGGAAAAAATCAGGGTCAACCCAGACTCGTTTTACAGCAGAGGGTGGTTTTACAGTTGATGCTCCAGACTGCCTGGCAAGCTCCTTTTCTGACGGGAATATGGGTCGAGTTGTGGGAGCGAGGTCCTTGTCTGCCGGTGATGTACAGCTTGTGTTTCCTTATGTAGAAGAGAGCGTTGTTTTGAGTAGTAAATAAATTCAATGCAGACTTTTTATCCAGCAAGAATTACTTTGGAAGAACCCCTTTCAAAACAGGTTTTCCCATGCAAGGCTGTCAGTTTTACATTTCATTTTTTCCCTTTGTCCTTTTAGGGCAGTTTTGTGTCCGGGCACAGGTTCCCCTACGACTTCACCTGACTGTGGCCCTTCAGCCTCCCTGTCTTCATCCTCCTGCCTGGACCCCGTGATAAAAAACACAGGGCCCTGGCTTTTCTGTGTGCCCCAGCCTTTTCCTCAGGAGAGTCCCGTGGTGTAACATCAAATACTTCTTTTCCAGACTAGAAAGTGTAACAAGCACTCTCATTTCATAGCCAGTGGTTTAAAGAAGAATCGTTACTTTTAGTGAGCTTTTAGTGTTAAATGTTTATTGACATGTTTGCCGGGAGAAACATTGATTTTCCTCTCTCTGTCTTGCAGGCCCTGCTTTCTTTCCTGGGAGATGTGCTGAGGTCTTTGCCAGGGGTCAGAGCGTGGCAAGCTGGGTGTCCTTCATCCTGATGTTATCACCAAATTTGAGCTGAACATGCCCTGCTCTGCCCTGGAAATCAACATTGAGCCCTTTCTGTGAAGATGGTCCCTGTGGTGTGGTTCTCTCCCTGAGTGTCCCTTTCCTCCTCCCCTGGTGTCCTTTAGTCATCCCCACCAGGAAGGTTGAATAAAGCAGAAAGCACTGTCTACTCTGAGATACCACCCATTCTCCGCATCAGCCACTCGTGCAAACACCAACGTGGTATTTGGGTGAAGCTTCACTGTTTGGTAAAAGCCCGGTGATGCCAGAGGAATACTCGAGCAGAGGATGGGATCCGTCCTGGGAAACCAAAGGCATTCCTCAGACGTGAGAGCGAGGCTCCATGGGCAGTGACTGCTGCTGCGGAGCAAGGCCCGTTCTCCCCCAGCAATGGGACAGGATGGTTGATTAGAACGCACCTTGAATGAGTGCGATGTAGCAGAGGGTGTTCAGTTTTCATTTTCTACATTTGACTTGTGTTCTTCCTTGGGGAACAATAGCAGCATTTTTAGAAAACCTATAGAAGCAGTGACGACGTTCTAGTAGTAGGAAGTCACTTTAAAGTGAAACACAAATCTACAACACATATATATTCAAAATATGTGAGCGTACATAGGTATTTTTACTCTGATACTCAAGAGTTAGAGGACACGCAAAAAGATCTGTCTGCTGGCAGAGTTAAAAAGGACATGTTGATATTGTTGCACTGTGAACATTAGGAAACAGTGAAAACCATTATTGCCATGGGCCATACATTTTACTATAATTACTATTCTAAAGTCAGGGTTTTAAATACTTAATTGAGCTACTAGTTTCTGTCTTATTTTATAGGGAGGCATTAGATCTCTGAAGTTAAGCTTCTGCCAGTTTGCCTTACCTCCCATTGCAGGATACTTTAAGAGTCCTGCAGTAGGTACCCTCTATTGAAAAAAGCTGGGGCTAATGTTGGAGAGAGGTGCTCAATTACTTTTGATATGAAACACAATAAGATGTAAAACTTGAAAGTCAGGTAGAAATAGCCAAGAAAGATAGACTAGAATTATGTTTATGGCATTTTTGCTGAGGCTATTTCTAAGAAAAAACATAATCAATTACTACCTCGAGTGAGGACAGCAGTGTCCAACTTAGCAAGACTTGTGAACACAGACTTCCACCTATTCCTTCCAGTTCTATTTGCAGATCCTTACAACATTTTAAAAATGAGATATGCTCATAAAAAATAATGCTTGTCAGCAGGTTTGTATCCAGCATACATAAAGATTTCTTACAACTTAATAAACGACAACTCAATTTTTAAAAAATGGACAAAAGATTTGAAAAGACATTTCCCCCAAGAAGATAAAAGGAATAAACACACGAAAAGATGCTCATCAGGCAAATGCAAATAAAAAAATCACAATACAAATTAAAATGACTAAAATTGGAAAAACTGATTGTACCAAGTGTTGGTGAGACGAGCTTGCATGCCTTGCTGGTGGGAATGGAAAATTACATAGCCATTTTGGAAAGTAGTTTGGCAATTTCATAAAACATGAAACCTACACTCATCTAGCCATTCTACTCCCTGGTTTACCCGTGTGGCCATACAAAGATTTTCATGCACTGCTCACACAGTGCTATTCATTGTAGCCACAACCCAAATATTCATCAGCAGATGAATGGATAAACAAATTACAAGTTATAGTATATCTGGATATAGTATATAAAATACGTCTCAGCAAAAAAAAAAGATCGAACTGATACTTAAAATAACACGAATGAATTTCAAAGCATTGTGCTAAGTGAAAGAGGGCAGACACAAAAGACTACATGTGGTTCCACTTGTATGAAGTCTCTAGAAAGTTAAAGGGAAGATAGGTTGGCAGGAGCTCATGAAAGGGGATTGCAAGGGTTAAGAGGAAACTTGGGTGATGAAAATATTCTATACCTTAATTCAGGTGGCCATTAAGATGTAGGTTATGTACCTCAGTAAAGCTGGGAGAAAAGTTAATGCATCTTGTATTTTAATAATTTTGTGCAACACCAGCAGATGCATGCCCAGGGTAAAAGGGCATGAATTTTAGAGTTGGCAGGGCTGCTCAAGATGACATTCTCCCCTAACTTCTGGTTCACTGTGGTGAAATCATGGTTCGTGGGTCATTGGATAGCCATTGTCTAAGTGGGTGGAGCCATTTGTTCTGTTAGCAGCCAGCCACCTGGGTATGTTTTGGATGGTCAGAAACTACCTGTAATAAAAAACCCCACTGATACCTAATTGTATGTCCCAGCATGAAAGGGGAAAGACCAATGCCATCCATCATGTGGATGTTTCTGCCCTCTGAAGCAGGAAACAGTAGGAAGAAAAACAGTATCGGTCCCTCAAGAAGAAGAGCCCTTCAGGTTAGAGGTCAAGGCTCCCTAGCCAGATCATCTTACACTCCTCCCGTCCGGGTGAGGTCTGACCGGAGCCAGAGCAGTCCTGTGGGCACTGCCGAGGGGCCTTTGTTGGAGGAGACGCACGCCTTCTTAGGAGGAAAAATGTAATTGATGCTTTCTCTCGCTTACAGGTAACTTCTACAACCTGACATCCCTGCATGACTCTTTATAAAGTTTTTTTTCACCATGTGATCCTTAATTCAACATTTTAATATTTTTAGTTTTTTAGTCACAGGAGGTAGTTAGAATAGGATTTCTCCCTGATTTATAGAACAGTCGGCTGTTGGAGTGATTCATGGTGTGCCCAGAAGTTACATGGTTAACAAGTAGGACTGAGCTATTAAAAGTAACTTGGAATTCACTGATCATTCAGTTTTACATATTAACATTACTTATCCAAAATGTTGAGATATTTTTAGGCTTTTTTAAAATATAAAAAATACTGGAAAACAAAACGTTAAAAATCTTAATGCCACTACTTTAAAAAATTGGAACAAAGTAAGGCCATCTGAAGCTAATGTACCCCTTCCTCCCCAATGGCCCTCAAGTAAGTTACCACTGCTGACAATTTAGCTTGTATTTCTGACATTTTCCCTTGTTCGGACAGTCAGCCACACACATGCTCAGAGTGTGTGGGTCATGCTCTACTTACTCTGGTTTGCAACAAGTTTTGCTTTCCATTTTACATACTGTATCTCCTGATATTACATTTAATATATCCCATTTTTCCAGCTCAATACCTACAGGACCTACCTCATTCTTTGAAAGAAGGCAATATTCTGTTACAGATGCCATAATTTGTTTCAGCTGTTGATGGACATTATTGTTTCCCAACTCTGCAGTTACAAGCAGTACTCCAATGGACTTCGATATAGCTCCCCCTAAATAGCACTGGCTTAGCCCCCCCCCCCCCCCCCCCCCCACACACAAATAGTCCTAAAGCTGCAAGACTACAAACATTCACATTTGCTGTCTGGTGGTCACATTCACAGATGCATGGGGTTACTTAGATAGTTCTTAGATGTGACTTTGGTGCTTGAGCAGTACATTATCCCAGGAGGTTAGATTCCTAGATGTGCTGGGGATGGCAGGTGACTACTCTTACCTTTAAAACTGCTGCTTGGCCCTCAGCAACCATGGCTCCTCGGGTTGGTACAGGCACTGCTCACAATCTCACTTTTCAATCTTCACTAACCCCAATGCTTGGGTATTAATTGGCTCTTTTGTCCATTTTATAAAAAACAGACTGGTGGCCTTAAAAGGACAGAACTGCCTTCAGCAAAATATGCCCTGTAAGTGACAAGCTTTTGACACACCAGATCTCTTCCAAGTTATGGCTTATTATGTTAATAAGGAATTAGAATAACTTTATATTACGGGGGGGGGGGGGGGGGGGAGAGAAGCTGCCATACATAATAAAATCAAAGCCATAGCTCACTGCTGTGACAGGCTGTGAGCAGCCCCGAGGCCCCAGACTGAAGTTGGGTTGGCAAGGGCAGTGCTGGCCACGAGCCACAGGGAGGGCAAAGCAGACCCACAATGATGCCAGTCTCCACGGCTGCCGGTGTAGTTTCAGGTATCTGCCTCTCCTTGGGCTTTCCGGTAAACAGAAAGGATGACTGTAAATACTGAAGCGAGACTGGGGGTTGAACAAATACCTCCAGCAAAGGATTTAATTGAATTATGTCTTGTTAAAGCCCTGTATGTTTACTTTTATGACCAATGAATGCTGTGTGACCAACGCTCAAGGCCTACACTCGTTTCTCATTCTTCATCCATAAGGTTTGGCCTTGATTATTTCTATTGAAGGAAATCAGAAACCTGATGTGATCCTGCATTAGAAACACTGAAAAGTTCCCCCAGTGTCAGGAGGCACTTGCAAGACAGAATCACTGTAGCATTCAAATGACATATGAAGCAAATCCATCCTTTAGGACAGAAAAGGTATGTGCCTGTTTGGTTCTAAACCTTGTAGCAAAAGAAGTTTTCTACCTTCCACAAGTCACAACTTTTGGTCGTGAGGCATGAAAATATGCCTGTCCCCCAATAAGCAAGCACCTGTTTAGAGCCAGCAAGAAACCAGTTGGGCAGAACATTTAAACAAGGAGCACTTGGGGTTATCCTGAAGCGGACGGAGCCAGATGACCCAGATAGAATGGTGCCCCATAAGCAAGTGGTGCTGTAGGGAGGAGAGATGGTGTAGGTGAGCTAACAGAAAACAATGGGTGCGACACCTGTCCCTGGGAGGCCTTGGCCTGGGGCACAATGAACAATCAAGGATCAGCTAGACCTAACTTCCTCTTTGATGGTCAAGGTACTTAGGCATCTAGCTGATCCATGCACCTTATTCTGAAGGAAACTTTTCCTACTTTGCATACCCCATCTAGAAATCCAGATGAAATACATAATGCTTTTCAAAACATTGGACATCAAGCAAAGGTCAGTTATGGGGTGCGGCTATAGTGCTTTGGACAGGTTCAAGCCTCGGACTGATGAGAGGGCAGAGTCCTCTCGTGGCCACATGCAAGTCCCCGCTGGAGGGCAGGTCCCCGCTGGAGGGCAGGGCCCTCCCAGCACAAATATAGCCAACAGCTATAGCTGTAAGCTTGAACCTGTGGTCCGAACACATAGCTCTACGTGCCTTGTGCTAGAGTTCAGGTGCATGTAGTTGAGTAGTGTTGAATCTCACGAGAATGCTGTAAACAACTTGATCACGACCCTACTTTGCCTCGTGGCATCTTTTATAAAATAAAGACACGGCTTGTGGGCGCTGGCGCTGTCTCCTCATCAGGGAGCAGCGTGCCACCAAGACCCAGCTTTCATTCTCTTGTCTGTCTTTTCTCAATCCTTTCATCCCCCCCCCCCCCCCCCGCCCCCGCCTCCCCCCTCCCCCAACTCAGGATCACCCTTGGCTGTGCTGGCGCGGCACAGTCAGTGATCCCTGAGAAAACAAGGTGAGCCCTGTGACTGCCCAGCTTGCTGCCTGGACAGCTTCCTGGCTGGGTGCAGGGGTGGGCAGAGTGGAGGTCTCCAGGACTTGAGAAAATGGGGCTGGGAAGCCACAGAGGTCTCATTGAGCTCAAAGTCGTACTGATCACATGTATGTGAAGGTGCTACCCTGTTACAGAGACCACTTACAACTATCCACAAAGAACTAAGGGAACACTCCCTGGAGCTCCACCCAGGCCAGAGATAAGCACCCTCAGAAATCAGGAGGTCCTGGAGAGAGTCCTCAGAAGGATTTTGCCTCAGTGCTGGGAAAACCAACTTTAGACTAAACGTTACTCTGGTTCTTCCTAATAAAGCTTACAAACAAGACCCAGAAGAATCAAACTAGTTCCAAGTAATGAACTGTAGCTCAGAACAACCTTACGAATATTTATAGTGATACAAAGATATCCAGCACCCAGCTATATATAATTCACAGTATTCATTATCCAATAAAAAATTACTAGGCAAGCTCTGGCCAGGTAGCTTGGTTAGAGTGTTATTCCGATACGCCAAGATTACAGGTTCAATCCCCGGTCAGGGCACATACAAGAATCAACCAATGAATGTATAAATAAGTGGAACAGCATATTGGTGTTTCTCTCAAATTAATAAATAAAAATATCTAGGCAAGCAAAGAATTTAGGAAATTCAGGCCTTAATGAAGAATGGGGAAAATATGAATAAAAAACTAAAAATGGCATAGGTGATAAAATTAATAGACAAGGATCCTATCTAATAAAAGAGTAATATGCAAATTAATCATCACTTCATGATAAAGATGGCAGCACCTACAGCCAATAAGGAGGGAATATGCAAATTGATGTGACAAAGATGGCGGCGCTGGCCAGAGAGCGGGTGACCCAGGAAGCCAAGCCTGGCCGGAGAGCAGGAGAATAGGCGGGAAGGCTTGGCTTCCTGGGTCAACCCAGCGACCAAGGAATGGGGATAGGTGCGATCAGGCCAGGAGGGGAGGGCAGTTGCGGGTGATCAGGCCAGTGGTGGGGGAAGTTGGGGGTGAGCAGGCTGGTGGGGGGGGCAGTTGGGGGTGAGCAGGCTGGCAGGCAGAGTGGTTAGGGGAGATCTGGCAGGCAGGCAGGTGAACGGTTAGGAGCCAGCGGTCCTGGATTGTGAGAGACAGGTTTAGGCCCGATCCCACAGGGGCAGTCAGACATCCCCCAAGGGGTCCCAGATTGGAGAGGGTGCAGGCTGGGCTGAGGGACACCCCCCCCTCCCACTGGTGCACTGGGCCACTGGTATTGTTATAACTGTATTCCAGATGTTCAGGGAGCCAGAGGAAAGACTGAACAAGTTGAGACATGGAAGATGAATGTTTTGAATTCTTAGAAAACAAAACTATGATGCAAGAAATAAAAAAGAGAATAAACTGATAAAAATAATACTAATACCTATTAATAGCAGAATTAATTGATTTAATGAAAAAGTTGCATTAAACTGTTTTCCCCCCACAACAAAGATAGCTTTCTAGCCAAATATTTATCAGCACCTAATTAAGACAGCTAGGCTGATCTGTGTTTAGTGTGTCCTGTGCCCAATTGGCTCCTCTCACAGCACCACCCACCTGGTTCCCATGTGACCAAGGGACCCTGCAGACTCGTTAAGACTCACAGATACAGGTAGGTGGCATGTCACCCTGCCCCGCCCACAACAATTCGAGGCTCACTTTGTCAAGAGGCGCTGACATTCTTTGAACACCTCCATTGGGGAAGAATCTGGCTTGTGCTTCAGCCAAGGGGACCCCGAAATCACAGCAACAGAGAGCAAGGCCAACAGATGTTCCAAGTATGCATGAAGAAGCCTTCCGGCCGGGGCTCCCAGCTTCTCCTTGCTCCCCTGTTTATTTTTGCATGCCATCTAGACAGGCGTGGAAAAGGAAAATGTATTTTGGGCTTCATAGAGCTCTCTTGTCTCATGTGGCTACAGTTTTTAGAATGTAGCATTCTAAAAACTATCCAGTACATAGAGTCTGCACTACAGGTGCACCCCACTTTGAGAAAATAATGGGCGCAAGACGCAGCCACAGTCATTCATTAAAGAGCCTTATGTTTTCAGAAATGATGAATTGCATATGATTTTTAAACAGCAAATCCCTCGGGATACTTAAGATTCAAGTTAAAAAAAATCTGAACACAGGCAGCTTTTAGGAAAACATCTCTTCTCTAAAATGAGATAGACATCTACATCCCTATTCAGCTTGGTCCTGGCCAGCCTCTTACTTGAGAGCCAGGGCTTCAGTCACTATCATTAAAGGGACATGAAGCATTAACGGGTCCCTCAAAGAGCCTGGCTCATGGAAAAATATTTTTAAATGAAATTCCACAGGACTAGTGCAGGGAACTGAGCAAAGAGGAGGGAGGGAAGGCACCAGGCACATGGACTGAGTCCCTGGCTGCCGTCACCTCTGCTCAGAGCCAAGAGGACACGGGAATGAGGCTGTGTCTGAGGTTCAGAGCCAGCGGGAGGGAAGGTGCGCACTGCTCTGCACACTCCAGTGTGGAAAATGAAGGGAGCCTGAAATCACCGCCAGAGGTCACCTCTGGAATGGCCCCACGTGGACGCAGGAAATGCACTGAAGGCCTTCTCAGGCTTCCTCCCTGTTTTTGTGACTTGGTTCTTGCTGACCCTGACACCACCGTTACTGCTACACAATCGCCAGCCCGGACTTGGTGGGATTCTCTGTGTGAGAGCTGGGTGGAAGGGTCTGAGGAAGGGTCTCTGACATGCTGAGCCTCCATGGGTGTCATCTTGTGCCTACTTCCCATCACATCTCTGTGCAAACCTCCCAGCTCAGGCACTTCTCCTGCAAGCCTCTCTTGAGTTGCTGCAGCCCTCAAACTGGAATTAACCCATGCTGTGCGGATTGAGAGGAGGGACGGTTAATTCCAGTTTGGGGGCTGCAGTCTTAACACTTTGGATCTTGAATCATGAGTCTGAGCCCATGCCTCTGCTCTCCTGGGCATACTCCACAGGGCAGTTGGGGTCTCATCCTGCCGCCTATGCCCAACGCACCCAGCCTATTCAGTATTAAATACTGTTCAAAGTACAAATAGGATTCTAGCCTTAGCCTTGCAAATAAGGGTGTCAGCTTTCTGTACCATTTCAAATAGCAAATGTGTGATGTTTGAAGTCAGAGCACATCATTGTAAAAATGTGAAATAGGATCATGTCCATTTGGTTCAGCAAATAGTGTACTCTGTGAAAACCCTTTAGTTAACTAGCAACACCTATAACATTTACCTTTCAACACAGTGACATTTATGTGCAAATACGGCATAAGGGTGCTCTTTTGTATCAAGGAGTTTAGAGGGTATGTCAGCACGCAAACACACCACTTCCTGCCGATCACATCTGTGACCTCTGAGGCACGCCACCAACACTTGCTTGTGATTGAATTATGATAATTATCTAGCCTGCTGTATATCTTTGTCCCCTCTAACTTAGGTCCAATGAACCCTGAGAAAAAAAGTTTAGGGGGGGAAAAATCTAAGGAAGCAGAAACTGTTTTTTAAAGCACTTACTAAGTCATGATCAAATAAAAGATGATTTTATTTTTTTAAAGGATACATTTACATATCGATACATAAGCAAGACATCAGAAACTTCCAAAATAGAAAGCAGAGCCTGAACCACCACAGGCTTCGGTGACACTTGGGAGTCATCGGTCACCCATTTGGGAGAGAAAATCCCACATTTCAATGAGACCACCTGGCATGCTGTAGAGTGAGTTCAGCCTCTCTCATTAGGGGTTTCAGTTCAGGAGTCTCTTCTATGCCTCCCTCTTCCGTGTATTCTGTTATGGTATAGGTTTGAGCGAAACTGGCATGAAAGGACCACTATTTAGAGTGATGGTTACAGAATGGATGGTTACAGAGTGGTGGTGGGTGGGGAGCAGGTAGGTAAGGGGGATATTTTCCCACCTGGCTCCTGAGGCCAACAATCCTGAGGGCTTTGGGGTCACAGGTTCCAAATGCAGGGTTGGCCACACCCCAGATCTTCAGCTTCTATTGGATACATCACTGTGAGCTAGATTTTAAAGTTCCTTTTTATTTTGATGGTAGTTGTATTTTTCAAATTTCTACATCCTATTGAATTTTCTGAATTGCTTTCTTTTTAAAAAATATCATTTTTAAAGTTCTCAATCTTCAAGATTCCAGATCAAGAGGGACTTTGGACCAAGACTGAGGGCAAACCAGCAGGGGGCAGTCTTTCCCCAGAGAGAAAATCTCAATGCCTTAACATAGATCAAGGCAAACTCTGATGGGCATGTGTGGGTGTGAGACTTTAGCGGTGTGAGCAATGGATGGAGAGGGCTAGCAAAGCAGGAGCTCAAAAACTCAGCGTGGCCTCATCCATACATACTCTTGACTCTCCAGGAGCTGTGATAAGACACTTGAAAAAGTGACTAACTATGCCCAACTCCTGGGCCATTCTTTAATGTGCTGTGGCTCAATCCAAACTGTGCACACACAGCCTTAAATACATCAGTATAGCTCATGGGCCTTCGTACTGTTGGCACTTAACACAGAAGAGACAGGCAGTAAAAATTTTACACGCACACGAATGAATTGCCAACGCCACTGCTGTGACAACAAATGATACAAGGGGCAAAGGCTGATCCTTTTGTCAGATGGCTTCAGAAAGATCAACTGAAATCAGTTTGCATAATTATCCAGTTGGGTTTTTTGAGGGCAGAGGGTGGTGGAGTTACAGGAAAGTGCCTCATCCATTGCACTGGGAGTGCCTGTCAGCGGGACTCTCCCCAGTACTGTCCCCCCAATCATGGTGTAGCTCTAATCAATTTGATGTAAAAATAGTCAGAATAGTCAAATGGCAGCCATTTTCATTCTGCCTTCTAACTATGAAAAATATAAGAATTAGAGGCCCAGTGCACAAAAATTCATGCACTGGCGGGGGGTGGGGGGAGTGAGGGCGTGGGGAGGTGTCCCTCAGCCGGACCTATGCCCTCTCACAGTCTGGGACCCCTCAGGAGATAACCACCTGCTGGCTTAGGCTAGCTCCCTGGGTGGCAGATGGCAGGCCCAGATCCCGTGCTGGGTCACAGATGGCAGGCCCTCTGCCATGCCACCCCGCCGCACACGGCAGGCCCGGCGGGCGGCGGGGCATGGGTGGGTGGATCAAGATCCACCGCGCCCTGCCCCACTGGCCGCCGGGCCGCACACACAGACGGCAGCCAGGCGGCTTCTGGGGTCGCACATGGGCGCCTGGATGGCGGCTGGTGCTGGCGGCTCATACTGTCCCACCCTGCCTGCAGTATGCAAATTAGCTGCCATCTTTGTTGGTGGTTTATTTGCATATCACGCTGATTAGCCAATGGGAGGCGTAGCGAAAGTGCGGTCAATTACCATGTTTGTCTATTATTAGATAGGATTTGAAGGAATAGTCAGAGTAGTCAAACGGCAGCCATTCTCATTCTGACTTCTAACTATGAAAAATGTGAGAATTTGAATAGTCAGAATAGTCAAATGGCAGCCATTTTTATTCTACTTTCTAACTATGAAAAATGTGAGAAGAATCTGAAGGAGAAACAGGATGTTTTACTAAAAATTATTCTCAGGACACTGGAGCAGCAAGTCAAATACAGAAGGCCATTCTAGCAACGAGGCCAGGGGACCTATTGGAGAGAGGGATGAAGGAGGTTTCTGTTTTCATGCTGGATTCGGAGGTGAGGAGCCTAACTTTCCACAGGCTCATTGTCCCCACAGAGTGAGCACAGCGAAGCTTGTTGGGATCCTAAGTCACTGCTTCCATGGCCCAGGCACTGGAGCGCAAAACAAACTTTGTTAACTACAGGTATACTCATTTCTGAGAAAATTGTGGCTACTTGTTCCTTACTCCTAACAAATGGAGAGGAGCCCTGTGAGAGAGCCTGTGGTGCTTGCGTAATGGTCACCTTCCTGGTCTCCTGAGGACACACCCTCGGTGTGAAGGCGGTTGTGTTTGGTTGGCTTGTTTTCCCAAAAGAGGCTGATGTTATTCTTGCATTAATTACCCTTAAAATTGCCAAGAGATAAGAGGCAGGAAGATGGAAAGGGGGGCCCTGATTCTATTTAGTAGATGAGAAATACAGACTCTCAGAAAGTAACAGAAATGGAGGAGTCATGTCAGGATGAGGCAATGTCCTGAGGGTGAGTCCCTCGTGTCAGGCTCCTGGGAGGAGTATGTTCTCTGTCCCTCCACTGGTCCACCTTTACATGTTGATGAAAGTTTGTAAGAAGCAAAAAAATCTGCAGATGGCCAGAGTGCACATCCCAAGTCACTCTGAAGCAGGAGAGAGCAGGATACTTGGAGAAGCCCAGCTGTGCCTGCTTTAATGAAGGTTAAGCCCTCCTGCCTGGAGCGGTGGGAGCAGCCAGCTGCTTCCTTGGGTCAGGAGTGCAATGATGGCACCTGGAATCCCGAAAAATGTACAAACGAGGAGCAGATCCCTGTCTCAATATTCACGCCTACAAAGATGGGGACGCGTGAGGGGAGCAGGCCCTTGCCTAGGACCTCACAGCTCTGTGCCTGCCCTTCAGGGCATCACAGTGAGGTCTGCAGCGCTCTTACCACCCAAGCGGGCAGCCCGATTTGATCATACTGACAAGAAAGTCACCCTAAGGAATGCCCTTCCACAGGGTGCCTCCCGGACCAAAGATCCCAGTTGGGAAGTGAGACTTGCTGCTGGGCCGGGTCATAACTGGGAAGAACGCTCCACCTCCAGTTGCCAGACCTACCATCTCTCCAGAGCCCAGTGGGGCCTGTGGTTGTTCCTAAATCACCCACTATTCCTGCCAGCCCCTGACTTGGTCTAGAGTCCCAGCTAGCAGACAGGGTGGGGACCTTCAAAGAACCCGACAGTGGGTTTAGCCTGGTGTGACCCTTCCAGAGGGTCCTACGAGACAACTTCCCTTTCACACAGCACCGGCATTTATCATGGGTATCAGCAAAACAGACATATGACTTAAAGGGTTTTTTTCAAAATAAAATGTGTTGTCAAGACTTGTTCACCCAACAGCTTTCCTACGTCTTGGCTCTTGTCCAAAGGGCTAATCTCCAAGTGCCCGAGGCTCAGAGCAATCCCAGAAACCTGTGCAGCATGGGCACAACGGTGGTGGCACAGATGCCAACCGACGTATAGGTGACAAACTTGTAAGGCACTTCGATCTCCAGCCTCCGCCGGGCCTCCTTGTTCCTGGTGACCACCTTGAAACAGGAGTATAAGACTTGCAGCGAGAGATTCTGTACAACTTGACGAACCAGGAGGATCAACACAATCCCCACCATAAATTTGGTCAGACCCAGAACCAACATGCCAGCGGTGAGCGGGGGGATGTGCTGGATGACAGGCAGAGCCTCCGTGGGCTCGGCCATGAGCTGGAAAAAATGGTTGATCCAGAACCCGATGGTCACCCCAGCCCCGGCGGCCATGATGGTGGTGGTGTCCGCCCTGGTGGGGCTGTAGTACTCAGACACGGGGTAATTGTAACACAAGAAGAACGGCACCACGATGGCACACACGGGGAAGAGGGGGCTGGCTGAGTCCAGGTGGTCGATGAGGGTCCAGGCGGGGTAGGTGAGGACGATGAGGACCGCGGTGATCAGGATGCCGCCCAGCACATCCTGCGGGGAGAGAAAAGCCAGTGAGTGCTTCCCTGTGTGCGGGCAAACTTTTGAGTCAAATATGGTTGACACGATACTTAAAATGCACAATTTTTACATAGCTTTATTTTTTAATACATGTTTGAAAAGTGGAAAGTGGTAAAGATCGTAGGAAACACACAATAATCATGCTATTCACATTATGCATTTTCTTCCAGTGTTTCTGTCTTTTGGAAGAAATTCTGTGTTTGTTTTCTTAATGCATAGCTTTGATCACATTGTTCCTTCAATCTGCTATTATTTTTTATTTAAATTTATGACAAGCACTGCCATGGTCTTCACAGAGGTGGCGCCATCCTCCCCTGGTGGCCGGGCTGCAGCTGCAGCTGGAGGGGGAGGGAGCCACAGTCACACAGCGGCAGCCACTCCTTGTTACCTACAGGGCTGTTTACCTGGGGTGGTTTGAGGAGTCGTTTTGGCTGTGGTGGTACCAAAGCTCCACCAGGACACAAACTCACTGAGTGGCTGTGAGTTTTTCTTTTTCCTTTAGCGTTCACATTGCAAACTTCATTAGAAGATGAAGTCAATGTAATTAATGGACGAATACGTCTAAGCCAGAATAAGGAGCTTGCTATGGTTTTGTTATAGTTTCATGTGGATTATTCTGAGAGTTTATGGTTGAAAAATGTAAAACGTTTTCCCTAGTGCATTGGAAAATCTGGAAGACACCAGAAAGTAATACATATGCATTGTAGATAATCTGGGAAACACCGAAAAGTGTAAGAAAAAAGTAGATCCTTCATCATTTCTCTTGGAATTCTTGGAAGGAGATGTTCTTTCTTCTTTTGAACACTGTTCCCTGTGGATTTGCACCCTTTTATTTAGCAGACCTTTAATATTTCCACTACCTAGAGCCAACTTTGTCTATATTCTGGCATCTTGCTTTCCACTCGTTTTTCATATATATATATATATAATAGAGTTCTAAAGAATTGGTCTTTCATTTTATAATAACTTCATTATTTCTCTTGCTTAGTTCCTAATGACATCTCGAACAAGGGGTGAGAATTAAACCATAGGAAAAATCACCGAGGCTACAGTAAATTTCAGGATGAGTGGGCCTGAAATTCTATAATTCAAGAGGGAATGAGGCTAGTGTGTGTGCATCTCGGTGATCCTTTGGGGCTGGAGAATAGAGAGCAAACACAGGTCGGAGACACTTCGGACAAGATCCTGAAGTCCGATCCACTCCATGAGGATTGCATGTGGGAGCAAAGGGGAGCCACTGAAGTAGCTCTCACTGGGTACCAGCTTAAGGAGACTTTCACCTTTAAAGGATCATTCTGACTTCAGTGAGGAGAACAGATGGAGGAGCAAGAGTGGATGGGGGAGACCGCCTGCCTCCTCAGAGGAAGCCTCGTGGCCCCACTGTCTCCACATGGCACCTGGGCTTCACCTGCTCTTTCTTCCGCCACCATCTTTCTCCCCAATGATCCCCATGGTCTCCTTTCCCATGATTCCTTTCCCCATGCCTATTCATATGCACTGATGTTGACTGATTTTTGAAAAAAGGAAAAATCCTTCATTTAAGCATCCTGGTTACCAAAATTAAGTCACACTTTCAGATTAGATGTTCTGTACCAGTTGCCTCCACTTCCTCAATGTGAAACACAAGTGCTGTTTAAATTCCTAGACTTAGAATATACCATTTTCAAAGGCCACTCAGACACTTGGCGGTTGTTTCTTTCAGCATCTATGTCTTTGACCAAAGAGCCTCATATTTTCCCTTGGGAATCCATGAGGTTCTGGGAAATTATGGAATTGGAGCACATGACCTAGGTAAGCCAATCAGTGCACTGTATCTCCTAGTGGCAGTGATCAGTATAAGAGTGGTTACGTGACCTAGGCTAGCCCAATTGAAATGAGCTGTAGGGCTTTGACTTGGAATTCTTGGAAGGAGACAGTCTTTCTTCTTCTGAACACTGTGACCTGTGGATTTACACCCTTTTATTTAGCAGACCTTTAATATTCAGTTTTTATTAATGTTACCCTGCACCAGCCTAGCTCTTCTCTAACCCTTAAGAAGTCTCTCCTTTAGATCTTTCTCCTGTTTCCACATCCTAAACATGGGCATTTCCATAGATTCTGTCTTTAAGCCTTGCGTGTTTTCTCCCCTGAAGAGTTAGTATGGGCCTACCTTCCATTATCTGTCAGTGTGACTCTCACATCCATGTCTTCAGGTGTCTCTCGCAAACTTTAGTCCTGAACTTGTTAACAGAATGCTAGACATTTTTAAAAATATGTTTTTATTGATTTTATAGAGAGGAAGGGAGAGGCATAGAGAGATAGAAATATCAATGGGAGAGAAATCTCATTGATCAGCTGCCTCCTGCAGAATCCCTCACAGGGGATTGAGCCTGCAACCAGGGCACGTGTCCTGACCAGGAATCAAACTGATGATCTCTTGGTTGCTGGGTTGATGCTCAACAGCTGAGCTACATTGGCTGGGCCAGAATGCTAGACATTTCCACCCAGAGGCACCATGAGCCCCACAAACCAACTTGTCTAAAATAAAAATCACCCACAATCAAACAGAAAAATGAGTAAAGGAAGTGAGCAGTCTATAGAAAAGGACTATGGACACCCCTTAAACAGATGGAAATGTACCTAAACTTACCCATAAAGAGATTTATGGTGAGGATAAATTAACACTTATATTCACCCAAAAATTGGACATGAATATTTAAGCAGTTCTATTAATAATCACCAAAACCTGGAAACAACCACAATGTCATTCAGGGGTGAATAGGAACCATATTTACTATGGTTGCAAACCAGTGTATGATGTGCTACAATCATACAACAGAATATTTCTCAGCAATAAAAAGCAACCAACTACAGATGCAGCAACAGCTTGAAATCTCCAGGAAATTATGCAGAGAGGAAAAAAACATCCTCTCAGGGCTACATACTGTATGGTTCTATTTGTATGAAATTCTCTAAAAGATGTACCTATAGTGATGGAGATGGGATCAGTAGTTGCCAGCACCCAAAAGTGGGGGGAGTGTGTGACTACAAAGGGATAGTATGAGGGAGTTTTTTTGGGGTGATGGAACTATTTTGTATTGTGGGTGTGTCTACCCAAATCTATGTGTATTAGAATCCACAGAACTATACACCCAAAACAGTCAATTCCACTGTTAATTTTTTATAAAAATTACATTTCAATCAAAAATTAAAAAGCTAGTGATCTCTTTCGTTGGCACCGAGTAACACTTCTGAGTGAACTGCTGCTGAGTGTAAAGTAGTGTGCTAGACTCTGAAGTTCCCAACATGTTCCCTCCTCACCTCCACCCCATGCTGAGAATGTGCCCCTCGCCTACCATCGTTAACAATAATCTGCAAGTGTGACATCCTGTTGATGAAACAGGAGAGGGGAAAAGGGACTGTCTATTAATCATATGAATGCAAAATGGCACAAGCCTTATAGGGAGGAACTTGGAGATATTTTTTAAAATTACAAGTTCATTTAACCTCTGACCCAGAATCTCACTCTGGGACTGGACCACACGGATACACCTGCCCACATCTGAAATGAGGCATTTACAAGCTGTCAGCTGTAGTTTGCTTATAACGGCAAGAGACTGGAAACACCCAGTTCCACTTGTAGGAACCAGTTCAATCTACCCATGGCACGCTCACAGGTGGGAGCTCTGTGGCTGGAAAGGAGGAGGAGGCTCGGATGTGAAATTTTAAAAAGCATGATGTAGCCCAGTGATGGCGAACCTATGACACACGTGTCAGAGGTGACACGCGAACTCATTTTTTTGGTTGATTTTTCTTTGTTAAATGGCATTTAAATATATAAAATAAATATCAAAAATATAAGTCTTTGTTTTACTATGGTTGCAAATCTCAAAAAATTTCTATATGTGACACGGCACCAGAGTTAAGTTAGGGTTTTTCAAAATTCTGACACGCCGAGCTCAAAAGGTTCGCCATCACTGATGTAGCTCATCTGGTGTGGCTCAGTGGTTGAGCATTGCTCTATGCACCAAGAGGTCACGGGTTCAATTCCCAATCAGGGCACATACCTGGTTTCGGGCTCTATCCCCAGTAGGGCATGCGGGAGGCATGTTTCTGTCTCCCTCTCTCTTCCTCTCTTTCTCTCAAAATCAATAATAAAACACCCTAAGGCAATGCTGATGTTAGTGAGTCCCAATAGGAAACACTGAGAAATAGTAG
The DNA here is from genome assembly GCF_028538775.1 of Myotis yumanensis. NCBI lineage: Eukaryota > Metazoa > Chordata > Mammalia > Chiroptera > Vespertilionidae > Myotis > Myotis yumanensis. The sequence goes on along the minus strand of NW_027223759.1, from coordinate 24,768,301 downwards.
CCTATCAATCAAAGGTCAGAGTTGTGCGTGCTATGGGTTGACTTAAGCTATCATTCCAGGGTTTCTCTCACTACTTTCCAATCTGAACTTTCCACTGCAGCCACACAGGTCTACTTGCTTTGCCTAAACGTGCCTCGTGCAGTTTTATCATGAGAGCTTTGCATTCCTTTTATGTGTAGCGCACTTGAACCCTATCAAAACCTTATCAATTCACGTAAGGCTTCAGGTATCACCACAGTTGCAAATAACCTCTCCCTGAACTGCACGTGAAGGCACTTGCTCAATATTACTCAAAAGGCCCTTCCCTTATATTGCCTTTGCTGCAGGTCCTAAGTTCACAGGCTTTGCCCGAGTGGGTTATAACCCGGTCAGTAAAGACGATCTCTCCTGCACGTATGCAGGATTCCTCATTCCCAGCACAGTGCCTAATATGCAGCAGACATTCCGTCGTCGTGACTGGAGAATTTAGTGCCCTTCTCTTATCCTGCACATCTAGAGTATTTAATATGCACTGTTCCAATACATAAAAGAAAAATTGCCTTCCCTCTCTGTCTTCCTCTGTAATTGCAGTTATCAAATTCCCAGGCATCTGGTTGGGATATTCATTCTACAATGAATTCTGTTCATCTTCAATACACCAGGAGACCAGACTATTTTGGCCCACAGATTCAGCACTTAAGCAAAAGTACTTTTAGTCAGTGTGGCTGCTGGTGTAGTTTTTTTCTTCTAGCCACACAGTTGGATTTTTAGCCATAAAAGGCGGTAAAAAGACATTTAGGTATTTCTGTAAGGAAAATACTTGAACCATCGCTCATGAGATTTCTAATTTGGGGCTCTAAGTTTTTAATAACAAACTATGCTAAACAGCTTCTAAAAATAGGAACTGTAGTGCTTGAAACTTCTTGAACAACTTTTACATGAATTTTTTTCAAGCTACTAAATTCACAGAAACCATAAAAGCTCACAAATCTCCAACCTGGAATTGCATCTGCTGTTTGGTTTCTGGCAGATTTGAAGTCAGGGGGTGATTTCTTTGGAACTGCACGCCCGGTCATGTGTTTGGCACAGTACACCAAAAATGAGATTAAAATGCGTACTGCTTTCTTATCTAATGACAGCAGGAACATTTTCCATTTGAAAAGATACTTTTCTGCAATTTGGGTGTGTGTGTGTGTGTGTGTGTGTGTGTGTGTGTTTGTTTCGAAGTAACCAACCATAAATGAGATATATTGAGCATAATTCAAACTTTACACAAAGGATGACCCTAACTTTATATGGTATATAGCTGCATGCATGGGTAAGACATCAAAAAGAAATAAACTAAAATGTTGAGTACTTTTTTATGTGTGCATATTACAGGTGATGATTATCTTCTCCATGCTTTGCAGTATTCTCTAAATTTTCTAGTTAACGCCTATTGGTTTTATTATAATAAAACGTAATCAAAGAGAAGAAATCAGGATGTTAAAATCAGAATGTTTCAAAATGGACAAAAATAGGAATAACAAATACTTATGTTTTCATATCATGCCCAAAATTGAAATGCCCCCAAGAATCTATGTGATAATCAACACATCATTGCCCCATGATGTAAGTAACCTTTAAGACAAAAGCACACAAAAGACGTTGCCAGTGCTATCCTACAGATCACATTGTTTGAAATATAATCAATCTTTAATTCAACTTACCATTCAAGGTTCAAAGTCTTTCAAATTATTTAAAAAGAAATCAAATTATTTAAAAAAGAAACTAACATTTTCTAAAGATAAGATGCAGAAAGATCTACATCCCTTTGATTATTGTACCTACTGTCATTTCGTTATAAAACTTAGTATTCAGATAAAAGCTTGAGCTTTATTATATCTCATTTCAGAGAACAACAATATAGACAAAAGTGTCAGGAAAGAATGCTAATAGAGCCATCCCAAGCATCAGGACAAATGTTAGCAAACGCTTATATCAACACATAAAATAGTGATCTTAATTCTTGGCGAAAAGAACACTCCTTCTGGTAAACACCTCTAGATATTTCAACAGCAGGCCCTCACCCGGAGAACTCCCAGAATTTGTGAATTCTGACTCTACATCACAGTCCCATACGCAGTTTACAGCGACAAATTTACATTCTATCTCCAAACATCTTCTCTGAAGAATGCTTTTGAGCGACCAACACAACGCAGGATTAACTAAGGAGAAAGAAGGGGCCCGAACAAACCCATTCATTCAATTGTTAGGAAAGAATGCATTCAGATCTTGGAACTATTTATGCTGAAAACTCTATGATTCGAGCATCTTCCCCTCTGCTCGGTCCCCTGCTGAGAACGTGAAGGGCCCTCTCTGCCCTTGGCTGCCTTTACGGAGCAGCTAAAGCCAGGAGGGAAGTAAAAGCCAGGACCCGCTTCTTTGTAGATGCAGTGAGAGCTCTGAATTCGAGCAGACCCTGACATTAAAACAACAACAACCCCCCCCCAAAAAAATACCAAAAAACCTCTACCCCCAAACACTGTAATTATTCTAGAAAATAATTTGAAGTTATAGACCAATGTTTCCTAGTTGACACACTCCAATACTCTTTTCCATTCCAGCTCACCATTAATTGAATTTCTGAGAATAATGCAGATGAGATTCAATAGAAGCCAAATGGCAAGATGGGTGCATTGTTCATGAATATGAATATAAATGATTGCAGAGAGAAACATACAGGTCACATAATTAGCATATGTATAGGAGAGAAAGAGTGAATGCCTATGTTCAAAAATATTAATTTCCTATTGAAACACACTGATGTCCACAGGGTCAGTCAGGAGCAGGAAGCACGTGGTGTGACCGTGAGCAGCAGAATTGCCTGATACTCATGGCTATAGATGGACGCTGTCCCTGTGCCCCTCCCTCTGTGTCACGACTTCTCTGAACCACCTCAGATATCTGAGCACAAATCTAGGGCTCGGGATCACTAAGCATGGCCATCTATAGTGATAAGAAAGCTTTGAAAAAGACTCTTTGAAAACTCACTGAAGCTCTGGAGTAACTATAAGAGTTAGAAAAAGCATGCCAGCGTTCACCTTCTGCGATTTGAGAATGAATGCCTGCTTGGAGACCGAGCATATTTAAACCTTCATTAAAAATCATGGTGACATGCTCTGGCCGGGCAGCTCAGTTGGTTGGAGCTGCACCAAAAGATTGCGGGTTTGATCCCTGGTCAGGGCACATGCCTAGGTTGTGGGTTTGATCCCTGGTCGGGGGGTGTACGGGAGGCAACCAATTGATGTTTCTCCCTCTTTCCCTTCCTCTCTCTCTAAAAATCAATTCAAAAAATATATCCTCGGTGAGGATTAAAAAAATTATGGTGACATATTAACAAAAATAGATTTCTACAAGTGTGTTATGAAGAATTATATAAAACTTGGATATATGACAAAAATATTTCAAGGTATATGGGGGCAAAGGATTATAGAAGGGAAAGTACTTTGTTCAACTCACTGTTTACTATGGATTAAAGGTCTCAGATTTAGTGAAGTGACAGCTGATAGATCTTTGTTTGGTAGAGATGCAAACAATTTCTGTTCAGTGGAAATTATAACGCCAAAGGTTACAGTCTGTAGGACAGTAATTAGTTTTGTATACAGCCCAGCAATCTTAATATAATATTTCTTTATTAAATGATATGTAAATATTTAGTTCATCTTTACTCTTATTGGCTCCTTCACTAATTAATGAGTTGAAGTCTCTGACACCGACTCGTTTTATATTTGGGCAAGAGTATGATTTTACCATTTCAAGATTATACTCTAGCAAGTAGAGATTTCAATGTTTATTCATATGACTAATTATCTTGAATGATTGAATATGCATATTCCATATGACAACAATTACCAGTTTTATCTTGTTTTCTTTTTTGTTTTATTTAATGGCACTGGTGTGCTAAAAGAGTAAATAAAGCAGGTATTATGTTTCTTAATATGATGATATAAATAAATATTATCCCATGTTTTTATAATATTAACTAGAAAGATATTTAGCTATACTACATATTTCTAAATTCTGTTCCATTTACAACATGATTTAGGACATAATCACTTTCTTGTCTTGGCTTCACAGAAATCTAAGTTCAAACAGTAGAGCTTCATGAAACACACAAAATTTACCCCTCCCCCCCCGCCCCCCCGTATAATTCACATGAATATGAACAGCTCTAGCTATGATGAATCACAGGGTGTGGGAGGCCCAAGGGATTGGGACATCAGCTCCAACAAGCTGCCAGGCAGGTTATAACATCCTCATCGACACCTGCTCAGCACCCTGCAGGAATGACAAGTGCGGGGAAGGGCAATCTGCTAGAAGACACAGCCAAACATCTCAGCGATGCTTCTCAACTCTGGTGGGCAGAGGGCCTCTGAGCAACCAGAGGCCAGAGGAAAGTCATGTTCGAGGGGATGTAATTGTTGAACAGGCCCGTGCAGGTTGAAATTTAATTGGCCTTGTCCCTATATTTGCTGGGATGTGAGCATAGACGGTTTCCATGCTTTTCAAACTGTATCTCACATTAGAATCTGTGGGAAGTTTGTTAAAATGCAGGTTTTGGTTTAGCAGGTCCAGGTGGGGCCTGAGAGCCTGCATTTCTAACCAGCTCCCAGGTGAGGCTGAGGCTGTGGTCCTGGGACCCCATTATGAATGGCAAAGACTATCTCACCTCGCTGAATCGCAGAGGTCAATGCGGACTCCTCATTGAACGTGGTGGTCTGAGCTTCCAGAGTGATTTTTTTTTTTGCAACGCTTAAAATAACAAACACCTCTGAATGACAGGAATTCCGTACTTAAAAGTGATAGAACCACCTTTGAAAATCCTAAAGTGATATTCTGATGTAGAAACACTGATGCGTAAAGCAGTATAAGAGAAAGACCTGAAAATCTGGCAGATCCGGTGACGTGGGTCTTACACTTCAAGCAAAAGTAAATCCTCCCAGTCCTTTATCCCTGACCCGGGGCATGTGGGCCTGAACCCTTGAGGCCTGGCTCTCTGTGCAAAAGCAGAACTCCCTGAGCGAATGCTTTGCAGCCTGGATCACACTAGGACACTTAAAAATATCAGTGCTGCTCTGCAGACCATCCTAGCAATGTCAAAGATGGCTGTGCAATGTCTTTGATGAGGCTGGACGACCTCAGTGACAGAGAATATTACTTCCCTGTCATTTGTGTCAGGATGGATATTAATTCTGGTGATAAATTGGTTCCCTTTTCAATCAGACTTGGGAGGCAGGGTTATAAGCAACTAAGAAGAATTTTACAAATCAGTGAATGGTGAATTTTTAAGTTGATTCCCCAAACAATAAAAGGACAAAAACCATAAGCTCTTTGAAATCCATGCAACTGGCTGGTACTCTAGGGAATAGAATTCTATGCCATTTTAACTGTGCCAAGTGTGGCAGCCTGGGAAAAAAATCCCTAATAACATAAAAGGGTGGACAGATCTTTAAATGCAGGTGATCCTATTTGAGCAATAACCCAAATAGCTAAATATACTTACCATTAAGGATTAAACAGGAAAGAAGACCATAACCACTAAGGCCTTATGAAAACTGTTGCACCATGTGGGCTACAAAGACTCTTTTAAGGAGGCCCAGGGGCCTGACAATGAGTATATAAATGAATGTGTATCTCTGTACTCCCACCACTTCCAGCTGAGGACAGCACAAAAGGATTCTGGGCTCTTCCCATCTGCAGGACCCTCATCCTACAAGGGCAGCTGAGACCTCTGAAATTCAGGCCCATCTCTGCAAGGACCTAAGTGGGGAACTGCATCCACTCATCCCATCCTTGGCCCTGGGTGTTTTCCCTGCATTGCTTGCTTCATCAGCAGTAAACCAACATGAAAATAAATGATGCAAGTCTCTGTCACTGTTCCAGCCCATCTTCAAAGTCACGAGAATCTAGCCCAGCTCAGCCTCCTTGATATTATCTTAATAATTCATTACCATTATTATGGATGTGCCATAAAATAATAATTACTTAACTCACTGGCCTGATGAAAAATGTAATTACATATGCAAACAGCTTTATAAAAAATACCGTGTGAAGAACACACTGACACACCAGCCACAATATTACGTAGACCAGTGGTTCTCAACCTTCCTAATGCCGCAACCCTTTAATACAGTTCCTCATGTTGTGGTGACCCCCAATTTCATTGTTACAAATTGAACATATTTAAAGCATAGAGATTAATCACAAAAACAATATGTAATTATATATGTGTTTTTCGATGGTCTTAGGCGACCCCTGTGAAAGGGTCGTTCAACCCCCAAAGGGGTCGAGACCCACAGGTTGAGAACCGCTGACGTAGACGATCACCCCAAGACCCAACCAAAATGTCTTACCAGGACCGTGTGCATCCCCGTGTAGAGCCTGCTGAGAGATACCAACGTGGAGAACGTCACAGCCATCACCAGCCCCAGAGCGAAGGGATACTGTAGGGAAGAAAGGCAACAAGGGCTTGATCTCACGTTCTCTCACACACACACAGTCAATTCGATAGAAGGGAACAGGACTCCTGATCCAGTGACTGCTGTCTTGACCTCGCATGCCCTAGGCCAGCGGCCTGATGACCTGAAACACGTGGAAAAGGGAAAACAGAGGGAAGAAAGGGCAAGATGCCTGGGGATCTAGTTCTAGGAGGAAGTTTCACAACATGAGACCTAGCAGAACGGGGCTTGAAGACTCATGTCCACAGCTATTGTGCTGGCTGCATCAGTGGAGTAGATAATTATTTATTTCCACCTATGCTTAGAGTAAAAAGTATGAAGTATACAGTGCTGATTAAGGGGCCAGATAGACAGCGCTAGGATCAGGAAGTCCAGTCACCTACTTCACATGTGCTGCCGTGATGAAGCTTGGCAGCAATGGGCCCAGGCTAAGAATGGACATATCTATGCCCAGATGTCAAGGCAGAATCAACTTTACTAAATCTCAACATTTGCTGGTGGGATAGCTGACCAAGGAATGTGGCTGGTGCCGAATCATATAAGAACATACGAATATTCTGCTTATGAACTATACATGGAGATATAACCCATGTGCTTCCAGGTCTAATGTCTGTGGTCTTCCATGGAGAAGAATAAAGACACTGGAGAACTGCCTATATTATGCAAAGCACTTTATAATCACAATCTCATTTCATCTTCACCCAACTCTATGAGGTAGGTTCTATCATTAGCCACATTCTACAAATGAGGAAACCCTTGATCACAACAAGTTATATTAGTATTAAACTTGAGCACAAAGATGCTTCCCCATCAATCATCATAGTTGATCTTCCGAACAGGAGCTGGGGCTCAGAGAGGCAAAGTGACTTTCCCAAGGTCACACAGCCAGAAGTGACAGAGTCAGAACCAGAAGCCACACCTTCTGAGGCCAAGTCCAGCACAGCCTTTCCAACATAACATGTGGGTACAGAGATACTTGGCTATATCTCATTTCTTACAGTTTATCATTAACTGGGTGTCAGTTTTTCATCAAAAATGTGCTAAAATTGAGTCAATGCATTCTGAAATTAGAGTCTGGTATCAAGCTCACTACATATTTGTACAAATGAATCCCATATTTAGTGTTAGTTAGGAGCAATAACTCAAGTAGCTAAATATATTTACCTCTAAAGTTAAACAGGAAAGAAGACCATAACAACCCAGGCCTTATGAAAACTGTTGCATCATGTGAACTAAAAGAATTTGTTTAAAAGGCCCAGGTGGCCTCAAAATGAGCGTATAAATGGTGGTGGCATTGGTATCCCTGCGGTGAGCCTCTACTTGCTGTGTTTGGGTTTTTTTTCCCCCCAAAGTCACATCAGCATGTTCATAGGCCTCTCTGGAGATGAGAGCAGCCCAGTGGGGGCTGATGCTGGGCCCACAGGCACCCGCTGGGTGTGGCCTAGCTCAGAAACCTACATTAAATTAATTCAGATGGTACTGGGGCACTCAGACATTTCTGATCCTGACATGACACTGAAGAAAGTTACAAGTTTACTGTAACTGCTCGGAGATATTCCTTACACCTGTCCCTTTCCCATTTAGGAAACTGAGGTCTGACCCCACGTGACCAGGTAGATGACCGCAAAGGTGGAGCCCGGACCCAATACTAATCTTATCTTCTTCCAACCCCACCAGGCTGACCCCCCATCCTGTACACCCTGGCATATAGAATGGGTTTCTTGGGTGTGTGGGAACAGGGCAAAACATTGCTGTCATTTATGAATAGGACTGCTAGACTTCATGAAATCTACCTTTTCCAATGGATCAAAGGGAGAATTATGAAATTAAACAAAACTAGGGCAAGAGTTCTCAGACAGGCAAAACAGAACTTCATTGCAGGAATAATGTAACTTTTGAAAGGCCTGACACTAATTGGCATGTAAGCAGATATTAAGTGAAATTCTTCTGTTTTCAGCATTTATTGAAATCTCCTATAATTTAGACCATTTTCTAGAAAACATGGAGCCATTACTTCTAATGGTTGAGCCCCAATCAGGGGCAGAGGCCTCCTTGGGAGTGGAGTCATTTGGGGCACAGACTCTTTGCCCCTGGCCCTGGGAAGTCTAGCAGGAGGATTTGGTGAACTCATCTCAGCCCTGGGGGATCATTTACTAGGATCATAAATGCCTCGTGTCTGTTGCAAACAGGATGTGAGCACCCATTCAAGTGCTGTCTCGTCAGGCAGTTCAGGGGGAAAATGCTTTCTGAAGGGGGAGTCCACACACCCTGGTTCCCAGACAGTCCCTGTTATGCTGGTGTCATTATTAATGGTGTCCACTTTCGTTCTTAGGCACAACCTGATTTGGATGCTAAATCGTAGGTCACTTTACCTAGGAAGACATTGCCATCAACAGCTCACTAGGTTTCAGTTCCTAGGCTTCATTTCATGAACCTCAAAGTCCCTCAAAGCAGCTTTGGAAGAAAACTCTGAAGTGGAACCTCTCTCTGTTCCCTCATTGTGTGGAGAGCCTCCCACGGGAGGGGGAGGAGTCAGGTGCCTTACCTGGTATCTGTCCATCGTGGAGATGAGGAGGGTGAAGGAAATGGCGGTGGCCGCCATGGCATGGGTAGATGGCATTCCATACTCAGCAATCACTCTCTTCTCCAGTTTCACCACCGGAGGGGAAAAGGGGCGGGGCCACTTCAGGATATCCTTGGCCACCTGGCCAATGTACATCACCAGCTGCAAAACCAAAGGACCGAGGTGAGTCTAACTAGACAAGTAAAATCAATGAACTCCTACGCTCCACGAATTTGTTTCGGGTTTCCCTGTGTGGTGGCTGAAAAGCTCTTTCTTTCGGACCCAGCTATCAGCTGGGAAAGGCTTTCAGAGTGATATTTAATTGGCAAAAAGAGAAATAGGCCTTCTGGATTCCACAGAGCAACTAAGACGTGGCATGGACTCACTTTATTTTAGTCATATATTTAACAAGCATTTATACAGCTCGGAGGTGTGCCGACCACTGTTCTAAGAGCTTTACAGATGTTACTTACTTAATCCAGTAATATCTGTAGAGCACAGACCCATTTTACAGGTGAGTAAACCACTATATTCCGTCAGTAAATAGTGGGACTCATTGGATTAGAATCTAGAGAGTTTGCCTTCAAACTCTGTGCCATGACCATGTGATATACTTGTCCAAGCACAAGATGGTCCTGGACTAAAGACCATCTGATGCTCAAATCAGCCAGCCATTGTTTTCAAGTTTTAACCAGAACAGTGATTATTCTATGGATCTCCTAGCTAAACATTTTTTTTGCTACTGTTACTCCTATTATAGGTAGGCAACATACTGGATTTAATTTAATTTCATTCAATAATCAGAAGCATTGCCCTCGCCTGTGTGGTTCAGTTGTATGAGTGTTGTCCCACGCACCAAAAGGTTGCTAGTTTGAAGGGCACATGATCCGGTTGCAGCTTGATCCCCAGTAGGGACATGCAGGAGGCAGCTGATCAATGTTTCTCTCTCACATTGATGTATCTCTCTCTCTCTCTCTTTAATCAATAAAAACACATTTAAAAAATGAAAAAAGAAATCAGAAGCAACAGTAAAATAAATGTTGTCATATTTTCAGCCCCAAATAAGACAACTGAATCTGGAGTTTCTTCAAATGACTGTTTCATGACGCCATGGATGAAGAAAGTTCCACCCCCTTCCTTTTTTTCTTAAAGCAGAAGACAGAAATAAGAATTTTACTTCTAAGCCCTCCAGAAATGAACAGGACTGTTAACAACAGACTTGTTTTGTCAGAGAGCTTTACAAGAAGACAATTTCATGATCTGTTATAAAAGAGGAAAAAGCAAACCGTTTGCTTAAGTGACTGCATTGGCGGCCTCTGCACCACACAGGTGCTGTTTTAAAATGCAGATCCCAGGCCCCAGCCCCACCTACTGAACCGGAGCGCCCATTTCCACACGACTCCTGGGTGGGTTGTGCGCACAGGAGAACCTGAGAAGCCCTGCTTTCCACGGTATGCTTGCACAGGTCACTGTGGCAAGGGCTTTAATCCTAAACTTTCTCGTCTTACCGTGACTGTATTGATCTTACTAGGGCTTTATTTAGCTGGTGATGGATGGGTTACCTTGCTTTGAAACAAAACCCACTATGGGAGGACTAGTTCAAAATAACCTTGATTAGTCAGCCAGCTTGCCTTAGGGTTTCCCACATTCTGATGCTTTCTTTAGCTCTTTTAGTTGCCGGTTAATTCCTGAGCATTAGCCCAGCAGAGTCAGTAGCCCCAGAAGGCACTGCATGTGTTTTGTGCTCCACTGCCACTTTGCTCCGGGTTAAAAACCAAGAGCCACTGTCTGTGCACAGCAGGCCGCATCCACAGGTTTTAAAGCCTCAGCGACAATCACTCCGGATCCCATGGCTGCGGCTTCTATGCGGACTTTGAAACTTAACCTCTTTACCATCCCCTTATTACCAGGAGCCACTGTCCTGGAAACCAGCTCGCTCTTTTATGTTTCCGCCTCTCTCCTGCGAACCTGTAAAAACCACATCGGACTGACTTGTCTGGGAAGTTGAAAAACTTGTAGATATTGACTCCCAAGGATTGCTCAGAGGCGGCTTGAGATATATTCCTAACCCTTCCCCTTCCCCACTCACCAACATAAACAAAATATTACTGGCATCATGACTATCTCTAGTTTGCTCAAAAATACTTTAAAATCCCTGGAGACAGGAGACCTTCAGATCATAAAGTAAAGACAGACTGGGTGACCCTCCTTCAACAAACTTATTTAATTTTCTTGACGTTCATGAGTCCCTTGACTTATTTATATTTTGCCTTCTATGTTTGAAGGAGGTTTTTAAGAATTAGAGCAGTTGGCTATTTCACTCAAAAATATTACCATGGACTACACCTTGCTTCTGATCAATAAATTTCAAATAACCATTACTATAATGGCAGCTCTCTTTAAACAAGAACAACAACAGAGCTGTATTTTTCAAGTCTTGTGGAAAGAGTACCACGTACAGGGGGTCAGCCCTGTCTCTGCCGTCACATTTATTACAACAAGCCTGTGATGGGCCACGCTCTCCATAGGCCCCCATCCTTGAGTGGGGAAAACAGTCACACAAACAGAGGATCTCATCATACTGCAGCGATGCTTTGAGGAAAATTATCCACAGAATTCTATGGGTAGGCATACTTGTAGAGACAGACGTGGGTTCAACCTGGAGGACCAGGAGTGCTTGGGCTGAATGTTAAAGAAGACTTTTTAACTAAGATCAGTGATCGCCAGGCGTTAGGGGAAGAGAGGGATGAAGTGGCGGAGCACAGCAGATTTTTAGGGTAATGAAACTATTCTGGGTGACACTGTAATTAGGGGAATACATGTCATTGCACAGTTGTCCACACCCAGAGGATGCACAACCGTGAACCCTAATGTAAACTATCGACTTTGAGTGATTATAACGTGTCAGTGTAGGATCATCAGTTGTAACAAACATCCCACTCTGGTGGGAGTTGATAATGCAGGATACTGTTGGGTGGTGGTGGTGGGGGTGGTTGTGAGGGAGCTCTCTGTACTTTTCACTTAATTTTGCTGTGAACCTAGACTGCTCTAAAAAATAAAGTATTAGAAAGAGTTCCATGGCAAAAGAGAACCATTTCATCATTCAGTTTGCAAATTATAATGCTTAACTTGATAGGGCTTGCCCTAAATGGAGGGCTTGGCTTTGTACACAAAGAGACCAAATTACATTCCAACATCTATCACATTCTTTTGGGCTCAGGCCCCAAAGGCCTATATGGAAAGGAAAAATCCCAGAGGAGAAAAGGCAATTATACAGCATTAACACCTTAGCAGACTATCTGGGTCCCCTGTGTGGTGCTGGTGGTGATGATGATGATGATGTGGTGTGTGATGGGGGGGGAGGGGACAGGAGTGGCATTTCCCAATGAGGAATTAGCTGATTTTCTTACTTCTACCCTGATTACAGGATAAAGGAAACATAGTTGGGAAGAAAATCCATTTCTCTGGATAGTCCACTGCTGATCCCAAACAGATAAAAAGCTTCTCTAGTGAGCCCATTCTCTTAACCGGAAGCAGGTCCTCTCACAGTCCGGATGGACTTCCAACTGGGATCTGTTCTTGGCTGGGCTCCTCCAGGCCGGCAGAGGCACCTTTCCTCTTAGTGTGATGGCCCTTCCTAGTATTACAATCCAAAATGACAAGTTTACTGTGTCAAACACATCTCTGATTTTTTTTGCTCTTCACACTAGCATAAATAAAACCCAAATAGGTCCGAAAACAGGAGGTCATCAAAATAACATCATTGCTAGTAAAGCAGCTTCAGGATTTCACAAACAAAGCCACATGTTCATTTTTTATACACAGATTGCTTCCTGCCCCCAACTGTCTTCCTCCCCACAATGCATCCCCATCCCACAGTGTGAAGGCTCCAGTCTTATTATACTAAAAGCTAAGTCCACTGCAGGATGGAGGAAACATCAATAGGTTCTTTTCAAATTATACTCACCCACGCCCTTCATCCACACACAAATTTTGATAAACTCTGACATCTTTCTTCCTTTTGGCTACACCCATAGCTCCCTTCACCATGGGGAAATCATGGGGAAATCATGGCGCAGGAGATGAAGTGGCAGGAGGGTATGACAGCCCTCAGGGCTCATGGGAAGAAAACACTGGGAATTATAGTCTACGTATGGATTTATTTTCAATAAGTCAGGAATTAGTTATATCGTTCTTTAGCAGTTGGAGAGTAGAGAACAATGAGATGTTACCCCAAAACCGTAGGTTCTCTACCAATATGTACCCTTCTGTTTCTTAATGGGTCCAGAGTAGACTCATTCCCCTTTTCCTCAAGTTACTAATATAATTATTTGAAGAAAGGTAGACTAGACACCCAAACATTCCACTCTTAGGTATATACCCAAGAGAACTGCAAACATATGTCCTCACAGAAACTTATACACGAAAGTTCTCAGCATCATTCTTCACAACAGCCAAAAAGTTTAGGCAACCTAAACATCCATTGGTGGATGAATGGATAAACAAAATGTGATCCATCCTTATAATGGAATATTTTTTGCCCATAAAAAGCAATGAGGTACTGATAGATGCTACAGCACGGATGAACCTTGAAAACAGTATGCTAAGTGAAAGAAGCCAGGCATGAAAAGGACAAATATTGCATGAGTCTATTTATATGAAATGGTCAGAACAAGCAAATCCATAGAGAGAGAAAGTAGGTTAGTGGTTGTCTGGGGCTGGGAGAGAGGGGTGTAGGGGTGCCAATGGGTATGAGGTTTCTTTTTGGGAAGACTAAAATATTCCGGAGATAGTGGTGATGGTTGCACAACTTTGTGAAGATACTAAAAACCATTGAATTATACTCTTTAAAAATGTAAACATTATGATAAGGGAATTATATCACAATTAATAAAAGAGAAAGAAGGCATTAAGATGGGTCCTAAAATACCTCTTCTATGTGTCCTGTGTTCCAAATGCTAATGACATTGTCTTCAAATATTGGCTCAATAGAAGTAGATATGGGGAGTGTTAACATTCTTGTCTTCAAATGTCCTGCCCAGCTCTAGCCCTGAAAGCCAGTTCCACGGGGCACTGAGGAGGTGACCACAAATATCAGAGAAAGCTGGTGAAAACCTACCTACTCAAAACCATGAGCACAGAATTCATTTTAAGAGCAACTTTCATCTGTGGAGGCTTTTAGGATCAATAATTTTTACCAAAGAAAGGAAACTGACTACACTAGTCCTGTTGTGTTTAGCAGTGTTCAGTCTTCCTTTTCTCTCTGGAATGAATGCTCACAGCTTTGTAGGCCCCTATGTGCCTTCAGGGAGTGGATTAAAAGCATTTCTTTGTTATGGTTATTTGGGAATATTCTAGAGACCACTGCTTACCATCCAGTGTGAAAAGTTGTTTTCAATGGATGAATATCCTCTCCTGCTTGAGGCATTATTTTTATTTACTTTTAAAGTCAAGGCTCTTTTATAGTGTGTATCATGTGGGTTTGCACATGTTTATGGGGACAGGATGGGAGTGGGGGTGAATCACTGGGAGAAGCAATTGTGATTTCAAACTTAAAATTTCATTCCATGCCTGAAGCACCAAAACAAGAAACTACAGAGCAAATGCTCTAAATCACAGAAGACTATCAGAAAACTGGTCTCACAAATGCCAGGTTCTGTAAAAACGAGATATATTACCTAAAGCAACAAATGGCAGGTGAGAAAAATAAAAAATTAAGTTACAACGTTTTCTAGCTCTTTCTAATTCTCCATTTTTCCAAGCTCATATTTGTTTCTGAAATTTTTGAAGACAAACACTAAAAGTACAAAGATTAGTAATTAAGTCATAGATGTAGCATATTTTTAGGAAAGTTATTTCAAAACAGTTAAGCCTCCTTTTCATTATTAAGAAGGAGCTGGGTTAAATAATATATTTGTGCAGTGATTTTGTTAAGTGTATTTTCATAGGCATTATTTAACGATCATGTCATTCCCATTTTACAGATGAGGAAATTGAAGATTGCAGATGGTGAATGTCTCTCCAAAGATAATGCCATCACTGTGGAGGAACTGGACTTGAATTTTTTTTTTTTTTTTTATTCCAAATCCTACGGTCTTTTCTCCATATCCCACTACCTAGCACCTGACAAATAACACATAGATATCATTAAAATGGGGTTCAGGCTCAATATTTCCTAGAATATACTTAGACTCAGAGAGTGTCTAGTCTGGAATTACCCTGAGACAAGAGAAAGCATGCCCTCACCTGCCTCTCTAGTCTCTAGCAGCATCTATGTATGAGGAAGTCTCACAGTGGTAAGGAAGGCTCAGTGGCCACTGTGCTAACTTGATGGACCATGAATCTGATTTTAGGCCAATGGTCATTAATACTGAACACCTAGCTTTTCAAGCCACCACAGATCCTCCCTATACATTTGATCAGAGTTGGATCATTTCATGCTATTAAGAAATGGCTTTTCAGGTTTAAGAACCTTGGGAACTGAAGATTGCTTCAGCGATTCTGTCAGTCTACAATCTTAAGAGAATTCAGAAAAGATTTGCATGGTGGTCACAAAAGAAATATACAAAATATTTGTTTCTGGAAGGATTAAGGACTCCACTGTCAAGCCATGCAAGGTCATCCACACCAGTTCTGAATCACAGTCAAGGGTATCGCAGTGGCTTGCCTTGAGTGTGACCAGCCAGCTGTACTGCATAGTAAGAAACTGGGTTTTATGGTGCAGGTGGGCACAACCTGTGCTGTAACCTGCAGGGATTAACACCATTTCTAGTCATGAAAACAATTCTTAAAAAGCACTTGACCTAATGGTCCTTGTTTGAGAAAGTTCAAAGGTTAGTGGCCTTCTGTCTGTCTGGATTAGGTTTCCTTCACACATGCCCAAATCTTCCCACTTCTCTTAGCTGGCAAATAATTTAACATTGAACTAACTGGTGATGAGAACAGTACAGAGTTTTATCCCCAAACCCTCGGGTCTAAGTGTTCTTGGTCTCTAATGGATGGTACTGCTGGCTGCATTTTCTCAGGCTAGAACCAGTGCAGCAGCAGTCCAAGAGCAAACTAAATTAGCAGTTAAGAGGCTGGGAGGAAATGGAGAGTTAAGGAAACACATATGAAGACAAACTCAATATACAGGCTAACAAAATTATAAGAGCCATAATCACAGGATGTAGGGAGGAAAATTCACTTATGACAACACAGATGATGTTGGGTTTTGGCGAGGGTGCCCTGGATACGCATCTACTCATCTAATGGGGGGAGTAGTCAAGTAGGCTCTCCTACTTTTTTATACAACATCTATTTCTGTTCTCAGTCTGATGTCATGGGCTGAGCAATGAACACTGGGCAGAACCAATACTCATTTCAAACTACTGTCAACAAGATGACCATGAACGAAGGTGGCCAAATTGGTCCAATGTCTAGAGACTCAGTATATTATCTCCACAACAACCTTAATCAGCTGTATGTTTATCAACATTCCTATATACTTCCCACTGTGTCCCCCACCCCAACTTTCCTGATCATCACTTCTCTTCCTTCCAAATTGAAAACAGAGACATTCAAGTGAAAGGTAGGATCCACACTGTCATTATATCACTGCTCCCCTCTCTCACCATCACCAGGAACCAAAACTTCACATCTCACCTGTGAAAGAAACTGGCCCTGCTCTCTGATTTAACCTCTCCTGGGAAATGTCTAAACCATGTGATAGTCTCTTCCTTACAGAGACAGTATCTAAGCACCGAATTCGGGGGGAGGTCCCATATCTTAGGAATAAAGCCTCTCAGAGAGAATGACTGAATGAACAGCCCCCTTGACCCTGGGGTCTAATTCTGCCTGCTGGTAACACCTTTCTGCCAACCAAAAGGTGCAGACATATTCCTGGTCAGGCCCGAAGTGAGAACTCAGCATTCTAAGTTCTAGTCCAGGGCTCCAGCATCCTGATTCTTCAGGATCTCCAGTATAGTAAACCCTATGGAAGGACCTGCTTGGGGGTAAATGACACCAACTTTTAGAGCTCGACCAAAAAAACTCATCATCTCTTAAGATGAAAATAGTCTAAGAACTAAGATTACACTGTAGTTGACAAGGGGTTGTAGACATGTAAATACTGTCTAGCCCAGTGGTCGGCAAACTCATTAGTCAACAGAGCCAAATATCAACAGTACAATGATAGAAATTTCTTTTGAGAGCCACATTTTTTAAACTTAAACTATATAGGTAGGTATATTGTTATTAACTTAATTAGGGTACTCCTAAGGCTTAGGAAGAGCCACACTCAAGGGGCCAAAGAGCCACATGTGGCTCGCAAGCCGCAGTTTGCCGACCACTGGTCTAGCCCATCAACTCCAAAAATCAAGTTCCCTCTTCATTTTGGTTGCAATCATGACTTTCCTTCAAAAGACTGTCTATTTTTCTTTCTCCCCTGTCTGTTGCGTCCTCCTCATTTTTGGCAGGAGGGCTTCAATACCAGATTGCTGCCAGGCAGAGAGAGATTGGTCCTCCTCTCCATGGAGTTACAAGACTCTGCTGCTGAAGAGCCAGTCTTTGAGTAGAAAGGGACAAGAGTGCCTGTGGGTCCCCTGCCTGACGCCTGCTCACTGCAGGGAGCCCCTTGGCCAGCACAGGCAAGTGGAGGGGGAGAGCAGGGTGCCATTGATGTCCCAGTTGGCCAGTGAGTGATTAACTCTAACCCTATTAGGAGGAGCCGTCCATCACAGTCAGAACCGCCCAACACGACTGAGAGGCTATAACCTCCTTGTGACCCTTTGTAATGAGCCAGGCTTGACCTGAGCCTGCCAGCATCCTCCTTCTGGGCCAACGGACAGCCTCCATGCTCTTCTCTCTGAGCCCTACCTCTGCAATCTCCACATTCTACTCTAAGGCTGAGGCCCATAGGACAGTGAACAATGAAAGCATTTTTACAAATGTCGGATGAAATGTCTTACCATATTTGAATCGCAGCAAATGTTTTAAAGATGGAGAAAACCAACTCAGACATGGCCTCCTAGTTTTTAAATCTAGGTATCTTCTTAGAAGGCTTGGTGGACCCTTTAGACTTCTTGGACACATTGGTTTCCAAATTAATACAGAAATAAACCAGAAAGACTGTTGAAACTTTTGAACATTCTAGATTTGCTGTAACGTTTAAATGTGAGTCATAAGTAAATAAGTCAAGTCAGCCCTTTGCCCAAGGGCCACCTCCTTGGAAAGGTCTTCCTGACCACCTTAACTAATCCAGCTGCCTGTCACCACTCTCTCTCCTTGTACCTGCTTTTAGTTTTCTTCATCAAACTTTGCCCTCCCTGCATTTAGACTATACAGTTTTATTTTATCAGCCCCAATTTCATCCCAAATGGATGCTATGTCTTGTTCAAGACCCAGAGTCTGGAACTGTGTCTGACAGGGTCGCAGCCTGGCACTCTCTCCCCCAGCACCTCACCTGGCTGGCTCCTTCTCATCCTTCAAAAGCTTTAAGGTAAATGAAATTAATGCAAAGTACTCTCTCTTGACCATCTTCATTAAAGTAGGTCTCCGCTCTCACTCTGATTGTGGCCTAAACAATAATCATACAATCTGTAATTATTGTGTGGATTTACATTTTACTGTCTGTTTTGCCTACAACTATACTCCAGGAGAGTGGGATGGAGTCTGTCTTGTTTACTGCTTAATTCTCAGCACTCAGCAGAGCATTTCATAATAGGCCCTTGTCAGATGTTTGTTGAATGAATAAATGAATGACTAAAAAGTTGTTGCTCACCAATTACAAGGTGAGAAAGGAGATCTGATGCTCTTTTTTAAAATGCAAATAATATCTGGTTTCTGGTATAAAGATTCCTTAGCAATTCTGAAATGTATAGAATTACTACTTTCATGCTGAAAAAAACCTTATTGGAATCTTGACCAAATTTGTGCCTGGGTGGCTTATCTAGAAATAACGCCTGTGTTGAGACTAACAGTCAGGAGCTGGTGGGATCAGGCAAGGTGGGGGAACACTAGGAAGGAAGCATACAGTGGAGCATGGTGTGTCTAAACCGCAGGGACTGGGGAGGGAGTGTGTGGAGGGGGTTGGGGAGGGGGGGAGCTTCAGGAGTTCTGTGATTCCGGAGAAGAGAATAGGTAGAAGGAAGGACAAAGGTAGAGATTCAGGCAGGGGGCCGATTGTGTAAGATAATTTTAAGGTGCTTGGACATGAATATGTTTTAAAGAGTGGTTCCTGGTCATATTTGCATTTGCAATAGGCCACGCTTCATGCTGTGGGGAGGAGGAATGTGAAGGTCATAAGAACAGCTAATTAGAAGGTTAACGTGATAGCGAAAGAGAGGGACGATGCAAGCTTGAATAGAAGCAGTGTTTCTGAAAATGTTGGAAATCTAAAACTACTGGTGTCCATTATAGAATAAAAATCTGTACTAAGTGAATCAATGCATGAACCGTGGCTCCCTGGAGATCGAGACCGCTTAGTTCTTGAGAAAACACTGCATTTGAGAGGCGAGGACCTAATGGACAATTTTTGTTGTTGTTTATTGGTTATATTACTTTGCAGCTTTTCTATTTCACACCCCCTGTGTTAAGGGAGATCATTTAGATGTTTTAGCTAAAAATCGCACTTTTTGGATCTATCAAGCTAATGGGAAACAAGAGTAAACAAGTCACTTATATTGGTAAATAATTTAGGATTTACAGCTTGTGGCCAGTTCTCTAGGAGATAATGAAAAATTTAACATAAAATATTACATAAGTTTTTCAATAGATATAACATCTAGTCTATAACTTCTAATATATATTACAGGGTAAAAAAAATACTGCGATTCATTACTACAGGTTAATGTCCCTGAATTAACTGGTACATAATGTAAACACATATTTGATGGAGTTAATCAATAGTCTAGGCGTCCCAACAGGATTAAAATGAATTTTCCATCTATTATTTTTAAGTGCTATGGCACTCCTTAACACCCATATCCTGTGTGAACTATTCAATCATTTTGAAACAATAATAAAACAAGGTAATTGACTATCCAGACACAGCTGAGGAGGTACTATCACAAATTCTTAGTGGTTCTCATTAATTCTGGGAAAGCCAGCTCTAAAATGTACAAAGTGAAAGAAAATACAAGATGTCATTTACCATTTGGCTGTGGAAGGTGCTTTTGTGTTACATTTGAATATAGCTACAGCCAAAGCTTGTGCTCAGAATATAAAAATGAAGCTAGGGAGTCCCTGTGTGTTTGAGCAGCCATCCTACCCATTATTACATGCTAATATTAGCCTCAACAAAACGACTCCTTCTCCTCATTTTCTTGCTATTTGTATGTTTCTTTGGTTAGAGGAAGAATTCAAATGCCTTCCTGAAAGGAATTCTGCAAGACCAAAGATTGTGTGTTGCATCAGTGGAGCAAAAGCAAAGTAAATGTTGCCACACAATGATACTAGAGAGTGAGAACCACAGTGCAGCCAGGCAGGGGTGCTCTAGGGTTCAATTCTCTGTGCTGCTTTGTCAAATAAAAAACAAACCTTGTTTTAGGTAAGGAGAGGCTTTGTTTGAAAGGATCACTGCGAGAGGTGGGAAGGGACTGTGAGAGCTGTAAGGGTCAAGCAAAAAGGGGCTTTTCTGCAGAGGGAGGAATGAAGGCTGGGAAGATGCTCCCTGAGTGTGGGAGGTGGTAGGACGGTAGGTCAGAGCATGTTTACCCTAAAATCAGCTTATCCTCAGGATGGGCCTTCAGGCAGGGCTGTGTGCTGGCTGGGGTGAAAGTGGGTCCAAGTTCAGAGGCTGAAGGATGGAGAGAAGCTTAACTAAAGTTTGGTCAAGTCAAGGTAGAAGGTATTTTGTCCAGGTAGGCCAGTGGGGACTGAGTCCAGCAAGTCATTTATAAGATGAAGAATGGGAATTGGAGGGTCCGTGTCTGGCCTTGTCACAGGTAAATAAGGGGGGGGCGGGGCAGCTGGGAGTTTTGTCTAAGTCATGAGGGGAAGTGTCTCCTTGTCGTGAGTCACTTCCTGGATCACAAAAGGGTGGAACCTTGAAGGTTCCTGTTTTTCAGGAGGATATGGCTCAGGTATAAAGGCCTAGAAATAAAGGTCTGTCATTTTATTTAACAGTTCCAGTTTTAGGTAATTATTGAACAAATATCTAAAGATGTACATTTAATAATTCATTCCTTAAATACATACTTATTGGCTATGCAGGGCAGAGATAATGCCAGAGATAATTCAAATGAAACAGGTTAAGTGTTGTGATGGGGAAATATTGGGTACTATGAAAGCATCTAGGAAAATTTCTTCTGACCTATTTCTCAGTCATCTGATTCTCTCTTCAGCGATGTAAAATCTACTCTGTAACCCCGCCTCCACTAAATTTTTAATTTCAGTTTTTGTAATTTTCCATTTTTAAAAGAGTTCTCCTTTAAATGTTTTCAATTACTTTTTATTTTTATTTTTTAAAAAAATATATTTTATTGATTTTTTTACAGAGAGGAAGGGAGAGGAATAGAGAGTTGGAAACATCAATGAGAGAGAGACATCGATCAGCTGCCTCCTGCACACCCTCTACTGGGGATGTGCCCACAACCAAGGTACATGCCCCCGACTGGAATCGAACCTGGGACCCCTGAGTCCGCAAGCCGACGCTCTATCCACTGAGCCAAACCGGCCAGGGCTCAATTACTTTTTATAGTTTCCTATCTCTGAAGGTATTTTCAAACTTGTCTTTTATGAAGAAATTGTTTTCTCAAACTATGACATAATTCTGAATGCCTACAAATCTTTTGAAGGTTACATGGTTATTAAAAAAAAAAAGAGTCACCTTCTTTCCTTTCTCTTATTTTTAAGCCAAGAGTACACCGAGTGCTTTATCTAATCAGGTTTTGATTTGTGGGAGGAAATGTAGATTTAACAAGGGCTTTGGGGAAAGCACTTCAAGATCGGCTCTGACTTTAGTAACCCCCTCCCGACTCTCAAACCATCAGCAACGCTGAGGTTAAGGACAAGCTGAAGACAAGCTGCCAGCAGCTTTCTGAGACACGAACACTAGGCCAAGCCAGAATTCCCAGCTCCGAGAGAAACAGGGCACTTTCCTTTAAAAGAAAATCACAAAAATGCTCGCCTTTACCAAATGTTTAAACGTCTTTAAATCCTGCTCACATTTACAATAGATCTCATAGTGGCTAGTTATATAGTTTTCTTTGTGAAACTTAATAAGGGAGACATCAACCAAGATTGGAGTTGGGAGAGCCTATAGGGGGGCCTTACCACTCATCCTTGATTGCCCCAAACAGGAAGATACCTACCTTGTACCTCCAGCAGGAAGATGTTTTCTGCTCTCATACCCCACTAGGAGGGAGGAAGATTTTTCCCTCCCCTGGCAATGGCCCAGCCAATGAGAGACAGTCACAACCCAGCCAATGAAAAGCCACTACATTTTGAATTCCCAGTTCCTTCCAAAGGCTTTGTGTTACGGAAGCTCCTTCAAAATTCCCCTTTTCTCTATAAAATAATAGTCCTCTCTTTTGTTCTCCAGACTTGCCTATGGTTTTGCCATAGTTGCACATCCTGAATTGCAATTCTCTGCTACTCCTGAATAAACAGTTTTTTGCTGGTATAAAAACTAACCTTTATTTTTAAGATCAACACCTTTGAACTTATTAGAGGTGCATTTTCCCATCTATGGATATTTTCACTACATCTTTCACCTACAGTCTAGTCGGCTGGCCCTTTCTAGAGATTCTTCATTTGCTCCAAAGAGATCCTTTCTTTTAAGCCAGACGCAGTACCATGAAGTAAAAAGAGGGCTGGCTTGAGAATGAGATCTGGGTGTTATTACTATCTCATCCTCAATTTTATCATATGTAAATGCAGGTTTTAATAGCTTACAAAATTAATGTTAGACTGAGATAAGAATATATTTGGAAGTGCTCTGCCATCTATGGAGTTGTATGCTTCCTTTTTGAAGCATTAATTTTAGAAACAATGAGTGATTCATGGAAATTTTCTTCTTTCCTATGTACATGCTCCTGATATCATATCCTATATAATAAAAGCCTAATATGCAAATTGACTGAACAGGGGGAACTATGGGTGGAATGACTGGTTGCTATGATGCGCACTGACCACCATGGGGCAGACGCTCAATGCAGGAGCTGCCCCCAGCCTGCAGGCCCCAGACCAGCCAAGGCAGGTGCCAGCGGGGGCCCCTAATTGCCCTGCCGGTCACCCCACAGATTGGATCTGATCACCAGCAAGGCCTAGGGACCCTACCCATGTACGAATTTTGTGAACCAGGCCTCTAGTGTTAAATACAGAAATGCTACAGAACCTATTTCTAAATGTCCTATTGCTTATGTCCAGCTCTTTACACAGTGGAGGTGAAGAGCTGACATGACACCAATTATACTTAAGTACGGTCTCATCATCTTAAGAGGTAAGAATATTTTTATCTGCTTTTATTTTCAGACTGTGCTATGGTGCATCTAGATGTAATTTCGGAATGAGATGTTGGTAGTAATAACTAATGAATTATGTTCCTGGTTACAACACCCCCAAACAAAACAGTGGAGACCTAAGCTTGATGTGTTTGGAAGCACACAAGATTCAGAAGATGTTTTAGGAGATGCTTTCAAAAGATTACTATTCTTATCTTCTCCCTTATATAAACATTTAGTGTTTAAATGCACATAATCTCAGAATTTCAGGGAAAAAAGTGTTCGGGGGACCTCAAAATAATGTTAACATTATTTGGGTGTCCATTAACTTAGGGTTTTCTAGGAGACTTTCCACCACAAAACCTCTCCCACTTACCAAGCATAGCTGCTAAACCAGGGCCCATTCTATGCATGGTTTTTTTATATTTTCACCTTAAAAGTGACACTCTAAAATGGCTCTAGGTAGTTTTATATCTCCTTTATAAATTTTTTCTTAAAATATATTCCCCATGAATGTATAAGGTTAACATCCTTAAGAGAGCTAGATGACAGTAGCACACCTTTAACCATCCTTTGAGGCAGCTATAACATTTTAAATAAAGATAGGCACCTGGTTTTCTGAAACTCAGGCTCTTGACAGAGTTTTAATGCTTCAATTCTTTCAGTGTTAAAAACACACCTTTTGATTGCCCCCTCAGGCAAATAGTCAAACATGCTTTGTAGATTAGAAAACTTTTTTTTAAAGTTGTTTTTTTTTTAAGCACAAAACCCAGTCTTGTACTTTCTAAAAGCTTTCTACAGTACAAATTTAAGTTTAAATTTCTGATCCCTGCCCCAAAGAACACTTAGTTTGTTTGGAATGCTTATGCAAATGAATGAGCCTTCATCTTTTTTTACTTTTTAATGAATTCTAATTAAACAGCATGTTGTGGTCTTGGTTGGCTAGAGAAAAAAAAGGAGACTTTCAGTGCATCCTCCTTTGTCTATTCTTTCTAGCTAAATATTTTCCCCAATTATGTAGACAAACACTGGAAATTGCTCAACCTTTATTCCACACTAGAGGCCCAGTCCATGGATTCATGCACAGGTGGGGTCCCATGGCCTGATCCCAATTGGCTGACATCCCCCAAGGGGTCCCGGATTGCTAGAGGGCTATTCTCTGGTGATGCACCCCGGAATTAGGCTCCCTCCTCTCTAGTTCCAGGTTCCTCACCTGAGAACCGCAGCTGCAAGTCACTGCAGCTCAGCAGCTCCTGTGATGAACATCTGCCCCCTGGTGGTCAATGCGCATCATAGCTACCTGTTGGATGGTCAAACGGTTGGATAATCGCTTAGGCGTTTATATATATAGATAGCCTGGGGTTGGGATCCACCCTCCTGGGGGTGTGGTCAGGTATGGACTTCATCCCACTGGCAGCCCTAATACGGGTTACATCCAGAGTTTCATTTCCTCCTTTGACTGGCCCTTCTGTTATGGCCTAACTAGAGACATCAGCTCTCTTATTCCACTCATTGAGCCTTTCTTTGTTCACTAGTGTTCATTTAAAAGGAAGCAAGCTTCCTGCTGCTCACAACTTGCTAATTTGCAAGGTACAGTTTTGGGGGAAACCTTCAGAATGTTGTTTTTCCAACCCTGAGAGTCAAATTGCTATGTATTTGGAAAACATTTTCTAATTAAAAGAAAAAAATTTTCCCTTCTGATTTCAGTGCCTGTGAATGCCAAAAGAAATTTAATTTTGAAAGGGATAAAAACATAACATCTTTTTCTAGTTAGTTCTGAGCATATGCAATGCTAACAATGAGTTTATAAGTGTGCAAGTGCGCGCGCGCACACACACACACACACACACACACACACACACGGAAGCTCAGAGCAAGGCTTGTGGGCTTTGGGAAAGCCAGTGCTTTGTGCCTGGACTAGAAGAGCCCTGAATCCTCACCTAGTGCCTCTGTCCCTTGACATACAAGTGGTTCCTGGTGACTCAGACCCAGGGTGGGTCCCCCTCTCTCCCTAAGGACCCCTTTCACAGAGAATCACTAAGAACTGCTCCTCTTTCAGGCCCCCAAGAACACTGGTAGGAGCCAACCAAGCCAAGCCGTGCAGGGTGTCACACCAGGGACATTTTATACAGCCGAAGGCATTACTGAAGCCAGAACATCCAATTAAAAAGACTGGATGGTATCCTAAAAGATGCATCACCATCAATATTTTTTTTAATAATCATAAAACTTTCTAAATCAGAGGGGTCTGGTACTCATTTTGTTCAACTCCACATTTCATAGATGGGCAAACTGAGGCTCAGAAATAGATAAATGTTACCGGGCTGGTTATTAGTAAACTCTGGACTACAATTGATTACATACATGTAACAGCCAACAAGCTCTGAGCCATCCCAGCCTGGCCATGCCCCCCACTAACACTTCTCACTCTAACTACTAAACCATGCACTATGTGAAATAAATGGAGGTAGATACATTTTCACTTGGATTGAAGCCAAGTCTCCTAATTCTTAAGGTAAACAAACCATCCTTTGATTCAATGATTCCTTTTAGGTGAAAAGATTCATGAGTTATCACCATCCCATTCTCTTCTTTTTCTTATGTATTCATAATGAACTTCAAGTCATCTTTTATCAAACCGTTTATATCACAAAGTAGCATAGAAACTGTATGCTGTGATCAAACATTGCACAGATAGCAGACAGACAATAAATGAGGTAAGATTAGGGGACTTTTTCTTATTTTTCATTTTACAAGTGCTTCACTGCTTGTAAAATGAAAAAATAAAATCAACTGAGCACATTTAATATGCAAAAAGGCCAGATTATACTTAAGTAGGGGAGAAGGCTAATGCAGACTGCAATGGTTCACAGCCAGGATCCTAGAATCAGAGGCCGAGTTCAGAACAAAACCAAAACCTAAACCTAAACCAAAATCAAAGACCATCCTTGCAGTCTTAAGGGGTTGGGAATCGGGACAGTAGCTGGGGGTGGGAGAAGAGCAGGAGAGTTAGGGCAGTGTGGGCACTTTCTCCCGTCCTCATCATGAACGAGAAGGTAGGGAACCATTTCTCAGGTAATGATGGTGATAATTAAAGATATCCAAATCTATCTATTCCACCACAGGAGCCCAGTTTAAAGGCTTAAAAAAAAATCCCACTACACTAAAACGAAAAGATTTCCTTATTGTGCTTCAAAACCAATACAGTTTGCATAATAAACCCCCTAGAGACATTGACTTAATATTTAACTAAGGCTAAATTACAAGATTCTACTTCAGAGGCACTGGGCAGAATCTCTGACGCCTCATTCTGTTCCACTCCATGCAAGTCAGCGAGGGTTACAATCTGGCCATTGTTGAATACTTTTCAAGACTCATTAATCTCAAGCAGGAACCAACTTAACAAGCAGGGCAGTCTTTTGAAGTGAACGGTGGTAGTGGTTTAAACAGAGGATTAGGAGATAATCGCATTTCAAGTCATCTTTTGGCACTAAAATTGACCCCCGTCTGGGGGCTGTGAATTACAGGGGGGGGCAGGCTGTCTTGCTCTCTTCCCTCATCGGGACTCAGACTCCCTGTGACACAGCCAGGTGGCAGCCAGCCCACATCCAGAGATGCCACTGCATTGTGATGTGTTATCACAAAGTTCGCCTCTGAACCAATTTATAAGACTGTTGGATAAAATAATACCCTAGACCAGCGGTTCTCAACCTGTGGGTCTCGACCCCTTTGGGGGTCGAACGACCCTTTCACAGGGGTCGCCTAAGACCATCGGAAAACACATATATAATTACATATTGTTTTTGTGATTAATCACTATGCTTTAATTATGTTCAATTTGTAACAATGAAATTGGGGGTCACCACAACATGAGGAACTGTATTAAAGGGTCACGGCATTAGGAAGGTTGAGAACCACTGCCCTAGACTCTACTGCAGATAGACACTATCTAGCTGGTAGGCATGATTTAAATGTGAATTTTAGATCTGCTTTGGACCGCAGGCATCAGCTCACTAGCTCTCAACAATCAGACTGTGAAAGGTGTGAAATCCATCATTTTTGACTCGTGCTCTTCAACACAGCTTAGTTTGACTTGGAAGAGTAGGAACAGAAGGACCTGCCAAAAGGAAATCTTTTGCCAGGATTCTGATTGTGCAAATAAATAAATAAATAAATAAGGAATTTATATTCCCTAAGCAATTAAGCATTTTCTAAAGTGCTCCTCCAATCGTGTTGAATACAAAACAGCAAACCGTCTAACATTTATTAAGCAATGGATTAGATACACATTTCAAATGCACTGTCTGCTACTGAGGGGATTCACAACACAAGACAAAATAAGGAAAGCCACGTTAGCACTGGGTCTGCAAAAGGGACACCA
The DNA here is from genome assembly GCF_028538775.1 of Myotis yumanensis. Classification (NCBI taxonomy): domain Eukaryota; kingdom Metazoa; phylum Chordata; class Mammalia; order Chiroptera; family Vespertilionidae; genus Myotis; species Myotis yumanensis. Next base: position 24,740,455 of record NW_027223759.1, on the reverse strand, counting down.
TGCCTCCTCCTCCTCCTCCTCCTTTTCTTAATGTCATCCTGCCCAACTTTTGCTCTTTTCCTTCTGACTCCATGCCATGGATGGATGGACCTCTCTATTTTTTCTTTTTCTTTCTTTTTTTTTTTTTAAAAAAAACTTTATTGTTGAAAATATTACATATGTCCCTTCCCCTCCCCCCCCTCTTTGCCCTCTCCCACCCTGGATGGTCCTCTGTTAAGTGTTGCATAGTGAGCATATAGAGAAGGCTCATGACCATGTGACAAGCCTCCAAGGCTTCTGTAGCTGTTCCTTTCATTTTAAAGCTAGGGACACCCCAGGCCAGATCAGGAAGTGCCTTGAGTGAACTTTCACTGCTAGGATTATAGTCCAAATCTCTTGATATTCCAGCCTGGCCCACAGCTCCCTGCCCCTATTAATTGTCTATCCTCATCTCCCCCACAGCTGTTTGGACCAAGTAGAGCCACGGTATACACTGGCCCGAGATGGACGGCGTCATGTGACACATGAGCTGGGTCCGAGTGTCTTGAAAATCTGAACTAAAAGATGATTGGAAAGTTGCCAGCTGGCAACAGGAGGTAAAGAAGCAGACACGTGGAGTGACAGCTTCCCTGTAGCAGACAACTGTTCCCTGGCATCAGTTTCTGGGTGAGTTTGGTTCTTTTACAGGACTCCTCAGAATCTTGCAAAAATGCCCTCTTTCCTGAGCTCACTGGAGTGGTGTTCGTTTCTGGAAACCAAAAAACCACTACCTATAAACACCAGCCAGTGCTCCTTTCATGGTATCACAGGACCAGGAACCACTAAGCACACTTCATAGCTGCTGATGGAGGTGGAAGCAGAGCCCCTACCCCCTGCCCATATACCAGCCGTGGGCAAACTACGGCCCGCGGGCCGGATCCGGACCGTTTGAAATGAATAAAACTGAAAAAAAAAAAAGACCGTACCCTTTTATGTAATGATGTTTACTTTGAATTTATATTAGTTCACACAAACACTCCATCCATGCTTTTGTTCCGGCCCTCCTGTCCAGTTTAAGAACCCATTGTGGCCCTCGAGTCAAAAAGTTTGCCCACCCCTGCCATATACACACCTTGCTTCCAATCAGGCAGATCATCTAAAGCTGTGAATTATTAGAAGAAAAACTCTCAGAAGCAATCAGGGCCTTCAACACAATCAGTAAAACTGTAGAAACAGTTTGGATATATCAGGTCTTTTAAAACTAGAGGTCCGATGCACGAAATTCGTGCAAGAGTAGGCCTTCCTTCCCTTTGCTGCTGGCATCGGCTTCCCTCTGGCACCCAGGACCCGGGCTTCCCTCTGGCTGCCCGCAAGCACCCGGGACCCGGCTTCCCTTGCCAGCCTTGGCTTCATCCAGGAGGATGTCCAGTCTAATTAGCATATTGTGCTTTTATTATTTAAGAAAAATAACCACATACAGGTTAGGATGCTGGTGAATATATCTTTTGATGTTAGGTAAAAACATTTTTTTTTACAAATGGGAAAAAAGGACAGGGGAAACTCAAAGACAAATGTTAACCTTATTGGAGTTCAGAGGACATGAACCAGGTTTAATAAGGGCTGGTTACCCCTGAGCAAGCTATCCTACATAATAAAAGGCTAATATGCAAATTGTCCCTATGGGTGAGAGTTCGACTGACCAGGAGTTACATGTGTGCTGACCACCAGGGGGTGGCGTGGAACATGGCAGGCTTTGGCGACGGGGCAGTCAGCTGGGGGAAAGGAGGCCCCAGCCGGAAGCTGCTAGGGACCCTACCCATGCATGAATTTCGTGCACTGGGCCTCTAGTTTAGTATAAGGAAAAACAGTTGGCCAGAGAGATTAAATGCCCGAAGACAGGAGTCCCTAATTTAAATGCTTTCAAAGAAACAGGGAGATCACAAAGGGTAAGACAACAGGGAGTGGAGAGGTCTGGGCCTAAAGTGAACATATGGAATAAAAGTGTTAAAATTCAATTTTAAATGACTTTCTTAGGTCACTATTGATGATACCATAAAGTTAAATACCATTTCTCAAAGTCTTGAACTTTTAAAAATCTCATAAAGACACATTGCCTCAGACAAGAAAAATCAATAGTTCAGTACCATTTTATGTTAACACCTGGTGAAAAAAAAAATTAAAATATTGAAGTCCTTTTTAAAAGTACTCAAAAGGCAGATGGACAATTCTCAAGAGTTAAAACAAATGGCTAAAAAAAAATCTGAAAAAGGTTTTCATCGTCACTAAAAATACATGAAGTGGAAATGAACTGAGATACCATTTTTTCATTGTTTAAATTCGCAATGATTAAAAAATAACCACACACAAAGCTCAAGAGGGAGCATCAAAATGAGTACTCTCACACAGATGATGTGGTGACTGAAAGCAAACAACATTCTAGGAAAATAATTTTGCCATGAGTCATTGGCCATAACGCTTCTACCAATCCCATGAGGCAGGAAAAGGCTTCCTCTCTTAGAAACAAGCCCATTATTTCCCAGTGGATAATGTTTGTGCATGTTTTTGAGAATTTTTATAAGAGTTTATTTGAGCCAAACTGACATATATTCTGGGGAGCAAGATCTCAAATGCTCTGGATAATGTAATTTCATTTTGGTTTGGTCAAGGCAAAGCTCAAAGACATATTTGTGGCTCAACTTTGGGAATCAGCAAGTTACATTTAACTGTACACTAAACCTTAATCTCTTATTCTATCTGTATTACTCTTGATTTTTATTTTATGTGCTGTTCCCATTTTTTTTGTATATCTCATCTTGAATGCCATGAAATATCTATGAAAAGAGGCAGCATATAAACAAGTAAAATATAAGGACAGAGAAAATGAACCTTCCAAGGATCAATCATGTTATCAATCTTTTCATTGCTCATTGCTCTTTCAAAAAGTGAAGAATAAAGTTATTTAGCCAAAAGTGAATTTGGCCTCATGTTACAAAGCTAAACACCATGCAGGTTCAATGAAAGTGCCTCTAACCTTTTTGAGATACAGCAATGCTATTTTAAAGCCTCTGTTTTAATTTTTGGTGGGGCTATCACCGTGCTGCTAAAGGAAGTCAAGAGATCACAGTCACTCAGTTGGACTGAGGCTCTTCTGAAGCACTATCAACAATATCTTTTTATGAACACCTAATTAGACAACCCATCCCCCAACTTTTCTGTCCCAAAGTCTAAGATTCTATTGAATTCAACCAATGACAGGTTAAAAACCTTGATAAGTGACAGGTGACAGAAAAAATGATGTGATGTCTTCCAGCTCATTTAACAAAAGCTCATCTAAATTTTCTGAGATAAATACCTTTGACTTGTCAAGAAAGGTATATAAAAGACAATTATGTAGAATACAGAGCTAATAAATGCCATGCGGCCAACATGAACCACAACCACAGCAAATAAGCAATAGAAGATAACATTGTGCACAACATTTTAATGTTTAAACTTCAGCTTTAATATCTATTTTTTTTTTTAAAAAAATGAACAGTGAATGCTTTTCATGTGTCATTTAGCTGTTTTTCTAAGAAACAACCATGGTAGCCCTCTCTCTTTCTAGCACAGAAGGCCACTTTGTTACTTAATCCAATGTAATCCTGAGCAAGTTATTTAACCTTTCTACATGTCAGTTTTCTGATCTGTAAAATGGGTTGGCAATAACCCTCATCAGGATTGCTGGCAGGATAAATGAGGTAAAATATAAAAAGCATTATTACAGTGAAAGGCTTACATACTAAGGGCTCAGCATTTGACATGGCTTATTACTATTTGAAGCATTACTGTCCTAATCTATAAAATGATGAAAATGATACTAGCCCACTGTTATGAATATCAAATATGGTAATGAAAAAAAAAGATAATGAACACAGATGCCAATAAAAGCTGTACCACATAAGGGAGAAACAATCAGGATTGTGATGAGAAAGCCGTTAGCAAATCATAAATTCTGCTAAACTATTTCAGACCGTATGAGTCACCCCGAATAGAACAAATGACTTTTAAAAGCAATAAAATGTGTTGGGACTTCATCCAATGACAACTGTAAAATTAATATAAAATTTGACAAGAGGTTTGGCGCTCCTGAATGCAGCTGCCTTCCAAAGACTGTTGGGTGAGATTAGATGTTTCAAGTTACAAGACTTCAAGCTCGGCCCCTTATGTAATTAACATTTCTTAATCCTGAGCCCTTGAGGAGGCAGCCACTGTTCAGGGATAGCCCTTCCAGGAGAGAGGCTGCCTCTTTGTAGGAAGCTGACAAGAGCCTCACCCTGCTCCACCTCTCCTTCCCCTGCAACCCCAACACCCCAGGAATTTCCCTTCCCTTTGTCCACCTTCAACACTGGGGCCAAGCCAAGCATCTCTCTTCATTATCTCTGCAGTGCAGAGGACCCTCCCTTCCTACTTGTTAATTTCCCTCCCTCCCTTCCCTCTCTTCTGCCTCCAGGCCCCCCCCCCCCGCCCCCCCCCCCCCCCGCCCCCACCCCCAGCACCCCCATGGCCTCCATTCTCTCCACCAGGAACTGCCAGAATCACACACACTGCCTTCCAGATGCAAATGAGCACACAGAGCGTGTAATTCAACCTGGATGTCTGGTGGATCTGGCCATGCACCCATTTTTTAAAAGCAAGTCACAGGTCGCCAAAGCTCAGGACAAACTGCATACTCAAAGGTTAGGTGCTTTCCTTTTTCAGGCAAAGATTTCATTTGCTCACTCTCAATAAAAGACTGGTAATTCTATCTCAAACAGGAAATCCTTTGTGCACTTTGAAATGAGGACTCCAAAGCGGAAAATAACAACTAATAATGACAATCAGAGAGCCCTGTGACCACTGCCTCCCAGCCCCTCAGGAAAAGTTTCCACCCTCATTGGAGGAGATAACTGGCCTTGAGCCGACCTTACACATTACAAGATATTCCCAGGATATTACAAGTCATTAACATCATTTGCCCCACTCTACCACCATAAAAGTTGGATTGGGGAGGGGGGCGGGAAGGCGGTACCTCAGAAAATAAATGACTGAGAGAAACTTAAGCACCTGGTCTTTCAAGCATTTTCAGGTCTTCAGAACAGAAGGAATGCTCCCCACCCCCAACTCCTCCAGTGGCTGCCACTGCTCTGCAGGTACAGAAGCTGGACTCAGACAGGGAGGGGACAATTGCTCTGCCATTCACCTTGTGCAAGATGCCTATTCTAAGAGGGAAGCTGGATTACACAGAAACTGGATTTCACAAGAGGGCTGGCCAGGAGACAGGGGAAGGAAAGCCTGGCTTGCAGTTTTAGGCAGAAAAGGAGAAAACAGGGAACATCCGAGGCCAAATAATCCTAAAGGTAAACCTAGGACCTTAGTGGTCCTTTAGGCTGGAGGCTTCAACCCAGGCCCCATACGTTTGGACTGCAAGTATTCTGTGTTCTTTTGGCATGTGATGCTTTTAAAAAATGTAAGCCTACACTTAAAAAGTGGGAGATTGCACGTGAAAACCAGATCTGGCAACTCCAGCCCGTATTCCCTCGTGGCAGTGACAGCAGGCACAGAGGGACAGCTGCTCCCTGGGGCCCCGGGGGACTCACGGATTCCCCCCACCCTGGGGACCTCTCCCAACCCAGGACTTCACTGTTTTACTGCTTTCCCTGCCTTTGAGGATATTTAAGTTTATGGCTCCTGATCAAGGTCACCCTAACATGTTCTAGAAATGGAAAAAAAAAAATGAAGCTGGGAGTGGGGTGGGGCAGTCACTGATTTAAGATCACAGCACTTCTCAGAGCAGAGCTGCCGCACGAGAACCCCAACTCCTTCACACACAACCACCCACTCCTGAACCGTAGCTTTTGGAATCCTGAGTTAGGAAACCAGCCATCCTTGTCCCGGAAGCTCCCTCTCCCAGCTAAACAATCTTTGACCTTAGAATTCGTTAATCTTGCTGACCCCTTTGCCTTCATGGACTAGTTGCTGTGAGTTATGTTCTCAAGTATCAGGCCTCGGGCTCTGTGCACACTCTGTACATCTTCACAAGGATTCTGGGAGGTGTGCAGTACCAACACCATTGTATTGACGAGACAGGTAAGACCGCAGACAAGGGCACCCAGACAAGTGCAGTGTTTGAACTGCCCTTGAACCCAGGCCTTTCTGATCCCAAAGCCCATACCTGGCAGCAGGCCTTGCTGCCTTGCAAATATTCATCATCTTTCCCAATAACAATAATAAAAATAGAATTTACTTGGTTCTGAAAAAAGTTAAAAAACAGGGTCCCAAGTAAAACGTCAGAAAGGGGCTCCACCTCTCTACCTGGAATTGCCAAAGAGTTTCTGTGTCTATGCCAGCTGCCCCCACTACACGAGAAGTCCCTCAGGAAGGTACCCTGCCTTATATGCTTTTGTCTCTCCCGTATTTAAAGAGTATTGCTTAATACCGCTTCGAGTTATTAGTCAACAGCTTCCAGGTTCCATTTTTGATCCAATTTTACTAAAATGGGCCTCTTAGGAGGACGCATTTTATGGCCCTTCTGAGTTGTCAAAAAGTCCCGTCTTCTCCACACATCACTTCTCCCCTAGTTTTAGTCACCCACAGGAAAGTGGACACCACAGTACACAAAATCTATAGGTATTTTTCTTTTTTTTGCAAACAAAACAAGTTGTGTTTATAGCATTTTAATTTTTCCTGTTATTTTTCCAAAGTAAGCCAGACAAACATTCAACTCTAAGTGATAAAAAAAAAAAAAAGAACATATATGCAAAGTATTTGGATGCCAAAGCAGGTAGTTGTTGCAGAAGTAGTAGCAATCTATGCGTAATAGTAATACTTACAACCCATATGATGACGAGTCTTCTGGATAAATAAGGATCAATATTCCAGTGAGTGAATGGAAGAAATGTGATGTAGAACACTTCTTGACCCAAAGCAGCTGAAAATCTGAATAGGTAATAGTAGAAATAATTCTTCACAATGTACTTTTGTACATAAGCCTGAAAAACAAAAGTTAGAAGACTGTGAGTTCATTGAACTTGCCACTAGAGGACAAACTTTGAAACCTCTCTCTAAAACTCTTGGGTCTTAGTTGCCATGGTGTTGCCTCCCCTCTCATTGTGTCATTATGGCATTGTTACCATCAATGTACATAGTTGTTGAACATCTATCAACCCAATTTGTCCACACAATCACAGAAAAAGTTAGCTCTTCATCAAATTAACTGAGTAACATCCAAGACAGAAATATCAGGGAAGATAGGAACATTGAAAAAGAAATAGGGGCAGGGTGGAGGGGGTCAACGGCGGGGGGGGGGGGGGGGGGGGGGAGGGTTATTTGTAATACTTTCAACAATAAAGATCCAGTTAAAAAAAAAAGAAATAGAGGAAGTACCAACAGATGGAAGAATATGCCGTGTTTATAAATTGAAAGAATTAGCATCATTAAAATTTCCCTACTACTCAAAGCAATCTATATAGTCAATGCAATCCCTATTAAAATAGTTTACCTTTTAAATGGGACAAAGAAGGTTAACCCACTACAGTGATGGTGCAAAAAAAAAAAAAAAAAGGCAGTAAATATACACAGAGCCATTTTCCCTCTTATCCTGGAGTAGGCAGGAAAAAAAAAGAAGACCAAAGGGGGTTAAAACAGGAATAAGCAATCTGTTCAAAATATGGTGAACACCTTTAAATTATGGTTTATTAGTGATGAACTAAAATAAAACATGCTATTTATAGTAGTCATAGACTTTATAAAATCAATGAAAAACACCAATGGGGAGGAAAAGAGGCAACCCAACCACAGGGGCAACTATGTCAACACCCTTGTAGGTCTGAATTTTCTGTTTTGTTTTATACAAATTCTGAGGTTTTTGAATCCTGGGGTAATTCAGAGAATAAGTTATCTGTATTTGTTCTGCACATATTCATTCTGTACCTATGATGGCCTAGAACCTGTGCTGGGTGCGAAGATTCAGATGAGTCAAGCATGACCCCTGGGTTCAAGGAGCTCTTTTCTGGTGGGAGAGAGGGAGGGAGCCAAAGTGTATAATAATTTGGGGCAGTGAATTTTTAAAGGGTCAATGTTGTGTTTAAGGCCTTGGAAAGGGCCAAGAGTATATGATATACTTAAGGAATAAAATAAACTAAAAAGATGACCTTGGAAATTGAAAGAATATAACCATACTTGACGCTGTTGGCTGCCTCCCAAGTGTGCATTCCTTTCTCTAAGAGGTTCCTGGTTTTATTCCAGCATCTCTACCTCCCCCACAGAGCCTTGTGACTCAGGGGAAGCTGCCACTGCTTTCAGCTCCAGAGGTGTATCTGGATTCGTCTCAACCAGTCACAGAAAGGTCAAGAATTCAGCCTCAAACTGAGCAATGCATGGTACTACCTTGGAGAAAGTTACTAGTCAGGGGCGAGCACGCCCTGCAAGCTACAAGTTCATCTCTCTTAGGATGAACTTTAACTTCTAAGTGAATTCAAATGAGAGAGAATGGCAATAGATCCACCGTAAACAGGAGAGATCAGAGTCTTCAAAATGAATGAAATAAGGAAGTGTGTAGTTTCATTTCTCTGCCAAGATAATATTATTACTGGATTTGCAAAACAGGGACAAGGAACTGTGAACAAATAACTAAGTGAAAAACGCCTCTATCATCTCCCTGAGGACTAATCTCTGCCAGTTCCATTTTATAAATGTACATGCAATGGGCCTGACCTTCAGGTAAGCCCTGTGAAGAGCCCTCGCAGCATAAAGATTACTTTAACCTGCCAGCTACCAGGTACACCTGGTAATCTGTCCTGCACTGAAACTTTACAAGATCTTTTTTCCAAACTCTGACAAGGGTCAAACCCCTCTCTCGTGTCATGTCATGGTTTTTCAAGTGCTATTGACATTATAAGTACTCAGTGACAACCATATCCCTACCCTAGAGATTTACCTGAGGCCAAGTTCAATATCTTAATCCTAGTAAATAATTGAAAAGACCCTCAGCGATGACAGCAAACTGCTCTAGTGTTCCAAGTTCTATCTTTAGATGTGCTTTTTACAATCTCTCAGGTCTCTATTTTTTTTGGTGGGGGGAGGGGAAAAAGTGTGATTGCAGTCTCCCAATGCCATCCTGCTTTTTTGGTCATAAGTTCCTCAAATGCACATTCTTCTAAAGTGGGGTTTCCAGTAACTTAACCTGTGGGTCAGAGAAGAGCTACTCTATTTTGCCGTTACCAGGGTATTCTGTGTTCTCTGCAAGGCTGCCTTTGATGCATAAACAGATCAGGAGAGAGGGGGCACTACAGACTCGTTGCACAGGAAGAGAAAGAACACCGAGAATAAATAACTTCTTGACCTGGCTCTGCTCTGAACACCTGAACAGCATTTTGTTCCCAAACACACACCAGAGTCCCAAATGCAAAGGAAGGACGGCCAGGTCAGTGCCACTGACGTGCTCAGGGCTGACCCAGACAGCAGACTGAGCTTTCAGAGGAGGAAAACAAGACATTGTTTTTAGCCCAAACAATGTGTGACCTTGGGGAAGTCAATTCATCCTTTGGAACTACAGCGGCCTCAGCTGCAAAGGACAGAGTAGTACTAGTTCAGTTGCTTTTTAGTATACAAAATGTCTTAAAGCAGGGAGAGCCCCCTTAAATAAAATGGTACTCAGGGCCCACTAGATAAAATAATAAGACTGGAAGCCTGTACTCACTGGTTAAAAGTGAGGAGGGCCTCAGGGAACCCCTACTTCAGCCCAGGCCACCTCCAGCCCCCCAGTCCTCCTCTGGAACAGCTCCTCAGAGCAGGTCAGTAATCAGTTTGGAAACCACTGACCTTCATCTCTGCCAGACCTCACGTACCACCTTCCTAGAATTTACCCTTGGCCCTGAGTACACAGGCTATAGATATTCCAAACTTAAACTCTGGACCAAAAGTCATTGCAAGGTCTTATTACTCATTCCATTTGTTCAGGTTAGAGCTGTATTTTTCCAAAGGTCAAGTTTGAGATACTCCTGACTCTCAACAGAGCCAGAGGAGTTCAGGTCTGGGAGGACATCTGCAGCTCTAAGCAGTTCTCTCTAATTGGAAGCAGGAGAGAGAGCTCATTCTCAGGCTGAGAGAAACCCAATTATAGAGATCCAGCTATGTACACACACCGTCTTACTGAAAAGTCATCCCAAAACCCAAAGCTCTTCACTGGAACACACCAAGCAGCCGTGTTCCGTTCACAATGGCTTTGCTTAGAGGAGCTTCAGAGACGGGAGAGAAAACAGCCAGTGAGTACAGTGAACTGACCCAGAGCACAGAGACGCCAGGAGGAGGGACGCCACAGAGCCCGAGGTAGGGAACGAAGACTCTGGAAGCAACGTGTCTCAGACCGAATCCAGGCTGCCCCACCACTTACTATCTGCATAATCTCAGCAACGCCTCAGTCTCCCAGAGCCTCAGTTTCCCCTCCCGAAAATGTAAACAACAATAGGACATACCACACTGGGATGCTGGGAAGCTTAAATCAGACACTGTTGATGGTGTGTTCAAAGCACCCAGTTCAGAACCAGGCAGAGAAACTTCTCAGTGAGACCTCGCTGTTGGCCGCAACCCCAGCAGTGAGGATTTCCAGAAAGTGCTTCTCTATGGGAATGTGCATTTGAACCACCTGGCTCTTGTTAAAATGCAGGCTTTGATGCAGTTCACCTGAGGCAGAGCTGATAGTTCTGAGTTCCCAGGTGATGCTTATACTGGAAATTTTTAGTCCATGGGCAGCATGCTGAGTAGCAGGGATCAAATCCCCCAGTGAAGGGTGTTTTTTTTTTATCACAAAAGCGGGTGTCCGATTTGATCCTCAGTGTTGGAGGAAGCCTCAATGGGAATTTAAGAGAGTTAGAGAATGTGAGCAAAGCAACAGGTAAAAATGATGGTGACAAAGCAGAAGGGAACTGTTAGTGAGTCCCAGGGAGGAGCCTAAAATAGTCCAAATGCAGGAACAGAGCCCAGACAAGCACCTCGACCGCACAAGGTACTAAAGCAGTGGTTCTCAACCTTGGCTGCACATTAGAATCACCTGGGAATCTTTTTAAAATCCTGATTTCTGGGCCTCATCCTCCGGAAATTCTGTTTCTTTGTTACTAATGTTGTGGCCCCACCACATAACAAAGAAACAGAATTTCCGGAGGATGAGGCCCAGAAATCAGGATTTTAAAAAGATTCCCAGGTGATTCTAATGTGCAGCCAAGGTTGAGAACCACTGTACTAAAGGGAAGGACACACGTGAGAGAGGCCCCGCAAACAAGCAACTGACGACACAGAAAGCAAGCCATCTCCCACTCCTTGCCTTCATTCATGAGGGTTTTGCATAAATTCCTGGATGATGAATACCAAATTAGTTAGGATTCATGAACCTTAAAAAACACAGGAAAACAAACCTCATTTCTTAAAAAGGGCTTTTGCATCACTGTCAGAGTCCTGGCTTAAAGACTCTCTGACTGTGAGCAGGAACATTTGTCCTTATGTTCTGCTAAAATGTAGGTGACAGTTCACTTTTTGTTAAAAAAAAAAAAAAAAAAAAAATATATATATATATATAAACTGGAAGTATCCCATTAAGATTTGGAAGTTCTAAAGCATTATTTTTTTTAACCCAACCTGGTAAATTGTCATTCTAGGTACATCTGCAATAATACACTTTCAACCTGCACACTCATTCTCACCAACTCTCGAGGGTTGTCACTCGCTTGCCCAGGCCCTTTTTTCATGGCAGACAACATCGTCATGTGTTTGGGATTGTGGGAGAAAAGGGCTATCAGCGGTTGAGCTCCTGAATGACAGTCATTTATGGAGTCCGGTGTCTCCCCAGAAAAAACACCGCCCATGGTGGAGGGAATATCCCAAAAGACATAGGATTCAGGACTAAAACTAGGAATTGCCTTGCTTTCTGATTCTCATACTCTACATATATTCAGCCAGAATTTCTAATCTAGAGCCTAGAGATTGGGACCTGCATGTCTAAGGAACTTGATTTCTCTTTCAATAGAATCAATAGAGGTTTTGGTCCTGCTACCTCTCTCTGAAAGACTAGGCTTTGGTGCACATGCCATCACACACCACAGAGACGGGATATTTGTAAAATAATCACTCTTTCCAAGCTGTTGTATAAGACACCAACTAGCATGTTAACATACTAAGTACAAATCAAGCAATGCCTTCTTTTTTTTTTTTTTTAACTTAAAATGACAAATCTTAGGGATCATGTCTATGTAGACTATTCATTCATTGCTACACTTTAGTGATGGCAGATTATTTACTAATATGCTCCCATTACTTTTAATTATTCTTTTATATATATATATATTTTTTATTTTATTTTATTTTATTTTATTACTGATCTTAGAGAGAGGGGAAGAGAGAGGGAGAGAAACATTGATTGGCTGTCTCCTGAACACCCCCTACTGGGGATTGAGCCCGCAACCTGGGTCTGGGCCCTGACCGGGAATCAAACCAGCAACCTCTTGGTGCACAGGACGACATTCAACCAACTGAGCCACACCAGCCGGACCTACTCTTATTTTTTTTTAAGTTTAGGAAATCAAGACTTTTCAATCTATAAAGAAAATTAAATGATGATCACTTAGGAAGCCTAAGAAAGATTGACAGTGTCCCTTGAAGGGGAAACACGAGGAACGAGACTGTGCAAGGGTTTCTTCTTTCATCTTCACGTCCAGATAGAATTACAGGCTGTGAGCTCACTGACGTCAGGATGGCGAGACTGAAAGTCAATAAAATAAAAGGACAAGTTTTTCAAATAAGAGCTTGAAAGGGAACTTCACATCAATCACTTTCATCTGCTCAGTTGACATTTGTCGAGATCCCTCAGCCTGTGTCCAAGAATAAGACGGAGGCTGGAGGGGACTGCACCCAGTGTGGCTTTTATATTCTGCATCTAATTGTAACCTTTTCCACAGTGGAGCTTTGTTTTCCTCTGGATGATCCGTCAGATTTCAGTTCATCCTCGGGACATCTGACATCTTCTTTTTCTTTTCTTCAAGAGCCAACTCTTGTACTCGCACCATCAGGAAAGGGTGAATCAGGACTACAAATTGTAAAATTCTCGAAATTGCGGGAGTGACCCATGGTGGCGACGAAGCTCCACTTGAACCTAGAAACAAGTCTTACAACTGGACAAAACACTGCCTGGTCATGACTTGGAGAACTCTGTGCCCAAAGTGCACGGTGTCCGCTTAGAAAGTGAATCTGGGAATGGGCAGGGGAAGGGTAGGACAGTGGTTTGTAGAAACTAGAGATGAGAGCTTCTGCTAGAAGAATCTCCTCCATGGACAACAGCAACAGGAGTCCACTCAAAGGAGAGAAATAACCACTACTCTTTTTAAAGCGGGGGGAAGAACCAGCTGTCATTTAAATTCTCAAAATGTCTTAAGAACTTAACTGTTTTTCAAAACATTTGGATCCGCTAAAACCTGAAACACATTGTGCGAAACATTCTTCTATTTAATTGTTAAGCCTTTGTGTGTTTCGAGGGGATTTTTGCTGCAGATGTTTCTGATTCATTTATATTAACTTATCAAAATGACATTTGGAAGAGCTAAAGGATGCTCAAGAAGGAGTCTTTTAAACTTGTTTTTATTAGTTTTAATTCAGGAATTCCACCTCCTGCCCCAACACACACACACTCAGAATTCAGAACTTGGAAGGCTTGGTTCAGTTCTGCTCTAACCCAGCAGCATGAAGTCATCCATCCCTAAATCCCTAAAAAAAACACCACCCTTTTCTAAAGCATTAAAAGGCACCACCAACAAATGGGTGAAGAGGCCCCAAAGGTACAAATCCAAGTTATAAAATAAACGTCATGGGGACGTAATGTACCACATGGTGACCATGTACAACACTGTTTTACATATTTGAAAGTTGCTAAGAGTAAATGTAAAAATTTTCAACACAAGAGAAAAATTCTATAGCTACACAGGGTGACAAAAGTTAACAACTTATTGTGATTGTTTTGCAATATATACAACTATCAGATCATTATGTTGAACACTTGAAACTAATATAATGTTACTAGAGGCCCGGTGCATGAATTCATGCATGGGTGGGGTCAGGCCAGCCCCGATTGGGGCCAATCAGGGTCAGGCCGGCTGGGGGGAGGGGACGCGGGAGGTCAGCCAGCCTGCCCCACCTTCACTCTGGGTGGGAGGGGGCTATCGTGGCCACAGTGCGCATCAAAGCAACTGGTCGTTCTGGTTGTTCCAGTCGTTCCGGTCATTCTGGCGTTATGGTAGCTTGGCTTTTATATGTATAGATAGGCCAATTATAGCTCAACAACAACAAAATATTTAAACTTTTAAAAAAGCTTCCACTAAAAAGTAAGAAAGCTATTTGGGCATGTTTTTTCCTTGATCATTTTTATGTACAAAGATTTAAAAATCAACATTGAAATCAGACAAAAATCAAACTCAAGTCTGGCTAGTTTGCCACTGAAGTTGAGAAGAGTTTATCTAAAGGCTTTCCTTCTTCCATCTTTCTGACTTATGTAGGCAAAATGGGCATTTTTTGGCATGTTGCTTTTTTTCTTTTTTAAAAAAATATATTTTATTGATTTCAGAGAGGAAGGGAGAGGGAGAGAAAGATAGAAACATCAATAATGAAAGAGAATCATTGATTGGCTGCCTCCTGCATATCCCCATTGAGCTTGCAACCTGGGATGTGCCCTTGACTGGAATCAAACCCAGGACCCTTCAGTCCACAGGCCAACACTCTATCCACTGAGCCAAACTGGCTAGGGCAGCATGTTTTTTTCTTTATCCAAGACTATCATGTTAGTAGGTGTGTGCATACCTGGAGAACAAAGTTGAAGCAAAAAATTACCTTCCTATTACCCCTCCTCTTTTCTTTTCTTTCTTTCTTTCTTTCTTTCTTTCTTTCTTTCTTTCTTTCTTTCTTTCTTTCTTTCTTTCCTTCTTCTGTTAATCCTCATCTGAGGATATTTTCCATTGATTTTTTTTTTATACACAGAGTGGAAGAGAGAGGGAAAGATAGAGAGAAACACTGATGTGAGAGAAACACATCGATTGATTGCCCCCTTGATCTGGGAATCAAACCTGGGACCCTTTGGTCCACAGGCCGACACTCTATCCACTGAGTAAACCCACCCAAGGCCCCTTCCACCTCTTTCATCCAGCTCTCCACTCCTCAGAGCTCTCAAAGAATCCAAGATGGGAAAGAGTTCTTGGGAATGATTTTTCTTTCTTGATAGGCAATCCCCCAACACACACATCCAGGGAGAGCCAAGCAGGGAAGGCTGGACAGAGGGAAGAGGGAGGACCTTTTGTGGAGAAGGTCTCCCTCCCTCCACACTCTTCCTAAGCCTTGGGAAGTGCCACCCATTTCCATCATATTTTCAAGCCATAGTTCCCTCTGAAGGCCAGCTCTGGGGAAGTTTAAAGCCACTAGTCACAAAATAAACTTAGGAAAAGCTTTGAAATTGTGTGCACACACATAAAAGGACTAAGAAGAGAGCCAGGCTGAGCCAGAACAATGGTCCTCCCCACCCAGCCTGTCCCTGGCACCCTCTGTTTCTTTGTGCCTATGAAAGTTGGGTTCTTGGTTGTTGATGTTCTCTTTTTCACCTTTGATTTTTTGTGTTAAATGTGTGGGTTTTTATGTACTTGTTTTTTTCTGATTATCTGATTAATACTTAGTGTGTATTTTTTTCTGATGAACACATTTCATTCAAGAACATTTGGGAGTTCAAACACTATGTAAAAACAAAGCAACACTTCCCCGTGACCCCACCCCTAAGATTCAACCCCTTTGAATAGATCCACTGGTCTTTTTCCTGTGCATAAGTGAGAGTGTGTGTGCTGGCTTGTATTTTAATCAAATTGAGATGCCACTAAATCTTAAATGTTTAAGTATGATTTATAGTCTGCCAGTCTTGGGTCCAAACAGGTGTACTGGGTGAGTATTTCCTTAGGTTCCTAAATATTATTTTAGTTCATGATTTTGGTCAAGCTGAACTGTTTAACTTTTTGTTCCCCCTTCACTGTGCCCCACTTGCTCACTCCCGGGTTCCTAGGCAGATCCCAGACCAGAACAGCAAACACGACCCATCTGGGGGCTCTAAGAGGCACCACTCCTGGACACTCTCTCTGCCTCACTCCCTCCTTAACCTGACCAAGTAAACATCCACACTGATAACATTTCCTGTGACCACCTGTTTCCATCTCATTGCTGTTTGCTTGTTTTTTTTTCCCCAAGGACCTAAAGTCTTTTTTACCAGATTTTGCAAAAGTTCAAAGTTACAATTTAAGTGTGCCCAGGGTTACCGCTCAAAACACACCGCTGAAGAAAAAAATAATAACTTGGGGACGGGCCTGACAGGCACTGTGCTGAAGCTAAAGTTGTGTGTGTGTGTGTGTGTGTGTGTGTGTGTGTTCCAAAAAGGTAAAACCAGGTCTCCCCAGGCTGTGGAAGACCTTGGGTTGGTACGTGACCCAGAGCCCTCCTTCACCAGCTCCAGCTCCCACTGGCTGAGACAGATGGATACCCTTGGAAACTATGAGGGTCTGGGTGTCTGCTAACCTTGGGTCCAAAGAGATCTACTAGGGCAACTCTGGGGAAGTTTGAACCTCCACACCTGTGCAGTGGGTATACCCTTACCTGTGTAGGGGGTGTGTCTTCACCTGTGCAGTGGATAGAACACCAGCTCCCTTGCAGAGGCATTAGAAAGATGAAATGAAATCGCTTATATAAACTACACTGTATCAAAAATGATATGTGCTCAACAAAGGATAGTTGTACTAGTATTTCTAATGTTTTTTAAACAGTGTAAATAATAAGAAAATGTCAGACGTATCCAGTTATAGTGGAACACAGAGGATGGAAAGAAGATGAAAATTAAAAAAACACACAAAAAAACAAAGACATCCTAGAGGAGGCAGGTGAGCCATCCAGAGAAATGACGGGCACTGTAACAGGAAGAGAGACTAAACTGAAGGGAACAACATGAGGAGAAGGATGGAAGCAACAAGGCACATGTTCCTGGAACAGTCCACAGTCCACAGCTACAGCATAAGATACTTGTAAAGGGAGTTGTAGGTAGCAAGGCTAGCAGGGAGAACAGAGTCAGAGAGAGGAGTCCTGCAGGCTGTGATCAGGAGGTTGGACTTAACCTGTGGGCAATGGGGAGTCAGTGAGATTGTTGGACCAGGAAGTGACATGATTAGAGGTCTGCTCGCAATCTATTGATTTCCTGTCTTTCAGATGTGCCAAAGGAGAGGTCCATGACAGGATGCAACATGCCCAGAAACCACCTACTATGCTGTGCTCACAGTGGGTTTTACACACCGGCCTTTGCCATTGGCAGACCAACAGGAGCCTCCTGTGCTCCATTTCACATCTGAAATAAAAGCTGGATGTTCTGAGAGTCTCCACGGGCCATCAAGAAAGATGAAGAAAGCGTGCTTTCTGGTTTTGGTCTTGGCTTTGCCATGTGGTATTTGATGATACAGTCATTTAGTAAGAAACCACAGAATCAAAAACAATTTGATGAAACCAGAAGAAAGCAAATCCATGCACAAACTGGGACCGAATGCCACAGGCTGTGCAGGGACCCAGACTGACAAACCCTCAGGCTCTGGGTCTCAGCTAAGCTCTGTCTCCCAGGGCCCCATAGTTCAGATGCCTCCTCCCTAAACAGGGACCGCAGTTCTTATACCAAAGGACACAAAACGCATTGAAAATACCAGAGTGTGGGAAATGTGTTCTCATTTATTTTCATAGAACACAATTTCCAGAAAGTGTTGTGTGGCCAGAACTTATGCCCCTTATGGGTCAAAGATGGTCAGAGAAACATGGGTTTGGAGCCTTGATAAGGAAGGGAACCAGAGCCTTGATAAGGAAGTTAAACAACCTGTGGCAACTGCCCGCCTATGAGGATGACGATGAGTCTGGGAAACTTAGGTTTGAAGACTAGAAAAGATGAAATGAAGTTTGGGGTCCTCACAGCCCTAATTCCAGAATGATAGACAGAAGTCCATGTGCGCAAAACTCCTGCCCCCAGCCTCATGCGCCTGCACACAAACGCACGCACATGCAAATGCACACACCACACAACACACGCACACATACAAATGCACCTACACATATCCATGCACACACTTCCTTCCCATCCTGCATCCTATGCTTTGACGACAACCTGCAACACTAAGCCAGTTGAAATCTCAAGTCCTTGACACACTGTCTGCAATGAGGCTGCTCTGGTTAAAACAATGGCTTCAGCATCACCTATGTCCTTAAAGTGTGGTCCCCAGGCCCACAGCATGGGCACCACTTGTTCGAAATTCAGACTCCCAGACCCGCGGAGTCACTGGGAATTTTAGCCACATTCGCACGCACATTAAAGTTTGAGAAGCACAATCTACATCCACGGAGAAAAGGAATGGAATGTTTGATTGGATAAGATTTTACTCTTCTCTCTGGGCCCATGCGCATGTGCAAGGGGAAACTGCTGGAGAAGTGCAGAAGCCCCAGTGGGAACAGGCAAACCCAGGGAGGCAGGAAGCAGACTAGGGGTTTCTTTTCAGGGTGACAGAAATGCTCTCAAATTGTGGTGTTGGCCGCACAACTCTGTAAATGTACTAAAAACCAATGAAATCGGTGAATTGCATGGTACGTGAAGTATATCTCAATAAAACTTAAAAATATAAGTAAAAGCACTCAGGAGCCTTGGAAACACCAAATTGGTAACTTCTGAGTTCAACTGCAAAAGAGACACCTATGGAACCAGATCGTGAAGGGTAGCTTCACTAGGAGACTGCTCTTTTGTCCCAGCTTGATGAGTTTCTTTCAACACAGAAACACTGAAATGGTCACTGGTCTTAAAAAATATCCTTAGACCTAGGCCATCAGGGTCCGTGCCCGACTCCATGATGTAGACACCTCGTTCTGATCTCCTCCAGCCGTGTGCTTCCACAATAAGCAAGGGAAGATGTGCAGTCTTCTAGAACATTCTCTAGACATCGCACCTGGGACCCCAGCATTCCCTGTCCAAATGTCCAGCCTGCATCCGGGCCCCACGCAGGTCTCTTCCCTGGGTCTGTCCTCCCTAGTGTGGGTGATGGCACCGGTGTGCACCCCTCAGGCTCCAGGGCTGGCCCAGGCACAGGGAAGTCCTTTGCTCAGTCCTCAATAGGTAACAGGCTGGTGACCTGACTTTGCTACTTTCCAGATGGAACTCTGGGGTGTCTGAGAAATCTAAACTTGAATCTAGCTTTCTGGGTCACATAAGGATATGTATGTCAAGTCAGAAGGTCAAAACATTATATATTTAATGCTTTGTTGCCTTAATGAATAACTTTAAAATACTTTGTCTTATGGAACCTCTGTCTCCGTTTCTGCACTTGCCTTAAAACCCTGCAGTTTTAGACATCGATAATTTTTTTCTTCTAAGTTTGTCAAGCACTGAGTGAATATTTTTGGTCTTCTCCCTAATATGTTATATTTTATAGGTAAATATTAATTACTCGCTAGAGGCCATCCCATCTTTCCATAACTTCACGCACAATAAATACCAAGGACTTATTTTGGCTCCCAAACAGTATAGAAAGTTTTAGGATAAGAAGCATCTGAAATGTGTTTGCCTTCCTATACCTCATATTTGCCAAACATGTTAGTTAAAAATAAAAAAGGAAAAACCAGGAAATAAAGAATCTATATATATAAAAGCCTAAGCGATCCTTACCACCGGTCGACTGGTCACTATGATGATGCACTGACCACCAGGGGGCAGATGTTCAATGCAGGAGCTGCCTCCTGGTGGTGAGTGTGCTCCCACAGCCAACCTCCTGTGGTTGCTCCCTTCAGCTGGCCCTGATCCACCCTGATTGGCCCCTATCACTGGCCAGGCCGAGGCACCCATGCATTAATTCATGCACTGGGCCTCTAGTAATGAATAAAGGGGCTGCATATTTTACATTAATAACATGTAAGGTTCCCCCTGGGCTACTTTTCTTCGGAAGGGAAATGGAAAAGCAAATCCTCAAGAAAAAAATTGAAGCCTCTGGACACTTAAAAAACAACAGTCACCTTAAGTGGAACTTTGGGGAGGAGGGAACTTAATGAGTTGAGCCATGAGAGCTTAAAGACTCTTCCATGGCTCCTGAAATCTTCATAACTAATCGTTTGGTGACAGAGTGCTACAGGGGCCCAGCTCTTGTCGTCACAACCCGCAATTTGAGCAGAAGCTACCTTACTTCATGCCCTCCAAAATACTACGCTGTGGGGATCACTTTCATTCCTGTGAGCTGTGAAGCAGGGGCCGAGTGCACAACTTTCCTTTGCCCTCCTGTGAGGGGACTGATGTCACCCATGCCTGGTGCCAACCGAGTTGACTCCCGCTCAGATATATTTCAGAAGAGGCTCCCAGCCCGATGTCTCCCCCCACCCAATCCCATCATCTGGGCTCCTTGTGGGAATGCAAAGCTTTTTCTTTGTACTGGGGATTAAATTTAAATATAACAATTTGTATAGCACATGCTTCAACATTTCAATCATTTTGGAAACTGGGGCCGTGAGGGAGATGGGGAAAATGATCTCAGATAAGACTGAATTGGTAAGTTGCCACACAGCTGCTCTGCCCAATATGGTAGCCATATGTGGCTATTTACATGTAATTAGATAAAAACCCAGTTCTCAGTTGTACCAGTCGCATTTCCCGTGCTTAACAGGCCCGTGTGATTAATGGCTACCAATTTGGATGGTGCAAACAGAGGACAATTCCATCCTCACCAGAAGTTCTACAGCACATGTTCAATTGGGAGAGTTTTCATGTTTTCTCTGTAGTCCTAGGCAAGCCTTCTTTTACTCTCTCTGTTGTTGGCACTATATTATACTATCACTTTTGCAACCCTAAAAGTAGATAGTGATGTACTAGCTACACAGCCTCTCAGTTTTGTAATATACTAAACCCCATCAAATTATGTATTTTAGAAGAATAAAGTCTGTAGTACATGAATTATATCTCCATTTAAAAAATAAAGTCTAATTGGTCAAATATCCAGAAATAACTCCATTAATCCACCTTGGCAAGTATCACAGAACAGCCCAAATGACCTTATTCGAATGTAAAGCAGAGAGAACGGAATCATTTTTAATAGCAAACAAAACGAACAGCCTTCACCCTCCAGGGGCTCCTGACAGCACCTAGATTGGGAGGGCCTTTCATAGAGGCCACTTTAAAAGTTTATCACAAAGTAGTGATGTTAGCCATGGACTTCCCCCATCCTTTTCCACGTTCTCCTAGTGTCAAAGTTTCCACCTGGCAGAGAGCTGCAGCCCGTGTTGCCTGGGCTTCTTCCCACAAGACAATTTCCCCAAGAGAAAGAAAGAAAATACCAGACATGGGCAACAGGCATAGCGCCCACCCTGAGCTACCCGGGGTGTGTTTTCCCTTGTCTCTTTGAGAAAGAGAAACACCAGCAGGTTCTTCTCTCTTTATCTTGAGATTATTGGCAGGTTAGAGAGCAATTTTCCTGATTTGCATTGGCAAACAAGATGCCAAGTTGTAGAGATCTCATTTCTGGAGGTTCCAAAGGGACTTGCTCATTATGGAGAAAGTGGTCGCTAAATGCAGGCACTCTTTGGAAATAACCAAATGGTCTCTGGCTCCCTAATTAAAAGAGGCAGCAGAGCCCCGTGGTTAAGACTTGGGTTTCAATCCTTGCTCTGCCTCCCACTAGCTGTGAGCCCTGGCTCTATGCCTGTTTCCTCAGCTACAGAAAAGAAAATCTACCTTACGGAGCTGTGAAAAATACACGTGTCAATGGACATGAGGCATTCAAAACCATGCCTGGCATAGAGAAAATGCTGAGTAAATGGAAATTGTTGATGATGATGATAATGATACTTGTTCCACCCCATCAGGTCCTAAGCAACCACCGTTAGGCAATACGTTTCCATGTGTCCTGCCACCATGCTCAGTGGACATGAGAATATATTCTTAAATATATGTCTCAGTCTCATTACTCTTGTCCCTTCCCTTTCTTTATTTAAAAGAATTTGGTATTTATTTTTCTTTTACTTTTAGTGCCCTTGTAATGCTATCAATCTAAACCCAGAGGCAAAAAGCTGCTAAGAGACTCTGTCAGTGGGAGAGCAGCAAGCATTGGATTCTGCCCCTCAGATAAGAGGAGGCACAACTGTATCTGGAGGTGGCTGTGGGTCAGGGGACAGCCCATGGTGCAGCCTTTCAGCCCATCAGATGTCTCTCCACAATTTCTAAGTCAGCCACAGACCACGCAGAGGGCTCAGGCTCTTGGGGCTCATCAAAATACATTTTTTACACATTTATTAAACTAAAGAGGTAGCTGGATAGTGCCATGCATGGTCACAGGTGTTTTCTAAATATTCATATGACTTTCAAAGGATAGACCATCAATGGGGTGAGGACTACATTACTACATTATATATATCTTTTTCGTTTAAGGTCACCCGAAGAAAATACACTAATCATTTAATAGGGCATGTTTCTGCCTTCAAAACATTCCCCAGATGGTTGATTTCATGGATACTCTGAAAATTAATTCTGGAAAGCTGTTTTTGTGGGGAGTTTTGTTCTGTTGAGTCTCTGATTCCAGCTCCCCACCTTCTATTTAGCATGGTTTTTATTCATTTGCTACTTCTTACTAAAAGTGAAGAAACTGGAAGGAGTTGAAATTCCAATTGATCAAGAAAGAGAAAAGAATGCATGACTCATTTGGTCAAAATACATTTCTTATGTTATGAAAAAATACACAAAAAGGTTGATATTTATAAATCAATATAAAGTAAACCTCAAATGGTTAGGAAGGAAGGAAGGAAGGAAGGAAGGAAGGAAGGAAGGAAGGAAGGAAGAAAGAAAGAAAGAAAGAAAGAAAGAAAGAAAGAAAGAAACAAAGAAAGAAAGAAAGAAAGAATCCTGTCATCCTATTTATCCAGAGAGAGCTCAGAACTGATTGGAGAAACACTCCCATTAGTTTGAGTTCTAGGACACAGTGGGAAGGCCAGAGAGAAGTAATATCCTTCTCATATCTTTCTCTTCTAACATGATCACAGCTGGGCACTACCTCCCCTTCAGGAGTCAAGGGGTAGGGGAGACATGGCATCAGAGGTCCTCTCTTGGTTCCTATGGGGGATGGGGGTCTGCCAGACACATCTTCCCCGACACACCATTTTTTTTTTTTAAAAAAAAGAATGACACCATCAGTAAGCAACTTGATTTCCACTGAGTCATCATGGAACGTAGCTAAAATTGAAATCTTCCTGCCTGTGATGACAATTGTTTTATCCCCAGCTATGCTCAGTTGATTTCCAATAATGTTGTGTGTAGAAATGGCAGCCTATGCCAAGCTGGTATGGCTCAGTGGTTGAGCATTGACCCATGAACCAAGAGGTCACTGGTTCAATTCTAGGTCAAGGCACATGCCTGGGTTGCAGGCTTGACCCCAGTAGGGGCCATGTAGGAGGCAGCTCATTGATGATGTTTCTCTCTTATTGATGTTTCTATCTCTCTACCCCTCTCCCTTCTTCTCTCTCCAAAAAATCCTATATAATAAAGATGTAATATGCAAATGGTTATTACATAATGACCAAATCACGGATCAGCAGGAGGGTGGGGCAGAGAGCTACAAGTGGGCAGCGGAGAGCTACAGGAGGGGGCAGGGCTTTTAGGGGGTGTGGGGGGTGTGTGGGGAGCTACAGGAGAGCAGGGCAGCAAGCTACTGGCGCACGGATTCGTGCCCAGGGCTACTAATAAATAAATAAAATCATATTAAAAAAAGAAACTGGCCTTAACCAGTTTGGCTCAGTGGATAGAGCATCAGCCTGCGGACTGCAGGGTCCCAGGTTCAATTCTGGTCAAGGGCATGTACCTTGGTTGCAAGCACATCCCCAGTAGGAGGTGTGCAGGAGGCAGCTGATCAATGTTTCTCTCTCATTGATGTTTCTAACTCTCTATCCCTCTCCTTTCTCTGTAAAAAATCAATAAATATATTTAAAAAATAAAAAAATGACTGCTTTTTTTTTTTAAAAAAAGAAAGAAACTGGCAGCCTGTAACAATGGGAAAGAGGAAAAGAGAAAGAAGAGAAAGGTGATCTCTTCAAGAAGTTTCCACAAATGACTGTACTATTAGGAGAGCTTCGACGATCTCAAAGCCACTAATCCTGGGAAGGACAGACTCTCTATGCTGCCTGGATGCTACAGGTGATCGCTGATGTCACCTCCACCTGCCAGGCATGGTTTGCTAAGAAATAATACAAGGCTGTGTGTGGAGCAATACCTTGGTAAGTGAGTCCTCTCAGTCCCAGAGGAGGCAAAATGTTCAATGCTGCAGGAGAAAACACCACTGACATTTTATATTATTATTTTTTAAATATATTTTATTGATTTTTACAGAGAGGAAGGGAGAGAGATAGAGAGTCAGAAACATCGATGAGAGAGAAACATCGATCAGCTGCCTCCTGCACACCTCCTACTGGGGATGTGCCTGCAACCCAGGTACATGCCCTTAACCGGAATCGAACCTGGGACCTTTCAGTCTGCAAGCCGACACTCTATCCATTGAGCCAAGCCGGTTTCGGCAACATTTTATATTCTTATTTTTCCTAAGTGGGTGAAAGGTTACTTTTAGATTGAAGTATATGAAATTGACAATATTTGATCATTTTGCTCTATAAAATAGTAATTTATTATGGTTCAATGCATGAACACAGAAGTTCTCATTTATTTTTTTATTGAAGTAAAATTGATGTACAACATTATATTAGTTTCAGCTGTACAACATGATGATTCAACATATGTATACACTGGGACGGAGTGGAATTCTGCTGCCTCAAGTCTGTGTTTGAACTTGACCCTTGACCACAGGGCCAACGTGACCTGGCAGAGCCGTCAGAGAAGAGCGCCCTGCACACTGAATTAAGACCCACAATCATACACTCACTTTGGCCCACATGCAACTTGCTTTTTATAAATCAGTTGCCAGAATTTTCAAACTCCCCAAATTTCATACCCTCTTTTGAGAATCAAAGTCTGGCAATAGTGCACGTTCCCACAGGCCTTGTGGCAAGAATAGGCTCATTCTCAGAAAGGGCTGCCTTCTTTAGGACAAGCCATGCATTCTCCATTGCCATCCAAGCCTTCAATGGGACCATAGTTGCCTTTTCCCTGGCCCAGGTGAGCTTTTCAGTCCAAGGTTAACTAAGCCAGGTCATGGTTCATGTGTCCTCACCCAGAGTGTCAAGGCCTGTTATCGATGTGTCAGAAAACTGGACGGGTTAACCAGGAATCCACTTCCCCTCTCTCCACACCAGCCTCCTCCCTCCTCGCCTTTCCAGATAAGGCTCATTTGGTGAGGGCACCATATGGGTAGAAAGGGGAAGAGACCAGGCAGAGGGCACAGCTGGGAGGCAGCCCCTGCAGTCATCGCACAAACAGGACCATGCTGGCAAAAACCCCACAAACGGAAATTCTACAACCCCTCTCTCTAATCCAGTCCTAATGTTCAGCAACCTTCACTGTCAGGAAATCCTACCCTAAATAACCCAAATCCTTCACGCAGCTTAAACCCATTTCCTCTTACTCTCTGCTCACTGGAGATGGGGAACAGCTGGTCACCGTTCTCTGTACCAAGTTCTTTGTCAACTGGATGATTGGATTCTGGCTCTGGACCACTGTCATAATTAGGAGTCTGACCAGTTCCATATTGTGCCGTCTGCAAAAGCATGTCGAATAGGAAGATAAAATTGTGAGCATGCTGTGCTTCAGAAATGTGCCATCAGGGGAACGCGATCTTTCGCCATGCCACCAGGCTGTTCCCAGTTTAGAAACGTAAACGGGAGTTTTCTACGTGGAAAAAAAATGTTTTTCTGAGGTGAGCTCTGCCACATGCGCAAAACACCCAACAATGCAAAGGTTCTACTAAGGCCATCGGGAGAAGCAATATGCAGAGTGAGCGCTGATGAAGCGCTTCTGTGCTTCCATGACAGGCATCGCCTCAGATGCAATTCTCAACAAGGCACTGAGGTGGGTATTAGGATTTTTTCTTGCTTTGCAGGTGAGGAAATGGAGCCACACAGAGCTAACTTGTCCAAGTTTACACACTAGTGAGGACGTGTTTAAACCCAAGCAGTTGGAGTCCAGAGCCTGTGATCCCTCAACCATCCCTCCATTCTGCACATAAACCTGGTGCTGTGAGTCTGGGCAGCTAACCGCCTTAAATATAATCCCTCTGTGGCCAGTGGAGACCAAGAAGGTGCTATGCTCCTGACATAGCACAAAGGAAGTCTATAGCCTAAAATTTCAAATAAGCTTGATGCCACCAAGCTTGAATTCTTCTCATATACAGAGTCCTATGTGAGACCCGGGATCTCCACTTAGACGTGGACAGTACGTAGCCCCCCCAATTCCCAGCTGATGCCTGTTCCCATGTATGTGCTCCGGTCTGACCTGGATCAGAGACCAGGTCCCACCATATACCACCTGGTCACGTCCTGCCTGCCTCCATGTCCCCAGCAGTAGAGTGGTGGTGACAGCTGCTTCCTGGTGGTGTGGGAGGCACATCTCTCCTCTCACTCACCGGCTAGCCCCTTGTCCAGCCATGTCTCCTCACTGCACTTAGTTCTAACCATTATCATCGTTTTGCCTCTTTCACTAGCCTATAAGCTCAACAGTGAAGAGGCTTTGCTTGTTTGATTCACCCCTGTACCTCCGGCGATCTCCACACCGTAGGCACTCATAATATTTGGAGAATGACTAAGTTATTATTAGAAGAATTAAATAAAGCCACCCAGGTAAAATGTAATAAAGATGACTTCTACCCACTTCTCATAGTTTTCTCCTTGAAATCTGTTCTTATCTATCTAATTTATCAACCCTCTATGGTTATGCAATAGTCACTCCATCTTCTACTGTGCAACCTTGGCGTGGACACCAAGGTTCCTTGCTGACCAAGCAATACCTCCTGAAAGTCCCAGAAACTCACTTTCTATGCCACTTCAGAAGGGCTTCTACCCTAAGCTTCGGGCCAATCTTATGCTTTAAATGGAGGCATATCGAATCTTGCATTCCTTCTGCTAGTTGGTGGCAGCACCCAACAGAAGCTGCTCCCACCACTTCTGAGGGGGTCCTGAGGGTTTCTACCCTGGGAACCCTAGCTCTACTCTTTTTCTCTGGTAGTTTCTAGACCAGGAGCAGAAAATTTAAATGCCTACATGGGTCAAACAAGTGATGTAAATGAGCAAAGTCATTGCAGGTGTGAGACAAGAGGGGTGGTGGGGACCGAGGGAGCCTGTTCTGGTTCAAAGGAAAAGAAGATCAGCAGAGATTCTCCTTTTTGGGGTCACTGAATAGTTAAGGCTCTCTTGGGTTGGGGGGTTTGGCCAGGAATTGACAGAAGCCCCAATACCCACATGCTCAAAGCATTCTCTTATTACTCATACACACAATCTCTTTTCCCATTTTTAAATCCTCTTAACTTACAATGTTTTAGCCTTAAGCATGAAATCTATATGTCATGGGCTATAATAAAAAAAAATCCCCAAGGATTTTCCCCCCAGATGATGTCCACATTTATTGTCTAAAACATGAGAATGTCAGCTGTCCTCATTCTGTATTTGTTAAGTTTCAAACCCTCTTAATGGTTCCATTAGAAAGCAAAGCATAAAAATGCAAATAAGTTTCTTTCAAAATGTTGACTTAGAGTTTTCTTATGGGGAATGAGGGAATCAGAGAAAGGAAGATCTTGTTCAATTAAACTTGATGATCTTTGAGACTTTGTCCCTTCCCCACCTGGGTTATGTTCATGAGTTTACATCTGCCTGCTAGACTGAGGGTTCTTCAAGAAACTGGGCAGCAGCCATACCCATTGTTCAGTGCTCAGAGTCCAATCCAGGGTCTGGCATATTGTCAGGAGCCCCATATACGTTGGCTAAACATTAACAGTGTTATCTCAGAGCAAGAAACAACACTCTAAAATACACTTTCCATGATTCAGTAAGCTCAGATGACGGGAAGCAGAACCTGGGAAGGCATTTTTCTGGCATATGACTGGATGCCACAAACTATCAGAAGGGAGGAATGCAAAATTTAATATGCAACAATGTAAAGCATAAAATTGGCCCAAATTTTAGGGTGGACGCCATGCTGAAGTGGCATAGAAAGCCGATTTGAACTGCCTGTATAGTCTAACACTCCTCCTCCCCCTCCACCCATGCCCCACCACATGATGCATTTCATTCCAGAAAAGACCCATTGGATCAAGACAGCAGCAGGGGCTTTGGCAGGGGCAGAGGCAGGAGCAGCAGCATTGGTGGTGGTGAGCCGGCAGACGCGGCAGTGAAAAGTTAGTGTTGGAGGGCTTACCTGATGCTCGACAACATGTGTTCAGCACACCTCCTGACGATCTTACATAGGTCTCAGAACTCTGTGATTATTTCCCTCGTTTCACAACATGGAAACCGAGGCAAGAGAGCTTATGGATATGCCCAAG
Source organism: Myotis yumanensis (assembly GCF_028538775.1). Taxonomy (NCBI): domain Eukaryota; kingdom Metazoa; phylum Chordata; class Mammalia; order Chiroptera; family Vespertilionidae; genus Myotis; species Myotis yumanensis. The sequence continues at coordinate 24,711,959 of NW_027223759.1, read as the reverse complement.
GAGACATGGTTTGGGAGTATAGGGAGACATGCACTCTCTTAGCCCATTCATTCTGCTTTCTCCTCCAAAGTGCAGCCTGAGGGACACACAGACCTTCTGCAGGGGCAGTGTGGCTATGCCGGACTCCACAACCCACACCAGCTCAGTCAACAACACCAAAACCAATGGATCCAAAACATAAAAACCCAAAAACAGACTTAACCATACCTGCTCCTGGCATCACGCTGATCTCCTGAGGCTACTGGGAAGAAGAGCAACAGGGAAGACCATCCCTGGTGCTCCTCCTCTCCACACTGCCCCCGCCCCCCCCCCCCCCCATGAGTCCTTTCCTTCAGCAATAAAAGAAGCCGAAAGCTTTTTAAAAAATGATTCACAGTGCACAGCCAGGTAAACTTTCATTTCAAGATGTTGTACTTCTATTTCAGAAGACAATCGCCATGCTGGTGACATAGTTTCATTTTTAGTATTATGATAATTGTTAGGGGAGAAACTTCTAAAAATGTCCTTTTCCTTTGAAGTGTGGGTGTTTTTTAAAGGTTACTACCTGCAAATGTGCCAGTTGCTCCTTAGCATTGCACTGTGACTCAGTGGGTAGTCAGTGATTTCAGGTTTGCTCACCTGGCCCCACTCTGACTGATTAACTGGTTATTGCTGGGCTTGTGGTCCAACGCTTCCGAACCCTGAGCACTATACACAGTGCCTGCTCTGGTGGGGGAGGAAGTTAAGAGTCCCCTGAGCCCAATCTCTCCAATGTCACTCTGTATTATTAGAGCAGATTCATAAACTGCTGGACACTTCAGAGTTCAAATATGAGCACAGAAATGCGGTGCAAAAAGAAACTACTGTTTTTAAAAGCATTTTTAATGTTCAGCCAAGTGAAACTAATTTAAACACCCTAGGAATTGGATATTTTATATGTTCAAGGATGTTTACACAATTAAGCACATTTTATGATACTGGTATCTAATATTCATGGACACATGAGGATGAACTGCATAATTAAGTTGTCCAATGTTTTTCTGTGCTTATGAAAAATAGCACCCAACCAAGCCAAAAGGCTGGGGAAGGTGGGAGCTGGAAGATACCTTTAAAATACACTAGTATGGCCCAACTGGTGTGGCTCAGTAGTTGGGCATCAACCCATGAACCTGAAGGTCATGGTTTGATTCCTGGTCAGGGCACAATCCTGGGTTTTGGGCTCAATCTCTAGTAGGGGGTGTGCAGGAGGCAGCCAATAGATGATTCTCTTTCATCATTGATGTTTCTATCTCCCTAACCCTCTTCTTTCCTCTCTCTGAAATTAATGAAAACATTAAAAAAATACACTAGTATGAAAAGTCTATTTAATAACATTTTTATAATACCTGCTAGAAGCAGTAATATTATTTTGATTACATCTTGACAAAGACTGAGTATCTGCCATAATGAAAGGTTGGTTCAGCAAAGAAAATCTCTTTTAACTCACCCTTTTATAAGATTAAAGGAGATGGGGGAACCTCCCCCCCCCCCCCCCGTGTGATCCTCTCATTAGATACAGAAAAAGAATTCAATACAATGCAGTCATAATTCATGAGAACATCTCTTAGCAAACAGCTCTAAAAGGGAGGGGGAAACTACATCAAATATAATACTCCATAGTGGAAAATCAAGGGCAAGAATGTTTACTATTACCATTTGTACTCAACCTAATATCGGACAGGTCCTTGTCTGTGCAGTAAGGTAGAAAAAAATAAATCAATGAAAGGTATAGAAATTCAAAAGAAGAAATCAAGTCTTTTTTTCATTGTTTTCATAGCAAACACAAAGAAATTAGACAACTTATTAGAATTAATAAAAGTGTGGCAAGGTTGCCAAATCAACACACAAAAACTCAACTGCATTTAAACACACCAGTAGATACATCATAAGGATATCAATTATCCCCAAGTTAACCCTGAGATTTAGTACAACTCCAATTAAAATTACATTAAAATTAATATCATTTATAAATCATTTTACATTTCTTTAGGAAAGTGGAGAAAGTCATATTCTTAGAATATTCATTTTTTTAAGAAAATAAAAATGGCCATTCATTTAGCTTTTGAAATTAGTAATTATGTTTTACTTTAAAATGAAAATTGATGAAGTCCTGTATTATTTAACTAAGAACCACATCAGGCGGCTCTCCCTCCCTGGAGAACACCCTCGCCTTTCCCCTCCCCCTATTCTTCCCCCCACAAGGCATGTTACCTTTTACCCTTCTCGCTTCTAAGCGCCAAAGGCCCTTCTTTTGCTGCCTCTGTACCTTGTTTCCTGAGTCCACACCCAGCTGGCTCACTTTCCCTACCTCTGTGACTTTCTAAATAAACTCTTATTTAAAAAAAGAAAAAAAGAAAAGAAAGAGGAACCACATCAAACATTTGGCAATGGTAGCTGTAATGCCCCTAACCTGAACCTACTTTAGGATCCCTTTACTTTAACCACTGTCACAAGATGAAGAGGAACCAAGATCCAACATAAAACATTCCCAGGACACTGCCAGCAGGTGTCTAAAGGGCAAAACCCCCTTATAATGGTTTGGGCCTGCGACAATAAAATGAGATCTTCTGAAACAACTTCTAAAGAAACAACACACGATCCTGGCCAAAAATTAACTGAAGGGTGAGGGTGATAACTCTCACATCTGCTTTTCTTAAGACTTTCCTAAGCTCTCTAATAATACACTTTTGGCCAAGAAAAGAAGAGATCATTTCAAGGTCGAAATCTTTCCATGCATTAAGATACTCCCATTAGTGCAAAAGGACATTAAGCATTTTAAGCAACTGGCATTTCATGTGGTTGCTTGGACAGAGAAGGAAAGGTGTTTGTCATTTCACATGGGGTCTTCATGCAGAGATGAGGAGGGAGCCATTGCGTTTCCTTTCGGAAGGCTTGGGAGTACTTGCATGGTTTAAAAAATATCCCCTCAGGTAGAGATCGTAACCCATACAGCTACATTTGGGACTCTGGAACAAATTGTAAAAAATTCTTATATGGAACAATGATAGTAATCTTAGTAACTAATATTCCTCAAAAGTACAAAGGATCCTTGTAAGATAATTTTATCTATAAAATAAAAATGGTTTCATTTTTCTCTAAACATAAAACTATTACCTTCCATTGTAAAAAAAAATGCAGAAAATACAGACAAGCATGAATAAAACTTTTTCTTAAATGTCCAGAGAGAACCACTGGTAACATTAGGCTCATTATTCCAAATCTTTTTAAAAAATATGTTCCAATACTAGTACAGTTTTAAAAACTGGGTCATATTATAAATGTAACTGTTAAAAATTGGCTCTTTTTGGTTGAACATATCACAACATGTTTCCATGTCTAGAACTAGATAGAATTTTAATTACTTTCAAGATAGCCTTTGGATATCGTGGTTAGGTATTTCCCTTTGTAGAACACAGTAGGGAAAAAACCTTTTACAATTAGATATTTGATAAGTTAGATATGGTGATGGAAACTACCTGTGGGAGAAGAACAAAAATCTAACAAACAGATGAATGGGACTACCATTTGGGGAAGGAATGTATTGTTGACCTTGAGCCTAAAAAAAGCAGCCATTAAAATGTGAGCTTGTGCATCCCCTGCCATAGCCTCAGCCAGTGCCATTTAGAGGACAGTGAAATAAAGAGGAACCTACTGTACTTTCTATGTATACCAGAGACAATGATCTCTTTTTTCAATTGTCAATTTAAAATTAATCTATGATCCTCCATGAAATTACACATGGGCAAAGTAAACTTCAAACATGATATACTAAATATGCTCTCGTGGTTTTATTTCATTTTATTTCATATTCTACCCCAAGAAAAACATGGGTGATAAAGACTTAACCTGGAGTACAAATCTCAGAAAGGCAAGAATGTCAGATCCCAGGGACTCCAGGGCTGAAAGTAGCTGGTAGGTCAGGAGGGGTAGGGGTTGAAGACATCAAGCCTGGTTATAGACTGAGAGACAAGATGACCACTGAGGGCAGACTGAAGACGAGTGTACAAAATTGACATACTTGCAACACCAACTTAGAGTGGATTAACAAGACAAGATACAGCAACAAAGAAATTGTTTTAATGCCAAAACCCTGCAGCTATAACACAAGTCAGTCGAACTAAAGTCAAGGGCAAATGTGCTTTTCTGGCCCTCAAGCATGTCTCCCTGATCTCTGTGGGCAGGTAGCCTGGGCCAGTGAGCAGGTGGTTTACCAGCAAGGCCTGTGGCTCTGGAAATAGACACGGCAGCATAGCCAGCTGAAGGGGCACCTGGGAAGAAAATCTCCCAGATTCTGCTTTGTGTCTCCTGGGCTTCCTTCAGACTGTGCCAGGAATGCCCGCAGTAAGAGCTATGAGAAGGATGGTAAGACCAAGTTTTAGAAGGTGGTATTAATATTTTAAAACTTTCTCTTTGGAAATAACTATAAATTCACAAGCAATTGCCAAGGTAGTACAGAGAGGTCTTATGTATTCTCAGCTGTTTTTTCCCCCCAATGGTTACACCTTTCATAATTATAGATACCATTCTACACCAGGAATCTGACATTGGCACTGTGTGTGCATAGCTCTATGCCATTTCACCACACGTGTGGACTCACATAATCACCACTGTCATCAAGTTACAAAACTCTTCCGTCATCACAAAGATCTCTCTCTGTTCCAACCCCTTTATGGTCATTACCCTATTCTTAACCCCTGGCAACCATAATCTGTTTTCCATCTTCATAATTTTGTCATTTCAAGAATGTTATATAAATGGAATTCTACAGTATGTGACCTTTTCAGAAATGGCCTTTTCACTCAGCATAATGCCCTTGAGATCCATCCAAGTTGTTGGGTAAGTCAATAGCTCATTCCTTTTGTATTGCACGGTATCGCATGGTACCACACTTTATGCAGCCATTCATCTAGTGAGAGACATTTCGGTTGCTTCCAGTTTTTACTATTATAAATAAAGCCACTATAAAAATCATGTACAGGTTTTCGTGTGAATTAATTAATACATCTCTAGGATAAATGCCCGGGAGTGTAGAAGTGGGTTGCATAGTAAATGTATAATTAGTATTAACTTTTAAAAATTAAATAAATAAGTTTCACTTTCCAAAAGTTGAATCTAAAAAACAAAACAAATTAACATGCATAACAGAAATAGGCTCATAGATACAGAGAACATTTTGACTGTTGCCAGATGGGAAGGGGGTTGGGAGGATGGATGGGAAAGGTGAGGGGATTAAAAAAATACATATTGGTAGTTACAGAATAGTCATGGGGATATAAAGTACATAGGGAATATAGTCAATATATTCTAATAACTATGTATGATGTCAGATGGGTGGGAGATTTATCGGGATGATCACTTAGTAAGTTATATATTGTCTAATCATTGGGGTGTACACCTGAAACTAATATAATATTGTATGTCAACTATAATTGTTTAAAAATATGTTTAAAAGTAACATTTTTCCATTACAGAGTATTTATCTGGGAAGTCAACTGGGCCTGGGGTCAGGTTCGGGAAGGGGGAGAAAAAACACTGATTACCAAATAAGTTGTTTTAAGTCTAAGAAAGGGTATTGTGTTTTGGGGCCTTAGTCTAACACACAGGCACTGTAATCTATGCAAGCATGTCTGTCTATACCAGGAAGTGCTCAGGATGAGTGTGAGAAGTCCCAGTTCTGCCCTGCAATGGGATGGGGGTGGTCAGCATGAAGAAATCAGGCTGGACCATTTATAACACAACTTGTTGAAAAAATTCAGATAATCCCTTCAGGGTCAAAATATTTGGACAGTAAAATATGTCTGTGGCATCAGATGGATTTAGATGGAGGCAAAGTTGAGTGATCAATGGATGATAGTCCTTCCTAAAGTAACAATTACTCAGACTGAATAATATTGGGGGTAGTCAATAGTCATTCCATTCCTCCTATTTAAGGGCACATGTGATATAGCTGAGCATGGCAAGAAGGTAGCTCTGGGGCCTCCTCAGGAGCCAGCCAGAATGGGGAGACCCAAGGCTGGGAGGACCCCGGTGGGGTCTCCAGAGTTGTCTGTAACCCTCTGCAATATGCAACAGAACTAATCATTTTCTCGATTCACTATTATTCTATCGCAATATGGGGAGGAACACCCTCTAAGCATATATTACTTTCCAGGCTCAGAGTTGCAGGGAATGTATGCTTTCCCTGACCCTATCAGAAACCCCACGCCCCACCCAACGCTGCTGAAACACTATCTCAAACCTTTTGGCAGGAAGCAAATGAAATAAGCTGCTCTGTTGCCCTCAGGAAATAATTTGATATTTAGACTTAGGTTGAAGTGCAAAGATAAACATTGCAACAATCTAAATACAAACAGAAAATGGATTTAAAAATATAAGTTATAATCACATACAGATTATACTATTAAAATCATATAATTTGAGAATATTCAGTGACATGGGGAAATGCTCACAATATGAGTGATAAAAGCTAATTCCAATAGTATATGTATATAGCATGTTCATAACTCAAATATCCTCTATTTGCATAGAAACAAAAAGGAATTAATACTCTTAAATGTTAATATTTTTCTCTGGGTTGCAAAATTATGACAAGATTTTTGTTTTCTTCCTTATATGTCTTGCTGTTCTTCCACTATTTCTGACATAAGCATGTATTACTTTAATAATTGAAAAATATGAAAAATTTTATTTTAAAATATTTGATATTTCCCTAGCTAAAATGTCATCAAATGATCAAAAATTCAGAAAGAAGCAAAAATAGCCAACCAACTCCTAACAGAGCCACCTTTCACTTGTAATGCTTTTTAACAAAAGCTTTGATTTTCTAGTTCATGGCCACCTTTTAAATCATCCTTCAAGAGAGAATAATTTTTTTTAACTGAAAAAAAAGTTCATCTAAGCTCTTTCTCTACCAATGAAGCCCTGGCCTCTCAGCATCCAACATTTTACCTTCAGGAACTTCTTCCCCCCACCCACAGGAGTCCCTGCTTTGATGGGCTGGCTCCCATAAAATCTATGGAAACAAAGTTTTTGCCACTTGGAAAAATCCAAACATACCCACAGAAGGCAGAGAGGACATTTCTTCATCAGGCATGATAACCAAATAAATGGGCATTAACAAAAGCAAGAATGAAGCTGGTGTTTTGTTTTGTCTTGTTTTATTAAACTAAGAGGTGAGCCCTATGGGGCTGGAGGGAATATTCAAAATAGTTCAAAGGCACCATTACTGCCTTTCCAAGGTTCCCAAGCCCCGCCCTCAAGGTCTCAGGTGGTTAACCCTTCCCTCTCCATCCACCCCAGCCCATGCCTAAGGATTTTTTCTTGTTTTATTTAAAACACTTTACTGATCAGTCTATATGGTGTTGGAAACAAGAGCGCAGGGAGAAAAATGTGAATCATTGTCATGACTGGATTTTTCAGTGTCTCATTTTCTCAGTATGCAGAAAGTATCTCCCCAGATGAGCAGAATAATAAAGACCAATGGGTGCCCCTGTTTTCAGCATTTCATGCAGGAGCACTCTAAATGTGCTGCTAAGAAACCACGACAGAACCTTCTCCCAGTGAACTGCACTTTATAGATAAAATGTCAGAATGGATTTAATCATTAACACGAAGTGCACCAGCAGAAGTGAAAGTGCTTTTCTAATATCTAAAAGTTTTGACATCTCAATTCCAAGTCAAGTAAGTTGAGATTAGACCAGGCTCACCAAACAGCCTTTCTAAAACATGGTCAGCAAATCACATTGTTTAATTCAACGGGTGTTTCACCATCACCAGGTTTCCTCGGTACCCGATCTTCCCTCATGGTGTCCCACAGAAGAAAGCAAAGTAGTAAAAAGTGATTCATTCATCAAAATCCTCCATCATTTCCTGGATAAAAAGGAAGGAGCCAACAATAACAAACATGAAGGTAAAAGAAGCCACAGGCAGGTAAAGTGGTCAGGGAAACAATGATGGCAGATGTGACTGGAGAGAGCAGGTGATCACATTTCTGCCGAGAAAGAAAAAGTTGAGTTTAGCGCAGCTTTCATGCTTCATTCAATAGGTAATAATAAATACCTGCCATATTCCAGGCCCATGTTAGATCCTGGGGATGCACAGGTGAGAAAGAGAGATCTGGACCCTGGACCCCTCTCCCTTCTGAACTACACAAAAATGACAGAATCAATTATCTAAGCGCAATGATGTGCAAGTCTCCAGAGCAGTAGGGACCACACATCCTGGTTGCAAAGGGAGACCCATCCAGGTTCTCTCCAGTGACTATTTGTCACATGACTCCTCAGGAAGTAAGGACACAGAGCCAGCGGCCACACAGCCAGCCCCCTTGCCTGAGCCCCTCATTCTATCCTGAAAGCCAAGAGTCCCTGTAGCACCTGCCCCCAGCAGTGGAGTCCACCATACTCAAGACTCACTTTCCTTCTCCACTCGGAGTTTTTCCTTCTGCTATTAGCATTGCTGCGGAGGACTTCCTGCTCTCCTCTCCATCTCGGGAGTCTGCTGTCCTACTGCTTTCTCTGCCTTTAGTCTTCCCCTTTCTCTCCGCAGCTCATCACCACTCTTTCTTTTATGTCCCTATGTCTGGGTCTTGCATTCAGACTCCCTAGATAGCAATCTGATTGATATGCAATATTCCAGTTGTATGAAGTTCTCACTCCAGGCCATTTCATAGGATGCTGGCCAGCCGACAGAAGGCGGCCTTTAACTCAGGGGCTGACCCCCCTCCAATCAGATAATATCCGAAATGATGGAGCCCCATGATTTAAAACATGGTAACCAATGTACTAAGGCATCCTGTGGTCTCTTTCCTCCTAAGGCAGTGGTTCTCAACCTTCCTAATGCCGAGACCCTTTACAACAGTTCCTCATGTTGTGGTGACCCCCAATTTCATTGTTACAAATTGAACATAATTAAAACATAGTGATTAATCACAAAAACAATATGTAATTACATATGTGTTTTCCTATGGTCTTAGGTGATCCCTCTGAAAGGGAGGGACCCACAGGTTGAGAACTGCTGTCCTAAGGTGTTTGTGGGTGAGGGAGATACAATGAAAATACATCCTGCATATCAGATATTTACATTACGATTCATAACAGTAGCAAAATTACAGTTATAAAGTAGCAACGAAAATAATTTTATGGTTGGGGGTCATCACAACATGAGGAACTGTATTAAAGGGTCGCGGCATTAGGGAGGTTGAGAACCACTGCCCAAGGGTATCATGAAGAACCCAAAACAGATATTAATTCTTTCATGTTTGTCCCATTTTTGCTGTTGTTTGAATATAACATCACCATTTCTCAAATGCTTCATCAACAGCCTCCCTTATACCCACGCAGGCATAGCCATTCAATCCCACGTTCTTTCCCATTAAGCACATGAACCTTTCTTATCACAGTGTCCCAGTTGCCAATTCTGAGTTGGCACATGGGATGAATTGGATTTGCCATCCCCCTGTTGATAGGATGAAATCCAAATTCTGCAGGGAGACACATTATAGCTTAAGCCTAAGACTCTGGCTCTAGCCCAAAATTCCAGCCAGTATTAAATTACCACACCAATTTCTTTATGCAACCTGTGCTTGGATATTTCCCATTTGTCCTCTCCACCTCTCCCCAGGGAGGCTGACCTTTATGGATTACATCAGCCAGGCTCTCATACTCCTTGGCTTCTGACTGAATTTGGCCAAAGGGAGGCCCTGACAGGATATGAGAGGGCATTTGGAGGAGTCTCAGATATATTTACCTCCCTACTTCTGCCTGGAGGTGGCTATGTTTCTCTATTGAAGTCCTCAGCTCCTGGCAAGGGCCTCTCTCTGACATCTAAGCTCTCCTCGGCGCTGGGGTTACCAGAACCCTATCCACTCCCCTTGCTTTTCTTAAGCTAAAGTTGCCTGCTTCAAAACCATATTTATTTTTTGCAGTCCTGCCTACACCTTTGTAAATGAGCCTATCTTTGAACCCCCTTCAATTACCTGCCCCTTAAAAAAAATTAGACATTATTTATTGAACACTTTCACTTTATAGAGAAATTTAGAACGTAGTACTAAGAGTTTCCATATACTCCACATCCTTCCCATACAATCTGCTGCCAGTTTCCCTATCATTAATATCTTATATTATTAGTCTGATACATTGATTATAACACTGACGCATTATTATTATCTAAAGTCCATTCTTTGTTTAGACTTCTTTAGTTTTTTCCTAATGTCACTTTTTTTTCTGTTCCACTGGCCCATCCAGGACACCACAAAAACATTTAGTCATATGCCCTAAGGCTCTTCCTGGCTGTAACAGTTATTTCAGACTTTCCTTGTTTTTGATGACCTTGACAGTTTTGAAGAATAGAATGTCCCTCATTTGTAGATTTGTCTGATGTCATTCTCATGTTTAGACTGAGGTATGAGTTTGGGGGAGGAAGCCACAGAGGTGAAGTGCCTTTTTTCAACATGTATCACGAGTGTATGAGCTCAGCTGGCGTGGCTCAGTGGTTGAGTATTGACCTATGAACCAGGAGGTCATGGTTTGATTCCCAGTCAGGGCATATGCCCAGGCTGTGGGCTTGATCCCCAGTGTGGGGCATGCAAGAGGCAGCCAATCAATGATTCTCTCTCATCATTGATGTTTCTATCTCTCTCCCTCTCCTTTCCTCTCTGAAATCAATAATAAAAGAGTGTATGCTATCAATATGCAACATACTGTACACATGACTTCTCACTGTTGATGTTAACCTTGACTACCTGGTGGAGATAGTGACTGCCAGATTTCTATGCTATAAAGTTATTCTTTTTTTCCTCCCTCTTTCCATATTATTCTCTTTAGAAGGAAGTCACCTTGTGTAGCTCACACTTAAGGAGGGGGAAGTTATTCTTCCTCCACCAGAAAGTGGGATAGAGCCTACGTGTGTGTGTGTGTGTGTGTGTTTTAAATATGTTTTCATTGATTTTTTTTTGAGAGAGAGAGAAACATTGATGTGAGAGAGAAACATCCACTGCCCCCTACTGGGGATTGAGCCTGAAACTGGGCATGTGCCCTGACCAGGAATAGAACACATGACCTTTTGGTGCATGGGACGAGGCTCAACTAACTCAGCCACACCAGCCAGGGTGTGGTTTGTTGTTGTTTGGTTTGTTTTTTAATTGAGGTAAAATATATAGAACATAAAATTCGTCATTTTAACCATTTTAGGGGTTTTGGTTACCTTTTTCAATAGGCCATCTAATTCCTGCTAGAACTCTTACTATACCAAGTTGAACTTGTTGTTATTCACCAAAAATGACAATGTGTCTTTATGTTTTATCACATGAGATTTCCAGGCAGAGAAAAGAGATCCTCCCATCCTTTTCTATTTGACTCCTACTCACTCTTTAAACCCTGACTCAAGGCTTCCTGGGCTCCTCCAGGGATGGTGAGTTACTCCTGCTATTGAATCCCTGCCTACATTGTTATCCTTCTAATCTAGTAATTTTTGCATTGCATCATTTTCTTTGTGGCTTTCCCAAGGCAGGAACTAAATCTTATTTACTTTTGTATCTTTAAGACTGGGGACTGTCCCAGAAACTCAGTGCTGATCAATAAATATTGGAATTTAAGGATGAAAAGTGAGATAAAAGTCAAAGTGGACTATTTTTTCCAAAATTTAGAGAAGTGTTAATACCTAATATTGGTGAGGGTGTGGGAAACTTGCCCTCATAGTTATGTGCCCTAGCACACCCTTTCTGCAGGGCAAATTGCTAGCACCTATTCAAAGCCTTTCTATATGCATATTTCTACCAGCTAATTCCAAGCATGGAAATGTAAAGTAAGAGGAGAGTCAAAGGCTGACGGTCTTGGCAATGATTTCTTGAATTTGACACCAAAAGTAAAGGCAACAAGTGCAAGAATAAGGAGGTGGGACTACATCAACCTAAAAAACCTCTGCACAGAAGAGTAAACCATCAACGAAATGAAAAGGGACCTAGGGCAGGGAAAAATATTTGTAAGCCATATATCTGATAAAGGGTTAATTTCTAAAATATACAAACAACTCATACAGCTCAACAGCAAAAAAACAACAACACAACAACAACAACAACAAAACAAAACAAAATCCACACAATTAGATTAAAGAATGGGCAGAGGATCTGAATAGACATTTTTCTAAAGCAGACATACAGACGGCCAACAAGTACATGAAAAGATGCTCAACATCACTAATCATCATGGAAATGCAAATCAAACCCACAGTGTGATATTACCTTATACCTGTTAGAATGGCTATGATTAAAAAGACCAAAAATGAAAAAAAAAAGAACACCAATAAGTGTTGGCGAGATTTTGGAGAAAAGGGAACCCCTGTGCACTGTTGGTAGGAATGCAGATTAGTGCAGTCACTATGGAAAACATCATGGAGGTTCCTCAAAAAATTAAAAATAGAACTCCCATATGATCCAGCAGTTCCAATTCTGGGTCTTTTTCCAAAGAAAAAAAGAGAATACTAACATGCAGCCCCATGTTCATTGCAGCATTATTTACAATAGCCAGGATATGGAAGCAACTTGTGTCCATTGATAGATGAATGGATAAAGAAAATGTGCTCCCCCACATGCACACAATGGAATATGATTCAGCCATAAAAAGTTATTGCCATGTGCAAAAACCTTGGGGAGGGCCCTGAGGGGCTCAGTGGTTGAATGTCAGCCCAGGAATCAGGAAGTCATGGTTCAATGACTGGCCAGGGCACATGGCCCAGGTTGCTCCATTCCCAGTAAGGGGCGTGTAGGAGGCAGCCAATTGATGTTTCTCTCCGATTGATGTTTCTATCTCTCTATCCCTCTCCCTTCCTCTCTCTCTAAAAATTAATGAAAAAATAACATCTTTGTTCAACTACCTTTTTACATATCTTGATTGTCTTTAATTGAGATATAATTGACATTAATTTCAGGTGTACAACGTAATGATACAGTATTAGTGTATATTGTGAAATGATCTCACAGTTACAGCAATAGGCCAACTAAATTTTTGTATACTCATGCTATGGATAACATATAGTCATTAAAGATCAGGTTTAATATTCACTGAGTGATTTTCTTTAGTAGTAGTACAATGGGCATGGATCTAACATTTTCTTTATATTTTTCCATATCTTCTAGTCTGAACAATATCTGTAACTAGAAAAAAAAGATCAAATATACTTTTTCAAAGTGGTTTATTTTTCCATTTCAAACCTCAACATTCATCTAAAGATAATCAAAACTTGAAGTTTGACCTGTTGGCCATTTTAGTTAAAATCAAGTCAAAATGTCACAGCTGCCATAGCAGCTGTCTGTGGCCATCACTATCTTCGTCCTGAACACACTAAGGGTGGTAGATCCCGGGACAAGAGAATTCAGAGCTCCCATCTGTTTGGCAATTTTTCTGGGCCCCCCTTCTGACCTGGATCCTGGACATTGTTGTTAAAGCTCCTCTGACTATAATTTATAGGTACAGTTGTAAACCCATGCATCTATTTCACTCTGCTCATTTTGCATATGGGACAATTGAGGCCCAGAGGAATTCAACGTGACACCGAGGCAGAACCAGATCCAGGTCTCCAGATTCCTGCGATGCTTCTTTGCATGTTAGCAAGCCAATGAAGTCCAGGGCGGGGTTTTGTGGACTGACAGACTTGGAGGGCCCCAAATGTTTCAGAGGGAAAGAGGAGAGCAAAGACTTCTAAAAGCAACCTATTTTTAATCTCCTCCCCAACCCAACTTTAGAACTACATCTCAACAAATAGTTATCAAAGAGTATTTATTGAGCATAGTGTAATTTGAAAAGATTATCTCTAGTTTAATATAATGATGGGAAAAGGCACTGCAAAATCTAACTTAATGCAACTGTGTTGAGTAAGCAAAGATGATAAAAATCAAAATACCATTATAACCAAGGCTGGCTCTGCCCCATAACAAATAAACACAATTCTAATTGGGCCTTTGTCCTCCTAGCTCAGTCCCAGGACCCCTGTCTCTTGCTCTTGGCTGCTGCCAAGAATGTCCTCTAATAGTTACCCTTGGAGACCAATTACCCATGCACACCAAAACCAAGTTCTCTTTCTACACAATCTCCACTCTGCTCCCAACCAAGCCCCAACACTACACATTTTCTCAATGAGACAAAGTAAGTGAAGATGCACAGTGGAAGGAGTTTAAACTTGAGAGTCAAAAGATCCAGTTGTGTGGGTATTTGGCAAGTCCTCAACAAAACATTTAACCCTTCAGGACTCAGAACTCTGTGAAATTCATGACTACTGGGACACATCTGAAGACCAGTCTGATTTACTCAGTGACAGCTTTGTGCAAGCCCAGCCCAATCCAGCCCTCGTTCAGAAAATATGTAATTAGTCTGTAAGCGAGGAGTGTGTGGTGTTAAGAGAATGTGTAAAGGAAAATCCTTATTCAATCATTTCCATACTTGTCCTGTGTTAAGATTAAATATAAAAAATGTGGGAGGTGATACAATTAAATTTGTTGCAATCTAAAGTCACCCAAATGAGGAAAACAACTTGTTTGTTGTTTGAAGGGTCTTAAATCAATGTCCTAGTACTGTCTGACGTCTAGGCTATGTGGAAAAACTTGATTTCAATATTTACTCTTAAATTTTAAAAAATCTTGAATTTTTTGTCTTGAATTTTTGGCCCTCTCTTCCTTTTTTCTGCTCCATAGTGAGTACACTCATGTGTTGGATGCAAAGGGGGAAAACCCTACCATTTGGCTCACTGGAGGCCCAGGCTCTCTGAGCAGCAAAAGGACACTTCCCTGCAAGAAATCCTTATCTTGCTTTTAAAGGGCTGTTTTATATTGTGAGTGCAGACTCATTCACTCACAAAATCCACTGAGCTCCCATGTGCCGGGCCATAGGGGTGGGGGAAATAATGACCACACCAGACAAGTTCCGCACATTTTTGGACCTCACCATCTATACAGGAGAATGGCAACAATCAGATCTCCAGGCAAAGGTGTATTTAGACAATGTGAGTAATGCTGTAATGAAGAAACACAGAAGCACCCTGGCCAGTCTGACTCAGTGATTGGAGTGTCAGCCTGTGCACCAAAGGGTCTTGGGTTTGATTCCTGGTCAAGGGCACACACCTGGGTTACAGGCTCAATCCCTGGCCCCAGTTGGAGCTCGTGCAGGAGGCAACCAATCAATGTGTCTCTCCCCCCACACCACACACCCCTGCCTATTCTCGGGTGAGGATCGACAAAAGGAAGGAAGGAAGAAAGAAACACAAGAATCAAAGAGAACCTAAAAAGTAGGGTGAGCTCAGTGGATAGAGCATCTGCCTGAAGTGGGTTCCTGTCAAGGGCACATGCCCGGGTTGCCGGCAGGGGGCATGCAGCCGATCAATGATTCTTTCTCATCATTGATGTTTCTATCTCTCCCTCTCCCTTCTTCTCTGAAATCAGTAAAAATATATTTAAAAAAATTTTTTTTAAGTGGAGTGAGACTGGAAGGTGATCAAAGATGTCTCTTGAGGAACTGACCATTGAAATTGAAGGATGAGAGGGGGTTATTGAGGGAAAGGACAGGCGGCCCCAGGCCAGAGGCCTAGGAGAAGGAAACTGTTGGAGAGAAGTTTCCTTCACTGTCCCATGCACTCCTCTCAATCTCTGGGGCAGTTATGCAATCCATTTCTTCTGGGAACTCCACCTACATTTGCAAATTAATGTTCCCAAGTCACTTGAAACCAACCCACCTTTAAAAATATTCACGAACCTCTCATTTATCAAATGCTGCCACATGTTTTTTTTCCCCCATCACACATCACTATGGTGATTTCTTATGAATTCTTAGCCCACTCTTACCTGTTCCTGCTCTATAGTGAGAGAGTTATGTGTTGGGTGGGAGGTGAGAAAATCCTTGCATTTGGTTCACTATGACCCGACTCTTCAAGCCACAAGAAGACCCTACTCCCTGCGATAAATCTGCTGATCATATGTTTAAAGGGCAAGAGTCTCCTTTTCCAGAACACAACTCCAGGGGTGATGTTTAAAACTGTTTGAAAAGCACTAGTGGGAAATGCACTCTTTTTCGGCTTCTTGAATTAGGGACACAGAATAGAAGCTTAAGAAGAGAGTAAAGAAAGCAGCTGGGGCATCTATCAGTGGGTATAAACAGTGGGCGTACAGAAAATGCCCTACCACATTTCAGAAATGTGAACGGTCCTTATCCCCTCACTCTGCCCCATTAAAAAAAATTTTTTTTTTATTGATTTCGGAAAGGAAGGGAGAGGGAGAGATAGAAACATCAATGATGAGAATCATTGGTCGGCTGCCTCTTGCACCCTCCCTCGCCCCCCGCCCCGCCCCCGCCCCCATCGAGCCCCTGGCAACCGCAATTGGGGCATGTGCCCTTGATCGGAATCAACCCAGGATCCTTCAGTCCACAGGCCGATGCCCTATCCACTGAGCCAAACCAGCTAGGGCAGCCCAATTTTAAGAACAGGCAAGAAGATGGGGGAGGGGGGGGGTCCTAAACTCATCTAAAAGTTACCGGATGTCATGTGAGGCAGAGAAGAAAAAATAAAAGGAGAAAACAATATTATAGAGGAGGATTTGTCTAGAGTGGAACACACCCTGTCCCCCTCCCCTACGCACACCATCTCAAGTTCTGTAATTCAACGCCCACAATACTCCACTCCACATAGAAACCAGGTTCTTCATAAGCCCCCAGTAACTAGAAACAGACACAAAAATAGTTATCAAAACTTCTAGGGAGAAAAAAATGTAGCTCCCCCCGCCCCCCCCCCCGCTCCCCGCCCCCCCCCCCCCCCCCCCCCCCCCGCAAAGGGGACTTGGGATTGTTAATACAATGCTTCTGTCCTCTGTGCCGCACTTTTTACCGCCCCCAGGGGAAGGACAGCCTCTGTGGGGGCCCAGGGCATCTCCCTGCAGCAGGCCGCCCTCTCTCCCAGGGGCAGCCCTCTGCCCTCTCTCCCAGGGGCAGCCCTCTGCCCTGGCAGACAGCGGCCCGGCACGTTGGCGTCTGCAGCCTGTCTGGTCCCTCCCGCCCGGAGTCACTGCGACAAGACACGCCGACTTCCCAGAGCCGCAGTGGGTTGTGGAGCCACAGTCGCAACAGCTACAGGGGAGTGTGGTGAGCTTCCCTCCTGGCAGCATCGGTTAAATACAGGACCCACCCGGCAGCGGGCCCAGAGCTCTGCGGGGAGGGGGAGAGCGCAGCGCGGTGGGACCGCATCCCTGTCATTCTCTCCAGGAACATTCCAACCCCAAGTTCTGTCCTCAGGGGGGCCACGCGGGAAGGTGAAGGACACATGGAGCCCGCCACACCCCGTTGGTGCAGATCAGGAAAGGGAGTGGGGGTGCGGCGGAAACTCCCGGATCCCGGGGAGTTCTAAGAATCTCTCCCAGGGAAGCCGCTCATGAAAGTGCCAAGGACATCTCTCCGCTTTTCATTATGTAACTTACACGATTGGGAGAATATGCGCATACATTTAACTCTAAGGTGGAAAGTCTCTAAATAGACAGCATGTCAAGCCCTGGGAGCATCTGATGTCTGAGTGGCCCTGGCTGCCACCAGGCAGGTGGACTCCCCCTTCGTCCTCCGGGCCACACTCAGCGCCAGGGGCCGGCTGGGTCGCTGCGGGGATGGCGCCCTCTCCGCCCCGCAGGCTCGGCTCCCGCCCGTCCCCGCCGCGGAGTCGCCTGGACCACTGGTCCGCCGGCCACGCAGCCGCTGCCCCCTCCCTCCCTCCCACCCCCGCGTACACCTGGTCCACGGTTACCTGCGGGGCCGCGGCTCCGAGCAGCCCATTGGCCGGCCCCCCGCCGCCCTTGCCGTTGACCGCGGGGTGATGACCGACCCCGGGCGCCCGCGCCGCGCCCTCCCCCGGGCCCGCGTCGTTCTCTCGGGGGTCGTCATCGGGCGCCGGGAAGAGCCCGCAGCGGCGCTGGAAGCGGGCGACGAGCTGGGAGTCCCGCAGGCTCCGCAGCAGCTCGGCCATGGTGCGCCCGGCGCCGCCGCCGCGCTAGGGCCTCTGCCAGCACCGTCCCCGCCTGTGCACCAGCCGCCCGGCTCCCTGGGCGGAGAGCGGGCGAGGCCGGGGCACCTGCCAACAGGTGCGCCGCTCGGGTCCTAGCGCCCGCCCTACGCACGGAAGCCCAGGAGGACGCCTCCGCCCTGCGCCAGCACGCCCGCCCGCCTGTTCTTCCCCGCGGGCTCGGGCGCTCCCCGGAGTCTGCCGATCGGGACTGGGCGGAGCAGCACAGGTGCCTAAAACGCCCCTCTTCCCACGACCGCGCCCCGACCCGCTCCCGGCTGGCTCAGAGGTGCCACCTAAAGGGGCGCGGCCGAGCGTGTGTGGACCTCGGGAGACCATCCTGCCGCGTGCGGCTGGTCCCATGGGTGACCCTCCTTTCCCTCCTGAGCCCAAGGTGGGGTAGGATTTCCCTCCAGCCCCCGCACCCAGCCCTCTACTCTTGCCTTTGACCAGTTCCTCCAGGGAAAGTCCCCTCCTTACACTACGTGCTGCGACATCTCGCCACAGGCCCGAGCTTCCGCCCTTGCTCAAGAGCCGAGGAGGTCGATTCAGAGTGGGCCTGAGTCAGCCGCCGCGGCCCTGCCCCTGCCCCTGCCCCGTGGTTTGACAACTGGGGCAACACTTTAAACTTGTAGGTAGAAAACGCGATTCCTTCTGGACTGTCCGCTTTGAAAAAGGGGTCGCTTGCCCCTTCTCCTACCTCCTCCCCCGCCTCTATTTACACAATGACTCGGGGACCTGGGAACAAGATCTTTGGGGACCTTTAGACCCAAAGGAACAAGGTGCTGAGGGACTGGGCGGCAGCATTGACATCTCACGCACCTCCATGTATTTGACAATCTGTGCAGTGCCTGCTCTAGGGACCTCTGTGGAACAGCTAAGGAAACGACCTGGAGGGGATGGTTTTCTTCCCTCCCTCCTGAGTCTATTTCCAGGAGGCTGAGATCCCCTGTAAGGACCTTTGCTTTCTCACAAGGCGTGAGAGGCAGCAGTCAAATTGGGCCCAGCCCATCTGCCAGCAACAAAAGTGCAATTCAATCCTCTGTCTTGTTTGCAGCAGAAGGTGCGCCTTTCCCGGTAGCCTGTCCAAAGCCTGCTAAGCATTTGGTTACACAAATGACTGTCAACAAGCGCCTGCCACTACCTTGTTTATTCAGTCTGCTTTTAGTCTAGGAAGTCTCAGGGCTGTAGCTTTCAAGGATTTGGTCTCCCTCATGACTTCGTTTCCGCTCTCCTTCCCAAAACTTTTGGAGAGCAAGATCAAGGTGGCGGAGAGAGCAATGAAACTCTTAGGAGATGCCATTTCCATTTATTTTACGGAAGAAGCACAGAGCTGCCCTCATGATCCAGTTGCACTACACACAGATGTCCAGTCATGGACACAGAAGGCTCCTTCCACATGGTTGCTGGGGCCAGACCCTGTGATTTAGTTTTAATAGCTGGAGTTGTAGTGGGTCAGGACCTGATCTTTATCTGTGTTAAAACAACAACAACATGTTCTCCCATGAAGACACTTGAATAATGTGCCTCCCAAAGTTGGTCTTCAATTTTCCTTTCTCCCAATTAGAAAAAGGTGGCAAAGCAAAACATGGTACATGCAGCAGAAGGCCACAGAATTGTCATATTCAGACAAAGCATTTTATGTCCTTGGAGGAACAGGCACATCTAGCCTCCAGTGACTGTTGGCTCAGTTTCTTCCTGTGATAAAACAATAATCCTCACTTCTTACCTTTCTTATAAGGCTGGTGTGTATCGGGGTCTTTGGCTCATGGCAGTATCACTCAATCTCTTCCTCTGTTGTCACATGGCCTCCCTGTGTGACTCTTTGTCCAAATCTCCCTCTTCTTATAAGGACACCAGTCATTGGTTAGGGTCCACTCTAATCCAGTATGATCTCATCTTAATGGGATCACATTTGCAAAAATTTTATTTCCAAATAAGGCCACATTCACACGTTCTGGGTGGACATGAGTTTTGGGGGGACACTATTCAACCCAGCACAAGTACTCAGTAGTTTCATACTATGACTAATTAAATCACCTTTTCTCCCAGCAGCAGCCCTATGAAGTAGTCACTCATCCTCCATGTATTTGACAATCTGTACAGTGCTAGGCACTGTTCTAGGCCTGGGGAGACATCAGTTTAAAACAAACAGAGCCCCTTAATTATGGAACTTGTATTGTAGTAGGGGAGACAGATAATAGGAAATCAAATAAATATGTGCTTGTAGGGCATGATAAGTGCTCTGAAGAGAGAAAGCATGGTGGGTGGTGCAGGGGGGTGACATTTAGGTAACAAGGTTCCTGAGAAGGGGACATTTGTGCAGGAGACCTGCTCTCCTTAGCAAGATCAGGAGAAAGAGCATTCCAGACAGAGGAAACTGCAGTTGTAGAGGCCCAGTCAGGCCCAAAGCAAAATGCCTTAAAAATTAAAAATTAAAAAATGACTAAGAACACAAAGAATCTTTCGCCGAACCCGTTTGGCTCAGTGGATAGAGCGTCCGCCTGCGGACTGAAGGGTCCCAGGTTCGATTCCGGTCGGGGGCATTGCCTTGGTTGTGGGCACGTCCCCACTGGGGGGCGTGCAGGAGGCGGCTGATTGATCTCTCTCATCGATGTTTCTAACTCTCTATCCCTCTCCCTTCTTCTCTGTAAAAAATCAATAAAATATATATTTTTTAAAAAAGAATCTTTTGAAGGCGATGGATATGTTCATTATCTTGACTGTGGTTGTCATTTCATGGATGTATACATGTGTCTTATCAAATTATAAAATATCTTATTAAACATATCAAATCATACACGTTAAATATATGCATTTATTGTACAATAGTTATATCTCAATAGGGCTGCTAGAAACATAAATAAATAAATAAATAAATAAATAAATAAATAAAGTGCATATGTGTGTGCATATGCATGCACATGCAAAAAAATGAAAAGGAACACACACACACAAAACAACAGGGGGAAATACCCATTTGTTAGGAGCTAACAGTAATGTTCAGGTTTTACTCTGTGTTCTTGACTTTTGTTTGAATTTTTCACAGACATGTATTACATATGTAACTTTTTATACAGGTGTTTAACTTAAAACAATATAGAATACCTTGTGGACAAAAGAGATTAACTGCATGAGCCCACCCATAGGGTTACTTAAAAAAATTGTTTTAGAACTCTTTTACTAGTAACTGGTCAGACTTGGTTAGAGAAAGATGCAGGTTTTTAAGATCCTATATAATAAAAGGCTAATACGCAAATTGACTGGTCGCTATGATGCACACTGACCACCAGGGGGCAGACGCTCAATGCAGGGGCTGCCCCCTGGTGGTCAGTGCACTCTCACAGGGGGAGCGCCGCTCAGCCAGAAGCTGGGCTCACAGCTGATGAGCATAGCGGCAATGGCAGGAGCCTCTCCCGGACTGTGAGAGGGTGCAGGCTGGGCTGAGGGACCTCCCCACCCCCCGAGTGCACAATTTCATGCACTGAGCCTCTAGTATTTATATAAAAGAGATCATTGTGAGCAATGAAACCAAGAGATAATGTAGGCCACCAAGTAATACCTGTCTTCCTCACCCAGTTAACAATACCCCTGCCAAACTCACCTGATAGTAATAATTTTTAATTTTTAAAAATTTTTTATTCTTTGGTATATTTTTATTGATTTCAGCAAGGAAGGGAGAGGGAGAGAGAGATAGAAACATCAATGTTGAGAATTATTGATCCACTGTCTCCTGCATGCCCCCTACTGTGGATTGAGCCTATATACAAGGCATGTGCCCTGGACTGGGAATGGAATGGTGACCTCTTGGTGCATGGGTCGATGCTCAACCACTGAGACATACCAGAGGAGCAGACAGTAACAATTTTTAAAAACACGTGGCCTAGGGGCTTTTGAGTTTCCAGTTCTGCAACCTAATAAGTCATCTTGTGAGAAGGTCCGTGGGCAGCGAAGGGTGCAGTGTGGACAGGGGTTCTTCAGGTCTCAGTGTTCTTCCCTGTTGAGGGCAGGGGACTGAAGGTCCTTTCAGCTGTGACAAGGACTGCTGGCCGACAATCAATCTGTAACCGACCTGAGCACATAGGACTGCAGAGCCCACTCTATACAAAAGCCCTAACCATCCACCTGCTGACATAGGTTCTTGGGATTAGCCTATACCAGGGCTTCAGCCATCAGCATTCCTGAAGCCCTGAGGCCCCTGAACACAGTCTGCCGACACAAGTCAGAGCTACCGACGCACTGGAACCAACGGGCAGACCACAGGCCTCAGAGTCTGGCTCACACCTTGATCTTAAAAATAGAATTGCCAACCTTTAAATATCAGATAATGATATTATGTAAAATATAGAATTCTAGCCTCTCTTTAAAAACTGGGAACTTGCCGAAACCGGTTTGGCTCAGTGGATAGAGCGTCGGCCTGGGGACTGAAAGGTCCCAGTTTCGATCCCGGTCAAGGGCATGTACCTGGGTTGCGGGCACATCCCCAGTGGGAGATGTGCAGGAGGCAGCTGATCGATGTTTCTCTCTCATCGATGTTTCTAACTCTCTATCCCTCTCCCTTCCTCTCTGTAAAAAATCAATAAAATATATTTAAAAAAAAACAAAAAACAAAACTGGGAACTCTGACATCACCAGGCCAAGATTCATGGTGACAATAGCCGAGCTGAATATCTGCTGCTCTCTCTAGACTGGACATCATTCTGGAGTTTTCCACAGCTCTCCCCACTCTGTATTATTTTATATCCTCCTTTGATGGCGCATTTCATTGCCAGCTTGGCCCCTGAAGCATTTGGATTTATATCCACTGCATTTATTATATATATATATATATATATATATATATATATATATATACACACACACACACAAACATGCAAATTGACCATACCTTTGCTATGCTTTAAGCCACACCCACCAATCAGAGCGACTATCTGCAAATTAACCCAACCAAGATGGCGGCTGGCAGCCACGAAGCTGGAGTGAGCAGGAGGCTTGGTTGCTCCAGTGATGGAGGAAGCCAAGCTTCCTGCCTGCCTCAACCGGCTCTGAGCTCCACTGAAGGCAACAAAGTTTCAATTATAGAAGGTAAATAAATCCCAGAATTTAAAAAGAAAAAAAGAAAAAAAGGAGAGGCTGGGAGCTTCCGTCACCAGGGGGCTTGGCCAGCCTGAAAATGGCCCTCAGGCTCTCACCCAGACTTGCCAGGCACCCCAGTGGGGACCCCTCACCCTAAAGGGGGTGTGGCCAGCCTGAAAACAGCCATCAGTCCCTCACCCAGATGAGCCAAACCTCCATGGGGTGAGGGTCCCCACTGGGGGCGCTTAACCAGCCTGCAAACAGCCATCAGCCCCTCACCCAGGCTGGCCAGGCA
Source organism: Myotis yumanensis (assembly GCF_028538775.1). NCBI lineage: Eukaryota > Metazoa > Chordata > Mammalia > Chiroptera > Vespertilionidae > Myotis > Myotis yumanensis. Next base: position 24,688,552 of record NW_027223759.1, on the reverse strand, counting down.
CCCCAGTGGGGACCCCCACCCTGAAGGGGGTGTGACCAGCCTGCAAACAGCCATCAGTCCCTCACCCAGGCTGGCCAGACACCACAGTGGGGACCCCCACCCTGAAGGGGGTGTGACCAGCCTGCAAACAGCCATCAGCCCCTCACCCAGGCTGGCCAGGCACCCCAGTGGGGACCCCCACCCTGAAGGGGGTATGGCCAGCTGCAAACAGCCATCAGCCCCTCACCCAGGCTGGCCAGGCACCCCAGCAAGACCCACACCCTGATCTGGGACACCCTTCAGGGCAAACCACCCGGCCCCCACCCATGCCCCAGGCCTGTATCCTATATAATAAAAGGGTAATATGCCAACTGACCCTAACAGCAGAACGACTGAGAATGACTGGTCACTATGACACACACTGACCACCAGGGGGCAGATGCTCAATGCAGGAGCTTCCCCCTGGTGGCCAGTGCGCTCCCACAGGGGGAGCTCTGCTCAGCCATAAGCCAGGCTGCCGGCTGCCAGTACAGCGGTGGTGGTGGTGGGAGCCTCTCCCACCTCCTCAGCAGCACTAAGGATGTCAGATTTCAGCTTAGGCCTGCTTCCTGCTGGCAAGTGGATATCCCCCAAGGGCTCCCAGGCTGCCAGAGGGATGTCTGATTGCCAGCTTAGGCCCAATCCCCGGGGGAGCGGGCCTAAGCCAGCAGGTGGTCATCCCCTGAGGGGTCCCAGACTGTGAGAGGGCACAGGCTGGGCTGAGGGACCCCCACCCCAAATGCACAAATTTTTGTGCACCGGGCCTCTAATATATATATATTAATGATTTCAGAGAGAAAGGGAGAGGGAGAGAGAGAGATAGAAACATCAATGATGAGAGAGAATCATTGATTGGCTGCCTCCTGCATGCCCCCTACTGGGAATGGAGCCTGCAACCTGGACATATGCCCTGACAGGGAATGGAGCCGTGACCTCCTGGTTTATAGGTTGATGCTCAACCACTGAGCCACGCCAGCCGGGCTACATGCATTGCATTTAAAACAAGGAAGGTCAATGCTAGTTAGTAGCTATGTTGTCCACTGGAATCCCACCTCCTAAAGTTAGATACAAGAAGAAATCATGGTTTCTCACCTTATGGAATTAGAATGCAGGGGAGGAGACAGGACAGCCATCTGTACCAGTAATTGGCCTGCAAATCTTCTTCCTTAGCATAGTTAGTGACAGTAAATGATACTGCATTTGAATTTCCTTGAATGTATTTACATTTCACCCACTTGGGCATTTACATCAGTCCTCTCAAGGGTATGTTTACACATTGGCAATATGTTGTCTTGCCTAAATAGCCAACTTCCCCAGAAGAATAATTAGCAAAATGCTAATTTGTAATTTTGCCCATGGTGCTTTCTCATTGCGAACAGCCTTCTTCATTGCTAATGCCCTTTCCTACTACAATAATGCTGGAGGCAGAATGATCTGGTCTCGTGTCAGAGTCAGGTTCACATCCAGGTCTCTTAGTCCTTGAGCAATTCTCTTCTCTGTGTCCAAGTTGAAACACCCGTGAAACTAGGGTGATACCATTCTATACCCTACTTTTCTTGAAGGGTTATTTATGAAATTAATGGGATGCTTGTTTCTCCCTTACTTTAACTATAATAGAATTTTCTCCAGATCCCCCAGTTTTTTCGTATCTGCTTCATTGTTGACATAGCTTAACCAACATCCTTTGGCTAATTCACTCTGTGAGGTGAGATTAAAAAAAAAAAAAAGCTTTGTTTGAATAGCATAATTCTCAGCTTAATGCTAACATTGTGGTCAGTGGGCAGGGGAGAACAACTTTCTTGATCAGCTGAAATGATAAAAGGAGGCAAACATTTCTAATATTTTAGAAATATTAATCATTAAAAAAAAACTTTATTGTTAAAAGTATTACCTATGTTCCCTTTTTTCTCCTATTGACCCCTTATAGCCATGCCTCCCCCACCCCAGGCCTTCACCACCCTATTGTCTGTGTCCATGGGTTATGCATATATGCATACAAGTTCTTTACTTGATCTCTTCCCACTCAACCGCCCACCCCTGCCTTCTCTCTGACATTTGACAGTCTGTTCCAAGCTTCTATGTCTCTGGATCTATTTTGTTCATCAGTTTATTTTTTTCATTAGATTCCACAGATGAGTGAGGTCATGTGATACTTGTCTTTCTCTGACTGGCTTATTTCACTTAACATAATTCTCTCCAGGTCCCTCCAGCCTACAATGTGTGTTTTTTTTAATGTTGATATTATGCCCCATTAAAATATCAGTGTGTTATTTGCTTAATAAATACTTATGGAGCATTATAAATCCCCATTCTAATCATGAACCAAGTGCATTAACCATGGTAAATACCATTTGTATAAATGAGATAATTAGTATCTGTGGATTTGCTGAACGCTAGAAAGAATGCTGTTAGTGGGTTTGCAGATTACTTTCACACCAGTGAGCTTTTAATTCATAAGAGCCTGGAACTTGCCCCCTTGCTTTAGTGAATGCAAAATCTTCTGCCTGGCCGGGCTTATATTTTCAGGTTCTTTTTCTAGGCTAGGTTAGCATTCACGTTGATGGTTAGTGTCAGGGAATAGCATCGCTGAATCTGGCTCCATGTCAGTGACCTAGAATAGTAAATATCACTCACGACTTAGGGACTCTAGGAGAAAGTGCTGTGCCACTGAATCAAAGTGCTGGCTTCCGGAATGCTGGACACTTCAGAGAGTCAACAAGCAGGGAGTTGTGCCATCACAGGTAAAACTGAGGGCCTTTGCTGTGTGGGAGGAAGGAGGACAATTTTTTTTTTGTTTGTTGCTCAAATCAACAGAACTTTACCTTATAAATTAGAATCTCTTCTCTGATTTTTAAAAACAATACTTCTAAGCTCTCTCTTTATCGCAGGGGCTGGAAGCCGAAATATTGCATTTCTCAAACTCATTCTTACTGGCAGAGATCCAGGTTAGATTCCTCCCATGAGAGAGGCTGGCACGTATTTGAAACTGTGAGCAAAGCAGAACCCATCTTGCCCCAGCAGCTCTGGCAGCCTATGGTGGATGCTCCTGCCGAGAACAGATGGGTGGTCTGGCCCACAGCTTCTGGGCAGCTTGCTGTGACTCACCCACTTCTTTTTCATTTTTAATATTTTTATTGATTTTAGAGCAGAAGGGAGAGGGAGAGAGAGTAGAAACATCAATGATGAGAGAGAATCATTGATCAGCTGCCTCCTGCACGCCCCACACTAGGGATCAAGCCCACAAACCAGGCATATGCCCTGACCAGAAATTGAACTGTGACCTCCTGGTTCATAGCTCGACGCCCAACCACTGAGCCACACCTGCTGAGCATCACCCACTCTTATGACTCAGCATAGGATCCTGTCATTCCTTTATTTCCTGATTGCCTACGTGCCACTGGTGGATTTCCTCACTATGACCCCCATTGTTTTCAGTGGGTAATGAGCTTCTGATCTCTGTCTCTACTTCAGATAATACCCATATTCAGGGTTCTCCAAAGAAACAGAACCAATAGTAGAGTATACATCTACGTCTGTGTCTACATCTACACATATATCTCCCAGTGATGCTCAAAAGCCATATATCTCACAAGATTTAGTATAAGAATTGGCTCATGTGATTATGAAGGTTGGCAAGTTCCAAGATCTACAGGGTAAGTCAGCAAAACAGAGACTAGCCAGTACTGGAGTTCTAATTGGATGGCCTCAGACCCAGGAGAGGTCATTATAAACCTTATCTCTAATGATCATAGCAACTGAAAAGTTTGGAAAAGTTACTGTTACCCTATTTGAAAACTGAGATTTGGAAAAGCCAAATCACTTGCTATAAAATATAACTTTACTCCATTATTTACTAGCATTGTCAACTCACTAGTGGTCTAATTACTGAACAAACATGTATTTTAGGACAAAATATAGCTTTTCTCCCATTAAGCTGCTGTTGGGGAGAAGTCCCATTTAATCTCTTCACCCAGCACTTAACTGTGAAATTATTGGAAAGGTCAATATTCTGTGCTGACTGGTAGATAACTTTTAGCAGAGTGAGGAAGGCAGGAACTAGTCCATCCTGAAGGAAGATCAGGTTGTGGTCTGCTAGCCTCCCCAGCTGGTTTCCAACTGCCTCCAGGATGTGCAGCTCTGTTCCTGGTCTACAAATGACATTTCCCAGGTACGCATCAACTCATTCTCCCAGTGTTGCTCAAAGGCCATTCTAACTCCAAGATCTACAAAAACCATAGGATGCAATTCTGAATCCTGGTTGGTCAGAGAAGATAAAGAAAAATACCAGGATTTGATTCAACACTGAATGGATTAGCATCTCCCTGGCTGGATGGCTCAGTTGGTTGGAGTGTCATCCTGTACACCAAAAGGTGGTGGGTTCAATTCCCCATGAGGGCACATACCAGATTTCATGTTTGATTCCTGTCAGGGCACATGTGGGAGGCAACTGATCTATTTCTCTCTCTCTCTCTTTCTCTCTCTCTCATCAATAAAAAATAAAAAAATAAAATGGATTAGCATCTATTTTCTTCTCAAATGATTTGGATCTGAATACTACGTTCATTTCAAAACACAAACAAAAAAAAAACAAGCTTCATTTTACCAACTTTAATTAGGTTAACAAAGATTATATAGTGAATTATCTGTCTCAGGTATACTACTTGGTAAAACGTGTGTTACTTCAGGAGAGGATGGTACCTCTAGAAATGATCATAAGGAAGAAAAACATGTCTGACAACAGGAGCAGAGCTCCTATGGCAGCTGGGTCCTGTAACTAACTGGCAAAGGATCAGCTTCTTGAGATTCAGGAGGAAGCATAATTATGCTGCTAAAAATATATATCAGGGTTTGGCTTTAAGATAACAAATAGGCTGATGCAGAACCAATGGCGTCAATCTAAAATAGCTGTGACCAAGTGCCCTGGTCCGTGATCATAATAACAGGCCACTGTATCTTGGCAGTCAGACCAAATATTCTCCCATTTGAAGCGTGTTGGCAAAATCACCTACATAGCAGTGGAAGGAAAAGCTCATGGAAATGTGAGATCTGACAATCAGTGAAGCAGATGCTATTATATACAGTATCACCAACTCCTATCCTCAAAATAGCTCCTTGGAACAGGGACCATATGTTTTCATACAATAAGACCAGATTTACCTGATTGTGTCTGTAATTCAGTATGAAGAACACTAGATTTTGAGTCAAGATATCTTTGTAGCTGTACCACCTGGGGCACGAATCCACTTCATTATTCTGAGAGTTGGCCTTTTATCTATGAAATGGGGATCACAAAACTATTGGACTTTGTGGAAATAAGAATAAAACAAAGCAAAGAGGCTGGCAGAAACTATATTCATCCTTTTTGTCTTTAATATAAATTAAGTTGAAAATAAAATGAGGAATTCACCGTAAGTGGTTGACCAGACTCTGGGGGCTGATTCACAGTAAGCAGGAACTGGGATGCTAGTTGCCAACCCAACATCTCTTCCTTCTATTTATTCTTTAGTAATAGGGCCCACCTTATTCAGTGTGACCGTGTGCTCATCTGAAAGGCGACCTTTTCTGGTCTTCCTTTCTGATAAATGTGGTTATTGCCATTTATGTGACAATGTGATTTTATTTATATGACATGTCCAGAATAGGCAAAACTATAGAGACAGAAGGTAGATCAGATGTTGCCAAGGACTGGGCGAGGAGAGGACACACTAGAGACTGGGTATGGGGTTTCTTTGGGGGGAATTATGAAAATGTTACCAAATTAGACTATGGTGGTGGTTGCAGGACTCTGAATATATTAAAAACCATAAATGGTACACTTTAAACAGGTAAATTGTATGGCATGTAAATTATGTTTCAATAGAGATATGTTTTTTAAAAATTTAAAAAAAGAGAGAATCACAGAGACACCAGCCCTGAGTCCTGATTATCATTTAACTGCTCTACCTGTATACCTACAAACAGCTTGTTTGTGCAGAAAAAATAATCCTGGCTTTCGTCAGGTTTTCTGTGTCTCATAGTAAAAAATATACTTAACTATCAAAATATACTTAACTTTAATTTTTCATCAACTAGCATTTATTTAAAGCACACTACATGGTAGGCATTGTACTATACACTGAGTGGCCAGATTATTATGATCACCTGACGTTTGTAGGCAAATTAGCCATACACTACATCGTATGGAATATGAAAGCCGAAGGCCTGTTTGAACACCTTTGCTGTCTGCAGTTACCAAGATAAAATGTCTCCAATTCGCACAGGAACCCAAGGATTGGACAGTCGAGCATTGGAAAAAAGTCATGTGGCCCGATGAATCACATTTCCAGTTGCATCATGCAGATGGCAGAGTGAGAATTTGGCCGAAACAGCATGAAAGCATGCACCCCACATGCATGAGTACAACCCTTCAAGCTGGTGGGGGCAGTGTTATGGTTTGGGGCATGTTTTCCTGGCATGATTTGGGCCCTTTAATTGGTGTGGAACAATGTCTGAATAGCACAACATACCTAAGTATTGTTGCTGATCAAGTTCATCCTATCATGTTGATGGAGTATCCCAATGGAGATGGCTTCTTCCAACAATACAATGCTCCATGCCACGGTGCTCGTATTGTGCAGGAGTGGTTTCAAGAACATGAGGGAGACTTTACCTTGCTTAGGTGGCCCCCACAATTACCAGATCTCAATCCAATTGAGCATTTGTGGGACGAAGTTAAAAGAGCCATCAGGCAGCTGGTTCCACAGCCATCAAATCTCACAGAACTGGACAGTGCTATTCATCAGGTATCACCTTTCAACATCTCGTGGAGTCAATGCCAAGAAGAATCGCCACAGTATTGAAGGCAAAAGGTGGCCCAATGAAGTACTGATGGGGGTGGCTATAATAATCTGGCCACTCAGTGTATATAATGAGAGCAATAAAAGGACCAGCCTTCATTGCATTCTCACTAAATGCCAGGACATTTATACACTTTGGGTCCTCAATGCTGCACAGCCCAGGAAGGAATGGCCTCTCCCTTTCAGGCATGTACAGTCTAGGAACTGTCTCTCTGCAGTGCCCTGTGGACCACCTACCTTGTAACCCTCAAATAGTGCTGTTTAAAAATGCAAATTCCTGTCTTCACCCTGGACTTGATACATAAGATCCACTGGGATAAATCGTTGTCTCGTGCTCTTCAAAGATGGCCCATAAACGTACCTGAGCCTTATGAAGCTTTCAACAAAAACCTGAAATCACTAAAATACACAAATGTGAACAGAACTTATGACAGCAGAGCAAAAACATCACAAGGGTTTTGTGGTGGAAAGACAGGGAGTTAAAAAAGGAAATGTGGGAAGCCCAGTCTCTGCCCACAAGAAGGTGTAGTAGGCAGAATTCTGAAAGAGTCCCCTGAATTCCTAGTCCCTGATGTACACACACCTTCTCCCAATTACAGTCATGCGGAGCTTAATAACAGGGTACGCTCTGAGAAATGCATCGCAGGCAATTTCGTCGTTGTGCAAACATCATAGAGTGCACTTACACAAACCTAGAAGCATAGCCTGCTACATCCTAGGCCACAGGATATAGCCTATTGCTCCTGGGCTACAAGCCTATACGGCATGTTATTGTACAAAACAAAATGAGATTAAATCAAGCACAGGAGATAATGAGGCAATGAAGATATTTGGTAAGCAGGAGATGGGTGAGGTTGCTGCCAGTGTAACACAGCGACTGTTACAGCAAACTTTTTGTCTTAATAAGTAGAAAGAGTATACTTTAAGGTAAGAAGTATAATATAATAAGTACATAAACCAGGAATATAGGTTTCCTTCATCAAGCATTATGTACTGTACACCAAAGTATGTATATACTTTTAAATGATGGCAGAGCAGCAGGTCTGTTTACACCAGCATCACCACAAACACGTGAGCAATGCTTTGGAGATATGATATTATGACAGCTACCACATTGCTAGGTGAGAGGAATTTTTCAGCTCCATTATGATCTCATGGCACCACCATGGTATGTTCATTTCATTGTTGACATAAATGTCGTTATGCAGTGCATGGCTGTGTCCAATCAAATGCTAATCTGAGGACCGATGCGAAGGGATTTTGCAGATGTCATTAAGGTCACCAATCAGTTGACTTTAAGAGAGGGAGATTATCCCGGTGGGCCTGACCTAAGCACATGAACCCTATAACTCAGGCTCTAGAGGAGAGAGACAGAGGAGATCAGGTATTTGAAGCAGGAGAGGGATTTGATGTGTGAGAAGTTCTCCAAAGCTGACTTGAAGATGAAGAAGGCAAGGAATGTGACTGGCCCCTGGGAGCTGAAAGCAGCCCATGGCTTATGATCAACCCAGAAACGGGCTTCTCAGCCCTAACTACAAGGAACAGAATTCTGCTACAACCACAGGAGCTTAAAAGAGGCCCCTGAGGTCCAGAAAGAAATGCAGCTCAGTTGACATCTTGATTTCAACCTTGTGAAACCCTAAGCAGAGAGCTTAGTTCAGACATCCCCAGACTCCTGACCCACGGGAACTGTGAGTCAGTTCTTAGGCCACAGGATATAGCCTCTTGCTCCTGGGCTACAAGCCTATACAGCATGTTATTGTACAAAACAAAATGAGATTAAATCATTTTTGTGCTGTTTTGTGCTAAGTTTGTGGTAATTTTTATGCAATAACAGAAAACCAATACAGAAAGGAACTTGAGTAAGACATATTATGAAGGGAAAGTCAACAAAGTCAGCAACTAATAGAATATAGAAAATGAGAGCATAGGAAAAGCCAGAAATTCCCTTCCCTATAGCAAAGCACTTATAATTCCGTTAATTATGCACATTTAAAGGTGGTATTGGCAAGGAGTGCTTTTGGCTGCAAGTAGTAGAATACTCAACCACTACTACCAAGTACTGAGTAGCACAAGCAATTTTTCTCTCAGGGCTAGTGTAGCTGCTCAAGGATGCTGGCGTATATCTTTTCTATTTTCTGAATCTCTGCCTGTTTTGATTTGCTGTCTTTTTGTCCTCATGTATCATGATTGCAAGACAGCTGCTGCACCTCCTGGCAGCCCACACTCTCTAGTGAGGAAAAAAGTGATGGCAAAGGGCTTCGCCAGCCGAGGCAGATCTTTTTTATTGGGGAGGCAAAATATCTTCTAAAAGCCCCACTCAGAAGACTCACTACATCTCCATGGCCAGGCCTGGATTACATTGCCACCTCAGAGCAATAACAGCCTAGGCCGTGGTCGGCAAACTGCGGCTCGCAAGCCACATGCGGCTCTTTGGCCTCATGAGTGTGGCTCTTCCTAAGCCTTAGGAGTACCTTAATTACGTTAATAACAATGTACCTATCTATATAGTTTAAGTTGAAAAAATTTGGCTCTCAAAAGAAATTTCAGTCGTTGTACAGTTGATATTTGGCTCTGTTGACTAATGAGTTTGCCGACCACTGGCCTTGGGGAATGAGGTTACTATCACTGGCTTAGACCAACCACATTCACTCCTTGGCTTTGGGGTAGAGATCCTTGTCACCACTTGAACAAATCAAGGTTGTCTTCACAGGAGGGTCAGAGGCAGGAATGGATATCGAGCAGACCACAGATGGTGTCTCTCACAGTTGGCAAGGGCGTTTTATCTTTAATTCAACAAATATTTATTGAGCATCTATTAGGGCATAGCCCAAGGTTTACAAAGATGATGATGATGATGATGATGATGATGATATGTGCTAAGAGGGAGGAGGAGACACAGGCATGCAAACAATTACAGTGAGACTTCCTTTAACTACAAAATGAAAGTCTCTATATTTTTAAAAAACATAATGTACTCCTTTCCATAATAAATACATTAGGTGAACCACAAGAACAGAAATAACAGGTCCTAAGAAAGTATATATTGATTTGTGCTTTTAAAAGGGAGAAAATGTTTTAGTTGGTAGAAAATATATTCAGAAGGAACTTCTAAGAACTATTGAATTAAGTAACGATTAATACCTTGAACTAAATCTGGGCAAGAGAGTAGCTCTTATTTAAAATGCAAAAGTGATGAAAGCAGATATGTAAGAGTTTCCAAATGAGGTGTTGCAATCTGTTTTTCTTTCATGGGAACTGTAACACTGAGTTTTAGCATGCCTTACACAAGATTCTCAGGAGCTCCACCCATTTTAATGTGCTTCATCTATTTTAAAGTACTTTGGATACTACATCGTTTTCAAATATTTAGTCTTTGGTTCACCAACTTCATTCTTGTGAAGGGTCTTTATGGAAACAATAAATTTTCCAAACTATAATCTGATGATATGGAATATGACTCGAGCTTATTCATATTAGAGAAATTAATTCAGTAATTAATTGTTCTGAAATAAAGTTGACTGGAAACATGATAACCAGTTTCACACCAGCATAATTAACTTGCGTTTCCAAGCTCCTGTGATTGCTAAAGATGTAGTAGAAGAGTAATGCTTTGTAAAGAATTTTGTAAAAAAATAATAATAACTTTCTATTATAATAGCTGTGCATAAGCATTGGGCATTGCTAAGTTTTACTGATTTTCCATCCTAGCTATCTGTATGTTTATAATTAAACTTGGTTAGTTTCTCTTATTAATCAAATCTATCTTACGCAGATTTAATGATTAGACCAGTCAAAGAACTTAGAAGGGTGAAGTTTATGCCTCCCCACACGATTTTTGCCAATGTCTGGAGATGATTTTGGTTATCACAACCAGCAGAGGGGTGCTCCTGACCTTTATCAATTAGAGGCCATGGGTGCTGCTGAACATCCTGATCTCTATTGTTTCTGGCAATGCCATTCATTATTTGTATTGTAGCCACTCAATATGATGCCTTTGTCTTTGCTTAATCATTGATGTGCCTATGTGTAGATTTCTTTCAATTTATCCTACTTTGGGTTAGTTGAGTTTAAGATCTGTGAGTTAATATCATTCATTATTTTGGAATGCTCTTGATATTCTCTCTTCACACATTTCCACCCCCATTCTGTCTGTCTGCTACTCTTGGGAACCAAATTTCATATGTGTTAAAACCATACATATGATATTGTCACATAGATCTCAGATGTTGTTTTACACATGCCCTGCCCCCCAACTTTGTTTCAGTTTGTGATTCAAATGTTAATATCTTCAGGAAACACCCTCACAGACACAACCAGGAATTATATTTTACCAACTATGGGCATCCCTTAGCTGAGTCAAGTTGACACATAAAATGAACCATCACACCATCACTAGACCCTGGTGTATCTATCTTATGCCTCCAACACCATCAGCGCTGATACCAGATGCTGCCTCTGGAAACTGTATGGTTGTCCCCACTGTCTCCCATTGCTAGAATGAACTTTGCATAATGTGTATTTATTCATGTAATAAATATTTACTGAGTATCTACCACATGCCAGGCTCTCTTCTAGGGGCTGTAGAAACACCAATAAGCAGCCAGGACTCCTGCCTTTGTAGAGCGTATATTCTAGCTGGGTAACCAACTTGTCCAGTTTGCCTGGACTGCTCCAGTTTTAGTACTAAATGTCCCACATCCTGGGGAACCCTTCAGTTTAATGAATACCTGGAGGAAGAGAATTCTAGGCAAAGGGAACAGTAACAACCTTGAGATGAGTAAGGCCCTGTTATTAGAGGAATAGGAAAGACCACAGTGTGGCTACAGTGGATTAAGAGAGATTTAGGCAAGTTAATAGCATCTCCAAGTTTCAATTTCATCATTCATAATTTGAGAAAAGTAAACAATCTTTTGCAAGTACCTGGGAAAAAATCAAAAGATCAGTATATTCAATTACACAGAAGGCTCTTTGAAGATATTAGGCATATGACTCAGGGATTTCCTTGGCCATCTCACCAGAAGAGCAGGAATAGGTTTTGGACTATCCAGGAAGGATATGTGGAGGAACCTCTTGCCTAACGAAGTGAATCTCTGTGACAAATGAAAGAGAACTGCAATGTTGATGAGAGTGTCATACCATCAGAAACACTGCCAATGTGATTGACAGGGGCAAAATGAAAGAAGGCTGTCACACTCCCCAAATTCTACAGGCAGGAAACTGGCTGGTGAAACTTCTAAGCTACAAATATGTATTACCCTTCATGAAAAAGGAAGGATGCCCCTGAGTTCAGAGCAGTGGTCTCAGAGGGCAGAGTCATATTCTAGAACATTGGGGGAAATATCCAAATTTTAAGTGTTCTGAAAAATGGAAACAAGATATAACTTTGAAAGTAGAGAAATATTTTCAATTCAGATAAATGTATACATTTTATTTTTTCCTCATTGTTTTTGAATTTAAAAGCAAACATGTTTTTATTGTTTTTAGAGAGAGAGGAAAGGAGGAGCGAGGGAAACATTGATCAGCTGCCTCCTTCACTCCCTCTACTTGAGCCTGCAACCCCCGACTGGGAATTACTGGTGACCTCTCGGTGAACGGGACCACGCTCAACCGACTGAGCCATACCAACCAGGGAAAATATACTACATTTTATACCATAAAGTCTGCAAACTAAATTTCTCAATTTCAATAATCCTATGTAATTAAAGGCTAATATGCAAACTGACCGAATGTCAGAATGACCGGTCCCCGTGATGCACACTGACCACCAGGGGGCAAACACTCAACGCAGGAGCACCGCTCAGCCAGAAGCAGTGGTGAGCCTAAGCCGCCAGTCGGACATCCCCTGAGGGCTTCTGGACTGCGAGAGAGCGCAGGCTGGGCTGAGGCGCCCCTCCCCCCAGCCCCCAGGGCACGAATCTTGTGAACCAGGCCTCTGGTATAGTCATAAAATATATTTTGCCTTATTAAAAGCCCTTTTATTTCTTTCTCTGTAGTTCAATGTATTTACAAAAATATAAAAAGCTGTCTAGTTAATATTATTTTATTCATTAAGCAAAGTACTTATTTAGTCATTTATTTACATGAAAGAACACATACTTTTCAGGTATCAGTGGAGTACTGGTCTCCTGCCATCTTCAGTTTAACTGGGTAGGATATGAACCTTGCCTGTAGGAATGAATCCTTCCTGAAGCTGACCCTCAGACCAAGTGAATTAAGAAGAAGTCTTGTACACTTTCAGTTTTGACCTTCGGCTGAATGATCTTAACATAGCTTTAAAATGACTCCTGAGAAATGTTCTGCAGAAAGAGACATCCCCAAGTTTTCACAGAGAAGCAAGCAAGAAAACACTACTTTTAAATATGATTTTTGGCAGCTGGGTCTCAGATCAGTTGGCTGACTTTTAGTTATTATTAAGGACCTCAAAAGCCAACCTAAATAAAAGATGCTGAATTACTTTGAAATGACTCATGTTTATAATACAAATGGACATAAATAAACCTAATTGCCTAAGACTGGTATGAACTACAAATCTGCTTCTCGTCATAGGAAAAATAAAGCCTACATCCTTCCAAAGAAACTTTTGGAATATGCTACCCAACTCCTCTGTAATAGGAAAGCACACAGATCATGGGTGAACTTTGGAAAACCTAAAACAATGGTTTGCCTCCACTCAAAATATTACCAGCTAAAGAGAAGAGGCTTAGGCCTCATGCTGTACAAACTATGCTAATAAGGGAGAGAAGTACCATGAAAGTAAAATAAAGAAATCCAAATATACTTTCCAAGGACTAAAAAAGAACTTCTCCAAAAGATGGGAAAGATTTCTCCACCTCACGGCAAGGCAGTGGTCCATGATATTGCCAATTTGGGAGGGTTGAGGAAATAACTCTGATCTTACTGTTTTGGCCCATTTCCCATATTCTTCTGTGATCTTAACTGTGCAATTTAAAGAAAAACTTGGACTAGTGTTTTAAATGTCATCTTGATACAACCTTTTGCTTTTCCAAGCTCACCTTAATAACTTGCTTTTTTATTGCTTTTATAAGGTTGAGCCAATGATAATAAAATGCATAGGAACGGGAGATGATACAGCAAAGAAATGGCCACAGTGCACAAGGAGAGCATTGGCTCCTTAGAACTGGAGGGCAGATTCCTGGTCGCGGGTAGGCTACTTTCCAGCATGCTTGCAAGAATGGTACTGAACTTGGATTATTTCTTGTCGGTAAATGGTTCACTTTAGATTACTTCTGCTTTTATTCTGTTTCCCTCTAAATCCTCCAGACACTTTGCACCCCTTTTGTATTTGGTTGGGTTCCTCTCTGTCTCCCTCCCTCTCCCAGTCCCTACACTGGTTTCTATTGCAATGTTTCTGGTACCAAGGTTACTGTTGACACAGTTCTGGCTCTAACAGAAGGTCATTTCCAACAAAGAAATTCTGCTTGTGTTTGTATATAAGAGAGGTCTGCTTAGAACATGACAAGTTGGCAGGAGTCATGTGACACTCCCATGGCTAATTGTACCAGAGCCAACAGTATGGTGGTCCACTTGGGTACAATAAGCCTTTGCAGAAGGGCACCCCAAAACCAAAAGTAACTTCTGGAAATGGGGTCTATCCCCAGCATGCTATGCCTTTGGCCAGAAAGGATTGAGGCAATTTCTAAAGCTCTCTGCTAGACATAAAGAGACAAACTCAGATAAATAAATACCCTACCTCAGACATAAGAAATGGGCTTCTGCCTGACCAGCATGGCTCAGTGGTTGAGAATTGACCTATGAATGAGAAGGTCACGGTTCGATTCCCAGGCAGGGCACATGCCCGAGTTTCGGGCTCGATCCCAACTGGGGGGCCTGCAGGAGACAGCAAATCAATGATTATCTCTCACACTGATGTTTCCATCTCTCTCCCTTCCTCTCTAAAATCAATAAAAAAAATATTTTTAGACATATGTAAAACTTTAGACAATATAAAAAACCCAAACCAAACAAATAAACAAAAAAACGGGCTTCTGTGGTAGGAAGATAACGAGTGTACCTAGGCACCCAAATCTTTTTATGAATACTAGCCTCAGTTATGTCAAAGCCGTTTCAACTTCAACAATCTGTCAGTAATCAGATGACTTGACAGAATGTCCCACCTCGCTTGCAGTGGTCTAGAAAATAACTCACTTTTAAACTCTAAACCAGAGAAGCATTGGATAATAATCTCTTAGGCAGTAATATGAAAATGGATATTCCCTAAGTTTTAACTTACAAAAATTATTCTTAAAAGACCATTTTTGTCAATTCCTGGCCTTAGGAGGACCTGCTATATCAAAACTAAAAATTTGTATATGCACTTGAATGAAATGCAAAAGAACTTTATTTTAAATAAAAGAGCCTGCATCCCATGTTCTGTTTCTTTGTCAACATAAATTGCAGCTCCAAATCATTTCCCATATTCAATTATAAGAGTCAGGGCTTGGTTCAACTCTAATTGACTCCAGGAATATTTTATTTTTGCATTGAAAAGATAATTCAATTTGCGGCCATATGTTTGCTGGAGTGGCTCTCTGATCTTGGTTCTGATGACTCTCTTGGCCTCATGACCAGGTGTGGGTTCCAAGGAACCCCAACTTGCCCTGCTCTCATCTCCTCTCATCTCAGCAGTTTTCACTGGCTTCATGTACTTTTCTGAATGGCATTTATTCTTCTGTGGTTCCCCTCCCCACCCCATCCCCCACCCCCAGGGACTTTCTCTTTTTTTAATCATGGAAGTATTCATGCATGAATTGAAAGAGTGGAGTCAGATTTAAATGCTAGATCAAAAATATCAGAGAGGAGCTACCAATTTCATGGTTCACAAACTAATGGTATCAATCTGTACTGTTTAAGAGATACCAGAATCTTCAGACCCAAATGCACACTCCATTGGCCTTGAAATAATTAACTCATATCTGATGACGGAGGAGTCATATTAAAGCATTACTTAGAATTTTCCAGGTCAATGACCATCATTGTTGACTTTCATCCTTAAAGGGGTAGAATTTGAGTGTGGGGTTTTTGTGTGTGTGTGTGTGTGTGTGTGTGTGTGTGTGTGTGAGTGTGTGTTTTAAGAATACTCATTTGAATGTCAGAAATTCAGAATTGTATTTTCTAGAAAAAATAAAATGTCCTCACACTACTTATACATTTATGGTACTCACTTTTGTGCAAAAAACAGGATGGCTCCTCTCTAAGTTTAGTTGTGAGATTCATCTTTCCCATAGTATCATTCAACTACCTCATATGATACTCTTCTCCAGTATTATAGCTCCCCATGGATTCCTCCCCACGCTATGGTAGTAAAGAATGTGTTCACAGGTTGCCAGATTTAGCAAGTGAAAATACAGGATGCCCAGTTAAATGTGAATTTCAGATAAACAACATATGATTTTTAGTATAAGTATGTCCCAAATATTGCATGGGAAGCACTCGTACTAGAAAACTTATTCTTTCTTTATCTGAAATTTGAATTTAGCTGGGATGTCCTATATTTTTTTCTTCTGTCAATCCAACCATATAACATAAATGAAAATAGAGTAAAAAATGCATATTCTCAAATTTCAAAGACTGCTTTTATTCTCTGCTGATTTCTCTAGAGCCAGTTATCCCTTCATACTATGGGATTCACTTATGAGGAACATAGTGGAGAATATTTTTCTTAGTTCAATCCTTAAAATACTATTTCAAATGCTCTTTAAAAGGCTAAATACTTTATAGGCTTAATTTGTTTTCCAACCCAAATCGACACTTATTCAGCAAAGGGAATGAAATTTATTATATTTGTCTAGTGTGCTGTTCATTAAAGCAATGTCTTTCTTAAATCTCAGTATTGGATTTTTGTTCATAGTGATCATTGGTAGGGGTTTCATATTTAGGCAGGCCAATATTATAGATCACAATTGCAATGCTTTTTTTAAGAAAATATGGTTTATTGATTTTAAAGAAAGAGGAAGGGAGAGGGAGAGAAAGATAGAAACATCAATGAAAGAGAAACATCAACATCCATAGGCTGCCTCCTGCATGCCCCCTACTGGGGATTGAGCCCATAATTGGGCATGTGCTCTGACTGGGAATCAAATGGGTCACTCTTGGTGCATGGGCTGATGTTCAATCACTGAGCCACGCCAGTGGGTGCAATATTTTTTTGTTTTGTTTTGTTTTGTTTTTAATGTGTTCAGCCAAACCCACAATGTGGGCAATTCCATAGGACATTTGAGCAGGGTTCTCAAGAAGTCAATGACCCAGAAAAACAAATAGAAGTGGGGAGAGATTTACAGATAAGAGTTAAGAGAGAGATAAGATTATAAACAGCCAAATATGACTGAACCTTGTTTGGATATTGATATGTACAAACCAATTTTTAAAAAGATGTTTTTTAGCAAATAGGGAAAATTTGATTATGGCCTGGGTATTAGATGGTATTAGGAATTATTGTTAGTTTTACTATGTGTGACCATGAAATGCAGTTAGGTTAGAAAATGTGCCCTTCCTTTTTTGAGATTTATGCTACAACATTTAGGACTAAAATAATGTGATATCTGGATTTTGCTTTAAAAATATTAGAGAGAAAGAAAGCAAATTGATGGTGGCTGCTCAAGTTCTGTGATGAATTCGGAAAGGTTTGTGATAGTTCTACTTTTATGTACTTTTTGGAAGTTTATATAATCTCTCTATATAAAAGCCTAAGCAACTGGAACAACCAGAAGCTATGACACGCACTGACCGCCAGACGGCAGACACTCAATGCAGGAGCTGCCCCCTGGTGGTCAGTGCGCTCCCACAGCCAACCTCCCACGGTCGGCCAACCTTCCCTGGTCCCGCCCCTCAGCTGGCAACAGGAAGGAAGGCCCCGATCGGCCCTGATCGCTGGTCAGGCCTAGGGACCCAACCCATGCCAGAATTTCGTGCACTGGGCCTCTAGTACAATATAAAATTCAATCTAATTTTGAAATATTATGTACAATACATTGAAAAAAGGTTATAAGGACACCGTACTTTCTTTTCTCAACCTCTAAATGTTCTTATTAACTTCATTTGCTATTTTGTTTCTAACTGTACAAGTAGTATAGCCTGGCCAATGTGGCTCAATGGTTGAGCGCTGACCTCTCAATCAGGAGGTCAGCGTTTGATTCACAGCCAGGGTACATGCACGATCCCTAGTAGGGAGTATGCAGGAAGCAGCCAAATCAATGATTCTCTCTCATCATTGATGCTTCTATCTCTCTATCTCTCTCTCTCCCTTCCTCTCTGACATCAATAAAAAAATATATTTTTAAAAAGCAGTGTATACTCAACATAAAAGAAACTAAAATACAACAAAAAGCAAAGAGAAGAAGAAAGCCACATGAAATCATAAATTGACTAGAAAAAAAATAAATCACTTAAATAAAGAATTATAAATGTCCTTTTTGTCTATTATTATTATTGCATACAGGAGTGAGGCCTCAGAAGAAACCAACCCGGCACACACCTTGATCTTGAAGTTCCAGCATCCAAATCTGAGAAAATAAATTTCTGTTGTTTAAGCCACCCAGTCTGTGCTACTTAGTTATAAAAGCCCTGAGAAAACTAATACATGTGGCAAAATCCTGTGAATGATTAAATCTTAGTGGGGGATGTGTACTAGTAGATGCTCATTCATTCTGCTCATTTTTTCAATTTTTCTATATGTTTGAAACTTTATATATTAAAATGTTGGAAGGACAAAACCTTCTAGGACATCTTTAGACAACAGGCTCTTAAAATATTTTCAATCAATTATAATTGAATTCTGAAATATTGAGATGTGGCTGCAACTTTGTTTGCAGAACAGAAGAGTCCTTGGAAGTTTGACAAATTAAATGAGAAAGCCATTTCTCACTACACCAGCAGTTCTCACCACAGCACCAATTCTGTAGTTTCAGATTTCAGGCCATTATATCTAGACAAACAATGACATGATTGATTTGAAAATTATTTTATGCAACAGAATAGAAGGACAGTGAAGCAACTGCCTTGAGTTCCAGCTCCAAGTTATTTCAAAACAGCAGTGATGGCAGTTGGCAAACTTGGGGACACGGTGACAGGGATAAGGGACATCAATGCTGAAATTATCCAAACAGTGCATTAATTCTGTCAGTTGACCAGCTCAAACAAATATTTCCTCATAAGGTTTTATTGCTTCTTTAGTAAACAATTTAGAGGACTCGGTCACTGGATTTGCTCCAAGCAAAAAAAGCAGTTCAGTCTGTACATGTTGCCTGCCTTTTTACTTTTCTTCCAATTCTTTCAGCAATGGCTCAGACACCGACGTGTCCTGGCTATTTCTCTTTCCATGACATCAGTGAGATGTAAATGGAAGCGATTGTACAATTTAGGTGTTACTATTCTCAGCGGGAGCTTGCATTTTTAAAGGCATCAAGATGCTAAAAGAGTGGTTTTCAATCCTAACAGCACATTAGAATCACCTGGGGAGATTTAAACAAAACAAAACAATGAACAAAGATAATAATGATGAGATATATTCATGAACTTTCTGATTTGATATGTTCTGAGGTAGGACCTTTGTATCAATATATTTTTTAAAAATATTTTTAAACATGGATTTCAGAGAAGAAGGGAGAGGGAGGGAGAGATAGAAACATCAATGATGAGAGAGAATCATCGATCGGCTGCCTCCTGTACGCCCCACACTGGGAATCGAGCCCACATCCCAGGCACGTGAACCACGATCTCCCAGTTTATAAGTTGATGCTCAACTACTGAGCCACGCTGGCCAGGTTGTATCAGTATGTTTTTAAAGCTTCCAAGGGATATCAGTGTGCAGCAGGTAAGAACAACTGCCCTCACCTACAGGCAATTCCTAACCACAAACCCAGGGATCTCTTGGGGCGGGGGGGTCTCAGAAGAACCTTTAAAGGGTTCTGTAAATCATCTCCAAAATGATCTTTTTTATTTTTTAATTTATTAAAAAATAATGCCTAAGTATGCTATTAAAATATCATTTTACTAAACCATTTGCCAGCATAGGATATGATTGTGCACAAAAGGCTGCAGTATCATTATTGTAGTTGCCAGTCAATGGCATATAAAACATTTTCCCATTGACAACCCCATAACTTGGACTTCCACTAGAGCCCAGATGTTGATTTCTAAAAAGTTTTCTACCAAAGGGAACCAGGACTTCTTGGAGAAATGAGCAATTTTAGGTCTGAAGCATGGAAAGTACATGAGGAGGCTAAGATATGTTTGCCCTAAAGCAAGAAAGTGATGAGTCTAATGGGAATGTTTTCAAAGGGCTCAGAAGCCAGAATGAAGAAGCTCCCATTGGTTAAACTTGGGACAAATTGAGCATCAGAAGGAATGACTATAAAATGATTGTAACACAATAAATAACTAAAAATATCAGTCCATAATGAGACTCAAAATTAAACAGAAAAAAGATGAGATCACTTGCCACTCTTGGGGGGTGACTATCGATAACAACTCTTCATTCTGAAAGGAGAGAGTTAGATAGTAACTCTGCCCTTACAGAAGGAAGGGAGGCTCATCTTCAGATGAGGGCAGAAAGCTCTTCTTTACAGATACAAGTAGATGCTACCTAGTAAAGAAAAAAATAGACCGTTTTAAAAAAAATCACAAAACTCCAATGAAATAACTAATTAATGCAGCAAAATTAATAGATATGAGAACCAATAGATAAAATGTTAATAGGACGTCTACTTTTGCTAAGGATCGAGTAACAGGAATAAGACAACTAAAGCAACTAAAACACCAGACAAAATATGAAAATATGATAAAAATGTCACTCAAGACATTGGACATCAACCAATGAAAGGCAGTGATCCCTAAGGGACTGAAAACAAGTGAGGGGAGTCCTCTGAATGGCCCAGCTCAGTGCTTGCAGTTATTTTCCAGGGTGCAGGGTGGGGAAAAGGAATCGAGGCAAAGCCTAGTGGCCTCCTTGAGTTGAATAGATGGAGCTGGAAGTCCAGGAAAACCCAGAGTACTAGAGTTTGCAGGGGAGAAAAGAAGTGAGCTGCACAAGAAAACTCTGGCGACCCAATGGGAATGTTCCTAAAGTTCCCAACTGAGTGTTGTTCATGCATCTGAGAAACCCACCTGAGATCAGGACAAAAACCATCTGAAAATATTAGAGGCAGCAGTGCCTGAAGTTCACACAGGGCCAGAAATAGTGCTTATGCTCACCAGGCAGAGAGAAAAAACTCATAATTCCCAGAGCATCAGGTACTTAGAAGGATCTTGCTTTAGCAGTAGGGAGAATTAACCCTAGAATAAATGCAGTTTATTGGTCCCGCCTAGCAAAGCTTACTGTAAGATCCAAAAGGTTCAAGCGGTTTATAAGCAACTTAGTCATGCTCTAGAAGATGAAGGCATTTATTTACAGGAATAAAAAAATAATCACATAGTATAATTCATAATATCTGGCATCCAATCAAAGATGCATGCAATGAGGAAAAATACAATCCCTGAAGAGGAGAAAAAGCAGTCAATTGAAAGTAACTCATATATGACACATGATAGAAAAAGAACATTAAAATCTTTATTATAACTGTATTGCATATGTTCAAGATACCTGAGCAAATTTGTAATAAAAAACAACAGTACACCAAACCAAAACAAATCTGGGCCCAGATGGTTTCATTGGTGAAATAACACCAATTTCACAGAGTTTTACAGAAGGTTAAAAGAGGTAATACTTTCCAATATATTCTATGAGGACAGCACTATTACTCTGATACCAAAACCAGACACAGACTATATACAAAAAAGAAAGAAGGATGGAAGAAACAGGGAAAGAAAGAAAGAAAGAAAGAAAGAAAGAAAGAAAGAAAGAAAGAAAGAAAGAAAGAAAGAAAGAAAGAAAGAAAGAAAGCAATATGCTCTGTGAACATCTATGCAAAAACTTGAAATAAAAGTTTAGCAAATTTAATCCAACAATATATAAAAAGGATATTACATCATGACCAAGTGAGGTTCATCCCAGGAATGCAAGGTTGGCTTAGCATTAGAAAATTGATGTTTCTAAAAAAGAATAAGCAACAAATTAGAAGGGGGACCATCTCAATCTGATAGAGAGGAGCTATGGGAAATCAACAACTGACATCATATTTAATGATAAATGACTTGAATACTCTGCTTCTACTTAATATACTGGAGGTTGTAGCCAATGCAATAGATAAGAAAAGAAATAAAAGGTATACAGATTAGGAAGGAAGACATAAAACTGTCTTTATTCTGAGATAACATGATAATTTGTATATATAATGCTAAAGAATCTACAAAAAAGCAGTTAGAACCAGTAAGTTAAGTAAGGTTGTAGGATCCCAGTTCAATATGCAAAAGTTAGCTGACTTTCTTACATACTAGAAACAACCAGAAATTAAAATTAAAAACAATACTATTTACAATAGTATTAAAAATATTAAATACTGAGGGATACACATGACAAAAATACATAAGACCTGTACACTGAAAACTACAAAACATTCCTGAGAGAAATTTAAAAACACCTAAATAAATGGGGAGGTATATTATGTTCATGAATCAGAAGACATTGTTATATATCAATTCTCCCCACATGATCCATAAGTTCAATGCTATCTCAGTTAAAATCCCAGTAGGCTTTTTTGGTAGAAATTGACAAGTTGATTCTAAAATTCATATGGAATAGTGAAGGACCTAGAATAGCAAGAGCAATTTTGAAATAAAAGAACAAAAGATCGTGACTTACACGATCTAACTTCAGCACTTAAAAGCTGCAGTAATCAAGAGTGTGGTATTGCTATCCAGATAGACAAATAGAGCAATAAACAGAATGTAAAGTCCAGAAATAGATCTATACATATAAGGTCAATTGATTTCCAACAAAGATCCAAAGGCAATTTAGTTGAGAAAGAATAATCTTTTTAACAAATGATGCCAGAACAATTTAATGTGCATATGCAAAAAAATCAGTTGTGATCCATACCTCGCACCAAATATAAAAACTAAACCAAAATAATCACAGATCTAAATGTAAAACCTAAAACCATACAATTTCTAAAAGAAGAAGAAGGAGGAGGAGGAGGAGAAGAAGGAGGAGAAGAAGAAAAACTTCATGAAATTGGGTTAGGCAAAGATTTCTCAGGTATAAAAACAAAAACATAATTGATATAATTAAAAACTGATAAATCAAAACATATAATCAAAATTAAGAACTTTTGCTTATTGAAAGGCACTTAAAAAAGTAAAAGTCACATACTAAGAGAAAACATTTGCAAGTCATATGTGTGATAATGCCTTTTTATAAACAGAATATATAAAGAACTCAAATCTCAAAAATAAGAAAAAATTTTTGAACAAAATATGGGCAAAAGATATGAAGACACTTTCCTAAGAACATATACAGATGACAAATAAGCACATAAAAAGATATTCAAGCCCAGCTGGCCTGGCTCAGTGGTTAAGTGTTGACCTATGAACCTGGAGGTCACAGTTTGATTCCAGTCAGGGCACAAGCCGGATTGTGGGCTCAGTCCCCAGTGTGGGGCATGCAAGAGGCAGCGATCAATGACTCTCTCTCATCACTGATGTTTCTGTCTCTCTCTCCCTATCCCTTCCTCTCTGAAGTCAATAAAAATATATATTAAAAAATAAATATATATTTTAAAACAATATTTAAAAAAATGAAACTTAACATCACTAGTTGTCAGGGAAATGCAAATTTAAACCATTAAGAGATATAACTACACACCAATTGGAACAGCAAAAAAAAAAAAAAAAATGATTGACCATACCAAGGGCTGACAAGGATGTGGAATAACTGGAACTCTCAGCACTACTGGTGGTGAGAATATAAAATGGTACAACCACTATGTACAGTAGTTTCGTGCTTTCTTAAAAAGTTAATCATATGCCTAGCAGTCAGGTATCTATCCAAGATATATGAAAGCACATGTCCATTCAAATACTTATGAATATTCTTAAAAGCTTTATTTGGTAATATCTCATACTGGAAAATATCCCAAATGTCCATCAACATGTGGATGCTTAAAGAAATGGTATAATATTCATACAATGGAATCTAATCAACACTAAAAAGGAGTAAACTATTGATATACATTTAATGGAGACATATTTCAGAATAATTATCTGAGTGAAAGAATCCAGACCAAAAAAAGTATATACTGTAGGATTCCATTTTTATAAAATTCTAGAAAATGCAAATTAATCTACAGTGACAGCGGATCTATGTTTGCCTTAATGATGGGGGAGGGGAAGGCAAGGGAAAATTTGGGTGGGGTAATGAATATGCTGATTACCTTATTGTATTGATGAGTTCACAGTTGTATACACATTTTAAAACTTGCCAAACATAGCCCTAGCCGGTTTGGCTCAGTGGATAGAGTGTTGGTCTGCGGACCAGAGGGTCTGGGATTTGATTCTGGTCATGGGTACTTACCTTGGTTACAGGCTCCTCCCCGGCCCAGGTCCTGGGCAACCAATCAATGTGTTTTTCTCACATCAATGTTTCTCTCTGTCTTTCCCTCTTTCTTCCACTCTCACTAAAAAGCAATGAAAAAAGATCTTCGGTGAGGAGCAACAAAAACAAACAAACAAACACTTGCCAAACATGTTAAACTACACTCTAAACATATACAGTTTATTATCTGCCAGTTATATGTCAATAAGTCTGTTTTTAAGAGTTGATAGGATGTTTTCATGCTATCAAGTATTACTGCACAGATTAATTGGTCATTGAAAAGGGAAAAATGAGTCTACAGACCAGATATCTGACAGCTGTCATGGTAACTTAACCAACATTACTAATAGTGGGACAAACTGGCATTAGATGCCTCCTGATGTAATTCAGTAAATTCACAGCATCTCCTATTTTTTACCGAAAGGCTTAACCTACATCTAATTAAATCTTTAGGCTTAAATTTAAGTTTGGAGAAAATACCAGGAATAGAGGGGAAAATATTAAGTAAGTTTTCATGAAATAATTAGACAAATTTAGAATGTGGGACATTCTACAGGGAAAGTTTCCTAGTCTTTTAAAAAGTTAAAACATGGGGCTGAACCGGTTTGGCTCAGTGGATGGAGCATCGGCCTGAGGACTGAAGGGTCCTGGGTTCAATTCCGGTCAAGGGCATGTACCTTGGCTGCGGGCACATCCCCAGTGGGGGGCGTGCAGGAGGCGGCTGATGGATGTTTCTCTCTCATCGATGTTTCTAACTCTCTAACCCTCTCCCTTCTTCTATGTAAAAAATCAATAAAATATATATATTAAAAAAAGGTAAAACATGGGGGAAAGTTGATGAAGAAGAACAAATGCCATGTGTGACTCTTTATTGAATTCTACTTTAAAAAATAAAAGAAACAAAAAATATTTTGAAGAAAATGAATGATAATTTGGTGAGAACTAAAACTTTATCAAATTTTGTATTTGCTCTGGCACAAAAATCTTCTCTCTTCAAGCTTATTTACCACATTCCTCAGTGAAAAGAAAATTGCCCACATATGATTGCAGAGATCTTGTGAAGCCATATGCCCTGGAAATGTAAAGCAGACTGTAGCTTAAAGGAGGGGAGGAAACGGAAGTGGTTCCTTAATGAAACGAGGCCACCATGCAGAATTACAGTCCCTTCTATCTTGAAAAAGACTGTATAGGGAATGTCAGCTATGCCTTTAGTATGACCTCCAGTGGAATCACTCTGGTTTTCCTCCTTTGTGTTGCACTGACACCATCAAAGAATCCCTGTTTGTTATCCCCTTTGGACATGCAAAGACCACTGATGATGCTAGAGTGGAATTTGCAAAGTAAAACTTCCAATGGAAAAACAATCTTAACACTCTCTGTAGAGATGAAGCTCTAGGGTGTTTGACTGAACAGCTATCCTTGCAGATTTGGAAAAGAAATCTGTGTGCTTCATGGCTTTCTGGCTAAGCAAACATTGATGGCAATGGAAGCTGCCAATCTTCCTGCGTTAAGTCTGCTGATCATCTCCATGAAAGACATCAGCTTCATCAGATTCAGGGCTTCAAATCACCACTTTTTCAAGGTGTGTTTTTGTTTTAAACAAGAAAGGACAATGTAAAATAATATACTTTTCCTATAGACAAAAAATTGCTGGCTTTCTAAAAGGCAGGTCTTGAACACTTGAATGACCTCCAGGGGAGAAAAATAGAGGGGAGAGACAGGAAATGTTGAGGGTAAAAGAACATGTACTTAGGCCAATTGGACATGGATGAATTTATTCATGGCTTGACTTATTGGTGGATACTTTTGATCAAATCCATGAGGTCATTCTTTCCATTCAAAGCCTCATGCACTGTTAGGAAAGCTGCCGAGCCTCTCTTCTACCCAAACTGCTGCTCTGGGAAAGGAGATAGAAGGAGGCAATCGAATTAACTTCAATGCTAGAAAAAATGTTTCTTTAGGCTGAAGTAGAGAGCAATTTTTAAAAAAAGTTTCCTGTAGGCAAGACTCTAAACACCTGGAACCCTGCAGAATTCTTTTGATGGCTATTTCTGCTCCAGTGATCTTGAAATAAAATGTGTTCATGATCCTTAACTCGCTGACATCAAGCATACAGACTCTGCCAAAAATGACCTCAGAACAGAATGGATGCTACATAGATTAACCCTAAAGAGCCCTGGAAAAAGCTGGTGCTCCTGGACACAAGCCTGCCCTTGTATCGCAAAGTGTGCGAGGGAAGCTCAGATTCCATTACCACGTTTGTCAACTATGTTTGTGAACAAGCGTTTTTCATCACTTGTCGGCCAAATCAAAAGACAGAATCCACTGACCGTCAAAGATGACATTTGCATTTTACCAAACAGCACTTCACAAGTTCAGCCTCTCATTCATGCTGAACAACACCAGCTTTGCTGTTAAATTTACTTCTGAGCCAATTAAAGTGTATCTTTTATTTGTCTGCATAGAAAATGCCACATTTGCAGCAATTTCCCATATTTTTCAAGAAATTGATTTCTGCTTGAAAAATGGGAGTGCAATATAAGCATAAAGATTGTTTTTTACGTCTTGTGTTAGTATAAAAAATGAATTTCCTTTGTTGCAAATGGTGTAAAACACTGTGGATCTACATTTATGTGCATGTGCAGGGCATGGGCGCCATCTTGTATTACCAATTGTTAAACTTCCTTACAATGCTACTATGATAAAATGGCATTTCTATACATTAACTTAAAACATTTTATATTTTAGTGTCTAGGGGTAAATATTGGAAGAATTTAATAACAGTATATTCATAGTCAATAAGCTATCATAATATCTTATTTATCCCAATATAGAACACTCCACACCATGACTTATAATAGAGATGTCATAGAACAATTCAATAAAATAGAGATGACAGGAAGAAATTCAAATATATATGATGGGTTCATATATAGCCAAATTGGCATTTCAATTCAGGGCAATGCATGATTCATTGAATAAATGGTGTTGGCATAATTTATTCTCCACCTTAAATAAACCCCTAAACAATAAAATGTCATACTTACTTTTACAAATTACTTGGGAAAAGCAAATGGAAGATTAGAGCCAAATGAACTGCATCATGTGATGGGCCAAATGTTATTTCCCCTAATATACAAATTTCTCGTATTAATTCATAAGAAAAAGAAAACAACCCATTAAAAATGGGCAAAGAGCCTGGCCGGCATGGCTCCGTGGCTGAGCATCGATCTATGAACTAGTAGGTCACGATTCAATTCCTGATCAGGGCACATGTTGGGGTTGTAGGCTTGATCCCCAATAGGGGGCTTGCTGATCAATGATTCTCTCTCATCATTGATGTTTCTATCGCTCTCTCTTCCTCTCTGAAATCAATCAAAGTATATTTTAAAAAGAAGTTGTAGTATATATCAATGGAATGTTATTCAGCTATTAAAAAAAAAAAAAAAAGGAGCCCTAGCCCATTTGGCTCAGTGGATAGAGAGTCGGCCTGTGGACCAGCCTGTGGTCCCAGGTTTGATTCTGATCAAGGGCACGAACCTCGGTTGCAGGCTCCTCCCCTGCCCGGATCCTGGTCAGGGGTCCTGCTGGAGGCAACCAATCGATGTGTTTCTCTCACATCAACATTTCTCTCTGTCTTTCCTTCTCTAAAAATCTACTCTCTCCAAAAATCAATGCAAAAATATCCTCGGGTGAGGATTAAAACAAACAAACAAACCAACGAGAAAATCCAACCATTTGTGACAACATGAATGTTGACAGCATTATGCTAAGTTAAATCAGACTTGTAGTTACCAGAGGCAGAGGGCGAGGTAGGGGAAACTGGAAGAAGATGCCTAAAAGGTACAAATTTCCAGTTATAAGAGAAATAGGTCCTGGGGTATAATGTACAACATGACGAGGATAGCTAACCCTGCTATGTGATATGTAGGAAAGTTGAGTAAATCCTAAGAAAAATTTCCCCCTATTTTTCTTTTTGTTGGATCTGTATGAGAAGATAAATATTAGCTGAGCTTATTGTGGTAATCATTTCACAATATATGTAAATGAATCCATCATGCTGTATGCCTTAAAGGTATATGGTGGTGAATATCAAGTATTTCTCAATAAAACTGGAAAGAACATACACAATATATATTAAATTTAAGATTTATTGGGACAACAGGTATCTTATTGTACAAAACAAATCTTACACAACAAATTCATATTGGTTTGTAATTGATAAATACAGCATAAGTAATTAAAAAATAAAACAGACTTAGAAAGACTTAGAAAGTTACTTTTAGTATTTTTTAGTACATATCACTTAAGTGTAAATATCTAAATTTCCTGTGAATTAAAAAGATTTATGGTGAGTAAATAACTAAGCAAATTTAAACAACTCAAATATAGATAATAGAAAGATACCCCTACATTCTAATGAAAATTTACTCTAAATTATTCAAAGAATGGGCATTAAAATTATTTAGAAAGAACTTAAATTTCAACTTAGAAATGATCAAGTTAATGTACTACCACCGTATAATGAAATATTTGTGTTATGATTAAAATTATATTTATGAAGATTTTATAAACACTTGAAAAATGCTAGATATATTATCTTTTAAGAGTAGTATACAAAATTCTATTTGCTTATAATCACAACCAAAGAACATGACAGCAACTATAACACAACTTTTGTACAGAAAAAAGGCCAAAAGGCAATAGAATAAACTGTCAAAAACCAGTTGTCTTTAGGAGCTGTGTGATATGGATTTTTTTTCCTTTTTTTCTATTTTATCTTTTTTCCAACTATTCCGAAATAATTACTCTATAGTACTTTATTACTATAAATGTATTAGAGTTTTATTTAAGTATATTTAGGACTTTACTTGGGGATATTATTATTAAGGGATGAACACAGTGCTACACTATTATTTATAAGAAAATACTATATAATATATATAAAAACAATAACTTAATTTATATATTCTTACATGTAGCATGTTTTATACCTAAATAGTAATTATTATTTAGCAAATTATTACTGCTTGTTAGTATTACTAGAACATATATTAATACTACTAAAGACTAATAATTATATAAGGATAAATAATTATATATTGTATTGCATAAATACAATATTTGCATAGTACATATTTGCATTTACAAATTTGCATAGTAAAATTTTGAATTATCATATAATAAAGTTCTACATGTATAAATAATGACTTTGTTAATAATACTTATTATTATATATAGTACTTTACCCCTTAATAATAATGGCTATTTAGTAAATAATAGTAACTATTGAATGATACATAAAGAGCTAAATATTGTAAGGCAATAAATAATATTTGGACAGTTAATCATACATTGTAAATTTATAAAAATTTATTTCCTAGAGTTCAATGCTGAAACCTCATAGAGAATTTGATTCAACTCTTAAATATGATGCTTCATTAATAGTGTGGAATTTTGGCCCCTATTAACTGAGCTCACATTCCTGTGCATTAGCTTACAGCAGTTACTGTTTACAGTGTCTAGGACTTTTGAAAAAGTCATATTAATAGTAAATAAGGAAGCATGATTATGTTAATCCAGTATGGGACACTCTACCATGGCATGTCATAGTAGAAAGGTCAAATAATACCACGCAACTGATATCATACAGAAAGAAAACCAAGGGAAAAACAGGAGTATTGTCTCATGCAATCTTACTGGACCATCATTTGGCATCTGAGAGCCTTTGTCCTAAAAGCATAAACAGATATCATGTCGCTAAATCATCATATTATTTAGAGAAATAGTCACATGCCAATAAAGAATATTCCTGCCCAGCTGGCATGGCTCAGTGGTTGAGCATCAATCTATGAACCAGGAGGTTACGGTTTGATTCCTGGTCAGGGCACATGCCCAGGTTATGGGCTCAATCCTCAGTGTGGGGCATGCAAGAAGCAGCCAATCAATGATTCTCTTTCATTATTAATGTTTCTCTCTCTCTCTCTCTCTCTCCCTCTCCCCCTTGGTTTCTGAAATCAATAAAAATATATTAAACAAAAAAGAACATTTCTACTTCTGACTCCTCCCTTCTGTACATAGTTGAATGTTGCTGCTGTGGTCACCATGTCCATTTGTCAACCAGCAAACTTTTTTTTTTTAATCCTCATCTGAGGATATTTTTTCTATTGCTTTTTAGAGAAAGTGGAAGGAAGAGGGAGAAACTGAAACACCGATGTGAGAGAGACACATCAGTTAGTTGCCTCCCATATGCCCCCGAACAGAATCAGAAGCCTGCAACCGAGGTATGTGCCCTTGACCAGAATCAAACCAGGGACCCTTCAGTCCACAGGCTGACACTCTATCCACTGAGCCAAACCAGCTAGGGCTAGGCTCAACCAGCAAACTTGGTGGCAATAAAGTATGGGTGAGCTAAAGATGCCAAGGATCAGTACCTCCTTCAAAAGTCCGCTTATTATTATTTTTGTTGATCCTCTAACTCACTGGAAAAAGAGACATTAATATTAGTATAATGTCTTATTCTCACCAGCCTCCCAAGAGAGGTTTTTACCTGAATCAACAGACAACCCAGTCAAGTCATCAGATCCAAAGGAAACAAAAATTTTTTGGCATCTACTATGTAACAGGCTTTTTGAGTTTTAAGGCATATAACACTAGGGTAGGTAAAATGGGGTGGGAAATGAAATAATTTAGGGCACCAGGGAAATCTCCTAGAACCTACGGTACAAGTACATGGCTAGGAACACACAGTCCTAAGCCAAGACCTCGTTCCCATGTCTCAGGCCCTGCTCACTGCATCCGGCTGTGCCTCAACGTTTCTCACTGGTATTGGCTCTCACTATAACTCAGGCCCTCTCCTCCCAGCTTTGCTTCCTCATCTCCAAATTCAGCTGTCTCAGCCTTAACCTAAATGACCTTTCAGCCTCTCACTGATTAAAATTTCCCTCTGGGTCTCTTAGTTCAAATTCTAGAAAGAGAATGTGATCATTGATTCCATGAATGAGTCTATGCATGAATAAATTGATCAATAAATGAATATGTTCAGCATAATTCTCCTTTGAGTTAGAACATTGATTGAAGATTAAAAAAAACAACAACATTGAAGTCTCCTATTTCCCCAAAACGTCCATAGATAATTTGCAGAGTGAACTTAGGGTAGCATATTGTGTCATCTATTCCATCATGATGTTGTACTATGTAATATTTGTATGTAATATTTTGTTAGGCAATGTTTAATTATGTAATATTTGGAAGGCTCTATTTAAAGTCCTTTGTACTTACACTCCCAAACTATATCTATTAAATTAGTGTCATTTTGAAATAAAGTCCATTAAAGTGTTAATTAAACTGAAATATTCTGTATTATAGGTCAGGCACTCGTTAAGTACCTCATTGTTTCATTTAATCCTAACAACACCTAAAGAATAGGTACTATTGTTAGACTGGCATGAAGGAATTTAGGCACACCTAGTTTAGAAGTCAGTTGCACAATGTCACAGTGGAGGGAGAATTCCTGCAGGGTTTCTCTGACTACAGTTCATGTGGTTAGCCATTGCCCTACATAGGCTACTTTGTACTCCTCAGTGAAATAAGATTTTTAAGTCCTGTGTTATATAAATGTAGTTAATACAAACATTTGCTAAAGTTTTAGCAATCAGTCAAATATTGTGACTAGTAACTTGAAAATATAGTAGACTTGGCAAAGTGGGGAAATGTTATCTTTAACGTTTCTTGTAAGCACTTAAAAATTTTTGGCAATTGATGCAGAACTCTGCATTTTGCAAGAAGATGTTCATATCAGCCCCAATACTGTTATCAGTTATGTTGTTAGCAGGTCAGAGTTGAACTTATGATCTTTATTCATAGCGAGAGTAACCTATAGAATTTTTCCTGACTTGCAAAGCTTTAAGGAGTATTTCTCAATTCCAACTCAAATAGCCTTATCATTTAAAAATTATTAGCCACTACTCTAAAATATACATAAATTCACATGATTTAAAAAGCAAATCCAATGTATAATTTTTATGTGTATTTTCCTTTGGATTGTTTGTGATTATTACATATTTTGATGCTTTGAGCATATTACTTTGCTGTTATCACCAATAAACTACTGTATCACTGCATATCCATTTCTACTTTACTGTAAAAATATGATTCCGTTGGCCTTATGACATAAGGTCATAGTAGTTGTCCTTTAGTTCATCCTCTTGTCTCCATATAAAGTTTTAACCATTTCCATCTAAAGATTGCCTTTCTAGTCTTCTAAATCCCCAATAAAGAAAGACCTGTCTACATTATCTATGGCCTCAATTCTCTATTTCCCATTGGGTATGAATGTTGGTCTGAAACTGTATTGCATCATTTGTAATTCCATACTGCATTTCTTGAGTGAGTTGAGCTCTAACTTGACCTTGATGCCTAGAACATTTCTCTTTGAGAAGTTCAAGGTTCATGAAAGTGAAACCACAGAGAGGGGAATATTTACAGCACATTACATGGCTCCAGAGTCATGATTCATAAAAGAGTAAAGACTGTTTCTCCTATTCTAACCCACAGAATCAACCAATCTATAGACAAAGCACAGAAGGCTGCATTATGATCACAAAACAGAATATAAATTTATCAACTTAACCATATAAACATTGAAGAACAGCTAAAAGAGGTCAGGAAGTAAGGGAAAGAGGAGATGTGGATGAGAGGGTATAATGTTAATATCCTCATCATTTAAGATGTGCAATCAAGCCTGGCCGACATAGCTCAGTGGTTGAGCATCAACCTGTGAGCGAGGAAGTCACAGTTTGATTCCCGTTCAGGGGACATGC
The DNA here is from genome assembly GCF_028538775.1 of Myotis yumanensis. Lineage (NCBI taxonomy): Eukaryota > Metazoa > Chordata > Mammalia > Chiroptera > Vespertilionidae > Myotis > Myotis yumanensis. Next base: position 24,655,388 of record NW_027223759.1, on the reverse strand, counting down.
CTGGGTTGTGGGCTCAATTCCCAGTGTGGAATTGAGGCAGCCAATCAATGATTCTCTCTCATTATTGATGTTTCTATCTCTCTCTCTCCCTTCCTCTCTGAAATCAATAAAAATATTTTTTAGATGTGCAATCAAGAGAGACTCCTAAATGCCAATAGCATAAGTAATAGTTTTTAGTATGTACTATTTATAGTTATAAAGAAACTAAAAATAGTAATACAAATTGGGGCAATGGGGGAGCTGAATCCTCACCTATGACAGCAAAAAAATCAATATATAATATTCAAAATTGACAGATGAAAAAATGATGATGTAAGTATAGAATTTAAAGTTGCATTAGGTAACCACTGACAGAGCTTACAACATACTTGATTACCATTGGCTGCTTCTGGTTAGACAGGTTAAAAGTAAAGAGCAATGATGTAGGGACTGGTCCTTCCTCATTGTAAGTTTTTCTGAACTGTTTAAATTTTTTAATTCTATGCTTTATTACTTGGATTTAAAAGGTACCAAAAATTTAAAAGAGTAAATTATGCTATTTTATTCCACTTACAGAAAATAATTTAAGAGAGACACTAATAACTCCAGGTCTCTATTAATTGGCTATTCTCATGGTGGCAACAAAATAAAACTGAGGTTCAAAAATTATCATGCAAAAAATTATCATGCAGATGTATTGTGAGATAATGATACACCTTTATTAATGAAAAACTATACTGAGTTTCAAAAGTGTCAGTGTTGAGTGTAATCTTATTTCAACTTTTAGAATTTGATTGAGAACATATGATGAGGACAATGACTCCTTACTACTCAAATATTTGATTAAACTAGAATTTTTTTTCTGCATAATTTCTTGTGAATTTATATTATCCTCAAAATTTGGCAAAGTTGAAGAATAGGTTCTACCTTGATTCTTCAGAAAAGCTACTAAAAGAACCGAGAGGGAAAATCTGCACTCTAAAAATGTTTTATATAAGAACTACAAATTTAGAATGAGTTATTTTTTATTGTTGTGCATATAAAGTTTAGATTTTTTAAAAATATATTTTTATTGATTTCTGAGAGAAAGCGAGAGGGATAGAAACATCAATGATGAGAGAGAATCATTCATTGGCTGCCTCCTGCACCTCCTGGGGATCGAGCCCACAACCTGAGCTCTTAACCAGAATCAAACCTGCTAGGGCTAAAGTTTAGACTTTTAAATGTGATATCCTTTGCTTATTGTTTTAGGAAAAGAGAAAGAATCCAGAAAGGCTTATGTCTTTTTAACAATTATAAATTAGTTTGCATGTTTAATGTCTCTCTTACTTCTAATAGGCCTATTATAATATAACCTAATGATACTTCTCCCAGGTTGGGTTCTCCAGAAGCAATGCTGAAGCATATTTGGAATGTGAGATGGTATCAATGCTTGTAAAAGCAGGTGGGAAGAACTAGGTAGATGAACTGCAATGCAGGCCCCATAACGCCCCTGGCAGGTAAGGGATCTGGGGCAAGCACTGTCTAATAAAGTTGTCCCTCATTGGACCGAAATGGCTGGGACTTAATACCACCTCTGGATGCAGGCTGCCCGGGACTCTTTGCAGCCCAGGCAGACCCTGAAGCCTCCGTCAGCTGGAAGCTGTGTTCTGATCAACCTCCCCACAGTCAGGAACCTCCTTAAAGGGGATCTGGGTGGCATATTTCTGTGTCTACCTCACCACTAATTTATGCTAATTAAATGTAACAAACGCATTCATCTCATTGTAGAGAAACACGTATGGTAAATTGAGTACATGGGTAGCTGTGCTGTGCCCCACAGTGTCTGTGGGAAATGGGTTTGCGGGTTGCTTCAGTCATCCCTGCTTCTGCTCAAATATTAGTTCAGGATCCACAGCTCCACGCACTTGCAAACGTCCTCTTGCCAACTTCCGCTGACTCTGCCTCCGTTGCCTTTAATCTTGACTCCACCTCTCTACTTAGCCCCATCTAATTCACAACCTGACTTTTGACTATTAAGACACCACTTTCAGGAACCTCACCAAAATAGCGGATCACCAGGCAGGTTCCACAGCCACCACCATCCCCACCCCCATGACTCTAACTGTCGGGAGCAGAGCATGACATGCATGACACCAGAGGCTGGGCAAATCAGAATTCAGCAAAGACAAAGCAATTCCACCCTCAGCTGGAAGTGGCTCCGGAGGCCACTGGGCCAGTCACCCATTTGTCAGTTGTTTCTGCCTGTTACTCTGATTTTCGGTTGGGGGACCACCACCCCCTTTCTTGGGTCACATGTGTCAGGGAGGCTCACCCAACCCCTGTGAGTCTGTGGTGGGTGGTGCTGTGCCCTAGGTCTGGCCAATCAGCCAATCTGGGTGCCATGATTGGATCAGAAATGGACACCTGAACCAGCCAGGGCAATAAAGCTCTATTCCAAGACTTCTGTCAGAAGTTATTAAAAGTTATTTCTCCACAAAAATGCTCTGTGTATGGCTATTTTAAACCTCTATTCAGCCATGCTTGAAATGGACATCTGAACCACAAGAGCCAATAAGCATTTTTCTCTGCCTAAACTCAAATGAGTCTAATATAAATCCTCTCACAACCTAAGTGCTGGTCCAGTTGATTTGATGGGGAAGTCCACTGCTCCTGCTTTCACCAAATCAAAAGCCTCTTTGTAAGTTCACCCTTTATTCCACCCTTGGAGCTGTAGTGGGCATAGGCCTTCATGCAAGTATTTTGTCTACATCAGTGGTTCCCTAACTTGGCAGCATATCAGAATCTACTAGGAAACTTGAAAACTGGAGATTCCTGAACCTCTCCCTGGATCTACAGAATTAGAATTTTGGGGTTTGTGGCCAAGGAATGTGTATTTTTTAACCAACTGCCAGATTTCAAAGCCACGAATCCACCATAATGTGAAATAATTGTTCTATTAAATTGAATACATTGGCTAGCTGGAATACAGTCACGTACATGTCTCCTATGTGTTTGCATTATACCTTCTGCAGATCCGGTCCTTAAGTTCAAGAAGTAAACATACATTCTTCCTAAAGGAGCAGCAGCAGCTCTGGTGGAAAACAATTCAGGTAGAAGAAAACTGAGAAGTGGATTTACCACGAGAGTAATAGAGTTAGTTTTAAGGCTCCTCATTTAATTTTGTAAGTGTGTCTATGACCATATCTTCCTGGAAACTTTATAAGAGTACAACATTTCAACCACAAATAGTTGAGACCACTGTCTCTTTCCATTTCCACTTCTTCTCAGTCATATTTCCCCTTGTATTGGGTGGCATGGGAGCAACCATGGGCATCTTTGGACCATGATAAAGGAAGTTGATGGGGTTATATACAGTTCTGGTTTAACGGGATTACTTATGTGTTCACAGACTCTTCTTTGTATAGTTTAGTTACTACCAGCTGCTCCAGGGCAAGAACAATTTTTAGAGATGCCCCTACCACTCTCTATTTCAATGCACTCCACCTTGTGGAATGAAGGAACAGGTCCTGACATGACCCTTGGAATATGCCACAACATTAGGGGCACTGAAGACAAGGTGGTCAGTGAGTGAGGTCAATTCAAATAGTATTTAAGATAGTTCCTGCAACACACCAACCTCTGAAATGTCTTGAAATCTCAGGGCTCATATGTAAAATACACTTGAGATAAGTTTTCCTGAAATTGATAGCAATCCTAAAATTGTCCAAGCCAATACCAAGGACAACTTGTGAAGACAAAATAAACCTTTCCACATTATCAATAATAAGAAAAAGTCATTAAACACTCTTTGACCCACCACACTCCTTCTATTCTCTTAGTAGAAAGTAGGACAAAGTTATTCTTGCAAGAATAGGCAATCAAATGTATACAGATAATTATTTTATTGAGTGGCATATTGGTTAGCTAATTATAAAAAATCTGTTATTTTCTAGGTTTTGAGATCTTTCCAGAGTTTGTCAGCTTTAAATGTTTTGTTGTTATAGTGATGATTTATATTATAACTCTAAATAAATATTTAATTTCTTATATAAAATTTAAATTATTTTTCTTCTTTTTAAGAGGAAAGCAGTGTAAACTTCAGGCCTCTAGATTTCCCCTGGTTTGGAGTACCTCATCCCTGCATGGTGGTAGATGTGCTCAAACCTCATGGGTCTGCCTTTCCCAGCTACCTCGGTCTCCTGAAAATCAAATCTGCTTATTATAAGTCATAGAATGCACTGTTGATGGATCTAATGACTCAGTAGGAATGAGCCAGTAATGACTCTGAAGGAATCTGTGTGGCCAGGCAGATAAATAATACATCGTTTAAAGTTTTCTGAATTCTTACAGGGTTTTGGAAGAACATTCTTTAAAAGGAATTAGGAAGGAGAACATATTGTGGCCAGGGAGAAAAATATGTAAACAATCAGTTACGATTAAGCATGCTAGATGAAAGGTGATTTATCTCTTATTTCCCTCTATTGTAAATACTACAAAATCATCAGCACGTGAAGAGGCAATTAAGCAGATAGCATCTAACAGAGCCAGCCTGGGTTGGCTCAGTATAACTTCAGAATCCATTTGTTCCTTCTCGGCAAGGGCATTGCTGCAAATCGGTTTCATGTAGATGATGCAAATAGCATATGGAAGAAATTGCCCATTTTCTTTATTAAAAACACACCCAGGTTTCCATGTATGCCGAATCTCACTCCTAGCTTTTGCCCCTAATAGGCATTATGGGAGAAATCAATTCCTATGTCGACAGGCATTATGGGAGAAATCAATTCCTATGTGCTCCCTTGACCTATGCATCCTATTTCCTATACCACTTTGAACCATCTCAGTATTTACAATGCAACATTTAAATGCTGTTCATTTAAATTCTCTGCTCCAAGTGTCTTTAGTCATATATTGGTTTACTAAAAAATAGGTTTCAAAATAGGTTTACTAAAATATGGCTGTTAAAGTTTGGTAAATACTGGTTTATACAACATCAAACTGGTTTCTTTACACGTTTGTGGCAAGACTTCAGGGAGCTTTTAATAATGAATCTCGGAGTGCAGAGTATAGAATGTAGTTTGCAATGGTTTCCAAATTATTTGATCACAAAACCCTTTTTTCAGGAACTAATATTCCAGGGACCATAACTTTTGATAAATGCTACTTTGGACTAAAATAAAATTAAATAATAGAATGTAAATACTTTATACATAAAATGCTTTATATATAAAAACAAAAGAAATTTGTTTGCATTATACCTTCTGCAGATCCGGTCCTTAAGCCCACTGCACTCAAAAGAATCAATTGGTTCTCTCATTCCTTTCTCCGAGGAACCATTTAAACTATCTGTATAAATCTGATAAAAAACAAACTAAGACAAATGTATTTACTTGCATAATTTTCTGCTATTTTATATTACAAAGAGGTTATAAAAAGGTATACAGACTTCTAGCTATCAAGCTTCTGTCTGCTGCCTTAGTAGCTTTCACTACCATATTTCATATTATTTTATTTTTAAATATATTGATTGAGTGATTGTTTGATTGCTTTCAGAGAGTAAGGGAGAGAGAGATGGAAACATCACTGATGAGAGAGAATCACTAATTGGCTACCTCCTGCATGCCCCACAATGGGGATCAAGCTCGCAACCCTAGCATGTGCCCTGATCAGGAATCAAACCGTGACCTCCTGGGTTCATAGGTCAATGCTCAACCACTAAGCCATGCCAGCTGGGCACTACCATATTTTAGATTCTCCACTGCATTTATTAAAGGACAGTGACTAATCAATGCAATCCCTATCAAAATCCCAATGGCAAATCTTTGAAGAAATAGAAAAATTCATTCTAAAACTCATATGGTATCTTAAGGACCCTGAATAGCAAAATACAATTTTGGAAAAGAACAAAATTGGAGGACACACTTCCTGATTTCAAAACATATTACAAAGATACAGTAACCAAACAGTGTGGTTAGTGGCATAAAGATAGACAGTTGGATCAATGGAATAGAATACAGAGCCCAGAAATAAATCCTCACATATATGATCAAATGATCTTCAACAAGGGTACCAAGACTACTTGATGGGGAAAGGACAGTCATTTCAATAAATGGTGCTGGGAAAACTGGATATGTACAATAGGGTAAAGTTAGACTCTTGTCTTACATCATATGTAAAAATTAAATCAAAATGATTAAAGCCTTGGACATGGGACCTACAACTACAAAACTCACAGAAGAAAACAAAGGAGGAAAGCTTCATGATGTTGGACGTGGCAATGATTTTTTTACTATGACAACAAAATTACAGGTTACCAAAGAAAAATAGACAAATGGGACTGCATCCAACTTAAAAACCTTTGTGCATCAAAGGACACAATCAAATGAGTGAAAGGCAACCTATAGAATGGGAGAAAATATTTGCAAATCATATACCTGAAAAGGGATTAATATCAGAATAGGTAAAGAATTCCCACAACCCAACAACAAAAATCAAATAACCCAATTAAAAATTAGGCAAAGTACTTGAATAGACATTTCTCCAAAGATGATACACAAATGGCGAACAAGCATATGGAAAGATGCTCGATATCACTAATCAGCAGAGAAAGGCAAATCAAACCACAATCAGATATCACTTCACTGCCATTAGGATGATTATTATCAAAAAACAAACAAACAAACAAAAACAGAAAATAAGTGTTGGTGAAGCTGTGGAGAAATTGGAACCCTTGCCCATTGTTGGTAGGATTGTGAAATAATGCAACCAGGATGGTATACAGATTAAAAATAGAACCACCATAGGATCCAGTAATCCCACTTATGTGTATATATGCCCAAAAGAATTAAAATCAGGGTTTTGAAGAGGTGTTTGCACACCCATGTTCACAGTAGCAGTATTTACAATATCCCTATGGCCCTGGGTAAGCAATTTGGACCTGGGTGTTCTATGTCAGCACCCTCATCATAAAATGGGAGTAGAAAACAAAGGGATGGCAAGAGTTTGTGATGCTCTTACTTAACTCCCATCTGGTTTAAATTTGGTTCTGTTTAGACCTGGTATGTAGACACCTGCTAGGCATGGTAATTGCCAGCTGACACAAACACCAACCATGGTACCAATCAATCTGCCCACTGATATCAGATCTGAGGCATTCAATACTTCATAGGTTTGCATAAGTAATGACAAATACATAGGATTACCAATACACAGGATTACCAACCACTGGGGCCTCCAGCTTTTCTCTCTCTTTTTAAAAAATATATTTTATTGATTTTTTTACAGAGAGGAAGGGAGAGGGATAGAGTTAGAAACATCAATGAGAGAGAAACATCAATCAGCTGCCTCCTGCACACCCCCTACTGGGAATGTGCCCACAACCAAGGTACATGCCCTTGACCGGAATCAAACCTGGGACCCTTCAGTCTGCAGGCTGTCGCTCTATCCACTGAGCTAAACCAGTTAGGGCCAGCTTTTCTCTTTTGGTAGGCACCTCTAATAATTATGCTTGGCCTGGCCAGTGTGGCTCAGTTGGTTGGGCACTATCCCATGCACTGAAAGGCTGCCGGTTTGATGCCTGGAACAGGGCACATGCCCAGGTTGCAGGCTTGATCCCAGAACGGGGTGTGCAGATTATGTATCTTTCTACTCAAAACCCTTCAATGCCTTCTCATCTTACTCTAATAAAAAATAAAAATTATCAAAAAGATCTCAAAGTCCCTATATGATCATCCCTGCTATGACACCCTTTATGGCTTCATATCCTATCCCCTCCCCTTCTTCAATCTGCTCCTGTTGTTGGCATCCTTGCTGTTCTTTTTAAAAATTTTTTTTATTTATTAAGTTATTACATATGTGTCCTTATCCCCACATTACCCCCCATCCCCCCCACTCATGCCCTCACCCCCCTGTTGTCTGTGTTCATTGGTTAGGCCTATATGCTTGCATATAAGTCCTTTTGTTGATCTCTCCCCCTTACCCCCACCCTCCCCTACCTTCCCTCTGAGGTTTGACGGTCTGATCGATGCTTCTCTGTCTCTGGATCTGTTTTTGTTCATCAGTTTATGTTGTTCATTATATTCCATAAATGAGTGAGATTATGTGCTATTTGTCTCTCTCTAACTGGCTTATTTCACTTAGCATAATGCTCCCCAGTTCCATTCATGCCATTGCAAATGGTTAGAACTCCTTTTTTACAGCAGCGTAGTATTCCATTGTGTAGATGTACCACCATTTTTTAATCCACTCATCTACTGATGGGCACTTAGGCTGTTTCCAAATCTTAGCTATTGTAAATTGTGCTGCTATGAACATAGGGGTGCATATGTCCCTTCTAATTGGTATTTCTAGTTTCTTGGGATATATTCCTAGAAGTGGGATCACTGGGTCAAATGGGAGTTCCATTTTTAGTTTTTTGAGGAAACTCCATACTGTCTTCCATAGTGGCTGCACCAGTCTGCATTCCCACCAGCAGTGCACAAGTGTTCCCTTTTCTCTGCATCCTCTCCAGCACTTGTTGTTTGTTGATTTGTTGATGATAGCCATTCTGACAGGTGTGAGATGGTACCTCATTGTTGTTTTGATTTGCATCTCTCGGATGATTAGTGATTTTGAACATGTTTTCATATGTCTTTTGGCGTTTCTTCTGTCTTCTTTCGAAAAGTATCTATTTAGGTCTGTTGCCCATTTTTTGATTGGGTTGTTTATCTTCCTTTAGTTAAGTTATATGAGTTCCCTATAAATGTCCTTACTGTTCTCGAAACACATGAAACATATTCACACCTCAGGACATTTGCATATGCTGTTCACTTTGCTTTGGGTACTGCTCCCTTGGAGAACCACAGGGATCTGTCCCTTACTTATTTAAGGTACTTGCTCAAATGTCACTTTATTAGATGGGCCTTCCTGGACACCTTATTTAACACATTGTGGATGGACCACAAGAATTCTTGCTTCATATTACAGTGTTTTACAAAGTATCATACTTTAAGAAGATATTAGCTTGTAAGAACCTGTAATAAATAACTTCAAAATGCAATGGGTATTTAATTTTAAAGTGTGCCTTTAACATTTATGTAAAACATTTTTTGTACTCGTTCAATAGAAACTTATCTGGCCACTGGATAAAGCTAGCAATAAAACTACTGGTCCACACTGTGTTAAGATAGCAAACTACCCTTTCCATACCCAAAGACTTCCTGTTCTTCTAGTCTACTATATTTTTTTATAGCACCTTCCATTTGTTATCATCTATATATATAAAAGCCCAGCGACCGAACAACAGAACAACCAGAACAACCAGTTGACCAGTTGCTATGATGCGCACTGACCACCAGGGGGCAATGCTCAACACAGGAGCTGCCCCCTGGTGGTCAGTGTGCTACCACAGTGGGAGCACCACTCAGCTGACTGGGATGAGCAGCGGGAGCAGCCGCTAGCGGGCCCAGGGTGAGGCTGAGTCTCTGCACCTATCAAATACCTGAGACAATCTAGACCAGGGGTGGGCAAACTTTTTGACTCAATGGCCATAATGGGTTCTTAAACTGGACCGGAGGGCCGGAACAAAAGCATGGATGGAGTGTTTGTGTGAACTAATATAAATTCAAAGTAAACATCATTACATAAAAGGGTACAGTCTTTTTTTTTTTTTAGTTTTATTCATTTCAAACGGGCAGGATCCGGCCCGCAGGCCGTAGTTTGCCCACGGCTGATCTAGACTCTGGCCTGACCCCACCAGCTGATGCAGGCCCTCTAAGGTGTGTTCTAGAAAGAGCACAGGGAGCTGGAAAAGGCAGATGGCAAGAGGGGATGTGACTGTGGACCCCCTGGGGAGGTTGTCCTGATGGCTGAGGATCTTGGGGCACAGCTGCCCTGAACATCGCTGATGGTGTCACCGACCTGGCATCACACATCAAGGACATGCACCAAGTGGCTTTGGGGTGTAAAGCTCTCCGCCAGGTTCCTCCAGGACACAGAACATGCCTTTACCCAAGCTATTACCCTGAAATATCAGCTCAGACTAATTTCCTCATTCAGCAGCTGCTAGAGGGTATGTCCATAGCCACTCGGCTGACTGGGATGAGTGGTGCTCCCACAGCCAGGCCAATCCCCGCAGGCCACACCCCCAACCAGTGCATGAATCTGTGCATGGGCCTCTAGTATTATATATTCATTTATTTGTTTATTGTATGCTTCAAACAAAAATGCACATATGCTAGGACAGTGGTCGGCAAACTGCGGCCCGGCAAACTGTGGCTCGCAAGTCACATGCGGCTCTTTGGCCCCTTGAGTGTGGCTCTTCCACAAAATACCTACTTCTGTGCATGGGCCACGAAGTTTCAATCGCACTGTACGTGCACGCCCGCACGTGGTATTTTGTGGTATTTTGTGGAAGAGCCACACTCAAGGGACCAAAGAGCCACATGTGGCTTGCGAGCCGTAGTTTGCCGACCACGGTTCTAGGATATAAACTCCATGAGGTCAAGCATATTGTCTGTTTTGTCCACCATTTCTTATACAGCCAACCTCAAAAACACTGTCTGGCAGATAGTAGTTACCATAAATAGCAATTTGAATGAATAATTCAAGTTAAAATGAAAGAAGGTACATGCATTATTATAACTAAAAAACATAAACCTATAAGAACAAATCAATGATTGAAATTGCTACACTGAAGTGTTGGGTTACAGGGTAATTTTTAAATTCTCTTTTCTGAATTCACTTTATGGTAGTTACACTATTTCTGGACACTTTTAAAAATTACTATTATCTACATACTGTAATTAGATACTCTACTGCTAAGTCAAATGTTTCCTTGAAAGGTTTTTCAAGTCTGCTTAATGGGTCCTACTTGAAGTAATACAAATACAGAGTGAGAAGATATACCTTAATCCCAGGAATTTTAGTGGCTTTGTGATTGTAATTCCTCATAAATTGACCACATTAAAAAAATAATAAACTTTTTATTTTAGAGTCATTTTAGATTTACAGAAAAATTGCAAGGATAGCACAGAGTTCTGATATAATCCACATCCAGTTTCCCCTTAAGAACATCTTACATTCAAATGAACCAATAATGATACAGGATTATTTACTGAAAGCAACATCTTCTTCAGATTTCCCTAGTCTTTACCTTGTTCTTTTGTTGTTGTTCCAGGGCCCCATCCACAATCATATCACATATAGTTGTCTTGTCTCCTTAGGCTCCTCTTGGCTGTGACAGTTTCAAGGACTTTCCCTGATTTTGATGACCTTGAAAGTTTTGAAGGGTATTTTGTAGAATGTTCTTCTATTGGGATTTTTCTGATGCTTTTCCCATGATAGACTGGATTTGCGGGGTTTTGAGAGACTGCCATTCTCAACACATCGTTTCAGGTTGACTTGTCATTACTGATGTTAATTAACTTTGATCACCTGGTCAAGGTAGTTTTTGTTCTGAATTATTTTTATTTAGCAATCTATATATACAAAAGGCTAAGTGTCCATCTGTCTGACTGGTAGCTATGACCACCAGGGGGCAGACACTCAATGCAGGAGCTGCCATGATGAGCACTGGCCATTTAAGAATAAATGGCACCATGGACCTGGCACCGACAAACCAACACTTGGCTTCCCCCAAGTGGGACACAGGCCCTACCACCACCCTGGAGCGACACCCCACCAAATCACAGTCAATGCTGCCAAGACCCCATGGCACAAAATGTGGCCCACAGCCCAGCTGGGTAATGACATCATGTAGCAACGCCCAGCTTCCGTTCCCTAGAGCAGTGGTTCTCAACCTTCTGGCCCTTTAAATACAGTTCCTCATGTTGTGACCCAACCATAAAATTATTTTCGTTGCTACTTCATAACTGTAATGTTGCTACTGTTATGAATCGTAATGTAAATATCTGATATGCAGGATGGTCTTAGGCGACCCCTGTGAAAGGGTCGTTCAATCGCCAAAGGGGTCACGACCCACAGGTTGAGAACCGCTGCCCAAGAGACTATCCTCCTTGGAGTTTCTTCAGCCCAAGCACCTGACTTGCTTTATAGCCAGGTGCAAACATTTCACAGTTCAACCAAATGTCTGTGAAGCGTTTTCCCGTGCCTCATCTCATTTGATCCTCACAGAAGTCCTGGAGTAGGTAGATAGGAGACTCAGTAGAATCCTATTTTCTTTTCATTAACCGGAAAACAGAGATTTAGAAAGTTTAGAAACTTGACCCAACTGAAAAGAAGAAATGGTGGACCTTGAAAATGACTTCAGGTTTTCTCGCTGCACAGAATATAGTCAAACACTGATGCAGTTAAATATTTTACCCTTTGTTCTCCCTGCATGAGCTACAATAATAATCTGCTCCTTATTGATATTTATTGCTGTGTTGCTGACAGTTACCTGAAAGAAGTTGGGGTGCTTCACTGGGCTGGAAAAAGTTTAGCTAAATCAGAAAGCAGGTCTAATTAAGCAAGTTTATTTATATATACAAAGCTCTCACTGGCGCCAATCACATGTGTGTGTTTCGATTTGTCATTGTCGATCGTGAATTTGGTTGACATTTCTATTATAAAGAAGGGGCGAATAGCGATATTAAAATATTTCTTCTAATTCATTTTCTTTCAATGTGCACGAATCCGTGCACTGGGACACTAATAAAGAAATAATTTCCCGCCAAAACCGGTTTGGCTCAGTGGATAGAGCGTCGGCCTGTGGACTGAAAGGTCCCGGGTTCTATTCCGGTCAAGGGCATGTACCTGGGTTGTGGGCACATCCCCAGTAGGAGATGTGTAGGAGGCAGCTGATCGATGTTTCTCTCTCATTGATGTTTCTAACTCTCTATCTCTCTCCCTTCCTCTCTGTAAAAAATCAATAAAATATATTTTTTTTAAAAAAGAAATAATTTCCCTGGAATAAGCAACTTGGGCCCATTTGGATAGGTTTTATTTTATTTTATTTTTTACCATTTTTAAGGCACTTACCATGTACCAGGCACTGTTTGAAGCTTAATACATGTAGACTCATTTTAACTGCACAACAACCTTATGAAGTAGATAGGACTCCCCCGTTTTACAAAAGAGAGAACTGAGGCACAGAAAGGTGAAGGACCTTGTGCAGCACTGCACAGCTAGTAAGAGGCACAGGCCGCCTGGAAGCAGAGCGCTTACTCTGAACTACTAGCCTATACATGCGAGAGAGAACTTATTCCCATAAGTGGAGCACATTAATTCTTTTAAAAGTTTTATCTTTGCCATATATGACAATGAGACCTGGCTCCTAAAGTAACCTCTTAATGAATATGCACAGAGGTGGCACATTTGGGGTTATCTGCAGAATTAAGCCCAGCCCAGCTAGCATGGCATTCCAGACTTCTCTGGATAGCATCCTACACACTGTATGCATGCTCTCTCTGAAGCTGGTCTCCCGCCATGCCCTCAACACACCTGCTTTATCCTGCTGCTGCTGCTTTGAATGTCTTTCTCTATAAATCTTCTTTTCTTTTTAATTTAAAGAATTGATTTCAGAGAGGAAGGGAGAGGGAGAGAGAGATAGAAACATACTAGGAAACAATGAGAGAGAATTATTGATCGGCTGCCTCCTGCACACCCCACACTGGGGATCCAGCCCACAGCCCAGACATACGCCCTGACCAGGAATCAAACTGTGACCTCCTGGTTCACAGGTCAATGCTCAACCACTGAGCAACACCGGCCAGGCTTTCTCTCTGTATCTCCTTAATCTCCAATTCTCTGACCATAAGCAGAAATAACTTCGCTCTCCTCTTTATTACCACCAGGCCTTGTCCCTGAACCACAAACTTGCCTCATTCTGCCTCCGAGTTTTGCACATATGTTCAATATCCTCTCTTAAACTCTTGGTTTCTGGAGGCCGGGTATCTTGCCACATAGCAGTAATGCCCTCCAGAACAGGACCTCAATAAATCTAATTGAATCAGACAGTTCCTATTTCAAATGTCAGCTGTTTGATTGACTCATTTCCTACTTGCTTCTGAGTGGCATGATCAGTCTATACATCTATTCTTGCAATATCACCAATGAGATTTCATTTTGTCCTCATATTTTATACAGAGTTTTATTGTAGCTGACAGATCAATAATGCATGGTTAGATGCATAGGTCAGGCCTGGTCTCTGATTGAGAAGCTCCCTGTAGTTCTGTCTTTGAAATAATGGAAGAGTTGGACCAGTCTGTTACTGCTGGCTGTCCCCTTGCCTGGTTACACAGGGCCTCTCTCACAGGGCGTTTGTGAGGATTATTGAGATCAGGAACAGAAACCCCTGACATAATAGGAATGAGTGTTAACAGGGGCTGGGACTCTCTGTAGGTGATATGTGCACAACTTGTTCCATCCTTGTAACAGTCTTACATGGTAACTACTCATCTCCATTTTATAGTTTGGAAAATGGAGACACAGAGAAGTTAAGTAGCATATCTAATGCTGTGCAGTGGGTGAGGAGCAGACCTCGCTTATGGACTTAGAACTGTCAATCCTAAAACTAAAATATTCTCTCTCTTTAGATAGTGGATGGAGAGAATGTATACGAGATATGACCTGAGACCACTGATGTCTCCCATTTACTTGGTTTCTCAAAAAGAAAAAAAAAATCAGCAAATGAGTATCTAATATACAGGGTGTCCCCCCAAAATGTATATACACTGTAACAGTTGATAGCTCAATTTTGAAAATCAAATGTATTGTATTAAACATTGCCTTTATAATTATTCAAAGTATGTATATACATTTTTGAGTAGTTACCACGTAAGTCTGTTACAAGGATCAAACAAGTTGTGCACATAACACATACATAGAGTCCCAACCCCTGTTAACACTCACCCTATATTTAAGGAATGAACTGGATTCTTGCAAAGCCAATTCAAGTCCTGATGTGAATACTGAGTTCCTTGTTTCTGATCTTAGACCTCTTTCAACACATCTTTCACTATAGTGAAAATCTAATTCCTAGTGAGTGACCACGCTTCACTACTTACTGCTGCAGGGGACACTGGGCACTGGGCCTTACAGTTCATGAGGGTAGAAGCCTGGGGCCTGTGTCACACAAACTTATGCTCTTCATTGCACTGACAGAAACCCCACATGACAACTTTATGAGTCCCAAAATGAGTGACTAGTCCTAGAATCTATACTAATAACAGGGTAATAAGCAAATTGGTTGGGACGCCCTCATGCAATAACTGAACAACAGGCTGTGTGGGGCTACCAGGCCAGCAGGAGAGGCAGTGAGGGGCAACCAGGCTTGCAGGCAGAGGCAGTTGGGTGACCAGGCTGTGGGGGGGGGGGGGGGTAGTTAGGGGCGATCAGGCAGGCAGGCAGAGACCATTAGAGGTGATCAGGCAGGCAGGTAGGTTAGCAGTTAGGAGCCAGCGGTCCCGGATTGTGAGAGGGTGCAGGCTGAGCTGAGGGGACTTCCCCCACCCCCCGCCCCCTGCATGAATTTCATGCACCGGGCCTCTAGTATAAAATAACTGGAGATGCTGGCTTCCCCTAAAACAAACTATGCAAACACAGAGAGTAAATTCCAGCCAAATTCTGGCAATTGTCTCTGACTCCATAAACAGAATGTCTTATTGACAAAAACTGTACCTAGACCTCTCAAAGATGGTGCCATGATATCTAAGGTACTAGGAGTTACAGAAGAAATGCCGGTAGATAGTAAATTTGGTAATGCCATCTTTGTTTGCACTAGCTAAGAGTTGGGAGGTATTTCTGCTTTTGGTTTCATTTTTAACAAATCTGTGACTTTGGTATAGACCTGTGATCTTCAACCAGGGGGAACTTTTGTCTCCAGGAGACACCTTTGGTTGTCACCAGTGGGGAGGGTTGCTACTAACATTAAGAGGGCAGAGGCCAGGGATGTTGCTAAACATCTAACAATGCACAGAACAGCACCTACAACAGTGCCAAATGTAAACAGCTCAAAATGTAAACAGTGCCAAGTATGAGAGACCCAGGGGCAGCCCCATTTCAATTGTTCCATTCAATGATGAGAATGAATAACAGAGTGAAACTTGAACATCTTAAACATTTGCACAAATGCACGCTATATGCAAATATGTAGACCTTCAGAATTCTTTTTCAGTCCCCGTCAGCATCGAGATTACACATGTCCTAGGACAGTGGTCGGCAAACTCATTAGTCAACAGAGCCAAATATCAACAGTACAACGACTGAAATTTCTTTTGAGAGCCAAATTTTTTAAACTTAAACTATATAGGTAGGTACATTGTTATTAACTTAATTAGGGTACTCCTAAGGCTTAGGAAGAGCCACACTCAAGGGGCCAAAGAGCCGCATGTGGCTCGAGAGCCGCAGTTTGCCGACCACTGTCCTAGGAAATAGGTGGAAAGGACAAAAACTCCAATGCACACTAGCCCCTCCTATTTCTGAGTTTCTCTCCCCTCCCCACCGGCCCTGTTTTCATGTCTCTTCTAAGTACAGAGCTAATCAAAGCTTAAAGTGGAAGAATCCAGTTAAAATGGTGCATAAAATGCACTGTTCCAGGCTGTTACAATCAAGGAGGGAAAGAAAAGGACCTGCACGCAACTTCCTCCACTATAGGTGGTTGTGTGTATAATTCTTCAAGGCCAGACTACGGCCTTCTTCCAATGTCCCATCATCCTGCCTTCTGCTCATAACAACCCCCATCACAAAATGATATACTTTAAGAAAAAAAAACTTAAAAAATATTTCCCTAAATTACATGTATAAAATTTGAAACTAGGGAGAAACCAAGATGGCGGCATAGGTTAACGCCGGAGTTTGCTGCCTCGAACAACCACTTCAAAAATACAACTAAAAGATGGAACGGACATCATCCAGAACCACAGGAAGGCTGGCTGAATGGAAGTTCTACAACTAGGAGGAACCGAGAATCAGAGGAGGTGCAGTGCTGAAGTAAAATACTAAGGTGCGGAGTGCGTGCGGCGCGGTTGTCTGTTTCAATCCGGAGGGAGCCTCAGACTCAGAGCTCCAGATCCGGGCGAGTCTCTAGGGACCCAGACTCAAACGGGAGAAGCAGAACTGTCTGGCTTCGGTCCCTCCGAGGTTTGCAGCTGTTGCTGGGACAGAGAGGCAGAGCCCCTGGGGACAGACTGAGAGCAGCCATAACGGCTCCCTCCTCCGCCCTGTTGATCCCTGGCACCTGCCCTGCCCAAGCCCTGCACAGAGGCATTTGATTTGCCGGATAGCCTCAGGCAAAGGCTAGATTAGCACCTCCCTAGAGGACACAAGTTCTTCCACTGCAAACACAGCTGATTATCACAGCCAGTCGGCCTGGAGGTCAAATCCCTCTAGTATTAACTATAACAATCAAGGCTTAACTACAACAAGACTGTGCACAAAGACCACTAGGGGGTGTACCAAGAAAGCGTAAAAAATTCGGAGACAAAGAAACAGGACAAAACTATCAAGGGAGGGTATTGAGTTCAGAACCACACTTTTGAGGTCTCTCAAGAGGCTTCTAGAGTCTGTCGATAAACTTGATGAGATGTACAGGAAATCTAATGAGACCCTCGATGGTGTGATAAAGGACCATCTAGAAAGTAAGCATACACTGACTGAAATAAAGAATATTATACAGACTACCAACAGCAAACCAGAGGAGCGGAAGAATCAAGTCAAAGATTTGAAACGCGAAGAAGCGAGAAACACCCAACCGGAAAAGCAAAATGAAAAAAGAACCCAAAAATACGAAGATAGTGTAAGGAGCCTCTGGGACAGCTGCAAACGTACCAACATCAGAATTATAGGGGTACCAGAAGATGAGAGAGAGCAAGATATTGAAAACATATTTGAAGAAATAATGACAGAAAACTTCCCCCACCTGGTGAAAGAAATGGACTTCCAAGTCCAGAAAGCGCAGAAAACCCCAAACAAAAGGAATCCAAAGAGGACCACACCAAGACACATCATCATTAAAATGCCAAGAGCAAAAGACAAAGAGAGAATCTTAAAAGCAGCAAGAGAAAGAAACTCAGTTACTTACAAGGGAATACCCATACGACTGTCAGCTGATTTCTCAACAGAAACTTTGCAGGCCAGAAGGGAGTGGCAAGAAATATTCAAAATGATGAAGAGCAAGAACCTACAACCAAGATTACTTTATCCAGCAAAGCTATCATTCAGAATTGAAGGTCAGATAAAGAGCTTCACAGATAAGGAAAAGCTAAAGGAGTTCATCACCACCAAACCAGTATTATATGAAATGCTGAAAGGTATCCTTTAAGAAGAGGAAGAAGAAGAAAAAGGTAAAGATACAAACTATGAACAACAAATATGCATCTATCAACAAATGAATCTAAGAATCAAGTGAATAAATAACCTGATGTACAGAATGAACTGGTGATTATAATAGAATCAGGGACATAGAAAGGGAATGGACTGACTATTCTTGGGGGGAAAAGGGGTGTGGGAGATGCGGGAAGAGACTAGACAAAAATCGTGCACCTATGGATGAGGACAGTGGGTGGGGAGTGAGGGCGGAGGGTGGGGCGGGAACTGGGAGGAGGGGAGTTATGGGGGGAAAAAAGAGGAACAAATGTAATAATCTGAACAATAAAGATTTAATTTAAAAAAAGGGGAAACTAGGAAATGAAAAACTAATGGTTGTTAATGAGCTTCACCTAAAGTCCCTCAAACTTTAGACATGTATCACATTCGCTATTCACAAAAAACACATTTAATTTTAAATGACATAGAAATGTAATAGTCACTTATGATAATTCCTCCTCTTGCCTGTACATTTGTGGTTTCTTTCTTTTCCTTCAGCTGGTTTCCCATTCATTCTTCCTTTCCACAGGTATTCCCTGGGACATCCTGCTGTCTTCTGCAGAGAACCCAGAGAAAGTGAGAATATTTCCATCTCACGAGACCCCAGAGCTCCATCCTCTTCCCCTTCCTTGTGGGGCAGGGACCTCATAAGGTGAGGTCCAACCTGGAGAAACAGGGGAGCAGAACTTTCTGGTTAGGAATATCTGAACAGCGCCCCTCAGCTGCTCCTACAAAACCCACGCTCCTGTATTCTTACTGAGAGTTCCTTTAAGAAGTGCCGCTGTTTGCTAACATACTCAGAAGCACTTCTGGCCGTTTTAAGTAAGACCAGGAAGATCTGTCCCACGTTACTAAAGGAATTGTCAGCTCTCTGCATTTGTGTGTTAAAAACTTAAGCGGCAGGGAGCGGTGAGCGATGCCAGGGGCTAGGTTTCGGCTGGACGTTGAAATTCTGTGAACCTGCTCAACAGTATTTCCCCCTCTCGGCCTCTGTAGCCGCCCGAGCACCAACGAAATAACTACCTCCATCCCCTGCGGTCAGTGGCAAGACTTCGCCAGACCTGGCTGAGTCTGTGTCTTCCTGCCTTCTTAAGTCTCAGGAAGCAGTATTTGTGGATTTTAAAAAAAGGTACTGTTCAGCTCCAACATTTCCTCCCTCTGGTGACAGGAAAAAATGCCAGCTCTTCGCTTTCGCCCTGAGGAGGAGGATGCAGGGCTGCTGGGGCTTTGCTAATAAACGCGTAAAGGGTAAACGGCATGGTGGTTACTGGCTTTCCCCCTTGCACGGAAAAATGAGATCACGATTTTCACGGACAGGAACCGCCGCCGCCGCGGAGGGAGGCGGCCGCCTCCACTCCCTGCGCGGGTCCCGCGTGACATCACCGGTGAGCTCTGCTGCTGGGGGAAGAGGACTCAGCCCCGGACCAAGTAGGATAAACCGGGAATAACGGGGATACAGGGGGGAGGAGGACGCGGGAAGAGTAGAAGACAAAAGCAAGACCAGGTTCCCCCCCAGTGCCCTGAGTGTGGCTTCGAGGGGGAGGAGTGCTGCACGGGCGCCACATCCGTACGTGGCCGCACCCCAAATCCCGTTCCGCACTGCCACACCCTCCCGCCGCCCTCAACTCCCAATTCCAGCAAAAACCGATATCCGAAGCGGCGGGGAGAGCTGCCTGGACAGGCCCCAGGGGAACGGCAGAGAGACTTCCGGGCCTGGGAGGACCCAGGCACCCGCATCTGGGGGGGGAGTGGGGTGAAGGCGGTCGCCGCTGCGCCCCCGCCCGGCCCAGCCAGCGGCGCCTCCCCCACTCGGGGACAGTAGCCAGAGGGGGGCGGCCGAAGCGCCTCCTCCTCCTCGCCGGAGCCGACGCTGCGGCGGAGGGCGAGGAAGGCGCCTCACCTTGCCCCCGATGAGGGGCGGATCATGCCATGGCAGCGCCGGCGAGCGGCAGCGGCAGCGGCGGCGGCGGCGAGCGGAGCTCCACCAGCAGCCCCGGGAGCTCGGCCCGAGCCGGGGGCGCTGCGGCGGGAGCCCGGGACAGCAGGGACGCGGGCGGCCGCAGCGCCGCGGTGACGGTGCCCGGTCTCCCTCCGCTCGAGGACTACGAGTGCAAAATCTGCTACAACTACTTCGACGCGGACCGGCGCGCGCCCAAGCTGCTGGCGTGCCTGCACACCTTCTGCCAGGAGTGCCTGAGCCAGCTGCTGCTCCGCGCCGCCGCCGCCGCTGCCGCCGCGCCCGAGCGCCCGCTGCGCCCGCCGTCCTGGCACGGCCCGCCCGGCGCCATCGCGTGTCCCGTGTGCCGCCACCGCACGCCCCTGCCCGACAGCCGCGTGCACGGCCTGCCCAGCAACACCAAACTCGCCGAGGCCTTCCCGCTGGCCCTGCGCGCCGCGCACGACCCGCTGCCCCAGGACCGCCTCCCGCCGTTGCCCACTCGCCGCCCAACGCCCGCGGCGGTGCCGCCGCCCGCTCCGGCCCCGGCCCCGGCCCAGCCGCCGCCGCCGCCGCCCAGGGAGGACGCCGCCCGCGAGCCTCGCGCCCGCGCCGGCTTGCGCGCCTCGGGCGCCTACGAAAGCTGCCATAACTGCAAGCGCGCCGCGCTCACCGCGGGCTGCGTGTGCGTCGTCTTCTCCTTC
Organism: Myotis yumanensis; assembly: GCF_028538775.1. Classification (NCBI taxonomy): domain Eukaryota; kingdom Metazoa; phylum Chordata; class Mammalia; order Chiroptera; family Vespertilionidae; genus Myotis; species Myotis yumanensis. Next base: position 24,634,505 of record NW_027223759.1, on the reverse strand, counting down.
CTCTCCATGGTGGTGCTGCTCTTCACCGGCCTCATCTTCGTCAACCACTACGGCGGTGGCGGCGCCGGGGAACCCCCCGGCGGCGGCGGGGCGCCGGCTGGCGCGGCCCAGGCTGCCGGGTCGCCCTCGCTCGTGGGGCCCATCTGCCTGTCGGTGGCCAGCATTCTGGCACTCTTCTCGGTTGTCGTCACTTGGCTCATCTGCTGGCTCAAGTACCGATCCCCCGAGGGCGCGGCCATGGGCTCGGCTGCGGGCGGCGGCCCGAGGACGCGGGCGGCGGCAGCGGCCGGCGGCGTGCGGGGGAGCGACACATAGTGGGGCAACTTGCGGGGTCTCCCGTCTGCACGCACCTTCAGTCCTGCGAGGCCCGAGAGGAGGGGGCCTTTGGCTCCGTGCGCTCGAGCTTCTCTGGCCTCCCCCCGTGGTCCCCGGACACGCACCCCTCGCCGCCCAGCCACTCCGGGGCTTCGGCTTTCCGCCTCTCGGGCTTTCCACGCCCCGCCTCCCCCGCGCTGGGCCGGAGAAATCGAGGAGGCGGGGATGCTCGTGGGGAGTCTATCTCCCCGACTATGCAAGATCAACCTCCGCTTCAGGCACCATCCCCATCCTCTCCAGAGTGCTCTGCCTCCCTTCCCAGAGTCGGAGGATTTGCAAAGAGAGGTGGAAAGGGGCGCGGGACCCCCCGCCGCCCCGCCTGAACGCTGGTTCTCTGGCTGCCGCGACTTCAGTTTCTTTAAGGGTGCAGGTGCGCGCACACGCGGCTGCAGCAGTTGTGAATGCAAATTGTCCGGTGGAAGAAGGAATGAGATGCAAACAGAGAAAGGTTTCCCTGCCTTCTGGCGGTCCTGGAAAGCGAGTGAGTCGGAACGCCCAGAGTGGTGTTTACTCCCCGAGGGCACCGCGCCGGCTGGAGCTAGGCGGCCGGGCGCTCCTGCCGCCTTCAACTGTGCGCGCTGCGACAGGTGCATAGCGCGCGTGCGCGCTCCGGGGTGCGGGCGGCAGCGCAGAGCGCTCCAGGCGGAGGATCTTGCTACCCGGGCCCCCGCAGAGACCCAAAAGTCTTGGAAACTGGGCTCCTGGAAACTTGTGGTGGTTTTATTCGCGGCGTTACTACCAGGAAGTAATTTCCTCCTCTGTAACTGGACTCAGGGAAATTCAAGAGCCTGTTCTCCATCTCATCTCAAAACTGACTGACTGTTGCCCCCACCTGGAAGATATTGAAAGCTATTCACGCAGAAAATAAGCTGCAGGCTTCCCTCGCCCTTTTTCTTAATTTCATTTAAAATATAATTTATTTAAGAATATATGAATCTAGAAATTTTGTGCGATAAATTTTCAGAAAAGATGTTTGATGAGCAGCAACATTTCTTCCATACCTCCAGTCCAAATACATTTCGGAATTATCAGAAAAAAAGGCGTGTTGGTAACTGATTCCAGATTTTGTACTGTGAAACTACTAATGACTTTCAACTATCTGATCAAATAGAAATAGTGCCCAAAGACTAAACTGACAAGTCTTTCTCCCTTCGGTTACAAATATATATTACACTTAACAGAAAATTATTTTGAATTTAGCTATTTGATATAGGAAATTACTGAAATGTTCACATCCAGTCATATTAAATAAAAAAGAATACATATCTGTCTGATTTTGTAACTAAAAAGATGAATTTCAATGTGTGTTGCAGGTAGATCTGATGCCTTTTTAAGGTAAAAAAAACAACTGTTCCAGGTGTATTTTATATGAAAACATTATTCCATCTTTTGAGATTTGGAATAAGTCAAAGTTTTCATACCTAAGCATCACAGAAACTACTGAGGATATACTGTTATTCCTCATGTATTTATGCAAGCTGTCTGCATGATATTCCTAGACAATTCTAGTACCTGAACCTGAATGAACATTTGTATCTATCATAGAAAGCAGTCATTTACTGGCCATTGATAAGTGACAAGGCTGTGGTTTAGGAATTGCAAAATGATGTGTTCTATGTCTGCATTGTCTTAATTAAAACAAGCATTTATAGAAAAAACTATTTTCATGAAAATTATTTCATGAGGAAATTGCTTCAAGTTATTTGTGTGCCCTCCTCTTCCTGAAATACACAATCCCATGAAATGCCCACCCTAGCAATGTACATTCCCACAAGTGAGTTAATTCTCTACCAGTTCCATTCGTAATGTGAATTAAGGATTTGGGATTGTTTCTAGGTTTTAACAGGACTTCTGAAGGTCCAATGAGGTCTATTTTGGAGGGAAAAGTTGCTTCCATTCATTACTATATAAGATTTTTGTTCTCAATTTCTGCATAATATTTTTAGGTTCCTAATACTAAGGATTACATTTCAGAGATTGGTATTAATTTATATTTTTAACAAGTAACATGTGTTACTTCTATATTAGTTTTTATCTTTTATCCAGGTGCTCAGATTCTGTTTATATTCACAACGGTTTAGTTTTACAAGTGCATCTACACATGTGTATGTATGTATGTCTATATACACTAGCAACAGCACATGGCTTTGTGGATGTGACCATGTATACACATGTGCACACACATTTATTATTTCATTCCCTCAATTTAGCAACCTGGAAGTCTATCTAAAGTTACTTGGGGACTAGCTTGCATATATATATATATATATATATATATATATATATACACACACACACACACACACACACATATATATATATATACATATATATACATATATATATTATTGATTTCAAAGAGGAAGGGAGAGGGAGAGAGAGAGATAGAAACATTAGTGATGAGAGAGAATCATTGATCGGCTGCCTTCTGCACACCCCACACTAGGGATCAAGCCCACAACCCAGGCATGTGCCCTGACCAGAATTGAACTGTGATTTCCTGGTTCAAAGGTTCCTGCTCAACCACTGAGTCATGCCAGCCAGGCCCAACTTGCTTCTTTTAGAGTATATTTATGTTCCGCAGAGGAGGGTTCATCAATGACATAAATTAAATAATTCCTCATAAATAAGAAATGCATTTTTAAATCATCTTAGTCACAATGCAAGCAACATTTTGCTTCTTTCATGGTTGCACATATAAATTTCTTGTAATGAGAAATTTGAGGTAGAATACTTTAAAATCAAACAGATATGATTATTAGCCCCACACCTAAACATGGAGTGATTCTTTTTCTTGGCTGACCTTGTTTTATTGTTCATTTCTGACTTTTAAGGAATCAAGTGGCATGGGATAATAGAAAACATTTGTTTGGTTTCTAGTGATTTTCTGATGTTCCCCTATGCTGCAGGTGTGATTTAATTATTTCAGCCTATATCATGCAGAAACTCCTGCACACGTGTATCTTAGAGCAAGTGTTTAGGAAGTAATTGTTGAAATGATCAATGAGTTATCCGAAAGCCTCCTGGTGGCAGTGAGGTACATTTTCCCCTTCCCATTGGAATTCTCATCTTCTTGGAAGAGCTTGGTTCAATCCTGGACTCATCTCCAGCTCATGTGTGTAAACTACAGGTCAAGTCACTGCAAAACACCAGACCTGCTCAGCCTGCACACTTGCTCAAGAATCATAGTCCCACACAGCCCAGATTCTGCCTAGGTTCTGGGTTGCAGGTTAGGATTATTATCATGCTTCTATAGAGTCTACATTTCAAGTGACAAAAGCTCATCTTGTAGGTGATGAATTAAATACTTGGCCTCTGACTGCAATATGATCTGGGGAACAATGTCCACACCCAGAAAGAACACTGGGTTTGGGGTCTAAAGACCAGTAACTGCATCCAGAAAATGTGAGTCTGAATACCGATCTCTCCTTTCTTTGAGCCTCAAAATCCTCATCTATAAAATGGGAATAGAAAGTATCAGTCCTGCTTACCCGGTGGGGTTTGTGTAAGGATTTCTACAGACAAGAGAGTGTATAGATGAACTGCTTTAGAAACTACAGCCTTATGTGGATCTGTGGTCTTGTTTTCATTCAGGTCTCCAAGGGTCTAATAAATATCACTTTCCCGGAGAGGTTTGCCCTGACCACTCTATCCCAAATGTCTACCCATTGAAGTTTTATTTTCTTTCTAACATAACCATCTGTAGGGTTTTGTGTATTTGTTACATTCTTTATCTCAATCTCCTGCAACCAAAATGTAAAAACAAGTAAGGAACAGCTGTCTGCTCACCCACTCTATTCACAAAGCCTTAGTCAGTTCTCAGCCAATAGTAAGAGGCCCATAAATACTTGGTTGAGTTGGATGAATGGGAAACTCTCCACTGACTCTTCAACAACTTGGCTCCCCTCACTCATACTGTCACTCACTACATCCTGATACCCTGGGTGACTTAATTGCTTTTCCCTACTTCATGAGGATTTATGAAAGGTGAAAAAATATACCTGAAAAAGCTCTTTGAGTTTTGAGAAAAGTCATTATTACCATGGTGAAACTTTTATTGCATGATATTCCGTGACAGGAGCCACTGGAGCATTTAAGGGACAGTTGACCTCCATTTCCCATGATTTTCTGCATTGTGAGATTTCAAGGCATGACTCCTTTTAGCTTCCCGCATATATGAGCATGTCTGCACCATCCTCTCCGAAACTAACAGCGCCTGCATAGTCAGAACAAGCTCATATTGCAGTGAAATTTCCCACAATATGGAAAACAAGATATGTTAAATTTTACATTGTTACCCTCCATATTAATTCTTCAACCTCTGTCATTTAAAGTAAATTATCCTTCACAGACTTGCTAAATTTATAAACTCTGTAACAGAATAATCCCCCATTATTCTATGACCCAACTAATATTCTTTTAAATCATGTTTCCCATTAGCTAATATTTGTATTTTAAATTTATGCTATAATACAAAGATTAAATTTATGCCATAGGTAATGAACTGCACCCCTCCTAAGTATGCATTTACATTTCTTCCTTTGAAATAATATGTTTTTATTGTAAATGTTAGAGTGTAAATTTGATGAATATATAATATTTACTACAGTAACCATTTCTGAAAAGTGTTAGAAATAACTGCAGTCAGATCTCAGTTCGAAATTATGTGAATAAGGAAAATGTGAGAGAGATTTCATCTATCTTTTGTTTGATCTCATTTGATTGTCCATATTTAAAAGCTTTGTAATTGTTACTATCCATAAAAAATTTAAGGCTCTTGTTCTGTCATGCAAAACTAAGATATGCCAAAGAGAAGCAAATTTGTTTCCATGATAAATTTACAATTATTCCTGATGATAAGATAAATTTCGGGAAGTGAAGGTGGTCGATGTCCAACTTCCAAGAATATTCCTAGGAGCTCAGGAAGAATGTGTACACTCCCTTTAGAAAAAAAAAATGTCTTTTCAGGTAAAACTGGATTATCTTTGGTTTAGAAATACCGTATCTTGGGATGGAAGTGGGAGGGTATTGAAGTGGGGGAAAAAGAGGGTAGAGAAAATATGCAACAAAGTTGTCCTCGCTCCTAGTATTATAAAACCACATCACCAAATAAACAGAAGAGACAGTGTCTAATCAATACAAGGACAGATCACGTTTATTTCAACAACCATGGTAATATATGGTGGGCTCTTACCACCATGACAATGAGTACTCTCCACCATATAAAATATGATTTATATTTTACTGTGTGTGCATTTTTAAAAATTTGTAGTCAAACTTGACAGGTAGGGAGCAATTGTACCTGACTTCAGTTTTGGGGAAGGATTAATTCCAAATGAGAAGTAGACACTTATTAATTGGGAAGAAATTTTTGGACCGAGCTCTGCAAGGCAAACGATTTGTTCCTAGAGCCCATATCTTACTAAATTGAGACACAGACGACTTATTTCCTGATGCGAGCCTTAGCAGAAGTTCTCAACCCTGGCAGGCCGCAGGTGAAAACTACCTGGAGCGCTTAAAAAAACAACCGGGGCCCTAGCCGGTTTGGCTCGGTGGATCGAGCGTTGGCCTGCGGACTCAAGGGTCCCAGGTTCGATTCCGGTCAAGGGCACGTGCCTGGGTTGTGGGCTCGATCCCCAGTCGGGGGCGTGCAGGAGGCAGCCAGTCAATGATTCTCATCATTGATGTTTCTATCTCTCTCTTCCTCTTCCTTCTGAAATCAATAAAAATATATTTTAAAAAAACACACCAAAACAAAACAGAAAAATAACCGCGGCCGGGCCCCCTGGGGCGCGAGTTTAATTGGTCTCTGGGTGGGGACGAGGAGGGGAGGCGCTTCGGTATTTTTAAAAGGCGCCCTAGGTGATTGACGGTGCAGCGGGATCTGAAAGCCATTCTATTTCACAGCGTATTTATTGCAACGCGAGGCTCTTCCTAATCTCACTTTAATGAACTAAACGGGCGCCGCCAGGTTTCTTAGAAACTGGAAGATCGTGGACCGGTGCTTGGATTATGGAAGTGGCCACAATTTGGATACCTACTTAATCCTTGTTCTGGTCTCTGACATCATATTCTCTCTCTCTGTCTCTCTGTCTCTCTGTCTCTCTGTCTCTCTGTCTCTCTCTCTCTCTCTCTCTCTCTCCTGGTGACTGTATCCCCAGGAGAGCTAAGTAAATATTTGTATCCGCGTTTGGACGGGCCGCGGCTCTGCCTCACAGGCTTTTTGTGGGCTCCCCTCACCCTCGAAACATAGGCGAGTGCTTCCCCAGTCCCGTGAGTCATCAAAACCCGGTGACAGCGTGAGGATTTGAGGGTGGATTATGTGGATAACCAGGCAAGTCTCAAGGTTAAATTAACAAAACCTCGCCAGGGACAGCTGTGGGTGTCGTCGCCAGGGACAGCTGACGGGGACTCTGCTGGTCGCCAGCAGGTGTGGCCGCGGGAGCAGCTCCAGAGCGCAGGAGCCGCGTCTTAAAATAGCCACTAGGACAGCGATTACATTCTGTGCAAAGACCCTTCGGACTAGCCGGTCAGCGGGTAAATTAACCCCTCGCTCTCGATCCTGGAGTAGATTTGCGCCAGACCCAGCTACCCGCGGGCCGTGGAGGAGGGAGAATTACCTCGATTTCTCTCCTTTGGACCGGACGCCCGCGGTGGCTCCAGGCCCGTGGGAAAGCGGAGTTGACTGCTGACCCTGCTCACTCCGCGAGGACCGCCCGAGGCAGCCGCCGCGACAGGTTCCCAGGGCGGCTCCCGAGTTCGCCGGGTGTAACCCTGTTCCCCGGGGTTGGCCTGTGACAGGCTAGTCTCGGCCCAGCTGGGTCAAGGGCTGGAGCCGGTCCCTGTCGCAGCCCCAGCGATCTGCAAGGGCAGCGCGGGCCGGGAGCGGTCGGAGGTATAAGGCCGCTGGCACAAGCCCACTTGTCGCGCGAGGTGGGGGCGGGGGGCCCCCGACATGTGTCTTGTCCACCCAGGCACTGGACGTCTCCACCAAAGCTTGTTTTGTTGTTTTGTTGGTAGGGAACCTAGTCTTTAGCCCCAGCTCTGCGGGTTTTGTGACGCCCCTCCCCCATTGCAGGGTCTGACGGGTGTGTCCTTTAGGCTGCGGTGGAGTATTTACCATCCCGGATGCTCACGGGCCCCTCCCAGCGCCCGCCCCTAATCTCCGCGTTCGCACCTATTCTGAAAAGCAGCAAAGAAGCCCAAAATACGTAGCATGCGAAGAAAGGAGACGCAGAGTGGCAGAGTGCGTGGCTGCTGCAGCTTGCGCCGGGCAGGAGATGCGCGGGTTCCGTCCCGCTTTCTCCGGTGCTGTCACCCCACGCCGGGTTATCCGCACATCCCAGCCCCAAAGGTCTTAGAAACGCGCCCCCGCCCAGCGTGCCTGCCCCCCCCCCACCTCTTTCAGAGACGCAAAAGGTGTCTGGACCTGCCGGAGAGCAGGTCAGGCCACGTAAATACGAAGGGACCCGGGCTTGGAAACACCCCAGGAGTCCTGGGATTTCAGAGGGTAAATTCCTGGCAGTCGCCCAGCAGCGGCCCGCGCCTGCAGCCTACACCGTGCGAAGGTCCAGGCGCGCGCGGTTCGTCACCGGGAGGAGGACCGGAAGCCCGGACAGAACAAGTTCTAAACGTCACAGCGGGGATCCGCAGCCAGGCGCGAGGGCCCTCCTACCACGTGTCCGGCCCCAGTTAGAGGCAGATGCCTGATGCTCACGTGTCTCAGGTTCTCCTTGGCACAGAAACATGGGCGAATCCGAAAAAGGATTGTTTAAAATAAGCAAAAATTTGAAAGTGGGATTATATCATTGGATGCATTTTAAAAGGTGGAGTAAATTTCCAAATTCTTCTCAATAGAGATAAGACAGACTCCAGAAGCATTAAAAGTAACTTTTGTTGACATTTCTTTACAACCAGAGTAAGACCAACAGCAACAGGTGGAGTATTCAGGCACGTCCCAGATATCCCCTCCAGGGCTTTCTAAGGGAACAAGACTGGCAATTTAACACTGTCCCAGGTTTAAATCCTACCTCTGCTGCTTCCTAAGCTGTATGACTAGGGCAAGTTAACTAATTTCCTTGTTCCCCCTTATCCTCGTACTAACTAGATATAATCTAGCTGTTTCTTAAATATATTTTTTGTTAATCTTCACCCGAGGATATTTTTCCCATTGATTTTTAGAGGAAGAAAGAGGGAGAGGAAGAGAGAGAGCTAGCGTTGGATTGGCTGCCTCCTGCTCCTCCCCCACACCGGAATGGGACTGGAACAGGCAACGTTTGGTGCATGGGAGGATGCTCAACCAATTGAGCCACACTGGCCAGAGCATAATTTGGCTGTTTTGAGAAGTAAATAATCTTTGTAAAAAGCTGAGAACAATGCCAGCATGTACAAAGTACTCAATGAATATATGCAATTACTATTAATATTACTATTATATCATCTTATATAACACATTCTATAATAGTAATATGATATTGTAGTAATATAGTAACCATAAAGTACAATCGTAGTAATATAATGCAATTACATATTATATTGCTATTATATAATTATATAATGGTAATGTGCCAGTGTCATTAAGCACTGTTGTCACCACATAAACCATTTCCCCAGTTCTGCCAAGATAGCTTATTCAAGATGGCAGCTGGCCCAAGGACACCAGGCCACTGAGCTCTCATGCTGCCAACCCCAGGACACTGGACCTGTCCTCAGAGAAGTCTCCTAGGTAGAGTGGTCTGGTTCTTGGGAGGGGGGCTGGGACAGGTGGTGGGAGAGATGGTTAGCAGTCTGAGGTGGTAGGTGAAGGATGCAACATCCACGTCCCTGATTCTCCCACCCTGGCACTTCCATAACTGGTACTTTACAAGGGGCTGTTCCAAGTGTTGAGTTTATTTATATCCATCCTTTCTCCTATCATCCTGCACTTCTGCAATGTATAAATTGGCAAAGTCCAGCCTCTGTTTTACTTTCACATAAATGAATTTGAAAACCTTGGGAGCAAACCAAAAAGAAATATTCTTCTTCACCAAGGAAGCATTCATGTGACATATCTATTGTATTTTCCTCCCTAATGTCCTTTTCTTCCTCTCAACTGCCTTGATCCTGCTACCCCCCAATATACAAATATCTCCTCCAGGCCCACATACCCTGGAACAGTGAAATACGGCTTCAGATCACTTCTCTCAGTGCAAATGTATCATTCAAATCAGAAACAGTTCATTGTCTAATATGAACCCAACTTGACTGACATCCATTAGAATTCATTTTATCTAAAATATCTTGTCATAGTGTGTCTTCAGTAATTGGCCATTCTCTTTCCTCCTCCTTCTTCTCTCTTTTCTTTTTAGTTTTGAAGCAATCCTCTCTTTCCAGGAGCTCTTCTTTTCTTTCTGTCTCTAAAACCTTCCATTTTCATGATATTCTTTCTCTCTCTCTCTCTCTCTCTCTCTCTCTCTCTCTTTCTAGAGAAAGGGAGAGATAAAGATATAGAAACATCAGTGAGAGAGAATCACTGATTGCCTGCCTCCCACATGCCCCCTACTAGGGATAGAGCCCACCTCTTAGGCATGTGCCCCCAACCAGGAATCGAACCAGTTACCTCTTGTTTCATGGGTGGACACTCAACCACTAAGCAACACCAGCTGGGCCATTCTTCCTTCTTTTTGAGTTCAGAAAACTTCTTTGATTCCTCCCTCCCATGGTGACCTGCCACTTTGTTCCTGAATGCCCCAGCGTCTGGCTCCTGTCCTCCTGGGTCATCCACCCGCAATGAAACTGCGCTGCTTGCTCTTCTGAAATTGGGAATTCCTCATCAACCAGAGGAGTAGAGTACAAGCCCTTCTCCCTCCATTGGAAAGTGACCTTGTTCAAGATGGACCAGGGATTATGGTTTCTCTCACAGGGGTGAGTCTTATGACCCTTGTGACAGCGCAGCCTGGGCACTCTGAAAACCTCCATCTGCTTTGGAGATAGAGAACTTAGGTCTGGAGATGTCGTGGGAATCCCTTTCCACTTCAGTCTTCTGGCTTCTGCTGCAGCTACACGGTTTCTGTTTTTCTCTTCTGCTAAGTTAGCGCCAAAGTCTTGTAAAGTTGTGCGTTATCAGCTGTTTTTGTGACAAGTAAGAACCACTCCCTTTGGCTGAGCAATATTCCTGCTTACTGTTCTGAGGAAGCCAGCATGGCCTCTTTTCAAGCCCCCACTGCAGGGCTATGTGTACTGTTCTCTTCTGAATGGACCTGCTGGTTTCTTTTGATTTATCTCACAAGACCACCAGCTGGAGAATGATGACTGCTTCTCTAACATCTTTGGGCACCTCTGGAAAAGTCCTTCCTCTCCCCTTCTCCTTGAGGTGGTGCCAGATGCCGGGATCACTCAGGGGAGACAGAGCCCCTGCCCTCACAGTGTGGAGCAGGGCATTTCTAGCTCACCCAGCCTGCAAGCATTTCTTCCTCTCTGGGGACTGGGGTGACAGGTCCAGGTGAGGGGGCGGGTAGACTCTAAGAAGCAGTGCCTTCATTTTCTTTCAAATAAAAATGCAATTTGCAGACAATGACACCCCTCCCACCCCCACCCTTGAAGGCGCCCAAGCCTGAGTGGGATTCTTGAGCCACAACCACAAGAAGGGAGGAGCTAGGGAAGTTCCAACTCCCTGACCTCCAACAGTGACATCTGCCTTACTCTCAGAGTGGGAGAGAGGGATGGACTCCAGGAGCCTCTGTCTGTTCACGAGAAGATCGGTTCCCCATTATCCTTTCCATCGCCCCAAGGCAGGGTCTTCAGAAAAAGGACAGTGGGGGAGCGTCCAAGGAATATCAGGCCCTAAGAACTGCCTCTTCCCAGCTCATCTGCAAGTTTGGCTTCCCAGGCCCAGAATTCAAAGTGAACAGTAAGTAGTTGCTTACTAAAGTGTTGCTGAATAATACAGTTTCTTCATTCTCTCCTGTTGCCCTGCTCTTTTCTTTCCTTCACCAAATTCTCCTGCCTGTCCTCCTTTCTCTTCTGTAAGCTACCTGGCTGAGCCCGCCTAGACTTCCCTGGCTGAAATAGCACCCCCCACCCCCACAACCCCCCAGCATTCCATAGCTGCCCTCTCTCTATTTTTCCTTCCACCAACCAAGTACTTCTAGCTTTTTTAGAGCTGAGCCTCACCCCCACAAACAACCTCCTAACAGGTTGCATTTATGTTCTTCTAGGTTATTTTCTGGAACATCAGCTCTGCCAGGAGGAAAAGTGGTGTGTTTCAGTCACTAGGGTAGCCCCAGCACTTGGAACAGCGCAGCAGAAGCTCAATAAGTGTGTGTGGAATGACTGAAAAGCCACGTGATCTGTTCTGGGGACACAGCCGGAAGACACGCCCAGCCCACCATTCGGTGGAGGAGGAGGGGGTAGAATAAAATAATCAAAACTGTCCCTAGGAAAGGCTTCGAGGGCCAGGTTTGCAGGTGTCTCCGGCTCTGGAAGTAACCCGTGAGCAAGGAGCCTGAGTATTTAACGCGAAATCTCGGAGGTGGTAATGAATGATTGAATGGGAGAGTGGGCCCAGCACGGGCGCAAAGGAAGCAACAGAAAAGAGGGCGATGCTCCCAGCGCCGCTAAAGCCAGGTTGGTGGTGCTACTGGCCACTGCCTCCCGCACCTCTTGGGGCCGCTAGCGCAGCAGGTCCGGATTCTCCGCAGGTCATCGCATCCCCGGGGCTGCGCTCCAAGGATGCGCAGCTCCGGGCACCGCGCTGAAGAGAGAACTCCAGTTGAGCGGAGGGACTTCCTGCCGGGGACAGGGTGGGGGGAGCCTCCGAAAGGCCCAGGAGCCAAGTGCGCCCAAGGATGCAAGGGCGGAATCGACAGAGGGCCTGGTGGCCGGACCTCCGATGCCTGGCTTCACACAATATTTATAACTGGGCTGCAAAATCCAGAGAGGCCACTCGGAGTAGTTTTCCTTCAGGAACAGGGCTGGTGTGCGCAGCTCCTACCGCAGCCGCTACGTACTCGGAAATCATTGCCCGGTTAAGTTTGCGCCCCGAGTCTCTCCTCCTCCATATACCTGTATACATGGCAGAATCTCTTCCGGGGGCTCGAGTGGAAGAATCTCAGCCCCGATGGTCCAGGTTCAGGGCGCAAAGAGGACAGGACCTGCTAGGGTGGAGTTGGAGGGGTGAGGGCGAGAGGGGCACAGGCCTAGAGACCAGCCCGGCCAAATGGGAAGGGGTGGTCGCACAAGATACCCGCCCCAGGTCCTCCCTAGCGTGAGCCCAGGCTGCCTGCCCTCAGCGACAGGGTGCTGTGCGCTGCCCAGAAGGAACCTGAATTTGGCGACTCCCATCTCCAGACGGCTTCTCCACGCGAGACCTGGGGCTTTGAGCTTTCCCGGGTTCCTCTGCTAAGAACCGGGGCCCCTGCCTCCCACTTCCACCCCACGGGGCCCCTGCCTCCCAGTTCCACCCCACCTGCTCTCTACACACGTCCTCCAGCTCCCTCGGGAGCAGTAGATTCCTAAGATCTCTCCCGCCCCCCCCCCCCCGCCCCCAGCCCGGTCGCCTCGCCCCAGGGCTAATCTGAGTGTCTCCTCGCCCCCTCCCCTCCTCCCCCCCCCCCCCCCCCCAACACACACACCGGTCCCAGTATTGAGGCGCAGAAGATTTGGGCTCCGGAGAATCGGTTTCTGTTCAGCTCCTCCCGGGAGCTTCCTAGGAAGGAGGCTGGGGTTGTAGGTCGGCCTGGCGGGGGGGAGGGGGGGGTGTCGGTGGAGGGAGTGGCGACCCCGAGTGAGTTTCCGCGTGTACACGAGTGACGCGTGCCCAGAGGGGGGATCCACGTCCCTGGGGCGCATTTCCCGGCGGTCGGGGCTCTGGGAGCCGTCGGGCCGGCGCGCAGCAGGCTCTGGGCTGGGGCACTGCCTCCTGGCGGGGCCGGGAGCCGCGCCTCCCCCGGCGGCGACAGTAACCCGATCCCAGAGGTGGAAACACCGGCTTCTCCGCTCCTCTCCACACCCTCTCGGGGAAGGGATTAGGCCCCAGTACTTTCGCTTTGGGTGTGAGTGACGCAGACGGCGCGCTGAGGAGGGCTGCGTGATTAATAAAGGTGACGCCCGTGGCGTCGAAACGCCCTTCTTAATTCTGGAGAAGGGCGCGCGGGGGGGAGGGGGGGAGGGTGTGTGATTTATTTGCATTTGGAAAATTCCCTGGGTGGGGCGGGCTTCTCGGTGGAGGCTTCCGCTGGGACCCCGGACTAATGGTTCCCCCCGGGGCTAATGCATCCTTGTTTCGGATGGAAGTGTCCCCGTACTGTCTCCCTCTCTCGCCACCTCTGAGACCTGCCTGAGACTCACACCCCCCTCTCCATCTCCATCTGCACCTACGCTAGCTGGGGCGGTCCTCTCTCCCCCCGGGGACCCCCCGAGGGACCTGGAGGACTCCGCTCCCTTGTCCCACCTCCCTACCTCCCCCTTTCCCCACCCAGAGGGGAGCTCCAGGAGCCTGGGGCACCCACCCTACCCCTTGCTTGAGAATGTGTGTATGGATGGTTGGTTGTGCATCTATGTGGCTATGTCTGTCTGTCTATGGAGTTCGAGGTGTCTGAGTGTGTGCAAATGTGAGTGTGAAGGTGTGTGACTGTGGGTGTCCCTGTATGGAGCTTTTGTGTCTGTGTTTTTCTAAGAGTAGGAGTGCTCCGTTTTGCTAAAACACCTCTCTCTCTCTCTCTCTCTCTCTCTCTCTCTCTCTCTCTCCTTACTGTCCACCTGCTGCAGCCCAGGGAAAAAAGTGCCGCTCTCCGTTGAGCGTCGCCGGGGCAAACACTCGGCTTTAGTCCAAGACCCTCCTCCTCCCCGTGGGGGCGGGTGGGGGGGGGGGAGCAAGTGCTTCCCACTCAGCAGGGGCTGGGGGCGGGGAGGGGGAGGCCGAGTGGCCGCGTGGAGGGCCCGAGAGCTGGGAAGCGGCTTCAAAGGTTTCGGTAACGACTTTTCGGCCTTTATTTATGCCCCTATTAATACAGTATCCATCATGTAGATATCGATCTTTATCCTTTAAACTGATACGCTGGGAATCAATTAGCCATGCAGATTACATTTCCTACAAATCCAAATGTTAATCTTTCAGGCTCTGGGCCAGTGATATATATTTTTGCAGCCAGATAGTATTCGATTTCGTTTAAAAATGAAAAGAAAAAAAAAAAGCTCTCTGAAGCTTATTCCTCTTGGGGCTACTTGTCTTAACTCTTGGCCCTGGCTGGGCATTGGGGGCCTGGGGACCGTAATGCCTCCTGCGGAGTCTTGGGGGAGGGGAGCAGCAGAGCGGACAGGGGGACCCGCTGGCAGACGCCGCCGAGGGGACCCCGACTGCGTTCTGAGCGGGCGCAGGCCGGCCGCTGAGCGCTGGTCGGCACCTCTGTCGGGGCTCCCTCCAGCTCAGCCACCTCGGCTGGCCGGCGTCTTCCCATCGCTTTTGGCTCTGGGGGTGATCAGTGTTAACCTTTTCAGATTTCCCCTCAGAAGTCTCCAATCCCCACACTCCTAAATCCAAATTACCCCCCCCTCCCCCATTCCTCGCCTCCACACCCAAGGCTAGTTTGAAGTTTCTTCTCCAGAAAGAGAAACTTTGTTTAACAGGGGAAATCGGTGTTTTATGGGGGATGGAGACGGAGAGAAAGTTTAAGCTCTAGGAAGGAACTTCATCTAATTCAATTCTAGAGCTTGGAAGGGTTGCAGCGTCCTGTTTTTTGGTGTTCTCTCTCTCTTCCCCTTCTCTCCCCCCCCCCCCCCCTTCATCTCCCGCTCTGAAAGGGCGGTGGGGTCAGCAGAGGACTATCCCAGGGCAGACGGCCCCTCCTGTGTGTGCCCCGTGAGCTCCTCGGGCAGCCCGACTAGGCTGGGTGCTCTTGCTAATATCCTCCTCCAGGCCCCCACCTGCGCCCCTCTGGGCTCTGGCGGAATCGCACCGGGTGGGCTGGCGACGACCCGGCCTCCTTCAACCCCCCGCCCCGCCTCGCCCGCCCCACCTGCTGTGTTTACTCGACTAGTTTGGCTGCCGCGTCTCCGGCTCTGTCGCGCCTTTAAAAACACGTGGGCACTGCTGGTCCCGGGCTCACTCAGGGCCCTGCCGCCTCCGGCTCCCGGGCCTCCACTGCGCGCCTGTCCAGGCTCAGCTGCAGACCCTGGGCTCGCCCATCCTCCTAGATCGCTTTCCCTGTCCCTCCCGTCACCCGCCGCCTAGCCCTCCCTCTGAAACCCACCCGCTGAGACATTTCCCGCGGGCGGAAGGGATTCCGGAGGAGAGGCGGCGGCTCAGGCACCAGAAAACGTGGAGTCCCAGAGAGACCTGGCCCGTCCAAGCAAAGGGCCTGTTAGCGTCCCCCACCTCCACTCACTCCTCTTCTCCCACTGCCCTTCCCCTGAACTCCCCGGGGCCTCGGGAGGGGGACCCAGAGTGGGGGGTGCCTGCGGCGTGTCCAAGAACGGCCCAAACGTCCGGAGGCAGAAGTCCCTGGAGTGGTCATTTGCCTTCCCTTTTATTCCGGACATCAGGGAAACCCAGCTTCCCCCAGCTTTCCTACCCACGTCTCCCAGGCTCCTCTCCCGCCTCCATTCGGATTCCTCTATTCCGCAAGGCCGAGGCTCCCCCAAATTCCAGTCACCTCCTCTCCTCCCCACAGACCCCTCAATTTTTACCCCCCCCCCCCCCCCACACACACACCCGGCAGGCTCACACCACACCAGTCACACATGATAGCAGAGCAGTTACTGAATTTCCCTTGCGGGGTCTAACCAAGTTGGGCAGAACATTGTTTAAAGATTAGAGAGGGCTTATTCTAATTTTTTAACGAACCATCCCCCCCCCCCCCCCCCCCAGTCAGGCTCTGGTATCTTGTCTTCCATATTTGCATAAAAGTAACTTTTGCAGAACCTAATGAGCGTCTGCAGGCAACAAGTTGTCCTGATATCCATTCGCTCCCTCCCTCTCTGCCTTTCAACACACTTTCTTTTCCACCTCTCTTCCCCTCCCTTCTTTTCGCTTTTCCTTTCCTCCTCTTTTCTTCCCACAACCCATATGCTCTTTATTGAGAACTCGCTCACATGTCCTCCCCCCTCCCCCAGGGGCAGGGGCACCGCAGGGGCAAAACCAAGGCTGCCGCCTCGCAGCACATTTCCCCAGGACGCCCAGATCCTCATCCAGTCCCTAAATCCGACCCCACCCGACTGGCTCTCCAAAGAGGAGAACTTCGGCGCCAACGCTTTTGACAAATAACTGCGGGGGTCCTAGGATGACCGTAGCTGGCCTGGCCGCGACGAGCGAATTTAAACCCAAGCATTCACCAACCCAGTCTCATCACCCAACCGGTCTCATCACCAGTCCGGTCTCATCATCAGTCCGGTCTCATCACCAATCCGGTGTCATCCGGTATCACCGCGTCCAGCCGGGGAGCGCGCGTGGTGAAGGACCTGGCGCTTTTATTTCCTCGGGTAAACACGGCAAAGCCTTTCCGTGGAACTGAGGGTTTCGTGGTGTTTGCGTCTGGAGAGTGATGCCTGCGACCCGGTGGTGGGCCAGGCGGGTCCCTGCCAGTCGGAGCCCAGCCTCTAGACGGGGGTGGGGGGTGGGTGGGGGGGAAGGCCCGGGTGGCAGATGCCACCATCTACAAGGTCGGACACGTTATTTTACATAGATCATCATTTCCCCGCAAGGCCTGTGTCCGGCTACAAATGATGTCAACTCTCAGAGGCTGGAGAAGCCCATGGGCCATGACACGCCTGTGCTGGGGGTCCCACAATTGTGGGGGCTGCGTGCTGAAGGGTGACACGCAGCCCAAGCGGCCCCCCCCTCCCCCAGGATTGGCCTGTAGATGCGAGCAACCCACCCCTCAGGGAAGGAGAACCTTCAAGTAAAGGAGGCAGGCCCCCTGCACCCCCCACCAGGCTGGCGCAGGCAGCGGCTGTTTCACCTGCGGTGCCAATGAAACTGGGGGCGGGGGAGTCCTGGCAAGTCACCTTCCTCCTTTTACAATCAAATGATGCTATTGTTGCCTTCATTTTGCACGTGCGCAGACGGCGGGGTGGGCAGCACCGCTTGTTCACAGAACCGGCCTAGGGACCCTCCTGGCTGCTTTCTGGGCGATGTGTCCGCGTGGAGAAGTGCTGCCTCCCAAACCCGGGCTCAGGGATGCGGGTCAGGCGCTCGCCTGCCAAGCCCCACTACCGGGTCACCGGGGTGCCAAGTAGCGCCGGTATCGTGGCCAGATCGGGCTGGGGGACGCTGTGGCCCGCAGGCTCCGGGCAGGAGAAGGTGGAGGACCCCTCCCTGCTCCGGGCAGCCGGGGCCGGGGCCTTTGGCTCTGGAGAGACTTGGAAAGATGTAGGAGAGGCCCAGCCGTCAGAGGCCGGGCAGGAGGGACTGGAGTGGAGAACTGGGGACGTGCTCTTCGGAACAAACCTGGGGAGGCTGGAACCACCCTGCCCTCCGCGACCTGTTGCGCGGCGCAGGGCTCCGCTGGCTCTGGGGCCGGGTCTGGCGCGGCTGCGAATGGGCGCCACCGGCCGGGAAGCCCCAGCCCGCACCGCTGCCCCGGCCCTCCCGGGTCGGACCTCCAGGACGCCAACCTCCGGGCATCTGGACTCCTGAGGTCTTTGGAAGTGGCCCCGCCGCCGCACCGGCCCAGCTGCTGGGCCTCCGGGGTCTCCTGGCCGCTGTGGGGTGGGAAAGGGTCGAGCTAACCGTCTGGCTTCTATAACCTCAGAGCTAGGGCAGGGGAGAGGCGGGGAGGGAGACACCCCGGAGCTGCGCCCCCCCTACACACACACCCTCGGGCCTATATTTGCACGTTTTTATAGCAAGTAGTGGTCGTTTATGGATGCGCGTGATCCAGACCCGCACTCGTGATCCAGATCCACCGTCAGTACCTCCATTCAAAGGTCCTCCCGGCTCTGCCTCTTCGGCGAAGAGGAGGCACGCAACCCGGGAGGACGAGTCTGCAGTAAGCGCGCCCCTCACCGGCCCGGGGCTCGGCAGAGCGCAGGCTGTGGGGGAGGGAGGGCGCCCGGCAGCGCCGGAAGGGTCCCGGATACAAGCCCTGGGCTCAAAAAAACCAGTGAGACTCGGCCCTGGACGATTTTTAACGCCCACCGCTGTCCTGGGGTCCTTTCAGCGCAATTTGAAGTTGCTATTGCCTCTTGAAATCCACTTTCGGTACCTCCCTCCCCCAACAATTACCGCTGACCCCAGAAAGTGCTCGGTCTACCTCAGCCAACCTTTTGGAGACAGAAAACTGGGGAAAAGTCCAGCTCCCGAGAGGCAATCCCTTCGAAGGGGCTTAAGAAACAAGGACACAGACTTTGGTGGCCCCATGTGCGCACAAAGGAAAGGAGAAAGTTTTCCTCTTGATAAATTGAATCATTTTATATAAAACCAGGTTGAGCAGGGCTCCATTCTCAACAGCACCTCCTTTGTACTATGAATGCACATGGGGCGCTATCCCCCTTGGGTGGGTGTGGGGGTGCCCAGAATTTTTCGGATGCCTCCAGAGGCCTCTCTTAGCTGCTTCCAGGTCAATCAAGCCTTTCGACATTGGGCCCAGCCCAAAGCTGCCTGCTTTTCCACTTGGGAGTGAATTTTTAAAGGGCCAACTTGCAGACGATTGAGCAGCTATTCTTCGCTCCCCCCCCCCCCCCCTCCCCAAACTTGCCTTCTGAGTTTGCCTTAATTAGGGGGTTAGGAAGGGGTGTTGGGAGCTCGAGTTCACGTAAAATCTGTCAAAGGAGTTGGTGGAAGGGAGATGGGGAGAGAGAGAGGGGTGGAGAACTCCAGTGCAGGAAAAATTCAAAAATCGTAAAAGGGAAAGGGGGAACTTGAAGCCCAGAAGTCATTGTTTCCTTTATTTCAAAGGGAAAAACCTGCCCGATTCTCATCCTTTTGATTGATTAAGGCCCTGAATACCTCGCAGTCTCAGAGTGACAGTCCCTGAATAGACTCGAGCGCATAAAGCGCAGTGCAGAGCCCGGGGCTGGCACTGGGGGTGTAAAGGAGGCGAGTTCGCTGGCACTTACCAAGTTATAAATAAAAGGCTATGCACAATGGTACCTTCTCTGAGGACAGACAGTCTTTACAACACTCCTGGCGTCATATCCTGCTGGGGACACTTCAGCTCCTAGCCAAGACTCCGCTCCTTTTATTTTTCCAGCAGTTTAGCCTGAATGCCATAATAAATTCCTGAGAACAAACGCTGCAGCCGGGCAAAACCTGAACGTATAGACGCAGTTCTGCCTGCGTGTTGGGAATCTATACATTGAGATTTAGAGCTGGGACTTTGCAGACCGGGTTTTTCAATCAAGAAGAGGAGACCCTTTTCTTCTCCTCACCTCCCCAGCCGAGGGTAGCAGTCCTGCGGCCTCCTCCCCACCTCTGCTGGGCTGCACAGTACTCCTGCCCCCCTCTCCCGTGGAGAAGACAAAAGAACCGGTCAGCACAGCCTGGACTCCTCCTGGGAGAACCCCTGAACAAGCCTAGGCCAAGGGGCATTGACCAGAGGAAGGAAGGCCACACATGTCTGGGGGTTCCCAGTGTCTTCTTATGGCATTGAGCCCCCTCCAGTGGCAGCAAGCCAAGTGTGTGTGTGTGTGTGTGTGTGTGTGTGAGAGAGAGAGAGAGAGAGAGAGAGAGAGCGCCCCACAGGCAGAAAACACAGATATACTCACCCAGAGAGAATAGAGTCAGAGACAGACACACAGAGATACTGAGAGAGACAAAGAGACAGAGAAATAGCCAAGGAGAGAAACACATAGAGTGACAGAGACAGAAAGAGAGGGACCCCTCCCTACTCTGAGCAGCTGTCACCTCCCTCAGGCGCTCTCTCCCAGTGTCTACGAGTCCATCCTTCTCTCCTGGGGAAGGGGCGCAGCGCGGGTCCCTTTGGGGCCGGCCGAGGTCTCGGCAAAGCCGGGGATGGGAAGAGAAAGTGGCCGCTGTCGCCCAATCAGCGCGTGTCTCCGCCACCCGGGACGGTCTCCCCGTCGGCCAATCGCAGCTCAGGGCTCTTGACCAAGCTTTGGGTGAAAGAACTAATAAAGGCTCAAGAGCCTGGATCCCCGCACTCGCTGTCACGACAGGAAGAGACTCCGGCCGGCCGTGCTCCCGGCCCCACCCCCTTCCCTGGCTCGTCGCTGCGCCCGAGACCCCTCCCCAGCGTCCCAGGCGCGGGGCCACTCGCCCAGATTCCCAGTAAACTTTCCCACCCTGGGCTCGAGATCCTGGACTCCGGGGCTTCCCGGCCTGGTTCCTCCTCGAGCCTCTCCCTGGACTAGAAGCGAGCAGTCCCCCTCCCCACGGCCCTCCCTCCGTCTCCAGCCTCTTTGGGGAGGGGCTCTCCGCGCGCCCGGGGAGTTCCCGAGGGTGATCAGCGCTTCGCTCGCCTTCCTATCTCGCCTGTACCTGGATATCATTTCCAAACGAAGCTGCCCGCAGGATGACCACGCTGGCCGGAGCTGTGCCCAGGATGATGCGGCCGGGCCCGGGGCAGAACTATCCGCGCAGCGGGTTCCCGCTGGAAGGTAAGCGAGGGCCTCCGCTGCGCGCGGATCCGGGGCTGGGCCCGGGCTGCTCCCTCTACCCGGGTCTTCGCAGGCTCCTTGAGCGATCCAGGGACCCCCTTCCCTGGGCACCCCACCCCGGAACGGAGTGGGGGCGACATCAGCACCCGATTTCCTCTCTGTAAAAGGAGCGCGGTTCTCTCCGAAAGCCCTTTCTGCGCTTGGCGGCCAGGCCTGTGCCAGGCGCGTCCACTTTGCCCGGCTGTTTTGGAAAAGCCTTGGTGCGGAGAGGATGAACGGGCTTCCGAGCACCAGAAAGCAACTTCTCCGTATTTTGTTCACTCAAAGGCGCCTCAAAATTGTCCTGGCTTTGCCCATATTTGCTAAGCTCTTGTCAAGTTCCGGGGAAATTGTCTTGCCTATGCACAGTTGTGGCGGCGAGGCCCTGCGACCTCCCTCGCGCTTGCGATGTTTAGTATTAATTATTTATTGAGTTTCACTCTCCTTCAGCGGCATCTTGAAGTTTCCATAAGCCGTTTGGGAAACTGACAAACTCAGCTTGAAGGTTCTGGGAATTCCGGGGACACAGGAAGTTTTGCAAGCCCTAGTCCTTCTGACAGTTTGAGAGGTTGGGGCGCCCCAGCGGGGATGCGGGTCGGTGGCTCCTACCTTCCGACCTCGGTCCAGAGTAGAATGTAACACCCAGGGCTTGGCTGGAGGCAAGAAGGGCCTGTGAGCAGATCCGGTTTGTCCCTGTCCCCAGATGTAACAGGTGACACGCCTGCCACCTGCAGCCTCCTTTTGGGACCCTCTTTGATCCTTGGCTACTGCATTCTTAGCTGCAAATCCCAAAGGCTCCGAGCGCCTTCAAGTCCCTTGGGAAGGGAGCAGGCCTACGTGGACAGGGTTTGGTGTGAGCAGAGTCCAGAAGGCTGAAGCCGGGGTGAGCTGTCTGCCAGGAGGCTGCTTCTTGAGCAAGATACACGTTGTGCCAACCACAGGATCACCCGGGCCCCCAGAGCTGCCACTTCACCTGGGCGGAAAGGAAAGATGGAACCTCTGGGACAAGTTATTTGCCCTGGTTGTTCCTTCCACACAAGATTATGTGGCCCTGAATTGCTTAATAGTTTGAACAAACGTGATTGAAAAGGGACCTGGGGCTGGAAGCTGGATGGGAGCCGTTTCATTGCTGAGGCTGTAACATTCGGATTGCCTAAAGAGCGCGAAGTTAGAGGCTCATCCTCCCGGTGGCTGCTCCCAATTCCCCTGAAATGACTTTCCCTTTGCCTTTCTTTTCACCTTCTGCCCCCAGTGTCCACCCCCCTCGGCCAGGGCCGAGTCAACCAGCTGGGCGGTGTGTTTATCAACGGCAGGCCGCTGCCCAACCATATCCGCCACAAGATCGTGGAGATGGCCCACCACGGGATTCGGCCCTGCGTCATCTCCCGCCAATTGCGCGTGTCCCACGGCTGCGTCTCTAAGATCCTGTGCAGGTACCAGGAGACCGGCTCCATCCGGCCGGGTGCCATTGGCGGCAGCAAGCCCAAGGTGAGCAGGCAGGCGCCGGCTCCGGAGGCCTGTGGGCCTGCGGTCTCCCGGTTAGGGAAGAGCAGGCTGGGGCAAGGCAAGGGGTGCCGCACCTCTGGGACTTTCCAAGAAGAAGTTATTTTTCAAGTCTGGGGAGGGGTGTGTGTGTGTGCTCTATCAGGTGTGGGGGGACTTAGTTGCTACCTAAGCCGAGATTCCTTGATAAACACTAGCAGCGGTTCTCAACCTGTGGGTCGCAACCCCTTTGGCGGTCAAACGACCCTTTCACAGGGGTCGCCTAAGACCATCCTGCATATCAGATATTTACATTACGATTCATAACAGTAGCAACATTACAGTTATGAAGTAGCAATGAAAATAATTTTATGGTTGGGTCACAACATGAGGAACTGTATTTAAAGGGCCAGAAGGTTGAGAACCACTGCAAGGGAAAACACCAGCCCTTGTGTAAAGAAAATATAGCATTTTTAAACGCCCTGAATCTCATAATTCCTCAACACATTGTTTTGATAGGCAACCGCCAAACTGTCCCTGTCCACTTGTTGCTGGTTTCTTCCTCAAGCATCTCCCCAGCTCTCACCCACTGCACTGCCCTTCCCAAAACTAATCTTAGGAGCCTCTGCTTTTTTCAGGGTTGCTTTCCCAGCTCCCGTCCCCAGTCTCTTCCAGTCCAAATTGTCTTCCAGGAGTCAAAAGCTGAGTAATGAGTTTTCATTGTAGTGAGCCCCTGATTTGGCTTTTAAAAAGCAGTTTGGTGCTATCCTCAAATGAGTCTGGTTCCCTTTAAAAAAAGAAAAGTGAGAGAGTCTTACTGGCGAGGCCTGAGTGGGAGGGGGTTGCAACAGGGCTGCCTTTTGGATGTGAGGAAAACGCAATATAGTTTTCTAGTTGCCACAGGGCAACATCAAAAGGAGAGTTCTGGTAAACTTAAGACTTCTGAACACCCTCCTCTTCTCCTGCCTCCTCAGGGCCCCTTACAACCTTTCTAAGAATCTCTGGAAACTCTTTTAATTGGAAAAAAATCCAGAGCCAGTTTCTCCAATTATGCCTATTTGTTATCTGCTCTAATTCTTGAAAACCTAGATACCGTCTGCATTTCACTCTGCTCTTCACTTTAGCTAAAATCTGGCGCTCCTTTGGAGAAGGGAAAGTTGTGGGTCTGATTTGATTTCTCTGCTCCTCTTTCAAGCATTTCTTTTTGTTTAGTTTCATTTTCGTGTTGACGTTGTATAAGAAATTGCCTTTCTGTATTTCCAGGGATCAGAAACGGCACACCTCTTTTTCATTTATCCTGATTGTCCAAGCTTAGCTGGGGAGGAGGAGGGTACCGGGGTTGCTTTGGGGTGGGATGACTTTCTGACAGGCCCTCCCTAAGGGTCAACTGCCTTAGAGAGCTGGGACCCCTCTGCTAACAAGGGGACCCTGCCCAGGGGGTGCAGGAAGGCGCCTCGGGCTCGCCCAGTGGACTGGGCCGCAACACCTGCCTGCCTGTTCTCTTAAAGCAGGTGACGACGCCTGACGTGGAGAAGAAAATTGAGGAATACAAGCGAGAGAACCCGGGCATGTTCAGCTGGGAAATCCGAGACAAATTACTCAAGGACGCGGTCTGTGACCGAAACACCGTGCCCTCAGGTACCAGGCCCGCTCGCGTCCCCCTCCGGCGCCGTCGCCAGTCGCTCTTTCCCCGGCGAGTCATTGAAGCTATAATCACCTCAAGGGTGGACCTGGGCCATCGGGAGGCGGCTCCTCCCTGGGGCCCTGAAATATTTAGGAACCACCGTTTTATGGAGGGAGCGCTGAGCCGCTGGTCCTGAGGTTGAGACCAACCCAGGGGGCTCCCCAAAGAGGATTTTTGCCGGGAAAACAGGGCAGGAAACGCGAGGCGGAGGCCAAGCATTTATTAATATTGATGTTCTCTTTTAAAGAGAAACAAATGTTTTGGTAACCCCCGTGGAAGGGAGATGGGGCCGGGCCGCGGAGGCTTCGCGGTGCGCGGGGAGGCGGGGAGCCTCCGCATCGGGCCTGCGGCGGCCCCCGGGGTGCCCTGGAGCCCTGGGTGGCGGAGGGCGCAGGGAGGCCAGCGCAGCCGGAGCGCCAGGGCGCGCGGGAAAGTTTGTTTTTAATTAAAAGGAAACTCCCTCCCTCCCCCCTCCCCCGGCGAGAACGAGATGTTTCAGAGCACGGATTTGTTTACCACACTGGAATCTGGAAAAAATAAATTCGGGGAGAGCGCATTTTCTTTTGATTTTTACAATAGGAAACGGTTCTGCAGTTGAAATTGAAACCCTTTCTAGTCTAAAAAAAGTTGAATTGCAGGGGAAGGGTCCGCTGCTGTTCTGCCTCCCTGACCGGGAACCGCGGGCCCGCCCAGTGCCTGCAGGTGGTGGTGGTGGGGTGCAGGGTGGGCTGCGGGAGACTGCTCTCAGATTGGAGGCCTAGACCCGTCCATGGCGTCCAGAAGGGAAACGCTTCCTGCTGGGAGCGAGGGGCAGAAAACGGCGGTTCGCGGCCCTTGCTCGGAGGTGCAAGCTTCCCAGGCTCCAATCTCCCTTTTCCTAGATGGGGGGTGGCACGGGGGCTGGGGGGGGGGGTGTCGAATGGGAGGCTGAGAGGTGGTAGAAGAAGGTGGAGGTCCCAGGAACCAGGAGGAGACAGAAGTTGGCTGTGCCCGGCAGCGGATCCAGGGCGCGGACTGGGGGTGGGGGCTCCGTGCCGCCCAGCCCAGCACCAACTCAGTGGTCTGCGCCCCCCTCCCCCCCGCCCCCAGTGAGTTCCATCAGCCGCATCTTGAGGAGTAAATTCGGAAAAGGGGAGGAAGAGGAGGTCGACCTGGAGCGGAAAGAGGCAGAGGAGAGCGAGAAGAAGGCGAAACATAGCATCGACGGCATCCTGAGCGAGCGAGGTAAGCGGCGCGCCGAGGGCCTGCGCCGGGCGGACAGTCGCGCTCTGGCGCCAGGGGCCGGAGGGCGGCCCAGCTCCCGCGGGTGTCCAGGTCTCCTGGCTCCTGCCCACGCCACCCGGGTAAGAGCCTTCGAGTGAGGGACGCACTTGCAATCAAAACGAACATTTTCTCTTTTGCTTTCTCTATTTTACAAATCTTTCTTCCGCCTCCCCTCCAGCCCCCGGTAGTTTATGACAATGAATTGCGTTTTAGGTGCGGGGCCACCCTCTTGCCTTTGGGCGCGGGACGGGGTGCCTGGGAGTGGTTGGGGACGGAGACAGTCTGTGATCCTCCGAGGTGGAAGGAACTTTTGCGCCCTCAGGAAAGGCCCTGCTGTCCAGAGTTTGTAACATCAGAGGAGGGAGGGAGAGGGAGGGAGGGAGGGAGGGAGGGAGGGAGAGAGAGAGAGAGAGAGAGAGAGAGAAAGAGAGGCTCAATACTTTGATAAGCAGTGAGCCCTGAAAGTTGCCCCTCGTTGGTTACCCTATAAATGTATATGTGTAAGCTGTCTGCTTTTTCTTGGTTTTACATTGCTTTTCAAATGCGATGGGGTTTGATTTGTGTGTGTGTGTGTGTGTGTGTGTGTGTGTGTGTGTGTGTTTGGGAAATAAAACCGAGGGGGTCTGGGCTTTGGACCCTAGTGCTGGCGCCACCTGTTCCTCGTTGGCTGCGAACTGGCAGCATCTAGAGAAAATCTCTCCCTTAGAAGCATGAGTGCAGCCTGCTCCCTTTCACATGCTGCAGGTCCTCTTCAGACTTGAAAGGTACCCACCTGCCCGCTCCCAAAGGCAAGTCTACCCCTTGGAGCCGAACCAGGAAGGGGTGACTGCACAGAGAGGTCTCAGCAGATTTGCACCTCAGCAGTTTTGGCCTTGGGGATGGTTGTACCTCTTCAAATTTGAAAAGGATCTGAGTCCCCGCCCCCTCCCCTGGCGTTCTCTTATCTGGGGCCTGGATTTTGTGAGGCGGAGTTTTGAGCTGCCCTAGAGGTCAGGCAACTCTTCAGGTGGGCTTGGAGCCATCACACAGGACAGGCTGGGTCCATGGCCCTCAGCCCGGTAGGAGTGTGGATGGTCCTTTCTTTGAGCTTTCTGGCTCACCCCCTGGGCAGACCGGTGGGCTTTATAAATCAATGCAAAATCTGTACTCAACCTCAAAAGGACACTTAGATTTAGGTGCTCCAAGTCCAAATGGCTGCTTTCAGATGCTCTGGCACAAACAGGCAATCGAGAAAAAAACCACCAGAAGCCGTGGCAGGTTGCTTCCCTCCTTTTGAAGCAGGGCTCTCACACAGGCTCGGACTCGGTCTGAGCTTCTCTTTTGAGAGGGGTGCTTCCTTTTCAGTCTCTGAGAAGACATCTCAGCTTTTATTCCAGCCCAGATACAGCGCGGAGGTGCTGGGGAGGGAAGAGAGTGAGAAACCAGACACCCCCAAACCCAATGGGCCCCTTCGGGCAGGGCAGTGGGGCCAGGAGCCAAGAGCAGCCCAGAGGCTCCAGAAGGATTGGGGGGAGGCACAGCTTTGCTACTTGTTGCCGGAGGCGCAGAGCGCGGCAGATCCGAGGCTCCCTCACAGCACAGGCAACCGAGGCCCAGGAGACAAAACGCCCCAAATGAGCTGGTCAAACATTTGTACAACTTTTCCAGCTTTTACAAAGAAGGCCTTCTCTACACAAGCTACACTTGGAGATGAACTTGGGAGACAAAGCCTGGAGAGTCCATTGAAACTCACACTTTAGCTCGGCCCAGACAAAGCTCCGGCTCGCAGCAGCTTGATGTGAACAAAGGAAGGCAACCTTTTTATAATTCAAGGAGAAAAGAAGAGAAAACAGCCCCACAAAGGGTGGCGAATAGACATTATGGGCTGGCAATGAGGGATGAATTATTCAATGAGCCCCAATAGCTGCTGCGCCAGGAAGTTTTATGGACTCTCCAGCGTGGAAAAAGTGGCCATTTCACCTACAAAATGTTTCCAGTCTTTTGGGCCGTCTAGCTGGATCGGGCTGCCATTCAAGGGCAATTGCTACCATTTTAAAAATCAGAGAATTCTCCCCAGCGGGGGTCCCACCGTTGAAAACACACACAGACACACACACACACACACACACACACACACACACACCTCAGAGGCTGAAGCCTAATTTAATTTGGGGTTGTCAAGGATGAAGCAGCGTCAGTCTCGCCAGCGCCTCTAGCTCCTTTTCCAGATGAACCCTGGAGGGCAAGAGGGGCCCAGAGAAAGGAGAGTGAAGTGTAGTTTGAAGGAAAGTTTAGAAACCTCAAAAAAAATTCTCTCCGTTGTTTGGGTATCAAACGTCACAGGTCGCCCCGCTTGTGAAATAGAAGGCATGTTGCTGAAGAGCTCTAAGTGCCCTGGCCAACAAGGGGCCTTTGGGTGTCCTGACCAGGGTGCTGTGCTCGCTGGAGGTTCCAGCTTCCTTGTAGGCCTGGAGGGTGCTGCTGCGACTGGCTTTCCAGGGGACATCTTTCCGCTTGTCCGACACTAGGACACAGGGGAGAGGCACCCCGAAAGAGGTCAGCACCACCCTCGTTCCTCTTTCCAGGGTCTTGCTCTTTCTCTTGCTCCTTTCACCTCCCCAAATTTCCCTTGCCCCCCGCCCCCAATCCAGGGACAGCGCAGCGTGCCCACCCGGTGCGCTCCCGCCCTGGTGCCCTTGCTGGGTCCATCCTTCCAACATCTTTGCGGGTGGAAGGGGAGGATTGGGCGATCAGGGCACACCCAACCCCACCGCCCAGCCCCTGGATGGCACAGAGATCCGAGCTGGTGCAGCCCGAGGAGCCAAGCCCTGGTCGCAGCATCAGGGGCTGTGGGTACGACCCGCGCTGCTGGCCACTCAATGGGCGCCTCTGTTCCTCCCCCGGCGCGGCCTAGCGGGCCCGCGGGCGCTGCCACAATGGGCCGGCCCCCACTCCTGCGCCCTGCGCCAAAGCTCCGCGCCGCCCCCTCCCCTGCGCTCCGGCCGGCTAGCAGCTTAGCTCTCCGGGCTGCAGCCGACTCAATTGCCTCCTTTATGTCCTTCTCACTTTCATCTAGACTCAGCCCGCCCCCCGCCCTTCTCTTTTTTTCTCTCCCTTGCCTGAGGCTCACATTAGTGAAATTTCTGCAACCTCCCCCCATTTTTTTCTTATTTTAAAGAAAGCCCTTAACACAAAAGCAGTGACTAATCAATAGAAACTGCTCCTTCATCATCATCTCCTCCTCCCCCTCCTCCTCCTCCTCCTCCTCCTCCTCCTCCTCCTCCTCCTCCTCCTCCCCCCCTCCCCCTCTCCTCCTCCACTTACTCCTCCTCCAGGAGGGTGACGCTTTTCCTGTTTGGGAGTTTTGGGAAACATTTTTGCTCTGTGCCGTAATGGAATTAGAGGACAGATGAGGACTGTAAATGGACACGCGACTGCAAGATTGTCGCTTAAATATTTAGATGCAACGTTACAATTACCGACTTGTTGCAGTGGCTTTGAAGTGGCGCTGGGGGTTCAGGGGGAGAGAGGCCAGATCGCCGAATTGATGTTTTGATTGGAGCTGCAGATACACTGCACGGGACTTTCCCCCTTTTAAAATCGCAGTGAGCGTGGGAGGTTTGCAACAATTTCAAAGGTTGAGCTAAGAGACCCCAAGCAGAGGTCGGTTGGGGCTTATACTCCTTTCACATCTCTCCCTTCCTTTTTGACATTTTTGAAAAACGGTGCTTTTTTTTTTTTTTTTATTTGAGAAAGTCAAAGTGACAAAAGTTTTGCTCGAGTCCTCGCCCGTCCAGTTTGCGCACTTGAGCGCATCTAAAATTAACGAGATCGGCGTCAGCCTTCCAGTGAGGCATAAGCTAAAGCAGTTAAACACGCAGAGTTTTAAAGGTCCTCGAAGCGTTTCGTTTCCAGCGGAATCATGAAAAGACCACTTTATGTTTGACGGCAGCGCCACTAAAATCAAGGGAAAGCGGTTCTTCTCCGCGCTACCCCCGAACCAACCCCCTCCCGCAGTAAGCAGGGAAAGGCAGGCAATTTGGCGCAAGGCTAGGGGGTGGTGGACGAACTTTCCCACAGATTAAAATCAGTAGGTGTAAGATCGTAGGTTTGTGGCATCGGAGCCGTTCTAGAAGTGGACAGCCCCCTCTCCAAGTCCATTTGTCAGAATCACGAATTTGACCCCAGCGTCGTCGAAGTCTTTAGAGAAAATGTCCTATTTTCTGAAGTCCTTGCAACACTCAACACTGCATGTTAAAAAATGCATTTAAAATGTCAGAACTCGAATTAAATTAGAACACCACGCTGGTTCCTCCCCGCCCCCCCCCCCCCCAAGTTCCCCCCAGCCCAAGAACCTATAGCGGTAGCGGTTTTTCCGTTGGAAAGATGGAAAAGGAAGCAGCCGAGTTCGGATGTCGGTTTTTCTTATTCGCTGGTTTGTTTTGTCGGGTTGACTGCTGTATGTTTACTTTCTAGCCTTATTGAAAACATGCAGATTTTCTCATTAATGCTTGGAAATCGTATGTTTATTTGGCGGCTTGATTGGATTGTTGATAGCACCGGAGCGGGGA
This sequence comes from Myotis yumanensis, assembly GCF_028538775.1. Classification (NCBI taxonomy): domain Eukaryota; kingdom Metazoa; phylum Chordata; class Mammalia; order Chiroptera; family Vespertilionidae; genus Myotis; species Myotis yumanensis. Next base: position 24,604,580 of record NW_027223759.1, on the reverse strand, counting down.
CGTGGGGCCTGCAAGTGCGTAATCATCACTGGAGGGTTATTTAAGAGTCCCCAGGGCTGCGCCATAAAACCACCGGGGCGGCGAGGCGGAACCAGCAAGTGCGCTGGTTGAGGAGAGTGCGCTGTGCAGAATCCGTCAGGTGGATGGGAACTTTGCCGCTGAGCCCAGTCCCAATATCCATGAATACATATATTTTGAGGACAAAAAAAAAAAATAAAAAAATTAAAAATCCTCCCTAGCGAGGAGGTTAAATGTTTCGGTTGTACATAGGTAAATAACCAGTGAAAAGAAAAAGCTTCACAACACCAACAAACACACAAAGGGTGTGAGAGCGAGAGATTGGCCAGGGCTGGGGCTGAGAAGGTTCTGTTCAGTGGGGTTTGAGGGCAGGTAACTTCTTTATGCGGGTAAATAAAGATTAAAGAACCATTAAGAATGTAGATCTAGAACTAACAAGACACTAAAAGGCAATTAAGCAGTCAGTTTAATGCCTTATCTCACTGGCTGCTCTGGGGTTGTTTTACAACTAGGAATTAAAATCTGAAAAGGAAGTTTTCAGCAGCTCTGGCCAAATATTGATTAAGTAGCTGTTTGTTGATGCCATTGTTGCGCATTAAAAGGCCCCGATTGCGGCCCCTCACTGGCCATCTTCTATTGTGAGGGATTCTTAACCACTGAGATCAAAGCGGGATCATTTCAACTTATCTGTCTTGGAAAATCCTCTTTTTCCTCTGAAACCTCTAAGGAGGATTGACCAAATTCTCTTTAAGAAATAGGAACCGAAACCAGTACATGTCGTGGGTTTATGGAGAAGAAATTTATGGGGTGCTTCTAATGATCCTAGGGTGATTTCTTGTTTAGAGCTTTGGTGAAGATGGGGGATGTATCATCAAATAAATTTTTATTTTGGGGAGGTGGTGGGAGGCATGGAAGCTACTGTCTGCCTGCGCATACATTTCTATACATGGGCGTTTCGCTGAAGCTGCCTTCCCCGCTGAGTGGATGTAAAGGAAAGATGTCCGAGTTTAGCATAAATCTAGGTAGGGAATAATTAAATACACAGGACACTGAGAGTTACATTGACTACATTTCTCTACTTGTGTTTCCATAGTTTCTGTGTTTATAGATGGTTAGATGTGTCTCATGCATATTTTTAAACTCTATAATGAAGTAGATGTGTTTGTGTGTATAGTTTGTGTATCGTTAGAGTTTATTTATAAGTTGGTCACTAGGAATTATGCTGGCAGTAAACTATTTCCAGTTGCACAAATCCATAGGTTTATTTTCCTATGGATCATACTTTCTAGAGTCATCAGGATCCGAGGTAACAGCACATCGACGCTCAGCACTGCTGTTGAATGCTAGGAAAAATATTTCCCTGAATGATTTTACGATTTTTTTGGTTGATTATTAGATGAACAATTAAAGATTTTTTTGGATTAAGAAATTCACTATACTTGAAAAGGTTTTTCTGTTATTATGGGAGCTAAAATTCCTGCAAGGGCTTTTTTGGAAACACCATCTCTGTGCTTACTTATTTGCAAATTCCAATGAATCACTCTAAGTGAGTTTATTAAATTTATGCCAGATTCAGGCTTTGGGTATTCAGCTGTGCATCATGGATCTGCCTGCGTGTGGGAGTTCCAGGATCCTCTTCTCTGATTATGCTCATTTCAATACTAAGTAATTGTGCATAAGGTTTTATTTGTATTTCATTTGATTTTCTACTCTTTCTGTTCACTCTTGAATAAGTTGTATCTTGACATACAGAGTCAGAATCATTAGTGGATATTTTAAAATATTTTCTATTATTTATCTTCCAATTAATGGATCATCTACCAAAGCTCAGATGTTCTTTGATACAGTCCCCAGCATTGCAATGTAGAGCAAAGAGCAACAGCCTGAAATAGGTTAAGCTGGAAGTGCAAGTAATCTGTTATGATTACCTTCTCCTGGGTCCAGATGCAGCATTAGGAAGTTCTTTGTTGCATATTCCACACGTACATGTATATTTCATATACATACACAGTTAAAGTGACTTCTCCCTTGACACCCTTGGATGTCAGGCTATGTGTTCCTGTACTGTCAGGGGACAGCAGAACTGAGCTCCAAGTTTGGCCTGATCTCAGTACCAAGACAGAATTACGGACTTAAGTACCCACTTAGGTCAATTATATCTCAATAAAGATGGGGAAAAAAAAATAAAACTTTGATATCATGGCTCAAAAAAATATAAAAGAATTGGCTGCCTTTAGCTGGGGGAACTGTGATCAGGGAAAGTGAAAGGGAATTTCAGAAGCTGCCAATCTCTTGGAAGATGCACACCAAAGATTTTATCGTCCTGTTCATGCCAGTCTCTGGCAGAGCGTGGCTCAGCTCAGCTTCCAGTTCTGTATTGTAGTGTTGGGCCAAGCGCTGAGCTCCAACAGCATTGCACTTTTGCTGGAATCTGGATACCTCTCCCCACAAATTATCTGAGTTGGGATTATGCTCCCAAATGAACAGAAATTATTTCATTTCCAGCTTGTAATTGGAATGTGCTCAGTTATCAAAGTGTCAATTAACATTATAAAACATCTGTTTAAGAGAGATGTTAGAAACCTCGCCATTGCCAATGGGAGATATGAAAACCATGGAAAGTATTTGTTGAAGACACTTGCGGAATACTAAGTTTTATGAATTCTTACCTTCAAGTCTATTTTCCTTCCTTCCTGATAGAAACTAGGACTAACAGATCATTTCTGATATGGAAGTGGCCACTTCTCTTTTAAAACAAAATTGTATCTTAATAAAGGGCAATGGTATAAAATTTAGAATTTGATTGGAGGCACATTTCTCCTAGAAAGGAAAGTTTTAAGAAAGAATCTTATCTTATACATTACCCATAGCAAACTTTGTAGCATTTAACTTTTTGCTGCAGGATTTTAAGCAAATGACATCAACCACAAAGAACCCCTTCTTTTTGAGCCGAAGCAACTTGATCAAAGTAGTCTGAGTTTTCATGCTCTTGTTAGTGCAGTGATTGGGAAATGGATCTTCCCCTGTATAACAAATCAGAACTCATGACAGGCAGTGACAGACTAGCTGTATATTTGTCTCCCTAAACCCATTCAGTGATTTACTGATTCTTATGTACTTTTCTTTGGCCATATTTAGTGCATCTACAATAGTTTATTATTATGAACTCTCAATTTGAGCAGCCAATTTCTCACTCATCCTGGATCTAATTCCAGTGGGCTCCATTTAAAAATAGCTGACCAAAATGCTTTGTGACAAGAATGACAGGCTCTTGTTGGCTGACCAATATAGGATTAAGGGAGAGGAAATAGCACTGATTTTCAGCATGTAAAAATTTCCAGGATCACATTGAAACTTCAAATAGTTTAGTTTTATGGAGGCTTAAATGTAAATTTTCAAAAATTTTATAAGCGGATGGTAGTCATGTTTCTGGAAACAACTGCTGAATTTAATGTACTTGGCCTTATGTCATTAGATGGGAACAGCATGGAATTGTGTTAGTTTTTGTAGACTTTCATAGTAAATGCTTACATGGTCACATACAAATTTGCATTTTAACAGAAAGCCTATATTTGTAGGCTTGTGATTTTTATAGGCACTCAAATATGTTAAAAATATAACCACCTAGCCCTATTATTATTATTTGCAAACCCTAGTATAAGGTATAATTTACCCAGTAAACAGGCACTTGGGCATTGTATGAGGGTATTAATATTCTTTTAAAAAAACACACTTTATTTTTAAATAATTAAAGACTCATAGAGTCTATCTCCAAACATGTATTTTACAACTCTTATTTTCAATATTTATTTTATTTAAAAATTTTATTTATTAATTTTAGAGAGAGAAAGGAAGTGAGAGAGAGAGAGAGAGAGAGAGAGAGAGAACTATGGATTTGTTGTTCCACTTATTTATGTATTCATTGGTTGATTTTTTGTATGTGCCCTGACTAGGGATCAAAACCGAAACCTTGGTGTATCAGAACAATGCTCTAACTAACTGAGCTACCCAGCCAGAATTTCTCCTAATATTTAAACATATTATTATGGTTAAGAAAATCTTGCCCAAAGGGTGTGTGTGCATGTGTGTAGTTCTCAGTTACCATGTCTGAGATTAACCTGAACTAAAGAAAATTAATTGGTCCAATTCATTTTATTATAAGAAAAGCAACAGGCTTCTTCTTTCTCAATCCCTACCTGACCAATTTTCTGATAGAAGTTCACTAAAGCAAGTGAGTGTTTCTTGTGTGCTCGGACTTAAACATGACTTTGCTTGCCTATGAGAGCACAGTAATCCAAGTAAAAGTGCTATGTTCTTGCACCAACAATTTTGCTTTAAAATTGGTACCAAGCACACTTCAGATGTGACCCCTTGAACTCCAGTTTGGACATCTGTAAGGTGGGCACATCATAACAACTTCCCAGGGTGGTATGAGGATAAAATGAGAAGGTGCAAGTGATGTGCAAATTACACCTGTCGTGGGAAAACTCAAAATCTTGGGGAAAAATAACCTCTGAACATGCAGAAAGTGACCTGATTACTGGCAGATGGGCTCTGCCCAAGGGCAAATACAAGCTGAATTCAGGGCTTAGGAACAACAATGAAGACCAACACACACGCCCCCCACAAAATCCACTTTCATTGAGTCAAAAAAATGAGTTTATAAACAACTATTTAATGTAATAGATCTTATTGATTTAATAGATATGAAAAATAATACAATTCTAAAACCACTCACTGAGATGTCAAAAGATATTTTTAAAGTACTTTTTATCCTAGTTCTATGAAGAGTACTTTTCTCCCTTAGATTAACCTGGCTTTTAAAAACTTCCTCAAATCAACTTTTTTTTGGTACAAGTTCCCTCCAAGCCCCCTGCAATCAGAGATTGACAAACAAGTTGCCTTTTGAAAAACAAGTTTCATACGGACATTCTTTCTCCTGAAATCCTGCCAGAATCCTTGGCTTTGTGGAATTTTTTGGTATAATTTCTCATTACGTTCCTTCTTCAGCCTCTTTCGTTGTTCTTAAATGTCCTTATAGTTCCACACATGACACTGTGTTTTTTTTTTTTTGCATGATTCTTCTTAATCCCTCTCCTTTAAATTTGAGTTCAGAAATATTAAGGAAACTTTCCAATTTGTTAAGCTGGAGGATACATTTCAATGACCTTTCCATTCGGGTTCCCTCTGTCCAGTTTCCATGGGATGTCTGTGTTATTGGGGTACAATGCGAGGGTGAAAGAAAGTAGCTGGGCTCTGGAGGGCTGGAGAGCCCCTGTCCCGTGCCCACCCCTGTTTTCCCGCTGGAGCAGTTTGCCCGTGCAGCCACTGGAGAGAAGGAAGGTTGTTTTCTTATCCCCGCATGCACTGGTCTGACCTGCCTCCGAAATAGGTCAGGCTGGGGCACAGCCAGTTTATGCAGCTGTTGTGGCTTAGGCGTCACAGCAGGCAGCCGGGGCTCCTTGGCCAGCCGGCCCCCAGTGAACTGATAAAAATTCGCTGGCGAGCCCTGGGGCCTTCCTTCTGGACTGTGCTGGCCCCCTGAAGGCTTTTAGATGCAAGGGGACTCCTGGATTAGGGGGGCCAACTCTCAGCCTTAAAAGGGAAGCGTTCTTTATCGCCCTCTTGTCTATCCAAACGTTCAAGTGAAATACATGCTTTGTCAGATTTTATTTTAAACCATATTTATTTTTGACTGTGTAAGACATTCACTTTTGACATAATTCAAAAGCTACAAGACAATGTACGGTGACAAGTTTTCTTCCACCGGAGTCCCTCTGTCTCGGCTCTCTTTCTAGAGTGGCCATAGGTAATTAAGTCTGTTTCTCTCTCCCTTTAAAAAATATTCTCTCCTCCCCTTTTGCACAAATGGTAGTCTACCGTGGAAACTGTTCTACACCATTTTTTTCCTTCCACTTGAGAATAAATCTCAGCAATGACTCCATACCGGAGTCGGATGGTCTCCTGAGCCTATTTGTATAGCTGCATAGTATTCCATCGTAATGGCAAGCAATGATTCCTTTAACAACATCAGGTTGTTTCCAATCTAACAGCACCATTTGGCACATGTGTGCGTTTATTTGTAAAATAATTCATCCTCAGGAGGGACAAAGGGGATGACATTTGTAATTTTGATAGCTCTGGTGGAATTCAGGTTCTGTGCTGAGAACAAATGGTGGAGGGATGCTTAGCGAGTTGGAGCGGGAGTGTTTGCCTGTGGCCACTTGCACAGGAGAAAAAGAGACACTTTTCTCTACCACTGCTGTGCATAGAAGCATAGGTTTTGAAATTTCTGCTTAGGAAGATGTTCTACGAACAGCGACTACCTTCTGCAAAATCCTCTAATATTTACCTGTTTCTCCAAACGCAACATTCTCTAAATCCAAAAACTTTTATTTACTTATTTGTTCCTCTTTCTATTTTTTTTCTTGTTTACTTCACCCCCATCAAAAATTGTATATTTATGTTAAACATTCTTACTTATTTTTCTTTCTGTGCTGGAAAAATTATGGATAGTTTTATAACAATGTAGAGGCAACATGTTCTGATTGTTTAGTTACAAAAGAGAAATTGTCTTTCAGGGTCACCAGGTTTGATCTAGTGAGAGGACAGGTTATGAATATTAAAATGTGGTCTTGCATTTCTAGTTTTTAAAAAGTGCTGGTCCAATGCTCTAGGTTTCTTGAGTTTGGTGAAGGCTGATTTGGAACTTTATGAACTTTTAAGGGATATGTAAGCATTCCCTTCTGCGCACAAAAGACTATTTATGTTCTTGCACATACCTTGCCTCCCTCAAATCATGTCAGCCTATTTTTTCTTAAATCTGATGCCCGGGAATTCGGTCGTCGATGCTGCCGAGTACCTGGCTTTCTAAGCTGGAAGTTTGAGTCTGTGAAACAAGCCAGGAAGAACTGTGTTCCAACCACAGAGAAAAACAACCCACTCCAAACCCTCCTGAGAAAGATAGAGATGCCAGCGCTGATAGCAAAATGTTTCAAGTCATTCCTTCTTAGGAAGGAGCCTTTCAGAAATAGGAGAATGAGTAGGGCTACAGATTTATTTTTGAAAATAAAAATCTTGATTCAGTTTTAAGAACAAACAGAAAAATGAAAACAGGTCTTTTTTTTCTGGACTGTTCTGGCTGCCGGGCGGGCCCCAGAGCGGGTTGCAGACGGGAGGCAGGAGGCAGATCTAACTCTAAAACTTTCGTTTGTGCTCAGATGGAAGACAGTGGGCTGGGTGCTCTGGGTTCTCCCCCCACCCCCTTTGCTTGTGGAAATCTGAAGGAGTCCTTTCAGGAATGTAAACAGACCTGGCATTAAGACCAGCTGCAAAGAGCTGAGAGGAATTAAAAGCAGCGTCCCCCCCCTCTCACCGCCCCCCAGCTCTGTGCATAATTTGGATTGAATCAGGCCCATAATTTGCGCCATCTGATTACTACCTGCAGAAGTATGTGGCTGTCCACACAGGAAGGAGAGTGCAGGGAGAGTCAATCCCAACGAGAAAACATGTTGATTTGTTTGTCAGGTGCCTGTGATGTTCTCCACAGAAATGTAGACCATGGAAACTAAGTGGCTTTCAGGCCCGAAAGTGTAAGCAAACTAGATTGTGTGGCACGTCGTCACATTGCTGTCATCCACACAGGTAAAGGGAAGTAGCAAGCAGAGGCCTTCTCCAGGGGACTGGCTCTATGTCAGAGAGCAGGGAATTCGGTGGGAAAGCTGCCCTTTCTCTCCTAGATTTGCAACTTTTCAAAATAGAAAGGGACTCACGAACGTATCAGGCAGAAATGCTCCACGTTCCATTGCAAGATCCCCAAGCAAACGGGATCAGTGTCTGGATTTGTGGGTTATATTTTGGAAAATTTTTGGAGCTTCTCACATCCTTTCAGACCATTTGTAAAGGGGGCTGGGGGTCCATTCACTTCAGAAAGTCGAGCATATCAATGGGGGTCTCCTCACAGTGCCTGGGGGACCTGCCATCCGCCAGAGCAGGACATGCTTCGGGCAGCTCTCCAGGGTGGAAACTTTCCAGGTGGTAGATTCGCTCGTCTTCTGTGCAGACAGGGCACATCCGGGGCTTGTGTGGGCATGACACACATTTATCAGGGGGCAGTAGGAAGTCGACTTCTACAGTTTCTTACCAGAAGCCAATGTCTGCTTGCGGTCACTGGCCCTGCCAAGCTCTGAATGCTTGCTGAATTTCTGTCTGAAAGAAGAAGGCAAACGGAGGACCGGGGACTTGGCATCAGGTTAGAACTGCAGAGCCAGGCTTAAGAGTGCAGAGGCGGGGTAGGGGTGGGGGAGTGGGGGGAGAGTGGGGAGTGGAGAGGGGGCGTGCAAAGCCCCCATTGTACAGGGATCAGGTCCAGGTAGAAGGCCAGGGTGGATGCTCAAGGTCTGGCCAGTGTTGGATTCACCTTCTGGGCTTTTCTCAGTGACCTTCTGGGGCTTGACGTCTCTCTGTCTACTCCTTGCCCGTGGAAAGTGTCAGCTGGTCTTCTCACGGCATTCCAGAGCATAAAACCACTTGGTAGCTGGAGAGGCCACCTCGTCTTGTTTTCATCAGAGCCTCACGAAGTGGTCAGTAGAGTGTGGGGACATATAGATCTCCTGCAGGTCAAAGCAAAGTCCTCATTACTGGTCACACCCTTGTGTCATGCTGTCCTTTGTAGGAAAATTGAAACTAAGCCATAGGAGAGGCTTCTGTTCCTATCGGGGCCCTAGCATATACCTTGGGAATATAAGGAGAGGAGCAGTGTCCTTATTACAAAATAGCAACGGGACGGAGAACCAAATTTGGTCTGAATCTTTGTTTGCTGGCTAACTTGCATCATTTTATTGAATTACTATAATTTAATGTTTCTAGCTTAAGCTAACGATTTCCCCTGAAATGAATCCTTTTTGTTATTATTTTTTAAAATGCAAAACCCAAATTAAATTCATTAGGAAAGACAATGACTATCTTTTACATTCAAATTTATGGTTCTTGGAAAATCCTTTTGGCAAAACTTTAGGAAAAATAGAAAGAATTGTCACTCACACTGTAGTTTATAGGAAATGATGTTACCAGAACAAGTTTGGGCTTTTTATAGGGATGTTTGAGAATCTCTCTACCTCCAGTCCTCCTCCCCCAAACTGAAAATGCACCCCCCTTCCTTTCTCAAAGGCCTCTATAAGGTGACCTATGGTAAAAAGAGGGAGGTCAATCCTGAATGTTGTCCCCCCATCCTTTCCTGTCTCCCCCTCCCCCCTGCTGTCCAGCTTCCATCTGGCTCACCTTCCTCTTGTGCACCCCAACTCCACACAGAGATATAACATCGAGCTCTATCTCATTCACATTGTGACTCAAACAGTTACCCTCCCAAAAGGACCCTGGGAGCTGACAGCTTAGTAAGAAAAATGAATCCCTAATGCAGAATTCCAGTATCTGTGTAGCAAAGGTTTCTGTGGGGGCAATGGATAGTTTCTTCTGCCCCCCCCCCCAGATGATACCCCAGAGGATCCTATCTTCACTGTGAACAGGATGACTGGTTCTGTGATGAGGGAGCTCCTCGCTAGAGAGCAGGATCTGCTAGGGCATGGTACCCCGTGAGTAACCTGGAAGGAGGTGGGACCTAGGGCATCCTCGACCACAGATGGATTTCCCACACTTCCTGGGAGCCAGGCAAAGGCCTTGGCTTGTGTCCTTCAGGCTTCCTGGCAAAGAGCAGGCCCAGAAGAAAGACAAGAAGGGTCTGGTGTGGCCTAGAACCAGCAGACGGGGAGGGCTGTGTGGGGCCCATTTTGCCTCAGAGCTCAAAACCCTCCCTTAGGAGCAGATGTCTGATCTGAATTCTCAACCTCTAGAGCAGTGGTTCTCAACCTTCTGGCCCTTTAAACACAGTTCCTCATGTTGTGACCCAACCATAAAATTATTTTCATTGCTACTTCATAACTGTAATGTTGTTACTGAATCGTAATGTAAATACCTGATATGTAGGATGGTCTTAGGCGACCCCTGTGAAAGGGTCGTTAGACCACCAAAGGGGTTGCGACCCACAGGTTGAGAACTGCTGCTCTAGTGGCTCCTGGACAGTTGTCAGAGGTCAGAAGAAGTGAGGCTGCCCTCCTCAAGAGGACCAGGGGCAACTGGCATCTGTAGTGGGTCTATTGGGAGGGCTTCTGGAAAGCCAGACTCCTGGACTCTCAGGGCTGGGTCCGGGAGAGCCGCAGAAACACATTGCCATGGAGGATGTAAGTCACGAGGGTCCCAGTGGGACAGCTGGGATTTATTCCACCTGTGACCTGTGGGACTCGGAAACAGCTTGTCGTGTCTGTGGACAATTGAATGGTCTTAGATTCCTGCTCCACCCCCAGAGTTGGCACTTAGACTTGATCAATGTTTTCTAAGTATTAGGTAATGGTGATGGACACATCTAGAAACAGCCCACTTCTTCCTCAGACCCACTCAAGAGGAGGAGTCATTGTCAGAGGTGGGTTTACCAGAGAGCAAGTGACCTTAGGCTCCAGGGCCCCTCACCTGTGAGCCCTTGCGGGCTCTGGGAGGGATCCTAACAATGTCTTCATATCATTGGGTTTTTGCAAATGTTGCAAAATTAAGATACGTTGGTGTTTATTTCTCAAGAGGGGCTCCCTAAATTATAAAAGCCTTAGGCCTCTTTTTTTTTTTTCATTTAGGGTAAAACAGGTACAAGTGGGGCGAGCAGGTACAAGTGAGCTCCTTATGAAAGGAGCGGGGCCTGGCACAACCATGTGTGAGAGCGAAATAATAATAATAATAATAATAATAATAATAATCATGCTTAGTTACCCTTCACTTGTGCCTTGGACTTAGAATTTCCAGGATGCTTCCTCATTCCTTACGTCTTGTCTTGTTTTCTATGGAGCCAAAGTCTGGTTGTGGCGCAGCAGCCTCAGTCTTTGCAGGGAGCTCCACGGAGGGATCCTGGATCCACTCCTCACAGAGGATGAGGAACATCCATCCGCGCACTAGACACGGGAAGGTGGGCAAGACCTTTACATTCATTGGACTTTGGCTCCCTCAGCTGTAAAGGTTACATCAGGCAATTTGGAGATGTTTCTTGTAGGTCTCTGAAACTATTACTGTGACCAGGTTGTGTTCCCTCTCTGGGCATCATCCTCCCTTCCTCTGAAAAAAAGGAAGCATTGGTGAGGTGAAGGCTACAGTCTCTCCCAGCTTGGGCAGGCTGTGAGCCAGGCCACATTCTGGTTAAGGAAACAGTGGGGCCTCCAGGCAGCCGGGACTCAGGGCAACAATGGAAAGGCCCTTCACCTCTTGATGTCTTAGAAGGTGAGCAACTCCAGTCTTACTTTGGGGAGGAAGTATGCCCTGGTTCTACCACTCTTTTAAAACAGAAGCTGAACATTATAAAATGAGAAGGTGAGAACAAGAGCTTGCTGAGCTATTGAACAGGGGAACATACTGGCTCTTCCCCATGCAGGTGAGGAAATGCATCCAGGTGGGAAATGCATGCTTTTTTGTACCTCCTGTCCTAGCTGTGGCTTCCAGATGAGAGTGGAAAGGCCTGGTGGTCTTGTTTAGAAAGCTTTCCCTTAAGCAAGACTGTAACATTTTTTCTTTCAAAAAAGTCTGTGCCTAGACATTTCCCCCTGTGCCCAGAGGGGAGCACATGAGATTTCTGGTAGCTGACCAAGTCAAAGCTAGAAACTGGGCTGGAGGAGAAACTCGGACAATGGTGCCTTCACTTCATGTGATTCTGCTGACAAATCTTAAATGTAAATCAGCTACCTCACTAGTAGGTGTAAGAAACTGAATTGAACAAACAAGATATATGTATCCCCTGAGTTGAAATACACACATATATATTCATGAATAAGAAAACAGTATTTGAATCAATTAAATTTTTCCATGCAAAGCAGAAGTTGTGAGCAAACTTGTAGAGTAAACAGGAAATAATATCAAATCTGAAAACTTTTGTTTTCACCAGGACTTTGCTGAGAAGCATTTTAGAAACTTGGAAAGAATGAAAAAAAATATTTTTTTGTTACATTAATGATTCAAGGCAAGCTGTCACAGCCTAGCAAGAGAAGATTTTAATATTTTCCCCTGCACTTTGTACTCTTTTATTATGGAGGAAAATTCTTTTAAAAATCAACATAAACTACATATTGAGTTTTTAGGTATATATTCTGAAAACAGACAATGATTCATTCAAATGCTGCAATCCTTACTTGCAAAGATCAAATAATAAAATTAACAATGTTAAATGCATTGTGAGGATTTGTTTTTTTATTTGAGGAAATTTTAGAGCATATAAATTTTTTTATGAATCTAATATTTGTGGCTCAAATTTTGTTGCAGTTTATCTTAAACAAATAGGTTTGTGAAAATGTAAGCAAATATTGTTACAAAATATCTACCACTCTTTTAAAACAGAAGCTGAACATTATAAAATGAAAACATCAGGAAGAGGAACTGTACCCCTTTATACAGTCAGAAGAATAAGTTCTGCTGTTTACCATATGAAAGAGTTTGTTTCTGTTTTTCTTAGTTATTATTCTGTACTTTGATCAAATGTATTGCAACTTTGAAGCTTGAATGGCAAATAAAAATTTTTATTTGATAAGAAAGTCACTACTTGACCTATAGATTAAAGAAGAAATCTGATCTTAGCTACTATTAGTAAACATTAGAATTTTTGTTGAATGACTGCATAAAAATCAAAACAAATCAAATTATTTACTCCCTTCCCCATATCCACAAGCAAACCTTTGACTTATACTACCACATGAATTGGGTTCCAACAGGTTGGAAGAAGTTGAATTTGTGAGCGTTATGGCATAATTTATTTAATAAAGTTTGAATAGCTAGATTACTTTGTGACTTAAAACAGCAGGCATTTATAATGTTCTGCCAAGTTTGGGGTGGCGAGCCGTGCTGGATTTGAGTATTTGACTTCCTCTACTTATTTTGTTTTCATGTTATTTTAGGGAAGTGCTAGTTGAGATTCGAAGAAGAGTTGTTATTCTGTTTAACTATATAAAAACATTAAAACATTTTAGAGAATGCAAAGATACATATGCTTCAGGTTACAATATTGAGGCATCTTGGATATTTGAATAACATTTCCACTCTAAAGTAGCAAAAGCAGACTTAGTTTTTAACTGCTGTTCTACAGGAGGTTATGTTTGCTGGTTAAAGTAATTTGAACACTTCAACTCTCTAGTGGTGAGACATCCACTGTTTTCCATGCTGCTATTAAAAAAGGTGTTAGTTTAAAAATTTATAGGTAGACTACTAGTTTGTATGCATAAAAGAAAATGAAATGAACAAATGCTAAAACTAAACTTCAGAATGACATTCTATAAGGTAATATAATATAATACAATATAGTATGATATAATACATTCCATTGAATTTATGTATATTAATTATGTTTAAAGGCTTTGTTACACAATTCCTTTTGGATATTTGAGATTAAAAATATCCCTTATGAATTTGGAGAAAATGAAACTCTTGTTATTTGAAAGGAGGAGGGACTGGCAGGGCAGAATACATTCTGGGGAGTCCTTATTCCAAACATTCTTCAGCCACTAAGGATTTTGTACATTTTATTTCACAAGTCCTTTGTGAAGTTGGCTTCTCACTTTAGGATGAAAAAGGTAATTTTCCTAGAAATCAAGTAAATTTCAAACCCCAAACTCACTTGCGGGGCAGATTACAATTTAGACTTGCTTTTATTCGAGTTGTGGGAATTTTCTAAAGAAGGAAATGCATTGAGAAACCAATTTAAGAAATTACAGCAACCACTTTGTTACACTGTAGTTGGAATTTTATTCTATTATAGTCCCAAGAACTGTCAAATTACCCAAAGGAAACAATGAGTTGCTCAACAGAAAAAAAAAAAAAAGGAAAAGAAAAATACCCAGAGATGCTGAAACTTACAAAAAAATTGTCCCCACTAAGCTTTGTGCAGCTTAAAACACAACTGAATATTAATTCTATCGGACCTATTTGACTTAAAAGCTGGGATAGACCAGGAGCTGATTTTTGGCATTCCTTCATTTTTCCACTCTTTTGTTCACTTGACACACAGCCTTTATACACTGGCTTTGCGGCAACCACTGGCGTGATCTCTGAACAATCTGTTTGAGGAGGAAAGGGCTCCTCCAACCAGCAGCCAGAGTTTTAATTACATACGGTTCATCCTGTCGGTCTCAAGCAGCTGAAGAAATAGCTGTTGGCCAGAAAGGTACCAATGAACTTATGTTCGCTGGTGTTAATGCGGCAAAGAACCTTCTTGGTGGCTAACACACACACACACACACACACACACACACACACACCCCCCCCCCCAATCCTGTGATGATTCTTTTTAAAGTTCAGAAGAATCTCAGTGAAGCGGCATTCCTGTTGGTGGAGCTAGACTCAGTATGGTGGTGTAAGGGACATGTAAGGTTGAAGAAATTATTTTGTTTATTAATTCAGGTTACATGTCCTGCCAGACTGGCTGGGAGAGAAAGGAAGGAGAGGTGTAACTTTAAGCACACACTGATTTGTTCTTATTACATAACAAAAGTCTATTTCTTTATCATGTTATCATTCAGTTAATAAAAATTAGCTACAATAACAGCATCAACTTAAAAACCCCTCAAAGTCCAGGGGATTTTCTTTCACAATGAACATGAATACTGTTCAGAAATACAAACAGTCAAAGGATAACTTTAGGTCTGAAAGAGAAACCTGGCAAGGGTAATTGAATAAGCCTGGGTCCCTTGACTGTGTCATGGTGAGGGCAGTCAACATGTCATAATTAGGTTTATTGAGGGCCATTCCAACAATCTGCTTCTATTCTTCCTGCCTTATTGTCCACAGCTAGGCAAATAGCCAAGGGACAAAAGGAATCAAGTGCTGACAAAACATGAAAGAGGAAAAAGATTTAGCTGCTTTTATCAAAGAAACTGAGAAGGACTTTGTGTAAATAAAATAAGTGACTGGCCAGCCTGCATTTAGGCAATGCCGTTTTCATTAGAATTAATTCTTGACATATTGGAAGAGTTCCAAGGGAAGGATTTCTACTTCTGACAAGTTTAATTTGTAAATTAAAAACAGTTGGTTAAACATGAGCCTCCATCAACAAAACTTAACCAAAGCCATACACGGGCAAAGACCTAAGCAGGTGAAAAAGAGAATTACTTTGAAAACAAAGTCTTCCCCCAAATTATGCAAATTCTTATTACTTCATAACAAATGTTTCCCGTTGGAGCCTGCAGCAGGATGTCTGCTCCTAGAGGTTTGTTTAGATCACATTTTCTTCCCCTTTAAGCCTCTTCAGTTGACATATACTTACTCCGGGCTGGTTCTTGGGAGAAGTGGTGGCAAGCTCCGAAGAGGCTGCCTTATGTTTATTTTACAAAGTCAAGCTAATACAAGTTTTGTGAGTCTACAGTTTTCAGGACAGCCTACTCTGCTTTTTCTCCATTGAAGGCGAGAGCTTCTTCCAAGTGTGCTTCTGATTCCTCACTGGGGTAACCAGTGGAGGCGACTAGGCAGTGTTTCCTGAGCTAAATCCCAGACCCCAGGTCCATGTTGTCTGGTAGGAGGTTGCATGCGACGCCAGCAGCGTGGTGGTTATGACGTGGTGACACAGAGAAAGTGAAAGCCTGCCCGTTGCAGCGAGATCCTCTGGCATCTGGACAAGGCTTCCACTTCAGCCCAAACAGCTGTGTGTGAGGCGGGAACACCTTTCCTTGTCACGTTTTTTGCAGCTTGCAGACTGGGCTTCACAGAGGGGGTCTTTCCCATGGACCTGCATTTCAGAGCACCTTTTTTCATGTTGCACATTGGACGGTGGCTAGAGAAAAGAATGCTCTCGTGAAGGATTTGTCCCTCGGGAATATAACTTTTATTTGCATATCAAATGCCCCTTAGTTCTATTGAGCGTTACATAGGAAATAAGAAACCTATTGCTTGGGTACCTTCAGTGGCTAGGCTGTTTAGATGTATTTTATTATGTTTTTTAAAAATCACTTCTTCAGGTCTTTATGAATTTGATTTTATTTTTGAAGGAGAGAGAGAGAGAAAGATGTCAATTTGTTGTTCACGTATTTATGCATTCATGTGCCCTGACTGGGAATTGAACCCACAACCTTGGGGTATCGGATGACACTCCAACCAACTGAGCTACTAGGCCAAGGCCAGGCTGTATAGATGTTAACACTTCACATTGCTTCACCTGACATCAAGGTACATTACAGATTTACATTTACCTTATTCCTTGGCACTTGAAATTAAAGTGAAAAAAAAATTTCTCATCTCAAAGCATCATATTATTCCATCAGACAGTGGGTGTGAAAAGCACGTTTGGAAGTGTAAAGCCCTAGACAAATGCTAGATATAATCACTGTGGTAGCATCAGATGATTGCTGTTTTTGAATGGCGTTTCTCAGTGGCTATTCATATGACAGCCGCTTCCGGGGAAGCATCGGAGCATTTGGTCCAAACACTTTTCTTGTGGCTCATTAAGCTGGATTTGCAGTGCCTTGAAGTTTATTCCACTTGTGGATTTTGGTAAAGAAACCACAGCACATGGGACTGTCCAGATCTAGCTCTGCACCAGATACAAGTGTGGTTTTTGAAAGGTGTGGAAGCCGAAATACTTTGCTTTTTGTCCCGGGCCACTCTCTAATTAGCTGTGTGACCAAAGGAAATTCAGTAGCCATGCTGATCTGGATTCCTCTGCCGTGGGGGGATAATGCTTGCTCCAGTCGCTCAGAGAATTCTGATCTCTTACTGGCTCTGAACACATTCAAGGTTCTCAGCAAATATAAAGTATTATTTACTTTTGATCTGCTCATTGCTTTTGTAGTCACTGAAACAAGACTGGATAGCTGATCGATTTGTCTTAATACTTTCTCAGATTAAGAAGCATTAAGTGGATCTTCCTGTGGTTAGAGCAAAATACACCGAAATAATTCTGTATCCAGGACATATGGGACCTAGTTGCTAGGATAACATTGCTTTATTGCAAAGCAGCACACTGGGCATATCTAGTAGAAGAGTGGTATGAGAAAAGCTGCTTTTAAGGGTTTGGATTCAGGCAAAATAAGTCTTTTGATTTCCACATTGTTCTGATGCCTGTTGGCTCATGTCACAGATTGGAAGGCCCAGAGGGCCAGGAAGGACTTTCTCTGGAAGGGGCTGGAGATTTATGCAGACTGGCTGACTCTCTGACATTTATTCGCTGCCCTTTTCTCACTCTGTTTTGGCAACTAGGAACCAGATGGACAAGCTCATGGAAAATAGGGCCAGTGAAGAGAACATGCTTTTGATTTCTTCAAAGATAAGGCAGAACTTCTTCTCTCTTTTAAAACGCTGGTGGCAATTTTATGTGCACAAATTCAAAACTGGCAACTCACTTTTGGAGCCTGATGGAAACCCTTGAACAAGGACCTTCCTTGTGATGTCACGGAGAGTAACATAAGCTCTGTTTACCAAGGCACCCACCAAAGAAAGGTCCAGGCGATGGTCCCAATGTTATGTCTACCAGAGGCCAACCATCCACTTTGTAGCTGGGCAGCAGGGATGCTATCTGAGCTCTGGCTAAGATGATAATTCATCAGGACTGAAAGCCTTTCTTAATCACCAACCTCTCCAAAAGCAGGATGAGGAACGAGGGAAACATGGATTACTATTTCACTCTGTAATCACTTATGATTTGAGCTCTATTTTTACCTTACGCTGACCTCTGGTGCTGTGGGTGTACTCACTCTGTGGTTTCAGCTACAGTATTACAAGGGGACAAATGATGACAGTGCCACTAAGCAGGGATTTTTCTGGGAGAAATGGAAAATACGGCCTACATGTGTAGATAGATAGATAGATAGATAGATAGATAGATAAGGAGATGTGTTTATAGTTTTAGGCTCAACCTAAATTCTCAGCACTGAAAAGAGTTAGCAACACATCAATAATTTAAGCAGAAATGTTCACATCAAAAGAGATCATGTCTTGAGCACTGGGACATGGTTGGTGACAGTTAAATTTTGCCCTGGCATCTTAAAGTCATCCCATCTTCCCTCTGTGTTACCCATGGCATAACATTTCTGACTGAAAATACTTGATCTCAGGCGCATTGTTGAACTCCGTCCTCAGATTTTTCAATGTTAAAATATGGGATTAGAAATGGTGAATGAATTTGCTAATAGAGTGCAGCTTTTTTTTTTTATCTCAAGGGAAGTGTAAGAGGGGGATGTGCTCACGGATTTCACCCTATTATTTATTTTATGCTGTCTCTGTTTGTAGCCCTTTTTTTTTTTTTTAAATTTTGTTTACTCTTGTTTGTTTGAACTAATCACTACTTAGGGAAAAGTCCTCTCAGGACTGTCTCCCCTTCGGAAGCCTTCAGCCTGGGTGACCATTCAGGCATAAAAACGTGCTTATCTGCAAATGAATGGCAGCTCTCTGCTTCATTAAAGCCCCTTTCTCTTCTGGCACTCGCATTGTGACCCTTTGATATTAATTCAAAGGGCAATTAAAGAATGCGGCCCATCTTTGAAGTGAGGCATTCAGGGCAAGGGTAAGGATGAACCTGGGCCTCTGATGGACTGTGTGTATTCAACAGGCCTTTTCAAGGCAGTTTGAAGTGAGTCAAAGAAAATGGGCAGGAGAAGGTCAAAGAGAAAAAAGGGGCTAAAGAAACAGCCTGTATTTGTTCGGAGTATTAGCCAAGCAAACTGCAAATAGCAACAAAATGAAACAGTTAATAGAGCAGCCAGACAGAGCCATGTCAATCACTTAACTTGAACAGCATTAGGCCTACGGAGGCTCCCTCCGCTGTGTTACCTAATTATCTTGGGAAAGGCAGTAACTGGAAGTAATGGTATTGTATGTCTTTCTGCTTACTGCCCAGAAAAGGTGATAAATACTCACTGCTCTGTAATTATGCAACATATATACATAAAGGAGGAGGAGGAGGGTCAGAGGGGGGCGGGGGCTGCATTGAAGTTGAATTCCTAGTAAAAGGGCCAAATATGGCACAAATATGGCATTTTCAAACATTAGCATGCTGGAGGATCACTTAACTCGATTCATCTGGAGCTGGCTGAAATATGCATGATTTTTCTTAACAACCCTTAAAGACAAACACGTTTACCCATCTAGGAACGTTCTTTTTCAGGGGGAAAAAATTAGCCTGCAAAAGCTGTGCTCAAATAATATGAAGGATTTGGCCAGCAGTCCCCTCTGCGCCCTGGAGAGGAGGAGATTCAGAATGAATCCTTGCAGTCCCCACTGTGCCTGGCTGTTGACAGTCTTGGGGGAAGGTGGCTGGGAGTTACAGATGTTACCTAGAGGGGTGAGGGGAGGAGGTGGGACTAGGGGGGGGGGGGGACTGGAGGCTGGATGGGTGGAGAGTTTTGGATTCCACTTTTATTGGTCATTATAAAAAAACAAAAGGACAAGATCAACCAAGCACTTCTTTTGAAAGTGTGAGCAGATTTAAATGAGAGTTCCCAACTGTCCCAGGGGAATTAGTAAGAGAGGGGAAAACCCCACGCACCCATGTGAATGTCTGCAGATAGGCTGACAGAGCAGAGCCCCTCGGATTTAAAGAGGCCCTTGAGGACTCTGTTCAGATTATTCACAACATGGGCTGTTGTAGATTTTTTCTTTGATGTCGCTTTTGTGCATAATGGGTTTTGTTTGGAGGAACAGTGATAAATCTGAAGGATCTGTTATGCAGCTTTTTGACAAACTGTTCCAGAATGTAGCTATTAATATAAAAGTCTCTGCTTTTGTAAAAAGTCCATATTGAACCAAGTCTTCAATTCTCTGCCTTTTAACACACCAACCATATACCCTGGCACTTGAAAACTTTCTTTTCTTTAAAAAAAAAAAAAATCCTGACTAGAAAAACAAATTATATAGTTAATTTTTAAACATATTGAGAACTTCAGCTAGTGAGTATAGTCAACCCATAAATTCTCTCTCCTGTCCTGCTGGTGGCTATGACAGGAAAATGTTTGAGGAGCCACCAGGCATTTCTGCCACGGAAACAGTCAGCAGAGCAGTAGCTGCTTAACCAACAGGAATCCAATATGTGAATTTCTAAACTTCCTTAGGCGTCTTGGGAGAAAGGTGCCACAAAATACCCCCAATAATAAAAAATATATAATTTAATAATAATTGTTAACAAAGGGGAAATAGGCGATAGAAATAGAACAAGCTGGGACATTGTCACCAATAGTAACCATGAAACTTTAGAAAGAGGACATTTCTTTTTTCTTGGTAATTGTGAAAAATTGTTTCACTTCAGTTTTAAAAAATACATGGCTCATATTGACGTCCTTTTTTAGGAAGACCAACAATCAGTGTCTGCACATCTTAGGGAATGTCCATGACCTCAGAATACTACTGACACATTGCTGTGACTTCCAGGTCAAAAGCAACTGAAGGGGGAAGGGCGGGGGGCTCTTGCTTTTCACTGTGCTCTTCCCTCTCCTTCTGGGTGATTTGCGAAGTTCCGCCAACTTTTACCTTTTCTAGCATCTTTTTCCTTACTCTCTTTCCCGCATAAACCTCACTTGTTCGTTGCGAGAAGGGAAGGCTGGGGAACAGTGCAGACGAAGAACTGTTTGTTTTCCTTTACGTTTTCCGTTTCAACTTTGCCCACCTGCCTGAACTATCAGAATCACGCACCATCTCCAGGTGAGGCTATGGTTCTGAAGTCAAGATCAGTTTTACCATTGGCTCTGCCTGGACCTTGGTCCATTTGGATTGAAGTGTCTGGATCTAGATTACAGAGCAGTGTTGGTTATTAGACTTGCACATACAGGTTCAATGCCATAGGTTTTCATAGGTTTACAATGCAATGAACCCACTTCTAAGCTGCTCCGAGGGCAGTGATGGCGAACCTATGACACGCATGTCAGAGGTGACACTCGAACTCATTTTTTTTGGTTGATTTTTCTTTGTTAAATGGCATTTAAATATATAAAATAAATATCAAAAATATAAATCTTTGTTTTACTATGGTTGCAAATATAAAAAAATTTCTATATGTGACACGGCACTAGAGTTAAGTTAGGGTTTTCAAAATGCTGACACGCCGAGCTCGAAAGATTTGCCATCACTGTCCTAGGGGTACCTGAAGAATCCCTGGACTCTGTGTGATCTTTAGGACCTCATGGTTTTAGTGGTTCCCGCAAATCAGGGTTTATAATCAGCCCATTCAAGGGCCAGATAGATGACGACAAAGCAACAATCTAAATGTACTTCCTATTTTATAGTTAAGGACAGAAGTTTGGAGAGGCTGAGTAACACAACTTGTGAAAGGAAGGCAGAGCAGGGCTGGGAATCCAGGTTTGCCTGACTCCACAACTTGAACTCTTGACTGTCACATGGTGTGACTGTCTCATAGCTTCTGGGAAGACAAGTGGCATTAAGAAAGTATTTGTGAAGGAACCTGTCTTCCTCCTAAGTTATCATATAGTAAAAGTGTGCCTAGTGCCTGTGCAGCTGGTAGGCCTATGAAAATGAGACCAATAATAGTATTTACCTTATAAAACAGGGATAAAAATTATGAGAGAATCCACTGGGGCACAAGTGCCCCTCAGTAAGCGCCAGGTATTCTCCTTGTTAAACTTATTTGTGGGGTGTGGTCCTAAGGTGGGTTTCCCAGGAAGCTAATAAAGCTTAAATTTAGGGCTTTTATGTGCACGAACCCCTGAGAATGCTGGGAGTTTGCTGAGTGCTGTAGAATGTTCTAGATGAGGAAACCAGGATGCAATCAGGTGTTTCTATGTGAGCATTCCCAGTAAGTCACCTCGAGAGATGCACACAAAAGGGATTACCAGTAACTTACTGTGATTTCCTTCCCATTCGAAACAAATATTCACTTTGTACCCGGATTTTGCATTTGTCAATTTATATTCTTTTTAAAAAGTGGGTCCCCCCAAACCCATGTCAGCTACTGGCAGCTGCCAATACTTAGAATGACTGGGAAAGCATAGAACTTGGGAACAGGAATTCTTTGTAAAACAAGGGTAACAGAACTTATATGAATAAGGGAGGACTAGAATTTGCTCAGAAATCAATTCAGACTATTATGAGAAACACACCAGTCTGCACAAACCAACTACACTTGAATCGAATGGTTACTCTGTGCCAGCTACTGGAGAGAATCATGATGAATAAGCTACGCCCCCTCCTCTCCAGGAGCCTATTGTCTGGGGGGAAGGTGGTCACACGAGCAGATATGCGAATCTAACATGCGGAAGTGTTTTTAAAAGTCCAGGGCACTGTGGGAATGCAGGGGAAGGTCATCTGTCAGGGATTCTTCCTAGAGGAGAAGGTCTCAGAGCTGAGTGGAGAGGTGACTAGGAGTTGGCCAGCACAAGGAGGACTAACGAGGAAAGGCAATATACACAGAAGGAACAGCGTGGGCCAAGGCATGGAGCAGTGGAGCACACAGTGTTTGTGGGAACTGGAAAACAGCTGAAGACAACAGGGTGTCTTGCCACATGTTTTGCCAGAATTGCTCAGTCTTTAAAGACAAAATAAGCCTTCCTCCCCCCTCTCTTTTATGTTCTGTTAAAAATGAACAAGCAATATACACTAAAACACAACCACATTTTCAAAGGCTAGGTAGGACACTTTCCTGGCCCAACTCTACTGAGATATAATTCACATATAACATTGTGTTAGTTTAAAATGTACAATGTGTTCATTTGATATGCTTATATCTTGTAAAATGTTGATTTGGTGTATTTATATATTGCAAAATGATTACTATCATAATGTTAGCTAACACCTGTATCATGTCACATAATATTTCTTTTTTGTGGTGTGACTATTGAAGATCTCTCTTAGCATCTTGCAAGCATATAATATAGTATTATTAATTACAGTCACTAGGCTGTATGTTAGATCCCCAGAACTTACTCATCTTATTTGTACCCTTGACCAACATCCACTCCCACTCCCACCACCCAATCCCCGGTACTGGGTAACACCATTCTGGCCTCCATTTCTAGGAGTTTGGCTTTTTCAGAGTCCATATGTAAGTGAGATCACACAGTGTCTGTCTTTCTGTGTCTGACTTATCTTAGCAAAATGCCCTCAAGGCCCATCCATGTTGTTACAATAGGTAGGTCACTTTAATATTTGTTATTTAAGTAAGTGTTGTTTGAAAAGAAAATGAATTTTATATCCTTGGGTTCTTTTTTTATAGTGAGACAAAAAGTTCTTGCCCCTGAGAGACTGTTTTGCAGGAGCAGTTTCTGGGAAGAGCAGAGTCTGATGCACAGAAATGGGAAGTCCCCCGGAATGTAAGAACCCAGCTCTAACTCTTCCTTTATGCCTTGTTCAAGGCGGTAATCTGAGCATGGGGTTACAAACTCTTATTAATTTTTTCTAGTTTCCTTGTGTTTGTGACTATATTGTTTATTTTTGAAATTTTCATATAGTAAAATTAACCATTTGAAATGATCATAACATAAAATTAACAATTTTAAAGTGAAAAATTCAGTAGCATTTAGCATATTCATGATGTAGTGCAACCACTAACTCTATCTAGTTCTAAACCATTTTCATCAACCCCAAAAAGGAAACCCTGAGCCCATTAAGCAACTGCTCCCCATTCCTCCATCTCAGAACTAATCTGTGTTCTGTTTCTATGGTTTATTCTGGTTATTTCATATAAATGGAATTATACAATATGTGACCTTTTATGACTAGCTTCTTTCACTTAGAATGTTTTAGAGGTTCATTCACATTGTAGTGTCAGTACTTCATTTCTTTTTATGGCTGAACTAGAGGCCCGGTGCACGAAATGCATGCATTCGAGGGGGGGGGGGAGGGTCTCTCAGCCCAGCCTGTGCCCTCTCACAGTACGGGAGCCTTTGGGGGATGTCCGACTGCCGGCTTAGGACCACTCCTTAGCACTGCTGAAGAGGCAGGAGAGGTTCCCACCACCACTACTGCACTCTTCAGTTGTGAGCCTGGCTCATGGCTTCTGGCTGAGCGGTGCTCCCCCTGTGCTAGTGCACTGACCACCAGGGGGCAGCTCCTGCATTGAGTGCCTGCCCCCTGGTGGTCAGAGGGCATCATAGCGACCGGCCATTTGGCTGTTTGGTCAATTTGCATATTAGCCTTTTATTATATAGGATATAATATTCCATTATATGCATATACCATAAAGTGTTCATTCATTCATTGATTGTTGAACATTTGGGCTGTTTCCACCTTTTAGCTATTATGAATAGTGTTGCTATGAATATGCATTTACTGGTATATGTATTTGTTGTTTTTTGGAACAACACATGTATAAATTTATGTAACCATTACAATCAGAATACTTTGTAATTCCATCATCCCTCCCCCAAATCTCTTGTGCTATCCCTTGGAAATCACACCCTCCTCCCACTCCTAGATTCCGGCAGCCACTGATCTGTTCTCCATCTATATAGTTTCATTCATATAAGTTGAATCATATACTATATAGCTTTTTAAAAAATATATTTTTATTGATTTCAGAGAGGAAGGGAGAGGGAGATAGAAACATCAGTGATGAGAATCATTGATTGAGTGCCTCCTGCACACCCCCAACTGGGGATCGAACCTGCAACCCAGGCATGTGCCCTTGACCGGAATCGAACCTGGGACCCTTCAGTCCGCCGGCCGACGCTCTACCCATTGAGCCAAATCGGCTAGGGCACTATATAGCTTTTTGAGATTGGCTTCTTTCACTCAGTATCTTTATCTTGAGTTCATCCAAGTAATTGAATGTGTCAATATTTTATTCTCTTTTATTGCAGAAGAGTATCCTATTGAATGGATGTACCACAATTAGTTTATACATTCACCCATTGAAGAACATTTAGGCTATTTTGTTCCTTATGAATAAAGTTGGTACAGATATCTATGTAAAGGTTTTTGTGCAAACACAAATTTTTATTTCTCTAGAGTAAATGTCTGGGGATGGGAAGGCTGGGTCATATGTTAAGTGTATGTTTAACTTTTAAGAAACTGCTACATTTTTTCCCACAATAGCTGTGCCATTCTGCATTCCATCAGCAAAGCAATGCTTTGTATTGGTGTCAATTCTTGATATTGTCAGCATTATTACTTTAGCTGCTCTGAATAGATTGTGTAGTGATATCTAATCATTGTTTAATTCAATTCACATTTTCCTAATGGCTATTGATATTAAACATATTTTTACGTGTTTATTTACTATCCAAATATACTTTTTTGTTCATCCTCATCCAAGGACGTTTTTTTTCCCCATTGTTTTTTTTAGAGAGAGTGAAAGGGATGGGGAGAGACACACAGAGAGAAACATCGATGTGAAAGACACATCTATTTGTTGCCTCCCGCATGTGTCCTGGCTGGGGCCTGGGACCAAGCCTGCAACCAAGGTATGTGCCCTTGACTGGAATCAAACCGAAACCCTTCAGACTGTGAGCCAATGTTCTAACCACTGAGCAAACCAGCTAGGGCCCAAATATCCTTTTGGATGAAGTATTTGTTCAATTCTTTTGCTCATTTTTAGTTATTTTTGTTTTCTTATTTTTGAAGTTTGAGTGTTCTTTTTATGTTCTAAATACAGCCCCTTTGTCAGATATATGATTTGCAAATATTTTCTCTCAGTCTTTAGCTTGTCTTTTTATTCCTCTAACAGTGACTTTTGCAGAACAAAAGATTTTGATATCAATGAAGTCCAATTTGTTAATTTTTATTTTATGCTTGTGCATTTTAGTATCATGTTTAAGAACTTTTTGTCTAGCCCTGGTCATGAAGATTTTCTCCTGTAGAACATAGACTTAAATTTTATATTTAGGACTATGGTCGATCCATTTTCAGTTAATTTCTGCATGTGGTTTTATGTTTAAGGCAGTGTTGGTTCATTTATTTTTTGCATATGGATGTCCAATTGTTCCAACGCCATCTGTTGAAAAGACTACCCTTTCTCCATGGAATTGCATTTGCACCTTTGTCAAAATCAACTGGCCATATTTGTGAGTCTCTTTAGTTTTGTAGTAATTCTTGAAATCCAGTAATGTCATTTCTCCAACCTTTTTCAAAATTGTTTATAGCTATTCTAATGCTTTTTCACATACATTTTAGAGTCTGTCTATAGCTACAAAAATTCCTTCTGGGAACAGTTTATTTTTTAAAAGGTGTTTTGTTTTGGTTTAAAGATTTTTGGAAATCAGAGAGCAAGAAAATGAATCTACTTTTATTACATGTAAAATTAATAAAATCATCTACCCAATTGGGGATGCCACTCTGTTACAAGTACTTCCTTTGTATCAATGCTCAGTATTAGTGAAGTGGTTGGCTGTGGTCAGAGAGGTTGGGCCAAGTCATGTTGACACAGAGATAAACTTTGACTTGCTACACATGTTGACTATAACCTGCTTTCTGCATTTGCCATGCAACACTCAAAATCAGTCTCCGAGAACAAGGAAGGCATACAGGAAATACTTGATGTATATTCATGAAGATCAGGACAACCCACCCTTGGCTTTTGTATCATTTATTGAATTTATATAGTTTTAAGCCTTTGGGTCCTTTCAAAAACATTTGCCAGTGTGCAGTATTACAGGGTTTCCAGGCCAATGTTCTGGCTCCTGATTTAAAAACTAGACTATCAGGAACTCAGGGAGGGAATTAGAAGGTAGGAAGTTTTGTTTTTCTTCTCTGCTTTGAGTGAAGAAAGAAATCCACCCCCTGCTCTGCCTCAGAAGGGGGTGATTAGAAAGATATTACAATCTGCTTGTATCTTTTCCTCCTGGTCTAGAATTTCATTGCCAAGTTCCAGTGAACTTTGAATGTGGAGTCCTAATGTTTTATACAAATTGACATGCATGCCAGGTATTTAGCATGCTTTTCTCTACCCATTTTCAAACATTTAGAATAGAATTAACACTTAGCACTTACACAGTCAGTGTGAGCACTGTGAAAATGAGCTTAGAGTATAATCACGGATTCAACCAGTGAATCTAAATTTGGCAGTGACTGCCTGTGAAACTCTTGCTTTTTTTAGGGAGGCTGTTCAAGCCGGTCATCATGGACTTCTTGGCTGCTTGTATTGTGCATACTGGGCCTGCCCAAATACTGCAGTTTGTCGATTGAATTTTGGAAACTTTGAGTTAGATAAAGTCTTTTTTTTCCAAGTTACTCCTTAAGCACTGCATACTGAAGTGAATATCCAAGGTTAAAGTTTATCAGTTAAATAACGTTGGGAATTTTGCATTGCGATTGCACTGCCTTGAAGCATGTGATGCTGAATGTTTGTGGCTACTTGAGTTCATTTTAATTATTTATACATAGTCCAGGTAGCTCTAGGTAATTCTCCAGTGGTTTCAAGGAAAGCATTATTTTTAAATGTTGTGTTGCCAGAAATACTTTTTTTCATTCCTTGTCCAAGACCTTATGGTGTTTAAATATAGCCATATGTAAATGAAAGGTAGTTATTTTATTTCTTAGTTAAGTAATAAATAGAAATATAGTTTAGTAGGAATATCACAATCCAGCAATGATATATTTTTAAAAATTTTATTTATTGATTTTTAGAGAAAGAGAGAGAGAGGGAGAGAGAGAGAGAGAGAGATGGATTTGTTGTCCCACTTATGCATTCATTGTTTGCTTCTTGTGTGTGCCCTGACTGGGAATCCAACATGTAACCTTGGCACAACACTCTAACCAACTAAGCTACCTGTCCAGAGCCCAGCAAAGATAGAGTATTTTATTTTTCCATGTTCTTTTACATGTAGTCTTTATCTTCAACTTTAATGTTGTGTTGAGCTGCAGAGGCCATTGCACATCTGAGAGATGAAGACAGCAAGGCTCAAGTTCAGTGACTGATCCAAGGCCACCGAGTTAGTAGTAAGTAGCAGAACCAGGAAGAGAGCTCATTCCTTGAGGCCAATCTGAAATGGCATTTTACTTGGAGATAAAACAAATCCCCACCCTGTATCTATGAGGAAAGGGGAAGGATGACTCCAAAGTACTGAACTTCAGATTCTAAGGCAAAACTTGGTACATTTTTAAAATATTTCCCATTAAAATAAAAAGAAAACAGACAACAATGCTGAATTCTGTAGCACCAGCTCTGGCTTTGAAAACTTTCAAAAGTTACAGGCTCTTACATTTTTCTTTCTCTATGCAGACCATGTAATTTCCCAGTGTAATTTCTCTGTTTGGACTAGAAGTTACAAACCCTTTTCATGTTGACATTCTTAATAAATGTTGATGGGCATAATGCTATGCCTAGTCTTTATATTTGATACATCATATACTACCTGCAAAATGCTTATTTGCTTTGTGCAACCTTTTCGTCTTACCTTTTGATCTAGATATAAAACAGGCAGAAGCAATGTGATTCCTGCCTTTAATGTAACACGATTCCCGGAAGTAGGACTTTCCATCTCAGAATGTATCAGGAAGTGGAGAATGGGCTGTTCAATAATGATGTTCTGTTGGATAAGTTGTGTTTGTTTGCTTCCGAATGTATGTGTGTGTTTTCATTTAGAAGCAGTAAGAGTAGGTTTTTTCTTTCCCAATAAACTACTCTTGGAAAGTAGAGTTTAGCTGCTGTAGGTGAGGTAAAATATAGAATAAATTTAATTTAGACAATTAAAAATTTAAGATTACTTATTTTAAAAAGGAAGCCATAGAGGTACAAATGTGCAGGATTAAGTTTTCTTATTCCAGTTCTCCTGCTGAGGCCAGGGTAGTGGCTCACTTCCCAGCGCCCTGCAGGGTTTGAGGTTTCTATAGCCTGTGTTAAATCAGTGCCATGCAGTCAGTTCCAGATTTGCCCCAAGAGAATAAAACTCAGGGAGGAAAAACCCCAACAATTCAGTGTTACCAATAAGAGAACTTTCTTTTTTTAAGAACCGAATTTTAGTCAGTACCCAATAAAACTCAGATTAAAAAAAAAATCCTCCATCTGTCCCAAATATTCTCTAATTGCAAACAATATACAAAGTTTAGGAATCAAGTTCAAAGGTTAAAGGTTCTTGCTCGCGAGCCAAGGAGAGAGGAAAGAGGTGTATTGATCCATGTCGATTTCCAGATTCCGGGGTCAAGCTGTCATTCCTCAAAGGAACAAGGCACCTTCAGAAAAAGTGTGATTATCAAACAAGAGGTCAAAGTTTATCTCTAGGTCAGTGAAAAAGGAGGGGGGAGGGTTGTCATTTAGGTTCTGAATATAAGCTTTGTATTTAAATAAATCTGGGGCAAGCTATTTATTCATTTTGTAGAAAAACTACCCTATGAGGTTTATTAAATATTATTTAAGGGTAGAATCAGGAAACTGTTCTCACATAATTAATATAGAGAAGAAATAATAATAAAACTTCACATACATTTAAATGTAATCTTCAAAACAGTGCTCTGAGGCAACTATTATTCCCACTTTGCAAATAAGCTGAATGAGCTTAGACACACGAACACCTCTTCAAAGGTCATAGTAAGGGTCAGCCAAATATACTATTATTCTTACTGGTATAGTTCCCTCCCCAAATTTGGATAGTGTGATACAATTAGTCCTAATTTGATTTAACAGCAAATGAAATTTGAGTCCATTTTAGGATGGAAGGGTGTCTCTCAAATATTCCTCTTCCTTGAAGAGGCTCTTTTCTTCTTCCCTTTTCCCCAGGAGGGTTTGCTGTCCTTCCTGTTACAAAGTTCCTTCTGTCCTGGTCTGGATGTCCCTAGCCAGGCAGGGGACTCAGTGGTGGCCAGGGCGACTGCCCGAGATTCCTGCCGGGCACAAAAGGGGCCATTTCCTGCCCAGCCACAAGCCTTGAGCCTCAGGCGGCCCTGACTGGTCGCTGATCTCTGCAAAGAGTCTTCAAGTCTTCACGACTCTTCATTGTTTTTTTAGGATAATATTGCGGGAGGACATTTCAATCAGATGAACTGAGACAGGTAGTTAATTCGATTACTTTCTCTATGCAAAACAAAGGATGTTTTTGAAACAAGTTCCAGAAAATAGTCAGTGTCTCAGTGGAAGTCATTGAGAACAGGAGTCTCTATAATCAGCCTGATAAAACCTCCAAATAATGATTTTTTTGAAAATTTACAAGCTATGGAGGTTTTAATTTGTCTGGTAGCCATGGAGGCAAAAAATATTTTAGCATAGTTTTAAACATAAAAATGTATTATTAAAACATAGTGTGATTATGAAAACATAACAGCATGGTTATTAAAACATGTAAGTGTATTGTTAAACACATTAATTATGTTTGGCTATATGAGGTAAAAGGAAAAGGAAATAAAATACTTCCTGAATTACTAGGACATGAAAATTTTAATAGTCAGGCAAAGAGTGTGAGGAATTAGATCAGATCTGAAAGCTAGAAAATGTGGAGCCATTTCTTCAACAAATATGTATCATGTCCCTGTTAAGAAAAGGCACCTGGAGAAATGTAAGTGAAGTGTAGACAGTTTAAAATGTATATCTATGTGGAAGTTTTTACACACACACACGCACACACACATATACACATACACACATACACACACACCTGTGGCATGGTGTGCCTGCCTGCCTGTGCCCATTTTGGGACTATTTTCTAGATTTTACCAGCATATTATACAGCATATAACTATTACTAGTTGTATTTACTATCTTCAATTTGCTTAATAATAAACAAAAGGATCTCACACCTGCAGAATCCACATCAATGATGCCTGTTGAGCCAGAGCTTAGTGTGGGTGGCAACATCTGTCCTTAGAAGAAGCGTCAGTCAGGGACCGTGTCCCATTTCAAAATGGGGAGCCAGCTCATCAAATTCAATGCCTGAATTTGATGGAGTCAGGTTACCCTCCCTAAAACAGGTTGTGTAGTGGAAGCATAACTTTAAAAATACCATCTTCCTAATCACTTTCTGATTTCAGGAAAAGGAAGTTTAAAGATTATTAGTTTAAATGTTGCTGTTACGCATAGTGTTTAATTTTGTATTCATGAGAAAATGAGCTTCCAGGCTATGAGTAAAGGCAAGTGAATTCCTTGCAGTAGGGAAATCAAAGAGCAGTTTCCCTGTCTCCAGGGCTAAGGGCCTGGAGGAGGTTAGGGGGTCTTTGTGCCTGGGGGATTGTCTCAGTGGGAGTGAAGCCAGAGAGGGAAAGATCAGGGAGGGATCAAGGAAAGGCTGCAGGGGGCTTGGAGAGGCAGGGATGGCATTATCCTACAGGGAGGAGGTCCAGCTGGGATCAAGGGAATGGCAGGCGATGGAGAACACTGTCCCGGGACTGATTGGAGGGAAGAATGGTTTTCTATGAGCCGAGACAGTGTTTCATGGAAACTCTGAAAATGCCTGAGAGGATGTGCCTGCCAGCCAGTTTGCCCCTTGGAATGTGAGTGATCCTGGCCCACTCCCAACCCCAGAAGGAAGAAAAGAATCCATGGGCTCTGAGGCTTTACATGGTCAGGGTCTGGCGCAATCCATACGGAGTGCATTGCTCTTTCTCAAGGTAGGCTTCCCACCTGCAAGTAAAGAGAATGAGTGGGCGTGTCATTACTGCTTAAGTGCGGACATTTCCTCAAATGCACTTCTGAGACCAACTGTGAGATGGCATGCACCCTGTCTATTCACCAAGGAGTCCTAGTGCCCGTCTACTAGGTTTATATGTAGCAGAAATTCCATCATCGCAACACCATGCAAAGTGAGAATTACCACTCCTGTTTTGCACAGGAATTCCCTGGGGTTGGGGAGGCTAAGTTCTCTGTCAATGGCCACACTGCTAGGAAGATGACCGGTCCAGGATTGGACTGTGTGCACCTTATTCCAAAATCTAGCCCAGTGATTCACCAACTTCACAGAACCAAGGAGTCACACTTAAGAGAACCCAAGCTTATACATGTAAAATTGACTGACATAGTAAATGCTAGGTAAGTATTAGTATTGTTACAGGTCATTTCTGGGTTCCTTGCTTAAAAGAATATCTCTGGGATCAACATCAAGTGCTTTTGATTTTGCCGATGTGGTGGAGCTCAGAAACCATCATTTTAAACAAATACCTCAGGTGATCATGATGCGGTTGCTTGTAGAGAGGGTATCCACATGGAGTAGTAATGCTAATACTTTATCACCTAATGGGGACTCTCTACTTAGGAAGTCCTGATACCCTCCTCCCATGTCCTTGACCATATGTAGGAGGGAGGGCATTTTCTACCACATACCCTAGTGTGGGATTACACAGTCATTTTCAGTATTAGAATCAGATCCCATGACTTATGTTTTTGAAGACTATTCATTCTCTCTTTTCCCACGGACGTCTGTAAACTCCCTAATTCTATTAATGTTGCAACTTGCCCAACTGACTGAATTGAGAATAGAAAATTTCATAGTAAACCTTAAGTATAGGAGGTTCTATGATAAAATAAACCTTAAACATAGTATATTAACTGAGATGTTTGACATACTTAATTTCTGTGGAGTGGTAAGAAAGTGAGATCTCTAAGAGATCTTTGAGTGGTCTTAGCCAGCCACAGAGCTCTCTGGCATCCATGGCGTTTGACGGAAACATCGGCTTAGGGGTAGACCCAGAGATGGATCTCAGAGATGCCTTGGTGATAAATTAATACTCAGAGACTCTGGGAAACCCAGATTTCCTAAGGCCTTTCTGGACATCTAAGAGACCCTGAATCTCATAACCTGGTATGTCTGAAGCATCGGACAGTACTGCAGGAAGAATCATGTGAGAACAGACATGGGTATTTCAGTACAACAAAATCAACCTAAATATAAGGCAAGAAAAGACGGACAGAATGTAAGGTTAAAAAAAAAAAAAGATCGTTACAGCTACTCCCCCTCACCCGTAGGCAAATAACATAGCCACTGAACACAAAATGGGATTAGAAATCCAACTGTTATCTGGTTGACCATCTACCATGTCTGACTGAAAACTTAAAGTGAAACTCTCCATTTAAAAAAACATTTGCAATTGGCGTTTCTTGGAGATTGGATGTCAGATTTTTTTAAATTTGATATTTGCTAGACTGAACTCTGTTCTGTTCACCTGTTTGAATATTCTGCTTTGCACAGAACTGGACATAGTGTGGGCATTAAATAAGCATTTGGTGAATAAATGAATGTAGAATTAAAGACACATTTTGAGATGAGGTTATTACAACCTTCGATCTTTTTTTTCCCTGGAAAAGAAAACAGATACCTAAACATATGTATGGTGTAGGTTATATACTCTGTAACCTGGACTGTAGAGATACCTTTGACAACTGTTTCACTGCTGTTTCTGGTGGTGTGCCATGTAGGGTTTATTCATATAGACAGGGTCTTGCTTAGCATGAAGTTTTGGATCCTGATTCATACCCCAACATGCCTTTAGCATTTGAGAAAGTTATCATACTAATGTCAAACCAGGATATACATTTTATACTTCACCACTATATTTTTCATTTTATATTTCTATTCCACATTTTCTAAAGTCTGTTCACACCCAGTGAATTATTTCCTCAAAATCACCTGTGGATTATTATTATTATTACTTCTTTACTGATGGGAATCTGAGAGCCATACAGTTTAGGTAACTTGCCTAACTGAATGTCTGGGTTGAGAAGAGAATCCCGGGAATGGAATACCAGTTCTTTATTTTGTCCTGTTTCTAGCTTCCTTGTTTTCCAAATAGGTAAATTTACTGCCATGGTGGTGGCCATTTAGATGAAAGATTGGAATGGAGTTTGGGGCATCAGGGCCTAGAATTGGGGCCAGATGATGCCATGGTTCTAGCATTTCTGCGGGGCAGCCAGTGGTGCATGGCAGAGGTCATGGAGTTCATGGCACCGAGATCCAAGACAATCCAAGAATCTGAAATCAAAGCATGGGTCAATATTAAGCTAATACAACCACAGCAGGAAGGCTTCAGGCCACCTGGAAAACTGTTGTCTAATTAAAAGAGTGTCCTGATTCTCTATCTCCTTGTGGACTAAGCAGTAGCTTGGTACTGGGGTGTAATTAATCTATGAGTTACATTTGGCACCTATGTATGAAGTTGAGTAGCATCCCAGAGATGTGTGCCCTCATGGGAAACATCTCCCATAACTCTGGCTTTCTTCATGTCTTGATGTGGGGCAGTGACTGCAGGATGAGGCACCCCTCCATCACACTGCACAGGGGTTGGGACTTGCATCATGCTACGGAAAAATGAGAGTTTTGTCTCCTCTCGGATGATGATAGTTGTGATGAGCTTTGGAAATGTGGGGTTTATGAAATCTGGAATTTATAAACACGAACTTCCACAAAAGAAAGATATTATGCAAAATCCACCTCCACTCCATACTAGCTGTGTAACGCTCTCTGTGCCTCAGTTTTTCATCTGTAAAATGGGGATAATATAGTGTTAATTTGAATGACGAATTAGATGAATGAGAGCAGGTAGAGATGCTTCATGAGGTACATGGTGCATAATAAGTACCCATAAAATGGTGGCTGTTGTATAGACCAGGAAAAGTTTTTTCTGTAAAGGGTTATGCAGTGAAAATTCTTGGTTTTACTCAACTTGCCTTCATAGCACGTAGCCATAAAATACATAAATGAATGGGCATGACTATGTTCCAATAAAGTTTACTTTAGTTTTCATGTTTTGATGTTATTCTTTTTTAAAAATGTTTTTTCAACTATTTAAAAATGTAGAAACCATTCTTAGGTCACAGGATATGCAAAGACAGACAGTGTGTAGTATTTAGCTGACTCTGGCACAGACCTTCATATCTTTAATTTGGAAATATTATTGTATTTCCAGCATTATGCTATGTTTATGGTGATTCTGTTATTTGAATTCTGTTGGCAACTGCTGGTTATGCGGCCAAATATGTGAAGGTGTGTTGATCAACTTTCGCATTTGCCCAAGATGAGCTAGACCCACACATTGGAACACTTCTACAAGACAAAGTGATGGGGTAGGCGGTCCTTTAAAAGCAAATGTGATTTTCAATTTTGTGGAGTCTTGGCAAAGTCAGGTCAAAATTTCATGTTTAATAAATCTTAAATGATAATGTGAAACTTGTGAAGAAATATAAAGAATTTTAGTCCCAAATGAATCATTTGGGCTAAAACTGTGTGAGACCCTATGTCATATTCAGAATTTAAGATATCAGATGAGAATAGAGTCACTTTTCAGATACAAGTAAAGAATAAATGCAAGGAAATATTTTGGCAAATGAAACTGTAATGCCTTTTGCATGGATTTAAACAAAAGCATTATTTTTTTCTTGTAACTTTGTAATTGCCCCATTTCTTCCACTTCAATTTTATCTGGTCTAAGTGTGGTGCAAGTCCCCCTTTTTATAATACTTTTTTTCCCCAAAGTTTCTGTGGTGCAAATATTTTCTATGCAAGATGTTACAAAGTTAATTAACATGCATGCATGTTTAGCGGTGTTCATGATTATTACTCTGCTTTTTTTCAAGTTACGAAGGGTGCATCTTTTAGGTACAAAAAGATTTCACATGCTGGCTAAAATGTTGAATTGACTCAAGGTTGTTTGCAAATTCCCATAAAAGTACCCAAGCTTGTTTGGGGGTACTTCTCAATTTTTATAAATATAATACATAATCATTGTAGAAAAAAAAATCATATTTAAAACAGGATTTCACAAGTTGTTTCAATTACATTCTTTTTGAGGCCTAATGAATGTAAGGAATACGCATGTGGAAGAAATCATACTCATGGTGGTAAATTCATGAGACTACCACCACTCTTAGGAGATCTCTATGTAGGACATGTCCCAGGTTCCCAAGGTATTCATTGAAGGTTAGAAAAACAAAGAAAAATGGCTTTCCATATTTATCATAAAGTTCTCTGAACTATCCATGACCTGTATGTCTCCATTATTATAATTTACTAGAGGCCCTGTGCACAAAATTTGTGTACTCGGTGGGGGAGGGGGGTCCCTCAGGCCAGCCTGTGCCCTCTCACAGTCTGAAACCCCTCAGGGGATGACCACCTGCTGGCTTAGGCCCGCTCCCCGGGGGATTGGGCCTAAGATGGCAATCAGACATCCCTCTGGCAGCCCGGCAGCCCTCGGGGGATATCAACTTGCCAGCGGGGAGCAGGCCTAAACTGCAGTTGGACATCCTTAGCGCTGCTGAGGAGGCAGGAGAGGCTCCCACCACCATCGCTGTACTGGCAGTCATCAGCCTGGCTTGTGGCTGAGCAGAGCTCCTCCCATGTGAGAGTGCCCTGACCACCAGAGGGCAGCTCCTGCATTGAGCGTCTGCCCCCTGGTGGTCAGTGTGTGTCATAGTGACCAGTCATTCCCAGTCCTTCTGCTGTTAGGGTCAGTTTGCATATTACCCTGTTACTATATAGGATAGAGGCCTGGTGCATGGGTGAGGGCTGGCTGGTTTGCCCTGAAGGGTGTCCCAGATCAGGGTGGGGGTCCCACTGGGGTGCCTGGCCAGTCTGGGTGAGGGGCTGAGGGCTGTTTTCAGGCTGGCGGGTGACTGAAGCTCCCAACCTCTCCTTTTTTTCTTTTTTATTCTGGGATATATTTACCTTCTATAGCTGTCACTGGAGCTGAGAGCGGGCTTTAGCTCTGAGGCTCGGCTCCAGCTCTGAGACCTCAGCTGCTGAAAGCAGGTATCTGGGTTTGTTTGGCTTCTATAATTGAAACATTGTTGCAATTCCAGCTCTGAGGCCCAGCTGGCTGAAAGCAGGTTTCTGGGGTTTGTTTAGCTTCTATAATTGCAACATTGTTTCTTAGAGTGCAGCTCAGAGGCCAGCAGTGGCAGGCGGGGAACCTTGGCTTCCTCCATCACTGGAGCAAGCAAGCCCCCTGTTTGCATCAGCTGCCTGGCTGCCGGCCGCCATCTTGGTTGGCAGTTAATTTGCATATCACCCTGATTAGCCAATGGGAAGCATGTCGGAGGTACAGTTAATTACCATGTTTGTCTATTATTAGATAGGATAGGATGGATTTTACTCACAGACTGAGGAAGTGGCTGCCTCTGAGGGTTGAGTTCAGTGGAATTGGGGAAGAAACCTCATGGAAGACTCTAGGGAATTTATAATAATGAGTATTGGTTGATTTGTCTGTCCCTGCTATTTGGTGGGATGTCATTGCTGTTGTTCAGGGATGTTTACATTGTCTTCATGGCAGGGAAGGTGAATATAGAGAGTGTCCTCTTCTTGTGCATTGCATTTAGGGACCCTGGTTCTACCAGAGGTTAATGAGCAGAAAGAGGATTCACAGTGAAGATAACCTCAGAGTGTTCACCAGAAAGGACTCCTTCTAAATCCCTTCTAAATCCCAGTGTGTCACATGGTCATGTGCTTTTGGTAAAATATGCAAAAGTAAGCTAGTTGTGTGTGTGTGTGTGTGTGTGTGTGTGTGTGTGTGTGTGTGTTTAAGCACTTCCTCCCCCCAGACTGTAAAAGCTTCGGGTACCACAGAACATGGATTTGCTTTGGCTCTGTATTTTCAGGCTAGGGCTTACTGAGACCTTTTTGGAAGTGGAGAAGAAACACATCTTTGTTGATAGAAACTGGAAGTAAATCTTCCTCAAGGCCTAAGACTGAAGAAGAAATTGTGAAAAGGAAAAATTTTCTCAGGGAAAGGGGTGTGAAGCTGAGTGTGGAATGGTTCTGTTGGTGTCTTTCTTTATGCAAAGAAAATCAGGATGTTTGAGGAAAAGAGGGGCAAGTGTCTTTAGTTTATCAGAGAAGAATCTCAAACACTTATATTTCTACAGAAAGTAAAAAGCTTAATAGAATTCCTCTTTAATTTAATATTGTTCAATAAAGTTTATTCAATTAGTGTTCAATTATCTGCTATAAAATAACTATAATATGTTATCACAATGTGGTAATGATGATGATGTTGATGATAAAAACATGTATGTTACGTGAATGTTACACTTTACTAAATACTTGCACATATTTTCTCTCATTAGTAACTACTGAGGCCAAGAAAGGGTCTCTTTATCTATTGCCTATGGATGCCTCCCAAACTGGAATCCTCTGAAAAACTGAGGTAGAATGGTCTCCATGCTCCTCTCAATTATTCTTTCCTTATTTTGTGATAAAGCCATGACATCATCAGTCAATTTCTCTTTTTTTCTGAATTCTTCAACATCACAGGAGTAAAATAACCATTAAACTTTGACACACAAAGCATTTCTCTTAGAATTGCCTCTAATTTTTTGCTTGCAAAACTACTCAACTGGCAAGCAGAGAGCCAAGTTCCCTCAAAACCTGCTCTCAGTAGGCAGTGTTTGCATTTGTTAGATTTGTCCATATGAACTTACTAGTGGCTTTGCTGACCCCTGACTGACCCTTTAAATGAAAAAGTAATACTGGGACACACAACTATACTTATATAAATTCAAGGAAGCGCTCATTCAGAGAAATAAGTGTGGTAGCAAAAGAGTTGACCTGAAAGTTTAGTCAATAGTTCAATTAAGAGGGAAAATGCTGAATGTACGAAAAATATGAAGCGCTCCTACGGGACAGAGAAAGGGGACTATTTATGCCTGGGAGATTCAGGGAAGGTTTTGTGTAACTGGGTTTGAGACCTAGGCATGGCATTGTATAAAGATGGGCACACAGGGCATGCTAAGTAGAACGAGACAGTGAGTTAGGGTGCCAAAGTTAAGATATGACCAATCCTTTGTCCATTTTGGCAAGCACGTGGGATTCTGGGAAGGAGATTTGTTCCAGCCCAGTGAAAACTTAAAATTCCACATGGTAGCCCTCCCTGGTTTGGCTCAGAGGATAGAGCATTGGCCTGCAGACGGAGGGGTCCCAGGTTGGATTCTGGTCTAGGGCATATGCCTAGATTGTGGGCTTGATCCTCAGTGGGGGGCATGCAGGAGGCAGCCGATCAGTGATTCTCTGTCATCATTGATATTTCTATCTCTCCCTTCCCCTCTGAAATCAATAAAAATATATATATTAAAAAATTCCACGTGGTGAACTCTTAGCAGGTTTTTGTCAACTGCACATTAGTTGTTTCTACATCTTAAAGCTGATTTACTCAGAGATATATTAATTATTGTTTCTTGTAAATATTGCTTACTAGTAATCAATATTTGAATATCCGTGCTACTTGAGTGAAGAAACTTGTGAATGATGTTAAGAAATAGATTTAGAAATAATTTTTATGAATTTTTAGAGTGAAGACTGGTGGTTAACTACTTCACTCTGACATCTAATTGGCTCCCAGAGACTGTGGACAAATCCTTTTAAATACTCGAGTGTCAACTTCATTTTAAAAACAAGAACAATTATGTCTCACAGAGTTGTTTTAAATATATAATGAGGTAAATAATTTTTAAAGTCAAAAACAAAAACAGCATCATATCATAGTTAGATGTACATAGAGTGGTTGAGATGCTAAACATTTATTTGTGTTTTTCCTCTGGGCTCAAACTTGAGTCCAAATTGCTTAATTAATTTTGTGATTCGGTGGGTCTATCAGTGGAAGGAGAACTCTAGCTACCATAGCTGATTGGAAAATAGAAGTCAGTTCACCCACAGATCCACAGAAAATTCAAAATTCAAGCAAAATTGATAGTGTGATAAAAAGCAAAGGACCAGAATTCAGAATTTGAAGATCTAAGTTTGAAATTTAGCTCTGCCCCCAGCAAGCCAGGTGATGACAGAAGTATCATTTCATCCATTTGAAACTCTGTTATTATTATTATTTTTTAATCTGTAAGGTCAAGTGTGGTTTGATGATTTTTTAAATGATTTCCAGCTTTTAAAATTCTATGGTAAGCAGCACATTTAACACAACACATGAACATCAATAGCAAGTAGTGGAAAAATATTTTAAGCAGCAATATATTTCTAATTTTCCCTCCTGCAATTACACGCACTTCACTTTGTTTTCTTCTGTTGGTTTTCTTCTCCAGTAACCTCTCTATACACAGTCTTATGCTCAGACATTCACACATTGATCCTGCTCTGGCTTCTTCGATCAAGAAGAAGAAAGCATTTGAAGGGCCCCTCTTTCTTAGTGGCAGCCTGCTTAGAAATGGATGAAGATTCGGGAGGAATAATCAACTGCCTTTGATGTCTCAGGCCTTTGACAAACTTTCTTAAAACAGTGGCTTATTTATTGTGAGTGTACAGAGAAAGCTGTATGAGAGTAGCTTCCATGCTCGATTGAATGAATTATATTTCTGTGTAATGGGACTGCAATGAGAATAAGTCACTTATCTCGGTCCTCATATATAGAGATGGGCAAATGCTTATATTTGCACACTCAAATGTTTCCACAGGTATATGTTAGCAAATTGGAAGAAGCAATGCTGCATAATTCATGCAGGAATCTGCTACTGAAGAAATTCTTGATTTTTTTTTTCTTGAGTTGGGTCCCTGGTATATCCTCATTGGCTGTTGACACTAAACAAAGTGATCAAATAGGGACTTGCTCAAATCCGAACTTCATTTTGTCTATATAGATACATATCAGTAGACATAAAAGAAGATAAGATTTTGCCTCCAAGCAAACATTCAAAGTTCTTCCTTAAGGAAACCAAAGTGAATGCTGGCATAAAGGAGAGGCCAAGTATTCTGAACACATTGTTTGCGGGTAGTTTTTATCGCGCGCTAACAGGTGGCTCTACTACTTACAGTCAACGTAAAACGTATAAATACGTTTCCCGCATACAATGTGTGAATTTCTTTTCGCTTGTTGCCTGATTTTGTTAAGCTCAGCCTTCTTACCCAGGCTCTGAGGTATTTGGGAGCACAGAATTTATTTACTTAATCATTGATCCCACAGCACTGACATGTGTCTAGAGCCAGGAGGAGTACAGGACCCTGGCCTATATTTTTGATTTTTAAGGGAATTGATAAGGAGCAAAAGCTGAATATCCTTTGTAAGTGAATATGTTTCTACTGGCTGATTATGGGCAGGATTGTCAGAAGATGCAGATGGGAAATTGGACGATGCCCTTTTTCACAAATTTGGGAACTTCTATAAACATCTTTAAAGCTTTGGTGATCATTTTCTTCTCTTAGACTTAGAATATAGGGAACATTTTTTTCATGCTATTCCTTTATGCCTGGTAGGGTTGGATGATATGTAAATAGAGGGGACTACCTTTGCTGAGGATACATTCTGTGCTTTCCAAATTATCTACTTTCCATAAAACCAGCCTTTGAAGCAGACGTTTTAAAGAAAATTTTACTAATGACAAACTGGTTGAGAGGGTTAGGCATCTTGCTCCAAACAGAGAGGAAGTGGACAGGGGGGTATTTGGAGCAGATCCACCTGTTTCTGAGCTAGCGGTCTCCACCATGACATACAACTTAATTTGCTCAAACCTCTGGTATCACCTCTTCTCAGTTCAATGGTGACTGTTGCTTAGGCACAAGGAGGAAAACCCCCCACAAAATTTCAAAAAGCAGCTGTCCCTCTCCAAGGATGGTGATAAATCATTCATATCATCTGCTGGGGTATGACAGTAATCAGAAAGCCAACCTCCTGGACCAGAGCCTCATACCTTTGCAGGTCGAAGGGGAGAAACCACACTCTCTTCTTTTTTATCCTTTCCCTCCCAGCCCCTAGAGAAGCACTTCTTGCACAGTAGGTATCCCGTGAATGACTTCTGATGACGACCTTGACCTTGATGTTGCTGCTAATTCCTTTGCCAGTAAGAGTTAAGCTCAGCCTTCTCTGTTGCCTCCAGGGAGAGTTTCCTCTCTCATGTATGTTCAGTGATTACCTCTTTCTATATCTCCCAACAAGCAATAATTGAGCCAGATAAGATTTGGAGTTTCAAAACAAACCCCCTGCTCTGCCCCTTTTCTTCCTCATGGAACCCAACAGAACATGGAAAGCAAAGAACAGTCTTGAAATGCCATGTGGGAGGTGTCAGTTAAAGCAATTCTGTATTAATTTGATCTCTATATTAGAGATCACAGGCTCACAGGATCTGTGGCTCTGTTAGTAAATAATGTATCTAGGTTTCTCAGCCTTGAGAGGCTGTTTAATCTCTCTGTTGCTGCAGGGCATGGCCGGATTATCTTCCGTATAGCTGGATGCGGTTCTTTGCTCCAGTGGAAAGAGCACTGGAGTGGGAGTTAGGTGATTTGAGTTTTACTTCCCGAGTTTAAGCTCCATATCATATTCATAGTTGCATCCATGGCACCCAGGGCAATATCAGCCACATCTTTGGGCGTGAAAATTTGTTTACTGAAAGATGAAAGATTTGGGACAACCCCACCTGCTCTCTCTGGGTTTTGGC
This sequence comes from Myotis yumanensis, assembly GCF_028538775.1. Classification (NCBI taxonomy): domain Eukaryota; kingdom Metazoa; phylum Chordata; class Mammalia; order Chiroptera; family Vespertilionidae; genus Myotis; species Myotis yumanensis. The sequence continues at coordinate 24,562,345 of NW_027223759.1, read as the reverse complement.
TGTTTCTTCCGATGATGTGCCATATTGTAAATGCTTTGCTCTGGTAGTTCAGGTCTCTTAATCGTGTATCTTTTTACCTCCTTACGTAGGTTTCTGGCACAAAAAGGGTAGTATTTAACTTTCTTCTTAAATCTGCCTTCTATTTTCCAAACATCTCCAGTCATGCTAATCCTGGCAAAGTGTAATTGTGGAAAGAGCTGTTTAGGTTTTGTGTGTTTTGGCTAGTCTTGTCTTAACAAGGGTGGCAAAAGCATTCTTTTGTTTTCCACCCCTGAGAGGCTCTCTGTGTAACTTGTACCTCTTTTATGTATTGAGCCTTGGTTTACTTGTTGGCTTTAAAAATGACAGATGCACACAATAGTGAAACATTCGATAGTGGAAAGTAAAGTTGAAGGCAGGGTGGTTCTTTGTCTGTGGCAATTGTGTCACGAGTCTAATTGTGTCACACCTATAGCTCGGTAAATATAGCTAAGATTTAGGTTTCATAGCCAGAATTCGTTCTTAGTAACTGTAGGTAACATAATTTTCACATTCACCAACCACCTTTATGGTCATGTTTCTACAACTGACTTACAGGGTTGGCTGTGACATCTGAATCCTGGCACTGTAGACCAGGAAGAAAAAGAGGTGACAATATTGGTCACAGTTTTTCTTCCAACCCATGTCAATCCTATTCCTCAAATGAATGTCTATAAGATTGCATATTCGATATATCCGATCTTGTATCTGGGCAGCCTCTCTGAGTTCTCATGGAGCAGGTGCGTTAACATTTCTCTCTGGGCCTCATTTTTTCTCATCTGTAAGATGGGGGCAACAATACCCCTCCAAATAGGGTTTTGGTAAAGATGAAAGAAGAGGTACTTAAGGGATGCAGAAGGCAGGGTTGGGTATCATAAGCTGTCAGGGAGTGAGTCATCGAACAGCAGCTTTTCTTATATTGCCATTACTATTATTGATTTAACGTTGCCCAGCATGTAAAAGGAACCATCACAAGAAGGGCTTTGAGAGAGCTGTGTTCTGCCTCTGGTTAACCAGTTTCCATAGAAAAATTTCCAGAGATAAGTTGTTCGCAGTGGATGAAGCACACTTACATAAAAAAAGTGTGGTTTTAATTCAGATGCAATAACAAAAACATAAGCTAAATCTCCTCATAAAAGTAGTCTTTGGCAACATGGGTTTTCTTTCCTTATCAAATAAATATTTTTTTCAAAAGAGGAAGGTGAGTATGTTTGGGAAAGCGAAGTGACCAGATACAATTATTTCTTAAACTACTTAGTTTTTCTTCTGATAGCCTTGAGGAAATGAATGAGACCAGCCCAGATGAGAGCATTTCTAGTATTCTGCAGTTCTGAAGAAATATGGTAAAAATAGAAGAAGGTCCATAATTACTACATGGAACAGGATATTCTGTTTTATTTCATCGCCCCCCCCCCCCCACATTCATAACATCTTAGAAACACATATTGAATCATGAGCGATTAAAAATGCCTATTGCTCTTTCAAACTGTTTGCACTGTGTTGGTTCTGCCCCCCCCAACTCAATTCCATCGGATATCTATGAGTTGTCACGTTTTTAGTAAGTAATATCTGTGTCAAGCTGTGCTCACAAAAATGTCCCGACATAACTGTTAATAAGCATTGTCATTTTAAGAATGAAACGGTTTGGCGAACGATTTATGTCTTATAACGCAGCGCTTGGGGGCAGCTGTATGATTTGTCTCCTTAGCAAGTCAAGTAATTTCTTTAACAAAATGTTAAGCACAGATGGGCCATAAGCTGTCAGTTAACTATTATTGTGCCTGCATCTGCTTGCTTTCAATGCACTGCTTTATGTATTCAGTCAGTTACTTAGCCGCGGCTCCGTGAAAAGCCGAACCTACTCTGATTGGCAAATAAAATGTTCATTTGTCTCTTCTTCCTATTGTTTTGTTTTGGTAACACATGTCAGCAGCTCAATTACCCAGTTCATTAACAGCTCCCAGAGGACATGATGGCCAGCCCGAGATAAGAGGGGCAATTGTGGCGCATATGGTCAATAATAGCCTCTCTCTTGGCAATTGTAAATAAAAGTCACTTGGCCCTTTTCCTTTCAGGAGAACTACTGTTTTCCTGTTCCCCTTCAGTGTGCAAATTACCTTCCTCTGCCCCGTGCAAGCCAATCCCACCCCGAGAAACCAGAAGCTGGCTTACAGCTCTCAGCGACATGGGGACCTCCCTTCCTCCCTTTAATTATGACTGACTTTTAAGCTCTTGAGGGGGAAAGTTCTTATCATGGGAGACTATTCTTAGAAAGCTGTTAGCTGATTAATTAGTGAACTAATCAGTTTCCCTAATTGAATAGCAACACATTTTCTTAGGGGTTTCCTCTCTTTTTCTCTTTTGAAATGCTCTGGTGGCGGTTACCATGGAGTTTAAAGAAGCTATTTCCAAAACCTTGCCCGTAGAAATGATTTGCAGGGGTGGGGTAAGGAAGTGGGACTTCAGCTTTACTCCAGAAGAGAGAGTCACAAGGGAAAGGAATCCTTGTTGCAAAGGAAGCCTTAACATAAAGGTTTGGGAGGCCGCTGGGTTCATGTGGGTCAGTGTCAGCGTCCCAGAGCCAGTACCATTCCCCCTTCGCTGTGAAAGCTTCGGAAGGAGGTGCTCACACAGAGTTTGCTTGGGATTCTGTGGCTCCTTAAGCAAAACCTTTCTGTGTCAGGGGAAAGGGCAAGGGCACTGATTGTTTTTACGTAAACAGACCAGTGAATGCTGCTACAAAATAGAATCACTCGCAGAGCTGCCATGGAGGACGAAGGAGAAATACGTGTTTCATTTATTTTTATTTTTTTTACTTTTAGCTTTGTTGTTACGGAGGAGGCCTTGTAAGTGGCAGATAGTAAGGCGATGGCTGTTAGAGAAAGGCTTCCAATCTAACGTGGATAGAAATCCCGCTCCCCCCTCAAGGTCTGTTATTGGAACCTCAGGATTCGGGGGTGCTGGGGGCCTGGGAGGCAGCCTGGGGGTCCTGCTGCCTCCGCCTGTCAGCGCTTATCTGAAATAAACACCAGCGGTCCACGTTGTGCATTTCAATTGCTCCTGGGCCATGAGCGCAGGGCGGGCGGGCCTTGGCGGGCTGGCCCTGCGGCCGGGCATATTCATAACCAATCTGTACTCCCTCCCAGGGCAGCAGGCACTCGGGGAGTTGTTGAGTGTCAGGGTTTATTTGTGCTATTTTGATTAGCACCAACCTGGCAGGAGCTTATTTTCCTTCTAATGACCCCGTGCTGTGAGAAGGCGGTTTCCGAGGGAAGGGCTTGGGTCGAGGGGAGGGGAATAGCGTTACATTTCTCCAGCCCCCAATGGGGACCGCTGGGCAGGGACCTGAGTCGGTAACTGGCTGGAGGGCCTTCAGCCCTTTTAGTGTTCTTAAAAGCACCTTTCTGGGAGAAAGCCCAGAATTTCCTTGCCATACATGGTCTCCCCCTCGCCCCCCTATATGGCATTTGCTAAAGATTGTTGTGCAATCAGATTTTCATAAGCAAATGTAGAGGCAATACAAACAAAACAAGACCCTGCACCCCCAGAAGGACCACTGATGCGGTTATAATTCATCTTTCCTACTTTATCAACTAACAAAATAACAATTACTCAAATCCGAGTTCTGGGCTAGGAATTCTGGGACGTTCAGTTGATTACTTGATAGATTGTTCCGCTGCACAGATTCTCTCATCTACCTGAGGATTTGGTTGTAACGCTTGGGCTTGTTCCTGTCAGCGTGTATCTCTTTTCTGTTCTCGACATATATACAACTTTAAGCCACACAGAAACGGTGTGACCGGTCACTTCTCAGCCTGTGAATTAATGTGGAAGAGAAGCTTCCAGGTGCTGAAGTCTCTCAACTGGATTGGATTAACCCCCACTGTGCATCCATTTCAACCCACCCCCCTCCTCTGGAAAAAAAAAACCCACAAAAAAACAACCAACCTCCCTTTTCTCATCCGCCCCGGCTTTCTTTGTGTCTGCTGCTCCCTGCCAGGCAGGTGTCAGAGCTCTGAATGAGGGTAAATGCCCCGTTGATGGATTCCACAGATGGAGCGTGGAAATCGGGAGAATAGGCTTCAGCCACAGGCCATTTCTTGAGATCCAACAAAAGCCTCCAAATAAGTCAACAAAAATCCCAAAGATCACAAAGGGAAAATGTCATTTGTCATTTACTCGGGGCCTGTGAGGGAATATCAGCCTGACTTCACTCCTCCTGGCTTGCACCCGAGTAAACACGGGAGAGGTCATTCACGTCTCTCTCCGTGTAAATGGGCCACTTCAGAGCGGAACACAGTTAGCTGCCCCATTGTCCCCGCCGCGTGGAACTGCGCAACCCACAAGCACAGGAGACCTTCTGCAGTTCGCCACGTAGGTGCCTCAAACTTCGAGATGACCTGTGCAGGACCTCGTGGAATACACCTGTGAATTACCTTTAAACTCAGACTCAGGGTGAAACGGCCTCATGGACCTTTTAGGAACGATTTTTATTGTTTATTTATTTATTTTTAAATCAGTGGAACACAGCTTTGAGGACAAATGCTGACAGGTTTAGCTTGGAAAGAGGAGGAGTACAGAGGAAAAGACCATTCATCTGGTCCGAGGCCATCTTAGAGTAAATGGCGGATGACTAAGGAAGTTCAGCCTGGACGCCCCGCAGAGGGACACCCCCCCCCCCCCCCCACACCTCCTCCGTGTCTGTAAATCGCATTGTATTATATGGGGGCAAGCACAGAGTTTAAATGGTTGTCATGTTTTGATTCTTTAATTATTCAAATGAAAGGTCTTGCTGGGAAGAAAGACAATGTGCCAGATTCATGCTTGTGAATTATTTTGTTTCTCCATTTTTGGCCTGTCTCCCATCTCTAAATGATATTGGTCTGGAAACCAATAATTACAGAATTTCATGTGACTAAATCCCTCTAAAACGGAGGTAAGAGCTCATGTATAATAGCGTTAACTAGGATGAACACTTCCGGGGGCTGTGGAAGAGGTCATCAAGGGTTAACGGACATAGACATACTCTCTAATTCTGTAATTCCTTCTTTAATTAAACTTCATGGTTGGTTCCGCTGGTGGTAATACCACTGCCTTCTCCTCCCAGTTTGATTTGTTTCCGAAGGGAGAATTTGTAATTCTGTGGGGGTATCATGGTTGCCTATGCTTGTTTCCCCCCTCCCCGCCCCCCCCCTTTTAAATGCACAATGTTCATTTTCCCAAGGTTATCCTTGGGAGTTAATGTGAGGTCATTGGGAAAACTAAAGATGTGGCTCCTAAGATCTAAAATTAGCCTGTGCTAGAAGAAATGAAATTGCTTACAGAGCAGAGAAACACTCAGGCACCTGGTGGGAGTTGCCATTTCCCTGTCATCACTTGGGGGTTTCTGCTAAATAAGTTGTGTATATTCAACAAATTTCAAGTGACTTATTCCTTCACTTTTATCTAAAACGAATTTGAAAGATGGATATAAATAGCCTAACTAAATATTGACTGTATACTTTAAAGTTTTAAAAGTACATCATGGTGACAAGGGAGAGAGGAGTGAATAGATGGAACCAGGGTGTTTTTAGGGCAGTGAAATTGATTTATAGCCAACTGTAAATAGCATTTTAAATTAGTTAAAACCCACACAACTGTCCAACAAAAAGAGGGAATCCTGGTGTAAACTATGGACTTTAGTTGATAATAATGTATAAATATTGGTGTATGTAATAAAAGTACCACATTAATGCAAGAAGTTGATAATAAGGGAAAGAATGGGAGAGGGGAGAAGAGAGGAGGAATATGCAAACTTTGTACTTTTTGCTCATTTTTTAAACCTAAAACTGCTGTAAGAATGTTATATTATTCAAAACATGTATGAGGTTCTTTACAACTCTTGATATCCTTTCACTAAAATGTCTTTAATACAGAGAGAGAGAGAGAGAGAGAGAGAGAGAGAGAGAGAAGACTTTAATAAAGTACAAAATGAGTGATCGATTCAACTGTTTGTGAACAATAGTATGTTCTAGATTGCCCCTGGATCTTAGGAACTTATTGATTCTTATTAAAGACTGCTAATGGTCAGATGGACTACCTTGATTTCTTAAATTCATTAATTATCTTGGCAAATGAATTTATCTCTTAGCACTTTATTGTTGTTTCATAAGTATATCTTAGATATATGGAGTTCCACATGTTTGTTGAATTCAATTAGAATAACTGCTTGATTTAGTATATAATACTGATCAAACTTGTATGTCTATAAATTTTATTTGATTCTAGGAAATTTTTGGAAATTTGCAACAAATTAGAACAATAATGGCATCTAGTAAATGATTTACATTGGAATTCCTGTTTTGGTTTGTTTCTGGTATTTCTCTTCAAAAGGACTGTGTGTGTGTATGTGTGTGTGTGTGTGTGTGTGTGTGTGTGTGTGTGTGTGTTACAGAAAATCCATACCTATTTAGGACACACCAGGTTGGAAGAGAAAAAGAGGATATGTTCTATGAAATCCCCAAGACCTGGATTAAATCTTAACTTCCCTTACTGTGTGACCTGAATAACTTCTTTGAGTCTCAGTTTCCTTTTTCTGTACAATGAGGAAAGCATTTACTTCACAGGGTTTTTGTTTAGTTAACCTGAGGAAGAGAGAGAAATCGTCATCCCCTTGGTATGGTTTGCCTCAGGTTCGCTGGTGACAGAGTTAAATTAATGTATAAATCAGAGAATGGATTATGAGGGGATTTTGGTAACAGTCAAAACATTCAAAGTCTGATAACAATGTGGATTGCAGTTTGCAATTTAAAGCAATACAATTTCCACTTAAAAGGCCTTATATTATATATTGATATGGATTTTCTAATGAGAACTACTCTGGAATTTGAAATTGGGGGACTAATATTTCTACTTAATGAATAATAGAGCAAATATGTGAGGACATGTGTAGAATATGATTAAGCAACGTAAATGTAATGAAAAATCTCCCCTAAATATTAAGGGTGGATAGTAGAAATAGTCTCAAAGAGATTATATTACTGAAGAGATTATATTTAATCTAGTTGCCAGATCCTATCACTTTATTACTTACTCAGATAACTGTCTTGATAACACTGCTTGCAGTTTCCAAGTCATAACACTAGATATTCTCTACAGAAAAAATATATAATTTCTTTCTGTTGAGCTATCTTTGGTCAATATTTAGCAAGATAAGTTACTTTGTATCTAGTTTCTAATTTTTCTAGTATCGAGTAAAATTGAATATGTAAAATAGATGAACTTCAACGGAATGATTTCTTTTGTGCTATTAAATGGGATTTAAGTTTTAAGTTTGTTCTTGGTCAAAACTGAATGACTCAAATTCAGGGTATTATGGATCTTGTTCTGTGTACATAAGGAATTTTACTTTTATTGAGTGATGTAAGGAATTGTATTATTTCCATCTTTAGAAATAGCTAGTATTTCTTAGCTGGTAGATTAATCTTGGTTTGCTGACTTAACATATTTTAAAGCCCACATCCTTTTGGGGTTTACCGATAGGGAAAAGTTAGAATTAACTTGCAAAATTGTGGCTTCATATTGCCAAAAATGACCAGTTGGTTCAGATAATTTCCACCAGAAAAATTGGGAAAATTATTTCCACCATATCTTTTGAATTGATGCTGTGTGGGGGCTTTCCTAGTTAAATTCAGCCTAGAAAGAAAAGGAGTGATTAGTTAACTCATTAAAAAAATTTTATTTTTGGTGGTGTAGGCTGTACTATTAAGCTCTTATTCTGAATCATTTTAATCACCCGCTGTCGGTGGTTCTTTGTCTTTTAAATCACAATCCTTTTTTTTTTTTAAAAGATACTAATTCTCCAGAAACATGTAGCTATGTAAATACTTAGGATTTCCAAATAATTTTAGAGGATTCACAGACTCCTCAGAGCTCATATAAAAAGATGTTGGGAGTCTCATATAAGCGGAATATCCATCTAAGAATATAAGGGCGGCAGAGAAATCAGTGTTAGCTCAAAACTTAACTTTTCCCTGGCACATTTATTTACTCAATCTGTACTTATTGAGCACCTACTGTGTTCCCAGGCTTCTTGCAGTGAACAAGGCAGAGATGAGCCTCGAGCTCCCAGAGTTTGTGTTCTGGGGGATGTTGATTGTGAAGGTGGAAGAGTGGTCTTGACTCTCAGAATGAGCTCTTGCTGGCACGAAGCAGCTCCTTTTTCTTCAGGAACCAGAGTCGATTTTGATTAATTGACCTGACAGTGCATGGCACATCATATTTACTGGGAAGGACTTAATAGCCCCAGAGACTCCCAAAGGAAACACGAAAATTTCCACATACTATTATCCTAATGGGGTCACAGTAATAGAAAGTACAAGCAAAGAGGTAAGGTTCTCACAGGTGGAGGAAGCTTGTGGTCTGTCATTAAATGCTGTTGAGTTTTCACCTGCTTTCACATGGGAAAGGAAAGTCAGGTCATCCTCACCCAGAGCATAAAAGGAAAACATTTTATGGAAATTTATTGTCCTCTGAGGGACATAAGTAGTTTGTTTCTTGGGGGCGCATATTATTTATAATTTAAAAATATGTATGTGGAAGCGATTTTTGTTTTTGTAAATTGTGGCAGGCAATATTTTCTGTATTTGGGAATTTTGAGAGGGAAGAGAATGATTAATCTAGAATATTCTATAAAGGTGGTTCTCTAAACGTCATCTAAAATCAGTAAAATTAGCATAAATCCCCTGGGAGTATGTTAGAAATGCAGATTCTCAGAGCCCACCCCAGACCTACAGATCAGAAACTGTGGAAGGGGACAACTATCTGTGTGTTAACCAGTCCTTCAGATGACTGCGATGCTCTGAAAGTCTGAGAACCACTGCTCTACAATTAGGCACCAGTTATTGCTCTTTTAACTTGGGTCATATTTATCAAACACATACACATGCAAGTTGTATTGGGAGATTTGGAAGTTTATGATGCAATGCATGGCATATTTCTTTGCGTGTTAATACTCTTAAATATCCTCATATTTTAGGAAAACCTGTTTTCTTTTTTAAAGTTAATACTAAAATATCAAAAAATCAATCCTAAGATGTCCTAAAATAATGAGTTTATATGAAGTTAGACCATTTTCTATTAAATTAGATAACAACTGAAAGACCAAGTGCAATGTCTAACACACAGTAGATGCTGTGTATATTATAGCTCTATTTTGCTTTTATGCACAAGCATTTACTCTTTAAAATTTTTCATGTGTATTAATTCACTCTCTTAATTTCACAGTGTTTGAATAGGCATAAAATGAAAAAGTATTAAATTGTTAGAAAACTTAAAATTATATTTATGGGTTATTTTGGACATGCACCTTTTTGAGCAGGATACAATTTATCCTAAAGTAGAATGAAAGTTTAGATTTCCATAGGACAGAGCTAAGTCTGAGCTGAAGACAAAAGAGAAGGACATAGGAGACATTGCATTTCACATTGCCTCTAACACCACCTACATTTCCCCAGGTCCTACCTGACTGAGGGTGCAAATGCCTTACTTTGACATTGACATTAGTTATCTACAACTTTCTGGCTTTCCTTCTTCATTTGCTGAGAGCACACATCAATCCCTTCCCCGGAGGAACCCCCAGTTATTCGGGGAGTTTTCAGAGCACATTTGGATGTGCTCTGGAGCAAGGATGCTCCGGTTCCCGTACTATACTTAGTGTCTATTGCCTGATAGCCTTCTGACAGCCCTCTGCCATTGCCCAAAGTCCAGGGCCTCTGGGTCAGGGCTGCTCTCCTGCCCAGAACCTTGTGTCTGGTGCAACCTCAAACCTCAGAAGCTTCATGGGCCAACAGGTGCTCTGTCACAGCTCACAGACACCTCATTGTATCATTAACTCGAATTCCTATCTAATTTCCCAGCACCTTCTCCCCTTTCCTAGAACCCCCACACAAATTTGGAAGGTCTCCTTCCCAGGCAAATTCAAGCTTTGGTGGGGAGGAGGCCATAGCAGGGCTGGCTTTAGGAATTGACCTGTGCAGTTGCCCTAGGCCCTGCCCTCAGAAGGACCCTGTGTTTGGTTTTATGCTCTGTTGTTGCTCTCTTGAACACTGGGTCCCACATTTTCATTCTGCACTGAGTTCCTCAAATGAGGCAGCAGTCCTGGGCAGCCACCCACCATTCAGAGGCCCAGACTCTGAGCTTCAGTTAAGGGACAGTTTACTAGATGATGCCTGCTTCTTCCTGAATTTATTCTTTAGATTTGTATTCACAGTTTCTAAATTCTCCTTAAAGCATGTCCCAGTGGCAATGAGATATTTAAATGTGATTTTTCTTAGAGGAGAGGTGGAGCCTGTACATTTATAGGAATCCTGCAATAGTTTACTATTATTGCCTTTTTAGATACTAAGTTGATTATTTATTTAAAATAACATATTTCCTGTTGCAAATGTTGCTGAAAAGTTTATCAGGAACCAAATTAAATGTGACTCATTCATTAGACATAAATTAAGTGACCCATTAAAGGCTAAGGATGAAGGTCATAAGAGATGGAGTAAGTACTGTCCCTGTTTTCTAAGAGCTCATTATGGACCTTGAATGACAGAAGCAGATTGCCATTACTTCTACCTGGGGGGCTTGAAGAGAGGGTAGCAGAAGAGATTAAATGCTATTTAATAATATAATACCTCAAGGAGGGGCTTGGTGTCCATGAAGGATATTGGGAATGTACCTTAGACTAGGACCTGAATCATTATGGCTTGTTCAGACTTGAATTATGATTCACATTTTATCATTTTTTACCCCCACCTGTGCTCTTTCTTAGCCTCAGCACCCCAGTCAGATGAAGGCTCAGACATTGACTCTGAACCCGATTTGCCACTAAAGAGGAAACAGCGCAGGAGCCGAACCACCTTCACAGCAGAACAGCTGGAAGAATTGGAGCGCGCCTTTGAGAGAACCCACTACCCTGATATTTACACCCGGGAGGAGCTGGCACAGAGGGCAAAGCTCACCGAGGCCCGAGTGCAGGTACTGCTGTCGCCCTGCCCTCATCCTGCCTCAATCCAGGCAGGAAACAAAAAAGGGTCTTTTCTCCTTTTAAAGCGGATTTTAAATCAGGAAAATAGATATATTAGCAAAAGCAGTTTGTGAATTGTAGCCTAGAGCACTATCAAGTTCCCTCCTTTCTCTCTAATGCCTTTTCTTTATAGTTTGCCTTATCATGATAACAGCATCATGGCCTCTTTTTTTCTTTTTATTTGAATTTGCCTGATTCACCCTCCTCCCTTCCCATCTCTTTTGTTTTAGGTATGTCTATTTAGCAGGATTTTAGAAAAAAAAATTCTTAATAGGTAGGTGAGTCCAACTAAATTTGTGATGGATACACGTGACTTCTTTCCTGTTGTATTGTTTGATACAATTATTTTATAGATCACATTTTAAAATCTGATCTATTGAATTTACTTTCTTTGAATTCTTAGTTTTTTTTTTTGGTATTTATGAAAATGTGCATTTTTCTTTTGGTTATTATTACTATGAGAGTATGATTGTATCAGCTAAAACACACAGAAGTATGTCAGTTCATGTTTTTACACATCATTTCAGGAATCCTAATTATGTACCAGTCATTATCTGGATTTTTGGGGTGGTACACAGATAATAGCAAAACAATTTGAGTGTTTTCTTTCTCTGTGCAAGTACTGTTCTAAGTGTTTTACATGAATTAACCCACTCACTCACCATTAAAACCCTAGATTGGTACTATTATTATCCCCAACTTATACACTTGTAAGTGGTAGGTATTTGGATTCCATATGCTTCCTCTCCACAGCCTTTCAATTATGACGACATGCAAAGGTGTATAAGGTAAAATCCCTTTCTTTAAGGGTTTTGTTGTCTGGAAGCATCTCAAGTATCTATATTATCCTAAGAATAGTTTGAATTATCTTTTGAACTCTTAGACGTACAGTTGACCCTTGAACAACATGGGAGTTAGTGACACTGACCCATGAGTAGTCGAAAATCTGTATATAACGCTTGACTCCTGAAAAAATTAGTTGTCCCTTAATATCCATGGAGCATTGGTTCCAAAACATTCCACAGATACCACAATCCAAGGATACTCAAGTCCTCCACATCTGAGAACTCCCAACTGCAGATCGAAAACACTTCAGGCATTTACAGAAAGAAATCTGCCTCTAAAAGGACCCATGCAGTTCAAACCTGTGTTGTTCAAGAGTCACCTATACTCTGAACCCTCTGGAGAAGGCTTCTTTGGTGTATGACGTTTCTATTGATTGATAGAATAATGTTTTCATCACTCATTAATGATGAACTTTCCCCTCATGGTAGTAAAGCACCATTTGAAAGATTACAAACGTCTTAGGGTATCCAGGAACTCTTTACTATCCCAGAAGTTAAGTTACCTTATTTGGAAATGTTGTGTTATTCCCAGATACTTTACTTTCATAGTCAAAGTGAGTCTGGGAACTCAGCAGTGAACTAGTCAGCTGATATGGTCTCGAGTGATCAACACTTCCTCATATGTAGCTCATTCCCTCTGCTGTTACAGAATTTTACAGCAGTAACCTCTTCTAGGCCCAGAGCCCAGTCAGAGGGATTGTCTTATTCACTTTGACTTTTCATATGATCATCATTGTGCTAAGAAAGTTGAGGAATGCTGAGGTGAATTAAGACAAGTCTTTTAAGGAGCTACAACCTAATATGGGTAATAAAGTAACCATACAGATAATTTAAAAAGTAAAGCAGATGCAATTAGTACTATAAGAAAGAGACAAAATGCAGTGGGAGAAGCTGAGAAGAGGAAAGGATGAGATCTTGTTGGAGTAAACAAGAGAAGCTCATGGAGAAGGGAGATTTAAGATGGACTTTTGAGGCGATAGATATTCATTGGACAGGGCAGGTAGGGAGAACATACTAGTAAGAGGGAGTAATATGAGCAAAAAGCACAGAGAGTTGGAAGCACATGAGTTACATATCAGGCGACCTTTCATTTTCACTCATGTTGAGGGAACAGAGGATAGTTCATTTTAATTGGAGGGTAAGGAGTGGTCAGTGGCAGGAAGGAATATGGCTGAAAATCTATTCTGAGGACATCTTGTGGAAGGCCTGGGTTTCAGGTTAGGACACTCACACTTAATGTGACAGCTGAGGAGTCTGTGGGTATGAAACCATCAGTGGCAGTGTGAATGGAAAGGAAAGGATGGTGATGAAAAGTACTTAGAACTGAAACGTAGGGAACTGATTGTGATAGTGGAGGTGGGGGGAGTGAAGGTAAGAGTCACAGATACACCAGGTGTATAGTGTAGATTCCAGTTGGTACTATTCAATCCCTCTACCTGTTACATTGGGCTACAGAATTGCTTTCCAGAATTGACCACACATCATGATAATAGCTATACATAAGTATTACATCATTATATAATAATATACAGTATACCTAATATTACATGTACTAATGCCACAATTACTGTATATATCAAATATGTTTTGCTTTTAGTTCTAGGATTAAATAGTTACTCCTAGAACTACCCACTTCTGGGATTACCCAGTTTAAATGTGAAGGTCAGTTCATTCAGTCTCTGTTCTGTCAGCAACCTTTTTTGAATGCCCACTGTATAGATAGGATTTGGTCCCTATACTCCATGGCTGGCCAAGCCCACATGCTGGGTCTGTCCTTAAGATAACTCAGACTCAAACAATAAATATTGATTTTTAAAGAAATCAAACAAACAGAGTGATGAAAAACTGAAAAGAGCATTCAGCGTTGCTCTATTTCATTCTTGCCTTTGCCGAAGACGAGGATGGGGGACAGAATCAATCTCAAGCCCATGCGGCTTGGACAGAGCCTGGTGTTCGCATCTGGCTCAGTGAGTGTCAGAGAATAAGAATGGCCCATTAACTTCCAGAGGACATGGGATCAAACCAATAAAGAGTGGTTCATATTTTTCTATACAGTGACCTCTTCTCCGAAGCAGGGCCCTCATTAACTTAACAGCTGTCCTAATGTGGCTTTAACCCGGTGACTCTTTACATTCCTTATGGCTTCATTAGTTCCCTTGAGACACATCCCGTCCTGTACCACAGCTATGATCTACAGCCTAACAAATTCCCTACAACACCCGGCATATGGATCTTACTTAACCCAGCAGGAAAAAGAAGGGAGTAGTTAATCACTGATTAAAATGCCAGAACAAAATCCTGTAGTTTTTAGAAGGATCTGGGAAAGCAGTAGCAAAGTCAACTCAGTTTGAGTGATAGCCAGAAAGTGAGTTAGTTTAATTTGGGGCACCTGGGAAAACCAAACACCAAACCAACCTCCCCACCCCCCCCAAAAAAAACACAACAAAAAACCACACACGATAAAAAACCTAAAACCCGAACACTTCCTATTCCATTTATTTTCCTGAGGAAAAATATTTCTAACTTAAGCCTTTGTCAGTATTTCATAAAAACTTGTTTGGACAGTAGCTACATTGTATTTATCATAGTCAAGTCTGAGTACACAATCTAAGAATTGTACACCAAAAACTAATTTGCCTAAATTACTTCCTGGGTAGCTGTTAGTTTGGAAATAATAGAAAACATTAATGTTTTGTGGGGGAGTATGTTGTGCAAATATTTAGTAAATATTTCATCTGAGAACTCCATGAAGCAGGCAGGCATCATCCTTTACCACCAAGATAATAGCAGACAGGAAAGGAAGCTGCTTGTAGAAATAGCACTTAACAAGGAGTCAGAAGATGTGGGTTTTGGTCTCCGCTTGTCAAATGCGTTTTGTTGAGCAAGTCACTTAATTCTCCTATAATCCAGGTGTGTCTCAGTTTTTTTGTGTGTGTTTTTAAGTTTTGAAATTTGGAGTAGGTTAGATGAGATGGTCTTAGTTTGGGTCTGTGGACGACCAGGAAAATCTTGGATGATTTTTGGAGACTTGAGATTTGTACACAAAATGTTGTGCCTTTGCTTCTCTTTGCGCCTCTCTCTCTCTCTCTCTCTCTCTCTCTCTCTCTCTCACTCACTCACTCTGTAGAGGGCATTAACTAGGGAGAGGGCTTCTGGCTTTTATCATATTCTCAAATACCACCTCCTACTGTTCCATTCCTCAATTAAGAGCTGTTAGGATGCATGATCTCTCAGGACCCTGCTAGCATCAGTAATTTGGGATTCTCAAGAAAGCCCAAAGGTGATTTAACACCATCTGACAGATCCGTGTAGTTAAGAAGTTAAGATACATATGGAATAGTTGACTCTAAACTCCATAATGAAGCAAAAATATGGTCATCCTGCAATTTGCTGTAGGAGCTCACTCTTGGAATTATAAAGATGCAGTTTAGTATGCTTTCCTGTGTGTCTGTGGTCCTCTGGACACTCATGGAGCATGGGGTTCCTCCCTCAGCCTCTTGCTCATCCTCTCCCCAACCCACAGGCCATACAGTGGTCAAAGTGGTCTGAGAGGGTGTGGTCTCAAAAGGGAGAGGGGGTGGAGTGAATGAGAAGGTCCAGGGAATGAGCAGTTTGTCCTGAATTCACCTACTTGGAAAGTCCTATATTTGGCATTGTAGCATTAGACACCACCAAATCCAATGTTCAATCAAGTTTTTTTATAATCTTGTTATGAATTCTCTTTCTAAGGATTACATATTACATTCTTTTCTTTCCACATTTTTCCAAATTGCATGTGAAATAATCCATCTGGAATAATGTAAGTTAGATTGCCTTTGAGGTCCACACCAAAAATGTGAAGGAGTAATTTATGGATGGGCAAAATTAGGCTTACACCCTGGGACAATTAGCACTAATCCATGAAACTTGGAAACAAATTTGACCTACATCTCCATTCAAGCCCAACTGGCTTTCAGTGATTTGAGGTGTTATTTGGGCACTTTTCTGTTTGCTCATGAGCATAAAAAGCTTTGGCTGTAGACCACGGAGTTAAGGAAACAAAGCAAGGCTTTAATTCTTGGGTTTCTTAGAGGTGGCAATGAGACATTTTTACTTATTAGCTAACATTTGTTGAACACTTAATATTTCTTAGGTATTCTTTTAAGGTCTTTGATGGCAATGTTTCCTCTATGTATCACAGTAGTCTTATAAAATAGTTTTTTTTTTATTTCTCCCATTTAGCAGATTAGAGAAGAATCTCATAGATATTAAACAAATTGTTCAAGGTCACAGAGGTAGTAATTCAGGCAGCTGCAAGTCAACTTTTACATGGCTTGTGTTGCACCCATGTGAATAAAAAGTATTACTATAGCTTTTAAAGTACTAAGTTTTCCCCAACTTATATTGTTGAGGGTCTGAACAAATTGGTTACTTATATTACTCATCAAGAGAAAAATGTATGAAAGTCTTTTTCTTCTTTTGTAATTCATTACCCCCACCCCCACAGTTACCATGATGTTATGGGGACCTTTTGGTTAATTTAAATTTTGCTTCAAAAAATCATTGGACCTTGTATTACTTCAGAAATGGATATAAAGATGATTTCCAAAAGGCACGCATATAGCTTTGTGGAAGGGCTCTGTAGAGGGACAGACAAGTAGGGAGAGATCCAGGGGCCAGATGAAAAATGAACCAAGCTTCAGGTCATCAAATGAAGTAAAAACTTCAAGGGGATGTCTTTCAGTTAAAGATGGGGTGATAACAGTCCCCCAGGATAATTGTGCTTGGCTGGTTTGGGTATGTAAAATGAGGGTTATTTCAAGGGCAACTTTTTCTTTCTGTTAAAAATAAAATATATGTCTTCTATGAGTTTCAAAGTATAAAGAAGGTAAAGACCACTTTCCAACTTGCAACTTCAGTATATTTTTCCTTTGATGATTCTTTTGGCAGACAGCTGGTTCTAGGAGAGGCAGAAAGCTAGCAATGGCAAGAAAATGACAAATTTGGTTGAATGGCCAGAGTTAGGCCAGCCCTCAGTAAACCCTGCTTCATTCAGGACTAGCCTTCTGGATTTATTTAAATTTAAGTACATTTAAATTCTTCCCCTTAGGAAATTCTTGAGCCTCCTGTTGCAGGTTCATTTTTCAGTAAAGATTTTCTTCCCAACGATTTCTCTTAATCTTTTATTGTACTGTAAATATAAGAATTTAAAAACCCAGCTCTTAGTGGGTTTATTCAATGTCTTCAATATTTTTTGTATCATTTTAAACAAATGAAAACAAGATCCCAGAGACCTTAAATCCCTATTCTTTTGGATTTGATCTTTGAATGTATTTGTGGAAATTATGGTGTTTCTTCTAATTTATTATTTGAGGAAAGACATTTTTTTATTAAAAATTGGGTTAAGGAGGAGTTAGAATAAGCATAAATTAAAAGTAGGGTAAATTGCTGGAGTGATCAGGTATAACCATCCACTGCATAAATCACACTTGGTTTACTTATCTAAAGGTTACAGAAAGAAGTTGGCATAGAGAAATTGGCAACATTGCTCTGATAATGACGGAAGTGCAGGCTTCTGAGTTCTTTATGAAATATTTCATCAGCACAATTGAGACTAGTATGTCTGAATGAATGAAGCCACATCAGATGTAGGTTTGTCTAGATAGGTGTGTGTCTGTGGGGGGGGAGCACCACATCACCTGAGTCAGGTGGACTTGTAATCTCAAAGGTTTACAATATAAAATAAAACCATGGTGCATGGTATAGTACAGTGCACTCACGCATGACTATGCCCCTCATTTCTTACCCTCAGCCTCCTCAGGCTAACACAGCTTGTCCCAAACACTTCTTTGAAAACAGTTTTCTTACTCTGATGCCTCTGGGGGTCACAGCAACAGATTTGCAGTGAGAACACACAATTGACGCAGACCTCAAATTGAGTGCCGTTCATGGTCCTGTTATCCCAGGTTTAATTCAATTATGTATCAACAAGGGGAAATATTGACTTACCTTCTTTTTTGGTTGGAAACTTAAGGAGTATTAAATATTAGTGTTTTGAGGACGGTCACACAGCTCTCCTTAACAGTATCTTGCAACATGCCCAGAGGAGACTGAACTTTTTTTTTTCAGAGCTTGGGTAAGGATCAAAAGTTTAAGCAGATACCTTGGCAAAATATTTGTTAAATTGGGCTTTCTTGCTCTAGAAAGGAGAAATTCCACCCACCACTCTTTTTAAAAATTTACAACTTAAAAAAATGACAAGATGTAAGGAAATCAGGTCTTATCTTTTCTTAGACATGCTGTCTCCTGTATTATCACCTCCGTTTGGAGTCATCTCCTGTTGAAATCATACCCAAGCTTTAAACTGAATTGAAACTCTGTCTCCACTCTAATTTTCCAGATTCTCTGTATTTGGAGCTTCTAGCTCTAGTGAGCAATTATTTTGGTTTCCTTGATGACCCCCAATTCCATAAGCACAACGCGATAAGCTACTGGAGTGCAGGGATCCTATCTTTTCCTATCATCTCATTCACTCCTCCATCCCTCTGACCCCAGGCACAGTGCTTTCTCCATATTAAGTTTTCAATGAATATTTGATATAGGAATTAGCAAATATTTGATTGCTAGAAATCCTCTCTCATTTTGGGGGCAGCATCACATGTACACTTGGAAAAATTAAAGTTCTACATTTGAACTCTGCAGGTGTAAGAGTTGGGCAAGATCCGGGGGCCCATTAATAATTTCTCAATATTTTAGATGTTCAGTTACATTTCTTCCTCCTATTATTGCCATTTCTCTCTAGCTGCTCATACAAAGTATTTGGCTGTTAATTTTCTCAAAGGCATTTTATTTTATTATATCAAGTTTTTCTGAATGTACCTGGTTAGCATAGTGCCTGGCATAGAGTATTATAGGTGCTTAAAGCTGTTGTTGAAAGAAATAATAAAGTAAGTATTTAATGGATCTCCTAGATAACATGCTCTCATTTCTTAAAATACTTACCACTTCAGCATTTATTTCCACTAAGATCAGGACAATGTCTCACACATTGAAAGGGATGGTAAGATGGCTCCATTTATTCCCTTGGTCAATTTATGACTGTCCAGGAGCTATGGCCATAACGACCATAGAAATACAGAGACAGACTGATAAGAATATAAAACACAAGGGTTAGTGTAATAGGCAGGTCCAAATTAGGACATGTGTAGTGCAGGAGTCAGAGGCTCATGGATCCTCCCTAGAATCCATGAAAATGGGAGGGTATTGGGGGTGACAGTGTGGGGGAGGATCTGTTGTTCTGACTCCAGCTCAGCCATTCCTACCCATGCTCATCACTGGATTTTGGGGGCTCTGCAAGACCACGGAATGCCCTCAAAGCCCCTCTGTGACCCCTGACATTCAACTCTCCGTTCTCCCCTGACAACACAACCCAGAGGGTGGAGAGCTCTTACTTCTTTTTGCCCTGTCAGTAAGGGGCCTTTAATCTGTTTTAGCATGAAAAATTCATTAAGAATGTAGTCTTATTTCATCAGCGAAGCCCTCAAATTTTAAATTAAATCCATAGGTCTGGTTTAGCAACCGCCGTGCAAGATGGAGGAAGCAAGCTGGGGCCAATCAACTGATGGCTTTCAACCATCTCATTCCGGGGGGATTCCCTCCCACCGCCATGCCCACCTTGCCAACATACCAGCTGTCGGAGACCTCGTACCAGCCCACTGCTATTCCACAAGGTATGGAGGAGTCAAGACCATAGAATGTGCCTCCTGATAGCTCTCCCTGCTGCTGATTCGGAGGAAGCCTTGGTGACACTGTTACCGTTTGCATGTTAATGACATTACATCAGGTTGTCCTGAATGTCCCAGTCACATTTCAGAAACACAGTTTGTTTTGGGACATATTTGAATCTCTCTAGATAAATTGTGTTGTAATATTATCCCATTTCAGTATTTGAAAACAAAACAAAACAATGAAACCAAACAACTTTTCTTTAAAAAAAAATGCGATTTGCTTTTCTCTTGTTACAAATTTTACCTCTACAATTGTACTCCAGTGTGAAATTCACTGAAGTTCCACGATGGGTACCAAGTACAGGGGTCATTGAGGGAAGGTAAACTTTGATAAAGGCACTGTTTGTTGGCACATAGAGGTGAATGGGATAAATAAGACGAAGTTATTTTGGATTATGAAAGATAGCATTCTAGGCGGTCGAAACTATACTATTGCACTAATACTGAGATGCTTTGAAAGTATATTTGCTAAAGAAATTTGAGACTTGCAACTCTTACATCGGTTAATTCTTATGTTGATTAATAACATTCGCTACCCACTTAGGTTTGCTAGCCTTGTTAATGTGGTTTCTGAATTCCTATTCTGGGTGAGTTTGCCATGAAAGTATATAAATCAGTTATGTACTTGCACATATGTGCGGAGGTATTCCCATGTTAAGAAATGGGATGGGTGGGTGCGGAGTGGAGGGGGTCAATGGGAAAAAAAGGGGACATCTGTAATACTTTCAACAACAAAGATACATTTAAAGAATAAAAAAATCGAAATGCAGTTGGAAGTGAACACGTGGCCTGATGGCCTGGTGCCTGTGAGCGTTGGCACTGCACTTCCTACAAGGGAACTTGGTGGCTGACCATCTTCTTCATTGCAGCCGTGTCAGACCCCAGCAGCACCGTGCACAGACCTCAGCCGCTCCCCCCGAGCACCGTACACCAAAGCACTCTTCCTTCGAACCCGGACAGCAGCTCTGCCTACTGTCTCCCCAGCACCAGGCATGGATTTTCCAGCTACACAGACAGCTTTGTGCCTCCGTCCGGACCCTCCAACCCCATGAACCCCGCCATTGGCAATGGCCTTTCACCTCAGGTCAGTCCCGTGTTTCCAGACAGATGATTTGCCGTACACCAGAACCAAACAGTCAATTCCCCCAGGCAGCGGTATAATGAATTGCCAAATTTAAACCATAATGTATTCCTTATATGAGCCACATGATTTCAGTTTCCTAGCTTCCTTTCTCTCCAGCCTTCCTATGGGGCTGTATCAAAAGTTGCAGCTTAAACTTAAAATTCAAGTGATTCCTAATGGAATCAGGGAGATTTCCGTTTAGACGTAGTTGTCAAGGTGTTTGTCGTTTCTACTCCTAGTTCTGGTCTTTGGGTAAGAAACTCACACACACTTAAAAACATGGTATTTGGTCAGCTGAGAGAGTTGTGAACCAAAGCAACTAATAAAGCACCAGATTTTATAAAACAATTGGGAGGAAGCAAACAAGTTGTGTGAGGAGAGACCCAGCTGATGACTACAGAACTCTGGTGTAAATGAGTCATAAATGCCTGAATTAGGAGAATTACTGCTCCTTGGGAATATAGAGATATTTGAATATTGTAATTGTTTTTCTAATTTGCATTGGACTATGAGCTTTTCTTGAGAGATCATATTAATAAATTGCCTTATAATTGCATGTCAGAGGGTTGGTTAAATTTCCTACATGTGGCATCTGTCTGGGGTTGACATTATTAGCAGTTGTTTAAATACAGATCGCTTGATTTTATTAGAGAGCTCTGGCCCAGGTGGTGAGGAGAGCTGCTCACTAAACTTGGAGAAATGTCACAAAGGGGTGGCAATCTATAATTGCGATCGAGAATCTCTTCGGGGCTGAGAGTGGGAGTTTTAACAGCTTTATCTTTCCTTAACCGCCTTTTTCCTCTTGGTGGTTAGAAAAACAGAGAAAAGCTCAGAATGACACAAATGAAAAGTGAAAAGACAATTATAGTCAATTACACACTAATCAGTGACTATCACCGCTGCCTAAGCACCAAGAGGGCATTCTAATAGGCAGAAAATGAGATTTTAATGGCACAAAGGGTGGCCAAAATAACGACTCATATATCTTTGCCTTCTTCGTTCTCTTCAACTTGTGGTTTGCGTCTTGGGAGTGGAGTTCCTGGGCTCTGCACAACAGTGATAACTCTGAGCAGCTAAAAAGTTCAAAGCCGTTGGAGTTGAAAAGAATGAATAGTAAAGGCAATGAAATAAACATTTCTGCCTAAAGGCAAAAGTTCATAAATCCTTTTTTGTAACAGTAAATGTAATTAAGTTTCATAGATTCCTATAGCACATTCTGGGATAAAAAAAAGAAAAAAGAAAAAAAGAAAAAAAAAAGAGGTGGATTTAAACCTCAGCTGAAAATAACAACATGAAAACAATAAATGTGCTTCCTACTGAACTTTAGTGCATTTAATTTCCAAGTGCTGGCATTTATAAATGTGATTCTGCATGAACATCTTGGACTTATAGATGCATCATTAAATGCTCAAATTTATAGCATGTAAACATTTTCCACAGTTTAGAAATAATGTCAGAGTTATCTCTGCAGTTTTAATATAAGTGGTTTTGGGCCATGGAAAAGCTTTTTATGAATGTGATTTGATTGAAAGTTTTAATAAAAATAAACTTTAAGCCTAACTACTTCTGGAAGGTGAGACCCAGGATTGTCTCAGTATTTTTTAGTGTTCAACCATAGCAAATACAAGGACACAAATGTCTATTCTATCCGTGAAACTGCTAGCTTTTAATAAGTGTGTCACCTTGCATATTCTAAGAAGGGTATTTTATTGCATTATATAAGCATTACAAAAGTGGAATTATTAGCACTTGACCTTGAAACTGTTAATCCTTGATTTTCAAGAAGCCTGGCTATGATTCCGGACTTGGCAGTAGGGTGGGAATCATTCCAATATCAAGCAGTGGAAAATTCCACAGGCAATTTTTCCTGTATTTCTTTACTATGCTCCTATATATTATGTTAATCCCTTCCTTAAAACATTGCAAATACTCAGGATATTTTGCATTTCTGCCATACATTTCTGTCTCAAACCACCAATGTGAATGCATGTTGTCTTAGTTCTGATAGCATCCCCAAAGAATTAGGAAAGTAATATGAAGCTTCTTATTTCCTCACACAAAACTGAAGAATGAAAGTCAACATCTCATCAAACATCTTTGCAAAATGAGGGACTAGAAAACTTGGGCATTAGAACTCATATTTTTATAGCTTTTGGGATTTTTCACTCCTCGGGAATGCCTCTATTCAAGCAAGGGAGGGGTATCCTTGTTTGTGGTTATCTGGCTTTATTAAAAATATTATGAAGAAAATTTGAAGACAAAAGCCCATGTCAAACAGCCTGGTTTACCTGTAAGCTAAAGTAGAGAAAGGGTGGTGACCCTTTAGTCTTATTGCTTATTTTATAGAAGAGCTTATTAATATATTAGACCATATAATATTAAAATAAAACTAATCTTATTATTAGCTTTCTTCTTTTCCTTTCACTCTTCCACTTCCTCTTCCTCTATCTGGACATCTAAGATGCAGACATATCCACTGGAGGTTCAGAGAGCTCATGGTCACTGATAGTGAGAGAATTGGGACTAGAACCTGGGATTCTTGGCTTCTGGTCTAGATCTTGTCCATTTTAGTCCATTCATGGTTGAATGGAGAGGAAACAGGTTTTATGAAAAATAGAGACAGGGGTCTTCTGTCATATTTTAAAATCGTTTAGTAGAAACTAGCTTTCTAAACTTTTTGGGGTTCAAGTTAATTTACACTCTTTGTGCTAATACACTCCTTACTTTTTTATTTTTGCTTTACACTTTTTTTCTATCAATCTTTGAACTTCCACTAATAATTCAGTATGCTTATTGTAGAAAATGAAATTTTTTTTTCAAGTTTCTTTAGAGTAGAAAACATTTACCCTGGGCAACCACTGCTAATATTTTTGCCTATTGCCTTCTCGCTCTTCCTTTTGGGTCTTATGCTCTTAAAAAATTATGCCTGAGATAGTGGTGTATATAACTTTGTATCTTGTCTTTTCTCTAGCTTTGCATTTCTCTATAGACCTTTCCCTACTTATGAATTAAATGGAATTGGAGCTAAAGTTATTTGAGTCATTATGATCAATTCATTGTAGGATATTTGATCTGTTAAAATACATGTGTCTTTCATTTGACTTTTTCCTAGTGTCATTTGCCATTCAAACTTGAAAATCATGAGTTAGAAGGTGTGAAACTTGTTTGATGGGCTTTTTCGTTTCTTGTCAAGGGATTAATAGATACTTTGTTTCTCTGTATGTGTTGACTGTAGTTGCTTTTTTGCGTGGGAGGGGTTGTTTCTAATCTATCTGTCCCCTCAAGCAAAGATTCTTCTAAAGCTTGGAATCAAAGTCATTATCCAAGTGTTTGTTGGATGCCCTCAGTCCTTCGCTCAGGGAAGGTCTCAGCTTCGAGAGGGGTGGGTTTGTGAAGCAGGGACTCAGAAGGCCACACCTGCCCAGATGCTGATGTTGTAGCAGCAATGGACTGACATGCACGTATGACATTATAAACCTCAGAATATTGACCAAAATTCTTAGAAACTTTGTTCATATCTTTCCTCAAGTTCTGAAAGGGTCTGTGCATCACTGAATTGCTGGCAAGTTTATCTTGTTCTGAGGGAATCAGTAACTATATCTGGGAACAGTCCCACTTATCTTATGGAAAAACTGAGGCCAATGCACACAATCACAGAAATGACAGGGGAGTTATCACCAGAGTTAAGAGCCAAACCCATCTCTCTTCCCGGTGTTACTAATTCTTCTATAAACGGAAACTGCGCACTTCACTTGCTGAAGAAGCACAACATCCCAGAAAGTTTTCCACGGGCCCGCCCTGGCACTGATGCTCACCCTGATGTTCCCGTAGGCAAGGCTGAAAGGCTATGAATGGGAGTGTTCGGCCTCCCATTGCTTCAGAGACTGGATCTGTCCGGGAACTTGAGGCGAGATTCTCAGTGATGGGCGAGGGAGAGGAGAGGCGAATGACCTCAGCACTTTCTGCTGTCTCTGAATTGTATTTTGTTTGAACTACATAACCCTTTTAGGAGATGGGGACTTATATAACGAAGGACAAAACACCTTCTGAGAAGAAAACCATTCAACTCACTCTAGAGAGGAATTTCCCCGCGGTACCTGCATTCTTTTGAAAGGTTGTGTTCTCTTGGTGCGAGACAATAGAGAAAGAACACAGGGAAACAGAGACAAAGTATTTCCCCTCTACACCCAGATGGAATGTTACCAGCACCTTCCTGCACGTGCAGGAGAGAAAAAGGAATGTTGACTTGGAATAGGGAGGGCCAAGGAAATACTACCACATGCGCAAGACACGAGACTAATTAACATGCTCTTCTAATTAACTTCCTTTGTGAGAAACACTACCCTCACCGCGCCCCGCCTCCAAAACACACACAGCCAAACCCGAGAAACAAAACCTATTACATTAACAACCTTTTATCGTTTCACGCCCGACCCCCACCCCACTTCTACAAACTCCACAGTGTTTGGTGACAGCTTCTAATGATGTCTTGAGTGACATACAGTATCAGTGGGTTACAGGGAAGCTTTTTAAAAATTGTTATGTAGCATACAAAAATGGGCCACTAGGCTGCATTTAGTGTTCACCAACCATTGCAAATGATTCTTCAAATGTTTTGGTTTTGGTAAAACCTAAAACACATTTTGCCAAGTACTTTTCCTCCTTAATTTTTCAAACTGCGTATTTTAGGGAAAATTTGACCCATATGGTTTTGATTCATTTACTCATATCATTGACTTTTTTCCCCCCTTATGGAGCCATTTGATATCCAAGAAGCTTTCTGAGCCGTTCTTATGTTCATTTTAAGCATTTCCCTTCTTAAAAAGAGGAAGTCCTCTTTGCAGCCTCAGAGGCCATAAATTTTGAGTACTCTCTCAATTCAGCAATACTTAAGAATACATTTGGTATAAATCCGGATTATTATGAACACATTTTATGTTTAGAGCAGATGGGCAGATTTTTGTTTCTGGTTTATGGGTGAAACAAATGGCAAAATAAGAAAATAGGCTTAAATTACAAAAAAAGGGGTTTTGTTTTGGGGAATGTTTAACTGTTATTAATAAATCCCCCTGGTAAGAGCTATGCTCAGAAGCCTCATTTTAAAGTTAGTCCAGGTCTTGGGTAAGATGTAATTGAATAACCAGTACACCTGTCCTATTTCATGGGTAATCTACTGAGGAAAGAAAAAACAATCTCATAAAGATTTGTGGGCCAGGCTTGAAAATGCCCGAATGTTTGCTCACTACTCAGCAACTCAAGAACAAAGAGGAGGTCTGCAGATCTCATCAAGTTTACCAACCATTCATCTGCTAAGTCTGGTTGAATCATCACAGCTTTGTGGGATGAGACACAGTCTGAGAAATGAACTCAAGAAAGAGCGGAGAGATCTTTATATAACGAGATCGTGGTTAATGGTGGAAGACGCCAGGATCATCTTTTGTTCTTATTCAGATTTCACACAAGAAAACCTTTAACTCAGCCACCCCTCCAGTTGCTTTTAAAGAATAATATTAAAACCAAGATTATTAGTGTGTAATGTATGTAAATTGCATATTTGGTGTCAGCTACGCTTATTAGGCTGTTTCTCCATTTCATGCATATATGTATTAGACTGTTGTGGTTCCATTTCAAATTAGATTTCAATTGCTCAGCACAGTTTCTTTGGACAAACATTTGTTCATCCTGAAACTTATTAGGGAGAAGCCTTTAAGTGTGAATATGTGTACACAAAACGCAAGACTCCTTTTTGACTGTGCTTGTCATTTATTGGACCACAGTGTTCACAAGGATCTCAAATTCCTTAGCTGCCAGGCAAGATGGTGGTTCTTTGTCCATGGAAGGGGTAAGGGCTTACTATGAATTAGCTTGCTGTGTGGATGGGGCATAGTCATTAAAAATGGTTGTAATGGGTACTTTCCAGTTTCATATCAGGAGACAATCATTTTCACTGTGGCATAGTCATTCCTTGACCTTATCTTATGGGGTTGAAACATGTCAAAGCAGTAAGATTTTCCCTTGTGGCAGGACCAGCTTCTGGACGTGTTTTGAGCATGCATCTAGATGCTACCTGATGCCAGGCCAGTTGTTTTGACCATTTCACATACAGGTTGCAGATCCTGTGCCCTAGCCTACATTCACTCACTCATTCATTCATTCATTCATTTATTAATATATTTTTATTGATTTCAGAGAGGCAGGGAGAGGGAGAGAGAGGTAGAAACTCAATGATGAGAGAAAATCATTGATCTGCTGCCTCCTGCAGGCCCCTACTGGGGGTGAAGCCCACAACCTGGGCATGTATCTTATCTGGGAATTAAACCATGACCTCTTGGTTCATAGGTTGATGCTCAACCACTGACCCACACTGGCTGGGCCCTCAGCCTACTTTTATCATCATGCAGAAACAGACAAGCAGATGGCCTGTCACCAATCATTTCCCAACAGAGCCACTTCCTTCCCTTCACACTTTCCAGAAAGTCATCTGTGGAAGGAAAAGGAAGGGTTTTGATTAAAGAGATTGGTGTGGTGTCCATCAAAGCTTGGCCAGGGAGACATTTTCGTGCAACAGTGGCAGCCTCTCCAAAGCTTGAGTCTCTTTCTGTTTCATTTCTAAAGCAGTTCATGAGCTCAAAGCCAGAGCCACAGGGGCCTGCCATGTTTATGAAGGCTCAAGGATGTTTATGACCATAAATGAGCCCATTTCAGCGTTACCGGAATAACCATGGGCCACTTGCGTGTTTCCATTCGCCATATTAGGTTTCGAGATGTTCTCTCTGTGGTGAAAACAGTGCTGCTAATCCACTTGTTGAATCGATGCAGACTGTAATTGACTTGGTGCCATTGGTTTTTCCCCGAAGGCTGTGGTTGCTACCCTTAAAGAATATGAGGAGAGCCCTGGTTTATGTCAGCTCTAGCCACAGCCTCTTGAGTTAGTTACAGATTTGGAGAATTGTGAGCGAAACAACTACTTGGCCAAAATCTCCTTTTTAGAGAAAAGGAGGGAGCGGCAGCCAGTGATTGAATCTTACATCATGTCACTGAAATGAGCCACAAGAAAACCTTTCTTACTGAATGAAAATTCCTTGGTGTCTGCTGAATCGATTTAAATAGAAACTCCATCAGCTACTTTCTCCTGTACACTGGACAAATCAAATGCAACAACCCCATCACTTTTAGGTCTCTCTGAATTCCTTTAGCCACTGAGGAGAAAAAAATTAAGGGTGATTGCTTGGTCTATAACTAAGCTCCTAGAATAAAAGTTTTTCTTTGTCCTCAGTAATACACAGTAAAGCTGTGCTGGATTCTAGTGTGAGGCCAGCGGTCTGAATCAATCCTTTATTACGGGGTTGGAATGCAATGTAAAGCTTTTTAATTTATTACTGCATTTGCAAATGGCAATATCTACAGAAATCTGAATACTTGCATATTTATTCAATTAGGGGATGAATGTGTGCTTTGTACTACAGAACCAGGAGACTGGATTCAGTCCTTACTTGTGTACTATTTTTTTGTTTGTTTGTTTTCTAAAGAATCTGTTTCTGCAAAACAGTCTGGGTTTCATCAGAGGTGTATATTTTTCAGTGTACAGTATAATATTTAAAAATCACTCTTGACATTTCGCTAGAGCTCAGTAAACTAGAATTTTGAAGATTAGTGACCCTATTGTCCCTACTGATCAATGGCAAAGATGGAAAATTGGGGACAGTGCACTTTGTAGAACCACAGAATAGCCTTTCTACCTTCAGGGAATATTTCTTAACTGTGAGATGACGGTGCAGCTAGTCCTAAACACTGCATTAATGAGGTAGGCAAACATTGTTTAAATAAATCATTATCATTTTTTCTCAGTTTTATGCAGCTTGCATTAGAAAATTGTATTAAACTATTGCATCTGTTCTGAGATTTAAAAGCCCTTCATAGAGCTGATCCTCTACTTATATGATTTCATGAGAAAATTTCTAGTTAAATAACTCGTCCAGGCAGAATTTCTTGTTTTAGCCTCTGTTGATGTCACATTACTGTGCTTATACCTTGTTAAAACACATTCCACACTTTATTATAAAGTATCCATTTCTCCTTTGACTCTGAGCTTCTAGAGCAGCAGTTCTCAACCTGTGGGTCATGACCCCTTTGGGGGTCGAACGACCCTTTTACAGGGGTCACCTAAGACCATTGGAAAAAACATATAATTACATATTGTTTTTGTGATTAATCACTATGCTTTAATTATGTTCAATTTGTAACAATGAAAATACATCCTGCATATCAGATATTTACATTACTATTCATAACAGTAGCAAAATTACAGTTATGAAGTAGCAACGAAAATAATGTTATGGTTGGGGATCACCACAACATGAGTAACTGTGTTAAAGGGTCGCAGCATTAGGAAGGTTGAGAAACACTGTTCTAGAGGAATGGTACTAGGTCATAATCATCTTTGAACATCCAGAAACCAAAATGTGTCTCATAATAAAGGCTTGTTCCCCAAAGCAGGCTCCTGGGAATAGTAGTTTTGGGGAAAAAGGATTCTGAATCAACAGTTTGGTAGATGTTACAAATTAAATTCCTTTATCTTTCAGAGTCTCAGTATACATTAGCCTACTGATGGCTCTGGCAAGACTTGCAGTATGGAAACATGTTAGTCTAACTTGGTGTTTTCTAATTTAACTATGGAGCCCTTTTGTTATCAAACTACCAAGTTTCGAGGAACACTTCCTAGGAAATGCTGAATGAAAGAAAACACAGGTGGAGACCCAACTCATGATTTGCCCATTTCTAAAATGGCTTCCTTGATTTTTTTCACAAGTGAATGTTTCTTTCTATTAAACATCTGATGTTATTGTCTGCTTCAACATATTATCACCTCTCTGTATAGAAACTTTGTAGGAAAGAGCAATTTTAAAGGAGATGCTACAAACTTCTTAATAATGTTTACTTAGATAAGACAGATAAGGGAGTAAAGGAAAGAAAGAAAATTCCTGTTTTGTTAATTGATTGCTGTGTGGGTGTAACTCATCCATCTAAACAAGGAGCTTCAAGGTCAAAGGCACTAAATTGCGATACTTCTCAGCCTCTCACTAGCTGTGTGTCTTCAGACAACTTGCTTAAACTGTCTCAGCTTCTGTTTCATCTTCTTGTGAAAGCTGGAAGATATTAAAAAGAATTGTTCTATAGGGCTATGTTGAGAAACACAGGAAGTTTAAATGCTGTTTGATCAAGTAATAATACTGTTTATTTTTATTTACTTAAAAATATCATGTGAACCTCAGACAAAAACATATACTTTTGTTTGTCCCTGATAAAGAGCAAATGTGGAAACTGAATAATATCAAAGAAAGGCAGTTTCTTGGTGGACTGAAATATTTTCAGGTACTATTCCACTTAGGCATTTAAAAGAACTACGGACTCCAATTGTATGCATTCAGAATGCAGTGATTAGAATATGCCTGGGATATGATAGTCCCCAGAAATACAATGTACAAAATTGGTTTTGTCTGAGTAATTTAGATCCCATTAACATGAGAATCCACTGCAATGAAAACAAGAGCCAACAATCCTTTATCCCATGGGGCTAAGGATGGGGAGGAGAGAGGGTGATCATATTTATTGTTTCCTTTTTCTTTTTCTTGTTTTGATTTATTGAAATACTAGAGGCCCAGTGCACGAATTCATGCATGGGTGGGATCCAGCTGGCTTGCCCCGATGGGGACCAATCGGCTGGCTGGCAGCAGGGAGGGGCCGCGGGAGATTGGCCAACTGGCCTTGCCCCTAATTGGGCCAGTTGGCTGGCTGCTGTGGGCATCATAGTGACTGGTCATTCTGGTGTTCTGGTTGCTGGCTTTTTATATCTATATATATATAAAAGCCCAGCGACCATTGAGGCGGAATGACCAGTCGCTATGACGTGCACTGACCACCAGGGGGCAGATGCTTAATGTAGGAGCCTCAGCCAGAAGCCAGGCTCACAGCTGGTGAGCACAGCGGCGATGGTGGGAACCTCTCTCGCCTCAATGGCAGTGCTAAGGAGCAGCAAGCCAAGCATTAAGGAGTGAGCAGGCGGGCGGTAAGGAGCTAGCAGGCAGGTGGTTAGGAGTGAGCAGGTGGGCGGTTAGGAGTGAGGGGTCCCTGATTGGGAGAGAAATGTCCTGGATTGTGAGAAGCTGCAGGCTGGGCTGAGGGATACCACCCTCCCCCGCCCCTCCCCCCCCACTCATGCACGTATTTTGTGCATTGGGTTTCTAATATATAGATAATATCACATGAATGTATTTTAAAAAACATACAGTTCAGGCATGGCTCAGTGATTGAGAGTTGACCTATGAACCAGGAGGTCAGAATTTGATTCCCAGTCAGGGTACTTGCCCTGGTTGCAGGCTTGACCCCCAGTGTGGGGTGTGCAGGAGGCAGCCAATCAATGATTTTCTCTCATCACTGATATTTCTCTCTCCTTCTCCCTCTTCCTTCCTCTCTGAAATCAATAAAAAAATATAAAAAAACACCCACATACAGTCCAGCTTCTATGATACTAGATACAGGATACATTGGAAGCATGATACTTATCTCAAAGGCATACAATTCTGATGATTTTCTCACCAGCAAAGGATAAAAGTAGCTAAAACAACAGGTACAATAGAAAGGTTTTAGAAAGTAAAGGGTAATCTTAGTAATTTTGAGTTAATCGATTGGGAAACTCCTTTTTTAAAAAAACATACATACATTTATTTATTTATTTATTTATTTATTTTATTATTATTTTTTTTAAATATATTTTTATTGATTTTTCACAGAGAGGAAGGGAGAGAGATAGAGAGAGTTAGAAACATCGATGCGAGAGAAACATCGATCAGCTGCCTCCTGCACATCCCCCACCGGGGATGTGCCCGCAACCCAGGCACATGCCCCTGACCGGAACCGAACCCGGGACCTCTCAGTCCGCAGGCTGACGCTCCATCCACTGAGCCAAACCGGTTTCGGCAATTTATTTATTTATTTTTAATTCTTTGTTGCTTAAAGCAGTGGTTCTCAACCTTGGCTGCACATTAGAATCACCTGGGAATCTTTTTTTAAAATCCTGATTTCTGGGCCTCATCCCCTGGAAATTCTGTTTCTTTGTTACTAATGTTGTGGCCCCACCCCATAACAAAGAAACAGAATTTCCGGAGGATGAGGCCCAGAAATCAGGATTTTAAAAAGATTCCCAGGTGATTCTAATGTGCAGCCAAGGTTAAGAACCACTGGCTTAAAGTATTACATATAATATTACTTATGTCTCCTTTCCCCCCCATTGGCCACCCCCACTCCCCAGCATATGCCCTCACCACCCCTACCCCCCACTGCCCGTGTACACTGAGTGGCCAGATTATTATGACCACCTGATGTTTGTAGGCAAATTAGCTATAATTTTGCGCTGAAGTTGCTAGAGGGCCAGACCATTATAAACATCTGAACAGCACAACATACCTAATTATCGTTGCTGATCAAGTTCATCCTATCATGTTGATGGCGGCGTATCCCAATGGAGATGGCTTGTTCCAACAAGACAATGCGCCATGCCATGGTGCTCATATTGTGCAGGAGTGGTTTCAAGAACATGAGGGAGACTTTACCTTGCTTAGGTGGCCCCCACAATCACCAGATCTCAATCCAATTGAGCATTTGTGGGACGAAGTTAAAAGAGCCATCAGGCAGCTGGTTCCACAACCATCAAATCTCACAGAACTGGACAGTGCTATTTATCAGGCATGGTGTCAGATTCCTCATATCACCATTCAACATATTGTGGAGTCAATGCCAAGAAGAATCGCCTCAGTATTGAAGGCAAAAGGTGGCCCAACGAAGTACTGATGGAGTGGTCATAATAATCTGGCCGATCATAATAATCTGGCCACTCAGTGTATATTGGCTATGCTTATATACATGCATACAAATCTTTGGTTGATCTCTTACCCCCCATCGCCACCCTCCCCTGCCTTCCCTCTGAAGATTGACGGACTGTTCAATGCTTCTATGTCTCTGGAAACATCTTTTTGATCATTAAATCACAAAGACTCTATTTTGTCTGATCTGTAGGAGCAGACAATTTCTGTAGATTAGAGACCTATGTAAGTGGCTTCCCTGTCTGTTGCCAGCCTACAGAGTTGCTTGGACAATAGGAGGCATAGCCACCACCTGATTTATGATGAAGGACACATGCACATTTTCTTCTTTAAAAGAAAGGCTGATGAAGAGGGAGAGGAAGAGGAAAAGAGGGAGCAAAGGAGGGAGGGAGGGAGAGAGGGAGGGAGGGATGGAGGGAGGGAGAGAGAGAGAGAGAGAGAGAGAGAGAGAGAAATATCAATCAGTTGCCTTCTGCATGCATCGGGACTGGGGATTGAACCTGAAACCTGGGTATGTGCCCTGAATAGAGGCGTGACTTTTCGGTGCTTGGGATGACACTCAACCAACTGAGCCACACCAGCCAGGGCAACAAAAGTACACTTTCAAGTGGAAAAGCAACATAACATCTTTATTGGTCCAGTGGCCCTGGAATTGGGTAAGGGAGGGAATTAAGGTAGATAGGATTTTAGATTAGTGGGTTGTAGCTTCTCATTCTTGGAAGACTGTATGGTCAGATGTTGACCCAAATCTGTCAAGTTGCTGCACGTTTCCATGGGTCTGAAATGAATATTTATTCTTCTTTACCACAAAGCCTGTGAAACCGACCAGAAAACATTCCCTAAAGGATATGTTCATTCTTTTTTTTTTAAAAAAAATATATTTTATTGATTTTTTACAGAGAGGAAGGGAGAGGGATAGAGAGTTAGAAACATCAATGAGAGAGAAACATCGATCAGCTGGCTCTTGCACACTCCTACTGGGGATGTGCCCGCAACCAAGGTACATGCCCTTGACCAGAATCGAACCTGGGACCCTTGAGTCCACAGGCTGACGCTCTACCCACTGAGCCAAACCGGTTACGGCAGGATATGTTCATTCTTGACATCTACTCATTCAATTAGTATTACTAGGTCTGTTCACTTGCTCATTTCTCTATCCTAAGGACATATCTTCCTTCACATGAAGAGAAGGAAAGGGATGCTTCTCTCCTATAACCATCAGGAATTTAGTAGGTGGAATCATGACTTTGACTCCCGGCAGCCACAGACGTATTTGCCTCCTTCCCGCATGGTCTGGAAGAAAGAAAAAATACCCTTGTTGAGCTGAGCAACTGTTTTCCTACTTAGTAGGTTGGGATGTCTGCCCTTCATGTTGTTAGGGTTTGGGGTGGAAGGGAAATTTTAGTGGTAAGGGAATACAGTGGAGCCTAATAACCCTCTGGTTCGGAGGGGCAGAGTTGAGTCTCTTCTTTCGAAAAGGCAATGTGGATTTCTAATTCATTATAAGGTGTTTTGTTTGTTTGTTTTTGGTGAATCTCAGACAGCTGGGCAGTTAAAGGTCAGCAAGGTTTGTATTTATGAATGGTTATCGGGGGGTGGGGGGGAATAAGCCTTGTATTTCCTTGAATGCAGGTTTACTTTATGGGCAATTAGACATCAAGTTTTAAACACCATCTCATTGAAGCATTGTGGGATGTCTAAGCCCAGAGCTTTTCCCTTTCTAAATTTGTCATTTTAGGTCCCAAAGGATCAATGAATATTTAGCAAACGTGTCCTGAAGTCGTCATGAAATTAAACCAAGATATATGTTCGATTTTCCACAGTCATGTTTTCAGACAGGTTTTTGAAACGATGAAAGGTTTTAGTGCTTACCCTTTAAGGGTGCTACTGTGGTTGTGAGACATTTCCTGAGCCGAGAAGAGTTAACAGCAGGTAATGTCATTCCTCCCAGAAAGAGTTGGAGACTCTCGGTGCTAAGTGATGAATGAGGGTATCTGACCCACATCTGTTTCACATTAGAATGGAACATTGCCCTGACATCGTTAGGAGCATTTGTCAAGATTCCCTGGACAGAGCTTCTGTAAATTACATGCTGCAAATGTGTCAGGGTCAGATAAGAGGATATCATTAACTCCCCCAAGTTTACACAGGGCTCTGTCAGTCCCTTCCACTATGCTAACAGCCCACAATTTTCCTTGAGCCGTTTTGTTATATTTTTCACTCATAGAAGAAAAAAAATATGTATGCTCTCCCCTCCCCCTAATATTGCACATGTTCTTTTCTCATAAATCATATTAATTGTAGACATGGTCACAAAGCATATTAAACGCAGGCATGCGTAAATGAATTAAAACATGTGAGAATTTTATTATGGCCCATGGTGGGTCTAACATAGTCAAATACCAAATGTATTAACTGGCATACTTTCTCATTTAGATAGAATAAGCTTTTTTTAAAAAAATGGGCTTTATTTTATTGATAATAGATGGGCATAATATGATAGTTCATTATCAGCTAGAGGTAAACTATACATATGGATATATGTCTGTATTCATATATATATACATGTTGCAAATCTTTTCTATGCTAATTCTTTGCCTATATTTATAATTTAGGCATCGTCCCTAAAGAATATTGCTACCAATTTAACAGCTTAGCTCTAGTGAGAAATAGGTATACTAAAGAACTGCTAAAGTAGAAGTGATTCACTAATTGGTCACAGGACTGGAGATTAAAGCATATGTGCTACTTAGAGTTTAATTGAGACAGTACTTACTGAGCTCTTCACAAATAAAACTTGCAAATATATGCAACATCTGAACCACACTTGTCTGGTACACACACTTTTTCATCATGCATTAAACATAGCTACTTGTAAAATGTGAGCTAATGATTAAAATTTTAAAATAAGGGTGTATTTAGCCAGACATTTGACAGGCCCTGGTTTTCTCTCTGGTTAGGTAAAGGTCAGCCATGCCCTTCCCTTAACTCTGGTCTGGGTGAGAAGGTCACCGTACCTACCTTCAGAGAAACTTCTGCCTTCAGGCAACTTCCCTCTCCTAGCTTTCAAACCGACAGGACCCAAAATCTAATTATTTAGATGCTAATCAAATGCAGGATAATTCCTAAGGCATTTGAATCTGAAGACAACATTTTCTGGAAAGACTCTGCTGTTCAAATGTAAGCTTTTCAGCCTCGAAGATGCAGTCGCTGAGATTTAACCATTAGATGACTTCGGTAGCACCCATATCGGCAAAAGTCAGTTGGATTAACATTTGAATATATGTATATCTTTTTTGGTTCTGTAAATAAATCATATCCAAATTAAAAATATATATAGTCAGTAAATTTGGAGGGATGAGTAGAAGGTTTAAAAAAAACCCCTTTTCTATCATGCAAAGCTGTAATTCACAACGGTCATCTAAAACACAAATGTATGCTATTAAATATTAACTCAGAAGAACATCTGGTGACTAAAGAACAAAAATAAATAAATAAAGACACGAATCAGGATTTTTACTAACAAAAATAGAAGTGTCTGAATGTATACCATAGTTTGCTAAAGCATTTTAGATTTCTGATAAGCCCTGAGCACTTTCAACTGAAGGTAAAACCATAATGCTTACGCCAAGACAAATATTTTTCAGACGCATTGTTTAAATGTAGATCTTAATTTGGCCCATAGTTTTTATCTTTTATATTTAATCTTAACAATAGGAAAATTCATTCAAGAGATATATGGCATGAAGCAATTCTAAAGAGTTAGCTTTTCCTGAACCGTACAATCTTCCAATCAAGATATAAACAACCTATTTGGAATTCTGAAATTTGAGAATGAGTTTAAGGAGATCTTCAGAAACTGTCTCTAATAATGTGAATGATGAAGGAATCAGCTTATGATTCCAAGGCTTTGGATTTGTTTGTAAAGGTTATCCATAAAACAATTTAGACACGACATCTAGGAAATGTTTTTATAGGTAACAATTTAAAAATATCCTTAATAGATGTCTTTTTAGATGCCTTCCCTAAGAGTTGTACTCAACTAAAAGTAAAAACTAAGTTCTCCTCATGTGGCTGGTGTTGCTCAGGGTTGAGTGTCCACCTATGAACCAGGAGGTCAAAGTTCAATTCCCAGTCAGGGCGCATGCCTGGATTGCAGGCTGGATCTCCAGTAGTGTGTGTGCAGGAGGCAGCCAATCAATGAGTCTCTCTCACCATTGATGTTTGTTTCCCTCACCCCCTCTCCCTTCCTCTCTGAAATCAGTAAAAATATGTTTAAAAATAAAGACTAAGAAAAACTAGTCTTTTCTCCACATTCCTTTCCCAAAGGACAGAACCGAGATTTTCATCAAAGGACAATGTTTTTCCTGGTCCTTGTACTTCCTGGATTTACCTGGCATTTAATAATGTGGTCAGTGTTCTGTAGACAGAATTGAGTAGCCCTGAGTTTATTTCTTTTCCTTTGAAATAGTGTGTAAAAACCAGGCAATTTTGTTCCCTGCATGCCCCCCCCCCCCCAAAAAAAAAATAATCAGGCAAAAATGCCATCCCTATAGTAGAAATAACTTACTGATGGTTTATGGGGGAAAAGAACACACTTTGCAACAAAGTGAGATTTTATTTTATGTTTTTGAATTACAATTGCTATAGGAAAAGGATATATAAAAGAAATCCTAACAATATTCTAAAAGAGAAAAAAAAAGTATGACTGGAAGACATTCCAAAACCATATTGGGGGAATTCCAAGAATTTCATTTACCAACTTCTTTGTGCAGCAAATAGAAATTTTCATAGCTTCTCTTGAACCACATGAAGTACAAAATAGCTTTTAAAGCAACGTACATAAAAGTGAAATGAGACCCTTCCACAGAGATTTGAGGTTTTAAATTATGTTAGGGGAAAGCAATATATTTTGTGTTTATGTATTCACTATTTTTTTCCAACAGAGATTTCATTTTTAATTTTTAAATCTATTAAAATAGGTATATGTCTCAAGTCTTATCAATGTGAAATATTGAAGTGAATTGCATTAGTTATAATTATTTATTACTTTTAATTTCAGACCAACTGTAGGAAAATATTAGTGCATCTTTCCCCATTCTCATACAGTTCGTGAGAAACAAATCACAATTACAGTATGTGATATTTACAGTGAGATAAGAGTTTGTGGGGGAATGTCTATCTCTCGGGCTCTATCAGGGAAGTCAAAGGGACCAAAGACAGTTGATCTCTGGTCCCCTTAATTTCTGCACATTAGCCACTGCAAGTATTGGGCTGCTGAGCTCAGAGCTGTTGCTAAAGCAGGGCTGTCACTAGCTTCCCAAGTGTGATAAGTGGCAGTACTGATAGGAAGAGCCAACAAGCTGCTCTTCTCTTTCCTTCACCCGGCAGCCATCCTTTCTGATTGGGTCATGCTCCCGGATGTCTTAAAGACACCATGACCTAGAACCTTTGAGGAACTATCTTTTTATTGACCTAGAATATGACCCTGAAAGATATCTCCCTCCTTCAATAGGTATGTTTCAAGGTCTTAGATGTAAATCCTATACACCATTTTCTTTTTAAATTTAGCAGCTGCAAAAAGTTGCTCCATGAACATCATAAGCTGGTTTTTGCTTACAGGAAGGACTCATTTCTTCTCTTAGAATCTTCATGGTCCCCCCTCCCCGCTTCCCCCACCCCGTGGTCAAAGTTATTGCTGCTTTCAAAGTTATGCAAACAAGAAATGTATAGCAGAGGATTAAAAAAAGTTTATCACAAAAATGTACATATAGCTCATGGGAGAGTGTGCATGTTTTGAATAAAAGTCTGCTCTTATTCTCCAACTATAACTGTACATAGGGTATTCCATTTCTTCCTTAAAGTGACATACCATAAACTGAGTTTCAAGTATATATCTTCATGAAGGATGTATTCATTTAAAATATGCTCCCTTTTTATCTAGTACTACTGGATAATTTTCTTTATGGATTGATAGTTAAAAATTTGTTTTTTTCCCTAGTTTTTTGTTTTGTTTTGTTTTTACTTAGCACAGCTTATTTACAGTGAGATATTTGTACCCTGTGTCATTATTCCCCTTTCATGAAAAAAATATATCACATTTTTCATTTTTTATGTTTAATCCTTCCTATCCATTCTTGCCCATTAGGCCAGTACACAAAGAGGTACCTCTGATTTAAAAAGAATGCATTTGACATCGAACAACCTCTATTTTAAAGACTCTTTTATTGTAATAGACATACATAAATTTTGTCTTGAACTGAAATATTAAATAAATTAGTATTATCAATTAAAGTCTATGAATTTTCCAAGTATGCGCTGTAAAATCGTCAATATATGCTCAAAGAAAGGCAAAAAAGGGGAAAAAAACCCCATACCATGTAGTTGGAAGAACACTTGGGAAATAACTTCAATGCATTGTAGGTTACGTTCAACTTTTAGAAATGAAGTAAATTCACTATAAACTGTAGGGTAGGTCCCTAAGGGAGCCCAGGCTCTAGTGGCTTTCCATTCTCCTGGAGCTGTGAATCCTATGGATTCTTACTTTATTCTGTGATTTTCACTTCCCCTAAAATCACCAATAAAACAAAACTATGCTCTGTTGCATATGATGTGTTTTTTTTGGAATATACATAGTTTTTAGAGCTTGTTAAAAAGATATTTCACCACATAGC
Source organism: Myotis yumanensis (assembly GCF_028538775.1). Classification (NCBI taxonomy): domain Eukaryota; kingdom Metazoa; phylum Chordata; class Mammalia; order Chiroptera; family Vespertilionidae; genus Myotis; species Myotis yumanensis. The sequence continues at coordinate 24,522,987 of NW_027223759.1, read as the reverse complement.
TCAAGAAAATCTAGGCATGGCTTTAAAAAGTTGGATATTATGACAAAGAAGTGGAGATGGGTAATCCACAGAAGATGGTTTCTCTCTCTCTCTCTCTCTCTCTCTCTCTCTCTCTCTCTCTCTCTCCCTCCCTCCCTCCCTCCTTCCCTCCCTCATCTGTTGGGCTATGGAAGGCGGATCATTTTAAAGCTTTATTTCAAGAAGATTTTGTTTAGCTGTGAGGATTATGCACGCCCTTCCCAAAGGGCATTGCGGCCTCATTATTTTTTGGAATGTAATTTCTGGGATGCAAGACTAGTCTCTCCCGCCTGCCTTGCTGGAACCCTTAGATCCCAGCTCCTAGGGCCTGAATTTCCTTGGGGGCCTGCACAAGGCCTGGAGTCAGGCATCGGGTTTCATCACTGCCCCTCCTCCTGTTCTTCTGGGTACACTTTAAGCTTCATGTCCTTCAAACATCGTAAAACACACCAGAACTGTTATGGCAATACCGGGCCATTGTGGGCCCCTGCGTTTACATATGATGTAAGCAGGTGATATTTTGTAAGCACACGAGGCTCTACACCCAGCAGTTGATTTTTTTCTGCAATTACTTTTTGAGCCCTGTCACTGACTTGTATGAACCGGAGAAAAATCACTTCCTCTCTTGTGCGGCAGGTTTCCAGCTGCAAAATTAATTATCCACTTACTTCTGAAACAAGGTGTTGTAAGGGTCAGCGAGCTTGAGTTTGTGAAACTTGTCACCGTGCTAATCTGAAAGTTGTTCTGTTATCACAGTTTGTTTTTTTAAAGTTCTCTTGCTCTTTAGGGTTATTTACAAAACTGAGTGGACTTTTTATAACATGCTTGCATTTCAGGCTTTTCATTTAACACTTATTTATAGGGAAATGTTAGTTTAGAGAAGAAGAGGAAGACTAAGCAAGGTACGCAGTTACTTGGAGAATCATTTACCCTTCCTCCCTTCCTCCCTCCTTTCCTTCCTCCTTCTCTTCCTTTACTCCCTCCCTACTAGATGCTAAGCACTCTGTTAGGTGAGGCTACTTCCCTCAAGTCTCTCACAGTTCAATGTAGGTGAAGTGAGGATTACAGGGTGGGAGGGGTGAGAAAAGTACAAGGAAGCCTCAGGGATGGAGCAATTACTTCTAATTACTGAAGGATGCCCAAGATAGGGAGCAACTTTCTTTCTTTTTTTTTAAAAAAAATATTTTTTTATTTCAGAGGGAAAGGGAGAGGAGAAAGAGAGATAGAAACATCAATGATGAGAGAGAATCATTGATTGGCTGCCTCCTGAACATGCAGTTGATTTTACTCCTGGGGATGGAGCCAGCAACCCAGGCATATGCCCTTGACTAGAATCAAACCTGGGACCCTTCAGTCCACAGGCCAACGCTCTATCCACCGATCCAAACCAGCTAGAGCGGGAGCAACTTTCTTGAGAGGGAACACTTTGAAAAAAGCCACAGAGATCTCGAAACACAGGAAAAGAATTTGATTTGAATTCATTTAACTTTAAAAAAAAATATAAGCAAATACCTTATACTTAAAATCACAGGTGAAACAAATGTAATAGATGGTTAGACATTATTCTATGTGAACAGATGCAATCTCCCCCTAGCTCTGTCCCTGTGTCCCTCCTTCCTTTCTCCTTTTTTGAAATCCAGCTCCGCTTTTATCACTAGGGGCATGGTGTAATCTCGCTCTCTTTCCCCCCTTCTTCTCCTTCCTTCATTTTCTTTTTCCTTCCTCCCCCTATGCCCTCCCCTTTCCTTTTTCTGAAAGGGCAGTCAGATGTTCTCCTTGAGCATGATGTAATACCTCTGCTACTTTGAATTCAGGTCACCATCTTCGGGACAGCTCTTTAACAGGAGATTTCCAAAGAAATCCCAATGGGACTTTTCCAGTTATTCTGTCAGCTGTAGGCTAGGGTCCTTCTCTCAGTCTCATGTCTTCCTAATCCACCTGTTTGTTTTAGGTAATGGGACTCCTGACCAACCACGGCGGGGTACCCCATCAGCCCCAGACCGATTATGCCCTCTCTCCTCTCACTGGGGGCCTGGAACCTACCACCACGGTGTCGGCCAGCTGCAGTCAGAGACTAGACCATATGAAGAGCTTGGACAGTCTGCCAACATCTCAGTCCTATTGTCCACCCACCTACAGCACCACGGGCTACAGTATGGACCCTGTCACAGGCTACCAATATGGGCAGTATGGACAAAGTAAGCCTTGGACTTTCTAGGGGGTATTTACGTCTGGAAGGGTACAAAATTCCAACTCTTCCTTAAGGAAGGGGATGTGGCGGCCTGACTCAGCCTTGCATCCCAGGATCAACTGGGGCAAAGCCGGCTGAGGTTCCAGCAAGGACTCGCTTGTATAATTATTTTCTTAACAGATGTCAACAACATCTTGCGGTTATTAATTGCTGCGATGTGAAACCTGATTGCCACTAGGTAAAACACAAGGGTTGGCCAAAATGAACTAACACTTGGCATTAGAAACACATGTTCTTAATGAGGTCAGTTCAAGGATCATGTGGAGTATAATCCCAAAGACACAGAGTTGTGTCAAACTTGTCTCAGGAATAAAAATATTAGTCTCCATCCTTTGATACCACGGTATTAAATATGACATTGTCAGCCTGTAGCTGATTTTTCCCCTTGCCGTGAATTGTCCCAGCGTGACCTAAAGAGCTGTGTGTGTTTCCTTACAGGTGCCTTTCATTATCTCAAGCCAGATATCGCATAAGTGGACTGTCCACTTGGAGTAAAACTGGCCCTGTTTCCAGTCTCCACAGCCGAGACATGAAGAATCTCAGAAAAAAAAAAAATCACCCTCTCGGGGGGCAGTCTTGACAGGAGACAGAGGAGAATGATTGATTTTCTTTCTCCAGTAGTTGGTTTCAAATTCTTTTGAACATGCTGGACAAAAGCCGTGGAGAAAAGGAAGACGCAGATCAGTAAAGACAAATGCAACATTTTAAGGCAATGATTTAACATGGCTACATATCAAATATCCCAACATTTAGTGCTGATCATCAAGGAGCTAAAACATTCCATTTGTGTGTGCGTGCACATGTATGTATGTATGTGTGTGCACGTGTGTGTGTGTGTGTGTGTGTGTGTGTGAGAGAGAGAGAGAGAGAGAGAGAGAGAGAGATCTATCTGAATTGGTTCAGGCAAGCAGAATGTTCTAAAATATAGTCAGAAAATTCTCTAAAGTATAACCTTGATATCCAATGCTGACACTTCTACAACTTTTAAGCTGCTCACTTAATGAAGCAGGCATGGAGGAATCCTTGACTTTTACACACTGGAAATTGATATACAAATAAATGCCACCATTTTTAGGAAGATAGACTAGCTATAAAGGACCTCCCAAATAAATTATTTGTTCTCTTATCCTCACTTGTACTTCAGTTGTTACTAAATGTCCCAGAAGGACACATCTTGCTAATAGGACCTGGGATAAGGGGAGGAAAAGCCGGTTTTCCTTCCCAGCGTGGGAGAGGTGTGTGTGGTTTTCGCAATTCAGTTTCACGTGGAAGCCTACCTGGGCGGGGAGGGGGCGGAGAATTGAGTGCATTCCCACAGCTGCTTATCAGTGTGCAATACTGTGTACCTCACGGACGCCTTGGCAATGCCAGGGTCATAGATACAGAATCAGAACTATATTTTTGCAGGTGCTTTATTTTCGCAGCCCGTGATTCCCTGTGGTCAAATGCAGAGATATTCGCCACTTGCTGGACAACCGACACCCGGCTCGCTCCTTTTGACTAGAGACCATATTGGAGAATAATGCGTTTAAAATGACTACGTTTACATTCTTCTCTTTTCTAGGAAAGGCAGGGCAAGAGCAGAAATGTCCACGTGGCTCTCCTGTACTTTTAAATTATACAACAATATCCAATATGAAAAGATTCTAGAAACTGAGGTTTACATATGTTATTGTGGTGACATTGTAGAATGTCAATAAATTTGTTTTTGGAGGTGTTACAACAAACAGGCAGGGGGAAGGCAGTGTTATTTATTTCTTTCTATGCTTGGAATCACGAACGAGGTAGGCACAAATACATTCCCTTTAGCGTTAAGAACTATGACATAGTGAGTTAGTGAGACTAGACATAGTCCCGAGTTTAGTTCATACATTGGTCTTAGTGGGTGATGGATGAAGAGAAGATCTATCTTTGTGTTGCAGCCTCAACCAACAACAATGTGTTGTAAAAATGTCTTTCATGTAAAAAGTGCAGTAAATATTTACTATTTATAATGAATAAACAGTTATGAAAACTTGCCCAACACTGATTTTTTTTTTGCGGGAACTGGTGAATGTAGTATTAATAAAAACTTGGAAATGGGGAGCCAACAAAACATATACTTCACTCCTAACAGTGCCTTTTAGATTAGATAATAACATGGACAAGTAAAGTCACATGACCCTCAATAGTGTTTTCTTGAAGAAGCTTGGTTGCACACACTTTTAAGGACTGAAGTTTGTATTTTTATAGATGTGGAATGAAGTCTAGCTACCTCTCTCCTCTGTTCTCTCAGAGCTCTCCCAGCCCATTACTTGGAAGCCTGCTTTCCCCCAGTGCACCTCACTTCATCTTCATCTCCCATGGTCATCTCCACTGAAATTTTGATCCAAAGCTGTCAAATTTTATTTTGTTTTAGAAGCTTTCTTCACTCTTCATGAAAAACATTACTGCCTATTTCATTCATTTTTCCTTTCTTCTTCCCCCCATTTCCTGCCTCCCTCTCTCTTTCCCTCCCTCCAACACTTATTTAAATGCTTATTTTATGAGAGTCTAAATGTGCCATCATGGATCTTGGTACTGGTGTTTTAGCTTATAACCTCATGGTTAAGGCAGAGGAGTAAATACATAGTTGTAATGAATTAGGAGGACTGTTTTCATCAGATGAATAACCATGAGGTCCTTGCTTATAGTGACTTATTTATTTCCCCCAGCCTCTTATATGTAACAGGTTTTGACATTAGCATTCCTCTTGTATAGATGAGGAACCTGAGGCACATGGAGCTTATATGAGATCACCCAGGGGCAGAGCTGGGATTTGAGTGCAGGCAGTCTGATTCCAGAGTCTGTGTGCTTACACTCACCCTCTTCTGCTTCCCCAAGTCCAGACTGTGTGGGAGAAGCTTAGAATCAGAAAGATCTCAAGGAGCACTCTTCACTTTGATAGCAACTAGCTATGTAGGGCTATTTAAATTTAAAGTCATTAAAAGTAAATGAAATTAAAAATGATTCCTCAGTTGCACTAGCCACATCCTAAGAGTGCAATGGCCAAAAGCTACCACATTGGGCAGGAGAGATATAAAACATTCCCATCATCACAGAAAGGTCAGCACTGACCTAAGGCATGCGAGTTCATTTTTTAAAAACCCCAAGGACCTGAAGTGTAGTAGGTAAAAAGTCCAAATTCTTTAAATGCCTTAGGTCTTTTCAGCTCACACAATCATTCTTTCAGCCAACTATGTTGCCTTTTTCCTGACAATTATTTCTTCTAAAACTATTATAAAGAGAGGAAAGGAAGGTAGTCTAACTTTTGTTATCTTGTTTAATCCTCACAAAATCCTGTGAGGCAGGCATATTTAGCCCCAATTTACAGATGGATGGACTGAGGTCTATAGTTGTTCATCAGTCTGGCTAGGGTCACACATAGCGACATTGCCTTTTACTTGGGCTAATGGCAGAACGTGCTTTTCTTTTTGCCTTTCCAAATGCTGCCTGCAATATCACTTTGTTATGTCAACCTATCCTCATGCCCAACTCAAGTTGAAACCAGGCATTAAAAAAACTCACTCCCAATACACGAGGGAAAATACCAGGATGTGGGATTACACAACAGCAACTGGATGTTACATATCACTTTCCCTTCCCTACTGATCTCAGAACGTGCCATGTGTGGCTCATATCTCTTTTTGATATACTTCTTTATGCCCTTTTATGTCTGCATGCCTCTGAGATCTGTTGCTTTGCTCATATTTTTCCTGTTGTAAGTCTCCGTAGATTATTTGTTTCCTAATTTTTTTTTGGTATTGAATCCATTTTCAAAGGAATGCGGCTTTGACATCCCCATCCTAACCCTGGCCAGTGTCCTTAGTTTCATCCCCCTTAAGGACTTTGAGCCTTTGCCAGTCAATTGGGCTTTAACCTGGATGTGTCTGGAGAGGGTCCCCTTTATCCATATAGTTATACAATTTAATTTGTAAAGTTAAAACTGAAAATCAAATGGCTGCATTAGTGTCAGCTGCTGAGTCATTCCTTGGCAGCAGTTTTCCTAGGAATAGATATCAGACTTCACATCTGTGATGGAAACAAACATATTGTTTTGGGCTTTTAATCAGCCCAATTTGGAAATGTATTTTCACATACACTTGGATATCTGGGGAACATCCTGTGTTAGAAGGGATCTTCATTAGTGCTGGCATATAGAACCAATGTAATGGACAAAGTCACTGACTTATGGTTGTGAGTTTAGAAAGAGTCTTAAATGAGGGAGGAAATGGGTTAATTAATACCCTTTGTATGGACATGTCATGGAAGAATCACTCCTCAAACTATGTAATTACCACATGGGACCAGAACCAACATCTGTATAGGAACAAAATCTATTTGGGGATAAAGACTTGGGCCTCAACCATCCTGAGTAAATGATTTTTGGTGCTTAACCATTTATGAATAAGGAGAGCTTATATCAAACATTGAAGAATGGAATAAGTGACAAGTGGCAGTATTTGTGCAAAGATTCACAAAGCCAGTCTCAGTCCTAGACATGCACTCATGGATCTGGAATTAGCTTTAGATGATCTATGAGAGAAAAGGAAGAAACAGAGCTAGGCTCAAGCTTCTTGCCAAATGCCAGTGACATAAGCCAGTTCTATCTTTTTTATAGGTCCATTCTTGGGTATTGCTGACCGTTGTATCCCATCATGTCTGACCCATGATGGGTATTCAGTACTGCTTGTTCAATAAAAGAATAAAGAAGTGAATGAAGAGTGACTCTCTTATACCCTCTGTTCCTGCACGATCTGAAGAAGGAGCTCAACCTCAAGTGTGTGTGAATTGGGGTGAACAAGGGTGATATTGCAGTAATCTCTGGGGTGGAGGGGACCAGCCATTGGCTCATGAATCAGAGGCACGCAGATGGTCTTGAGATTGGATTGGTGCAAAACCTTAGGAAAGAAGGGAGAGGTAGGGGGTCTAACAAGTCACTTAAAAGCCATATTTCTGTATTTCTGACTAATGCAGCTGGCACAAGATCTTGATTTTTGTATTCACTACTGGGAGGATCAGAATAAAAAAGGAAAATAGCTAGTTAGTTTATTGCTTAGAGCTCTGGCTTTCAGCCCTGGTTGTATAGCAATCTGCAGAGTTATTGATAACAACAACAATAACAAACAGACTAATGTTTGGATGTACCCAGACTGCTGGACTCAGAATCCATAGAGATGGATGCAAGGCGGATTGACAGAGAACTCAGGGAGAAGTCTTTAAAAAAAATTTTTTTTCTGTAGTGTATAGAAATACAGTTTATTTTTTTATTTTAACAATATTTTTATTGACTTCAGAGAGGAAGGGAGAGGGAAAGTTAGACAGAAACATCAATGATGAGACAGAATCATTGATCGACTGCTTCCTGCACGCCTTCTGCTGGGGATTAAGCCCGAAACCTGTGCATGTGCCCTTGACCGGAATTGAACCCTAGACCTTTTGGTCCACAGGCCAATGCTCTGTCCACTTAACCAAACCAGGTAGGGCAGGGAGAAGTCTTTGGCTGCATTGAAGCCTTGACTGCACTTGACCAGAAAACTGACTGATGAGTTTTCTGGGACCTGAAGCAGTGTTTAGGGTCACTTACCAAGCAGAGCTGAGAAACAGAAGTCACTTTGGAATATGGAGGCACTTTAGCCTCATTACCCCCCAAACTTCACCATCAGCTCTTGACCCAGAGGGAGAGAAGTAAAGAGGAGCAGTGATGCTGCTCGAGGGTGAGTTGAGGAATTTCTGTTGGGTTGGCGTGTGCCAGGATAGTGTTGTATCCACAGCAGGAGGTCTACAAGGCCCCACCACACAAACATCAGCAGGGCTGGGACTTTTCCCCAAGAAGTGTGTTGACATCTTGTTCCTCAGGCTCTTGTAATCCTGTGGCATTCAGGAGAGTTTTAATCATGTAACAGAAAAAATAACTGCCTTTTGATCCTGCTCATCTGGCTCACCCTCTCCATGAAGCCAAGCATTTATACAGCTCCTGAGCCTTGAAAATAAGCCCCACACATCCACTGCTTGCAGAGTGAGGGAGTTAGGCAGTGGTTTTATTTCCTAATTAATGTATTTGATACCTTTCCAACTCCTGTGTGCTGGGCAGTGGGGCTATGCCGATGAATAAGCCAGTTCTTGCTGTCAAAAGACCACAGCCCTGAGGGAGCTAGATCAGTGAATGAAGGGTTAGAACACAAAGGAACATGTAAGGAAGAGTTAGTGTGAGATCCCAAGGAGAGAGGACACTTTTCAGAGAAAGTGACCCCGGAGCTGAATCTCTAGGGATAAGAAGGAAGTTCCTGGGCAGATGCAGTGGCAAAGGACATATCGGCTCCATTTTTACATGATACCAGCTGTGGCGTTGCCAGTCAAAGGAAGCCAGGGAATCAGACAGGTGCTGGACCTCCCAGATTCTCCAGTAAGACAGGCCCACAGCCAGAGCCTTGTGGGGCTCTCCAGTTTATAGGGTTCAAAGGATCTGAGATTTGGAAAAGTGGAACAATTCTTTATTCCTTAAAAATTGATTGAAAGCCTTTCAACTTCAGGAGCCCAATAAGAAACTCATGGGAGAAGGGACATGTGTCTGCCATGATTGTGACTTTTCTAATCTGTGCCCCCAAAAGCTTGGTGGGGGTGTAAGTTAACTCTTGGTAGCCAAGTTGCATTTTCATCAGTGGAGAGTTCTGGATGTGAGTGCCCTTTGTACAGGTTGACTGGGATGATCCATTCTTACTCATTATCCAAAGGTTTGTGACTGGGTGCTTTTTGGAGATGGGTCCCAAGATCTCTTTGTTTAGCCTTGATAGGCAAAAATGGGAAGAACTGCCTCTCTTCTTTTTCTAAGCTCCAAGTTTAAATTATTTTGGGGGGCAAACTGTACCCCTTCCCCAAATACTCTAGTTGTCTCTTAGGTTATGTAAAGGGAACACAAATATCCTACCCTGGAATGGAGAGTAAAGAACATATGTTCAGATGTTGAGAAATTGAGCAACTTTGCAGACAGATGTCAAAGGCCATCTTTGTAGGTGGTGTTTTATGCTTACATATTACATTTACTTATAGGAAACCAATTCCTTCTTTCTGGGTTTGGAAGAGTAGAGACTGACTAAGGAAGTAAACCGTTCCCAGAAGCACAGGAGGAGAACCCGGTGGGAACATCTGGGTGTGGGCCTCAGGCAATCATGGGTTGTATCAGTCAGGGTCAACAGGAAACAGATGACACTCTTGAATTTGGAAATGTAGAGAAGGGTTTTTAATAAAGAGACTATTTATAAAGTTGGAGGGGTGTAGGGGAATTGCAAGGGATTATGCAAGGGAGAGAGAAGGAGGGCTGCTATGAGATGGGTGGGAGAGCTTCTTGGAACCTGGCGAGAGAGTCCTGTAGAGCAGTTGGCTCTGAGATTGGCCTGTGATGAAGATGTTCAGAGGCAGCTGCAAGTGGAGTGAGGGAGGGAAAGCTCTCCCAGCTCCTGCTGGGACTCCCCATGGCTGAACCCAGTTAGAAGCCAGAGGGCACAGGAGCCAAACACGTGGGTCTGTACAGCAGTCCCTCACAGAGAGAGCATAATGGAGAATGGTGGACAGGGTCTCAGAGGGCTCACAGATTATACCAAGGTTTAACTTTTCTGTTTCATAGTTTCTTTCTGTTCTTCCTGACTTCAGAAAAAGTTAGGCCTCAGCTACTGTCCTAAGCAATGAAGGAAGGATTCACGCCCAAGTTGGGGCGAAGTGGTGGAACACCAGCAGGTGCTGCCCAAGGAAGACCCATGTGGGGAGGCTAAGAGGTGTCATGTACAGCAGCCATCCAAAGTCAGATGATTGACTGTAGTCATTTAGCCAGCATTCCCAGAGCTGTTTGGATGAGAGCAATCTGGTCAAATGTTGGACTTCATGGGGTTAAGAAGTGCGGGTATTTGCACTTTAAGAAAGTGGGAATGTTCTTTTATAGTTAGAGGGTGTTTTTTAATAGTTCCAGGAGATCTGGAACATCAGACTTGCCCATATGAACAATCTCATAACTATTTTCAACTTGTTTATCTCCTCCATAGTTTAAATTTCTGGAAGATGAGGACAGTCTTTTGGGCATTTCTGTGTTTCCAACTTTATTCTATTCATTGGCAACTTGCTTGACATGTTTATTAAATGGACTCAAATGGTTGCTTACCATTTACCCTTGGTTATTATGCACCACACAGATAATTGTTTATACCTTAAATATAATGGATGCACTTGTTCTCAGACCTACTTGTTAGAAAGGCTGAAAGAAAAGTGAGATAATATTTGTGAATTGGTGAAAAAAATTTAAAATGTTGAATAGAAAATACATAAATATCTGCTTTTTCATTGTCACTTTTAAAATGCTCATCACAGTGATGCAATACAAGTTTAGATTTTGGGGTCTCCTTTTGCACTGGTCAGCCTTTCTGAGTCGCAAGCATTGCCCCAATATTTGGGAGAAGAAGACATCTTGACTACAAGAACTTTGGTAGCTTGTAAATTATTATCTAGCAGCTAAATGGATTTTACACCTTTTGAATATTCATTTAAGGAAAAGTGTTGTTTTGGCAACCTGAGGATATTATGCCTTATGGCTGCAATGATGAATTGGAACTAGTTGCTTCTTCTAATGGTAAGCAGTTAAACTGTGTTTCTGACAGCTGGTAACTGGAAGATTTTCAAGCACACACACACGCACACACACACACACAAAAGCATTGGCCGAGTTCCTACACATACACAGCATTGTATAAAACCCCATTGTCTAAGTGACTAATATCACACACAGGAAATCAGCACTTGAGCGTAAATGTCTTCCAGTCTTTGGAAATACAGTGTATATTATCCAGTCGCTTAGTCTGTGGCGTGAAATATGAAAATAGATCAGGAACGACACATCCCACTTGACCTTTGCAGAATGATTTAATAAAGTTAGCTTGATACAAAAAATATAAAAGAGTAACTGCTGATAAAAGCAGAATTGTGGCTTCCTTCTTTCAGATCCTCCTTTTTTTGGAAACACTTCACAAGCCTTATTAACTCTTTAATGTTGTTGTAATCGGTGGCATTTGTCCCTGAGGCCATGTTACCAGCGCTGGAGTTGGGTTCCATCAGAGCAGATTCCGCATTGCCTAGGTTTTCATCTCCTTTCATCACTGGTCTAGATATCTTTGTCTGTATAATTAGGCAAATATGTTTTCAATTGTTTTTATGTGTGTACGCATTTCACCCCTTTTACTGCTATCTTGATTGATGTTTCGTGGGATACATTTTCAACTGGTGGCCTCCCCACTTAGAGAGGTGCCAACGTTTGCTTCTGTCTCCACTTAGGATTCTATCGGTTCCATCTGCAGGTGTAACTGAATATGGTCCCTCACTCTCTCGGTGAAAGCAGGACCTCCTGGGTTTCCTGCCCTATTACTCCACACTTTATCCGCTGTGATCTATTTATTTGATGGTGTTATTCTGATGTAAAAATGAAATACAGGCATACTCAAGAATATTTGGAGACTGTGAAGAAGTTTAAAGAAACTTCTCTGTGGTTTTAGAACTATCATTGTAATTGCAGCCATCAGTTAAAGTGATTTCTTCCCAGAGGCCTCCCTGACCTCCCAAACTTGCCACCCAGTCCCTCCCATGACGTCACACGACTTTTATTTTCATCAGAGCTCACATCATTACCTGATCTCTTCTTGCTCATTTATTTGTGTTAATTGCAAGAGTGGGGACCTTGTCTGTCATATTTAATGGTATTTCTTTTGTGCCTATAATTGCCTGGGACATATTTGTTCTTCAATAAATATTTACTCAAGAAGTGAATGAACCAACTTATTATTTTAAAACACATTCCCCCCCCTCAACATTTAAAAATACTAACAAGTTTGAATGTAATTGTTAGGTTTATGTTTCTTTGTACTTTGGTATTTCTTTTCTATGCTGTATCAGTCAGGATAGGCTGGGCAATGCTGCCATAATGATCAATCTCAACTCTTAGTGGCTTAAGACAACGAAGGTGTATTTCTCGCTCTCTTTACATGTGCAATGTAGGTTTGGCAGGAGAACTCTGCTCATCATGGTCACTTGGGGACTCTGATTAATGGAGGTTTTATCTCAGCACATGCTTTCAGTTGAGACAGAAGGGTAAATTGGGCACTAGCTTTTAACACTCAGACATGACTCATTTTATATGTGTTCACATTTTATTGACTAAAGCAAGCCACACAACCTAATCTCAAAAACGGTCGGAAGAAATGCATTCCCACTCTGTGCCAAGGAAGGGATCTGGAATTACTCTAAGTCTATATAGCACTCACGATGACCACATTGTTTAATAGCACACTTGGTAAGCCTTTCATGGTAATTTAATTTCTTACCATAGACCCCCAGTCCTTCTCTGCAGGAACAGCTACTATTAAAAGGGCTCTAGTATATTGTGCTCAAAATACGTAGACACATGTGGTGGGTATATGGATATATATATATATATATATATATATATATATATCCCTTCTTTGGTAGTCAAATAAGAATATTCAATAAACACTATTCTGTCTTTTCTTAGTTGTTGGATTGCTTTATGTCTACATAATGTATATTGAAAACCTTTCTATATATATCATCTAGTTCTCCTGCATTAGTGGTTACTGTCATGTGTACCATCATTCACTTAACCACTCTCCTTTGGGCTGAGAAGTGGGTGCTTACAGTCTCTTTCTTGACAACAATGCTAACTGTGTTTTTAGATGAAGCTGCTGTGATGTAGTGTAACAAGATCCAGAATGGCTTGGCTTCAGAAAGACCTGGTTTACAATCCCAAATCCCACTGATTAGCTGAATAGGCAACTCATTCAACCTCATGAGTCTTGGTTTTCTTAGCTATCACATAGAGATATTAGCTCACCCCTCACAGGGCTGTCATGAGAAATAAACAAGATAATTTCCTTTCAACCTAATGACTGTTCAATAAATATTTGTTGGGTGAGTATTTCAAGAACTTGAATTTAAGGGCTTGTTCACATTGAATCTTATTACAATAGTAGGTAGCAGTTGGTAAGCATTCAAATGTATGGACACCATGGCTATTCTCTTGTTCTTTTTTGTATTTTCATCTATGAGTAGAAGATTGGATATAAATGCATAAAATGACACTATCATCCAGATCCTTGAGCACATGCAAAAATAACCTTGAAAGGAGTGGTCACAACTGGTCCTTTCTGTCCTATTAATTTTTTTGTATCCCATATGAGTGATAAACTGCTATAAAGATAGAGAAAAAGGCAGAAGAGGGTCAGGTCTAGCATTTGGTCATGTGATCTGGGGGTTTTATCTATTGATTTATTTTTACTTCCAATGTCCTGACTAAAACATGGACAAAATTAACTACCCCGTTATGGTGGATGGATGGATTGTAAGATTATTTTCTGCTAGTAAATATACTGGGGTAAACTTTACATATATTTCCATGTTGGCACTTTTGTTTCCATAGGATGGATTTTCAGAAGTGGGATTGCTCTAATTTCAACCAACTTTGCACTGGCTTCTGTTACCTGTCATCCTTCTTGCCTTAGTTACAGCATGGCACCCACCCCAAAGTTCATGTAAGAGGGTGGTGGCAGGAGGTAAAGTATCTAGTGTGGCTCCTGACCTAAGTTGTTTGTTTCTCATGACCTGCCTCAGAAGTGACAGTCCACTCCTTTTGACCACTGACAAAAGGTCAATTAATATAAAATTCATGCACTTTTCAGGATTGTATTCTGTGCTACCTGCCTTTAAGATGAACCCGAAAAAAACTAAAAGCACCTAGGATTTAGGAAAAGTTTTACATAGTTTATAAAAGAGGAGGAGGAAAATGAGATGCTACTAAATGCTATTCAAAGTTCTATTAAATTGCCATTGCTTACCTATATATCTATCTATTATCTATCTATCTATCTATCTATCTATCTATCTATCTATCTATCTATCTATATATCTATCCTGAGTGTTTGAGAGAGAATATATTGAATATATCATTAGAGTACTGAAATGCCATAAATAAATTTTTATATAATTTTATCACTTTATTATTTAAATCTTTATTAGAATTCATCTGGCACTCTTGTTATATTATAATTTTAAATTATTTCCCTTCATTCTAGCTTCTCTTTCATGATCTTGCCCTGCTTTATGTTTTAGAACTTCTGAGTTATTTAATTTTCCAACTTTAAGCAATTAATATGTAACAAATAAAAAGATCTGTAGTTAAAAAAATAAACTCAAATATGTTTAGTTTTAGGTTAGCTGGAGTACAGGCATCCACACAACAAAAAATGCCAAATCCAAAAGGAAATATGTGGACAAGAAAAATGGAAAAAATTGCTATAAATTCACCAGGAATAACATCTGGCGCGCGCGCGCGCGCGTGTGCGCGCGTGTGCGCGCGCGCGCGCGCACACACACACACACACACACACACAAAGTGTCTATTCCTTTTTAAGATGTGTAAGATCAATTTTATCAAATATATACAACCTGAAACACTTTCTATATTTTAAAGTGAATTTAAATGATCAATTCCCAATATCAAAATGATATAACAACAACAACAACAAAAAAGCCAAAAGGTAATAACATTTATTAGATGACTCTGCAGGACAGTGTTGGCTACCTGGTTTTACTATATCAGAGAGCTAAACTCAGAACCTAGGGCACTGATCAAATAAAAATCAAGAAATGAAAGGGAATTTCATGACTTCATTATTGTTGACTATGTTCTTAGCCTGGAGTTGTTTTCCATGAGAAAATGAAGAATTTGACTCTAGAAAGCTGGGGGGAGATGGGGGTGCTGCAGAAAACATGCAGCTACAGTGCTATCGCTTCTATTCTGATCTTGCTCAAGTTCATCAGGGAAAATTAACCTTGGCAGCTTATTCAGTGACTAAATCTTGATATTTTTCTGGCTTAATTCATAACATAACTGTAAGCTATTGCTCCATGTTTATATTTCCCATCCATTTCTCACATTTCCAAAGCATGCTGATATGTGATCCGGGCAGTTTAGCTACCATAATTGGCATTTTTCTTGGGCCAAAAGGAAACAAATTCCTTATCCTCCATACTTTTTTAATTTCTGAAAAACAACAAGTAACATGGTTAATCCTCTTTTTGATCTTTTTTTCCCCCTTTTGAATTTTCCTTATTTCTTTCCCTCTTTTAATCTTTTACTCTCTTTTTAATCTTCTCATTTTGCCCCACCCCTTTTATTTGACTTCTCCTTATGTATTTCTTTAAAAGAACTGGTCCAGTCTATGGAAATGGGTCTTTAGAGTCTGTTCAAAGAGCCATTATCCACATTTAGAGGCCACTATTTCTTTAAAGAATTTTGGTGCAGCATTTGCCAAGATATCTCAACAGACTATCTTTCACAGTATTAATAGAACGTAACTCTTGTAGACAAAATAATGCTTGATGAAATTATTTCTTGTGATGAAAAGTTTTAAAAATTAGATTTGTTATATTCTGTATATATGTGTAAGACAACAGGTTCTCTTAACAACTCAGAAAAATTGGTAATTGATTTAACAAGCCACTTAGCTTTTTCAAATAGAAGCATCCATATACACCCTTTTCTTTAATTTCTGTTAGACTATGTTGGTGACAGTGATGGTGTTAGAAGGACAGCTAAGTTTCAGGCACTGTTGAAGAATTAAGCTTTATTTTCTTATGCAATGCCATTGTTCATGCATAAGGCACACTTTCAACAGTAGCCAATAGTTTAGAAAGAAAGGAATAAAAGTCAGGGAAGTTAAAAAAGGAAAACGTACAGTCCTTCTATATAACTTGAAAGACTTATTTAAAATGAATTGCCTATTTCTCTTATAATTCACATTTTCAAAACACACTCATAAGCTGTTTGGCTGCTGGTCTAATATTACACCTTTCTCTTTCATCTTTCTTTTTACTACAAACCCTTAATGACAAACGCAGGCAAGCCAGTGATACTGATATACCGCGAGCTTAGCATGTGAATTAGTCATCAGACAATCAGTTCAGGGGTCAGGCTTAGAGAAACAGTGCAAAGTTTGCAAAATGCAGGTCGGCAGAGGTGCTCTCCACTTCAAAGGGGGCGTGCTTGGCCATGAGAACTGGGATCCGAGGCAGAAACAGCTGGGATTGTCGTTTGTCCAGGGATGGAAGGTTTGTGTGTGTTTGAGCATGTTTGTAGCTGAGATAGGATTTCACGACTTTGTAAAACAACAATTTACTTTCGATGTCTGTGCTGGTAAAACACAATAGGAACTCTGAGTCCCCAGAAGCCTGGGTCACTAATAGCAAGCAAGGGGACCTTATCCAGGACAAACTACACTGAAGTTCCCCCACGCCATTGACCTGCCCAGGACGGTTCAGGATTTCATTTTTCTGAGAAACCCATGAAAGCATTTCCTTATTTGGGGGAGTGAAGTTAGAACATGGTTTTGTTTGTTTGGGAACTACAATGATAACATTAAATTTGGAGTCGATTCTGAAGATTTGAGATTATGTGTTTTCTTTCTCTTACTTTTTCAAAAGCAAATACATGAAATGAGAAGAACGATTCAGATTATTATTTAAAAATAATAGACACCAAATCCATGAGTCCTTTTTAACTTCAATTTATTTTTCCTATAAAAAAAGAGTAGTCAAGCTTGCATGTTACCCTAATAATAAAACGTGTTTTGACTAACGTTGCAAGGAACACTTACATTTGTATTCAGTCTGCAAGTACATTTTAGTTTCAGTTTTAGAAATGAGTTTTCTTCTCAAGATACTTCGAGTTTTAGGGCAAATCATGTCAAGTAGCTGGAATCCAGCAAGAAGGGAAGTGGCTGCTTTACGAAGGAGGGGGTGCAGAAGGGAGTGAACAGGATGCCAGTTTGATCTGAATTTGAAGTTACCCCTTTTGTGTTTTTCTTGAGAAAGGCTGCAGTATGAATGAAGAGAACTGGATTCTTGAATCTCTCGCTGTTCTTCAACTACTGGAGAGAGAACTGGGAAGCAGAGTAAAAATGCTACAGAAGAGGAAAAAATTCCCAAATCTAAACCATATGACAATGCCTATTTCTTCGTTTCTTTGTCATGTTGTTTTGCTCTTTCCTGGCATTAACTGTCTTTTCGGGTTATAGTTGTTCTGAAAAAGCCATTTCAAAGAAAGATCTTTACAATTTCAGTGAGAGTAAGTGTGAAATAAGAATGTGACCTGTCCATGGCGGAGAACTAATACTTAGAAACAAGGCCACTGTGTTAAATAGTTGTAGAGTCTTATCTCACAAGGGTTGTAGATACCTCATTCAGTTAATTCCAGCCCGATAGGCCAAAATTATTGCCTAAACTCAGATAATGCCTATAGCAAAAGAAAAAAAAAAGCCACTTCCTAAAATGCTGATTTACTTACAAAAGGACTTTCAAGAAGCAACATAATTTATAATGACTTTTTGTCCCTTTACAAGTTGGTTATTCACATGCCACTAATTTATCATGGAGCATGAGTAATGGAATTATTTGGATTGTGTTCTTTTAAATTATGGGCAGAAAAAGAAGAAAAAACATTAGAATCAAATGGTAACTAGTTCCAAGGAATTTGTCACTTATGATGTTATCTGGCTGGAAGGACCATGGGCTTTTGCTTTCATTGGGAATTAACTCCGGGAGTGTATGTGGTGCAGCAGAACATGCTTTCTTCTTGCTTATGAGCTAATCCCTCTGAATATGGAAGTATATCAATCCCCCCCCCCCCACCTGATTGAGTTCATATGCAATGGGAAAATTATTAGCACAACATCTGCAGGACATAATTTCAATGCTGTTTTATATCCTTTTACTGGAAAGCCAGGAGTTGAAAGCTGACATTTTTCCTTTCCATGACTTGAAAACATTCATAAATCTTATAACACTAGTGTTTCTCTGATTTTCATTGGTGGCCATTAATAGTCATTTATTCCCACAGGTTATTTCCATGAATATAAAAAATGTATATATTTTAATATTAATTAAGGCAAAGGCACAGTATGTTTAGTGTATATTTATTTACAATTACCAGATTGTCTGACTCTTTTTGTCAATGATTTCTTTGACATTGTAGACTATTTTAAAGACCCTTTGTATTTGTTCTAATATCACAATTGCAAACATTATTAATAAATAAGGATGGCTCGCAATGCCTGTGAAAGCATCACGATCCTTGTGTTGTGGCCAGCTTTTGCCACTATATACATTCATTAATTGAGTGTCTACTATGTGACAGATACAACTCTAGGAGCCAGGGATCTAAAGGTGTGAAAACCAAAGTGCTTACCTTCATGGAGATCACATTCTAGAGCAGTGGTTCTCAACCTTCAGGCCCTTAAAATACAGTTCCTCATGCTGTGACCCAACCATAAAATTATTTTCGTTGCTACTTCATAACTGTAATGTTGCTACTGTTATGAATCGTAATGTAAATATCTGATATGCAGGATGGTCTTGGGAGACCCCTGTGAACGGGTCATTCAACAGCCAAAGGGGTCGCGACCCACAGGTTGAGAACCGCTGTGTGGAAGAGACAGACAATAATAAGTTCCAGGTCAAGTGGTAAATGCTAAGAAGAGTAAAGCAGGATAAGAGGATAGGGTTGGGTGTCGTTTTAGACCCAGTGTGTCTGGGCAAGTGATATTCAAGCAGGCTTGAATGATGAGTAAGAGTTAGAAATGAGACTATCTGGGGTAAGAAGATTCTAGGCAGAGGGGTCAGGAAGTGTGAGGTCAATGCCAAGGAAAGAGCGTGAGATGTGGGAGGATAAATTCAGCTGACGAGGCTGAGGGGAGAAATTGGGGGACAAGAGTCTGGGCCAGGTCCAGGTCATGCAGGGCCTTGTTGGCCACAGTCAGATCACTAGGTTTTATTCTAAGCATAAAGAGAAGGCACTGGAGGGTTTTGATTTTTTTTTTTTTCCCCTGCAAAAAGCTTTATTGTTTCATTTGGTTCAATGCATGGGAGAGGCTTTCAGGGTGGTTAAAAGAATGGCTAGTAGTTTCTGGGAGAGGCTCAGGTATAAGCCAGAGACACCAGGCGAATGCAGAGGGGCCCCTCAAAGGCCTCTGGGCTCCACAGGCTCCTAGTCATGCTTGAGGGTGAGCCTTTCAAAGAGATACTTGCCCAGCCCAGCCCAGCCCAGCCTGGGGGCCGGCTGCCTGTGGAGGTGAGTCAGGTGTTGCCCATCTTCTTGATGGGTTTCACCTGCTCACCCGGAAGTAGTTTTCCCAGAAGTCACGGAGCTGAGGGTCAGCGCAGGCAGAACCCAGGGCCTGCAGCTCCAAAAGGGCCTGGGCCAGGCTCCTCTCCAAGACCAGGCGGCTTCCCTGGCGTCCTGAGTTTTGCCCACTCGCCTGGGGAGGCTTCAGCTGGTTTTGCATCTTTAAGAGACGCTCAGCGCCCTCCCTGGCGCTTCTCCGCCAACTCGCAGAGAAGCGGATAGTCACGTCTTCGTTGCGGTGGAAATAGAAGCCCAGAGAGAGGTGGGTGTGGGAGGCCCGCAGAGGCAGGCTGGCCAGGCGGTTGACGGCAGCCTCCACCTCGGGGGAATAATTCTGACAATTGGTGAGCTCGTGGTTGTTCGGCAATAACGAGTTAAGGTAGAAAAAAACCCTGGTGTGTTGGCTGGGCCCAGAGGTGGTTCTAAAGTGGTGACTGGATAGGACGCAGGAGAGTGGTGGAAGCTGGAAGAAGGGGATCCCTAGAGTGGCGGAGGCTGGAAGAAGGGGGTCCCTGGGTCTGTTCTGTCCAAACACTGTCGAAGCCAAGAGACAGTTCTGGGACAGCCGAGGACACCACCAAGTGTTTTGATTTTAAAGGATCGCTCTGGCTGTTGTGTGAAGAATAGACCCTAGGGAGGCAGGAATGGAGGAAGCTACTGAAATGGTCCAGGTAAGAAACGTTGTGTCTTGGACCTATGGCTGCTTGTATAACTGTGCAGGTTGTGCACAGGCTAAAATTGCCAAACACAGTTCTGCTTCATCTTTCTTCCGTGAATCAGTTCTGTTCATGATCCAAAATTCAGTTTTGTTTAATCCTAGTGTGAATTTGAGCCATACATAATTAAGATGTGAAATCATCCATATTAATGAGAAGCATCATTTTAGATTATGAAATTGTTATTCATCCTTTTAGTGCAAAAGCTATAATGGGTTGGATCTTTGGCATATCATGATATAAGTATTCATTTTTCAAATGTGATGAACTCATTTAGGGGAAAAGGAAATACATTAGATGGATAAAATTGAGATAGGGAATGATGGATTAATAACCAAGTACTAATTTAGGAGGAGAGTTCCCAATAAATTTATTAAATCATTGTTATTACAGAAAAAATTCTCCCAAACTTCAACAAGGACAGTTGTCCTAACTGGACTAATCATAGTTCTATCCTGTGATTTTTCTTTTCTTAAGCTTTAAGTTTTAAAATAAGATACAGTACAAAAAAGAACACAAAACAAATGCACAGCTTAGACACCATCCCACCCCCAATCTACTACTTGTGTTTCCTATACAATTCTACCCTAGGTCTACTCCCTTCTGGGGAACAAAAGGAGGAATACCTTTCAGTGTGAGATTCTTCTGCAGTTGAAATATTTTTTTTTTAAACAAACTCCCAATGTATCAGATGACTTTGCTTGTATGAACAACTACCCTTTCCTGATCTTGTATTTGGTGTTTTACTCTGCTGCTCCCTGGCTTGGGAGATGCTGAGATGCTGAGATGCTGAGAGCTCTGAGACAGGGATTCTTGATCCACTGATTTCTGAGGCGGTGCTGTCCAGTGAACACTGTCAGGGAGGAAGAGTGGCAGAGAGACAGAAGCCAGGCAAAATGTGGCTTTAGCTGAAGCCCAGCCTCAGTCTGATCCCACAGGGACTCTGGAGCATGAATGACACCATGAGGAAGGGGGGCAGGCCTCTTTTGTAGGGCTCTAACAACCTGGCACCTTTGGCGGGACATCTCTTCTAGGCCAGGATAATTCTCAGTGAAGGGTACAGCCGTGAACTATTAGCATTGGGAGCAACAGTTCAGTAGCAGGGGTTTGGGTGGGTACCAACTGTGTTTCCTGCACTCAAGATCTGGCTTCCTGTGTCAAGTGTTTTCCTTCCCTACACATACATTTACCTGTATCTATAAAGTTCATGTGCACACACACATACAGGTATATAGGTGCATCTATGCATCTATGTACATATGTATATTTACAATGTGTATGTGTTGTGCATTTGTATATCTGCATGATTATAACGACATGCCTTTTATTTTTATTTTTTTGCTTTTTCCATTCCACTTTTGGTCTAGTTAGACAAAGTTGTGGTATAGGTAGGTGGTCAGCATAAAAAAGGAGCATGACAGAGACTTGGCTACTGGAGATGGGTCTGGGGGTCAGAGGGCTCCTGTGACTTCTACTAGGTAGATGCTCCTATGAGAACTGGTCCATTTATGACTGGGATGGATGGTGTGTTGAGGGTCTTTCCAGGAAGGATGAAGGGGCCACTGGTTCCCTAAGAAGGTATAGCCATGGTACTTGTGACTGGGGAATCAAATGTGGCAGGAAGTAGCCATTCATATGTATGGGTCACTTCTAAGGCAAATGTTCTCTAAGAGGCAATTGCTTGTTTTGGGAATTTGTGGTATCTCGTATTTTGAGGCTTAAAATGAGAGCTATTCCTTGGGTTGTGGTGTGGGGTAAATGTGGAGGCAACGGGAGCAGCTGAGTGATGGAGTAATTAATGTCTCAAGGTCAATTTAATCTTTAAGATTTGTGGTTCTGTGGTTTCTCTTTGATTTTTTTTTTCTTTCTGTAGTAAAACTTGTTATAGAAGTGTTGGAGCTATATGGACCTTTTTATGAGAGCTTCAAGTCAATAAAAAGTACCATCTAAGGTCTTTTGACGGTTTACATTACTTAGTTCAAATGTGCATTTAAAATTTCTGTGGTGAGAAATTATGGATATTTGCCCCTTTAAAGGGATGCTGTATGGCTGTTTGTGACATCGAAAGCCCCCCAAATTATTTTAATATTTGGATGTATTAATTAATTATCTGTAACTTGCTATGTATGGAATCCCATGTTCCCTATCCAAATGGGTGAAAAGAGAAAAACAGGCAAGGCATCACTTCTTTGGTTTTCTACTTTTTCAGAATTGTCAAAACCTCTTTGTTCCCTTCCCCAGTGTGGACCCTGCAGGCAGAAGTGATGGTAATTTTAGAAATGGGCGATACATAAAGAGGCCAAATCCAGGAGGTCACTGACCTCTGGTTTCTATAAGTGAAGAGTATCTATTTTGGGAAAGCAGTGTTTGTGATGATGCCTGATTATCTGCAGATCTGACAGCAGGAGGTGTTGCAATTGGCCTGCAGCCTCATTCTCTTGTCCGAGTTCTGAAGACCTAATACAACAAGGCCCACCAGTAACTGACGTTCTTTTTTTGTACTTCCGCATTCCCGTTTATGTCATATTCTCACATTTTAGGATATTTTGTTAATATATATATATACACAACCACCTCTTCACTGAATATTACTGAACATTATTTCTAGCTCATTTTGGTGTTTGTGTTTTATTTTTTTGCCATTTGACACAGATCCTGATTTTTGAATTGGTTGAGAGACCATTGTTGGGCTCTCCATAAAGGGCATCTACACTAATAAAAGAGAAACATGGTAATTAGCATACGACCGCTACCCTTTTCATTGGCTAATCAGTGAGTATATGCAAATTAACTGTCAGCCAAGATGGCGGCCGGCAGCCAGGCAGCTGGAAGCGAACACGAGGCTTGCTTGCTGCAGTGAAGGAGGACTCCAACGTTCCCCGCCTGCGCTGCCGGCCTCTGAGCTGCAACTCTAAGAAACTTTGAACAAATATAGAAGCTAAACAAAATCCCGGGATCTCAGAGCTGGAGTTATACATTGTTTCGATTATAGAACGCAAACAAACCAGCAGAAGCCTCAGAGCTAGAGCCAGAGCTAAGCTGGCCCAGAATAAAATTAAAAAAAGAGAGAAAAAAAAAAGGAGCAGTTGGGAGCTTCAGTCAACAACCACCAGCCTGAAAGCAGCCCTCAGCCCCTCACCCAGACTGGCCAGGCACCCCAGTGGGGACCCCCACCCTGAAGGGTGTGTGACCAGCTGCAAACAGCCATCATCTCCTCATCCAGGCTGGCCAGGCACCCCAGTGGGGACCCCCACCCTGATCCAGGACACCCTTCAGGGCAAACCAGCCTGCCCCCAGGCCTCTATCCTATATAGTAAAAGGGTAATATGCCTCCCAGCACCGGGATCAGTGGAGCCTCGAGGCCTCCTGGCACCGGATCAGCGTGACAGGGGGCAGCGCCCAAACCCCCTGATTGCCCTGCGACTCTGTGTGTGACAGGGTGCGGCGTCCCAACCCCCTGATTGGCCCTGCTCTGTGACAGGATGCAGCGCCCCCCGCCCACAGGCCCTGCTCTGTGTGTGACAGGGTAGAGCCATAACCTCCCCATCGGCCCTGCCCTGAGTGTGACAGTGGCGGTGCCCAAACCCCCTGATCGGCCCTGCTCTGTGTGTGACAGGGGGCTGTGCCCTAACTCCCCTATCGGCCCTACTCTGTGAGTGACAGGGGGGAGCTCCTCAACCCCCTGATCGGCCCTGCTCTGTGCGTGACAGGGTACGGAGCCCCAACCCCCCTGATGGGCCCTGCTCTGTGCGTGACAGGGGGTGGCGCCGCAACCTCCCCATCGACCCTGCCTTGAGTGTGACAGGGGGCGGTGCCCCAACCCCCCAATCGGCCCTACCCTGATCGTGACTGAGGGTGGCATCGCAACCTCCCAATCCGCCCTGCTCTGTGCATGACAGGGGGCAGCGCCCCAACTCCCCAATCAGCCCTGCTCTGAGCCCGACCAGGGGCTGCACCTAGGGATTGGGCCTGCCCTCTGCCACCCGGGAGCAGGCCTAAGCCAGCAAGTTGTTATCTCCCGAGGGGTCCCAGACTGCGAGAGGGCACAGGCCGGGCTGAGGGATCCCCCCCTTCCCCCCTGAGTGCACAAATTTTTGTGCACCGGGCCTCTAGTTGTTTCTATAATTTCATTTCTTTTCAGACTTTAAGGCCCCAGAGTTTTAACTTTCTGGCTATTGGGTAAGAGCTGTTTCCCCAATGAAGGATCAGCTCATGTTTAATAGACTTTTAGTGCTTGAAGCTAGTTGAAATTACAAGCTGTCATCATTTAAGAAATGTCAACAGCCCAAACTGTCTTAATCCAGCATGAAACTGAGGGCTCTTGGAAAAAGGTGACATTTTAAACAAACAAATGAAATAAATGAGAAGATGGTAGCTTCCAGAATGTAGAAGTTAACTTTTAATCATGTGATATGAGATAATGTCTTCCCAAAGAATGGGTCCATTGAGGCAAGGAAATGACCCTTTTTCCCACGATCAGAAAACACTATACAATGTTACTGGTCACATGGCTTTATAAATCTATTTTACGGCTAAGCGTGTGGGACTGGAATTGTGCTTTAAAGCTGCCAAGGCAGAGAACTTGTTTTCTCCTGTGGTTTAAGAAGTGTTCTCAGCAGACATGAATATACTCCTTCTCAAAGTGGATGTGCTCTTCAGCGAAGAGCTTGTAGTTCACAGAAGCCTGGGAAGGAAAGTCACAAGTTAGATTCTCTAAGATAGGAAATGGCAAACTTTTCTCTGTGAAAGGTCAGAGAATAACTATTATATATTCTATAGGCCCGATGCACAAAATTCGTGTAAGGGTAGGCCTTCGCAGCAGCGCCTGCCTGGATCCCGCGGCTGCAGCCCCATCTTCATCCCTAAAGGACGTCTGGTCTAATTAGCATATTATGCTTTTATTATTACAGATAATTGATTTGAGAGAGAGAGGAGATACATCAATCAGTTGCTTCCCTCATGGGGCTCAAACCCAAAATCGGGGTATGTGCTATGACTGGGTATCATACCCACCACCTTTTAGTGTATGAATGATGCTTCAACCAACTGAGCCACACCAGCCAGGGCCAGAGAATAAACATTTTAAGTTTTGTACACTAAGAGGCAAAATTGAAGATATGTAATTACGTATATAACTAGAGAGAGAACATTTCCCACAAATTTTATTGATGAGATTAAAATAAAATAAAAACAATAATTCATATAATTTTTGTAATGCAGCCCTACTAAAGAGAAAAAATGATTTTTTGGGGGGGTAATGTTTCACTTAATTTCAAATCCAGTGTAAATGTTCATCTGTAAAAGCCATGCTTAGCTGGTGGCCCATATATAGACAGAGGCAGTATGGATTTGACCCACCAGCCATATGCTAAGAGATTTTATGCTAAGCTCCATTCTCTGGGTATTGAGTCTGGGTTTAATTCTGTTGCTTGAGGAAGATTCACAGCAGTAGAGAAATATATTTAAGAATGCATATTTATAAAGCATAAGTTGTGGTTTATATCCACGATTTGTTTTTAAAATTTAAGAAGTATGATGCTCTCTGTGTATGCTCATAGTGATAGATTCTAGCTCCTTTCTTTTCCAACAAGTGAATCAATTTCAGGATGCCATTCTGCTAGGCACGGCCTTTGGCTATATACTATTGCACATTTCTTAAAATTTTAAATTGTCTGCCACAGATCAGGTGGTGGAAATGCAGGGGTGAGGAGGAGTGACAGGTCTTACCCTTAGGAGCTGGCATCTGAGTGGACAGTTGGACAGGTAATATTTGCTGGACATCTACCAGGAGCCATGACTAGGCTAAGCATTCCATGCTTATTGTATGTAGTTCCCACGATACCCCTTGATGTCCTGTTTTTCTCTTCACTTACAGACGGGAAGTAGAATTTAGAGTAATAGCTAATGATAACTAGGTACTTGCTCTGTGCAAGACTCGGCTATAAGTGCTTTACAAGGGTTGTCTCATTTAACCTCAACTCTAATGCAGTTGGCACCATTGTCGTCATTTTCCAGATGCACAAACGGAGGCATGAAGAGGTAAAGAGCTGTCTGGTATGAGGCAGAGCTGGGATTCTAATCCAGGCAGCCTGTCCTTCAGCACCTGGGCACTTAACATTATACTTTTTTTAATCTTTGAAAGATTGTTACTTGCTTGAGAGCATGCAGGTGGTAAATGGCAAAACTGAGATTTGAACTTCAGGAGTGTGACTCCAGAATCTTTTTCATTTATTGCCTGTACCCAATGGTTCCATTTAAATTTTTTTTTTTTTGCCACTGGAATTGATCCCTCATTCATGAATGCGTTGGTTTGAGGGTAAGGGAGGGAAGTGAGGCTTGGTCACTGGTTGATAAACTCAGGAAGCTGGGATGACAGCGCCTCATGTCTATATCATTTTTCAATAGACAGAGGAGAGGGAGTCACACAGGATGGGTGTGCTCCGCGGATCGTGAACTTGAACCAGAGAGGCCTGGTTGACCAGCTTATTTCCTCACTGATTTTGGATAAATCACAACCCCTGTAATCCTCACTTTTCTTATTTGCAAAATGGAGCTAGTAAGCTTCCCTGGAAGGAAATTTAACATGAAAGTGTTTAAATCATTCTTGTACTCCATGATGCTGTGTTTTCTGGGTCAGATGGGATAGGCTACAGTCCTGTGAATTAATCAAACAATCAAAATGTTGGCATGAGATGTGAAGGTATTTCCTAGATGTAGCTAACATCTGCAATCAGTTGATTTTAAGTAAAGAAGTTCACCCTTGATACTTTGGGTGGACTTCTTCCAACCACCTGAAAGCCTTGAGAACAAAACTGAGGTTTCCCAAAGAAGAAATTGCACCTCAAGATTGCACCATAGAAATGCTGTCTGAGTTTCCAGCCTGCCCATCTGCCCTCCAACCCATGTGTCTTCTAATAGGTACTTCATACAGGGTCACTAGGTAACTTCAGCTATAGATGTCCTGAGGCCCATAGAAAACCTTTGAATCTTGATACAAATGATTGAAGTATCCACATTTACTTTCATTTGGCTTACACATTTCAGGCCTGCAAAATAAAAGCACTCCTACCTTTGAATTTCATTCCAATTATGAAGTGTATTGGCAGCACAATTTTCTTTGAGCAGGTCTGCTGTGGTAAAAATACAGATATGGTTCCATCATCAGAAAGCCTGATGTGCTGATTAAAGGAGAATGCCATGGTGAATTGAAAGACGTTTTAACTACTATATCTAATTACAAAGAAGAACATGTTACTTACCAAAATTCGAATGCATTCTATAATAAAAAACAAGGGCAATTAACAATCAAACAAGCAACTGCTCTCTTGACAGGCAGATGACACAGAACAGGACTAAGAAAATGCAGAAAGGTTTTACTTGACGAGGAAAGCTGAGATGTCCCTTTAAATTGGAAGGTAAGATCTCCAAAAGCATATGACTTTGTGGTTATAAGGCCAGGGAGGGCCTCAGGAAGTACTGGAATTGCTAAGCTTGGTTCTGAATTACTGAAGCCAAGTTCTATTTATCTTTAAAATGCGGGAGGGCGGACGTGTAGTTACAAGTTCTCAGAAATTTTAATATAAAAATACTTTCCTCCCCCTGTGTAATTTTACTTGGAGAGAAATTAATATTTATTTTAAATGCCTATCTAAGTTTGGATATTTCTTTACTGTATTATTCTTTAGATATTTTGCTTTATATTCAGAATTTCATAGTCTGGCCTCCTGACTATTTCATAGGGATTTGCATGGTTAAAGAAGTTAACATTTATAAATTATCATGAGCTCTAGGGATAAAAAGTCCTCACAATTTTTTAAAATTTTTGATAAATCTAATTTTTTCCTTTTACAGGAAGGACTATGTGATATGCTACTTTCCCCCACAACTATTCCTAGTAAGTCTGAGAATAGGCTAATGGAGTTATCATTGCCAACCGAGGGGGATAGATCTTTATGCTCAGTTCAAGGTCTCTGGGAATAAGGAGTGTGTATGACGGCTCAGAGTCAGCCATGATTTTCCTGGCCAGAGGCCCTGGTTTGCAAACTGTAGCATGCAGAGGAATCACCCGAAGAGCGTGCTAAAAAGGCAAAACCCTGGGCTGCACCTCCAGAGATTCTGAATCGGTCGTTCTGGGTGAATTCTCATTTTAACGAGCACCTTAGGTGACCCAGAGGCAGGTAGTTCATGGACCACATTTTTTCATTTTTAAAAAATATTTTTATTGATTTTAGAGAGAGAGGAAGGAAGAGGGATAGAGGGATAGAAACATCGATGAGAGAGAAACATCGATCAGCTGCCTCTTGCACACGCCCCACTGAGGATGTGCCCGCAACCAAGGTACATGCCCTTGACCAAAGTCGAACCTGGGACCCTTCAGTCCGCAGGCCGACGCTCTGTCCACTGAGCCAAACCAGCCAGGGCCATGGACCACATTTTAAAAAATACTGGAGTGGAGTTATCCACCTTTCATATATTTTTTAAAACTTGTAACCCTTAGTAGTAAATGCTTGCACACCTAGCTCTAACACTTATTTATTTATTTATAAATTGCATACTGGTCTATATTTTTGTATACACACATTCTGTGCATTGTAAAACATAAGTAAGAATGAAAGCTAAACGTTTTAGGATGCTCTCAAGAAGAAACAAATGATATTTTGTAAGTATTAGAACTTTGTTTTATTCATTATTGTATATATTCTTTTGTTCTCACTAGAATATTAATATATTTAACTCTTTGCTATTATTAATTATATTTTTAATAAGAGCAGTGTGATCAACCATGCCCCATTATTTTGAAAATATGGGTTAAATATATAAGTAGTAGTTATTTAAGGATCTGTCTCAAAGTTCAGTTTATCTTGATCTTTGGTTATAACTGATTTATAGCTAAAACTTCCCTCCCCTCCCCACCCAAACTTTCAATATACAAAGATTCAAATGAAAGACACATACCCATGGCTGGGCTTTTAAAACTATGATACTCATTTTTAAATTTCGTTCATCAATCATGCAACATATGTATTGAAATTTGGCTGGTAAATTTTTGTATTCTCTGATGTCATTTAGTTTTTTTATTTTTCAAGTTAATCAGAATATGCCAAATTTTTATATTAAAAAAATAAAAAAAACTCTAAAATTCCTTATTTGGAAAATTTCAAAACAGGTTAGCAAGTTCTTTTTTTTAGGTTTGAGTGCACAGCTCTAAATTTTTATAATGACATACATTTTTTCTTCCCACAAGTCAGATGTTTCTAAACTTCTGTTTTCAAATGCTTAGAATTCATAGCCTAAATTACCCTCTAAAAGCAATATCATTTTTCAGTTATTATTAAACTGCCACCTTTATTTTGAAGGAATAGATGAAATTTAAATATATAGATCTGACATTGATTTGCCTGCAATTGAGAACTACTAGTCATCACAGAAAATGTTGGCAAATTTGGAACACTTGTGTTCAGTAAAAGAAAAATGTGTAACTCTTGTTTTTTTTTTAAAGTTGGAAAATTTTTACAATTCCTTGGTTAAGGGATAACAGGGAACCTCTGGTACCAAAGATTTTCACGATTACTCTTTCTCATGACAAAGCTTGAGGAACATTCTGCTATAGAAAAGTGCTATTTGTTAGAGAAGTAAGCATAGCAGTGGCTTCTGAGCTCTCTGGCTTTCACTTCCCTGTTGCCATAGCTCTGAGTGGAGCAGTGTATGAGTTTCAAGTGCGATAATATCTTTGTAATCTTAGCCTGGAATTTTTGTTTGTGCCAGACAAACATTTTTAGTCTCTCATTATTATGCAAGAAACCTCAAAAATTACTTCAAAACATCTCCCCTTAAGTTTCAGAGAAATTTTGTCCAGCCCTGACTATTACATGACTTTAAAAATTGCTGAAAAACATCACAGTTTGAACTTCATGTCCTTGATACTGATGTTTAAATGCCTTGCTGGTCACGATGACTGAAACCATTTCTTAAATAATATCTCTGGGCTCATTCTTCACATTTAGGGCAAGGTCATTGTTTGGTATAGTGGATACAATCTGATAATGTCTAATTTGGCTGGTCATTCTTCTGTCAGATTGGATTAGATTGTCATTGCTCTTTACCACTAACTCCAAAGAGCTTGTATTTGGGGTGTGGCGAAGTCTCAACTTTGCCTCCACTTTTAAACTGTTCACTTGTACTTTGTTTATTTGCATTATCTTCAATGCACATTTTTTTTTTTGCCAAACTTTGTAATTCATTTGTCCATTTTAATACTTAGCTCAGTTAAAATCAGATAATACCACTTCTAAACTTCAGTCTGGCACTTGTAAACTGTAGAATTTTCCAGTATGCTGCCCATGAATGCAAGAGAACAGGTGTCACTGTCAAGCCCCCATGGTATTAGGAAGTTTCTGCTTCTCGGTCAGGTTATCCCAAGTACTAAGGAGCAGGTGGCATATAGGTCAACTCAGGGCACTGGCACCAACCCATACATTAAATATTAAGAAAGCATATTTTACCTTTTTTACTTTTATAAAATACTAGAAGCCCAGTACACGAAAATTTGTGCACTCAGGGGGTCCCTCTCGCAATCTGGGAGCCCTCAGGGGATGTCCGACCGCAGTGGTGCTGGGACTGGGACCGGGCCCCATGCTGCCGCCTCTCCCGCTGCCTCTGTGGAAGGGGGGATGTGCCGGGACCGCCATGGCTGGCGTGGTGGCGCAGGCTTGCTGGCCCTGCCCCCTGCCCACTGGTCGTTCCAGCAGGTTGTTCTGGAAGGTTGTCTGCCGTCTGGTCTAATTAGCATATTAGCTCTTTATTATATAGGATAAGTAGAATGTCTGAAATTGTCTTCTTCTACCCCAGTAATCACTTTGAGCATCCCTGCACTGTGTTCTGCCACTCTTTAGAGAGGACAATTGTAGAGGATCACTGGGATGCTGCTCACAGATGCAGGATGGAAGTATGCAGATGTCCAGCCCTGGCCCTCTAGCTCCATCCCTGGGGCTGCGTGTATGCTGAGACAGACAGCACAGAGCTCTCTACACTCACTCCAATGAGGTGTGTGTGTGTGTGTGTGTTCACACGTGCGCGCTTGTGTGTGCTTTTATCGTCCTAATCATGCTGGTAGAGGATGCACCACAATCTACATTTCTCACAATGTTGCAGATTATTATAAATTATTCAAGTTAGAAAATTCATTCTAAGAATGTATATTGAGCTATCTGTGATTTGAAAATAACATAACAAAAATTTGAAGGTGACTGGTAACATCTTATTAGTGATGATAGTTTATAGATCCCTCATCTTTCCCAAATATACAGGACTACATGTTCTCTGAACACAGGATCGTGTGTCTTGTTCACTGCACTGTTCCACTACACAGAGATAAGCGCATGGTAGGCATTTGGTAAATATTTGTTGATTGAATGAATGAAAGAATAAGCTGGTGATTACTTACCTCTTTCCTGGCCTCTTATTATTTTCTTATACTTGCTTTCCTTTTGCATTGATTTACTTGTGTATTTCTGTCATCTTGTATTTCATGTATATTTGTAAGCTGACTTAAACTAAATAGTAATAAATGATTTATAGTATTATAATTACAGGACTCTCTCAGTGCTATTGAGTGCTAGGTGTTTTGCTAAGTACTTCCTAGACACTTGTTTATTTAATTTTCACACAACCCCATGAGGTGGGTATGACTAGTTCTATTTTATAGCAACAATAAGGCTTGGAAAAGTTAAGTAACTTGCCTAGTCACACTGAAAAAGTTGCAGTGTTGGCATTTTAATTCTGATCGACCTCTTTTCATAGCTTGTGCTTTTAGAGTGTTTACAACTGACTCACCATGAGATGACTTAAGAGTTTCGGGGGAGGATAAAATAGTAAAGCTCTTTTTATTGTTTTGCCAATCCATTTTTTCCCTGACAGCAATGTCTTCTTGGATTTATTGTTTTGAAATGTCCTTTTTGATTTTCTTTGCATTTGGACCAAGTTGCAATGCCACATCTCATGTAGGCTTCCTACATTGTATCTGGTCTGATATCATCACTTGAAATTTTATACTTCTGTCAAAACAGCTCATTTAATTTTTCTTAGGAAATATTTCAAAATTAGCCTTGCTTATATAGTTAGGATCGTCATGGTATGGGAAAACGAAAACTTCATCCTTGATTTAATATGTGAATTAAATGGTGACGCCATAGACCTGGAAGGAAGTGATCACAACGCGGGATGATAGCTTTCAGAGGGACATTAAGTGGTGTCTTATCTCTGGTTCTCTATGTCAGAATACGTGTAGTTGGATATTCCAAACCTGCGTGTAAAGAATCTTTCAGCTTCGGAGCATGAGCTTTTATTAAGATTATTTTTAGTGCTACAAGAGTCTCATGGAAACAATCTGTCTTTTTCTCTTTCAAAAGTCTGCCATTCATCCCAGTTTTCTTCTACATAATTAACTCCTTATTTTGAAAAAAATAATCTACATCTTCTCTCTGTCCTCCACCTCCTCAAAATGTGAACTCATCTATAAGCTGTAAGATCATTGTTGTGGAAATTACTCACCCTTGGAGCATTCCATGGTAATAACCGCAGCCACATTCCAGATCAATTAGGTGTGCATGAATTACTGCAACCTTGATGCTCCACTCATTCTGCGCCTCCCATCACTGCTGTGTGTCATCAGTATATCGGATGTCACAATCTTCCTTAATCCCGTGAGACACACCTCCACCCAGGCCTAGGTGATTTCAAGGCGAACCCTATTTTTGTGTTTTTAGATGAAACTCTAAGCCATTGCAAACAAGCTTATAATCTCTCCCAGTAGATTCTGTAAGGTTTTAAAATGGAAATTAACTAGTTTTTATTGTGTACATGTGTTTGAAAACATGAAGAAGATATCAAAGCCAGTATCATCTGACTTGTCCCAAATGTTCATATCGGATCTCTTACGAAGGTATGTGAGATCAAAAAACATTTAAGTCGAGGCAAGTATGGTTCTTTGAAAAAGCAATTGTTATATAATTATAGATATGCAACTGTGTGAGTGATAGAAATGAGTCTCGCTGGAGCAACTGTTCTAAGAACATGTCTTCTGTAAAATTTGCTTGAGGCTGAAACTATTCTCATTTATTTTAAATTGTTAAGTACTTGAAATAGCACTGTTTCCCTGTGTTAAGATTCATGTGACTTATCACATGAAAAACAAAAAACAGAGATGAGTTTTGTTGGGGAACCCCCATTTCCCTAATCATTCCTTAAAAAACATGTTTTCAGATGGCTAGAGGGGCAAACCAACATACATAGAAATTATTAACTTCCTATTTGGAATTCCATGGGAATTAGCAGTTTGCAGACCAAGGCTCTGGCTGAAAAGGTCATGGTTGGACCATGACTTCCTATGTGCCTGCTGTTCATGGTCAGTTTCTTGTTTTTCTTTCTTCAATGTGCACTTATGCCCAGAGGCTCTTTATAATGGGAGGATTTAAAGAAATCCATAAATTTAAAACACCCCACACATACAAAATTCTTTCTGAGCGTGTCATCCTAAAATTCGTTTCCCAAATTCACATAAAATAAAAGAGCATAATAGCCCTCTCTTTTAAATAGTCTGTTATGTTTAATTTTTATTAATCTTTACCACAATACTAGGTAACATTATGAGTAGAGCAATATAAATTTGTCTTCTGAGTTTAAATGGCCAGAAGTCATTTTTTGATGTTTATTTTTTTTGAAATAAATAACCTAAAATTTAATTTAAGAGCAAACATAGTCTAAAGAAATAATGCAAATTTGTAAGCCTTGACTAGGAAGTTTTAACATGGACCTTTTAGAAAGTGTTTATGTGATATGAATTAACTTGCTTTGTATACGGAACAAACATAGACTCTTCAAAGAGCTAGCATCTGATCCTCCAGAACTGAGTTCATTGAGGTTAAATTGTGTTCAGAGAGTTTAAGGTAAGAAATAAAAAGGAGATTATACTTCTCCACATTGCAGGAAGAAGCTCATTTCCAGGGTAGAAACCCCTGAAACTCATAAAATACGTTCCAGATCCAAGATCTGATAAGTTCATGCATTCTGTCTGGACACCCCATTTCTGCTGGAGAGAAATTTGGGACCAGTTTCATTTACTGGACAGGATGCCCAAAGTATATGTGAGAGACATATTTTAAAAATTAAAGTAATTAAAATTTTGTTCTGTTTAACACTAATGATCTCTTTTTATAAATTCAACCTTTCAAACACTGTAAACCAAAAATTGAAATGTGGGATAAACCCAGAAGGACAGAGAATTGATGAATAACTGCTAAGCTAATAGAAAAACAGTCCTTAAAATTCAAGAAGAGGGTGAAGATACCTGATCCAGGCATTCTCAAGCTTTTTCTGTTCCATGAACCCTTTAGCAATCAGGTAAATGGACCCTGTCTCAGAATGCCATAAAACAAAATACATATGATCACAAAGAAAACCAATTATATTGAGATAAAGTATTGATAAAAATATTTTCAAAGCCGAAACCGGTTTGGCTCAGTGGATAGAGCGTCGGCCTGCGGACTGAAAGGTCCCAGGTTCGATTCCGGTCAAGGGCATGTACCTGGGTTGCGGGCACATCCCCAGTAGGAGATGTGCAGGAGGCAGCTGGTCGATGTTTCTCTCTCATCGATGTTTCTAGCTCTCTATCTCTCTCCCTTCCTCTCTGTAAAAAATCAATAAAATATATTTTAAAAAAATATTTTTAAAAACACCAAATTTGTGGTCTAGCAATACATTAAATTAATGCATTTTTATTAATGCATTAAATACCAAGAGTTAGCAAGAGGTTTGATAACAACTGTCACTTTGAAGTAGGCATAAATGACACATTCAGATATTTGCAGTTATAATGTCATGTGAAAATATCTGTGATTTCTATTGGTGACAATGTCATAGAAACTGCTAATAATTCTGTAGTTTGTTGAAGGACGTGTTAGATTTTAGTTAGAGGTTAGTGACTCTGAAGATATAAATTCTTTCCATTCAACTTCACAGACTTCCCTGTGATCTGCTGAAGAACCCCTGCAGGATCTCAGATCCCAGGGTTGGAAGCCTTGCTCTAAATTTAAAGTGTAAGCCATGGCCGCAAACATATTATTCAAGGGGCTTGATTTTGGTCAAGAGGTAGCCTAGTATTTTGGTTATCTTAGTAAGTGAGTAGCGTTTACCACATGAGCATTTATACCAAGGATGTAAAAAGCAGAAAGCCAACAACTGGCAAATAATTAGTTTGGCTCAAACTTATTTCTTTAAAAGTGCAAGAAGAAAGCCATCTCTCCTTTAAAGACCCAGACCATTAAAGTTTTTACCCCATTTTGCCTATAATTATACAGGGTGGGGCAAAAGCAGGTTTACAGTTGTGAGTACATGAAACAGAATTTATTCTTGTATGATTATTTACTAGAGACCCGGTGCATGGATTTGTGCACTGGTGGGGGGTGTGGCCTGTGGGGATTGGCCTGCTGTGGGAGTGTCGCTCATCCCGGTCAGCCAAGTGGCTGTGGACCCGCTTGGCTGTGGACCCGCCCTCTGAGCAGCAGCTGAATGAGAAAATTAGTTTGAGCTAATGTTTTGGGGTAATGTCTTGGGTAAAGGAGTGTTCTGCGTCCTGGAGAAACCTGGCAGAGAGCTTTGCACCCCAAAGCCACTCGGTGAATGTCCTTGAAGTGTGATGTCAGGTCGGTGACACCATCGGGGATGTTCAGGGCAGCCGTGCTCCAGGATCCTCAGCCATCAGGACAGCCTCCCCAGGGGGTCCATAGTTGCGTCCCCTCTTGCCATCTGCCTATGCCAGCTCCCCGCACTCTTTCTAGAACACACCTTAGAGGGCCTTCATCAGCTGGTGGGGTCAGGCCAGAGTCTGGATTGTCTCAGGTAAGGTGCAGAGGCTCGGCCTCACCCTGGGCCTGCTAGTGGCTGCTCCCACTGTGGGAGCAGCAGCTCATCCCAGTCAGCTGAGCAGCACTCCCACTGTGGGAGCACACTGACCACTAGGGGGCAGCTTCTGCATTGAGTGTCTTCCCCCTGGTGGTCAATGCACGTCATAGCAACTGGTTGAACAGTCATTCTGGTCTTTCCACCATTTGGTCGCTATATATATATATAGTCCCAAAATTCACGCAAGATTTGAATTTTGCGTGAGCATTAACAACAACAAAAAATAAAAGCCTAATTTTACTTGGTTTATTGAATCAGATTCTAATATCTGTTGCCCTTTGATTTCAATCCCTTCAATTTGATAAGCATTACCAAGTACCAATTTGGGCCCAGGAGCAGGGACAATGAAGACCAATGAAGACCACAGCTTTGCGTATGTGCCAGCAAAGCTGTGGAGGCCATTTACTTGATGTGCTATTCCATACATAACCCTATACTGTATACTTTATGAATCAATAAAATATTTACAATTTTTAATTATAAACCTGTGTTTTCTATCAAAATTACTTCTTGTGTGAATTTTGGGAATATATATATATGTATATATATATATATATTGATTATTCTATTATTTTCCATATGACTGTAAACCTATTTTGGTCCTACCCATTATTCTGTCAAACAGCACCCCTTGCTTTGTATTTTTGGTTAACTTTGTATGTGTGTACATCTGAGCAAGATATTATTGCAGATTCTTCAAGGGAAGTGACATACTTTTACTTGTTTGTTTGTTTTTATATTTAGAAAATATCTAGCAAAGAGATATGCACAGAGCAGAAACAGTACTTGCAGATTGAAAGGAATGACAGGCTATAAAATACCAATATTCACAGTGCACCTTTCAAAAATATTTCCCTAGAGGTGGTAGACGTTATTTACATTTTTACCCCATTCATCCTTTCACTCTTTTGAGAAACGAAGAAGTAAAAAAGAAAGACAAATGCATGGGTATGGATAAGTTATTCATAGAAAAGCTGTGAGTTTCAGGAAACCTTAACACTGAAGATTAAGAACAGATTATTTTGCCCAGGGACTAGTCATATCAATGCCACATCTTTCTAATGGCCACCC
Source organism: Myotis yumanensis (assembly GCF_028538775.1). Classification (NCBI taxonomy): domain Eukaryota; kingdom Metazoa; phylum Chordata; class Mammalia; order Chiroptera; family Vespertilionidae; genus Myotis; species Myotis yumanensis. Next base: position 24,485,726 of record NW_027223759.1, on the reverse strand, counting down.
AGCATCTATTTTAAAGCCCCTGTGACAGTTAATTCATTTTTTGGGTAATTATCCTAATGTTAGAGAGCACTTCCTCAGAATGAGGAGTATTTGTCTTCCCTTTGCTTTTATGCAATCTTTATGTTTTTCAAAGTATCAGAAGGCAAGAATTTTGCCCTGAAGGACTCTGTCTGAGAGTTGGAGAAAAGAGAAAAAGACATTGATTCTCACTGTTAACCACAATTAAAATGATGGCAACAAAATAACTGAATGATCCCATGTGACTGAGCCACCATCTTTTGAAAAAGCTTCTGTTGCAAAGCTTATCATGTGACATGTCCGGAGGCAGACATGGTAGATGTGAACCCTAGTTATAACTTCATGAACTGGTGTAAGTTACTAAATGCTTTTTGAAGCTTTAAGTCTTCTTCTGAACAGTGACAATGGTAACATATGTCATATAATTTCTACTGAAAATGAAATACAATAATGCAAGAAAATGATCAGTTCAGTGCTTGGTATATTAGTAGGAATTCTTTCAGCTGCAGTTAATAGAAAGATCCAAATAAAAATATCTCAAACTATAGGGGAATCTGTCATCCCATATAAGAGGTTTGGAAGTAGGGAATTTTAGGGTTTGACTTATAGGATACAACCATTTAATCAGAGATCAAGGTTTTTTTTTTGTTTTTTTTTTTTTTCATTTTTCTGCTTTCTCTACCAGTTCTTTGCAGTATATGATCTTGGACAAGTCATCTACCCTTTCAAACCTCAGTTTTTCCATCTGCAAAATGGAGGTGAATAATTATGCCTTTCTCATCATGCTGCTTTTATCCTCACACTTGTCAAGATGTCCAGGCAGTTTCAAACATCAGGTGCTTACATAATAAGCCTCACAGCAAATCTCTTCTTGTATATCATTGGCCATAATGTATCACATGCACATTTCAAAAGCCAGTAATTGGAAAGGGGATAGGATTACAATGATTGGTTTAAATAAATTAGGTATTACTTTCTGGACTTGGAAGGATCATTCCTGCTCCTTCCCAGGAGATGGCAAACTTATCACTGAGTAAAATTCAGGTTCTATTAACAAGAAAAAAGTGGAGAAATGGGTGTTTGGAGATAACCAACTGTACATCCTAAACATAACCAACTGTGTCTGCTAAATTACTCTGGAAATACCACTTTATAGGATTGTAGTGCAGTGGCTGTAACATGATTCCACCAATTCGCCCCGATATATGATCATAGACATGTCATTTGGCCTTTCAAGCCTCACTTTTCCCATCTGCTACATGGAGGTGAATAATAATGCCTATTCCTCAAGGCCAGAGGATAATGTACGTGAAAGCCATTTATCAAAAGAGCTCTCTTCAATTTTTATTTCAATTTTAAAATAGACAGTACATTATGTCTTATGAAGAATATAATCAGTCAGCTTTTCAATTAAAGCTAACAACGGAACCTAGCTCTCTTATGGTTTTGTCATATGATCTTAAAAAACTTTTATACTTGTGTACTATAATAAACATACAAAATTTGCATAAAATATAAAGGACAGCTTAACAAGTTTATTTACAATGAATATTTGTGTAATCCAGGCCAAGAAATAACATTACAAGTGCCCCAGAAGCCCTATATCTTCATTGCATCTATCTATCTATCTATCTATCTATCTATCTATCTATCTATCTATCATCTATCTATCATCTATCTATCAATCATCTATCTATCTATCTATCTATCTATCATCTATCTATCTATCATCTATCTATCTATCTATCTATCTATCTATCTATCTATCTATCTATCATCTATCTACATGTCAGGGGTAGGGAATCTTTTTTTCTGCCAATGGCCATTTGGATATTTATAACATCATTCATGGGCCATACAAAATTATCAACTTAAAAATTAGCCTGCTATATTTGGTCAAGCATTTAATTAACTCACCCTTAAATGCCTTGGGCCAGACCAAATGATTTCATGGGCCTTATACAGACCGCAGGCTGGCTGTTCCCCACCCCAGATATGTCATCTGTCTATCTTTTGCATAATCAATATATCTAGTAGTTTGACACTGTCTCATACTTATATCAAACTTTCTTATGTTCTTGTATTGACCATTCTTTTCTATATTCTCCTGCAGTAGCCATTATCACAGCACAAACATTTATTGTGTGTATGTTAGATACCGTGCCAGGCATGGCTCTCTCTCTTGATGAAGGTATTCCTAAGTGTAGCATTCTTCCCAGGAGTAGAAGATCACATTTTTGTTAATGTGATTTCTTCTGTTAAATGCCAAATCTCAGAATGTCAGATTATTATGAACTTAAGCAAATCTTTCCCAACATTTGCAGAATGATGCGTCTTTAGGAAGTTTGTGTTATTTTTAACCACAAAGATTTGTCAATTGTTGACAAATATTTTAGAAGATTTAGGTTTTTCCATACACTTCATTCATTTCTCTCTCTCTTTTTCCTTCAGGACACTACCTCTAAATTCTGCATTATGCCTTGATATTTGTTGCTTTATAAATTTTTAAGTAGTTTAATAATGAGTGGATTTGAGGAATTCTGCTTCCAATCAAGATGGAGTAATAAGAATTGGATTGACCTTCTCACATGAAATAACTGAAAAACTGGACAATAAAATGATAACATTCAAAATATTGGACATTGGGCAACCAAGGCCAGCAGTCCCCCATAGATAGGAAACAAATAAGGTGACACGTAGGACTGCCCCAGTTTATTTCGCTTAGGAAGTTTCCAGACTGCAGTACACAAAACGGAACATAGTCTGAGTTGAGAAGACAGTGTCTGGAAGACAAGGCAGCTAGAGTGGGCTGGGCAGAACACCACACAGGAGAGAGTTGTACAGGGGTCTGCAGAAAGTCTCCTCTCCCCTAAACATTCGAGTGCTGATCAGCACATGTGTATGAGGAAACTCCTTGAGGCTGGGAAAGAACCACTCAAAAGGATTGAAGAGAATGGTGCCAGAAAGTCACACAGGGCCAGGAATAGTGCTTGTTTCAATGGTCAGAGTGGAGAAACCGTGGGGTATTGCTTATGGGTACTAAGAAGGACCTTTCCACAGAATCAGGAAAAATGAAACTAGACTACACACTGCTCTGGTTCTACCTAATCAAGCAAGATCTGAAAGGCTCAAATTATTTCTGAGTAATTTAATGTGTCACAGAATAAAATAAAAGAATATTTATAGGAATATAAAAATAATTAGAACCCAACAAGGTGAAGTTCCAAATGTCTGGCATCCAATAAAAAATTACCAGGCATGCAAATAAGCAGGCAAATACTACCAATAATAAAGAGAAAAATTAACCATAGCTGAGCCAGAAATGACACAGATGATAGCATTAGCAAATGTTATCAAAATAGTTGTTATTACTATATTATTGAACCTGTTAAATAGAGACATGGATGATATACAATGACTCCAGTCAGTCTTCTAGGGAAAAATCCACAGCATATGAAATAAAAAAATGAAAATACACTCTATGAGATTAACCATAGACTGAACATTACAGAAGAAAAGATTAATGAATTTGAAGATGTAGCAACAGAAATTACTCAAAATGACACACAGAGGGAAAAAGATGGAAAAATATGGAAAAAGAGAAAGGACAGAACAGCAGTGAGCTCTGGGAAAAGCTCAAATGGACAAGCATATATGTAATTGTAGTGCCCCTAGGAGAGGATGTGGGATGAGGGAGGGCAGAAAATGTATTTGAAGAAATAATGGTTGGAAACTTTCCAAATTTGATGAAAACTATTAATTTACAAATATAAAAAAACTCAACCAACCCCAAGTAAAAGAAACATAAAAAAATACTACATCAAAACACATCACAATCAACTTGCTTAAAGCCAGAGATAAAGAGAAAATATTAAAAGTAACAATTGTGTTTGAGACTTTACTGTTGACTCACCTCAGACCACACAGGTACACCTATGTCTGTCTGTCTGTCTGTCTGTCTGTTTCTCTCTCTCTCTCTCTCTCTCTCTCTCCCTCTCTCCCCCTTTCATAAGAAGTTTGAGTGAGGTCCTTCTGTCCCCAGCATTTGGTTTGATTAAAACTGAGCATTCGCTTTGTGTAACTACAGAAGGACAACTTTTATTTTAAAAGCTAATTCATGTGATTTGGAAATTGCATATCCCCTTAATCATAAGAACTTAAACTCAAATGAGACAGCTGTTTCCATGTTCTTGCCTGGGAATCCAGCCCCCAGCAAATGTTTCGCATAAACGTACAACGCCTTTAAGCTCTCGGTGATTATAGCAATTAGGATGCTACGACATCTGGTGTCTTCTTGATTAGATCTTTCATGAAAGTTCTAAGTGTTAAATCAAATGGCGAGGATGCGTTGCCTCTTTCATGGAACAAAGGGCCTTTCTTTAGATGAGACAACCGCTGAGGAGTCGGACAGACATTTTCCACCATGGATGATACGGGGCAGCACTGTGGAATCACGGAAGGAATCCTAGAGATCAGCTTGCCTTCCCCTCTACAATTACAAAAGAATAACAGAAGTCTCAGGGGTATTTGATGGCTTGCCTTGTTTCCAGATTAGAAACCACTGACTTCTAGGCATTCTGATGTAATGAAATTCCAATTAACCAAATAATTTGATCATCCCCTTCTTATTGGTTGCAGTAGAGCTTGCTCCAAATATTATTGCCAGGAGGGACATTTCGACATTAAACCTTGGCCTTTTTAAGGGCAAAGTTACTAACAATGGCTCCAACGAACCAATTCTGAGATTTCAGACTACTTTTAAATGCTTTGGTTGTCCCCAACCCCCGTTCTCTTTATTTTCCGTCATAATTTATCTTTCCATTTATTCTCCCTGTGTCTTTATATTTTTGCAATATCTGTTTTCATAAAACCAGATAATACACCAAAAATTCCTTATAATGTGAAAATGCCATTTCATCATTGAACAATACTCATCTGTTCCTTAGCTTTGTTGCTTCATAGTTTCTAATGAGGCTGGATATCTGCTAGGTAATTGGAGTGCCACCCTCATTTGTGGTAAGATTACCCATCAGGCAAGAATGCCACAGAACTTATGCCTATGTCTAATGGTATAAAATTCAAGGAAAATTAAGCTGAAATATTGATAATACCTACAGTGTGTGAAATCACAACTAAATATTTCTGGTATTTGGAATCCTTGATTACAAAAGCACCATATATATGCATCTCATTGAAATAAATGAAAATTCTCACCATACCAGAAATGTTAATGCTCAATTATCTTCTATACTTTTTTACTCTTACTGGAACCTCCTTAAACTAATAGATCATTATCAAAGCATATTTGAATGTATTATATTCTCAAAAGTTAAAAAAGTCTTCAAGTCTATGTTTATAGGAAAGAAAACAAAGAAACACACTTTTGCATAAAGTTGCAGGTGGCATTTTTCAGAAAGAAATTCTGTACATCTGCCTATAAGAAATTTCCTCTACTAAGGCTTATTCTGTCTGTCTTCTTTTAGTGCATTTCAGTACCTCTTGGAACTACCCACGTGGTTGGGAAGCCCATTAGCAACTGTGATAGGTCCTCCAGCCTTGCTCTTTCCCCCTCTGCTTGATCGCTCCCCCTTGAGGGCTACCATGGCTTCTGCTTTTGGTTCTGCTTTACATTTAAGCAACCTTGGGCTTGAACCACTTGTGTGTGTGTGTGTGTGTGTGTGTGTGTGTGTGTGTGTGTGTAATATAACAAATGCAGATGCACAAAACAGAAAGCAGTTCTCTGCTGAGCCAACCTGTGTTCATTCACTCATATACTCATTCATTCATCATGGGAAAACATCTCGAGCATGTCTGAGGTGTTGTGCTCATTGCTGTGTGATTATGCTTTTTTTTTTTTTCAATGACACTTACTTTGTTAAGCCATGCTATTTGTGCAGTGGTTTCCTCTGCTCATCTCTGAACTCTTCAAGTGTTGGGAATGTACAAAGATGAATTATATGGATTTCCTGAGTCAGAAACCTGATATCCACTGTTCTTCCCGAGGTTCCATTAATGTCACAGGTAATTAATTACCATGATTTTTAAAACCTCTACTTATATCAAAGTATAAATTTTAGACAACCACACTTTTCCTTCATTGAGAGAACTTGCAATATGCCCTACAGGATTTCTGCCAATCCAGATTCCATTTGGACAAAATTGTGGAAATGCAGGTGGGGCTTCTGAACTAACTTTATGGAACACCCTGTTGATATTCTATCCACCATCATCATCTCTTAACTTAAATAATTGCTGTGTCCTAACTTCCTGTTTTTGATACTCACTGTCCTCCCAGTTACCCTGAAGGAAAGACTCCAGGTCATCTCTATGCTTCACTCTCCACTGCTTCCCATTGAGCCAATCCAAACCAAATACTTCCACATTATTGTCTATTTATGCCCGTTCTTTCCATCGTCACCTCTTTAGCTCATTGATTCATTAATTAGTTCATTCATATTTATTCATTCTGAAAATCTTTATGGAGTGTTTAGTGTGTGGTTTTTAGAGGTATCTTGTTACTGAAAATTTTTTTAAAATTTCTTTATTGGTTAAGTTATTACATATATTTCCTTATCCCCACATTACCCCCCCAACCCCCCACTCATGCCCTCACCCCCCTGTTGTCTGTGTCCATTGGTTAGGCCTATATGCTTGCATATAAATCCTTTGGTTGATATCCCCCCCTTACCCTCACACTCCCCTACCTTCCCTCTGAGGTTTGACGGTCTGATTGATGCTTCTTTGTCTCTGGATCTGATTTTGTTCATCAGTTTATGTTGTTCATTATATTCCATAAATGAGTGAGATCATGTGATATTTATCTTTCTCTGACTGGCTTATTTCACTTAGCATAACGCTCTCCAGTTCCATCCATGCTGTTGCAAATGGTAAGAACTCCTTTTTTATCGCAGCGTAGTATTCTATTGTGTAGATGTACCATTGTCACTGAAATTTAAAGATGATTAAGATGCCATTTTTATTTTTTAGGAGTTTATAGACTAGCCTGTAGAGGCAGGGCAGCTAAAGGTATCATAGGAATTCAATCAGGCAGCAACCTAACTTTCCAAATTTACCTTCCACTTTTCCTGGGTATGTAATATGTAGTACCCTGTGCTCCAGCCAAATTTTCCTTCTCTGATCCCTGAAAATATTTCAAGTGTTCTGCTCTTTAACTCTCCTGTCCCCCTTTTCTGCCTCTTTTTCTGTAAAAATCCACTTATACATCAGTGCCCACTTGTAATGCTACCTCCTGACTCTCCTGCCTACCTGATATGACTTTTCCTCCTTTCAATACACAGAACATTTTTTTGCACTTTTTTAATGTCATTAAGTCACCTCACATTATAATTATGTACATACTGGATTATAGATCTTTCAGGCTAAATGTGAATTTGCTCAAAAATATTGTTACAATTGAATTATGCACGTGACAAGAAAGACCTATTATATGGAAAGAAGGTTGAAGAGAGAGTGAGGGTGCTAGAGCCCATTATCTCACCAATTCGTGGTTAAGCCCCCCAAATCACTTAACCTCAAAGTCCCCATGTCTGCACCAACAAAATGGAAATATCAATTAATATTAATGTCTTATTCATCTTATAGCATGGTGACAAATAAAAGATTAAAATATAGATATAAAAATACTTGAAAAATACTGAGAGCCACAGAAATATGTTATTGATGACAGCACCAAAGAAATGAAGGGTTTCTATGGAAAGTTTTAAGATGTGTCCAATACAAAAAATACATATTTACTAGTTTTTAACTAAATCTATGTAATTCAAACTCTTTGAACATACAGGAGCTGTCAGAGAGATCCTAAAAGATTTTTCTGAATAAATTTTCATCTGAGAACATCTGCAACCAGTTCTTGGTTTCCACTCAGATGTAGGTATCAAGTTCTTTCTCAAAGTCCAGGTCATGTCTTGTTTTATTGAAATAACATAAATTATACCATGTTCTTGACTAGTGTCCCTTTCAACTGGGAATGCTCTATCATTAACAGAGTTATAAATCTTCTGAGATTTGTCATCAGTATGGCTATAACCAAATTTCCAGATTGCTCTACTACTTCTTTGTTTTATAATAGTGTTTTTGGAGATAAGAATCTTTGTTTTTGTTTTGAGTTAGCTTTTTCTAAACTAAACTAAACTAAACTAAACTAAACTAAACTAGTCAACATTTCCATAACACCTGAAGAAACCTCCCCTTTCATCTCAATTAACCATGATTACTTAGGTATAGTTAAGATGAAAACACTAATTGGGGATTAAGAAGCAAGGCACTGGCATGTATTGAGTAACCACCGTGGCTAAGGCACCATGCTAGGCAATTTGCATATATAACCACACATAATCCTCACAACCACCCCACTGAGTGGGTGCTATTGTCCCCATTTTATAGATGAGAACTCTAAGGGATTAAGAGGCTCTCCCCAGGGCAAGTCTTGATTCAAATCCTGGTTTGTCCTTTGACGATTCCACAGCCAGGATTCTTATTTTCTATGGTGCAATGCCTCCCAGGTTTTCTTTAATTACAGAGATATTTCTTCAAGGTCTATCTTACCTTCAGTCCACAGTGAACTTGCTGATGGTAACATAGAATTCTTTAACTTTTACAACTCCAATGACACTGGTACAGCCTCTTGGATACCAAAGACTCAATGAATTAATATTGAATAAAGTGTGTCAAGGAAAGCCTTTCATCCTTGTACACTTTGCCTCAGTTACATTAAGCATTTTGTCTGTATTGTTCTTTTCCTTGATCAATTTTTCTAGACTAATGGTTTATCTCTAAGTTTTTCTATAATCCTATATAATAAAAGGGTAGTATGCAAATAGATCGAACAGCTGAACCACCAGTCACTATGACACACACTGACCACCAGAGGGCAGATCAGATGCTCAATGCAGGAGCTGCCCCTGGTGGTCAGTGTGCTCCCACGGGGGAGCACCACTCAGCGAGAAGCCGAGTTCACAGCTGGTGAGTGCAGCAGTGGTGGCGGGAGCCTCTCCCACCTCCGCAGCAGCACTAAGGACCCCTCCGGGGGGATGTCTGCCTGCTGCCTGCAGGTAGCGGGCCTAAGCTGGCAGGTGGATATCCCCTGAGGGGTCCCAGACTGCGAGAGGGTGCAGGCCAGGTTGAGGGACCCCGCTGCCCCCCGTGCATGAATGTCTTGCACCCAGCTTCTAGTGAGTTATAATGAGTTAATTTATTTGTTGCTTCCTTAGCTCTGTAATCATGCATTGTTGATTGCCTGAGGCCATCAAAGATGTGCCCATCTTCATTTGATCTTTTCTTATATGCAGCAAAAGCACATTTAAAAACATTTAGGAGCCCTATATGGTTTGGCTCAGTGGATAGAGTTTTGGGCTGGGAACCAAAGGGTCCTGGATTCTATTCCAGTGAAGGGCACATACCTCGGTTGCAAGCTCCTCCCCAGCCAAAGAGGCAACCAATCGATGTGTTTTTCTCACATCAATGTTTCTCTCTGTCTTTCCCTCTTTTCTACTCTCTCTAAAATCAATGGAAAACTATCCTCAGGTGAGGATTAAAAAACAAACCAAAACATTTAGGAAACATTTTATAGGCACCTATTCTTTTAGTATGGGATTGCTCAACAGTGGCACCAGTTGACCTTTTGGGCTGGATAATTTTTTGTTATTGGGGGCTATCCTGTGCATGTAGGATGTTGTTCAGCAGTATACCTGGCCTCTACCCACTAGATGCCAGTAGCACCCTCAGTCTACATGATGATCAAAATGTCCCCATAATTGCCAGATGTCCCTGGGGAGCAAAATTACCCTTCTCCCCAGTGGAGAACCGCTTTAAAGTATGACAAATATAGTAACCAAGAGAGAATAAAGAACAAAGACTTATATGTCTACAGCAAAACCCAGACTTTCTATTTAAAAACACCTTTTAAAGAAGCTGGATATGTCAATGCTTAAGAATGAGTTCTGTTTGATTAAATTGGGAGCATGAAATTAGATCATTGTTCACCTTATCCTTAACTTTATATGATATTCATTGGGTTGCAAATTAGGTAAAATTTTAAAAATTTATTGTTATTGATTTCAGACAGGAAGGGAGATGGAGAGACAGAAACATCAATGATGAGAGAGAATCATGGATTGGCTACCTCCTACACACCACCTACTGGTGATTGAGCCCAAAACCCATGTACCCTACTGGAGATAGAGCCCACAACCTGGGCATGTGCCCTGATCCACGAGAATTGACCCAGTGACTTCTTGGTTGTTGGGTTGATGCTAAACTGTTGAGCTACACCCAGCAGGGCCAAATTAGGTAAATTTTTATTTCCCTTAAGCACTTATATTTGAATCACTTATTCTGTGATAAAAAAAGAAAACTTGGAATATTTTGGTTCTGCTTTTCCCCATAAGTTGTTTATTTCAATTTTATTAGTGAGAGTTGAGGATATGATTATTACTGACAGACATTCAGGGAAACCTAGGTCAAAGTGGCTGTAATTTTCCTAAGTTGATTTGCTTCTTCCTGAATTAATTTGATTTTTTTTTTCATTCAGTGTCTTACCTTACTTTTCAGTTTGAAGCCATTGTAAAATGTACTTTACCAAATTGAATGGTTAGTGACCCAAAGAGGAAATACCCTACCAAAGCTGAAATATAGAATGCAAAGGAATTAGGCATCCATGTTTTCACTGAGCTATCAAAGAAATCTACTTTTCATCATCATTTTGACAAAACCTTGATTTTCAGCTGAAGACTTCTTTTTGACTGTAAGGTTGATAATGAATGGGGGTTCAGAGCATTCGTCCTTTCCCTTTTTCACAGTGGTTGTTTTAAATGTTTACGTGCTCTGATTTTAGGTCATTCTCAATAATTAGGGGATTATTCAATTATACTTCACTTCTCATTCTTCAAGCATTCAAGATACTTTAAATACAATGACATGTCTGTAGGTGATATTTTAGACCCTATGCAGCACTATCTCACTTAGTCTTCTCAAAAAAAAATCCTGTAGGATAGATAAGTTTATTGCCATGTCAAAGAGTAAAAATAAAAAGAGACTTAGCAAGTACTAGTATAAATGATGGGCCCAAAGAATGACTATATATTTGTATGTATTTAATATGTATTGGCCTCCCATGGTGTGCCAGGCAAAAGTTTAGGCCAACGGTACTCAATAGAAATAGGATGTAAGCCACATAGGTAATTTAAAGTTTTCTAGTAGCCACATTAAAAAATAAAGAAACAAGTAAAATTAATTTAAATAATATTTTATTTAACCTTATATTTTGAAAATATTATCACTTCAACAAGCAATCAACATAAAAATTATTCATGAAATGCATTTTATTCTCTTCTTTCTATGAAGTCTTTGCAATCACCTTTCAATGATTACAGTGCATCCCAATTTAGAGGAGCCACCATTCAGGTGCTCAGTACAGCTCTGTGGGGCTTGTGGTTGCAGTTTTGGCCTGTACATCTCTAGCATCAAGGATGTGAAGGTATTCATGACAAGGTTTCTGGCAACATAAACTTTGCCTTCCAGTGCAAGAGTCAGATGCTAAACAATAATAAGTGACAGAGGTAAAGCCAGGTCTTCTGACCCAAGATCATAAGCACTTTATTTTTTTTGGGGGGGGCGGTACTTGATGTATTCATCAGATTTTCAGATTGTGAACATTAGAGCTGGAATTGTATAGTGAAAGCCATCTGCTGAGAAGGGGCAGTAAAGACCTAGAGTGAGTGGGAGTGGGTCGGGCTTTGTATTTGATGAGGAGGGTTATCAAGTCTGACACTTCAAGGAGGTGCTGACAGGAAACAGGAAAGGATGATTAAGAGGAGAGCATACTGCCAGAGACCACAAAAGGTGGGACGACCTGAGACTGAGGCCTGGAGACTGGGGTGTCGGGGCCAGAGAAGAGAGAGCCACCATAGATGGCATATTCTTGGAGAAGCTGGAAGCCAGCTGTGGTTTCCACCAATCTCCATCCCCTACCTGCCAAGCCACCAGCTCTCGGTGGACAACCTGTTGTTTATAATCTCCATTAATAACTGCTAACGGCGTGCCTTTGTTTTTGTTCAAAGCTTTTGAATGGGTTCTTTCATTACATCCAAAGGTTAAGATATTCATCAGATACCACTATCTAAGAACCAATAAGGACCTGGTATGTCTTTTTGTTTATGCCTTTTAAGATGCTCAGCCCTCCTTTATCATTTGTTTCTCTCAGCTTTTGTTTCTCAGTTGTCTTCCTTTCACTCAGAAGAGCCCCACATGCCAGGTCTCCTTTCCCTCTGACCACACACACTGTGCAGATCTCGACAGGTTTGGGTGCTTTAATTGCTATACACACTGCTCCCTGTAACACCCACCTCTTCTGGTCCCGTATCCCTGCTTTATCAGAGGGGGAGCAGAGGCCCCGCATACCCTGTTCCTTAGCATCCTCACCACAGCAGGGAGAGGTGGGACTCGGCAAACCTTGTGCAGTGAATTCTTCTGCTTGTACTTCTTTCCTCCTTACTCAGATGGTCCTCTCCCCACAGCCTCCATGTCTTGTTTGTTGGGGTGTGCCCCTCCAACTGAATTCCTTAACATGGGCATAGACTCATACTTGTCTAGTTTCTGGCAAAGTCTAGGCTGGCATAGCACAAAAATGCATGAATAGTTGGGCCATTCCAATGAAAACTAAGAAACTTCTAATAAAAGACTTGGATTGAATGTGAGAGAGAGGGGAGCAAGAGCCCCCCGCTAAGCCTCTCTCTTCTCTCCCGATACTGAGCATGCCGTTAGCTTTGAACTCTGAAATAGTCACACTGGAACATTCTAAGACATGCGTTTTTACAAAGCCTTGTGAAGCCCATGTCTTACCGTTTAGGTGGATATTGTCAACATCTATCAGAGCTTTTTGGGTACTCCTGGCACATACCAAATCACACATTATGGGCTGAGCTGTTGTGCCAGAGACTGGAGCTGGGCAGACAGCAAGCCACCGGTGCCACAGCTGATGGATCAGGCTGTGGTTCTTGTTTCCTTTAGTGGGAATAGCTGGTTTGGCTTCGCACAGGGTAGACTTACACAGCAGCTTCTCTTTCAGGCACACCTGTGTCCAATTAGGAGCAGGACTACTTCCAAGTCTCAGGAAGGTGCCAGCATTCCTGAAGGGTCTTCATGTTGGTCTTCAACTTGTTTACACTCTCAGCTACCAGCCTGCAGTATTTTCAAGGTTGCAGAGAAGAGCCATTGCATGGCATAGGTTTCTGGCTATGAGAAAGATCTCACCACTCCCAGGTAGACTGGATGTGAGTGTGTGTGTACTCTGGAAGGAGTCATCTGTGTTGGCTGGTCACCCAGGTTTCACCTCCATAGACCCCCTTTCTATTTCCATATGGAGTGCATGCTTGCAAAGGTTTGCCAAACAAACAAACAACCCCCCAAAACCCTTGCATTTATTAAGGAATTAAAAGAATCACAACACAATTCATACTAATTGTCCAAATTCAAACCATATAAAAGTTTAGAGTAGAAAGTGAAAAACTGTCTATTTGTTCCCATCTGCCCTCTTCCCCTTCCTGGCAGTAACTGCTGTTACCAGTTCAGATAACCTCTCCCCATTTCCTTTTCTATTAATGTACTTAGAAGGTACATCGAGAATATGCATATATATACATGTCTCTGTCCACATTTTCTGAACCTAGAAAGAGTGTAAGGTGCATGGTATCTATGTAATACATGTTTTTCTGTGACTTGCATGCTTTAGTCTATAACATGTCTTGAAATGGTGCTTGCCCTTTTTCTAGTTTCATAGAATTCTATTACATGGATAAACTATCACTTATTTAGTTATTCCATTATTATTGAGCATCCAGTTTCTTCTCCCACCTCTTGGTACCATAACCACAATGCTGCAATAAGCTGGTACATATACTGTTACTAGAGGCCCGATGCACAAAATTCGTGCACTCAGGGGGGTCCCTCAGCTCAGCCTGTGCCCTCTCACAGTCTGGGAGTCCTCAGGGATGTCCGACTGATGGAGCAGGCCTAAGCCATCAGTCGGACATCCTTAGCACTGCCACTGAGGCGGAAGAGGCTCCCACTACTGCAGCTGCGCTCACCAGCTATGAGCCTGGCTTCTGGTTGAGTGGCACTCCCCCTGTGGAAGCACATTGACCACTAGGGGGCAGCTCCTGCATTGAGCGTCTGCCCCCTGGTGGTCAGTGTGCATCACAGTGACTGGTCATTCTGCCATTTGGTTGATTTGCGTATTAGCCTTTTATTATATAAGATGACATTAGGTAATTCTTATATTTTTTGAAAATTTTTTTGTTAACCAAAGACATGTGCAACTCCCAATCAGTCTTCCCGATCAGGATGAGGTCATTAGTATTACTGCATCGAGCTGAAGTAATTCTAGCCAATAGCTTAGGAATGTGAGTATTTAGTGAGCCTGTTCTGTTTTATTTGGAAGACATAGTGGATATTTGTTAGACTCTTTGAAATGCTGAAAATAGTCTTCAGACCTCCTCCCTGCCCCATGCCACCCCAACACATTACTGCCTTTGAGAATCGGAAGATCTGATTGTGAGTATATTCTACACACATAGAACTCACGGGAAATAGAAAATTCAACTGGTTGTGTGTGTGTGTGTGTGTGTGTGTGTGTGTGTGTGTGTGTGTGTTTAAATATATCCTTATTGATTTTAGAGAGGAAGGGAGAGGGAGAGTTAGAAACATCAATGATGAGAGAGAATCATTGATTGGCTGCCTCCTGCACATCCCCTACTGGGAATCAAGCCTGCAACCTAGGCATGTGCCCTTGACCAGAATAAAGCCTGGGACCCTTCAATCTGCAGGCTGACGCTCTATCCACTGAGCAAAACCAGCTAGGGCTGGTTGTGGTTTTGATTTGCAAAATTAAAACTGAAAAGCATCAACAGTTTGACTGACTTTCTTAATATCTAATTTACTTGACTGAATTGACTTATTTAATGAGCTTAATCTGTCTTTTGGGGGTACTTTATAAAGACTGAATATATGGATTTAACCACATATACCAAATATACTTCTGACTTTATTAATCATTAATTTCATGTAGTTAAGCATGATAGATAACCCAGTAATTTTTATCTTTGAGAATTTTATGGAAGTTCTTTGTAAATTACATTCTAATTTTATTGGAAACTCTTAATGATTCTGATATAGTAGAACTAACTCTATAATTTGAGTATTGTAGAGAGACCTGGGTTTAAATTCAGTTTATACTGAGATTAGTTGTATGGTCTTGGGAAAGTCACTTAGATTCTTCACATGTAAAGAGTGAGTAGTAAGGAGACCGCAAGGGTGTGAGGATTAAATCAGATAATGTCTTTATAAGCACTTGGTTTATTGCTTGACACGTTAGAGATTTGATATTACTAATAAGCTCTTATTATCATTGGACCATGTGTTTATATTTTTAGAAAAGATATGACCAAACTCAGTAGATGCCTCAATTGGGTTAATAAGAAGTCTTCCTATGAGAGTGTAAAACTCTCTTCACCGTGTCCCAGAGAGAAGAAAGTGGTTATTATTGTAGTCACTTTAGCCATTAGAACACAGATGCTGTGAGATTAAGCAAACACCCATGGCAATGCAGAATGTCAGGTGGGGAACCGGAACTGCCTTTCCAGGAGCCTGATCCCAATCCTTGGCCAGTAGGCACATTGTTTCTTTACAGAATGGTGCCCTTTTGGAATCCTCTATAAAATATTGGAGTTGGGAGACAAAATTGATGGCCATGTGATGGCTGGAGGCAATCATTATATATAGTACTCTCAAGTGGACATGATTTGATCACAGCACATCTGAATTTTGAAATACCAAACCAGCACTCTCCTGTTTGGCTTGACTGCACATGGGGTATTTTTAGAACCAGAAAAAATATGTCACCTTTCCTTGTAGGAGAGATTGTATCTTAAGAAAAGTCTATAATTATTACTTTAAACTTAAGGCAGGAAATATTTTCAAAACTAGTCAGTAAACAGAACATTGTCATCAATTTGTTGTTGTGTTTGTATAATTTCAAGAAATATTGGTCATATATTACTTAAAATTTTAAGGATTTTGGCACCACCCATTACAGAATGGATTAATTTCATGGTTTCTATTTGCATTTGCACAAATTAAAATTTAAGACCTCACTTAATTTTTTTTGAACCACTTACTTTAATTAGTTCTATAAGCAGAGCCAGTCAGACAGCAAATTTCACAAACAGTCCAATGTCTTCTATATGTTGTTGTTATCATATAGTTGAGTCCTTTTATGTTGTACATACTGGTGTGATAGGACTGACATCTGAATTATAAATTAACCTGCTTTATCAGTTTCCCTCAGTGACAAGTTCTATACATATAACTCTGCAAAATAATGACAAATCTTTCTCTGTAGGATCTTCTTTTCTATTGAAGAGCAAAAGCATAAACTTCTTATGGACAATGGTAGATTTCCCTTCCAAACATGTAATGATGCTTATCTTTAATTTTTTTTAAAGGAAAGCCAATTCTTGGTCAGAATATTTTAATCTCATATTTTAAGAACCTTTAAATAAGTTGTTGATTTCACAAAGCTTCCCAACAGCTAAATAGTGGACCCAAAAAGTCAACTTCAGTGGCTTCAATTTATAGTCAGGACAACAAAGTTTGGGAAGCTGTATGAAATTAACCTAGTCATCTGTAACCCCAGGTCTCCTGTCTCTAAGACCAGTAATCTTCTCAATGTCCTTTCTATTTCCCCTCATAGTGGCATTTCACAGTTGCAGATATGTGTTCTTTGGTGATTCTTAAGGAAAAATAATTAGCAAACTATGTTTTGTTTAGATATTTTCCCTGCCTCACTTTCTCTATATGACTTCTATTTTGTTGACATATGTATTAAAATATTCTTTAGAAAGTATAATTGATTTAAGAAACTAGATTTCCATTCATTCAACAAAGTTTGATTGTGCACCCAGAATATGTATGGATCTGTGGTAGGCAATAGCAAGAAAAGGAAAAATGAGCCTGTCTCCTTATTGGAACTCCAAACTAGCAGAAAAGAATAATCGATGATAAAGTTATTTTATAAACATGGTCACTTTTGACCCTCTCAATGTATTGAAAATCCACTATGGTTACTAAATGATTTGTAATAGTATTACTTAACCAATTAATTAGTCACTTTGCTACCTGTTGGGAGAAAGAGAGTAGAAATTGTTAGAGAGGTTGATTGATAAATGAGTCTTTCCTTCATTCATTTTTTCAGGAGTCAGCAATAACACACGTGTGCTATGTTCCAGGCGCTGTGCTAGGAGCTGGGTAAACAACTGTGGTCAAAAAGATATTAGACTGCTCTCAGGAACTCCAGGCTGGTGGGAAAGCAAATAGTTCTACAAATGAGTACATGATTATAAGTTATGTTAAATGCTATGAAGGGAAAGAATAAAATGCCACAAAAGAGAATTATAAGGAGACTTGATTTAGATTGGGGAGATAGGCTTCTCCAAGAAGTAAACTTTCAGCTGAGACCTAAAGGAAGTGCAGTGGTCAGGCAAGGAGGAGGAGGAACCACATGTGAACTGGAAAGAGGACATTGCACTGGAGGTACTGACAGACATCACGGGCATCACGGGGTGGGAGCTTGTGGGTGTGGGAGACCTGGGCAAAGCTGAGGCTGGAAGGTGACAACACAGACTTCTAGTGCGTTCCCAGCAACACAGAGCCAGATCTCATGCCTTCGTGTTGTATGCCCAGCTGTACATCTCAGGAAAAGGGGTTAAGGAGTTAAGATGTATGAGTGCTGACTCTGGTTGTTGGTTTCTTGTGTGATCATTTTCATGCCAATGTCTACTTGTTGCCCTGGGTGTTCTCCAAGTCTGCAGTTCGGCCTTATGGAATTTGCTCTGCTAATGACCTGTTTCTGTACTTAACCAGACCATATCTAGTGAGTCCTGAGATGGGACAACTCTAAAGCTCTATCTTGTGCTAAGTCAGACATCTGAAAGCAGTAGTGGGCTTCTGCTCTAAAATGAGATTTAGGAAAATCTTCTTCTTAGTCTTGACAAGGATGATTATAGTAGAGCAAATTGCTCATCAGTGAGAGTATGAAGACAAGTAATAAATTGCTCCTTGGGATCTTTCTCTCCTGCTTTTCTCCCCTTTCTCTCCTCTCTCACTTCCTTCTTTCTTCTCCCTTATTTTTCCCCTTCTTTTAGAAAACATGCACAGAGAAGATCATAAAATGTAAATGTTCTGCGTAATAATTATAAAATAATTTTCATGCAATCAATACCCAGGATGCAAATAGACTGTTGCTAGCACTCCAAAGCCCTCAGCATGCTTCTTTCTTAAGAAATATCCCTCTTGCCCTAACCGGTTTGGCTCAGTGGATAGAGCATTGGCCTGCGGACTGAAAGGTCCCAGGTTCGATTCCGGTCAAGGGCATGTACCTTGGTTGCGGGCACATCCCCAGTTTGGGGTGTGCAGGAGGCAGCTGATCGATGTTTCTAACTCTCTATCCCTCTCCCTTCCTCTCTGTAAAAAATCAATAAAATATTTTTTAAAAAGAAAGAAAAAAGAAATCTCCCTCTCTGGTAGCCACTATCCTATTTTCATATCCTATTATGGGATTATGCTACCACATATCTATTACAGCACTCATTTCCTTTATAGTTTTATTACTGAATTATGCATGCTTAAAAATACAAATAAAGCCACACAGAATGTATTCTGTTCAATCTGTCTTATTTTGATCAATCATATATCAATTTTTTTATTTAGAAGGAAACAATGAAAAAATTTAAATTACAAAAATAAAATAGTACAAAGAACATCCATTTATCTTTTATCTAAATTTACCTCAGTTGCTTTATTATTTGTGTGTGCTCTCTTATCCCATATATGCATACTTTTTCTGAAACACTTGAGAGTAAGTTATATACATCCTGGCACTTTAATCCATAAATACTTAGGGCGTGTTTTTCTTAAGAGTAAAGATATCTCTTATGTAACCACAGTGCAGTGATCAACTTTATAAATTTACACTGATACAATACAATGTGTTGTCCATACCCATCCATATGTGTTAGCTGAGCTAATAACTGTTTATAGCATTTTCCCCTTCCAGTAAAGGTTCCCTCTGGCACAGGATCTAGCCTGTTTTTGTACTTAGTTGTCATGTCTCTTTGGCGTCCTTTAATCTGGAATATTTCCTCACCTTTTCTTCTTTTTTATCTGATAATTTATTTTTGTAATATGTACACCCCACCCCCTTTTAAATAGATTGTTCTTCATTCCATGTTTGTTTGATTCAACACTATTTCTTAAAATTCATCCATGTTATATTTTTTTGTAGTTTTTCCCATTTTTGTTGCTAAATCATGTGTGTGACATTTTAAACATATGGATGCAAATACGACAGTTAATAATTATGTTAGTGTGTGCTTATAACTTTCTTGAAAGAGGGAAATTAACTGAGCTATTATGATATAGGGTTATCAGTTTTTGAGAAAAAGCTAGTCAGTGGGTCTTCAGAGTTACACCAAAATTTACCTGGTGGAAGCTACCTGAGGCTGAAATGATGACTTGGGAGAAATAAGTAGTTTCTGAAGAATCAGGATTGCAAACCAAAACCCACAAAATGATAGTAATCACAGTCCTAAGGCTTCAGCTTTAAATATCTGTTCTGAAAAGAAGAAAAATTATTAGTCACTGAATCCATTGAACTAGGATCAGGGGGTATTAGGATGTATCGTTAATTGGAAAATGACTAGTGATGGATAAACCTCAGAAACTCTAATATTCAGGATGCTTATGTGAGATTCTAAAAAATACTTTTAATCAAATGGACTCAAATCCTTTTGGTTAAACCCTTTTCCTCAATTACTAGTTTACTTTCTACTCAAACCAGGCAGAATTCATATGTTATTTGCCTCGCCTCCATCAAGATATTCTTTCTCATGTCTATGAGTGATCGTCTTTGTTGATATTTCACTTTGAAGTTGGTACAGGGTTGCAGTACATGACGACTTTTACGATAATAACCCTGCATTTGAGCCAAAAGAATTCCAAGAGCTAAGTTTGTTCCAGGAAGTGGTTTTAACCACCATTCTTCCATGTTCAAATTCTGTTCCTATCTGTGACTTGTTTTTAAAAAGGTAGGTGTTTGAACATTTAATATGCATATTTCCAACTTGTCTGGAACCCTACCTTTCTTTGTCATTCTTTTCAATTGATTTAGATATTGGGAACATAGACAATATTTCCCTCTTCCTAGACAGGATGTGTCTCATTAAGAAATTGATCACTGAGGGTTGAAAACAATGTTTGGCACTATGCTAGGTAACTGGTCTGATCCTTCTAACAAAGGTGTTTACTCTATTGAGGGATAAACTGAAGGCTGGAAATTATTATAGCATTTTGATTATAAATACAATGTATTTTCACTTAATGATGTTAGAATTTGGATTACCTTTACAGTCTAAATTGCTGGAAAGAAATACTATATGTAGCTTTTTGCAGTGAAGTGGAGAGGGAACTGAAAAAAAAAATTCTTTGAAGATAGCAGACATGCAAGGAAAAGCATTTTCATGCCCATAGTTCACATTGAGAATAGTACGATGTAGGCTCTAACAATGCAGCTATACAAAGGTATCCAATTTCAAGGAAGTAAATTTGGGGGCATTAAGAAATCTAGTGAATAAGGTGCAATAAGGAGAAGTATAAAATTCACGAGCATGAAAGCAGCTGAAGAATCTTTTAAGACATGATAATTAAAGCTCAGAGAACAGCAGTTCCTCGGAAAAAAGAAGAATGTGGGACTTAACAAAAATAGCATGTGCACAACACACTGGAGATCTGAGAGAGAGAGAAGCAAATCATTACAGAGTGATTGTCCTGTTTTCTAATGGAAATGATAGGGGAACTGCAGAGGGCTGAATGGAAAATAAATACAGAGAATTAACTGAAACCTTTGCTAAAAAATAAACAGAAACTATCAAAATTGGTTAATTTGGGTCCTTGGTAATGAGAAAGCAATTTTTATTCAGAATAAACAAGAAATTAAATAAACAAAACCAAAAAAAGCTATGCTTGAAAGAATATAAGCCTAAAATAGCTGAAATAATTGATATTAAACTATCAGTTTAGCTCCTTACAGGAGAAAGTGCATGGACAGCTGGGAATAATTAAATTGTAGTTTAATAAGTAAATTATGAGCTTTCTAGATTTGGTTAGATGGGTGATTCAAGTGCATAAGGCTGTGAATTGAAGGATTTGGTGACAAGTTCAAAAAAGATGATTTTGGTCTAGAGAAACAAATGTTTTGGTCTAAAAGAAATCTAGGTGTAGGATCAGCATGGAGAAACCCATTTTAAAGGCAGCAGGAAATGGGGGCATTTCCCTTGTGATTGAACAAAATAAATAGTGGCTCATGCGAATATACAGATAAAGAGGGAGAAAGGACAATGGAATGTCAGACCCTTTTTTTCTTTATGATGAACTTAATCCTACTTAACATTTGCTGTGTTCTTACTCAGTGGTCGGCAAACTGCGGCTTGGCAAATCGCAGCTCTTGAACCACGGGTGGCTCTTTGGCCCCTTGAATGTGGCTCTTTCATAAAATACTGGCCCTTCCACAAAATACTGACTTCTGCGCACGGGCCATGAAGTTTCAATTGCACTGTACATGCGCACCCGCATGTGGTATTTTGTGGAAGAGCCACACTCAAGGGGCCAAAGAGCCGCATGTGGCTCTCGAGCTGCGGTTTGCCGACCACGGCTCTGGTTAAATGCTACCCATCTCTCTAATGCTGGCCCTCAGAGTTATAGCCAACTGTGGGCAAAACAGGCTTTGGTGGCCAGAGAAATCAGGTTTAGGCAGTTGGAAATCAGACCAGAATGCATTGAAGCAGAAAGGGAATGGTGATACAGGGGTCCAATAGCAACACTACAGTTTGTGATAGGGTTAATGGGACAAAAATGGTAACAATAATACTTAACATTTATTGAGGATTGGTTTAAGCTCTTTACCCAAAGTATCTTATTTAAACACTAGTAGCCCGGTGCACGAAATTCGTGCACTGGGGTTGGGGGCGGGGGAAGGGGCCCCTCAGTCTGGCCTTCACCCTCTCCAATCTGAGACCCCTCAGGGAATGTCCAACTACCTGTTTGTGCCCACACTTTTAACAGATAACAGCTCCATTGTTGTTTCTTTCTTATGCTTAAAACCATTGGAATTAGTAGATATTCAAAGTGTGTATACATTTTGGGGGGACACCCTGTATATCTCTAGTCAGTGGTGAAAGAAACCAACAGCAGATTTGGAACCCCCAGACAGGGAACCTCGCTCACTCCCCACATGTCTCCCCACTTCACTTTCCACCTTCGTGGGCAGCAGGAGAATCAATGTTTTCTCTCATTAATTCAGAAAAGCACGTCCTGTCACCCGCTGCCTGGCAGGAGTGCGCTAGGCCCCAAGCAAGCAAGGCTCAGTCAGGGCAGACTTCGCTCATGGGTGCTGGCACCCAAAGTGCACATTCCTTCTCTACAGTCGCCCCGACTATCCCACTGTTTCACTGAGAGGACGAAATTCCTCTCCGCCTCTGGGTTCTTGATCTTGAACACTGACCAAAGGCACCTCAGCGAGGGCTGCCCGCGCCCACCAGGTGTGTCTGCCTGCACCTGCTCCTGCCTCAGCACCTGCATTAACCCCCCAGAGGTGATCTCGTAGCTGCACTGGCCTCCGTGGGAACAGGGCATCACCACTCCGCCCTCTCACTGTCATCTCACAGGCGCCCACTCTCAGCACCCAGAACACCCAGACACTCTCCAAAGGATGTGAGCGCATCAGAGGGGATGTGTGCACATCCTGTGGGGGTGTTAGGCATGCTGGGTTGATGGAAGTGCAGTGGAGAGGCGGGGGGAACTTGTGCACGCCTTGGTTTGCAACTGTTGCAGGCACGGGAGGGTGACAGTGTGCTGGGGGTTGTTCGCATGCCAGGGGGTATGTGCACACTGGAGGCCTCTGGCTTTGCAGATCCGCAAACCCCCGTGGTGCGGCCAGGAGGACGTCAGTCTGGCCTGCCACGGTGGCTGTCCCTGCGATCCTGCACCTTCTGGGCCAGGAGGCGGATCTTGCGCAGCCACTCTTGGGCGCTGATGGCCTGCAGGCACTACTTCAGCTCAGCCTGCATGCTCCACTTAGTGCGCTCACAGCTGTCACCACCACCATGTGGGGAGTACAGGCCGCCCTCCGCTGGCCTGCCTCCCCTGTCCAGAGGCTCTCTGCACTGCTCACCTGCCCAAAGTGACTGGGGCTGGGCGGAAGCCAGGCGTCCTGCCCTGCCCAACCCCGGCCCATCCGCCCCTGTGTGAGCTGCCGCCCTGCCCGGCAGGGTCACGGATCCGGGTCCCAGGACCGCGCACAGTCTCAAGCACTGCCCCCTGCCCGGCAGGGTCACAGATCCGTGTCTTGGTCCCATGGACAGCCTCAAGCGCTGCCCCCTGACCACCAGGACATGGATCCGGGTCCCAGACCACCGACAGCCTCAAGCGCTCCCCGCCGCCCACCAGGTCACAGGTCCAGGTCCGGACCGCGGACAGCCTCAAGCACTGCCCCCCCGCTCGCCAGGTCACGGATCCGGGTCCCAGACCACGGACAGCCTTTCCCACTGCCGCCTGCCTTCAGTATGCAAATTAGCCGCCATCTTGTTGCTTCAGGGTGGGGGTCCCCACTGGGGTGCCTGGCCAGCCTGGATGAGGGGATGATGGCTGTTTGCAGCTGGTCACAACCCCTTCAGGGTGGGGGTCCCCACTGGGGTGCCAGGCCAGTCTAGGTGAGGGGATGATGGCTGTTTTCAGGCTGGCGGGCAACTGAGGCTCCCAACCTCTCCTTTTTTTTCTTTTTTATTCTGGGATTTATTTACCTTCTATGGCTGTCACTGGAGCTGAGAGCCGGTTTTAGTTCTGAGGCTCGGCTCCAGCTATGAGACCTCTGCTGCTGAAAGCAGGGATCTGGGTTTGTTTGGGTTCTATAATTGTAACACTGTTGCAATCCTGCTGGCTGAAGCCCGGCTGGCTGAAAGCAGGTTTCTGGGGAATGTTTACCTTCTATATTTGCAACAATGTTTCTTAGAGTTGCAGCTCAGAGGCCGACAGCAGCAGGCGGGGAACCTTGGCTTCCTCCGTCACTGGAGCAAGCAAGCCTCCTGTTTGCTTCAGTGCCTGGCTGCCGGCCGCCATCTTGGTTGGCAGTTAATTTGCATATCTCCCTGATTAGCCAATGGGAAGCGTTCGGGGCCATGGTCAATTTGCATCTTTCTCTTTTATTAGATAGGATATAACAAACCCATTTTCCCACTTTACAGATGAGACAGCTGAGGCTAAGAGGGGCTTGGTAACTAGCCCCAATCCCATAATCAGCAAGTACCACACTCAGAATCCTAACTTAGTTTTGCTTGGCTCAATAGCACCTGCTCCTTCCCCTGAAAAGAAGATGTGGATGTGTGATTTCAAGAATTGGAAGCATTCACCCACCCCAACTTTGGTTCTGTTCTTACTCCAGCTGTAACAGTGAGGACATGGATGAAATGACAAATGGAGAGAGATGGCATTTTCCAGAAAATTGATTTTTTTTAACATCATGATTCTCAAGAGTTTGAGGGTACAGTAAGATACGATGCAAAAACATATTGTGTGTGAGTGTTTATGTCCGAGTTGTGTGCACCGCCTCATTCCTGAGATAAGGTAAAGGAAAACCAGGTGTGATTATGGTTGGGAGATAAGTCAGGTAAATATAGTGTGTACCACAACCAGCAAACACCTATAGGATACATGCTGGGAACTTTCATTGGCTTTAGGCATAGATAGGTACCCATGAAAGGTTCAGTGGTCAGAAATGATACTCCTATAATGTGAAGGCCAGTGAGCCAAGGCTTCACCTTCCCAAGTGTAAGATCTAACCTGCCTCTGGTCTCTTCTAAAAGTCCACAGGCTAAAGCTATCTAAATACATATAATTGTACAGAGAGAGAGGGGAGGGGAGAAGAGAGAGAGAGAGAGAGAGAGAGAGAGAGAGAGAGAGAGAGAGAGAGTAGATGGATAGATGGATGAATCTATGAATGGTTGGATAGACAGAGATGGAGATAGATATCCTATATAATAAAAAGCTAATATGCAAATTGTCCCCATGGGCAGGAGTTCTACTGACCAGGAGTTAGACATACGCTGACCACCAGGGGGCAGTGCAGGACATGGTGGGCATCTGCGATGCAGCACTGGCAGCGGGTGACAGTGGAGGTGCTGCCGGCTCCAATGGGTCCTGATGGGAATGGGACTGCGGTGGGATGGTGGAGCAGGTGAGCGGGTGGCACCAGGCCAAGGCGGGTGTGAGCGGGGGCCCAGATCACCCTGCTGGTTGCCCCACAGACCAGCTCTGATCGCTGGCCAGGCCTAGGAACCCTACCCGTGCATGAATTTCATGCACTGGGCCTCTAGTATAAGTAAATATTTCTAGACAGAGGTGAAACACTCATTACACAGGTCTCTTCCTTTTGTTAAGAGAATCCAGCAACTGAGGAAGTAGTCATCATTCAGGAGATTGAAATTACAGTGTCTTGAAAAAAATAAAAAGGTTTTATTGGAAAATGGGGCTTTTTTTTAAAAAATATATTTTATTGATTTTTTTTTACAGAGAGGAAGGGAGAGAGATAGATAGTTAGAAACATCGATGGGAGAGAAACATCGATCAGCTGCCTCCTGCACACCTCCCACTGGGGATGTGCCCACAACCCAGGTACATGCCCTTGACCGGAATCGAACCTGGGACCTTTCAGTCCACAGGCCTACGCTCTATCCACTGAGCCAAACCGGTTTCGGCGGAAAATGGGGCTTTAGTAAGGACATCCCTGTGTACTGTCAGAAGCCTGGAAGGCTGGGAGGGTCTTCAGAGATCATTAAGCCCGTTTCTTTTATTGTCCAGATGAGGCTGGGTGTTAGTGGCTTGTCTGAGGTCTCACTGACAGGTAAAAGCAAGATTGAGACTAGAGCCAGGACTCCAGACTTCCAGAATCATGTGTTTGATCCTACCACGCTGCATCTGCATTCTAATTTGACTTCTCGGTGTCCTCCTGTAGACCCAGACTAGAGGCTGTGGACGTGATTATGATTTCTCTTGGCATTATTTCCTAGTATGTGAAGTATGCTAACAGTGCATTTGAAATAAGCTGGCCACTGGGATTTATTGACAATGTGCACCCAAAATAGACTTGTGCAGTGAAATCAATGTGGTGCAAAAACCTCAGTCCTCTTAGGAATGTTTCTCTGTAAACTCATTGGAAGACAATCTTTAAAAAATTTTTTTATTCAG
Source organism: Myotis yumanensis (assembly GCF_028538775.1). Classification (NCBI taxonomy): domain Eukaryota; kingdom Metazoa; phylum Chordata; class Mammalia; order Chiroptera; family Vespertilionidae; genus Myotis; species Myotis yumanensis. Next base: position 24,459,344 of record NW_027223759.1, on the reverse strand, counting down.
TCATCACCATTTCAGTTCAGTGAATTCTTTATCTATTAGTGTTTTTGCAGAGCATAAATTAAAATGCATGTAACGATAGTTATTATTTTCCCACACCACTGAATGGGAAGTTAACAGAGTCTAGGGCTGAAAATAATGATGTAATACAAATAAACCTACTCCTCCCCCCCAAGAAAATGGATATACCAACCACGTAAAGTATTATATTTTGGAACTTATTAAATTCATCCATAAACCTGTGAGTCTGGTAGGGAAAAAAAAGGACTCTTCCATAACAAAAAACAAACAAACAAAAAAACAAAAGCACAAAAACACAACACCACCCACTTAGAAGAGGGTTGTGGGGTAAGGGAAACGGGATGAGGAGGAAAGGAATGAAAGTGAATAACCAGTTAGGACAAGGGAAATAATCCACGTTTGTAGAAGAAGCTTTGAAATGCATATGGAATGGAGCTTCTCTGGTCTGTCTACCATTAGCCTCTATATCAGAGGCTAGGATTTCAAAATGATTTATGCTAGCGAGTAATTGCATCTAGTGACAGGCCCTCCTTATGGTTCTGTGTCTCTGGCAAGGGTATGCCTCTGATGGCTGGTAGATGACTCACTACTTCTGTGCTGTCAAGCTCCAAGTCATGGAGAAACCTTTTCGTTCCACCATGACTGTGAGGCTTAGCGAGTGATTGCTGATATGTATGGTCTTTGTGGCCTATGAAGAGTTGATCACAATGAGAATGAACCTTAAAAAGGACCATTAGAAACACAACTTGTATAAAGTATAGTTTTCCATTTGGCAAGCTTCAATGCAAAGGAAAACAGTAGCTTAGGTGGAAGGACCCTATAACCCTCTTACCTATCCTTCTAGAAAGGATAGGTAATTTTATGCAAATGCAAGTGAACACATACAACTGTATCTGTACATATACTTAAATTCTAGACTAGTTCTTTGTTTACACAAATGAAATTATAGGATATGTATTTCTTGTGCCTTGATCTGAGGAGATTCTTCTAAAACAACATATAAATCTAATTAATTCTGTAACAGCTGTTCAGTATTCTACTGTATGGAGGTATCATAAATTTCTTGGTGCAAATTAATATTGTTTCTATTTTTTTGTATACACAACTGTTTATTAAGCAGACTGTATCCATTGGATTTGTTGGGTCAAATGCATGCATTTTTAACAATTTTGTAAGTATTGCCAAACTGCCTTCCAAAAACGTTGTGATATTTTATATGCTCACCAACAATTGACGAGAAAGCCTGTTTTTACAACACCATCAGACATAGTAAATTTTAATTAAACTTTAAAATAGTTTATAATTGAGAAAATAAAAGAATTCCATTGTTATGATTTGCATATATTTAATTATGTGTGAAATTATGCATCTTTTCATATCCTATTAGCTATTTGTATTTCATTTTCTGTGAACTACCCACTGATAGCATTTGCTAGTTTTTTCTATTGAATGCTCATACCTTTTTTATTGATTTTTAAAAGCCCCAAGTACATTACAGCGATCTTATCTTTTTCTGTTTTTCCTTGTCTTTTTGCTCTATTTATCTATGTATCTATCTAATGCAGCGGTTCTCAACCTGTGGGTCGCGACCCCTTTGGCGGTCGAATGACCCTTTCACAGGGGTTGCCTAAGACCATCCTGCATATCAGATATTTACATTACAATTCATAACAGGAGCAAAATTACAGTTATGAAATAGCAACGAAAATAATTTTATGGTTGGGGGTCACAACATGAGGAACTATATTTAAAGGGCCAGAAGGTTGAGAACCACTGATCTAATGTTTATCTTCCTTTCTATCTACCTACATATGTATATATATTTCTATAGATGTTTTAATCTTTTTTCTTTATGTCTTCTAGATTGTGTGAAATGCTAGGAAGCTTTTAGGATTAGGGAATTTTAAAATGATTTTAAATGCAGTTCAATCCTGTTTCATTCCAGGTGAGCAGAGGGTAATGTTCCAAGAAATATGAGTTGCACTCAATGCTTGCTACACATTTGAATCATCAAGAGAAACATTTATAAAATACAGATGCCTGGGCCCTACACTCATTGATTCCCCCTTTTACTTGGTTTGGACTGAGCCCTGAACAGGAGCAGCATTTATAAAATCTGCCCCCACACGCTGGTGATTTATAGCTGGGATAGAAACTTGTTAGTGTTACAGAACTGACAATTCTGAAATTCTGTGCATTTTCCATCTACACATTGTGATTCTTGCTGGTGTAGACAACAGACATGCTTTGTTAAACTTTGTACTATACAGTCTCCCATTAATCTGACTTTATTTTCACTGATTTTTCTTTAAAATCTTACCTATTTAGAAAAGTAAAGAGAATAGTAATTTATAAAAACATCTGTTGTCACCACCCAGCATTAATACTTGTTAACATTTAATCACATTTGCTGAGTCTTTTTTTATTATTAATAACTTTAATGAAATTCTTCAGACAAAGTTGAAGTATGCCCTTTGGAGCTCTCATTTTATTTCCAGGCTTTCCTCTGTTCTGATGAAGGTCAAAAAACAGACAAAGAGGTGTCTGCCTGCCTTTTTTCCTTCCCATCCTAAGAATCCAGAGGACACAGCTATTTGCAATAAAGAAAATGCTCCCTGAGTTATCAGAGCTTTGAGGGCCTCTCAAAAAAGAATGACTCTGATGTGTTCTGGGGTGCACCAGCTGAGTCAGGGTAGGAAATACTCCTTCACATTCTGGGAGGAGAAAACTGGCTTAGTGAGAAGTTTCGGGAGGTCAGTTTTCAGACTCACAGAAGGACTTGGGAATCACAGACCGCAGACATGTAGTTAGGAATGCAAAAATCCAATAGCTGAAGATATGCAAAGCTATTATTTTTCTTGGCTCAGACTGATACATTTTTTTTTCTTTTCCCCATAAATCAGGGTTTTAAAATGTTGTTGCTACCGCTTATTTCTCTTGGCATGTTCGATGACTGAGTTTCTTTGTTCCCACTGCCTTTTCTGTAGGACCCTCTTGAGTGCCTTCGCTTGAGTAAATAATCTAGCTTTTCTGTGGCTGTGTAGCAGCATAGCACTCCTCCGGTAATTTGTTCCCTCTGGCTATGGGGCTTAGTTGACCACATTCTCAGTGTGTATGTTTGCCTTCTTTAGCTTCTGAAGTTAAGGGTGTTTTGTTTTATTGTTCTTTCGTGGACAATTGTCTTTTCCCTGTCTGCTCTTCAGTGAGCACCTTGACCTAAACTTCTGTTCTGATTTCACACTCTGTCCATTTATAGTCAGACAGTGCTCAGCCAGATAAAGTGATTCCCCTGCTACCCTGGGTGTGGGGTATGTTTCTGCTGAATGGCATTGTGTTCTTATTTTTTGTTGTTGTTAAAATAAAAAAGACAGGTGAAGACCCTCAATCCTTAACACATTTCAGTTGTCTCTCTAGTTTTCATTCAATTCTAACCTCTCTCTCTCTCTCTCTCTCTCTCTCTCTCTCTCATCTTTTATCATTATGTTCCATACCACCCCAAATGAACTTGGGCTAAAGCTAATTTATTTCCTTTTCTAAGTTTATCTGCTCAGCACTTGCTGCATATTCCATAGTTGTCAAATCATTTTTTCTTTTTGCCAAGAAAGAACAAACCTGGAAGATCCACAGAACTCCCACAAGCAGATACATGTGTTTTACAGGCTAATGTCCAGTACACCAAACATGAAGAAGAAGAAGGAGACCATGGGTGTGTAAATAGCTTGAAATGCCACATCCAGTCATTTAAAAAACTGTAATATTGAAAAGACAGTGACTGCCTCCTTTCTGTTCAGAAGCGATTTGCTTTCTTTTTAAAGCCTTCTGAATTTTAAAGTGAGAGTTTGTTTCTCTGTTCTATAGTTTGAAGATAGTGGCCCAGTAAACATGAGGAAGAAAACATGATTTGCTGCATTATGGTTGGGCTGCATTTACTTCCCGGGGTGCAGGGAGATGCAGGGAGGCGCAGAGAGGCTGAGAGCACCACTCACCCAGGCAGCTCCTCTTCCTCTCTGCACCTGGAGACACTGATGATATAAGGCTGTGAATCATTAGGCCGCCCCATACATCTCTGGTTTGCCTCTCAGAAACACATTACAGCTGCTAATTGGGTTTATACTTTTTTAGACTTAGCTGCATCATCTGCTGTGGGAGAGGAACTTGATGGATGAGGGTGGTGGATTAAGCCCATATTTGCTTTATGTTGTTCAATCTTATTTTGAATTCCAACTTTTAAAATGGCTTACAAATGGCTTAAAGTCATTAATGCTGTTTTCCTTTTAAAAAGTTCCATTGCATACTAATGAGCATTTTAATGCTAACAGAAGCTGCATGGCCATGCGAGCCAAAGTTTGCCATATGCTTAACTCCTGTTTCACACAAAGACTAAGTATACAGAATGCAGAGTTGCCACAAATATCCAAGTGCAGAATTAAGTCCCATATACAAGTATGTGAGTGAAGAATTTGGCTCATGTATATACCCTTGGAAAAATTTTTCCCAGAGTTTTCTTTTCTCTAAGGTATTGAATGGGCCAATACTTGTCCTCATGTTTCAAACATTTCAGCCCCCCTGAAGCGTTTTGATTGCCTGTTGCATTGACTAGAATTGCACAATTCTATGTTCCAAATGGTATCTTTTTCACTGGCTTCATATAATTCCAGAATAAGTCCTCAGCTCCCTACACCATGTCCTTATGTGTATGGCTTCTATTTTTACTTTGCTTTTTCCTCTGTTTTCCTTCTACTATTTCATCCAACATGTTTCAAATTTGTGTAGTTGTTTATATTTGAGACAATCATACTTGAAACCAACAATAGTTACTTTATTTAAAAGATATTTGTCTTGATGCAATTCCCCATTTTGGGACCTGGCACATCAAACTCAATAGAAAGAATGTAAGGTTTGGGAAGACACAATAAACCCATGATGTAATTGGCCGAGCTGATGTGTTGACTCCATCCTCGTGGAATTAGGATTTTTATTTTATTATTCTTGAAACTCAACAATAACAGAAACATAGAAAACAGCAGTACAAGCTAGAGTTTTTTTTTAAAAAAAATGTGAATGAGAAGATTTGGAAAAGAACATTAGTGGTCTTGTTTCTTGTTCATTTCATTTCATTCAATCATCAAATATGTGCCTAAGTGCCTAGGATTTGACAGGCAGATGTGTGTGTGTGTGTGTGTGTGTGTGTGTGTGTGTATGTGTGTTTATTTATTTTAAAATACTCAGATGTTTACTGGTAAGTTAACAACATGCCTTACTCAGGAAATCAGAAGATCTAGATTCTAGACCTACCCCTTAAGCCCAGAAGTCACCTTGCCCTATTGGGCAGAGAAATGATCATGAAGCTTGGTTTCATATCCTCGACAATGAAGAATCAGACACACAGTTTCCTGGTGCAACTTGATTTTCTTGGAAAAATTCAGTTTTGTGACTCCACTTTCATCTAAGACTCCATTGTAATTCCCTAGAACTGTTATTAGTTTATAATGTGTAGACTTCAAGCCTATCTATAACTCATCTGCCTAAATTAGCTCTTGGCTCCAGGTGTTTTCTTCCTAGCTCCACTGCTCAGAACTGGTCTTCTTAACTTTGGTTGACCAAACTTCTCCTGCAGTCGCCTCATATCCCTCAGTCTGAATACTTGATCACTGATGAAGTGTAGGAAGGTCTATGCTTTTCATTTATTGGTGCTCTGTGTTTTTTACCAGCTTTATACTTGAATACTTACTGCCAATGGCTAGTTTCACCTGTCCTAACTCAGCAGCTGGGCCTCTAGAACAGACGCCTTCCTCTCCTTCCCTCCCTCTGCCTTGAATTCTGATAATTCCATAATCAGTTAGAGCAGTGGTTCTCAACCTTGGCTGCACATTAGAATCACATGGGAATCTTTTTAAATTCCTGATTTCTGGGCCTCATCCTCCGGAAATTCTGTTTCTTTGTTATGGGCTGGGGTCACAACATTAGTAACAAAGAAACAGAATTTCCAGAGGATGAGGCCCAGAAATCAGGATTTTAAAAACATTCCCAGGTGATTCTAATGTGCAGCCAAGGTTGAGAGCCACTGAGTTAGAGTTTTATTTTTGCTCTTTGCTTATATGGAATTACCTTACAGCAAATCTAAGAAAAAGATGCGATGATCTTAGAAAGGATAGAGAGGGGGGAGGAGGGAGAGAGAGAGTTGGGGAGTAAGAGAGGAGAAGAGAGAAAAATTTTAAAAAAGAGTAAGTTAATTATCTTTTTTTCCCAGGGCTACTGTTGTGGGGAACAGATCCAATCCCTATTGGGACTTTCTGAGAGACTGGAGTAAACATCTCAGAATTATCCAATAATGAGGTGTGAAGGTTGATGTATTTATTGACTCATAGTTTCTCACTGTTTGAGGTTTGTGAACTAGGTGTTAAATCCAGAAATTTCTCGCCTGCCCTGTGCTCTCTCCTTTGGTCAGATAAAGCACTCTGCCAGGTGGATGCAGGTGCTTGAGGCAAGAAACTGTCTAGAAGGGTCTATGAAGCTGCAGGTACAGGCAAGGTGGCCTGTGGCACATATGGGTAGTGCACTGGCAGCTTTTGCAGCACTGATTCTTAATGTTCAGGCTTTAAAGAGGTCATTAGAAGGAACTGTTACCAGGAAGTGCTAGTGAAGAAGAATTTATTTCCTGGATGGGGGGGATTATCTTTCTGGGTAGCTCTTTACACCAAAGGCAACACTGAGGTTCCCGGGAGGAAATTAAATACAGGCATACCTGTTTATTTTCAAATTTAAGGCAAGAGCCTTCACCAGTGATAAGATTATGGCTCACTTTTATTGAGATACTCACTTTGTTCTGGTGGCCTGGAACCAAATTCGCAATGTCTCTGAGGTATGTCCATAGCCTTTTCCACTGTGGGTGAGAGCTGAGGAACACAGGAAGTGTTGAAAGGGTGTGCAAAATACGTAGCATTGGTTCAGGCTATTCTAAAATACTTGGTGATTCAGATCTCTGAGAATTATTTGTTTTCCAAATATGTGTTGTGCATGTCTTCCATGACAAACATTTTTCAAAAATATGTTTTTATTGATTTCAGAGAGGAAAGGATAGGGAGAGAGAAATAGAAATATCAGTGATGAGAGAGAATCATTGATCGGCTGCCTCCTGCATGCCCCACACTGGGGATCGAACCCACAACCCAGGTATGTACCCTGACCGGGAATCAAACCATGACCTCCTGGTTCATGGGTCAATGCTCAACTACTGAGTCCCATTGGCTGGGCTGTGACAAGCATTTTTATAAATGACAGGTCACATCCCTTTTATTGCTGTATGTGTTACTTTTTTAAGCTCACATGTTTGTTACCTGGCTCAATGAAGGAAACATTTTGCTTGTGTCTTATGCGGGAAGAAGTGCTCAGTGACTGATCCTGGCATTCAACTGAGCTGGCCCCTTATGAGCACAGTGGAGAGATGAACAAAGACCCATATCAACTCTGTTTCTAATTGTGAGTTGGGGAAGAGTATGGGTAATCTAAATGAAACTCACATACACATAGTTTATTTATAGTTATGGTTGTATAAGAGATTTGTAATGAGTTGTATATGCTTAATTTGAATGCTTGGTAAATTTTGGTTATACACTTATGTATATGGTATGTGCACTAAGGCATGCTAAGGGGTGTCTTTGGTTATTAAGTCTCAGTTTGAGGACTCTGGTGGGGCAGACCCTGTTCCACATCTGGTTGTTTCTTTGTTCCCAGGCAGTGACTAATTTTGATCAGATCTACTAGCATCTCCTTCCTACCAAGTAAAGAGAAGACGGATTCCAGAATTCAGACACCAATGTTGATGTTTATATGTAGAAATTAAAAATTCCTCTTCAGATCATAGACTCTTAGCCTTCTATGCTAGAATTGAACTTTAGAGAGATTAAGAAATAGAGCTTTATGAGAGGAAAGCCTTTTACCCAAGGTCATAGAGATCATAGGTTATTTTTAACTTGTATATAATCTTAGTGATACACTTGTTATATAGACAATGAACTATCACAATTTTGATTAATGCTAGTGTCTGGCATCATGTAAAGTTAAGACTCATTTATGGATTCCTTTCAACACAGTAGAAGCTATTGCAGTCATAAATTTCCTCAATCGTGGCAGCTGCTGTGCAAGACAGTAGTAAAAACTCTAACATTAATCTCTCTCTTTTTTTCCTGAAGATTTCAGTACTTTATGGACTTTTAAACCACCCTTTACAAGTTGAAGTGGGGCCAGATGGCAATAGCTTTCACTAGAAAGCAGCCAGTGACAAGAAGAGCCTTGATTGATGCACATTAAGGAGAAATGCTGGAAGAAACGAGAGCAAGAGATGTTAACTTAGAAAAAGGGGTATTTATATGAAACTCTCAATCCTAGCCAGTCAAGGCTGTGAAAGAATGACCCAGTTGTCAATTGGCAAAAGGAAATATGAGGCTAAAAGTCACAGTAAACACTCTTTCTTTCTTTCTCCCCAAAGAGTGCCAACACATTTTTAATTCTCAACAGATACATTATACCTAGAGCTAAACAAGGTACAGATTTATCTTCCTGGGAGGAAGTATGGATTGACTCTGTGACAGTTTGGAGAAGGATTGAATCATTTCCATGGTCAATAATAAACAAAAACACACAAAGAGGAAATGATTCCCTTAGAACACCCGAGACCTCTCACTGTCTGCTTTTGTTTAATAACTATTAATGTTTATAACTATCAAAGTTTTCTGACTTCTTGTCAGAAAAGATCACTGCATTGTAGTTAGAACTTATCCAAACAAATGTAGCAAATTTCTTTGATGCCAAGGTGGTGTTTTTTAGAAATGGATTCCTTAATGGATTATAGGCTTCTCTTTTTCTTTGTAACATGCTAAAGGCTGAACAAAGTATTTAAAATACAACCTGCTAATAACAAACACCACATCTCATAAAGTAAGCAGGAAAACAAAGGGCCTCATATTAGGGTACAAAAACATGTTGATGACTTTAACTCAACAAAGAAAGATAAAATAAACTTAGAGCCATAACTGATGATTTAATCTAATTCATCTTTAAAATCCATGGAATAGTCCAGAGTTGAAGACACCTGCCACCAGGATGCTGAAATCTGAGAAAATGTTACTTGCCCTTGATTGCAATTGGAGGTAATTTCATTGCAATTACTGCACAAAATTTGTTGAATGACATTCTAATAAACTCTGCTGAGGTAAATATCATATTATTACAAATATAATTTCTGATTTCCCCTGTTTGAAGTAGATACATGATAAAATTATGCCATTTCCTAAACATCTAAACAACAGCTATAATCATAACTTCTTATAACATCCTTAGTCTGTTTCCTAATCTGTGATTCATAAATCAGAAAGCCATAGACCTGGGTCTATTTATGTGAAGAGAAGAGTAATTTCTCTCCCCTGGAGGAATGAGAGAAAGGCATTTTTCTCAGCTCTTTGACTATGAAGTCAATAGAATGAGAAGATGAAGATCCGAATGAAAGTGATGTGCTTGGCCCTAGCCGGTTTGGCTCAGTGGATAGAGCGTCGGCCTGGGGACTGAAGGGTCATAGATTCGGTTCCGGACAAGGGCATGTTCCTTGGTTGCGTTCACATCCCCAGTGGGAGGTGTGCAGGAGGCAGCTGATCAATGTTTCTCTCTCATCGATGTTTCTAACTCTCTATCCCTTCTCCCTTCCTCTCTGTAAAAAATCAATAGAATATATTAAAAAAAAGAAAGAAAGTGATGTGCTTGTCTTGAATAAGATAGATGCTGATGCTCAATGTTGAATCTAAATGTTATCTCATAGATGTTAGATTACAAAGTCAAATTAAGAGATAAAACTGAACTTCATCTTAGAGTTCCTTTAAGTCAGGGAACATTTAATGGATACAGACATACTTAGAATTTATATAAATTTATTTGAGTCTTCATGGAATATAATTAGAAGAGGGAAACTCAGTTTAATTGTTTGGAAACCACACCAGCTTATACTTTCCAAGCTGAAAATAAGGAGAACAGTGAGTAGGAAAGCATAACTGGGTTTCTACTTTCATCAAATTAACTTGGTGACTATAAAAACCTGAGCACAGACATGGGCCAGTATGTAAGAAGTAGGTACTGTGGGATAATATGAGATTTCTATCTCTAGAAATCTAACATACAAAGTACTACAGACTATGGGGCTTAAACAACAGCTATTTATTTTCCCACAGTTCTGGAGGTTAGAAGTCAAACATCAAGGTATCGGCAGGGTTACTTCTTCTGAGGCATCTCTCCTTGTCTTACCTGCCTTATCTTGGCTGTCTTCTCACTGTGTCTTCACGTGATCCTTCCTCTGTGTGTGTCTGTGTCCTTATCTCTTCTTCTTGTAAATGCATAAATCATATTGGATTAAAGTCCACCTTAATTACTTCTCTAAAGACCCCATCTCCAAATACAGTCACATTCTGAGCTGCTGGGTATTAGGATTTCAACATATGAATATTTGGGGATACAATGCAGCCCATAGGAGATGGGTTGTGTGACATGTGGAAGAGTTGTTGAAGCTACCTGATAATGGTATGAAATACCTTGATTGCACAAATAATGACTTTTTTTGTGGCTATATGAGAAAGGTAACTGGAGAGTTAAGGCAGATATTTGCTTAATTTAAAAAAAAACTCTACTGAGGGAAATGTTTATTTTGATCTTTGTCCCTAGATTTTTTCCCCAGCACACACCCCTGTCCTTTTGGGTGCCCTTGACCAGAATTGAACCTGGGACTCTTCACTCCGATGCTCTATCCACTGAGCCAAACCAGCTAGGGCTTTCCCTTCCTTTTTTATTGTTTAAAGTATTACAAATAGTAGTACATATGTCTTCTTTCCTCCAATTGACCTCTCCCCCACCTCCCCTACCTTGTCCCCTCCTTCTTAATCTAAATCAACTCATGTGTCACTAGGAAGCTTATATTTTTCTTTGTGATGGCACAATTGTTGATTTGTCTTTCTGTCTTTCCTGTTAGAGTCTAAGATTTGTACATTCATGATTATATCTTACTTGACACTATGTCTACTGTGTTACCTGAATTTTAGAACAGTTGTCCCTGGACCAGTAGCCTTATTGTTATCTGGAGACTTATTCAAATGATCAGGCCCCAATCACATACCTACTGAATGAGAAATTCTGAGTGTGGGGTGCCCAGTACTCTGTCTTTTAACCATCCCTACAGGTGATTCTGAAGTACACTGAAGATTAAGAGTCACTATTCTAGATACTAAAAAAAAATGTTTGTTGCTTTCTGAATGAGCAGTGTATTCTGTAAAAAAGTCCTCTGGCAGGTGGTTTTGACCACATGTGCATTGGACATTTGTTTGGTTGAAAACAAAAGCTTTCCCAGGGAAGAGAGTTGGTTCCAGAATTGGAACCAAGACCTGGCACTGCCAATCACTGTACATGAAGCAGGGCCTTCCAGGAGTAGGCAGGGGGAGGAAGGCAGGCAAGATTCTCATGGTTACTATTGATAGGAGTAGCAACTGCTCACAGAATCAGTGTTGCCAGGAACCAGCAGGGCATGAAAAGCTATGAGAGGAAATGTGGCTGGAACTTACATTTACATTTTCTTTTCATCATGTTGACATGAACACTGTATGGTGAAAGATAACTCATTCCAAATAGCACAAGATGTTTCCCTGTGTAGCCCAGCCTCTGTGTTTCACTAGTGTAAAGACACATGGAGACAAAAGCACATCTGGCCAAATGATCTCCTCAGTTACACATGTACAACTACTAATGATTTTAATGGGAGTTGCCCATAATCACCAAGGGTAGATTTGGCCCACGCAGTTTAAGTTGAACTAAAGCCCAATTTGTAATACTTTAGTTGAAAACCAGCAGTGATTATAAGACTAGCATGTGATTAAAGCTTCACCTTCAAAATCTGCTGCCCAGGAATAAAGAAGTTTAGAAAACCATTATGTATTTTTTCAACTTGTAGTAAAGTATGAATTGTTAAAACTTCCAGCCTAAGAAGAGAATTAAAGTATTGGGGGAAATTGGATATTCAGGGTGGCTGTTTTTCATTACTCTGCAGTTAATGAAAAAAGTGAGACTTCAAATAGGATTCTGCTTTCATTGTTTCTATTTCCCCAAAGGACCTTCATCATGTCTTCGGAAACCATATCGACAACTTTTTATCTGAAGTTAGTCTAATCCTAGAAGACATGTTATGAATTTTCAAATCCTTAAATTGTAATTATTACTTTAAAATTCTTCATCTCCATTTGCTATTGTCATGTGATAAACTACCCCAACACTTAGTGGATTAGAACAGCCATTTATTTGTTCATAATTTTATGGGGCAGGAATTCACAGAGGACTCCCTTGGCCATTTGTCTCTGCTCCCCTGGCATTAGCTGGGGCAGCAGGGACTATAGAGTCTATTTCCAAGGTGGTTTTTTCACTCACCGATGCCAGTCTTTCCCTACATGGCCTCTCCATGTGGCTTGGGCTTCACACTTCATGGACATATGTCTCAGCAAAGTCACCCTTCTTCCCCACTGGTTTTCTTCCAAAGGACAGAGAGAAGACCCTGCCAGGCTAGTTAATGTCTCACCTAAAAATGGGACAATGTCACTTCCATCATATCTATTAGACAAAGCAGTCATAGGACCCACCCAGACTCAAGGGGAGAGAAAACAGATTCTGCCTACTGTTGGGGGAATGACAAGCTCCCAGTACCAGCACATGTAGAAGATGGGAGATATCATGACCATCTTTGAAAAATAAAATCTTCCACATTTCTCAACATCTGAATGAGTTCAATCTATCCTCCTGTCAACAGCCATTATAGACGTTTGTGTCCAGGTTATAATACCATGTTCTGTGAACACAAAAGACAAATAGCATGATTTCCTGTTATCAAATATGCAGAAACCATTCATTCTCTATACAAAAGAAACTCTGTAGTCATATGTAAGTATTCATTTTAAATTACTAAACTAAAAGTCAGGATGAAAATGTGGACAAAAGTAAATAAGCTGATTTCAGAATCATGGAACTTTGCTCAATTACCCTTTTTATAGATAAGAAGGTCTGGTGAGATTTTCTACACACAGGGCTAATTTGTTTTAGTTTGGGTTTCCCTTAAAAAAGACTCTGAGACAAGGACTTGGTCATAGTTATCAACTTGAAAAGTGATCCCAGAAAGCAGATGTGAGGATATGGGGAAAGTGACAGGAAAGGAGGAAACCCACTAAAAGGTAAGTCAATGAGTGGGTTACCCATGTGGGCAACCTGAGGCCCAATCTCACTGGAGGAACTGCATGGAGTGCATCTCAGAAACATGCTGCCAGAGGATGGAAAGCCTGGTTAATTTAGGCACCAGCCACGACCCTTGGTTGATGGTTGCTTCTGGCAAGGCACTTAACTCCTCCTCTCAGCTGAGCAAGTTTTTGTGATGCCAGAGAAATCCTGCAGGTTGAGAAAAGAGATGCTAGATTTTTAGGTGGGAAGTTGACTATGCTAGAAACTGTCTACCACACATGCTGGTGAACACAGGTGTATCAGGGGGTCTGGGACAGGATTTTGAAGTGTTTGAAGTGTAGCATTTACTACATTCCAAGTGCTTTATATGTAGTATGTTATTGAGTCATCATAACAATTACATGGCATAGGTATTAATATTATTCTTTTTTAATAGATGAGAAAACTGGTGTTCACAGAGGTTTAATAAGTTCTCCAAAGTTATTTTGATATGAAGTGTTGGGATTGAGATATGAACCGCCGTCTTTTTGGTGCCATAATTCTTGATCTTAACTATTACACCATCCTAAAAACACAATTGTGCCATCATTATGATAGCTCATCTGGACCCCCACAGTAGTCTCCCAACTCCTCTCGCTGATGTCACTCTTACCTTCCAAAGAGCTAGGGTAGTTTTTTATTTTTTATTTATTTATTTAAAAAATATATATTTTATTGATTTTTTACAGAGAGGAAGGGAGAGGGATAGAGAGTTAGAAACATCGATGAACGAGAAATATCGATCAGCTGCCTCCTGCACACTCCCCACTGGGGATGTGCCCGCAACCAAGGTACATGCCCTTGACCGGAATCGAACCTGGGACCCCTTGAGTACACAGGCCGACGCTCTATCCACTGAGCCAAACCGGTTAGGATAGGGTGGTTTTTTAAAAACACAAATCCACATCATGTCTCACTGCTCCACTGGATTCTCATTGCATTTGGACTAATATCCAAAAGCCATACCAATACCTACAAGACCCAGCATAATCTAATTTCATCTTACCTCTTCAACTTTTTTATTATTGATACTATTACAAATGTCTTCCATTTATCACCTCTTCGATTTTAATGCAACCCCCCTCCACACACATGGATGGTTCTAAGAATTCATCAATGAAGTTTAATTTTATGTTTAAGTCATTCACTTAATGTTAACTCAACATATACCAAGTTATTTTATCATGGAGCTATTTTTTTTTCAACAATGCTTATCATCATCCAGGGAGAAGACTTAGATATCTAATGAGACCCTGGATTCATGAGCTATGGAAATAAGGACAGTCATATCTTCTCTCCAGACTTCAGTTTTCTTCTCTGAGTGGAACTTTTGATTTCTGAAAGCATTGGGATTCTACCTTTTTTATGCCAAAACTAGAGGTGTGGTGCACAAAAATTTGTGCAGTCGGGGGGCGGGGACATCCCTCAGCCCAGCCTGTGCCCTCTCGCAGTCTGGGACCCCTCAGGGGATGACCACCTGCTGGCTTAGGCCCAATCCCCGGGGGATTGGGCCTAAGCTGGCAATCAGACATCCTTCTGGCAGCCTGGCAGCCCTCAGGGGATGTCCACTTGCCAGTGGGGAGCAGGCCTAAGCTGCAGTCGGACATCCTTAGTGCTGCTGAGGAGGCAGCCATACTGGCAGCCGTCAGCCTGGCTTGTGGCTGAGCAGAGCTCCCCCTGTGGGAGCACACTGACCACCAGGGGGCAGCTCCTGCATTGAGCGTCTGCCCCCTGGTGGTCAGTGTGTGTCATAGTGACCAGTCATTCCCAGTCGTTCTGCTGTTAGGGTCAGTTTGCATATTACCCTTTTATTATATAGGATAGAGGCCTGGTGCATGGGTGGGGGCCAGCTGGTTTGCCCTGAAGGGTGTCCCAGATCAGTGTGGGGGTCCCACTGGGGTGCCTGGCCAGCCTGGGTGAGGGGCTGATGGCTGTTTGCAGCTGGTCACACCCCCTTCAGGGTGGGGGTCCCCTCTGGGGTGCCTGGCCAGCCTGGGTGAGGGGCTGATGGCTGTTTTCAGGCTGGCTACACCCCCTTTAGGGTGGGGGGTCCCCACTGGGTTGCCTGGCCAGTCTGGGTGAGGGGCTGAGGGCCGTTTTCAGGCTGGCCAAACCCCCTGGTGACGGAAGCTCCCAGCCACTCCTTTTTTTCTTTTTTCTTTTTTTATTCTGGGATTTATTTACCTTCTATAATTGAAACTTTGTTGCCTTCCGTGGAGCTCAGAGCCGGTCATGGCAGGCGGGAAGCTTGGCTTCCTCCATCACTGGAGCAACCAAGCCTCCTGCAAGCTCCAGCTCCATGGCTGCCTGATGCCATCTTGGTTGGGCTAATTTGCATATAGTCGCTCTGATTGGCTGGTGGGTGTGGCTTAAGGCGTAGCGAAGGTACGGTCAATTTGAATGTCTGTCTTTTATTAGATTAGATTATTTCCAGGTTATTGTGCCTTTAAATAACTTAAAGGCCAAGTAAATAAAAATAATTATAAAATCCAGTTTAGGCCCTAGCTGGTTTGGCTCAGTGGATAGAGTGTTGGCCTGTGGACCAAAGGGTCCCTGGTTAAATTACTTACAGGGGCATGTACCTCCATTGCAGGCTCCTCCCCAGCCCAGACTCTGGTTGCGGTTCATGTAGGAGGCAACCAATCAATGTGTTTCTCTCACATTGATATTTCTCACTGTCTTTCCCTCTCTAAAAATCAGTGGAAAAATATCCCTGAGTGAGGATTAAAAAAAAGAAAAGAAAAGAAATATGGTCTAAGCAAATGTTTCATGCTTCTATCTTCACTATTTCGTCTTTTTGAACCAGAAACCAAAAGCCTCAAATTACTATTTCACTACTTTGCTCCCTATACTTTTAAGCCTTACAGGCTTCAGAAGATATGTATTGATCTCCTTGTGCTTTTTGGATAGACTGTTTTTCCAGCTCTCCGTGGGGTATGAGAATGGTTTACTTTCCCCATTTCTTCCAAATTAGGGCCACATGGCCTTCTCACGGAGTTCCTGTTGAAGGAAAATGGGATTTTAATATATGAGAGTTAATTGCCATCAAGGTTGGTCTGTTCTTCTACTGAAACCAGAGTCCACTTTTCTTAGGCTCAGCCTTTCCAAAAACCAGCCTAGTCTAATTATCCATGTGGAGGGAAGGGCCTCTGTGCCTGAAATGCCTGTGCTCCCTGACTTAATCTGCTACTTCCCCACATCCTCCTGATTGCTTCCATGTCTACTGCTTTCCCAACATCTATATTTGTATTCTTACATCCTCAGTGTGTATGTGCATGTGTGTATGCGTGTGTGTGTGTGTGTGTGTGTGTGTGTGTGTGAGAGAGAGAGAGAGAGAGAGAGAGAGAGAATGAACATCTTCGGAGCCCTGTCTTCTCTCCAGGGTCAGTTTCATGACCCTCTTATTTGATACACTGAGGTTCAATATCAGGTGGGGATTGACCATGATAAGAGGCTAGATGACAGGTTAAATCATTTTATAAAGAACATCAAGGAATTCTCCAAGTTCTTTAGATGCTTTGTCATTTTTTTTTGACATCTTTTCCTCTTTTCATGATTCTGTTTCATTGGAAATTTCTCAGAGTGAATACACTGCCAGTTTTGGTAACATTTTGGTTATGTTTAGGTCTTTAGGATAAAAAAGTCTCTTGTGATGTTTATGAGCTTGTAGGTGTTAGGATGAGAACCTCTCTTTGCACTGCCTCACGTTTCTATGGTGTGGGAGTCATGGGTTAGAAGTAAGTCCCTGTTGCTCACTGCCCCACTTTTATTTGCATTTAGGGCGTAAAAAGGAGCTATGCCATGGGTTAGTTTGGGAGAAAGAACATGGTACAGCACTTGCCCTCTCTGTCCCTATTTCTCTGTCTCTGTCTTCTTTGTCCATATCTATCATCTGTGGAGACAATGCGTATGGTCTACTGATGGTCAGGAGGTTTGCATTTGCCCAGCTCCAGAGACAAAAGAAATAGACAAACCTGTTAAATTCAAAAGTGAAGTATCAATGCTTTCAGTCACAACTTTAAAGCCACATCCCCCCATCTAGCTTTGCTGCCTTCTCCTTCTTCTTCATTTTCTTCTTCATGAGCAGAAAAGCTAATATTTTGATTTCCAAGTATCTGATTCCCATGTATTTCTTTCCATTTTCTCTGAACCCTGGAGAGGAGGTATCATCAGCCCTAAATCCCTTTCAGTTTGGAGACCTGAGGCATTTTCTGCTCCTACATTTTCCACGTTTTGGAATGTTTCATGAGACTGAAAGAAACTTCCAGAAATTTCCTGCAAATAGAAATTAGATTAACCTTTCAGAACCAATTAAGACAAATAAGAATGACACTAGGGGAGTTTACTTAGCAACATAACAGTCCTCAGGATGGAACGATTTAATCATCCCCACTGAAAATGGAAATGGGAATAATGACCTCGCCTCAATTTTCAGAAACATTTAAGCACATAAACACATGTCCTTTTGGGCTGCAGTTTTTCAGTAATCAGTTTCTGCTTTTTACCCACCTGTGCAACAGTAGGGATTAGTCGAAAATTTTCAATTACACATCATACCACACGCATGCTGTGTGGGAAATGCGGCATGTAAAAAACACAATTTCTAGCTTTCAAAACAATCATGAAAAGGGATATTACACAGGGTGGTTCTGGGGAAGGGAAGATGGAACATAGGGTTATGGATGCATGGGGAATTGTGGATGTTTAATTGAATAGAGAGCTGGCATTGAGCAAGGCAAGAAGAGGGTTGCAGAAGTCAACTGTTGGTAGAGTCCGGCACTCTAATACTCTTCCATGATCACCTCTAACATGTACTGATTTTGGTTTTGAATATTTGGCTTTCAGAGGCAAAAAACAAACGCCTTTCCATACAATATTATACCTCACTGTATTATGATTGTTTGACCCTCAAGGAAAAATGCCAGTTAATGAAGGGCTCTAGAAAAGACTTTCTATAAACTTGAAGTTGACTTAAAAGTCCAACTTTTATGAAGTTGGAACCACTTTGGAAATAGAAATGCAGTATATTCAAAATGTTACTTACTTTTCAAGTGTTTGAACATTTCTTAGAATTATGAAATTATGGTCAAATGGAAGGGGTTTCTAAAAGCCTTGAGTTTTCTCATAAATATTTTATATGGCTACGGATAAAATGTTTTTTTTTTTTTTTTCTGGTGCTCCTGGCAAATCTTTTCAGTTTCTGGAAAATAAAAGGGAGATTAAAACATAGGGGAATGCTTTCTCTGGTGTGTAGATCAAGAATGCATTATTCAGGCCATTTCATTTTTTTTTTTGCTTTAAAAATATTTCAAGGAAAACAATTTTAAATATAATAATATTACATGTAATAAACATTAATACTTCAAGAAAAAAAGATTTAAATATAATAACATTACCAAAATTGTGCTAACATAGTATAATCCAGGCCATTTCTGATAGAAGGTCCCCAGGTGAATGACTTTCTGGTTGGAGAGTGAATTTTTGTCCCTCAACCTGGCAACTCCTAGTCTGCTGGCCTGGATGCTTTCCTGTGCACCTGTGAGAATGTTCAAGGAAGCAATTCACAGTCACTTTTGAACTTCTTGGAGAATCTGCAACAGCTTGATTTTAAAAACATGAATGCTGGAGCACTGCCTGATTGTGAAATACTTTTTAAAGGCACTATAATATGCTTTGCAAGGCCCACATTTCAGACACAAAAATAAGTTCAAAATTGATCTGTGCATATGCAGAAAGCAAATATTTGAAAACTATAATGATAAATTTAAAGTAATTGGATTTTTGGGAAATTGTGCCTTGGGCTATCTTATTTTATGACTTGCAAAAAAAATGGTCAGATTTAAGAAAAAAGTAGAGTAAATGCATTTAAACTGATGTTTCTCCAACAGGTTTCTTTATAGTCAACTCAATAAAGTCATGTATGTTTAATTGAAAAATAGTTCTGTGCCTCTGGGAAGGCTGTGTTTTTCAAGGGAGCATTTTTGGGGAAAGGTACACATGGAAGAGAAGAGGAAGAAAGTGGTATCATCTTGCTGTGAGATGGTTGTTGCCATGGAGGGCATTGCTTATTGTATAGTTGCATTTGGGTTGAGTAGGGTTGAGCCCCAGCTTTAGCTTCTTGGTTCAACCCTAGAGGGCCAGAACCTAGAGTAATTCCATCTCACTGGCTGCTATAGTGAGTGGTTCACAGGTGGACATGTGACCAATAGAGTGAAGTGCATTTTTTAAAAAACAGTTGCTGAGTTAGAAGCAGTATCTCTTTTAAAAGATAGTCTGTGGATTTGAGGCCTGGAATTTCCACAGCCATTTTGCTACCAGGAGAGAGAAAGCCAGCTTGAATATAATCCAACTAGGGAAAAGCTAAACAGTATATATTATTTTCTTGGCCGCTGGGATTAATTTGGAGGCAGACACATAATTAAATAAGTCCTTAAGGGAGAAGCTGGTAACTTTTATTCATTGATTGAGAAGACATAAGTTTTCACTTCTTCTGGGTGATATGGTATGAGAATCTGAGGTCATTTGGCTACAAGGAAGAAAGGTGACCAGAGAAAAGAGCCAGCACATGGAGAGGCAGAGTATGAACAACTGTAGAGAAATGGAGCTGAAACCTTGATCAAACCTCTTCTTAAGTTTTTTTCTTTTCTCAACTTTGAGTTTTGTGAGCCAATATTTTCTGTTACAAATAAATGAATTGGTTGTGTTGGAAACATGAGTTGATTTAAATAAACTTGAATTAATGTTATTCCCTAAAGAAGAGTTGATTTGCTGTACTGTTGTGTGCTATCATACATACAAAAATGCACATTAACTTTTTAGAAGTGTCCTAAAAGGAACATTAAAATGTACAAGACAAAGAACAATGAAACATGCAAATTTAAATCTGCACCTTCCCTATGTAGGTCAAATGTCACAGTCACTTAGTTTCAACTGATTTACTGGAGAAAACACAAAAGCATATAATAAAAATCAGATGTATTACAAGTTGCATATAACTAATTGGATTCAACAAAATCTTGGAGATGTTTCTGCTTGTTTTTTTTTTTTTTTTTTTTTTGAGCAATCCAACAATTTAGTCAAAATAGAAACTGTCTTTTTTCAATTCAGAGCAACAAATGAAAAATATACAGTACAACATGAGAAAACAATGCAATTTTGTTCAATTGAAATATACACACACATACCAAGAAAACTACAAACATATATATATACACAAACACACAGAAAAATGTTATACGATGATATACACACCAATAATTTACCCAAACACAAAACTAAACTGTCTCACATGCAGAAATCCAAGGGTACCAGTACACAAAGAAAGAGTATCTGCTCTATTTCAACAATTACAGCTTGCTCTAACGTGACAACCAAAATAATTGAAATACCCAGTGGTTATTAAATTTATGATAAATACTTTAATATTTGCATGCTTTTTCCTTCTTTAAAAAAAGCAAAGAACAAAGCCATTAAAAAATTATCCAAGAACCAAATCAAACCCTAATGTAAAACTAATGGAATTAGAAAATGCCCTGAGCTTTTTTTTAAAAAAAATCTAAGATCACAAGGCAGGTAGAACAAAGAAGAAGGAGGAAGAGGACAGAGGGCCCGGTAACAAAGAATAAAGAAAAACAAAGAGGGAGAGAATGTGAACTACAATTATGTTATTTAGCAAATGAATAATGGATAAATTAGAGAGTTGGAGGGAAATGCATAGACAATATTTCCAGGAAGTCTCATCATCAACATCATTATTATCTTTAACCAACCCAACAGTTTAGCTATGGTCATGATTATGTCAAAAGTCATCTGAGTTGGTCAAGTCACTTATTTTAATAAAAATAATTTAAATTAAAGATTTTGGAATTACAAGAGCACAACCAAAAAGTGTTCTGAAGATGATAATTGCAATACCTATTTTGCCCCTAAGGGGGAAATGCCCTGCTCACAGTGCCAGTATAATGGGCTCTTCCTGTTTTATACACTGTGTATTTAGGTCCTATGCTCACAGATTATTAAGCCAGATTTGGACATCTGATTCCAGGTCAGCAAAGCCAAAGGCTCACCCACAAATTTGAGCAGAACCTGGCACTAAGAGACAAACTGGACCAATCAGATTTTCCACCTCAGGGACTGAAATTAAGAAAGACAATGGAATCTGCCAGTTGGCAATAAAACAGAAGCTGAAGAGTTGCCTTGAGGTGAATTTGAAGCATCATAAACCAAAACCATGTTTAGCCAGAAGTTTGAAGAAGCAGATATTATAGAGGAGGGAGAGAAGGAGGCAGACTGGGGAATATATAGAGTCCTGTAGAGTCATAGGCTTCGTCATACTGATGGTAGAACGTAAAGAGACCTACACTTCTACTTGCTGGCATTCCTGGAGATACTGTGATCCCCCAATTCTTCCTGAGGTGGGGACCCACTACAGCACCTGTTTTGTGAGAGAATGGATTCTCCCAGTGGTGCCAAGTGTATATTTGCGATAAACTGCCTTTTTATTGAGATCACTTGGGTGAGTCTCTATTCTTGCAAACCAGGGATTTGGATGATACACTTCTCAACTCATTTAAGCATTTCTGCCTCTAAGCCTTCATATAATAATTACCTGGGGAGATTGTTATAAATATCATTTCCTGGATCAGAACTCTAGAAATTCCGATTCAGTGGGTTGAAGAAAACCCTGGAGTCCCTTCCTTCCTTCCTTCCTTCCTTCCTTCCTTCCTTCCTTCCTTCCTTCCTTCCTTCCTTCCTTCCTTCCTTCCTTCCCTCCCTCCCTCCCTCCCTCCCTCCCTCCCTCCCTCCCTCCCTCTCTTCCTTCCTTCCTTCCTTCCTTCCTTCCTTCCTTCCTTCCTTCCTTCCTTCCTTCCTTCCTTCCTTCTTTCTTTTTTTAAAAGTAGCTGTCAGAAGACTGGTATATTTTGGAACCACTGCCTTGGTCAGGTTGTCCTTTTACTAGGAATCCTCTAATCCTGTGGTCCTCAAACATTTTGGTCTCAGGATTCCTTTTCACTCTTAAACATTATTGAGGACTCAAAGAGTTTTTACTTAGGTGTGTTAGTCTAGCAGTATTTATCACATTAGAAGATAAGATTGAGAAATTAAAAATTGTTAAATTTATTAAAAGTGATACACCAATTACATGTAGCACTAGTTTCCTGGTGCTGCTATTGATAAGTGACTTAACAACTGAAATTTATTGTTTCACAGTACCATAGACTAGAAGTCTGAAATCATGGTGTAGGCAAGGTTAGTTTCTTCTGAGGGCCATGAGGAAGAATCTGTTTTCATGCCTCTCTCCTAACTTCTGGGAGCCTCAGATGTTCCTTGATTTGCAGATGACATTCTTCCCATGTCTTCACATCATCTTTCTACTATGTATGTCTGTTTCTGTGTCCAAATTTCTTCTTTTTATAAGGACACAAGTCATATATACAGGATCAGGGCCCACCCTAATCACTTCATCTTAACTTGATCATCTGCAAATATTCTATTTTCAACTAAGGTCACCATCACAGGTACTGGGGGTTAAAACTTCAACATCTTTTCGGGAGATACAATTCAACCCATCACATGTATTAACACAACATATTTTTGTGAAATAACCATATTTTCCAACATACAAACATCGAGAAGATGGACATTGTTTTACATTTTTATAAATCTCTTTAATATCTGGCTTAATAGAAGACAGCTAAATTCAACTTCCCAATTTGCTAGGATATATCATTTTAGTTGAAGTATATGGAGAAAAATCTGATCTCACACATAAATATAGTTGAAAAAATGAGAGTTGTTTAAAAAGCATTTTCAGATAGTTGTGGATACATTTTCTATGGTACTATACCAAAACTTAACAAATTGTAATTTCATAAACGTTATTTTTATGTGGAATTGAAACCATGTCGATAAACATTTCATACGTTGTTACTTCAAAATTCATTGGTATGTCTTGCCATTTGAAGGATTCTTTTATCCATGCATGATTTTATGACATCAGCAGTGGTCATTTAAAAACTATCAATTCCCTAAATTATGCAGATTTTCTAAGTGTACAGTGGAAAACTCCAACGTACCCTTATGAGAGGATGAGAAGAAAGGCACAGAATGTCTTATTATTTTTATGAAATAATTTTTACCTCATAGATTAACTAAGAGGGTCTCAGGGACCCCTACTGGTCCCCAGGCTCTACTTGGGGAAGTTATGTTTTAATCCATTCTTGATTAAGGAAATTCTAACAACATTCCAAGTACCACCTTAAATTCTCTCTTCTACAGGCATCTTAGCTAATTCCCTGTGAAGATGGAATGGCCCCTTCCTTTGTATGGCTCAGATATACTCTCTATGTGAGTCCCATGGGGACTGGATCTTATTCACATTTTTTATCACTGAAGGTAAAAAACATAGGGCCTTGAGACAAATATTTTGGGTTTTCAACTGGATTGAATTCATTATGTTGTTTTTATGCAGACTAGCTTTTAATAATTAAGGGACCCAGCTTTAACTGCTGCTATTGCCAGTGTTTTCCATAATGCAGGCTTTTTCATCAATTAAAAAATTCAGATTTCTCTACCCTGAGAAGGAATATTGTTTGTAAAAATAAGTGCCACATATGTCTTCTTAAAATCTCATAGATGTACCCTTAGGATTTTATAAGTGTGTAGATTGCAGTCGGCCTGGGAAACTTCTCTTCATCCTTCACGATGCATATCAAAAGTCACCTTGCCTGACTACATGAGACACCATTCAGCTTCTAAAGTAATTTCACTCATTATTGTGCTCTAAAGTCTTCTTTGCATTTTTCTCTTATAGGAATCTCTCAAAGATGTCTGAGCAATTCAGAGAGGGAGAAATCTATTTCTCAATTCTCTTTTGTAGCTAGTGAGGGCAGGAGTGTTGTGCTATGTCATTCATGTCTACACTAGTAGCCTGGTGCACAAAAATTTGTGCACTGGGGGGGGGGGGGTCCCTCAGTTATTAAACATTTATCGGCACAACACTGACCACATTGGTGATGGTGGTGGTCTTGTCAGAATGTGTTATATTATGCAGATGAAAATATATTTAAATAGATTTGATGTAGATATTTTCAAAGATGGAAGAATTGTCCCTGTCAACTATTTTAGTTGATTCATATCTTCACTAATTGTCATCATTGCAAAGTTTTCAGTCCCCATATGGATTGCTGGATATAATAGGTCATGCACTGTCCCTGTCCTTTGTAGCCTTTGTTACCTTAATGACTCTAGTTTTCCATTTATATGTTTAAGTACCAACCTTACCAGCTTAAAAATGTAAGCTTTTAACACTGCTCTCTCTGTTCTGTATCCTTCTGATGAAAAGTGGAGTTGGGTTGCAGCACAGGAGAGAAATTCAGAAGGGGGATATTGAAGTAATGACTGCAGTAGGAGAAGAGGGAACCTATTTCCCTGGCCACAGGCACTGGTGCCCTGGACCACAGGATGGCAGCTTCTCCGGGTGGCTGCAGCCTGGGACCTCGGGCAGGTGGCTTGTCCTTCTCCTGGGCTGCAGTCAGCCTCAGGCACTGGCGCCTGGACCAAAGGTGGGCGGCTTCTTCTTCTGGCGGCTTCTTCTTCTTCTGTGCTTCCAGGGAGGGCAGTCAGTTATGTGTATATGCGTGTGCATGCAAACATAGGCATATGTGGAAATCTGCTGGGCAAGTCAAAACCATAGAAGAGTTGCCCCCTATCTCTTGAATCTTCCAGAGATATCCCCCACTTTTTTATTCTATCACTACTGGAGAGTCAATATTTCCAGCCAGCCAGCCAGTGACTCTCTCAGTGTATATTTCTGACTTCTTCTTTCCCTGTCTGTCTTCCAACCCCTAATCATATTTCCACCTGGATGCATCATTTTTACTCCCAATATGCTGTATAGAGAAGGAGTCAGGATGCTGTCTTCCCATGAATAGTACTCAGTAACAAACCAATTGCATTTTAGTTGGGCAATGCCCCTCCCTACCATTCAAATTCCTTCCACCATGCATTTCTGTTTCCCTTTTTGTTTGTTGGATTGTTCTGCTGCTCCTTCTCCTCACCCCACCATCCTTGGATCATAATGTAAAATTCTTTTACCATGTCAAGAAATTATTAAAAATACAGGTACTTTGAAAAAAAAAAGATACAGGTACTTCTCCGATCACCTGCGCGGGGGTGGGGGCAGGGAAGAGGCGGCCGCCAGTGGCCGCCTCTTCCCTGCCCCACCCGGCTTCTCCAATCACCGGTGAGGGGGCAGGCAAAGGCGGCCCCGGTTCTCCGATCATGGGCCGGGGGGCCGCCTTTGCCCTGCCACTCAGCTCTTGCCTGCCGCCTGGGTTTCTGATCACTGTCAGTGGCAGGCGGCTTCTTCCGTCCTTCCCCTTTCGCCTCCCAGCATTGTGCCTACGTATACAAATTAACCGCCATCTTTGTTGGCAGTAATTTGCGTATCACCCTGATTAGCCAATGGGAGGCATAGCGAAGGTATGGTCAATTACCATGTTTGTCTATTATTAGAT
Source organism: Myotis yumanensis (assembly GCF_028538775.1). Taxonomy (NCBI): domain Eukaryota; kingdom Metazoa; phylum Chordata; class Mammalia; order Chiroptera; family Vespertilionidae; genus Myotis; species Myotis yumanensis. Next base: position 24,433,521 of record NW_027223759.1, on the reverse strand, counting down.
AGGATGAGCATCTGAGATAGGGTTATCCCAGTCATCTTAACAAATGGTGAATCATATTTTCAACCAGAACCCATTGGTTTCCAGAGGAAGAAATTCAACTACAACTTAATTGAAATAGGGAATTTGTGAGTGAATATTGGTTGGGTATAAAGTTTATAGAATTGAAGAGCAGTTTCAGGCAAACAGGAATCAGGGCTGCCCCAGGGAATTCAGATTGGAACTGGGACCAGAATGCTTTCAGAACTCTGTGTCTCATTTTCATTTCTCTTTGTAGACCAGCTTTCTCCTTGAAGCTAGATCCATGGCTGCTGCCAACAGCTCCTGGAATAATACCTAGCTAGTATTGCCATCCCCAAGGAAGGGATGTTTCTTTTAGTAATAGCTGAAAAATCTCAGGACCATCAGATGGCCTTGTTTTGGATGACCTGCCCAATTCCTGGGTCCTTGATCATGACCACAACTATGATAGTAAACTGTACTTGGCTTGGATTGGGTCATAGGCCCACTGTAAGGACAATTACTGTGTCCAGGGAGGGGAGTCATGAAATAAGATGGCAACAATCATTTGAAGCTAATTATTGGAATGGGGGAATAAAAGGAATAAAAGACTGGGGAGAAACAGTTCCCTCAAAGAAGGCAAGTTCTGTTTTTAGAAAAAAGGAGGGTTCCTGGATATACTAATTATTAATTGTCCACCACAATAACTGCCTGGTCTTTCTTCACAAAATCCCTTGTGAAGACATTTGAAAATACCATGTCAGCCTGCCATGGCCAATTTAATCATGTTGTATGCTTTGGAGTAGTGACATCAATTAATATCTGTGGCTGAATGAACTTACTTATCTAATAATTGCATTTTAATATTTCAGGTTACATGCTTCCCTAGTATTGCAAATCAGCACTTCACAGGGAACTGTTTGTTATTATTTTCCTATGGTAAGTAATGTGATGAAATTACACGGGTACCACTAGATTTTATACAGAATTGGAATTCACATTAGTTTCACCAGTTTCCCCAGGATTAGTCTGCGCCTGCCATATAATGTAGACTTCCCTGGGTAGGTATTACCCTGATAAGACCTTCATGAGGCCTGGACAGGTGGCCCAGAACCACTGTGCAATTCAGAGGACTTGACTCTTTTAGTCTACTCTTGAATATCAAGCACAGGGCTTGGCACAGTGGATATAGGATGACTGGTCACCTCAGAGCAAACCCAATGTCTAACTGCTCTTCCCCAAATAATTTTTGTGATTCCCATTTGTTGACAACCTAGTTTAATTTTGAAAATAGAAGTCTCTCAAATATTATATTTGTTCTGCTAAGATCATCAGTGTTGATATCAGATTAAATGCCAGAGGGCCTTTCCCCAGGTTTCTATCAATATTAGATTTCCTCTATTAAACTATCTCAATCTTTTTTTCTTTTATAGAACTTAATATAATTTATAATTGTATACTCAGAAGTTTATTTGATTAATGTCATCTCTCTAACTATAACCTCATGAAGATAAGATAGGTACTATATCTTTGTTCATTGCTTGGATGCCCTCAGTCTCACACAGGTTTTGACATATTAGGTGCTCAAAACAATATTTGTTCAATGACTGAATGAGTAAAAGAGAAAGTACATTTTTAGTTCTATTCCTTTATGAAACAAAATCTTCCCTACACACAACAGGTAATTCTAAGTAATGGAGGAGGGGCACATGAAAAAAAATGGCAGACAGCCAACATACAAAGTCAACATAGGTTTTCATTTTTTTTTTTTTTTTTAAGAGAAGTAAGCTTTATTTCCTTGTTTCTCAAATAGAGTTGGCTGAGCTGGTTGCTTTTTGGTAATTAATCAAAGAGACCAAATCCCATATCCTCGTCCGACTCCTCCGACTCTTCCTTTGCTTCAACCTTGGCTGGGGCTGCAGCAGCAGCAGGAGCAGCAGTGGTGGCAGCGGCCACAGGGGCAGCAGCCACAAAAGCAGATGGATCAGCCAAGAAGGCCTTGACCTTTTCAGCAAGTGGGAAGATGTAATCAGTCTCCACAGACAAAGCCAGAACTCGCTTGTACCCATTGATGATAGAATGGGGTACTGATGCAACAGTTGGGTAACCAATGTGAAGGCATACGCTGGCAACATTGCGGACACCCTCCAGGAAGTGGGAATGCAGAGTTTCCTCTGTGATGTCAAGCACTTCCGGGTTGTAGATGCTGCCATTGTCAAACACCTGCTGGATGATCAGCCCAAAGGAGAAGGGGGAGATGTTCAGCATGTTCAGCAGTGTGGCTTCGCTGGCTCCCACTTTGTCTCCAGTCTTAATCAGTTGGACATCACTCAGGATTTCAATGGTGCCCCTGGAGATTTTAGTGGTGATGCCCAGAGCCTGGAAGAAGGAGGTCTTCTCTGGCCCCAGACCAGTGTTCTGGGCTGGCACAGTGACTTCACATGGGGCAATGGCACCAGCACGGGCAGCAGCTGGCACCTTATTGGCCAGCAGCATGTCCCGGATCTCAGTGAGGTCCTCCTTGGTGAACACAAAGCCCACATTCCCCCGAATATGAGGCAGCAGTTTCTCCAGAGCCGGGTTGTTCTCCAGGTGCCCTCGGATGGCCTTGCGCATCATGGTGTTCTTGCCCATCAGCACCACAGCCTTCCCGCGGAGGGACATGCGGATCTGCTGCATCTGCTTGGAGTCCACATTGTCTGCTCCCACGATGAAACATTTTGGATAATCATCCAGAAGTTGGATGATCTTAAGGAAGTAGTTGGACTTCCAGGTCGCCCTGTCTTCCCTGGGCATCACGGCGGTGCGTCAGGGATTGCCACGCAGGGTTTAAAGACGATGTCACTCCCACGAGGACGCCTGGCGAGAGGCGGTTTTCATTTTTTTAAAACACTGTTTTCCAAAGTGGCCTGTGCCCTGTGATGCTCTTGAACACTGGCTGTAAATATGAAGTACACGTGTTTTATATTTGAATACATGGAAGCAGGAGGCATCTGGCTCCCACTGTGAGCACTCATGGGGTGGTGGCGACTCATTGCTGCTTCCCTTGCGTTCTCTTTACGCCTTTGCTTTTCAGACCAAAGAGATTGACCAATGGAGGCCAATGGTGTAACCATCTCCTAGAGCTGGTGCCCAAGGTTTTTCCTTCACCTACTGATCACCTCTGAAGGGAAGAGGAAAGAAAATATTGAAGCAGCAGTCATTCTCACCTTCCTTTCTCTGCAATCCAGCATGTGTTTTTCAGTTAAATCGGAATAATTTATTTTCAAAGAAAATAGGAAAGCAATATTTGTTTCACAACACTTCACAAACATCAAAATATTTACCAAATTTTCATCTGTGAGTAGCACGTTGAGACTGTGTTCTAGTCCCAGCTCTGTCACTAATTAGTTGTGTAACTTGGGTGTTTTAACATTAACTTCCTTGTTTGTGAAAAAAATTGGGATATACTAAGCTTTTTCCAGGTTTAACAATCAAGGAAGACAAACAGGCATCATATCCCTTATTTGTAGGTTTACTTAATACAACAAAGTAATCATTTGCTGAAGAAAACTAGGAAATTCATTCATTCATTCACTCATCCATTTACTATTTCTTGCTTTCTACAAATTTGCCCAGACCTATAGTGTAGGGGATAAGGTATGCACACAGGAGTCTAAGCTTAAATTCCAGCTTTGCCAATTCCCCAACTTTGAACAAGTTACTTACCTCTTTGTGCATTATTACCTTAAGTGTATAGGGCGAACAATGGCACTAGTACTTAACTCAAATGATTCTTGGGAGGATTAAGGGGTAAAATGTATTTGATACTTAGAATATATAATAAATATTCAAAAATATTAGGTATTATTTATTGAGAACTAACTTGGTGTCAGGCACACTGTTAAGCATTGGGGGTATAAGAATAAATAATGGGGCAGCTAGATTTCACTGTATCCAATCAAACCTCTAGATCAACGGATTGCGACAAAATTTCATTCTGTGTCACTTTGTGGGAATTGGGACTTGGGAACCAGAACAAATGCTGATACTCTGGGTACTGTTATTTCTGTGAGTAAAAACTGTCCTTTGTCTCTGAGACAGACTGAGTTGCTAACTTGCAAGTGGGGTAAAATCTCAGATCTTGCATAGTTCTTGACACAATGTAGATTTATTCATGTGTCAAGGAAATACGAAATACAGAAGAAAGAGAACAGTTTAAACAATACTAAAAGGATAATATTAGCCAAACTTAGGATATAAGACTTGAGAGACTAATATCAATAAAATAAAATTCATGAACCTTGTTCCAACCATCCTATCTCCAGGCCCATGATACAGGATGGGATCCTTGATAGCTGGTGGGGACTCTAATGCATGAAAGATGCTCAATAAATGTTGACCCTTTCCCTTCTCTTCTTTTAAGTTTTGTAGATTAAAAGGTGGAGTTCATGTGGATGAGGAGATGTGGTGGATAGAGGTAGTGAGAAAGTATCTGTTGGGAGAAAAAATTGGCCAGAGACCTATACAGTTGACATTTAGCTGCCAGGATTTATAAAATTGGTGAATTATTGGAAGCTTTGAGCCTGGGGAATGTCAGGATCAATTCTATATTTGGGGAAGGTAATTCTATAGATAGCTAGAAGAATGGATTGGCAAGCAAGAGATTAGGATCCAGGATTTGAATTAGTATTTGATGCTCAGGACTGATTGGAGTAGAGGGAAGTCTGGATCAGAGAAATAGTTGGAAGGTAGTTTCAAATCATTCAGGCCCGTGGAGTTAAGAAGTCAAATCAGCATGAGTCAGCATTAGGATGGAAAAGAAAAGAAGGTGTGAAGGTTAGTTATCCCTGAGAAGATGGAATTAAAATTATATACAAGTTCCTTATGGTCTCTTTTTTTGTTTTGCAATTCTTCTTCGAATTCTTCCAATTGTTTTTGTTTATATAGTCTTAATTAACAAAAATAGGAACTCCTGCTTAAGTTTCATACCAGTTGTTAATCACAACCCAGAAACTAAAACACATTGATTTGTGAAGTATACAAGCCTATTGAGAATACTTTAAAAATATATGTTTTTATTGATTTTTTAGAGAGGTGGGAGGGAGAGGGAGAGGGAGAGAGAGAGAGATAGAAATGTCACTGTGAGCAATTGGCTGCCTCCTACATGTGCCCCATTAGGGATCAAGCCCACAATCCCCCAGGCATGTGCCTGGACTGGGAATCGAACCGGTGTACAAGACCATGCCCAATCCACTGAGACACACCAGCTGTGCTTCAGAATACTTTTGATCATAGATTCCTATTTAATAATAGACAAACATGGTAATTGACCGTACCTTCACTATGCCTCCCATTGGCTAATCAGTGAGATATGCAAATTAACCGCCAACAAAGATGGCGGCTAATTTGCATACTGCAGGCAGGGCGGGTCAGCGCCATCCCGCCTGCCCCACTGCCATCCGGGCCTGCTATTTGCCACCCGGGGCGGTGGGGCGGGACAACGCCATCCCGCCTGCCCTGCCGCCATCCAGGCCTGCTATCTGCTACTGGGGTGGTGGGCGTCCTGTGTGCAACCTGACCCAGGGTGGCCGAGTGGGGCAGCAGCGATCAGCTGGCCTGCCCGGGCGTCCCGTGTGCGACCCGACCCAGGGCGACGGGGCGGGACAGCATGGCTCCTCTGTCACCCCAGCTTCATCATCACAGCTCCCTTGGGGGCCTAAATCTTTAGTCGGACATCCCCCGAGGGCTCCCTGGCTGCCAGAAGGATGTCTGACTGCAAGCTTAGGCCTGATCTCCCGGGGAGTGGGCCTAAGTTGACAGGTGGACATCCCCCAAGGGGTCCTGGACTGCAAATGGGCGCAGGCCAGGCTGAGAGAACCCCCCCCCCCCCCCCCCCGCCCCAAGTGCACAAATTTTTGTGCACCGGGCCTCTAGTATAAGTTATATTTTTGTATCTCTCAGCTATCCATTTTTAGATATATCCCAGCCACTTCTGTTCTTTATTGCTGATATCTTAACTGGTCTAAAATGAAATATGAGAATATATATCTGTGAATAATATAGTTACGGTGATTGAAACTGGGAGACAAGGGTGAGTTGGGGGACAAAAGAATTGTGTATATGTACTATAACTGAGAGTTTTCCAAAGCACAGAAATTTGGATTTAGCTATTGTTTAACTGCTTCTTGGTGAAATTTCACTTGGGTGATATGATTTTTTTTATTACCTAGACTTTTGGTTTGGAAAAAGTAAACCATTAATTGTGTGTTTTTGTAACAGAGGTACACGATTCTATTAGTAAAGATACTTGGTCATAAATCCAGTCCTGCTTTATTTCATTTTAAAAATGGTGATGGTGGTAGTGGTGGGGGAAATCTTATTTTTATTTACTTCTTATGTGAGGATAAGCAAAACACTCTTTGAGAAACCTAATTTAAGAGTGAATGTGCTATGGGGGAGTAAAACATGATAGCTGATAGCTAGGGTCAGATGGCTTCATTTTGAGTTCCCTTTAAAGCTTCATTAGTTTCATTTTTAAAATAAAATGTGGAATAACTGAATCTACCTCTGAGAGCTGTTAGGAGCATTCAATGAGATAATATATACCAAGCCTTGCCATAGTATCTGGCATATAGGAAGGACTTAGCATTTACTAATTCCTTTGATATATCTTTTCATGGAGATCTTCAGAGCTTTCAGTAAGAAAAAGTATTTGTCTGTTCAAACCAATAGTGGTATAATTAGGAACTCTGGAATAATGCTGAGGAAGAAATGGGATGAGGATATTTCTAGATACAAGAGCCAGGAAATTGTTAGAGGGGAAATAAAAGAAAGATGAACAAAATTAACAGTTATCAAAATGCTGGAAAGTGACAATCAACTGTAAGTCATGAGCAATATAGTAGGTACAGCGGTGGGTAGTGGACTACGGATCAAAGAATGAATTTCAACATCACTCAGGTGGCCTCAGAAAGTTAGTGGCTTTCTCTGGGCCTCAGTTTTATCCTAAGTAAAGTAAGGAGCATCTGCTTGACTCTGAAGATTAATGTGTAAATCAGATGAAAAATAAAAAATAAATCCTGGAAGGAGGATATATGTCCAAGGCTCTGCCGTCAGATGATGCTATTCAAAGGCAATAAAGACAAAGACAAAGCCTATCAAACATGCCACCACTCTGAGGCCTGGACATAAGCCTTCCAGTGGATGTTGGGAAAAGCTTTGAGCCCTGAGCCCTCAAGGGGTGTTGTGACTACTTTTACTTCCTTCAAGACAAACAATGAATATTTCAGCTGCTCTTGCTCTGGGTACGATCACAACCACGTGAAGGATGTAAAATATCACTGGGATGACATGCTACAGAGCAGCTGGCTGGCTGGAGGGGCCCCACAAACGTCACAAGGAAACTCATACCCATAGGGAAGGCAGGAGACAAAAATAATAACAATAATTCTTGGAGCTCACATGGCATCTTTCATCTGAAGAGCTCCAAGTATTTTACAGATGTTACATCCATTAAAATATATGTGGCAAGCATTACTCTCCCTGGATTACAGATGGGGAGGGGACTGTAATCCTGTCATTCAGGCTAAAAGTGGAATAAACATCTAATTACCTTTGAGAGGAAGCCTTTCTAATGTAACCCTTTCCTTCTGCCATTCCCCATTGCTCCTGAGTGAATAGGACAAGTCACGTCCTTGGGTCTGGAATATCTGCTGCAGGTATCCAAACACTGAAATGAGATCACCTCTCAATCTTTCTTCCCCAGACGAAACATATTTAACTTTTTGAGTCTTTCTTCAGAAGCCTGAGCTTCCTCTTCCTTGTTTCCCTTCAACCTGGAGATGGTTTTCAAGTTGAGTAACTAAAACCAGTGCCTGGTGCTTCTGTGTGAATCTGTCAGTGACTTTACCTGAATAAACCTACAGTCTTGAGGTTAGATTTGTGTTTTTGCAGCTGGGCCCTAATGGTGATACGTTGTTTTTGATTTTGGCATTTTTTTCTGATAAGGCAGTGACTTCTATCCTATTTCTGAGTTTCAATATCTCCTTTGTTCCTTCTTTCTTTGATTTGGGGGTTCAACTTGTTCTAAGAAGGCAGCGTTTTTGTTTTGCTGGTGGTTTCTTATACTATGCAGAACTTTTTCAGTTTGCTATAGTTCCAGTCATTTATTTTTGCTTTTACTTCCCTTACCTTTGGGGTCAAATTCATAAAATCCTCCCTATGACCAAAGCCCATAAATCTGGTACCTATATTCTCTTGTTGTATTTTTTAAAAATATATTTTATTGATTTTTTACAGAGAGGAAGGGAGAGGGATAGAGAGTTAGAAACATCCATGAGAGAGAAACATCCATCAGCTGCTTCCTGCACACCCCCTACTGGGGATGTGCCCGAAACCAAGGTACATGCCCCTTGACTGGAATCGAACCTGGGACTCTTCAGTCCACAGGCCGACGCTCTAGCCAAACTGAGCCAAACTGGTCAGGGCATCTTGTATGTATTTTATTGTTTCATGTATTATATTTAGGTCTTTGATCCATTTTGAGTTCATTTATGTGTAACTTTGGGTGGTGAACACGCAATGCAATATACAGATGATGTATTATAGAATTGTACACTTGAAACCTATATAATTTTGTTAACCAATGTCACCCAAAACATTTAATAAAATTTTAAAAAGGCAAAGTATCCCACTCTTAACAGGGCAAGTATTATTTTTTTCACATTTCATTTTATCTTTAATTATATTAATCTTTTCACAGGGTTAAGGTAATATCATACATATCATTATACATTATTTTTAAAAAATCTTCATTCTTGAGATTATTAAAAATGTCCCTTTTTTTCTCTCCATACCCCTTGCTTCTACCCAGTTCCTGCCCTACCCCAGGCCTTCACCACACTATTGTCTGTGTCCATAGGTAATGCATATATGCATATAAGATTTTTTTAAATCTCTTCCTGCCCACCACTCCCCATTCCTCTGAGAATTGTCAGTCTTTTCCATTTCCATGCCTCTGATTCCATTTTATTCACCAGTTTATTCTGTTCATTAGATTTTTTATTCATTTGATTTTTAAATTCAATTGTTGATAAATATGTATATGTTGCCATTTTGTTCATATTTTTGATCTTTTTCTTTTTCTTCTTTTTCCTCTTCTTAAAGAATACCCTTCAGCATCCTATATAATAAAAAGCTAATATGCAAATAGACTGAACGGCAGAACAACCAGAACAACCGAACAACTGGTCGCTATGATGTGCACTGGTCAGCAGGGGGCGTGCGAGGAACATGGCAGGCGTCGGCCGTGGCAGGATGGTGGAATAGGTGAGCAGGAGCACCAGACCAAGGTGGGGTACTGGTCGCTGTCATCAGGGTGAGCCTCTGGTGGTTACTGAAAATTCTTTGCTCCTGTGCACCATAGTCCCTCCTTGTTCTTGCACCTGCTGCTGGTGCCAGCCCTGCTCACACCCACTGCCGGTGCTCGGTGCTGGTTCCGATCACTCAACGCCATCAGCGTGTGTGAGCGGTGGCTGCTGGCCCCAATTGCCCCCAAGGGCTTCTCCACCTCCCCCTACTCCTCAGGGGCGATGGGGGTTCCTGAGGGGTGATCGGGGCAGCAGCTGCCACTTGCACCGCTGATGGCGCCATCCTGCTCACACCTGCTGCTGGCGCTGGCCCCAATCACTCTGCACCTTCAGCGGGTGCGAACGGGGCAGGAGCCGTCAGCATGTGGGAGTGGCAGCGGCAGGAGCTGGGCTGCCGGCAGACAGGGGATTGGGGCCGCGGCAGGAGGGGCCGGGTGGGGGTGCAGAGGATAGGCCGATACCCATCCCTGTGCCTACTGCAGCCTTGAGGCCCACAGTTCCTTTCAAGGTGCATAAATTTGTGCACTGGGCCCCTACTTTTATATACTACTGGTTTGGGGGTGATGAACTCCTTTAGCTTTTTCTTGTCTGTGAAGCTCTTTATCTGACCTTCAATTCTAAATGAGAGCTTTGCTGGGTAGAGTAATCTTGGTTGTAGGTCCTTGCTATTCATCACTTTGAAAATTTCTTGCCACTCCCTTCTGGCCTGCATAGTTCTGTTGAGAAATCAGCAGACTGTCATATGGGCACTCCCTTATAGGTAAATAACTGTTTTTCTCTTACTGCTTTTAAGATTCTCTCTTTGTCTTTAGCCCTTGGCATTTTAATTATGATGTGTCTTGGTATGGTCCTCTTTGGGTTCCTCTTGTTTGGGGTTCTCTGTGCTTCCTGGACTTGTAAGCCTATTTCTTTCAGCAGGTAGGGGAAGTTTTCTGTCATTATTTCTTCAAATAGGTTTTCAATATCTTGCTCTCTCTCTTTTGCTGGCACCCCCATAATTTGGATGTTGGTATGCTTGAAGTTGTTCCAGAGACTCCTTACACTATCTTCATATTTTTGGATTATTTTTTCTTTTTGTTTTTCTGGTTGGGTGTTTTTTGCTTCCTCCTATTTCAAATCGTTGATTTGATTCTCGGGATCCTCTAGTCTACTGTTTAATCCCTGTATATTATTCTTTATTTTAGTCAGTGTATGCTTAATTTCTGACTGGTCATTTTCCATGTGTTTGGCATTCTCACTAAGATCTTTGAAAGTCTCACTAAGTCCCTTGGAGATTTCTAGAAGATTCTTGAGTAAACCTAGAAATGGAAGAAAGCAAATGACTCTATATACAGTCATTTGCTTTCTTCCATTTCTTTCATTTGTGACATGTTTCTTTGTCTCTGCATTTTGGCTGCTTCCCTGTGTTTGTTTCTATTGAGTAGAGCTGCTAAGTCTCCTTGATAGAGTGGCCTTGTGTAGTAGGTGTTCTATGGGGCCCAGTGGCTCAGCCTTCCCAAACACCTGAGGTAGACACTGTAGGTGCACTCTGTGTGGGCTATGAGCACAGTCTTATTGTAGTTGAGACTTGATTGCTGTTTGTGTCACTGGGAGGAATTGACCCCCAGGCTAATTGTCTATGAGGACCAGCTGTGACTCCAGTGGGAGAACTGCTTTGTAGGGAGACACCCTTATGGAGCAGGACTTGCTTCAGTGGGGCTTTGGTGCTCACTGAGTCTGCCCCTTGAGTGTGTTGCTTATGGATGTGTAAAGTTGTAATGTGGTATGGTCTGACATTGACCACTGGGTACACTGGCTCTTGGTACTCCAGGGAGGTGCAAAGTCAGCCACTGCCTGGGACACCCAGCAGGAGCTACAGAGAAATCTACAGATTCTTCCTCTTTGTTTTGGGTTTGGAAGTGCCCAGATGAAGCCCAGCTATGAAGCAAGGCAGGCTGGTGCTGGTGCTAGGTCTTGGGCCTTTTATTGATAGGTTTGGGGCTCCTTGACCCAGCTGCAGCTTGTTTGAAATTTCTAAGGCAAAAGCTGCTGCAGGCAGCTTGGGTGGGGTTATAAATTTGATGGGGCAGGATCTCAGGGAATTTCCAGGGTAGAGCAAACAGAAATGGCTGCTAGTCAGCCCTCAGACTGAGGAGGTACCAGCATAGGAACAATGACCGATGCAAGCAACTTGGTCTGAGAGAAAGCCGCCCCTGAGTTCCTGCAGATGCCAGACAGTCCAGTTTTTCCTCGTATGTGTCTGTGTCCCCCAGAGCCTTGCCCAGCACTGGAACTCAGAGGAAATATGACGTTGTAAGTTCAGTTCATGGTACTGGCCTTTTAGGAGGAACATCTGAGTCTCCAGCAGCCTGTTTCACTGAATCCCAATCCGCACTGGTTTTTACAGCCTGTAGTTCTTAATGCCCGTAGGGACTTCTTTTCCCTGCTTTGGGATCCTGGGCTGGGTGTCTGGTGTGGGGGCTGGGTCCCCTTGCTCCCCTAGGCAGTTTCCGCAGAGACTATCTTCCTTCGGATTAAAAAAGCGGCCCACGTGGGTGCCCGACCAGCCCGTTCTGTGCTTCCACACCTCCTACTAGTCTCAGTGTGCTTTCTTCTTTACTTTTCTAGTTGTCAGACTTCCATTCAGCTAGCTTTGCAGCAGTTCTGGATGATGGTTGTTCTGTATTGTAGTTCTAATTTTGATGTGGTTGTGGGAGGCGGTGAGTACAGGCGTTTGCCTACACCACCATCTTGGTTCTTCCCATTATGTATTCTTTAAATTGTATTCTGCTTTGGAGAGTCACATATTATAATCATCTTTCTCATTTGCTTCTTGGAAAATAAGCACAATGTTGACTGTATAAACCAAATTCTAAGTTTGTATTGTGATTTGCTCAATCATACTACTAGACAATATTAGAATTGCCTCATTTTTCTGTTACAGTGAGTTGGTTTTTGTTGGACATCTTGCTTTTAAAGCCTCTTTTATATTTAGGTGATTTTGTTAGGAACTTTTGATATATATATGTATTTCCAAATCGCTTTCCCAAATGACTGGAGCTAATTCCAGGGCCCCCAATAATGTGTGGAAATATCAGTTTCCCTGCTCTCCTGTTAGAACTGAATTTTATTATTCTTTGAATTGGTGAAAATGTGTACCTTCCCTTAAAATGTAATTTAAAGTTCCTTAATATTAGAAAAAATTGGCTATTTCACTTTTTTTCATTTTTTAGCAGACTGAGTGTGCTCCTTCTTATTTGGAGTTGCACATTGAATGAAGGATGGTGCATAAACCTAAACTATGTTTAAAAAAATCTTGATATGAAAATAGTAGCAAAAATAAAATCTAGCACCATACAGCTCCTGTCATGCCTGGGGTTCAGTGTGTGGCTTTATTCTGTAAGACGCTTCTGTGAGTACATGAGGAACACTATGCATCAGTTTGAAAAATGAGGAGATTAAAAAGGATAGTCCAACTGCTATGTCATGGCAAAGGACACGGATCACATTTCCTCACTGGTTCTCACTATAGGGTATTCTCATAGCAACAGCTTCTGGCTCGTCCTTAACCCTCTCCAAATTCTTCAGGCATCATTGCTTTTCCCTTTGTGCTTTGACTATACACATGATTATTTATCGTACACCCAGAGAGTGGGGAAAAAAAAATCAGTTGGGCCAGTTTGGCAATATGTCGGGGTGGGAAAGGCCCTTGTGAATTTAATCTGTTCTCAGAACTAAAATGATTTTCATACGCATCAAAGAGCCAAACTCGTTTGTGCATGTAGACACCAGCTCAGACGGACTGATTGTCGTTAGTGAGATATTTAGTATTTGGATTGAGCTCGGTTCCCTGGGAAACCTTATTTATGATTTAGCCCTGTGAGAAATCCTGGCCATGAACCATGGATTTTAAATTCTTTGACAGTCTGAGGTTCATCCCTTCCCAAACTATGTTTTCTCATGAGCTCTGTGTGAAGTTGTCTTAACTTATAAATGCAGGTGCTTTCTCCAATTTGCCATCATGGAATAGGCCAACGTAAAAAGCAGCACTTACATAGACTGGGCTTCCTCCTGAGATTGATGGGAAAATGTTCGGTCTTTCAGGTCAAAGCACTGAATTACCTTCTTCTGCCTCCATCAGAGTCCTTGGTCCTTTTGTAAGAATAGGAAGCTCTCCATTACATAGCTGGGAGGGAGTTGATTTTTAATAGCATGCAGCTCAGTGAAATATTTTGGAGTTTAAGTTTTTGGAAAACCACTAAGTATCCATATTTCCCTAGTGTCTCTCTCCCATAACCTTCTGCTTTACATGAGGAGAAATGGGGAAGAAAGCAGATTCAGGACATACTTGTCTTAGAGTTCAAACGTTTGGACTGGATTCATTAGCAGAAATGCTGCAGATTATTAAACAATGAACCTTTTCAGCTGGGAGATAAAGTAATGAGAAATGGCAGGAGAGAGGTAGGAATGCTGACAGCAAAACAGCAAGAGCGAGTCTGATTAGATCTTAGGGAATCTGAGACGAATTGAGTTCTGGGGTTCCGTCTTACGATGCCTCCTTTACTCTCTGCCCAAGGCTTGGCCTGGGCACTTGCCAGTGCCTTCTGCTGTGAAGGAGACCTGGTCCAGTTCCTTCCCTTACTTTCCCTACCTTACCTGTAGGAGGGCTCTGGGTCCGCCCACCAGTCTTGGATGCTGCGAGGCTAAGACCCTGCTCTGCTGTTTCTGCTCTGAGCACCTGAGAGTAATTAAGTGGCCTCTCCTACCTAGAGCTGAACGGACTAGTTCCAAAATTATACTTTTCCTGGAACATCTTGTTGAACTGGAATGTTTGGCAGTTAAGAAACCACTGCTCACACCTGAACAAATCGATCTGTTTTTCCTGAAATGTATTCCATGCTCCCCACCTGGCCCATGCCAAGGGAACTGGCAGACCCAGTTGTCTGGCTGAAGCAGACTGCGAGGAGATCATTATATTATTTGTACAGCACAAAGTTAAAGGCTGTGGAAAATCAAGAGTTACACTGATTGATCTGTAGTCTGATCATGGAGGGAGATCAGATAAAGACACAAAACAAAACAAAAAAAAACAGAGAAAAGAAAGACTAGAGGGCATGGCCAAAAATGTTGGCAAAGGTAAGTCTACCTCTAACAAAGTTGATTTTCCAAAGAAACAAAATTCTTGAATTATAAAATAATTCTTATGTGGCGTATATAAAATACACACACACACACACACACACACACACACACACACGGAATCTCTATTATCATATCCTACCCCTTTTATTGGAAAATAAGTAAATTCTTTCACGATTCAGACTTCTGGCCTACAATTTTATTACCATTATTATTACTTGCTTTACTACTTGCCACCTCTTTTTCTTTGGGCCAAAGGCAAGAACTCCATGGTAATTTGTAGGGCAAGCTGAGAAAAAGAGTGTGGCCAACTTAAGTCAAAACAAATGGTTCTCCCATATCCAGACCTAAAGGTAACAATTTTTTGGGGGGGGAAAAACAATACAAATTAGAAGCATTTAGGAAGACAAATATATTAGAACTGGAAGGCATAATTTTCTCTCTAACATTCCATTTCCAGGGACTGAGGTGGCTCCTTACTTTCTTGTCATTACAGGCGAAACTGCCCTTGAAATGTTTCAAAGAACCACTGTGACTAAAGTACCAAATGCATTGTGAGATTGGTCCCCTCCTGTTCTCCCTGCCCAGGAGGGAAAGGTCTCTCTGGTAGCCACAGGGTAACACTGGAGAATCCTGGGGTCACCACCTGCAACCAGCGGTGAACTACACAAAATTGGTGCTCTGGGACTGGCCTCTTGCCTGGGAATATCAGATATGGCAGGCAATTACTTTTCCAATGCCATGGGAAAATAGTTCTTCTCTGGTAAACAGATAAACATGGTCACAGAAAACCCAGAGAGAGACAGAGTCCTATTGTGATCTAGTTTTATTTCATTCTGTCAAGCAGTTTTGACTTTTGACTAATGCGGCCCTCTCTCAAACTATCCTTCTCCACCTTATGCCCCTAAGTATTTGCCCCAAAGCAGTAGTATGGTACCAGACAATAAAAATGGCCTTCTAAGCTTTAAGAGCTTATGTCCTCTTTCCTTTTGTTTTTTTCTTTGTTGGAAAAGAAAATCCACAGTTTAGTATTCATGACAATCTTAACTTTAGGAGGTGTAATAAACATTTTGTAAGTTGATATAGTCTGGGATGAAATTTTAGATTGGGGGAGCTAAACACAACTTTGCCTTTGGATGGTAAATGGAGTTATGAATGTTTAGAATGAACAATCTGATTCCATACACTCAGATGTAGGTAGGGCTCCAATGGTGATTCCTATCAGAGGCTGAGAGATAACCAGCCAGGTCCCTCCCTCTTGATCCAAGTGTTAAGTACAGTAGCTGGCACTCACTGGTCTACGTTATGTAATTTTACATGAAATATGCGAAGTCATGAAAAGTTAATAGCACTCAGGACTCGGCACTGCTAGGGATGGATTTCGATTGTGCTTCTTGCTGGTTGGTTGCTTCAGTTGCTAATATAATATATGTGCTTATTTCAAGAGACAGTTTTAAACCACAGTTACATTTTATGACTCCTTTAAACATACTTCTCACAAATCCCGTATCACTGAGGAGCATATTGGTGCAATCTTTTATGGAGTGCAGCCCTTGTCCTGTTTATGACCCACAACTGATGCACTGGCCCCAGAATGTGATTTCTCTGAAGCACTGCAGGACAAGAATCTCAGCCCCTGTGACAGGAAGGCAGTTCACAGAATTGTTTTACTGCTCTCAACATGCCCCTGTGGCCAGCAATGCAGATAGAAAGCAAGACTTCCCACGGCTTGTGCTCCTGCAAGAAAAGCACTGACTGTTTTAGAGAAGGTAGTTCTAATGGATGCGAACCATCTTGAATTGCTGAAGTTCTAATGGACTTGAAAAAGCCTCTGGAGAATCAAAGGAAGAGCAAGATGATGTAATGGTCATGAAAAGATAAAATACAAATGAAATGAAAAGGGCTATAATTCATTTCAGAAGGAGATGTCAACTCTTAGTGGATAAAGTTGCCAGATAATCTTTCTCATTTCAAAATTGTTTTTTGTGGGGGAGGAACTTTGGGTGGAAGGAGGACTGTCAAACAATCAGTGCCATCTAGAGGTTGCACAGGATAAAGACAGGGAATTTTAGCAAACCTGGGAACTACCTTTTGCAACTCTAGTGCCTGAGAAAGGTACAATCAGGCCAAGCTCTAGATTCCTAGAGAAGGAAGGTTGGTTTGAGTTTATATATCCATTTTCTCACTGACTAATGAACATCAAGTGATATGGCAGCAGTTTTAAATATTGTTGATGAACACTAAAGAGAAAATAGTTAAACCCCTAGAAGTCACATATAGCAAATAAGCCCTTCAATGTATTTTAAACATATCAACTTTGTATGTTTCAGCAATGTCTGAGTCAAAACTACCAAATTATATTTAAGGATAAAGAGCTGCATCTATATCAAAATATCGTGTAAATGAGAGTTTTGTCACCTGTAAACAATAAGCAGATTCTAAAGTGAGACAACTGTCCCGAGGCTCTTTTCAAGAGGAGCAAAATAGAATCAAAGAGTCTAGGAAATTGGACGGGAATAAGTTACATCTTTATTTTCAGTGCCCTAAATCTGAAATCTAGCATTTCCCTCAATTAAGGATGCAGGCTACAGACCACCATAGTGTTAGCAATTCCTGGGATTTTGATACCAAAAAAAATCAGATATTTTTGTACAATTTATACATGTTCTTAGCTACTTATAAAGGATAGTAGTTATTAACCTGACACCAGATACTGTTATTTACTGGGTAACAAAGAAGCAAATATATTACCATGTCATAAATTTAACTTTAAGAATGTTTAAATAACTGTTTTCAATAGAATTTATTCTCTTTATAATTTTAGGTATTTATTAAAGACATTGACAGACATTACTCTAAGAAGGAGTCTGTAGTCTTCATTAGACTGTAGAATGCCAAAGGGGTTCCTGTGCCCAAATGGAAAGAACCCTGATCTAAAGAAATGGCTAAATCATGAAATTGCAATGCATGTTAAGTAGTTAAGACCTCAGCCTCCTGATTTAGTTACTCGGCTTCACATCCCTCTCTGGTCGAGTCTTTTACTTAGCTGCTCTGTGCTCTCAGTGTGCCCATCTGTGACACCTGCCTCACTGGAGAAGTGTGAGATTTATTTATTTACTTTTTATTGATTTTAGAGACAGAGGAAAGGTTGGGGGGAGGGAGAGAGACATCAGTGTGAGAGAGAAACATCCGTTGGTTGCCTCCCGTATGTGCCCTGTCTAGGGACCAAACCCGCAACCTGGGTATGTGCCCTCACTGGGAATCAAACCTTCCAGCCACCTTTTGGTGTACAGAATGATGGTCCAAATAAATGAGCCATGCTGGCCACGCCGGCCAGGGCAGGAGTCATGTGAGTTTTACATGAGTTGATACACGTGAAGTGTTGAAATGAGCACCTAACCTTTAGAAGTTCTCAGTGCAGTTATCGAGTTTGGAAACCTCTAGCCCAAATCCTAAGTAAGATGAATGACTGAAATTACAATCTAAACTACCAGCAGTTTTCACTAATAAACATGCTTTGACAAATATTTAATTAGGAAGTAAATATTTCAAATAGGAAATGAACCTATGTATTTCATAGACTTAACTCATACTTAAAATAACCTTAAGAGGGCATTAATAACCCCATTTTTAAAACCTTCTGTAAATCAGTTAAGTCCCTGATTCAGTCATATAGAAAAAGTGATTAGAAAACAAAATATTTGGGGAATTATTTGTCAGTCACCTAATCTTCAAAATACAAAAGCTTCAGGAGTTATCAAAATATACTTAAAAGGTAAGACTTTAGAAGTTGAAGGAAAATCCATATCCACATGTGTAAAGAGAACTAGTTTACAAGGCCAGGATAACCTAATTTAAGGGTTAATCCCACACCAGAGGGGAAGGAAGTAAGCTGAGTGCTTTCACACATATGAACTCATCCAATCTCTGCAACAAACTTAGGGATCCTGCCTTTTTTCCTACACAGATACCTTCAGTGCATGCTATGTTTTAGACAGTTTGGATAAGAAGAGTAAAGAACATAAAGTCCTTGTTCTTGTGGAGGTTAGTATCTGAAGGTGAGGGTGAGGGACAGGTAAACCTGCCCATTTGGCTGATGGAGACACAGAGTCAAAGGATAAGTTCAAAGAGCTACTGCGGCCCAGCAGAGGATGGGAAACGAGCTTCTGCTGATTGTACCCCTGTGATAATTCCACAACACCTTCATTTTCTGGGAAAAGCCAGGCTTTTGAAGGTGAAGATTCCTTTGTACATCAACATAACAGCACAGAGACCGCTCTCCTGCCACAGGACCTTCTGTTTGTTCTTTGCAAATTAATTTCAGTGGAGAAGCATTGACATTGGCACCAAGAGATCTGTGTTAGATTTTCAACTTTGCCACTTGCTAGCTGTGTGGCTGAGTTTAGGTGTGCTCAACATCCTGGTAAAAATTAGTTATGTCACAAGGCTCTTGTGGGATAAGCGAATGTTTATGAACATCTAGAAAGAAGGCTGGTCCATAGTAGGCACACAATAACTCTGGGATGGATATAGTATTATCTATTATTACTCATGAGGAAGCAGTGGCTCTAATGAGGGATATAGCTCTACTTACCTTTTGTTGTTGAATCTTCTCTTTATCTCTAACATAGATAGCATCTGCCACTCAGGGTGGAGGATGAAGTTTCAGCACTAGACCTAGACCATGTAGTGCAGCTAATAGGGTATCAGGCACAAAACAAGCAGTCATGAAATTGTACCTATTGTGATCATTACTGTTTATGAGTCTAATAAACACTCATTAACTAGGCAATTTATAAAATGTGTGACAGATTTGGATTAAGATACTATTGATGTTTTCAGTACAAAGACTGACATCTTGACAAAAAAAGCACGAGAAAGAGAAAACATTAAAAAGGCTAGAAATGATAAATTTAAAGGAGGACATAGGAATAACAACTAAATATGAGTAGTTCTTTCTTTGTTAATTAGGAATTCAGGAGATGTTAATAAGTACCCCTCCAAAAATATGTCTTCACATTTCAGGTTTTTTCTATAAAGGGGAAATAATGCAAATACCGCTCATGAGGTGTTAGCTATTTCTAGAAGAGAGAACATGTTTGTGGGGGACAGGTTTTCCCATGACCTCACAATTGTCTGATAAGTGTGGGTATCTTAATGGTACAGCAGGACTAGATCTTTAAAATTGAGAAGGTTTGGCACAGTAAGCATAGACTGTTATTGATGGGAATTAAGTGAAAGGGGAGTTGATTTTTTAAATTTATTTTTAAAAATCTATTAGGGTGACATC
The DNA here is from genome assembly GCF_028538775.1 of Myotis yumanensis. Taxonomy (NCBI): domain Eukaryota; kingdom Metazoa; phylum Chordata; class Mammalia; order Chiroptera; family Vespertilionidae; genus Myotis; species Myotis yumanensis. Next base: position 24,413,766 of record NW_027223759.1, on the reverse strand, counting down.
GGTTAATAAAATTATATAGGTTTCGGGTATACAATTCTATCCTACATCATCTGCATCTTGTATTGTGTGTTCACCACTCTAAGTCAAGTCTCTTTTCATCACCATGTATCCTTTCTTAGGAGAGTTTATTTTAAAACAATATTTGGAGAGGCCCTGGCTGGGTTCCAATATGCTAAGGTTGCCAGTTCAATCCTCTGTCAGGGCACATACAAGAATCAAACAATGAGTGCATAGATGGGTAGGACAACAAATCAACATCTCTCTTTCTCTAAATATAAATAAAATCCCCACAAAAAAACACATCAATATTTGAAAAACCAGAATTTAAATGTAAATACTTGGCCTCAAGTTATCTGTACAAAGTTAGTGCCCTGAAACTTCTTCATAAGGTTGGGTCTAGATTTACTCCTCAACTTAAAGCCCTACAAAGGAGGGTCTGGTGGTGAGGAACACATTATGGACATCATGCTGCCAAGCTTTCTCCTTGGTTGAGGAGTGATTTCCTTTTCCCAACACACACACACACACTCTTCCAAAATCCCATCGGCTCTTCTTATTGTGTAGTAATGAGCATGTGAGGACCTCAACCTTCATTGCATTCCTCTGGGAGAAAGAAGGGGCTTCTTCTGTAAGAAAGAAGAGGGAGTTAGTAGCTCATGCTGAGCTATTATTTCCATTGAAACGAATTCTAACTCTGTGTGAAGAAGCTCCATGAGGCCAAGCCTGGAGGCTGCACTGGGGCTTCAAGAACTACTCTTACCTTCTGCAATCAGAGCAGGTTTCTGGCCTGGCCTCCTTTTTAACTGCTTCCCAGAATTTCCCTGTCCTGGAATCCTTGCTGATTTCTGATCCTTCTTAGCAGCTCCCTCCTTAATTAGGGTATGCTACTGCCCTATTAGGCTCAAGGCTTGATCTCTTGTTCTCTAATTGCGACTCGATTTGCTTAAAATTTGCCAGGGAGGAGCCAGCTGCAGGCTGCCTATTCTTCTTCTGCTGCCTTTCAGTGCCCCCTACTGGCCAAAGATGTTACTTCAGTAAACCCTTGTACTGGTAGTTTAGATTCTATCTCAGAAAATCTGATTAAAACTTTCAGAGGTTGATTCAGTTGGGCTTCCAAGCAGATAGTTAAGTTAAAAAAAAAAGAAGAAGAAAAGGAGAATGAAATATTCTTCTTGTTTTTATTCAAGTCTTAAACATAGGTAATTATGTTGAAAAATTACTGCTTAGGTAATTTGATTTGAGTGGATTAAGCAAAAACAAGTGGTTTTTCACAGTATTCAGAATAGCATCTTTTGATCCTCATTCTCTACATAATTGCACAATTCTGCCTTTTACATAGTTCCAAGGGTCTTGCACATGAATCCGAGCTTCTGTCACATACTTCCAGGTCATGCCTATGCTGCTGGTTCTCTGTGGACCACACTTTGAGTAGCAAGGCAATCAAATCATCTGATTAAAGGGATTCCTTTTAATTAAAGTGTAAATGAGTGTTAGGCCCAACACAGCTGGTGTTTGCATTTTAATGGAGTCCTGTTCTTTCCAGCAACCCTGGGAGATTTCAGGAAGCACAGTGGTGTAACCTGTACTTTTCCTTTTAACCCTCCTTTACTGAAATGAGGTGGGAGGGATAAGGTTAATTTCAAGAAATGTGCAAAGGTGTTTCTTTGGCTTTTCATCTTTTCTCTGAGCCCCTTTGCACCTCTTCTAGCTGAGGCTCGTTCCCTGTCTCCATAGCTCTTTTATACACTGTGATTCAAAGGCATGAAAAAGCTACAAGTTTTTATAATGTTATTTAATATTTAAATGTGCTTTTTCATGATAAAATATTTATAAATTCTGGTAGTGGATGGTTTTTGTCTTCATTTTGTTACAAACTTCAAGTACATATGTTATGTTTCTTGACCAAGTAAGTGCTTGAGTATTCAAAGTTAGCTTCTAAAAACTAGTAAAGCTTTGTCACCCCAATAAATTCAATTAAAAAATAAAAAATAAAAATACCAGTAAAGCTTCAATAATTTTAGAGATAAAAGACAAGTAATCAATGGGTTTCACAGTTTATACTATTGTGAATTGAACAATATCTATTTAATAAGGACTGACACTAAGAGAGTTTGGTTCTGTTTCAGCTCTGTCTTCTCTAGCTGAGTGATCCTGAGAAGCAGCAATAGAAACTGGCCTCATTTTTTCCATCTGTCACTCCTGTTCATTAGTTGAATGAACATTTATGAAAAAATATTTATTGAATACTCACTATGAGGCCTTTAGACATCTAGTAAGTACTTAATACTGAAGTATTGATCAAGTTCGTATGTGTGTTTGTCACAGGATTTTTGAAGTTTGCATTTATTTGTTCCCAGAAAATAATTTAGGCATGCAGAATAAGGACTCTACTTTTTGCTATGTGCTCCTTGATGTAGGGGGCAACACCTCCAGTTTCCTGTTGCTTTCCTCAATGTGAACTTGTGTCTGGAAGTCCTGAAGACTCAGCAGGCTGGGTTTTGTAGCAACTTTCTCTGTTGGGTGATGGCCAAGGAAGGTGTCCAGTTGCATGTGTATAAACTGTGTCTGGTGAGCTGGGGCTGTTATAACTTGGGTGGGCTCAACTGTCAGGGTTGCTGGCACTGGCCAAGAGGAAGTGCTGGAGAAACCTAGGACCAGATGGGACCAGGCCTAGGAAACTTTCTCAGCTGAAGGGCCTGTTTCAGGGCCAAGGATGTGATTTGCAGTCTCAGAAAGGTCAATCCATGTCGTGGGTTCTGAGCATAAGCACATTTAAAATGGGGCTCCTTCCAACAACTGGGAACAGAGGAAACGAGGTACAACCTCCAGGGGAGAGACAAGGGCAAGGATGCCGCAAGGTGTTGAATTCCTGCTCAATGGGCTTTGATGGTTCTAGGCAAAGTTCCAGACCCAGCAGTGGACTGGGATGCTAAGCAGGAAATTGAGGATGAAGTCTGGTGAGAGAATAGGGCTGCAGCCTGGTCTCAGGGCTCATCAGACACCAGAACTGCAGCAGCAAGATGAATTCCAGACTCTACACATTAGTGTTAATCCCTTCCCTGGTCAGGACTGATTGACTCAGAGCCTGGGCAGGGCCATGTCTGTAACTGGCCAGGACTGGGAAGGCAGGGATCCTGTGGGAGGAATTAGGGGATAACTCTGATTGATATCCTCAGTCCCACCCCACCCCTTACTGGGGCATTACATTATGCTGGTAGAGAATCACTCCCTTGTCTTGGGAAGGTTTTTAAAAAGAGTAATTTTTTCAAGTGTTAATAATTCTGGAAATTGCCCTTTTCATGAACTGAACATTCCAAGATAAATGTTTTATCAATGTTCCCCTACCAAAGACATCAGGGACACATCTGTAGTTAAACAAGCTCAGTTGATTCTTTGCAAGGAGGGAGAGCACATACTCTGGGGATCTGTGGGATGTCTTGGTGAGAAGGTATTACTAATGAGTTATTATAGGATCTGGATTTTGATTGGGTGACTTTGAGGGAAGATCTAAGGAAGCAGGGGTTTGTTCTAGAATTGCTTCTCTGAGAAATCAGGGACAATTCTTTGATTAGACATCTCAATAACACAGCTGTATCTATAGCGGGGAGAGTCTAGAGCAAGGATAAAACTGTAATCGGTAAAGAAACTGCAGTCAATCAGATTAGCCAAGAGTGACTGGAATGTTTGATTTTTGTAGATTGCATATTGATCCCATTTTTGTCTGCCCTTAGATAAAATTATGAAGTGCTCTTGTTTTGTCTCACATTATCATGGCCTCAGAGTGATTGTTTCTGAGGTATTGTCCCATGAGGTCCTTTATGGCCACCAGGAGACAGGATGGCCCAGCTGTGAGCATCAGGCCAACACCTAACAATACCCAGCTGCAGGTGCCAGACCAGTTCTTTGATGTCGATATACTCTGGTCCACCCATTCCTAGCAAGCTAGAAAAAGTAGGATTTAACACGTGCATTTTTGATAGTCAGAGTTTTTGGGAACACAGAAAAACTTATGTTCTCACGCTAATATTTTGCATACTTTACTTTGCAGTCAGGAAATACAGCACATACTATAACACTGCATTAATCCCACTCAGATGTTGTTATTTACATTTTTAAAAAGAAGGGGTGATGGCATAGAAAGTTAGGAAAATTATCACAGACCATGCAAAAGGTGAACCAGGCAGAATGAAAAACAACACAGGCTAAGCTTTTCCAATCATACAGTAGTGGCTGGTCACCAAAGTCAAGACTGTCTGTTGCTAATGCACCCAAGGTGAGCATGGTGGGTGACGTTGGCGATGAAGATGATGATAGCTTCAGGGTTAGGAATGCATCATAAGCATATCTGACTTAAATTTATTTTTTGCTTTTTATTTTATTGAGTTTTAGAGAGAGATAGGAAGGGACGCACACACACACACACACACACACAGATTTTTTGTTCCATTTATTTATTTATGCATTCATTGATTCATTCTTGCATGTGCCCTAACTATGGGGCAAATCTGCAAACTTGGTATATTGGGATGATACTCTAACCAACTGAGCTACCTGGTAAGAGCTGACTTTTCTTTAACATTGATCTATTTGTTCTTTAACATGACTGATTATATCATTACCTATAAACATTTTTTTGAGCCAAGTTATAATTTTGGCCAGGTGTGTTTCTCTGGACATGAGTCCCTTGAGTTTCCTGGCAATTCTATTAAGGAACACATCCTCATTCAATTTTTTAATACATTTATTTAATTCACTAGGTAATGTGCTACTCAAGGCAAGGACAATATCCATATCCTCCTGGGTTGCTAGAGTGCAATACTGGATAAATATCTATAGGTGAAGGATGCTTATTTATTTACAAGGGGATATATCATTCCACTACTAAGACTTGATCACAAACTCAAAATCTCATTATAATTGAAATGGTAACTCCCCAATTTTATTGATCCTTCCCTGCTGAATGAAAACAAATATCTATAAGAGACCTAGCTATAAATGTTTATAGCAGCATTATTCATAAACACTCAAAGTGGAAACAACTTAAATGTCCATCAATAGGTGAAAAAAATAATAAAATGTGGTATATCCGTAAAATGGAATATTACTTTGTAATAGAAAAGAAGTATTGATTCATGCACCAACATGGATAATTCTCAGAAACATTATGCTGAGCACAATGAGCTGGACGTGAAAGAGTACATACTGTATGATCCCACTTATGTGAATCTGTAAAATAACACATTTCGTTTATGGTGACAGAAAGCAGATCATTGGTGGTCTGGGTCTGAGAGGCAGAGGTTGATTGATGGAAAAAGGCACAAAAGAAATTTTCAGGTGATGAAATGTTCTATATTTGATTGTAGTAGTGCTCACACAGGTTTATACCTTTGTCAAAACTCGTTGAACTTTACACCTGAAATTAGTGAATTTATTATACATAAATCACACCTCAATGAAGTTGATTTTTATATCCCTCGTCAGCTACTGTACTTTTCCTTGATCCCCATTTAAAGCAAAACTCAAAAGAACTGTCTATACTCTTTTCAATTCCTCTCCTCTGATTCTTTTAAGAAGAAAAGACTCTTGTCAGTGTCATCTATGACCTCCATTTTGTGACTCCAGTGGTCAATTTCAAGTCCTCATCTCATGAGACCTCAGCAGAGCTTGACAGAGCTGTTCACTCCCTCTTCCTGGACACACTTTCATCAATTCTCAAAGTATTCTCACATTGCTGGCAGCTCTTCTTCAGTCTCCTTCTTTGCCTCCTTGTCATATTTAGACACTGAATTTAGACACTTATCCCTCAATGACCTCATCCAGTCAGGATTTAAAATGTCACCTCTGTGCTGATGATTCCCAGAGTTCTATTTCCTGTACCCTCAACTCCAGATTCATATGCTTGACTACTTACTCACCAGGTCCATTGACCGTCTTTCTTATGCTCATCCTGTTCTAATCTGCACTCCTGATTTCAAGTGTCCTCACCCCACACCCCTGCCTAGCCAACCCGCTTCTCACACTGTATTCCTCAGGTCAGTAAAAGGCAACTCCATCCTTCCAGTTCCTTATCCAAAACCCTGTAGTCATCCTTGAATTCTTTTACATCCCACATTCACTCCACTGAAATTCTGCTGACTATACCTCAAAAATATATCTAAAATCCAACAACATTCAGCAGTATTGTTTCAAACAGTTGTCTTGTGCATGGATTATTGCAATGGCTGCTACTTGATGTCCTTTGATGAGTAAGCCATTGCTTTTGTGTTCTTCTGTAGTCTAATCCTCATACAGAAGTTTGCATAATCCTTTTAAAATGCAAGTCAGATCATGCCACAGGGCTGCAAATAAATGCTCTAAGCTCCAAAGCGAGTGCTTAAAACCCACATCCTTGACCTAAAAGGTCTAATAAGAGCTGGACTCCTGTTGTATCCCCTTTCCTCATGCTGCTTCAGCTACACTGGCCACCTTGCCATTTTTGGAATGCACCAGGCATTCTTGTACCTCAGGGCCTTTGTGTATCCTTTTCCCTCTGCATCTTTCTGGAATGCCCTCCTCCAGATATTCACATGGCTCACTCCTCACTTTTCAGGACTTCTTAGGAAAGATCTGACACAGCCCCCTTGAACATTGCAGTCCTTTTTATGCCTTTCAATACTTGGATTCTCCTAGAACTTATCACTATCTGACATACTATATACTATACTTATGTATTTGTTTGTTGCACACTTTCCTCCACTTCAGCGGTTCTCAACCTGTGGGTCGCGACCCCTTTGGGGGTCGAATGACCCTTTCACAGGGGTCGCCTAAGACCATCAGAAAACACATATGTAATTACATAATGTTTTTGTGATTAATCACTATGCTTTAATTATGTTCAATTTGTAACAATTAAATTAGGGGTCACCACAACATGAGGAACTGTATTAAAGGGTCGCGGCCTTAGGAAGGTTGAGAACCACTGCTCCACTTGAATGTAAGCTCTCTAAGACAGGATTTTTTTGGGCCATTTCTTTGGTATTTTATCTGCAGTGCCTGGACTACAGTCTGGCATATAGGAGACTCAACAAATATTTTGTTAATTAGTGAATGGGAAGAAACTGAGTCATGGGAAAATTAAGCAAATTGATAAATGTTGTCTAATAGAGAAATAGAATTGCTTTTTAGAAAAATCATTATCCTGCATTTGGATTTAATTTTCACTCTGTAGAATAACACTAAAATTCATTATGTATGTCTAATAAACTTCTCATTGGTAAGATGGCTCTAGAAATTAGTTACCAGTTTTAAGTTGATGAATTCACTGTCAAGAGGTTTGTGATTGCTGATGAAAAAAAAAATACAGGCATTCTCCACCAACCTCAGAAATAACCATAATTTTTAGATGTTTCTGTTTTATTTCTATGTAAAACAACTGAAAGGATAATTGCCCAGTGACGGAATGATTAGTATGACATTTCAGCCCAATTTCTACAAACGGGAGTACTTGGTGATGAGGTCCAAGATTTGCCAGCCTTGGGTATCCTTGGGTAAGGGTGGTCCCTGGTTGGGAGGCTGTGCATGTGGGCCAAACTCTTGTGAGTATGTTCCTGAACTAAACTTATAGGTAAAAACACTTTCAAGATCTGCAGTACCCTTAAAAAAAAGAGTGAGCAAGTATCTACAATGTGGCTTCAGAGGAGGTGGTTTAAGCCTGCATACAAATAAAGCAATAATCCTGACATATTCCTGTGATTAAAGGTATTAGGTATTTTGTGACTGTAAGCTTACTCAGGTGTGCCGCTTGTTCAATGTGTCATGACGCCCTGCTCAGGTCTCCAGGCCATGCAGGTTTGCTGGGTAATTACCTTACTGAAAACCAGATTACTTATTGTCTGGATGTCAGCTCCCTGAGAATGTGCCAAATAACTCTCAGACAACTGGGAATTAGCAACGATACTTGCCTGATGAAGGTGCCTGCTTTTTCCATGTCATGTGTGCTGCCAGGGTGGGCAAACTGGTTCAGGGAAGTGAACTTGGTTCCACCCTGCAGCAGCCCTCACTGAGGAAATTGCATGGCCTTCATTTCTTTTGATGGGCTAGTGCTCTGAGACAACTGCGGAGCCTTCGACCAAGAACAAATTATTGGACATTTGTCTTTCTGGCAATCCCTCTGCTTGGGAAGTTCTGACGTGCTATTGACATAATGATATCAGAAAATTAGATCTGATTTGAAAACTTGGATATGAATAAAATATGATCAACTGTTGTCAGAAACTATTAATTGGAAAATTCAAGAAATAAACAAGCTTTAAATTTTGCACTGTTCTGAATAGTGCGATGAACTCTCCGGCCATCCTGCTCTGTCCCACCTGGATGAGAAACATCCCTTTTTGCCGGTATATTCACACTGTAGATATCCCCTTCCTGTTAGTTACTAACCCTCCTAGGTATCAGATCAACTGTCATGGTATAGCAGTGCTTGTGTTCAAGTAACTCTTATTTTACTTAATAATGGTCCCAAAGTGCAAGAGTACCAATGCTGGTAAAGAGAAGCTGTAAAGTGTTTCCTTAAGTGAAAAGGTGAAAATTCTCGACTTAATAAGGAAAGAGAAATAATGTATGCTGAGGTTTCTAAGAGCTATGGTAAGAACAAACCTCTCTATAAATTTGCCTAATTTATATATTAAACTTTGTCACAGATATGTATGTATAGGGAAAAACATAGTATATTGGGTTCAGTACTATCATGGTTTCAGGCATTCACTGAGGGTATTGGAACAGATTCCCCATCGAAGAGGGAGAACTATTATATTTATATACTAACTAGAGGCCTGGTGCACAAAAATTTGTGCTGGTGGGGTCGTCCCTCAGCCTGGCCTCCCCCCTCTCACAGTCTGGGACCCCTCAGGGGATGTCCTACTGATGGCTTAGGCCTGCGGGGAGTGGGCCTAAGCTGCAGTCTGGCATCCCTTTGAGGGAGGCGACCGGGCCAATCGGGGAAAGTGCTGCCCCCATCACCTTGCTGCTGCTGCCACTGCTGGCTGCTGTGGCTGCCGGCCCTCCTCGGCCCTCGTAGGCGCTGCAGCTTTGTCTGGAAGGACGTCCGGAAGATGTCCAGTGTATTCAATCTAATTAGCATATTACCCTTCTATGAGTATAGACTAGGGGGATATAATATATATTTTAAAATTAGCTATTTGAATGAAAATATGCAAAACTCATTCCTGTGGAGAAATTTGCTATCTTCAAAATTGCTTTCTTCAAGTCTTCTCCTTAAAGTGAACAAAAAACCAAACAAATGCTTTTTATTATAAATTCATGTAAAATAGTAAAGTGATAGTGTAGTTTATATTCAAAATGACTGGCAAAGTTTCCATTTTCTATATAGCTCTGTAGCCTTTTTCTGAGAAAATAATCCAAGATGTTTCCCTCTCTGTACAAAGAAATGCTAAAAGATAGAAAACAAATTACTTCCATATATTTACATATAATTAAGAAAAAAGATTGTATTTTTTAATATTATGCAAAAAAATATTTGTAGCTGCTCAGCTTGAAATATGGAACCAGAAGATAAAAATGAAAAGAACCAAATTATGGTAAAGCAGTTTGATGGAATGACTGAAAAACAAGCTTGCATGAAATAACTACTGACTTAGCCAGGGAAATAAAACATCAAGATCAGGCCACTTCTAAATCAAAAAGAGAACATTAAAATAAGCTGTAAAAGTGGCTTCTTTTTGACAAGGACAAAATGAAGCACCAAGTCCTCTCTATATTTGCCACAAGTCAGCCCTCTTGTGGCAAATACAGATAATGACAGAAATGATAATCTAAAAAAGTTCTATAAAAGATATTTTTCAGAGTCAGAATTATATTTCTCTTATACTAAATTTCAGAGTATGTTTACTTAAAAAATCATCATGGGTGTTTTCAAGAACAAAGCAGAGTATAAGTGTTTGAACTTTGGAGTAAAAAAAAACAACTTGTTGGAAAATCCCTTTTTGTCCCTCAACAGTGGCTGCCAGATCTCCTGGGCAAGGTTCTCAACCTGTGGAAACCTCTGTCTCCATAAACATGAAATGGGCATGAAATGCTTGCTCAACAAATTCAAGTTCATTCAGAGGGTCAAATTAAATAATGCACATAAAAGCATTTTTAAACCATTGAGTGCCATCAATGCATGTACTACTAATGAGCAAGCAAAGTGACTAAACACCCTTAAATTAATCTAAGATACTTGAAATGTATGATTCCATTCTAATCTTAAGAGCCACTTAATTCTGAAATATCTACAACCCTGGGCTCAGGGTTATGGATATGCAGCCTTCTTTTATGGTCTCTTTTTTCTATCACACCACTGAACATTCTCCTCCTTAACCCCTGATTTAAACTGTGGTTAAACATTTTAGTTGTTGTCTCTCTTGGGTTTCACTGTTTCAACGTGAACATCCATACATGGAAATTATAGTTTTTATGTGTTTTTCAGTATTCCCCAGAGAGTACTTATGGGAGCCAAATGCAGTATATTTTAGTTTTATAAGAAAATTCTATGTATGTATTTATTCTTTTAAAGCTCTGAGTTGTGTGGCCAACTGCTCAATTTTGGAGACTGGGTGAGTGTCAAAATGGGGCATTAGAGTCTGTCTTGTTTCTCCCCCACCATTCCATTTTCACCAAGGCCCTCCATGTGCATGTTATCCTATATAATAAAAGGCTAATATGCAAATTGTCCCCTTGACTGGGAATTTCACCAGGAGTTCGACCAGGGGGCAGGGCCGGCCAGCCAACCCCACATGTCCCTTTCCCCCGGCTGGCTGATCGGGCTGATCAGGGCAGGCTGGCCAGACCCTACTGGTGCACGAATTCGTGCACTGGGCCTGTAGTCTTCTATATTTGGTGACTCTTGAAGGCTTTAAGCCTTCTCCCTGGCTTCCTAATGGGATTCCCATACTTCTCTAAAATTCCACACATCTTATTGTCAGTGCTAAGGGCTTGGGGCTATCTTTCTTCTACTGTAGAAATACTTTGTGGATGTTTGTGTTTTAATAAAGGTGTCTGCCGCCACTGCTTCTATTCAGAGTTCAATCATTGGTGTTGGGGAGGGGACAGAGAGAGGCCCAGAAATAGTGTACTCACCCATCTTTCTACCTTTGTTTGGTTGAGGCAAGTTACTTTGGTTGATTTTTAGCTAGGTTGGTTGAAAAGGAACAGTGACTCTGTGTGTGTGTGTGTGTGTGTGTGTGAGAGAGAGAGAGAGAGAGAGAGAGAGAGAGAGAGATTTAAAACAGAAATAAAAAAGACTAGAAAAGAAGCCATGGAAAAACATTAAAAAGGAAGCAGATAAATGAAGTTTTTTAAAATCCTTCATACAGCTATAATGTTACATTTCCTTTATTTGTCCAAAGGTCACGTGTCTTTATTAACTTCTCTCTTTTATTTTTCCATTAAATATCCCTGGAGAGTCTTTCTTTGCATATCTCTTCCTCTTTTGTGCTTCTCCTGCCCCTCCAACTTCTATTTTTCCCCCCACAGAATTAACACAATCTGTTCAGCTCTGGCCCAGGAGAAGGCTTTTTGTGGCTTATATTTTTAGATCATCACTGGAGTCTCTAGTCTTTTTCCAGATATAATGCAAGAAGATTGCTCAAGATATTCTCTGGAATGTTCTCTCATGGAATCTCCAAAAAAAAAAAAAAAATGGTCTCTCTGTGGCTATCACCTGGGGTTTTCTTCTTCCATATGCCTGGCCTGCTTTAACTAAAAATTCCTGGGTGTGGAAGCAGTTGAGGACTGTAGGGTGGCCAGACTTCTGTATAGCTTTAAGGGCGGTGATACTGGTATGAAGAGAAATGCCAAACATCAAAAATCAACAAAGGCAGAGTTGGAAAACAGATGAAAAGGCCTGACAGTACAAGGTGGGGTGTTTGTGTAAGAGATTATCTCTTCTCCTCCAGTAGCTGCCTGTGTGGGAGGAGACGGGCTTCCTTTCCCAGGCTTCCACCAGCCTCCACCTACCAGGAAAGAGATCCAGAAGTGCTGATTCTTCTCAAGCCAGGGCTGCAGCCTGAGTAATGACCTGGGAAGTCACTTTGGTCATCAATGCTTCCAAATAAGACTTTAATTCACCAAATCAAAGTGTGAATCTTATATGTTTCAGATCTTGTTCTAGGCTCTGGTGTCTCTAAATACAGTAGAGAAGGATTCACAGGATTTGGTGCCCCATTGGACTGGGGAAGTGGGGGCAAGGGAGGGGTAGAGAATGACTCCCAGGTATTCTGCTTAAGCAACTTTTAGGAAGGTGATGATGTTAGGGAACAAAGGGGTCATAAGAGGAGCAGGATTGAGCAAGGTGGATCAGGGAGGGAGTGGTGAGTGATGTGTTCGGTTTGGTAGGTGTTGAGTGAAGCATGTCATTAAGAAATCCAAGTGGAGGTTCTGTAAAAAGGTGGAAGTATAGGTCCAGGGTTCAATAGAGAGAGTTCAGAATTGGAAAGTTGACTTGTGAGTCACCAGTGTAGATACAGCCAGTTACTAAAGATGCTCTGACTTTAGGTTTTTTGATATGGATACAGAGAATAAATATATGTTGTGAAATAATAGGAAAAATACATATTAGTTTCTGACCCTGGTTCCTGGCTCAGAGCTCCTAAAACAATGGTAATTTCCTAAGTGGTAAGAGCACTAGGAGCATCTTCTGTTCTTTATAGTTGGTCTTTGACCCATTCCTATCACAGAGCCTCTAAATCCCTTGGAATTCCCTGGCTGATTGGGAGTGTCGTTTGTCATGAGGAGACTCATGACACCCCTCAATAGCTTCAGGATGGATGCTGGTCACCAAAAAACCAAGCCTTCGTTAGAAACTTGAAACTTTCAGCCCCACTCCACTCCCATCCCCCAGGAAGGAAAGAGGAGCTGGAGACTGAAATAATGATCATTCATGCCTATGTGATAAAGTGTATGAAAATCCCAAAAGTACTGGGTGCAGACAGCTTCTGGGTTGGTGAACACATCTACATGCCAGGAGGGTGGTGCACCCCAACTCCAGGGGGACAGAAGCACTCAAGACCCTTCAGGAGCTTCCTCTCTGCATCTTTATCTGCCCGTTCATTCACATCCTTTATTCTATTTTTTATAAAAAACAGGGAAACCTAAGTGTTTCCCTGGATTTGGCGAGCCATTCCAGAAAATTATCAAATCCAAGCAAGGGGTCAGAAGACATAGCCAGCTGGTCAGAAGACAACTGGTGTCTAAAGTGGGGGTGGTCTCATCAAACTGAGCCCTGAACTTGTGGGATTTGACACTAACTCCAGGTAGAGAGTGTCAGAACTGAATTGCATTGTAGGACACCTAGCTGGTGTCAAAGAATTACTTGGTGTGTGGAAAAAACCACACATCTGGTGTCAGAAGTATTGTGTGCTTTCCCTTTACACCTGCCCTGACAAACTCATGGGTTTATTGTAATCACCAAATGATATATTTTACATGAAAGTATTTTAACATGCTAAAATAGACAATTGTAAGACTCTAGTGTTCTTGTTTGATCATTGTGTTTCTAACATGACACTTCGCAGTGCACGATGTGAAATGAGGGCAGATGAGCCCCTTCTCTAGAGGAGCTTGCAATTGAAGTGTCTGGAAAGAATATCTGTGCCTACGAAACAATGAGGGAGATGAATCTGAGCGACTCTATTTCAGCTCTTTTCCACCCTGCAGGCAATTTATTGGAACACCTGCTCTACTTGGAAGATGGCCATTGTTTAAAAACCCTGAAACACCCTGTTAATACCTTCTCCACGGAGAGCAGATAGTGCCTATTAGCAAAGCAGCAAGCTACGTCCTGGGCTGCCTATAAAAGTTATGGGGCTCAGAGCAGAATGAAAACATGACCTCCTTGTTCACAAATTATTAAGGATTTCCAAGTGGTGGCAACAGAGCACAGAACCAAATTTGAGGTCCGTCTAAGCGTGGGGTTCTGTGCTACTGCAGGGGTTGCTTACCCATGAAGTTGACTGCCTACAGTATTTCCAGAATCTGCTATAGGCACATCGCAAGGTCACCATTTTGAATTGAGGGAAAGTGCTTGAGTCTCCATATGTTCAATGACCATTTGTTAAATCATTTCACCAGACATCTCTTATGTCCTGGGCCAGCCCAGAAGTGGGCACAGAGGTGATCTGGACAGATAAAACTCTCTTCTCTTGAGCATTTGCTTGCTTAGTGAAAAAGAAAACTAACATATATTCTGTCTTTAAATGCTACCTCCCAAATTGCTCATTTAGAATTTTTCTCTTTCCTCTGTGTTCCCACAGTGCTCTGTACCTTGACTGCATTCTTTCTTAGGGAAAATGGACAGAACTTCATGACTGACGATGTGGGCTCAAACCTAAGTCTTTTTGTCCAGGGGGGTCTTTCCAGTGGACTTCTCACAGCACCGTGCCATGATGGGATCATGGGAATGAGGAGATGCTGGTCCTCAGGGGACAGCCAGGTAGGGCAGCCAGGTGGGGCCATGGCAGTAGACATCCCCTGGCTGGTCCCTCTGGCTAGGAGCACTGTATTTTTTTTTAATGTATGTTACCATCTGAAAAATGCCAGGAAGTCCACCACAGTTCTTGGATACCAAGATTGCTTAACCACTGTGACTCTCACCCCATGTTCACATACACCCTTACTCTTGGGTTTCCATGTAACCCCCAGATATTCTTTCTCTTCTTATTGTCTTTTTATCATGGCATTTTTGGGCTTGTAACAAGGCCAGGACACAGGAGTCATGGTCTGTGGGCCAGGCCATAGCCTCACAGATCATGTTTCTATAGCTCCTTTGTTTTCTCAGATGTAGGCAAATATTTAAAATCCAGAAAGGGTTTGGTGGGTCTTCCTTCCTCCTACAGGGGAGTGACAGTGTGAGGACTGGCCTAGGAAAGATGATGGCTAATGAGGACACATGTCCCTTCTCGGCTTCCCTCCCACTTTCCTTCCCTGCAGTCAGAAAACTTGATTCTGCCTTGTACTAGCACATCCTGCTACATCCCTTCTTTCCTTTCTCCTTCCTCTGTTTGTACCCTCTCTCCCTGCACAGCATTGTCTAACCTCTACATGGCTTTGTCCCTCCTAGAAGCCATTTCTTCATGCTGAGCTTTGTTATTGGGCCATCAATCTATTATTTTTAGAGAATTTATAAGCTAAAGACTCCTAACATCTAATTGAATTTGTCAGGAGTGGTGTTGCCTGCAAGCTGAAAACTGAGGGAAGAGGTTTCTCAGAGGCCTTAGTATCCAGGAGAACCAGGCCTCTCAAAGAGCTGTTCTGCTTTTCATTTGTTGTAAATTGTGCTGCTGTCATTGTTTCCCCTTTGCAATGGCTTGCTGAGAACCAAACCAGCTTAAGATTTTAAAGACTGTCTGGGTTTTCAGAACTACTCTACAAAAACATATATGACTTTATCACTTATTATTGGAATACTATCATTCCCCTTATTTTAATTTCCTTTTCCTTCTTTCCCTCTGATTTTCTACTTTTATATTGATGTGGTACTTGTGTCCTATGCTGCTTTAAATATCTTTTTAGAATGAGGCAAGGTAATAAATAAAAACATCAATAAACAAATGAATACATAGAGAGTAAATGAATTTCTAGACTGTCTTTACAAATTATCTCTCTTTTGTTTTTCCACTTCCTTTTTCACTACATCTGTTCCACAAACCCTCTACTAATAGAGGGAAACAAAAGGGACAAAGCAAAGTGCCCGATGTGCCCAGGAGTATTTGCCAAGGAGTACCTGAGAATCACATGACGAAATCATCCAGTAGCACGTGTTATTTACTCAGTCACATGTTGATGGCTTGCATGTGTTTTGCAGAAGGAGACAAATATGCACATATGAAAACATAAACCATGAAGGGAGAGAATGAGTCTTTAATCAACTCCAGGCACCTACTACATTTGTGGCCACAAGTGGAATGTGTTGATGTTGAAACGGATGGGGCTTCTGTAGGGGGCTATGGAAAGGGCTGTTACCAGCAGGACAGACAATTCTGACTTTAAGATAACTTAGTCCCAGGTCTGCAACTGGGGGCTGGGCGAGGAGTCAAATGAACCTTTAGCATCCTTTCAGCCTCACATTTATGGGCTAGAGGGAGAGCCACCTAAGCTGTAGATGCTCTCCTGTGTGATACTTTCCATAAATTTAAATCTTGCTGCTCATACCAAGTACAGTGCAGATGCATCTCTCTTTATGTAATAGCCACGATTCTGGGCATTTACATGTAAATTAAGTCCTTATGTAGTATATGAAATCATTTAACATACAGCTGGGCAGCTCTCAGCCCAAAGGAACCCTGCAGTGAATCCTTTTGAAAGGAAGGGTCCTCTGTGACTCAAGTAATCATATTCCAATTTATGTTTTCTCTTAATTTGGGTTGTAACTTAAAGAGTTTCTTTATACATCTTTACTTAATGCGAGTAAATAAATTAGTGCGTATCCTGTAATATTTTTTCCAGGGCAAAATGATCATAGATGTGTCATACTGATAATTATATGTGAAGTCAATGATTTAAGCCAATGATTTAATGATAGCCAAAGGAGAGATTAGGATGCCATGAAAGGTTTCTGCCCGTTAGCTCTAATAAAGGAGGGACCGACAGACGTCTAGGTTGTTCATCTAAGAACGACTAAGGATGGCTTTTCCCCTGAGAGGTCCTGAGCTCTTTGATGAAAGAGCACAGAGGACTGTGCATGAAGAAAGAAGAGATTAGTTTGAGTTGTACCTTAATTCAGTCAGTTACCTTAAACCAGTTTGACCTTGAACTGGTCTCAAAATCACTGAGCTTTCATTTCCTCAGCTTAAAAACTGGGCTAAAATTATGACACAGGGTTTCTGTGAGAATGTGGAGGGACAGTTTTTATAACATACTTTACAAAGTGCCAAGTACAAAGATTATGAGCCGTTAATAGAGGGAAGACAGGGTAGATTTTTTTTTGTAAACTTCTGTTCTTTAAACACAGGGTTTCCTTGATGGCCTCTGATTCAAGTTTTTTTGAATTGAGCTACCCAAATATTTTAAAGATTCCCCAGAAATTAGCAGTCCTACTTAGAAAAGTCCGTTGTCTTCATTCCTTTGGAAGGATTCGGATTAGGAGGATTTCTAGAGGAGAGAAAGTTCACCCTCTAATGTGGCCCATGAGAAAGATGGTCTATGAATTTATGAACTAGTCACAATGTGCCTTTTAAACGGGCTGCTCTCTGAATTATTATTTTATTCTGTCCTTTCAGTTAAACTCCCACTTCTTTACTAATTTAATTTGGCTATTAGATATTTACTCAATTGCTCTTCAAGTGAGCTATTTATGTTTTATAATGTTATATATTCCACTTGCTTTTTAAGCCATCGAAGACCCATAAAATTTTCAGAATTAGTTCAATTTTATTTTCATAGTCATAGTTGTAATGTGAATGCTAAGTAGAATTTCACCTTAATTTATTTTGCTTGAGTTTTTCAGATTAAATAACCCCAATCAAGATTATGGGCTGAGTGGCTGATGCTGTGTGTTTTAGAAGGCCCTGTTCCTGAGGAGTAGAGAAAGGGTGGAGAAGTGAACATTATCATAATCTCAGAATAATGACCAACATTTAATCACACCAGCATAAAATACACTAATGCGTGAGATTCCACACCTCCTCCCAACCCCATAGAATTACTGGCTGCTTATGTTGTTTTACATTGACATGGGCACATCTTCACCAAGCTTTGAGCTTTATGCCAATATTTTTCATTTTTGTTGGAGGGGGACATTTCAATAAAGAAAATATAGCAATGTAAGTAAGTTTCACAAGGCACATAATTAAATATACAAATGTTTCATTATCTTTATTTTCCTATCACTGGACAATATATATCTTGATTCCTTTTTCTGCCTTTTGGCAGAAAACTTAACCAAGCCACTTCCAGGTCTGGTGGTGCCCTCAGCTGGCTTGTACCTACATGCCACCTCCAGTTAGCCATTCTTAGCCCCCCAGCCTCCCAGATGTTGAGTCACACTGCCAGATTGTTTTGGCATCCTGGCATTCGACTGCTATCAGTGAACCAGGTTCCCCACTGGCAGACTGGGCCTGCAGAGGGCAGCCACTGCTGAACGGCTTAGTGACCTTGGTGCCCCTCTCACCAGCACATTCCTGTGGCCTTGGTGTGTGTTGTGTCCCTCGGGCCCTACTTGGAGCATAATCATCTGGACGGTCTTCTGGTCACACCTGGTATACGTTCCAACATGCCCACTTTCCCGAGCCTTTTAATCTCTTTGTCCACCATCTACCACCGTGATTCTGTCTTTTGGGCATTGGCCCATGCCCCTAGGAGCCATGCTAGTAATGAGTTAGCACCCTCTCCAATGATCATTGCCAAGGTGGTAAATCCTATCTATTGGGACAGAGAGATAGGATTCAATTGAGTCAACAAACTCTTCCCTATCCAGTTTTATGTTCTGCTTCCTTTAGTCAAACATGCTTAGAATCCATCCCCACATGTACTTCTGCACTCCTTTTATTTAAATTAATTTTTTTCAAATACAGTTTCTATTCAATATGATTCTTATTAGTTTCAGATGTACAGAAAAGTGGTTAGAATATCATGTACTTTGCAGAGTGCTCACCACTCCTTTGGCATATAGTTCTTCCTTCCCTTATCAGGCCAGCATATCCACAGCTGGGTTAGGCTAGGACTGGTTATAAACCTAGTGGCCAGGATCCTGAGAGGGAGCCCACTGGCTCTGTTTTTAATGTGATCTATGGAGAACTCTTCTGAATGCCTAGATTTGTTAGGATCCTGGCTCTCCCTTTCCACAAGTTCCTCTGCATCCTCTCTTGGAACACTTGTTACATTACCCAGTCTTCCCCACTAGACTGTAAGCATCATGAGACAGGCAGGAACAACCTCTGCTTTACCCACTAATGTATTCCTTGTGCCTAGTTCTGTGTCTGACCTGGGTGTTAATGCGAGCCTTGAATAGGCCCCTGTAATAAAGGCCATCGTGTACTGAGTGTTCACCATGAGCCAGGCTCTGTTTAAACTCTTCCATATGTGCTAGCTCTTTTCATCTTCATCTCCATCTTCTGAGATAAAAACCACCATTAGTTCTTATTTTGTGGAGGAGGCAGTGAGTCTGCCCTTCACCTGTATTCCCACAGCATCCTCTACAGTCCATTGTCAGAGCAGTAATTGCATGATGTCCCTTGAAAGATTTGTACCCTAGACTTTAAGCTATCTGTGAGTGTGGGATCATAGAAATTCCATACAAATTGTGTGTGTATATTTATGACTGAAAGAGTGAATAAATTAACTCCCAGAAATTAATTCCAGGGTTTTAAGCATTTTATAATTTCACTTTTTGTTATAGGACTATTGCACTTATATTGTTCTTAATTCCTACACGCTGTTAAAGAAAAGTTGGATCTTTTAATTTAAAGTTCATGAAGCCATTACCGCACTCACCTTTACAATCATCTGTAACTAGTAAACAAGCAATATATTTCATAGTCCGCGATATACAAAACTTTATTCCACATGATAAACCTGCTTCTTTCTGTGTGCCCTCCTCCTCTGGCAAATGCAAACCAACCTTTTTATGTCTGTCAGATACCAGCACACTTTCTAGTGATTAAGAGTTCGCTGTTAATGTGATGAAAGAAATTAATTTTAGATGTGTTTGGAGTTTATAAAGAGTTTGTGTAATAATAAGATCCTGCTGCGATTCAACTGTGTCCTAGCAATCTGAAATATGCTGCCCTGGGAAATGTGTTATTGGCACATTTACCATAGATCACAGCTCATTATTTCCAGGGCTGACAGTGTCTCACTGCACATTTATTAGAGAACTGAGCCGTAATCATATCTGTGGTTTTAAGAGTTTCTGTCCTATTAGATTTGTGACATTTTTTTTTTTTTTACAGAAGATTTTTAAAAGGAAAGAATCTCCCAGATCTGAAACGGAAAGATGATGATTTTATAGAGCATTTAAAAAGAGTTATAAGGACTCGCCTACATAAAAAGGATGGCTCCTATTTTATTTTTATGTTCTGATGAGCAAACTCAATTTTTGCTTCCACTCAGTGGCTCTAAGCACAGTTATATTCTGACCTTGTAAAACTCGATGCCTTCAAAAAATTTTGTAACACTTTCTTTTTCTTTTCTTTCTGGATTTCCATAAGGTTAAATAATAATTTAGAAACACAAAATCAAGAACAAATCTACATTACCAAAAACCGTACTTTCAAAATGTTGCACTTAAAAAAAATATTTTTTTATTTAATTACTCAGCAAATATTTGGGCCTCTACTATGTACTGTTCTGAGCGTGTCAGATATATCAGCACAGAGTATATTTAATGGAAGGCGGTAAGAGCAGAACCAAGGAGGGCTCAAATGCTTTGTAGACTGGGAATATAAAGACAAGTCCCCAAAGGAAACAGCTGAGGAGGAGCTAGCGGAGGGGCTGGAGGATAAACAGAACGGGCTAATGTCATGGAAGCTAAGGGAAGTCTCTGAAGAATAAACAATGTTAATACAACGATGTAAGATCAAGGAGGCTAGACTGGGGAAAAGTTCATTGTATTTGCAATTTGGTGGGCAATAGCTGGAGTAGTGTGAAGTTGAGGAAGAGGATACAGTGTTTGCAAATCAACATTTTGAGGGGATTGACCTTGAAGAAAGAGACGAGGAGCTAACAGGGAACATCAGGTCATTTAGCAGCCTTCTGTATCTACCTTCAGAAAGATATGAATCTGTTTAAGTACTGCAACAAAGAAGACAATAGAGAGGGAGAAATAAAAAAAAAAACTACACAGGATAAGGAGGGGATTACTATGAAACAAAATCTGTTCCCTCTCTGAGGAGTGAATATTATTACAAGTGTGGTCATCACCAATTTGGCCTCCTATTGTCTGAGATTATATACATGTATGACTATATATACATGTATATATTAGACTATATTCAGATATGTTTGCAATCTCATTAGGACATTTTTGGTAACAAGAGTCACTGTATCTATAAATTAAATTTTCTAGACTTTTTAGAATTATTTAGGTATGTGGGAAGCTTTGCCAGGTGGAAAGTAGAAGTATTTTAGAAAGAAAATCAAACACATTACATTTATATTGCAGTTAAAATGTTTGAAGGTATATAATTAAATTTGCAAATTGGAACAAATTTATTCAGAGCCCTTCAATTTTGTTAGACTTAAAATAAAGTAAGATTAATAAGCTCAACTGCAAACTCAAGGTAAAATATGTAAATTTAATGCATTGAATATTACTTGATTAACCAAAACACACTTTCAGTCAGTCCTTTCTGCACATAAACACTGCTCGAGGGCACCAGATGCGCACCTTGTATTCAGAAGCTGGGATCCCGGCTAATCCACTGAGTTTCCACTCATCCTGGACTCATTGAAAAATAAGACTGGATTTATTGGAACCATTGTAAGATGGGTTTGTATTATGCTGGCTTTCTTCTTGTTCTTATTTAATTTTCAGATGTGGACTGCTCACCTCTGAGGTCCAGTATATCATAATACCTACCCCACTAAGCAACGCAGAATTCAGAAGCAGGACAAAATAAGTTCCAGAAGTACCTCCTTTCACCCTTGGGCTTAGTATGCAAACCCCCTCAATAGCATCTCAGGTAACAGGTTGTCTACTCCCTGTTTGAACAGCTCCAGTCCTGGGAAGTACAGTAAGAAAGAATCTAATTTTTGGACAACTCCAAAAATTAGAAAGGTCTTCTTCATGTTCTACTGAAATATACCTTCCTGCCTTTTGCCTCTAGTTGTCTTCATTTTTCCTTAGGATGTCCATTCTGCATTCGTGGTTTTGGTTTATGTGACATTTTTTTAAAAAGAATTAATCTTATTTTTAAAAAATATATTTTTATTGATTTCAGAGGAAGGGAGAGGGAGGGAGGGAGGGAAGGAGAGAGAAAGAGAGAGAAAGAGAGAAAGAGAGAGAGAGAGAGAGAGAGAGACATCAAGGCTGAGAATCATCAACTGGCTCCTGCATGCCCCTCACTGGGGATCCAGACTGCAACCCCGGGCATGTGCCCTTGACAGGAACAAACCCAGGAACCTTCAGTCCCCAGGCTGATGCTCTATCCACTGAGCCAGACCAGCTTGGGCCAGACCTTTCTTGATGTAAAGTGTTCAGACTTGAACCCTGTGTGATCCAAGAAGCTCAATCTAGAGCCAACTGCTACCCCTCAGCCTTCACCCCTGCGAGCTCCTATTTTTTATTATATTCCCATTGACTCTCACCTGTCTTTTCCTGTCTAAAATCTTTGGCTTGGAAAATTTAAAAGCTCATACAAACCAAATAGCTTAATTCCCTGGTATCCTTATGCTGATCCCCTTCCCTGTTTTAAATTGTTTTTTGTACCAACTGCTGCTGTTATTTTTATGCAGAATTTATGGTTTAAGTTGAGATTGAATTCTTAGAAACAATAGATCAGTGGGCCATTTATCACTGAGTCTGTGGAAGTCGTAAAATTGAGGGAAGATGAAAAGAAAACACTTTCTCCTCATACTCTTACATATAAAAAGCTCAGAAATACCTTTGTTACCCAGATTTTAAAAGTTCCTGCTTTTGGAATAAAGCGTTCAACCCTAAGCATCACTTGGAGAATCTTTGCAAAGTGAATAGTTCCACTTGCCATGCACCAGAGTATTTTCCACACTCATTTATATCCTGAAGAAGTCATACTGATGTAAAAAAAAAT
The DNA here is from genome assembly GCF_028538775.1 of Myotis yumanensis. NCBI lineage: Eukaryota > Metazoa > Chordata > Mammalia > Chiroptera > Vespertilionidae > Myotis > Myotis yumanensis. The sequence continues at coordinate 24,391,027 of NW_027223759.1, read as the reverse complement.
AAATATGCAAAATTGAAAAGCCACAAAGGCAATAAGAAATTTAACCTGCAAAAGAATGCAGATGGTGAGCCAATGGATGGTTATTTGCTCTGCCTATTTCTTCCAGGAAAAATATTTAAATGGGGTAGGGAACCTGCTCAAGGAATAGACATTGGTGAATTTGCCCTGGATTGATTTTCCCTGTATTTGGTTAAGATTATGTATTTATCGGTTTCAACTATTTCTCTTAGCTCATCATTGTTCAGGTCCTTAGGAAATTTCATCTTTCTAAGGTAGGATCTAATGACCACATTCACTAAAGGAAAAGTAATACAAATTTTGCTGACAGATTTTTTCCCCTCACCATTAATGATGGTAATGAAAACCTTAAAATATTAACTCAATTAAATGTTTTATAGTGAGAAGGAATTGCCATGTTATAGAAGTTGAATTTCTGGCCTGATAAACGTTTTAGTGGGTTGGCAAATGCAAGACAGGTGCTAAAAGAATTGAATGAAACACAAATCTCAAACGTGAACTCTGGAGGGATTTTTAAAAGCCATAATTTGTTCTGGTTAACTCTCCTTTTCCCAGAAGCAAAGAGGATGTCCTATGTGAGGATAACATAGCTAGGATAATCCGTCAAATTTAATAATACGGTGAATAACAAGAAAGCCATTTTCAGGCTCTTTTGTTTTAATTAGATGCTGGGTAGTTATCATCGTGGCTCATTCTATTCTTTCTTTAAGAGCTCATATATTATAGCTTTTGTGGAAGTAGAAGTCTTATTTAATAGACAACTGTTTAAAGTCATTCTGGCTAAGGCAAATAACATTTATATATCACTAGAGGCCCAGTGCATGAAATTCATGCATGGGGAGGTGGGGGTTCCTCAGCCTGGCCTGCACCCTCTTGCAATCCGGGATCCCTCGGGGGATGTCTGACTGCTGGTTTAGGCCCAATCCTGGCCTACACCAGCAGTCGGACATCCCTCTCGCAATCCGGGGTGCTGCATGCACCAGTGACCATACTTTTCATATAGGAGAAAGGCTTCTTGCTGTTGTATGGGCAGCTACATTTTTTTGCCCTGATTATAAAAAGTAGTACATAAGATGATCCTTCTGAGGCAGTAGTACCATTTTCCCCATCTTATGGGTGGAAAAACTGAAGCAAAGAGAAGTAATTGGCTTTGTCACACAGTTATAAGAGTCAGAATCAGGGTTGACCACAAAATGTGCAAGCCAGAGTCCATGCATGTCATTGCTGCATCATCCTGTTTTTTCAGTGTTAGAGTAGCCTTGCCAGTTTTTAATTTTTAAATCTAAGAGACTGTTCCCTATAAGAATGCATGTTCATCCCCATGTAGAATAAACAGGATGTGGACAGTTTGGAGATTCTTCTGATGAATTAGGATTAAGGAGCCATAGATCTCTTTTTCAAATTCTGCAGAAACCACCTTCCTTGTTTAACTGCTTGTGGGATGTAGCAGTTTATAATCTATGACATAGTCACTTGCAATCTGGGACCCCTTGGGGGATGTCTAACCAGCAGTCAGACATCCCTCTCACAATGTGCCAAGTGGCAGGTGGCCAGGGAGGAGCCTGAACCTGGACTGGGCGCTGCACCGCTCACGCTCATCCCAGCCCACTGTGCCTGTTGCCACTGCTAGGTAGTGCTGCCACGGAGTCGGGAGAGGCTCCTGCCACTGCTGCTGCGCTTGGCAGCTGTGAGCCCAGCTTCTGGCTGAGCAGTGCTACCCCTGTGAGAGCGCACTGACCACCAGGGGGCAGCTGCTGCTTTGAGTGTCTGCCCCCTGGTGGTCAGTGCACATCATAGCGACTGGTCAACTGGTCATTCCGGTTGTTCTGGTCATTCCGTGGTAAAGGTCACTTAGGCTTTTATATATAGATTAATTAAAAGAAAGACCTTTTTGTTGTTGTTAACCCTCACCCAAGAATATTTTTTTCATTGATTTTTAGGGAGAGAGGGAAAGACAGAGAGAAACATCAATGCGAGAGAAATACATCGATTGGTTGTCTCCTGCAAGCGTCTCAACCAGGGCCTGGGCCGGGGAGGGGCCTGCAACCAAGGTACGTGCCCTTGACCGGAATTGAACCTGGGACCCTTTGGTCCACAGGCTGACGCTCTATCCACTGAGTTAAACTGGCCAGGGCAAAGAAATAATTTATTTTTTATTTTGTGGTATGAGTGAACCTACCTACAGAGTGAAACAGGGGTATGAACAGACATGTGCTAATCTAGCCAGTCATGAGATTGGTAAAAGCTATAGGCTTCCTCCCCTACGGCCCTGCAACCATGTGCTATGTTATAACTTCATACTGAAGTCTTCCACTCATACAAGCAATCATCAGTCCCACAGAAAGAACCATTTGGTCTGCTCTTGAAAATTCAGTGAAGTCCCCTTCTCTGTCCTTCAGTCTCTGTTCTTCACTGTGTCATGCCATCTGGCAGCAAGTCCTCTGGTTTACTTAGACATTGCTTATTTTTCTTCCCCTGTTGGAATGTAAGTTCCTTGAGATCAGGCAGGACCTTATCTGTTCAGTTTACTGCTGTTACCTAGGACCTAGCACAAGGTAGGGTGATAATATATCAATTAAATGTGGACTCCCAAACCTAGAAGGCCTGCTGCTCACATTATCAGGTTTCAAGGCAGAAGTACAAATGGACATCCATATACAGACCATAAGTATACATATTTATAAATCAAGATAACATATTAAATAAAATGTGTTTTAGGTTTTTACCTTGATAGATAATCTTCTGTAATAATCTAGGAAACAAATTTTGGATTCTGGGACTTTAGAATTCCAAAGTTACATACTGAAATGCAGTAATGTGGGGCAGAGTTGGCCCTGGCAGGTCACCTGTACTCATGGCTCACACCCATCTTTGTCTACCCTTGGCTCCATCTCATACCTCGAAGATACTAAATAAGCCTATTTGGCCATGTTAGCCCATATATTCAAGCTTTGTGTATATCCCTCTTGCAATCAGGCATCCCTTGGATGGTCCTTGGGCTTGAAGTTCTTCCAACTAGAAGATGAAGCCAGGGAGGAAGCCCACACCCAGGCCCCGGAAGTGGACTTGGGCTGTGTTTGAGCAGCAACCTCCAGCGTTCTGGGGCATGGTCTGGTGGTGGTTCCAGGCTCTGGTTGGGCATAATTCCTTCACTCAGTGGACTCCCCACCTTAGGCAGAGGGGCATGGCTAGGAAAGGAGCAGAGCAAGACTGTCTAAAGTTTATGGCCTTTATCTTCAGACAGGAATGTGTGTGAGGATGGGGGATGAACTGATCTGAATTGAGCCGGTACAGGGAATGGAAGGGAGGGAAGGAAGCAAAGAGGTTATCTGGGATGGATGTGTGGTTAATTCAGCTGCTGTGCCAGTCTCCCTGGGTGTTTATGAACCCTGTCCACTGCTGGAAGACAAATGGGGAAGGAACACGATCACTGAAATAGACAGAGGCAAGATGGCAGGTTAAGAGTGGAAACATAATAGGCTGCTCTTAGGGCATAATTCCATTGACATTATCCAAAATAAACCAAATAGGTGGCTCATGCCGATGAATTCCCTTAGTTTATTTCTCAGTAAAACCAAACTGATGGTGAAAAGAGTTCTTTCAATGACATTCAGTGAAGACTCGAGGGGGAGAAGCACATGTAAAGACTAGCCTCTGCTATTAAATGTAAAATTGAGAAGAAATATCCATAATGAACTTTTGGAGGCCAGTGCTACTTCTGTGTGTACCCAGGAGACTTTGTAAAAAGGAAAAGTCAGTATTTTAATGCAATGAAACAATGTTGTTGTTGTTTTAGCACCTTTCAGTGCAGACACATGTGTTGGGTGTTGGAAACCCAAAGACGGATAATTTAGGACCCAGACCTGAAAAATATGTAGCTTTTCAGATGTTCCAAATAAAGATTTGCTGTATGACCTTTTAATTCATGCCTGCATTCTTTTCTATTTATAGATATAAAAATATTTATATTTTTTTATCTATAAATATATTTATATCTTTTATATTTATATTTATATAAATTTTTATATTTATATCTTTTATAAATAAAATCTTGAAAACATTTTACTTTGTCTCCTAAAAGCTTTTATGTAAAATGAATAGGTTGAGTTAAAAGAAATAAGTTAACTCTTTAAATGAAAATTCTATGAAGGCAAATATTGAGCCTCTTTTCCTTTTCATTAATTTGACTTAAAGGGTCTTAAAAAATGCATTACGGTTCCACAATGTTTCACTCTAATTGTAATTTATGTTTCTTTCCTCCTTTAACCTCTACCTTTAAGGATCTCTTTTCATTCTTTATTTTCATTTTACCTCATAGCAGTGTTACAAGTCATCACCTTTCTCAGTAACAGGGTTTGTGATAGTCAATAATTATGTGATTTTAAAAAATGATAAATTCTTCTAATTGCTTTAGCCAATAAAATGGCATAGAACTGGTAAGCCTGAATAATGCTGCTTAATTGCCTTTGCTAAAATTGAATTGGCTGGCATTAGTTATAGTCTTTTAACTTTGAAGAAGCAATACAAATGTTAGAGAAAATGGCTATGAACTCTCAAAGAAAATGGAACTTTGCTTCTCTTCTTGTTGGTAGGAAAAATATAAAAGTATCTTAGGCGCAACTCAGTTCTGTTATCTTACAGTTTTATGAAAATTATTCTTTTCTGAAAGCTAATAAAGCACAAGGAGTGACCAGTCCCTAAACTCGGGGAGGGAGGTCTTAAACAGTAGCAAAGTATATCTAAATACTATTTTTAAAGATATGCATTTTTATTACTTTTGAGTGGATGCTATCACTGTTGATAGGCAAAGTGTGGCCCAGTAGAGGACCAACTTTAATAACTAGATGAGCTATTCACATTTAGCATCTAAGTAGGGTTGGTCTTTGCATAGATGGTAACTGGATTGTGTACCAGTGGCCATTTTTTTGAGTACTTAAGCACTCCCTTGGGAACCTTAGATATACTATCACTTCACATATTTCTTTTGTATCTGGTGGAAAGGCCAGTGCTAGCCCAGCTTCTTGAATAATGGCAAATTCCAAATGGATGAAGTCAGAATCAATGAGGTTTATCTTTTATCATTTATTTATAGTATTTCGTGTCTTTTTACTTTGTTGAACAGCTGTCTCTGTGCTTGGTGTTTGTTTTCTTTATGGGTGCCTATGTGAGTATTGCCTGTTTTGAAATAAAAACTCGGAGGGTTCAGTGACATCATTTTAACTTCCTCAACTTCATTCTATAGTAAAGTTGTTGGTGTGAAACTCTGTGCCATTTTGAGCAAAATCTAAATCTGAGTGTTTTTATCTGTAAACCAAAAGAGTTAATAAGGATGTTTAAGCAAGGTCAGATATATAAGTTGCTTGCTTTCTTTTTTTTTTTTTAAGCCATAGTGCTTGGCACAGAGTAAACGTTAGCTATATTTTTGACAGTAGCATTGGATCAACCCACTATAATAATGGGCACATTAGCATTTGATAAGTATTATCTAAATATTATGAGACTAGAGGTCTGGTGCATGAAATTCGTGCATGAGTAGAGTCCCTAGGCCTGGCCGGTGATCAGGGCTGATCAGGTTCCCTGCCTCCCAGACTCACAAAAAATAGAATTGGGTTCCTTAAAGTAAGATCCAAAGACTCCCTGCTCAGAAAACCTAAAATCCCAGTGCCAGATTTCCTTATTCCAACTGAGATGAACTGAGTCAGAATCTTTGGTGGATGAGGTCAGGGAATCTTTTCCAAAAGATTCAAAATGATTCGCAGTACTTTAATGTTTGAGAACCACTGGAGTACAATATATAAGAAGTGTCAAAGGGTAGCAGACAGAGCTGTGTTCCTGTGGTCTTATTTTTTACATCAGACAGTCTGTGAACCTGGATTAGAATGTATAGATCTCTAGAGCTCTTTGGTTTAACATTTTCTTTTATTTTTGCCTTAGACCTTCAAAATATTTCTTCACCTGAAGATATTAGTTTCACATTCTTTAAAGCAGTGGTTCTCAACCTATGGGTCACGACCCCTTTGGGGGTCGAATGACCCTTTCACAGGGGTCGCCTAAGACTATCGGAAAACACATATATAATTACATATTGTTTTTGTGATTAATCACTATGCTTTAATTATGTTCAATTTGTAACAATGAAAATACATCTTGCATATCAGATATTTACATTACAATTCATAACAGTAGCAAAATTACAGTTATGAAGTAGCAATGAAAATAATTTTATGGTTGGCCATCACCACAACATGAGGAACTGTATTAAAGGGTCGCGGCATTAGGAAGGTTGAGAACCACTGCTTTAAAGGAACCTGCTTTTTGATCTCCTGGTGAAGCTCTGGACAAAGGTAAGCTGAGTCTATATTTAGAATGTTCTGTGGGGCTGAGTTTACAACAAATTCATTCTTGTTCCTCTTAGAATTGCCAGGATTTGTAAATCAGAGCACCATATTTGAGCTCTTCAAACTGGGTAAAATTTAGGATTATTTATGTGTCCCTTAGGAAAGATAATATATCTATAAAAACACATTTTTCTTCCTTCTTCACACATCTATTGTTAAGTTAAAATAACATCACACCTCTGATTCTTATGTTATGAGTTGGTTACCTTTCCAAGTGCTGCGTAAAGCCTACTGATGCTAATTGCTAATAGGAATTACATGTTTTGAGAGAAGAGTAGTAGGGGGAGAAAATTAACTCAAACTTAATTTGCATTCCCTTGCCAAGTTTGAATTGGGACCAATTTGCAAACTGAATTATCTCTGTAGCCTTGATAGAGTTTATAATAATGCTGTAAGTTTCTTAACTCATGGCCAGCCATGCCTTTTTAATAAAGACACATTCACAGCTGCAGTCTGGGTGCCTTGTAACATATTGCTAATAATTGGGCTAATAAGATTTTAAAGTTAATTAAAAGCATGGGAAAACCCATAAAGTCTGGTGCAGCTCTCAAACTGGTTGCTGACCAAGTAAAAATGCAGGGAGAAGAAGGATAAAACTTGTTCATTAGTGACTTACCAATGCTGGACCTTTATTTTTTTATTTTTGGTTAAAAGTCACCATTTTTGCATTTCTCCTTAAACAGTTGATAACCATTTAACCAGAAATAGTGAATGCCATTTATTTATTTATTTATTTATTTATTTATTTATTTATTTACAGAATTTCCTAAGTCAGCCAAAGAGGCTGGCTATACATACATAACTCATCATTTTGCAAAATTTATGGTCCATGAGAATTTGGTGTTATGTCCAACATCATTTCACAGTCCAGAGGGAACTTGAATGCTTTAGCCTGGCTCTCCTTATCCAGTTGCAATGCTCACAGCCTCTCTTACTACCAGGACTCCAGGACCAACATGGTGAATATTAATATGATTCTTGTCTGATTTTTCAAAGGCCCTTCAAGCTTCTCTAATACAAGTCTGCCTCTGGTACCGACCGCTTGTGTGTTCTTTTCCAAAGAACAGCTCTTTCTGCAGCTTTATACAGAGTGGTAACTCTGGTTACCCTGTGCTAAGGTGCAGGTGTTCCACAATGTAAAATGGGCAGAGTCTTTGGAATGTATGCTGATTTCAATATGACATCCCAAGTAGGATAAGGGAAGGGATAGATCCCAACTGTAGTGCTAGCTAGCCATTTGTAGATGGCAACATCCTGATACCTCTTGTTTTTTGAGCTAATTTGAAGGGTTGCTTTTCTTCAAGTCCTTCAGAATATTATATTCTGGCCCAGTATAACCCAGTATTTGATTTGGAATTCTAAAGATTTTTTTTTCTTTCTGAAAGGTTCTAGATAATTATTCTGAACACTAAACCCAGACTATCCTCCCATAAATCACACAAGAGTCTGTTTTGATAATTGCTAGTTTTTGTGTTCTTCTTTAGTAATTGGGGTTATTAAAAAAAAGTATGCACATGACATTCCTATATGAGCTTAAATTGAATGCAGGTCATCTACATTTTGAAATCCTTTCTTCACCCCTTCACTCCCCACCTTCCCATTCTCTGAGTGTGAAATTGTTGACGGATCAATACGGGCTTTTGCATGATAATCTATACCTACGTCTTACTTATTGTGTACGTATTTTATTTTCTAGTATCAGATTTTGATCTGAGCAGCTTTTGTTGCCTTTCTAGAGGCATATCAGTTGTGACAGAGGCAGCTAGTGGTCTCCTAACGTGCATTCTTTCCTTCTATAGAAATATTTGTTGTACAATCACTAACTTTCAACTTGGCCTATAGCTACTTAGAATAAAGCTTTTGCTACAGCTAAGGATTGACATGGAACTAAAAATGTGAAAGGCACAATCTGAGTTGGTGGCTGGAGTTCAGAGGTCTACAGTGGGAGGTAAAGTTGAAAAAGTTTTAAGGGATTTTTTTTCAGGAACTTTATAATTCAGACTAAGTGTTCTGGCACGACTTCTTGCCAAGAAATTCTTTTCTATTTAATGGGACTAAATTTATATACAATTAAAATTTCTAGTCCCAATTTAATGGAAAATATTATACGCTCTTACAGGGGTAATTTTAAAGCAACTTTTCTTAACCTTTTTTTTATTCTACCATAGTAGACAGAAAAAATGATGTTAGAATGCAACACATATCCCCCAGATAGGATATTTCTAATTTTCTATATGTTAACTCCATCTTTTTATCTCTAGTTTAAAGATGCCTATCAGAATGCAAGTACACAACAAGAAAGGCATCAGCATTATTGAAAACAACTTAGTACATTAAAATTAAAATAATTTACAAATGTTGGTCCTTAAATGCATATGGAATAGCAAATTATTTATGGTACACTTTAACACTGGTTGTGACATACTGTGTCTCTAATATGATGGCTGACAACTGTTGCTATAAAACTCAAGGTTGAAAATGGGTAACCTGCAGGTAGAAGCTATAAGCAGAGTTTTTGTGATTGTCTCACAGTGTTGGCTTCAAAGGGATGGGGCGAAGGATTCCTATGACACTAAGATAATGACAATAAGCTCACTCCATAGAACCAGGAGTCAAAAGGGGAGCCAAAACATAGGGTGTCTCGTCAACTGTACTGCAAATATCCTTGCATTCTAACATTTCACATGGGACCTGGCTGGAGTTGAGGAGCTCAGCTGCTCCTGGATATAGCCTGCTTTCTCCTGCTCATTCCTCCAGGCCTCCTTTACTCTTTCTTTACTTGAATGGTCTGTAAGCATTTGAGTGTGAAATGCCACCTATAGGACATCAAAAAGATCCCTGGTTTCTGGAGGCTTCCAAAACCAGTTAGTTGGTGCTTGACCCTAGATTCTGAGAGCTGGTGTTCTCCATTGATACTTAGGCAATTGGTAGGTAATCTCAATTATGGCATCTCTAACTGAAATAGCCGTTGTATTTTAGTGAAGAACATTTTCTATCTCTCTAATCCTACCAAATGTACTTTTCTATCCCCCTGGAGCCAATTTCCTCCTCTCTATGAGAATACTATGAATATTGGTAAGGCTCCTTCAATTTTCGAATCCTAGCTGAAGTCACCTAAATGCTTTGTTAAAATAGGATCAATTTTATTAGTTTACTAGAGGCCCCATGCACGAAATTCATGCAAGAGTAGACCTTCCTTCCCTCGGCTGCCAGCACCGGCTTCCATCTGGCACCTGGGACCCTGAGTTCCCTCTGGCACCCGGGACCTGGCCTTCTCTCGCATCCTCAGCTTCGCCTGGAAGGACGGAAGGATGTCTAGAAGGAAGTCCGGTCTAATTAGCATATTATAATTTTATTATTATAGATTATTAGCTGTATCAGTAGCCTTCATTCATTCAACAAACAACAACTATTTACTGAGAAGTTTTGTTGAGCAGGTATGGTTTTAGGTGTTGAGGATACAACAAGGAATTCTGTGCCCTTAGTAAGGGTATATTCCAGTTGAAGAATTACTATCACAGATGAATAGATATTTAATGTGTCAGATGGTAAAGATACTAGGAAGGAAATAGGACAGAGGGAGGATGGGAGGTGTGCTGTTTCACAGAGATTGAGGGAAGGCCTTTCTGAAGAGGTGGTAAACTGGAGCCTTAAAAGTTCTGCAAGGGAGAAAGGTACACAGAGATTTGAGAAAAGAGTATCTCAGTTTCAGGAACAGTGAATTCAATGTCCTGAATTAAATATGTGTGCTTGGATTACTTTTAATTAGTAAGGAGGCCAGTGTGGTTGGAGCTCAGTGAAAAGTTAACAGGAAATTATATTGGAAAAGTGGATGGGGGTCACATATCTTGTACTGCTTGTAGGCAAAAATAAAAATTTTGAATTGCATCATGAATGATGGGTTTTGAGCAAAGAAGTGACATGATTTGAATCATTATTCAAGAGGATTATTCAGACTGCTATGGGGGAAATAATCAGTAGTAAGATGAAAGGTGGACATGGGGAGACCAGCTATTACAATATGGTGGCTTGGGTTTGGATGGTAGCGATGAAAGTGGTGAGAAGTAGGTAGAGCTGATAGATTTGCTGATGTGAGGTGTGAAATAAAAAGAAGCATCTATCTCCATTGGTAGACTCTGAGATGGTAAATACTGCCGGGCGGGGGGGAAGCTTTGGGGGTGTGGGTGGTGATGGGTTTGGTTTTAGATGTATTAACTTTGAGATGCTCATTCAACTTCCAACTGGAGATGTCAGATAGGCATTTTGATAGACAAATCTGTAACTCAGGGAAGAATTTGAGGATGAAGAATTTAACTGGGGAACCGTCAGTATATTTAAAGTCTATGGAACTGAATGAGTTAATTTTTGAAGTGAGCATGTGCCCTGGAGGGAAGACTGAGAATAGAGGATGGGATTTGACTCATTATTGGCTTAGACAAGAGCAGTTTCAGTGGATGGGGAAAGCCTGATAGGAGAGGAGAATTGAGAATGGGAAGCAAGAGCATGGAAGCAGTGATTTGGACTATTCCTTAGTAGGAAAAAAAAAACACAATGTGAGAGGTAGAGATGGCCATAAACTCCACGTTGAAACTACAGTCTTTCTCTTTCCTCATATTCTCTTGCAGACCCTGAGGTGTGATTGGGGGAATGACGGCATGTTTTATGTATAAGTCACACATCTGCTTTCAATGTTATCTTTTTCTCTGCTGGCTGCTACTTTTGCCTTTCTGAATCTTGTCACTGTTCTGGTTTCATTGGCCAGACCACTGTTGTCACTCACATGCTAACACTGACCCACCTTAACTAATGACACCCTTTGAGCATCTTTTTCTGTCTCTGTCTTCCCATCATTGCTGCATACAGGTGTGGGTGTTGTCTACTTCCATGAGAGCCAGGCTTTCTGTCAGAGCTGAAATTTACTGGTTAGCCTTTGTAAGTTTAGCAAATCAAATCCATTTTAAAATGTCAGTTAAGATGTTTGTGTGGTGTTTTTTTAAAACTATGTTTTTATTGATAGGAGAGAGAGATAAAGAAATATCAATGTGAGAGAGAAGCATGGATCGGCTGCCTCTTGCACACCCACTACTGGGGATCGAGCCTGCAATCTGGGCATGTGCCCTGACCAGGAATCCAACCACTGGTGACCTTTTGGTGCAGGGGACAACTTGTAACCAACTGAGCCACACCACCAGGCCTAAAATGTTTGTGCTTTGAGGCAAACAAATTTTGTCTCTTGAGCCCTTTTCATGTTTGTGTAAGCCTTTAATATCTGAAAAAGAGAAAACATGCATAGATAGAAAATGACCTTGGGCTACATCACTTAACTTGCCTTTCTCAGTAATCTCTTCTTGATTTTTAACAATGTTTGTCCTTGGAAAGAGTCTTCTAGGCAAGAATTTCAGAGGAGATACTGCTAGTTAATTCAGATGTCTAGCCTTTTTTTTCTCTTTTCTTTTCTTTCCTCTCTGGAGATCATTCTTAGGTAGTAGTTCCAAGTCTCAGGCAGAGAACAGAGAGGATTTCCCCATTTCTCATGCTGATCATATTACTGCATCTCAAAAGTGGATGGGTCTTCAACAAGCACAGATCAAGTGGGCACTTTTGTAAAAGGAGCATGTTAGACTCTCTTAGTGGCGCTGATAAAACTCTTCAAAGTGGTTCTTGCTGAACTCACTGAGCCCTGAATTAGAAGATGGGGGAAGTTATACCTGTTATTTCTCATACCGTGACTTATAATCTATCTCTTAGGTCTCCTTGTTTTGAAGTTTGTCCTTACTTGTTTATGAGTTTTCATTTTTGCCCCACCTGATAGGAGTGCTCCAAGGAGTTAAGAGTTCTGTAGTTTATTCTTAATTAAAATTTATAGAGTCTCTAAATAATTTTTGTAAATGGTAATGATGTTCATTTTGATTACACCCTTTGGAAAAAGAGCATATAAGAAATCAGATTATCCAAATTCTTCTAGGGGTATAGATTAAAATGTAAAATCAGATGCCTTTGCAAGTTCTATTAGTCCTTTCCACGCTCTTTACCTAGGAGAGTAGTAGTTTAGCCAACTCATCAAACAAACAAAAATAAACAAATAAACAAACAAATATACCCATTTACAAATCAAGCTGCAGTTTCTTACTCTTTAAAAACACTAAATTTAACCTCTCTTTCCGTTTAGTTGAACAATTTTCCTTCTATACTTACCTTCCAATGTTTTGTAATTATTCCCATACTAGAGGCCCGGTGCATGAATCTGTGGGGTCCCTCAGCCTGGCCTGCAGGGATCTGGCCAAAACCAACAGTCTGACATCCCCCGAGAGGTCCCGGAGTGCAAAGTTGCTGTAGCTCAGCACCTCCTACATTGAGCATCTGCCCCCGGTGGTCAGTGTGTGTCATAGCTACCGGCCGGTTGGCAGGTCAGCCAGTCGGCTGGTAGGTCGGTTTCTTAGGCTTTTATATATATAGATTATTAGGCAGCTCTGTCATATTCATATTTCTGATAGAAAATATGCAAATGGAAGTTTAACATTTAGCCTTCTGTCCCTGGTACTCCACTAGCTTAACTTTAAAAAATGTCATTGCCAAGGGAAAAATACCCATCAAGTATACATATAACATCAAGACAAGCGAGCCAATCTAGAGCAGATCCACCAGGTCACTGCTCAAACTGCAAGTACAGGCAGGGGCACCTTGGGTGAGGTGATGAATCAGGAGAGAGCTGTTGCCACAATGCTGAAGGTTTCTCAGCCACATAGGAAGCCAGAGAGAAGGTTGTTCTAAGCCAAGGAGAAAAACAGTTAACTCCTACTGCTCAGAAAATACCCCAACCCTATTATTTAACATGCTTCTGAGGTTTATAATGAGCAATACAACTTAATAAATGGATGATAACCAAACAGCAAAGCACACTCTCAACCCGACTTGAAGAAACTGAACCAGTCCGGCCAGTTTATAATTATGGGTGTTGTAATTAGATGGGCGATTTGTCAGAACTTTACAAAATTTGAATTTGAGTTAAGAAGCTTGAAGGAAAATTTTTCTAGTCTTTGAATGATTGACTTCATTTTCCTTGCTGAATTTAAGTTCTGGGTCCAGAAGGAAAAAAAATCATATTTTAATTCTCTCCTTCCCTTGTAAGTGTGTAGTAAGGGAAACACTACATTTGGCTTTGATATAAATCAAACCTATTGCAAATTTAAGGTCACATGGCTCAATTTATTTCCCCAATATTTACTTCATTTTGGGCCTGTGTGACCTATGGGTAGGCAGAGAATTCAGACTTAACCCTACACTTCATTTTTTAGCAACTATTTGTATTAAATACTAATGACAATTCTCTTTCTTTTTAATTTATCTTTATTGTCGAAAGTATTACATGTTCCCCCTTTTCCTCCTATTGACCCGCTCCTCTCCATTCCTGCCCCCTCCTTAGGCCTTCACCACACTATTGTCTGTGTTCATGGGTTATGCATATATGCATATTTAATATTGTAAAGGGGTGTGAATATTTTATGCTAAAAGCCACCTTGAAAATGAAAAAAAGAATGAAAGACCATAATAAGGTTAGATAAGTGATATGGGAGGAGGGTTTAACCTAAGGTTTGAAACTTTTTGCAGCTTATACTGTGTCTATGATATGAATTATTACTTTGTGTAATTCTTTAGGGTATTTTCAGGCATTTTATCAAGATCGGTGCATTGGCCTCTTGGCATGTTTGGGATGTGGGCAGCACACAGAGGAAGAACGGGCAGAAACGGTAGCACATGCTGGGACTTCCAAATCCCCTTGACATGATAATAAAATCAGAACCACTAAAAGAAATCCTTCTTACCCCACCATCACTGAGATTAGCCCTACTTTCCAATTCAAACATAAGATCCCATTGAAAAACCAAAGTGGAAGCTAGGAGCTCATGTGTCCCAAGTTAAGTTAATTCAAACTGATTCTTACTACTGCAAGAACGTAATATGGAGTTTCCAAACATAGCTTTAGATGCAAATTTCATTCTATGATAAGAAATTATTGTAAAGTAATCTCAATGAGACTATATAATAATATTAAAATGCAAAACATAACTGGGAAATGATGTGATTACATTATAAAAATTAAATAACATGCATTTATTCAATTATAATAGGAAAGCATATGCCAACTTGCTATAGAACCCACCCAAAGTCCATTCACTGGAGAGTCTTCTTGGAATGAGATTTGCCCAAACCACTTTCTAAGTTTTATTTTGTATAGGCTTTCTCTGCAACTCTTATGGAAGGTCTGTCTTTTCTTATAGAATGAATACCCTCACCAGCATGCAGTCAAACTTGGAGAAATACTCCGAAAGTGTAAAACAGGCTGTGCTGTGTACATTCTGGTTGGACATATATGCACAAGAAACATTTGAAGTGGCTGTGTGATTGGGTATTTGAGTTGATCCCATAGTAGCTAGGAGACTATTAGGGAAGTCTTGAAGAGGGACAGTCTGATTGGAATATTTGAAAATGACATTTTTGGAGAAGTTAGAATTTGATGGATAGATAAGATCTAAAAAGGAGAATAGAAAGTAAGATTGGGTCTAGGGCAGCTGTGGGCAAACTACGCCCGCGGGCCAGATCCGGCCTGTTTGAAATGAATAAAACTAAAAAAAAAAAGACCATACCCTTTTATGTAATGATGTTTACTTTGAATTTATATTAGTTCACACAAACACTCCATCCATGCTTTTGTTCCGGCCCTCCGGTCCAGTTTAAGAACCCATTGTGGCCCTCGAGTCAAAAAGTTTGCCCACCCCTGGGACTCTAGGGCATAAATAAAAATGAGAATAAAGAAATAAGCTTAGAATGTATTTATTCAATAATTTTTATTGAGTGCCTCAAAAATATAGCAGTAAATATGACGAGGTCTTGGCTCTCATGAAGCTTCCATCCCAAATGTGATGTGCTAGGCACATTTGGTGGGACATCAGAAATTCCAGCAGGCAGCTGAACATACATGACTGGCACTCAAGTGAGAGTTTTGTTTAGCAGTTAAAGATTGTTTAATCAAACCATAGAGTTTAAGATGTGTAAATAAGTAATTTCTTTCAGGGCAAAAGTATGAAGAAAGAAGAGCAGATTTTTGAGACAGTTTTGGAGAATATTTACAGCCTATGAAAAGAAGAGGAGCACATGAGGAAGATGGGAAGGGTCTGGAGAGAAATTTAGGAAGATAAGGAAGTTGTCAGGAATAAGTAGTCCATGTCCAATATGGGCACTGGACACTGTGATGATAGGACTCTGTGAGTGTTGTCAGTGTCATTGAATGCAGGCCAATTGTGAAATCTTTACTTCTCCTACCACTTGCCTTCCTTTCCCCCTAAGCTTTCCATTAGACCACAGCCATGCAGTCAAGCATTTCCACCTGAGAAGTGCCTTCCATCTATGTGGAGGAGGGATAGGGAGAAAAAAAAAGTGACCAGGAAGAAGCCAAGCTTGGGATCTGTGCTGAATCTGACCTTACACAGCTACTATAGCCCCTGAAACCCACAGTTCTCAGGATGCACTGCTAATATGCACACACTACAGAGGACGGTGAGGGAGGGGAGAGCTTTCCTTCGTCTTTGCTTGTATTATAGAAAAGTTGAGACCTGAAGAGACTCAGCAATTTATGAGAGAAAAATTATATCTGTTACCAGTACTCCAGTACACTAAGAATAAAAACCCAAACTTTCTTGACTTTCATAGTGGTGATCTTTTCATTGCGGCTAAGGTAAATAGTGACAAGTGTTAAATATAGAGGGTATGTATAGCCTAGCTTGTTTCTGGGTCAATGGAGAGCCTTGGTTTTTGCATTCATTAACATTAGTCTTTAGCCTTTCTGGATTCAGGACATAAGGTGACATTTTTATGTTTACTGTAGTCTGCATGTTATGAATATGGGAAAACCTTTGGTAAATGTTTTGGGCAGCTCCACGTTGAAATACTAGGTGGCAGTCTAACACAACCTTTGGGCATAGACTGTCTGTCTGATTCTTGAAATGGCATTTTAATGAAAATCATGGATATTTAAAAAATAACTTTAAGAGGAAGCTTTACAGAAATAAATGAATGATGGGTGCTACATTTTAAACTTTTTCCAAAATGTACTTTTAATTGCATATTACACATGCGGTTGAATGAAATATTCAAAATTTAAGACTTAAAGAAATAAACAAAGGACATAGATTTCATAGAAGAAATACATACAGCAAGGAACATATACAAAACAATCTCTAATAAGAAAGAAAATTCTAATTAGATGAGAACATTTTTATTGTCTCTCAATTTGAAAGAATTCTTTTTCAAAGTTCTATCCTGAAGAAAATTACAAATGTGGTCAAAGATTTACATTTAAGCATCTTCATTGGTGTTTTATTGATGATAATCTGAAGACATTCATGCTTAGAGGGTGGCATTTCTTAAAATGGAATATTATATTATACATTTTTAATTGACGTGACTTAACATTTTAGTTAGACTCTAACAAAATTACATTAGTTATGGCCAATTAATGTAAAAATACAAACACATAATGTTTATTTTATTTTTAAAATATATTTTTATGGATTTCAGAGAGGCAGGGAGAGTGAGAGAGAGATAAAAAACATCAATGACAAGAGAGAACCATTTGGCTGCTTCCTGCATGCCCTACACTGGAGATTGAGCCCACGACCCAGGCATGTGTTCTGACTGGGAATCAAACTGTGACCTCCTCGTTCATAGGTCGAAGCTCAACCACTGAACCACGCTGGCCAGCTGGGCTAACACGTAATGTTTAAAAACACAAAGAGAAGTATAAGTTAACCCTTGTTGGGCAGACAGAATTTGTTATACAGTTTTTTGGGCCTTCAGGAGAATTGATCAGATCAAAATATATTTAACTAGGTCAATGCTTGGGCTGATGGTGAAGGAGCAGAATCATAACCAATGGATCACTGGTAGCTGCAGCTTGTTTTCAGAATCAGGTGAGTGCCTATGTCAGCACTTAGTGCCATGCTCAGGGCTGCCTTCAGGTCATAGGTATCCCAGTGGCAGCTAAGAAGGAAAGAAAATAATCCAGATCAGAAAGAAACTCGAACCTCCCTCCTGATTATTAAAATATCATCATCTGTAAATATTTTGCCACACTGACAAGCAAAGTAATTTCTGTCTTCAACACATTCTTTCCTATGAAGTATGCTTTTTTTGGTCAATAGTAGAAGATTACAATTGCTTGGTTTGCTGTTTGTTTTATGTAATGATATGGAATAAACAAGAGTAAGGAAAATCAATAAAATTGGTCCAATGGGCTGCTTTTTTGCGTTCTTCTAGAAATATATGAATTGGATATTTAATTTATCTATTCACTTAACTCATTAATTCAATTGCTTGTTGCCTTTATTGTGGAAATAGTAAATAAAAATTAAGGAAACCTTTGGCAAAATGGTCTGACACCTTGGCAACTGTAAAAGTATGTGGAATATATAGAACTCAATCCTGGAATCCAGTATTCATTCTACATTTTTTAAAGGCCTTAATTTTAGGATGAACATATTTTAAAAATAAGATTCACATAATGGTCCCAAATTAAAAACATAATACTTATCTAAGCAAAATCAAATTCTTTTGCTGTCTTTTAACACGCCAGCAATATAATTTGTGGAAAACCCGGTTGGGAGGTAACATCTGCACTGACTATGCTTTCAGCAACTTACGTATTTTTTTTACTGTTAATAGTAGAAAAGCTATAGCAAGATGCCCATTCATAGTATTTTTCTAGATCCCGCCTTTGATAAGGAAAAAGACAGTGAGACCTCTAAGTTCCTTCTTAAAATTTTACCATGATTAGGAAAACACATCACTAACCGTAAAAAGACTTTTTTATAGCACTGAGATATTTAGGCACATCCTGTTTCCCGGCTTTCAGCCTGCTGATGAGGTCCTACCCTTTGTGTGAAATGACAATGCACCTATTATGATCATTTCCATGGAGAATCATATAATATTCACAGAGGAGAAACAGTGGCAATCATCCCCCTGAGTCCTCTCATTTCACAGATGAGCTTGCCCATGTGAGTGGTTTTCCACTATAGGTCAAAACCTACTCTAATGAGACTGATGAAACAACAGATTTTATTACAATGGGACACAAAGGAAGTGTATAATATTAATTATTATTTTAAAAATTTGCATACTTGAAACAAATGTTTTGTCTGCCCTTTATTTGTACAATTAATAAGGTGGGGAGAGGGAAGAAAAGGAAATAGATGGATTTTAGTAAATCCAAATTTTGAGGAAATCTGGAACATTGGGGAAGGTAGATGTTTGTATTTTTCTTTTGCATTTTAATTTTTTTTTAAATTTTTATTATATGATTCCATTTATATGAAATGTCCAGAATTGGCAAACCCATAGTGACAGAAAGCAGATTTGTGATTGACACAAATTTAGGGGGAAGAGGGAATGGGGAGCAACTGCCTAAAGAGTTTCTGTTTCAGGTGATAAAAATGTTCTGGAACTAGACAGCAGTGATGATGGTTGTATAACAATGCAAATATACTTTAAATTTTTAAATTAAATTTAACCAAAGGACTTGTATGCATGCATATAAGCCTAACCAATGGACACAGACACAAGTGTGGGGGGGGTGAGGGCATGAGTGGGAGGGCGTGGGGGGCAATGGGGAGATAAGGACACACATGTAATACCTTAATCAATAAAGAAAAAAATTATTGGGTGACACCTATAATAATAAAAGCATAATATGCTACTTAGACCAGAGAGCTAAATGATCTTCCGGATGTCATTCCAGACGTCCTTCCGGATGAAGCTGTGGTGGTGGGGGCCAAGGCAGAGGTAGTTAGGGATGATCAGGCAGGCAGGCAGGTGAGTAGTTAGGGGTGATGAGGCAGGCAGGCAGAGGAGGTTAGGGGTGATGAGGCAGGCAGGTGAGTGGTTAGGGGCAATTAGGCAGGCAGGCAGGTGAGTGGTTAGGGGCAATCAGGCAGGCATGCAGGCCAGCAGTTAGGAGCCAGTGGTCCTGGATTGCAAGAGGGATGTCCAACTGCTGGTTTAGGCCTGATCGGATTGGGCCTAAATCAGCAGTTGGACATCCCCCAAAGGTGCAGGCCAGGCTGAGGGGACCGTCCTCCCACTCCCTCCTCCCCCTGTGCATGAATTTCATGCACCAGGCCTCTAGCTGGTAAATAAGATGATATAAATTTTAAGTTTACAATTCAATAATACAGCATCTGTATATTGCACTGTGTGTTCACCACCCAAAGTCAAATCTCCTTGCATCACCATATATAGTATTTGACCCCCTATACCCTCTTCTACTTTCTCGCACTCCTCTTCCCCTCTGGTAACCATCATGCTGTTGTTTGTGTCTATGAGTTTTTCCCCCTATTTTACAATTATATTTCAGTGCAACTTGAGATCATCTTAATAAAAATGCTGATATTTTGTAAAGGGCTGCAGAATACATCTCTTGTTTGTATGAATTTACTTATGTAATCTTTGTGTCAAGAGCCTGGTTATCTATTGTGCAGAGTTATTTCTTGCTTATGTTTCTATTTATGTAGAAACATAGGGGATGAACTCCATTTGATATTCTGGTGTCTCAGGAACTTCAGAAGCTGTGGGATCCTAAAGGGACCACTTGAGCCAACCCTCTCATTTTACACGTGAGAAAAACAAAGCCTGGGGATGCCTAAGTGTCTGTCCAAGGTCAATTGCAGAGCTGAGACAAAGATCAGAGTCTCTTACTTGCCTGAAGCAGGGTGATTTTTCTACTTTATCACTCTTGCCTCCCAGGCATTTTCTCTTCTCAGAACTTTTTTCAAAGAGCCATATTCATAGCACTTATAACATAATTTTATCTGTATATGAGGGAGTATTTGATCAAAGTCTATCTTCCCTGCTAGACTGTACATTGCATTAATTAATGTCCAGACTGATTCAACTATTACATAAACTGGGTTATTTGGTTCTGCTGCTTACAAGCCTCCAGTGCTCCCAACTGTAACAGAATAAACCCAAATTCCTTACCACGGCCCACAAGGTCTTGTGTGACTCTGTCCTTGCCTGGCTGCTGGTCTCGTTTTACACCATTCTTCCTCTTGCATTCTGAGTCTGCAGTGCTTATCTTCCTTCAGTTACTTGAATTTGCCAAGTTCTTTCTTACTCTAGACACTTAGACTAAAACACTGTTTTTCCATTTGTGATCCTTCAAATGTGTGATGAACAGATAACAGCCACCTCCCAAAGATGTCCAAGTCCTAATCCCTAGAAACTGTGACTGTGTTACCTTACATGGCAAAAGGAACTTTGCAGATGTAGTTAAGTTAAGGATCTTGAGATGGGCGATTATGGTGGATTATCTGGGAGGGCCCCGTGAATCACAGTGCAATAATAAGTGAAAGGGGAGGAGGGGGGTCAGAGAAGGAAATGTGAGGAGGGAAGCAGAGGTGTTATGATTGCTGGCTTTGAAGATGAAGGGAAAGGCAGCCACAGCCAAGGAACGTGGGCAGCCTCTAGAAGTTGGCAAAGGCGAGGACTGGATTTTCCGCTGGAGCCTCCAAAGGAACACAGCCAGGCAATCATCTTGATTTTAGTTGCACAAGACTCATTTAGACTTCTGATCTCCAGATAATAAATTTGTAAAACAATATATTTGTGTGCTCCGACTCCACTACATCTGTGGTTATTTATCACAGGAGCATAGGAAACGAATGCAAGGTCTCTGCTTAAAATGCCATCTTCACAGGGACACCTTTCTCCAACAACTCTGTCTAAAACAGAACCCTGTACCCCTTTTCTTATCCCTGTTCTTGCCCCCATTCCTACCCCATAGTCTCTACTTCTGTTCCTCGTTTGATTCTTCCATGGTAAAGCTCCCCACTGGTGATCATCTTTTACTTATTCTTTGTCATCTTCACTAAATGTGTTCTCTAAGGAAATATCTAAGGAAATCCATTAGGCAATGCTTCTCTGTCATTGTCTGCAAATTATTCTGAATGTCCAAGGAAAGTGTACTCAGGAGTTGGGAAATGGAGGCCTTGAGGACTTAGCCTAGGGTCCTGCCCAATCCCAGTTTGCTTGCGTTTTCTTTAACATTCACTATTTTGCCTTATAAATTCACAAAAATATTATGATCTATGCTTTTTTATTTGAGGCTGCTGTGACCCCACTGTACTGATATGCTGGGACGCTGGGGCACTGGAGTGACACTTTGAGAACTAGGCAATTAGCGCTGAGGTCCTGAGCCTTAACATTTTGGGGAGTCCTTGTTCGGCAGCAATGCTAATTGGGCAAGCACTGAGATGGCAGAGCTGGGGGGGAGGGGCGGGGTTGAAGTGGTTCTCCCAGTTGATGCAGAGATGGAGGGTGAGAAGAAGCAAGAACAAAAAACTGTCAACAAAAATACAAAGAGGCCTGTGTTTGTTGCCAGGACAAATGGACAGATCAACTTTGTCCATGACCGCTTTTCACTTCCTTCTGGTTTCAGGTTGCTTTTGAGATTGGGGTGTGTGTGTGTGTGTGTGTGTGTGTGTGTGTGTGTTCACATGCATGTTGGATATGCATGCACCTTTGAAAAGCAACACTGAAAATCCTTTTGCAAGAGGGAAAGACAGTGTCAGTTTTTCAGAATCTTCTTTTTTTGTCTAAATCTATGAAGAGATAGTTTGACGCATGCTCCTTACTTTGATAACTGGCAACATACACACACTGTATCATTTGTATCATTTAATCCCCATTTCAACCCTGAAAGACATAGAGCTTGGTTATTACCATTTGGTAGATGAGTAAACTGAGTCTCAGAGAGGATACAAAGTTTGCCCTTGGTCTGTTTAGCTTGTAAATGGCAGCATCAGGATTGCCAGACTCTGGCTCCAAGCTGTTCCCATCACTTTCCCTGTCTCTCCAGCAGGTTTAGAGGCCGGTTTAACTTGACTACAATTTCTTTTTAGTGCTTCCGACATCCTAGGGACTTGCTAGACTTGACAGAATATACAAAGATGAATAAAGATATGTTCCCTGCTGGCTTCCAAGCCAGAAACTTTCCCCCTCCATGACACTCTAAAGCAGCACGTAAGAAGGATAAAGCTATTAGATTTCTTTCTTTGGGCAATTCATTGTGAGTAGCCCAGAGTTAAATGCTCTTATTTACATTGGCAGATGGTAAATGAACCGACAATGTCAGCATTAGAAACAAAACAAAAGTAATAAAAAGAATTGGCACTTGGGTAGAAAAGATGAACTGTCATTCCTGCAGGTCCTCTGTCTCAATCATTCAGTTGAAGAAAAAAAAAATCACTTCATAAATCAGCCGAAGTTGGTCTCATTCTGCCATTCACAGAACATGGAATTACTTGCTTAGCCTGATAAATGGATGTCTTTGCCAGAGTACTGACACCGAGGCTGATATAACTTACAGTGCAATTATTACTTAGGTTCTAGAAAAGACTTATTTATTTTAGCTTAGATTATCTTTTCATTTTTGAAGCCTGTTCTTTATGTATTTGCTTTTGAAAACTGGAATACATGCCAGTATAAAAAGAAGCTTTTCTATTACTGTAACTGAAATATAATTTTGAAAGTGAGTAATACGAACCAATGCGTTGATTCTTTGCATTTTTATCACCAGAGGCCAAAGGCAAAGGAAAATAGCAACTGTATTCTTTATAAAATTAAGGCTAATCTGAAATTTTGATTGAATTTCAAGAAATACTAAAACCAGTGTGTGGAGTATTCAAGGCCTAAATTTGTTAGTGCACAACAGGTTGGTTCATTAAATTTTGGTTATTAGGATAAAAAAGGATAGGTACAACTTATATTTCTGTAAATATATCTATCTATATCTATATCTGTATCTATATCTATATATCTATCTATATCTATATCTATATCTATATCTATATCTATATCTATCTATAGATATCTCTATCTCTCTCTCTCTCTCTCTCTCTCCTACAGGCCTGGTGCACAAATTCATGCACAGGTGGGGTCCCTCGTCATGCCTGTGGAGATTGAGCTGAAACTGGCAGTCCAACGCCTCCTGCTGCTCCTGCCTGCTGCTCGCGCTCATCCTGGCCCGACTGCGCCTGCTATGGGCACGCGCCCAGTCAGTCCTGATCGGAAAGGCTCACAACGCCACAGCAGTACTTGCCAGCTGTGAGCACTGCATCTGGCGCCCGGCCTGAGGTGGGTCGGGGAGGCCAGGACATGATTGGCCCTCCAGGCGGGTGGTGGGACACCCTTGCTGGCCTGGGGTCCAGATCCGTCCCGCTTACATCCATGCCTGTTGTCGGGAGCCACTTGGCAGCCACTTTTATATTGTTTCTTCCTTGTGGAGTGTCTAGGGAGGGGAAGCAGCCGCGGTGTCTGAGGCCAACTTCCAGGAGGCCAGCGGCACTGTTGGGATTGTGCTGGTAGCGCTGGTCTGTCAGTGCCTGGTCCGTTCTCTGGAGATTGGACCTGCAGGAATACTGAGGGAGTGAGTGGCTGCTGCCAGGCTGGTGGGCCTCTGGGCAGGTTGGTTAGCTGAGCAGCACTCCTGCTGTGGGAGTGCATTGACAACCAGGGGGAAGCTCTGCATTGAGCGTCTGCCCCCTGGTGGTCAGTGAGTGTTATAGTGACCAGTTGACCAGTTGTTTGGTCATTTGGTTGCTTAGGCTTTTATATATGTACTAGTGGCCCAGTGCATGAAATTCGTGCATGGGGGAGTGTCCCTCAGCCCAGCCTGCACCCTCTTCAATCTGGGACCCCTGTGGGATTGGGCCTAAACCGGCAGTCGGACATCCCTCTTGTAATCCGGGACCACTGGCTCCTAACCACTCACCTGCCTGCCTGCCTGATCGCCCCTAATCACTCTGCCTGCCAGCTTGCTCGCCCCCAACTGCCCACCTCTGCTGGCCTTCTCACCCCCAACTGCCCTCCCCTGCCAGCCTTATGGCCCCCAACTGCCCTCCCTGGCCGGTCTCCTGGAAGGTCTCCCAGTCTAATTAGCATATTACCCATATATATATATATATGTGTGTGTTTATACATACACATAAAAACTTACTTGAAACATATATAATATATGCATACATACACATAAAAACTTATTTAAAAAAACAAATTCTGTCTTTATATGCTTAGGAAAGATAAAAAGCTGAGTCTTCAAGTTTTGCTCTGTGTATCCTATAATCTCAATTAATACCTTGGGGAAGAGAGCTGAAATGCAGCAAAAGTATGTATGTAACCTGGTAATTGGGCATACCTCCAAGTCATTTTCTAGTATTCCCAAGAGTTTTGGTGAAAGTTGAAAATTAATCTCTAAACCATTCATTTTTATATTTTTAACGTGTGTGTGAGTCTTTTTCTTCATCGTAGATTATGGCATGTCTACTTTATAAAGTGAAATTAGGCCTGTATCTTTTCATTGGGTAATCATTCTACTTTGATATGCATCCTGGGATTGTCCAATGTACATCTGAGTCTCAAACTCAACAATAAATCATCTCAATGAACACCAATGTCAGTATCCATTGGGCTTGTGGCCAAGTTAGCTGACTGTAGCGAATTGAAACTAGAATTTTTTGATGTGTGTGCATGTTATGTCCTATATATTCCTGCAGAAGCTACTCTATATGTTTCTTTTCTAAATAATAAAAAAATTTAATTATTTAGCAAAACCCAGGCTTTATCCTCTTCTCTGCATTTTAAATTATGTTTTGATTTAGGACATAATATTTGTAGTTAATTTCCCCTTTTCTCACATTTATAACTACCACCCTTCTACCTATTGCCTTATCTCTATACCCTTCCTAGCTACCAGCCAAAACAGGACTGCTTGATTTAGTTGTTCATTTACCTTTTTTAATCTACCTTTTTATTCATTTTATTTATTTATTTTTATTGATTTCATAGAGGAAGGGAGAAGGAAAGATAGAGATAGAAGCATCAATGATGAATGGTTTAGAGATTAGTTTTCAACTTTCACCAAAACTCTTGGGAATACTAGAAAATGACTTGGAGGTATGCCCAATTACCAGGTTACATCTCTCTTCCCCAATGAGAGAATCATTAATTGGCTGCCTCCTGCATGCCCTACACTGAGGATCGAGCCTGCAACCGGGGCGTGTGCCCTGACCAGGAATTGAACTGTGACCTCCTGGTTTATAGGTCAGCAATGCTCAACCATTGAGCCATGCCAACTGGGCTTTACCTACTTTTAAAAGAAGCTTTCTATTTGATAATTTTGGTTGATTTTAGGTAGCAACTGAAAGAACAGAAGGCGGAAGTTGGCTGTTACTTTTAATTTGTAACCCAAGCTAACATATGTCACATACATTCTGTGGGTTTAGGGGAGTAGACATTACGTCGTGTCTTTGGTCTCCTTTCCTCTTGTTTTCTTTCCATCCTCATTTAGGCCAATGAAATATTATGGATACAACAATTAAAAAAGAGAGGGCTAGATACAAATCCAGACAATTGTATGACTTTCTTATTGTACACTTTCCCTACGTAACGTTTTAATTTTTCATGTTGATTTCAATTGTAAAATCCAGCTAATTTAATAAAATATGTTTCTTCTTACCCATCCGACTCTGTCACCTCATGACTGCTTTGAAGACTTTCCTTCCCCGAGCCCAGTTTGGTGAAATTCTTCTCTCTTCTTCCCTTCTCCCTGTACCCACTGTCTGATTCTGTGTCTTGCTCTATTTAATCCATTAGGCCTCATAGAAATCTACAATAGGTTGGTTCAGAAACAACCATAACAACTCCTGGGTGGGGTGGGGAATGGGGAGCTGAATAGCAAAGAGAAAATGTTTGTAGTCCATGAGGTAGAAGAAGCATGGACAAGGTTGGGAGCATGCACACATTAGTTTTTTCCCCCCAATACACCTAAACACATCCAATTCTTCTTTGTCTCTGTAGACTTCTCTTCCTGCACTCTCACACTTTCCATTTTATTTCAAATTTCAGAATTGGAAACTATGGCTCCCAATCTCCTAAAAGGAATACATCTATGGCTTTGAACAGAAATAGTGTATACTTATATATACTATATATTTGTAGCAATTCTTTCCATTATTATAGATTATGTAATGAGGCAAATCCACAACATAAAATGGATATACCACTCTTTGGACATAGATTGAAATGTAAGCTTTTTAAAAGTGAAGATTTTCTTGACATTCTACGTAGCATCTTCTAGTACATGATAGGTGTTCTATGAATATTGTACAATGTGAGCTATAATGAAGCCACATGGCTTGGTAACCCTATTCAGGACTCAGTACAATATTTTCTCTAAACATATAATTAAAAATCTTCCAAAAATGATGGTAATGTCTCTTTTTAAGAAGTTCAACATTTCTGAAACAATGCTTGAAAAAATATAGCCACATACACACACAAAACAAGAAAATAAGACAAATAATATTTTAAACATATGAAAAAATTCACAAATTAAAAAAATTGAAGAGTGTCAATTAAAAACTGTCATTAGCTTCTTCACACACATATACTCATACAACTAAGATATTATGCTTATCAGTTATGAATTTATTTTATACATTTTGAAAGATTTTTTAAAATTAAATATATTTTGTAAAACCACACTTTAGTCTTGTGTAAACATCAAAAGGAAAAGAAAGTAGACGTGATTAAGGCATTCCTGAAATTGTTCACATCCAGAGTCTTGTTCTTTGGAATCACTGTTGGCTCAGAGCTGTTGTTGTCACTGATATTTCTACTCATTGACATCTGCTAGGTCATTGCATTAATGATGTAGCATTTATTTTTTCTTTCTTTCTTTTATTTTTTTAATGTGTACAAATATATTCTTATGTACCTGGTATAGCATATTCTATTCCATAAGTTTTAAATCATTTTAATAGACTTTTTTCACATTTTGTTTACTAGCTCATGTTTTTCATTGTAAACACAATTAGAAATCTTGTTCTTCTCTGATACACTACTTAATGAGTCCAATTATTTAATTAATGAGAACAAAATAAAGTTTCCATGATTAAATACAGGTTTCAGAGAGAATGGGTAGATTCTATCAAATATTTGTCCCAATCAGGCATAGAAGTGCCATAATCATTATAAACAATCCCAAACACATTTTTATGTTTAAAAAAAGGTTTTGTCATTACTCTTTAGAAATGCTCAAACTAATTATAAACAGATTAAATAAATGAATGCTCAGAAGTACAAAGAATTATTAATAATTACATATCATGTGCCAGACTCACCATTTATAAGGTAACAACTCTGTTTTTTTAAGATGACGATTGAAGGTCTACTAATTTATTAGTTGCATTAATAATACGAAACTATGTCTATCTGAACCCCAAGGAAATCTACACTAATAAAAGAGAAATATGCAAATTGTACCTTCACGATGCCCACCAGCCAATCAGGAGTGAGTATGCAAATTAATCTAAAAAGGTGGCGGGTTAATTTGCATACACAGCTGCTGAGTGGCCGGGGGCAGGGTGGGACGCTTGCATTGTCACAGCGATGACACAGGCATTCTGCACTACCTCAGCCACTCTGGGCCTCTGAGCTGAGCAGCATGGGAAGGCAGAAAGGCGGCTCCGGCCAGAGCAAAGGCAGTGCTGGCAGCCAGGGGAAGGAAGGCCCATTCTTGCACGAATCTTCATGCATTGGGCCTCTAGTATTTTATATTACTGTGACAGATATGAAACAATTCCACTTGTTTTACAACTGATATGTAATGGCAAATTTGTGGTGCATGAGTACCTCATAGGCAAATTGCTTAAAGTATTATTAGTATTTTTGTTTTCTATGATCTTTTTATTTTATTTTCATTAAATTTTTTAAGTTACAGATTACATGCAATGTTATATTAGTTTCAGGTGTACAGTAAAGTGATTACACATTTATATAACTTATGAAGTGATTGCCCCAATAAGTCTAGTATCCATTTGATACCATACATAGTCATTAAAATATTGACTACATTCTCTATGCTGTACTGTCCATCCCATGACAGTTTTTATAACTGAAAATTTATACATCTCAATCCCTTCCTCTTTTGTTATTATCTTTAATGTTAATTATTTTTGTATCTAAGTAAACATGTAGACATAGTTTTTAAAAAATGAAAAGGTGCTGAAGATGATGTAGCATTTCTTAAAAGAGTGCTCCAATATTGCCTCTGGAATTTTTTTTGAGGCAGCTGATCCTTATTTGCAAGTTGTGATGCCTGTACTTTCTGAATTGTACCAGAAGGTGTCAACAGAATATTTTCAGAAAATAACCATGCTTTATATTCCTTGCAAAGTGGACCTTAAATGGCTTGTTGACTGAGACATTGAGGGGTTGTGATTGTCCAGTTGGGTCAGTAGAAATAACAACTGAGTTCCAACATGCACAGGTAATGATAAACTACTTTCACCCAGTTAACAGCATTTGTGAGATGCACTCTGATTTTATAGATGTAAAATATGAAAAATTGTTTTTCTCAGAATTGATGAGAAATGATAGATATTTTATTAGATGGAAGACATCTTGTTAGATTAATTATTCTACAAAAAAGAATTGCTGAACTAACCACTCATCTTACCATTATGTATTATTAAACATGATCTTATTCTAAAGTTCATTGGCCATGATATTTTCAGTCATTTTACTTTTTTGTTGATTTTAAATTTTAGGGAAATTATGGAAGTTTGAGACATTATTTGCTAAGATCTCAGGTTTATTCCTTAAGTAAGAGGTGGTTTAAGTAGCCAATCATGGACGATGCTCAGGTACATTTTCTAGGAGCTGATTCTTAACCTTGGGGTGCAGGCAACTTGCCACAGGGGCAATGTCATGGGCTTTGAAGCCTGCAAGTCTTAGGTTTAAATCTTGGCTCAGTAAGCAGGGACTGGAAGACCTTGAGAGAGTCTCTTAGTTTCTTTTCCTTTTCTATATAAAGGTGTATATTAATACTCATTTGCAGGATTATTTTGGAGATTAGAATTGTTGAAACCGGATGGGCATTCCCAAAAAGGTGAACTGTTATATGTAATGCTTTAAAAAATTACTTATATTCAAATATACACATATACATACACTTCAAATTATATTATGGGTCAATTATGATGTAGTTTTGCCACACTAACTCCCAGTTCCTTCTCTTCAGACTGGGTTGGTTGAGCTCTTAGCTAAGAATGACAAAGGTCATATTTCACACCTGCTTCTGTTATGAATTCCCTTCTCTCACTGACTCAGCAGCATCTTCTGCTCCACTGTAGTGACTGAGTGTAGACCCCTAACAATCTCTGATGGGCAGGCTGTTTTCTCCCATCATAGACCATGTATCCATGGCTGAGTTTTTACCAGGTATTCTTTGGTGTGCAAAGCCTAGGTCTTGAACTTGTCAATATTTTCAACTATATTTATTTTGTGCTAATGCTCCTAGCCTTACCCATTATTGCATAGTTTCTTCTAACACATATATGGTGTACCAACCTCTGCATTAAAATGAATGCTGCAAACTGTCTTTTATTATTAAGTGAATTGGTATTTTATGTCTATCTCTTTTTATTACTTTTTGGTCAGAAATCTTTTCTTCCATGCTTGTTTCCATCTTCCCACTCTTAGAAGTTCCCAGCTTGTCTGCTTGGGTTTTCTCTTAAATTTTACTTACACTCAGATTACACTTATATAGAGGTTCTCTTTGACCTATGTCACATTGCTGAAATAGTTGTCTCCACAAGTCCCAGGGCACAGGATGGTGCTCATTAAATATTATTGCAATTACTTCTACTCTGGTTTTGAATTTTTACTCTGCCATTCACTAGGGCTGTGACCTTGGCCATTTCACATAATATCTCTGAATCGCAATCTTCTCATTTATAAAATGAAAATAATCTTACTTTGCTGAATTAATGTGAATATTAAATAAGATGGTATTTGTAAAGTGCTTGACACAGGCAAAGCTCTCAATAAATAAATTCTAATTATACAGTATGCCTTCATCTTGCATTCAGTGAACAATGTGGCATTGAGCTCTCCCATTTAGAAATTATTTCACTAGCCAGTTCTGGGCTTTCTCTTCAGGCATCTCATTGCTGTTGTTCAAGGAAGAATTGTCTAATACCATAAATAGTGCAGGCATAGTACATATATTTTTTTAAAAAATCAAAACCCTACTAAACCTTAAAAACTTGTTTTCGAAACTGTGTTTATTGAAATATGAGAGGCCCAGTGCACGAATTCGTGCACAAGTGGTGTCCCTCAGTCTTGCCTGCAGGTTCAGGCTGAAACCGGCTCTTCAACATCCCCCGAGGAGTCCCAGATTGTGAGAGGGCGTAGGCCAGGCGGAGTACATGATTGGGGCCAGGGAGGGACCACAGGAGGGCTCCAGAGCATGTCCCGCCCATTTCACTCAGTCCTGATCAGCCAGACCCCAGCAGCAAGCTAACCTACTGGTCGGAGCATCTGCCCCCTGGTGGTCAGTGCACATCATAGCGAGTGGTTGAGCAGCCTTAGCATCTCATTAGCACATTATGCTTTGATAGGTTGAACGGACGACTGGACAACCGGACACTTAGGCTTTTATTATATAAGATTAAAATTCCAATATTGATTATTGAAATATTGAAAATATTGGTTCAAATTTATCTAAAGACCAGCATTTACCACATAGACTGAAGGCCACAGGCATCAGATTCCCTAGCATCACTACTGCGAGATGTTCTGATTAATGCAGCCTTAATTTCGGCCTCTGTTTCACATATAGCATACTGCTAACAGGGGATTTCTTTACAATCAGTTGTGCTTGAGATCTCCACCACGGAGAGAGATTTCACCCCAGGAGCTGCTAAAAAGATGAACAAAAATGGGCAAATATTTACATTTTTTTATACTTACTCCTTATAACGATGGAAGAAATATGTCAGTAAAAAAAAATATCTTTCTTTGAAGGATAAAGCATTATATCACATATATGAAAATGTTGGTACTTTATGTAGGAGTTAATATTACTTTACAATGCCTGCCAAGCATTATTCTAACAATTATTTATTGTATCAAGCATTCAGAATATGTACTATACTCAACTGCAATTCGTAAAGACTTCAGCAATAACAGAATTTATAGTACCAGAAGCTTCATTCTTTAGAAATGATTTTGCTGATATATAATCACTGGTATAAATGTTGGCACTTCCTTAACTAAAGTTGTGATAACAAGTGTTGCTATAATGAAAACAAATGAGATTAATGATTTTTTCCCCAGGTTTTTATCTGGCAGTGACTGTGGGATTGAAATTCCTCTTGCTTTGCTTCAGGCTGGGTTACTTCCACCCCCTTAGTCTAAATGAATTTTCCAAATCTACCTGCTTGGTCTTTTTTTAGAATATACAAATGGTCTCAGAAGCACCATTGTGCATATTCATGGTGAGGAGAACTGTGCAAATGTAAAGTAGTCATAGAGGAAAGAGACTTAAAAACAATAAAAAAAGAAGGCATGTATTTCTTCTTTTAAAGTGAGTATTATCCCATATAATAAAAGGCCAGCCACCATAAGTATAATGACCGGAGTGACCAGAGACCAGAACCATCATGGCCCCTTGCTGGGCTGGCCCCGCCCCCAAGCAAGTGGTTAGGGGTAATCAGGCAGGCAGGCTGAGTGGTTAGCGGTGATCAGGCAGTCAGACCAGCTGTTAGGGGTGATCAGGTAGGCAGGCCAGCAGTTAGGGGTCATCAGGTAGGCAGGCCAGTGGTTAGGGGCAATCAGGTAGGGAGATGGCCCCTCGCAGGGCTGCCCCTGCCCCCCAGCAAGCAGTTAGGGGTGATCAGCAGGCAGGCAGAGTGGTTAGGGCAATCAGGTAGGCAGGCCAGTGGTTAAGGGTGACCAAGTAGGCAGACAGCCCCCCGTCAGGCTGGCCCCACCCCCAAGCAAGCAGTTAGGGGTGATCAGGCAGGCAGGCAGGCAGAGTGGTTAGGGGTGATCAGGTAGGCAGGCCAGTGGTTAGGGATGATCAGGTAGGCAGATGGCCCCCCAGCAAAGAAAGAGGGTGGCCCAGGCTACCTCAGAGACTCTCTGGCAGGTATGTGGCCGGCCAGTGATTGCCCCACAAAGGGAGGCCCATGCCAGCTAAGCCAGCACACCCCATGCCTATCACCTGCAGAGGGAGGCCACCGGTGGCAGCGGCGGGGGTGGAGCCAGCTGCCTGCAGCCAGGGGAAGGAAAACCCCATAGGCCCTGATCTCAGGGTAGGCCTAGGGACCCTACCAGAGGGGTCCCGGATTGTGAGAGGGTGCAGGCCAGGCTGAGGGACCCCCCCAAGTGCACGAATTTTCGTGCACTGGGCTCTAGTTCAATATAAATAAGTTGGTAAAAAATTAATCCCTTCCTCTATATATGGTAATATGGTGTAAATTATAGCCAGAATAATTCAGAATTTTAATGTCAAAGCATAAAGTTATTTTAAAAATGTATCTTGATTAACAAGGCTTTTCCCACTCAGCATAATAGAAGGTATAGATTATAAAATGATGGTGTACAGCTGATATCAGTGTTTAATTTAAAAATTGCACTTTGTATTTTATACTGTTGCTTATTTGTGGTAATTTGAGTATTACTGCAGCTAATTCAGCTATTATCTATTAGATATGAGCCTCTAACTAAGCAGTGAATTTGTCTACCTAATGTGTATTTAACAAGAGTTTTAATTAAATAATAGAAAAATGGTGAAGAGATCCTCCCCTGAGCTAAGAAATGGTACAGTGCATAGGTTTCTTCCAAGTCTGTATCATAAGGTGACACGTATTTTCATTTCTGGATTCAAGAACAATATTGTTGAGTAAACACTTGAACTAATATGTTGCCATTGTAGGATTTCCTGAAATGTACCTAGTCTCACAAGGTAAATAATTAAAGGATCTGCCTTCTCGGCTAGCACAAAGCCGTGCTCGATATAAGTTTGATTATTTCACTCGCCTCTTTGATAATCCATAACTGTCTTCTGCAATTATTCTCATCATCCAGCCAAGCAAAGATAAAAGATGGAACGTGCTTCTGTTGCTGACTCCCAGGGAAACTCCATTATCCTCGAAAGGCCACGTGACGGCCCAGAGCCCCATCCTGGTCGAAAAAAGCAATCGGCCGGGACAAACTTAGTGTGATCCGAAAATGAAGTTGTTGCCAGCCAGGCAAACCACAGCCCTCTCTTCTTATGAATGTTTGAATGAGTAACGAAAAACAGCTCAGGAAACCGTAAGCAACTGTGACAGCTGAAACTGCCTGGAAACCAGGAGTCCACCAGGACCACGACACAGATGAGATCACCAATTCCCTGGCCCCTCCTCTTGCCCTGGGTTTGCGGAGCAACAGTATCAGATATATTTTACTCAAATATAAGTTATGAAATGTCTGATTTATCGCTGCAGTTTCAGAAGCCAGTCAGCCCCAAATCTCCAGTGTTATTTTGGATTCATTAAAATGCAATGATTTCTAGCAATCTTTTCAAGGCAGGAGAATCGTCATGTTTTTTCAGACCCTGAAATATTGATGTTGCTGTTGTTTTTACTCATAGACAATTGGCCCTCGTGGATGTTTCATGAATATATTTCAGCTCATTCCATGTGCGAAGAAAGACAATGAGGGCAGAGACCCTACAGCCAGAGTTCTCTGAATGATTCTTCCAAAAACTCTAATAAAGAGTTACCAGATTCATGGCCTGATTTATCTAAGCCCGTGGAGGTTCTTGTTTTGCTTTAAAAAAATCAGATAAAGAGCTGTTTTTGTTGAAGTAGAAAATCCAGAACAGATTTTGTCATGTAGAAGAGTTCTAGAAAATATTTGTAGAGGATGCATTTCAAAAGACAACTGAAAGTTTATTCTCCTTGGATTTGCAAACAAAAGATGACTGCTTCAATTATCATCTTCAATTTACTGAGAAAGAATTACACGATTTTCAAGTTGGTGCCTTTATCTGGAGGGAGTTACTTGGTTCAAGTCTGTAAAGTAAATTCTACTCAAATCCACTTCGTTTTGTGCATTTTTGATGAATCGTGTAAATAAAATTGAGCCCTTTTATTGTTCATGAATACCTAGTAAAGTAGAAAACTAAGCTGTAGGTATATCTAATGCAGGCATTGCTTCCATTCAAGTCTAGTAATTAACAAAGCATAAAGTCAAGCTGAGGGGAACCTTGGTGAGGTTACCATTCAGTGGTTATTTGTATAATCTCTACAAAACATGAAGTTTTAGTCAAAAAAGCCTCTTTGGAAAGTTCAAGAGCATAGAGGTCGTTGTCTTAATTGCTGAAGAGCTTGAGAGTATTTTCAACAACAGTGGGGACCCAAAGAGCTGTCCAAGAGGTCACTCACTACTGGACCCTCTATCCTCATTGCTGGAGCTGAGAGCTGCATTTCCATCTGGACTGTAAAAATTAAAATGCCAGTTCCTCACTGTATCTGAACAATGGCAGTCAGACCACAGCTGTGTGCTGCCTCCTTTCTCTGTAGCTATGTGAGGACTTAAGGTTGGCATTGGATATGGCCAGATTTTCAGTTTTGCAATAAGAATGTTAAATGGCATGCAGAATGGCATTCTGGCTTATGCCCATCCAGTGGAAAAGAGAGCCTTTAGAGAGAAGGAACTAGAGAGAGGAAGGTTGGTCATATTCACGTGGGAGACCCAGCCCCTACAGGTGAATGGGAACATAATTATTCTGAAGGAGTGTGAGGAGATAGAGACTCATTTTAATATTCAGAGTTAGTCAGATTTAATGTCAGTTAAAAAATCTCATCAGAAAAACATTGAATCAGGGGTCAGAAGTATTGCTAGCTACAGGGCCTTCAGAAAGCCAAGAATAAGTTCTGAGCTGTTCTCTTAGCCATGGGATGTAGTGGGACTGAATTGACAATTGTGTAGACAGTACTGGGAACAGAATGAGCATGACTTTTTTGTTTAATACATTTTTATTGATTTTTAGAGAGGAAGGGAGAGTGAGAGTGAGATAGAAACATAAATGATAAGAAAATCATTGATCCGCTGCCTTCTGCACACCTCAAACTGGGGATCGAACCCTTAACCCAGGCATGTGCCCTAATCTGGAATTGAACCACAACCTCCTGGTTCATAGGTCCACACTCAACCACTGAGCCATACTGGCCAGACAAGCATAGTTTTTAAAGTTAGAATATCTGGGTCAATTGTGTCAGCTACCGGAACAATCCAGGCCTCCGTTTTGGAGACAGGAATCTTTCCCCACTGGTAGGGTTCTATGGGGAGAGCAAAAGGGGTGATGGGCATAGATAGCATACATGTGAAGGTGCTTGCTAAATGTTAGTTTTCCCCTCCTTTAACTTTAATTTTTTTCAATTTTAAATTCTGCAAAGTATTAATTGAATGAGATAAAGTCTTTCCTGTGGTGTATTAGCATAGAAGTGGGACCAGGTTTATAACTGCTGCTGTGTCAGGGGTGCATCGTATGCATGGTACAGGTGACAGATTTAAAATGTAATGTTAGGGATGCTGGGAAATATCAAGAGAGAAGTAGAGGGTGAAGAGGGGCAGGGTCAGTTACTGTCATTAAATTTGATACTTTCTGATCCTTTTGTTTTATGATCTGTGATGTAAAATGATTTTATATCAAATGTCATATTTTAATTTCATTAGTCATCAAATGTCATTTTAGTTTTAAAAGTCTTAACTTGGTCAGAATTTAAAAATCAAAGTCATTTCCAAAGACATACTTTTGGACAATAAATATTCATTGACATGTACTAATTTTTCTTAAATTATATTGGCTTTTAAGGTAAACAAACAAAAAAACCAACAACAAACCTATAATCAAATGTGGCCTCAGAAGACAAGAGGATATTCCAGCAGAAGTGCAATCAGAATCTAGCAGAGGTAGATTCTTAAAGGTTTTACTTGAATGCATAGGAACAGGTTCTCTGAGCCCCAAGTAAACCACCTCTGTTTAAGTTCTGATAAAATGACTCAAAATATAAAACTCAGCAATCCCACTTTTAGCTATTTGCTCTGAAGAAATGCCATCATAATAAGAGGAGTGGGGTTCATATGAGTAAGGTAGCATTTTCTTTAAGAGAAACTAATTGGAAATAGCCCACTTTTCTGTCCATAGGAAAATAAATAATAGTACAAACACACCAATAAATGTGACACTGGAATTAAAAAGAGTGAAGCAGACTTATGAATACAGATATGAGAAGATGCATACTGTCAGTTGAAAGAAATTACTGAGCAATATGCTGAGTATGTACCCATTTGAAGCATAAAGAATATCTTGATTTGCATATATGTATCATACAAACATGTTAGGCTAACAAAGAAAAATACTTGCAATATATATGTGTAGTAGCTGTTTAGGGTGATTATTCCTTTTTTAGATATTTAAAAATGCAATATTGTTGTGGTTAACTTGTTACCACAAATATATATGTTTGCAATCAAAAAATAAAATTTATATATGAGTGAAGGTCTTGAAATGACTTTGGAAATCAACACATTGTGGTCCCCCCCCCAATTTAATACTGATATGCTTTAAATCCTAGAGTTAGTATGTAAAATGAATTAGTTTTTAGTGTGGACTCAGAAGACTCTCTGAAGAACCCAGTGTTTTTCTGCCCTGAATCTAATATTGACTTTTCCATTACCTCAAAAAGTTTCTGTGCATCTCAAAAAGTTGTTTCACTCCTAATCTTCCTCATCTATAAAATAAAAGGGTTTGAAATAAACAAAGGGGTGAGACAGAGAAACTTCCCTCCAGTTCTGAGATACTGTGCTTCTGTTGAAACGCAATAAACCAGACAGACCTTTGTAGTTTAATACTTCTTCCCCACATCATCTTTTATAGCAAGTAGGCCATTATTTTATTGGAGAAATGACCAAAAGTGATTTCACAATACTCTATGCAGTCCTGAGTTTTGTTCTGAATATCCTGAATTTCGATCTGTGGATCAGGAAGCTCATCAGCTTTTCACTGTCTTTGCATAAGGTAGGTTCAGGGGTCTGACTTTTCATTCAGGAAAGGATGCGCAAGTGCATCCCAAGTTTGAGGTGACAGTATCGGGGGTACCCTCTGCTCTTCCTCGGTCTCCTGGGCCGTTTGCTTTGAAAGCTCCCAGCCCTTTTCCCAGCCCACGGAGGGCCGGGCGATGTGGGAGGCAGATTTTGAGGAACGTTGTGTCATGAACCCTTGCTCATTTTATTGCTCAGCTGGCCCATGGCATGTGTTTGCAGCAAGCTGGCCTTTCAAGAAAATGCATTCTGAATAAAGGCCACCGTGATTTGTTTGACACCATTAAAGTGATTTTGCTTTCTCTGACTAGAGTGAGATCATGAATTATTCTCCTTCTCTGAAGAACCCAGTAAACACGACTCTAAGGACCATCTACTGTGTGAAGATGGGGAGTGGGGGGAGGCACAGAAGACGTTATGCCTGCCCTTGGAAGTTTAAATTTGTACTGAGGGAGACAGAATGAAAACAAAATAAATCCACGAAAGTAGCACACAATGTGCCATTAAAGAGAAAAGCAGCCAAGATGAGTGTGCTGAATAGAGAGATATGCAGCAACATTCCAAGAATGTTCTGGTGTCACAGCTTAGGGCTTGAAAGAAGCACTTAACCTGAAAATATATAAGGGGGAAAAGTCAGAGATTTTTTACATCACTATTATAAAGGGACTTCTATGGCAATTTTTTTGGTAAAATATCTTAAGCCACATTGGATTGATTTGTACTTAGCAAGCTAAAATACGGTTATTGCTTTTATATTTCCAGTGGATTAATATTAGATAGGAGCTCAGGCAGCCAGGAATTGAAGAGGTGCCCTCCATGGCCTCATCCCTCAAGGGGAGCCAGCACACGACCATCTATGGGAATAAAGAAAGAAAGCACTAGGACTTTATAAATTTATTTTTTATTTTATCCTTTAAAATATTCTAACTTTGTGTTTGTTTTATAACACATTAGCATTGCAAGTATATAATTTATAAAGAAATACACATTCATGGTTGGTCCTGCATATTTAGACATTTTAATTCTTGAAATATGTATTTGTTACATTCTTCTTTAACTCAGTTGTTTGGCATATTTTGGTGAATAGTTTAAATCACATTTATAGGAATACATTAGCCAAAAACCTAGAAATTGATGCTTTTGAGAAAAATAACATCTAATTTAGTTTGTGCTATTAATTGTAGTCTTTTTATAAGGAATCCCACTAAAAGCAAACCTAGTGTTTCTTCTGAATGTTCTACATAAGAGCAGATGCTTCAGTCTGAAAATGTTGATAGGAAGATCAGTGATTAACAGATAGATAGTATTTATTTCAAAAGCTCTGGCTTTTGAGCTAAGCCATTAGGATTTTTCAGGTGGGTAGAGTTTTGAAGATAAGAGGTTTCACTTTTATTCGTATGGTGCATATCTGAGGCTTTCAGGGTTTCTTGGACTTATTAACAGCAAAGAAGCTATGATGGTATGAGCTACTTGAAGATTTCTTGTCAGTGTACAGACACAGATGCTGTGGAATTCACTCTGTTTCCATCACCCTTCCCCGACGCCACGCTGGCGGTGGCCACTGGGTCTCGTGCTTTGTCTTTCTGTCAGATCCCCTCCCTCATA
The DNA here is from genome assembly GCF_028538775.1 of Myotis yumanensis. Classification (NCBI taxonomy): domain Eukaryota; kingdom Metazoa; phylum Chordata; class Mammalia; order Chiroptera; family Vespertilionidae; genus Myotis; species Myotis yumanensis. Next base: position 24,352,013 of record NW_027223759.1, on the reverse strand, counting down.
CTGTGGCAGGTGGATAACTGTCATTGAATTCCCACCTTATTATGTGAAATTTCCTTTTTTTTTTTTTATTAACTTGGGGTCTTTGAAGATAGACATTCCCATAGTGAAATTTAGTCTCCTAGTCTACATTCTCACATTTAGATAATGAAACCTAAATATATATGAAAATGACATCTGTCTAGCTGCACCATATCAGAGCTCTGCCCAGAAATGATGCCAACTCTTTACATGTTTTAAAGAATAGACACAGTTACTCTTTATTTTCAATTTCACACCCTGCCCCTGGGCTTCCTGAACAAAGGGTCTGGCTAAAAGATTGTGACCGTATCTGCCCCATTTGCCTGTTGAGGACACCTCTTAGCACAAAAGGCCCAGCTGTGAAATCACTCTTGTTTTTAAGCTAGACCAAATCAAAGTTTAAAAAAATGCATTGTTATTCCATTTTCTTTTGTTAGCTGAAGAGATGTGATATCAGATTGTAGGACTGTCCTTTATTAAAACACCACAGTGGTCGTGGTGGTAGTTGTGATGGTGAGACCCATGATGCTTTTCCTCTTGTACAGGTTACACTGAGATGGTCAAAACCTTGTCTGAAACAGCTTAGTTTTTCAGAGTTTCTTTATATATGGAAGTTAATAAAATATTTACTGATGAGCAATTTCTTTCCTCTGAGGAAAGGAATTATACTTGTTTGGGAAAACACCTTGACAAACTGCATATAAGTGGAAGGTTAGACTTTGGGGTACAAATTAGAAGGAGACAGTAAAGAGACAGCTACACTTTTCTTCAAAAAAAAAAAAAATGAAGCCCAGCTGGTGTAGCTCAGCAGTTGAGCATCAAGCCAGGAACCAAGAGGCCACTGGTTCAATTCCCAGTCAGGGCACATGCCCGGGTTGTGGCCTCGGTCCCCTGTGGGGGGCGTGCAGGAGGCAGCCAATTGATGATGTTTCTCTCTCATCATTGATGTTTCTATCTCTCTCTCCCTCTCCCTTCCTTTCTCTCTCTAAAAAAAAATGAATTGGTGGGGAGAATGGGCAATAATGAGCAGATGAGAAGGAAGAGAAAGCAGGGGTTACCGCATCAATTGATGAAAATTTTGATCCTGAGTTGACAACAATTATTAAAGGACTGGTTAAAAACTAGAAAAGACTAATGTCCAATTCAGATTTTCCTATTGCAAATTTCTGTAGCATTATTCCTTCTTCTCCAGTAAATTTCTATCTCTAAGCGGTAACTTGTATAAGTAGAATGGTGTGTGTGTTTGCATTGAGAGGATGCAAGTGCAGTAGAGAAAAAAGGCACAGTCACAGACACAAAATACACCCAGAGAATTGAGTGGAAACTGAACATTGGCACTGGAGTGACTAAGAAATAGTGGAGACTCCTAAAATTTCTAAATATTCCCAAGGAGAACTTTGAATTTCCCACAGGATGTGAGATGGTAGTTGAAAATCATCTTATACAGATAAGAGGCAGGATGAACCAACATGACACCTTGATTTCAGTTAGCAAGAATTGAATCTTTGTAACTTAAAAGAAATCATCAGGATGACTCAATAAAAAAAAAATTGAAGTCTCATGATCAATATAGGACAAAGGAGGTGGATGGCTTAGGTGTGCATGGCATCTTAAATTCATTTGGTTGAATGGAACAAAGATGTACCCCAGTAATCAGAAGTCAGTGATTTCCAAAATCTAAATCAAATTACCGTTAATTACAGTGGAGAGTAAATGTGTTCCTCCAGGGATCTGGAACTCAGCCTCATCTTCTCCAAGTCTTTGAAGGCTCGTGTTTTATCTTGAAGAGTCGTTAGATTTCTATAATACTATATAATATATCCTTTAGCTTTCATATTAAAATTGCTCCCCACCCCACACCCACTCACACACACAGTGTTTATGATAAAACCAACACTAAGAAAATTCCCTACTCTCTGGTACCCACATATACTCTCTATCCCCCTTCCTAGCTTCAAAAGTATATATTTTAACCTAGCTCTTTAAAAAAATATATTTTTATTGATTTCAGAGAGTAAGGGAGAGGGAGAGAGAGAGAGAAACATCAATGATGGGAAAGAATCATTGATTAGTTGCCTCCTGCATGCCCCCTACTGGGGATCGAGCCTGCAACCCAGGCATGCTCCCTGACTGGGAATTGAACCGTGACCTCCTGTTAACCTAGTTCTTTACTGACTGTCTCCTAAGGTAGAATGTAAGGTCTAAGGGAATCTTTATCTTATGTATTTGTGTATCCAGATTGAGATTAATGCATATTTATTAAACACATGAATAATTTGGGGCTTGCATACTTACCCCAGTGGTACATTGCTCTATATCCCCAAGGATATAAGTAAACTAGTCCGAGAAGTCTTAGGTAATGGGGATTATTGAGAAAAATCTCAACATTTTTGTTCCAGTTCTGAGCCATCCTGTTATTTACCCAAGTCCATAGCTGATACATAAGAAATCTTAGTGTAAATTACAAAAGGTGCTACCACTAAAAAAAGTGACTTTTAAAATGGTGTGTCTTTGACTAGGTTGATATAACTGATCCTAGGGCTCATGGCTTGGCTTGATGAGCTAGGTCTGCATAGTGCTACCCAATGGTCTGATCTCTCTTTGGACTTCTCAAGTTGTCTGTCCCTGATGGTCTCTCCCTCCTATCTCCAGCCTCCCCACATAAGGAGGAATTAGATTGGTCCACTCAGCCACAATGGATGTGATACTGCTCTATTGGGCTGTTCCTGGTTTAGGGTCCACTCCTTGGTCTGGTTCATGAAAACCCCTTGGTAGGATTGCCTGGTTTTCTCAGAAGAAGACGATAGCAGTCTGTGTAACTTACAGGCTGGGTCTATTATTTTAGCTTTCATAATGATACAGCTTTGTAATAGCAAACTTACGTGAAAAGGTGAGACCAACAACCTTAGATGCCATCAAATTTTGCCAATGATAAAAAAATGACATGGAGTTATTATCCAAAAGGGACTAAGCTTACTTTAGATTTCATATAAAACATATCTTCAAATGTCATTGTCATTTTATGTTCACAAATGTTGTGTTGTGGTATTATTCCTATTTAATGGCTGAGAAAACCCACATAAAGGACACATAACTTTAGGTAAACCCACCTAAAGTCACATAACCATCAAATGATAGACTGGAGAGTCAAATTCCAATGTCTTGCTTTCTAGTTTTCACTCCATTATTTCATTTCACCATAGTGCTTTTATTTCAAAAACAGCCCCTCAGGGTGAGCTGTTAAAGATGTTGACTTATATGATACTGTATTCTTGTATCTACAAAGGTGTTTTTATTTTTAAAACACCCAAACAACAGCCTAAAGTTACTTAATGCCACAAGCATGCTTCAAATTCAAGTATTGATTTGTTTTTATCCTTTAGTATTCACTGAATTTCTTCATTGTGATGGGTCAACCTTGTCAAGAGTCTTCCAAAACCATTAGATTTGTTAAAAAAGAGAAATCTTCTAGAAAAATCACCTTTAAAGTCCTGATGACACACATTTTGTGACTCTCCCATCTTTTCCTCCTTTTCTGTTCCTAATAGCAAAGCAACAACTGCACAGGAATGCTCTCTGAGGTCTTCCTTAATCTTAGCTCTCAAGAAGAAATGTGAAAAAATATATGGCATATATTTTTTATTTATTTATTTTTTAAAGTGTTTTATTGCTTAAAGTCTTACAAAGGGTATTACATATGTCTCCTTTTTTCCCCCACCCTTGACAATCCCCTGGCCTCCCCTACCGCCCAGTGTCTTATGTACATTGGTTATCTTATATGCATGCATTTAAGTCCTTCGGTTGATCTCTTACCCCTCCCCCCCTTCTGCCCCCTTACTCTCCCCGGCCTTCCCGCTGCAGTTTGACAATCTGTTTGAGGCAGCTCTGCCTCTGTATCTATTTTTTTAATTGCTTAAAAGTATTACAAAGAGTATTACATATGTCTCCTTTTTTTTCCCCCGCCCTTGACAATCCCCCAGCCTCCCCTACCCCCCAGTGTCTTATGTCCATTGGTTATGGCATATATTTTTTAAAGATTTTCTGATGGAGTCTCAGTAATATCACAGAAATATCTTTTCATTCTGGGTACAAAAATCCAGCTCTTTAGCTCTTTATTTAAAGCAATTTATCGATGTAGGGCAGAATAAAATGGATCCAGAAAATGGTCTCAGTCTTATAACTTTCAACTCCTCCAAACATAATACGCATTTTACATTCACAGTGTACATAACATATATTATTTTCTTTTTATTGATTTTATTCATTAATTTGCTCATTCATAATTTTTTTCATTAGTTGCTTTATATTTTCATTTTGAACATGTCCCCATCTCCAAAAATACTGTTCTTTCATTCTAGGAGTCAACATAATAAAAGACCAACTCTGGTAAGATGGCCAACTACATTCTCCTTCAGATTTATGTGATCAAGTCCTGCTATCCTTTATTTTACTGGCAGGGAAGTTCTAAAATTAAAGGAAATAATGTTTCTAAAACACTTATAGATCTTCTGAAGGAAGATCTGTGAAAATACAAAGTAATGATGATAATGTGATGTTTAATACCTACTAGGTACCAGGCACAAGGTAGGAACTTTACAGGTGTTAAATCATTTAATCATGCCAAGCCTCTTTTAATAACTCTCTCTTTTTATTTTTGCCTTTTAAATATAGTTATAGATTCTCAGAGTGGTTAAGTAATGCTCCAGCTCCCATGTAAACCCCAAATCTCATGTTTAACCTTGTTCATGCAGAACTTGATTGAATACATTTAATACCTAAGGAAAGAGTGTGAATATCAGAAGAGTAGTTAGTTAACAATAAAGCAGAGAAGATAATTATACACACAAAAGCTGGCGTAGTTCATCTTGGGACATCTGAGAAATTAATCTACTCTTAATGCCACTCAGATCTGTTTCCAAAACTGCAAAGCTGAAAACCAAGCTTGGACTTATAATTAATGAGTAAACCTGACTTCTCTTCCATTTTACTCACATTTATTTTGTGTCTTTAATTAGGCAATGAACTTTTTAAGACCTGGAACTATGATTTGATTGAACTTCAAGATTATCCTTAGCTGGAAGCAATATTGGGTAAATAGTAAATACTCAATAGATGTTGGTTGAATCCCATTACATGACAGCTCACATTAGGTCTTCTGTTGTGATTCAGAAATTACTGCTTATTATTCTTCCCACTTCCTCTCCCTGGTCTATAGCTTGGTCCGACAGTACCAACACTTACTAGTTCATATTGAATATTTCCTGGATTTCTACAGGCAAACTAGCAATTTTTTGCCCCTGAGGCCTTTAAAACCCAAACTGACTCATATGTTCCATTTCTATGTAGCATAAAAATATTGCAAACTTAATAAATTTATAATACATACATGTCAAGTTTTAAAATTTATATGTATCCACAGGATCTATTTTGACGTCATATTGTTACCCCCCTCTTTATTTTTTTTAAAAATATATTTTATTGATTTTTTACAGAGAGGAAGAGAAAGGGATAGAGAGTTAGAAACATCGATGAGAGAGAGAGAAACATCAATCAGCTGCCTCTTGCACAGCTCCTACTGGGGATGTGCCCGCAACCAAGGTACATGCCGTTGGCTGGAATCGAACCTGGGACCTTTCAGCCCGCAGGCTGACACTCTATCCACTGAGCCAAACCGGTTAGGTCTATTACCCCCTCTTTCATCAACCCACACCCTCCTAACTGATACTTCCTCTTCACTTTATTCCCAGCCTGAATCCAGTGTCCCACAGGCTCTCCCTTGCTCCTTTCCATTTTTAAAGGCCAAATGTGTCTATTTCTTTTATTCATTGAGATTTTAAATAAATATGCCCATTACTTGATTATAAATTAAGTGAGTCTTTGAAAGATATGCCAGAAGTAGGCAAAGGAATCTCAAAAGTGGGAGGTTTACCACGTCAAGACAATTTGAGGATGGTACATAGTCATCTTCATGAAAGCCTGATAGTGTGGATAGAGGGGGGGAATTATCTGCTACTTGTAATTGGAGTCTAATATAGAATCTTAATATCAATGCTTATTTGGTATCACTTTATAGAACTGGAGATGTGAGATAAATACTTGGGCAACCTTAATCTCCTAGATATTGGGTCTGCCATATTGCCATGCTGCCATTGCATGCATGGAAGTTTCCAGTGCAGCGGATAGCAGGTTTTCTATCGACTGCACGAAGGGGTAGAAGATATACATAGATTTTTTAAAAAAAAAATTTAAATTCTTATTGTTTAAAGTATTACATATGTCTCCTCCCCCCCCCATTGACATCTCCCCAGCCGTTCCCACCCCCCAGCACATACCCTTACTCCCCCACTGTCTGTGTTCATGGTTGATCTCTAACCCTCTCTCCCCTGCATACAAGTCCTTTGGTTGATCTCTTTTTTTTTAATTGTTTTATTGCTTAAAGTCTTACAAAGGGTATTACATATGTCTCCTTTTTTCCCCGCCCTTGACAATCCCCTGGCCGCCCCTACCCCCCAGTGTCTTATGTCCATTGGTTATGCTTATATGCATGCATACAAGTCCTTCGGTTGATCTCTAACCCCCCCTCCCCCCCGCTTCTGCCCCCCCCCACCCTCCCCGGCTGTCCTACTGTAGTTTGACAGTCTGTTCGAGGCAGCTCTGCCTCTGTATCTATTTTTGTTCATAAGTTTATAATGGTCTTTATTATCCATAAATGAGTGAGATTATGTGGTATTTTTCCTTCATTGACTGGCTTATTTCACTTAGTATAATGCTCTCCAGTTCCATCCATGCTGTTGCAAATGGTATGAGTTCCTTCTTTTTTACAGCAGCATAGTATTCCATCATGTAGATGTACCACAGTTTTCTGATCCATTCATCTACTGATGGGCACTTAGGCTGTTTCCAGATCTTAGCTATGGTGAATTGTGCTGCTATGAACATAGGGGTGCATATATCATTTCTGATTGGTGTTTCTGTTTTCTTGGGATATATTCCTAGAAGTGGGATCATGGGGTCAAATGGGAGTTCCATTTCCAGTTTTTTGAGGAAACTCCATACTGTCTTCCAGAGTGGCTGCACCAGTCTGCATTCCCACCAGCAGTGCACAAGTGTTCCTTTTCCTCCAAATCCTCTCCAGCACTTGTCGTTTGTTGATTTGTTGATGATAGCCAGTCTGACAGGTGTGAGATGGTACCTCATTTGTTGTTTTGATTTGCATCTCTTGGATGATTAGTGACTTTGAGCATGTTTTCATATGTCTCTTGGCTTTCTGAATGTCCTCTTTTAAAAAGTATCTATTTAGGTCCTTAGCCCATTTTTTTTATTGGATTGTTTATCTTCCTTTTGTTAAGTTGTATGAGTTCCCTATAAATTTTGGAGATTAGGCCCTTATCAGATATAACATTGGCAAATATGTTTTCCCACGCAGTGGGCTTTCTTGTTGTTTTGTTGATGGTTTCTTTCGCTGTGCAGAAGCTTTTTATCTTGATGTAGTCCCATTTGTTCATTTTCTCTTTAGTTTCAACTGCCCTAGGAGCTGTATCAGTGAAGAAATTGCTTCGGCATATGTCTGAGATTTTGTTGCCTTTGGATTCTTCTAGAATTTTTATGGTTTCCCGTTGTACATTTAAGTCCTTTTTCCATTTTGAGTTTATTTTTGTGTATGGTGTAAGTTGGTGGTCTAGTTTCATTTTCTTGCATATATCTGTCCAATTTTCCCAACACCATTTATTGAAGAGACTATCTTGGCTCCATTGTATGTTCTTGCCTCCTTTGTCAAATATTAATTGAGCATATTGGTTCGGGCCAATTTCTGGGGTCTCTATTCTATTCCATTGATCTATATGTCTGTTCTTGTGCCAGTACCAGGAAGTTTTGAGAACAGTGGCTTTGTAATACAGCTTGATATCTGGTATTGAGATCCCACCTACCTTGTTCTTTCTCAGGATCGCTGCAGCTATTCGGGGTCTTTTTTTATTCCAGTTGAATTTTTGGAGAGTTCGTTCTAGATCTGTGAAATATGCCATTGGTATTTTAATGGGAAGTGCATTGAATTTATAGATTGCTTTGGGTAGTATGGACATTTTAATGATGTTGATTCTACCAATCCATGAACACGGTATGTTCTTCCATCTATTTATGTCTTCCTCTATCTCTTTTTTCAACGTCCTGTAGTTTTCTGAGTAGAGTTCTTTTACCTCTTTAGTTAAGTTTATTCCTAGGTAGCTTAATTTTTTTGGTGCGATGGTAATGGGATTGTTTTTTTAGTCTTTCTTTCTGTAAGTTCACTATTGGTGTATAGAAATGCCTTAGATTTCTTGGGGTTAATTTTGTATCCTGCTACATTTCCAAATTCATGTATTAAGTCTAGTAGTTTTTTGATGGAGTCTTTAGGGTTTTGTATATATAATATCATGTCGTCTGCAATAGATGCCAAAATCCTCAACAAAATATTAGCAAATCGGATCCAGCAATACATCAGAAAGATCATCCACCATGACCAAGTAGGATTTATCCCAGGAATGCAAGGATGGTACAATATCCGCAAATCAATAAATGTGATACATCACATAAACAAATTGAAAGAAAAAAACCACATAGTCATATCAATTGATGCAGAAAAAGCATTTGACAGAATCCAACACCCATTTTTGATAAAAACTCTCAGCAAGGTGGGAATAGAAGGATCATACCTCAACATAATAAAAGCCATATATGACAAACCCACAGCCAACATCATACTCAATGGACAAAAACTAACACCATTTCCCCTAAGAACAGGAACAAGACAGGGATGCCCACTCTCACCACTCCTGTTCAACATAGTAGTGGAAGTATTAGCCATTGCAATTAGACAAGAAGAAGAAATAAAAGGCATCCAAATTGGAAAAGAAGAAGTAAAACTGTCCTTATTTGTAGACGACATGGTTGATCTCTTAATACCTCCCCCCGCCCCCCGCCTGCCTTCCCTCTAAGGTTAGGTGGTCTGTTTAATGCTTCTTTGTCTCTGGATCTATTTTTGTTCATCAGTTTATGTTGTTCATTATATTCCACAAATGGGTGAGATCATATGATATTTATCTTTCTCCAACTGGCTTATTTCGCTTAGCATAATGCTCTCCAGGTCCATCCATGCTGTTGCAAATGGTAAGAGTTCCTTCTTCTTCTTCTTTTTTTTTATTTTACAACAGCGTAGTATTCCATTGTATACACAGATTTTTGATGGATGTTTTCTCTAGCAGTCATTGCTAATTCCTGTCTTATTCCCTCTTGTGCAATCATGGTGGACAGTACTTATATGCATTGATCATTGACTGCTCTTCCCAGACAGACAGGAGCTGCCCATATTTCATGTGAGCAATGGCACCTATGAGGATGCGAGTCAGTGTTCTTCATTAGGAGAATTAGGTAATGAGACATGGGTGATACCTCAGTGGATGCTGGAGCATTGAGCCTCAGTTTCCGGAAGCTGCAATCCACTCAATATACCCTTCACTGGGGTTTTTCTCTTAATGATTAGATAAAACAATAGGGATAACACAATGCCTGATTCAGATCTTTGGTATGTTTCTAAAGGACATTTTTGTAAATATCTCTTAACCAATGCAACCACTTTGCTCTTTGTTGTATTCTTCTTTGGTAAACTAAACATACCTTCCCTCTAAGGCTGCTCCTGGGGAGCCATAGGTGTTTGTTTGTGTCTGTATCTCCAGCAGGTAACAAAAGACTTAGTGCATGATAGGTCTTTAATAAATATGCTTCAAATGAAAATGTATGTATGTATGCATGTATGTATATATTATACAGTTCAGTGGGTTTTTGCTATATTCATATGGTTATACAATCATCACCATGATCTAATTCCAGAACATTTCTATCACTCCAAAAAGAAATCTTATATCCCTCAATACTTCCCTTCTCCAGTCTGCTGGCAATGACTAATCTATTTTCTGTCTCTATGAATTTGCCTGTTCTGAATATTTAACATAAATGGAATCATACAATATACCATGGCCTTTTTTGTTTGGTGTCTTTCACATAGCATGGTATTTTCAAGGCTTGTTCATGTTGTAACATGTATTAATATTTCATTCCTTTTAATAGCTTTCAAGGATTCTTCAGGCAAAATGAGGGAAGAGGCTTTGGCAACCACTTTACTTATCAGCATTTGCACCAATGTCCCATTTCAGACACTGTATTTTCATAGCACAGTCTCACATAGTTTTGGCATCTGATGGCCTTGAATGCCACATAAACTGCATAATTTCAGACATGTCTTCTTAACGTTCAGGGCCTTTTCCCCCCTCATCCATAAAATAAGGCTAATATTATTTAGTTTGTGGGTTGCCTTGAAAATGAAATTAAACAATTCAGATAACATATTTCTGTATATTAATACACAGTCTTAAATTTGCTCCCTTTCTGTGTCTAGAAACTCCTTCAGTGTTGAAAATGAAACTAATTCAAAATTTGCTTTAAAAAGTACATTTAAACAGGAGAAAGCTTCTTTTTGAAACAGTGATATAAAATAGTTCTTTATATAGATCTTAAAATAATAACCATTTGTTTGGGATAATGAATTCACAAACACATTTAAACAACATAGTTAATGGTTAGCACAAGTGTTGGAATAGGTTAGGAAAGCTAGCAAGGGGAGATTGATATTCACTGAATATTACTGTCCCTTATACAGAATGAAGAAGATTGATAACTATAAACTTAAATAACCAAAATTTATTCATTAAGCATTCTTTTGGCTGAAGGGCGTGAGTTTCTGATCATGAGTTGTAATTGTAACAATCTCTATATCACATTGGTAACATAACCAATTCATCCATTTGTCATTGACCCCAGGACTGGTTGGCACATAAATAATAAAAAAACAATGTCGTAACCCAAAGGGCATCCTGGTGAATCACCCCCATATTGTTATTATTGTTTAATGGATACACATGATAAATTAATGTCCTGTTCATGGATAATCAGTTTATCTTCCATTGACCTAGGGCATGTATAAAGTGTTCATTTGACTTTAAGTTGCATTTATAGTTTTTCTAAACCTTGGTTACTTCTAGTGGCCCTTGTCTTTATGAGCCTGACCATAACTACAGGGCAATCGAAATTTGCTGAAGCAGTACAAAAGCAATTGAAAATATTTAAAGATATTTCCTAAAAATAATTATTCATTAGTGTACATGTATAAACTGAAAATATGAAATTGGATGAGGATTGCTATTCCAGAATAAAACAATGGCAAGTTTGTTTATAGAACAATCATCCTGCAAATCAATTATTTCTCTGATTAGATTATACTCATAAAGAAATGAATACAGTGCGCTTTAGAAAGGCAATATAGCTATGAAAAAAAGAAGCCCACCCTCTCTCTGTACATTTTAATGATTAGCAAAGCCATCTCATGGTTTGGATGGAGGCCCAGGAAATGATCTAAATGGGATTATATTTTCTTAATCTATTAGAATAATGTACAACTTGCTTCCATTCTCTACCCTACCCCATCTAACTTGGCAAGTATTGTTAGCCACCCTGAAATAGTGATATTCCAGAGACAGACTCACATACAGTTTGTCATCTCTAGACGCTCTGTCTGTCACAGGCTGAAATCTTAAGAAGAAAATATTGCTGACTAGAAGAGAATTTATGTGTTTTAAACTTTGATTGATTATGGGCACCCAGTTAATAGTCAGTGTGATCAGCATTATGCAAACATATAAAAGTCATGGCCTTATTGACTAGAAGTTATTGTCATACACACACACACACACACACACACACACACACACACACACAACCTTAAAAAAGCAGCAGTGAGTGTTAAGTCTCAAATTCATAACAAAAATGTGGAAAAATCCAAGGCAATTTAGAGGAATCATTGTTTCTCAGCACCTCTTCTTGATCTGCATGCTCAGCCCAATAAGCACAAGCACTGGAGAGAAGAGAGCTGCTATTTCACAGTGATCAAGGCAGGCAACCATCTGAAGCACTTGTAGAATTAAAAAGGCCCAAATACAAAACTGGCCTCTTTTATGAATCCTTTGTGAATCCTGCTTGGAGAAGACATCAAGACCTTGCTCTCTGCTCAGATGATTTTGCCTGGACATGACCATGACTCTTGAGAGGCTCCTGGGATAAGAACAAAAGATTATAGTTATGCCAGAAAAAAGAGGATGCTGCTCTTTCTTCTCCCTACAGATACTAACATTACCAAAGGGGCATTGCAAGGCCTTGGTTTCTGGGAGACGATACTATGAGGTAGGAAGAACTTTATTTGGTGCCTCAGCTGGAATAGGCTGCAAAGACCGTGCTGGCCACCTGGAAAGAGAGCCCTGTCTTTAGGTCTTCCACATCTGTAAAATCTGATGAGCCAGTCTGACTGCCAAAAATACAAAAAATCCAGGAGAGATTTTTGTGTCATTTTGGATGCCTGTGGGTCCTCTCAGAGACTGTGGTATTATGGGTAACTAACCTATGCCATAGGGTTGTTGACTGTGCTTTATCTTAGTTTAAAACTCTTTTTAAATACTTTGATCAGCAAATTGACAGGCATGAACATTTGACTGTCTGATAGGACATTTATTGCCTATTTTCTGGGTGGAAGAGAATCTAATACCTCCCTCCCCGCAAAACTGCATCTTTTATTACAAGCAAGTTGTAGTTGAATTATAGCCTACTAGAACCTTATTTTATCTACTCACTTTGTACATATAAAAGTAGCTCCAATGAATAGGATGGGGTGTGAATGAAGAGAGCATTTTCCCTTTCATCTTAAACACCTCTGTCTTTTATTTATTTAAATTTGGCTTGGATTAAGATTTTAAAATTAAGAAATAGAGAAAAATTGTCCCCACTCAGGAATGACAGTTTTTCCTCACCTGTGATAGAGAAAATGTATATGTGGTGGAGGAGCCCTACTATAGAGTATTTCATGAAAATGGGTTAAATTTAGTGAACCTACTGACTTCAGTAAAGAGGAATTATTTGAGGTGGACTGAAGGAAGGTGGCTTGGGGATCATCTTGGCATTCACTCATTTATTTATTCAGTAAATATTTATAGAGCACCTACTCTGTGCTTGGCCCTGCATTGGCAAAGAATAAGTTCTAATAAAGAATAAGCTACTTTCGTGTGGCTTATTATGGATAGATGATCAAATATATATTGAGCAGAGTTCATGTGCAGGGCAATGAGATGTTCTAGGCATGGTGTGCAGATGAATAGCAACTGTCCTATCTTTAAGTTTACACTTTAATGGTGAAGTTGTATCTAAACAATTATTATTCCAGGACATATAAGAGTTACAGGTCAAGGACTCGAGTGCATAAAGTTTCTTTTACTCCATTCTTGTATTAATTTTTATTTTTGTAGAGGTTTCTTCTGGGAAATAGTGATTTTATGAATACTAATTTCAACAGAAAAAAGATATAGAAAGCAATGGGAAGAATGCTTTGACTTTAGATTTTGTCTTGGTTTAGGCAGAGCTCCACTGTGTTCATGCAATATTTATTTCCTGTGAATAGGATTCCTGAGGTCTCCTTTGTCTATGAGCATGCAAACGAAGCTTATTTACTCATGGTGTTGGCTTTGCACAAGCCAGTGATTGCGGGCTGATGAGACTCTCTGAATGGATGCTGGGAGCTCCAGGAAATTAACAACTCATTGAGATTTGAGGCTACTGCACTGCCTCCAGGACCCCATGGTCTGAAGCCACTGTGTATGTCAACTCTTCTTGTCCTGTCTACTTCCCACAAATCTATGATCAATTTATCCAACAATTCCTAGAATGTCACTGGAATGGTATTTCTGGAATTAGCTCATATATTTATTGGACTTCTCTAGAGTCAAGAAGCAGGTTATTAGCCAGTCTTGAGGCACTGTATAAAATAAGAAAGGCTTTAATGGAGCTAAAAGTTTCTAATATCCTTACCAGTTACCTTTTCAATTTGTTGCTCCACTCAATATTACAATATTTCTAGAAACATATGTAAATACTACATCAGCTAGTTAGGAATCCAGAGGTGGGGTTGTTTAAATTATTACTCTGTGAAGGTTGATTTGTGCTTTCAAATATGTTTGTCTTTTAAATCCTTAACCTTTAGCCAATTCCATGTTTGTCATGATTTATTTTCTATATATGATTTTGACCTTCTCTTGGCAGATGGCTTCAACATTTTTTTTTTTGGTCAAGAATAATTCTGACACTGGCTAGAGAGATACAATTGTGTCCTGTTTATGCAATATAGAAAGCCAGAGCACTTTTTTAGGCTGTTGTCATACATCACTGTCAGTATTTTGAACCACTAAATTGTTATTAAAAATTCAGGGACAATAATCCATTTTGAGAATACCATGAGAGAAGCAAATACTGTAATGACTGATTGACATTTCAGGAATAACATCATTCAAGACATGCTAATCTCCCTGCAACCCATTTCCTTGGATAAGTGTCTATTGTATAAATAAGTTTGCTTTCCAACCCCTTCCCAGCATTTGCTTTTGATGAGGGAGTCTTGATATTAAAAGAGAAAATCGTCTGAAATGAAATTTGCTTCTGTTCTGTATGGTTCTACAGGCAAATAACAACAATAAAAATAGCCTACTTCATGGCTAAAATAAATGACTGTCTTTACCAGCAAAGAGTTCTATATCACATGGTTTCCACCATTTTTCAAGAAACAAAGTGCTACAATAAGCACTGGTTCAGGAGTAATGAGATGTGATGAGAAACTTACTAGAGAGTCAGGAGGTGAGAGGGTTCTGGTCCCAACTCTGCCACAACACAGCTGCCAACATGTGATTGAACAGAGAATTTAATTTCTCATAGCTATAGTCTATTTTGATGTTTTATGTCTTTGCTGTTTTTGTTTTAAATCAAGCTTATTTGAGTGTGTTCCAGGTCCTGTAGGCTATGATAATGATGTCTGGATAAAAATGCAAGAGAATATTTCACTGATACCCTTCCTCTGTATTTTTTAGGAAGGATAAAGTTGTTTGTGTTTGTTTTTTTTAAGTGAAGAGTGGGAAGAAACCTTCTAATCCTATTGTTTTAAAATATCTTCACCCTATGAAACATTTTGGCAGGACAAAAAGCCCACTGGTGATTTATCCTATAACTTTCACTAGTTACTACAAAGGAAAGAACAAATAAATGGGTGTATTAATGGAAAATATTTTGCTTCTTTCAATCAGATGCTAATAAGAATGATCATAAACAAACTGTTAATGCTTTAGTTTTTACCAGTAAACACAGATTTCAGAATCATTAGAGCATTGATAACAATAATATTAATTTATGTAATGTATAACTTTATTTTTCTTGTTTGTTTGTTCATTTATTTATTTATTTAATCCTCACCCAGGGATATTTTTTTAATTGATTTTTTTAATTTTTGTCTTTTAAAAATATATTTTATTGATTTTTTTTTACAGAGAGGAAGGGAGAGGGATAGAGAGAAACATCGATCAGCTGCCTCCTGCACACCTCCTACTGGGGATGTGTCCACAACCAAGGTACATGCCCTTGACCGGAATCGAACCTGGGACCCTTCAGTCCACAGGCCGACGCTCTATCCATTGAGCCATACCAGTTAGGGCTAATTGATTTTTTTTGAGAGAGCGTGTAAGGGAGGGGGAGAGATAGAGAGAGAGAAAAGCATCAATGTAAGAGAGACACATCGATTGGTTGCCCCCTGCACACACACACCCCGACCAGGGCTGGGGAATGAGCCTACAACCGAGGCATGTGCCCTAGACTGGAATCAAACATGGGACACTTCAGTCCACAGGCCTACACTCTATCCACTGAGAAAAACTGGCTCAGGCTGTAGTGTATAACTTTATAAGACACTTGCACTAAGAAAAATTTCAGTTGACCCTCACAAAACAAAGAGTATTATCTTTTCTATTTGATAGATGAGAACATTGAAGCTGGGTTAGGAGGGGAGGAGCCAGATCACAATCCCTGTCTTCCATTTCTTAATTCATTTGCTTTGCATTATACCATGCTGCCTCCCTAATCTCATAACAAGGTAACATAAACTACAGATTGTTGAGTGCCTTCTGCATTATTTTTAGATACTGGGATGACATTTATTTTTCATGATAAAGTGTGAATTTTAAGAAGAATCACTGAGAGAGGACAGTATTAACACTGGAGGGATAATTGTTATAATAAAGAATACCTAATATTTGTATAGAAATATGGAGTTTACTGAATACTTATTTCAGGGAGTTCTTGAAACAACAATTTGATATGGGCCCTATTACTTTTTGGTGAACGATGTGGAAAACTGTATCAGTTTTGGGGCCTGCCCCCCTTTCCACCATAATTATTGTGGCTCAGTCAAGATTAGCCCAGTATCTGACTTTCAGAATGCAGCTAAGGACTGGGACTGGGATGGGTTGAATAGGCATCTGTAGATCCCGATGACTCCTATCACTTTCACTGTTTTCAGTCATTTTTATGTGTACTGCAAAATGAAAAGGCTTCTGTTCCAAATGGTGAGCAAATTACTGATTGGTCATTCAAAACAGATGACATTCTCCATTCCTCTTATTGCTAGCAAGTAGTAAGAGAGGTGTGTAGACAGTAGAAAAGGTCTGGGATTGGCTGCTCCATTTGCAATATTGATTGCCATCATAAGAGAATAAGGCAAGAGAGAAGTTAGGATATAACCAAAAGAACAGAATGAGTTTAGGAGAATAATACATACTTTGTGTTCATCGCTTTCTAAGGCATTCTTCCATATCTCTCGCCTGGAATCCAAAATCATGTCATTGTTTTAAACACCAACATAGGAGGGGGGACAGGAAGTTGATGACACAGTCTTAGCTTTTGTGTAGATGAACATGTATGCACTTTTAGCACTTTTGAAATGAATTTGTAGACCAACACATAAAGGGTGGGGCAAAAATGTAGGTTTTCAGTTGTGAGTATTCAAAACATAATTTATCCTTGTGCTTTTATTAACTGTTTTATTATTTTCCATATGAATAACTGTAAGCCTCCTTTTGCCCCACCCTATACATTCACAAGTCATGTGAGATTTAAATGAGACGTACTAAATATAGCACACAGTGCTGGGTACTGCTTCTTTTGATAATGAAGATAACAATAAAAAGGAAAACAGTAATAATTGTTATTCAGAAATTGAGACTCATAGGACAGAGCTAGGAAGATGCAATGCCTGGAGGTGGAATAAAGAAAAGCAAGGGGCCGGCCAGTGTTGTTCAGTGGTTGGGCATTGACCTATCAATCAGTTGGTCATGGTTCCATTCCTAGTCAGGGCACATGTCCAGGTAGTGGGCTTGATCCCCAGTGGGGGACATGCAGAAGGCAGCCAATCAATGATTCTCTCTCATCATTGATGTTTCTCTCTCTCCCTCTCTCTTCCTCTCTGAAACCAATAAAACTTTATTTAAAAAAAAGAAAAGAATAGCTAGAAGGAGTGTTGCTTTTGTCTGCTTTGTATTCTGGCTCCAATTAGGTCTGAGGTTGGGGTTTTCTCCTTATGTGCCACCTTTAGGCTTTGTGATTTAATGCTTGTGTGGTTTCAGGGCCTCGAATAAGAACCAGGATAGTATCTCCTCCCACTAAATGCCAGGAGGATCTGTTAAATGAGAAATGTGCAGTGTGGTTGGAGTTGAAGCCCAGCAATAATACTTTGTGGTCACTGGCATTATGAAGACTGAAAATGCAGAACTGATAATCAATTGCCTTACACTGACTCCCACAAACTCCTCAGCCAGAGCCTCAGTATTTCATATCAGTGGCCTAGAGACAAACATCTTGGTCCCGGGCCCAATGATCCTTCCCTAATGGGCCATCACTACAAAGGAAAGCTTGTCGCTTTGGGTACGCAGTGAAGGTTCACTGGTAAATGCTTATAAGTCATCTACAAAGAGAGTTATAGAAATGGAAAGTATTAATGAAAATGTCCTCATTCTCCCAAAGAACAGACCCTACCCCCAACCCATTTGTCTTAGGTGCATTAGGTCAAGAGCTACCTATTCAATTAACTTAGGTGACAGCAGAATCCATTTTTGTAACTCTCCCTCCACTCCCCAGGGAAAAATGCTTTTCAAATTGCCATCTGCTCTTCTGCCTCTGTGTGTTTGCTACTCTTCAATAGGATTTTGGCCAAATCCAACAGGAGGGAAGAGGGCTCAGAGGTAGGTAGGTGTCTGACAAGTGTCACAGAATCAGGACAAATGAAGGTGCTTTCCAATGCTTAGAGCCAACACGTTCCCACTGGCTCAATGTGCACGCTGGTCACTTTCTACTCAAGAATATATATCTAAAAGATTATTTATCTTGCCCAAAATATAAGCAGGTTCAAGATGGAAATTTTTTTTTCTTCCTTTGCCCCTAAATACAACTCAATGAGTGTGTGTGTGTGTGTGTGTGTGTGTGTGTGTGTGTGTGTTTGTGTGTGTGTAGGGGGTGATTTCAGAACCGCTGAGAAAAACAAATCAATTCCTTTTGGTTTTTAAAAACTAACGAAAATGCTGAGTGAGTAAAAGGCAACAAGGCAGTGTTCAGTAAATGCACCAGCATCGAGAGGGAGGTCAAGTTAAAATTGTGTTTGACTGTTGGAGTTTACTAAAAAAATTTAAGTACCATTACTGGAGATAAAATATTGTATTTGTGCATTAGCTCTTGGCTGGATAGCCAATACTCATGTACATGGTATAATTTTATATATAAATGGATATACCACCAATCAATGTTCTCTAATCTCAGCGGCACCCTCAATGCTGCTCAGAAACCCTGTTATTTATCTGACTTCCTATCACACTTCCCCCTCAGGGCCAGTACAAGCCTTTTGTAAAGCTGACAGGCTCCACTTTCCGACACACTCTAGCTGATGGCTCCTTCCCCAAAGGCTCCCTTTATTTTCCTCCTTTTTCAAGCAAGGCCCTTCATGTGTAGCCTTGATTTTACCCTTTCCATCCTTTTGGTGTTAGGATCTAAAGTCTTCTTGTTAGTCCTCCAGCAAATGTTTCAGAGCTTTGCAAGGTCCCTGCTCTCCTTTACTTCTCCATTGCAGAATTTAGCAAGAGTTCTTTGTTTACTGTGCTCCATAGACTTTCTTGCAAGCTGAACCACTGCGTTTGACAACCCCCACGATAGCGCCTCATTGCAAGAACCTTACAGAGTGTATCCTAGTTCTTTGCTTCTCTCTCTTTTATCTTCAGTGATATCTTTATGGAATTCTCTTATTTCAAAAACATCTTCCTTCTGGCTACTAACCATTTCTCTTCTTTCTTTCACAGCTAACCTTCTGAAAAATTAATTTTTTACATAGATTGATTCTGCTTTCTCACCTCCCACTTGTATCTCTCAAGCCCTTAGACACTGGCAAAAAAATCTTCCCTTAGCTTCTGCATTTTCCTGTTTATTTGTGTGTTTTTTTCTTCCTGCTGGATTTTTCTCATGCTCTTCATTTCTCTCTCATTCTCTAAAGATAGGTATCCCATGTTATTAAAAGTTAGAACATCTTGGAGATTTACTTCATTTCTATATTTTAACAAATATCCTTATACTAATGATTCCAAAATCTACATTCCTATCCCTTCCTTTCTCCATAGCTCCAATGACCCAATAATAATTCTTGGGTAACTTCTACTTGTATGCTCATTAATACCTTGTCGTTATTTTTTTTTTTTTTTAATGCTGAGCATTTTCTCCTCTTCCAAAATTCCTCCTCCTCTCATCTTCCCCAATTTGTTAATGACATCATAAAAAAATCATCATCAGAATCAGCGTTATCTTTACTTTCTCCTTTTCTTTTTTTGATCACCATGCTCTGAAGAACCTACTTCCTTCCCATCTTCTGTGGGTTCCTGCTTCTCCATTCCTATTCCTCCTGCCTTAGTATAGCTCCTTCCCCCTTCTCTTATCCATAACTGGAGTCCTCACTGGTGTTGGTGTCTCTGACTACCAGTAACCTCTCCTGTGATCCATCCTCCAAACTGCTCTTGGATTTTTATTTCTCAAACTCAGCTATCATCATACCAAGTCTCCATGTATAAAAATGTTCTGGCCCTGGCCAATGTGGCTCCATTGGTTGGAACGTCCTCCCACACACCAAAAGGTGGCGGGTTCATTCCAGGTCAGGGCACATACCTGGGTTGTGTTAGGTCCCTGGTTTGGGAATATGGGAGGCAGCCAATAGATGTTTTTTTTTTTTCTCTCTCTCTCCACTCTCTCTCTCTCTCTTTCTCCATTCCTCTCTCACTGAAAATCAATAAACTTATCCTTGAATGTTTTTTTTTTAAAGAATGTCTGGACTCTTCTGCCTAAAGAGTTGAATTCAAAACACGTTTTATACCATTTCAAGTCTTATACAACCTGGCTCCAGCCTCTTTTCTACCTTCCCATATGTCCCTTTTACTCATCCTATGATCAGACTTTTCTTTCCCCTTTTATTTCTATCTGCTGACGTTGAACCAGAAGTTTAAAGACTAGCCCAAGACCCTTAGGCCCTTGTACAAAGTCTTCTCTGGATATGCTAATAATAATAGCTTCTTCCTTTTTTATTCTAGCTTCTTCTGCAGTAATGTCTCCAACACATACCTCTGCCTTACACTGCTATCAGGGGAGTCACATCTGCTTATCCCAACCCCCTCAAAGTACTGGCACCTTGAGGTGGCACTCACTGCTCCATGGATCAAAGTGAAGCTGGTGTTGATTATGATGGAAACAAGAACCTGATGCTTATTATTTTAAAATAATTTTAAAAGACAAACATTTTCAAAGATTTTATTCAGTAAAGTCCAAATAAAGGAACCATTCATTTTTCATGGTTTATAATTTATTCTATCAGACAGGTGTAAAATGGCTGTGGAAAGGCAGAGATGCAAATTAATTATCCATTTAACCTCTCTAACAAAAGAAGATAATCTGATACCTTTTCATGCATCTTCCTTCCTTTCCTCTCCATCAGGATGATAATGTAAAATTTTACTGATATCTTTCAAAGACTGTGTCACGTTTACGGTCCTTTGACACACCATCCCCTGCAGCTGAGCAGACTGTGGGCAGGTGATAAGGGTGGGTAAACGGAGCTCTTCTGAGAGGGAGCAGGTTTATATGGGATGCATGGTAATTAGGGGAAAAGCTGGCTTCTATCTGGTGGGACTTCCATGTGCATTAACATAAAGGATGAGACCAGGGTTAATGATTCTGAATGAGAAGAATGAGTAAACATAGATTATGGCTGTATTTCTGGAATTGACAATGTAAAATGAACTAAGGCTGCAGTGCACTGTCTGATCCCAACTCCAAAGGATTTCCTTGCTGAATTGCAGAATTTTTTCTTGGATGGATTAATGCACAGAGAACTGAAGAATTTTCCTCCCTTGGTTCTCAGCTTCTTTGCTAAGAGAGAAAATCATCCAACACAAACCACTCATTTTAAGATCGCCTAACAATAGTTAGCATAGATCATCATTTGCTTCTGATCAAGGACACATTTCTTAGGGTATTTTTTAAAGAAATGACAAAAAGAGAAAAGGTGATTGTCCCTCAGTGGGTTTTTAAAACACTGTAAAAACATGGCATAGTCAAATATCTGTACAAAATTTTAATCACTTAAAAAAATCTTTATGGTTGAGATTATTACAGATGTCCCTATTTCCACCCCTCCCCCATACCCCCCTTCAATCTGGGTACCTCCCCGCACCAGGCCACCCTATTGTCTGTGTCTATAGGTAATGCATATAAGATCTTTATTTAATCTCTTCTTGCCCCTCCACGCCCCCTTCCGTCTGAGAATCGTCAGTCTGTTCCATTTTCTTGCCTCTGATTCTGTTCTATTCACCAGTTTATTCTGTTCATTAGATTTCTTATTCATTTATTTTAATTTTTAGATTCAATTGTTGATAGATATGTATTTGTTGCCATTTTGTTGTTCATATTTTTGATCTTTTTCTTTCTCTTCTTAAAGAATACCCTTCAATATTTCACTTAATACTGGATTAGTGGTGATGAACTCCTTTAGCTTTTTCTTGTCTGTGAAGCTGTTTATCTGATCTTCAATTCTGAATGATAGCTTTGCTGGATAAAGTAATCTTGGTTGTAGGTCCTTGCTATTCATCACTTTGAATATTTCTTGCCACTCCCTCTGGCCTGCATCGTTTCTGTTGAGAAATCAGCTGACAGTCCTATGGGAACTGCCTTGTAGGTAACTTACTGGTTTTTCTTGCTGGTTTTAAGATTCTCTCTTTGTCTTTAGTCCTTACATTTTAATTATGATGTCTCTTGGTATGGTCCTCTTTGGGTTCCTTTTGTTTGGGACTCTCTGTGCTTCCTGGACTTGTAAGTCTATTTCTTTCAGCAGGTGGGGGAAGTTTTCTGTCATTATTTCTTCAAATAGGTTTTCAATATCTTCTCTCTCTCTTCTGCTGGCACCCCCCATAATTGAATTGTTGGTGCACTTAAAGTTTTCCCAGAGGCTCCTTACACTATATTCATATTTTTGGATTCTTTTTTCTTTTTGTTCTTCTGGTTGGGTGTTTTTTTGCTTCCTCATATTTCAAATCATTGATTTGATTCTCGGGACCCTCTAGTTTACAGTTGAATCCCTGTATATTATTCTTTATTTCAGTCAGTGTATGCTTACTTTCTGACTGGTCCTATTCCATGTGTTTGGCATTCTCACTAAGATCCTTGAAAGTCTCACTAAGTCCCTTGGAGGTTTCTAGAATATTCTTGAGTAACCTTATAATCATGATTTTGAACTCAATATCCATTGCTTTCTTCCATTTCTTTCATTTGTGACATGTTTCTTTGTCTCTGCATTTTGACTGCTTCCCTATGTTTTTGTTTTTTTCAGTGTATTGGGTAGAGCTGCTAAGTCTCCTTAATTTGATAGAGTGGCCTTGTGTAGTAGGTCTCTTATAGAACCCAGTGGCTCAGCCTTCCCAATCAACTGAGGTGGACACTCTAGGTCAGTGGTTGCAAACCAGTGGTCCATGAGGTCCAAAATGTTGGCGACTGCTGCTGTAGGTGTACCCCTTTGTCTGCTGTGTGCATAGTCTTGTAGTTGAGACTTGATTGTTCTTGGTGTCGCTGGGAGGAATTGACCTCTAGGCCAATTGGCTATGAGGACCAGCTGTGACTATAATGGATAGGAGACACACTTATGGAGCAGGACTCGCTTCAGTGGGGCTTTGGTGTTCACTGAGTCTACCTCTTGAGTGCATCACTTATGGATGTATAGAGTTGTAATCTGGTATGGTCTGACACTGACCACTGGGTACACTGACTCTTGGGTCTCCAGGGAGGAGTAAAGTCAGCCACTGCCTGGGGCCATCCACCAGGAACTACAGAGAGATCTTCAGATTAATCCTCTTTGTATCAGGTTTGGAAGTGCCCAGACAAGGCCCAGCTGTGAAGCAAGGCAGGTTGGTGCTGCTGCAGAGTCTCGGGTCTTTTATTGATAGGTTTGGGGCTCCCTGACCCAGCTACAGCTAGTTTGACAGATTTTAGCTTGAGCAAGGACAGGCCATTCATATGCGAAAGCCGCTGCATGCAGCTGGAGTGGGGTTGTAAATTGGATGGGGTGGGGTCTCGGGAAATCACCATGGTGGAGCAAACAGAGATGGCTGCCAATCAGTCATGTGACTGGCCCCAGAGCCTCACCCTGCACTGGAGCTCAGAAGAAGCAAGAACTTGTAAATTCAATTTGTGGTGCAGGCATTGTAGGTGGAGCAGCTGGGTCACTGAGCCCCAATCCGCACTGGTTTTTACAGCCTGTAGTTACAGGGACTTCTTTTCCCAGCTCTGGGACCCTGGGCTGGGGGTCTGGTGTGGGGCTGGGACCACTTGCTCCTCTGGGCAGCCTCCGCAGAGAAGATCTCCCTCCCGATTAAAAAAGCAGCCCACGTGGGTGCCGGATTAGCCTGTTCCACGCCTCCATGTCTCCTACCAGTCTCAGTGTGCTTTCTTCTTTCCCTCTCTAGTTGTAGGACTTCTATTCAGCCAGCTTTCTAGTGGTTCTGGATGATGGTTGTTCTGTATTTTAGTTGTAATTTTGATTTAGTTGTGGGAGGTGTTTGTCTACACTGCTATTTTGGTCTCTTAATCACTTTTAAAAAGGCTGAGATTAACTGACTTCAAGCTCAGTATCTTCAGAAATAATTCCTTAAATGACTCACTTTAAGCCTAAATTAATTTTTAAAATGGTCATTAATTCAAGAGGAAAGCATTTGTAGCTTTCCTTTAAAAATAATTATATGTAAATCATCAACATTGTACGGTATTAATTAAACAATCTTTAAATGATGTTCTACTCTATTTCCTACAAAGTATATGCATCAGCCAATGCGAAATCAGAATATTTGCAAGTGTCCTAAATTTAATTTAAAAAATTATAACCTAAGGTAGGCATATAGGGAAGGATGCTGGGAGGTAAAATGCTGTCTAAGCTTGCATCCCACATCACATTTACATTTGGGGCTAGCAGGATTTGCTGAAGAAAATAAAAAATACCAGGACCTGCTTCTCTAGTAGAGAAATAGTCTAACTCCCTAAGCTACCCTAGAAGGGACTCTGGATCTGAGAGTTGGATGACTTCAGCCCTGGTTGCCAGATAGGAAGCTGTGCCTCTCTCCCTCAGTCTTCTACAGTACCCTTCAAAAATGCCAGCTCATTGTTTCCTCCTCCTTCTTTTCTAAAAAATATTTTATTGATTTTTTTACATAGAGGAAGGGAGAGGTATAGAGAACTAGAAACATCGATGAGAGAGAAACATCCATCTGCTGCCTTCCTGCACACCTCCTACTGGGGATGTGCCCTTGACCAGAATTGAACCTGGGACCCTTCAGTCCGCAGGCCTATGCTTGAGTCTATCCACTGAGCCAAACCAATTTCGGGCATGCTTTTTTTTTTTTTTAAAGTTACCTCCATTTCCTGCATACATTTTCTCATCAAATTAAACTTTGGCCTCACTGATTTACTAAAATTATCCCAATGGCCACCCAGTCACCCACTTCAAGTCTGTTTCCTATCATGACTCCTTCCATATTTGACAAGATTGGGTTAGTAGTTCAATTTATGTTCTAGCTTCTCCTTAATTGTAAAAGACAAGATCACTCATTAACAAGCAGGTATTACTTGTAGATTAAAAAAATAAAGCTACTTTATTTATTATAATATTACATATAGAAAATATAAATACATATATAAGCATAATAAATTATATGTAGGAATATATAAATTCACACATATATGAAATGTCAGAAAACACAGTTAAACAAGCAATATAGAAAATGGTCATTATCTTACTCGCCTACCACTATTTTAAACACCTTGATTTATGTTCCTCCTGACTTATCTTTTAAACACCTTGATGTATGTACCTCCTGATTGTTAAAAATGAATGTAAGTATATACACATTGAAACAGGATCACACACAATTTCATGTTCTATACTTTTTTAAATCCTTAATATATTTGAATGTCTGTCCATGAGAACACATATTTACCTACATTGGATGGGCCAGCTGTTTACGTGTTAGCTCTCAGGTCTCCTTCCTACCATTCTCCCACCCGGTTCTATTCCTCGGGACCAGTCTCTGAAACCTACACCTCCTTTTCTCAAGAGCTTCCATTTGAGTTAGGCCAGTGCGAGGTAGTGGTGAATGCAGGTTGGGAAGATGGGACAGCCTGGGTACTTATCTTCATCTTTCTCTGCTTTGGGTGGAGGCTGGCAGAACAGACTGCATAATTTCTGAGGTCCAGTGCAAAATGGAAATGCAAGCCTCTTGTTTAAAAATTATTAAAAATTTCAAGATGACAGCAGAGCATTATTACTAAACCCAGTGTGCCCGGGGCCCTTCTAAGTGTGGTGTTCTGTGTGCCTGCAGAGTACATGTGAAGGAGCTGGCTCTGACTGTGGGCAGGGGCTTCATCACTTCTATATTATATTATATTATATTATATTATATTATATTATATTTATTATATTATATTATTATATTATATTATATTATATTATATTTTTTTCTTTATTGATTAAGGTATTACATATGTGTCCTTATTCCCCCATTGTTTCCCCCCCCCCCCCCCCCACTCATACCCTCACCCTCCTGGTGTCTGTGTCCATTGGTTAGGCTTATGTGCATGCACACAAGTCTTTTGGTTGATCTCTCCCCCTTACCCCCACCCTCCCCTACCTTCCCTCTGAGGTTTGGCGGTCTGATTGATGCTTCTCTGTCTCTGGATCTGTTTTTGTTCATCAGTTTATTTTGTTCATTATATTCTACAAATGAGGGAGATCATGTGGTATTTTTCTTTCTCTGACTGGCTTATTTCGCTTAGCATAATGCTCTCCAGTTCCATCCATGCTGTTGTAAATGATTGTGACTCCCATCTGGTGTAAATGATTGTGACAGCTCTGTGGATGACTTCCTGGATGACACCCCTCCAATTGTCCTTTCGCCCTGTGGGTGGCAGTGGCTTTCTGTGGTTGTAAATCCTTGGATTGTCCCACTTTCTCTGTGTCATCTTTCAGCTTTCCCAGCACTTCTGTAACTAGTTCTCCCTAGTAAAATCCTGCTAATAAACTACCTATCTTAACCCTGGCTGCTAGCTGCATAGGGATGGCAAAGACCTGGGCATTGTCCCGCCACTTCCTTTAACCTGCTATTATTTCAGGCATCACTAATGGAGAGATAACAGCTTTCTTCTGTGAGACTAGAGACCACACTCAGACTCCGAATCCTTCTCAACACAGTGTTTATTGTAGTTAATACATGACATAAATTGTGGTCTCCCAGCTGTACATCATTCTTTGTGCTTTGTACTGTGGCTATAGTGTATTTTATTGAACTAATTCCTAACAGGTGACAATTAGTATGTTCTTAATTTTTCACCAATTCAAAAACGGATAGTTTTGCATAGGTGTTTTTGTTATTTCTCCAGTTGTCTTCAGGATGTCCTTGAAGTGAAATTGCTAGACCAAAGGGTAATCACATTTTATATTTTCACACATATTGCCATTTTAGAATAGTTGTATAAATAATAGAATGTTTAAGTATGATATGTCTATAATATGCTATAATGGATATTTTTCCCCAGGTACTTGGGATTCATTACATTTATTTCAAAAAAATATTTTTGTAATTCCTCTTGGAAATTGTCTGCAGATCCAGTGTCAAAGTATTATTTGTATTCAACTTAAAATTTATTTTAAAATAAAAATAGTATTGCTCAGCTTAATCACTTCTCAGTCTCCAGACTTGCTTTGATTTTGGATTATTTTTCAAAAACAAAAACCTGTTTCATGTGTTGAGTTTTTCTTAGTTTTGAAGATAGTTGAAACAATAAACTGCTGTCCCTGAACGCTTGAACAGAAGAGTCAGAAACTCTTTTAAGAAATTGCTGCAGTCTTATCTAAGCTTATAGCTTCCTAAAGTAATCTCTGTGGTGGGGGGAGGTAATATGCATTGAGATGTGTGAGTTTGGTACATTTGTTTTATTTTTATATAAATCTTTATTGTTGCAAGTATTACATATGTCCCTTTTTGGTATATTTGTTTTAAAACTCAGTTGCTTTGTTTAATCGGGGAACCTCCTCTTTATTAGTGGCAGGCTACATCTACTATCATTCCTTTAATCAAAATATGTGGTCAAAGGAGCTGTAAAGTATTTATTTGGCT
Organism: Myotis yumanensis; assembly: GCF_028538775.1. Lineage (NCBI taxonomy): Eukaryota > Metazoa > Chordata > Mammalia > Chiroptera > Vespertilionidae > Myotis > Myotis yumanensis. The sequence goes on along the minus strand of NW_027223759.1, from coordinate 24,324,318 downwards.
TGATTTCATCAACATAGCAATGGAACTATCTCATCTATAACTACCTCATCTTTCACCTGGAATTGTTCTGACTGAAAACAATGTTTTTCTCTAAGTACACAGTACATCATGCTTCCTTATTTTAAAAGATAGACCATCCTTCAAAGAGCTTTGGGCCATTCCATTTGTACACTCTGTTCAAGGTAATATCTAATTTTCCTGTTACTCAAGGAGAGCATGGACAAATGCTCTCATAGATTTAATGTTTTCTCTTTCTTTTCTTTCCAAGAATGTTACACAGCTTTCAAATTATGACAGAGCAAACATAAACTTCCTCCCTCGCCCCCTTTAGTTAAAATCTGTGGGTTTAAAGGCAATGTCTGGTTTTAGTAATATGAAATTCTTTGTTAGCCTCAGAAATGGGAGATCAATGACTTATTCTTATAATCCCTTAACTCTTAAACAGTCTACCAGAAAGGTGGTTTCAAAAAATTAGACCAGACTTTGCATTTAGATAGAGACTTAAATGAGTCACTGGGAATGTGTGTGCCCCTTTTTGGCACTGTGTTCTTATCCCATCAGACCAATAAATTCCTACAGGTCTCAGCTCTTTAATTCCCTCAGGGAGGACTGGGATAAAGAACATCAGCCCATTCTAAAAAATCCTGCTGTTTTTATGACACACAGAAATAGCTACAAAAAATACCTTAATCATTTTACTTGCAGAACCATGTAACTTTTTTTTTTCTCTCAAAAGTTAATGATCACTAAGGGCCCGCACACATGCATACAGAACCCTGGCCCTTGGGTCTACCTAAGTCACCTTTATGGTCCAGTCCCAAAATAAAACTATACTTAGTTCTCTGAATTTGCGTTCCTGCTCTACACTTCAGGGTTTATAGGCTTCCATTTCATTTCCTCTGGTAGCCATGTTGCTGCTATAACATTTCAGTTCCTGAATAAGGTACTTAGCAGGGCCAGACTAATCCAGCTTACATTTGGTGTAAAATTGATTGAGACCTGACTTTGTTAATCAGAGTCCCCATAGACTATCTGGACCTCTCATCCTCACATTGATATTTTCGTGAATTCGTGTGTCTGAAATGACCTTCCTTCTCCATTCCATCTAATGGGATCCTTCTTTCCACCAAAGCTCAGACAAGTCCTACCTCCTCCCATGAGCCTGCTCTAATTTTTAATATTGTTAGAGCTTTACAATTCTCTTTCTTCTTTGAAATCCTGTAATATAAAATATAATGTTTGAACTTAATATATTTTATTAACATTATTTTGGGTAAATGTTTTCTAAAAGGGACTATATACCTTGCCCATGGTTCAGTGATTGAGCATCAACCTATGAACCAAGAGGTGATGGTTCAATTCGCAGTCAGGGTTTTAGCCTCAACCCCCAGTGTGGGAAGTGGAGGAGGCAGCTGATCAATGATACTCTCTCATCATTGATGTTTCTATCTTTCTCTTCCTCTCCCTTCCTTTTTGAAGTCAGTAAAAATACATAAAAATAAAATAAAAGAGAGTATATACCCCTTAAGGGAGATATTGCATATCTCCTGGCAATCCTCATTCCCAACATTTCCCAGCACAGGGCCAAAGCAAGAGTCAAACTGAAGTGCTCACACTTCATTCTCATCATCTTTAGTAATTTAATCTTCACGCAGTAAAAGATGTAAAAATACAGGGATTTTATGGGTTCTGTTCTAATTGTGTACTTGATGACATAAATTATTTTGCTCATTTTCATTGTTTTGATGAGTAATTATATCAAATGTATAATATCCTGATATTTATGTGTGTTATGTTTAACACAAATCCATTCTCACTGTTCCTAATTATAAAAAATTTAAGAAACTATTTTTTTGGAAAATGTTTATTTCTATTTTTCTCTCAGCATTTTATTCTTTTCTGAGCTCTCTTTTTGTATTTTACATTTCTATTATTATTTCATTTGTACTAATTCTCAAGAATCTAAAGGATTAAGAAAGAACATATATATGTACTCAAAGCTTACAAAACTTGAAAATATTTTTACCAATAATGTAAGTTTGAGTAAATGTAATATTTTTCATCATTAAAATTATTTACTTTTAAGACAGTTAGTTTTTCTCTAAATTATTCAAAATTACTAAGATTAGAAGGGAAACTTATTAATAAATATAAAAATTCTAAATAATAAAATTAAGTTAAACTGAATTGCAAGATTTTAGTTAAAAATCTTTTCCTTTTTAAAAAAGGAACTTTTGATTATGGAGAACTTCAAACAAAAAAAGTAGACAAATAGCATAATGACTCCCCATAAACCTCTTATCTAGCTGCAATAGTTGATCAACTCATGGACAATCTTATTTCATCTCACCTTCTATCCCCCCCCAACAATTTTAAAGTAAATCACACCTGTCATATAATTTGATTGTAAATACATCAGTATTGTCTCTAAAGATAATAAAATTTTAACATAACACACTATCATTATTATACTTAAAACATGACAATAATTCCTTAATATCAGCAGATAATTAGCAAATGTTCAATATTCTAATTATATCAAATGTTACATATATATTTTAAATATATTTTATTGATTTTTCACAGAGAGAAAGGGAGAGAGATAGAGAGAAACATCAATGAGAAAGAAACATTGATCAGCCGCCTCCTGCACATCTCCCATTGGGGATGTGCCCGCAACCCAGGTACATGCCCTTGACCGGAATCGAACCCGGGACCCTTCAGCCCGCAGGCCGACGCTCTATCCACTGAGCCAAATCGGTTTCGGTGTTACATATATTTTTAATAGTTTGAATCAAAATCCAAATAACGGTCACACATTGCAATTGTGGAAATGCCTTTTTATCTTTATGCTTCCCTCTCCTTTTCTCTGTCTCTCTGTTTCTCTCATTCTCTTTTCATTTTGTTTGTTGAAGGAATCACCTTGCTCATCTGATAGAATTTTCCCCAGCCTGGGTTTTATTGATTACATTCTTATTGTGTTATTGAACATTTTTGATATTGATATTTAATTAAATGTTATTTAATACTTTGTAAAATTACTTAAAACCTGAAGAGAAGCACAAAAGAGCTGTTTGACACTACTGGAAGCTATATTTTGTTGTGCAAGAAGGACTTGTGTTTGTGCTAAGAGAAAGATTTCACAAGTTACTTGATTTGTCTTCTACCTAAGCTTCCCCCATTCCGTTGTCTTTGCATTGGCTGTTTCTGCTACCAGGAGCAGCACAACATATACAACTTCACAACTCTCAGGTTTTGTTTATCTCACCAAGGCTATTGGGTGAGAAATTAGTAGAAGCATTTCCTGGGGTCTGAGTGGTATTAGCCATGAGAGCGATGTTTAGACCTAACTAGACCTATAGACTATAATGGGCAAAGACAGAGTGCTGGGACCAGTGAGAGAGGAGCCCAGGTGTGTGCTCATTTTGTTTGTATTGATGACTCTAACATGCAAGAGCCAAGGCAGGGGCTCTTTTTCTCTGAATCTAAATTAAGTAGTTCTGTCTCCTGCTGTGGGCAATATTTTCAAAGTTCAGTTATTAGAGTCACCACCTTCATGGTTTTTGCTATTGCTTTATACCACTTGTTTTATTATCAACCACAAGTTTTCTCTTGATGAGCAGCAAATTACCACACACTTAGTGGGCTCAGTTTAGCTGGATTCTCTGCTCAGGGTCTCACAAGGCTGAAATCAAGGTGTTACAGGTATCAGTGTCTCATTTGGAGGCTAGTGTCTTCTTCCAAACTCATTCAAGTTTTGAAAGAATTCAGATTTTTGAGATTGTAGAACTGAGATTCCTGCTTTCTTACTGCCTACCAAATGACACACTTCTTCAAGGTCAATTGGAGAGACCCCTAATCTACTATGACATTGTAGACATTAGATAATGAGTCACGGGAGTGTCTATTCCATCCTAGTCACAGTTTCCTCCCATTCTCAAGGGGAGGGAATTACACAGGGCATACACACCATGGGATGGTGATTTTGAATATTGTTTGAGAATTCTGCTTATCACATTATTTAACATTTTTCTTTAAGTCAACTCACTTTTTAAACGTAAACATGTTTACTAAAAGTTTACGTTGGGTATTTGATGTGCTAGGTGTTTGTGTGTGTTTATGTTTATGTGTCTTTCTATATATGTATTCACACACTAACAGAAATATATAACCAAAAGTAAAAATAAAGAGTATTTATCCGTATAGCCCCTAAAATTATCTCACCTCCCCAACTCTCATGTACAGTAAGTGGGAAGAAATGCTCTAGGAATAACACCAATCAACCATTTATTGAATGTATGATGATTAAAACAGTTACATAATTGAAGACTTCTGTTTCAATGACATCAAATACATATTTTATATTTCTAAAACTATATTAAATTTATGTCTCTCTAAAATTATACAAAGTGTGTGTATTAGCATGCATCAAATATATCATTTTATTGACTGTGAAAGAGACATGGAAGTAACTTGTGTCCACCAGTATATGGAATGCTCAGCACTTTATGACTTTGGGACTAAGTAAAAGACTGGTAGACCAGATATTCCCTTATGTGTTTTCAATATTTACTATAGTGCTATTTACTTCAAAAATAAATAAACCAGTTAAGTTCCTTTACCATAGAGAGACAAAGATAACCTAGAAATGTCCATGTGTTTCTCCTGAAGAGGAAGTAAAATTTTAGTGATGACAAGCATATCTCTGAGGACTTGACTAGTCCCTTATATAATCCTGTGGGACTGAAACCCTACCTATCACAAAGAACAATCTACTGGTCTGATCATCTATATAATCCAACCCTTAGTTACCGTCCAGAAGCCTCTGGCTTCACATAAAAATCAGTAGATAAACATGTTGGTAAGAAGCCATATCTCTCTGTTTGGACTGCTCTGTGGATTTACTGTAGCCCAGGAACTCACTTAGCTGATGGTTGATAAGAGAACCACTTATTCTTATAACCACTTATTCTTTTTATTTTAAATGCTTGCCTGTTTTTTCTCTTTGTTCCACAACAAGCCAGATAATGACAAATGGGATAGTGTGTGTGGGAGGTTGGTTCTCCATCTCAAACTGACTTGTTACATCTTTTTGGCTTTGAAAATTTTCCTATCAACATATAAATCCTCCTGGCAATGTATTTACACTGTGTCAACCTGGGAAAAGTTGAGAAGTGCTGTGTTGAGCTAATATTGGGCTGCACAAGCTTTTCAGAATAAGAAAAAATAGGTATGAAGCCATCCAAAAATTGTTTATGACAACAAATAAAGCAACCACATGTCACCTGTTTCCCATTAATAATAGAGATTTAATAATTATAGAAATATTTTGGTAACATTATTTGTCTTCTATATCAAAATAAATATATTTCAACCTCTCTATTTTTCACTGCACTCCTCAGAGCCATTATTCTCTTGGCTCTTGTTTCCTGTTCAAAAATCTCAAATGTCAACCAGAGTCCCGTCCTGAATGTAAATTTATTTCTCCCCGGCTCCCTGTTACTGTTAAAAGCTCTTCTTGGCTTTTTAAAATTATTATTAATAAAGTTGGGTTTTTAGAGCAGCTGTAGGTTCACAGCAAAATTGAATGCAAAGTACTGAGAGTCCCTCATACTCCATGTCCCACCACAAAACCATCCTCCCAAGGAATCTGTTCTAGAGTGGTGCATTTGTTACAACTGACACATCATTGACCTTGACACATTATTATGACCCAAAGTTCATAGTTTACACCAGGGTTCTGTGGTTTTGGATGTATAATGACATGTAGTATCCACAGCATTGTAGTATCCTACAGAATAGTTTCACTGCTCTGAAAGTCCACTGTGCTCTGCCTATTCTTTATTTTTTTAATATATTTTTTTGATTTTTTTTTTTTTACACAAGAGAGGAAGGGAGAGGGATAGAGAGTTAGAAACATCGATGAGAGAGGAACATTGATCAGCTGCCTCCTGCACACCCCCCACTGAGGATGTGCCCGTAGCCAAGGTACATGCCCTTGACCAGAATCAAACCTGGGACCCTTCAGTCCCCAGGCCAACGCTCTATCCACTGAGCCAAACTGGTTAGGGCTACTGCCTATTCTTTTTAGACTTTTACTAGCTGCATTTGTCTTAATTTATGGGTCTCCTACTTCCAAAATCTTAGAATTCACCAAATGTTGAAAGGGCAGAAGCTGCGTACTATGTTAAGCTCCCTTCTCTGAGATTCTGTTTTCTTTTATATCTCTGCTCTTAAAGTCTCAGATATCTTGGTTGTTTCCAAAGCTTTAAATAGCTGCTGTTTTATTTTTATTTTATATTATGTATAGATTTTATATTTTTTCTTAATGAGAGGTTTTATCTGATCAAATCTGGTACTCCAGCCATGTCAACTTTATAAAACCACTAACATAATTGTTTTCAACTGAGCTAATTATTCTGTTGGCACATAAAGACTATAAAATTGTTAGGCTGGAGTTAACCTTTAACAATGTTGAGTGTATATTTTCCCCCAATAGAGTCCATGTACTCATTCATTAATTAATTCATTCCTTAAAAAATATGAACTGAGCATATTTGATATGTTTATATAAAATGTAAAATGTACTGAATTCTGGGGATATAGCAATAAATTTAGTAATGGTTACTGGATTTGAGAAGCTTTAAGCCTAGTAGGTTTCATGAGTAGAAAGATTAGAAAGTAGAAAGATATCAAGTTTTGGACTCAGATGGACTAAGGTTATTTATTAGTTGTGACCTTGAACAAGTTATTCAGTTATTTCTGAGTTTTAACTAGGGAAAATATTGAGTGTTATAAGCTTAGACAAAAAATATGTTTTATGCCTATCACTATGCTTGTAACATAGTCAGATATAAATAATTTGTAATTCATATTGCTATTTCAGGTGGAGAGATGTATAAAGTGCAAAGTCCATGAGAGTGTTTGTGGAGAATAAGGGGAGAGCTTATAGAGGTCAAAATATACAAGAAATATAGATCATCATCTGCAGTAGGTAGTAATTAATGATAGAGCTAGTGTGTGTGTGTGTATGTGTGTGTGTGGTGTGGTGGTGGTGTGTGTGTGTGTGTGTGTGTGTGTGTGTGTGTGTGTGTAGCTGAAATGAGTTTGGGACATAGGAAAAAGAAAGCCATTGGCATGAAGGGAATTGTATAGGTGTTTCTTTTATATCACAAATTGAGCATTTTTAGTGTGTCTGGCACAGTTTCATGAGGATGCAATGGTGACCAAGATAGACATAGTAGATGGACCTACTTTTACAAAGCTTACTGATGACCAAGGATACAGACATCAAGGAGGCAATTATAAATAGTATGGTACTGTATAACTTTAGGGCAATGACTTATCCCATAGATATTGCTTTCTACTCTAAAATGAGCCTTCTGTTAATGCCTAATTTAATTAGAGCCAATACGATTATGGCAGAAATTTTGGATTGTCATTCAGGGACATTTAGTTTTTGCAGGTGGCCCGCCATATGACTAGAGTGCAGAGAAAGCTGGTTTGTAGAAACTGACAGGAAAGAATAGCATATGCAGAAATTAGTCCAAACCTGAAGGAAGAAGAGTCCTATCAACTTTCAATCTCTGGTTCTAGTCCTTTCCTAAGACCTGATTTCAACCCTGCCCCGATTTTGATTCCACCACATGTATACATTGTTTACATTCTCTCAAGCTGATTTCCATGTGTTGTAACCAAAGTGTTAACTAATAGATGCATAATAGATTCTGAGATAGAGGATGCATACTCTGCCAGAGAATCACATACGGAAGGTACATAATGACAATTAATTGGTAGGACTGGGAAGGTTCTTAAAGGAGGAGGTGTCTAAGCTGAGATTGGAAGGATCAGCAGCCGTTACCCAGGTGAAGAGAAGAAATAAGATTGTTCTAAGTGGAGGAGAAGGCTTGTCTGAACTGAGAGGAGAGGGTGGTGGAGGAGTAACGGCAGAAGTTCTATCTGTGGTGACACAGTGGTGGGGGCTGGGAAGGAGGAGTAGACAGGTCCGGAACTGGAGAAGTGACAGCTTCACATCATCCAGCCCTTCTTGACAGGGAAGAGGTTGATGTGGACCCCATCCTAAGAATTATATTTCCTATTTCCCAAATCCATTTTGACCCTCTCCTCCGACTCTTACACACTCAGAGTTTTCCCTATAGTAACTGTTTAGTTCTCTTACCCTATCTCTACTCACTTCTCCACAGAGGAGAACTAAGGTGTCTGGAGGTTGAGTGACAGCCATTGTTCCACAATAGGATAGCGCTCTAAATTAAGAATGTGGCATTTCATATCATTCCTCTCTCTCTGCCTTCCTTTCTAACGTGATCTTCAGAAATGTAGTTTGTGCCAATAGGACTGGGGTAACCGTTCCCAAGATGGTTAATTGAAAGGAGATTTAGATACTCCATTCCTGAGGTGGGGAATCTAAACATGGTGAATTGGTTAGGACTTTGATAAAGGATTTTATAGAGCCTCTGATGACAATCTAGCATTGATTTATTCTAGAGACTGCTAGGCCAAATCAGATAAGTGAATTAAAAGTTAGTAGTAAAACACTTGGGTTTTATTAGAGTAAAATAATGTCTGGTATTTTTTAGCCTTTTCATAAACAGCTTGAGTTATTTGGAAAGTGTGTTAAATAATTATGCAGTTTTTTGGAAATAAATAATTATTCATTTTTTGTAATAAACATTTCTCTTAGGTTGGTATTAAAGAGTGTGACTTTTGTTTTAGTAGTTTTGGATGTGGGAGAGAGCAGAATTGCATGGTGCCTTGCTATTTTCTGTAGGTTCCACTGCAATGCTCTTCCTGGAACAGGACCTCAATGTCAATGGGTGTCAGAGACCATGTCCCCATTTCTTCCTCCTCTTCTAACAAGAGGCATCATATTTCTCCATCACTTCCAGACCTTCCCCTTTCTGCTGTTTAATCAGAGACAGGATAAGACTAGATCTGGTGTATTTCCATCTTATCTTGGAACTCTGCGTATTTGACCAGACTCAAACCCAGACGATTCATCAATCCTTACAGATGGCCTAAGTTGTTTATCTCAGGCAAATACCAGTTTATCTGAAGTAGCCACTTTCTCGCCAACCAACATCTAATATCAAGTGACAGCTAAACTGAGAAAGAATTGGAGGATGATAAATTAAAGGGAAAAATCAATGACGACAAGGATTAAGGAATTTATGTAATCATTGTAGGTGCATGGACATGCTAACATGTATATTTAGGACATCTCAAACATAAAGAATAGAAGCTTATGGAAACCAATGCATTTTGGCAGGGGGTGATGTTGTTAGGCTGCTCTTAACATACACAAATAATGATAGCTACAATTTGTGTTACAATATAGTAGTCACAGGATTAAGCACTATTAGCGGGTCATCTTATTTAATATAGGCAGCCTTATGAGCTAGATGCTACCATTGGCTTCATTTAATAGAGAAGTAATACATTGAAGGTCCCACAAAATAGCAAATGGCAGGAGAAGACTGTGGACCTTGAGCTGTATGGTTGCAGGGCCCAGGTGCTTAGTGATATACTGACAGATTCCTTAGACTGACCACTTCGTCTGCCTGTTTCCTTTATCAGCTTGACCTCTGACCTCCTGTTTATCTGGGCTAACTGGACATTTTTACCTCGTGGCTTTCTCAAAGTCCTGCCTGGTCACACTCACTATCTTATTATTCCCTAGTGTCATCACAATCTGGATATTGGGGAGATATTACAGTGTGCTCAGGTAGGAGCAGGCGGATGCCAGCAGGGCAGGCCACAGCGCGCCTAGCCATGGCTGTGTGTCATTACCTCACTAGGCTGCTCCTTACACTTCCCTTGCTTTAATAAAACAGCGTTCACATTACCCACATTTGTTCTTGGCTCCAGCTACCAAGCAGCCTGGCACCACCCCCCAGCCACAAGACAGCAGACTCTCAGCCAGGCTGTTTCGAATGTCAGCTCTCCCTGCCCCTGTGACTTCCTCCCACACTGGCCTGTGGTGGGCCTTTAGCAACTCAACCAACCAACTGTCCATCTGAAGGGCGAGGTGGTGGGCGGGGGGGGGGGGGGGGGGGGAGGGCAGGAGGGGCTGTGATGAATGGGGTGAACTGTCAGTCCTTTGTTCGTTCCAACATCTCTGCTGAAATGGAATTTGAATTTCAAAAGGTTTAAAGAACATTTTGCAAACCCACAATTTCCCAGCAGCTTGTAAACCTCTTACAACATTACCTTCAATCTGCTGCGAGTGATGAGTGGATGCTAAGCATTTATATGAGCCGTGTCACGCTGGTTAGTCATGAGCTGCCTTCCACAGCTCCTTGGTTCACCCACAAGAGAGCATTCAGACCAACCAGGCTCCCTCTGGTTTCTGGAAAGAACAATCTGGTTCTCAGAAAGCTGATACCCATGGCGTCTCTGCAGAGGAATAATTCCCAAAGTGTGTAAGGGCTGCTCATCTAAATAAGGAAATGGAGAGTTGGATTGGAGGGCGCAGGGATGAAGAGAGAATAGATAGGGAAGCACAGGGAGGGTGATTCTCTTTCCCCTCTCCCTCCTCTGGGTAGTCTCCAAAATTGGTGTCTTGGTTGTGACCAATCTCTGGCAATCTAGTCATTTTTATTGAGGGTAAATAGGCTGCTGTGAGGGCTTCAGTGGGAGTTCCATTGTCAATTCTGCATTAAAGGTCCATTACAATAAAGTGTTACTGTAAGAAGCTCTGTCTGCTAGACGTTTCTCAGAAGAGCTTTGTGCCTCTTCAGGGAGCTGCTTGCTTCTTCTTTGCATTTTCGCAAGGGGAAAATGCCCTCATGAACTGCACCTTTGTAATTGATGATAGAAACAGAAGAGAACACAGCAGTGGAAACTGTTGGCAGTGCTTTATAGCAAGTGGCAAATCTCTGAATATTCATTTGCTTCTCGTTGGCCGAGATGAATCCCCTTTTGGTATTAAAGCAAATGTGCTGTGAAGTTTCAGAGGACAGGGTTTAACAACTTTTCCTGGCTGGAGGCCTGGGTAAATTGTGTGTGTGTGTGTGTGTGTGTGTGTGTGTGTGTGTGTGTGTGTGTGGAATGATAGGAGAACTAGGAAGGCGTGGGGGGTGGGGGGCACGTAGGGAGCTGAGCTGGGGGAGTGAAGTGGGGAGTGTTTTAGCAAAGGCAAGCGCTGTGCAGCACTGAAATGGTCTCTGAAGTAGCTGAAAGGAGTGGGTATAAGGTGGGAGACTTGGGTTTCAATGTGGTAACTACAGGAATAATCTGACTGCAGGGCGGCTGTGCTTGGCATATACACAATCATATTGGTAATCCAGGAAATAGGCGTAAATTGATTTCTTCTACAACAGAAGAGAGAAAGTAGTCACCTGGTCTCAATTGGTTTTCACTGGGTGACTATCTGGATTCTCAAGTCCTTGGAAGGGAACCTGGCTACAACTTATATGATCTAAGGAGCATGTCCTGCTTCTTCACCCTTTCTTATCTCCCCCTGTCTCTTTCTTATGTCACCCATCATCCTTCTGTCCCATCCCATTGTCTTCACCTCCCAGCGTTCCCCTTCTGCTCCAGTAAATCTGAACTCAAACAGACTATGCAGTTTCTTTAAAATGTCAGTTTCTTCCTGCCTCAGGACCTTTGCACGTACTATTCCTGTCACCTAGCTGCTCTTTTCCAACTCCCTGCTCCTTCCAACATGGCTGGGCTGGCTCCTACTCATCCTTCTAGCCATAACACAACACTGTCTTCCATGGATACCCTGACCAGCGTGAGCCCTCCTGTAGCACACCTTTCCACCGTACATTTTCTTCATAGCAAGTACCATAACTTTAATTAAGTAATCACTAGCTGTTCCCAGCATAATATGTAAATTTCTATCAGCTTTTTATAGTTATTAACAAAAATTCATAAATTTTATGTTTCCATTTATACATTTCATCATGAAAATTTTGGAGGTTACACTTAGCGATTGATCTTAGGAATGCAATCCCTGCTACAGCAGCATAGAGCTCTCTCTGCCTGATTCCGGAAAGTAGAAAATTTGGTTAGACTTCTGTCCTTGTAGCCTTTTCAGGAGCTCATAAAGTTCTATGAACTCTTTCCTGCATTGCATTGAGTTCTAAATAGGTAATGTCTATGGCATAAAATAGGTACATATATTTAACATTTTATGAAAAATGCCAAAAGGTTTAAGGGAGTGTGTGCTTAAAATATTAGGTAATTCTTATAACTAATTTGTCATTTATTACTCATAAATCTGCAAACAAGGTTTCCCCTAATCACTGAATGTCTACTTATTCTTTGGGTGAAGTGGCCAGAAAAAGGATAATTTCCAGTCTAACCTCAGGGATACATATCAGAAGCACTTTACATTTTCATCTCCATCACCCAAGACTGGTAGTTGGATAATCAAGTCTTTTAAAGCAGTGAAGTCAGGGGGAGAAAGAAAACATGTGTTTAAATATTTTAAGTTAAAACATAAGTTTACATCTGTTTTCCAATCTCAGGTGTAGAACCACGCTTTTTGTTTGAGTCTTTGTCCACTGACTGGAGTCCTCCATCACCTTTCTTGAATCAGCACACACAAAATGCAGCATGTACATTTTCTAGGTTTTTTTTTAAGTAAAGAGAACCAAATAACATTCGGGAGGCAATCTAAAAAGAGAATCTTCTATATTTTATGTTTTTCTACCCAGTCTTTTATAGTGCTGTAACTACACTTAATTTAATAGACTTTTCAGTAGCTCACTTTATTGTATTGATATACTTTTCATAGAAACAGCTATTCTCACACTCTTATTTTATAAATTTGTGTAAAGTTATATAATTACAATAAATTATACAGCTGGCATCAGTGGGCTTGGGGACAAACACAATTCAGTCTTAGAAAGCTTATAGCATAATTGACAGAACAGAGGAGCTGAGTATTCAGAGGAAGAGTGATCAGAGTGAGCATCAGTCAGGAAGTTTTATAGACTGATGGAGAGTGTTGGTGAATCCTTCAAACTGTTAATAGTGAGTAATTAAAACAATTTCTTCTGTCTAAATGTGTTTCATGCTTTATTAATGTCAGTCGCCCTTGATACAGAAAGTTCAAAAGAGGCAAGAATAGTTCTTGCATATAGTAGGTGCTCAGTTAAAACTGGCTGAATGTATGATTGCCCTCCTAAAATCAAAACTCGCTCTCTAGTCCATGCTTTTTGATGATCATTTTCTTTAGGTCACTTTCTGCCCCCAACATATTTTGTAAAACTAACTTTATCTTTTGATTGGCTGATTCACTAGTAAGAGCAAGAGCCCCAGCAACAGCTATACTAGCCTGAAGTGAAGGCAAGACATTTTACCCTTTCTTTCTCAGCCAAATAAACTAAAAGAAAGACTGCCTGTCAATCTAGAGATTTTCATTGTTTAAAAAGTGTCAAATAACCCTATATCATGAATAAATGTGACAAATAAAAACATAATAACATGTAAAGCTACAAAAATATTGGCACAAGAGGTGGGTATTTGCAATATAGCGAAAAATATCAGAGTCAAAACCAAAGCGATTTTGTAAGGCTTGATTCTCTCTGAGCTCTTTTGTAGCTCTAAATACCGATATAAGAGGAGTGAGTCCTGATGCATGTCCCTGAAATATGAGCAGATATTTCATGAGAACCTACTGATTGTCAAATGCCTTGGCTGTGTGCAGGGCTCTGATGGCTACAGATGATTAAGGTGTGTCCTGTGTCTTTAAGAAGATTACCATCCAGTGGACCAGACTGGTTGGAACATAATCACTTTATAAGTCAGAGTGAAGAAAAATGTTACGAGAGATCATGGAGGAATGAGTGATTCTATCCAACTGGAGAGATTTAAAAAGAGATTTCTGAAGCTACACAATGGTTAGCATCAGAAAAAAAATCACGCTTAATTAACCTGCTTGGGAATATTACCCAGAGATGTTGGTTTGGGTGAGTCCACGTTTCTGGAACACAGAGAAGAGAACCTAGCACCCTGGAAGCTCTGCTACTCCCTCACCCTCCTTCCCCCCTCCCTCACCCTTGAGGACCTTGGTCTAATTTCTCTTAGTAAGGAATAATGATAATAATGTCAAGACAATCGCCTTCTGTGCCCAAGGTCAACAAGTCCTCCTGATTAGTAGCAAAGGCTCAAGTGTAGACAGATGGGGAGTGGGAGGCTTCCACGCAGAAGCAGCGTGTGAAAAACTAGAGGCTTCGAAATCTGCCTTCATTTCAAGTGTACCCTCATTAGCCGAGGCTGGTGGGTTTTTCCAGGCCATCTGTGCACATGGAATACACTGGGTCTCCTCATGGTCCGAGGGCGTGTGCTGAGGACAGATAATACCAGCATTCCCCCTTCTGTGAAGTGTCAAGCATCTCCTCCAAAAGCTCATGAGAAATGTCAGAGAGGTTTGTGGTAGAAGAAAATAAATATAATAAGAGGTATGATTGACAGCAGGAAAGGAACAATTTATGCTGGGGGGTAAATGGGAAAAGCCCTCTTCTTAATGCCACAGGATGGTGGTGGTAACAGAAAAGTTGGTTGTGTAATTAAAACCAGGAGCTCAGTGAAATACAATGTTGATTTTGTTTTTGGTGTTACCGTTTTTTGTTTTTTTTTAAATGTATCTTTATTGTTGAAAATATTACAGATGTCTCCCTTTTTTCCCCACTGACCTCATCCACCCCGCACCTGCCCCTCCCAGGCTTTCACCCCACTATTGTCTGTACCCATAGGTTATGCGTATAAATTCCCCAGTTAATCTCTTCCCACCCACCCACCCACCTCTGCCTTCCCTCAGTCTGTTCCATGCCTCTATGTTTCTGGATCTATTTTGTTCATCAGTTTATTCTGTTCATTAGATGTTGATTTTGATTTGAGAGTATCAGCAAGCATCTTCGTTATTTTTCTTTATTGATTAAGCTATTACATATGTGTCCTTATTCCCCCATTGCCGCCCCCCGCCACTCCCGTTCATGCCCTCACCCCGCTGGTGTCTGCGTCCATTGGTTATGCTTATATGCATCCATACAAGTCCTTTGATTGATCTCTCCCCTATATTGCTCTCCAAAGATCCCCTGAGTGTCCTAAGGAGACTGTATTTACTTAGTTTCCAACTTCCTTTTGGTTGTGTGCCACTCAGTTACTTATAAAGTTTGTTGGTGAACAAAGTGAGCAACTCAGCTTTCAGGGAGAATAACCCTCCCCCCCCCCCCCCCCCCGCCACCACCTCTTTTCTGAGTTGCTGATATGGAATCTATCTCTGGTGTAAGAATTGGTTTCAGAGTATCTTTTAGGATCATGGAGGGATATTCAAGAATATAAGTGATATAAGGTAGGTAGTAGAATCTATTACATCTATTACTCTGAAGGGCCATGGTTTTCTGGAAGAATTGTGCTGGTTGTGTAGCACTTGTTAATTTTCTTGGGTCTACAGATATTGGTCAAGCACTAACATTCAAATGCTAGATATATCTATCAATAGTCTCTAAATGAAGCCGTCATAGGTTAGTAAATTGCCAGGAAGTCCAGACAAATTTACTTGTACTTTGGAGAGTTATCCAATTTTTATAAAGCACCTAGAGGAAAATTTTAAGGAACCACAAACCTCAGGTTTATTAATATTTAAGTTCTAGAAAACTGTGCTTATACTTCTAATTAACTAATGGCCATCTCATGGATATTGAAAAGACTGAAAAATAGCATCTTTGTGACTTATAGCCCACAAATTATACATGTATTTTTAAATATGTTTCAATATTTTAAAGCATTAAGAGTCCTCTTTGGCACCCCCCTTTCTTTCACACACTTTTATTTCTAGGGTGGCACCCCTTTATCTCACTTTTCCAGGCATTAGAGCTCTTAAGACATAAAATAATCTCTGCTCCTTCTATCTTTATTTCCTCCTTTCAAAGACTGCTTTTATGGATGAATTTGATATTATGTGAATCTTTTAAAAATATATTTCATTGAGTTTATATTAGTTAATAAAATTATAGGTTTCAAGTGTACAATTCTATAATACATCATCTGTATACTTTATTGGGTATTTGCCACCCCAAGTCGAGTGTCCTTTCCTCACCCCTTTATCTTCCCTTTACCCTCTTTTAGCTTCTCCCACTGTCCTCTCCCTTTCCCGCTGGTAATCACCATACTGTTGTCTGTTTCTATGAGGTTTTTCCCCCCTTAATCCCTTCACCTATTGTACCCAGTCCACTAACCCCTTCCCCTCTGATAGCTGTCAATCTGTTCTCTGTATATATGAGTCTGTTTCAGTTTGGTTTGTTAGTTTATTTTACTTATTAGTTTCCACAGATAAGCAAAATCATATTTCACTTAGCATAATACTCTCCAGGTCCATTCAGGTTGTCATAAAAGGTAAGATTTCCTTCTTTTTTTTTTTTCCAGTGAGTAGTATTCCATTGTGTAAATGTATCACAGCTTTTTAAATTCAGTTATCTACTAATGGGCCCTGGGGCTGTTTCCAAATCTTGGCTGATGTAAATAATGCTGCTATGAACACAGGGGTGCATATTCTCTTTCAAATCAGTGTTTCGGTTTTCTTCTAATATATTTCCAGAATTGGAATTAGAGGATCATAAGTCAGTTCCATTTTTAATTTTTTCAGGAAACTTCATACTGCTTTCCACAGTGGCTGTGTCAATCTACATTCCCACTAACAGCGTATGAGGAAGTCCTTTTCTCCACATCCTTGCCAACACTTGTAGTTTGTTGATTTATTGATGATGGTCATTCTGACAAGTGTGAGGTGATATCTAATTATGGTTTTAATTTGCATTTCTCTGAAGATTGGTGACATTGAGCATCTTTTCTTATGTCTCTTTGTCACCTGTATATCCTCTTTGGAGAAGTGTCTATTCAGATCCTTTGCCCATTTTTTAATCAGATTGCTTTTTTTTATTTTTGGTGTTGAGTACTTTATATATTTGGATATTAATCCCTTATTGGATGTATCATTTACAAATATGTTCTCCCAGTCAGTGGATTGCCTTTTCATTTTGTTTATGGTTTTGTTTGCTGTGCAAACTCTTTTTAGTTTGATGTGGTCCCATTTGTTTATTTTTTTCCATTTTATCCCTTGCCCTAGGAGACATATCAGCAAACATGTTGCTATGAGGAATGTTCCAGATTTCACTGCTTATGTTTTCTTCTAGTTTTTTTTTTATGATTTTGAGTTTTATTTTTAAGTATTTAATCCATTTTGAGTTTATTTTTATGTGTAGTATAAGGAGGTGGTCTAGTTTCAATTTTTTGCATGTATTTATCCAATTTTCCCAACACTATTTATTGAAGAGAGTCTCTTCACCCATTTGCATGTTCTTGCCTTTTTTGTCAAATATTAATTGACCAT
This sequence comes from Myotis yumanensis, assembly GCF_028538775.1. Classification (NCBI taxonomy): domain Eukaryota; kingdom Metazoa; phylum Chordata; class Mammalia; order Chiroptera; family Vespertilionidae; genus Myotis; species Myotis yumanensis. Next base: position 24,306,956 of record NW_027223759.1, on the reverse strand, counting down.
AAAAGCATAGATTTATTTCTGAGCTCTCTATTCTGTTTTATTGATCTATATGTCTTATTTTATGCCAGTACCATGCTGTTTTGTTTATTATGGCCTTGTAATATAGTTTCATATTAGGTAGCATGATACTTCCAACTTTGTTATTCTTTCGCAAGATTGCTGAGGTTTGGGGTCTTTTGTGGTTCCACATAAGTATTTGGAATATTTGTTTTAGTTCTTCAAAATATGCCTTTGGTATTTTGATAGGAATTGTGTTGGATATATAATTTGCTTTGTGTAGTATAGACATTTTAATTGTTAATTCTTTCTTTCTATCCATGAACATGGAATATGCTTTGTATCTTTCTCACTTACTTTCTTCAGTATCTATTTATGAAACCTATCTCCTTGCTGTCCTTATATATGTGATATTGCAGTAGCCTCCAAACTGCTTGTTGTCTTTGTCCCTCTCAGCTTTAATCTATAGTTTCTCTTTGCCTAGACATCTTTCCAAGATATGAATTGAAGTCACTATTGCTTTATGGCTCCTCTTGGCTTATGGTACAAAGTCTACATTCTTTAGTCCAGTAGTAAGACCTCACAGTCTCACAATAATCTGCCTCTTTGGCTGCTCCCTCAGGCTCAGCTCTGGTGCATGGTGTGCTTTCCTTCGGCAATTCTCTTCTTTCTCTTCTCTACCAGAAGTGATCTCTCTCATCTTCTGCTTTTCATTTTAAGCACCATGTTTCCTTTTTCATGTTTTCTCAGAGCTCTGTCTTAAACTCTGCCATTCCAACTGAAATTAATTTTCACACCTTCCTCTGATACCTGTAATATTGTTCCACATATGTATTTCCTCTACTCAACTGTGAGTTCATTGAAGACTATTCATTTTATATATGCAGTACTGAGAGCTGTGTCTGGTCAGACAGACTCAACAACATTGTTTAATTATTTAATAATAATTGGTTGATAAATGTTCTGGACCAGTTCCAAGATCATATTCTAAAGAGACATTATTTTTGTCCTAAGGCTGATGGAAATGGAAGTGAATAACTTTGAATTCAACAAGCCTTCTGTCTGAGTCTGTTTTTTTTTTCACAAGTCTGCACTTATAAGCTGGGACTCGTCAGTTACCTTAAGATCTGGGTAAGACTGCAGATAATAAGGCCGCCTTATCAATGGCAGAGAATGGTTAGACACTCACCCAACATATTCCCCTTCCTGCACACAGGTGTCTTCCAGCTGCCCTTGAACTTAGGTGTGGCCATGGACTGAGTTCAGGACAATGAAATATAGATGAAAACAATAAATGCCACTTCCATGTCTAGCACCTTAAAAACTCCTGTGAAATGTTCCACATTCATTCTTTTCTCTCCTTCCCTGTCTGAGTGCAGAAGGTCATGTCGGAAACTTCGAGTTCTTTGAAAATGGTGAAGTTGTGTATCAGAACTACTACATGGAAGGCCATTCACCAAATATCTAATTAGACTGTGATAGGTTTAAAAAAATAAAACCTTTATGGTGTTCAGCTATTAAGGCCCTGAGGTTGTTTGTTACAGCACTTAGGTTATCCTGAAGATACACAATTGCAAATGTAACTACACAATCATGTTACTTACTAGTCACTCAGATCACTTACAAGGGGAAAAATGGTGGTAGGTAATGTGCAAATAGAACCAAGTCAGAATGGAGACATCTCCATTCCGCTCCAGAAGCAGCACTAGAAAATAACTAGCTGGTCTTTCTTTTGAAATACATATATTGGTATCAGAGAGGAAGGGAGAGGGAAAGAGAGGTAGAAACATCAATGATGAGAGAGAATCATTGATCAGCAACCTCTTTCAAGCCCCACACTGGGCATGAAGCCTACAACCCACACCTGTGCCCTGACCAGAATTGAACCATGACCTCCTGGTTTATAGGTTTATGCACAACCATTAAGCCACACCGGTCGGGCCGGGTCTTTCTTGCCACATTACTGTGTGACCAGCACATGGACAATGTGGCCGACAGTGCTCAGTCAAGATTCAAGTGCCAAGATGCCCGACAGTGAGGGATAGTGTCATGTTAATACCTGCTTTTTCATTTAATCAGCTGCTCTTTGTGCAGACACCACTTTCATTTTTTTCTCCACATAGACACTTTAGACCAGTCCTAATTCACAAGAGAAAACTCATTATACTAAATCCATTGTCACTGTAAATCCTGCTTCCTAGCTTCAGAACACGGAAAAAGATTTGCCAAGGTATTTTTCAGCATAGCATCGGTCACCTTTTTTTTCTAGATGACATTTATCAGCATAAATTGACCTAGAAGTCATGTCTAGACTCTATGTTCCTATTCACTAAGTACCATAGTTATAGATTTCGTTTTTCTCCTATAATACTCATTTTCTAGGAAATCTTATTCAGTCTCATGACTAAAATAATCTATATGCTGTTGCCTCTCAAATATATACCACAAGCTGTCTCTCCTGAAAATCAGATGCTTATGCCCAACTGTTTACTCCATACCCTTAGTTTCAATGTATAATAGTCATATCTAACTTCAAATTGAATTCCTGGTCTTTCCCTCTTTCCCAGCCTTCCCTACCTCAGTTGATGGGAATGCCAACCTTCCAGTTGCTCAGATTAAAAACCTCAGAGTCTCTTTTCTCTTTTACACCTCTCTTTCAGTTCATCTGCAGCATACCTGGCATTTGACCACTTCTTACCACCTTCACTGTAACAACTGTTGTCCAACCACCACTATTTTTACCTGGACCAGTGTAGTAGACTCCTACTTATCTCTATGGCTCTCCATTTGCTCCACCCACTCTCAGAGATTATTCTTAACATGGCATCTCAATCATCTTGTTAAAATGTAAGGCATATAATGTTAGTCTTCTGTCCAAAACTCTCTTAGAGCACCATCTCTGTATTAGTCAGGCAGAGTCAAACTCTGCTGCAGAAACAAATATACCTTGACAACCCCTGTGCAGTAAAGCAGCAATGCTTTGTGATTTACTCAGGAGAAGGATGATAAATTTTGGATGGTTCTCATCATTTCTAATTGGAACACTTGAATTTGAAAGTCATGGCAGTAGAACAAAGAGATATGGAGGAGGAACAATGTCTCTTTACTGCCTTGGACTGGAAATGATAAATATCACTTCTGATCAGAGGTTGGCATGTGGCATGAACCCAGCTGTAAGGGAGACTGGGATACGTAGAACAACACACAATTATTCTGTGAGTACTACTCTTCTGTTCACACCGTCTCTCTCAGGTGAAAAGCTGAAGTCCTTCTTATGAACTACAAGGCCTTACAGGATCTTTCTTCTTGCATCTACCGCCCTCTACTCTGTAACTCTGACTGCATCCCTGGCATTTTCCTCTTCATTACCACTACTCCAGCTTCATTGGCATCCTTGCTATTCCTTGGACATGCTAGGTGCACTCTTGCTACAGAGACAGGCACCTGATGTTCACTTACCAGGGGACTACAGATATTGGTCAAGCCCTAACTCTGCCTGAAATGCTCTTCCCCACATACCTGCATGCCTCACTCCCTCACCTCCATCAGATTCTAATTCAAAATTCATCTTTCAGCACCTGTCCTGAGACTTCATATCTCCCTCCTTTGTTGCATTTTTCTCCTCAGCATGGTATTATCCAGCACATATATTTTCCTAAATTATCTTTCTTATTAACGATTTCATTCACTAAAATATAAGCTTGGTGATGTTAGACCTTTTGGTTCAAACGTCTTGAAAGAGCCTGACACATATTTGGCATGAAAATAATAATTCAACAAATGAATTAGGCATCCCCTTTAAAACTGTTCTAGGATGCTCTATTATTCTTACATTCTCACTCTGAAATGACATAATTCTGGGTTTCTAAGTTTAGCTACCTTCAGGTTAGATTTGAGCAAAAACCTTACAACATATGTCTGTGACCAAGAAAAAAGAATCCTTAAGAAAATAAATTCAGAGAATGTGCCTTGTTAATGATATAAGTAATGGTATGCTATATACAGACAGCATCATATTTAATTACTTCTGTCTGTGTGCCTATCTCTATTGAAATGTGAAAATCTTTTAGCAGTAGTCTTTCCATCATATATTTAATCCAAATCTGATTTAAATACATTTCTAGTTTGCTCCCATGCAGAACAGCACTCCCCCCCCCCCCAACAAAAATGGTCTAAGTATTTGAAGAATAAGAAATGCTTTAATCTTATAGTTCTGTATTATGTCAAACAACTCCTCTGATCTTCCTCATAGGTGCAGTTTCACAGCCCTAAAATTATTTTAAATCAATTCTTATGCTTATCATTATTGGAGAGAAAAAGCCTATATGTGGACATAACCAGTTGGAGGTAGGAAGCGAACTCATGGTCTAGATGATTCCATAAAAAGAATTATTCTGCTGGGAGCTGCCCTCATTTAATGAAGGATGGTTAGCACCTACTGATGGTTTCCTAGCAACACAGAGCTTCCCTGCAGCTAGGATGAAGGGTCATTTTTGCATCTTCTCTTCATTTTCTCTTGGACTCTATGAGAAGATATTGGTCTGGAAAATTTCCAGAACATAAGCTGTATTATGAAGATTGTATGTGGGGAGCCAAGGCAGGTGACTGTGCATCTGGACAGGGAGATGAGGAAGGAGAGGAAGGAACCCAGGGAAGAAGAATGACATTTAGGGATCAGAAAAAAAAGAGTCTTAATAAAAATGTCAGAGGGGCCAGAAGAATTCTAGGAGTGTGTATTCTCATAGTAGCCCAAATAACATGGATTCTATTAGAGACCAAGATAAATGATGCTTATTCACCGACTTAGACTTTATTTTGTGGATGAATAAATTTAACAAACAGGTACTTTAGACCTCTGTTTTTATAAGTTAAATCCAGACATTCCCTGTCTAAATTCTGTAGGTCTTTTACATAATAATTATATTTAAATCATTTCCTGATTGCCTCTGTTCCTCTCCCAGAGGAGTGGTCTTTTGAAGGGAAATACATCAGTTTTAAGACCTACACAGGTCTGGCTTCATTCTTTGATGACCAACTATTAGCAATGTGACAATGACCAAATATGTAACCTCCTGAACTCTCAGCTCCTCGTATGAAAATAGGAATAATACTATCTGTACAGGCAACTCAGCTAATTGCCTTATCAGTAGCCCTTTGTCATTTCTCTTTACTAACATTGCCCGGGTTTGATTTGGGGTAACAATGTGTGGCTTTAAAAGAAAATCCATCTCAGTTTTCCAGGTTCTTTGCAGGGATGATTATGGAATAGTTCTGGCCAAGAAGCTATAAACAGAAGTCTAGTTGGTGGAGATTCGAGGGAAGATACTGTTTTCCTGAAAATAAATAACTCCACTGGCATGAGTCTTCAACCCCTTCTTAGCCCCCTCCTGCATTACTGTAACTCAGACAAAATGCCCAGAGTGTGGCGGTGATGAGTGACCGTGAGGATGAGAACCATCCACTGGGGCTGGAAGAGCTCACATGTAGCAAGAGCTCACATTCTCATTGATTTCCTCCAGTGGCTGTGCCCACTGTCTTCCTTCCAGTGGGCTTCTACATGATAAAACCAAACCTCTGCAGGGTGTCCCAAAAATGCATACAAATACACTGAATAATTATAAAGGCAGTGTTTATTAAAATACATTTCATTTTCAAAATTGAGCTATTAGCTGTTAAAGTGTGCATACCTTTTTTGGGGGACACCCTGTATTTTAAAGCCCCTATTTGTTGGTTTCCTGTTTGTTGAGTTTTCTACTATTTGCCATCACACTGATGCTCTACGTCAGCGTAAAGTTGTGAAGATCAGTTTAATATGATAATTAGTCAAAATAATCACTACACAAAAGGGCCACACACATAGTTACCCTGGTTATAATTTCTCTAATTCTGTATTGTTGATAAACCATTTTCTGTTTTTATTTTTTTAAGTCTTGGTACTAACATAAAAATGAAAGTAGATTACCTTTGATTGCTTATAGTTAATTTCAAATAATCTCATGTATAATCATAACTTCCTTTCATCCCTATAATGTTTCCTAAGTAAAATATAGGGAGTGTAGAAAATTCTGACCTTATTGTTCTACTTATGCGATTGGCTTGCTTTGTAAGTTGCACAGATTCCTCTCACAAATATTTTTCTTAACTTTTACTTTTAAAATGAGGAAATTAAACTAGGGCATCATTTCCCAAACTGTTTTTTCATGAAATGTTCATAGATGTTTCAAGAAAAAAGAGTTCTATGGTCATATAACCCTGGGAAATGCTCTGTGCTTTTCCATACCTTCCTTGGAGTGGTATGTACTTCCTATATGCCTCTCTTGGAGGTGCACTAAGTATACTAATATATTAAGGACTGTGAGAGCTATAACAGGAAATAGATGTAGTTTCAGTTTATTTAACTAGCACTTCCAAAGTTTATTTGACTGCTGAACCTTTTCACTAGCAAATCTTTCATCAATTAACAACCACTTATTGAGTGTCTATCATATACATGCAAAGAATCCTAGCTATGGAATCAGAATATTGGTCTCTATCCATCAGTGCTTGAGACCCATAAGCCAGTTGTTAGTATCTGGTTCTCCTTTCCCATGTTTTCAATGCAATACACAAATTTCATATCCTGACAACAAAAAATCTTATGATTTATTCAAAGATTTTAAGGTTTTGTCTTATACAATTTACAATTTAGAGGGATTTTGCATGATGAGTCAAAGTAGGAAAGAACATTTACTTTAAAAATCAGCTATGTTTAGATCACTGTTTAAAAGTAATTATGATCAATTTTATGTATTGGATATTAATGCTCATTAGCTTCAGTTTTAGAATGATTTTTTCTGAAAACCTCTTTCCCAGATTCTGGATCTGAAACTCATAAGCTTCTGATAGCATATCACTCATGTATTATAGATAGGTCTTTGAAAAGTTTCTTTTTTAAATAAATTATGTTTTTCAATCATCTTACAACATTTCTACATGGATACTATTTGTTAAAAAATCTCTTACGCACTAATCGATTTGGCTCAGTGGATAGAGCTGAAAGGTCCCAGATTCGATTCTGGTCAAGGGCATGTACCTTGGTTGCGGGCACATCCCCAGTAGGGGGTGTGCAGGAGGCAGCTGATAGATGTTTGTCTCTCATCGATGTTTCTAACTCTCTAAACCTCTCTCTTCTGTAAAAAATCAATAAAATATATTTTTAAAAATTTAAAAAAATTTTTTTTAAAAAAAATCTCTTACTATTCATCATACTGTCAAATAATTTTAACTTCTTGGCTTTCTGCTTATTCTCTATTAATAAGGAGGGCACATGTAAACAAAATAAAACAAAAAAACAGTTAACAGGTAGAAATCTTTTGTAACACAAATAATGTGTAGATTTAATAAAATCTGATTTGAATACATTAGGGTTTCTTTAAAATATCAAAGTCTACATTTTGCCATAGGAAAAAAATCTTGTTATACTAATAATTACTTCTAAATGCTCTGTTTTAGAAATTATAAGTGAGAGATTTAAGTTATTATGTTATCAACATACTTTATTTTAAAAAAATTTTTAGAAACGTTCTTTACAAATCGATTCCTACTGTTTTGTTTAATTTTTCTTGTGCTGGGAACCAATTCCAGCATGTCATAATTTCAAGAGTTTCATCAAAAGGTTGATGATTTGGGGACTCAACTGGGTTGAGTCACACAGGTAGTCACCTGTTGGAAATGGCTAAAGGCATTTCCCCAAACCTGAATAGGAAACTGATTGTGGCTGCCAGACAGCTAAAAGGCATCTTAATCTACATGTTATTGCCTCCTACTGGCCAAACACCTGAACAGCAGTAGGCTAATTCCCCAAACTGACAATGCTTCTGTACCCTTTGAAACCTTACCCTTTGAAGTGTATTATCTCCACCTTGCCTTAGGACAAATTGTGTTAATAAAAGCAAGGGTCCTAGATAAGGAGTGAGTCTTCAGTTCCTTTAGCTCAGTGGTCGGCAAACTCATTAGTCAACAGAGCCAAATATCAACAGTACAACTATTGAAATTTTTTTGAGAGCCAAATTTTTTAAACTTAAACTATATAGGTAGGTACATTGTTATTAATTTAATTAGGGTACTCCTAAGCTGGCCTTTGCTAAAAACATCCTCAATCTGATTGAGGTATGTTCCCTGAGGTCCACCCCTCCCAACTCTCCCATCCACACTCATCTTGTATACTTGTTTCAGGAGTGTGGATGGGAGAGTTGGAAGGGGTTGACCTCAGCGAATGTACCTCAAAACAATGTACCTCCCCCGAGCTGCGTACCCCGCAGCCCGCCTGCGCCCCGTCTCCTGTCACCCAACCGACCAACACCCCCCACTTCTTCTAACACCACTTCAAAATAGACTCGCCCAGGCCGAAAACCAACTTCTGCGCATGGGCCATGAAGTTTCAATTGCACTGTACGTGTGCGCCGGCACGTGGTATTTTGTGGAAGAGCCACACTCAAGGGGCCAAAGAGCTACATGTGGCTCCCAAGCCGCGGTTTGCCGACCACTGCTTTAGCTGAAGGTCCTCTGACCCCCAATGCCTTTCAAAATTATATCTCCTCTCTGGATTCTTTATTAGTCTCTGGATTCCTGTGTCATCTACGCACAGCCCCTTTTCCAGATTCCTGAACCCTTCTTGAAGCTGGGACAAGAACCCCGGCAGCTTGCATCTGGATTTTAACTTTAATGCCTCTTTGATGTTTGAGTTTTTTCTTCCTTTAGTGCACACGAAAACAAATAGTAATGATTTATGGTGGCTGGGAGTTTCTGTAAGAACTAGGGAGACAAGTCTTATGGCAGAGTGGTCTATTGTAAAATATCTTGGGGCAAACTCTGTAGAAAGAGCAACTTTTCAGCTTAGGGCATTTTGTTCTGTGATCCTTCACTGCCTTTATTTTTACAGCTTGAGGGAACTGTTGGAAAAAATTTAAATCATGATATGTCTTTATTTATGCTGGATAACTTATTTTGAATATTATTCACATTTTATCAGAATTTTTTTCTTTACCAATGCTATTTTAGGGCTTTATCACTTTCTTATTGTGTTGTATTTAATTCTCTTGATGTCACATGCCTGTAAATATCTCATTAGTTGAATGTTAGTAGAAAATTGGACACATAAAATTGTTTGATCTGTTTTCTGACATCACTCCTAAAAACAGATGTTTGGTGTTTTCTGACACCAATCAATTCTTCAGTCCATTGATTTTCTGACATCAACTGGGTGGCCTATATTGCCATTTAATTCTGACACCAACTACCCAAATTTAGTACAGACCCCACAGATCAAGACTCAGTCCCATAAGACTGCCCCCTCTTCAGATGCCAACTGCAATTGAGGTGCCCAGGCTTCTCATACTGCTGCTTGGTTGACCACAAATTTGGAGTTCCCATAACACCCTCTGCAGATTTGATAATTTGCTAAACATCTCATAGAACTCAGGAAAACATTTTACTTAGATTTACCTGTTTATTATAAGGAATACAACTCACAAACAGCCAAATGACAGAGATGCAAAGGTCAGAGTGAAGGCATGTAGTGTTTCCACATCATCTCTGGGTGTGCCACCTCCTAGTACTTCCCTCTGTTCGCCAACCCGGAAGTTCTCCTAATTTTGCTGTTAAGTGTTTCTGTGAAGATTCATAGCATGATTTATTAAATCATTGCCCAGTGGTGATTAACTCACTAGCTAGCTTTCCTCCCTCCCCAGATGTCCGAAGGTGGGGCTGAAAGTGCCCAGACTCTAATCAGGTCTTGATCTTTCTGGTGAGCTGCTCTCATCCTGAAACTGTCTGGGGCCTCCAGCCACCAGTCATCTCATTAGCATACAAAAGGCATTTTTAAAATGCCAAAGATTCTAAGGGTTTTAGGAGCTCTGTGTCAGAAACCAGAGACAAAGACTATATATATATATATATATATATATTTCCACAAAAAGAATTCTCTTTTTAGGCACTTTATAGGAAAAGCACACTCATTCAAAATGAGATACACTATTACTTTCAAATTAACAATCATAAACATGACAAGGAATTAGATTTAAAGAGATATATTACATGTATTATAATTAGACTTAAAGAGATAAGGCATACAATGTCAACAGGTGACTTTTAAACTACATGGTTTAAGGAACATGCTTTTTTTTTGTAATTTCATTACAGAGCAACCATTTAAAAAATACAATATGAATGGATTGCCATAAAAATGAAGTAGAAAAAAAGCTAGATGTACCTAATATTTTTGTTATTAGACCTAATGGATAGGAAATTGCTATGTCAAATTGCTAAACACTTTTCTAAATGCCTACTCTTACTCTCTATAGTTATCTAATTAAAGTCTGGTAACACTCTGAGTTGCATTGATATAGACTGTCAGATATTCTCATGCCAATTTAATTGCAGAGATAAAATTCAATTAAATGAGAACCACTAATATACTCATCATGGAAGAGTTTATTCATTTCTTGTTCAATTCATCTTTGAACATTTTCTTAGCCTGAAAAGTTAAACACTATTATTTTGTGTTCTTATCTTGCCAGAACTAATCTTTCTATTAAATGAACTCTCATAATAGTTGGTAACTCTTTGCCTGAACATATTCTCTCTATTACTGTTATAAGCTTCCTTTCACTTTCTAAACTGTAAGTTTTCTAGGGCTTAATACCATGTTTTTGGGTGGTTTTTTTTTTTTTTTTCTCCTATTCAGGTTATACTCGGACTGTGGTAAAACCCCGGCTAGATACTCCAGATTCCACGCTGATGATAGTAATGAGTATATAAGACCAACAATTTTGGCCCAACCAGGGATTCTCTAATGGTCACTACTAGTTTCAGGACATCCTGCAGTTTGGTCAAGAGTTTGCTGGACCTGAGTTGCAGTTCCACTTTTGCTTTTCCCCAGTCCTGCTTCTTACCTTCCCAGGTGTTGATAGAAATAAATATCTTGAACCACAAACTCCATCTCAGAACCTAACGTTGGAAAAGTCCCTTACACATTCAGTGAGTTAGTAAATAAAACTCATGCTCCCCGTCATCAGTCCGTTTTAAAAGAGATTTTAGGTGAATTTGGGTTGACAGAAGAATAACTGTAGGCATTGCCCTTACAGTCAGAGGGGATGAAGATCTGGCTGAAGAGTCAAATAATGATGATGACGATGATGTTGAAGAGGAGGAAGTGTAGCAGTTGGAGGAGGAAAAGAAGAAGCAAGATGATAGCAACTCATACTATATGAAAGATATGAAAAATATACTACTATGACAATACTATGAGACAGATTCTATTATCCATTCTCAGTTTAAAAATGAAAAAAAAAAACAACCTGAACAACAGAGGGATTAAAAATGTGCCTCTCACCTAATAAATGGAAAAGCCAAGATTTAATCCTATCTCTTAGCTTTGCTTATCAAAGAATGAATGCTCCATGAGGACAGGATTTTTGGCCACTCGTGTTCACTACTGAAACTCCCAGAACCATAACAGTGCCTGGCATATGGTAGGAACTCAATAAATATTTGTTGAAAGAGTCAGTGAGTGAATGAATAAGCATCAGAAAATGCTTGATGGCATGTGTCAGTTATTTTTTCCTTTTTAATAGACCCCTGTTATGTTTTACATAGTACATGTACTATTGATGTTTGCAAATTAAACTAAGTAAAAATAGAGCTTTCTATTTACTTGTGTCATATATGCTAATTATATATTTTTTAACTTAGTGTGTGCAAATTGAACTTGGGGTGTCTCCTGGACCACCAACTTTCTGGAGAGCACCAGAAGATTCAGTGTTGCTATGCATTGGCATGGAGCCTGCACCCAAGAGATGCCTCTTTGGGAAGCCTTCTGGGATGCAGCAACTTTCCCTTTGTAGGGCATAGTTCCCAGCATCCAAAGTTTGATTCTTACTGGCTATTGTACACTCAGGGACCTTGAAGTATATAATAGAATGGGGCAACACTTACATGGTCCAAGTTGGACTAACCTGATCATCTAACCATGGAAAAAAGAGGCACCAGATCTGAGTCTTTGAATGAGCCATGTTAAGTGTATAACGATGGTTAGAATGTATATGAACTCTTGACATTGATGTCCCTAGAGCCTCCCTGGTTCCTGCTTAATTTAGCGGAGGGTTGCTTGTAACGGAGAGATAACACAATATCCTGCTAACAAATATCTTCTTTAACTGAGTCACCAGTGCTGGTTTCTGTGATTAGCAACACAAAGAACCAACACAAACACCCTGTGGGTAAGAGGGTATCCATGTTCAGTTAGTGGTGGAACCAGATATGTTTACCTGGTCAGGTAAATGGGAAGAGCTTGGGTTTGGTGGAGGTGCACATAGAACCTGAGATGGAGGTGGGAAAAGGTTGTGGTTATTTAGAATCTTTTATTTATGCCTTCATCTGGTCAATTCTAGTCCTTGAGTATAAAAAGGAGAAAATAGCAACGAGGAATAGACTGAATGATTGTTGCTCTTTTGGATTCAGGAAACACCCAAGGTTTTTGTGTTACCATAGGCTTATAGTGTTTGCCTAATATTTTTAAAGTCCCACTGATTTTTTGCTTTTGTTTTCTACTCTAGAAAGACCATTAAGTGAACCTTCTCTCATGCCATATTGGAACTCTCAAGGAAGACTCATGATTGGATTATGTTCCCAGGCAACATAAATCAAACCTGATGGCAGGAATATGTTGACGGCTCAAAGTAAGTGAAAAATAAATTAGGAAACAAGAAAGCCTGGGGTAGAAAAGACGTAAATTTAAATCTCCAAAGATGAAAAACTACAAAAGCCATTTTGCAAACCTGGCATAGACTCTTACAAATGAGTGAAAATGGGGAGCAAGGGGAATAAGTTAGGAGCATGTGATTGAATTTAGTTTGCATATAAATCCTTATTACCGTGAAGAGAACATATACATGTTTTAAGCAATGCCAGAAGGACCTTTCGAAAGGTATGATAGCCTCAAAATAAATTATTTAGAATATTTTTTAAAATATAAATAATAAAATAGATTACTTGTGGCATTTGAAAAGAGAACTTTATATTGAATATATAAAATCACCTGGCTAGGCAAAGCTACTATAATGAATTTATTATATTCATTGGTTTTATTTTTCTTATATTACCTACCTTATTTTTTTTTCTTGAAGATAAGTATAAATGAATCAGAATTTCAATTAACTTAGTTATTGGAACTAATGGAAACAAATACTCTTAAGAATGATATAGGAGCCCTGGCCAGTGTGGCTCAGTTGGTTGAGCATTGTCCTATGCACTGAGGTCACCAGGCACATGCCCAGGTTGCAGGCTCAATCCCCTGTAGGGGGACAATGGGTAGCCAATAGATGTTTCTCTCTTTCTCTCCCTCTCCCTTTCCCTTCCTCTCTCTCTAAAATCAATAAGAACATATTAAAAATAAAAAGAATGGTATAGGAGAAAGGTGTTGGTGGATTTGGGCTCAAATAGATATTGAATTGGAGCCTGTCTCTTAAGCAGCTGTTTTATCTTGGGCAAGTTGCTTGACCTGTGCAACTTAGTGTTCCCAACTCAGAGGATCTGGCAAAAATGAAGTGAGATATGTTCTTAAACTAAAACCACAGTGCCAGCTGACAGTAGACACCTAATAATTCTAGGTTATTAATAGATCCCACTTTTCTTCCTTCTGAAATTTGAAACTTAACAAAGCAAGATTTTAATTTATGTAAATTTGTCCTAGTTTAAAGAGAAATTGCTCCCTTGTGGCAGAGATAAGGAAGATGATTATAAAGTTCTACTAAATTAATAAAAGGGTGCATTTCTAATATACAGAGGCTTAATTCTACTAAAACTTATTCAAGTTTCCATATCTAATTGTTTATTCACCCATATGAATATCTGCTGCTCCTTCTCACATCCCTTTCCTGTGTGGGGAGCTGCAACGGGTTGTATATTATTTAAATTTAAATTAAAGGTGAACTGTATTCAGAGTATTTAAGATTCAAGAAGTTTGAATATATTTTGAATTAGTGCTTTTTCTAAAGTATAAATGTTTGTCTATCCAAACTTTATTTCTAGCTTCTTTTCATCTTTTATTCTCCTTCAAATGTTCTCTTTACTGAGCTTTAGATGTATGGGTCAAGATTTAATAAACAAATGACATAAACTGATGAAGGACAAAGCTGGCTCCCAAATGCTTGAGTCTAAGTATTGCTAGCCAATGAGCAAAGACAGTTTGGATGAAGGTGGGGTAGGGAGAAGGGTTTGATTTAGTTTAGTTTACATGTAAGTTTTGACCTTCTTTAAAACATATGGTGACTATTTCAAATAATGGTATAAGATTTTTTTCTGAGAACTATTGGTGTTGATGGTGTTGTGTACCCTTTCATGTTATTCTCCTGTGCTGAGAAAATCCTAGCATTCACTGACGGGACACTGCTTCTATACAATGAGGAGCCATTGGAGCAACTCTGCCCACTTTGGCCAGATATCCTGGGTCAGGAGTTGGTAGTAGGGTTTTCAAATCTGCTCTTTCTTATAGGTAAAATAATAAAAGGACCTAGTTTGAAGGTAAGGAAAATAGAGTTCAAATAAGCATGCATTTCTTTTATAATATGCATGTGTATTACAGAAAAATAGAAAATTTAAAAAGTAGAAGGAAGAATAAACAATTCCCCATAAGCCTACCACCCAAAGGTAGCTTATGATAAAATAGCTGTGAATATCTTCCCGGGAAATTTCCCAGGTATCCCAATAATGCTGGGATGAGAGCTTGTCCCCCCCTGTCCCCCCTAATCAAACTATGGAGGAATAATCAGACTGTGGTGAGTGAAGAGGTTGCCTGAGGATATTGGGAACTTGTCATGGGTTCCAGGGACTTGGCTCAATTCCTTCCACATTATCCTTGTTCGAATTTATTTGTCATCTTGGCTCAAAGCGACGATTAATGAGTAATCTCAACTCCTTTGCTCTTACCTTATGGCTCTTGTCTCTTGAGCACATGCGCATGCTACTTGTCAGTTGGTTCTCGTCAGCTTTGTGTGTGGCTGAGGGGGCTTGCCAGTCCTCTGGGAGTTGCTAGCTCACATATGGTCTGTATGGATTCCAAAGGGAGGGAATGATGCAGTAAGACAGAACATTAGTAGTGCCAGCAGTTCAAAGGATGTTTGCCAAAGCCTTTCATTTAGACAAGCTAAAATGACATTTCTTTTAGGACATGAGATTTCTCAAGCAGCCGGCCATACTTCTATGAGAACTGAGTTTTGATAGAGTAAGTCCATTTCTCTCTATGCTCGGGAGGGCACAGAGCTGGTTTCTTACCATTATGTGATGGACAAACCACTGGAATTTACTGAGAGGCCTGTGGCTAATGGCACAAACTTTTAAGTAAATAAAGCTTGCTGTTTAGGGAGTTAGGAAAATCTTTAAACTGTGCTTTCCTTACTAACTTCTTGCTTTGAAGAGATCTGAATCTTGGTACAGAGAAAAAAAACACCCCAAATTGTAATAAAATTGTAAATAAAAACCTTTCAGCCTTCATATCCTTCGGTCTTAAACCAGAATCCTCCCAACTGACAAGCCCAGTAATAAAACATAAGTAAGAATATGATGTGAATAAAAAATGTGCATCTCTTTTCTTATCACTCAATTTGAGTGCTAAAAAATGAGACTCTTTGGGGTCACAGAAGTCTTAATGTAAGAATATTGTCACTGATAATTTCATGTTAGCTCAAATTTCATCTAAATAGGGCACAAAACAAAGCACAAGCCTGTGGGATGACTAAATAGTAAGGGGAACCCTCGATGGTGTGGCTCAATTGGTTGGGCATCAACCTGCATACTGAAAGATTGCTGGTTCCATTCCTGGTCAGGGCACATGCCTGGGCTGTGGGCTTGGTCCCCTACAATAGGGGACATGCAGGAGGCACTGATGGGTATTTAGCTCTAACACTGATGTTTCTCTCTCTCCACCTCCCTTCCTATTACTCTAAAAAAAGATCTTTAAAAAAGGGGGTGATGACCAGATAGAGAGTCTTGACCTATTCAAAGACCTTCACTTGCCCAGATTCCACCATAGTTTTTACATTTCTTTAACATCAACATGGACATCCAATAACAGTCTGGATTCTCAAGAATTCTTTCCATTTGACCATCATCTACAATGATCTTCAGATTTTCAAAACTTGCAGCTGATGATCTCTCCAAGCTGTTTCACATCTACCAAAAGACCTACTCTCTGATCATCATCTCCTCTCCTAAAAGTTCTCTCACTTAGCTATGCCCACAGCCCCTGCCCTTAGGTCTCATTGAGACATCCAAAATCCAACATCCTCCTTCACTACTACCCAATCACATCCAGTCTGCCCTTCCTTTTCTACTCACTGTCTAGTGTCCCTCACTTGAATCATTCTCTTATCATTCATTTTACCCTCTTATTTTTCTAATACACCTGTCTGTCAAAAACCCCAAATTAAAACTCGATACCTGGATTGAAGAGAATTGGGGGAGAAAAGCACATGACTACAAAGATCTGTGTCCATAAATTGATAGTCATAAATTCAACTCAAGAAGGTTAATCTAGTGGTTAAGAACATGAATGCATGATCAGACTGACTAGATTCAAATCCCAGTTCACCACCTACCAGAAGTGAGACCTGTGGCAAATTCTTCTTTTTGTGTGTGACCCATTTCCTTACCTGTGTAATGGGAATATAAAAGCAATTGTCTCATTATCTGTTGTTATTACTAAATGTCATATGCAGGGAGTAGTATCTGGCATGAAACTTCAACACATAACCATCTATCTCGCTTTCACAAATGATAACTTTCCATTTTACAAAGTAAACAAAAGCCATTAAAAGAGAGAAACTTATCATTGGTTCATAAATTCAAGGAGCTGTTTTTGTCTTTAATTAGCAGGGTTTGTAGTAATCTTCCAGTCATGAAGATGATAATCTTGATATTGTTCTGTCCATGCCCAGAGGGTGAATAGAGAACTCTATAGACTATGAAGTTGGCATTTCCATCATTTATAATGATGTTATTAATCTGAAAATATTGAGTAGATATTTGGTTGCAGACACATAGTTAGGGAAAATGAGAAATAAACAGGCAAGTGGAATGGATATCAAGGGAAGCTAGATTTTTCTTGAATGTCTAAATCTTGTCAGCTCCAACTTGATAAAGAACCTACATACTTCTTACCATACCTCTTTCTTTTCTTTTCTCTGTGTTGAAAAAATTATCCCCCATGTTTATAACTCCATGTGAGATGTTTGCTACTTTAGTATTAATTACAGAAACAAAACAAAACAAAACAAAACAAAAACACAACCAAATCAAACATGTCTGGATATTAAATAAAAATAAATTATGTGCACTAAACTGAATCATAGTTTCTTGCTTTCTTTTTAAAATTTAGGGATTTAAGTAATAAATCTAAGACCATAGAATTAGAAAATTTTAACTTGGGGGCAAATCAGTTGATACACTTGGATATACCTTTCTCATGCACTACAGCCTTTTATCACCTGCAAACTTTGCTACCCTTTATATGATTTACAACCATGTATAATGTCAAGTCTAAGCAATATGACAAAATGTCAAAATTAGATAAGTCACTCAGTGTTTTATGAGCTATAGTCCTTTAAAAAATAGTTTCTTGGTGAATTCTCCTGTCCACCCCAGCCAAATTTTTTATTAAAGTTTAGTTGACATACAATATTATATTACTTTCAGGTGTACAGCATAGTATTTACATGGTGATCACATGTATTTACAATGTGATCACCATGATAAGTCTAGTAACCATTTGTCACCATACAGTTATTATAGTATTATTGACTATATTCCTTATGCTGTACATTACATAACTTATTTATTTTGTGATATAAAAAGGATGCTCTAGGAAATAAAATCTATAACATGTAGAAAACACATAGAAAAATGACGAAAGTTCTTTTTTATATGTGGTTATATTACATGTAAATAGATTAAACTCTTTCAAATGTGTCACATGCATATGATAAAACATTATTCAGCCATAAAAAAGGATGAAGTGCTGATACATGCTACAACATGGATGAACCTTGAAAATATTGTTCAAAATGAAAAAAAGACAAACACAAAAAGCCACATATTGTATGATTCCAATTATGAGGAGTGACTGCTTAGTGGGTACAAACTATCTTTTGGGGGTGACAAAAATATTCTGGAAATAGATAGTAGTGATGGCTGCACAACATTGTTAATATACAGAAAACCACTAAATTGTACATTTGGAAATGGTTAAAATAGTAAATTTTATGTCATGTAAATTTTACCTCAATAAAATAAACAATCAGGGACACATTAAAAACAGGAATGCTTCAAATGAACAAAAATAAAATAATTGCTTGAAAATGGCCTCAAATTATTCAGATTTTTTCTTCTTGAGTTATATAGTTTCAACCAAAAAACCTTTACGTTTCCTCAGTAATGCAGCCTCTGCAGTAGAGGCATGCATCATCCTGCTATAATTAATACAATTTCCTTATGAAATTACATTTGTAAAACTACGTATAGAAGTATTTTCGGTTGTCTTGTACTCCTTCCAGATAGCAGGCCATCATCATGTATTATGCCAGGAACTGCAATAATTTAATCAATAGTATAATTAAACAGTCCCCATTATAAGTATATATTTATATACTATTGCCTTGACAAGTGGCTTTTAAAAAGCCTAGAGTTTAATAGTTTTGCGCATCATTTACAGTTCCTCTGCACCACTGACATGATTGATTAGCACCACAATAAGAAATTATGTCTTCTGCAGAATCCATCCTATATTGGGAGAATTGATTATATTTCCTAGGGGAGGTCAGGTCTCATAACGCAAATGTTAATTAATTTTTTTGTATTAAAAGCTAAATACAAAGATTGAATCACTTTTATTAGGAACTTCTTTTAATGAATTCATTGCCCTTTGAACCAAAACAATTTATCTTTGGGCATATGCATGCTATTAATGTACAAAAACAAAGGATTGTGCAATCTTCCACGTGAGTCTCCTTACTAGGTTCTAGAGATAGGCTGCCATGGCTTCTCAGTCGCTGTCAAGTTTAATCTCAGACACTTAACAGGTTTTCTTCCCTTCATTTTTCTCTTTTTACTTTCTTTATCCCTTTGAAAAATAATTTGAAGAATAACCCAGGAAGTTCAAATCAGTAGCATCATTTTATCTCTTAATGTGAGGGTTTAGAATGGAATGGGATTACATGTCCTGTTTATTTCAAATATATTGTACTAGGAAAGCATCACGTCAAAAATCATCAAGGCTATGTAGAGGATGAAATGGCCTATAATTAAACTAGAGAACTTCTAGGATATATTTCATAGGCTTTGTGCATGATAAAAATTCATAACTCTAATGGAGATCACCTCATATGTATTTTAATAAAAATTTCACTGGAAATTGAAATTAAAATGTAGCAATGGTGATTTGCATTTGATTGGTTTTGCAATGGCTGGATCTGTCTGCAAGGCACGCAGAGTTCTGAAACTCTGTTATGATCTAGCATTTCTATTTGAAACTATTTTTTAATTAATTTGATGATACATACTTCAATTGCCATTCTACTTAAGTCCAGATTTCTGGGACCAAAGTATTGTGTTCAGTTCTCTCCAGAATAGGATCATTGTGATGGTTTATTTTCTTAATATTGTCCTTGTGTTCTTTCAAAAAGTTGTGTAAGCCTACAATTAGTTTGAAAAATCTCATTAGGTATCAAGTGAGAAAATCGTTAAATGTGCTCATGCAGAAAGCATACCATACTTTGAATCTATATTACTTGGAGTGTTGTACTTCAGAGCCCCATGCTAACCAGGCAGTTTGAGGAGACTTCATCAAAGAATCATCTTTTATTTATGTAGCAGATATATGCCTTCTCTGTGTACACTGATGGTGATAAACATTTTATACCTCCCCCCCCGCCAATTTTGGATTAATTATCCCCAGGCAATTTTCCTGGATTGTAATAATTTTTGATGTCTCTTAGAGCTTCCTCCCTCATACCTCTACACCAGGGCTTAACTGAAACAAATCACAATGTGAGTGGGTAGTCTTTGTTGTTATTCTTTCTACCCACCCTCCTCCCCTCTTTTGGCATCTTCCCTGACTTCTTATCTTGTCACCTAATAACTTCTGTTCCTTCCTCACTCACAGAATGTCCTACTCAGACACATTTTATCCACTAGTTAAAGGGCAACAAGAGGTCTGCACCCCACCCCATCTTCCAATGCTCCAAAGAGGAGACAAACATAGCCTTCCAAAGCTGGATAGTATAGAAATCAGGTATTATTTGCTTTGCCATGGTATAAAATTGCATATTTTTAATAACAAAGGGACAATAATAGCAATTTTAATGGTATATTAAAATATTAATTATAAATCTTTTCATCCCCTTACTCTCTTACTCTAGGGAAGGAAGACTTCCGTTGGCTGAGTCAGGTCCTAATGTTCAGAGGAGCTGGGGAATGGGCAAAGAGCAGTTAGTTATCTCAGATAAATTTATCCACATAATAAAAATCTGAACCAGAAAGATGGTGGGCAAAAGACAAGAAAACCTCCAAGAACTGAGTTTGTATTAATTTGAAGGAGCATGGAGTTGTGGGGGCAGGGTTATTGGAGCAGTTGTGGCATGTGAGGAAATAGAGAGTGAGAGAGATGAGAATAAAGATTTTTAAGTTTATTTATACACTATAAATGTGCCTTTCCTTTGATTATGTAAAAATATACTGGGGTAGGTTAAATGCTTTTTAACCATTTCGGATGCTGAACTGATGTATATTTCAATGGCACCCAAGGTAGAACTGGGTGATACAGTTTTCTTCTTTATGCAGCCATGACTATGAGCGCCCTCTTGTGGGGAGCTTGTCTACAACCTGTCTGGGCATGTTTTAGTACACATCTTGGCCTTACACAAGTGTTACTGTCTCAAGCTTTGACATACCCAGTGAATTTCAAAAACTTTCTCCTCAATTAAAATTACCTCTCTTTTATTGGTTTTCTTGAGAATCTGCTGCCTAAGTGTTGGATTTATTTGGGCTGATGGAAGGTAACACATATTCCACCTGATTTGAGTTTCTAGGAAATATGCTCTACTCAAAAGAGAGATTCCAATTGTGGAAATCCCAGGCATCTTGACTTGTTAATGACACTTTACCCCCAATCATCAAAATACATGCGATAGGAAACTACTTCTACGTTGTATACTTGCTTCCCACTGCTTTCCTTATTTGCTTTTTATAGAGATTTATTCTATTCTGAAGTCAGTGATTAGAGAGTCTATGTAATTAAAGAGAAGTCAGAGTAAGAATCAAATATATAAACTTGGCATTTTGCTAAATACTGGAATTATGGTGGAATGCAAAATGACAAGTTTCATGCCCTTAAGAAATTTGTAATCAAATGGGAGTGAAAAATGTATACAAATAAATATTCATGAATATAACTGTACATAAATGCTGTGAAGAAAATAGATAGGATGCTATGAGAGCATATAGCATGGGACTGATCTTAGGATAACATCAAGAAAGGCTTCTCTGAAGGAACTAACAATAAAGGCAAGATAATATTTGTAGCTATTAACTAGGCAAAGGGGATGGAGGAAGAGTAGTTCAGTCAGCCATAAGGAATAGCATGTGCAAAAGCCCTGAGGCAGGTCAGAACATGGAATATTTATTCAAAAAGCAGAAGGAAGTCAATGTGGCTGAAGTACTAGAAAGAGGTAGAGAGGGTGTAATATGAGCCTAAAGAGACAGAAACCCTGTTGACTTTTGTGAGCTAATTAAAGTTTTTTTAAAATAAAAGTTATAGAAACTCATAGATGTATTTTAAGCAGAGAAGTAGCAGATAAGCTTAAGAACATCAAACACAGAAGAATGAATGCTGTGAGGTGAGTTAAAGACTGTTCCCACAGTCCAGAAGAGGTGTAATAGCAGTTTGGTCTAGTTTTGTTATGTGAGTGACAGAATTAAGAGAAAGGCTTGAAAGATGTATAGGAGACACAAATGTACAAGACTGAAAATCAGATTGATTATGGGGTAAGGGAGAAGAAGGTGTTGAGAATACCTCCCAAATTTCTGGCTTCTACAGCTGAACAAAGTAGGGTCATTCACCAAGGTAAAAAATGATGAGAAAGACCAGATTGGGGTGGTGGTGGCCATGAGACAAGATCATAAAGGAGCTCTGTTTGGTCATACTAGAGTTGGAATTGACAAGTGAGATTATATGATCTTTAAAGTGAGCCTAGTAATACCTGTCTTACAGGTTGGGTCTTTATTTTGCAGGATATTGTGCATGTAAAGCATAGTTCCTGTCACTTAAAAGGCCTCTATAAAGGTGAGGAGACTGCTGATGACATTATGGGCATGTGTGCATATTTAAGCTTGCATGCCTGTATGTAAATAATCCAATTAATGCGCTCCAGTTATATTAGAATTTAGCCAACATAAAGTTACTATTATATGGAGGACAGTTCTTGTGTTTCTAATTAACCTCTGAACTCCTGAGTAATTTAATTCCAAATACAAGATAGACAAGATAATATATAGCCAACATGTGCTATGCTATTTTATCTCTGCATTCATTGGAGCCTACAAGTTCACAAAGTCAATAAAAAAAATGGTACCCCGGCTCTAAATAATTACAGTATTTTAACTTTAATTTAATTATGGTGCATTGAACGGTAGACCTTTAAAACTTTGCAGTGATTTGCCTCGGTGAGTTAGATTAATCAGTAAGCCTCGTTATACTCAGCACATAAAAGGATGCATGTCTCCCACTTTATAACACATTCCTTAATGTGCTCCCACAGTGCTATCAAAACTGATGCTGGAGCATTGGCAGAGCTCGTATTTTTTCCTTTTAAATAAAAACCCTCAAGTGTAAAGTTTTACAGGAAAGAGCTATGAGGAAGGAAAGTTGGCAAAATGAAAAACAGGCTTTGTCCTGGCAGCATCTAGACTCTGAAGGAGCCACAGAGCATCGGAGACTTAATTTTCTCCTGACAGGTGACATAAAGATGATCCATGGAGTCATCCCTATCTCTACGTGGATGGAAAAAGAACATTAGGAAACACCAAATGACAATAACATGGCAATGGACATTCCAGGGATGTTCCTCTGCGATTCTACAAAAAGAGTTCTACACGAGATGCACCTCCTTTGAAAAGACCCGAACTAAAATTGATATTATGGGAAGACTGACAAAGCATCAATTAGCTAAATTAAGTGAAGATTTTTTAATAGAACATGGACGTTTATTTCTAAGGAAATCAGTTGCCCAAACAAAAACAGTTGTTGGAGCTATTCCTCCAATTCTTTATTTGACTAATTGTACAAACACTAAGAGTGGAGGATGGATGGGACTGGAGTAATTAAGTGAAATCTAAAGAAGATAAATTAGACCAAGTCATTGGACAGAGAGCATGACTGATCAAATGATTTTCATCTGTAGTGACTTGACTGTGGGAATAGGAAATGAACTGTTCCAGGCATTGAAAATGAAGGCTCTGTCTTGAAAGGTATCCAAACTGAGAGGGCTTTGGGCTCAAATGGCTGTAGCCCACCTACAAGATGGTGTGGAATAAACCTGGGGAGATCACACAGACAACGTACCAGAGAAGCTGGGCCATGGGTATCAAATCACAGGCCTATAATCCCTGGAATATTAAACAGTGATGTGGCTGTATTCATTTCCTGATGAATTGCAGGAGATGGTCAGGCACCTGTGGTTTGGATAAAAATGCATCATTTCTTTTCCTAATCCAACTTCGAATATCCCCACATCCATTAGACTTGGATGGAAAGCTGGGGCCTTCCAAAGTTTCTGTAGTGGAAGAAAAAAATGTTCCACTCATGGGGTTAGTAATACAGGCCCAAAGCACGGCCCAGAGAAGCCCTCCACGTTTTGCTCCTATATATTTTCAGTGGCCATCCCGGGAGGATTTAGGAGTTTCTCCTTCAATAACCAGATCTTGGAAACATTTTTCAGAATGATGAGAATTTGGACTGCAAATCAACTTTATCTCTTTTCTTTTACATTTCTCTGGTCCCCTACGTATAAGCCTAATGCGTTTTCAGAAAAATACATAGTTAACGGGGCTTAGTGGGAAGAATCCTATTTTTCCAGGTTTTGATATGATTAGGGCACCTATATATTGGTAGGCATACATTTCAATATGGGTGGCATTCATCAATTCAACCTACCTCAATTTCCAGTGTTTCACTTCCTGACCTCTTCCCAACTATTCTTGTCTCCAGAATCTCCTCTCTCTCTTCCAGCCCTGTTCTCATTCAACTTTCTTGAGTCTCTTTTCATTCTCCTGGGCAAATGGCCTTCTCTGTGGGCTCTCCAGTACTTTCTCTTAGTTCAGCCTGTTTTACCCTGTAAGTAGATTCGGACTTTCTCCTAAGAGAGTAAACATCTCTCTGAATTTTTCGCTTTCTTAGGATATTTTCTCTCAGCCTAGAACATTTTCCTCCATTTAATCCTTTCCTTCCTGACTCTAGTGACCCATTAGTAGACTCCTTCTGGTTGTTCTTGCACCCCTTTAAGTTAGATCAGATCTTATTTCCATTTCTGCAAACTCTTTCCTTTTTGCTTTGAGCCCCCACAACACCCCTTCCTTCTCTTTCTCTCTCTCTCTCTCTCTCTCTCTCTCTCTTTCTCTTTCACACACACACACACACACACACACACACACACACACACACACACATCAGCAGGAATGTGGCCTACCCTCAGCATCTACTTTTGTCTTTATTTTTATTTTTAAAATACTTTTTATTACTGATAGTATTACATATACCTATCCTACCCCTTTACCCCCTCTTCACAATTCCCATTTTAAGGCTTTCATCCCCTGGCCCCATTGCTCTTTTCCTGCCCTGACATTTCTCAAGCTATTGGGCACTTCATAATTTCTTACATGTACAATGGAACAGGGGACTGTGTAAATGACATTGTGGGTGGCTCCTACTGCCACTAATCTGCGGTGATTTGCAGTCACCCCTAGAAAGCATGGGTAGAGAGTCTAGAGCATGTGATATTTGAACAGGTACAGCTAGAAGTGTAAGGAGCACACATAGGAGACCTTGTTCGAAACAGCAGGGCACCTGTCAGGAATTTATAAATATTGCAACAACATAGTTTCTTGGTTTTTATGATTATTGTGAATTTTTGATGGCTGTCTCTACCAAGTCAGCGTAGCAATGACTTGTGATCACTGTGTGAATATATGACTAGATAAGAAAGCTAAAATGAAATTTGTCATCTTGCACAGGTATAATGACACTTTCATGCCAGGGTGATGACTGTTTTTAAAAACACTCACACAAAGAGAGATGTAAGTCATTTTCTCTTTTATTTTTTATATTTCTCACCTTAAAAATGTCCTGGTTTATGTAACACAGAGTTAGTTATTCCTATTCCAAACCTATAAATTGAAGCTTGGAGGATGAGTTTATATAACTGGACAGTGAATTTTTATTTTTAAACTTCTGCTAAAGAAATAAGGATGCTTTTTGCTGCCTCCAAAATAAAAAAAAAATGTTTGACCACCATTTAATTGTGTTCTGTGCTTTAAGTGTTTACTCTGATAGAAGACCTTATTTTTTATACTAGGTACAGATTTTATTACAATGCACCTAGTGTTGATACAGAAACATTCAATCTTTTAAAAAAGACACCTTCAAGGCCTAGCTGGCAATCTCTGGAAAACACGGGCTCTGGTCTGTGTGCTCTGAGAGCTGAAGAAAAGTCCTCAATGGCGTGCAGCTTCATCTGCACCTGTTGGGAAGAGAGCACAGGTGCTGAGGGATGAAGAGCAGTCTAAAGGGGGTGTGACCCAGCGTGGGTGGGGCGAGGAGACAGTGAGACCAGCTTCCCCCAAATGGTACTTCCTCAATGACATGGTGCATCTTAATATAGGGAACCCTGCCTCTCAACCACTGAGCATCATCTGGTCAGCGCCCTTTCCAGAAAGATCATAGCCCTATTACCAAATTGTGAACACAGAGTCCAAAGGAGTGTCCACAGTTTTCCCCTCCTGCTTCCCAAACTGGTCTCTCTTCATTCCAAACAGACCTTCACTCAGGGAAGTCTTGTAGTCCCCTCTGTCTTGCTCTCCATCCTGCTTTCCTTTTTTATTTCTTAGTCCCCCATACCACCCCACCCCTTTGAGGATCCTACATGGTTAGATCTAGAGAAAGCATTTTTCTATCTACCCTGCCCTGACTTTTTTCCAGATTTAGTGAGGTATAATTTATATACAAGAAATTGAACATGATCAATGTATACAATTTTGTATACATATATTTGTGTTACCATCACCACAATCCAGGCAATAAGCATTACGATCACCTCCAAAAGTTTTCATGTGTCTGTTGGTTTTGTTTTATTTTTGTAGTAATAATGCAGCCTGAGATCTACCCTTTTAACAAACTTTTAAGTACACATTACCTTATTGTTAACTGTAGGCATTACATTTACAGAGGACCTCTGAAACGTATTCCTCTTATGTAACTGTAGCTTTCTGCCCACTGAACAACTCCTCTAATCCCCTTCCACTGTTTCCTGGTAACCACCATTCTATTGTCCACTTCTATGTCTTTGACTATATTGGGCGCCCCGTGTAAGAGGAATCATGCAGTAACTGGCTTATTTGTCTTTCTGTAACTGACTTATTTCACTTACCAGGATGTCTTTCCATGTCGTGTCAAGTATATAGCCTTTTTTAAATATGAAGTGGCCATCATCAGTGGCTCCTAGCATTCATTAGGTTGACACACTGGTCTCTCACAAACCTTAACTTCCTCATCCGGTATAACTTGGAGACTAGAAGTTCCCCTTCCCACCAGACATGAGAAAGGGAAGGAACTGAGCAGATGAGGAAAGAGAGAAACCCCAGTATACCTTTAGGCATCAACTTTCATTTCAATAGTCGTGAGTAGGGAACATTATTTTTAGAATGTAAAGTAGTAATAAATTACTCTCTTTGAGCATTCGTGAGATCTTGGTTTCATAGAAAGGGCCTTCTTTCTTTGAGTCTGTTTTGTAAAATATGTGTTTTTATTGATTTTAGAGAGGAAGGGAGAGGGAGAGGGAGATAGAAATATCAATGATAAGAAAATCATTGATCATCTGCCTCCTGCATGCCCCACACTGGGGATCGAGCCCGCAACCCAGGCATGTGCCTTGAGCGGGAATCTAACCATGCCCTCCTGGTGCATAAGTTGACACTCAACCACTGAGCCATACTGACCAGGCTGTGAGTCTTTTTTGTTTTTAGTTTTTGACATCTACTTTTTCACCAGAAAATTACATATGTTCCTGAGCTCATAAAAAAGGAGCAGACAGAATTGAAAGAAGCGAAATCATATTAAAATCCCTATCATGAGTGATTTTCAGAACAGGGGTTAGAATTCAGTATATAAGCCATTAGCTTGGGTTACCCTAATTTTAAGTATAGCTGAATTTTATGCTAATTCTCATGACATCTGTTTTGTGAACAACTCAGGAATAAAAGAAAAAGTCTTTGATCCTTAACAAGACTAACTAGTGCAAATAGTGGTTTATAGCTGATGTTCTGTCTTGTGTAGAACATTGTTAAGGCAAGTAAAAAGATTCAGCAGAACATTGAGTCTTAACTACAACTTAGAGGAGTGCATCAGACCCAGTGCTTGAACACCTGACTCTGGGCCACATGGACATCAGTGCTGTCGCCAGGGAAGTCACACAGGAGCAGCACTGGGTAGTATCTTAGAGTGTGGTTTGTTGGTTTCCATGGTTCTAAACCGTCCATCATATGGTCTGCTGGCTGCTTAATGGTTTCAGAGGGAATGCCAAGAAATGATTTATTCACAGACATTGCTGAATTTGAAAGGTACGATTAATGACTGCATTCTGAAAGACTCTGCTTATTCTACAAGGACTGCAGTGTCCCTTCTCTCCTTGCCAGTTCGTTCAGTAAAGAGGGTGTAGTTTATCTTGACTAACTCATTCTTGCCTCCTTTACATATTTTTTTACATTTGTTAGATTTTCACATTTACTCTTACTTTTCTAGGTGTTACAGTCTTGATTCACAGAAATGGATCAGTGCCTCAAAAGTTGTTAACTGAAGCATAAAAGTAGAGATGAAAATAGTGAAGCGAGTACCACAACTTCGAGTAGCATCGTAAATATAAATAGTGAAGAGGGCTTAGATGTGAAAATAGAATGTGATTCTGCATCTGCCGAGATAACCGAGTTTTTAAATGTGCTGAATTTTCACAAACTGTAAAGAAAAGTGCAAATAAGAACAATCGGAGTCTGAAAAATCTGACTTTGTTGGACCAAACTTCCATTTTCCCTTAAGATTCAGCACTCTGTCTGATATGAAACTTTGTCATATTGTGGTATAGAACCACAAGATCTTCAAATCATTCTGAAGTATAGTGGTTGAAAGTTGAACAATATTGTTTTTCAGAACAATAAGATGATACTTTCCACCAATCAATGAACAAATTTTATTTCTGAAGATTGAGAAAAGGCTATTCAAAACTTCCCTCCTATAGGGGAAAAAAGGCAAAACAAAATAGAAAACAAAACCTGTTCCTGTCACAGTATAGTAGAGAAGCTTATAAAAATTTAATGATAAATATTATGCTTGGAGAGGAAGTAGTGATAGCTATTGGAAAAATCCTTTTATCAAAGGATGCTTGTGAATATCACATATCAGTGACAAGGTAACAGGTATTTTGTTTTAGAGTAACTGAGACCACAGATGGGCAGAGTGTATAAATCAGTTCTTGCCAAGTAGAAAAAGGTATCTGAGAAAATAGAGTAAACATATTCTAATAATTTCTTCTGTGCTCTGTGCTTTAGGTATTCTATCTCATTTTTTTAGCTCCTAAGTCCTATAAAGTAGGCACTATTCTTATTCCCCCTTGACAACTTGGAAAATTATAGCTTGGAGAAGGTCAGAACTATAGCCAAGGCACTTGACCACTAGGGTGTCAACTTCAGAGCCTGAGCAATGACAATCCACTGCTTACAGGGAAGAAAACTTGATGATTTTTGTTTTACCACTGAAAAATATATACCAAAGGGACACAATTATTTATGTTATCAGAATGATTTGCCAAGGTGCATTGGGGTCAGTAATGAGGGAAAACCATAGAACAAACATCAATTTCTGGTGCAGTTTTCCAGCTTGGGTTCCCCAGGAAGCAATCACTGAGATGTTCTATTAAGGAGTGCTCTTGGGATTGATACCTATGACATGGAAGGGAAGAAGGTAGTATTAGGCAGTGGGGGAAGTTGAACAAGTGCCATTGAAAATCTCAGCTGACTTCTTGTAGGGCTCTAGATGAACAGTGATGGCTCTTCAGAATGGTTCTTCTTTGAACATTAGAGGCATCTTGCTAAAGTGAGGAACAGGTAAAGATGACCAATAAAATACAATTTAACATGGTTTTAGAAGTATGAAGCAAAAAATAAAGATATTAAAATTAGATGAATAAGAATTAAAAAGAAATAGTAACCTTTTGAAAATGTATATCTAGAAAACAAAATAATTATGGGAAAACTATTGCAAACAAAAGATGTAGTAAAAAAAGCAGGATATTAAGGTAATTCACAGAAATCAATATAGCTTTGTATGTGTAACAGATGATTTAATGAAAGAAAAGACTCAATTAAAATTACAACAAAGAAAATAGGATACATTGTTATAAATTTAAGAAATGTATAAAAGTTAAATAAGAAAAACTTTGAGATATCCTTGAAAGACCCAAAATTAGATTTGAATAAGTGGAAAAACTACTAATGTTCTTAGATAAGAAGACTTAGTATTATAAAGATATTAATTCTTCTAAGCTACTAAATAAATTTAACATAATCCCAATAAGAATAGTAAGAAACATTGCAATGATGCTACCTAAGTTTATTTAAAACTTTACATGGAAAAATAAGCAAGCAAACATAGGTAGAAAAACCTTGAAAAATAAGAGTATGGATGATGACTTGCCTGTCAAATGGTGTAATATGTATAAATCCTTCATGTGAATATAACATTGGTCTATGCATAGACAAATGCAGTATCATACAGAATTGACCCCAATACAAATGGAAATTTGGTATTTCATATCTGTCTGGAAAAGTTGGACTTTTTAATTAATGGTGTTGAGGCATTTCAAAAAAGATACAATTAAATCTGCACCTCACTTCATAGATCAAGATAAACTTCAAAATGGCTGGAGATCTAAATGTGAAAAACCAAAGGATACAACTCATGAAAGCAGCCATATATATATATTGGAGGTAGGGATACTTACCAACTGTCACTCAGAATCCACAAGCAATTTAAAATAATCAGGTTCAATTACATAAAAAAGAAAAATAGGGAACCATCCACAAAGTAAAAAACAATATATTTTCAATATATACAAAGGGCAATTATCAATAATATATAAACACCAACTAAAGTTAAGGGGGAAAGGCCAATAACCCAAAGGAAAAATAGGCAAAATATATGAACAAGTAATTCACAGAAAAAGTAATTTAAGTGGACTTTAAATATATGAAAATATCATTAATCTTACTCATAATAAGAGGAATACAAATTGAATTATATTGTCATTTCTCAAATGTCAGTTTTACAAATATCTAACAATTTAAAAATATAGAATTTTGGCAAGGCTATGGGGAAACAATCACTGTCCTATATTTTGTGGGGATGTAATATCATACAACCCCTGTGAAGGGGCACATGGTAATATCTAGAAAACTTATATATGCATTTATCTTTTTCTCAGCAACCTCACTTCTAGGAATCTAGTCTAAAAATAAAGCAGGAAAATATGAACTGACTTATGCTCAAAATTATTCACTGTGACATTTTTTGTAGTAGCAAAAGATTGAAATCAACCTCAATGTTCATCAGTTGGAGACTGGTCAGATAAGCTATGGTGCATTCATACAATCTAATATTGTGTAACTAGAGGAAAAAAATGAGGATATACTCATGTGGCTTGAGAACCAGGATATAATTTAAGAGAAAAGACCTAAGCAGATTTAATTGTATCTTTTTTGAAATGCCTCAACACCGTGTGATATGCTGCTTTTTATATAAGAAAGGGGATTAATTATACAAATGCAAATATAAATAGCAATATTTGAAAAAAGTACTAGAGAAGTAACTAAAAATAAATAAAAGTGATTACCCATAAAATAGAAAGAAGCCATAGAATGGGGAAAACAGTGACAGAAATGTGGCTTCTTTGAATGTAATCAGTTAAATAGTTTTGATGTTGAAGTCAAGTGAGTGTTTTACATATTCAAAATTTAAATAGAGTCCAAAAAAGAAGAAAGCAATTCCTAAAGACTGAAAAAATTAGAAACATCTGTTACTAACAGGGATACAAAAAAAGTATTTTCTCACACGTTTGT
Organism: Myotis yumanensis; assembly: GCF_028538775.1. NCBI lineage: Eukaryota > Metazoa > Chordata > Mammalia > Chiroptera > Vespertilionidae > Myotis > Myotis yumanensis. Next base: position 24,275,498 of record NW_027223759.1, on the reverse strand, counting down.
GGTGTGAATTGAAATATTTTTGAAAGAAACATGCCTGGAAATATTTATTAAAATAAAGTGTGTGTGTGTGTGTGTGTGTGTGTGTGTGTACACACGCACGCACATGCACCTGCTGACCTAACTATTCCACTCCTGGGAATTTATGCCAGAGAAGTGAAAACATCCAAGGATATACAGACATGACATTTATTGCAGTAAAAATCTGGAGGCAATGTTCTTGTTTTTATGAGAATGATTGACAATATTATTTTGTATCTACACTATGGAATATTATACAGTATTAAAAAGAATAAGTTAGAACTCTACAAGGAGACAGAGGAATTCATATAAGAACTTTTGAATGAGAATGAAAAAATAAAGATAAGGGTGAATAATATAATTTTATGTTTGTATAACAGCAACGAGGGAAAAAAACATAGCTATGTATATGAGTCTGTGTGTGTGTGATTATGTAATCATGAGGAAAATACATAGGATAGCATAAGAATGGGAATTATCTGCGTAATTAAGGCAAATGTTAGAAGGCTAGGCAAAACAATGAGGGTAACAAAACTACTTTAACATGTGTGAAGAGCGGCTACAGTGTTTGGACAGGTTCAAGCCTTGGACTAATGAGAGGGCATGGTCCTCTTATGGCAAAGCTATGTGCAAGTTCCCGCTTGGAGGGCAAAGCCCTCCAAGCACAATTATAGCCAAAGTCTATAGTTGTAAGCTTGTCCTTATGGCCCGAACCTGTGGTCCCAGGTGGCTAAGTGAGGTAGGCTGTGGGAGATGCAGCAAGTGCTGCCAAAACAAAGCTTGATAGAGTTCAGGTGCATGTAATTGAGTAGATTTGAAACCCGGGAGAACATTGTAAACATCTTGACCACACCCTTACTTTGCCTCATGGAATCTACACTAATAAAAGAGAAACATGGTAATTAGCGTATGACCGCTACCCTTCCCATTGGCTAATCAGCATATCCTTATGCAAATTAACTGTCAGCCAAGATGGCGGCCGGCAGCCAGGCAGCTGGAAGCGAACATGAGGCTTGCTTGCTCCAGTGACTGCAGACTCCAACGTTCCCCGCCTGACTTGCCGGCCTCTGAGCTGCAACTCTAAGAAACATTGTAACAAATATAGAAGCTAAACAAAACCCCAGAAACCAGCCTTCAGCCAGCCAGGATCTCAGAGCTGGAGTTATACATTGTTTCGATTATAGAACGCAAACAAACCAGATACCTGCTTTCAGCAGCGGAAGCCTCAGAGCTAGAGCCAGAGCTAAAGCTGGCCCAGAATAAAAAAAATAAAAAAGAAAAAAAGGAGCAGTTGGAAGCTTCAGTCAACTGCCAGCCTGAAAGCAGCCCTCAGCTCCTCACCCAGACTGGCCAGGCACCCCAGTGGGGACCCCCACCCTGAAGGGTGTGTGACCAGCTGCAAACAGCCATCATCCCCTCATCCAGGCTGGCCAGGCACCCCAGTGGGGACCCCCACCCTGATCCAGGACACCCTTCAGGGCAAACAAGCCAGCCCCCAGGCCTCTATCCTATATAGTAAAAGGGTAATATGCCTCCCAGCACCGGGATCAGCGGAGCCTTGAGGCCTCCTGGCACCGGATCAGCATGACAGGGGGCAGCTGATCGCCCTGTGGCTCTGTGTGTGACAGGGGGTGGGGCCACAACCTCCCTATCCGCCCTGCTCTGTTGGTGACAGGGGAAGGCACCCAAACCCCCTGATCGGCCCTGCTCTGTGTGTGACAGGGTGTGGCGCCCCAATTCCCCCTCCCGTCCACAGGCCCTGCTCTGTGTGTGACAGGGTAGAGCCATAACCTCCCCATCGGCCCTGCCCTGAGTGTGAGAGTGGCGGTGCCCCAACCCCCTGATCAGCCCTGCTCTGTGGGTGACAGGGGGTGGTGCCCTAACTCCCCTATCGGCCCTACTCTGTGAGTGACAGGGGGGAGCTCCTCAACCCCCTGATCGGCCCTGCTCTGTGCGTGACAGAGGGAGCTCCTCAATCCCCTGATTGGCCCTGCTCTGTACGTCACAGGGGGTGGCTCCGCAACCTCCCCATCGACGCTGCCTTGAGTGTGATAGGGGATGGTGCCCAACCCCCCAATCAGCCTTACTCTGAGTGTGACTGAAGGTGGCATCGCAACCTCCCAATCCGCCCTGCTCTGTGCATGACAGGGGGCGGCGCCCCAACTCTGCAATCAGCCCTGCTCTGATCCCGACCAGGGGCTGCACCTAGGGATTGGGCGTGCCCTCTGCCACCTGGGAGCAGGTCTAAGCCAGCAGGTCGTTATCTCCCGAAGGGTCCCAGACTGTGAGAGGGCACAGGCCGAGCTGAGGGACCCCCCCCCCCCCGCCCCGCGAGTGCACAAATTTTTGTGCACCGGGCCTCTAGTCTGACTATAAAATAAAGACTCAGCTTGCAGGCTGTGGCATTGTCTCTCCATTCAAGAGCAGTGTCCCACCTAGCCCCAGCTTTATTTTCTTGTCTGTCTTCTTTAATCTTTCACCGCCACTCACCCCCCTCAGGTTCACCCCTGGCCGTGCTGAGCACGGCACAAACATGGATAAAAACAAAATTTGTATTTGCACAGTTTGATTCCATTTTTCTTTTCTGTAAAATTCCATACATGTGACTATGTGGGAAAACACGTCAATGTTGAAAAAAAAAGACATACAGTTAATAATCTTAGAGATGATGTGCATAATTAATGTTGACCCAAACCTTTAAAGAGAAAGAAAAATTATGAGAGGAAAGAAAAAAGGAAAAAAGATCAGGACTGGAAGACAGTAGAGGAAAGAGAAATTGGGAAGAGTGTAGGAGGTAGGAAGCCTGGACAAATTATGCCCCAGAGGCCATGGGTGAGCTGGTCACAGAGCCTGGCCTGGAGCAACTATTGCTAACACTTCCAGCTAAGTTGTAGCTTCTTCAGCAAAGCCTTTCCTCTCGACTCAAGCAGAAATGGTGGCTTTCTTCTTAATGCCACCTGTGGTCTGGTGTGTACCTGAAAATATCTCATGGTATTGTAATTTGTTCCTTGCACTTTCTCTCCTTTGATATCTTTGTCATCTTTGTTATTAGCATTTTTGTAACCTTGACTTTTATGTCAATGTCCCACACATAGGAAGCATTGTACAAATATTTGTCAAAAGAATGGTTTAAGTTCAATGGATAAGGTTAGAACCTAGTCTTCTTTCTCTAAGGCTATCCTATCCTGCTGCCCTGAAAATAAGTTAATGGAGTGGTGATTCCATTCAAAGGTTCTAAAGCACTTATTTGCATTATCCCAAAAGAACAGGGGTGTTTTCATAGGAAGTAAACACTGGAAATATGCAGGAAGGAGAAAAAGTGAGACCGGCTTCTGTTACTGTTCTTTAGTCTGTGTGGCTGTGAATCTCGACATGTGAATTAACAAAGCAGTAGAACATCTAAACTTTTTGTTTTCCTATTTCACCAGCTAAGACTGGGAGGAGGACTAGAGTGTACTCCCTTTGGTTACGGCATTTGCAAGCTCAGAAATAGTGAATTTAGGGAATTGAGACAAAAGCAGTCTCCTCCACCTTAGCATTCCAAGGAGAGAACCATACTGTGAACCACCTCCACCTTAACCAAGGCCTGGGCTATAGAAAGCCAAAAGCTCCCTTTCTGCTTTCCACCGTTCCACTTTGCTTTTTATCCTTATCCTTAGTCTAAATCGTACTGCTGTGTTGCACATCCTCTTTCAGAGTAAGAGCCATACCTAGCTCTGTGCAAAAGCTTTGCCATCATCATCCTTTTATTATTCTCATTCTTTATTAAAGCCACAAGCTTTGGGGATTAAATTATGTGTGTGGTCTTAATTTATCCTAAAAATACCAAGTCTATACAACAGTTTTGAGTTATAGAAGCAGGGTGATAAAATGTGTGCATTTCCATATTAGGGATCTATATGAACAGATATCTCTAAGCAATAAAATCTTATAGTTTGGGACTTTCAAATAGTAGGTTCCCTATGTGAAGTTGAAAGTCTAAGAAAAAGGTTATGTTTTAATAATACAGTATTACTTACTTAATCATTTCAATCACTTTATCCAAATATCATTACCATGTTATGTATTTCTTTTCTTATGAGTGTGATTTTGAAACAGGAAGACAATTGCCAGTCTTAAAAATAAAGTACTGATGAAGGTAGCCCAACGTGAGAACTATCTTGGAATAAAACACATGGAGAAAAACTGAACCAATTATATATATACACTAGTAGATATAAATCTACATATATATATCTATATATAATTGATTTTTATGTTAGCTAGCTCACTATAGAGGTTTTATATACATAAATTATATAGTACATTATATATTATTATAAAATAATATATAAATATATGTAATACATATCTATATATAGTTATATTACATATTAGATATCTATATGTAGAATGACCTATATTTATCTATATGTATCTATCTACTTATTGAGAGAGAGAATGAGTAAGGATTGTTTCACACAATTATCAAGGCTGAAAGTCCCAAGATTTGTAGTCTGCAGGCTGGAGACCCAGAAGAGTAGATGGTGTAGTTCCAGTCTGTCCAAAGGCCTGAGAACTTTGAGAGCTGCTGGTGTATGTTACAGCTGAGGTCAGGAGGAGACTGATGTCCCATCTCAACTACTAAGGTAAACTTCTAATTTGGCACCAATTCCTATGATCAGATAGATCACTTGCTCTTATTTCTTCTAGTCAGGTCTTCAGTTGATTGAAATCACAGCAATCACATTAGGGACGGTATGCTTTGCTCAGTCTCCCAATTCGAAGGTCAATCTCCTTCCAAAACACCCTCACAGTCACACCCAGAATAATATTTGATCAAATTTCTCAACACCTTGTCAAGTGGCTCAATCAAGTAGACACATAAAATTAAGCATCATGTCATATGAACCAAAGCACAGTTTTTTGAAGAATATCCTTTGCAGGCATGGTTAGAGCACTAAAGGTATTTGACTTCCCTTCGATAGCTCTCATAGAAGGTATTAGAAATTGCAAACATAAGCTGACAAGCTATTCTTGTGGCCTGGGATTGCTGTGAGCAATCAATTGTGTATTATAGGTACAATTTATTTCATCTATTGTTTGGATTAGAGCTCAACATAAATCCTAATTTGGCAACATTTTGGTACAGCTCCAATTTCTATTATTAGATAGATCAATTGCTCATATTTAGAAATGTTTCATGTAACAATTTTCCAAAATAGTTTTTAATAAATTGTCTGACAGTTTTTTTTTCTCACCAGGGTAATTAATTTTATATTCTCACCCCATCATTAAGTATTTTAAATATGCAAATATTCTGGCATTTAGTACTGTCTGTCACAGCAGTGCCAAAAAAGACTGTAGAATCTTGTTTTCAGAGGTTTTTCTTCACAAGCTTCCTTAAGAGGGTAGAATTTGCATAAAATAAGCTTAAATTGATTACATATTTCTGATAAGATTTTCTATTTCACAAGACTCGAGTCAGGAGAAGGCATGTGTGTGTCACCACTTCCTGGTTGTCCTCCCTCTGGGAAAATGGCTCTCTGCCCCTCAGAGCCCAGAACAATGTGCTGGAATCAAGAAACTGTATGTCAATGTTCCTTCTAACACTGTGGTTATGCATTCCATGATTATTAAACTTGAATGTAGCTGGTGAGCATGCTTCATCCAAATACAGATAAGCAAAAAGAAAAAAACAGTAAGGAAAAGGCTTGTGTAACTAATTCTTCAAACCCTGAGCTTCATGGTAGTAGCACTAGGGGAACACATAGGAATCTGGAAAATGTTTATGTGGATTTTGGGGGGCAAATAACTATGGAAGTTATTAATTCAGCACCCAAGAGTTAGTTCAGAGTTCTAAAGCCCATAAAATTAAAGATATTTCTCCTGCCTGCTCAGAAAATCATAAACACTCCCTTCCTTCAACAATATTCAATCAACAAATATCTATTGAGCATACACAAGTCCTAGACACTTGGCTAGAGAGGCAAAAGACAAAACAACCACCTGTTTCTGCTCTTTGGAGCCTACAATATAACTACATTAATTAAATAATCACACAGTGAACGTAGGATTGCAAACTGAGACAGACTGGAAAAAGAAAGAGCCACAAACTGACCCAAGCCAATTTGACAGTTTGCAATGATAAAGTTATGTACGATAGATAAAGGCACCTCCAAAAATTAATGTTGCCCGGGTCTGCAGTTCTCCCCACTCACTTCCTGACAACCAGGTGTCAGTTACAATGACAGTAAGCCTCAGATGGAATTCTGTCACACCAATGATTATCAGTAAGCTAGCATCCAAACAGAAAAAAAATAAATAAATGCATTCACGCATCCTGGAAGCTTGATGAATTTCCAGCCTTTAGTCCTTAAATGTAAGCAGTACTTCTCAAATGCCAACGTTCATTGAGCCTGGGGTGGGACTGTAAAGTCTGCCTTCCCAACCAGCCCTCAGGTGTGGCTGATACTGCTGTCCCCACACTTTGAGCAGCAAGGTTTTTTTAAGATGCTCTATTAAAAGTTCACTTGACATTAAGGTGACAACATTCCAGCATATGATTCAGGTGTCAACAGCCTTTGTAAGCATCTGGATCCAGAGCCTATGGGGCACCCTTTGGAAGACTATGCTCCTGGACTTGCTCAGTTCTTTACCCTATTTCTTCAGAAGCAAGAGAGCTAGTATGATGTTCCTAGCCAATTCGAATTTTTAAAATACCGCTCATTAAATGAATGAAAAAGAAAGTGTAAATGCAATTTGCCAGTTTTCAAACCCTCTGGTGGATTAAAGATGAAGATAAGTGAAGCATTTGTGAAGCTGCCTCTGAAGAGATGTTTTTAAATTATAGCTTTAAATTCTCATTACTCCTCGAGTGTGTATTTGAGATTAAGGTCCTTCGACTACGAGTTAAACACCCTCAAGACGGAGATCAAGACACACAAACACACTGTTTATCCTAAAATATTTACAAGTAACTTATGGACAACAAAAATTATCTGTAACTGAGTCGTATGCATGACCAGGTTAAAGAACCATGGCCCACACTGAGAGTGGCTTCCCTGGGAAGACCTGAAATCTACAGAATGAGGAGGAGGTGCCTTGGAGGTGAGGGCCTCCCAGACAAAGGGAACAGCATGTGCAAAGCCTCCTGCTATAACAAGAGAGGTGGTGCCCTGTAGTGTACTGTCATCAGATGATTATATAGGTCAAGCAAGTCTCCCAGGGCGGACAAAGAACACAGCTCTCGGTTCTTCTTTCCCTTGAGGTTTAGAGTCTCAGCACTTGGTGGAGGCAATCACTGGGGAAGGCAGTCACAGTTCATCCTATGATTAAGCTGTAAAATTGACCTTCCTGGTAACTCAGTTTTGTCTTCTGCCTGACTGATTGTGCCCTCGTTAGCACCTAGACTAACAATCTATGCTCCTCTGGCTGCTAAGGATTCGCCTGAGGCTTCTGGGAGAGAAATTCAGTGTGTCAGCTAAGAAAACCAAGTACTGTTCAAGGAAAAGCATCTATTAGCAAGATAAAACTTTGCATTTGATTCAAGAGATGCTTTTGTATATCACTGAAACTCACAGGACTCAAGACTAAACTTGATGAAAAAAGTTTTTTTGATGTATCCTCAGAAAAGTACTGTTACTAGTAAATGGCAATAGCATAAACAATGAATTTATGATGTGAAAAAAAAATTTGTAGTATATAAAATGTATCCTTAAAGTGAGACTTTATTAGTATTTTTATATTATACATTGTCTAAATAGTGTAATTCAAGTTCATGTAAAATGTGATTACAGAGAATACACAAATGTTTGTCCTTTTTATATGATTTCCCTCAGAACTCATTGTCAGTATGGTATGCTCTTTAAAGTTTTTTTTCCCTTGGACTGAAATATTTCCATTTATCTCCTGACAGCTCTTTTCTCCTCCACCCGATCCTTCTAAAAATGAGTTTATGATACACTAGGAAAAGGGAGGGACTGGGAAAGGGACTCAGATCAGCTTCTGTGACAGAGTTCAAGGTCTTGAGTGTTTGAAAAACTAATGAGCATGTTTGGATATGAACACTCATCATCTTAAGAATTATATTTTAACCTCAAGAGGCAACATAACTAAACAAATATGTCTGCTTTATATGTAGATACACACACACACATAATTCTCATTTTGAACGTAATAAAGATAAATTTTCAGACTAAGGTGATTAGCGCTAAGTACAGGAAGCTCTTATATATGCATACTTATCTCCACTAGTCTAGATGGGGCTGTGAGTTATAAAATACTTTATAGTAGCTGCAGTTTAAAACTGCACTCACCTTTGACTGTATGAGGATTTATTGGTGTAAGTGATGAGCTCTTTGGTAATAAGGAGAAAGTTGTACTGGTTGAACTGCTAATCCCACTGCTTGGCTTTGAATTCCATTGAACCCAAGTTGTGTCTAGTGGGGATGAATGCACGTGTGTGTGCTTTTACTATCTGTTCCACCACCTCCTGGTTCTGCTTTGTTATCTCCATGGCCTCTACCAGGCTTCTTCAGAACCGGCACAGGCTAGAAATATAAACAGCTTCAAAAAATGCTTAGATAAACTCATAGATGGGCTGTGTAATTAATTATTAAGGGAGGCTGGCATGGTTTGTGTTACCTCCTTAGCCTTTTCATGGTTGAGATCGGAGGCAATAAATATACTCTCCTGCCAAATTGCTATCTGAGACCAAAAGGATAACTGCATGGACTGACCTAATGAATGTAATGGACATTTTATGACCTTTTAAATCACCTTCTATTTTTAAGAAAGGGAGCAAACACATACTATCTGGGATAGATTTGCTTCAGCAGTTTAGACTAAGTCTGCTTAAGAGGAATGGTTCATTATAACTGAGCAAGGCAGGATATACTCTCGAAGGCAGGGCTGCCAGCATTGCCAAGTTGAAAATGTGGCTTTAGTCAAAATGTAATTATGCAGTATTGAAATGATTTGACAGTTATGCAACTATTTTTATAGTCATAAACTTAAAAAGTAATTGTGAAGCTGTCTGATGAGTGCATAGGAGTTCAGTATCCCATTCTACTTGTATGTATATTAGACATTTTCCATAATAAAGCTTTTAAAGCAATCATTAATAATGCCATTATTGAATAAAGGGACTATAAAAGTGCGTGTTTGGCCTTACCAATTTGTAGCTAAATCTGATAGCATTTAGTCATGTCTAGCACTTGACCACTCAAGGGGCCATGGGCCAACATAGATTTGAAATATAGACATAGCATTTTTAGGACTATCATGGGTTCAGCAAGAGCAGGTGGCCCAGGCAGCCCAGAGTGGATTCTTCCAAGATCAAGGAAAACTTGAGAGGCAAGGGAAGTCGTCTGGCCACCGATGTGGGCACAGCCAAGTCTCTGCAAGAGGTCAGATGGGAGATTGGGAGCCTGGTTGGTATCAAAGAAGAAACAAGAGGGAAAGAACTGAAAATGACCAGAGATGTGAGGGGTTAGGTAGAAATAAGCAGAGACTGCAAGGCGATTCCAGGCTCTTAATCCCATATGGGAGCTCAGTATGAGGATCCTCATGGTGTGAGAAGCACTAAACCCTGCATGGAATCAAGACCTACCTGTTCAACCCTCCTGAGTCTTAAAGGAACATGTTCCCTTCAGAACCACAGATTTGGATAGACTTTAGTAATTCTCCCAGTCTGAACATCACCTAAGGATTTTATAGAGATGATGGAATCAGTAAGCAGAACACTTTTTAAAAAAGAAATGAAGTGAAATAATTTAGTTCTACTAAAATCTCAGCACAAATCCAAGGAGAGTTCCCATTTTTGGTTATTGTGCTTTCTCTAATTCCCAACTTTAGCCTGTTTCCCGGGTGTAAGAAATAGAGATTTATTTCAGATTTTGGCAGGTCTTACTGACAAGTACTGAAAATGCCTGCTTCTGATCAATTCCAGAGGCTGTTTAGAATTTCACTTTTATCATATATATGTCTTTCACTCAAGTATCCAGTCTATTTTCACCAAGTTTTTCTTGGTTCTAGGCAGAGCAATAAGGCCTGGGGATAAAATTCTGAATGACATATAATTCTTGCTCCCAAGTGCTTATAGATTTATTCTAATGTTGTCTTTCAGGCAGTTTCAACATTGTAAAAACAGGATGCCTCTGCTAGAAGGGTACTTCTGTGGTTTCCATGTCAGGGCTTGTCATTGCACATCCTTCGCTCTTACCATTACCTTCATTAGGTAACAAAGATGGGGAGGGGTGGTCAAGAACAAGAAATACCAAACATTGTGCTTTACCTGACTGCCCTTATCAAAGCTCTCTCTCTCTCTCTCTCTCTCTCTCTCTCTCTCTCTTCAGGTGGCTCAGTAAATTTATAGAACTTAATCTGGCTGAGATCAGAAATGATACAAACTCATCTCCATGGGGCAGCACAATGGTTTGCAGACTGTCTGGATCTTTCTATAACCAGATGTTTTCTGGTTATATGAACCTCACAATGGAGCTGCACGAAATTTCTGCATCCCATGGCTTACATTTCTCTGAGCCATTCCTTCTAGAGTGAGTTGTATCCTTCAAAATAAGAAACATGTTTGGTGAGCTGCAAATTGAGGTCAAGACAATTTTATCTAGAATACTGAATATATTCCTAGGGTGGTGTTTAGCCAGAATTTTCATTCCACGTTTACAGCCAATCTTTTCCAGCAGTAACAGCAGAAGCAAGTTGCTTGGTCTTCAGCAAATAGAGACACTATCGTCACATCATTAGATGTTAGAAGATTAGAACCATTTGTTGAGACAGTTTTCTCTTTTTTAAGGTAGTTTTATTGGCTTCCCTTTCAAGCAAGGACCAGAAATAGGAATGATATCGGCTCTAATTTGACAAAATCGCTCAAAAATGTCACTTTCTAGGTCAGTGACTTTTTTGTGCTTTTCCATTTTTTCTTTTTAGTAACCTCATTATCCTTCTCAGTTTAGCTTTCAATAAGATCCTGGATTTGGAGGAAAGGGCACTGAATTGATATGGGAAATAACAAACCGCTTTGTATTTTTTGGATCTTACCTTTCAAGAAATAATAAAGGCAAAGTGTTTTTATTTTACAATCACAGCAATTTATCACAGCTAGGGACCCTGGATTTCTTCTTGCTTTTGATAATCATCTCTTTGTATTCACCTGGTGTACTGGGCTATAGTAATAATACTAATAATTGTTGTAACCACTTACTTATTTTATTCTATAGGCTGGTAGCTGTATGAGGCACTTTTTATATATACCTTTTCTCAATCCTTGCAGCCAACCAAGATATTATTATTATCATGACTTTACACCCAGGAAACTGAGGCACAGAGAAGTTAAGAAAATTGCTCAAGGTCATAGCTTTATATTGTCTATGTGTCTAAGCTTCAAGACAATCAAAATTATTTGTAGTCTCTCTCTCTCTCTCTCTCTCTCTCTCTCTCTCTCTCTCTCTTCTCCCTCTCTCTCTCTCTCAAAATGTCCTTTTACCCAATGTAAATGATCAAATAAAAAAAGCAACAACAATGATAAAAAACACAGACAAGGCCATGAAATGTAGTCTTATCTTCCACAAAAGAATGAATATGACATAAGATGAAAAGGAAAAGCCCTCTTAGTGCTTTGAGGAGACTGAAAGAGGAGAGCAAAGCAAGGCTCAGCTGAAGATAGTCTGGTTCCCTTTCTGGGTTGAGATCTGGAAGGAGTGGAGAATAAGAAGGGAAAAGAAACCTAAGTCAATGATTTTTGTGTACTTTTCAGTGTTTACTTTTATATACACCACCCTCAGTGGGTTCTGGAGCAGTGCAGTAATGTGGTTTAGGAAGGCATCTCATTAGTCATTCATTTATTTATTCATTTGCTCATTCATTCATTCAGGTAATATTATCTGATTCAGGAAACAAAAAAGCATTGCTGTTGCAGTGCTAGGCATGTAGGTGGTGCTCAATAAATATTTGTGGAATTAATACATGGATGAAGGGATATGCTATAAAGAAACACCTTTAATTGTGGGACTCTTTTTGACATTACATCAATATTCAATTTTCTACATTTAGAACCTGCTGGAGTCTCTGCTGCAAATTCTATTTCGAAGGCTGCAATAGGTTGCCCAGGAAAACATTACCGCTGAAATTTTACAGAGATATCCACAGCTTGAAATCTGTTCTAAGTGACAGTGTTTGAAACCCCTAAATCAAGTTTTCTGGCTTTGAGTGACAAGGATGTCAAAAAGATGGAAATTAATCTTCCAAAATATGGATTTTGCTTGTTGAATTGAAAACTTTTATTTTCTTCCAGGTAGAGAAGCTCTTTCAATGTGATGAATTCATGATGTGGATTTAATCGCCTTAGTAATATTAATAGTAGTTAATTTTTAGAGGTTGTAACAAGCATTTGTTATATTTAATTGATGAGACTCTAAGTTGACTGTTATATATTGTCTTATATTAGATGTGTAGCCTGCCCTTTGTTCATCAATGCCTCTATTTATAGCATTCATTTGAACCACAGATACTTATTGAATACAAGGTATGATGTGCTGCAAAAAGAAAAAGGAAAAAAAAAAAGAATGAGAAAGCATGGCTTATTCCTTTAAAGAATTAATAAACTAATAGGAGAGAGAAACTATATCATTTTTGGCTCTTTCATAGGCCAAGTCAGTTGCTTTAAACATAAACAAGGAAATTATTATAAATTATGTGCCTCCTTCTGGCATGTACCATGCTGCTCTTCCACATTCTTCTCTCCAAGTTCATCCCTGCCGGGCAACACAATAGTAATTCTTTATCCCACTGTTTCTATTTGTCTTCAAACATGTGAAGGTAAACATAACTGAAGCTAAGGAAAATTGAGAAATCAGTGAACTTTGTGTAACCCAGGGGTCCCAGACATTTCCAGTTCTTCAGAAAGCAATGTTCCTTAATCCCCCCTCACCCCCCAAAAAACCTGTATTTTTAGAACAGTCTTAAATGTACAGAAAATAGATGCTAAGATTGTGTGGTATGTATAATTAATGAACCAATATAGATTAATTGTTAGCTAAAGTTCAGACTTTGATTTCCTGAGTTCTAGCACTTTTATCCAAATAAGGATAATCTGGAACTGAGAGAAAACAGAAAGGCACAACATGAAAAAAAATAGGTTGGCTACTGTGTGACCAAGATGCAAAGACCAAGACCTTTCCTGAGAACTACTATGGGATTATTTTTGTCCTTGGCTCCTACCGCTGCTTCCATTTTGAGATGTCCAGTTAACTCTCTTTAACCCTTAGCTTGAATTAATTGAAAGGCTTACAAATAAATCTTTAAGATGGTTTTTCTGAAATAGAGAAGTTTTTTGTCAAAGTTGAATTCAAGTATATCCCTCAAGAGAAATAAAAACATTATTTTTAAATGATTTTACTAACCTACCCCATATCTAGCCATCAAGTTAGAATATAGATACAGAGTACATTTACCTTCATTATTCCATGTTCCACTTTGATACCATTTCCCCACTGTGTACTGATTCGGAAATGCCCTCAGATATCCAGTTTGAATTTTTTAGGGTCCTGAAGCTCTCTTTCAACTTCAAGAACATGTGAAATGTGCCAAGACAGTGAAAATGGCTTTTATGGAACATGCCTTCCACACCAGGTATCAACCTTGCCTTGGCTGGCAAGTTTCTGTGGGCCCCATTAGAAGTCCTCCATCACCTAGAGATTGCTTCCTCTATCTATTGTGGTAAAACCCTGGAGAGAGATGGGAGGTGGCCACCAGAGGACACCAAAATTGGCACCTTGACTGGGCTTGCTACTGATTCAATTTGTCTTTCTGCTGCTAGACAGGTCCAAGGTAGAGTCATTGTTATGATGAGGCTACAGAAGGACAGACTACTCAATAACTGATTTCATACAGTAATTTCTTTATAAAGGAAACGTGCTTAACAGTGTCTAGTCTTGAAATTATAACCTAATAAAGACCATCGTAACAAAGTGCTTTATGAATTTAGGCATTTAAACTCATACGTTTTTATGAGTGATATCATTCCTCTCACTATGCAAAGATATAGTTCACCTATTCAGAAAGATGTTCCAGAGGAACATCACTTACAAGGTTTTGTCCACTCTGGGAACTAGAATCTTCTCTGAATCCATCAAAGAAGTTTTTCCTATTTAAGGTCCCTAATATGCTTCAATACATGGAAGTTTTCTTCTTTGGGAAAATGAAAATAGACAAGGGATTTATTGGGAATGACCTAAATCTACTGTATGGAAGGAGAAAACACTATACAGCAATGAGCAAAAGAAATCATTTTTAAAATTATAAAGGGTATAAAAGAAGTTCTGAAGTCAATTTCCAGTTTCTCTCTTCATTGAATGCGTAAGAATTTTGGGCAGCATATTCTGGTCTTGAACAAAACTCTCCCCTCCCAGTTTCCAAAGTTCTCCGTTTATGCCCAGGTGATGCAGTTTGGGATGAAATGATAACCTCTTATAATTAGACTTCTATTGTGATTTTCAGATTATTCTCTATCTCTGTCCACCTGATTTTAAAAAAATCTTGATAAAAAACATGATCATATGTCTTTGGTGAAGGCTCTGCTTTGGCTAATATGGTCTATAAAATATGGCTGTCCCTTTGCTGGGTTGCCTGGCTGCTGCGCTGCTCTGTCACTCTATTCTGAAGACTTCTGCTGTGTTGCCTGCCATTCTATGGTAATAGGAAGGTTATCATCTCTTTCCGGGCTGGGAAGGATGTCAGTTTTGATTGGGGTCTGTCTCATATATCAATGTCTGCCATTAGTCATTATCAGACACACCATTGTATCTCAGAAGCAGTAGCTCAAGGGACTTCCTGTTAAATCACTTCTTCCCCATCGACCTAGAGGCAACTTGGGAGCAGTCCTCACCAAGATGGTAGCAATTTTTCAGAGCCCCTTAGGGTGTAAACCTAAAAGGGTTGGAAGACCAAAAGTTAGCCACGGTAAGCTGACCATTCCAGCACTACCTTCTGTCCTGGCCCAAGATCACTGTTACAGAGGTGACTGACCTAAGAGAGGCAAGACGTACATCTTTGTCTTTGAAGCAAAACATAAAGGAGACTCACATTGTTGTGTGTGTTTTGTTTTGTTTTTTGCTACACCTACATCAAATATTTCTCCAGGCAGTTTTTTTAAATTTTATTATACATTAGAATCATCTGGCTAGTTTGCTAAAAAGGTGTTCCTGTATAACCCTTATAAATTTGAATTCAGTAAGTTTCGAGTGAAGCCCAGATGTCTAACTTTTCACTTGTTCTCCAGGAAATTCCAATACAAGTGGTCCTTTGATCAAACATGAGAATCATTGACTATTCTAAGAGAAGAAGTGGGCCTAATATAGTCAATAAATTTGAGAATTCTGAAAGATGAAAGGCCCAATCATAGAATTTAGTTCTTGGTATGTGAGTTTATTGGTATGGAGTGATGTTGATATCCAAGGGGTAGATTAAAAAATACAGAGCCCTAGCCATTTTGGCTCAGTGGATGGAGTGTCGACCTTTGGACCAAAGGGTCCTGGGTTCGATTCTGGTCAAGGGCATGTACCTTGGTTGCAAGCTCCTCCCTGGCCTGGGCCCTAGTTGAGGCTCATGCTGGAGGCAACCAGTTGAGGTGTTTCTCTCACATCAATATTTCTCTCTGTCTTTCCCTCTTTCTTCCACTCTCTCTAGAATCAATGGAAAAATATCCTCAGGTGAGGATTAAAACATACAGATTATTGGGCCCCATCCATACCCTCAGGAACCTACACTCATACAAGTATTCCTAGTGATTCCTGGGCAAGTTGAAGACCACAGAAGAAGAGATCTTGTATTCAGCCAATTTCACACTCATTTACCAAGAGTGCCCCGTGAAAGCAGGCTGATTAGTAAAGACCCATGGTATGGGAGCTTCTAGCAAAATTTGGTAGCAAGCAGCAATAGCTTAATTAAAATTCAAATCTCATCTCTGTTCTTAAAATTTAATTTCACCACAGCAAAGAAATACCCCTGACTAATGAAAGAAATGGATAGACTAAAGTAAACTTGATATTTAGCTTGTGTTGTACTTTATTTTTTTTCCTTCACTGTTTGATCAGGGTAAATAATGCCAGTGCAGTCACCTCAATGTTCGCTCTTTTGATAACAGCCCAGAACCAAACATGTAGTTTTCTTTTTCACTTCGATATCTTAATGGAATGAATGTGGTATTATTTATCAACTGTAAGCTTGATGGAATACATCATATAAATCATCTGAAATTTTATTTGCCACCTTCCTGCCTGTTCTAAAATGCATGCAGGCTTAATTAATCTAATTAGTCAATGCACAGATCAGGAGCACATTTATAGCTTCTCTGTCATCATAAATAAAGTAGTTTTGTTTTCATAGGCTAAATTATTCATTTTAAGGATGGATACTAGGAAGAATCCGGGAGAGCTGACCTCTATTACAGTAAAACAGAATAACGATGACAGGGTTTTCTTTCTATTCTGTGTGCCCTCCATTAACCTTCTATTAAAATACTCCTTTGCAGGGGAGTCTAAGGGGGAGGAGGCGGCTCACGGCAGAAATGTCATGCCCTCCCACCTGGAGAGGCATACCTGCCATTTGCTAAGAATGAGCCTAGCCATTTTAAACCTCACGATTGAAAGACACATGGATTTTTAAGTACACGCATGTGCACTGCAGAGCTGAGGACCACAGATGCTGTAAATTCAGGAGCCCACGCTGCTGGCTGAGGTCAAATCCAAAAGGAGAACAGGGTCAGAGTCGCAGGTGAGAAATGAGGCTAAGCGCAGTGAACAGGCTGGATGTTGCGAATCAGCAATTGTGTCCTTTCACAGCCATGGCTCCCTGGTGCAGCCTCGCTGGCTGGCTGTGTGGTCCTCACTCCAGGAGGGACACTCACCTGACAGCAATGTGAATGGAAGCTTGCAACATGGCAGCCTGAAAGGACAGTATCTCCCACTATTTCTATGCTGTGTCCCCTTAGGCAATCTACCTAACCTCTCTGTGTGCTATTTCTGCTCAGTACAGTGTGGACACTTCACAGGTTTATGTGAGATAATTCGAGCACTTAGCACATGACCTGTTCCTCATATATTTGTGGGGCTCATAGCAAGAGTATGAGTGGAGGCCGCCATCCACAGCTCACGCTTGTTCTCCTACAGCCTCCCCTTTCACACCCCACCACCCAGGAGGAGGAAACCAGGGAGGAGGCCCATGCGGGACTTGGAAGTGGATTTAGTTCATTCAGGCAGAGACTTCCTGGGTTCTGTTATTCAGAGGAGAGCGAGAAAGCAGGAGCATGGTAGGGTAGAGTTGGGCAATTGGTGCAGGCTATCCCCCTCGTCCCTTGAACTGGCTCATTTATTTATTTTTTAAAGAATTGTCTTAAAACAATAGAACTGCAAATCACAAAGAATGAACTTTAATATATGCAAACTAAAAGAAATACCACCAACAATCAGAGTGGTGTGCAGACTATGACATATGAACCATATTGCGTTACATATATATGCCATAACTTCAAAGAAGAACATTAGGGTAAAGGAGTTGGCCTAAATTACTCTGGAAAACAGTGATTTGACCTTGGATGGTAAGAATAAGCATTGGTTTTCAGCTGGCAGTTTCTTGTGGTAGTATAGATTAATAATCCTGCAAACACTTTGCATGTAGCCTAAGGTTGAACACATAAGTAAATGAGTGATGGGTGGTGGGAGCCAGATTTCTCACTGTTGGGAAGGGAGGTTACAGATAAGCAAGAAGGGAAGGTCAGAAAAGAACATGTGCCTCTGGGTGAGAGTCTGGAACACTAACATGAACATGTAACAGATGGATAGATACAGAAAAAATTCATATATATGTATTTATGTATCTTGGTATACTAGTATATACATATACCAAGATGCATACATACATACAGCACATACAATGAGCACATATAGCACCCAGATATAAATTTCATAATTCTATAATTCTATTTTCCAACAACTGGAACTAAAATCCTCAGAAAAAAATGGCTGATTCTGGGGCTGAGCCAGGGAAAATATCCCAAACCAGGTTTTTACTTTAAGAACAGGAATAAGCTTGCTTGAGAGTTTGAGATTCAGTCCAATATTGTAAATGGGGGACAGGGCTAAAACCCTTTCAACTTACTGTCTGCCAGCATTCACTGCAGCTGCCACACCTAAATGGTCTGGCAATTTCACGTCTAATAAGAGAAGCCTTCTTACCTACAGTACAGAGAAAATACATCTGAATTCTAGAGAGTTCCTTGAGTTTTTTAAATAGTGGCACTGTCCCATGAAATCTGTCAACATATTCCAGCAAGCTGGTAGCTGTTTATGTTTTTCATAGCTAATCCCCAAACTGATAATAGAAACAACGAACTTTGCAAAAAAACATGTTTAATTGTATCTCGACCTTTGTAAGGTTAAATTATGTCACATGCCTACTGAATTTGGTACTCAGAACACTGATGACATCTTACCTCTTGGCAGACAACATCTAGTTTTCAGACAAGGCTGTTTCTGGAAATCCAATCTTGAAATTAAGAATTAAGCCAACTCCAGTGAATTTTCTAGACTTCTCCCTCCCAGCCATGAGGTAGCTCTGTCTTTGCAAGGTCCACGGGTCCCTGCACCTCTTCTGATACACAGAACATGGACAGCAAATTAGAATATTTCAAGCAGTAATTAATCTGGGACTTGGATATTTCATTCCAATTGGCATCTTTCATTTGACTCCCAGTCAACACAATGACATATTTACATTTTGTATTGAGGAAAGAGTAAACTCTTGGGGGGGTGCAGCTAAGAAACAACTTCCTTCCATCCCAGGATGCATACTTAAAACAGAACTGTCTGCCGAATTAAGGTTGAGGCAGCAACAAACTGTTTAATTGGCACGTTGGAGTCACAGGAGCCACTTATTATAAATAGCTTTGGAGATAACAGTTCTCTGGTTACGTTCCAAGGATTCCGGCTGTATTCAAACATTTCCCTGGTAAAGTAACACTAATAATTTTGTATGCTACATTTATTTTAAGTTTAACCTGCTTCTTCCTCTCAATTATTTATAAGGACCCTCACCACATCCTGAAATAAGCTTTCCCCTCATCCCTACTGCTGCTATTGTCTTTTTTACTTCATCCTCTGAATTTTCCCAGGTCATAATAATCACAGTGGGGATGCTCTTGTTGTCCTTGTTTGTGCAGCCATCCCAATGGTGAGGCCAGGGAGAAGGTTAAATTAAAAAGTAGATTTGTAGCAGCTTGGCAGTCAGCCACTTGCCCCAGTGGCACGATGCAGGAGATGGAGGCTCCGAGTCCTGTCGAGGCAGCTTGATGCAGCGTGAGTTAGGAAAGCAATGCTCCTCTTGTCTCTGTCAGTGTCTGTCATGGTTTTGCCTCTGGCTGCTCTGTCCCTTCCAGCTGATTCTAGCAAACAATTGAGATATCAAACAGGAATCATTGTTTTTTTGTGTGTGTGTTTTTTTTTTCTTGACTGCTTTGCTAGAATGATTGGTGGAACGTCCAGACTTTAGGGTAAGGATGCATATTCTTTCTCTCACTTGATTCTTTATTCATTCATTTCATTAGATGCGATTATTTTTCATTTACCCACTACAGAAGAAAGCCACTGGGTCTCTAATGGATCATTTTGGGTTTCAGTCAGGGCTCCACCATATTCTAATTGTGTTGCTTTGGACAAGTGACATAACCTTGAGGATTCTCAGTTTTCTACTCTGTAAAATGAAGATTCTATTTCCTATAAGATTGTAAAGATTAAATAAAGGATTTACTTCCAGTGACTAATACAATGCCAAGCCTTTGTGCCAAGTGCCAAGAACAAAAAAAAAGTATTTATTGTTATATTTTAGAGTGGGAAGAGTGGAATGTGAAAATATCTCAGGCATATCTTTCCCTATTGTTTATGGAATTAAAATAGAGAAGAAGCAAAAAATGCAAAATCCAATGAGGCACAATTGTTTTTATCCCTTGAGAGATAAAATAAAACATGGTGATGTGAAAATTATTTATTTTGTCCATGTAGGTAAAACAACAAAAAAATCTGACTGGTTTGCCAATGAGAGGCCAGAGTGATTATGCTAATGTTCCAACAATAAAAGGAATTCTTTAGCTTGTTAACATATTAGTTTTCTTATTTTGTAATCTGAACATCTGTGCTCATGTACTAATTAGGTAGTTTTGGAATATTAGACAAATCCCTGGCCCCCTCTATGGACCACCATTTCCTCATCACAAAATGTCAAAATTGAGAGTTTATCTCTTAGGTCTTCTCCAGTGATAACCCTAGAGTTTTAGGATTTCAATTTTCCATGTCAATGGAAGCTGTAAACACTAACAACTCAACACCAAACTTGGCATACAAATACTTCCTTCCATACTTGTGTGTTGCCCTCTTCAGGCCAAAGTCTGAATTACCACTGTGATGACATTGATCTTGAAATAAGTTAAGATAAAATGCAATCAAAGTTTTGGAATAAACAGTCTGATACTGGCTAAAACTACAAGCTATAGCAAAAATGAGATTTTGCAACACACTTTGATTCTGCGTGCATTGTAAATTTAGTTAAAATGCACACAGTTAACATATTTGAAGTTTCATTTTCCTCTTTTATGTAATCAGTACTTAGAATTACGAGGAATATTTTTTGTGTGTCAAGTAAACAATGACAAGAAGTGGGACCAAGTTGCAAATGGTCAATTTTTTTTTCAAATTTTAAAAGCCTTTTTATTTCCTTCACCATTATTGTTTTACAATACAAATATCACCTTGTGAATACACACACAAAAAAACAACCCTACCGAAGATAATTCTGCTGCACGTAAAATACAGAATGGATATATATAATTCTTCATCCTTAAAAAACTATTTTGTTCTCCACATTGGCAAGTATAGAATAGAATACTTCCCCAAACATCCTTTTTTTAGGAGCAAAACTTAGAATTACATGCAGTTTCTGCACAAATATATTTTAAAGAAAGAGATCTCTTTTTTGTTGTTCACCAACAAAATTGTCATGAGAGTATGGATAACTAGTTTATAGCTTTCAAGTTTTAGTTAAGTGATCATTTTCAAAACTGGCTTTTTAAAAAAGAAGTATTCATGGCTGTTTTCACTGTAGAGTTAAAATTGAACCATCAAATAGGTAAAATAGTGTAAGTGGGCCATGTCGTTGCTGCAGGCTCACAATATGAGAGACGGCTCTGACTTTCTGATTACCCGTCCCCCTCCCCCCCCCCAGTATGTAATTCAGAGCAACTGAAAAGCCATAAGCAGTCTTCTGATTTAATTTAGCTATAAATGCAAAATTTAGTAGTGTATACATACATTTATATTTTCATGGAATACTTTAAACTGTCTACTCAAAATGTTGGAAAATTGCAATTAAGAATAAACATTTTTCCTTCTATCTTTCCTCTTTTCCTTTCTCCTGCTTTCCATCTCTTCTTTTATTCTCTCTTCTATACTCCTTCTCACCCTCCCTCCTTTCCTATTTTCTTCTGTACAGTAGAAAATAATTTCACTATACTTATCTACCTGGCTAGGAGAATAGACTTCACTGCTGACTGATTATGTCAACTTAGGTAAGTTGATTCATCTCACCCAGCCTTATTTTCTTCATGGATTAAATGGTGCAATCAATAAAAATATCTGCCATGAGGTTTCTGTATGAGTAAGATGAGATAAAATACATGCACGGGTTTTATAAACCATATTATGCTTGCATGTATTAATATCATCCTACCTAGGTCTGTGGAGACAGGCATGGCCCTACCTGTGCCCTTCCCTCCATCATCCATCCTATAAATCTCCTCTTTACTCTACCCACCTGATCTTAAAACATACATCAATCTTGGAAAACTATAGAAACCTGCCCACTTTCTTTTTTGTGGAATAATTTTATGTAATAAGTATGTTACACAGCAAAAGAAATGTTTCAGAATATGTTTTAGGAACCATGTAAGAATGCAGGGTCAAAGGTGCTGATGTTACCATACAAAATCATCCTGTTGGTTTCCTGGTGGAAAAGGGAAGGTGACGTTTATTAGTTCTGCTGAGTGAATTGCATCCTTGGTACCAATGCTTCAAATAATCTCTAGAGGACCAGTATGTACAGAATTGTTAGTCTGTTTACCAGCACACTGTTTTCATTGATAGTTAATAGACCAAATTACTCCTAACTGATGGACCAATAATTTTAGTCACCACATTCTTGAGTGGAGGAGGAATAGATGTCAGAGTTTCTCTCTACCCCTTAGAGACTACAGTTGACATTTTTTTTTTTTTGCATCTTCCCCCACCCTATTGCTGACCTTAAAATACACAAGTTTAGTTCTTTATGGTCCAAGGCAATGCTTCTCAAACTTTAATGTCTGTATACATGAATCATCAAGGATTCTTATCCAAATTAAACTTCTGATTCAGTAGGTTTGGGATAGAGCCCAAGATTCTGTATCTCTCACTAACTCTTAGGTAGGTGGTGCCCATGCTTCTGACCTGCAGGTTACACCTTGAGTAGGAGGACCTAAGGAGAATGAGGAACAAGGACGATGTAGCCCTAAAGCAATTTGTTTCTGGTTCATTTAGTAACTGAGCTAGAACATGGGGAATATAAGAGGATGTATGATATTTTCCAAATATGATGTCTGGGGAAGAGAAGACTGAACCGGTGCCCTCCAGAGCCCCACTGGGAGGTGGGAGTTTTCCAGTATACCTGCTTCTGAGGATGCGTGCTCCCCACCTTCTTCTGCCATGTTTCTAGCTGAATGCCCAAAGACACCAAGTAACAAATCAAAGGATTTTGTGTTTTCTTAAAATCACCATCTTCCAGTTTTTCTTTCCAGCCATCCAGAAGAGAGTGAAATATATTGATTTTTCCTTCTAGCTACAAATTGAACCAAACATTCCTTAGACACAAAGGGGAAAGCTTTCTTTAGCTCCTTTAGGGCCATAGCTCTGCTCTATATTTACTAGGTATTATGTCAAGCAAGAGCTCTTTGCAGAGGAAGGCATCCATGAAGATCCACTGAGAAAAGGCAAAGCACTGAGTTAGGTGATTTATGGGCAACTCAATCTCACTGTCCTCCTCCTTTCTGATACTTCCCTACTCTCCGAAGTGACACCTCACCTCAACAAATGAGCTCAGAGGTGCATCTGAGTGTGTGTATGAGGGGCAGAGGTGTGATTTGATGGTTTATTTTTCTTTGTGGATGTTGTTTGGGAAGTGGGGAGAAAGGGTGTTCAGGGAAGCTGTGAGGGAGAGTAGACATCGGAGGTCTCCTGCCCAAGGTTTATGGCAGCTGCTCCACACAGGGAGGCAGAGTCAGGGGCTGTATTTCATATTTTCAATTTTTACACTTTTGAGGGAACACAGCAGAGAAGGCTTGTCCTTTCCTGTTAACTGAGGAATGAGGTTTCTTGTTCCCTTTGTATGTAATTTCCATTCTTTCCCAACTCAACACATGAAACATGGATTTTGAAACAAACCAAAATGTGGATCTTTGACTTTCTAGCATAAGATCTTGGGCAGGTTACTTACCTTCTCTGAGCCTAGTTTTCTCATCTCAATATAAGGGGGTAAAAATATATCCTGTTGTATAATTTAATGTAAGTTACATTAAATGAGGCCAGTATGTGCATTGCACATATAGATTCTTAATGGGGTTTACTATCATTGTAAGTAAGTTATTTTAAAAATTAGAACAGGTATCTAGGACTAAGGTTTCTCTAGACCAGTGGTTGGCAAACTCATTAGTCAACCGAGCCAAATATCAACAGTACAATGATTGAAATTTCTTTTGAGAGCCAAATTTTTTAAACTTAAACTATATAGGTAGGTACATTGTTATTAACTTAATTAGGGTACTCCTAAGGCTTGGGAAGAGCCACACTCAAGGGGCCAAAGAGCCGCATGTGGCTTGTGAGCCACAGTTTGCCAACCATGGCTCCAGTCCACTTGAGAACTTGCTTGCTTGCGCGCGCATGTGCGTGCGGGTGTGTGACTGCTGAGCTGTTTATTTCTGGGACAAATAGGGCTCAGTAGAAATATGTCTGTGCCATTCCCATGAACCTCTGTCTATTTAATCTGTGTTCAGAATTAATCCAGAACCTGGACTAGCTTTTGCCTCTTGTTCCACATTCTACCTACAGAAACAACACAGCACAGCCCACACCTTCATGCCAGACCCCCATTATCAAGGATAGATCTCCTTCATTCCTAAATCATTTTTGTTCAGATTAAACCTCTCCAACCATTGGTCATGCATTATAGGAGCCATTTCTTTGAAATAGGTTTTGTTTTTAAAATATGGTGTCTGACCTTTAAACAGTCCTCTCAATATATAGAAAGATGAGATCAGAATAAAGTGGGTAGCAAATTCCTACTTCTGTGGCCTCAGATCAGTTTTACTTTATCTGAGGGCTATCCTGTAATGTTGGGAAATATCAGCCTAGCCATCACGTAACACTTAGAGATGGGAAGTTTTTCATTGAACTCAATCAAAGATGAGCTCCATGGGATCTGTGAGCTGTGGCTTTGTGCGCACGTGCACTCTAGGGGAGAAACAGAGCTTTAACTGAATTCTCAACTATTTCCTGGTCCCCTAAGATATTTTTTTATTTTAAAATTTTCATTTATTAATGAGAGAGAGAAAGAGAGAGAGAGAGAGAGATTTGTTGTTGCATTTATTTATACATTCATTGGTTAATTCTTGTATGTGGCCTCACTGGGGATTGAACCTGCAACTTTGGCATATAAGGACAATGCTCTAAACAAATGAACTACCCAGCCATGATCAAAATATTCCTTTAAAAGGGAAAGTGTAAAAAAAAGCTTTAAACATGTTGGTTGACTGGAAGCACACACATATATGCAAATTTTGTCATTTTTTAAGGAAGAGTCAAGGACTTTTGATGAAGGTAAGCTCATTGAAATTCTGTGTGTTATAAAAAGTATACCATTAAAAGCATTAAACTGCATACATGAGTTGCAGTTCAGTTTGTTCAAATTAAGGGAACATTTTAAAACACTGGAGAAGTAATATGAATAAAGAACATAGGTTTTTATAACTTTTAACAAACATTTACAGTTGTCATGCTCACACTTAAATCAATTAGTATTTATTAAATGACTTGTCTTTGTCAAGTCTTTCCAAAGTATTCAACTTAGTTGAAACAATAATTCTAATCATATTTCTTCAATTTAAGTAACATTGAATTAAATAATGTAATTAAAATTATTGCAGTCTATAAAAGGAGACTCAATAATTAACACCCCTCTTTTCTTTTCTTTTTAAAATATATATTTTATTGATTTTTTACAGAGAGGAAGGGAGAAGGATAGAGATTTAGAAACATCGATGAGAGAGAAACATCGATCAGCTGCCTCCTGCACACCCCCTACTGGGGATGTGCCCGCAACCAAGGTACATGCCCTTGACCAGAATCGAACTGGGGACCCTTGAGTCCACAGGCCGACGCTCTATCCACTGAGCCAAACCGGTCAGGGCAACACCCCTCTTTTCTAACCAGTTTCTGAACAAGTGGAAAATAAAAAAGAGCCAATATTTAGGTCAGAATATCACTTTTATAATGACAGAAGCCAAGGTTGAAGGACTGGATTTTAAATGTATTAACCAAATTAATAGTACAAGTAGGAGTTAAGCTGAGAGTTAACCACCCAGTCCCAAGAAGCACTGAACTTAGGGTGGTCCTCCTCAACTGGAACTGAGGTCTTGGGTGAGCAGAACTCAGGACACTAATCCAATAGAGAAAAGCAAAGCTGAGCCAACCAGCTCATTACCCCTGCCCCTGTACCATTTGTAAATTACTCTACCTCCCTAGGGGAGAATGAATGAAGAAGAGGGGGGAGGTTTGGAGAGTGCTTGGGGAAAATCCCTCATTATGGATTCAAGGAGTGAGAAAAAAAAAGAAGGAATTCCCCTGTAACAGTAACACCTGTGCAACTGGCTTCATAGGTTCAACAGTGCACCTATCTGTTAAGGGTAAGCACAGGACTAACTCATGAGACAGAAGTGCATGGCTCCTCTGGCTAAAGCCCCCTGGCTAGGTGTGCTTTGTCGGCATGTTTTTCAGAAGCAGTGATAAGTGTTGGTTAATTCTTCTGTTTTGTAGAAGCCAGTTAAGAAAGTTATAGTATCTATTGAGCCCAGGCCTGCCCCATCCTGTCTAGAACTTAAGTGTTTAATCTTTTACATTTCATCTCATTTATTTAAAGATGTGATTTTAGGAACTCACTCAATTCTGATGAACATTAGCAAACAACTTTCCTGCAGGCAAAACCGAAAACTTACTTTTCTAAAAACTCTAGAACTTTCAGGATGCTTTATTACAAAGCAAATATATTTTATAGTTATTAAAGTGTTTTGAAAGTAGTACAAGGTATTCATATAAAGTTCACACCCATCAAGCTCTACAGTCAGGTGATGATAATTATATTTTGTCAGGATCAAAAACTAAGGAAATATATTGACCCAGTATATTTGACAAAACTTTATCTCAAATAAACTTAATGAAAAATAGATATTTACTTAAAATATTTTCCCTATATGGAACAGCTAGAAGGTTTTAAATATGGCCTGGGTATGCAATAGCATAAAAAATGATCTAATTGTCTGTGAAATTAATAGGAAGGTAAGTAATTTTTTAAATGAAGCTCTTATTTTAAACCTTTCAACCTTTAAGATAGAAAACATGCATATGAATCACAAAATTTTTATTGCTTGTGTTCTGATTCTTTCCTTAGATAAGTCAATAAGGAGTATTTTCTGAATGCTCTTCCTTTCTAAGACAGAGGAAAATCATTCATGATAGTCTTTAAAACATGAGGATTGATTTTTTTTATTATGTAAAATTAAGTCTTCCCATCAAGACACCCTATTCTTCTTCATTGCTCCCCCTGGGGCATCCTAGCCTATAGCCAGACTAAATTACTTGCAGTCCTCCATGTTGTTAGGCCATTCCTTCTTCCTCCCTGCCTTTGTCTATATACTTTCCTCATATTGTTCAAAATCTTTTGGTTATCATTAACATTGCAATACCATATATGGCATTGCAATGTTAATGATAAACAAAAGATTATATATATATATATATATATATATATATATATATATATATATATCCACTCATTACAGCAATGCTTATCTCTGCAAAAGAATGAAAGTGAAGCAGATACCCATCTCAGGGACCTGGATAAATTATTATATATTATATTATACATACTATGCCAACCATACAATGGAATATTATACAACTGGGAGAACAAAAAAAGAACAAAGACTGCACTGTGTCCAAATACAGATCTCCAGGTCTATGTTATGTGAAAAAGCAAGATGTACAACAATGCAGGGATCAGGCCGAAACCGGCTCTTCGACATCCCCTGAGGGGTCCTGGATTGCGAGAGCGTGGTTCCTGGTAACGCACCCTGAAATTGGGCTCCCTCCTCTCTGGGTCTGGGGTGTGGGTGACGCAGATTTGGGGTCAATAGAGCCACAGCAGCAACCTAATCCACGGGCGATTCCACAAGGAATCAGCCTCCCTCCTCTACTGGTTGGAGCACCAGCCTCCTGGTGGTCATTGCACTTCATGGCTACCAGGCGAACAGTCAAATGGTTGGATGGTCGGTTGCTTAGGCTTTTATATATATTGATATAGTGTATATACTATATATAATGTATACATAGTTATATATAATATACATACCTTCCTGTTTAAATTGGTTAAAGTTAACCATGTTAAATTTAGCCTATTATTACAACCTATTGGAACTTTTTTGCAACATAATTCTGCCACTATTTCCAAATGAAAGATCAAATTATATCTATATATAATGTATATAGATATTACACAAATACCTGTAATATATACTCATATAGTGGACATAAGAGTTTAGAGAGAGAAGACTTACACTTTTTACCTTAGATGCACTCATCTTCCCTTCTCTTTCCTTCCTTTTCCTTCTAATGGGTTTCCCTTTCTCAGTAATGGGTTTCAAACAGAATAGGTCAACCCAATAATGGAAAAACACATGGAGGGATATGAAAGCCCTTCCTTTAAGCAAGTATCCCTTCTTTGTGTGACTTTTCCTGGTACTCCCACCAGGTCAAATGTTCCCTCTGCTGTTCCTGCAGAATCAACCACTGCCCAATCTTCTCAGCACTTCTCATTCACCAGCTTCATAACTTGGGCAGGTTCCTTTGTACAACAACTATGTCAGAAATACTGTGCTGGGCACTGGAGATATTGACCCCAGATGAAGTAGACACACTCTGTCTCTAGTCTCACAAAGCTTAGAATTTCATCCATCCTCTGAATGCAGACCTTCCTGTTTAAATTGATTAAAGTTAACCATGTTAAATTTAGCCTATTAGTACAACCTATTGGAACTTTTTTGCAACTTAATTCTGCCACTATTTCCAAATGAAAGATCAAATCATATTTAAAAATTAGTATTCCAAGAGACATGATAAGTTTAAGTCTCTATTGTTATCTGCAATTGATGAGTATGTTCTCCAGTTCTTGTGGGAGTCCAGGGTAAAAATTATTGCACAAACAAAGCTCAACTTAGAGTCAATTCATAGTTTCCTAAGTAACTCTGATTAAGATTTGCACACACACCCTATACATCCCAAGTAGATTATAATCTCTTTAAGGGGGAATATGACAGTATATTGTATTTTTGTACGTATCTTCCCCAACTTAAAGAATATAATTCCTCGATAAATATTGGACTGATTAATAGACTGGAGGATAGAGTTAGTAAAACATGTTTCACATTTTGGAAAGTGCATCTGGGAATAGAGGAGAAGAGACTGCTAGGAATCTTGAGCACATAGGAAGCTCCAGTAAAGATCACTTTAACTCCCCACTTTAATCTGGAGCATGAACAACAGTGTCAATGGTTAACAATATTTCTGATTAC
This sequence comes from Myotis yumanensis, assembly GCF_028538775.1. Lineage (NCBI taxonomy): Eukaryota > Metazoa > Chordata > Mammalia > Chiroptera > Vespertilionidae > Myotis > Myotis yumanensis. The sequence goes on along the minus strand of NW_027223759.1, from coordinate 24,246,511 downwards.
ACCATATTCACCTCTTTTTAGTTTAAACAATATACTTGAAACTGTTGTAATGTACCTTGTGAATCATACAAGGATGTCTCAAGAAGTCAAATTAAAGAGTCAACAGGGACACATTATCTGGAGCCCTCGGGTCTTGGGACCACTGAGTCAACGAAAACATGTTATCTGGAGCCCTCGGGTCTTGGGACCACTGAGTCAACCAGAACGCATTATCTGTGGCCACTGAGGCAATTTAGGATAATCGTGCTGTCCTGTTTCCCAGGTACAGAAGAATGTGCTTCGATAACCAGTAAGATCACAATCAATGGGATAGCATATATAAGTTCAGAAAATCAAAGTAACTTTCTATTATTAAACAAAGCAAATAAGTACAGAAGCCAAATAGCAGGGTTAAAGTTAAACTATAGTTTCTACCTGAGATGATTGCTACCATACTTCAAAACTAATGAAACCCATATTTGCCTTTTGAGATTGCCTTTTTCAGTACTTACTATCCTTCCTATATTGAGATAATTACATAAGATAGTCACAGCTAATTAACAGTGTTCCATAAAGATTAAGTGGAAAAAAGAATACATCGGTGACTTTAAAATCAGCTCCTTTTCTCAGCTGGTTGATTTCTGGAGAGATTTGCAGTGTCTCCTTGAGTCACAGAATTTCTTCTCCTCCCCTGAGCTGCCTACAGCTTGCATTGACTTGATGTTTCTAACTATATTGTTTTATTATAAAGCTTTTTGCCACTGAGTAAAAACAGCGACAGAACAAAACACCAGGCTGGCTTTGTTCCTCCCACAGGCCCTCTTTATCGCCGTGGTTACCCAGCCATGTTGGGGGAAGATGAGAGGAGAACATGGGGTCATCATTTTTTGGTGGCTGGGCCTAAGGTTCACAAAACAAAGGCAGGTTGTAAAGGATCCAGAGGGCTGAGTGAGTCTTCCTGCACCATGCCTGCTAATCCCCCAGCAGGGCTCAGCCATACAAAGGAATTGTTCTCCTGGAATTCAACTTGCAAATTTTGCAACCAGGGTAGGGTTGTTATTTAAGCTTCCTGTCACTGGAAGTTAATAGTTTACCACTCTTTGCAAGCTGCACTGACAGAGATGGGGAGAGAGCAGCTAATTAATAACATGGCACAATCCAAAGAGAGAATGAGCCTGTGCGCCCACACAGCACTGAGAAAATGCATATTTTTTTTAGCTCTTTTACTGATGTCAAAAACCAAGGAAGTTTATTCACTTATTCAGTAAGTGTTACATTATCATCAGATAATATTTCTCAAAAGGTTTCAGAAACTTCTCAAACACACACACACACACACACACACAACACACACACACACGATACAGTGTTTAACCCTTTGTGAGAGTTGGCAATTCTAGTTTTACCCACATAACTTGGTTCAAATGAGGTACCTGATTATATAAACAAACCTGACAATATATCGTTTATTTTTCCTCAGGAAAAAAAAGTGGTTAGGGATATGAGCTATCTAGTTAGTATCATTCTTTCCCCCACTCTCTCTGTTTTTCATTTGAATATGTAGATAAAAACCACTCGGAGATATTGAGCTTTTATTCAAAAGTAAGGAAGAAACAATAAGAGGTGGCCGCTATAGTAGAAAAAAACATGGTCTTGGAACTTAGCATTGTACCAAGCCCAGAGCAGGTGTTACCGGATAAATGGGTTCTCCTGTTGTGTCATGGTCCCTCTGCAGGCAGATTAGAGGGCAGTGGCTGCCCCCGAGGTCTTTGTTAAGCTTCCTTATATTTCCTTGGGTTTGGGAAAGAACAGGCTTTTTTTAAACTATCCAGTCTCTTTCCTGGATTTTCCTGAGTTTATGCTTCTGCCCTCCACCTATCCAATCTCTTTCCTGGATTTATCAGGATTTCCTGCCCTTCCCCTATCCAATCTTTTCCCCAGATTTTACCAGGATTGTGCCCCACCCTCCTTTAATGGTCACCATCTTGGCTTCTACTGTGCATGCACTTAGTTAAAGGAATTCCCTCTCCGTTTTCTCCCTCGCCATCATTAGTTGGGCAGACTCCCCAGAGTGACTGAAAAGTCATCCTTCCTGCCTAGTCTGATGTTTTGCTCTGTTTGGTGGAATGATGTTGGTTACTCCCCAGGGAAGCTGTAGAGCTATTTTTCCTACTTAATCAGGCTTAATCCGATATCTGGTTCCATTCACTCCCACCTCTCTTGTTAATATCTAACTAACTGCCTACTCTAACACAAAGCTGAATTAATTCTTGTTGAATGAAAACTAAAACAAATCAGATGGACCTTGACATAAATCCTGATTCTGACCCTCACTGCCTGTGTGATTGCTCACATTACTTAGCATATCTGAGCCTCACTGTTCTCATCTTAAAAAAGAGGATGTTGCCCCCTGCCACGGAACTGTGGTGAAGGTTAAATATGATAAGATAATGTATGGGAGGTGCCAGTCCTTACACAAGACCTGGTCCACTTAGTAAGTGGCTGTTCTTATTTTGTTATCCTGTTCTTGCTTTGCTATGTGAGCTTCTCTGTGAGCTGCATGAAGGCAAGACCCTGTCTACTTTATTCATCTCTGTACCCAGAGGTGCCCAGAGAGATGCCCAATCAATGCTCTTCCGGACAATATTTCCATCCTCTTGCCTTCTTTTACTCTAAGGAGTCTGAGCTGTGCCTCTGCTTTAGGTTGATTGCCATAAGTTATTTTATGAGCCTAGTTGCTCAGTGATTCACTGCTCTGGGAAGTAGTTTAGGTACCCACAGCAAAGTGACATTCTACATTATGAGAGCTGCAGCTCAGGAATTCTCTACTCTGTGCCATGTGCTAGAAGCGTCTTTCCTGCTACCTCTAATATGCACAGTCAAGTTTGAAGATTATGGGTCTATGTCAGGCCTCACACATTTTGCTTAACTGTGCAACTCTGCCACTTGTCTTCTGGTAAACATTTGTGTTTTAGGCACTGTGCAAGGCCAGGGACATAGAGATGAGCAAAACACAGCCTCTGCCATAGAGGATTTTAGAATCTTCTGTAGAAAAAACAAGTAAACTGATGCCATCACACAAGGTTTCCAGTTCTGGAGACAAAAAAACAAGCACACTGGTCAGCTTGATTCCAGAAGTTTTAGACACAGGTAGACTGTGATTAACTAACTACAGGACACCTTAATCTATTTATATTCTGCTCAGTCTACTGACACCTCTGTTATCTACCTTCTGGCTACCCTAAATGGGGGTCACCCAATTAGTAGCATCTGTATCCCTGGAAGCTTGGTCGAAATGCAGAGTCTCAGGCCCCCTACTGTCCTGTTAAATTGGAACTGGCACATAAGTGTTTGTTATGCCTTGATCTCCATTAAGTTAAGTGAAGTGATAAAGGCACAGAGGTTGACACAATAGGTAGGCATATAACATTGGTTTCCTTATTTTCTACAGGATGCATTTCAAGTGAGTGATAACTTAGCACTATTAAAGTCATATAATAGCCTACAAGGCACTAGTAAGAGAAGTGGCTGTCAGTAAGCAATGCTTTGGAGCCACTCTTTGCAGAGACATCCATACTTACGCTGCTCAGAAGGAAAACTATTTTGAGATGGAATTCTGACCCGTTCTCATACTAAAGAGAATAAATTCCTCAGCTTTGCTCATGGACACCAGAGAGAAAAGCAGCACCAATAGGTGAAAAGCACAAGAGTGAGGACAAATAAAGAACATCACCACTGCATCCACTACAGAAATGGACAGAGCTTTCGGCAGCCATGGCCAGCTGGACACAAATATCAGAAAACAACCACAATCCTAAAAGAGGCTACCAGCAAACAAGCCAGTGGGTTAAAGTCCAGATGGTTCCCCACATGGCCAACCAACACAGGAAAATATAGTCAAGTTCAATATTTATTAGGAAAATACCAAGTAGAGTAACAATGAGGTATCACTTTACCCAAGACCAGCAAGAATTAGAAAGAGCATAACACCTACTTCTGGGAGTGGATGAGGAGAGAGGTATATTCATATACTTTGTTAATATGAAGAGCCCTGTAGAAAGCAATCTGGCAAAATGTATTTAAATAAAAATGTATACTTAAAAGTACACGTGCGTGTGCACACACATACCATATATAATATATAATATATAATATATAATATATAATATATAATATAAAATATATAATAACAACAACACAGACAATCCTAAACCAGATGTCTTCATTCCTCTCCAGCATACCCACTCTCTACCCTATCCACTTCTAATCTGCACCCTGGGAGGCCAGCCTTTATGGACCAGACCAATGGGCTTTCTGAAACCAATTACTTCCTGTCAGGTTCAGCCAATTGGAAGAAGTTGCAGGAGAAGGAGGTCAGAACTGGCTGAGTGTCTTAATATCACACCTTCTCTTAAGACAGCCCTTTGTATATGGCTGTCCTATTTCTGGCAATTGCCTCCTCTCCCCCTTTCATTAGTTTTAGAAATGTTAATAGCCCTGGATTATAGCTTTAATCCTATTTTCTGATATCCTGTCTGCACATTTATAAATAATCTCATTATTAGATTATTCTTGAATTATCTTAATTGGAAGTTACCATCTGTTTCCTTCTGAGACTCTGTCTAATACAACTTTTATTTCTGCATATTTATATATGTATATTCATGTTTGTATACAATTACATAAATATGGAAAATATAGGAAGATCTATATTATGTGGTTAAAATGAGATACAGAAGTTGGGATGAAGGGAATAATGTAGTGAGAACAATGGTGAGTAGTACGGGGGGAGAAGAAAACTGACAAAAAGAAAGAGAACAAAAAAAATCTGTATTAAATGAACCAAAAACAAAAAACATACAAAAATGCATCATATCACATTTAGCATTTTATACATATGTATGTATGTATATAAAATTTAATTAAAAATCCAATGGGCAATATAGCAAAATGGACTAAGCAACACAGATTTCCTGGCTCATAGGGTTATGAGGGAAGGCAAATGAGATGTTGAACATCTGGTCTATAATGCAGACTGAAATACTCCTAATAAGAAGGAGAATGTCCCAGAGGTAGATGAGGTTCTTAAACACATTGATGCACTTATAGAGAATAAGAATTATTTTAGTGATTGAATATGTTCAAAGGTAATAAATAGAAACGCATATCAAAAATCTTAGAACCTTCCTTAGCTGTAGGAAAGTGAGAAGAAACAAAATCATAATTGAGAAATTGGTTCAGTCTTATGTTGGAAGAGGTTTGTATTTGTAGGACAGAACAAAGAAACGCATACACAACATTGCTCAAGCAGGACTGTACTTGATTCAGTGATAAAAGGAAGATGTGATGAGATGGGACACCCAGGATTTGAGAGAATGGTTGGTTTGGCATAAGACCAATTTTATTAGCCAAGAATGACAAGACTTATTGAACAGAGGTGTCAGAGCTGTGAGAAGTGTATAAGCAGAAGTCCAGAACAGAAAGGGCAGCCAAGCTAATGAAGGCAGTGGCTCATAATCCAGAAAAATGTTTGTGCCCTTTAGTTTCTGTCCCTGGAATCAGACTCTGGGAAAATCAGAAACACTTCTCCAATAAAACAAAGTAATCACTTCACAATGACCAGGGAAGAGTCTAACATGTTAGGAGACCATTTTGCAAGCCATTATAATTTTTGCCAAAGGTTTTTAGTGAACAGAGGGTCAACAATGAATCTGAGTTAATTAGAAAATTAAATGAGAGGATTGAATTTTAGAAGGACACTAGCCTATTCCAGGGGAGGCCTTGGGTGGAGATCCAGCTGTGCACTTTCCAACAAACATGCTACCTACTCCAGGTGAATGAGCATGCCCAGACTAGAGAAAGTGGGTGAGACTGTCATCCATCACTTTAGTCTTCCTTTAACAGAAGAATCGCCTTATTATTGTTTACCTTTACTGCCAATTGATTTGGTGTTGGGACCCAGCCAGAGAAACAGATCAGCAAGTAACCAACTGCTAATAGTATGATACACCCTTTCTTTCTTCCCCTAAAAAGTCTTATTTCCAAACAAATTAGTCCCTGGATGTCAAAATTTTTGCAAATGGAAGACATTTATAATGCACCAACAAGTATTTATTGATCATCTCATATTCTAGAACTGGAAAGCTAGAAGGGAGCATGGAGATGATTTGCCTCAACCTTTATATTATAGACTAGAGGCCTGGTGCACAAAATTCGTGCACTGGCGGGGGGGGGGGGGGTTGTCCCTCAGTCCAGCCTGCACCCTCTCCAATCTGGGACCCCTTGGGGGATGTCCAACTGATCAGGCCTAAACTGGCAGTCAACATCCCTTTCACAATCCAGGACTGCTGGCTCCCAACTGCTCGCCTGCCTGCCTGCCTGATTGCCCCTAACTGCTTCTGCCTGCAAGCCTGATCACCCCCTAACCACTCCCCTGCCAGCCTGATCGATGCCTAACTGCTCCCCTGCCAGCCTGATCACCCCCAACTGCCCTCCCCTGTCAGTGCAGTCACTCCCAACTGCCCTCCCCTCCAGGCCTGGTCATCCCCAACTGCCCTCCCCTGCCGGCCATCTTGAGGCTGTGGGTGCCGCCATCTTTGAGGGCGTGGCAGTCAATTAGCATTTTCCCTCCTTATTGGCTGTGGGTGCCACCATATTTGAGGGCAGGGCAGTCAATTAGAATATTCCCTCTTTATTAGATAGGATGACATGGCTGAGGGTCTAAAGAGAATAAAATATTTGCCCGATATATCTTAGTAAGTTTTATAAGCAACATACTTTCAAAATGGACCCTAATTAATAAGCATAAAGGAATCTGTTCAATATTAAGAAGGGAGGGTTAATATAAATATAATAGCAGTTACCAGTTTAAAACATTTATTAATTACAGAAATCTGCACAGCCTCTTCCAAACACCACACACACACACACACACACACACACACACACACACACACGGCATTTATCATCCTAAAAACTCATGGACGCATATCCATCCTGTATTTGTAACAAGGGAAATGGCCTTGTTTCTCAAACTAAAAAGTCAATAGGAACATGTATGAGCACATGATTAAGACAGAAAGGTGTTGTTCCACTAATTCTCTCTTCACTTTCTATAATCTTAATTCATAGCCTCACCTGCCAGTTCATGGTGCCAACTGATGTCACAAGTGCAGAAACCCATCCCAGAGATTCCCTGCCACAGGAAGTCCAGCCAGGAGTCATTTTCCTGTTCCCTTCTTCCTTGCTAACAGACCTGTCAATAGTTTGGACTGACCACCCAAAGAGTGACCAGTTGGAGCAACAGCCTTTCAGTTCAGAAGAAACTATAAAGCCAATTCAAACAAAGAAATAGACAGGAGTGCCTAGAGTCAGGAAACATGGGCCCATTCATTCTTTGACATTCCGTATTAGCTTGACTCTGGTGGTGAGACATAGAACCACTAGTGACAGTCAGCAAAGGCATGAAAATATACGTATTTGAGGAGATACTGCAGGTCAGCCAAGGGCACAACAAGCTGGAGGCTGATCTTTGCTGATGTAATAGTATTCCAGTTTAAACTAGTTAATTATGTTAAAGTTAATATAAATCTTATTGTTTAGGTGAGAGTGGTTGGGATTGCTAATTATGCTTTTGTCAAACCGATTAGAAGACAGCATGGGCTATTGTAATGGATCTAATCAAATATTAAGATCTGGACCTTGTCCATTAGCCATTGGATGGGGTTCATTCAGGTAAGACCACAGACAGAAAACAATGTTAATAAATTCTCTCATGCAAAAGCCATTCCTTGGAGGCATCTTCTCCTGGATTCTCCATTCACTCTTTTTATTCTGTCACCTTCATTTATTGGCTTGTTGTTACCTGGTCCCATCTTCTTGTAAGCCACTGAGTGTTCAAACAGGTAGGCTGTATATATTTGGGCATGAGTAAGTTACATAACCTCTCTGTTCTTTATATTTCTCCTCTTTAAAAGGAGGAAAAATAGTCTGGCATCATGGCTCAGTGGTTGAGTGTTGACCTATGAACCAGGAGGTACATGCCTGGGTTGTGGGTTCAATCCCTCAGTGTGGGGCATGCAGGAGGCAGCCGATCGGTGATTCTCTCTCATCATTGATGTTTCTATCTCTCTCTCCCTCTCTGAAATCAACAAAAAATACATACTATTTTCCTCTTATTTTTAAAAGTATCTCACAGGATTTTGGCAAGGAGTAAGTTAACTAATGTGTGGTGATTAACACCCGGCACACAGTAAACACCATTTCACCATTTACTAATATTATTAATTAGAAGGAATATAAAAAGCCTGGAATATTCCATGCCCCTCATTTGCCTGTGCTTGTTCTGTGGTCATTTATTGATTTAACTATTGTTCCCAAGTTCATTTCTCTCTCTCTCTCTTTCTCTCTCTCTCACACACACACACACACACACACACACACACACACACGGTCATGAGTTTTTGTTGTGCATTGTGTTATATATTAATTATGCCCACATTTCAGTTATATTAGTTTCAGAGGCCTCACAAAAGAGATCTCTATTGAAATTGCCTATATGCCAGGTATTTGGAAGGTGCTGAGCATGTAAAGAACAATAAGGCATAAACTTGCCTGCAAGGAGCTGATAATTAGTGAGTAGATATGCTGACAAAGAATTGCCAGCATTGTGATGAGCACTGCAATAGAGAACAAAGTTGCTCTGGGGCCCCAGAAGAGGGCAAAGCTCACAGGGAGAGAGGTGTGGAGGGAAGTCCTGGGATAAATTCCTAAAGTATGAACAGGAGTTTAGTAAGGAAATAAGGCAGAAAAAGGCTTTTTTTTGTGTAGGTGTAGGGACTGGCATATACAAAGGAAAAAAAGGTATAAAAGGTCATAGCCTATTTAGAACACTGTAAATCAGCAATTATGGCTGATACAATAAATCATATAATTTATTGAATTATGAGTAGAGAAGATGCTCAGAAGTTAAGAAATGGCAGAGAAAGTATGAGAAGATGAGGTTGAAGAGGGGTCCTCTTGCTATATCAACAGAGGCCTTATGTATCACTAATGTACCTTGGTCATGATCTACATATTAGATGATGAAAATCCACAGAAGAGTTTTAAAGAGGAGCGCAGTCATATTTACATCTGGGGGAAAAAAAATCCCACTGGCTGCAGAATAGAAGACGGACTGGGAAAGAATGAGCAGGGTGGGTGAAGGAGGAACCATTGCTGTAGGCTGCTTGTGGTTCTCTAAGCAGTGACTTCCTTGCTTCTCTCTTTTCTTTCCCTCTCTGTGGACCAAGGAACAAAAAGTGCAAAACCAGATACTTTTCCCACCTGGCCTAGTGGATGGGCAGGTGACCAAACTGGCCAGAGCACTCCTGCTTCCGCTCTTAAATGGCCTTTGAAGCTGCAGCCCCTGTGCAGGCAGGCCAGGATTAAACCCTGCGTAGAGGAGCCTAGTCCAGCCAGGCGATGAACACAATCTAGGTGGGAGATTAGGAAATCCCTGGACTGAAATCTGGTGAAAACTGGTGAGGGAAGTTACAGATGAATTAGGTGAATATTTAGCTCTTCTCAGGAGACTTAGTGCAGCCACCTGGGTCTCCTCTGTGGGACACAGGCTCAGTGTCCTCAATGGCTGTCAGGAAAGTGAGGACTGTGAAGTCCAAGTTTTCAGCTCCTGAGCTCATGTCTTGCCTGTATCTCTGCATAATGAAAAGTGCCCTCCAGTGAGATGGTAGCTCCAATTTGCTGCAAATGACAAAACGGTTTCCTTATCAGGTAAGTGTTATCCAACCTTGAGCATTTTTCAAATGAACTACAGAGAGGATGAAATAAACAAAACCCATACTTTTAATGCTTTTGTGTCTAATTTAAGACAATCCCTATATGTCTGCCGGTGAAATTGCAATGTTTGTAATGCGTTTTTAATGTTTAAGAGATCCTGGCATGGTTGACCTTATAATTAGCCATGTGATTCTAGTTTAAACGACTAATTAAGTGGTTGACTTCAGACTAAAAAGCTTTAAAGTTGCAAGTTGCAAGAGAGGTTGGATAAGTTTGTAAACAGTATTGAAAGATTTAAGAGAACTTTGGGGTCACGATATTTAAGAGTTTAATTTATTAGGTTTATAAGAACTGCCTAGGTCCTTGGGAAAGCTTTGCTTGTTAGTCAAGCATTTGAAGTACTTAAAACGAAAGTCGTCTATGTTACATTTATAAATGCGATTTAGACTCTTTAAGAGACCTTAATTGCCAAAATTGTAAAGTACCTCTTAAAATATTATTAGATTTATAGATAGAATAATAAGATTTGTAGTTTGAACTTAAAAGCTTAAGGAAAAAAAAACTTCATTACTTGGTCTATTGAATATTTATCTTAGAAACCAAGTAGCTGAAAACAGTCTTATATGCACAAAGGCTGGCCTCGAGGACCCCAAAATCTTCTGCTGACGTCTTCCTGGGATTTGTTGGACCTGAGGCAGGAGGCTCCTTTTCCTCTCCTGGGCGGAGAAGCTGGTGGCCACGGTGTGAAGTCACCTTCCTGCCCCGAGAGAGGACGGATGACAGGCAGAGCGTGTTCTTAGGGGGTTTTGTTCCAAGGTCAGTGGGTCAAGGGCTGACTCTGCTCCCACCTTTGTGATGGGAGGTTTTGGGGAACCACAGCATTGCCCTTATTTGCTTGGGCTGGTTGGAGTTGTGTCTAAAGCATTTCCAACTAAAGAGTCCAAACTACTGCCGAGGACATGAAGGGGAGGACCCATGTAAATGCCCCTCAGGGGGAGAATTAAGCTGTTTCATTTGAAAACAAACAAAAACCTACAACAATGGGAACACTATTTGGGTTTCTTCCTGAATCAGTGCTTCCTGAATAGCTATTCTTTGATCTCAAAGAACGCTTGTTGCCTCTCACTTTGGCCTTTTATTTTTAGGCTAGGGTAGCTCTGATGAAGACTTTGCAACTCTGTTCGAGCCTAACGGAGTAAAGTTCAAGATGGTGCCCCCATCCTGACTTCAGCAGTCTGGAGACTGTGCTACTATTAATTGAAATTAGCAACTCAGAGGAGTAGATTTAGAGATAAAAAGTGGGGTTTGCCGTAGCCGGTTTGGCTCAGTGGATAGAGCGTCGGCCTGCGGACTGAAAGGTCCCAGGTTCGATTCCGGTCAAGGTCATGTACCTTGGTTGCGGGCACATCCCCAGTGGAAGGTGTGCAGGAGGCGGCTGATCGATGTTTCTCTCTCATTGATGTTTCTAACTCTCTATCTCCCTCCCTTCCTCTCTGTAATAAATCAATACAATATATATATTTTTTAAAAAAGTGGGGTTTGATACTCTGCAACATTCTGTTGGTAGTGCCCTTTAGGTAGTGGGGTACATAGTTCTAAAATTCAGGAAGCGGATTGGGATTGGAGTAGCAGCTTTTAGAATGATTGCTGTTGAGGCAATGATTGAAGCCTGGTCTCTCACTTTCCCACGTAACCTACTTGGTTGTTCGGCATTTTGTTAAGCACCAGGCAAGGCTCTGTATCTGTTCTATGAATGTGTTTGGCTCAAGTAACAGAAAACCCATCATAGAATGGTCCAAATAGATAGGGATTTTTTAAAACGTTAAATATATATATCATATATATTTATTGCAATATAATTGAAATATTGTATTATTTTTAGGTGTACATCATAATGACTTGATATATGTCTACATTGCAAAATGATTACCACAAGTTTAGTTAATATTTATTACCACACATAATTATGGATATTTTTTTCTTTTAATTAAAAAAAGTCTTTTCATCATTACCTAATAAAGTACCTGAAAGGAGGCCGCTGCTGGCATTGGTTTCGTGGCATGAGGATGCCAGAGCTGGAGTCTGCCATTGTCTTGTCATTCCCCTTATGGTCCCTGGATGGTCACTGCATCTCCAGCAACAGAATCTACATTCAAGGGGATGCTAAAGGCAGATACGGGTTATGCTGGTTCCTTTTATTCAGAAAGAAAAATCTTCCAGATCTTGTTTGGCCCATGAAACTTCTGCTCATGTTTCATTGCCTAGCACGGTGTCCCATGGCTGTCTCCAGCTGCAAGGAAAGCTCAGAAAAGGCAGCAAATAAAAAGGGAATTTGGAATAATTGTGGAGTCAGCCTATGTTTTATGATCCCTCCATTAGGAAGTTACAGTGTCATGACTATTATTCCCTAACCTAGGAATGCGGAGCCCAGGCCTGGCCCATGGGCCATGGTCCATGCTTTGATTAGGGTGATGGCTTAACAATCTGCTGGCCCTCCTGTGATTTATTTTCTGGAAACTTTCTCTATATTCTGGAACTCAATGAGTCATTTTCTAAAGTCTGTATTGCCCTGGCCAGTTTTGCTCAATGGATAGAGTGTTGGCCTGTGAAATGAAGTGTCCCGGGTTAGATTCAGGTCAAGAGTATGTATCTTGGTTGCAGGCTTGATCCCTGGCTCTGATCAACCAATTGAGTTGTCTCTCTCACTCTGATGTTTCACCTCTGTCTCTCCCCCTCCCTTCCACTCTCTCTAAAATATCCTTTGGTTATGATTAACAACAACAACAAAAAAAACCTATTAAAATCTGTATTAACAAAAATGATATTGGGAAGAACTCTGACCTGATAGAGAACCCATGTACTAAATGGCAGAGGACCTGTTACTTTTGACTAGGATCTGCAAGCCCTGGGTGTAAAGTTGTCTGGAGGATTATTTCAGGACATTTGTTAGCAGGTCATATACCAGGATGTGGAAGGCTTGTCTGGACAAGGTGACGCTCTAGGCTGGAACACTGACCACACAATTTTGAATTTTCCAGAAAGCTTCAGGCCCTGTCTTTTGCTACTTGGACCAGCGAGGTAGCAAAATGGCAATATTGCAGCAATTCAGTGTCTAATCATAGTACAAAGGGAGTAAAGAAAAACCTCACAAGAAAAGAAACTGTTCTGTGGTTTCTTCAATGTTCATTGTTGCTATTTTTAACATAACAGGTCAATGCAGGACACTAGGCTGTAAAAGTTAAATCTACATTTACTTTTTTGAGGAACACATAAAATAAGAGCCCCTGCCAGAGAGCTGTGTTTGTGTTCAAACCTCTCCACTGTTTTGAAAGCTTTGGGGAGGGTGCTGGAGATGGGGCTTACTTGAGAGCTGTGCTCTTAGAATGATACTTGCCACCCAGTTCTGGACTAGAAAGTAATGCTAGTTATATTACCTACTGAACATCTGATACTATAAAAAAACTGCCATCACTAAATGTTAACTTTACAACTTATTTCTTGACTTCCTATTCAATTTTGTTCTTAATGCATAATCAATACTTGCCACGTATTTCCAGTAGGAAGCTTAGATATATATTCAGTTTTAAATCTATCATCCTTTAAGTGCCAATGAATGTTCTCCAAATTTGCATCCTGTATCAGACATTTTGAAGCTCAATGCTTTCCCACTAATTTGTATTATATGTTTGGAAAAGCTGTGTTTTAATTCTGATTGATGTTCAACTGGCAAAGGATCTAATGCACCAAGTAAAGATACCTTCAGCCTCCAACCTCTGTGCCATGTCATTAATATTTCATAGGATCTGAACATCTAGGAGCTTATTAACCTATATAATGAGATGGAGAGTTTTATTCACTAAAATTCCAGGACCTGTTCACTATGGGATTAATAGCTGTCACAAGACTTACCTGAAGGCTCTGTGTGAAGCAGGGGGTCATGAGTTAGGGGTGAAGTCCATGAGAGGAAGGACTGGATGGGAGAGAGGGAGGGTCAATGGGTGTGGTGGTATCAGGGGAAAAAGAGCAAGTCAGACAGACACTCAGAGAGAAACACACACATACAGAAACACACACACAAAGAGACTGTGTGTGGGAGATGCTATTGTGGAGTCTTTCAGCAGAAGGTTGTGTCTTTAGGAATTTTAGGATGTGTCTCTGTGTAATGTGTTATTTAAACTCATATACAACTCTTTCAAGAAAACCAAATATAACAATTTAGATAGTTTTCAAGACTTCTGAAGTCCGATGTGTATTGTTCTGGGGGATGCATCATTGAACAGGAACTGGCCTCGAGACTGCCAAGGTATAGTTAGATTTCATTTATGATTTATGTCTCTTCCCTCATGACTACCCCTTCCTATCTGTTCTCCAGTTGCTGGGAAAATTTATTTAAAGGGGCATCCTCAAAATGAATTATGATTTTTCCTACATAGCTTGTCCATGGTGGAAAGGGTATCTTGAACTTGGAATCAGACGTCCTAGTTTCCAATTCCAGCTGGGCCATTTACTAAGTCCTCGCTTGAGTTTTCTTATCTATAAATGAGACTACAGCACAAGGTTGTGAGAATTACATGAAATAATGTTTGTAAACATTTCTTTCACTGTATCTGGCACATAACAAGCTTAATGGATTTCACATCTGGCTCAGTAGAGAATACCTACATTGTACCATCAGATTATTTTTATTCTGGTCTGCCCATATGGGGTAGACATGAAGAGTCATTTCTAGTACTAATATGATTTTCTAGTCAAGAGCCATCTCTGGAGTAAACAATTTTTAAAAATCAAAATTAGTATCAATAGACCCATTATCCCCCCCCCCCTTTTGAAACATGCAAAACTACTTAAGCATTGCTGAACTGTGCACCAAGAGGAAAGTTGGAGGGAGTGAGCGAAATCCCCATGCTTTCTGCTCCATGTATATCTCCAACAGACCCATTATGGAATAATTTAGTTTTTTTTTCAGTCAATTGGGCCAAAGGAAACATTTGTCCCCTGAGCCCCTGGAGCTCTGATGGCATGATGCTCAGTGCACATTATCTACCCAGCTGTTGATATGAATGAAAGGGGCTCACTTGATCCACAGAGCAGGGCACATATGTTGCCTCTCAGAGCTAAGAGTCCTTGTGAGAACACTGATTTCTGAGGAGAGCCCTCACCTCATTGCCCATGTGCACTTCAGCTCAGCATTACTATGTTGCCTGAGGGATGTCAGGGATGGCATCACTGTGCATCTCTGCAATGTATGCCCAAATGGCACCCCAAGGGCTATGTCTTGGTCTCCATCCAAAACAATGACATTTCACTGTTAATTAAAGCTGCATAACACACAAGGCTTTCCACCGGGGACAGAAAGAAGCAACTAAAGTTTTTTTCCAATATCATTTCTTAAATTGATGGTGATTCCAGAAATAACCTTGGACACTCAAAAGAAAACTATTGGGTAGGAATGGTGTATGGAAAGATGGAAAGGTAGCTGGAAAGAACATTTTTCTTCTAATCCCTACTTTGTCAACTCCTGTACAGATCTGAACAGGGCCTTGTCTTTATTGACTGAGCCAGAGGACCCAGGACCCCAGTTGCCCCACTTGTATCAGGAAACTGTGACCACGTCGGATTCAGGTAAAACTCAAGTCTCCCAATTATTACCCATGTGCTTTTTCTTTTACCCATTAAACAGGAATAAGTGAGTCCTTATAGGGACAAGAACAAAATGTTAAACAAAGAAAAAAAACATTTTAGTCCTAAGCATTCTAAAATATATTTTAGCAAAAGATATTGAAATTGCAATACTTAGCATGTAGAGCTTCTTAGAATTGCCATTCAAAAACGTCTAAGACAGCGCTGCATGGATATCTAATCTAAAAGGGGACTAGAGACTGAATGTTGCTAGATTTCAAATTTTTCTTCACAACCTGGGACCTCTGATTATCTCAGCTGGGTAGTGGTGGTTCAGGGCTTCAAACAAAAAGTCCTCTTACTCCCTCGTCTTGAGGAGGAGTGCTTATTGCCAGCGGGAACTCATTCCCACAAAGCCCAAACAGACGATTTTTGTGTATCTGTCAAATGAAGTACCGTCTAGCACATACTACATGTTTGCCTTTCTCCTTAATGATGTCTGTGGCTTGCATTAATATGGAAATAGATGCAGCCCTAAGGCACTTTTGAAGTTGTCAGGGCTGTTCTCATGTGACAAAGTTTTCATGTCTCCGTTCATTGTGTCATGCTCCCTTGATTTTAAAATCCATGCTTACCTGATGTATTGTAATTATGGGATCAAAAAATGACAGGATGATGCTATTCCAGAGTTAAAATGAATGATAATAACACCTTAGGTTTATATAGTGTCTTTCTCCTGAAAAAGTAAAAGAATTTTTGCATATATTATCTCATGTGTCCTCTCAGCACCCCTGGGAGGTATTATTAGCCCCATTTTACAGATGGAGGATCAGAAGCAGGGAGGTTACCTGACATCCAAGGTCAGCTGTATGCTCCAGCCACTGAACCACCCAGTAGGAGGCATTAAAGGCCCACCTTCACTGCTGAACTGTCTTAGCACTTATACCTCACCTAGAGCATGTATCAATTTGTCCCTCCAGTTATGGATAATATCATGATGTTTCATCTTTACTTTGATGATCGATCCATCATTCCTTCCTTCTTCCCTACCCTACTTTCCTTTCCTGTCCCCCATAAACATTACCCACTAGCTTGGCATTCTGTTAAATTCTACAGGTTGGTGAGAGAGCAAGGAAATAAAGCAGGCAATTATCATATGGTGGGATCAGCATACTCAGGGTGCTTCGTAAGGCAGGAGGCTTAATAGTGTCTAATGGGGCAGAGGACTGATCCTGGAACACTTTTTTTAAAAAAATATATTTTTATTGATTTCAGAGAGGAAGGGAAAGGGAGATAGAGATGGAAACATCTAAGATGAGAGAGAATCATTGATTGGCTGCCTCCTGCACACTCCACACTGGGGATCAAGCCCAGAACCCAGGCATGTATCCTAAACAGGAATCAAACCGTGACCTCCTGGTTCATAGGTTGATGCTCAACCATTGAGCCACACCAGCTGGGTGATCCAGGGACACTTTTAAAGACAAGGATCTTATGTTAATTCTATTTTAAACGTCCCACATCTACCTAGAGACCGCATATACAGTAACATTTCAAGATTTTATATCCTAAATCTAGTTAATGGATTGTTAAGAAAATTAGTCTGTCCCCTCTTTGGCAAATATACCTTTGTAACAATATGGTAGCTGACTCCTTAGTGTTCTAAGCTAGCTCCAGGGAGATAGTGACCACCCCTACCCTAGCCTGTGGCACTTAGCTTGCTTTGCTCCCCTTTTCTTCACATCATAGGCTCTGGTTACACCTTGAAGGAAAACATCAACCATTGTCACAGAGGGGCACATACTGGGGTGTGGTCTTACTCAGGAGGGTGGACCCTGGGAAGAAGCTCACATAAACCCTGAAAGTGGATTTAGGGCCATTGGACAAGGAATTCTGGAATTCTGTTACCTGAAACATGCTCTAGAAAGAGGGGGTGGTCTAAATGGGCACATCCCTTGACCTCATGAACTCCTCAACCCATGGCCAGGGGTATAGTTGAAGGATGATTAGAGCAGAGCCTTGGGCAGGGTCCCCTCTTCCAGAGTGTAAGAGTAGTACTACGGAATGTACATTTCAGAAAGCAACCCAATGTGTCTTGCCACAGGCTGGAAATGCCCTTGAAATCTGTAGCCTCATTTAAAGGAGTCACACAAAATTTGTTTCTCCCAAAGTCATCTTAATACACAGCAGATCAAATTTTTCAGTTGTTTAAGCAATCGCCCTTATAGTCATCTTTGAATCTTTCTCTAATGCCCACTTACATGAGCAAATTCTGACAAATATGTTCAGACACTAACCTCATCTCACCCCTGCTACTGTTAGAGTCTAAACTACCATAATGTCTTGTCCAAAATTTTACAAGGGTCTCCTGATTTGTTTTCCTATCCCTACCCTAGTCCCTGCCCTTGCATACAAAAGGAATAAAGATAGTCTCTTCAATAAATGGCACTGGCAAAATTGGACAAGTACATGCAAAAGAATGGAAACTAAAGCATCAACTTACACTATACACAAGAATAAATTCAAAATGGATAAAAGAC
The DNA here is from genome assembly GCF_028538775.1 of Myotis yumanensis. Classification (NCBI taxonomy): domain Eukaryota; kingdom Metazoa; phylum Chordata; class Mammalia; order Chiroptera; family Vespertilionidae; genus Myotis; species Myotis yumanensis. The sequence continues at coordinate 24,228,596 of NW_027223759.1, read as the reverse complement.
TTAAATGCAAGTCGTAAAACCATAAAAATCCTAGAAACCATAGGCAGCAAAATCTCGGACATTTCTCATAGCAAAATATATGTCAATATATCTCCTAGGATAGGGCAAGGAAACTAAGGAGAAAATAAACAAATGGGACCACACCAAACTAAAAAGCTTCTGCAGAGCAAAAGAAACCACCAACAAAATGAAAAGGGAGCCCACTATATGGGAGAACATATTTGCCAATAGTATATCTGATAAGTGGATAATTTCCAATATATATAAAAAATACATACAACTTAACAAAAGGAAGATAAGCAATCCAATTGAAAAATGGGCAAAGGACCTAAATAGATACTTCTCCAAAGAGGACATACAGATGGCCAAGAGATGTGTAAAAAAAATGCTCAAAGTCACTAATCATCAGAGAGATGTAAATTAAAACGCCAATGAGGTTTCACCTCACACCTGTCAGAATGGCTACAATCAACAAATGACAAGTGCTGGCAAGGATGTGGAGAAAAGAGAACCTTAGTACACTGCTAGGTGGGAATGCAGACTGATGCAGCCACTAAGGAAAACAGTATGAAGTTTTCTCAAAAAATCTAAAATGGAACTGCCATTTGACCCCGTGGCCCCACTTCTAAGAATATATTCCAAGAATTCTGAAACACCAGTCAGAAAGGATATATGCACCTTTATGTTCATAGCAGTGCTATTTACCATAGCTAAGATCTGGAAAAAGCCCAAGTGCCCATCAGTAGATGAGTGGATAAAAAAGATGTGCTATAATTACACCATGGAATACTATGTAGCTGCAATAAAAGAAGGATCTTCTACCTTTGAGACAACATGGAGGGACCTGGAGAGTATTATGCTAATGGAAATAAGCCAGTCAGAGAAAGGTAAGTGTCACATGATCTCACTTATATGTGGACTCTAATGAACAAAATAAACTGGCAAACAAAATATATCCAGAGACATTGAAGCATGCAACAGACTGATGAATTTCAGAGGTAAGGTGGCGGGGTAGGGGGAGAAGAGATTAACCTAACCGAAGAACTTATATGCATATATGCATAACCCATGGACAGACATTAGTAAGGTGAAGACCTGGGGAGGAGGTGGGAGCAGGTCAATAGGGAAAAAGGGGGGTCATCTGCAATACTTTCAACAATAAAGATAAATTGAAAAAAAATACATTTCCAGGCAATCATATACCCAACTCCCACTATGACCACAATCTCCCAATCCTACTTCAATTCTTTCATTGCATTTATTACAACAAGCACATATAATAAACATATCTTCCTTTTTATATACATCCCACCACACACATACAAGAATGTAAGCTCCAGCCAAAACCGGTTTGGCTCAGTGGATAGAGCATCAGCCTGCGGACTGAAGGGTCCCAGGTTCGATTCCGGTCAAGGGCATGTACTTGGGTTGCGGGCACATCCCCAGTGGGAGATGTGCAGGAGGCAGCTGATCGATGTTTCTCTCTCATCGATGTTTCTAACTCTCTATCTTTCTCCCTTCCTCTCTGTAAAAAATCAATAAAATATATTTAAAAAAAAAAAAAAAAAAAGAATGTAAGCTCCATAATGATAGGCACTTTGTTTCATTGAGTAAGCACATAGTATAAAATACCATTGTATAAATGAATTAATTCCAGGATACTGTTCTGAAATGTACCTGTTATTGTTTTAGGGTTAATTTTTCTTTTTAGTTCCTTAAATTAAAACAGGAGTGTTAGGGAAATGAATCTGTGATACAGGTTTTAGCTGGCATTTACTTTAAATCTTCAGATTAAAAGCAATGAAGGCTGTTGCTCAGTAAATGCTTGCTTTATAGAGAAAGAGTTTTATTTACACTAGAGGCCTGGTGCACAAAATCATGCACCAGCATGGTCCCTCAACCTGGCCTGTGGGATCAAGCCGAAATCAGCTCTCCGACATCCCCTGAGGTTCCTGGATTGTGAGACGGCACAGACCAGGCTGAGGGACCCCACCAGTGCACGATTGGGGCCAGGGAGGGACGTGGGAGGGTGGCAAGCCAGGGAGAGACTGCAGGAGGGCTCCAGGACATGTCTGGCCCATCTCGCTCAGTCCTGATTGGCTGGACCCCAGCAGCAAACTAACCTACCAGTCAGAGCATCTGCCCCCTGGTGGTCAGTGCATGTCGTAGCGAGTGGTTGAGTGGCCTTAGCATATCATTAGCATATTATGCTTTGATTGGTTGAATGTACGACCGGATGACTGGACACTTAGCATATTAGGCTTTTATTATATAGGATTAGTGTGGATCTGAGCATATTGTCTATGACTCTGGCCCTAATGTTGTCCCATCTCCTATTCTCTGACAAACAAAATATATCCAGAGACATTATAGGTGAAGTCAGCTGAAGCCAGTTGATCCTCTTACAATAGATTTAGTATCACAGTAAGCTTCTTTAAGGCGTTTATGATCCCCCTCTCTTCCCAACACTTGTCTGTACTGTATTTGTATGCCCTTGTTTAGTCTTTACTTTGAAATGCTATCTAATTATGCCCTTCTAATATAACCAATTTCTATAAACCACACATAAATCCCTGATCATTATTGTAGTCAAATCTTGCCTCAACATATTGTAACTTCTTCAAGGTCAAGAGCTTTTTTTTGTTCTCTTTTTTGTTCTCGCCTCACACACCTCATATCCCTTCTTCTCCCAACATAATGAATAAGTCATGGGTATGTGAGCCATTGCTTAAGAAGTTAAAGTCACATAAAAATATCTTTTGTAATTTGAGACTGAGAGGAAGGCTTAGCTCTAACACAAGTGGTCAAAGGTTTCTTCATATGCTCATTGATACCTTCTAAGCATAGTCCTTCTTAGATCTTACAATTAATACTCATTATTTCTTTAATTATCAGCAGTTGCTAAGCTTAGATCACTTAAAGTAGAGGCATGCAGACTATCTATACCTTTTCTATTTTTTTCTAAACTCTTATACATTATAGAAAACTTTGATAACATACCCACGTGAGAGGAGAAAATAAAAGCAAAGCATTCACTGTACACTCCCTGAGGATAGCACATTGTTGGCATTTTAGCTTGAGACTTTCCTGATTTGACCATAATGTATTTATTGTTTTGTTCCTTATTTTAAATTTATAAATTACACAAACAATAAGTCATCCTCATTTTAGAAAATATAAATACACAGAAAAATTAAGAAGGAGTAGAGATGGTAAATCACTTATAAACTCACCATCCAGAGATTTCCACTGTTAATCTTTTAGGAAATATCCTTTCACAATTGTACCTATGCATATACTCATGTATGAATATTATAGAATACATATTATGTATCTACAAATATGTTAAAATATGATATGCACTACTCTACAAACTTACTTTTGTCACTTTAAAAATTGTCATTAAATATTTTTTACATTATCATCGTGAATTTTGTGACTACATATGATCCCATTTTATAGATGTACCAGAGCTTCTTTTTTCATCCCCTACTGTTGAACATATCTGTTGTTTTCTCTTTTTTTTTCATTCAAGTGAATATCCATGCAAGAAAGCATTTTTACACATTCATGAAATTTGTGGATGTGGAATTGCTTGGGCAAGAAACATTTATATTATAGGAACTGTGTTTCAAAGTAGAATCTCCCACAAACTTCTCTAACTTTTTCATGTTTTGTTAATTATGTCTCCACACAGAACATAGATATCTCTTATGGAATATTTTTCCTTAAAGAAGATTCACTATATAAAGGACACTTACACTGGGCTGATGTCTGATGTTTATCTGGCAAACATAACATCACATTTCAATACTTTCAACTTGATGCATGCTTTGGTTGCTCAACACACAGGAGCAGCAATCCTCCTGAACCAACTTCCCCCATCCAGCTACCCTGACATGTGCTCATGTTAGCCCTAAGGCTTTTTGGAAATTAAACTGAGTATGTTAAATTTATGAGAAACACTTTGTTCTGGTCTTTTATGCTACAGGTTTACTTCAATATACATTAATTCAATACTACAATCATTATTACTATGTAATTCCTACTACCCCACAGTGAGGCTAATCTGCCAAGTCTCACTCATGCATAAGTAATTATACTTATTGTAATTTTGACCTTTTATCTCTCTTTATGCCTTGAAACAATCCAACAGGTCTGAAGCAAAAAACAAAACAAAACAAGACAAAAACCTAAAACAATAGAGTTTCCCCCCAATTTGTTAGGGAAAAAATGGGAGATAAACCAGTAAGAGTCCACACTGCCTTGTACCTGTGTGCAGGTGAGATGTGTTTAGATTGATATATGTGGTGTCATTTTCTGGATCATTAAAAATTGTGTCACTTCTGGAATGAAATGCTGCAGTGATTTACCAGCAAATGACATAACATTGCACCATCATTTAAAAAGAGAAATGAGAAGCACAAGTATTGAACTGAACATATTTTTAAGTTCATCACCTTAAAAAATAATTCTGTGCAGGACAAAACCTGTAAATTTATTCTCACCAATCAAGTTCTTCATCTAAATCATTTTGATTTAAATGACAAACTCAGCTTTGGGCGAATAAACAAGTGAGTAAAAGAAAAGCTTTTCCCAACAGAGCCAAGGGGATGCCTGGAAACAAATTGCAAGCTCTTTGAGATAGGCTTTCAAGGCCATTTAAGCGATTTAAATTTTTTTTCCTGTTCTGAAGAGTTCATTCATCTCTAGACTGAGCCAGAGTAAGATGACACCAAAACAATACACTTTTTTAATATTTCACATAAGCTTCTCTACATGGTCCAGAGGTAGCAAAATATAGCCTCAGAAAGAGCAGGCAGCTGACTGTGTCCCATCTGAACAAGTTAAAGTAAACTGCACATCCTTAGTCTTCCTCTTGTGATGTGTAGTTATACAGATGTGGTTTAAGCAAGAGAGAATCAAGTAGACTTGGAAGACTTTTTTGATCATAAAAGTGTTCACTTATGTTTTTGTCATAATGAATCAGACATTTATTATTTAAAAAACAAAGACAGATGCAAAATTTTGTAAAGATCATCTATAAATGTCTACAACTACAGCCAATGTCTATCCAGAAACTACTTGCAGAATCTGAAGCATTTCATGATCAGAAAACATAGTTATATTTATTTTGTCATAACCACAGATACTCCATTTATGGATAAAGGTATATTTGTAAAGTTATATTATTGTTTCTGCAACACTGGCAAATTGGTGTGTAACTAGTAGAGAATGTGTTGTGTGAAAGATTTGAAATTCTTAGATCTCAGAACACCTATGATAGTTGAAGATTTGTAAGATGAAAGAGGTGAATTTATTTTGTGTTGTTCCAAAAAAAAAAAAAAAGAAGTAAATGTGCTGAAGAAAGTAAAGTCCCCAGAAAAATGTCTGGCACAAGTACTGAAAATTTTTAGGGCACTGCAAGCTCTTGTTTTATAAATGACCAGAGACACACCTGCTGAATCATGGTCACTTGGAGATCATGTTTGTATGAAATGATCCTGCTCTGTTGGTTCCAACTAACTGTGCTAGGGGTCACATGTCTTAGATTCCCTTTCCCAAAAACCCAAGGAAAGAAATTACAGTTAGAAGCCTGGGAAAAGTGGAACTGGCTACAAGATCAGAGCTAGCATAATGGTGAGTCAGTGTTACTGGAGCCTGCCAGATGAATCCAGTCTATAAAAATTAGAAAGAAGCAGATGTTCAGGAAGAAGAAGATATAAGAGACTTTGAAAGGCCAGGGAAAGTGATAGAGAAAAGTAACTGATGACATTCCAGAATCTGAAGTCCAGAATTTGGTTAGCAAGGTGACCCTGTACCCTTTTAATAACCCCTGCTTGCCCCCATTCTTTGTGTAAGCTATTTTGAGTAGGTTTTCTATTCCTTGAAATAAAAAAATCCTAAAGAAACCCAATAACCCAATACCTCCTCTTTTCTTCTCTCTATCCTCCAGATGCTAAAAACAAGACAAATGGTATAAATTACAAGGAAATGGATCTCATTTAACAATTGAAACTGTCCATACCCAGAATGTACTGCCATTATACTGTGTTCAAGTGGGCTCTATAATGGCCCCCTTGCTATCACAAAGCATGCCATTAGAGTTGCTTGTTTGTTTTGTCCCATTTATAATCTTTGGTTATGGTCAGAGGAGTGGTCAAGGTTTGGAAAACAAAAGTAATTCTCTAACTTTGTTGACACACGATTGTGGCTCTAACTAATTGCCCCCAAATCCCACCAATAATAATTTAGTCTACATAAGGGATGTGGAGTAAGTGACTCTATTCGTAAAAGCTGTTTGACCTTGAAAAGTTTGATAAACTTCATAAAGTCTCAATTTTTTCATCTTTTAATTAGTCCACAATCCCTTCATTTAAATCTTTAGTCCAGAAGTATTTCGGATTTCAGAGCTTTCAGATGTTAGATAATCCTTGTGTTCTTATACTGTATGTAGATACATCACTGAGGTTTGGGCACATACCCTATAATTACCCTATGTCTGCAGTAGGATGTTTAGATGTTCACGCCAACTGGCATAAAGATCATAGATAGGTTTCACATCAATTCAGGTCTGATTTTTCTGTTAAGTGAGTCTGCCACAGACCTAGTAAAACCTGTTTGTAGTTCAGAACTCTTTGGATTTTAGGATTTTAGATGCAGCTGCAGTGCTTACCTCTTAGGGGGCATTATAAGGATGGAATGTGACCAAGTCTAAAAGCAGTGGGCACAGATGTAGTGAGTGCCCTGTGTTGACCGCTATCACAATTATTTCCAGTACGACTGTGCTATCATTATTGTCTTCTACCTCAGATGCCAATGCCTACCCATGGTTCCTTTTTCAGGGAGAATTTGTATCCTGAGTGACATTTTACTGTCAACACAAAATCATAGAAAAACAAAAGCTCTGGGAACAGTAAAGACATAGCTTCTTTTATAGATGAAAGTATAGGTAAAAGAAAACATGCATCCTTGTATGCTTTGGTGGTCATCCTTATCTTCACTGTCATCATGCCACTAGGTTCTAATGAATTACAGAAAGAGCACTAAAAATTGGCCATTAAGGTCACAGACCTTGACTATTAAACTGAACCACACACATGCACACCATTAACGGAGCTATTTGAACAATTTAAACCCATATACCATTACTCTTAAGATGTTTTAAGATAGAAGAATAATCAGAACACTTGCAGTTGGGGGCTCTCCTTTATTTCCTATCCTGGTAGTTTTTTTATACCTTGGAAAATGCCACATTAAAAAGTCCCAAACACTGCTGTGGTCTTCAAAGGAGGTAAAAAGTGCTGTCAACATCGAGGCCAACACAGCTTCCACCTTTCCATCTCACTTGAGATAACCTAGAAATTTGGGAGTTTCTATGAACTACCCTTTCAACCATTTCAAATTGTTGGAATTCTGATAGAAATTCCATTTTTCATCTGTCCCTTCCCCCAGAATTAATTAACTTCTCTTTGGTAATCACAGATGAACTCAAATGTAAACTTTATTGCATAGGGTGTATCAGCAAATGAGAGTTAGGGGCAGGGAGAGAGAGAGAGAGAGAGAGAGAGGAGAAGGAGAGAGATATCTTGTTCAAAATGCTTTATAAATGCTAACAAGATTTTCTAAGAGCACTCAAGATCAGCAGAAAATTAAATTTCAGGAACACAGTCACATATTATAGTCCACATTCACGAGGCCAAACCTCCCTTTGCCAAAAGGGCCTAATTTATTGCATACCAATAGGAAAAGTATCTAAAAGCCAATTGATTTAATATCATTAATGGTTAACCCCCAGAAGCTCTGATGTGATAAGTTTTTTACAAATTTGCTTCCAAATAAAAATAAAAATAATCAAATTTAGAATTAAGTTAATTGCTTTAGTCTGCCATTAAAAAACTGCACACGTAATCTAATAAGCTAAATTTATTAGGAGTAAATGTAAATGAACTCAGAAATTGAATTTAGGGACTAGTGCTGGAGCATTCTTTGCATCAACATGACAGAGAGCAAAGCTAGATGAAAAGTCATTTTTCTTTCGAAAGCCTGCTAACACATAAAACAAAATAGAGGATGGTGTCCAAATAAAAGAGACTGAGTTTGTTCCCACAGCAACTTACAATGAAGAGTCAATAGTATCTACTGGACTGAACAAACATATTTACAGTGCTTAACTGTCTACTTGTGTCCTACAGTTACTGATAGAGCTGGGCTTCTCAGCCCAGTCAATAGATTTTATTCATACATATTTAGAAAGCAGATTAAACTTTTTAGTCTGTTGTGCACCTTTATGGTTTAGATTTTGGTTCAGTTGTATTACCCAGAATAAGAATTTAGCATTTGGTTTTGAGGGAGGGGCAAGAGAAAGAAGGCAAATGACATTTCAGAGGGTGGGTGGGGGGAACCGTTGCTGCTCCTTGCATGTTTATAAGATGACTGTTCTTTGTATTACTGCCATTATCCTAGGTACCCACATCAGTGCCAGTTAGGTAACAGGCAAAGGGAACTGGCTTTAGGCTAAATGCTTGGTACAGTATTTCCCCTGAGCTCCCACAGCCCTGCCCGGTCACTATTATTGCCCTCCTTTACAGATGAGGTCCAGAGAGTCCAAGATCACTTCCTAGTATCATTCAGCTAGTAAATTATGGGATTAAATTCATACTCTTATTTCTATGAGTTCAAATAGAAATTTGAATGTTACATTTTACTTAAATGCTAATAACAACAATGACCAATGCCTTTCTTCTTTCAAATCTAGTTTTTCTAAGCTACTTTTATTGTCACAACAGTCTTGAATATCGGTGGCAAAGACAGTCATCACTCTCTCTTTGCAGATGAAGAGCCAGAGACCCAGTGAATTTAAGTAACACCCACAATCACACATTTATAAGTAAATATGCATCTCAAATCCTGATGTGTGAGCTCAAATCCAGAGCTTTACACTATCCTCCACCTATTCTTCTAACCAAGGAAAATGAAAACAGAAGAGAGAGTCAAAGTCTACCTTCTGATGTCTAATGTCTAACTATAACCAGATCTCCAAGGTGGGTGCTTATTTAGAGAAGAAAAATGACGATATGGCAAATCGTTCATTCCATAATTCAAATTAATCAGAGGAGATTAGTCATTGGATGGTCTAGTTTATTTGACAAGAAGTAGATTATTATTTGGGCAGCATGATGAGCATTCTGTAGGACAGGTAAGCACAGTCCTCCTGGAAGCAAATGCTTGCTATTGTAAATTACCCTTTTTAGTTTATTCCATACAACAGCTGGGTTACAATTTAATTCCACCTTTGTTGGGCCCCTCAGGGACACTGGTTGCTTTCCTGATTTATAGGAAGAGTGTTAAACCTCATCTTTCTTACACTAAACGACCAAAGCTTTCAGGAGCAAAGACAACAGGGAGCTGACAAAGTCATGAGGCAATTATCCACCCCTGTCTTTTTGTACCTGCCCCATTGTGTGTATATGTGGGATTGGGGAAAGGACAAGACCTCCTCCTTCTTGTGAAATCTCTACTGATTACAGAAGCAGACTTCAAATAACCTTATCCTTTTTAAAAATATATATTTTATTGATTTTTTACAGAGAAGAAAGAAGAGGGATAGAGAGTTAGAAACATCAACATAAATGAGAGAGAAACATTGATCAGCTGCCTCCTGCACACTCCCCACTGGATATGTGCCTGCAACCAAGGTACATGCCCCTGACCGGAATCAAACCTGGGACCCTTGAGTCTGCAGGCCGATGCTCTATCCACTGAGCCAAACCAGTCAGGGATAATCTTATCCTTTTTGCTCTTTTGGGTTCCTTGGCTTTGTAAAACTGTCAAAGTGAGAAGCTGGGTATTGCAATCTCTCTGGGTGGACGCAGCCCAAATCATGCCTGCGTAATGGCAGGCACAGGGGCCAGCACAAGCAAGAGCAGCCCGTGTCCTACAATATTCCTGAATTCCCTGGGCTAATTAGCCTTCACATTCTTTTATAACAGCAAAAAACATTAGAAGCCGAGCACTTTCAAGGCACATGAAATGGCCCAGGTACTGCCGTGGATAAAAATGAAACCTTCCCGTCCTGATTTGAGATCATTAGCTTTCTGTTTTATAGCAGAGCAACTGCTGTTCTTATCTTCAACCAGAGATGCAAGGGAAGCCCTTTCTTTGGCCCCTGGGAGAGACTGTTGGCCACAGTTGTTGATTATGCCACATCACAGAAGTGAGTCAAGGCTGGGCAGGGAGTGAAATAATAGCTGCATTGTGAGGAGTTCTTACTATGTGCCCAGTCCAGGCAGAAAGAAGCAGATAGATGCCTGCACTTATCTTTCCAACAATCCAGTGGAATAGGTTGGACTATTATCCCCATTTCACAGACTCAGCCAACTGAGACTCCCCAATATCAGAGTTAGTGGTAAGAAAAGCTCATGAATGTTTTATAAAGAGTAAGGTAAGAGGTAGCCTCCAGTGTACATTTTCTTATTTCGTGTGAAGACTCATCCTTTGAAGTGTAAGTTCCCCACCAAGTGAACCCTCTTTTTATTTCACAATATTTTAGTAGATGCATTTTATTTCCTACATTAGCCTTCATTTATCTTAAGATCCATATTTAATAGAACAAATACAATGTATAAGTAAGAAATAATTTAAAAACTGGCACTAATTATTCTGACTAGTATGACACCATAAACAACTATATAACAGACCAACATAGTTATAAAATATCAAACCCATATGCATTCTGTCAAATGTCATTCAGCATGTATTTGAGTAGCTATTAAGTTCCAGACCTCTATTAGGTGGTAGAAGTTCATTGGTGGACAAATAACATCCTTTTTTAAAAATAGAGAAAATACATTAGGAAATGTATTATTATATATAAATAATTTGATATTTTTAAAGCTGAAATGTAAAATTAAAAACAAGTCCCTGGTGGTCTGTTTTTATATCATCAACTTTCATTTAAGAGAGCCCAAAATGTGAATTACATAAAAAATTTAAATAAGAACAATTTAATGAGAGAAAAAACAAGAATGGACACTATGACCCTTAAGAAGTAGTTATTTAAAAATTTAATGAGAAAATAAAAAACAAAACTATAATATGATGAGCAATAGTAAATATATAATATCCAACAATTCTTGTGACATGTTACATAGCCATATGTCAGACTCTTCACTCTTGCGCCTTGTTAGAATCAAAAACAGAATTCACAACAAACATTTTGTTATGCATATGCTGGGTGTACACTTGACCATCTCTGTAGAAAATATCCTTCAGCAGATGATATTTTCCTGATACAATTTGGGTTCTGTAGTGAAGAAACTAGTTCAGTTATTTCCTAATTTTCTAGGACAAGGTTTAGGAAAAAGAAACATGAGCAACTTCTATTGACCACAGAGATAAACACACCAAAAGCATGGTTATGGCATTCTTTAACTGCTGAGTGGATTTTGAATCATTTTGCAAAAATTTGACTGAGAATACCTCAATTTAGAAGAATAGCATAAGACTTCCAATTAGAACTATAATTAAATGTCATTTGGGGACTAATAACCGAGGCTTGAGACATTATCTGAGTTGATGACAGTGGGGAAGGGATGAGGTTGCACAGTTCAGCTTCTGGTCAGAAATGCCAGCTGGCCATTATACTCCAGTACATTTCCTGCACCAATATATTTATAGCTTCTAGAAACTGAAAATATGAAAGGAAGATAAAGTAGAGATATATTGATTGTGTGATGGGCCTTGGAGGTTCAGTTTGATAGCTATTATTCCTTGATAACAAATGTGCCTTTTAGTTTTACCCAATCAAACTTGTTCCCCTCTATTTCTAAACTTTTGTAAAGAGGAGCATAAAAATAAAAACATGTACAAAAATAAAAGTAGTATCACTTATAAAAGTATGACTTTTGCCCTGGAGCAGTGGCCTGAGCCCAAACCTCTTTCATTAGTGGAGACATGGGAGCATTTAGAATTTGCCGCCTAGATCTTGAGAAGTTTAGGCATTTTTTACTGATTACCCTGTAAAAGAGGGAAATTCTCCACTAGTTCTTGAGGTAACAAATTTATAGACCTATAATAGGGAAAATTGGGAAAAAAATTTTTGAGATGGCTTTACTATTTCTTTGTTTTACCTTTAGATTCTTAGAACAAAACATATCCTGAAAATCAAAGCTTATCTTTGATAAATTTTCTTTGGAGCTAAAGTGTTTATTGGGACTCCACTGCTCCTCCATTGGCCATTGGTCTTTTCAGAATTCAGGAATGGAAAACGGGTGGCAAGAAAATGATTATAGGAATTGAAATAGACTTGAAGTTGGAAAAGCATTTGAGAATAGCATGTAAAAGAAGCAAAAAAATAAAATATCTATGCTTACCTATAAATAAATGAAGTAAGCAAGCATAGACTTGGGCTGCTTTGAGTCCAGGGAAGAAAGTGACTTTGTATAAATAGGAAGACATTGAGGAACTTAGAACATAAAGGAAGTAGGAGGATTTGAGCAGCTCAGCAGCTGTCTGTGGCTTGATAGGACCTATTTTGGCAAATCTGGCATATGTGGTCATGCGTCAGGGTGGACTTTGTGGGGAGTCCTATATTTACCAGGTAAGTGACCAGATGTCTTTCCCAATGTGCAATAATTTCTGAGGGTGGGATTTTAAAAATCAGGCCATACCACCCAAAATAAGAAACTGGCTTTTCTTGCTTCAGATGAAATTTATGTTTAATTTGAGATAAGCCATCTGTGCGATAAGAAATACATATCCTACAGATGGTGACAATTATAGGACACATAATATTGTTAATAATAGCACCATTTTCAAATGTATTGTATGAGAAATATATGGATATATGTTCATTGGGTCTGTTAGGGTGGTATTTTATATTTATACATTACAATCTGTCCCTGAAAGAGTTCTAGATACATAGTAGGGAGGGAAAAAGGGAAGGGGGGAAAGAAGGAAGAAAGGGAAGAAGGGAGGATGGAAGGAAAGAGTGAACTTTAGGGTTATCTGTTGTGGAGTACCTTTTATGTATATTAACTAAAATTAAATATAATAAACCATGCAACTGAGTAAATAGGAGACTGGCTGTGATTTGATGAAGGGAAGGAAGTAGAAGAAAATTTTATTTGTATCCAGGTCCTCTCCTCCCTCACAGCATAACTCTGATATCTATCTTCACTCCCAGTCCTGTGGAGCCAAAAGTGGGCAGAGATGAGGTTGCAGATCCAGACCTTCCAGGTGGGCACAGGCAGGAACCAGGAGCCACCATGCACCCTGAGACTGCAGTTACCTGAACTCACTTAGAAAAGAGGTACCAATTCCTTCCTCTCATTGTGGCTGCCTCGTTGTGTGTGGGACCATTTTGATTAATTTTTATATCATACTTTGACTAGTTTTGTTTTAATCTTTGTGTAGTGTGCTGGAGCCAGCTGGTATGGCCATTTGTAAAATTTTCAGGAAATATGTAAGCCAATTGTTGAGCTCAGCGATTATTACAAATGAAGTTATAGATAAATTTGCAATTAAGCAATTGTATTAAAAATAAAGGATATATGCACCCCTATGTTCATAGCAGCGCAATTTACAATAGCTAAGATTTGGAAACAGCCTAAATGCCCATCAGCAGATGAGTGGATTAGAAAACTGTGGTACATCTGCACAATGGAATACTACACTGCTGTAAAAAAGGAAGGAATTCTTACCATTTGCAGCAGCTTAGATGGAACTGGAGAGCATTATGCTAAGTGAAATAAGCCAGTCAGTGAAAGAAAAATACCACGTGATCTCACTCATTTGTGGAATATAAAGAACATTATAAACAGATGAACAAAAATAGATACAGAGGCAAAGAAGCATCAAACAGACTGTCAACTACAATGTGAACACTGGGGAGGGTTGGGGCAGGGAGGTAAGAGATCAACCAAAGGACTTGTATGCATGCATATAAGCATAACCAATGGACGCAAAACACTGGGGGGTGGGGGCGGGGGGCGGAGTGGCGGAGTGACGGTATGTGCGGGTGGGGGAAGGTCAATGGGGAAATGAAGGAGACATATGTACTACTATTTATAATACTTTAAACAATAAAATAAAATAAATAAAAAGGCATACAGATTAGAAATAAAAAAAAAACAAAGGTGTTGAGTGTGTTTCCCTCCACGTCCCGCGTGGTTCAGGGTTCAGGACCTGGAAGAGGAGCCTCACACAAATGAAAGAGAAGAAACAAGAGATAATTTGGGAATATTGGGGGACCAGGCGGGCAAGTCCCACTCAAGGAGAAGGACTTCCACAGGTGCTCAGGCTGTGTCAGCCTTTTATTGATCTGGGATACACCCATAGCATAGCCCTAGGCAGGCGATCCCTGGCAACAGGCAGACTAGCCCATCAGCAAGGATTTACATAATAATAGATGGGGAAGTTGCTTCAGCTACCACTGTCTGGACAAACAGAGGTGGCACCTAGCTCTGACCTTTGCTAGGGCTTCAAAGGTACCCAGCCTTGGGGCGGGGGGGGGGGGGAGGGGGCTCTCTGTCTACACTTATCAGCTAGTGAAGACAATAAGCGGTTTCCCACACAAAGGTAGTAAATATTCAATTCATGACCGCTAATTAATTTACTGCATTTTATTAGGATCTATTCCCTTGAGGTCATTTACTTGTTTTGTATCTGTATAGGGTGTTGTTGTTTTTTTAAACACCTATAAAGTGAGATGCTACTGTGCTTATCTTTCAGTGATGTCAAATGGGTAACTTGATATTGGCCATGGTAGTGGTATTCACTCTACAGAAATAGGCAAATGCTACATACAAGTCAGGAATGTTGTGTGTGGGTGGGGGGAGAGGAGAATGGAGGTTAAATTTTTACTAGCACACCCCATCTTGTTTTTCATTGAGTCAGTGCCTCTTACTCCCTATCTTCTGGAACTGCATCCTCTTTCTTTTAAACAACCACTCTCCCCCTCCTTTAAGTAGTTTTAATGAGGCTTCCAATTACACTACCTCACTTCTTATTGTTTTTTTAAAAAATATATTTTATTGATTTTTTACAGAGAGGAAGGGAGAGGGATAGAGAGTTAGAAACATCGACGAGAGAGAAACATCAATCAGCTGCCTCCTGCACACTCCCTGCTGGGGATGTGCCCGCAACCAAGGTACATGCCCTTGACTGGAATTGAACCTGGGACCCTTGAGTCCGCAGGCCAACGCTCTATCCACTGAGCCAAACCTGTTAGGGCACTACCTCACTTCTTGATCACGGATATAAGAACATGACCCAGGTTTGCCCAATCAAAATGACCTTTTTCCCTGGACCATAATGATAAGCCCAGGATGAACATATGACCTAGGCTAAGCCAATCAGTCCTTCCCTGAAGATTTCCTAGACAAATGCTGGGAAAATTAAGTTTCTCTTTTTATTTTCTGGGGTTGCTAAGAGGAGATGATGTAAACCTAAGGCCGCCTGTAGCCATGCTTCCCCCAAGATATACATAACACATAGCCAGTACCCATTATGAGGGCCTGAGGCAAGCGATAGTGAGCAGCAAAGAAAGTCCTGAGATAGAAGACAACCTAGTAATACCATTTGAGTCCCTTTTCACCCCTGCTCTTTCCTTATGTAAATCAATAAACTCCAGTTTTTGCTTAACTTGTTTTGAGTTGGGTTTCTGTCACTTGCAATTAAAAAGTCCTGACTAATACAGTTCATTTAGAAGTATCCACTTCTTCCCTGTCATTGTCTCTGTTTCCTTGCTTCATCCATTGCATGTATATATGAACTGCATGTTGATACTTTAAAATTCTCTAGAGAAAACTGTCATTCTGGAACACTGATGCATTCATTCAGGAAATGCATAAATCTCTCTTAACCAGCACTTCCAAGGTTTTGCTGTCACCATGGGGATTAGGGGAATAAAATATAGAGGTTTATCACCTTCAAACTCAAGCTTTGCCAAGAAGAAACAAGAGTTTGACACTATAATTCATTAGTGTTGCTTCAGCAGAAGAGCTATATAATGCTGAGAATATCTCTTGAAATGAAATCCTAATGAAAGGACTGGCTGGTTTGCTGTCTTGATTAAGTTATGGGCGCTGAAGCCTGCTGCATCACTTACCAGCAGAAGTGTGATTAATTGTTATAGTAAAGGGAGGGAATAGAATAAAGGAAAAGAGAAATTGAGAGAAAAGAAAAACTGGGGAGAATAATAGACCAGAAACTAGTTTAACTCTTTGTACCTTAATCCTGTCTAACTGTCCCTCTTAAGGAATGGTGACATTCTGGGACTCAGTATTGGCTTCTTCTATTGATAGGTTGGGCACTTAGAGGGAGCAGCCATGTTGGCCTCGGGGACATTCAGAAATTAAAGGTCAAAGTTATGCAGAAGCCTCTGTGCCCAGCCACCCTGATGCTTCCTGAATAGCTTTGGTGGCAGTGATGGAGGTTATGCCTTGGCTCAATCACAAAGACCTCTAACAGAAGCCTCCTGTGCCCAGGACCAGCAATGTTGCTGGTACAGACAGTGACACCCACCACCAAATGGGAGCAGCATATTCAACGTCCCCAGACTAGTTTTGCACCATGCTTTTTACATATTAGCCTTCATTGCATAATTTCAAAGTCTTCAGACTTCCCAGAAATTCTGTGAGCTAGTCTATTGACCTTTAATATGGTTTGTTTTTTTCTACTGAAATCAGCCAGAGTCATTACTGTTACTTATACTTAAGCATCTTGATTGTCTCACTGAAGCAACACAGCAACAAGGTCCTGGTTAGGACAGCAGTGATAAACCTTAAGTCTAATGTGAGGGGTAAGGTTCAAAATAGAAGAGTGAGGTAGAGTACAGCATAGGGAATATAATTATTAATCTATACTAATAATAGAGTAATATGAAAATTGGTCAGGATGCCATCATGTAATGACTGATCAGCAGGCTGCGTGCGCAACAGGCACGGGTAGGTGGGGACTGGCAGCATTGAGGATGGGGTGGGGACTTGCAGTACTGGGGAAGCGATGGCAGCTGCCACTTGCCTAGGGCCGGCCCGGGGATCAGGCAATGAGGGCCGGGCAAGGCTCAGGGAAGCTGCGGTGGCTGCAAAGGCCAAGGCTCAGGCAGCCTCACGGCTGGCAGTGGCAGCAGCAGAGGCGTGATGGAGGTGTCACCTTCCCCTGATCGCTGGGTTGCCTCCTGCAGAGGAAGGCCAGAGGCAGCAGCAGCGAGGGGGTGATGGGGCCGGTGCCTTTCCCTGATCAGCTGGTCGCCTCCAGCAGAGGGAGGCCAGACTGCGGGGAGTGGGCCTAAGCTGTCAGTAGGACATCCCCTGAGGGCTCCGGGACTGTGAGAAGGGGCAGGCCTGGCTGAGGGACCCCACCCCCCAGTGCATGAATTTCATGCACCAGGCCTCTAGTATTGTAATAATTATGTACTATTCTGGGTGGGTACTGAAAATACCAGGGGAACACTTTGTAAAGCATATAATTGTCTAACCACAGTGCAGTATACCTGAAACTAACACAAAGTAATATTGAAATCATGAGAAGTCAGGCTGAGATGTGTGTGTGGATTGTGTCTGGGTATACAGCTCAAGCAGAAGGCCATGAGCAGCCAACTGAAATCTCGCTCGCCATAGGGAGTAGATTGAATGGCTCAAAACTCTGGGCCACACTAGAAACACAGTATGCTCAGACCTTTCCAGACAACTGAAATTAGAAAGTGAGAAGGTTTCATAATGAATATGGTAATTTTTCCCAGAATTGGTATTTTAGTTGGAAATATTTAATTGAACTTCAATGAGGCAGATAATAGTGTATTAAAGGTCACATTATTCACCATATACAATCTTCATTCCAAAACACATTCCTCAGAGCAAAACTGTTCTCAAAGATATTACTGTGTCTGCCACCCTGCAATAAGGTAAAACTACTAATATAAATAATTTACATTTCTGTGATATGAATATTTCCTTGAAAAATATCCACTTATTTTCAACTATCCTTTGATTATTTAAATTTAAGTCAGTTACCATCATAGAATAGTTACAAATCATTTACCTATTTTTTTCTGCTTAATTTTTAGCATTTTATAGTACATCCTCAACAAATGATGCTTTTTCCAGCTTTTTCTTTCAAATAACGTATTTTAGTTCTTCACACTCTTGCATTAGGTTCCTCTCCATCTTTTTTATGAATGGCATTTAGAGGGTTTTTCTGTTCACCCTTAATGAACTATGGCCATCCTTTTATAATTTGAAGAACAGGAGGTGATGAAGGTAATGTAAATGGAACTGAGTCATCTGGCTTTAGGCTCCATGAAGGCAATGTGCTGTGACAAGAGAGGCATTTTCTCCAGGAAAGGGAGAGGCAGTTCCTTTTCTTTTTAAAAAATATATTTTTTATTGATTTCTGAGAAGAAGGGAAAGGGGGAGAGAGAGAGAAACATCAATAATGAGAGAGAATCATTAGTTGGCTGCCTCCTGCACCCCCGACTGCCCCAAGGACCGAGCCCACAACCCAGTATATGTCCTGAACGGGAATCGAATGGTGACCTCCTGGTTCTTAGGTCAACCTCAACTATTGAGCAACACCAGCCAGGTAAGAAGCATTTGCCTTAATGGCTTTTATTCTGTCCTGAGATCCTGTAAGAATGCATGGGTTGGAAGGGTTGTAATGAGTAAGGTATGGCAACTTTTGTACATATAAACTCTTCTGAGGTTGACTGATCCACTTTTTCTACCCAAGGTTTATTCACCTTGGACCGTGGTCCATTTTGCTCCTGCCTTGTCCGAAAGACAAGTTGAAGAGCAGCAAAACTCCCACTGACTCAAGAGTACCTGCAGGTCAAAAATCTACATGAGAAAAAAAAATGACTTAGGATACTGGCAGTGAGGACAAGACTGGAGAGAAATCAGGACACTCTTTGAGAATAACCTGAAAAGTGAATTAGTAAGTTTACTTAATTTAAAGTAAGCACAGAAATGTTCCACTTTTTCCTCCGTATCCTGTCTTTGTGTTTTACACACTCACGTGTTCTTTTTCAGAACATTAGAGTAAAGCAATGGCCTGGCTATACTGTGGTTCTCCTGATTAAAACTCCAGCTTGAAAAACCCCGTGTTTCCCCGCTGTGGGTCACATCAGAATATCACAATTCAGAACACTGCGAAGTATCACTTTTAATAGTCAACTCATGGTAAAGTTATAAACCAAGTGTTTGTTTCTTAAGGTTAGCATTTGAATGAGGTTGACCATAATGAAATATTTTCAGATATATGAGCTCAAGGATTTTCTTTCCTACTACTCATGTTCCAGGTCTATTAAATAATTGATGTTCACAGTTGAATGCACAAAGGACCTATGGATATTTATGTGCTTGAATTGAAAGGTTGGGAACAGACCTTCCAAGCATATGACAATGAATAATATAGAGCCATCTTACGTGGACTTAATACTGAAGAGGCAAATGATGCTTTGCTAAAAAGGTGGACTTTCAAATACTGTGGTGTACTTCTAAATCACAGACAGTATTGAAACAGCCTCATATCTGTACTTTCTCTGACTATATCTCCAATGTCACTCACTCTAGAATCAATTGCAAAGGCTAGGTACATCTATTTTGAGCTTAAAGATGAGAAATCATGTTTCACATAGTTAGGACCATAGTAGGTGTTGAAGTAACCATTGAAAGTTATTTTTTAGTCTAAATGTTACTTGAATTAATGTAAAAATGCCTATGTTTTTATTCATTTGTTTATTCAAAGTACATTACCAGACACTGTCATTAAAAGAGATACAAAATGAATTATAAATGGTCACTCTATCGTAGGTAGGTGGGTAGGTAGATAGATAATAAATAGTTAAGCAGGTGAGATAGACAAGGGCAATCAGCGACCTCTATGTGGTCTGGCTAACAAGATCTGGAGGGAAGTACAGGCTAGTGTAAAGGCAATACAACATAGTATTGGTTTGGATTTGAGCTCAAATCCTGACTCTTCCACTTATGAACTGTCATAACTTGAGGCAACTTCCCTGACCACTGTAGGCATTAATTTCCACATCTGTGAAAGCAGAATAGTAATATTGTTCACCTTACACCTTCTTTTTGAGAATTCAATTAGAACAGCTGTTCCCAAACTGGGATCTTTTCAAAGTACTGTCTGGGGACTCCACAGGTTCCTGAGATTTTGCCAGAAATTCTGTAAGATAACTCTTTCCCTAATAATATAAAGAAATACTTTTATTTTTGTAACAATAGTAAGATGTTATATGCCTTTTCTTTGTTAGTCTTTCATGCATGTACAGTAGAGTTTTCAAGAGGTGTGATATCTCAATAAATTAAAGGCAGAGGAAGATGGGAAAATCCAGATGTCTCCTCCTAAGTAAGACATTAAAGAAATTTACAGAAATGTAAATGTTTTTGTTTTGGAAAATGCATATATTTATGTAAAATATATGTTAACATGTGTATAATAATTTTCATCTGAGTCATTACTTTTATTTTTTAAATATATTTTATTGATTTTTTACAGAGAGGAAGGGAGAGGGATAGAGAGCTAGAAACGTCGATGAGAGAGAAACATCGATCAGCTGCCTCCTGCACGCCCCCTACTGGGGATGTGCCTGCAACCCAGGTACATGCCCTTGACGGGAATCGAACCCGGGACCCTTGAGTCCGCAGGCCGACGCTCTATCCACTGAGCCACACCGGTTAGGGCCTGAGTCATTACTTTTAAATAAATTAATAACTATTTTGACATTTTCTCACCTTTCACTTTTAATATTGCCTTTGGTGTCCTCAAGGAAGACTGTAAAGAGGGATGAAGAGCAAAAAGGTTGATAACTAAATTAGAACATACAGCAATTTTCTAGATGTTAACTGTTAACTTTTGCTGTTGGTATGAGACCTAGCAGCTAGATTGTTTGTGATGGGGAGTCTGTTGGTGACTTAACGGGCAAGTATGGTCAAGGAAGCCTGAGGACTGAATGCCCGAACTGAGTGTGAAAGAGCTGGTCTCTTCTGCATCTCTGGACTGAAGAGGTGGCTGATAAGTTAACCTAGACATTGCCCACACTTGCCACAGTGCATTCATTATGGTGGGGTTACAAAACAGAGGTGCAAGGTGATGGAGGCAACTACGCATCTGAAAGTTTATGTGGGAGACAAACTTTCACATAAAAAACTATAACTCATGGTATAGGAACATGAACAAGGGTTAGTATTAGAAAGTGGATGATATGAGGCAAAACAAAAGCCCAGTAAGAGTTGGAGGATTCATAAGAAGATTTTCATTGAAAGAAAATGTGGTTATCTTTTATAGCAAACATTGTATTTTTGTTTTAGAATTATACAAGCATCACATGAATATGTTTTCTGCATAAATATTCTACCAATTCTAAATGGATTTTTTGGGGGTAGGCATAAAAAATGAAATTGAAATTTTAGTCCTCTACCAAATCACCCTCTTTAACCCTGAGATAATTGCCACAAACAGTTTGGTAAATATCTTTCCAGACATTTTTCTATTTATTAAATATAAAGATAATAATAATAAAATTTATACTAGTAGCACTTAACAAATTCCAGACATAATTCTAGACCACTACCTAGAGCAACTCATACAATCTGCACAAAATCCTGTAATGCATTTACCATTATTATCCTCTTTGTGGGGATGAGGGGAGAACCTGAGGCACAGAGAGGCTAAGCAATTTGCCTGAGGTCACAGAGCGGGTTCATGACACAATATGCTTCACTAGATAGATAGATGGACAGACATAGAGATAGGAAAGTATGTAGAAACCTAGTTTCTAAAAAATGTATTTTAAATAAAGAAATTAAAGATTAAAAAGAATGTATTTTATATAAATGGGATTATATTGTACATGTTGCTGTATGACTTGCTTTTTTCATTTAACAGTTAAAATGGAACATCACTTTCTTAATAGTTTCACAGTCTTTTTTTTCTGCAAAAAAGCTTTACTGTTTCATTTGGTCCAAAGGATGGGAGAGGGTTTCAGGTGGTTAAAAGAATGGCTAGTAGTTTCAGGGAGAGACTCAGGTAAAAGCCAGACACCAGGGGAATGCAGAGGGGCCCCTCAGAGGCCTCTGGGCTCCAAAGGCTCCTAGTTGTGCTTGAGGGTGAGATACTTGCCCAGCCCAGCCCAGCCCAGCCCAGTCCAGCCCAGCCCAGCCCAGGGGCTGGCTGCCTGCAGACATGGGTCAGGTGTCACCCATCTTCTTGATGAGTTTCACCTCCTCACCCGGAAGTGGTTCTCCATGAAGTCATGGAGCTGAGGGTCTGTGTGGGTAGAACCCAGGGCCTGCAGCTCCAAAAGGGCCTGGATCAGGTTGCTCTCCAAGGCCAGGGCGGCTTCCATGGCATCCTAAGTTTTGCCCACTCACCTTGGGAAGGCTTCAGCATGTCCTGGAAAAGAATGCGGCCACCACGCTGATTTTGCATCTTTAAAGAGACATTAGCAGCCCTGGTGCTTCCCTGCCAACTCCAGGAAGAAGCGGCCCACGCCCTCGAGAGCCATATCCTCAGTGGAAATAGAAGCCCAGAGAGAGGTAGGTGTGGGAGGCCCGGAAATGCAGGTTGATGGCAGCCTTCACCTCAGTGGAAAATTCTGACAAATTTGGGAGCTAATGGTGGTTTAGCAATAAGGAGTTAAGGTAGAAAAAAACCTTTGTGTGTTGGCTGGTCTCAGAGGTGGTTCTGAAGGCGGTGACTGGATAAGGCCGGAGGCTGGAAGAAGGGATGTCTTCAGGTCTGTTCAGTCCAAACGCTGTTGAAACAAGAGACAGATCTGGGACCCCCAAGAGCACTATCTGTTTTTAATTTTTTGAGGAACAACCATATTTTTTCCCATAGGGTTTGCACCAATTTACATTCCCACCAAGAGTGCAGAAGGATTCCCTTTTCTTCACATCCTCACCAACACTTGATAATAGCCACTCTAACAGGTGTGAGGTGATACCTCACTGTGAGTTTGATTTGCTTTTCCCTCATAATTAATAATTTTGAGTATCTTTTTATGTGCCTATTGGCCATCTGTATGTCTTCTTTGGAAAAAAAAATATTTTTTCAGATCCTATGCCCATTTTAAAATCAAATTGTTTGGGGATTTTTTTTGCCATTGAGTTGTATGCATTTTTTGTATATTACCCCTTATCAGATATGTGATTTGCCAATATTTTCTCCCATTCCGGAAATGGCTTTTCACTTTTTTTTATGGTTTGCTTGGCTGTGCAGAAGTTCTTTTGTCTGATGTAGTTCCACTTGTTTATTTTTGCTTTTGTTTGTTAATTTGTTTTTTAATAATTCTTTATTGTTGAAAGTATTACATATGTCCCATTTTCCCCCCATTTACCCCCTCTCCAGCCAGCCCCCACCCCTTGTCCCAGGGCCTCACCACCCCATTGTCTGTGTCCATGGGTTATGCATATATGCATAGAAGATCCTTGGTTGATTACCTCACCACACTCCACAGCCTTCCCTCTGAGATTCCATACTCTGTTCCATGCTTCCATGTCTCTGGATCCACTCTGTTCATCAATTTATTTTGTTACTTAGATTCCACATATGAGTGAGACTCATGTGATATTTGTCTTTATCTGACTGACTTATTTTACTTAGCATGATACGCTCCAGGTCCCTCCATGCTGTCTCAAAAGGTAAGAGATTCTTCTTTTAATTGCTGTATAGTATTCCATGGTATAAATATACCACAATTTTTTTACCCACTCATCTACTGATGGCACTTGGGCTATTTCCAGACGTTAGCTATTGCAAATTGTGCTGCTATGAACATAGGGTGCATACATTCTTTCTGATTGGTGTTTCAGGTTCTTAGGATATATTTCTAGAAGTGGGATTACTGGGTCAAATGGCAGTTCCATATTTAATTTTTTGAGGAAACTCCATGCTGCTTTCCATAATGGCTGCAGGAGTCTGCATTGCCACCAGCAGTGTACTAGGGTTTCCTTTTCTCCACATCCTCACCAGCACTTGTCATTTGTTGATTCATTGATGTTAGTAACCATTCTGACAGGTGTGAGGTGATACCTCTTTGTCATTTTAATTTGCATGTCTCTGATGATCAGTGACTTTGAGCATTTTTTCATATGTCTTTTGTCCATGTGTATGTTCACTTTGGAGAAGTGTCTATTTAGGTCTTTTACCCATTATTTAATTGGATTGTTTGTCTTCCTTTTGTTAAGTTGTATGAGTTCCTTATATATTTTGGATATTAACCCTTTATCAGATGTATCATTGGCAAATATGTTCTATACAGTGGGCTCCCTTTTCATTTTGTTGATGGTTTCTTTTGCTGTGCAGAAGCTTTTTATGTAGCCCATTTGTTTATTGTCTTCTTAGTTTCCTTTGCCCTAGGAGATGTATCCGTAAACATAATGCTACAAGATGTGTTCGATATTTTGCTGCCTATGGTTTCCTCTAGGATTTTTATGGTTTCACAACTTTAGATTTAAGTCTTTTATCCATTTTGAATTTATCCTTGTATATGGTGTAAGTTGGTGGTCTAGTTTCATTTTTTTTTTTGCACATATCTGTCCAATTTTCCCAACACTATTTATTGAAGAGGGTGTCTTGACTCCATTGTATGCTCTTGCCTCCTTTGTCAAATATTAACTGAGAGTGAAGGCATGGGAAAAAATTTTCCATGCAAATGGAAAAGGAAAAAAGCTGGAGTAGCAATACTCATCTCCAGCAAAATAGACTTCAAATATTAATTTTGAAATGCCAAAGATTTCATAATAAATTCCTAAATATTCCACAGATATGTGAGTTTATTTCAAGATGCTGTTCTCCATTGTCTATTGCTATACAACACACTCTTTTAGTTAATGTAATTTTTAGTGTGCTTTGCTGTTAGGTTGGAAGGGTGGTCTTTCATAGTTTTTCATGTTTGTCCTGTATTTTTTCACATTATTTTCTACCTTTTAAATTCTAGATTATGCCTTCTTGATGGGAGTATCACCCCCAAGAAAACTTGTTCTTGAGGGGTAAAAATATCTTACTTTTTAATGTATAAATGTCAATAGTACTTAAGCAAATAGTACTTAAGCAAATATGTTCTCCATCTGTGTTAATATTTCATGGGGGATGCAATTAGAAATTTAAAAGTCTCCTCAGGATGGTAATAATATTAATAAAATAACATTGATAATTTAAAAAATTGAAAGACACTGTTCTAGATGAACTTTGTAATTAACTTGTCAATTTCTCCTGCTGATTTTTGCAAAGGAAGGCCCTGGAGACCATACAGATGATTTGACCTAGGTCACATTGCAAATTAGGAGTAGATCTGGGATGAACACCCACTCTTGACTTTTACTTCTTGATTCTTTTCACTGTACAGACTATTTTGATCTCTCTTGTCATCATGACTATGAAATCTCTCCTAGGCCTTAAGCAGCTTTGTGCATTGAACTGCCCTCAGCATGAGTTGCCCATAACCTTCCCTCTTTATTCCAAAGAGGCTGCTTCTGCCTCTTCATGTCCATCTTCTGGTCTGGCCCTTTCTTTCCCCTCTTCCATGTCCCTTCTTAGAGCCTGAACAGTCAGTAATGACATTAAATGACATCCTCCAAAAAACAGCATACACCTCTTCATGAGATCCTAGGGCTTGGGCTCCAGTCTCTACAGAAACCTACCAGAAATTCAGAAGAGAGGAAGAGCTCTAGCCTACGTTATTAGAAAAAGTTAAGAAATTGTAGGAAATAAGAAAAGATGAAAATGGCAAGGGAAACAGAACAGGTTCATGAATAAGAGAAGGAAAGCTAAATGCTGACAATTGCTGAAACTGGTTGCATTATACCTTTCTCTCTAATTTTGCATAATAAAGTTGGGGTGGTCGGGGGGAGGGGGGTTATGGTGGGATAAGGACAGATGTAATACCTTAATAAAAAAAAAAGAGGAAAAAAGTAAACAAAATAAAAACTTTAATTTTTTTCATCAAACTCCAAAGTTTTACTTTTCTACTATCCCACCCCTCTGTGTTTCTGCTGACCAGCAATGAAACAAAGGGCATTTATCAATCTTTGTTCATTTATTTGTTCTACCTTTTCTCCAACTGCCTCTATTCCTCCTAACTCCCTCTGGGACAAGACAAGAAGATATAGAAAGAGGAGAAAGCACTTTCACTTGGCAGGTGCTACCTGTAATTCTCTCTTAGTGACTGACTATGGAACACTCTCCAACTGGCCTCCTATATCTGCCCCTCTGATCCCCACCTCCTGGTATTCTCCCTTGTATAATCTCCTCCCACATTGTACCAGGGTTGGTATTGAATGGAAGAAAAATGATTACATATCATTTCTGAGATTAGGTTATAAGGCTTCCATCTTGATCTCTCCCTTACTATCATTACTTGCTCCAATAAAAGTCAGCTGCCATGTAAAACAAAAACAAAACAAAAACAAAAAAAACCCCAAAACCTATAAAGAAGCAACTGAAGCTGCCTTCTAACAGCCATGTGAGTGAGGTTGGATGACTGTAGCCCCAGTTGACAGCTTGAATGCAACCTCATAAGAAACCCTGAGCCAGATCCCCCAGCCAAGCTGCTCTCAGATTCAAGACCCTCAGAAATTGTGAGATATGAAATATTGGCTGCTTTGTGCTGCTAAGTTTGAGGATAATTAGTTACACAACAGTAGATAACTAAAACATTTTCCTCAGCTCTGGCCCTAGCAGTACATGCCTGGTTTTCCTTTATTGCTGAAAGTAGTATTTTGGGGAGCCGTTCTTTAGGTACAAGTCTAGCCTGGTTTCTTCAGAAGTGTTCATTTAGTCCAAAGAACACACATGCATCTTTGCCCTGCCCTCTGAAAGTGCAGCTGGCTCTGACTGCAGACTTCACCTTCACCTTGGCATTGTAAGGGGCAAGGACCATGCTCTGTAACCCCAAATTTCAAGGAACAATAATCTCCCAAGAATTCTCTGTTTTCCATTTTGGGGAGGGTTTTCTAAAGCTTTTGCAACAAATTTCTACGACCTTTATGTCTTAAACAACAGAAACTTATTTTCTTACAGCTCTAGAGGCAGAATATTAAAATCAAGTGTCAGTAGCACCATGTTCCCTCCAAAGACTCTAGGAGTCTTTTCTCTCTCAGCTTCTGGTAGCTCCTGGCATTCATTGACTTAAGGCTACATAACTCCCGTATTTTCCTCCATCTTCATATGGAGTTCTCCTCTGTTAGTATCTTTTCCTCTCTATCATGTATAAGGACACTTGTCCTTGGGTGTAGGACCTATCTTGGTAATCTAGGATGATCTCATCTTAAGAACCTGAGTTACACCCTTAAATATCCTTTTTCCAAATAAGGTCACATTCACCAGTTCCGAGGAAGGGTAGGACAAAGACATACCTTTTAAAGGGCTACCCATTCACCTATAGCCAGAGAGTTCCTTTCTCTCAGCAGTCACCAGGTGACAAGAAAAATAAATGTCCTGATTATTCTTGGATTGCCCCTAATTTCCCTTGAGGAGGCTAACAGCACTCCTCTCCTTGTCTCTCATTTTAGCTAGAGGTGAATGTTGGCTTAAGGGTAAAGTGGCTATGTATTCTGGTTTACAGCATGTGACCAGTGTAATTATTAATAGTGTCCCCCTTTCACTCTCAAAATTGTCCTCTTTGGGATAAGTTACATGAGCACCCAAATTAAGGTGTTTGTGTTTGTGTGTGTGTGTGTGTGTGTGTGTGTGTGTGTGTGTGTTATTTATTATTTATTTATTTATTTGCTAATTTAGCAAATCTCACAGGTAGGTGTTTAGAGCCTTTCTTTAGAATCTTGGGACATTGGGTACCCCATAATGTAGAAGATAACAGAAAAAGTTTTATTTATACAATTACACTTACTATTAATATTGATTTA
Source organism: Myotis yumanensis (assembly GCF_028538775.1). Taxonomy (NCBI): domain Eukaryota; kingdom Metazoa; phylum Chordata; class Mammalia; order Chiroptera; family Vespertilionidae; genus Myotis; species Myotis yumanensis. Next base: position 24,200,712 of record NW_027223759.1, on the reverse strand, counting down.
TTGAAGAGTGAGTACCCCACAGGTTTGGAGGTACAATAATTATATAATATGTGTCATGGGAAAGAAGAAAAGGAATAGAGAATGAGTATTTCAATGACCACATTTTAAAAAATCAAGACTGAAAAGACCAAATGTGGAAATAAGTCCTTAAGCTTTGGCAGAGTTCCCACCCTATAAGTCCTTTAGAATTGGGGGTTATACAGAAAATGTTTCCCAATATCCAACCCTATCAGGAAAGGATTGGGTATTTGGGTTTCTAAAGGTGAGGCCACAAAGTTCCATATACCTTGCCCAAATTTATGATATGATAGGTTAAAAGCAAGCCCTGACCAGTGAGGCTTGGTTGGTTGAGTGTCGTTCCATGCACTGAAAAGTAGCCGATTCGATTCCTGGTCAGGGCATATACCTGGTCCAGGTATGTATAGGAAGCAACCAATCGATGTTTCTCTCTCTCCTCTTCTTTCGCCCCCTCTCTTTCTCTTTCTCTCTCAGATCAATAAAAATATTTTTTTTAAAAAAGAAAAAACAAGTCTGCATGTAGAGGCAGGGACAATTCCACCAGACAAAGCATGAGGCCTGGCCAGCACAATCTGTGGAAAAACTGGCTTCATTAGACTGAGGGATTGATTTCCCTCATGGCACTGGGACATTTTATTTTCAAATGCAAACACCCAATTTGCTGGGTCTTTAGGTCTCAGTTTCTTGCAGCATTGCTTATGAAAGCAAAATACAAACAACAGAAAGTATGGAAGCAACCTAAATGTCCCCCCCTCCAAAAAAAAAGAAGGCTTAAACAATTTACAGTCTACACATACGAGAATATCATGCATTCACTGACAATAAAGCTGTACAAGTTAATTATGTATAATGTAACCTCATTGTGTAAAACCATATATAATTGTTTAGATTCATAGATATACACCTAAACGTTAACAATACTTTTCCTTAATTGTGAAAATTATTTTGTCTATGTTGCTTACAATAATTTTTTTAAACAAGACTGTCATCATGAAATCCAGAGTATGTGATATATTGTTTAATTAAGGAAATATATGATGGAGTCCAAGAATCACTAAGGTAGACAAAGCCATCAGGTACATCCCCACGCACTTAATGGATTTAAGTGTTTAAATCATTACTATTGATAAGATAACAAATTGTTCCTTTGCTAACTGGTCATGCTAACTTGTTAGAGGCTCCACAAAATTAAAATGGTCAAATCAATTGCAGGTAGCTATGACCTCCAACTAGGAGATGTACTAAAATGAGCAAAAGCTAAACTTCTGCAGAAACATGTTCCCCTCAAGGCACTATGAGATATGGACCTTGACTATAACTAGAAGCACGTAGGTGTATCCATAGTAACATTATCCAGTATCAGGTCCAGTTGAGGAGGCAAAGGGGAAAGACTTACAAAATAAATTGGATATGGATTATTGGATTTCTAAAGGGATTAAACCCTTTAAACAAGTAATGATTTTCATTAACTCTTGTGAAAGCAATAAAAATGCCAGCTCTTATTTTGGTCTGTTTGGCCATGTACAGACAATGAGGGATAAATACTCCAGAGCCTTCCTGTAACTATTGGTAGAATGCTTGACACCGGTCACCTCTGTGATTGAAATATTGTGGGAGGTCTGCTTAAAAAAACAAAACAAGACACCAACGTGGTAACATTTAGAATAAGCCCCTGGAGTTGGTTTTAGTTATTTGAGAAGTAGCTCATCATTTGGCTCTCCCTGAGATCACTAAGATGGCATAATATAATGATGAAAAATATTATGTTTAGACACTTGACAAATGTGGTTTGCATATCAAGCACACTATTAGTGTAATGTCTCAATTTATGGCAATCATGTAAATAGCCAACTGCACAGTAATTATACTTTAATCTGGACAATTGATTATCCTTCAATCATTGAAAGTCATTTTGATAATGTAAGTAGAAAAAATATTGAAATGAGATTCAATTTTTATTTGCATATATTGTAATAGATGGCAAGGGAATGCTCACTTTGATTTTAAGAAAATAAAAACAAGTACTTTAAAAAACTAATAATTCAGATAAAATTTACAAATTATTCTTATTACAGAGTCACTGTGATATTGTGTGAAGGTTTCTTCATTTATATCTATTTTGTGTATTTTCAGTCAGAAAAAAAAAATTATGGTAAGATCAATCCAGGGTTGAGATAAATCCAGAGTTTTAGAAATCATTGAATTCTAACTTTGGTTTTACTTTGAATGTGTCCTGGCTTGAACAAATACAGAGGCCAATTTGAACCTTAATGTTCCCACTGGCTAGAGAAAGACAGTATGTACTTGCAGTCCATTTTTCAATCATAGGAAAGTTGTTACAATGATACAAAAAACGATGATATTGCTTGCAGTACGACTTTTTCTATGTAAATTAAGAATATTTCATTTCTAAAATATACCTTGTGACATTGAATTGTATGTCATAGTTCTGGAACTGAAACTTACCTGTTTCTCTCCATTTATTTATTAGCTTATTTATATTTATATTAATACTAGAGGCCTGGTGCACAAAATTTGTGCACAGGGGGGGGGGTCCCTTCAGTGCAGCCTGCACCCTCTTCAATCCGGGACCCCTCGGGGGATGTCCAACTGCCGGTTTAGGGATCGGGCCTAAATCGGCAGTTGGACATCCCTCTCACAATCTGTGAATGCTGGCTCCTAATTGCTCACCTGCCTGCCTTCCTGGTCACCCCTAACTGCCCGCCCCCTGCTGGCCTTATCGCTCCTCACTGCCTCTGCATGCTGGCCTGATCGCCCCTAATTGCCCCTCCTGCTGGCCAGGTTGCCCTCAACTGCCCCCTCCCTGCTGGCCTGGTCACTCCTAACTGCTCCCCCCGCTGGCCTGGTCACCCCTTACTGCCCCCTCTGCTGGCCTGGTCACCCCTAACTGCCTTCCCTGTTGGCCTGGTTGCCCCCAAGTGCCCCCCGTGCCGGCCTTTTTGCCCCACGAAGTCTGCTGTTCAGTCGTTTGGTCGTCCCTCACTAACCCCCCCTGCTGACCTGGTTGTAGGCGGCCATCTTGTGAGGGTATGAGGGTTAATTTGCATATTACCTCTTTATTATATAGAATGGTGGGCACTTATCATCCAGGCCCTGTTCTTGGCAGTGGAGATCAAAGATGAAAAGAGCAAGACAAATCACTGCTCAATTGAATTACACTTTAGTAAGAGAGACAGGGGATAAGTAATCAGCGGAGTTAATTTCAGGTAGGTGATAAGTGCTATGAAGGAAATCAGATGAAGGTATAAGAGAGTCTGGACAACCTTGAATAGAGAGTGGTTAGAGAAGACATCTCTGCAGAAGAGACACGGGAACTGAACCCTAAGAAACCAGTCACACAAGATTTGTGGGAGAACTTTTCAGGCAGAAGCAAGGAGCCAATACTAAGAGCCCAAGACCAGTAGTAGCCTGGCAGAGCATTAGAAAGTTAAGTCACTCTGGCTGAAGCCTAATTAGTAGCTGGGAGTTGAGGCAGGTATGGAATGCGAGGGCTGGATTCTGGGTTTCTGAGCACAACAGGAGACAACTGAAGGCTTTTAAGCAGCAGTGATCAAGGATCAAAAGAGTCCCATAAAACAATTGTCTAATGAACAGTTTTCCATTTACTTCAGAAAAAAAATATGAAGGGATACTTTCCCCATCATTTGGTAATATCAAGTTGCTAGAATAGTATTTGTGGACTAATTAATCTTTAAAACACATTTAATTGGTCTCAATATATTCCAGAAAATTCCCACTTTTTTAAAGGTCTCTTTACATTCCAGAAAATCATGCTTATACTTGTTAAGATGTGCTTTATACTCTTGAAATGCTGGGTTAAAGCATTTCCTTAAAAGAGCTGCCATAAATTAGACTGTCTGAATACTGCAGATTACTCCATAATTTGTTTTCTGCCAAATAGATAATGCATTCAGCACATCATATTTATTAGAGCTGCTAAGCTTCTACCCTTTGCTCTCTAATTAGGCTTTTCTTGTTACTATGTGTTTCAGAAAATATGACTGTTCCAGTCCTTAAACCTAATGAGCCCCAGCTGGGGGAGGATTAGAGTTGCCTCAAGCAGGAGTGGGCTTAACTTTTGTTCAGTTGTGTTCATTAGGATTATTCAGCCTCAGGGGTCTGCTGCTGAATGGGAGGGTCCTGCCAAGATGGGCTTGGCTACCTTTGTGTCACATGCCTACCATTCACTTCATTCTGCCTATTTGTCATGGTAGCTGAGGGATGTTTCAATCAGCGACATCTGGAAAGTTACTTAAGAACTCCTTGTTGATCAGTTATTCATTGGGAGGTACATGCAGGGTTAGTTAAGTGGAGACTAGCTTGATTATTGGCAAGGCTTTCTGTTTTTTTAAGACACAATTCAAATTTTGTTTTGTCTCTGCCTGAAGCCAATTCTAATTCAGAACAACACTAAACTGCCAGGAATATAATTTTGGGGCCTTTATTGGTAGTTTTTTTTTCATATAAAAAGTTTATCAAAAGTGCTTTATTGGGTTTCGGATTGGGAAGAACACATGAGGAGATTCTGGGAACTAGTTATGTGTGATTTCTTTATATTGTGTTCAGTTTATTCATCAAGACAGACATCTATGTTTTGTATTGTCCTTTTAGGTTTATATGTTTTCACATTTTTAAAATATGTGATTCATTTGTATATGCAAATCTAGAGTGCGTCTCTATTAAGACAAAGAGGGTATAATGGAGATGCCATCTTTTCCCCAGACTGAGATCAAGTCTCATCTATGCTAAATCTGCTGGTCACTTCATCCACCTATAATCCCATCATCTCAGGGATTTGGAATGTTGTACCTATATTTTTATTTTCCCCATTAATTCTCTTCATTTTTTTTCCTGTTAGTTATTATTTTATGTGGGTACTTTTTTTCTTCCAAGATTATTACCTTCTCAAGGCAGAGATAAGAGATCATCTCTTATGCTTTTTATCTTTGCCAAAAAATTTCTAGATGTTTAAGAAATAGCTGTTCATTAAACCTAGAAGATTGTAAATTGTTCTGTTTCCTTTTCTCGGTAATGGGACCTAAAGCTAACAAATCAGATTTGAGATATTTGTTTTAGTTTTGTTATTAAGAAAAAAGGAGCAATATTGAGTAGCAGTAAGAATGGGGCGCTAGAGTCTCATAGGCTTAGAATCAAATTCCAATTCCAACACTCAATCATTGTACATCCTTAGAAGAGTGAAGATTTAGATTCTTATCTTTTTTTCCCTATTAATCCTCATCTGAGGATATTTTTCTATTGATTTTTAGAAACAGCGGAAGGAGGGGGAGAGGCAGAGAGAGAGAAACATCGATGTGAGAGACACACATTGACTGGTTGCCTCCCACATGCACCCCAATTGGGGTGGGGGATTAAGCATGTAATCGAGGTACATGCCCTTGACCAAAATCGAAATTTACTCTGCAGGCCAATGCTCTATCCACTGAACCAAACTGGTGAGAGCTTAGTTTTTTATCTTAATATGAAAAAGAAGTACCTACTTGATGTTTTTGCAAGAATGAATTAAAGATAATGCACCTGGAGCATTTAGAAAGCCACCTGCCACATCATAAGCATTCCAAATATGTAAGTTATTATTATGATTATGATTATTACTACAACCTAAATAACATCAGCATTAACCTGTAGTCAATTACTTATCTCAACTACATAAACTTTGACTCTAAAAATTGGAAGATTACCAGTGTTGTTTAAAGTTTTAATATGTCAAGTTTGGGCATATACTGGAAAAAGAAATAGAGTCAAATGTATAGTCATACATTTACCCACTTAAATGGATTTTTTAAAATTGATGAACACCATTAAAATACACCATAGTCACAGATGACCAGTTAGCATGTGGAATTCAGTGTCATGTGGTCTGAATGGACCTCTTCCAAGAGGACTTAGTTACCATCCACCAGAAGGAGCTCATTATCTTGCAGTTTCACCTATAACAAAATCTGTGTCACTGATTCCAAGGGCAGCAAAACATCAAGGCCCCAGGAGGTGGTGATTTGTGTTGGCATCTCTTTCCTCTTCATGTGCCATATGAGATTAATTATACCCATCTATTTGCATTAGGTCTACTGTTTTACCACTTACACTTTATAAGACAGAGCACTTTCAGTAATAAAAGCTACCACTTACTGAATCAGGGATGGAGGTGGTGTAAAACAGCCAAGCCCTAGGAATTTTACTCTAGGAAAGTGAAATTCAGCGGTCTGTACCATCTGCCACATGAATCATCCACCATGCCAACATTCCAACAAGAAACTGGGGTTCCTCATCTTAACTTTTGATCCTTTAACAGACACTAAACTCTGACCATTGAGCAATTTTCCGTTCTTACCACTTATATGTGCCTTCAGCCAACCTCTCAATGTCTTATTTCCTTTGTCTCTGTTATCTAGCCTTGCCTCTTCCTCTGTAAATAGTATTATTCCCTCCCAGGCTTAGGTCTTCACCTTCTCTATTTAGCCTTATCCCTGTGTAGTGTGCAAGCTAGTTCGGGTCCAAGCTGTATTCCCTGATAGGATCTTGATGTATCTGAATATTCTGAGAGACCATGAGGAAACTTGTCCTGGCTGAATGTTCAGTTATATGAAGAATTCATCCTTATGAATGAAAAAGTCAGCACATAGTTTGTCTCAATCATCAGCAGGAAGGAATAATCCTGAGTCCAAGCACATCATTATTCATTAATTCAACCATTCATTCATTCATTCATTCAGAGGCTGGAGTGACGTTAGGTCATACATCATCTAATAGTCTGGAAAGCATCTTGATAGGTGATAAGTGGTTATATAATTTCTGCTTAAGCATCTACAATGTCAACTAAATAACTATTGAAACAGATATAATGTGGTTTTCACTCCCATCGTTTTACTGGTAGTCAAGGAAGTATGTGCTGGAGAGAAAGGTAGAAATTGTAGCCATCACCTGATGAGAGATAGGACTTCTCAAGAGATCACTGTGTCCCACGATCTATCCTCCTGCCTTAAACACTTCTTGACTGCTAAGAGGCTGCAGGGATCTCATGAGAATGAGGTCCCAAGATGCTGTTTGAATGAAGCTAACCTAAATGCTCCAGAGTATCTGGCAGAAACCAGAACACCAATTTATTTATTAACCTGCAGTGACAAACTTAAAGGCACAAGAAACAAAATATATATTTGCCTCACTCTCCCCATTGTCATATTAATGTAAAGTCAAATTATAGTCAGAAGTTACTTTATTAGTTAGCCAAGAGACGCCACCATTAGAAATCAGAAACCACTCATCATTCACACGATTAATGTGTACTTTCTCCATGCAAACCCACATGGGAACCCAAATTATAATAGAAAATGTGGCATGGATTCAGAATAGAATGGCGATGAATTGAAAGTTTAATGGTGGAGGCTAAGGTTTAATAGAAGAGGATAAAGGAGCTGGCTATTCATGATAATGAGAATCTTTCCAGGGGAAATTTGCATCCACCAGCCATGCTGGTGATAGCTTTGCTGACAGCCAAAGTCTGGACACTGCAAAATCTCTCTCTGTTACTCTTCATTTCTTTACTTCCATGGCTGAGCACACCCATCCTCATTTGTTATATATGTTAATATTTTCAATCAGGTTATAGTTACTTCTGCTGGTTCCAGCTTTAAAGTCATTTCATTAGGCAACTTCCCTGACATTAATCTAAATTTAGTCCTTTATTGCACTGTCATAGTAATCTGCACCTTTTCCTTGAGAGAAATTTACACAATTTGTAATTTGTGTTTTCATTTTTCTGTAGTCTCCTTTTTAAACTTCTTAATTTGCACATCTGTGATATGATCTGTTATGTGTTGATCTTAAAATTCAACAGCCAGAAAGCAATGTGTCCTCATTTCCAAGTTGAGCATGGGGTAAGGTAATAGCAATGAGCTAAGCCATGTAACCACTAAGTACCTCTAAGTAATACCCATTTTCCATACCATTGCTCCCAGAACTTAGTGACCAGAGCTAGATTGCATAGTCAACTCAGGAAGAATCTCATACTGAGACTCTCTTACCTAAATGACCTCTTCTTATAAGAAAAGCCCTTGCTTTGTCAGTTTTCATGCATTCATTCATTTATTCATTCATTCATTATGTCTGTATGAACCAGACACTGTTTTAGATATTGGGGTGATAGTGGGTCAGCTTACCCCTTGATTATTACAGTCTGGCTTTGTGGTTTGAAAAGTGTGTGTGTGAATAAATAAAGACCATCCTAATGAGAACAAGCAAAGGCTATTTAGTTAGAACTTACTATGACAAAGGAACCAGCTACCATAACTTGTGTTTTGTCAGAGATTCAAAGGCAGGCAGAGGAATGGGGGAACTTTATACTGGGGTTTTAATGGCCTTGTATTATAGTCTCAACATCACACTTGTAAGAAAGGACAGGCAGCCTCATTGCTCCAGTGTAATTAGCAAGGCTCTTGGGAAGCTTCATGAACTGTTGCAAAGCCCTGGTATTCTATTTAGTAGATCACTGATCCTGTGTACTAAGTAGTATGATTTTTTAAATTTTATTTTTCAATTATAATTTATATTCAATATTATTTTGTATTAGTATGAAGTATACAGTATAGTGGTTAGACAATTATATACTTTCAAAGTGACTCCTCCCCCCCTCCCCCACATTTCAAGTATCCACCTGGCACTATACATAGATATTATAATATTACTGACTTTATTACCTATGCTGTATTTTACAACCCCATGACTATTTTGTAGCTATCAATTTGAATGTCTTAGTCCTTTCAACTATTTTACCCAGTCTCCCAACTTCCCTCCCCTCTGGCAACCATCAGTCTTTTCTCTGTTTCTATGAATCTGTTTCCATTTCATTTGTTCATTTATTGTGTTCTTTAGATTCCAAGGAAAAGTGAAATCATAGGGCATTTATCTTTCTCTTATTCACTTAGGCCCATACATGCTATCACAAGTGGTAAGATTTTATTCTTCTTTTATGACCAAGTAATATTCCATTGTGTGTGTGTGTGTGTGTGTGTGTGTGTATATATATATATATATATATATATATATATATATATATCTCACAACTTTTTTATCCACTTGTCTATTGATAGACACTTGGGTTGCCTCCATATCTTGCCTATTATAATAGTAATTTGAAAGAATATATGCATCGCTGAGTAGTGTGATTTTTAAAGTTTCCATCGGAACCAAATTCTTAATTTAGGGTTGAAAATACCACTAACTGGTCCGTAAATATTGCCATAAAATAACTGAAGATTGGCCAGATTGTGGGTGTTTCTCTGAACAAAATGGGCCTCCATGTTTGAATCTACTGCACCTGTGTAGTGGGTCTGAGCTGAAAGTGAAACCATGCCATAGTGAGAGTGTAGTAAGAGTGTCTTTCTTAATCCACAAATTGGCCATTGTGACCTATTTTAGTGGGTGATGGAATCTCACTCACCTATCTGTTATCTCACTCATCCCTCCTATGGCCAAGAACCAACTTTTTCATGGTAATTTCTCAAGGATCAATCTACAGAGAAGTGCTTATTTGCCATCCAAGGCAACGCTTCTGAGCCTGGCTAAGGCAACCATCACCAATGCAATTACCTGAGCTTATTCTTCATGCTGGATCCTGTGCTGACTATTCTGCTCCAGGACATACAAGCCAGCTTAGGCCACCTGCACACCATCTATCTGATCTATTCTCATTTTAATCCCATATTCATCCAGGTCCAGCCTTTTGGTTCTGTTCCTCAACCCATCTTAATTCCTGGCTCTATTATTTGGATTCAACATTTGGACTTTCTCCAACAGGTTTGGCTGTTCCACTTGCTTAGAAAATATAATAGAAAATCTATCTTTTATTCTGCAACCATAGAAACCAGTCCTAATGCTAGCCATTTAATATCTATGTCAACAGGAGCAGCCACTTCTGGGGAGGAGAGTACATAGAGCCTGTGGGTCAAATTGAAGAATAAAGGTCAAATATATTATAGAATTTTTATGTGGTGGTTCCATGTGGGATATTAAAATACAAAATAAGGGTTTGATGCTTATTTCCTTTAATGTTTTGTTGCCGCTGTGAAGTTTTAAAATCTGTAACTAGCATTTGAATCAATGTGAGAAGTGGGATGTAACGATTCCAGACCACTACAAAACTCCTCCAGTTTTATAAGGGACTAGTTGCCCAGTGCACGAATCTGTGCACATTGAAAGGAAATTAATTAGAAGAAATATTTTAATATCGCTATTCGCCCTTTCTCTATAATAGAAGTGTCAACCAAATTCATGATGGACAATGACAGATGGAAACACACAGTGTGACTGGCTCCAGTGAGAGCTCTATATGTATCGTGCATGCATGAGTCAACTTAACCTTTTATATATATAGAATAAATTTGCTTAATTAGACCTGCTTTCTGATTTAGCTAAACTTTTTCCAGCCTACTGAAGCTCCACAACTTATCTTTCAGGTAATTGCCAGCAACACAGCAGTAAATATCAACACAAAGCAGATCATTATTGTAGATCATGCAGGGAAAACAAAGGGTAAAATGTTTAACTGTATCAGTGTTTGACTATATTTTCCACAGTGAGAAAACCTGAAGTTATTTTCAAGGTCCACCATTTCTTCTTTTCAGTTGGGTCAAGTTTCTAAACTTTCTAAATCTTTTTCTGGCTAATGAAAAGAAAATAGGATTCCGCCGAGTCTCCTATCTACCAGCTCCAGGCCTTCTGTGAGGATTAAATGAGATGAGGCACAGAAAAATGCTTCACAAATATCTGGTGAAAGTCTAAAATGTTTGCACCTGGCTATAAAGCAAGTCATGTTCCTGGGCTGAAGAAGGAGGCTAGTCACTAGGGAGAGGAAGCCAGGTGTTGCTACGTGATGTCATTACCTGGTGCCCACAGCCACGGCTGGGCTGTGGGCCACATTTTGCGCCATGGGGTCTCAGCAGCATTGGCTGCCATTTGGTGGGCTGTCACTCTGGGATGGTGGTGGGGCCTGTGCCTCACTTAGGGGAACCGAGTGTTGCTTTGTGGGTGCCAGGTCTGCGGTGCTGTTTCTCTGTAAATGGCCAGTGCACGTCATGGCAGCTCCTGCATTGAGCATCTGCCCCCGGTGGTCAGTGTGCATCATAGTAACCAGTCGGATGGTCAGACACTTAGCATCTTTGCCTTTTATATATATAGATACTTTTTCTGCAATGAACTTCTTGAAAGTCTTTTTCAACACCTCAACTTATAGAATTGACATCTTTGCAAAGTGTCGTCTTATTCTAGCATTTCAATCCAATGATAAAAAAAAATTCATGCTGGTAAAAGATGAAGAAACCCATTTCTGATAGTTGATTCAGCACTTTGATAACCTAACACCAGTTTAATATGCAATTAGCACAATTAAGCTGCATTCCATTGATTAAAACTACTGGCTGTAGAAGGTGGTTGCCTCATTAGAGTGACAAAGTTGAGCCAAGGGACTCTGGGCCACACTGAGCAATGTCAGTCCCTTCTCCTTCCCCAGCCTGTGCCCTACTTCTTGAGAATTTGATTTTCACCTTAATAGAGGGAGCCAGCATTCAAATGAATTTTCTCTAGAATGGGTAATACTCAGAGATTACATTGGGTCTCTGAACCCCAAGAGAACTGTTCACTTAAAGGGTCAGGATCTGAAAGGGATTAAATGGGGAAAAGAATATAAGATGCTCTATGTAGATTTTATATTAAAAAATGAATATGCATGTTTGACTTGGGCATCACTATTATGGAAATCCTGCTGTGCTCCATGGTAATGCTCAAATCTCCCCTCTGTGCAGAAGCTGACAGTGAGACCCAGCTCTTTGCTCTCACTTCTGCTGAGCTGCAGAACCATGATCTGACATTTCATATGCATAACCTGTCACATGGCATGTCCATTTTATCTTAAACTCTGGAGGGTAGTACCATGTGCCCCCACAAAATAGGCACCTGATGTGTTTGTTGTTCAAGGGTTCACAAAGAGATACATTTGTCAGGACAGGGAATGCCTAGACTGCCATGTCTGATGAATCCACATTCTTCCACCTCACTTCTGCCTTTAGAGTTGCTGACCCCAACATCCCAATGTTATGTGAGCATCACATTAGATAATATATGTGGAAATTTGTCATAAACTATAAACTGCAAAATGACTGCAAATGACTAAGGCTGCTGAGTTACAATCCAATGTCCAGCAGAATATATATATATTAGAGGCCCAGCACATGAAATCGTGCGTGGGTAGGGTCCCTAGGCCTAGCCTGCGATCAGGGCCATCTTCTGCCTGCTGGCCAGTCCCCAGTCCCACCTCACCACTGCTCACCCTGGTTCCCTATGGTTCCCCATTAGCCATCCAGCAATGGGAGCCTGTGGGCTGGGGAGAGGGACCAAGAGGTCTGCCTTCCACCCACTCACCAGTCCCCAGTCCTGCCCTGCCACCACCCACCCTGGTTCCCCATGGTACCCTGTTCGCCATCCAGCAATCAGAGCCTGCGGGCCAGGGGGAGGGACCAAGAGGTCTGCCTTCTGCCTGCTTGCCAGTCCCCAGTCCTGCCCCGCTGCCACCCCTGTTCCCCCATGGTTCCCCATTGGCCTTCTAGCGATTGGAGCCTGCAGGATGGAGGGAGGGACCCAGAGGTGGTCAATGCACCTCATAGTGACTGGTTGATTGGTCATTCTGGTTGTTATGCTGTTATGGTCGCTGGTCTTTTATTATATAGGACTAGAGGCCTGTGCACGAAATTTGTGCACTGGGGATGGGTGGGGGGTCCCTTAGCCCAGCATGTGCCCTCTTGCAGTCCGGGACCCCTCCCTTGTTACTGCCCACCTGCTTGCTGCTTCCTACCACTCGGCTTGCTGCTCCTTAGTGCTGCCATGAAGGCCTTGGGTCTGCTGGGTGCCGGGCCTGTGGGTTTGTGTCTCTGATACCCCCAGCAGCCCCAGCACCTTGATGGCGGGGCTTGGGGCTGCAGGTCTTTGATCAGGGCCCCAGCAGCCCCAGCACCAAGGTGGTGGGCCTTGGGGCTGCTGGGTACAGGCCCCCCGCTGCATGTTTGTGTCTTCTATCAGACCCCTAGCAGCCCCAGCAGCCCCAGCACCACCTAAATAACTTAAGGGAAACTTTATTTAGTCTTCTTTTAAAAGCAATCTAGTTTAAAAATGAGTTGCAGTTAAGACAGAACAAAGAACCTAAGAGTGAGATAGACTGACAGAGGAGAGGCTGGGCACTGGTCAGGGGCTTACATGCCAACTGTTCTCCACCTGGGAAATGATGTAAAATCGGTTTCTTTAGTTTTCTGCTTAATGGTCTTCTCCAGCACTGAGGGCAGAGGAGCTGCCTTCCAGTTCCCAGGCTGCTTCTCAGAGCCAGAAATTTCACCATAGGCCTCTGCCTAGGACAGGACCTCTGCACCCCCAGGGTACATAAACACACAGGGCTTCCATCAGGCTCCACTGATCCTGGGCCGGGAAGCATCTCAGCTCCACTGATCCCAGGGCCCTGAGGCCTCTCGGCTCCGCTGATCCCGGGGTTGGGAGGCCTCTTGGCTCCACTGATCCCGGGGCTGGGAGGCTTCTGGAGCCAATGGAAAGGGTAGCGGAGTGACACCAATTTGCATGTTTCTCTTTTATTAGTGTAGATATGCCAAATTTAGATGCTCCGTCAAACGTCAGCTGGTTGAGCACTATTTTTTTTCCTCAAGATGAGAGTTGGTAAAGTAGCATCTGATATGCTCTGGAAGTCAGAAAATATGAGTTCAAATTCTGGATTTTGTCATTGGCTTTGTGTCTAGCCTGAGCTCTACTTTTTTTCTTCTGTGAAACAAAAAAAGGCCATTGAACAGGTTTGTTTGTAAATTCTCTTTAGTTTCTTTAAGTAAACAAATTTGTAAGATTGAACTGTCAACCATTTCATTTGTATAAAGGGTGGTAGGGCAAAAGGAAGAATATTCTATAGAAAACCCACCAATTATTTTCAGTTCTGTTAGAATAGAGAAGAAAAGCAAATCCTTAATAGGGTTGCTGGGATTCCAATCTTGTTACAGAAAGTAGTGGGGGGAGAAGGGGAACATTTCATAAATAAATTACCAACAAAATAAAAGTACATGTGAGGTAAAAATATGCCAATTTCTTAAATTTAGATATGGCCTTTGATTCTGAAATTCTTCTGATATTGGGGTCTATCTATTAATATAGGTAATCCCCAAATTATGTTTATTGGAACCCTCATTTGGTGTGTGGCTCCAGGAGAGATACTTGGCAATGGAACAGGAATTACCACCCAGTGCAAGAAATCTCAGTTGAGCCTAACCGGTTTGGCTCAGTGGATGGAACGTCGGCCTGGGGACTCAAGGGTCCCAGGCTCGATTCCGGTCCAGGGCATGTACCTTGGTTGCGGGCACATACCCAGTGGGGAGTGTGCAGGAGGCAGCTGATCGATGTTTCTCTCTCATCAATGTTTCTAATTCTCTATCCCTCTCCCTTCCTCTCTGTAAAAAATCAATAAAATATATTAAAAAAAAAAAAGAGGTGTGCATTCTGCTACCCCTTGTGGGAGAGAGAGCATAAGAAAGCCTGCACAATGGTTCCTCCAGAAAAAAAAAAAGAAATCTCAGTTGAATCTAAGGAGATATTTCATGAGTGAGTTACACAAACTCTGCTTGGTATAGGTCAGTGGTTGGCAAACTGCGGCCCCTTGCGTGTGGCTTTTCCACATAATACCACATGCGGGCATGCACGTACAGTGCGATTGAAACTTCGTGGCCACACTCAAGGGGCCAAAGAGCCGCATGTGGCTCACGAGCCGCAGTTTGCCGACCACTGGTATAAGTGCTTATGGGAATGATAACATTTCAGACTGAGAAAGCTTTACAGATGAGTTTGATATGAGTTAACGTGTGTTAAAGAATGTAAAATGTACATCAAGAAGTGGATGTCAAAAGTAGTAGTGCAAAGGTGGGAACATACAAATGATGTTTTTCTTGCAGTGAGTAAAGCAGCCAGATTGCAGAAAAAGGTCAGATGTGTTGGTGATGGGAGGTAAGGCTTGACAAACAAGTTAGCCCTAACTGGGAATAACATTAAAGGACATTGAAAGGATGAACTTAAAAGGACTTGATCCTTTTAGACAATATGGAGCACATTCAAAAGTTTTTTAAAAGACAGTAATAGATTGAAGTGTGTTAATTTCTAGAATTTTCATCATTCATCAGTAGGTGTTTAAAGAGGAAAGAGTGACAACAGGAAGAAAAATTAACACTTTATTCCCAAAGTCCAGGTCTGCTGACAAGACTCTCCTGGCTCTATTTCCTGCCACTGGCTTACTGCAAGGCCTTAGGCAAGTTACTAAAACTCCTGTGCCTCAGTTTCCTTTCCTGTAAAAATAGACAAAACGGTACCCACCTCTTAGGATTAAGTAAACAAGTGTATGTAAACTGGGAACACACTAAGCTTTTAAAATGAACTCTTTTAAGACTTGATTTTTAGCCTGTGTAAAATTAGGATTATAATAGTATTTACTTATACCCATACTGTGACAAATACAAAAACAGTATGCAATGCTTTCTGCAAAATCACTAGTCTATAGCAAGTGCTCACTTCGAGTAACTGCCTATTCAATCATTCAAAAAATATTTATCATAAATATTTATATGATAAATAAATATGATAACTATTTATTTATCACACCTGGGGGTGTGTCAGTGAAGGAAACAGAGGAGGGACTCACATCCCAGTGGGGAGAGACAGGCAATGGACAAAGGAGTCAACTGGTGCCATGTAAAAAAAGCAAAGCAGGTTAGAGGCACAGAGAAGGATGAAGTGGCATAGATAGGGTAGTAAGGAAATGCCTCCCTGAAGAACTGACATTTCAGCAGTCTTAGCCGAATGAAATTGAAAGAGAAAGCCAAGCAGTATGAGGGTAGAGGGGGACAGCTTCTGGACAGAGCCAACGATGCAGGCACCAGGCCTTTGTGGCCAGGCTCTTTGTAGCCTGGGGGACCCCAAGGCTCAGTGAGGCTGGGATACTGTGGAGGGAGAGCAGGGAAGTGAAGTCTTGTGAGGGCAGTTCCTTGGGAAGAGTGTGGTCCAACAGAAGTAAAATGTGAGCTATATTTGTAATGTCTCGCAGCTACATTTTTTAAAAGAAAAAAGAAATGTGAAATTAGCCCAACATATCATTCCAACACATAACCACTATAATGATATTAACCAGACATGTACATATTTCTTTCTTTCTTTTTTTTCTTTTATTAAATCTGTGAAACCTGGCAGGCATTTTCTTTTTAAGCACATCTCAATTCAGACCAGCCACATTTTAAGTGCTCAGTAGCCACATGTGTCCAGTGGCTACCATCCTGGACAGTGATAATGTACTGCAGAGTGTTTAGTTTATGGAAAGGAATTGAAAAGGAGTTTGGATTTTATTCTAAATGGGATAGGAAGCCATAGGTGGGTAGAGAGCTGGGGCAGGTATGTGTGTGGGGGGGTGACATGGTTTAACTTCACTTTTAAATTATCACTTACTAGATGTTTCATCAAGTTTGAATCTTCACACACGTGGTTAAGCGAGAACCAGCTTCTTGATTTATTTCTTTAAAGTAAAATTAAACCCAGTTCCAAACTCCATCTTCTAGGTTGAAAAAAAATGTATTGCAAATCACTGTTGTGATTCCTCTTCTCTTTTTTCTCTTTTACATTTTAAAAAAATATATTTTATTGATTTTTTTACAGACAGGAAGGGAGAGGGATAGAGAGTTAGAAACATCGATGAGAGAGAAACATCCATCAGCTGCCTCCTGCATACCTCCTTCTGGGGATGTGCCGGCAACCAAGGTACATGTCCTTGACTGGAATCAAACCTGGGACCTTTCAGTCTTCAGGCTGACGCTCTATCCACTGAGCCAAACCAGTTAGGGCTCTCTTTTACATTTTTAATTGATTAATGAAATTGGTGCATTTGTGTGATGGTAGGGGATGTGAGAAGTTATATAGTGACAAAGCATTGGAGACCCTTCCAAGCATCAGTCCACCCAGGCTGCTATTAAGATGCCCATTACTGGGCTCCAAATATTCCCGGAAATCTGTGGCTTCCATGCCACCCACAGCATAGGCACATGGCAGCATAGGAGCCCAGCGCCTGGCAGCCATCCTGCCCATTGATCCTTGCAGGTGTTCTGCACACTTCCAAGTAGCTCTTAAATTAATTAAATACACAAATCTCCCTCTCCTTCCCAGGCTTGGGGACAAGTTTCCCCCGTTTCCTTTTTTCCTCTTCTCTCCCAAAGAATGCCTACTATGATCTTTTCAATCACTCAGATTTCAAAAGAGACAGAAAAACAAAACAAAACAAACAAAAAAACCCACCTGTCTTTAGCAGCCCTTGCATCTCTGAAACAAAGAATTTGAATGGGCTCGACTACCTGCTCAGAACAAATGAATGAGAAATAAAGGGGAACAAATGCAAATCAGTACCTCAGTAATTACCCTGCCACACTAGCTATTATTATGGTCTAGACGACTGTTAATTGGTTATTGAACATTTCTGAAAGTCTCTAACCTGGATAGAATCAAATTAACCAGAAATATGATCTACATCTGCCTCAGCAAAAGCAGCAAAAGCTAAGAAATAATTCCCCAATGACTTATTCATGTCTAGTTTTCTTCATGTCTAAGATCTTGCTCCTCACAGTGAAATATCCTAACTGATGGCATTAGCATTCCCTGGTAGTTATAAATGCAGAGTCCCAGAGTCCCTGGTAGTTATAAATGCACAGTCCTAGGAATCAGAAGCCACATTTAAAAAATATGTTTTCATTGATTTCAGAGAGAGGAAGGGAGAGGGAGATAGAAATATTGATGAGTGAGAAACATCCATTGGCTGCCTTTGCACACCTCCTATTGGGGAGCAAGCCCATAACCCAGGCATGTGCCCCGACCAGGAATCTACTGTGACCTGGTGCATGGGACAACACTCAACCAACTGAGCCAAATCAGCTGTGCCAGAGCCACATTTTAACAACTTCCCCAGGTGAGCAATGTGCACATTCAAGTGTGCACTGATCTAAGGCACCGTGGCTCTAATTTGGAACTTATACTTATGGTCAGACAGTGACTCTTCCTGATAAGTTAAGCATTAAAGTTAAAAACCAGGTGCCTATGATGTGTAAGGTGCTGAGTTTAGAGACTGCAGGGATGCCTAACTGTAGAAGACAGTCTTTGCCTTCAAGGAGCTTGTGGTCTAGTTGAAAAGATAAGATACAAACACATGAAAAATGAATAAGGATCTAACAGAGTACGAACAACAGCAGGTCAATGGGAGTTTATAATAGTCAGGAGCTTAAGGGATAGAGAGGTTAGATTTCCGCCAAATCTGAAAGATGGGAAGGATTTATTGTTCCAAATTTTAGAACTTTATTCTTTTTGAATCTAAGATCATAGGAAGAATGCAAGAGAACCAAAGAAAGTTTCCTCCAATGAAGAAGTATAAGCCAAAGGCAGACCACACTTCTGAGAAAAGCTATAGTCTTTCTTTGTAAACAAACCCAGGCATAGCATTAGGCAGACTCCAGAAAGTGACTGTTTGCTGCCAGATTTCTCTTTTCCTTGAGGCATGTTTGTGGCAGAGTGCTGGAGAGAAATGGCCTATAAGACATCCTTATACGTAGCAGCATGTGTCATTGCACCTGTGAGGCACATCTCAAACTTTGGCTGACACTGGTGGTTTCCAACCAATGTGAGCAGTTTGCAGGGGTGTGAAATTGAAGAGATTATGGATATGTATATCATATTCTTCTTAAGCTAAAGACTTCTACTTACTTCAACAGAAAAATCCAGAGAGGAATGCATGACACCTTCCTCCTTAATGAGATTGTTCAGATGTGCAAGGAATTATAGATATTTGGTCATAAGTAAGGGTCTAAAAGTTGGAGCCACACAGCAGGCCAGAAAATGATGCTATAGTTTGTTCCCATTTATGCTCCTTGTCTTTACTCATAAAACAGAATAAAGAGCCCCTACCTTTTGTTGAACTCATAATCTTATTTTAGCATTTTAATGATTACTTTTTATGATTCGCAGGGGCCACATTGCCCATAATGCACAATTAGAGGTAAGATGTCCTTTTCAGGGTCAATGGCTCTGCACAACTTTTGTAAATATGACTGGCATATTATATTTTATTATTTGATTAGCTTTGGCCATCAGGAGTTTAATATTTAATTGAATCATGTCAACTACATTTACATTGCACATGAATCCACGAAAAGAATGTGATGAGTGCACCATAGTTTTAATTCAGTGTTATCTAATTGTTTTATCCTAAAATACAGCTCCTCTCATCTCACTGGAACCTAGACACTAAATTAAGGACTTCTGGCTGCCAGAATTCATTTGTGTTCTTGGATTTTCTCTTTGAAAACTTCCAAAGGAGACCAGGAATTTTGCTGATAGCAGAGTAAGCCTCAGCTATGAAAGTCAAACTGGTGATAAATATGGCAAAAACAAACCTTATTCTGTCTTAATGAGTACAAATAGTATAATGCCTGGACCAGGGGAGACCAGGGTAATGTTTAGCATGGTTTGTGGGTGGAATTCAACAAAAATTTTTTTTAAAGAGAGACTGTTGTAGTAAAGGGTCCCTGGTTATGGTAAACAGTAATGATAGGGATGGGCATATGGAGCAATTGATTCATGATCGTTTAATGTCTTTCAAGGGTAAGGCTTTAAAAAATATTTTTCTGTTCAAGGCAGCATGAATTTCCATTGAGCAGCTAGCAAATGGAGTGGGTAACTGTCAGCTGGAAAAAATGGCAAACTGAAGTCTGTACCAGAAGTTAGTCCAACCAAGTGAGAGGAGCTGAGTGCAAGCACATGAGTTAGAAAGTTCTTGAAACAGACTTTTTAGGCTTGGATCCTGGTTTCTCCAGTTTGTTCCAACACTGGAAGAAAGACTGGCTGTGTTAGATTTACTGAATTGCAGAATGCATGTTTCTCTGTCTTTGCAAAGCAGATTAACTTGTCTCACTGTGACCCAGGTTTCTCTGTTTGTTATATGAGAATGTAATAGCAATTCTGTGCATATTCAAAAATATATATATATGAATATATTTATTATATGTAAGTTTAAGTAGCTTATAAGAATCCCTGGGCATATATATAATAAACATCAATATTTGTTCTTATTGATGTTGCAATAATAATAATTATTGTTATTGTTGACCTGTAAATTAGCTGGTATTATAGGAAAATATATTAGCAGCATGGTCTCATGTAAGAAAATTGCTTCTAAGACTCTCACTTTCCTTAAAATGTTGAAAATGTAAAGTAATTGCTTTAATTGGGACAATTGCTTTAACTAGGGACCTTGAACTGCTAACTGTGGTTTAAAAATGTAAAGGTTTAGCCAGCAGGGAAGTGGTAGTGCTATAGATATACAAGGAAGATCCCAGAGGAGATGATGTCTAAGTTGCTATATTAAGAACAAAGATAAGTTAGCCAGGCAAAGGTGGAAACAGAGGGCATGTGAAAAGGCCCAATGGCAAGGGAAAGTATTGCCATTTTAGAGAGTGCAACCAGTTCAGTTGGAAAATTTTATACAGGAAAATAAGGGTGAGTCATGATCAAATCTGTGCTTTTGAGCTACCATTCTACTACAATGTAGCAGAATTCCTCAGGAAGGTAGTGAATGGAGGAGAGAAGAATAATATTGGAGGATGAGAGTCTAGTTAGAAGACTGTCATTATAATTCAGACAAAAGATGTTGGTACCCTAAACTAAACACAGAGGAGTTTTGTTATGTTTATTGGAATTCAATTATGTGTTCTAAGTGACAAAGTGAGAGGAGTTAATGGAGAAAGAAAAAGACATAGAAAAAGAGCACTTTAAGTAATGCTAGCCATTCAACTCCACCATCCATAAAAGGAGTGTGTGTCCCAGAGAAAGCCCCAAATCAGGCATCTCAACATGCTAAATGTTATTCTAGCCTTCATATGTGTATATATTTACACCCAATATGGCCCCTAAATATAAATCAATGTCTTCTCTTAGTGCTCAACTGAAGAAACAGAAATCTGCTCCAACACTAGAGAGAAAACTAACTCTTGGATTTGCTAAGAAGCAGTAGGTCTGTCTCCTCTGAGGCACCTTCCTGAGAAATTCCCAAGGCTAACCATAACTATACATGATTTACATTAGCCTCAACTGTTTAGAACCTAATCCCTAAGTGAGGTATGACTTCCCTGCAGTGACAATGGAAACAGATAAAAGTAGGGGAATTGGAGAGATATTTAGGAGGTGGAACTGGCAGCACCTTGTGATGGTTTACATGCAGGGTACAAGAGGTAGGGAGGAGTCAGATTGATGTCCAGGGTTCTGGTTTGACAACAGGGTCCAACCCTCCCTTTCCAATCACTAATATTACCCATAAAAGTAGGAAATTATTCCTCTACACCTCTGGGTTCTGAACTTTATAGGGACAATCTGAGTTTATCCTTGGAGACTGACACTGGGGAAATTATGCTGTGGACTCATCTTCTCTCTCTTTATGTTTACTTAGTGATAGCTCAGATTTAAAGAAACATAAAAGACAGACTATATTGAAAAGCCGTGGTTAGATTTCACCAATGGTTAAAAGGAGTCTGTGGAATTCCTAGAAATTAAGATTCTCAGACCCTATAATTTACACAGGAGGTTCAAAGCAAGTAGACTCCTTGGAGTTAAAAGAAATATAGTTGCCATCTGACAGGTGAATAAGCAATGTGGCAATGAAAGGAAGAAAACTGGGGATTAGTCTAAACTCTGGGGATGTAAATAATTTCCAGGGCTGACATGTGGTCAAAGCCAATCCAGGAAGATATATGAGCCAAGATCAGTAAATCCTAGTGTAATCCTCATGCCAGAGGCTGCTCTGACATGAAGGACTGGTATATATTCTAGGAATTTATCACATTTTGGGCTAGATTTTCTATCCAGAAATCTGCCTAAATGTACTCATACTAGCTCCTGGAGAGGATAAATGGGGAGGAAATTGGGAGGGAGATTAAGGGGATGTATTGGTCTGAGTTCTCCAGAAAAAAATAGAGCAAATATGATAATGATTTATTATAAGGAATTAGCTCACATGGTTATGGGGGCTGAGAAGTCCAAAGATCTGTAGTCAGCAAGCTGGAGACTCAGGAAGGCCAATGGTATCGTTTCAGCCTGAGTTTGAAGAGCTGAAAGCCAACAGAGCTGAGTGTCCAAGTTTTAATGTGCGCCTGAGACCGAAGGCAGGAAAAGACAGCTTGTCTTTGGTTTGAAGACAGTCTGACACAAAGAGACTCCTTTACTCCACTTTTTGTTCTGTTCAGGCCTTCAGTGGATTAGATGAGGCCCACCCACAACTGGGAGAACAATTTGCTTTATTCAGTCTACCAATTCAAATGTTACTCTCATATATAGAAACAGCTCTACAGACACATCCAGAAATAACGTTTAATCAAATCTCTGAGCACTCTATAGGTCAAGTTGACACATAAAATTAACCATCACAGGGGCTTCAGTTTTCCACACTCTCAATTCAGAAAGAATGGCTCTGGCTGGATCTTCCTCTGGAATTTGACTTGAAGAAAGGGCTCTGGCTGTAATGAAAAATTTGCAGGATGCTTCCAGAGCACAAATCACTGAAGCCCTTGCAGTATTTATGAATAAGAGTCCACTTGCCCCCTTACTTGTTTTCATAATCCCTTAGATACACCACTGGTTGGTTTGCTCTCTTGAAGAATACCTATTCCACATAGCTCATTCAGTTGGACAATTCCTGCCTCGAGATTTCTCGAGTTCTGTAATGTATCATTCCTGCATAACCTCAAGCTTCTTAAGACAGACAGCTTCTCACCCAAATGCATCAGTTCTCTTGAAGTAAGTTTTTGCTGCAGAATTTACCCTTCAGTTTGCACTGTATCATGATTTCATCACTTTTAATAATTACCTGATTATGAATGAGGCCATCACAACTAGGCTCAGAGGGTTGACTTGAAGATGGTGGGACTGTATCCCAAGAATGTCAGCTCCTCTCTAGATCTTTTTCTAGAGCTCCTGCTAGAGCAGTGGTTCTCAACCTTCCTAATGCTGTGACTCTTTAATACAGTTCCTCATGTTGTGGTGACCCCCAACCATAAAATTATTTTTGTTGCTACTTCATAACTGTAATTTTGCTACTGTTATGAATCGGAATGTAAATATCTGATATGCAGCATGTATTTTCATTGTTACAAATTGAACATAATTAAAGAATAGTGATTAATCACAAAACAATATATAATTATATATGTGTTTTCCGATGGTCTTAGGTGACCCCTGTGAAAGGGTCATTCGACCCCCAAAGGGGTCGTGACCCACGGGTTGAGAACCGCTGTGCTAGAGGAAACAAGAGGAAACACAATAGGATTCAAAGTCAGAAGGCTTGCCTGGCTGCAGTGGCTCAGTGGTTGAGCATCGACCTATGAACCAGGAGGTTTGATTCCTGGTCAGTGCACACAACCTGGTTGCAGGCTCAATTCCCAGTGTGAGACATGCAGGACATAGCCAATCAATGATTCTCTCCATCATTGATGTTTCTATGTCAGAAGGCTTGAAGATAAATCTTGGCCAGATTCTAGCCCACCATTTTTATTAGTACTGGGGCAAAATACTCACACAGATATTTAAGAAGCTAAATAGAATGAACAATGGCTAAAATATGCTCTAATAGGATAGTGTTTCAAACAATTTCAGGTGGCATAGCCACACAAAGAAATGACATTTTTGAAGAACATCAAAAGGTAATCAGTATATAGTATAATATAAATATCTGGCTGCATTAAATCAGATACCACAGATACTATATTCTAGTAGGGACTGATGATACCAGGTGCCAGAGGTTCAGGCCAAAGTTGTCGCAGAAATATTTAAAATGGAAAAGATGGTATCTATAAATTTAATTTTCCCTAGGACGTGGGAAATGACTGCCATTAATCAATTTTAATGGTAAATCCTGTGCCTCTTTTGTGCACTACTGAATTAGGTTATCAAGGTTTGCCAGAAAGGAGGAGGTCATTAGAAAAAGAATAGAACTTTCTAATCCCATAAAGTAGTACTCTTGTGAAAAAATAACTCCACTGACCTATACAAAAAGGTTCACCTAGACAGAATATGAAGCCTAAAGGCCAGTTTTATTTCATGGCCGCTGTGGGATTGCGTCCTGTTCATGTCATGGCTTAAATCACAAGATCCTTTTTGGGAAGGGCAGTCACATGCATGCAGTCTTTCCAGCCCCTGCATGGTTGCATTCAAATATGCCCAGAACATTTCATTATAGAGATAAAGAGCCCCACAGCCTGTGCTGGGCATATGCCTCTGGGAATATTTTTGTGTGTACTGGGCTGGATATGCATTTCTTTGTTCTGCTTAAGTGTGTGTGTCATATGGCAGCTGGCTGACCCCATTCATATTTATTCTCCGTGTGACGGGAATGAGGTCCTGTGCCTGTAGCACAAGAGGGGTGTATGCGGAACATCTCCCTGCACTGGCTGTGAGGTGAGACCTGCTGGTCATGGGGACCAGCACCCTGCTGAAGCCAATCTTGCTCTGTGCCTTCGCTCTGTGAGTACAGTGTTGTTCCATCCAGTGCCTGTGTGAGCTGTGTCTTTATTAGCACTCCAATACCTACAAGCTATTCAGTGGGTAGACATCTGGAGACTAAGGCTACAGGCAGTGGCTCCTCTGTGAGGTGAGAAGAGGTCTCATGTGCTCAACAATCTCCACACCATTTCAAGAAGCAGTGCAGACCTGGTTTCTACATAATCTAAGGAATAGTTTGAAACTAGTTCAGGAGCAAAATGTTGTGTAAGTTTCCCTGTGGCTTCAAAAGTCTACACGATAAAAGAATCCCACTTAAAAAACCTCTGATGCCGGTGTCATTGTTATCTATGTGCTTTAGAGCTTTGAGACTTTAATTTTATTTGTATGACAATTGTATCAAATGGTTTTAGTATTATTGCATTTTACTGTGATGAAATTAATATATTCATGTCTTAGCTTGGGTGCCCACAAAGACAAAGTCTGAGACTGAGATGAGTTTATTAACATGCAGAAGAAACTTTATTTGGAAGAAGGAGAGAGGGACTGGGGAGAGTGAAACAGGAGAAAAGGCTGACACCAAAGTTGATTCTTGTGCTGGTGTCCAAGTGCGACCATGATCAGGTCACCAATGTGGGCAGCAGTGGTCAGTTACTTGGACTTGCTGAGGGGCCCTAAAATTTCCTCTTGGCATTTGTGCACCTGAGGGAGAGAATGTTAGAGGATTTATCTAATGGCTCCACCCACACTGGTTAAGGGTTCCCTCTTGGAGCGCTAAGGTTCTATATTCTCTGCTCTCAGAGAAGAGCAAGGCATGGTAGGGTTCCACCTGCAGGCAGCTGAGGCCACGCCAGTAGTTTGAATAAAAGAGGATTTACGGCAGGTCACAGAGGTGTGCTTAATTTTCTGGATGAATGCGTAATGCAGAAAATTTGGAAAACACTAAAAAGACAAATATTTTGTTTTAACCTCTACTCACCCATTATCTCATCACCCTGAGAAAAACCATTGGCCAAGTTCTGAACGTCAGTCTATCTATGCATGGTTGTTGTTTTTTTCCAATTCTACATTTCATAGCTTCTTTTTTACTAAACAATTTCCCATCTCCAATATATTTTCATGTTGATAAATATTCTTCTTAGCACTTTTTAAAGTGGTTGACCAGTATTCTATTATACAGATGTGCTAAATAATATCTCTAATCTTTACCTTTTTCTTATGGTTGGTTATTTAGACTGTTTCTAATTTTCTGCCATAAAAAACAACAACACTGAAAAAAACACAACCCACTGCATTGTTGTACCCTTGTTCAACTTTTTTTTTTTTTTTAAGCATTAATCCATAGAAGTAAAATTTCAACATCAAAAGTGTAAAGTATGTACACTTTTAAGGCTTTTGTGCTCAATTAACCTCCAGAAAAGTTGTAACTATCCCCCTATGTGTAAAATTGTATATTCTCTCCTTATTTAATAGTATTAATTTCTAATTTATGGCAATATAATATATTATTATCTTTTATAATTAATTATCATAAAATATTTCATTGGCATACCTCTATTTTTAATGAATTGAAGATTTTTCCCCCAAAGGTTTGTTGATAATTTGCATTTTTATTTTTGTAAAATGTTTATTTGTGTTGTTTGCTTTTCTATCTAAGATTTTATCTTTTTCTTATTTACTTAATCTTTTTAAAATATTAATGCAGTTGTAAAATATTTATATATATATAAATATGATACCATACACAAATTTCAAATGTCCCTTATTTATTAATTAACTAGAGGCCCAGTACATGAATTTGTGCACCTTGAAAGCTGCGGTGGGCACAGGGGCAGGGGCAGGTCTCAGCCCATCCTCTGTGCCCCTGCCGTGCTCCCCTTCCACCTGGTCCCGTCTGCCAGCAGCCCCGATCCCGCTGGCTCCCACATGTTGGCAGTGTCGCTTCGCTCACTCCTGCTGATGGTGTGGACCGATTGGGGCCAGCGCCAGCAAGCAGCGGATTTGAGCTGTGTAGGCGCTGTTAGTGGTTGCCAGTGGTGACTGATGTCCCAATAGCCCCTCAGGAGCAGGGGGAGGTGGAGAAGCCCTGAGGGACGATCGGGGCTGGCAGCCACCGCTCACACCTGCTGACGGCGCCAAGCAATTGAAACTGGCGCCAGGAGCTGGCTGCGCGTGCAAGCGGGGCCATCACCGGCAGTGGGTGTGAGAGGCGGCTGCTGGCCCCGATCACCTCTCAGGAGCGAGGAGGGTGGTGGTGGAGAAGCCCTGAGGGGTGATGGGGGCCGGCAGCAGGTGCGAGCACCAGGCGGGACTGTGGTGCACAGAAGCAAAGAATTTTCAGTAACCACCAGAGGCTCACCCCAATGACAGCAACTGGTGCCCTGCCTTGGTCTGGCACCGCCACTTATCTGCTCCACCATCTGCAGTGGCTGATGCCCACCATGTTCCGCGTTCTGCCACTGATGCCTGTCATGTTCTGTGTGCCCCCTGGTGGTCAGCACATGTCATAGTGACTGGTTGTTTGGCTATTCCACCATTTGGTCTATTTTCATATTAGCCTTTTATTATATAGGACTAGAGGCCCCGTGCACAAAAATTTGTGCACTCGGGGGTCCCTCAGCCCATCCTGTGCCCTCTCGCAGTCTGGGACCCCTCCGGGGATGTCCACCTGCTGGCTTAGGCCTGCTCACCGGGGGATTGTGCCTAAGCTGGCAGTGATACATCCCTTGGGGGATGTCCACTTGCCAACGGGCCAAAGCTGCAGTTGAACATCCACAGAGCTGCTGAGGAGGCAGGAGAGGCTCCCACCATCGCCAATGTGATGCCTTCAGCCTGGCTTGTGGCTGAGCAGAGCTCCCCCTGTTGGAGTGCACTGACTACCAGGGGGCAGCTCCTGCATTGAGCTTCTGCCCCCTGGTGGTCAGTGTGTGTCATAGTGACCAGTCATTCCCAGTCGTTCTGCTGTTAGGGTCAATTTGCACATTACCGCCCTAACGGGTTTGGCTCAGTGGATAGAGCATCGGCCTGTGGACTGAAGGGTCCCAGGTTCGATTCTCGTCAAGGGCATGTACTCTGGTTGCGTACACATCCCCAGTAGGGGGTGTGCAGGAGGCAGCTGATCGAAGTTTCTCTCTCATCGATGTCTCTAACTCTCTATCCCTCTCCCTTCCTCTCTGTAAAAAATCAATAAAATATATTTGGGGGAAAAAATTGCATGTGCACATTACCCTTTTATTATATAGGATAGAAGCCTGGTGCACAGGTGGGAGCCAGCTGGTTTGCCCTGAAGGGTGTCCCAGATCAGGGTGGGCAGGGGACCCCCAGCTCCCTACGATCGCCCACGCCGCCCCTGCTCGCGATCGCTGGCTCTGCCCATGCTCACGCCTAACACCTCTGGCCAAGGCATTAGGCCTGGGCAAGAGACCCCCAGCTCCCCACCATCATCAACTCGGCCCCTGCTCCCTGCAATTGACTGCTCCGCCCTAATGCCTCTCACCCAGGCATTAGGCCTGGGCAGGGGACCCCAAGCTCCCACCATCAGTGACTGTGACCCTGCTCCCCATGATCACTGGCACTGCTCCGGCCCAGGCCTAATGCCTCTGGCCAAGGCATTAGGCCTGGGCAGGGGACCCCCGCAGCTGCAGCCTCCCAAGATCATGGGCTCCACCCCTACCCAGGCCTTACGCTTCTGCGTTGGGCCCAGGCAGCGGGGACCCCCAGCTGCAGCTGCACCTGCCCCGGCCTAACACCTCCTCTGGCTGAGGCGTTAGGCCTGGGCAAGGGACACCCCCAGTTGCAGCCGCCTGCGATGTGGGCTCCACCCCTGCCTGGGCCTTACTCCTCTGGCTGAGGCGTGAGGCCCCGGCAGTGGGGACCCCCAGCTGCAGCTGCCCCTGCCCAGCCTAACGCCTCTGGCCGAGGCCTTAGGCTGGGCTGGGGATCCCCCGCAGCTGCAGCCGCCCCGCCCCCCATTGTGGGCTCCGCCCCTGCCCGGGCCTTATGCCTCTGGCTGAGGCGTGAGGCCCAGGCAGTAGGGACCCCAGGCTGCAGCTGCCCCTGCCCAGCCTAACGCCTCTGGCCAAGGCGTTAGGCTGGGCAGGGGGCCCCCCCGCAGCTGCAGCCGCCCCCCCGATCGTGGGCTCTGCCCCTGCCTGGGCCTTATGCCTCTGGCTGAGGCGTGAGGCCCAGGCACTGGGGACCCCCAGCTGCAGCTGCCCCTCCCCAGCCTAACGCCTCTGGCCAAGGCGTTAGGCTGGGCTGGGGACCCCCCGCAGCTGCAGCCGCCCCCGCCCCCCCCCCCATTGTGGGCTCCGCCCCTGCCCGGGCCTTATGCCTCTGGCTGAGGCGTGAGGCCCGGGCAGTGGGGACCCCCAGCTGCAGCTGCCCCTGCCCAGCCTAACGCCTCTGGCCAAGGCGTTAGGCTGGGCAGGGGACCCCCCCGCAGCTGCAGCCGCCCCCCGATCGTGGGCTCCGCCCCTGCCTGGGCCTTATGCCTCTGGCTGAGGCGTGAGGCCCGGGCAGTGGGGACCCCCAGCTGCAGCCGCCCCTCCTGGGCCTTTTGCCTCTGGCGGAGGCGTTAGGCCCCGGCAGAGGATCCCCCAAGCTGCAGCCGCCCCCTGATGGGCTCCACCCCTGCCCGTGCCTAATGCCTCTGGCCGAGGCGTTAGGGCAGCGGGGACCCCCAGCTGCAGCCGCCACCCCCACCCAGCTGCAACCGCTCCCTGATCGTGGGCTCCGGGCAGCGGCTGCAGCCACCCGGAGATCCCTGGCTCCACCTCTGCCCAGCTCCCATTGCTGGCTCCACCCCTACTTCCTGCTATCACTGGCCAGAGCGGCAAAGGCCAGGATTCTCCGATCATGGCCGGGGGGGCAGGGCAAAGGCGGCCCTAGGGGCCGCCTTTGCCCTGCCCCCCGGCTCTTAGCTCCCCCCTGGGTTTCCGATCACTGTCAGTGCCAGGGGGCTTCTTCTGTGCTTTCCATTTTGCCTCCCTGCATTGTGCCTACATATGCAAATTAACCGCCATCTTTGTTGACAGTTAACCGCCATCTTGGCTGGTGATTAATTTGCATATCTCGCTAATTAGCCAATGGGAAGGGTAGCGGTCGTACGCCAATTACCATGTTTCTCTTTTATTAGTATAGATGGGGCTTTTTAATATTTAAATGTAACTTTTTATGTCATCAAATTTGCCTATGGTACTTATTCTACATCAGGTACTTAAGACTTTGCTTTAGGGACTAAATTTAGTTATTAAGATTCATGATCAGTTCATATATATATATATACTGGAGGCTTGAGAAATAAAAGGGTTTTGATAGAAAGAAAAAGAATATTGTAATAAAAGAGCAATATATATATATATATATATATATATATATATATATATATATATATATTTGAGGCCTGATGCATGAAATTCATGCAAGAGTAGGCCTTCCTTCCCCTCAACTGCTGGCACCGGCTTCCCTCTGGCACCCGGGACCCAGGCTTCCCTTGCAGCCCCAGCTTTGTCTGGAAGGACATCTGGTCTAATTAGCATATTATGTGTTTATTACATATATATATACATTTTAAACAGAAACACTTTGAATAATGTAAATGGTAGGTCTGGTAATAACAAGAGAAACAAAGATGTGGGGGGGGGGGGGGCAGCGTCACATTATCCAAATAAAGTGTTATTTTAGTAAATGGAGCATCTGGCTCTGAGATGAAATATTTTTATAATGAAGAAATTTTGATCAATGCAGGTTAAGAGTGAAGGCAAATCAGAAAAAAATATATAGGACATTAATACCAAGCATGTAAAACATTGTCAATTATAAGAACAAATATCTCAAGAAAGAAGATATTCACTCTGCAGCTTTAGAGAGACACCAATGACAAATTCTTTTAAAGTACCTCACCTGAATCACTCATTCCACACATTTTCATTGAGCCCAACTAAGTACTGTGACTGAGGTACTAAAGCTTAAACATCAGAGATGTTGGTCTTTTCAAAGGGAAATAATATCTACTGAGAGAGTCAGGTGGTAAAATAACCATAGTATAGGGCTGAGTAAAAAAAGCAATAAAGAAATACATGGCATGACAAGGATATGCTGGAGATGTGTGACTGGGTGGGTGAAGCAGGGAAGGGTTCATTAAGTATGTGGTATTTAACTGGAGGCTTGAGAAATAAAAGGGTTTTGATAGAAAGAAAAAGAATATTGCAATAAAAGAGCAGCTTAGAGAAGGAAAAGGCATGTGGAAATGCATAAACAGTTTTTTTAGGGTACATTGAGTAGTTTAGATGAGTAAAACAAAAAGTGCGTAGAAGCATACAGTAGTAAATGGAGCCAAGTAGATAAAGTTTAGTTATGACTCTTTCGAGTGTGATAGAACTCTAAATTAAACTAGTATAAGCAAAAAGAGGTGAATGAAAGGATACTATGTTATTCACTTCATAGATTGCCCATATAAGTGAGTACACAGAAACATCTGAGCCTCAAAAACTGTGAGAAACAATCCTGAACATCGTAATCACTATTCTCCTCTCTTTCCTTCCCAAATGGTGCCCTTATACTTCTCCAGACATTATGAATACAGTGATCCACATAGTCATGGGTTTTACATGCTACAGCTTTGGGAGCATTGACCCAGCTTGGGTCAGGAACCCACCTCAAACCACTCAACTTTATCAGGAATAAAGAAAGACATTTCCTGTAAAAAAGAAAGGGAGTTGTGGGCAGTGTTACACAGATAGCTCCACAGATTTCTACTGCATATTATAGGAAATGGCAACACTATCATTAGCAACTTTCAAGAGTCTAATTTAACTTCCAACTATCCTCTTTTTCCCCCTCCCTGCCCCAACTTGTAAATCTCCATCCAGTTTCCATTTCCCTTGATCATCCACTCTTTTTCTTCTTATGGCCTTTGCCTGTTCAATTGCTCCTTCTCTCTGGGATGCCCATACCAGGTGTTTTTTAAAGCACAAAGGCGTCAGCTGAATAGTGCATATCAAAAGCAATCAGAACTAAATTAGGATGCTACTATCTATTTCATTCATGTTTTTATTCATCAGTTGTTCATTGACCTCTTGGCAGAAACAATGGGGATAAAGAGATTAAAAATGATAGAAACAATAATAGCTCAAATGTAGTTAGTGATCACCATGTGGAAACTTCTATAGCTATATTATCTTTTTAAAAATGTTTTATTGATTTCAGAGAGGAAGGGAGAGGGAGAGACAGATAGAAGCATCAATGATGAGAGATAATCATTGGTCGGCCGCCTCCTGCATGTCCCCTACTGGGGATCGAGCCCACAACCGGGCCGTGTGCCCTGATCAGGAATCGAACTGTGACTTCCTGGTTCATAGGTCTACACTCAACCACTGAGCCATGCTAGCCGGGCTATATTATCTTCTTCAACCACACATGGTAACTCAATTATTTTTTAAAATAACCAAATGGTTTATTTGGAATATAAACCTAAGCTCTTTGACTCTAAAATCCTTGTGTATAGTCACCAGTCTGAAATGAATGATATTGTCTCTTTCCCAAAGATGATCACTGAATAGGAGGCGAATGCTGTATAAAGAAATAAGCACTATGACATTGCTAAGCATTGGTTTACTAATGACAAGAATACTGGCATGGAGAGGCACCTGACCCATTCTAGGAAGGAGGGAGGCTTCCAGTAAGGCTCAGCCTGAGCTGTAGTTGACCAGGTGAGTAAGGGCTGGAAAGCCTACTCTGGGTGGAAATAAGCAGCACAAGCAAAAGTGAGAAGGTGGCAGTGTCCACTCACTGATTGGCCCGAGGTTTAGCAGATGTGGGACTTAGGTTGGGATGAAGAACAGTGGCAACAGATATAATAGAAAAACAAATAGGAGTCATATAAAAAGGGTGCTGTATATTATACTGAGGACTTGAGACTTTACCCAAAGGCAACAGTTAACCTCTGAAAGATTTTAAACATGATCAAAGTAATAATTTAGAAAGATCTCTCTTAGAAGCAGTGTAGAGGCCAGAAGCCAGGAGACTTAATTAAAAAGCAATGACTAGAAGAACCTAGACTAAGCAATTTGGGGCAGGTTTAAGTCTTTCATTTTTATATCTCCAGGGTTTAACCAATTGTTGAACATATGTATGAATAAAGGGACTGCTACAGTAATCTAGGCAAGAAATAGAAGGCCTGAATTAAGACAGTCACAGTGGGAATGGAAATTGTAGGATGAATTCTTTAGGATGATAGAGCTTTAAAAGACTGCATCTGACTTTCAGTTCATTAGCTATTATTTTCTCTTTTTTATTCTGAACTACATTAAACATTTAGCAGTATAGAAAATAATATACTGTTTACCACCTAATATTAATACTTCTTAACTACTTGCCATATTTGCATGATATCCTAAATATTTTTCATAATGTTGTAAGAAGTTATAGTTATTATTTGTGATTGATTTACAGTATATAAGTTGATCAAGGTGATGCACCATAATTTACTTGAGTATTTCTCTACTGTTAGATTTATAAGCTATTAGTCATTTCTGACATATCTTGCTCTTAGAAAAGAATCTTATCTAATAAAGAGGGAATATACAAATTGACCATCATGCCATCACAGTCAAGATGGCTGCGCCCACAGCGGAGGCAGGGATTCCGTAACACAAGATGGCTGCACCCACAGGGGAGGCCGAGATCCCATAACAAGCCTTAATGAGCAATCAGCAGGTACCTGAGGCTGCGTGGCGCTGGGCCGGGGCAGGGGACCTGAGGCTACACCCTCTGCCTGTTGGGGCTTGACAGGGGACCTCAGGCCATGCGCCCCCCCCCAGCAGGGCTTGATAGGGGACCTCAGGCCACACCCCCCACCTGTGGGGCTTGACGGGGAACCTCAAGGCGCAGCTACCGCCCTGGCCTGGGCTGGGGGAACTGAGGCTGCACCCCCTGTCTGGTGGGGCTTGACAGGGACCTCAAGGTGTTCCCCCTGCCCTGGCCCAGGCCAGGGGACCGCAGACCGCATACCCTGCCCAGGCTGGGAGACCTGAAGTTGCGTTCCCTGCCTGGCAGAGCTTGACAGGGGACCTCAGGCCACATCCCCAACCCTGACGCCAGGCCAGGTGACCTGAGGACATGCCCCCCACCCGGCAGGGGGTTACAGAGGTGGGGCCAACTGGGTCTGGATCTAGCCCAATGGGGGTGGTGCCAGCCAGGTCTGGGTCTCGCATGATTTTGAGGCACACGTGGGTGGGCGGGGACTTGACTCTGGTTCCCGTGGCGTGCCCCAGACTCTGACAGGAGGAAGATTTTCATATACATTTTACTAATTTTCTTTCATCTCTGACTCTTCTATTATAGAGAAAGGGCAAATAGCAATATTAAAATATTTCCTCTAATTAATTCCCTTTTAATGTGCATAAATTTCACGCACTGGGTCACTAGTGCTGTAATAAACAGCTGCAGGCATAGCTGCATTCTTGAGATGGATTGGTTCTTCTCCTTCGTTGTCCATTTTGCCTAGTGTTGTAGAGATCATCATGTGGGAAGAGATTGTTCAAGTATAGTTGATGTAGATACATACATAGGTTATTACGCGGTTGAAGGTTACACAA
The DNA here is from genome assembly GCF_028538775.1 of Myotis yumanensis. Lineage (NCBI taxonomy): Eukaryota > Metazoa > Chordata > Mammalia > Chiroptera > Vespertilionidae > Myotis > Myotis yumanensis. Next base: position 24,166,468 of record NW_027223759.1, on the reverse strand, counting down.
GGGTTGTGTGGTTAAACGAGTGGGGAACCATTCCTAGAACAGTGGCAATTTCTTTTCAACAAAATATTATTTTTAGCCTGAACATTATGGCGCAGAGGTTGAGCATTGACCTATGAACCAGGAGGTCACGGTTTGATTCCTGGTCAGGGCACATGCCCAGGTTATTTTAGGTAGAATTTTTTTTAATAAGCTGAAGAAAGGGTATGTGACTTGATCAAAACAAGGAGGTACGGTGTTTCTACATAAAAGGGAACATCTGAAATTAGTGTTGTTTGGCATTACTCTGGTTTTGAAGATTCCATAGTTATGTGAGAATTTAACAATTTTTGAATGGTACTTGGAAATTGGTGTTAGCATATTAAGTCTCCTTCGGGTTTAATTTTAAAGCTTTTCATGCATTGGAACTCTACCTGGCTTTGGACCAACCCCAGGACAAAGCAGAGCCACCTCCAATAGACACAATTGTTCTGCCGTGGGAAACTTCAAGAGGGAATTCACTTTCAAAGGAGAAATTGTATAATTTTTAAAGATATAAAAGATATAAAGATATAAAAGATATAAAATATACAAGCCCGATCCCCAGTGGGTGGGTGGGGGGCATGCAGGAGGCAGCTAATCCATAGCAATGACTCTCATCATTGATGTTTCTATCTCTCTCTCCCTCTCCCTTTTTCTCTGAAATCAATAAAAATATATATTTAAAATATTATTTTATCCCCTTATTTTTAAAAACCTACTTTTAATACTGTATCCATATCATCTACATCTTGAATAATGTTTGGCACATAGAAACTGTTCAATGTATATTCGTTGAATGCATAAATAAATAAGAGAAATGCAAACGAGTCCACTAAAAATCCCAAAGCCCATTCTTCATGCATTTATTTTTGTTCAGTATCCTCAGACACAATTTCCTTAAAGAAATAATATTTTTGCCAAGATCAGAAACATAATGGAAAGGTTTAACAATAAGTCAAATTAATAAGACACTTGATTTAGAGAAGAAATGTCTTATTTCAAACAAAATACAACCCACTAGAATCCTATTGTGTGTAATAGTGGGAATTAGGCTGATAAATTGTTTGCATGAGGAGAATATGGGAATGGTATAGGGATCAGGCACAAACTGCTACGTAATATCTGTTTTGCTACTAACTGAAATCTAAAATAAGTTCATTTTTAAAAATCGATGTGATGAGAGAAATTGACAATATTCTAGTGATTTTTAGTTTAGTCTCTAGAGATCAAAAGACTCGATTTCAAGCTTTGCCACCAAGAACTATTGACCAAGGACTATTTACTTCAGCTTTTCCAGTTTTTGTTTTCTCATATGTACAATAGGGATGAAAAGAATACCTACTTTATGAAGTTGTTATGAAGATTAAATGAAACAGTGTAAAGTCCTGGAACATAATAACTTTTCAATAAATTCTACCTACAACAATTATTATTATCTGATCTGAAAATCTATCGCATAATTATGGTATCCCTTAATCCATATAGTATTTGAACAGGGAACAAATTTATTCATATGGGAGATATACTTCGTCTGTCTCACTGTAGCAAACACTGTTTCCTGACTTCCTGCTACTCAAATTTTAATCCACAGACACCTGTCAGAATCACATGGGAGCTTTTAAAACATGTGGAAGCTCAGGCCCCGTCCAAAGCTATTGAGTTATAATCTGAATTTTAACAAAGGTTTGTGTGCACATTAACATTTGAGAAGTGCTCTTCTTTCAACACTCATTCTCATGCCCCCTTTGAACTACTGATTTCACTGAGTGCCTTGAGTTCAGCCTTGGGAGATGAATCATGATTATACTAGGCCAATCATAACCTTCCTGAGAAACAGCATCAGAAGCACCAGAAGTTTATTTCATTTTTTCAGCCACATTCTGAAGTTGGAGTGACATCATTCTGGCCATTGTTGGGAGGCTTCTAGGAATGTTTTTCCTCTCCCCCATCTCTGTTTCTTCCTACACATCTTGCTTCTTCTCTTTAAATGCTGTACGAGGATAGAATCCATGAGTTTGGGCTGCCATTTAGCACCCAGATGGCAAGAATGAGAAAGAGTCTACACATTGAATATGGTCTCCTTGAAAATATCACTGACATGTTGAACCAGCCCTGCTATAACTTACAAGTGTGTTTATTAAGAGAATATATATTGAAAAGTTAATCTTACCCACAGAGCAGCCTAGTCTTTGGCCTTGACTACTAGGCAGTGATTTCTCAGTCATTGGAACATCATGCCTGATAAAAGTGTCTTTGTTTGCCTGGGGGCTTTTGATGGCAGTGTTAGTGTCAGTTCTGCCTCTGGGTGGACTGGAGACTAAATGGATCAACCTGGCCTCTGAAAGGATTGGAGACTACAGCCCAGAAAGGATTGGAGACCACAGCCCAGCCATGCAGGCAGAATGTGACTAGAGCCCAATAAAAACACTCCATGGGGAGAGGATGCCTGGAAGCTCCACATCTGGGCTCCCTCTATCCTCTGCCCTTGGCTGATTTGAATCTGTATTCTTTTCCTGAAATAAACCAAGTGTAGCAGCTTTCAGCAAGGTCTGTGAGTTTTTCCAATGAATTATTAAAACTAAGGGTTGCCCTCGCTGGTTTGGCTCATTGGATAGACCATTGGCCTGCAGACTGAAGGGTCCCAGGTTTGATTCCAGTCAAGGGTACATGCCAGGGTTGCAGGCTTAATCCCCAGTGGGAGGCATGCAGGAGGCAGCCAATGATTCTCTCTCATCATTGATGTTTCTATCTCTCTCTTTCTTTCCCTTCTTTTCTGAAATCAATAAAAATATATTTTTGAAAAATAAAAATAAATAAAACCAAGGGTTGTTTTGGGAACCCCTCAAACTTGTAATTGATATCAGAAGTGAGGAGACCATATACAAGACTATTTCCTCTAAGTCTGAGAGTTGGCTAAAACTCTTCACAGAGAATAATATATTATACACATTAAGCCACTGTCATCTAGAATTTCTATTATCAGAAGCCAAATTCATTCAAAAGGATACTCCAGAGGTTCTCAAACTTTTTGGTCTCCAGACCCTTTACACTCTTCAAAATATATTAAAGACTTTAAATAACTGTTCTATACATTACACCTATTAATATTTACTGTGTTTGAAATAAAAATAAGAAGTTAAAATATTTCTTTATTAACCATTTAAATATAACAATAATAAACCCATTGCATGTTAATATAAGAAAAAATATAAAATCTATAACTCTATTGATACTCCAAGCAAAAACAGAATTGTTCTACATTGAACCAGATGTATGGATCCAGGGAACAGACTGACAGAAGTCAGGCAGGAAGGGTGTGGGGAGTGTGTGTGGGGGCGGGGCTGGATAGAAGAAGGTGAAGAGAGTAGCCAAAGAACATAGATACATGGCCCAGACAACAGAGTGGTGACGTCCAGAGGAGGAGTGGTGGGGGCAGGGTAGAGGTGGCCAAAGTGGGGGTGAGGGACATCTGTAATAGTGTCAACAATCTTAAAAAAAAACTCTTAAATGTCTGGCTTAATAGATGATAGCTAGATTATCCTATCTGCTTGTGTGATATGCTATAATAGGTTGTTTTCATTGAACTATGAGGAAAATTTAGCCTCATGATGAAATTTAGTTGGAAAAGGGAAGAGCATTTTAATAGTTTTATCAGATATATGTGGATTTCTTTTTCTAACATATTAGTCAGACCCAACATATGACCATTTCTTAAAGGTTTGTTGCAATGTGGAATCTGATATCACATCAAAGAACTTTTCATACTGTGCTAACATTTATGATTGTCTAACATCATTCATGTAACATCATACATTGATCACTCAGAAAAATTGGTTCACTGAGTTATGTGGATCTTCTCATCATTGGCATGTTTTATTATACACTGGTAAAAAGTCACATTTGTTAATACCACTACTGAGCTCATCAGAAATGTCTTCAAGTTTCAGGAAGCCGAAAAGCTCACAATGGCCAATACAGATTTTCCAACATTTTAATATTCTCTTGAAATACGCAGTTTTATCATTTGCATCAAATCTTGTCAGTTGCTTTCCTTGGACATATGGCCTTATTTTAGATAATGTATCTGTCAATCATTCTTCCAAGTAAAAAATAATATTCCATGAAAATTGTGGCCAGTTTTACTTGTAACTTAAATAACTGCATGAGGATTTTTTTCTTGAGGCAACAATCGTACTTTGGTATTCAGCAGAAGGGCTTTGCCCTACTTTATTACAAAGAATATTTAAAAATCACATGTATTTAGTGTCAATATTTTATAAATTTAATAATGTTTATTGCTTTATCAAGGTCATTCCTAAGTGAAACGGAAATATGTCTTAATGAAAATGTGTGTCAGAGAAGAATTCAATGTTTGCTGCCATTTCCTTAATTCATCTTCAATTGCCAGCCATTTAACCCACCACTTGCTTTTGTGCCATTATTGCAAATGTCAAAACAGTGAAAAATGGCAAATACCATATATTATTATAAAAATAATTTTGACCTTGACACCTTTTTGTGACACACTAATGGTATGTGTGATGTGCATTGGTTTTAAGGAGAGAACTTGGTGACATCATGGTCTGCAACAACAGACCACCCCACTGTTGGTCCCAGGCTCAGCTGTGAGCTCTGAAGGGAGCCTTTGCATATGCAAAGTTTGTCTCTCCCAGCCCTCCCCATTCTCCATCACTCTTTCCATTAATGGATGTGATCAACTTCTTCAGACTAACAGAGTGGTAAAGACTAAGGGCTGTGACGTCAGACAATCTTGACCTTACGTTAACTATAACTTGGAGCAAATTCACTTTGTCCTTACTTCCAGTTTTGCCTTTGTAAAATGGGAACAATTAATAGGTTGTTTTGAAAACTAAACATGATAAATAATATAAAGCACTTAGAACTCTCCTGAATCCTGTAAGCTATCGATGTTAGTTGTTTTTATTACTATTATTTAATAATTTCCTCCTTTTAGAGAGATTTGCATTATAGCCAGGGATCTCTTGTGCAACAGGATTGAATTTCAATCATGGAATGTCAGGCACAGTCAGCAAGCAGGTTATTTGTTTTTATTTTTGGGGTGTAGTTGTTGGGAAAGATAGAGAATTCAGGCTCCTGAAACCATTCATGTAGTCCTAATTACTCATACTAAATGACTGTGTTAATAAGCTCATTCTTAATATTCAGCCAATACTATCCTTCAAGATAATTCCATGAGGAGGTAGTTATGTTTTTGTTCAGTTTTTATGCTCTGCTAACATCCTCATAGAGCAATTTGCACATGGTTGAGGCCTGATAAATGCATGTAAACTACATATCCTCAAAAGGAAAAACAACACTCATTTGCAAGGGAACTGCTCCTTTGAAAAAAGGAGTTCTCTAAAAGTAATATTTCCTGGGTTTCACTGATCAAACCAAGTAAAAGAAAAGAAAAGAAAACTTGAAATAACATGAGTCCTCTGGCTATAGCTCCCAGCAGTAATGTAAGAATGCTATCGTTCCCTAGTCCCTTCCGAGACTAAAATAGCAGCAGCTTGTTGCATAAGAAAAATAAAGGCTTACAAACTATTTCCCTACAAAAGGAAATACAGGTTAGTGCATGCATTCATATTAGTTTCTGATCCAGCAGAGAATGGCTTATGAGATTTATTGTTTGCTTTTTTTTTCTTATAAAAACCTCTTTATACTTTAAAATATAGACTCTCAGCAAGTGTCACCCTGAAGAATTGGGGCTACTAGACTATTTTGTTACATTTTAAGGGATAAAAACGCATGCAGCAGTTACGTTATTAGGCCACAGCAATGGAGCTGCCACTCTCCACCTCATTACTCAGGACTCTCTTTAGTTCGATTATACACCTCCACAGCTAAGGAAGATAGATGGAGGTCATTTGGGAGCCGTAAACCACAATGCCTTGAATGCAGAACTATGTTCTTAAACTGATTTACACCTTGTTCTCCGGTGTTCTACAACCAGAGCTTGGATTGAAATGCACGGGCTATGATTGAAAAGGCTTTTGCTTGGTTTTAACATCACAGCCTATGCTGGCTGGCAATTATTACCGTCAATGAATGTTGCCTTCATTACTTCAGTCATGGCAGCAATACCAAACCAAACCCAAAGGGAAATCGGGGTTCTTGGCCAGAATACCCTCTGGGGAGGGAGGAATGACATTTATGTCTCCTGTAAGTTTTAACTTGATTGTGTGTATTGGCCCAGCGGGAAAGGAATTGTGTAATTGAAAGGAGCAATTTGCTTTTCCAGCATTGACAAAAAGACTTGTCATGCTGTTCTGATTTAACTCCTGTTTGCCTCCCAGTGTAAAGATGGAAAGTGTACTAAAGGAAGTTCATTAAGCAAGGAAAGTCCACATTAACCTTCACAGAGAAATGAAGGGTCTTTATATATTTAAGGTAAGTGTTGTACCTGTCCCGGAGCTGCTCCTCTCCTTTAATGTCCTGGATTCACCCTCTGTAACTTATCCCCTGGCTGTTTTTTTAGTGTCACTTCAGAACGTTGTCATCCCCAGGGAATAAAAAAGCACATTAGAAATAATTAGAAAAGCAACAACAACAAAAAAGCTGCCTTTAACAACAGCATGCTCTTCTCACCTGTCTAAAGTTGAATGGAAGGATGTGTCAAGAAAAATGGTTTCTACTGCTGCCAAGTTTATTGTAATGGGTCACGGGAACAGCATAGCCTGGATCTTTCAATGATGTGATTCCGTTGGACATATATTCACAATGCCAAAGGGTTTCATAAAAGTTCACCTCTGAATTACAGGCTATAAAGGGTTTTATTCCCACTGATACATTTTCATTTAGAAAGGAATAGATCTTCCCAAGAACCTACTTGAGGCCAGTACAGAATCTATTCTGTTTTCTTCTCAGAAGAAAATAATAATTGAATTGAATTCATATACCAGGTCTTCTGTGACATATTTTCTCTATGTAAATTAATCTTAAGTTATATTTTTTATGAGATGGTATTTAAGCAGTTCCTTAAACTCCTAACAGCTTTAAAAACGTATAAAACATTTCATTAACATTTAAAGTTATCTCAGACATTCTGCCGAGCTGTAGAAAGCATTTTTAAGGGCTAACCATTTTATGGCCATCCTAACGGTGCCTTATAAAAGAGCTGAAACATTCTAAAATTTTGCTCCGCCTTTAGATTCCATAGATCTTATGGAATGCTATAAGTAGAGACTGAAATGGAACTTTTTTTTCATTCTGCATAGATAGAATTTTGCCTTTGAAATTGTATTTATCATTGTTAACAAAGAATCTATCAGTTACATTTTTGAATACCAACTACGTATTCCACATTATCAGAGCCTTCTTTGTTAACTTCATTTTCTATTATGCTCCTTCTCTCCAACCACACTTCAGCTGCACTAGCCTTTCTGTTCCTCAAACATGGCAAGCTTGCTCATAAGTACCTTCTGCTTGGAGCTGTTGTCCCCCGAATACATGTAGATCTAGTTCCTATTCACCTTTGGGTTGAGCTAAAACATCCCTTCAGGAGAAATCTGCTGTGACCAACTCTGTCCCCAGTGTCTCTCTATACCATTACCATGTTTATTTTTGTTTTCTTCACTGTACTTATCATGATCTGACATATTTTGGTTTATTTGTGTTTGTTATCTGTCTCTTACACCTTTAGTGTAAACTTCTTGAGTGTAGAAACCTTGCCTTCTTGCTTACTGACAAATCTACAGACACTGGAATGCCAAACAGGCAGGCAGCATGCATTAGTTAAAATGAATGAATGATAGGTTTCAAAAAGTTGGGAAACTCATTATTATTAAGAAGGTGAATATACTGAGTAGTTAAAAAGACTTAAAAACTTTAATAACAAGGAAATAATTCATGAGTAGTTGTTACATGGAAAACAAGTTATAGACTAATTCATTTAGAAGAATATAGACCATTTTAGTTAAAAAAGCAAAATATGCAATTATTTACACACAAGTCACTATATAAATAAAACATTTAGAAAAATTCATAGATAATAGTAATTACTTCTGGGAGAAGTAATTGCATGAGACTGCTTCCTAAATTATATGCATCTATAGCATTTTAGTTTTTTTCAGTGAATATTTATTTATCTAACAATTACCTATTGATAATTTACTCTATCCCAGGAACCATTGTTGATGTTAATTAGTATATAAGTGAACAAATAAAAGGCCTTATCTTCACAGAGCTTCCATTATATTGAAGAAAATAGATCTGATAAAGAAAAATAAAGCCAAGTTAAGACACAGAGAGTAGCAGAGATAAGGTGGTGAGAGAAGACGTCTTTGATGTGGTGACATTTGAGCAAAGACTTAAACAGGATGTATCCAGTCAGGAGTGTCTTGGTTTTGCTGGAGTAACCAACAGTTTGTTTCTCACCCACATCGATGTCCAACTTGGGTTGGTGAAGGCTCTGCCAGCCAATGAGAGGTGAGGGAGGGGGGCGGTCCACCACCTTGGAGCAGTGCCATTTGGAACATGTTGCCTTCCTGATCCTGATAAGAGAGCAGAGGGCTGGAGAGTCAAGCAGTACTACTAAATTCCACTAAACCCTCCACTAGAAGTGACGTGTCCCCTCTGTTCACATGCCATTGGCCTATGATCACAGTAAGCCTCTGTGTACCCAGAAGTAAAAGAGAACCAGAGATTAGTGAACAGTGGTGATGTTTACTGTAAAGAGTAAGAATATCAATATCTGGAGGACAAGTCCAAGTAAAGGGGACAGAAATTGCAAAGACCCTGAAGTGTCTATATACTTGTTGTGTTCTGTGTATGTAGGCAATGTGGCTAGAGTACAAGTTAAGAAGAGAAAGAAAAGTGAGTGTGATGAGGTAGTTAATGGTCAGATCCTGTATGGTCTCATAGTCCATTATTATTAATATTATTATTATTATTAATTGTTTAATCCTTACCTGAGGACATGCATTTATTAATTTGAGAGAGAGAGGGAAAAGGAGAGGAAGAGAGAAAAACATCAATGTGAGAGAGAAACATCAATCAGTTGCCTCCCATACATACAACCTAGGTATGTGCCCTGACCAGGAATCAAACCTGTGACCCTCCAGTGCATGGGATGACACTCCAACCAACTGAGCCATACAAGCCAGGGTCCCATTATTTTTAAACTAAGTATGATGGGAACCCACTGGAAGGGATTTGAGCTTGCAAGTGATATTATCTGATTAATGAATCACTCCTGTTATCATAAAAAGACAGCAACATAGAGGTAGGTATAATAAACAAAAAAATGATAGACTATCAAACTGAATAAATATGGAAGGAGAAAGAAAAGGCACTAATCAGTTAGATAAATAGAGACCTCAATGGTTTTAAGATATGGTTTTGATTGCACATAAATAAATCCCTCAGCTCTTTTTTTTTAAACACCAGCTGAAGCCTAAAATATCAACAAAACACAAAAAGAATGCAAGCTCCTTTAATATGGGTAAACAAATGAATTGAGTATGCACAGATGGCTACTGCATGGAGCAGGTGACAGGGTAGCTTTCAATTGAAGCTTTCAATTTCCTACCACTTGGGAAGTTATTTGACATTTTAACAGGGGTTTTATAGTATCTTAGCCCTTTTAAGGGTATATGTGTGTCTTTTGCTAGACTCAAGTAACTGGAAAAAAAATGCCCTGGGATATTTGGTATATTTCTGAGTGCTTAAGGTGAATCAAAACTCCATTTTCTGGGTTCACATTGTTGAGTATCCTGTCCCACTAGTAGATCTTCAGGCCTGCTTGGGACTACTCCTGCAATAATTAACTGAAATTGTAAAGGGCATTTAGTGCTATATGAACATAAATTACCACAAATGGAAAAAATCAGACATCTTATGGGTCTTGCAGGTTGTATGGTGTACTTAAAATTAAAGTAAGAAGTTCAGGATTTAAAACAAAAGTCCCAGAGACAAGAAAGAATTCAACTTGTTTGTATAACACAACACCTAGCTCTCTTCCTACTGGTACTATCACCTATTTATTTCAGCAAATTAGGCTCATCTCTTCTACCTCCAACCACCAGTAAAGGCATCACTGATTTCTTTAAATATCTTCTAAATATCTCTCACATTAGTTCATTCTTTTTCATTTCCATCATTCCTCCTGCTCCCGTCCTGGTCCAAAGCTCTATCTCTTGCCTGAACTACAACTTTGCTTCCTACCTGACCTCTGACTCATTTGATTCCATCCAGTCCCTAAGAAGCAGGTAGATGCAAATTTTCCTCATGCAAACCTAATCATGTCCACCATTTTGCTTAAATCTTTCAGTGCCTTTCTATTTATTTAAGATCAAAGCCAAAATATTGGTCCATAGAAAAATATGATCCACACACACATTTGCTTGGTCTGACTTTGATTATCTTTTCAGCTACATATCCTCTGCCTCTCTTCCTCCACTAGTGAATTCCAGCCACACTGTTCTCCTTTCACTCAAGTATACAAAGCCCCCCTCCCAATTTTAAAGATCACCTAAAGCTCTTCTCTAGGCTTAGCACAGTGTCTCCTTGATGTCTAACCATATCCTATCTCTTAAAAAAACACTATATATATATATATACACACACATATACACACATATATATACTAGTAGCCCAGTGCACGAAATTCGTGCACTGGGGTGGGGGGAAAGAAGGGGCCCCTCAGTCTGGCCTTCACCCTCTCCAATCTGAGACCCCTCAGGGAATGTCCAACTACCTGTTTGGGCCCACACTTTTAACAGATAACAGCTCCATTGTTGTTCCTTTCTTATGCTTAAAACCATTGGAATTAGTAGGTATTCAAAGTGTGTATACATTTTGGGGGGACACCCTGTATATCTCTAGTCAGTGGTGAAAGAAACCAACAGCAGATTTGGAACCCCCAGACAGGGAACCTTGCTCATTCCCCACATGTCTCCCCACTTCACTTTCCACCTTCGTGGGCAGCAGGAGAATCAATGTTTTCTCTCATTACTTCGGAAAAGCACGTCCTGTCACCCGTTGCCCGGCAGGAGTGTGCTAGGCTCCAAGCAAGCAAGGCTCAGTCAGGGCAGCCTTCACTCATGGGTGCTGGCACCCAAAGTGCACATTCCTCCTCTACAGTCGCCCCGACTATCCCACTGTTTCACTGAGAGGAAGGAATTCCTCTCTGCCTCTTGGCTCTTGATCTTGAACGCTGACCGAAGGCACCTCAGAGAGGGCCGTCCGCACCCACCAGGTGTGTCTGTCTGCATCTGCTCCTGCCTCAGCACCTGCATTAACTCCCCAGAGGTGATCTTGTAGCTACACTGGCCTCCATGGGAACAGGGCATCACCACTCCGCCCTCTCACTGTCATCTCACAGGCGCCCACTCTCAGCACCCAGAACACCCAGACACTCTCCAAAGGATGTGAGCTCATCAGAAGGGATGTGTGCACATCCTGTGGGGGTGTTAGGCATGCTGGGTTGATGGAAGTGTGGTGGAGAGGCGGGGGGAACTTGTGCATGCCTTGGTTTGCAACTGTTGCAGGCGTGGGAGGGTGACAGTGTGCTGGGGGATGTTCGCACACCAGGGGGGTATGTGCACACCGGAGGCCTCTGGCTTTGCAGATCTGCACACCCCCATGGTGCGGCCAGGAGGACGTCAGTCTGTCCCGCCAAGGTGGCTGTCCCTGCAATCCTGCACCTTCTGGGCCAGGAGGCGGATCTTGCGCAGTCACTCCTGGGTGCTGATGGCTGCCTCCCCGCCGTGAAGGGTCACGGATCTGAGTCCCACGACCGTGCACAGCCTCAAGCACTGCCCCCCGCCCGGCAAGGTCACAGATCCGTGTCTTGGTCCCATGGACAGCCTCAAGCACTGACCCCCACACGGCAGGGTCACAGATTCGGGTCCCGGACTGCAGACAGCCTCCCGTGCTGCCCCCCTGCCCACCAGGTCATGGATCTGGGTCCCGGAACCACAGACAGCCTCAAGCACTGCCCCCAACCCGGCAGGGTCACAAATCCAAGTCCCGGACTACAGACAGCCTCCCTCGGTGCCCCCCACCCGGCAGGGTCACAGATCCGGGTCCTGGGACCTCGGACAGCCTCAAGCACTGCCGCCCCACTCACGAGGACATGGATCCAGGTCCCAGACTGCGGACAGCCTCAAGCACTGCCCCCCGCCTGGCAGGGTCACAGATCCAAGTCCTGGACTGCGGACAGCCTCCCGTGGTGCCCCCTGTCTGGCAGGGTCACAGATCTGGGTCCTGGGACCGCAGACAGCCTCAAGCACTGCCGCCCCGCTCGCAAGGACGTGGATCCAGGTCCCAGATTGTGGACAGCCTCAAGCACTGCCCCCCACCTGGCAGGGTCACAGATCTGGGTCCCAGACCACAGACAGCTTTGCCTGCTGCCGCCTGCCTTCAGTATGCAAATTAGCCACCATCTTGTTGCTTCAGGGTGGGGGTCCCCACTGGGGTGCCTGGCCAGTCTGGGTGAGGGGCTGAGGGCTGTTTTCAGGCTGGCGGGCGACTGAAGCTCCAAACCTCTCCTTTTTTTCTTTGTTTTTATTCTGGCATTTATTTACCTTCTATGCCTGTCACTGGAGCTGAGAGCCAGCTTTCTCTCTGAGGCTTGGCTGCTGAAAGCAGGTTTCTGGCCTTTGTTTACCTTCTGTATTTGATACAATGTTGCAGTCTTGCTGGCTGAAGCCCAGCTGACTGAAAGCGGGTTTCTGGGGTTTTGTTTAGCTTCTATATTTGTTACAATGTTTCAAACTGCAAGCTCAGAGGCCGGCAAGGCAGGTGGGGAAGCTTGGCTTTCTCCGTCACTGAAGCAAGCAAGCCTCCCTGTTCGCTTCAAGCTGCCTGGCTGCCGGCCGCCATCTTGGCTGGCAGTTAATTTGCATATCTCAGTGATTAGCCAATGGGAAGGGTAGCAGCCGTATGGCTAATTACCATGTTTCTCTTTTATTAGTTAGGATACATACATATACGTATACATATACATATACATATACATATACATATACATATATAAATTTCAGAGAGGAAGGGAGATGAAGAGAGGTAGTGCACATCCCCTGCTGGGTATCAAGCCCACAACCTGGGCATGTACCCTTGACTGGATTAAACCCAGGACCCTTCAGTCCACAGGCTGACGGTCTATCCACAGAGTCAAACCGACTAGAATGCACCTCTTTTTTTTTTAAATCTAGTTAATTTCTATTTAAGAGATTTTGGTATTCTCTCTTTTGTTTTTACCTTTTTTTAAAGAAAGAATGTGGTCTATAAGGCACCAATTTTTCCATATTTTTGATATTTGCTTTGTAAAATGTGCAGCTTAGCTGGGTTCTAGGCAAGACAGCAATAAAGTGTCTACTGGAGTATGGACTCAAGCTTATGTGGGAAGAATCCACTTACTCATGTGAATTTGCTGGCAGATTCAGTTCCTTGTGGTTGTAGGAAGGAGAACTTCAGTTTTTTGTCGGCTATTAGGTGGTGGTCACCCTCAGCTCCTAGAGGCTACCCACAGTTCCCTGCCATGGAAGTCAAATGTGAAAGATGTCTTACTAAGCTCACAACATGGCAGCTTGCTTCTTCAGAGCTGTCAAAGGGAAAATCTGTTACAGCACATCTGTTAACAAGTAGGATCATGGGAGTGACAACCCCTCATGTTTGCCATATTTATGAAAACCGAGACACAGGTCCTGCCCACACTCAAGGAGAAAGGATTACACTAACCTAAGAACATCAGAAATCAGGGATCATGGAGGGTGGGTAGAGTCATTTTAGAGTCTGTCTGCCACACATCTTATAAGAATTTATTTGTTTGCATGTTTTGGATTTTATAACTGTACTAATATTGCATGATGAGTAATTAAAGAGGTTAAACTCTTGCCTGCAATGATACCTTGCAGGTATTCCAACTTTGTATAATCTATTGTAGTTTTCATAACTTCTGTGTCTCAACTTTCTCGTCAGTATGGTAAGAACATCTACCTCATAGAGTTGTTTTAAGGATTAAATAATAATAATAACATATTTAAAACACTTAGAATACTGCCTGATACATATTAAGTGCTCATAATCATAGAAAATATAAATATATAATAAAAAATATAAAGGTAACTTTAAAAATAAATATTAAATTTATAAATATTGAAAATATATAAAACATGTAAATAAGTGAAATTCTAATGAGTTCTTCTGACATTTCTGGAAGTGGTTTTATGTCCCTTCTACAGTCCACAGACACACTTTGAATATCATTGTATAAGCTGTCATGCAGGCTATAGAATTCTGGCAAAAATCCAATTCATGAAGTAGAATAGATACTCATTTACATAAAATCACAGAATTCTAAGGCTGGGAGACAACTTCTGAACCATTTCTCCCAACCTTTATAGTTTAATGGATAAAGTATCAAAAATCCAGAGAGATTAAATGCTATGCTGGAGCTACATGGCCCCAGAGTACTGGAAGAAGTGGAAGGAATCTCCTTGGAGCTCAAAGAAAGAAACCATAAGAAACAAGCGTTGGCGTGTGCACACGCGTACACACACACACACACACACACACACACACACATACACACTTCTACTTTTTACCCAGCCACCAGTAAAACAATCTATATCCAAATCAACACTATCATTATGTACCAGATGTTCCTGAAAAAATCTTACCAGTTTTGGTGATGGTCATTTTAGATAGTCTGATATCTGATTTCCATAATAAATAAAAAGCTTTTTTTTAAAAAAAGAAAACCCATAAATAAATTGTGTTGAGTTGGAGTTATGATACATTTTTGGGAATAATCCCCATAAAAAAGAAAAATTAAATATCATGTAATCATAGTGGCATGATAGATGATAGATAATATTATACCAATCCAATGGGCATTGTTAGATGATTAGAGGCCCTGTTTAGGGTCCTACATAATTATACTTCCTATCATCTCTGAGACTTTGGTGCCTTTTGTTAATCAGTATCACTCTAAACCACTGTGGGACATTCAGCCAATCAGACCATTCAATTACTGTGGTTGAATGGTCCTGACCTCATGAATATGAATAGAGGATGTACACAATAGAGCAGCATTTTTAATGACAATGAAACTGCCATGAGGGATGAAAGAAAGTGTGGATTTAAAAAAAATAATTAAAATTGCAATGAGAAAAATCATAATTAGCTGTGAGGATTACATATACTTGTTAAAACGTTCCTCACTTGCCTTTGGACAAAGAGGCAGAGTGAGTCATTTTATACTTCCTTTCCTTTAGATATGGATGTCCCAATTGCTGGCAGCTGGACCTATCTTGAATTTAAATAATGTAAAGATCCATGTAAATATTTGGAAAACAGAAGCAGTGGATGAAAGTTCAGATGGGCTCTTGAACCATGTGTCACAAGGTTTAACTAGAAATATAAAACTTGAATGGTGTCCAATCAATATGTCATGGTTCAAAGGCGGTGCAATGTGAAGAGTGTCAGTCAAAACCCTCAGACACTGTGGCACTACACAACAGTGTGAAGGAAGAGACTATCAAATGTGTTATATTTACTTAGTTATTCCACTTTCATCCCTTCCAAAAGTGCTATGCTTTTGATTACAAAGATGCAAAAAATAGAGCAAAGTGACATAAATTGTAATCACTTGAGAAAGATATAAGAAATACAACAGCTGGGTCATAACTAAAAACATGGATGAAGTCAATGTATAAACATGCATACTATGAAATTTTACAAAGAGGTTGGTATGATCTGAATTTATTCCTGGGGTCCCAAAGGTTACAAGGCTTACATTAAAAAAGCAAAGTTATGAAGATATTCACTAATTAGTGTCCACTCTAAACACAGTCTCCTTGCTTAACCCTAGCATCTGTCTTCACTAGTTGAGTCTTCTATCAATCTCTCCCTGATTGTTGCCATTGTACAATGCAAACATAGTTCATTGTATAGTGAACTTGTAAATTTTGAAAAATATGCAGGGCTGCATATAGTAGGCGAGAATCAGATTGGATTACTGTTTGAATCACATGTCAGTGGCAAATGAGGATAGGGCACAGTTACATTAGTTAACAACTAAATAAGGGAAAATGGATGAGGAAGACGACACTATTGTAGGCTTCAAAGGCGAAATATTTGAATATCAAAGGATTAAGAAAAGCCCTTGGGAAAATTGATGAAGCTCTTGAATATTTCTGAAGTAATGACCTTCTATATCTTACTATGGAAGTCAAATGTGAAAGATGTCTTACTAAGCTACATATAATTTTATCAGAAAAAATGCCAAATAAATAAACATAAGATTTTTTGTTTCATAAGTTAATGCATAGTTCCTATGTATGTTAAACAGTAAAGAAAATTAACTTTTTAAATAATTTTAATTTTGCTTTTTGAAATATAATTTCTATCAACCTCTCTCCTATTTTCACTCCCTACTTACTCATCATGATAATTTACTAGAAAATTTTGGTTTCAGATTTAAGAGGTTATATTTTTAGTATTTATTATTGCTAATAATTAATGCTTATATGTGCCTGTAAGAGTAGAGCCCTATTTTCCAATAGCAAAACCCAGGAGCAAAAGACAAACCGTTAAATGAGTTAGTGTCCCTGAGATGAAAACAAGTCAGTTGCTCTGGTTTGAAAAGTTACATTTATTCCTGGGATCAAGCCTGGGATTGCACAACCAGGATCCTGTGAGATGTAAAACAAACACCCAAACACCAAACATGTTCTTGTAGCAAACACAACCATGATTTCCATGGAGTTATGTTCTTGAATAACTTATAATATAAGCTAATGGTTCCCCACCAGGGTCCAATTATTAGTTAAAAATGTTTTATACAGGATTGACCTGTTTTTGCCTGAATGGCCAATGCTTACATAACCAGGTTTAATGCAAAATAGATTTTAGAGTTCTGTAAAGCCGTGTTTCTCAGGATGCGTTCCAGGAACACTGGTTCTGAAAACTTCTCTAGAACAAAAAGGGGTTGAGGGAAATCCTTCATAGTCAAACAAGTTGGGAAAGGCTGCATGTTATTCATGGAGATCCCAGGGCAGGTTGTATAGCATGGGGTTAAAAGTCCAGATTCTGGAGCCCAAGTGCCTGGGTTCTATCCT
This sequence comes from Myotis yumanensis, assembly GCF_028538775.1. Lineage (NCBI taxonomy): Eukaryota > Metazoa > Chordata > Mammalia > Chiroptera > Vespertilionidae > Myotis > Myotis yumanensis. The sequence goes on along the minus strand of NW_027223759.1, from coordinate 24,149,360 downwards.
GGCTTTTCTGTTTACTAACTTGGTATGTAACCTTTCCATACCTCAGTTTCTTCAACTGAAAAATGGGAATAAAAATACAAGTACCTTCTTTATAGGGTTACCGTTCTGGTTAATTCATCACGCAAAATGCCTGGCACCAGCATCTGCTATTTAAGTATCAACTACAGATTTATCCTGCCTAGTAACCAGCTCAACATTATTAAATTCTGAGTATCACAACATATCACTGAAGCCTCCTTTCTTCCTGAGAACAGTTATTAACATGCTGGAAGCAAGCTGTGTAAAAATTCCAACACTGTCGTTTTTAAATAGATGTGCATATCACAATCATTTATAACACTTTGTAATCTTTATTGTTGAAAGTATTCGATATGTCTCCTTTTTTTCACCACTGATCCCTTCTAGCCTGCTCCCACCTCCTACCCTAGGCCTTCACCGCATTGTTGTCTGTGTCCATGGGTTGTGCATATATGCATACAAGTTCTTTGGTTGATCTCTTCCCACCCATCTACCCCTGCCTTCCCTCTGAGATCTGTCAGTCTGTTCCATACTTCTATGTCTCTGATATGTTTTCTTCATTAGATTCCACAAATGAGTGAGAACATGTGATACTTGTCTTTCTCTGACTGGCTCATTTCAATGGACCTGGAGGATTTATAACATTTTTTAAAAAGAAAATACCAGTCCTCCACCCCAAACCAAGATATTGAGTCAATGATGTAGAGTGGATATGATTATCTAAATTTTAGAAAGTTCCTCAGGTGATTTTGAGATGGCTCTTAACCATTATGAAGAGCAGTGGAACTTGCTAGAAATACCACTATACTTAGTCCACACTTCAGACCTATAGGTTAGAAACTCTGTTGTGGCTCCATCAATCACCTCAAGGTGATTCTGTTTGAGAACCACTGATGTGGTGGAATGAGCAGAACTCTACTGAACTTCTCTCTGATTTCAGAAAGATGTGATACCTTTAATATAGATTTCAAAGAGTCTGAACTTATTACCCTGCAAAGAAGAAAAGCAGTGAATTCTTTTTATCTTGCCAATTAAATCCCGAACCAATGGTTTCAGAAATCAGCTGAGCTTGGATGAAAATGAGCATTGTACTTACAAAGGACCTGCATCTAAATAGAAGGCCATCTGGGGGAGGTTTTGTACACTGCCAGCTTAGCTAAACTGAACCATGTAGCGAAGAACCCCATTTCTAGTGTGATTCAAGTAAAAGCAAGCCAAATGAGACGTGCCCATAAGATTGGGAAGGTGGATGGGAAGCAGCAGACCTTAACTCTCTGAAAGTGAATGAAAGGTGTCAAGTGTGGTTGAAGCCTTTGCATATTGTGGCATGTTGTTGATCCGCCTTATTCACAGAAGCAAGTATCTGTGCCCACAGCTGCTCTACCTCCCTTCAGTTCTTAAAGCCTGGACCAGATTTGTGTGCAGCTCCTCCGTGAAGGTTTCAAGGGTCTTCTGTAGTCCTTCACATCATTGGGGCTAAGATGTGGGTGCCGGGTTGTCTCCACTCTCTGCTGTTTCACATTCACCTTCTTCCTCATTGTCTGCCCTGATGACCTGCGGTGACCTGAGGCCCCAACTCAAGGCACAGGCATCTGCCATTTATACATTTTGACCAGCCAATTCCCTCAGTGTTTGTTGGTGAGTCTCTCATATTGAATCCCACAACTGCCCCCTTTCAGACTTACATTTGCTACATGAAATCACTGAACTTTTACACAAAAGTGTGTGCTGTATTTTTCTATATGTGTGTGTTTACTTGTATATCAGGTCTATACAACTGTAAGCAAAGGATTTTGTATCCCAAAAAATGTTGTGATGAAATTAGCTATCTGTAAATGTCCCCTTAAGATAGTTTTCCAAACTTAAGCAGGAAGAATAAACAAGTTTTAGCTTAGTCTTATTGTGAATGTTCACTATATGCCAGGTCTTATACCAAGTGCTTTTCACAGATTATCATTTAATTCTCACAGTCTTATCAGGTTGCTACTCTTGTTTCCCCCATTTTACTTACTAGGAAACTGAGGCCCAGAAAGCTTCCATAGCTGACCAGTTTCTGAGTATTTGGGGGATGTTTTTGTTATACTTCCTCCCAAACAGATGAGAACAGAAATCTGACTCATACAATAAATCCCATTGCTTCAACTCCACATTCATTAAGTAAACTTATGATTTGCCCATTCTTAGACATATTTTTCTTATTGTGAAAATAAAATATTTATTGGAGAAAAATTGAACAATTCACTTAAGTGTAAAGAAATGAATAAAATCACCCAGAATCACATCAATTAGGTAATTCCTTTAAAAAAAATGACTTTCTGCTGCTTCTACTTCCTATAAAAATAAAGTCTGTTTTTATAGGTTTTCTGCTCTCACCACTTCTTATTTTAAATGCACGTCTGTTTCCATTAAACATAAGATGACTTCCATTTAAGTTTTATGTAAGAATGGACTCTTTGGTGTGAATACAATTATCTGATATTTGGAATGCATTCATTTAGTTAATGATTAACATGCCAAGAAAAGAGCTTAAGACAATAAAAAAGTGGTGGTGGTGGAATTTGCGTTTAATGATCTCTGATCAGGTTTTTACTTGGATTCTGAAAAAATCTTTTACACTCTTTTTTATGGAGATGCCACAAAGTCACGGGAGCCAAGATTTTCTGTTGTTTATATGATCTTTAGTAATGCTAAATTTAAGTATGAGAGGCTTATGAGGCTCCCTCTGGCATAAAACTCCCATGGTTTCCTGGGATCACTATCACAAATGGTTCCTTTATGGGAGGAACTAACCAACAAGTCAGCGAGTAGCAACAACAAGTGTTCAATGACTTTTTTTTTGCACTTCTTTGTGTTTTCAAGTGATATAAAAGATAAGTGAGTTCTATATGTATAGATCATCATTTATTGTGAGTTCCCACCCCTTAATATATAGTCTTGGGAATGATGAACTCCAATGTCATTGTGGCACTGTGCAGTTATCTAATAGGAAAGTGAGAGCCATCCTGTTTTTTAAGTAGCACTCACCGGACCAATTAATTAAATGAGTGTAAGTACCTACAACTGAGAGATTCAGCCCCAAGCTAGGCTCTGTAATGATATCAGAATATAAGAAGCTTCAGAATATAAGAAGCTAAGAAATGAAAAGAAACCAGGAGAAATAAAGAGAGGCAATTTGAAAGAAAACACAAATATGATTCCACTTATATGAGTATCTAAAATAGTCAAACTCTTAGACGCGGAGAATATAATGATGGTTGCTAGGGGATGGGAGGAGGGGAAAGTGGGAGTTGCTCAATGTTATAAAGTTAGTTATACAAGATAAATAAATTCTAGAGATCTCTACAACATAGAGCCTATAGTTAATAACACAGTATTGTGCATTTAAAAACTTTTTAGGAGGATTGTTCTTATAATAAGTGTTCTTACTGCACACACATGCACACACACATTAAGTGAAAGGACACAGGAAATCTTTGGAGGTGATGGATATATCTATTTTCTTATTTGTGTTGATGGTATCATAGGTATGCATATATCCCAATACCCGGAAGCTTGCACTGACTAAAAAGCTAGGTATCTAGAAAAATGGGTATCTCTTTTAGTATCACTATATCTAAATCAATTAAGTGAGGTAATAGTATATAAACTACCTAACACCCCATTTTCACACTGTACAAATACTATAACCCAAATACCCTTGAGTGAAGAGTTGCTCAGTAGAGTAAGTACTTAAGCAAGGGACCTCAGCAATTCGTGTTGGCCAAATAAATATGGATTTCACATGCCTTTTCAGACATTTTTCCCTAATCTTTTCCATCCACAAAATTTTGATGCCTCAGATATACTGTATATATTTGAAAATATACAATGACATTTCAATATACCATTGTAATAGCTACAAATTTTTGGTACCCTCCGAAGACTGTTTGCCCCTATAAGGGCAATATCACCCTACATTTATAATGCATGCTTTAGATTAAGGATCAATTGATAGAAAATTCACTAAATGTGGGCCTTGGAGTTGAAAAATTAAGTGTTCAGGTCTTGATTGCAATTCCTGGATGTGTACATCTGGAGTCACTATAAGTTCTACAGAAAGACAAAGGGGAATAATACTTTTCTCACCTGAAATAATAAGAGCCTGCACTTAGCATCTCTATATCCATCTTCTAAGTGCTTGGCATCATTGCCTCAAAAATCCAATGAACTTCCTATTATCTTCACATTGAAGATAAAGAAAGTGAGGCACAGAGAGGCTGAAAAAACTTGTTCAAGGCCACACACCTAAAAAGCAGTGAGTGGTGAGCTGGAATTAAGTGGTCCAAATCTAGTATTTGATTTTAATTACCACTTTAAACCTGCTCTTAATACATTAGCCACTGAGGTTAGGTCTTGCTTTATGAGCAAGAATGTGCACAGAGGAAAATTCATAGACTCACAAAATATAAGATTGAGTTTCATCTCTTTTATGGACACAGTTTTTATCATTTCTTGGAAAGAGTCAATGCAAATAGTAGTAGTAAAGTAACAGTCCATTTTATTTAATGGAGAATTCTACTGCATATTTATTTCTGAAATGCTATACTTAAATTTTAATAAAAGAAATGCATGGAATTGATCCATTATGGAGGAATGACCTTCCCCCTCCCCCTCATGAAATTCTCACTCCAGATATTCAAAACATTCATTTGGAATCACATATCTTAAGATATAATCACCAATCAAGTGCTAGATAACCCTGAAAAGCTAAATGAGTTACAGTGAACTAATTTATGTATCAAATTAATATTCTTAGTTTTGATCATTAGGGAGAGGGTTTAGAGGCCCAAAGAATTTGTCAGTTTTCTGTATAATAAATTTGAATCTCATTAATTTAATGATGATGCTTGGGAGCAACACATTTAGCTAATAAGTGAGCATAGCTAACTGCTAAACTACAACTCAGAAACAATGATAATAGCAATAACCAGCCATTACTGGATTCTTGTCCTGGGCCAGACCTTGTGCTAAGTCTTTTGTGTTCCTGATTTTATTCAATCCTTAAAATAGCCCTATAGGGTAGAAGACATTTCCTGTTATTGTTTTCTTATTTTATAGGTAAAATAATAGGATTGGGAGAGCAGAATAAATTGTCTAAGGGCAAAAAAACTAATGAGTGTCAATGCTAACTAAATGCAAGCCCACACAGCATTTTGTTGTCTTCTATCAATATATTATTATGTACTAATGATAAAAATAATACTTATTTAGAAAAAATTTTTGAGTGTATTTAGAACAGTATTTCACTAACTCAACACATATTGATTGACTTACATTGTGTTAGCTTCGAGGTTACAGTAAGATCAAAATAGAGACATTCTCTGCCATCTTGGGATTTACATTTGGGGACCAGGGATCAGCAATAAACAAATAATCACAGAAATAACTTTGGAAGTGCAAGCATTAAAAAGGAAAGTTTTTGGTGCTACAAGAAATTATACTGCAGGAACTGGTTTAAACTGAAAAGTGATCATCATATGAAAGATAAACATTCATCAGAAGTTGAAAAGATGATTACTTTGTGATGTAAGGATATGTGTAGGACACAGAAGACACTTAATGCATATGTGACTCAAGAGAAAGCTCCAGCCCCATGCAGACACTTGTACACTTGCAAAGGTAGAGATTCAATATGGTTTCCTGAACACATCTGCAGATAAAGAAGGCACATGTCTGCCCTACATATGTATGTGTTGGTCCATAAAGAATAATCAGTGGACTTCATGAAAGACTAATAAAGAGCTGGAATTTAGGACATTAAGACCTGCAATGAATGAATCAAATTAAATGCAGTTAGAAACAAATGAATATTCTAAGCTTGAATTTAGCAGAACACCAAATCCTGAGAGCTTCAGAATTAAGAAGTTAATATTCACCCAAAACTTCAAAAAGTTTCTGCCTTCCAATTATCATAGAAAAATAGCAAAATGATTTTGGCTATCATTTAAAATACACTTCCTTAGAATGCTCAAGCATGATTTTTTATCTTGCTTCTTTTGCCTTCCAAGGAATTACTGCTATTAATGTTTGTCTATTCTTTCTGAGTTTCATATAGTTTCACTATAATGAACATATAGCTTTATTTCTGCTCATTTACACATAAAATATATCTTACCATGCAAACTATTCTTCACATTGCTTATTTTGCTCTTATCAATCTATTTTGGAGATTGAGTTCATTCTTTACCTCTTTTCACTCTTTTTCACCACTACATAATACTCCATTATATGAATATACCATAATTTATCAGTACTCTCTTAGAGGACCTAAATATTGTTTCAGTTCTTTAGCTTGAAAATATATATTACTTGAAAATATATATTACTTGAAATATATATTACTTGAAATATATATATTTCAAGTAATATAAAATATAAATTACCTTGAAAATATATATTACTCATACATAAGTATATCTATAATATAAACTCTGCAAGGCTTAGTCCCTTTCTACTTTTTCTAGATATTGCCAAATATCTCTGATTCTCTTTCCCCACAACTTTTCAATTAAGTGTACTCTGAAACTTTGGGATTTTATCATTGTGATGTGTGGGGGAAAATATTCTCTCCAATTTATTTTTATGTTGTTTTTATTTTACCTTTAATGAACTTGGTTACCTCATAGTAAGTCTAAGGAACATTTGTGGGTGTGGGTGTTTTTTTTCCTGCCTGGTCATATACCATTCTTTTGAATTAAATCACTGCTCTTTTTCTAATCAATGTTTTGTTTTGCAATATCACAGAATTAAGACAACTATATATTTTTTTAAAAATCCTATAATAGCTCTAAGAAGCTTGGCTAACTTGCCTGAGCAAATTTGCTTAAAATAACTCAAACTAAAAACAAGAGCATTATGGAAATGAAGATAAACAGTTCTTCAACTTAACATAAAATTCCAAGTTATTATATAAATTTGTACTGTACCACTTTTTTTGTGTGGCCCTGAGCTTTTTAAACCACAACCTGAAGAGAAGAAAATGTATTTAACTTTTTAAATAAGGAAACTAGAAAAAAGGAGAAGCACTTTTTTTCTAAATCCCTATCATATGCCTTAGAGTAACAATTGATCTTTTAAGTTTAATCAACGTGTCCTTTCCATCTTAGATCTTCTCAAAGAAGGAGTTGTAAAAGGGATAGTAAAAGTAAATAGTATTAAATGAGAGACTAATCTGTAAAAGAGTGATTAATTTGTGGAATTATCTGGACATCTTCCTATGTATTTTCTTGACCTCAGTCTAACCAGAATTACAGATTCTTAAAGTAAATACACAATAAAGGCCAAGGTTAGTCCTCATGCAGTAAGTGGTGAAAGTAAAAACAGATCTCTTCTTTTTTTACTATTATGACCATTCTTTATCTGATACATAAGAGTTTGTTAGTGGTCAATATTCTCCAGCTACTAAAAGGTTAATCACAGCTTCCCTGAAAAACATTATCCTATCTAATAAAGAGGGAATATGCTAATTGACTGCCCCACCCTCAAATATGATGGCACCCACAGCCAATAAGGAGGGAATATGCTAATTGACTGCCCTGCCCTCAAAGATGGTGGCACCCAGAGCCACAAGATGGTGGTGCCCAGTCCCCTCAGCTCCACCGGGGCAGCAGGCTCCGTGTGCCTGTTTCCGGAGTCCCCCAGTCCCCTCAGCCCTCTAGCTGCCCAGGGCCGGCCCGAGGTGCAGGCAAGCCTCAGATGGCGGCTGCCCAGCCGCCCAGGGCCACCCGAGGTTCAGGTAACCAGGGCCGGCCAAGGCTTGTGCTGCTGGCAGTGGCAGCAGCAGAGACGTGGTGAGGCATTGCCTTCCCCTGATCACCGGATCGCCTCCTGCCCCTGAGGGCTCCCGGACTGTGAGAGAGGGCAGGCCGGGCTGAGGGACCCCACCTCCAGTGCATGAATTTTCATGCACCGGCCTCTAGTCTATATAATAAAAGCCTAAGTGACCATTAGGGCAGAACGACGAGAACAGCCAGTTGCTATGATGTGCACTGACCACCAGGGGGCAGACACTTAACATAGGAGCTGCCCCTGGTGGTCAGTGTGCTCCCACAGGCGGAGCGGTGCTCAGCCAGAAGCCAGGCTCACAGCTGGCAAGTGCAGTGGCAATGGTGGGAGCCTCTCACACTTCCGCAGCAGGCCAAGGAGCAGTGAGCAGAGCATTAAGGAGCAGTGAGCAGGTGGGCAGTAAGAAGCAAGGGGTCTCAGACTGTGAGAAGGATGTCCGACTGCTGACATAGGCCTGATCGCTGTGGGGAGCGGGCCTAAGCCGGTAGGTGAACATCCCCTGAGGGGTCCTGGACTGCAAGAGGGCACAGGCTGGGCTGAGGCCCCCTGCCCATGCACAAATTTCATGCACCAGGCCTCTAGTTATCTCATAATAGATTCTTTGTTTGACTGTCTTGACTCTCTCCCAGGAATCCAATGCACGTGTTCTTAGCCTAACTTGGAAAACCCTAGTTATGTATAGATGTGTCTAAAAGAAACGTCTGGTCAATTTTTCTTTTCTGCCATAGACGTTGCACTCAGTACAATCCCTATATATACTTTGACACAATGGCTTTGCTTATCAGATGAATCAACAAATGCTCTGTCTTGAATATTGATGTTTGTATTTTTTCAGTTCTTTGTTAGAGTGGGTTCTCAGGCTGTGGAATTTCTAGGGACCATTATTTTTAAAAATTGCTACTACATCTGCTCTTTACCACTCTTTATGCTTCTCACCAGCCATCTATGAATTCTCAGAGATAATGAGCTGTGGTTCTGTGCCTTCAATTCCTTAAGTGCCACATGATGTATCATTAAGGCTCATAGAGATGATAGCTACATCCAATTTACTCACAGAATCTCCCTATTTTATGGTGGCTTTTGATTCTCCAATCAAAAATACCTCTTATTTTAGATCATATATTGCCTTCTTTATTATTTTTTTAAATGAAAGTCTACTCAAAAAGCCCCCTGAATTATTGAGAATATTCTGTCACTTCAATGTCATTGATTTAGGAACATTTAAAATGGGTAACCCACAGAGTCTTAAATATACTCTGATATGTTTTACAAAGATAGTAGAAGACATTAAAGAGTTCAGTTGAAATAGGGAATCTCATTAGCATGTGTTGATAATAATGTCTATTTCTATGAAGAGATCTCAGATATTGGAAAGCATAATGCCCACCAGGAGACAGTAGTCTGCCCTCTCCCACTCCCTGCACTCCTTTCCTTTCCTTTCTGTCTGTTTTGCACCCTGCACACAGAGAGCTCATTGCTCTTTCATTTTGCACAGAGGCCACAATAATTTTTCTTGACATGGCAATTACTTTTTAATCTGGTTAGCATAGACTGTAATGGAACCATGCTGTAAAACATCCTTTCTTGTTTACTCTTTTATTTTGCTTTTAATTTATTGCCTTGATTTCAATCCCTTTTATAAAACCATTAAACCTCAATTACTCACTTTGAAGTCAATCACTAATCAATCCATTCATTTTTGTATTATGGGGAGTAGGGATAGCAGTTACAAAGAATGTATTTCATTAAAGTTTGTGATAAAGGTCAGGTTGTTCTAGGGTCTACTGTCTGAAGACTGGGAGAACTCTATGCAAAGAAAGGGACAGTCTCTGGCAGCAGAGGTAACATCCATAACCTGGTTGATGTTGTAACAGGTAGGAAACAGGTAGCACTTAAAACATGCACTGACTCCATGAATTTAAATTAATTATAAAGGTAAGTTAAGAACTGTTACTCTCTTATTGGCTGGAGTCTCCTTTGTAAAACTGTATCAGGGAACTCAAAAGTAAAAATAACATATTTTGATAGCATTTTATAATTTTAAAACATGCTTCTGAATACATGTCTTGTGTTTTCTTCAATGTGGCTCTTGAGATAGGTAGGAGATAGCATTGATTTTTCTACTACATAGGTGATGACACTAAGTCCTAGAAGAGATTCAATTTGCCTAATGTCTCATAGTGCCTACATGGAAGATCCAGGAAAATTCTAGATCTTGGTGCCTTGATATATTCTGTTCCATGCCATTCTGGACAGTAAAATATCCAGGGATTTGGTCTATATGTAGCTCTTTTACTTACAAATGGTGGCTTTTGTGGTTGCTAGATAAGTTTTTCCTATTAGATTCGATTCTATGAAGTCACATAGGAATTCCATGATGCTTTTGGTCTCTGGCAGAGGTGTACTAGTAAATCTTTCTCAAAAAGAGACAAAAACCAAAACCTGATTTGTAGCATTTTCTGACTCCTGTGGTGTAGATATTGTCACCATGACAGATTTTAGGCTTACCCAAAAGACCTCATGGAACTCTGAGCTGGAGGAAATGCACACAGTGGTTCTTCCAAGCCAGGACAAGCCAGCTCCAGCATAATAATACATCACTTCACTGTTACAGGTGAAGATCCTCTGGACCACAACTGTGAGGTCTGATTCTCTGAGGACACAGATCAATATTTCAAGAAATGTGGTACATATATGAAAAACAGTAAATTTTATCAATCTACAAACATTTAAGAATATCTATAACATGTATTGGGCACTGTGATGCTATAAGGAGTAGGATCAGGTCTGCCTCAAGAACTGTATAATTTAGTAAAGGTAAGAGACATGGACACAATCAACAGTAATTCAGGGGAAAGTCTACCTTGTGCTCCAATGGCAGTGCATTGGAGCAGCATGTTAATACATCCTTCTTAGGGAAACTGGTGAAGAAAGAATCTATTGATGAGATAGTAATTGTACTGAACAATAGAAAAGAAAGTAGTTTTCAACAAAGTTGTGAAAGTAAAGAGCATTCCTGAGATTAAAGGGAAAATTTAAAAAAGCAAAGGAAGAATTCTGGACACAGCATTTGTGGAATTACAAAGTCTAGTTTAAACAAAACGATGAGTGAGGAACTTAGCCGTGAGAGTCCATATGAGATTAGTCTTTCTCAAAGTGTGGTCTCAAAGTGTTCAAATCATGTAGGAAACTTTTAAAAAATATGAAAATCTCATGAACCCACCTCTGGTCTATATTCAGAACCTTTCTAGTTCATTATGCATGATAAAGTTTGTCGATCACTGTGTATCAAGAATAAAATAAAAATTTTGAGAGAATTTGAGTAAGAAAATGTTATTTTAGAGAAAAAATATTCTGGGAGTAGCATGAAATTTAGGAAAGAGAAAAGATGTATTGGAATTGGAGACCAAGTTGGATTTAGTCAAGAGATAATGAGAGTTGAAACCAGAGTGGAGGTCAGTGAAATGAAGAGAATCATGTAGATTGAAAAAAATAGTTTAGGGGTTCTAAACCTTGAGTCCCTAGACACCTACAGGGTACCTATATGGTGGGATATGTGGGGTCTATTTATTTCTAAAATGGCCTATCTAAAAAAATTAAAAAGAAAAGTAAAATAAAAAATGATGTCTTGCCCTAACCGGCTTGGCTCATTGGATAGAGCGTCGGCCTGGGGACTCAAGGGTCACAGGTTTGATTCTGGCCAAGGGCATGTGCCTTGGTTGCAGGCACATCCCCAGTAGGGAGTGTGCAGGAGGCAGCTGATCGATGTTTCTCTCTCATTGATGTTTCTAACTCTCTATCCCTCTCCCTTCCTCTCTGTAAAAATTCAAATATATATATATATATATATATATATATATATATATATATATATTACATCTTATAAAATCTTATACAATTGAGTGAATTATTCTACGGGGAAGAATCATGGTTTAGCAAATTCTCAGAGGAGTCTATAAACCACAAAATTTGGAAAACTATTGTTTTAAAGGTAAAACTGGCTGTTATGGAGAATTGATTAACTGGGTTTAAGGAAGGGGGCGGGTATTAAGGGACAGAAAAATACACACACAAAACAATAAAAATACCAATAGTTCCCAACTTGAAATCAATGGGAGATTGATATTATTATTATTAGTCAACATAAGAACAGTGAAAAGAGAAGCTTTATTGGAAAATAAAATAAATTCTCTTTTATAGAGAACAAGCTTAATATATTTTCACTTCATCATTATAAAAATGTCCCTCTGGCTCATAGAGGGGTCATAGGACACAATAGTAAATAATAACATTTTATTCAGTGCTAAATATTTATTTGGTGCTTGCTAATCCCTTTACATAATTCTTATTTCATTCTCATAAGAACTAATTAGTTAATACTATTGCAATACAGAAAAATCAAGGTTCATAATATTAAGTAATTTTTACTAAGGTCACAAACCTGGTAAATGGTAAATACAGAATTCAGACCTTGGTGGTCTTCCTAACTGGCCAGAGACCATATTCTGAACTTCGTTATAGCTTACACCTTGGCATTCAGCAGTTGAAAATGAGGTTGATTTGAGCAAAGAGATACTGATACTTTCATAGGAAAGAAGCTTAGCTACAGCATCCACTGGATTTTCCACACATTGAAGGACTGTGTTCTCTTGGACTAAATAGGAAAAGAGAAAATTGCTAAGGCAAAAGATGTTTATGATTTAAAAAATGTAAATCATAATTATCCTACATATTCTAGCTTCTCTTGCATCAATCTCTACACCAAACTTGGTCTCTACACTATTTGCTTCTGCTCATCTTCTTTTCCTATTAAAACATCACTAACTTGATTTGAAAGCCCATAAATGAGAATTCATTGAGACAGGTACTTGTTAAAAAGCCCTGTGATTAAAATGAAATTGTTTGAACAGTGTGATAGACATACAATTTTAGCATAACATTAAAAATAAGCATTTAGTAGAAACATATAACTATTTAAATAAGAACTGTTACATGTATAAAGCTATATTTATTCCCTAAGTTATTTTCCATTGCCTTATATTGCAATAGAGGTTAGAGTAGCATGGGTTCCAAGTATTTTATTCTTATTCCTTTAGATAGATGGTTTCCTTGGCATAGAGTGAAAAGAACTGAGAAAAAGCACAGCAAGACTCTGATTGTATGTTAGCTCACTTTCTAGTTAGCTAGATTGTCCTGGCAGGGTTGGGAGTAGAGGGAGAGAGTTCTTAGTAGGCAAATGGAGAGCTGAGAGTGGTAATTGGAAAGGAAGTGGAAGTCTGTTAGATTCTCTGTATACTTTTGGATTTTGTGTTAGTGATTAGGAATTATAAAAATGTAAAAGGTAGATGAAGAATATATCAATACTAGAGGCCCAGTGCACGAATTTGTGCATGGGTGGGGTCCGCCCAGCCCAGCCCCAATTGGGGTGGATCAGGGCCCAGCTGCCTGGGGGGAGGGGCCAAGGGTGATTGGCCAGTGGGCCCTGTCCCCATTTGGGGTGGGGGGACCGATTGAGGGTGGGGATGGCCATGGGGAGGGGCTGTAGTTTGTGGGCCAGTTGGCCCAACCCCCAAATGGGGTGTGGGGGCTGATCAGGGGTGGAGCTGGCTGGGGGAAGGGGCCGCAGGCTGATCGGGGTGGTGGAGGCTGATCAGGGGTGGGGCCACCTGGGAGGAGGGGCTGCAGGAGGTTGGCCAGCCAGCACCGCCCCCTATTGGAGTGGGGAGGCAATCAAGAGTGGGGCCAGCCAGGGGGAGGGCCTGCAGGCTGATGGGGTGGTGGGGGCCCACTGGGGGTAGGGCTGACCAGGGGGAAGGGCTGCAGGAGGTTGGTGGGCCAGCCCCGCACCCTGATCTGGCCAGTTTGCTGGCCAAAGTGGGCGTCATAGCAACCGGTTGTTCTGGTTGTTACAGCATTCTGGTTGCTAGTGTTTTATATAGATAGATAGACCAAGAAAGAGGTTTGGGTTCCCTATGCAGTTAAGAGCCTGCGTTATAAGAACACAAAACAATGAGGATGGAGGGCTATGTTTTTCATCTCTATTGATTTTGTTTCTCAGAAAATATATACTCTGACATTGCTGTAATAGTATACTACTAAAAGGTAGACTTAATCAAGAACTCCATCAAATCAATAAGATTTCATGTTTGAAAGGACTTATTTTTCAGAAATGCTATTTAGTCTTCCACCAGCTTTGGGAGAATAATATTTAGGTTTTGTTTTGTTTTCCATTCCAGATTCTCTTGAGGGAAGAGAATTTCTTCTCTTGAGAAAATAGACAGGAGCTCCTTTCCAAATCTGTGGAAGATTTCCTTCCCACTTCTAGTCTTGGAATCCCCTTCAATGGCCCCCTTCTTTTAACCCTCCATTAGTCACCAAGCCTTCCCTAATTCTTTCAGGTTTGTCTCTGCCGTCCTCTTTTCTCTTCAGTGAACTTGAGCACAAGTCCTCATTGCTGCATACCTACATTTCTTTAACTTGTCCCCCAACCTAAGCCAGGCTCACTCATGTTTCATATCAATGCTGCTTTTACTATGGGTCTCCTTCCCAACGACTCTACAATGACTCCGTTACATGTAACATCAAGTATACGTTCTTCTGTTCAGTTTTCAATATCTTTCCATCTCTTCCCCCTATCCTTCTTCAATGTTATTTTTTATTCTCTGTTAAAAGCAAGCAACAGGCCCCAAATGGACACTCTGGCTAAGCCTATGACACTGAACCAAAACTTAATACCTGACCTAGTTGCAATTTTGACTTTCCCCAGAAATGTAATCCTAATGGGTCAGTCTGGAATATTCTGGTCAGTATCACTGAGGGAATCTTCCTAATGGACTCTATTGTTCCTTGCCTGAAATAATTCTTTTCTTGTTTGTTTGTTTGTTTATGACATCCTTGTTTGTCCAGCTCCTTCTCTGCCTTTAAAAATGTTTTCCTTTATGAAGCCCCCTGGAGCTCCTTTCTATTTGCTAGATGGGATACTGCCCAATTCATAAATTATTTAATAACATCAATTAGCTCTTTTAAATTTTACTCAGCTAAATTCTGTTTTTTCACATTTTCTACACATAAGACCTAGGTTTTGTCAGAAAGACCTCTTTACTATACTGCCACTTTCCTATCCTCTAATCCTACTGTATCATGCCAACTTTTTATTTATTTAAGTTGCTCTCTGGATTTGAAATCCCATCTCATCATTGTGACATATTCAAATGTTAAGACTTAAAATCCAATTCAAGTATTGGCTCCTCAAGAAAGTATTATTTGAGTATGCCAACTTTCATGTATCTCCTTCTCTGAATTCTAAGAGCACATTTAAAGTCCATGCCAAATGATTCTTCTCTCTTGATCAGACACTATTGTTTATATCTCTGCAGTTGCTTTGAATAGATTAGCATTGCCATTCAATCACATGCTAAACTGCTCAATGACAGTATAAATGCATATTATGCTTCCATATAACTTTCACAGGAAAGGGCACTTAATAAGAACTCAGTAAATTATTAATACTTAATACATAATCCACATATATATAATTTGGACTAATTTAATTGATTCTCTTCAGTGTGCCAGGCATAGCATGATAGAGGGATTTCTATTGGAGCAGAAAGAATGCTTTCCTGGAGAAGAGAACTCATGGACAGGAATATGGTTAACCAGTGTTCTGGAATATACTTCTAGCATATCTGCAAAAGCATGTTTTGCCTAGAAAAATTTTCTCCCCACCAGGCCAACATTGAAGAACAAGTATAAGAGAGTTGAGATCTTCTGTAACTCAAAAGACAGAAACATACTCATAAATGACTATCATCTCTTTTGTTTAAGATTGTTTCCATTTCTACCCTATGAACCACTAAAACAGAGTAGTGATGCATGGGGTAGACACTCAACTATTAAAAGGTTTGAGAAAAAAATCCTCATAAAGTCACTAAATATGCTGGTCCATGAAAATGGCTAAAGAGTTGGAGGTCAGAGTAGCGGTAACTACAGATAAGTCTTCTGGCTTCTTCTATAGAGATTCCCTCTCTAATGAGGCTTTTACAGAATATTTGTGCCTTGACAGCCCTCAAAAGAGTGATCCCAGAGGAAAAAATGAATATTTGGTTGCAAATGAGAAGTTCAATCCCTTCTTAGCTTTTCTGTTTTCTTTTGGAGACTCTTTTTCATGTAAATAAACAAATTAGACATTCTGAAATTCAAAGGCCTATACAATGAAAGCAATCCCTGTTCATGATGGATTAGTCTGATGTTTAAAAAGAAGGCAGAAAAAAAATGCAAAACAAGCTGCCACCACTCGTTACATAAGAAATAGATCACAGGTGACACTGGCTTCTGTTTCATCTATGGGAGGTTAAGAAGAAATGCATTCACAGAAGAATATGCTTCACAGGTGTAACTGGTGGGAGGCTTCTGGGCTGTGCTTGTATATTATTCTTTTGAGATCATGTATACACTCCCTGAAATTCTTGCTGTTTAGAATATTTTTCATCTCAAAACTCAAAATCAGGCTCAGATTTATTGAGAAGAAACTGCTCCCATATCCTTCATCTTAATATGTTTTCTAAATCCTCATACCCTAAAAGATAGTGGTGAGTCACTTTGTTAATAAAGGCTCAAGTAGTTTAAGTGGAAATAAGTCTTGATATGTTGCCTTCAAATTCTGGAAATAACTTAATTGTTTATTTATCTTGTATCAAGAATTAGTATGCCTTTAGTTTATATATGTCTACGTTATTGGTCTTAAAGGTAAAGTCTACAGAGTTGTGGCTTTAATAAAATGTGTTGTAGCACAGACACAAAATACATAGGGTAGTTATTTACCCTTCCAAATACTTTGACATTATCTGGAGTGGAATATGGCAGATTCTAGCAACTTTTAAAATTTGATGTCTTCCTCTTTCTGTGGTTAGAAGTGTGGCCTGGATAATTGGTCTTTTCTTCTACAAGCTGCCCATCTACTGCCAGACTGGTCCTTCTAAAGAAAATGTCTAACCAGCTACTCTGCTGTCTACCCCAGCCCTCTACTTCTACATTAAGTTCAAATTGTCTAAAAAGGCATCCACCATCTGACCCCAAACTAATTTAGCTTATGTACCTTAAGAATTTATTTCATCTTATTGCACATTAGAATATATCAGCACTCTATTATACTGGCTGATCTCCCAACATGACCTGCATTTTTATACCTCCTTGTCTTTACTTTTTTTAAAACTATGGAGCCAGAAGTCACAGATTCAAGTTCTGCTGCCACCTTCAAAGGTGTGAAACTTTTACAGGTCATTTAACTCTTCTCAGTCTCAACTTCCTTTAAATGGGAATAATAAAATTCACTTAAGTTTCACAAAGGGTTTTAAAGAATTAAGTGCATTAATTCTGGTGAAAGAAGACATTATATTTTGGAAACATTGGTTAGATGAAGATGCTACTCCTGGTAGACATGTTGGTCAGGTCTACCAAGAAAAACAACCTATACCAATTGATTTGGGGATGGTTGCTTGTTTTGTTAGCAAGGTTTTTCAGCCTCAGAACTACTGATATTTTTTGTTGGATACTTTCTTGTGGTGGCTTTCCTGGGCATTGTAGGACAGTTAGCAGTATCCCTGGTCTCTACACACTAGATGTTAATAGCATCACTCCTCAAAGATGTGACAACCAAAAATCTTTCCAGATGTGGCCAAATGGCCCTCACCCTGCTTCTTATTCCCAGGGAAGAGGACAGAATCATCCTATTAAGAACCACTGTTGCCGAAACCAGTTTGGCTCAGTGGATAGAGCGTCGGCCTGCGGACTGAGGGGTCCCAGGTTCGATTCCGGTCAAGGGCATGTACCTGGGTTGCGGGCACATCCCCAGTGGGAGATGTGCAGGAGGCAGCTGATCGATGTTTCTCTCTCATCGATGTTTCTAACTCTCTATCTCTATCCCTTCCTCTCTGTAAAAAATCAATAAAATATATTTAAAAAAAAAAAAAGAACCACTGTTAGAGATTTTAGGGATATATATGTCCACATCATTGTTCTAATGTATTGAATACAATTTTCTAAAAAGATATAGTCCCATCATAGAATAATATGATGCTGTAAAAAAAGAAGGAACTCTTACCCATTGAGACAGCATGGAGGGACCTGGAGAGGTGATATAAGCCAGTCAGAGAAAGATAAGTATCACATGATCTCACTCATATGTGGGATCTAATGAACAAAATAAACTGATGAACAAAATAGATCCAGAGACATAGAAGCATGGAACAGATTGGTGAATCTCAGAGGGAAGGTGGGTGGTGGATGGGGAGAGACTAACTGGGGAACTTCCATGCATACTAGTATATGCATAGCTCATGTACACAGACAAGAGTGTGGTGAAGGCAGAGTGGAGGGTGTCAATGGGAACAAAAAGGGGACATCTGTAATACTTTCAATAATAATGATCAATTTTTAAAAATAAATAAAAAGACTTATGTCCCTGTCTCAGGGATATTATGGACTAGGGGGAAGACAGATATGTAAACAACTCCTTGTAAAACATACCCCAAAAAAGGAGTGTTATCAAAGAAGCATAGAGTCAAGGCATTGGATGCACAGAAGGAAGCATAAGATTTGGAGAGTGGAGGCTGTATTCAATGAACAGCACAAGGAGAAATTTGTTTCAGCATCAGTCAAGAGATCTTAAAAGTAGACTTTGGCTCCTGGCAAGCTCACCATTAAAGGTGAATTTCAGTACAGTCCTTGCTAAGAAGACTGAACAGGTGAGAGTTTATGCAGAGGAACTAAACCATAACAGTGCATGGCAGAGAAGAAGAATGGAAAATGGACTCAAGAAATGTGAGACTCTGTAGGGCTATTTTGTTTCCTTTTTCTTACCTTGTGCTAAACCAATCATCTCTGCCCATTCTGGGGGTCTCTTTTACTTTTCTTTCCCCACTATTTCACTTTGTAAGAAATGGTTTTAATATGCTTGAAGTTCAGGTTCTTGAAAGTATTGGTATCTCCATCCCCAACCCCCACAACTTGGTGGCATTGAAAGGAATCTAAATTACTAGGACATTCTAGTGAACCCTAGTGATGGTCTTTCTGTTTTATTCCAGGCAAATAGATAATCAACACTGAGTGTGCAGGGTGAGGGCAATTTGGAAACTCAGTTTTAATGTTAGTCCTCCATTTTTGTCTATAATAAATTAGGTAGACGGCTTGCCATTGAGGCCAAATTACACCAGCAAGTGCATGACAATTCATGTGGTTGTCAGGAATTCAAAGAACTGGAAGCAGAAGAACATGTCATATTGAATATCGACAGTGCCCAGCCTGGAGCTTTTGAGGTCATTGCTACATGATACCAGTCTTTTATCCCCCCTGCTCAGAGAATGCTGAGAAAGCCAGGGAGGATGTAGAGGGTGTGATGTAAAACACTATCACTGTAAATATCTCAGCATGCATCTTGCTGACAGTGGGAAGTCCAGCTCTGGAAGCAACACTGTCAGCAGCAGTGTCTATTTATGTAAAGGATTAAGCTAGAAAATGCTTATTCTTGTTGATATTTTTAGTAGTTCTCCCAGAATTTTGAAACTGTTTTCAGTATGCTTTTGTGCTTGCTTGGACTTTCATACTTAAAATTGGTTCTATTGAATGCATCCATAACACTTCTATTGACCAACAAACTTACACCTCAATTAAATAGTAAATCAGTGATTAGAGATGTGGGGGGAGGGGCTGCATCAGGTGTAAGGAAACCTAAGTTTGAATCTCAGAGGTATCAACTATCAGTTGGTTGACCTTGAAAATGTCAGTAAACTTATTTGCAATACTCCAATATCATTCTAGTGATACCTATTACTTAAAATTCTTATAAAGATAAGGTAAATTGCTATACATGAAGGTATTTGAATATCCTATAGTTAAATAGATAGAGAGAAAGGGAAAGAAGGAAAGAAAGAAGAGAAAGGAAAGGAAGGAAAGAAAGAAGTAAAAAAGAAACAAGAAATCCAGGGCACTCAACATTCTAGTTTAACCATTTGACCATTTCAAAACACTCTTTTTTCAGCTTTATTGAGGTATAATTGACAAACAAAATTGTAATAGATATATTTAAAGTATACAATGTGATGCTTTAATATGCATACACATTGTGAAAGGATTCACTGCATTGATTGAATTAACACATACATCACCTCACAGGTTTACTTTTTTATATTTAGCTAATTTTAATTATACAATACAGTGTTATCTATGTTTATAGCAGCATTATTTATAATAGCTAAGATCCCATCAGTAGATAAGTGGATTAAAAAGTGTTCTATCAGTAGATAAGTGGATAAAAAAAAAAAGTTGTGGTACATTTACACAATAGAACGCTATGCAGCTATAAAAAAGAAAGATCTCTTATCCTTGTGACAGCATGGATGGACCTGGAGAATGTTATGCTAAGTGTAATAAGTCAGTCAGAGAAGGACAAATATCACATGATCTCCCTTATATGGGGAATCTAAGGAGCAAAATAAATTGACGAACAAGATAGGAACACAGACATGGAAGCAAGAAACAGACTCACAGATCTCAGAGGGAAGGCGGGAAGGAGGGCAGAAGAGATTAACCAAAGAAGTCATAAGCATAGATGCGTAGCCCATGGACAGAGACAATAAAACAGGTGAAGGCCTGGGGTGGAGGGAGGAAAGTGGAGGCGGGGGTGGGGGGGGGAAGAGGAGGAAGTGGAGGACATCTGTATTACTCTCAACAATAAAATAAATTTTTTAAAAATGAGCCCAGCCCAACCAGTGTGGCACAGTGATTGATCATCGATTCATGAACCAAAGAGGTCACTGGTTTGATTCCTGGTCAAGGCACATGCCCAGTTTTCCAGTAAAAGGCAGCCAATCGCTGTTTCTCTCTCATTGATGTTTCCATATCTCTAACCGTCTTTCTTCCTCTCTCTCTCTGAAATCAATAAAAAAATTATTTAAAAAATGAGCCCTGGCCTAGTAGTTCAGTTGGTTAGAGTGAGTGGCCAATATGCCAAGGTTGTGGGTTTGGTCCCCAGTCAGGCTATATATAAGAATCAGCCAATGACTGTATAAATAATTGGAACAATACAAATCAATGGTTTTCTCCCTCTCTCTTTTTCTCTCCTCCTTCCTCTCTCTCTAAAAGCAATACATAAACATTTTAAAAAGAAATTAATAATAACCCAGAAATTCCACTCTGGATATATATCCAAAGGAATCAAAACACTCTTTAAAGTGAGGTGAGAAATTTTTTTGACAGCTACAATTCTGGTCAATGGCCACCCTAAGTGAAATACTGTGCATATATATATATATTTTTTCACATGCTATTGTCTTCACAACTTTTGGTAGGGAGGAGAGAGGGTAAGCAACTTTCTTTTCATGTAATAAGAGCTTGGTAAATAACAAGTGTCAAGCCCAACTTAAAACTACAGCTTGGCTGATGGATCTTCATTGATGGATGAAAGAGTGTTACCTAAGTAAGACCACCTGGGGAGACTTATTGTTAGGAAATGCTAATGTTTTATGTGTTTCTTTTAAAGGGTAAACAATAGCTACAGTAACCTCATTGAATATGACTGAAAAGGTCACTTCTGATTGACACACGTTTATTAAGGTGGTCACACAAAAAAATAGGACAGGCTTGTTTGAGCCCCAATTGTTTTTTAAGTAATCACCTAGAAAAAGAATTTACATTTTAAATAAGCAAATCTAATAATTGTATCTTATTTGCTCATATTTTAGTGGAAGGGGAAACCAGAGTGATACAATTGGTTTGCAAGAGTCTAACAACTGACGTTTTTTCTGGTTGCTTTGCTTGCTTGATTGAGTGTTGTGGTTGTTTACATTTTCTTATGATAAGTGACAGAGGACATATTCTTTTCCATTTTAGTTTCCCATTAAAGGGTTTCCTGCCATCAAGCCAACAAGATCCAGATGTAATTTCACTGATGAGCGAGACATCTCTGCCAACTGAATTCCTATTGATTAGCATCTGATTTTGTTTGTCAGCAAAAGAAAAACTTATTCTTTAATGGCATGTTTTGGTACATAACTACTGGGTGTATGTGTGTGTGTGTGAGGGGGTGTGGACAGAAGGGTCTCTTTCAAAAGCTGATGAAATACATTAGTGTGTATGGTCATTTCTGCTCTCAGCCATAAAAATAGCATTTGTAATCTCAAAGCAGCCATCATCTTGTCCTGAAGATGAAAGGAATAGTTGGCTTGAGGTTCTTAGTTGGAAGCTGTTGTGGCCTGGAATGAGGGACATGATATGCTGACTATGGAGCCAATGTCACTCACTGTTCACACAGTTCTCTGAGTCCTCCTCCCCGGAGGGTTTAGAGGGGTCATACACAAGCCAGTCATTCTCACCAGGTGGGAGGAATGACAACTCCTAATGACAGATTATAGCTGTGGGGGAGACATATGGCAGCACGAAGAGCAAAATAGTCTAAAGAGGAATTTGGGGGCAAACAGAACTACCTAGAGTTTTATAAATAGCCACACACTGTATACAGAATACTCTAGCATTACCAAGAACTTATTTATATATTATGTCATTTGGTCATGACTACAATCTCATGAAGTAATTATTACTATTATACCTATTTTCATACTGGAGAAATCAAGGCCTAAAAATATGACTCATCCAATATTATATAACTTCTATGTTATTGACCTAAGGGTTGAGCCCATGTCTCTGGCCCCAAGGCTGTCCAATCACCAGCCTGTCTTGTTTTACTAAGAGAATGTGTTTTCCATGCTTTTCAAGTGAAATCCTTACTTCCTATTGGTAATATTTTTTCTAATGAGGACCTTTTATTACAAATCATATAAGATTATACAAATTGATGAATGTAAATAATGTATGACTTAAGTATCATAAAGAAAGAGCATGAAGATTCAGTATTAATGGTATTACGACTAACCTATATACATATCACAACTGTGTATGCTTCTTTCATATTAACCTGTATGTCCTTACATCTTGAGAGGGAAGCAAAAGGTGCACAGCATGATTAAATAATACAAAAATTTCCAGGAATGACTTAAGTGAAATGGAGTTTCTTAAGTGATTGACCGAAGACCTATCAAGAGTTCCCACGATACTCCCTGCGCAGTCAGGAGTGTTTCTGGTCAATTGTAGTCCTCAAGGAATTAAGAGGTCAGAGCGTGCTCACAGAACGAAGATAAAATAAGGGGCAACAAGAGTTAAATAAGGTAGTTGGCATACAAATAGGGAACCATTCAGTCTGTACACGTCTAAGATTTTCTGAAAGAACCCACCTGCTCTCAAGTGGTAATGAGAATTTAGTTAGCTGAAAATGGGCAAGCCATCTCTGTCAAGCAAATGAGATGATATTTCATAAAGCAAGGTCATGAAGCAGTGTTAGTGATTTGCACTTCAATATCACGTTTTGAACTTTTTTCCATATGAATTTCATTTCTTAGAAACTGATTGAGGATGTTATTATACGTCTCAAATGTTGTCTCCTATTAATGCAACATGAAAAAAATGTTTTTGGCATTTATGTTTGAGGGGAAAACAAAACAGAATCTGAAAAAAATGTAACACCAATTTATGTAACCTGTCTCATTTCTACCTCCAGTCTGGCGGTTAAGCTACATACAGGCAAATATTGTGCTTCATCATAATGCATTTAAACTATGGTTAGCATACTGCATCTTCCTTTCTTTTCTCAGCTGACTTCTCTTCTTTCTAAACAGCTTAAAGTCATTTTCAAAGAAGGTAGTGTCTAACTAAGTTAAATAAATGGATTTAAAGTGTACCTTTCAGGGAAAAAATCTTAATCAGAGGATATTGTTTATTATGGTATGACTATATGTTCAGAAAATGTAGCTATATTACAGTTATTAAGATGGAGAACAAAGAAACAAGCAAAAACTATTTGTTACCAGTGATTATATTGGTGGTGATAGTGTGAACATTATTTAGATAATATGAGTATTATTCTATTATTTGGTGTGTAAAAGGAATAAGTTATGAGTTATATGGAATATTTTAATTCTATGATTTTCAGTGTCCTAGAGAACCAGGACTTTTGGAATGGAAGAACGGAGGCACATATTATCTGGCTAGCGTAGCTCAGCAGTTGAGTGTCTACCCAGGAAGTGAGAGGTCGCTGGTTCAATTCCCAGTCAGGTCACATGCCTGGGTTGCAGGCTCGATCCCCAGTAGGAAGTGTGCAGGAAGCAAACAATTAATGATATTTCTCTCTCATAGATGTTTCTATCTCTCTACCCTCTTTCTTCCTCTCTCTCTAAAAATCAATAAAACATTTTTTTTTAAAAAAAGAAAGGAGGCACATATGTAACAGACAAAGGGGTAAAGAAAAAAAAACCTATAGTCTTGAATTTCAACTAGAAGTATCAGTATATATTCATGAAATAATTTATCTTAAAATAATCACAATAGTATAACTACATAAATGTAATATAATTCCGATAAAAAAAATCCCAGCAGGATTTTTTTTTTGTCTGTGGAAATAGACAAGCTAATTATGAAATGTATATGACAAGGCAAAGGAACTAAAATAGCCAGGACAATTTGTAAAAAAACAAAGTTGGAGGATTCACACTACTTTATTTCAAGATTCCTATAAAGGAACAGTAATCAAATCAGTGTGGTAATGGCAGAGGAGAGTGGAATGAAATAGAGTCCAAAAATAAACACATACTTATATGGGTTGACTGATTCTTTCCAAAGTTGAAAAGGTACATTAGTGGTGAAACAATAGTTTTTTTCAGAAAATGGTACTAGACAAATTGTTTATCCATATGCAAATTCAAACCTTGATCCGCATAAAACTATTAACTCAAAACAATCATGGGATTAAAGTGAAACCTAAAACTATACAATTTATAGAAGACAGCAGAGGAGAAAATTTTGGCTTTGTTAAATCTCCATTTCACTTCCAGAAACCAGGGAGATTTCAGTTTATTTTGTCTCCTGAAATTTCTGGATGTCTGATCCACAGGTAGTAGGAAATGGGGTTTCTGGGGTACCCTCTGACTGTGGGGTCCAAAATGATTCCAAACATGCTTCAGCTTTCATGATCCAGCTGCAGCATGTGTAGCATAGCCATTGATTTGGCACAGAGGAGAAAATATCATCCTCCAGCTTTTCCCATTCTTGCAAATGGCCCTACTGGCCTAAACGACCCTTTGGTGCCAGCCTACTTTTCATTCTGTGAGTTAGAGGGGTGAGCGCTTCTGGCCCAGTGAAGGGAGAAATGTGTGGCATTCCTCATCCCCTTTCCCACAGATGATTTGTTTTGCAGCCTCTCCCTTGGTAGTGCTCCGCAGCTTCTGTTCTCTTTTTTGGTCTGTATATGTCTCTTTTTTATCTTGGCAGACAGGGCAATTTCTTTGAAATAAAGCCCTTCTCTGTTGCAAGTGACCTTGAGACATTCAGTGCTATCACTTCCCTGCTGTATTAATGACTCCAAATTCAATTTCAAAGTTCTTGAAAGCTTTCCCTTGTCCACCTTGTGTTCACTTGCCTTCATTTAAGTGTCCTACAAGGCAATTGCTTTGG
Organism: Myotis yumanensis; assembly: GCF_028538775.1. Taxonomy (NCBI): domain Eukaryota; kingdom Metazoa; phylum Chordata; class Mammalia; order Chiroptera; family Vespertilionidae; genus Myotis; species Myotis yumanensis. The sequence goes on along the minus strand of NW_027223759.1, from coordinate 24,123,965 downwards.
GATCCTGGTACCCATTTTAGCGTGAGCCTAACCTACCAAAGCGAAATGTAGAAAGCGTGACATCAGTGCCCGGGGGCTGGCAGTGATCCAGGGCATCACAGTTGGGGCCTCTGTCTTGTCTTGTCTTTGGATGCTGTGAATAGCCAGTAATGGGAAAAGAGAGAAATGTCCTGTTAGGACCTCAGAGTCCAGATCATGCAAATCACTGAACAATATATAGTAAAAACTCAATTACGCACAGTATATGGGAACAAGAGTGCTTTTTTCAACAATAGGCCTGAATTATAAGCAATTATTCACATATTTTAAAATGCAGATGTGTGACTCTGATTGATGGGTGGGATGGGGTACATGGTGATGCCATTGAAACATACTATTTATGATTGTCATCAATTATATTGGTGTTTGTTAAGGAACAGCTCTCTGAAACGTAGCTTCTTCATTTGTGAAATGTATGTTTAAGGCATTTTTTCAGATCAGGCCTTTCAGGCCACCTGTTTAGTGAGTATTCAGAAATATATTTGATTCAATTGTCAATAATTTCTTGTCATTTATCCCACAAATCCTATCCAAACAATGAGAAATGCGTTTTATTTCTAGGGCCCAGGACAACCAAGTTCTCAGGGCTGCCTGGGTTGCAGATAATTCTGAAACTGTGTGTAGAACCACCTATACATAGGATGGAGGAGCAGTAGCAAGTGTGTCTCAGGAATTCCACTCTGGTCTGGGGGTGCGGGGAGGGGGGCAGGTATCCCAATGACATTCCCACCATGTCTCGTCTGATTCCTCTCCTCGCTTTTCTCCCTCTGGGTGGAATTCATACTGCCTGAATAACAGCTCTACTACCAACAAAATTTAAAAGAGCTTACAATCTTCTGTTTGGAATTTTAGCAGGTTATAATTATAGGAGAAACTGATGGGAATTAAAAATAAAATTGAGGTTTCAAATTAAGCAAAAACTCAAAAACTAAATTATACCCACTCTTTATTGTAAAGTAAATGGATTAATCCTATATTTTGATATCTCTAGGAGTTTCTTCTTAGACCTCTATAGGAGAGCCCCAAACCCTCTTTTGCTCATTTTGCACTGTTCCATTCCACCAGAAAGAAGCATCCACACTTAGTGCTACTATTTCCTGGGCATGAAAAAGAACAGTAATAAATACCACTTAGGAGTGTGTTTAAGGATCTCAACGTTCATAGGATATTAATTTATATTACGAGTGAAAATATAATGTTAATTTTTTTCTCCAATCTCAGCCACCAGTCTCCTTTCTAAACAGGAACTATCAACTTCAGTTATTACTTGAAAATGTTAAACTCAATACTGAATAACATTTTAAGTTTCAGGATTGTCTAACCAGCCAATAGATCAACCAAGGTCCCCAAGAAGTATTCACTACAATTGACTGGGAATAATTTTTACTATTTTTTTTCCAAGTATGTGCATCATACCTTTTTTGTCTCTCAAGGCTCTTAGAGTTTAAAAGTTCAAGTGTTTACCTATATCAGATGCCCTCTCTCTAATGTTTTTTTTTCTCTCTCTCCTGGGTTTAGCTTGCCACTTTGAGGAGCTCAGGCCCATCTGTACATGTATGTTGCACATGTATGTATGTGTGTAGATTTTTGGTGGGGTGATTTTCATTGTTTCCTAGACACACAGAATAAGTGTAATAAGTGTTGGGGGAGTGGAGGTGAAAATAGTAGAGTGAGACCTGGGGTATTTTAGGTCAGTATAAGCTTGACCCTACCCTGCTCCATCCCTTTGCCTTACCAGGATTTATTCTACTTCATTCTAGTGTCTCTGCTCTAAAGAGTGGAGGAGATCTTTTCATATTTCAAGATGCCTAAGGGTTATGGATCAATTCCTAAACTTTCCTTTAAATATAGAGCTTATTAAAAAAGTAATGCAGACATAACAATGAGGTTCTTCAAAGTGGTCTTTTTAAGCCTTGATATTTGACATAAAAAAGTATCTACACTTATTTTCTTGCCTAAATTAGCAATTCCCTTTAGTTGGCGCCCTAGTGCAGTGGTCGGCAAACTGCAGCCCCTTGAGTGTGGCTCTTCCACAAAATACCACGTGCGGGTGCGTATGTACAGTGCGATTGAAACTTCGTGGCCACACTCAAGGGGCCAAAGAGCCACATGTGGCTCGCGAGCCACAGTTTGCTGACCACTGCCCTAGTGCACAGTGCAGTGTAGACCATCAATAGTTGTCATTGAATGAATAAATTTATTCAATAGTGGTAATGATATTTTAAAATATTATCTCCTTAGACTCACAGAATATCAGAGCTTCAAGAGAAATAAGAGTTTACCTTACTCCAAACCTTTATTTTAAAAAGAATCTCAGCTTAGAGAGAAGCCTTCAATCTATAATGGAGAAATTACTTAAAGCATCATCTCAAAGACAGAAACAGACCTGGGTTTAGAACTCAGGTATCCTGGCTCCTTTTGAATTTTTTATCCTTCTCTCTCCTGAAATCAGCATCCTATCTTTTGTTGTTGTTAATCCTTACCTGAGGATATTTTTCCATTGATTATTTATTTATTTATTTATTTATTTATTTATTGGAGAGAGTGGAAGGGAGAGGGAGAGACAGAAACATCGATGTGAGACACATCAATTGGTTGCCTCCTGTATGCACCTCCACCAAGGCCGGGGAACCTGCAACCAAGATACATGCCCTTGACTGGAATTGAACCCAGGACCCTTCAGTCTGAGGGTGGATGCTCTATCTACTGAGCCAAATCAGCTAAAAATAAGAGCCAAATTCCCATTTTTCCTGTTGATGTTTCTATGTATTAGAAAGCAGGAAGGCTTGAAGGGAATCATTCATGAAAATGGACTGTGCCCTAAAAAATGTAAGAGCTATTATTATAAAATCACATTTTCCTTCTTATTTTTCTAATATCATTTTTTAAAAACATTAGGCCTAAATGTCCCTATTCCTTGGTCCCCAGATGTCTGACACCTTCCGGAAAAGGTACCATAGAAAAAGTTTCCCTGTGAGGTCTTTATGGTTAGATCATCACCATTTGCCATGAAATTTAGAAAGTGAAAATGAAAAGTTACTTGTTTAAAAATGATGACATGATATCCTAAGTAGAACCGTCAGATCAGTGAATAGTTCAATATATTTGATATATAAAATCCAGAAGTACTGAGATGAAGATATTAGTCAGTTATTTTTGTTTAAACTCTTCATTTTCCCCTAGAGATTCTGACTTATGTCAAGATTAAGCTATTTGGGGTTTAATATTTGTCCCGATGGAAATGGCTTTGGTCTCACAGTGCCATGGAGAGGCAGAGTGGAAGGGTCCCATTACTCAGAGAGAAAGCAAATTTCACGGGCTGCAACCATACATTCTGAATGTCAAGCCCAGATACAGCCATCATTCTGAGACAGAAATCAAAGGATCTGCACAGAAATGTCTGGACCTGCACGTGGTCAAGCGGAGTTTTTCCTGATTCAAGGCCATTGCTGGGGAATGACTAGATATTCATGAGCACCGCCAATATCTCCTTAGACACATCTCTGTGAGTCCACTAGACATAAGCTTATTAAGGCCAGAACCAGATCATCTTTGCCTTTTCCTCCCAGCTAAGCAAATAGTAAATGCTCAGTAGAAGTGGTCAGAATGAACCCACTTATAGAAAATAAAACTGTATTCAAGGCCAGTGGTTCCCAACAGAGGACAATTAGGCCATCCCCCTCCCCCCAAGAAGACATTTGACAATATTTGGAGATATTTTTAGTTGTCACAGCATGGGGGGGCGGGCATGGTGCTATTGGTGTCTAGTCTGTATCCTACACTGTGCAGCACAGCCCCACAACAAAGAAATATATGGTCCAAATTGTCAATAGTGCTGACCGAGAAACCCTGGCACTGGCTAGTAGAGGGACAAGGGTGTCCCTCACTCTTCAAGGACTCCCTCTGCTCCTTGACACAAAAGAGGGGGTGATTCCTCATATTGGTGAGACCTAGCTGAGGACCTGGGATGCAAAGACCTGCCCTTTTCTCATTTTGCCCTGCCTGAACCTGTGCATGTGTGTCTGTCTAATTTGGTGGTTCATTATTAGGGAGTCCGTTTTTTTCTCCACACCCATGGCACGTATGAACTTCTTACTGGGTTCAGAATCCAGTTAGGGAAAATAAGAGCCATTTATGGTCACCTAAGTTTCCCAAATAGGCCATGTTTGATCTTCATTAAGACCCATGAGTTTGTTTCATTAAGAATATCCTTTGCTATTTCACTCTGGATGGTGGGGATTTCTTCTCAGTGGACAGTCCCTTTCAGGATAGGTGGTGTCTGGATGGAAATGCAGTGACATACTCTTGTTTTCAGGAAATGGCCCTAAATGATTTGGAAGCAGGGGGCTTAAAGACACATTTGAAGTGATCATCCAGCCATCACTGCTGTGACATGAGCCACTTCGGAAATGAAGGTTTAGGATTAAAGACTGAACCGGGTATGCTAACATGCAGAGTGCAACCCTTATTGGTAGGTTGGGGCAGAGGTGATGTGTTTCAGACTGAACAGATGTGGAAGATGGCAAAGCACCATCCCTTCCCAGGATGTGCCCATAGACGTCCTTGCTGTACTGAGAACAGAAGGCTGTACATTTTCATTAGATGCTCTAGGCCTGAGAGATTTTTTTCATATTATCACTCTTCCATAATGATCAGCCTTGGGAACAAACATCTTCTTGAAATGCTCTCACTAAAATGGATAGAGAAAAATGACTCTAGTGGTTTCCATTTCTCACAGCTCTGTTTAAAGCCTTCTCCCCCTAGACCCATTTGTTTTCTTTATACTGTTTTCCCTATCACATCATTGATTATAACTGATACATAATTAACTTAGAAAATATGAGTAAGACTTAGGATTTCTAATTAATACTAGATTTATGGAAGAAAATATTGATGATTTTGTTTGCTTAAGTTAGTATCTCTTAGAGGAGTGAGAAGCAGACATCAGTTTTAGCCTTATTTTTTACTAGATGGAATAAAATTGATATTTGATGTTAAGAAAAAATATTTCTTTTTTAAAATCTCTCTCCCTCATTCATTACTTTTAATTTGTGTTGTAGCTCTTTCATTATATCTTCCAGTTGTTAAGATTAAGCTGACATCATCAATGTCCCCAGTGTCATCATTACTATAGTAACAGATCTGATAACCTTGAGTACTTTCTTTGTATCACACCTTGTGCTGGGTACTTTAGACAGTAATTGCTTGAACCCTTACAATAACCTCATGAAATGGATATTTTTACCTAGATTTTACAGGCATGGAAACTGAATCTCAGAGAAGTTAAGTAGCTTGCTCAAAATCATAATACAGAGGGATGGAGTCAGTAATCCGAGGTTTGTCTAAATTTCTTAAACTTACCAGGGATGATATACCACCCACTCCTTCACTTGTACTGCTGCCTTAGTTGGAACATCATTTAACTGGAACACCATTTTTGCCTTCTTTTCCCTACCAATTCTCATTCATATATTTTAGATTTGGCTTAGCTGTGAACTTCCTGGGAAGCATTTCCTGCTTCCCAGGCTGGAGTTAAGTTTACTAATATCCTCTGTGATCCCATGGGAGCTCTGGGCTTACTTCTATTTTAGCACTTAGTTCAAAACTGCTTATTTCCCCCCACCCCTTGACTCTAAACTCTCTTAAGATGTGTTCTTTTGTTACTCATCTTTGTAACATGAAGGGGCTAGAACAGTCATCCTAGAAACTTCCCCTCTCTCTAGTCCTCCATATCTAATCCATTGCTAAATCATGGGACCATTATCCCCTAAGCATCTTTCAATGCCATCTGTCTCCCCTAATCTTCACTCAGACCACAAAGCTGTCATCTCTTACCTGCATTATTACAGCAGCTTCTCACCAGGCCTTCCTATGTCCACACCCCCTCAGCCCACTACCCTCATTTGTTCTGTTCATTGCAGTCTTGATCATCTTTATAAAATGTAAATAGAGTTATAGCCCCTAACTTGAATGGCTTCTTATTGTTCTCAGGATAAGAACTCACATCCGATGTAAACTCCCCTGCATGGCTTGACCCTGGCCGACCTCTACAGCTAATCTCATTAAACTTGAGTCATTGCTCACATTGCAGCCAACTTTCAGTTCTAGAATATTCCGTGCAGTCTCCCACTTAACAGTCTGGACACAGGCAGGTCTCACTGTTTAGACTGTTTTACCCCCTCCATTATTTCACCAAATTAACAGTCCCCCCCTTCTCATGTCAGTCTAGGGACTACTATTTCAAGTTTCCTTGATGCCTCAATCCAGGTCAAATTATCTGCTATTAATTTTCCTAGTTCAGTGTTCCTTTTCTTCAAAACACTGATCTAAATTCATAATGTTTTATGTTCCTGGGCAATTATTTTTGTTTAATGGCATCTAGTTTTGTGTCCATAAAAAACATACACATCTTATGGAAATTTTCACACCTTATTAAAGTAGAGAATATAATGAACCCCATTTTCTTCTTACTGTCTTATCTAATAATAGACAAACATGGTAATTGACCGTACCTTTGCTATGCTTCCCATTGGCTAATCAGCACGATATGCAAATTAACTGCCAATAAAGATGGCGGTTAATTTGCATACTAGGTTCCAAGTGGTGGAGTGAAGTCTGAGGGCCCAGGGCCGGAGCAGCGAGGCCACATGGCCCCGGGATCGGCGGAGCAGCTGGGCCACATGGCCCCAGCGCCAGACGGAGCATAGAGGCCTCACGGCCCCAGGGCCTGCCGAGCAGCGAAGCCTGATGGCTCTGGGGTGGCTCTGGCCGGAGCGCAGCCAGAGCGAAGGCCTGGGTCCCGGGTGTGGGAGGAAAACCAGTGCCAGCAGCCAAGGGAAGGGAAGGCCTATTGCACAAATCTCTTCATGCAACAGGCCTCTAGTATATTATATAATGAACAACACATGGATTTTATATCTTTTATGTTGCCCTACTTCCTTAAGTACCTTAATCTGTATCTCTTTCTTAATTAAAAAAAAAATCCACAAAATATTTTTACACTCTCATAATTCTAAAAATTAATGAATTTCTTAAAATTATCAAATATCCCATCAGTATTCAAATATTGTATAAGATTTTAAGTCTGATTTCCCATCATATTGAGAACAGGAACAATCATCCCAGCACACATAGCTCTCAAATATAGCTGAATAAGTCACCGAATAAATGAACCATTGCTTAATAAATATTTATAAACTGAACTGGACACAGAAGGCCAAAAATATTGGGCAGCAAGTCACAAGGAAGACCTGTTGAACAAGCTGCTACACTTTCTTTATTCCATATGGGCCAAACCTCCTCTTTGGGTGGCAGTGTTGGTCACTGGGGCAAGATGGTGTACTGGGGCAGACTCAGAGCCCAGGAGAGGTGTCAAAGCTTTGACTTGGTAGATCCTGTTCTCACCCTTGGGTGATACTAATGGATGCCAGTTGCTTTCTGTCACAAGAAAGTTTTATTTTCTTTCTGCCCATCATTTTCACTTTCCCATTCCCCCCCCAAAAACATGGGACATCTAGTGTCTATCAGCCAAAAGTGGCTGAACTGGACATTGCAGGGGTTGGCAGTTGGTCAGGAGTCTGCACAGACACTTGAATGGCTGGTTATTGAGTAGCTCTGATCTCACCAGTGGGGAGGACAGCATATATAGTTAAATTTCATCAAGGGGGAAAGAAAGCTTTGATGCTTATTCTACTTTCTTGTGTTTTGATTTTTAAAATATGTTGTTTATCTAATTTATCATTATTAAAATAGTACTTACCCCTAGTTGTGATTTTTCACTCCTTCATATTCATTTTTCCCTGTTATTATAAGCTCTTGGTATAATCTTTTATTCCATAATATTCCATTAAATTCCATTTCCAAAATTTGCTTAGTGAATATTTAGGGTACTTCCAATTCTAAACTATTATAAATAATGCTTTGATATACAACTTTGTAAATAATGCTTTTTCTATATCAAAGCTAATTTTCTTAGGGTAGATTTCCAGAAGTAGAATGACTGGGTCAAAAAATATGAACAATTTTAAAGTTTATGTATGCATATTATCAAATTGCTTAGAAGGCATGTTTGTTCATTTTTAAAATTAATTTGCCTTTAAATTAAATTAAATTTTGAAGTACTTTTTATTGTTTTTCTACTGCATAAACAGTTCATAATCTTAGTAGAAAATTTAGACAATATGGCTATGTAACAAGAAGAAAATAAAAATGATGATTAATTCCAGTACTCAGAGTTAGTCATGCAATATGTTATTGCGTAGTCTTCCATATATTTCTGATATAAACAATGGAATTATATTGTGCATACATGAATATCTAGCTGTATAAATTCTCAAAGAAAAAAATTCACAGAATACTGTCAATAATGAGGATTTGTTTCAGGGGTACATAGGGACATGGAGTAACCAGGGAAGCTGTTTCATCAGCAGTGTAGCCATTCCAGATTAAGTGATTCCAAGACAAGGATTTGGCCACTACTTTGTCTTTGTACATCTCATCCTCGCTCATCAAATGCTTTTTAGCATTTTTACTTCCCCAAAGAGAGATTTGATTGGGTTTGTTTTCCACCCTCCATAGGGAACACTTCTACATCACCTTGGAGATAATTCATTTCAAGCCATCCCAAAGCTGCCATTTTCTTTTTCATACTCAGCCTTCTCTTGTACAGAGGCTATCAATGGGCTGTGGAGAGAGTCATGTGACTGGTTTCACTCCTCCCAGGAAACTTGTGAAGCAGAAAGCCAATTGAGGCCACCTTTCCCTGAAGTACAAGATCTAAGGAGGATATGGACTTTAAAAATCTCACTCATATTGGTGGCAGTATAACATTGCTTTGTAATCCACTTCATCAAGTTAATACTGAATCTTCAACACTAACTTTTAGGATTCCACCATAGGAATGTACCAGAAATTAATTAGCCAATCCCTTTTAGCTGGACATCTGGTTGCTTGCAATTTGGATCTATAGATATTTTTAATGATAAATGAAAATCTTTGCAGACAAATTTCTTTTGATTTCTTTCTATTCTAACATGTCTTTGCCCAACTATTTTATTTTGTAAATCGCTTTATTTCAGGTGTGCATCTTAAACCAATCTGAAATTTTTGTTTTTATATAGGAAATTTTGGTCTATTCATACTAATTTAATAACTTATTATGTATTGTCTATTTTTTAAATAAATCCATTTATTTAAATGAAACAAAAATAAAGCATCCATTTCTCTCACCCCTATTTTCTACCTACCTGTTTTGTTGTTTTCTCTTCATTTTTATTGCCTTTTACTTTTTAATCTCATTTGTTATATCACAACTTTTATCGTGTTTTTTGTTTGTTTTGTTTTCCTTTTCTATATCCTTCATTTATGGATGATACAGTGTGGGAGGGTGGGAATTGGCTTGATATATCTAATTCTATGAGCTTAGTTTCTTTCATAGATTCTGTAAGACACTATATGAACCCTGTTTACATTCAGTTGAGGAAAAAAGGAGCATTTACATTTGTAGTACGTGTTATTGTTTGTTTGTTTTTTATTAGTGTTTTTTTTCTTTTTAAAAAAATATTATAATAAGTATTACAAAGGGTATTACATATGTGTCCTTCCCCCACCCCCTGCCCTTGACAATCCCCTGCCCTCCCTTACCCCCCAGTGTCTTATGTCCATTAGTTATGCTTATATGCATGCATACAAGTCCTTCGGTTGATCTCTTACTCCCCTCCCTTCTGCCCCCCAACCCTCTCTGGCCTTCCCACTGCAGTTTGACGATCAGTTTGAGGCAGCTCTGCCTCTGTATCTATTATTGTTCAAAAGTTTGTAATGGTCTTTATTATCCATGAATGAGTGAGATCATGTGGTATTTTTCCTTCATTGACTGGCTTGTTTCACTTAGCATAATGCTCTCCAGTTCCATCCATGCTGTTGTAAATGGTAAGAGTTCCTTCTTTTTTACAGCAGCATAGTATTCCACTGTGTAGATGTACCACAGTTTTCTAATCCATTCATCTACTGATGGGCACTTAGGCTGTTTCCAGATCTTAGCTACGATGAATTGTGCTGCTATGAACATCGGGGTGCACATATCCTTTCTGATTGGTGTTTCTGGTTTCTTGGGATATATTCCTAGAAGTGGGATCACAGGGTCAAATGGGAGTTCCATTTCCAGCTTTTTGAGGAAACTCCATACTGTCTTCCATAGTGGCTGCACCAGTCTGCATTCCCACCAGCAGTGCACAAGTGTTCCTTTTTCTCCACATCCTCTCCAGCACTTGTCGTTTGTTGATTTGTTGATGATAGCCATTCTGACAGGTGTGAGATGGTACCTCATTGTTATTTTGATTTGTATCTCTCGGATGATTAGTGACTTTGAGCATGTTTTCATATGTCTCTTGGCTTTCTGAATGTCCTCTTTTGAAAGGTGTCTATTTAGATCCTTTGCCCATTTTTTGATTGGATTCTTTATCTTCTTTTTGTTAAGTTGTATGAGTTCCCTATAAATTTTGGAGATTAGGGCCTTATCAGATATGACGTTGGCAAATATGTTTTCCCACGCAGTGGGTTTTCTTGTTGTTTTGTTGATGGTTTCTTTTGCTGTGCAGAAGCTTTTTATTTTGATGTAGTCCCATTTGTTCATTTTCTCTTTAGTTTCAACTGCCCTAGGAGCTGTATCAGTGAAGAAATTGCTTTGGCATATGTCTGAGATTTTGTTGCCTTTGGATTCTTCTAGAATTTTTATGGTTTCCTGTCGTACATTTAAGTCCTTTATCCATTTTGAGTTTATTCTTGTGTATGGTGTAAGTTGGTGGTCTAGTTTCATTTTCTTGCATATATCTGTCCAATTTTCCCAACACCATTTATTGAAGAGACTATCTTGGCTCCATTGTATGTTCTTGCCTCCTTTGTCAAATATTAATTGAGCATATTGGGTTGGGCTAATTTCTGGACTCTCTATTCTATTCCACTGATCTATATGTCTGTTCTTGTGCCAGTACCAGGCAGTTTTGAGAACAGTGGCTTTGTAATACAGCTTGATATCTGGTATTGAGATCCCACCTACTTTGTTCTTTCTCAGGATCGCTGCAGCTATTCGGGGTCTTTTTTTATTCCAGATGAATTTTTGGAGAGTTCGTTCTAGATCTTTGAAGTAGGCCATTGGTATTTTAATGGGAAGTGCGTTGAATTTATAGATTGCTTTGGGTAGTATGGACATTTTAATGATGTTGATTCTACCAATCCAAGAACATGGTATGTTCTTCCATCTCGTTATGTCTTCCTCTATCTCTTTTTTCAACGTCCTGTAGTTTTCTGAGTAGAGGTCTTTTACCTCTTTAGTTAAGTTTATTCCTAGGTATATTAATTTTTTTGGTGCGATGGTAAATGGGATTGTTTTTATCGTGTTATTGTTTGTTATTACATCTTTTGTTTATGTGTTCAGTTTATTTCCTGAATCAGAGTTCAAGTTATATGTAGGGATTAAATGATGCTATAGTCATAGGCAGACCTGTCAGGACCTATTAAAATGTTTGTTTGTTTTCTAATATTTTTTGTTGTAGTCTGAGGTCACCTTGGGTACTCTTCTGAATATTTTTTCTCACTCTATGCTTTATCTATTCAGTTTACACATAACCTTTACATTTTAATAGATACAAACCTGTTCATCTTTTAATGAAAAATACTGTATTTTTTGTCTCTCTTATGAGGGCCTCTTCTACCTCAAAGTTTGACAAATACTTGCTTACACTTTCCTGATATTTTCAATTTACATGGCTATTCAATCTTCTTGCAAGCTATTTTTGTATATAATATGAGATAGAAGTCCTTCATTCATTTCTCTTAGATAGCTAGCCAGTTGTTCCAATGCTATATTGAATAATCCATCATTTCCCCCTTGGCCTGTAGTACTATCTTTATTATTTATATCTCCACATAAAATTGCCTTTATTTCTGTACTTTAGATTTTTAATGCTATCTAGTGATAACTAGATTTCAATGATATATTTTGCTAACCATCTGCCAATATCAAACTCTTTTAATTATAGTCCCTTTTAATCCAGGGTATTAAGTTTTCTCTTAAAGTATATCTATTTTTTTACAAAAGCTAATTTTTAATGCATAGAATATATTATCATTATTTACTTAAATTTTACTCTACATTTACTAATCATTCCTTATTGTTTCTTATTTTATCTCCCTCCTTCTTGATTTAAATTTCATTGGGCTGAAGTAATTGCTCAAGTCTTCAATGAGAGTTCTTTGTTGATACACTTTGTGAAGTTCTACATATCTGAAAGTGTTCTCCTTTCCCCCATAGGTGAAGGATATCTTCACTGGTTATAGAAATTTTGGAATTTAGAAGTATGTGCAAATTGTTCCACTGTCTTTTTAGTTTCAGGGTTTACAAAAGAGAAATCTGGATATTTCTCTGACTTTTTTCTTAGTATAAGTAATGTTTTTTGTTTTCTGCCTACAAGCATGGCCAAATCTAGCCAGCTGCTTCTTTTTGTGTATAAAGTTTTACTGGGACACAGCCATGGTCATTCATTTACACATTGTCCATGACATGCTACAACCACAGAGTTGAATAGTTGGAAGAGGGTCCATGAGGCTCTCAGAACAGAAAATATTTATTACCTGGCCCTTTACAGGAAAAATGTGCTGACCCCTTCCCTAATCTAACTCACAGGAACAACTCCCACAAGAATGGACCAGACAGAAGAACAGTGGGGGAGGCATTTTGGAGCTTGGGAATCTTTGGGCAGTGCTCCTGTGATGCACCATGAATGTGGCCTCTCGTGAGACCAAACTTGTAAGCCCACTGCAAAAGAATGAACATGCCAAACATCTGATACTCAGATAGGTCTGCACCCACTCAGACTCCAAACAACCTGCTGGTGCCCATTTGTTCTCTCTGAGTGAGGTAGAAGCCAGGGAGAGAGAAGAGGATGACCTTTGTGAATGGTTTTATAAATCTTGTGGCAGATCTAACGTCATGTCACCTTATTGTCGGAGAGCAATACTTCCTGTAGGGTAGCGTGATCTCACTAGAGGGAGAGGTTTAATTTCTAAGCAGTCTAATTTAATTTTCTCTGTTCGGATGGGCTGCAGTTTGGTGCTAGAAAGAAACCCTTCCAAGAGCTTTGTTGTCTCAGCTGACAATGACATGGCTTTAATTTTCCTTGCCTCTGAGCCTCGGCGTGCACACATACATGACATTTATATTCTTTTTCTCTTTAGGTGCTATTTTAAATCAGCACTTGGGTGATAACAACTTAGGCAGACAAGGTAGCTAGTTTAATTCTACTTATGCCAAATTACATTTGGTACAAGGGAGCAGAGCATTTTAAATCATAGACTCCAAAAAAATACAGCTTCTTTTAGAGCTCCTAATTGGAAAAGGTAACATATTCAGCAACACCCTGGGAATCTGGAGGAACTAATTCATCTCACCAGAAGAAGCAATTATTATCAAAGACCAATGTGCTTAGCTCACTCCACATAGGGCCAGACTCATAGAAAGACTTTAAAGAATACTGCATTTAGTCTAAATTTGCTTTCTGTTCCATCTCCATGAATTTAACTTGAACAAACCACTGAGCAAGCAACATGAGTTTCAAGGCTGTTATCTAGTTCACTGTTTTCATATGTGCCTAGAAATAGTTCAACAATCTTAGCAGGAGAAGAAATCAAGCCCATCTGTTTTTAGACTCAGAAAAACTCCCCTTTTCCATCACTGAGTACTTTGGATAGTAGTCTGAAAAAGTGGGCTCACTTGGGTCAAGTCCTTATTTATTTTAACAAACACTGGCACAATATTCAGATGACAGGCATTGTTCTGGGCCCATTAAAAATTAAAATATTTAATTTTCACAACAGCCCTATTAAGGCAGGTACTATTCTTAAAATCCACCTTACAGGTGAGAAAACAGAGACACAGAAAGATTAAGTAACTTGCCTAACTTACTTAATCCTATATAATAAGAGAGGGATATGCTAATTAGCCCAGATATGCTAAATAGTCATGGTCAGATATGCTAATTAGCTGCAACCAGATATGCTAGTCATGACCAGTATGCAAATTGACCATCACCCCAACACAATAATAAAAGAGGAATATGCTAATTATCCCTGATATGCTAATTAATCATGACCAGTATGCAAATTGACCATGAGTCAACACACAAGATGGCCGCTCCCATGTGGTCAAAGATGGCCACCACAAGATAGCCTGCAGGGGAGGGCAGTTGGGGGCAATCAGGCCTGCAGAGGAGGGCAGTTGGGGTGATCAGGCCTGCAGGGGAGGGCAGTTGGGGGCAATCGGGCTGGCAGGGGAGCACTTAGGCATGGATCAGGCTGGCAGAGAGTGGTTAGGAGGTGATCAGGCTGGCAGGCAGAAGCAGTTAGGGGCAATCAGGCAGGCAGGCAGGCAGGCGAGCGTTTGGGAGCCAGCAGTCCTGGATTGTGAGAGGGATATCCAACTACCCATTAATGGGCAGTTGGACATCCCTCGAGGGGTCCCACATTGGAGAGGGTGCGGGCTTGGCTGAGGGACACACACCCATACACACACACACCCATGCATGAATTTCATGCACCAGGCCTCTAGTGGAAATAGAAAAAGTTAGGATCAGGATTTATACTCAGGATGCCTGAATTTATAGCCCAATCCACTAACCATTAAGCATACTGCTTTTGTGCCATCTCCATCCACATCTCTCACCACCAAAGGGTAATACTTAAGTCTCCAGATTTATATGAAGCATCCTTGGCTCACCCTGAACCACTATTATGGACTTTCCTCCCAGAGAAATCCTATAGCATTTACCTGTTCTTCCAGATTGCCACTGAGGATTCTTGTCTTGTAAATTTTCAGATGTATGCTGTACATATTACTCTCCAAATTTCTTTGGGAAGACACAAACTCAGCACTGTGCTCAAAAAGTACCTGTCCACTGACTTCTATGTTGACCCTTATTATTCTTAGAGTTACTTAGACTCTGTGGGTATTTTATTTACTAAAAATGGAGGTGTTTTTTTTTAGATGTTTTACCTGTGTCAATTTGCTGCTATGGTATTATAAACATCTCCTAGAAAGGTAAGGAAATCTTAGGCCAAGGTGTTCTGATGGCTTTGGAACTTCCAATTTCAAGGGCTCTTGCCATTTCAAGTGGACATTTGAAGTTCTGATTACCTATTGATAAAACAAATTTCACAATTTATAATAACCTTTTTTCCTCCTCAGCATGAACTAGAATTGTTTGTATTACAAGGCTAGTGTGTAAGAGAAAGGCACTTAGCTAGAGAGAGACTTGCTCATCAGCCACCATTCCTCTCAATGAGCTTTGCAGTCTCATTTTTCAACATATGATTTCATCTAACTCCCATAATTACTGTGATATAACTGTTATGACCACTTTGAAGATGAGAAAACTAAGAGCACTAATTGTGAAGTTATTTGCAAGTATGACTTTGAGAATTGTGCAGGTCTCAGAATATAATCTTAGAGAATCTCAGGATATAATCTTGATATAATATCAGTCTCGGGATATACTATCAGGATATAATTTTGGTTCTATTATAGCTAGCAATTTATAGATTGATTCAATCATAGACCATGAATTTTCAAACACACTTATAGCAGTGGAACTTTCTCTAAAATGCAATGTTACATGAAATCCAAAATATAAAGCAAAGAGACTGAACTCCTCAAATTGGCCTCTGTGGCCCTTTCAGAATGCCATCTGAAAACCATTGCTACAGGACAGGGGCAGCTACTAGTTTTCTGTGTTGTTGGTTAGACAGGGTTCAGGCAAAAGCTGGGAGTGGGCTGACACTCCATTTCTGATGGCTTCATGAGTATGCACCGTCTATTTTCAATGCAGACTTTCATATGCAAAGATGCCAAGAACAGAACTTGTTGAATTTTCTTAGAATTCAACTTAGACTATCACTTAGGCATTTACTTCATTTCTACTCAAATTAGATGTTTGGGGTTTTTTTTCTAGCACAGAGATGAAGTCATGCTCTATTTCATTGGGAGTAAATTCTGAAAAGAATTAATAGTAATCTAAGGGTACTCTATTCAAGATGGCTCCATAAGTTAATGATTCTTCTGCTCCAAACACTTTAGGAAGACTGATGAAAAGCAGAAAGGTAAGATATGGCAGGAGTAGAGCTGAGACCAAGCCTGATGGGCTATATTGCTGGTGCATAGTAGATGCACAATAAAGATTTGGAGGGTTGAACTAAACTGCACCAAATTCAATGGAGTTGAACCAAATTGTTGGTAATGAAGGAAGATGGTGCAGGGATTCTTCTTCCAAAGCTTCATGGAAGAAACAAGGACCATTTCTCCAGGGCCAGTAGAATCTAGGTGTTAACAATTTCAATATAGCTATAGTCTTCCCAGCTATAGTGAATTATTCTTGCTGAGGAAAACAATCCTCTTCCTAATTTTATGTGTACCGATGAAACAAAAAAAAATATGGACTTAGCATTCTTTGTCACTTGATGATTTATTATATACTAGAGGCCTGGTGCACAAATTTGTGCACCGGTGGGGTCCCTCAGCATGGCCTGTGGGGATCAGGCTAACACCGGCATTCAACATCCCCCCGAGGGATGTAATTGTGCATAAAGTGGCAGGCAGCCGGGGTGGAGCCCAAGCCCTGCTGGGCAGGCGCTGCTCCCACTCAATCCTGCCCTGCTGCCCTGCTGCCCTGCTGCCACCCCTGCTGGGTAGGCTCGCTGCTGCTCTGCTATGGTCTCCGTGTGCCCATCCTAAGGCAATACCAGCATGCCCATGACTGAGAAGCCTCTGCAGGCTTGCGCCCAGTCAGTCCCAATGCCAATGCCAGGCTGATCCTGGTCCTGGTCTGGATGGGGGAGGGGCACACAGGGGGAATGTCCATGGGAGAGGCTCAAGCAGCCACAGCTGCGCTTGCAAGCCATGAGCCAGACCCCTGGCACCTGTTGGTCAGCTGAGCAGTGCTCCCACAGTGTACTGACCACCAGAGAGAAGCTCCTGCATTGAGCGTCTGTCCCCAGTGGTCAGTGCACGTCATAGTGACCGGTGGAATGGTTGACTGTCCACTGGTTGCTTTGGCTTTTATACATATAGATTTATTTGCTTATTTACTAGTACTGTATTTACTAATAAGTTTTCTACATCTGGGAGCAAACATGTCAAAGCATTTATTATTATGGGTTATTTCATTCTTTTCAAAACAAGTTGAGCCAACATTTTCCTTCTAGAAAAAGACATCATAAGTATGTTGTGAATATGCACCCGAAAATCCTTACTTTCACCAGAATATTCCAGTATTTTCTGGTTTGGCCTTTGTTCCCTATAAACACGTTTCCTTTAACATGTCACTTTTCCAGGTGACAACTGCCCTAAAGAGGCCAGTTTCCCACAGCAACATGTCAGAAACGATAAGCTTTCTTTGGCTACACACAGCTAAATGTGGACTTTTAAACACTGGTCTTTCTGGTCTGTTACATGCTTACAAACCTTTGTTTTGCTGTCACTGGGGGGAAGGGGGGAAAGGGGTACAAATCAATTGGGCCAGGATTTTTTTTTTCTTTAAATTAACTAGTGAAACCTTTCTCTTCTCTATTCCTTTTACTTACACGACTCATAGTCTATCTTAATTCCTCCTAATGGTACCAGACAACTGTATTTTGCACAGTCCCTCAAGATGCAGTAGGCACATTGCTTAGGGCTCGAGTCAATCATAGGGCTACAAATGAGAACCAATTATGAAACTCCCGCTAATATAGCAAAGCAAATTTTTCTTACTTTTTATAATACGGCTTTGTACACAGAGCACATAATGGACTTTAAATTAAGAAATTAGTTACATTTCCTGAGTAGCTCACATTCTTACTAGCACAATTGGCATACTTACTTGGCCTCCTTCTAATTGTTCATAAAAATATCATCTCACATGAGGTGTCTCATTTTCCACTAATTTTTAAAAAATATTTTGATTATTATTAAATGGCATATGCCCAGCTACTTATGTAAAGGGAAGAAAAAAAAGAAAGGAAAAGAAAAGAAAAGAAAGCATCTTTGCTCTGGGATGGAAATATAATTATGCTCTGCTAAGCACATCACAGATGCCCAGCTGGCACAATTAAAGAAATAGCTGATCAGTTCCAGTTATTGATTCTGCTAACATGTTTGTTCACGGTTGCTTCTTGTCTAATTAGTTTTTTCTGCTTTCTTAGTCTAAAAGCATACCTTTCCAGACGGGGCTATTTTCAGACATTAGAGAGCAAGGTTTCCTTTGGTTGCTTCTAAATTTTTGGGGGGCCGCGGGGGAATATAATCGTTTCCCTATTCATTTAGTGAGGAGATGGCCTGAAAGCTAGACTTTTCTCTGAATTCCTTATTGAATTTCAAATCCGGATTTTACATGCTGCTCTTTTTAAATGGATATCTCTGTAGTGTTGGTTCAGCTACATTTGAAGCTGTTGTCATCAAGAGATGACATGTGATTAGGACTGTCTCCACAAACTGGGACGGACTGAAAATGCCTAAAAGATGCCGCAAATTCTACTTGGCAAGGCTCGACAGAAGCATTCATTCTCTCTCCTGCCAAAGAGAGAGAGAGAGAGAGAGAGAGAGAGAGAGAGAGAGAGAAAAGCAAACAAAAAAAACCGAACTCAATGTAATTTCTATTTCCTAAATGTAGATTGCACAAGAAGTGAAAATGCTTGCGATGTTAATAAAACAGGGGCAAAATGCAGCATCAATTTCCAGAAACAAAGGCTATGGTCTTGGTCCTGAAAAACTAAGGAGCAAATGTATATGGTATGGAGCCTTTGCCTTCGTCAATGTTTGTGGAATAAAGCTTCAAAACACAGCAACAGATGCTCATGTGAAACGGAGGCCGAGTCTGTGGCCCAGCAGAGCAGTCTACCAATAAATCCCGCCCTGGTCCTAGGCTATGCTCAATTGCAAGGCAGCTGTCGCAAAGCTCAGGGATGCCGGTATACTGTCAAGATTTTAATCACTTCCATGCAGGCGAACAATAACTGTTGCTCTTTTTTAATGCTGCTCATTTTGTTTCCAATGCAAGATTTAGAAAAAGGGGAGTTTGTTTACTGACGTATTCAAAATTAAACAGAAAGAACCTTACAGTATTTTGATAGGAATTTCTATTCTCTGGGTAAAAGAGGATGGCACCAATGCATTTTTATCTGGCGTTTTCACTGTTAATTGCTGATTAGGTAGTGCTGTTGCTATAAACCTTTCAAACCATGGAGAATGAGCCAATTTTCTTTCTTCAACAAAAGAGCATCTTGCAGATTATAATATCCCATTAACTTTATAGTTTTACTTTAGCACCATATCGAGGCATTGGGACACTTTGATTCAAACGATAGAAAATTAATTTTCACTTTTTTTATTACATTTGCAATGGAAAACTAGTGATGACATAACTGCTGTAGCATAAAAATGACACAAGAAACTATGCATTTTATATCCTTCAGAGTAAAGCAAGTGGATAATTAAAAGCTTTAACACTGTCTGTATCCACCCTAAATGTCCACAGAAGACTGGAATGTGAAAAAAGAAAAAAAAATGTAAAAGGTTTTAACCTTTTAAAATTTTGCTTAAATTCATTAGATTTGGGTGTAAAACAATATAAATAGAAATAAAAATAAATCACAACTTAACAGCAAATAGTAGTATCTATGTCCACTTAATAGGTTTCATTTTTTTTAAAATATGTTTTTATTGATTTCAGAGAGAGGAAGGGAAAGGGAGAGAGAGAGATAGAAACATCAATGATGAGAGAGAATCATTGATAAGCTGCCTCCTGCATGCCCCACACTGGAGATCAAGCCTGCAACCTAGGCATGTGTCCTGACCAGGAATCGAACCCCGACCTCCTGGTAAATAGGTGACACTCAACCACTGAACCACACCGGCCAGGTGATATGTTCCATTTCAAGACCTAGCTGCTATTCTGACAATCGCTTGACCCACCCCCACCAGTTGTGCAGCTCATACTTCAGTACTCTGAAAGTGACGGGAGAGAAATGGGCCTCTTTGGCAGTGTTCTGCAAAGTTGAGGAAAGCAGATATTCATTCACACAGTCCTACTTTCCCCCACAGGAGAAATCACAGGCCAGGCAAGGCTCTCTTGGCACTGAGCTGTGCTGCCTTGAGAGAGGTGAGGTAGGTAAAGTCAAAATTGTTCCTCTCATCCTCTCTTATGCATCCAATGTCATTTTTTTCTGCAATAAAACTTTACTGATGGACTCCTAGACTTCCACACATGCTCTCTCACCCATGGTGTTCTCTAGGGATTCTCAGACCATGGTGAAAGGGGCTGGAGCCAGTTCATGAGGCACTTCAGGGTCCATAGCCAAAGTCAAGGTCTGCATACCTCTCTCCTGATGCCTGGATGGATGAGACTGTTCCCAGGTCCTTTGGTGTATGGTGTTGGTGACAGAACCAAAGCTAAATGGAATTGTAGCCAAGTCCTCATGGGTATGGAGTGTTTCCAGGTCTATAGCTGGGGCCTCAATCAATACGTAAGCTACCTGGGTGTGAACCTGACTTTTTGAAACAGCACTCCTTCTTCTTGGACTGTACTAAGTTTCATAGACAGTCTCCTACCTGGATCTCCCAACTCCCACAAAGTCACTTTTGTCCATAGATAGATTACAACTTCTTTTTGGGGACAGAGGGGTATGAGCAAAGGATGTCTATTCATCCATCTTGCTGATGTCAAGCTGTGGAAACTTTAGAAGTCATCAAAAATAAATAACCCTGTTGAAAACTGCTAGCCTGAAATTTCTCACAAAACTTGCTTTTTTTGGATAAGGTTCGTTTTTATAGATACTTCCATCACCACAGTCAACTAATCTGCCCTCCACACTGGTTATAAGATGAATTGTGTCCCTTTCACAATTCATTTTTTTTAAAATCCTAACCCCAAGTACCTCAGAATGTGACTGTATTTACAGATAAGGTCTTTGAAAGGCAATAAAGTTAAAATGGGGTTACTAAAGTGTGCCCTAATTCCATGTGACTGTTATCTTTATAAGAAGAGATTAGAACACAGACACAGAAGAGAAGACCCTGGGAAGACACAGGGAGAAGATGGTCATCTATGAACCAAGTAGAGAGGCCTCAGAAAAAGCAATTCTACTGGCATTTTGATCTCAGACTTCAAGCCTCCACAATTATGAGAAAATAATTTTTTGTGGCTTAAGCCATCTAATTTGTGGTATTAGATAGCTCCAGATATCTAATGCAATACCACAAAACATTATAACTGTTTTCTAAATATTATGACCCTAATTGGCAATCAAATATGTCTAATATTGTTTCCATGTGAATTTTTTAGTCAAGCTGTTAACCTATCAGGGAGAAACTTTTGAAATGCTATTCCTATTGGGGACTGATATCTAAGAGGAGTATCAACTACTTTTCAAATCCCAGTCTTATACTCTGAAAGAAAACACTGTGGGTACCTATCTGAGAAATCGTTCTAATATCTAATTTCAAGAGTTAAAGCTATGGCAATTCTAATAATGATAAAGACTGCACTCTATCAACAATATTCTCTCTCCCTTTATTCCATTATAATAGAGATTTTGATAGGTAAAACAAGCACCAAATTAAAAGTATATATATCCCAGCCTCCATCCTAGTAAGGGAAGTTTGACCATGAAGCTAGGATCTGGGTGATTCTAGTAAATCTTGGCCAGTTCTTCTCTCTTGCTTCCTGATGCCTCATGATATCAGCACACAAACACTACTTGAATGAAGACATTCAAGACTTAAACAAAGACAGATTTTTCTTCCTAATCTATTTTAGGCAAATAAAACAGAAGGAAAGGCCATGATACACTATCATAAGGGAAGAAAACTTTACCATTATAATATTTATAAGAGGCAATTTCATGAGTGTTAAGTTACAAAGGAAAGAAGCTGTTTTCAGTGTCCACGTGCACGACTGGAAATTGAGACTCAACAAGGAAGAGCTGTAACTGATTGATAAGAGATGATCTGGGCAGAGGAAACTATTAGTCATAAGAATAGAAAACAAAGGTCTTATTAACAAGTCATCTGAAAAAAAAAAAGTCACACATGGCAGAAAGAAACCACGCCTAGACAGCGAGGTTTTGGAGCCAGGTTCTTCTAATCAGGACAATTTGTTATCTGTGTAACTTTTAAGCCTCTATCTGTAAAATGTGAGAGTGTTTGTTTCTACCTTGAGAGATTTGGGGAGGATTAAATGGGCAACAGAATACCTGGAATGTACATAATGCTCATTAAAGTTAAGGTCTAATTATTTCTATATTGGCTAATAATTTTTTTTATTATTATCACATGCACAGCTTATGGGGCTATTGCCTTAAGCTATACAATTCTTCTTAATTTTGTTTTACATGCTTTTTTTAAAAAAGTACTTGTATATTCAATATTACTGAATCTTAGGAAGAGACATTATGCTTAGAAAATTTATTGACTAAGATGTTATTGCTCTTAAAACACTGTTAATGGGCTATATTCTGGGTGTCCTTATTGACACACATGTTATGAGTTCTTAGGGTTTCCCTTGCCTATTATGCAAATATAAAAATGAAAAAAGGCACTTAGCCTTTGGTTACCAAATCATACAGGTTTGGGCAAAAGTAGGTTTACAGTTGTTCACCTGGAAAATAATACAATAATTAATAAATAATAATGTGAGAATAAACTCTTTTGCATACTCACACCAGTAAACCTACTTTTGCCGAACCCTGCATAGTTGTTAGTGGTCCCTTATGTTTCTGTGACTCTATGCCACACAAACCAATTGAAAAGGGACGCAAAGACAATTATCCATATAGTTCAAGCAGTAAACATCTTGCTAGAGATAAATTAAAAACTTTATTGAATTATATTTTCTCTGAGGAAGCTCACCATGCAGCTGTTCAGTTGAGCAGTTTATAATATGTGTGCCTCCTTTCTATGCCTTTTAATTCTAGTTTTACTTGCTTTTATGAAAGGATATTTAGGGTTTGCATAAATAGGCTTCTAAAACATGGAACTCTTACTGTAGACTTGGCTTTATAGAGAAAGACCTGTGATAGTGCTCAATGTCTAAGACCATTAGGAATAAAGAACCTCTGGATCACTACAAATTGGAATGCCTAATCTTACCCCCCACCACCACCACCCCAAAATAAATAAGGTATATTTTTTTCAGTCTGAATTTATAGACTGTTTTGGAGTCTCACATTTCCATAGTCATTTGCATAGTACAGAAAACATATTACATAACAAGTCAGTCAAACTAAATTATAGGCAGTTCTTTTCAATCAGGCCACTGCAGTTCTGTATCGCTCAGTTCAGTGCCTGCCTCCCACTGCTCAAATGTTGCCATGGTGACCAATTTTTGTCGTGTACATTCCCAGGTCCTGTGCGGCCCCCTTATTCATAGCACTTTGCCATCACTACAGTGACTACTAGCTGTTATCTTACTATCTAATCTCCCCTTAGTAATACATATCACCTTTAAGTTACCCGGGTGAATTCTTGAAAGCGGAGTATAAGTGATATCTTACATAAATAAGAAAATAAATTTATATTAAATAAAATGATAATGATGGCAACAAATAAATAAGACTCCTTAAGCCATCCATAAGCAGGAGCTCTATAAATTAACTCCCTCACTGTTCTCTAGCTATGTCACCGTCCATATCATTGGAAGACCAATTTGATTCTTCTTATGACAAATGGAATAACAAGATTGCAATACTGTTGAGCTGAATTTGATCGAGCATGATGCAATCCATTTGATTGTTGAGCTTTCCACTGTTATGACAGATGAAAAGCACAAATTATCAGGATATTGGAAGAAGGATCTGAGAGGTACTGAGACAGTCTGATTTACCCATATGCCTAAAAAGACAATGTTATATGGATAAACTACATTTCACTTCTATCTCCTTCTTAAATATTGTAGGCTGAATGTCTTTTGAGTAAAAACACAACCTCAAAAACAATCACAAGAATCCAGATCAAAGACATAAATAGAACAAAATATGCACAAGAGATTTCAGCCAAGATCAAAGATGTGAGTGTAATTGCTATGAATAAGAAGTGCAGAGCTCACCAGAACAGAATGTCTTCAGCACACAGGCATTTCCACCAAAAAAAGAAACAGAAGAAAAAGGGGGGGGGGGGTGAGTCTTTAGGAAATAAAACCCTCCACAAAGCAAATAAAATGTCTTTATTTTCCCCTTTGCAGTAAGCAAAATCTATGCCGTTCCATTGAAATAATGAAATATGGGGCGATGTTCACCGAGACTGAAGGAGCAAAGCATGTCAGAACCCTTCCGTTTTCTGGGCTAGGCATCTTTTATGTCATTTTTCTGCCAAAATCCTCCCCCAAAACTTTAATCTTTAAAAATGTTTCACTGTAAATCAGCCTGATATAGAGAGAGTTTTCAAGAGTGTGAAATATTGAGGTAGTAGCATTTGAGAGAGCAGCTTGGCTTGTTAAAATGAAGTAATTAATTTAATGCATAAGAGAAAAAGAAAAAAAAGGTAGGAGGAGTTCCTTTTATTAAATATTTATCACTGGAGCCCTGGGTGGATGCCACTCAGAGAAGCAATCATTAGAGATGGGACATTGATTGAAGTGAATATTAAGTAGTGCTCTACACTAAATAACAATTGCTAATTTCTTAGAAAAAAAAAAAGTTCTTGAGGTTCTTAAACACTGCCCTTTTAGAGTGTGTTACTGCATGCACTTAATTTTAAGTAATTCAGTCTTTTTAAAATGTCTGTCTCTGACCTTATAGAACTTTCATCTCACTCAAGTCAATGAACCTAACTCTTTTCTACCACTCAGGGTGTGGGGGGAGAGGATGAGGGACAGTGGGCATGAAACAGTGAGAACAAGAACACTTGAGAGCAGATGGTTTTCAGAAATGAAGCTTAAACCTGGGGAAAGAGGAGAAATCTCAGATTAATAATCCATGATTCTATTTAGCCTTCTAGGGGGAAAACAAATTTATGATCCAAGGTCAAGTTTGATCAGATATGTTAGCCCTGAGTGCAAATTTTCTAAACTTGATTCTTGGAAGCAAAATACATGTAGGAAACAAGGCAGTTTCCAACGCCTTAAATCTGTGCATTTACATATGCATACAAGTTTATCCTTGCAATATTGATGTAATCATTGCAAATACTTTAGAAAATAATTCTAATTTGGGCAATCTATTTCTACGGGGAAAATGTCCCCGAAGTCTCTGAATTAATTTTGAAACCATTTTTACATTGTAGTGATATTATGGTAAGTGGAATTTTCATAGTATTCTAGATCCCTCAGTGTTATCTGGCTTTTATTCTGGCCAAAGGCTTATTACATGTTCAATAAGCTCATTTCCTGGATTCACTTCGCCTGAAAGCAAAATGCAGCCTTCACCTGCATGAAACAAAGCACCAGTCAGGCACCACAGCGATTTCATCGCAATGTGGAATCCAAGAAGTCCCACATTGGTGGGATATGCAAAAGGCTGTATGTGGGAGGAGAAACAAGACATTATGATAGAGAAACTGGAACATGTCTCCTTGGCCCTAAGAGTGAAGAAACAAACAAACAATAGCAGCAGCAGCAGCAAAAACTTGTCCAGAGAAGGGCAGTCATCTCCCAGTAGCAGATAGTTCCAAACTATTTCTGAAAGAAGTAAGAGTGGATTACTGAGGAGAGGAGTCCTCTTCCTGCGGCATCTGCAGTTTTTAAGGGAAATGCTCTTTTCCCTGATCCATCGACACATGTCAACATTGCTATGGCCAAACTGCCATAGAGGCTTCTATTGACTCCATTTTCAGGGACTTTAGAAATTCACGATAAGAAAAGCAATGAACTGTCCCATCACCAGAAAGAACAGTGTTGTACTGCCACCAATCATCAACACCTTTGAGACCATTTTCTTGACAAGCCAGTAAAATGGTCTGGTGGAATGGGATAGCATTTCCCTGCATGACACATTGGTAATGTGAGTGTCAAAGAGAGGGAATCCTTCCTCCCCGCCAGGGGACAGTCAGCGATATTGGGAGACCTTTTTGGTTGTCACAGCTCAGTGAGGAGTGTTACCGGCATCTAGTAGGTAGAGGCCAGGGGTCTGCTCAACATCCTGCAGTGGATAGGACAAGAAAGAGTTATTCCACCCCAAATGCCAATAGTGCTGAGGCTGAGAAAGCCTACATTAGATGATCCCTTCACTTCTCCCTCCATTATCCTCTGAATCTGAGAAGCATTTTACCAAGAGAGAAAGTTGATATTTTCTTTAAAGATAATCAAATCACAGTCTTTCTTAGGTAACAATCACATATTCATAATTCACTCACAACCATGATGCTATGGTGCCTCAAATTCGTGTATTAAAAGTGTAAAGTGTTATAATATTCCTCTTGATTTTGGGATTCATAAATTAGTGGCCGGGCTTAAGCCCAAGCCTTTTGTTGGGACAAAGTAATACTCCATGCTGCTGTTTAGTTTTTGCCTCTCTCCTATGATTAGAGGTCTGATGCCCAGAAAGGCTTGGCAACTGTGCAGAACGCACTCCTACATTTTTTGTGTGTGGAGATTTCTTGAAAGCCAGGCATACTACAGATAACAGTTTTACCTTGGAAGTTCACTGGTTTTCACAAATCACAGCCTTTACAAAAAATAAGTGGTTTCCAGCCACCTATGTACCCCATTTTCTCCTGAAACACAAAGGTAGACTTCTGGTGACTTTCTCAGGAAACTCACATACATTTTTAAATAAGAGACTTTCTATGGTAAGAATTTTTTTAAAAAGAATATCCTCAGTTCTAGTCTCTTTGACTCATAGAGTCCTGCTAGCTCTAGTCAGTATTCTGGATGTTGTGGGGTTAATAGGAGAGGAGACTGAGCTTGCCTATGCAGTATAATGTGTCATTGGATTCCAATACTATAGCCCATTTTAGCTGTTACCTAGCTCAGAGTAAGACATGCACTTGGCACCATTGTGGTCTCAGAAACCAGCCTTGATCCACACACTGTGACAGGATCCACAAGGCAGTAAGTCATGAGATCATATAGTAACATGCAATGCACTCATTACAAGTCATTTATTTCTAAGAATCCTAATTAAAACAGATCAGTCAAGACTTTTACTTGAAAATTCCTCTTATGCATTGTCAAGCTACTATTGAACTTCTGGCTACATTTCTTTAGTAATAATCCAAGGTTTCTATAATCCAAGGTTTTCATACAGTCATTCAAAGATATGTATTGAGTATCCACTGCCTAATAGATACGTAAAGTCTAAAGTTTTGCTAAGCTGACTTCTGAATGTGGAAGTATTATCTTAAAAAATAATGAAACTTTTTTTCCCTAAAGCCAGTGTTTCTCCAAATGTCCTGAGCATAAGAATTATCTGGATTACTTATGAAAAGAAAAGGCTCTTAGCCCAAGTAAGGCCTCTGTGGGAGGGTTCTAGAAGCCTGTATTTTTAAATAGCACCCAGGGAGTCCTATGATTTGGTAATTTGGGAAACAATGCCTTAGAATGCACATAAATGGGAAACCACAAAACACACTATATTGTTATTAATAGATTGTGTAGCTTGACCAAAACCAAAAGGTTGTTTGATCCTTACAGAGTACTTAGAAAAGTGTCTGACACATGGTTAACTCTTAATAAATGTTAGAGATTATTGTTTTTACTTGTCATACTCAGTGTAGATAAGAATTATCATTTCATAAGGTCAACCTTCAAAAACCAGTGAGTGGCCTTCTCTGTCAATGGGCCCACATGTTGTATGGGCTCCTTTCCTTCTTTTACTCAGGCATTTGACCAAATTCCTGTCTCTTTTTCACTAACTCTCTTATTTTGATTACTTTCTTATCTCCCCTTTTAATTGAGTGCTCCTTTTGATAGTGACTTTTTCCAGAGTAATTTGATTCTGTATCTGTGCACACAAGGAGCCCTTCCTGGGAATTCTAAGGTTCCACTGATAGCCATCCAGGTACGCACCTTGATCCTCCCGTCTAAGCCCCACTTACCTGTAACTGGAGTCTGAGACTGATCAACTAAAATAAATCCGAGATTTCCAAGGTTCTCTATGGCTTTTCTCTCTATACCTAAGTCACTTTAATCCACAAATATTTAAACACAAGTTTGGAGTATTCCATTTGAATGGCTTAACCACTCACACGACACACATATCATGGAGGATATGTTGATGTTTTGACTTTTTTCTATAATTTAGTAGAAATGCCTGTACCTACTCACTGACTTATTGGCCTATAATTACTTATATATTCTCTTTTATATAATGCATGAAGCAATACTAAGAAAAGAACAGGAAAGGGTTCCTTCCATATTACTCATCATTGCAGCTTCTCCTAAGGGAAAAATAATTGCTGAATAAATCGGACATGCAAAATTTATGTCATTGAGCTAAAGAGAGAGAAATTTCTTAGGTGTGCCACCAACTCATGTATGTTTAACTTTTTCAGTTAACGTGAATATTGTTAAGCTGAATTTTGCAGTTGAGAGAGCTCACATTTTTTAGGAATTCATGTATGTATACAAATGGCTTCGAAATAAAGAGACTTTTTTTTCTTTCTAAAGAGTAAGTTAGTTTTAAAGTGGGTTAGAAAAACAATTGCCTTTATTTTATCTGCTCATTTTATCTTTTCAGATTTTAATGAAATACATCAGTGGCATCCCTGGAAATTCCTAAATGGCCACACACTACCATTACTCTGTGTTAAAAAGAAGTTAAATTGCCCAAAGCCATAACCTCAAGTCTTAATTGAATGCTGGAAACTCAACCATGAGCAGGATCCCTAGAAGAATGGCAATGTTCTCCGTAGGCTTCACACAATGGGATGCGTGGGTAGATGCCATCTGCAGCTCAGGGGTGGGGGAACAAAAAGGCATTTGAGGAAAAGGGAATTTCTTACAGATATGATATAATGGGAAAGATCTGAAAGTCATCCATCATGACTGTGACATACATCACACCCAACAACAGCCAAAAGCCACGAGATGTCACGTACCGCCTGCAGCGTGTCAGGCCTTCTGGCATCAGCACTTTTGTGCATCCTGCCACCTCCCCTTTGTTGCCCACTTGCTGCAGCGCATGGGGAGGCCCATGAATGCCTCTGTCCACCCCCACCCCAACACTCGCTAATGCAGGCTTTATTATTACCCACTCCAACAGGCACTCAGGGCACATTCATCCCGTGACAGGGAGTGACAATCAGCGCTGAGCAAGGATGCCAATGCCACCAGATGTTACTGGACCTCATAAATTCGGTTAGCACCACCACACTGTTCCAAGCGGGTCGGAACAATGTGGGCCGGGCGAGGACACATGGCCTCTAGGGAGCTCTGATGGGGACAGCTGCTTCGAGACACAGAAATCAGATAGAGGCACCCACTCCCTTCTTTCAGTTTTGTTTTTTTTACGGGTCTGAGATTTAAGTAATTATCTCAAAATTTAAAATTCAGATTGGGTTAAGATGAGCAAGTAAAATATATAAGCTATGTTTTCATAGCACTGCGTGAGAGCAGCCTGCCACTTTTATCCAAGTGTTGATCGTTTAATTTCAAAGTGCCACATGGCATGGAGACACACACAGAGAGACACACACTTCACATTAGAATGAGTATAATTAAATTTGTATTATGTTCTCTTGCTTTAATTTCTATATTTGTTTTTATCTCATCTTCCCAATGAAATTAAAAACTCTCCAGTGCAGGGGCCATGGGCACTGGTGCCCCTGTGGTCCTCACGGGGCCTACTTCAATATTAAACACACACCAGCTGCTTGATGACTAAGCAGTTGGTTTTTAAAGGGTTTTTGATTTGGAAATTTCTAAAGATTCTATAAGAAAAGTGAAGACAACATACAGAGTGGAAAAGCCAGGGTTGGAAACTACTGATGTGGACCATGGAAATATAAAGCTAAGCAGTTAAATTTCATCACTTGAATTGAGGATATTAGTAGCCTGAAATTCCTATGCTTGTTCAGGATTATTTTCAAGGGTAATATCCTAAAAATAATTGTGCCAACACTTCATGTTCCAGGCTTGTTTAGAGCAGCGTGTAAACAGCCTACTTGCAGGTACATCTATGTGTGTTTGTTACTAATTCATAATAATCCATAAAAAAACTACAAAAAATGACACACTTTAGAGCAATAACCTGTTTGAGCATCAAATAACTGGGACTCTGGCTAACTGAATGAGTTGTGGCATTTTGAAACAACTCTACAAAAACACCAATTGGTTCCTGAAGCTGGCACTTCACAGTTATGTAGGAAATTCCATTTAATGTAGGCCTCATGTACTGTTTTCATCTTTATTCCAACATCCTTCATATATTAATGGCTTCTTCTTAGACATTCATTATCCTTGCTTCTTCTGGCATTTTGTGAATCTTAACCACACACACACAAAGAGTTAATTTATATTTTGGTCAAGTTGTTGTATCCATTTCTCAATATATTTTTTGTTTGAGTTCCAAAAGTTGGTACAATTTTAATAATGCATTTACCCTGGAACAATTTCTATTTTGAGTATTGATGAAATAAAACTATTTCACATTTACACATGTACACACATGGTACAGGTGGCCTACTGGAAAAGACAAGTACTTATTCTGTTTGATGGGAAATACACATTTAGTTTCAACTTACAAATTGTGGAACAAAATCTGTGTAGGAGAGGTAACAAAACAAAATTAAGCACATGATTATTAGTAATGAATGAGAAAAAAATAATGTTATTGAAGACACAGTAAAGATATCTAGTTCTTAACCTAGTTCTTAAACTCCAAATCAAACCAAAAAATATGAACCTAAGGACAATAAGAATTTTTTCAACCTAAATTTGCAATAAATAATGTTTTCTGTTTCTCATTAGAATGAACTATAATTTCAATACACAGATTAAATGCAAATGAGAGATTATCCTATATAATAATCCTATATAATATAAAGGTAATATGCAAATAGACCGATTGGCTAAAACGACTGTTGCAGTGATGCGCACTGACCACCAGGGGGCAGATGCTCAACGCAGGAGATGCCTCCAGGTGGTCAGTGTGCTCCCACAGGGGGAGTACCACTCAGCCAGAAGCCGGGCTGATGGCTGGTGAGTGCAGCATCAGTGGCAGGAGCCTCTCCCACCTCCATGGCAGCGCTAAGGATATCCACTGGGGAGCGGGCCTAAGGTCAGTCAGATATCCCCCAAGGGTTCCTGGACTGCAAAAAGGTCCAGACTTGGCTAAGGGACCCCTCTGCCTCCCAAGTGCATGAATGTCCGCAGCCCCTCCCTCCAGCTGGCCCCGTCCCCAATCAGCCCCGCCCCCCGAGCCAGCTGAGCCCGATCAGCCCTGATCAGGCCGCCAGCTAGACTCTACCCATACACGAATTAGTGCACCGTGCCTCTAGTACTAAAATAAATGAATCAGTTAATTTAAGTATCTGTTCCTTTTAGGTCAGGCATTTGAAGACTGATATTCTAACTTTGATGAGTAAGGTTTACCTAACATAAAGCTATATATGAAAATGTAATTTATAGACTCCATGTATAACACTAAGGACACATATAGAACATCGTCCATGCATGCATGTGTCACCTCATCTGAGTGGCTTTCTCTGACATCTTGCTCCTCTGCAGCAATATTGCTCCACTTCCAGGTGGGGTGACCTTCATCATTTATTACAATACTAGAGGCCCGGTGCACAAAAATTTGTGCACTTGGGGGGGGGGGGTCCCCCAGCCCGGCCTGTGCCCTCTCACAGTCTGGGACCCCTCGGGAGATAACGACCTGCTGGCTTAGGCCTGCTCCTGGGTGGCAGAGGGCAGGCCCAATCCCTAAGTGCAGCCCCTGGTCAGGCTCAAAGCAGGGCCGATTGGGGAGTTGGGGTGCTACCCCCTGTCATGCACAGAGCAGGGCGGATCGGGAGGTTGCGATGCCACCCTCAGTCACGCTCAGGGTAGGGCCGATTGGGGGGTTGGGGCACTGCCCCCTGTCACACTCAAGGCAGGGTCGATGGGGAGGTTGTGGTGCCACCCCCGTCACGCACAGAGCAGGGCCGATCAGGGGGTTGGGGCACTGCCCCCTGTCACTCACAGAGCAGGGCCAATCAGGGGGTTGGGGCGCTGCCCCCTGTCACTCACAGAGCAGGGCCGATCAGGGGGTTGGGGCGCTGCCCCCTGTCACGCACAGAGCAGGGCCCATCAGGGGGTTGGGGCACTGCCCCCTGTCACTCACAGAGCAGGGCCCATCAGGGGGTTGAGGAGCTCCCCCCTGTCACTCACAGAGTAGGGCCGATAGGGGAGTTGGGGCACCGCACCCTGTCACACACAGAGCAGGGCGGATCAGGGGGTTGGGGCGCTGCACCCTGTCACACTCAGGGCAGGGCCAATGGGGAGGTTATGGCTCTACCCTGTCACACACAGAGCAAGGCCCGTGGAGGGGGGTTGGGGCACCACCCTCTATTACCCACAGAACAGGGCCGATCAGGGGGTTGGGGCACCGCCACTGTCACACTCAGGGCAGGGCCGATGGAGAGGTTATGGCTCTACCTTGTCACACACAGAGCAGGGCCCGTGGAGGGGGGGGTGGGGTTGGGGCGCCACACCCTGTCACACACAGAGCCGCAGGGCAATCGGGGGATTGGGGAGCTCCCCCCCATCAGGCACAGAGCAGGGCTGATCAGGGGGTTTGGGCGCTGCCCCCTGTCACGCTGATCCCAGTGCTGGGAGGCATATTACCCTTTTACTATATAGGATAGAGGCCTGGTGCACGGGTGGGGGCTGGCTGGTTTGCCCTGAAGGGTGTCCTGGATCAGGGTGGGGGTCCCCACTGGGGTGCCTGGCCAGGCTGGCTGAGGGGCTGAGGGCTGTTTTCCCGCTGGCAGGTGACTAAAAGCTCCCAACCGCTCCTTGTTTTCTTTCTTTTTTTTTTTTATTCTGGGCCAGCTTTAGCTCTGAGGCCTTGCTGCTGAAAACATGGATACAATGTTGCGGTCCGGGGCTGACTGAAAGCCGGTTTTGTTTAGCTTCTTATTTGCAACATAGTAATAGTTGCTTAGAGTTGCAGTTGAGAGTCCGGCAAGTGAGGTGGGGAATGTTGGAGTTCGCAGTTCCTGGAGGAAGCAAGCTTCCCTGCTCACTTCAGTGCATGGCTGCCGGCCGCCATCTTGGCTGACAGTTAATTTGCATAAGGATACGCTGATTAGCCAATGGGAAGGGTAGCGGTCGTACGCCAATTACCATGTTTCTCTTTTATTAGTGTAGATGTGACTTACTCATTTGCTTTATTGTACTTCTAGGAGGACAGGGACTTTAATACTTTGGTCTCTATAGAATTTCTGGCATTTCACATAGTGCCTGGCACTCAAAAAATATGTGTGAATATTTGAATATATGGAGAATACGTGTTCTTTTGGAAACAGATAAAAGAAGAACACCAAGAAGGTTTTGCATGTGTATAATTATGATCTTATAATGTCAGTTGTAATATAATATATTTCATTCAAGTTAAGTGCTTTACACAGAGTATTTTAGTATGCATTGCACAAATAATCTCTTTCAGTAAATCATTTTCAATAAGTACTTTTCCATCAAGCAACTGAAAAGGGAGTGTGAAAGAAGGTTACAGATAATACATAATAAAGCTCTATGATTAAAATTTCTGAAATCCTCAAGGTATTATTCTAAACCTCAAGAAATAAAGGCCCGTAAAAATCAATTAAATGAAACCAAGTTCAGCATGTTGTATTCAATAGTTGGATTTCCTGAATTTTATGTAATGTTTATGTTTGCTACAAAGAATACACTATTTATGGTTACATTAGCTTTCTTGATGGTGAGCAACTACAATGATGAATGGAGAGATTTTCATGATCAAAGAGAACAGCATGGGCACTATTTTACATATTTCAGTAAATGTGTCTAATTCTAGAATGACAAAATCAATTAAAAACAATCTGAAATTGTGATATTTAACAAGCACCTCTAATTCTAGTTAGATCTAAATGCACAGACAGATGGAAATGTTGATGAAAACAAAAAGTAAATTCCATAATGAGATATTTTAGTGGTTGAAAATCTTTCCTCTGGGGACTTGAGATCATACTTTGGACAAACAAACAAAAATTGAATGATTTTGAAAACTTAAAAATCTAGTGTTTTTTATTTGTTTGCTTTTACCAATTGTCTAAAATAGCTCCCTTTAGCTGCACTTTACCATGGTTGTCGGACTTCAACATCCAAACGACTGACTCAGACAATTGGCAGAAGATACATTTTATACAGTCCTACACCCATGAGTAAGGCATTTTAAAAATTGTGCACAATGTCATGCTAAAATTCCCTCTTTGAGAAAAGACAAGCAAAGCATTATATTTCATTTTCTATATCCTACCTTTCTTTAAACAGAATTGTTCAATTTTTTGCAACAATTAATACATATTTGCCGAAACCGGTTTGGCTCAGTGGATAGAGCGTCGGCCTGCGGACTGAAAGGTCCCGGGTTCGATTCCGGTCAAGGGCATGTACCTGGGTTGCGGGCACATCTCCAGTGGGAGATGTGCAGGAGGCGGCTGGTCGATGTTTCTCTCTCATCGATGTTTCTGACTCTCTATCTCTCTCCCTTCCTCTCTGTAAAAAATCAATAAAATATATTTAAAAAAAAAACAAAAAACATATTTACAAGTGTCAAACATTAAATGTAGGAAAGGCATATAGTAAAATCCCCCCTTCCCTTTATTTTCCAATGGCACCAAGGTTTACATTTGCATCTTTGTCTTCTGGTCTGTATCTTGCTCTTGGGAATTTCTAAGGAGAGTTGTCTACAGAGTGATGTTCATCCCAGAAAGTCGTGCCTTCTTGTTTGAAGGATCAAACGAAGGTTCTTGATCCTTTTCTGGTACCATGGCCTCCCCATGGTTCCTGTCTGCCTAAAAACTTTCTCTGTTATCTCATATTCTAAAAAAGAACATTCTCACCCAACCAACATGGCTCAGTGGTTGAGCATTGACCTATGAGCCAGGAGGTCATGGTTCCATTCCTAGACAGGGCACATGCCCAGGTTGCAGGCTTGATTCTCAGTAGGGGGTGTGCAGGAGGCAGCCAATCAATGATTCTTTCTCATCATTGATGTTTCTATCTCTCTCTCCCTTCCTCTCTGAAATACATAAAAATGTATTTAAAAAATAAATAAATAATAACATTCTTTCACTGACCTTGCCACTTTCTAAGGTGCCCTAGTTCTCCTGTAGTTGTCAGTGCCAAAGTTTTGCAAAGAATCATCCAGAATCATTACTACCATCTCTTCATCATTATCAACTCGCTCCTTAACTTTGTGAAATCTAATTACTATATCATCACCACCATCAACCCTGCCCCCCCGCCCCTCCCCACACACATGGATTTTAATGTAGTTTCATTTCTAAAATCACTGAGATCCACTTATTATCCTACCAGTGGTTTCTTTCACACAAGCTTTCTCCTCCTGTAGCCCTTCCTTTGGGATGATCACTTTGCCCAACCTGGCTTCCTTCTCATCTCAGGATGCTGTCTTTACTTCACTGAAGTGCTTTTTTTCTTCCCAATTTTGTTTATTTCAGAGCTTTTATTCCCTAACCCTACTGCCCCCACCCCCTACTGCTTCTTTACAAGGTAATACAAAAATATTCATTTTGAGTTCCCATTTCTCTGGAATTTCAATTCTGCACTTCCCCGGTTCCCTGGTCTCCTGGGTACGCTCACCTGCTTGGCCCACCACTCCCTCAGAGTCTACTGAACTCACACTCTGTTTCCTGAAGCAAGTGGTCTTCAGTGGAAAGGGATTTTGCTGCTGGACTCTGCCCCACCTCCTGGGTATATTCAGCAGTGTCTGGAGACATTGTCTCACTGGGGATGAGTGCTGCCGGTGTCTAGCAGGTAGAGGCCAGGGGTGATGGGGAACATCCTGCCATGGACAGGACAGCCCCACAACAAAGAATGACCTGGCCCAAAATATGAGTGGTATTCAGGCTTAAACCCAGGCCTAACCCAGTTGCCACTGAAATTTCCCCATTTCTGTCACTTAGTCTTTTTGGCCGAAAGTTCTAGATTGAGGATTTTACCCTTTTTTTCTGTTTCCTCATGTTTTCTACTCCATTCATGTCCACAGTTTCACTTGTTTCCCTCCCCCCTTGGAAATTTCATTGGTTACTTTCTTCATTCCTACTGTCAGCGTCATTGCATGTGTGCACTTGGTAAACAATTATGGTTGCACTGGTCTCAGTAGCTCCAGTCTTTTTTCCCTCCTATCTTTGTATGCTGCTGCTAAATTAAATTTTCTCAAATACTCTTTTCCTCACATCAAAAATATTCAGTGACACTTTCTGGAGCCTCCTTATTTTAGGATTCCTTGAGAGTGTGGCCTTTACCAACACCTTCCTCTGATGCCCTTTATGAATCTTCCATTCCAGCCAAACTAACCTACTCATTATTCTAATTATTTGTTCTGAATGTAATAACCAGTTAGATAATTCCACTATATAAGTAGCTCTATTAGATAGCAAAATAATTGATCAGTTAACAATTCACAGAAATTATTTTATCTTTTTGAAGATGTTATCCTAGGCATCTTGTAATTCATCAGAGGACTGTGGAGCCAAGCTAATTGAAATCAGTTCATCTGTCTGCCACTAATGAGCTGAGGCAAATCACTTTATTTCCTCATCTGTAAAATGGACTAACAATAATTGTTTCTTTTTAAGGCTACTGTATAACTTAGGATAGACCCTGACATGTGGTAAGCACTATAATATTCACTATTGTTCCAAAAGAAAAGAGAAGAATGCTATATTACTTCTTTTATAAGTTCCCATTTGAAGGCCATTACTGATGAATAGTGTTAATAGTGTTACAGCACCTATCGGTGCGGTAGCCAAAGTGATGCACTCTCCAATGAACTAATTGCTAATCAGTTGCTGAGTATTTTCTGAAAATATCAACAACCAGATTTTTTTTAATATTTATATTAAGATGCCCTAAAAGATTCTAGAAACCTAAAAATTCCTACAAGATGCAAAAATGCTGTACAGTATACTCATTATTCCCAAATCAGCAAAGTCCCCCTCTTTGCCAGGTTATCAAGTTTCTGAAGTTCAGTATTCAACTTCTTCACTATTAATTAATATGTGGCTCTGATCTACTTGGGAAAACCATAAAGAGCAATTAAGAGCAAACTAGACCCAAGAATAAAGAACAGGCTTTTTTGTTCCTTCTTAGTATCTTTTCCCAGAGTTTCAATGTATTACACTTCAGATCCCATGGGTGGTTTGGGAGGTGGAGCAATTCATAAGTTATTTATTTTTAAATTATTGGGGGAGGGGGCTTGGCATTTCTCCCTAAACCTGCTCCTTCTTTGCAGAGTTGTGTCTCCCTGTTCTTTGCCCTCTTTCCCCTGGGTTGTCTCTCTCCCCTTGAGTGATGGTGAAAGCAGGGAAAGTCGAACAGATGGGACAACAAAGATATGTAACTACATGACTTATTGCCTGGTGTACAGGCACCGGATAACCATTTTACTTCATAACTCACATCCATTCCTTTCGTGATCTGTTCTGTGCAGTATCAACTCTCCCTAAGTCCTCCCTCAACCACCACCCCCTTAAGTGGAGCTGGTAGACAAGTGAGGATCTGCCTGTAATTACTGCTTAATTCATTTGCATGTGGATGTTCTCATTAAAATGTCATTAGCATGGGGGGGAGGGAGTCTGGTTGCCAGAGCAACCAGGAGTGGGGCAGGTGCAGTTCAGCCTCAAATGGATTCTGGGCTCTGTGGTCAAACTCCACCTGTATCCCTGGCTCCTATCACTCTTGTGATTGCCAGAATGAAAACATTCCGCAGCTTTACCCTCTTTATTTTGGCTGTAGTCTCTAGAATTTCTTGGTAACCTGTATGGTTCTGCCTGCTTTACTAATAACCCCTTTTATTTTAACTAGCCATGCTGGGGACTTTAACTTCTAGTCTGTGCTGTCCAATGCAGTAACTACTTGACACACAGGGCTACTGAACCCTTGAAATGGGATTAACTGGAATGTGTTGTAGGTGTAATAATAATATATACAATGGTCTTCAAAGACTTAGTATGGAAACAAGTGTAAATTATCTCAATAATATACGTAATTTTGAGTATATGTTGAAATGGTAATATTTCAGATATGTGGGGTTAAGTAAAATATATTCTTGACATTGATCTTGCCTAGCTTTTTTAATGACTACGGAAACATTTAAAATTAAATATGTGGTTGAGATATATGTTGTATATTGTATTTTTACAGGCAGCATTGTCCTAGACGATGCAGTTCTCTTCCAAATCTCCTCTCTAATCAGTACTGCCGTCCTAATCCTCAGAGGATTTACAGTAGCCGCCATTCTCTGCAGAACCTCCACACCTAATGCTTTCTGGATTGCCTGCTATTTGCTTGTTTTCACCATCATTTCATAGACACTCTTAGGGGTTAAGCAATTCAATTTTCCCATCAACACAGAAATTTGCTCTTAAAGCATCACTATGGATGCTTAACCAGGTTCTGCTTGAATCTCTCCCTGGGGCCATTGCTTTACAGAACAGCAGATAGAGGAAAATTCAAACCATAAGAAAGTTTTTCCTTACGTTGACAAGAAATCTGCATCCGCCTAAAGACTTCCCGCTGGTCTCAGTTCTGCCTTTGGGACAGAATAGAGCCGGGTGCTCCTCTTCAACATGACAGGCCTGCATTTACTTGAAGACAGCTGTCATGGTCGGCTACACTAAGCTTCTCTTTGTTAAACATTACCCACTGCCCTCAACAATTTCTCCTGAGTCACGGCCCCGAGGCCATGTGGCCTCCCCTCTCTGGATTTTTGTCATTTGTCACTGTCCCTGTACAAATGTGGAATCCAGGAAAGAACATCCAATTCCAGATGTGCCCACTACAGGACTAGTCTCCCTCTTCTCTGGATGCTGGGGTTTGGTTTATTCAGCCCAAGACAGCATTTGTTTGGTCCCCTTCTCCATCCCTCTGGTGACACATGTGAAGGTTTGCATTCACTAAACCTAGCAGACCTTTTTTATATAAACTGGTATAAACTCATAGCTTCTTGAAGTCAGATGTATATAATTGATCTTCTTTACATTGAAACCCAAGACAATAGTTCTCTCAGTAAAGTTGCACTTTGGTGCTTTATTCTATTGGTCCAATGTACCAAGAACATTTGAAGTCTCATTCTTGTTCAGCAAATTAGCTAGTCTCAGATGACATAAAAAATAAAACTATTGATTTTTTTATGTCATCGTAATCACTGATAAATGTGTGGCACTAGACAGAGCCATCTTCTCCATTATGATATGAAAGACTCTGTCAACTGTTTTTCTAAAATCAAGATACACTCTAGTGTTACCTGAGCTAACTATTCCACCAGAAAGAGGAACATTTGGCAACTATTTGTTGTGTGCCTACTATGTGCCAGAAATGTTTTAGGCACTGCGGTATGACTTAAATTTAGTGACACAATTTGAAGGCCTAGGAATTCCCTCTTCCTTCCCTATGTGTTTCTAAGCTGTCTCTCTAACAATCTGTTAGGATGGTTAGGATATTTTGCTAGAGATCCTTATTCATCTTACTGATTTATGATATTTGTAGTCGAACCTTTTGCTTTTCAAATAACAGGCTGCTGTTTGTTGCTTGCCAGGTTTACCATACCCCATTCATTCTCAGGGTATCTTAAAGATTATCAGCTATGATTCCATAATTATAGGAGTAAGTTATTTTTTTTCCTAGGAAGGAGTTAAATTGTACTTAGAGAGTTATAGTTCTTTACAATTGCTCTCTATTATTCTCTTTCTTTCCCCCCATCCTGAGAAAACTGTATCTGCCTTGGTTACCACTGCAGCCTGGCATCCAACACAGGGACTGATTTTTGATTTCTGAAATTTTCAATCACTTTTCCTTCCTGTCCCAGTTTGAAAGCCTATCTCTTTATCTTAGTGAAAAAGAAGGAAGATTAACTTAAACAGGTCATCTGCTTCCTTTCTTTTACTGTTAATATTAACATGTCATCAACAAAGGTGCTTCTTATTCATTTTCCAAAAGCAAAAGGTACACCCAGCTTTATATACATTATTTAAATCAAAACAATAAGATCCCAGTAGGCTCTCTTGATTTCTTTTCCTGAATTTAATAATAGATCACTGAAAGGCTCTGAATACTTGTCTTTCCCTTCTATACTGTTTCCAACTTATAAAAATGCAAAGATGTAGTCATTTAAAATAAAAAATGTATATAAACTGTCATCAGAGTTTCAATGGAGACAATTCATTAATTTGCAATTCGGGACTGATCTTTTTCTTTTGGTAGCTTCAGCAGAGCATATAATATCTTTCCATTAACACATTTTATTAAATGAAGTACTAAAATATAGTTAAGCTCATTATTCCCTGAATTCCAAGCTCAATATTTTCATTGTTACCAGTATTTCATATACATATGCCAGAGCGACTGGCAATATTTGTGTGGTTAAAATGGTCTAGTGTCATCCATTGAAATCTTTTGTATAGCAATGCTGTAGGGTCCCAGCGGAAAAATTCTAAGCAGGTGCTTTTGAAGAAAAAGATGATAAGTTGTTACTATCATGTTGCCAAAAGGTAAGTGATTATATAGAATTGAATGAATCTTGAAAAGTACTATAAGCTATGAGTTTAGTGTTCTGCATTTATAAATGTTACATCCACCCAGGTTGTATCTACTCATGTAATGAGAAGGCAAACTGTGAAAGAGTAATTTGTCTAATTCTGTCAAAATTATCATATCAATCATTTGTATATTTCAAAAGACAGTTTAAGTGCCTGAATTATGAAAATAATTACTTTATTTCTCCATTCCCTTTGCTCTGTGCCTATGAAGAGATAATCTGATAGACTATGTTTTTTTTTTCTTTTTAGAAAAGACAGTCATTTAACATTGTTACCACCCAATATAATCTCTGAAAACCTTTTACACTTCTGCATCTGGCTTCATTTGATCAATATTACCTTCTCATTTTTGCAGCAATTTTTTCCAAAACAAAGAGCAGCTTCTTTTTCAAAGTTATTTGTTAGAATAATGCAAATTAAAAATTGAAGCATAATATTGTAGGTTCTTTCTGTACAATATTGCAAAAACAGCCTAGAATTGAATTGGATCATGCTGCCTTGCTTAACTCAGTTAAAATCAGTAAACATAAATGCAAGTAGATACCAATCATAACTTTAATCAGATCTCAAGGTTTGCAATAACTTCAAATTATTTTGCTTGGTTTGTTTTTTCCACCAATAATTTAGTTTAATTTATCACCATACAAAATCTGAATAGGTTATCAAACTATTAAAATATATGTCTTTTAGGAAACCTGTAGCTCTCAGAGAGTCCTTATTTTTGCACCCAGTGAAAGATTTTGTTACAACTAGCACAAAAATTTTCTAACCAAAAAATAGCAATAGATTAACTAATTAAAATGCATCCATCTGTTGGTTGCTTGTTGACTTGTGATTTGAAACATGCAGATCTAAGTGGGTTGTTTTATTTATGAAGACCTTCTAACTGCAAGAGTTATAAATTCATAAGCTCGCATTCATAAACAAGACAAAGGTTAACATGACAAGAAAAGTTAAATATACAGAGCATTTTATATATTACTTTAATAGGTTTAAATTGCTAACATGTGATTTTGAAAAACAGAGCTTTTAAATACAAATTGGAAAATAAGTTTTAGCTATTATTTTTTGCAGAATTTTTATAGAACTCGAGTATTTACATACAAAAATATCATGTTGCAATTGACCCATTCGAAGTTTGCTTTGTTTATGAATAGTAGAGAATTACTTTGAAGTGATTGACTATGAAGCTTTATTCTTCCCCAAAGGAAAAAAAAAAAGTGTGGCAATTGCTAAAACTAGTATTGTATTCTATTGAAAGGAACCATCTAGAATCTAGAATATAGATTCTAGATGATCTTGATTTGAAATTGAGGATTAAAGAATTGTGATTATTCCTCCAACATCAAATAATCCAGAATCCAGGATCTTGCTGTCTAATATGACATTTCTTTCATTATTTAACACATTTTTGTAGTGTCTGAGCTAAATTATTGAATTTCCATCCTCTGCTTTGTTATTTTATGAACAGAACCCACATTCCATTGATTAAGATTTTGTCGCCAATGTTTGGGAAAAACTAACATCTGTATTTTGACTGACACCAGGAATAGGAAATTTTAGGAATAGGAAAAAAGTTACAGCTCACACTTTGTGATAGTCAAACAAAAAACCATATAAGCATGCACACATATTCCACAACAGAATAAGCCAAACAAATAAAATATTAAAGTATAAAAACAGAATAGTCTCCGCAATCTATGGTACATGGGAAGAAGGCAGTTCCCTACTGTGGAATAACAGTGAGTCTACTTCTGAAGTTTAGACTAAGGACAAATGGAAACAGTAAACTTTGGCAGAAAAATACTTGTGAAGCTCTTTGAAAACATTGTTCAGATGATTATCCTATATAATAAAAGGCTAATATGCAAACAGACCGAATAGCAGAATGACCAGTCGCTATGACTCACACTGACCACCAGGATGCTCAACACAGAAGATGCTCCCTGGTGGTCAGTGTGCTCCCACAGTGGGAGTGCTGCTCAGCAAGAAGCAGGCTCAAGGCTGGCAAGTGCAGTAGCAGTGGCAGGAGCCTCTCCTGTCTCCAGGGCAGCACTAAGGATGTCTGACTGCTGGCTTAGGCCCACATCCCCAAGGGCTCCCAGACTGCAAGAGGGCACAGGCCAGGCTCACCAACCGCGCCCCCCCCCCCCCAGCCCCCAGTGCACACATTTCATGCCCCAGGCCTCTAATTTTAAATAGAAATGTAGGGTCCAATTTATAAAAAGGTAATTTTCTGGCAATTACCTAGTGCTTCACCATTGAACACCAAATTAAGGTACAATAATATTAATAGCAAACAATGATTTTTTGTGTCAGGCGCTCTGTTTATGTAGGTAGATGAAGTATCTCAGTTAATTCCTATGACAATCCTAACGTAGGTATTACTCGTAGCCCATTTTACAGATAAAGAAAGCAAGGCATAAAGATAATTACTCTGTGAGATGAAGAGCAGACACCATGAGGGCTGACATGAGGTTAAATACTGCAT
The DNA here is from genome assembly GCF_028538775.1 of Myotis yumanensis. Classification (NCBI taxonomy): domain Eukaryota; kingdom Metazoa; phylum Chordata; class Mammalia; order Chiroptera; family Vespertilionidae; genus Myotis; species Myotis yumanensis. The sequence continues at coordinate 24,080,697 of NW_027223759.1, read as the reverse complement.
AGACAGTTAGGGTCCTTTAACTACATGACACTCTTTCTTGCTTTGGCCATAAACTGTGAAACTTGAATTTGGGTCTCAATAAAGTTATAAATTACATGTCATGGGTGGTGGAGGTCATGTTCAAATGGGCAAAACCTTCAATGTTAAATCTGTAACTGGGTCACTATGCCATGTCCATGAGGCAATAGATTTTTATACAATGCTTAATTATGACCATATTTTTGAAAGATCAGTCCATCTTAAATTTTTCATGATTCCTGAAAAATGTGAGACCAGGATAAAAATTTAAAAACATTAGTTTCTCTAAATCTTATTTAAATCACCAATTTGAATCTTGTAAGCCATCTTAAGTTTTAAGCAGACTTGCTGAAAATTAGCTAAGCTATGTGTTTATTTTGGGTTTTATTCCTCTTTTGTTGGGAACACTCAAATAATCAGCTAAAAGAAGAGCAAATGTTGGTGGCTTTGGGATACAAGCTACTGAAATCAAAATCTACTGCAGAGACAATGGGGAATGTAATTAGATATTCTGTTTACAGAGTGGTCACATTTGTCCAATATGGTACAACACAAGGCCATTCATTTTGGTTTGGCATCAAGCAAGTAATTGTGTGAAAATCTGCATTTATTCCACAAATGGCTATAATGGATGGGCCGCATAAGAAAAGTCAATGCAAAGGCTATGTGGTCATAGAAAAGAAGTAAACCTTCCACAGTTTGGGGAAATTTTTCACCATCAGTTAACTCAATTTTGCTTCATAGATTAATTACAACCTAAATTATTTGGACTACATATACAGGAAAACACCCCTTCAAACGCAGTGTAACTACCTACTGAAATTCATTTTTATGGTTATTATTTCCCAAATAAAGTACACTGAGTATAAATGGAAAAATGTATTTCCATGGTAAAGAAAGAATTAAGAATAAATTCAATATTATGAAGTTAAAAGCAGAAATCAATAACTTATTTTGAGGGTTAAAGAGGCAATTGTATGCAGATGCCAAATTTTAAGTTCATTTTTTCTTTAACAATCAACTATTCTTCCCCTTTAACCCACATAAGTTAGCTTTTATATAAGCTTTTGTTCTGAGTTAAAAGGTAGGAGTGTATTACTCCAAGTCATATTCTTTCGTGATAACATACCAGTGACTTACCAAGAGTATTTCTGGATTTATGTGAGTTTGCACCTACGAATGTGCATATGTGTGTGTGATATTTGCACAGATAATCTCCGGGTACACTTTTTATTTAAATACCCCAAACCAACCCAAATTGAATTCTAAAGATTAATATTTTTCTTGGCATTATCTTACTAAAAAATCAATTTACTAAAAGCCTATTTCTATCCACAACCAAGTGTAACTTATGGGAGGTTTCCAGAATTTTAAAATATTAATTCCAAATACTGCTTCATTGGATCTCACCAATTTTATGATTTTGAAAATTAATCAACTGTCAAAAAAGTTTAACTCTAAGTGATATTCGAGTTAAATAATGTATCTGTGTTTTATCAGAACAAACTACAGAACTATATCTTTTAAGTGGAATCTGTGTAAACAGAGACTAATCAATAATCAATAATATAGCTTTAATTTTAAAAGCTAAAGGCTTTACTATCGCCGAGACTCTTCAGATGGGTGTGTGTGTGCATCTGTGTGTGTATAATTTCCCAGAATTATTTACATTAGGACTTACTCGCTTTCTTACACTCAGTACCAGAAGAAGCACTGCGTTTGAAGATTAACTGTGGTCAGAAAAAAATAGAATCACGAAATTATGTTCTTGGTACTTATTAAGTTTACACTCTTCTTAAGGCACTGGTGAATCAAACATTTGTGGAGCATTCCCCATGGATTTTCCAAGCATCTGTGTTGACATCCCAAATAAACTCCAGGGCTATAAAGTTATTTACTCTGGTTTATTGGTTACACCCTTGCCCCTGAATAACTGCTGCTTGCCTTTTGGCTGATAGAGGAGAAACCCAATTGTTACACATGACCATCCTCCCAGACAGACAGCAAAACAGACCTCGGATATAGGATGATGAACGAATATTCAAATTTATATCATTTTTTGAACTATAATATTCAAATTTATATATTATTTTTTCTTTATATCTTCTTATCTCCAATGCAACAAAATTAAAAATAGAAATCAAATACAAGTAAAATATGAGTATAGTTAACGCAAAGGGAAAGGATAATACATGACTATGTTACAATGCATTCAATATTTTAAATGACACATATCTTAAATGAAACAGAGGCAAATATATTTCATTTCTTGTAACAAGGTAAACATCAGTCTGTTTATTTTTAGAGAATCTCAGGGCTGCTAGTGACTTAGGCATAAGCTTGGAACATTTTGTTTAAAGATCCTGCAACTTCAGCTGATCAGAAATATGTCAAATTTAAGAGACTCGGAATGCAGGTGGCCCCAAATAAAAATAAAGTGATTAAAATAAAGCCCGCATTTTAATACAAACGTCAACATTTTAATTTGTGCTAATGACCTATCTGACTTTTCAGGAAAGTAACCTACTGTACAAATAGAATTGTCTTAATAGTGTGGCTTCATATTATAGGATGCCAACTCCTTCCAATATTGACATGAAATCATACAGGATGCAATCTGTACAAAGTCATAAGCAAAAGATGCCTCCAGCTACTCCTCTCCAATTAGCTAGAAGAATACTCCCCAGAGTAATTTTAGGAAGAGATGTTAGTACTTACAGGTCAGCTAAGAACCACTCAATCCAAGAAAGGGGAAGCTAGACACATCGGACCACTCACATTAGGAGAGGAACCAGAACTATTCTTGGGTGCCAACCTCCTGATAAATTTCAACAAGGGAACTTTTTCTTCTCATCAACAAGACTTGGAATGCTTGCCCTCCCCCGACCCCCAGGTTATTTCACAGTGCATTGGTGCTGGGCTACAGATGCCAGGGGTTTGGTGGAAGTGTTTGCATTTTCCCTGTGTGTTTGAGAGAGCAGTTTTTGAAGGGCTGTGGACTAAAACCCTCCCACCACTAGTCTCCCACCCCCAGCTTTGGGAGAATTGGTTATGCCCCCACCCTTCCCCCGCAAACTCTTTCCAGCTAAATGTAGTGCTGGGCCTCAGGAGGCCTCGGTATACAAAGCTTCCATCCAAGGCTGTCACTTGACTGACAGCAAAAAGGTTGCAGGGAGATGGACAGCTGTGTGTAGGTGGACATGGAGAAAAAAGAGAGTTGAGCAGATTAAATCAGAACACAGCCAGGGGAAGGTTCTAAATCACAGACCTTTCCAGACTTAGATGGCTTTAGGAGCTTTAAAGCCGGCTAATCTTATTTTTAATCAAAGTCAGGTTTTTAAAACAAGGATTCAAGTTTATAAATAGATGGGTATCTAGAACACATAAATACACATTGTCAAGTGGTGCAAGAAGTGGATTGCTCAAGAAAGCTATCTGTGGAAAGACACAGAGCGTCCTGAAATGTCCTCATCACCTTGGCAGTTCAACCTCTGCAGTGATTTCTGCATTGCAAATGTAATTCTTGGAGTCACTTGACAAGGGTGGCCTGCTAAGCACTATGGGCACAACTAGACATTCATCAAAGTATCTTAAATGATAACAATCTGACTGAAAACTATAAAAGGTTCAGGAGAGAACATAATGAGACACACAGAGGAAGTGGAGCCCGGCTTGACTGAGCTGCAATAAGCTGGCCATTTAATGGGACAGACTTGATTAACTTCCTGCTGATGTTCAATTACCTCTGATAGGTGTCTCATGTAATGTAAATAAGCAGGTTGGAGAGGCAGCGATGGGACCACTCTTTTATATATGTATATTTTTTTATTGAATTCAGAGAGGGAGGGAGAGGGAGAGAGAGTAGAAACATCAATGATGAGAGAGAATCATTGATTGGCTGCCTCTTACACGCCCCCTACTGGAGAACAAGCCAGCAACCTGGGCATATACCCTTGACTAGAATCAAACCTGGGACCATTCCATCTGCAGGCCCATGCTCTATCCACTGAGCCAAACCAGCTAGGGACCTCACTCTTAAAGCTCACGTGTGTTGGAATCCCTCTCATTATCACCTGTGCAGGTTTGGGTTCAAATTTGTTTTAATTCAGAGCTGCAGGAAATAATGGTGAGAGATACTTAAAAGCGATGACCTATATTATGCCATATGTTAATCCTGAAACTGACGTGAAGTATCAAATCTCAGGAAATAAATCTTACCTACAATATTATCTATAATAATAAAAGCATAATATGCTAATTAGACTGGATGACCTTCCGGACGAAGCTGTGGCTGCAGGGGCCGAGGCCGAGGCAGCCATTGTGGCGGTGGGGGCCGAGCCCCTTGCACAAATTTTGTGCATTGGGCCTCTAGTATTTTATATAAATGTTCAATGTAGAAAAATTATTTATCCCAAACTGGGAAAACACAGTGTCTAATTCAGATGGAGATGATTAAGGGTGGCCTTACTAGAAGGCAACTTTCATACACAGTCACAAATTTAAATAATAAATCTCATGGGAATACCATTCTTCGTGTTTTAATGCCTATTTTAAAACTCCTCTCATTGTCCAGCAAAAAGAAAACCAGGGGTGTGTACACATAGAATTGAATGAGAAGAAAAACAAATAATTGAATTGATATACTTTAAATGTCAGCTTGAGTCAAATGATCCGTTACTAACTGAATTTCTTTTTACCTTCCTACTTCAAATAACTTATTGTTTGCCTGAATTGAAGCCAATTTATTTATTCAGAGATAGTCAAGGTCTAAGAAAAAGTGATCCCACATATAACTAAGTAAAAGAGGGCTGATAACAGAGTACATTTTAAAGTTGTACGATGAATGTATTTGCATAAACTCTTGAGTTAGCATTCATTTTATATGAATTGTTCATTTTTTTTAAACATCATATGTCCTGAAAGTCCCCAAATAATGCCAGTTCTAACCAAACCATGTTTATGAATCTCACTTTTGTATTTCTTTACATGAGGAGTTTGTTTATATTCAATTGATTTTAATAAGATTTCATTAGTTTATAGTGATTCTCAAGTAAAATATAATTTTCAGCAAAAAGCCTAAACTATGTTTCTTGGAGGTTGACAGAATTTCTTCCTTAGTTCTTTAAGTAAATGGTCAAGAAGCATAATCTTTTGCAGGCAAAAAGCTTTTCCTGTTTACTAATTGGCATGAATGAGTAGGTTAAAGAAAAAATACATAAATATGATTTCAAAAGTACCATTTTCATTATAGTATGCTAATAAAGTTCCATTATCTAAACAAGTATTTAAGGGTTTGTATCTAACATAAAAATACATTATCTGTCACTTTAGACACCTTTAGAATATTGAGAGATCTTTTAAAAGTACAAAATAAATGTTTGGGATGTAAGTCTGCTTTAGACAATGATAGAGGAAAGAAAAGTTAGGTTCCCAAACTTAATAGTCTCATGATGTAGTAAATCATTAATTATGTCCATGGTCATTTTGGTTTCTTTTCTTACAGCATTTCATTGCAATTACACGTTGTATTTCAGAAGGAAAAAAAAGGTTGTTACAGTATTTTTCATAAATTGGTTCTTTAACCAAATAATTATTTCTTTTTTAAAAAGGTTTAAAAATTGTACCAGTTTATGTTATTCCTATATAGTATCATTAGTTTTTTCATCATAAACAATTGTAATTTCAAAAGCTCTCTTAATGATCATAAATCAACATAGCTATTACATAGTAAGGTATTTAATGGCTAAAATATTGAATAGCTGTAACTTGAAGGTTTATGTAGATATTTGGAGTTAGAATGAGTGGAGACCACTTAACAAATGTTGTATTGAAGGCTTCCAAGTAAAAAGCATTTTACATTTCTTTGGAGGCATGACTTTCATGCATAAAAAATAAAGCAGTTTTGATATTTTTTTAATATATTTTATTGATTTTTTACAGAGAGGAAGGGAGAGAGACAGAGAGTTAGAAACATCAATGAGAGAGAAACATCAATCAGCTACCTCCTGCGCATCTCCCACTGGGGATGTGCCCGCAACCCAGGTACATGCCCTTGACCGGAATCGAACCTGGGACCCTTCAGTCCGCAGGCCGACGCTCTATCCACTGAGCCAAACTGGTTTTGGCAGTTTTGATATTTAACTCACATTCCCAATGCAGTCAAAACCATGAACATGATCTCCTTTGAATTCCTCCTGAGAAAGTTTCATCATCTCCACAAACTGTTTCATTCTAGGGATCTGGAGTTTTGCAGGACTAAACTGAGTGTCTTCCTCTTTGTCTTCCGCCCTCTCCTAGTCTCCAGGAGAATGAAAGTTTCCTCATGGTTTGTACTCAGCTCTCACATCCCCTTGGGGTGGGTGTCATGCCCGGTCAAGGGTGGGAAGAAACCTTTGACATCTTAAACATGTGCTGCTTGGCACATAGTAGGTGCTTGAGAAATGTTTGTTAGAACTGAACTAAACTTTAGGAACAGTACCAACGTTTCAAAAAAGTCTTGCTCCCTTGAGACCCCCAACCTTTCTTTCTTGTCCTTTTCCATCTCAGTGACTCCAAAAGACTCTTCCTGTGTCTTGCTTTCATCTTTCTGATTCATCAAGACCTGAGTTCTGTGGCCATCTTTCCCATTCAGGTGGAAAGGCCTAACAAAGAAATCGCATCAAAGCCTTCACACTAAAAGATGAAATCTGCAACAGGCCCCCCCTGGGAGCTTTAGGAAGCCCAGCAAATGTTCTTCTGGGTTGCTATATGTCAGGAGACAATCTTATGGTTGGGAGCATTCTTTTGTTTGTTTGTTTATTTCTGACAAAGGTGAGCATTTCATCAGGCAAAGCTTTGGTTACTTATTACCACCAATATTAGACTTGGCTGTGGGAATTTTGATTGCTCACATCTTGTTTCACTCAATTATTTTTGAGACTACTATTTTTGGAGACAAATGCAATCCCTAGGTTTGAATCCAGTTGAGTCATCTAGTAATGTGAGTTGAGTATGAACAATGAAAGAAGGGAAGAATTTATAATTCATTTTCTCCTCTGCTCTAGGAGGTGATGAAATAAAGCATTCTCTTCTCATGGAGTACACAAGGCTAACCACAGTGCCTACTTTCCTTGTGGTAGGGATGATTCAAGCTAAGTAAATTATTTCCCGTTTAATAATATTAAAATGTTAATGCTAAATGGATAATATAAATGATTAATATTAATTATTAACTATTAAATAATTCTTAATGAAATATTACTTAAGAGTAATATTTCATAGTAATAACTACCTACCTACCATATGTCAGATACTATACTCTAATGCTCTTCAAAATTCATTCCATTTTTAGAAGAATCACATAACAACTACAGTTCACAGATGAAGAAACCGTATCTCAGAAAGGTTAAGTACCTTACCCAAAGACACACAGCTAGTAGAAGACCTGTCACAAATTAAACCAGGGATGTCTGTCTTGAAAACCCTGATTCTGGCAATGACACTGGAGGCTCCTTTTTATTGATTAAAAAAGAAAAAAAAAGAAAAAAGGCTGAAGTCCATCTACATTAGCTAAAAATTCTGGCAGAGTGGGTTCATTTCATTCTCACCCTCTCTCCTGTCTTCCATGCATTCTCTTTATCATTGCTTATTTGCCCACAGGTCAAAGGCCCTTTTCTCATTACTTTGGTGAAAGTGGCCCTCCACTTCGTGGTGAAAACTCTGGGAGACTTGGTGCTATTTTAAAATGTCTTTAGAATTTAGAAATGCCTTTAAAATTCAACTTTAATTCAACTTAGCATTTAAAATATACTTTGCAGCTCAAGTCTTTGTTATAGGTACTGTACAAAAAGAAAAATTTGAAAATTATTTACTATGTTTCTTAAGCTTATGAGCATATATATTTTGACATGTCTCTTAATGGACTCAAGAAGACCTCAAATTCTTACAGCAGTTGGGGGAGGAGGACATTTTTACTCAAGAGTCAAGCTAATTTATCTTAAAAGTAGGTGATTTAGGTACTGTTTGAAAGTGTGGTATTCTGTTGCATGCTTATGACTTCACTGGACAATTGATTTGTAGTAAATGCTCTCAAATGTTTGAAAAGTCCTGAGAATTTCCCAATCAAGTGGGAGGTTCTGCATTTGATGGTGCACCAGGGCCACCATCATATTTTCATTGTTACCCTATTTTTAGGAATAATGCCGTGTGTTCCATTAGAACACTTGTCCCCAGGTAGTCAGAATGGACAGAAGAATTTCCACCAGCTCATTTCTGACCTTCGCCCAGAAATGCTTTCAAGAGGAAGTTGTAGTTCAGTTTTTCCGAGTTAGCATTTCCAGCCTCGTGGCTCCCCAGATTATCGGGCTGCTCTAAAGCCTAAAAAGGGATACCGGAAGAAAAATCGGAAGAAAAAAGGGGAAGTCACTGAATGTGCCCTAGCAAATGAGCCTTGCTTTCAGGCAGCTGTGGCTGGGAAGCCTTTGTTTAATATTCAGAGTGTATATGGGGGTGGGGGTGGGGGGTGTTTTAGAAATTTTGCTGTTTTTAAGGAGGCAGGCAGTCAATTTTCCATTTCAACCACACATACATGCAAAACTCAGATTTTTGCAAAGAGGCAACCAGCTACTATTTAAAATGTTTTAAACGGAATTCAGATGGCTCTTTTCCCTTCTGAGTCTGTGTGCCAAATGACAGAAACCAATATTCATCTTCCTTTTCCCCAAACCCAGGAGGACACATGAAAGAACCTAGAAACGCATTCCTTAAAGGAATTCGGACATTTCCTTTAAATAATTTATATACGCACATACGTATATATCCCCCGTGTGCATTTCCCCCCTTTTTACTCGTGTGAAAGCAGCAGCTACAATAACTGAGATCCACATCCTCAGACTGTGACATTTCAGCAGGTCTTGCACTGAGAAGCCAAAATGCCTGGAGCTGCTCAAGCTGTCTCCCTCTCTCTTGTCCACGGGCTCACAGCTCCTGCCCAGCGCCTCGCCGAGCGCGCTCCGGCAAAAGTTGCCCATCTTGTTAGCCCGGGTCTGAGTTTGCACGAGTGAGTCACGGAGGAGACACGATGTGCTACGGAGGCCAATGACCTGAAATCGTGGCCGCAATGTGCTCTTTCCTCCGCACTGACTCGCACCCCTCCCCTGTTATCTAGGATTCCTTTTTTTGGGGGGGGCGGGGTGGGGGTGGACAGCAAGTACTCAGACAACCCCTGGGATGTTGACTATGAGCTTCTCCTTGAAATGTTTTTCCGATTCTGTAATCTGTTGGCTAGAAGCGCGACAGGACAGGACTACCAGGTTTTCTCCACCGCCGCCAGCCACTACACTTAGCGGCGGCTGGGTGCGCCAGAAATGGGCGGGTAGATGAAAAGATACCGCACCCACAAACCTCCTTTCTCCTTTCTGCGGGATGCCAGTTGCGCGTTGCGGTCTTTGTCCGCTCGCCCTTCAGCGGGCGCCGCGCACTCCCGAAGATGGCCGGCAGGTGGCGCAGTTGGTTCACGCTGAGCCGCTGCCAGGAAAGGCTCTTCCACCTCCCGGAGGTCGCCCTCCCTCTGGGACCCAGGCTCCGGAGGAAAACCCGGCCCAATCCCCGAGGGAGCCAGAGGAGGCGCGGCCTGGCAGAAAGGAAAGAGGGATGCCTCATCTGAGAACGAGACCCCTGCAAACGTCTGGAGAAATGCACCGAGCCGCGTCGGGGTCCAATTCCCGGGCTACTTTGCTATCTCAGGACGGCGCTCAGGTGGCTGCGCCTGCGGCCAGGCTTTGGGGGACCCATCAGGGCCAAATGGCGCCTGCGCCCCCGGGGAGTCAACAGTGACACCGGGGCACGTCGGCAGGGGCAGATGAGCAGATGAGCAGATGAGCAGATTTCTGCGGGTCCCGCTGCCCACCAGCGTCTCCTGGGGCAGGGAGAACAGTCGGGCGGAGCGCAGAGTTGGCACAGCCGCTCCGGGCAGCTTCCGAGTTCCCATTTGCGAAGTCCGGTCAGCGGTGGGCCACCACATTCCCACCTAAGCCCTTGGCTTCTATTCCCCGCGTCTGGGACTTGCCAGGTCCGGTTCCAGGGACTCCCCCCGGGAAACACACAGTTGGCTCCCTGCCGGCAGTGCCATCCCGGAGCGCCTTGCCGCGGTGGGGAGTCAGGACCGGGGTGAGCCCCCAGGCGTGAGCGCAGAGATGGGGTTGAAGGGGCTTCTCCGTCGCTGCAAAGTCATTCGTTCCGCTTCAGAGCGGAGACAGTGACTGAGCCCAGGCGCCGCACTAGACGACGGGGACCGATCAGGTCGCTCTCAGGTATCTAGGGGGTCTGGGGAATGGGGTCAATCAAGCCATAGAATCCCCTCCAAAGAGCATTTCATAAAGAGATGCGCAATAAAGACACGAAATAGGACAGGGTAGCAGAGTGAGGCTGTGCCGGGCTCCGGAGTGCGTGTGCAGCCACAGCCCCGGCGCACGGGACCAAAACGCCTCGACCCTCAGGAAAGAGCAACAGCAAAGAGGCTGGCCAACTTTATACTTATTTTATTACACTAAAAGGACCTTTGCCTCCTTCTCAACCCGTCGTAGGGGGAAGAGGGAATTGCCAACCTTTCCTCGGGCTCCCCCCTAACCAATTCAGAGACTTTCTAAGCTCCCTCCCCGGCCCAGCAGCTGGACCCCTGAGGTGAGGTCTGGGGACCCCGTCGACTCCCTCGGCGGGGGCTGGGACCCACGCCAATCTTGCCCCCTCAAGCCCCGGGAGCCCAGAGGGGCGGGAATTCAAGGCGGGCTCGGCTCCGTGGGGGCGGGGCCATGCCGCCGGGTCTACGCCACTATTGGCCGCGGGCCCCGGACTGACGGGTGGGCGTCACGGGCCGGGCCCACCCCCTTGGCAATGTCTTCAGCCTGCTGCACTCCTAACTTAAGCATTTATTCCACTGGGATAGAAGCGGTAGGAGCAGCGTTGGCACCGGCGAACCATGGCTGGGATTTTCTATTTCGTCCTCTTTTCGTTTCTCTTTGGGACTTGCAACGCTGTCACCGGTTCCAGGGTGTACCCCGCGAACGAAGGTAAGAGTGGGGCGGCTTTTCTGCTGTCGAGGACAGAGAGGGGACGATCCGCGGGTGATTTTTTCCTGGGGAGCGTGAGGCCGGCGAGTGTTGGGGGGAGAGGACGGGGATCCCCGCGTGAGCAGTGCTCTCAGACTCGAGAGAAAGGAGCCGGGGAGAGGGGATCCGCCAAGAGGAGGCACCGGGCGGCGGAGTGTCCTGACCCGTGCGGTGACCCGTGCCTGCGGCGAGACTGCCCAAGTTTGTAGCAAAAGGACAAAGTTTGTCAGCATCCGCCGCGAGGCCAGTTCGAAGCGCCCCGAGGGGATACACGGGAGCCAACGCTAGGATTAAACATAATAATTCTGTGGCCCAAGCCCTCGCTACCACCACTCCCTCACCCAGCCCCAGTCGACGGGAGAACGGAAGCCTGGAGCCCGGAGAGGGCTGGGTGCTCCCGGGCTCTTAGGGAAGCCGTGCGAGCAGTGGTTTCTGCCAAGTTTCCCGAGCCCTGCGCTTCCCGGGACCGGGCTGCGGAGCCTCCGCTGCGCAGCAGGAGCGGTGCGGCTCGCCGGCTGCCGGTGACCTGATTTCTAGCATCCGGCGTCAGTCACCTTTCTTCTTGCTGGGCTCCGGCTCCCCGAGGTGCGAAAGCAGGTCTAAGGGGCCCACGCTCCTCAGATCACCCCGTAGACCTGGGCAACCCGCCGGCAAGTTAAACGGACTCGAGTTTTTGCTTTTCGCCCCAGAACTGTGCACGGGGTTAGTTTGGGGAGAACGTGCGGAACGACTGGACCCGTCTCGGCGCTCGGTGTTTGGCGCGTCTGTTCGGACGTGCTGGAAGGATTGTGTGTCTGTGTAGGGGAGGTGGGGGTTGATCATGTAGTTTCTGATGATCTCAGAGAAAAGAGAGTTGAGTGTGCGTGTGTGTGTGTGCGTGTTTGTGCGTGTGTGCATGCGCGCGAGGGCAAATGCGTGTTTGTGGCGCGTGGGTGCCCGCGTGGAGGTGGAGGATTGTGTTCTGTGCGCGAGTGCCCTGATGGTGAGCGCGTGTGTTCCGGGGAATGCTTGTACTCGAACCTGCGTTCATCTAGCCTTGCATCTGTCTCGCCTACTTTTTCACCCCTCCCTACCCCTCACCTCCCCCATTCCAACCATCCATTCATCCAGCCAGCCAGCCAGCCAGCCAGCTCTTCATTCGTCCATCTCTCCGGATCCGTCCCTCCATCCCTGTACAATCTATCATTTTTCCTGTTCCGAAGGAGGGAGCCAAAACCCAACTTAGCCTTGGCTGGGCAGCCGGTACCCAGAGTTCGCCAGAGGAAGGCTCGGATAGATTCGCACACCTGCCGGCAGACACTGCTTGCGAGAAAAGGGGCGCTCTCTCACCCTCCCTCTCTCCTCCCTCCTTCCGACCTGGGTCCAGGTGCCCCTGCGGCTCCTTGGTCCCCAGGGTCAGTTCTCTTCTCCGAAGCTGGATCCCGCGTCCCGCTGGCTAACTTGGCGCGCTTGTTAGGACGTCCCCTAAGACCTCACTGCACCAGATGCAGGGAATTTCTTTGCACCCATTTCTTGCTTTTTCTTTTGAAAGCAAAACTTGGGAGCCCTAGACACAAAAAGGTGCGGATGGAGCCATAGGCTGATGTAGAAAGGGGGCGGGGGGAGTCACCCCCCTCTCGAACTCCTCCTCCCCCTTAAAAAATAATTCATTTTGTTGCTTTTTATTCCCATCACGTTTCCTTTTCTCCCTTTTACCCTCCCTTTCTACTCCCTCCCTTTTTTGTAAATTGGGTCTTATTGTTCCCTTTGTGTCCCTAATCCACCTTACATAAATCCAAATGGATGTAGCGGGCTTTTCTCTAGGGACCCAGAAGAGAGAATGAGGCCGGTGGTGGGGGCGCAACTCCGGGCGGGAGAGACCCAGGGAAGGCTCTACACTTTAAAATAATTAACAGATCCCAGGAATTCAGGCTTTTGGGGGGGAAACCAGGAGAAAGAGGCAGATTTTAACTCCTTGACTTCGTGGTGAAATGAGAGGGGACATGGTCAGAATACAGAGGCCTGGGGGTGAGATGGAGAGTTGGGGTGCGCCAGAGCCAAGGGGAAGGCTTCCTCTTCCCACCCCTCCCCCAGCCTGAGGAGCCAGCCTCGCCGATCAAATTAATAACCCAGTGGTTCCTTTGAGATGGGCCTTTCGACCCGCAGGCCTGCAGATCTCGGTGGGAAAGAGAACGTGGAGAGAGAGGTTAGGAATTGACTGCGTCCTTTTCAGTGTCCTAGGTGCCTAGGCCTGCTCCTGCCTGGGCGGGGCTCAGCAGCTCCTAGGCTCCCGATTCCTAATCTTCTCTTCGATGCACACGCTTAGGTGTGACACTAGCACACTAACTCTACTGCACACCTAAAATTCAAATCAGTGATTTCCTCTTGGGTGGAGGAGGAGTCTCTGTGTGTCCTCTAAAAGACCCGGGGAAGAGAATCATTCAGTTCATTTGCATTCTAATTCTACGCGTCTGCCATCTCTCCCACCCCCACCCCACTTTGAAATTTTGATATTTAAAAAAGCAGCGGATACCACCACCAAGGCCGATTTATTTGGTGATGGAGAGGGGGAAAGTGGTCGGGGAGAGAGCCTTTTCCTGACCCTTTGAGCACTCTCAGATAGAATTCACTTGTGGCTCTGTCACCATGATGATGAGTTATGCGGTCATCTGAAACTTGTAAAAACAAATAACTCCAGTAGACACCAGACAGAGATGAATGCAGATTTTGCTCTGGAGTGCAACTGCCCTACATAGATATATTTATTTTTTGAATTGTACTTGAGATTCTCTATTCATCCTTTTTAGAAAATGAATCAACTGAGTCCTGGGATGGAATTTTAAATGCTCAGCAAGTTAAATAAATAAGAACTTGCAGATTTAAAGAGGGGAGAAGATCAAGTGAGTAATGATTATTTACATAAGTGAGACCAAGTTTAGGTTTGATCAGAGTTGGATATGCGCACCCTCAGCACATATGGAAACGCTCAGGCAAATGGTTTTTGTAGTATTGGCTTTTGCAATTGGAAATTAATCTATTTTTCTTTTCCTTTTTGTAGTTACCTTATTGGATTCCAGATCCGTTCAGGGAGAACTTGGGTGGATAGCGAGCCCTCTGGAAGGAGGGGTAAGTTCCGAGTGGCTCTCTGCTCTGAAGGGTAAAAAAGGAGTGATTAGCAACTTTCTGAAAGTCCTAATGGCTTGATTCTTGTTGATTGTGGTGAGGGGGTCAGATTTCCGCCATGGCCTATGAAGTGAATTACGCTTTGTTGCAGAAATCCTATACTCCCCTTGGATAGGTCTGTCATGGTAGAACTAGAAACCAAAAGGGCAGAAAGGGTTTTCAAAATTAGGAGATCAGTAGAGGCATCGACTTAGATGCCTATTTAAAACTAAAATACCAACAAAAAAGGCAATCTGGAGACTTAATTAGAACTGATGCCTACGTCACTGTGATGGCCATGAAGTCCTGACCGGGTTCATGTTAGAGCAACTGTCCTGTTTCCAGGTGAGGAAAATGAATAAATAAAGATACTGGGGAGAAAGCCCTTCTCTTTGTCCCAGTCACAGGTTCAGTTCTGTGCACAAGCTAAGCTGCAGGAGCTCCTTACCTTGCTGTCAGGACCACCTTAAGGCAGCTGCTGCCCTCTTGCACACTGAAAGCCTTATGAACTCGTGCCCCCTGCACAGTACATGCAGCAAGCATCAAAGCTTGAGCATCGTTGGGGCTAAATGTGAAAAGTTTAAGTATTTGGAGTCTTGGATCTTTGGTGCTGGGGAGGCTGCATTACAAGCATGAGAGAGAATGCACTGCTCATTTCTTCTAGAATTTGCCATCACTGCCTCCATTGGAAGATTAAGAGACTAGAAGTAGGTCAATGGACACATTCTCTCACCTCAACCTTACCCCTTAATAACAGGTCAAAATGAATTTGTTTTGGGGAAAAAAAAAATCAGTACAATATGTATCTCTGGTTTCTGCCAAATTGACATAACGCTCAGGTTTTTAAAAAATTAAGCATATCAGCACACCTTTGCATTTTTTATAATCTATGACTAAGTCAAATGATTAAAAACAATAGAGATGAAAGGAAGATTGAGTCTTTACCAGGCAAAAATTGTAATGCCAGCACCCACTATGGTGCTTCAACCATTGCATAAGCAATAAAAGATGAAAAGAAAATAAAGATGCATAGAAACTGTTATAGAAGATGGGTTTCAAAAATAAGATAAGAAACAATCATGAAAATGGAGAATTTTAGGATTTTTCCAAAGTAGTTCTCATAATCCATTTAAATGAAACGGAGATTGCCCTCCCTTCCTGTTTTTTTCTGCCTGAACTTGACTGTAGTTAGTTGAGTCCCTGCTGAAAAATTCCAGTCTGCTCTCAAAACCATCTTTTTAAAGGGAGAGAGAATGATTGGCAGGCTTCTGGCAGTGTAGACAGGCTGTATTCACCGCTGATTGCAGGCAATTGCCCTCATCCTTTGAATGCGAAGAAAGGTACAGCTTTATCTTGTGAGAGTCAGACTCTTGTTAATCCTATACCCTGGAAAGGTCACTGATTCAGGAAGACTTTCCCATGCTACACTAGAGCTATTGCTCTGTAGGTTGAATGTATTAGAACTGTATGCTCAATTGAGGATGGAAGGTATCAGTACTTGCATTAAAAATTTTTAATGAGCCTTATTTTTCTTACTAGTTGCTCTTAAGCTTGAAGAGAGAATGCATCAAGTATGACTTGGGATCTGACTTGTTAACACTAAATATACATGGACCTATTAAAAGCAAGGAGTGACACTTTTTTTTTTTTTTTTTTTAGTACAGTCTATGGTCTATCTAGTTTCTGGAAAGCTTTTACTGCAATTTAATATGCTATAGACTCCACACCCCACCCCCATCCCCCGAATTGCTGAAAAAGCACCTGGTCACTTTTTCTAGACACAAAACTTTTCTTGGTTGTCTTGAAGTCTTTTTAAAAAATAATATTATGCATACTGATTATTGTATAAAACCCAGACTTTTATGGGCTGAGTGGAAATAGTTTTTTCCTTTCCTTAAATATTATGTATGTAGCATTGTAAGTATTATTGTGAGGCGTTAGAAATGAAATTTTACTTGTGCATAAGAAAAATAGTCTTTCCAAAATACATACCAGGTAGTAGCCATTAAGATATTAGGAACCAAATTATAAAATGTAATTAATCTCTAGATTTTATATTTGAAGAGGATTTATCAGGCTTAGAGTGACGGACGAATTGGAAGTCTACTGAGTAGGAATAGATTGGCATCAAAAGTTCTTTTTAGCTGAGGGGGGGAAAAGTATATTTGAGTCTTTCGATTATTTTGAGACATCTTTGCTGGAAACTTTGGATTACAGTTTTGTCCAATAATGACCTTTATTTATTGTTGTTGCTGTTATTTTTAAAAAGAAAAAGAAAACTTATTTGACAATACAGTCAGAAACAACTCTCCTGTTTTTCCATCAGAACAACTAAACTAAACATGAAAATAATGGAAAATGATGGCTCCTGATGGCAACATTAGAGCAAAAACCTAATTTCTTGGCGGTGCTCATTTATAGGAGTATATTGAGTTTCTGACATTGATTGTAAAATACAAAATTAAGGGGAGATTTGTCATTGTTCTGGTGAATTGATCAGTGTGTTTAAACAATCAAGTTCAGGCTGGAGAATTCACAGTGCATCTGAATTATCCTGTATAAATTTTGTGGAGCTAGCCCTATGTACTTTCATTTACATTGATAAATGTGTTTTGCCATATTTTCTTTGTTCTGAGAGGAGAAACATAGTAGGTTTTTTTGTTTTGTTTTGTTTTTGAAGATGGGGATCTATTTTTGCACTTATGTGAATTTCCCCAAATAAGTAAATTACTGGTGATTTATTAATGGGTAAAAAGAAATTTTAATCACGACAGGGTACTTGTCTCTCCCAGTTCCAATTTTCATAATGGTAGTAGATGAAAGGGATAGAGAACTTTATGCATTATGGCCCTTCATATAGTAACATTTCCATCCATTAACAGTTCTTCAATGCACAGATGGGAAACCCGTTAAAAGATACAGTATGATTTTATGTACTCATATTTTTGGATGGAGGCTTAAGTGGAGCTATTATACAATATACATTTCTTAAACTCTTTTTTTCTTTTAATTATATTCATGTGTTAGATATTTAAGCTGACTTATACCAGATCTACATAAATGTATCACTTCAGATATTAATGAAGAGCTCTGTAGGACCCCCCAAACAATCTTGCTCCTTTTAGGATTATTTTTTAAAGGCAAGAGTAAAATGACCACTTTAGTCATAGTGAATTCAGACTGTCCCACTATGAGAATCTTTGTTAGGAAGTAGATTGCAACTCTACCATCCTTTTTAAATTTCTTGAGCTTTTAATCACAAATGCTACTTACTATTCTGCTTTCAATACCCTCAGAGTATTTAGAAGCAAAGTATGTATGTGTTCTTGTTTACTTATGTGCGTATGTTTTAAAAATAAGAACAATATAAACATTTAATTGAATGCATGCTCTTGAAAAGTGTCCTACCATTACAAATGACAGCATATTTGAGAAATCCAACCAGAAAGTTTACTCTCTGTCTTCCCATGATTACCAAAACCAGAATGGTGAGATTTTCTTTCCCCCTTTAAAGAGTAGTGACAGTGCCAAAAGAAAAGAAAAAAAATCCACTGACATTTTTTTAGGTATTAGAGAGCAAAGTTCTGACAGGAGCACCACTAATTAACTGATAATTGTCTTCCTTTGGCAAGCTTTCCTCTTCCTGCTCTTAATTTGCAGGTCTCTGTTCAGTTGTTGAAACAATACACATACTAGTTTTTCATTTATGAGTAAATTTGAACTGTTGCCACTTGAAATTGTAGCTGTTGTAATAGGTGAAATTGAGGTTGTTAGACCACCACAAGGAACTGCTGAGAACTCCTAAGTAATAAATCCACCATTGCCTCTGGATTAAAGGCAAAGGAATGAAACAATTTTTAAAAAGCAAAAATACTTCTGCAAGAAAATACTGTCTTGTCTTCTCCATAACAGGCTTTATCCGTGAGGACTGGTGCTCAGTAGTTTTGAAAAAAAGTAATAATAATTGAAGTTGTATGAGAGTAAAATAGGGTTGACAGATCCTTGTGTGATGAAATGTTGTGATTGATACGTTTTCTTCGGATCTTTGCAGTGGGAGGAAGTGAGTATTATGGATGAAAAAAATACACCCATCCGAACCTACCAAGTGTGCAACGTGATGGAACCCAGCCAGAATAACTGGCTCCGAACTGACTGGATCACCCGAGAAGGGGCTCAAAGGGTGTACATTGAGATCAAGTTCACCTTGAGGGACTGCAATAGTCTTCCAGGCGTCATGGGGACTTGCAAGGAGACGTTTAACCTGTACTACTATGAATCGGACAACGACAAGGAGCGTTTTATCCGAGAGAGCCAGTTTGCCAAGATCGACACCATCGCCGCTGATGAGAGCTTCACCCAAGTGGACATCGGCGACCGAATCATGAAGCTGAACACTGAGGTCCGAGATGTAGGGCCACTGAGCAAAAAGGGGTTTTACCTGGCTTTTCAGGATGTGGGCGCCTGCATTGCCCTGGTGTCCGTCCGCGTGTTCTATAAGAAGTGTCCGCTCACAGTGCGCAATCTGGCCCAGTTTCCAGACACCATCACGGGGGCTGATACGTCTTCTCTGGTGGAAGTCCGCGGCTCCTGTGTCAACAACTCAGAAGAGAAGGATGTGCCAAAAATGTACTGCGGGGCAGATGGTGAATGGCTGGTACCCATTGGCAACTGCCTCTGCAATGCTGGGCATGAAGAGCGGAATGGAGAATGCCAAGGTAAGACGAGCCATATTGTACTTTTCATTAGGGCTCAGTGCACATAATTAAATCAGAGATGCGACTGAATGGAGTAGAGCCAGTAATTAGCAGCCCCTGTGGGATGTGGTGGGACAGAGGGGTCTAATGAGTAAGTGCTGTAGCTCCAGGTGGCAAGGCTGGGCCGGTTCTGATGCTGACAATGTAAATGATGCTGCCATAATCAGCAGAAGGCCAAACATATTTGCTATCGGGCACTTAGATCTGAACTGGCTTGATGTGCCCTCGGAAATGTAAATGATCAAGCTGAAGAAATGAGATTGATGGATCCTTCTTTAAAGAGGGTGGACAGATGTTCAAACCATAGTATAGACTTGGTAAAAATGGTAAATATCTCTGGTTGTGTGTATATGTACATAAACAATTTACATGTGAAATATGAATTGTGTTGTTTCAAATCTCTGAAGCTGTGTGGGGAATGTCCAGTGTCCCCTGCCTTTTGGAGTGACAGTGTGTCGAGTGCATTTGTTTCACTGAGCACCCATCGACAGGGTCCCTAAGAGAAATTAATCTTGATGAAAGACCTTTCTTTCCCCCAGGAGGTGATAAGGAACTAGCAAGAGTCTTCTTATTTCATCTGTGGTCAGAGGCGATATTAAATTGTGAGCTATTTGGTTATTGAGTGTTTGAAGAAATCTTGATGTTTTTATCATGTTAATTTCTATGCAGCATATGTTTTTTTCCTCACCTAAAATAGAGTGTATGCAGTTCCTTCTTCCCTTATGTCCCCTTTTTCTGTCAGAATACTGAGGAATTTTTTAAGTTTTTTTTTTTTTTTTTTAAAGCCTTGTTTCTGAGTAAGGGATGAGAGTAATTCATTTGTATATGGATTGCTCATGTCATGTGTAGCTTAAGGCTTTAAAAAGATCAGTTATCCAAGGTTTTTATTTTTGCTTGGTATTTATTTTTAGTGGTTATCAATAGTTTGCTGCTGCCAATCTCATTATGATTAGTACTAAAGAGTCTAACTCTGGTCCCATCTAGGCAACAGATCAGATTAATCTTTTCTCAGGGTGATTGTTGAGCTGTAGGCTGTATTGCCCATGGTTCACCTGATTTGGTGATTAAAGAGCCTGAAGTAACTGCCTGCCAAACAATTTGTCTGGCATTTCAACCATCTTAATGACACGGTGGGATTAGCTATGTATGGGGCAATCCACTCGACGGACTGGAAATCAACTATAATAACCTAGAAAAATTACAGTTTTGATAATTTGGTGTCATAGAGTTATGGTTTCATAGTTTATACATTTCTAAAGTGTCGTTCTTGATTTGCTTGCAGTTATTTTTTGGAGTGGCTAACAATGACTGTCTTTTAACTTCATTGTAAATAAAACAGAATAAAGGCTGACTACCATTTCTGTTGACCTAGCGTGAAAAGGTAAATTTGTAAACTAGAAAATGTGTAAGTTGGGATTTAAAGGCAGCTTTTGCCATTTTGTTTGCTGTTGACTTAGCAACTATAAGATAACCTGTACCAAAGTGAAACTGTGAAGTATATTCTAATACCAATTTTAGAAAGTATATGAGTGCATTGTTATTGGCATGTGAATTATAATAATCATAGAAGGAATAGTGAAATGAACTGGGTGATGATACCACATCACATTTTAGAGTAAATTATTCTGCCTTTTCTTTTTTTCTAAGACAGACTATGCACATCTTCACATGTCAAGATTTTTATATATATTTAAAATATATATTGTCTTCCATTTCCTGCTCAAATGGTCACATGGCTGGCATTAGAATCGCTCTGTATTAATGTCATTGATTTTCAATTGTCACAGAGCCCAATAATTCATAGGTTGCTTCATTGTGAAACTCCTTGACAGTTTTACAACCCAAATTAGAAGGGAAAGAGAAAAAGATGGAGGGGGAAATGAATGTAAAGTCAATTGAACAAGTTAGTGGTTTGTTTTATGGAAATAATCTTGGGACTCTAGTTAATCATGTAGTTCATGGGAGGGGAGGGGCTCCAAGTTTTAGGTCTAGTTCATTTCTGAGCAAACTGTTCTTAACACAGGGTCAGATATTTAATGGAATGGGAAGATTGGTTGAGTCATTTCTGAGAATCTTTGGTATTTCCACACCTGCTCTTCATGTATTTCCTTTGCTAAGCATAAAGCGACTAACTCGCTCTAGCTGGTTTGGCTCAGTGGATAGAACATCGGCCTGCGGACTGGAGGGTTCCAGGTTCCTATTCCAGTCAAGGGCACATGACCGGGTTGCAGGTTTGATTCCCGGTAGGCGGCATGCAAGAGGCAACTGATCAATGATTCTCTCTCATCATTGATGTTTCTATCTCTCCCTCTCCATACCTCTCTGAAACCAATAAAAATATATATTTTTTAAAAGTTTTAAAAAATAAAGTGATTAACTCTTTAAGAAGATACTTTTCTTTTGCACAAAACCTTGCACTTTGTTGCTTTTTTTTGTTGGTTTTTGATTCTACTAGTAAGAATCTCTGATGAATTTAGGAAGAAAGGAAAAACTTGAATGACAAAGGATTCTTAAAATTCCAAACTTGAGTGAGACTTTTTAAAGACTGCAAAAGTCTTAGGAGTAATAAAAATGGTTGTCTCCATCCTTGACATCATTACTGGGGTGTCAGAGAAACATCCAAGTGGAGCTGAAGGAACATCAAGACAAGGAAAGGTGTCTCAATTTGGTCACTAAGCTGTATGACCTTGAGCATGTTTTTTAGGCCCTCTGAGCCATGGTTTGTTTATCTGTAAAATGGGTTGATAATAATTATACCATCTTCCTGACTTGCCATGAAGACATGGTGTTGTTAGATTGGTAAAAATCACCTTGTAGATCATAAAGTATGAAACTGATGTAAATGCTAGCATTTTTTTTTTTTAATCCTTCTGCTCTTCCCAAGTCATAGCTGATGACTTTTAAAGTTGTTGAGCTGAAGTAGTAAAAGGGTATTCATCTTCCAGTCACTCTTGGAAGTCAAGGCTAAAGAGAGAAGGCATTGCCCTTGCCCTAACAAAGAATAATGTCCATTTTCACACTTCATATTGCAAATGATATTTGGAGAGTGTCAGGGTTTTTTGTTGTTGTTGTTGTTTTGTTGTCTTTGTTTGTCCCTGAAGGAAAGAGAACTTTCCTTTGAGTGAGAGAAAAGTGATTAGGGGGTGGGACAAGAAAGAGGAGGTGTGAAGAGAGCTTAAGAAGGGATATAATGGAGAATTGGCAAGGCTTCAGAACTCTGGCAGCAGGTTCCTCCCCAATTGTCTTTCCAATGGGTATACTGTGGCAGGACAAATAGAAGACCAGGTGAAAGGTCACCTACTTCCTCATCCATCTTCCTCAGGGTCTGAGAGGTCAGAGTGAAGATTGATTAAGATCTTAAATGTTTGACAAAGGATCCCTGGCCAAAAATGGGTCAGGCCGGTGGGGGCCTGGGGTGTGCTGTTGTTTAAATCTAACCCTGGTCATCTGCCAGAGTCCTCAAGGGACTGGAGACAGAACTACACTTCCTCTTAGAGTTCTTACTTCCAAGCGGTACATGCTAATGGAGACGTGAAGAGCTGCCTCAAAAGTGTCCAGTGGCAGGGTGATGGTGGGCTTGCCCTCTGAAGCAGCCGCAAGTTCATTGTGCTCGTGAATACCATTTTCTGAAACGATTTGGCTCAGTCTCAGCAGGACAACAAAGAGTGTTAGTCACTCATCTGCCCTCTTCAGGAGAAGGGCGCAGTTGTTTGAACTTGCCTAGTGATTGGGTGCAGAGGATGAGAAAGTATTTGAGTTAGTCTAGTCACCCATCCACCTCACATGGTCAGAAAAAGAAATAAAATCACATCAGGCACCTCCTCTCCCCAACACACACAGCCATTCCCCTCGGTGAGGGAATCTGCCAGATGTTTCACAGGGCTGTTTTCCTTTCCTCAGAAATATTAAGCAGAAGGCAGACAGGAAAGGATTCTTTATGACCTTATTTTTTGCTTAATTGAAAAGCTGAAAAATAAAAGCTACAGATTTACTCTTTGTGAAATATTAATAAGCAATATTTTCAGAAAATATATAGAAAAATGAAACTAATAAAAAGAAAACTTTATTAGAGTCACTCTTAAGGACAAGGAAGTGGTCACAACTGTGACAAAATTCAGCCAGGTAGAAATCAAGCCTTGCTGAAATATACACTTTTGCATAAATTGTTTGGGGTTATACATCTCTAGGATCTATATTATATATCATTACATATATATGATGCCTTTATATCAGCAAAAGGTATCTTGTTAAAAGCTCTTTTGAGAAAGAACAAGACAAATGCTTTGATGGCTGTGAGATAGAAATATTTCAAATTTGTCCTCTGAAAAGAGCGCTGTGGTTACAAAAAATCATGATGACTTTGTTTTCCTAAGAACCTTAGGAGAAAGAAGTACTGAAAAGAAAGCATTTAAAATATAATTCAGAAGAGACACTGTTTTCTTTTACCTTTGAATTGTGTCTTTAAGAATCAATTGCTTGAATCGCATGGCTGCCTTTATCCTGGCTTTGAAGCATGGCTGTGGCTATGATGATTGAAAGTTGCAATTCTTTATATATGAGAAAAACAGAGTTTAATTATTGTCTTTTTTTTTTTTTTTTTTCTGTTGTGCTTTTTTATTTCTCCTGCTTCATGTGACCCAGCTTCTTTTTTAGTGTGAATGAGGCAATGGTCTCTATTTTGGGTTCACCAAAGCATCACACAGGCATTATCTCAGTTAGGGATTTTTGACTATGCTATTTAGGATTTGATGATTTATTTTAGTCTAACTGAGCTTCCCTGCACCTTTCAAAAAACAAATTAAGACATAATTCTTTTTTTAACACTTGATGCTTTAGGAAAAAGACTGATTAAATAGCTTTCCAGCTACCACTGTGCAAAACAGAGGCAGTTGTGATATGTTTGACTTTCACATCATTGAACTTTGCTACTTAAGGCTGTGTGTGTTTTGTTTTTAATTGATGAATTTAACATTACTAAAGAACTGCATACTTAACTCTTACTCAAACTTTTTCAAGTTCTTCTTTTTGTTAATCCTCCCCTGAGGATATTTTTTCCATTGATCTTTTTAGCAAGAGTGGAAGAGAAGGAAAGACAGAGAGAAATATCAATGAGAGAGAAACACATAGATTGGTTTGCCTCCTGCATGCACCCTAACCATGGCCTGGGCCAGGGAGGAGCCTGCAACCAACGTATGTGCCCTTGACCGGAATCAAACCTGGACCCTTCGGTCTGAAGGTCCACGCTCTATCCACTGAGCCAAGCCGGCTAGGGCTTACTCAAACTTTTTATGAGTTACCACTTTTCACAATTTGACAAGTAACCCAAATATATCTTTATGCATTTTTTTAAAAAAATAACAAGCGGAATTATTCTCTTAGTTGTCTTGATTTTAGGATGCTTGACTATCACATTAGAGAATATAACTTTTCTTCATTCTTCATAATTGATGATTAAAATTCTATAGAGAAAATATCATACTTTATTTTTTCACTTATTGGTAGATGTTTAGGTTATCTTAGTTTTTCCTGGTAATATTTTTAAACAAACACTTTAATTTGTAAATCATATCTTTATATTTGTGTTAAGATGTTGAATGATTAAGCTTGCTTTGTTATTTTTCTGGCTTTATCTTGGGCAAGTGAATTCAGTAAAACTTCTGTATCCTGAGAATATAAGTGGAGGAGTGCAGTCAATTATAACTAGACAACTAACACCAGCGACTATTATGGAACATACTGGGGGCTCATGAAATGTTCATTGAGTGAATGAATAAATAAATGCATAAGGAATTGTGGCCTGTTTCATATTAAACATTTATTTGGTGGAGTAATGTTTCATGGAGTCAACATGTTATATCAGAATCTTTGCATGTGACTAATGTATTCAAGAGGTCCTTGTTTATAATTCCTACTTCAATTGGGTCTTAAGTATTTACATCATGTTTATGAATCCTCTCTGTGCCTGAATGAAAGTTCAGAAATCTCTGCAACACATGTGTGAATGTCTAGTTATTTTAGTACCAAATGGCTATGCCCTGCCTTTCTGTTTGAGACTTGAGTTTAGTTTCTAGTTGTGCTACTTACCCAGATGTATGGTCATGGATACTTATAAGCCCCCTGATCTCAAGTTAGCAAATTGATGGTAATAGTATGTGATTATGTATGACACACACATATAAACGTGTATGCATACAGTGAAGGGTTAGCCCAGTGCCTAGAATCATTAAACGCTTAGTACATGGAAATAATTATTGTGAATTTTATTGTTATATAGAAATGTGGTGACAATATGGACTATTTGATCAGTGTCTGTTCAACAAGAAAAGCAGTTTATTTAGATGCAGAATAGAGGAGTTTTGTGTTTTGGAGGAGCAATAGTGACATATAAGCAAGGGGAGGGGATGGTATAAAATGGCTAATCTTGTCTATATTGATGCTCTCTTCCCCAAGTAATTGCAGTAGTGCAGTGGTTCTCAAAGTGTGTTCCAGCTGGGTTCCCCAAGACCCTTTCATGGTATTTGCAAGGTGAAAACTTTCTTTAACAATAATACGATGTTATCTACCCTTTCCCTTTCCTTCTCTCATGAGCAGGTTTTCCAGAGGCTACCCAATGTGTGATATCAAATTGAATATAGAAGCAAATATGAGAATCTAGCTGTCTACTATTAAGCCAGGGAATAAGGAGATTTGTAAATAAAGGAAGAAAGAAAATAATACCATTCTTGCCACTAATTTCTTTTGTTCTGGGAAATGTAATCATTTTTTTCATTAAAATGTTATTTTTGTTCTCATATAATGGGTTTATTATCAGTATTTTTATGTTAATCAATAAATAATTATTTACAGATATTTTTAGTTTCAATTTACAATGCTACATATCTATAACTTTAACTCACATAAACAAAAGCTTTTTGGTCTCCTCAATATATTTAAGAGTGTAAAGCGGTTTCAAGATCCAAAAATTTGAGAACCACAGCAGTGGTCCATCAGCCTGTTAGTTTCTCTGGGAGGTAATAAAGTGTGCTACAGTCTTGCTGCAAACACATTAAAAATTGAAATGAAATAAGAAAGCTCTGAAAACTATTTCCAAATCTGAGAGATTTAGGTAGTTTAGAAAGGTGGTATTTTATTTATTCAACCTTTTCGATGTTTCTATAAAATGAGACAGCAATTTATAGCTCTTGGCTTTTTAAAAACTGTTTATCTGTGTCCAATAACATGGCTCAGTTCTCTCTTTAGTTTTTTGTGCTTGTGAGAAGGAATGATTAAAGAAGGCCCCAGCTGTCTCCAAGACCCTGAGAGACTGTATCTTTTTCACTTAGGGCATAAAACCTTTCTCATATGCCCTTGCAGCTGGTACCTCAGAGCTGTTTTGGGGAGGAGAGCAGGTGAGGTCACTGGGTCCCATGATCTGTAGGGTAATTAATAGTCCCATGACTAAATGGACATTTTATAAATATTCAGGTCTATTTTGGCTTCCTGGGAACAATCGTGTTGGTACCCCTTACAACTCTCTTTGGAGACACCAAGCATTTTCTGGGTGAATGCTGGTCCTCAGCTGTCTGCTTAGGGTTGCTTTTCCAGGCAGCAGATTCCTCATTTGCATATTCTGTATTCGCCCTCATGCAAAACAGCACACCCATTTCTCCCTTTCACAATGGCACTGAGAGCTTCCTTTGGAAACGACAGCCAAAATCTCCTTCTGTTTATGCAGAACCCAATGATTTAGATGCCATGCAAATTAATTCGGTTTTGATTTGAATGCTTCCAGAGATTGGGGGGGTTGGGGTGGAGAGTGGACTATTTGCACAGGACTCTTTGTGTAAACCCTACCCGCCCTCTACTGCCCTGATGTGGCTGGTTGTCACTCCCCAGCCCCTTGCCCCATGCAAAGCAACCAGACTCCCGCTGCTCATTTCATTGTGACCTTTGGAAAGAAAGTTAGCAGTTGGTGAATCCCTTGGCTTGCCTGTGTAGTGACAGCTTCAGCTGGAATCTTGCTGTTCTTTCTGAGGTGGGAGGGAGGAGATGACACTATTCAGATTATGCTAGGAATGTTTAGAAGTGTCCCAACAAAGGGCTTAAAAAACATTGTAAAGTAAAAAGATCAAATTCTTTGCAAAAGAATTGTCAGATCTCAGGAAGTTCCAAAAATAGGCTTTAGGTTACTAGCGGGCTTGAGTCCACTTCTTGATATAAGAAACATCCAGACCTGTAGAGAATTTTTATGAGTTTATTTGAGCCAAATTGATGACAATTGCTGGGAAGCAAAATCTCAACACAATGAGAAAAATGCTCTGGAGAATGGCAGTTCTGCTGCTTATTTTATGCATTAGAATCAAAGGAGGCAATCTAAAGAGGGTTACATGAAATTCATTGGTGGTAGATTAAGGGAGTGGGAGAAAACAAAGTGGGGGAATCTCTTATAAATTAAAAGACAAAATAAAGAAACATACTTCTTACATTGGTAGGTACAGGATAGTTAATCATCAACATTTACAGCACATAGAGATAGTATATTCAGAACAAGATAACAATGAGCGGTTCTGTGGTCTGGTACTCTGGTACTATGGGTGTGCCCTGAGGGATATGAAAAAGGAGATTTCAAAGGTATGTTATCTTAGATGCAAAAAAAGGCAATAGACAGGCTCACTTAAGGTAAATTAAAGATTGGTCTTTGTTAAGAAAGCTACAGGCCTAGGATATAATTACCTGATATGACCTGCTTTTAATTAGGAATTTTTTTTTTTAAATATATTTTATTGATTTTTTACAGAGAGGAAGGGAGAGAGATAGAGAGTTAGAAACATCGATGAGAGAGAAACATCGATCGGCTGCCTCCTGCACATCCCCCACCGGGGATGTGCCCACAACCCAGGTACATGCCCTTGACCGGAATCGAACCCGGGACCCTTCAGTCCACAGGCTGACACTCTATCCACTGAGCCAAACCGGTTTTGGCTAATTAGGAATTTTTATGTTTAGACCTATGTGGTTACCTCTTACCTTGTCAGGTTTAGTATGTGGTACCCCCTCTTTCCCCCACACATTCTTTCAACAAATATATATTGAAAGTGTAGAATCTCCAAACCGTCATTGGTATTTTCACCATTGGTTTCTATATCTATGGATGAACACATCAGTCTTCATAACAAGAATCACCATTGAAATCTGGGATATTTTCACTTATATCCCAGGAAAATGTTTTTAAAAGGTATGTTATTATAATTCTGTTCCTTATTCCATATGTGCATTCACTTCAGAGTGAATTCCTGTCTTCCCCTCCTACCCAGTGTTTGCAAATTTCCTTTAACCTTTGCTTTATTCCCCTAAAGTAGAAACGCAAGCACACTGCATTTCTTACCCAACAAACATCACTCTCTGCTTGAAAACAGAAGACCATGATCATATGTATTCTATAAACTAGAAGAAGAGGACTTTGCATGAAATGTTTTTGAAGTTCAATTAGTTTTGAGTTCAAGCTAATTTCACAGGGCAGAAAATGGGCATAGCCAGACTTCGAGTGTAATTAAGTGGAGGCAGGGTCAGGAAAGACAACATCTAAATGTGGAAGAGCTTTTGTTTAGCTCCACATGGTCTGACAAAGTTTGATGATGCTGTTCAAAGTCCATTTGGGATGGATTATTAGGATTAAAGAACAGCAGAAGGCTCTGTACTTGGTACATTCTCTGGTGTCATTAGTGGATGAGAAAATTCAGCTGCTTATCTGGCTCTTGTTTCTGAGGATGGATTTAAACAGACCCACACTTCTTAAAGGTGATCTTACTAACCTCTTCTTAATAAGTTACAGATCTCAAATTGCCCAAAATCCTTAAAATACCATTTGAAGTAAGTTGATTGATAATTATCATTTCCCCTATGTGTGCAGATATTTTCCTCAGCAGTACAAAGCTATGGTACAGTTTCTTAATTACCCAGATAATCCTGTTTGCTTGTATTTTTAAACTATGAAGTGTTGGGTAATTATTCAATTCTTAATAGAAGGCAAATGGCAATGTAAACAATAATTAGGATGTGAGACAGACTAATGCGCTTCAAAGCAAATTGGATTTTTTTTTCATACTGTTCAGCATGAAGTCCCACAAAGCTAACAATTTAGAAGCAAGGCAAAAAAGGTGCCATTTTGTCCATATTTTATGCCGTTATCTCTTCATGGCTTGTTTCTGTGAATAGCAGTTTGCCCCAATGAGGCTGGCTGTGCCCAAGCCAAATGTTTCGCTAACAATTGCCTTCCTGCTGTTTGACATTTGGCTGTCTTCTCCCAGGGCTCCAGATTGGTCCTTTGTCTGCTTCAGATCCCAGGGGTCAGAGGTTAACAGAATACTGATTTCCTCTTATAATACCATGGCAGGTAAATATGGGCCAACTTCAGGATCAGTTAAGACGCAGCTCAGACAGGAATGCTTTTCTCCAGAGCCTTTGTCCTTAAGAACTTCCCTGATTTAAGATGCCAAGTTTCCCAGCTCTTGCTTCCCACCATAGATCCTTCATTATGAGCACTGCCTTCCCTTTTATGGGTTTTTTTCATTCACAACTAACAATATATCCCCAGAAATACATGGCCTGAAAATTATGAACAAATCATTGCTTTTGATTAATTAATTTAGCAACTTAAGATTGTAATACTTTATAATTTTTATCTAGTTAATTATATCTTGTAGTCTTATCTGTACTATATGTTTCATTGGTGAAATAAACTGATAATAAAAGGGTAGACAAAGATAGTTTAAAAATGGTGCTATTACCTCCCCTCCCCTTTTTTTCTCGACTAGCCTTCACGGTGTGTTGCCAGTTAGAGGTATAATTAAACGAGCAATCGATTTTATTTTCCATTTTCATCATTTATAGAGATGTCCAAGCATTCATCAATATCAATGTTATTAATGTTTTACATTAGTTAATTATATCAGTCTTAATTTTTTTTCTCCTAAGATTAATGTAACTCAGTAGGCTACTTTCCAATTGGTTATGATGCACATGTAGCCTTTAAAAGTTTAAAATATATTTCAAACTCTCAGACATCTTGTTATCATCAATTAGTTTTAAGCCACTTTTCTATATATTAGTTTTCCCATTTCTATTTGGCCAACCTCGTTCACATTGCGCTGTGAACTTGATGCTTAGATTCATTTGTTTTCAGTTTTTAAGTGTTTGAAAAAGACCTCCCCACTTTGAAAAACAGTTCCCTTTTCAAGTGTCCAGCTTGGCAATGACTGAAGCAGCCCCCAGGCAAATTACCATGTTAAAAGAACAGATCAATACCATTCTGGCTCCTCCACCCTTCTTGCTCTCTTCCAAGGGGGAAGAGTTTTGAAGAACCCTAGGAGGCCCTTGACAGATGTGCCAGGAGACTTCAAGAGGGTTGTCAATTGCCAAGTGGGGAACATTGACAGTTTGATCTAGTGCCCAGACAGCTTCTCCGCTGGCCATTTGAAAATGGATGCAAGAGGAATTGACAGCTTCAAGAAAGCTCAAGCAGTTCATGTAATTATGGAGAGGATTAGAAGAAAAGTGTTGGGAGAAATAAGAGATCAATACTAGGGCACGAGTTGACTGAACTCACCTTTAGCTGTTAGAGCACTCCATTTTGTAACATTTAGCCTGTGCATAGAGAAGAATATTTTACAGGGTTTTTTTTTTTTTTTTTTAAAGTGTTATATAAGCCTAGGCATAAGAAAAAAAATAAGCAACTCCTCTGATTTTTGAGAGAGGACTTGTAGGTAATTAACAGTATAATGCTTCCAGTACTTAAGATGTGAAGGTGCTAATTAAGTAATGGGAAAAATTGAGATTTCATTACTCTGTGTCTCTAACTGAGGTATCAGCAAAGAAGTGCATGTGAAAATAATATTTGAACGTTCAGGTTTCCATTTATAGCATTTTCTTTAGGAACTACTTCTCTGTTTTTTGTATCCCAGAGTCTAAAATTAGCAATAATGAAGGACTACATTAAAACAATATAAAAGTGTGTTGATTTTTAAAGAAAACACCTCATGTTGATAGAGAAAAACAAGCCCAAGTACATAATTTATTCTAAACTTCGTGAAGGATTCTGAGATTCTCATTCACAAAATGTTGTAGCTATAACTATTTTAATAATTTTTAAATGGGTACTTGATAATAGCCAGAGCTCTGCACTATGATTTTAGCAATTATACTGAAACTCTTTTTGAAAGTTCATTATTAGATCTTTTCTTTTTTCTCCTAGAGAAACATAAAGTAATTTATTGAAGAAAAGTAATGTCTGACCTTATAAAGATCACAACTATTATTGCAACTTTTAAAAATATAGTAAAAAGAACCCTTTCCCAAAAAGTGGATTGTTGACTTCTATAGATAATGATTGAAAAACACAAACCTAGTGAGCTTTTCAATATTTTCCATTATACCTTCTAGCTAGTTATCACTGATCTACAGGAAAGCTATTGATTTTTGTATGTTTATCTTGCATCCAATCTCTTTATTGAACTGCCTTGTGAATACTAATAGGTTTTCAGTTAATTCTCCAGGACTCTCTAGAGACCTAATATGTTTGACTGAAAGCAATTCTTGTTTCTCTCCTTCTAAAAATCAGACCTCTTATTTCTGATTTTTATCTTATAACATTTGTCAGAATTTTCAGACCAGCAATAAATAATAATGTAGACTGTGAGCACCTTTATTTTATGTCCAATTTCAGTGGACATAATTTAAGTATGCTATGAGGTATTACTAAGTTTTAAACATTTCTCAGATAGAACAAATTTTGAATTTTGTTAAACTACTACAAGTATTTCTTTTACTTTGTGACCTTTTTGACTTGTTATCATGATGTGATTTAATATATTAATAGATTTTTCTGATAATTAACCATAAGCTCTGTTTGCATTTGTGGGGGTAGAGGGGAACTTATAAGATGGCAGTGAGTTTTGATAAGCAGATTATTGAGTTCCATTTGTTAATTGAAAATTATAATTAGGAGCCAGAGCTTTGGAATAGAACTGAATTTTAATCTCAGTTTTTTCACTTACAGTGTGATTGGGCTAGTTACTTAACTTTAGTACTTTGGCTTTCTACTCTGTAACATGGTAATATGATACCTACTCCATAGGTATAGTTAGGATTAAATAAGATAATATCTGTAAGTTCCACCTAGGAATTGAACTTATTAGGTGCTCAGTAAAATATAGTTTTTATTAATGAATTGAACTTATTAGGTGCTCAGGAAAATATAGTTTTTATTAAGGAATTGAACTTATTAGGTGCTCAGTAAAATATAGTTTTTATTAAGGAATTGAACTTATTAGGTGCTCAGTAAAATATAGTTTTTATTATGAAACTTTTATAAATATCCAAATTATATTATTTTATATATTCTCTTTTTAAGTCTGTCCCTTTCTCTCTCCACTCCCATTTTTATCAAGTTTTAACATAATAGTCAATTTGTAAACTTAATTATGATAGTTTTCCATTTTTAATTAACATTGTAGAAAGTTCATGTGCCTGTCAACTAGCTTTTCTCTGTAAATTTGAAAGATTTCATCATTAAAACTGGCTCTGGACTGTGCACTTTTGATTTGGGCACTTTTCTGTATGTTTGCTAGACTTCAGTAAAAAATGCAACAACCACAGAAAGGAAACCTTGTTCAGTTGCTTTCAAAGTCACACAAATGGCTTTTCAGCCCAGCATAGTAGACATTTACTTTGACTTTGATTTGGGCCATCCCCAGCCTCTGCTGACTTTAGGGTAAAAAGCAAAGATGCCACATTGCTGTCATACATAATTACTTTATTGAGATTTCTCATTACCTGTGTAAATCTTAAGCATACAAGTTAAAGGTAATGGGAGCATTAGACCTGGAGTTAGTGCATAGGCACGGTTGGGCTATCCATTAAGCATTAGTCTGTCTATTAATGAGAATCCAGTTGAGAAAATATTTAATACTAGAGGCCTGGTGCACAAATTCATGCACAGGTCCCCCGCCCTGGGTGGCCTGCAGGGATCGGGCCAAAACCCAGTCCAACCCTCCTACTTGCCACTCCTGCTCATCCCAGCCCCACTGTGCCTGCTGCAGGCCCGCACCCAATCAGTCCCAATCAGGAGAGACTCACACTGCCCTGCTGCAGCAGCGCTCACCAGCTATGAGCCCTGCATCTGGCGCCCTCCCAAAGGGAGTGGCCTGCGGGATCCAGCTGAAACAGGCTCTCTAACATCCCCAGAGGGGTCCTGGATTGTGAGAGGGTGCAGGCCAGGCTGAGGGACCCCACCGGTACACTATCAGGCAGTGGAGGGAGCAGGAGAGCTCCAGGGCATGTCTGGCCCATCTTACTCAGTCCTGATTGGCCGGAACCCAGCAGCGAGCTAACCTACCCTTTGGAGCATCTGCCCCCTGGTGGTCAGTGCACATCATAGAGAGCAATTGAGCAGCCTTAGCATATCATTAGCATATTACGCTTTGATTGGTTGTTCTGCCGTTGGGTCTATTTGCATATTATCCTTTTATTATATAGGATTCCATCAGGGAAAGCTGCATTCCACTGCAGAGGGAATGTGGATACAGGCTTCAGAACTGCATTGCTTTGCTCTCTTTCTCTCTTTTTTTATTGAGAAAGAGAGGACATGGAATGACAGGTCCACGTTTATAGAAATATCTGGTGTTCCTTAGAGCTGCAACTTTGACACAATAATTTGTAAATGTTTTCTATTGGTTTAGAGGATAGGCAAGTTTTAATTTTCATTTCAAATTATTCTGTGGGCCATAGTGGATAGAACAAAGACCAGAGGGCAGATATTGACTGAAGAGAAAGAAGAACTCTCTGATATTTTGAACTAGGCGTGAGTGGAATGAGATGCCTTTTGAGATAATGAGTTCCACATCTCTGAGGCCAGTGTTCAACCTGCCTAATAACCCTGGGGAATCTAACAGCATCCCTGCAGTAAGATATCTCAAAAGGAGCACCCTTGTCATTTTGGGCAGGACAATTCTTCCTTTGGTAATATTTCCCAAATATTATGAGTCTGTCCTGTGCACAATGGACAAGCACATTGCAAGGCTAGTCCTGGGGCCCTAAATTCCTGTAGCATCCTCCAGCTCCTATGACAGGCTAACACCGCTCTCCTTTTTCCAAATGCCTCAGGAATTGATACTAATCTCAATTGTAAACTTCTAGTCTAGACAAACTGTAAGATCACTTGCAACTCTAAGATGGGTATCTGGTACTCTATTTTAAATATTTTATATTTTCTGTAGGTAGGTAATCTAGTTATAGGATCTTATAGCATAGAAAAAATGTAGAAGCTCTTCAAACAATCCCAGCTATCAACCTCTCTACTTTTTATTTTCTTTAAGTCTAAGTGTACACCATAGCATCTCAAAAATTAGTTCATGTTCCCCAATAGACTCCAGTTAAAGGAGATGGGGAATGTCTTTTAGAATAAATTATTAATGTTTTATAAAAGTATCCTTAGTAATCATCAACTAAGTGCTCCTGGCTTTAATTTATTTAGTCCTAAAACAGCCTTATAAGGTAGGTCCTGTTATACCCATTTTACAGTTGGGAAAGTTGAGGCATGGAAAGGTGCCTAAAGCCATGTAGATTATTTAGTATGCTTAAAACCAGATAGACTGGCTCCAGCCTCAGCATCTACCAACTCTATACTGTACTTTCTCTGGGGAAGAATAGTTAGGAGGAAAGAAATCTCTCCCTAGAGTGTATTACTGAACAAATTATTTGTATTTTGACTCTGTATCAGAGCAGAGAAGGAGGTTATAAGCATAGACCCAAGTTTACAAAAGACAGCATCAGCGCATCCTAATAGAAGGATAGCCCAACCCCAGATGATAACTTTTTTATTTCATAATATGGTGCAATAAATCCAAGGAGGTTTAGGAGAAAAATCATTCTAAAAAGCATTAACTTTAATAATCTATTATGTTGTGCACGTGTTTTTAAGCTGATTCAGTTAGAGTATTTAGTTGCAAATGTGTTCAGAAAAAAATGACAATGAAATCATTGAGAAGGCAATTCATTTATGTAAAAAGAGAAAAGGGGGAAAACATGGGGTAAAAAATTACAATTGCTGGGATATATTCATTCCTTTAGAAACCACACATCCATCCTACCCTTTCTCCACTGTGTTGCTACCTTGTAGCTTCAGTGGAAATAGCTCACTTTTCAGCACCTAAAACATTACGTTCTGAATTGTTAAATTATATTAAACACAATATTCTTCTTTTTTTTGTTTAAAAAAGAAGCCTAAACCATTAGGTTTTCTGTTGACTCCCACACAACCCTACTTACTGAAGGTCATTACATTAACTTGACAATCACTACTTTTCTATACACAGATGTTGCATGTAGGAAACATAATGTGTTTGCCCAGGCTGCGTAGTTTCCCTTACGAAATTTGTCTTTATAGTCCTATAAACAATGGAAACATCTTGGAGGCTATTTGTCCTTTCTCCGTCTGATGGCGGGGTGTGCTAGTTTGGGTTCTGTTGCTGACCAAGGCAAAATCACAGGTCCTATGCTGAGGCTTTGGGAAGTGGGGGATGTCTCTCTTCTTAGAGTTGGAAAGAAGTTAGGACTTCTTTATTTATAGTTCATGCTTTTCATTTCACATATGAGGAAGCTGAGGCTCAAATAGATAAAGTATAAAATATATGGATAATGACTAATGCCTAAATCTGAAATTTTAGAGTCTTGCCTTTTTGCTCATGCTAAAGGAAAAGAAGCC
Source organism: Myotis yumanensis (assembly GCF_028538775.1). Taxonomy (NCBI): domain Eukaryota; kingdom Metazoa; phylum Chordata; class Mammalia; order Chiroptera; family Vespertilionidae; genus Myotis; species Myotis yumanensis. Next base: position 24,044,962 of record NW_027223759.1, on the reverse strand, counting down.
CAGAAAAAATGTGGATGCCAAGGCAAAGTAGCATCTGCATGTTTTTGAGGTTGGCCTTGGAGAATCGTATATGTACTCAAACCTACTCAATGTGGTCTTTGATTGGAATCCTTAGGGCTTCAGTAAACTCTAACCCTTCCCCCTGCCCCCCTTTTAGACTGGAAATTCCTGAATATACTGTGCCTATTTCTGTAGATATCAACACAGCCTAGGTCTTCATATCTTTCTATGCACTATTCCATTTACAGTTTGTAACCCAAGAGAGTGAACAGCCCTCTAAGCATGTTTATAATATGTGATAAGTAAAATAAGCTTAGATGAGGCCCTGGAGGAGGGAGTTGCTAAAGTCCCATTGAGGGTGAGATATGAAGGAAGACTTTTAGAAAATTAAACAGTATTGAAGAATAGCTGATTTCAGCATTAAATAATTCTTAAGCATCCACTGTGCTCAGTCAATAGGGAGGCAAAAATACATATTGGTATGAAACCTACCACTAGAGACAGTAGCCCGTGGCATATAGAGGATGTGTGAGAGGGAAAGTCTGAGAAACTTCTAAGCTTCAGGCTTGGTTCATCCATTCTTAGATTAAGGAATTCTTGGAGGATGAGGTAATTTTGAAAGGATGTTGGTTTGGCCTGGCAGGATGAAGGATTATTTTAGTTTATAGTTGCTAAATGTAGAATATATGAATGGCTGAGGGTACTGGTCTAAGAAAGGAGGATCATCATATTCTTGTTTGCTTCTTGGTTCTGAATTTGACTTTGTGGAAAAGTAAGTTCTGAGAGGCTTTAGTATGATACTCTGGGAAATATCTGAGTCTGCTCAGGCTGCCCTAACAGAATACTACAGACTAGGTGACTTACACAGAGATGTATTTTCTCACAGTCCTGGAAGCCAGGAGTCCAAGATTGAGGTTCCATAGGGTTGGTTTTTGGTGAAGGTTCTTTTCCTGGATGTAGTCGCTTTCACACTGTATCCTCCTGGCCTTTTCTGAGCATGTGTGTGGTGAGGGAGAGACCAGTGGTGCTGGTGTCTCTTTCTCTTTTTATCAGGGCACCACTCCTGTAGGATTAGGGCCCCACCCTTATAACCTCATTTAACCTTAATTACTTCCCTAAAGGCCCAATCTTCAAATACAGTCACATTGGGGGTTTGGCTTTCAACATATGAATTTGCAGGAGGGCACAATTCATTCCGTCACAAAAGATAAAAAATGCATTTCTTTGTTTTACAAGACATGTGCCCACGTGGCAGGTCATTAAGACTTAGCCTTTGTATCAAACTTAGTCTTCATGTCTTACAGTGTGTATGCCTGCGTGGACTTCTCAAGAAGACAGTGTGACTTGGTGGCCTAGAGCTTGGGCCCTGATACCCAGGGCTCTTTAGGGCCCTTCTAGGAGTGTGGATCTTGTACAAATTACTTAATGTCTCTTATCACTAATCACTTGTATTCCTCATGGCATGGGAACATGGTTTTAAGCCATGTTCAAGGGAACTTATGAATCATGAAGTTACTTAGTTAATGAAAAAAACAACACACACACACACACACACACACACACAAGAAACACACACCAAGAAAGTCATGTTGTTTGTAAAAAAACAAAAACAAACTAGTAATGTAAGCAAGTAAAAAGATAAGCAAAGTCATCTATAATGTCACCACATAATGAGAGCCATGCTTATCATTTGGTTTCTGTGCTTCCAGGCTTCCTTTGATGTGTGTACACACACACACACACACACACACACACACACACACAGTATTGATCATACACCATGATCATAAACTCTTTCCAGATCAAGAAACATAACTTCATAACATTATTTTTAATGGCATAGAGTTTCCTGTTGCTTGGATATATCACATTTTTTCAGCTACCCTCTGTGATTGAACATTTAGGTTGCTTTCAGTTTGATGCTTTTAATAATATTGCCCTGAGTATTCTCACAGCAAAATCTTAAAATATAGCCTTCATTATTTTCAAATGACTGTTGAGTTGAAAGATACGCAATTTTAAAGGCTTTAATACTCAGTTTTGAGATACATGCTTACCAAAGCCTGAAACAATGAGGAATAGCTCACCTCTGGTGACATTACATGTAATTTTCTTGAGATGCTCATTAATGACATGAACTCCAAAGTGGAGCTAGATTTACTCATTTGCACTTGCCTGTGAGAAAACGTAAGAATTTTGCCAACAAAACCTCTATTTTCATTCTAAAAATCAATTAAGTTTTATGCTTGCTTAAAACAAATGCAGGATTCTGTGACTACCTGTGAATGCTGTGGACAGCTACCCTGTAATATAAAGAATAGCTTTTAATATACAGGATTATATGGTTCAGTTGCTTGATGAAAATTATTTCCTCTAAATTTACTATAAGGTTTTCCTTTCCATATCGAGGGTGCATCATTGCTCTTAAAACACAGAGAAACACTGACTTTCAAAAAGACATTGTTAAAGTGAGCGTGATGAGGCTGATTGCTTTATATAATTGCTTAGACACTGTTGTCTTACAATTTTACAGAATGCCGTAGGGTTTCACCAACTGGAAGGGAAAATGACTTCATGGGCCAGGCATGAACTTTAAAATTCCTACACACACACACACACAAACCAGGAGATTAAATCCCTATAGGGTTGGCTACTTCTTCTTTACGAGTTAAATGCATTGACTGCTGTTTAATCAATTGTTTCTGTGACCCAGTCATCGATACTGGCATTCATCTCCCAGGACCACTTATTCACCTTGGAATAATAATTATCTAATTGGGGAATTTTTTGCACCTTCCCCTTTTTAAAACAAATTAAACATTTTGCAAATTATTTTTCTAGTTGCATGGACAGAATATGGTAAAATGTGTTAGCCTTTCTTTTCCACCTCTCTCTACTCTTTTTGCCTCCCTCTTTCTCAGTGAAAGAATCCTGCACACCTTGGTGCTAATCTGGAAGACCTTGTCATTTGGAAATAGGGTAGCCCCAAGGAGAGTGAAACCATGGATGTGTTTCCTTGAACCTAAAATAAATATTCTTTCTGCCTTCTGTCACTCATCTCTTAGCAGTACAGAAAATAAAGTCCTACTCTTTAAAAAATTATTTTTCTATTAAATGAATTAACACATTACTCCTTAAACTAATTCTGTTCATTGTAGACCATTAGGGAAATGCAGAAAAAGAAATATGTTCACACACAAATTGAACCTGAGGTCATATTTGGGAACATCGTGCCACATATTCCCTGGCTTCTTGATCCACAGGCCTAACTACAGACTGATTCTACTGTACGAGGGGCTGGCCTTGCCTGGCAGGGCTAGCCTTTTCCTTTCCACCACCACTGCTGACCAAGGAAATGGTTCATTGGTAACCTCAGGATCAGCTTCTTGCCTGGTAGGGATTGGCTTTGCTTTTGTAGACTGCATTCCTGTCTTGTTAGGGATGAATATTGGTATCTACATACCCATGGAGTTACAGCTCCCCACACACATTATTGGCCCAGACACTACAACTACTGTCTCTCTTTCCAGCTCAGCATTCCAGTTCCCACTGGGACCACCTCCTTTGGCTGTAACTCCAACATCTTCTGTGAATGAACTTGCCCTTCCCTTCCCCTAGGCTACTGCACCTTTTCCTCAGTCCCACAGAGTCTTGTTCTGAATGAGCAGGAATTTCAATGTGGGTCGCCTCAGTGACTTCTAGTCTGGTACTTTCTTAGGACTCCCTCATTGCTTTGTTCTCTGCCTTCTAGCTGGAATCCCTAAGATGATGTTGTCACAAATCAAGACTTTGTTTCCAACAACATTTGGGATCCTGATTTGGCCCTATGTCAGTCTGTTAGCTCTAGTCCTCCAGATTCGGGTTACTTCCTATCTCCCTCTGTTACCTATGTCAGTGAGGTTTGCACATGCCTCGTTAGCCAGCCCATCCAAGATAAGCAGTATGCCCCATGCCATGGAAAGTGTTTAAGCAGAAACTAGAGGGAGTCTTTAGTAAGATAAGCTTCAGCAATATCCCTCTCTGGAAAGAGAGACTGGAATAAATCACTATATGCTATGGCCTTTGAATACATTTGTGAACTGCAGTGATCATTCATAAATTTATTCATTCACTCCTTTATTTCAATAACAACTAAGTAAGTCTCAGTCTCAGAGACTTTGAGGATTCTGCAGGCAGCAACAAAGTAGGACCGCCTTCAGATAGAGGTTGGCAACTAAATCCAAGAATGCTGGAGACCTACCATATGCTTATTCCCTGAATGTCACTAATGCTCCAAATACTTATTTTAATGCTGCATTCAAAGCAGTTACTAAAGTTACTCATGCAGTCATTCATTATTCTTGACTAAAACAATGTTTCATGGCATGATTTATTTCATTTATCAACAACCTTGTCTATTAATTATTTGACTTACAAAAATTAAATCCACCTTAGCATAAAAAATTGCTCAGGACTAAGCACATTTGAAAATAAGGTATTATATATTTTGAAGAAGCCAGTTCCCCAAAGTTCCTATATTATAGTAATCCTGTAAAGCCATCAAAGTGCCCACTTTCAAGGATCATTTGCATGGAAGTCTCTGTAATTGTTCTTTGAAAAAAGTCATGTACTTTAGATTCATGCAGACTTTTGTGTAAGTATAATTACTGCTCAGCAAAACTGAGGGCTGGGCATGTAGCTAGCACAAAATGAGTAATTTATTAAATTAGTAAGAGCCTGAAACATACTGGACTAAAATAGACATCTGAGTAGGGTGATAGGTCTTCTAGTCTAAAACACAAATGAAAATGTCCTTGGGATACAGGTCTACCTGTAATTTATTTTGACATTATTCTTGTGTGTAATGTTATTTTTGGCATGTTAATGTATTGTCAAAAAATTCCAATCTAATGACATGACAAAAGCTATATTTCATTTTGGAATGTAGAAAGCGTGAAAATCAATTGCATTATATATCAATGACATGCAATAAAGATAACCAGTATATTCTTGGTAATGTCACTTTTCTAGACTGATTAGCAGCCTAGAGCTATTAGATGAATTAATAGAGTTTTATTCTTACTATTATTATCAGTTGGTTTTGCTAAAGGGAGATAAAGACTCAATGTTCCTTTTTTTTCTTTCCTAAAAAGAAAGTAATTTTTGCCAGAATCCACATAATTCCGATGATTAACTACTTTCCTTGGCACTTGACTAAACCCATGAGTTTCTGTTGGCAAATAAAATAAGTGCTGAAAGTTGAATTCACTTTCTGATCTAGTAAATAAACCAACAAAAAAAAATCAGCCTCTATGGCATTCTTTAAATTTATGACCTATCCAGTATTGTAAGAGATGGTGACAAATACTAGTTTCTTACTGAAAATACATGATATATTCCATGAGTGTGCTACAAAAATCAATGGGGTGCTTACAAATAAAACCATGGTGACATTTTTCTTTTTCCATTTGCTTATTCACTCACTCCTATGATCATACATGGAGTACCAGGACAGAATAAAACTGTGTACTATATGGTTTCAGACACTATAGGAGATGCAAAGGTAAATAGAATATAGGCCTATCCCTGTAAAAGCTTAGATTCTGGAACTAAACTGCCATGTACTATTGTATAGGTTGTTCACTGAATAAGGGTATCCAACTAAAGTGGGAAGTGGAGTCTAAAGTACAGCAATGGTATGGTTTGTAATGTTTACCCAAATGTTTGTTCTACCACTTCAGGCAAGAAGGAGAAAGAAAGATAAGGAAAGCCTCAGAGTAAAGTTGACTTGACTGTTCTATTTAAAGGATGATTGGATTTATTTATTTAAACAAAGAAGAAAATAACAAATCAATTGCTTGAAGAGCAAAACACAAAAAGAGTTCCCTTGATTTGACATGATTGATGTTTTAGTACCTTGTGGATAGGTGATTTAGAATAGCAAATAAATGATGGTGTTTATTTAGTTCAACACATGGTTGTTCTCTCTCTCTCTCTCTCTCTCTCTCTCTCTTTCTCTCTCTCTCTCTCTGTGTGTGTGTGTGTGTGTGTGAGAATGACATAATATAAGTTGGTGGAAGATTATTGCTTTCTGGGCTTTTCTCTCTCTGATGATAACCCCAGTGGTTCCAAATATGAATTTTCTATGTTAGAATCATTTGGGATACTTGCTGCAAATATACATTTTTAATGTCATGTCCCCAAAATTTTGAGTTTTGAGTTTGTGATTTGAATTTTTAACAGATGATGCTGGTTAATTTAAGCTGAGGATGGCATTTGGACACCACTGGTGCACTTGCCTTGCTGCAAGACTGACTCTGGTTGACACAGAACTAATAGTGATTAGCTGGTTCCCTTGCTAAATATAAAATCCAAGGGAGAAAATAGTGCTGCTCATTTCTTTCTTTTATTAAAAAAAAAATAATTTAAGATTTAATAAACTCCTAAAAAAAGGAATTTAAGTATGTGTCTATTTAAATACAATTTTGAGCTGCAGGGAAAAAAAAAATTAAACCTGGTTGAAAAAGAAAGACCTGTGGATCTGAGAGAGCACAATGTCGCACCCATCTGGGCCAATGAGGTCAATCCAGATATACAGAATTTAGTCAATATCACATTTTTTGGTTGGGTGCTATGAATACTTTCATTTTCTGTAAAAAAAAAAAATAGATCATGTAGATACTTAAGTGAAGAGCAGATATGTGTACTGAAGAGGTGTGAGTAATTTATCTCTTTTCTACCTGAACTGTTTCTTGGGGGATAGGGGAGAGAAGTGGTTGGAATACAACTACACAGAAGTGAAAGGCTGTTCAGTTTGGTTATAAGGATAAAGTTATCAACCAAATGTGGCAAACCTAGTAGAACAAGGAAGGATCAAAAAATTATCAACTATTGAAATTGTTAGATAAGCCACAAATTGATTTTGGATTCCAGAAATAATCACAGCCTAGAGGTTCTCTTCCTTCTAAAAGGGTAGAGAAATTCCCATAATCCCACCCACTGCAACCAGACCAAGGAAGAAGACCATTTCTAGCTATCAAGCACCTGCATTGAATTTTTTTTGTGGGGTGGGGGGTCGGGGTGGGGGGGAGGGAGATCCTTCCTAAGTGCCACTGTTAGAACTGGCAGCATTTGCAGATGAAGAGTTGGAATTTTCTGGAGTTAGTGTAGCATTTTGGTTAAAAAGTAAACTTGCTTAGAGCAAGGCTGGATGTGGATTAGCCAAGAAGACCAACAAAAGGGAATAGAATCAGAGCCATCACCAGAGCTGGGACCAGGGCAGAGGTAGTTTCCAAAACCACTTGTGGGTAACTGGACCACCAATGATTGGTTTATTAGTTAGTGGTCTGTTTTTGCACACATTCATGCGTTAGTAAACAAGATACCATTTATTCTCCCTGTGGGCCATTCTCAAATCATTCTTTTAGTTATCCTTGGAAAGATTTAAATTTTAAAAAGATCCATGCTGTTATCCTTCAAGAGAAGTAGTTAAATTGACATTTGCAATAGAATCTCTCTGCTTATCCAGGTTGGGCAGTCTAAATAATCACTAGTAGAGAACAGTAGGTACTCAAACTAGTTTTTCTTATATGTATATTTTATTTACTAGGAATGAAGAACATGGTGCTGTAGAAATGTGGGAACAGGGTAGGGTCTCACTCAGGGCTTTGCACCCACTCCTCTTGTGTGGCTCTGCTAGCTCACTCACAGTATGTCCCCTAGTTGACCAAGAGTTGGCAGTTGCTGTGACATAGTCCTGTAGTAGAAGGTATTCTGGTTTTCATAGGGGACAGATTATTTCTCCAGTCTTTACAACCCCAGTACTACCTCACAGAAACATTTTTGGCAGAGTAGTCACAAAACTGAATGTCAGAATGTCTTAAATCATACTGATTTCTTCAGAAGAGGCACAGTCCTTGCTGGTACCATCCTTGTCACATACTTTTTGAAACTTAATAAACTGGAACTTGTTCAGTGTGGTACAATATTTATCTCAGAAGCTGTGTTGATGTTAGGAGTCACAGATGGGTGTAGGGCTTCGTCATTTTTCCTTTGGGGGCCATACCTTTGAATTTATGCTTTGAACACATCAGCTTTCCTTCTCCCTCAAAGTCATCAACCCCCTTAGTCAAGAGCACTTCTGTATCCTTTATTGATACACATGGGGAAAGTGCAAGGAGGTGGTCATGACCACTGACTCCATTTCCTCTTTCAAGGATTAGCAAAAGGCTGCAGACAAAAATAGAGAAACCAAATCAAAAGAAGATAGACTGGACTTGTGATTTATTGTAATATAGTTTGAACAAAAAATAGCACATGTTTAGAGAGGTAGAGCTGCCATGATAGCATACATAGTGGGTTGATTATAATGCATGCACATGTAAAATGTAACTTTCTCGTAGTTTCCATGCCAAGGCCATGTGTGGCTCACATGAAATGTACTAGGCAACTTTGGTATGACTGCTTTCCCTTCCACTCTGTTCTCCTGGAGCTCATAAAATTGCTCAGAAATGTTGGCTCCTTGAGCAGAAACTGGAAGTTAATAAACTGCCTTTATAACAAATGATAAGGACTTTGGTTAATTCACGTTCCTACTTATCAAATTAAAGTGGTCAATGATCAGAAAGACTTACATCTCAGCTGATCAGTGTTTCTCATCTTTTCATAGGCTATATTTAAATATTTCTGTGACAATTGATCCCATGCATGAAATTTCTCTTACAAACACCCTAATGTGTTTGGTTTGTCTTAGTCGATCCTCTGGAAAGAGCACTGGCCACTCCCTTGATAAAGGACAAGGATCAATGATGCAGCTGGTGGCCCTTGCTCCAGACATGTTTTCCCTGGGAAATTCTGCACATGGCATCTCCTCATTAATTCCTCCATTCATTCAGCAAACATTTGTCTGCAAAGACTCTGCTTCCCAGAGAGAAAAATCCAGCTCTGGACTTTGCACAAATACAAGATTCTGTTTGGGTTTGGACCAATATAGGTATATGCACATAGATGGATGTAACTGTTAGGCAATTGGTATTACTTTTCTTCTCGTGCATCAATGAAGAAAAAGGATATCATTCAGAATCAGCCCTGAGTTAGAAGGCAAGTGTGACTCTCTGTACAGGAAGTAGATTTGCATATTTTACTTTTCTATCATGGTTCAGTCTTGAATTAGAATATCTTTTGTTTTCCTATGTCTATTTGTGGTTACCCTGAAATTTCTGCCTGAGGACTGACAAGGATTTTGTTAAAATTATACAATACAAAAGTTATTTGAAAGAGGTTTTTTGAGTCCCAGGCACACTAGCTCCTTAAGCTCAGAAAGCACACATGACTTTTGCAAGCAGAAACAGGTCTAATGCTTTGAAGAATTTAAGAAATGATCTGCATTTCAGAGGCACTGAAGTGGTTAATCTACTCATCTACACTGGAGTAATAAGCTCCCAGTATAAACATCTTCTAACTGGATTTTGATGTTCTAAGCTGACCTCGGAGAGAAAGTTTAACATCACTGTTCTAATGTTGTGGTTTCAGTACCAATCACGGTTAGAAGCCTTGTTGGCCTTTCCTAGTAATAATTCTTGCTTGCCTTTGCTTCCTAAGTGCTCTTGAAACATATTAGAAGCAACTGAGGCAGTTGTACCCTAACTGATTTTTTAAAATAGTATTTTTATTGAGATATCATTGACATACATTATATTAGTTTTAGATGTACAACATAATGATTTGATATTTGCATGTATTACAAAATGTGATATCCAGTTAACACCTGATTCTTTTATTAACTTGAATGTCTCTGGGTGTATGGGGCTGGTTATGTGACTCTAAATTAGCCTTAATATGTTTAGCCCTAGGCCCCTGAGATGTCAATTCTGTCTTCAGCCGCTTATATAGCTGGTATTTGAAGGACTTCCAGGGAACTTGGGGTGGGAGGGTACTCACAGAATCACCTGTATCACAGCATGAGGGAGCAGTGGAGTCTGGGCTGAGTGTAGAAGGTGCTGTGATTTGGACCAAGAGAACTGCCTTCCTGCAGACTGCAATGTCCTGCTGCAGATCTTCCCTTCCCTGCTACGGATCCACCCAGTGAAGCAGGAGAACAGAGCTCCTCCTATCCCCCATTCCCAAGTCTTACTCATGGAGCCCTGAGTCCACAGATTTAAGAATTCCTTGCCTAGCCATGTTTGCTGGTGGTTGCTTTGATCCTGAGAAGAATTCTGGGGGTTCAGGGGCCCCTTATCCCTGCCTTTGGTCCTCCCGCAGGGTTCTGCCATGTGGCAGAGCCACCACCAGTGTCATGCTGGGCACAGGTATTCACCCATCCCTATGTTCATCAGCCCACCCGCTGCTGTGTTGTTCCAGCCTAGAATTTGCTTCCAGCTGTGCTCAAATGTTTCATGCTAGAGAATGTGAACTGCCATCTCCTCTGTAATGCATAACACTGAACACGAAGGCAGTTGAAAGGGATCATCAGGCCTTTCTCTTCCCCGTTCTGATGCATGAGTCAGTCTCCTGGCCTTAATGTTGACACAGATCCCTAATAACGAGTAACAGCTGATGGCGACTTGCTGAGACATGTACAATAAGGAAAGAACTTCCGTATTACAAGATGTGGGCTTTGTCCCAATTTTTTCTGAAGAGGAAAAAAAAAAAAGAGGGAGGGAGAGAGAACCTGCTGCTAATAACCAGTTTGTGCAACAGTGTTCCTTTTTTCAAACCTAATGAGGTCCGATTCCCACACGTATTTTGATTTATTGCCTGCTCCTACGGGCCTGTTTGCTTTGGATGTTTATTATTTTGATATTCAGTTAACATAACACTTGAAATCATTTCACTTTCTGAATCCGTTTTTCTCCCTTTTTATGAGTCGTTTGGTGGTAGGTCGGATTTCCTCCTGTGAAAACAGCACTCACATTAAAACACCTTTTCTGTTTCCAGCCTTCTGTCTTCGCGCCGAGGAAAATATACCAGTAGGTTTGCCCAAACGAAGGAACAAAAGGTTGTTTTATTTGGGTCTAAAAGCTCCGTGTATTGTACCTAGAAACCTTTCCAGCTGATGACCTGACTTTCATGTGTCACGTTTAGTGACATGACTGTAGAGTTATGAAAAGTTAGGGTATACCCTTCAGTGCCATCTCACATTTTGCTTTTAAAGACAATGTGTGATGACCTATGGGATAATTTTAAGTTGGAGACTTGACACCAGGGGGGATGGCAAAGCATTAGGTCAAAATAATTAACTCTGCCTGTGGAATAATCAGCTCCCTCTCTGCCCAAATCCAAACCATCTTTAAAGCTTGTTTTAGAGGATAGGCATTCTCTGTTGGTACAAGTCAGCATGTTTAGATGTGAGAAGGGTTGGCAGCTCTTAGGGAGGGGTGACTCTTTCCCAGAAGTCACAGCTCCTGGTGGAAAGAGGGAGCCATTGACTCAGTTTCTGCCCTTAGCTCTATGGATGGTGGGGCCACCTTCACCCTCAGGACTGGGCAAAATAAGTCCCCCCATGGCCAATGTCTGCCCTTTCCTTTCTTCCTTAAGAGACTCAACATTTCGGTGTGCTCATCACTTAACATTTTAAAAATCATTTTCCCTATATCCAACAGTGTAATAGACGGCAATTATAGAACATTTATAAAGTATAGAGTATTGCTGTGAGGAGCATTACCCATAATCCTACTGTTCAGAACCACTATTACTATGCTGGGTATATTCATGAGGGTTGGCTTTTTTTTTTTTTTTTCCTGTCTTTGTTTTTTTGTAGTTTTTGTGTGTGTGTTTGTTTTTTCATATGGATAGATTTTTATTTTAATGCTCTGTGCTTTTAATTTATTTGAGCCTGCAAATACTAATTTGATTCTTTATCTGGTTTATCAGAGGGGCCTATCTGACAGAGGCTAAGAGTGAGCATACCTTTAGTTGTGTGAGCATTTGCAAACTATTTTACATTCTTAGATGTAGCAGATTTGGTGATGGCACAGCAGCGCACAAGACCAGGCGGCCAGGAGAAAGAAGGAAAGGTGTGCAGGGGGCCCTCAGAGGGCCAGGAGTTAGTGGAATGGGAGCAGCACTGGCTTTGGCATCAGATCAGGTTCCTGCCCTGATAGCTGGGTCACCTCCCAGAAGCTCAGTTTCCTAAGCTGGGAAATGGGAGAACTACTTTTATGGGTTGTATTGATGACTCAGTTCATATATGAAGTGCCGTTTATGCAAATGATTTGCAAACAAGCAAGGCAAGAATCAGATAATATTATTATAATGAAAAAGGGATTGAGATTGGGCCTTGGTGATTCAAAGGGAGTGAGGGTAAAGCAAACAAAGGTGGCTGGGCGTTGTAGGTGGGTAAGCAGGTAAAATGTTTAGTTGGCTGTTTGACTTTGTTGTCCTTGCTGCTAATAAATCTAATGGCAAATGTGTGCTTTCTGTTGAGGTGGTTATCCAGCCTGGAATTAGGATGATTTTATTTGCTATTTTATGCTGGTCCTTCTATCTTCTTTTGTCTGTGTATTTTTAACTCAGTGGGTACATTCTCCTCTAAAGCTAATATGTTTGCTCTCTCACCTAAGAGACTGTTATCAGACTTTTATTAGGGATTACTGGCCTTCCTATCAGGAATCTCACTGCATTTACACAGGAGTGACCAGGACAGGCCACGCTCTGTTTTAAACAACAGATAAGGTTTGTGTAGTGTGTGTGGAAAGGGAGGGGAGGGGAAATAGGGAGTAGTTGAGTCGGGGTGGGGCTTGGGAAAGATATATAAACACCTTTAATATGTGAAAGAATTCCTTTGTCTCTGCTCAGGAGCCTCAGGAATTGGGGGGAACATTAAAAGAAGGGGTTTTCAGGGCAGCACAGTGAGCTCTGGAGACCCATTGTCTCAGTCCAACCTGCCCGCCAGTTACTTAGCAATGTCACGGGGTAAGTTCCTTCATCATTTAGTGCTTCAATTTTCTCTTCTATGAAATGGTAATAACGTGATTATAAGGCTGTTGTGGGATAAATATAAGCCATTAATATTTTTGTGTTGAAACTTTTTTAAAATATATTTTTATTGATTTCAGAGAGGAAGGGAGAGGGAGAGAGAGATAGAAACATCAATAATGAGAGAGAATCATTTTTTAAAAAATATATTTTATTGATTTTTACAGACAGGAAGGGAGAGGGATAGAGAGCCAGAAACATCAATGAGGGAGAAACATTGATCAGCTGCCTCCTGCACGCCCCCCACTGGGGATGTGCCCACAACCAAGGTACATGCCCTTGACCGGAATCGAACCCGGACCCTTAAGTCCAAAGTCCGACGCTCTATCCACTGAGCCAAACCGGTTCTGGCAAGAGAGAATCATTGATAGGCTGCCTCCTGCACACCCCACACTGGGGATCGAGTCTGCAACCCAGGAATATGGCCCGACTGGGAATCAAATTGTGACCTCCCAGTTCATAGGTTGATGCTCACCAATGAACCATGCCATTTGGGCCTGTGTTGAATCTTTATGAGGGATATGAGGAGGTCCTAAGAAAGCATGGGCCTCCAGGTTCTGCCACGCCAAACACACCTGAGGGTTGAGCACACCCATGTGGATCTCTTCTGTTGGGGTAGGGAGGCCAGCATACCAGGCTGTAAATGTCTGAGTGGGAATGAGGATGGAGTCTCAGGTCAGACTATGACCCCTCAGTCTTGTGGGGCTGAACATTATCCTGGAGATTGTGAAGGTCTATACAAGGCTTCCTTTGAGGACTATATCTGTTCATTGCAGCCACCTCTCCCCAGGGTTATGGTTTTGCATTTCTCCTTTTCTGTTCCTTTCTTCTTTAAGTTTTTTCGGGAGAGACTGGGCCGGTGCAGGTGGGCACGCTCATTGATCAGAAACACTTGTCATTAAAGAGTAGAATGTGTTTATTACTAAGAATCCTCTGAACCATGAGAAAATGGGGATGTTTAATTTACCCAATTGCCTCATTATTCTAGCTTATTCTCTTATACTGTCTTGGTTTAAATACTGACTCTTAAACATATTAACCTTGTGTTCTCACTGTTTAACTCTACTTGCCTCAGTTTCTTTAGCTTAGTACAGAGATAATGTGTTAACTTATTCATAAGTTTGTTTTAAGTATTTAGTAAGATTATGTGTGTAAAGAGCAAAGCCATAATTATTCAATAAATATTAGCTGTATTTATATTTAGAATGTGATAAACACCAACTTGACTCTCACTTTGGCCATTTAACTAGTTGGAAGCTTTGCTGAAACACCATTTGTCATGTAAAAAATAAAGTGGGAAAAACAGTGTGTCATTCAGAGTTGTGAAGAGGATCATATACTATGTCTAGCACTATGGAGACACAGCAACTAAAAGTACTCAATCGGTGCAACAACATGGATGAATCTAGAAGGCATTATGCCAAGTAAAATAAGTCAGACAGAGAAAGACAAATACCATATGATTTCACTTATATGTGGAATCTAAAGAACAAAATAAATGAACAAATGAAACAAAAACAAACTCATAGATACAGAAAACAAATTGATTATCATCAGATGGGGGAGGGTTGACGAGATGGATGAAAAAAGATGAAAGAGATTAAGAAGTACAAATTGCCAGTTATAAAAATAATCATGGGGATGTAAAGTACAGCATAGAGTATACAGTCAATAATCTACACTAATAAAAGAGAAACATGCAAATTGGTGTCACTCCGCTATGCCCACCAGCCAATCAGGATGACTATGCAAATTAACCCAACAAAGATGGTGGTTAATTTGCATATTCAGGCGCGGAGTGAAGACTGAAGATGACTGAAGACTGAAGAGGCTTGGCTTCTCTGCTGCAGCCGGAGAGGAGAAGCCAAGCCCCGCTGCTGCGGCCGCGGCGGAGAAGCCAAGCCTTGCTGTGGCTCGAGGCTTGGCTTCTCCGCTGTGGCAGGACCAAAGGCCTGGGTCCCAGGTGCCAGAGGAAAACCAGTGCCGCCAGCCAGGGGGAAGGAAGGCCTATTGTGCGACTCTTCGTGCAATGGGCCTCTAGTCTATATAATAAAATCCTAAGCAACTGTTAAGGTGGAATGACCAGAACAACTGGTCACTATGATGCGTACTGACTACTAGGGGGCAGACGCTCAATGCAGGAGCTGCCCCCTTGTGGTCAGTGCACTCCCCCAGGGGGAGCGCCGCTCAGCCAGAAGCCAGGCTCATGGCTGGCAAGCGCAGAGGTGGTGGCGGGAGCCTCTCCTGCCTCCATGGCAGCTCTAAGGAAGGAGCAGCAAGCAGTAAGGAGTAGTGAGCAGATGGGAAGGTGGTAAGGAGTGAGTGGTCCCAGACTGCAAGAGGGATGTCTGACTCCATGGGGAGCGGGCCTAAGCCAACAGCCAGACATCCTTTGAGGGTTCCTGGACTGCAAGAGGACGTAGGCCTGGCTAAGGGATGCCCCCCTCCAGTGCACAAGTTTTGTGCACTGGGCCTCTAGTATTGTAATGACTATGTATGGTGTCAGGTGGGTACTTGACTTATCGGGGTGATCACTTAATAAGGTATATAAATATCTAATCACTATTTTGTACACTTGAAACTAATATAGTAGTGTATATCATCTACAACTGGAAAATAAATTAACTTTTTAAATTACCCCAGCAAATCAATAAAATAAAATATACACTTTAGGTTATAAAATAATAGAAGTACTCAATAGGTTTTTCTTCTTTATTTACTCCTAGCAATGTCTTTTCACGGAATCTGACTGTCAGGAAAAAACACTTCTAAATAGAGGTGATAGGCTCCATGCTTATGTCTCCTGGTGAGGATCTCAGGGCAGCCTGTAGCAGTGTATTTTGAGTACTACGCCCAGTACTTGTGGCACTGTCTCATTATTCCTCACATAATGTTGTCGCATTTCAGTGAAGAAGCTACAACTGAGAGTTCAGTGTCACTTCTCACTTTGAAGTGGCAGCCCTATCTCTCAATGAAGTCTATCTGACTTCTGGTCATGTGCCTAACCACTGGGAAGCTCTGCCTCCACTAATGAAACACTGGAAAGGTGCCCCTGAGCATCCCCACTGTCTGAACTAATGAAACTAAATAAAAGACATATCCCTTTCTCACCTCCCTTATCTTGTTTCACTGGAAGGTAATTTACGGAGCAAAGATAACTTGTTTTCCTCCACAGCTCCAGTATCCAGAACACGAGTCAGAGAATTAACCTTTTAAGTTAATATATGTATTGTACGTTGAGTCTAGTGCTAGTTTCATCCATCTAAATGGTAAGTTGCACGCAGCATAATGGATGTCCTTTCTGTGGGCACATTGCAGGGATGGATGGCTGGAAGCTGCTGTGCCCCGAGGCCATTGTGAATGCCATGTTACTTGACAGATTGGTCTGGTTCACATCATCAATTTTTACCACATTCTTTTATGAAATAGAAATTTCTATCATGAGCATGTAATTTGGTATGAGTATTGAAAATAGTAAGCTCTTTCAGAAGGCTATAACTACATATTTATAGACTTAGGAAATGTGCCTCCTTTTTTTTATTTCTAGTACTTATTCCAGGTAACTGAGACAATAGATAGGACACTTTTGGGAACTTAAACAGTTGTAAAAATATGATTATTATTTGAAAAACTTAATTTCATGTCTCTGAATTAGGGAACACATACTTTAAATATGAGCATGTTCAATCATTCAAATGTGATCAGATCAAATCTAGGTTTTAGGTGCTCGTTAAGATCACTTTGGTGGCAACTGATTCAGGTTGTGTTTAGTAATCTGAATTGACACTTGAGATGTTGAAAATATTAAGAATTCCCAGTACATATTTCTTAAGTAATTTATTTTCCCAGCTTAAACAAAGTCATTGCGATATGTTTAATATTTATGTAGTTGGTTAAGCATTTGGGAAATTCTGAAAGGTCACTTTGTAGGACTATACTTCATTGTCTTTTCTAGTTTGCCATTTCATTTAGCACAGGCTTCATTAGGGATGACAACTGTACTGTGTAGGTAACATTCTTTCTAATGTAAGACTGGCTATATAAGGCTCACTTGATGGGTCATAACATCTTATAGATCTACCAAGATTTACTAGTAACATGGATTAGCCATTGCCCCGCATTCTCATCCTTACTCTCACTTTAACTAAAAAAACCTGAAAAGATAGGCAAGCATTGGAGGAATAATAAGATACATTTAACTTACCACTTGTCTTATTGATTGCATATAGGTGATTATGCTTTCTCAAGTTTCTTTTTTTCTTTCATTCAGAAGCCTGGCATTAAAGTGCACTCAGGCTGAATTTAATGGTTTTAATACTTATCTGTTGTGGAGCACTGGTGCTAAGGAGCAGGGCTAGCATCTGACATGGGAGTGGCCAGAAGTCTGCTCCAGAGTCGCCCTGCATCTGACCTTCAGCTCATCACTTCATAAACATTCCCTTGCCCTCTCTGCAAGTCAGACATTGCTTCAGTGCCTCAGTTTTCCCAACTGAAATATATATCTCCCCCCCCCCCCCCCCGCCTTCAAAACATTTTTAACCACTTGGCATTTTATATATGTTTAGTTTTTTGTTTCTCTTCACTCCCCTCCCTGTCCCACCACCGATTTAACTAGGGGTTTTGATTTTTCCCTAGTACGTAGAACACTGACACTAGGACTAAGTACTCAAAAATATTTATCAAATAAACAAGTCAATTAACAGTAGTCCTTACTTCTTAGAATTGTTGTGAGAATCTACTAAAATAATAAAAAGTGTACATAGTCCCAATAGTTACTTGCTATTCATATTACCCAATAACTACTTGCTGCTCATATTACCCAAGCTATCAGCCAGTGTTTCTGTAAGTGTGAGAGGCCTGCTGGTGATACTGGGGTTCTCAAACTGTAGGTGGTGATAGAGAGTTAAAATTTTAATAATTAAGATTTATTTTTTATTATCTTTAATTTATGGCAAGAGGTATTGGCTTGTGAGTTAAGATATTAGGAACATGAAAGGTAAAACATATAAAAATACAACACAAGTCAATGAAATGTGGGAGACTTTGTTACTGCCATGTTCTGGGATGGGTGTGGGTTTAAATCCCTGTAATAAGTTTTGTGGTAACAGCAATCTGTTGTCTGTATATTTCTAGATTGGTTATTGCATAGGTATTATTAGCTAACTTTTTGACTCATTGTGATTCATCTCATGGGCCAAACCTACAGTTTAACTTCCACCTATTTCACTCCCTTGGTACTGTTCTGAACGGCTGGAAACATCTTTGACATGGACTATCCAAGTGTCTGCCTGAGTTTCATTCTCCTTGATAACCTCCTTGACAATTTGAAATTCTGATCTCCCTTGGTTTTCTTCATGAACTTTCCTGGTCCTTCCACGATGAATATAGATTTTGATTTATGCCATTGCTCACTGATACTCTCAGGTGCCTCACCCGTGTAGTGGGCATAACTGGCAATGTTCAGGTCAAGAGCAAATGATGAGGGCTAAATGAGATCACATATTTAAAGTACCTGGCCAAATGCCTGGTGGTGGTCAGCAAATGCTAGTCCTCTTCTGTGTTTTCTTGTCTTTCTGCCTTTTTAATTTCTTTTTCTCCAGCTGCCTTTGAAGTATGGTGTTTCCGAGATTGCTGAATTTTTTCTGAATCTGCAGCTCATCTACTCTTATAACTCTTGTGCCCTTTACAGATGTTTCCCAAACCTCTGTCTCTGCTCATGATGACCTCCAGACCTGCATTTCCAATTATTTCCTAAATATCTCAACTTAACTATCTCAGATTCAATGACTGCCTAACTGCCCTCACCACTTTTTTCCCTAACCAACTCTTCTTCCTCTACCAGCGGTTCTCAACCTGTGGGTCGCGAACAATGAAAATACATCCTGCATATCAGATATTTACATTATGATTCATAACAGTAGCAAAATTACAGTTATGAAGTAGCAACAAAAATAATTTTATGGTTGGGGATCACCACAACATGAGGAACTGTATTAAAGGGTCGCGACATTAGGAAGGTTGAGAACCACTGCTAGTCCCTATCTTGGTTATAGTATCTTTATTCTCTCAGGCATTTGGTCTGGAAACCGTAAGGCCAGTTTCAATTCTACTTTTTCTATATCCTGAAACATCTAATCAGAACCATTTATTTGGTCTTGGGTAGAGTTTTCTTCCTTTTCTCATAGAGCAGAAAGTTGAAAGTGCAGTTGGCTGCTTGAACTTAGGTCAAGCAATAGCTACTTGATTGACATTTACATTCACAATCATAGGTCACAGAATGTGAAGGGTTAAAAAAATATGGAAGGAATTTTTGCAAGATGTCCCTGGATTAGCAGCGTATAGACCAGCTCAAACCTTGCTGTGTATAGAATAATCAGTCTTCACAATCTCTATTTTCCAAATAAATGCAAATATTACAGTGGTTAATAAAATGCAAATATGCTTTAAAGAGTTATTGAATTATATTAGCCATTTGTCATTGTATAATTTTCCACGTAATGCATACTAAAAATGCAAGCATTGAGGGGGGTTTCATCAAAATATTGTGATATTGTATTATGAAACCTGGGTTTCAAGAACAATTGACTTCCATTTGTTCAGAGTCACCAATGCATTGGGGGAAAAAAAATTACAATTGAGCTCTCAAAAATGAGATTCTTGGGGAGAGAAATTGGAACTAAAAGTCTTGAAACACTTTATTAGAAAGTTTAGAACTGCCACTATCTAAAGAGAAATCTATTATATTCACGATAAGATAATGGGCTTTGAGTGTGTGTGTGTGTGTGCGTGTGTGTGTGTGTGTGTGTGTGTAACATAAGTCTTGTCCTCTGTGTTTACCAGTTGCTTGCTGGAAAATAAATATATGTGCAAATAAGCATAAAAGATAGAAGAAGTGCTATGTGCGCAAAAAGTAATTTGAGTTCTGATTCTCGAGTGTAGTAATCCTTGATAGAAGAGGTGGTGGCTGATTTTCGGCTTTGAAGAGAGGTTAAGATTTTATTACTCTGAAGTGATTGAAAATGTGTGAATGATCCAAGTGAAAACAAATGGTAGCCCATCTGGTTTGATTGAAATGTAGGACATTTGAGGGGCAAGTTGGGACTAGACATGAGGATCTTTAGTTTCTCTATGTTTCTGTTTGAATTTTATGATGTACACAATGGGGGCCTTTGAACGATTTTAAACACAGGCATAATGCAATTAGCATGAGCATCCTACTTTCCTTAGGACACAAAATGGGTATTTACTAATTAACCATAAATGTAGATAATGGCCAGTAAAGGAATGAGAGCAGAAACTACAGAGGCAGAAAAAAAGATCCCAAGAGTTAGAAAGGGCATGGCTGGAACTCTAGGCTGTGCAGAGGTGATCTGCTTTTGTTGAGTTTAGAATGTTCGCTTTGCCTAGCATTTGAAAGGTTAATGTGGTTGTTCTACCTCTATGCACAGGCCTTTTAATATTCTTTTATCGTTAAACCTTGAAAGTCTCCCTTTCTAGGGGATAGTTAGTGGTAGGATTAAATTGGAGTAGCAGTTGCCAACAGCATTAGTACCATCCAGGACCACAGTTTCCTCGGTGGGATGTCTTTACGGCTGGAGCAGAAATAAGTTCTTTTGGGTTGGCCTGAAGAGTTGAAGAAAAGGAAATGCATTTTCTCAATGTCAGTGTCCTTTTCTCTTCTCTACCTCTTCTTTCCCTCAGTCTTGCTGTGAATCACCATCTATTTTCTACCTCACAGTGCCTTGGGATTAATGTCAGCTCTGTTGTTTGTGACTCAAGGTTCACACACATCTCAAGTATGATAAGGAAATCTGGGTTTCCTTTGTGGCCATAAGAACCCTAGTAATTTTATGATTCTAGTATTCTCAAACCATGGATCATATTTTGTTATACTTCGTCCCCTTTGATGCTTTTTTTTTTTTAAAGTTTTAAACAACATTAGGCACCATAGCTATTGCACTGCACTATGTTTTGTTTCAAACATATGCCTGCTTTGTTAGTAAAAGAACCTGTGCCAAGAGAATTGTATGTGGGAGGGTGTGACTAACTTAGGAAAGGGACTTATCTTTTATCCTATCGGCCTGAGCTCTCAAGTCTGCCTTTGATATGACTTATTCTTTCCCTTCGAGCCCCACCCCCTCCAACTTTCACTAATAACTTTCCTTCCCAAATTTCTCATATCTAAATATTTTAGCTTTTCAAACCTAATCTGCTCTCTGGATATATTTGCTTTAGGGTGATCTGAACCACTGTTTTCCTACTCTTCTAAGTGACAAGTACTCAAATGTAAAAGCATTAAGATTCTGTCTCCCCACTCCTCCTACCCCTTATGTGTTGCATTCTCATCAGGCCTACTTGCCTGCCTGTGTTAAGATTGTCCTGTTTCCCTTCTGGCAACTTTCAGCAAAGCCCGAAATGTTCCCAGATTGTTTGAGGTTGAAATCAAAGTCCAAACGGCCAAGAACTATAGAAACAAGAAAGTGAACCAGAAACTATCTTTGTAAAACTTGGATCATAGCCAAGGGTGGTCCAAGTTGCCTCCTGTGTCCTGACTTCTAGAGATGGTCATCAAAGTTTAGATGTTAAAGTTAACTGTGTCATCATTTATTCATCTATTTACTTACTCTACAAATATGTATTGAGTGGCTACCATTATAAGATACTGTACTCAGTGCTAGAGATTTCATAGTAGACAGAATAGGCACCTTTGCTGCTGCTCTTGAGCTAGGAATGTATTTTACAGTGGAGAAGGCCAATAAACCTCTAAAAATACCGTTCATTACAGTTGTATAGAAGGAAGGAAAAAAGGGGGTCTGTAAGAGAATCGTTCCTAATGCCTGATCCGTTTCTGCATTTCTTACAAGCTGGAAAGGAGGATCATTTTGTACTGCAGGTGAAGGACTGAGCTCTATGACCACAGGGACAATCAAAAGAAAAGAGCAGGAATGGTACCAGGTCAGAAATATTGACTCTCACTTTTCAGTGTTCCTGGAAACCAGCTAGCTATCTGCAGTCTCCTAATTAGGTCCAAGTTGGCTCTGTGAGGAAACAGGAAAGTAAAGGCCTCACTCAAATAACAACAGAGCACTGCCCACACCAACAGCTCCCTCATGTCAACTCAAAACCTAATAACTCTTCATTTATTTATATTGCTGTTGACAAATTCTTGTCCACTGTGCTCTCGGTTCCGGTTTGAATCACACTTAGGAATCCGGCCCCTCGGCTGGCTCCCTTGAGTCAGTGGCTGCTGTTATGCAGCTCTTATCTAGGTGTGGCCCACTGTAAGTGGTTAGAACTCAGGGCTCGGTCATCAGCCTGGCAATGCTGTTGTGTTAGCAGAGGTGGGAGGTGTCCTATAATTAGCAGTGGACACTTCTTGGCCTGGTCTGCTCAGGTGGATCTAGACATGACTCATTTTGAAGGACAGAGCTACGGGGAAAATAAAAAATGCGCTTCTTATGTCACTTGTTTGGTATCTTAAGTCCACTTAAAGGGACATCTATGACCATGGGAAAAAGCAAAGTTAGTCCTTTATGTCACTCAGTTGGAATCCAACAACTGATCTCGGCTCCGCTGCCTCCACCGTGGTCCAGGTGACCATCATCTGGCCCATCTCTCTCAATAGCACCTAACTGGTCACCCTACTTCCATTAGAACTCCCTACCATTATGCTCGACTAGCAGCCAAAATGGCCTTTTGAAAAAGCTCTAGCAAATTCCATTGCCACATTGAGTTTAAACTCTACATCTTCCTCCTACACTGTGGACCCTGCTGGCTGTTTTGAGCTTATCCTTGTTATTGATCTTCAAACATTCCCCAGAGACAGCACTGTTCTTTCTGTCCCTCTAATACATGTTCATCCCAGAGCCTTCATCACTTTCTCTTTTTCTTAAAATGATGTTCCTATGTAAAAGCATTTTTGCTGTCCCTTTCTTAGCTCAGGGCCCAACTCATGTGTCATCTATGAAAGGCCTTTCTTAAGCACCTTGCTCTACGCCCTTTCCCATCCCCACCCTCACTCCCTTTTACATCACTGGTTCTGCTCCCCTGTTAAATTATATCCCTGCCACGAAAGCGTGTGCTCTTCAAAAGCAGAGACCTTGTCAGTCGTCCCCTCCCTATGCCAGGCATATGTAGGTGCTTAACAAGACATGTGGAACGAGGGAACACCATGGAGAAAGGCATTTCTTTGGTTCTCTTTTTTGATTTTGTAAGTGGCAAAAAGAACATAGGAGCACGCAGAAATCTCTGCTACGACAGATAGGAGAAAGTTCAATGAAAAGTTTGCAGTTATGAATTTACTGGGGGGAGTTCTTTAGGTAGACCCATAACTCATTCCCTGCTCATGGTTTCATGGCCGGTAAGAGGCTGAGCTCAGATTCTCAGTTCCCCAATGAGCCCACACAAGTCCTGGAAGGGGAGGCACAACTTCTGGACTAATTTGCTGAATATCATTTGAACCAAACTGTAAATGACTTTAGTGGTTATTAAAACACCTTTGGCTATTTCAGAATCATTGCGTCTGCAGATCCTGGGAAGAGTAGAGGCTTAGAATTTTAGAGATTTAAAAAGAGATTTTATAAATTATTTAGTTTGGTGTCCTGCAAAGAGTCTGAGGCTTGGAGGCCTTAAGTTGGGAGATGCTGGGCCTGGAATCCAGTCCCTGTCCCACAGAGCCTGGCCCCTGGGAAGGCCCGCACTCTGGGTCCATTTCCTGCACCTACATATGTGTGCTATGGATTAATGGTTGTGGTTTTGACATACCAAGTGTAACCTTGACATAGCCTTGAGGAAAAATGCTTCATTTTGTTCATAGAGATGATCATCCACCTGCCAAATGGTTTTCTCCCCGTGGGAGAAGTATTTATGACTTCATTCCCTCCCGACCCCCCTTTTTTATTTATTTCAAATCCAAACCTCTTTCAGAATGATCCAGCCTCAGGGCTAGGGAAAAAAGTTTCCTATTCTAATAAATAAAATGCAGGTTTTCTCATGGTCTCAGCGTTCCTGACACAGAAATGATCTACTTTTGATGGCTGGCTGAAAGTATTTTTTAATGATTTTCACCTGCTTTGTTATGTACAGAAAGGAAGAGTAATTAGCACAGAGATTAAACCATTTTCCTAAATCCGAGGGGGCTACATCTTGTAAATGGAATCATAGGAAAAGTTTTCTATTTTCCATGTTGTTTAGATTATTTTTGAAGGTTGGTCCAGAAGTTTGTTTTGGATGAGTAAAGATTGTTGTACATCTGAGATGAATTTAGGATATGTGAGTGATTCACGGGATTTTTGTTTCTGATAATAAGGCTGGTTTGTTCTCCTGCTTTCTTTAAATGGGTCGGCTCCCACTGCCATCCCATCCATATTTTACAAAGGGGAATCATTCCACTCTTTCTTTCTTTGTGGCCCACACTGTGGGAACATGTCAGTATCCCCATCTTGTTTTTGTTTTTAAGAATATCAATTTTCATCACGATTGCTCTTGTTTGATACCTGGGATGAGATACAGACAAACGAGCAGATTATGACTTGATATTTCCCCTGGCATCCTTGTTTGTGATTTATAATTTATACCTGGAAAAGATTTACCGGCTTAACAGATAATCCTTCCCAACAAAAGATAAACACACTTAAAGTCACTGGTGTGAAGTCAGATGCACTTGAAAGGGGCGAGGAATTCACCTGCGAGCACTTTTGGCACCTTGCCCTTTCCCATGAATTCAAACTGATGACAGAGAAAGCTGAAGCTGCCAAAGCTCTTTCGCCAGGAGAACCTCCCAGAGCCGCTGAGGAGGAGGGGTTGGGGAGGGAGGGAGCGGGCGGGAATCAGCCAGACCTGCCATACAGTAAGGAGGATCTAGATACTGGCCCTTTGTGTTTTGTAAGAGATCAAATGGAAGCAAGGAAATTGTCCCAGTGCTGTGGAGTTCAGATCTATAAAGGCACAGCTCTCCTCACTTCCCATGTGTCCAGGTGGTCCTGGTGAAAGCTCACAGGTACGCCATGACAAGTTGCCCAGCCAACCTTGTCAAGGTGGGTGTACATAAGCATTCCATGTCACACGGCATGTTCCTGCTAGCAAGTAAAACTGCTTTCTTGGGACAATGATTTATCAACCGGACATGTTCATAATGCATTAAAAAGACTATCAAATCTCCCCAGCTTTCGGAGTATAACTGAGTCAGTGGGAGAGGGTAGGCTGTGACTAGCACTGGTGTATGTAATAACGACATTCTCAATGTCATCTCAGGCATTTGGTCTTGCTGATTCTTGCTCTGATCTCTCAGATTGCCTCTACCTCACCAAAAACAGGCGGTGCAAATTTCCCATAAATTTCACTCGGTCTAGACTAGGACTCTTCAGGGAGCTCTTTGGGAATTTTTATTTTGTTCTCTCAGACATAAGCAGTGTTGGGATAGTCAAATACATATAATATCAAATGCTGGCAGATAGCTCTATAAAGTCATTAACCCACTATATGAAATTCCAAAAACAGATGTTTAACCTGATCACACCCATTAAAATAAGTCACTTTTTAAAATCATGAGTATTCAGAACATTTATTTCAAAAAATTCTTAATAAATAATATTCAAAAGGTAAACAGTGAAGGGACCCCTGATCACAAAACTCAGCAGAGAATCATAATGTGCTGCTAATTATAACTGCAACGTTGGGGAATTCAGTCTTGTAAAGATTTTTTTTTAGATGTTCAGGCCCCATCAACATAACAAAAAAGAAGAGGGGCATTGAGCAGTTGTTACTGCAGTCGCTTCAGCTGCATAAATCATGATTTGTGACAACTCAGGCTATAAAGTCATTGGAATGACAATGATTAGCAATGCAGCTGGAGTTAATCAAATAATTATTTAACACTTGTCTCTCTTGGTCTGGCCCCAGCTTCAGAACATATTTCATTCTCTCCCAGTCTCTCTTACAACCTTTAATTTTTAATAGAGAAACTGAGGAAGTATAGGGTGTACTTAGAGTTAAGGAGAAAACCTCCAATTGAGCTGGAATCTCCCTAAAAAGAGGGTCCTTCTCTACATCAGCTTGGTCAGTACCTGGAGTGGCCGCCACAGTGATTTGCTCCTGGTCAGCAATCACTAACTGTTATTTTAACTTCTGGGTAGAACTAGCTTCCTGGCTAAACTCTTTTTCCTCTGGAGTTTTCCACTCAGTGGTCACTTACTCTGTCAGATGCTGGTTTGCTAGTTAGTTCCTTCTACAAGCAGACAGGCTGGGTTAGGTGTGTAGGATAGATCGCCATAATTGTCGGCAAGAGAGAACTCCTTAAGATGTCATGGTGAACAATGGTCTGCACCCTCCCGGACGGCAATAGCTTCGCATTCCCCAGC
The DNA here is from genome assembly GCF_028538775.1 of Myotis yumanensis. Lineage (NCBI taxonomy): Eukaryota > Metazoa > Chordata > Mammalia > Chiroptera > Vespertilionidae > Myotis > Myotis yumanensis. Next base: position 24,018,650 of record NW_027223759.1, on the reverse strand, counting down.
CCAGTGGTTCTCAACATTGGCTGCACATTAGAATCACCTGGGAATCTTTTTAGAATCCTGACTTCTGGGCCTCAACCTCCGGAAATTCTGTTTCTATGTTACTAATGTTGTGGCCCCACCCCATAACAAAGAACCACTGCCCCAGCCTCTCAAGGCTTAGTATGTGCTCAGTAAGTACTACCATTATTACTATTATTATTAGTTTGTAAAAGCTTAATAAATGTTTGCTAAAATATGAATGGCTGTGAATGAATGCATGAATGCATATGCCTTCTAATGGACAAACTTTTTACGTAATGATGCTAATTGCCTAGACTCTAGGGTTAAATTCAGATGGGGTAGTGTGAGGAATAAAACAGAACAGATGCTTCCTTTGTTCAGTGCTCTGGCCTGTTATTTGCAATCAGTAGATGTGTAAAGAACCAGTACCTCAAGTATCAAAGGGTGAAGAAGAAAATAATGATCATCAAAAAGCCTGTCCCTCTCAGAAATTTCAGAGGCAATCACATTTGGTGTGAATGGTGAGGATTTCATGTCATCTCTTTGGTTGAGATTCTATCAGGGTTGAGGATTGATAGTTATAGGGCAGCATACACTTAAATCTTTCAAAAGTATTCCATATATTTTCGGTAATTTTATATTAAATTCAAGGCAGTGATTAGGTGTTTTTTTTAAAACATGACTAAATACTTTCTGCATTTAATTCATCTAAAAGCATCCATTTTTCTTGATTTTTTTTTCTTTTTATTGTGGTCATTTGTGATTTTTTTTTACCTTCATGTATTTCCTTTCCTAATGTAAACTTTAACATATTCGAAAGGCAGAAAAACTTAAATTTTGTCATAACTTTAAAAATATTAATGTAAGACATTCAATCAAGTTCTACTCAATCTACTCAAATTTATATCTTCAATAAGATTGATCAACTGAGAAAAAAATTAAACCAGTGTTTCATTAATCTCACAGTTTACCAAAGAAAGTCATGATCATTGATATGTGATATTTAGTATGAGTTAACGGGAACAAATACCTACAACATTTGTAGCGCTCTGAGGATGAGATTATTTCCCTGAATTAATTGTTTTCCAAGGCAACTTTGAAATCCATGATTCATTTACTTTTTTTTTTTTTTATGTAGCAAATTTTCAATGTTCTAAATGGGAGAACGAGGATTAGAGTAGAAATCAGGAATCTTTATTTAACAAACAACAGATTTTTAAGAACACATATTGTTATTACAGTTTGCTTTGCTGCCTTCTATTTTAAAATTGTCACCTTTATCAAATTGAAATAACTTATTTATTTCCAGCAATGATCTATTGTGATTCATTACAAATTCATATTTGTCCCATTTTAGGAAAAATTGTAATGCTCATACTGAATAAAAGTTCCTAACCACACTGTGGTCAAACCTGGTAGGAGCTTTAGATCAGAGTGGATTATATTTTTTTCAAAGATATGGACGCCCTTCACTTGTCCTATCAGTCAGGTTACTTACATCTAAATTTGGAAGCATAATTGCCTTAAAAAGTCCCCCATGAGAAAGAACCCCAGGCTTACCAGCCGAAAATTGGAGGTACAAAGATTAGAGCTGGCAACATTCATTCCCGTTGGTACCTTTATGCCTGTAGGGAAGAGGACTGCTTTTAAGCAGAATGTCTGACAGTGGAATTAAACCTTATTAATATGCTGAGTCTGCTACTTACTTTGCTTCTCTTCCATGTTTTATTGAACTTTGTCTATCCTGTAACTTCTACTGTTTAAGTTGACTCTCTCCAGATTCACCAAAGAAATAGCTCCTCTGATAATTAGATTGTCTATTTTCAAGGCAAGCAGGGAAAATAATAAGTTATTTCTCCGTTGCATTCTTTTTGTTTGTGCTCAATAATTTTTATGGAGTTAATTTAAATGTAGCAGGCTTTACGTGAACTGCTTCGGGAGGATTTACTGCATCTTATGTGAAAACTGTCTGCATCTGACATTTTAGAATTACCCACCTATTTATGGGATTATACTGCATTCAGTTCTTGAAAGAGCAAGTCAATTTTCGGCATAGATTTTTTTTGGAGGTGTCATTTTTTTTTTTAACCTCTGCCTGGCTTTGTGAAAGCTAGCTCCAAGGTAAGAGTGGGAACAGTGGGAGGAGATGGAGTGTAGAGGATAATAGAATCGAACTATGGCTTGCTCAATGAGATGATTTGCATCATAAACTGTTGGTGGAAAGAAGAAACCTTGAAAATGCAACCCAATAATTTACTTAATCTAAAAATGTGTTCGCATATTTTTAAAATTAAAGTTTACCTGATACCTAGCCTGTCTATGGTCCTTGGAGGACTTGTTAAAAGATCAATTGCTGGGCCCCCATCCAAGTCAATTCGTGTGTACTGAGGTCTGAGAATGCCTGCTACTCTGACTAGGAGCTTAACATCTTGGCTGAATTTGGATCCGGGTCATCTTTACTCCAGTGGCTCTTTTTTTATTAACTGGTGTCCCAAACTAGAGCTTAGGCCACACCAAGGATGACCTAAGAGCCCAGTTATGCCTTTCAAAGTACTTCAACACTTCTGAGTTGGGATAGGGAGTAAACCTAGGTCCACTGGCAAAAGTTAAGGCAACATGTATCCACACAAGTCACAAATGCAAAGTATTTCAACTACTATTTTAGTTCCATAATCTCAGTGGCTCAGAAACGACAATCAGTGTCATTCTTTTATTTTATAGATGAAAACAAAGTTCAGGATTCCCAGGAAAGGAAAAATCTAAAAAAAAAATGTAATGCTAAAATTAATCATAATGTATAATTGCAAAAATTGGAAGTGCCTAAGAGAAGCCACTCCCAAGATGGACTAGAATGTCCCCCAAATCAGGTTACATCATTTAATCAAGAAAATCCACTTAAAGGTGGATTTTCTTTTTATAGTACTGACTCAAATCAGTTTTCCACTGAGATGGTGGATGGAAAATTGACTCTTTTGCAGCAATGGTAAGAAAGCACTCTTTATTAAACTTTGTCATTAAAAACTTGGGGGACGGGGGGGGTGGGCACTGTAGGATAACAGAGATCCAGGAACCTTGGATTCCAAACTCGATCCTCTAGAGTCTAGAAGAAAGGGTGGGCAAGTCATTTACCTTGAAAATGAATATGTTGGACTAGATCAAATGTCAGCAAGTATGGCCCCCAGGCTTGCCACCTGTTTTTTGTATGGTCTCAGAGCTAAGGGTGTTTTTTTATAGATGACATTTGTAATCAATTTGATAATAGGAAATACTTTCTTTCAACCCCAATTAAGTGAAATGTTATCTCTCCAAATTGGAATTCCATTCTTTTCATTAGTAAGTCTGTATTATATAAATAATAAAAAACTGTACTTAATTACTTTTATATTTTGAATTTCATCAATACATTTTTTGGTAAATGTTAGACTTTTATCTTCTTTCTTTTAATCTTTATTGTTGAAAGTATTGCATAGGATTTCCTTTTTCCCCCTTCCAGCCTTCTCCCTTTTATCTTGTTATGCAAATACCTTCTTAATATCCTGGGTCTTCCTCTTGGACTGCAAAGCCTAAATTATTTACTACCTGGCTCTTTACAGAAATGTTTGTGGCCCCTGGATTAGGTGATCCTTAAGGTCCCTTAAAAACCCGATTTTTATTTTTTCTCAAGGCATCAATAAAACTAGTTATGGAATGTGAATGACTGGGACAATGTGCTTTTCCCAGTGTTTGACCCTGTTTTGCTATTTGTGAATGGAATAGAATCAGGTGGACCCAAAGCAGAGCCTCATTTCCCTGCAGCAATTGTCTATCTTTACCCTGTAGGGTTCAAAAGCAAGAGAAGAGGTCTGTAAACACAGTAGTTCAAGCTGCACAGCCTGGAGTAGGAAAGCAACCCTCTCTTGGGCAACTCTGCAACCTCTCTGCCTCAGTTTTCCCATCTGTTCTATGGGGAATGTTTGTTAAAGTTCACAGCTTCCCCAAAGGTGGCTGAGGATCGCACATTTTTACAAAAAAAGCTCACAGCAGAAACCCTCTGACAGAGTGTCTTCTTTTCTCATCATTTATTCTTACATCATTTGTAAAATAAATAGTCTAGCAGGTGAACAATTAATCAGAACTAATTCAATGGTGGCCATTAAGTGACTTTGGTATTTATAAAATAGATTCCTAAGTATACTGAAAATGCTGTATATCAGAATGCAAAAGGCAAAGCTCCCATAGTGTCTGTCCATTCACTGGAGGTTGGAAGGAACAAAGGCCTCCCAGAGCCAACTGTTTCCTGAGGACAAGTTTGCCAGAATGGCTCAAATTTCCCCTGGAGAGCCACTGTTGGAATTTCAGCTTTGACCTTCTGGAGAATCTATATTAAAATGCAAATTTGTTACCTAGGGATGTAATTTTTAACCCATTAATACCTATTTGTTAGTATTTTAACTCAAACTAGCCTTTTCTTTTCAAATTAGCTAGAGCTGAGAGCAGTACTTGAATAGAAGCAAATCTAAGCCTCTGAGGTGGACTCAGGGTGAGTTTTGAAGGTCCTTGAGTTCTGGGGACACATCCCCACCACTGTCAGCACCAGCATTTGCAAGAGTGCCTGAGTGCACGTGTGTGCACAAACACACACAAGCCCAGAGGAAACTTAATAGTCTGGACTGTGGGCAGCATTGCTCAAAAGAAATATAATGCATCCCACGCTGATAATTTTAAGTGTTTTAGTAGCCACATTAAAAATGTAAAATGAGCTCTAACCGGTTTGGCTCAGTGGATAGAGTGTCGGCCTGTGGACTGAAGGGTCCCAGGTTTGATTCCGGTCAAAGGCATGTACCTTGGTTGTGGGCACATCCCCAGTAGAGGTGTTCAGGAGGCAGCTGATCAATATTTCTCTCTCATTGATGTTTCTAACTCTCTATCCCTCACCCTTCCTCTCTGTAAAAAATCAATAAAACGTATTTTTAAAAAATAAAATAAAATAATGTAAAATGAAAAAATCACAGTATTTTATTTAACTCACTATAGTATTCAAATACAAACTAAATTTGTCTAAAAACAGACTTATAAAGACAATCAGGTACTATCAATCTTTCTTTCTGTTTTTTTTTTTTTTTCAAAAGGAGAAAAGTGACCCTAATATCTATACAGGATATGTTTCAAGAGTAAGTTTAACTAGTTCCTTAAATTGGGCCTTACACCTCATGTAAGTAAGTCATCTATGCACCAAGAAATCCTGAAGGTACTATATAAACTTAGGAATATTTTTTTAAATTTTTTTAACCAAAAGTAATTATGTTTAAGTATTCCACAAAGAAACTTCTACAGAAGGCTATCCTAAAATACAGGGTGGGGCAAAATTAGGTTTACAGTGGTTCATATGGAAAATAATACAATAATTAATAAATAATAATACAAGAATGAACTCTTTCCAATACGCATAACTGTAAACCTACTTATGCCCCACACTGCACAACTGCCTGAGGGTAGTGGGTGAACTAATGAGAGAAAATAATTTTTCTTTCTCCTCCTCGTCCTCATTGATATTTTTCTTTTATTTAAAGTCAGCAGAAAGAACTAATTAAGGCAAAACTAAAGGAAATGGTTTCAAAGTTTGCCTTGTACACGTGAACACATCTTCCCACGGTGGCATATTTGAAAGGCCAAGTACAACCATCCATTATACTGCATCCCAGCTAGTGAACCTTCACCAGCAAAGGGGCAGAAGGATGTTGTCTCTTGGGTGCGCATTTTGGCTCGCTTCAAGCTTGCTCGCCAAGGTATTATCATTCAAAAATGCAGTGTAACTGTTCTCACCCACCAGAGAATGATAGAAAATCATAGCACGTGTCAATGCTTGCTGTACCAAAGACATCTTTCACTGGGATATTCTTTACAATGAAAGATGAACTAAAATTTTTAAGATGCGAAGAAGTGGTGAATAAATACGGGATGTACTTACACATTTGTGCACCAAATGCTGGAGGGCTGTGAACCAACCACTCAAGGCAAAAAAATAAAAAAGATGTACTGAGCCATCAGTTTAGTAGGTCATTTTGAACACAGCAAAAGGGCTGTGTGCATGAAAAACTACTACTATATTTTCAGAGATCCTTTCTAAGAATCCTGAAATATTAATAACATGGTCTTAATGTAGTTGAAGAGAAAAGAATGTGGCAAGGGTTGCTGAGAATAGCACAATGACAATTTGGTATTTTCAGCTTGTGCTTGTAAAAGCAAGAGGAAAAGAGAATAAAAATAGTTAGTGTGTTTAAAGAACAGCAGCCTTCAATTTTACAAATAGGTAAAAAACCATATTCTCCAATTGAATTCACATGTACATATTCTTGATAGCACACTAATACTAGCTTCAAGGAAATGTAGAAAAAATATATAAAAATCCAAACTAGTTTTTTCTTAAATTAATATGTTCATCGGACTAATTTTTGAACGTTAAGAAATTAAAGACATCCTCCACTGTGATTTTTGTGAACTATGGATTTAATTTTTTGACTGGATGTAGTCTTACTGGAATGGAAGTTGAAGAATTAGCAATGCTTCCCACCGCTCTATTTTTCTTACAAGCTTTTGAAGGAGCCGGGTTTTCCCATTGCAATGAATCAGCCACAGGCCAATTTTCATTGTCAATCTTTCACTGCCATTGTGAGTTTTAAGATTTTGATGCCTGGTGAAATGGGGGTGCACAAGGATTAGTCAGGAACACGAAGAGTTTTCCTCCAACATCCAGATGTGAAATAATAAAAGCAATGCATGCCTTCTTGGCCGTCCTCGCACCCTGTGACAGGTTGCCTTTGCGGGCTGTGGCTGAGTGAGTGACAGACAGGACCCAGTGGGTTTGTCCTGAGTTCAGGGACTCATGGTCTTTGATGTGGGACGGACAAGCCAGTGCTTCTTTCTGCCAAACCTGGAGTTTCTGATTTTAATCCAAACCCTAGGGCCATCAGAAGCATGACCAAAAGCACCTTGCATGTTGAATCCTATCTAATTATGTGGACTGTATAAACTCGAGACACATAAATCTCAGTCACTGGAGCAACTTGTTTTTCTAAGATGCTCCGGTCCAGTGAGAGATGAAAGCAAATAAGGGAGAGATTGATCTCTGAGCGCTTTTATGGTCGGTGCGCCACACGTCATAAACTTCTGGCTCGTTAAAGGAAATTCCATAAACAACTTTAGTTAATAGCGACGAAGGAACTGTGTGCCTTTCTGGAGCTTCTGCTAAACTCCCTTTCCACTTGGCGATTACAAGAGCACGATCAAGGAAATACCAACAGAATGTGCAAGAGGGAGGAACAGCCTTCAACTGGAAGCCACTCAGATGCTTGATGAATGAGTAATGAGACAAGGGAATGAGGCCATCGCTGCTCAGAGAATCAAGCAGTTTTGTGGACCTCTTTGTCTCTCCTCATTTGAATAAAATCTGCTGGCTTGCTGGCATGGTTGGTCTCTTCTGGTGGGTCAGGCTGATGGAAACTTGCCTGATGGGTTCTTCTCCCAGTTGGTATTCTTGATAGTATAGAAACATTCTAAGGAGGTGATAACTGGAAAGAATTGAGAGTGGATCACACTGGAAAGATTGTCGGTAACTGTCACTTTTTTCCCCCTCTGGTCTTTGAAATAACTTTGTGTTTAATGGCCTTGTCACTGTGGGTTTAATACTGATGGTGTTGGTCAATTTTTATTTGAGATTGAGACAGATTTGGGAGGTGATCGTGAAGGGCATAGGGAGAAAAAAGGGGAGCATGGCTCTCTTAATTATTTTTTATTGTGAGGTTTCCCAGAATTAGTGGGTTTTTCCACATTAGTGAAAGCAGTCTTCGGTGTCAGTGTGATGATGTTTGTAAAGATGAAGTCATGGAAAGTGTGTCAGGTGCATAAGGAACTATATGGCCCATGTTCTCTGCACCAGCCCCTTGGTGATGGTGGAGGGGGGCGGGGGTGTGTGGAGGAAGGGAGGGGAGTGTTGAAAACCTGGGGAGGGTTTTATTAATTTGAAAATAAACACCAACTATCTTCTGATCTTAATTTTTTTTAACATATTATATTCCAGAATCTACTATTGGTAGTATCTAGAACTTTCCCCTGAAATTGTGACTCACGTCTGAACAACTCTTCTTTTCTTTTGTGCCCAGTTGTTTTTGTTGGTCTTTTCCCTTTGGCCCTCTCTGTAGCTGTAATTAGGAAATAATCAGCAACCAATTTTTTTGTTGGCACTTGGCTACACTTCCAACTGGTTGGTTCAAGACCATGCTCTCAGATTTCATAGCGTGTGGCAAAGAGTGCAGGCTTTGGGGGCAGGACATTTAGGGTCAAAGCTGGCCCCTGACATTTACCAGATGCACGGTCAGGTACTGGCAATTTACTGCTCAAAGCTGGTATTCTTCATTTCTAAAGTAAGGCTAATAAGAGTACCTATGGAAAAGAGGCGCCGGGGGATTAAACATTGTGCATATAAGCAGGGTCCCAGCACACAGGAAACACTGGGGAAACTTCTACCTGTGATTTTATTGATACCACCAGTTTTAAGAAAAATTTTTCCATAGGGCTCCTCTGCCCTCTGACCAGAAATGTTAATGTCTCCTAAAGAGTGACTGTAATCCGTGCACGTTTTTGGTTGCTTTACCTGCATCTCAAGCCAGGCGATCACTAGTGATTAGCAAAAATGTCTCCCTTTTTCGGAATCAAGGAGGTGATGCTATGCTTTGCTATATTAGCAGCGGTTTATATTGGTTTGTTTTTCTTCTTTCCTGTAGCTTGCAAAATTGGCTATTACAAAGCCCTCTCCACGGATGCCACCTGTGCCAAGTGCCCACCCCACAGCTATTCTGTCTGGGAAGGAGCCATATCCTGCACCTGTGATCGAGGCTTTTTCAGAGCCGACAGTGATGCTGCCTCAATGCCCTGCACCCGTAAGTTGTGTGATTGTCTCTCGTTTATACAATAGCAACAGCTTTCATTCCCACCTAGCGGGGCATTGCCAGGTCTTCTCCCAGGATCACTGTGCAGGGGGCAAATTACATCAAACAGGCCTCTTTTCTCAATCATAGCAGGGGAAATGATTATGAAAAGAAAGGATCTTTTTCACTGTTCTGTTGCCTTCAAAATGCACAGCTGCCAGCAGACGACTTTGCAGAGCAGAGATTGAGCATTCGGGGGACGTCTGACAGTGTAATTAGATCTGAGGTTGGAATTTATAAATGGCTTTATGGGCTCACTGAGGACTCAAGGAGAAGCTTGACAGTGGCAGGGAAGCGGGTATAGGTCAGGGCTCGAAGCATGGGATCCCCTGCGGACAAGAGGTTTCAGTTCTGTGTGATACTGATGTCATAGCTTGCGTTGTCATTGCTCTTTGTCCTTCTTTCCTCATAGTTTTGTATTCATAGCAGTTGGGCTTGGATCCTAACAAATGCTTGTTTAACGCTAGGCACTCAGTAAATGCTGGGCTAATGAATGGATGGGAATGGCACCTTGGTATGCTGGGGAGTAGAGAAATCTTTTCTCACACTTTTATAGAGACAGTGTTCCCAGGTGTGGGCCTTCCTTCTGTGTACACTCTGGGCTTCTCAGGCCCTGCAATGGCTGTGACCTTGACCAGAACAGGGAGTAGTGAGCCCAGGTATTCCACCCGTGTGTTTCCACTGCATGAGTCTGTCTGTGTGTGGAGGGACGCACCTAGGGGGCTGGCTTTGTTTCCAAGCCTGCCGTTTAGTAGCTGAGTGACTGATTGTTTAGCCTCTTAAGTCTCACTCTCTTTATCTGTGGAATGGAGTCAATGGTAAATAGTACCTCCCTCATGGTTGTTGCTACTGAACACCCTCATGTTGTTTACTTACTATGTAAAATACATAAAATGATGCTACTCCATATAATTTAGCTTGTACTGCCATTATGAATTATTTTTTTTTTTAACTACTATAAATTCCATCTTGGCTGCCTGGAGCCAGCGTCACTCAAATAAAAATATTTTCTCATGGGGGGTGGGGGGCAGTAAGGCCAGCTGTTCGGCCATTGTCCAGCCCAGGTACCACCTTTAAAAGGTAGGGGAACAATTTCAGGTCCATCCGAAATTTGTACTAAAACTGCCATACTCTCATGAGTTCTTTTATAACCAGAGACAATACAATAGCAACAACAACCATTTATAATTATGCCCAGGTAATATGGCAGGCACTTTTAATAAACCTTATCACAGGGCTGATATTATAAGATAGGGATTGTTTTCATTTCATAGAGGAGGTAACTTCCAGCTCAGAGATGTTAAGGAATATGCCCAAGACTCCACCCAGCCTAGCGGAAGGGCTGGACAACCAGAAGACTTCCATCACCCCCATTTACTGGGAGGCCCTCTTGCCAGCTACCTAACTTCCAGCTCTAACTTCCACAGGGAAGGAATACATGAAGGCCATTCTTAGGTGTAAGCATACATGGGCAAAGATGTCCTTGTTGTCTTCTTTTTCTGTTCCTTTCGTAGACTAAGTACTTTCTCTGGACGGCCATATACATTTGACATGCTCAAGTCCAAACCTTTTTTTCTTTTGCCAATCTAAATATTCTTATGTTCCATTGGATGATTAATTTAATAGTGAGTCTCTTCCTCTTTCCACATCCAATACCAGCAGTATTTCTCCTGATCCATTCTTTTGTAACTCCTACAATTCACTAACCCAAACATGCAGGATTATTCTAATGCTTACTGCATCTCTCCTAGCCGAGTTAAGAAGAAACACAGTGCTGATCTCAATGCCAATAACTTGTGGGTTTATTTACCCTCTCCAATCCCCAGTTTACGCATCTGTAAAATGGGGTTCTTACTATCTACCTGTGGGGTGGTTTTAAACATTAAATAAGAAAATATTTGTACTGATCTGGCACCTGATAGGGATCTAACAAATGTTGGTCCTCTTCTTTTATGGCAGCTGGTCACTTCCTCCATAGTAGATTGCCAATGCCTATCCATGCCTCTGTGATGATTTTCTCACTGACTGCTCAATTAAATGACCCAACAGCCTCACTGAAATCCAGAATTTCTGGGAGTAGGACTCAGCATCAGTATTTTTAGAAGTTGTCGCCATCATTCTATTATACCAGCGGTTCTCAACCTGTGGGTCACCAATCTGTGGGTCGCGATCCCTTTGGGGGTCGAATGACCCTTTCACAGGGGTTGCCTAAGACCATCGGAAAACACATATAAAATTACATATTGTTTTTGTGATTAATCACTATGCTTTAATTATGTTCAATTTGTAACAATGAAAATACATCCTGCATATTAGATATTCACATTATGATTCATAACAGTAGCAAAATTAGAGTTATGAAGTAGCAACGAAAATAATTTTATGGTTGGGGTCACCACAACATGAGGAACTGTATTAAAGGGTCGTGGCATTAGGAAGGTTGAGAACCACTATACTATACAGACAAAATTGAAACCACTTCTCTATAGAGTTGAATTTTTAAGTCCTTTTTAAAAAAATTTAAATTCAATGAACATTTACTGCATAAGACTCATAAGACCTCCTTTGAGATAGGGATTACCTGGGAGGTCACCATATGTTGCTAACAGGTATACTAGTAAGTTAAGCAGCAAAATCAGAATCTATTCTCTTCTTGATGAAAACAGTGGACCTGCACTGTCTAATCAATAAGCCCTGCATTACACATGGCTATTTAAATTTAGAGTTAATCACATTCAGCTTAAAATTCAATTTCTAATTTAGGTTTGCCACATTTCAAGAGCTCAGTAGACATATGTGGCCAGTGGCCACCATACTGGGCAGCATACCTGAGTCTCTCTCTGAGTTATTTCTGTCATCTCAGAAAGTTCTGTGGGACAGTCAGTGCTACAGCAGACATTTCAATAGAGAGGAGACAGTGGGAATTTCTCAGAGAACCTCTTGTTCAAATAACACACAGGATGAAGCCCTCTCCACTCCCCCCCACCCCCAGCCTTATCAGATTCTTTTGACAAGATCTGGGGATGGGAAGGAGCCTAAACATCAGGAATCCTTTCAAACAGATTCCAGCCACTAATGAGTCCTTACCAGTTGGTTAAGCCAGGTGACAAACCCAATTCCCTGGTGCTGACAGCCATGGCAATCAGGCACCTTCTTTGTTCATTCTGCTGCCTTTAACCCCCGCATTCTTATGCAGCCCTGCATTTACTGATCACTCACTGTGACGGCACACTAATGAAGAAATAAAATACACGAATTGAGACTCATTCTTCCAGCCACAGAGAGACTCTGCTCCACTGGCTCATAAAATCAGGTTTTTGTTCACTTGGAGCACGACTAGACCAGGTGAACACATGCGGCATTGGCTAATTTAGCAGGAAACGCCTAAGACGTTCTGCACACCATCTACATTGCTAGAGAACTTGAGAGAATTTAATGGCAAATAAACTTTAGCTTTGGGGAGATTTTCCACGGAGCCTCTGGCTAGGTTAACATTGGTGTCTGCCTGAGAGATAGACGTTTCAATGGAGGAATCATCTGAATATTTTCAAGAAGATAATCTGCACCTGTTAGAACAATACCTTTTAAATGTTCATGTGCATGGAAAGCACCTAGTGATCAGCAGAAGTCAGGCCTGACATTCTGCTTTTCTAACAAGTTCCAGACGCTGCTGATACTGCTGGTCTGTGGACCACTTCTCCGTAGCAAAGAGTTAGATCATCCCTGATGGATGGCAGGAGACAAGGGACCCTCTCTTCCATGCCTGTGAGTTTCGGGCTGCTCTTCCACTCAGTGGTGACTTTCTGAAGATATTTCCAGTGTTCTGAACATTCTTCCTTAATGGAATTCGAATACTTTATTTATCTCCCACATGAAGAAAATCCATCTGGTTTGGAGTTGCCTAATCCAATACACTCACTGTGGAGCTTCTTTTGTTTGTGTTTTCTTCCGGAGTCCCCACTAGGTTACTGCCAGGGAGGGTCAATGGGAATGGTCACCTGGGACATGTGGACCAGTCGAGAAAGGCGATGGGGCTTTTGGTGACATTGCTAGCAAGGCAGACACCTAGACCTTGATAGACACAAGGATGTCATTTAAGTTGATGAAGGGATTTTGACTTCATAAATCATTTTTTAGAAGAAATTTCAATGTGATTTTAATTCATGAAGTTAATGCCCTTTAACTCTGCAGATAACCAGCCCTTCCCCTTCAGATCTCGTTCACCTTCCCTTTTCTTTTCCCTGTCATCAGGAATGTTGTCTGGCGATTCCAGTGTTGGAGACGTCAGCTGCATGCCTATGCAGGACGACTGAGTGCCTTTGTCACTTAGTCACTTGTTCAGTGATTATAGTGAGAAAGGTCTTCCTCCGAGCCCCCCCGCCCCCCGCCCCCCCCTCCCCCCGCCAGGAGGCTGAACCAATATTACACGTAAAGTAACTTTCCAACCCTTTATCTTGTTTTAAAATGTACCTGGGAAAAATGCCTTGTAGAAGAAGTAAATTGGTTTTGTGTATCTAGAAAGAAATAGCTAATTTGTTATTTTGGCAACTTTACTTCTGAGCACCATTACCAGAGTGGTTTTGCGTATTTTTCAATTGGAAATCTGTTCTTGTGCTGCTGGGTACTCCTTATTTAACTTGTTTGATGAAACTTATTTGAGCCCTGTGATCGGGAGCACTCTGTAAGTAAGAGATTATTATTTTAGATTGCCAACTTAAAGGGCCTTCACAAATCTGTCTCCAAGTAAACTGCCTTGAATAATTCAGTCAGCTGTGCCAAACAAACAAAGAGTGGGTGATTGATACTTAGACGTAGCCTAAAATATTCCAAAATTGCAGCTTTTAGGACAATTTATACTGGAGTTGCTTAGAGCTAATGAGGGTAAATTTACCAAGATCTATGACGAAAGGTCTTGATTTGAAAAAGCTTTTTGCAGGTTTAGGTTATCAAGCAATTGAATAGCCTAGCTCTGAACAGCAAACATCACTTACTTTGTCTCTACATTTGCCTTTTTAAATTGAATTTAGTGTGCCAATGTATTTCCTTCACAAAGTGTATTGTTTTAAAATTACCATTTCAGTTCTATTACTCAAAGCCTTCATTTCTAATGCTTTCTGACAGTTATCAACATAATGAACCATAATGAAATGATGAGCAATCTTCAGTGCAAACCCAGTGTGGATCCCAGTGGTTCTGTGACTGTGTTGTTAAAATTTGAATGCAAATTAAAATAACATCGTCCTTACTTGTTCCCAAGGTCAGGAGAAGAGAGAGACTTTTTTTAAGTGCTTTAATTTTGGAAATCTCACAAGCATTTTCAAACAAGCCCTTGAAGGTATGATGTTCAGTTTAATTCTTTACCCCAAAGATTTCCATGCTTAACAGTCTGGCTAAGGGATTTTGGGAGGGATGTCTAGCATGTGGCTTTGATGTTTAAAACCATAGGATAAAAGGCAGTCTTCAGTTTCAAGTAAACTCCTTTTTTTTTTCTACCCAAGAACATATTTCTTTTTTGCTTTAAAGCTGCAAGTAACTAATAACGAGAAGGGGAAGGGCATTCTAGGAAACTGATTAATGAGAGTGCAGTTAGATCTAGTGAAAGACTGGTTCATAGAAGAGTGAGAGTATAGGCAGATTCCCAAAGTTTTGTTAGTGAAAGTGTTTCAGAGCATCTATCTATTTATCTCTAACTATTCCATATTGTATCATCCATGTAATCAATCATTGTTGTGAACATATTTTTATAAAAATTGTCTATAAGATTTTCAGGGAATTTATTATTTCATGTTGATCAAATTTGCAATATACTAGTGTAGTTTCATACTACATTTCATTTGTCATGAGTCTAAAACTTAAATTGAGACATCAGCTCTCCTATTGCTAGATTACATGACATGGTTCTGCTGCCTGTTAGCCAGTGCCCGTCCCCTGGACCTTACAAACCGACCAAAGCAACCAAAGATGTTTTGATGATTTGGATGCAGCCTTCGCTGACCCATTCCATTTCCAGGCTGCTCCTTTAGTGAGATATCAGTTGTTCAAGGTCCCATATCTGCTAGTGAGTGAGCCACACCCTTGTCTCTTCTTGCTGAATTACCTTTCAGCATTTTGAATACTATGAGAAAATACATCTAGAGAACCCAAGAACACAATTCTTATCCAATGACATTTTAGAATAGAGAGGAAAAGATCACTTGGTGTGATAAGTGAAAGGAACTAGATGGACCCAAGGCTGATGATCACTTGCCATTTGGTTATTTGCAAAATTTTGTAAAGCTTTAATACAGATCAGGTATCATCTCATTGAATTATTTGCTTTAAAGCAGTAGTATTGTAGTGTCATCTTTAACTCCCAACCTACTTCTCATGCTATAGGGGTTATTAGTACAATGTGGATTCAGCTGGAAAGTGCATAGGTATGAGGAACACTAATGTATGCCTAAGTGAAAGGCTTAAATAATCTGCCAATGCCACTTAGCCAGGTTTTTACATTTTTTTCCACCACCATGAATAATTAAGAATGGCTTATTATCCACTGAGCCCTGTCATTTCTGGATAACATTTTTTACACTATTCATAGAAGTCATAGAGCAGTTGTGCACAGCAGGCTTCTATGAAACAGGGTCAATTATACATTTTCTTGAGATCCCTGGGGTGAGAGCTAGCAACCTTCTTTGCTATCAGTGTTTTGATTTTCCTCTCATAGTTGATTCTCGTTCCACATGCTCTTTACAGCTCAGCAGAAGCTGAACAGGGAGACTCCTATTGCATAGATATCATTGCCCCCCATCCTCCTGTGACCATCCACCCAGGGAAAGACCTTTAACATAGATTCCCAATTACACTCCTCTGTAGAAGTTAGGAACCAGGTAGGGAGGACAACCCAGCTAAGACAACCACGCCATCAAGGAAATAATGGCAGCAGTTGCCAGCATCAAAGTTAGGGAAGCTAGGTAAATGTTACTTGGGGTGAATTGAGAAAGTTGGGAGCGTTCCAGCTTGTTCTACAAAGAATTCATAGTTATGATTTTTTTTTCCTTTCATTGTTTAAATCCTTGTGACAGTGGTTGTTTTAGCCCTGGAATCAGGGTTTCTGATCATAACTTTGTACTATTGGTTGTTAATTTTGGCAAATGGCTTAACTTATTTTACAGTTGCTATGGCTAGTAAATACTTTTCTGTCAGATTTGATTAGGGGCTAAAATAAAATAAAGGATGGCAAAGTGCTTCCCAAGAAATAAGAATTAGTTCACAGGCTAGTTAATTCTAAATCAAAATATTTATGATTTAAATATATATTACTTTTCTTCATCTTTCATATTGTAGCTTCCTCTGGGATAACTGGGAGTTTATAGGGTACTTCAGCCACAAACTAGTGACCTTAAAAAAACACACAAAAAAAACAAAATTACTTCACCAATTAACCTAGGAAAGAAAAGACACAAAGGTTCCTACAATGGAGAATGGGAAAGTAGATAAACTAGAAAAATACATGGTGGCAATTTTTCAGCAAGGATTTACCTCTTTAGGAAGCCAAGAGTATTTCATGGCAGCAGTCAATGATCGATGGGTCCAAATGGTTCTGTGTTTTAATAATAGGCAGTTTTGCTTTAGCACATTGTTAAAACACGAACTGCTGTGATAAAAGGTTATGCTCTGTTCATATATCTCCGATGAGGTGTCCCTGAACAGCAGTCTTAATGTAAACTAACCCACGGCAGCAGGGCTGAGAGAAAGCAATTAGTGGGGGCAACATATACAACTGTCAGGGGGGAATGCATGGGCTTTATTTCAGTAAAAAACATAAACACCCGTTTACTCTGCCTTATAACCTGTCACTCAGCTGGAGAGAGATTAACAAAGGCTTATATGAAGGGTTGGAGGGTTTTACAGTTAAGGCACTGAAGTATCATAGACAGCACAAAAGTTGTACATGATTAATGAAGCTTTATGAAATTGAACTTGAGACCCAAGGTGCCTCTTCCTCAGAAGATGTGTCTTGGTTGCCTTGGCATTTTAGTAGGGTGACAGTAGGGCTTAAGTAAATTGATCATTTAAGAATTACGTTTCTACCCATACTCTGGGGGGGATGTTTCTTTCCACATCCAGAATTAATTTTATGGCTCAGGCATTGAATTTTAAAATTAAAAATCAATTAAGTATTAAAAGTCACCAAGAGCTCTAGAAACCACTCTCTACGTGAACCCAGCTACGTTGGTTTCCTATCAACTGCCTGCTAGCCTTGGTTACAGACTTGGTTTTTTAAAACCTTTTTATTTGATCAGCTTTTGTGATATATGCAAGTGCTAGCGAGGTGCAGCATCCTTCTTTCATTTATTCGTCAGATATTTAATGAGCATCTACTATATGTTTGGCATCTTTGGAAGGACTAAATCAGACGAGAAAATATTTTCTGTTCTCATAGAGCTTCTGTTGTAATGGGAATATAAATAATGAACAAGGTAATTTAAAATTCTCACAGTAAGGAAAACACAAAAGATGACATGGTGTAGGGCCAAATAAAAGAGAGAATTTTACTTTGCATAGAGTAGTCAGGAATGAGGAGGGTGAGTTTTGAGTTGAAACCAGAGGGTTAAGGAGGCAGCTATTGAAAGAGCTAGGGGAGAGAATTCCCAGCAGAGCTACCAAATCTAAAGTACTTGAGTTGCATGTTTAAAGTTTTTCTAACAATGTGAGTTTTAAACTTGACTTATTCTTCCCTTGGTCCTGGAATCTGCTCATACTTAATTTCAGTTATTATAAGAAATAGGAATTAAGGTTTATATGTCCCTTTGTCCCAATCTACTTCTAAATGCAATTATCATTACAGATTTCTACTATTTGCTAAAGTTCTAGCTACTCCTTTAAGAATGAAAAAGTCCATATTTCCTGAGCTGTGAGTTTGGGGTGGAATACATAGGTTGCAGCTGTCCTGACCTAGACTTTCCATGGAATGGTTCACACCAAAGTCCTAGTTCACATCAGCGGCACTTAGGACTTTAGGTTCAGTGTTGGCTGGTTCTTTCTGAATTGGAGGCTCATACAGATTTCTTATGAATATGTAAACATTAGGTTGTCCTAAATGGGGCTCCTTTAAATCCTCTATAAGCCAGCACATGTGTTCTAGAAACTACTCAAAAATTATACTTCAGCCTAATACATGGGAGGAAAGAACTAAGATTTGTGGAATTACTGGAATTTTCTTTCATACTTGGAATGTTGCCCTTCTTACATGTCACGTTCACTTATTTTCTGTAGGTAGTGTGGGATTCATTTCTGAATGCTTGCTTTTCCCAGAGGAGAGCACATGATAGGTTAAGGAAGATCAAAATTCTTGTATGATTTGACATGATGTAACATGATATATGATAGCTCTTTGCTTCTGCTGTAGTTTGGCTATAGTTTTTTTCTGGACTTCATACTGTCAAACTGCTGTCAACTGAATGCAAGTTGACATCCCACTAGAAAATATAATTGCCCATTGTAGCACCTTCCACCAGTGCCTACTGTGTGATACAGCAAGTATTTCACACCACCAGCGAAGCGAATGGACTTTCATTAAATTTATTCACAGTGGCAAGAAATGCAGGGCCCATTTCTTTCAGAGCAATGAGAAACTCAAGAAATAGGCCACACTATTCTGCATATTTTATTGCTTCCTTAGTCAATGAAAGTAGGTGTGACTTGGCATTTAGAAGCCAGAGTTGTTATCTGGGCTATATAAATGTTAAAACCGATGTTCTTGCACTGAGCTCTTCTGATAGGTTCCAGGTATGCTTGAAGCCCCTAGAATTAGGTGCAAAATTATGGATTCCTGTGAGCATCTTGGGAAGAGGGTGCATTTCTCCCATCAAATTCTCTGGGGGCATTGGGGGCGGGGGGCAGGGGGAGTCGCAGGCAAAGTATGACCTGCAGGCAAAATTCAACTCTACCGTTTTGGCACATAGAATGTTCTTGGAATGCAGTCATGCTGTTTGTTTAGGTATTGTCAGTGGCTGCTTTTGAAGTACAGTGGCCCGGCTGAGTAGTTGCTACAGAGGCAGTGTGGCCCATAAAACCTGAAATATTGACTACCTGGCCCTCTACAGAGAAAGTTTGTTGGGCGCTGCTCTAAAGGATTCTCAAGTTCAGGGCTATTGCATTTCACTTTTGGTCCTGATAGTACAGCTATTATCTATGCCACTAAATTATATTTAAAGTGTGAAGGGCCCTTTAAACATGAGAGTTTAGAATAGTTTAACATGCTATCCCCATTCCTGAATGCAGGGAGAGAATCTTCAGCTTATATGTGAATTCTAAGAGGGTTCTACAAATAAAGTAAAAAATGAAAGGAAGGACATTTGTTGTCACTTAAATACACTTCAGTTATTGATTGATTTGTATTCTAAAATGTCTTAGTTTTGATGATAAAAATAAAATTAAAAGAATTGTAGCTCTATAAAGGCTAATAAGGAATATGCCAGCTGACTTCTTAAGATTCTAAAATTGACTTCAGAGATAAAGTTTTTCATAACTTCATGCCCAAATATAACATGACCTTAAGTCAGTGATGGCGAACCTTTTGAGCTCGGTGTGTCAGCGTTTTGAAAAACCCTAATTTTGGTGCCGTGTCACATATAGAAATTTTTTGATATTTGTAACCATAGTAAAACAAAGACTTATATTTTTGATATTTATTTTATATATTTAAATGCCATCTAACAAAGAAAAAGCAACCAAAAAAATGAGTTCGCGTGTCACCTCTGACACGGGTGTCATAGGTTCGCCATCACTGCCTTAAGTCAAGGTGGAGAAAGGAAAGTCATAATAACTAATCCCAAATTAATACAACTTTAATTGATGGAGTCTGCATTTTTAAAATTTTATTACTGATTTTTAGAGAAGGAGAAATACTGACCTATTCCTCCACCCATTCATGCATTCATTGGCTGTTTCCTCTGTGTGCCCTAACAGGGGATCAAACCCACAACCTTGTTGTATTGGACGGTGTTCCAAGCAGGCCAGGGGTAAAGCCCACATTTTAAATCCCCAGCCACATTGGTGGAGTGGTTGGTTAGGGAGTTCTAAAAACAAGAGAGGATGGAGTGTTTGCCCTTATATCCTCCCGGTGCTCACTTAATCCCCACTTAGCTTCCTTTAGTTTCTTTCTTTCTCCCAGCTTCCCTTCCTTCAACTACCCAGTGAATTATCAAAATGAATCTTTTTTGTTTCTTTTTCTTCTAGAGCAGGAGACAAATACTGGACTCTCAATATATATTTATTGAATAAATGAATGATCCCACAATCCCTCTCAAAAGAAGTAACCACTAATAATATATATATAGCCCTCCTTATTTTTTCCAAAGTGTTTTTAAATTATAGAAAAGAAGAAATTGAATTAAACTAGTTACATTGAGATACTCCTTTACAGGGCTTAATGCTCATGAATCTGTATGTAAAAAGCCGACTAATACTACTTTAGCTCAGGGAAAGCTGTATTAATTCACACATTTGAAAACACACTGGAGATAGTTAGGCATAGATGCATTTGAGGATTTTGTCAGTTTTCCCTGCAGTCATTCACTTATTCATCGACTCATCAAATATTTATTGAGCTTTCTCTGAACTACGGATCATGGTAGACACCAGGAAATGAAGACATCAGTTCATCTCTGGAGGAGCATAGAGACTGGTGATAAGTGTCGCATTAGCAAACCATGTTCCAAACAAAATAGGAAATAGAAATAAAGACCTGAACTGTGGAACAATACCATATGCAGATTGCTATTAGCCCTACACTCAGGCCAGTACTGGGTAGCTTTAGAAAGCATAAAACCCTACTGTTCACAATCATCCACAGCTGCCTGATGCTGGTGTCTGCTCAGTGGACATGATGTCAATATTAAGACTAGAAAATTAAAACAAATGCCACCTTTATTCCTCTCTGTGATACATCTTGTATTTGTAATTGGAAACTTATTTGCCAATGGATATATTTCTGATGAGAAAGTCAGTTACCTTTCAGAAATATAATTGTTCCTAAATATCCAGATACAATACTTACGTGAACAAAAGGGAAGATAATCTAAAAGTTAAGATTTTTTCTTTCTGGATCATTTGTATTTACTCAGAGAATTCATGTAACTTAGAAGGCCTGTTTCCTTTTCTTTTTAGCCAGCTCTACAGGTGATTGTTTTAAGGTGCTGCTAAGTATTGACTTTTGACTATATTTTTCTTATGTCTTGAGAGGAGAATTCTTTCTTTTCTGAAGAAGAGATGACCCCTCCTTTAAATAGAAACACACTTCATATGTTATTATCATTTAAATGCAAAAGGTAAAAAAAAAACGAAAGAAAGAAAAAACAATCCCACAAAAAATATAACCACCATTATGATTTTAATTTATAAGGCATTCTTTCTTTCCTGGTTCCTGTGCAGGCCAATGTTATAATCATATTGGGCAGACATTTCTACATCCCCTTCCTCCTGCCTCAATTCTGTGTTGTAGTCTAATTTCTAAGCTGCAACTATGCTCATCAAACCATCATTCCATATGGCAGCAAAACATAAACCGTGTTCAGTACCATTCACCAGACCATTCACGGAGACAACATTGAACTTGAATTGGCCTAATTTTCTTTCTTTCCTTGAGCATCTACGCAAATCTTCTTCCTAAAGGAAGAAGGTTGTTCTGGGCTGGCTACTACTGGTTTTCCTGCCAGCCCTCCAATTAGAAATCCTGAAGCATTTTTTTCCCCACGTGGCTGTGTTATATCTCTAAGGCCTGTGACCATTTAGTTTTCTGCTCTATTTCTTCTCTGTTTAGACACTGCCATGCCCCATCCTACATACTAATGACTGACTTTTTGCTTCTGTGGTGTTTGATTCATTGTGTCACATTTTCCCATGTGAAAGTGGACCAGGAACCTTGGCATGGATTTGAGAGTCACTCTCATTTAACCCTAGAACCTTGCAGCACAATGAGAACCAGTGGCTGACCTATTTTATAAACCAAGCTGTGGTCAGCTTCAGATGCAAACGAGTAAGGATTTCACCATGGTGGCAAGCTTCTACTGAACCTGAACAGGACTGATGATACACACTCCCTCTTCCTACCTTTACATTTCAAACTTTGGTTGAAACTGCTGATTTTGTTGTTCTTATACCTTAAATGGGGGCCATATGGTGGAGTGGAAATAACCCCAAAGTGGAGTTAGTACTTATGGATGTTAGATTCTGCCACTAATTAGATTGCACAAGCTTTCCATATTATCAGGTTCACTTCCTGGATCTCAATTTCCTCATCTTTAAAATGAAGCTGTTTGACCAAATGATCTTTACCATCCTATCTGGCTCTAGGAGTCTGTGATTTTAAAGAGCTCTATTCATTTATTCAGAAACCATTTATTTGACCTTGTTATTTTCCAAAGGACCCTTAATACAAATGAAAATGTAAACAAAAAGAACACTGGTATTTTATTTCTGGAAATTTCTTTGGGGTAATCTTACCTTTAACACAAATTTTGCAACATTGTTTTCCCTGTAAGGTTCACAGGTCAGGCAAGGGAGCAGAAGACATCATAATTAATCTCAAGGGGACATTGGGAAGGCACACTTACCTTGTTAAAATAAAGTCTTCAATTAAGCTGTACAAAGAGAAAAGGAGAGTAAATTGGCCTTATTCAGTATTATCACCAAAATTCTTTTGGTCTTCATCACCATTAGCTGAATAGTACTGAATATAACCCCTTGTATGTAGATTACATGCAACGCTCTCTCGGAGGCTACTTTGGAACAGTACGTTCTATTGTGGTCCATGAGATAACACTTCTCCTGACTTCACACAGGCCTCCAGGTAACTTTCCTCAAAGCAGTCATTACAGACAAAATAGAAGTAGAATAGGTACAGTGAGCAAGAAATCCCAAACTTTCATTAAAACCCACTTTTGGCTCTTTTCTTAGAGGATCACAACATGAAAGGAGAAGGAAAAGAGAGGGCTTTCCAACTCTCACATTGAATAAATATTTTTTATTAGAGTGTGGAGATGTCTTTTAAACATTTGGAACCAGCTGAGACCAGGAAAATTACCTCTCATGTCTCCCACACTTATTTTTCTTCTTGACTTCTTTTGTGTGGTAACTTCTTGGCCTGTAAAAACTAATCTACAGCAAGAGACTCATCATTGTTCTATAGTCTTATCTATTATTACTAGAGGCCTGATGCATGAAGATTTGTGCAAGAATGGGCCTTCCTTCCCCTGGCTGCTGGCACCGCCTTCACTCTGGCCAGAGCCTCCATTCTGCCTTCCCACGCTGCCCAGAGGCCTTGAGTGGCTGGGCGGTGCCTGTGTATGCAAATTAACCCACCATCTTTGTTGGATTGATTTGCATACTCACTCCTGATTGGTTGGTGAACATTAAAAAATATGGTCAATTTGCATCTTTCTCTTTTATTAGTGTAGATTGTTGTTAAACCACCACTATCTGTTGGGATCAGTTGTTCTATTCCACCACCACCATTCATATTTCAGAAACACTTGCATGTCCATTGGAATGAGTACAGGTCCCTCTCCCCTCCTCCCCACCCCACTATCTGAAAGTTGAGAGTTTCTGTGAAACCTTCCTTAAGCTGAAATGGCCCACCACCTTAAGGCACATCTTGCTAAGGGATGCACAGAGTAAATCAAGATAAAGCACAGATGCTGACAGACACAATTCAAAGCTAAGGCAGCTTGATGCTTTATTGCTGAGTTCCTGGGAAAGGAGGTTGGTGTGCAGTGTGCACGCTGCTTCTATAACAGCTTGCTGCAAAACAAATGCAAAACACAATTTTCACCATTTTTTTCATAAATGCAAAAATCATTTTTGGATTTCTTTCCATTGGTGTAAACAGATACTAATGTTTTCGTAAAAGCAAAGCCTAGGCAGCCTTGGTCAGTTCAAGGGCTGAACGTGTGGTTGGGTGCCTTTGTACAATATCTGCCTGAACCTGGGATGGTTCAGCAACAAGACCTTCCTTCAACATCTTTGTAACCAGGTTAAACCGGTTCCAACTAATTATCCAATAAACAAGTTAATCTTCCTCTATATTGATGACACACTCAACTTAGGAATCGCCATTTATCTTCAGAAGTGGTATATATCTTTTAATTTAGCAGAGTCCCACAATAGCTCTGGGAACTAGAATTGCATTTGCATACCCATTTTTCAGATGATAAGGTTGATACTGGATAAGTTGTGATATTTTCCTGCCACTTCAGAGGGGAAGCCTGGACTTGGAGCTCATTTGATGTAGAGTGGCCTTACATCTCAGAGTGGCAGGTATTGCCACATTTGTTTGCACATAAATGAAAATGACACTCACACTTACAGTTTTCTATTCTATTTTTATTTTAAAGGCTCTTTTTGCTAACTCGATTTCCTTTTTGCATTATTTGCCAAATGGGCCCATCTACCTCTTGAAGTTGCAGAGAACAATAGAAACTGAGAGATTCCAAAAGGATCCTTACAGTTCTTGGTGTGATGGTATGTTTTTTTCTCTTTCTCCAGGCCCACCATCTGCTCCCCTAAACTTGATTTCAAATGTCAATGAGACTTCAGTGAACTTGGAATGGAGCAGTCCTCAGAACACGGGTGGCCGCCAGGACATTTCCTACAATGTGGTGTGCAAGAAATGTGGAGCTGGTGATTCTAGCAAGTGCCGACCCTGTGGCAGTGGGGTCCACTACACCCCACAGCAGAATGGCCTGAAGACCACCAAAGTCTCCATCACTGACCTCCTGGCTCATACCAATTACACATTTGAAATCTGGGCGGTGAATGGAGTGTCCAAGTATAACCCTAGCCCGGATCAGTCAGTGTCTGTCACCGTGACAACCAACCAAGCAGGTAAGAAGTGGATCCACTTTATTAAATGATCTAAATGTGCACATTATAGAGAAGGGGCTTGTGTTGATACCCATGAATGATATTAGAGTTCCAAAATTAAAGTAGAACTACATGGACCTAATTATAAACTTGTGAACTGTGTTATAATACAAAAGACTCTTAGATGAACATTTATTCATTCAATAAATAAATTTTTGGACATTAACTGCACAACACACCCTGTACTAGGAGGAGGTGATTAAATGAAGACCAAGACAGTGATTGAAATCAGATAACAGTCTAGTGAGCTGGGTCACTCCATGCTAGACTGCTCTTTTAAGGGATTTGGGCTGGCCATTTTAATCACAAGGTCCATGGTTGGACATTAGAGCATTTACAGATTATTTAGGATTATAAAATTGATTTTTACTAATCTGTATTGGTACATTTATATTTGCTGTAGTATATTTATATTTTCTATTCATGCTGTGTTACTGCTGCATGAATTGCAGAACTATTGTAAAATCTTAAATATCAGGTTTTTAAAAATGCAAAGTAGAATCTAGAATTCTAGGCTCCAGTCCCTGACCTACTCATCCCCATTCCTCCCCTGAAGAAGTTTCCACGCATCCTCATACTAATTTTCCATTCTGGATTTTCGCCACATGTTTTCCATTGCCGGCTCCCTGTTACTTATTTCTGGAGAGTTAAAGGGAACAGGAAAAAAAAACACAAAACTATAGTTTATCCTTTTGTGAGGCTCTTAAGAACAACAAACTTTGCTGGCAAAGCATTATAAATTGCCCACAATCCTATCACCTCTTCCTGCACTTTTCTCTTAAATGCATGTTTCAGTAAGTGCACTCAATAGTTAGGTAAAATATGTCTGTACTAATTGATCTCTAGTGAGAAGTATTCCAGTGTCCCGATCCAAAGCCATTATTTTTCCACTTTCCCCTGAACTCTCTAGAATAAATAAAAAGTTAAGACTTGGGGGAGATTTTGAACTGGAGCTAGAAAGGCACATCTTCCCCAAAGGCAGCTTCGGCGACACAAAGGTGACTGGTCTTTTAAAATATGTGGTATGAACTGATCATCTGGTGATGCTTTTGTCTTTAATTTCTGCACTTCCAGGTTGTGAATGCTATTAGTGGTCATTGGTTTTGTTTTTCTATAAAGACTAGAATGATTTAGGAGGTTCTAATGGCATTACAAGCACTCTGTGTGTGATGTCCAGTCTTTGATTAGTGCTCTTTCTGGGAGAATGCCCTGGAAATGCTGCATGCTGATCCTGGGAAATGCATTGGTGTCACTGGTCTGTCTGAGTTAGAAGGAGCCAACGAGGTACAGAGTGATCTTTGCACACCCTGGAGAGTCTGACTTGTGAGCCAATCGATATCCTTATGTTCAGCCTGAAGCACCTTTCCAGCTTTCCTCAAAACACATCACCGCTTCGTGTTCTTCACTGAATTAGAACTAGGAATGGAGACTTTGAGGCCTTAGTGTACAGGTGAGGTCATTCTCTTTGGCAGAGAACAGCCTCTGGGAGATGTGCTGAGGACAGGCTTGGCTCCCACAGACTTTGTGGGGAGACGTCTATGACTCTCTGTACACCTAAGGATTCAAGCCAAAGGATTATGTCAACCCCCGCCAGGCCAGAAGGGGCAAGGAATGGGAAGAAGACAGGCTAAAGATCCTCCCCTTACAATGAGGGGAGAAAACAGTCAAAGTTGGACTAAAAATGTAGGTGTAATTCTTTTAGATCTAGGAGAAAGGTGGACAGGGAATTCCTCTGACACAGTGAGGTTGTTTTCTCCGCCATGGTGAGCAGTCCTGGCAGGAGGTTTGCTGAATAGGACAAAATTCCAGCTCCTTATTTTAATTTTCATGAAGGGTGATGCTGGGAAGCTGTTCAAAATTAAAAATAAATCTTTCAATAAGGAGACCTCCTATGTGGCCAGCCAGAAAGCTTTTGCTTAGCCGCGTTGTATATGTGCACAGCCCTGCCTCATTATCCTACCATAATTTGGAGCTCACTAATTCAAAATCATTGGGGTAGTTTATCTTTGATTACCAAACCCTTTCTTCATAGTAGGGCAAATTAATAATGTAGGCCAAAATTTGGGTAAATGTAGCAGCCACAAACGCTATCAAAGCTCTCCTAAGCATATTTGCACATACACAATTGTATTCTAATTGTAACCGTTTCTATTATTTCATTAAATTAAATTCCTAAGGAACCTTTATGGGCAATGATGTCTCACTCTATGAGGAATACACAGAATCAATGAATATTAGCATTTACAACCTGGAGGCCACAAAGTTTTATGGCTCTCATTTTTGCTCAGTTTTCACAGGGTTCTTTCTCTTATCAGTAACATATTTAAGAACAAACACAAAACCTAGAATTCCTGGTTTTATCATCACCACCTCTGAGACCACAGATGAACAGCTCCATGAAGGTGGAATGACTCATCCAAGCTAATGTCAGAGCCAGTGACACTTGAAACCAGGGAGAGCTCCCTTCTTTTTAAATTATTACATAATTAATGGCACTCATATATTCTGCTTGGCATTCTCCCCATTTGTGAGAGCAGACTGGACGAGGAGGTGTAGCCGTAACTGGGCTTTGATCCTTTAGTTGTAGAATGTGGTGTGAATGGGCTGGTCTTCTCACATGGCTATTTAAATCACTCTAATCATTCTAACCTACATTTTACTGTGGTGTCTTAGGGGCTATTGACACCTTTCCCTCCCCTCCTGAGTTCAAACCCAATTGACCCAGAAGACAAGACAAAGGGAACTCAGAATGTCAGCTTTGTTGCTGATTAACTGATGAAAGAATGTCAGCTTTATATCTGTGGTCAAAAGGGCTAGCTAGCTCTAGTAACACTTACCCAGTGTCACCCCCAGACACTCTAGCCCAGCTGGCCAATTGTAGGCTCCCTTCCATATAAAACTTGCACCCCTAAGTTTGCCCAAATGGTCACTCTGTGCAGTTAGGCAGGTTTGAGAGAGCAGAGTAGGTGGAGCTAAGACAGGGGTGGGCAAACTTTTTGACTGGAGGGCCACAATGGGTTCTTAAACTGGACTGGAGGGCCGGAACAAAAGCATGGATGGAGTGTTTGTGTGAACTAATATAAATTCAAAGTAAACATCATTACATAAAAGGGTACGGTGTTTTTTTTTTTTTTTTTTTTTAGTTTTATTCATTTTAAACGGGCCGGATCCGGCCACAGGCCGTAGTTTGCCCATGGCTGAGCTAAGACATAGTTTTTCTCCCAAATTCTCTTCATGAGATAAGTCATCCCCACTCCCACCTCTATTCCAGGACCAGTGAGGAAGAGGTGGGGAGAGGGTGGTGGGTGGGAGCTCCAACTGAAGTTGCCCCGTACAAAAACAAGGTAATGGATGTTCTCCTTAGAATGCTTTTCAACATTAACGACCAAGAGGGACAGAGGGAGATTCCCCTTGCAAACTCTTATTTCCCTTTCTTCACTTTCTGTCCTCTGGCAACTGCTCTGCCTTTTGTTTAGAAGGAGATGGCTCTGATGTTTATGAAAAATGGATAAGCAGACTGCTGGGTGATTTGTTTTCTAGATGGCTTTCCTTTGGTTTACTTTTACTTAAGTGGACCATCTCAGGCAAATAAATACAGCATGTGTCACTAGGAGAGAGAAATGCTGTATAAATAAAATAAGGTTTTCCTGGCCGAGCAACAAAACTGTGAATATTTTTACTAAAAATGCTGTCATGGCTGCCAGCAGATCTTAATATCAGTGAGCCTGGTTTTACTGTGCACCCCCAGGCCCCCTCATCTGCCTTCCAGCTATGGGGCTGGACCATTCTCTAGGTTGTGTTATTTTAAATCCTTATGGAAATGCTATGGCTGATAATCTATACTAATCCCAAATTGTACTCAAGGGCAGTGATTTTTGAGTTTTATTTTGCATGTGACACTGTTCCAGATATCTCACAGTGAAATACATCTGCTAATCTCTCTTCAGCACAGCTGTGGTGTCCTAGTGACAAACATCTTAAAAACTCTGAGTTTGAAAGAGTTCAGATAGTTGATGGATTATATAATTATTTGAATCTAGCTGATCTCTAAGATCTTTTCCAATCCTAAAATTCTGTGATTCCAAGGACATAGACATGAGCTATGAGCATGAAGAAGGGGGGCTTATTGCTCTCTGACATTCAGAAACTGGCTCTAAAGGCAATTCCAAGAGTGGGAAAAATTCCAAAAATGCTTCAGCAGAATTATCAGAATACATCTGAATCCTGCCTTTCCTTTATCCCTTTAAGCCCCACCTTGCCAGACAAAGTATTTACTTCGAAGGGCAAAACAGTAAGCTAGTTGTACACCCACTATAGCTATTCCAGGCCCCTCTCCAGACATTGGGCAATGTCTGGGGACGTTTTTGGTTGTCCCAATTGGGAGCAGGGCATGTGCTATTGCATCTAGTGGGTAAAGGCCAGGGATTCTGCTAAACATCTTAAAATGCACAGGACTGCCTCTACAATAAATAATTATTCAAAATTCCTGTAGTGGCAAGACTTAGAAACTCTGCTCTGGTGCCATGTTTGAAAAGCAGAACTTGTGACTTCATAGCAGTGCCCCCCTTATAAGAGTTCTATAGTCAACCTGTCTTAGCTTGTTCCCATTGCTCTGGGCTGGGGCCCTCATGTTCTCACATTATTCTCAGAGGATAGGTAGTTAGAGAAGGCTCTTTGGGGCCTCTTGTGGAGAATCCCAATTGCTTTGCCCTTGGATGAACTGGTGCTGCTTGTTAGACTGGCCTTGTTCTCTAGGAAGACAATTTTTAAAAACTACCAGGAAACGCCACACCAACAATCAAGTGGCAAAACACCTCCTGGTGACGCCGGCACCACACATAGTAGATGTTTGTTGGTTAACACATTTATTTACAGTAATAACAATCAGTGAACTCTGTCGAGGAGTGAGAAATTTAATGTAACCAAAATAATGAGTAAAGAAAAGAAAATAACTAAGTACAAGAGGCATACTGTCTTTTATTGCTCAACTGGTAAGTTCCCATTCTCTCCCTCTCTGCCACCTTTTAATTAGACCTATTATGTTATTTGAGTGAGATAATGGAGAACAGTGGGAATTCTCATCCCTACTGGGTATAATTGCTACCTGCCTTCCAGATAGTAACAGGAAAGCTTCAAGGAGATGGTGGGAGAAAAGGAAGCATCTTAGAGCAACCAGTTAGGTAATGTGCTCTAGGCTTGGTGGCCCTGGGTAAGGGGGAACTATTGCGTAATTATGCCTAAGGGTAGAAAGGAACATGAAAGATGCCAGGAAGTCCAGTTTGGCCTGATTTGAAAGGCATTGGAGCACAAAGTCAGACTGTAATGGTTCTGAGGGATAGTGCTTGTGTGGGCCTTAAGTGTGGTTTGAGATCACAACAAACAGAGACATCCTGGTGATCTTGAGAATGGAAATGGTATATTAAACCCAAATGAGCTGTGGCCAGGACCAAGGCTTTTCTGTAAGCTTGGAAAAGAAGGGGGGGGAGCTCTGTTGATATTTTTGAGGCACAAATCTCCAGTTTCTGTTAGTGCCCTAGAGTGGGGTTGGCAAACTAGGACTCAGAGGCCAAATCTTGATACTCCACCTGGTGTTGTGCAACTCACTAAGAATGGTTTGTCTATTTCCAACATGTTGAAAATAATCAAAGGAAGAGTAACATTTTGTGACATTTTGCAATTACATAAAATTCTAATTTCAGTATCCATAAAGTTTTATTGGAACAAAGCCCACTAATTTGTGTTGTCTAAGGCTGCTTTTACAGGACAACCGCAGACTTGAGTAACTTCAAGAGAGTGAGTGGCCTTCGCAGGGAACAGACAGGGTGGAGCTAAAGTGGGTTTACAGCTGATTGTACAGAAAATAATACAATGATCAATAATTAGTAATACAAGAATAAACACTGTGTTTTTCCTACTCACAACTATAAACCTACTTTTGCCACACCCTGTATTAACCATCCCTGATGGACAGTGAGAAAGGAGGTTGAAAAGACGGTGATGCCCTTGCTGGTG
Organism: Myotis yumanensis; assembly: GCF_028538775.1. NCBI lineage: Eukaryota > Metazoa > Chordata > Mammalia > Chiroptera > Vespertilionidae > Myotis > Myotis yumanensis. Next base: position 23,987,769 of record NW_027223759.1, on the reverse strand, counting down.
TGGCTCAGTTGGCTGGGTGTCATTCCCTGCACCATAAGGTTGCCTGTTTGATTCCCAATCAGGGCACATGCCCAGCATTGCAAGCTCTATCCTGGGTAGGGGTTATGCAGGAGGCAGCTGATCGATGTTCTTTCACTTGCATCAATGTTTCTCTCTCTCTCTCTCTCTCTCTCTCTCTCTCTCTCTCTCTCTTCTCTCTTTCTCTCCTCTTTTCTTCTCTCTAAAAATCAATAAAAAAATTTTTTTTAAAAGAAAAGATGGTGAAATGTTAGTATCATTTGTTGGAACCAGCTCAGCAAAGGGTATGGTAGACCATCATTTAGCTTAATCTCACAGTTGACACAGTTTTGATATTTGGTAAGACCCCTTCTATTTTAGAGGCTTTGAAGATAGGAACAAGATTTCACAAAAATAATTAGGTTTTCAATACGCCTTTGCTTTCTTGCACGGCACATCTTTTCCCAGTGACGCTTGGGTTAAGTGCACACTGGGGAGCATGCTTGAGTCGCCTCAGGAGGCAGTGTTGATTCTCTTGCAAACGTGCATTCTTAGCACTCACTGTTGTATGGTTCCTACATGTTGGCAGCAATTTTCTTTTTAAGTAATAATATGTGCTGCTCTTTCCCATGTCTCCTCACCAAGATGATTTCTGGTTTGCCTTTGATCTCAAGTGAATCATGTTATATTTTTCTTCTAAGAAATTTAAAGGCAAAACACATGATGAAACTAGTGAAATCTGTAAGTCAGAAATCTTTCCAAAGACATTTTAAAATCTTTCAAACAAATCATACAGCAATTGCTTTGAGGAGGTTTGTTGAAAAGTTGTTTGCACATCCTCAGAACAGCTGACTCTCCAACAACACAGGCTTCAACTGCATAGGTCCACTTATGAGGGTTTTTGTTTTTGTTTTTCAGTAAATACTGTAGAGATATTTTCTCTTATGATTTTCTTTTTTTTAAATATATTTTATTGATTTTTTACAGAGAGGAACAGAGAGGGATAGAGTTAGAAACATCAATGAGAGAGAAACATCGATCAGCTGCCTCCCGCACACTCCCCACTGGGTATGTGCCCACAACCAAGGTATATGCCCTTGACCGGAATCGAACCCGGGACCCCTGAGTCCGCAGGCCGATTCTCTATCCACTGAGCCAAACTGGTTAGGGCCTCTTATGATTTTCTTAATAACATTTTCTTTTTTCTAGCTTAATTTATTGTAAAAATATAGCATTTAATACGAATAACATACAAAATATATGTTAATCGACTATTTATGTTATTGATAAGACTTCCAATAAATAGTAGGCTCTTAGTTACTTATGGGAAGTCAAAAGTTACAACTGGATTTTTTATTGCAGGGGAGAGCTCAGTGCCCCTAAGCTTCCCCACATTGTTCAAGGGCCAACTGTGGTTAATATGTCATTGTTGGGACAAGTCTCTAAAGTAGAAGCTGGTTTGAAAGTCCTTTCTGTGCCTGAATAAACACACAATGGCTTCAGAGAAGCCAGCCTGTGGATGTTCCCATCGAAAACTCTGATCCAGTCAAGGGCTCCTCATGTTGTTCACCATGCCTAGGAAATGTACATTTTAAAAACATGTTCAATTTTTTAAAGGGAGTAGTTTCTTGATTCTAACTTTATACATAAACCAATTTTATGTTCATGGAATATTGTTACTACCCCCTCATTGTTATGCAGACTCACTCATTATGATAATAATTAAGAATACTATAGACCTGTTCATATACAATGATACAGGCTTCTGGTGTGTGGCACCAGGATTCGTGAATTTGTATTCAGGGTGGGTACTACACATCCTGGTAAGGAGAAATAAATCAAAGCCTTCCAAAAGAACCTTCTAAATTATCCAGCTTCAAGGTTGACTGAGCAGCATAGACAAATGTCTATAGAACCTAGTGGTAATTATTGCATATGAATAAAAAATGGGTTGCATTTCTTTTTAAGATGAGAATATTTCACTGTAGAAAAATGAAAGTTGTATTTATACACCCAGGACTGAGAACTCTATTTTTCCTGACTCCTTCCCCTTCCCTCCTACAGAAACAGGCACATAGGTTCATTTGTGAGAAGGAAAATTCATTCAGCAGCATTCACTCTAAACACTTGACAGTCTTATTTTGATTTGCGTTTTATTTCTGAGTTGTGCTTGTTACTTCGAATGCTACTGCCAACTTTTACACCCTCTGGGGAAGCCATCAAGGGATTTGAAAAAAGCAGTGCCCAACTGAGATGAGAAATGAACAGGGCAGGGCAAGCAAAGATTTTAGATGGGCTTCTGAATTGTCTAGATGTCACTCCAACTGGCTAAATTAATTACTGTCTCCTCAGAGGAGTCAGAGGAGACTCTGGACTCCAGTTCACAATGGAGCATCAATAAAAAGATCCAGAGAAACTTTATCAAAGCTTCCATTAACCCCCTACTGATGTCTTTAAAGAGTTTTTTCCTTGAAACACCAGGAAAACCAAGAGCCATGCTGCAGGACTAATCCTGCATTGAGAGATCTGAAATCTACAGGAACTAATTAAGATTCTTGTCCATGTCATCCCGATATACAGAGCTTTCGCTGAATTTCAGCATTCATGAGCTGTTTTCATGTGGGTTGCCCAATACGGGAGCATCCCACATACTGTATTTAGGTGAAGACTTGTGTGTTCTTTTTTTTTTTTTTTTTTTTGGTTTTGTTTTTTAGGTTTTACATTTTAAACTGTCAAGATAAGTAAGGTTTAGCTCTATCCATCAGCATTTAAAATATCTCTTTTTAAATGGCTTTCCCCAGTATCTACCTTTTGCCACGAAACACACACACACACACACACACACACACAGACACACACACACACACACACACCTTTTTCATTACTGTCTTTGCCAGAAGAATGAAAAAGATTTCATAGGCTGTCTCAAAACTGAAGTAACAGAAAAAAGAGAGACGATGGCAGACATCAGTGTGGTCTCATGCCTAGTGAACACTGTGGCTTTCATTGGGAAATCTCACTAATGATTTGGTCCCACGCATGAAGGTCAGTGCCCAGAGTGCTGGACAGTCAGCAAAATGTCTGCCAATCATGGAAGAACCACATCTTGTACTCAATTCCTTCTTTCTCTATTCTGATAAACGGGTCAGTCGGCCCTAATGAACTTTACTGTGGCATTCCTGAAGGATCTTTTGTTGTTGTTATAACAAAGCACAAGGACTCCGTTCTAAAACACAATCTATTTAAATTATCTTATGGGTGAAGTGGCAGTGATTTGAAATATTTGTTCTATTTTGCTCTCACTCTTGGAAGGAGAGGGGGACAGAAGAAGAGGAAGGGTGGACTGCTCCCTTTTGCCTGGTGTCTTCCAAATGACCATCTATGTACGTGCATTTCTCAGGCAGTCTGGTCCTCACTGTCAAAAAGGTTGTGGATAGATTATTAAAAACATCTTATCTAGGAAACTTTTGTCAGTGACTAGTGCATACAAAGAAGACTTACATATGTCACTGTAGCTTCTCAGTGGGTGCTAAATAGGGATCTGCCACCAACAGGCTCATTGTGCATAACAAGCTTGGACAAGGTCCATCCATTAGAACAAACACTGAAAGGGGCAAGATCACAATGACTCCCTGGAGAGTTGGTATTGTCTAGATAACATACTGCAAGCTGTAAATCTGCCTCCTGAATCAACCCTATTTTTTTTTTAGCATAATAAGTGTTTATTTTGAGCATAGTAAGTGTGAAGGTAGATGAGCACAGAGCTTCCTCCACGTTCCTTTATCAAAGTCAGGGTCACAACATACAAACACACTGATTTTGAATATGCAACAGACTGAGAGCTTAATTAAGTGTTCCTTCCACTCTCTAAGATAATCAGGGACTTTTTAAAATCTGATATTTGCAGAAAACCCTGAGAGTTGCTGGTGGAGCCCCTCCTTGTGTGGGATTCCCCTGAATCTGGTCCTGGTCCTCCAGGAGAGTGTGATTTTAGGAAACTTCTAGGAGGATGCTTTTGGAAGCTTGGGGATTCTTGGAGCTAACATCATTTTATTTCTCCCCATTTAAAATAGGAGCAGAATTGTGATTACAGCATGTAATTGGGATTCTTGTTTCTTTGTTTGACATTGAAAGCAAGGAATCGAATAGAGCCAAATATCTCCCTTGTGAAAAGTGAGAGTATCTTTTTCTAACCAGGAACAGTGGCCATAGAATTTAAAAACCACACATTGGGTCTGTTTCTATTTTGCTTGTTAGATAGAGAGCGAGCAGACAACTCTGGTGGGGGTGAGGGGGGATTGGCAGGTGGAGGGATTGAGCAAAAAAGAAATAAAAAAAAGAAAGAATTCATGGACCCCCGAACAGTGTGGCGATTGCAGGGGTGGGCGTGGATGGAGGTGGATAGGATATAGGGGGGAATAAATGGTGATGGAAAAAAAAATAAAATAAACACACATTATTTTCACAGACCTTATTACAGACACCAATGCTGAGTAGTCAGCTAATTCACATGTGGCTTTAAGAGGCTGATAATATAGTTAAGGAATCTTTATGTAACAAAAAGTATATTGTTTAGGAAAAATGGTAGATGCGAAGACCTTTAAATCTCATTGTTAACTTCAAGGGTATGACTTTAATTGTACATATTCTTTGGGTGGTGGCTTTTTCTCCTTCTCCCCACCTCTTTTTGTTTCAGAACACACACTGAATCCTCCCATAAAACTGCCCACTGTGTGCTGAAGCCCTGCTCCAATGTCCTTCTTGGAGATCATACTAGGGGGCTATTTCTAAGTGAAATGTTGTTCTAATGAAGTCCTTCCAGTATTTACAGATTGACTCCTGGGTGGAGCCAATAATACTGAATTTCACACTTCAACAAGTTGTGTTAAAGAAAGGTCCCAGTGAGATGCTGTGAACCTTCTAGTTAAAAAAAAATTTCTTTTCAAGTCCTAAAAAGTTACCACTTTCCTAATACATTCTTTGTTATTCTTCAGGACTATGAAAGTCATCTTGAATTCTCAAGCACAAATCCAGTTGAAGACATCTATTGGCCTTAATACTATTTTAAAATTTAATAGCTCTGGTGTTTCAGCCTTGGTCTCATAATGCCTGTAGGAGTTTAAACTATCTGGCACATACAATTCATGTATCTGGCTGATACCCCCAATTTTTTTTTAAATTAATCCTATGGTTGCAGATTCCCAAGCTTAAAATTCCTTCTCATAAATTATGCTCCTTCTCTTAACCTCTGTCATAGCTTTAAGAGAATTGGCAAAAAGATAGAGTTTCAAATAGGAGGCTCGCAAGAGTATCATTTCATGGCCACGTTTTTGAGAGCATAGCATGTGGTGACCATTTGTATATGAAGCATTTTCAAAATGTGCTGGTTGTAATTTAACCCAAAGGTCTCTGAATCTCTTCTCTCTACTTACCAGTCACTTCTTTGTGCTTGTCTACATAGCAAGCAAGAAACTGGACAGGAAATAATTGGCTACAAATAAAATGAAGGCTTCCTTAGGTAGTACTAAAAACCAGCTTCTCAGCATTCTATGGTTCCTGGATATTTTCCCCTAAATATTTTGATACCTTGTGTTCAAAACTTTCGCAGACTTCTATGCAGTGAAACCAAAAAGTGAAACCAAATGGATTAAAATGGAGAGTCTTAATGCTTCCCCACAATGGCCTCCTCTCTCTCTCTCTCTCTCTCTCTCTCTCTCTCTCTCTCATCTCTATCTCTATCTCTTTATCTCTCTCACTTGCAACATTCTATTTAACATCCATGGTCATCACTTCTCAGCATTTAGCCTTTGTTCTTTAAGTCAAACAACATTTGAACTGGGAAAAATTCTGAGTTGTATAGAACACACAGATTTGCAACTAAAATTATATTGGAATGCTCCCTCTGCCTATCTCACCCTGTGGGTGATCATCTGTAGCCTATAATTTTATGCCCTTTATGCTTTGTCAGGCATTTTTTTATTTCTATCCCCCCCTCTATTCTCTCTATGCATTTCAAAATGAAATAAGAAAAAAACAAAGATGAATTACTAAAACGTAGTTTCAGAGATAAAAATATTAACAGCTGGTGAAAAGGCTTACAAGTTAAGGAGCTTATATGATCAATTTATGTATACCACAACTTTTTTTGAGCCACTGATGTGGTTCTTTTAAACAACCATTAGGAAAAGTAGGTATCCTGTTCCAACTGTATATGTGATGGGAAATTGGATGGCTTAGGAGATGACTAATGGGACTCTGGACCTTTCTGTCTTTAGGTCACCTCCTTGAATCTGGACTCCATCATAAGTGGTCCAAGGCCCGACCATCTGGCAGCCACTGAGTGGCTATGGTAATGGACTTGGTCTTGGTCCAGGTCTTAGTCGACAGGTGTTCACATCATAAGTGACACTAATTGACTTCCTAGTCTTTCAACTTGGAAAACGATGGTGGACCATCACTGTGACGGGGATGGAAGGAGTTATTCATGTTATACTCAGACTCCATTGAAAGCCTAGGAACTCACCACCTTGAGCTAGCACCAACCTGGCACCTTGCAAATATTGTACTTGTCTCTCATGGGTTCCATTAGCCTCATAAGTAAAATAAAAAAAATTAAAATCTAATTTCAAAAGATTTTCAATAACTTAGAATGGCTAATGCTGCTTTCCTGAGGTTACATAAGCATCGTAGATTGAGGCTTTTCTTTTCATTTTGTGTTATAGTGATTAGATGCCTTCTATGAAAACTATATATAAGGGGGGAAAAAGAAAATTGGATTCTGGGCTTCTATGATAATATCAGTCAGGCTATCTGCTTTTATTTTTAAAATTTTTTTTCTTTGTTTGCTTTGGGGTTGATTACCAGGTCATAGCTATGAATAAGTTATGAGTGATGTGCTCTTTGATGAAGAATTTAATAAGGCTATTTTCAATGCCCTTGTAAGATGGCCACCAATGTGAAAAACTAACTTTGAGACTCTTTTATTAACATGAATTTCAAAGCATGGAATTCAAGAAACTTTGGTTGTTCCAGTTCTGTGAATCCAGAGTAAGTTACCATTTATTCACTCTCACTTGGGGACATGATTTGAGGGTAACTTGCTGAACTTGAAGGAGATTTTTGGTAGTGTACTAGTATTAGTAATATTTTGCCCCCTCAAGTTTCCTAGGATTATTTAATGACATTTTATAAAACGACACAAATGATCCGGGTGTCCCTGTAGCAAGTGGCAAAACCACACTTGAATTAGTTATCACAGTTAAAAAGTAAAGATGACAACAGCCACGTAGGATCTATTTATTGAAGCAGACAGGCTCTTTTAGTGGCATGATCAATGTCTTACCTCTTTCTGAAAGGCTTTTTAGGGGTAGGAAATTGTAATGAACAAGGTTTTTTATTGGTCCATTTCTGGAGCAGGCTTTTAAGCATTTCTGCCTGTAAATGAAGCAACCTGAGTGTGGAAAGTAAAAGGCAAGAGCAGAGATTTACTGGGTGCATCTATCATCCTGGCTTTTAGTGTATGTGATTAATACATCTTTAATTGGGGGCTGATCTAGACGCTTTGGGTGTCAGAAAGCTAAATGTTACAGCATTGTCTCACGGTTCCTCACGCAGCAGGACGATTAGCAGCTGTCTGAGTAACAAAGAGAACCTGAGGCCCACAGCACAGCCTTTATTTTCCAGATTTGGAATGCCTAAAGCTCTCCAGTGGAGTCGACAGCTAGAGGAACAGAAGCCTTAATTCACAGCCGCAAATCCTTTTCTCCTCTCTGTGCTATATTTCTGCTAAAGAGAACCTTTCCTTTACACCAACCTTATTCTAGATTATTTTGGAGGGCATTGTTGATCATGGAGGGGCTCACTTTGCCTAGACATCTTCATCCTGTCTAACCAAGACACCTACCAAATAATTTCAATTAAGAATCTATACTAGATAGATTTCAACATACGGAGGCGTATTGAGACAATTCCTCTTCCTATGTTTATTTCATTTTTCTGTTGTTGCTGGCTTTGCTCCATCCATTTTCTTATCTTGAAGCACTTGTCTTTCTCAGGCTAATTCTTATAAATTGCCTTCCAGAGGAAAGACTTGTTTTCCTGTTTGCTTGGAACCGGCATTCTTATTTAACAGGAAATACACACTGGGTCCTGCCATGTTTCTGTTGGCAAGTGCTGGGCTCTCCTTGTCAGAATCTGCCAACAAATTTCTTAGCAAGCAAATAGAAAGTAAAACAAGCAGCTCTCAGACAAAACAGAAGACACACTTGAACTGCAGCAGAGACACTTGGGTGCTTCTTAAGTCATTCCCAATTCATTCTGGGGGACGTGGGTCTTAGTTTTGAGATGGACTGTCACTCACTTGTAATTCTACAAGTAATGGTATGCCTGTACATGTAGTAATGCTAATTCAAGATAGTAGCTATTTTAAAAAGTAAAACAGTCCTTTAAGTAAAGAATTTTCTTCACTACAGAGAGCAAGGGTTACTGTATGACTTGGGTATCAAGCCTAGTGATTAAATAGTCGCCCCCCAACCCAAGCCTTAATTTACAAAAAGTTAGATCATTCATGATATCTTTAGATCTATACCTATGGTGTTAACTAAAGATTTTGTCTTTATGGTGTCTTTCTAAAATAACTTGAATACTTCACCTTCAGTATTCTTAGTTAATATTTGTATTTGTTTTTAATAGTTTTAGTGTGAAATACATACACATAGGAAAAATCAGGTTCATGTGTACAGTTAATAAATTATTGCAAGGCAAACTTCGGGCCAAAGAATATAACATTGCTTACCTTTCATTGCTTTCTACTTCTTCTCTAACTCCAAATACTATTATTTTATTTTGTAATTGATTTTTTTTTAGTTTTAAATGATTCCCTTTTTAGCTCTTTAGGTAGTTCTGATATGATCAGTGATCATGTCTAATTTACCTCTAGGTTTCCAGCAACTAAGAATATACATAGATACCCAACACATTGCAGACTCAGATTGCTCTGTTACTGATGCTGCTGTTGATGCTGTGGGAGAACAAGCCATTTAACATTCAAGTCTCTAACTTCTTACCAGTGATAGGAGAGACTAGAGGCTTTTTTATAGATTAGTGCTTGAAAAGTGGGCTCTAGGACCTGACTTTTGAATTCACCACTTATAAGCTGTAACTTGGGACAAACTATGCAAACTGTGTATACTTTATTTTCCTAATCTATAAAATGGAAATAATAATAGTATCTATCTGCCTCATAGTTTTGTGTGTGTGTTTTTTGTGTGAGGATTATATAAACTAATCCATGCAAGGTATTTACCACAATAGTTATTCAGTAAGTGCTAATTCAGTATGTGTGTTATCATAGACATGTAATATATGGAAAGAGGATCACATGCTTTTAAGTCAAGTAGACTAGATTTTAAAACTGAAATTCTATAGCTTTGGTTAAATTATTTAATTTCTTTGTGCTCTGTGAATTTCCAGGTATGAAATCAAACATGATAATTATAACTTCTTCAGAGAGTTTCAAGGATTAAATAATTTTAAGGATGTGAAAGTGCCTTGCAGAGGAAGCCAACAGCATTTTTTTGCTCGTTCTCTGTTTAGCTCTGATTCACATAGCCCAAATTTTTAACTGTGCAAGCTGTTACTGTGCAATGAAGACTAAGTGAACTCTCTTCTGAAAAGAAAACTCAACCAAGCCATTTTGAGAACCCCACAGTCTGTTCCCCTTTAACATTAAAACAAGCTCGGCTCAATATTTCAGCCCAGTGTTGTGTGATTCTGTTACAGTCCTTCATGTTAGCAGACCTGTGGCTATGATTGTGTCCCTGCAAAGCTGCACAGTTGGCTCCTGCCTTGCTAACCTCAGGGGCAGCACTCACCAGTGTGTCACAGATGTGTGGATATATGCTCACCGTGAATGCCCAGGAGCTGGCGTTTCTAAGAGGGAACCTGAAGGCCATTCAGGCAGCTTTAAACTGAAGCTCAAGCTTCTGTAGGCCACAATACTACCATGTTTTAGTTATTTATTATATGAAAATGTCACTATAGGAACATACTTATTTTTTGCTGACTGGGCTTCACTTTATTTTAATGGGTCCTTGTTGTAACCCCAATGTCAGTTAGTAGGTTAATGCAATAGGAAAGTATTTCTTGATCAACTTGTATGCAGTTAGTGGTGCTGAGAGGAGGGTCAGTGAGGGGCTTCCAAGATGGAACTGGGCAGCAGCTGGCAGATTGTGGGCTAAAGAGAATGGAGAGTCCCAAGGGAGCTATGTTTATGCATCAGGACTAGAAGAAATTAATCTCTTCAACCCACATTCCATGGCCCAGAACTCATTCACATAAACTGCCCTGCATGCTAAGGGGTCTGAAAAATGTAGTCCTTGCCTGAGGAGCTCCATCCCAGGTAACAGTCTTTATGGGAATGGAACTCACATCTTTGGACAGTTAGTTACATAGGCCAGCCCCAACACCTTCAACTTCCTGATGCAAACACTTAACCTAATGGCTACGAAGAACATTATTTGAAACTAGAGGCCTGGTGCATGAAATCTGTGCCCGGGAGGGGGGTGGGTCCCTCAGCCCAGCTTGTGCCCTCTCACAGTTAGGGACACCTTGGGGGATGTAGTAGTGCACCGAGTGGCAGGTGGGCAAGGAGGAGCCTGAATTGGGGCTGGGCACCATGCCAGTAGTGCTTATCCTGGCCCACTGTACCTGCTGCCACAGAGTTGGGAGAGGCTCCCATTGTGGCAGCTGTGCTCGCCAGCTGTGAACCCAGCTTCTGGCTGAGCAGAGCTCCGTCTGTGGGAGCATACTGACCACCAGGGGGCAGCTCCTGCATTGAACATCTGTCCCCTGGTGGTTAATGCGCATCATAGAGACTGGTTGTTCCAGTCATTCCGCCATAACGGTCGCTTAGGCTTTTATTATATAGATGTGGTTAATAGTTCCCTATAAAGGATTTATCTAAAACTGCCACCCATTTCTCAGGAAAAATAATTAAAGTAAGAGTGTAATTTAAATGATTTGTAGTCTTACTCTTGAATCACTTAATTAAAGCATCCTTAGTGTTCCAAAATCAGATTCCAAATGTCATTGGGAACATGGGTCTGTTGTATCCTTCAGTAAGTGTTACTGTGGCCTGCTTTTATTATAGTATTTGTTTAAAATAGACTGTATGTGTTGACCTTGGATATCATTGTGTGGGGAAAAAAGCACCCATACACCTTTAGTATAAGCTTAATTAATATTAATATTTCTGTATTGAAATATACATGAACTTCATTTAATTCAGAGCCTTCTAAAAATTTCAACTGAGAATTTGGTTCTAGGTCTTTTGTTGAAGGAAAATAATTCCATATCAATTTTGGAACAATCAAGTTTTTCTATACCTGCTGTTGATTGCTTGGTGGGTTTTAAAACCAGTTTCAGTTCTTGACTATGAGGAAACGTGCTTAGGTGTTTATTAACAATACATCAGTTAGAAACGGTGGGTGCAAAGCTGAGATTTTATAACATCAGTGACATATACAAAGGGGGTGGATGGGGATTGAGTCATTTAATGCTTTTTATCTAAAAAATAGCAGAGGGCTATTGAACGTAGTGCAAAGGAGATTGTGTGTATAGGAAAGCCCTCTGTACACTATGGAGTACCACAAAATACTGCAGTGAAAACAATTGACTCCTTGCTCTTTGGCACCATAGGTAGTGTAAAGCCCAGAGAAATCCTTCCCTCCCTTTGGTGGGATATGGAAGAAAGCAATTAATATTAGCACCCAGAGTTCTTAGCATCTCTGTGACGGCAAAACCCTTCATCACAAGGATATCATTAGTGCTCTGAAGCATTTAATTTGGATGCTTGACAGAATTTTAAAATGCACAAACCTTTGATAAAGAACAAATCCGAGCTGTGGCGTTGAAATGAGAAAGAAAGGGGGAACAAAAACCACCTTAAGCTCCGAGTAATTAAATTTAAATATGCTATTTGCATTAAGCAGGGAGAAGTATAAACTGTGGGCTTATCAGTGGAAGACCCCTCCAATAACCATCATCTCTTTAAATTCAGGTCCCAGGGAGGGGAAGCTAGCCTGCTGTGGTTAAGAAGTCATTTTCCCTCCAAACCTTGGCCATTGTGAACTGCTGACATCCATGCTTTAGGTTTCTTGACTTCTATAAAGGGCTTTTTTCACCCTTCCTTGCCCACCGGCCAGAGACCTTTCTTCGCCTCTGTCCGCTTCCTTCCTTATTCCCTCCACCCACCTAATTTGGGCCAGTAGTGAAATGCAGTCTGTTTCAGCTAATTCACCCCTCCCCAGATGCCCCAAACTGTTGTGAATTCACTGCTTGTGATGCTGGACCCCCCCCCCCCCCCCAAAATGGTTTTATAGCCCACAAGTGGAGGTTTGAAGTGAATCCGCCCTCCCTTTCTTTTCTCCGTATCTCTTTTCCTCTTCTCCATTCCACTTGGGTGTCACAGGGACCAAACTGCTGCAGTAAAATGACTTGTAGGTGTTTAATGGCAAGTCATTGAGGAAGTGAATAAAAGAAAATTACAGCATTCACACCAGTGGGGAGCAAGGAGAACTGCTGAGCTTTTTAACCAAAGAAAGTTAAATTTACCATTTTCTTAAAAGGAGCCACCTCTGTTTGACATCAAAGCATATCCTGTAATTCTTCCTTGGGAAACGGACCACTGTTAGAAAGTCATGATCCAGCCCCTAATCTGTGCTGTTTCTGTTTATCGAAAACACACACAGAGATAAAACCCACATGTGCCTTCTGGGTGCATTGTGGTCTGCTCTTAAACCAAACGGAACCACAGGCACATGGCAAATGGGGATTCCATTTGGAAAACCTCCTCTGTTTCTCAGGGATATGTCAAATTTTGAATATGGAATAGTTTGGGGGAAGGGGAGTTTATCTTGGCTTTCTAATAGAAAGCTCAGATCATTTGACCTCCAAGCTTTTGTGAATTGTTTCTTTTACCCTCTTAGGTTTTGCTCCATCTTTAAAAATTATATTTTAATAAAACTTCATAAGTGTTTTGGAAAAAAATGGTATTTTACTTGTTTCCAATAGGTGTGTGGAGACAGTCTGTTTCCCATGCTTCATCTTGCTGCCCTTCCCCTGACTGCAGAGGGCTCTTTACTCTATTACCCTGACATTTCAACAATAATGTCCTTTGGGTGTAATAGCTAATGTCTTCTCCTGGCAGTGATTGACTGAGCCTACATTAGTGCATCTTTGGAGAAACTTTGGTGTCACAGAATTCTCAAACAAGGGATGCTTGTGGCTCTTTCTGGATTTAGGATTATGATTTGCGGGTGGGGGAATCCCAACACCACTGCACCTTCCCAGTTAGGAAGTCAAGAGGACTATTTGCATGTGCCCTCCAGATACAGAGAAGACATATTGAGTGGGTATCAACACCGCACTCAACCAAAAAGAGCGGTGCCTCAAAATGCTGCCTGTAACAGGTGCAGTGAAGCGAATTTTAATGTAAACTTACATTTGAATGACATTTTACAGGCTGTGTGTTCAAAAAAAAGTTCAGAAACATCGCAGGTCCCATAGAAAACAGACTCCAGTTATAATCAGAATTGTCATTCACTTCTCTCCTGATTGTCAATCTCTTAGTTAACCTAAATAGCAAAACCAAATTCACCAAAGGTCATCTGAAACAGGTTGCAGATAAAAAGTTGTTTTAGGGATGACTTACTTCTGGTACTTTAGACTTAGAACACCTTTTTTTCCTGTCCACAAAGAGTATTTTAGATTTTAAGCTTTAGTTCACTTTTATGCACTTGACAAATTTATTGAGCACCTACTATGTGCCAGACATGATCTTAGATAGTGGGAATGTAGGGATGAACAAGGGCAAGCCCTCTCCGTATGGAAGGTACATTTGAACAGCTCGCATGCTTGTATCTGGAAGGGAAGGGGTTTTATAAATGGAAGAACCGAGGCAAGGAAATTTGGTGACTTGCCCAAGATGGCAACTAGTAACTATCAAACCTGGAATTTTACCCCAAATCATTTAAACATTGATCTCTTGTTCCAAACAAATGACTAAAGAATACTTTAAGTATATGGGTCAGATATGTTTTCATCTGCAGCTCATTTCTTATGTCCTAGATGAGTGCTCTGCCCTCACAGCACCAGGGTGCTAGGGATTTCCTGAAAATTCTAATCATGTTTGCAGAAGTGCACCTCTGCTCAGCCTTCCTCTTTGCTTTTCTGCCAGTTTGTCCCTGACAATCTTGAGCACACTCCCCAACCTTTTTCAAAGCCCTTGCATGCTTCTTTCTGCAAGCCACACTGCATTTCTCCCTATTCTGGTTTCTTGTCTCGATCACTGTTTTCATTCAGCCAAGTACAGACATCTATGGGCCATTGGAAATTCTGCTTCAAAACCTTGAAAATTAGGAGCTTAACTGAATTAAATCATAAAGATTTTTTAAAAGCTCTCCTTCGGTAGTGCTTGTGTTTGTGATTTTTACATTTGTCATTTACCTTTCTTTAGCCACACTATTGTCAACAAGCATGACCACCTTTTCTTGTTATGTGTTATGTCAAAATTGTAGCCATTAAAGAATACCTGTTTATGTCCACAAGCACAAAATTTCCTAATAGCAAACATCTATTTTATCAAGGAAGTCTGGGTAAATAGGAATGCTTTTCAATCTAAGATGCAGCTCTCTCTTTCAGTAAGGATAGTTACTTCAGTCCTCAGCTTCTTCTTGGCTTTTCCTCTGATGCTGAAGCAGGTACATTACATGTCTAAAGCACTCACCTCTTTCTTCTCCCCATCGCCATGAGAGAATTTGGATAAAAAGAGGGTTCGAAGGAACTGTCTTCTCTCTGAGGCTATTGTAAAAAATTTTCCATCTGTGGGGTTTTTTGTTTTTTTGTTTGTTTTCCAGTTAGGAAGAGTCTAAAAGATAAGATGGTACTTAATTTGATAACAAAGATTGTATTTGATACCGCTTTGCTTGCCCTTCCCCTTCTTTGCCCTGTTCCATTGGTGCTCCTTCAGTATGTGCTTAGTGAGTGAGTCGGTGCTGTGGGGAAAAAAGTGTGTCTATAAGGTCTCAGAATGTAAATCAGAGAAATAAGAGGCAAGCAGGACCTTTCCTCTGCTTGGTCTTCTCATGTTGACCAAAATTCCCACTATGAATTAGAAGCCCTCTTTTGAATTAAGGCATTTATTTGTCAAAGCTCCCACTGAATCACATATTTGGGATAAATGTTCAATCTGTTACTCGATCAGTCCATTGTTTCTTCTTCTAGTCCTGTTAGCAAAGGGCAGAGCCCTGGCATACTGGGGCTCAGGATCCAGAACGTTTCTAAATTGAGTAGGGTTGGCAGAGTTTACTGAAGTGTGGCAACATACTATCAATGGCATCAGAGACAGTTTTAGGGAAGACCCAGATGGAACCTTACATAATATTGAAATGCCCTGTGTGAAAGTTAGTTTCTTTTAAAATCTCTCATTCTCTAGCTTATCTCTTTTGGCAAAGCATGGAGAGGCAAGAGTTGATAGTATTATTTAGTTGATAGTGTTATTTTACTGAAATGTTATTTTCATTTTTATGGTTACTAGCCATTATTGCAAGTGATAACAGTAATGGCATTTTTTCCTTTCAAAATATTTCCTTTCAAAGTAGTATAGTGTGTCAATTTAAGAAAAAAATGTTACTTAAATCATAGTACAAGATACAGAGGTTTGTGGCAGCAATTAATTATATGGGTGACATGAGAAAACTGATTCTTGGCAACCACTGGAGTAGGGAAATGCCATTGAGAAATGCCATTGCCAAAGGCCCCCACTAGGGAAGCAAGCCACAGGCAGTCATAACCCAGTAGGGTGATGGCTTCCAGATGTAGAGTTAGAGGCTGCCTTGGAAGCTTAGAAGGCAAGGCCAGGGGAGAACCCTTATGTGGCTTATAATGTGGTGCAATCCCCGTTTTCTCTTCTGTCCGAAGAGGCAGTGTGGTGGGGCCCAGCTTTTGCCAAACTGGTGTTCTTCTTATCAGAGAAGGTAAGGAGTGCTCTTCCACAGGGATAGGGGCTGCCATAGCATCCTACAATGCAGTGGCTTGTTTGAAGTACGTTTCTCAGTCGGACCTGCTCAGGGAATGCTTTTGTCACTGGCCTGATAAAAATGCTCTTCTGAAAAACATCTGTTCACCAAGAACCTGGACTTCGCAGCCACAGGACATCATCCTTTTTGTGAATTAGAGCTATTTATTCTACTTTCCTCTTTAACCCCATTTTCATCCATTTGTATGACAGTGAGTCACTGTGCATACACTCTGTGCATATGAATTTTCCAAGTAGGGCTGCATTAGAAATAGTCTGTTAGTTAATGCGATCATATTGTTAACTCCCTGCCTGGAGTTTGTGGAGCGCCTTGGTTGAGCTCATATTGCCTTTGAATGGGCACCGGACACCCTTGCTCCAAATTCTGAAATGGAAATCAGACTCATCTCCCACATGCAGCAGCCGAGTGATAGCCCAGCTAGAGGAAACCATCTTAGTTAATCAGTGCACTCCAAGGGCTGCCAGGCAATTCTTTTCCGAGAAATCTGTTGATTATCAGGGTTTGACCCAGACCATTGCTGAGAGAAAGTTCATTTTATAACTTCATGATTTTCTTCCCTCCTGCTTTCTTTCTAATGGCCTTGCTTTTCTATTTCATTTCCCAATCCTGAGCATCTGAGATTAAAGAGCCTCTTTTTATGGAGTGTATGCTAAAGTGCTCTGTTAGGCAATATATTCATTACCTGGAGTGAAATGGCTTTTCACAGCCAGGCAGCCTTCTTAGCTTCCCTGCTAACTCTATATTTAAGGATGTCACTCCTTGGGTTTTGCTGGGCAATGGCTCTGTGTCAACTAGTAAAGAAAGAGAAAGAGCATGTGTGTGTGTGTGTGTGTGTGTGTGTGTGTGTGTGTGTGTGTGTGTGTTGGGGAAGGGGAGCTTTAATACAGCTAATGAGCACATTTCCATTTTTCATTTTCTTCAGATGTTCAGTGGCTTCCATATGTCTGCTGGGTCCAGTTGGGCATGAGTAACCTTGGGTTTGCCTTTGATGGAGGACATGTGAATCCACTGCATCTCTCACTAGTGTTTATGCCTGAGATCCAATCTGGAATTGCTTTGGAAGAGAAGGAAGGGGAGGAGGAAGAGCAGGAAGAGGAGGAGGAGAGGCTTAGTATATGTGTGACTGTCACCGCCCCTTTAACAGATATACTGGGCTGTCAAATGACCACCTACCTCTGAGAGATGCTCCCTGGTGGCCTGTGCCATCAATATGCCTGTCAGATATGGTCAAGTGGGTTTGAAGCTAGTCCCCGTTCCCTTTTCAGTGACAATTTATTTTTTCCTCAAGTTAAGGTTTGGTGTGTGTGTGTGTGTGTGTGTGTGTGTCTCAGAGAAGAACATTTAGAAGACCCAACACTACATTGTTGTTCCTCAGTGGCCATTTTTGATGTTTTCACTATTTGGGAATAAAAAAGAATATACATTCAATTTAGGAAGACCCCCTAATCTCTGGTTCTACAGACCAGCTTCATTAGATAAGGTTGCTGAATTCATGACTGCTTCCTCTGCTCCCTGGAGATAGCACATTAGTACCATTGTCAGTCACAGTGGAGCTTAACAACAGCTGGCTGGGGCTGTGGCCCAACAGTGGAGAAGCAAGCATTAGATTGGTTTTATACATCTCAAATGTATCCTCCTCCCCACCCCTGACAACACACCGAGTGGAGGGCTGCTTTTGTGTCTTTCTCAGTGGAAAGGTTTGCTACTAGTAGGCAAAAGCAATATTTCAACTCTCATAAAATCATTGCAGAATGTCATGTATGTCCAGAGAGAACATCATTGCTTTATTTGTGTTCTTCATTATTTGCATGGTTGCGTTCAAACTGGAAACTTGCACTGTAATTAAGCAGTACTTTTATTTATATTGGAAAGTACGTAAATTGTTTGTCTGTGGCATTCCCTCCAGTTCCCTTGGAAGAGTTGCAAATCCTCTTGCTGGTATAAAATTAAAGACCAGTAAGATGACACTCGAGTAGGATGAGATGCAGTTTCAGTGAGCTTAAAGGGAAATTTTCCAAAGGCTTTCAAAGGCTTGCAGAAAATCAGAAGTAGACAGCATTCTCCATACCTGCAGCCTTTTAAGAAGAATGGTTACAGGTGCTGTGGACATGACATTGTAGACCCGTCGACCCACCAGGCTTTTACTTCAGAGATTATTTTTCTAAGACAAACCATGCACAATAGGATACTGGAGAGAACCGTTAAAATGGTGTGTGGTATACTTTTGTTCAAGGGAAGAGCTAAATGCGGATTGGGAGGAAAACAAGGCAATCCTTTATACTTTTCTTAAGTAAAAGGAAATTACTGACTGATACCACTAATTTTTTTCCCCTGAAATAAACTGTTTTTTATTTTTATTGTTTTTTATTTTTCTCAATAGCACCATCATCCATTGCTTTGGTCCAGGCTAAAGAGGTTACCAGATACAGTGTTGCCCTGGCTTGGCTGGAACCAGATCGGCCCAATGGAGTGATCTTAGAGTATGAAGTCAAGTATTATGAGAAGGTATTAATTGAATGAGCAAAGTTCTGCCCTCCCTTTCTTTTTTTAATTTTCTTTCCCTCCCTCCCTTCCTCCTCCTCCTCCTCTTCCTCCTCCTCCTCCTCCTCCTCCTCCTCCTTCTTCATCTGGTTTTTGGCCAATTACAAACCCTGAAATACCAGTGAATCTCAAAGCCAAATGCAGTTTGCTTCATAATCAAATCCAATTATGAATTTTATGTATTAAGTTGTTATCTTCAAAAACAGAAAAAAATACATTGCATTCTAATGTAGCTATAATGGTTTCTTTCTAGTAATGGAATTCAAAACAGCTAGTTCTAATCTGTAACCTTCTATCAGGAGAGTGACTCATAAAAGATGAAATGATGATCTGCTTAAGTAGATCACTGCTATTCAGAATCAAGGTGTGGCTTTTGATGACTTTTAATAGAAAACCAGGGAAGAAAAATTATATTCTTCTGCCTCTTAAAGTTATAGAAAGCCATTATTTTTACAAATAACTTTTCTCCCTTGAAGGACAGAATTCTGAAGGGAGCTATTTGCATTCGAAGTTGTCTAGAAAAATGAGCAATTTTTTTTTCTCTTTTTAAAGATAATCATTTATTGGCTTCCTTATTAAAAGCAGAAAAAGGGGAAGGGTTTTTTGTTTTTTTCATTGAAACCAGATTACAACATTTTTGACATTTTCTAGACAGAAAAGTAGAAAAAGACAAGGGACTTTCTTACAGTTATTTCTGTTAAATTGCTGTGTGTGGAGTGAGAAAAGCCATCAGCCATCACCTAATTGTCTTTTCTAAAAAAGATCATGAGTAAAGATCTGAATGTGCTCAGTGTCAACAATGACCATACAACAACCCTACATTTCTTTCAACATCTAGAAATAACAGTAGTACTTCTAACATTGAAGAAAATGTAGTGTTTAGAGAGTTAACCAAACTCCATTTTCTTTCAGCTTCTGAGTAGATTGTCATGGCTCCTTTAATTTTGTGCCTAGATAAGTGGAGGATTTCTTTTGCCATCTTCCTCTATTTTATCTTTCCACAATGTAGGATCAGAATGAGCGAAGCTATCGCATTGTCCGGACAGCTGCCAGGAACACTGATATCAAAGGTCTGAATCCTCTGACTTCCTATGTTTTCCATGTCCGGGCCAGGACAGCAGCTGGTTATGGAGATTTCAGTGAGCCCCTGGAGGTCACAACCAACACAGGTAAGAAGTTCTGAAGTTCTTTTGACCATTCAGAGCAAGTCCTATTGCAGGAAAATTCAACGTGTTGCATATCATTTTTGGTTAGGCAAACATTTTGTTGCAATGAACAATGACTGTAACTTGGAAAATGTCATGCTATTTAGAGAAGAGCATTTTAAAATAATATTATTTGACCTGTTTTTTCATGTGATTGAAAAAAAGTCTGTTTTGTTTGTTTTCAGCATTCTATAAACCATGAGAAATGAGATCACTGAACCAATTGAGAGTTGCATAGCTAGGAAATTTTCCTCCTGGGAAGACTGGAAAAAGGGCCATTTTTTTTTCCCTTTCCTATTTATTTCTAGGAATCTTTTTAAATCAAGTCAGACCATTTTTGTTTGTTTGTTTGTTTGTTTGTATGTGTGTGTGTATTAAAGCCCTTTTGGACAAATATATCAACTCTTTCAACATTGTGAGTTGGACCAACTGGTTGATTAAGTAAAAAATATTAACAGAGGGTGTACCCATCAATAAGCAGGTTACATAAGATATCTCCACATCCATAATTAACTAATCAAAATTGAGCCCAGTTGATAAGGAGATGGTGGAGTAGAATTTTTGACATCAGTTCTAGAAAGTAATTATATTCACAAATAATTAAATAAATAAAAAAAGAACAAAAACAAAAGCAGAGGAGAAAGTACTCCAGAATTACATTGGTAGGGGTTTGACATCCTTTGGGATTATCCTGGAAGCCTTCAAGGAGGAAGTGGCCTTTGAACTGGACACTAATAGGCAGGTTTTTGATAGTTTTGGGAGGTGTGGGAGGGAGAGGAACATTCAAAATTGCTTGTCCTTTCTGAAATTTTCCACTAAGGAATGCATCAGATTTTTATGTAAGAGTTAGGAGTAAGAGAAGAAAGGAAAAGAAGAAGAAGAAGGAAAAAAAAAAAACAACCCACCTTCCTGGTGATGTTTACCACAGGATTTAATAAGAATCTTCTGGTTGAATTTTTTCATGCAATTATGAAAAGAATGCCCTTGTCTCATTAAGGCTGCCTTAGAAAACGCTGTGGCATGAATACTTAATGAAGGGCAAAGAGTCTGTGAGCATTCTAAATGGCTTCAGACATTTGAAACTTGTGACCCAGTCAGAAGTGCTCCCTCTTAGGACCTTCCCAAAGGTGATCCTTTTGTGACTGTCTTTACCAGTGCCTTCTCGGATCATTGGAGACGGGGCCAACTCCACAGTCCTTCTGGTCTCTGTAGCTGGCAGTGTGGTGCTAGTGGTCATCCTCGTCGCAGCTTTTGTCATCAGCAGGAGGTAAGCACTTAAGCCACTCACTGAACCACCCTCCCTTCTCAGTTTTTATGAGGGAGCTTTTGTCCCCTCCACACAAAGCTGAGGCTTTGATTAGCATTATAAACACAACATTTGCATCTCAAGCCCCGTTCTCTTGGCTTTGATCTCCCCACACCCCTCCTGGAGCTGCTGACTGTACCCTGGTGGGAGCTCTCAGAGTTGAGAGCCTGGAAAGACCCAACTAATTCCAGGAAACCAAGCTGCAAAGCAAGCCGGTGGGAGACTTCTAGATGCTCTAAGCTGTAAGGTGTTACATTTATATGTCTCTTAAGCTTGGACTTACTGCCAAAGGCAAAAAAGAGAAAGCCTTATAAAAATTGGGACCAAAATTTGTGCTTGCCATTTGTCAGCTAAATTACTTAACCACTTTGAGTCTTGGTTTTCCTTTTATTAAACAGGGGTAATGATATCTGCTTCAAAGAGTTATTGATGGAGACATTTGATAGACAAAGTAGATAATATGGCACACAGTAGGTGCCTCAGCATTTCCAGACAGTATCCATTGAGTACACTGTAGGCATAGCATTATTCTTGGAAATAAACATAAAACAGCCAATTACTTAGTCTCTGTAACTTTACAATCTAACTTGAAACTTTAAAAACCATCTAGAAAAGAAAGAAGTAAAAATGGTTTGGCAGCATATTCCTTTGAAGCAGCTTTTCTTATTGCTGTTGCCTCCATCTGCTTATTAGTACTGCCTGGAGCCTCTAGAGGGAAAGGGGTGGGAGGGGCGGACATCTGCTCTTCTTCAACCTGTGCCCACATCTAGGCCTTCTTTACCTCCTGTGAGCAAAGCTGCCCCTTCTCTGATCTCATGCCTATACCAACCACTGTTTCACAAGGTGAGGCTTTGGGGAAAACAAACAAACCCACAAAAATGCACAACCTAAAAATGTCAAAATGATCCTCTTAACCATAAACCTTTTATGTTAGGGAAGAGGAAAATGATACCCAGGAAGATGTCGTACTTGTCCAGAGTCATGACACTGGCCTCGTGGCAGAGCTTCTCTAAGACCCCAGAAGCCATGCCGGGCTCTCAGGCCACTGTGATCTTTGGCTATTTCCAAATATGCCTCTTGGCAAGTGACCATGCCTTTCCCTCGCTTTGGTGATACATTATAATTAAGGTGATGACCGTATAGCTTACTTTGCCTGGATATGGTCCCAATTGTCACATGTATTTATTAATATCACTCTCCAAAATGCCTATTGTATAGAGATCAATTTTGGTCACTTTAACATAGTATAGAACAACTCCTCATGGTGTGTGGGAACCTACATTTGTCATCCTGCTAGCTTTTGTTGGTGCAAAGTCTAAACTAGATAAGTTTGATCAGAGTATCTCGTTCCATCCTGAAGAAGTTAAATCTACCACAACTCTCATCCTTGTTGCTATAATGCACATGTCCATGTATACATGCCTGATCCATCCTATGTGATGGTACATCTTGGCCTTCGGACACTTCAGCTGGCCTGAACAGAGCTTGAATTTCCAGTGTGCTTTGCTTCCCTGGCATTGATTTTGGAAGTAAATCAAGATGGGCTGCTTTCTTGTCCATTGCCATTTGATTTTGTGTATGTATATACCTGCCAGGCATATAAACACTTGGGGAATGGTATGCATTAATATATATCCATCTGAGAGTGGGAAACAGGGGTCAGATGGGGGAGAATAAAAATTACAGAGCATTTCTTTCATTATTACATATGTCTGCATTTGAAAATTTCACAGTATATATAAATAACTTCTGTTATCAGAAAATGTAGATGTTTAAAGGTCTAAAAATAGAAAACCATTATTAATTATCTTAACTTCTAAAAAATGTTTGGTTGAAATCCTTCACCATGTGATTCGCAGAACCATTTGAGACAACTCATGTTACCAGGAAGTGGGTCTCTTCTTGTGTCTCCACCTCCTCTCTGATGTTGGTTGGAAGCATTTTCTAGTTGTAGTTCAAATTTCTTGGAGATTTACCTTTTAAAAAAATAATTTAAGTTGCCCTGAATATAGCAGTCAAACCAGAGTCATAAGTCACCTCATTATAAGTTTCTCTTGGATTCTCTTCTGCTTGGATGAAAAGGAAGGGAAATGTAATGCAGGAAGACAAGTTTATTAAAAGCCATAGCTCCAGAAAATAGCATCGCAAGCCTGATGACTTAATTTCCTCTCGGCTTTTATTGATCACTTTATTATTTAAGGCAGGATTGATAGCAGGATGCATCGGATTTCCAATTATGAGTCCCCACCTTAGAGAATTGAGCCTGTCGAGTTACCCAGCGATGATTCCTGGCCCTTCTTCCCCATTTAAAAAAAAATGTCACTTCCCAAGGCTGATAAACACTGCTTGGTGATTGGTCCTCAATGGATCATTTTTTAGAAAATGAAATGTCAACCCCTTGCCCTCCTATTGATTCTGCTTTAGTGTCGGCCATAAAGCTGTCATGGGAAGGCTGCCGGGAGCCAGGTAGCGACAGGTCTTGCTGGGGCGGATGCACACTCAGCTGATTCTTCTTCACACGCAGGCGTGTGCTTTGTCATGTTCCTCGGCAAATGTTGAAGTGGGACAAGAACAGGTGAAGAGAGAGGAGACAGGTCTTGCGGATAAAAGTCTGGCCCATGCTTTTAGTGAGAGTGCAAGTGAAAGATGGTCAATGGTACCCCCAAAGTAATCTCGTCACACTGCAGCCAGCAGTCCAGGAAAGCAACAATGAGACTCCCTCCCCTGGAAAGTGATGGGGCTGCTGCTGGCTTCTTAGAGCCACATAATATTGATGGCATGATGGCTGCTAGAGACAGACCCCTTACAGAGTGATCCCCCCCCCCGCCCCCCGCCCCCGGATCCAACACTGCTGATGACATCTGAGGGTTTTAAGATGGGCAGGGACCCACAGGGTGAGTGAAAGTCTGACTACCTCAAAGAGAAAGTCTATTTGGTGCTAATTTGTCCTTTAACAAGAGGAAACGGCCTCAGGCTCACAGCTGGTATCTTACTAGATTTTTTTTTTTTTACTAGTAATTGTGTCATTTATTTCATCACATTGGGATTATGCTAAGAAGCCTGAGCTTTAGGCAAGCCAAAGCAAGCTTCAATTTTTTTTAATGAAAAGATCCACATTTTTCTTTTGGCTAACTTGGATGTGTAAACATGTAGGGATCTTAGTGACAGTCCAGCTACTAAGTTTATAAACTTTATATATTTAAAATGATATGTTATGCCAAGTACGTTGACCATGATATGCTGTATGTTTTTACCGCCCACATTATGTTAAGCAACTTAACTTACCTTTTTTATAGGCGTCTTTGATTAGTATCATCCCCATCAATCCAGTGATATTTTAAGGATTCTGTCAGCTTTTTGGAGAAGACAATTGTACTTGCTAACTGGATTGTTTAGAAAGTGCAGCAGTTCTTGTACACCCCATGGGATGCTATCCCTAGAAATGTTACTGCAAACCACAAATGCACATTCTCTTAGCAGACAGCCTCATTTGCCCATTTGCCTATAGGTACATATTTGTAAACTCTACAGTGCAACCACTTTATTGTTTTTTGAAGTGATTTTTGGAAAGACTATTAACAGTGACATTATAAAATGCAATGATGAAGTCAGAACCTTTAGGATGAATGATGAAATGTGTTAAATTTTTCTGACACTCCATTCCCCTTTATATTAATGATTTAATTGGGTTTCTTCCAGAAGCATCACAAATAGTATTAATTTGGGTTGCTTTAGGCTAGTATATCTTCCCCAAATAGTACTTTATTGTTCGAGTATGAAAATCCCTTTTAAGAAAGGACCAGAACACGGGATAACTCTTTTCTAAGATCAGAAAAAGTATCGGCTGATAATCGAGTATAGCTGCTTTGATACTGACCTTCTGATGATGGCAAGTGACTCTGGGTTTCCATTTATATTAGGGGTATAAAGTACTCCTTTTACCTGAATTAAGAAAAAGAAGTGAATTGACTTTAAGAAAAAAAAAGAAGTGTCTATGACAAAATTTATGGGGGAGTTACACCAATGTTTCTTGTTTAGGAAACTGAGGAATTCTACCACTGCCATCTCGTATATCAGGAACTTGAGGACTAGAGAGGCGGTTAAACAATTAACTGAACCAAGGTCACACAGTTGGTTAGTTGCTTGATCCAGACAGGAATCCATCTCTCCTGACTTCCAATACTGGCATAGATAGATTATTTTAATGTCTTCTTAACTGGAAATTTGACCTACATCAAAAGCTAACATTGACAGTTCTATCATACCAAAATTGTAAGAGTCTGTCAGTGATGTTAGTAATAGTTGTACTCTGTGAATTAATGTCAAATCTAATAATGCATACTATAAAGTCAGACATTGCAAGTTGGTTTTGTCTTCTTAGGAAGGTTAAGATTGGCCACTTTGAAGCCAACTGTTCAAGTAGTGCTAAACCAGTTACCATTCAGTCTGTATCTGCCTTTCCCTGGTGTCCTCATTGGAATATTATGATCACGTAGGAATGAATACACTTAAATGGTAGCCTAAATTGGCTCTGATGAAGCCATGTAAATTCATACAATTAGGGGCAGATGGTACTGCAGGAACATTTCAGAACGACCTTCCTGCAATCGTACGGTTCAATTCCAACCATTTCAAAATGTTGCTTGTGAAGAACATTTAGCCATCATTTGGTTCAAGAACAATGACAACTTAAGGAAGGGAATAAAGAAGGATGGCTTCTATGAATCATCATGAGTGATGCCACTGAATGCTAGAAAGGGTTCTCCTGGACCCGGCTAGTTATGACCTTGCCTTATCTTCTTCAATCTGCACTTTAGCTGAATAAATTACTTACCTTTTACTAATTAGTTTTGGAACAGTGAACCACATCAATCAAATCCATTCACTTGGTCAGGGAAGTTAGTATTTTAATAAAAGCTGGGTTTCAGCTGCACCCCTGATCTCTCCCCTCCACTGTTTGGTTTGTTTTATTGAGGATAGTCAAGGTGCCAGGAACAACACATTGGTTGGGAGGGCAGCTCAGGGGCTCCTGCTGATCCTCAACAAAGTATGTTAATACCCTTATTGTGCCTCCCTTTGACAGAGGGAGGGCTTAGCTCCTTGGCTTTCAAAGTTTCACCTGCAGAGGAGACGCTTTTCTGTGACTCCTGCAGTTGAAAGTTTCCATGTTTCTTTCTGGAGCATTCGCTAAGCAACCACTCCCCTCCTTGCCCTTTTTAAATCAGCTTGCCCACATCTTAATAATTAAAAATTCTTCAACAAAGGTTTCCTTCTGCCATTCAGGTGATCTGCCTCGGAGATCAGTACGGAGTTAGCACATCTTGGGTCAGCCAGCCTGTGGTTTCCTCCGGGCTGGCTGACCCAATAACACACTTCAGTGGGCTTGCTTTCTTGGGACAATAAAGGCCACATTGTCCTACCCTGAGACAAGGAGAAAGGGTCATCAGGTGACAAAGGTAGAGCAGGACCGAGGCATTTGAGTTTTCAAGGTATTATTAAAAAGCTAATAGGCTACAATTAGCCTTTGAACAATAATTCCAGTGTTTCTTTTCCAGCATTCCCTGTACTTTTGTAGGGTCCTCTCCTCCGAGTCACACTGCAAAGTAAAGAAGTTTTGCCTCTAATTTAATTCCCCCTCCAGGTTTAGGAGCCTGAGGAAAGGATGGACATGTCAGCCTTATAATTAATGATCCCTGCCATTTTGCATTTCCTTCGGCTTAGCACGTATTTAATGAATGTGCTAGATATGAAACAGATAACCCCACCCCTGGGCAGCTTGAGGCCCCTTGTTTCTATAGGTGCAGACCAGCGTTTTTTTATGAGCTTAATAGGTACCAAAGCTCTCCTGTTGTATGCATTTCCCCTCCCCTGCCTCTTTTTAAAGGAGAGATGTTCCAATCAGTACTGGAGATCTAAAGTGGTTTAAAAGATATACTTGTAATTTTAGATAATGCTTTTAGGAGCTCTGATAAGATACAATCTCTGAGGCTGCAGGATCCTATCACTCCCTTGGGACGAAGCCAGGAGGAGTTTCCCTGACATGAAATGTTGTTTTCATGGTCCCTGACTTAACACTCCTGTTTCCTTTAAAAGGGGAAGGGTAGAGAGGTTTGGATGGGACTATATCTTTCTTACTAAAGTTTGGTTGCAGCATACTTAAACTTGCTTAGTTTCCTTGATGAAGAAGTGGATTTTGAGAGCAGAGTGGAATACAATTTAAGTGGATTTACTGATATAAAATGTAAAATTACTTATCTTTAACTCTCATGCTATCGTATAGCTTCATCTGCACTATGAGAAGTATGTGAAGTGTGAGCCAGATCAGGGCAGACACACTCCAGTACTTGCTGAGAGGGTCATGGGTGAATCTCTTCCCTGCTGCACCCATTCCCTTGTCTGTACAGTGGGATTGAGTGTGTGTGTGTCTGCCTGATTGCTCTCATAGAGTTATGGTGAAGATGCAACTAAATAGTAGATGTGAAGACTGTTCCAAAAGTGAACTACAAACTAAAAAGACAAACTGTCATTTGGGACTGAATTATACATGCTTTGCCTTAACTATCGTAACTGGGTCTCTGTTTACTAAGCTGCTTCCTGCTTTGCAAACAGTTAGGGGAGGAGTAATGAGAGCACTTTGAAACGTTAAATACAGTGCAAAAGTGCAAGGTGTTATTATTTGCAAGGGAATTACACACACTGAGGGACATCTGTTGGCTCTGAGGGGCTGACTGTGGAGCTGGCTCCTGCATTGCTGACAATGAGGAGAGGAATGCGGGTGAGAGGCCTGGAACATGTGACCGTGATAGGGCTGCCTCTGTCCTCGCCTGGCTTGATAGGTTCTCCCTTTACATGATCATCTGCCCTCTCTACTTGTTCACAGTCAGGAATTGGTTACCAGATTCCAACAGGACCACACTGGCCTTCGGGGAACCTTTGTCACCTCAGAGCCTCAGTTTCCTCATATGTAACAGTCTTGACTGATCTCTTTAAAGCTCTGAGAAAATACAAAACGATTATAAACTCCAATGTCAACTTGACATTTTTGACAGAAACATAAATGTACGCATTGTATGCATTAATTTGGTCTCATCTTTCCAAACTTTAAAGATCTGTAATAGCAACTGAGTTAATTTTTCGATTTCTTTATGTGATATTTATACACATATATATGCACACACATCCTATATATAAAAGCCTAATATGCTAAATATCCGACTGTTTGTTCAACCATTAGACCAGTCACTATGACGTGCACTGACCACTAGGGGGCAGATGCTTCGACTGGTGGTTTAGCTTGCTGCTGGGGTCCAGCCAATTGGGACTGGGAGAGATGGGTTAGACACGCCCTGGAGCCCTCCTGCAGCTCCTCCTCAGCCCCGATCATGCACCAGTTGGGTCCCTCAGCCTGACCTGCTCCCTCTAGCAATCCGGGATCCCCCAGGGGATGTTGGAGAGCCAGTTTTGGCCCATTACTTGCAGGCCAGGCCAAGGGACCCCACTGGTGCAGGAATTCATGCACCAGGCCTCTGGTACATATATAATGTATTAAGACTACTGGCTTAAGTTTTATATATAATAAAGATTTCTGATTCCCAAAACTTTATAGCAAAGCCAGATCTCACTCCTAGAGGGTATTTGGAAAAATAGTGAATGCCAACTGCAAGGCCATACACCATTTTTTGGAAAGAGAATTAGACTACAAATGAAAACTTCTCGTTTTCACTTTTGCAAATTTTCTACAAACTCTTAAGGAATGTAATCTAGTACAAAGAAAATATTTACCCTTGAAAGTTCCATTAATAATTGAGGATTTTTGTATGCAGCAGCTGAAACCAATAACCACAAGACTATTGCTGTAAGAATATCATATAATATGATAATGAGTTACCTATCACATACTGAACATTATTGCTATTTGATTTATGCAACATTCTTCCATGGAAACTATTCTAACTTAGAATACATATGTGGAACTTAGCCAATAAATTTATAATCTATCTTCAATAATATACATTTCTTTGAGGATTTGAAGTTGTAATTTTTTATAAAATATTTGCTTTATCACCTCAGTTTAATATAGTGGTTAGGAGCAGAGGCTCTGCACTCTGACCACTTGTGCTGGAAACCATGATTCACTAAGAAGATGACAGATTATTTACCTTGTTAGTTCACTTCCATGAACCTCAGTTTTCTCATCTGTGAAATGCTTGACATATTATGGTTTCAAAAACTTATGTTCTTTCAGCTTTTGAAATTTGTTTTCTATTTTAATATTTTTAATAGACGGAGTAAATACAGTAAAGCCAAGCAAGAGGCAGATGAAGAGAAACATTTGAATCAAGGTATGAAACATTGGATTAGAAATAATTTTAGTTTTAGACCATGTCTCCTGTTTTCAGTTTAGAAATGTCTGAATAATATTCACATAGCTGTTCATATTAGATTCCTTTTATAGGATTATCTAAATAATATACTTTGGGGTATCAAACTGAAACAGGTCAATGGGGATTCTTGAAAGTGAGATTAAAGATGGGGGTTGGGGAAATTCCTTTAGAGCCTTCCCCCCCCTTCCCTTTTTTTCCTTCTTTTATCCTCCACTTTGAAAAGGTATTGGTCTAGCTCAGTGGTCGGCAAACTGTGGCTTGCGAGCCACATACGGCTCTTTGGCCCCTTGAGTGTGGCCACGAAGTTTCAATTGCACTATACGTGCGTGCCCGCACGTGGTATTTTGTGGAAGAGCCACACTCAAGGGGCCGCAGTTTGCCAACCACTGGTCTAGCTGGCTCATTTTTGTAGTTGGGTGGCAATAAACAGGTAACAAATTTTTTTTTTCACATTTGAAGGTAACAATTTTGGGGAAGGAATAAGGAATTGAGCTGTAATTGCTATACCTCCTCTCCCCCCAATATGTAGAATTCAGGACCATCAATATTTCTTTAGTGGATTCTAGTTCTTTTGATCCAAAAGGGATCAATGAATAAATTCAAAGAATTGGCTCTAGAATGACTTGAGGAAGAGACAAGACTCTTAAGTGGACAGAGGTTGATAACCCTTCAGGAACACTGTTCATTAGAAACTCTGAGATGATAGCACAGTACTCTCCATCTGCACTGGCCAATATGTTAGCCAACAGCCACATGTACTGTTGGATATTTGAAAAGTACCTAGTGTGAAGGAGGAAGTAAATTGTAAATTTTATTGCATTTTAACTAATTAACATTTAAATAGCAACATGTGCCTAATAGGTCCCCTATTAGACAGCGCCAGGAGGTAAAAGGAAGAGAGAGGCTAGCAGTAGGAAGAATAATCTTGAGAAAGATTTTCTTGGGTGAAGTACCTAAAGTCATAAAGGCTATGTAGGGCTTGACAACGTTTTATTATTTACCTTGTTTTCTTAAACATTTTTTAATTTGCACGATGTATATATTTTTAAAAACAAAAATGTAATTTTTCTGTGATAAGGACAAGACTGACAGGCCCCAAAAATCAAAAGGATTGGGACATTCATTGTCTTATACCCTCTCAGTGCCCCAGAGCCCCAGGAGCTCAGGCAGGGGAAGGAGAGGTGTGAATGCCAGCAGAAAGTTCCCAGGAATTATAGTGCATCCCCCGGTGGTTCCAGAGGTCACATTCTGAATTTTTTTGCAAGTGGCTGTGGGCTATGGCTAAATTACACTTTCTGGTATTCAAACCATTCACAGTTAGGCTACATTTCCTTAGCTAAAGCTTCCAGGTGAAGCTTCAATGTCTTTACTTTTTCCCAAAACAGAAAAAAAGTGGAGATCCAATGGAGAGGCTATATTCTCAAATCAATTTGCTGAGATGACCCCTCTTGTCTATTTTAACCTAGGTTTAATCTTACTTTGTTAATTGTTGGTCACATATTTAATTGGTCCAGATATTGGGCAAAAGGGTGACACCATGTAGACAAGGCCAGTTGAAAAAGAAAGTTCTTATTATCTCACTAAAGGAGGATAGCTGGAGATGGGTAAGATAAGGACAACTGATGAGGAAACAATATTCAGTTAACACATTCCAAATTTCCTTATAGAACTCTCATTTTCTCCCTGGGATGAGTTGTTTTTTTAAAAAATTTGTCCTTGAAGTGTGAAGATATTTCAGGAAGTCAGGGGAGCTCCAGCCTCTTAAGTAGTTAACGATTCTTTGTTTATGCACTAATGACAACCAGAGCAAGAATTTAAACATTGTCATATGTCTACACCAAGTCTGTTTTATCGTGCTAAGAAAACGTTCCCTGTGCTAAGTATTTGTAGACTTAAGTTTATTAGTGGCTCCTGAGAAGTGTTTGGTCACTCTATCATGTGTCTATTACTTAGGTGTTAGAACTTATGTGGATCCCTTTACATACGAGGATCCCAACCAAGCAGTTAGAGAATTTGCCAAAGAAATCGACGCATCCTGCATTAAGATAGAAAAAGTCATAGGAGTTGGTAAGTGTCTCTCTAATAAACCTATTTTCTTTGTGGGTATTAAATATCCATATATGATTATATAAATGCATATGGGTGTATTGTGCGTACATATCTATATGTAAATATCTGTGAACATGACATTTCCTGGCTTTATGTAAAACACTAACACTGTGCCTGGCGGGTAATAAGCACTCAACAAATGTTTGCCATTACTCTTTCATCTTGAATGTGTTTCTGGTCCACAGTCAATTCTTTTTCTCTCCCAAAGGTGAATTTGGTGAAGTCTGCAGTGGGCGTCTCAAAGTGCCTGGCAAGAGAGAGATCTGTGTGGCCATTAAGACGCTGAAAGCCGGTTATACAGACAAACAGAGGAGAGACTTCCTGAGTGAGGCCAGCATCATGGGACAGTTTGACCACCCGAATATAATTCACATGGAAGGCGTCGTCACCAAATGTATGCAGGTCACTCCCTTTACAAAGCCAAGTTAGAAGTTCCTGGCAAATTAAACACACATTTCTTTCCAGGGAAATGACAGATGGAGCAGCCCCACTGATTGCTAATAGGAGGAAATCAGTGCAGGACAAGTCATTAATCTTGTAGTCAGCTCTAAATGGGTCTATGGTTTAGGCTGATACCACTCTTTCCAAGGCAGCTTGTGTGAGATTTTAGGGAAATTAATATTGCAGATTTTTGGTATGCCTTGCCATCTTTCAGATCTTTGCTAGACCCAACTGACTGTCACAAGGTAGGCACAAGCAGATGGTAAGCACAATAAATTTTAAGTACTTTTCATATAAAACACAACAAAAACCTCACCACACCTTGTGCTCGAGGCTTCAGTTCCAGATGCGGGGAGTGGATCTTGG
Source organism: Myotis yumanensis (assembly GCF_028538775.1). NCBI lineage: Eukaryota > Metazoa > Chordata > Mammalia > Chiroptera > Vespertilionidae > Myotis > Myotis yumanensis. The sequence goes on along the minus strand of NW_027223759.1, from coordinate 23,955,323 downwards.
GAATCTTTATTAGGCTGGGGGATTTGCTTGTCTGCTCTGCCTGATTTATGGCTGCTGCAGTTCAGCACCCAGTTACAGTAACACCTGGTTGAACTTTCCTTTTTTAGTCCATTAGCATTCCCTGAGCCTGCGAACCACGCTTCAGTTAAAACACAACACAGCTCCACAGATGTATTTTACAAAGCAAACCCTGAATGCATTGGTGAGGCTGGCTAAGACCAACTTATAAAATGCCACATGGACAACGCAGCTGAAGTGGTTATTACTGAAGGTGGCTCTGTTCCAGGAGCCTTAGTACCTCCTACAGTTCCTACAAGTCAAGGATCCTGTAAGCCTGGGACTATGGCTCCGGGAAGCCCAGGGTGCCTCTTACTTGATTGGAGGTGCCTGAGAAATGCATCCTCAGACATCGTGGATAAAGTGGCTGCTCCAACGGGTGAAGGGAAGGAGGGAGGGTTGGTTAAATATTAAACATTGGACATTAGACCTGAGGCCAAGGGGGAGGTCTGACACAGGGCATAAAATCTTTAAGAAGAGAAAAAGAGGTTACTAAAAAGTGAGAAAGTATACACTAGTTCAGAGGTCCCCACACTGAAATATGCATCAGAATCCTGAAAAACGTGTCAAATCAGTTTCCTGAACCTCGTCCTCAGGTGGGGTGAAGTCCAAGAGTTCAAATTTCAAGCTGTAAGATAAGCCAAAGGTGCATGCGGTTCCTGGGACCACACTTCAGAAACCTGCATTTAGCCCAGTGACCTAAGATTTACACGCTGGCTAAGCAGGTGGCCTTGACTCGTTGCTCAATATTTCAGTTTCCTCACCTGTAAAATAGAGATAACATAGAACTTGCCTTACAAGGTTATTTTGGCTGTATTATTTAGGGTGGTTAGCATAATGCTTGGCACATAAAAAAACAAAACAAACTCTAAGTGTTAGCTGGTGTTATCATGTCTTAAGAAGTACATCTTCCCCCATCTTCAGAATTCTTCAGAAAAAGGATCTTTAGGGAGAAGGATATACAGTTTTTCCACCTAAGGTGAAAGCTATAATTAGCATAGAATAGCTCTATTTGCTTTTTAAGATTAGTTTTACAGACAGGATATTTTTCTGTTGCCTGTGGCCTTAGGGGCTGTCCAGGGTCCTTCACTACTTTAATTAAAAGATAACATTCCGTCTAAATACTTCTGCAGGTCCAGTTTCTCAAAAGGAGGCTCTGTTCAGCTTGGGGTGTTTTTCCTGCGGCAGACAGTGATTTTCACAGCACCTCTGTAGAAGAGAGAAGAAACAGGGGATCTTTGTGTGAAAGTCCCACCGTGCCTCTAAAACCCACAGCTATTACAGCTGTAACTGTTATAAACGACTGGGTGCATTTGCATAATGCAGTTGTCACTGAATTAAAATGATTTAAAATTTCCACCAGAGGCGCTGTCCCCTCCCCCCACCTCTCCCCTAGCCACCCGCATCCCCCTCTGTTCCAGAGAAGGACCCACTTCCACCCATGAGCCCAGCCTAGGCCAATTTTATAAGCCCCTTTGCTTCTGCAGATATTCATCTTTATTTCTCTTGTAGAGCTCATAAAGATTCTGACAAATGGATACTGTTAATAAGCAGAAAAAGGAATGTAGAAAAATTGTGAAGATGGTGCCAACAGTCGGACTAGGGAGGTGTGAGGGTGAAAAGGTGGCCTGGAAGAGTGTGAATTCATTACCAGCAGTTACTTGAGTAACTTTTTAAATTGACAAGGAGACTATAAATTCTCCCCACTACCCCCCTGTCTTTTGGATCCTCCACTCTCTTCTCCTGCATCTCCAGAGGGTCTGGTGAAATGGAAGTAGGTGTTAACGCTCCACCAGGAGGGTCACCCTTTCTCATGAGTTGACAAAGTATCTTTTGATTGAGGCAGGTTAATTAAAACTCATTTAGATGCATTTGTGTCTATCTGGAAGACTGGGGTCACAGATATAGAGGGTAAATGAAGCTAAGAACTAAGAGCTTCCTGTTTAAATTGATGGCGAGTGGAGAGGTGGACAGGGACCACCCTCACCCTCTCCAGCCAAGGAGAGAGACTGGAAGTGGTTTGACTCATCCTTCAGTCTTCACCACGATTCCTGCTTTTTCTGCCAGCTTTCATTCATCACTTGAAATTAAAATCTCCAGGGTATTGGTTTCTAATCCAAAATTTTTGCTTCAGAAAGATTTCTTAGACAGAACACCAAAAATACAATCAAAAAACAAATTGATAAATTGTACTTTGTTGAAATTAAAAATGTCTGTTCTTCAAAATTGTTGCCTCTGAAACAAAGATGTGTCCTTTTCCCTTCACCAGAACAGTCTACTCTGATAGGGGTTCTGGGTGGGAAATGTGTTTGTATGGAATAATTTTGGGTGCTTTTCAGCAGTGACATATCCCAGCCCATTTTCCCTAAGTCCAAACAGTCCACAATTACATCAATGAAAGTGTGAATATTTTTGATTTATTATCAAACTAACATTTTATTTTCCTCTCAGGGAATCTTTTATGTTCTCTTTCCTCTAAAGCTTCCCTTAGTAAAATATCGAGGATTTATGCCCCCTCCCTCCCTACTCCCACAAATCCCCTTTAGAAAAAAGGAATTTCAGACCTTGAGTCCATTGCCAGCGATTAAGAAACTAAAGAATGGTTCTAATTTCCTAAGGTCCTCAGAAAGAAAACTAAAGTGAAATAAAAATGGTGTTTCTCTACTTCCCCAAACCTTAACATGATTTTGATTTTTTTTTTTTTTTTTTTCCAAAAAGAGAGAGAGAGAGAGAGGATGGAGTGGAGAGCAAGAATGTTCTAGTACTGAATTAAGAGTGCTGTCTAGGATGAAATAATTTAATGAACTTTTTCTGTGATTTTGTTGTTGCTGACGTTGGTGGCTTAAGGAAACAAATAGAATAAGTTTATTTATAGAAAGGGAAAGAGAGACAAAAAGGATACAACCCCTAATCTGAGCAAGGAGAAGAAAGAAGTTAATATTGTTCATGCTTGATCTTTAAGATGTGTCCGAGCAATGAAGTCATCAACATAGCTACTGCTTTCTGAAACTTGGGTTTCTCCAAATAAGTAAAAAAAAAAAAGTGTCTCTGTCCATTGATTCCTTTAGTATCACACAAGTGGTTCTTCTGGGGACAAAATTAATTAATTATCCTAAAGATTTTTTTTTTCCGCCTTTAAACAGGCCTGCTCATTTATCTTCTTCCCCTTTGGCTTGAGAGAGCAATTATCCACTCATGTGCTCCCTGGGTACCAGAGGCCACTTTAGTTAAAGACCTTGTCAACAAGCCATGCAAAGGGTTAACCTTCCAGATGGAACTTAAACCTACTCGTCTTTTTAATATTTCATTCTAGCTTTCCACAGCTGAGGCATAAGCTTGGCTTGTTTTAATTAAATTAGATCACACAAGACAGGTGTCTTGGCAGTAAAATTGTGCACAGCCCATTTTTATCTCATTAACTGCAGTGCTCATCAAGGGTTTGTGTTTTTCTTTCTCAAAACTCTAGGTAAACCAGTGATGATCATAACAGAGTACATGGAGAATGGCTCTTTGGATGCATTCCTCAGGGTATGTGACTGCTTTACATTAAACCCAAGAATGTTGGTATTCAGAAAACTCTTACAGACTCCTTGAATCCATTGTATTTGGTGGCATTTCTTAATGGGGCAAAGGAAGAAGGGGAGAAATAGAGAATGATGTGATTTTTAAAGACTATTAGATAATCCATTTATTTGATTTATTCTTATATTGTGGTACTGTTTGAGTCTTAGATTCCTTACAGTTGGATAATTTCCGTCTGTCACAGGAAGCAAACCCAGCTTCTCAGATATATTCACTTTACTAGTGAATTAGTGACTTTGGTCAAAAAGGCCCAGAAATAATGTTTAATTTGATTGCATACTGGATACAGCTATCAAAAAAGATTCAAGTAATAGAAATGTTTGGTAAACATTAATTTGGCCTAAAGCTAATGAGATTGTTCCCCATTCCTTTATATGCAGAAGAATGACGGCAGATTCACAGTCATTCAGCTGGTGGGCATGCTTCGTGGCATTGGGTCTGGGATGAAGTACTTATCTGATATGAGCTATGTGCATCGAGATCTGGCTGCACGGAACATTCTGGTAAATAGCAACTTGGTCTGCAAAGTGTCCGATTTTGGCATGTCCCGAGTTCTTGAGGATGATCCGGAAGCAGCTTATACCACAAGGGTAAGGAGGATTTACAACCTCTGGGTTTTCACTCTGATGAAACTATTCCACTCTGCTTGCTTTGATGCTTAAGTCCTTTGTGATTACAATAGGCTCATCATCCTTCAGGGCCTCTTCAGAGCCATGCATCCAGTTTTGTACCATGTTTCCTAGACAGGGATTTTGAAACAGTCTCTATATGTGCAACCACTTTACAAAGCCACAAAGTAGCCCTTCACTTATTGTATTTTTTTTTACATTTTTCTTCCCCTTCCTCCCTCCCTCCCACCCTTCCTGCTTTCTTTATTTTTTTTTTTAGGTTTTCTATTTGGTTCTTTTTTATTATTAAAAATAACCTTATTTTAAACAGCACAGAGCATTGTTTCTAGCTGTTTGGCTACCAGCTCTGAGAGTGTATATACAGGATTTATAAAGCATTTACACTATGCAGGGTTTTCCAGTATCTAATGGCCTTCATTTTACTACTGGTAGATAAGCCAGGATTAGAGGGCAGTTAAGAGTTATCAGTGTACAGTTAATGGCTGTGCTATCTTAGCTGGGCCATCAGAATATAAGATACTAATGGAATAAGCACAGAATCATAAAAGTTATTGGCCATTAGGGCTGACACTGTTAAAATCAACATGAAGCAGACAGTTACCAGGCATTTAATGCTTACATTTTGCATCTGCAATCCTAAGCATTGGACTTTTTTTGTTTGTTGTCTGGTTGGTTATTGTTTTTTTCTTGTATTGTTCAGTTTCTTTGGTTCTAGTTTTGATTCTTACACATATCTTCTTTTGAATTCCAAGTGCTTTCATTTAGGAAATAATGCATCTTTGTGAATACTGGGGATCTTTTATTTTGTCCCAGTAGTTAGAGAGAAATTAGAGGAGCCTTCTAGAATGATACATTTACATAGATAAAACCTTAGCCAAATATTTAAGGAAGTCAGAGGCAGCCCAAGTGTCCTGTATGTCACACGTTTAAATGTGATACACTAAGTTTTCAGAGTAAATGACAGTGAATCAGTGCAATTGCCAGTACAATGTATGTCCTGTTTATAGTAGCCCTAATAAAGCAAACTTTTAAATGATGGCCTCTTGAACAGCTTAAGGGTATGAATTCAAGTTGAATTAATTTCCCTGGATGGAACTCTAGGAAATATGAAACTGTATTTAAAAAGACATTTGGGGGGTGGGGGGGAGGAGATAAAGCATTTTTAACAGTCAATTGCTTTACCAATTTTGCAGGTGTTTTCTTTTTTAATTAGATGGTAACCAAAATCCTGCCCTCACTTTATTAAAGTCGATAATGGCTCTAGCATCTGCCATTATTTGGCTTCCTCTAAGAGCCTATTTATTGTTCTCTTCTAGCTGTGTTAAGCATGTTTCTCATACTGTGTAAGAGTAGAAGGAGAATGTGAATGATAAAAATTTTAACTTCTTAGTTCATGATTTTAGGAGCAAAATTAAATATTGCCTTTGTGCTGCTGGGTGACAGAATTTAACAAGAAGTCAAAAGGAATATCAGCTGCACATCTATTGCTATGCCATAGCTAACACATACCTCCTAAAACCTGAGATTCCTTTTCCTCTACAACATCTCCCTGAGCAGAGCTTAGATGATAGGTAGGCTTTTTAAAAATAATTAAACCGATTACTTGTTCACTTCCCTGTGACAAAAGAAAACATCTGAGGAAAACTGTCTCTACATGGAAGACTTTAGTTAAGATAAACAAATCTCTTGTTATTGTTTGGAGAGCTATCTCAGGAATGCTTTTGTCCTGCTTGGCAAACATTAAAGACATTCAGAATCACAAATGGCACATCAGTAAAGTACTTTGGGAATAACTTATGGCTCGAATGTTCATAGGGTGGCAAGATTCCTATCCGGTGGACTGCGCCAGAAGCAATTGCCTATCGTAAATTCACATCAGCAAGTGATGTATGGAGCTACGGAATCGTTATGTGGGAAGTGATGTCGTATGGAGAGAGACCCTATTGGGATATGTCCAATCAAGATGTGAGTCTTTATGTTCTGAAATATATGCCTTAGCATTGAAATTCAGGAAGTTTCGCATTAGTGTATGATGGAGTGCTTGTTGAGCTTGAAATGATACATTAAACTCAGGGTTCTTAATAAAAATGTGTCTAGTAATATAGTTAAACCTTATGGTGGTAGATTTCAAGGACCAAAATTACTATAGCCTCAGTGTTATCGTTTGGGAGATGGATCAGATAGGTAGATTTAGATAGATGCATAGAGTCGTGACATGGAGCAGTATTTGAACTTGGATAACTTCCAAATTCATACTGAAACAAAATTAAACTTTGAATTTGAAGAAAATGCAAGGATATATGAAAAACACACATTTCACATGTGATAAAATTGACATGAAAGGTTTATTTCAAGAAAACTAGTGAATATTTTAAAGCTGACAGAGTTGTAATTAGAGCTTGCCCCTTGAGGACTCTAAAATAAAGCTTCACTAAATGACCCTTTGTAAATTATGCACATCCCTTTAAATGTACCATCTGGACTACTTCGTAAGGGAGTATCCACAATGCCTGCAATTTCAGTAAAGCATTCAATAATGACACTAATAAGATTCCAGAGTAATAGAATTTAATTACAAACATCTCCAGTGAGAAAGGGCCAAAAAATGAAAAGAAAAAACCTTACAGCAGTGGGTTCCTAGAACACGTATTTGCTAATCCTGGAAAGGTTTTAGTTCTGGGGTTGGAAGTCAGATCACAATAAAATGAACACTCTTTGAACTTTAAAAATTATTTTAATATATGAGGTAAAATATTAGCACAGAGTGTTTATAGATTCATGGTATTTAATATCAATAGAAATTATATTTTAGGAAAAGTCATCTTTTAAAAAATTCTCTCTGAGGTGGAATGTTACCTGACCATCTGTCATGTCCTGAAACACAGGGACTTGCACAGCCTTGACAATTCAATGAAGAACCAGGTGTACTTAAGAAGCAGAATGCTGTTGCCTTATCAATAAAAGGATGTTCAGCGCAATAGCGAAGCTAATGAACTCCATGTCTAGTGGGGCAAAAAGAATTCCCTAACCAGATTAAGAGGAATGGTTGTGTTGACATTGGATTATCTGTAAATTGTAAAGGAAGGTTGGTAGCAGATGGGAGGAAAGACAGCAGCTAGCATAACTGATAACTGCAAACTGGAAAAGGCTGTAGAGGTGAAGGGTGTGCAATCTATTGTTTGATGTGACTATGCTATTATGCATATACCTTCAAGTACCTTTCCTGTAGCAACATTTGGTTTAGGGTTAGAGATTTTTGGAGGGACAAGGACAAACAACCTAAGTGAGTAAGTAGATGTGAGTATTTACTTATTTAATTATTTTATATTTAAACTTTCCCCTTTTTTTCAATTGAGAGTCATGGCCAAATGCTCATACAGCAGATTGTCTAAAGATGTTGTTAGTTTCCCTGCCCTAAGTATTTTTAGAACCTGTAGTCTTGATAGTATCTATATTATGTTAATCATTTTGGTTGTTTTAAATTTTTAGTTGTCTGGCTTTATCCCTGAAAAAGCATCTGAAGCTGCTTTTCTCTGCAAATAACATTGATCTAGCATTCATGTGTATTTGTGTTCGTGTTGGATTCTGTGTAGAACAGGAATCAATAGGAAATGTAACTGGAAAATTACTTTGCTGAGTAGAATTTGGCATATGGTGAATGAGTCAAAGTAGCTGTTGAAAATATGTCAAACTTATCAAGATTTTTGTTGGTTTTAATCCTCTGCCCTTCAAAACATTCAGCAGTAAACTGAGAAAATATGCTTTGCTAACCCACAAGTCATCTTGCAAGCTGGCAGTGGATAGGGAGCTAATGAAGGAGCATTAAACAGTCTGAGGGATTATAAGAAATTGTGTTACCCCGGCATTAGCCTGATGTTGCTTGCATTGTCATCAGTTCGATATAAAACATTTTCCTCAAGTCTAGAGCCAACACCATGCACCTGGAAAGATAAAAGAAAGTGAGGGAATCAATGTGATTACTGGAAATAAGTAGAATAATGTTCAGTAAGATAGCATATAGAGCCCTAATTGGTTTGGCTCAGTGGATAGAGCGTTGGCCTGTGGACTGAAAGGTCCCAGGTTCGCTTCTGGTCAAGGGCATGTACCTTAGTTGTGGGCACATCCCTAGTAGGAGGTGTGCAGGAGGCAGCTGATCGATGTTTCTCTCTCATCGATGTTTCTAACTCTCTATTCCTCTCCCTTCCTCCCTGTAAAATATCAATAAAATATATTTTTTTAAAGAAAGATAGCATTTAGAAGTCTACTTTAGGAGAACTACATACATACTAATACAACAGGATGTTGGCAAAAAAAAATAAATAAAATGGGGAAAAAATGGATCACAGGGCAAAACAAATCACCAGATGATTGTTAAACTGAAACAGTGTGCTGGTTAAAAAGAAAAGAAGTCATATTGGTATGTAGAAACTGGACCCAACTGAACTGACCATGTTGTGTTGAAGGCTAATTGTTCAACAGCAAATAGACCCACTGCGGGGTGAATGCAGTGTGGTCATTGAGATGGCTAGAGCCACTGGTCGTTTCCTTAGCAACTATCACTTTGGTGGGAAAGGGGCTGGAGTGGAAAGACTGATTTGAAACAAATAAAACTTTAAAAAATCCCCAAACAGGCAAAAGCACCTCCAGAATCTCATAGGATACCCATAAACAAAGTTTATGAGTCGCCAAGAAATTATGAAGTAATTCCCCTCTTTAAATTTGGCATGAGTCATGCTGTATTACATTACTGGGATTTACGCCATGAAGAAGGGGGGTTTAGAGTAAAGTCAATAAGAAAAATAAGTAATACCTGTGAAGACAGATTAGGAAAATTAGAATTAGAAAAAAGACTGTTGAATGATTTATTTATGGCTCACTAGACAGCGAGACCACTCTGGGTAGTAAGACAATTATCATCTACATTATAACTTTTCTCCTTAGATGTGCCTGTGACCCCTTTAACATAGAAATGCCTAAAAGAAGATGAAAAATGTTTTTGCTGTCACTTTTAAAAAATATACTATACCTTTAACAGGGACAAATGATAGCCAAGTAAGATGAAGAAAGAGGTATAGAATTGGCATAATGGTGTATTTTGGTCTCCCAAAAGTAGAAAAGGCTGGGCATCTAGAAAGATCGAGAGGTGTGCTATTTCAGAGGTTGGCAGTGTCTTCTGGGTTGGGAGTCAGGGAGGTGGTCTCTGGTTTTGACCCATTAGCTGTCTGAGCAAGAAGATACAGGCTTAAAACGATGTAAAGAGACTTGCATTTTGAAGGGAGCTATTAATAATACTTCCTATGGAAGGCCTTTAACAAGGTTAGGGTCTCTTTTTCCTAAGAGTATTTTGCAGACGCTTGGGAACAGAGTGAAGAAAGTCATTGCCCTGTGATTGCTGAGGGTCAGACCAACACCATTTACTGATCTAATTGGATTCTAATCACTGGAACATTGATGCATCTTCACTTGAGAGCTTCAGGTTGGCTTGGCCTGCCATTTGAGAACACCTCATAGCAACAGCAGGCTTGCCTAACCTTTTGCCAGCAATAGGCAGGTCCAGCTTGGCCTCTGTTAAGGAATTGGAGAAGCTCCCATGCTCAAGCTTGCTGGCAGCTTAATGTACAGGGAACTTGCCCATCAGGAGGGTGAACAACAGCTTGCCTGGCAGCTTAACATATCATCCTGTTTTCTTCAATAGGTGATTAAAGCCATTGAGGAAGGCTATCGGCTACCCCCTCCAATGGACTGTCCCATCTCACTCCACCAGCTGATGTTAGACTGCTGGCAGAAGGAGAGGAGTGACAGGCCTAAATTTGGGCAGATTGTCAACATGTTGGACAAACTCATCCGCAACCCCAGCAGCTTGAAGAGGACGGGAACCGAGAGCTCCAGGTGAGCCATGCTTACTTAATAGTGATGTATGAAAGAATACATTAGAGATGGCAGGCAAATGGTGACTCACGTTAATTCCTGCCTCTTAATAAGAGGTCACTTCATAGCTCTCTGCAACTTGGGTGGTTTCTTTCTCAATTAGTGAAGTATTTATGGTAGTTCACTTTACCATTTTGAAGAGCCAAATACCTGTCAGGCCTCAAGGAATAGTTAGAAAAACAAATTAAAAACAACAACACAGCAACAACAAAATAACTAAAGTGCTTATTTTATGATGTTGGACAGGGACATTTTGAAAGAGGGATAACATTCAGGTTGCTAGATGCCATATTTTGAAAAGGGAAAGGAATATTGTGTTTGTAAAAAGTAAGGATTAGAGGACAGCTCTCTGTGCACTGCAATTTTAAGTTGACTTATAAATAAAGTGTTAATTGTCACAAGAGATGCCTTAGGTTTCAGTTCTTAAAGTTTTTCTTTTATGAGTCTTCAAGAGTAGCAGGAAACAGGACCAAGATAGAAACCGATCAAGTTACAAAGCATGCAGACAAATGTTTGAGAAGGGTTTTGAAAACTACAGTGATTGCACCACCTGTAAAAGAGGTAGTTATTTCATTGGGAAGAGGAAATTGAAGTGTATCAGTCCAGAAAGAAGATAAAGATGCTGCAAGTTCTGTAGTTCAATGGGAACTTTTTTTCACGAGGTTGAGCTTTACTGGCTTACCAGCTCCATGGAAAAAGGAATAGACCATCTTTATCAGTTAAATGATTTAAGAGACAGGCACAGTAAGACCAGGTGGCTCGGCATGCATGACATTTTCTCCACAATATGCAAGCCCTTCCTGTCTTGGCCCCCATTATGATGTTCTCCTCTAGTCTTTCTCCTGAAGCCCTAGCCTAAATATTGCAGATGAGAAGGACTACACTTATTATTATAATGCATGAAAAAAAGAATTTGGAGTGAACAGCAGCGGTACCTTCTGTTCTCTTTTAGGCTTTCAGATCCTTTAGCATTGGCCACTATACAAAGAGCTCAGTGGTCAAGCTCTTCTGCAAAAACATCCAGCTGAATTCACATCTTTCTCCTGCCAGTTGGTAGCTATGTGACCTAAAACAAATCTAACATTTCTGGGCTAGTTTCTGTTCTTCTGTTCACTGAGAGGGTAAAAACAGATGGCTCTAAAGCCAAGTTTCCATGTAGCTGGCTTCTCCTATTTCTACGTTAACCTCCAGCTTTTACATCTCCAGCTCCAGAGCCCATGTGTTATGTCTGAGAGTCCTGAGGCCAGTGCTTGGAACTTCTCCTGATAGCATAAACTGTTTAACTACTGATATTCCATAATGTGTGGTTAGCACCAAAGTTCAGGAAAAAATGAGTTATTGGATATACTTTTCTCAATGCTAATTTTTTTTCACTGATGGTACTTGAGTAGCTTTAATGCTTATCACCACTTGCTGATAATGGGGTGTAGTATAACATGATATGTTACTGAGCACAAAATTAGGCAAATGTCATGGTGTTCCACAGAGAGCACAAAGACTTCCAGAACATACTTGAGAGTATCTGTTGGAGTGTATTGATATGGAGTGAGGATATTTTCATCCTAAGGTCATTTTGACATTCTCAGGCTCCTAGAGTTTACACGTTGCCTACTAATGTTCTTGGCGTAAAGTTAGAAGCAAATGCAAACTGTTGCTCCTTGTTTGATATGAATATTTAAATTGATAAACATTCAACACTGATATATAAAATTCTGAGTATTAATATTTGTTATTGACTTGAAATTGGGGGAATAATTAAATCTTGATTATTCTTGTCATAAAAATATGTAGAATTTTACTTACAAAATTGGATATAATTGAAACAATGGACACAAAAGATATGTCACAAAGGCAAGCTAATATCTGGGCTCAGAACTAACTGATAAAACAAGTCTTTGTTAAAATATTTACATAAAAAAGAAGCAATGCAAACAAAAATAACTGGTAAAATTAAAATAAAGAATGGAATTGGATCAATTCTGCTGTATAGAAAATGAATCAAGGCATTAGTTTGACTTAATTTTGTTTTTACAAGAAAAGAACATTTTTGGGTGAAAATTCAGTCATGATGATATACTTCTGATTTAAACACTTATATTCAAACAACATAGTCTCAGAATGAAAATCATGTCAAACTGTTAAGGTGAAATTCATTCCATAATTTCTAGAGAAAAGGGAACTTTAAGAAAATAAAACTTAAGTAGCAGTGTTGTTATAGAGGTAATTATAGTAAGGGTGGTACAGACTACCCTGTAGAGGTCTACCTTGTGATTATTATGTATTTTGATGATGAAGATAACTACGAGTCAGTTACTAAATACTTTCCATTAATAGGTGATTTATTATAGATCAATACTACGAAGAATGGCAGAATTCCTGCCTTGAACTATAGTTGTTCTTAACAATGACCTCATACCAAACACCTGGGCTGAGAAATGTGTAAACTAATAACTAAGTTAATAAAATGTGCTCAGATTTTGTGGAAATGATTATTTAGGAGCCCCTGCAAGGGAATACAGAAGCACATTCCACAGTCTAAACAGTGATCAAAGTGGCCATTCTTCCTTCCAGTCTTGGCATGCGTGCTGGTCAGGCATGGGTTGATTAAAGGGGATTAACTCCCTGCTGTCCCAAGTTTTTTTTCGAATCCACCGAGACTGCCTCTAAACCTGGCTCGAAGCACGTTAGACTTGAACTCTTGCTGCTTTCTCCTTCCATCAAGTCTGGCAGACTGAAGCTCGGTTTTCCTTACTCATACTCCGCTAGGGTTTCCATAGTTGCTGCACTAAAGTCTATAATATTCAGTGCTGGCAGGGACTGGACTCTTTCTGCAAAGACAATCAATTTTAGCCACAAGGACTCCCCCAATCTTTACCCCAGGCTAAGATGTTAAAAAAAAACAACAAAAAACAATTGCTATGATTATTAATGCATTAAGAGGTTCACATGAAACAAATGTGGGACATGAAATTAAGAACAAATCGGGCGATTGATACTTTTTTTAGAAGCTTTGTGAAATTGGGAGCAAAAATAATCACAGTGGCATTTGACGATGTTTACTCTTGGTGTTTTAGTTCCCCTTGTCTGTCTCAGGCAATTTGACTTCTGAGTCTTGCTGTTTCACTGATAGCTCTGTCTACAATTTCTTGTTCCATTTCCAGACCCAACACTGCTTTGTTGGATCCAAGCTCCCCTGAATTCTCCGCCGTGGTATCGGTGGGCGACTGGCTGCAGGCCATTAAAATGGACCGGTATAAGGATAATTTCACGGCTGCTGGTTATACCACACTAGAGGCTGTGGTGCACATGAACCAGGAGTAAGTACTCAGCGATGTAACACAAAAGGGTAAATCTAGATTTAATAGTATTTTCCTGTTTTTGCTTTGAGCTGCATAATCATCCTCCCCATTTAAAAAACACACACACACAAAACTGGAATGCCTTTCATTTTGATTGAGTCTAATTTTACACAGCCTTTATAAAGCACCTACATTGTTGCATTAAATTGCTTAATTAAACATCTTAATACACCTGCCTTGTTGTGCTGTATGAATTGTGGCTGATTCAGATGTGTGTCTGCATGAAGCCCAGAAGAGAGGTTCTCAGCCCTCATAACGTTATTCTCCCTCTGTTTTCTCTCCCTCCCACCCCGCTCCACCCCTGTATAGCGACCTGGCACGAATCGGCATCACAGCTGTCACCCACCAGAATAAGATTTTGAGCAGCGTCCAGGCGATGCGAACCCAAATGCAGCAGATACACGGCAGGATGGTTCCCGTCTGAGCCAGTACTGAATAAACTCAAAACTCTTGAAATTAGTTTACCTCATCCATGCACTTTAATTGAAGAACTGCACTTTTTTTACTTCGTCTTCGCCCTCTGAAATTGAAAAAACAAAAAACAAAACAAAAACAAAATCAAAAAACCTATCTGCAGTGTTGCTTGGTGTACAGAATGCTGGAAAATGGGGCTCACAGAAATGACCAGTGTCATTTGAATTCGACCTGGAACAAATTGTTTCTCAGAAGTACTGGGTCCATCACCAGTTTGTAAAATACACATACCTGTGCAAATAGGACTCCGCCTGTGAGTTTTGATGCTGTACCTGCTGCCGGACACTGGGCTTCTCTGAGACATCCTGATCCTCACTCCATTTGGAATTACAACTGTAGTATTTTGTTTGTGGCATCAATGACAGTCCTCCTTCTTTCACTGGAATGAAGGCCATGCCCAGGAACATTTCTGAAGGACTCACTTGTAGCTATTAAGGCTTGGTTCATGCCAGGGGGAAGAACGCAGGTGAAAACCGGGTGGCTCATCAGTGTTGTTCCTCAAAGCTCAGGCCACCTGGTGGATTGTGATGCCATGAGGGGATGGAAAGAAAAAGAAAGTGGATTTAAAAATAATAATAATAATAAACCCCAAACACCCTACATCCCTGACTGGACAAACGAGGTCTGTTTCTTTGGGCCTGAGGCTGTGCCATAGAGTTGTATTTTGGGACTCTACAAACTTACCGTAACTACCTTACGGCTAGTGGACTGTGACAATCTTGAATAGGGAATGTTCACACTTCCCTTCTTTAAAGAGGCAAACCCAAATCTCCAAGGTAAGGCAAACACAAAACGAAAAAAAAGCAATGAATTCTTCTCTGATGAAAACATCGTTTTTTGAAACTTGATCTTATTTGAAACATTGAGTAGAAAATAAGTTTTCAGGTCTGTCAGGTAGTTTGCGGTTCTTTCAGTATTTCAATCCTCTCTTCACAGCGGGAGAGAAGACCAAAACCAATATGGCTTCCCTACTGTTCTCCCAGGAAGAAGTGAAATAAGAGCCATATTTGATCAGGTACAAGAGGATGGACCTGTACTGCTGTGCTTCCTCTTATACAGGGTTCCTCTGGCCTTTGGTGCCCTTCATGACACACATACTTATTGAGCTTCTTCTGGGTACCAGGCGGTAACCTCAAATCTTGTTGGGTCATACACATGCCCCACTCTTTAGAGAGTTTGCTTCAGTTGAAAATCCTTTCCGTTAGTCTTATTTTTATGTCCTGCTTATAGTCCTTCATCAAACAGAGTAGCAAGGGAGGATGTACCTAGATGTCAGTGGTGAGACTTGGAACTCACCTTGAGTTCCTCATTATCAGAAAGTTACCTAATAAAAAACGTGTAAGATGCTTCTATTTCAATCCTGGAATTTTCTTCTTGAAACATGTAAAATAAATAACTTTCTTCATTCCTAGAAGCCAACAGCCTAACTTTTTTTTGACTAGGCAAATTTTAACTTTTTTGACTTCCATTGTTATCACTATTAAACAACAGCTTGGCTGATTTTAATAACCTATTTCCCTCTCCTTAGTTTTATCCTGAAAGCTATTTCTTATAGAGCAAAGAATGTTAAATTTGATGCTGTCAAATCATGACAGTTTAGTACAAAACCTTTTGCAACAGGAGTTATAAAAGCTTTTCTGTTCAGAAAAAAATATGAAATTTGTTGTTTAAACTGCTTCAACAATTTTTATTTCATCACCACTTTTGCTAAAGCCTGGGAATTCTGGATATTCATGTTAAAAGTTGACAAATGTAGATAATGCAGATGGGGGTTTGTTTGCTTTTCAAAAAGTTTATATATTTTTTTCTTTTAGCAAAGCTGTTGAGTATTTTATATTCAACTAGAGGCCTGGTGCACTGATTCATGTACTGGTGGGGTCCCTCAGCCTGGCCTGTGGGGATTGGGCTGAAACCGATCTCTGTGTCTGGGGTGCGGGTGAAGCAGATTTGGGGCCAACAGTGCCCCAGCAGCAACCTAACCCATGGCAGATTCTTCAAGGAATCAGGCTCCCTCCTTTACTGCTTAGAGCGTCTGCCCCCTGGTGGTCATTGCATGTCACAGCTACTGGTCGAATGGTCGGACAGTCACTTAGGTTTTTATATATATACTAGAGGCCTGATGCACAAAGATTCATACAAGAATAGGCCTTCCTTCTCCTGGCTGCTGGCACGGGTTTCCCTCTGGCACCCAGGACCTGGGCCTTCGCTCTGGCCGCCGCCTCCCACCTTTGCTCCCGGGCCGGGAGCTGCCTCCTGCCTTCGCTCCAGGGCCGGGAGCCACCTCCCACCTTAGCTCTGGGACAGCCGCCTCCATTTTTGTTGCGTTAATTTGCATATTCCCTCCTTATTGGCTGTGGCACCACCATCTTTGTAGAGAAGTGACTGTCAATTTGCATATTCATCTTTATTAGATAGGATAGATCTTTGACTGATTCAGATAAGACAGCATTATGGCATTATCTTACAAGTAAAAAGAGAACAATACCTTGCCCTGGCCAGTTTGGCTAAGTGGATAGAGCATCGGCCTGTGGACCAAAGGGTCCCAGATTTGATTCTGGTCAAGAGCAGGTACCTTGGTTGCAGGCTCCTCCCCGACAGCCCAGGCCCTGGTTGGGGCTTTTGCAGGAGGCAACCAATCAATGTGTTTCTCTCACATTGATGTTTCTCTCTGTCTTTCCCTCTCTCTTCCACTCTCCCTAAAAATCAATAGAAAAATATTCTGGGGTGAGGAGTAACAAAACAAAAAAACAAACAAAAAAAAATAGGCCAGAGAGAGAGAAAGAGAACATTATCTTGCATATATTGAATAATTAAAATGTTTTGCTTTCTTAAATTCAAGAACTTAAGACCTGAAATATTTTTCTAAACATTGAACATACTCAAAGCAGAATATTTTAAAGGAGAGAATGTCAATTCTAATATATTCTATGCTGGTGTCATTTTACTTTCTCAGTAGGTATCTCTTTAAATGAAATTATTGGGCAGGGATTGAAAGAAAGGTGTATGAAACTTTCATTCAAAGGTTGCCTTCTGAATCTTAATTTTGACACATGACAGATTTAGAATACAGGCCAGTGAAAAAGCCAACAGAGGACTTTCCAAGTGTCTAAAATCATATCCAGTAGCAATAAGAGTGTTAATGCCAGGACTTCCACAAAGTTACACATTTTAGAAGAGCAATGTGAGCACAATAGAAAGGTTGCATTGTTTCCCAGGGTGTGGAACTAGACTCTGGCATGCAGACAGCTATGGATTCTAAAGCCAACTGAGATGTTGACACTGGGAAATGCACTCCAAGTTTCTTTATAACTCAGTTCCTCCACCTGTAAATTACAGATAATGACACTTTAATAATAACTCCTTTCCTAACATGTGCTATTGTAAGTGTATATAAAATACTCTTACATGGGACACACTGAACTTCACATAAGAGAAGTGTACCAAGTGTTATTCATCCATCTTTCACTGTGAATCCACATGTCTTATTGTGACACATCAGAGTGGAGTGAAATGAAGTTTAGTGGTAGGGAGCCATGCAGATGAAGCTTCTTCACTTTATATGGTTTTATAGTGTTTGGGGATAAATGTATATCTATACAAAAAGTGGTAGACCTATTAAATTATTCCTGTTCCTGTGTGATTTAGCTTTAGAAATTCATGGAATTTTTTTTGATATAATAGAGTGAAATGCACAAATAAGGCTCCTTTGCAATGAAAGGAACTGGATACTAATGACACTTTGATGTCTTCATGATTGACTCAAAGGACAATGCTTTGTTTATTTAGCCACAATGAAAGTCACATTTTTTACCGATGATCCCACATGGACCACATGCTTTGTCTGGTCTCTGTTCTAGCAATTCCCCTTGATAAAGGAGTTGCCTGAATTCAAAGGAGAAAAGAAGGTTTATTTTCCTGCACTCTTTCTGGCATCAAGTAGACATAAGCCTTCACATTCCCACACTTCTCACTTCAAACATCCAACCCTTTTCACATACACAGTGTCCCCAAATAGCCCACTTAATATTACAAATATATTTATATAATACATATTTATATCTAGGTGTTGAGAAGAAGGGGTTGGCAAACTGAAAGAAGACATGTGTTTTGGAAACTACACTTTCTCCTAAGAATGGAATTTCTATTAGCAAAATATCCTCTACAAAATGTTTGCATATCCATATGGTGTTGGTTGTACTGCATCAGAGTCTTAAGATCATATTCATGTTCTCCTTTTCTTTCATATAAATACATGCCTGCCCAATAAAATCCCTTTACATTCAGGTTGCAAAGCTACATTTGATAGACTTACTGATTTTCAGAGAAGAAACGGTGGGAAAAACAGATCTGGTCCTTTTGCTTTTTTATTTTCATAACTATCAAAATGATGTTGACAAATGGCTTCTTAAAGACCTTGGTAATTATACCCTTACCCACATTTATAGTTTTTAATTTCTTAAGAAGTAATTTCTATACTATTTTATAAGAAAACTTTATTTATCTCTTTCCAAACAGACTGAAGTATTTTCTATAAGTTTAAATAATGGTCATCTACCTCAAAGAAACTAAATTTTATTTATCTCCTTCACATAATATATATATATACACAAACAAATAAATCAATGGTTTAATAAAATAAGCAAATTTATCAGTAAAGATAAATTTTGGCCTTAATCCTTGCTCTACATTTGAGGCCAACTGCCAAGCATAGATACTGGGGTGGGAGTTACAGTCCAAGAAGCAATCTTGACAGTCAGTTGTTGCCAAGACAAGGAAATAGCTTCCTTTGGTTTGAGTTGATTATTTGGCAAACGAGGAGCCCCAGTGATTTAATTATATTGTGCCAGCTTTGTTCAATTCTAGACTGATGGGTCATCTGTAGCAGATTAGTTCTTGGTGAGCTTGATCCCCCAAGACCACTGTCATTGTTGCACCAAACCTCTCACTGTGCCCATGGCCCCAGGTTCCCTCTCTGTCTATTCCATGCAGATTGTATTGATCTTTTACTAATTAAATAATCTCATTCATTAGAAGTCATTTTCTTTTCAAGAAAACCATCCAATACTTTTAATTTCTGAGTTTGCATTTTTTCAATTGTATTGTTGGCTCCTGATGGATTGGGATGTTTCCAAATACATATGTTCCCAAGACATACAGTTTCCCACTTTAGAAAGACTAGATGCTAGTGTCCAGGTTTTTACGGTATTACAGTTTGCCTTTCACAGCCTCACCAACACAGCCCTTGTCATCTTGCACTACTGAACCATACAAGTCATTTCAAAGAGGGGTTGTTCACACACTGCTATAGACATAGACTGTGTGGGTTTCTCTTCCCAGTGTTGCCACTTCAGCATTTATAAATATGAGAAGATAGCATAGCCTCTCTTCGCTTTAATGTCCTCATCAATATAATAGGAATAAGAACTGTATCTTCCTCCAAGTACTTATAATTAAGCTGCAAATGCACATAATTTTTTGGTTGTCATAGTTGCCATTTTTTTCAGGAGAAGAAATAAGATTTTATGATCTCCCTCCTGGACTACTTACTGAGCCCTACCAAATTCCATGTACCTATATTCTTTCTTACAATATTGGTTGACAACTGGCTGGCTGACAACTTTCTCTAAAGTCTTGTTCTTTTTTCTACAGGGAGTAGATTCTGCTATCTTGGCCTCACAGCCCTTCCTGTTGATTACAAAGCCCACAAAGAAAACAGAACACACCCTTCTTGGTTCCTTAGAAATGTGTTTCTTTTGCTTCTACTATGCCAGTTCTGGAGCAAAGACATTGATGAAACAGCACCCAATACCTGAAATAAATAAATCTATGACTTTCAAATCCCCTTTCCAGTGAAAGAAGCAGCAAACATTCAAGGTTCGGCATCTATTCTCCGGTTGCACTGAGGAATGTACTGTCTCAAAGCACCAGCTCTGCAGAACCCTTGTTCCCAAACTCCTTGTGGTTTTATTTATATCTATTTCCATATCTCATTGCTGTACGTCACTGCTGCATTGGTGTGGCAGCAAGTGACCAAAGGCAACAGGTTTTATTATGGACACCAGGTCAGGTGCCACCACACAACACAAAGCCAGTTCCCATGAACTGCCTATGATATGCATTGCTGAAGTAACATTTTACCCAGGGTGTGCCATTGCAGTGATATAAATATATTTTTTTCCTAGACTAAATATGAGCTGACTATCTGTTTTGATGTGTGTACATAGGTGTGAGTCTGTGTGGATGCGTGTGTGTGGTGTGTGTGTGTGTGTGTGTGTGTGTGTGTAACCTCATGCTTAGAACTGCCTGTGAATGTCGTGGAATGCTACACCTGAAGAGTTCTGGTTTTCCACCAGTTCTGAGATGAAGAGCCACACAAAATAGTGGGCTGGAGACCATGCCCATCCCCTTAGAAGGAAACCCAGAAATGTTAAATGTCTGTATTTATGTTGTATTTTATAGCTGCCACACTAACCTTAATAAGTAATTATACAGCTTTGGGCAGAGCATTTTCACCTTAGTGGTGGAGTAATCTTAGAATATAAATATAAACCCATTCAAGTGACAATCCATCTTCAAAGTCACGATTCTGATTGAACTCCTCATCTGAATCACTATTTCCTTGATGGAGAGAGAGAGAAGGGGATGGAATTTGTTTGGTAACCCCAAATGGAATACAAGTAGCCTTTGTTTTCCTGCATAAATGGAATTGATGAATGCGAACAAATATATGCAATTCATATACTTTTGGAGATGAACGTAGACATGTGTGTCAGCTTTGAGATGATGTGTCCTGGATTAATACTTTGTCTCCCAATGTCACAGAAAAATGTATGCTGGTGACTCTTGAGGTTAGCATAGATGGGATTAAATGGTCTCGAGCAATTTCAGGTTCCCAATTACATGGAAAGTTCTACAGTTATTAATATAGAGCTAACTCCTATGGCCCACAAAAATGTATCAGCCTTCTAGAATCTGAGGTCCACTGTGCAAAGATTCTGTTTTGATATGATATGTATACCAAACTCCAGCCAACATACTGCCATGTTTCATAATTGAGTGGCTGCCTTGCTTATTTTAAGCTATGGTTGCAGAAACTGTGGCCATTTATATAAGCTATAACATCAAATCAGGGAAAAATGGGAAACAAAAGATTCTGAACCCTATATTGTTGAATAAGTAAAAAAAAATCATCAATAAATATTTATTGCATTCTGACAGGGTGTATGGCATTGTATTCTCAGAACTATGCCAGAGTGACAAAGTTAATTCACCCCTTTTTGGGGACCTTAATATATTTTTAAAGGGATGTGCCTATGCATTAATGCCTGAAAAATATGTATAAAGAAATGAGGTTGAATCTCTGAGCAAGTCACCTTTCCCCAGAGGTAAGGGCAGGAGGCCAGCTTTAGGGACTGGGTCTAGCCCGATGAGTTAATGCTGACCTAGTGAGTTCAGATCTACCATTAGGAAGCATTAAGCTGATCCCCTGCACCAAATCAAGTAGCTTCACCATGTGTCCACTGGCCCCAAATTATTTTTAACAATTTTATGAATAAAAAGTTCTGGTGTGTTTTAAAAAGTTATTTTAAAGAAAGGCTGTGCTCACTACACTGCTGATGTGTGTGTTTTGAGAGCTCTTGTATTCAATCTGTGAAGGATATGTATATTAATCCATACACGCGTATAGCCTCAATATTTGTCTGAAGACACTTAAATTCTGACCAGTAAAGCAAAGTTCTAGAAGCAATATTTTCAGTTATTTAACATTCTCCAAACAACATCAAGCATTGATACACACTGAAGAGTGTATTTATTATTTTTATCACTCCAAGTATGTTGGAATATGCAAGGACTGTGGTTAAAATTAGAATGTATAAGGCATATTATAATTTAGTTCATACTGAAAAATAAATTAACTGAACATTGCTTGGTTCATGTTCCAAAATTTGAGCAATTTCTTGAGTTAGACACAGAATTTCTATTTTGTTTTAATTTGTCAAGGTATTTTCTTCCCTTCATAAAACTTAGGTACACATAACTTATGTCATTTATTTATGGTCTTTTATACCTAGTTTGTAAAATTGTAAAATAGCAAACTAAATGCAAAGAGTTTGCATTTGAAAACAATAAAGTAGTTGCCATATTCAAACCTGGAATCTAGTTGTCTCTTCAATACTTTTTGGAACAGATATGGTGGTTCTAAATTAATTAGTTGTTGGTTGTCACTTGGTTAAAACACAAAATTTTACTCTAATTAAACATAGTGAGTGGATCAACAGCATTGACTTCTAAAGGGTCCTCACCCTTGAGAACAACACATTAGCAAATCTGACTTAGATTCTGTGAGATCCTGTGTCCCATTGGAATAGGACTGACCTTTGGTTGGAATTCAGGCTCCACCTCTTACTGATCATGCAGTCTAGGGCAAGTTTCTTAACTTCCCTGTGCCCATTTTCTTGTTTGTAGAATGATGGTAAAGGCTAAGTATGTTTAAACGTTAGCACAGTGTCTAACATCGAGCCAGAATTCAGCAAATGGTAGCTATTCTCAGGAGCCTTCTTGATTGTATAAGATGTCTTCTCTAATATTCCCAGTTCTTCACCCTCTCAAACATCTTTGCTGTTGGTCCAGGTGACCAGCTACCCATTTTTACCATAGGTGCCTATGGTAAATTCTTGAGGGAACATTAGAACTCCAAGGGGTCCAAGAGTCCCTAAAACGGTGCAAATGTGAATGATTATATGTGTATGTGTGTTTTGATGGGGAGAAAGATCATACATTTCATTAAGTTCCAAACTGGTCTGTGATACAAAAATATTAAGGCCACAGTCTTAAGGATGAATGTTCTCCTCATGAATGCTCTCCCCATTAAATAAACTATCAATTGACTAAGCCCCTGTTAATTGAAAATGAGATTCAAGAGATAATAATTTATTAACTGAAGCCCTTAAGAGCAGCTGGCTTTAGAGAGTAGGGCCATGCTGTTCATTGCTACCAACAGTGCGTTGAAATGAAAAGAATCTTGATATGTCTGGCTATTTCCTAAACACTTCTCTACAATCAACCATTTTAATATATAAAGTAGTTTACAACATATTTGTGATTTGAAAGAAACTGGGTTTGACCTTTCCCCCCCACACACACACTTTTTATTAAGATAGAAAGTCAACTATATTAGGATTCTCCAAAGAAATAAAACCAATAGGATATATATCAATATTTCTCTGTATATGGAGATATATATGTATATATTATGATATCTAATATGTTTATGAGGAATTGGCTCATGCAATTTCATAGGCTGAGAAGTATCATGATCTGTAAGCTGGACACCTAAAAAGCCAGTGGTGTAATTTAGAAGTCCAAAGACCTAAGACCCAATCAAGCCAACACCCCAATGGCATAATTTCCAGTCCCAGTGCAAGAGAAGATGAGATGTTCCAGCTCAGCAGTGAGGCAGGAAAAAAGCTTCGGGATGCACTCAACTTCTACAGAAGCCTTTCCCTGACCTACCTTAGGTGCATGGTCCTCCTTGAATTTATGGTACAGATAGGCTAGCTGTTCAACAGTTTTAGTTCTTCCTGTTCACACAAGTCTATATTCCCCAGCCTTCAAACCCTTAGGTTAGGCCCCTGTGATAGGTTTCTGGCTAATAAGATAAAGGAGGTAGAGATTCAAGCCCTTCCCAAGCTTGGCTATAAAGGCTTCAACACAATCGTTCACTTTCTCTCCCACTTATGTGGTGGCCTGAAAGGCCACCTGCTCAACATGGTACCCTCACAGGAGGGAAGGACCTTGGATCTCTGAGGGACTGCTAGGAAAGATGACAGAAGATGCTCTGGACCTTTATCAGGCTGTGATGTGAGCTAGAAACAAACCTTTAGGATGTTAAATGCTGTGAATATGGAGTCATTCATTACAGAAGCTGAAAACAAGAGAAATGCCTCTTTCCTCTGCATGTCGCTCTATTCAGGGCATCAAGAAACTGGATGATGCCCACGGCAGTGGGCAGAGCAATGTACTGAGGCCACTGTTCCAGTTTGCTGATGATGCTACATGCCATGGATAGCAGGTATATACAGCAGTGCATAGTTTTCTAAATACCACTTGCCCATTCCATTATTAGGTCGCCTACTTTTGACCAATTTATCTCGTTGATTATTTTTGTTAAGCTCTAGAGAAATGAACTATAACTTAAGTACAATATTCATCTTACATGCTTTGCTTTGTGAGAATTAATTTCCAAAGTCTACTTTTCCCTAAAAGCAGAGTATAATCTATTATTACTAAGATACCACCATCTAATATAGAGTGAACGAAGAAGTAGTGATTTTCTTTAATTATCATTTTTGTGTTCTCAGCATAAAAGCCACGGACAGCACTTCTCAGATGCCATTCCTCATTTTGATGACAGCCTGTGACAGAGAGAGGCTAGTCATTAACTAAATAGAAACAAAAGATGGGTCCAAAGACAAGAGAAAAATGAAGTGAAGTAGAGGTTGAACATGATGTAACAAAGTGCACAGACTTCCATGTGAACCCTGCATCGGCTACTTACTACCCGTGTGCCCATGGGCAAATTGCTTAATCTCCCTGAAACTCAGTTTACTCATCTTTAAAATGGGATCAAGACCCTACTTTTTCAGGGTCTTCTGAGAACACAATATAATCAAGTCTATGGAAAATTGGAGCTGCAAACACAGATGTTTACATGGGCCAGTTGGGCTATGTGAATAAGTGATACTGTCCAAATGTAACCCAATAGAGTGAGTAAGTATTTAGATAAAACATTAGGTTGATAAGATGTTAAGGAGTATTAGTCAGTGAGTGGTAGGTTGTGGCCAGGATGGTTCTATGGTCACATAAGATGGAAAACAGTGGTTCATTCCACTACACACTTTTGGATTTTAATACAGCACATTAGTACATTAAAGGTTCTGGGAAGCTCTGTTGTTAAAACAAACAAACAAAACAAAACAAAAAAACAATTTCACTAGTTTAACCTAACATTTCCCAAATATATTGGAAGATAAAATCCTATAAACATACATGGAATAAAAGTCTCTGAAACACATTTTGGACATTCCTTTGGATTTTCAAATAGAAAACTAAAGGAGATAGAGGCAAACAGATGCCTCCTATATTGCATAACTTTCAGCTCAAGTTCCTGAATCCCAGTCACAATGCACCTACATTCTAAGGCATATGCCATGCAGAGTAGCAAGTTCTCATTCAATGTTATTTCATTATAATGTTGATGAGAAAAAAAATTGAATCCACGCTGAGGTCATTGTGTGGAGTTTGCACATTCTCCCCAAAAGAGCACTGGCTTCTTTTCCCCTTACATTGTCAAATTAAAAAAAATGACAACAGCCAACACAACAATAGCCATCCAGTGTGAATGCCCTGTCTTGAATCATAAGTAGATAGGTTATGTAATAGAGTTACATCTTATTGGTCACCCCTCATAATAAGGTTGTGTCTGATTGGTTAATTATTAGTACCAGAGCTCCTTATATACAAGTATAGGCACCTGGGGACTCCGGTTTCCTCCCACATCTCAAAGATGCACACATGAGGTGAATTGTGTGTTTAAGTTATCCCAGTCTCTGAGTGTGAGGGTGTGTGTGAGTGGCCCTGCGATAGAAGGGTATCTGTCTAGGGTGGGGTCTCACATTGCATCCTGAGTTTCCAGGACAGTCTGTGGCCACCCTAGACCCTGAACTGGAATAAGCAGGTTGGAAATTCTTACATGTCTTTATCTTACATGTCTTTATTCATCTTTCTTAGATGTATGTAAAGTTCACATTAATTTCAATGTTTAATATTAGAAGTGTGTTGGGTTTTTATTTAGAAGTTTGCTGATGTTTTGTGATCACAAATATGCTGTAGAATTTAACTCTTGTTTATATCAATTCGCCTATGGCAACATTGGTTTTGTTATACGTCATTTCACTTAAAGTTACAGTTTCCAAGAACCTAATGATGATGTTAAGTGAGGACTTAGAGGTTTGCAGCTGCTTGGAGATTTGCATTTTCCAGGTTTGCAGTTGTTTAAAGATTTGCATTTTCTCCATCGTGGTCTAGTGGTTTCAGTACTGGTTGGGGATAAAGCATGTGAGGTGGGGAGAATGGGTTGGAGAAATTATGCTACTCGAGAGTATGAATATCAAGTCCTGATATCAGAGCCCCAGTAGAAGTTTTAAATCATGAACTGAGCCATGTGAGCCAAAGTCATGACCTGGGCTAAGATGTCTGAATTCTTCCAGTCACGGTAAAGAACAAAATGGATTTTGACAATAAAAAATGCAGAAATGCAGAGTACACTTCCATCAACAACTTAATTAAGACTTGTTGCAATATTGTGGGCTTTGGCCTCAGTTATTTTACCCTTTCCTTTTGGAGGAAGTGCCTTGAGCCATCAACTGTTTGCAGTTGAATGGGTAATAGACCCCTGACATATCTTGTTTCTGACAATCTCCCTGGACATAATTCTTTGTTTACAGCACTGCTGTAGCAAACTTGATGAATACTTAGAAGAAACTAGAATTAGGACCTAAGGATCTAGTTAAAATCAACTTAGTAGAACATAGACATTGCTTTGTGTAGAGCTGGAAAATATAGCCATGAGAGAAAGTAGCTTTAACATACACCCAGAGAAACTATATATTATACACATAATATGTTAGAGGCAATTATGGCCTAGTAATCTGCAGTGTATCACTACCTAGCAATCAGATTGACGTATTCTAATGAGACCCATGTTGTTTGTAATCAGACTGGCATTGCTTATTCAGATCTCTATTCCATAAGATGCACTTTTAAATGGCTCAGATTGCACCAGATGCTATAAGAAATAGCATTCCATTTTATTCCATTACCAGCATTTTTCCCTCTGCCAATTAGCATAATTTAAAATCAGCCAGAGGCAAATGTGAGGGGCTGAAAAGCTGCAAAAAAGTTCAAGAAATACTTGATAGAAAAATGCAAGAAAACACACATGCACAACAATTTTTTTTGTGTAGGTAAGGGAACATTACAATTAATAGAGTTCTTATTCTCTTAAAATGCTCAGAATTTTTTTCTGGGATTTATTGAAATATTAGAATCACTCAGGGGGCTAATTGCCTGGTAGTTTCTTTTTGCTTATGCATTATCTAGTGACTGACATAATAGAATCACCACCTCATTTACCATTCAGTTAAGGTTTAATTGAGTTCATCTTTTTTCCCCCCTCAAAATGGCCAGGAACTTAAGAATCAAAATAAATGATCATTTGGAAAATGAGAAGATCCTCATAAATTGCCTCTTTAAAACTTAGGTTCTGGCTGTTTATAAAACATCTGAAGTTAAAACCTGAGCTAACATAATATATACTTGTCCCTGATGTAATCTACCGTGATGCTAGATTAGGTTCTCTTCCTAATAGCATCTAACAGACTTGAATTGAGGACCCAGGTTCTGTATGTAATTTGAGTAGGACTGATGTATGCCCAGCTATAGTTACTTACCCTAATGGGTCTAAACCAGAGTAAACCGTTGACACATAATGACTGGTTCATAGGAGGTCCAATCAGAGAGAAATTTGAGACAGATTTTTCCATAGAATAGGAAGCAATCTTTCTGGAACCCTAACTCACCTCCAAATGAACAAAAGGCATCATTTCCTCTGGTAGTCATTCTGGGATCATGAGAAAAGTCATCCTTAAGATGAAGGTGACACACATAGGTAAACAGAATCTCAAAGAAACAGAGCAGGACCCAGTGGTGTAATGGAGGCAGCTTGTGTCAGCAAGCTCATGAGAGTAGACTGTTAAAATTTCAAGAATTTTGTGAGTTGGTTAACTACATCATAGTGGTAGCTAGAACATGGCCATGGTGGGAGTATTTATAACCACAGTAATGTGCAAACACTTCTTTTTTCTCCTCCTCTTCCTCCTCCTCCTCCTCCTTCTCCTTCTTCTTCTTCTTCTTCTTCTTCTTCTTCTTCTTCTTCTTCTTCTTCTTCTTCTTCCTCTTCCTCTTCCTCTTCCTCTTCCTCTTCCTCTCCTTCTCCTTCTCCTTCTCCTTCTCCTTCTCCTTCTCCTTCTCCTTCTCCTTCATCTTCTTCGTCTTCTTCGTCTTCTTCCTCTTCTTCGTCTTCTTCTTCTTCCCACAGAATGGGTTGTTAAAAATTTACTGCTTTTCTGCCTGTCATAACTCCAATTGAACTGTCTGAAATTTGTCTTCCTTCTGACTTTTCATATCAGAAGTCCAAAAGTCTCCTTCATTGTTAAGTATATTTGATCCAGATGATTTTCTGTTACTATTAACTGAAAGCATATTCAACATGGCCTGAAAAGTTAACCATGATAACAATGGCTAACACTTATTGAGCCTTTACTGATGACCAAGAACTATGCTAAGTATAAATTCACCCAATCTCAAACCATTCACCTCTACAAAAAAAAGTATTTTTATTTCTCATTCACACATGAAGAAACTAAACCATAAAGTCTACTTGTCCAAGTTTCAAAGAGACCTACTTCTAGTTTTCCAAATGCACCAAACCTTTTCATGTGTCAATGCCCTTACCTATGCTATTTCCTCTTTCTATAGACTGGGTCTACCTAGTTGACACCTACCCACCCTTCAGGATCCTGAATTAGTGTTTCATGGAGGTCTTCAAATTCTTAGTCTGAGCCAGTGACTCCTCACATCATGCTGTGCCTACCTTGCTTAGAGTTCTTTTAACAGTGCAGAGTCCTTATTAGTTTTTGTTGGTTCCTCTCAAAGTAGACCATAAGATCAATAGAATCTTTGAAATCAGGATTTTCTTTAAAAAATTCTTCCTGTCTATACCTTTATGTCTAGTACCATGGCTGCCACATGGTAGTTACCCAAGCAATATTGGCTAAATTATTTGAAGAAATGAATGAATTCCTGTAATTTGTCCTTACTGCATTGAAATTCAAGGAAATAATAAATACTTTGTCATAACCCTTAGCACATATTCTTACACTAAATGCATGAATCATCATAAAATTATAAAACTTCTTATCTTCTTCCTTCTTCATTTTTCTCATCTTCAGTATTAGACAGAAGAGTGTGTTGAGAGATACAAGGAAGATAATCGACTTTGGTATCAAATAAATGGGATATAAATTCTAATTTCATCATTTGTTGACTGGGTCATCTTAGGTAAATTGTATGCTCTCCTCATATGTGAAATAAGAATGATGCCTAACATTTAAGATTACTGTGTCAAAGTAAATAGTTGGTATAAATGGCCAGGTGCACAGTAATAGACAGTTAAGAAGTGGTAATCTTTATCTTCATGTCTTATAACCTTAGCCATATTTTGCTTTTCCTTTTCCTGAGAACTATCACCTAAAATTTAGTATGTTATCTCTATTTACTTTGTTTGGATATTACAAATTACTACTGTATCTTACTAATCCTAATTATAAGTAACAATAGCCACAAACATTACTCTGTGTCACGGTAGATTGGAAGCTAAAGTTTTCTTTAAGCTGAGACTATCAATTATGGCTTTGTAAAAGTTTCATATTTTTAAGGTCAGGCTATTATTTGTCTTTGGATCCCTCCCATTTTTTTACAGTAAATCAGAATGTAACAAACCATGACGGTGAGAGAAAACCATGACTGGAGTGATGTATATTTTGTCATGTTTTGTATTTTATTTTGAAAGAAATACTTTTTTTTGGGGGGGGGGGGAGGTGTTGATTTTAGCAACTTGAACTAAGTAATTCTTGTGCTACATATGGTGTTAAGATTGAACACAACTCTTGTGAATGTCATCTCCGAGCCTTTTGGCCAAATCATTTGTGATGGGAGGTGATTTTGCCCTTGATGAAAGGTTAATCACTGTCAATCATCCTGAAAGAAGGAAGTTCTAGGGCTGGACATGAGCTGACCCTAGGATTGGTGGAGAGGCCATTTTTATTCCATGGGGCTTCAGGTGGGAAAATGAAAGTGGTCCTGGACTTTATACAGGGTCAGCTCATTCTCACCACTGGAAATTTATCTTGAGAAATTTCCAGTGGTGAGAATGAGCTGACCCTGCATAAAGAGGCATGCTAGAAGACAGAGTGGGTGTTGGCCTACCAAGGAGATCCAAAGTAGAATTTGGCATGTGGGATGGGAGCAGTTGTGAGTTATTTTCTATAAACCCTAAACTTCAGTTAAGCTGGTGTAAACCACATCCTCCCTAATCCTTTCCCAGGTGTGTTGTGTGGAATAGGGTTGAGCAGTAAGCTCATAATAAGATCAAGGGGAGTCAACGAGGACCTGTAATGAAGAATAACTATCCAGAAGAGGAGTGCTATCCTAAGAATCAGCAGCAGCACAGAAGATCCAAGGAATACATGGGAGGCAGGATGCTGGGAAATGCTCAGAAAACTTTGAGGAGGCAATTTGCCAGGAGTTGGTTGGAAAGAGTTCAGATCGTAATAGTCTAGACATGAAAAGAAAATGTAACATTATGTTGTAGCCACAGGCAGGTGAGGTTGGTGACTTGTCTTATTTAATTCCCACCACAATCAGGTTGCAACTATTACTACTCCAATTTTATAGCTATAGCTATAAAACTGAGAATTAAATAGATTAAGCACTTGCTCAAATTTTAGCTGCTTGTAAAATGGCTGTGCTGAGATTTGTACCATATCTGTTGTCCACCAAAGATGAGGTTCTTCCTATAAAACCCTCATGCCTCTTGAAGGAGTGAAATGTGTCAACTGGAGAAGAATGTGTGTCTCACTGGTTAATTTCCTGTGACAATTCCACAAAGCAGACTTGTGAAAAGATTACTTTCCGTTTGTTTCAGCAGTTCTTTTTTTGGTGTAAAAAAAAACCCATCATTATTGTTATCTGTCCAAATGTCTTGATGGAGGAGTGGGATGTAAGGGAAATCCATGTCTTCATGAGAACCAGTAACATTTCACATCTTAAGTAAGACTTTTAATCCTCTGGTCGATAGCCTGAAATTGATTTTCTCCTAGCTGTAGACCAATGTGATAGAAAATCTACTTAGTTTAATAGGCACTCTATCCTTGAGGCTGTTGGCAAAAGAATATTGTACAGTTTAGAAGATGTTAGATCTAGCCTGAACTCTGCCACAAAGAGCTTTGCTCATGATTCCTCATTCTAAAACTGGGACTTGGGCTTTCTAATCTCTCATATCTTTCAGCTCTGAAATCCAATGTATGCTTTCCATTTTTGGTTCCTAGGTATAAGTTTCTGAATGCAAGAATGTTTACAGATACAGAAAAGAAATTCAAGTCTAATATTCAGAGGATATGCCCTGGTGTAACTGTGGCCATTGTTATAATAGTTAAGTACATACTTCCTTGCTAGTTGGCACATGGCTTCTGTTCTGAAGCACCATGAATGGCTCTTTTTACCCCAACTGTCCTAATTATCCCCCATGCAACCCCATAATCACCAAGTCAAGGTATTTCATGGAAGTTTTTTTGTATGGTTTAAACATAATTTCGCATAATAAGGTAACAATAATTCTAAATAAGACTTGGGCCATAAAAAAGACACCGAAGATAGAAAAAAAGAGATAGGAATAGAGATATTGAGAGAGAGAAAGAGAGAGAGGCTATCGCTCTCACTAGGGATAATAAGGTCAACCTGAAAATTTGATACCATACTAGACATGCATGGTCTCCTATGTCATTCAGTGTCTTCTTTCTTTTTTCCTCCTTCTTTTTAATCCAAGAGTTAAAAGGAAAAAAATTTCTGTGTTCAGATTTGTCCTGAATCTTTTACTTAGGACTGAATAGAACAGAGCTTTGAATAGTTAGATATCTTTCATTAAGAAATTAGATTTCCGCTACTTTGAGAATGGAAACACATAGAAAGAAGAAGAAAAAAAATCTTGTGTTACAAGTGCTTCTTTTATTCATTCCTGTATTAAAAATGAAGAAAATATCTTGGATGGTAAAGAGGATGACACAATCACAATGCAAGATCTTTTATAGATTCACAGCCAGTGTTCATACAAATGGTAATCTAATAATCCTATACACCATTTAAGGACTATAGTAGCTTGTACATTTCTCTACATTTTAAAAGATTTACCCAATGACCCTTCATGCCCTTCTGATCCAAGCATTGTTTTTACTCTTGCTTGATGGGAATTTAGGTGGACTAAAGTTGAGAGAGATCTTGGATACTAATATATACCTACTAATGTGTGGTTTTCCTTCTTATAAGTCAGTGACATTGTTCAACAAGGTCTCCCCAAATGGCAACACATGGCTCTGAGTTTTGGTTCTGATTGACATGAGTAACTTTCAGAAAGCTCTCTGAAGTTCTTTGAGGATCCATTGCTATTATTGACAGAGATTAGTAGTTGATTGCTTTGAAGCCCACTTATCTTCTTTAGCTGATTGAAGATGTTGCTGATGTGCTTTTTTAATTAGTTTGTGAAGTGGGTGGAGTTGGAGCAAAGTCAATTTCATCTTGCTAAGATCCAATCAATGCTAGCAGACTGAATGGCTGTAGTTTATTCAGCTGATTGACCATGGGCTTCTTTAGAAGTTGTTTTCTCTTATTTTCAATTTTGATGATTAAAAAATGATTTAATTACAGAAGTCACTTCCATGTTGCTTAGTATTTTGTCATGAACTGTACTTCACTTTTCCACCTCATGTATAACTAGTAAGGTACACAATACAGGTTTACAGAATTCAATAATAGTTGCTGTTACACATTATAAATAAGACAACACACTTTTCTCTTTTGATTTTTCATTCCTTTACCGCACAGACAAATGTTGCATAGACTAATATTTAAGGAAAGAAAAGATTGCTCCAACCCTTGCAAAAATATTTACAGTTTACTAACTTTTGCTGCAATTTACTTTGTTTTTATGATGCATGTTTTATAAATCCTTTCACTGGTTAAACTGTTCTTATTGAAGTAATGAATAAAAAAATGGTGGTTCCCATTTATTTGGAGAATTATTATGACTGCCTGCCTGAGCATCAAGCTGAAATGCTTACAAAACCATTTCACATCCCAAACAACCACCAACCAAATTTTGTTTCTGTCAAAATAATAGAAACAAATGGTTCCAAAGCAGAAATGCTGCTAGTAAACATTTTCATCAGAATCAGCACTGTGGCTATTAAAATTCATCCAAATTAAGTGTTTATTTTTGAAACAAATGCCTTCTTTGTAAAATATTTGCCAGCAAAGATAACACTGACCCTGTGGGGTAAGTTTACTTATATGAAAGTCCTATGATTCATGAGAGCTTAATTATGTACAGAAAACTTTAGTAAACTTCTCTCTAAAAAAAAAAATGTTAAGCCTGCATTTTTAAGGTGGTAG
The DNA here is from genome assembly GCF_028538775.1 of Myotis yumanensis. NCBI lineage: Eukaryota > Metazoa > Chordata > Mammalia > Chiroptera > Vespertilionidae > Myotis > Myotis yumanensis. The sequence continues at coordinate 23,921,950 of NW_027223759.1, read as the reverse complement.
TAAAACTTGTTCTGAAGTTTTATTCCCAAACACTATATTTTTAAAGGAATTCTACATCTGACTCATGGAGAACATGTGGAGGTCACTATTAGTCAAATGCACTAAGATATCCCAGTTGAGTCCCCAAACCATATGTAGGTCCTTGTTTCACTTTGATTGGTCTGGTCCTGAAGTGTCAGAGGGAATGGAGAGGGTGGATAAACATTGAAAAGGATGGATTGGTGACTACCCCAGTGGCTTAGCCTGAGGGACTGATTTTGAGACCAGAAAGAAGGTATAAGTTGGCTATTGCCACATAAAATCTGTTCATAAACCACACTAAAAAGCCACATACATCTCAGGTTTCCATGTACATCATATATACTAATGTCCTTTTGGGTAAAAACAAGTTACATGGCCGAGCTCAAGATCAAGATTAGGGAAATACATTCTGCCAACCATGAGGTCAAAGCAAGTTACATGGCTAAGACCAACATCAATGAGGGATGGGGAGTGAGTAAAATGTTCCCTGAACAATATTGTAATCTACCACAAGAGGTGAAGCCAGAAAGTAAAGGATATGTGTATGTGAAATATTCATGAGTCAGGATCCAAACAGTGCTATAGAACAGGGATTTTCAATGGTGTGCCACGAGAATTTTTAAAATATGCAACCTCTGACTAAAGTAGTAAACTTCTCTCTAAAAAAAATGTTAAGTCTGCATTTTTAAGGTGGTAGTTAAACTTGTTCTGAAGAGGAATTGACCTCTTTTCCTTAGATAATCAAATAAAAAAATGACAACAGCCAACACAACAATAGCCATGTGGTGTGAATGAATCAAAATTATACTTTTTTTTTTTAACAGATTGCCAAAAAATTATTTCTTGGTGTGGCACAAAATTTTAGAAGTTTATGTGTGCCATGAGAAGAAAATGGTTGAAAATTGCTGCTATAGACCATAGTGCAGCCTTGCCATTCCTGAGGTTAAGAGTGGCTATCAGTGGAGAACTGATGAGCATGAGGGAACAGTATTTCTCCAGGGGCCTCTTGCCAATAGTCAGTGGCCAGGTACCTTGGTAAGAGGTTGGAGGAGTGGAGCAGGAGTGTACTAAGCACACATCAGATGCTACTACCCCTGAGAAGTCTAAGAAATACATGGAGGCAGGGACTTTCAGGGAGGCAGGGACTTTCAGGCGGCTCAACTCCCAAATAAGTAGGAGGTTTGGTACAGAATAATGTATATATGTTGCCTTTGGACATTGTTGTTTCATAAATACAAGGAGAGATTAGATTCATGTTCTAGTTCCTTCTAAAATAAAGCCCAAATGAGTCTTATATCTATGTTGTGAAAATGGAAAGAACATATTTGGCCTGAAACTGCATGTTTATGAATAGAATGACCTACAGAACTTATTTTTAGACATATAATGGAATGAATATGTGTACCCAGTGTTGGTTTCAGTCAATAATTAAACAAACAAAAAAACACAGAAACCATTTGAAAATATTCAGTGTGGTTTTGCCATTTTATCCTGAAAAGCCACAAAGCTTCTGTTTGTGGAAGCAGCTCATGATCCTACCTGCTCCTCCATCTGCCATCCTTTCCCTACTGACATAGGCACAGGGACACTATGACATTGCAGTGGTTACCAGCATGAGCGTGGGACTTGAATGTGGCAAACTGCTAACCTCTTACCAAAACCATTTCCTCTTCTTCCTGAATACACAGCTTAATTACATTTTGCAAGTTCCTTGCAGGTCATTGTGGCCACATGACTAGTGAGGATGGGAACCTAGAAGTCCTAACCTTCTGGAAGTGGCTGAGGTAAGCAGAGTTGTGAAGCATCATCTGATGGCCATGGTGGCCTTTTGGATGAAAGCGCATAATAAACTCTGCTTATCGACTTGTTTTCTTAGACTTGTTCTCGGGGTCAGGTGAGTGGTGACTTGGCTGTAGGAGGGGGGATCGTATCAGGAGCACGTGGAGCTTGTTGGTCTCCCCGAATGCCCCTGAAGGTGGTGCAGGGGTTGCAGGAGACACTCTGGAGGCAGTGGGTAGTGTCACAGTCCTAACAAAAACTGTTGGCAGACTCCACAGCACTCTGGAAGTCTTACTCAGATTCTTCTTTGCTGAGTACTAACTGTCTGCCCTATTACTAGATCAAAGTCCCTAATATCCTTAGGGTTTAAAATAGTGGGGCCAACAAAATGTTGCTTTACTCCTGGTCTCTGCTTGATCGGGAAGGGAAAATTGAGTTAAGACTCAACACTTTATACTTAGCTGCTTCTTTTTCCTTATCTTTTCTTAAATTAATCTCAAAAGGCTAAAATCATTTTCCTGAGTCTTCAATTATGATTAAGCACAAGTGAGTTGATTCAACTTTGGGAATGGCTCTGGAATCCAGATAGTACTTCCTCACCTCTAGCAGAAGAGGCTGATGGAAGGGCTGTGGACCTGTGGGCAGGAGTGAGAACCATGGAGCCAATCATCTCTCCCACCGAAGTGCTCTGTAGACCCTTCAAGGCACTCAGTCATGCTCTGCATTTCCTAGTCTGTGAAATCTCTCCGGAGTGCCTTGTGGAATAAATAATTACTGGTTGCAAAACATGGAATCCAAAGTGCTATGGAAACAGAAAAACAGAGCGACCGTGTTGGTTGCTCAACTCCAGTACTTGGCAGAGCAGCTCTTGAAACACGACCCCACACAGGAATCAGCCAGGTTAGGCTGAGAAGTGACCTCAACTGGGGAACAGTGACTTGCCCAGCCTTGTCCCTGACTCTACCTCCCTGACACCCATCCATTCTCCTTTCCCTTTCCTGGTCCAGCGAAGAGGAAAATAGATCTGATTAAAACAGCCGTGGGCAAACTATGGCCCGCGGGCCGAATCCGGCCCGTTTGAAATGAATAAAACTAAAAAAAAAAAAAAAGACCGTATCCTTTTATGTAATGATGTTTACTTTGAATTTATATTAGTTCACACAAACACTCCATCCATGCTTTTATTCCAGCCCTCCAGTCCAGTTTAAGAACCCATTGTGGCCCTCGAGTCAAAAAGTTTGCCCACCCCTGGATTAAAACATGCTCATATTGATGTGGTTTAATTTCATGCATTTATTCTTTCACTTATCCCTTTAACACATTTATTGATTACCTGATCCATTTGGGCTCTGTACTTGACCTGCTTACAAAGGTGGAGGGTCCCAGCTTCAGCCTAAGCTGCGTGAATAGGTGAAGGGCAGTGTGCACACCTATCTGAGCAACTGAGAGAACATGTGGGGCAGGCTCCTCAGAAGACTTTGCACTAAAGCCTTTGAGAAACCTTGGGAATGGAGGGGAGGAGGAAATAGGACAAGCTTGACCTAAAAACAAGGGCTTTGACCTCTGTTTCCAGCTTAGACTTTGTTGCCTCTGGTCTGAATTTTAATAATATTATATATTTTGTATGATATATTTCAGCAACATACACATATTCAGTCACATGGATTTCTGTATATATATATATATATATATATATATACTGTCTGTAAAATGAATGGTTTTCAGTAACATCTGAAAGATCTTTCTTTGTGAGATATCATGGCCAGGAAGCACTACTTTTCATGGCATAACTATGTATTTGATACCTGGAGCAGATCACTTTTTCGTACTCATAACTCAACAAAATCACCTTCAGTAATAATCATGTAATCATCATCATCATTTTCTTTGTTCATTCTTTAATTAATATCCAGGAAAATATTTAGTATAGGAACTAAAACTTGCAATTTTCACTACCTAACAAAACTTACAATTTGCACTATATTTCATTGTTTTTAAATTTCAAACACAAAGAGCCCAAATGACCATATGGAATGATGAAGTTGCAGGAACTCAAGTTCTGTCTTTTCACTTGTACAGTCACCGTGCTGTCATGATTTTGAACCCACTGTTTGAAGGCAGGAATGTGTACTTCTTGAAGAACTGGAGATAAAAACGGCACCCAAAGTGAGCGTTGATGATTCCAAACAATTGCTTATTCTTCAAATGAAATTGTAGCTGAGTCTTGTGTGGAGACTGGCTGTATAACTGGGAGTTCTCTGAATGAACTTCCTTGTGGATTACTGGGTTTATTGAAGGATAAGGAATGGCACTTGCTAATTTGAAGCGTATATTACTTTTGCTGATGTTGTTGTTTCATTATTAGAACTTAGTCATCACTACCGCAGGCATTTAGAACTTTGATCAACTAAAGGTGATTTTCTGGGAGTAGTTTATCGTTGTGAGGATTGCCAGGTGTAGTGATAGCAACAAGCTGATCAACATTTAGTTGGTTTTATTATTTTTAGATCTCTGCAGACATTGCAGCGAATGTTGCCTTCACCCAAGGTGGGCCACTCCCCTTTTCCCGTTATTCCTGCTCTACCACTACTTTGAGGAATTCCAGAACAAAGCAAAATGCTAACAGAAGGAAGATTCTCTCCCTCTTGTTCACGGACCACTGCTCAATTTTGCTACTGAAAGTGTTTCAGCAGTAGTTGGCAGGAGATAACCATAGTGGACAGGGAAATTGATACCCAGAGGGAAGTACAGGTGGGTCCACAGACCTCGGCAGGTCCTCGGTGCGTGCCAGACAGAGCAACACTGTTGGAAAGTCCCAGAAATACCTCCAGGTAGAGGGGCTGCTTTGCAGAGGTAGGACCCTGGGCCAGCATGTTAGGGCAAGAGCCAGCACTTGTAGGTACACCTCAAGGTGGGTGGGACAGAAAGAAGTGCTGCTTTCAGAGAGCACACAGTCTAAGTAGGGCAAAAATCAAATAATAAACATGGTTACATAGTATAATATAATTTATTTTAATATGTTGTATAATCTGATAAGCAGAAGTTAGGCAAATGTGTACAGGATGTTTGGGAAAGTTTCCTGGGAGAAATGACACCTGAACTGACTCTTAAAAAAAGAGCAGGAGATAGTGATCTTTAAGACTTATTTTTTTTCTGTTGTGGCTTCAGATGTGGCTCCTGTAGATAAGATATCTGGGATGGAGGTGCTCCCAAGGATCCCCTTAAATTAAACAAGATTATAATACCAAAGATTTATTGAGCATTCGCAGTGTGCCAGGTAGAGTGCTCAGTGAATTATCTATCATCTACTTTAATCTCAATGCAGTCCTATGGCATAGGTGTCATTCTGTCCTCACTTACCAAGGGGGGTGGAGAGGAGGGGGAACAAGGCTTTAAATATCCAAGCAACTGCCGGGGCCGGTTTGGCTCAGTGGATGGAGCGTCGGCCTGCGGACTGGAGGGTCCCGGGTTCGATTCCGGTCAGGGGCATGTGCCTGGGTTGCGGGCACATCCCCGGGGGGGGTGTGCAGGAGGCGGCTGGTCGATGTTTCTCTCCCATCGATGTTTCTAGCTGTCTGTCTCTTTCCCTTCCTCTCTGTGGGAAATCAATAAAATATATTTTAAAAAAAAAAAAAAAAAAAAAAAAAAAAAAAAAAAAAAAAAAAAAAAAAATATCCAAGCAACTTGCCAAAAGGCCAAACTACTAAGAGACAGAGATAGGATTTGAATACAGTCTGACTTCAAGTCTAGGATTTAATCTTGCCATCATCTCCTGAAAACAAGCACAGGAAGACATCTGGGTGATTGCTCACTTGAAGCCCACGGTTCCCCCTACCTCTAAACTGTATGGATGACTGGCCTGTTTCTTCTGTGCCAGCGCCTGCCGATATATTCCTCTGAGCTGTGGTTGACCAAGATAAGTGACCACCCTGATGGGTAAGGTGCAGGCTTTGTGTTTGAATTCCTTCTCTGCTACTTCCTGGCATTATGATCTTATGTAAGTCATCTATCCTTTCTGAGCTCCGTTTCCTCATCCTTAACACAGGGCTGCTATGCCCTAGGTCTCCGAATTATTCTTAAGGTTAAATGAAAGCAGGTGAAAGAGCACCTGGCTCGTAGTAGGTGCTTCCTCACGGAGCTGCCCTCATATGTCAGCATTAACTAAGCAGAGCATATCACTATCTGTTTCTGAAGGAAATTTAGCTGGCATTCAATTTTGTTCTTCCACAGTGACATATTTTGAATCCTAAGTAAAAGACCCCAGGATTGCTATTTATTTTAAAAAACAAACACCTGTCATTGCTCAAATTAGAAACACTTGTAGAACCACGCTAGAAAATATTTATAAATTCACAAATGTGTTTTAATTGCCGCTAAGTAAAATGAATTCAGCTGCAATTTTTCACTTTCTAAAAAAGATGACTTCATTTCTTTTTCCCTATCCTAATTACAACTGTTGAATATTGAATTTACGCAGCCAATTGTACAGTATTTGTGAGAAAGGGAAGTTTGGGGGTGGAAAGGAAAGAAGATGATGGTATTGGAAAGGCGTGACATAATGTAAAAGAGGCACTCATATTTCAGTTGAAAATGAGGTGGAGAGAGTATATTTCTATTTTGCCCCCTAGCTCCTACCCACAGTGGGAAATTCATTACCTGATTTGTAAGCTGTGTTTTAGTTTTAGTTAAAATGTAAGTCTAAAGATATCCATGCTTTTTCTTATCATTTATGTTTCTTTTTGGAGTCCAGGGGAAAATAATAATAGTTTTATCTAAAAGAATAAATACTGTAGTCTACTTCCATTATGTACACCTGACCCAATTTCTTACTAGACTTTTAAACATTAAGGTCATGAGTGTTATCTTGATCTAATTTAGCATAATTACTTGGTGGGAGAGCACTAAACCAAGAACCACTTAGGTCAAAGTCCACTTACAAGAATGTTTTGTTTGATGTTTGAGACCTTCAAGTAAATATACATATTCTTAAAAATTGGATATTTTCACACACAAAAATTGGATTTTTGCTTGCTTTGACAAAAAGGGAATATCAAGCCACTGTTCCCACTGTGCCCAGATGGCAGTGGTTCTCCAAGTGCGGTTACCATATCAGCAGCATCAACATCACCTAGGAATTTGGTGGAAATGCCAATTCATGGGCTCTCCCAGACCCACTAGGTCAGAAACTCTGGGGGTAGGTCCAACAACCTGGATTTTAACCCCCTCTAGGTGGTTCTGAAGCACATTAGATGTAAGAACCTCTGCCCTAGGCAGCAACCTGCCAGGGTTCCTTGATTGTAGGCATCTTCCCACCAGCTTTGGATGTTCCACCTTGCCATGGACCCTGGTGTGGACATGAGTGTGTGCACACACTCAGTTGGCCCGACCTCCATAGGGATAATTTCCTAACCAGTTCCTGGGGCCAGCCAGCTTCATGGGTGTGTGACCTGTATAGTTACAGAGCCCCACTCTCAGAATAGGCTGAGATTGGTTTAATGCTCTGCTGTTCTGTCTTGGAATTTTCAATAATTTTATCTTTTAATTTGTATTTTGTAAGTGAAGTGTGATGTGACAATTGGAGTATGTGTGTGAGCAGAGGAGACACACAAGTTAACAGCATGCATGGGCTCAGGCTAATGGGGATGGAGGGGTAGTAGTAGTATGCACACTGTGTAGTTGGTCTGGCTGCTCCGTGCACAGGTGCATGCCTGGGGCAGTCCCAGGCTCCAGGGATGCTCAGGCAATTGATAGAATTCACATGCAGGCAGTTTCATTATATGCAACCAGGATAGGAACTACTGGTACCCAGGCAAACTTTGTCTGTAAATAGCTACAAAATAATAGTGTACACATGGACATTTCAATAAGGGACATCTAGGAGTCAGAATTCTTCAGAGTTTGAAATCTCTGGGTTAAAACCTGCTGCACCATTGCAAAGGAAATATCCACAGGCTTGAAATAAAAGTGTAAATTAAAAAATTATTACACTCAATAGGAAATAATACTATTTTCATATGAAACTTTAGATTAGCTATTACCAGAAAAGCAGTTTTAAGAGCATTTTTTTTTGTGTGTGTGTGGTTGAAGATACAGTGATATAATGCATAAACAGGCATCTGAATTATATACAAACCATGAAGCCACTTCTGGTTTCTTGTATGACTTCCACAAGTGATAAAATGTCAGAAGAAGCATTTAAATTCAATTTGAATAAATTTACTCTTAAAATTAAATTCAGATTTACACAAAACTGATTTATATCGAGTTAAATATTTTTGGAAAAATTATGTTTTAAGGATCATCAACTTTGAATGTGCTAAGATTTATATTTTGAAATAACATCAAAAATTTATCCCAATATTGGCATGGCCTAAGAAATTCTCTTAATGGCTACAGAAACATTTGCATCGGTATAAATAAAGATCCTTCTCAAAGTTAAAAAAAAAAATTGCTATCTGTCACTTGCAAGAGTGATTGTTTTCAATTATATTGCTTGAAAATGAAGTTGCTAAAAGTATAAATTTGATTGATCTAATAAACAGGCAGAAAATAGAGCCAGGAAAATCTTATAATCAGTCAAGATATCATATTAGTGTTTATTATTAATAAAGTGTTGACATTATTAGTATTATTAATTTAATAAAATTTTGTAATTTTTTTGTAATTTGTAAGCTTATGTTCATACTTCTGTGTTACTATTGCCCCTACTACATTTTGTAGTAGTAAAATATTTTCAAAAATAAAAGTGTTGCATTTTAGTATCTTAAACAGCATTTCCCCCTGCTTTTAGAACAAGAGGTCTTGAGTTTGCATTTTGCACAAGGCCCCCAAATTATTTAGCTGGTCTTTCCTGTGACATCTGAAGTATTGAGATCCAGTTTCAATACTCAGCTCTGGGACAATCTGTAAGACCTTGTGTTTTCAAAGTGCTGAAGGCAAAAATGGTGCTAAGATGGTTACAGAAGAAAGGACACTTAAGAGACATGGTAAATAGGAGTAATATAGAAACTCTGGATCCTGAATGGATAGAAAACTATAAAGGAAATTGGGGGAGGAGAGAGTGGTGAAGGTTACATATGGACCTGATATTAGATGATGCCACTAAACCAACATTTAATTTATTGTAATAATTGTATTGTGGTTATATAAGAGAATGTCCTGCTCTTAGAAAATGCATGACATTTTTAGGAGTAAGGTGTTATGATGATCCTCAGCTGGCTAAACAAAAGAGAGGGTGGGGGTGGGAGTGGGGCCTCAAAAGCAAGCAATGTGGCCACATGTTAACACTTGATGAATCTAGCTAAAAGGTGTGCAGGTGTGTATTGTATCAATTCATTTTTTTGAAGGTTTGAAAATTTTCAAGTAAAAAGAAAATTGGAGCAAATAAACAAATACTAGTGTACAAGGGGACTTTCTATAAAGTTGGCAATGTTGCATATTTAGATATGGTTGGTATCAATTTAAGAAACATACAAACCTGTAAAGAATTTTTGTGACTTTATTTGAGTCAAACTGGATAATTGTGGGGGAGCAAAATCTCAACACATTGAGATAATGCTTCAGAGAATGGCAGTTTTGCATCTTATTGTATACATTATAATCAAAAGAGAAGATGTGAGTGGGTTACATGAAATTCATTGGTGATAGATTAGGGAGGTGGAAGAAAACAAAGGGGAGCAGGCTCTGGGATTGGATAACAAATAAAATGATACATCTTTTAGGTAGGTGGGTACAGAATTGTTAATAGTCAACATTAACACACAATAATAATAACAGTGAGAGGACTTACAGTCTCTGCTCTGGTGTATAGGTTGTGCCCTGAGGGGTCTGGAAAAAGGGAAGTTACCTTGACATTTCAAAGGAATGTTAGATAGATGCAAAAGACAATACAAAGGCTCAATTAAGGTAAAGATTGACTTTTGTCCAGGAAGATCCTAACCTAGGGCATGACTAGCTGACCTAAACTGCTTTTAGTTAAAAAGGTTTAATTTCAGGCCATATCTTTGTGGTTATTTTAGGTCTCTGAGTTTGCAAGGCCACCATGCAGGCCTTCCCTGAGCTTGTAAGGTTAGCATGTGGCTCCATTTTGTCCATGTGGTTATTCTAAGAATGTATTCAATTTTCAATAATTCACCCAGCTATTCATCTATGTACTATTTTATCAATTAAAATGTTTTAAGATGATGCTTTATAATGGATCAAGAAATACCCAAATGTAACGTATTGTATTGCTGAGGGATCTTAGGCCCAGTGCTCAGTGTTTCTTGAAGGGTGAGAGTTTTGCCAATTCACCAGATGATCACATGTTTTTGCACATCAGGCTCCAAATTGTACATCAAAATGTACATTGAAATTTCATTATGGAAGAGAGGCAGGAATAATATGAGAAAACTTAATTGGCGACAACTTTCCCAGGGGTAGGACTGGGTATTTCGCAGCTTGAAACTGATACAATTTTGAGGGCCCTCCTTAAGGAAAAGAATACAAAAATTAGTCCTGAAAGTAAATATTAATTTAGAAAGAGTCTTAGGAAGTCAGGGCTCAGACTCTTGAGCGTCTTGGCCTTCGTGAGAAATTTGCCTCTGGTGTATTGTTCATTATTTTAAGGTGGGACAAAGGAAAAACTAAAGTTATTCTTGTTTTGATTGTTTCTATTTCAATCATTACCACATTTACTATATTCCTGTTGCTCCTTTGGGGCACTTCCAGTGACAAACCGCATTTCTTTTTGTGATTAAGGAATGACGCCTTCTCCACTTGCTTCTAAACAGCTGAAAGAGAAGCACTAGGTCATAGAATAATATGATAGAAAAGAGAGGATTAGAGTAGATGCTCTGACTTCCTTCTATCTAAAATTGCATAAAACAATACACACCCCACCATCATTGCCAAATTCAAAGCCTCACACATGTGCCTGGGACCATGTAATAGCTCATGAGTGACCAAATCAAGCTTTACATAGTCCTCCCAATGGCCTTCTGAGATGGGAATTATTATTCACATTTTCTACCTGAAAACATTTTCTCTGAGTTCAACCAGAGGGTAGTATGTGAGCCAGAATTTTAGAGTTCTGGGTTCCTGAGACTTACCAGTACACTCTCATTATTACATATACTGCACTAGCCAAGTAGGACAACTTATTTCACAAGATGGACATACCAGTGATTGATATCTCAAGGTCAGCAGTCTGGTGTCTGCTTTTCATGCCTCTGATAAAAGAGATAAAATACAGAATAGTGGAATTTGAAAGTGGAGAATGTCTAGGGCAAGAGGGTACAAAGAATACGCTCAACATAACTGCATGGCTTAGGCTCTTGCTTCTAACAAGATCAGTTCTTCTTAGCTCCTGTAAACCCTTCAGGATACTAAAAGGGGAAATAAGAAATCAGTGTTTTATGAATAGAAAAAAGCATCTGGCTGATGTGCATTTGTTTTGTTTTTTCACCTTAATATTCAGAACTTAAGTCACTAAATTAATGCAATTTCCTAGTTCCTTTTCCTAATTAAATTATTGTTCTCTTATACCAGTCAACTAAGCTTATCAAGAAAGTTTAGAGGCATAAACATTTTGCTTATTTGAAGCAACTTATTTTGCTCCATTTAGAGTGGTTTTATGAAACATATGCTGTAAAGGCAATCAACTTCTCTCTCCTCTCTTTCTCTTTAAGAAACTGACAAACATAAATAAATAAACCTCAAGATTTCCCTTATAAATGAACATATCCAGATTCAGATGTTTTTCTGTGAGAAATCATATGGAAAACTTATGCACTCTTCCTGCTTTGTATAAACTCCAAATCAGCATCAATCAGCTCTTCTTGATTTGATATCAATCCCCAGAAATGGGACTGGCAAGGTTAAACAAGTTTTAGGACCAGCTTAAAAGGGACAATCACTGGTGGATAAGAAACAGTTCATCTTTTGAAGCAGCATCTGAGAACACTTGGTAAAATCAGGCACCCTCGGTTCTCATTAGGGCCTTTCTTTCCCACTTGAAAGGCCTCTGCCTTCATTTAGTGACACTGTCCACGGACCGGTTTTCTGCAGTACACAAAACATACATGTTTTTCGTATAGGTCTGGTAAACACGTCTTGTCTTTCTTTATAAAGACAAGTTTACTGATGCTGAGACAAGCCTAGTTCCCATGTCCACTTGTGTTTGAATCCCTGGGCTGTGACTGAGTTATCTGGACGGGACCATGGAATCATGCTGGCAGCTAGTTCAGACCTGATTCTTTAGAGTTAAAACTTCTTCCTAATAACTCAGGACACAGAGCACATAGTAAGTCCTTCAGCTTTTGGTATTTTTTTTTTTTAACCAGAGAGTAGCTGAACAGATTTTCAGTTTTTGTCTGAATTCAAGTGTTAGAAATAAATGTAGTATTTAATTTCTCTCCCACTCTCTCTTTTTGGGAGGACTGCAGCTCCATGTTCATTGGGAGTAGAAAACAAAATCCTTTTGGATTGCCACTCTGAGCCACATTTATGACAGACAGGACAAAGCTTCTTGATTGTCCTTCCATGTGTCTCCTGGAGGACACTTTAACTAAACTATTTTTGGGTAATTAGACAAGACACTTCCCCATCCAGTGCAAAGCCAAGTTGCCTTGCAGGTCACTCAAGAACTTTTTGGGGTGGGGTAGGATGTGTGTTTTCTCCCAAGATGCCACTGATAGTAAAATGACTCTATGCAACATTGCATTATCTTCTTTTACAACTATTAGGTCAATGCAATGATGGTAGTTGATAACGTAAACAGAAAAAATTTACACTGATTTTAGTAAAAACTATGAACTTTACATGAGCCTATAGTTTCTCCCCAACCAAATCCAGTCATTATCCAACAAACAGTTGTTCAATGTACCAACATGAAGAACATTGACCTAAAGATTGACTGAAATCTTGAACCAATGACCAACCAACCTCATCAGAGGTAACAATGAGTAGTGATAGATGCTAAACATTGAGTACAAGAAGCAGATGTTGGGAGCAGAGAGGACTGAAGCTTATAAATAAACAGTGACTAATTAACCCTACGTGATTGAGTGTAGGCCACCTGGCTATTTTCAAGGTTATGAAATGGAACGGAAGGGAAGTAAAAGGATGAATTGCACAAACCAAAGAGCTAAGCACAGAGTTTCATTTAGGAGCCCATCTTACAGATGACAGACTGTGCTTGGAAATTACGCAGAGACACCCGGAGCTGGATGGAATACAAGTGACAGAATGGCCTATGCAACTGTGCTTGCCACTGTCCTGATTGTTTCTAAACATGTAAATAAGTATATGGTGACTAGTGACAGCAAAAACACATGTCTCTTTGGAATCTTAGACTACTCCTGGTGGAAGGAGCATTGAAAATTACCTAGTACAATGATCCCCCTCTCACCTCAACATTTTTAGAAGCAGAACTGGGATTCAAGAAGTGTTCTGTCTAAGGTCACATTTTAGGTGAGTAGCAGACTCAGAGAAGACCCTTGTCCTCTTTAATTTTTTTAGAATCCAAAAACCCAGGTATACAAAAACTCAACAGAAACGAAAATGGTAAACATCTATACCCAAAGCCTCAGCCACAAAGCCTATTATGAATATTTGCGAAAGTACTGACCCTGACTTTTCCCCAGCATTACATTTTGATAGATTTAATACAGATACATGATTATATGGAAGAAATTATATAAGAAAATGGGAAAATGCATGGTGTTGATATAGTCCTTTGTAACATTTCTGAAATTTCCAACTTGGATTCTACCAATGGAAACATAATGAGAAAAGCTATGAATTTCCAAAAAGAAGCCTTAAAAAAAATGTTTGTAGTCATAACACTGAAAATGAGAGAACTAGTTCTGTAGAAGCTACTAAAAATGTGGTCGATTAAAAAACACATTTCCCAGTAAATAGGAAAACTATATCTCATTACTAATGTAGGTTGATAAGGTCAGTTGGATACTGGTTAGGTGATCTTTTAGGAAAGCACTGTGTGTGATATTAGCTCCAGATAGAAAGGTGAATTGCTCTGTATATAATGTATTCCTTACTGTAGTACCTCTCTCACTCATCTTACATTATTATTATTTTTTTAAGTGCTAACTTCTGTCCTGCCTCCAAAACTACAGGACTACTTCTACATTCATGCTAACACTTTTCTTATCACATAATGATACACCAGTTTGAGTTTTTTGTTTTTTAATTAATTGTTGGGCAGATTCATTAAAAAAATGTAGAATGGCCGAGTTAGGAATTGATGGAGTCATTGAATGGGTGAAAGTTAGTACTGCAAAGTAATACTTAGAAAGTAGTGTTAACATTATCTGGCTTTCTAGAAGTTTTATTTAATAAACTGTTGACCAAATATATGTAATTGAGCAGACCCTAATGAAAATAAGGGGATTCAAGGATTTGTCCCCAGATGCTTATTTCTTCTGTTTTACCTATAAATGCTGAGAGGTAATAAATAAGAGCAAATGAAAAATTGACAATGACAAGCACTCAGAGAACTTCTGATGAAAAATGTCCCTTTGAACTCTAAATAAATGTAAGTTTGATTGTGTACAATCAAATTTTATGCACATGTGCTTTATCACATGGATCCATAACAACTGTGTTTCCACAAGCAAGAGTTTTATAACTATTATAAATTTATACATCTAGTTGGTCAGTATTTTTTCTTTTTTCAAAACCTATTTTTTTCTAACTACTCATTTTTAGTTGTTCTTCCAGCAATAAAGAAATGAAGCAGAAAAAATAATGTTGCATTAAATAAAATGGTGAGATCCAATTCAACTTAGCAAGTACACATTAAGTTACCACTACGAGCAAGGCCCTGGGTTAAACTCTTGAATGTACCAGGCATATTGAATCCAGTCATTTTTATAATTTTATTTATGCAGGTCTTGGGGTTTTGACTCTGGGAATGTCCACATTCTAACAGCTTCCTTGCTTTAATTCCATCAAGAAAAAGTAGCGCTGAGAAAGGTCATTAGTCTATTCCAGGGGTTCTGGGGCTCCTGCTGGAATATATTGTGACATCAGCAGCCTGCTTCCCCAGCAAAGAGGGGTGCTGAGGGGCTTCACTGACTCACACCACACTAAACATGAATCTGTCTTGTCATGGAAAATAAAATATGAAACAAAGCTTACACTGAAAATATTATTGAAGAAAAAGTTTTAAGCTGCTGCCCTTTACCATGTAAATGTTATCCATATGTATAATGTCTACATGAGATAATTGTTCCAAACATTCTTAAAGAGAGAATAATATTGTGGCTATCGAACAATTAGAAACTCAAAGTTGAAACATCAAAGTGCTAATGGAGGTAGAAATGATGTGAATAAAAAAGTAGGGAATAGAGAGTACTGGGCATGAGGGAGAAAGCAGAGCCTACATTAAGTTTTTTGGCCAAGATTATTTCAAGAGCCTTCCAAGTAGTTTCCCTTCTTTCTATGTCACCCTCTCTAACTTCTTCTAGGCTGTCAAGTTATCTCTCTTTAAAACTCGATTATTTATTTTTATTTTTTAAATACTATTGACATTCAATATTATATTAGTTTCAGGTGTACAGAATAGGGGTTAGACATTTATATAGCTTATGAAGTGATCCTCCCCATAAGTATAGTCCCCACCTGACACTATACCTATAAAACTTTAAAAATTGTACATTGCTTACAATCTTGTACACCACCCATGCATAAAATGCAAACACTTTCTTTATAACACTCCATGCATGTTCTCATAACATCAGTTTTTCCATTCTCACCTCCACACTTCTGCAAAGCTCATTTCTTCCCCATTACGCTATGTGCATATAGAGGCTATCTGCTTTAAAAGAATGGATAACCAAGGAACTGGATCCAGAATCAGGTTGACTCATTTGCTGGCTGTTTCCTCAGCACCATCTTGTTAGTCTTCTCTCCGTTCTCTCTGCCTTGGCAGTTCTCAGAATAAATCCTTGAAAATCTAAAATTCTACCCTCTCATCATTTCAATTGTTAATTTGCCCAGGAAAAGTTCAGCCTCAAAATTAGATATGCAAAAGCAAGTTTGACCTTCTGGTGTTTAGATACTTGTGTAACCTCATCATAGTCTAGATCAGTGATGGCGAACCTATGACATGCGTGTCAGAGGTGACAGGCGAACTCATTTTTTTGGTTGATTTTTCTTTGTTAAATGGCATTTAAATATATAAAATAAATATCAAAAATATAAGTCTTTGTTTTACTATGGTTGCAAATATCAAAAAATTTCTATATGTGACACGGCACCAGAGTTAAGTTAGGGTTTTTCAAAATGCTGACACGCCGAGTTCAAAAGGTTCGCCATCACTGGTCTAGATTGTCAACATATTTGGAGACATAGTGTATTTGTTAGGAATCTTCTTTAGATGGCAAGCCTGGGTATGTGAGACAATTTATAGGCACATTACCTTGCTGGGGCAATCCAGTTCTGCTCCTTAAAGAAGACCACAGACACACACCTGAATCAACATAAGGTGTTGCTCCAAAGTAGGTGATTCACTCTCTATTAACCACTTACTCACTACTTCTTCTGAAATAGGAGCCAGGTCCACTATAGCTTAAAACCACCAAGAATGAATAAAAGGAAAGAGAAATGTTAAAAGAGTAAGTATAACCTCCCTTAAGGCACAGATTCTTTAGAACTTAGAATAGGAGAGGGAATTATAGCCACAGAATAGGAAGATAGTGTTTTTAATAAAATTATAAAGTAAAAACCCAACATGACAAAATAAAACTTTTTTTAAAGGAAGATGATGAGATACTATACTACAACATAACAGTTATAATGACTAAAAAAACATGGGATGCTGGTGAGGATGTGGAGCAACTAGAATTATCATACATTGCAGTTGGAAATGCAAAATGGTGCAGCCCCTTTGGAAAACCATTTTCAGTTTCTCTTAATGCTAAATATACACTTACCATATGATTCAGTATCCATTCTTACATATTTACCCAAGTGAGATTAAAAACCTGTACCTAAATGTTTAAACCTGTTCAATTCATCATTATCAAAAACTGAGAAAAAAACCCCAAATGTTTTCAGTTAGTGTGTAAACAATCCATAGTACATCAATGTAATGGAAAACCAGTCAGCAATAAAAAGAATGAGCTACTGCCACATGGTACAACTTGGCTGGTTCTCAAAGGCATTATGCCCAGAGAGAAAAGGCAGTTTTGAAAGATTACATACTACATGATTCTTTTTATATAAAAGTCTCAAAAAGACAAAATGATAGTTACAGAAAATGAAACAGAGATTACCAATGGGTTGAGGTGGGGGAAAGGTGACCATTAAGGAATAGCATGAGGGAATGCTGGGGTGTACTGGAACTGTTCAATAGCCTATTGATTAGTGTGTACATGAATCCATCTACACGTGTTACATTTCAGAGACCTGTGCATCCAAAGAAGTCAATTTTACTATATGTTAATTAAAAAATGAAATTTAAAAAAGAGGTAAGAAGATGGTCAGAAAAGAATATAAAAGAGGTAAGAAAATGGTCAGAGGAGAATTATCTACACAAACCAGTCTTTCTTTAAAACTTAAGAATAGCCCTGACCACTGTGGCTCAGTGGTTGAGCATCCTTCCATGCACCAAGAGGTATCAGGTTCTATTCCCAGTCAGGGCACCCCTGTGTACCCATTAAAATATGGCATGATTGGAGAAATAATGTACATTTGAAACCTTAAAAAAAAAACTTTAAGAATAATTTTTACAAAAGAAACTAGTACAAAAAAATTTCTTTCCATCTGCACATAGAAGTCACAGAAACTACTAAATACCTATCAGACAAGCTGTTAGGAATTTATCATTTTGGTTTTGAAGTTTGAATAAAACTAGTTTTTTCATCTGCAAAATGGAGACTTACACGAAAAATTCATATTATGATAGAAACCACTGAGAAGCCACATTCCCCTCCCTCTCTCGCATATTCATTGCCTGTAAGAGAGGCCTTATGAGAATGTGGGCCTATAAAAAATATTTCCAGAGGAAAGTTGAAAGTTTAAAAGTTTAAATCAACATGTTATCTTTGAAAATGACATCTGCTGAAGAAAAACCATTGACTTCTTTCATAGGCAAGTTTCTCCCTGACCTTTTACGGTTGTGAGGCTGGTGGCTCTAAACAGACACCAGAGCAAAGGAAGGCTAGCTCTCATTTTATTTATTTATTTTTTTGCTTCTCTCTTTGGTGTTAGCTGTTCATGCCTATCATTCTGAGAATTCATGGGCTTAATCAGCAATTAAGAGACACAGCTTTGTTGCTTACATGGTGAGATATGATTTTATGTAGCTATGCATTTCAAATACTCATCAGTCCCCATAATAAGGTAATTCCTTTATCATTTTACTACAGTACCATCCTTTTCACTGTGTGTATGGATGTGGTTTTATAATTAGGCTTCAGATTTGCCTGATCTTTATTTTACATTCTTAATACCAACAGTGTACCTCAGTATCTATTTTCCCCTTGGTAATTTTTCTTCTTAACACGAAGGAGTCTTGGTTTATGAAAATAACTTAATTTGCTGCAATCTGATGCTTTTGTACAGGGCTAGGCATTTCACAGTTCTCATGGCTGTACCTCATCTTCTGAAATCTATTGTCTCTACTCCTGGGTGATCTCTAAAGACAGCTACCATTTTTTTTTATTCTTTTAAAAAAATATTATAATAAGTATTACAAAGGGTATTACATATGTGCCCCCCCCACCCGCCCTTGACAATCCCCTGCCCTCCCTTACTCCCCAGTGTCTTATGTCCATTAGTTATGCTTATATGCATGCATACAAGTCCTTTGGTTGATCTCTTACTCCCCTCCCTTCTGCCCCCCAACCCTCTCTGGCCTTCCCACTGCAGTTTGGCAATCAGTTTGAGGCAGCTCTGCCTCTGTATCTATTATTGTTCAAAAGTTTGTAATGGTCTTTATTATCCATGAATGAGTGAGATCATGGGGTATTTTTCCTTCATTGACTGGCTTATTTCACTTAGCATAATGCTCTCCAGTTCCATCCATGCTATTGCAAATGGTAAGAGTCCCTTCTTTTTTACAGCAGACAGCTACCATTTTTATAAACACAATGCAGCAGAGCAAAACAAAATCTGCGGCAGAATAGAAGGGCCTAGAACAGGAGTCAATAAACTGCTACCTGTGGCTTGGCTTCCTGTTTTGTAAATAAAGTTTTATTGGAACATAGCCACATTCATTTGTTTGTATATTATCATTATATATTTCATGGTTGGGTGGAGGCACACACACCTGAAAATACTATCTGGCTCTTTCTATGTGTGTCGAGCTCCAGACAGAATGTTTTCAACCAGTGCTTCATTTTTGTTACAACAGATTTTAGCTTACACATTTTTAAAACTTAAAATTATATGTAAATAAAATCTCAGTTCATTTATTTTTAAGTATCTTGGGAGCACGTTAAATGTAATTTGAAATTAAGTATTGGAAAAACTCATTGAGATGCTCCTTATCAAATCCTGAATGTGGAAGGGCTAGGGCTGGGTCTCCACAATGAAATCCATGTGCAGTATCCACCAAACTGTTAAACATCAAAGTTCCCTGCTATGCTTCATTTTGCTAAAAATGATAGGAAAAGCACAAGAAAAGAATGGCCATTTGTGTAAGGAGAGAGTATGCTAGGTAACACTTAACCTGGAAGATAGATATATCTTCCTAAATCTTAGCATATCTTAAAAATATAACCCTTCCACTTCTGAGGCATTGAGGCATAAATTAAAGATGATTAACAAAAGGAATTTGGGACATTCAAAGTAGTCACTCAGAGGAGTTAAGTCTTCAGGATTTCCTTTGTTGAGTGGATTTGTATAATAGCCAACAGAAAAAAACACACACAATACAAATGGAACCAGTTTACCCA
Organism: Myotis yumanensis; assembly: GCF_028538775.1. Taxonomy (NCBI): domain Eukaryota; kingdom Metazoa; phylum Chordata; class Mammalia; order Chiroptera; family Vespertilionidae; genus Myotis; species Myotis yumanensis. The sequence continues at coordinate 23,902,247 of NW_027223759.1, read as the reverse complement.
TCCTTCTCTATTTAGGATTATGAATGGATTATGCTGACTTTAATATCCAATTTTTTTATTGCAGTAAAACCTCACCTGTCAGGAGATACAGTCTAAGTCTCCCAGGTTTGTTTATAAAGTCCATTCATCAATCCTGGGCATTGCTGCCCCACCAACCTGCAATACTAGTGCCAGTTCCCTGCAGCCCAAACCTGAATGACGCTGTGAACTTGCCCTGTTGAAGCAATACTTACCTCTGTCATTGTGTTGCTGCTGCTGTGTTATATGTGATACTTGAGAGACCCACCACTGCTCTTTATAGGAGGGTAGCTGCCTATGTCTCCTTCTCCAACCTGTGATGCACACACTACTAGGGTGGCTGTGCCAGGCTGGGCTCCAGTACCACCACCTGCACACTGTACCAGGAGCACTGTTTTTCTCTCTCCCTACGATCCTCAGGCCTTAACATTGTATCCGACTGATGTTCGCACGCCCGCCCTCTAGGTGAGGTCACTCCTAGGTCCTTTCATGCCTTTCTTATAATCTGGCCCCAGTCAGAGTTACTGTAAGTTACTAGGGATGCATATTTGAATCTCTAATAAGAACACAATGCAGTCTTGTGTCTCCCCCAGGAAGACTCCTTTGCACCTATGTAAATTAGAGGCAAGCAGACTCTTTGAAGGAGGGATCCAACTAATGCTATTGTCATCAAAATCCAAGCCTTAAACACCATTGAATTCTTTAGGGTAAGAGTTGGCCGATGACCGCCATATTTGAGCCCCATATTTCCTCCATCCACTCCTCAATGAAGTAAAGTGCTATTGTTGAACTCTGTTGTGGAGGCTGAGAAACATCAAAAGTTTACTTTTGAAATTTGCAATTATTAAAGCTAAGAACTTCTTCAAAATGTAGTCCCAGAACCAGCTATAATAGAATCATCTGGACACTCTAAAAATACTGATTTCTACCAAGTTTCCCAGCAAACATGTGGACCTGGGAACTTGTTAGTGAGCAAGTGTAGCACTAAACAGTAAGTTTATGCTATAGATATATTTATGTTTTATTAGCAATTTTCTATACATGTGCATGTTTGCTAAAAAAAAAACACCCTGCATATAATTAATTTATAATACACACTTGATACTGTTCAGCCAATTCTTAAAGCTATTTCCACAAGGGATCTCTCCTGACCTTAGATTGATCATTTTGGGATGTTCCACCAAGGGGAGTATCTTGAAGTGAAGCTCAATACCAGATACAGAATGTGGCAAAAGTAGGTTTGCAGTTGTGAGTACATGAAACACAGTTTATTCTTGTATTATTGTTGTTAATTATAGTATCATTTTTCATACAAACAATTATAAACCTACTTTTCAAACACATGTTTTAAAAATATTCACCTAAGAGTACATTCTTCAGGTTTTATACAATGATTAATGCCTATAGATACTGTGTAAGAGGCTCACTGCTATATAGAAAGTTGCCTGTAGTAGTAAACAAAACTGAAAATAGTACTTTTCTGATAAATCATTATTTAAAAGTAGTGGGATCTTGGGCTGTTTCCATATCTTGACTGCTATGAATGATGCTGCTATGAACACAGCGTGCATATATTCTTTAGAATTGGTATTTCTGGATTCTTAGGATATATTTCCAGAAGTGTGATCACTGGGTCAAAAAGCTGTTCCATTTTTTGAGGAAACTCAGTATGGTTTTTCTCAATAGAGAAGCAGATAAAAAAAGCTGAGATACACAATGGAATAATATGCAGCTGTAAAAAAAGAGAGGGGGAATCTTCCCTTTTGCGACAGCATTGGATGGACCTGGAGATTATTATGCTAAGTGAAATAAGCCAGTCAGAGAAAGACAAATACCATACGATCTCACTTATATGTGGAATCTAATGAACAAAACAGAAACGGAAGCATGGACACATGGAACAGACTGACAGCTGTCAGAAGAGAGGTCAGTAGAGACTGGATGAAAGAAGATGAAGGGATTAGTCAAAGAACATATAGGCATAACCCACAGACACAAATAGTGTGGTGATGCCAAGAGGGAAGGGGAAGCAGGGGCTGGATGGAGGTGGGCAAAGGGGAGAGGGGAATGGGGACATCTGTAATAATGTCAATAATAAAAAAATGTAGTGGGCCAAAAGCTGAAATATAGACGGTTCTAATCCCGTAGTCTAATCCTATAGTCAATGTCATAGTCTTTCTGTTTTTCTGTTTGTTTGTATGGAAGGAGGAAGTTAGGAGGTTGATGTTGGTTTTCAAATCCAGTGACATTGAAAATGAAAAGGAAAGTTTAGAAATCATGTCCTTGTCAAAAGAAAGGTTTAAGAAGATCCACTTACCATAAACTGTGGGCCAGGGTCCTGGGAAATTAATCTTCTTCAGTGTGAGGTCTGCTTATACATGAATACAGAGGTTGACAAATCTTCAGATATCCGGGGTACCTGGTGTTAACCATCTAAAAAGTTAGAAATTAGCCTAAAGCTTATCTCGCCCCCCTCAGTTTTCAGCACATTGTGGTTTTGGTAGAGAGAGCATTGATCACTGGTGGAGTGAAAAGTGTAAATTTATATTCATAAATATTATAAATATTTAAATGTATATTTATTCCATGAATTGATCAACTACCAAAGAGCAGCTTTAAGACAGTCTGTCTGTTTACTATGTTCTGTTATAATATCTCATTCTTAATTGTTTTTTGATGTTTTTTCTTCTCCTCACTCCACCACATCACCTTCTTTCTCTGTTTTTTTTTTTTTTCTTTTTCTCTCCTCCTTTTTTCCTCATTTGTCACTCTTGTATAACTTTGTGCCTGAAACTAGGTCATGAGACTGTCAAGATGTCAGCTTCAAACTTAGTTATCAATTTTCTGTCTTTAAACCACTATACTTTGGGGATGATTTGCTCTTCTTTGTGGTTAGATGGAGCAATTTTAATACCTTTTTACGGCACAGGAGTTTTTCTTTATACCTGGTTAGAGGGCTTCTTATGAGCTATAGTGCATTGGTATTCACACATTACAGGATGTGAGTTGGCTTAAAACCTTCAGGTCGAGAGAGAGAGAGAGAGAGAGAGAGAGCGAGAGACTGACTTTATAAAGGGAACATGAAGTTAATTTTTGTCACCACATTTATAAACCAGTTCCACTAACCAAATACAGCCTACTTCTTACAAATACAATTATGGTTATACCTCATTGAGGGAAAAGATTTTAAAATATTGAAAATAAAATGAGTCACAGAAAACTCAAATGTCCTCCTTGAGGAGCAAATAGTAGAATCTGGTGTTCATTAAAATACTTGAATGCTAATGGAAGAGAAAAATGTAGGCCCTGTGTCTCCATTTCTTTGGACCAAGACACTGTGGTTTCTCAGCTTTCCCAAGGCCTGGCCAACTTAGGATCTGGTGAGACTCTTTGGAGACAGGAAATGTGAGGTTGGATATAGAGTACAAATGGGTGAGATGGGGCTTCCTTGCGAGCTGCCTGGCACTGTGCATCCCTCCATAAGGAGTACTCTCAGGCACAAGAAGCCCACTCCCTGTGCGGGTCGCTCTCTATTGCCAGAGATCTCACTCGCACCAAAGTAGGGGAAAAGATCTATTAACACCAGGCCAAGTATGGAGACTTTAGAGGATCTGTGGGTTTCAAAGTGTAGACAAGGAAGATGTGAAAATCAAAAGCATCATAAAAGTTAGCCTCCCACCTCCCTTCTTCTATTCCCCATACACTGGCCTGCTTGCCTTCACCTCCAGCTAGACCTTTTAACCAAAGCAGGATAGTCCAAGATCCCTGCCTAATTTTTTTTTTAGTTCAATTAGCCATACTAGTTAACATTCCACATTGAGAGTCATTTTGGTTACAGAGTTCTCTCCCTTTTTACATCTTAATTTTATTTTTAATGCAAATAACTCCTGGAAGATCAAAAGATTGTCAGCTATTAATGCTTCAGAATAAATTACTAGAATCAGATTGCCTTCCCTATCATTCCTGGATACAACCAGCTGTGCTAAGAACATCAGATCACTGCAGGCTATGATGGGGATGTGTTGGGAGAGAACCCTGGGTGGAGGGAGGGCATAGGAAGTCTATGTGGGTAAGAGAATCTGAGGCTTAGGGGAGTATGTTGGTTCTGGGTATCTAAAAATGTGTGGCGTGGAGTATAAAGGTAGGTGGGAGGCTGTTCAGGTCAATACGGAATTATTTGAAATGTTTGCCCCTGGCCATGGCAGGGAGGAAAGCTCCCAGCCTGATGGCCTCCAGGAAAACTGCTGGGAGAGTTTTAGGAAAGACAGCCAACAGGCAGATTTCTGACTTGCTAATTAGGGAATAGCAGTGATAACTTCATTATGTGTTCCTTGAAATTTTGCTGCCTATTCTCTATCCTTTTAAACTGACTAATAAAAGGGTAATATGCTAATTAGACCAGGAGACCTTCTGGACGTCCTTCTGGACAAAGCCATGGTGGTGGGGCTGAGGCAGAGGTGGTTAGGGGCGATCAGGACAGGAGGGGAGGGCAGTTGGGGGTGATCAGTCTGGCAGAGGGGGCAGTTGGAGGTGAACAGGCCAGCAAGGGGGGGCAGTTGGGGGTGAGCAGGCTGGCAGGGGGGGCAGTTGGGGGCGATCAGGCCGGCTGGAAAGAGCAGTTGGGGGCCATGAGGCTGGCTGGGGAGGGCAGTTGGGGGCAATCAGGCTGGTGGGGGCAATCGGGGGTGAGAAGGCTAGCGCGGGGGGAGGCAGTTGGAGGCAAGGAGGCCAGTAGGCAGAGTGGTTAGGGGCTATCAGGCAGGCAGGCAGATGAGCATTTAGGAGCCAGTGGTCCTGGATTGTGAGAGGGATATCTGACTGCCGGTTCAGGGATTGGGCCTAAACTGGCAGTCGGACACCCCTGAGGGGTCCCAGATTGGAGAGGGTGCAGGCCAGGCTGAGGGACACCCCCCTCCCCGTGCACAAATTTTGTGTACCAGACAAAATAATGGAAAAACAGTCAAATTTTTCTACCCTGCCTCCTCCCCAAAATCATACTACTAAAAAAATTAGAAACAAACTCAATCTTATAAATAATTTTAAATGATAAATGACAAATTAGGAACTTTTTACAATATAAGTAGTAACATTATAAATCTTCAATATATAAAGAGCAGTCATTAATCAAAAATGTGATTATCTTAATAGAAATATGGGAAAAGGCCTTTTACATGTAAGTAATAAAAAAATCAAATGGCTGTTAATAAGATGCCTCCTTTTTGCCAAAGATAAAACTTTTTAAGATTGTTTTTAAAATAATTCTTAGGGTCAGTGAGGGAATGGAGAAATAAATGTTTTTAACTTATTTTGTCCTTTTGTCTTCCTATAGGTTTTTCAAATGATTGTATCTATCCTTGTTTTTAAATATTACATGCTAGTATATTCCAACTACTCCCAATTATGTACATTTTTTCCCTGGGCTTCAGATTCATATGCATATCTGCCTACTTGAGCTTTCCATTTCATTACCTGAAAAATATCTAAAATTTTACTTAGCCAAACAGTACTTTTAATTTTCTTAAGCCTGGTCCTCTCCTAGTCTTTATTTATTTAGGGATCCATGTCTCAGAGTAGAATTATTCTGGATGCCTCCCTTTTTCTCTCCACACTCAGGATAACAAGTCATATAAGTCCCATCTCCAAGTATATTCTTAGTTCCATCACTTCTCTTTATGTCCATCAAGACAGCATTAGTCCAAGTCACCATTCACTCTGTTCCTACTTCCTAATTGTTCCTTTCTTTTTTTTTTTAATTAAATCTTTATTGTTCAGATTACATTTGTTCCTCTTCCCCCCCCATAACTCCCCTCCTTCCAGTTCCCGCCCCACCCTCCACCCTCACTCCCCACCCACTGTCCTCATCCATAGGTGCACGATTTTTGTCCAGTCTCTTCCCGCATCTCCCATTCCCCTTTCCCCCCCAAGCATAGTCAGTCCATTCCCTTTCTATGTCCCTGATTCATTATAATCACCAGTTCATTCTGTACATCAGATTATTTATTCACTTGATTCTTAGATTCACTTGTTGATAGATGCATGTTTGTTGTTCACAATTTGTATCTTTACCTTTTTCTTCTTCCTCTTCTTAAAGGATACCTTTCAGCATTTCATATAATACTGGTTTAGTGGTGATGAACTCCTTTAGCTTTTCCTTATCTGTGAAGCTCTTTATCTGACCTTCAATTCTGAATGATAGCTTTGCTGGATAAAGTACTCTTGGTTGTAGGTTCTTGGTATTCAGCACTTTGAATATTTCTTGCCATTCCCTTCTGGCCTGCAAAGTTTCTGTTGAGAAATCAGCTGACAGTCGTATGGGTATTCCCTTGTAGGTAACTGAGTTTCTTTCTCTTGCTGCTTTTAAGATTCTCTCTTTGTCTTTTGCTCTTGGCATTTTAATGATGATGTGTCTTGGTGTGGTCCTCTTTGGATTCCTTTTGTTTGGGGTTCTCTGTGCTTCTTGGACCTGTAAGTCCATTTCTTTCACCAGGTGGGGGAAGTTTTCTGCCATTATTTCTTCAAATAGGTTTTCAATATCTTGCTGTCTCTCATCTTCTGGCACCCCAATAATTCTGATATTAGTGCGCTTGAAGCTGTCCCAGAGGCTCCTTACACTATCTTCGTATTTTCGGATTCTTTTTTCATTTTGCTTTTCTGGTTGGGTGTTTTTTGCTTGTTCGCATTTCAAATCTTTGACTTGATTCTTGCGCTCCTCTGGTCTGCTATTGGGTGTCTGTATAATATTCTTTATTTCAGTCCGTGTATGCTTAATTTCTAGTTGGTTCTTTATCATAGCATCGAGGGTCTCATTAGTTTTCGTGAGGCTCTCATCAAGTTTATTGGCAGCTTCTAGCACATTATTGCAAGCCCTCAAAATTGCGTTTTTTAGCTCTATATCCTCCATTTCTGTCATGTCTTTTTGTCTCCGCATTTTTTATGCTTTCTTGGTGCACCCCCTTGTGGTCTTTGTGCGCAGTCTTGTTCTAGTTGAGCCTTGATTGTTGTAGTTAATACTAGAGGGATTTGACCACCAGGCCGACTGGCTGTGAGAATCAGCTGTGTCTGCCACGGGAAAACTTCTGTCCTCTGGAGAGGTGCTAATCTAGCCTTTGCCTGAGGCTATCCGGCAAATGGCTCTATGCAGGGCTTGGGCGGGGCAGGATCAACAGGGCGGGCGGAGGGAGCAGTTATGGCTGCTCTCAGTCCGTCCCCAGGGGCTCTGCCTCTCTGTCCCAGCAACCGCTGCAAACCTCAGAGGGACCGTAGCCAAACAGTCCCGCTTCTCCCGTTTGAATCTGGGTCCCTAGAGACTCGCCCAGATCTGGAGCTCAGAGTCTGAGACTCCCTCCTGATTGAAAACGACAACCACGCCCTCAGCCACCAGCCCGCTTTGCGTACGCACCTCCGTACCTTTAAATTTTCCACACTGCGCCTCCTCTGAGCCTCGGAATGCTGTTCTCTTTCCTTCTAGTTGAAGAGTCTCTCCTCAGCCAGCCTTCCTGTGGTTCTGGTTGATGTCCATTCCGTCTTTTAGTTGTATTTTTGAAGTGGTTGTTTGCGGCAGCAGTCTCGGGTGTTTACCTATGCCGCCATCTTGGTCGGAATCCCCTAATTGTTCCTTTCAACTCCTTCCTGTCCCCACTAATTTTATACTCAGCAGACAGAATTATACTTCTCAAATGTAAAAAGGTCATGCTTCTTCCAATTTTGAACTGTCAATGCCTTTTCATTACTCTTCTATTAAATCCAAACATTTGGGGCCTAGATGAGCATGTACTAGGTACATCTTATCTAATAAAAGAGAAACATGCAAATTGACTGTACCTCCATTACACTCACAAGCCACGCCCACCAGCCACACCCCACCAGCCAATCAGAGTGACTATATGCAAATTAACCCAACCAAGATGGCAGCCCACAGCCACAGAGCTGGAGCAAGCAGGAGGCTTGGTTGCCCTGGCAATGGAGGAAGCCAAGCTTCCCACCTGTCCTTGCCGGCTGTGGGCTCTGCTCAAAGCAACAAAGTTTCAATTACAGAAGATAAATAAATCCCAGATACCTGCTTCCAGCCAGCCTCCACTGCGAGCTTGGGTGTCTGGGGACCGTGGCCAGCCTGCAACCAGCCATCAGCCCCTCACCCAGGATGGCCAGGCACCCCAGCGGAGACTCCCACACTGAAGGGGCTGTGACCAGCCTGCAAACAGCCATCAGCACCTCACCCAGGCTGGCCAGACACCCCAGGGGGGACCCCCACCTTGCAGGGGCTGTGGCCAGCCTGCAAACAGCCATCAGCCACTCACCCAGCCTGGCCACACCCTCTTGGGGTGAGAGTCCCCACTGGTGGGCTTGGCCAGCCTGCAAACTGCCATTTTCCACTCACCCAGAATGGCCAGGCACCCCAGCGGGGACCCCCAGCCTGAAGGGGGTGTGGCCAGTCTGAAAATGGCCCTCAGCCCCTCACCCAGGCTGGCCAGGAACTCCAGCGGGACACCCACCCTGATCCGGGACACCCTTCAGGGCAAACCAGCTGGCCCCCACCCATGCACCAGGCCTCTATCCTATCTAATGAAAGACAAAAAGAGTAATTGACTGTACCTTTACTACGCTTCCCATTGGCTAATAAGCACCATATGCAAATTGATGGCGGCTAATTTGCATACTGCAGGCAGGGCTGGCCAGCGCCAGACGCCATCCAGGCCCTGTGTGCAGCCCTGGGTGGCCGGGATTAGTCGGTGCGATCACATCACCTAAGCCCTGCCCCAGCCGGGACCCCTGTGTGCTGCCTAAGCCCTGTGCTGCCTTAGTCCCGCCCCCTGCTGCGACCCCCGTGTGCTGCCTAAGCCCCGTGTGCCTAAGTCCCGCCCCCAGCCAGGACCCCTGTATGGCACCTAAGCCCCTCGCTGCCTAAGCCCCACCCCCAGCCAAACCCCCCATGTGCCGCCTAAGCCCCACACTGCTTAAGCCCCGACCCCAGCTGAGACCCTGTGTGCCGCCTAAGCCCCGCTGCCAGCTGGGACCCCATAGTGATCACAGAGCAGGCAAGTGCGGAGGGCGGGCTGTCCCCAGGTGGGCCTGCTCCTGGGGTTGCCATGGCAATCCCAGAGCATACAAGTATGAAAGGTGGCCCGCCCCTAGGTGATCCAGAGCAGGAAAGTTCCCCACAGGCAGCACCCAGCAGGGCCTGCCCCCGGTCTCTGCAGTGATCCGGTGATCCATGAGCAGGAAAGCGCAGCCTGCAGGCAACATCCCACCCTGGCCACAGCTCAAGGGAGAGAAAAACACACAGTGGAGGCCAGGAGCCTGAGAGATCAACACAGAGGGGCGCCTGCTCCACGCCTCCATGGTGTCACTGGGGGCAGGCCCCCAGCAGACACACACACACACACACACACACACACACAGGATGCCTGCTCTGAGCCTCTGCTGCCAGACTGTGGCCGTCAGTAGGACATCCACTGAGGGCTCCCGGACTGTGAGAGGAGCAGGCTGGGCTGAGGGAACACCTCCCCACCCCCCCCGCCCAGTGCACGAATTTTGTGCACCAGGCCTCTAGTCCTATATAATAAAAGGGTAATATGCAAATTGACCCTAACGGCAGAACGACTGGGAATGACTGGTCACTATGACACACACTGACCACCAGGGGGCAGACGCTCAATGCAGGAGCTGCCCCCTGGTGGTCAGTGTGCTCCCACAGGGGGAGCTCTGCTCAGCCACAAGCCAGGCTGATGGTTGCCAGTACAGCGGTGGCGGTGGGAGCCTCACCCGCCTCCTCAGCAGTGCTAAGGATGTCCGACTGCAGCTTAGGCCTGCTCCCTGCTGGCAAGTGGACATCCCCTGAGGTCTCCTGGGCTGCCAGAGGGATGTCTGACTGCCAGCTTAGGCCCAATCCCCCAGGGAGCAGGCCTAAGCTAGCAGGTGGACATCCCCCGAGGGGTCCCAGACTGCGATAAGGCACAGGCAGGGCTGAGGACCCCCCCCCTCCCCCCACCCCGGGCACAAATTTGTGAGCACCGGGCCTCTAGTAATAAATGTTTATTGAATAAATGCATATATTCAATATGCATTGAATATTCACAGACCCTCCATAGTGTGACTACTACCTCCTGCTAGAGCCTTACTTCCAGGTAGTCTTTTGCCCTCTGCCCTTCTCTTGATCCCTCCTCTTCTACCTTCCCTCAAAGTATTCAAATGTGCCAAGTCCTTGCCCGTGTCAGTAACTTTTTCTTGGAATGCCTTTGCCCTTTCTCAGAGGGCTGCCTCCTCCTGGTCATTTAGGGGATAGCACATAGGTGCTACCTCCTACCTCCCCTGTGAGGCCTTCCCTGAACACTTTGTCTAAAGTAGATTCACTCTGTGATTCTCTTATGCCACCCTGTATTGTTTACCTGCACATGACCTATCAGAGTTTGTATTTATATATCCAACTGTAAAATAATTTGATCATGAGGCCTCTAGGGCGGTGACAACAACTGTGTTTGGCGTATGATTATATTCTTCATAACTCCCATAATAGTGAAAATTGTAAGCCAAGAAAGAAGGGGCAAAATCATATGAAATAGTACATAGTAGATTTTGAAAACTTGCTTTTTCCAGGCACTCTGCCTTAAAAGAAATAATACACATAAATATTGGTAAATCAGGTATCTATAATAATAAAAGCATAATATGCTAATTAGACCAAACGTCCTTACTGACAACCTTCCGGATGAAGCTGGGGCTGCAAAAGAAGCCCAGGTCTCGGGTGCCAGAGGGGAGCTGGTGGTGGCAGCAGGGGGAAGGAAGGCCTACTCGTGCATTGGGCCTCTAGTGAGATTATAAAGTGTCTGATGCTTGATGAGCTGCATTGGTATGTGTAAGCATACATTCTCTCATTGAATTCTCCCAATATGAGATTTGAGAAAATTTGGTGGTGCTTAAAAAGCTTGAGTAAGTGCCAAAGTCTGGACCAAAACTGAGGTCCATCTGACCCAATAACCATCTTTCTGTCTCTAATTAGGAGTGCCTTTGTATCATACCATTTGCAGAGGAGCCTCCAGCCTTGGAGAACTGACCTTGACCTCTGACACTGGCCAACTAAAGCAGGACTTTCTAGTCTTTTCCCAGACTTGGGAGTTGGATGGGGAATAGACATAGCTAACCCTCAAAGAAAGAAGAGCTAAAATGAGGTCACTCCAATTTTCTCTCCTGACATTGTCCACAACTAGAGTGACCCTCCATCTGGATTGCCAGAGCAGGCTCAGTTCACTCCAGTTGTATCATTATTAATAGCAAGTGTCCCTGTGTGGCTAATAAGTCACTCTGTCTATAACTGCCTCGTATGGCTTGTAGCTGGTTTTTTAGCTTCCACTCCCTGCATTCCTCATCATTTATGTCAGTGACTTTCTCTCTTTGCTCTAACACATCAGCTCTTTCAGATAGTGGCTGAGTTGTGTGGTTACCAAATTCCCTTCCCTGCTAACGCACCTTTGAGCTAGCTCCGAACCCAACCATGGCACCAGGACCTGAGGCTCAGTGTCTATTGCCCTGCCCTACTCCACACACATCTGGCACTGCACCTATGCACTCATGGATAAGAGGGCTCATCACAGCTTCCAGCAGCCACTCCAATCCCGATCATCTTTCATCTAGGTCCTTCCACAGTTGACTAGCTTCGAAGATGCATCAGAAACTTCAGGAAGAGCAAATGCAGCCCTCCGCACCCCCTTGCCTGTGGGGGGCTGCTTTGTGTCTTCTATGGGGCTGATTTATTTCGCTCTGTCAAGCCCTTACCGAGAGGGCATGTGTCCTTGCCTTGCATCTCTGCTTCCAGTATTCCCTGCTCAAACCCCTGCTTAGTTTGTGGTTTTTGAAATGATAATGAGCTGCTGCTTTTCTCCCCTGGTTTGTAGATTCTTGTTTTAACAGAGTGAACAGTGTGTCTCTTGATTTATCATCTTAGGAAGATGAATGCCACGTGTCATAACAGTATAACAACATCTTGCCTGCCTCTGTGCGGATAGATGCGGGGCAGCCTGGATTTATTTTCTGCTGCATTCCATCAGGCACACAACACCATGTAGAAAATGTCAGTTTATTGCAGCTCAAGGTGAATTTCTTTCTCCTGGAGGCAATGACACAAAAGTTCCCCAGGGGGCAGCCCCTAGCCGACCCCGCTTGATTGTATTTTTCCATAAATGAGTTTTCAGGGCAGCAGCAGGCTCTGGCGTGATAGAGCTGGCTGGATGGTGATGGGGTTGGATAATGTCCCCCCACGCTCTCCTCCACGGCAGGGCAGGACGGATTGCATTATCTAGAGTAAGCTAGACCCAGAAAAAGAGTGAAGTGCTTGACTTTCAGGTATTTCTTTTAACAGAGGAGAGCAGAAGGTAGTTTCATTTAAAAATGGGGGCGTGACAGCTGACTATTCAGTTCTTGGTCTATTCTATAGGACTTCTTTTTTTTTTTTTTTTATCATCCGTCCAGTTGCATTAGTTCAGGACTCGGTGCCCTGAGGGCACTTGCCAGGATGTCGGTCCTCCGTGGGTGGGAGGCCGGCCACATGTAAGAAGGGGCAGTGGAAGCCAAGGCAGAGGTGGTTTCTAACTAGCGCTCATTGGAAACCGAAGGGTTTTTAGGAGGTCAGCAAAGAAGCCTGGAAAATAATATCGGAATGTCTGAAAGTATTACTTTAGCCATGCCAGTCCTTTGTTGTCATTTCTTCTATTTCTAACCAGACTTGCCAGTGGAATGATCTCTCAATCTTAGGTTAACTAAAGTATAAAAGGAGTCCAGAACTTCCTAAATCAAATATAATTTGAAAAGGAGAAACCTTTTCAGTATGGATGCATGATATTTAACTGGTAGCAATGTATAATATTTAGGGATATTCACTGGTGTTAATGTAAAAAAAAAATTGAAACCTATAAAGAATTTTTGTGAGTTTATTTGAACCAAACTGTTGACAATTGCAGCGTAGCAAAACCTCAACGTATTGGGATAACGCTCCAGAGAATGGGGGGTTTGTACCTTGTTTTTATAAATTACCATCAAAGGAAGAGCCATAAGTGGGTTATATGAAATTCATTGGTGCTAGATTAGGGACGTGGGAGAAAGCAAAGCAGGGAAACCTCTGGGATTGGATAAAAAGTGAAAGGATGGACACATGCTTCTTTTACATAGGGGGAGACAGGATAGTTAACAGTTGACAATTAATATGATAATAATAATGAGGGAATTTGTGGTCTCCATCCTGGTGCCATTTGTTGTGCCCTAAGGGTCCTGAAAAAGGCTCAGTAAAAGTCCGAAGTTGGTCTTTGTCAGGGGAAAATACTGGCCTAGGAAATGACTACCTACCATAAACTGCTTTTAGTTAAAATTTTTAATTTCAGACCACCCTTTGTGGTTACTTTAGGTCTTTGAGTTTGCAAAACCGCCATGCAGGCCTTCCCTGAACTAGTCAGGTTAGCATGTGTGGTTTTTTTTGTTTGTTTGTTTTTTCATCCATACTGGGAAAGATTAGATTTCTGAAGTAAGTCTTGCAAACATACTAGCAACCAAGGGATCTAGTCCTCTGAATAAGGCTTTGAGATGCTAGGTGGCCCCTCTCCCTCATCCCCTCACCTGAGTAAGCCTTGTGGCAGAGCGCTCCTTGGAGCCTGGGTACCTGCTTCATGGTCCTACAGTGTCAGTGATCAGCTGATGAATGAGACCAGCTCATCCCCATTCCTCAACTCAGAGTTGCCAATGGCAATTCTTCTAGGGGTCAGGCAGGCAGAGTGTGGACATAAGTGACATGAATGAAGAGGGTCCATGAACCAAAGGTCCTGGTCACCCCGCTCTGCTCTTTACTGCGGCATAACTCCTGAAGGGCAAGGGGCAGCTCTGAGTTTGTGTGAAAATACTTAGGAAGACTGTCTCTCCTAACTTCTTTTGAGGCTCCTTCCTTTAGACAGGATGGTGTCTCTTTCTTGGCTGAAATTCAAAGAAACCTCCAGAATGAATGAGGAAGCACTTTACATCACTTTGCAACCCACAGCTTGTCTCTCCTGGTTGTATGAGTTTATTGTATTATTTTTAGAATGTTTACTTAAACAGTGTGCAGAGCTGTCCACGCAGGATATCTGAGTCTTCTACTAGAACATATCGATGTCTTCTATCACTGGCGTCCAGTGGCAGGAGGCTAAAAATAGCCCATGGATCCCTCTCCTCCACAATAAGGATTGTTTATGTGCCAGAAGCAGAGAGAAAACAGAAACTCTCCCTTCATCCATCTCCCCGAATTCCTTCTGAAAATGAGTAAATGCTTTGCTCAAGAAATTAAAGTTATTTGACTTTAAAAGGGCATGACACTTTCAGCCTGTTTCTGCAAAGTTGAAGGTGAAGTGCATGTTCTGATCTGTCATAGACTTGCTCTAAAATTTTAGCAGCTTAGCATTGCCTGGATGGTGGGCTCAAATGTCTTGCATTTGATATTGAAGTCTCTTTTTAATCAGCTCCCCTCCCTGGTTTTCCAACATCATCCACAACAGTTTCAGAGCTTTCAGCTCTAGACTCATCTCTTCAATGTCCCCCAATGCCCTTGGTGTCGGCCTGCCCCATTGATCACAGTATTCTCTCTTCCAAAATGCCTGTGGTCTTCCTATAAACTGGTCTGGCCCTGCTCCTCTTTCTAGGAATGGCACCAAAGTCCCCTCCTGGAGAAGCCTGCACTGCCTGCCACAGTCTGTCAAGCTTTCCAGGCTCCTGCAATACCCTGAGTCCACACTAGTCCGCTGTTTTTGACACTTCATAAGAGAGCTTACATGATTATCTTCTCATGTGTACATTTCATTTTCTTAGTATCTTGAAAACTTCTGGGAATAGTAACCATAGGTTGAGTCTCTGTATCCTCTCCAGTGATTGACAAATAGTAGGTACTTAATTGGTATCTAATGATTGATTTAGAGGTTCTTGCTCTATTCCCACAGGATGAGTTGAACACTCGTGTTGTCCCTGCTGGGACCATCCTACACAGGGGCAGAGGTCTCCAGGGTTTTTGTAAAGTAGTGTTTAATAAACACTCCTCCCTCTAAAATGCTAGCAGGAGGGAGGTGGTGAGTGTTGAGAGGAGGAAGGTCACCTCTGTGGTTTTAAAAAAGAAAATGTTTTGTACAATGTCCTTATTGAGTCACAAGACCCTGGACCATATTAAAGGTGCTGAGAAATCTTGCCATAAAGATAGCTTTTTTAAAAATTTTGTGGAACCCACTGTTTCCCAAATTAATTTTATCATGGAACTCTTTTTTCCCCACTGAGAAGTAACAACATCTAGCATCCGGAAACACTAGATGTCTGAGTCCAGGCTGCTCTAACAAAATAGCATAGGCTGGGTGGCTGAAACAACAGAAATTTATTTATCAGAGTTCTGGAGGCAGGAAGTCTGAGATCGGAGTGCCAACAAGGTTGGTTTTTTGTTCAGGGCTCTCTTCTTGGCTTGTAGATGGCTGATTTCTTGCTATAATTTCACATGGCAGATTGAGAAAGAGGAAGAGAGCAAATTCTCTGTTTTTTTTTTTTTCTTTCTCTCTTTATGAAAACACTAATTCCACTCTCATGAACTCATTTAATTCTCATTACCTCCCGAAGCCCTCATTTCCAAATGACATCAAATTAGGGGTTAGTTCTTCAACATATAAATTTGTCAAACATTTGTTTAACATTTAGTTGAACATAAATTCGCTCAACACTTAGTCCACAACATAAAGATTCTGTTGAGCACAATTTGAGTATATCTTCATCCTCTCTAGCTTCCAACCTACCTTGCCTCAAAGAATCACTTTCATTGAGTTTTTCTAATCTGTGAGTCTGGTATAATCTATTGGGTATCTGGATTCTACTACATCACAAAGTGTTGATTATATTGCCCAATTTTCACCATTGATAAACTCCTCCACTTCCTGCTGCTCTGTTTTGCATTCCTTATAGGTAAGCCTAAATAAGGACCAGGAAAATTAGTCAATGACCACTAAACTTAACTGTCAAACAAATTTTTATGCCTTTACTACTAGCTTGTTGTGTGAATATTTTAGAGATAGCCTAGTCTAGCCAAATTTTTTTAAACACACAAATTAATTAAGAACTTGGAAAGTAAGTAATGTACTCACCAATTGGAGCAAAGTTGAACTAAATCCAAGCCTTCTGGCTTTCAGATAAGGGGACTTCTCTATATACCAGTGATGGTGAACCTTTTGAGCTCTGCGTGTCAGCATTTTGAAAAACCCTAACTTAACTCTGGTGGTGTGTCACATATAGAAATTTTTTGATATTTGCAACCATAGTAAAACAAAGACTTATATTTTTAATATTTATTTTATATATTTAAATGCCATTTAACAAAGAAAAATCAACCAAAAAAATGAGTTCGCTTGTCATCTCTGACACACGTGTCATACGTTCGCCATCACTGCTATATACCTTCTTTACTTCTTAATCATGTGTAATCTCCTAAATATTAAATTTTCTTTAATCTGAGATTAACCCAAACAAAAAAGAAAGTTATATCATATTTGTTGACTTTGCTGGGTTCCATAATATGAGACTCCTCAATTCTTCCTTGCATGGCAAGCTTTTCATTTACCTTCCTAATCTGGTCATCTTCCTCTGAGTGCTTTCAAATCAATGCCCTTAAAAATGTGGTCCTCCAGACACAGGTCTCCAAATGTGTCCTGACTTTACAAAGTGAAGTGGACTCTCCCTGGCCCCTAATTGAGGCGTGCATCTTCTTGCTGTACAAGAAGGTGTTAAGATTTTCAGTGGTCCTGGATATTTTTCTTGAATCATGCTCTTACCTGCCTCCTGACCTGGATGCAGTCTCCTAGAAAACTTTCTAGACCAATATCTCTTGGCTCCTACCCTCTTCTCAAAGTCATGCTCTCTTCCTATTTTCTCTCTAAATGTTCAGCACTTAGGGAATATTCTTTGTACACCCTTGTAATGCATGGTGTAGGTTTCTACCACTTGTCTCTGTAAGTCATCTCTTTCACAACAATAACGATTGCAGTGGTGAGCATTTGTGTATCGATTGACATGTCACAAGGCACTTACAGCCACACTGGTCATCTGACTCCCTTCAGTCTTGTACAGGAGTTGGCAAGTACTAGCACCCTTCTTATTTTCAGATGAGGACAATGAGTCTCAGCTAGTTACCTAAGTTGTTCAAGGTCTAATAAACAGTGCCACAGCGATTTCTGATTCAGAGATTTGCTCCTTCAAACTTTCCCCATTCACTGCTAAGATAAAGTTTGTGTGAGTAGAGAGCAAAATTTGAAAACACCTAATCATATGCAATAGCCTTTCGATTTTGAAGTTTTCAGAGAGAGAGAGAGAGGCAGGCAGACCCTTTACACGTCCTCTCCAGTATGCTGTTGGAGGAGGATTTGCTCATCCTGGAAAGTACTTGGATTTCAAATATTTTTGTTCTTGTCACCTCTCCTTCATTTTGTCTCATCTCTGTATTTTCTAATTCCATTTTTTTTACTTGATGAGTAAATTAGTTTTATATATAAAAATCAACATTTTAAAAATAAATTATTAGACCTTCATTGAAAATGAAAACAATTTCATATTGCATGTGTTCTAGCATTTTCTACCATTGAGAAGAGCAGTTTAAGATTTAGCTGATGTCAACTAGGCAGGAGGTAAAATAATTTGACCATAAGTTGAAGAGCTAATTGATAATATTTGGTAAAAAAAATAAACATGAGGTCACACTATTTTGCCTCACTACACTACTGCAGTAGACGGATGAATCAAAGTCAGCAACTGCTTTCTGAGTCCCCACTTTGGACCTGTGTCATGCTAGGGATTGGAGAGAAAGGAATAAACTGTACAGACAAGATTCCTAATCTCATGGAGTTCACATTCTAAATGTGAATACAGACAGTGCAAATGTAAACAAATGATATACTATAGATAGTGATAAATACCAGGAGAAAACCACACAGAAAAATGTGATGGGGCACAGCTTGAGGGCAGGATATTACAGTGTGGTCACAAAGGTTTCCCTGAAGGAAATGGTATGTGAGTTGAAATTTGAATGGTAAATAAGCAGCCAAATAAAAATTGGGGGCTGATTGTTCTGGGCAAAGAACAAGAAAACCACGAGGTGGGAAGGAGCCTCGTTAGAGGCTTAAAATGAAGGCCAATGAGACTAGTGTACCATGAGTGGGGGAATAAGAACAGGAAACTGCATGTTTACACAGGGACCTTGTAGATCAAGGGAACCATTGGAGGCTTCAATGCAGAGAAATGATGTAATTTGAGCTACATTTTATAAACATCACACTACCTGCTCTCTGTGCAAAGGGGAATTATTGGAAGAAAAAAATGGCAGTAGTGAGGTTATTATATTAATATTAATCCAGGTGAGAGATGATGGTAGGTTGTACTAGGTATTAAGGATGATAGAAATATAGATTTAGGACGTATTTCTGAGATGAAAATGATACGATAAGCTAATGGGTTTGACATGGAGGTGAGGAGAAAATGAAATCAAGGATAACTTCTAGGTGATAAATAGAAATTTGCTGGAGCTGTGCAGAGTCACTGGCAGAGCTTGGGGTGAACCCTAGCATCACTGCTCTGGCCCAGGGCATCCATGCTGGGGAGCTGCATGAATGGGGATGTCTTAGTCATTTTGAATACATACTTTACATGCCTTCTTCATAATGAATATATTATTTCATTGTAAAATGTAAACCCGAAACATCCAGAGGAAGATAGTTTTAGTTTAAGAGCAAAACATCTTTGAATGTTTGAAATATATAATATTCAATGCATACAATGACTCATATAATATGAGTTGCCTCTCATTGGTGGTGCTCACCCAGAGGTTTCTCCAGGGCATGAGATTAAGCCCAGTTCTAACATGGGTGGGGAAGGAGCTTATCTGATGTTAGCTCCTCCTCCCCCCCCCCCCCCCCCGCCCCCCGGGAGTAGTTAGAGGATAACCAATTTGTTGATGGTATGACGTAAAGTATTGGAAAAACACCATTCTCCTCTGAGTGTTTCTGAGTGTTATTTTGACATGACTTTCTCTAAGGCTTTTTCATCAGGGTTTTAGTAACTGTTATGATATCTTAAGAATTGAAGAGAAGGAATTTCTTCTAGTGAATATACTAAGGAGGACTTGTTCTCCTGCTCCTTGCTTAGCTATATGTATTAATCAGGATCCTTGGGGAAATGTCTAGCACATTTAACTGAGATTTTTGAAGACTTTTAATGAAGGGACTAGTGGCAGAGAGCCAGCCAATGATGCTCAAGCACTCAGAGACATGAAATGGTGGTGAGATCTTATAGGTCTACAGAAGCAAGTGCTACTAAAGCTTGAATGAAATCAGAGGTATGAAAGAAAGGTAATTCAGAAGAAGCTATAGTGACCACAGCCACCTCCAGGACTAAACTCCAGTGATGAGGGGTCAGGGGTGAAATATTCCCACTTTTCTCCTCTTGCTTTCCCAGTGTCTGCTGGGATCTGTCATTGGCTGATTCCCCAAAAGAATCAGAAGATCAAGGACCTGGGCTCAGCCTCCTGGGACACAGGGCAGGGCAGAGAAAGACAGAGAATGGATTTGGGAGTGAAACTCCATTTGTCCCTATAGAATCCTTTTGGTTCTATGATTTCATAATTATACTCATTCTTATATTAGTTGTTTTATGTCCCGCCTTTTACATGCTGTGCACAATACAGTAGAAAGAATAGTTGCAATCACTATAGAGATACCAGTAGTAGTTAGCTATTGATTTTGAGGGGCCTGAAGCTATCATTTTGCTATAGGTGTGCAAAACTTTGTTTGTAAATATACAGGTTGAAATAAATACAATACAATAACAACAACATAAAAACCAGATTGAATTTCAAACCACATTGTCAGAGTATTTTTGTCAGAGCTAGTGAGCAGTTAACATGAAAATACAAGAAAGGTATGGGACCTGTCACTGTTTCTCTTTTACCTCTTTGGCACTCGAGAAATGTTTCAGGGATTGGATCTGCATGGATTTGGTGCCAGTGAGGAAAATGGAGTGAATGGAACTTGGCCCAGATCACGAACTAAGAATTCCACCCCACATTGCTTAATCTTTATCCCTATTTAGCTACTAGATGTTAACATAAATCCTCCCAGCTTCTTCTCTCTTATCTGAACCTTACTGTGGTTGTTAAACAAATTGTGGTTCTAGTCTACATCCCTTGTAATACTTTGAAAACTACACAATATGAGGCTTAATGAAGGTGGCATGCCTCTGAATGAGTTAGAACTGAAAAATATGACTACATCAAAAGTCTTTAGAAGGCAAGATTTTAATGGCTGAATAATATGCTGAAACAGAGGAGTAATTTCTTCTTGAATGCTAGGATGAATTATTTATGCTTTGACAACATTATGTGTCTCTAAAGCAGCTTTTAGTTATTCGCCACTTCTGGGCTACAGCTGATCCTGCTGCCCATTCTTGTAATTACATTAACCTCTTGACTTTACATGACAAGCTTTTCCTGTGCACTGTGATCAATAGCCTATAACTACACTTCTTTAATAGGGCCATAGTTACACCTCAGTTCAGATACAATTAACTTTTATCCCCCTTTTCTCTTTGGTGGGGCATGGAATAAAATTTCTTATTTTAACATCTGAAACAAAGGACCCACTTTGAAAAAAAATGCAGATTTTATGAAAAAATATGATTACGATGATAAATAGGTCAGTTGAAAATCCAATTCTGCCAACACATAGGATTAGAGACCCTGGAAGAAACAGTGAATTTCAAAGCCCTAACTATGTGTGGTGGCCTTTAAATCTCTGCTTTGATAAACTTTTTACTTTCAGTGAGATTAAAGGCACTGTGGACCACCTACTTTCCTATTCGAGCTATAACAATTAATTATATGGTGTATATGTAAATAGAAAAAGCATTATGTTAAATGCTGAAACACCTTCAAGGTCAGCTAGTTAAACCCTACTCTCTGGCAAAGAAAAACTGAGAGAGGTATGAACCAGTGGTGTGTCAGAGCCTGTCAGCTCAAGAAAGTAGATTTTGTGTGTTCAGCCATGTTGGTAGTTTTAAATCAGCCATTATTGGAGTATTTACACCATGGAAATTGGCAAATGTTACAAACCAGTGCTTTTGCCCCCAAAGAGCTAGTTAACATTTACCTGTATATCATTGTGTGTGTAAACACATGCATATGTATGTATATGTACTGTATATACTATATATCTATATAAATATATATATATATATATATATATATATATATACATGTTTGCAACACATATATATATAATTATGTACTATATTACATAGACATTCTATTTATATTTCTCATAGGAAATAGCCTCATAAAACTTTCCTAGATATTTTTATGATAACACTATAATACCATAGTGTATTACTTTATAATATACTAACACACATTAACACAAATATATACATCCACAATAGGCATACACACAGACTTGCAAAGACTTGTATTTTAGATTAGACTTCAAATTGTGCAAAAGACCTGTGAGACTCTGGGTCACTTAGAGAAACTCAAAGGAAAAGTCATGACAATCAACTCTACAAAGATAGGTACGATGGTCCAGGCTACAACCAGACATGTTTGAAAGACTAAGGGTTTTGGACGTGAAGTGAATTAATTTTTCCTCTAATTCTATGCTGTAAAAGAGCAAAGTCTGTTACTGTCTTCTGTACTATATTATCAGAGCAATATATCTTAGAAATAATAAAATAAAACTCCCCATTACCAAAAGCAATAACTTAGGACCCATTCAATGTTCCCTATAGATAATGCATCTGGTTTAAAATCACCTTAAGAAATAACTGGTGGCTGCTGAAATCCTGTCAGACTACTCTAATTTTCTTTTATGACAGTGTCAGATTTTCTCTATTGCAGGAACATAGCATAGATGCTTGATGCCTACACATATTACATGGTCAGCAAATTTAACATGAAAAGATAATATCTCAAGTGGGTTCAGATTCAGCAGGAGGGAATTAGAGTGCAGCTACCACCAGGAGAAACTAAGAACAGAAAATTTACAATGTCCCAGGACTTGAGCAGCCCCTGCTCCAGTGTGAGAATGGAAGTACATCCATTAGCATGTACTGAAGTGTTAATAAAAGATTCACAAACCTGTGCCCAGTCCTTGACCCACTGAATTAAATTTCCCAAAGTGACTCTCATGCATATTCAAAATTGGAAATTACCACCATTGGGGTATATTTCCCAAATGAGGAAAGTTTAAAAAATAGGAAGCCTCTGACATGTGCTGAAGTTAAACTAGAAGAACATATTTTACTTTCTAGGCAATGTGTTGTAATGGAAGAAGCTTTGCTCTTGGACACATGAAATCAGTGTGGAACGCCCCATTCTTTTGTGTGGCCTTGATAAGTTGTTGACTTCTTATGAGCTAGCTTCATTTGCTTTATTGGTGATATAGAAATAATCATATTGGTTTTCTATATATCATAGACTTCTTCTAAGAACTAGAATAAATATATGCAATGATTAACCCCAAGTGGTTAGGTACAGGGTCATGTCAAAGTTCCTATGACTTAGCTGTGGGACTATGTCACTTGTTCTTAAAAGGGTTTTATAGGTAATCTTGGTTTGTGATTTAAAGGTCTGAGTAAGAAGTACCAGAATTGGGAGATAAAAGAAGGAATTATTAAAGCATTAGCAATGGTAGTTTTAAAGACACTTGTAATTATGGCTAACCATTTTCTATTACTTACCATGATAAACACTTTCATAATTTCATTTTCTTCCTAAAACAATCCTTTGAGTATGTGCTATGATAATCACCATTTTCAAAAGAAAACAAATGAATGAGTTCATGATTTGCCCAGAGTATCATGGCTTGTAGATGAAAGAGTTTGATTTGAATCCAGAACCTTAGCCATCAAAATTAGTAGGAGATTTAGGTTAGCAATGTGATTAGATTAAACCAGTGGCAGCTGTTACAACTATACATCTTGAGCTGTAGGACCAGATATCCCAAAAGGTCAGGAAAGATGGAGCATGAGCAATAACACTACTTTTCTTACTTCCCCTAATACACCAGAAGCTATAGAATAGGGAGGGTGGGTTGTTAATACCCAGTAAATCTAAATTAACCCTATTTTCTTTTCAGTGATGGTTTGTAGAAACTTGATTAAACTAACTAACAATAATAATTACAAAACCAGCTTCTCTATAGGAGGTTTTAAAAGTGTTGGCTATTTTATGGTTAGAGTTGTAAATGCAGCATGTTTCAAAGGTGAGAAGGAAGATAGGATAGATCATGTTCTTGAGTCTTTCTGATTCATTAAGTTTATTTTAGTTTAGTTCAATGGGGAATAGCCAATTTTTGTGAGGACATAGTACCTAATAAAATATTAAAAGTTCACACTCTTCATTAAACTTTAGGGATGGTCTTTTTTTCTTCCCTTTTATGGGTGGTCTATAGGATCCCGAGGAACAATAGTCTCCAGACTCATAAGAATGGGGCACACACATTGCAAAAA
Source organism: Myotis yumanensis (assembly GCF_028538775.1). Classification (NCBI taxonomy): domain Eukaryota; kingdom Metazoa; phylum Chordata; class Mammalia; order Chiroptera; family Vespertilionidae; genus Myotis; species Myotis yumanensis. The sequence goes on along the minus strand of NW_027223759.1, from coordinate 23,878,709 downwards.
CATTGTGCCTTTCCAATGGGTTTAAATCATACAGAAACACAATCTGGACCCTTTCATGTAGATGGAGCTACAGGGTCTGATAGTCTACAAAACAGCACTTTGCCAAAAGGATCCAGATTCTTTCAGGTCCAATACAAATTCTCTTCAAACATCTGGATCCATTTCCAATGAAAAACTTGTGGGTTAATGAAATTGCCAGATGTGACTACTTGCCAAAATATCGAAACGCTTTTGTTAGTGAACCCCTACTTTAGGGCTGCTTTTGATAGGGGTTGAATTACCATTCTGATCTTATTCTTCTAAACAAATTAACATTTCAAAGCGTGGCAGGCAGATATCACTATTTGAACTATTTACACTAGAAGGGGTTCTTTGCTTCATAGGTAGGTAGATAAAAACCCTGATTTCAAAGTGCCTTTTTCATCTTCACAATTAGTTACACTCTATTCTCGTATAGACATTATTTATGCTCTTCACAATGCATCCTATGCCCTAATACACCTTTTGATCATTAATGTATGAATCATAAGAAAAATCTACTTTGGGTATCTAAATTCAGAGGTGTCTATCTTTATTCTTATTTCTCTACCTTCGTTTCGATTGTGAACATTGCGAAACAATTTCTCTCTGATTGGGAGAGGCAAATATTTCCTTCCTGAAGGGTGAATCACTCTGAAAATAATAAATCCTCCTCTGTTTAATGTTACAATTCCTTCCTTAATGGGGACATCTGACCCCGGTAACCTCTCTTCCCATTCTCAAAGTACACCCTCAAACCCAAATAAATAACTTTTCCCATCAAAGAGCACAGAAACAAAATGCTTTTGGAGCAACAATGGTGGCAGTGCTTTAAGACTTACTGTACCGAGGGACTTCAACACAGCAATCCCTCTAAAACCAAGCAAGATATTAAGACAATGATGCAGACAGATTAGCAGCAACAGACTCTGAAAGCAGATTTCTTTAAAGATCCAAGAGCTGTCCTGAATGGTCACAGAGGAGGCTGAACAATAGATGGGATTTCAAGGAACCAGGAAATTCCTTATTTTGATCCCTAGTGAGAAAAAAAGAAAGAGAGTAGCAGGTAATGACAGATGACCTGAAGATGAGGGAAGGAGATGGTAATACAGCCCTGCCTGCTGTAAGAAAGAGGTTTGTCTGTCCTGGAAACCAGAGCAGGCTGCTTTCCTGGGGTGGGTGGAGTAGCCCTTTTTTGTCACACTAAGAAGGTTTACCTGTCTTTGAAGCAAATATGCATAAATTATATCTTGTTGTTTAGATGAACTCCCACAGTTCCCGGGATAGGAGTCTCTTCTTTTAGGATGAAGTTGATACCAGATTATAAAACAAAACCTGAATAAAACAAGCAAAGGCCTATTATTCAGGAAAGAGAAGATGGAAGGCTGGGTCCTAGCCAGAGTTTGGCAGTCTTGACTTAAGGGTCAAGATAATTTGTGGTTTGCAGTACAGTGTAGCTCTACAAAGTTTAGCGTTGTATGATGGAGAAAGCACAGGCCAGGGAATCAGGGAACCTGTTTTCTGTACACCCTAGGTATGTATCTTCAACTGAAAACTGTTATGTTTGGATCCTGGGGTCTTAAATTTGTTTCTCTTATTCTTTATTCCATTCATTTTCTTTAAACTTTTCTGATAGGTGGAATGTTTATTTTTGGCTCTATCTCCCGTGATTCCCTCTTTTGCTGTGTTGTTGGTTTTTGTGTTTGTTTGGGTTGGAGGTTGACTAGAAGTATATTTTTTAGATGAAATCTCAGTGGCAGTGATCACACGTTCAATTCTGCTACACAGTTTCCTAACACATAAAAAGCAGAGGATTGTGTGAATTTTCCTGTTCTTAGTTTGATACTTAATCCTCCATACGATGGATTTTCCAGAAAGAAAAAAAAATCTTGATATGATTCATCACTTACCCTGATATCTACTCTGCTACCTTCAATCATTAATCTAGCTTAAACTGAAGGTCCAAACATTTCTCCAGTCTCAAATCTGGTATTCAAGACGATAACACCAATCTTACTTTATTCTTTTTAGATCTAAAGTATTTGGAGATTTACAGACAAAAGAAAAAAATAATTCAAGACTAAATACACTGCATTTTTTCTTCCTTACCTAAGATCAAAGCAGCTCATCCTCTCATTTATTGTCTCTGTGTTTCTCTTCTTTTCATAGATACTTCTTCCAGACTCGAAAATTGAAGTTTTCTTTTCATAGTCTTAAAATGCTAAATGCTCCTTGGAGGACTTCATATAAAGAACAAGTCATCTTTCTTTAGATATATGAATAATCATTTTCTATTCAGACAGCTGTCTCAAAAGACCTTGCTATTGCATACCTTGTAAGTTGAAGAAATAACATTTCTACAAAAATAAATGACCAAAGCCACTTCAGAAAGCAGCAAACTTCAAACAACTTGGTAATTTGTAGACCCCTCTGACATCCCAAGTGCATAATGGATTTGCAAAGACATTGAAGATTAAGTAAATCGACTACAAAGTCACAACTCTATTTAAACATTTTTTTCCCTTTAAGACCTTTATTTTTTTGAAAATATATTTGCTGATAAATGTTCCCTAAGAAGCCACTGTGGTTTTCAACTCTGTCCCTGGTAGTCCATCTATCCAAAAGATGCAGTTGATAAAATCCACAGGCTGAAAGCCAAACTTAGCCCTTGTGGGTCATAGAGTCTTATTAAAAAAACAACTTCAGATATTCTGTGAGGTTTCTTAGAATAACATTCTGAAAAGAGTATTTTCTGCTTGCATTGTAGGCATTAGAAAAAAATCCGGAGTGCATCCAAAAGTGAACCATTTGAGGCTTCTGTTCCGGTGATGGGGCCATTTTATTGAGTACCGTCACCCGCATTGAATTTATGGGCACCAGCAGACAGCCGGGGACTGTAAATCCTGAGGCCTGCTTATTAGAACCCAAGCACATTTGACAATGCACATAATTAATGATCATTTGCTAAAAGTATTTTTGGGGATTTTATTCAAACAAAGTAAAAAAGAAACACATTAAATATTAGTCCTGTTATATATTATGGGACATTATATCCATTTGTGTGCCCATAAATCATTTAGCTATGAATACTTAAGAAGAGCAAGAAAGTGATACCCTATGTACACTCTGAGATAATATTGCCTTAGTATTTGATTACAGGCACGGTGTCCTTAATGGACAGATTCATGCTCCCTATCCAATGTCCAGTGGAGCTGGGGCACTAAGAAATAGCAACGGGAGGATGCTAGGCCAGGATCAAGTAGAGTTCGGGAGTGACATTGGTGATGAAATAAGACTTTTACTGGCCTTGTCAGAAAACTCCTTGTTTCCTTTATTGGAGTCTTTTCCAGTGATTGGTTTTGTTGCCCTAGTGTGGGTGTTGTGGGTGTATATGTGTGTTTGTTTATGTATACTTTTGTGGGGAAGCTATTAAAATGATATAGCCTGGTGTGAGTATCTTTTCATTGGGTCAAAGAAAGAGAGAAGGGCAAAGAGAAGGGCAGTGGTTACTTCTAAGAGACTGACTATTAAAAAAATAGGAGATTTACTTTTTTAAAACAGCTACAAAAAATCATTGCAATTTGAGTTAAACCAGAGCCAAATCTTTGTCTCTATACACAAGGTAAAGGAGAAAATTAAAATAAAATAAAAGGGGCGGGGAAGAACACACAAAGAAATATTGCCTGGGAAATTCAGATATCCAATGCAGGCTTTGTGGAATGATGAGAGACTCGGGGTCTTGTTTTAGGTGCTGACTACCATGGAAATGCCATGTGATTTGGGACAAATCACTTAAACTTTCTGGCCTCAGAGAAAAATTCAAAAAAATGAAGGAAAATCAATTATTAACATCACTAAGGACTTTCTAATTGCCAATATTTAGGATTTCAAATTAATATTTTAAGGAAACACACAATCACACACACACAAAAAAAATTGTGGATTTTTTGCCCAAACGATCCATATAATTGTTATCCATATAACTGTTATAATCTCTGGTTTAGTAGACATGCTGTGTCTGGTTGCCACTGTATACCATTCCTAGGTGCAAAGTCTAAGCATTACTGCCTTCTTGGGAAAATAAAACTGATCTAAAAGAAAATTATTTAAGGTCACACAAACAAACTGCGTGGGAGCTTTTTAAAAATCTTTTAAATATTTGAACTGAGTGCAAATCTTTAAAGTTTGCCTGAAGAAAGAAAAATATTCCAAGTATTTGTTGAGACAGGTTAGTGCATATAAAACATTGATAAGCATATTGACTTCTTTGGGGATTGTTGTTGATATTTTTTGTTAGTTTCTGGATGCCACTAGTAGAAAATTTGGAACTCAAGACTGTTAACTCAAATGTTAATTGTATCCACCACAAGTTCTTTGATTTATGGTGATTTAGACATAATAGTCTAAATGAAATTTATGAGAGTTAAGCTATACCATTTTTAAATTTAAAAGTTGTCACAAATAAATAAGGTATCTGCCACTGCCCCTCAGTGTGGTATTAATTAAGGATGAGGTAAGGGGTTGAGCAACTAAAGCTCTTCTTCATTCTTATTCCTAAAATTTAGGCCATCATTGGGTTAGAAATATTCTTTTACTTTTGTGGCTGCCCAGAATCCACACTAAATACTGGTAGGGTGTGGGAGAAGATGACAAATGCATTTCAAATCAACACACACCCATGATTATAAGATCTTGAATCCACTTTAACTTATTAAATTAAAAATTTAACCTTAGTGAACTTAGATGAAAAGACTTGCTTCCCTGGAAAATAGCATCCTTGAAATCGATATTCTGCCAACATGTCTTATTCATGTTCAGCCAAGTTGAAGAAAAAAATATCAACTAATCAGACACTGTGTTTTGAGTTATAAGAAATTCTTTGGGGTGGAGGTGGGGCACTGGCTCTGACCCTCAGCCAAAGTTGGCAGATGAACCAACAGCTGAGCCTTTTCTTCTCTAGGGCAGCATTAAGGTTTCAGTTCCCAATTGCACCTGCATGCAAGCCAAGGAGGAGAAAAGGCATAATGTGTTTTAAATAATGCAACCCAAACTATTTGGGTCAGTTAGAAATTTACAAGAGAAGGCAGCCAGAAAGTTTCTCCACTGGTGCAGTTGGAAAAAAGCCATCTTCCAACCTTTGTTAGTCTGTTTCCATCTCTTAGACACCAAAAAGCACTAAAAAAGGGGAACTCAGTGTGCTGGCTAGAGCAGGCAGAAATGTTAACATCTGTCAAATGTGGGTGGTGAGTATATGGCTATTTGTTACCTTAATCCCTATCTTTCTGAATGTAAAAAAAAATGTTCACAATTAAATAAAGTGAGTATGAGTTTGGATCTCAGCCCTGGGCTTTAAATCCCTATTACCTTATTTTCTAGCTATGGTGGCCTTGGAACAGTTATTTAACTTCTCAGAGTCCCAGCTCCCTCATTTACATAATATGAATAATACCCACCAGGTGGATTGATTTGAGGATCCCAGATAATGTATACACTGCCTGACCAGTGGCTGGTTTCTCCAATGATAGTGGCTGGTACCCAATTTTAAATCAAAACTCAACTGAGAAAGCAATCTCCAGGGAAAATTTCTTGGAAGTCATGCATTGCATCTGTTCTTCCAGATCTTTATATTTACCTCTGGATTAATTCAGATCACCAGAGATCAGTGTCTCTGCACCATATCATTCATATTGGGATCCTGTCAAGATGTTTATGCTCCATTGTCCTTTCCGTGGGTAACACTGTCAAGTACTCACCAACTTCTGCTCCCTGTCATTGTGCTACGATGTGGTCACTGCATGACACTCTACCCTTCAGTGCCCCCAGGGGAGACATTCTTATCTAATATTAACATCTCAAATAATCATTTTTTCTGAGTGACTTCTTTGTTTTTTCTCTTAAAACACTATGAATTGGCCTGGCCCTGGTGGCTCAGTGGTTGAGTGTCAATATGTGAACCAGGAGGTTACTGGTCGATTTCTGGTCCGGGCACATGCCTGAGTTACAGGCTTGATCTCCAGTAGGGGGCATGCAGGAGGCAGCCAGTCAATGATTCTCTCTCATCATTGATGTTTCTATCTTTCTCTCCCTCTCCCTTCCTCTCTGAAATTAATAAAAATATATTTTAAAAAACCAACACTATGAATTGTTAAAATGACTGGTTTTACCCTTTGGGGCTGGTAGCTAAGCATTTGTGAGCCAAATTAGATCTGCCCAGAGCAGCTGTATGGGACATTATGGTATGAAGCTTTGTGTTCACCTTATTCCAAAACCCATTGTTCCATCTATATTGATGGCCATGAGCAAATTGAATTGTGAATACAGGTCTTTTACTCCAAGTTCCTCGGGGCTCATTAAATGAGAGTGTTAGTGACCAATGCCACCTGTCTGAGTCTCAGAGCCTCCATCAGCAATATTAACTCAGTAAACCCTGATGGAATTCTAATCTCATCTAAGAGCATCTCTGACACGAAACTATATACATTTGCCCTACGATCATGAAAGTAAGTCTGTGGTGCTGGCTTGTAAGTGCTCCTTTGCTATGATTGCAAATTCCCAGAAAGTCTTGATTAAATATATTAAAATAGAAGTTGCATAATTTCATTAACTCAATGGGGCAATATTAACAATTTTTTAAAGCTGAAAAGATATAGTGTAAAATGAATTCAGAAGCTAAAGACTGAAATGTTGAGAGATTTAGAATTAATGCTCAGCATATAAATATACTCAGGCATCCCAAGCCCATTCAATGTGACTATAACCAAGACTTAGGACAAAGGTAGATTTTAAATATCTTGAGACCAAAGATAAGTACACATTCCAATCTAGGAAAATAACATGCACCAAGAGGAGGAAAAACATTTATGATTCTACTGAGAAAAATAATCAGCAGTCATCTGATGAGGTCAGGACAATAAACACCTAGTCTAACAATAATGACCTGAATCACCGTGAAAATTAGCCACTTACTTCTAGTACTTCAGGGACTGCACAATTACCATAGCTGGCATCATTTAAAAAAACATTTCAAACAGTGGCTCACAAAATGTTTTCTGTTAAGAACCCTCTTGGCATGTAAATTAAAGTCCCTGAGCTACCTCCCATATTGTAAATGTAAGTGTCCCTTTAGAATACTCTCTTTTTGAGCTATATGGGTGAAGAAGCTTGGGGACTTAGAAAATCCCTGGGGCAACTGTGCACAGAAGGTCTCCAGGGATTCTAGAACCATTTTGGGGGAAATGTTTTTTTGTTGTTTTTTGTTTTTTTAATGAAACAATTTGAGACATGCCTTCATGAAAGAGAATTTATATAAAATGTAGTAATGTGATTCAAAAATATGATCAGTATGCAAATTCAAGATGAGAAAGGTTACTGGGAATGTTATGGGAACAGATGACACATCAATGCTAATTCTCAGGTGGCCTAGTGAAAAAGGAGGAGATGAGAAATTGACACTAAAGGTGGGGAGTCCATGGATTCCTCTGGTTTGTTGAAAGCTCTGGATATTGAGGGGAAAAATGTTTTCTCTAGAATGCACAAAAATATTCCTGGCTAAATGGAGGTGGGCGAAGCAGAGGGAGTTTGAAATGGGGTACATCTGTAATAATGTCAACAATAAAAATAAAAGTTAAAAAGTATTCCTGTTCTGTCCAGCTTTATTTTCCCCTTGAATAAACTTCTCTCTCTCCTCTCCTATTCAAATTGTATTCTTCCCTTAACCTCCTTTTCAAAAGCAAACATTTTCTATGAATTTAACCTCCCTCTTCCCTGCTTATGCAAGATTCTAATAATCACTCTATCCTTGAGCCCAAACAACTTTGTAGGTTGCTGTACTCAAATGCATAACTAACTTACTGTTGATCTGGATGTGTACAAGTCTGCCTTTGTTCTTTGCTCCTTAACTAAATTGTAAGCACCCGAGGGGGCAGAAAGTGTGCCTTACATATGTCTGTGCCCATCTTCTATGCCATTAGCCTGTCTACATGCTTCAAACACAGCAGTAACCTGACCATCATGACTTAAAGCTCCCTGGCAAAATGAGTTCATTCAGAGAGAATCTCAATAATATAAAGGCTGAAGGAGAATATACCTGAGACGAATGTAAGTTAGAGCTGTGGTTTGAGTTTTAGAACCCAATAGAAGTAACCCTACTCTGAACTGCCAGTTTAGAAGCACTGCGGATGCAGAGTTGTCTTTATGATAAAAATTTAGTTATGGGAGGAACTTGTGATGAGTAATAGCTTATAATCAATGGATGTAAAAGATAAACATTTAGATTAGATAAACATCTAATATGTGCTTAATATCTGCTAGGCACTACCACATTTCATCCTCAGAGATACCCAGCCAGGGTGTTAGTGCTAATTCACAAATGAGGGATATAGGCTAGAAGGAGAGATTCCAGCAGAGAGTTCAGGGAGAGTAGGTGGTGGTAGAACATAGAGGGGGAAGTGGGACTCTTTATTTCAGCTCCATCAGGTCACAACTCCCTCCTGGGTGCTAATTGTTTCAAGAGTAAAGCTATTCTATGTTTTCAAGTTGCAATAATGAATAGGGGTATAAATTGAACTCTAAAGGAGTCTTTCTCTTGTCACATCACCATGAGTTGTAATATTGATCAAAAACAAATATTGAAAATAAATACTGATATATTTTAAAATAACAAAAACCAAACAAACTTATAGACTCAGGAATTAAAGAAAATTCTATTCTCATCTCTATGTTCTTCCCAAATCAAATAAAATATATATATATATGAATATTATTATGGTGAATAGAACCATTGGAAAGAGTCTTTCAAGGCTACTTGCAGTGGATTATTATTTTCTTTTTTTCTGTTTAAGTAAAGAACTCCCTTTCTGGTTTTTGTGAGTCTGTTACATGACTCTTATTGGAAGGCTGAGTCACTACTTTATTTTTAATCTATCTAATTTCTCCCCATGCTCTGGAGGACAGATGGAAAGAAGGGCAGCAACCTGGGCTCAGTCAGTGTAATTTCCTCACCCAGGAGGTTGAACGTGAAGTGGGTGATCTTGCACAGAGATGGTGTAGCCCAGCAGAGTGGTAGGCACCCTGGAGTCTGCATTCAGGGCAGTAGAGCTGTCCTGCAGCAGTGGTGACAATGTACTTCCCAGATTATTTCTCATCCCTAGACTCCCTTGCCTCCTTCCTGTTTTCTGATCCTAATTTTTTTAAACTTCTCCTTTCCACTTGTTTAGCAATTACCCTTCCAAATCACTAGGACTTAAGTTAACTCAAGTGGTTGGATAGGCTTGCGAGGAATACTCATTTACATGATAGTACAATAGGAAAAAACAAACCATACAAACCATCGTACTAATGGGAATGATTAAGTTCATCTTTATATCTCTAATTTATACCAGGGACATGTGGATGCTTTTCAAAACACAGTGATTCACCACCCAAACATATTCCTATAGGTGTGCAGGGTTAATGACCAATGTCAAAACAGATGCAATACTTGATGTCGGGACTAATGTTTAGCCTGGAGATGCTGATTGTTTCCCAGGGTGGAGCCCAGGAACACAAGGTGCACAAAATTGGGAGAGACTCAGTACGAAGAGCACGAGCTTTGAAGTCATTTCCATCCGCACTAACAGCTGTGTGATCCCTACCATTACCCACTGCCTTCAAGGTTTAGTATCCTCCTGTGTATATGCACTTCTCCTCACTGGGGATAAAGGCATATACTCTTCGAGTTGTCATAAGAGTTCATGAGTCCAAAGTACATGATAGATATTGAATGAATGTTAGCCAAGACTTTTCCTCTTTTGTTACAGCTTTGCTCATTTCTGTATGTGGTGGAACTGTTGTCCATATGGAAGGGATAATAAAGAAGTAGATGACTCAAGAAGGCAAAGGCTGGAGCAAAAATTACATACACATATGTGTGTCTCTGTGTGGCTACTGGCATACATAGATATTTATAATTTTGATAATGAGTGATCCCAGAGGTCCATGACATGAAATACCTTATAGTTTTGATAAAGTATATGAATGTTTGAACAGTATTCTGCAAAGGTGGTGAAAAGAGCCAATCGCTTAGCCTGTGAGAAAACCCTGCTTGCTGACTTCCTAGCATTAGCATTTCAGCGAGTTGCCATTGTCCTCTAACTCCTATGTATCGTGCATTCCGGAGGTGATTGGATTTTGGTTTCTGTGTGGGGAAGCACCTCCAGAGGGGAATTTAAGGCAAGAGAGAGTGAAAAGTGCAAGAATAAGAATATTTTTCCATCAGAATAGACATCTGAGAGAGTTGAATGTGACCTCAGCAGTGACTTGGACCTGTAGTGGGGAAAGTTCTACATTTATTCTACACTGGAATAAGGCATAAGGCTACATGCAAACATTTTAGCACTTGTTAAATCACCTCAATGTTGTTCCTCTGGTGGGAGACTATTAAAAGGCTGAGAGGTCATTTTAAATTTGTATTACATTTCACTGCAGTTTATGTTGGGACTCATTCACTGTAGTAGTAGTTGGAAATCTCTTGGTTGGCAAAAGTTCATGAATAGCAGAATTTTTACCCCCTGTCTGTGGGTGGAATTTAGTATAAAGCTTAAGGAGTCAGTATTTTACAAGGAAAATAATCTAACTATATAATAATTAACTGATTATGCCCCAAAGAATTTCAAGAACAGTGTCTTCAATGAAAATCATCAAATCAAAGAGCAATGGAGCACCACAACTTGTCTCTCTAGTAAGATTAGATGATGATTTTAAATTAACATTCTAAATTGAGTTTTTAATTCTATGGACCTTTATGCACATGGTTTTCAGAAAGTTAGCTATTAGTGGATCAACAAATCATGGTACAAACCATAAACTGGGGGTAGGGAACGTAGGGAGGGCAGGGGGGTGGGGGATGAGAGGGTCATTCAGCTGGTCACCACTTCAGGAAAGTCTTTGGTTTGGAATATATGACATGTCGGTACTGAGGGAGTTAAGATAACATATCTCCTAGTTGTGCTCCTCCGCCATGGGAGGCTCAGGTCTGTGACGGAGTGTTTGACAGAGAAAATAAAGGCAAGAAGAATTATGAAGGCTCATTAGAAAAATATCTGTAACTCTTAGTGAATTTCAGTTTGAACTGATAGCAACTGCTTGAAAGTACAGCTTTAGTTCTTTATTAGGATTTCATGTGATACTGTGTTTTAAGGAATGTGCAACCATTATGCTGTCTCTTTCCGGTAGATGAAAAATGTTTCCTCCACAGTCCCCACAATTAAAATTATATCGCTTTATTTCCTCTCTCTGAAGAACACATTCTTCTTAAAGGTGATTTATTGTTCAGGCACCTCCTTTCTGTGATTCCTTCCCCATATGATGAGGTGACTCAGAATATCATCCTGTAGACACATAGCAAAGCTCAGTAGCAGAAAAAATAACAGTGTCATTAACCTCCTTAACACTGGAGATAAATTAACACTAATAAGTTAGGTACCAGGGTGGCAGTTGACTTGACAGAACGAAATTCACCAGCCTAGGGTGAGGGGAGCCCAGTCACCATGCTGTATTCCCAGGCCCTGTGTGGATGCGAGGGCTGGCAAACTTCTTATTCCTGCCTTCACCATGTTCAAAGTGCACTGAATTAAAGTCTAGCTGATCCAGGGCTCCCTCAACCCTCCACTGCTGGCCTTGCTGATGGAAACCAGCAGCTCCGTTATTAATTTAAGTCTCCACGGATCAAATGACTATTCTCGTCTCATTTTATGGCAGAAGATCATGACAGCTTCATGGTAGATATATGGGCCAGGGCGAGAGTGAACTCTGCCTCACTGGAACACGGTGTGTCTAGATATTTAAATGATGTGCTGTGAGGAGAAATAGGCCAGAATGAGTGTCTTAAGAGAAGCAAACTAGGAGGAAACACACACACACACACACACACACACACACACACACACACACAACAACCTAAAGATAGAAATAAAATCTAAAATGACTTGGTTATCTAGAGGTCCCCTAGGTGACCTTTGGCCAGCCATGGAAACGCATTTTAAGTTTTCATTTGTTAATTGAACATAAATGAATATGGTGATAATTAATGTTTTTACTGCTTATTAATTAGGAAATTGTATCCTGTGTAAGCTCCCAGAAAGATGATATATGAGGCATGACTAAGTTGCAGAGCCACCGTGAACTGATTGTGGTCTCACATGTGGAAATATAAGTGTGTTAATCATTTTGCTTAATTATCAGCAAGGCTTTTAATAGATTGACAGTTCGTCCAATTGTTTCATTGGTGCTTGGATGGACTGCAGGTATGCACAGGGGCGACGCTCTTTGCTGCTTTGTAACATTGCTGGAAGGCCGAGCAGCCTATGGCTCACAGAAGGTCTGCTTCTGAAGAGGCTTTGTCCATGGCATATGAAGGAGGTTTCCAGGTTTGTGCCTTTATCCTGTTGCCAAAACATCTGGTTCGGTTTTGGGGAAATATTTGTAGTTATTTTTCCATCCGGATTTAATTACTGCCCCTGAAACATTAATGGCTGCCCTGCTGGCCTAATGGATTTTATCTGTGCGCCCTCATAGCTGTGAAGTGTAACTGACAAACCAGAGCCCTGCGTTGCTGTGAATTTAACAGGATGGCCACTAGCTGAAATACTGAGCATTGACAGAATTCAAAGGGTAGAGAGATATCAGATTTGTGAGATCAGAATTTTAATTTGCAAAGAAGATCACTTTTGCTACTTAAACCACTTAACATTCATTGAGAAAATAACTTACTGTATTCCAAAGTTAATTCTTTAAATAAGATCGATATGTTGATATCAATCATAGAAGTATATGTTTTCATGTTGAAACTATTGTAATCTCTAGTCTATTTAATGGAAAAAAGTTTGATTGTGCTTTTTAATCTTTCAAAGAACAGGTTATATAAAATAGAAGAAGAAGGAGTTATTATTTATTGCTTTCTATATAGTAGGCAATGTCTACTCTCATTTACATCATTCCAATAATGTGAGGTGGGTATTATGATGATACATGTTATAGACAAAGAAATTAAGGCTCAGTGAGATTGTGTAAGTTGACCAAGTGAATAAGAGGCAGATAGAACAAAGGTTAAAGCAGAAGTATGTTTGAGTTCATTCTCTTAACTATAATGCTAGTAATGTACCCTTATTGTTTCTTTATCAAACATCTGTTAAACACTTACTAAGTTCCCGGCAAGGTACTTGGTGCTGGGGGAATAGAAATGGAAGAAGATGAGGTCCTGGTGCTGCCAGAAGGGTTGGCAAGGCCAACAGAGTCTCTCGTGCATCACATAAAGGCTAGACTATCCTGGTGCAACCCTACCATGCTTTCTGCCATCTGAAAGTTTCATCTCAATTTAACTATGAGTATTAATATTGTCAAAATAAATAAAACAGATTTTTAAAAATATAAGAGAGTAGTAGTTTATTACCAACCAATATTTAGGAGAAACGTTGCATGTTTTAGTGGCTGAGATTAATGATTTCAGAATCAATAGAATTTGCATCTGAGTACCTGCTCATGCTTACAATCTGGAAGTTGTTTCAGCTTTTGGAACCACACTTTTCTCATCTATAAATGGTGATGATGCTGTCTTTTTCACTGGGTCTCTTTGACCACCAGATGAGATTATTATAATTGGTATAGTGTTTGGCACATAGTTACATCTTAAAGATATAATTGCTGCTGTTATTGGGAAAAGAAAATCATAGGAACTAACCTCCTCTCCATGTATTCACTTCAACCTGGTGAGTCTCATGTATTTCAACCTGTCAATTGGCTCTCAGGAAGCATAGAGAGCTCCAGGGATGAGGCAGCTTAGTAACTCACATCAGCTCAGTGTATCTCCCTGCTGGTTGGAGTTCTATCTTCAACTTGCTCTATTTTTATTCCTGGATTGTTCACTCATGCTGCAGGGGGAAAATCTCTTGATTTCTGTTTTATTTTTTATTTTTGTTGTTGTTGTTTTGCTTATCTTTTAGGTATTACTGTCTGATTCTTTTACTCACTTCTTTCTCTGAAAGTATACTCCCATTTGGTTTCCCAGAAAAAGAATACCTTTGACTTGTTTTAATCATGACCATAACTTGCTCCCATGATAGCTGCTGCTGCCTATACCCTAAAATAACAAGATGAGGTTACGTTTTACTGGAGTTGGGGCTTGTGTGAACAGGCCAGTTATGATGAAAATGTTAAATTTTGGACAAGACATGTCAATATGTTGCTGGAAAATTTTTTGAATTACATTATACCAATGTAAAAATAATGCACCCCTTCCCCCCAGGGATTATAACTAAAGGGGATCCCCACAGAATTGAGAAAAAAGTTTACATCATGGAAAGAGCACAAGTATCAGTATGCAATACTTTATTTTTTAGAGCTGTTAGATTTATAGAAAATTGAGCAGAAAGTACAGAGGTCCCATATAATCTCTTTCCTAAGGCCCAAAATTTACCCTTATATTCACATTTCCACATTGTTACTACCTTCCCCTACAATTGGCATTAATGTGATATAGTTGTTAGAACTGATGAGCCAAGTCCAATACATTATTATTAACTAAGGTTCACAGTTTCCAATAGGGTTCACTCTTTGTGTTGTATCCTAGTACTTCTAAGGGTTTTGAAAAATGCTTAATGTCATTTGTCAATGGGAACATAAGTTTTCAACTCATTGAATAAATGTCTAGAACTAATATTAGTGAATCACATGGCCAAACTATGTTTAGTTTTGTAAGAGACTACCAAACTGTCTTCCAAAGTGTCCATACCATTTTGCATTTCCATCAGTAATGGATGAGAGTGCTTGTTGTTCCATAGCTTAGTCAGCATTTGGTGTTGCCAGCATTTTGGACCTTAGTCATTCTAATAGGAATTCTAATTTGCAACTTCCTAATGACATATGCTGTTGAACACCTTTTCATATGCTTATCTTATTTACTATCTGTATGTCATCTTCAGTGAGATGTCTCAGATATGTTATTCACTTTAAAATTAGGTTGTTTGTTTTCTAATTATTGTTGAAATTTAAGAGTTCTTTGTGTATTTCAGATAATGATTCTTTATCATAAGTGTTTTTCAAATATTTTCTTCAAGTCTGTGACTTGTTTTTTGTTGTTGTTCTTTTAACAGTGTCTTTTGCAGAAGTCTTAAGTTTTAATAAAGTCTAACTTGTCAATTTTCTCTTTCCTGGCACATGCTATTGGTGTTACACCTGCAAAGTGATCCTCAAATCCAAAGATTCACTTCTGTTCCATCTCCTACATGTTTATAGTTTTGTGTTTTACATTTAGGTCTAGAATCCATTTTGAATTATTATTTTTTAATGTTTAAAATTTTTAAGTAATTTCACTACTGAAAGTGTTTGAGAATCATTGAGATGAGAAACTTTATTTTTTATTTTATTTTATTTTTTTTTAAATATTTTATTGATTTTTTACAGAGAGGAAGGGAGAGAGACAGAGAGTTAGAAACATCGATGAGAGAGAAACATCGATCAGCTGCCTCCTGCGCATCTCCCACTGGGGATGTGCCCGCAACCCAGGTACATGCCCTTGACCGGAATCGAACCCGGGACCCCTCAGTCCACAGGCCGACGCTCCATCCACTGAGCCAAACCGGCCTCAGCGAGATGAGAAACTTTAGAATAGTTGCCCCAAATACTGGTGATAAATTCCATACAATTGAGTTGCTATTTTTTTCTCTTTAATGTGAAGCTATATTTCAACACAAATGACATATATTTACATTGTTTATAAATATTTTTGCAAAAATAGAGTAAAAATGCTTAGATCTATGACATAACCTTAGTTCATTCTACTCCTAGTGAGGGCTGGATGCCTCAACTTATACTCAAATTCATAATCACCAGTATTATTTGTAATAATGCCCATAATCACCAGTATTAAAAAATAGTGTCAGGATTCTAAGTAGTCTCTGTGAATGATTCTAAGCAGCTAGAAATTTTGAGTGGCTGCTAGAATATCATACCTGTACAAGTGCTCAGTGATTTTAAAGAATTAGAACATTGGTATAATTCCCCTCATATCCTCTGTGTTCATGCTGATGAAACATTCTGTAATTTTTGGCAGCACAGCCCCAAGGCCAGTGGGGATTCTATGTAGCACAGAAAAAATGGTAGCATAGTTTTGGAATTTAGAAAGTATGAAAAAAATCAGAATTACTTCTTGTTTGTTTGTTAAGCTATAGTGAACTTTATATACAGTGCTTCTCAAACTTTAATGTACAGTTGAGTAACTTGGAGATTTTGTTAAAATGTGAATTCTAATTTGGTAACTCTGAGGTTGAGCCTGAGATTCCATGTTTCTCACCAGGACTGACTTGTCCATTAGACACAATCTTAGGGACCCAAGACAATGTTTTAATTTCTCTTAAAATATGAAGAGAAAAACTAAACTTTTAGGTTGAAGGAAAAGTTGTAATATGTAATATCAATATAATCATAAAAATATACTTTTCTTTTCTTTTTAATTGAGAAAGAGACCCAGGAAGACAAAAGCATCTATGTGACTTTTGTCACAATGAGGTCCTGTATTAACCAGCTACTAAGCGACAACACGGCAGCTGGTCCAGGAACCACACTTTGAATAATAAGGTTTCATCAGGCTCGCTTGCAGGGGACAAAGAGAGGAGTATCTAAAACCATGTGGCATATCTGGGATTCTCTACTTATCAAAGTCTACACGAACATGTAAGACTCCCATACCCGGACATTTCAACAGACAATGCACTTCTGCCAGATCTCATGGCATTCACTTTCCTGAAGGTTGGTGGCTTTTCTCTTTTGAATGGGCTCCCCAAATACTGGGTCCCACGTCTATAGTCCACTAAATCTTCCCACTGCTATTGTTGGCTTTGGTAGGTTTTCTTCAATGTGGGCATTCTCTATGTTATGGGGAGATATGTCCAAAGCATTCTTTGAAATCTTTTTGCTATTTACTCAGGATTTCTTCTGTTTCTATCAAGAGACCAGCAGGATCAATATAACCTGGAAAATTGTTAGAAAAAACACACAAACAAACTATAGGATCTCATACCAGACCTACTGAATCAGAAATTCTGGAGGTGGGGCATCAATCTGACTTTTAACAATCCCCAGGTAATTCTGAAGGAAAGTAATGTTTGAGAACCATAGTTCTTAAACATTTGCTTTTAACTAAGCTACAAAATAGAATTACCTGGAGAGCTTTAAAAAACATGGGCCTGGGCTCCCATCCAGACATTCTGATTCAATTAGTTTGTTGTGGGGCCTGAGCATGGATATTTTAAAAAAGTTTCTCAGATGATTCTAATGTATAGCCAGGGTGGAGAATCACTGTACCATCTGTTTCTTCACATTGAATTTTTCAATAACATGTGTGTGAGTGTGTAAATGTGTGTCTCTGTGTGTGTGTCCTGAACTTTTGCTTAAGTAAACCTCAGTCTTAGAAAACTACCTGTCACAGAGATTGTTCTAAAATAATTTAGACATGGTTAGCAAATTATGGCCCTGGGCCACCTCCAGTCCTGAGACTGTCTTTGAGCTAAGAATTATTTTTTAAATCCTTAAAGGTTTGTTAAGAAAATAAAGACAATTATGCAACATAGAGCACATGTGGCCCAGTCAACCTAAATATTTACAATTTGGTCCTTTGCAGAATATTTTGCTAACCCTCCTAGGAGATGCACCAGGGGTTTATAAAATAGTTTTAAAAGCAAGTATAACTCACAATAGCTACAGTATAAGACTATTTGAGACTTCAGTGATGCCTCACACAAGGAGTTGGAACTCCTCTAATCATTAACATATTTGGTAGGTGGAAGGAAGAGGAAGGCCATTTTACAGAAGACCTCTGGGGAAGGAGAATCCAGACTCCAGGGAACTCAAATTCAAGCACTCCCCTCAAACTTAGAATGTGGCATTCCTGACATTGTTGGGCTCCTGGTGCACTTTTCATATAGAACACGTTCTATCCTCCATTGAGTCACAGGGCTTTGCAACCAGGGTTGTACTTTACTTTATCTGGAGCATTCTTTTTAGGTAGGTTGCAAGGCAGCCTATCTCAAAATCTGTCCCAAAGCAGCTGGCATCCTAAGGGAGGCCTTTCCTAAAGCGGATGTTTGTCTTCACTGCCCCACCCTCCACTCACTCCTCATTTCTCTCTGTGGAGCACTGAGAACCTCCTTACAATGACTTCTTGTAGTTTTTATTGACTGTCTCTCCCTGCTGCAATGTAAGACCCATGTGTGAGGAACCTTGTCTATCTTATGCAACCCACATCTCCAGCACAGAGCACAGGACTTCAGTACAGAGTAGGCATTACACAGAATGTTTTCAGAATGACACCTATTCCTGCTACTATTGTTTGAAATGCAATGAAAATAAACAAAAGGTTGTTAAGTTGAATATACCCAGGAATTGAGTGTAACTAAGAAGAACAGTTTTTATAACTTCTTAATATGCTCAAGTTCTAGTTTAATAGGTAAACATTAAATGTATTATAATGTCAAGAATCCAAAATATTTATTATTACTTGATTAGATGCAGATAGAGGCAGAATCATGGATTAAACCTTATAAAAATACAGAACTACAGAATTCCCCATCAACACAGACAGCTGTTTATTTATGGGATTTTTATTGGCATTCCCTTCATTGATATCCCTGTAGTTTATACAGTTGATTGTGCATAATATAATTATGGAGATTTGTTACCACTGTAGTCACCTGAATATTTTTACATTATTTAAAATGAGAGGGAGCCAAACAATCTTCTAAGAATAATTCCTATCCATGATTAAAGGCTTCCCAAAGTAGATCTGAGTTTACAGAACCAATCGCTGAAGAAGAGTACCCAAATTATTTTAATATAATATGAAAACATAATAAGCTATGGTGGTTTGGCATACTTTGAGCTCTTGCTCTCTATTCTTCTGGGAAATGAGAAGTCACTCATGTCACTTCATTTGGGGAGAGCTATTCATTGCAGATAATCCTACAGTCACTCAATTAGCCAAACATCACCATTTTTACTTTTTAAATTAGTTGAAATTCTCTGGTGAAAATCATTCCCTGTTGAAAATCCAGCCAATGATTTAGCAAAAATTGGACTGCCCTCTGAGTTCAAGGTGCTGTGGCAGGCTTGCTGATAAATAGTAGACAAATAAGAAATGATCTGGTTCTCCTAACACTTATAATTTGGCAGAAGAGCTGCCATTTCCCAAGTTTACAAAGAGACATTGAAGCAAGGGACTTGAAACATGGAAAACAGAAAAATAATAACACAGATGCTTATTATTAAAAAACAAAACAAGGAAAAAACGTAAGATATATCTAATCATCTTTGTCCTACTGGTAAATATTTTTTCTTTATGTAATGAAAGGGAAACTGGATCAAGCCCTGAGCAAACTCTGAAAACTTTTGTTAGAAAGCTTGATAAAGAGCACCCTCAATATGCTCCTGGAAACAGTAAATGGTGCCTAAACCTCACATTTTACAGAAGCAGGTACAGAAAAAATTGAACTTGCCCTACATGACAGTCTGGAAGCAACTGTTCTATGGGGATTTCAGTTTTCTTTCAGCTGTGATAATTGGCAATAGCTGAACAATTGAGGAGTCACATGTTTGATGAAATCAGCAAAATAGCTATTGATTTCTCATGTTTGGTTCCTGTTATTTCAGCTATCAAAACAGAGGAATCTAATCTATTTCATAGTTGGCAGCTATAATGATGGCAAAAATGTATTTGATTGGGAAATATTAAACACAGTTTAAGTGTTGAGCTCAATAGATCTAGTCTATTAATGACAGCTTGGAATAGGAGATTGCAGCCCTGATTAAAGAAGCCCAACATTTCAATTTCCAAGTATCTTCCAGTCCCACTAGAAATGACAAGTGAGTGGTCTTTTTTTAGTTTCCATCACTTTTAATTACAGAAATCTCTGCAAAGTGAACTTGAAGAAGCACCATAGCTTTTCTTCTCTTTATATTCCCAATATGATTTTCTCCATCATTAGTTCTATACTCCTATAGACAAGTTATCATTGAATTTAGAAAAAAAAAATACTTGAGTACATGAATCCCCTGGTGATAAGACACCTAATGATACAGAATTCTACCTAGAAAACTACGTATTTTTACTTGGATCTTTTTAATCAAAATTCATTCCAAAAATGATTCTGAAATGTTGCATCTTTAACTTAACCAAAAGTTGATCTTAGCCAATGGTCTAGTTTTAACAATAGAAAGAATTTGCCACCTGAAAATAATTTTAACAGGCTTCAAACTGAGCACTGTTTTTCTTTACCTAAAGTGTGAGTCACACCACCATCCTGTTTTCTCCCTCACTTTGGGGAGTTAATGTTTTACAGAAGTTGTAGGGATGGATTGATTTGCTTAGGTGTTGGTTTTGCTTTGATGTGCAACAGACAGATGCTGTTGACATTGGAAAGACAAGGCAGCCTCCTCTGTCTCCTAAGGAGCCTCAAAACTCATTTCACAACTCATTCATTAGAAAACAAAGCCCCTCTCAAAGGAGGCCAGTACTCCATAATCCTCATATGTAAGGGAGAGTAACCCTGCATCTCTGGGGAGACAGATAAAACTCAACCTCTGAACCTCAAAGAAGGCTTTTGTGCTCTGAGGGAACAAGTATGACAGTTCCCTCAGGTGTGGACATTTGAAGGAATATGGTTAACTGAAAATTGTCTTTTTGTTGGAGGGGATGGATTTGTTCTTTTTGTCTTTCTCCTTTTAAAGTATTTCTAAAGGGAAGAACGTATCCAGCTCAATCACATTTGAAAACTAATATACTGCAAATTCTAAAAAGGACATTAGAAATCTCATGCCCGCTACGTGAGAGTTCTGGGACTGTACTTTAGAAAGGAACTACACTAGTTCAGCAGAAAGTGGTCTTGGCTTGAGCCACAGTCAGTAGTTGAAGATCCATGCTGATCCTTTGAATGTTTGGAAAATCTATAGCAGAGGTCACAGTTTGATTTTAGCCAACTTCAAGCCTCTGCCTGGAGACAGCAACTAGCTTTGTCTTCTCGCTCAGTCAAGATGGTGGTCAACGATCTCTAGTTATTCAAACCCTGGGGTTATTATCATAAGGGCCACAAAATTACATTAATAGAAATAACAGTCCCTCAGGTCAGGTGAACAAGTTCTCATATGTGCTGTCCATTCAAAGAACAACCTGGTAAAGAATGGTTATGCCATGTTCTTCTTTGGACATGTAGAGTTTATTGAGAATAATTTAGAGCACCTCAAAAGAAATAGCAGCATAAGAACAAGACAAAACTGATTGAAGTTCACGTGAGAAACAGGACAGTCAATATTACTTAATCTTCCCCGTCAGCACCTGAATTTCTGACTTCCTATATATACCACTGTGGTTTCTTAACCCTTATCTTGCCTACGCTGAACCTTGACATTGTCTTTTAACAGCTCCTTCAGTATTGAAAGGCTTTAAAAAAAATCTTAACTCTCTCTCTGGTAACTCACATTCTACTGCTATTCACGTATAACATGATATGGATGGCACTTTAGAAAAGTTCAAAATCCATGTTACTCTGGCCTCTTTTTCTTTTTGTGGGAGTAATATAACCTCAGAGAGTTGATGCCTGAATGAAAATGAGAGAATACTGCATAGCAGGTGCTTATCTGGTCTTTGATCCATATTGAACACTCCATAAATAAGAATAATCATTAATTCACTAAGTAATATACATATCAAGTAACCTCTTCTTTGGACAATGAATGAGTCCTATCTGAGTAATTCGCCAGCTTCTACACCAGGGCTTTGAATCATATTCTTGCTTGATGAACTTCCAATATGCTTGTCTGGTTCTTGCACAGAACAGCTGTCTTGGACACTGCCTTCCTATTCCTTATGCTTCCTCGGTCTTGGAAGGGTCCAGCCTCAATTTTTAGTAAATCTAGCTTGAAAATGCTGTGGTCTTGAAATGTTTTACAAATCTTCACCATTCTAACTGCTCTAATGAAGAGAAAAATGGTAATTGAAATGAGACTAATTAGATTGTCAATTACCTGCCTCCTCACAAAGGTAATTGAAATCCCCCTAATTATGGTGTCTGTGTGTCTAGATGCTTTGTACTGAAGAATTATTAATGGAAAGCAGCTTTAGATGAAGTAATAGGAAATCTTGAAAAATGATTTAGAGAAAATTGGTTCTAAAGCGTTCATTCTTTTCAAAGCAAAGATGTTATATTTTCAATCCAGCAATGAAGTCATCAAGGAGGAAAGAAAATCAGTTCAGCATTTTTCCTTTACTATAAAGTTTAGTTTTAAAGACAATAGAATGATATGAAACCTTGACCTTGACCTTGATTTTTATTTACTAATCATTGTTTTAGAAAAATCTTCCTTTGGGCCCAGGGGTTCTTTTTGTTTTGAAGGAGCAGGTGTTTAGAGGGTCTCAAGGTAAATATAGAAACTGGGATTTGCAGATGAGGCTCAAAAATGTACACAAAATTAAATATATACATCAAACAAATGACTTCCTCTGAGTGCCCACTAGGAAGAGACTTTATTGAAGTGGCTTCAGGGTGAGTAGGAAAGGCAGTTGAGATTCCGGAAAAAAAAGTTATAATGAAGAAATCCTTAGAGTTCTCACTGTTAGAAAAGTGGTTTCCTATTTTAAGCAAAGTATGTTCTTAGAAACAAGGCCTCTTCTATACTTGTTTCAATTTTTTAGTGGAAGAGTTTCCTTGGAGCTATAAGGCCATATTGATGATTACATTATATTTGCATTGAAATAATTTTTAAACTTTTTCTAGCACCACAACATCTGCTAGCTCATCCGTTTTATAGAACACCAGAAGTTAGGCAGGAAATATAAGGTAACCTTGTCTGAGATGTGAAGAAAGAGCAATGCAGAAAGATGAAGGGGCTTGACCAACATGACCAACCTTGTTGAATAGAGTCTTGGCCCATCTCTTTGTTCTCCGTGATTAAGCAGGGGCCTGATTGGGAAAAATAACATTACTCTTAATAATCTCATGAATCTGCAATATAAAATATGCCTGTCTCTTTTCCTGTCCAGCTAAGTTCCATGAATGTGGCAGATTGTGACTTTTGAGCATTTCTTTTAAGTTATATATACATAAGAAACATTGGAAGACATTGAAGGTTCAATATTATTCTGGGTTTGGAGTCATCATGAAAGGGCTTTTTTTTGGCCTCTTACAGGGGAACCAACAATGAGAGAAGGGCAGGTCTGGAATACAATTTAGAGCTAGCCCCCAAGTCTGGTGGATTTTGAGGGAACGGCTGGTATTTTGCCCAGTGTGTGACTAAGGCTAGTCTCTTACTGTAGTGCCCACCAAACTCTGTACCCCCTAACCCTATTTGGTGTTCATGTTTCAAAGATAATGTGTTTAAACACCTCTAGCTGTAGGAGTCCAAGGGGTAGAGCAGCATTATGGTCTGTGCACATCTGGAAATGGGTAGATGGTGGCCTTGCATCAGGTGGTAAGGAGACACTGGCTCTGTTTTCAATAGCAACACTGTGTGACAGCTATAGCTGAAAAGTGTGCCTCCGTTCCCTCAACGTCAATAGGTGGCACAGTGTAATCATTTTAGTGGGTTAGAATTAGCACATTTTGGGCATAAAGTAAACATAGTAGAAAACATCAAGGTGCAAAACATAAATAAAATTAATTTATTTAAAGAGAAAATGTTAATAATCTAACTTTTAGATTTATAGTACACCACAGTTGCCTCTCTAGGAGGCATTTAGAGATAGGGCTCTATATTGTACTGAGTAAGTACCCTCCTTGGTTATTTGAGTAGTGAGTGGAGAGCCATAGAGAGGTACTAGACTTATGGGGGGTAGGAGAAGAATATGTAAATTTGGGGGGAAAAAGAAAAATATGCACTGTCTTTGTTCCTCAAACTGGAGATGTGAGTCATGCTGATTATAATAATAATTAAATAACTTTGTTTCAGTAATTCCTAAACTGCTATATGATCATATTCTAAGGCATGATAAGAAATGACAAGTTTCTCATCTTCTTTGTAATGGGCCTAATCAATGAGGTGGGAAAAATTAGTTAATAATTTTCCTTCCTCCATCTGTTCATTCTCCCCCAATTAAACATATTTCTATAAAGCTAGACTAAAAAGAACCAAGACTTAAAAGAAAATGTGCATACTCATAATCACTGGGTATGTGTGGGCTGGGAAGAAGGAAGAGGAGGAACAATACTTGAAAATGTGTCCTCAGGCTTTCTAGAAACTTTTGACTGGTTCAAAATTTACCTAATAAAACAATTCAATGAGAGAGGGCTCCAAAAATAGGACATATGTTTTTCAGGTCTCTTTCTCTCTCTCTCTCTCTCTCTCTCTCTCTCTCTCTCTTTCTCTCTCTCCCTCCCTCCCTCCCTCCCTCCCTCTCTTCTTTCTTTCTCTCTTGCTGCTTTTGGTATAGACCAGAGATAGTTTCTGATGGCACAGGAAATTGGGTGGGTGGAATAGCAAAGTTGTGTCATGATGGGATTTGACTGAGGAACTTTTCACTCTCCCATCAACTCCAGTACCTCCCATTAGCAGTGTCATCCCTCAACCTGATTTTATTCCTACTGTACCTTCAGGTCCTCTCAAGCATCTATGTTGCACTTTTCCTAGTTTCAGGCTCTGTTCATCCATCCAGTTACTGATACATCGTTTATTAAATTCCTGCTGTGTCCTCAGGGCACACACACAAAAATAAATTATAAATGTCCCCTTTTAGAAACTAACAGTCTTCTTAAGTATCTCCAGTCTCAATTCATTATTAGAAGCTTATGACATATACTGTTTGTTGGTTAACTCAACAGCTGTTCCCAACATCCTCTTCACTTTCCATCTTCCCATGCAGCCAGGAGTGAGCATGCAGCATTATTCTGACCAATGAGATATAAAAATAACCTAATTGGGGAGCAAGGGGTTGTTCTACACTGTATTTCTTTCTTTTCTTTTTTAAAAATATATTTTATTGATTTTTTTACAGAGAGGAAGGGAGAGGGATAGAGAGTTAGAAACATTGATGAGAGAGAAGCATCGATCAGCTGCCTCCTGCACACCCCCTACTGGGGATGTACCCACAACCAAGGTACATGCCCTTGACCGGAATCGAACCTGGGACCTTTCAGTCCACAGGCCGATGCTCTATCCACTGAGCCAAACCAGTTAGGGCTACACTGTATTTCTTGATTAAAGACACAGAAGTGGCTGACACTTACCTTTCACTTTTCTGTTCTTAAATAAGTTGAGACACCTGTCACTAGGGAAGTCATCTTAAAATTATGAATTGATTAACAAGAAAAATCCAGGAGAATAAGGAAGATACAGGCTGTCTGAACTAACACTATTATCAATTACTTCAAGATTTCTTGTTATTTATTTAAAGCCTTGTAAACCAGGTGAAGTTCGAGGGGCTCATGGTCACGTTGACTGGGCTGGACATTTTGATGGATTTTCCATCCTCATCTAACCCAGTTCAATCATTTTTAACCTAACACTATAGAAGGTTATTAAGCTATTATCACTGCTCTTGGCTACGAGGAGACTTTGGTCTCCCAAGCATTTTTGGTATAATTATCTTTTCCCCCTTTGTAACTATTGAAGAAAGGTTTAACCAAGAAAATGATGAAAACAAAACAAGTCAGGGTGTAAAGTTCCACAGAAACCCAGCTTTGAATGAGATTGTATGTTAAAGTTCCTGGCACATAGCAGGTGTTCAATAAATACTGCCATCCTTTCCTTTTCTTTCATTGGAGCTGAGACTGCTCATCGTAAGCAACTGAAGACTAGTCATGGGATCAGATGGGTGGCATAGACTCTGGGGCAAAAGCACCCATTGATTTACATTAATTTGGCCTGATGAAAATTGTTCAAAGGATCCCCTTTTCCATTTATAAGCCCCTTTCCTCCCACATATTCCTTTGTTCTGGTGTTATAGAAAGAACCCAAGACCATGAGTTTGGAGACCTGTGTCTTAGTCTTGGATCTACTGTTAATTCGCCCTGTAAACTTGAACAGGTCATATCAGTTCACAGTACCTCGATTCCTGCTGCAGCCTGAGACACAGAGATAGACTAAGAGGTGTGGTTCCTCCCATTGGAAAACTTTAGTGTAGTTAGGAAATAGAAACACATGAACAAAGAATTTCAGTCCAATATAAATTATGCTTTGATGGAGGAACACATAGGCTGAAAGGGCCCTGGGTTTAGCCTGGGGGTTGGGGGAGGTGATGCTGGGTGATAGTACTGGTTGATGACTAAGATATAGCTAGGTGAATGAGGTTTGAAGGCTGCCCTAGGAGTGAAAGGAGCATAAGCAAAGACCATTTTCTCCCATGTAAATTGATAGCTTTGGGTTGGTGATTCACAAGGTTTCTTCTAGCTTCAACATGTTATTCCATATTTGCTTGTATGTTTTTTGGAAACAGATGGATTTATTTTCCTGAGAGCTATCAACCAAGAATCAAAAGAAAGAATAGAAAGAAAGAATCTATGTTGGTAGATCTGAGCACAATAATTTCCACATGTCTTCTTTTAGATTTCAGATTTTATTATAGCTAAATGACACTTGCACAATTTCACTCTTTTCCATGAATAAAGCTTTATTAAATACTTAAAATAATATAATGGTTTAGTAGTGGTTATTGCTGTATTCTAGAAGAAAAAAAGCTCTGGACAGTGTGGAATATAATTGTTTTATAAACTTAATTTAAAAAAAAAAAGAGTCCTCTAAAGTTAAGAACAGGGGCACTAAAAATTATAAGATCTAAACTTCGCTAATTCTGCCTCTGGCTAAGGCAGGATCAATGCCCTGTAAATTATACCAGTAGGTTAGGGAAAGGACTGGAGTAGGATCTCTGGTGAATAATGCCTTGTTCCCTGTCATATCACTGATACCTAGAATACGTTTAGTGTATTTTAGGGGCTCAGTAAATATTTCAATGAATAGGTGGCTGGGATGTTCTAAGTCTGTTATGAGCTGCTTGGACCACAGGCAGCGATTATAGATCCAGTGGCAATATCAGAACAAAATCTAAACTTTATCTCACAATATAAGGCAATTGGGGTAAGCTTTCCAACCCATGGAGACTCAAAACTTTCCTGAACTCTCTTGTTGAATAAGAAATACTGAATGTAATTCTTTCTTCATTTTATAACCCATCAAGTCTTCTTCCACATACCTTTGGCCTATAGGTTAGCAAAGTCAGACTCAGTAGGGCCAGACAAAAGCAGCCTTTGTCAATGTTCAAAAGCATAAATCTAAAGATAGATCACCCTGTTAAAGTTAGTTGCTGACGGAAAGCCCTATATTTCTTATCAAATACAAGTTGGATTTAAGTTTAAGTCTTCAAATGTTACCTTGTTGATTAGCTGACCTCTGGTTTAGGCAGGCATTTTTATGCATGAACTTTGTGTGAACCTGAAGAGACAAAAGAATAATGTGCTACCAGGTGAGGGTTAAGAAAGTGAACTTGCCTGGGTCACTATGGGGATTCCCCAGGGCCACTGAAGACGGCTCTGCCATGCATTGTCTAATAACGTCCAATAAAAGGGAGAATTAGTCTGATGTGGTGTCAGCCCAACTATAAATTCTTATGCAATAATAAAATAATAGGATGCTATTAATTGAACCATTCTGGATGCTTCTGAAATAGTATTAAAGTAATATCATTGATTCATATTTTTGACTGCTAATACATTATTTTCTAGAACTATTAACTGCTTTAAAACCAGTGTACTATAATACAGTGGGAAGATATAGTGAAATATTTCGACTAATTTCAGCAATTAACTTAATTGAAGGCTACTATGCACATTTTAAAATTAAGGATTATGCTTTGGAATAACTCAAAGAAAAAAGTTAAAATGAGACAATGAGTATTTTTGAACTTCATTACTCAGTCTTACAGGTGAAAGTTAGGTCACATTTTTTTTTTCAGAAAAAAGAAACTTTAGTAGACATTTAAAATGTCAATCTTCCATATATTTTGTACCTTTGAATCAGGGGAACAAAAAAGAAAGTATAAGCATTTATTCAATTTTGACTTTGAACAGTATAGGTGCTTAAAACATCCACATATATGGAAACACTTTCACAGGGCTTATGGAACCATGATCTATATGAAATTGGAACAGGTTTGCTAATCTTCTCTTAGACCAGAAGTACAATCTTAAAGAAAAAGTACATATAAACCACATTCTAAGAATAAAAAGGTGTAGAGAAGCTTGGGAGATCACTAAATTTGCCTTCTTGAATGCTATGGAGTAGAGAATATTACTGGTGTTTTGTGTATATCTGTTAAAAATAAATAGCTTAAACTGTTGAATATAATATCACTGCAAACAAAGTACATTGGTATTAGGACAATTAAAACGAACTGGGAAAGAGAAAAACATTTTCACTCAGTAAAAACTGGAGAAAAGAAAATTTCAAGATTCTGTACAACCAAGAGGTGTACATTTGTAGGTGTGCTGTTGACAGTGGTTTGGTTTATGAGAGGGTTGAAAACAAACTAGAATAACAAGAAAACACACACAGAGAGGGAAACTGTTGTAGGAAAAACTTCTGCTAGAATATCTGGAAAGAACTATTTAAACCAAGAGATCTTAACAACCCCCCTCCTCAGAGCTTACTTACTCTTTCAACCACTCCTGGGAGCCAGGGGACCATAAGCAGGCAGCCTGAAGTGTTTTTGAACTTTTTTTTTTGAAAAACCATTAGATCAGAATGGGCAGGTGTGTGTTGAACTCTTTATGTTGCAAGGAACAAAGAGAAATTCAATAATAAGCATTTTTGATGTAATTTATATCTTTAATTTAGGTAAATTATCACTTCAAACCTACTTTTATATTCATAATTTTGTATCCTTTTTTTCTTGAAGAGGGCTCTCATGATCACACAAGCTTCAGGACTCACACAGCTTAGATCTTTCACTGGGAGAGGCAGAAAACAATCTCATCTGCCAAAAGGCTGTGTCTTGAAAGACAATAGGAAGCAGAACCAGTTGCATAATTGGCCGGGCTCATTGCAAAATGCAGACATGGGCTCCTTGTTCAAAGTATGTGAAGAGTTTCAAGATGGTGGCAACAGCTTTAAACCATGTGTTGGGCCCTTCCTTGCACAGGACAGGGAACCTGCATGGATCCCATCACCATGAAGTTGGTCCTTACAGGCGGGTGGTACATGGTTACACTGTTATCTCTGGTTTTCTGGTTCTTCCTGATCAATAAGCATTTGAGGCTTCTACTCCCACAGCAGCCATTATGGTGACAGCTTATGGCTCTTGCTTCTTTCTACCAGCAAATGGACTCACCTCTGCTCTCTTTCTGACTTCTACCCCCTGCCTGTATATGCATTTTATACCTCTATTTCCTCCCGATTCTCACTTTCAAATTCACTGAGGGAGAGAGTGAGTGAGAGAGGAGAGTTGATTAGGTTCATTAATAGTTATCCAGAATGAAAGCATGAAACACCCTGTTGGGTAAAATCCTCATGGGCAGCTGATTCATGGATCATCAGACAGCATACAAATGGTTGCTCATCATGTCAGGTGACAATCTTGGTTTAATCAATTTGTGCAAGAGTTGTGGTGTCATACAGGGTAAAACATGATGAATTAGTTGCTTCTAATAAGTCACTTACAGCTATGGGCAGGTAGTGATGGAGAGCTTCTCAGTGGGCAGGATGGCTGGAAAGCATTGACCTGTCTGTTCCAACCCAACGTGCTTAAGGTCTAATGCTATGCTCCTGGAAAAAATATTTCAGTGTATCATATATTGCAGCGCAAAAGTTGGCCTTTGCAAGTTAAAAAACATGGTGTTCCCAAATTGGGGTGATGTGAACATTGGAAATGTAGAAGGGGCGGCTGGGTCCCTCTGAGAACCCCGCTCTGCTTTCTTATCAGATTTCAGCCTTCTGTGAAGGCATTTTCAAGTGGGCTGTAATTGCCTGCTGGTATATACTTCAGACCCTCATAAATCTTCACTAGCACAGACAAGTAAATTGTGTTGTGTTTGAAAAGTCTTTGGAAATGTTGGATAGTGAGAGGGATACATGATAAGGAGAGGGGTTGCATTCTCAAGGTGAAAGTCACCAGTTTGAGCACATGGTTCCCAGGAGATGGCAGCGAAGGCAGAACCTAGCTGAGGAGCTTTGGGCCCCTGCAAGGACACGCTGATGGGACGGCTGGGGCCAGCTGTCTTGTAGATACATTTTAACTGTGGTCTGTCCAGAAGCTGCTGTGGGGTGACAGCATTCTATGCCTCAAAATCCCTGGGGATAAACTTTTGTAGATACAGACTTCAAGAATAAAATTTTGATCACAGTAGTATAGGGGTAGTTAAGGGTCTTTGTCTGGAGTCAGACTGTTGTTTCAAATCCAAGCCTTAAGACTTATTGTGTGACCACTCTCTGTACTCTTGTGCTCTCATCTATGAAATGTGGACAACAATCTTCCCTTTCCACAAGGTCTTGTGAGATTAAATGAGAAGCTGAGCATTTCAGCATCATATGTAAATATTTTGGAGCACCTAATAAATCCTGGTTGTTATTTTACATATTCATACTACATATAATTATGGGTACAGGTGCTCATGCATAGGTTTATGTAACTATATACATACACAGCATAGATAAACTGCATTAAGTCTTCATGCACCATTGGAAAGGGGATACTTTCCTGTAGTTTATTTTAAAATACGTTCTCCAAAGATGAGCACAGTACACTCACACATATGTGAAAAGTGAAGTTAGAAGCCAAATGAAAGGTCTTTAAAATGTGGCATCGTTATAGATGGAAGGACTTGAGATTTGACAATCAAAAGGTAAATCAAGTTTGTTTTAGGAGAAAAATATTTCCAAGTGCTGAGATTAATTCCTGTGTTCCAAGCACAGGGAGGAAAACAAGCCCAACAAACAGAATGACTGTATTTTAGAGGCAAAAGCGACAAGAATTCAGTGAGCAGCCAGGGAAGAGGAGAGAACAGAAGTGAGGCACAATCTTTTCTCTGCGATTTATAACTACAGCTCTCTGGATTGTCAATTCGTGCAGGGCATGGACCGTGTCTGTTTCACTCCCTTGAGCTAGATCCTTACACATCACTGCTTGTGGATTAGCATTTAATAAGTATTTGTGACGATGACTGATGATACGGCCAGTGCACTTGGTAATTTAGGGCAGGCTGTGTTGGTAGTGAGAAGTTTTATTTTCCTTCCTGTGGGGATCCCTTCTCTGCTTGACTTATCTTGTTGATTGTAAGCTCCCTTGGGCAGGAAACTTGTTTGTCTGTATGTTTATTAAAAGGCATTGAACAAATTGCGACAAAATACACAGTGGTAACAGTAAGTAAAATTTTCATGAGATGCTATCAAATGATTCATTAAAAGAAAGATCCAGGATATTACCACCAACTGCTACATTAACTAGTCATGTCATAACACCATCAAAATGCTAATTAGGTTGTCTGGCATGATTTGTTATTAAAAAATTCAACCCAAGTTTCCTGTAGTTTTTGAATTTGGGTAGATTTTCCTTTCCTACTATTTGCTTCAGGGTTTATTGGGTAGCATTTATTATTTTTTCTCCACTGGAGAAAAACAAAGCTTTTGTGAATTCCTCTATCACTCTGCCTCTGGACCCCCAAGCAGCTAAAACTTGTAAAGAGAAGTCCAAGTCATCAGAATAGTGAATTGAAATCACTAAAAGAGGATAAAGTATGGTGTTAGAAAGGTGCCAGGGGGAAGAGACTGCTCATGTTGTCCTAGCTTGGGCTTCAGCCAGTACTGGCTGGCTGGTGGCTTGCAGCTGGACAAGGCTGGTGGGAGGGGCTAAGACCTAGAGCTGGAGCCATCCACAGGCATAGGCTGGGAGCTGGCAGGAGAATAATAAGGGCAGGCTCATACAGAGAAATTTCTGTCCTGCAGGCCAAGTCTGATATCTTCGGGTAGAGGTTCCAAGAAGCAACCAATAATGGACAAAAATTCAAGATGAAAACAAAGGGGTGTCCTAGTAAGAGTCAGTCTCATAAGGGGCAGATGCACTAAATTATTTTATGTAAGGGGCCATTTAGAACAAGAATCTCAGCAGAAGTCTAGCTATAGAGATGGTGGGGTCCACAGTGACAAGGTACCACTTCTCAGACCCAGGACACCATGTCATGGCTGAATTGATGGCAAGATGACATGGAACCCTAAAATGTTGATATCAGCAGGGCCAAAGTCATTGCTTTAGGTTAGGAACTGGTAGCAGGACTGAGTGGTTCTGTTGGGGAGAGGAAGAGACAGAGACTGACAGCCAGCATGGCTCTGGTATGTGGCAGCCAAATCTTCTGCTTAGACTTCTATCCCCAAATCTCCAGAACCATGAAACTGACCATCATTCCTAAAGGCAGAGACAGCAAAACATAGTGCTAAGAGCACATGTTTTGGAATGAGATGATTTGGTTTTGACTCCTAACTAGAATTGCCAGATTTAGCAAATGAAAATACAGGGCATCCAGTGAAAGTAGAAATTGAGATTAAAAAATAACTCATTTTTAGTATAACCCTGTCTCAAATATTACATGTGACCATCTTTTTTTTTATATATAAGTATATGTCCCATGTAGTTATACTTAAAATTAGTCATTGCTTATCTGAAAGTCTAATTTAACTATGTCATGTATTTTCTCTGGCAATCTGACACCCAACTCTTCTACTTTCTAGCCATAGGAAGTTATTTAATGCCTCATATTTGTCCTCTTTAGAATGGAAATGATCTACCTCACAGGGTTGTTGTGAGGACTGAATGAGTTAATAGAGGCAAGCTACTCTGACCAGTGACTGGCACACAGTAAGTGCTCAGAAATTATTAATTCTGCTTTTTATTAATACTGTTATTATATCTGAAAGTGAGTATGAGTTACTGGTGTCCAGCAGGATCTTTTCATTTTCATGAAGTAATGCAGGGCAAGGCTTTAGCAAAGTTATGAAATGTTTTATTTGTTTATTTATTCCCTACTATATTCCAAAAAAACATTGTATGGTTTTACAACAAAATAACACATAAAATACTCCCAAAGATAATTGCTGTAAGTAAAAAGATAATCACTAAGAAATTTAAAAAGAGATAAAAAAATATCAAGAGATTCTGGTTGGGGGCAAAGTTCTATGTGGCGGTTGAGTACAGAGCTAGGTTCTGGGTTTGCTAATAGCTCTGGAGTACTTTCCCCTCCTGAGGCCCCATTGCATTTCCCCGTTTTAAAACTTGCTCCAGAGAAAGACACTTGTATCCTAATAGCAAATTAGTGATTTTCTTTAAGACCATTTCCACTTAAACTCATTGTAGAACAAAAGGGCTTACTCTTTGGTTGGAAAGGACTCCCAGTGTTATTGCTTTGTGTGGTAGAAGAGAATCTTGTTTCGTTTGGTGTGAGTTTTGGGGCTGAGAGATCTCCAGCCAGAGCTGTGGTCCTTGACCTTGTCTGCCTAGTAGGTTCACCTGGGAAGGTTTTAAAACTCCCGAAATCCAGGCATGAACTTACACCAATTTCCTCCAGATCTTTGGGGGCAGTACCCAGTCACAACCCTTTTTAAAGAACCCCAGCTTACCCAGCTTGGGCAGCCAAGGCGGACAGTCATCAAGCTAGTGGCATATGACTCTGCAAGCACTTTATATGAAAAGACTTATGAGACAACCATGCAATCCAGGAAATAACTATAATAACTATGATTTACAGATTCTCACTGAATGTCTGTTATGTACATATACTTCTAACCTTTATGACATTGATAAGTAGGTATTTTTATGCGCGTTTTACAACAAGGAAAGTGAACATTATAAATTACACAGTAAGTAAATGAGTCCAACATCAAGTGAATGCCTGACTCCCAAGCCAGAGCCCTTTCTAATAAGCCATGTTGTAGAAAAAGTAGGATCTGCTCTTTTGGAGACCACTGAGTATCCTTTCCTTGGGCCTTATTTTCATCAGTACCTGTTGTTCTATTAAATATCAGTGCCTGGTGGTCATTAGGCCTGTTTCTTGGAAACTTGTAGGGAGAGAGCTCTGTGACTGGCCCTCATCCTAACATTTCCAGTTCCCCATGGGGCCTCAGCCCCTCCCGCAGCAGAGGAATCAGCCAGAGTAGAAGGGCAGACACATATATTTGGGCCTTGTTGAACAAACCTGTCTGAAGACAGACTTGTGAATGGTGTGCCAGGGTCCTCTGGCTATAATTAAATGGGGCTTTGCCTGACAGGTTTAGCCAGTCAAGCAGGACTTGCCTGTGCCTGTGCCAAGGACAAAGCTTGAATGAAAAGCAGAATCATTTCAGCTCTTCTCATCAGATACTAGATAACTATTTTACCAGGGAAGTCTTCTTTGCTAAGAGTTAAACACCATTACATTTTATTATTATCCCATGCATGGGAGAAATTGCCAGGTGGATCCAGTAAACCTACTAAACCTGGACCTTCAAGTCTGGATATATGTACAAGTGTATGTATTCATGTCTCTTTTCATTCATTGTTCATTTATTCATTTATCTACCCATTCATTCATTTGATACACAGCCAATGTTTACTGAGTGCTTGCTATAGAGCAGGTCCTGTGCTAGGTTCTGGATATTCATTTGTAAGCAAGACAAAAATGGCCCTGTGGTCATGGAACCAGTAGGGTGGTGATGGTGGGAGAGCTCCTCGGTAAACAAATAAATTATATGTTTTACTCACATAATTACCCATTGTGCCGGAGGCTATTAAAGAAAAAGAAAATGGGTGTTATGAACAAGGAGAGATTAACTTTTTGATGGATAGAAGGATAAACACGTAGGGCTATGTCTGGGAAGTTTTCTCTGAGAAAGTTATCTTTGAGCTAAGTTATAATTTTGCAATTAAAAATATTTTTTCATCATATTGTCATTGAATATTTTTTTAAATTCTGGTTTCCCTTTAATCAAAAATATCAACTGTTCAAACATTTTATCCCAGTCTTTCTTCTTGTGTGTTTTTTTATATGTAGATTATTGAGCTAAGGGTTACAGATTAGCTATTCAGAAAAATACAGCCCCAGCATTCCACCAAGGATCATTGCAGATTTAATTACCCTATTTATTTGAACAAACCACCTGTTTTTCACCATTATTTCCTTATTTTAGGGATGCACTTTATCATTTGCAGAGCACTTTCACATATATTACCCAGTGGATCTTCACCAACAGCCATGCAGGGTATAAAGAGCATCTTATCTCTGTAAGAGTGGGAAACAGGGTTCTGGAGAATCAATGTCTTGTCCAAGGTTACAGGCTAGTGAGTATCAAAGAGAAGAGACAAACCAATGATTTTTACTCCTAGGGCAGAAATCTTTCATACATAGTGGGGGATTCTGAAATTTTCTCCCTCTCAACCCCTGTCCTTCTCCCCACCCTACTTTTCCAAAACACACAAGTTTTCTTTCTGATTCAGAACATTTAGAGAAAACTGACATAGAGGCTTAATTTCTCTTGTGCATTATCATGGATCCAGGAGTATCTACCTGGCCCTGGTTCCAGATCTAGCTCTCCAACTTAATAAATAGATAAACAAGTAGATAATTAAGTTCAAAATATATGTATCAGTTGCCTACTGTGTATCAGTTGCTGCTTTAGGCACTGGTAATACATTGCTGAGCAAATAGACAAGAATCTCTGCCTTCATTGAGTTTACATTCTCACAGGAGAGGCAATCAATAAGTAAATAAATAAGTAATTGTAAATCCTATATAATAAAAGCCCAGCGACTGAAACGTGGAATGACCAGAACAACCAGAGACCAGGACTACTGGCCCCTTGCCCAGGCTGGCCCTGCCCCCCAGTGGGGACCCCCACCCCGATCCAAAATCCCCATCAGTGCAGGCCAGCCAGCCCCCACCAGAGCATCAGGCCTCTATCCTATATAATAAAAGGGTAATATACAAATTGACCCTAATGGCAGAATAACCAGAACGACTGCTGGACCAGTCTCTATGTGGCCCACTGACCACCTCTTGGTCCCTTTCCCCAGCCAGCAGGCTCCAATCATCTGATGGAAAACTGGGAACCATTGGTGGGTGGCAGCAGGGGGCAGACCCGGCTGCGGGAAGCTGGGGAAGGTGGCTCTGATCGCAGGTCAGGCCTAGGGACCATACCCGTACATAAATTTCATGCACTGGGCCTCTAGTGTGTATATATATAGTGGGGGATTCTGATATATATATATATATATATATATATATATATATATATATATTCAGATGGTGTGCTATGGAGAAAAATAAAACAGGGAAGAGAATTAGGAAGTGCTGGGGGGAGGGTGTTAAAATTTTAAGTAAGATGGTCAGGAATGGAGAATGGGCTATTAGTGTAGTCATGATGTCACCTGGGGGAAGAACATTCTAGGCCCAAGGAACACAGCTAAGCTGCTGGCCAGAGCTCAGAATTCATTTGATGCATCCCACCCTTGAATTTAAACTGTTTTTCCAAAGGCACAATATTAAAAGTGATGGTTAGACACAGTTGAAATCATACTTTTAAGGCTTAGGTTTTATATTCAATTTCATTTTGGGTTAAATACCCTATTGTGGGCTGTCCAGAAAGCCAAACCACCATGAATAATGTTTCCATGGGAAAATGTTTTCTGAGCTTCAACCTGCTGACTTACAAATGAACTGAGGAGCAGAGCTGGTTAGTAAGTTGAGAGCTGGCTGTATTAATTAAGGGGCAATTCTCCTACCACGTCTCCCTCTTTGGGCTCGAATAGAACGCTATTGACGAAACCGCTCTGACATTCTTTCTCTGTCCTTATCCTCCCTCTAGTCTCTTTGGTTCCAACCTGTATTTTCCATTTCCCCCTCAGGGCTTCTCTTTTTGCCCTTAGATCTTTGAATAATCCTTCTTGAAGCCATATTGAAAGCCCTTGATTCCCTTATTCTTCTCCTTCAGAAGAGCTGCCGTCTATCTCACCTTAATTGTAGTGTCTCGGAGATTTCCCAAGGCTTTTTTCCATGCACATGGATTTATTTGTGTTATTTCACTGTCTGCTTCTAGCAATTGCAGTGCATTTAGTGCCAGTAATGAGCATTGCACCTGGAAAATTCTGAGCACCTCACAAATAGATTAATGAATATATGTTGTATGTTTTTATAAAATTAATGACTACCTGTTCTCCATTAAATGGTGAATTCTTAAAGATGCTTTTCTCTGTAGGAAGGCTCCACTGTCTGCTTGAAATTGACTGTACATGTTCATAAAAATAATCAGCCAGTCTGACTTTCTTTTTCTCCTTCCACTCTGCCTCCCATTCCTTAAAGGCTGGGTGGATGAATAACAGCTTCACATCTCCAGAGAGGCACAGTGGGGATTTATAAACCTGCAGGATCAGAGTAACAAATGAAAGGGAAGTGGGTTTTGCTGTACTTGTATGCTGGGAAGACTATTTGGAATTATTCTGTGAATTTGCCATTGGGATTTGCCTGGGTCTGCATAGAAGAAATATATATAGTTTGGTTATGTAAATACTTATACATACCCAAACTAGTGGACAATATTTTCTTTATTCTCATTTTATTTAAACAGTTAGGAAACCAGTTAGGTCAGACACTCTATTGTGGGCTGCTCAGAAAGCAAAACCTAGAGAATAGCAGTTAACAGGTTGTGAGCACTTGCTATGTACTTAGCACCGTGTTTCCTACGAATTAGCTATTTTCTTCACAGTATATGCTAGGTGAGTCCCTGAGACAGAGAGATTAGGTAACTTGCCAAAAATCACCCAATTAGTAGAGACAAGATTTGACCCAAGGCGGTCTGATTGTAGAGACACAACTTTTTTTTTTTAGTTTTTTTCTTTTTAATTTAAATTCTTTATTGTTTAAAGTATTACATATGTCTCCTTTTTTCCCCATTGACCTCTCCCCAGCACTCCACCCCCCCCTGCCCCAGCACATGCCCTTACCTTCCTTCTGTGTCCAGGGGTTATACTTATATGCATACATACAAGTCTTTTGGTTGTTCTCCTACCCCCACCCCTCCACCCTTCCCTGCCTTCCCTCTGAGGTTTGACTGACTGATGCTTCTGTCTCTGGATCTATTTTTGTTCATCAGTTTATACTGTTCATTATATTCCACAAATGAGTGAGATCATGTGATATTTATTTTTCTTCAACTGGCTTATTTTGCTTAGTATAATGCTCTCCAGGTCCATCCATGTTGTTGCAAACGGTGAGAGTTCCTTCTTTTTTACAGCAGCATAGTATTCCATTGTGTAGATGTACCACTGTTTTTTAAGCCACTCATCTGCTGATGGGCATTTAGGCTGGTTCCAAATCTTAGTTATTGTAAATTATGCTGCTATGAGCATAGGGGTGCATATATCCTTTCTGATTGGTGTTTCTAATTTCTTGGGATATATTCCTAGAAGTAGGATTACTGGGTCAAATGGGAGTTCCATTTTTAATTTTTTGAGGAAACTCCATACTGGTTTTCATAATGACTGCACCAGTCTGCATTCCCAGAGGGTTCCTTTTTCTCCACATCCTCTCCAGCACTTGTTGTTTGTTGATTTGTTGATGATAGCCATTTTGACAGGTGTGAGATGGTACCTCATTGTCGTTGTGATTTGGATCTCTGGGATGATTAGTGACTTTGAGCATGTTTTCATATGCCTCTTAGCCCTCTGTATGTCCTCTTTCACAAAGTGTCTATTTAGGTCCTTTGCCCATTTTTTGATTGGATTATTTATCTTCTTTTGTTAAGTTGTATGAGTTCTGTAAGGACACAACTTTTAACCACCATCCACCACCAATGACCATGGAAGATGAAGGAAAACAGATTTTTCCATGTCTTTATCGCTTTTGGACTCTAGATGGTAATTCAACCCAAAAGTACTTTGGTATATCACAGATGAAAGCTAGGTGCTGATTCTACTAGCATGCATCCAAATTCCCTGGAGGACTTGTGAAAACATAGTGCTGGGCCAACCCCAGCGTTCTGGATTTGATAGGAACTAACAATTTCCCAGGTGGTGCTGATGCTGCTGAACAGGGGGGCACACTTTGAGAAACTCTAGTTAGGTACTCCCCCCTGGACCCCCATAGATTAGTAGCATTTATAATTCTAACTTTGCATTTCATAGCATTTTGCTGCTTCCAAACACTGTATCTGTATTGTCTCAGTTCCTCACAATAGTGCTTGGCTTTACCTTGGACTCTGTCACCTCCATTGCAAGGAAGGGTAAATAGAGGTTCTGTGACAGCTAGTGACACATTCCTCATTACATAGCAAGTTAGTGGCAGAGCTAAGACTTAAGCATTTTTTTTTTTTTAAATTCTACCCTTGTTAATGCTCTAGAGAGAGTCTAACTGTCCATTCCCAGCATGCAGCTCACAAACTGGTTTGTTCACTTTTCAACCCGAGCTTGTTACAGGAATGAATGAGCTCGGGGAAATCATTTCTGGCTCAAAAGGAGAAACTGTGTCCCGAGAAGCAGGCTCATAGCTGAGCACAAAGGAAGGCGGGCCCTATTGTCTCGGAAAACAAGATCTCAACACTTACATCCAAATTAAAGGTCTCTGAACTTGAGTTGGGATGGCTAATATTTCTCTTTCCTTCCCGGTTTGCTGAGCTTATAAATATCAATTATAAGGCTGAGTAAATTACAGGGATGTTGAACTTTGAATTGTTGTAGCACTTTAAAGTGTCTATATGGGGATAATAAGGAGATTGTGAAAATCTGCTGAAGGAAATCTCACACATATTTATAGATAATTAATACAGTGAGCGGAAACGGAAAATCAGCACTGAATTCTTTAAAGCAGTAATTTAAAAATGCATTATGGCAACACATTAAGTTAGCAGATATTCAACAAGGATAGGCGAAGATTATTAAGCTAATTAAAAGTAATAAAAGCAAGGTGTTCGGCATAAACTTTGAAATTAGAAAGAAAAAACACTCTTCGTTTATTCTTACTACTCCTGGGCGCGTCACAGATGGTAATTAATACATTGATAAAGTTACTGAGTTTTTATAAGGAAAGATTGTCCTATAAAAATACATTCCCTGGAGAAGCACAAAAAAAGTACAAGGAGTGGTTTCTGCGTAACTCTAGATGCTTTAGCAGGCCCTGGTGAGCACACGTGTGCTTTCTCTTTCTCACCGCCGGATGAATGATGGCCATTTCAGGAACTTGATCTTGGAAAACTTTCTCCAATATATCTGATCCCACTCGGCTTTCAGATCCTGTGGCCTCTTGCCTGATCTCTGGGCTCTCTTCCACTTCAAGTCACAGGACAGCAATTTTTTTGGGATGGTTTCTTAGGCTTCTCTGCACGTTTAGCTCTTGTTCTCTGCATGGAACCACTATTGCTGTGAAAGGGAACTGTACACTGTAAGCGGGAAGCTGAAATCGCTGTGCGAATGGAAATAGACACCTCCTTGTGGTGGATGCTTCGGTTAAGTGGGTTCAGCTCTGCAGGGCTGATACATTTCTTTGGAGAAAGATGAAGAAGAATGGGAGGAAAATGTAGAAGGTAATAAATTAGAGAATAAAAAAAATTCACACGCAACAGAATAATATACGTATGTCCAGACATCTTTTTGTTTGTTTGTTTGTTTATTGGTTATTGAGGAGGAAGTGGTGGCAACAGGAGGGAATTAGCCAGACTCCAAATTAACCATACCTGTGTCTGCCAGCAGGATTAAACAGATTATTAAATGCTTCTAGAAGAAATCCTGGGGGTGTTTATTGCAGTACAGGACTTTGCAATTTCAAATTAAAGCTGGCTTATGATTACTAATGCTGGTGGAGGGCCCTTGTAAACTTTAACACTGAGCAAATTGGGGGTGTGCACAGTTAATGGGGGCAAAGGCCAAAGCTTATCACAGGGAGCACTGTCCAGTTTATCAAAAAAGAGGGCTCAAGTAAAATAAAAACTAATAAGAAAAAGTCTATCAAAAAAAGTTCTAATTTGTTGGTAATTCTACACAATTACAGAAAGATTAGGTTAAAGGTATATAGGTCTTCTACCCTAGACTAGTTTGATTATTTTAGTTCACTAGAATCTAGAAAACTCATTATGAACTCCACCTTTCCTAAAAATAGGGAGAAAAATCATCCTAAAGAGCAATTTGATCTAACACTTAAATGAAGATGTTTTAACATTGCAAGTTATTTGATTGATGATTATGCAAATTCTATCTAAGATTTCTATAACCTTTGTTCAAAACTTCTAAATAGGCGAGAATTTCTTGGGAAAGCTAGCACACTTTTATCAGCAAGGTCACACTTGGAATTTTAGGAGGACAAGTAAAAAATGACTTCCTCAAGCAAAGGGGATCCTTGTAGGTCATCAGAATGAATTGTTTGAAAGCTTCAAAGCAGCCTTGGTTCTCATTACTGGAGCCTGCCTTTTTCAAGAAATGCCCTTTTTCAATTATTTTCACTTTTCATTAGAAGTCTTAGCAGTCGTTGCTCACCTCATTAAGTTCCCTAAGATGCTATGCATTTAATTTCCATGATATAATTTGTAGCAAATTGTTTGCCATTAAACCCAGCTTTTTGAATCTTACGATTTCCGAAGATTTCTGCTGCCCTTCCCCCATAGTAGCCAGTTACCTTTGGGAAGATTGAAGAAATTACTATAATTAATGTAATTTGTAATTTAACTAGCCTTGATTGCTGGAGTTTTGTTCTGAAAGGTTGTCCAGGCCATGGTGCCTTCCAAGTGTCGGAGAAGTCATTACCAGATGCCTTCTGGAAACACATTCCTCCTGCTTGTAAAATGTCCCCCCTGATCCAGCCTCCACTTTCATTACTCAATGATCAGTTGGCTAATTGAACACTTTCAGAAGATTTTTCTAATTCACAGCCGAACATTCCTCTGCTAATTTATATCGAGGAATGTTTTCCTTATGCGGTGAGCGCACATTCCAGGTATTTGTAGCTTTTATCATTTTGCCCCTCAGCTATTGCCCAGTCAGGTTCCTTGATTTGACTCCTTTAATCTTTTCTCATCAGTCAGTCACTTCCAATCCTCCTATTTCTTTAATCATCTCCTTTGAACTCAGTCCAAGTTTTTGGGGTACTCAGGTACCCAAGACGCAATGCAGTAGTCTGGGTGTGGTCTCACCACAATCACAGGCAGCTAAGAGAGGGGGAAGGGTCGGAGAACCTTGAATGCATC
This sequence comes from Myotis yumanensis, assembly GCF_028538775.1. NCBI lineage: Eukaryota > Metazoa > Chordata > Mammalia > Chiroptera > Vespertilionidae > Myotis > Myotis yumanensis. The sequence continues at coordinate 23,836,505 of NW_027223759.1, read as the reverse complement.
TTAAACTTGTTCTAATTTGCATTTCAAAAATAGCTCTTCTTTTCCACCCTCTATCAGTGTGCCTGCCTCTGTTCCTTCTTTTCTCCTTCTGTATAATGCATTCAAAGATAGCGTTTTACCATCCCCATGTGTCACATCACAGACAGATCATTCCCACCTTATAAAATTGGTGGCATCCTGGACCTCAAGCAAGGTTGTGCTTCTGTGAAGTCTCTACACAATGTGCATAGCACTAGCATATGCAGACTCTGAAAGTTCAGATGAATTGTATTCTCCCCCTGTCTTCCCATCAGCCTACAGAGCCTGAAAGGATACATGTGGTGGACTGATCACCAACAGTCTGGCAAACATCAAAACGCTGTTGAACACTGTTGTTAGATCACGGCGTTTTCTGAGCTGCATTAGTAAACGTCCAAGTACAACATTAGTCTCAGATTGAAGTAAACCCCAAGGCTTTCAGCGGCGGTAAGCAGCACAGATATGGGAAGGGGGCCATGGGCATGGCTGTGACTGGGAGGAGGGGGAGGCTGCACACTGTCACATCACTAATCCCACATCACCGGTGGGCCTGAGGTTATACATAAAGTTAGGGAACATAAAAATATCACTCCCGCCAAAGACAAGGTGCCACACATTGTCATTTAGATTGAAGCATAAGAATTTTGTCATTCATTAGAATTGAAAATGACCTTGTGCTAGGTACAAGAGCAGACCCCTCAGCTGTACATCGTGGGATTCTATGAAATTCACCGCACTTTCCCAGTGAAGGGTTACTTACCGTAGCTTTAGACCCTTCATTCGTGGATGGACTAAGTTTTTCCATTTTAACAGCTCAACCTCTTTACTGGTAATAAATTGCTCTGAGTTGGGATCCTGAGGCTGTCAATTTGCACTTTCCCATTGTATCTGCTCTTGTCTCCCTTTACGAATGTGTAGCACCGTGACAGGAGATTAATATTGAAAGAGAACTCCCCCCCCCCCCCCCCATTACATTTTACTTGCCCACTTCTGGCTCTTATTTCTTTCTCCGAGACTTATTTTCATTTGGCAAAAGCCTCCGGGTTAATGTAACAAAGGATTTCTCCTTGAGCTTACGTGAGTTTCCTGCCCATGGGTGACCTGTTCTTCTACCAATTATTTGTCACTGAGTGATTCTGAATGTTGATCTTGCTTCTTTTCCTTAAGAGGCAACAGTGTGCCTTCAGGTCACTATCCCTCCTAACCACAACAGAATGTAAGCCTCATTCTCAGACAGAAAGCAATGCATTTGTTCAAAGATGAAGAAAACATAAAAGGGGATGAGGCTGAGGATGGAGACAGTTTCTGGGCGTTCACAGGTAAGCTGATACTTTGAGATTCTCAGAGATTAGTGTTCTATCAAACAGCAGAACATCTTTGGCAAGAAGAAACCTAAGGGATTAATGGTGGGGTTGGGGAGGGAGAGCTAACTGCCAGAGTATGGGGGACAGATGTGTACAGAGGGTGTAAAATCATTCTTCCTAGAGCTGGGAAAAAAGTTTAGACATTCTGGGGATTGAGCCAGCTAAATTTTATTTTAAGCCTTTCAAATCAGAAGATTACAACAAGCATGGACAAGTTTAATTATAGTAGATGGAAGGTTATAAAGCACACACATTTACACCCGAGTGTGCACACACAAACACAGCAATTCTGTTTTTTGTTTTGCTTTTTGGTGAATGCATGTTAGTACTAATTGCTTAGGGGGAAAGATTTGTTGCAGCAATAGCAGAATTCTCTGGCATATGCTATAAACAATGTGAAAATAATCAAAAGAGAAGTTAACTTTGACACTAACCTGACACCTTGAAGAGAGCAAATGGGACAATAAAAACAGCATTGGAGATGCATATGAGTCCTGGTTGATGCTTTAAATATGAGCATTGTGTCGCACATGTATGTGCATGTGTGTGTGTGTGTTGAAAAATTCAGTCATGAGGTAGAAAAATAAGTGTAGCTGCAATAAAATGCATTTGAGGTTAATACAACAGAATGTTTTTTAAAAAATATATTTTATTGATTTTTTTACAGAGAGGAAGGGAGAGAGATAGAGAGCTAGAAACATCAATCAGCTGCCTCCTGCACACCCGCTACTGGGGATGTGCCCGCAACCAAGGTACATGCCCTTGACCGGAATCGAACCTGGGACCTTTCAGTCCGCAGGCCGACGCTCTATCCACTGAGCCAAACCGGTTATGGCTCAACAGAATGTTTTTAGGAATAATATGAAGACTGACATAAGGCTGTAAGTTGCAAAGCTGAGAGAGGGTGGTGTCTTTTTGGTTCTCTGTATAATATAACAGACCCATTTATTTATTTATTTATTTTTATTCTCCACAAGTCTCTGCACTGGGTGTACTCAGTTGGGCAGCTCTATGGCAACTCATGGCATCAGCTGAGGTCACTCACATTCAGCTGGGAGCACACCTGGGGCTGGGAAGTCCAAGACAGACTCACTGGACTTCCTGGGGCTCTGGTGAGGACAGCTGGAGGTCTGGGACCTCGTCATCTCTAAGTGGTCTCTCTGGGGTAACTGTGCTCCTTTGTATAGTGACTCAGAGCTTGCACAGATGAAAAGCGGGGCTAGGTTGGGTCTGGCACAATGTCACTTCCTTCTCATTCTATTGATGAAAGTAAGTCACCAGGCCAGCCCAGATTCAAGGGGAGGGAAAATAGAGCCCATCATTCAATGGGCGGAGCAGGTGGGGTGGGCAGGTACAGGCAGTATTGGAGTTGATGGCTGCCATTTTGTGGATAGTTGACCTCAGTCTTGTAAACCTATTGGGTCAAAAGGTCGGGGTCACAAATCTGAAATCTGCTCCAGTTTCCAAATAAATACTGTCTTCATGCACAAACAGAGTTGTAGCTTCAATTCAACTCACGGGCAAGCACAAAATTCTTCATGTCAGGTTTGAGCTGAGAAGTGTAATTAGGTACCTTCATAGGTTTACATTTCCATGTAACTGGAATGCTTCTTTCAACTTCAGAGTTAGTGGGCTGGGGGTCATGGAATTGCTACCTTGTTGGCAACCTTGCCTTGTGCCTTTCTCCTATTGCCAATTAGTCAGAGGGATTTAAATAATTTTAACTCCTTTTTCCATTTTCGCTCAATGTGTGGAAGCTGGATTAAACATCCATTTGAAGAAGACAAAATACTATAATGACCACTGTTCCATGTTTTAATTGCTTATTATCAGGATTACAATGAAAGAGAAAAGCCTTACACTATTGCTTGGTTTACTTCGATCTTTTGTTTTTATTTTATTTCTTATGTACTTAAATTTTTAGTTAAGTAATATAAAGTTAATAAGACTACTTGGTTTTAAGATGAAGTTATCAGGCTGTTGGTTTGGCTATGTTCTGCTCAAGATTTATAGTGCTTTTGGGAAATTTATCTTCCATTAATTCAATGCATATGTATTGTCTGCCATGAATACTATAGTGTATTTTTTCAAAGGCACAAATGTTCTATGAAGGAATTGAGTCATTTGGATAGGTCTTTTTGATACCAACCCAAATAGGAATCATGATCCTACACAATCATAAAAAAAGATAACAAAATAAATATGTTTAAAAAACTTGATCCAGCTACTAAAAAATAAATCAACAAAAATAATATATCCTATGGCAAATACAAATGTTGTCTCAGTGTCTTCTCAGCAGTTAAAAATGATTTTTTTTTCCCATAGAAGCCATAGATTTTTCCTAGGGACTGAAGAAAAGACAAAATAAAAGATCAAGGGACATGTTAAACATAATGAAACTATTTATAAACTACAATTTTATGGCAGCAAATACTTGTAGAGCTGATCTTTTGATACATTAATTTAATGGAATAAATCTAATGAAAGATTATTATTGAAGGTAAAACAACCATGAATTAAAAAATTATATAAATCAACATTAATTTAATCCATTTCAGAATTTTTTTAAAAAATGTGTGTTATGGAAAATGAAAGTAAGAATGAGCATAAAGGGTAAAATAATTATTTTTATTTTACTTATTAACCTTAACAAAAACAATAATATTGTAGTCACTTAAAAATACTAAAATTTTATTACAGTTCTATATAGTTTTCTCTAATAAGCAAACATACCTCAACATTTTAAAAGGTGCATTCATCTTTATCAGGGGTAAGCAAACTAGAGCTCACAGGTCAAGTCTATCCTGCCACACCTATTCATTTGGCTATTGTCTATGCCTTTTATGTAACGACTAGAGGCCCAGTGCACAAAACTTTGTGCACTCGGGGGCATCCCTCAGCCTGACCTGTGCCCTCTCGCAGTCTGGGACCGCTCGGGAGATGTTCACCTGCTGGCTTAGGCCTGCTAGCTGGGGGATTGGGCCTAAGCTGGCAGTCAGACATCCCTCTGGCATCCCAGGAGCCCTCAGGGGATGTCCACTTGTTGGCGGGGAGCAGGCCTAAGCTGCAGTCAGACAACCTTAGCACTGCTGAGGAGGCGGGCGAGGCTCCCGCCACCACTGCTGTGCTGGCAGCCATCAGCCTGGCTTGTGACTGAGCAGAGCTCCCTGTGTGGGAGCGCACTGACCACCAGGGGGCATCTCCTGCATTGAGCATCTGCCCCCTGGTGATCAGTGTGTGTCATAGTGACCAGTCATTCTCAGTCATTCTGCTGTTAGGGTCAATTTGCATATAACCCTTTTATTATATAGGATAGAGGCCTGGTGCACTGGTGGTGGCTGGCTGGTTTGCCCTGAAGGGTGTCCAGAATCAGGGTGAGGGTCCTGCTGGGGTGCCTGGCCAGCCTGGGTGAGGGGCTGAGGGCTGTTTTTAGGCTGGCACACCCCCTTCAGGGTGGGGGGTGTCCTGCTGGGGTGCCTGGCCAGCCTTGGTGAGGGGCTGAGGGCTGTTTTCAGGCTGGCCACAGCCTCTTCAGGGTGGGGGTACCTACTGGGGTATCTGCCCAGCCTGTGTGAGGGGCTGAGGGCCGTTTTCAGGCTGGAAGCAGATAGCTGTGATTTATTTAACTTCTATAATTGAAACTTTGTAGCATTGGTCTGGCTGGAAGCCTGGGTTGCTCCTGGCAACCCAGGCTTCCAGCCCCTCCTTGAGTGGAGGCCATGGCATCTGGAAGCAGGTATCTGGGATTTATCTTCTATAATTGAAACTTTGTAGCCTTGAGCAGAGCTCAGGGCCAGCCAGGGCAGGCAGGAAGCTTGGCTTCCTCCATCGCTGGGGCAACCCAAGCCTCCTGCTCGCTCCAGCTCCGTGGCCGCCGCCATCTTTGTAATGGAGTGACGGAGTGAGGGAGTGATGGTTTATTTGCATATTACTCTTTTATTAGATAGGATAGCAGACTAGCCATGATAAAACCCCAGACCACAGGCCTTCTTAGCTGACCTCCAACAGAAAATGTTTGTCAACCCCTGACCTTGAATATATAACTTTTTAAAACTTTTGTAGTGTTGTAAAGATAAAGAAGATCTTGACTCTAAACGGTCATGATATGGATATGAATGATTCCTCTACTTTATCGCAGTAAACTATACTCTTCTACTAGATTTTATTATATGTTATAGTGCAAGGTTTTCAAAAAGAATTGTTAGCATTCGAACTCTTCCTATTCTACTCCAAATAAATCTTACCTGGTCTTACTTGTTTATGCAATACAGGGGTTAAAATAGTGATCTGCGCACCTCTGTCTCTCCTTATGATTATGTGATAGAACATACTATGATAGCTTCAACATTTTCTGGGTAGTACCAAAATAACCTCTGTATCTAAAACAAAGATGGAGGTTGAGATGCAATGGAAGTTGTGATGTTTAAGGTGGGGGTGAAACTCTGGCATGTTCATTGTTTTTAAGCAGTTCTTTCTCCAATAAAGTCCATGAAGCTCCTGAAGAAACTCTTGGATAACTTCTGGGCTACATGAATAAAATTATAGAATGTCAGAGCTAAAAGGAACCAGAGCAATTGTTTTCTCTTTACAGAAGAAGAAATCAAAGGCCAATAAATTTAAATGCTTTAGGCCAGGGTCTACACCAGTTATTGACAGAACTAAGAGGTAAGACCAGAACCAAGTGACCTTATTTGTAATCCATGCTGCCCCTGTCCTTTCCTGCAGACAATGATGCAGGGGCTAGTCTCATTTGGTGACATGGTAATTCCAAGACCAGCAATATCTTCTTCTAACACACTCTAACAGGTTCTTTAATAGTGTTAAGCAGTGACCTCAGAAGAAAGAGAGAAGGAGACTCAGATGGGAAAATATAGACACATTTCAAAATAGAAGAAATAAAAGGTGGATCACTGAAAGTGAATTTTAATAGAACGTTTTAAAATAAAGTGATGACACTGCCAAGTATTTTTGCCCTACAAACGATGTTTTAAGATTTCATAGACCAAGGGTACATTAGACCATTTGCATTTGTATTTACAATTTTTTTTCTTATTTCAGATGAAGGGAGGTGGTATAGAGCAGCAATAATTACAGTTAGAGACAGAAAGAGAGAAAAAGAGAGAGTATTGATGGAATGAACTATAAAGCTATAAAATTAATTTAGAAGAGGAAGTGAGGAAGCATTTACTTATCTTAAATTATAAAGAGATTAAGGTAGACAGAAATGAATTACTAAAGCGGGAATTTAGCAGGGCACTAAGGTTAACAGCTTGAGCCTTATGACAAAGGTTATGGGATGTCCAATGAGGACAATGGCCATGAGCATCTAGTTAATATCATTTTCAATTTATGGAAGGGGTTAGAAAATCTATTTTGGCCTGAGATTTTCCCAGCCTCACAAAATAGATTTCAGTTGATTACACTTTTAATAATATTATTACTACTCATTGATAAAAGCTAGAAGTGAATTAGGCCATTATCCATTACAACCTGTTATATCTTTTAAGTGGATGAAGTTGTTCAAGTACCACCAAAGATCTATTAGTAATTATTGAATAGTTGATGCCCATGTCCCCTTACTTTAATGGCCCTATCAATTTTATAGATGAAAGTTTGAATGAAAACTTTAAGAAACATAAGTTGTAGGCACCCAGCCAAAATGGAATTAGAATACTTGGAAGAGTCAAAGAAAATAATTCATTGGCACTCATACATAGCTCTGTTTCTCGAGGTACTCATATTTGCATTCTATATTGATTTTATCTTTAAAAAGATGATTGATATTAGAAGTAAAGAGAGTCAAAACACTTCTAGATAGGTAATAGTTTATCTCTGCTTGTAGAGAACATATGTGGACAAAATGTTTCAGCCAAATTCAAACATATTGGAATAAGGATAGTAATAATTTATAGAGAGGAAAACATATTAAACCAGGAATCAGGACACCTGGAGATGAGTCTGGCATTGCCTTTCATTTGTTTTGTGACCTTAGATCTATGTGCTGAATCAACCTAGTTCTGGTTTTACTTGTCTATGCAATACAGGGCTTAAAACAGTAATCTGCACACCTCTGTCTCTCCTGATGATTATGTGATAGAACATACTATGATATCTTCAACTTTGTCTGGATAGCCCAAAAATAATCTTAATTTTTTTTTTGTTGGAAAACTTTACTATTTTTAATTGTTTTTTTCTACCCTTAAACATTTTTAATCTCATAGATTTTAGGTTGAAAAAGACTTTAAATTATCTTGTTCAGTGGTTCTCAAATGTATGCATGTATCAGAATGAACTGAATCACTTATTAAAATAGTGAGTCTTGAACCCCAGCCCCAGAACTTCAGATTCAATAGACCTGGAGTAAGCTCTCACATTTCACTTTTAGTAAGTTCCCAGGTGATGTTGACACACTGAACCAGGGTCCACAATTTTAGAACTATTGGTCTCATTCAAACTCTTTATTTACCAGATCAGAAAACAGGCCTTGCAAAGTTAATTGAATTAGCCACGCTTACTCATCGAGTTAGTGGCTGCACCAAGAGCAGAAAAACCCTAGTTTCCCAGATGCTGAGGTCAGAGCCTTTTCCAGGACACCACAATTCCCCACTTTGAATTTGGGTTATATGATACAACACTGAAAAATCCAAATGAATTTATTTCAATACACACTGCCACTCAGATTGGGATAAAAGAAAAGCAAGTCTTTACGCTTCTATGGCGACGAATTTTTTTCAGTCAGCAACAAGGGTACAAATACCCAGTAATTTTTTTATTATTATTTTTAATTTGTGGCCTACACCTGAGCTACACCTGAGCAAATGCATGACAGAGAATTATGGCTGAAATAGGGCAAAGAAGGCAAGGCTTATTGTGAGTGAAAAGCTTCTGTCACAACAAAGACAGACTAAAAGAAAACGATGCAGTTTGTGTCTTCTAATATTTTGTAAATATTTTCATGCTTTAAAATAGCTTATTAATAATAAAACTGAGCAAGTTTTGGTATCGTGAAAGATTGTGGTAGATTTAGAATCTGATTGATTTAAAAAAAAATTCCCAAGATCCTGATTTTGTGGAGATTAAATTTTATTCTTGAGTTCCCAGATATAAGCACTAACAATATGGTTTGGGACACAACTGAGACCTCCAGTAGACAAATAGGTGTCCCCAAGTTCATGAAATTCTGGGCTTCTATAGTGCTTTAATTCTTTTCTGGAATTGTCGTTTGCCTCCTCTTTTTCCCCCAGCTTATCTAGCTGCTCATCCTTCAGGCCTAAGCTTAGATGCTATTTGCTGACCCTCCAGGCTTAAGTGGAGGGCATCTTCTAAGAAGGCTGGCAATCATCCCCACGTTCTGGCCCTTGTGGAGTCCCTGCCCTTGAGTGTCCTTGGACCTAGCAATTTCCTTCTAATGAATCTAATATGACAAACGTGGTGGGATGACATTTCTAATGTTAGGTTACCCAAAGACTCTGGTTTCTGGTTTGCTTGTCCTTTTTTGTTGTCATGTCCTGAGCTGCCCTATGGAGCAACGTCTATGGCCAGAAACACAGGGGATTCCAGCCAACATCCAGGAAGAAACTGAAGCCCTCACGAGGAACTGAATCCTTCAACATCTATGTGAGTGCACTTGGAAGCTGGTCCTCTTTCTGCCCAGCCTGGGGGTAAGACTTCAGTCCAGCAACTTTGTGAGTGACCTTGAGGCAGAGGCAACCAGGTAAGGTGTGTGCAGATTTCTGACTCACAGACACTGTGAACTCATAAATATTTGCTGTTTTAAGCTGTCAATTTTGAGGGTAATTTGGAGCACAGCAGTAGTAAACTACTACAAGGACCCATCACATTTATTGAATCTCCCTGTAGGTCAGTGGATCATAAATGTTAGATGGTTAGCTCCTAAAAATAGAGATTTCCAAGCCCAACACACAGATAACCTGACTCAATAGGTTTGGAATAAGGCCCAGAAATCTGTGCTTTTAAACTAGGATTCTGTGTAATTTCTAAGCATTATAGTCTCAGGGCTACACTTTTGAAAGCACTCCCTTCCTAATATGGAAGCCACAAGCATCCATGTATAGGGTGGAGCAAAAGGAGGATTAAGTTGAAAATATGTGAAACACAGTTTATTCTTGTATCATTATTTATTAATTATTGTATTATTTTCCATATGAACAACTATAAACCTACTTTTGCCCCACCATAGCTATATATCCATGTCTGAAACATTGTAGATTCAAAAGAAATATAGTTGAATTAATGCATACTGATATATAACATAGACACATTTTGGATGGCTTTATAAAAATTTAGTTGTATGAGTAATATGAATAGACAAATTAACTTCTGTTAGAACCCTTATGTGGTTATCATAATTTTTCTTAACTGTAGCTGTTTATGCATTTATACATGCAAATTTCCCTTCTCCTTAAGACCAAGGACACTGTCATCCTTTTTACCCATCCACCATGACCTCTGGGCACCCAGCAATGTTTCTTGGCATATATTTAATTTTCAACTATATCTGCTTATCTCTCTTCCTTTTATTTGTTGTAAAATAACCTTATAACTATGTATACAGATATATATCAGATAACTATCTTATCACAAGCCCATCAACAAAACAGTCATCCTAGCATGACAGAAAGACAAACTTTCAAATTATGCCCAGCTTTTTAAATTTCATTTTCTATATCTAATAACTGTGAGTGCTCTGGCAAATTATTTACATGCTCTGAGTTTTTGCTTTCTTCTCTTTAATTAGTGGCCAATGTTCTTGTTAGATATTAAAGAACTAATCTGTAAGAAGTCAGATCTGGTGGATGTTTGGGTCCTTACCACTTTCATTTATTTTTAGTATATTCCTTTTCTTTTGCTTATGCTGTTGGTTGAATTGTATATGCCCAAAATTCATGTGCTGAAGCCCTAATCCTCATAACTCAGAAAGTTACTGTATTTAGAGATAGGTCCTTAAAGAGTAATTACTTTAAAATAAGGCTGTTAGTGTGGCTATAATCCAATCTGAATTGTATCTTAATAAGAAGAAAAAATGCAGACACCAGGGTTCCATATACACAGAAGAAAGACCATGTGAGGACATACCAAGAAGGTGACCATCTGTGAACTAAAGAGAGTGGCCTCAGGAAAAAAAAACAAATTTGCTGACACCTTGATCTTGGACATCTAATCTCCAGAACTTCGAGAAAATAAATTTATATTATTTAATGACCTCTCCCTCTGTATTATTTTGTTATGACAGTCCTATTAAATAAATCATCTTAATGTCATAATATGTTTTCATGCTGCTATATATGTATAGCCATGATTTTGAATGACTAAATAATAGTCCAGTGAGTTGCTATAATTTATACAACAACCTCATTGGATATTTAATATTTTTGTTACTTTGTAGATTGTTCTGTCAGGTCTGGCCAGTTTTCTAGCCTGGTCCTCCACTCCCTCCTCAAGTGATAGTGATGGCATTCATACCAACAAGCTCACTGTTCTCTTTGTTCTGAACACCAACCCTAACCTAAAGCGAGAGACAGCATGTAAGCAACTCTACTGCCTCAGCTTTAGGTACAGAGCCAAATTCACTTTCACAGTGGTCTGCTTCTGCACTCAAACTAGTTTGGGAGACTGGGCTCTGCCCAATGTTCCTTGGTTCTCCTGTCCTTACTACTGGGTTCCTGTCTTGGTCCTTTACCTTAACACTTCCACCTAATGGTTACTTAGATAAATGGTCAAAGAGACAACACCATCAACTGCCCAGACAATTTTAGTTTAACTTCTAATAGTCTGCTTTTTTTCTGAACCAGGAATCAGGGACTTAGTGAATTATGTTTGGGGGATAAAATCATGTAGATTTGCCTGAAAAAGACTGAAGAGGAAGGTGACTGTGCTTGTCTGTGTGTTGTGGGGGAGAGTGGGTGACAGTGGTGGGGAAGATGGGTGGGGAAACAGCGCTGCCCCTTCTAATCCTCCAAGAGTTTCTCTGTTTTAGAGGTTGGAGTTTCAGGCCATGGAAAACAAAGCCAGAAAAGATTCCATTTCCTCAAAAAGTAGAAAAAAGTTTCAACTGCAACCAGAGGGCCTTTGATTATAAATAAGGATAAATATTCTGAAAAGAAGGGTGGTGAAACATCGTATGTTCCTAGAGGGGTTGTTAAGTTACTATAATGGTTGGTCTTTAAAATACAGAATGCCTCTTCTATTTAGGGTCATTTAAGTATAGTCAACTTGAACCTGAAATGGAGAAAAAAATGGGAGGACTTATTAAGAGTACATTCACCCCTGCAATTATATGGTCTTCATGAATCAGCAGCCATTTCTCAGTGGGTTTACCAATTGTTAATAGTTGATATTATTTTAGGTTTACCAGGAGCTGCATCTTAAACACACTTCAGGCTCCAAGTCTGTGCATACCAAGATTTCTGGTAACAGCTGGATATCCATAATTATAGTTCACTAGGAATAATGCTCATCTGGCAAAATCTGTAAATAAAACTTAGAAAGCAAATATCCCATTTTTATAAACTGTTTCTGAATACGGGAGGTCAATTGCCAAGGGAATAGAGAACTAGCTCATCTCAATTATTTCTTTCTCTATATCAGAGGGTAACAATTTATGACTTTTTGCAAGAATAAATAAAAAATTAATATTTAAAGGCTTAAATGTAAAGAGTGAAATTTATCTAAAAGTATTTTTCTTTTTTCTTTTTTGCTCTTCATATAATTTGAAAAATCGGTCGACTCTACATTGTGGAAACATCATCAGAAAGAAAATGATTGCTTGAAAGCAATTTTCTCCTGGAAGCTATCCCCTGCAGGTTTGTTTTAGGGAAGCTTCCAGATTAGCTGCCAAAAACTGTGAGGTCTCTCTGTCTTAATGTCTTTTTTAAAAATTGTTTGAAGTACTATAGACCAACACGAATAAAATGATATGAGATCCAAAAATATTTTTTTTGTTCAGAAATGAAAACCAATCCACCGTATAAGTTGCATTTGAAATAGGCACAATTTATAATTTAGGGTATGAAACAGTTAAAGTTTGCTTTTTAAATACCACATTTTAATGACCCCCTCACTACTTTCCATTTTATTCCAAGTATTTATTTGAGAATAGATTTTGATGGAAAATATTTTAAACTGAATGAACCCTTAAACAATTAATGATTATAATTCTAGTAGAAGTGACACAATATAAACCCACAAATACACCACAAGAGACATTTCAATGACTGCTTAGTATTTGTGGTGGTTGAGGAATGAGAGCATGCCTCTCACTCATTCCAGAATAAACAATTACAATGGTCAATCAGGCTAAATTTTGTGTGGTACTCCACTGTTTTAAGAAGAAAGGCAAACATGTTTTCTTCTTTCCTTTGCAATATTTTTACTTTTGCTTTGAGCAATGTTTAAACTAATTATTTAAGTACTTAACACAATTTAAACAAAATAAACCAACCAGAAAAAAACGCGATTTGCCTATATTTGTCGCATGTTAGACTTACTGGCATCAGTCACTCTCTGAATGTCCTAGGGCACAAGCAGATATAAAATTTGATATTTAAATCTCCCAAACCAGATGATTGAATATTTTAGCATATATAAGATTTGATTATTTTGTATCACTTCTTTTGCAGAGTAACTGACATTAGTATGCAAGTAGCCCCAAATATATCTTTATACTTCTATCTTTTCATGTCTTTGGAGCTCTATTGCTTACTAGAGGCCCCGTGCATGAAATTCGTGCACTTGTGTGTGAGGGGAGTCCCTCAGCCCAGCCTGCGCCCTGTCACAGTTGGACATCCTTAGTGCTGCCGTGGAGGTGAGAGAGGCTCCTGCCACAGCCGCTATGCTTGCCAGCAGTGAGCCTGGCTTTTGGCTGAGTGGCGCTCCCCCTGTGGGAGTGCACAGACCACCAGAGGGCAGCTCCTGCATTGAGCATCTGCCCCCTGGTGGTCATTGCACATCATAACGATTGGTCGTTCCACCGTTTGGTTGATTTGCATGTTAGCCTTTGATTATATAGGATTATTTTACTTTCTTGATTCCACTCTCATATTTAAAAGTCTACACATTTTTTTTTGGTCAATCCTCACCCAGTGATATTTCTCCATTGACTTTTTTTTTAGAGTGGAAGGGAGGGGAAGAGACACAGAGAGAAACATCCATATGAGAGAGATATATAATTGGTTGTCTCCCACATGTGCCCTAACCTGGGCTGGGGATCCAGCCTTCAACCAAGGTATGAGGTATGTGCCCTTGACCAGAATAGAACCTGGGACCCTTCAGCCTACAGGCTGATGCCCTATTCACTGAACAAAATTGGTTAGAGCAAACGTCTATACACTTCCACATTTTCAAAAACATCTAGAAATCTAGAATTGTTCACGTGAAGTCCCTACTTTTTTTTTTTCTTCTGTAAAATAAAGCAAAATTAGCCCACCCAAATAAACAAATAACACTTTGCATATATATTAAGCCACCAGGTCAAGATCTTTTATTTAGAGATTTGCTGTGCAATATGGTAACCATTATCTACATGCAGCTATTGAACACTTGAAATGTGGCTGGTCCAAATTAAGAAATGCTATAAAGGTGCATATACTTAGCACAAAAAAGAACTTACTATCTCATACACATTTTTTATTGATATGTTAAATTTAATACCTACAAGTTATACAATCCTATACATTCCTCTCCTCTTTCCCTTTAACAACAACAACAAAAAGGAAACAAATAAAAGATAAAATGTACTTTGGTCAAATAAATTTTGGAGATACTAAATTAAATAATATCAGTCAGCCTTTCACAGACTACTGTACACAGTGATTCTCCCAGAGGGGGCGATCTAAAATTCTAACCCTCTTACACTTGCTTGACCATGCACAAAATTCTTTTTGCTTTACACAGATTCTCATAGCACAATCTTTTGATTATGAGATATATTTATTTTATAAATTATTTAGCAAATGAGGAAAAGGCAAAAACAAATAATTTATACTCCCATTACCCAGAGAGGACAAACTAATTAGTATATTGTAGGTAGCATGTGGGTGGGAACTGATGTCTGTCTGCCTTTTCCACGCTGTATTTTTAGTACCTAGCACTGGAACAGAACAGGCATTTGATATTTGTTCATTCATTAATTTTTACCTTTTATGGGTGCATTTTCTATGCATTCTCTGTGTATTAGTGTATAGAGCTTATGTTTTGTTTTTAATACCAGAATATACTATTCAGTATTCTTAGAAAACATGATCTATAGCAGATACAGAATAATCCATTGTATGGATATGTCATAATTTTGAAAAGTGCATCTTACAAATGTTCTATGCTCTTTTAAATTTGACTTAAAATTTAAAGTATTGCATTTAAAGTTTTTATTCTTTTAATTACATTCAATATTTTTGTATTACTTTCATGTGTACAGCATAGTGGTTATACAATCATATACTTTGCAAAGTTTTCCCCCAATATTTCCAGTACCCATCTGGCACCACACATAGTTATTATAATATTATTGACTACATTTCCTATGCTGTACTTTACATCCCATTGTATTTAATGCCAAGTGATTGAACAAAATACCCAAAACTCTTATTTTTCTGGCACTTATTTAAATTATGAGTTTCCAATACTTCGTTTCTGAGAGAGAATGGTAGTGTGGCAAATGTTGGACAGATGGGATTCAAAATTTTTTTCTAACACTTACTAGCTATGTGACTTTCTACAAGTTACAAACCTTCAGTAGTCATTTCCTCTTCTGTGTCAATGAGGGATTAGTAATACTTTCCCTATAGATTTGTTGTAATGATGAATAAGATTTAATAATTAGATTGTAATGGCAATTTGTCATACTAAATGCCATACTAAGCAAATTGTTCCTGGCACATAGCAAGATCTCACCAATGTTAGCTCACATTCATTCTTTGTCTTCTTTAGATAAAGTAGTATTTTCTAATGCAAGTACCACTCCTAATTGTAAACTAGGAGTTTTCTATTTTAGAAATTTAGAAGAGTAGGAAAGAACAGGATGAAAGAAAAGAGATGTATATTTCTTATTATTACCAACTCTGGCAGGGAAAGACCAGGCATCAGGTACTGAAAATTTACCTTACTAACCTCCAGACCAGCACCCATGATCTGAATGTAATTACAAAGTTTAATTTCATTGAAAGTTGATATTATGTCCTCTGGGACTTCATACAACTGAATAGTCTATCAAGACTCTTAATTGAAAATTACATAGTGAGTTTCTCAATGTTTTAGTATGAGTTTGTGATCTGCACACTTATGTTTATAAGCAATGTAACATTCAGATCCTGATGAGACCCTGGAAGTCACTTAATCCAAGATCTACATTTTAGAGATGAGGAAATGAAGACTCAAAGAGGTCAGGTCACTTGACCAAGGTAAGAGCTTGGATAAGCCTAATGCGGTGTCATTATTTCACACAGCATCTTGATATATTAGTGTCCAGTCTCCAACATTTTCTGTTGATATTTAAATATGAATGCTCAATTTTAATAAGTATAATTTAAATTTACATATAGATTTTTGTATGTTCTTCATATTTTATGTTTTTCTATAAGCATTTGCAAACCCAACCAAGATATTTTGTTGAAGATTTGGTAATTAAATAATCAGCCCTGCATATGGAAATGGGTGGCCTTGAGCCATCTGGTCTTGATTTTAAATTAATCTTAAAAGGGTGAAGATAAATAGGATTCCTATGAGCAGAGATTAGGAAAAGGTCATCATCTTCTGATGTTAAAAAAAAATAAATAAAAGATACTCTTTCAATTAGTTGTTGATGAACACTTTTAAGCATATTTTGCAAAGTATTTTTATATCTATAGTGTGTCCCCAAAAAAGTATATACACTTTAAGAGCTGATAGCTCAATTTTGAAAATGAAATGTATTTTTTTAAATTGATTTTAGAGAGGAAGGGAGAGGGAGAAAGAAATAGAAACATCCATGATGAGAGAGACTCATGGATCGGCTGCCTCCTGCACACACCCCACTAGGGACAGAGCCCACAACCCAGGCATGTGCCCCGACCAGAAATTGAACCCTGACCTCCTGGCTCCTAAGTCGACGCTCAACCACTGACCACGCCGGCCGGGCAGAAAATGAAATGTATTTTAATAAACACCACCTTTATAATTATTCAAAGTGTGTGTATACATTTTTTGGAGGACACCCTGTATATTATTTGTTGTTTATTATCCATAAGATAGGCATTATTTTTGACACTTAATCTTTGAACAAAACAAGTCTCCAGAAACAGTCCAGTTGTTGGGTTTCAGAAACACAGAAACACATCTTCTATGTCTATGAAACCCTTTTTTACCACTACATATACTTAAGAAGTGAAGCTTAGTCAAATTCATGTCCTTTGACTTCCAGTTTTTTTGACATTTTTAAGTGTGTCATTGTTTTAATACATTTTACTTTTCAAATAAACCTACTGATGTGATAGACCTTTAAAGAGGTAAATTAAATATAGACATGTGGCATATTATCACATTTGTATTATTGCTAGGGTAAGAACTAAGTTTGGTCTAATGCCCTCAAAAGTTCTGATCAAGCAACAGAAAATTCCTTCTATAGTAATACTTAAAAGTAAATATTTAAAAGTAAAGATTGGAGATCCACCTTTTAAACTTATCAATTAAAATGTAATGTCTTTGTAAATAACCTTTGAACTGTGAGGCAAAATTGTCACCTGTAGTCTGGGTTATATTTTAGCTCTATGGACTTATTTTCTGGAGGACATAATTTATTCTACTATATATCCAGATTCAAATAATAAACATGTGGCATAGGCTACTACCATACTAGCAATTATTTTAAAATAGACCACACTTCCATTTTTTAAAAAAATCATTTGCTTTGCCAACTTATGTTCAGTCAACATAAAATAAGTTGGACTATGTGACCTTCCAACGAACCATATGATTTAGTTACACATATTAGTTTCAAAAGGATTTACTTTTCCAAAGTCATTCTCTACGTGTAACATTATACAGGTAAGGGAATTTTAATGGACATTAAGCATTTGGAGAAATGCATTATACATAATATTTAAAATAAAATGCATTGATTTTCTAGGATATATTTTTCAACCATGTAGAGAGCAGTTTTATGTAGAAGAAAAGAATTTTTATCAACAGGGATGGCTGGAACACAAGTCAGTGGGTATGAGCCAAATCTCTCATCTAATTCTGTATATATTAAAATGTTCTACACATTAAAAATTAGTGGCCGGAAAGATTGAATTTTCAGAAAAAAAAGTGTATGAATTAAAAAATCTCTAGTTCAGTAACAAAAATATTTTATTTTTAGAAAAATATTTTCAGAAAAAAATAGTAATTTTATTAAAAATAAGATAGTTTTAGAAAAAAATACACACACATATCTCAAGGATTAAAGTTGAGTGAAATAAAACATTATGTAAGAAGGTCTTATTGTCACTTCGGGGAAACATCATTTACTTGCCAGTTTTTTGTGGGTGACCTCAACTCAAAATGTACCCTAATAATTAAGACCTCAGTAAACAAATATCATTCATTTGGTCTAAGACATGGATAAATTAGGATATAAACCATGAATTCAAGCCCTCTCTCATCATAATTAATTACATAGAAAGTCCACACATATTCAGCCAAGGAACAAAGAGGACTCAAATGTCTGCATAGATTAAAGTATAAATTTTCCTCACAGGTACGGGCTACTTGCCATTTGAAAATAATTTTTTAAAGAGTCAATGAAAGGTAAGATTGGATTTGATCTGTCTTACCAAACAATACAATGATTTCAACTGCATGTGCTTTTGTCTATGGCTCAAGAAGTCAGGGAATGCCGGAACCGGTTTGGCTCAGTGGATAGAGCGTCGGCCTGCGGACTGAAGGGTCCCGGGTTCGATTCTGGTCAAGGGCATGTGCCTGGGTTGCGGGCACATCCCCGGTGGGAGATGTGCAGGAGGCAGCTGGTCGATGTTTCTCTCTCATCGATGTTTCTGGCTCTCTATCTCTCTCCCTTCCTCTCTGTAAAAAATCAATAAAATATATTAAAAAAAAAAAAAAAAAGAAGTCAGGGAATGGCAGTAAGAGGGACAACATTTCATTAAAGTAAATACTAAGAAATTATGATCTTTTTTGCAGCAAGAACTTGGTTTCTAGAATGTCTTCAAGGGCTTAGATCCACTATCTATAGAAAGGAGATAAAATTTTAGAGTGTGGTTTTCAATTATTTTGAGTATACCAAGAGTTTTTCTAAAAATACATTTAAAAAGTTAACAATATAACAGTACTCAGATTTTATAATTGAAAAAATCATAAAAAGCATGCCAAAAAGCTACTTTGAATTCAGTTATGCTTTTAAATAAATTTATGTTGTGGAATCATAATAGCATCTGTACAAATTGTTTAAGAATTATATATATACACTAGAGGCCCAGTGCACAAAAATTTGTGCACTCAGGCAGGTCCCTCAGCCTGGCCTGTGCCCTTTCACAGTCTGGGATCCCTCGGGGGATGACCACCTGCTGGCTTAGGCCTGCTCCCTGGGGGATCGGGCCTAAGCTGGCAGTCAGACATCCCTCTGACAGCCCGGGAGCCCTCGGGGGATGTCCACTTGCCAGTGGGGAGCAGGCCTAAGCTGCAGTTGGACATCCTTAGCACTGCTGAGGAGATGGGAGAGGCTCCCACCACCACCACTGTACTGGCAGCCGTCAGCCTGGCTTGTGGCTGAGCAGAGCTCCCCCTGTGGGAGTGCACTGACCACCAAGGGGCAGCTCCTGCATTGAGCATCTGCCCCCTGGTGGTCAGTGTGTGTCATAGTGACCAGTCATTCCCAGTCATTCTGCTGTTAGGGTCAATTTGCATATTACTCTTTTATTATATAGGAGTGCCTGGCCAGCCTGGGTGAGGGGCTGATGGCTGTTTGCAGGCTGGCCACAGCCCCTTCATG
Organism: Myotis yumanensis; assembly: GCF_028538775.1. Taxonomy (NCBI): domain Eukaryota; kingdom Metazoa; phylum Chordata; class Mammalia; order Chiroptera; family Vespertilionidae; genus Myotis; species Myotis yumanensis. The sequence goes on along the minus strand of NW_027223759.1, from coordinate 23,817,146 downwards.
GTAAGGGTCCCACTTGGGTGCCTGGCCAGTCTGGGTGAGGGGCTGAGGGCCGTTTTTAGGCTGGCTAAGCCCCCCAGCGGGGACCCTCACCCCATGAGGGTGTGGCCAGCCTGAGTGAGGGGCTGATGGCTGTTTGCAGGCTGGCCACAACCCCCAGCCACCCAAGCTCCCAGTGGAGGCTGGCTGGAAGCAGGTATCTAGGATTTATTTATCTTCTATAATTGAAACTTTGTTGCCTTGAGCGGAGGCCTCAGCCGGCTCAGGGCTGGCGGGAAGCTTGGCTTCCTCCATCACCCAGGCAACCAAGCCTCCTGCTTGCTCCAGCTCCATGGCTGCAGACAGCCATCTTGGTTGGGTTAATTTGCATATAGTTGCTCTGATTGGCTGGTGGGCGTGGCTTAGTGCATAGAGAAGAAGGTACAGTCAATTAGCATCTTTGTCTTTTATCAGTGTAGATATATATCTATGTATGACATAATTTTATATATATGATACATACATATATGGTACATAATATATATCTATAATATATATAGCTATCTATATAACTATATATTTATATGACATATAACATATTCAAATAGTGCATAATCAGGTATTTATGTGAAATATTGTTTATTCAGCAATTCTACATGTGATCTTAAGAAATACACAAATGACTATGTCTTAGATAACCTTGAGTCCATCCAAGGTGAGAACCATTGTTTTTGAAGATGCCTTTGTACTGTAACTTAATATCTTGGCTTTCTAATTCATGTACAGCCTTGTCCTAGGTGCAAATAATGCTTTCTAACTTGTTAATTTCATAGCCATTTCATGGAAATTATTTTGTTATTGGTTTTAGGAAGTATTGATGTCTTTCATTAAAGGATTCCATTCTCACAGAAGAGACAGACTTTCCTTTATCCCAAATCTATTTTCACTGTGTTTTAAGATGTGCTCCATTTCTATTTCTTAGGAGTTATATTTTCTTTTTAGAAGTACATTGCAAAGTTCTGGTTTTCTCAAGATCTTTTTGAATTTTTACTTGTTTTTTAGCCTCTTTTGTTTAGCCAATGAGGTGTTTTTTTTTTTTATGACTCCAATTTTGTGTGACTATATGTGTACAAAAGCACCACATTTGTGCAGTAAATATAATTTCCACAAAAGTTATCTTTCTTGACCTCCTTCTCATAATTTTCTCTTTAGAGAACCTAATTTCTTAAGGCTATTGAAAAAGGCTTTCTTAAAATAATTTCTTCTATTTTTCTTACATTTTCTAAAAAAAGTCTTAGCTCTATCTATTTATAAGCATTTTTAAGTGGAGCCTCTTAACTAAAGTTTAAATACTGAATGTTGGTGTATTCTGATTTTCCCTGAAGAGGAGCCAATAGCTTTTTTCCACCTCAGCAAATAATGTAGACTTTTAAATAAATAGGTAATCAATGTATATAAGTAAATGTTGTTCTATGGCGACCTTTTAAAGTAAAAAGGATTCTCATATACCTGGAGAGACTTAATTATTACCTGCTTTAAAGGCAGAGGGCGTGATTAGTTAAAGTCACAGAATCTTAGAAATCGTCTCAGAATTCTAGAAATGGAAAGAACCTTAAATGTTAATTTAATGACAGTATTCCATTGACCCCTCTTGGAGTCACAGAAAACAGTTCTATTCTCTCTTTCCCATGATAGTCTTATAAGAATTTAAACCCCATAAACATCTCTCTTCTCTAGCCTCAACATCCAGTCTTATATGACATGGTTGCTCCCTTAGATCATTAATTACCGTGGACTGAATGAAGCACATTTTTCAGGAGTGGCTGAAGAGTAGCAGCATAGATAAGAACCATCACCCCCCTTATCTAAAAACTAGACCACTATTAATGCAACCCAAGAGAGCATTAAGTTCTATGGCAGACGTATCACATCATCCACTAATTATGATCGTGTTAGCCTCCCCTCCTTTCACTCTGTACTTGTATAATTCTTCCCCTTGCAAAATTTTTGTTTTATAAAGCCTTTGGATTTTTCTCGTACTAAGAAAAGAGATATATACTTTATTGCCATATGGGAGTTCTTCTAAGAATGTGGAAGGTAATTTTCTTGACCACAAGAGGAAGGAAGGATTTCAATTCAATTCCTTTGAACTTGAAACCCAGATGATAGGATAAGAATGAGAATTACAGACACTTTGTCTGATCATCCCTTCAGCCGACTACCTATTTGAATCAATATGTCTTAGATTCTGTCTAAATTAGAATTCTGGAAGTGATAATGCATTCAGACTTGAGTTTAGATTTTATTTCATCCATCTATGAAAAACGATGGTTGTATATTATCCTGAGAATCTAAGTGGTTCTCCGGTCAGTCCTGATGATTTAGCACATTCACCCTGCAAAACTCAAATAAATAAAATCCCTGTGCCTGAATGATTTGATTTGACATCATATGTAAGCAAAATGTCTTCATAATTAATTGTGCCCTTCACAAGCCTCTCCATTTCAGCAGCATATAGGCACAAACATAGATACTTATTTGTGCAAAACTTTCTAGTGTAAATGTGTACATGAATGTATAAATAAATTTTTATAATAGGAAAACTGTGTGTTAGCTTTTTCTCCCAATTGTGTATTCAATATTTTTGGGCCACTTATAATTGAATATCTTCTATATTCATGAAAATTCTGTGAAATGGAAACTAAACCTTTGGTGGTGAGCACGCTGTAGTGTATACTGATGTTAAATTATAATGCTGTACACCTGAAATTTATATAACGTTGTAAACCACTGGTACCTCAAGAAAACATTCAACAAAATCATGAAAAAAAGGAAAATTCTGTAAAGCATTTTTGAAAAAGCATTTACTTTCAAGTGCATTGAAATGTATCTCACTATTGTTATATTTGTGTCGTCTATAGCACTATGTTTTTATTGCCTGGGATGACTTAATAGTCAATAAAAATAAATGAAAGAAACACAATATCTAATTATTCCACTGTTAAGGAATGTTTGGATCAAGCAAGTATAAATGATTCCCATCAGGAGAAAACATACTTAATGTAAAGGCTAATGCCTAAATTTAGAGAGAGAGACAAATTTATTAACACTTGTAAAAAACCCATTAAAGTCCTTCAATTTATGGCAGTGAAGCAAGTTTACATGCTGGAATCACTTGAGATTTTATGTTTAAAGCAGGTCAGTTGATGCTTTATGAATTATCTGAGGTCTAAGAGATAGATACTTACAACATAGTATTACATTTTATAGAGGACCTGATTTTCATATTCATCTGAGATCTTATTCTACTTATTGCTTTTGACAAGAGTGATTCCAGGGAAATACTTCTCTATAGTGTTACAGGAAGGAATAATATGACAAGAAACTATAAAGAAAGTCACTTGTCTTTCCTGGCAGTAATGTCAAGAAATTGACATTTATGAGATCAAATAATCCAAACAATAATAAGGACTTTAATATAAAATAAAAAGAAAAGCAGAAGGCCTGGGTATAAAAGGTGATTTTGGAATAGAGTTAGCATTTTCTATTTTCTTTGTGTTCAGCAGCAAATTAAAAGAACATATGATGACCCATGACTTGTCATCCTTGCATTAGGAATATTTTAATCAACAGGCAAGACATTTAGTTAAATGCCCTGGATAGATAAAGTCAAACTGAAAGTCTATGCAGAAAACTGATAATGCACTTTTGATTAAAAAATATACCTGTCCTTTTAGAATACCTAAAGATATTTAAATATTTGGATGAAAATTCATATTTTTTGAGTTCTTCCAAAGACTGATTTTTCAAATTCCTGTAGTTGGCAAATTAAGCAGTTGGATTGACTCCATTGGTGTCTAATCATAATGCAGACTGAGGTAGAAAAGTCAATAAGGCTGATTCTTTCTTTCTTTAAAATGTTGATATTTCTGTTATTACAGATTTAAAAATATATATATTCTTATTGATTTTAGAGGGAGAGAGAGAGAAAGAGAGAGAGAGAGAGAGAGAGAGAGAGAGAGAGAGAGAAAGAGAGAGAAACATCAATGATGAGAGAGAATCATTGATTGGCTATCTCCCACATGCCCCCTCCTCTTGGGATTGAGCCCGCAACCCAGGCATGTGCCCTGACTGGGAATCCAACCATGACCTCCTGGTTACTAAATTGATGCTCAACCACTTAGCCATACTGGCTGAGCTATTATTATAGATTTTTTGCATTAATTTTAATTTTTTAAAGCTATCACATTAAAGTGCTGTTTATGTTTATTACTGAGATTTTGGTTCCCCTTAAATTTTGTGCCTGAGGTGAGTGCTTTGCTTGCCTCACCCTAACATGTGTGTGTACCCACATTTTGGAAGTTGTTATTTATGTCTAAGTTTACCCTTTTATTTATAGTTGAGAACAATTCCCTCACTGTAGCTAGAGGAAGGGGTAATCCAGCATGGTGTCACTGAGGAGCAAGCTCTTGGCGGAGGACTTGGTATGCTAAGTTAAGTTGGTATGAATGCATGTGTGTGCACACGTGGGAGTAGAGCTGAGCAAACAAATGCTATAAGAATATTGTGCATGTGCACGTCGGGATCTGGGAGTAAGAGTAACCCTCATTCTGTGAGATGAGATTCCTTGTTTTTATTTCTTTTTTTAAAAATATGTTTTTATTGATTTTTTTCTAGAGAGAGGAAGGAAAAGCGAGAGATAGAAACATCAATGAGAGAGGAACATCATCAATTGGTTGCCTCCTGCATGCGGGGCCCCCTACTGGGGATCAAGCCTGCAACCTGAGCGTGTGTCCTGACTAGGAATCAAACTGGTAACCTCTTGGTTCCTAAGCTGACGCTTAACCACTGAACCACAACCTTCCAGGCAAGACTTCTTGTTTTTAGATACTTAACAGCAATATAAGTTTAGAAAGTAAAAAACAAATGGATGTGATCTCCTCACTCTCTTTTGTCTCCTAGTGCCAGAGATGTAAGAGATAGAAGTTCACTGAATTCAGCAATTAAAAAAAAAATGGGGGGAAGAATGAGAGGAAAAAGTCTTTGACTATTACCAAAGAATAAAAATCTGTGGCCAAAACTCTAAATAATTATTTTACTGCATGTACCTAACCTTTTTCTGTCTTTTTTAAGGGAGAATTTGTTCTTCAATATTCCATAGTCATCTCCATTAAACCTTATTTTAGTTGTAGCTGATTTTTGGCAATTTACTCCATTACTTTGGATTTCATTCCTCCTACCCCAGGAATCTTTCCTTCCCCCTTTACCCTTTAGAGTTTAATAAGAACCTTCTCTCCGTTGAATGCTTCAGGTCACTGATAGAAATGTTAAATGACCACAGGCTTAGAGCTGACCCTGGAGGAATCGTGGCACCATTTGTTGTGTGTCCCTAGGTTGACATTGATCCATCGATAACCTCTCTCTGGGTTCGACTTTCCAGCTGGTTTTCTACTCACCTCATAACTGAGTAGTTCAGACCTTGTTTTTCCACTTAATTGATGTGTGTGTTGCGTGGGGCAGAATCAAAGTCTCTGCTAAAACTTAAGATTGATTATATCTCTGGCTTCCTTTGGTCAACCAGAACTCCCAAAAGGATATCAGACTAGTCAGACTAGACATATTCTTGTCAGTGCCACTCTGGTTTTCTTATCAAAGTGTTTACTATTTCATGTTCTGATGATTTTACCAATATTTTTTTTCTAAAGTGTCAAATCCTGCTGAAATTACAATAAAGATCTTAATTATAACCTAAGTTTACAATCCAGAGTAGCTTTTAACTTTTCTTTTAAGAAAGAAAGAAACCATTAGTAATTCTTTTAGTGTATTAAGGCAAAAATCCATACAGTTTAGGGATAAAGATTTCTGGGAACAAAACAAAGAAATCAGGGCTTTCAAAGAGCTTTCTGGAATATGTCTATGCCACTTCTCTCTTTGTTTCCTTCTACTCTTTTCCTGGACTTGGTATATACATTTGGACAGTCATTCATGTAAGAAATCACCCCATTTTGAGAGCTATAACTTCATCATGTTCATTAATGTCTCCGCTTTAGGGTAAAAAGAGAGGGGAACATCAATGTCTACCTGCAGGTATAATAAAAATAGATGTATCACACAGAGATGGATCATTTGTCTAGTTTATAGGGAATTCCTTTGCATGCCCAGGGAATTTAAACATTCACTTGAAAGGAGCAGCCATGGCATTGAGGCTTCTGCTGTTCTTCATTCACCACAAAGCAGTAATTCAATTAATTTATTACTTTGAAAGACTTTGATGCAACAGTGGTGTACATGACCTACTCATGTTGGGAACAGATGAAAATGCTGTGCTGGCAGAAGGCTTCCATCTACTTGATGAGATCTGATACTGTTTAGGATAGTCTAAGGCATAAGAATATGTTGAAAATTCAAACTAAAAAAAAAGGGAACATTTAAAAAATTGGGATAGATAAGATGCATAACAATTACTGTATATTTGTCAAGATAACTGATGGTGAAATAATGAAGCTTCCTTTCTCTTTGGAATGGAAAAGTTTACTTTTTCCAATTTTCGGGGTAAAACTATAGGCTACCCTTCTAGATGCTTATACTTATGTGCTTTTGGATAAAAGGTGTCACAAAAACATAACTGAAAATGCAGAATGCAAGATAGATGCAGACTTTCCATGAATATTTTAGATGTGGGGAAAGTCTGCAGACTAATGAATTCTTCATACTTGCTGTATGCTGGGGGTTCTGCTAGAGGTGACAACTAAAGAGGAAGGAGCCTCCAATCTAATTCTGGGATTGAACAGATACCCAGGATAAGGTCCTCTATCATAAATTCCACTGCTGGCCAGAAGTTAAACATGGAATATAACACTGGCTCACTTCAATACATTTAGCCCCACTCTTCCTTTCGTCCTCACCCTCCCTTCCACATGTTGTTAGTGAGCAGGTCTATTTTCTTTATTGGATTATAAATTCCTTGAAGGCATTGTGTTGTGATGTGAACTCAATTAAGTTTTACAACTAAACAAGAAAAGAAAACACACTGAAGAAAAACCTGCATGAAGTTCAAAGGCAACTGTGAAGCAGTTCAAGCAAAATATACTAGTAAGGTACAGGGGTGGCTTGTATGGGTGGGCAGTCTGTGTGCTGCACCACAGTTCTAGGCCAGCTGAGGCCAGCTAGGGTTGTGCTCACCAAGCCTTATGCCTGTGGTACTGAACCTGGCTGGTTTATAGGCTTCTGCCCACCCTACCAGGTTTAGATGTTAGTTAGATTTACCCTTAGATATGAACTTTAATACTGGATTGGCAAAGAGACAAAAATGATCTGCAATTTGTTTTACAATCTCTAATTCAGGAATTTCAAGGCAGACAGTGTAGGACATAAAAACATCAAAGGACCATGAAAAAGAAGAGAATGTAAGTAGGTCTAAGAAAGTATCATTTCTTTAAACCATACTTACTAAAGGCTCCAGTAATTCTGTAGGGAAGAGAAATGAGAAGTAGATATGTGAAGTAGGTATCTGCTTTTCATTTGTAATTTATTTAATAGATACCAATGACTAGGCTTCTGGTAACTATTTAGTAAACTGATTACAATTCTGGTTCTTAGTGTGGTTCTCATTCTCAATGATGCCTATTATTGTCTTTATGACCTGAGATGGAAAACACCTACAACAATTGTTCTAGAGTATACTTGAGCCCCAAGGACTCTGCAGGGTAATTACAATCATGATTCAGGTGGCAGGTAGGGTAAGCCAGGTAAGCCAAATCAAACACAATGCCTTACATGGCTTGTCCGGAGCAGCGTGTCTTCTGTTAGGTAAGTGGATACTCTGCTAGTTACTCTTCACACAGTCATGGGTGGGAACATGCCTTTGATGCTGTGCCGGGCACTGGTTCAAGTACTCAGGGAGTGCTTCATGGAGGCAGTGAATTTTTAACAGAAGGAGCATTAGAAGAACAGAAAGCCACCTCAGGAAGAAAGAAAAAGTCATCCTAAGTGGTTTGTGCTGGAGGCCTACAGAACAAATTTGGTTATTGTGTGTGTTTGATTTGGCCCGAAGAAAGTTTATATAACTAGGGAACTACTATAGTTGATCAAAACATTACTAGCTTAGCACCTAATATCTTACCAGCAGCTTTATTCATTTATGTGTCCTGCCTGGCCCTGCAGAGCTGTTGAGTTTTTGAATCCCACAAGCATCTCCCTTTGGAAGTTTAAATAGAAAAAGACCAATTACATTGAAAGAGAATGGACAGGAACAATCTTGAAGTATATATTGTAGTGTTTCATCATGATGTACTAAGCATTTGGGAACCTAGGTTTTTTCAGAATGTTTTCGCTTAGTTAAACTTACTGGGTACTATATCATAAAATTTACCCAAAATTATTTCTGGGATGCAAAATTTGTGTTCTATAAGCTTAGTATTTAGTAAATATAACCTGAAGAAATACATCCTGTGTGACCTTGAACCCATAATTGTTTGAAACTGTTCCACAAGATCAATCTTTATTTGGGAGGAGGTTAAGGAATGTGTGAAAGAAACCTAAGGGCTGGAGAGTTCGGGGGTGGGGGGAATGGGAGTTTACAATCAGAAAAACCTGTTATGCAACTCAGGTATGTAGTATCCTGGTGATTCCAATCTTGCTCTTATTAGTACTTGATAGTTGAATGCTACTATCATGGCAGATATTGTTCCTGAAAGAGGATTTAGAGCATGCAGCAGAACTCCCTGTAGCAGAGGAAGAAAGAGTGCTCTGAAGGTACAGTCCACCCAGGCCCCTACCACTAGTGAGACTTCTTAAAGCTTGTTACTGAAAATAGGGGAATTTTACATATTGTTCCATGGTATTTTTATGCTTGCTCTTATATGGAATTTATTGTAAATCTGTTGCTATTGAGAAAAACTGATGTTGGGACTGTTCACCCCAGCACCTTACCTGCTCTCTGTGTGGATGGGGGTGAGGAAGGTGTAGGAGTGCCCCAATTTGAGAAAATGAGGAATTGGGGAGACCAAAATGAGAGATGGAAGCTTCTGTACTGGTAGGACTCAATTCTAATGAGGGGAGACCAACGAGCATGCCCAGAGGAAGGCTCTGTTTTCATGGCTGCTCTGTCATTGGCTTCCCTCCCAGCCACAAACCCTCACGGAGACACAGGATGCAGTCACTGGGACATTTGACACCTGTTCAGAAGAAAGGGCTTCAACAATTACTAAGTAGATGAGCACAACTTCCGATGTTTTTTAGTTACCAACACGTTGTCCTTAAAATGTTTGCTCGGTATGGGATGGACATACAACAGCCCCATAAGCATTCAGATTCCCCTTTAGCTGACTTTTTTTCAAAAAGCTGTTTTCACTTTCTGCCTAAACCTTTCCGCAGAGTGCTATGGTTAACTACGCACACATGACAGACGATGTGCTCAGACAGACACGAGGAAGAATTAAAGTGAAATGCATGCACTGTTTAAAATAAAATCCTTTATGTCATGAATAAGAAAAACAAAACAGATGGGATTGTGTCTTTGGCCATGCCTCAGAAGACTTTCAAACTCTTCTAAACCACTTAACTTAATAAAGAAATAAAAACCCCCACACATTTAATATTCCAAAAGCAATAAAAGAAAAAAAAATAAACCTAATTCTATAATCACGTTGGAATTTGGTATCAATAGTTCTAATGTCAGGAACTCACTGATGAAATGACATTACAGTTTTTGGGGAATACGTTGAGGGTAGATGATTGAGGGAAAATGACTATTGATTCAAATGTCACGGAGCTGACAAAGTGGCTTTGCGTTGACATAGCCCATGCTAAAAGAAAGATCTGGTAAGTGAAACTGTGGTCAAAACTGGGGAAACCTCATATCAAATGGGTTGAAGCATGCCTGCTGTTTCTTTGACACGAGTGTTCAGTTCCTCAAAAAACATTCCAAGCAAACAACTCTTCACACAGCTATTTCTCTTTCCTCGAATGAAAGAGGGGTGCATGTGGTGTAATCACTTGGTTAGCCCAGAGCCACAAGAAAAGTCAACAGTCTTGAGGCTGCTTTCTCAATGGAATGCTTCAATCTGACATCAACAGGAAAGCCCAATCAGTCTTAGATTGGAAGTGCTGGAAACGGTCCCCCCAACTGATTGGTAGGGGGAGGAGGGAAGAAAGGAAAGGATTTACTCACGACCAGGGGAGCCGAATAAACAAGTGCCTCGCAGTTTCCTGCGGGAAAGTGGAAAGATTAGTCTGGTTTATATTGAGATGAGGATGGAGCTTAACGCAGGTTGTAGTTGATTAAACAAGAGTGAATCATTGCGCTGCCCCATCTAGATAATCTTTTTAGCCTGTATCTTTCCTAATAACAGAGAAACCCCGAGCTTTCAGGGAGCCCCTGACCGATTCCCTCAGTGAGGTGGTGGAGCTCGAAGACAGGCCATCATTTCTGTCACCTCACCGCCACAGTATTTCCACTCACTCCTCACTTTTAAGAAAATAATATGTAAGGTAATAGAGCAAATCCTTAAATCATGCGTTCGGAAGCTCAGGATCGTTTTCAGGGTCTTGGGAGAAAAGTCTCCTCGCTGGACGTCCTCCGGGACCTTTGTTCCTGGAAGCGGGCACTTGGCCAGCGGCTGCAGTGAAGCTTATAAAAAGAGACAAGATAAATGGACTTTTAGTGCAGCATTGTGCCAGACTTTTAATTTTCAGGAAATTATTTTTTTTTGAACCTCACCGAGAGTCAAGTCAATTTGTGAATTAGCTGAAAGGATGGCTGGATATGTGGGTGGGGGTGCGGGTGGGGGTGAGGCATTCTGACATTTGAAGTCAGAAAAGCCTGCCACCCAAACAGATTTCTTTGGCAATCAAGATAACTTAACAACCATAAACACATTGTCAGAGGGAAAAATTACATTTTGCTCTAACACAGATCATGTACAGATGACTGGTTTTTCTTTCAAGTCCCAGCACAGAAAGACTGTTTATATATCTCAACTTCTGACCCAGGCAGGCAGGACAATCTTAGAGGTCTGCATAGAAATGGATGAAGAGCTTTGGGGTATTTCTCTGCTAAGGATGTAGCATAACCATCATGAGATGCGTACACATCACAGATTGCTGAGCGTCAGAATGAAGTTGCTGCCACAGCTAATTTGTGACACTACTTTTTATTATAATCCACAAAAAAGGGCAGCACAGTGCAGTTTTAAAAATGCATTTCCTTTTGCTTGGTTTATTTGAAATATGACAAGGTTTGTTTCTCTGTTTCTGAGGGTGCTTGTATATCACCCTAAGGGTGTTCTAAACTGACATCCAAAAATTTTATTGGTAGGAGCTCATCAAATTTTCAGTTAATGAATCCTTCAGATGGTGAACATAAGATATATTTTGTAAAAGACAATTGGAAATTGTTAAGAAACCCAAAGTATTATTAGTTATTTACCATTATTACTGTGAATGTTCTCAAAAACAAACAAACTAAAAAGCACAGGAGAGTTGTTTTGTTTTGTTTTTTTAATTCACTTGAGACCATAGCTCAAATATGGCAAGATTATTTGATGTAGTTGTTTTTATTTAGAGGGGAAGAGAGAGGAGAGGTGCCCCATTCCCTAGAAATTTAGAATTATTTATTGTAACATGCATATATTGCATACATATTTGTTGAGCACCTTTGATGTAATGGAAAATGCATTGGATATTTCTGAGAAAGCTACAAATAGTTCCTGCCGCCAAAAGTTTGTAAACAGCTGCTTGTACAGAAAAGACCCACTTATGCTCACAGACCCATAGACACACATGGTAACCATTAAATAATAATACAAGACAGTAGTGCAAATAGCAAAAGAGAAAAAGCAAGTGGCAGCGCATTATAAATATCTATTTTCATCACGAATTTGGAAAAATCACAGAAAGGTGGTGTGTATTTGTGTGTGTCTTCTTGGCATGTCTTTATGTAGCTTAAAGATGTATTCCGCAAGGCCCTGTGAAAGGGGACAAAGGTTTATTGAACTCATGTTGTGTGCCAGGCACATGGCATGCATTCCCTCATATAACTGTCAGAACAATAACTGAAGTAGGTGTTATTATGAATTCCACCGCAGAGACCTGGAAATTGAGCCTCAGATATGAAGCAAGTTATCCAAGTTGCATCAACCAGAAAATGGCAACAATGAATTTTTGATTCCATATTTTTATTTTTTTAATTGAAATATGACTGACATATAATGTTATCTTAGTTTCAAGTATATAATATAACTAGAGGCCTGGTGCATGAAAATTCATGCACTTGGGGAGGTCCCTCAGCCCAGCCTATGCCCTCTCATAATCTAGGAGCCCTCAGGGGATGTCCGACTGATGGCTTAGGCCCACTCCCCACAGACATCCCTGTGGGAGTGCATTGCCCACCAGGGAGCAGCTCCGGCCCCACCCCCTATTGTCCCGCCCTGCCACCACCACCGGTGGCCTCCCTCTGTGGGAGGCAACCTGCGGGCTGATCAGCCTGTGAGTGGCTGGCCCAGCCCCCCATTGCCCCTCTGCCACTGCTGGTCGCCGCTGCCCCCAAACGCCATCCCTGCCCTCTGCCGGGTGGCACCCGCCTTGGCTGGCTTGGTGCTGCCTGCTCGCCAACCAGTGGTTCCTCCATTTGGTCAATTTGCATATTAGATTTTTTATTATATAGGATGCTTTTATATATGTGTATATTGTGAAATGATGACCACAATACGTCTAGTTAACATCCATCACCATACATAGTTACAATTTTTTTTTTCTTAGGATGGAGACTTTAAAGATCCATGCTCTTAACAACATTCAAATCTACAATATAATATTAGTAACTACATTTACCATTCTGTACATTCCATCCTCAAGACACATTTATTTTATAACTGGAAGTTTGTCCCTTTTGACCACTTTCAACCTATTTGCCCAATCCCCACCCCTGAATCCATATTTTTATGATTGAAAATATTATCTTTCCCCCTAAAATAGCTTTTTTTTTAAATGAGATTTTTGCAGACATAAATTAGAACCTCTGGTGGAGAGAGGGTGGCAGGTTGAGGAACAGGGGATGGAGGGATGCAGATCACTAAGTCCTTAACTTCCTGACCCTGAATTGCACTTGACTGAGAACCACTGTTCTGCACTCTGCACCAACTGCCCCTGTGACATAGATATTTTGTGCTTCAAATAAACACAGTTGTCTAAGACGAAAGAAATAGAAAAATGTTCAAATGCATTGCTCCTTGAGCTGAGGTCACTTGACTGAATTCTCTTCTTTCATTGCAATTTTTTAGGAGTCTACAAATCATTGAGCAAGTAAAAATTCTATTTCTTCCTGAGGAAAAAAAGAGAGGGGAGTCCTCATGGGTAACTGGCACCTGAGGGATGTGGCCTTTCCAAAAGAGAAGTTTCCAGGTGGTTAACTGAAACCTAATGTAGATCTCATAGCCATTCTGGAGCCTTCATTCTCACATTTATTTTTATCCAGGACTATAATGCTCAAAATAAATTTAGTCAGAATTTAGAATGAAAGAAGTTTCTTTATTAGATTTTAAGATGAAAGGAAAATTAATCGTAGCAAAAAGATTTTCATCTATTTTATAGTATTCTATTGGGATCTAACAGATAATTGGAAAGTAATTCATAGATTCAAAGGATCCTAAGATTGAATGGAAATGTGATTATTTCTACTTGGGGAAAGGTATTCGTAAAATATTTGTGCTCATTATCCTTCCTCTGAGTAGAATAGTACTTAAATCAAGCTCTGTCTGTTCTGTGCAATAGGTTTCTGAAACTGAGATATAGGATTTTACTTTACCTTACTCTATTAAAATGTAAATTTGATAAATTAATTTAGTAATAACAGTAGGTGCTATTTATAAAGCAGTAGCCAAAAGATTAGGCACTAGATGAATCACTTTATTGCCTTATTTTATAGAGAATTTCATTATTTTATGTTGTCATCCAATATTGATTCCCTTACCTACCTATTTCATGCAAAAGAATATTTCATTTTATACTACTATATATAATACATAGTTCCTAACATATATTTTATAATACATATTTTGCATAGTTTATACATCCTATATAATAAAAGTGTAATATGCTAAGTGTCCGACCGATTGGGCGACCATTTGGTCTATCGCTCGACCAGTCACTACGACGTGCACTGACCACCAGGGGGCAGATGCTCTGACTGGTAGGTTAGCTTGCTGCTGGGGTCCGGCTGATTGGGGACTGAGCCAGAGGGCCGGACATGCCCTGGAGCCCTCCCGTGATCCCTCCCTGGCTGGCCAGCCCCGATCAGCCCTGATTGCTGGCCAGGTCGAGGGACCCCACCCGTGCATGAATTCGTGCACCAGGCCTCTAGTAATATATAAGTATAAATATAATATAAAATAAATTAATAATATAATATAATATAATATATACATATAAACATTTGCATGTACTCTTATTTTATTATTAATATTAATAATAGCAATAACAATTTTGGTCAAGTTTAATCTCCATGAAAGTTTTGCCAGGTAGGTGCTGTGCACATATTACAGATGATGAAACTGAGACTTAGGGAAATCAAAAGATAAAACTCAATGATCCTGTAGCCTTAGCTTGCATCATCTGGAGGGCTTGTTAAAACAGTGCTGGCTTCCACATCTACAATTTATGTTTTAGTATTATTTTGGAGTCACTTCAAAAAAACTACTGCTCTCTGAACCTAGTAAGACACTTTATTTCCATCTAGGGGTGTGTGTGTGTGTGTGTGTGTGTTTGTTACTTGATAACCTAAATCGCAGATGTGAGCAAATAAATATTTGTTCCCCTTTTTTGTTTGTTTGAACTTTTTAGATAGAGTTCTAATAGTCTCTTGGCCTATATTCTAGGAAGTAAAGCAGAATGAATTGCAAGCACTTCAACATGAAAATAAGCAAGCCTGTCTGCTAGTGAGAATACTATTTGGGAGACCTGGGTTCTAGTCCTGGTTGTGCCACTGATTAAGGTTCTCTGGGGACAGTATCTCTTGCTGTCACAGCGTCTTGAATCATTTCTCACTCACCCTATGCCTCACAACGTGATTTCCATGAGTGATGACATTGTACTAAAGAGGCTTCTGGGGAATGGCCAGGAAAAGGTAGTGTTCACTGTCCACTAGGTGTTGGAAAGGCTGAAAGGAGACGTGGTGGGGCAGAAGCTGCAGAATCAGAGCCATAAACAACTTACAGAGGATGGAGTTATTTCACCATGTGGTAGCCCAGTCAACCTTAGCATCTGGCTGTCGTGGAAAACCTGGGATAAAAAAACAAAACCAGACAAATGCTTTGGAAACAAAGAATACATCTCACATTTTTTACTAGTAATCTCGTTTTTGGTGGACGCTTCTTGTTGCTCAAGTGTCAGAAGCAAACAGGACCAGATTAGGAAGAAAGAGAAGCCAAGAAAAAAACCTTTCAAAATAAAGGGCCTTTCAAAGACTTTCAAGGGCTTTGGATGTAAGATTCAAAGAATTTTCATATAGTGATTTGTCACATTTCATGCATTTTTTTTAAAATCAGTATTTTTTTTCAGAGCCCTGCACGTGGCATGCTGGAACATGTTAAACAGCTAGATCTCCAGGAAGTTGGGGGCCCTGACTTGTGGTATTTGCTGCTTTGGGTGGTGTAAATACCACCTCCCTACCAATGACTAATTTCAAACTAACAACCTGATGTCAACTGAGTCAAAAAAATTCCTGAAATTTTACCAATTGGCTCTGGTATGAGCTGACTCCAGCCTACACCAAAATTACAGAGTGGAAACTCTAATTATCTCTGCTCTGTGTATGCATGTAAGGGGTAGTAGCTATGTGGTCCTCCCTGAGGGTGCAGAGGTGATTGGGATTGTAGAGCTCCAGGAAGACAGGTTATGGATTCCTTTGGTGTTCTGTTCCTAAGCAGGACTATTCTGATGCTACTGAACTTCATGCTTTAGAACAGAACCCTGACTTCGGAGGTCGCAGGGCACTGCTGCGGGATCCTTCTAATACATTAATCCACGCAGGCAAAATTAGTGTGGAATGCAGCTGGCTCTGATGTTTCAGGTGCTGGGACTCTGGACACAAAAGTAGCCATTGTTAGAAGAGATGACACAACCTTTGCAAAGAGGAGAAGCATTTGCCCTGGAGCGAGAAATAATAATAAGGAGATAAGGAGGTGGAGGCACACTGACATGTCCTAGACCAGACACAAGTTTAAACAGAGCAGGTAGAGAATCCACCAGTACCAGATAATGAAACAGCCCTCAAAGGACAAAGGAAAAGAAGGAAAGGGGCGGGGTGATGACTTCAAAGTGATAGCTGCAGGAAGAGGAATGAGGAAGAAAGAAAAGGAACAAAGAGAGGAAGGAGAGAAGTAGCCACAGGAAACTGGCAGAAGAGCCCTTCACCTGTCAAACATGTGGGTGGATTGCTTCAGGGAGGCACAGGTGGGATTGTGCTAAGGGACTGGTTTCACAAAGGGGTAGGATGAGGAATGTTTTCAAGGGAAATCCATTGTGACACACTGGGAACTTCTTACGAGCAGGTATGAGTATATACTGTATATTTATATATATAAGTATTATATATTAATAATTTCACCCAGGCAAGAGCTGAACCTCAAATTGTATTTATAGACAAAAGAGCAACAGGTATCATAAAAAATGGAGATACAAAAATTTCAATGTCTGGGATGGAAGTTAACGAAGTGCAAAGTTGATTTTTTTTTTTTTAAGGGACAAAAGTAGAAATCTCTGCTACTCTTCAGATCTTTCTGTTTATGATTTGGCCCAAACTTCTAAACCAAAGGGCAGTGGATATTCCTAAAGGAAAAAAAAAATCTAAGTAAGATGTATCTTTGGTTCCACACTGCAATAAGACATACAGAGACAAAGCAAGATTCCTGGGTAATTTTGGAAACATGAAAGAATAGATGACTTTTGCGGTGTGGGGGCTTGTGCAAGAAACAGACTGCTTTATAAACGAATGCTGCTTGCTCCTGAGGGCCAGGGATTCCCATAAGGTTCCTTTTGGACTTGAAGGGAGACAAACCACTAGTAATAAACTTCCTATTTATTTTATTATTATTATTATTATTTTATTATTTATTTTTTTAATATATTTTATTGATTTTTCACAGAGAGGAAGGGAGAGAGTTAGAGAGCTAGAAACATCGATGAGAGAGAAACATCGACCAGCTGCCTCCTGCACATCTCCCACCGGGGATGTGCCCGCAACCCAGGTACATGCCCTTGACCGGAATCGAACCTGGGACCTTTCAGTCCGCAGGCCGACGCTCTATCCACTGAGCCAAACCGGTTTCGGCAATTATTATTATTTTATTCTTTATATGTCTCCTTTTCCCCCCATCAACCCCTCCCCAGCCACTCCCAACCCCCCAGGACCTGCCTCCACTGCCCCAGTGTCCATGTCCATTGGTTATGCTTATATGCATGCATACAAGTCCTTTGGTTAATCTCTTACCGCGCCCCGCCTCCCACCCCCCAACCCCCGCCTTCCCTCTGAGGATTGACAGTCTGTTTGATGCTTCTCTGTCTCTGGATCTATTTTTGTTTATCACTTTATGTTGTTCATTATATTCCACAAATGAGTGAGATCATGTGATATTTATCTTTCTCCGACTGGCTTATTTCACTTAGCATAATGCTCTCCAGTTCCATCCATGCTGTTGCAAATAGTAAGTGTTCTTTCTTTTTTACAGCAGTGTAGTATTCCATTGTGTAGATGTACCACAGTTTTTAACCCACTCATCTGCTGATGGGCACTTAGGCTGTTTCCAAATCTTAGCTATTGTAAATTGTGCTGCTATGAACATTAGGTTGCATATATTCTTTCTGATGGGTGTTTCTAATTCCTTGGGATATATTTCTAGAAGTGGGACTTCTGGGTCAAATAGGAGTTCCATTTTTAATTTTTTGAGGAAACTCCATACTGTTTTCCACAGTGGCTTCACCAGTCTGCATTCCCAACAGCAGTGCACTAGGGTTCCTTTTTCTCCACATCCTTGCCAGCACTTGTCCTTTGTTGATTTGTTGATGATCGCCATTTTGACAGGTGTGAGATGGTACCTCATTGTCATTTTGACTTGGATCTCCCAGATTATTAGTGACTTTGAGCATGTTTTTATATGTCTCTTGGACTCGTCCTCTTTTGAGAAGTGTCTATTTAGGTCCTTTGCCCATTTTTTGGTTGGATTGTTTATCTTCCTTTTGTTAAGTTGTATGAGTTCCCTGTAAATTTTGGAGATTAAACCCTTATCAGAAGTAACATTGGCAAACATGTTCTCCCATGCAGTGGGCTTTCTTGTTTTGTTGATGGTTTCTTTTGCTGTGCAGAAGCCTTTTATTTTGATGTAGTCCCATTTGTTTATTTTCTCCTTAGTTTCCATTGCCCAAGGAGCTGTATCAGTGAAGATATTGCTTTGGCATATGTCTGAGATTTTGCTGCCTGTGGATTCCTCTAATATTTTTATGGTTTTCCGTCTTATGTTTAAGTCCTTTATCCATTTTGAGTTTATTTTTGGTATAAGTTGGTGGTCTGTTTTCATTTTTTGCATGTATCAGCACCATTTTTTGAAGGGACTGGCTTAACTCCATTGTATGCTCTTGCCTCCTTTGTCAAATATTAATTGAACATAATGGCTTGGGTTGATTTCTGAGCTCTCTGTTCTGTTCCATTGGTCTATGTCTGTTCTTGTGCCAGTATCAGGCAGCTTTGAGAACAGTGGATTTATAATATACCTTGATATCTGGTATTGTGAACCCTCCAATTTTGTACTTTTTCTCAGGATTACTGTGGCTATTCGAGGTATTTTTTCTTCTATATGAATTTTTGGAAAGTTTGTTGTATGTCTGTAAAATATGCTGTTGGTATTTAATGGGGATTGCATTGAATCTATAAATTGCTTTGGGTAGTATGGACATTTTAAGGATGATGATTCTACCAATCCATGAACATGGTATATTCTTCCATTAGTTTATGCCTTTCTCTGTCTTTTTTCAATGTCCTGTAGTTTTCTGCATACAGGCATTTTACCTCCTTTGTTAAGTTTATGCCTAGGTATCCAAATAGTCCCATTTACTGTTTTAAATGGGATTGTTTTTTTAGTTTCTCTTTCTGTGAGTTCATTATTGGTGTATAAAAAAGCCATCGATTTCTGGGTGTTAATTTTGTATCCTGTTACATTGCCAAATTCATTTATTAAGTCTAGTAATGTTTTGATGGAGTCTCTAGGGTTTTCTATGTACAATATCATGTCATCTGTGAATAATGACAGTTTTACTTTTTCTTTTCCAATTTGGATGCCTTTTATTTCTTCTTCTTGTCTGATCACAATGGCTAGCACTTCCAGTACTATGTCGAACAGGTGTGGTGAAAGTGGACATCCCTGTCTTGTTCCTGTTCTTAGGGAAAATGGTTTTAGTTTTTGCCCATTGAGTGTGATGTTGGCTGTAGGTTTGTCACATAAGGCTTTTATTATGTTGAGGTATGATCTCTCTATTCCCACTTTGCTGAGAGTTTTCATCAAGAAAGTGTATTGGATTTTGTCAAATGCTTTTTCTGCATCAATTGATATGATTATGTGATTTTTGTCTCTCAATTTCTTTATGTGATGTACCACGTTTATTGATTTGCGGATATTGTACCAGCCTTGCATCCCAGAATAAATCCCACTTGGTTATGGTGTATGATCTTTCTAATGTAATGCTAGTTTCTCCCCCACCTCCACAACCCCCTGCACTGTGGGGCTCTGGCAGTTCTTCAGTCTTTCTTTCTGGGCGCAGCCTCTCGAGATTGTGAAATTAGATCTAAATTCTCTGGCTGCCAGCAGCCCTGTGGACCTCCCTTCTACAGTAAAGTGTTATGTGTGTCCTCCAAGGAGACGTGGATTTGTTGCCATGCAGCTTCCTCCTGACCCTCTTGTCCTGGTGGTCGCAGGTCCAGATCCCTGATCCTACCGTTCTCCAGGCATCCTCTGTCCTTTCCATCCACGGATTGTCTCACCAGCTGTGTTTAATTTGCCAATTCCAGGTGTATGTTATTTGATTTAGTTGTTTCTTGTATTTTTTCTGTGAGAAGGCGCAGGACATGTTCACCTATTCGGCTATCATTTTGATGAGCCTCCACTCCCTATTTATTTTGCTTCACACAGAAACATGTACCTGTTGAATTTCAAAGGAGATAAATTATAATAAATATCCAAAGAATAATCCAACATGTGTCTCTAGACCAGTGGTTCTCAACCTTGGCTGCACATTAGAATCACCCGGGAATCTTTTTAAAATCCTGATTTCTGGGCCTCATCCTCCGGAAATTCTGTTTCTTTGTTATGGGGTGGGGCCACAACATTAGTAACAAAGAAACAGAATTTCTGGAGGATCAGGCCCAGAAATCAGGATTTTAAAAAGATTCCCGGGTGATTCTAATGTGCAGCCAAGGTTGAGAACCACTGCTCTCCAGTGGTTGGCAAACTGCAGCTCGAGAGCCACACGCGGCTCTTTGGCCCCTTGAGTGTGGTTCTTCCACAAAATACCGACTTCTGCGCATGGGCCACAAAGTTTCAATTGCACTGTACGTGCGCGCCTGCATGTGGTATTTTGTGGAAGAGCCACACTCAAGGGGCCAAAGAGCTGCATGTGGCTCGCAAGCCACAGTTTGCCGACTACTGCTCTAGACCATCTCCCTCTGAAAATAAGAAAATAGAAATCAGTTTAAACAGGTATGCTCTCAACAAAGATGTTAGGAAATTGATGTGTCTCTTCATTCCCAAACTCATATCTGAAGAAGAATATTTGTGGAGTTCATGATAGAAAGAAATAAAATATTTTTTAAATATAAATGCATGTTAACTCAGAAAGAAAACATTAAAATCCATATAGAAATGTTGCAGACCCAGGTGAGACAGAGCTGAGTTTTACCCAAACCTTGCCTCTAACAACATTTGCTACTTTGGACAAGTTGCATAAGCTTTCCAGCCTATCTTTAACAAATTGCTGAAACTGAGTAGATACAGGAGCTCTGTTTGGCATGAAATTGACAAAGCATTCTATAATCAAGGAAGACAGAGTCTCTCTTAATACAAAGTAAATAATTCATTTTAAAATTTAATTAATTCATTTTAAGTACATAAATAATGCATGAATAAATGTTCTGTACAAAAATTTAAATAATACACAAGTATATAGAGAACAAAATTATCATATATATACTTCTCTCCCCCATCTTATTTCCCTCTACAAAGGTAACCATTGTTCATGGTTTGCTGTGTATCATTTCTGGCTCTTTTTCTGTTCACTTATGTATAAGATCATTTTTATATTTTTACTATTGAAACAATAAAAAGAAGTAAAATTTTTTTCACTACTCAACAAACATTCAGTAACCATTTAATATATTTATTTTCAAATGTTTGTCTATACAAAATTTTCATTAAGAGCAATAATATGTAAAAAGGGAGAAGTTTTTAATTCTTGGGTCAAAAAATAATGTGACTGTGTACTTTAAAAAAACATATTTTTATTGATTTCAGAGAGGAAAGGAGAGATAGAGACATCCATTTTGAGAGAGAATCATTGGTCCACTACCTCCTGCACGCCCCACACTAGGGATCAAGCCCCAAACCCAAGCATGTACCGTGACCTCCTGGTTCATAGGCATGTGCCCTGACCAGAGTAGAACCGTGACCTCCTGGTTCATAGGTCGACTCTCAACCACTGAGCCACACTGGCCAGGCCACATACAGAATTTAAAAAAATACCAAACTCTAACAGCAATATAATGAAGAAATAAATATTATAACAATAATTACATACATATTTCAATATGTACTTGCTAAGGCATTACCACAATAGAAGACACAAGATAAATGTTAGATTCTTTTTAAAAATATATTTTTATTGATTTCAAAAAGGAAGAGAGAGGGAGAGAGGGATAGAAATGTCAATGATGAGAGAGAATCATTGATCAGCTGCATCCTGGATGCCCCCCCACTGGGGACCAAGCCCGCAACCCAGTCATGCGACCTTGACTGGAATCGAACCCAGGACCCTTCAGTCCACAGGCTGACGCTCTATCCACTGAGCCAAACCAGCAAGGGCAAATGATAGATTCTTATGTCTGAACATGGGTCTATGTCTATGATAATGCTGCAGGTGGGTTCTTTTGGTATTAACATGTATTGGGGTTTTCAGAAATAGTAAGCAACTTACTAATATTCTGAATAAAACAAAGTCTAATCTTTCCTCTACCCAATAAATTTCATTTTTGGAAAATTCTGTATGCATTTGAACATGCAAATAATAATGTGTCTATACACTAAGGTGAGTGAGGATCTGGGCCTCATTAATGGCAAGTAGATTATTACTTATTTGGGAGGGTTCTGTTCATTGTTGTCCATCTAGAAACCTTGGTACCTGCCTCAGTAAATGTCAGTCTTGTCCCCGTGTCGTTCTGACAATCCAAAACTGTTCCTCCAAATGTCTAAACTGTTATCTAGAAGCAATAAGAACCATTAAGAACCACTGTCTTGTATCAGTTAAAATACATTCTTAGAATATGTTTTTTAATTCAAAGAAGATAGAAGGCATGATCTAATAGATCCTTAATTCTATGTTAATTACATATCAACAAGTACTAAATGTTGAAAATGCAATTCCATAGGCATACTGATCATTATTTTTTCACAATTCTAAGATTACATTCCTCATTTTAAATGAACTGTATTTAGCAAGATGTGTATCTATATGGCCTTGCTTGAAAGAGACTAGAAATAAGAAAGGCAGACCATGAAGAAAGAGAATATAGTATTTCTTACCCAGGGAGAAAAGGAATTGAACTATAAAGGCACTATAGTATTAGCCATTGCTAGGGTCAATTAGATAAACTGTAGTCCATGGTTTGGAGGACCCCATGCCTAACACTGAACAATGCCTTAGGAAACAGTGAGAGGAATTAAGAGAGGGTACTGACCACCTGTTTCTAAGCTGCCCTGAATATTTCAAGGTGTGAGGTAGGCCTTCAGACAATCCAAGGCACCAAGGACCTGGAGTAGGAGTACCCCTCCCCCCATTAACATGTACTTCAAAGGCTGAACTCTAGTGGCCTTGAAGCTCCCCTTGATGACCAATATAAGCTGACTGCAGATGGACACAGTGAATTAGGAGCATGCAGAGTGTTTGGCTCTGAGAGGAAAATCTGGGAGGTGTAATTGGCTTGGGCTTTTACATGACTGTGGTACAACGTTAAACCCAATCATAAAAAAAGGCACTTTTTCTCTTATAAAATTTAAAAAAATGTATTTAAAACAAGCTGAAATATCCAAGGTCTCATGAGACAGGCACTTTCATACACTATTCATGAGAGATGATTTTGTAACATGATTAAGAAAATGTATAGGCAGATCCATAGGTTGATGGATGGATAGATAGATATAAATAGAAAATGTCATATCTTTTGACCTAGTGGCTATCTAATGTCAGCAATATGTACAAAACCATACAAAAATACTTGTGTACAGCGATGCCCATTTGGAAATAAGTAAATAGCAAAGACTTGACAACAAAAGAATCCCTAGCTAGTTGTTTAAGTAACTAAGTATCTGAGGAACATAGATGAAAAAATAAGCATATATATATATATATATATATATATATATATATATGGGTAATATGTTAATTAGACCGGGTTGACCAACCATCTTATGGACGTCCAACTTCCTTCCAGACAAAGCCATGGTGGTGGGGGACGAGGCAGAGGCAGTTAGGGGCTATCAGGCTGGCAGGGGAGGGCAGTTGGGAGTGAGATCAGACTGGCAGGGAAAGGCAGTTGGGGTCAAGATCAGGCCAGCCAGGGAGGACAGTTGGGGGTGATCAGGCAGGCAGAGGCATTTAGGGGCGATGAGGCTGGCAGGCAAGGGCTGTTAGATGTGAAATAAGGCTGGCAGAGGAGGGCAGTTAGGGGTGATCAGGCAGGCAGAGAGGTTAGGGGCAATCAGGCAGGCAGGCAGGTGAGTGGTTAGGAGTCAGTGGTCTCAGATTGTGAGAGGGATGTCCGAATGCTGGTTTAGGCCCGATCCCTGTGGGCCTATCTACATGTAAGTAGATAGGCATGATTGTTTATACACAATATATGAATATAATATGACTTCACGTAGTAGTTAATCACTATATTCTTAAATTAATATTATTAGTATTTAAGAATATTTTTATAAATAAATTCATATCATTAAGAAAATTAGAAAATACATATAAGAAAATTAATAAAAGAGGCAAGAAGAATTTCCTAAATTTCAATACACAAAAATATCCTGTTAACACTTTAATATCTGATCTACTGGATTTTTCCCAAACATTTACACCCTTCTCAAATAATCAGACTCATTTTTCCTAATATTTTTTAAGATTATGGGGCCTTTTCTTCTCTATCTCTATAAAAGTCAAGAAAATAATGAAGCTTTAATGGCGGTGTATATTTAGTTTTATTTATCCATCAATCAGTGCTAAATCTAGATCCATAATTTAATTTCTCAGGTCTTAGATTTAATGCATTTCCATCACATTTGATTAATGTGAAAAACAAATATAGAACATTGCCAAGGACCAAATACAACAAGCACCCTCTGTTCACCACTCAAACTGCACAAATATTTATCATTATTAAAGTGCTTTAGATTAAGAATTATTATAAAGCTGGAAAAAATAATTATTATGATGATGTTCAAGTCCCTCATGTCACTTTTCTCAGTCCCATCCCTCTCTTTTTCTCCTCACCTCTCCAGAGCAGATAGCAGAGACTGAGATGATTGGTAGTTATCTCTGGTAACTCTAAAAGAGTAGATTCTCAAATTTTTATTGAATGAATATTTATCCATAAACTATATATTGACACATTTATAACTATATATACTATATAACATCTATTTGTGTACATTATATCTATATATCTGTATAAAACATATTATATTAGCGGTATTTGAATATTTTTCAACTATGTATAAGTAGTATCACATGGTAGCTAGGTAGTGAATTCTTTAAGTTGTTTTTTAAATTTAATGTTAAGTACCATATTAAGTATTCAAATAATACATTGATATGTACGTATCTCATTCATTCATTTCACCTTTTCTTACCAATTTTTGTTTATGATTATGTACAATAAGCTGTATCCATTTAAAGTGTACAATTTATTGAGTTTTACACACTCATGAATCCAACAATGCAATAAAAATATAAAATACTTTATCACAGCAAAAAGATTGCCCATGTCCCTTTTTATTTTGCCCCTAGGCCAATACAACTACTGATTTGCTTTTTGTCACTATAAATTATTTTTTATTTATATAAATTAAATCATATTGTATGTATTTCCTTGAACCTGGCTTCTTTTTCTCAGCTAATTGATTTAAGATTCATTTATGTTGTGTGTTTCAGTAGTTTTTATTCCATTTTTATCAATGAGCAGTATTCCAATGTATGTACATACTATATTTATCTATCCACTCACCTGTTAATGGATATTTAAGTTGTTTCCAGTTTGGAGCTATCATAAACTGAGCTGCTGTGAAAATTCATGTGTATGCCTTAATTCTGTCCTGACCAATGGTGAGAGTCATATGGTAGCTTAATATTTAACTTTTTAAAAATTGCCAAACTATTATATTTCTTTGCTCCAGTTTCTCCTTCACTACTATTACTCTATTTTCTTGCAAATTAAACTTTTTGCAATTCACTCATAGCTCCCTGAGATTGTTCATTATTTTCTTTATTTTTTTCTGTCTTCTTCAGATTGTATAATTTCCCTGTTGACCTATTTCAAGTTGATTGACACTTTCTCTGTCCTCTTCACTTTTCTATTATGGCCATTAGATCATTTTTCATACTTTAGATATTGTATTTTTTAGTACCTTTTCAAATTTTTTTCTCTGCTAAGATTTTTTATATTTTTATTCATCTAAATTTTGTTTTGTCTTTTCTAACTTAATGAGTGTCATTATAGTTACAGCAGTAAAGTCTTTGGTAGTTTCAGAATCTGGGTCAGCTTATTGTTGGCATCTGTTGGTTGTTTTTTCTTTTGGCACATTTTCTTGTATATAAGCATTATTGTTAACTTATCCCTAGGTATTTCACAGTTTTCATGACTATTATGAATATATTTTATTATAATTCTGTTAATTAGTTAATGCTAGTACATTTTGATATTTATCTTGTGTTCTGCAAATGTGCTATTTTTTTTTTACTAAGTCTAATTTACCTGTAGAATCTCTAAGTTTTTTTAGTAAAAATAAATTAAGATATCTGTAAATAACAACACCTTTTTCTTCCTTTTCTAATCATATTTTTTCTTTATTTTCTAAAAAGTGATTAGAATCTCCATTATAATTCTGATTTAATGGGAATTCTTTGAAAATTACACTGTTCATTATTTATTATGTTTATTATAGGTGTTTAGCTGTAGGTGTTTAGCTCTTTATCAGATTAAGAACATTTCTTGCTATTCTTAGTTTTTTAGAAATTTTATCAAATGATTGTTTTGCCCTTATGGTTTTTCACTTTTACTCTCTTAATTTTTTTTATTGAATTAGTTTTATGATGTTGAATAATTATAGTACTTCTTAATCAAGTTACTTAATTATGATGTTTTAAAATATGCTGCTAGGTTAATGAAATTTATTATGTTGAGGATTTTTGTGTCCATGTTCATAAGTGATCTTTAATTTTTTACCTGTTTGTTATCTGAGCTATGTCTTCTGCTTCCTTCTTGTGTACGGCAGGAAACATTTTCCACTTTTCAATGACCTTTTGTTTGTGAACACATTTGGCCAATCAGAGCACTGGCTGTAGACTCAAGGTGGGGAAAAGGAAAAAGCAAGAGTATTATGACTCCGACCTCCGGCTCCATCTCTTCTCTGGTTCCATCTTCTACCAGACATCGCTCTCTCTGTGGTTCCCAGATCCTACCAGGGAACTCACCATAGTTCCTGCCACTGCTGAGTGGCCCCCAATTCTGGGCTCTAGTAAAAACATCTTTTGTCTTTGGACTTTTTGCCTTAAGGCTGATATTATTGGCTTCTTGCTATTACTAATCTCTCATGACTTACAGTCCTCTCTTTGACCATTCAAAACAAATAATAACAATAATACTCTGTGTTACCAATTATATGTATTAAATTCTCTGTGGTTAAACCATGTACAGTGGTTTGGGTTTTTCTATTTGAATCCTTTTGGGTGCATCCTACAAAATTATAGTTTTGTACTCATCTCATTTGGCACCCTGGCATATCCTCATCATATGAAATCAGCTGTTATTACTCTTTCTTTACTTGACGCACTTTTATAAGACAGAAATTGACATTGAAAATTTTTATGGTGGCAGAGAAACTAGAAGTTACATTTAAGATAAATAAAAACTGTATTACTTTGTTTTCTCAGATTATGTTTTAAAGACAACTGAGATTGGATTTACTCTGTTTTTAATAATCCTATAACCATTTTTCTTAGAGAGAGGAAAAGTTGAGTACTACTTCTTTTATGAAGTAAGTGCCATAATGGACAACTTATTTATATAAATGTAACTGGTCATCATATTTGATTTCAATCCTTGCTATAGACTATTGTTAAAGTTTGGGGGAAGACTTTGTTGCTATATCTTAGAAGTAGAGCTTTGGCACAAAAGATGTTCATGTATCCATAAGGTGTCATTAATTTTGTTATTGTTGTTATACAGGATAATTTTCTTTTAGTCAGTGAATGATAACTTTATGCAACTCCACCCAGCATCCCAACACTCCCCTCCCCATACCGGAGTAAAGAAAGTCTTTGGAAAATGTTAAGCTTTGTTTTTCTAAATGTGACAAACAGGAAAATTAAAACCTGTCAGATGAAATATTTGGATGCTTATAGTTAGATGTGTAAATAGGTAGACAATATTATTATACTGGGAATTCAATTTTATTTCTACTCTCTGCTATCTTAACCTCCACAAATTCTTGTTGATGCTACAATATTTTTAATCATTTGGAAGTTTGGGATGATATGCTTTGTTTTCTCAGATTATGTTTTAAAAGACAACTGAGATCGGATTTACTCTATGTCTTTAATAATCCTATAACTATTTTCCTTAAAGAGGGGAAAACTATAAAGTAGTATAATTTTAGTTCTCATAACTAGTACATAAATTCTCATTTAATAGTTACAAAATCCTGTGGTTTGTATCATTGCAACCATTTGATGGATGAGGAAACTGAGACTCACTGTGATGAAGTTACCCAAAATTCACAGATCCAGTTAAGTGCTGGTCCATATTTTAAAACCAACTTGCCTGACTTAAAATATACTACTACATGCTAGGTACCCCCGCTACCTGCCAAGCACAGTTTGCTGTAATCCTACGAAGTCAGAACCCTATCTTCTAAAATTCTCTTCCAGGTACAGGAGCACATCAGAATCACTTTAGGAAACTTTTCACAATATAACAGTGAAAATAGCTAATTACCTCCTTGTCTCATTGCACCCACATTTGTGTAAAACTGCTGAATATCAATCTTGCATATGTTCAGTCTCATCCCCTTCTCCTGTGGGATATGCATTAAGAGTCTGGACCATTTAACTCAATAATCTATGAGACGTTTTTAGTTTTCTGACAATACTAGGAGGAAGGAAAAGAATGTTAGGGGGAAGACACAACCATCTGACCGTCAAACACCTGTCACCTGCTCCCCCTCCCCCACCGATGAATTATCTGTGTGTATTTGTTAATAAAACTAACCCTGGACATTTTCATCATCCATACACAGGACAGGCATCCTTTTCCTCCTATTTACTGAAGTACTCATTTCTATCATTCTTGCAAAATGTCCAAAGCCAGGGAAACTATCTGTGCTATCACTAAGACACTAAGATCATACTTTTGGTTTATGGCAATTTTCTCCACAATGACTGGGGAAAACGTAACATATGATCTCTTTTGGAGTACTCACTTCAGTTTCTGGGTCTGGACATGAGTTCTCCTCTTCAACTGAACATGAATATCAAGTCCACAGCTTTGAGTAAGCTAGGACAGAATGCCATTTCTCAGTCTACAACAAGACTTCTGCTTAGGAGACCGGTCTCATGTGCCCAGGCACCAGATCTCTGGCAGGCTCTGAGAGGTGGTTCAATGAGAAAAGTTACAATTGACTCAAAGACTATCCTAAGAGAGTTTTATAGTAGAAATCTATTCAAGAAACCAAATGAATATCTGAATTGCATACTGAATGCAGAATCATAGACAAGGACAAAGGATCGTGAGCTATTTAGAAACCTTTTCTCACTTTTTATAGTACACTCTTATCTAAGAAAAGAAACTTTTGTACCCTGATTAGACACTTTCTCTTTAGTGCTATATTGGGCTAATATCAACACTAATCCTTTCATTTGCTCAATTTTTCAAGGGAACATATTTCTTTTTGCAGATTTTTTTATTTCCATTGTGTTTCATCATTTTCAGATGATATCACTTTCCCAATCTTTCAAGTTCTATATTAGTATTCCTATTTAATTCCCTGCAATTAAGTGGGAACTACAACTTTACATATTCTGGGTCAGGCTCATGAATGTGCATGGTTAATTCTCGATGCCAATTCACTCTCTGTTCTGGCTAGAGATTGCTTTTATTTTGCATTCAATTATATTGGGGTGGAATGTTAATACATTTTGGTTCTTTACCAAGAGCACTGGTCTGGGAATCAAGAATCTTTACAAAATTCACTTAACCTCTGTGAGCTTCAATTTCTCATCATTAAAATAGGGAGTTAAGACTAAATAAATGTGTCTTTCCTTTTTATTAAGATCTGCAGTAGTGTTTGGTATATAATAAGCACTCAACAAATCTTTGTTAAATTAAATTGTCTACTGTTTCAGTTCCATCTACTGAAGGAAAAAAGTTCCATATTATTGCTATCTATTATATATAACTTTTATCAGGGCCTCCTTTAAAATCCAGGGAACATGACAGAATAAAATTATAATATAACTCCAAGATGAATTTTAAAGGAATTTCAATTATAATACATGAAATTGAAGTTAGTTTATGAATTACATGAAAAAAATCAGCCTAACTTTAATGTTACACCCTTTTAGGACCAAAACATGAAATATTGGATATTTGGTTACCCACTTTGTTTACTGCAATTGGCTTTATATGACTTGATTTCTTTTCTAAAAATCAAATTCATTTTCAAAAGATAAAGATTTCTTAACATTGAAGGGCTTCAAAAGATTATGCTAAAGGCTCTGATCTGAAGACAACAGAAAGAGGACTGGACAGTCACTGTTATGAGTTAATAAGCAAAACAAACCTCACAGATAAGAATACCTGGTTTCTGAGTATTCTAGAAACTTTTAAATGGGAAAAAGTAAAAAAAATTGAGGGATAATAGCTATTTTTTTTTTTTTTTTTGGTAAGGTAGAGAAAATTCATGTAATACAGTGTTGTCAGCCACATATTATCTCATTTAAGTTAGTTGAAATAACAAAGAAATATACCAGTCCATGTAATCAAAATATCCAGTGAAAGGTGCTGGGTTCATGACTTAGGCAATATTGTTGGAGTCCCAGTTTCTTTCTCTCTGTCTTGCCACCCTCTGGTTGGCCGTTTCCTCAGACTCTACATGCCAGTCCCAGCTCTTCTCCCATTGAAATAAAAAGTTCCAGACTTCAGAGATTTATTTTAAGATACCTAAGGAAAAAACAAAACAAAACATCTCATCTGATAGCTTTTATTAAAGGGGAGAAGGTTGGTCTCCTCCCCAGAAACCCCCAAACATCTCTTATTACCATGTGACCTCATATTAGGTAACATGCTCCTCCCTGAGCCAATCAGTTGAGGTCAATGAAGTCAGATATGAATTCTGATATAACCCAATCAGGACTTGTTTCTGGAGCTAAGGGTGAGGGTATTTTCATTCATACTATATGATGGGGAATGGGGAGGCTTAGGTTCTTCCAGGGAAAAATTGTTGCCTGAAGGAGGGGATATGAAAGCTAGAGAAAAAAACACAAAAAATGCTTATGATACAATATGAAATAAATAACAGTAATCAGGATCTGAAAAAGCATTTATGAATTACTACCTGTAATAGCACCTTATATATCAACTAGAGGCTTGTTGCACGAAAAGATTCGTGCAATAGGCCTTCCCTTCCCCTGGCTGCAGGCACCGGTTTTCCTCCGGCACCGGGGACCCAGGCCTTTGCTCTGGCCGGAGCCGCCTTCAAGCCTTCACTGCCCTGGCCAGAGCCACCTTCAGTCTTCACTCCACCACTTTGCAACTATGTATGCAAATTAACCGCCATCTTTGTTGGTGGTTAATTTGCATATCTCACTGATTAGCCAATGGGAGGCGTAGCGAAGGTACGGTCAATTACCATGTTTATCTATTATTAGATAGGATTAGAGGCCCGATGCACAAAATTTGTGCAAGGGGCTTGGCCCTTGCAGCCCCTCACAGCCCAGGCTTCGTCCGGAAGGTCATCTGGACAACTGTCCGGACAGTCATTCTGCTGTTCAGTCTAATTAGCATATTAGCTCTTTATTATATAGGACAGCAACTGAGAGTTTAGAGTGCTTTGACATATTTGATTTCCTAAATACCTACATAGAAAAGGTAAGACAGGAGTCATAATTCTCATTTAACTGGTAAAGAAAGTAAGACTCAGGACAAAATTCTATGTTAGTGACAGGGCTGGAACTAAAATCTCAGGCTTTCTAACTCCAGAATTACAGCACTCTTTAGATTGCTCTTGTTCAAATTCTAGCTCCACCCACATCTTGGTGAATTTCTTGACTTCTTTTAGCCCTGGTTTCCTCATTAGTAAATGGAAAAAAATTATAATGCCAACCTGATGTGTTTGTTTAATGAAATAGTTTATTTACTTAGACCATTTATCACTGTGCCTGAGATAGAAAACATTCAGTAAGCATTAGTTATTGTCATTGCCATTATCATTATCATCATCATCATTATTCCATGATATTTCTTAAGAAAAACATTCACTGTAGAATCCATATTGTATCCCAGGAAATACTACTGCTCTGGGCCATCTCACTACCATTTTTATATCTCACTTAAATAAAGGCCTGAACTTTAGAACTTGCTTTATAATGTGATTTACTTGAAACTCCCTAGTCATTGATTGTTACTAGATGGGATTTGTAACAATTATATACACTGTGACATTTGAAGAGTTGACATTTGTCATATTTTCTGGCTTCCCAAGACACTTTTTTCTCTCTTTTCAAGTTTAGAGACTTTCTTGTGTTTTGAAGTCTACCTCCCCAATGCAATGAGTTCACTTTCTAGCCTCCTTGGTGGCTGGGGCCCAGACATGTGGGGTGATCTAGATCCAGCCACTCAATGATCTACATGGGGCTTCAGAAGTGAGCACAGGGAGGTTATGTTAGACTCATCTTCTGATAAATGGGGTGGTAGACTCATTTGATTCTTAGAGGCCAATGACAGCAGAGTTTTGGGTGTCCAGTCCTTCACAGTGTCCATGTAAGTAATGGCAGGGCCCTGTGGAGTTGGCAACAATGCTTCCTCAGAAGAAGTCCCAGGATGTGGTGAGGTTTTGCTAATCACATTCAGTATTGGTTCTTGTCACTGAAACTTCCATCACAGCATCCACCCCTGGTTCTCTAGCTTCCTGTAGACTTAGTAAGCACTTAACACACTGCAATAAATATTTTTATCTGCTTGAACCAGGCAGAGTGGATATTGTTGTCTGCAGCTAGACTGCTGACTCACACACTGAGGTTCTACCAGAGCCTGTCGCTCATCCTTACTCCTCTAGCTCAGAGATTACCATGTGGGTGTTAATATTTTTCCTATAAAGTATTTTTGACTAGTGTAAAAGCATGGCCTTACACAGGGAAGAAAATAAATGAAGTATACATTTTGGTGCTGATTGCATTTAGTACAACTAATGTCTGGAATTACTTGATTTTTTTATTTTTAAAATTTCCCAATTATCCTGGTTGATAGAACTGATTTAAGAAATGATTGGGAAAAATGAATTTAATTACTGTTTATTTTACATTTTGTCACAAACTGCTTCTCTCAGAAGACAGTGTTATCATAGGTCCACATGTCATGAGGTTTTGACCACTGCTCTTTACACAGAATATTCACAAATTTGAATAAATATCTTAAATTAAATAGCCTTTTAAATAACCTGTGCACTCATGGACCTTTTAAGACTAATGATGCATAATTAGTAGTATTTCTCTCCTATTTTCCACTTAATTTTCTGGTTTTTAAACATCTATAAACCAGAGATGTTAATAATTTCTAAAGTAGGAGAGAGGTCATGCCATTCAGGTGTTGAAAATGTTTCCTCAGCTCAAAGGAGATGGTCATTTTGTGACTATTTCCAGTTGAATCATAGAGCCGAACTCAATGAGCCACATTTTGCCTTTGAGTATCTGTTTCAGAATAATGGAGCACCATGTTATTCCTTTCCATACTTGTTATCTCTTGGCAGAATTTCAAGATAAATATTTTCCACTTAAGCTCACACCTCAAAAGAATGTCTGTAAGCCCCGTATTGGCAATTCCTGAGCTGCTTTAGGAAAAAAAAATAAATGCAGAAAGAAAAGACTTTTAAAAATACCAGTAAGTTCTTCCCAAATTGACTTATATTAAGTTGTTTTAAATCTTGTCTGAATGTAGGCCAAATTTTGGTTCACACTGATCAGATAAATATAAATAATTGGAGAAATATATGAATATACTTGTTTTTAACGTTAATTTTAATGTTTATGAAAATGTAATCATATATATCTTAAAATGTTCAATTTTCCTAAAAGTTTATAAACTAAAACAGTAGTTCTTTTCTTCTCTTTTCTAAACTTAATAGTAACATTTCATTGGGATAATCACTTTGAGCTCTATTTATTTCTTCTGAAAATCAAACCCATATTCTTAAGTAATATTCTCATAGTGATTTTCATTGGTATTGTATATAAGCTATGGAATATACTTAAGCTATTTATGAAGATAAATGTGAAGATTTAATTATCTTATACCACACACAACTTCCCTTACTTTCAGTCTCTCCTTTTATCTGATTATACATATTTACATTTTCTGTGGAACGGATTGTGTTCCTATGATTGTGTTCCCTTTTTTATGCAATCTTGTATTTTTCCTAAAGCCAATAATCCCCTTATTTTTAATTTTGCTTAGGTTTTTTATGTACCAAAGGTGCATTTTTCTTCTCTAGGTGCTCTGGCATGTCTATTAAATGCTCATCTGTAATATTTTCCAATTGTTTATCTGAAAATTCATCAGTCTCACTTTCCTCTGGAACCCTCCATTTTGGAGACTCCATTTCCTTCTCCATTAGGATGCTCTTTTGGCATCTTTCTCCTCCAATCAGGTGGAATGCCCTTGGTATCTTCTTGTTTTGATCTGGAAGGGGTGCCTTTTAACCTGGTGCGCACTAGCTGGAGATTGTTTTCTCTTGCTCTCTTGGATGGGAAACAGCACAGATAACATGAAACTGAAATGAAAGTTGTATCGCATTGATGGAAATAGCCATAGAAATTCACATCAGGAATGACTAAAGGAGAAATGGAGAGTATTCAAAGGAGTTTTGCATATTTCCTGTAAAACATGAAATCCATTTAGATTTCTGTATGAAATTATTCTATTGTATTGCACATTGAAATTATTCTTCGAAAACAAGATTATGCCTGTGATAGATTCCCAATCTCTTAGGTTAAAAACAAAATCCCTTAGCGGACCTATGGCCCTTTATCACCTATCCAGATTTTCAAGCATCAAATTGTTCCACTATCTTGCTCAGTCCCGTTGCTTTTGCAGATGCCCCACATGTGTCCCCTAACCCCAGCCTTTGCATGAGCTGTTCCATCAGCCTGGCATGCTTTCCAACTAACCCAAAACCTCTTCTCTTTCACCTGGTTAACTCCTTCATTTAAAAAAAAAATATTTTTATTGATTTCAAAGAGGAAAGGAGAGGGAGAGAGAGATAGAAACACCAATGGTGAGAGAGAATCATAGATAGGCTGCCTCCTGCATGCCCTATATTGGGGATCGAGCCTGCTACCCAGACATGTGCCCTGACCAGGAATCAAACCATGACTTCCTGGTTCATAGGTTGGTGCTCAACTACTGAGCCACGCCAGCAGGGCAACTCCTTCACTTTTATCTCACACCTCACTTCTTTGCAGAAGCATTGCTGACATCCCAGCCAGTTTAGTGTCTCCCATTGTGTGCTCTCATGGAGCCCTGTCTTCCCTGAACATTGTCCTGACCACAGTGTGCTTTAACGTATTTGTTGATTATTCAATTGTCTAACCCCCCAAGAATTAGCTGGCTGCAGAAGAGCTGGGGCCATGTGTGCATTGGCTCACCATGCATTTCTCAAAGCCTAGCAGAGTCTCCAAAAATAGAAGGCACTTAATAAATACTGACATGAATGAATAACTAAATAAATAGCAGCTAAATAATTAAAATTTGATAAGAAGTTGGCATGTCACTGTGGCTTCATTTGCTCTACATTGAACACGAAGCAGTACCTGCATGTGGTTATAATTTAGTAGATATATCTTGAATTAATGCTTTAGTTGATGAAATTTAACTTGGTAGTTTCAAAGTAACAAGTTATGCTAGGTTTGACTCTAAGAGAAATTTGAATAGGGGCATATTTCCTTCGAAAACCCCAAGGACCCAAATTATCATTAAATACAGATGCATGTCCATTGTACTATTATTTTAAAATTTGTCCAAACCATTCTCTGTTATACTGTGTCTACACAGTTAAGAACACTAATTGGGTCCAGACTGTAAAAGTTCATTCACTTGACTTTTGTTTGGCTTGGTTTGGTTGAGAAATTACACACTCCATGAGGTAAAGTCATCTTCTAGATATCCACAGAATAACTCAGGTTTTTACCTCCTGCTTATTTAAATACACCTACTTTATTACAGTTTTAACAGGCTTGGTTATCTATACTCAATTTTGCAAATTAAAGGGGAAGGCTTTATTTAAAAAAAAATGAAAAAATAGTTGATTGCAAAGAAGATGACAGAAAATCTTCCAAAGGCAAATGTAATTAAAGCATCCACTGACACAAACACACTCCCTCATATACCGAAACACACACACACACACACAAACTGGAGTGATTTAATTAATTACCAAAGTGTTCTACATTCCTCAATTGAGTCTAAGGACATTGAAGTAGTATTAAAGTGAATGATTTGTGTTAAAATGGTTTTGACTAATTAAGAAATAACCAACTCAGTTTAACGTGCAAGGAATGTCCAGTACGTTTTCAGAATGTTTCAATTCAAAGTAATTCAATAACCTACTTTCAGGACTTATGGGAGTTTACCCTAAGGGATTTCCAAAGCTGAACTTTCTGGAAGGATCCATTCCCTAAGGATTCTGAATGGCCAAGGTTTTATTGTACTTCCTGAGCTCAATTTCCTGCTGATAATGATAAAAAAAAGTATAGGATTTCCTGTTTTGGTTTCCCTTGTTTGTGTGTTTCCATAGGATTCATGGTGGCTGTAGAGTTTAAAAGTGACAAAGAAAAATTCAAAATATGAAGAACTCATTTGACCCATGTTGAGGACTGAACTTTGAAAAGGTGTATGTGGTTGTGTATGTTATTTTTGCCTGTGAAGTAAGTGATAATGTTAGTTGAAAGTTAAAAATTACTTGAAGGACAAGAACAGCCAGTAAGATATTAGGACTCACTCTCTTTTAGGTACAGCTGAAAAGGATACCTTCACTTTTCTATTGAAAACACCAAATTAAATTGAGAAGATCTAATAGTTCAAGAACGGATTCTATTACTATCCACTTCTTTGAACAGAGGTGATATGAATCATCTTGGGAAAGTCTTCTTATGGATCACGTAGAAATACTAATTTTCAGCCTACCAGGTTGTTAAGGTTTGGATAAACTAACAAAGATTAAACATAAGGTGGGTTTTGAAAAGAAAACAAATGTAAAAGTCAATCACCATGTTTTGGGGTGCTCGTAATAAAAACAATATAACCTGAGTGGCTTAGTCACATTGTATAATTATACTGTTTTTCAACAATGCTTCTCAATTAAATTAATATTCTAGCCACAGCAAGCAGGTACATTAGCTTCCGACAAGTAGTGTCAACATTAACTCTCAGGATTCTTAATTAGTGTCTAATTTCCATTGGGCACACTCAAATTTATTTCAAGTCTTAGGCCTATCTTAGTAGCCACCCACATTACTGAAAATTTGGAACAATAGTAGCACGTTCCTCTCAGCCACGTTGGGGTGGAGACATCTTCCTGTAAATGTCCACTAACCCAAGTTCTATTTCTGCCTTTGAGCTGGAGGTGAGAGGCATGCAGTGTACTTACTTGGAACATCTATGTTTCCTTGTTTTGTATTAACAATGCCAGACACATTTAATTATTTTAAATAAAATAATCTGCATGCAAAAATGTCAAGCATTTCAATGCCACAAATAATTACAATGTACACAAAATGGTAACATTTTTAGTGCAATTGGATTATGCTGACATTTTGGAGCTGGAAACTAATTAATGAGACTCCTCTTAGACTTCATCATGTAGCCTGCCAAATGGACTGCCCATTATGCTCCTGGATTGGGAGAGGTAGAATATATGTATTCAGATACAATGAATGAATAGCCTTGCCAGAAATGACCTTGTCATGGCGGTTTAAATTTTTTTAGCCATTTTTTCTTTACAACTCTTATTTGTTACTATTTAAAAGTACTATTTTCTAGGGAGATTAAGAAATCCAAATTTTCAGAAGCGGGAAGAAACATCTTAGCATTTCTCAACTACATGTGAAGGGTAAGAATCTTAGCAGTGAGGAAGCAAGCAGGTGGTCCTACCCAGGTCCTTAAGAAGCAGTGCAGAGGAGTTAGTCCCATTCTCACTTATTTCTAATCATTTGCATCAGGGAACTGACATTTTAGTGATTAAAAACATAGCACTATTCTGAGCAGATAGATAGCTCACAATAAAATTTGCACCTGGGTTTTGGGAAGATGTCAGCAGTGTGACTTATAGAGGGAAATGGCAAAACCTTTTCTTTCAGGAATCTTGAAGTTCCTTTAAGGCAGGCTAAGTAAAGAAGAAGACAACAAAACTCTTCTGCAATTTAATTCTTCTATAATATCATTCTTCAAAATTCTTCTCTAAAAATTCTAGACTTATATGGCAAGGGAAAATAACAACAAATAAAGTAGTCTGTCAGCAATATGAGAGGAGTAAAGTGGTTTTGTTATAAGAGGTTAACCGGATTGAAACCAACGAAGGCAAATAAATTGATTCTATTTTGATGAGTTATACAAAGTCATCAACAAAACCCTGGCCATTTTCCTTCTCTTCCTCTTACTTCTCAATTTTTTTCCTTTTTAATAAAGCATCCCTCATTTTTTCTAATTGATGATGTTAGAATTTATTGAACTTCAAGACATATTATTCAATGAGTGACTACTTATTATCTTTACTAGGAAATCATATCAAGGCCCCCAAAAGTCTACTAGAAAAATAATCTCCTTGTGTAAATAAAATTTGCACAGAATCAGGATTGTAGTGGTTATAAATCAGAGTTATGATAATACTTACAAATACTTTTGTACTTTTTTTACTTTGTCATTCTCGAAGTCTCATTCCCTAGGTCATCATTTAAGAGTCATTTATTATCTTGCCAACAGCACTAAGAATCTTCTCCCACAGAGGACAGACAGACATTAAGGCCTGGACCTCACGGTACCTGGAGGCAGAGGAGGGTCCGGAGAGTTCTGTAACCTGTAAACAAACATTGAATTTTTTCAGGGATAAGATGAACCCTGGTTGCACTCTGAGGTTTCTGATTTAAAAATCTAACATATCCATCACGTTGATGTATTAATCCCTAATAACCTGGGAAACAGGAAATGGATGCATGCTGAGATTCGTTCTCCCTGGCAAATGCTTTTTAAACTTATCTATTGTACCCTTCGTCCTTGTTAATTTCCAACAACTAGCAATTAGGGGCCAAATTTAGTCGATGTTTACATTACCTGAACAAAATCTTTGAAAGACAGCAAAAGCAAGTTGTTAACAGTGACGCAAAAATTAGAAATTATTCAGAATTTAAAAGTCTCACTTTGAAAGTTACTTTTAATCGGATAGTAATTTATAACTAAATAGCACAAAATAAATTTTAGACTAGGCTTTGGCATATTATGGCCTGTGGGAGAACTCTGTCCTGCTACCTCTTTTAGTAAATAAAGTTTTAGTAGAACACAGCCACACCCATTTTTTATAAATTGTCTACAGCTACTTTCTCATCCCATTGGCAGAAGTGAGTAGCTGTGAAAGAGACCGTGTGTATCTGCCTGCCAGAATCCAAATACTGACGATCTGACTCTTTAAGGAAAATTGTTTGCCAGCCCCTGTTTTAGACATTTTAGACATGAGCATTTTTATTGAAATGTTATCGTTTCACTCTCAAAGTATGAAAATACGGAAAAAATAGTCTTATAGTCACCAAGTTAGTTGTTTCTGTTCTCTCTCTTTCTCCTCCTCCTTTTGCCTAGAATACTGCCGTGTGCCAGGAACTATGCTATTCACATATATTATGACATTTAATTTTAACCTTCCCTCTGTGGGAAGGTGCTTCCTCATTTAGTTACAGACAAATCAAATTTTGAGAAGCTGAGTAACTCATATAAATTATACAACTAGCAATTAAGGGATTAGGGACTCAAGTCTGTCTGACTCGAATACATAAAAACCAGTTTTGCAGTTACAAGTATAAACTTGCAGATATGCAAACATTCTCCAGAAGGGTTGGTGTGATGATTAAATAACATATTGCATATAAGGTATCCACAAGTGACTGACATAATAGATGCTCAATAAAACTTAGTTTCTGCCCTCTTACATCTGAATTGCATTATCCTTGTTGAATTGAGTCGAAATTGAATTTGAAAAAAAATCAGTGTATATTTGGCATGGAAATAGCATAGCTAATATGACTAAAAAGGCAAAAGTTACAGGGATCTCTTGCTTCTAGGAGTAGCCCACCATTGTGGATCATGTGTGCTTCTGTAACCCAGTGGTAGTAAAAGGTGGCTCTGAGCCATCCACATGCTCCTCCTACCTGGTCTCAGTTGGGAATAAGGATGAGCCATTATGAGGTGGATGATTGTGGTTAAAAGTCCAAGCTATGGCTATGGTAATGATTTTGTTTTATTTTATTTTGTATTTAAAACTCACAGGTTCCTAGGAGACCGACTCCCTGACCTTAACATCATTAGCGCCATGCTTCATCTTGCTAAATTAATTGGCCTATTAGGATTCATATATTCAAATTCAAAATCTGAAGGCTAGGACGATAAGCTACCTAGATTTATGTATGCTTTAGTTAACTTATTTGATTAGATGACTCCTTCCTTGTGCGACTGGGCTTCTAAATAACACATTTTTGTGGGGTCAAATTATTATGTTCTATTGTTTTTATACCTCAAGTTCTATTGGCTTTAGGAGAGGACTGAAAATAGAATAATTGGAATTGTGTGCCTATTTTATACATTATATACATTTCTGTGTTTTACAAAGACGGTAAAGACTGAATACTTTAGTTCGTGCTGGAGAAAGGACAGGACACTGACCTCTTAGCAGTAACCCTGAGCATGGAGACAGGTTGAAGTTCCATCTAGACACTTATCTGTGTTGGGTTATTCAATAGCCATAATTATATTGACCCTTACTTCAATTAGATCATCTTCCAATCTATGCAGAGCTATTCATACCTGGCAATGGAAAATAGAGACATTCTAGAACACATTTGGTTGGGTTCCTATAAAATTATTATTCTTTCTTTCTTCTTCCCATTTTACTAAGATATAATTGACATACAGTCGTGTATACATTTAAGAAGTATAATATATTGATTTGACTTACATATATCATGAAATTATTACCACAATAAGTTTAGGTAATAGCCATCATCTCATATAGATACAAAAAAAAAAGAAAATGTTTTCTTTGATAACAGTTTTCATATACACCATAAAGCAATGTTAACTATAGTTATCTTGTTGAGCATTGCATTCTTCTTACATTCCTGATGTTTATTTATCTCATAATGGAAAGTTTGTATACCTAAAAAAATTGTTATTCTTGAATTCTCTTTTGGTGGCACGCTGTCCACTTATATGGAGAGCCACAATCAAAACAGGCCTACTACATTCATCGTGGCATTTTTGTTAAGGGTATTCTTGACTATATGGCATTCTTCAATCTTTAAGACTTTAAAGTAAAACCCTCTTAATCTTCATATTAAGAATATGTGCAAGCTACCTGGGAACGGTGCTTTTTCATCAAAGTAGGTATTGTGAATTTGGTACCTAAGCGTCCCCTTTTCCGTTGGCAGAAGAAGGCCCAGAATTAAAACTGCGATGATTCTGTGGTAGAGAAAGCATTTGTGCCTCGTATCTCTTTGAGCCATGGTCATTTTTATTCTTTAATACATTCATGATCCTTTTATAATGTCTGGGACTGTTTCTTTGTAAGGCACATATTTTTTGTGTGTATTTAAAATATTGAGGGTACTTGAGAAGAACTGACAAAATTTGACCATTTGTAGGCTTGGTGAAGACAGAAGAGAAGTGCTACCACTTTCCCATTCCATGCCCGTGGCAGACATCATTAATCCAGAATGGCTCTCATTCACCACTTCTGGTTCCTTCTCAATCCATGTTTTGTGTAGTCACGACCAACTGATTGAAATTGGCAGTCAGTATGCAACCGATCTGCCATCGCTGCCTTAGAGGTTTTTTCCATGCAGTTTTTCATATACTGCCTGTCACCTACAAGTTCAGTAAAACCTCTTTCTGGTTTTCTTAATGTGAAATACAACCTTTACATTCATTAAAAAAACAGTAAAGTAAAATGGTACTCTAATAGCAACAATATGTACTTTTAAAAATAATTTAAATAATAACCTTCCAGAAAATATCTCTTTTAATACTGAAAAAAAAAATAAGTATCTCATTCCCTTTGGTCCATAGATCACTGACATTTAAGAAATAGAACAGCAGGGCCATACTCTTTCTCTCTGAACCACTCTGGCTCTTGAAGATCGAAGAAACCTTTACCTAGGTGTGACTTGACTCAGCCATGTTTTGTGTAAGGAAAATGACTTCCATATGTCTGCTCTTCCACGGCCAAAACATTTGTGCACAGGATTGGGCGAATGCTTCCCACAGGGTGTATTCCCTTGATTTCAAGTCAGGAGTAGAAAGGCTTTGGATTACAGAAAAGAATTTGACTGTCTTTACAACATGTTCAACACACACACACACATGCATATGCGTGTATTCTCTGTCTTACAGTGATTTAAAATGGTGTTGGGTTCATTAACCACCACATAGACGTGCTCTAATGAAAATGCCATCATCAGTGCTAATGAGAGAATTTAAGTCAGTGTTATATCAGGCAACATAAGGTAAAGTATCAAAGGGGAAATGGTTATAAAAATTTATTTTGGTGTGTGTCTGAGAAACCCTCAGTGGTCCAAATATGCTGCTTGCCTTCCTGTATTTCCAGCTCCCCAGAGAAATGGCCCATTCCAAAGCCAAGCAATTTTGAAAATTAAAAACATATTTTATTAATAGCTCAAATACAGGAAGAACACAACAGCCCTTCCTGGTGATGTAATTGAACCTGATGATTTGAATTAAGAATATGCTAACATCTGGTAGTACCAAAAACATGGCCTATTAGAAATAAAATAGACTAATCTCTGAAGTAATATTCATACTTTCTGTATTTTTTTTAGAAACAAGAAATAGAAATGTATGCCCCCAATAGAAATCTATGTCATTTTTAAAAAGAGAGAATGTTTGGCCTACACTGAATGTGTTTCAGCTTACAGGAGTGGCAGTGTTGCCAAAAAGGCTTCTGAGGAGTCCTGAGCATCAGATGTGAGGATGAAGCTGTGTCTATCAGCCTGTGTCTACCCATCAGAACCAAAGAAATGTGCATGTTTTAGCAGGATAGGATTTGGAATAAAGTACATGATAGGTACTTGGATATAAAGTTAAACCGAGGAAGCAATCTTGAACAGGCTCTTATGATGTGTTGCTACTAAGACATTGTCAGACCTTGAAAGAAATTAAATGATATTGTTGCAATTTGAAATGGTTACCTTTACATGCACACACCAAAAAAAGGGGGGGATGAAAAATAACAATATACAAAATTTCTTACATTTCAATTTTTGAGAAAGGCCCTGGCAGGGGTTTTCATATGATAGATGCCAAAAGACAACCTAATAACAGCTTTCTTTGTTCCAAAATTAGGAAAGGGAAAAAGTGGAAATGAGCATGTCACGTAGTTCTTAGGAAAAAAAAAAAAAAGACAGTTTGTTTTCAGGACTGAAAAGATATTTTTTTTTTTTTGTCCGAAGCATGGGAAATTACTAGAGGGGTTACAGAAGTTTACTCCGAAGGTGGCTGCTGCCACTATTATGCTAACTTTTGGTGGTTCCCCCACCTCTCCCAGCAAGTGTTCTTAAAAAGAAGGCTTTCTATTTTTGGTCCCTTTAGAACAAACATATCCCAATAATGTTCTTTCCAGAGACCATGACCTACCTATGCTTTTGTTCTTTACCTCTCGGTAATGGAAGTCTTCCAGACCTACCTAGGGCCCAGATCCAAGCCATGTCCCTCATCCTTTCCCAGCTGAGAGGGCATCTCTCAGGTGTAAAATGATGAAATCAATCAACATCCATTTGTAGAGCAGAATTTACTTTTTGTATTTAAAAATTTTATATCATATCAAAATTTCTAAAAAAATGCAAAAGGACAAGGAAGTCCTTGTATGTTATCATTTATTTATATGCTAGAGGCCTGGTGTACAAAATTCATGCACTGGGGGGGGGGGGCATCCCTCAGCCCAGCCTGTGCCCTCTTGCAGTCAGGGAGCCCTCAGGGGATGTTCAACTGCCACGGAGGCGGGAGAGGTTCCCGCCACTGCCGCTGCCCTTGCCAGCCATGAGCCTGGCCCAGGACTTCTGGCTGAGCGGCACTCCCCCTGTGGGAGTGCACTCACCACCAGGAGGTAGCTCCTGCATTGAGTGTCTGCCTCCTGGTGGTCAGTGCACATCATAGCGACCGGTTGTTCCGCCGGTGGGTGTGTTGATTTGCCTCTTAGCCTTTTATTATATAGGATTTGAATAGCTTTATCATTTTCGATCTGCCATTGTCTCTTCTCTCTCTGCACATATAGTATATTATTCTTTTGGAAACATTTGAGACTAAATTAAAGACACTGTCTGCAGTTCCAAACCAACATTACAGGATCTTGCCATTTTCCATATTTGTTACTCCTTTCTTTAAATGTAAGAAACTTGGCTCCCATTATCCTTAATATAAATACACATTTGCTCAACT
The DNA here is from genome assembly GCF_028538775.1 of Myotis yumanensis. NCBI lineage: Eukaryota > Metazoa > Chordata > Mammalia > Chiroptera > Vespertilionidae > Myotis > Myotis yumanensis. Next base: position 23,772,679 of record NW_027223759.1, on the reverse strand, counting down.
CTAGGATACATGGAAAGTAGTTTCAGAATTGTTTATATTATTACTGTGAAGCACAGATTCACCGGTGAGCGTATATATTTGTTTACAGTTTTTGGAGGTATAATTTGCAGGCAAAAATATAAAGTAGAGTACATAACTCATAAGTGTACATACAATTTGATGAGTTTTGACAAGTGCATATTCTCATGTACCCATACTTCTACCAAGATATATAGAAATTTTCCATCAGTTTGCTCCTTGCCAATCAATCCCCACCCAAAGCAAATTAACTCAAAATAAATAGAATAAATGAAAGAATGAAGGTAAGAACAGAGATCAGAAAAACAGGAAATGGACAAAGAATAGAGAAAAATCAACAGTTGAATCTTTGAACACCTCATTAGAATTGATAAAACGTTAGCTAGACTGATCATTATTAGAAATTGCCGGAAGCCGGTCCATCCTTGCTGCTTGACACAGTCACTGCAGGGAAGAAACATCTGCACAGCTTATGTTTCAAGGGACCTGGCGTATATGGCATACTGTTCTTAATATGTTTGCTCACCTTCTTGGCGCTATGTGTTTTAACCAAGGTCACCTCTCCGAGAAAGGTTGTTTCCCCAGGTAGGGATTTTTCCCTGGAGTTAAGGAGGGAATAAAACCCCTTAACTAAATGCCAGGTGGGTAGTCAATCACTTTAACTATGAACAATCACCCTTAAGCTACATAATCTTTACTCCCTGGAATGGAGATAAGAAATGCCCTAACCTTTGGAATAGAAATTGACAGGATTAAAATCAACTGGTATAAATACAGATGTAACAAGACAATAAAAGACAGAACCTGGCTGGAGAACCTAGGGAGAGAACATGGCAAGAGAACCTGGACAGAACCTGGCTGGAGAACCTGGATAGAGAACCTGGCTACAGAACCTGGCTGGAGAACCGAGCGAGAGAACATGGCAAGAGAACCTGGATAGAACCTGGATAGAACCTGGCTGGAGATCCTGGCTAGAACCTGGCAAGAGAACCTCGCTATGCTGATCAACTGAATGCAGCCTCCATCTCCTTCCTTCTTTGCCGACTCTGTCCCCACCTTTGGGAACCCCTGGACCTGCTGGGGCTGGACCCCAACAAGAAATGGAAGAAAAGAGGCATGAGCACAAATCTTTTAGATTGTAAAAAATAAGGGAATATTACAAACAATGTTTTGCAATTTGTCTATGTAGATGAAATGGACATATCCCATGAAAGGCACAATTAAGAATACTGACACAAGACAAAATAGAAAATCAGACTACTCCTCTATATCTGTTAAGGAAATTAAATCATAATTTAAAGCATTTCCCAAAATAAATCTTTATGATTCAGTGTTGAAATGAAACCTTTAAGTTAGGAAAAATACAAATCTTACATAAACTTTTAATTTAAAAAAAATAGAGGAAGAAAATCTTATTTAATTTTTTTAGGGCAACAAAACTCTATTACAAAGCCAGACAAAGATGTTACAATGAAAGAAAGTTATAGCCTAAGATCCCTTAGCAGACAAATTAGATGTAGGAATAATTAATAAAAATCAGTGGTAATACCAAGTGGGATTTATCAGAGATATGAAAGGTTGGTTTAGATTTTGAAAATCACTTAGCACAATTTGTTACAGTAACAAGATAAAAGAAAAAAAGTAATGTTATTTCAATTTGACAATGTTTTCCCATTTATGATTTAAAATTTTTAAAAAATCAGAAAACTGCCCTAACCGGTTTGGCTCAGTGGATAAAGCTTCAGCCTGTGGACTCAAGGGTCCCAGGTTCGATTCTGGTCAAGGGCATGTACCTTGGTTGTGGGCACATCCCCAGTAGGGAGTGTGCAGGAGGCAGCTGATAGATGTTTCTCTCTCATCGATGTTTCTAGCTCTCTGTCCCTCTCCCTTCCTCTCTGTAAAAAATCAATAAAATATATATAAAAATAAAAAATCAGAATACTAGGAACTCCTGAAAAAGAGCATCTACAGAAAACCTACAGAGAGCACTACTCTTCATGCTGAAAGACTCAAGTCTTTACATAACATTGAGAACAAGGCAAGAATTCAAAATTTTTCAGAATTTTTATTCTTTAGCTGGCAAAACTAATCTATGGTAATAGAAACCAGAACAATATGTTGGAGACATGGTTAGGATTGACTAAGATGATGCACTAGAAAATGTTGATGAGGTATGTATCCTTTGATTCATTACTATCTGTGAAATGTTATATATATATATATATATATATATATATATATATATATATAAATTACAGTTTAATGATAATCTCAATTTAACATTCAGATATGTTCATTCTCTTAAACCATTCAGATTTTGAGTTTTTACTTTTATTTTGATAATTATATTTTTAAATTTCCATGTTCTTTAATGTGATAGGCAAAATTCTATAATCCCTAATGACCCACACTCTTGTATAGTTCCCTCTCCTTGAGTGAAGGCAAGACCTGTAATTTGTTTCTAACCAATAGAATATGGCAAAGGCTGGGATATCACTCCTATGATTATGTTACACTGTATAGCAAAGATGGAGTGATTTTGCAAAAATAATGAAGGTCCGTAATCAATTGATAATTTTTAAAAATTATAATTTACATTCAATATTATTTTTTATTAGTTCCAGGTGTACAGCATAGTGGTTAAATAATTATATACTTTGCAAAGTGTTCTCCTCAATATTCCCGGTATCCACCTGGAATAAATTACCATAAGTAGTTATTACAATATTATTGACTGTATTTCCTAATCAATTGATTTAAGCTAATCAAAAGGAGATTTGTCCTAGATAAGATTGACCTAGTCCTTTAAAAGAGGGTCTACATTCTAGCTGGTTTGGATCAGTGGATAAAGCGTCTGCCTGTGGACTAAAGGAACCCAGGTTCAGTTCTGATCAAGGACACATGCCCGGGTTGCAGACTCGATCCCCAGTATGGGGCATGCAGGAGGCAGCCAATCAATGATTCTCTCTCATCATTGATGTTTCTATCTCTCTCCTTCTCCCTTTCGCTCTGAAATCAATAAAAATATATTAAAAATGAATAAATAAATAAATAAATAAATAAAAGAAGATCTAAGAAGTCAGATGCTAGTTGTCCCTGAAAAAACAAGTTGCCATGATTTCTACATCTGCAAGAAACTGAACTCTGCCAATAACCACAGGAGTTTGAAAGAGAATCCTAAGTTTCAGGTATGACCTTGAATATAGCCTGTGAGATCCTGAGCAGAAGGCTAAGCTGAGCCACACCTGGACTCCTGATCCATTAAATATGTGAGATAATAAATATATTTTGTTTTAAGCTCCTAAATTTGTAGTAATTTGTTATTCAGCTTTTAAAACAATTACTATATATATATATATATATAATTTATTTTATTTTATTTTTTACTTTATATTTATTCTATTAATATTTCCTAATAGGGAATACATTTTTTTTTCTTTTCTGAGTTTTGTGTCTATCTCTCATGTGGTTAGTTTCCTTTCATTTCTGGTTATTTAAAGTTGTAATATTATCTTTGTTTTTGCTTTATCTTGATCACTATTATTGGCTGTTGATTTTATTTTTAATGTATTGACTTAACTATTGGGGCTGAAGTTGTCACACAAAAGGCAGAGTGTAGGACAAGATTCTCTTCTGAATATGGGGCTCTTTCTTCCTTCTAGTAAGTTTCCTGGGCCACCTTCCCAGGGCCTGCTCAATGGACCTGTCATATCAAGACCTTCACGTCCGAGAGCAGAGACAGAGCATGCTGATGTCAGCTGCTATCCTCTAGTTCTTTCTCTCCCTCCCTCTGTGGCTGCCAAGGTCAACAATAGCTTCTGACTGTGCTGTGCTTACCTGTCTTGCAACAACACCCTTTCCAGGCTCCCTAACCAGCTGTGCCATTCCCCCCTTTTTTTAAAAGACAACAAACAGAGAGAAAACATCATTGTTTCATGGTAGGCTGAGGAGGGTGAAGACTATCCAACTATTTTAAATGCTATTCTTTAATTACTTCCTCTATCTCTGTCCTGCCCTTGGCATACCTTTTCCTGATCTTGGGTTATCTCTGGGTTTTCTGGAAGCGTTCTTTTCTCTTGAGTGTGTTTGAGTTTCTGATTTTTCTGCTGCTGCTTAACCACTAATGAATCTGACAGGTTCTCATGTCAGGAATTCTTCAAAATCTCTGTACATGAATGACATTTTGTCTTGTTTTTAAGCACTGGTAGGAATTTATATTATTTTGATTTGTTTGTTTTTGAGATTTGAGGCTGAGGAGGAGTGGTTTTTATCAATTTTCTTGATATATTTTCATCTTTGAGGTGGTCAACTAACATGATCAGATAATTCTACAGATGCAAAAAATGATATTCAGAGATGGTAACATGACTTACTCAAGTTCACCCAGCTGACAAGCTGTATAGCTAGACCTGAGCTTAAATCATCTAACACTTAAGTTTTCTTGACTTCTTCAGGAGCCAAGTTCACATGATGCTAACATGATGGAACATCCTTTCTCAATGAATTTGTTGAGTATTTCTTGTGTACTTACATACTAAGGCAAATTATCTTGAATTTCTAGGAAGCTGTATATTGAATTATACTTCAGTGACTGAAACTAGTGATGTGTATTTTAATATCATCACAATTTAATGCAGCATGTCCTTTTATTTGCTGCATAGTTCTATCTTTTATCATATACATGCAGTGAACACTCACACACACACCCTTGTATTGTCAAAGTAGCACTTGGGAGGGTATGCATGTATGCTGAGGTTACATAAATGGGAACTGATAGCTGTCTTGTAGGGGAAGATAGGTATACTAACCCCGCTCAAAATTGTCTTTGTCAATGTTAATGTCATCATTTGCTTTGGAATTTTCATTTGTATGCTCATTTTGAGTGGGAGTTGTTTCCCTCTCTCACTGCCTAATTATTCCTGTCTAGTCATTTTTATAGCTGCCTCTATTGCAGGTGGCAGAAATAGCACCAGGTTTTAGAACCATAGGGTCAGGTTGCACTGAGTTCAGCAACCTTGATACTTGAGTTCTGGCTAGGGAAGAATTCAGAGCCAAGACTCAAACTATAAGAGAACATTTATTTATAAAATCATAGGTGTGGAATAAATAATTTGTAGAGAAAGGGCCCTTGGAGTGAAGAAGATAATGATAAAGTATCTGGGGTCTTTATCAACTGAGGCCTAGTGTTAACTCTAGGGAAGAAAGGTCAGGGGGTCCAAACTGCATGATCAACAATATGCTATGGGAGGAAAGGTCACCCTGAGGGTGAGGTCCCACCCTACAATTGTCCTTTGCTAGGCACTTGGGGGTTTCCACCCTGGTGACCTTTTGTACCTGGCCTTGCACTGCTCATGTCTAACTGCCTACCACATGTCCACCTGGTCTCATTCAGCTGGTTTGGAGTTACCATGCCAAGTTGTTTTTGTGGATACTGAAGATCCAGTTACTGAATTGGGTTTCTCTGCTGCTTCCTACACAACTTCTGTAGGTATGTGCCTTTACACACCCTGCAGTCCTGGGAGAATGTGCAGATTATTTTAGCTCTTCACAGGCTCCAGTTTAGCACAAAAAGCTTGCTGCTAGTCCACCATAACACATGGGTACTTTTGATCTCTATTACCCATGGATTCTGGACCTGAGTGCCAGCTGGTCCAAGGCTCCTTTCTCCCTGCTCAAAACTGTGTGAGATGGTCTCATTGCCCTACTCCCCCTTTTTAAATACATTGTTATTGATTTCAGAGAGGAAGGGATAGGGAGAGAGAGAGAGAAAGATTAATGGTGAGAATCACTGATCGGCTGCCTCCTGCATGCCCCCGCCACTGGGAATCAAGCCCGAAACCTGGGTATGTGCCCTGACCACAAATTGAACCTTGACATCCTGGTTCATAGGTCAATGCTCAACCACTAAGCCATCCCGGCCTGGCTCATTGTTTCTTTACTGATGCAAGAAGATGAATCTTCTTGCTTTTGTTAATTTTAATTTAAAAATGTTATCAGTTCTTATGGTGTTTATGGTGGAGAGTTTCTCTCAAAGTAACCCAGGATTTATGTCTTCATTTGGATTAACTATTTCATAATAATTTTCCTTTTGTCTTCTGTCATACACAAGTGAGTAGAGGGACCGCTCCCTCACTGTCTTTTAAAAGTTTACTGTGATTGTGATGAAAATAATGTCATTAATTGATTTATATCAGTAAATGTTCAACAGCAGGACTAAAACACTTTCATATCACACATTTTGCTAGCCAGCATTGAGCTGGAGAGATTCCAAAATATTTTTCATTTGTGTTTTGGTAGTTCATATTGGCTAAATATGTGCCATTATATGACATATTTACATATATATGATGAGCATGAATCAAAACATTTTCTGTCTGATTTTATTAATTGGTGTGGAGGGAAAAATGTCTTTAATCTTGTTGGTAAATGATGTTTAATATTCTTAGTGTTAATTGGTAGCAATAGGAAACACCCTTCATTAGTAAAATATACAGGAAGGTTTTATTTATAGGTTTAATATCCTTAGATAATGATTCTATCACCTGGAGCTATTCCCTTGTCTGACTTTACTCAGTACTAATACAAAGTGAGGTCTTTTGTGTATCTTGTAAATTATAGAATTGTGTGATCTAAGGGAAAAAAATGTGGGATAATTAATTAATCAAATCAATTGTTACCAAAACACTTTTATGGTTAGTAATCAGACTTGCTTCATAAATATCCTATAAAGCTAATCTAGAGTATTATACAGGATAGACAAGAATGATAAGTCATATGGAAGTGATAATTATATGATGTATTGAAATAAAATCACTATGGGTTATATATTTTGTCATAAAAGACATAGAATTTAAAATTCTCAATTTGTATTTTTTTATACAAATATTGTCCACCTCTATCTCACACTAGCCCTCATAACATTTCCAAAAGATTGAAAGCACTGTGTTTACACTTGTATTTAAAATAAGAAAAATAACCTCATGACTGAAATCACTGAGATTTGTGACAAGGGCTCTTTGGATGAAAGGTTGATCTGGCCACACACAGTGCGAAGCAAGAGCTCAACTGGCAATCACACAACAGGCTTTCCTCAAATACTGCTCCTAACACATCACAAACATAAATCCAGGCCTGTGTGGGGCACAAGGTCTATGGGAGAGACAGCTGAATTTTAGAAAAGGTTTTTAGGTAGCTAGCGAATAGGTTTTTGATGTTATGGCCAAAGGGCCTGCTTGGGAACCACTTGTTATGGCCAAAGGTGATCCTGAGTGGGGGGGTGAAAGGATTGAGAAAACGCAGACAAGAGAATGAAAGCTGGGTCTCAGTGGGACGCTGCTCCCTGATGAGGAGACAGCGCAAGCGCCCACAAGCCGTGTCTTTATTTTATAGCAGATGCCACGAGGCAAAGTAGGGGCGTGATCAAGTTGTTTACAGCATTCTCGTGAGTTCCAACCTCACTCAACTACATGCACCCGAACTCTATCACAAGGCACGTGGGGCCACGTGTTTGGACCATAGGTTCAAGCTTACAACCACAGCTGTTGGCTATGATTGTGCTGGGAGGGCCCTGCCCTCCAGCTGGGACTTGCACGTGGCAATGAGAGGACCCTGTCCTTTCATTAGTTCGAGGCTTGAACCTGGCAAAACACTGTAGCCGCACCCCACATTTTGAAAATGCAGAAGGCATAGGAAACTTCAGTCTTTTATAATTTTCTTTTCATAGAAATAAATATAAAAGGAAACACTCATCCCTGCCTTCCCTCCTCGCTTGCCAGCTTCCCTTCTACGATCTCCGGGGAATACAGGAGGATATGACTCTTGATCCTCTCAAGAAACTTGTTTATACTTTGAAAATAAGTCATCTGATTACCCTTATCACTATTTGGTTCTGTCTAATTCACATGTTATTGGTGCCCATAAAATTGCATGGACTTTTATGACCCAGCTTTCCTGTTGTAGTGAAAAATTATACTTTGATTAATTGTTGATTGCTACAAAGTCATTGAAAAGTTTGTGTGTGTGTCTGCCAAAGGGGGAGGAAAAAAAGAGGAGGGGAGGAGAAAAAGCACAAAAGAAAACTCAACAATAAAAGCAATAAATTGCTTCACAAGAAGATAGGACTATACTGAGTGATGTATAGAATGTGGGTACAAGTTTTATCATTGGTTACTATGTCATAGTTATTGCTATGAAGGTCATACTTAGGATAAAATCCCCCAAACCATAATGAAAATAGTGTAGTCCCATGAATATTGATATATCTCTTTGGGGGAAAAACACACATCCTATATAACAAAAGGCTAATATGCAAATCGACCGAACGGTGGAACGAGCGGTCACTATGATGCACATTGACCACCAAGGGGCATACGCTCAATGTAGGAGCTGGCCCCTGGTGGTCAGTGCACTCCCACAGGGGAAGCACCACTCAGCCAGAAGCCCTGAGCCAGGCTCATGACTGGCAAGCGCAGCAGTGGTGGCAGGAGCCTCTCCTGCTTCTGTGGCAGCGCTAAGGATGTCCGACTGCTGGCTTAGGCTTGTTCCCCCTGGGGGCTCTGGGACTGTGAGAGGGTGCAGGCTGGGCTGAGGGACCCTCCCCCATGAGTGCACAAATTTTGTGCACCAGGCCTCTAGTTTACTTATAAAACAAATTGAGTGGGCATGGGGGAATCTAAAGAAAATAGAATCTTAAGTATTTTAAAAACTATATAGTTTCACAGAGGCTAGATGTGCAGTGGCTGAGCTGGGCCTAGAGCTCAGGGTTCACAACTCCTGAATGGTGTTCTGACACTGTGCTCTAAGGAGAGGATGGAAACCCTGGTGTCCTAAATAAAATAGGTTGTGATTGACAGGGTTTTACATTAGGAAGAGACAGGAGATTCCAAATACACCCTCCCCCTCTCCCCACCACACACACACACACACACACACACACACACACACAAGCTGCTGAAATGCCAAGAGCTGTATTCTTTAAGTGCTTTTTAGGGATATAAAATTAATTGAGCATATGCATGAAATAATTGGAAAGAATTCTATATTTAGCCAATTAACACTTTCATGGCTGGCATCCAGGATCGGAAGAAGCAGGATGCAGAACTAGTCTCCTTTAAGGAGTGTCTGTCTGTTTTAAAGAGAGAGATTAGGAGGCATATAGGTTAGTTAGTGCTCTTCAGTTTAATATATGTGCATGGTGATCTTGTTACATTCAGTAGGTCAAGGGTGGGCCCTGAGACGCTGCTTCCAGGGCAAGCTCATGTTGCTGGTTCATTGGACCACACTCTGAGTAGCAAGGGGCTGGGTTATAGAATAATGAAGCAAGGTTTTCTGTGTGTGCACATGTGGGGAAGCAGAGTCCAGCCCTGACATCCTGATTTTGTTTCCTCAAAGTTTTCTTGAGGGGAGAAGAAATAGAGGTACACACATCTGATAAAAGTAATGAAATTAAACTTAAATATGGACTCTGAGTTAGAGAATTTTGCTATTTATTTAGCCACTCTCTTTTCTCTGAATCTTCCATTTCATTCACCCATTTCCTTCTCTGAAATTGAAAGAAGACCTGGGTATGGGGTTTCCCTCTTCCATTTGCTCTCTACGTCTTAACATTGAGAATACTTTTTGGAGAGAATAACCAGCCCCTTAATTATACCACAGGTACAAAAGAATCTTAATTGAGGCATGGTCATAAATTCCTGCTTTGTACGTGCTCTTCTCTGAATCTTGGTTTTCAGAGAGGATTAAAAATTAGACTACAAAATGGCATAATATGTATGGGGTTACTATGTGAAGCACTCTACACTATTTTTTCATTTTCTCTTTGTCCCTGAAAAGGAATCAATGAATAGAATTTTGTGATGAAGCGAATAAAAATGCTGGATGCTAGAAGATGTGCAGTTACTGAGCTGCTGTCTCTATTGTTGATGCTAAGACAGGCACCTGTTCCTACAGTGCCTCTGTCTCCCCATCGGTAACCACATGCTTCTTTGCTGGGGAGTAAGTACATATGGCAGTGGCAGGAGTATTTTGTTGTGGAAACAACAGTTTTGCCCTTTTTTGGAGTCCTTTGCTATTTTGAATTAAAGACACTCATTTCTGTCACACAATAAGGTGTTTTCTAGACAAAATCTGTGTGTAGACTGTCAAGGAATAAGATTTCTACCATGTGCCATCACTTAAACACAGCCATTGGACAACAAGACTCCGGAGGGAGAAAACAATGTTGAGGGAGCCAACAGTACAGTCATTTGGGAAATTCTTAAATCTTTTTTAAAAATATATTTTATTGATTTTTTACAGAGTGGAAAGGAGAGGGATAGAGAATTAGAAACATCGATGAGTGATAAACATCGATCAGCTGCCTCCTGCACACTCCCTACTGGGTATGTTCCCGCAACCAAGGTACATGCCCTTGACCGGAATCGAACCTGGGACACTTGAGTCCGCAGGCCGACGCTCTATCCACTGAGCCAAACTGGTTAGGGCATGTTCTTACATCTTGAGAGACACAAATTAGATTTGCTGAAGTTTCTTAGTAGATCAGACAAGTTCTAGGAAGACAAAAGAAAGGGCAGTTCTGATGAAGGTCCAGTTTCACTGAAAAGGAAAGTATGCCTTAGCTGCAATGGGTCCCATAGATGGTAGAAAGTGAATGATCAGCACAGCCTCTTCTCACACTCATGTAGAGACCACAGCATGGACAGCAATACCTGGGTTCAGTATCAGATCCTGCTGTCTAAATGGAACTGCCTTAATGGCCCTAAACCATAGTTATTACACCCAGAAAATGGGCATGACAATACCTGTCTTTAAAAAAAAAAAAACTTTATTGTTGAAAATATTCCATAGGTCCCTTTTTCCCCAATTGACCCCTTCTAGCCCACCCCTGCCTCCTTGCCCCAGGCCTTCACTACAATTATCTGTCTTTTGAATTTGAGTAAAATTTAAAAATAACATGTTAAACACCCTTATCTAAGAAGTACGAGGGAATCACCGTAATTGTATTTTTAGTGCTCATTTACTTTATAGTTTATTCTACTATTGTCACTTGTTTTATTATTTTCTCTCCAGGTCTTTGTTGAGGCTGCCCTTGCCCTGCTCTCTGGCATTGGATGCTTACCCTCCCCATTGTCCTCTCTCCTCCCTGTGGTACTCATTGTCTACTGTTCTCACTTCCCCCATACCATCTCCCACCCCTGCTTCCTCATCTATCCACTGCTGCACTGTTAAATTCTATTGTATACTGATCTTTATAAAACTGGCAAGCATGCACAGTCCCACTGGACATCCCAGGTATAGAGCTGAGGCACACAGCCAAGTCATAATTACTTTCTAGAAAGTTATTTTTTAAGTGCTAATGTAGCACATCCTAAATCCTATGCACGTAGGGCCTAGGATTAGTTGGAACATATTTGCTCTGCTCTGGTTTCTATAACCTTGAACATGTCACTTTCACTCTCCTCTTCTCACTTCCCTAATGGAAATATGAGGGACATCATATCAGTAAGGTGCTATCTAAATATGAAATGATGTTTAAAGGAAATAAATATCAGAATGTGTCTTTTAAAAGCTGCTGATTCTCCCAACTGTGACTTTCAATCTCCTAGGGATTAGTCCAGGCATCAGTAATACAAGTCAAACACTACTACAGTTTTCCAGAATCTTCTTATGGTGGCTCTTCTATATGTCTTGCACTTGTCTAATAAACTGGGTCCCAGTTTCCTAATAACAGAGCCTATCAGTGTTGGGCCTTAAATGAATTAACACAAGTAAATAATGTAGAATAGTGTCCAGCAGAAAGTGAGTACTCAGTAAATGTAGCTGTTAGCATTCACGTTATAGAGCTTGACCATTGCTTGCCTATTTGGTTCTAATCTGTTGCTTAGTTCTTATCTTCAGGACCTACCATTTGACATTGTTCTCTGGGATATAGACTTCAATTCAATAATCATGGCTTCTAGGCTCTACCTTGGGCTTTAGATTTATCTCTCCTCAGTTTTCCCCAGCTCTTTCCATCCCAGTTTTAAGTCATGAAATTTGCAATCTACTGCCTTTGGGGCCCTGCATTGAGAGGGTAAAGCACATTGCACAAATTACCTGTAAAATAAAATTATTATGAAGTAAAATTTGAGAGAGTGCCTCAGTGGAGTTGGGGAAAAGAAGGGCAACTGTATCCATGTAGGCTCCCTGACTCTCCCTGGATTCTCCCAGGCCAAAAGGAGGATCTAAGATGGCCTTGGAACTGGGTCAGTTTCTAAACCCAAGAGTAGATTGTTTCCTATCACTTGAAATGTCCTCATGAGGAAACTCATTCTACATTTTCACACTTACAGCACCTTAAAAGGTGTGTTAATCCTTCAATGTAACATTTAAGAATCATAAGGTGATGGTATTGCCCTGGGTGTTCTAGCCATCATTTGGGGTTTTAACTAATGACGGTAAATGTATAAAATTGCTACGTAAATGGCTTAAATAGAGATCGTATATATTTCTAAGTCTAAATTACTCTTTTCTTAAACTCATAATCATCTATTCTAGTGAAATTATACTTTTTCTTTGTGATGAACTTGTATTAAATATCCCATTTTTCTGCCTTGCCAGGGTTATTTTCATTTCGAAGTTAGAACTCCTGAACTGGAGATCAGTACTTCCCTGCTTTTAGTCAATAATTTCTACTTGAGCACTATAAAATTGTCATTCTCCCTAAATCTCTTAATAGTTTGAGCTTTAGATTTATAATTACAATAAAAATTCACTTCCATTATTTTCAAAGGAGGAAAATTTTATTTAAGCCATTATTTTGCACATGACTTTCTGTTTTATAGTAGCTATGCAGGCTACTCCCAAGCAAAGTCCTGTTGAGTATGAAGCTTGTCTCTAGCATATCTCTGTCTCCTTTTATGGGACAGTTCATGTTCAGAACTACCTGAATGGTCCCTTCTTTGGATTTGCTGCTGAGTCATCACTGCACATTCCCAGATCAGATGCCTATGGAAATAAAATAGTTAAAGCGAATAAACCTAAGTGTCCATCCACAGATGAATGGATAAAGAAGTGGTGCACATATGCAATGGAATAAGACACAGCCATTAAAAAGAATGAAATCTTGCCATTTGAAACAACATGGATGGACTTAGAAGGTATTTTGCTGAGTGAAATAAGTCATACAGATAAAGACAAATGCCATATGAGTTAACTTATATGTGAAATCTAAAAAACAAAATACATGAATTAACAGAATAGAAATAGACTCATAGATACAGAGAAGACTTTGATGTCTACCAGATGGGAGGGGGATTGTGGTGATGGGTGAAACACCTAATGTGATTAAGAAGTCCAAATTGGCAGTTCCATAACAGTCATGGTGATATAAAGCATAGCATAGGGGATATACGTATATAGTCAATAACATTATAATAACTGTATGGTGTCAGATAAGGACTCTTTTATTGGGGTAATCACGTTGCAAGTTACATAATGTCTAATCACTATGTTGTATACTGGAAACTAATATAATAGTTAATGTCAACTGTAATTGAAAAATAAAACAATTATTTAAAAAATAAAATTGTAAAAACAAATAAAGCAAATGAGTAAAGCCCACAAAGTGGAAATGATGGTGGTGAGCTAGAGAGTAGATGCCCTACCCATATGGGATAGCCATTTCTCCATTCAAATAGATTATTGTCAAACCATTATTTAATATCTACAGAATTTTCAAAAGAAGACTGAAATCCAGATTCAACTAAAAAGACAATGTGAATCGATATTGCACAGACCAAACAAAACATGCAAACCCATTGCCCTTGGAGATCTTTCCCTTCCACCTCTAAGTGTCTATGACATCAACACTTATCTGTCCCGATTTGTATCTTTCCCTAATGGAATTAAAATGAGTAAATGTAAAAAGTACCCATAGAAAATACAAATAACATGTTAGTAAAATAGAAAATGGCTGTCTCAGAGTGGAATTAGAGGTGGAATTAAAAAACAGGATATCAATCAGGCACATTATTTGATAAAATAATAAAAAATAAAAACAGAAAAAAATTGCATTTTGACAAGCATCTTCTGGCTGTTTTAATTAATTCTAAGTATGGTGCCAATGGCTATTGAAATTAAACACTTTATCCATTTCGTCTTGCTTATAGGTGTATCTTTATACCAACCTCAACCACTGGAATTCAATGAAAGGAGTGATGAGGGATACAGGAAGGGACGCAGATGCCTTCTACCAATCTGTAAGGACAGGCCCAATGATTCTTATTTGGGATGACAAAAGTCATGAAAAAAATTATACATAAGGTGATAATGACAGAAACTGAAGCAATGTTTATATCTTTGTAGTTTTTTTCTAATGCACGTTCTTATAGATTTTTTAAAAATTATCTTTATTGTTGAAAGTATTACATACAAATATCCACCTTTTTTGCCATTGATCCCCTCCATCCCTCTTCTAGATTTTGGACTTACCCTAAAACATACTTTTAGAAAAGCTCGGACCCTCCTCACATGGATGCAAGAAAGACCACACAAGCACACACAAAAATCAGAATTTATGACCATAACCACAATTTAAAAAATTTCCTGTAGATGTGGTATAATTAAGGGCCTGGTTATTCTCTCCAAAAAGTATTCTCAAAGCTAAGACAAATGTGCTCCTTTGAAACTATTTATTTTTGAAACCTAATTATCAAATACAGAAGTCTGTACACTTAGCCATAGTTTATCTACACAGTTGCAAACAGGATATGCCTCTAGCTCAGACTCTTCTCTATACTAACAACTCTTCAAATGCCTGAAAAGTTGCTTATTTATCTGTCTCTCTTTTGTTCCTTAGGGAGGGGAAAGTCTGATTGTAAATTAACATTAAGAAATGTCATGCCCAACTCAGCCTTTGAAGACCCAAGATATTTTTAAGGCATACATTGACTTTGTCACAGATTTTAGGAATAAGCAGTATGTGTTCTTTTAAATGACCAAGAATACCACAGGAGGAAAAAAAATAACCAAATATTGTAATGAATTATGCTCACTTTTTCCACATATGTGAGCAAAATGTGGCATGAATCTGCTAGGCACTAATTTGAGATTTTAATCCTGAGTAGTAATAAATGAGAACACATGGCCACATTGGTTAAAACAAACAGAACAGCAAGTCTTAATTCACAGAAGTAAGACAGTTTCAAGCTGCAGACTTGATTCAGTTCTGAATTATATATCTTGAACACTAAGTCAAATACTTTTTTGACTATATAACTAAGCCTTCCCATTTCAATTACAATCCATTATGAGTGGAGCAGCATGTCTTACTCTGTTGAGGCAGATCTTCTAAAGGAATCTGGTTGGATGGGCTCATGTTGGGAATGGCAGGAGGCACTTCAGTTTGGAGGTAGAGCTCAGTAAAAAAGTGATATAACATAGCTCCTCCAGGAAATTGTTTCAAACCAAGTCTGTGTTCTTTAGAAGTCATTTTTTATGTAATAGATGTTGAATATTTCCTGTTAGGGGTGATTTTATGGCTTTTGCTTTCAGAGACTTAGGGAGTTACTACAGGCTTCCCTAAATGACTTCCTTGTATTCCAGAGGAGCAGTGGTTGGTGGGCTGATCAAAATCAAGTGTGTGTATCAATCTGGTTCTTTTGTCAGTTCATGAGAGCTCAGTGAAACCATGCCACATCAAAAACACATTTTTACACAACAGTGGATGTAAGCACTGCACTTAATATTGCTCCCAGGGGGAAATAGATGCAAGACTCTAGTATGGGATTCCAGAACACAAAATTCCCAACTAAACTCTGGAAGAGACAGCAGATAATCTCTGATCCAATCTTCAGTGATGGCATTCCTGGTTAAAAAAATAAAAGAGAGAGAGAGAGAGAGAGAGAGAGAGAGAGATTCACAGAGAGTAAGCACTAAGAAGAGATTGTCCAGGCCAGATTGAAGGTTCCCAGTACCCTAAATCTGCCCAGGTAGTGTTTGAATGATAAAGAGACAAGACAAAAATTAGGGATAGGACAAAACATGTGCAGTAAGTTTCAAGAATAAAATGATTCAGTGGGTCAGACTTTATTGACTTCTTGGTAGTTACACTGTGTATCAGTTAGCTATTGCTGCATAACAATCCACCTAAAAACTCAGTGGCTTAAAATTAGCCATTTGCTATTGTTCATGAGCCCATGTGTGGTCAGTTGTAGTTGAATATATGGCTCTGGTGATCCTTGCTTGGCTTTCAACATGCCATGTACTTATTCAAAGTATTTTATTTTATCTTTTTATAGAGAATTTTTATGAGTTTATTTGAGCCAAACTGGCAATAATTGTTTAGAAGCAAAATCTCAATCAATGGGTTGAGAAAATGCTCTAGAAACTGGGAGTTTTACAGCTTAGTTTACACATTAGAATAAAAGGAGGAGAGTAAGGAGGGTTACATGAGATCCATTTGTAGCAGATTAAGGGGACAGGAGGAAGCAAATCAAGGAAATCTCTGGGATTGGATAAAAAAAAGGTAAAATAGAAAACACATCATTCTTTTACATTGGTGGGTACAGCATAATTCATAATTAACATTTATACTACATAGAGATTTTTACTTGGGGAACAAATTAATAATGAGGGATTCTGTGGTCTCTTCTCTGGTGCGGCTGTGTGCTCTGATGGGTTTGGAAAAGGAGATTACTCTGACCTTGTTTTCTTAGATGCCAAAAGACAATACTCAAGTTCACTTGAGGTAAAGATTGACCTTTGTCAAGGAAGTTGCAGACATAGGATTAAACTGTCCCCCATGACTTGCTTTTAGCTGGGAATTCTTTTTTCTTAATTTATCTTTATTTTTGAAAGTCTTACAGTTGTCCCCTTCCTCCCTCCATTGATCCCCTAGACCAGTGGTCGGCAAACTCATTAGTCAACAGAGCCAAATATCAACAGTACAACGATTGAAATTTCTTTTGAGAGCCAAATTTTTTAAACTTAAACTATATAGGTAGGTACATTGTTATTAACTTAATTAGGGTACTCCTAAGGCTTAGGAAGAGCCACACTCAAGGGGCCAAAGAACCAACCGCACGTGGCTCTCCACACGCCTAGACTATGCATATATGCATATAAATTCTTTGGTTAATCTCTTCTCGTCCTCCTCCCTCCCCCAAAGGCTCTCTATTACTTAATCAGGAGTTCTCAAAATTGTTTGGTCTTTAAGACTCATTTACTTTCTGAAAATAATATTGGGAACCTCAAAGATCTTTTGTTTATGTGGGCTATATCAGTCAATATATATCAGAAATAAATACTGACAAATTTAAAAATATTTCTTAATTTTTTAAAAAATTAAATGTTTACATACCAACATAAATAACACATTTAATGAAAAATAGCTATATTATCTCAAACAAAAAATAGTGAGAGGAGTGGTGGTGTTTTTCATTTTTGCAAACTTCTTTAATGTTTGGCCTAATAGAAGACAGCTGGATTCTTAGATCTGCTTCTGCATCCAATCTGTTGGAATGTTACATGTTGGGTAGCCTCTGGAAAACTGCACTGTGCACTTGTGAGAGAATGGAAGGTAAAGAAGTAAATAAAATTTTACTTCTGTTATGAAAATAATTTTGACCTTGTGAATCCCATTAAAAGGCCAGTGACACAAGGGGTTCCTGGACTCAACTAGGACAACTGTGGTCTATAGCATCAAATGTGAACTTCCTGCTTTCTGTTTTTAAAACTTCATGATTTTGGCTCATTTTATCCCTAACGGGATTGCATTCTAATTTTTCTCTTGTCGTTTACTAGTTGTATAACTTGGGCATACTCATATCTAATTTATGGGGTTGTTATATAACTGAATTAAATATTCTGTACAAAGCATGCAGCATCATTACAGACACATTCTAAACCCTCAGGAAAATATTGCGATTGTTTGTATTTTTAGTCACTATACTTCATTGAGGAAATGTTACTTACGTGCTTTTCCTGTAGTAAGCACTGTTCAGACACTGAAATAAAAGTTGTATGCACTATTGCCAATAACCCTCAGAATATTATAGTTTTTAAGGGAAATGACACACCAATGTATTCATTTCATAGCTGTTTATTGAGTAATTATGTGCTACTGAGTTCTCTGAAGCACATGGGAGGAGTTCCCAGCCTAGGTGTGGGTAACAGGGAAGACCTTATGAACTGGCATTAGAACTACATCTTGATAAGTGTATTCATTGTCATGGGCAAAGAAGACATGAGGAAAGGTATTCTAAAAAGGAAACTTTTAGACAGAATCAGCAAATATTTTCTAGGAAGAGCCAGATAGTAAATATTTTGGGCTTTGTAGGCCATCTGGTCTCTGTAGCAATTTTTCAACTCTGCTATTATAGCGTGAAAGCAACCACAGACAATTCATAAGGAAATGAGCATGGCTGTGTTCCAATAACACTTTATTTATGGACACTAAAATATGATTTCTTATAAGTTTACATCTCCATAATATTATTCATCTTTTGATTCCACCCCCCAACCATTTAAAAATAAACACACACACACACACACACACACACACAAAACAAAAAACAAAAAACAACGCACCCACATTTGAAAGCCCATACAAAAACTGGCAATGGGTAAGATATGGCTTATGGACAATAGAATGAAAAAGGATAAAAAAGCTGAATGCCTGAATAAAAACACTAACAATGGTAATTTTGAGTTTCAAATGTGGACATGATAACTTACAATATTTTTTACATATACTATAATACTTTTATTGGTACTTGAGGAAAATGGAAATACAGAGTAATTAACTGACTTGACCATGATCATACAGCCAATAAATGGCTGAACTGCAATTAGTTCTCTGGTATCTCTTGCCATTTAATTCCCCCTTGACTATGTTATAGAGAGTTTATCCTATAAACCATGGGTATGGTACTATTTTATTTAAAAATGCAAGTATTTTTTGTGTTTGAGAGATGACAACACAGTTCATCCTTGTAAAAAAAACACATGAGTGTTTTCAAATTTGAAAACAATACTCTATTGGAAATTGTATTTATATTAAAACACCTCCTAGAATCTAGTCCCAAGAGGTCACAGAGGAGATAAGATTTACTCTCTTAGCAACTTTCAAATGTACAATGCAATATTGTTAGCTACAGTCACCAGGCTATACATTATATCTCCAGAATTTTCTTATCTAATAACTGAATGCTTGTACCCTTTGAACACCTTCAGTCAATTTCCCACCTCTTACCCTCCACCTGTGGCAACCACCAACCTATTCTCTCTTTCTCTGATTTTTTTTTTTTTTAGATTCCATATATAAGTGGGATCATATGGTATTTGTCTTTCTCTGACTTATTTATTTAACATAATATCCTCAAGATCTATCCATGTTGTTGCATATGGCAATATTCCCTTCTTCTTATGGCTGAATAACATTCAAATTTGCACTAGGTTTCTGTTCCTACCCAGGCAGCCCTTAGCCTCCTGAGACAGCAATCTTAGAGCCTAACCTTAGAGCAATACCACATGTCTTAATCTCTAGATCCCGTGCTGTCCAACAGAACTGTCTGTGATAAAGTAAATGGCCTATATCTGTGCTGTTCAATCAGGTAGCCACTAGCTACATGTGGCTAGTGAGCACTTGAAAGATGAGTAAAACTGAGAAACTAATTTTTTATTTAATTTAACTTTATTTTAATTTACATTAAATAGCTCTTTGTAGCAAGTGGCTGCCATATTAGATAGTGCAACTCTAGATCCTGGTGCAATGTCTTATCCATACTGTGGGTACCTGAGAGTTTTAATTTAGATTTTTTTACATATTTCTAGTCCATTAAAATCAGTGGACAAGGCAGGCTTTTGCATCTTTTTTTTTTCATGAATTCATTCATGAAGTCCTTCTAGGAATCATGCTGGCAAACTGGATTTATTAATACTGCACAATTAAAACACACTGAGTGTAAATTATAATATAAACTAAAGTTTCTTGGGATTGAAGCCTATCAATCTAGTAAGGGCTTAGCTTAATAAAAGTAATTGATTTGAAATTTGAGTAGGTCAGGTGTAATTCTTTTAACATTTCATAATAATACGGGTGTATTAGTAAGATTCAGTGCTTCCCTCTTTAGCCTTTGATTGATGGCTGAATCACATCTGTTTGGTACCACCATCTTGACTCCCCATTGTTAACAATGCAATTTTATTGTCTGGCAACCATTTCGACTCCTGGCCTTGCAGACAAGAATTGAAAAAGCTTGGACCCCCTCACTCTAGACCTTCCCAGCTATCATCTTTTCAACCTTGCAGTCTCTTGAAGTCTTGCCATATGTTTATCGACTTATATTTTAACTTAGCTTGTGCTAAGATGTTAATAGGTAATAACTGTTTAATCATTGGTAAGTAATATATTGGTAATTTAGAGCAGGAGCCGCCCATGTCTCAGCCAAAGAAGGAATTAATAAGGAGTATTCCAGCTTCCTCTGGCTGGCACCTGAGCGGTGTAAAAGTAGAGGACAAGATGAGCACATCTGATTCAATAAATACTTAGCGTGTGACAATGACATGCAAAGCAGTGGAGACAGAGAAAAACGACTTCTCTTTCATGACAGGGCAAGCCCCCTTTTATGTTTGCAAGGTTGAGTCTAATAATATTTGCAATTTATTGGCCTTTCTTCTAAAGACTTCAAAGTATGGTGTAATCAAACCCTGACGTTTTCAGTAAATGTATTTTTTTAAGATTCTAAATTATTCAAGCAAAGAGGTAGAGACATTTGCTAACCTTATGGTTTGTTGATGTATATATACATATACACAGACATACATACACACATATGGTTGTGTCTATGATATCTATCTATCTATCTATCTCTCTCTATATATTTAGAGAGAGAGAGAGAGAGAGAGAGAGAGAGACATAATTATGTTCCTTCCCAATAGTAGATAACTATATAGTGTATTGTGTATTGTTCCATTTACAGGAAATTCAGAAGCTTTCCACTTACTGACTATGCAACCTGGAGCAAGTCTCAATCTCCCTAAACCTCAATATCCTTACAGAAAGTAGTTAGTGACACTTACCTCCAAAGGCTATTGAGAAAATTAAATGAAATAATATATTAAAACCAGTAAAATAGGAAGCCGTTTAAGGTTAATGTATCTGATGGGGGAGAGGTAGAAATTGCTCTTTCTCAACATGGTTATGAAGATTGTGCTGAAGTCTAATTTGACAAATGTACTGGGAAGCATATGGATACGTTTTCTGGACAGATGGCTGATACATTCTGTGCTGCATATGCATGCTTTCTGTGGAGTTGCTTTAGCATGAAGAGCTTCTTTCAGGAATCTTTATGGGGCCAATATGTTAGGTGAACCTCAGCAAACAGGGAGCCGGAGGCTTGAACCTAAGGCAAACAGTTGCACGGACATGCCGGTCACTGACTGTAAATAACATCTTGAATGCCACCAAATGTCAATACCAATGCT
Organism: Myotis yumanensis; assembly: GCF_028538775.1. NCBI lineage: Eukaryota > Metazoa > Chordata > Mammalia > Chiroptera > Vespertilionidae > Myotis > Myotis yumanensis. Next base: position 23,751,196 of record NW_027223759.1, on the reverse strand, counting down.
AAGTCGTAATACATAAATTCAGCTTTAATTGAGCAAAGCTAAACCCAACCAAACGGACCTGTTTATAGTCTCAAATATTGAAATAAAGCCCCAAACATGGAGATTGTATGCTTTGTATCTGAGATATATTCATGTGTAACACACACACACACACACACACACACACACACATATGTATGAATATGTTTGTTGACTTGACAATTCTATCTACTTGAGAGCAAAGTCTAAAGTAAACAGCCATCCTCCGATACCAGTGATCCAAGGGCTTCTCTATGGATCGGAGAAAGGGTGATTTATGCAACGAGGAGAAATTGTTTATATTCTGTGGCACAGTGTGTCCCTGTTCCATTAAAAATTAGTAACCGAATCTGTCTATGACAATCTTAAAACTAACATGGGTTCATAGGAGGTTCAGTTTTTGGGTGCTAGCACATTTATGACTTTGAAACAGATAATATGGGAGATTTAAGCAGACTGCTGAAAAGAACTTAAAGCAAGGTTCTTTCTGGATGCTCTCACTGTTGGAAAGTGCTGGAGGTGGGCTGAACAACTGTTTTCAGGCACAAAATAAGATACCAAAGTGCCTGTTGTTTCTTGGCCAGGTGTGTGATATTAAATTAAATATATATTTGCATGTGTGTATATACATTTATATGTAAAATAGAAAAACACCACAGCTAGCTTAGCAATATGAATTTTTGTTTTATAAAGGAGATGTTTGGGACAGAGAAGGTTGCCCTTCTACTAAAAAAAAATAACCCAGAGGAGAAATTGTAATTTATCTTTCACTTACACCAAATGTAGTTATTAAAAATTTACTTTTCAAAAGAAATGTCTGCTTGCCTAGAGCTGAAATTCCTGCGTTGCCACTTAGGTTCTTTCTCCCTTGTTCTGTAATCGGTGGAGGTTGAAGAGTAGCTGTTTATGATCTCCTGTATAACAGAGAGCACACAAGTGTGGATTTATTATCATGCTGCACTTAACTGCCTCTTCTGCAGGCTAAATAGCCTAGTTCTATGCGCCTTTCCTTAAGCGTAGATCACTTTTCAACTGTTTAATAGCTGTCTTTGTTGCTTTCCTCTGAACAGTTTCCGAATTATTCTCACCCTACGGAAGTTTTCATCATCAGTGATATGCATTATGCCTATGTACTAAATGTTCTGCTGGGCACGGTGCCAGATTTGATTGCGCGAGTCTTTTACCTGCCACTCCCCTCCCCCAAGCTTTAGGGCCATGTTGCAGACAACACAAATGAGATCGATATATTTAATAACATAATGACAATGGGTGGCCTTTGATTTAGGAGCAAAGAAAGGCACAGGCATTGCCTGGGTCTTTTTTTTTAAATCTCTTTTTACTTAGTTCCACTGACGATTTTGGTCACTCACTAAGCTTCTTTTAATACTCTTAATCAGGGTTGTCACTAATTTTTAAATTCAATATGAGGGTATATTTGAAATCCACTCAGTTTAAATTGTACAGGTTGGGACTATATCAGGGCATTGTCCAAGAGGGAGGAACCAGGAGACAATGGGAATGGCACTGGGTACATGTGAGGCTCAAACCTGGGTGTCAGTGTTTAATCCAGACCCATGCATGAATCAAGAGGATAATCCTAAAACCAGAAGAACCAGGTATTGGGAAAGATGGTATAAAAAGCAACTAACCAGCATCAACCATTGATAACAGCAAAAGCAAAATAGAGATAATTATGAAATCAATGAGACAGAACAAGTCCCAAGGCAGCTGTTGAGCAAGGGTGCTTTGCTGTCTTGGGTTTCCTTTTGGGGGTGGCACTGGCCCTCTGCAGAGATTGTTGTAGGGACCAGGTGCAGGCTGAGCTGGGGTTTGCACCTGTGCCATGAGGAAGTAAAGGAAGAACGCTGAGGGCAAAAACGCTGAGTTCAGAGTTGTGAAAATCCTATTTTAAATAATAAATATTGGTTATTCAGGAGATTCCTTAATTGAACTTTGTGTTCCCACCCTCTTCTTCACAATGCTGACTGCCAGGAAGTTTAAAGCACACTTGCAGTTTAATGATCACAGTTAAGGAGAACCTGTTAGATTGTACATGTGTACTTTTTTTTTTCTCTCACTTGTTTGTATTTCCTACTCACATGTACATTTTCCCTGGTTCTGGTTTTGCATCTTTATTTATATATTTTTTCACACTTAACATTAAGAGCCCTTGTACCTTAGAACGTCTACTGAAAAATAAAGCTGGGCATAATGATGAAATATCTGCATCCATAAAATAGAAGCATTGAGTGGATTGTAAAGCTTTGCTGGTTTGTTTGTGTGTTCTACCATTGTTATTTCCCAAGATGTGTCTAGTTGGGCAAGATTCACAATCTACATAAGAATCATTTACCTGTAATTGTCTTGCTTCCCTGGAGACACTAAATAAAAATAGACCTTATTTCCCTTCAGTAAAAACTTGTTTGTAGGGTAGTTGTCATTTATTTCAATGGGCAGGAATTCACAAAAGCTTCTGACCCTATATCTGTCATGTGCATTCTCAAGGATCCCTGGTAAGCTTAAGAAACAGAGACAATTTTAAACTCAGGCCCCTACACTGAAAGTTCCTAGGATACATGGTCAGAACTGTGCCTCCTCATCCTTGTGAGCTTTCATAGGCAGCTCTATATTAGCATGGTTCTGTTGCACTGCTAATTCATAGTAGGCTATACCATTAAACACTAGATTCCATTTGAGGATGCACTGAAAATGTTCTTTTTAAATCTTGGGCTTCTGAAATTTGTTTTCTTCATGTTGTCTGGAGAATATTCGCAAAGAGGTACAGTTTTAGTCCTACACTGCATCATATGCATCCCTTTTGCATTTTCTTTGCCTTGTAGGACACCTCCCAGAAAACACATTCTTTATGAGTGATGAACTAATATGAGACATGCCATGAAATATCTTCCTACAAAAGTGTCCTCATCCATAGGTTTAGAGTTCTGGGTTTGCAATGAAAGACCTGGGTTTCAATCCTGGCCTCCATTGTTATTTACTCTGTTACCTTACACGAGACACTGAACTTCTCTGAGCTTCATTTTCCTTGTTTGAAAATGTGAAGAATAATTCCCTTTTGGCCTCATGAGAAGAAGTTGAGGTAATTTATGTGATAGGTCAAATGTTTAAACCTCTATCCACCTGAACCATGGACTCTCATGGTCCTATCCTCAACCTCATAAACCTACCACCACCTAATTCTACCTCATCCCAACCTGAGTCTTCATTATTCTTGTTACCCAGATCAGATTCTATTGTTTACAACTGCAGACATCCCTTGCAAATATTCAACTCCCTTGCCTTGCTGCTCTCTCTTGCAGATGTTCATGGAAAAGCCCCTATTCTTATTAATTAAAACAAAACAAAACAAAACAAAAAACTACAACAATCTCTCATGTACTTTATGCTAGTATCTGAGTCAAATGTTCCCAGAGAAAACTGCACACCCTTGCTGACTATTTTTACTTCAAATTTCTGATCACAAATCTCAGGTGGGCACCCCATCTATCCCTGCTCAACCTGCTAATGACCTTGCCTCATAAACTTCAGGTGGGAGGCCTCTCATTTGCCTGCCCTCAACATTATCAATCTCTTCACATCTCTATTTTGTAAACTGTCCTGGGATCTATGGATATTATTTATTATTGTGATTCCATAGTTTAGAGGTATCTAATGCATTTGGAATATTTTCTAAAAAAAAAAACTCTTCTCAAATTTGACCTCTATTAAACTGTTGTTCAGAAAAGGGACTATATTAATCATAGCACACAATTGTGAAGTTTAGCTTTATAAAAAAGTGTGCTAAATGCTCATTATGCACAAAAGGAGTTGCTAACATCTGTTTAATATAATGACCAATTTGATCATTTTGTCATTGAATTTTTTAAAGGAAATTTATATTTGGGAGGAAAAAGAACATTCAAATTTAAGCATTATTCACTAGGTTTGAATGGAATAATTCCCTTTATTTTATCCTGCTTTATTTTTAAGAAACCCACAATGACCTGCGATGGTGCTACTAAAGACTCAGATTCCAAATAAATAAGAAAGGTTCCTTTTCCCTGTTGCACCTTGTCTCTTGTAAATCAATAAAAGCCCTATTTGCTCATCAAGGTTAAACCATTCAGCTGAGAGGGCATCCCAACCACTTGCTAAACTTCCTCCATGAAAGGGCCCTTCATAAGATCTTTCTCTGGGAAGCAGCAAGAAGACAAATTAGCAATGTGAAAAAATAAGGTTGTATTTTCACAATCTGTCATGTTCTCTTTGATCTTGTTATGGAAAAGGCTTGTCAGAATTCTTTTTCTCCTCTAAGTTATGGCTCAATAATGATCCAGATCTTCATGATGCTGTCATTACTAGGTGTGCTGAAAAGCCAGGCTCAGGCTTCTGTTCCACAGTGCCTGTCTGTTTACCATCTGTATTCCCCAACCTGTAAGAGTGATAATATAACACCTGAGCACAAAGGCTCCATGATATAGATAGTATGTTTGATGTGGAAGAATTGGAAATAAATTTTTATTCTTTTCCTTTCATTTGTTCTATAACTTTCCCACAGATATTCCTATTAAAACACTGATCTTATGAAATTCTCCATTAGAGGGGAAAAAAAGTTTCCATGGTCAAAATAGTTGAGAAATATTTGTACTCTGATCTTTCTAAGAAATCCAAAATTCAAAGTGCTGAAGGACTCTGTTGTGTGACCTTGATTTAGCTCCTTAACTCTCTGTGTCTTTCTGTCGGTAAAATGCGAATAAATAATAGCAATTACTCCACCGAGGGGGTCTGAAAATTAAGAGTTAATACACATAAAACACTTTAAACAGTGCCCAGTACAGAAAAAAGCTATCATTTTTAATCTTACTGTTTTCTAAAATTTTAAGCTAAGAACCCACTATCCCTTTAAAAATCTGAAAAAGTTATATGATATTAAATGTTCCGCTAGATGGTGAGCACCTTGCAAGGATTCTGCTCTGTTTATTTTTGTATGGCCTGCTCCTAGCACAGTGCCTGTCACATAAGAGGTGCTTGTTGAACATTTGGTACATGCATGAATGAATGTTTGTGTAATGTTGTCCTGCATGTCACCTTTGGCCTCCTGCCAGACTAAGTTTTGATAGTTGCTGCTATGGACTGAATGTCTGTGTGCTTCCCAACTTCATATGCTGGAATCTATACTCTCAACATGATGGTAGTAGGAGGTGTGGCTTTGGGGAGATGATTAGCTCAGGAGAGTGAAACCCTCATGAAAGGGATCAGTGCCCTGATAAAAGAGACCTCACAGAGTCCTCTCTGCCCACAGGGAAAAGACAGAAAGCAGGCTCTCACCAGACATCAAAAAAAAACAAAACAAAACAACTGCAGCACCTTGATCATGAACTTCCCAGCCTTCCGAACGGTAAGAAATAAATCTCAGTTGTTTATAAGCCACCCCGTCTATGGTATCCTGTCAAAGCAGCCCAAATGGACAGATGCTTGATTCTCTGTATGGCTGGATGAACTCCGCTACATTTTTCCACCTTGGTGTTAATACTGTTCAATTGGTTAGTGCATTATAAACTAGTGCTATATCATTTAATTCCCTAAGTGGTATTTGCCATATTATCCAATAGATAAAAGTGCCAGAGCTGAGATTTGAACCCTGAATGACTTTAAGAATAAACCTTTTCTTCTGTCATTCAGAAGAGATAGCTACTCAGATTTTTGAGGCCAGAGTGTCTTGGACCTAGGGTTAAATCTTAACATTAGATGCTTTCCTTTAAGCTTTTGGAACTTCCCTATGGCTTTTGAGATGTAGAATTTTTCTCGATATAGAAGGATTTGGTCACTTTGTTGGATACTTAACATTATTCTTATAATTAATGCTTTGGGCTTTTATTCTGGGACATATATTTTAAAGGATTTAAGTAAATTTAGATTAATAATATATGTAATTTGTTTGTTCATTTTGTCTGATTTGTCACAAGATATATATGTTCTTGAAAATTCCAAAGAACAAAGGTTTTGGTATGGAGCCCGAAGAGATTGGCTTGGAATTCTTAAATTCTTTCACTTTCTGTTTGCTCTCTTGAAGACAAATTAGAATTTTTTAGAACACTTATTTGTGCTTCAGTTGACAACACTTTGTCATGTATATCTGATGAGATAGATTCCATAGCTTGGTAGTGTCTCTTACCAATGGTTTCCTCATCTCAAGCATGGATTATTATTAGTGGTTCTCTTATTGCAAGGGAGAGAAATTTAGTTATATGTTTTCCATGAAGTTTTTTTAGTCTCATTGCATTTATATTTCATTTTTACTGAATTAGTCCTAGAAGCATGGTGTTTTTATCCCCCAGTAATGTAAGAACAACTCTCTTTCTTCCCTCCTTTTGAAGTTTTGGAATCACAAAGAACATTTCCTTTCTTCTTTACTTTGACCACATATAATAAAAATGGCTTTCATCATCGGTCATCTACAGAAACTGTTTTGAATATCATTTTTTATCATACGTAGAGGAAATGCTAGGAAATATTTGCATTCCACTTTAGGGTAAAAATCTAGGAACAAATAGAGCTTGAAATACATTTTGTGGCATTCTTCTGAAGCTTTGCATTATGCCTCTTAAATTACAATTTCAGTTCTGCAAGGTCACAGCAGAAAAATCATAGCGATGAATGGGAACACCCAGCTCGTTCATTTATGTATATGTGCTACCCAGGCCATGTAACACCTAAAAGATCAATGAATTCCTTTTTGAATTCCACCTAGAGTTTTGAATTTGATGGATGAAATTCAAAATGCAGGATCAGTACTGTAGTAAATACGTGAGATCTAATGAAATAATAGAAAAGTGCTTTTGAATAAAGAGTACAAACATAAGATGTTACTGTGAGTCAACTGCTATGACAGAAAGATGTTCAGAGGGTGGCTTATGTATTATTTCAGTTACCACCAAGGCAACTGAGCATTCCATCTATAGTCTTTGGAAGTGAATACCCAAAAAGGACTAGGTTGGACTCAATAAAAAGACGATTTGTCTAGTTGCATTCTACTTGAATATTAGCAGAGTGGTTTGTAGTTTGCTCCTCACTTTCATTTAGAAGTGTTTATAGAACATGAGAAGCTTTTCTTATTTGTGTGTCTTTCATGCTCTCAAACTGAATACAATTAAATTTATGTTGTATTTAATGTATATGTCAAATTTTACTTTACTCAAGCACTTTTCAAATGCATTACCTGCTGTGAAATTCTCAGGTCCTCTGGCACCAACGAGGTGTCCTATAATTCAAATAAATTCTGACACGATCTACCTGGAGTCAGAATCCAATGCCAAACATTAAAAGACTTAGTGCTATAACACTATCCCTACTTCAGATGGCATTCACAAGTCCTGGGCCAACTGTATTTCTGACTTGCAGGATTTAAATTAGGGGTTCCTACCATGCCATCCACAGGTTTGATAATTTGCTAGGATGGTGCACAAAACTCAAGAAAACTCTTTACTGATGCTTAACAATTTATTATGAAGGATACAACTCAGAAACAGCCACATAGAAGAGATGCATTGGGCAAGGTACTGGAACACGGCAGGAAGATTTCATTCCTTCTCTTGTAGTACTAGGAAGGGTATGCCTCCTTCCTAGAACTACAATGTGTTCACCAACCTGAAAGCTCTCTAAATATCATATTTCAAAGTTATTATAACTCAGTCTCTAGCCTCTCTCCCTTCCACAGTGGTTGGTGGGTGGAGCTGAAATTTCCAACCCTCTAACAATGTTCTCTTTCTGGTTTTCTGCCCCATTCTGAGACTATCGAAGGACCCTATTCTGAGTTCTATTGTTAGAATAAACTCAGGTGTAATCCAAAGGGGTCTCATTATGAATAACAAAAGACATTCAAAAAACACTGGGGAAATTCCAAAGATTTTAGGAGCTCTGTGTCAGAAATTCAGAACAAAGAACAAGTATTTCTTATACCACACCTGCTGTTTTATTTTTTAGTAGACTTCATATTTTTATAACAGATTTATTTTCACAGCAAAACTGAGCAGAAAGGAAAAGGGCAGCAAATATACAGCCTCTGCCACTATCCTGTATATTTGTTGTAATTGGTGAATATCATTATCAACCAAAGTTCATAGTTTATATTGAGGTTCACTCTTGATGTTGTACATTCTATGGATTTTGAAGGATTCAGAGTATATTTTAAACTAAAGGCAGACCCAGAACCAACTCTCTATCCCCTCCCCTCTGGACCAGGAAGGGCAGGGTGATTCTTAACCATTGGTGACAAACCTAGATGCTTCTCAGCCCAGGGAAGCACCAGAGGAGACTACATAACACATCTTATTAACTAGCCTTTGCCTTTCATTAATGTCTCCATATATTTACCTTCTCACAGTTTGCTGCCCTTTGAAGCCTGAAAACCTTTTCCTCTGTTTTGTCACTTCTCTGCAAATGTATTGTCCTTTGTTTCGATGCTACATAAGCCCCAATTTCTGACCATTCCTTTGAGTGACTCATGACTGAGTTCTGCTGTGTGTATGAGTGACACATGCACTAATAAAATCTGTTCATGTTTCCCTTGTTGATTTGTCATTTTTTTAAAATATATTTTATTGATTTTTTACAGAGAGGAAGGGAGAGAGATAGAGAGCTAGAAACATCGATGAGAGAGAAACATTGATCAGCTGCCTCCTGCACATCTCCTACTGGGGATGTGCCCGCAACCCAGGTACATGCCCTTGACCGGAATTGAACCTGGGACCCTTCAGTCCGCAGGCCGACGCTCCATCCACTGAGCCAAACCGGTTTCGGCTGTCATTTTTTTCAATCTAATTTGTATGTACCCTGTCAGAGAACCCAGGAGTATAAATAAAAATATTTTTCCTCCTCTACAACACATTTCCAATAGTTTCAATGCCCTAAGCACCTTTGTGATACATTTATTTGTTACCTGCTTACTTTTTAAATACCATATTTTAGGCTACATGATGTTTAAGTCATGCAGAACCCATTTGAACTTCTAATACATCATGAATGAAGGAAAAACAGTTTCCAGAGGTATCCCATAAACACTGGGCCAGTCTTCAGGGGCGATGTATTCTCACCTTGAAAAACCTTGGTGAATAGATTCTCATATTTCGAGTTGAGTCTTCCCTAGCCTAGGAGATACCTGAGATGACTTGAAATGACATTAAGCCAAAAGCTTATTGTACGAGGTGCAATAATTATTAAAAAGCTAAGAAGAAGGTTCCACCCAAACAGAACTTGTTCTGAAGAAAGGTTCCTCATTTCACAGGGCACACGCCTGTACTCTAAAGAGCAGACATGGAGTTGCTGACAACCATCAAGGCCCTGGGCACTGGCTTCCTTTGTCTACACATCTCTAAGGATGTTCCTAGGATACCTCTAAGATGGGTCACTTCTCTGCAGCATTAATGATAGATAAAAACATTATTAACAATAGAAAACAAAATCTGGAATTAGAAATTTAATCAAATGCTTGCATTCCCAATTAGAATGATAAGGTATCTTATTTCATTCTTTAATGGCATTTCAAAAGGGCACAAAAAGTTTTGCTTTACCCTCAGAGAACAAATTATATAGGGACCCATACCACTAAAGTGTCAGAGTACAAATACTCCCTAAAACTGTCTGTCTGTAAGAATCAGCTGTCTCAGGCCAATAATTAATGATCCTGCCGAAGTCATGCTGGAGAACATAATTCAAGGACACTACAATTGTCTAGGGATTTTATAAGTTCATAAAACGAAAGGATAACATACAAGACCTTTGTGGAAAGTGCTCAGAAATACCAAATCGATTCTTATTTTAAATAGTAAAAGGAGCACTCAATATTTAAAGACGCTCAGAGATAATAAGTACAAGTTGTTGATATTTTTTATAAGAGCCCTATGAGGTGGTAAATGGTGTTCAAAGAGGAAAATAAAGGTATATAAATAAGAATATATATATAACTCTTGGGGGGGGGTATGTGGATCACACATACACATACATACCTGGTGTACATTATTGCTGCGATGCTTTCCAGTGAAGGTACTGCTGGTGGGAACAGAGGTGGGGCTCCCTCTCCCTCTGCACAATCCTGCAGCACCTGGTGGTGTCTGTCTGCACTGAGCCAGGCTTTGAGCACCCAGCCAGGTTGCTTAGTTTTGAGTTCACTTGTGCCATCAGAGAGTGCTTAGGTAGAACAAAAGCTCTGAGCACCGTATTCTCTAAGAGGATTTAGGGAAAATCTCTGGAGGAAGTCTGTACTTCTAGGAAGCAATGTAACTTCAAAGCTGCCTTGCAGCTGGAAAGCCCCTAAATCATTAATAAAAAGAGGAGGGAGGAGGAGACCTTTATAAATGTCAGAAGAACTAAAGGTAAAATTCCTGGGTAGAATGTTTGCTGATAGTTGGATTTCTTAATGCACCAATGTATTAACACAGGCTGGATCTTTCAAACCATTTCTTTTTAATTTGAGAGAGAGAGAGAGAGAGATTTATTTTTTCACTTATTTATACATTCATTGATTGCTTCTTGCATGTACCCTGACACGGGATTGAACCAGCAACTTTGGTATATTGGGACAATGCTCTAATCAACTGGGCTACCCATGGCCAAGGCAAGCCATTTTCAACTGTAGCTTTAATATTGAACTACTTCGCTTTCGGATACAGAAACAAATTTTTAATGGTAATTATAATTTTGCCTAATAACTTGCATATAGTTTTCCATGTATGACATATGCACCTGTTTATAATATAACTTCCACACTATATTGGGATGATGTAGTCCCACTTTGCATCTCTTTGCACAATATACTACTAATACTATAGCATAGCTCACATATTACAGGATGTGCCATAAATAGTAAAACTTGAGCTCCTGTGTTATGAACTGAACTGTGTCTTTCCAAAATGTATACATTGAAGCTTTAACTGGAACGTGACTCTAATAACCCTTACAAAGGCAATTACACTTAAATGTAGTTATAAGGGTGGGGCCCTAATCCAATAGAACTAGCGTCCTTATAAGAAGACAAAGAAATACCAGGAGTGTATATGCAGAGAGGAAAGGCCATGCAAGGGCACAGTAAGAAGGTGACTATCAGGAAGTCAGGAAGAAAGGCATGAACAGAAACCAACCCTGCTAGCACGTCTTGAACTTCCAGCATCCAGAACTGTAAGAAATAAATTTATGTTGTTTTAAACAACCAATTTGTGCCATTTTTCCTATGGCATCCCTAGCAAACTGATACATCCTGAAACTTAGGAGAATAGTTATAGCAAGTTTCATGTATTTTATGTTTCTGAGAAGTGGAAGATCCTTCTTTTGCCCCAAACCCTAATTAAGAAGACATTCTTTCTGGCAAATGGGGCAGAACTCAGTCTGTCCTACCTCTTCCTCAAATGCAGAACATGAAGGGAACAGAACATGACAGCATTAGAAAAGAAATTCCAACTTGACCAGGACAGAGATAATCCTGGTGTCACATCTATCTCATGGTCTCTAACTTCCCAGTAGGTCCTCACAAGGAACTCATAGAAAGTTTACTGCTTAAGAATATCATTTATTATTTGTTGTAGATAATTCTGCTTAAGCAATCTATGTAGTAAAATAAACTTTGTTCTAAATTTTATAAAGTGAATTTGTTCATTATAAAAGGATGTTCCCTTTATTACATTTATAAAATTGCTAGGTGAAAAAAATATAGAATACTAGAGGCCTGGTGCACGAAATTCTTGCACCTGGGGGGTCCCTCAGCCCAGCCTGCACCCTCTAGCAGTCCAGGAACCCTTGGGGGATGTCCGACTGCCATGGAGGTGGCAGAAAAAGCTCTCGCCACCGCCACTGCACTCACCAGCTGTGAGCCCAGCTCAGGGCTTCTGGCTGAGCTGCGCTCCCGCTATGGGAGCACACTGACCACCAGGAGGCAGCTCCTGTGTTGAGCGTCTGCCCCCTGGTGGCCAGTGCGTATCATAGCATCCAGTTGTTCTGCCATTTGGTTGATTTGCATATTAGCCTTTTATTATATAGGAGGATTCTTATGGGGAGACAACTGGATTCAGTGGACATTACCCAACAATTGAATTCAGTATCATGATGCTTAAATTCATAGTAAAATAAATACAACAAATTTTATTTAAAAAAATCAACCTAATTAAAAGTCAACTGCAAATTTAATCTACCAGGATATATACTATTTTACCAATCAAACTGACCAAGAGAAAAGAAAGACCCACTTTTGTTCTGGCTATAAAACAGGAATTCACATACACATTTCAGTGGACTATAATTTGAAGAGTGACTTGTCAATAGATATTTAAAGTGTTAGAATTATTTTCTCACTGACTAGTTTTGCTTAAAAAAATTGACATTGAAGGAGTTCTGATCTAAATTGTCTGCCTGCTCAGTGTTCCTGAATCCTAGAGTTTTCTTGGTTCCATTTCCTCTAATATTCAAATGCCGTTCCCATTCCATATTTGACAGTCCATTCCTTTCCCCAGGTGCCTGAGGGTTCTCAGAGGGCTATTTCTTCAGGTCGTCCTGCTTTCACTCAGATCTCCTGCCTTCTGCCTTCTCTGGCACAGTTCTCTTTTGTTCTCTCCACATTTCTTTATGGTTTATGTTCCATAGTCTTGTCCCTTAACATCACATGGCCACTCACAGAGCAGCAGATTTTTACTGAAGATTGCAGGTGCTAAGGGCAATCACAATACAAAACAACACAGGCTATGAGTCTTCCTAGTCCTTAGGCTGTTTCTGGCCTGAGGACATTCTCACTGGCCAGGCTTATTCCCCACCAGATGCTGCTGGGCTGGGCATACCACCACTTTCTCAGGTGCTTGATCTCTCTCTCCCCCCTTGGAGACCTCAGTTTCCCCTCTATCCGAAAGCCACTAACTCTCCCCTCAAATCCTCCTCCAGGCAGAGCCACTCTCTTTCCTCAGTCAGTACTAGGCATCTGACTAAACTTTGCATTTTGAAAACAATGAAATATTTTCTAAAGCAAGTGTTTGAATTTGCTCTTGTGAGTGCCCACTTTTAGCAGCAAACAAAAAAAAAAGGCAGAAACACACATATATATACACAAACATACATACACATATATGATTACATTTCAATGCGGAAAGGTACAAATCAGCAGGGACAGAGGCAATAAAAAGTCAAAACAATATCAACAAACTAAACTGAAAAACTGAAAGGCTTTTGTAACAAAAACAGTAACCTTGGTATCTCATTTGTTCATTATGTAAAAATACATATGCCTATGCCTGAAAAGGTAGATGATCAGCAATCTTCGTGGTGGCTATCTCAGAGAGAGAAGATTCTGTGATTTGTAATAAATTGATAACTTCTTATTTTATATACTAGAGGCCCGGTGCACAAAAATTTGTGCACTGGGGGGATGGGGAGGGGGGTCCCTCAGCCCGGCCTGTGCCCTCTCCCAGTCTGGGAACCCTCGGGAGATAACGACCTGCTGGCTTAGGCCTGCTCCCTGGTGGCAGAGGGCAGGCCCTATTCCTAAGTGTAGCCCCTGGTCAGGCTCAGAGCAGGGCCGATTGGGGAGTTGGGGCGCTGCCCCGTCATGCACAGAGCAGGGCGGATCAGGAGGTTGCGATGCCACCCTCAGTCACACTCAGGGTAGGGCCGATTGGGGGGTTGGGGCACCGCCCCCTGTCACACTCAAGGCAGGGTCGATGGGGAGGTTGCGGCGCCACCCCCTGTCACACACTGAGCAGGGCCAATCAGGGGGTTGGGGCGCTGCCCCCTGTCACTCACAGAGCAGGGCCCATCAGGGGGGTTGGGACTCCGTACCCTGTCACGCACAGAGTAGGGCCGATAGGGGAATTAGGGCACCGCCCCCTGTCACACACAGAACAGGGCGGATCAGGGGGTTGGGGCGCCACCCTCTATCACCCACAGAGCAGGGCCGATCAGGGGGTTGGGGCGCCGCCACTGTCACACTCAGGGCAGGGCCGATGGGGAGGTTATGGCTCTACCCCGTCACACACAGAGCAGGGCCTGTGGGGGTGGGGGGGTTGGGGCGCCGCCCTCTATCACCCACAGAGCAGGGCCAATCAGGGGGTTGGGGCGCCGCCACTGTCACACTCAGGGCAGGGCCAATGGGGAGGTTATGGCTCTACCCTGTCACACACAGAGCAGGGTCCGTAGGGGGGGGGGGGTGGGGCGCCGCACCCTGTCATACACAGAGCTGCAGGGCGATCAGGGGGTTTGGGCACTGCCCCCTGTCACGTTGATCCCGGTGCTGGGAGGCATATTACCCTTTTACTATATAGGATAGAGGCCTGGGGGCCGGCTGGTTTGCCCTGAAGGGTGTCCTGGATCAGGGTGGGGGTCCCCACTGGGGTGCCTGGCCAGTCTGGGTGAGGGGATGATGGCTGTTTGCAGCTGGTCACACACCCTTCAGGGTGGGGATCCCCACTGGGGTGCCTGGCCAGTCTGGGTGAGGGGCTGAGGGCTGCTTTCAGTCTGGCGGTTGTTGACTGAAGCTCCCAACCGCTCCTTTTTTTTCTCTTTTTTAAATTTTATTCTGGGCCAGCTTTAGCTCTGGCTCTAGCTCTGAGAGCAGGTATCTGGTTTGTTTCAGTTCTATAATTGAAACAATGTATAACTTCAGCTCTGAGACCCAGCCTATATTTGTTAGAATGTTTCAAACTGTCAGCTCAGTGGCCGGCAAGTCAGGCGGGAAACGTTGGAGTCTGCAGTCACTGCAGCAAGCAAGCCTCATGTTCGCTTCCAGCTGCCTGGCTGCCGGCCGCCATCTTGGCTGACAGTTAATTTGCATAAGGATATGCTGATTAGCCAATGGGAAGGGTAGCGGTCGTACACTAATTACCATGTTTCTCTTTTATTAGTGTAGATTATTATGTATAATTTTATGTATTATATGCTAGTCATTTAAAAAATTCTAGTTGTTATTTTTTTACTATGGAAAATAATTTGCATTTTTTTTTCTGAATAAGATCCTATTTAGGTACAGCTCTCACTTCCGTACTGGCACAGGGATTCACGAAGCTGGCAGAGCAACATTAATGTGTATTTTCTCTCTCTGCAGAGCAGGGCTTGTATGTCTTCCTATTGCTGTATGGTAGGATATGACCATAAATATGTATACATTTGGATGTATACCACTGTATTATTACATGTGAAAGGGGAATAGCAGCTCTTACAGACTCTCACTGTAGAAATCTGCTTTTAGCCTGGTAGGTATTAAAATTGCATGTTACTCCATAGGAGATGGGTTCTGGAAAGCAGCCATCTACATGCAGGGTCTGTATTATGCAGATGTGTGCAAAACACCTGTGCAGTTCTGTGTACATTTTCTTAAAGGGAACTAAACACTTGGGAAATAACAGGGTATGACTAGGGTGAGATTAGACATTGAGGTCACTGTGGGACATGGCTTGTGGGTTGAATGGGTGGTGCAGAAATGAAGTAGGAAACAAGGTGACAGGGTGTAGCCCTTTCTTTAGCAGTTGACAACAACAACAGGACGGACACCCCAGGTATCACAGTGAACACCAGCCTCAGTTCAGAAGGTACACATGTCAGTAGCAATCCTTCTGTGTAAAGGTCTCTTTACATCACTTTATGTCAGAGCAGATTCTGCAAAGTGATTTAGCTCTAATTTTAGGGATGTTCTTTTTAAAGTTTTATTTATTTTTATTGAATTTATTAGGGTGATATTGGTTAATAAAACCATATAGGCTTCAAATGTACAACTCAATAAAACATCATCTGTTTACAGCATTGGGTGCTCACCACGCAGTCAAGTCTCTTCCCATCCCCTTTAGGGCTGTTCTCTCCATCATATGGGAAATCTATAGAAGGGTACAGGACAGACTAATGCCTACTGACTAATGGCTTTTAGAGGTCTGGCACCCTTAATCAGGTACACCTCAAAATGTACAGTAGAAAAACAGAATCAAGGACTACCCTCAACCTCAGGAGGAACTGTATAGAAGGAGCACTTGAAAGTTACTTAATCATAATTAGTCTCATTATATTGAGACATAAAGAATATTCAAAACAGTTAAGTCCTATAAAAGGAATTCTATACATTTTCTAACTAAAGAACTAAGAATTTGGAGAAGAAATAAACACCATAAGTCACAATAAGTATGCAAGACTTTACCTAAATTGGAGGTAATTTGTATGTACTAGTACCTATTTATATCTATATCTATATATCTATATCTATATATCTATATATCTATATCTATATCTATATCATCTATATCATCTATATCATCTATATCATCTATATCATCTATATCTATATCTATATCTATATCTATCTAGATCTATATCTATATCATCTTCTATCTATCTATCTATCATCTATCTATCTATCTATCTATCTATCTATCTATCTATATTGCACAAATTCGTGCACCAGTGGGGGGTGCCTCAGCCTGGCCTGTGGGATCATACCAAAACCTGCTCTCTGACATCCCCCACGGGGTCCCAGGTTGCGAGAGGATGCAGGCCAGGCCGAGGGACCACACCAGTGCATGATCGGGACCAGGGAGGGATGCGGGAGGTTGGCCTGCCAGGGAGGGACTGTGGTTGGGCTCCAGGGTGTATCCAGCCCATTTCGCTAAGTCCCGATCAGCTGGACCCCAGCAGCAAGCTAAGCTACCGGTCAGAGTGTCTGTCCGTTGGTGGTCAGTGCACATCATAGAGGGAAGTTGAGTGGCCTTAGCATATCATTAGCATATTACACTTTGATTGGTTGAACAGTCAACAGGCCTTCTAGTCAACCAGACACTTAGCATATTAGGCTTTTATTATATGGGATATACTAGAGGCCCGATTCACAAAATTTGTGAAAGAGCAGGCCTTCCTTCCCCTAGCTGCCAGAACTGGCTTCCCTCTGGTACCCGAGACCCGGGCTTCCTTCGTAGCCCCGACTTCATCCAGAAGGTCATCCAGAAGTATGTCCAGTCTAATTAGCATATTATGCTTTTATTATTATAGATATATTTAATATTTATTTATTAAATTTTTTGGGGTGACATTGGTCAACAGAAACATATAGGTTTCAGATGTGAGTTTCTATGTTACAAGACCTGTATGTTGCACCATGTATTTTGAATAGAATTGAGATATTGCAGTCTACTTCTTAGTTTCCTATTGCTGCAGCAACATATCATCATAAACTTAGTGGCTTGAAACAACACACACACTTATTTTCTTACAGTTTTGGAGGTCAGAAGTCTGGCATGACCTCCCTGGGCTAAGGTCAAGGTGCTAGCAGGTTTGCATTCCTTCTAGGAGCTCTAGAGGAAAACCGGTTTCCTTTCCTTTTCCAGCTGCTAGAAACTGCCCACGTTCCTTGGCTCGAAGAGCCTGCTCTTCATCTTTCAAGACAGCAATATGGTATCCCTTTGATCCATCTCCTTTAGAAATCACCCTCTGATCACAACCAGGCAAGATTCTCTGCTTTTAAGGACCCATGCGATTACATTGGACCCAAAAATAATACAAGATAATTTTTCTATCTCAAGGTCCTTAACTTCATCTCAGTTGTAAAGTCCCTTTACCATGTAAGGTAACATATTCATAGGTTCCAGGGATTAGGACATGAACTTCTTTGGGGGGCTGCTTTTCTGACTACCACCCGGACTAAGAAGTGTAATGTTATAATACGGAACAACAACACATATATTTGCACAAAGATTTTCAAGTCTGATTTCATTCCTATTATCAATGCCTGTGTATTTTGATAAAAATAAGTCCTTTGAAACATGGTGCACTCCCTTGTTGTCAGAGCAACAAGAATAACCTTGAACTGCTTGTCATATAACTACCCCCAGTCACATTGCTGTGTTAATTATCTGATGGTGGACCATTGTCTTTCATGTAGATAGCACTTATGCATGTGCTTATTTAAATATAAAGCAAACATATTTCCAAGATTAATGCAGTTAGCAAACATTAATTTTTTGAGGATCAAGTAAAGGGAAGTAATTTGTGATGGGGGAAATTACACTGAAATCTGGAAATCTAATATGTAAGATTCTTTGTTTCCTTTCCATTTGCAGAACAGCTTTTTATTACTAACTCATCTGTAAAGCTAATGAATTGTCTCCTTAAACACTGTGTACTTAGTTTTATGGTTTAAAAAATTAGTATTATTAAAACATCTTAAGTAAAAGAGGCTTTTTGAATTCCATTCCATTTGGCGAGTGAAAGCAAATTGCATAATTATTACTTTGCTGGCTTGACATTCTAGTTCTGATACTCCAGTTCGCTTCCACAGAATATTAAATAAAAAAGAGAGAATCAGTAATCCAGTAATCAGGATTACATGATACTATTAAAAAAGAGATTCCTGCCAGGCTGGTGTAGCTCAGTGGTTGAGCATCGACCTATGAACCAGGAGGTCACTGTTTGTTTCCTGGTCAGGGAGCATGCCCAGGTTGCAGGCTCCATCCCCAGTGTGGGGTGTGCAGGAGGCAGCCAGTCAATGATTCTCTCTCATAATTAATGTTTCTATCTACCTCCCTTCCTCTCTGAAATCAATAAGAAAAAAAGAGAGATTCCTAAGAATTTATAATACATGATATTCATACAGTTGGCCCTCTATATCCATACGTTTCACATCTGCCAATTCAACTAACTGCAGACAGAAAAATATTCAGGAAAAAAAAGAGAACCCAGAAAGTTCCAAAAAGCAAACTTGAATTTGTCACATACTGAGCACTATGCTGAATCAACAGAATGAAGTGACATGTTGGCATAGGCTGCTGCAGCCTACATGCAAATACTGCATCCTTTTATATAAGGGACTTGGGCATCTATAGATGTTGGTATCTGTGGGGATCCTGAAACCAATATCCCGCATACAGGGAGGGACAACTGTATATAAAAATTTTCTGTTGGGATTTAAAAAGAGTTCATTTTCAATTAATTACTAATAAAGTGCAGTGGATACTTTGACTGCTTTCCTGGCATACATTTCCCATTTCCTTCTTCCTAACAGGACCCCAGCTTCAGATTGTATACACATGCTGCCTCTCATCCAACCCTTGATTCATGTGATTGATTTAAGCAAATCAATATGATTCCCTGCCACAGGCCACAGGCATGGGCATTCCACAGTCGTGTGCACGAGGGTCTGTTTATGATGTTTTCTGCTAGGGACTTTAGTTTATGATTTGGGAACTCTTTCTGTTAGATGGCATTGTCTTTCATAGATACCAGTCTTGAGATGATAAGAAGAGAATACTTGGGTGTACAACTGGCTGTTTTGTAAGAGTAATTATGTTACTTAAAAGGTTTTGTGTTTGGTCTGGTGCATCCAGGGAATATTAGTGTGGAGAGGCATATGAAAGTGAATTTCTGTATGTGTAGGTCCTAAAAGAGGTAGGCATAGCACACCGAGAAGGCCTACTGGATGGTACCCAATCTCCCCAAGTAGGTTCTCAAGCTGAATGTAGGGAAAGAGAACCAAACTATCCATGCACAGCAACCTTTATTGGGAGTTAAGGGTGGGATGGCTTTTGGCCTGTAGGAAGCACAAATGTTGGCTAATTTGAATATACCTGGGTCAACAGGAAGGGCCATCACAGGAGGAAATTGGATGTTTTCATGTGGAGTATCGCTTGGTTGTATTTGTTTAAGCAGGTTGTTGTGTGGCAGATTCAGGGAAACTGGGTAAAGGATCAAATAGAAGTGGGCAGGGGAGGGACACTGAAGCTACAAACATTTTCCCTTTATGTGACACTTGCTAAACAAAAGGAGAAAGATGTTGCTGAAAGAACACCCATCATATTGGATTAGGACCTACCCTATCAACCTCATCTATTATATAAAAGGCTAAGCCACCGTCCAACTGTCCGATCAGTAGCTATGACATGCGCTGACCACCAGGGGGCAGACACTAAATGCAGGAGCTGCCAAACTGTGGTGACTTGGTAGTGGTGGTTCTCGGGTGACACACCTTAGAACCAGAGAGGAGGGAACTTGATTCCAGGGTGTGTCACCCGAGAACCACCTTCTCACAATCCGGGACCCCTTGGGGGATGTTTGAGAGCCGGTTTTGGCCCAATCCCCTCAGGGCAGGCAGAGGGACCCCACTTGCTGGAGGGACCCAGCTCACTCCACAGACGCCCTTTGAGCCATGGCACTGCCCCAGGTGCAGCCGGCCCAAAGGACCTTGGGAGGTTGGCTCCAGGGTTTGTCTGGCATCTTGCCCAGTCCCACTCTGCTTGCCACCTTCTAATTAATTTCCTTTCAATGTGCACAAATCCTGTGCACCAGGGCACTAGTTCTAACATATTTGCCTTTTAAAAGACTCTGTCTCTAGACCCTAGGGTAAATAGCTCCTGCTATAGATATGCTAAAAGGCCCTATCTCCAAAGAGTCACATTATAAATTCACTAGGGGGTTAGGACACCAACTTATAAATGCTGGAGGTACACAATTGAGCCCATAATAATTACTCACCTTCCCTTCTTCTTTTTTTTAAAATATATATTTTTATTGATTTCAGGGAGGAAGGGAGGAAGGGAGGAAGAGAGAGGGAGAGAGAGATAGAAACATAAATGATGAAAGAGAATCATTGATTGGCTACCTCCTGCCCCCCACATTGGGGATCAACCCCACAACCCGGGCATGTGCCCTTCACTGGAATTGAACCTGGGACCCTTCAGTCTGCAAGCTGATGCTCTATCCACTGAGCAAAACCAGTTAGGGCTCACCTTCCCTTCTTGATAGAATTTTAGCATTTGACTTGAGTTCAGTCAATCAGATTCATTCAGTCTGGAATTTGAATTGGGAACTAGCTACACACAGAAGCAAGGACAGTAGAAAATTCTTTCTGGCAGAGATAAAAGGCAATGCTGGAGGCAACACCCAGTTTCTGGGTCAGTAGTGCTTGTAGTGCTGGCTCGGAACCTACAACATCCAGAATAAGGAGGTGGAGCAGTTATATCCTCACCAGACAAGTTCCACCTCTTCCATTGTTTGTGCCATTTTATGAGATTGCTTCTCCAGTCTTCTCAGTAATTTTATGAGCTGTTCAATATCCTCTTAATAAGTTCTCTCCTTAAATCATCCAGAGTCAGTTTCTATGGCTTATAATCAACAACCCTGACTGGATCTCCACATATGGTGAAATATTATATAGCCATTAAAAATAATTTAAAAACATAATTTTAATGGCTTTGGAAAATATGATATATTGCTAAGTAAGAAAGGCCACAATACAATGTAAATACTATGATATATGTTTTATTTAAACACTATGTATGTATAAACATAGACAATAATTGTATGGGAATATATTAAATATATATAGTAATTATCTGTGCATGGTGAGATCATAATTGATTTGTTTTCTTCTTTAGACTTGTTGCATTTTACCAATATCCTACATATATTACTTTCATCATCATGCAATATTTATAAAAGGAAAATTCAGCTCAGCATGGCCTTTTGGGATTCTCCTTGTTCCCATAAAGTTGCCTTAGCTATATTTTCTATGCTTCCAAGGAGATCTTGATGACAGCTCTTATTACTCCTCATGCCCCTAACATGGTCCTTAGTATGCTAAGTTCACTTGTCAATGTTTCTATAAACTTGTAAATTTCTTTAGGAGAGTTACTAAACTTAACTTATCTGTATTTCCAGTGTCAAGCATAGTGTCTGGCATAGAGCAAACACAGAGCAAACATTAGTTGAATAAAATCTAAAGCTACTTTAATGTCACTTGATAGTTTTTTTTTAGTTGTGTTAAAGCTAGTTTCTTGAATTTCAGTGATGAAAAATTCTAGGTATTATTGAGCTTTTACATCATTTGATTATTTATCTGTGTTCAGAAGAATTAACGTTTCTATCTGAGGGTGTTCCCCATGAATAAAGTAGGTATATTAAGAATACTTTTCTCCCTTAATGATGAGAAGTGAATGAAGGGATGCAGGAAAACTATTTTAATAGATTATGTACACCTACAATAAGTAATCAGTTATGTTAACTACTAAGAATCTCATCAGCTTATTTAGCCAGACTGCTTAGATTTTATTTTGTATTCAGTTCTAATGTCAAATTCTAGCTCAGTCCCAGGCCACTGGTGGGGAATTGAGGCCAAGTTTCAAGGTAATACTCTGTGATTAACTATAATTAGGTCTCTCATTTAATGGATTATAATTTTACTGAAACTCAGTACATATCCTATTCTAGTTTAAACCAATTTGTTTACGCAGGCCAATCAGATTCTTGGTCTGGGGTGACTGATAGTTGTTTTATGTTAGTGATAGTACTCTAGACCCATGCTTATCTAAGAGCCCATCTGCAATGCAATAAGCTTGTTCCAGAATATAAATCAACAGACTGCTCTATCAGGAAATCTTGCTATGATGATTATCAGCTAAAAGTAGTATCTATATAATAAAAGGATAATATGCAAATCGACTGAACAGCGGAATGACCGGTCGCTATGATACGTACTGACCACCAGGGGGATGACGATCAATGCAGGAGCTGCCCCTGGTGGTCAGTGTGCTCCCACAGGGGGAACACTGCTCAGCCAGAAACCAGGCTCATGGCTGGCAAGCCCAGTGGCAGTGGTGGGAGCCTCTCCCACCTCTGCAGCAGCGCTAAGGATGTCTGTCAGTAGTACATCCCCTGAGGGCTCCCAGACTGCAAGAGGGCACAGGCCGGGTTGAGGGACCCCCTGAGTGCACAAATTTTGTGCAACGGGCCTTAAACAACTTTTGAACAGAAGATGTAGAGGACTGCAAATTTCCATTTTATACCTAGAGTGTCCTGATTCTGACATTTCCCAAGTTTGATTATTTAACTCCTATTTTTCTAAAAA
The DNA here is from genome assembly GCF_028538775.1 of Myotis yumanensis. NCBI lineage: Eukaryota > Metazoa > Chordata > Mammalia > Chiroptera > Vespertilionidae > Myotis > Myotis yumanensis. Next base: position 23,728,341 of record NW_027223759.1, on the reverse strand, counting down.
TCGTATTCTTTTCCTTTGCTTTCTCAAACAACCAAAATAACTTTAATAAGGTAGGACCATGAACATGTGATAATGGAGATTAGAAGTATGGATTTTGAAGTCATGCTCATAGAGATGATCATTGGAACCATGGGCAGATTCAGAGGAGAGTGCCAAGATGGAGAGCCTGACAATAGAAAATAAATCTCTTGAACTCAGAATCAGTTCATTCATGGAACTGAAATTGGAAGAGGCATAATCAGAAGGAACTGGAAAGGGTTATCAGGGAGTGGAGAAGAACCGAGAAGGTACATGTCATAAAATCCTAGGGAGAAAATTGTTTGACAGGTCAGATACTGGTCTGCAGCATCTGCTTTAGTTGGGATGGGCTAAACATGGTTACCAATAAATGCAAGTCTTTTAATGGCTTAACATAGCAGAAGTTTATGTTTTGCTCACATCACAGTCCAAGATGGATGGTCCTGATTGTGGTGTGACTCAGGGAAAAAGCTTTTTCTATATCATGGCACTAGACCCCAAAGGATCTTGCAGTTATTGGTAGAGAGACAGGGGGAGAGAAACTTGGAAAAGTCCTTGATCTGAAAGAGACTCATGTCCTTCTGCCTATATTCCATTGGCAAGAACTAGCTTTAGCCAAATGTAAATGCAAGAGTCAAGAAGCCTCTTCCCAGCAATCAATCTGTATTATGGGAGGGGTAGGTATATCTTAGCAGAAAGTTGGCTTCTCTTCCTCAGTGTTTGATGTCCAAGCAAGGCTTAGAAAATGAGACCTGAGAAATATCTTGACTGTATTTTGTGATTTCAAGTCATTTGGTGATCTTCAGTAGAGTGACAGGGACTGTAGCCATATATCATCAGTTCAAAGAGCAATGGATATTTGAAGAGGTACAGATACAAGGGATAGACTTCTCTTTCAAATAGCTAGGCAGAGCAAGGGCAGTAAGAGAAAAAAAATATTAGGCTAAAAAAGGTAGTAGATAGAAGGAGATGTGCTATTTTTATAATTAAGTTGTTCTGAGAATGTACATAATAAATAAAAAGAAGTGCAAATGAACTAAAATAGCAAGAAAAAATGGACTAGAGAACAGAGGTGCAGGGATTAGCAATGGGCAGGAAGAAGTCAAGTTTTTTGGGAGTCTAGAGATTAAAAACGAGGATGGACACCCATGGTGCATCAGTAGAAGAAACCACAGAGCATTTACTGTTGAGTACTGACTGTCTGGAAATACAGGAAGAAAGGCCATCTGCTTAGGTTGAGGGATGGGGATTTAGGGTCAGGTTTCAAAGGGGTATAAAAACTATGGAATCTTCAATGTGGACTTAGGGGGAAACTGTCAGGAGATAAATAACATAATAAATAAGAGGAGAGCACTGAGCTGAGGTTAGAGATTTATAGATGTCCCAATCAAACAATAAAGCCCTGGGTTATATTTTCCTGTTCTTACAAATAATTTTTTATTCTCTTTTTTTTTGAGAAAGGAATTTTTGTTAAGGATGAGTTAGGCTAGGCACAACTTATAAGCTCAAACTAACAAACTACATAAATAGACTGTAAGTAATAATTCCCTTTATCTTGGTACTGTAGGTTGGCAAAGAAACACAACAGAGTGAATATAAAAGAAAAGGTCATATAAAATTACGGAAATACAAATTGAGGGTGTTATTTTTACTTATCATTTTATATTTCTAATGGCTTCTGAATAAAGATCTTTGTAAATGTTTGTTCTCAAATAGAGGTATGAATTCTGTGTGGGTGTTAATACCATTTAAAAGCTGAAATTACGTAAGATGCATTATTGGTGCAGAGGGTGGTAGTTATTTTTTCTTTCTGATATGAGAATAAATACAAATAACATTCTTAAGGAAAAGTGAAGTAATTTTTACTTAGTTGAATGGCAATGTTTTCAATTTTATGACTTTTCTTAGCCTGAAGATTGTTATTTTGCAAAGCATACTTAAGGATTTTTTTCTTCCATTCTTCCTAAGAAACACTAAACCTATCCATTACCAAAGACTCCTACTAATTTAAACAAAATTCTAAAACTATAACTTTTTTTAGGCCAAGAAGAAGCCAGCAATCCCCCTCCAGAAGGCATTTTTTAATCCACTAAAATGACCTCAGCATGAGCCAGATTAAAAAAAAAAATACAATTCTGACATCTCATAGTCAGCCTATAGTTGGAATATTTGTCTACCAATTAGGCGTAGAAATAATTATTTATACACACATATCATGTGACATATATAACCACACGAAAAATATATATTTGTGTATTTTTAACCTTTTAAGCCACATTTTCTCAGTTATATCAACTTCAATGAAAAATGTCTGACTATAAGAATATTTAAAAGGCATATTTTAATATTAGATCATATTTTAAAATAAAAACTCAAAAAAATTATTATCCTAGAGTTATTTCTTTTTAAAACTAGAAGTACATTAAAAAGTTGTTAATATATATATATATATATATATATATATGACTATTAACCTACATATTTTATATGAAATAAATAAAATTTCATTTGCACTGGAGAAAAAGGAATGTAAATGGAACTTAAAATTAAATTTGGTTCTCTTTGGTTCTAGAATTCTGATATGTAAGTATTTTCACTGAAGAAGAAACTTTATGAAAAAAATTTAAAGTATTCAGGAGTTAAGCTTTAATGAAGTTCTCATTGTTTCCATAAAATAGAATAGCAAACTGGGTTTATTTTATTATATTGAGTTATAAATGTCTATATATGTTATGTCTGTCTGTGTATGTGTGTGTGTATATATACATAAAACATTGTTAAAAATTGGTTAAATTTACATAAGCAATAAATGGCCCTAAAATACCACAATATAATGAAATTACTACGAGTTGGTTTATTTCATTTTATTTCTTCTATATCTGATTTTTTTAAAGCTAGAGAAAAAAATTACTGAATGTTTATAGACAGATGGTTTAAACTTAATCAGATTAAATATCAACACGGAAATCAATTCAAGGTCTGAAAATTCCAAGAATGCTGTAAAAAATCTATAACAAGGCAACTTCATAAAACAGAGTAAGACAGAGTACTCATATTTCATCCACCAGATTTATTCTTCAATTGACTTGTTAAGAGTTCCTCAAATATGTTATCTTCATAAATGGCAGCCAAAGTATAGATCTGAAGTCGCTATAAATGTATTGTTTGACAGTTGGGATTTGAAAAGTGTAACTAGTTTCTTTTTCTTTAACAACTAGCTTCAGTAAATAATTGTCCAGCTTTAAAAAGCAGGATGAATTCCAGATTGCTAGTATCCATCTTTAACATCAGATTTTTGTAGAGTACCGAATAACCACAATTTGGATGGATATTCATTGTTGTTATGTAGAGCTTATTAATTATTATTTTTCTAAATTTATATAGATCATTGTTCTACTTTCTTGTGCAGAATTTTACATAAAATCATAAAATCTATTTGTCTTGAAGAAATATTTGCACTCTCCAATTGATTGCATAATAGCCAAGTCTTGGAAACACTCAAATGTCCATCAACAGATGAATGGATAAGAAAATGTGGTATATATAAATATAATGAAATAGTATTCAGCCTTAAAAAGGAAGAAAATCCTACCATTTGTGACAACATGGATGGTCTTGGAAGACATTGTGCTAAATGAAGTAAGTCACTCAAAGAAGAATAAATATTGCATGTCTCCATTTAAGTAAGATATGTAAAATAGTCAAACTCATAGAAGCAGAAAATAGACTGGTGCTTGCCAGGGGATAGGGAAGAGGTATACAGTTATAATTATAAAAAATTAATAACTAGAGATGTGCTATAAACTATAGAGCCTATAGTTAGTAACATGATATTATATACTTGAGAACTTGTTAAAAAGATAGAGCTCATGCTAAGTGTTCTTACACTGGGGGGCAGGGGGGAGGACAGCAAAGAGGCACAAGAAAAATCTTTTGGAGGTAAGGGATATAGTATATTATCTGTGATGATGGTATAACAGGTGTATGAATATGTTCAAACTCATCAAGATGTGCACATTAAATATATTCAACTTTCTGTATATTAAGTAGACCTCAATAAAGTTTAAAAAATCTATCTGTGTAGAGAAGAATCCCAGCACTCCCATAACCTAATAATATCTTCACCACACAGATGAGGAACCAGAGAGTGCAGGTAAATAACCTGTATGCCAAAGCAAGTGCATTGTCAAGTCCTTCTTAGTCCTGAGTCACCTGATTTATAATGTAAAGCTCCAAAACTAGACAAAATGTGAGCTTTCCTCATGTCCATTTAAAATTTTTTTTGGAGCACCAGTTACTCTGTAAGTTAAGATCGTGGTTTTTAAAATACTTTCTACTCTCTGCTTGTCCCCCTGCCCCTCAGTCATAGATTATTTAAGGATCCAGTGAAGAAAAAAATCAGAGTCATGGCTTCAAAATATAGACTTATACACAGATTTTGATAGATGACCTCCAGCAAATAAATCTTTTTGCCTTTGCAAAGAAATATCCTCCATATAATTTGGACCTGCATTTCAACAAAAATAATGATGACCTAGAATTAGGTTTACCCAGATGAAATGAAGTATATAGTCAAGTGCAGTCACCAGGGTAATTCAAGCCCAAGCTCTGCTTTTGCCTGAATGAACTAGATTGCTACCTCCAACTTATAGGACTTACTTAGCTATATTGCATAGAATATGACTCAAAAACTTGGCTCAGGTTTTTAGGAAGATGTGAAAGCTTCTTAGGACCACTCGTACATCTTTCTCTCCCTAGATCTGTCTGCAGGTTGTTAAGGCTGTTACAGTTGAGTGGTAACTTTTCCCCATGACATAAATAGCATTTCTATCCAGGGTCCATTACTACTGCCAATTGCCCTTGGGGAACCACTAGGACACTATATCTATATATATAAAAGCCTAAGCGAGTGGACGGCCGAACAATCTGTTGATGGGTCGCTATGATGCGCACTGACCACCAGGGGGCAGATGCTCAACCCAGGAGCTGCCCCCTGGTGGTCAGTGTGCTCCCACAGCCAACCTCCTGGGGTCCCTCCCCCCAGCCTGCTGCCCCAATCAGGATTAGGTGAGATGGCCCCGATCGGTCTGATTGCTAGCCAGCTGAGGGACCCCACCCATGCATGAATTTGTGCACCGTGCCTCTAGTATTTACATAAAACTACTTAACACTTCTTACTCCACATTTTCAGTATTACTTTAACAATAAATACAATTTCCATTTTTACTTTATATTTCTTTTTCTCTGGAAGTGAAGGAAGCAATTAAGAAATTTATATAAGTTGGCTAGCTCTCACTTCCTCCCATCCTCTTCTTTATTGAAGAGTATAAGACTTCTGAGATGCCAAAATACCAAACTTAGTAGACTGTATTCATGTTCTGCATCTCAGAACTAATCCATAGAGTTTTCTTCTTCACTTAAAAACTCTGAGCAGCCCTCTTGGTGCCATGGGCAGTGCATCAATCTCATAAAAAAATCTGGACACCAATCTTTAATCAGTGGTGAAGAATAAAGACAGGTGCATGAAAAAGACAGTTCTTGTCATGGGAGAATGTCACCTCTACCTATTTAAACTTCCAATGCTGTACATATTTTTTCAAATATTTCAGATTGACAAGTAATTTCTATCTTGTAAAATGTAACTTTCAGATGAAGTAACAGCTTCTTAAAAATTGTTTGGATCATCTCAATTTCAAAATAAGACTCTCAAGGAGAAAATTGCAAAATAACACTTATGCTAGTAATGTGCTATTTTTTCAAGCAAAAATTACCTATTTAATTCAAACAAACAAAATGAAAACAATTTCTTTGGTTATATGAGAATGTCCAAATCAATTAAATTAATTAAGAATAACAAGGTACTTATTGAGTTCTGAGTGTTGTTATATGCAGATGTTTAAATTCTCCAAGTTAATTTTCACATCTGCATATGAGAATGATGATTTCTGGACACAGCTTTGAACATAAATACTGCTCCTATTATCTATTGTGATGTAACAGACAACCTCAAAATTGAGTGGCTTTAACAATAAGAATCATTTATTTTGCTCATGAATTTACAATTTGAGTGGGGTTTGGCAGGGAAGGCTGGTCTCTGTCCCACTTAGTGTCAGAGGGAGCAGATTGGGCTGGAGGGTTTTCTTCCAAGAAGGCGGCTTCTCACATGGATGACAAATTACCCCTGACCGTTAGCTGGGAGGACAGCAGGGGTTGAAAGTTGGGAGCTTCAGTTCCTCTCCATATAGGCCTCTCCAAGTTGGTTGGGTTTCTTCCCAGCTTGGTTGCTGCATTCCAAGGACAAGTATCCTGACAGAGAGAGCCAAGAAGAAGCTCTATACCTTTGATGACTTGACTTTGGAAATCATAGTGTCATGTCCACTCCATTGTAGTCACTAGAAGCAAGTTACTGAGACCAGTTTATACTCAACCCACATTCAAGAATAAGGAAATTAGATTCAATGTCTTGATGGAAGAATGTCAGATAATTTGTAGACATATTTGAAAACCACCACAGTATAAAACAAGGGTTGCTAAAAATAAATGCTAGATAAATTTTGATAATCTAGAAAGATCAATTCTTCCTTAAATTATGACTTTTAAAATGCCATTTATTGAACTCCTTGCATGTGCTTTACATCAATTTTTCAGTAATGATTACAGAAATTCTAAGTAGTTTATATTTTACAGATGAAGAAATTCAAGTCAATGGGAAGTCATAGATAGTACATGGTACAACCAAGGATTTAAAAATGGACTCTTTCTGCTACCTCATACTAAAGTTTTAAGTAGGGGTGAGATTTTACTTAGGATTTGGAAGCTGGATGAAATTTAAGTGGCCAAACAAAAGTAAGATTTTTTTTCTCTCTGGAGAATGATTAGATAAAGGATACAGGATAATTTTTATAAGAATCATTTGGCTGGACCAGCATATTTATGCACACTGCCTTGACAGATATTTCTTAGACAGGTGTGGAATGAAGAAAGACTATTGGTCCCTGTTCTCTGGGAGATCTGGGCAAATTCTATGGCAAAAGTATTTTCAGAGAAGCTGATTTTAGTATATTATCAGGAGGGTTAGGGACAGTAAAGAGAAGGCTGGGTTGTGGGGGTAATTGGAAGATTAGAACCAGGTCAGGTCATTATCAGCTTAGCAAGTAAGAGTTAACCTAAATTGGTATATACATTATAGTTTGTAGAGTGATTACTCACTTGGAATTGGGTGCAACCTGCTCTTCATAATGAGAACCTGTGTGTGGTCAGGCATTAAAAACATTTTCCCATGCTTTTATTTAAGAAGTTGTGGCATACTACTCTCTTTCTTAAGAAAGGGCTTTACTTGCCAAAGCCGGTTTGGCTCAGTGGATGGAGCGTCGGCCTGCGGACTGGGGGGGTCCCAGGTTCGATTCCGGTCAAGGGCATGTACCTGGGTTGCGGGCACATCCCCAGTGGGAGGTGTGCAGGAGGCAGCTGGTCGATGTTTCTCTCTCATCGATGTTTCTAACTCTCTGTCTCTCCCTTCCTCTCTGTAAAAGGTCGATAAAATATATTTTAAAAAAAAAAAAAAAAAAAAAAAAAAAAAAAGAAAGGGCTTTACCCATCAATTGAAATGAAGTTTCATTACTTTACTCACACATATTTTTTTTTATTCATTTTTGTTTCAGAAACACTTTTATAGCACTATAAGCTGGACACATTGCTATAAGCTTTATAAATATACTAGAGGACTGGTGCACAAAATACATGCACTGGGGGGTGGGGGTGCCTCAGCCCAGCCTGCCCCATCTCACAGTCTGGGAGCCCTCAGGGGATGTCCTACTGATGGCTTAGGCCTGATCTCTGGGGGGAGCAGGCCTAAGCCACAGCCTGGCCGCGGAGGCTTGGAGCAGGTGCCCCTCTGTGTTGATTTCTGAGGCTCTGGGCCACACCTGCATGTTGTTCTCTCAGGCTGGGGCTGCACCTGGCCCCTCCTCCTGAGATGGTCGTGACCATTATGGAGTCCTGACCTCATTTGCATATTACTTCTCTCTCTCTCTCTCTCTCTCTCTCTATATATATATATATATATATATATAACACACGGAGATAAATTATATTTACTTTGCTCTAATACTTAATGATTCCTATAGTAGCACCATAGGGACTCACCATCAATGGGCTTTTTCTTTTTTTTTAAATAGAAGTAGATCTGGGTCCAACTCAGAGACAGTTGTAGAGTAAAAAAAAGAGGTTTTAATTCGAAAATTTTCATTTTCTTAAAAACTCAGTAATTTATCTGAGCCTTATTTTTGTTTGCTAAAGTTACCATGAGACTTAGATGAAATAATCTATAGGGCAATGTATAAAAAAGTATGCCATGAAGTAAAAGGTTACAAAATATTGATGAATGCAATGCTAATGAGAAGGAATGATGGGATATGTCTTCAGGCTATGGATGGAAGCCTTGGCGAGGACCCATCTATTGGTCTGAGCTAATGTAAAGGTATCAATTGACAGACCTCTCTTAATTAATAGCTCCTTCTGAGTTGGTTCTAGAATTACTTCCACTATTGGTTGAACTGATAACTGATATGTCTATTAAAAATAATAGAATGGCCCTAACTGGTTTGGCTCAGTGGATAGAGCATTGGCCTGTGGACCAAAGGGTCTGGGTTCAATTCTGGTCAAGGCACATAAATTGGTTGCAGGCTTCTCCCCGGCCTGGTCAGGGCACATGCAGGAGGCAACCAATTGGTGTGTTTCACATCAATGTTTCTCTCTGTCTTTCCCTCTCTCTTCTACTCTCTCTTAAATATAAATGGAAAAATATCCTTGAGTGAGGATTAACCAAAAAAGAAAAATAGAATGTGTTTTTTTAGAGGCTAAAAGTAAATATACATGGTCATCTTAGGCTCCACCATATTGGCTTAATGATGACTCTATTATTACACATAAAAGTTTTCTAATTTTTTTGCTAATGATCATTTTTTTGTACAAAAATCCTTCTTTAGTTACCTTTACCTTAGTTATCACAGATCTATCCTTACTATTGTACTCTAGTGAAGAATAGGAGATGAAGTTATTTACTCAATGTACACTTTTCTATGTCTATGTATTAAACTTCAACTAGGACAACAGTATCTACACTAATAAAAGAGAAAAATGGTAATTGGCGTACAACCGCTACCCTTCCCATTGGCTAATCAGCATATCCTTATGCAAATTAACTGTCAGCCAAGATGGCGGCCAGCAGCCAGGCAGCTGGAAGCGAACATGAGGCTTGCTTGCTCCAGTGACTGCAGACTCCAACGTTCCCCGCCTGCCTTGCAGGCCTCTGAGCTGGCAGTTTGAAACTTTGTAAAAGATATAGCCGGCTGGGATCTCAGAGCTGAAGTTATACATTGTTTCGATTATAGAACAGCAAACAAACCAGCAGCGGAAGCCTCAGAGCTAGAGCCAGAGCTAAAGCTAGCCCAGAAGAAAAAAAAAAAAAGAAAAAAAGGAGTGGTTGGGAGCGTCAGTCAAAACCGCCAGCCTGAAAGCAGCCCTCAGCCCCTCACCCAGACTGGCCAGGCACCCCAGTGGGGACCCCCACCCTGATCCAGGACACCCTTCAGGGCAAACCAGCCGGCCCCCAGGCCTCTATCCTATATAGTAAAAGGGTAATATGCCTCCCTGCACCGGGATCAGTGGAGCCGAGAGGTCTCCTGGCACCAGATCAGCATGACAGGGTGCAGCGCCCAAACCCCCTGATCGCCCTGCGGCTCTGTGTGTGACAGGGTGTGGCATCCCAACCCCCTGATCGGCCCTGCTCTGTGTGTGACAGGGGGTGGCGCCCCAACCCTCCCCCCCCTCCACGGGCCCTGCTCTGTCTGTGATGGGGTAGAGCCATAACCTCCCCATCGGCCCTGCCCTGAGTGTGACAGTGGTGGCGCCCCAACCCCCTGATCCGCCCTGCTCTGTGTGTGACAGGGGGCGGTGCCCTAACTCCCCTATCAGCCCTACTCTGTGCGTGACGGGGGAGCTCCCCAACCCCCTGATGGGCCCTGCTCTGTGCATGAGAGGGGGGAGCTCCCCAACCCCCTGATTGGCCCTGCTCTGTGCGTCACAGGGGGTGGCGCTGCAAGCTCCCCATCGACCCTGCCTTGAGTGTGATAGGGGGCGGTGCCCCAACCCCCCAATCAGCCCTACCCTGAGCATGACTGAGGGTGGCATCGCAACCTCCCAATCCGCCCTGCTCTGTGCATGACAGGTGGTGGCGCCCCAACTCCCCAATCAGCCCTGCTCAGAGCCCGACCAGGGGCTGCACCTAGGGATTGGGCCTGCCCTCTGCCACCCGGGAGCAAGCCTATGCCAGCAGGTCATTATCTCCCGAGGGGTCCCAGACTGTGAGAGGGCACAGGCCGGGCTGAGGGACCCTCCCTTCTCCCCCGAGTGCACAAATTTTTGTGCACCGGGCCTCTAGTATATATATTGAGAGTGAGGGAGAGTAATCACAATAATTACATTAACAAAAGATAGAAATCATCTATTGATACCAGGTCATCTATTTTTGGTGTTTTTAAAATAAATTTCATATCATTTAATGTTCCCAATAATACACAGCCTTAGAAATGGTGAAGCCAGAAATCAAGTCTATGCTTTTTTTCCCCCTTCCTCCAGTAAACCATGATGGTACTTACAAGGCAAGACTGAAATTTTGCTGGCTATTTTATAATTATAAATTATAGTTGTCAACCTAGGCATTTTATCAGATTTCCAATTCTTTTTTTTTGTTAATCCTCTGTACTTTGAAACCATAGTTTACATTATAAAAGTACTTTAGATTACAAAATACATATGCATTTGCTCTTATTTCTCTCAACATTTGTAATCTCATTTTACAAATTGGATCTAGTTTATATTTAACTAGATTATGGTTTCTTACATGATGATCATATCTATAGAGACAAGCTACCTTCCCCCATGAATACATACAGAAAGAGCTCAATAAACAGTTGAGTGTGGACCTGGTCTTTATAAAGGCATGTGTCCATGTTGACAGTCATAGTGACTAATTACTAATACCAAACAAATAAAACCTTCACCTCAAAATTTAAGAGAAGAGCCCCACAAAAGGTCAGCGGAAGAAGAGATGACCCACAGACCTCATACTCTACAGATATTGGCCTACTTTATGCATCAAAGGCTTAAAAACTGTCCAGTGAACTTTCCTCCATTACCATCTATTCTAGGCTCAGTCTTGAGAGTATGTGCAAGATTCCAGGTTTCAAAGAGTTTGCTCAATCAAACCTGGGATTTTAAAAAATAAAGAAAGAAAAGCAGCACAGTTTTCAGCACATTCTGTCGGCAGTGTGGCAACACAAATATGGTGGCATTTCTACAGCGAGAAATGCCACTAATCAATAAAAAAAAAAAAAAGTAAAAAAAAGTAAAGGCATAATACAGTGTTGAGGTTTCCAAACAAAACTTTACTGACACACAATCAGTCACCTTTCTTCTGTAATGCTATGTAAGTGTTCTAACCAGGCCATGCTTTCCACCACCTTCCACCTTTCTCTACAAAGCAGAAGGGGTGCAGATGTTCTAGGGGGTCAAGTTCTAAAGAAGCATGTGGGCAGACAGGCAGAACTTTGAGAACAAATGATTGTTACAATTGACATTTCCATGGAAATTTAGCATTTGCTCTAATCTTCCTAAGTACACAATATGCATTCATGAAGTGTGCCTCTAAACACTGTACACCTAAAATTCAATGACATAAGAAACAGTGACTAATATTACTTAAGAGGCTGCAGCATCCAGAAGGAAAACAACAACAAAACACCTGATCTGTTACTCAGAAGTCTAGTAATATAATTACAATCTAGAATTATAACCATCGACTTACTATGAGATTGTAAATTATTTTAGCTGTCCCCTTCTATAGCAATGGAACTGCAGTTACTCAGGAAGGTTGGAAGAAAGAAACTATTCCAGGTGTATCAACTAGTCTGTATTCTTTGATAAAAAGGTGTTGATTGCATTTGAGATGTAACTCTGCATTTAAACTATGTATGAATAAGCTCTGAGTGGCGTGTGGAACCTAGAATGGGTTCAAAATTAGGCCAATGATAAATGGGGTCTTATTTTTATTGAAAGCTGAGGAATCATCTTCAGTTTAAGTTTTAGTGTCATAACACTGACACATAACTCACACATGGACAATTCCTCTTGGGGTGAAAGGTCAAGCAATTAATCCATTGCATCACCCATCACCTATGTGTGCCAGCTGTTTGGGAGAACTTGAAGAAATGATGGAAAATTCTTAATAATCTTTGACAGTACAGTACTTGTACTTAGACTCTGGCTATTCCAGAATGATGTTTCCCTGTTAGAATGGCCAGTCAATCTCAGTGCATGATGGAAAACAGATGTAAGATTAGGATGCAAAGTAGTTTTCCAGACCCTTGGTCCCAGCATGCTGCACAGTCCAGCCTCAGAGTTAACCAGCCAAGTGCTGACACATGTCTTACAGCAAAATATCCCTCACAGCCACAGTTCAAAGGCCTCGCTACCCTCCAGGGCAATTAATACAGCATCACGTTCAATGGTGCTTGAACCAAATCCATTGAATCCTCAGGGGAGAAATAACGAAGCAATCGCAGAGCTCAGACAAGAGCAGCATGCAGTGATGGCTAAAGTTTCAGTCCCTGAAAACGTAGCTTTTCCTGAAAGCATGTATAGGGTTACAGACTTACTCTCAGGGAGTAATGCTCAGATTGTGTAATCTACTTGTAGAACAGTTCTTGTGAGACAGTATCAAACTGAATGAATCATGGTTTTTTAATAAAAAAGAAGGGAATGAAGGTAGAAAGGAGGGGAGGAACGAAGGAAGGATCTATTAATAGATGTTCACTCTGCCATAGTAGAAGTTTCCAAGTTTGCCTTGTTGGTGATAACTCGAAAAGCAAAAATAATTCGTTATTTTAATAAAACTGGATATCACTACTGGTACTACCAGAAGTGAAAAAGCTCCTTTCTGAGACATGCAGCAAACATGGTTTAATTCCATCCACAGCAGACTAACTCAAGGATTATGTTTTTCTCAGTTGTCTTTAGCACTCTGCAAAGCTTATTGCAAAAAAGAAACAAACAAAAATCAAAAACCCAAAAAATCCCAAAAATCCAAAACACCATATTGAATAATTTGAAAATAAAATCTAAAACTGTGACAAGGTATTTTGCAAAGCCATATTTTATTTTCTATTTTCTGCATGTATACATGTAAAGGGGAATGCATGAGCAAAATTCTGCATGTATCTATACAAAGTTAGGTATTCTGTTGGAGAGATTGGGAATGTGGTCTCTGTAGTCAGAATGTCTCAGTGGAAAGTTCACATCTGTCACTTATTAGCTGTCTTATCTTTGGAGAATCACTTCAGGACTGTAGGCATAGTTGCTCACTGATAAGCCAAGGCAATGGCAATGAGGTTGAAAGGAGTTAGTGCATATAAAGTAAAAGGACATGTGCCTTTCTTGTAGTAAACATTATACAAATATTAGCTATTTTTATTATCTTGCTTAGAATCTTCTCTTCACTTAACAATGCATCATGAACATCTTTTCAGGTCAATAAATACACTATTTATGTCTTCATTTGAAAGGCTGCATAAAATTGCATGCATTCTATGACTACCATAGCGTACTTTGTCATATCTAGATGAGGGACCAGTTTTTTTCTACTATAAACCACATTATAATGAATATCCTTGTAAATTCATCTTTGTATATTGATAGACCTTTTGGGAAATACCTAGTAGTGGAATCAATGGATTAGATGACATGTTAAAGAATTTAGATTTCTATTACCAAATTCTTCATAAAGTTTTCATCAATTTTATTTTCATCAGCAGCATGAAAGTACCTATTTCTCCACATTATCTTTCTTTAAAATCTTTATTAAATATAGTAGTTATAATAGATAATGAAACAAAAAGAATTGATTTGAAAATAAAATGATCTCAGATTAACATTACTTAGAATAGTTTCCTTCTCCTTGAAGGTTGTGCCAGGTGTACATATGATAGCTATGCATGTCTTGAATGTGTGCATGTACTCATGTATATTTATTTGTGTACGTATATGCACAGGTTTGTATAAGTTTGTGTATACACGTATATGCAATAGCTGTATTGATACTTATAGAAATTCCATTAAGATTATCTATCAAAATTTGCAAAGATTTTTAGAATTATTTCTATTTCATGGAAAGAGCAAAATCTTGTCATATAAATATGCATGTTCAGTGAATATGCTACTACTAAAGGAAAGGGGGTTACTTTCGCACAACCAGTTTTTCCTCCACATTTCTTTTCCAAAACACCCTATACATTTCATCTGGGTGCATATTATATGAAGGGTAAAGGAATGAGATATAGGGGTAAGGTGGAAGAATCCATTAATAGACGATATTACATTGCAGTAATGAGGATACAGCACAACCAAATTTCACTTCTCTAATAGACAGGTTTTTTTCCAAGGGGCCAAGGTCTGGAATTAAATACCAGATTCTTTTTAAAAGTGCTCACCCCTCCTGATTCAGCTGTAATACATCAACTTCTAGATCCATGTAATACATCCTAAAGATCCATGACAGCAGGATCTGTGCATATTTGCATCCTTATTGTATCTTCAGAAACTGACCAATGAATCAAAAGATTCAAAGTTATCCTCTTTCTCCTTTTCTAATTGTTTAGAAATGCCCTTTTCACCCATTGACTGCCCATCAAATTAGAATCCAGCCTGCCTCACTGATAAACCTAAATCATTGTTCACAGGCCCTCACTAGTTCATTAAATGGGGCCTGCATGTCATGATTTAACAGCACCACACACATGTCCTGCTGTGTGGGCTTAAAATTGTAGGATTGCTGTCTTTTGCCCTGGCTTCTTGATTCTGATTGACCATGATAATCCAAGTTTCCCCAGCAACTCTTCATAGAATAGATACTGGCCATATACCAAAAGACTGGGTGTCCATTTCTTTGTTTTTATTGTTCCCCAGTATTCTAGGGGATAATTAAAAGGTAACTATGCAATTATTTGTGAGCAGTAGAGTTTCTATGTTTTCTAATTTTCAACCTTTTTTTTCTAGCCTAATGTTTAGAAACATTGGTTTAAAAACATTAAACCTTAATAATCTAAGAAATCAGGGAAGTATGGGACTCCCTAAAATATCATTGTACCAGATTCTGAATAATAATAAATTATGCTATTTTTGGAACTATTTTGAGGAACACTTTGCACATCTGAAGTGACTATTACAAAAGATCAGGAAGAGTCACACCCCCAACAAAGTCCTTTCCTCAGTTTCATGTAAACTGGCCCTTAAAGGTATCAATGCTTTCAACTGTCAGAGAGATTGTAGAGAGAGAATTTCAGATAGAGTAATTGGTGACAATTTAAATAACATAGGATGGGAGGAACATGATGCCTGTTCAGAAATGTTGAGCTGACCAGAGTGGAAGGAACATGAGATTTGTAGAAGGAATGCTAGCAGGTAAGGTGGGATCTTGATTATTAAGCCAAGGTTTGGATTTGTATTAAACCCATTGGTAAGAGTCATGGAAGTTTTTGAGAAGGGAGGTGATAAAAATAGCATTTAAGATCCTGCTGCCTATTTCCTAAGTGTGGCATTTGATCCTCAGTAGATTGATGGTGGTGGTGGAGTGTATGTGTGTGTGTGTGTGTGTGTGTGTGTGTGTGTGTGTAAGTGTGTGTGAGTGTGTGTGTGTGTGTGAGTGTGTGTGTATGTGTATGTGTGGTGGCAGAGAAGCTAGGTAGAACCCATAGAAGCCACCCAGTTGTGAAGCTGTAATGGGTTGTGCAATAGGGATGAAAAGAAGGCCCTGTATAAGCGATGCTGTGAAGGAAGTGGTTAAGGACTGAGAGGTCACAAGAGGTGCAGATCACAGAGAGGCAGCCATCAAAGTGCAGTCTGCACAGAATCAGGTGGTTTTGAACTGACATGAAGCTCCAAACCAAATGCATGTTGTTTGGTTCTTGCATTTTCCAAGTGCATGAGCAAAGGAAAATTGTGAGTTCTAGATATTGTTTACTCTATATTTTAGTGTTTGATTTGTTGAAATATTTCCTCATCTGTAGCCAATATAGAAGATTGAAAACTTCACAGGAAATGTGTCTTCCATGTCTGCATATTGAGTACTGGCCTTCTCCTTCCCTTCTCCACAGGGAGTGTTGGGGAGCAGTATATACACATGGGATTGATCTCAAAGGAGTCTGGGCTGCTCTTAGAAACAAAACCCTGCCTACTGAGCAACATTTAAAAATTTTCTATACCTAATCTGCTATGTGAGTCTTACCTTTTGCTTTTTAGTGCAAACCTGAATAAAGTAAATGAACCAATAAAAGCCTTACACTTTAGCAAAAATGAAGAATCTGAAAGTAAGGTTTATATAAAACTAAGCAGATTTTTGAGAGTGTGGAGGGGCTGAAGCATGGACAGTATTGTAATGGAGAGAGAAAGGAGCACCTGAGAGAGACTGCAAAGCAGATCTCTAACTAACCCCACTGGGGAACACTTAGAATCTCATTTCAGTGGGAATTAAATTGAAATGTTTGCAAGATTGTGCTTTCTGTGTAGGTGAAAATATATCTAGCATGAAGGGACCTGATACAATTTGTGGAAAGGCTGTGTTGGTTTTTTGATTCTGGGTTCCTTGGGAATGAGTAAAATTTTTCCTGAAAAAACCCCCACACAAAATATTATTCCATATGTATCTATTTAAAATTTAAATTTGACAGTATCTTTATCCCACTTCACAACCAATTCTTAGAGGCTAAAGTGAAGGAAAGGGTTGAGAACTTTGTGACATCTTAACTTCCTAGTCAGTGGGAGCACATGCCTCCAGGCCATGCTGTCAGCCGGAATCTATTGCTTTTGTCAGATGTACTGATAGATTTTTCTAAGCTGTACAATCCTTAACTAAAATGCAATTCCAGAGCCCAATTATACCATTCAGATTGTATCTCAAATTTTTGGGCAATTTCCCTAAATGTTAGTTCTATGAAGTAGTTTTGTGCACTTACCCAATCACTGGGAAATTAATCATCAGACGTGTTTAATAGATTTTTAGACACCTTATCTGAGGTTAGTGCCACTGGGGAGTATCTGTCTGTGCTCATATCTTACTCATCTCTTCTTTATCTATCTTTGTGCCCTGGAGGTCTGAAAGATTAAAAATGTCTTAAGGACAGTCTGCTAATTCTCCATTTCCTTTTCTTCCTAGAGAAAACCTTGCTCAGAACCTCACCATTTAATGATCTTTGATGATAGCAACACTCGACAATTGAATGTCATGTTTGGTGTCAAGTAGAATCTCAGTTCTGCAATGGGTACATTTGTATCCTCATTTTTTTCCTAAGAGGATACCCACTCAGGCTCACAATTTTTTAAAAAATATATTTTATTGATTTTTCACAGAGAGGAAGGGAGAGGGATAGAGAGTTAGAAACATCAATGAGAGAGAAACATTGATCAGCTGCCTCCCGCATGCCTCCTACTGGGGATGTGCCTGCAACCAAGGTACATGCCCTTGACTGGAATCGAACCTGGGACCCTTCAGTCTGCAGGCTGATGCTCTATCCACTGAGCCAAACCGGTCAGGGCAGGCTCACAATTTTTAAAAGTAATTAGCACAAGGTCACCCAGGTGAAAGGAGGCAGTGCTCTGCTCCATTAGCCCATGAACTAGAATAGGGATGGTGTCTGTTGCTCCTTCAGCTTTGTCAGTGGCTAGCCCAGGGACTGGCATGTAGAAGTACTCTAAATAAATAGTTGTAGAGTAATAATGCATGAAAGATCCAGGTGTATGAATACACAGCCTGAGTGTATTCACCTACATGGTTCACAAATGCTGGCAAAGGGACAGAAGCAATTCCATAATGAAGTTTTACTGGTTTTAGCAACGTGGATTAAAAGAAATTTAGATAACTTTAAAAGCAATTCCTTGATTCTGAAACATTTCAGAAATGATGATATTAGTGGATGATAATTCTTAACATCAAGGTCTTTA
Organism: Myotis yumanensis; assembly: GCF_028538775.1. NCBI lineage: Eukaryota > Metazoa > Chordata > Mammalia > Chiroptera > Vespertilionidae > Myotis > Myotis yumanensis. The sequence continues at coordinate 23,710,272 of NW_027223759.1, read as the reverse complement.
ATGCCTAAAATAAAAATTTGGCAATATTATATAAGCCATACAATTACAAAAAGATTTTCTAGTCTTCCAAGTCCCGAAGCCTGAGTTACACTATGCATCTCCCTGAGGAAGTTTCATCTCATTAATTTACAATAGTGAGCAATCTAGGATTATTCCTACTTTACTCTTGACTTTGAGAGTCTTGAGGAAATCCTGAGGAAACACTTCCATCAATATGATTGCCCTTGAGAATTCACACCTCCCAATAGTGTCTACGGACTGCACTTCACATGCTGACTCATTACTAGAGGCACAGCCATGCCCAGTTATATATAATAGCCGGGAAGATTTCAAGAATCAAATATTAGGAATATGCTATTTATTGAACAATTCCTATGAGTTATTTAAATAAGAAATCCAATTCTCAGTAGGGAACTTGCATTAGGCTTTGAGTTTGAAAAAGTAATGTTATCAAGTTATAATGTTATATATCAATCTTTATCAATGGGAGAAAGCAGCTGATAGTCATTTTGAAAAAAAAGAAGATATGAGATAAGCCAAAAAGGGTTTTCCCATGAAGTCTGATATATTTTTAAATAAACAATAGGTGAAGAGCATGTAAATGTTTTCTCCAGGAAAAAAAAAAAATAGGAGAGTATAATGGATACCCCACTTGTAATTGCTTTAGAGGAAATATTTTATTTTTGTGAGTACAAACACCAATGATTAGGCTGAAAAGTGAGGGAGGTTGGAGAACTCATGGTGGTAGAAAAAAATAAGCTATTTTCATTCCCTCTGAAATCTCTGCAAAATTATGCTTTAAGTAACCTTGCCATTTTACATGGCATTGTGTTATTAAATCTGAAATAATTTCACATTCAAAAGAGCTGAAGGTGTGACCACAGACTCCTATCTGTAGACAGAACAATTCATCAACATTTTGTGTCCTGAAAATCTCCAAATAAGCAAGACTTGGATTACTCGTAGGTGGATAATGTCTGTACTCATCTCCATTGTTCCACCAATTGAATTTCCAGCCAAGGCAATTCAACTCGAATCTCTAAATACATTTCCAAGATTCCTTTCCCTGGCTTCCCTAAAGTTTTCTGTTCTAATTATAGCATTTGTGGCTTCACATTTGACATTTCTGTACGTTTAATTGTTAAATGTAATAGAATGGCATTCCTTGGGCAGTAAGTGTTTTCAAGACGGTCCTAAATTTACCTTTCTAAAGGACATCCAAAGGACACATAAAATTGATTTTTTTTTTACTCTATTACTGTCTCTAATCATTTGAAATACAGTGATAAGAGCACATTCAAAATACGGTTATAATGTTTTAAATGTTTATATCTTTATTTTTTATTTTTTTATTTTTTTTAAAAATATATTTTATTGATTTTTTACAGAGAGGAAGGGAGAGAGATAGAGAGTTAGAAACATCGATGAGAGAGAAACATCGATCAGCTGCCTCCTGCACATCTCCTTCTGGGGATGTGCCCGCAACCCAGGTACATGCCCTTGACCGGAATCGAACCTGGGACCTTTCAGTCTGCAGGCCGACGCTCTATCCACTGAGCCAAACCGGTTTCAGCTATATCTTTATTTTTAGGCATAACATTTAGGGGATGGGGCTTTGAAATAAGAAGTTACAGGTATAATATAGTTAGAATTCTAGAAAAATCCTGGGCTCTCATCTGATTTCTGTTGGTTGATTCAATTTGTGTCAAAACAATTTTGGCTGTTTAATTCCCCCCTCTCCCCCGCCATGGAAACCCATAGGGTATTGTGACCAAGAAACAACTGAGTGGCATCACAGACATTTGTAATTGTAATATGAGAAAGTGCCAAATTTGATTATCGAGGCATTAGAGAAATCTAAGTTGTCTGATAACTGTTGGCAGTGTTTCTCACTCCTTGAGCTATTTCTTTCTTTCTGGTCCCAGGGATAGGAGGAATGAACAATGTGCCTGTAAGATTTTTCTGATTATTCAGTCATTTAAGAATATTTGCTCCACTGTCCTCCATACCTCTCCATACTCTCATACAGGTTGAGAGTTGATTGTAAGTTGTTTGGGTTTTAATCATCCACAGTCTCTCAACAGCCACAGAATCACCTGTCCTCTAGCCGAGTAGGTTAGATTACCGCTTAGAATAAATAAAAAATTTTGCTATCTAGTTGTTGCTACTTCATGACTGAGTCTTTTTTTTATTTTTAACATCTTTCATTGGCCCCCAGGGAAGAGCCAGCGTATCCAGAAGATTTGTTTGAGGTTGTTGATGTCACAATGATTTGTAGTCCTATTAAAATGACATTTGCTGATGACATGATACAATGCGTCCCATTCATTTCATCTCAGCATGAAAACGCACTGATCTTTTCATCACAGCCGCACAGGTAATCTAGTCACCCTCGCTCTAATGTGATCAGCCATGCCACTATCGCCAGCATTTGCATAAGTGCCTCTCTGAGATGGACAGAATTTCTAATCCAAAGTCGCGTCAAGGAAAAATAGCTGCTGCAGAATGATTTATCCCTTTATTGACTAAATGAAATTATTCAAATCCTGAAATCTGCTCTCTCCTTCAGCATTAGAATTTCAAGTAGACACACCTTGGTTCTGTATCTGTATCTTAAACACACACGCACACACACGGAGTAGAACTTGAACAGGATGCTATGGATTGTTCATTTCCTTCTGCATTCGATTACTCTGCAGTACTAGTCACAAAAAATGGGCAATTTGTTAGCATGGAATTATTAAGAAAATTAAATCCCTCCTCTAGGTGAGATACAAGTGAGAACTTAGGCACCATCTATTTGCACAGAGAACCAATACAATTGTAGCTCTCATTTTCCCTCAACTCATATGAGAGAGAAAAAAATGCACTAAGCAACAAAGCAAAAAAGCAACATGGGTTTCTTTGAGACATACATGACTCTAGGGTAGTGTACTTGTCACTGTATGGCAACAAGGCCATACAGACAGGAGGCTGCTTTGAGAGGTCATGACACTCCCTGAAGTAGAGAATGAATTTCATACTCTCTCTTGAACATCCTAGATGTAGAAAAATATGAAAAAAAAAGCATTAAAGAAAACGAAGTGAATAAAAATACTCTCAAGCACATTTTCAAGTGCTACATACATTTGAAGAAATGCATCCTGTCTCTCTTAGAGAGGTGCATTGCCTATTCAAAACTAGGTTTGAAATCCAGGTGATGAAATTTCAAAAATTCATGGGGTAATATATCAAAAGGGGAGTTTTCTCTTGTGGTATATATTTTTTATCACATGTGAAAATATGAGGCTGTGGACACTTCACCAAACAGCCTGTTTGCCGGGCTGATTTTACAGACTTGTGAGATTTGGGTATTTTGGGCAAGTTCCAAGTTTCTGAATTGACCAGCGTTTGCCCATCAATATTTGAAACCTGTCAGTTGCCGGCATTAAGTCCATGTGGTGACAGATAGCAAACTGGATGTGAGACTGTAAAAATAAGGTCCACCTGGTTCAGCAAAAGCCCTGCATTCTGCTTCTGACCACGTGACTTCACCCTGAAGATGAGCTGTAACAAAGCAGCTAGATCACATTTGAAGAGGAAACAGCCTCAATTTCTAAAAGTGTATGCCTCCAACTGTTCTTTTCAAATGAACCTTTATTTCCTGAAAAAATCTGTCAACTTCAGATCACAGGTTTCCCTTATAAAGACTGGAAAGTTTTGTCACTTAAAAATAATTGTATATCACAGCTCAGACATCTCTACTGCATGAGTACAATCCCAAACTGTAATCTCTGAGATGAAATTTATGTGGTATTCATTATATATGCTTATTCTGTTTTAATAATACTATATAATGGAAAAGTGGACTTTGAAATCATATAGCAATATGACTTTTAGGTTTGTTGTTTCTGCTTACAAATAGCTCACATCAGTACATTTTATTAAGCTTGTCACTGTTTATTCATAAATACCCCACTCTTTTAAATAAGAAAAGGAAAAAAAAATCTCCATAAGACAGATAATACTGCAAAACTAATTATTGAACTGTTCTTATTGACCTGAATTAATAGTCCAAAACATTATGTGGAATGAAAAGGTAATGAACAGAATGGTGAGAGTCCAATGACATGTTTTTGCTGTGATTTGTAATATAACTAAGAACACGTTTCTACTTTCCATCATTTTGGGAAATTGGAACTCCTTTTTGTTTCAGTCTGGGACTTCATGAGCCATATATTTTGTAAATATACAATCCTCAGTTATAGCATTTTTCTCTGCACTGCTTCATGGATCATGCACCCTTTGAGTATTGAGGAAACTGACCTTATTAATATGTTAAACAATAGCCCAATTCATTTTGATATTTCAGATGTTTGTGAGGGGGAAAAAAGCAGCTGAGTTAAAGTAACTCTCCTTTGTTCACCAAGCATATGATACCAATCCTCAAACATGAAATGTGTCTTGTAGAACCTTACACTTGACAATCTGTTCTGGATTAGTTAATGGTTGAGAGCACCTATTCCAGTCTTCACAGAGTGGGACACTCTCTGGATCATCACCACTTCGCCACTAGCATTTACACACAAATGATTAAATGTTAGCAATTCAAATATTCTTTACACTAAACCTTTTTGGTTTGGATCACAATTCCCAATCTATCAAAAAAGATACTGGTTCTTTCCAAAGGTCACTGGTTCTTTCCAAAGTCTTAAGTAATTTTGTCACCATTACAGACCATAGCTCTACACTAACAAAGTGAAGCTGAGGAAATAGTGTGGGTATACCAATAATAAGAACTGCCATTTGCATGCTTCTTTGTAGTTTATGAAATAGCCAATTGAATCTTCCCAACAGCTCAGTGAGGAATGTCTCACTATCCTCATTTTTACAGATGAGGGCAACACACTTGTTCAAGGTTGCCCAGCCAGGAAGGAGTTTAGCAAAGTCTTCTGCTCTTTTCATACCCTGTTACCATTTTAGTTCAAATAAACACTTTAGGTTTTCTAAGCAATAAAAATCAATATTTATAATTACCCCCCTCCCCAAACACACACACACACACACACACAAATACACACATGCACACATAGCAACAACAAAGAATTACCCAGACCATTTCCCATTCTCCATGGAAGATGTAGTTATGGGCACATGAGCCATTCAATTGATATAACTACTGAATGTCTCTCTCCCCTTCCCTGGGTCTTTTTCCTATACAAAAATAAAGCAAATTCATGATCTCTAAAAGATAGGAATAGGAATGTGGGATACTATTTGATTTTAGTATTTTATTAAAAAGGCAGAATTAGAATGAAAAGAAGTTGAATATGTAAGCAGGGCAAAGGCCCAGGATTCACTCAGATAAAAGGGAGCATTATCAAGATTTCTGGCTCCAGCCCAAAGGAGAAAGAGCTTTTTCTAGTGCAAATTGCCTCACACTTCGACACGGTGCCAGCATTGTAAATGGGACATATTTCCTCTCTAACTAAAGCCAAAGTATCATATTTACATTTTCTGAATGCAATAATTAAGCCATTAGGTAGGAGATTTCCAAATTGGACCACAGTTGAAAGAAAGCATTAGGAAAGGCCAGGAGAGGCCATTTTGTTTCTGAAACATCACAACCAGTTCAGCCAAACCAACCATGCTGGCTGGTCATCACCCAGCACTCACGTGGGAGCTGATTTTGCCTGGAAAGCTCAAAAATAAGGAAGGAACAATCAACAGTTTCATCTCATTGCTATTGGAATCTCTGTTCATAGACTTCATGGATTTTCATAAGTCAAGTTTCAAACTTGCAGACCTTAACTTCAGTGTAAGAGGATCAAGGAACTTAGGAAAGCATTACTGCTGTATTTCACTAACCTTTAATGGCAATTTAGCATTTCCTTTAATGATGAGCCCAAAGCAGCATACCCTCATAGTATTAGCAGTGCTTTTGAATTTATTATCAAAGCAATCACAGTTATTTCCATATTGCATTATAGTTGTTGCAGGTATCTCATCATATGGTTTAAATTGTATTACTTCTTTGAAATTGTAGTAGTCAGATCTGTTGCTGGATCTTGTTATTTAATAAGAAGCATGATATTACTACATCACAAGTTTATTTTTACATATTTTAATGTCTGCATTTCAATATATTTGAAATGTTTGTGATTAATCCCAGACACATTTCATTCTGTATATTTAAAAAACACTCTTCTGGGAAGAAACTCACAGACTGTGCCAGACTGCCAAAGGGATCCATGGAAGAAAAAAAAAGTTTAAAAACTTTGAGAAGGATTCCATGGACATTTATGATTGAGTTTCAAAAAGTGTGTGTGTGTGCGTGTGTGTGTGTGCGCACGCAAGTACATGCAAGCATGCTTTTGCTAGACTCTGTGCTAGGCACTGGGGAGAAAAATATTAATTACTATATTGTGAATGGCCTTACAAAAATTATATACAGCATATGCATATGTGCATTTTAATTCAGTGTATTCCTTAGGTGATCTCTTTGTAGTTCCCGCAAGTTCACCCACAACTTCAACCTGATACGACATCATGTAATCATCAGTTTGGTTGGTTAGTAGTATGGACTTGAAGTTCATAGGTTAAAGCTCAAAGTCATTGCCACAGTAATTCTTTTTTAACTACCTTTTTCCATTTAATTAATCTACAAGAGATGTACAAACATTCTTTGTCTTATTTTCTTGATTTTTTTTATAAACCATAAAATTTACTTTGGAAAAGTAGTCCTCACATTTAATGTATATCAAGACAAACTGGAGGGTTTGTTGAATCACAAATTGATGGATTGCTGGTCCTACTGACAGAGCTTCCGATTTGGCCAGAAAATTTGCATTTCTAACAAGTGTTCAGGTGATGCTGATGCCACTAGTCCACTGGTCCAGCTTATGACCATGTTGATGCTGTAAGATCTTCCCTAGGCTAGCTCTGGTTTATTTGTCTTGTGGGCTTACACAGGGTGGCATAATGGGAGAAAATGGGTTGTGAATCATCAAAACCCAGTATTTAGTAGCTATGTGAGCTTGGCAACTGCTTATCTCCTTAGCCTCATTTCCCGAGCTTTAAAATGGGGACAAAATGCCTACCTGATAGCTTTGTTCTGAGTATTACACAGAGCTGTTTCATGTACAAACATGAAACAATTGTTACTCAACATATAGTAATAGCCAGTATTATCCAGTGCCAACTGTATACCAAATTCTGTGCTAAGTGATTTAGACATTGTCTTACTTAATTCTCAAAGCAACCCCTTGATGTAGTTTTGAGATATGCGTGTTTTATATATGATGAAACTAAAGCATGGTGAGGTTCTGGATACTTGGAGGGCGATAAGCTGATAGGCTAATAGCCAAATGAACCTGATCAATGTATCACCAAAGGTTGTGTCCTTAGCCCAATATGCTACCCTGTTGTCTGGGCTTTTGTCTCTGCCTACGTTTCCTCCAAGCAAATGAACTGGTCTTGTTAGGCCAATTAAGTGCCTTCCCTCCCCTCTGTCCATGCTCTTTTCTGACAATGGTCATGTCTTCTCCCTTAGCTTCCAGTGTGTTTCCACTCACTGGCAACAATCAGGGGGAACTCAGCAATTCATAATTACTCCATTCAGGTATGGTTATTGAACCCCTAGTACAGTTTTCCACTCTTTCTTATAGAACATGTTATTTATGATTAGGTACATGCATATCATTTTGCAATTGTTTTTCTTTCAGCCTTGTTTGAAAGCTCTTGGAGAAAGATAGTCAACTTCTTTTGAAAATCTCATGGGACCAAGCATGGGATGGATGAACAAGGGTACTTCCAGAGAGGGGATCTCATAGGTCTAATGCACTCCCTGCTATCCCACATATCCATAACTCCAGTCAATACACAAAATTGCACTGCAATCAGTTTAGAAATTATATAGCACCATATCTAGGTGACAACCTTTTCTAGTTGACACTTTAGTTCAAGATGTCAAACTGACTCATAAGATGAATTTGTAGGGTTTCTACATAGAGTTTCATGTTTTGCTGAAGCAAATAAACTTCTAAGTGACACATAAAAATAAAATCTGATTGATACTTTTGGAATAGACTCGATTATTTAAGAGATACTTATACAATAAAATTTAGAGGCTGTTTGACTCTCCTAGTCCTAGTAGAGACTACTTTACTAAGCACTTGCTATGAACTATTGGTGGTGATGGTAAGGATTCTCTATGAATCACTCATTTTTTCCATGACAACAACATTGTGAGGGAGATATTTTTAATTCCTATTTCAGAGATGAGGAAACTGAGCCTTAACAGAGGTTTAGTAATAGCCTAAGATTATTAGCCTGTGGGATTGGCATCAAATCTAATATGTCTCACTACAAATACAATTAAAGTTGACCACAATTCTACTTTATCCTCTTCACAATGTTTCAGAACAATTGTTTTACTCAATGGCAAAATTGTTCAAACAGGGTATTTACATGGTATAACTAATAAACAAATATATGTTCCCCCAAACCATATTGTTTTCACTTGTCAAGTGGAGTCTTGAGTACAACTTAAATATATAAAATAAAAAAGATTAATAATCTAGTGGACATATTTTGGGCTTACATTTCAGTTGTGAAGTGTGACCTAGTCTCAATGATCCTTGTAAGTGGTTAGACAATTAGTTCATTGTGTGTTTAGAAATTCTCACATTCATTTTAAGTATTCATTTCACTGTCTCTGAAGGCCTTGTTCAGTTCTTTTCTTTGCAGTATCTAAAAAAATGTTTGTGAACACCAAGGAACTAGTCTTGTTACTTTATTTAAAAAATTACCACTATAAGAGAAATAAATCAAGAGGAGGAGGAATACATAGCTCACAGTCACTTAATTAATGCAGCTGGGAGCCATGCTATTTTAAGTTGACTATTCCTTCTTGTCACCATTTCAAAATGTTGCTTGAAGAATATAATCCTCCCTCAGAGATCTATAAACCTGTTGATTAGACATCTTAAATTGCACAAGAACATAAGAATTTTCAACTGATTCACATCAACAGGCAATGGAGCCTAGTTGTGGGGTTTTTGCAAAATTGCCAAATAGGGGAAAAAAATCCTAGATTTGTATGAGTTTAATGTAATTTAAATGTCTAAGAACAGGATCCTCTTAATACACTGGCACCTTTTCATGTAATTCATTATAGGACACAGTTCAGAATAAAATAATTCTGTCTTGGTTTTCACCAGATGCAAAAATATGTAGAACTATGTGAGCAACTTTTATCTGATACAATCTCCCCAATAACACAGATGGTGTGGCAAGGATGCCAGTTTTGAATTATAGAGATGAGATAATGACTCCTCTAGATAAGCAAAAACACAGAAAATTTAGTCACAGCAAATCCTTCCATAGCATTTACTCTGTGCTAGGCTATTTTCTAATTATATTAATACATATAATGCACACAAGAACTTTATAAGATAGACACAGATATTATCTGCATTATAAGAAGAGGAAACTGAGTATTTAAGGCACTTACCCATGATCACTATTCCTGGTCAGGGGTGGGGTAAGGGTGAAGCACAGAGAGAAAAAGTGGATAGTTAGTAAATCTCAGGGAACTGGGGATTTAGGCCACATAGTTTGCCTCCAGAGTACATGCTTCTAATCACTAAGCTTTACTCCTCTTGAACTTGCATATTTATTTATTTTTATTGATTTCAGAGAAGAAGGGAGAAGGAGAGAGAAATAGAAACACCAATGATGAGAGAGAGTCATTAATCAGCTGCCTCTTCCATGCCTCCTACTGGGAATGGAGCCTGCAACCTGGGCATGTACCCTGATCAGGAATTGAACCATAACCTCCTCATTCATAGGTTGACACTCAACTGCTGAGCCGCACAAGTTCTTGACTATTTTAAACATAGAAAGGATGTTGAGTTTTATTCAGCCAAGTTTGAGAGATCTGGCAGTTTCCTGAAGCTTAAATTGAAATATTATATAATAAAAAGTATTTGCCAACTCCTCTCTAATTAAACTCTGCAGAATGGAGATAATATCTCTACCACTTCACTTGTGAGCTAAAAATTGACAATAAAATAAAGATGGTGGCTACTGTGATGTATTGCATAAAAGACTTCGTTCCAAATTATGATGAAAACACACAATAAGCCATGGATAGATTACATTAGAAAAATCTACATCAAAAGAGCTTCGATCAAAGCTAGCTAGCGATAAAATATTCAGACATAGAAAATAGTAAAGAGTCACAGGTTACTGCTGATCAAAAAAGAATAGTGAGAGCTGGGAAATAAAGCAAGGAGAACAGGACCAGCTGCATGGCTGCCAAGCACAAAGAGATACTGAGACTCTGAAAGACAGCCGGAGTTCCTGGAGTAACATGAGGCATTTGAGCACCAGAACCTCTTTAAGGAAGTTTACAAAATAAATAAAACAAACAAACAAATGGAAAAAAAAAACTTACAGAGAAAGAAAAATCAGAATGGCAAAGAGCTAAATAGATAGTTTTTACTTTGGACCTTAAAGACTGCCAGCTATTTTATTTTAAAGACAAAGACAAAGGTAAGAATTTAATTCAAAGCTGGTAGAGTTAGTGGGATAGAAGGATAGTTTGTTGTTAGTTTTTTGTTTTTGTTGGGTTTTTTTGTTGTTGTTTTTTGCTTTTTTTTTTTTTTGTTTGTTTGTTTGTTTTTGGCAAATAAGCGAAAGAACAAGATTCTTTGAAAGTACAAGCTGGAACAATCAATGACTCCAGAAAGAACGCCATATGTGTGGATGATCTAGATGAGACATCTGTTTGTCACTCCCTGATCCCAGGGTTGATTAGACTGACCTGGCTTGTTAAGCTGCTTCTTCAGGCTCAGGCTTTCTGAGACTGCTCAAGGAAAGGATAATAGAAATTAGTTTTTCCAACAAGTTTTTATATGCTACAGGCCTCCTTTGCTGGAACTTAAAAACCAACTGTTGAGAAACAGCCTAGACTTCAAGTGGTGAGCACGCAATAGGGTATTCAGATGTCTTATTATGAAGCTGTACATCCAAATTTTGTATGTTATTAACCAATGGCATCCTAATAAATATAGGTTACAGTCAGAGTAGGCAAGCTTCCATGTGGCTGTCTGGGATCAGTTGCTAGAAAAACCCTAGTGGTGTGTTCCACCCTGGGGCTTCCATGGGCCTTTGGGTTTATGTTGGTCACACTCAAGATTGACTTGGGAACAGAATTTTAGGACCCTATTCAAACATGTGTTATGTATTCTCTTCCACCCATCCTTGAAGGCTGGTGAGAGTTACGTTGGCTATGAATGTATAACATTCCCTTCCTGCCTCAGGTCCACACACAGTGTGCAATGAACAAATAAATGAAAGTCTGTCGGATCAGTTGGTGATGTGAGTTGAAGATGCTGAGGAGGCCACATTTCTCTGTCTTGTTTATAGGGATTCACAGACAAAAACTGGTTGAACTCTATGTTACCTGGGTCCTTGGTATTCAAATTTTGGTCATAAACAAACAGTGTTTTTATCACCTGGGAGCTTATAAAAAATTCAGAATCTCAGGTTCCTCCCAGAATGGTTGAATCAGAACCTGCATTTTAACACAATCCCTAGGAGATACATATGCACATTAAAGTTCAAGAAGCATTGATTCAGAGCAGGGTTGGCAAACTATTCCTGGTCAGGGGTGGGGTAAGGGTGAAGCACAGATAGAAAAAGAGATGTGAAGATGGTAACACAAGTGAAAGTAATTCTATTGCTTTTATGGGAACCTGGACTTAGCCAAGAACTGTCAGTCGCCTTTAGATTGGAAAAGGCAAGGGAATGGATTTTTATCTAGAAGAAACACATTCCTCCTGACCCATTTTAGTCTTCTGACATCCAGAACTGTAAGGTGATATATCTATGTTGTTTGTGGCAATTTGTTACAGCAACAAAAGTATAGAAATATACCCCTTGACTGAAAATCCCCTTTCTTTAATCAATAAAGAAAAATAAAATAAAAAACAAATTAAATAATGTAAAAAAATAAAAATATTTATTTATATTTTTCATTAGGTATGTTAAAACCTGTAATTAGGTATAAGCAAAGGTTGCATGTCCAACAATTATTTAATCTCTTTCAAATAATTTTTCACATCTTTTTATGAATCCAACTAAATGAGTTTTGTAGTTAACTCTCAAAATAAAATTCTGGTTTATTGTTGGACAATGTGGCTTCACATATACATCAAATAGGCCAAAAAATAAATAAATAGCAACTTCATAGACCAAAATAATAATAATAATAATAGAAAAGAAGAGAAAAAAACAAACTTTTAATATTCTTTAAACTCAAATTATTTTGTGATAGTTCAGTCCCCTCTATATATCCCCTCTTAGTCCGAAGATGTACTAGATTCATAGGCCGATCTTCCTAATAGTAAACTTCAAGCCCACCCAAATAGAAAGCTCCACTCCCAGTATTTTGGGGAGCAATTAAAGGAATGCCTCCAATTAGCCCACAAGGTGGGCTATGAGCAGAAGCTATCACAGACTTGGCCTTGGCAATTTCTCGGTCTCAGGCTCCTAGGTGTCCATCCCCTGGCCATAGTACTTAGGAAACTCCCCACTGCCATGGCCCATGGTAACCTAATATTTCTGGTTGTCTCCAAAGCTTCCCAAACTCCAGGTGCTTGGATATCAAAGAAAGTGTGTGTTGTTGGAAGAGGCTTTAGTTCCTTCCTGCTCCAGTGAAGGGCCCTATTAGAAGCTTGGCTTAAGTCTGGCCCCACACAAAATCTCTTTGAATAACTCTATGGGCTTTGGTCTCTAATTCTCAAAATGGTCCAGCCTGACACAGTGAGGGACACAGCCAGAGCCTCTTCTCTTCCCTTGTTACTTCCCATCGCTAAAATATCCCCTCTCCTTTCTGAGTCACAGAGCAATATCTCACACATATGGATGAATGAAGAGATACTATATATTTTTGTAAATGGGAGGGGGAAGTATTTCTTTTAGACTGGATGCAGAGGGAGAGAAAAAACTGTTATATATGGATTAGAGGCCCGCTGCACAACATTTATGCACTGGGGGGGTCCCTCAGCCAGGCCTGTGCCCTCTCACAGTCCAGGAGCCCTCAGGAGATGTCCAACTGATGGCTTAGGCCTCCTCCCTGTCAGTCTGACATCCTTAGCGCTGCCATGGAGGCGGGAAAGACTCCCGCCACCACTGCTGCGCTCGCCAGCTGTGAACCCAGCTTCTGGCTGAGAGGCACTTCCCCTGTGGGAGTGCACTGACCACCAGGGGGCAAGTCCTGAGTTGAGCGTCTGACCCTGGTGGTCAGTACGTGTCATAGCGATCGGTTGTTCTGCCGTTTGGTTGATTTGCATATTAGCCTTTTATTATACAGTGGGGCCTTGACTTACGAGTGTCCCGACTAACGAGTTTTTCGAGATACGAGCCGTCTCTCAGCCGATTTTTTGCTTTGAGTTGTGAGCTAAAATTCGGGTTATGAGCCAGCTTCAGATACCACTGCTAGTTGGTGCAGCGAACGTCACAGTGAATGCCACAATATCAGTCCAGCATCACGCATCTCACTCGTTCACTGTTGATTTGACATATGAGTAATTTGAGTTAGGAGCTCCATCACGGAACGAATTATACTCATAAGTCAAGGTCCTACTGTATAGGATAGTTGATAGTTACCTACACCTTCACCTTCATTGTTTTTTATTCAAGGAGGTTGGTTTCATAGTGTATGCTGTTGTAGTTTCTAATCTTTCTCTCCATCCTTGTTCTCTAAATCCTGTTAATACTTGACCCTGCCACATTACTAAAGACAAATGCTTTTTAGAATTCACAGCTCATTTGGAGTTCATCTGAAAAAATCCTCAAATTTTTTTAAAAAGCCTCTGATTAAGCATTTTATTTCTGGTTTGAGAGCAGAAGTGTCCAATCATATGACTACACTTGGAACCAAAACTGGTTTATGTCATGTGTTTAGCTGTTGCAACTTTCTGAAGGAAGTCAGCCTGCCTTTGCGCTTATAATTTTACATATCCTCAATCAGACATGATGTAGCATAGGATTTGGGAATACAACTCTCAGACTCTTCACTTCTCATGGGGACTATGGTTACAATCAGATGGTGGTGGGCCTGAAGGCACTGGTGACCTGGGAGCATCCCCTAATATAGGTCAGTGATTATTTGGAAAGTTTTGATAAAATGACATTGAGATCTGATTCAGGGGCCAGAGAGAAATCTTACTGCAATTAAAATAAGTTGGCCATTTTGTTTCTTGGGTAGTCTAAATTGATGCCAGCAAATTTATTACTATGGAAAAAGATGAAAAGAAAAGTTTTTGTATCTTCTCCTTCTTCTTACCTCACCATTGGGAAAAGGATGACAATAAGATAAAACACTAAGTGAAAAGATATTAGAAAAACAAACTTTTGAATATAATTCTAGAATTATAACAAGTCCATGAAAAAACAGAGCTTGTTTTTAGAGATTCAATTTTATGCTTTTCATACCTTATATAAAAAATTAATTATCTTGTTCTATATTTACTTATAGGTACATATCAAGAATACTTTTAAAAACACAATGAAAAGGCAGAGAGGAGGAAAGTCTCCAAATTTTTTAAATTTACTGAACTTTCTGTATGGGAATTTTTAGATCCTTTAAGAAGATTTAACATCCTATATAATAAAGAGGTAATATGCAAATTGACCATTTCCAACACACAAGATGGCTGCCCCCATGTGGTCAAAGATTGCTGCTCCCATGTGTGCAAAGATGGCTGCCCCCATGTGGACACAAGATGGCCACCACAAGATGGCCAGTAGGGGAGGGTAGTTGTGGGCAATCAGGCCAGCAGGGGAGGGCACTTGGGGAGGACCAGGCCTGCAGGGGAAGGCAGTTGGGGGGGTCCAGGCCTGCAGGGGAGGGCAGTGGGGGAAACCAGGACTGAAGGGGAGGGCAGTTGGGGGGAACCAGGCCTGCAGGGGAGGGCAGTTAGGGGCAATTGGGCCAGCAGGGGAGCAGTTAGGCATCGATCAGGCTGGCAGGGGAGTGGTTAGGAGGTGATCAGACTGGCAGGCAGAAGCAGTTAGGGGCAATCAGGCAGGCAGGCAGGCGAGTGGTTTGGAGCTAGCTGTCCTGGATTGTCAGAGGGATGTCCGACTGCCTGGACAGATTGGAGAGAGTGCAGGCTGGGCTGAGGGACACCTCCCCCCCCACACGAATTTCGTGCACCAGGCCTCTAGTTGTCTATAAAATGATATTTGTAAGCTATTATAAGCCTACACATCCTGTCACTCTTAAAAGATTTGAGCCTGTCAAGTAAAGTTAGATGGAATGATGATTACTATTTTTTTGAAATATTTTTACTTTAAAGATGGAATGCAAAGAAATAAAGGACAAATTTGCTTGTACAGTTCACATGAGCAATATACATCATTATGTGGCTTTGCTAGAATGTAATCTGCATGACGATATTGGCTTTTTCTGTCTTATTCACCACTTGTGCATCAGTACCTACCATAGTGCATCAGGCATACCAAGTGCTCAATAAATATCAGCCTAAGGACCTGAGAATTATTGGTTTCTCTATTCACATTGTCATATATGTATTATGCACTGTATATTCTGAATAGTATACAAGATTATATATTATATATATGTGTGTGTATATATAAAATATATACATATATATTTTTTCCTAAACCATCTCAGTGATCTAGTTACTAAATTATTGCCATAATGGAATGCTATCATTAATTATCAAATTAGTAAGAATTCACAGAGAAATGAAACCTCCTGTTATTAGAAAATGCCTTGAATTTTCTCTTGCTATCCTAGGGAATTCATGCCTTCATTTCCCTCTCTTTCTAGATGTTATAATATTCTCTATAACTCTGGACCAATTTATGAAACCAAATCTTTGCTATTAACAATGTAAGCATATTCCAGTAATGTGTGTCTTATCAGGAAACTGCAAAGCGTCCTTTTTTTTTTTTAGCAGCATTTTAATCACATGCATTTTATTTCCTGAAAATGTTTTCTCTGCTGAGATATGTAGTAAAATAGAAAAGTTTTGATTTCCTCAAGAGATCTTGTTGAACAATGTGACTCTCAATTCTTAGAGAACTTCTGAGCTATCTTATGACCACGGATATATCTACTTTCCTAAGAAAGTAGACACAACCAGTAGGATTTTTATGTTGATGTATAATTTTATTCCTTAATTTCTCCTATTTGAAAAAACTGAAAGTGAAAGAGTTACTTTGATAGTCAAAAAACCTTATAACAGCAGATGCCAAGATTCAAACAATTTGATTACAGCATTTTACAAAGCAAGCACAGGAACCTCTGCCATGTAAGGGATAGAGGTTCAATTTCTTTCTCTATCTCAAAATTTTCGACATAAAATGTCAGTCACCAAAAGTATTTGAAGGTATTCTTCTCTGAAACATCCTCTTAGACTTAGAGGAAACAAGATGATGTCATTTTCCTTTAAAAAAAAAAAAAAACTTCCAAAGACTTCCCATCACATTTATAAAAGAATCCGACTCTTTGCCATGATCCACAGGTCCCATCATGGAGAGTCCTCAAAGCACTTCTATCATGGTCACTTGTGTCCCTAATATTCACAATTCTTTTCACCAAATATTCTCTGTCCCAGGTCTCCTCATGGACCAGCTAAAGTAGGTCTCCACATAAAGACCTCCCCTCACTACACATCTCAGATAAGTCATCTCCCCCAACTAGAATCTAAGTTGCAGGAGAAGAAGGAATAGCTAGCCAATGCTCTCTTCCTCAGCAGTGGACTGGTTCACAGCAGGAAGATGTCGCTCAATATTTGTTGAGTGACTTTTAAAAAATAATATGCTTCTTGTTTGTATCCCAGTTTTACAAATGAACCTAAGTGACCCACTCAAGTTCAGTCAGCAGCTGGAAGGACTTCATTGTTGCCTGGAAGCCTACTCTGCAGTGAGTTAAAATTTTTTCACTTTAGCCTTTGCTTTTATTATGTGTTCAGCTTTTCATTGTTTTCTTCTTTAAATAATATTCTTACTACAAAATATAAGGAGTAGTCTGTTTTAGAAAGTATGAATAATATTCACAGGGTTTTCTTTGATAAAGATAAGAATGAAGACATGGAGAAGGGTATAGATCCTGGGACTATTTATTTCAGAAATGCAGAAATAAATTTGTTTTGTTTGCATATATATATATATATATATATATATATATAAAAATTCTGAAAGGATGTCTAAGAAATAGGTAATAGTGGATACTTGGAAGGTGGAGACAGTGGATTAGAAAAAGGATGATAATGAAATGTTGCCTTCTACACCTTTTAAAACACATTTAAAATTTTTGAATTGTGCTATGGTATCTTTTACTCAATAAATACATAAATGAAATATGAAAGTCTTCAACCAAAAATAAAAACAGTATGTTTACATTTAAAAGGTCATGTGAGATCATTTTTATTTTGAAAAGCAGTCTAAGAATGTGGTTATCCTACATGGTGGTCACTAACTCATAGAGTTGGGGTAGATTTGTAGATCCTTTGTAGTCAAGGTCGAGCTTCTGAACAATAGGCAGAATATCTTAGTAATTTCAAATGTTAGCAAATATTTTTTCTGCCATATTAGAGAAGGAAATACAATTACTAAAACTTGCCAAGAAGAGAAAACTTAAAAACAAATTTAAGTACTTTTACTAATTAAAATTGATTAATTCTTTTATCTAATTACTATTATGTAGTATTTAAGTACTTAGTATTTAAGTACTAGTTTCATAATAATTACAAAGCCCCTCATCCTAACTTTCAGTGAGTAAAGGAATATGGTTTTGGAAACAATATTTTAAGTGGAGAACCTTGAGATTGAAGGAAATAAAATGATTTTATAATACGGCTGGCTAACTTCACCAAGATCATCAAACAAAATCAAGCTTTTAAAATTTGATTGGCAGTTATGAATTAGTACAGGCAGGTAAAATATGAGAAGCACATCTATGCATATGGTTAAAGATGAATGAACTAATTTTTCTTGGTCTATAGGCCCATCAACCTACAGCTTTTGCAATGAATAAAAGAATCTCTATGTAAGCCTTAAGACGTTTCTCTGTATTTTCTCCTTGACTCTCCTTTTTCAGGTCAGCTGATTTAATTAAATATTCTTTAAAACACTGAGTGCTAAGAAATGTACAAAATCTACCATCCGGGGATCTCCCAATTTAGCGTTGATTAAAATCGATGAGTTTGGAGTTTTCCGTTAAATCAAAAGCTTGTGGCTTTCAGCAACTCTTTATTTTTGGAGAAACAGCTTTTTCTTTGTGTAACAAAAAGGCTTAGGAAAGCTGAAGAGAGAGAAAAAAAAAAAAAGACTTATCTGCTGCCGAGTCTTAAAATAGCCTTTAAGAACAACCCCAGAACTAGCAAGGTGTGCAAATGCACAAGCACAATGCAGAGGAGTGTGGAGTCTTCTGCAGTTCAGCACAAGCCCCTTGCTGGGATCACATCCTCCAACTCAGTACCACTGTTGTGTGTGCCTTTCCTGGAACTCATTAAAGCAGAAGCCATTTCTTTTGTTTCTTTTCCATTTATCCCATTTCTTAAGCAGCCTGCTGTGCAAACATTAGGTACATGATATTTATCATCGATTGATGATAGTATAGAAACTTTGAGCTAATACAAAAATGTATTTCCCACAACTGCGTTTCTCTAATTGCAAGGAGCTTAATGTTTACTGAGTGCCCTTGATATGCTAAATATTGTACTATGTCCTGGCAGTTCATAAGCTAAGGGGCTTTGGTCCTGCCCTCAAGTAATTAATCATATGTAATGAAGGAAGGAAATGCAGATTTTTGAAGTGAGCATGGAATGCCAAAATTTTTAAAGATGTAACTCTGTTTGGTAATTAAAAGTTGATAATATAAATGTAGAAATAAATAAAAAATCTTTTATCTCAGTATTAGCTAAAGTAATGCTGAGAACAAGATGTACTTATGCACTATGAAATGTGAGAAAACAAAACAAATACTGCTGCAGAATTCCTTTAATTAGCTGGAAAACATCTTAAGGGCAAGAAATTCTAAGAGGAGGACAATTTAATGATTAGGTGTATGTTGGGTGCCCACTTTGATTTTGGTTGATTTTACAATTCTTTCATCTGTGTATGTGATAATGATGGTGAAAGATTGCTTCTTTGCAGTGTATTGATAGAACAGGATAAATTCTATAATAAATTGACTTCCAATAGTATAGTGACTCAATACAATAATTCATTTCTTGCTTATATAACTGCAGATGAGTGGGTTGGCAAATGGCTCATATCCACAAAGTCATTCAGGGACTCTAGAGATGTGCAGCCATCTTCAGCGTGTAGCTTCTAAGGTCACTCTGAGGTTGTCTCCATTCTAGTAGAAATGAAATATGGAGGGTGGTTAGTGGGATGTTTCCATGAACTATAGCTGAAAGTCTTATACTTCATCTTTGATCACTTTCCATTAGAGTTTAGTCAAAAGCTACACCTAGCTACAAAGAAGGCTGAGAAGTGTAGTCTAGCTGTGTGCCCAGGATAAAGAGGAAAATATAGATTTGGGGGGACTATCTGTAAGTCTCTGCCATAAACAGTGAGTTTGGCAAGAGTAATTGCCCCTCTGGTTGGTATAATGGCCTGCTGTAACAGTTTAGTTTACACAAGTTGTTTTCAGATAGCAAACAACTCAGTACAATAATTGACTATAAAGGATGGTCCCAGATTTATATACTTATTGAGGGTCTTGTTTTAATTTAATAGTGGATTATTTTTCTCCCCTCTGGGAAGTGTCATGGACTAGGAAATCCAGCTTCCCAATTGAATCAAGCCTTTTACTAACAGAAAATAAGTTGTGTCATTCCCTCTTTGTTTTATCTCTGAAAGCCAATACATCTCTAAAACCTTTCTGACAATGAGTGAGAAGTAATACAATTTTAAATGATTCACAATAGTCCTAACTGGTTTGGCTCAGTGGATAGAGCATCGGCCTGCGGACTAAAGGGTCCCAGGTTCGATTCCAGTCAAGGGCATGTACCTTGGTTGCGGGCACATCCCCAGTAGAGAGTGTGCAGGAGGCAGCTGATCGATGTTTCTCTCTCATCAATGTTTCTAACTCTCTATCCCTCTCCCTTCCTCTCTGTAAAAAAATCAATAAAATATATTTAAAATAAATAAATAGATAAAATAAATTATTCACAATAATACAATTTAGTGCAAATTATTGTTACTATCATGGAATAGGTCTAGAACTGGTGGCCAGGGTAAGGCACATAGGCAATGGGCATAGACTATGTAGCAGAGTAAAAATGAAACATGGAGGGTGGTTAATGGGAGGTTTCCATGAACTATAGCTGGGTGGCATACTCTGTTTCCTCTTTTAATCCTCCCTAAATCCTTCTGAGGCAGAAATTAAAGACTCTGAAAAGTAGAAACGCCAATGAGATAATGTCACTTGTTAGTCAGGGACAGCAGTAGAATTATGGTTAGAAATCAAATCTGCATGACACTAAAATTGTAATCTTTCCAATATACTATCCTGACTCCTTAAGTAATTGCATATTTGCCTGGTCACCAGCAGGGCTGTGAGACCTTTATATATGTTTGCACATAAAATAAAGGAATCGGGCAGGAAGGAGTTAAGGGATTTCAGGTGCTACTGGTTTATATTTCTTCCCACCAGGACTGCAGCAGTTTGAATAGAAGCCACGACTTTTGAATATTAAGCACAGATGTTTTGTCCTGCTCCCACCAACGTGGGAAACATTTCTGAAAGAGGAATTGAGAAAGGCTAGCGAGAAAGTAATCTGTTATTTTCTCAGAAAGTTCCAACACTGTGATGCTTTCCTCAGGAACTATTTCTGCCAACCCCAAACCATGAAGGCAAAATAACGAATCTCTCACAGAATGCCAAGAACATTCTGAAAGATGCTGGAGCTTTAGTGGAAACCACAGAATTATGATGACCATATATTGGGCCACTTCTTGGCCTGAGCCCAGGTTGACTAGTACGGGGTGGTGGTTCTAATCAAATAAGACCTGTGGACAAGAGCTATCAATGGGTCCTTCAAAGCAAATGACCTGACCAGGGGCAATTTTATGACTCTGTGATTACAGGTCCAGGCAGATCTCACAGAAAAACTATGATCACGACTGACAAATTTATAGCCACTCGTCAAAAAATCTGGGTCCAGCTTTGATAGGTATAAAAATTATTTTATGAAAGACATATATATTTAGAAGCCTGCTCTTATTATATTTACCATTTACAGTAAACATTAAATATTGACTTATTTAATATAATAAATTGGGTTCCTGGACCCAATTCTAACATGTGTATGGAGACTTCCCCACACCAACAATCAATTTTTGGCCACTAAGAATTCAGCTCAATACTGACACTACACTTTCTACCCAGACAGAGCATCAAATTCCACAGATAAAGGACTCAGTATACCCAACACTGCCCTCTACTTAAGACCCCAGTTGGAAGCCCAGATTGTTACCTGTGCTTCTGACCAACTGGCTATAAAACAGAGACTCCCACATCCCCCTCCTTGGGTTTGATTAATTTGCTAGAATCGTTCACAGAACTTAGGAAAACCTTTTAATTACTAGGTTGCCAATATATTACAAAGGGTATTAGAATATACAAATCAACAGCCAGATGAAGAGCTACATAGACAAGAAGTAGGCAGCCAATCAGAGAGCAGGAAATTTGGAGTTGGGAAGGGCGGAGAGAATAAGCCCTGTGAGGTGCAAAGATAGGGATGTATGGTCAAGTTCAAGGAACAGAAAGAAAGCAATTGTGGTTGAACTGTATTGGGTGGGAGGGAGAACAACATTACATAAGGTCAGAAGGACCCAGAGGTTTGATCAGTATTATAATGAGCATATAATATCCTGTCTATTGTAAACATGGTATGAAAGTGTTGAGTTCCACCTAGACTGGTAAGGAAAATAGGTGGGAGAGAGATAGGTAAAGATAGTATTGCAACGTAATGTGCTCTCCTTTCAATTTGATTTTCTCTAAGTTTCCTAGAGATGATTTAAAACAAGCTCTCATGATCTTGGTTTTCTTCTTCTCTTTTTAATTGAATATTAAACTGCTTAGGTCTCTCTAAAATCAAAAGATGCCTAAGGACCCAAGCCCATGATCCTAGACATCCTCCTTTTCACTGTGGGGGCCTCTGGTTTGCCATGTATAAACACAGACATTGGAGTCATGTTCTCTGGCCTTAGGGTCTGAACAGTCCAAAGCTCAGCGGCCCCCAATCAAAGTGTAGTTATTAGATTTTTAATACTCTTACTAATTGTGACTTAATTATGGGGCTTGCTAAAAATAAAATAGAGATGCTGGGTAGAAATTCAGAACACGTTATTATTGCTATTTTTTAAGGAAAATTAAAGGGTAAAAGTGGGATCCAAGTCAGGAAAGTTTTCCTAAGACCTCCCCTGGTACAAAAGCTCATTTTCCTTTGGGGCTATTGTTGTAACTAATACACACTCTCTTGGAGCATTTAATAGCTTCCAGTGCTGCGCTTGTTGATATGCACATTTTCCCACTTTTAGGGAGAGTTTCAAGAGTTCTGGACTATGTTCTAGTCCCCTTTCTAAGCCCAGCATTTAGGCTGGAGCCCCACACAGAAAAGGTATTTAATAAACTATTATTAATGAATAAATGTATGTGTGTGCATACATGTACACACACAAATATATATATATATTACATATAAGATTAAGGGGCTACAGAAATCAAGAGTGAAAAATAATATTTTTTCCTAAGAGAAAGAAAAAAGCAAAACATGGAGTGTCTCTGTAAAATGCTGACAGCTTGAGAATCAGTATCTTTTTAAAAATAATAGCAAAAGAAATCTCTCTTTGATAGCAGCTCTATTCTCAGAAAGGGCACAAGTAATTTACAATCTGAATTTATAATCTAATACCCGAAACATTCAAGGATATTTATCTAAATGAGTAAGTGAATGAATGAATGAGTGAATGATTTTGATAAAAACAAAGAACTTTGGAATGGGTCCCTTCAAATTTATTTTAAATATAAAATAAAATACACAAACAAAATGCACGCAACAAAACGTCAGTATGTAGCACACACACGATTAAAAAGTCTTTTCTTTTACTCCCAGGCCGTCCAGTCTGTCTGCAAGTAACCATACCTTTAAGGTATGCAGGGAAGACAGTAACTTAATCCGTTTGGCAGCTCCTGAGTGGGTGGTGGAGACAGTGCAGCTTTCAATGGGCTCTTTGATGGATCCAAGCATCTCCCATCTCTGAGAGCCTCTCTCATTAGCACTTGCCCCTTGGGGCAGTCCTCCGCCAAAAGGAAAGCAGACAGGAGGTACCTTGAGCTGGGCATCGCCTATCACGCCGAGGGCTTTCCTGTCTAGCTTTGTTGCTGGCGAGCTCAGTCAGTGGCTTGTTTCCCGCTCTCACACTGAGGCCATCCTTTGCTCAGAGGCAGCCTCTTCCTTTCCAGTTTGCTGACCTGAAACCATCCATGCAAATGGCTGCTTGGGGGAAGCTGTGGCCCTGGCGCTCAGGGCGCCCAACAGCTGGCCAGACTCCATTGTGAAACGGTAAATGCTCTACACTTGTGCTCCATTCCCCAGGGACCCCGCCCCCCCTCCCCCATTAAAATGCTTTTGCATTCACTACCTGCCAACAGGACCTGTAAGCGAGCCAAAAGGAGCAGCAGATTAAGCATAATTATGAATTCTGAGTGGAATGGAGTAGTTGGAGATTATTTTTCATGAAAGACCTATTTTTTTTCCAACTGAAAATTCACATAAGGAGTTATTGAATGCTCTGCGGAGTCTTTATATTTAAATGAGCTTTGAAATTTATGCTTTTCCTTGTGCTTTTATGAAACAGAGAAAAACCTCCCAAGTTTGAAAGCTCTTCTTAGAATTGGATTTTGGTTTGCTCAGGACTGGTATCTAATCAGCACCAAACTTTCTAGATAAGTGTTTTAACACATATTACAATAATTGGTATTAAATGCAAGACATTTCCCAGGCTTAGTTGTCAATGAAAAGCTAATTTTTAAGGATTTATCAGCTAGCCCAGTGGAGAAAGGATTGAAAGACCTCTGGCAGGCTCTTCTTGAGTCCTTAACCTGTTCTCATCAGGAGCGAGCTGATGGTAGTGCTTACTCTTTAGTCTTTCCTTCTTCATAAATGAAAAATGAACGTCCAAGATGCTGAACATAAAAAATATATGCAGGGCTTGCGTCGCCACACCAAGTCACTACTACGAATGTTTACAATGTGGCAACTTTTCCTAATTCAATATAAAATTACTAATACATTCCATTACGTGCTTTCCTTATGTTGTGCATATACTTTCCTCTTGAAAATACTTTTATCTACACATAGGAGTAGTGTTCTAGATTTCTTTATGGCTGTCTAAATAGTTTATTCAGCTTTCCTAAAGTGCATCAGAAATGACCATCATACTATTAAGAAGAGGGCATAAGAAGTTGTGTGATATCAAATGAAAATACTGAATGTTTCCCAAGCCCAATAGAATCCTGGAAGGGACAGTGATGATAATGAAGATACTAACAATGACAGCAGCTAGAAGGTGGTATCATGCACTAGAACACATCATAACTCTCTACATCTATAATTCTAAAAAATCTTTACAAATCCATTTGGCAGATACATTATCATCTTTATTTTGTAAATGAGGAGACTGAAGCTTGGAGAGGTCAGGTTAGTTTCTTAAGATCACAAGACAATTTTTGTCTAGAGACTGAAATTTAAACCCTGACGGTACATCTGTCCCATGGATGTTAAAGATATTTTTAAACCTTTTCTTCAATTGCTTTCAGAGTAAGCTTATAGACCACACAAGAAAAATCAGTCTCATTGCTTTCTAATGGACTTTATATAAAACCCATTTGTTTTATGTATTCTTAAAAATTATTTAAATATATTCATTGTATGTGGTTTAAAAGCAAACAATGCATTTGGTTAAAAGAAAACCCAGATGTTTATTTAGAATCACATAGTCCCCAAATCCCAGTTGAATTAAAGTTTCACTTTTTATGCAGTTGTGTGTTTGGGAGAGAAAAATAAAATCCACTTTTATTTATAATGTTAAAGCATCGGGATGGTAATGAATAACAGTACTTGGTTTATTTTCTTCAGCGTTTACAAAATTATGTTTAACCTTTTCCATTGTTATATTTATCAAAATACTTAATGAAACAAATGTAAGACAAGAATAAGACACAGTAACATATTTTGGTCTTATATAATCTGTACCTTTTTAAAATGTGACACCCTGTGGAATTAATGGTTTATTGTTAGCCATATTAATGGAGCTTTTTTCTTTTTGGCAAGATGGACTATATTGACTTTTTGGTTGCTAATATTTATTTATTTTAATGGCTTTAAACAATATCCAATCCATCCCCACATTTATATTGAGTACTTACTAGATACACCTTGTTAGTCAAAATTTTGTTGTTTTTTAACTTAATTCTTACATTATATTGAATGTTCAGGAAATTTTGGATTTGTTCACTTATTTTTCAGTTAACATAATCTATAGATGGATGCTTTGTGTAGAGCAAAATTGCTGCTTTTTTAAAAAAACATAGACTGCCTGAAGGTTCTTAAAACATTTTCATGGCTAAAGCACAATGTACGGAGCAGAATATCTCTCTAGCCTAGTTATTGTTCGCCCCTCTTCTCACACTCTCATTGTTCAAACACAGTGGTGGCCATACAGAATGTCCTGGAAAGGCATCAAAGAAATGTGTTTCTCAATTTATATGTGAGCATTCTGATCTTCAAAGACTCGAAAAGCCTTAGAAAAGTGGACTGAGTCCCCTCTGGTGATAAGCCTGTAAAACCAATTGGTAGTTTATAAATGGCAACTCCTAACATAGCTGTTAGTCGAAGGTGATGGGAGGTGAGAGGGGTAGGAGAAAACAGAGTGATGAATACATTTGGGTTGGCATAAAAATGAAAGAGTGAATAATTGTGTGTTTTTTTTAAAGGGGATATATCTGAGCTCTGAAAAATGTTCCAAAGCTCTAGCTCTATCTACTCTATCTAAAAGTCTGTGTCTTTCTTTTTCTCTTCCTTCCTTTCTTTCTTTCTTTCTTTCTTTCTTTCTTTCTTTCTTTCTTTCTTTCTTTCTTTCTTTCTTCCTTATTGAACTTATTAATGTGACATTGGCTAATAAAATTATATATGTATCAGGTACACAATTCTATAATACAACATCTGTATATTGTATTGTATGTTCACCACCTCAAATCTCCTTTATCACCATTCATTCCTCCTTTACCCTCTCCTATCTCCCTCACCCACCTTTGCCTCTGGTAATTACCTACTTTTGTCTGTGTCTATGTGGGTTTTTTGTGTTTTTGTTTTTGTTTTTTTTTCATGTGTTTTTTCCGCCTGCTTAATCCCTTCAACTTTTTCACTCAGCCTTGCAAACTCCTGCTCCCGCTGACAACTGTCAGTCTGTTCTCTAACTATGTGTTTGTTAGTTTATTTTGTTCATTAGATCCACATATGAATGAAATCATATGGTACTTACCTTTTTCGGACTGGCTATTTTACTTAGCATAATGTTCTCTAGGTCCATCCATGCTGTTTTCTTGAAGAATATTTCAAAAGCGTGACAAAAACTATAGCTACTGAAAAAACTTACACTAGATGCTATAGGAGGTCTGTTTTCCTTTGCTTCTTGGTGTCTGCTGCTTTGAACCTCCCTATGTGCTGGTGAGAGAAAATACCATTTGTCCTTTGCTCCCCCAGTATGTTCCCTCTCCTCTTGCCTTCACCCTGCATCCCTTTGGCTGAAGATCCAACACAAAAAGTATTCTTTAGGTGCTCTTTGTGGTCCTCCATGCCCTGGGAATCCTCACTTGGATTCGTAGCTATATCTTCCTGCTCAACGCTATTTTAATAAATAAATAAGTTGTCTTGTGTCTCCCCCATTTACAGCACTTGTAAGGAAGTATGGAAACCGAAATTATGACCTGAAGTTCTAAATGGATTTCTATGCTAATGAATAAATAATACAAAATAAAAAGAGAGATTAAAAAATCAAAAAGAAAAAAATATAACATTGATATAAAATGATTAAATAACACTATAGTCACAGTTAATAGGTTGAAGTGCTAACACCCAATGTACTATTTGGAGATAAGGCCTTTGGCAGCTAATTGGGTCTAGATGAAGCCATGAGAATGGGGCCTTTATGATGGGATTAGTGCCCTTAGACTGATAACAGAGAACTTACTTTGTTTCTCTCTCCCTGCCATGGGAGTGAGAAGGTGGCCATTGGCAATCCAGAAAGAGAGCTCTCACCAGAACCTGACCATGCCAGGAACCTGATTGAGGATTTCTAGCCCCAGAACTGTGAGAAATAAATTTCTGTTGTTTAAACATCTAGTGGATGATATTTGTATGGCAGCCTTGGCTAATACCATTATCTTAAAGAGACAAAATAAAGGTTATAAATATTTTAATAGAAAAATAGCAATTAGACTATAATAATAATGATAAATCATGAAAGACAAATTGTACTGTTTAATCAGAATAAGATGATTAGTAAATACAAACATCTTAAAGACTAAGCAATAAAGAGAAAAAAGAATAAAATAAAGGAAATAAAGTGAAGAAAACGATTCAAGGAAAATAAATAGTACAGAGATGAAGGTTGAACATCTTTCCAGCAAGGCAAATAGGTCATTGGGTAGATGACCAACAGGAATAGACGCTATGGCCCTGTTGGCAGAGTGTGGTTGGGTTCCCCTCTAATCATTGACTGACAGCAAGTCCTTAGACCCAGCCTTTCAGCTCTTGCTGATGGATTTTACTCCTCTGGAGATCACATAACTCTCATCCTCATGGCCAAGTTTCCTATCTGCTGCAAGTGATCCCAGCTGATCTCTCTATCTAGGATACCAAGGTCTACAAATCCACCATCACACAGTCACACAGAATTTGGACTGAGTCTCTCCTGCTCATCCAGCACTCTCACCTTTCCTTCTTCCCTTATTATTTTCTTAATTGTCCATCAAAAATACCTACCAAGAGCCTTTAATGTATTAGGGGTCATACCACATATTGTTTTTACAGTGTGGTTTATCAAAATGAAGCAAGTGTCCTGTCCTCTTGAAATTGTCACTCTGGCGGGTGAGTGAAGGATAAAGGCAGAAAACAATGAATCATATCTGTGTTTGTTTTTTAAGTCAATTGCTATGAAGCAAACAAAGGGCATATGAGAACTAATAGATGGAGTAGTCATGGGATCTCACCTTAGACCAAAGTATGATAACAAGCCAAGAGAAGAATCTGGTAACAGGAGAAGTCACTGAAAAGGTCCCTAAGTCAGATCTTTTTTAGTCTGTTCTTGGAACCCCTCAAAATGGGCCTGTGAGCACCAGGTGGTTCAAGGGAAGGATGTTAGAGGGGAATCCTAGGCCTCTCAAGGTGTGCGTAATCCTTGGGCAGGTTGTATAATGGTTCTATACCTCTATTTCCTCATCTCCCCAGAAAATGTAGTTGAGAAAACCTTCCCCAGAGACCACACATAATGATACATTGGAGACACTTACTTAAATCATGGTCATTCTTCTCCTCAGGTTCCTTCTTTACACAGGCGATTATTTCCAGAATTAAAGACACATTTGGCCTCTTGAGAATTTGCCATGTTGGAAATAGGCTGATATTGCATATTTTTTTCTTCTAATTTATTCAAAAGTTAGACCCAGTTAATGGACTGATAACGTGCTTATCCAAACTCAATGTAAGGGCAGTTTCAAACTCCAGCTTAATTATTGTTCAATTGAGGTTCTTTTGAAACAAAGACATGGCCATAAATCTTAAAATTAGCTGGGGAATTAATTTTAAAATTAAACACTATGATGAATAACAGGCAAATGAATGATTAGTAATGTAGAAAAATATAACTTGGCCAGTTGTGTGCATATGTATATGGTGGCTTGCATTTAGTGGCCCCTGCAGGTCAGCATCTTAGTCAGGGAGGAGGAGAGTAAAAGGCATTTCCTTAATTTTATTTATTTATTTATTTTTGCTTTACCTGTCTCCTCATGCCTGAGGAGTCATTTCCAAATTGGAATTTATGAGCTGTAGGATTTTATAGCATACGGTGATACTGGGAAGATTTAAAGAACGAACCCTTCAAAATCTGAGAATGCAGATTAGAAAAATGGTCATACCTGAAAAGTGTGGATTTAGTCACTCACTGGACTTCCTAACATATTCATTCATCCATCTTTGCTAAATCTAGTCCCTCTTCTTCTCAGCAGCTAGCTACTTCCCACCTCAAAAGCAGAACATTTATGTTTTCTCCTTGCAAAGAGGGGTCAAATAATGTAGAAAGCTCCAAAAATAAGTAGTGGTTTAATTTTCATTTGAAGAAGCTAAAGACTTATCAGGAAGATATTCAAGAAAGGAATAGCATAGAGAACTATGATATGTATATCTCACCTGAGGAGAAAACTGTAATAGGTCAATATTTTTTAAGTCTGCCAAAGGCATAGATTCCAAGGATGAAGATGAGAGTAGAGGGGAGTGAAGAGCAAGATCATTTCCCACTTCTTTCCAAACCTTAGTTCTTTTCCTTATTAGAAATATCCCCTCACCTCCCATCACAGACACAGGTACACATACTCCTCCTGGCATATAGTTACTTGCTGAGTAATGAAACCACAGTACTTATGTGATTTAGGGCTGGAAAAGCTCTTGTCTCCACTAAGAAAGAAACAAGAACACCCTTCATGTTAGGAAGTGAGATTGGGAATTTAGGCATGATCTGCAGAAGTCTTTGTTAAAATGGATATGTGGAACCAGAACGGTGAGCATTTCCATTGGCCCTCAGTTTGGCTTGAAGTGGAGGGAATGTGGTAATTCATATTTGTGGTGATGGAGAGGGCCACACTGGTCCATTAGCCTTTATTCAGACCCTGTGTTTGCCTGCCATTTGCTGATTTCCTGGTTCTCTGTAACTTACCTTTTTGAGCTTCACTTTCCTCAGGTAGAAGATGAGGAATAGTCCTTACCCTGCAAGTTTAAATTAAGTGATATGCTATATGGAAATAACTTAGCATTATATCCAGAGCATAGTTCATGCTTCAGAAATGTTAGCAACTATCAGTAGCTTATCAAATGTAGCAAGCTGATGTGGAAAAAGCAAGATTTGAAGAGAGAAAAGGAAGGTGTTATTGAGTAGATGAGGGAATGGGATAAGGGCTGGACTTGCCTGGGGTGGGATTTAAGGTGGGCACAAGGACTGCTGTGAATATTGAGGAAATTGACTACTAAACAGAGAAGAAAGGAAGTGTCAGGAAAGATAAACTTTTATTTCACTATCAAACACTTATTTAGCTTTTATTCTCAATCAGATACTGTTCTAGGTATTTTGTGAATGTGAATCAATGAGTCCTCATTATAACTTTATGAGGTAGGTACTACTAGCCTTTATACATGAAGAAACTAAGGCACAGAAAGGTTAAATTACTTGACCAACGACACACAGCTAGTTAGTAGTAAGTAGAGGTTGGGCTTGAAGCCAGGCTCACGAGTCCTTGCTATTAAACTAAGCTTTATTTTTATAATAATCTTTACCAGCCTAGCTCTGATTGCCTAGAAGTGGAGCAGGAGATATAAAGATTCATGTTGTTCAATCTGCTGTACCTCTGTATTTTGTTTTTCCCCATCCCTAGTTTCTTGAGCACCTTGTGAGTCTATGTTTTAATACATCACTCGGAGTCAGCCACTTCCATTTGTTCTTAAACCTCATTGTGTTTTTACCATTTTTATTTTTCTAGGGATCTGGGAATTCATAAAATTTTATTTCATAACCCATATACATTTATTGAAATTAGTATGCATGTTCTCCAGAATGGACAATATTTTCTCATTTTACTGCAAACTATCTGTTGCGATATGGAATATGCAGTTAAGCTAGTGGCAGTGATCAAAATCTACAATCATTTTTGCAAAGACAATATTCTTTTATTGTAAATCCTTATTGTTTCATGTGATTTAGAAAATGATAATAATTCATTTGATCTTATAACTGTTAAAATGTAGATGCTTTTCCTCTTTTTTCTTTTACTAGTATGTCTGTGCTCTAAAATATTTTCTCCCACCAGGACTAAATTTGTTATCTTATTAGCAAGATGAACATTCAGAATGAGAATATGGTTTTTCACTGCCTTTATTTAACATTGCCAGGTTAAAAACACACACACTTTGTATAAATTTGAGTAAAAGTTGCCGTTGTGAAGCCCCAACTTATTTCCACTAAACTATATAAAGCTGAACAGGGAAGTAATTTACATGTAAAGATACACTAGTAATCATTTGTAAGCCTTTTTGACTCAAGTGAATGGAGAGCACCAGAAACCAAAGCTGTGCCTTTCTCTACTAAACAAAATAAGATAAACATTTAGGCCGATGCACCTGTGAGGCACCATCGGAGCTGGAGGCATCAATTTTAAGAAAGCAATTCCACTGAGATAATCATTTGAGCTCTGGATACTTTGTGAGATTGTGGCTTATGTTTACAGAGTTTCAACCTGACTATTTTGATGGACATTCTGATTTATAGGAATACCTAATTAATCCCAAGGGTACTTTTTCATTTATTTTCTTTGCTTTTCATATTTTAGTAACATTTCATCCACATTTTAGTAATTCAGAAGTGAAAGAAAATAAGGCCTCATCAATTGATTATCTAACCTGCAGAAAAGATGCATATGTGGCTTAAATATCCAAAGAGTAGGTGTCAGTATCTGTGCAAGAACACATTTCCTATTCCTTTTCTACAGCACAAAAGGAGGAATTTTGTTTTTCCTTTAGGAAACTTTAAAAAAAGTATAGAGTAGGTAGAGAACATTAACATTTTTTATTCCCTGGTTCTTTTCTTTCTGGAAAACCTACCTACCTGATTATTTCATTAAAGTAAACCTACCTGATTATTTCATTGAAGTAAAAGTAGTTGGTAATTTACAGAGGCTCCAGGGTAATTCCATATAATATGATACATTTTTCTTGTCACCTTCAGAGTCATCATCATTGCTTTTCAGAAATTTCTGCCAGCCCAATTATGACTAACGGACTTTTTCTCCTAACTACCTTTTATTCAGAGATTTTAATATGTGAACTTCACAATCAAAAGTATCTTAATTCTATAATAAATGATGTGACTGAAAATCAAATGGAAAAGACTCTTCATTGATGAAGTTTGAAAAGCTAGCCCACTGTCTCTTTCTGTACCACTCTTGAGCTAACCATTTATATTTTAAAATGGTTGGGGCGAAAAAGTACAATATTTTATGGCCCATGAAAATGATATAAAATTCCAATTTGTGTCAATAGATAAAGTTTTATTGGAACAGAGTTACACCCATTCATGTATATATTGTATTGTCCATAGCTGATAGCTGATTTATCCTACAACAGCAGAGGTGACTCCTCATAACAGAAACCATGTGACATGCGTAGCCTGAAATGTTTGCTTTTCAGTCCTTTACAAAAAATGTTTTCTGACCACTGAGCTATAAGGGTATCTGAAAGAGAGAAAGAGAAAATTATATTTGGTTAAAGTATGGTTTTAATCATTAGTACTATTACAAGAAGATGAGTGACTTAGGAAATTAATTTGTAAGCCTTTTCAACCAAATGACATTTTTTCCTCAACTAAGGAGCTTTCTATATAATGAAAGCCCAGTGACTGAACGGTGGAATGACCAGAACAACTGGTCAACCAGTCACTGTAAGGTGCACTGACCATCAGGGGGAAGGCACTCAATGCAGGAGTTGCCCTCTAGTGGTCAGTGCGCTCCTACAGTAGGAGTGTCACTCAGCTGACCAGGATGAGTGTCACTCCCACAGCGGGAGCAGCCACTCAGAGGGTGGGTCCACAGCCTCTCAGCTGACTGGGATGAGCAGTGCTTCCATAGCGGGCTGATCCCTGCAGGCCACGCCCCACCACCAGTGCACGAATCCCCTAATCCCGTGCACCAGGCCTCTATTTTATAAAAGAAGAAACAGATGACTAGAGAGTCAAACACCTTTATGGAACAAGCACTCCTAAAAATAATTATGCATTATAGCACTTTAGTTCATTATATTTTCTGAAATGTTTGTCAACTCTTTTATATACCTCTAAGACAGCATATATAAATCAAAATACCAAATGTTTTTATCTATTATGTTCTTAATAGCTCATGGATGATTTGACATCATCATTATAGTTACAAAAAGTTACCTGATTAGCTCTACATTTACTGGGCAGATTTCCTCCAAAGACTTTCAGGTCCCAGGAAGGCATAGTAATCACGGGTTTACCCTCTACTCCCTGGAGCTCTGTTTCTTCTTTCTCTAGCACATCACCTAATCTAAAAACAATCAAGTAATTTTGGTTTAAGAGGACCCCATTTAGTTTAATTAAACTCTCTGTGAGCAGTTGTTTCTTGATATTTAGACTAACCCTTTCCTTCCCGCCCTTGAAATTAATTATTCATCCCTAAGTTATGAGCACCTCCAACCCTAGTTATTTTTCTGCTCCTGGGTTGTTTATGCTTCTCAAGTATTATCATGTCATCACCTTAGTCATCCCTCTGGCAAGCTATGCTTATGCATAGATAGTTTGATGCATCAGTCTTGCCACATAAGTCATGTCTTCCAATACCTTTATCATTCTTCTTGCTTGTCTCTGAACTCCCTCCAATTCATCTAACTGCCTTCTTTCTGCAGCTATGATGCCCCAACTTGACTGTGGTATTCTAGGTGTGATTTCACCAACCCACAGCTCAATACCTTCTCTAAGTCATAATTCAAGACAGAACTAGCCCACCTCTCTTCACTCTGTGGCACGATATAAAATACAAACAAATGGATAAATCACCACCATGTTTCTCTGTGTCCTTGGCAGTCTTCATACATATCCAGCATTCCCACCCCTGAACAATTTGAAAGAGCCTTGAAAAATCATTTACTCATAAACAATCCTGGACTTGTTTATACTATCCTGCAAGACCTAACCAAAGTGGGTGGCACTTCTTTTTTTTTTTTTTTTTTTTGAATATTCAATAGGTCTTGTCCATTGCAAGTCTTTCCTCTAATACAGTTCTCACCTGCTGATTTTTCTTTTTCTTTAGTTTTTATTTTGAACAATTGGATTTGATCTTTATACTAGTACATTTTAAAAATCATATAAATTAAGGTATATTTGAAATAACCTGAATCTCTATGGACATGGAAAGTCGTGAGAGCTATCTCAAGCCTTTTTCTTCCCTGGGAAAGTGCCTGGAGAAGTGTTATGCAGTGGAACAAGACTCCATAATCATTTCTGAATTTCCAAGGGGAGAAACACATTAGTCTAATGAAGGGAGTGGAAAAAAATATCCTACACATACTAATTTGAGCAGTAAAATGATCTGGAAAAGTTAGAGATCTTGATAAATGGGGCCAAATAATTGACAGAGTGTTATAATTAGAGCAAGGCATCTGTCAGTTAATTATCTTTCCCTCAATAAATAATTACAATTTTTACATGTTCCCATAGCTTATAATTTCTAGTTATGATTATCTTCTTTATTCTCATCTATAGAAGCTTTGAAGACCAGATAGAAATTGTTATAAAAGGAAAATTGCCCTGTCTTCCTCTGAAAAACAAACTGGAAAAATGCAAGGTAAGGGATATTTGGCTGGGTGGGGTTTGAATTTGGCAGAAGGAATCAAAATTGGCAGAAATGTGATTTGCCATTCAGGTTTCCTTTATATATGATTTAGGCTAATCATTCAAGCTTGGGAATGCATTTACTCACTGTTCACTTATTCAACAAACTTTTATTGAATCCCTAATACTATAATGGCTCAGGGGGATACACCGATCTTTTAAGGAACCTGTAAACTCATGGAATAGTTTTACAAATAATAATAAAAAAAGGCAATAGGAATAGCATGAAAAGAAAGACACCTCGGGATCTTTAGAAGCAGTGGTCTCTTTACTTTAAATTGTACACACACACAAATAAATAAATTGTACACCACTTTAAGGTAAAACACTCTGAACATAGACCCTAGTATGTGTATATATATATATATATATATATATATTAATATATATATATATTAATCTGTATAATAGATACTGGTACAGTGGGGCCTTGACTTACGAGTGTCCCGACTAATGAGTATTTCGAGATACGAGCCGTCTCTCGGCCAATTTTTTGCTTTGAGTTGTGAGCTAAAATTCGGGTTATGAGCCAGCTTCAGATACCCCACCGCTAGTTGGCGCAGCGAACGTCACAGTGAATGCTACAACATCAGCCCAGCATCACGTGTCTCACTCGTTCACTTTAAGATTTGACATATGAGTAATTTGAGTTACGAGCTCTGTCACGGAACGAATTAAACTCGTAAGTCAAGGCCCCACTGTATAGGTAACAACATTTGTTTATTTTAATTTTTAAATAAAAAAGAAACAGAAAGTCTGAAAAAAAATTTATTTCCAATAAATTTTTATATTCTCTTTGGATTATGCACATCCAAATTTGAATAACTATTGCTTTCAAAAACTTAGTAGTGATTTTTCAAGTTCAAAATGTTTGGGTAGCAGAGACCAGAGATGATGCTAAGAACTCAGGCAGGGTTTAGACAAGAGTGGTGGATGTCCTGTGGTCCAGTGTTTTCAAAGGGTATCCCAGTCAATATTTGTAGAGATTAATTTAAATTTTTTAAAGAAGGGTTTCTGCTGTCAAACAAGTTGAAAATTGTAGGCTGAAAGTAAAAAATGTTATTATTATGGGGCTAATATTCTTTATTTCTACATGGGGTTGTGGATGCATATTTTCTGTTTCTAAGCTCTTGAGTTGAAAGACTTTATTTTTTATTTCATTTTATTTAATAGTTAATAACTATTGATGGGGTATGCAAATATTAGGTTCATAGAAATTGGCACCTTATTTGGAATTGAATTGTGGCATTTAGAGATGGGAACAATGTGACTCCAATAGACTTTTATTCAAGAGACGTTTTTCCTTTGCCTTATATGGTTTTCACCTTTTTCTACTAAATATTAGTGAACAAATTACTCAATATTTATATTTTGACTTGAAATTAGTAATCTAAACTTACTTTTTGCAGACCAGTTATCTGTGGAGGCAAAATTAAGTAACTATCCTTTAGTTGTCAGTGAAGGGCTCCCCAAGGGTGTGAAATACTGTAAATTTTCACCATGACATTAAATTTTCTGATTAAGGTCTTATATGTCCAGAAGACCACACTTTCAGTACACTGAGATTTCATTTACTGAGTAGTAAAATGTCTAGATGAGTGAAGATTACTCTTTCATTGCCTACGACTACCTAGATTTTTATTTTAGAGAGAAATATTTTTGAAATGCTGCACATAGCTCTGCTGTCACAAAGACAGCATAACAAACACGTTAACCTTTATCCAATGACATGGAGTCATAATTATTGTCATTAATCACTGTACTATGATTGATGAAATCATGATATGCTTGGAAGTTCTTGCTGCATAAGGTTGTTCCCCACCCCCATACTAACTGACAACAAACTATAGCTTTGCAGATATTTTGTCTCTGCTTTTTATAATTGTTCTTTACATCCATTACTTATATATTATAATTTCATTATAATATTATTACACACTAATTATATATACTTTGAAGTAAAAGATGTAAAGAAAAACTATAAAAAGCAGACACAAATATATAATTATACTATATATAATGTGAATATATGTGATGTGTGTTTCTATTAGCTGCTACCCATGAGCCTACCTCTAGCTACCTTCAACCACCCTCTTCTAATTAAACCAGATAAATCATGCTTATGGAAATTAGATATAAGTAGTATCTGAGTGATGGCCTGAGAGCTCTTCTTTCTATACTTGAGTCTCTCACAGATCATTTCTGCTGATTTATCATTATTTACGTTTATTGGGCACTTAAAAAGTAACAGGCATTTTCACATATAATTTTCCTTTTAACTTATTCAATAAGAGTGCAAATTAGATATTCTTCACTTCATTTTCATGT
Source organism: Myotis yumanensis (assembly GCF_028538775.1). NCBI lineage: Eukaryota > Metazoa > Chordata > Mammalia > Chiroptera > Vespertilionidae > Myotis > Myotis yumanensis. The sequence goes on along the minus strand of NW_027223759.1, from coordinate 23,673,180 downwards.
GAGCAGGGGTTTTATACTTAGCAAATAAAATTGCAGAACTTCCAGTTAAAGCTGAATTTCACATAAATAAATATTTATGTTTTAGTATAAGCATATCCCCTGAGATATACTTGAATGGGACATAATTACATGAAAAATGCTATGTTATTGATCTGAAATTCATATTTCTCTGGTTGTTCTGGCAGCCTTACATGCTAGCAGATTATGCTCGGAGAGCTTAGGCACCTATAAGAACTTGCACAGCTAGGTAGTATTAGGTTTGTGATTTAGAGTCAGGGCTTTTGACTTCAAATCCAGGCTCATGACTATTCTCTATATTACTGAAAATGCTGACAACATCTTTCAGATGAGTAGCATATTAATATATGTGAGCTACAGGGCCCATCTATCAAACCATTAATGTATTTGTTTCCTAAGGTTGCAGTAACAAATTACTACAAATGGACTTGCTTAAAACAACAGAGATTTATTGTGTCATAGTTCTGGAGGCCAGAAGTCCAAAATCAAGGTGTTGGCAGGCTCTGCTGTCTCTGCCGGCTCTAGGGGAGGATCTTTCCTTGCCCTTTCCTGACTCTGGTGGTTACTGACAACCTTGGCTTTCCTTGGTTTTGCCTGCTGACCTTGCTGGTGTGATTTATGTAGAGCAGAGGATCTCAAACCCAAGCGAGCATCAGAGACATGAGTGGCTGAGACTCACTCCAGAGATTCTGCTTCTACAGGTCCAGGCAGAGGCCCAAGAATTTGCACTTCTTACAAGTTCACATGTGCTGCTGATGCTGCCTATGAGGACCACTGTTTGAGAACAACTGGTATAGAGCAAACTGAGATGAGGTTAGAGTAAAAAATGGTTTTCAAGTTCAAAGGGATAGCAATAGGGATCTGGAAATGTATAATAGGCCATTTTACAAGCCAACCTCAAACTGTGCTTTAAAAAGTCATAATGTGAAATTTTTTGTGTCTATGTTACACAAAACTCACACACCACACACACATTGTGCTCTTATAAACCATTATAAGGGTTCCTGGATTTATAAAAACTGTAAAGCAGCATAAGATTTAGGACTTTGAAACAGAGGACATGAATTCTAATCCCAGCATATCAAGAAACCACACTTCCCCCTCCCCACCCCATAATATAAAGGAGTTGATATAAGTAAATAATTAGCTACATTTTGGTACCTTGTCTTTGTCATTTTTTTAGAAAAAAAATAATGTTATGGAAAATATTATCCTTAATATATTTTTTCCTATTAACTTTTTACATAAGCATAAATGTTGATTGTAAGAATCTATAATAATAAAAGCTTAATATGCTAATTAGACTGGACATCTTTCTGGACATCCTTCCGATCCACCTTCCAGACAAAGCAGGGCTGTGAGGGAAGCCCTGGTCCCGGGTGGCAGAGGGAAGCTGGTGTCAGAAGCCGGGGGAAGGAAGGCCTACTCTTGCACAAATTTTGTGCATCGGGCCTCTAGTAATAACTACTCACAAAACACCTACCCAGAGATAAATGTTATAAATATTTTCCATATTCTTTTAAATTTATTTTTCATCACCATTTATCTCTTTTTTAAAAAATATATATATTTTATTGATTTTTTACAGAGAGGAAGGGAGAGGGATAGAGAGTTAGAAACATCAATGAGAGAAAAACATTGATCAGCTGCCTCCTGCACACCTCCTATTGGGGGTGTGCCTGCAACCAAGGTACATGCCCTTGACCGGAATTGAACCTGGGACCTTTCAGTCCACAGGCTGATGCTCTATCCACTGAACCAAACCAGTTAGGGCACCATTTATCCCTTTTATGCCCTCTTCCATCTCCACCTACCACCTCCCTACCATCACCACACTGTTTTCCATGTCCATGAGTTCTTTCTCTCTCTCTCTCTCTCTCTCTCTCTCTCTCTCTCTCTCTCCCTCCCTCCCTTTCTTTTTTGTTCACCACCACCCCCCCATCCCTTATCCCCTGAGCTGTCTGCTCTCTGAGTCGGTCTCTATTTTGCTTGGTAGTTCAGTTTGTTCAGTACATTACACATATGAGTAAAATTATATGGCATTTGTCTTTCTCTGGATATTCTTTTAAAATGTAATCTCTATGAGCAATTTTATTATACTATACATACTAATTTGTGATCTTGTTTTTCTCAATAGTGCATGCCCATGTTTGTATATTAATACATATATTTTCACATCACCACTTTTAGTATTCTCTCAGTACTATATTCTACAGTTATCCCACAATTTGTTTTGCCAATCCTATATTGTTGGGGATTTAAGCAGCCTCTCTTATTTGGGGCTAGTAAGGTGATGGTCATAATGAACAACTTTATATATGCATTATAATGTACTTATTTATTCTAGAGGTGAATGATTCAAAGAATAATCTTGTCTTTAAGATTCATAAAACATTAAATAAGAAAAGGTTATAAGACAAGTAAAGCCGTGCTACCTCTATGTACATGTATAAGGAAGAAAAGGTCACCTGTGTGTATGTCTTATTCCATGTATGTTTGATGCAGAGAAGAGAGCAGAAGGATGCACCTGCCATGGGACTGGTGTTATATCTCTTGCTCCTTAGATATGGAGGATTTTTGAACAGATTTCTTTGTGGTTTTCTGCATTTCCCAATCAGTTTACACATGGGTGGTGGTTGAGGTTTGCGTAATAGTTGTCCCTGTGCAGCTGCCTGTAAGTTGGAACTAGAAAAGTAGGAAGTGAGCAGCCCTGTGGGGAAACCGATAGTGAGAGCGAAGTTCTTTCTTTTCTAGACAGAGGAAGAATTTGGCAAAAAACAAAACAAACAATCAGCAAAGCCCAAATGAAATACATCTACCAATCTCTAATCCCCCCATCATTCTCTCACAGTAAGGAGGAAAGATGGCCTAAAACATAAAAAGGGGAGTCAGTTGCAAGGCCAGTAGGTACAATCTGCAAGGAAGGCTGTGTGAGCCTCTTTGGGTAAAGGCTGCATTGGACTGAATTTTCTCTTTGTGAGCCGAGGACCACTGTGCTGATTCAACAGCCGGAAGGCTGCAAGTGCGGAGCTGCTTGAAGCGAAGGCTTCAGGGAGCCCTTTCTGACTGGGAGCCCATTCAAACGGGGAGAGAGAGCCAACAGGGGAAGTCTGGGTTCAGCAGACGAGTGCTAAGGAAAATCAGCCAGGCCCGTGTTGACGTGGCAGAGTGTCAGGACTCCAAGGGCAGCTGCCAGTGGAGCCTGAGTGCCCAGACGCAGGCCTGAGTCCAGACTGATACGAGGAGGAGGCGGGAGCCTTGCACACAGGCTCAGTCTGGGCATGCAGGAAATGTCATAGGCAAACCTTGTGGAGGAGAGCACAGAGCTGTCCTGTGTGGGTAGGAATCTTTTGATCGATTCCCTGGTACATAAACTGACGGATGTTAGTCAATCAGCACAGGATCTGTGTGGGGTGGGAGGGAAGGAGAGAAAATGAGGAGGCGAAGAGGAAGGTGGAAAATGTGCCAAAGAGCTTGTGCTGCCTTCCTGAGCATCGCTGGAGGAAGCTCAGTGCTGCCCAGAAGGAGGAAAGGCTGGTTGGAGACTTCTGCTGAAAACCAGCAGCCTTTGGCAGCCACACAGCTTTTTCCAAGCTGACCTTTGCAGAGCCTGGGCCCATCTCAGGGGAGGGACTGCCTGGGGAAGTGTTATGAACCCTGCAGAGTGTGAAGGAAGGCTGTAGCCCCTGGTGGGTGCATGTGGGGACAACTCAGGGGGCTACTTTGAGGCTGTATTTACAGTATCAACAAGAGGTTAGGGGGCTATGGGCTTCCTGGAGTGAGGCTGGCGACACAGGCAGCACTTGGCCCATGCTTTCTGTCCACAGGAGCATCAAGAAGACCAACAAAGTTACACAAATCCCACCTAGATCAAAAAGCAGAACACAGAACATGGTTCCAAGGCAACAGGAGGCCAGACAGCCTTCATCTCTAATTTTTCCAGTTAAGAAAAAAGAGAATCTAACTTCTTAAAAATAGGCCTCTAGACATGGAGACAACTTTAGATAAATAAAACAGTAAATAGAGAGGAAGTCATAGAAAGTTATGGTGAGAAGGTTATATATGCAATTAAGTCCCCGGGAAGGAGTTCAGACAAATCTTGAAAAGGGAATCTGACAACACACCCTATCCCCAATCTTCCTTTCCAAAGGTCCCACTGGGCAGCTACTCTGGTTCTTCCTTCCTGAGAACTTTTGCATAAGTTGTTCCTCTGCTAGGAAGCCTGTCCCCACTTTGGCCTAATTGGCCTCTCTCTGAGAGAGGTCTTGGATGGTGACCACTCCCCCAACACTTCTACCTCTATCCTCACAACCCTTGCACAATATTACAAGTGATAATAAAACTACTTCTGTGCCTTCTTAATTCTTTCCTTTCTGTATCTCCTCCTCAAGGACATGCTGTTCACGCAAGTGGAACCAGGCCTGTCTTAGTCACCATTATATCCCCAATATAAGGTAAGCACATGACATTGATTGAATCGATGGATGAGTGAATAAGGACAGAAAATGGGAACCTGAGTAAAAGTTCATTTCCAGTAAACTCGGACTGAGTGTTAAAGACAGGCTGGGGTAGTTGAAGTTGACCCATTATGGGAAAATGCTAATCTATAAAGCCCCAAAATTGAGGATGCTCCAAGACGTGAGAAAAAGCAAATTTTAGGAGATTTCTTACCAGTCAATAGTACTGACTGCCAGGTAGAAAAGAACATTCCAGGGATCTTAGGATTCTCAGGAGCCTGTCCCATTTTACCTCCCTCTCTAGGAATTCACCACAACAAGAATTTGTCAAGGAGAGGGAAAAAGCAGCACACTAAGTATTTGAAGCATTTGTGTTGTGCTGGGCACAGTCAATAAATTAATATATGGGGCCCCATTCATACAGGCAAACTTGAGAATTGGGTATTAGAGGTGGTGTTTTAGCCTGGAGCTCACCGGATGTCATCAATCTGCTTACGGGAAACCGTGTTTGAGGGGAGAGAAAGGACACTAACCTAGATTTAGTTCTGCTTCCAGAGACTATAGTTTTTTTTCCAGACACCACCCTTCTTATGGAAAATCTTACAATGGAGGTGCTGATTTTCTAGGGCTTTGAGATTATAGGAAAGCTCAGATTATCCTTAAAGCTCTAATACTGCCCCAGGATAGTGTGTGTCTGTATGAGTTTGCACATAAAGGCTTGGTGCTTTCTGGTATGTCTAAGCAATGCTGGGTGGGTAAATGTGACAAATATTTGGAATAACCTTTTCATTTCAACCATGTCACTTTCCAGCAAGAAAAGAGGTGGGATTTTAATGCCTACTGAGGACAATAATAAGACCAATAGTGTATTGACTCAGTGTGGAGTAACTTATGGATCATGTATCAAACCAGATCAGTGATTTTCAACTGGTGTACTGTAGCACATTGGTGTGCTGCAAGGATTTTTAAAACATGCAATACCTGACTATTTATTCAGGAGGCACTGACCTCTTTCCCTTAGATTGTCGAATAAAAAGAATGACAACAGCTAACATAACAATAGCTGTCCACTGTGAACGAATCAAAATTATACTTATTTTTTGTCAGATCAGCAAAAAAAATATATTTTTTGGTGTGCTGCAGAATTTTATTAATTAGTTTATATGTCCCATGAGATGAAATAGGTTAAAAATCGCTAAACTTGCCCTAACCGGTTTGGCTCAGTGGATAGTGTCAGCCTGCAGACTCAAGGGTCCCAGGTTCGATTCCAGTCAAGGGCATGTACCTTGGTTGCGGGCACATACCCAGTAGGGAGTGTGCAGGAGGCAGCTGATCAATGTTTCTCTCTCATCGATGTTTCTAACTCTCTATCCCTCTCCCTTCCTCTCTGTAAAAAATCAATAAAATATATTTTTAAAAATCGCTGAACTAGGTGATTGACCCATAGCAGCAAGATCGATAGCTGAAATGTCTTCCTATTTGATTATACTTGCACTTTGATAGAATAAGGAGATTTCCTTAATTATTTTTTTCAGTACTGTGTAGACTCACCTATCTGCAACTAGCCTGGATTATCTCTGGGTAGGCTATGCTAGATTGAGTTTACCCAAGGAAAAAATGTGCTTTCAAGTTTATTGATGATGCCCACTATATAATTTGGGCTCTGTTGACATCTCAGTTCCTTTTGCTTACTTTTCTTGCCAAAACATCCTTTCAAATTCAAACACTGGACTTTTTCACCTAATCCAGTAAAGGTTTGGGGGATGGTGAACCCTTGCATCAGCCAGAGAGATCTGTGATTCACCATATGGAGTAGTTTCCATAGAGTACTTGCGTAGGAGGGCAGGGTGGGGAAACTGGATAGTTTCCCAGCCTTCTCTCTCTCTCTCTCTCTCTCTCTCTCTCTCTCTCTCTATCTCCTCTCCTTACAGGTGCAGCCTTGTTATTTTATTTGCAGTGGATAAACTTTAGCATGGCAGATCTGTCTTCTTCATTCACACACAAGAGCAAAATATAATTAAAAGTCAAATTTAAATTTTCAACATGTTATTTGTCTTTGAGGGTTATTCATGTCTCTACTGATCTTCAGAAGAGAAAATAATTGTGATTAGACTCTATTAATAGACAGAATTATACATAAAGGGTTGCTTGGCCATCTCTCTTGAATGCCACATGCTCTATTGTGGCTAAGCCAATGTAGTTTGTTGACCAATTCAGATTCCCTGTTTAGGAGTAAAACAGCTCTCTCTGAGTAGTGACATCCCAGGGCTTGAGAGGTGAAGAAAGTTCCTGTCACTTCAGAGGAAACTTCAGGCTGCTCATCAATCAGGGTTTTCCTTCCTCAAGAACAGCAACACCTCTGCTGCCTCCCTGAGTGAAGGCCAGAGAGCCACTAGGAGGAGCTAATGACTGACTGAGTTTTCACTCACTAATATTTACAACAAATTGCCTTCACAGCCCTCCCAACCTGGGCTGCAGGCTCAGGGTGTTTAATTATTTACATGGTAATGGATGGACCAGGAATCGTCTGCCCTTCAAACAGTTCACAGAGGAGAGCAACTGTGTCTCCTCATTTCATGTGCGGGTTCTTCCCTGCGAGGGGGAAGGCGCATCATTCAACCTCCCTGCAGACAGAGCAGTGGAGAAAGTGCTGCGCTAGCACAGCTCCCAAATAGCTCCCATTTTAAATTAAAAAAAATATGCTGACTTCTGGGTTTCTTATGCTTCCCACAAACTCCCTGTGTGCAGGAACCATTGAAGAGACCCATGTCACAAGGAATGCTTTTCTGAGTAACATGGACATCCCTCCCTGTTCTGTAGACAGGATAGTGTAAGTTAAGGAGGGGGAGACTCTGGAGCCCAATGCCTGTAAGTCAGTGGGGCCTGGGTACAGGAAATGAGCAACTTGGCAGGTTCACATCCTTACAAGGAGAAAGGTTCGTCTCGGTGACACAGGTGCCAATGAAAATATGCATAATGAAGGTCTCTATTGGCTTCCATTCTGGACATAGCATCCTGCCCCCACCTGCCTGACCCTCCTCCCCATAAAGAGATTTCACCCAGTTTGACTGAGACGGATAGGAAGTCAGACCCGGACTGCATAAATGCAACACCCTGGGATGCAGCAGGCACTTTCAGCCTTCCAAGTATTAATATCAGAGAGATTATGGGGCATTCCTTTTTGATTTAAGCAGGTTCTTTTTCATGGAAGCCAATGTTTTTCAATTAAATGTGCAAAACTGCCAAAGCCTGAAGGACATATAAAATAAGGTAGCCTCATAAAGTCTTAGGGTAGGCTAGCAAAATCCAACATGTTTGCGCTAACAAAATCAATGATTCAAGGAACTCACACTTCTGTCGTCTCCAAAGGAGAGACATGGTTCACTAGGTGTTAGTGAGTCACTTCAAATGCAAGTCCAGACGTTCCAGAATTTTATGTGCCTAAGTGCCATATTATTGGAGGAGCTCTCACCAAGTAGAAGAATGATGATGAGGCCCGTCCACTTTCGCAGATGCCAATTTCTGGAACAATTAATCATTTCAGACCAATATATTTAATTTCCAAGGGTGATATCTAAATAACATTAGTGACTGAAGAAGGATTCCTGGTTAGTCACACTCAGCTTAGTTAAAGAGTTGAGGGTTATTTCAAAGATTAACAACAAGGTGCCTCCAGGAGAAATAGCTGTGTTTTACCCAGGGAACTCCACACTACAGCACTGAACTTCGACTCAATGTAATGTCAACTTTTAAAACTATTTGGCTTCCAAGTTAACCTCAGGGTGGCTGTCCTTTAGAAATAAAAACCTTTGCTGGCTATTCTGTTCCCTCTTACTCCTCCCCCTCCCCCAGGTTAGATAAACAGTTTAGCCTTAGAAAAAGGTGAAGAAAAATAAAGAAATCCCTTAAGACAGTGTATAAGTTTAAAGCTTAGTGTAAATAATGGGCAAAATACAAATGGTGAAACAGCAGGAAGGGAAGGGAAGGGAAAGGAAGTTGGGAGGAGGGGGCTTCAGAACCTAACAAAACCAGAATCCCCAAACCAAACAAAGAAAACTTTTTTATTACAGTCCCATTAAAGCCAATTTTTGCATTAACTCTTTATTTTATTGTTACACTTAAAACTGTTGACAAATTATATATATACTGGAGGCCCGGTGTATGAAATTTGTGCACTGGGATGGGGGTGTCCCTCAGCCCAGCCTGCACTCTCTCCAATCTGGGATATCCCTCTCATAATCCGGGCCTGCTGGCTCCCAACCACTCACCTGCCTGCCTGCCTAATTGCCCCTAACTGCTTCTGCCTGCCAGCCTGATCACCCCCTAACCACTCCCCCACCAGCCTTATCGATGCCTATCTGCTCCCCTGCCAGCCTGGTTGCCCCCAACTGCCCTCCCCTGCAGGCCTGATCCCACCCCCAACTGCCCTCCCCTGCAAGCCTGGTACCCCCCAACTACCCTCCCTCCCCTGCAGGCCTGGTCGCCCACAACTGCCCTCCTCTGCCGGCCATCTTGTGGTGGCCATCTTGTGCCCACATGGGGGTGGCCATCTTGTCTGAAGGAGTGATGGTCAATTTGCATATTACCTCTTTATTATATAATATATATATATATATATATATATATATATATATATATGTAGATATATATATATATCTTATCTATCTATCCATCTATCTGCTAATATAGTGTCTATTTTTGTGGGGAAGTCTTGCTGAGGGTAAGAAATCTAGTTTATGGGATAAATGCCTGTAGGCAGGAGGCTGGCCTTGACAAACAGCTGCCCAGTAAGAAGGCTGCAGCCAGAAGGTAGATCTGTTTTCCTCTCAGACAGCTCAGAGTTTGATATATATTTCCTCCTTCTGTCATTTAGAGGAAATACCCTCAAGATAAATGCAAGAACTGTCAGGACTGACATCTAGTGTATCAATTAAGGTAGGGAAGCCCTGAGATATCAAATTCAGAGTGAATTCCTCCAGAATTTTATTATTTCTGTGCTCATGGATTCTTGACCCCATAGATCCTAAGTTTTGTTTTTGTGTTTCTTTTTCTTAATGAAGCTAAAGGCTGACATGTAGTATCTACCTGAGTACCACATCTTCAGGGAAGGGGAGGTGACTATTTTCTAATTTAAATATTATATATTTTAAATAGTATATATTTTAAATATTGTATATTTTAATGGATCTAAGAACTTATAAGTAGTGCCTGTTAGAGTATCTCTGGGAAGGGGAGAGTACTATTTTATAATTTAAAAGCAGTCTAAAGCTAACAGAGTAAATTTAAAAAGTTTGAATGATGCTGAATGATGAGAATCTGGCTCAGGTCAAAGGCTGTTTACAAAAAAAAAAAAAAAAACACAAAAAACCTGGCTTTCTTAAGCCTATTCTTTGGGGCTTATTGCTCTGTGACTTTTTTTTTCTCTTTACTTCTGAGTAATCACTTCAACAAAATAGGGATCAGAAAAGGAAAAGGAAAACTCTACAATGCAAACTGGCCCCTGGGAGCCAGAACTGATTAATGGACAATTTTATGGCTCATTTGTAAAAAGGGAAATTCTAACAGAGCCCTTTGTTTACTTTGCTCCTACAATTCATATCAAAAAGGCAGAAAGCAGAGATTTGAGAGGGTGGGGGCATTTTTAAATCTCTGAACACTCAATAGCTCAGCTAAATAGAGCAAATAGATTATGGTCATCTGAGCATTAATGAGTCCAAATTACCTGGGGATTTGCTACAAATAATAATTGTCAGGAAATGACAAAATGCCAGCACATTTTTCATTTTCCTTCTTTCATATGTAAACTCAAGTTCAAGTGAAACACTGGAAGCTTGAGGGTGGGTTCCAATCTTTTCTTCCTCTCCCACAGTGAATGCCATTATCACAATGGTGGACTACCAACTTGTCAAGGCTGGCATATTTATACATGCAAGCATTTGTGTATATGTGCGTATGAGTATGTGCGTGTGTGCAGATGTGTACATGAGTGTAGGTCATGCTTGTCCATGCATATATGTTAAATCTTTGTTAAGCTAGGTTGCTTTTCCCCACTCAGTCTGCTTTAGGCCAGTCCAAGGACAGGCACTGTCCACTTCACCACAGATGAATGACTATCACGATGATCACGGGCCTTCCAAGTGCAAATTTCAAAGAGGATCAGTTTAGACACCAGAGATGGATATTCACTACCCAGAAAAGCAAGCTTTGTTTAAATTATACTTAAACCTCTGCTTCAGAGCTCAGTGTTACTGAGTAGTTGCTCTATATTCTTGCTCTAATTCAAGTAAGCTAAAGTGAAAAGAAAACAAAAACTGGTATGAAAATAACAAGACAACGCTAAGTGGAACGAACAGAGGCTTAATAGTTTTACCTGGGTGTTTGCTAGAGCTTTCTGGTCTCCAGTGTGCACAGACACCTGCCCACGCATGGTGGACAGCATAGCATTTGTAGCATATTCTGTATAGTTTACCGAGTCATTGTTTCACAGAGGCAGTCATCGTGGGAGCTTCTCTCTAGATGTATTTTGCCCTGGCACCAGAGCAATGTCTGGGTCTTCTCTATTGCTGCGGGCAAGTTGTTACACACGAAAAGGTCATATTTTATAGTCTAACTCAGCCGTGGGAAAACTATGGCCCACGGGCCAGATCCAGCCCATTTGAAATGAATAAAACTAAAAAAAAAAAAAAAAGACCGTACCCTTTTATGTAATGATGTTTACTTTGAATTTATATTAGTTCACACAAACACTCCATCCATGCTTTTGTTCTGGCTCTCCAGTCCAGTTTAAGAACCCATTGTGGCCCTCGAGTCAAAAAGTTTGCCCACCCCTGGTCTAACTAGAGGCCTGATGCACGAAAATTTGTGAAAGAGTAGACCTTCCTTCCCTGGCTTCCAGCAGTGGCTTCCCTCCAGCACCCAGGGCCTGGGCTTCCCTCCAGCCACCCGCAGGCACTTGGGACCTGGGCCTCACTCTGGCCCTTCATCCAGAAGGATGTCCAGAATGATGCTCAGAAGGACATCCAGTCTAATTAGCATGTTACCCTTTTATTATTATAGATTCAAGTTTGATTTAGTTATAGATGGCAAAACCGTACCTCAAACTAGTTTTAAAGAAGTAGGTTTGTCAGCTTTAGTGACTTGACATCACATTATGTGTGGTTGTTCAATGATGCCATCCGGTCCTGTCTTCTATTCCTTAATTCTGTTGTGTGTGTGTGTGTGTGTGTGTGTGTGTGTGTGTGTGAACTGGTGTGTGTGTGAACTGGCTCATTCTCTCTACAACCTCAACCTGCACCAGGAATGCAGAGCTGTACCAGCAAGTAGCTGGATTCACCTCTGCAGCTCAACATATGTATGGCACGAATGCCCCTCATTGCCCCCTGGGGTCATGTGCCAATCCTTGAACTATTCTCAGTGTTGGGAGTGTGGCATACTGTAGTTGGCCCAGCTTTGGTCCTTGTCCCAAGAAGAAAGGGGGAAAAGAAAGAGTTCAAGCCAGGTAAACACAACGATGATAATTGCCATCATTACCATTAAGTTTTGCACTTACCAGTAGCTCATTCTTGGTACTGCTAACAAAAATGCATGGGAAGAAATATGTACATTGCACTAAAAATCTGTAAAAATAAAGCTTCACGCCACATTCTTTCTGAAAATACACATAATAAACTGATATTGGGGTTGTTTCTGGGGGCCAAAGGTGGGAAGAAAACTGACTTGTCACTGTATTTCTATTTCTACCATCTGAGTATCTAAACATGCCCTAGCAACCACTTTTTCCACACAGAAATAAAAGGAAAACCTATTAAAATGGCCTATAAGGAATCTCACTTATAGGAATATGCTCATATATCTGAGTTAAGTATAAGAATGTACACCTCATACTATTTTCTATTGATGCAAAAGGGAGGTTAAATTAAAATAATGCTTCTAATGATCAAATTGATTAAAATAATGTTTGCACAGATTATGTAATAATATAAAATTAAAATTCTTAACACATGTCAAAAAGTTCAATACTTTTTAACTTAGTAAGAGTTAAAAAGTCAAAAATTAGAAAATATTAACGTTGATAGTATTTGGGTGGTAGAGTTTAAGAGGGAGTTTTATTTTTTCCTTATTTTTTCTAATTTCTCTCCAATGAGTATTAATCTACAAGCAAAAAATAATTAACTTAAAACTATGCTTAAGTACAGTGAGGAGCAATCAGGTTTCTATTTTTAAAAGTACAGCATGATTCTCTTACTTTATATTGTTTATGACTCCCAACTCTCCACTATAAATAATAGCACCTCACACACTTTGCTGTGTGTCATTTTATTATTTCATTCATTAAGAAATATTTGCTTCATGTGCTTGAAAAGTAAAGGGCAAAATTAAGGATTTAGTAAAATCCTGCTTCTACCCAACTTCTAACTCCATCTTCAACTCCAAAGGGGTTATAACTTACCCCTCACCTGAATAATTATGAAAGGGGTTCTTTTCCTCCTACTTAAAGTAATTAAAAAACTAATCATTTCTAAGAAAATACTAAAATATTCAGTACACACTGGGGTCTTTTCCTGGGAAAGCTTCACAGTGAATAGTTGTATTGAGTCTTTGCTGCTTAACAAACTTGAGCTTCAATATTGTAGTATTATTATGAGGCAACATGGGCTTTTAAGGGAATTTCATTACTTCTGCAGTTAGAGCCAGGGAGCCTATTCTCCCCTCCACACTTGAATGAGGCTCAGATTAATTTTGGTGGGAGTTGGGCATGTGTATCTAGGGGAGAATAAACCCCTAAGTGTATAATTAGTAATTACACACTTGTTTCTAGGTCCTGACTTGTCGAGATCCATTTTGTTTTCTCCAGTTACACATAATGGCTACATTGAAAAGAAGCCCATCTTTCTAGAGCCAACCAATTGACCAGGCTATTTTCTCATACAGTTTGGGGGTAATGTGAGGGTTTTTGGACACCTTTTCTTCTGCCCTGGCAATAAGTTTACACCTCAGATATTTAGAATGTGGGACAGCATTTTTCTGTATGGCACACTTGGCATTGCGAAACAGCTTAGTTTTTTTTTTTGTTTTTTTTTTTAATATTTTATTGATTTTTTACAGAGAGGAAGGGAGAGAGATAGAGAGTTAGAAACATCGATGAAAGAGAAACATCGATCAGCTGCCTCCTGCACATCTCCCACTGGGGATGTGCCCGCAACCCAGGTATATGCCCTTGACCGGAATCGAACCTGGGACCTTTCAGTCCGCAGGCCGACGCTCTATCCACTGAGCCAAACCGGTTTTGGCAAAACAGCTTAGTTTTTATCTTCCAAAATATCTAGTTTGTATCCCCCAAGGTGTTGTTGCTACCTGCACGTATTGTAAAAGTGTGACTTGAAATGCCCTCTGGGATCACTACATTTTACTTGTCCTTTTAGTCCTTTAAGACATAATTGGGCCTCCTCCATACTCTTCCCACAAGTGTCTCATCAGGTTTTATAGTGACAAGCACCCTGAATGTGTCCATTAGAAAATCCTATCTAGAGAGGACTCCTCAGATATCTGGGACAAATAATGGTCCACCCAGATGCCCCATGGCAACACATAGAACCAAGAGTCTGTTTATTCATGCTCCCCCAAGTTTCTTCATCCTTTTAGAATGACAGAATTGGAGGTTAAACAGCTCTCCCCCACCCCTGGAGGCTTAAGGCTCCTTATTTTATGTTTCAGCCTAGGTGCTAATCCAGGTTGAAGAGAATTATAGGAAAGTGCCAATAAACTCCAGCTTGTTGGTTTGATTCCAATATGGACTGACTCATTTCTTCTGGTCTCATGATTAATAGCCAATGCAAAGCTGTCTGAACTGTTTTTATTCCCATCAGCTCAGCTCCTTGATGCTCCACTGAATTTAGAAGAGACCCTTGTGGTTGCTCCGCTTGCCTCCTTTAAGATGGAATACATGTGACTTGGAGAAAAATTGTGCAGTGATAAGTTCAGATGTGTGAAATGAAATTTACTTTATTTCTAAACTAGAGGCCCGGTGCATAAAATTCATGCATTGGGGGGTCCCCTCAGCCCACCCTTCACCCTCTCCAATCTGGGACCCCTCGGGGGATGTCCTACTGCTGGTTTAGGACCAATTCTGGGGATTGGGCCTAAACTGGCAGTCAGACATCCCTCTCACAATCCTGGAACGCTGACTCCTAACTGCTCACCTGCCTACCTGCCTGATCGCCCCTCACTGCCACCCCTGATGGCCTAGTTGCCCCTAACTCCCCCCCCCCCCCTGCCAGGGCGTGGTGGCAGAAGGGAGCTCTGACCCCAGCTGAGGTGTGGTGGCAACAGGGAGCTCTGGGCCCCGGGTTTGAAGGCCAGCCACACCCCTGATCGTAGGAGACCCAGAGTTCTGCCATGCCCTGGCGGGGGACCAGGGCCCAGTTGTTTGGTCATATCTCACTGCCCCCTCTGCCAGCCTGGTCACCCCAAGCAGTCTCCTTTTCGGTCATTTGTTCGGTCATTTATGTCGTGACGGCCCCTGGCTTTTTATATATTAGGATACCTGAAGTCTACTCAGTTCATGAGATCCTATTTCTGCTGCCTCAGATAACATAGCTTTGCCAAATCAAGGAAACCCAATCACATGTGGTTTAAAAGTCACTCACTGGTGGGTAGCGACGCCATCAATTCAGTATTCCTACCCCTAGCACTCTGCTCTGGATACAGGGTAGGCTTGTATTGGTCCATGTGCATCTTCTGACTGACATCCCTCTGAATGGTGACCAGTAAAAGGTGAGCAGTCCTGCAGGTCCTGTGTCATCACCCTTTACTTGTCTTGCTTCAGTTGTGACTGCCTCTACTGCCGAGGATACCTGTGTAAGATTTGAGAACTATTTCCTTTCTTTTCCCATCATGGGCCTCTACCAGTCCTTGGTCACCCAGATTCTTCTGGATTTCTCTTGGATGCGCAGAAAGCTTTGGTCTGCTTTACCCTACTGCTCTGTGGCCATGAAGCTCAATTAGGGGCTCTCTCAGGCCCTCCTTTAGTTAGTTGTGGTCTGTAAAGAGCTTAAAATTCCTAAGAATGGGGTGATTGCTCTAAGAAAGTCCCCCCCCCCCCCCGCCCTGGCTAAATTCATTCTGCAACCCCCCAGACATATTCTGCAGCTTCTTTGATTCCACAACCCTGGACCCAGTATCCAGGCCAGGAATCCCAAACTAGGCTTTTTTTTGTTTCTGCTTTCTCTTTCCCTCCATTTCTCTTTCCAGACTAGAAACCAACTCCTACATCATCCTGGTTCTTCCCCACTTTTAGATTTATAACACAAATGTCTTGCTCTGAGTTTCCAGTGTTTTCTCTTGATGTTCAAATCAAGTTTTTGAAACCACTTGTCTTTGCACAATTGTGGATAATACCTTACTCCAGGGATATACATCTCCAAAACCATACATCTTCTTAAATGGATGGGGACAAAAGAAAATACACACACCTATGCACACACACACACACACACACACACACATTCTGGATAGATTATTTTCCAACTTCATTTCCTCATTGTTTAAGTTATATTTGTTCATCTTTTGTGATTAAAATGATCTGTATTTAATTGCAAGTGCCTTTTCTTAAACTCATCTGAGTGTACCTGTTGGGAGACGCTGAGCACCATTTCATTATAGTAGAAACTGTGCGAGGGCAGACATAACACTTCCCTGCTAGGTATCCCAGAATCTGTCAATTCCCTGTCATTTGATCAGGATGTCAACACCTCCTGGGAATGATGGGACAGAAATAAATAGTATTCCATGTTTAGAAAAATTGGCAGCCAGCATGAAATTGAGCTGCCTACAAGAAACTTTGCATGGAATGAGAATGCCTCACCTATATTCTTATCCTTTCTTCACCATATCTTTTCTACATAAGAAATATGTGTCTGATCTTATCACACTTCTCTCACACACTCAACATTGCTTTATGCTCTCATTTCTTCTGCCTAAAATGCCTTGTATCTGCTAGTTTTTCATCAGGCTGGTCAAAGCCACCTCTCTGGGAAGCCTTTCCTAAACTCACCCTCTGGACAGTTGGGTTCTTGCTCTTCTGTATTCCCATAACCCCTGAAGTAAACTCCCATTATGGGATTTATTGCATCGTTTAATAGGGGTTTGTTTATATCCCAATATCCCTCACCAGATGGTGATCCCTTTGAAGGCAGGAGCCGAGTCCTCGTCATCTAGGACCTTGCAATGAATAGCACAGTGTCTGGCACATAACCATGCCCAATATTTGAGAAGCGAATGACTTATGATCGATGGAAGCGACCCAATGAAAATAAACAAAATTAAACAAAATAGGCAAATCTAAAAGACGACTTTGTTCGTATAATGTTTTTCCTACAAATAATCCAGAATTTAATAATCACTGAACCAGAATCTACTGGTGTGAAGGGAATAAATTGCTCATATTGTAACAGACATATTAATTCTTTGGGGCTATTAAGATCCATTTATATTCTGATTACACAATTCCAAAATTGCTTACTAATGTCGCGAGCAAATCAGTTAAAGCTGGTAGAGTAAATCCTCATGTTGGAGAGAGGCCAGTCTAAATTATTAAAATGTTAGTATTTGTCCTTAGGAAAAAAATGCAGTTTTATAATTTTAAGATCACTGAACTGTAGGTCTGCTTTAATGAATAAATAATACTCATTTATAATTACCCAAGGATTTTTTTTTATAAGTAAGTTGATGCTCTATTAGTTCAACAAAACGAGGAAAAGAATTTCTTCTTTAGAATCAATCTCATTTACACAGTATGAACTTGCAGTGGATTCTGTCTAAAGTGAGTTTGATAATCAGCATATCTGCTCTGAACTTTTCAGTGGCTCTCTACTATGCTTAAGAAAAAGTTCAAAATTGACTTCTATTCCTGGCCTCTGTTTCCTCCTCCTGCTTCACCCTTCCCTACCCCTCAGACAACTCCTTGCAATTCCTCAAAAGCCTTCTTGTTCATGCCTTTCCTGCTGCTGCTTCCTGTGCCCAGAAAGTCATTGCTTCTCTCTGAACCTGGCCACCTGCTACATCTGTGTCAGCCTCAATGTCATTTCACCTCTTTCCTGGGAAGCCCATTTTGCTCCATGCTCCCAGGCCTGGATTAGGTGACTCATCTTGTGCCCTGATAGAACTTAATTGCTTTGAACTTGAGGTTCTCTTTCTCCTGGCTGTGTTTGCCACCAAGGTTTGAGATATTTGAAAGCAAGACCCTGTGGCATTAATCTTTGTATCACATTTGTCTTATGGTGGTGTCTGATTATCAGAGGCTTAAATGGATAAACAAATGGATTCTTGAAGACTTTAAGGAATGAAGATGTCATCAAAATCTTGCTCTATGAGCTTTGGTAAATCAGACTCCTCTTCATCTAACTTTTTAAGAATGACTTTCTCTTTATAATAGAAACAATGAAATAGCATTACTCTATTTTCATTTTTATTTATATTTTTAAGCATCACTTATATATCACTGGTTTTCCGGATGTCAATGGTTGATTTTCTCCTGAATGAGGGTTCGGTTAGGGATGGTTAAACCACCCAGTGTTCTTTCTGAATTCCAGACTAGTTTAAAGCAATACCATAAGACACTGGGGGGTAGGGGAGGCCAGGGGATTGTCAAGGGCGGGGGAAAAAAAGGACACATATGTAATACCCTTTGTAATACTTTAAGCAATAAAAAAAAAGCAATACCAATTCCTCATCTCACTTTCTATCTTTTCCTAGAAGGAAGGAAGGTGAAAGCTGAGTACACACTTCAACTTTATGGTGATTTCATTTAGATTTGCCCTGAAAGTTTTGTGTCACTTAATCCAAGTTGATTGGTCCTGCTCCTAAGAAGACTACATCTTATCATTAGTATTTAAATACTTAGACAAGTTTGAAAGAAGTTGGGCTGAGCACACAGAAAATGAGCTCTGACTAAGTAGGTAGAACTCTGGGTCTGTGTCACTCATGGCTGCACCATTACGGGCTGTTTTGTCCTGGCCAGGCCAATAGAATCCTCGGTGCTTCAGTGTACTCACCTGTGAAATGGATAAAACACTTACCTCAGGCTTCTAATAAGGCTCATAGGAGATGCAAACATGGGTGGCAAGTGTCAGCACTCTCCCATAACTCAGTCATTCTTGATTCCCCCCTGTCCTTCCTCTGTATTACATGTACCACCATTACTGATGACAGGTTCTAGGGTATTTTATCACTAGGTTAAATACTTTCAGATTAGACTGGAAGCTTTTTTATCACCAGAGGAAAAAAATCTCAATGTTCTTTGAGATGTGGGGCCTACATATACAAATAGAATAAAATGTATGGAATAAATAAATACTAATTTTAAATCTCAAACTCAGTGTTAATTATTCCATCATTATAACTTCTTTTCTAGGGAACCTGAAAGTGTATTTATTCTTAAATGCAAATGCCCTTGGGGAGAAGGAGGGCACATCTTTACAGTTAGCTAACATTTACAGGGGATTTATAGACTGTCAGCTCAGCTCTGCAAGAGGACATGAACCAGGGGCTTGTGGGTAATCCTGGGCTGCCAGGAAAGAAGTTAAAGTTTCTGTTAGGTAGGAGGGCCCTGGAAGCTGGGAACATGGTCTGTTCTTAGGAATCCCTTTCTTATCGCTGTCCTGACCACTAAAACTGTTCAGCTGCTCTGCTTCTGTCATAGAACAATTTTGTTTCCAGACCTGATTTTGGGTGGGTCTGTATAAGGTGATCTACTTACTACGTAGTTTATGAAAGACAATTTCTTGTCAGGACACAGCAATACTAAAGAACTAAAGAGGGATCTCCTCTTCCTGTAGCAGACTAAATGTTCTGTAAGCCTTCTTGCAGGCTGAGTGATTATACTACTTGTTTAAGCAATGTGAGTAATTGATTTCATTATTTTTCAGGGAGACATTAATGCAAGTAAAAGGGGTTTATTATTTTTATATTTTTCTCCCTTCAATTCTTATCCTTTCCAAATCCTCTCAGCCTCCCCCAGGCAATTTTTTCCAGAGGAACAAGGTAATGCTGCTGGGAATAGAAGGCGCCTAAAGCCACTGCTGGCTCTCCTGTGGCCTCCGCCCACCACGTCATGGCTTATTCAGCAGCAAGACTGTGCTGATTTGGCAGGAAAACTTGGTGGACTCAGATATAATACTCTGGAGAAAACAGTTTTGTGTCACAAAACCCTGAAATTTAGACACAGGGTTTGTTATATCAAGCTGGAGATTTTCAGTAAGTGACATTCTCCATGAGTGGCATTATGGGGAAGAAAAAAAAGGAGATACTTTGGTTTTGTGAAATTTCTTTATTGCATGATCATTAAGAAAGGTATGGGAATGTTGTTTTCTAGAAGTGGGCATATGGCTTGAATTTCAAGAAAGAACAAGACTTGTTGAAACCTCAAGAGTATTGATATGATGATATTCTAATTTGCTCTCCGTTGTGTTCTCTTGAATGACTGAAAATTCAGAGGAAGAGAAAAGATGCATGTTCAGGTCTTGGAGCTTCAGGTCTTTCATCATTTATTATAGGAAATGAGAGGTGCACTCCATGACAACCTCCCCGGGTGTAAAAAAAAATCAAGCGAAGCCCGGCCGGTATGGCTCAATGTTTGAGTGTCATCCTATGAACCAGGAGGCCACGGTTGGATTCCCGGTCAGGGCACATGTTCATGTGGCAGGTTCGATCTCTACTGGCAGGCATGCAGGAAGCAGCCAATCAATGATTCTCATCATTGATCTTTTATCTCTCTCTCCCTCTCTGAAATTAATAAAATATATTTTAAAAATCAAGAGATAATATTAACAGCGATACTGATGTCTCCTATGTTGGGAGTGCAGTAGACAACCCCCTCTACATGTGTTATCCCATTTAATCTTTACAGCGACTCTATAAGGTAAGCACTAACATTCCAATTTTATGGGTGAGAAAACTAAAGCTCAGGGATATTTAGACATTTCCTCAAGGTCATATGGTTAGTTGGGAGTCAAGTTTCAAACTGAGGTTTTCCTGGCCTCCAAGCCAGTGTGCTGACATTTTACACACTAAGCATCCAGGATGGAAAACATCACATTGTCAAGGGGCAGCTTATTGCATGTAACTCTGAGCTATTAGAAAACAGCAATGAATGTCTGCACATGGATAAGAATCTGAAAAGCAGACTGATAACATCCAGACACAGGGTTTGTTATATCCTTAGACCCTGATCTTGCTATTCTAGTGAAGGGCTTAATGAGACAAAGTAAATAATTTCTTCTTTCCTAGACAATAAGTAATGAAAAAAAGAACATGAAAACCAGAAATTGAAATATTTTCATTTTTAAATAAAATTAATGCATACTTATTACTTTAAATAAATAGTGAATAAAGACCAGTATAACAAAAAAATAACCAATAATCCTACCAATAATCAATAATTTATAATTTTACACAGCTAATATCACATTGCATTTGGAATTTTTATTCACACTTTTCATTTTGCCATGCACTTTAAGCATTCTTCCATTTTTCTTAACAAAATTTTTATAAACAATTTTAATGACTTTACTAGTATTTTGTATCATGTGACTGTATCTCAGTATAATTTACCTTTCTCCTATTTTTAACATGTAGGTGTTTCCATTTTTCTCACTTCTATAAATAATACAGTGAAGAGCATCTTTTGTTACTTTTTATTTTGAAAATTTAATATTGACATAATACCATCAGTTCATTTTCTTTCTTTTTTTTTTTTTTTAGTTAGGAACTTATTCAGCATAATGAAGAACATTTGTGTATGTGATACTTTACTTGAATTTTTAGTGATACCTTTAGGCTATATTCCTAAAAGGAGAATTATAGATTATGACCTTATTAGATGCAGGCTTTATTATTGTTGTTGATACAAGTTGTGGAAAGTGGTAGCCATCTGACCAAAAATCTGAAAAAGTACATGTGAGACACTGGGAACATTAACTATGCTCATTCAATAAATGAATGCTCAGAGAAAGACACTGAACATAAAAAGACATTCAGAGCCAGTATTCAGGATTTGGGGGGAAATTTAAAGGATATTTTGAAGGAGCAACTGAAGATATTTTAGACAAACCAGGAAAACAAATACATACACACACACACACACACACACACACAAGCTTGAAGATCATCGATTCTTTGTCTTTCATATAACAAATATAGTTTTATGCTTTCTATGTCAAGCATCTTTTGGTGTTTCAATTGCAGTGAGAAATAAGATAAATATTAACTTTTGCTCTCATGGGCTTACAGTCACAGTATAGATAGGAAACAACACATATCCAATTATGTGTGTTACATGCCATTGAGATGGCTCTGACTCCTGGTGACCCTATGAATGAGTGATGTCTAGAATGTCCTGTCCTCAGCAGCCCTGCTCAGCTCTTGTAGACTGGCTTCTTTGATGGAGTCAATCTATCTCAAATTTGGTTTTCCTCTTGCCCTGCTGCCTTCTGTTTCCCAGCATTACTGTCTTTTCCAAATAACCCTATTTTCTCATTATGTGTCCGAAGGAGGACAGCTTCAGTTTTGTTATTTTTGCCTCAAGTGATGTTTCAGGCTTAACTTGCCCTAGGGCCCATTTGTTCACCTTTATGGTATTCATAGAACTTTCCTCCAACAACATATTCCAAGTGAATACATTTTTTTCCTATAAACATCCTTCATTATCCATCTTTTACATCAGTACATAGTAATTAGAAATACAAGGTTATGGATGATGTTAACCTTTGTCTCTGATCTTTGCTCTTGGTGATGTTTATTAATTATTCCATTGTTGTACTTCTGAGATTCAGACTTCTCTTGATTGCTTGGCTGCAGTCTCCATTTGAATTGATGACTGAACCAAAGTAAACAGAATCTTTAACAATGTCAATGTCTTCATTACCTCTATTAAAGTTGTATATTTCTTCTGCAGTCATGATTTTTGTCTTCTTGATGTTCAAATTCAGTCCTTTTTGGCACTTTCTTCTTCCACTTTGATCAGAGGTCATTTTAAATCATTGCTACTTTCTTCCAGTAAAATGGTATCATCTACATATCTTAAGTTATTAATATTTCTTTATTTATTTTTATTTCTCCTTTCTCTCAGAGTCTAGCCTAGTTTTTTATATGTATTTTGTATACAAGTTAACATATAGGGAGATAAAATGCCCCCTTCTCTGACATCTTTGCATATAGGAGACCATTCTGTCTCTCTATAATCTGTCCTGACAGTGACTTCCTGCCCACAATTTAAGTTATTCATCAGTATAATCAAGTGCTGAGGCACACCCATATTTTTCAGAGCAACCCATGGCTTTCATGATCCATGCAGTCAAAGACTTTACTGCAGTCTATAAAACATGGACTAACCTGAAATTTTTTGGAGCACTACAGTACCCAACAAATGCTTGCAATTAGATTTCAACTACCTCTTCCTTTTCTGAATCCAACTTGAGCATCTGGAATTTCTTGCTCTATATAAGGTTAAAGCCTCTGATACATTACCTTGAACATAACTTGTGTGGGAAATGAGAACAGTGGTCCAATAGTTACTGCATTGGTTGACATTTTCTTTCTTGAAGACAGGAATGGATATTGAACTTTTCAAGTTTATAGGTCATTGTTTTGTTTTCCATATTTGTTGACATATTTTTGTTATAATTTAGACAGATTCAGTCTCTGTGGCTTGATGTAATTCTATCTGAATCTGATCTATTTCTGGTAATTATATATATATATATATATATATATATATATATATATATATCTTCCCAATATTTTCAGGGAAGGTTTCAGTTTACTTTCTAGAATTATAGGTTCTTTCTCACAGGAATCTTTCAAAAATATGTGTCATCCTTTCCTCTCTTCTTTATAGGTTTTCAGTACACTATTTCCACCTTCCCTTTATTTTCTCCTGGTCAAATAATGTACTTCCTCATGGTCATTCAGAATTCCAAAAGTAGGTTTGATTCTCCTCTACTTTCTTGAATCTTCTGGTAGAGATTTTGTGTTTTTCCCTTTTTTTTAAATTATCTTTTCTCCTTACTTTGGCTACTGTAATATTATCTCTACATGATAGTTATTGAAAAACTACATCCAGAATTCTAATCTTTTTTTGGTCATCTTTCACTTTTGCCTTTCACCTGTCTTTAACAGTTTTCAGTGTTTCTTCTGTCATCTATCTCATTTTTTCTTTCCTTTTTACTTCCAGCACTGTCTTTTCACATTCTTTTCTAAAAATATTTCTAGCTTCAGTCCATAGTTCTTCTGGCTCTTGGTCAATTAAGTTTAACAGTGTAAACCTCGATTTTATGTGAACTTTAAATCCATCAGGAATTATTTATATCTGGGCACTATGATTCTTTTAGTGATCTTTTTTACTGTAATGTTAGATATTAACAGTTTGTGGTCAGTACCACAATCTGCTCCTGGTCTTGTTTTGGCAGAGAGAATACAGCTTCTCTATATCCTGCTTTCAATTACATAGTCTATTTGATTTCTATGTTGGCCATCTGGTGAGGTTCATGTATAGAGTCATCTGTTCGGTTGTTTGAACCACGTGTTTGCAATGGACGAGTTGGCTTCACAGAAATCCAGGAGCTGATCTCTGCTTCATTTTTGAATAGTCTAAGTTTTTCAGTGAAATTTGATTCTTCTTTATTTCCTACTTTTGCATTTCAAACAACTATAATTATCAGCATGTTTTGTTTTGGTGTGTGATAACTTTCTTCTTGGATACTTGATAACAACTTTCATGTTTAGCCTCTGTAGTTGGAGCATAGACCTGAATGTTGGTTATGTTACTAGGTTTTCCTAGAAATCTGATTGATATTGTTTGGTCAGAAGCCCCTAACTACCTGTGCTACATTCTGCCTTCATTTCTCCATCAGGCAGAAAGGACATTGGTGTTGAGGAGAATGACTGCCATGATTTCCAGTGCACTGACTAAACCTCAGATGATGGTCTCTTAGCCAAGCATTGCAATTTTATATTATTAAAACATTCATTGTATCCCTGTGGGTTACAGTTTTCTATACGTTTGCTGTGGCAGAACCAAGAAAGAATATTTATATATAAATTCTCATACCATAAAAAAAATTGAGAAGATGAAGAAGGCCTTTATCTTTCAGAGTGCAGAGTGATTTTGGAATGTAAAGGTTGAGTTCCACAGAATTTTGTCACTGACCTGTCCTCCTGAATAATGAAACATCAGCCAAGGAATAGTTCAATTATACACATCATCATTTAATTAGTTGCACTAGGACTAAGAAGGAAAAAACTGGGTGAAGTAAGAGGTTATGAGAGGGACACTTCTAATCTGGGATGTGAAGAAGCTGGAAGAAGGTATAGCATCCACAAGATTGCAGGCAGAAGAAACAAGAAATATTTTGAAAGTATGTTATACACACTCCGGATTATGTAAAGGGTTAAAGAAATACAACTAAAATTTAGAAGTATGTGAAATACATTCACTCAACAAATAAACTTATTGTGTGCCTCTTATGTGCAAGTTTTGAAAACACACACACAAAAGATGTGGTTCCTGATGTAAATTGCTCCCTGAGAACTTGGCCCCAAATGAAACAACGGCCCCACTTAGGGCTGCACAAGACATTCATTTCTTTTTATGTCAAGGAGAGAAGACTTCTGCCTGGTCCTCATATGGTATCAGACCAAAATATTCTAGGAAATTAGTGCCAGGAACAGATAAACCAGCAGGCAGTAAAAACACAAGGGAGTGACAGGATTCTCCTAAAAGTTTAGAAGAGTGTACTTGGGCTTGGAAAGATACAAATGGCACCAACAAAGCCATATGGAAAATGGTGAGCAGAATCTGGGCAGGACCCTCAGTTCCAACTGTGTCCAATCTGTGGCCCATATACAAACCTGTCATAAACCCATGGCTTGGACCGAAGTGCAGAATCTTATTTCTTCTATCTCAAAGCTATGGAGCAGATCAAGGTAAGTGAAAATGGAGATATGACCTTCATTATTTACTCAGTCCTTCCTGGTTATCTGTGTAGCTCACACAGGAGGGAACAAGGCTGGAGAGCTATAGGGGGCATATCTGACCCCAAAGGCAGATCTCCTAGCAGCCTGAAAGGTGCATCAGGAGCTTGGAGGTTAGAAGAAGAAAGGGGTTGGGGTGTGCAGAGAGCACTGATGTCTTGAGTTTTGGAACCAGAGGCCAAGGAGCCAGACACAAAACGGTTAAAGAACAGCTCATTTTAAATATAAAATACTACAGACTCTAAGTATTTTATGAGCTAAATGCAGTTAAGAAAAGCAGACTTGGTGCTGTACTAAATGTTTTAATTTTTTTATATGATCCACATTACAGCTTGAATTTTCTTGTACCTCCAAGGCATAGTCTTTTATGGCTTGGGAGATAAAAGATTTACATTTAAATCATGCTTTCCCCATGTCACATTGTAACAATAGCATTTTGAGTTCTACTGTTCACCCAAAGGTCAAAATGCCTTCTTTTTTTAAGTCTACATATGCCACCACCTTAGCCAAGTGAGCAAATCCTTTTAGCCTTGCATATCTAAATATTATTTATAGTTTACGTAAAATGCAATCCAAGTGCCAAGAGTTTCACAACAAAAAAGAAAACAGGGAAGTGTTACCCCAGGGCTGTTGTGAATTGAAAAGACATTTCATAGTTTAAAACCCCCCTAAATCTTGAGAGTATATTTTTTTCTGTTAAAGGCTCTCATCTTTTTTTTTTTTTTTGAGCCACATGGACCACCAGGTGACTGGTGACTATATTCTAGGCTTATAAACTCTCCCAAGAGACTTGAAATTAACAACCAGATGCTAAGATCTTTTTGTCTCTCACTGTTGTCTTGAAATTGATCAGTTGCCTTGTCCTGAATTTTTTCTTTACTCTCTTTTCCTGTCATATAGAGGATGGTAAGGGGAAAAAGAATCTTCTTACAACATGGTACCCATAATTAACAATAGTGCATTAGATACTTAAAATTTTAAGAGGCTATATCTCATGTTAAGTGTCTTTACAACAATTTAAAAAAGTCATCTCAGCATTGTTTAGAAATGGGACCATGGGCTGTCTTGTTACTGTTATTGACACCATTGCAAAGCCCATCTACCACATTCTTCAGAAAGCTGCAAGTTAGGAGGCAGGCTGGGATGCATGGACTTACAATCATATGTCATTGCATTCAAAGAACATTGAAGGCAAAGCTCACATGCAAACAAATTTGACTTTGACTTGTACCTTATAATTGCAAAATCACACTTAGAAGACAAAAAGTGGAAGATAGCTTACTTCTGATTCTGAATCTTTGGTAGAGTGTAAATTAGGAGCATGTATCCTTTATTTTTCACTACACACAAACTCTCTCTTAATCACCTGCAAGTGGAGAGTAGATAGAAGGAGGCTACGTTTTAGAAAGCCAAAAAAGAGTGAGAAATGAAAGGTGGAATGAGAACCCAAGCATTTTAATTGAAAGAGTGAAAACAAAGACAAGGCAAACAAAACAAAAAGTAAAGACGAGTCATTTAAAAATTGTATTATTTATGCTTCATTAGCCTTGTGCTTATTATCTTTTAATAAATAAGAGTTGATGAGAGTTTTCTTTTTAACTATGTGAGAATGTTGCCACTTTAATTAACAGGAGTGTATCAAATTCTTCCAGTTCTAGGTGTTCTTACGGTAAAAACTGCAAATGAGACGTAGTTAATTTCTTGGGTTTCAGTGCAATGTGGTACCAGAGGAAGTCCATTACTACATGAAGTTAGAATTTGACCCATAACAGTTACTCCAACCTCTCTTCTGCTCTAACATCTTCCAGCTAAATGATTTTTTTTTTAGAAAAAAAAAATCTGTTAAGCTGGAAAAGGAAACAGCTTTGTCTACTTTGGACAATCACTGATACAGCACTTCATGTGAAAGGAATGTGGAGGGAATACTTGAACTGCAATGTTTTCACAGGCAAAGAGCTTCACAAGGACCCATAAAATCAAGACTGTATTGATACCCAGTCTTTTCAGAATCTAGAATAGCTCAGTGAAATTATTCTTTAATAACTGGTTCTGGTTGGTCATCACTTCATAGTGTAATCTCCTCAAATAACTATCCTTTCAGATGAAAATTTTATTTATTTAGAGTTGCACAGTGTTACCTGTGGACAACCCTAGACCTACCTTGAACTTGAAGTATTTTGCCTTCAGTACTGCTTGACCTTCTCCACTCCCCACTGTTCCTATCCATTATTAGATATCTTACCTGCCCCACTATTCTAACCAAATGTCTGGTATTCTGAGGACTCTGCTTTTTCTTTCCCAAAATGTATTCTCAAGAAGGCACTTAACATGTTATTTGCACCTGAGTGTGGAATTAAACTGTATTTTCTACCCTCTGTTGTTTTTGTATTTTTTATGTTCCTTAATTTAATTTTCTAAAGGCATTGAGGCATGAGTGAGTAGTTAGTAGAAATATTTTAGCCATTCAAAACAAGAAAGCTTGGTGGTACATGGAAATAATATTAATAGGTAGCTTACTCACTCTAGCCTGAACTCAGAATAACATTTTTTTTTATATTTTGTGACATTACAAAAACTTAAGAGACATCCATGCCATTTATCTAGCTCTGAACTGTTTAAGAGATGCCACTTATTTGAGAATATGAGTGACAGGTATTTTCCTGGTGACCAAGGACAGATTCCCCACATTCTCAGAGTGCACAGATATTGCACAATCTCTATCACAACTATGAGTATCCCCAGGACAAAACAGGACAAGTAGACATGGGTTATTTTTGTCTATTTAGCATCCCTTTGGTGTTCAGCCTCTTTTAGTCCATGTCTACATTTAGGGGAAGGCATATGACCCAGGGTTGTAACTCAGCTTATTCCATCTGCCTGATACAAAGAGATAGGTCTCTGAAAGATCATTTGGCCCTAATTGACTAATGAGAGTCATCTAGTAGGATTTGGTTGTCTTTTCTGAAAGATACTACCTTTTGCTTTAATTGAGGATGATGGAAGTTTAGAGTCACCTGCAACCATATCATCAGGAAAGGGTGCTAAACACAAAGCCAACATAAAGCAAAACAGAACTGAGAGATAGAGAGACATGAGTGTCTTAGTGATGTTGTTTCAGCCTTTGGAAATAGTTGGGCTTGAACTCAGCCACACCTCTGGACTCTTCAATACATTCTAATCTTAAATTCATGTGAGTTGGGTTTTTATCATTTGTGACCAAAGAAGTATTTCTTAACCAGGGGCATCACCAGGGGACCCATCCATGAAGATGCCAAACAACTGATTACAGCTGGGGACACAGAACAGATACAATTTCTGAAGCCAAACTCAAGGTGACATTGATGCTTCCCTTTGCTGAATGTCTGCCTCATGACAGATGATTGTAATGTTACAGACACATGCCCTCTTACACCCCATCTCCGGCTCTTCACTGTTAGGTGATTCCTGATTGACAGTAGGAACGCATTCCTAGAGTGGACCGGCAACGTGGAATTTGACACCAAGCTATTTTTTCTCCCTGGTAATTTAATAGCGCCTGATTGAGCTGGTTCCTCTTTGTTAAATGTCATTCAAAAATCACCCAATTGTTGGTCCACCATTGCTCCACTGTTGATGAGATTGCCATGTGGGCTGGAATCAAAGCCTTGCTGAAATTTGTCTATTTTACATCTGTTCCTGGCTGGGAGCTTAATGAGATGCATGGCATAATGAGATGTGTGTCTGGAGTGTGTAATGAGATTCTTGATTCAAGTATCTAATGAAGCCTATAGCCTAATGAAATGTATGGCATAATGAGATGCATGCCTTGAATGTATAGTACAGATTTGGAAGTTTTTTTAGAAAATATCATTAGGCTTATAAAACTTTCCCCAACCTGCATAAGCCCCACCCACATCTCTTTGGGACTTTTTAGCTTGTAATTTCAATGCCATTGTCTGTCACCATGGGTACTTCCCAATTCAAAGCTAAGAGAACATAAGCACTGGCCCTCACCAAATGTGAGAGGTAGTCTGAAAACATTCTTCTTGAGGAAAGAATATAATATCATTATTTCTTTTCATTCATTTGTTTTTCAATGTAACTAACTATATCAATGAGTTTTTACCTAACAACAATGAAAAACAAAACACACACACACACACACACATACACACACACACACACACACACACAACACACACACACAAAACAAAACAAAAAACAAAACCCACCCTAAAACCTGTGGCTTAAAACAATAAAAATGTATCACAAAACAATAAGAATGTATCACTGCCCCTGAATCTCTGAGTCAAGTGAGTAGTTCTTCTGGAATTGCAATCAGCTGAAGGCCAAATAGAGCCTCTGTTGATCTTGGCTAGGCTCTCTCACATCTTTGGAGGTCAGCTGCCTATAGATTAGGAAGATGTTGGTTGGGGCTGTCGGAATCTCCTTGATTTGGTCTCTGATCCTCTAGCCAAATATCCATGGTTTAAACTAAAGCTAGAGTCAGGAGATCAAGAGGAAGAGGGGGAGCCTCATGAGACCGAGGCTCCAACTGCCACATTATTACTCAAACAGATTCATTTGGGACAAAGCAAGTCACAGGCCAGCCAAGAATCAAGAAATGGGGAAATAGATTTAATCTAATGACGTAGGGAAGAGACTAGTCACATTGATACAAAGAGCATAAATACAGGAAGGAGGGAAGCCTCTTTGCACTTTACCTACCAACTATAAGGTAACGAAGAACATATTTGCACACTGTTTTCCTCTTTCCATCCCTCCACCACTAACAAAAATCTTTTTGTAGGGGGATATTTATGAAAAATTGGCTTTTCTATGAATGTGAGAAGTTATCAAAAAGGTAATGATATTGATTATAAATGTTCTAAAAGCCATTCAAGGCATCACATTGAAGACTTGGGTCCTGTGGGTCCTCTGGGTTGACAGTGAATGCTCTCAGCAAATAAATTAGGTGAAGTACTATCTACCCAGAAGCAAGCAAACAAAAATACTAATAAGAATTATCTGTATTTTCACTTTAACATTTGGAAAATAACTGATAGTGAACAAGATTAGGAATCTACCTCATGTTTGAATGAAAATCTAATGGAGATTTTTCTAGTCTTTCATGAATTTGCTTTAAGAGTATTAAAAATTGTGTTCTGCCAAGAACTACTGGTGACTAACCCCAGGCATCAGGTGTATGTTACATGAAATGGCCCGAAATTTTTTGAAGAATTGTGGAGAGTTTTTGCAGTGTGTGTTTCATTTGCAATAGCCCCTTGGATGAAAACCAGGTCACTCCTTTGAAAATTTATAGGGACTAGTCTATCCAGCAGTTTAATAGGCAGTCTGAATTTTTAAAATATAAAAACATACCCTAGCCAAGGTTTTATCTCCTTCTCATCTCCCAGATTGAATATCCATTATCTCTCAAGATGCCATTACCCTCAGATGCCTCAGATTTATTTGTCTAGCTATTTCATAGAATAAAAGCCTGATAGGGTCCTCTTTAAATACACATTCTGACCACATTTTAGAAAGCAGCAGTTGGTCCCATCATTTCCCTATCTTAAGATTATGCTTTTCTATTGCATGGGGATCATAAATTTCAGTCCCATGTGCATTTTACAATTATGGAAAGAAATAAATCAAACAAAATACCCAAAGATCAGAATTTTTTTACAATTTATTTTCCAGCCATGCTTTCCTACGCATGGAATAGTTGACCTAGGTACATACATATGCATCTCTGGGCTTGTGTTCAATACCAGTTTGTGTGTATATTGATCCATTGATTCATTGATTATTTCCATTCAAAATCTGTCATCAGTCTAATTAACCTGTTCAACCAACCCTTACCCTTGCTTTACTTGCTCAATATTTTTATAAAGCTCTTTATGTACCATGAAACAATTAGATATGATAGTTTTTTTCTAAAATGGATAGAATTTAGATCTCTCTGTGTTATAGGAAGACTTTTTATACTGACTGTACCTGCCACCGTGTATTAGTGGCTCCCAATTAAACACAAATTGTGCTCTCACATGCAAAATGAGTATACAAAATGACAGCAAGTAGAGGTGGCTTTATTTTTGTAAAGGTCTATTCAATTCTAGAAAGTTATCTGAAATATATTAGGGTCTGTCTTACTTAAGTGAACTGATCTAAATTCATCAGATTGCTACCGAATCTCCACTTCACAGTGTGCAGTGCTGTGCCACATGTTGAATTACGTATATTCCCCCAAAGTAATCCATTTCATTTATGTGAGTAGCCAAACACATATTATTTACTCTTTGTGTAATTTTTTGGTAATGACCAGGGACAGTCTGTGGGCAGCTTGAGGGATGTGCACAGAAGCAGCAGAGTTTGCAAGAGTTTAGGCAGGTGGAGTAAGAGTAAGCCCTAGAAAGGACTGGACTTCAGGTCCAGGGAAGCTGGTGGACTTTAGCCACAGAAAAGGGAGCACGTATACTTAACCAGAATCTCTCAAAATGAAATCTTCTCATCACTTGCTGCAGAGTTATTTGAAAATCCTGATAAAAATATCAAAAATGTACATTTTATCAAGATCTCCAATGATGCGTGTGTATTTGAAAATTGAGAACTAGTGTACTAGATTTTGAACATTTCTAGTATATGGTCTACGCATAATCCTCATTATATTCCCAAGGTCTGGCAGCTTGTAGGTAATTATTGAATGAAGGAAGGAACAATTGAACAAACAAAATATATTGATACTAATGTCAGAACCTTACAATCTGTTAGTGATCCAACTCCAGGTTAGAAATACATGCAAGAATGCAAGACAAGTCCATGTGGGATGCCACCAACAAGAGGGAGTCTGATACTGAGCCAAATGCTCTTTACATTGGTGACTTCTCATGTCCTACCTGTTTCTTCCTATGCTCACCCTTCTTTAGAAGACAAAGGTCAATCCATGATCTGGCTTCATCTGTGATCTCAGTGTGTGAATGCTTCTGAGTTCACACAGAAGAATCTTCCTAGCTTCAAAATTCAAGTAAGGTGAAAGACCAAGTTGGCACTGACACTGACTAATATATATATACTAGAGGCCCAGTGCACAAAAATTTGTGCACTCGGGGGGTGAAGGTGGGGTCCCTCAGCCCGGCCTGTGCCCTCTCGCAGTCTGGGACCCCTCAGGAGATAAAGACCTGCTGGCTTAGGCCTGCTCCTGGGTGGCAGAGGGCAGGCCTAATCCCTAGGTGCAGCCCCTGGTCGGGCTCAGAGCAGGGCTGATTGGGGAGTTGGGGCGCCGCCCCCTGTCATGCACAGAGCAGGGCAGATCGAGAGGTTGTGATGCCACCCTCAGTCATGCTCAGGGTAGGGTCGATTGGGAGGTTGGGGCACCGCCCCCTGTCACACTCAAGGCAGGGTTGATGGGGAGGTTGCAGCGCCACCCCCTGTCACGCACAGAGCAGGGCCCATCAGGGGGTTGGGTGCCGCCCCCTGGCATGCACAGAGCAGGGCCCATCAGGGGGTTGGGGAGCTCCCCCCTGTCATGCACAGAGCAGGGCTGATCAGGGGGTTGAGGAGCTCCCCCCTGTCACGCATAGAGCAGGGCCTATCAGGAGGTTGGGGAGCTCCCCCCTGTCACGCACAGAGTAGGGCTGATAGGGGAGTTAGGGCACCGCCCCCTGTCACACACAGAGCAGGGCAGATCAGGGGGTTGGGGCACGGCCACTGTCACACTCAGGGCAGGGCCAATGAGGAGGTTATGGCTCTACCCTGTCACACACAGAGCAGGGCCTGTGGGGGGGGGGGGGGGTTGGGGTGCCGCACCCTGTCACACACAGAGCTGCAGGGAGATCAGGGGGTTTGGGCGCTGCCCCCTGTCATGCTGATCCGGTGCCAGGAGGCCTCGCGGCTCGGCTGATCCCAGTGCTGGGAGGCATATTACCCTTTTACTATATAGGATAGAGGCCTGGGAGCCAGCTGGTTTGCCCTGAAGGGTGTCCTGGATCAGGGTGGGGGTCCCCACTGGGGTGCCTGGCCAGCCTGGATGAGGGGATGATGGCTGTTTGCAGCTGGTCACACACCCTTCAGGGTGGGGGTCCCCACTGGGATGCCTGGCCAGTCTGGGTGAGGGGCTGAGGGCTGCTTTCAGGCTGGCGGTTGTTGACTGAAGCTCCCAACCACTCCTTTTTTTCTTTTTCTTTTTTTTTTTTTATTCTGGGCCAGCTTTAGCTCTGGCTCTAGCTCTGTGGCTTCCGCTGCTGATTGCATTCTATAATCAAAACAATGTATAACTCCAGCTCTGAGATCCTGGCCAGCTGGCTGAAAGCTGGTTTCTGGGGTTTTGTTTAGCTTCTATATTTATTACAAAGTTTCTTAGAGTTGCAGCTCAGAGGCTGGCAAGGCAGGCGGGGAACGTTGGAGTCTGCAGTCACTGGAGCAAGCAAGCCTCATGTTCGCTTCCAGCTGCCTGGCTGCCGGCCGCCATCTTGGCTGACAGTTAATTTGCATAAGGATATGCTGATTAGCCAATGGGAAAGGTAGCGGTCGTATGCTAATTACCATGTTTCTCTTTTATTAGTGTAGATTAAACACAGTCATCAGTTTGAAGAGCTGAAGTTTATAATTTTAGATGGGACTGAGGGACATGTGTGCATCTGGGATGGAAGCACAATTATGTTTAGTTTTTATGCCCAGAGGCTCATTAAGGTGTTTTTCCTAAACAATTACCTGTCTCCTTTAAGTCACATGTTATGCAAAAGAAGTCGCAGTAAATGTTTATTTTAAAAGTAAGCATTTTCTTCCAAACTATATATATATATTTCTCCATTTCATCCACTTACAATTCCTTTAATCTTGTCTTACACTATTCTTGAGGATACTCTATTCTTGTTTTCAAATAACTACAAGTGACTGTCATTCTAAACCAGAGTTTGTCACAGCTTATCTTTCTTATGCTTGACTCTCCTCTCCTCCCTCCACCCTCAACTGGGCGTCCTGCCACAGCATTGGTGTCCCAACATTCAAAACTCACAGATGGTTAGAATTGGAAAATCCCATGAAACCACCTTATAACAATTCTATTATTTCACATGAGGAAACTTTGGCCCAGGAGGTTAAATTCTCCATCTCAAATTTCACTGTGCCTCACCATTGATCTTATTATTCTACTAGAGGCCTGGTGCACAAAATTCATGCACTGGGGGAAGGTGTCCCTCAGCCCAGTCTGCACCCTTTACAATCTGGGAACCCTCAGGGGATGTCCGACTGCCGGTTTAGGCCCACAGGGATCAGACCTAACCGGTAGTTGGACATCCCTCTCACAATCCGGGACTGCTGGCTCCTAACCGCTCCCCTGCCTGCCTGCCTGATTGCCCCTAACCGCTTCTGCCTGCCAGCCTGATCACCCCCTAACCACTCCCCTGCCAGCCTGATTGATGCCTAACTGCTCCCCTGCCAGCCCAATTGCCCCAACTACCCTCCCCTGCCATCCCAATCGCTCCCAACTGCCCTCCCCTGCAGGCATGATCACCCAACTGCCCTCCCCTGCAAGCCTGGTCTCCCCCAACTGCCCTCCCCTGCTGGCCATCTTGTGGTGGCCATCTTGTGACCACGTGGGGGCAGCCATCTTGTGCGAAGGTGTGACGTCAATTTGCATATTACCTCTTTATTATATAGGCTGCTTTCTCATCAACTCGGCTATGATATCAATAGATTTTACATACACAATAAGTAACTGTTTTAACAATTGTTTTATTCTTTAGTGACCTTGACTAATCCTTTCATAGTCATAGAAATAAAGCCCATATTTAAACCTGGCAATATCTATGTAAATCAGCTCACTGATAAGACTTTGGGTATGATAACAAAATAATCAGACTAGATATGAGATAACACAGGCTATTTTTATATGCCAATTGCTTTCATAAGTTGATCCACCTCAAAGAAAAAACATAGAGACAGTTCCTAAAGTCAAGCTAAGACCAAATTGTGATTTGGGGTTAAACTTTCAGGTGACAGCGGGGAGCTGCTTCTCCGTTGTTTAAAATAGCAGTTTACAGCAGGAGTTTACAATTTCTCAGAGAGGGTCTTATCAATGTAAATGTCAGGGAATTTGTTGGCTCCGTTTCTTGCTTTTAACAAACATATGGATCACATTCCCCTCGTCCATGCAAATACAAGATTGTATATTTTAATTCATCTGAAGCTTTACTGTGGAGTCTATAAATATTATATAACAAATCTGAGCAATACTACTTCCTTGTGCATTCAGGATACGTCTCTGTGATCACTATAATCAACCTAATTGGCCAAGACTCTCTAAGTGAAGGCAATAACATTTGTTTACTTCATTGTAGGAATGTGCTCTCAGCCTGGTACCACCACATTTAAATTAGTTTTTATCCAAAACAGAGAGAAATGCACCCTTCAGTCAACACAGTCTGTTAATTTGAATGTGTTTAAATTAACTGTGTGCATGCCTGCCTGTAGGAAAGGCTGAGAAGCTGTTCTTTGTCCTCTTGTGAGAGGACTTGGTGACATTCAGACCTTTTCTTTCTTTCCTATTCTGCAGACTGAGAAGGAGTGGAATTCCTCTGTTCTCTGCGGTGGCTGGTCACATGCCCGCAGCCACCCCAGTAACTACATTCCTGGTTGCAATAGGAGAGGCAAAATGATCTCTGTTGAGTGTTGCAATACATATTGGAAGAGTGCAAAATTTTGAGGAGAGGGGATGGAGATTGGCATAGTTAGACAAGTCAAATCCAGATGAGGATAGAGTCATACCTTTTTTGTAGGAATCCCATACAGTCATATATGTTCCTTTCTCTTGCAGAATTAACCTCTTGACACCAAATGTTTCCTTCAGAATCATCATGCTTTTGAGATAGAGTATGTGGCAGGAAAGGCTGTAACCAATAAGGTTATAGGGACTGTCAAAGAGATAGTAAGATCAACCCCCAATGGATTTATGGGTTAGAACCAGCAGAAGACCAGCTCAATCCCACAGGGTGACTAATTTCACCTGGAGGTAACCCCTAGCCTCATTATATGCTCATTGTAATACATAGACATACTAAATGACACACCCCAAACTGCCATGATCAGAATCTAAAAGCCCAGATAAGGAGACAAAATGGAGGATGGTGCTTTAATGAGAAGTTGCCACCTCTTTCCTGAAAAAAATTCTGAATATTCATATTCCTCCTCTGTATTAAAACCCTGGATTAAATGGGCCTTAATTAAAAAAAAAAAAATAGAGTCACTAGGGAGGGGCTGCTCTGCCTGAGGAGTAGAGTAGTCTTCTCTCTGTCTCACTGCTTCACCATTAAACCCTCTTTCACTTTAAAGTCTATGCTGGCTTTGGTTTGAATTCTTTCCTGTGTGATTCCAAGAACCCACAGTGGGTCACGAACCTTTGGGCACCCAGACCCCCCAAATGGCTGCATCACTTTGACCCCCAAAGGCATTACCCCATTCCATTTCCCACCTTTTTCTTTGCCTTTTGCTTTGTAACCCTTTTCCAGGCTTAGATTCTACATGCAATCCTCACATACTGAATGCAGGGTGGCAGCTTCAGGTAGCCAATCTAGAGAGAAAAGAGGTGTGTGTGTGTGTGTGTGTGTGTGTGTGTGTTGGGGGGACGGGGATTAAATAGTGTCTCATAACTGGAGCTACTTCTTGTGGAAACATCTATGTGCCATGCAAAGAACATGTATATTATTATTATGAGCCTTCATGCTTGAGCAAAATTATTTTATTACAAGACATTTTAGGAAGAGGGCAATTTCTCTGTCAAGGAAATAAAGCCAGCCTGGCAGAAGGGGCACAGAGGGATTCACAGATTTCCCTGTCCTGGGCCTCTTTTTTGAGGTGGTCAAGTTGCCAATAGATGGGAATCCAGGCAGGACCACACTGAACGCAAGAGAGATAAACAGGTAATGTCTCCAGCCCATGTTAAAAATACTCCATGAAACACACTTGCACAGGTAAGCAAAGTTACCTCATCACTTTCATATGCATTCTTCAGGAAACATTTTATATTTTTGTCATGTTATGCCCTCAAAAGCAACCTCCTGGTACTCATATCTCACTTTTATAAGTTTGTAGGAAAGGCCAAAGAATGTGGCCATTTGGGTAAATTTTAAAGGAAGCCAGCAATCTCACGGTTGTCCCTCCAGTCCCTACTTCACATAGGGCTAGCACAAAATGAGCACACATTAAATGTGTCCTGAATATGAAAGTCATCAGCCATGGCTTGCTGCTGGTCCTCTCTGAAAATGTTAACTATCAAAGAAAGTGTTTTCAAGCAACAATAATAAACTGTAGTTGTCTAGGTCACCCCAGTGTAAGAGGTATGATCTCACAGGGACAATAAAACAACAGCAACTCTTTGCGGTGGACCCTTAGCACAACATCTTAAATGCCACTCACCTTCTTGTCATTTTCATGACATGTGATTGCAAACAATCACAGCTTACTTTCTTCCTTTCTTTCTTTCTTTTTTTTTTTTTTTGGTTAATTTTTACCCCAGAACATTTTTCCATTGATTTTTAGAGAGAGTAGAAGGGAGTGGTAGAGACAGACAGAGAGAAACATCAATGTGGGGGAAAAACATTGATTGGTTGCCTCCCATAGAAGCCCTGACCAGGGCCAGGGATTGAGCCTGCAACTGAGGTATGCACACACCCTTGACTGGAATCAAACCCCGGACCCTTTAGTCCCTGGGCCTATGCGCTATCCACTGAGCCAAACTGACAAAGTTCACAGCTCACTTTCTTCTCAGAGGATTTGTTTTGTTCTCCAGCATGGCCCGTTGTCATAACTTTTGATGCCCTGGTATATTTCTGGTCAATTGCTCACATTTTTCCTGGATTCCTGATTTTTATTCTGTGAGTCTTTCCCAATTTTTATGATAAGAAGCCAACACAAATTTGTTTAAACAAACCCATAAATGTACTGATCCATGAACCTGGGGTGTGTATGGGTGAATGTGCCTTCAGGTATAGCTGGATCCAGGGGTTTACAAATGTCATCAAGACCCAGTGGCCTTCTACCTCATTAACACTTTCTCTCTAAACACAGTCATGAATGTCAACTGACGGCTCTTGACTCATATCTTTTCAGCTTTATCAGTTGTGAGAAAAAACAGATTTCTGAATGGCTCATACAGAAATATTCTATTGAGGATTCTAGCAAGTGTCATTGTATCACATGCCAATTCTTCACTGATTATTTTGTTTGAGTCATATATACTCTGACTGGGTTAGAGAATTGCTGTTGTTTCAAGGAGTGGGCTTGTTCCACCTGACCCACACAGAATGGGTTTCCTTCAGGAAAGAGGAATTCCATTAGTGAAATAGGAGGGAAAATGGTATCAAAGAGGCCAAATATGTTTCCACAACCATGTTACTCTGATGAATTCTTTGATGCTTTTGAAGTGAATGAGGTACTAAAATGAAATGAAATAAAATGTCCTTTTCCTGTTAAAGTTTTGTTTTATTTCATTAGTGATAGATGTGAAATTTTTAGAGACATGGATATTATGGCTCATTTTCTGTAGCATATCTCCCAGATGCTCTGACATGAATGAGTCCCTGAGCTAGAGGACAATCTTAGAATGCGAGTACACCACACTGGACTCAACAATCACATCCTAACTGCTGCCTGTGTTTTGACTTTTTGTACTTCAAGGTTGCATTACTCACCATGAACCCCTTCTCTTCAGATAGGTACCCAGGGAGGCCCTGGTGATTAAGAAACCTGTCCCCGGAGACTGTCAACATCAGTGCATTGTGTTCATTCATCAATCCAATCATGGATTTCTTCGATGTTCTTTAGCAGATAGACTGAGTCTGTACTCTCTGCTCAAAAGTCACCTGCTCAGGTAGCCTTTCCTAACTTGACTTCAAATAGCACCCTACCCTACTCACTTTCTAAAAATCTATTCTGAAATTATTCTACCTGAAATTATGTCACCTATGTTTGTTTACTTAATAATTTACTATTTCCATCACTACAATATGAAGGTCAGAAGGCAGGGAATTTTTCCCTCTTGTTCTCTACTGCATCCCTGTGCCTAGAATAGTGTCTGGCTCATCTCAGTCATGCAATAACTATTTATTGGGTGTGTCAAGAAATAGATGAACAAGCAAACAAAATTATAGCAGCTACAGATGTTAGGCCATAATTCTCATACCCTCATTACGCACAAGCATAAACACATACTCAGGAAAAAATGCAACTGGAAAAAAATTTAATGCATGAATAAACATGCTTGTAAAAGACCTCAGACCATGCCTTGCACTTTGCATCATGTTAGTAGTCTTGCATCTTCCCTTAATTTCCCTCTGCTTCACTTATAGATTTTCAATTATTTATCCAGAATGATGACTAAGCAGATGGGGTTACATAAGAAGTAAAATAGCATATTTTGATGTGATTTTGGTAAGTAAAGACAGAGAAAACTGGTGAGTTAAACCGCATAGAACATTTATATTAATTATTTTGAATCTTATAAAGCAACAGCCTTAACATCCCTTTAACAATAAATTAGAAATGTGATTTTCTCTCTTCTATTTGCCCACTCTCATTTCCTTTTACTGTCAGTACTTTTGTTTTTTCTCTTTAAGAAGTTTTGTTTTTAGATTTGAGCTCTTTGCTGCAACACAGGGAAAGACCATGACATCTATTAGCTGTTTCCCACAAATAAGGAACAAATAAAATCAAGAAGGCTGGTTTTGTAATTCATCTCTCACCAATTTCTCCAGCTCCTTTGTCTTTGGGGTGCCTGCAGGCAGTGGGCAGGGCAGAGTCAGGCAGAACCAGTAGCCTGTTTTGGAGACTCTGCTACCCCTCAAGTGCAGTGGGAATTCCTTTCTGCTTGAGTGAAATGTCTAGTCTATAAAACCGGTTAGTAAAACACACTGTAATTTGGGATTTGGTAATACCGGCTTCGTTTTGACAGAACCCAGGCTGACCCACAACATTACATCATGAACAGATGTGAATTCTAGCGGGTGGAATGATTAAAAACTCGTTCAGAAAGAAGAAAACTGAGTCATAGAAGGTCTTCATTCTTCTGTAGATTGCACACTGTAAGCCAGGTTTAACCCTAGTTACTCCAAGTGGCATTTGCTTCCAAGTGGCAGGAATGACCTTGGAATCACCTTTGGCTCTCTTGATATGTAGAGGGTCTGATAACATGTACAAACTGAAGCTTTGAATAATACTTTACATGTAATTAAGACGTTGGTACCTTTACATTTAAATATGCAAGAATGCTTATAGCTTAATGATTCAGGGCAAGTCAATCAAGAAGCTTAGTCTTCAGTTGTTTTCGTCTGAAGAACAGAAACAGTAATACCTTAGGTGTGTTTTTATTGGAACAGAAACAATATATTAGGTGGGGTGTTATTGTCAAGACCAAAAGGGCAATAACTGTATGAAAGTACTTTTCAAACTATAAAGTACTATAAAAATATTACCAGTAGTTACTATTAACAGCTATGGGCAGGTTTAAATAATGGCAGTGACTGTATTATATAAAAAATTATTGCTAGAATGTTTTTAAAGGACTATGCCATGCTTTGGATTTTTGGTAGAGATCTTCTATATTCATATCTGTATCTCACTTTAGATATAAATTGATTATTTAATTACTTGAAAAACAACTATATATATATATGTATATATATATGTATGTATATTTAATGGCATACTTTTGAGTATATACTAGATGTTAGCTAATGTGAATATTAACTGATGTAAATCTTTACTAAGGTTTAGGTCAAATAATTTAAATAGAATCCTCTTAAAATAAAATTCTGTTTTCTTGAAAAATAAGTAAAGCTCAGGCCAGGACAGAATATGAAACCATTGACCTGATGACACTCTACTTGGTTATTTGTAAGGTAAAGTATATCCAAACAGAAATGATCCTTACTCAGATAATATTATGGAACGTGATATCTATTATCTTCTAAGATGGTAACCAAGATGGTGAATTAATACAGATTTTTATCCATCTAGTTTGGGAACCTATTACCCAAAGAAGTTCCTTGAAGTCAGAACATTTATAAACTGTTGGTCATTCTACATAGAGTCAGTCATTCAGCAAATGTGTCAGGCACTGTTCTGAGTATAGAAGCACAATGGAAGACAAGGCAGGCATCGGTCCTGACTTCATGAAAGTTGTATTCCAATTGGGGAGAAAAACAATACAAAAATACTTAAAAGAAAATAGATGTTATTTTCTAGGCTTCAGTTTGCCATCAAGTGACCAACTGGGATGATAAAGTCAGAGGAGGGAACTATTCAGGGCGGTGGTTACTTTTCAGGACAACAAGAGGCCTAAGGACACAGGCTCTTTGGAGATATAGGTCATTGGCTTTAAATAATGTTGTAATTCTTTTCAATTAATTCTTCTTTTGACTCTAAGCTTTGTGAGCTAAACAGACTACAACTGGCAAGTAGACATCACAGCAATAGAGTAGGAATCATCTACTCAGGCTTTGTTCCTGTGACTTGGATGGAACTCTCAAAATCATGTATGTATGTCCTTGCTTAAGGCTAGTTCTTCTTCTGTCGTTGTCCTTGTTCTGTGCCCTCTTCTATTCCACTACTACATCCAAACAGGGTTAGGGTCCTACACGGAGTCAAACTGGCCAGCGCCAGTCAGGCCACTCCTTGCTGCTGCTGATAATGATAATAGGTAACTTTATTGTATTGCTTATGATGCCCAGTAGGTAATTATTAAACATGTTAGGTAAATAATGCATATTATATTATACATATTATGAAGGGCACTTTGAGTCTCAATGTGTAAATTAGCTCAAAGTTTAGCCTTCATAATGAAGTCCTCATCAAAACTACTTCTGTCACAACACATATTTCTGTTTTTTCCTGTAACCACACAAGTATTCCTCCTAAGGTTTTGGCAATGACATTAAGCTATGTGTCCTCCTCCTATAGTATCAAAACCAGATACAGTAGTACCCCTTTATCTAATGGAATATGTTCCCAAATTGCCAGTGGCTGCCTGAAACTTTGGAGAGTACCTAACACTATATATAGATTCTGCTTTATTTCCTATACATACATACTTGTGATAAAGCATAATTTATGAATTAGACATAGTAAGAAATTCATAATGATAGCTAATAATAAAATAGAATAATTATAAAAATATAGTGTAATAAATTATGTGATCTCTCTCTCCCTTTCAAAATAACTTATTGCACTCTATTTGCCTTCTGCTCATGATGATGGAGATATACAATGACTAGTGATGAGATGAATGACAGACATTGTGATGTATCACTGGGCTGCTCTAAGGATTACTTGAACACAAGCATTGTGATATCGTAACGGGCAATCTCATAACTGAGGTGGCTACTAAATGACTAACAGGTGGTAGAGGAGTAATGTATACATACAGCATGGAGACACTGGGCACAGGTAACTGAAACCATGAAAAACAAAACTGTAAGGAGGGACTACTGTAAATCCTAGAATATAAATAGGTTCCTTGTAACTTAGTCCATGTTAGATGTATTCCAGGAGTTTGAAGTTTAAAAAGTTCTTAAGAAGCTAAGAGTATTGCTACTTAGCCAGGGGTGACTGCAAGATTATTATTTAAGAATACATTCCAAATTTATAATATCACCCCCCTGTATTACTTTTTACTATGGACTAATAGTAGAGAAACTAGTATAATAAACCCCCATGTATCCATCACCTGACTTCAACAATTATCATGGCCAGTTTTGTTTTAAGTATACCCTATACTTTTTGGTGGGGTTTTTGGTAATCTTATATTGAGAAATTAGTGGCTAGTGATGTTTCCAGATTATATAAGGATATGGATAAACATGTCTGGATTGCTAATGTAGAAAAGCAGAGCATACATAGAAAGAAAGGGCTTGGTAAAACTAGAGAAAGAACCCACAAGGAAAATTATATTTGAAGGTAGAGTTCATTAAAGAAGGCCACTAATTCTCTGCTAATAAATGGAGTTCATTTTCTATAATCTGAACTGTGGTTGCTTAAGTCTTATCCCATAGAATGTGGTGTGAGGGATGCTGTGCTAGTTCTGGGTCTAACAGATTAAGAGCATTTGAAGCTTCCACTTTCTCCATCTTGGAACAATTAATCTTGGGTTGTTTCTTCTTGGAATCCAGCCAGGAGGATGTAACATCCCAAGCCATATGGAGATACCCCAGTAGAAAACCCCAGCTGAGTCCCCGACTGATAAACAGCATTACCTGCCAGCTATGGGATGGGCCATCTTGGGGTTCCCAGTTTAATCAAGCTTTCACATGAGATCACATAGAGGAGAAAAAACACCCAGCTGAATCTAGGCAACCCACAGATTTATGAGAAAGAATAAAAAAGGTCACTGTTTTAAACAATGAAGTTCTAGGGTCTAGGGTCACTTGTCAAGATCTATGGTCTAGGATACAGGAAGTATGATACTGCCATGACATGAAAAATAGGTAGCCCTGGCTTTAGGAATGGTGGCAAGTGGAAGTTGGAATGGTCTCGAGGAGACTGTTGGTGAAGGTAAGGACAACAAGACAATTGTTTT
Organism: Myotis yumanensis; assembly: GCF_028538775.1. Lineage (NCBI taxonomy): Eukaryota > Metazoa > Chordata > Mammalia > Chiroptera > Vespertilionidae > Myotis > Myotis yumanensis. The sequence goes on along the minus strand of NW_027223759.1, from coordinate 23,629,131 downwards.
GGCAAACTGGAGAAAAGAAGGCCCAAGTTGTGTATTGGCAGAATAAATAGTGAAACTGTTGCCTGTGGAAGAAAGAAAAGGTAGATAATAAATTCATAGATCTGGCTAAGGCTATATCCAGAAAGAATGTTCAAAGTTACTCATTCTATTGGCCAAAGCAAATCAGAAGGCCAGCCTGGATTCAAAGAGCGGAGAATGGATTTCACTTCTTATGAAAGGAATGGCAATGAAATTTTGACCTTTGTTAATCCATCATAAGGGAGGGTTGATATTTGAAGGGTATGTGTAATCCTAGTAGGTAGGGTGAGAGAGCTCAAAAATAATACTAAATTGTGACTTAAAAAACATATGAGGGAAAAAGGGTAAACGTATAAAAACCCTTACACCTGGAATAGAATAACAGGCTGATTTAATCTTTAATTAAAAGGACTTGGCCCATTCTGCAACCTGTCCTTCTATTCTTCTATTATCATTGAAAGTAATCAAGTGGGCCAGCCAGAATAATCACAGATATAAATAAGAGATTTGCTTCCACTAAGAGAGAACAAACCACTTTCATTTTTTTCTTGATGTTGAATTAAGCAGCTAGTCTGTTTTTTTCGTTAAACATAACTAAAACCCACATCCACCTGATTACATGGCTCTGTTTTAAACAAAAGGCTACCATTGTTGAGAGGTAGGCCATTTCATTTTTATCACAGGAAGAGATGTTAAGGTAGGTTAATGTCTTTAGAAATTATTTATCCCTGAAAAACCTCCTGTGCATTACACTGAAGTAGACTGGGAATTAGGAGACATTAATCTGAAAGAAAAAGCAACAACTGCTGTCTTCCTCAATAACACAAGACCATGGTTATAGCCAAACCCCAAGTACCTAAATAGTTAGGTCTTTTTGGTCTTTACAGATACTGATACTTAACAGATGTGTTCTATTAAATTGCTGTGTGTGCCCCAAAGAAGACCAACATACCTTTGCACAGAGGTCTTATTTGTTCATGATCATCTGAAGGTTAATGAGGGGGTCCTGGGAAAAATTGGAATGTTGGTGAAACTTACATTTAAACTTACTGGCCTCCTTTTTCCTGTCTCTTCTCTGGTTTCATAACAACTCTCTGCAGAGGGAAAGGTAAAGGCCCTAGAAGTTAATGCTGGAGACCAAATTCACAAGGGTCAGGGAAGGGAAGAGAAGGAGTGCAAGTGAGGTGGGAGAATAAGAATAAGGCCTGAACTCTGAGAGTGCAGACAGGTGTGTGCCTGCGCATTGATCTCCTAAAGGAGAAGGATCAAGAACCCCAACTTACTTCCCTCACATCCATTTATTCAGGGGTAGTGAAGGTCCTCAATAGATACTCCAAGAATTTTCAATTTGCTCTCTCAGTTTTCAAAAACATAGTGAAACTGAAGAGTCAACAGAGGCTTTTAGCCAGTCTGTACCTCCAGAAAAGCAAGCTTTTCACAAGGATACAGATTGCTGTAAAAGTTGGTAGAGAAGCTGCACCGTTAAATCGTCAAGTCAATTTTCTTCACTCACATCCACATAAAGATAAAACATCTTCCTATCAGAGGATTCTGGTGGGATTTTTCTGTCCAGCTCAGCTTGTGTGTCTTGAGGTCCCCAGAGTCTGAGGTCACCATCTTGTCTCAGCCACACCAAGGCTCAGGACCTGGCAATGGTTGTACATGAGCACAGGTCTTTCCATATATTTGTCTCCCTTCTTTCTGCAGACCCTCTATGATTTTCTCTCCTCTATGTGCTTCTTTCTGTCAGTATTAAGATTCTCAGAGTGCAAGAAATCTAGACCAGCCTTGGTGGTCTCTCTAATTCAGGTACAGCAATAATAATAATAACTTGTGCTAGTCATTTCAACATTTCACCCAATTTCCCACCTATAAATTGTGGGGGTTAGCCTTACCTTTAGAGCTAGCATCCTATGATTCTGTTACAGAAAATCTGAGTACTCCCAGGCTCCCAATTTTTCTTAACCATGGCCCAAAAGACTTGTGCAGAAGATCATGTGACTTCTTTCCAACAATGCACCTTTTGTTTTGTTTTGAACACAAAAGTAACTAATCTAGCTAAACGAAAGAACACAGTCTTTGGAGAAAAATTAAATTGAGTGTCTACACAGGAACTAGCTGGTATTTCTACAACATTTATTTTATTTTTTTTATTTTGGGCAACACTAGTAACAATACAAGAAAACACAGTGGAAAGTGAAGGTATGAGTCACTGAGTATGAATTTGTCCCCAATATACCACAGCCACACACATATCTGTTATGGAGCAGCAGGAGTGAACTATGACAAGAACAATTTGACTGGCTTTCAAATGCCTCACTTGTTACCTTGGGTTTGGTGGGGATATTGATGGCTTTGAGTCTGGCTAAGAAGATGTGGGAGAATTTGCCTTTTCATTTATAGAGCATGGTTAACTCTCACAGTGAGAAAACTCGATCCTTGATGAATGTTCCCATTTGTTATCAGAGCAACAAAAAACAGTGCCAAAATGACGAGTGAACACTGAAACTTAAGTGGTTAAGAAAGAAAAATGATACCAAACGTCTATTGTCTTGTGGGGATGAACTCAGGCAAGGCAGAAGTTCAGTTTAAAGTATGAACATAAATGTTGAGTCCAGCATCCATCTGTTTGAGTAAGCATCAGTTTTCCTCCCCCAAATGCTTTTTCTTTGATATTATTATTGTTGTTATTATTATTATTATTATTATTAACATTCTCCTAGATTTCCAAGTTCAAATATGAATATTGTCTCAACATTTCCTTTGTCCTCCCAGGCACCAGATCTGGAACTCTGTCTCTAAAATGCCCCTTCCATTCACTTCTTTCTCCCTTTTGCTTTCTCTTACTACCCTGACTAGGCCTGCATCAATAAACATGGGGAGCTGATATGCTCTGTCTTCCACAAGCCCACAGCCCTTTACTCATATCTCTTCTATAATATTTATCTAATATTGCCTTGCTTTGGGTTTGTATTGTATTTTTGTATGTCCTACATACCCTCCTGGATCATAAATAGATGCTAGACAATATTCTTCATGTTCAGTTTTTCCATGGCATTTTAGCTCTGTACTTTGTTCATAATAGAGTCTCTATAAAGTTCATACATTGAAGTATAAAGCTATTAAATTATTTCTCCAGGTCTCTGCAGCCTATAGGGTATGGCGAGAGCAGTAGCAAGATTAAGAGTACAAATTTGAACAGTGGTAATAATGATAATACCAATAACAATTAAAACATTTATTGAGTGCTATGGATTCCAACCCTTGTATTGCTCAAAATCTCCCTTTACTCTTTCAGTAGATGATAGATAGATAATAGAATGATTTCTTAATGTAAGAAGAAGCAAATAAAGGTGTTATTTGTTATTTATACATATTTTACATCATTTTACAGATTAGCAAATTCAGGAATAGAAAAGTTAAGAAGCCTGTTTAAAATCATATAGCCCATGGGCATCAGTATTAAGTTCCAGAGAACCAGACCACAGAGCCCTGAATAGATTATTCTGTGCCTCTCTCTGTCTCCTCTAGATCACAAAGGGCAAGTATGTCCTGGGGTATCCTCATGCTGTGTCTTCTTCTTGCTCCTGCAAAATCCCTTAGTCTCCTTGGTCCTTGAACTAACTGCCTTGGAGCTACCTTAAGCAACCAAGGTCAAGGTCTATGGTAGCCAGAACCAGCTCCCTTTCTTAAATTATGCCTGCTAGTCCAAGCGTATGGCTGGGCCTTGTAGGTAACCTGGGGAATGGGCAGGAGAATTGAAATAACTGTGAGTGATTCAAAAGGTACCAACAGAGCCAGACTTCTCCGTGAAGCTCATATTTTGGTGGGCAGAGATTCCCAATATACAATCAAATAAAGAACCAAATATCAAGTGGTGATCATGACAACTAAAAATTGAAGCAGGATGGAGGAAAGGGAATGAGGGCCGTTTTAGGTAGGGGGGTCAGGAAGGGACTCTCATAAAGTTCTAAGTAATACAAAGTAAGCATTTTAAGGAAACCTCCTGAATGTATGCACAGCCACTGATTATAGTATCTTTTTTTATTTCATTTGATGTTTGCTGTCTTAGAAAGAAGGGTTAATCATAGTAAAAATAGGACACATACACACACAGGCACAAAGAGATGTAGACAGACACAGACACACAAGGGATAAAAATGATCACTTTAGGGATATTTTAAAAGTACAAAGCCAAAGGACAAATTCTGAATATTAAATTTGAGAAAATTGGAGGCTTTACCACGCCAGTGGGGAAGGGGGTGGGAAAGGAGCTCTCTCAGTACTCCTGTGACCGAGCCCTGAATGTCACCTGCTCTACCTACGCCCAAAGACAGGCCTTCTCTACATCAGCAGTTTGATGTTATTATAAGGTGGGTCTTAGCTGTAAGCCCCTCAAAAAGACATTTCAGGGATATATTTGAAAGCAAATTCCAGTCTATTATTAAAACACCTGCTCAATCATGAGATCATTCCTGGCATGAGGGATTATCAGCCAGAGAAAGAAATGACAGCACAGTTTATTAGTTGTCTCACAATTCAGTTTGGAAGAAACTAATCCCCTGCATTTCCTGTCAAATCATTATTAATAAAATTAATAAAAGTCTTGAAGTTTATATTTATAAAATTACACCAAACGCAACAGATTAATTTCTTACATGTCACCATTTTGGAGCAAAGCAGGAAGACGGAATAAAATAGTGCATTTCTTTGAGCCATTCACTGCATTTTAGCCTCTGACAATCATATTTCTATGACTGTGCGGTCATTTAAGGGTAGATGTCCATTTCAGAAAAGCTTAGCAATTACAGGCTCTGCTGACACGATACAAGAGACTCCAAACAGGCCTTGTTATTTACCTTAATACATCTTAGTCCCCCTTCATATTGATTGTCTACAAGCCTCTGCAATGAAACAGAGGGGTCAAGCCCAGTAATGTGAGTGTCCTTGTCATTCTTTTCTGTTCACATTAAGTCCATTAGCAGAAACAGGTCAGTAGCATCAGTTTAGGTCAATAGCTTTTAAACATAGATTCTATACCACAAGAGGACTTTTCCCAGAGAAGCAGAGAGATGATAGAAAAACTTGAAAAGGGGAGTCATACATTGGAAAATAAGGGAAAAAATCTGGTTTAATTATAAACCAAATTCCCCTCCAAAAAAGAATTGAGCAGGCTAGTATTTTCAATTTCAAAGACTGTTCTCCATATTCTCTATACCTCCTTGCTTCTATCTACTTTCAGGTTTCTTTTGTTTTATGAGTCATAAACTTGTTAAGAATATATCAGAATATAGATGGAAAGAATAATGCCATAGTGGGTTGTGATTGAACTTGATGCATGAAAATCAGTTGTCAGAAAGATAGGTCAGAAAACTAAGTTATGTGATCATATTAGCAGTTGCAAAGATCACAAGCTTTAGACTGGAGAGCTGCTAAGAAGACTGGTGTTGAGAATTCTTATCAATAATTGGCATTCAAAGAAGTTTGAATTGCTGGAAAAGAAGAAAATTAACACCATCCTGGAAGTATATTTTCTGAAGGAATGGAAAGAAATGAACAAAAAGGATTGGTAATATAACAAAGAGCAATTTGAAAATATTCACCTTTCAAGTGCAGAAATTATGCCCACAATCTGTTCATTCATTTGTTCAGTCAGCAAATACTTATTGAGTATTTACTGTGCATGTAATGTTCTTGGCATTGGGGACATATGGTGAACAAAGTTGACAGAGTGCCTGCCTTCATGAAACTTACATTCTAGTGGGAGAAATAAACAATAAACATTGAAATACATTTGAATATAGTGTTAGGTGGTAACAGGTGTTATTGAGAAAAATCAAACCAAGTAGTGATCCAAGAAAGGTACTATTTTAGGTAGGGTTGTGTATCCAAAAAAAAAAAAAGATTGGCAGGACCAAGATAACGAAGTGCCATGTGGACCATCTTGAGGTATTTGGATACTAATTCAGGTGTGATGAGAAGTGACTGGAGAGATTTGAGCAGGAGCATGTATTGATGTGACTTATGTTTGAAAAGGATCACCAAGGCTGCTGGTGGAGAACAGAATATGGGGGTGGAAGCAGGGAGACAGATTTAGAGCACTTATCAATTATCTAGACAAAACATGGCGGTGGGTTGAATGGAATGGAGAGTGTTAAAAGTGGTAAGAAGAGCCATATTTGAATCTATCTGCCTATCTATCACCTATTACACACACACACACACACACACACGTGTATATATACATGTTCAAATTCTGGGAACTCCAGAGATAGTGTAACTTCTCCTAGGCCAAACACCCAGACATGGCAAAGCTGGGACTAAGGCCAATCTGAAAAAAAGGCAGGAATATTGGTTTCCCAGAAGCTAGAAGAAGGTTTCAAGGCAAGAATGGTCAGCTTTACTATTCAGAAGATAAAAAAGAAACAGACATAAAATTGACAATTAGATTTGCTAACATAGGGATCATTGGTGACCTTAGAGTTTCAGTGGCGAGAAAATCAGAGAGAGTGTTGGGTTAAAGCTTCATCTGAGTGCTTTTGAGAGAGAATGGGATGTAGGGTAAAAACTGATATAGACAACACTTTCAAGTTTTGTTTTATAGCAGAGCCAGGAAAATCAGAAGCTATAGAGGGGCGTGAGATCAAAGGAGATTTTTTAAAATAAAACTAATTCAACACCTTTGTATGCCAACTATAATGATTCAAAGATAACAAACATTGGCCAGGCTGTAGAAAAAAGAGAGGGTTACAGGCGTGAAGTCCTTGGGGGAGGTGGTAGGAAGTAATTCAGAGAACAAATAGAAATATTGTTTTAAAACTGGAGCCCAGACCATTCATCAACCACAGCAGAAGAAAGGCAGAGCATTAGGGTACAGAGACCAGCCTTGTAGAAGGTGGTGGTGAGTGGGGAAGAACTTCTCTTTGAATTGCTGTTATTTTCTTAGTTAAATGAAAAACCAAGTCATCAACTAAGAGTGCATAGTGGAGAAGGGGTGTTTGAGGTTTGAGGGGGTGATTAAAAAGTGTTAACTAGCCAGATGGGAGACTGGAGGGTGAATCAGCCATAAGGCTGCCTGCCAGTGCTGAGGGTCCACTTGAGATTTGCTATCATAAATACAAAGTGAGGCCAGTCACCAGTCAAGATGGCTAGTGTTTTCTTTCAGTAAACTTTAGCTATTTGAGTGTAGTTGTAGAATCTGAAATGAGTTGGATTAAATCAGGGTTAGAGTTTTTCTAGGCTCAGAGAAGAAGGAAGAAAGGGACAAGGGAATAAATCATGAATACAAGAGAGCATTTATAACAATGGTCCATGGAATCTAAGGTACACAGAGAGGAAAATGAGGAGAGGTGTGTGTGTGTGTGCATCCTGGTGGTGGTGGAGATACCAATGTGATGATAGGTATCAATGGATTTGAGATTCTAATGGGTCCAGTGTTGGGGGTACTAAGAGGAGTGAACTGGAAATATAGTAGAAAATAGCCAGAGAGTGAAATAGGTTAACTGAGATTTTTAGAAGTATACCCACATATAGTAACAAAGTAACACAAGGGAGATTAAAAAAAAATACCAAACTCAGAAGTCATATCTGATAATTGAATGGTAATCTTTTTAAAAATACACTTTTATTATTTTCAGAGAGGAGGGGAGAGAGATAGAAACAGCAATGATGAGAGAGAATCATTGATTGGCTGCCTCCTGCATGCTCCACACTGGGGATTGAGCCTGCAACCCAGGCATGTACCCTGACTGGGAATTGAACTGTGACTTCCTGGTTTGCAGGTCAATGCTCAACCTCTGCGTCATGCTGGTCAGATTGAATGGTAATTTTTGAGAGTTCGGGCTCAGGCATCGATATGTGTTTTATCAGTATTTTTTGCTGGCCATTTATGTTTCTTCTTATGGAATGCAAAGTTGAAACTATGCTCTTTAATAAAAAAATCACAAAAAAATAGGGAAGCAACGTTTTTAGGGAAATTGACTTTGTATCAAAATGAAAGACTGTGCCCTTGAGAGTTTGATAGAGAGGTTGTATATACTAGTATACTTGGCTACTAAAGAAAAAATCACATACAAAAGTTGCATCCTGTGTGTACTCCCACATAGCATTTTTCACACTGCTTTATTTGTTGATTTATTTATCTGTCTCCCAAGTTATGAGTGGTCCATCTCTTACAGGCATATATTTATCTTGCTTGATTTGTATCCCATCCTCCGAAGTCCATCTATTGGAGTCTTTATCACCTGATTTGTTCTCAGTACATGTTAGTGGGGAGGATAAAAGAATATCCCATTGATAGTCAAACATCTAGTATCATCTTTGCACTGAGAGGGGAGTGTCATTCACTCTACCAATTCAATATTGAAAGAATAATATCTTTTATTCTATAAAAAATGGTCACTTATCATGCATTTGAGAGTAATTGTTGTCTATTGGTTTAATAACATTTTCTGTTTTATAATTTATGTCCTGCCTATTGCCCCTAAAAAGATGTTCTGTGGGTTAGATAACTTTAAAAAATTAAATAAACTTTTAAAATTAAAGGACAATTTCTAAGACTTAGACTAGATTGATTCTTGCTGTTGGCAATAAAATTTAGTTATAAGATTTCTGGGAGCCAAGAAAAAAGGTAAACATGTTGAGTTGTATAATTTTTATTGCCTCTAAGAGGAAGCTCAGTGGGGAGAAACTAGGGAAAATATTTTATCACCAGGATCTTTAGTAGAAAACATATCAGGTAACAAGAAGAACAATGTCTTCTACTAAAGTTTTGTAAGAAAAAGAAAATACACATTCTGTGTACAAATTTAAACAAGTTTTATCCTTTTATGAGAGTTCAGTAGTATAGCTTAATTCAGTGAGCACATTTTAATAGAATATAATCCAGCTATATTGCTCTCTGAATATCAAATTTATACAGACACAGAGCTCAGTAGACTCAGATTGATGACAGAGAAGGAATCTAGGATATAAGTTATCTTGTAGGAGCAGTAACCTAGCACCCACCAATGCATGGACAGGCTTCAAGATACCTGTTAATTTCCAAGATTCTTTGCATACACAGATATTCTCTGGGGAGAAGACCTATATGTGCTTCATCTTTTCAAAGCAGTCATTGATCCAACCTACTTAAGAACTGCTTGATCAGAGTAACAGATACTCTCCAAATAATTTTCTTTTTATTTAAATGTGGTGCTTTCTGAATCATTTCAAAATTCTCATTCCATAATCTGAGAATCAGAAGGAAATATCTTGGGATTTTTCTGGCAAGAGTTGGAGGAAGGGGAGATAAAAATAGGATTGATGTTCTGAGCTTGCATAACCAAGAGAGTTGGAGATGTGAGGGAGCTGATGGCTACCCAGAGCCGGCTTTTGAGGTGGGCCCCCACTTGTTGAAATAACTCCAAGCCATAAATTGCGATTGCTTCCCTCCTTTCCTAATTTCAAAATCTCTCATTAAAAATTTACAGTGGGCAGTCATCCAGCTATTTATGACTATGTCTAGACAACTGAAACACAGCAGACGGTGGTAGGGTCGATTCGGGGTTTTCGCTTGCCTTGGTGACCAGTTCAGATCAGGGCAGAGATGATCAGATTAGCTAAGTGGCAATCAGATGTTAATGCTACTAGAGAAACTGATTTAGGGAGAGAATCTGATCATGCGCCCTGAGGATGACTGGGGCCACAGAGCAATATCCATTCTTTTGTTTTCAAGTACGTGTCAAGTGTTACCCTTTTACCTTCCTTGAGCTGCCTTAACAAACTGCCACAGGCTGGGTGACTTAAAAAACAATTTTATTTTCTCACAGTTTTGGAGGCTGGAAGTCCAGGTTCAATGTGCTGTCAGGGTTTGTTTCTGGTGACAGATCCCTCCTTGGGTTGCAGACAGCCATCTTTCCCTTTGTCCTCACATAATATTTGATGTCTCTTTTCTTATAAGAACACTGGTTCTATTGGATTAGGGCTACTCTCTTATGACCTAATTTCATTTTAATTCCCTCCCTAAACATCGTATCTCCAAATACTTACATTGGGGAAACACAATTTAGTTCTGCACAATCTCTGACTAAATAAGACAAGGCCTGCTGAAAGCTTCTTGTGTAATGAAGGTGGCACCCCATTGTTTTCAGACAAAGTGCCTTAATTACCTCTGTGGCAGTGAGACCTGTTAGTCAGCTATCTTTTCCAGGGATTATGAGTTAACATTCATAGGTTGTTCAGAAACCATCTATGCTCCATTGACATTGTTACCAACAAAACACCTGGAGATGGGCAGGAAACACTCAGGACACCCTAGAGGAAAGATGGGCAGTGATAAATCTCTGGCCACTAGAGAATCCCTGCTTTCAGAAACAGAAGCCTGGGGGCAAATAATGTCTTGTCGGCAGGATTGGACTGAGCAGTGAGAGAATGCATGGTCCAGTGTGCAGGCCCTCTCCATTACAGTGTGTGCATTTATTTGCTCATGGGTAATGGACTATGTGTAATTCTTAATGATGTGGCAAATTGGAGGATTGTGGAAGCACAGGATATTCTTAACCTGTGTGGGAAAAGATCATAGGATGCTCGGATTTTAGAAACGGTAGATTTAAGAATTGAGGAATATTAATGGTCCCCTAAGTTTGTTTGGAGCTTCATGGTTGAGGAGGTACTTCCGTACACTTAACTGCCTGGCCCAGGCTGCCACCAGGTGTGGACACCTGGACAGAGCTGGGCTAGCAAATTCTTTCCGCTATGGATTTGGAATTGGAACTGAAAAAAAAAATTAGTTAATCTCTGCTGATGTCTGGAACTAAGGGTATATAAAATCCAGGAGCTATGAGAAAATTGTTCCCCAGTGCACCCAGTGAAAGCTGCTTGGCAGAGATAGAAGAGTGAATTAGATATGCAGAGAGTGGAGTAGCAGAGATGGATTAAAGAGGAGAGAGAGAGAGAGAAATGGTAGATAGGGAGGCTGCGACCAAGAGAGTAATGACTCAGTTCCTCATGGACACTGGCATATTTTAATTTGCATGGCCATCTCTGTGTGTAGGTGGGTAGAAGCAGTTCACAGAGTAGCAGAAGGGTTACTGTTGTGAGTTTTGGATATTCCCATAGTTTTGCTAGATTTACAATTCAGACTCTGGTCTAACGCTTATTTCACTAAGCAAGCCGACTTCTAGAATACTTATGAGCTATGATCCCAGTAATTTAATCCTGAAGGTATATATCAGAGCAAAGACCATTAACCCATGCAATAAAATCTTTTCAACACAACCTGACATTTAGATATAGATCGCAGAAATATTTTTAAAGTATCTTTATTGCCCCTTTCTGATCCACTGCTTTTATACACCACAGCTATTTCTATGTAGCTGGTTCCAATGACCTGCTTCCAGGAAAACCCCCTTTGTCTTCACCCCTGCCCCAACACACACAACCACATGCACACAGCTCCTAGAGTCCCTTCCCTACATATATTTAGTTACAAATGTAAGAACTCTCTAGAAAAAACTAAGAAGAAAGAATGAGAGAGTGTTAAAATAAACATCTATTATCATGTAGAGAGCAAAAGCTGAAAACACTCGACTTTTATCATTTGTGTCCCTATAGATTTACAAAAGCATATACAAAGACTGCGAAATATTAGAACTTTGGATCCTAGAAGTACTTTTGAGATTATTAAGTATCCACAACAATTCTACAAATGAGGACACTTGGCCCTAGATTTGAGAAGTACCTTCACAAAAATTACAACTTTAAGCAGCCTGATGTAATGAACATATTGGAAGGAAAAATTACGAAACTTCTCATGTAATTCTTGAACTAGAAGTAGGAGGAACTCATAGATAATTTCTTCAGCTTCCTTACTTTGTGGATGACTGCACTGAAAGATAATTAAGTGAATTTAACCTGGTTCCCAGAGTGCTTTGACTAATGTCTTTATCCTCTTATAGCACTGGCTTTCAATCATTTTATTATTTTAAGGAATAAAATCATTATTTAAATAAATGAATCTAAAACTCTAATAACAAGAATTCTTCTATGACATGGTAAGGTGCAGTCCCTGCCCCAACACACACACACACACACACACACACACACACACACACACACACACACCAGAGTCATATCTGTTTACCCTCATTATACACCGTGTGACCCCATCGGGGACATTGAGATCCAGCAGAGCAGAGCTGGGAAACCCCTGCAATGCACCCAGGCCTAGGCACTCCTCTACCACATAGGGTTTGGAAGAATTCAGGCTTTTCAAAAAGAATGTGTCAAAGAGGAAATGCATTTGCTTCAAAAGTTGGTGCTATTCCATATTTCTACAAAACAGTACAGAACAAAGGGGAACACAATAGATGAGAAGGAAGAGGAGATAAAAGCTATTTTGAGACCTGGCTTAGGTGACTTATGAAAAATCATTATTTATTTATCACCTGGAGAGGCCAAAGTATATGGACTTAGTCTTTCTGTTGAACTGAGGATCCATCACTAATAGATTTTTGGACATGAAAACTGGTGGTCGTTACTCTCCAACATACTAGTTAGACACAAACAATTTCACTTATTTCCAAGGTGCTTACTAACTTTTCAAACATTTTGTGTAGCAGGAGATCTGCTGACTTTGTTAAGATATAAAAATATCTTCTTTGCATGTGCATGTTTGTTCTCAAAAAGGCATGCCAGCAATCCTAAAAATGAATTTCTTGGACACTCTAAATAATGAAAGAACATAGACAGGGGTAATGAGGACCAGGATAAAGATTAACTGAGGAAATTTAACAATCTAATAAAATGAGAGGCAAATTTTAAGGAATGAAGTGAAAATGAAGAAAAAGGGGATGACATTTCTTTTATGAGTAGTTAGTGGGAGAGTTCCAAAGCTGCTTCCCCTTATTCATCTCCATCTGTCAAATATTATACCAAAGGACTATTCTAGTAATGTTCTTAAACTACTTTCAATTTGAAATGTCACTGGGAGAGGAAATCGAGCTTTTTTCCCTAAAATTAAGTTTTTTCATTTGTCCTTACATAGTGAAAGCAACAAAGAACCTAAATAATAACCTTTAATAATTAAAAATATTTAAAATGCCTTAAAATACATATTTTATATGAATAAGAATATAATCTTTCTGATTGAATTAGTAGAAAAGAATAATTCAAACACAAATAATTTTAGAAGTTACTAAAACTATTAGACAAGCACAAATTTTTTAAAAAAATAGTTTAAATTTCAATATGGAAGAAAATGACCCTTGTGTCAGACTAACAATGATGTAGAACATATTTTCTGCAAGACATTCATATTCAATATTTGAAGATTTTAAGAACTCTCAGTAGAAACTGTCCTACCTGAAGCTCAGATTGAAAAAATCTGCTGTATAATTCCGACTTTAATATGATCTCAATTTATCTACTTAAAATATTCTGATAAAGAAAAGAAAGCTATTATTGTGCTAATCTTGTTCTCCTCTAAGAGCTCTAAGTACTCTGGTTATAAGCCCTCTAGAAATTCTTGGACAAATAGATTTCTGCGTAAGAAAATTTAGAAGCAAGGATAAATTCACATTATGATCATGAATAGTGTAATTAAAATTAATACACTGTATTAGAGTCACCCCCAAAAGGGCTTTTATTGCAATAACTGTTTTTTTTTTATTTCAAATAATTGCAAACTGAAGTAATACATGTATTTATACCCAAATTCATTTGGCATGACTCTAAAGTTAGAATGAAAATGAGAAAGGTTTGCAAATAAACAGTGTGATTATCTTCACCCTATCATGGATAATCTTCATTCAGGTAGTTGGGACAGCTAATTGTGTGCTTGAGCAGAAGGACTGAGTCTAGGAATAATACTGCTATTATATCTTAATAGAATGATCCAGCAACAGTTTACATGTAACATCAGCATTTTTATTCCACAAAAAAGGGGAAAGTGTTTGGGAAATGTTTCAAGTTAGTGTTTTGTGGTGAAATGAACTCTGGAAGTGGAATGAGAAAACCCAATTTGGAATCCCATATCTGTCATTTATTGAATGTGTGACCTAGGTCAGCTCAATCATTTGGGGCTCAATTTTCTCATCTGTAAAATGAAGCTATTATACCAAGGAATTTCTCAAAGATTCTTCAGAGCTAATATATTCATGATGACAACTATAAGTGCTTATAAAATATATTTTAGAGTAAAAAAGATAAAATGGAAATTATCTATCAGTGAATAACTTAACAACAACAAAGAACTGTAGACGATTTAGGCTTCATATATGACGAATATACAAATTGAAAATATGACTTAATTCCCTTGAGAAAATTTAAGAAAAGATATAACTGAAAACCTGGGGCTTCAATACAAAATATATCCTATATAATAAAAGCCTAATATGCTAAGTGTCCAGTCGTCCATTCAACCAATCAAAGTGTATTATGCTAATGATATGCTAAGGCCACTCAACTGCTCACTATGATGTGCACTGACCACCAGGGGGCAGATGATCCAACTGGTAGGTTAGCTTGCTGCTGGGGTCCTGACAATCAGGACTGAGCGAGACAGGCCAGACACACCCTGGAGCCCTCCTGCAATCCCTCCCCGGCTGACCAACCTCCTGCATCCTTCCCCGGCCCTGATCATGCACTGGTGGAGTCCCTCGGCTTGGCCTTCACCATCTTGCAATCTCGGACCCCTTGCGGGATGTCAGAGAGCCGGTTTCGGCCCGATCCTGCAGGCCAGGCCGAGGGACCACACTGGTGCATGAATTTGTGCATTGGGCCTCTAGTGAAGACTATAAAAGCAAAACAGCCCAACTGGCGTGGCTCAGTGGTTGAGTGTCGACCTATGAACCAGGAGGTCATGGTTTGATTTCCGGTCAGGGCACATGCCCAGGTTTCCAGCTCGATACCCAGTAGGGGGTGTACAGAAGGCAGGCAATCAATGATTCTCTCTCATCATTGATGTTTCTATCTCTCCCTCTTCCTTCCTCTCTGAAATCAATAAAAAAAAATTAAAAAGATACAAGCATCTTTTATCTTAACATAACTGCGTCCCATATTAAATCTAATTTTTACTGCAAAAGTGTGCTTCAGAACCAGGCAAAAGTGTACATGTAAAGTTTTCCTTTGTTTCTATCTTACATGTACTTTTCAGCATCTTCTGAATATAACACCCCTAACATAGGTGAAGGACATTCATGTAGGTGAAATATCTTAACATAGGTATTTCCCACTTTCTGAAATAATTTTTAAAAATCACAGCAAGTAAAAGTCTATCTTAACAACACTTTCAAAGGAAGTTGCAAACAAACCATTTCAATCAATAAGATATAAGTAGAAAAGAGAAAGGACAGTGATCAACTTCAAACCCAAAAATGATGTGAGTCCATTTCTCAGGAGGAACCTCAGGCCTTCTTAACACCTGTGTTGGAATTCAGCTTCTCTCAGTGTTGGTCCTGTGAAGGCATTGTGCCTCCTTCTGCAAGTGCAGAGAGAATGTGTTCAAGCTGCAGCCTTAGATTCACTTTCCTTATGGGTGTTTTGGTTCCAGGAATGCACAAGTTACACGTTATCCTTCTGTCATCCAAGGGACGCATGTTCTTCTTTCTCAGATGTTTCTCTAGTGCTCATCTCATTCTATAGCAGTTGGCTTTTTTTTCTCTACCACAGGACAAGGTGGCATATGTCACATGCAAACAGCTAAAAGGACCAGCTGGGATGCCAAGATCTCCATGAAGTCTTCTTTGCAGTCAAATGTTCTATACCCCCACCATGAAGTCTTCTTTGGTCTCCAACTCTAGAAGTAACTATCTCTGCCATATTTTGTATTTTTTAGCATGTACCATATTTCATTCCTCCCTATCCCCATTTAGGCATAAAACTAGGGTGTATGGCTCCAGAGAGCAAGATTAATTTTTTATTGACCTAAGACCTTGGTACTACCTCAGAAGGAACTGGAAGAGTGCCTAATGTACACAAGGAATTAAAAATATTTATTTATCAAAAGTAAGTTACGGTAGATTTTGGTAGAAATAAATTGTCCATTTACAATAAGTGTCAGATTAAAAATATAGCACAATCTTACAATGTAATCATACACATTGAGTTCATTAATTGCCCCCTCTCTTTGCAGGCTGAAGTACCCTGACTGCAGAAATTACTTGTTTTTGTCCCAATTCCCCAAAAGGCCCACCACTACCCACCCACAGGCAACAGAAGAAGGGCTTTTCCCTCTCTAGGCATAGCTAAATAGGGCATCAAGATTTTTGTGTTTTTCTTTAACATCATCTGCAGTGGTCACATGCCTCAAAAACTAAGAATTGTGATAATTGCCATCCAAAAAGACTGGGTATTAACTTAGAAGAATACATTGATTCATAGGGAAGGGTGGATATAATTCATTATAGAAAAGATTGAAGTATTTGAAGAACCATACATTCTTTGAGAGGAAAATATTTCTTAAAAAGCCAATGGCTTATAATAAATACAAACATATAAAATATTTCATTATGAAACATCTGAACATCTGGTTTGAACCCAGGCCAGGTCATCAATCATTAGACACAGTTACATTTTAATTACCATTGTCTATACCTAGTAAAAGTCTATCTCTGGCAGAAACTTCATACAACTCTGTACTTGAAAAGCAACTTCTTATCATCTATCAATTCTCTTTTACCACTTCATTCCAAACTGCTCAAATCCAACTTTCCCTATGAATACTTCTTTTTATTAAGCAGGTTGGAGAAAGATTAGCCACCACCCTTAAACTGCTGTTGTGGAACTTTATTAAACACCCTTTCTCATGCACTCCTTATGAGTTAACTAACCCTTCCTCCCTTAGCTCTAGAACAGAACATGCTGGGGCCAGAGCTCCAAGGGTGAGATGGCTTCCTGCTCACAGCTCCTTGATCTTCTGCATGGAATGGATTTACTGTTGCATTGGGCACTCTTTGGTTGAAATAAAGCAGAAACTGGATCTGCCCGACCTAAGCCAAAAGGGAAATTAATGGAAAATAAGTGAATCACAGAGCAGCCCCAATAACACACTGGGATGCATAGGGTACAAGGCAGCAGGAACTGCTTGACAGCCTGGTTATGTTCCCATTATTTTTAAACGGTGCCTTGCTCTGCTCTTAATTCCAGTTCCAGGAAGAAGCTGTCTATTGGTCTTTTCTGGGATGAGCCCTCCTGTCTCCTTGTCATAGGAAGCACAGGGCATTTAACAGCTCCATCAGGCAGGGCTCTTCTGGTGGAGGGGGATTTACCTAAATAGAAATAAGCATGCTACAAGCAAAAAACAAGGAATTATTTGGTAGGCAAGCAAAAAAAAAAAAAAAATCAGTCAAT
The DNA here is from genome assembly GCF_028538775.1 of Myotis yumanensis. Classification (NCBI taxonomy): domain Eukaryota; kingdom Metazoa; phylum Chordata; class Mammalia; order Chiroptera; family Vespertilionidae; genus Myotis; species Myotis yumanensis. Next base: position 23,611,785 of record NW_027223759.1, on the reverse strand, counting down.
AATCACCATATCTTTGCTGGAGATATTGGCATAGGGACCTCTGGAAATCACTTACGGCACCTTTTGCAATAAGGTACAGCATGATAAAGGAGAAACAGCATGGCGATTAGAGTTATAGCCACCTGGCTTTGCTAGTCATTAGTTGGGTGACCAGTCCTTTCTAAGCCTCCATTTCCACCTCTGCAAAATAGATCTATCTCTTGAGGTTATCATGGAGATTGCATTAGATAATAATATGTGAAAAGTACCTTTTCTAGTACTTTTGACACCCAGGAGGCACTCTCAACACTACCAGTTTTATTTCCTTTGGTTTATGGTGAGCATTGTTCCACAGGCATTCTAAAAATGATGCTGAAGCTTTGTGCTTGCCCTCAGGCAAGCATTCTTTCTTTAGACAACTTCATCCCACCTACCTTATGATATTGAAAGACCCATTCTCCATCTAAAAGCATCAGTGCTTTTAGTAAATCATGCTTTGCCCTGCTCTTTTCTTAGATCTTCCATTACATATTGTATTTTCCATTTTGTTGTTCTTTCACCTTTGCTCTATATTTTCTTTATATTATTACTAGAGGCCCGGTGCACAAAAATTTGTGCACTGGCGGGGGGGGGGGGGTGTCCCTCAGCCCCACTTGTGCCCTCTCACAGTCTGGGACCCCTTGGGAATAATGACCTGCTGGCTTAGGCCCGCTCCCGGGTGGCAGAGGGCAGGCCCAATCCCTAGGTGCAGCCCCTGGTCAGGCTCAGAGCAGGGCCGATTGGGGGGTTGGGGCGCCGCCTCCATCACACTCAAGGCAGGGTCGATGGGGAGGTTGCCACGCCACCCCCTGTCATCCACAGAGCATGGGCCGATCAGGGGATTGGGGCGCTGCCCCCTGACACGCACAGAGCAGGGCCAATCAGGGGGGTTCGGGCTCCATACCCTGTCACACACAGAGCAGGGCTGATCAGGGGGTTGGGGAGCTCCCCACTGTCATGCATAGAGTAGGGCCGATAGGGGAGTTGGGGCACCGCCCCCTATCACACACAGATCAGGGCCCATCAGGGGTTTGGGGCGCCGCCCCCTGTCACCCACAGAGCAGGGCAGATCAGGGGGTTGGGGCACTCCCCCCCTGTCACACTCAGGGCAGGGCCTATGGGGAGGTTGTAGCTCCACCCTGTCACACACAGAGCAGGGCCCATGGGAGGGTTGGAGCACCACACCCTGTCACACACAGAGCAGGGCTGAACAAGGGGTTGGGGAGCTCTCCCCTATCAGGCACAGAGCAGGGCCAATCAGGGGGTTGGGGCGTCTTCCCCTGTCACGAACAGAGCAGGGTGGATAGGGAGGTTGTGGCCCCGCCCCCTGTCACACACAGAGCTGCAGAGCAATCAAGGGGTTTGGGCTCTGCCCCCTGTCACACTGCTCCAGGGGCCAGGAGACCTTGCGGCTCCGCTGATCCTGGTGCTGGGAGGCCTTGAGGCTCTGCTTGACACAGGGGCAGTGAGGCCTCGTGGCTCCACTGATCCCAGTGCTGGGAGGCATATTACGCTTTTACTATATAGGATAGAGGCCTGGTGCACAGGTGGGGGCCGGCTGATTTGCCCTAAAGGGTGTCCTGGATCAGGGTGGGGGTCCCGCTTGGGTGCCTGGCCAGCTTGGGTGAGGGGATGATGGCTATTTGCAGCTGGTCACACCCCCTTCAGGGTAGGGGTCCCCACTGGGGTGCCTGGCCAGCCTGGGTGAGGGGATGATGGCTGTTTGCAGCTGGTCACACCCCCTTCAGGGTGGGGGTCCCCACTGGGGTGCCTGGCCAGCCTGGGTGAGGGGATGATGGCTGTTTGCAGCTGGTCACACCCCCTTCAGGGTGGGGGTCCCCACTGGGGTGCCTGGCCACCAGCAGCCGCCACCATCCACGGATTGCCTGAGCCTCAGTCAGTGGTGGGTGCAGGAGGACCTGAGGCCCCTGGCGGGGCTGAGGAGACTCTGGCAGCAGATGCTCAGAGCAACCATCTCTGGCTGAAAAATGGAGAGGTTTTTCCATTTATATGTGTCAAGCAGAGCCTCAAGGCCTCCCAGCACCAGGATCAGCGGAGCCGCAAGGTCTCCTGGCCCCTGGAGCAGTGTGACAGGGGGCAGAGCCCAAACCCCTTGATTGCCCTGCGGCTCTGTGTGTGACAGGGGGCGGGGCCACAACCTCCCTATCCACCCTGCTCTGTTCGTGACAGAAGAAGGCGCCCAACCCCCTGATTTGCCCTGGCTGAGGGGCTGAGGGCCGTTTTCAAGCTGGTGGGCAACTGAAGTTCCCAACCTCTCCTTTTTTTCTTTTTTCTTTTATTCTGGGATTTATTTACCTTTTATGGCTGTCACTGGAACTGAGAGCCAGCTTTCTCTGTGAGGCTCGGCTCCAGCTCTGAGACCTCGGCTGCTGAAAGCAGGTATCTGGTTTGTTTGGGTTCTATAATCGAAACACTGTTTCAACTCCAGCTCTGAGGCCCAGCTGGCTGAAAGCAGGTTTCTGGTTTTTTTAACTTCTATAATTGCAACAATGTTTCTTAAAATGCAAGCTCAGAGCCCAGCAGCAGCAAGCTGGGAACGTTGGCTTTCTCTGTCACTGAAGCAAGCAAGCCTCCTGTTTGCTTCAAGCTGCCTGGCTGCGGCCGCCATCTTGGTTGGCAGTTAATTTGCATATCTCGCTGATTAGCCAATGGGAAGGGTAGCAAAGTTATGGCTAATTACCATGTTTCTCTTTTATTAGATAGGATTATTATTTAACTGAATTCCACTCTCACCACTCTCACACCTCCCACCTCTTCCACCTGCTCTTCTGTGCTCCCCATGTCAGCAATTATCATCATCCATCCATTTGATCCCTAGGTTTTTGTTCTTTTCTTAGTTATTCTTGACCAGGAGTGGGCAAACTTTTTGACTCGAGGGCCACAATGGATTCTTAAACTGGACCAGAGGGCCGGAACAAAAGCATGGATGGAGTGTTTGTGTGAACTAATATAAATTCAAAGTAAACATCATTACATAAAAGGGTACGGTCTTTTTTTTTTAGTTTTACTCATTTCAAATGGGCCGGATCTGGCCTGCGGGCCGTAGTTTGCCCACAGCTGTTCTTGACATATTTCTTTTAACATCTTGCCCCAGAATCTCTCACCTACCAGGTTCTGTGGGTTTAGTCTTCCAAATATTTTTAATTCATCAGTTTCTTTTTGCATCTACCACCAGTATCCAAACCACCATTGTTCCTTAAATGGGTGATTGTGGACACTTTTGAATTAATCTCCTTCTGTCTGCTGCAATTTGCCTTCAATATTTTCTCCACCAAACAGAAGAATTGCTTTTCTTAACTGCAAAACTGTTCAAAATGTGTCCTTGCTTGGAATACATCTGAGTTGGAAAAAATATCACTCCTGTGTTTCTTCTTCACTCACTCATATTGCTTTTGACACCAGATGTATAGGCTATTTGCCTCCACACCAAACAATTTTCTGTGATACCAGCTAGGTGTCCTATAACTCATTTAGTTACATGAAGGCATAGCAGTTGTGAGCATGTACAAATGAAGTAAATATAAATTAGGAAGAACATTTTTTTTTTACCTAAAATATTTTCTCTGTATTCATCAGATGCTTATATAAGACTATTTCTTTATGTTTTTATTTGGTTTTGTTGGCTTCAGATAATCCAATGGGATTGCTTTCACTTTAATATTTTTACTAGAGGCCCAGTGCATGAAAATTCATGCACTGGAGGGGGGGGGGGGAGCATCCCTCAGCCTGGCCTGGCCCCTCTCACAGTCCAGGAGCCCTCAGGGGTGAGAGGTGACCCGGTGATCAGGGGAAGGCGACACCCTCATCACACCTCTGCTGCTGCCACTGCTGGCAGTGCAAGCTTCAGCCGGCCCTGGTAACCTGAGCCTTGGGCAGCAGCCGCCACCATCCACAGATTGCCTGAGCCTCAGTCAGTGGTGGGCAGCAGCCGCCACCATCCACGGATTGCCTGAGCCTCAGTCAGTGGTGGGTGCAGGAGGACCTGAGGCCCCTGGCGGGTCTGAGGAGACTCTGGCAGCAGATGCTCAGAGCAACCATCTCTGGCTGAAAAATGGAGGATACTTTCAATTACATGAGTTACAACTTCCAATTTGTTGGACACCACAATCAGTCTTCAGCTTTGGGGGAGGGAGGAAGAGAGGGATGGGCAGTTGGTTGGAGGAGCCTGGGTGAGCTGTCAGTCAGTGGGGGGTGCAAGAAGACCCGAGGCCCCCAGTGGGGCTGAGGGGACTCTGGCGGCAGGCGTGCGGAGCAGCCGGCCCTGCTGCTGCTGTGGGAACCACCATCTTTGTGATGGTGTGGTGGTCAATTTGCATATAACCTCTTTATTATATAGGATTTGTTTCTTTATATATTCAGTATAGAACAACCACCCAAATGTAACATGTTTTTTAATTTAAAATTTGATAATGTTATTTAATTTTTAATGCATGTAATTATTTTATTAATTTTCTTAAAAGCTAATATTTATTGAGGAGTTGCTCTATACTAGTCACCATGTCAAGTCCTTCATGGGCATTTATTCCACACAATCATCCAACAAGTAAGCAATTATTATTATCTACTTCATTTCACAGATGAATAAAATGAGACTTAGGGGAGTTCAACAGTTGTTAAAGGTTACATTGCTGTTTTCCATAACTGGCCTTTAAACTCAGTCATCTTCAAATTTAGCCCAAGTTCTAAACCACTCTGCTGTATTTAATGTGAAACTTAATATATTCAGCTAATTATGAAGTTGTTCTCTTAATTCCTTTCTGTTAAGATAACCCTGGGTATTGTTAGGGCCAATAAGTAGGGGAGATTACATAAAGTGGTTCCAAATCTAAAATACAAGGGTCATGATAATAGTGGCTATTTTTACAGAGGTCTTCAAATGTCCTGTGTACTATTTTGAGAGTTTTATCTCATTTAATCCTCATAAAAGTAAACTGCTATGTCTCATTACCCATGTTAAGGGAGAGAGGGGCTTTATCAAAGTTAGTTTAAGTCTTCAGAAGTCTAGTGCTCTTTAAAGGCATGGACTATAATTAGAATTCATGTCTTTTGACTTTCAGCGTCAAGGTCAAACTCCCCACTGTCCTGTAACATGACCCCTCCATTATGCCCATCCCTGACCTCCACCCCACGGCCCTCACTCCCCCCATTGCTGCTGGCACTGGCCTGCCCCTGACTTCTTCCAAGTCCCCAGGATCAGGCTTGAGGGCCAGTTAGTATTCTTGGGAACACTGCTAAGAACATTAGCATATAGACATACAGGGGCCAGATACTCTTTACCAGTAAAACACTCCACAGGATTCCCTTCCCAGATTTGCTTAAGTTGCATGTCTGCCCATTGTATAGGAACAATCATAATTCTCTAAAAATACTCCATATTTTTGGTCATTCACCCCGAGAAGTGATTCTTGTTTTAAAAGTCCTATTCTCATTACTTGGTAACATTTCCACTTAGTTATTGGAAAAATCCAAAATTTTGGAAGCTCAAGTAATTAAAAGATGTCATTGTTATGATTTTAAAATGTAATTGTGGACTATCTTTTGTTTATTATGTTGTGATATCATGCCTCATTATCTTTTAATCTTAAAATAAAAATATATGTAATATATAAGTAATATATATTATTCTTTTGGAGGCACTATTATATATATCTGCGTGTATGTATTTGCATATGCACAAACATATATTTTTCCCCCCAAAGAGCTTCCCTTTATGGGTTATTTGGTTTTATCCAAATTTTTTTAACAGGTAACATTTAGAAAATTTTGTTTGTTTGTTTGGCTAAAAAGGAACTTTGTTACCTCCCAAAGCCTTGTCTCCTAATACCATCACATCAGGAACGAGGACTTAAACAGATCAATTGTAGAACACAAACATTCAGTCCATATTAGCAGATCTTTATTTGCTAATAAAAAAAAAACTTTTGTCAAAAACGTATTTTTTTCCACCTAACTTGGGAATGCCCAAGTCAAGGAAGTGGAGGAGGATTGGGAAAATCTGGGTGGATCCCAGTTGTCCCTCCTTCCCTCCAGTCCTTGGATCCTTTGCACAAAGCCTTGCAACCTCCTGGATAACAGCCCTTGTTCCGTTCAGTGGGACTGTTCCAAAAAGTTGTCCAAAAGTCGCAGTTTTGTAATATAAGCCACATCTTTGGGCTTGACCAGTTGTCCAAGTCATTAAGGGTTTTGACCAGTTGTCCAGGATATTGGGGTTGTCCAGTTGTCCAACCTGCACACCAACCAGATTTCCCAACCCTGTTAGCAGGAGCATGGTCCAGATCCAGCCCAGCCTAGCCCTGGAGGCAGGTGCAGGGAGCTCTGCGAGGGTCCCCTTCCTGCCTGTGGTGCCCTTGCCCCCCAGTGGAAGGGGGGGGGACACTTGGGCCTGGGCTCCTTGGCGCCTGCATTAGGTGTCCCCCGCAGTGAGAACTGCAAGGTGCAGGGTGGCTGGGGTGGCTTGGGGACCGTCTCCAGGTGCTTGTTCTATGCCTGCAAGACCTTCTTGGGGTAGTTGTTCTGATTGCTGCGCATGGCCAGACTGCAGCTGGGGCAAAACTCACTCTGGGAAGAGGGCGAAGAGTGGGCGTTATGGGAGGCAGGGAGAGCTGCAAGGCCTGGAGGTAGTTGCCCGCCTAGCACTGAGGGCCCCAAGAGGAGGGGCAGGGCTCCTGAACCTGCTGCCATTGCTGCCTCTCAGGTTGTCATGGCGACTGCCTTAAAAGTTTTCTTATGGCTCCTTGTCTGTCATTCAGTTTTCTTCTGTCTTTGTTGTATATGATACCAGGTCACTAACACCAGTGGTGGCCAGTAAGTTCATGGGGGTGGTCAGAGCTGGGGGAGATGGGAAAAAAGGCATTGCTATTACTTAAACCAGAAAATGTATGTTCCCCTGGAATTTGATGCGAGGTGGAACTCATTTCAGGACTTTTAATTTCCAGATCTCTCTTTGGGTTGTAAAAAACATATGAAATGTCCAGTGTTTCTTACTTCATCTAAGAGGCTTAGTCCCCTATTACAGGAAATTCTCTACTTACACTTTCTATGGCCAATATTATAATAATCACACTATACTTTATTTACCAGTCAACTTATGTGGATGACTATATAACATTAATTCTTATTCAACTTTTACTGTTTCTTTCTGCAGCTTTGAAATGACTTTAAAAGGGCCCTAGATTCTAGTATTTATTCTATTATTTGGGTTTAAGTAACAGAGCAAGTTTGTTTTTTTCTCTAAAAATGCCACCATTTTGTTTCCATCCAGACAGCTGAGAAACAGCATTTCCCAGTGGGACCTCAACAGGAGTCTACTGAAACTTGTGTTACTAAGAAAAATTTTCTAAAGTGTCCCCATTCATTCCAAGCTTTACAGATAGGTCTCATGGCTCTGTACCCTATGGGCCACCTCCCCTGGCTGAAGACTGTGTGTGTTAGAGATCCTAGCTGGTGTCATGCTTGTGCCAGATACCCGAGTCCCTCCAGTGTTTCTGACAGCCTGTGTCCTCCTTTCCTCCACTTACTGTGTGAAACTGCACACATCTGCCCATCCTTCTCATTAGCACCTGGACAAGTGGCACAGAAATATCTCGAGTCATATAGCCATAGTGAGACAAGCTAACTGTCAGGAACATTGGGGTTCTATTGGGTTGGTTTATGACCTTATATAGATCACTTAACCTTCCTTATAGAAACCTGGAGGAAGAGCAAATGGGAGAACAGCACCCATGAAGGGAAGATCCTTCTCTCTCTAGGGATGGGAATGAAGACATTGATGATAGTAGACACCATGTGTTGAATGTTTGCTATCCACACCTTATGCTAAGAACTTCCATTCATTATCTCACTTAATCCTCTCAACAATTCTGTTAGCTAGATACTATTATTACTATTATCCCCTGGCAGTCTACTAAGTGATTTATGTATATCAAGTCAATTAATGTTCACAAACACAATATGAAGTATGTATTAAAATTATTCATATTTTTACTTATAGGAAAATTGCAGTGTCCACTCCAGAGTCCATGCCATTGACTATAATACTGGAGGTCTGGAACATGACTTGCTTAAATCAAGCAGTTCAAAAAGACTGTGACTCCCATCTTGCTGGCATCCTTTCTGACTGGAAGCTCTTGCTTCCTTGCTTTGATGAAGTGAGCTGTCGTGCTGTGAGCACCTACGGAGAGACCACATGGCAGGGAATAAAAAGCAGCCTCTGGCCAACTAACCACCAGTGAGAAACTGAGTTGCTCTGTGCAACCACCCAGAAGTGAGTTGAATCCTGCCAACAACTGCATGAGTGAGCTCAGATGTGGGTTCTTCCCCAGCTGAGTCTTGAGTTATGGACTGAATGTTTGTGTTCCACAGCTGATCTGTTTAAGTCCTCATTCCTGATGTGATGGTATTAGGAGACAAGGCTTTGGGAGGTAACAAAGTCTGAGGGTAGAACCCAGGTAGCTATCTCACTTTCTCTGCCATGTGAGGATACAAGGACAGGTCAGTTGTCTGCAACCTCAAAGAGGGCTTTCATCAGAACCCAACCATGCTGACGCATGATCTTGGACTTCCAGCCTCCAGAATTGTGAGAAATAAATTTTTGTTGTTTACAAGCTTCTCAGTTTTTGGTAGTTTTTGTAAGAGCCTGAAATGAGACAAGATGGTTGCAGCCCACATCAACACCTTGATTATAGTCTTATGAAAGACTCTGACCCCAGGGCCATGGTTAAACTGTGTTCATATTCCTGACTCACAGAAATGAAGAGATAATATTGTTGTTTTAAGCAACTAAGATTTAGAATAATTTGTTATAGAGCAAAGATAACTCATGCATGCCACCTTGGTTTACCCCCCAAAATAACTTATATTAAACTAAAAATTTTATTAAGCAGCCAAAGGTTATTGATAATCATTGATTTTTTATGTTAAAATCAAAATTGTGTATTTAATATTTACCATTAACTGTGTACTTACTATGTACCAAGCACTGTACTAAGTCCTTTATATATTCAACTAGAGGCCCAGTGAACAAAATGTGTGCCCGGGGGGGGGGGGGGGGGGTGTCCCTCAGCCCAGCCTGCACCCTCTCCAATCTGGGACACCTCTCACAATCCAGTACTGCTGGCTCTCAACTGCTCGCCTGCCTGCCTGCCTGATTGCCCCTAAACGCTTCTGCCTGCCAGGCTGATCACCCCCTAACCACTCCCCTGCCAGCCTGATCAATGCCTAACTGCTCCCCTGAGGGCCCTATTGCCCCTAACTGCCCTCCCCTCCTGGCCTGGTCACCCCTAACTGCCCTCCCCTGCTGGACTGGTCACGCCTGACTGTCCTCCCCTGCAGGCCTGATACCTCTCAACTGCCTCTCCTCCTGGCCATCTTGTGTTGGCCATTTTGTGTCCACATGGGGGAGGCCATCTTGTGTGTTGGAGTGATGGTAAATTTGCATACTACCTCTTTATTAAATAGGATATGGAATACTAACAATCCTCATAACATTGTGAGGCCCATTTAATTTAATGTAATTTATTTATTTTACTTTATTTTATTTTAATTTATATACTAGAGGCCTGATGCACAAAATTTGTGCAAGAGTAGGCCTTCGCAGCCATTGAGGCTGCTTTGATCCCTGCCTGGCAGCACGGTGGCTACCTAGATCCCCTGGCTGCAGCCCTGGCTTCATCTGGAAGGTCGTCTGAAAGGACGTCTGGAAGGGCATTTAGTCGATTTGCATATTATGCTTTTATTATTATTAATTTTTATTGATTTCAGAGAAGAAGAGAGAGGGAGAGAGAGATAGAAAAATCAATGATGAGAGAGAATCATTGATCAGCTGCCTCTTGCATGCCTTCTACTGGGGATCGTGCCTACAACCTGGACATGTGCCCTTGACTGGAATCGAACCTGGGACCCTTCAGTCCTCAGGCTAATGCTCTATCCACTTAGCCAAATCAGCCATGGTATGAGCCCCTTTTTATTTACTCACAATCCTATTCATTAAATTATACTTAGTAGTGGTATTTTGATGTTTATTTTTCATTGTCTCCCTAATAATTGTTTAAGCTCTCCCTAAAGAGATCTTGCCTGAATTCTTGGTCTCCCTGTGTTATTCAAGCTTGCTTGAATGTATTCCTGGTTCACTCATATTATACTCTGAGATTTTTCTCAGGACCAATATTACATTAGTAAAATGATCAGTATTTTTATGAATGAACATTGTGCTTTAGAAGCGTGATCTAAAGTTGACTTTTTATATCTGCTGCACAGATGCATACTGCTTCAAATCACTTCTTATTGGGGGACTAGTTTATTTTGTTTTTTAAGATCTTTATTATTTTCTAATTTGTATTTGGAAATAATTTTAGACTTACAAAAGAATTGCAAAAAGAGTTTAGAGAGTTCCTCTATGTATCCCCCTACTGTAAGTTAATATCTTATATAATCATAGAACTATTATTGAAAACAGGAAAATAATATTAATTCAATGTTATTAATTGACCCATAGAACTTCTTAGAATTTCCCCAGTTTTCCCACTAATGGGAGGACTAGTTCCTTTTATTGTTACAACCCTGCAATGTTTTGATAATTTTCATTCTGAATTCTCTGATCTTTGTGTATAATGGAACAACAGGGGTAAGTATGTACAAACTTCTTCTTGATTAGTATGCAGACTAAAATTGGATTCTTCTCCCTACATCCCAATAATGAACATGTCATATTTACTATGTAACAACTCAACACACACACACACACACACACACACACACACACACACACACACACCAATTACAATAGATCAGGAGTTTCCTGTTTAAATGCTTGATGTTCACTATAAACCCAAAGTGAAACCCTTAAACTGAACATGTTACTTCAATTAGTTGCTTCTTCAAGTTTGTCATATCTGCAGAGAGACACCTGTTTCAAAGGAGGTATGTCACCGTCAAGACTCACATATGCTCAGCTCCTTGGATTCTTCAAGGCTGTCCATACTGTGCACTCAGGATTTCACACCAAGAGCAGAGTTGAATAAACCACATGGCAGATTCATTATTTGGGGAAAATCAGTGTATATTCAACACATGTGCATTTCATTTGCCCAATGCATTTTAGAGATAAACTTTCAGTCCCTTTATATTTTATAATAAAAAAAGGATTTAAATTTTGATGTTTAGTTTTTCTTCTTTAGGTAAACATTTCTACCATAATTGCCAAGCTCCTTAGATTTCATTCCATTTATTTTTTTTCTGTCTGTCTTTTATTGAAGTTCTGTTTAAGTTCAGGCACCAGGCCACTGAAAAGCATGGAACATTTAAGCATTAACAATTTCTTCAAGAGTCTCAGGCCAGATAACTGTTGGTGTCTTTTAACTTTTCAACCCCTCTTTTCCCCTTTAACCCTTGCAATGAAAAGGGAATTATTTTTGAAAGGATTGAGTAGTTGTTGGAGAGAGAAGATGGAAAATCCTGGGGTTTTCCACAAGGCTGTTCTCAAAACCCTACACGGAGGCAGGAACATTAAAACAAATAATGCTTTGACATTATTATTTAAAAATAGACCTTCACATTTTTCTACTCTGGGGCTGTGTTGTAATTCCAACCAGATCATTGTGAAAAATGAATGGCTTTGATATTTTAGTGATCAATATGGATTACTAAAATACAAATAGCAGGGCTCCTGCTGGCCAAGCAAATTGTGATGAATAGTTTCTGTAAATATGTGGACCACCTTAGTCATTGTAAGGTTTGGAAGTTATAAGGAAGCTGACAGAAAGAAAGGATGAAGAATGACTCTTAAGTCTTGGTGTGGTGATGGGTGGAGACATTCAGAGAGACAGGAAATCCAAATGTCAGTTTTCAGTGAAAAATAGTGGATTTCTCTTTGGATATGTTGAGTAGGAGGTGCCTAACAGACCTCCAGTTAGAAATGTCTAGCAGGCAATTGAATACATTTGTCTGAAGTCCAGGCAAGTGGTCAGGACTTGAAGTTTGTGGGGAATGGAGGGGTTTCAAGTAATGAGAGAAGGTGAACATTTATGGATTGATATCTTACTATTTTTAGAAAATGTGACTTAAAGCTACAAAAGCCATGTGAAAGAAAAATGCCTTGGGCATCAATATCTGTTCAAGAGTTTCATGTCCAAAAGCTTAACTGTATGTGATTTAATCCTTTAAAAATATTTATTTAGTTCTTATACAAAGGCTCATTTTACTACTGTGAGATTATTTGGGCACTGGGGAGCATCTTGCTCTGGTTCCAGGTGTAGTTGATTAACCTTGAACATCCAATGCATGTTCATCCCAGGTGTCACCCTTCTATACATCTACTGAAACTACTATAAATTAAAATCTGGCATTTTTATACTTACTTTATAAGTTTTTGTGAAAAACCACACACACAGCAGGCATATAATACATTGCTTTGGGATGTTTGCTCAGCTCACAACACCATCTTTTTAAACATTAAAAAAAATAATTTCTAAAGATGGCTGTCACAGTTATCTATTGCCATAATAATGCCATATAATAAAAAACAGCCATAAAACATCAATGGTTTATAACAATAAATTTGTGTTCATATGCCTGGGGAAAGCTATAGATTGGGTAGGTGGCTGTGCTGATCTAACTGAGCTTTCTCAGATGTTTCAGTGTCAGCTGGCTGTCAACTCAGAAAACTGGGATTACTCTGATCCATATACAGGTGTTGGCAAAAGTAGGTTTACATTTGTAATACAAATAAATACTACAACAATTAATAAATAAAATACAAGAATAAGCTCTGTGTTTCATGTATTCACAACTATAAACCTATTTTTGTGCCACCATCTCTCATCCTTCCACAAGTTAGCCCTGGTGTGTTGTCATGGTAATGTCAGAAGTACAAGAGAATAAGCCTGAAGGCAAGCACATTTCAAGCCTTTATTTGCATCTTGCTAATATCCCATTGGCCAAAGCAGGGCAGTAGTTGACATTGATGATAAACGTGGAGCACAACCCATAATTTTATCCACAGCAAGAAGTCACTGCAAAGTTGCATGGCATAGGGTATGGGTTGGGGCCAAGGAAAAGAAACTGGGCTAATATTGCCATTTATCACAACAGCATGGCTCCTGTCCACAAGAGTGGGTCCCTGGAAACTATGTGTCTCCTTTAGCCTACTCAAGGTTAATTGGTTCAAGGGCAGTCGCCATCTAAAGCTAAAAATCTAAGACTGTAGAGATGAAGAAAAGTCTCTTTGAAATCAAAATTTGTATATAGTTCACTTATAAGCTCAAGGTTTTACTATAATTTAAGAATTATTTCCACTGCATTGTCCTTAAAAATACCAAAGAGAATGTGTTTGATAATTAAATATATTTATCTCCTTATATGCTCAATATTGTTTATCATCTTTATTATACACTAGAAGATTAAAAATATACCAATAAAAAGAAATAATTTTCAATTCTCAAATTGGCAAAAATTAAAATTTTGAAAATATTGGCAAGGAGATTGGGGATTAGGGAATCTCAGGCTCTGTATTTTATAGTGTAAATTTCATAGCACTTCTGGGAAAAACTTGGTAAAATTTTCAAAAGTTTTTAAAAGGTCCAAACTCTTTTACCAGTAATTTCATTTGCAGGTTTGTAGCCTAGAAAGATTTTGATATCAAAATTTATTTCTCTGAAAGAAAATAAAATAACTGAAAGGGCCAACAAGAGGAAATGTGTTAAGGAAATTACAACACATTTTTTTTTTTCGCTTAAAGTATTACAAAGGGTATTACATAAGTGTCCTTTTTTTCCCCCCCGCCCTTGACAAACCCCTACCCTCCCTTACCCCCCAGTGTCTTATGTCCATTAGTTATGCTTATATGCATGCATACAAGTCCTTCGGTTGATCTCTTACTCCCCTCCCTCCTGCCCCCCAACTCTCTCTGGCCTTCCCACTGCAGTTTGACAATCAGTTTGAGGCAGCTCTGCCTCTGTATCTATTATTGTTCAAAAGTTTGTAATGGTCTTTATTATCCATGAATGAGTGAGATCATGTGGTATTTTTCCTTCATTGACTGGCTTGTTTCACTTAGCATAATGCTCTCCAGTTCCATCCATGATGTTGCAAATGGTAGGAGTTCCTTCTTTTTAACAGCAGCATAGTATTCCATCGTGTAGATGTACCACTGTTTTCTAATCCATTCATCTACTGATGGGCACTTAGGCTGTTTCCAGATCTTAGCTATGGTGAATTGTGCTGCTATGAACATCTGGTTACATATATCCTTTCTGATAGGTGTTTCTGGTTTCTTGGGATATATTCCTAGTAGTGGGATCACAGGGTCAAATGGGAGTTCCATTTCCAATTTTTTGAGGAACCTCCATACTGCCTTCCATAGTGGCTGCACCAGTCTGCATTCCCACCAGCAGTGCACAAGTGTTCCTTTTTCTCCACATCCTCTCCAGCACTTGTCGTTTGTTGATTTGTTGATGATGGCCATTCTGACAGGTGTGAGATGGTACCTCATTGTTGTTTTGATTTGCATCTCTCGGATGATTAGTGACTTTGAGCATGTTTTCATATGTCTCTTGGCTTTCTGAATGTCCTCTTTTGAAAGGTGTCTATTTAGATCCTTTGCCCATTTTTTGATTGGATTGTTTATCTTCTTTTTGTTAAGTTGTATGAGTTCCCTATAAATTTTGGAGATTAAGCCCTTATCAGATATGACGTTGGCAAATATGTTTTCCCAAGAGGTGGGTTTTCTTGTTGTTTTGTTGATGGTTTCTTTTGCTGTGCAGAAGCTTTTTATTTTGATGTAGTCCCATTTGTTCAGTTTCTCTTTAGTTTCAACTGCCCTAGGAGCTGTATCAGTGAAGAAATTGTTTTGGCATAAGTCTGAGATTTTGTTGCCTTTGTATTCTTCTAGAATTTTTATGGTTTCCTGTCGTACATTTAAGTCCTTTATCCATTTTGAGTTTATTCTTGTGTATGGTGTAAGTTGGTGGTCTAGTTTCATTTTCTTGCATATATCTGTCCAATTTTCCCAACACCATTTATTGAAGAGACTATCTTGGCTCCATTGTATGTTCATGCCTCCTTTGTCAAAAATTAATTGAGCATATTGGTTCGGGCTAATTTCTGGACTCTCTATTCTATTCCACTGGTCTATATGTCTGTTCTTGTGCCAGTACCAGGCAGTTTTGAGAACAGTGGCTTTGTAATACAGTTTGATATCTGGCATTGAGATCCCACCTATTTTGTTCTTTCTCAGGATCGCTGCAGCTATTCGGGGTCTTTTTTTATTCCAGATGAATTTTTGGAGAGTTCGTTCTAGATCTTTGAAGAAGGCCATTGGTATTTTAATGGGAAGTGCGTTGAATTTATAGATTGCTTTGGGTAGTATGGACATTTTAATGATGTTGATTCTACCAATCCAAGAACATGGTATGTTCTTCCATCTGTTTATGTCTTCCTCTATCTCTTTTTTCAACGTCCTGTAGTTTTCTGAGTAGAGGTCTTTAACCTCTTTAGTTAAGTTTATTCCTAGGTATCTTAATTTTTTTGGTGCGATGGTAAATGGGATTGTTTTTCTAATCTCTCTTTCTGAAAGTTCACTATTGGTGTATAGAAATGCCTCAGATTTCTTGGGGTTAATTTTGTATCCTGCTACATTGCCAAATTCATGTATTAAGTCTAGTAGCTTTTTGATGGAGTCTCTAGGGTTTTGTATGTATAATATCATGTCATCTGCAAATAAGGACAGTTTTACTTCCTCTTTTCCAATTTGGATGCCTTTTATTTCTTCTTCTTGCCTAATTGCAATGGCTAATACTTCCAGTACTATGTTGAACAGGAGTGGTGAGAGTGGGCATCCCTGTCTTGTTCCTGTTCTTAGGGGAAATGGTGTTAGTTTTTGACCATTGAGTATGATGTTGGCTGTGGGCCTGTCATATATGGCTTTTATTATGTTGAGGTATGATCCTTCTATTCCCACCTTTCTGAGAGTTTTTATCAAAAATGGGTGTTGGATTTTGTCGAATGCTTTTTCTGCATCAATTGATATGACCATGTGGTTTTTTTCTTTCAATTTGTTTATGTGATGTATCACATTTATTGATTTACGGATGTTGTACCATCCTTGCATCTCTGGGATAAATCCTACTTGGTCATGGTGTATGATCCTTCTGATGTACTGCTGGATCCGATTTGCTAAGATTTTGTTGAGGATTTTGGCATCTATGTTCATGAGGGATATTGGCCTGTAATTCTCTTTCATTGTGATGTCTTTACCTGGTTTTGGTATTAGGGTGATGCTGGCTTCATAGAATGAGCTTGGAAGTGTTCCTTCCTCTTGAATTTTTTGTAGTAGTCTGAGGAGGGTAGGTTTTAGTTCTTCCTTGAATGTTTGGTAGAACTCCCCTGTGAAGCCATCTGGCCCTGGGCTTTTGTTTGCTGGAAGCTTTCTGATGACTGCTTCAATTTCTTCCATAGTGATTGGCCTATTGAGGTTTTTAGATTCTTCCTGATTGAGTTTTGGAATGTTGTATTTTTCTAGGAATTTGTCCATTTCCTCCAGGTTGTCAAGTTTGTTGGAGTAGAGTTGCCCGTAGTATTGTTTAACAATCATTTGTATTTCTGTGGGGTCTGTTGTTATTTCGCCTCTATCATTTCTGATTTGGTTTATTTGGGACCTTTCTCTTTGCTTCTTGGTGAGCCTGGCGAGGGGTTTGTCAATCTTGTTTATCCTTTCAAAGAACCAGCTCTTGGTTTCATTGATTTTCTGTATTGTTTTTTTGGTCTCTATGTCATTGATTTCTGCTCTAATCTTTATTATCTCCTTCCTTCTGCTCACTCTGGGGTTTTCTTGTTGCTCTCTTTCTAATTCTTTGAGTTGTAGAGTTAGATGATTAACTACCATTTTTTCTTGTTTTTTGAGATAGGCCTGTAGAGCTATAAACTTCCCTCTCAGGACTGCTTTCATTGTGTCCCAGAGGTTTTGGATTGTTGTGTTTTCATTGTCATTAGTGTCCAGGATGTTTTTAATTTCTTCTTTGATGTCATCGGTAACCCAATCAATATTTAATAACATGCTATTCAGCTTCCAAGTGTTTGAGTATTTTGGGTTGTTTTTATTGTAGTTTATTTCTAACATTATGCCATCGTGGTCTGAGAAGATGCTTTTTATGATCTCAATCTTCTTGAATTTGTGGAGACTTTGCTTGTGACCCAATATGTGGTCTATTTTTGAATATGTCCCATGAAATTACAACACATTTTTAATGAAACAATATAAAACATAGGATCATCAAATATGTCAGTATATTATGTATTGTTAAAATACAATGTTCCCAATATATTTTTAGGTGGAAACAAAATGCACATTTTGTAAAAAGGAAAATAGTACAACAGTCAGAGGACATACACTAAAATTCAAGCAGTGATTGATTTTTTGCAATGATTAACAAACAGTAAATCATGTTAGTGTAAATACTGTTAAAAGATAGTAACATTCATAATTCACTGAAGTCAAACTTTGTCCATCTGAAGGAGACATGCTGGCAAACTAAATCCACACTTATTAGTCTCCTTTCATTTAGTGCAATAAATTAGATGAAACTAATCTTTTGATCCAGAGTTTAGAGCTTAAAAGGAAACTTTTTAGTATGATAGGATTATCTCCCTAGAATACAGGCAGAGAAAGTTTCTTCATCTGTATGGGATACAATTCTAGATTTGATGGTGTGGTATTTTGGCATTTTAGAATCAGAAGAACTAGTGTTAAATCCTGGCTTGGTCATAAGCAAGTCCCATAATCTCTCTAAGCCTCAATTCCTCATCTAAAAAACAAGGAAAACACTAGCCCTGTCTATAGGAGTGTTGTAAGAATTCAATATTCAATGAGATTGTGTGTATTTGTGTGTGTGTGTATTTGTGTGTGTGTATTTGTGTGTGTGTATTTGTGTATGTGTGTGTGTGTGTGTGTGTATAAGCATTCAAAAATGTTAGCCAAGGAAGAGACTTTAAAGCCATTTAAAACCATCTCCCAATCAGGAAAACACTATTAATCTAATTAAGGCATATTATACTCAGAAGGGGGTCTGAGTTTTGGCACCTATACAAAAGTTATAAGCAGACTAGATTCTGAAGGAATCTGACCTATTATTAAAAACCCTATACCATTCAACAATTAAAGCATTGTATAAAGATAAATCAAGGAGTCATGTTTCTTCTCAAAGAAGCACACAATGTAAAAAGAATAATAAAACCTAGTGACTTAAATCCCCATAAAATTAATGCATTGTATATGAAGAATTAGCATAAAGCATACTGACGTTTATAGGATTGTTTCCAAAATACACTGAAGGAATTCCTTGTTAGAGAAAACAGTGGTTTTGGAATCATTTCCTCATGTGAGCCATAAAAAGTCTTACACTTAGATACTTTTATTTAGTTGCTTTAAACCACAATTAAGTTCATGTACATTGGAGCTTAGTCCTCAAATATTTTTAATCTCTCTATCCCCACAGTAAAGCCAACTACTGAGTTCTAAAGCTTCTAAGGACACGTCAATGAAATGACTGGTTTGCCACCACTGAAAATTGGTAGAGAAGGTACAGATTAGGAAGAATAGCTATCTTTTCAAAATAAATTTCTAAGGTTGAAATATGCACACGAACTTTTGTAAAGGTTTAACAAATTTGCACATGTTTTTTAATTAGGTCAACAGGATTGCTCTTGGGCTTGTGTCCATTTCATTGGAACTTTATTAGTTGGGTCGATTTGTCCCCCCTAAAACAAATGTTCTTTTACATTTTCAAAACAAATGCCATATATAATTGTCTTTTACATCTGAGGTAGAGGAACTAACCACTTTTTATTTTGAATTTTCCTATAGGAATAATTATTTATTTTAAATGGTGAAAAAACACATAAAATTGACCATCCTAATTATTGCAACGATGTGCAACCATCGCTGGAACTGCAATCCAGTCCCAGAATTTTTGTATTATCCCCAAAAGGAAATCCCATTGAGAAGTTATCGCCCATTGCCCAGACCTCTACCCCTTGGCAGCTACTAATCTGCTTCCTTTCTCTATGGATTTTCCTATTTTGGCTAGAAACTACTATATTTAATCAAACTGTACAGCATAGTCTTTGATCTCCAGTTCCATTCTTCACTCTTCTCCATTCTGCTCTGGACCTTGGGAAATTAATGTCCATGGACTGCACTAATGGGGCTCCCTTCCCTCTGACTCCTAGATGGCTTTGTTGATCAGAAAGCACAGCAGGAACATCAGTGAGTAGGAGAGAAAATAAAGATTTTTCTCGCTTTCTTTCCTTCTTGGTCATGGGTCAACCTGTGTTTGTCTATATACATATGCGCAATCAATATAGTATAAATTTGAATAAGTATAACATGTACATAATTGAAAAAAAGGAAAAATAAATACATAATTTTAAACTGTAAAATTATGAAAAAGTATATTCTATGACAATTATCTCAAAAGAAAAATAGTATCTTGAACAGAAATACTCAGAAAAAAATGTTTTTATGAAAAAAATGCAAAGTTATAGATACTTTTTGAACTGATTTGTGTTTTTCTCATATCATGAAATGCTTTAAATTGCTAGACACTTTATGAATGCTGGTTATTCAGGACTCTCCCTTCAGTCTGAAGATGTTGTCCCTGCGATGAGATCAAGGCTTACGTTGTATTTGTAGTTATGGGAATCCCAGGCAGCATTTCACAGTGGATAGTATGTAATCCTTTATGTTTTGACTGAAGTTTAACTTGGGTCAATTCAAACTGTTTGCTGAATGTGCTTTTTCTATTGAGAGAGGCTAGCAAACCCACCAGTTTTCAGAGAATTTCATCAACTTAGATATTAAAAGAGCTCAGCAACTTTCATTTTGAGTATATTATTAGTTTGGAAATGTCTTTGTGTTCCTTTTTATTTTTATTTTATTTTGTTCTTTTGAATTCTAAAAGAAAAATAAGAATGCCAAATACTTTACGTATTAGCCAATGAATAGAAAAATCTTGTAAGAGAATTTTGTGTAAGGCATAGCACCCTATAATCACCCCATAAAAATAAGAAATATTTACAAATGCCAGGTTTTCAGTGGTGCAATAAATATGGCAGTGGCTTAAATAAGTTATTCAGCACAACTTCTACATGCAAGGATCTTAACAAGCTTTGTTATTCAACTCTGAATATGAATATGAGCTTTACAAAATTCTTAAATGAGAGAACCAACAAAACTGCAGTGGCTTTCAACTGAGGTTGGTTGTAAATCATCTTGGCTTTGGTTTAGACTCAAGAATCAGAGCAAAGCTTTATTGCTTCTCAAAGACTTTTCAATAAGTTTATTTATAAGGCATGTTTCATAAACTTCAATATCACAAAATTGTGTAAATGACAGCTGTTTATTCTCTCCAGACTGAGAGGGAAAAGGTGAAGTAAAAAGAGTAACTCAGTTCTCCCAATATAAAAAGAAATCTACAGCAAGATTTGTCCAAAAAGGAATATCAGTGGATTGTGATCCTAACAAGTTTCCAAATATAACCTTTACCCTATAAAAACTAACATATTGAAAAGATTAAATGAAAAGCAAGTTAATGATGATGTCATTAAGCAGTTCTTACTGAAGAACTATCTCAGTAGGTAAAATGAGGCTACATTAATGACTCAGTGCAGAAATAAAACCAGTTCTTAGGACATAAACTTGTTTTAACACCTTCAGAATTTAGGCCTAGTCTTTTATAATTTGTTTTACACCCTTAGAAGGTAAGGGTTTACAGCTCTGAGGTCATACTTTACCCAGAAGTAAGTTTCCTTACGGATATCTAACTTGTGGATTATTGAAAGGTTTGTTTGTCTTAATATTTTAGGACATTTGAAGTGTTCATGTCACTTTGTTTCTCTATTCATGTCAAAAACCCTCAAAGATGAAAAAAAATATGAGGAGAATTAAAGACAAGCTGTGTTCTTATTTCAAAGACTAACAAAATTATATTAAGGCAAATGCTTCCTTTTAGTAGTGAATTCAAGAAATTATACAGGGTTTGGCAAAGGTAGGTTTATAGTTGTTAGTATGCAAGACAGAGAGTTTATTTTTGTATGATTATTTATTAAGTATTGTATGATTTTCTATATGAACCACTGTAAACCTCCTTTTGCCCACCCTGTAAGCATATAGCAGAATAATCCTTCATTAAACCATCAGTAGAATTAGTGAAGGGAGAAGTTAAGGCTAGAGACTGAGCAACTGTGTACTCTAGTCCCTAGATACCTGAAGAACAAAGAATTGGAATCTAGCATAAACATGCAAGCAGCACATTGTTTGAACTGTTGGATTTTGTTGGTCAATGTGTATTATGATAAACTGCAATGAATCTCCCAACAAACATCGGCCCCATTTGCCAGCAGTGTTCTACAAATACAATCTCAAAAAGCACAATGTGCCGAAACCGGTTTGGCTCGGTGGATAGAGCGTCGGCCTGCGGACTGAGGGGTCCCGGGTTCGATTCCGGTCAAGGGCATGTACCTGGGTTGCGGGCACATCCCCAGTAGGAGATGTGCAGGGGGGGGCTGATTAATGTTTCTCTCTCATCGATGTTTCTAACTCTCTATCTCTCTCCCTTCCTCTCTGTAAAAAATCAGTGAAATATATTTAAAAAAAAAAAAGCACAATGTATCTTTAAATGCTCAAGATAATAAATATGATAGCATTTGGTGATAATTATCACCTTTATCAAAATATCTCTTATATGTTTTTACAATTTATATTTCTACAATAGGACTCCTAGAGAAGTTTCAATGTAAAGTAATCCTTTATTGACTTTATGTACCATTGAGATGTCTTTCCTGAAATATAAAGGAGATTATGGAAGAGTATTCCTATTTGATAACAAAGGAGAAGGGTGGAGGAAGGAGGGAAGGGAATTAAGAAAATAATTAGCCCTAGCTGGTTTGGCTCAGTGGATAGAGCATTGGTCCTTGGACTGAAGGGTCTCAGGTTCAATCCCAGTTAAGGGCATGTACCTTGATTGCAGTCTCTTTGGTACGCGGGAGGCAACTAATTGATGTGTCTCTCTCATATCAGATGTTTCTCTCTTCTTCTCTTCCACTCTCTCTAAAAATCAATGGAAAAATATCCTCGGTGAGGATTGACAGAAGAAGAAGAAGAAGAAGAAGAAGAAGAAGAAGAAGAAGAAGAAGAAGAAGAAGAAGAAGAAAATTAAAGTTAGGTGGGGGCACGTGCCCTCACACCCCCCACCCCCATCTATGTCCATTGGTTTTGCTCATATGCATGCATACAAGTCCTTTGGTTGGGCACGTACTGGGTGTGGGGGTGGCCAGGGAGAGGTCAATGGGAGGAAAAAGGAGACTTATGTAATACTTTAAACAATAAAGAATATATATATATATATATATATATATATATGTATTTAAAAATAATAAAAATAAAAATGTATTCACTACAATAAAAAAATAAAGTTAGGTGGGGGTATTTGGGAATTTGTTGTTTGTGACAGCTGAGTAAAAAAGAGAAGACAAGGTAAGAGAACTCAGACAAATATTTATGCTTAAAATACCCATTGTGATTAATGTTACAATTCCACTAAAACAAACTCTACTATACTCTGTTGGAACCCAATACTCACTATGCACTTTTTGTATTTGAACAAAGTGATTTTTGAAACAGAGATCACATTGGTAGCAATAAGAATCCTTTATTTGGATCACTATTAAAATATTACAAGGGTATAGTTTTTATTTACTTTTTCCTTTTTACTGAATTTATTGGAGTGACATTGGTTAACAAAATTATAGATCTTTCACAAGAAAAAAATAACAAAGAAAACTGTCACAGGTGTTTATACTTTTTCTCAGTATATAATTATATCTAATATTTTAATAAAGATGATAATGAAAAGTAAAGTCACCACACCTTTTAATAGAAGTTGTCAGTGTAGTTTTCTTTAATTTCATTGGCCTACTTTTAAATATTCAAGGAACTCATGAAAACTGTAAGTATTATTTTTCCTCTTTCTCTTCCCTAGAAAGAGCCTCACCCTACAATTCCACTGTTCTCCTCTTTAACGGTTTCTCAATCACTTTGGGTCAGTTTGGAAAGTTTTTATCTTGATTAAAAAACTCCCTAAGATCTTTTCTAAATAGAAAACAATAGAATTTTATGTAAAGAATATTATTTTAGATTTATCTTACTTTATATTTTGTTAAACTCAAAGCCATTTCTTTCTATACCAAATCAGAAATATTATGTTTAAAATAGCTTTGGGAGTAAGCTTGAATTCAATAAACATTTTAAGACCCATTCTTTTTTATTTTTATTGAATTTATTGGGGTGACATTGGTTAATAAAATTACACAGGTTTCAGGTGTACAATTCTATGATACATCATTTGTATATGGTATTGTGTTCACCACTCCAAGTTGTCTGCTTCCATCACCATTTATGCCTCCTATACCCTCTTCTAACTCACCCTTTTCCTCTGGTGATCACCATACTGAGGTCCTTTCTTTGTGTAAGTTTTTGGCTAGGTTCTCTGAAAGATGCCTGGATGAAGAGGATGCATTTCCCGAGCAGCTTACAATCTAGAAAAAGAGGCAGAATTGTACACAACAACCTCACTTTAAAGTGCTATAAGAGTGGGGAGGAAAAAATGATCCCACCTAAGATAATCAGAGACTTTATGAAAGCAGATCTTGAAAGTTATTTCAGATTTGGCTCATTAGGTTGGCATTGGCACACAAGAAGAAGGCCTTGAGTCTTAGGCTATTTCTTGACAAATATTAAGGCCATATTATCACTGATTCTTAGAAGTTCTGAGACTTTCCATCACTGTTTCTATTCTTTGTTACAAAAGTAAAAAAAAAAAAATCAAGCTAATTCAATGACTTAATCAGCCACATGCACTGTTTGGTTTCTGAAAACTTTGCTTAATTGTTCAAAATAAAGAGATTGAGTGAGCCTCTTGGAATAAATCTATAGGATGACCAGAGAGGAAGAGTAATCATGATTGAACTGTACTTTGCAAATGCAGAGCTTAACCTTTATATTGCCTAAAGTGAATCAAAATGGATCAAATTTCAAAAATGTACAAAACTCATTGGAATGTTGACCTAATTTCCCTTCTGATATTTGGCCCTGTCTGGCAAAGGTGAAGCTGACAAAAAATAGAGCTCTGAGGTGCCCTTGGGGTATAATATCTGTATTAGTTTTCAGAGGAGAGCAAAAGTTCAGGCAAGTGGCACTTAAAACCTGCCTGTGATGGTGTTCTTTTTATCATTCATTTTTAGTGGGAGTATTTAGGAGCTAGCTCATAAGCTAGGATGATAAATGAAGGGAAGTGATTGAATTGAAATGTTCTCCTTTCATTCAATCATCCCCATAAGATTCTTCCTGCTGTAGAAGAGTGACCTCCCATACTTTTAATACTAACTCAAAACACCTATTTGAGAATTCAATCTGCAGCTCAATAGTTGTCTTACAAATGTGTAACCCTAACAATGGTAGCAACCCAGCCATGATTATAATATGTTGGAGCCTTGATGTTCCAAATGTGGCGGCTGACCAGTAGCATCAGCACCACCCGGGAGCTTTAGAAATGCAGATATCAGGCCTCAGCCTAGGCCCCCTGAATTATTAGAACCTGCTCTTCAACAAGAGCCCCAGGTGGTTACTATGCCAATTATACATTGAAGAGCACACACTGGAGTTTTGACTTAAAAGGAAAAATAATAAGGAAAAGACCACATCCTGCAGAAATTTAGAGCTGGTGTTGAAGGGAAACAGTACCACAGATGATTGAGGATCCATAGAAGTTTTCTGTGTTGTTTTTCCTTGGTGTTCAACCCTGGTGATTTGATCAAGAATCACTTCCATAAGGAAAAGAAGCTCCACGCCTCTCTCCTCCACAGAGTTCTTTATGGTTTGGCCGTCACAGTTTTTAATAGGCCTGCGGCCTGCAGTTTGTCTCTGAGACAGAGACAAAGAAGAATAGCTTGCTGCTGACACAAACAAGAGAGTACAGCTCTGTAACTCAACTGCCACCTGCCAATTCATCTTCCTTTTAAACTCAACCCTAAGGATTCTATAGATCCTGGCTATCTCCCACCTGGCCCCTTGTGGACATTCAAAGGACTCAGATGAAAGTTGCTGATAGGGACAACCAGGACAGTGGTGAGTATCATGGCCCCAAAATTGTTGGCAGCTTCTCTCTGCTCACCATTAAGGGTTCTTCTAATCCATCAGTGCTTCCCTTTGAACTTCGTCTCACAGCAAATCCCATGCCAGAGTAGTTAGTATCTCCAGATCTCTGTACTCTACACTTTGAGCAATGGGGTTGACTTGTGAGCTCACTCACTATTATCTGAGAGAAGTCAAAGTTATACACAGATGTAAAAGAAGAAGAAAGAACCTTACCCACAGTCTGTGCTTCCCAAAATGTCATAACCACCAGAGAAAGAAAATGAGATGCCAGTTCCACTTGAAAATACCCAGCAGATCTCAGCCAATGAACCAGATGTTAGGATAATATTTATTAAAGGCAGGGTCTAAGCATATGACTTTGGGTCTTTTATCTTCTATTGCACTCATCTTACCGGTGAGTATAGCCATGTGTCTTTGTGTGTGACTGGATAGAATGTATCAAAAAGCTGAGGTTTCAACAATTCCGTGATCATTCATATGGCCTATAACCCATGAGTACCCAGATAAAATGCTTGCCATGATGAAATCTCTAACAGTCAAAACAAGGATATGGGCAACTCACATGCAATGAATTCACTTGTGTTAATTAGTCTTTTTTTTTTTTTTTAAGGTATCCAGCAAGTGCATGTGAAAAGTAGAGACTGGGGTTCTAGAGTTGGTCTGTATGAGATCTTGGGACTAATGTTTTATTTCTCTGAGCTTTGTTTTATTATTATCAAAATGATGAGTTTTAAATTAGTATCCCACAGCATACTGCTCCTATCAAATTAATTGTTAATATAAGAAAAAGATGGGAGGATTCCCAAAGCTTTTCATGTACAATTAAGTGGGAAAACATTGGATTCAACACAGGTAAATAGATGGGCTGCTTTCCTTTGAAACATCTCAGTGTCCATTATGTGTTAGTGTGGAATGTGATAATCCATGAAGAGATACAGCATGATAGATCTCTCCAGATCCTTGACTCACATTCCTCCTTATTGTGGTAGACCTATCTATATTCTTGGGAACATGCTGGGTGATGCTAATGTGGATGATCTCTAAGATTTGTACTGGGGCTGATACTTTATGATTCTGTGATCTTGGAGGTAGCCACTGTTTCTCTTTCATTTCCTTTTTTTAAACAAATTTTTATTGATTTCAAAGAGGAAGGAAGTGGGAGAGAGAGATAGGAACATCAAAAATGAGAGAGGATCATTGATTGACTGCCTCCTGCACGCTCCCTACTGGAATTGAGCCTCCAACCAGGACATGTGCCCTTGACCAGGATCAAACCTGGGACCCTTCAGACCAGAGGCTGACACTCTATCCACTGAGCCAAACATGCTAGGGCTTCACTTCTTTTTCTAAAAACATTTCCCACAACCCTGTCCCAGGCCTTCACAACCCTATTGTCTGTCTCCACGGGTTATGCATATATACATACAAGTTCTTTTGTTGATCTCTTCCCACCTACCCACCCTCCCCCACCTGCCCTCTGAGATGGGATAGTCTGTTCCATGCTTCTATGTCTCCTCCACTTCTTTTTGATAGGAGTGTCCAAAAGACTTCCAGTAGCAGGGAAGTCATTTATGTACTGGGATGCTGCACTCTTGATCTCCCATGACTCTCAAACTGTGTATTTAGGTAAAAGCAATTAGCTCACAGTTACAAGACAACCTTGAATGTAGAATAGGTTGAAATGTAAATTGACCTAATAGAAGAAAGCTGCTTCTTTATTATGATTTATTCTGAAACAAAATTTATATAAAATTTAAACCAGTTGTTGGAAGTGAAATAATTTACTTGAAAGGGAGGAAAATGGCTCTCCATTTATTATTAGAAAGTTTCAAATATTTTGGGCTAACTTCTAAGAGCTCAGTTTTATCTTTTTTCATATATATATATATATATATATATATATATATATATAGTTGTGACAGCCATTAAGCAGGTTATTTTATTGGAAAAATATTAAAATTATAAAATTGTGTGCCTGTGGTGTTTGCACTAAAGCTTTGTAATTGAGTGTTAATAATACACAGGAAAAAGTGCCAGTTCACCATAAAAAGTGTCCTGTTAAAGTGAATTATTATAGTAAAGTATTTTAAATTTAAAGAATTCTGGGATCAAAAGAATTACAGTTTAAAGAGATAGTAGACAAAGGTTCTAATTTCCTGTGGCTTCTAAGAACTGTACTGGAATTAAAAGAAAATAATGAAGTCCCAGTTCAGTTTTAACAGAAAATGATAAAAGTATACTTGGATGATCATTTTCAGAGGGCTTTCTGAAAATGCAAACATATTGGCTTATTTTTCTTTCCTTTTCCAAACTATCAGTAAACTTTTCTTTTTTTTAAAATGACACCACAAGTTTACGTCTGCTTTTGGGGAAAATTAAGTTATTTAACTTCAAAATGAGCTATATTCCATTCTTCATAAGGGCAGTTCCTGGAATCAGTCTAATTTTGAGTACTTGTTCCTGGCTAGAGCTTATTATTACTAGAAGAATATGTGCTGACAGGCAGAGACAAAAAGGTCATGGAGAAGGTCATTTTTAAACAGAAAATGTGATTTATATGTTATAAAGCACTCTATTATTATTAGATAGAAATGGAAGTTCAGGGAAAGAATATGGGACTTGAAAAGTCTCTTATTTCTGAAAGTTCAGACAGATTTTAGGAGGAAATTGTGCCATGAATTTCTATTTCACTAAGAATGAGGCTGCATGGTGAGCAGTGAAGACGGAACTAAAGACAGTTATATAAGCCAAAGTGATCTTATTATGTTTTAACCTAAACAAGCTAAAATATTTGATTTTGTTTGGGTAAAAATAAATTGCATGTATACACATAAAAGTGAGTGTTTTTCTTAAGTTAGCAACTATTGATGTTGAAACGTAAAATTTGTTAAACATGTTGTTTTATCCAGCTAAGAGCCACTGGCCTTGTAGTGCTCGATGATTTGTATGTTTTTGTAATGTTTTATTTTTCTGTTTTTGGGGATGGGAAGGAGAGGAGAGGAGGGGGGAGAGAGAGAGAGAGAGAGAGAGAGAGAGAGAGAGAGAGAGAGAGAAGAGAGAAAAGAGAGGAGCTTTTACTATAGTTTCAGGTCAATGTTAAAATATGATAGATTTTCAAGAGTCAAAACCAGTTTTAGACGTATATACTAACCACTAAAAAACAAAAGGAGGCTAATAAATTATGATGACATCATGAACCACAAAACAGGCCCTGTTTCTTTCTAAAGTTAAAGACATCTGATTGGCACAGGCAAGGGGGCTTTCTGGCCTGGAGCAGTATCACAAGTTCTTCAGTTTATCCATCTGCAACCGGTTGACTATGTTCCACATTGGTGATGAATTATACTCCGTTTCCTCAGTCTAATCCTTTTCATTTATTTATATTTTATGGAGGAAACATAAAAGGCTTCTTAGAAAAATCCAACTGTTTTTGATAAACCTTGTCATGTGCAAATAATGGAGCCTTGTCAGGGCCAACCTTTCCTGGAAATTTATACCTTCTAATAATAATTAAAAGGAAAAAAAAGAAAATCAGAAACAAATAAGAAATATATTGAGTTGGATTCAAAGCATGTTTGTGGCTTTGAATCAGTGGCAATAAAGCATTTTCTGTAAAAAAAAAAAATGTTTAAACATGGGAGTGTAACTGAAATCCAGGTTCAGCTTGAATTTGGGATTTTTCAAATAGTGAAACCATGACCTCAATTTTTAAGCTGAAGGAAAAAAGAAAACATTTAGTTTTTAGTGAAGCATTATATTAATAGCCAGGAACAGGGACAGTGAGGAAGAGCTGGGCATCAGGATGGAGTGCAGCTTGATGAAGGGCCTTACAATAGGCCATAAAGAAGTCTCAGCAAGAGGCTTTCAATGATTTCTAAAGAAGTAAATTTTATATGAACAAGGTCAGACATGTTGGCTGTTCATGGAATACATATATCTGGGCTTTGATATTCTAAGTATTTTCCCCCAGTTTTTCAGAAATTGGTATATAAATAATTTTTTTTAAATAACTGAAAATTAGTAATGTTTATAAATTGAAAAGTCTGAGAAAAATGGGCCAATTTTGTGCTTAATTCTCCTTTGTTCCTTGTCTACTTCTACTAAGTCAGTAGAAACTCTTCAGCTAGGGTCTTCAAGGTCACCTACATCTTACAGCCACTTGGAAGATGCCTCCAAGCAGATGTCACAAGGCCTGAGGGGATGAATACTCGCAAGCACCTCCCTTCTCACCCTAGATTTTCTTTCATCTTTAAGGAAACAGAAGAGACATTTAGCAAGGATTTCTGTACTTCTCTGAGGTGCCAGCTAAGAGATATTCTGCATTGACAGGTATTATTGGGACCCTATGAACTTTCCAGTTGCTGTGTTCTATCTACATCTGATGACCCACATAAAACAACTTTCAGAGAGCTGCTATCTATACATATTCTGCAAACATTGCTTTCCTTCCACTCCCCACCAATTGATTTTCCCCTCCATTATCTCATTTTTATAGACTTATGTTTGATATCCTTGTCTCTCTAAGTCTTCTTTGCATTCTATATATATACTTTAGAATAGTTAACCTTCTGTGTAGTTGATTGTTCAATGAATTTTCATTGATTGTATTTGTTAGCTAGGGCTGTCATACAAAGTATCACAGACTGAGTGATTTAAATAATATAATTTTATTTTCTTACAATTCTGGAAGCTAGAACTCTTAGATCAGGTATCATCAGGGTTGGCTACTTCTGAGGGACAGATCTTTCCAAGCCTCTCCTGATGGCTTATGAGTGGCCAACTACTCTCTGTGTCTCCTCACATTATCTTTCCTCTATATATGTGTCTGTGTCTGAATTTCCTCTTCCTATTATGAGAGCACCAGTTATATTGGAATAGGGTCCACATTCATAACCTCATTTTAATCTAATTACCTCCCTAAGGAGCCTATCTCCAAATACAGTCATTCTGAAAGAATGGGGATTAGGACTTCAACATAAGCATTTTGAGGGGAGGGTACAATTCAGCCCATAATTTTGACTAGTTTATGGGTAAATAATAAAGCTTTATGAATAGAAAAATAATAAGTAAATGAATGTATAAAACTATTAAAAAGTCTGCAAAACTAGAGGCATTTTGAGTTTTTATATGCAAACAAAATCTCCTGAAGTATAAAACCACCTTTAAGTTAAACCTTTGTTTCCTAGGAAACTTGTTTATTTTTCTTCTTAGAATTTCTGGAAGTATTGCCATGTAACAAGCTTATTCAGAAACATAAAATTTTACACATACATTTTTGAGGTATGAATCTTATTAATTTTTTCCTAGAGTAGTTAAAATAAAAATAAAGGACTAACCAAATATTGTGGGTTGTCTTCCTCTGGGTAACATGTACCCCAAAGTGGTTAAATTGGAAACAGGTTAAATGAGTCTACATTTATCTGGGGAGCATCGTGTAAGCCAAAAGAGCACTGATTACTATCCAGATCAAGAATGAAAATCCTAGATCACTCCTATTAACTTACAAAATGCCTGAGAACAATTCACTGAGGTTTGACAAAGACATGGAATCTAGTCATTGAGGCTTCCACTGGCTGCTCATGGTGAGGCCAAAACATGAAAATCATCATACCACAAAAAAATACTTTTCCTCCAAAATCAGAACTACAATTGAAGACTATGGTTTCATAGAGTGTTCCCTGGTTTGGTAGTTAAATATAAAATTGAATCATTGTAACTAATAGGCAGATTGGAAGTAGAAAACACTTCTAAGTTTCATGGAGAAGATAAAAATTACCAAACTTATGAAACTTCTAAAAGGTGTCTCCAGGTACAGTTGGAGTATTCACCAGGACAAGCTGTAACATTTTATCAATGTGTGTGTGTATTATAGTCTTATGTTATAAACACATTTATCATGACCCAAGTGGTTTTTATGTGCCAGGAAAAATAAATAAGATAATTTCTTATCCATCTAGTTTATTACCTTGCCTTCTATATTTTTTCTTATTGTTTGTTTTGTCCTATTTCCTCATGTTCTCCATTGAATTATTATTGGG
Organism: Myotis yumanensis; assembly: GCF_028538775.1. Lineage (NCBI taxonomy): Eukaryota > Metazoa > Chordata > Mammalia > Chiroptera > Vespertilionidae > Myotis > Myotis yumanensis. Next base: position 23,580,507 of record NW_027223759.1, on the reverse strand, counting down.
CAGTGAAAAAATACAGCAATGACACCTGCATTAGAGTTTTTGGTGGAAGTGTAAAAATAGATTTTAGTACCATTAGAGTTGAATTTTATTAGCGTTCCTTCAAAATGATCTTTAAAAATGTTAGCCAACATCACTTCAAATGAATTTTAAATCCTAAGTATGATTTTCATTTTAGCTATTGCGTAGCTCTGGATATAGATAGGCAACAGCTGATCAGTAGCAATTCAAAAATTATTAAATGTTAAGAATATGTTTTAAAATAATGATAACAATGTTTCCAAATCAGATATAAATCCTTCTAAAGTATCTGAGTTTAAGCTAAATTTAGAAAGGCTTGGTAAAGAATGAAGGAGGAGGAAAAATGAAACTGGTCACTGTCTCTGAAATGTATTTAAAAAGACAAATTTTGAAATTATATTACATTTTCTCAAATTTTGGAACTGCAGTTATTACATCTATGACAAACCATTTCAACAGAAACTGTCTCATAGCCCCTCTATAACACAAAAATGTATTGTTTTTCATTATTTCACCTTTATTCATGCCACTGCACACATGCACTCATGCCCACACACTTCCCCCCACACTGTTTAGTCTCTGATTTCGAAATAAAAATATTTTCAATTTCACTCTCATTTGCTAACTTTTAACTGACATCAGGGTCAAGTAGAAACTGCATCTAAGTAATTCTCAATGAAAAAGGAGACCCTAACAAGGAATACAGACACATGTTCTATACAAGAAGGTTTTGATAAGGGAATGTTTTTACTATTTATTAGGGGGAAAATTCAAGAGGCATGTTGAAGACATGTATTCTCCTTTTAGAGACCTTAACTGTTTAAAGGAAAAATTAAAAAGGCAACCATTAAGTTTGGACTTGAGTAGCAAGGAAGTGCCTCCAGAGGAGAGAATTTCCAACCAGGTGAAATTCTCACCTGGCAACTTGGACATTGGGGTTCTGAACAGCTAAATAATCAAACAGATCTGCAAACCTCTCGATGAACCCTATCCAACTCTTAGATGAATTTTCAGCAAACCTGGGCTGAGTTTGGAGAAATTCAAAGCAATTTTATGGTTGCAGATGGGAAACAGGCCCATCTCAACAGTTTAAATGAACCTGAAACTCAAGGGCCATCTCAAGGGGTCTGAACCCAAGCAAACCAAAACAAAGTAATGATTCCCAGGGAACACTGGAAGTCCTCTATGCATTGTCTTGGCAGAAGCTGAGCACAGGTTCATTTTATATTATTCAAAAGGAGTAAGTGAGAAAATGAAGTAAGGCTTCTTAATGGGCTGTCTGGAAGGTCTGTACTATTCGAAGACCAGTGGAGGAACTTTTAGGCATTGTTCCCTTTACACAAGCAAATGAGTCAGAAAATAATTGAGACTTTTAACTACTATGACGACTATATAAAGAGATTAATGGCTCGGCAGTGTGGCTCAGTGGTTGAGCTTTGACCTATGAACCAGGAGGTCATGATTCGATTCCCGGTGGGGGCACATGCCAGGTTGTGGGCTCGATGCCAAATGGGGGTCATGCAGAAAGCGGCCAATCAATGAGCATCTCTAATCATTGATGTTTCTATCTTTCTCTCCCTCTCTCTTCCTCTCTGAAATATATATATACATATATATATATATATATTTGTAAAGATTAACAATTAGACATAGGTTGAAATGACTATTTCTAAACTCAACTATTATAAGGATAGGGCTACAGAAATTAAAGGCAGTAGTTGCCTGTTATTGTTGTCCCAGGAATGAAGAGTATCAGGACTTAATAATTCTGCCCATAGTCCTTGACATCTGGATCCAAACCTCATTTTAAGTGTTCTGGTTGACCACCAGGTTCCACATGATATCAGGTCAATGCCTTGCATGCTTGGTGTAGCTGAACATCCTTCTTATTTTGAGAACACCTGGATTCCAGGCAACTAGAAAATAATTCTTTCACTTCTGAAAGGTGCTCTTGACTTTTTCCTGAGGACTTTCATAAATAACTATGTCAATAGTTTACAAGAGAATACTGTGTGTGTGTGTGTGTGTGTGTGTGTGTCTTTCAGTCATGTCTTCTGGGACATCAAAGAATTTTAGTTTTGAAGATAATTTTATAATTGGAGAAGATTTTAATTCCACAAGAAAGTGCATTAATTTTTCATTTTGATGACTTGATCTCAAAAGTTATTAAAGATCAAAGCATCCCAAAATTTTTATAGAAGGAAGAAGAGAAGAATTATAATGATCATAGTGATCTGGACTGGGAATTCTCATTTGGTATATATTTCCTAGAACATTTTGGTGAAGATTAAATGAGAAAAAAATTGTTTCTATTATAAAGAGGAGGCTTGATAATTGCTAACTTTCCTCATTATATCCTTCATCATCATCATTGACATCAATTCTCTTTTATCAGAAATCATTATCATGAACAGAGTATGCTACCCATGCCGGTACCTCCCATTTTTATATTTTTTATTCCACTTCTAGAAGTGTGATGTCTACCCTACCACTGGCATTCATAAGTATTCTTATGTCCTTTTAACCAACTTTTCTATTGAAATTTCCCCAGATAGTTTCTAACTCACACGTGTTAATCTTTTCTTTAGAGAAAATGGTTACTTGCCTTCAACTATTCTGTGAAATATGACATAAACAAGCCATTTGATATATTTATAATATAGTTTATACCTGTTGCTAGGGATGACAAATCTTGCTACACATTAAAACACTTTGAGAAATAGAAAAAACAAACAAACAAACACATACACCAGGAACAAATATAAAGCTCACATTCTAATTAAACCAATAAAATTAGAATCTCTGAGGTTGGGACCTTGAGATGGCTTTTTAAAGCCTTTTCCCATTCCCCCATCCCTGTGATTATAAAATATAGAAAAGGGTAAAAATCACTGCTTCACATAAAGCAACATGCCTCCTCTACCTACATTACAGACATTCAGAATCACAGTAACTGAGGATCCACACACTCATTAAGACATGGTTCTGTCACAGTATATTTCTTTTGCAATGGGCTACCAGTAAGGAGAGAAGGCTGATATTTAGCAGGCATCACACATTTTTAGATCAAGTTCGTATAGGCAGCATTATCTGAAAACCCAGTTTACTGTGAGATCTATTAAGTCCCAACCCCAGCAATTTCTATAGACTTCTTATGGTCATTTCTACAGAGTTCAAATAATAGCAGACAATATAGTTGTCTTTCTTGATATGGAATCTAACTTAGGCTGGGTTCCCTAAACACAGAGACTGGGGCAAAACTTCCATGCAATTGTAAGGCAGAAGCAGTGAATGAAAATGGTGAAGGAGGCAAGGAAAAATGGAAAGCAGATATAAGGTAGAGTTTTAGTGAGATAGTCACAACTTCAAGTTTCTAGACAGGCCATATTGAATCTCTGTCCCTTGGAACAGTTCTTCATGGTGGAATGTAGACAGAGGAATTTGGCTATCTCCTTTTCATTTCCTGTCTATCACTGGTCAGAATTCACCTCCCTGTTTTTAATCCCCTAAATGTCCAGTTTATATTTCTTAGGACCTCCTGATAGTCACTAGGTAAACAAGATACCACATCCTGCTCTGTGATACTTCCTCTAGGTCTAGAAATAGTAGAAAGATCCAGAGCCTTCAAAGGTCAAAATAGACCTTGGAGCTGCTGAGCCTTTTGCCTCATCAGGTGTGATGGGAGTCATGCCAATGCCTGCACCCCATAACTGAAGAGGTTGAGATAAACAGCGGTATTGAGAGATAAAGTGTTAGTGGTGGTGGGCAGGCCTAGCCTTCATCAAACAGCTGAGCGATCAGGATGAAACCAAACAAATCTGGGGAGACACAGATTCTGATACAGATTCCAAACCTTCCAGATGGGGAAAACAGTGACCTGCTCTGTTATTATCAGTAAGCCTGATGTAATGTCTTCACAATGAGTTCCACTATGAAACCACTCCAACAGGGTAAAGTGAACTAGGGATTGTATTGACTACAACACTGTTGATTTTTTAACCCAAACCCTATTTTCTTCTTGGGACTTGCACCTTGAATGTCTGAGGTCACTAAGTTTAGAAATAGAACCAAAGGGGCAACAGTGACTCACCATTCAAACTCTAGCTCTCCTTCCATTTCCCAAGTCATTTCTCGGTCTATTATTGAGGTTTTCCCCCTCCACCTACCCCCTAAATACTAGTATTTCCTAGTGAACAATTTCCTAAATTTTGTCCTAAAGAATAGTCTTCCATGAATATTTGTCCACTAATCTGCTGGGGTCCATCCCCAGTGGACCGGCTTCCGGCACTAATCCTCTTCCCAAACCACCCTAGGTAAAGTCAGTTCACAAAAGGCCACCTGCCTTCTTGTATGTTTATATTTTAAGCTTATTTAATTGAATACATAACAGGTGCCAACATTGCTGTAAACCCTTGAACTCATTATCTCGTTTGATTAACCTGGCAACTCTATTAGGTTGATATGATTATTATCTGCTTTAACCCACAATGCAACAGAAGCTAAAAGAATATCGATACCCTTGTAAGAGGACAAACTCGAATCTGAGCCTTAGCCTTCTAGCTCTATGGTCTGTGTTCTTAAGCATTACACTGCAGCTTTCATGCACATTATACTATTACAGTTTCTAGGGAGCTGTGCAGTAAGTAAACTTGGCTAACATTGTTCAAGCTTGTACAGCCTAAACATATCTGACCAATTTATTTTATTGTGTTTGCTATTGAGATAAACTACTGAACCCCTAAAGCAGGAGTCCTCAAACTATGGCCCGCAGGCCACATGCGGCCCACCGAAAACATTTATCCGGCCCGCCGGGTGTTTTTGCCACCGCTGCCTGTCCTGCTTAGCAGCGGACTCGTCCCGCTGTGAGTCCCAGGTCCCGCTGTCCTCAGTCTGTGAGTCCCAGGTCCTGAGGTGGGGTTCCTCCCACTCAGACCATTTTAATAAGAAGTTAACCAGCGGTAAAAGGCCTTGCTTAGTTCCTAGCTCAGAGTACTTAATACTGTCAATTCCTGACGTAATTATCCATTCTACTTGTCTTGCAAAGAGCACTATTATAAAGAAGGGATCCTGTACCACTGCTACGCACACCTTTTAAATGTCAATTTCGAATCATCAAACTTTTGTTTCTCATTTGTATAGATATTAATTTAGCTTGTGGACCTTTCCCTCTCTCACCCTCCCGTCTGTGTGGAATGTGTGCATGTGTGGAATGTCTGAGGGACAGTGAACTGGCCCCCTGTTTAAAAAGTTTGAGGACCTCTGCAAAAGGGTAGTGGTCTTAAAAACAGAGTTTGGGGACTATTGCCTCAATGCACAGCACTTTTTTCTCTGTTCCTTCAGATCCTCATTCTTGGTGATCCCTTGTATATTTTCAGGTGGCTTTATACTGAAGGTTAAAAAAACATAAGAAGACTTCTGGCAATGCAGTTAGGGTTTCTGAGTTTTCTGCAGTGAGGAGGTGGCAGGGCCATGTGGTAACAATGAATTTCACAAAGCTTTCTGAGCTCTAGGGTACTTAGCAGCCTGTTTGCTTCTGTTGGTGATCCCAACGCAGGGCCTATCCAGCATCCACCCACCTTGACTTGGTACAACCTATTTCTTTCGTACATACAAGAGTAGCTGGAGGATGACCAAAAGTGTGATGATAACTGCTTCCAACAACCAGTTCTGTAGAAATGCTGAATCAGTTGGGTGCAGGTTCAGTGTGCCCAGTCAGCAAGCCAAGGAGCTGAAGGAATCTGCAGGCAGAACCATTTCTAATAGTGGTGACTCTATACACACTCATAAGCCAGCTCAACCTGTTTACAATCTGAACACTCCCAGTGGGTAGAATATATATCTAAAATCTGTCTCTGAAATTATTCTCAAGCATGCCTCCTCCCCCCCTTTACCACAATCACTATCATACAATCCTCATCATTGCTTGTTTCTATGCTTACAATAACCTCTTCTAAATTGTTCTCCCACCTCTGGTGTTCTACTGGTCCGTTTGTCCTCAGAAGATCTCCTTATTCTCTTTGGACTGAGTTACATGCCACAATTCTTAGACTTTTGCAGGACACAAGTGAAGATCTCGAGAAAGGGGCTGGAATTCCTGCTAATCTGCACAGTGGAAGCTTAAGTAATTAATGTCAACACTAAAAAGAGGTATAGCATTATTCATGCTCCAAGCAATAAAGCAAGGAATGGTCCTGATTATTCCATTTTCCTGCTTAAAAAATGATCACTGTGTCTCTGCTGCTGTTCTACATTGTTCTGATGCCCCAATATGATGGGAGGTTATTCACAACCAGTATAAACAAATAGTCTCAGCTTCATCTGCTTCCTTCTTAAACTCATATAATTTAGTCCTATTGAAGTTGCTGAGTGTTTTCAGATTTCCACATTTCTTTACTCTCATTTATCTCTTTACTTGGGCATTACCACTACACATTTCCTAAAGCAAAAATTTAATGGAACTTTCCCTTTGGATAAATAACTGAATGAATAAATTCTCAGATGAGGAAACAGATTCAGAAAGATGGATTTACTTAGTGCTAGAGATGTAGTTAGAAGCCATGCTCCTAATCCCAATTCCCTTCTTCGTATGTCAGTGGCATCCTCATTCGAACTCTCATTAACACCAGTCTGATAGGATTCTTTATAACAATTGTTTACCTAGACCTAAGGTGACCTGCCCAAATCATGTCTCTCATCTGACTCATACTGTCTGTGTTGCCATTGCAACTTAGAAATGTCTATTCACTACAGTTCTTATCACCTTGCCCAAATATTGAAAAGCCCAGGTTCTCGCAGTGACAAATTGATGGTCAAAACTGGACAATATTCTGACCATTATATTGATAAGCAACATACACCCCAAAATGACTTGTCATGAAAAATATGTGCAATTTAGGACTTGGTATTTTTAAATATATTTTTTATTTGTTTCAGAGAGGAAGGGAGAGGGAGAGAGAGCTAGAAACATCAATGATGAGAAAGCATCATTGCTGCCTCCTGCATGCCTCACTACTGGGGATTGAGCCTGCAACTAGGGCATGTGCCCTTGACTGGAATTGAACCCAAGACCCTTCAGTCCACAGGCTGATGCTCTATCCATTGAGCCAAACCAGCTAGAGCAAGGACTTAGTATTTTTCAGTTGCTTCTCATACCTGGGGACAAGGGAGACCATAAAGATGCTCTGTTCCTGAGGACAATGATGGAAGAGCCATTTCAGAACCAAAGGTCTCAGAAGAGGCAGCAGGAGTGGGCCTGAGATGAACTTCACCCAATGTCCACTCTATTTGCTGAGCTAGTTTCAATTTTAGAAAAACCCTCTTGTGTGGTAAATTTTCTAAGGGCAGAAGAAACATAACTTCAGCTTGAAGGGTGTCTGGAGAGAAAATAATCTGATTTTGGAATTTAGGATATGAGTATTCTAGCTCACTGAATTGTAACTTTATTTATGCTCATGCTTAACTGTAGCTTCCAAGTATTTTTTTTTATGTCATTAAGCACCAATGGTGCAGCCAGAAGACTAGAAAGTAAGATGCTGCTTTGTTTACTTTTGTTACCATTCAGCATTTCATCGAGTAACTTATGGGAGACCTCTGGCTATATTCACAATGATGGTGACAGAAGTTTATATAAATGCAGTGGGATTCCACTGGTTTGCAGCATACTAAATCTCAACACATGAATGGAAGTCGCTTGGAGAGTTCTTTTTATTTTCATGGTTGTAAAAAATGCCATTGATATATATATATGTGTATATATATATATATATGTTTTTTGGTGAGAGCAAAGTTAGGAAGAGACAACTACAGACAAAGATGCAATGATTATTTCACTAGAATTTTGCCTAACTTCTTGTCACTTTTAATCCATTTCATTAGAAACTGGTAAACAGATTTGTAACATTGCAAAATTCTGTCTTCTCTGCTAAAAATCAGTGGATGTTAGAGTTGTAATAGACCTTGATAATTGAGTCTCACTTGACGATTTTGTAGGTGAATCATCTGACCCAGAGAAATGACTTTCTCAAGGTTGCATAGCTAATTAGTGGTGTTTGTGAGTGTGGAATCCAGGTCTGCTAACTCCTTGCCCAGATATTTTTACCCCATGCTTCTGGGATTCTTATTAACCTCCTCAGCTGAATTTTTTTCCCTAGAGTGCAAGGTTGGACAGAAAGTGTTGGCTGGAAAATATGCATGCACAACACACAGAGACCTGTACCAATGGAATCCTCAAGGATCATACTGTATCCAGGAGAACTTGATTTGGTTTCAAAAAGTAGGTCTGTAAGAATATATACTAGTACAGTCTCTCCATTTAGACAAATTGAGGACTGGGGTGTTGAAGTCAGGAGCAGGAGCTTCAGGAGCCTGTATTAGATACTGGGGCGGGGTTCACTGTTTACTGGACTTTAATGAAAAGTGTTGAAAAGGTGGGTATATCTGGAGGCTAAATGGAAGTTACAGTATTTAAAAAGTCATACCATAAATTGTCAATCTAAAGCTAGGCTGAGTGGAATCCTTCAGATACAGAAGCAATGAAATGGAAATCCAATGAGAAAGTTCAAGTGTTAATTGTTCATGGAACTTAAAACCTCCAGGGATGAAAAGACCACATCACCCTTTTACCTAGCTCCCCCAGCCATAGGTATGTCAGGAAAGGTACCATCCCCACACTATCACATCAACAGCACCGTTCAGAGATTCTTTCTGCTTCAGTTCAGAGGAACTCAAATTCCCATTCTCTCTGACATCCCACATCAAATCTTGTGGGCTTCTCTCTTCATGATTATTTTAGCCCATTCACCAAATTGCATGGTAGGAACCAACAAGTTTCTATTATCATTCATGACTTTACAAGATTATTGTAAAAGGACAGTTGACTGAGCATCTTGAATTTATCAAATGAGTTCACATGAAGCCACATTATTTTTCTTTTTTTATAATGTTTTTACCCTATATAAGCAAATTGAAGTAGTTTTATTTATTTTTTATAATCTTCACCTGAGGATACTATCCACTGATTTTTAGAGAGAGTGGAAGAGAGAGGGAATGACAGAGAAATATTGATGTGAGAGAAACACATCAATTGGTTGCCTCCTGCACACGCCCTGACCAGGGCCCAGGGCCAGGGAAGAGCCTGCAACCAAAGTATGTGGCCTTGACCAGAACTGAACCCGGGGCCCTTCGGTTTGCAGGCCGATGCTCTATTCACTGAGCCAAACTGGCTAGGGCTGAAGTAGTTTTAAATGTCCTTTTTAAAAAAACAACACAAAAATAGTTTATAGCTTTATTCAATGACATAGTTCTCCTCTGTACCTTCTCAATAAACATCATGGATTAATAGTTTAAAATCACACATCATATAATTGAGATTATGTCATTTTAAGATCATTTTCATAAACAAATAGCAATCTAATTTTTATAAACTTCATCCTTTAATTTCTTCCCTGAGATGTATCTGGAGGCTTTTCTCCATTGCCACTTAATATGATGTTGCTTTGCTTATTTTTAATGCAGTGTATGGGCAATTTTTGATTGAATATCAATTTCCAGCTATAATTTGTATAGTTCTGTGCTTTAACTTCTTCCCTTCAGTGTGTCTACTGGTATCTCCAGCCATGTGACCTTGCGGATGAATAATCTATTATCACCTTTTATTATATTTTGTGCTGAGATACAGCCTGAGTGGTGCTAATTACCCCAATATTTTAGGACTGATTGACAGAGGGTTTCTTATTTCATGGCTACTACCTCCCATAGAGCCACATTGGGCATGCTTACTGTGGGTCATAAGGAGGACATGGCAAAGAAACATGCTCATGAAAGTCTCCAAACCTCATTATTATGAGAAAATCAATTCAAAATCCTAGACCCTATTGTTCAATGGTCAGGACCATCTTATTTTCACAAAAGAACTAAATAATACTCTGGGAAGCTATGGTTCAATATTAATTCATTTCTTGGTGATTTACATTTCTTGTTTATGTTCATTTTTATGGCTTTATTGTACTCAATTTCACCCTTTATTTCCCACATTGTTACTGTTAATGAAGTAATTGATGAAGTATGCTCTATTAAAGTGATGTACATTTTTATAGCTGTCTTCCCTAGGCACAGTAAAAACTTTAAACAGCCTTGAAATTAAATGCAATATATTTGCATATGTATAGTATTTATTTTAGCATCTGGAAACCATTTAGCTAGTTATTTATTTGAAAACTGGTATCAGAGCCTTAAAAGACCATAGACTAAAGCTGTGTCTATATACTAAGCTACTGAATCAAGCCTAGGTTAGAAACTATGATGAAATCCAGTCAGGCTGCTGACCCAGTAGAGATGGGCTGCTCCAACACATCAGAACATTAATTGATTCATAAAATGCAAGAAACCACAATCACCCTGCGTTTCAGTTTTAGTTCCAACCAGTGTTATCATGCAGACAGCAACCCGTAAATTCCTTGCTGGTTTTCATGATTACATTTGAATCCTCGTCATCATGGAAATTTTGAGAGGGGATATTTCCTCCTACTTATTGGGCACACAAATATACACTATTAAAGGCATGTGTGATATGTTTTCTACAAAATTAGTTTCAAGAAGGAAATGAGGAGGGGAGTTGGATGATATGGGATGGTAACTGAATATTGGAGAAAATGAAAGAAACACACAGGGCCGGAATTTTTAAAAGACAAGAAGTGCATATAAAACATATGAGTGAGTCTTTGAAAAAGTAGTTGCTTGAATTTCAAAGTAAATTTAAAGGGTCAAATAGCTCTGAGCATTCCGTCTGGCACAAAATAGTGTTCAATAATATCATTTGCTTCCACCTCCCCTCTTCTTCCTTCTCCTTCACCCTTTCCTTCTTGCTTGTATCTTTGCTTTCCTTTTTATTTCAATTTTTTGGATAGGCTTAATTTTGACAAATTTTCATAATTAATGGAAAATTATTTGGTAAACAAAAGTGTGGACTGTACTCCATTCTTCAGAAACATCTTGGTTGTATGTGATGACGTGCAGTTTGTAGACTATTGTGACCATTTATGACCCTTTATAGAAAAGTGAGTACAAGGTCAGATTCCAGAACTAAAAAGGAATCTAGAGATCTGGGAAAGGTTTCAACAACAGGCTTATGTAAGCCCTGAAGGGATGAAATAAAAGAAATGGATTAGACATTGATCCAGACTCTGTCTTCTTATAAATGAGGAAACTGAGGTGAAGAAAGGACACAATTTTTACTTCATTTCCTGTACTATCCTTCTTAATTCCATAGTCTAAAGGCCATACAACTTAAAAGCTGAACCTCTAGGTAAATAAATATTATATACAACAGTGCCTAGTGTTATATCTTGACATAGTAAATACTCAATAAAATGCTAAATCCCTATGGTGGACAGCCCCTACAATGAGCCCCAATTCTCTCCTTTGCTAGTTGTTCATGACCTGTGTAACCCCTCCCTCCTTCAGGATGGGCTGGACCTGTGATTGCTTCTAACAAACAGAATTCAGTAAAAGTGTTGAGATTCACTTTCATTAATAGATTGCGTAAGATCTTGACTTGCATCTTGTAAGCAGACACTCTTCCTTGCTGGCTTTAGGGAAGTAAGATGCCATGTTCTAAACTGATTTATGGAGAAGCACACATCAAGCGAAACAGGGTGGCCCCCAGTCACCGGCCAGCAAAGAAATGAAGGCCTCAATCCAACAGCCTTCTAGGGACTGAAACCTGTCAATAACATAGAGTTTGGTGGCAGGTCCTCATCATCTAAGCATTCAGATGAGATCACCACTCTGAAAACACACTGAGCACAATCTTGAGAGACACTCTAAGCCAAAGGACACCTTTGCCTATATTCTTGGTCCACTGAAATGGTGAAACAATAAACAGGTATTGTTTTAAGTTGATAAGTTTTGTGGTGATTTGTTACCTGGCAATATAATACAAGCATTTCCTTATCTCTCATCAATTTATGAGACCAATTTTGCTTCTGGAGCTCTATGAAGAAGTTTTCTCAATCCCTTCTCACAAAGTCTCCCCCCCTGCCATCATCCTGTCTCTGCATGTCACATTCCCTGTATTTCACAGCCCATGTTTCTTATTCTCATGGCTCTGTCTTCTCCCTGGAACCCAGGCACCAAGCTGGAGTCCTAGACTTCTTTCTCTTTTTACTGGACCACCTTTAAGTAGGTGGGATCTTCACTGACTACTTGCTATGTTCATTTGTTGGCATATATGTTCAAATTTGCTTAAATAGAAACCTCACATCTTGGACTCAATACAGAATAATGCTACTTGGATTAATGCTGCCCACCTTAGATTAGTCGATAATTTCAGATCCATGTCTGTAATTGGTGGCTATATTTCTAAACCTATCTCCATAGATTTTACTTAGTTTTTTTTCAGGTGCATCTAAACTCCTGAACTGATCTATAGTCTTATATCACTGAATGAAAATATTATTGGCTTGAATATATCAGCTGTGTCTGTGATATCAGTGAATCAAAGGCTTAGAAGGCAAAGCTAAAACCAGATTCCAGATTTCCTTATCCCTTATTAAGTGAACTTTCTACAGTCTTTTACTGATTCCCTCAAAAGATAAGAAGACCACAGACCATCTCACCCAGACCAAATAAAGATAATAAATGGTAATTTTCAACTATATTCACAAAGCTTACTGCTTTTCATTTCCATTGGGGATGAAAGAGGAGGAAATGTACTTAAGTTATATGCTGCATACTGAGTATTATTTATTATGTCTGTGCATTCTTGAGAATGTTATGAAAATTCCTTTCTGCCTAGTTTATAGTCAGTATTGCACATAAAGGCAGAAAATGGCCTACTGACCTCAAGAATCTTGTATGATGCATCTGAGCTAGTAGGACTTTAACAAACAATTGAAAGCAAAAAGGTAAATCTAACCTTGAATTCTAGGATAAATGAGCCACTAACAGAAATTGAAACTACAAAAATAAAAAACCAAGAGCTAGAACAATTGGTATTCAAGTATGTTAAAATCTGTTATCTGTACAGTTGAGAAATAATATTTGAAATCCTACCTTAAACTGTCTTTCTCAAATGGTTTGTGTTGACATGTCTACCTAACCCCAAACATAGGGCTACTTCCTCAAATAAGTTAAACATTTGAAAACACAATGTTAAAGAGTGAAAAGATCAGGATAAAGTTATGTCTACCTCTTATTGGAAACTGATCAGTTTTGACAACTCTGCCTCAAACAAGATCACAAACATTTTGTAATAACCACACATATATATGAAGTTTGATTTCACCAACTGTAATATGGTCACTTTGGATGTTGGTCAGTCTTAATGTTCATTTCTCAAATAATCAGTGATATTATTAGCTAATAGGTCATGTGCATTTAACAAGTGTTAGGCATTGTGATAATTGTTTGCCATGAGTTATCTGATTTAATCCTTACGGCAACACATTATATCAGAATTATAATCATATCCATGCAACAGATGAGACAAATATCAGAGATTAAGAAACTTATCCAAAGTCAAAAAGTTCAGGGATGGAGGCAGGCTACACTAAACACTCTGATTCCAACGTATGTGCTCTTTGCCATGGCATAGTTATTCATAATGTAGTTTACAGCAAAGTATTTGAGTCCACTGATAACAAACACACCATTAAATATTTACTGGTCACTTTTTATGTTCAAGGTTTTTGAAGGTACAATAATAAACAACATATGAATCTTGTTCTCAGGGGGCTTACAGGTTACCACAATAACTTGCTTACATCTTTATTAATGAAATTATAAAGAGAAATAAAAATCCTATGATTCTCTAAGTAGAGATTCTCTTTCAAAATTAACTATTATGTGGCCCACTTAGTGGACACCATCAGTGCCCTGCACATATATCCTTGTCATATAACTGTCCAGCACATAGCAAAAGTGTCCTAATGCACATACCTATCCATGATTCACCACCTAGGGGCTTTCTTACTGTTTTCACATGTGTGCAGGGCAGGTGGGAAATTCCAGAGAGTCTTTATGCTCCTTGGAGAAGTATTCAACCGATGACTGATCGGTTGGGAGGATAGTCCAGGTTCCTCACCTTTCTGCTGAACCATCTCTGAGGTGTAATCTGCAGTCTTTTAGAGTTCCCGATCAAGTCGGAACCTCAGTTGCCCAAAGTGATAAACTGGTTGATAATATGAGCTTATTGTCTTGTGCCCTTTCCCTGCTTCAGATTCCAATATTTCCCCAGCACCTCTTGGAATCACCTCCATAATAAGTGTTTGTATTCAAATATTTGATTCAGACTCTACTTCTGGAGGAACCCAACATTAAGACAATTTCTGAAGTAATGATTTCAATTGCATAAAAATTCACTGTCGTGTTCTATTTCTTAATGTGTTCCTTGTTGAAAAACAATGTTTTGCTATAAGACTGGCAGGTTTGAAAACTTCAGGTTTATATAAAGTTTGAGTTATTTTATGACAAAAAAAAGTGAAATGCAATGAGAAATTATTTATAGGAGAGAAGATTGAAATATCTTTGGTATATTTCTCAAGGCTAATAAACCTATCCTGAGGCAGTCCCAGTAGCTGTCAGAACAGAAGGCTCTGTCTTAATATATTGGGCAGTGACTTTCACAAAGGAATACTGTCTAATAGAAGTCAAGTAAGAAAGAATTAAGATCCAGACAGTAGGTCAAAGAATGAAGGAAGCCTAGTACAGTGAAAAGGTTCTAAAAATGGAAGTCAAGAAAATTGGATTCTAACCTCCTTTTGTCCCTAAATAGCTGTATCACCTTATGGAAGTCAATTTATTTCTCTTAGCCTTTTATGTCAAACTAGAGGGCTGATGCATGAAATTCGTGCAAGGGCTTTGTCCCTATCCCCCACCCACCACTGCCAGACTCTCATGCTCCAGACTCAGGAGTCACAAAACTCCACTTCTCCCCTAATTACATGGTCACCCTTATGCAAGAGAAGGGAACATGACCCTCATATCTCTTTAAGAGGAATGTGGAAATCACAATGTGAGAAAAACCTGTGGGACAGGGACAGTGTATAGCCATCTTTGGAAAATAAAATTTACTATGAATTGTAATTCAAACTATTTTTTATAGTAATTTACCCAACCCTGAAAAAGACACAACCACAAGCAATTTGAAGAGATTGGCCTACTCTTGCGCCAGCATATTGGAAAACTAGGTATGCCTTTGGACTAAAAAATTCTTCTTTTGTTGTGAAACCTGTCCAGGAAACTTAACAAACTCTCATACTAGCAATCAGAACTGACATCAAGTATCCTGTACTCAAAGAAAATCATGTTTATATTTCTTTTGTTGAATTATGTTGGCATTCTCTCCTTCCTGGAAAATGGCTTACTATATAAACTATAAGATAAATAAATGCAGGTGCTTTTATGTACAACTCCAGACTCATAACATCACCAGTTGTATCAAAACACATAAGTGGCCAATAAAATTCAATCCATCATCTAGATGTTTTGTCTATCACTATGCCAAACATCTGGATATTGGGACATGTTTAATGAAGGAACCAATTTTTATTTTCTACTTGTAATCCACTTAAGTGGATTATAAAGCTGGCACAGTTTTCAGGTCTCATTAAATCCATTTCCTTATTTTTAAACTTGTTTTATCTGTTACTTCTAGTTAGGTAGGTATTCTTTCATAAGCAATCAAACTCAAGTTTGCTCATATTTTAGTTTCCCTCTATATCTATGAACAAATAAGCAAATGATTCTCTTCTCTCTTCTCCATCCCATAGATAGTTGTGTTAGGTTTAGTAATTGTGTTGTTGTTTTTAAACTATATTAAGTTATCCCATTCTTCCTATGTTACTTCTTGATCTTCTTTCTTTCCTTCCTCCTGCCTTTCAACCTATGTTTACTGAGCACTTACTGTGTGGGTGTATATTTGCCAACATGGGAAGCTGAAAATGGCACCTGTTCCTACGGTGTTTATGTTGTAGGGGAGTAATAGTGGAATAGACATATAGAAGAAGAATGTTCTAGAGCAGCGGTTCTCAACCTGTGGGTCACGACCCTTTGGAGGTCGAATGACCCTTTCACAGGGGTCGCCTAAGACCATTGGAAAACACATATATAATTACATATTGTTTTTGTGATTAATTACTATGCTTTAATTATGTTCAATTTGGAACAATGAAATTGGGGGTCACCACAACATGAGGAACTGTATTAAAGGGTCGCGGCATTAGGGAGGTTGAGAACCACTGTCCTAGAGGAATATGAGTGAAAGAGTGATTTTTTTCTCCTTTTAATAGGAGATGAAGGTCAAAGAGGGCTTCATAGAGAAAGTGATGTTTCAAATAAGCTTTAAGAGGATTAACAGGATGGGCTGGAGAGTGGATGACACTTATTTATTTCAGTGACCCAGGGCACAAAGAGGCTCAGATGAGATGGGTGCAGGGAAGGCTTATATCAGCCTATAAGAACAGTGGGATGGGAATATCAAGCTTTGGGGCTGAATCAGATAAAGCATATAAAGATAAGCTGAAAAAATTTTGTCTGTGATTTATTCTATTGGCCATGGGTGCCATCATTTTGAAGTTGGTGAGTGACAAAGTCAGCTCTATGTTTTATGAAGTTGTCTTCAGGACAATGTAAAAGGCTGATGGAGAAAAAGGGGAGATTAAAAGTAGAAAGAAGGGCATCTCAGTTTCAATAAGATTTGTTGAAAAACATGACTTCTGTAGCATTTTAATTTAGTTTCAAATCAGTTACTCATTGCCTTCATTTCTATAAACTGAATTAAGTATGTATCCATAAGTCCACAACAGAATACTTAATTTGCCACAGAATTTATACATTTTGAAGGCAAGCATTATACTACCATTCTTTGAGATGCAGTTTATAAAGACAGGCATTTCCACCAGTTATTTTAACTTATATTATTTTTGTGATGCATGCATTTCTGAAAAGAAAAAGCTATTTAAATTTATCCAGAGATAGTTTCACTAGAGAGAATAAGGAGAGTATTTGTAGATTTGGCTAGTGAGTCACCGTTAACCAAATTGACTTCTGACCATTGGCAATGGCAAGTCTGCATTTTAAATTCATTTGAATTAATAACATTCAGCCCCAAGCAAGGCAACACAGTTCAGTGGAAAGCCCATCAGATCTGTGATTGGCAAGTCATGGCTAAGGTACCTTTAATTCCCCCCTTTGTATAATGGAAATAAACTTACCTTAATTCATGTTCTCATTACAAAGGTAAATTAAGAGCCTGGCACCTAGCAGATGACCAGTGACAGGATTCCTGTTATAGGGTTGAGGTTAGGTCACTGGCCCTAATGACCTTTTCCATCACCCTCATGACCTATCTGAGTGGGTGGCATCCTGTCAGAGGCCAGGTGTCCCAATCCACAGGGTTGTCAGGTGTAGCTTTCATGGATACTGACACCTGAGGCTGCCCACCTTTCCTGCAGTTGTATTGCTATTATTACTCTCCTAGTTTTTCTCCCACTCACCTGTTGGTATTTGCACATTCCTACACAGCAGTATACAGAATATGTAGCAATGTCTTCCATCTAATTAAGGGTAAAAGACTATATCCCAATCAAGTAAATCCCAGCCATGACAACAAAAGACAGGGCCCTTGTTTTAATGTGTGTTTCTTTGTGTGCAGTGGACTGTGTTAAGCTCCTAGGGACTCTGATTTCTGTTACTACAGTAACTCATGCATCATGTTTTCATCTCCCTCTTGAGGCCATGGTTCTCTCTGATGAAACTATACCTGGATGAGGCTTTCTAGACCTCTAAGCACCTTTGTGAGTTGGGTGGTTATATGCTCATTTTAGATCTGTTGACTAAAGGCTGCAATAACATTTTGGCCTCATATTCAATATTCATCATGACATTTCCCTGGTCTGTTCTGAAGCATAGGTCCAGAAGTAACTCTGTTACTTTTCTTTCATCAGCCCCAATGTTACCTTTTAATTCTGCTTTAAATTCTCAGAGGAACAGTTGGTCCTTACACCTGGTTTATGAGTAAGAAAGAATTACTTCTAAGTCAAGTGTTATTTGAAAGACAGACCCTCACAAAACAGTGTTTATCTCCCCTAATTTTATTTACTATCTTTATCATTTATATTGTGCTTATTTATTTAGGTAGTTATTGTGTTATTTTCTGTCTCATCTCCTATCAGACACATTCTTCTTCTCCCAACTGTAGAGCAATGCAGCTCACATTCACCTGTAAGCAGAAGTTTTATACTTGGCATTTTCAAATATTTTCATGTCTTCATAGTCTATTATTTGTGGATTACACTTTCAAAAAGGGGGTTAGGAGTAGACATTGGGGCATAATATTGTCAAATTTCCTAGAAAATTATCATTTTTAAAAAGAGTGTTGGGCATTCTTGCCAGGTTAGATGGAGATGAAGACTATAATGGTGGGGCTTACATTCCATGGGCACTCAATAAATACTGGCTGACAATTTCAATGAAAGAAGCTCCTTCTCCACCAAACTTTTACAAAATCAGAGAATTATCCAATTTGACACCTACCATTTAGTGGATAAATTTTCCCAATAAATTATCTTCTTTTTACCTCTACATAACCATAATTAAGAAAAAATAATTCCCTTTGAATAGAAATATTTAAAACATACATTAGATAGAGCAGACATATGCATAGGTAAAATGCATTGTTCAAAACTGGAGTCACTAATTTTATGGAATTGTGTGTAATGCATAAATGTTTTGATCTTCTTTAACACTGATGTAATATTTTAAAACTTTTGAAATATTATAACTAGTAAATTTTAAAAGAAAAAAAATACATAGAAATAAGAGAGAAAATGCGGATAAAGTGAGAGAGAAGCAAGAAAGAGAAAAAGCAAATTCACTTCTGATAGAGTAGAAATAGTTCCAGATGGGAAGATAGAAGACTAGAATATGCCCTGTAACAGTAGTTTGAAATTGAAGGGGCTAATATAAACTCTAGCTTTTTATAGCTATAGATATAAATGTAGATATACATAAAATATAAAGGCATGCATAGAAATTTTTCCATCTCTGTCTACTAGAAGAAGTGACATACTGGGAAATACCACACTCTATTAAAAACAAACAAACAAACAAACAAAACAGGGTTTCTTTGAGAAAACGAACAAACACACAAACAAATAAAACAGCTTACGTAAGACCTGGGGAAAATGAGTCAAGAACTGATTTTTGATGCAGGAGTAAGAAAGTTCTCAAGGATGATAAGGGTATGTAAACACAGCACACTCTCACTTACACCCATATACTCACACACACACAGGAGCCAGCTGAAGTCACAGCCAATCCGGAACAATTTGAGTGTAAGAATAACTAATGACGCAAGGTGGATTACAGCCTATTTATTAAAATATAAATCTATTAGTCCATAATAAGGTAATTCAATAAATGAATAAATGAATAAGTTTATGGAAGAGAAGTAAAAGCTCTTTCTTACAGCAGAATGCCAACAGAAAAATCAAAATTGAGAGATATTTTGCAAACTAATTGACTTTACTAGTTAAAAAAAACCATCAAAATCGAGAAGGGTAAAGAAGGGCTAATGAACTTCTTGTTCTTAGGAAATAACCACTGAAGTACTTAGGGATGAAAGATATGGGCATGATATCTTCAACTTATTCTCAAGTGGTTTAAGGAAAGAGAGAGGGAGATGAGAGAGAGAGAGAGAGAGAGAGAGAACATGGAAAACAAGAGGGTATCTTTATTGTAAATAATTGTTGAATATGGGTATATGGATATATAAAAATTCCTTGTACTATTCTTGAATATTTATTTTTGGTTTGAAATTATATCAAAATAAAGAGATATTTTGAAAAGTTCTAGATAAAAAGATCACCCAACATAAAGATATTCTTTTTCTTAAAAAAATCAGCAGCCTGGTTGTACTAAGTAATATTCCAGATGTGTTAAGCAGTAAGTGCAATGTCTGGCTGCAAAAATATTTAACTTCTTGTGTGCAATAGTCCCCCACCTGGGGTTCAGACAAGTTACATTTACCAAGCATGTTGACATTTCCACAATCAAAAATTTGTATTTTTGAGACAAACCAACCTCATATATAATATTTATGAGACTTGTTCAAGTATAATATCTAGCTTGTCCTTGATAGTAAGCTTATTCTACTAGTAAACACTGGCATTGTTTAACTTTAATGAAGGTCCTTCTGTCTCAGATATTTCTCAAAACATTCCCTTTGGAAAAGTAATACTGTGCAGGGTAGAACTGCAGTACTCTGATGCCTAACCACAGGGTGAGATCAGGAGCAGTTGATCATTGCAAAAGATTCTTGTCATTGTGAAAACATTGAGGCAAGCCATGGGATGCACCCACTATATTCCTTAAACTCTGCTACTATCAGATTTAAGATATAGCAGTTCAAATTAGAATCTGACACTTTCAAACATAAGTGACAAAAATGGGAAGCATATATGAAGCCAAAGAAAGACAAAAATGTACAGCCATGCATTTGAGCCCTGCAGATCAAAACTGGGATGTTACTCTGTCTGGGAGCTCAGTTGGTTGTGGGTTCAATCCTATGACAGGCCACATATTGGGAGGCAACCAATCTATGTTTCCCTTCTCTCTCTTTTCCTACCCCTCCCTCCCTTTCTCTCTCTAAAATCAATTAAACATACACCTCCGGTGAGGATTTAAAAAAAGAAGAAGATAAAAACCTGAGATGTTGAACACTTTGGCTGCTTTTCATAGTTTAGAGGAATAAAAAGCAACTTGTGGTGCTGTTAGCAGTGTCTTCAGACTTATATTAAGTTTATCTCAAGACTGATATGCAATTTTGGCTCTGTTTTTCTTCTCATGTTTTATTTTTTTATCTTAGTGTATGGGTTTTCACTGAAATTACATGGAATATTATAACTTAAATTTATGTGGAATAAAATTCCCAGAGCATAGCAATATTTTATGTTTTTATTATAATTTTAGCAATGATAATTCTTTATATGTGTGATGCTTTGCTGTTTGCAATGCTTTTTTTTTCTTCAAAAATGCAGGTGTTATTTGTGTCTAGATTTTTTGCCAAATATTATAAGATTTATTATATTGTATGTGGTTGTGGTTTTGTTCTCACTTTGAATAAATGTAATGCAATTTATATATCCATTCTGCAATGGATAGATCGTTGGGAAGTTTCCACTTTGAGGCTCTTGAGTATGTCCTTTGGTGAACATATGGATGCATTTCTTATGTTAGTATAATTCTTGGAAGAGAATTGCTATGTCATTGGATATACATATTAACGCCAATTTTCCAAAAGTGTTGTACCAATTTACACCCAGTTGCAGTACGTACAAGTCACAGTTGCTTGACATTTGCCAATCCCTGGCACTGTTAGTCATATCAAGCAGGAAGCACTAACTTAAGGAAGACAAATGCTTGTGTTCAGATCAGCTCAAAACCTACATGAAATAAAAATGACTTATTTAAAGGCATCAGAGAGATGCTGAAACAACAGGACAAAGAAAGGCTAAGCTTCCAGAGAGGGGAGAGATGTGAGTATATCATGTGTTGCTGCTTTGGTTGCTAAGGGGATCTGCAGGTTCTTGGTGTGGAAAACAGGCTGAGAATCCAGAATCTTCCCTGGGAAGGGGGCTGAGACATGGCAGTTTTTTGTGAGCAGTTGTGCAGTTCTATAAAGCTGGAGAGACAAAAATGGGGACTATAAGGGCCTCCAACACACAGCCAGTTTTCCCGTCAACACATTTGTTGAATTATGAAGCTGTGTTTAAATGAGAGAATAAAAAGCTAAGTTGCAAACACCTGAAGAGTAAAGCAGAATGTTCCTCAGTCCCATACTGTTGAGCAGACAAAGATAGACTGCAGAGCCTACCAGGCACTGCACCTTTGTGAACGCCCAGAGTCTCCATCAAATGATCTGAAGGTTACATCCCAAGAGTAAAAGAGAACCAGAGATGACTGTGACTCAACTTTGCAATAATGGATTCAACTTTGTTGTGGATTAAAGTGATAAGCCCCACTTTTTCTGACTAATAGAAGTATGAACCCATTCTAATGTAGATAATCTTATATTAAATATAAAATTCTTATATGACACTGTTCAATTGAAATTCCTATTTCATTTATTGTGTCCATCTTTTTCTCAATTTCCTTGGAAATATTAATAGCTACTTAAGGTCCTTGTCCACATACTCCAGATCTGTGCCATTCATGCCTCTTTTGACCCTTTTTCCCTTGGTTTCAGTCCCATCAACTAGTCTCTTGGTAGGCCTGTACATTTTCAATTGAATATTAAACAGATCTCTGACCTGTTCAAATTTGCATTCTGTCATCTTTTTTTTTTTTACGTTGCTAATTTAAATCAATTTAAGGTCTATGTCTGAAAACTCTAATATACATTTTACTTTTTACATTATTGTCTTTTGACTTGGGGGTGATACTTATTGTTATGCATAGTAATTTTGTTTGCATGCCAGGCATTGTCAGTGACAAGTATGATAGATTTTGAGCCATGGTTTTGCTACAGTGAAGACTCACCATATCCTACAGCTAAGTAGGAGGATTTGTCTCAATCCAATCAGAAAATGATATAACCCAACATTAATTTGCAGTCTCTTTAAGTCTTGGTATACTTTTCACCTCCGATATATGGAGTGCAGCTTGCCAAGGGTCCCAACTGAAAGACTCAGTGTTTACTAGGACCTCCTTTTCTTGGCAGTCTTGAATTCTAATTTTTGTTTACCCAGTGTTGTAAGATTGCCAAAAACTCTTTTCTTGACAGCTGCTTTTTACTTCGCTTCTTAACCTCTGACGCTGCTCAATAAGGAATTGGCAAATGCTTAATGGGGAGTACAGATAACCTCAGGCTTACTTTTCTCTGCCTCTTTATTTTCTATGATCTTGGTTTCTCAAACCCCTGATGTCTATTGGCCTGAACTCCTGTTTTTGTCTCCCAGCCCTATGATGCTTACAAAATCTCTGCTGGCCCCTCTGCCTCTTGGCAGCCTTCTTCTGCCTGACTTCACAATCTCTTACTCATTTCAAAAGTTTTCAAATGCCTGAAAGAAAAAGAATCCTGTAGAAGTTGATCTTGTCTTAGTTATTGTCACTTTTTTTCCCTGGGATCTTAGCCTTCAATTTTTCAATGCCCAGATTTACTTATATGTATTTTATCTGACTTTTTCAGTTCTTCTTAGTGCTATATTGGTCTGCTACCAGCTTATTAATCATAGCCAGAAACAGAGTCCTTTCACATTTACGTTTTATGAATACTGAAATAAGTGTCATTATCTCTATTTTTCAAATGAGCCAAGATATTTAATAAATATATGGGTCTTCCTATGACTCTTCTGGTTTGATGCCAACCAAAATAAATAATAATATGCTAACGTATTATCTATATATTTAATCTTTGTGTCCATTAAAACACCTTCAAAAAGAACCCAAATGCATTCATTACACACCAACTTTTAGAACTATATATTTTATAAATATATCCTTCCTAACAAATTTAAACATATGATTCTAGTTAATTTTAAAATAATAATATAAGAACTTACACTCATTGATCACTTACTGGTTCCCTGATACTTTTTATACAATATTTTATGTAAAGAGTTTATATTATCATCCTAATTTTATGAAGGAAGGAGCCAAAGTTTAGGGAGTTTAAAAACTCACCTAAGAATGTTTGCTTGTGATACAACCAGGTTCCATCTGAAGCATACAGCCTTACCCAAACCAATGTCATTAAATGTTGTGTAGCACTATTCTCAAAAACACAGGGTAAAATACTCATATCTGTCTTCTTTAAATTTCATCATCTATTGATTTCTATTGTCATTTATACAGCTGAATAAATCGAGTGTTTATATGTTATAGCTACTGTGGAGGATACAAAACAGTCACAGAACCTTTCAATTTTATTGACAATAAAGAACATGAACATAAGAAATACTCCACTGTAAAATGTCATTAAGTGTTGAGTAACACAGGTAAGAGAACTGGGAATTTAGTGGAAGAGCTGTGAGCCTAGTGCTGGCAATAACTGCATGGAGGAGGAGGACTCTTGGAGTTCATCTTGAAGGTCAGGGACCAGAGAAGGGCAGAGCATCCCAAGCAAAGGCACTGCAGACATGTGAATGTATTCGGTATGTTCAAGCATCACTGCATGGGCATCAAAGGTCGCTTGTTTGGTCTTTTAAATGAGCTTAATATCTTTGAAAAGTTAAACTCTTTAATTATTTGTATATTTTAAAAAGAACAGGTAAACAGAGCTATTTCTACAGTATAATTTAAATATAAGCAATGCAATATTTTGCCTCCAAACATAGCCCCTTTCTAATGGTCTTTATTTCTTACCCATTCATCTAAGTCCTCAATAGCTCTAATAAATTTCAATTCTCTTAGAAATGGATATCCCTCAAACTCTATCCCTAATATAGTCTCTCCATACAGGTTTTGCTCTGGGTACAGGAAGAAAACGTGATAGACAGAATGTACAAACGAACAATGGCCAGACCACCTATGACAATAAAAATCTGACCTACAACCTCTGCCCCAAACATTAGGACTTGGTCAGTGATTGCTACTTTATTTTTTTTATTTTTTTGCCCCTGCTTCTAACTCAGGACCAGCCAGAGAAAGCCAAATATGCTCCCCAAACCAATCCTATAAAATTCCCTGCTTCTAGATGGCCCATCTCCAGCTTTTCTATGCCAACAACCACCAATTGGTGCATACTTGTACACTATAAAATGTTCCACCTACCCTAAAGCCTTTGAGTCTCCGCCAAACACAAATCATGATGGCTGACTCCCCAGCTATAGCACAGTTTGAATAAACAGTCTCTGTTTGTTCTAATTTAGGTGGTCTCAGTTTATTTCCACACATACTAGCAGAAGGTAAACACAATGTTTATTGAGATGTTCAGGTGCCAAGTACTCTATTCTGTACTAGGGTCTGAAACAGCAATGACAAAGGATCTAGAAAGAGTTCCCTGTCCTCACAGATGAAGCTTACCATCTAATAAAAGAGGCAGACCCTGCCACCTCCCCCCGAAAAAGTAATATTCAACAGATAAATAAAGTGATAAAGTGACATAAGATAATCACTAATGGTGTCAGTTAAACAAAAGGGTACTTAGAGTGAGAGGGGAGAGGCTTCTTAGGTAGGCTGCTGAGACTTGTTGAAGCAGAAAGATGAGCTAGCCTAGCCCAACCTCAGTGGTTGAGGATCGAACTATGAATCAGGTCACGGTTTGATTCCATCAGGGCTTATGCCCGGGTTGTGGGCTAGGTCCCTATTGGGGGGGCGGGGGGCATACAGGAGGCAGCTGATCAATGATTTTCTGTCATCGTTGATGCTTCTATCTCTCCCTCTTCTTTCCTCTCTGAAATCAATAAAAATATATATTTTAAAAAAAGAAAGTTAAGCTAGCCTGGAACAGAGCTGGAGGTGAAGAGATGAAGATGAGCTGAGAAGAAATGAGTGTGAGGAGGGCTTTGAGAGAGCATATTTGAGCAAGTATTGTTCCATTTTATAGATGGGAAAAGCGAGGCCCAGAGAGACTGAGTTGTCCAGAGTCTCACAGCTTGTGAGAATTAGCAAGAGGTTTCCCATGTAGGTTTCTCCCACAGCCCCTGCTTCCAGGGCTTCTAGGGCAACTGGCCAGGGTGTAGGCCAAAGAAGGTATTCTACAAGTGAAGAGGCCAGAAGTTCAAGAACACTGGATTAAGAAAAGGAAACGCAAGGGCTCTTAAAAAGACTAGTAGAAACGTGATGAAAGGTAGATAAAGGGTCACTGTAGGCAAATATCATTGATTTTATGTTTTTGCCTTAGGGCAGCTTTGAATGAATGGTTAAGCAGAAAAAAATAAAAAAGTATTAATGGAGACCAGTGTCTGAACTTGCAGGGTAGAAAGGTTTGACTAAAGCATTTTCAGATTGACAAGTTAAAAATAAGATACAATTAAAAAAAAGTATGTTGGTGAGCATGAGGAAGTATTGAAAGATTTTAAAAAATGGATTAAATTAAACCTGACGTCAATAATATATATGCTATTTCTGTCGCCATTACTTAATGAAAACAAGATTATGCTCATGAAGTTTCATAAATTTATTTTTGACTGCTTTGACCAAGTTTTAGCTACTTAAAGAAAAGAAAAAATCTGACCTAGAATCAGAATCACGGTTGTTTCTTCTTTGGAGAACAGAAAGATACCCCTGTTGCTTTCAGGAGGCTCTGAGGAGCAAGCTATGGGAGGAACCATGAGATTTTGAAAACAGAAACCTACCAACTGGTCTTTTGGGGACGTTGCTGCCATTAGAGATATTTGAGGATATCAAAGTGCTGGAAGGATCTATTAAGAGAGAGAATGAAAGACTTCTGAGAGCACTGGTACATTTCCTGAGAGGTGACACCTCCAGGGTCCCACGCTGCAGACAGGCCTTACACTCTATTTAGGGAGCTATCTATTTTTAAAATTCCTTAGTTGGTTCCTGGAACTTGAATCTACATCTTTTTTTTTTTTTTTTTAAACTTCCCCCCTCCACCTGAAGTAAAAAAAAAAAAAAAAAAAAGGTGCACTCTTATACACGTTCTCTGTCTTTTACCTGGGCACTATGACTCTCTTCTGGTTCTCAAGCAGCCCCTCTTATCATCAGCCTGCTGCCGGCACCATCCCTTTGATTCAGAAGCCCAGATCCCTACAAACCTCCCTGGCTGCGTGTCCATTCTAAGACAATAATATTTGGGCTGTGTTGATGTGACCATGGCAGTATTGGCAAAATGCTGCCATTGGCAGGCTTTTCTGGGGCTGTTGTTTTTGTTGTTTTTACTAGTATTTCTCAGTGATTTGCTGACCTCAGAGTTTCTATGACTGTAATGTCTGCTTAAAATTATAAATACGCAGTGGGGCCTGCTGTCCCTTAAACCTGCCCAGCATCCCTGTAATGTTGCAGAAGAAAGAGTGGCCCGCATTTCCTGTGTCCATGGGATAAGCATCAGCTGTCACCAGGGCTCCCAAAAGTGTCCCCTGATGCAATTGAGGAGCTTTGGAGACAAGCTTGAGGATCCCATCACCCCACAGATAAAGAATACACACAAGAGCAACATTTTGCAATGTGTTGTCGTATGGGTCAGAGTGCGCTGTCAGACTCCTTGAGTGTGGGGGTGTGTGCAGGGTGGTACTTGAGAGTGAAGGGGGCACATCTTTTCCCTCCGTGAAGCACTGCAGCTTGGTATGTGGGTGTTCTACCTTGTGTCTCATGAAGGAAAGTGGAAACAGAACTTAAGACAGGATTAATTATTATCAGACCTGTGTACAAATCAACTGCTCAGCTGCTTATCTCCAGCCAAGGCCCATAGCATTACATAATAACTAGAGGCCCGATGCATGAAATTTGTGCAAGGGGCTTGGCCCCCGCTGCCAGGACTGCAGCCTCTGCCTGAGCCCCCACCGCCGTGGCTTCTTCTGGAAGGTCATCCAGAAGGTCATCAGGTCTAATTAGCATATTATACTTTTATTATTGTAGATACTGTTACATTTCTTCAAAGTTTATTGTGAGGATTAAGCTTAAGAAAATAAGTTAAAAGGACTTTGAAATATAAACTCTGAAAAACGTTAGATACGAAGAGTATGGAACTATGTAAATGCTTCTGGGCTTTCCTCACAGGGATGAGGCAGGAGAAATGGGAAGAGCTTAGCCCCTTCGGAATTTAGAAATTGTCAGAGAGGCATATAAGAACTGATTCAGCTTTTAGAAATATCAAAACCTGAGCACTAGCAGTCGCTGTGTGATGAATGCCTGCACAATAGCAGTATTCATCCCATTTTACAGACTGGAAACTCCAGGTCCTAAAGGTTAACCATTTTAACCAAGTTCGGAATGTCAATAGACCTCTCTATATTCACAACAAAATTGGACAGAATAGATTACTTGATTATACTGAATTGCAAACTTTTTCATTTCCTCTGAGAACTGTGAAACATATAGGGCCATCTGCTTCATGCTTTTCTTTGAGAATCACAATGATTATTACTATGGCTTCATTAGTTTGACCACATTTCTACAGAGAACAGGTTTTCGGCGCTTTCTCCAGACTTCAACTTAAGCTCTCCTTAGAGTCAACTCTAGGGTCCTACTGTGTCATGCTGGGGGAGACATCTATTGTTTTTACTTGTAAAGAATCTCTTCTTCCTTTTTTTATAACAAAACCCCTCCTTTTGCTTTTGCTAACTGCCCCTCCACCTCCCAGTGGGAATGTCACTCATGGTTTCATGGAGAACAAGTATCACTATTCCAGACCCCAGGGCACAGTTACTGCTTTGGGGTAGATGGTCCTCCTCAGTGAGTCCCATCGGAGTCATTTGATGTGAGTATTTTTGTTACCCAGATAAGGGAAATGTTCTCTCCTGACACATGAGCTTGGAAGTACTTGAGTCTATTTTTATAGCCACATGGAAGGATCCTGCTTGACAATAAAGCCAACTCATAGGATGTGAAATAATGGAAAGAAAGAGAGTGGAAAGAAAGAAGAAGGGGAGGAGGAGTGAAACAGATATTCTAATAACATGCTTTGTACTCCTGAATTCAGTCACTTTAAACCACTTTATATATCTGTCATCTACCTATCAATCCTCTATCAATCTATCTATCTATCCATCATCTATATATCTATTATCTATTTAATTTTAAGGTAGTTTGAGTTGGGTTTTTTTAATTCAAACAAACATGCCATGACTAATCTATATGCCCAACATAACAGACAAATAACTATGTCGACTTCCACTGCTTTATATCATTTACTTATTTTAGGTTTTGTTGATATTCAGAATAATATATATATATATATATATATATATGTATATATACATATAAATAAAATGGTATATGTTGAATATATATAATTCAACATATGTCAAAAATATGTGCTACAATGTTTAATATGATAGCACCTAACACATACATAGTGGATACTCAATAATGATGTGTTATGTGAATGAATAAAGCCTAGTCAATGAGTTTCTTCAGAGTTCAGGAGTAGGGCTTGGAAAGGCCATCCTCTGAAATGAAAGCTACTGAAAAACAGCCCATTAGTATAAAATACAGTGCACCCTAAGATATGTTTTGAAAGTGTAGCTATGAGACTAGGTATCTACTGAATCCAATTAAGAAGACGGGGTGTTTTGCAAAAGACTGGTTATTATCCCACCTGGATTGTGACATGAGGGAGAAAGCTCCCACCTTGCTGCAACAGAAGAGCAAGAAGAGAAATAGATGAGCCAACAGTGGGAAATGCTAATGGGTTTCCACACTCTTTGTTAATGTTGGAAAGTGTAATTCAACCAGCGTCCTCAGGAATGCTGTGTATGTCCAAGTCCTTTTACTCTAATTCTGTACTTACAAGCAATCCTTGGCAGATATATGCGTTTAATCAGGGCCAGCTTCCTGGGCACGTGACCCATGCAATTACACAAAGCCCAGTAGAAGGGCCTCGTGTTTGGTTTAATGCTCTGCTCTTGCTGTCTTGAAATTCTCAATCATTTTGAACAAGGACCTGCATTTTCATTTTGCACCAGTCCTGCTGATTATGTAGCCAGTCCTGAGACTAATTTGTGGTTATGTTTCTCACTAAAAATTAATAAATGGGATTTTATATTATCAATCAATCTTCAATGGATTTGCTTAATTAAAGGTGGTTTGCCACCAAACATGAAAAACCACAAGGTATATTTACACAATCAAGTTTCTGAACCTTCAGAACTAAGAATCAGAACCCGGAATGTGGCTGCATTCTGGACAATTACTACTTAGAGAGCCCTACATAAAGAAGCTAAACCTTTAGTATCCATTTAGCTTAAAAGTAAAGTATAAATACATGTACCACCCGTTTATGCAGACTTCAGGGACATAAATGATCCCTCCAAAAGGGCAGAACAGTAGTAAATAGCTATGTTGACTTCCACTGCTTTATATCATTTACTTATTTTAGTTCTGTAAATATACGCTATTTTTTGAAACTTTAGATTATTCTTAGGTTACTTTCAGTCACAAAAAATTACTCTCCTAAGAAGATGCTTCAGAAAAACTAACATTTATAGAGAATTTTATTATGGTTTCTTTCTAGAAAATGAACTCACTGATAGAGAATCTATATCAAAAAAATATTTCGACTCAACACTGATTAGGTTTCTAATAGCTCTCTTCTCCATAGTTTTGTTCTGTACAAAAAGAAAATCACCATGTTATTAGTTCAAGATGAAAACCTGACAACCAACTATAACCTCAACTGCTGAAATGCATTTTTAAAGATGTTCATGCATTATTCAGTAAGCTACCTTGAATCAAACATGTAAAAGCCCTTGAAACAAAAAAATATATATAATATATAACCAATATTATCACCAGATGGTAGACTTTATTTGTTATCCTAATTCTGTTTTACATTTAAAAAATAAATATCAGCATGAATATTTAATACGTTTGCTATAACAGAGGCAAAAGGCCAATATTATTATTGTAGGAATGTGAGGTTCAGAACTATTTAACTTTACGAGTGATGTTTTCTTATTGCTGTACCATCTTTTTTCACTGGAATGAGCTAGAATGTCAGTAGATTGTTGCCAGAGGTATCTAAAAAGCAATTCTGTATCTTTCCTAAGATACTATTTATAAGGTCAGTACATTTGTTTAAAACTGGATCTCTACATTTTGTGGCTGGCTTGGTCATCATGCATATTGTTCATTCCTTAGAAGTGATCAATGAGTTCATATGTGAAAATATATACATTTGGTTTTCTAAGGTAGAAATGAATAAACAGCACAAGGTTTACGTTAGCTCACATGCCAGGAGGTCCATTTATTTGGCCTTTTCTTTTCACATTATTGGTGAAAATTCATTTACTCTGAAAATGTTACAAGGAGGTATCAGTGTATTCAAAGGAGCTCTGGAAATGCATGTTTGTTTGTACTTGCATTTAAAAGAAAAATTATTTTGTAAGAAGCCCTGCTATCTTGGAGTGTCCCCAGGAAAAGATGATTTCTGTAGAAGATGAAGCAAATTAAACCATGGATTTCTCGCCCATTAGAGCCATGGCAAAGGGTTTCACTACCAGGGGTTTGGTTATATTTAAATAATTGAAGGAAACTTTAACCTGGCATAGATGTCTCAGCTTCTTTCATTAGTTTTAATAATAGAATTTAAAGGGACATCATTTTTTGGTTTCTTTTTAATATTAAGAAAACATAATCATCTATTAATTCATTCAATATACAAGTATTGAGTTTCTGTCCCACAGGAAACCAGTGCTGATGGTAAGAAATAACTGCATTGCTGGCGCAGGTGGTTGAATCCAAAAGCCATTCTGGACAAATATGGCTTAACAAGCTGTCAGAAACTCATGCTCACTAGAAGCATGAGGGTGACATTGTGTGCCATAGCATATCTGAGGACAAAATAGAATGAGCATTTTGTCATTGGTAATGTGAGAATATAAATACTTATCTAATAGTTATTATAAAATAAAATAATCTATAAAAACAGAGCAGGCACACCAATCCAATAAACTTAATGTAGAATTATTTGTGTTTTAAAATATATCCTATATAATAAAGAGCTAATATGCAACTGATCATCATGCCCTCATGCTGTCACGCCATAACTGCTGACACTCAACATTGGGGAGAGAGAAATGGGGACCAGCCAGGCACAAATGAGCTTGCAAGAGAGGAATGGGGACCAGCCAGGCTGCGGCCAGGGAGAGGGACAAGCTGCCTGCCCTGGGGTCCTGGGTGCCTACAGCCCGAGGAAAGCTGCCTGACCAGTCCCCTGCGGCTGAGGCCAGCCCTGGCGAAGCTGGCCTGGGTCCTGGGTGCCTGCGGCCAGCCAGAGGGAGGGAAGCCCGGGTCCTGGATGCCTGCAACCGGCCAGAGGATGGAATCCTGGGTCCCAGGTGTGGGGCAAGGCAGAGGCAGTTAGGAGAGATCAGGCCAGCAGGGGAGCAGTTAGGGACAATCAGGCCAGTAGGGGAGCAGTTAGGAGCAATCAGGCAGGCAGGCAGAGGGGTTAGGGGCAATCAGGCAGGCAGGAAAGTGGTTAGAAGCCAGCAGTCCCAGATTGTGAGAGGCAGTTGGACATCCCCCGAGGGGTCCCAGATTGGAGAGGTGCAGGCCAGGCTGAGGGACCACCCCACCCCCATCACAAATTTCATGTACCGGCCCTCTAGTATATTACATATATACATAAAATATATATACACACACTAGAGGCCAATGCACAAAATTCATGCAAGAGTAGGCCCTCGCAGCCACCCCCCTACCCCACTGGTCAGTCCGGAAGGTCATTCCGCCTTCCAGTCTAATTAGCATATTAGCTCTTTATTATATAGGATATATGTACATTACTATATGTATAGGGTTTGGCAAAAGTAGGTTTTTGTATTATCCTATCTAATAAAAGAGAAACATGGTAATTAGCCGTACCTCCGCTACCCTTCCCATTGGCTAATTAGGGTGATATGCAAATTAACTGCCAGCCAAGATGGCGGCTGACAGCCAGGCACTGAAGCGAATAGAAGGCTTGCTTGCTCCAGTGACAGAGGAAGCCAATATTCCCTGCCTGCTGTTGCCAGCCTCTGAGCTTGCAGTTTGAAACATTGTTACAAATATAGAAGCTAAACAAAACCCCAGTAACCTGCTTTCAGCCAGCCGGGATCTCAGAGCTGGAGTTGAAACAGTGTTTCGATTATAGAACCCAAACAAACCAGATACCTGCTTTCAGCAGCTGAGGCCTCAGAGCTGGAGCCAAGCCACAGAGCTAAAGCTGGCCCAGAATAAAAAAAAAAAAGAAAAAAAGGACAGGTTGGGAGCATCAGTCACCCACCAGCCTGAAAACGTCCTTCAGCCCCTCACCCAGACTGGCCAGGCACCCCAGTGGGAACCCCCACCCTAAAGGGTGTGTGACCAGCTGCAAACAGCCATAATCCCCTCACCCAGGCTGGCCAGGCACCCAAGCGGGACCCCCACCCTGATCCAGGACAACCTTCAGGGCAAACCAGCTAGCCCCCACCCGTGCACCAGGCCTCTATCCTATATAGTAAAAGGGTAATATGCCTCCCAGCACCGGGATCAGCAGAGCTGCAAGGCCTCCCGGCACCGGGATCAGTGTGACAGGGGGCAGCACCCAAACCCCCTGATCGCCCTGTGGCTCTGTGTGTGATAGGGGGCGGGGCAACAACCTCCCTATCCGCCCTGCTCTGTTTGTGACAGGAGAAGGCACCCCAACCCCCTGATCTGCTCTGCTCTGTGTGTGACAGGGGGCGGTGCCCCAATTCCCCTATCGGCCCTACTCTGTGCGTGACATGGGGGAGCTCCCCAACCCCCTGATCGGCCCTGCTCTGTGTGTGACAGGGGGCGGTGCCCCAATTCCCCTATCGGCCCTACTCTGTGCGTGACATGGGGGAGCTCCCCAACCCCCTGATCGACCCTGCTCTGTGCGTGACAGGGTACGGAGCCCCAACCCCCCTGATGGGCCCTGTTCTGTGAGTGACAGGGGGCAGCACCCCAACCCCCTGATCGGCCCTGCTCTGTGCGTGACAGGGGGTGGCACCGCAACCTCCCCATTGACCCTGCCTTGAGTGTGACAGGGGGCAGTGCCCCAATCCCCCAATCGACCCTACCCTGAGCGTGACTAGGGGTGGCATTGCAACCTCCCGATCCGCCCTGCTCTGTGCATGACAGGGGGCAGTGCCCCAACTCCCCAATCGGCCCTGCTCTGTGCCCAACCAGGGGCTGCACCTAGGGATTGGGCCTGCCCTCTGCCACCCGGGAGCAGGCCTAAGCCAGCAGGTCGTTATCTCCTGAGGGGTCCCAGACTGCAAGAGGGCACAGGCCGGGCTGAGGGACGCCCCTCCCCCCCGAGTACACAAATTTTTGTGCACCAGGCCTCTAATATATATATATATATATATATATATATATATATATATATATATACACACACACATCTATAATAATAAAAGCATAATATGCTAACTAGACCGGACAGCCAAATGACCTTCTGGACGTCATTCCAGATGTTCTTCCGGATGAAGCTGCAGTGGCGGGGCTGAGGCAGATGTGGTTAGGGGTGATCAGGCAGGCAGGCAAGCAGTTAGGGTCATCAGGCAGGCAGAGTGGTTAGGGATGATCAGGCAGGCAGGCAGAGGAGGTTAGGGGCAATCAGGTAGGCAGGCAAGCAGTTAGGGGCAATCAGGCAGGCAGGCGAGCGGTCTGGAGAGATCAGGCAGGAAGGTAAAGGGGTGTTTAGGGGCAATGAGGCAGGCAGGCAGGCCAGCAATTAGGAGCCAGTGGTCCCGGATTGTGAAGGGGTACAGCCCGCGGGCTGAGGCACCACCCCCCGCCCTGTATACAAATTTCATGCACTGGGCCTCTAGTCCTTTATAATAAAAGCCTAATATGCTAAGGGTCCAGTTGTCCAGTGACCAGTGGACTGTTCAACCAATCAAAGTGTAATATGCTGCTGTGCTAAGGCTGCTCAACTGCTCGCTATGACATGCACTGACCACCAGGGGCCAGACAGTTGACTGGTTTACCAGTCGCTATGATGTGCACTGACCACCAGGGGGTAGATTCTCTGACCAGTAGGTTAGCTTGTTCCTGGGGTCTGGCCAATCAGGACTGGGCGAGATGGTGCTGGACATACCCTAGAGCCCTCCTGTGGTCCCTCCCTGGCCCCGACCTTGCACTGGTGGCGTCCCTCCGCCTGGCCTCTGCCCTCTTGCAATCTAGGACCCTTTGGGGGATATCAGAGAGCCAGTTTTGGCCCAATCCTGCAGGCCACTCCCCTCAGCAGGGCAACAGATGCAGGACTCACAGCTGGTGAGCTCTGCTGTGGCAGTGCGAGCCTCTACTGATTGGGATTGATTGGGCATGAGCCCATGGCAGGTAATGTGGGATCAGGATGAGCAGGAGAAGCTGGTAGGAGCTGCAGGCAGTGTTGGACTGTGGGTTTCAGCCAGATCCCTGCAGGCCACCCATAGAAAGCTCACCTGTGCACAGATTCATGCACTGGGCCTCTAGTATATGTACACACACACACACACACACACACACACAACACAAGGATATTTATATAAACCAATCAACAGAAAGTAATAGATTGGGAAATCTCTGAATATCACTATATTACAAGCTAGTAATTAGTAGAAATGACTTTAGGATAAAAATTAGTAATAAATACTAGGCATTATCTATAATAATAAAAGGGTAATATGCTAATTAGACTGGACATCTTCTGGACATCCTTCTTGACAAAACCAGGGCTGGAGGGAAGCCAACTAGGGTCCTGGGTGCCTGCAGGCAGCCCGAGGGAAGCCAGCCGGGGTCCTGGGTGCCTATGAGCAGCACAAGGGAAGCCGGCCCAGGTCCCAGGTGCCTGCGGGTGGCCCGAGGGAAGCCAGCTGGGGTCCCAGTTCCTGGAGGGAAGCCAGTGCCAGAGGAAAGCCATTGCCGGCAGCTGGGGAAAAGAAGTCCTACTCTTGCATGAATTTTCATGCATCTGGCCTCTAGTATTAAAATAAAAAAGAAAGATGGTCAGAGAATAAACTAAATAAGGCAATTGGGTACACAGGTTTTTGTTTTGTATTTTTTTTTTAGTTCGATGAGAAATTAGACATTCATTTGTATTTAAATGATCAGAATAATGCTATTTTCCCCGGGGTGGAAAATAAATATTGCAACTTTAGGAAGCATGACTAAAATAGATATTTTCTATTGAACTTATTCTGAAGTTAATTGAGCCTCTGTATTTAGGGAATGCCTATTTATATAAAAGCCTAAAAGTGACCGTTCGACCAGTAGCTATGACATGCATTGACCACCAGGGGGCAGATGCTCAATACACAGGCACAGAAACATGAAACAGACTGATGAGTCTCAGAGGAAAGGGGGAGGGAGGAGGGTTAGAAGAGATTAACCAAAGATCTTATATGCATACTAGAGACCGGGTGCATAGATTCGTGCACTGCTGGGATCTCTCAGCCTGGCCTGCGAGGATCAGCCTGAAACCAGCCCAGTGCGCAGATTTGTGCACTGGTGGGGTTCCTTGGCCTGCAGAAATCAGTTTCCACCTGGCCTGTGGAAATCAGGCCGAAACCAGCAGTCCAACATCCCCCAAGGGTCCTGGATTGTGAGAGGGTGCAGGCCAGGCCAAGAGACCCCACCGGTGCACAATTCCATCCACCGGGCCTCTAGTAGAGGCTATAATAGATAAAACACAACTCTGATTTTAGCAGTTCATCATTATCATTTAGAGTTCATCATTATATTTAGGGAAGCTGAAATGCTCTTGATCATATCAATAATTGATCAATAACTGCTTTGTACTAAGTGAACAAATGACATGTCAGGGTAGGATTTGAATGAGAAATTAATCATGCTATAAATGATCACATTTATAATAGAATCTTATTGGACTCTTTAAGAGAGAAAATTAATTCATTCTTCCTAAAGTAACATTCAAGGAGCAAACATATATGTTGTTTCCTATATGATACTGATGAATAATTGTGTCTCATCTATATATATATAAAAGCCCAGTGACCAAACAGTGGAATGACCAGAATGACCGGTCGACCAGTCGCTATGACTTGCACTGATCACCAGGGGACAGATGCTCAATGCAGGAGCTGCCCCCTGGTGGTCAGTGTACTCCCACAATGGGAGCAGCCACTCAGAGGGCAGGTCCACAGCCACTCAGATGACAGGGATAAGCAACACTTCCAAAGCAGGCTGATCCCCACAGGCCATGCCCCCTACCAGTGCACAAATCTGTGCACCAGGCCTCTAGTGTTATAATCTACCAGTGCACGAATCTGTGCACCAGGCCTCTATTGTTATAATAAGAGAGAGTAATTTCCTTGGGGGCAATGCATTTAAATGAAATAGGCTAGAGATATGAATAACAGAAGAGGCAGCTGCAAAAATTCAGAGTCATCTTAGAGACTATTTGACAACAATTTCTGTCTCAGGAGACAGTTTTGTTTTCATTAATAGCCAGTTATTCCTAAGCAAATGATATAAGTCAGGTAAATGTATAGGCTTAAACAAGGACACCGAAATATGGTCTACATGCTACTTAGCACCTCAGCAGAATAGTACAATGCAATATAAGCTATAGCCTAATGGCTAATTTGTATTCTCTTCCTCGGTTAAGATCAATTAATTTTTCATCTGCAAATTAATTTTTCACCCTGCATCATTCTAGGGCAACTATATTTGTATGGCTGTTTGCTCCTCAATGATTCGCCAATGCCACCTGAAGTTTTAACCTCAAGCATTTACTCAACATTAACATTTATGCACAGCTATGAAAGACTGCTGAGAAATAGCTCTGTGGTGTAGACATTGCCAAAGGGAACCAAACATAAAGATGTTCCATTTATGTCTTCCTGCTCATGTCTCTAATTTTATTCTCTCTTACATATACTTTATTGCATATTGACTACATGCTGGATATCTTATATTTCCTGTCTCTCGTTTGGAGGCACCAAGATCTGACATGGGGTCATAGACATGGTTTGAATTCATCCAGATGTCCACAACATAAAACTTTTTAAAACAAAGATGGTACACGTTCTTCCTGCCAGTTTTCTTACCTCATTTCCTCTCTTTTTCTCTGGCTTTCAGTTAACTTGACCACACCTCTTTTTTCTTCCCCCATGGGAAGACTATGATGTAAATGAGAAAGTGAAGAGGAAAATACAGATTCAGATAACAAGAACCTAATTATTAGTCTTTGCATCATATGGGAAAGCTAAAGGCTAAAGCTGCAGAAGCTTTGAACATGAAGCCATTATGAACATGAAGTTATTGATAAGCATGTCTTGTCTTGCAGATTAAGTCTTTGGTTGTTTATTGTTTCTACTTCTCTCCCTCCTCCCTCCACGTTTATAAAATAGAGTCATTGTCAGAGTGGCTTTGGGACTGCTTATGAGACTATAGGCCACAGGAAACACAATTCTGGTCCCAGGGTCAGGTTAAAATCACACTAAATTATCTAATACCAAATTCACATGTTTGATCAAATATAAGCAAGACAAAATATATCACCTGTGACTAACCAATGTGAACACCTTAACCTATGCTCTGGGGGTGGGGAGGCATTAGGTTTTCAGGTAGTTGGTGCCCAGAACTCTTGTCAACCATATCATTTTTATTCAAAGATTTGTAGAAATATAAAGAATAAAGCTAAGTATGTGATCCTCACTGACCAGAACACTGGTCTGAAAAATAATTTTAAAAATATTGAGGCTAAGTTAATATTTCTTATTTTGAGTCAAAGTTTAAGGACAGCAGTAAGGATGATTTACATTTATTTATGTAAAAAATGAACAAAAGGGTTGGTTGAACATGAATTTAATATTAAGTCAGTAGCAATATTGTTCTGAATTAATAGATTTGGTAAATTAGAGTTAAGGCAGACAGAGCATCTGTGTTTGGGGTCAGGCTCTGCCTCTCTCTCAGTGATGAATTAACCCTGGACAAGTCTATTATGCTTAGTTTTCACATCAACACACTGAGGACATTGGTTTAAATACTCTCACCTTGGCACTAAACCGTGAATGTAGAGTCAGAGTTAATATGAACAAGAAGAGAAGAAGAAAGAAAAAGTTGATCAATTCTATGATAAAAGAGATTTGTACTGAAAAAGTCAATGAGGTAACCTTGGAATTCTGGATTATGTACAGCTTTGTTGATGTTACTGTTAAATCGCATAGGTACTAGAGAATCAAATATTATAAGTAAGATAAGTTGGTGCAAATGTTGGTATAAGTAAATGAAAAGCATGGATTTGGGGAGAAATAGAATAGAAAAACCTATAAATATTTT
This sequence comes from Myotis yumanensis, assembly GCF_028538775.1. NCBI lineage: Eukaryota > Metazoa > Chordata > Mammalia > Chiroptera > Vespertilionidae > Myotis > Myotis yumanensis. The sequence goes on along the minus strand of NW_027223759.1, from coordinate 23,541,597 downwards.
TCAATAACCCCACTATGTCATTCTGTACTAGTAAAATAGCAACAAGAAGAGCAAACACATATTGACTTTTTACTTTGAAGTTGGCATTTTTGTTAGGCATTTCACATGCAGGATTTGCTTGGTCATACAAAAGCTAATGTAAAAACTGGTCAGTCATGATACACAGTTTTGAATCTGAGTTCTTCCACTATGATGATGTGATTGAGTTAATATTGCCAGCCAGTTTGGGGAGAAAGATTTAGTGATAACTTTTGACCATGTTAAATTTGAGACAATTTCCCAGAGGAAATACAGGAATAACTATTTCTAAACTATGTAGAGGTGGCCATTCATTCCCTGAAAGCAGGTGAAATTTCCAAAGGTACAAAATAAAGACAAAGGAACCAGATTAAAGGTCTTGGACTTCAGGAGGGGGTGATCAAATAGAATGATAAAATGGAACCAAAGAAAGAAAAAAAGTGAGATGGAAGAAAATGCTCACAAATGCTAAGAGAAAGGAGAATTTCAAGCAGCTTAAGGGGAATTGGTTAGAGAAGAGATCTGTAGTGAAAAATACTACAGAGGTCATGGATGTTGGCATCAGTTACATTTGGCTGGAAGGAATATGTTGAAACTCCTTCCCCAACATCCACCAACATACCTGTGGTGGACATTGAACTTCACTTGTAAGCAAGTTGGTGCTTCACCTTTATAGTGTTCACTAAAAATGGATAAAATAGCTTTAGAAATTGAAGAATTTTATAGCTCAAAATCTTTCAAATGATAAATGAAACTATTTCTGATCAATATAAGAAATGTAGAACAGAAAATGGTAACTGCCAATCTATCAGCCATTCCACTTCCTTCATGCTGGCATAGTCCTCAAGTTACTTAGGTTTCTATCTTTCTGTGCTGCATTTTTGGAAGTTGGATCCATAGGAACCCTCTAGGGAATTTTTCTAACATACTCATGGCTGTGGTCCTACTACCTTTGGCTAATCACTGTTTCAGGCATGGATATGTGACACCAATGTAGCTGAAGAAAATTAAGTCAGCAAGGGGCCTTCTAGGAAAAGTCCTGACTGATTTAAAGACAACAAACAAGGAAAATCTGAACTTTCATAGATCTAGATGTGATGCCAGGAACTGTTGCAGCCATCTTATAGCATGAGGGAAGTAGCCACTGAGGACAAGTGGCAGAACAGAGAAATGGAAGGAACGTGGGTCCTTGAGAATTTCTGCCACATTTCAAGGATTTTTCTTTACTTAGCTGTTGGTGCGTTCTGTTACTTGGAGTTGAATATCATCTATGATAAAAATGTTAAGATTAATTCCTGGCATTTTCCCTCCTCACTTTTATTTTTTTATTATCTTTTATTCAGCTTTTTGTATTTTATTCCAGTGGAATTCTAAAATATAGCTACTCCATAAAAGTCTAAATTCTAATCCATAATTTTGTAGTTATGGTTACAATTGAATTCTTTGCTGATTAGACTGGCTGGTGGTGGGATAGGGGGAGGTAAAAAGAGAGTGTGAATAAAGGAATGGGTTATTACTTCCCAATTTTCCTCTCCATAGTCATAGCACTGATTTAAAAGGCACTGTTTATAGCATTATTTCAGGGGGATTACAATAAAAAACAAAATCTTTATATAAATTTCTCAAGCCTTTTGTTTTGGGTTTGCATTTTATGGTCTTTTTCAGGCATGGCACTTTCATTAACATGTGCATGCAAAGCTCCATTGTTCAGTATGGCTCTCTAATGAGAAAGAATAAGACTAAGTATTGGGAATGAAAATTGTACATTTTTATGTAGTGCTTTATAGACTATTACTTCTAATTAAAATTTGAAGTTCATCTTTATAGTTAAGGTGAAAGCAGAAAATCACACATTATATCTCTCTCTGACATAAGAGACACCAGATTGGAATGAAACTAGTCTTTGACAAAGGTTCACACTTACATATCAGAAGAATCAGAGAGCTGGTGCTGTCCTCAGAGGTTAAATTTGAATGAAGTCCAATGTCTATAAAGAGGCCATCTGCTGAAGGTAAAGACTTAGGATTATTGGGAATTTGGGGGGAATGCTAAAGTTAGAAGCTGAGGGGGGAAATTATTAGAGAGCTCACCCAGGTAATGGAGCTAATGTTTGTGTCAAGGGTTCCAGTTTGCTGTTTTTTTCTCCAATCTAAGAACTCTGTTGCATAATCTGAAATGTTTATTTTAATATTTTAACCAATTACATTGGCTAATATTTATGATAATTGAGCTTTTTATAAAGCAATATTATATTTAAGAGTACTCTGAAATCTGTTGTCCCAAGGCTATTATTTTATCCCATGCATTCACAATGGGTCCAATATTGCCCCCAGGGGGTAAAATCAGTTATTGAGGGAGAGGTGGAAAAAAGTCTTAGATATTATGCAAAGAATTGTACAGTATGTCTGTGATATTAAAATTTTACAGGAAAATAATTAAGAACAAATTTTTTAAAAGGTGAGGGGAGGGAATAATGAATTTAAAAATTTCACCTACCAAAGAGATTTCTTTATTTTGTAAAGAAAGAAGAACACAACCTGTCATTAGGACATTATGAGATACCTCAAAAGTTTCCAAAAGCACTTTAGTGACACATGACCCATTATATTATCTGCTTTGCCAGAAGCTTGCCACCATGCATAAAAAATGTAAACCTCAAAGTCTTGAAAGTGAATAGGACTTTTTCCATTGTTTCAAAATTGCAGCTAAAGTTTTATGCTAAAAATAAAACTCCTTCCTAGTACTTCCATAAGCCTATGGGCCTATGAAGATGCTGCCAGTTATCTCTACTATCATCCTCTTCCCTTCCTACTGACACGTAATTAAATGTCTCAGGGGAGAGAGAGAAAATTCTAAGACAATTTTATTTTTATTTTTTTAAATATATTTTATTGATTTTTTTTTTTTACAGAGAGTAAGGGAGCGGGATAGAGAGTTAGAAACATCCATGAGAAAGAAACATCAATCAGCTGCCTCCTGCATGCCCCCTACTGGGGATGTGCCTGCAACCAAGGTACATCCCTTGACTGGAATCGAACCTGGGACCCTTGAGTCTGCAGGCCGACGCTCTATCCACGGAGCCAAACCAGTTAGAGCTTAAGACAATTTTATAAGTGGTTGATTTGGATGGATTTCTGAAAGTTTTCTCCAGATCAGAACAAGAGAATCAACACTCAGGTGATGAGGAATATCTGCACATTAGAGAAGCTGGCATCTCACTTCCTGGTTGGACTCCAGCTTGCTGATTTACCATTTTGTCTATTTAAGCAAATGGAAAAGGAAATGAGAGAAAGAAAGAGAGAACATTCAGCTGTGAAACTTCTGGAATTTCCACCCTTTGGCCTATGCTTTGCCTGTGTTTTCCATTGATCATTGAGATAAGGTGAAAAATGGGCAAAAGAACCCTAGTAACAAGAGGCTTAAAGGATATTCACAGAGAAAGGAAATGAAGGGAACTTCAAAAATCATTGGAACAGAACTTTTTTTGGAAGAGAACTTCTAAGTAGAGAGATCTTATCCATGGTGCCTCTTACAAGTTCATTTAGGTTCCCCCATCAGATAGTACATAGGTTGGTATCTCACAGTAAAACATTGATAGCCTAATCAACTGAAGACCACAGCATCTACTTGATGAAAAACAGTTTTGCCCTTTAATTCTCTCCACCCCTTTTGTTAACCTTGAGGATCTAAAAATAGATAGATAGATAGATAGATAGATAGATAGATAGATAGATAGATAAAGGGGGGGGTAGGAAAGAGCAAAATACAACCCCTTCCATCTCTAGATCCAGAGGCTGAGAAGGGGGTATGTTCAAATAGAATTTTCAATTCAAGTTTAAAGCCAGCCTAGACTTAACCAGCCTCCTTAATACCCGGACTTGACTAGCAAGCTTTGAGTTCTGCCACATAAATCTGAAAACAGGGGTTTGACAAGACATGTTAGAAGACAGCAATGAAAGAAAGCATTAGTACCATTCCTTTCTACCCATCATTACCCCAGCACCCCTGTTTAGACTGTCCAATAAACAGACTACTCAGGTAAAGCTCAGTAAGACTGAAGAACAGTTTTGACTCTAAAGACATTTTTAAATTAAAAAATAGTTAGGATTTCCTTACTTTCTTCTATATCATTGTAGTTGCTTTTTCAACACATTCAAAATCTTAGCTTATTATCAAAATCCTTTTCTAAGGATTTTTTTTCAGATACTATCAGACTGATTCAACCACCAAGAACTACAGGATCCCTTTCTCTATGCCAGGGGAGTTGTTCTTATTACTAAGTACTGCTTTCCAAACTTTCCTGGTCATATGAATTTCCTAAGAACTTTGGATGTTGTTATAAATATAGATTCTGGGGGTGCCATGAGCTGAATTGTATCCCACAATAATTCATATGTTGAAGCCCTAATGCACAATGTGATTTTCTTTGAAGATAGGGACTTTAGGGAGGTAATTAGGAATAATGAGGGCCATAATCTGTTAAGAGTCATGTCCTTATAAGAAGAGGAAAAGATACCAGAGATCTCCCTTTCTGAACAGGCACAAAGAAGAGGCCTTGTGAGGACATATAAGAAGGAGGTCTTCTGCAAGCCAGGAAGAGAGCCTTCACCAGAAACTGAATCTGCAGGCATCCTGGTCTGGGACCTCTAGCCTCAGAACTGTAAGAAAGTAAATTTATGTTGTCTAAGACATCTAGAATGTGGTATTTTGGCCCTCCTCTGAAGTTCCTAAATTACTAAGTATGAGATGGGTCCCAAGAATCTGCATGTTTGTGTTTTAAGCAACAAAAATTATATCTATGATCTGGTAAAATTTGGAGGCACTAAGTTTAAAAAAAAATTTAATGAAAATTTATGCCTGTACCTATGTATTGCAGAATTCTCCTTCCTCCACTCTTTATGGACATTTATCCATTTCAACAAATATTTATTGATCTACTACCATTCTAGCTGGTAAAAATACAGCAGTGAATAAAAATAAGACTGAGAAGTTCCTTCCCTCCCAGAACTTGACATTTTAATGAAGATAAATACAATATTGAATAACAAGTACATTTATTGTTGAATATCCAATAGTGATAAGTCCTATAAAGAGAAAAAAAATAATGAGGTGCTACAGAATGAGGTATGGTGGTAGGGTAGATTTTTCTATAGGAAGCTAATGAAAGCATCTCTGAAAAATTTACAATCGGGCCAAGACTTAGATAAAATAAGAAAGCCATGTGAAAATGGTTGGGGTAGAGAAAAAAAAATCAAGTGTAAACATAGCTTGACATTTGTTAGGGATGGTTCAAGGGCTAGAATAGCTGAAACCCACAGACGAAGGAGAAGGGGGATGGGAGATAGCTTGGAGAGGGAGACAGCAGCTAGATCAGCTACTACAGGCTAAGGTAAGGAGGCTAGATGATGTTGAGCAGCAGAAAGGTATAATCTGAACTAATCCTATGTGGAAAATCCTATGGAAGCAAGAGGAAATACTAGGAAGCTAGTTAGGAGGCTACCACAAGTAATGCTCCTAAACACATAATTTCAAAAATTTTAGTGTGATGTAATCTACTAATAACAAATTTAAAAAATTAGGGAACCACATCTCAATGTCTACCATTACGTAGAGGATTGTATTATTTTTTTAATTCAGATTAAGATCAAATTTGTAGCTTTTTTATATTCTTTTTCTTTATATTTATTTTACTCCTAGTAGAGGACCTTAGATTTATGACTTTTTATTATACAAGAAGGCACTTGGATTTTCCAGCCCTGCTTTCCGTCTCTACCATTGAAAAACATACAGCAACTGATTTGGTTTTCATATGTTTTAGTAATTATGAGAGCAGATGCATGACAGATCCCACCCAATTCATATGAACTCTTCCAACATTTTCTTGTCACCTCTTTAGGTCGAGTTAGACATAACTTCATTTGTATACAATGGAATTGTACCTTTAAAAAATTTACCTATCTTCCAGCAGAACTTACCAATGACCTCAAACACAGAATCTTCAAACATCTACTCTTCAAGTGTCCATATCCTTTGCACAGAACAAAATTATTGGAAGAAAGTGTTATTGTGTTTTAGATTGAGGTTTTTAAGTGATTTAATTATAGTCATAGAATGTTGGGTTTTATGTATCATATCGACAAATCCAAAACCATACTTCTGAATTTAACATTCTCTGAGGAGGCATTAAGAACATACTGGCTGCTCTTTATTTTGGCAAAAGCTTCCTACTAGGTAAAAATGCTTCCAATGGTATTTTTGAACTGCTCTATTTTTGACCCTAATCCTTTCCTTTGCTGTGGTTATGGCCCTGAGTCCCTAAATTATAGGCTCTCCTGCAGTTTCAAAAAGCTAATTCACACTAGCATGCACATTAGGAAGGTGGTGTATATAATATTCCACTAAGGGAGACTCGAAGAACATTAAACCCCCACTAGTAAACGGTCACGAATCAGGCTGCGACTGACGCTAGTCATTTTTCTTCACTGACAAGTTTTCATTATGTGGCTTTCCCAGAACAATTTAGAAATTGATCTGCAGCTGATGGAAGCTAGGGCAAATTGGGCCCATAACTGAACCCAAAGCATCAGAGCAAAATCAAAGCCAATGTTAGGTCCCCAGCACTGAGCATAAGGTAAGCAAGCCCCTCTCAAACCTCCCCTCTCCCTTTCCCCACCTGCTCTTCCACACACCGATCTTAGGCTTCTCAAAGGGGTTTCTCACTCAGATATCCCCTGGCCTGAAGAGGCCATGTAGACTTTTCTTTCATCACCTGCTTACTTATCTCCTGCCTAAATAGGTCAGAGGTTCACACCCCTGATAAAGCAATTCCCTAGTTATGTGTCTTACTGATATTAAAGAAAGGGTCCTTTGTTTCCTACAAAATTGTATAAATCTGGTATAAAATTGAGGACACTGATCTAAACTTGCTCTGTGTAGTTCTGGCATGGTTGGGGAGAGTGGGATTACCTGATAAGATGGAGTGTGTTAACCATGGGTTTGTGCAACCTGAGGGTCACTTTGGGAGTGAGATGCTTCCATGATTATTTCAGGGGACTGACAGGGTCTAGGTAGGGACATGTTCTGATTCAAGGACATTTCTGGGTGATAAATGAGACTTAAGCTAATGGAGAGTTTAGCTTGCATGCATACATGTGTTCCTGTGTGTTATAGGATGGATGTGGGGGTAGGGGGCAATGTGATTGTTTGGACTGAAGAAAGATTGGATTTCAAAAATAAATCTAGAACTACCATGTGAATAGGAATTCATTTCAGCCAAAGTAGATTACCCATTTTACAACTTTCCACCCACTATTTGTGAATCAGTACCTACCCAATTCTCTGGAACTAGTTAAGACATTCCACAGTGAGTTTCCTCCACTAACAACAACGATAGCAGTAATCATTCATTGAATAGCTATTGTGGGAAAGACAGTGCCAGAGGCTTTTTGATATGGTTAGTCATTGCAACTGATGAACTCTGATTCAGCACAGCCACATTCTTACATTGTGAAATAAATTGAATTAATTAATGGGAAATGTTCCCTTTATGTTCTTGATTGAAGGAGTGAGGAAGATGGTTGCTGATGGGAAGGCAAACTGCAAGATAGCGTGAGAGGGAGAGAACGAAAGGAGAGAGTGTGGACGTTCGGGGAGTGTATATTTGTGGGTGAGGGACAGCTATACTCCAAGGGACTGTTAGGGACTGCCGGACCAGGCTCCCCTGACTGGGCAGCCTCCACTGCTGCTGAAATCTCTCCCGGAGTGACCAGCTCTGCCGGGGAGGGGAGAGTGGCTATTATCAGAAGCCAATACAGCCTGGGTCACTACAACCACAACACCCAGCAACCAGCTCTGAACCCAGGAACACTGGATCTCTAGCAGTGCGAATACACAGACTCAGATGAGCTCTGCACCTTCTCACGGAAAGGTCAGATTTCGCCTAGGGAAAGGTGAGGTCTGCGATCCAGGCAGGAGAGAGAAATGCGTGAACGGGATCTAGAGGTTCAGGGAAGTCTGTACCCCACAAAATCCGTGGCTGTTGGGGCTAGCGTGATCCGCGAATGTGGAAGGGGATCCGCAGGGCTGCTGGCAAAAGGGAACTCTAAAAATCAATCCATAGCGGGACTGTGCGCAAAAAGGCACCCTGAAATTTTACCAGTAAACAGGCTGCTTAGTGTCAGGGGGAAAAAAAAAACACGTGCAGTGCAAGAGGGTAAAAGTCGTGAGTTCACACACTTACTCTGCCTCTTTTTTTTCTCTTTAAATTCTTGCTTTCGATTACTAAGCCCAGTACATAGGATCACCCAATTGGGGACACTCTAAAAGACTACAGGAGAAAGTTGTTTTTGTGGAACCTGGGGATCAGAGCGGAGAGAACCAGCTCTGGAGCAGTCCATTCTCCCAAACCAGTATTAAGTGCAACAGGGAAAACAAAAGCTAAATACTGGCTAGAGAGGACTTACAGCCTAGAGGTCAATCCAGAAACACTGCCACCCATGGGTTGAATCACAAATTGACCTTGTGTAAACACAAATAAAGGAGTCTAAGAAACAAAGAAATACGGCCTGCTTGAAAATCAGGACTCTGGCTTACAATACAGAGAAGGAGTGGAACACAGGGAAGTTCAATACTGTCCTGACTGCCTACATGAAACAGGTGTGACAAACAGAACAGCAGAGGAAGTGAATGACTTTCACTACTGCACATTTTTATTTTTTCATCTTTTATTTAAGAAACTTTTTTTTCTTTTTTCCTCACTTAATTTTACCTTTTTAATTATTATATTTTTAATCAGTATTATTACTACTACTATTTTACCTTTTTTAAAAAAAAGCATTTTATTTTCTCTTTATTTTATTTTGGGATTAGTGTTCTACATTCTATTTTCATTTTTCTTTTAGCATCATTTTACTCTATTTCAACTTTACCTTTATGCCAATACTCTCTTCCTCACTTTTCCCATTTTTGTTCTGTTTCTCTTACCCTATTCCTGCTTTACATTTTACCTATTCCTTCTTTTTACTCCCTGTTAAAAATTCATCCTACATATATATCTAATTTCTGATCCCCTGCTCTAAGTCCATACACACCTTTCTCTTCTCTTTCTTTACTATCCAAAAAAAATTTTTTTTCTCTCTTCCCTCTATTTTTTGGCTGTTGCTGTTATTGTGTTCTTGATTTTTTTTTTTTCTGTTATAGGTTTTTGTGTTTTATTTTGTATTGTTTTGCTTTGCTTTCTCTCTGTCCTATTGTTGTTTGCTTGATTGTTGATTAGATTGGGTTTTTTTGTGCTTGTTTGTGAGATTGTTTCTTTTTTTTGTTTTTGTTTCTGTTTATTTTTTGCTTCTGTTTTTCCTCTCCTTGCTTGTTATTAGTTGTTGTTTGTAGTTTGCATTCATCTCTGGGTGTTTGTTGTTTGCATTTTTGGGGATTAGTGGTTGTTCTATGGGCGTTTTCTCCCCATATAGTTCCCCCCCGTCTTCTTTTTTACTCTCTTTTCTCTCTTACTTTTTTTCCTTTTCTCAATATCATTTTTGCACTCTTTTTTTTTTTTTTTTACTTATCCCCTAATTCTCTTTTCTCTGGTGGTCACCTTTATTTGGTGTTATTAATATCATGAGTACATTTGTGTTCAGTGCCTTGTGCATTGTGCCTTATTGTGTTGTATTTTGTGCCTTTAAATCAATGCAGGAGAGAGAGAGCTACATAATCAGACACCTGGAGAAGAGAGATCATGGGGAGACAAAGAAACAGCCCTCATATGAAAGAAAAGATGGCATCACCAGAAAAGGAAGTAAATGAAATGGAAGCAAGCAATATGTCAGAGAAAGAACTCAGAGAAATGGTCATATGGTCACTGAAAAGAATGGAAGACAAATTCAACAATAAGTGTAAAAACCAAGAGGAAGTGAGGAAGAACCAAGAAGAAATGAAAAATGATATTGCTGCTATAAGGAACTCAATAGAAAGCATCAACAGTAGGCTAGAAGCAGAGGACCACATCAGTGAGGTAGAAGACAAGGTAAGAAAAAATACCCAAGCAGAGCAGCATCTAAGAAAAAAAAAAAACTTAAAAAACAGGAGGAGAGCCTAAGGGAACTTTGGGACAACACAAAACTAAACAACATCCACATAATAGGGGTGCCGGAAGGAGAGGATACTGAGCAAGGAATAGAAAACTTGTTTGAAGAAATAATGACAGAAAACTTCCCTGATATAGGGAAGAAAAAACTCACACAAATCCAAGAAGCTAACAGAGTCCCAAACAAAATGAACCCCAAAAGACCAACTCCAAGGCACATTATAATTAAATTGTCAAACACCAACAACAAAGTAAGAATCTTAAAAGCGGCCAGAGAGAGACAGAAAGTTACCTACAAAGGATCCCCCATAAGACTGGTAACTGATTTCTCAACAGAAATAAATCAGGCCAGAAGGGAATGGAATGAAATATACAAAGTCATGCAAAGGAAGGGTCTGAATCCAAGAATACTGTACCCAGCAAGGCTATCAATGAAAATTGAGGGTGAAATCAGGAGCTTCACAGACAACACAGGCGTAAAGAATTAAAATGGCGACAAACAAGTACCTATCAATAATAACTTTAAATGTAAATGGATTAAATGCCTCAATCAAAAGACATAGGGTAGCTGAGTGGGTAAGAAAACATGATCCACATATCTTCTGTCTACAGGAAACCCACCTCAGAAAAAAGGACTCACACAGAATGATGGTGAAGGAATGGAAAATGGTTTTTCAGGCGAATGGAAATGAAAAAAAAAGCTGGGGTAGCAATACTTATATCTGACAAATTAGATCTTAAAATGAAGGACATAACAAGAGATAAGGAAGGCCACTTCATAATAATAAAGCGAGCAATCCAACAAGAAGAAATAACTCTGGTAAACACATATGCACCCAATACAGGAGCACCCAAATACATAAAACCTTCTGGAGGATATCAAGGGAGAGATTGACAACAATACAGTCATAGGAGAGGACTTCAATACGCCACTATCACCACTGGACAAATCCTCTAAACAAAAAATCAGTAAAGAAAGATCAATCCTAAATGACTCACTAGATCAGATGGAATTAATTGACATCTTCAGAATATTTCACCCCAAAGCCACAGAATATACATTCTTCTTCAGTGCACATGGGTCATTTTTAAAGACAGATCATATATTGGGTCACAGGCAAAATCTCTTCAAATTCAAGAAGATAGAAATCATATCAAGCATCTTCTCAGATCACAATGATATAAAACTAGAAATCAACTATAATAAAAACAATAAAAAAATCAAACACCTGGAGGCTAAATTGCATGCTATTAAACAATGACTGTTTATCAGAGAGATCAAAGAAGAAATAAAAAGCATCATGGCAACAAACGACAATGAAAACACAACAATCCAAAATCTAAGGGACACAGTGAAAGCAGTCTTGAGAGGGAAGTTCATAGCTCTACAAGCCTACCACAAAAAAACAAGAAACAATGGTAATAAATTACCTAACCCTACAACTCAAAGAGTTAGAAAGAGAGCAACAAGAAAAGCCCAGCATAAGCAGAAGGAAGGAAATAATAAAGATCAGAGCAGAGATAAACAAAATAGAGACCAAAAAAACAATACAAAAGATTAACAAAACCCAGAGCTGGTTCTTGGAAAGGATAAACAAGATTGATGAACCTCTAGCCAGGCTCACCAAGAAGCAGAGACAGGACCCAAATAAACAAAATCAGAAATGAAAGAGGTGAAATAACAACCAATCCCACATAAATACAAATAATTATGAAAAAAAAATACTATGAATAACTCTATTCCAACAAAAAAGAAAACCTGGATGAAATGGACATATTCTTAGAAAAATACAAGCTCCCAAAACTCAACTAAGAAGAATCAAAAAACCTGAATAAGCCAATAACTACCAAAGAAATTGAAACAGCGATCAAAAATCTTCCAACAAACAAAAGCCCTGGTCCAGATGGCTTTACAGGGGAGTTCTACCAAGCATTCAAAGAAGAACTAAAACCTATCCTACTCAGACTATTCCAAAAAATTCAAGAGAAAGGCACACTTCCAAGCTCTTTCTATGAAGCCAGCATTACCCTAATTCCAAAACCAGTTAAAGACACCACAATAAAAGAGAACTACAGGCCAATATCCTTGATGAACATAGATGCTAAAATCCTCAACAAAATTCTAGCAAATCAGATTCAGCAATACATTAGAAAGATCATACACCATGACCAAGTGGGATTTATTCCAGGGATGCAAGGATGGTACAATATATGCAAATCAATAAATGTGATACATCACATAAACAAACTGAGACAAAAATCACATAATTATATCAATTGATGCAGAAAAAGCATTTGACAAAATCCAACACCCTTTCTTAATAAAAACCCTCAGCAAGGTGGGAATAGAGGGATCATACCTCCACATAATAAAAGCTCTATATTACAAACTTGCAGCCAACATCATACTCAATGGGAAAAACTAAAACCATTTCCCTAAGAACAGGAACAAGACAAGGATGCCCACTATCACTACTCCTATTCAACATAGTACTAGAAGTACTAGCCATAGTAATCAGACAAGAAGATGAAATAAAAGGCATCCAAATTGGAAAAGAAGAAGTAAAACTATCCTTATTTGCAGATGACATGATACTATACATAGAAAACCCTAAAGACTCCATCAACAAACTACTCGACCTAATAAATGAATTTGGCAATGTAGCAGGATACAAAATTAACACCCATAAATCTATGGCTTTTTTATACACCAATAATGAACTCACAGAAAGAGAAACGAAAAAAAATCCCATTTACTATTGCACCAAAAAAATTAAGATACCTAGGAATAAACCTAACCAACGACGTAAAAGACCTGTACTCGTAAAACTACAGGACATTGAAAAAAGAGATAGAGGAAGACATAAACAAATGGAAGAACATCCCATATTCATGGATTGGTAGAATCAACATCATTAAAATGTCCATACTACCTAAAGCAATCTATAGATTCAATGCAATACCTATTAAAATACCAATGGCATATTTTAAAGATCTAGAACAAACTCTCTAAAAATTCATCTGGAATATAAAAAGACCCAGAATAGCCACAGCTATCCTGAGAAAGAACAAAGTTGGAGGGATCACAATTCCAGACATCAAACTATATTACCAAGTGACGGCTCTCAAAACTGCCTGGTACTGGCACAAGAACAGACATATAGACCAATGGAACAGAATAGAGGATCCAGAAATTGACCCAAGCCATTATACTCAATTAATATTTGACAAAGGAGGCAAGAGCATATGATGGAGTCAAAACAGCCTCTTTAATACATGGTGCTGGGAAATTTGGTCAGATACATAAAAAAAATGAAACTAGATCACCAACTTACACCATACACAAAAACAAACTCAAAATGGCTAAAGGACTTGAATGTAAGAAGGGAAACCATAAAAACCCTACAAGACTCCATAGGCAGCAAAATTGCAGACATATGTCGTAGCAATATCTTTACAGACACAGATCATAGGGCAAGAGAGACTAAGTAGAAAATAAACAAATGGGACTACATTAAAATAAAAAGCTTCTGCACAGCAAAAGAAACCATCAACAAAACAACAAGAAAGCCCACTGTATGGGAGAACATATTTGCCACACCTTATCTTTGATAAGGGTTTAATCTCCAACATTTACAGGGAACTCATACAACTTAACAAAAGGAAGATAAACAACCCAATCAAAAATGGGCAACGGACCTAAATAGACACTTTTCAAAAGAGGACATTTAGAAGGCCAAGAGATACATGAAAACATGCTCAAAGTCACTAATCATCTGTGAGATGCAAATCAAAACAACAATGAAATACCACCTCACACCTGTCAGAATGGCTATCATCAGCAAATCAGCAAATGACAAGTGCTGGAAAGGTTGCAGAGAAAAAGGAAGCCTCCTTCACTGCTGGTGGGAATGCAGACTGGTGCAACCACTGTGGAGAACAGTATGGAGTTTCCTCAAAAATTTAAAAATGAAACTGCCATTTGACCCAGTGATCCCACTTCTAGGAATATATCCCAAGAAAGCAGAAACACCAATCAGAAAGGATATATGCATCCCTATGTTCATAGCAGCACAATTTACAATAGCTAAGATTTGGAAACAGCCTAAATGCCCATCAGCAGATGAGTGGATTAGAAAATAGTATTACATCTACACAATGTAATACTACACTGCTATAAAAAAGAAGGAATTCTTACCATTTGCAACAGCATGGATGGAACTGGAGAGCATTATGCTAAGTGAAATAAGCCAGGCATTGAAAGAAAAATACCACATGATATCACTCATTTATGGATAATAAAGAACATTATAACCTAATGAACAAAAAGATAATACAGAGGCAGAGAAGCATCGAACAGACTGTCAAATTATAGCGGGAAGGCTGAGGAGGGTTTGGGGGAGGTAAGAGATCAATCGAAGGACTTATATGCATTCATATAAGCATAACCAATGGACACAAGACACTGGGGGCATGTGCCAGGGGGTAGGGGAGGCCGGGGGGAGGTCAATGGGGAAAAAAAGGGACATATGTACTACTATTTGTAATACTTTAAACAAGAAAATAAAAAAGAAATAAAATGTTCTTGATTAAAGAGTCATCTTTGTATACTCACTAGAGGAATCTTGGAAGTGCTTTAGGGTAACCCTGTACTACAATGGCAAATCAACAGGATCTCTCATTCTGAACAACCTAGAGGGGCGGCCCCACCTCTCTGGCAGTTGCTCAGGTGTTCACCAGTCCTTGTTGTGACTGGCCTTGAACCCACACATATCTAAAACTCTACACTCCTCCAGACAGGAGAGTGCAGAGGGCTGGTGGTAGCTGTGTATAGACTAACTAAGAACAATCTGAGAAATGAAATGCCATGCATGCGGTCAACTTTTTTATAAACACTCATTTTATGCTTCTGCTTGTTATATCACCATATCCTTTTGATAAACACTTCTGTGGTTTAATAATGAACACTTAGTTTAGTACTTTCCATTACAGAGTCCCAAGATAAACTTTCATATATTGCTTAAGCTGAGTGATGGGCACATATCAGTTAATCATTCTGGTACTCACCTTTATGGAAATTATGTTAAGAAATTAAGACCTAAGGGAGAAACTTTGTTTCCTTGACCAGCTGAAAAGATAACAGACCAAGAAATTAATAAAAAGATAAATTGGTGCCCTAACCGGTTTGCTCAGTGGATAGAGCGTCGGTCTGCGGACTGAAGGGTCCCAGGTTCGATTCCGGTCAAGGGCATGTACCTGGGTTGCGGGCACATCCCCAGTGGGGGGTGTGCAGGAGGCAGCTGATCGATGTTTCTGGCTCATCGATGTTTCTAACTCTCTATCCCTCTCCCTTCCTCTCTGTAAAAAATCAATAAAATATATTTAAAAAAGATAAATTGGCTAAGTAGTATATTTTCGTTTTAGTTTATTTTTAGTGTATTAAGAGTCTACCTTTGACCTTTTAAAATACAATTGTAAAAGACATTTGAAGCCTACAGCCAACTAAACGTTTTTTTTTTTTTTTCTTTACCTAAATCATGTTGGTGGTTGGCTAACTGTATAGAACAAAATGGTTGATAGTGCATTCTCAGCGTGAGATTTGGAAGCATCCCCAGAATCTCTTTTCGGAATGATCAAATGGGAGGTGGAACATGAATTGGAAAGGACTCTATGAGAGTGGTGTGAACAAAAAACCCACAAAGTAAGT
Organism: Myotis yumanensis; assembly: GCF_028538775.1. NCBI lineage: Eukaryota > Metazoa > Chordata > Mammalia > Chiroptera > Vespertilionidae > Myotis > Myotis yumanensis. The sequence goes on along the minus strand of NW_027223759.1, from coordinate 23,525,791 downwards.
TTTATCTTCAACAGAACCCTCTGTGTGTGGCATCCTCCCAAGTCTTTCCTTTCTTCTCAAGACTAGAGTTTGGAAATGGGCAAGTAAGATGCCTATTGAACAGGATAGCTCCCTACTGACTAGGTTTAGTTTGTAGAGTGGATTTCCTCAGTATATGCTGAGGACTGGTTCCAGGTCCCATGAAAGGCATCAAAATCTGTGTATGCTCAAGGCTCTATATAAAATGGTGAAATATTTGCATAAAACCAATGGACAGTCTCCTGTATAATTTAAATAATCTCTAATTATTTATCACACCTAAAGCAAAGTAAATGCTATGCAAAGGATTGGATATCTCAGCATTTTGAAAATATATGAAACATTTTTAAAATGTTATATAGTATTGTAATTATGAGTAAGTCTCTGTTTGATTTTGAGTCCTTTCAAACTGATTTGATTGTATACTATTGAAGAACAGATGATTATCCATTTTTTAAAATATTTTTTTATTGATTTCAGAGAGGAAGGGAGAGGGATAGAGAGATAGAAACATCAATGATGAGAGAGAATCATTGATCAGCTGCCTCCTGCACACCCCCTATTGAGGATTGAGCCCTCAATCTGGCATATGCCCTTGGCTGGAATCGAACCTGGGACCCTTCAGACCGCAGACTGACACTCTATCCACTGAGCCAAACCTGCTAGGGCAGATCATCCATTTTCATACTTAGAGATAAACTGATTATGTGTACAGTAATATAAACATGTAGCTATTGGTTTTGTGTCTATACAAGAGCAGGGAAGAGTTGTGAGTGAAACCATTAAACTGTAGGAAATATTTCTAGTATTTTTGTTCTTTTACTTCCACATTTTATAATAAAAGGCAAAGCTTTTTTAACCAAAGATAAATCTCTACAAGTGGCACCTAAAAACAAAGTTTAATGTCTATCTATATCATCGCCTTTCAGCCAAATTAATTTTTTTCTAAAATCATGTTACAGCCCTAGCTGAATTGGCTCAGTGGACAGAGCATCAGCCTGTGGGCCAAAGGGTCCCGGGTTCAATTCCAGTCAAGGGCATGCACCTTGGTTGCAGGCTCCTCCTGGCCCTGGTCGAGGCTTGTGCAGGAGGTAACCAATTGATGTGTTTCTCTCACATCTATGTTTCTCTCTGTCTTTCACTCTCTCTGCTACTCTCCCTCCAAAAATCAATGGAAAAATATCCTCCAGTGAGGATTAACCAAAAACAAGAAAAACAACAACAAAACAATCGTGTTACAAAATCTCACATTTTCTCCTGTGTATAAAACTTAAAAATCTCTAAAACTATTGCCTCACTCACTAAGTTTTTCATTGTAATATGCCTCATGTCATTGGCAGGTATAAATTCATGGAGATTGGACTAAACCATGCCAATTAGTAAACATAAAATTCAATTCCGGGGACTTTATGTTTGAGCAAAACTCCTGCTACTCTTTTCTGGGATCACTTTTTCTGGTGGACTTAGTGTTTAAATTGTGTGAGCGAACTCTCTCTGAACACCTGCGGAAGCTGAGCTAAGAATACACATAGAAACTTACTCAATAAACTTATTTTAAAATTACACATCAACACAACAAATGGTTAAATGAAATATGTTGTAGCCATCTACCTTGACCAATACACTGTTATAATGATAAAATTTTAAAATGTTTAGTGCTAGGGTTTTTTTGTAACTGAAAAATAAAATACGGTTTTCAATTATTTTCAATAATTTAAAAGGAAAGGTATAAAATGTGATTGCAATCAATGTATACTTTAGTAAAAATAGGTTAATGTATACTTTATATGTGTAATGAGTATATTTTTATTTAAAATGTAAATCAAAGTTAATTTTGAAACTATAAAAGTAAATATTCTTGTATTTTCCAAAATAATTTCTAAAATATTCAAAACATCTGTCAAAATTAAATTAAAATAAATGAATTCCAATTGACTTGTCAATAATTGTCAAATAAGCACACTTAAGTAAAGCTTACTTTTATTTAATATTTGAAATATAATTAAATCTTATTAAATGTTCTCATAAAAATGAGACTACTATTCTAGCATTTAATGTTCATCCATTAGCCAATATAAAGAATTTATATCATGCTTTATGATGTTTGATCTTGAGCTAAATATGTACAAATTTAAGAATAATTGAATTGCTTAATATTGCAAACTATTTCTCAACCACTACGTTCAACTTTTGTAAGTATTGTGTGTGAACAAGGGTTGGAACACAAAGAAAAGCTAGGAAATGGATGTTCAGAACCACCTGTAGAGGCCACCTCATTATGGGAAACACAATTGCATATCTGCTCTCAGAGAAGATTTGACAAGTTAATGAATTTTCTTTCCTCTTACCTAAGTGCTTATGCTGCTCAAATAGTCCTTATACTCCAAGGCAGTGCCCACCTCCTGTGTCAGCAACTTGGCAACCCACAGCCTTTGGAAGCAGCTGCTAATTGTTCTGAGGTGATATGGAGAAGCAAGTTCCTGGGAATTAGTCACAAGAGCAGATGTTGAGGTTATAGGTTGCATTGTACCAGAGCTAAGTTTAGGACTGCAAGTGACAGAAATGCCCATGTCTTTGGTAAAGTTAGATTTCTCTGTGGTTGTGAAATTTGGGCTTCTGAAAGCACACATGCAGGACAGGAGCCCAAGCCTGCCTGGGTGTAAGATATGTGTTGGATACGAGCCTGGAGCTACTGAGAATCTCTATGTAAAGCTCGAAGAGGAAGCCAACACAGCAGACGGCAGAGTGAATTGATGTCAAGAAAGTGATCCAAGATGAAAATGTATGAATTCCAAATCCCACTGCACCTGAGGCCAACTATACACCTGGAATTTTTATTTGGTGAGACAATATATTAGTTGTCTTTCTTAAGCCATTTTTCCTAAGCCACTGGGATTGTATCATTTGCAACAGAGTCACAACTAATATAGTAAGAAACTATTTTCTTTCCAGAACACTAATCACCAGGAAGTGTCTTACCAGCTTTGACTTCATTTAGTAGGTGTGGACAGGAACTGGAGAGAAACCACTGGATTTGTTCTTTACACTCAAATTCTGGGTTATGTCTGGGTGGCAGGTCTTTTTACCAACACCACCCAACCACCCAACGCTATTTTTACCTTCTGGTTTCAATTGGCCTTTCTCTAGATGTCAAAGACATCTTTGAACAACTAGGAGTGACTCTGACCAGAGGATCATGAAAAGGTCTGAATATGCAAAGAAGCTTTGAAAGAGCTCATCATAACTGCACCACTGACATGTCCATTTATTGCATGTGGAATTTGTTAAAAGGGATAAATACCTAATTTCATAGCCACTGTAAAAGAGCATATTGCATTTCTTAAATCTAAACAACTACCCATTATTGCTTAATTCCCATGATTTGAAAATCTTTTCTAATCTCATTTCTCTTTCTGCCTCCAGCTGAGTGATTTTTTTTCATATATATTTAATCATTAACATAGCATCAATGTTGTAGGTAAGGTGATACTGCCCAGCAGCTTGCCGATACAGTAATAGCTTAATCGGAGACTACACATTCTCAATAATTATGAATTTATTTAAAGCTTTCATTGCACAGTAGCAAAGTCAACTCGAAGAAAATCATAAACTTCACTTTAGTCGGTGTATCACATATCAAGATTTTTATAAGTACATGTTGACTTTTTGGTAAAGACCCAAGTTCCTAATCAGCCTTCCAAGAAATAAAAAACACACACAACTCCCCAAAATACAGTGGGTGGAATCATGCCCTACACTAATAATCTATTTCAAAGAATACCTTCTTTCAGACTACACAGAAATATAGTGCTTACATTTTTTACAAACCCACAGTTTATGTAGAAATTATTTCATGTTTAGATATCACTCACTAGTAACTGGTATTGAGCCAGCTCAAGAGCTACATAAACACCAGATTTTACACATTACATAGCTCACACAACATTTTGCTCTAAGCTGGTTAGTTAGTTTACAGTCTAACTCTACCCAGAGAGCTCCCCTGCTCCCACCCATTTTTTATTTTTTTTTTTGGCCAAGAAAAGCAGCAGGGGGATTTTTTTTAATACACCAAAAGAAATCAAATCATACATGTGCACTTTTGTAAACTAGGAATTCCTGTTTCTGTTACTGTAAATCACTACCAGATGTCAAATAGCAAAATGTTCATTACTCCCCCAAATAATAGAGTTGATTAATGAGGCACATTTACATTGTGGAATCTCGGTCTCTGTCATAACTGGACAGGGTTTAAGAAGTTTAAAAAAATCATGCAGATGGGGAAATAACTTTAACCATCATGCTTCAAAGGCAAAGTAAATACTAGGCATCTTGGGGCAGGATTGGTCATCTAAGGGGTAATAACTTCCAAATGAAACTAGGCTTTCTTCTTAGAGAAAAGAAATGGTAGCCGTGTCACAAGACAGAAAGATAGATACGTTTCTAGTCAATCTATGGCTTATAACTGCTCAGTATAGGAAATATATTCTAGGGAATGTTAGCGCATTGCATAAACATTTTAAGGCAGTCTGATTTCCCTGCTCTGATTACCCAAGTAAGCAACTCTGGGGATGGTGACTTATGTGATGGTAGTATTTGTGCTGAAGTACCCTTTTGAAGAAAATCCCCTTTTCCTACTTAATATGGAGTCTTCATTTGAAAAGGAGCCTCTGGTTTAGTGAAGTCACCAGATTGTAAATAAATCAGTTACCATCTGCAGGCAGCCCTCTCAAAGTGACACTTTTCACATTCTGTCCACCATTATGCGGGTTCCCATGCTTGGCAGACATTCTCAAAATGTACGAAGCATATTTCTTGCCTCTGTATTTGTGGTCTATTGCACGGAAGTAAAGGACGTTAAAAAATAACCCAGGCAGGAAACACTTTGGCAGCTAATCAGAAGATTTTTGTCAAGGAGGCTGACCTGGAATGACACATTGGCAGCTGAAGGGCAGGCTTTTGTGCATAAAACTTGGTTCAGACACTTTGGAACCAGTATGGGTCATGATCACCCATAGGAACACTGTCATCTGCATGCATATATGCAATCCATCTCTCAATCAAGCATTTATTGGATTTTATGGAGACATGTTTTCTGTGGCACACATATATGTGTATGGGTGTGCTTATGTGTGCTATTCAACTTCTTATAAGCAGTATTAGGTAATTGTCAAGAATACTGGCTTTGAGATTGGTCACACGTAAGTTTAAACCCTACATCCATCATTCATGAGCAGTGTGACTCTTGGCGTCTTATTTAAATCCTCTGAGTCTCCATTTCCCAAAACGTAAATAAGAATATTAATGAGCATGTCAGAGAGTTACTCAAGAATTAAATGAGATATAGTGAATAAAATCCTTAACATTACCTTTCAAGCAGATTTATGATTTTTCAGATGCAAAGATCCATCCATATCCTGACAAGACAGCTTGAACTCCCTGATTTTCCCTGAATCACCCAGATGGAGTTACATGAAGCAAACTAAAGATCCAGACACAATTTTTAAATTGAAATATTATTAGTACTTGAAATAATTAGAAATCCAATACTTATAATTTAAATGATGCTCTGCTCTCAGATCCAAAAATCACAAAGCTGGAAGGGAGTCACCTGGACAGACACCTTCATTTTAGAGCTGAGGAAACTGAAACCTGGACAGATTCTACTTTCACCCCAAATTTCTCAAGAAGTGGTTCTGGGACTAGAACCCAGGAGCAGTCCCAGCCTCTTGCCCCTGCTATCCTCTGTCCTTGGCTTAGAATATGCTGCTCCTCTTTGGATTTACAACTGGAGCCAAGCATCTACTTTTCTGAAAACACCAAACTAAGGGAATGCGACAGCCAGCCATCACATTGGAAGCCTGAATGCTGTAAGAACCAGAATCATAGAGCATTATCTAATAGGAAGGTTATAAGGTGTTGTGAGAATAAAAAATGTGATAATGTGTGAAGAAGCAAGTTGTAAGAGAATTTTATGTAATAATGAAGAATAATATTATTTATGCATTTCTCTTATAATCAATGGCATCCTTGTTACATTGAATCAGATAACAGTTTTCTGAGAATACCTGGCTTTATACGACCTCCATTCAATGGTAGGGGGAAATTTCCATTATGACCAGGAGAGAGGGAGCAGGAAAGAACCATGACTCAAGAGCTCTTAACACAAAATGAATTACTACCCCCTACTCCTAACCCCCTACATTATAAACAATTTCTGAACTAAAATCTTCCAGCATCTGGAGAAGACCAGGCTTAATCTTTGTTACTAAGGAGATAACTGAAAGTGATTGTCTTAGAAGAACTAAGTCTAGCTAAAAGTTAAAACACAAACCTAGTGCTGATGGGGCCTCTGCTCAGTGAGGGGAGAAAAAAGTAAATTAGTAGCAAAATGTTGAAAACTGGGGGAAATTTAGAAAAAAAAGTTTGGGTTGATATGGCTAAGCATTTTTTTTTAACTTTCTAGAATACAATTATGACTACTAATGGAAATCCATATTTTACTTTAAAATCTTTAGTTATACAGAGTGAGGCAAAAGTAGATTTACAGTTGTGAATATGTGAAACAGAGTTTTTTCTTATATCATTATTTATTAATTATCCTATTATTTTCCATACCAACAATGTAAATTCACTTTTGCCCCACTCTGTATGTTTTCCTATAGAGAATATACCCTCTGTTACACTTATGCTATTATTAATTCATTCTCCCATTCATCTCATTTTGAAAAATCTCCTATTCAATCTTTCATTCAATACACACTAGAGTTCTTAAATAAGAGACAATGAGTTGTGTGTGAAGAACCTGCTATTTTTCTCAAAGGGAGGACAAAGTGTGCTCAAGGCAGATTGGAGGATACCAACAAGGAGTTCTTCTACTCATTTTGATCAAAACAAACAAACAAAAATCTAAAATCTTTAGTCTGGCTGTGGCCTCAGCAGGCTTCCACATTTTAGAGGATGGCATCTCACATCACACAGTGGCATCTCACTACTGACAGTCAGCTCTGAGCAATTTGTGCAGTATGCCAATGGAAACACAGAAAGGGTCAGTGGTCCCTCAGGAGTGTACCTTGGGAGTGTATTTTTTTGGGATTCCTTGAGGTCTTCCTTGGAGGTCTCTTTCTTAGTCATTCTCTTAGAATTCCAACTTTTGGAATTCTTTTTGGGTAGGTTCAAGGACTCAGTTGACCTTGCTGGGATGCAACTTTGAGTATCTAAATACGGCAGATGTTGGAACACTGGCATTTTGCCATCCTCTCCATTTATCCATCCGCACCCCTCCCCAAACTATTCTTTGCAATAATTAAGGCGCCCAGTTGCTAAAGGTTTTTGTGGGGATTTTTTTCCTTTGTTTTTAATAGTCATTTGCTACTGTGGCATTCTGTAATGGGAGATGTAGAAGCTAGGTGCTGCTGGTTGAATGAATTATTCTGTTTGTATATGGCCAGGTCAACATGTGTGAAATGAAAAGACAAGGGGTACCCACGCTGTCCATTTTTGCCATCTTACAATGAATATTGATCACCACACATCAGTGCAGCTGGAACAATTACTGGTAATCATGGAAATAGCCAAAATGAATTGATTGACTGTTGTTTCATCCAGTTTCCCAGCTGTGTAACCAGCTGCATAGCCATGGTCCAAGATAAATCCTGTTTATGGGGTCCTAAGGCTTTTTGATCATGAGGCCATTTGTGAAAGCTTATTAAATGAATACTTGAGGATTCCATAGCAGTTAGAGCACCTTTAAAGATGCCTAACTCATCAAGGAAGTAATTATTTACTCACTAGGATACCATCTGATGACATTGCCACTATATGATGTACACTCAGGCCAAATCAGATGTAAGACAGTTGGAAAATACTCCAAATCCAGTGAGCATTTGAATTCTGGCATTGTGGATTCCCCACCTTGTGCTCAGGTGGAGTTTAAAAATAAACAAATTAAAATAATAGGAAAAATAATATATTTTAATTTGCTTACTTACAGTAAATTTATACTTGCTAGTTTTTAAGATGGACTCAAGAGAGTGACATGAATGCACACATACACATACTAGGAAAAACATATGCCACGATTATTTCGCATCTCTGATATTGCTTATGACATGTGGGTGGCTGCACGGTGCTTAAAGTCATGTGAACTGCTAGATGAGCCTCTTACCACTGACAAGTTCTGTTATTTATTAAAGAAGTTTTGTTAGGTTAACTTTGGTTTTGCATGAACCATAGTTTTCTGAGTCATCTTTTTCACTTGCATGAAAATAGGACACCCTTAGCCCAATGGCAACTGACTCTGACCTCTCTTATGTTTTCCATCTGCACTATATTTATCAAACCATAGAGTTTGGAATCTGCGGTGTTTTTAGTAATTTCAGTGAGAGAGGGGAAGGAGGGAAGTACTAACAAACCTCCTCTCAGGGGACCCCAACGACTTCTAGCACCATCCCAAGGGATTTGAGTCAGTGAAAGACCAAAGCCATACTGAGAACTTCCCTTTGGAAAAAGGCAAACTTTAGTTTGAAAATGGCTCTGTGTCTGCTCGTCTTGCCCTGTGGAATTCTGGTTCTCTGAGGTTGTTACAGTCTGAAATGGACTCCTCATATTTTCTCCACACCAATCGGAATGTTCAGGTTATCCCCCTCCCTGTCTCCGGGGGAAGCCTCTGAGTTTTGGAATATTCTTTGCTTGAGTGGACTTCCAAGATGGGAGAACGGGAATGAGGAGTTATCATCAGAACAATTTAACTGGAAACTTAGTGAATATTTTCCTTACCCAAAATAGTGAAAAATGAAAAATTATGGAACACATGGCCTAATAACAGGACAGGATATTGGCAATCAGGACTGCCCTAGAAGTCAGAACTCCTCTTGAAAATCCAAAACACATGGCCCTGATAGTAATAATCCAAACTGATTTTCAAACAGTGCCATGTGGACTGCAAAACATTTGAAATTATGACACCTGAAAGGGATAGATAAAAACAATTATGTGGGACAAAAATAACTTATATTACTATGTTTTAAAATAGAAATTTTAGTGTATATTCATGTATGACTTTTTTTAAAAGCCCTTAAATGTGCAAAGCATGAGTATTTACATTTCTTTTTAGGATTAAATGTAATTGTGATTTTCTATAATTTCTACTTTTCAGTGAGTTAACATTCAACTATACTCTTTGTAACAAAAGATGGAAAAAAGTTAACATATGATGCTCTCCATTCAGCTAATTCCATTAGTCCTCGATTATTAGTGCTAATGAGAAGAAATAATGTGAGCATAATTCAAAACTAGTAGGTAATCCAAAAGTCATGTAGACTTGACTTAAAATGTTTTATATTTATTTTTGGACATGGCAATGTCTGATGTTATTGGCATTCTCACTATTTCAGATAATTTAATTAAGTCATATTACAAAGACATATCTCAGAATAAGCAATACAATATTTCAGGGCCTATTTTATTTGGTACTTAATGGATCCTCATGAATCTAGAAAATGCTAGTACTATTCTGATCTGTTAGTAGACATTTTTTTTCAACCAGCCCATCTCCTCTCTTTAGTTCAATCTTCCCATTCTATTACCCTCAACTTTTGTTGCTTACGTGAATCCCTGATACTCTAATGGTTCGCTCAGCTCTGCTCTGACTTGCTGCTCTGATCTTATACTAGAAAGAGCCAGCATTTAGTACTTAAACTCCTGATTTTTATTTCCCTAATTTTATGCTCCCCCCATACAATCCTCTACAAAGTCTTAGTTTTGTGGTCACTACTCTGTAACGTTGCACTGTCCACTTATTTCTTTGAAACTCAAATTCCTCATTAGTAAAATGAGTGGGCTGAAATGGGTTAGCAGTTTTCCAAGAGATCCCAAGTTCCCACAGAAATGCCATAACCTGCAAGAGAATCCTTGATAAAAGAGGATGAGGATGTCCAGGCTAAAGGGGCAGGGTTTCAGTTCTTTCTCCCTGATTCAGAACAATCAATGATATGTTTATCTGTTGATATATTGATTGCATTGATATGCCATGTAACATTTTGTCTGGGGTGGTGGGGAAGAGGGAAGAAAGACAATTTGAAAACTAGACAACTCTCTTTAGTTTGAACACCCTTAACTTACAATCTGGTAATTGGAACACCATAAAACTCTTGGGAGTGTTTACAAAACTGTGGAGAGTAAGTTAGATACTATCCAAGGCTGAGTTAATGTTAGATTTTATGTGCAAATTAGAGTTAGGAGAGCTTTTTTAAACTGGAAACTTGAAACATTTGTATAAATAGATAGAGGGATAATTAGATATAAGTGACAATTTCATAATCCAAATAAAAAATAAAACATTAAAATAATAGCAATGACATTCTTTACATTTTAAATTAGTAACAAGGTAATGCAATTAATTTTCATGGGTCTTTGCCTTGAGACAGTGAGTCTCCCTAGCTGCTCTGGATGGTGATGCAGAATGAAGACAAGGAAGGGATATTGCCACACAGAAAAGGAGGCTCATGACCTCCTCCTCTCCCAGCCCTCAGGTTTTCACACTTTCTGAGACACCAAAATTTGATGATAAACTTGTGTGACTATTGTCCATGTTTGAATGCTCCTCTCTCTTTCAAAATATTTTTTTCTCTCTTTTTGAGAAGCACATGAAATGTAAGCTGAACAGATATGTTTTGAATATCCATTTCTACCTCCTTATATACTGCCACAAATCATTCTAGCTCTTTCTTAAGGGATCCATTTCCATCTCTTTACTGGCATATTTCAAAAATAGAGTAAGAAATGGCTTGAAGATGAAGAGACAGCTTCGTTTTTGGTCCTAAATCCTTCTGTTTCTCTTCATCATCCCCAAATGATCACAAGGTCTTCTGATAGGATATGAGAGCAAAAATAAAGCTGTTTGGCAATCACTTGACTCAATGTGTTTGAATCTCCTGGTAACCAAATGTTTTACAGATGCTCCATTTAAAAAAGATATGTGTGTATGCTGGGGAGGAAGGATAAGAGAATGCAAAACAAGTCAATGCTGGAAGAGGAGGTTTCATTGAGGAATATGGGCAGAATGCTTCCTCTCTTTCTCTATACTATTTCATTTCTCCACATTCTTTTATTGAGGACTTGAGTTCTTAGTTTCAGTTCTTTCTGGCAATGACTCTGATGGAGTTATTTCTGGCAAAAAAAAAATGAAGGATGCTTGCCTTTCCACAGAAATCTCTGGTTGAGCAGTGGTGGAAATTTAAAAAACAAGATTCTGTTATTTTCCTTAAAATACAGAATATACACACATGCACACACACACACAAACATACACACATATTTATCTTTACTAGCTATACATGTCTTTTTCTTTCCCTAAGTTTATGCTTCCCCCATATAATTATCTACAAAATAATAAACAAAGATATGAGTTTTTCTTTGGGAAAAGCAAATGGTGAAAAAAAAACCAACAGATATTTAACGTAACTTTATAAATCTCCTGCTTGAACCCTTAAAGACTCCCCACTCCTGCCTCAATTAACACTTGGAGTGGGGGAAACGAGTTAAGTCGGCTCGCGTGAATTGCGCGTACTCCGCGGGAGCCGTCTTAACTCGGTTCATATAGATTTGCGGTGGAGTGCGGGAAACGTGTAAACTCGGGCCGATTGTAACTGCGTATTACCAAATATTTGTTTGTTTGCCGTTCACAAAGATACCTACCTGCGTATGCGAACCGTTTCATACCCATTGGGGTAATAGGTATCATAAAAATCCCTGATTTTGCACGGGAAACCTAAATAATTGCCCGCGCCATCTTATATTTTGGCGGGAAATTCACCCCACACCGGAGTGTTAAGCCTGAACTCCATTATACCATTTTACAAGTTCTTTTGTGATCTGCCCCCTCCTTACCTGTCTAACCTTTGCTCTTTAACAGACCTCCTTCCAGGCACTACTTCCAGCTTTGCTGCATATCCAGTTGGGGATTGCCAATATCTCTCTCATTTCTTGGTCTGGAAAAAAAAAAGGACCCCCCCCCTCCCACCTAGCTCCCCATTTTACATCTCACCCTACTCTTGTTTGGTTTCAGCAAAGATATTCTTCCCCCAAACAAGTCTTATCTCCTGCATAAGAATCTCTCTACCTCATCCCTCAAGTAGCCTTACTACACTCTATTTTGATTACATGGGTGGTATTGGGTGTAATATTTTCACAATCACATTCTCAGATAACAACACTCTAATTTAAACACAGATTCTTACCAACTCACCTTAATTTATACCTCATGATCCCTTTTTCACCTAAGAACAGAGAATGTCATTTATTTACTTTTATGCAAAGTCAAAGTAATGATTATTTTTTTATTTAGTGTTATAATCTCAACCAATGATCAACTCAGCTCTGGTCTGTGTTCCTCTCCAGCCCTAGGGATTATCAAAATTTGGGGGAGAATTTCCAGTAATGGGCCAATTAGAATAGCTAAACTTTTAACAGACTCTGTTAAAAGTATTTATATATTTGTTCAGTCCTCACAACAGCTCACTGAGTTAGTACTATGATTTGCACAGTGAATAGGAGGCTCAGTCTGGATCTGAACCTGGACACTGTGGGTCTAGAGCCCTTATAGATTCAGTCATATGATTTCCTTGAAGTTTGATTTCCAAACTAACTGAACTAGAATTTCTCCTTTTTTTGTCTGCATAGCAGGTGATCGATCAATATAAAATGAATAGAAATAAATCAGAACAGAGAAAAAAAAGAAGAAGAAGGAAGAGGAGGAAGTAAACAAAGAGCCAGTAATACGCTATTAGAAGGGAACTGGACATGCCCTTTCCCTTCCTCAATGTCAGTCATCAGGGTAGTTATCCCATGGCTACCTTCTGCAGCAATCTGCAGATTCAGTGAGGGACTGCTGAACATCACCTGCATGTTTCTGCTTGCTGGAAAAATTTAGTGGTATAATTCTATGTATGCTCAACTTCTGCATTTTTAAAGAAATTACTTTGTCATCAAGTTCATAATTTCTCAGATCGTGAAAGGTTGGCAGAGGTAAAAGCAGAAGCAGCGTGGGGTGGGACTGACCAGGAGGATTGCCTGCTGGAGATTTTCTGACTCAGATCTGGGCAATTCTGAGAGGCCCTCAGAAGAGCAGCTAGATACAGGGACAGCTGGGAAATCCAAGGTAGCTGTTGACTGCAGTGTACTGCAGGGAGCACTAGAAAGTGAAGGGAATACTACCTGCTGGCTGCTTCAATACTAGCTTGCATATGACCTTGAGCATCTTCCTGGGTGCCCATTTCTTTTCCTAATCTAAAGAAATTACCCAGGTTCTGAGTAATTGCTTGAGGGTATTTTTGTTGTTGTTTTGTTTGTTCGGCATGCTCACGTGTGTGTGTGTGTGTGTGTGTGTGTGTGTGTGTGTTTACCATAATCTATTTGCTTTGTGCTTGTAACGTGCTGCCTCATGTTTCTAAGTGCCCACCTCTTTTGCAGGTCAGACCTCAGAGCTATTGCTGAATATTTTCACAGTCTTTCCCAGAAAAATGTACTGTAGAGAGAGTGGGGATGGGGAGTGTAGAAGGTGAACCTTTCATGTTATTTGTATCTTCTCCTTCCCAATTAGTTCTAGGCTTTTCTAATTCTAGGAAGAATAATGTCCACACATTCCATTAGCTCTCATGAGTTCTCTTTAAAAGCTATTCTAAGTTCCGAATGCACAGTGGGTAATTCTACGATATTGAGAAATGTGCCCACTATAGGAATATTCTAGTTGTTTATATTATATTGATCTTTCAATTAATAAAACCAAATTGAACAATCGAAGTAGGACTTTTTTCTCTCTTTTACATTGAGCTTTACTCAGGAATTTTTTAAAAGGTTGAAAAAATAAACGAGTAAAAAGGAAAATAGTTTATTTAGTTCCTTGATTTTTTAAAGCTACTACACCAAATGATTTGCCATCCTATATAATAATAAAGGGATATGCTAATTAGCCCAGACACCATAACAGTCACGACTGGTCAGGCATGGCCCAGGAGTGGCCCCCGGCAGAAGCGCACACAGGCCAGCGACGTTGTCCAGCCCAGAGGCCACCCAGCCGGGGGCTGCAGCAGGCATGCAGTGCCGCCTGGCCTAGGAGTGGCCCCCGGCAGAAGTGGCCACCGGCGGGGGTACGCACAGACCCGCAGCGCTGCCCAGCCCGGAGGCCGCCTGGCCGGGGGTCCAGTGGTCCCGGATTGTGACAGGGATGTCCGACTGCTGGTTTAGGCCCGATCTCAATATTTTTATTGAATTCAGAGAGAAAGAGAGAGGGAGAGAGAGATAGAAACATCAATGATGAGAGAGAATCATTGACTGGCTGCTTCCTGCACACCCCATACTGGGGATTGAGCCTGCAACCTGGGCATGTCCCCTGACCAAGAATTTAACCATGACCTCCTGGTTCATAGGTCAATACTCAACCACTGAGCCACACCAGCAGGGCAGTATTTGAGATTTTTACTAAATCATAATGTAAAGAATTTTTTAAAAAGCAGAAGTCAATGGTTAACATTAATACTATCAATGTAATGTTTTAGCTGTGGATTTTTGTCTTCCATACTCATCTTAAATAAATATGAACAAATATACATTGTGAAAAAATACACAAGATGGGAAACTAGTTATCCTACATGATCGACGCTCAGATGTGGTATGCTAAACCACTTTCTCTTTGTTTGTTCTGATCTCCAAATTACAGTCAGCCATTTCTTGTGGGGTTATTATCATCAGAAAACAACTGATTTATCCTGCTCCCACATCTCTGAGTCTAAATCAGTATTGGGCACTGCAGTCTAAAATGCATTGAAAGGGTCCAGTTAAATGAAATAGCAAAGTGGGGGAAATACTCACTTGCAACTATTTCTTTGTGCTGTAGTTCTGAAAAGCTCATATCCCTTCCTTTGTGCATGCGATCATGCCAGCCCCCATTCCCCCGCAGTGAAGAAGAGAATAGGGCTAATATATAAGTACAAATACTATGAAGATATATACTTGCAAACTGCTAGAAATATCTAAAACAAAATATTTAAATTTTATTTTACGTTGTAGACAATAAACTGGGGTAGAGTTGGCCGGTAGCCTCCTTTGATTAATGATTTGCAAAGATGTCTGCAATAATTCCTCCCAAATATTTCCCATTTGTTTACATTTAGATTTACCATGTAACTTGAACTGAACAGTAAAACATCGCAGAAATGCCATTATGTGGCTCTGGAACCTAGAACTCAAAAGAGCTTGTAGTTTTCTCTCTTTCCATCTCAGAATCCTGCACCCATGAAGTGAAGAAGCCAAGTTAGTCTCCTTGAGAAAGAGAGGCCACTTGGAGAAAGGGGCTTATCCAACAGCCAGAACCAACAGCCAAGCATACCAGTGAGGCTGTGGAGGACTATCCAGGTTCTTGTACCTCCTGTTCCTTATGTGGTTACTGTGTTGAACCAGTCACTGTCTCACCATGCATGTTGGCTATGTGAGCAGCAGATGACTTGTCTTTATGGTTCACAAGTCTTTGAATTAAGCAACCACACCTAAGGAGCTAGGCTCAAGCAGCCTCATCTGCGCCAGACTTGAAGAGGCTATCAAAATCATGGACTTTAAGCCTGATGCCATCATGGTATGAGATTTTGGGGGTCTCTAGAGATTGTGAATATGTTTTGTGTGTGAAATAAATATGGAGTATTCTTACTAGAGAAAAGACTATGTTAGATAATGTAATGAGCAGAAATTCTGCCCATCATAATCTGCGTACTAATTTCAATGGAGATGAGGAATTTTGTTCCACTCCTTAAAGATCTAGTCTCATGATTTGCTTTGACCAGTAGAATGAGGCAGAAGTGGTACCTTGAAAGTCCCAAGTCAGGACCTCAAGAGATCTTGCAGTTTCTACTCCTGCCATGAAGGAAGTAACCTGAGAGTACATGAGGAAGCTCAGTCTAGCCAACTGCTAGAAGAGACGCCATAAGATGAGCTGTAGCAGCAGGCATTAGGCAGAACAAGTGGCATCCAACCCCATCAAATGTGTGAGGGAGGTTACCTTAGACATAAAACTTAATGAACAACTGCAAAAAGGACATTCTACATATGGATAACTGAATTTAAATTTACAGTACACTTCATCTCTAAGTGAAATTCATTGAAAAGAAAAGAATGATAGGACAATGTTTCAACTCATATACATAGTAGTAGGCAGCCTCTGAGAAAACCCTCAATGAATTATTTATCCTATTACTCACAACCTGTGTAATCCTCTCTCCCTAAGTGTGAGCTGGACTTGTTTCAGTCTAAAAAATAGAATATGGCAGAAGTGACGGGAAATGAATAACATTTCTGATATTAAGTTATAGAAAGAAAAATACTGAAGCACACCCCCTCTCTCTTTATCTATTTATCTCCACCCCCCCCCCAATTTCTCTACATAATCCCCTCTCTCTTTGCCTCTCTCCCTCCCTCTCATCCCCTCTATATCTTCCCTTTCCTCTCTGGGTCACTCATGTTGATGGAAATGAGCAGTTATGTTGTGAGCATCCCACATGGAATGATGAGAAACTGAGGCCCCTGAGTCCAACTGAAGCTTTCCAGTAACAAATGTGTGAGCTTAGAAGCTGATCCTTCAAGCTCATTTGAGTCCTGAAGTAGCTACAGACTCAGAAGACAGTTATGACAACATCATCAGGGACCTTGAACCAGAGGCACCTAGCTAAGCATCAATTTAGTTTTCTGATATACCAAATCTGTGAGTTAATGTTCCTTGTTTTAAGTTGCTAAATTTTGGGGGTAATTTGTTACACAGCAATAGATAACTAATACGTGCTTATTGTAATTTTATAGCCATTCATTCAGGATGTACTAAATTGAGCATTTTCTATGAGCAATTGTAAAGAGAAATGGATTCTGCTCTTCTTCGTAGCCTGTTTTTACATCCAAGAATGGACGTTGTGGCACGCAAAACATGTTCACTGGAATTATGTTGGAAGGTAATAAAATAAATTTTCTCTTGAATATACTAGTACAGTGGAGGGGCCTGACAATTACAAGAGCTCTCACTAATTCCTGTGTTTGACAACTGTCAGATGGCTAGATCAATAAAGGGTACTGAATAAATTTTAGTGAAGCTCTCAGAGCTATGCAAGAATGTGTTGGCACAGAAAGCCAGCCTAAATGTGGTTGGGGAAACACAGTCTCCCGTGCACACTTCAATAATTATGATCTAGTAGAATGAATAAGACAGACACATAAATAACCATGAAGGAACATGCACTAAAGGAGGCTGTAGGAGAGAAGGATTCTTCTGCCAGGAAGATCTTGAAAAGTTCATAACATTTGAAACAGGATATGAAGCTTTAAGAGAATTGATAAAACAAATAGTTCAGACTGAGGTCCACGTTTTTGTTTTGTTTGCCTTTTGAAATTTTTACTAGTACTGTTGGTGGTGTTGGGTTGCATGTCAGTCTCAATGCCAGGCAGGGAGGAATTGTGAAGCTGTGGTCTTTGACTGCACATATGTGAGATCAGCTGTGAGTAGAGGTGACTTTCCTTCTCTTGTCACCTTAATTAGGTGTTTGGCAATGGTCTCTCCACATGCAGTTGAGTTTTCACTAAAGAAAAAGATTCAAATTTTCAAATAAAAACTCTTTTAAAATCTTAATAGGATACAGAATCAAAATGAAAAGGCATTGAATATACAGAAGGTACCCAAAATTAAAGACAGAAGAAATTGCCAAAACTTGGCCAAGATCTGAGAATGTTCAAAGCTAGGATACATTAATGTGATCTGTTCTGGAGTTTTAAAAGCTTAAAAGAGCTGAACATCTGTCAATATCTTCTGGCTGACTTAGAAGAGACCTTGTATAACTTCTAAAAATAGGTCATTTAATTTAGAACAAAATAATCTAAAACTATAACACTGTTTACCAGGTAGAAATACAGAATACTACTTAGTATTTTTCATATATCTTGAAATTTTACAGTTAATTTTAAGAATGTTATAAACAAAAATGGTGGTCATGAGTTAAGGGGGAAATGTACATTCTAGATGAGTAATGATATCGGAAAAGAAAAATCACAGGAAAAATTTTATGAAATTTTTCTAACTAAAATATTGGTGGCAAAGAATATTCTAAGGATATTGGTCTTTTGTTATAGTATTTACTTTGATGTTTCAGAATTGTTTCACATTCATATATTATTTTCTAAAGTAAATTGCCTTTATGTATCTGCAATGTATTAAGCAGAGATAAAATTAGTAATCAAATCTAAGTACTTTTAATTTTGTTAATGGAAAGCTATTATAAAGGCAAATTATTAAAATGAATATAATTATGTATGCTTGATTTATATTTTGTAAGGCAGAGTTTTATTAAACTGTACTTTCTAAGGGTATTAGGAAAATTCTTAAATCTCAAGTTAATAAAACCCCGGCTGTCAGAGAATATAAGAACACCCACTGTAAGAGTGGAGAGCATTTATAATGCTAATGAGTAATGGTCAGCTAATGATCTAGGAGTTAGGATTGAATTCAGCATCACTGAACTGAATACAATTATAGTCTCTCCTCCATTACTCACATAAATGAAGAAGAACCAAATTATGGAAAACCCTAAACCTTATACAGGTATAATATAGGAGAGTTATGGCTATTTTTTTCTCATTGTTTCTGAGTTTCATTCTATGCTATAGTTTGTGAAGTATTTGCATTAGTGTGTATCTACCATATATCAAGGTTTTATGGCAATAAAATATTGTGGTTTTTTTTCCCATACAGGCAGTGAGTACTTCCATTTGTGGAAAAATGGAAATAAAAAAGAAACAAAAATAATAAAATTTGATTTAAGTAATGTGTGAAATGCACTTCACATACTAAGATATTTTCTTGGTAAGTGACATGAAGATTATATTTCAAAGAATAAAATGATATTTTAGACATATTAAGGCCATTTAAGTGAACTGTTTTATAGAACAATAATTTTATTTGGATTCAATTACAAATTTTCTTGTTTTTTTTATCTTGGCCATATTTTAATGAAAAGACGTAATAGATTCTGAACTTTGAAGTAGTGTATTTCTCCATATTTATCAAACCTCTCAGGGCCAAAAAATAATAATATGGTACCCTAGCTTGTTGTTCTAAATTTTTAGAGTCTTCTAGAAAAGTCTACTTCCATTTCTGAAATAATAATTCTTCTTTTAGAAGACTGACTCTACCCTATCACAGAACAATTACATGAGACATTTTAAAAAGTCTCAGTTAATGTTTCTTTGTGTCTTGCCTACAGATATCTCTTAAGTAGAAGTGTCCATTAAAAAAAAAATGCAGTCACAAGCATTTTCCCAAGCTGGTCTGTTTTCTTGGCCATGTGCAGGAAAGCCTTGGTCAAAGAGCTGGGGCCTGATCTGAAGGTCTCTGCTAAAGCAGGTTAAAATAAATGACATCATATAAGCTCCTCTAAAGTTGCTATTTTTACATAAAGGATCTGAAAGTAGCAGACATCTAAAACATGATATTATTCTCAGCACATGGAGGTAGCCGTACAGCAAGGTTTTCAAAGAATTACATCCCCTTCATTTCTTTAAGCACCTCTTTTATCCTCATTCAAGACATTCTCTGCTTGACCTTCCTCACAAAGGAAAAGTCAGCTCAGTTTTTCTGGGAAATCAGGCTAAGCTTAGATAAGACCATCTAAAAACTTGCATAGAAAAAGCTCCTTTCGTAGCTGCCTACAAGCCATAGCCCACTGGAAATGGACCAAGAACAAGACTCCTCACATCCATATTGCTTAAAGGGATGTATTTTTTTTATTTATTGTCTAAAGTTTTACATATGTCTCCTTTTCCCCCAATTGACCCCCTCCCCCCAGTCATTCCCACCCTGGGCAAGCCCCCACCGCCTCAGTGTCTGTGTCCATTGGTTATGCTAATATGCATGCATACAAGTCCTTTGGTTGCTCTCTAACCTCCTCCCCTCCCCTATTTTAGATGACCTTTTCCACCCCCTTATCAATGAACCATCTAAAGGTTTGGAGATTAATTACTAGTGCAGATATGTCAACTATGAACACTCCTTTCCATTCTTCATTTTTGCCTCTTATAATTTCAGAACTTATCTAAATTTTCAAAAGTCATGTTAAATAATTCTTAAAAACCCCTTTGAATACCTCAATTTCTGTAGCACTGTGTCCATATTCATCAAACAATTTCCAGTAACATCTCTGGCAGTGAAGCTGAAAGAAAGGTCAGATAGTATTTCCTCTCCTTTCCTAGAACATTAGGATCCTAAGACTTCAGACTGCTAAATAAGCTTCTTAGTGATGAGAACTATTATAATAAGTATAATTGCTACCCATCCAAATATCTCAGGGGATAATAATTGTTTATGATACATTTCTATACCATAGCAATTTTCCTTTAAAATCAAGTCTCAAAGATGTATTGTTTGATCATGTATTTTTATCAAATCATATTTTAGGCACTGTAGGATTCTAGAGGAATATCCTGCTAAAGCAATTAACAAGTATTTGTCAGCACAGGTAGCACATTCTATTTAGAACTCATTTCCTATTTTTCCATATATATTAACATGAAAATCAAATGTGGAGGTCTACATACATCTAGGAGCTAGAGAGCTTTGGACACTGTATTAGACATAGTATGAACTCTGTTATTCATTTTTAAAACTATATACTGGGGATAATAATAGCATCTACCTTATGATGTTTGGGAGAGGACTAAGTGCATTCATTCATGTGCCCTCAACAAATGTCAGTTCTTACCATTTGCTTTCTCCAAGGCTTGCTAGTCAGTACAGATATACATTCAGCCTTCTTTCAGATTCCCCTTTCATTTTGATTCTCTCATTAAGAGTACATTTAGATATTTTTATTTATTAAAATTTAAATTATTTATAACTTGCTTAGACTATTTTTCTTTATTAATTAAGGTATTACATATTTGTCCCATTGTCCCCCCACACACACCACCCCCCGCTCATGCCCTCACCCTCCTGGTGTCTGTGTCCAATAGTTATGCTTATATGCATTCATACAAGTCCTTTGGTTGAACTCTCCCCCTTACCCCTCCCCTCCCCTACCTTCCCTCTGAGGTTTGAGCATGCTTAAACTACTTTTTCTTCCAAAGATAGTAACATTTAAAGACACATTAAAAACTATGAGTTTATATTAGAAATCTAGGATTTTGTTCCTATGACTTACTAGTTATGTGGTCTTGGGCAGGTAGTTAACTTAGATTTTTTTTATCTGAGTTCTAACTTTTAATCTGCTAAATGAAGATAATATTTATCTCACAGATTGTTGAGATAAATTAACTAGAATCTACTAAATGAAGATGTATATACATCAGTATTCTTTCAGTTATAAGAGAGAAAATTTAACTCCAAGTACCTTAAGCAAAGAAAGGGATTTATCAACTCACTTTCCTGAAAAGTCCAAGGAAGACTTGGCTTCAGGTATTTTTGGAGCCAGCTGCTCAAGTAATGTCCTCAGGGATTAGCTGCTTTCTGTTTTTTAATTCTGCTTTCCTCTGAGTCAGCTGAATTCTTCTTTTTTTTTAAAAAAAAAAGTTGATTTTAGAGAGGGAAGGACAGAGAGAGAGAAACATCAATGTGAGAGAGATACATTGATTGGTTGCCTCCTGTACATGCCCTGACTGCAGAATGGAACTCTAAGACCTTCCGGTTCACAGGAGGACGCCCCATCCAACTGAGCCACACTGGCCAGGGCAGCTTTATTCTTGAGCAGCCTCTCCTCTGAGGATATCTCTCATGAGCAACAGACAAGTATCCTCACAAATTTAAGTTTAATGAATAATAAGGCAGGTGTCTAGTCTTCCTAAACATGCTAATAAAAGCCTGTACTACAGGCCCTGGTTTGGTTCACATGTCTTTCCCTGACCAATTACCTGCAGACCTAGTGATCTGCTCAAGTCAGGCTTCTGTGTACATTCAGGCATGAGGTAAGTCAAGTTTCCTCAATAATTAGAATTATTGTAATTATTTTATATATAATAGCTATATGTAATAGATTATACATTACTAGAGGCCCGTGCACTGGTGAGGTTCCTCAGTGTGGCCTACAGGGATCAGGCCAAAACCGGAAGTCCAACACCACCTGCCGCTATTGCACATCCCAGCCCCGCTGTGCCTGCCGCTGCCACCTCTAGGTAGGCTCGCTGCCACTCCTCTATAGTTTCCGGGCTGTGGCAGCCAGCTGTGAGTCCTGTGTCTAGTGCCTGTTGGTCAGCTAAGCAGTGCTCCTGCTGTGGGAGGGCACTGACCACCAGGGGGCAGCTCCTGCATTAAGCATCTGCCCCCTGGTGGTCAGTGTGTCTCATAGCGACCAGTTGACCAGTCGCATATATATATACACAGACACACACACACACACACACACACACACACACACATATATATATATATATATATATATATATATATATATATGTATGCATCTATCTATCTATCTATCTATAAGCCTAAGCGACTGTTGCTACCGTTATGACTGAATGACCGGAACGACCAGTCGACTGGTAGCTTAGGCTTTTATATGGAGAGATATACATATATCTCTCCATATAAAAGCCTAAGCGACCATTGCTACAGTTACGACTGGAATGACCAGTCAACTGGTCTCTATGACGCACACTGACCACCAGGGGGCAAACGCTCAATGCAGGAGCTGCCCCCTGGTGGTCAGTGCGTTCCCACAGCCAACCTCCCAGGGTCCCTCCCCCGAGCCAGTCAGCCTCCTGATAGGCCTTGATCACCGGCCAGGCCGAGGAACCCCACCCATGCATGAATTAATACATCAGGCCTCTAGTAGATATATATTAACATATATGGTGTATAATGAATATGTGTGTTATACATGGTTTATATTATAAATCTCTTTTTTAATTTTTTAAAATTGATTTTTAGAGAGAGAGGGAGGCAGAGGGGTAGAGATAGAAACCTCAATGAGAGTGAAACATCGATCAGGTGCCTCCTGCAGCCCTTCATTGGGAATTGAATTAGAAACCAAGGCATGTGCCTTGATTGGGAATTGATCCAGTAACATCTTGGTTCATGGGTCCATGCTCAATCACTGAGTCACACTGGCCAGGCCACCTCTTTTTTTTTTTTTTTCCTCCAAGAAAGATGCCACCGTTGTACACTGGTATTTGAGAGTAGTAACAGTGGATGGTTAAAGTGGAGGGAAAGTTTTACAGGCTAATTTTACATCTGGCACCACTGGTTTATTGGATCAAATACAAAACTCATAAGAATGTGGTTAATACTGCGCACTGCATTTGGTAATGCATTTTGTTCATTTTATGCCCCCTTTAAAGTGCATATCTGTGCATGTCACTTTCAAACTAGCAACGAGGGCTTTATAAACATTATAGTACCACTGTACAAAGCTGCCAAATGAGTATTTTGAAATTTAACTACAATACAGCTAGCCATATATCTAGAAGTGGTTTAAAAAGGAAAAGAAAATAAATGAGAAGAAAAAGAAAGGAAAGAAAAAAGAAACAACAAACAGGTCTGGCGTATTTATTAGTGAGTCCAGGTAGAAACATTTGTTCAGAGGGGCTGGCCTGATTATCAGCAATTGTTTGCTGAGTTTCTCCTTTTGTCTTGTACCACAGAGTGCTTTAAAACCCATAGCCTTTCTCCAGGGCATACTGTGGAAACACGTTTGGTGTCTAAAGAAGGCCAGAAGGTTCTCATTAGCAATCATTTTATGACTACCTAAAGGGAAAACAAAAATTCCCTGACCTTCCCATGGAGGACTCTTGATATGTCCCAAATGACCAGCACCTAGTGGAGATTGCTATGAATTCAACAGCCCACATGAAGACAAACTGAGCATTTTGTTAGAAAAAAAGAGGTTTAGACATAAATGTTTACAAGGGCTGGATATGCAAGATGATTGCTCTAAAGCCATTCTTCTTACTAAGTAATAATAATATTTATGTTCTAACTCCTCTTTAAAAATACTCTTTGACCCTCTGAAATTTGGCATTGAAAAATGCTTTTGTTGTTAAAATGCAGACTTTCAGGATCTCTCTCCCAGAAAGAAGAAAACTGCTAGCTATCCCACTGCAATCAAGATTCAAAAAATTTTCCTTGTCTCCACAGACTGCCACCTGAGGCCTGAGAACAAGCAAGCTAAACATTTGTTTGATTGCATGGCAGCATTAGGCACCTTATAGTTCCCTGGCCAAAATTCCATCACACTCTCCTTCACTGACTTGTTTCTCTTTTTTTGGTGGTAGCTCTGGCATGCAGACCTCTTTGATCCTTGAATGTGTCCATTCAAAGGGAAGGGGAAAAGCAGAGAAAGGTACAGAGCCCTGGGGAGAGTGCTTGGCTTTGTGGAAGCCAGGAGAGTGGCCAAGCCCAAACATCAGTGAAACCAGCCTCCGGGCTTGGCCAGAGATGACCCCGATAGCGGGCAGGAAGTTTTCTACCCTTGAAATTTTCTCAGGATCTGGCTTTGAGGCAAAGTTGAGGCATTAACTTACCCCCCAAACAGATAAGCTTTTCATTATAGGGCTTCCTTGGAAAGCAAGTTTAACAAGTTTGATATTTATACTGGGACCGTGGAGTTTACTGGCAAGTTCAAAGCAGCTGCAAGTGGAAAGATGTTGAGTTATATTTTCACATGAGTGATGGAAATGCTCAAGAAGTAATGATTTTTCCAAGGAAAAGGCCGAGGTTAGGCAAGCAACACTTGGGTTATATCCACTACTATTACATTGTGCAAAATTGCAAAATTGGAAAGTGTGTACTTTGGTTCTCCCCATATTTTGGGTTGTATTTCTTCCATTCTGCTGCATGTTTACTGGCAAATTTAGAAACTTAGAGCCATAAACTTTTACATATTCACACATGGGAAGTGTGCACACAAACACACACATACAATTAAGGAAGCAATCATGTTCACTCCCAAAGCCCCATCATGTTCTGCCTCTTCCTTTTCTTATATATATATTGAAGAAATGGATCAGACATGTCAATCATCTAAACCCCAGATACCAATGTCTTATATATTTATTGGGATTATTTGTATTTTAAGCCTTAAAAATAATCTGAAGAATTGTCCTTATTGTTTAATAGAGGAGATTGCACACATGATAGCAAGTCGGGGGCTATGCAGCAAAATCATCATGAGTTCTAACACTGGCTAATTGTTGACTTTGAACAAATGGTTACTCTCTCTGGCCACAGTTGCCTCATCAGCAGAGTGAGGAGATTGGCATAGTGCTTCCCAATTTTTCTTAACATACAAACTGACTTGCAGAAGAGAATGACCATATTCTCTAATGTGTTTAAGAGGCAGAGTTCTGAGAGAATGACACAAAAAAGAATGTTCTTTAAATAACATTTCTGGGAAGAACCAAGATGATGGCATAAGGTAAACACCTGTATGTGCTGCCTCTCACAACCACATCAAAACTACAACTAAAAGACAAAATGGTTATCCTACAGAATCACAGGAAAGCTAGCTGAGTGGAAGTTCTACAACTGGGAGGAAAGAAAAAAGCGCATTGAGACTGGGTAGGAGGTGTGGAGGTGAGGAAGACCGGAGGTACGGAAGTGCGTAAAACGGGCTGGCAACTGGGTGCACTGTCTTTTTCAATTGGAAGGGAGATACAAGCTCCCGACTGCTCTGAACTCCAGTTCCTGGCAAGACCCTGGGAACCCAGACTCCTATGGGGAGAAACTGGAATGTCTAGCATTGGGTCAGAAAGCGAGGGTGGCTTTCTCGCAGAGGTGCTCACAGGGATCATTGTTAGTATGTGGGGGTGCGGAGACGCGAAGAAGACTGACTGGCAGCCATCGCTGTTTGCTCCACCCTGGTGATTCCCTGAGACCCCGCCCAACCCAATTTACAACCCCACCCAAGCTGTGTGCAGCGGCTTTTGCATATGAATGGTTTGTCCTTTCGTAGCCTAACTTAACAAACTGCAGCTAGGTCAGAGAGCTCCAAAACTTCCAAACCCCAAACAAAGAGGAGAAATATGCAGATCTCACTGTAGCTCTTGCTGGCTGGCCTCAGGCTGTGGCTGACTTTGCACCTCCTTGGAGATCCAAGAGTCAGTGTACCCTGTGGTCAGTGTGAGATGATACCAGATTTCAACTCCTCACATCCATAAGCGACACACTCAAGAGGCAGACTCAGAGAGCACCAAAGCCCCACTGAAGCAAGTCCTGCCCCATAAGGGTGTCTCCAGCACAGCCATTCTTCCACTGTAGACATGGCGGGTCCTCACAGCCAATTGGCCTGGAGGTCAATTCCTCCCAGTGATACCAACAGCAATCAAGGCTTAACTACAATACTGTGCACCCAACCCACAAAGGGGTTCACCAAGAGTGTTCACCTCAGGTGATTGGGGAGGCTGAACCACGGGGCCCTATAGGACACCTACAACACAAGGCTACTCTATCAACACAGGGAAGCAGCCAAAATGTGGAGACAAAGAAACATGTCACAAATGAAAGATATGGAGGAAAGCAAGCTACTGGATATAGAGTTCAAAACCACAGTTATAAGGTTACTCAAGAATCTTTAGAAACCTCCAAGGAACTTAGTGAGACCTTCAAGGATCTTAGAGAGAATGGCAAAAAAATAGAAAAGGACCAGTCAGAAATTAAGCATAAACTGTCTGAAATAAAGAATAATATACAGAAATTCAAAGCAGACTAGAGGATCCCAAGAATCAAATCAAAGATTTGAAATACGAGGAAGCAAAAAACACCCAACCAGAAGAGCAAAAAGAAAAAAGAATCCAAAAATATGAAGATAGTGTAAGGAGCCTCTGGGACAACTTCAAACATACCAATATCCGAATTATGGGGGTGCCAGAAGAAAAGAGAAAGCAAGATATTGAAAACCTATTTGAAGAAATAATGACAGAAAACTTCCCCTACCTGGTGAAAGAAATAGACTTAGAAGTCCAGGAAGCACAGAGGACCCCAAACAAGAGGAATCCAAAGAGAACCACACCAAGACACATCATAATTAAAATGCCAAGGGCAAAAGACAAAGAGAGAATCTTAAAAGCAGCAAGAGAAAAACAGTTAGCGACCTACAAGGGAGTACCTATATGGCTGTCAGCGGATTTCTCAACAGAAACTATGCAGGCCAGAAGAGAGTGGCAAGAAATATTCAAAGTGATGAATAGCAAAAACCTACAACCAAGAATACTCTACCCAGCAAAGCTATCATTTATAATTAAAGGTCAGATAAAGAGCTTCACAGATAAGAAAAAGCTAAAGGAGTTCATCACCACCAAACCAGTATTTTATGAAATGCTGAAGGGTATTCTTTAAGAAGAGGAAGAGAAGAAAAAGGTAAAGATAAAAATTATGAACAACAAAGTGACAGCAAATACATATCTATCAACAAGTGAATCTAAAAATTAAGTCAAGCCCTAACCAGTTTGGCTCAGTGGATAGAGCATTGGCATGAGGACTGAAAGGTCCCAGGTTCAATTCCTGTCAAGGACATGTACCTTGGTCACAGGCACATCCCCAGTAGATGGTGTGCAGGAGGCAGCTGATTGATGCTTCTCTCTCATCGATGTTTCTAACTCTCTATCCCTCTCCCTTCCTCTCTGTAAAAAAATCAATAAAATATTTTTTTAAAATAAATAAAAATAAAGTCAATAAAAAAATCTGATGAACAGAATAAACTGGTGATTATAATAGAATCAGGGGCATAGAAAGGGAGTGGACTGACAATTCTCGGGGACAAGGGGGTGTGGGGGGTGTGGGAAGAGATTGGACAAAAATCTTACACCTATGGATGAGGACAGTGGTGGGGGGTAAGAGCATGGGGTGGGGTGGGAACCAGGTGGAAGGGATCTATGGGGGAAAAAAAGAGGAACATCTGTAATAATCTAAACAATAAAGATTTATTTAAAAAACAAAATAAAATAACATTTCTGTTTTAGAATCCAATCAGTTGTTGTGCCCTACTCAGTAATAATTGGATGTAATATAAAAATTAATTTTTTCTTTACAAATTTTAAGCAAATTTGGTGTTGAGGAAAACATGCCACACTTAAATCCTATGGAATTATAGACTTCCTTTGCACACTAAGTTAGTCCTTAAGACATGTATAATTTAGTTTGTAAAGCAATGGATTTATTCTTGAATTTAATAATCCTGGAGGTCCCACAGGTGTGTGGTATTAGTGATGGGTAATCAGAATAGCACATGAACAGTTTAGGGATATCAGGAACCTATTTTGGCTAGGGGGCACATTAATATGAAGCTTGATATCTTGGGGTTTTGGCCATTCCAACACTCTACTTTGGACTCAAGACTCTGCTGTGGTTGTTCACAGGGCCTTAGAATCCAGGGTTTCCTGCACAATGGGTCATTTCATGGCCTCTTTGGACTTGTGACTTGTTTTAGACATACACAGATAATGTAGCAAAGCAATTCCCTTGGAGTTATGGCATCTTGATTTAGGAAATCCCAGGCCACCTAGGACTGGATGTTGTTTGGGTCTAAAGCAGAGCTATCATGAACCTTATCAAAGGAGTTATCTGGGGATCATAATGACCCTGAAGTTCAGATGGTCTTATCCAAGCCTGGCCTCTGCCCAAGAAATGGACCTGGACTTTATGCCAGTTTGTGAAGACTGACCCAGGGCTCTGCTTGAGGGAAGGCACTTTCACCAGAACAAAAAGTGAACTGCAGGCTGGAATGCACTCCTTGGGGCAACATTTAGTCAATTCCTCCTATTGACTATTGCTGGGCCCCCAAAATGAATCAATTTATTTATCATATATCTCTATTGCATGTTCAAGAGGCAGAAAACCCCCACCTAAAATTTTGCTCTCCATACTTTTTTCAATGAGATCTTGTTGAACAGTAATAGAAGATTTGCTAATGTTTGTTTACACCAGTACTATGTTTTCGAAAAAAGGAAACCACCCTGTGGGACTTTCTCTCACATCCCTGTTAACTCTGTTATGCAACCACCTGTATAATATCCTTGGGACTCATGATGGGCCTGTATAAACCTATAAAACACACAGAAATCAACTTTAGGAGACAGCCAGAAATGGTTCACCCAGTAATCAATTCTGTAGGGACATAGAAAAGTAGTAAATAAAAACCTTAAGTCAAGAGAAACACATGATTAAGGAGATTAGGTTTCAAACATACAGGTCCTGGATTTTTTTCTGAGCAGGGAGGACTAAATTTAAAATGATGTATTTTCAAGATGTTGCTGCTTTTATTTAATTCTGTAAGATAAATTACAAAGCAGTAGGTAGAACTAGAAAGCCTTCTGGTCCTTGAAATCGCTATTACATGAGACCATCAAACCGAGGTTAATGTAGTGAATTAAGACAGGTAGGGACATAAAGATGGTTTGGAGTATATTTAATATTTCATTAGTATTATAGGAATGAATATTTCCAAATACAATCTGTGGACCTATTAAAATTGTTGCTAGTGTGACTTTATTAAAATTCAAGTTCTTAGACCTCACCTTTGACCAAGAAAATTTCTGGAAAGCCTGAGACTTTATATTTCTATCAGATCTCAAGCTGATATTTTAACCCTAAATTTTGAGAACCAGTGCACTAGGAATTGAAAGTTTTCTGGACTCATGGAGAATGATGATATTTGACAGCTTTCTGCAGAAGACCATTAGTTTGATGTCTCTTCCCAGTCAGATGCTAAATCAAGCCTTGACCAAAATATGGGCTTGGTAGAAAAACAAGACATTGGAGGCAAACTATACTGAACTGATTTTTAAATATGACTCAGTTATGTGGTTCCAAAGTAACCTTTGAAAGAAATCTTATCCTATAAACGAATGCTTGTGAAAATCAGTGTAAAGTAACTACTTGCAAGTCTGAAAAACAGGATTGTAATTTGGGAATCTATGTCCTGGTTACATGCCAAATTAACCATGCAATTGCTGTATCCTGAGTTCCTAAATAGAAAGTTGTTCTTTGTAGTTCAGATGGTTTAGTGCTATGTTTAATTGACCTTCTATAATTAGGTTGAATTGGCCATTCTTTCATTAAAAATCTCAATATTGTGATTAGTTCTCTTTACTCTTTTACAAGGAAACTTAACCTGAAGCTGGCTGCAAATAGAGTTTTTTAGAGTCAGCAAATAAAAGAATGAGGGAACCTAGTTTAGAATGAGTGTTAGTTTCTCAAACACGGTAAAGTGAAAGATCATTTTGGAAATGGAAAAGAAAATGACATTGCATGATAGAGAATATTAGAGGCTCTAGTGTATGCCCAGCCCTGGGATTAATTTCTCTGTGACAAGTCACATATTATTTATGTATGTCAATTTCTTACACATATCATGAAAATGACCATATCTATGACAAGCATGACCTATTAGTATTCAGTGGCCAAGTTCCCTTAGGGGAATACAGTAGACTAGTCATCTGAAAAGCTAACTGCTGAGAGAAATTACTTTAGGTAGGCTTTGTGATTAAGAGTTAGCATAGTGATGGCTAATCAAGAATTGTTTTAAGGATGTATGAGCATTGTTGAAATGAAACATTAGAAATTGAAATAGAATCACAGTTTATAGAGCCAGGACTGAGTGGCTAAGCTTTTTCTGCTATAGTCACTAGGCTACCAGTTGCTTACGCACTGAGACCTACAATCTCAGCATAGCCCAGTCCTTGAAATAATCAGAGTCTAACTTGAGATGTGATTAAGAGTCAATTCCCTATAACTTTATGTCACTGATCTATAGTTTCCCCTACTAACCGTCATCTTTAGGGAAGAGTCCACCCATTTCAACTGTGCTTTTGTACTATTCTGAACGCCAGATAATCTTTGGTTGGTGTTAGCTGTTACTAGCCAATTCCTCCTAGGATCTGTGTATGTGTTATGGACTCCAAACTCCAGACCAGGGCCCAAATGGACCTCTTGTGATCCCTGTAATTGCAAAAGGACTACCTTTGGTGTCCAAAGATTCTTGGTGCCAGTTCTCTGCCTTTGTGGATAGATCAAGCCTGCCTGGTCAGATTAGGTCAGGTCAAGCCCAGATCTTAGACAAGGTGATGGGGTCATTGTGTATCCTCCTCAAGGGACATTTCAACTACAAGGCTAGTTGTCTCAGCCCTGGCCTTCAAACTCACTTACTCATTGGAAGTTTACCATGATGCTCCATCTATTCATATGGGTGAGCTTATATTAAACACACCATTCAGAACATCGGACTGGGGAAAAGGCAACATTTTATTAAGTTCACAAGTAATTGGTTGCTTTGTTCCCACACAGGTGGCATATCACATCTGCATAATCCAGTTGCACTTACCCCTTTAAAGGTCATGTACGAGGCCCCAAAGTATAAATATAAACAAGTGAGAGAGAAGAGAATTAAAGAAATTTATCATATACTTTATGGTCAAAATATGGAAAATTTCTAAAAAATAATTTAGACATTTATTGATTACCTACCATGTGTAAAGGCCTGACATATAAACATTATATATGCATTTAATCTCTGGTTAGAAGAGTTACAATACCTACCCTAATGAGATTCATGTTCTAGCTAGGGCCACAGACACATTTATTTTGATAATGGATAATGTTTATAGATTGTTATGAGCAACTTGGGGAAAAATCTCCTTGTTTATGAATATATTTTGTACTGTATTTCACTTAAAAGCTGATTAACTCAACAAAATTTATTTACTAAAGTAAGCTAATCTACCTGAAATTTCTCTACCTTAATTTATTAGTAATGGCCACCCTTCAAGATTCTTGAAATAGTGATAATTCTGAGCAGATGCATGGCTAGTTTTTAATTAATTTATTCAACCCCCATTTTATGGGCATCAATAATAATTTTTGTCTATGGCAGGTGTCATAAAAAAAAACACAAAAAACAACAACGCAGAGATGATAAAATACTCAAGGAATTTATAATCCAATTGGAAAGATCCAGCAGAAAAATAACCTTAGTATTAGAAAGAATGAAATGAGCACTATAATAAGTTATGAGTTAATAATAAGTTTGAGTTAATTGCAATGAGACTTCAAAAGTGAGTATAATTATGGGGTATTATTAAAGAACTTCTGACCTCATTGAAACAGTTTTCCTTCAATGTTTAGGGTAATGATAGTGTCAGGTCTTAGCAGTTTCCCCTTGGAAATATTGAACATCACCTAGAATGTCAAAATATGCCCTAAGTTAGATGGTGCAGAGTAATTTTGGAAAGAGAGACTCTATGTTGTTTATTTATTCATTCCCATGCAAACACTGAGAATTTTATCCCAGGGATGTATGAGTCTCCCAAAGAATCAGTATCTTCACCAAGTAGTACATGAATTTTCCTCTTTCATGGGACCATTTAAATCCCTGAATGCATTTTTCCCTTATGAACAGGTCCATGTGTCTACAATCAATACAAGGAAGGAAAGTTTGGCCATAGTTTAGATTTCCAGATCCAAAGTGCTTTAAATCAATTTTTGGCACATTGACAGGTGTCTCCCTAGAGTCTGTTGAAAAAAATGTCTAGAACGGTTTCAGCCCAGGCTATCAGTGAATTAAATATCCCCTCCCAGAAATAGATCATAAACTCAGGTTAAATATGCAAAGAGCAAAGGTAAGACTGTATCTTCTTCAGTGACACAGAAGATGCATTGATAAGTCCTTTAAGATGGAGAAAAGAAAATTAGATGAAGGATAGTTCTGATAAACCCATTTCTTCAAGAGTTATCAGAGTGCAGAATTACTAGAGGACAGAAAATGTTATTGACTTTGACCAAGTGAGGAAATGATTAGAGATAAGCTATCAGGGTCCTATTTCAGCTCATGCCTTCACTCTGGCCTTACTCCCTGATTTACAACAATCTTGTCTTGGTATAGGAGCATGGGTCCAGTCAACCAACCCCTTGTTAGAGTTAGTTAAAAGAATGGTTTGCTAGCTAAAAGTCCTTATGAGGCAACAAGTTCTAAACCTTAGTTGGAGGCCAGTTTTTCTCTTTCCAGGTTTCTGTTCAGTCAAAAAAAAAAGAGTGATGCTATACTGTTTATCTTCATGAGTGGTAAAATAACAGAAATATTAATAAGCATTCAGTATTTCATTAGGAGGTAAAAGAGTAGCTCAAACATATAGGATTATATTAAATGGATTTAAAAAACATAGACATTTATTGTTTAACTTAAATTTATAAAAGTATAACCTAATATTTTTATCCTTCTATCTTAGAAGTTTAAACTAAATAAGAAAGAACAAATTTATAGAGTATATGTGAAGTATATAGCACATGTGTAAATAAATTCATCTCCAAAGAAATTATGAATACATACACATGGAGGGAAAATGCAAAATGTATCATTTCTCCACAAGCACAGCCATAAATTGATCAATTTATGTCTAAATTACCAATGAGAAGTGTTTGCTAATTTTTGCCAGTGTTTCCAACAAAGTAAGTGAAATAAATCCTTGGGAGAATTTTATGTTGTAGAATTTCAACTATTTTTTTTAAGAAATAACTTTTGAGGCAAAGAGAGATTTTTGCATGTGCTCAGGATAGGCAGGACCTTTGGTCTCTTACTGGTCTTTTCTGACTGAATCAGTCAGCACCAGCAAATTCACCTTCAAGTTTGAAGGACAGCCATGAATACTCCCATCACGAGGCTCTTGTGTTCTGCTCTACTTCAATCCCTGGAATAAAATGCACACATCACAGAGGGGCAGGCACATGGAGCAGGACAAGCTGCTCCGGAGCCTCTGTGCTGCAGGGCAGCGGGGAAAGATGTGAGGACAGAGGTCACAGTAGTCCTGCTTTAGGTTAAGGTGAATATGTGTGTGTGATGGGGGAGGGGCACTACCCCAGCCTCAAGGCTTTTGCACTTGCTTTTTCTGCTACACATTTCTCAACAAGGATGCTACTGTTGGACCAAATTTCTGTTGGACCGATCTTCATTGTCTGTGGCTGTCCTATGCACTGCAGGACATTGGATTTTCTTGGTCCCATCAACTAATTATGAGCAGTAGGGTGCCCTCCTCTAGTTGCCTCCCACTTAGTCATCGTGACAACCAAACACACACCAACACACTTGCAAATTGACTCCTGTGGCTTATGATGCTCTAGTACAATTTTTAACATAATTCACCTCACATCCTCAGGTCTTTGCTCAGGGGACACCTTCACATGAAGCGGCCCATGACCAGTGTGTCTGAAATGGGGAACTCCTATATTCCTCTCTGCACTCTGCATCCCCTTCCTTCAATGCTATTTTTTGCCATAGCCCTTGCCATCATCTAGTATATAATTTTTGCTTCTTTATTTTCTGTCCACACTCCCCAGCCATCATAATAGGCGCCTAATAAATATTTGTCAAATAAAAAAAGCTAAATGGAGCAGGAAGAATGTTCTTCCTTGGCGTCCTGAATTTCAGCATAAATCAGACAAGGATGACAGAAGGAGACATATACTATTTCAAAGCACCCCACAGACTTATTATTCTGTGCAGTGCCAAGCATTGATCATCTTAGACAATTCCACGCCCGGAGGCAGTCCACTGGGAAGTCTTCCTTTCTTTCTCCTTTGCTTCATCCCAGGGACCTTGGCCACCCAACAGGGTTACCAGGGTGAGAATAAATGACTGGCAAGTGAAGGAAACAGACAGCACACCAAATGTAGAGAGATGCAAGGATACATTTGTAAAGGTATTGTTACCAGTCAGGATAGTCAGTGGTGACCGGGACTCCAAACTTGAGAGTCATATGGAGAAAGCTGGTGTGAGAAAGCCTTAAACTTTGGTTGAGAAGAAGCAAGCCAGAGGTGACCCTTTGAAAAGGGAACTTGAGGGATAAATATCCTACATTCATTATCTTCCCTCCCTCCATGTCCTGCTTGGGCTACCCACTGACTGGGCAAGGCAAAGCTAGTGGAACCCAAAATAAAAGACTATGTTAAAAATTCTTGCAGACTGATATGTGCCTACCAATACCCAGTAAGGTCATTTTCAGAATGTATTGCACCACACCCTCTTTTCCAAGATAGTACTAGGGTCCCATAGGTATATATATGAGAACTGGGAGGCATTCTTCCCTCCACATTCATTGGTTGTTAGAATATAAGGGTCACTTCTGAATGGAGATGACATTCTCAAGAAATAATTTTACTCTCTATCAAGAATCAGCTGAAAGAGAATCTGCTTTTGATTTAATAAAAGTCAAGTCAATGTCACATATCCCAAACTCATTCTCAGGGAAAAATAATTTGGTCCATTAAATGGAAGCATCATGGTCCATATTATGAAGAAGCCACCTACCTGTTATTTATAGAGGTTGGAGAGGAGGGAGTCCCATGCAGCTCACATTAATGTTACATATACTAGTATGCATACAGGGTGGGGCAAAAGTAGGTTTACAATTGTTCATATGGAAAATAATGCAATAATTAGTCAATAATAATACAAGAATAAACTGTGTTTTGTGTATTCACAACTATCAACTTACTTTTGCTCCACCTTGTGTGTATATAATGTATAAACACATGCATATACACATACATAATATATGAGAAGAACATTTACATATCCTACAGATTTGGGTAGATAAGAAACTATAGCTGTGTGCATATATATTGTTGTGAGAGGCGCTGAGCTGATAGATTAAAAAAAAAAAAAAAGACTGAAGTAGGCTACTGTGCTCATTGTCAGAGAAACTGGAATAGAACATAAATGTCCACAAACAAAGTAGCTAAAATTAGGTTATCAAATGGATTAAAGCCCTGAGATGCCCTGGGTTCTCTGCAGTGGCACATGGCAGCCGGTTCCCTCATTGGGCTTTGGCTGAGGGCATTTTAGTTCTTCTGCCAAGCAGCTCCCCATGCCCAGTGGGCCAGCTGGGTCCCAGCAGATGACTGGCCAAGGCTGTCATTCTCTAGAGAAGAGCAGGCAGCTTGCACTGGCAACAAGCCTCTAGGGCTAGAACAGGAAGACCTCTGCAACAGCTAATGCTTGATTATCATAATTACCTATGATAGGGTGTTACGTGACGTCATTGGTATTAAAATAATTAATTAATAAGTTAAGTAAATAAAGAAATAAATGAATGAATTTATTTGTGAAATTTCTTGAGGGATTTTTGAGGATAATGAGAGGCCAACTGGGAACACTTCTGAAAATAAAAGAGAACAGATGGAGAGATTGGACCCTGAGTGGATTTTTTCTTCTCCCATTGCTGCATCGCTGTGTCTCAGGGAGTGGCAAGAACACAGTTGGGATACAGCAAGGATTTCTGGACCTCTTTTGTGCCTAAGAAGCAGTAGATCCATCTTATGTCAAGGGTCCCGTGCAGACCTGGACAAGAAGGACACCAGAGGTCACTGTGATCCCTGGAGGTCAGCATCCACACCCCTGCTTTCTGAGCATCACAAACATATCCTGTTTTCTCATCTGAACTGACCAGGCGTCAGGCCCAGGAATAATGATGCCTATGTTTGACTATCCCACCTCCCTGCAAGGATAGAGACTTGTAATTGTTGGATTTGATTTAAAGAAGAGAAATGGACAATACTTACATGCCTTTTTTTTTTTTATGGACTCAAGGTTCACTTTGGCTAAACATGGATCTTTTGAAAATAACTGCTGTTGGTTTTGTAAACAAAACCAAATAAACAATATTACTATTTTCCATTAGATTTTCACTTTCCCTTATCTTTTTAACCTAACAGGTCTGATGATTGTTAATACTCATTCACCTAAAAGAGGTAACAGTAAGTTATTGGTCATTCATCCAGCAGTTTGGATGGAGAACAATTTGGGGGAGAATCCAGGGGGACAGTGGGAAATGGAGATGAACATATCAGACATTTATTAATAGCATAAAGATATAGGATTCCTTAGACTAGAGATTCTGGAGAACAACCAAATACAAAAGAGGAGTGGCAAGTATATTCTATTTTTTTATGCTGTTTCCTAATTTTCCTTTGACCACCCTGACTTCATGAAGGCCCTGAGTGGGCTTTAGAAAGAAGCAATCTGAGTGCATTTTGCTGGGAAATCTCCAGGCCTGTTCCGTTTCTAAGCTGGGTTTGCTGCCTCACTTTCTGGCACTGTCTTCTTCATAAATTGTGATCTACATTTCACTGGCCTCTCTCCCTCCAGGCGAGAAGGACGTGTCCCATCAGGCTCTAGGTCAGGCTGTGGCTTCCTTTGACCCCTGAAATCTGTACTTTTCACTTCAATTCCTTGACCTTGTCTTTCTGATCCTTCCATGCCCCTGTGGAGCTGACAGGTCATATGTGCACCTATATTCTTCCTCCACCTCCTCCCACCCTCAGGCATTGATCCCTGACATTTAAAAAGTTTGTGGATCATTCTGGTGAGAAGAGTGACCTTTGGAGGTAAGTCCCAGTTGAGTTTAATGGAAAAATAAAGAAAGGGACAAGAAAAATGCTAACTGAAGCCTAGATAATACCAATTAAGGAAAGTTGAAATGTACATGTTAATTCCAAATATGTTTTTTCCCCCACTTAATTCTATTATAAACCTTAAACTGGGTTGTGTTGATTTTTGTGTGTTTTGTTTTTTAATTTTCTATGCCATCTTTCCTTAAGGCAATACTTTCTTCCACCTCCTTCCCCATATGAGCTCTCAATTTTATTTTAGCTTTACTTAGACATTTTAAGGCAAATTGAGTGGATTTGGCTATGAGTAATCCAGCTCCCTATTGTAATGTATATTTCTGGCAGTATGCTGCCTGTGTTGCTGGCATCCTGAAGCAAGTATGCATAGAAGCCATTTCATTAATTGCAGAGATTTAGAGGAGTTTCATTTATCCTGTCAGATGCTAAGGCCAGTCATTAATTTACCGAGAGAATTGACTATACTCTTGGGGGAACAGTCCAAACATTATTTTTAATGCTGACAGCAGGAATTGATAAAATGTCTATCATCCATGATAGCAACATCCTTTTTGATGTATGTACTTTGTGGGGTAAAAATAAAAATGGAAAATAGTAACACAAATTCTGAAATAGTCCACAAAAGAATGTGGTACCATTAAGAAGTCCACTCAAAAGGTGCTGGAAATGTCATCAGTCATAAGCCTCTAGAGAGGGTGCAAAAGGCTTAACAACTTAACAACCTAATAATCCTATCTAATAAAGAGGGAATATGCTAATTGACCCTCACACTGTCACAAAGGTGGCAGCGCCCACAGCCAATAAGGAGGGAATATGCTAATTGACTGCCCCACCCTCAAAGATGGCAGCACCCACAGCCAATAAGGAGAGGATATCTAATTGCCGGCCCTCCCTCAAAGATGGCAGTGCCCACAGCCACAAGATGGCAGCGCCCAGTCCCCTCAGCCCCACCAGGGAGGCAGGCGTGTGTCAAGGCTGGGCCCACCGCCAGGCAGGCCCGGCCGCTCCATGCCTGCCTCTGGAGTCCCCCAGTTCCCTCAGCTCCCCAGCCACCCAGGGCCGGCCCAAGGCACAGGCAAGCCTTGGATGGCAGCTGCCCAGCCAATGCCCAAGGTGCAGGCAAGCCTCAGATGTTGACTGCCCAGGGCTGGTCCAAGGTGCAGGCAAACCTCAGATGGCAGCTGCTCAGCTGCCCAGGGCCACCCGAGGCTCAGGTAACCAGGGCTGGCTGAGGCTTGTGCTGCCGGCAGTGTCAGCAGCAGAGGTGTGATGGGGCGTCATCTTCCCTTGATCGCCGGGTTGCCTCCTGCCCCTGAGGGCTCCCAGACTGTGAGAGGGGGCAGGCTGGGCTGAGGGACCCCTCTCCAGGGGATGAATTTTCATGCACTGGGCTTCTAGTTTCTAAATAAATTTGCTTATTTGAAAATAGTCTTTGATGAAAGCTTGTTAAGTTGATGCAAATAGGTTGGATACTTGTCCTTTCATTTTTCTATTTTGGACAGGTCAGAAAAGCCCTTTCACCGGCCAGCACTGTGCCTATCAGTCATTAGTCAATGAATATATCCAATGCAGATTTACTGAGACCTAATGAGTGCCACACACAGTGCTGGTTTTGGGGATACAGCAGTGACAAGACAAACCCAATAACTAGTCCAAAGAGCTCTGGTCCAGGGAAATAGACCACAAACCAACCCAGATATAAGTTATTTCAGAGAATGAGAAGTGACACAAAGAAAATAATAGAATAGAAAGTGGGAATGGTCAGCATTTAGGGTGATTGGGGAAGACATTTCTAAGAAGGTAAGATATGATTTATGAGAGGGAGCCAGCCTTGAAAAAATTTTGGAGAAACTTTCCAGCAGATGAATAGCATGTACAATGGCCCTAAATTTGGAACTACTTAGGGGAATCTGAAAAAAAGGAAGCAGGCCAAAACGAATAGATCATAGTGAAGGGAGTGAGTATGGGATGAGACCAAAGCAAAAAAGCAGACTGGGCCCAGAATATGACATGGGTTTTATTTCAATGTGTTAGAATGTCAGTGAGGCTTGATCAGTGGAGGGGTATGATACCAATTTACATTTTTAAAAAATATTCTTCTGGCTGTTATATAGAGAATGGACTTTGGGACAAAGGAGAAAGCTGGGGCCCTAGTAGAAAGCAACTGCAGAGTTCACACAAGAGATGATGATGGTTTGAACTGGGAATTTGGTAAAGATGGAGAAAAAATGAGGGGTTTGAGATATACAGGGTGGGAAAAAATAGGTTTACAGTTGTTTGTGTAGGAAATGACACAGTATTTAATAAGTAATAATACAAGAATAAACTTTGTTTTGCATGCTCACAACTGTAAACCTACTTTTGCCCAATCCTGTAGTTTGGTAGGTGAACTGACAGAATGGAGTCATGGATTGGTTGTGGGGAGAGTGAGGGAAAGAGAGGATGAGCTAACTCTTCATTTTTTTCACTTGGACAACCTAGTAGATTATGCTCTTGTTACTTTCATGTCCATCTAGTTTTTTTGTTTGTTTGTTTAATGACTAACTTTGTAGTCATTACTAAATTGTCACTATTTACTCTAAAGTGTTTTCACAATATAGTTATAAACTATTCTGACTTTTCAGTACTTGTTTTCAAAATGATGATCAATTCATTGCAAGTAGGTGTTAGGAATTAGGCATAATTCCTCTAAGAAAAAAATTCTTGAGTGAGTAGAATAAAATGCTTGGCTTCTTGCCAAGGCATGTTTAGATTTCCCTAGAATCTTCTCTTTTTCAAGGTCAAGAGAAAGATGTTTAGATGATGTGGAACTTATGCCAAATGCTGATTTTTATCCAAGGTTAACATATCTTGAGTTTCATTCAGCAAAGTGATTTTTCCTTGAGATTTTACTTTAATAATAATTTTATTGCATAATGAGGTAAATTAATGCCCTGCAAATGTAATGTGGCTCTGTGATATACAGAGTATTTTAGTTTTTATATACTTAGCAAAGCATTTATCCTATTATCATATAATCACTTCCAGTCTAAATAAAGAACCCAGAGCTTAATGCACAATGAATCCTATCTTCTAGCAGCTTTATTGCTGTATCAGTTATTAATTTAAATTTGTGTCATTTTTAGTGAATAAGAAAGATAGGTTAAAGATTTGTTTGCATTAGATTATATTGAATATCCTGTATGTTGAGGTATTTAACACTGCAAGAATAAACCATCATATTATTACTGCAATCTAGACATTCTTAGTGTGTTTAATCCTCCAGTATTCAAAAGTGCTTTAAAAACCATAAATATAAGGAACTCATTTAATTTTCAAGTGGTAAAGTCATCTAGGCAATAAGTTTCTGAATCACAAAAGTGGTGAGGCTCCCAATAGTTAATTATCCAATAGCTTATGCTATACTTTAGTCCATGATACCTCAGTAAGTATGAGGAAGATTAATTAGATTAGACTTAACAAGAACTTAGAACTCCATGATAAAATCCCAAAGTCATACCAAGTAGGAATGCTTCTTGCTTTTGTAACCCTATTTCCTGAAATGGATGGCAGAGATCCTCTGCCCTTAATGTAATTTTTCCTTGAGCTTGTGTCTTCATGGTGATAGTAAGGGCCACCATTCCTAATCACTATGACATGATGCTCTACACACATCTCCTCATAGAATCTTCATGTACTTACAAATTCTCATAGGTACAACGTTTAATTTCATACAATAGATGAGGTGTATGAGGCTCTCAGGGTTTCAGTAATTTGCCCATTTTGTA
The DNA here is from genome assembly GCF_028538775.1 of Myotis yumanensis. Lineage (NCBI taxonomy): Eukaryota > Metazoa > Chordata > Mammalia > Chiroptera > Vespertilionidae > Myotis > Myotis yumanensis. The sequence goes on along the minus strand of NW_027223759.1, from coordinate 23,484,610 downwards.
ATTTCAATAATTTCATATGTATGAAGGGAAGCAGAGTGCATGCATGGGTTGTGAAATGTTCAGAAAATTGTAACTTTAATGCTGATTGTGTGGCAAGATATTTTAAGATACTGCTTTCCTAGTGATAGTTTATGTGATTTCTTTTCCCCAGTCAGGAAAGATACTTCCAGGCCAACAGTGGAGAGCTAGACTTGTATCAGTTCTGCTGTGAATTATGGATTGAAGCCCAATGCATATGAGCACTCTTCAACAAAGTAAGTACAGATATTGAGATAGAATTTAGAGACATTTATAACAATTGGACAGTAATTGCATGTCTTTTGACTCTGATATAATAAAGTATATGAGCTTGTATTTTAAAAATTTCCCTTTCTTTTATTTTTGTTTATCAACCCATGACAAAATGGGAGGATGGTGATACTGATGCTTCATCACAAAGGTTTGAGGTACCCTGAACTAGATGGTGGGCATGCAGGGAATGCACAAATATTTAGGGAGCCCTAGTTAATGGGGCTTTATCCTTTTCTTTTTGGGGGACTGAAAATCATGAAGGCAAACAGACCCCAAGAAAGTGGTGACTACAAAGTAAATTGAAGTGGTCAGAACTCCAGGTAAACTGGCAGAAATTTCTGCACCCTAGCATGTCATGAGGCCACAACATATAAGTTTCCAAGAGGAGCAGAGATATGGCTGAATGAGTCACTAGTCACGTAAAGGTCAGTTGGAAAAGAATGAAGGTCATTTCAGCATGGAACCCTAGAATATGAATGACATCTCAGAGACCACTTGGAGAAAATATTGGAAGCCCAGATTGTGGCTGTTTGTCCCCCACACTTTCTCTATTTGTCCTTAAAACTCAGAATTTAGGTATGTTTCCAGGGAGAGAACTGTCATGCAAAAGCCTGAGTTTAATATTTTACTACCCTAGCTCAAGTAAGCTAAAAATAAAAATTAAGTTAAAATATACTTATGCAAGTCTTCGTTTGTAAACCAGTGATGCATACTCAAAACAAACGTGTATTAAATACTAGTCACTAAGTGATCTAAGGCATTAGCCAAATTTCTTTACTTGCCCCTAGGGAAGATATCATCTTAAGAGTCAAGGGCATCAGCTTTCCTTGGAAGGGAATGAGCTTCCAGGCTAACAGTATTTTCATAGGGATTCAGACTTCAGAAAGTCTGATGGTATCATTGATTCCGTTTGCTTTATCCACTGCTATTTTTAATTAGTTACAGGATTCTGCCAACTCTTTCTTTGACAGGTTTTTTATATTTATTCTTACTTTTATATTTCTACTGTAATCAGACTAATTTATCTTATCATTTCCTCAAGCTTTAATTAGTATAATACCTGATCTCCCAGACTCTAGTCTGTCCTGTCTCCCACTCGACATTTTTTTATAGTCGAAAACTAAAACATTGTTTAGATCATAGCAGAAGTTGCTTAGAATCCTTTGATTATTTTTAACAGTATAAAATCTGAACTCCTGAATTTGACCATGGCCAGACTTTCTAGTCTTATATCTTACTTCCTTCCGACCCCCACCAGCCAGTGTTATCTGCTGTCTGTCTTCTGGACACATTAGGTTTAATTTTGCCTTATTTCCTGGTTCTTGCTGAGCTTTCTGCTTGGAACACCCCTTTCCCCTGCCTAGACAAATCCCCTCTTCTTAAATTCCTATAGTTCTCCCTACCGCAGGATGTCTTCACTTACCATTCTGCCTCACCTGGATGCTTCCTCTTTATTTTCACCATTCTTTGTATTAATTCCTGAGTGATACTTGAATTGACTAACTCAGTTTGCCTGGGGCTCTTTGGGTTTTAGCACACTAAAAGGTCTTCATCCTGGAAAACTGCAGTCTGCACTATCATAATGTTTTGGGATCTCTTGTCTTCTGTTCTCAACTACATTGGAATCTTGGCAAAAGTAGAAAGTATACCGCATCCTTGTTATTTAGTGTTACTTAGAGTACTCATTCATGTGAAATGTTCTACTGTGCAGCTCTTCTGTATGTTTTAGATTCATCCTACACATCTTCACCCACCACACCACTTACGTACGATGAAATGCTCAAGAACTACCAAGAAATTAGGGAATCCTATAAAGGGTATTCCACTTGGATGCTTTAAAGTCTTCTACCCTATGTTTTAGAATGTGCAAGAGAGAGTTTTGGGGGTTAGAGAGTTAGACAGAAATAGTCAATCCTGCCAAGACTCATGGAAAGAAATTTGCAACTGATCCTCTGAAACCAGGCTTCATTGGTAGAGTCCAGGGTATTTTAGAAGTTTTAAAATAAACTTGAACTGATCCTTCAGGTGAAAATTTTCTCTAGGCTAGAAAGTCCCCTTTTCATTGTCTTTTCTATTCCTCATAAGAGCCCAGTGCTAGTGAAATGGTGGTGGGAGACAGTGGGGACAGTGTTTTAAAAAGAGAGGACTTGTGAAAATATCCTGAGAAGTGTATGCAAGACACCAGTAAGATGTCTTCTCAGAGTGGAGGCGAAAGCTCACAAGAGCTTCACAGATCCTGATACATTCCCCATCCCACAGAAAACTTCTATAGCCAACTTACAACATGCTACCCCTAATATGAAAGCTTTGAGGTAAACAAGATTCCATCCACGTCGAAAATATATTTCAAACAGATTACAGCCAATAATCCATTGTAATAAGTATCTCCCCTGGGCTGCTGAGAAAGGCTCTGGCCTTTGGCATCTGGGTTATCTTTTGTTCCTTTGTGATGCCTATTGTCCCAAAGGGCATCAAGAGCTTTTAATTTACAAAATACAAAGTTATCTATACCTCTCGAGTCATAATGGAAATTAAAGTATGTTGGTCCTTGGATTCATAAAGTATTTTGGAAGACAGTTCCTTGATAAATAGAATCTTAGGGAAAATTTAGAAAAAGAGTAGAGTTAAGTGTATTAGTCAAGATTCTCCACAGAGCCAAAACCGGTTTGGCTCAGTGGATAGAGCGTCGGCCTGCGGACTGAAGGGTCCCGGGTTCGATTCCGGTCAAGGGCATGTACTTGGGTTGCGGGCACATTCCCAGTGGGAGCTGTGCAGGAGGCAGCTGATCGATGTTTCTCTCTCATCGATGTTTCTAACTCTCTATTTCTCTCCCTTCCTCTCTGTAAAAAATCAATAAAAATATATTAAAAAAAAAAAAAAAAAAAAAGATTCTCCACAGAAACAGAACCCATAGGACAAATACAGGTTCCTTTTAAGGAATTGGCTCATGTGACGAGGGGGGTTCACAAGTCCAAAATCTGCAGGGCAGGCTAGAAATTAAATAAGAGTTGAAGTTGCAGTCTAGAGTATAAACGCTGGGAACTCTGGTAAAATTTCTGTGTTGCAATCTGGAGGCAGAATTCCTATAAGACACCTCAGCCTTGTAAGGCTTTCATCTAATTAGATGAGTCCTATCCACATTATGAGAGTAATCTGCTTTACTCCAAGTCTACTAAATTAAATATTAATCACATCTAAAAATACCTTCACAGCAATATATAGGCTGATGTTTGACTAAACAATAGGGCACCATGGCCTAGCAAGTTGCCATATCAAATTAATCATCACAACGGGAGGGACATGAGAGTATTTCATGTCAAAGAAAAATAAAGTATTAAGCTGAAGCAAGATATCAATTCAAGCTAGGAGTTATTTTAAAACCTAAAGTAGTCCAGGGATAGCAAAATCTCCAAAATTCCTAAGTGCAAATATTTAAAGTTGAATCAGTCTGAACATTAAGTAGGATTGATTTAATTTTATTTTCACCTTTTCCCTCCCCCCACCCCAAGAATAATCAGATGTGAATGGAAAGTTCCCCACTTTTCCTGGTTTAAGACAATAGGCCAAGGAAAGGCCTGATCTACAGCATTTGTAAAGCTAATAGAAAAACACTGCAGGGGAAGGTCTCAAAGCTGCAGAGTAAAGTAAATACTAGCTTGTAATCTAATTAGCAAATGATAATAGAAGCCAAAGGAAAACAGGCCACATGCCTAAGAACTACAATTCCCTTGGGACATAAATGATTGATCGCTTAGAGACAGGAAACAGATAGGGAAAAGCATGTTCTTGCCTTTGACCTGAAACATAGATCACGGCTTCCAACCCTAGTAAAAGCATCTGTAAAAAACCAAATGCTTTACATTCCAACAGTCTGTCATTTACAGGGAAGACTGGTGAAGTTCTCCAGCAGTGACTCTCGCTGTGGAAATCTTAACTGAGAAATGTTGCTCCATGCAGAATCGCATCAGTAAATTGATGTTTTTCTCAATTTGAAAAATATAAGGAGTAGTTTCTCTGGCCCCTGCCCATATCACTACCACCAGCCATTCAGGCAGACACACAGAAAATCCAAAAATTAAAGAACAGCCTTGTCTACCCATCTTCCCTGTCACTGTTTAAGAGGTTGCTCTGTGGGGGAAGTCACCACTGCAACATGGGTCTGTTCTTGAGCTTCCACAGCTGTTTCACCAGAAGACAAAGGAGAGGGAATTATGTCGGACTGTGAACAACTTTTGAACACAGTGTAAAGGAATTTCACTGAAAGATTGTGGACCGGTGACATTGGACAACCCTAGAGTATATCATTCTCAAGCTGCAGGTTGAATAAGACTATTAACCCGAACCGACAAGTACCACACTGAAGTGTCTGTGAGTGAATGAGCTGAGAGTGTTTAAGTAACCAAAATAGAATATGAAGAACAGAGTAGAACTGAGGGCACAAAAACCTTTAGAAATCAGAGGGGCAACTGGTTTTGTGTTACAGATGAAAACAACCTAAATGTCAGGGAAAGCAAAAAGGAATGCTTCTCCTTTGTCTGAACCACATGCATGTTGGTATCAGACATAGGAGGGAAGAGCAAGTCTAAATTCACCTGAGAAGTAAAAGAGAAAGTAGGCAGGAAGAACCCTGAACACTGTCTCTAAAGCAACTCGGAGAGGACTGGCATGTTCCCTATGGTCAGAGATGTAGATTTAAAATGTATACATTATTTAATTAAGAATAAACTATATCCTTATTATAGACATTTCTAGAAAATTACCCCTCTTTACATTTCTTTTTAATTACTTTCTATTAGCTCTATTAAACAATTCTTACAATTAAATATTGACTACCTGTAGTCACAATAATCTGGTAAAATCTAAAATCTAGTTTGGACATGGGTAAGAGTCATATGTATCAAGAGACATAAAAGTACAGTCTCCAATCCATGAATTCAGCATCAATCTGTTCCAGGAAAACAAATCAGTGAACAACATATAAACAATTATCTTCCTGTATATTCATCTCTCAAAATATGCCGTTCACACTCTTAGAAATAGCCTCAATGTCCTCAATTAGGAAAATGTTCAGATAAATGATGTGATTGTCATTTAGTTGAATATCATGGCACCATTAAAATGGTGTTTATCAAATGTTTTTAATTAAATGGAAAATACTTATAATAAAATGCAGAGGAAAATAAATCAAGCTAGAAAAAATACACATTATGATTTCAACTCTAAAAAGGCAAAGCAGGAAAAGGGCTTGGTAAAAGAAGTATTTAAATGTTAACATAGGGACCTCTGAATGATGTTATTATGAGTAGTATGATATTGTGAGTTATTATTTACATTAGAATTTTGTATAGTTAGTCAAATATTATACTTGGGAAGAGCAATATCAACAAACTAGTAAAAGAAAATAGAAAAAAGGAGGTAAAAATGGTAATGAGAATACAGCTTTTCCCAAGTGGAAAGAGGCAGGTCAAGTTGCATCTAGATTAGGTAATGACTCCCAAATTTCAGAGATAGCTAGCGGGTAGACAACTCATACATAGTTGAGTTTGGATCATATGTTAGAAATGTCAAGGTTAAAACACACCCAGCTCTCTAATACTCTAGGACATCATACTTTTATTTTCTGATATTTCATACTAGGATCCTCTCAAAGAATAATGACTTGGAAGGAGAAGAAAACAAAGAAAAGCATGTCAAAAAAAATGAAGGGTATAAGAGTGAGTAGTTATTATTTAAAAAATTCAGTGTTCATTCTTCTAACTTAAGGAACTGATAAGAAAGCTATGGGACCTTAACCAGTTTGTACTTTTGAAGGTATTAGCTTTACCCACATTCGGTGGCAGCCTTTCCTCTCCTCATGCATAAGGGATATGCCAGGGATGGCCCCTAGGAGAACTATCATTGCTAAATTTGGCCAAAGAGAAAGATGATTGGGAATTAGGACAGGGCTGGAACAAGGGCAAACCTTTTGCTTTTCAGAAGTCTCATAGAGTACTAGTAAAATTATGTGTGTATCAATAAAACAAATGTTAATGAACACTGCATTGGTTGTTAATTACGCTTTTCTCATTTCATTTCTCTTTCTCTATTCTACCTGTGTCCTTCCATAGAAGTGTCAATAATTTTGTGCAGCAAATAAACTAGCCCCATTACCATATGCTTATGCTTATGCTTATGCTTATGCTTATGCTTATGCTTATGCTTATGCTTTGGAAATAACCATGTTCTTATCAATACTAGTAATGATGACCCTCCTACCTTTTTAGAGCAATTATATATTTGTTGATAATATGTGAACTATCACAAAGAAAATATTTTCATTTTAAAAAGCAGGAATAATGAAATTGATTTGAGTTTGAAAAGTAAAAATGTAGTAGTAAAGATAAAGATAAAAGATAACCAGAGGTTTGTAGGATTTTGAATCAAATAGAAGTACTAAAGTATTAACAAATCATATAATTTGAATTTCTGCTGTATTGTATTTAGTTGAGGAAACTCCTCTGAAAAGCCATAATCATATCTTTACCAACTTAAGAGAAAGTTATCTGCTGAAGTTGTCTTATATAGAATGAGATATCAGTACATACTGAAGGTAAGAAATTGATAAGTAATCTTCAACACACTGAAGATAGCTAAAGTCAATACAGGACTCTACTTAAACTGGAGCAGAGAGGGCTGAGAAAAATGATGGTGCCACTGCCTTTGAATGGAATGGATGTTTCCATCTTTCATCCCCACCCCCCACTAAATTTATCCTCTTCTATATGGTGATATATAGTTCAAAGGTCTGCCACACCTGGCTGAAAACTGAAAGAGAGAGGGAGAAGGAGAGAGAGAGAGAGAGAGAGAGAGAGAGAGAGAGAGAGAGATTAACGTGAAGGAGAAACATCTATCCTTGCCTCCTGCAAGCACCTCGACCAGGGTTCAAATCCATAACCTGGTATATGCCCTGAACTGGAATCAAACCAGCAACCTTTCAGTGCATGGGACACTGCTCAACCAACTGACCCACACTGGCCAGGGCAAAGTTTTCATTTTTAATATAGATTATGGATGTTCCATTCCTAGAATTTTGTTTTAGTGGGACTAAGGGACTAAGGTAGAGCCTTGAAATCAATGTTTTAACAATTCTGATGCAGGTTGTATAGGGGCCACAATATGAGAAAGAGAGAAGAGGTAGGAGCTGGGAAAGTATTGGTTCACTTGAAAAAGTATTCTCCAAACTGCTTTCTCCATTCCTCTTCACCCTTTTCCTCTGTCTCAAGAAAGAGAGGCCATTAAGTCACCAAGATGTGAGGTGAGACAAGTCCAAGTTCAGCATCCAGAGAGTTGAACCAAGGGGAAAGTGTCTCTGAGAAAAGCCAGAGAGAGTGAAGAAGATACATGAACAGAGTTTGAAGAAGAACTGGCTGATGTCCCATCATGAAAGATAGGAAAGAAAAATCTGTTAAAATGTATATGTGTATGTTTTGAGTATGTGTATGTGCATGTATGTGTGTGTTGAAGGGATGATGCTGTTGATGGAAAAGTCCAGAGTGTCAAATGTATAGTAGGAATGAAAAAACAAAGATGAGGAAAGCTGTTGAAATAATGACTCAGCATTCAGCAGCTCAAGGTAGTTTTTCAAAAATTTGTTACTGAGGCAAAGAAAAACAACCAGTAAAATGTGAGGGAGTTGAGACAGCTAGAATACAGACATTTATTATATATTTACTCATTTACTGTTTTCATTCATTTGTTTGACAAATATTTATTGAGCATCTACTATTTCTAGACATTCTGTTAGATATTTGGGGGTACCAGTGAACCATAAACAATGGCCCTACCATCATGCTTCATGGATCTTCCAAGAGCAATTGTTTTAAAAGGATTTTTTCTTCTAATTCTGGAAGATTTAGTTGTAGACTATTTGGTTATTTTATACTACAGTAGACTATATTTTTTCCTCAGTGTTTTATTGAGATATAATTGACATATTATACTGTGTAAGTTAAAGGTATACAACATAATGATTATATATATATATATATATATATGTGTGTGTGTGTGTGTATATGTGTATATATATATATACATATATATACATATATATATTATATATCAGTCAAAATAATTACAGTAAGTTTAGTTAACATCCATCACCTAATATAATTTCTTCTTGTAATGAGAACTCTGAGCACATTTCAAATATACATACATTGTTAACTACAGTCATCTTACTATACATTTTATCCCTAGAAGTTATTTATCTTATAACTGGAAGTTTGTACCTTTGAACACCTTCACTTTTATATGGGAAAAGGGAGTTTGGCTTAATAACGAGAGATGATCTGCTCTTCCTCTGAGACAAAACTAAAGCAAAAAGAACATGCTAGAAACAGAGTTGTGCTAGTTATTTTAAATATATATCTTTTAAATACAGGTGTAGAGACATTGCTGAAAGTATAAGCCATTTTAAATATAAACAAATCTAAAATTTGTATGTGTTACAAACAAAGCCCATGGTGTCTAAATATACTAATACTCACTCACTACTCCATTATTTATTACATTTGTTTTAAAAAAGAATCAGAAGTTGCGTGATTTCTTTATTTTTTCATCACTAAATAGTGCTTACTTCAATTATTACTGCCATTCTCACTGGTGACATTTATATCAAAGTGGGATTTGATGAACTTCCCTCAGTGATGAATAATTTTGTGATTCCCCAAGTTAATTTAAAAGACTTAAAGAAACAGATATAGGAGGCAAGCTCCAGCCTTACCACATAGAATGCTTTGCTTGGGACCTATATATTACCTCGGTCACCCAGTACTGAGAACTGCTGAGATATTCAAGCTGATACTTGAAGTTGACATTCTGTGGCTCTTAGGAAGGGGGGGGGCTCATTATCCAAGGAGACATCTGATTTAGATGGTTCCTAGGACCCAGCCTAACTCTAGGACACTACAATTCAATGGATCTACCTGTTTTTATACCATCCAGCAAATCAAGCTTGCTCATTCCAACCTGGTGGTCAAAATCTCATTTGATTTGTCCAAGAGACAATAAGTTCAATGCTACTATGGTTCATTTGGCACTTTGACAAGAAACATTATAACCCTCTTAAAACCCCTTCTATCCCCTCAGAAAAAATAATATCCATTTCAGTAGCTACAGCTGGCCTCTGTCTTTGTAACTCTCTTTGGCATTCAGCAAGACGGCCATATTGTAGCTGCAAGCTATTACAACAACACACTGACTTCCAGATTTACAACTGTGCGCTTGTCATTTCCAGATGTAGTTTTACTAAGACAGTTGTGCAGGAAACATTGTGAGAAGCAGCAGATTTCCAGTAAAACATGCCTATAAACACTATGGTTTCTGGCAAAGAGGGAAAAAAAGGTTTATACCCAGATGCCTTAGAAAAATATGGTCTATTCTTTGTTCATATTTACCCTGAGGGTTTAAATGTGATCTACAGGCTTTGTTTTTGTTTTTTTTGTCCCTGCCTGACACTAGAACAACCTATCTAGGCCCCTGGTTCCAATAAACATTTTGAGCACTGTGATATGTATTTTCTGCCTCGTGTTCTGCTAACAATTTGGTAATTTTCTAATAGAAATTCAGAATCTTAACTTAAAATATGAATGTGAATATTTTGGATTGATCTCCATAATCTATAAGCCTGGAGCAGTACCTATACACGTTAATTTGAAAGCAGAAACCAAAACTTCCTGTGGGAAGTCACAGACCCATGGGTTCATGAATATTTCTCTACGTCCCATTGAGCATGCTGCCTGATTTTTTCCTTAGCACAAGCCTACATGACTCAAAAGACATGTTTTGGCAGGAAACGAATTAGCACATAAGGGTGTGGGTGGCAGTTTCTTAATGCCCAAAATGGGTGCACCCTTATTTTCAGCAATGGCTGTCTGTGTCTATATAATACCAAGTCAAGAAGAAATTGGTTGCACCAGACCTATCCGTCAGCAAAGTTGGAAAGTAGATAAAATATACTTCTGACTCCACATTTGTTATTCTTACTATTCTCATAAGCTAACCTCTTTTCTTTAGGGATCCTTTATAATGTTGCTAGCATATCAGGGCTCCCCTTAATTGCAGCATTACCATTGACTCTACTCAGGACTATACAACAATCTATTTCCATTCTTTCCTTATCAATACTTACCTGCCTTCAGCTATCTATCATCCTCCCTCTAACTCATCTACTTATATATATCTTAATTAATGAAATGAATAATGGCTGCGCTGTTGATGTCATAAGAATAGTTTACATAGGAATATATTACATATGAATAAATAAGCCTGAATATATGACGCAATAATTCAACATCTTGATTGTGTAATTTTTAAGTTATTTTTCTTGTGGAGACTTATGCTTCCATAGAATAATCTTGGGACTCACATACGAATGCAAGGGATTAGAAAAGTGAAGGCACAGAAAAAAAAAGAATAATAAAAGAGTTCTGGTTTGCTCTACCAAAACAGCTTCACTTCTTTGCAAAATATATCATTGTATTCATGTGAGATTTGCAGTTATAAAAGGGGTTATAAAAGAAAACAACAACAAAAAAAAACTCACAAAGAATACCACTACCTGAACCCGCCAGAATTAATCAGTTTACCGGTAAGGCTGTGCCACATCAGTGATAAATATAGGTTGGAATGTCCTATGAAAGGCTCTTGATATCACATTGTGTGGCACATATTGCTCCCAATTATTGGTGAAACATCATCCTCATGGTGTAAACCTAGGTTCCTGAGTACAGTTCAATAGCCAAACTCTATGGAACCAAAGATTGTGGAAAGAGCAGAGAAATGTGGGAGCCAGAGCATCCTTTCCAAAGAGGAAAACAGCTTCTAGGTTCCACAAGCAACTAGCTGGGCAGCCTCTATTCCTATTGTGTTCAGGGTAATGGAGTATTCCAAGTAACCAGGGCTCTGTCACTTACCCAACATATGTATAATCAGAATTACTATGGAGCAAGGGAGAGCAGTATTTTTTCCAAAATGAGGGATGCTCAGTACAAATGCACACATATCCAGTATAGTGCCACAGCAGGACATTCACAGTGGATGGCTCTGACTCCTGATGAAGTCACAGTTTTATTTTTTTCCAAAGATATCTTATTAAATTAGTTAAGAATAGAATGTTTGCATACTTTTTTCCCTAAGTTTAAAATAACATGGTGAATAAAAGATTTCTGTAGAGTGCACTGATTTCCAAGAAAGGATCTCATTTCTTATGTTATGACTCATGTCTTCTTGCTTAGCAACTTCAAAGCAATGGGCCCAGCCGGCAATAATAACAAAGAATGGGCAAATGGCCATATCAGGCTTGGAATTGGAATTTTTATGTTTTAGGCTGAAGAAAGAGAATATCCATCAGACACAACTAATTAAGTAAGAAGCGTTATTATTACAATTTTCATTTGCATTTCATAAGCCTCTAAAGTAAAATGATGCAAATATATTGACTAGAGTTGGCAGTTATTATGGAGAATTATTGCCCTGTGGATTGCAAAGTGATTGACAGTGGCATATAATATTCAACCTAATGGGCTCAGAGCAATATCATTTGTTAATAGTGAGATTCCTTTCTCCAAAACCAAGGAAAAGAAACATTTATTTCGCAGCCTATGTGTGAACAGCTTCTTTCTTTCTCTTTTTCTCTTTTTCTCTTTTTCTAGAACCAGATTTTCATTGTGTGGTTCTATTTTCATTAACTGAGATTTTTTATTCATTATTTATTAGTTATAAAACACTGCATTCTTCCAAAAAAAAGAAAAGGTCGTTAGGTCAACATAAACCAGTGGAGGCGAGTAATATGTAACCCAAGATGTCAACTCAACAACAAGAAAATAAACCTAATCCACTTGTGTAATCTCACAGGGGCTCTAACCAACAAGACTGCCTCTAGAATGTAAAATGAAATTGCTCCTTAGGGGAGTCACTTGTGGGCAGAACAAGGAGGAGGACAAGAAGAAACAGGAGAGGAAGGGGAAGAAGAGGAACTCAAAAGGGGGTGGGGAAAAGGAGAAACAAAGGGTACCTGTGTTTCAAATACACACAGAGAGAAAACAATGTGATCTGCATGCTTTATTTTCAATGGTTCATGCTATTACATCACACAGGAGAGATATAATAAAGCGTACAGTGAGTGGTTAGGTCACCCTAATGAATACAAATAAAATATCTCTTTCTCCTGAAGAGGTGGAGCATTTTATTAACTAGCATTTGGAGAGTGTTATTATTTTTTATGTCCAAGATTTTATGGATCCTATTTTCCTTGGAGGCTGTGGCCACAGTGACAAGTTTCCCGGAGCCTACCCTAGCTTGTTTCATGTTTCTAAAACAAAGCAAGGAATTCACAGAAGAGAAAAAGAAATCAGGTAAGCTTGGGATTTATCTATAAAGTTTAGATGTCAGCACACTTTGTAAAAGCTGCCACTCTCACCATGGTTGAAATGGCACTGATAAACACAAGGAAGATCTTCCATTACATGACAGTACCTGGGCCTCATGGATCTTTAAAATCCATGTGTACTCCAGAATCTCCTGCATTTGGAAGTACAAATGAAGCAATATGCATAAAAAATGATCTCTTCAGATGAGGCAATATATAGATGGAAGTAGTACTTCAGAAAATGTTAGAATTAGAGCTGAAAATGTTTAAAAGATTCGATTTTTAGAAAAAATGGAAACTGATACTCCAAGAACATTATTGAAACCATTTGGCTTTGTACATAATGGTTGGAGATAAAGCAGAGCATTTTACACTTTCTTTAATTAATAAGAATACACAAAATTTTAATAAAGTAATTTAAAGTTTATGTATGATAATTTATCTAATAAATAGCAATATGTAATAGTTATATAATACTTAACTACATATATATGTATATATATAATAAACACTATAATACACATGTAAATATTGTATATAATTTCTTTTTCTTTTTCAATCACTTCTTAGTTGTGTTAAAAATTGCAGATTCATAGAAATGAAAGAGTATGAAATTATCACTTTTAGAAACAATGACATTTGGCATATCTGTTATAAACCTTCTAAAAAACCAATGTATTAAATGTTGTTCTAACAGGAGAAATTTATATTTCTATATATAGAATCACAACATTTTAGATTTCCAGAAAGTCTGTCAAACCTTTTAGATAAAGAGAACACAAGTTCATTTTGTATTTACTGAAACACACACACACACACACACACACACACACACACACACAATTTCTATTAGAAAAAAATGGAGTGGGCCTTATTAGCCTTCAACAAAATACAGAGTCAGACAATGGAAAGTGCACACACTGATTGAAGCTGCCTGGTGTTGTTGCACCTTGTAAATGTAACATTCTATTCCCATGGTGATGGAATTACTGCAGTTCTCCATGGCCCTACTTTTTTGAAACTATCTGTGGATCCATGTAGGTCAAGGGGAAAGAAAATTAAGGGTCAACCTAAGTTTATAACATATAGTGTTTTGTTTTATACCATATAGTGTTTTGTTTTCTATCCAGCTAAGTACATCCAGGCTCCCTGTTGGGCAAGCCTTTTTTCCCCCTTGTCTGTTATTTTCAGAAAAAGACTGCATATGACAGTCTCAGAATCCCACCAGCCTGAACACAGATGGTAAAGATTACAGCACACTGTGTATTGACCTTTAGAAGCTGCCTTTCTTCTCAAGGTTCTTCTCTTTTGACAGTTAGACTGGTTTTTCTCAATTAATTTCATTATCAAAACTTGTTTTGCCTTTTATTTTTCCTCTGGAGAGTGTTACCGAGAATTGCCAACAGAGCTTAGTTATGTTCTGAGCAGTTCTCAGGCCAAATGATTACAAGAGTTATCTTCCACTCCTTTAACATGCTGGCATCAAGAGCCTGGAATGGTGTAGAGATTGTTTAAATACTGGCTTTTCTTTTTCAACAGGTACCTAAGCTAATGAATTTCAACTGGTTGCCTGAGATGAGCAATGAGTGGGGACCTGGGAGAAAGAGGTCATAGACAGAAAGTAAGAGGCCGACTATAAATCACAAGGCATGGAGCATTTATGAGCTGGTTGTAAATTGTCAGCATAACGCTACAAAGTGAGCCTATACTTTGATCATGAATAAAGAAGAAAGTTAGAACAATATGAACTGGGGTGCCCCAATTAAATGGAGAATACAACAGTGCTGTTCACAGCTCCAAAATGTCATTTCAGGTCTTAAATGTAAGAGATATGGTTGGAAAATTTGGAAGAGAGATTAGAATACAAATATTTTCTTTATCACTGAACGAAAGGAATAACACTATTAAACTGGCAAACTCACACGTGCACTAGGTTTTTACAGTCATCAGAATGTAACAGCAGGTACTATTTTACACCATAAAACTTGGATGCGATATGAAAGTATCTCCCTTTTTATTATAGAGAAGTTATTTTGGCAGATTCTTTCCTGATGGAAAGTTTAGTGAAGAATCCACTTCCTACTCTACTTCAAATTGTGATAAAAATCACTATAATAATATCTGAGTACTATAAAACATGTTGAAATACAGCACTAAACCATTATCTGCATTGTTTTATTTTGCTCAAATAAATTAAAGCTCAACCATTGATCTGAGATTTTAAAAATTACCATTTTAATAAGCACTTAAAATTTGGTATAATTTGAGAAGGCAGTACAGTTAGACTTTTGATCTCAAATGAGCAGGTGATAAAAGTGTCATGTAAGATTTGCTTATATTTTACAATTTCATTAAAAGAGGATTAACTTTTCAGAGAAAATATGAGAAAAAAAACTAATTAAAATCGAGAGCCTCAATAAATTTACCTTAGCAGTGTCACATAACATTTTGCGAGCGCAATGGAATTGTGGTAGCAGAGTGAATCATTCTAGGAAGTCTTAAAACAAAATACAGGAAAAGCCATTCTTATACAAGTCAGAGCAATTGCTCTGATTTATCAGTCACCCGGGAAAGCAGAAGAGAAACATGGGGTTGGTTCCATTAGTAGATGGCAAAGCACAGAGGTGTCCATGTTACCTAAGAAACATGGAAGCATTCTTTAATTTTCTTTGACAATTTTTCCCAAGACCATAAATCAGATCTATTGCTTTAAATGTTTCTTGAAAAATACGTCTGAAAACCAGCAGATCAGGTGCAATATGTTTTAGAGATATAAACTTAAGAGGTTTTTAGGTTTGAATAGGATCTTAGAAATAAGCTCACTTTGTCAAATACACTAATTTTAACAATGTAAGTGACTTGTTTAATCAAGGACACAAAGCTGGTTGGAAGAATTTAAATTGGAACCCAGCTACATTGCTCCCCTCATGAATTTCCATTTCTGTTGTACATATGTTTGTTACCTAGTACCATTCATTTCTCTCACTCTGTCTCCCTCCTCTCTCTTTTATTTTCATATGTATAAGGAGTCAAAATGAGACTTTAATTTGTTGTATACTCATGTCCCTCCCTTTCAGAGAGGAAGGGAGAGGGAGAGAGAATCATTGATCAGCTGCCTCCTGTACACCCCCTATTGGGGATTGAGCCACAAACCCAGGCATGTGTCCTGACCAGGGAATCCAACCAGTGACCTCTTGGTTCCTGGATTGATGATCAATTGCTGAGCCACACCCAGCTGGGCTCTATTTATATTTTTTAACATCTGGAGACTCATGATTCTATAAGGGCTAGTCCCACCCCCAGATTCAGGAGTGAGTCCTGACTTTCTCAAACTATTCTGTTCATTTTATTCCACCAGCCATGGTGATGGGTTTAGAGGGGGACCTACGGTCCTATTTGGGACAATAAGATTCTAGGAGCTGTTTGCTGGGAATTGAAGTAAAAATATAGTTTCCTTTCCAACTCTTGTAAGAACAGCCAGAAGATAAGATTTCTCCCTGTTGCACATGAAAAGGACCACAAAGAGATCTGGGTAGCAGATCCTATAACTGCTGGTTGCCATTTCGCTACCATAGAGAAGCTCACCTGAGAACATGGCCAGTACAAAAAAGACAAAACTCAGAGGACTGCAGCTAAAACCTCCCTTAGCTCTACATTTTTTATTTTATATCACCTAATACATCTCCTTTATCGTTTAGATCTGTTTAAGTTGAGTTTTATTTCCTGCCAACCAGGCATATTAAAGTGCATATAGTTCCTTCTGCCCATTGTTGTTTTCTTTTTTTTTAAAGATGTTTTTATTGATTTCAGAGCGAGGAAGGGGAAGGGAGAGAGAGAGATAGAAATATTAATGATGAGAGAGAATCATTGATCAATTTCCTCCTGCATGCCCCCCAATGGGGATTGAGCCCGCAACTGGGGTGTGTGCTCTGACCAGAAATCATACCATGACCTCCTGGTTCATGGGTTGACACTCAACTGGCGGGCTCATTTTTTTTTTTTTTTTACTTTTTTATTTTGTACCTATTTGTTCTCCTTAAAAAAAAAGGTTTTTATTGATTTTAGAGAGAAAGAGAAGAAGGTAGAGAGAAAAAGAGAGAGAAACATTGAGAGAGTATCATCAATTGGCTACCTCCTGCATGCCCCCTACTTGAGAATGAGCCTGCAATGCAGGTATGTGCCCTGACTGGGAATCAAAACTGTGACTGCTTGGTGCATGCATGGGACAATACTCAACCACTGATCCACACCGGCCAGGTCGCACAGCTATTTCTTGATCATAAAATCAATTTGCTGTTTAATATGCTAGTAAAAACTTAACGATTTTTTTGTTCTGAAGCATCTTGATGGCCTACAGAAATTGTTAATCTTTCAATAAATAGGCTTTTCCCTTTTTATTTATATTAACCAAGTCCCATTTTTTTGAAAAGGATAATTATAATAAATTATTTTGAATATGTGCATCTTTGAATAAAAGCAAATAGGCCAAGAAGCAAATCCTCATACATATAGAGACATCTGATTGTGGTAGAATTGCCTATTGCCCACTTCAAATAGAGTTTAAAAAAAATAGACTAGGTAATCAGAATTAGTAGAAAGTGGATTGTATTTCAGCCAAGAAATAACAAAGCTATTTCACATAGTTTGCTATTATTTATAAGATCATTTTTGTTTGCATGTCTCTTGACTATCTTTCTAGGTCCCATGTACTTTTACTGGTCACTCCATTCTTTTTTTTTTTTTTTAATATATTTTATTGATTTTTTACAGAGAGGAAGGGAGAGGGATAGAGAGTTAGAAACATCAATGAGAGAGAAATATCGATCAGCTGTATCCTGCACACCCCCCACTGGGGATGTGCCCGCAACCCAGGTACATGCCCTTGACCGGAATCGAACCTGGGACCTTTCAGTCCGCAGGCCGACGCTCTATCCACTGAGCCAAACCGGTTTTGGCTGGTCACTCCATTCTTAGCAGCTATTGTATAACCTCAAGTCTAAGTCAGTTGTCCTTGCCTCTGGTTGGCTATTATAACATCCAGGGAGTCTTTAACTGATGTCCAGGCCATAAACCCATATTAATTAAATCAACATATCTAGATGTGGGGCCCAGA
Organism: Myotis yumanensis; assembly: GCF_028538775.1. Lineage (NCBI taxonomy): Eukaryota > Metazoa > Chordata > Mammalia > Chiroptera > Vespertilionidae > Myotis > Myotis yumanensis. The sequence continues at coordinate 23,466,800 of NW_027223759.1, read as the reverse complement.
CATCAACAGTTTTTAAATCTGCCCAGGTCATTTCAATGTATAGCCCAATTTGAGGACCAGTGCTCTAGATAAAATTTCTCCAATTTTAGGAAAGCTAAGTGGAAACATGGGAAAGTACGTTGGAAGCAGATGAGAAAGCTTCATCTGCTTCAAGTCTGAGCTGATGTCTTCTTTGTGTTCTCTTTTGCATGCCCCTTTTCTCAGTGTGCAGCGGTCCAAAGGGACAATACCCAGGGGCTGGCCTGGGTAAAAGGAACAAATGACAAAGGCCACTTAAATCTCCCTCTGGACCGCTACTTGCAGTAAGGAGACCAGGAGAGCACTAAGTGGGTTCATTCCAACTTCTCAGGGGTAGGAGTTCCTCTAGTGATGTTGGCACAAAATGCTATCTAGTAATAGATACTGTTCCATTTCCTTGGTGATTCTTCTATTGATGTTTCCTCTAGGGACCTAGTATAGGGATCATGAACAACATAAGGATATCTGTTTCTGATTTTCTCAATCACAACTGACCATGACACAATTCCCATGTCTAGTCTCCATGACCTGCTTCCCTTATCATATTCTTCCTAAAGATATAAGGTTCTGAGAAACCAAGATGGCGGCATAGGTAAGCACCTGAAATTGCTGCCTCGCACAACAACTTCAAAAATACAACTAAAAGACAAAACGGACATCATCCAGAACCACAGGAAGGCTGGCTGAGTGGAAATTCTACAACTAGAAGGAAAGAGAAAAGCACAAGCCCCTGCATGGGAGAACATATTCACCAATTTTATCACCAATAAGTATTTAATCTCCAACATTTATAGGGAACTCATACAACTTAACAAAAGGAAGATATACAATGTAATCAAAAAATGGGCAAAGGACCTAAATAGACACTTTTCAAAAGAGGACATTCAGAAAGCCGAAAGACATATGAAGACGTGCTCAAAGTCACTAATCATCCGAGAGATGCAAATCAAAACAACAATGAGGTAGCATCTCACACCTGTCAGAATGGCTATCATCAACAAATCAACAAACGGCAAGTGCTGGAGAGGATGCGGAGAAAAGGGAACTCTCCTGCACTGCTGGTGGGAATGCAGACTGGTGCAGCCACTATAGAAGACAGTATGGAGTTTCCTCAAAAAGTTAAATATGGAACTCCCATTTGATCCAGTGATCCTACTTCTAGGAATATATCCCAAGAAACCAGAAACACCAATCAGAAAGGATATATGCATCCCTATGTTCATAGCATCACAATTTACTGTAGCAAAGATGTGGAAACAGCCTAAGTGCCCAGAGGCAGAGCAGCATCGAACAGACTGTCAAAGTACAGCGGGAAGGCCGGGGAGGGTTGAGGGGCGGGAAGGGTGGGTAAGAGGTCAACCAAAGGACTTGTATGCATGCATATAAGCATAACCAATGGACATAGACACTGGGGGGTAGGGGAGGCCGGGGGAATGTCAAGGGGGGAAAAAAAGAAGGAGACATATGTAATACTCTTTGTAATACTTTAAGAAAATAAATAAATAAATAAATAAATAAATAAATAAATAAATAAGAAAAGCACACTGAGACTCAGAGGAGGTGCAGAAGTAAAGTGCAGAGAAAAGGTTGGCAACTGAGGACGGGGTTGTCTTTTTCAATCAGGAGGGAGACACACACTCCCGCTCTGAACTCCAGTTCCGGGCGAGTCTCTGGGGACCCAGACTCATATGGGGAGAAACTGGACTGTCTGGCATCAGTCAGAACTCAAGGATGGCTTTCACTCAGAGGTGCTTGCAGCGATTACCCTGGGTCACTGAGACGCTGGATCTCTTAGGGCAGGGCTGAGGATCCGCCATAGCTGTTTGCTCTGCCCTGTTGATTCCCTGAGACCCTGCCCCACCCAAGCTGTGCACAGAGGCTTTTGCATATGAATGACCTGGCCCTTTGCAATCTAAAATTACCTAACAAACTGCAGCTGGGTTAGAGAGACCCAGAACATCCAAAAGAACGCCCAAGGCCCCACAGCAGCTTGCATTGCTTCACAGCTGGGCCTCACCTGGGCACCTCCATATCCTAAAAAAAGAAGAGGAGTCTGCAGATCTCTCCATAGTTCCTGCTGGGTAGCCTCAGGCAGAGGCTAAATTAGCACCTCCTTAGAGATCCAAGTGCCAGTGTACCCAGTGGTCAGAGTGGGACCATCCAGATTACAACTCTTCAGATCCATAAGGGACACACTCAGGGGGCAGACTCAGTGAGCACCAAAGCCCCACTGAAGCAAGTCTTGCCCCATAAGGGTGTCTCCAGCACAGAAGTTATCCCACCATAGACACAGCTGATTCTCACAGCCAATTGGCCTGGAGGTCAATTCCTCCCAGTGATACCAACTACAATCAAGGCTTAACTACAACAAGACTGTGCACACAGCCCACAAAGGGGTGTACCAAGAGTGTCCACTTCAGGTAATTGGGGAGGCTGAGCTACTGGGCCCTATAGGACAACTAGCACAGAAAGCCACCCTATCAACTCAGGGAAGCAGCCAAAATGCAGAGACAAAGAAACAAGTCACAAATGACATAAATGGAGGAAAGAAAACTACTGGATATAGAGTTCAAAACCACAGTTATAAGGTTTTTCAAGAATTTTCTAGAAACCGTCAATAAATTTAGTGAGACTCTCAAGGATATGAAAAAGGACCAACTAGAAATTAAGCATACACTGACTGAAATAAAGAATAATATACAGAGATCCAAGAGCAGACTAGAGGATTGCAAGAATCAAGTAAAAGATTTGAAATACAAAGAAGCAAAAAACACCCAACCAGAAAAGCAAAAGTAAAAAAGAATCCAAAAATATGAAGATAACGTAAGGAGCCTCTGGGACAACTTCAAGCGTACCAACATCCGAATTTTGGGGGTGCCAGAAGAAGAGAGAGAGCAAGATATTGAAAACCTATTTGAAGAAATAATGACAGAAAACTTCCCCTACCTGGTGAAAGAAATAGACTTATGAGTCCAGGAAGCGCAGAGAACCCCAAACAAATAGAATCCAAAGAGGACCACACCAAGACACATCATAATTAAAATGCCAAGAGCGAAAGACAAAGAGAGAATCTTAAAAGCAGCAAGAGAAAAACAGTTAGTTACCTACAAGGGAGTACCCATATGACTGTCAGCTGATTTCTCAACAGAAACCAGGCAGGTCAGAAGGGAGTGGCAAGAAATATTCAAAGTGATGAATAGCAAGAACCTACAACCAAGACTACTTTATCCAGCAAAGCTATCATTCAGAATTGAAGGTCAGATAAAGAGCTTCACAGATAAGAAAAAGCTAAAGGAGTTCATCACCACCAAACCAGTATTATGTGAAATGCTGAAAGGTATTCTTTAAGAAGAAGAAGGAGCAAAAGGTAAAGATAAAAATTATGAACAACAAGTACATATCTATCAACAAGTGAACCTAAAAATCAAGTAAATAAAAAATCTGATGAACAGAATAAACTGGTGAGTATAATAGAATAAGGGGCATAGAAAGGGAGTGGACTGACAATTCTCAGGGGGAAAGGGGTGTGGAGGGATGCAAGAAGAAACTGGACAAAAATCGTACACCTATGGATGAGGACAGTGGGGGGGAGGGTAAGGGCAGAGGGTGGGGTGGGAACTGGGTGGAGGGGAGCTATGGGGGAAAAAAAGAGGAACAACTATAATAATCTGAACAATAAAGATTTAACTAAAAAAAGATATAAGGTTCTGAGGTTACCATGTTTTATTATCAATATTGCTCTTCTCTATCAATGCATACTTCAACTCCACATACCAGATTTGGTTTCCAAACATCTTTGTATGCATATACAAATTTATTTGGATAGATATGAATATTAGTATGCTTACTTTTCTGCCATTCTATCAGTTTTTTTTCTTCTTTTGAATTAAGAACTGAGGACTTCAGGTTTTTTTTTTTTTAATTTTTACATTTCTCACTTAAAATTTTACCCATAAACAAGGTTACTTAGACCTTTGCTGATCTGCCTCATAGTTATTTTCCATAATAACTAATAAGCTCTTCATATTAAAATTCTAGACCATTCAACACTGCCATCATGTTGAAATATATCTCTATATGTCAATACCATCTGAGTAAACATTAAGACATAATTGAATTTTTCAGCAATGACATTTTAATTAAGAAATGTTCTTGGGCTTTTAAAGAGTTCAATATATTTCTTTGTAAGAATTCACCCCCTCAGAATTTGCTTCAAAAATACAATTGGACCTGCTACTGAATTAACTTTCTATTGTTTTAGTCCAGTTGTGTACATAAAACTTATCATTTGGGGTCACTTTAATCTATATAATTTTGTTGGTCAATACTAATTAATGCAAAACAACAGACACAAAAGTAAAGGCCGTGAAGTAAACGCTAGTGCAAGATATTTTGCAAGGTTATTTTCATTACTTCAGATGTCTACATTCACAGTATAAACTTCTAAATATCTAACAGCAGATGAATCTGGCTTTATCCTTTGATAAAATAGCATATTTTTTCGTTACTTACTGTCTTGAGGGAAAAACAAACCAAACAAGCAAACAGGAAACACAAATGAAAAAAGAAAAAAGTAACACTGCATGTAAATGCATCTTCAGATAACTAAATATGGTATTTTAATGAGTATATTTTGAAGTTGCATTGGGTATGCCTTTTAAAAAATGAAATATGTAGGTTCAATTCTCAGTCTTTAATAATTTTAAGGCCCATCTGTTTTTCATTGGATTTCAAAAGAGAAAAAAAAAAATTTTCATACCTACTTGATTCAATGCCACACTCTCTGAACTTGTCTATGACTTCATGTCCATAGTTATCTTCATAGCTTCATGTTACTTCTGATATCCTAACCTTTCTTTTTGCTCATGAGTCAATTGGTACCTACGGAGATATTGACAGAATAAATCAATAAATCAATAATTACTTATCAGGGATGGATTCTCTACAACATCTTCTGTTTGGAGTGTAGAAGATGCTAAGACTCATAGACCTTACTACATTGTTAGGACTATATCCCATTTTAAACAGATAAAAGAGCTAAGAAGCATAACAGATTTAAGCCAGATAAATAAAAGGAGAATATTTCCCTTCTCAGGTTCCTCTCTAAGACCCTGAAAAATCATCCTTTGTATGAATGTAAGAATGTGTGCAATGCATACATGTATCTATTTTTTTATCTCATAAAATCTAGCAGAAAATTGTGTTGTAGGTTGTGCAGTAATTTTTTTCACCCCCACCCCCGGGAGGGATCTCAAATTTCCCTGGTATTGTGGAATAGTCTCTTGTGCCCAGGTCCCTGGCATCTAGAACACAAATACAAATGTATTTTCAGTCACACTAATGCTCCCATCCTAAACTTGGTTTGAATGAAGTGATGTACAGATGCTGGAACAGAAAACCATGTATTCTATGCCCACTGGTTTTGTAGTAGTGGCATTAGCCATAGTGGCCAGTATCTAGCAGAGGTAGTGAGGGGATTAATCACAGCGTGGGCATCAGCCTGGAGCAGTGTCTAGGGATTTTTAACCAGCTTTTTTTATTATGTTGTTGTTTGGCATTTCTGGCTGCCTTTGCTTTCTGCTCATTCTTAGAACTGTGATCTCCTGTTTCCTCCAACACATTCCTTTTGGGATTATGTTACAGTCAGGCGTTTACAGTCATGGACTCTAATTGTTAGGGAGGTCGGAACTGGGAGTAGTCAGCAGGCAAACAAAGTAAAAGCCAAGAAAATTGAACAAATCTGGGATTGGTTCTTTGGTCTGGCAGAAGCTAAGGTACTGAAAATCCAGTTATGCAAGAATTGGGATCAACAATGCATGTGGTAGTGAAATAACTATTAAGTCATTACCTTGATCAGCTGAAATAAAATTTATACTGAAGGCAAGCTTTTGGAAAAATAAGTTTCTGCTGCCAAATAAAAATGAGAGGAAAAGGAATTTAAGGACTGTGTATAGTTAATTGGCTTTCTTCTTACAGCAGTGGCAGAACCAAGCTTGTTTTCTCTGATTCTGTTAGGTGTTATAGAAATTATTGTCACATACACAGCCTTATGCCCAACAGGTGTAAGCTGCCATTTTAGAAGTGACACCACTGAATACAGTCCTACCTGATACACATCCTGGAAATTAGATATGTAGAAAAAAAGACAAAGCAGTGTCACTGGAAATGACAATTTTTGTTAGTTTAATGGTTTCTTCAACTCCAGAGCATCACTTTCAGTATAAATGTGCTACAGGTCTTGCAACCTGCATACCTAGTCCTTCTGGAGATCTAGCTTTAAGGCTGAAATGTCTCAAAATGCCTCAAAATAGTTTCAGTTCAGAAGTCGACAATTGTCTCAGGTATAGCTGGATCAAGAACATGATATCAGTTGTCGATAACTTTCTTCTAAGACCTTTGAATTAAAAACCTGTAATTAGAGTAACACTCTTATATGTTCTTACATTCTTTCTTACATTTTCTTATTTCTCTGATTGCTTACTACATTTTTTCTTTTGTGTTAGTCTAATGTATCACATAATGAAAATGGCAATGTAATATTTTTGCCCTTTTCTCAACTATCTTATTTGCTATAACCCCTTAAACTCTCTAACTGCCCCTCCCCCAAACATTTGCAGCAATTTCCAATCATTCAATTCTTGGATTTGGCATCACAGGAATATTATAGTCAGGCATATAAGTTCAATATAGCCCCTTAGTAATAATCACATCTTGTGCTTTGTTTACTAGAGGAATTATTTTTTTTTAAATATATTTTATTGATTTTTTACAGAGAGGAAGGGAGAGAGATAGAGAGTTAGAAACATCGATGAGAGAGAAACATCGACCAGCTGCCTCCTGCACATCTCCCACTGGGGATGTGCCGGCAACCCAGGTACATGCCCTTGACCGGAATCGAACCCGGGACCTTTCAGTCCGCAGGCCGACGCTCTATCCACGGAGCCAAACCGGTTTCGGCTACTAGAGGAATTATTATCATTAACCCCAACATGTCTATACGTCTTAATCAGGACCTATGGATACATTATTTTCCTTTAACTATGTGGAAATGATTACATGATTAAACTCCACCCAAAGTGTGTGTTCTGTAATGAGACCTATGAAGTCCAAACCGTTATCGTAAACACCATATTTGTACCCCTTCATTTTGTAACCATGGGGCTATCATTCTTGTGAAATCAGATGCCCTCTTGTGTTCATCATGCCAAAATTAGACCCATGCTTTACATATGGCCATCTGGCCTTTTTTAAATGCCAACTTCCAGGTTGCTTGTATGTTATTAAGATAAAACTATGTTCATTTAACAGAAGAGAGCTGAGACACTGAATTTCACTGGTTTGTACAAAATTCTACCTCGGCTAGAAGTTTCCAAGTAAACAGTGTGCTCTGCAATTTACTCCTGACATGGCCCAGATAGGAAATAAAACAACACGCCCAGTGGATCAGCATACATTAATCCATTAAACTAGTTCTAAGCAATACACTTGCCCTCAACCATTTACTGGCCATCAAAGGTGGAGTCTATGCACTCACTAAAATATCTTGTTTCATCTGGGAAAGCAATTCAGGAAAAGTAAAACAATCAATTAATCAATTGAGAGGAAAAAGTCATCTGGTTATCTGAGGTCAGACAAACTGATCCTTGAGACTTTTCTTTTGGTTAGGCCCAGGCCAATAAAAAAACTTGAAATAAGTTCTAAGTGTTTCTTATGATAATGTGATGTTCTTCATATTTCTATCTTTTTTCTACTATCTGACTTGCAGATACTTCAAGATATTGCAGAGCCATTATTCTGAGCTAATGGACACCAGTTCAGCATAGTTTCTCTAAAAGCTAAGATTAACCAGAAAAGAGTTTGAGAATCACTATGAAACAGTTTCTGCAGCTCTAGCTTAAGGTCGAGGCACCCACCTATGGATCATACCAACATTACACCATCAAAACCACAGGATTCTTTGGAAACCCACAAATAATTACGTTCTCCCCCCAGTGACTCTTCTACTCTGCTCAGGGAAAACTGCCCTCCTTGGTATCTCACCCTAAGATAAAATACGATGCTACATTTCATAAACCATCGGTGGATTTTGCCTTTTCAGATTCTACCTTTCAGAGAGATAATCTATATATCAGGGGTCCTCAAACTACAGCCCGCGGGCCACATGCAAATACAAATATTGTATTTGTCCCCGTTTTGTTTTTTTACTTCAAAATAAGATATGTGCAGTGTGCATAGGAATTTGCTCATAGTTTTTTTTAAAACTATAGTCCGGCCCTCCAACGGTCTGAGGGACAGTGAACTGGCCCCCTGTTTAAAAAGTTTGAGGACCCCTGCTATATATGATGGAGCTCCTTTTATGCGAGTAAATTTCAGCTGAGTTCTAGCTAAAGGTGTCTATGAGCCATTTTTTGACAACCACTAATTGAGTGTGGTGACTTTGTTCTGGGAAGTGTTTTAAATGCATTCAGTCAGTTAATGTTCACAATTATTCTTTGAAACTAAGTACTCTTTTATGGCTATTTTCCATATGAGGAAATAGATATAGTATGGGTAAGTAACCTGTCCATGCTTACTTAGCTACTAAGTGAGGGAGCCATGACCTCACCCCAAGCACTTTGCCTACAAAGCCTAGGCCTTTATTTATTTATTTTTAATTAAAAAATAATATACACAAAATGTGGTTGCATAGTAAGTGTACAGTTTGATAATATTTCACAAAGTGAACCTACATATGTAACTGACATTCAGCTCAAGAAACACAACATAAGCAGCACCCCAAAAGTAATCTTGGTGCTCTCTTTAAGTTTATGACCTCCCTACCAAAGCTTAAAGACTCTCCTGATATGGTTAACCACTATTATGGCTTCTACCAGTAGACTACCTTTGCTGTGTTGTACTCTTTTTTTTAAATATTTCTTTATTGATTTCATAGAGGAAGGGAGAGGATGAGAGAGAATCTTTGATCGGCTGCCTCCTGCACACCGCCCACTGGGGATCAAGCCCACAACCCAGGCATGTGTCCTTGGCCCTAATCAAACCTGGGACCCTTCAGTCCACAGGCTGATGCTCTATCCACTGAGCCAAACCAGCTAGGGCATGTTATACTCTTTAAATAGATAGAAGCATATGGTATGATAGCATGTGCTCTCTTGTGTTTGGCCTTTTTTATTGTTCAATATTTTATTTATAATATTCATTTATATTTCCATGTAGGTATATATTGTTCATTTTCATTGCTGAGTAATTCCATTGAGTGAATATATGACAACTTCCTCATTTGTTCTACTATTGATGGTCATTTGAATAGCTTCCACTTTGGGCCTGATAAATATATAAATCTCTTTCTTCTGCATAAACACTTAGGAAAAATACTACATCACAGGATCTGTGTATAGTTACCTATAGGAGATTTTCTCAATTTTCCAAAGAGAATAAAATACTTATAACCTTTATGAGAGTTCCAGTTGTCCTATGTCATTGTCAACACTTGATATTGAATGTCTTTTTTATTTGGCTGCTCTGGTGTATGTGTAGTTTTATCATGCATGTTGTGGTTTTAATAGGTATTTCCTTGATGATTATTTAATAAAGGCAACTTTTCATACATTGATCAGCCACTTAATGCCTTCTGTTGTTAAGGGTCTGTTCAAGTCTTTTGCCTATTTTCCTATTTGGCAGTCTATTTTTTGCTTATTAATTTGTTGGAGTTGTGTAAATACTATTCTGGAAATGATTCACTGGAAGATATAAGTATGGAGAATAACTTCTATAATTTTGGGTTGTATTTATACTGTCTTGATAGTGTCTTTAATGAATTCAAGTTTTTAACATAAAATAAATTAATCTTTAGTCTCTGTTTGTAGTTAGGTCCTTTTCTGTCCTGTTTATGAAATCTTTGCCAATTCCAGGGTCACAAAGATGTTCTTCAGTTTTTCTCTAAAAGCCCTATTGTTTTTCTTTCACATTTAGGTCTGCAATCAATGTGGAATTGGGTTTGTGTATGATACAAAATAGGGGCCAAGGAACACTTTTTAAAATATATATGGATAACAAATTGACCCAGCATTGTTTATGGAAAAGGTCATTTTTTTCTACTGCACTTTCAGCATGATTCTGGTATAAATCAGATGTTTGTACCTGTGGAATGATTTCTGGACTCTATTCTCCACCATTAGCCATTTTGTCTTTACTTAAACCTTTATGAAGCTGCCTTAATGATCATAGCACAATTCTCTCTTGACATCTCTTACTGTAAGTCTCCCAACTGTGTAGCTTCACATTGCCTTGGCTATCCTCAGCCTTTTTCATGTCCATGTTCATTTCACAAAGAGTTTATAAATTTTTATTGTAATGAATCTATAGATTATTTGAGAAGGGGTTATAATTTTTATAATATTGAATCTTCTAATTTACAAATATACCACTATTGTTAAATATTTTACAATTTTTCTCAATAACATTTTGAGTTTTCACTGTAAATGTCTTGAATAATTGTTTCTTTCAAGGTGTTAATTCTACTGAGTATGTTTGAAGGAATTACCCAGTGACATTTTATGTAAGGAAGCAATAGTTTCAATTTCTTTGTAATATCTTAAATCATTCAGGTTTTAATTTCTTTTTTCAGTTTTGGTAAGCCATGTTTTAAAGAATTTTTTAAATTTAGTGCAAATTTTTATATTTACTGGTGCTCAAAATATGTTACTAATAACTTTTTGATGTCTTGTACTATCTGTAGTGTGATACCTTTTAATCCTGATAGTAATTATCTGGGTTTTTTATATTATAGTGTTATCATTTTTATTTTCTTTTATAAAACCTTTTGCTTTGTGGAAGTTTCTATGGTACATTTAACACATTTTAAATTTTTTAAATGACCAATGCTCTAGCAAAATGGGCTGTGGCTTTATTTTGGTTTTAACATCAACTCGTGCATTAACATAAAATTGATTAGTTTTATTTAATGTTCAGGCCATAAAGGATTTCTAATTATTTAGTTATAGCTTACTTCTCAAATTCTCAGAAATATATCTTGAATTCTCTCAAAAAAATTTTTTGGGGGATAACTTGAGGATTTATTTATAACCAACCTATGATTAATTTTTATAAATGTTTCATGTGCTCACAAAAAGATGATTTCAATCATATATATATAAGAATTAAGTCAACTTTGTTAATTTTCTGATACTTATTAATTATTCATATATTTACATCTGTCTATATCTTTATGCATTTTATACAACTGTATAAAGCATATTTAGAAAAGAAAAGAAATATTTGCTCTTATCAGTACTATTTTATCAATGGCGCATCTTCTGATTTTCATGTTTATCTAATTCTGCCTCCTTCTTTGCATGTGCAGAAACTACTCCACTGGATAGTCAAGGAAGGGGAAGATTCTAACAATCAGAGCTATAATTTCTTCTTTTACCCAGAAATATTTGTGGAAAGCAAATATAAAAAGTATCTGCCCCATGTTTAAAGGCTCTACTTTTAAAACTTGTCATTTTTTTTTAAATGAAGAGTAGCAACATAGATTTGAGTCAATTTCTCTTCCCATACAATTAGTATGCTAAATATGTGATGGTGAAATGTTACATTTTTTTTCAAAATTAGAAGATTTTTTCTTAAAGCAATCAACCATATTCTAGGTACCCATAACATTTAAACATTATCATAAAACTCCATTTAAAATTAATCAAAGAATGAATTAATTTTAAACAGTTTTCACTCAGTGGATACTAATCACTTTCTTCAAGTCTTATTTGTTGAAAACTCTCAGGAAATTGAATTAGCAATTAACCACTTTCTGTTTTACATTAACAAGGGCTACTAAATTACTAGAATGTCCTCCTAACTATCTATAATTTTATTTTTCTTTAAACCCAGATCAAAACTCACCTCTGGCCATTCCTGACTAATGACTCCTTCTCTTCAATACACACACACACACACACACACACACACACCCCTAGCTTAGATCTCTTTATGTCCTCTGAACATATAAGCGTGTTTATGTGTTTCTTTTGAGTGCATTTATGTCTTTTTCACATGTGTTGGTTCTCTTAATGCTCAGTTGTAAATTAAGTACTTTTTAAAGTTCCGTTAACTTTTTAAATACCCTAAGGCTATATTTAATACACCAACGTAGTAACATACTGAATAGCTCCCTAGTGGTTTTAAACGGTTAATGCAGTGTCAAAAGAAGCCTAATTTATTATTAGGGAGTAGTTTAAGTATAGGAAAAAATGTATTATGTCAGACCATAAATCAAAATTTTGAAGTTTCTTTAGTTGTCTGTGTGCTCTCTCAAATTGCATGATGATTCCTCTTCATACTTGTACACAAATTTTCCACAATAGTGACACTAACAACGTGTTGGAGTACCTTATTGTGGGGAAGTGAGCTGGTATATATATATTATAGGATGTCTAGTAGCAGCTCTGGCTTCTACCCAGAACTTGCCAGCAGTACCCACCTTCCAGTTATGACAACCAAATGTATCTCCAGACATTGCCACATGCCCCCTGAGAGTCAGGGAGCAAAATTGACTCCTGGTGAGAACCACTGCTATACTTGTTACAGCTCTGTCTTAAAGAAACTAACAATGAACTCTTTCACAGAAATATTCTTATTAAAGATCAATGCCATTAGCATTAATTATGTCAGATTTCTTAGCACTTAGAAATTACCTGCTATAAGGTCTTAAGCTCATTCAAGGACACCAATTTGAATAATCCAGGTACTTATTGGTTTAATATTAATATGGTCAAAGCAGCAACTTCAGGCTAATCCAAAATCTCTCAGGCACTGCTCCAATGCAGCTTGAATAGAGACAGCTGCCAAGGCTTTGCAGCGTGCATAAGAGATTTGAGATAAAAGAGCTATCTATTCATAGTACTTTCTGGAAAGTACTCTCTGACCTCTCAGCCCACAGCCAAATGATATTTCACAGAAAGATTCAAATTTTAATTCTACTGGAAACATTTTTAAATGCTCACTGCCTCCAGAATTCCTGGAATGACCACTGTCACTGATGACTTACTCCATGTCTATACCTGGGCCTTCTTGTTACACACCTAGGGAAGGGCATATCCTTTCCCCTTAGAGCTATTTTTAATTTTTCATTTATTTGGCAGTTGTTTGTGCTATTTTAATACATGTTGCAACTCCCTTTATTTTTTATTTAGCTCCTTTGACAATCATTTATGGCCTATTTTCTGTGTAGCATGGTAGCTCTCATTGTCATTAAATACACTGGCATATAAATTCCTAGTTAATAAAATAAAGCCATATTCTTCATGCCATGGGTTTCTATATGTGCTCTGGAAACTAAAGTTCAAAAAGTAAAAATAAAAAGCATTTTATACATTTTAAAGAATCTTCATATACAAATGTAATGGGGAGAAGTAGATTTAAAGCTATAATTCCAAGGAATATTTTTGCTGTAATCATTTGATTATAATAATTTATTGGATAATTTGGCTATATGCATAAAAATGTCCTTATTTTATCGATTCAAATTTTTCTGATGTTTATTAATTTATATTCCATATTTTTCTAGAAAGTAATGTAGGCAGGATTGTCATAATGCTCAAAATAGATTGACAAAGGTAGTTGTGTATCCTTCTTTATCTGTGAAAGATCCTGGAAGTATGGCCCCCAGGAGTGAACAGCACTTGGGGAATGTTGTCTTCGCAGGCCTTCAGGAACGCCATGGGACTTCATTTATTCACTTTCTTTGAGACTATCATTTTGTTTTGTCACTCTTATTCTCCTTGCCCTGTTTAGGCAAATTTGCACATGTCACCCCATGAAAGAGGTTTAGAAAATGCTTTTTTGAGGTATTCTAATCCAGTGTGCCTAAGCATCCATCATCATCGCTGGCCAGGTCAGCTCTGCTAAAAGTTCACTACTCACTTGTCTTAAAGCTCTACTTTCAAACTCTTCTCTTTCTCCCACAGCATCCAGCATCATATCTCCATCCACTGTGCCCTTAATACCGCCTTTCTCAGCCATTATTTCCTTATTGTTCCAACTCTGCTCTTCACTCTTAGATTGGTTATGAGTCAGGCTTATGCAGATATGTATCAATGAATAATTGACCTCCAATTCAACTCTGCTTCTTACAGTTTGTAGACAAGTCTGCCTGTCTGAAATCGAAGGGCAGCATGAAAGATAGGGAGAGATGGGGATTGTTTACCGCTTCCAAAATGATACCAAACCAGATTCTGAGCCACAGTCTGCCTTCTAAACTGAGCAGACAGAGACTTGAAGAGATAGATGCTCATGGCCTGCAACCCTTCCATGAGATGGGGAGATTAGAGAGTAATAAAGAGAAGAATGGATGTTAGCTCATTACTAACCCATTATTTCAATATGTTAAAAATTGGTTCTTGTAGTGCATTATTATACTCTTGACCCATCCTAGTAAGTATCATCTTATTCTACATATTTCTTCCTTCTGAACTAAGAGAGGTAAGTCCAGCAAAACAAGTATCCTTTAGCTTGATATGTCCCCTTAAAGCTCTTGTTTTTAAAGACAGGCTGAGGAATCCTCTTTTAAACAGTCCTGGGGAGTATTATATGGCTTCCTCTTCCTGTTAGATCCATTTCTTCACCCATAGAGTATGTAACCAGATGTGCCTGTCACATATGGATGGGGACAATTTGTAACCAAGAAAGAAAAAGGAGAATACAGCACAGAAAACAGTTCACCTATTAATTCCCACACATGCAGGTCTTGTCCAGATACCTTAAAAGTAATAATTTCCCTTCCCAAAATCTCCAAGGCTGTTGTGGTTGACCATGAGGTCAGGGGAAGGGCTAACTGCAAGAGCAGCTGTCATCGACCCAAACAGTGAGCTGAGGAATCGAGTACAAAGACCTACTGATTCTCAAAACATTTCTCAGGACACTCAGAGGAGTCTTGCCACTCAGTGTTAAGGAGATTAGCAACGGGTGAGCCACATATTTAGGTATGTAATTTTTTTCTTGTTTTTAACAATATAGATGGCCACTTATGATGGATTATCACATTATTTTAGATATATCTACCATTATTACTATCTACCAGAAAATTATGCCTACATTCAATATCCAGCACCATAAAACAATTTTTTAAACTACTTGAGCTGCGAAATCAAGGACTTTGCCTTGGTTATGGTGAAATAGTAAAAAATGTCTATTATTTCAACATGGCCTTAGCAATGGACATCTATAGCTATATGATAGTTGCATTTATTCTCTATGTGTGAATAAATACCACATACTCTTTATCTTAAATCAAGTAGAAAACATTGTAAGTTTTAAACCATTAATCACTAGCTATTGATATAAATCTGAAAACTGTAGAAAATGGAAAAGGAGTATGATGTAATGTAGGGAAGAAATAGAATGTGTGATGACTGTAACTGTAAAAATATGTATTCACTTGGACAATGATGAAAACATTTTGAAAAATAAATACTTAGTATTTCAGGGTTCAGGAATGCTGAAATGTTTATGTCAGAATTTTTTAATACAATTAGTGCAGCATGATTTTTTTTAGAAAAATTAAAAAATGGCTTTCAGAAAAGTGGGAGTTGAGTTTAGCTCCTTTATTTAAAGAGGATCTGGAAATATTGACAGGGGCAATAGATTAAAAACACTCTCCTTATTCAGCTCAATTTTAAAGATGAACAACATAATTATCTACCATAAAACAGCATTTATAAAGGTTACATCTGGTTCTAAGTACAGCTGTACTTATCCTACTCATACTAGTATGTTTCGCATAAATGGACAGTCCTGTGTATGTTGCATTTCAGCTGTTTCTATGTATGTTTCACTGTGAATAAGGTAGCGTATCTCTTAAGGCCAGTAAAATTCCTCCAGCAATGAGAAATAAGACCCATAGCTTATTTCTTGTTGTTAAGAGCAATTAGTTATCCTATTAGCATGTCTAGTCTGAATGCATAGTAATCAGAAGGAGCCTATACTTTCACACTGACTACTTAGGTCCTATGGCACAGTATTTCTAGACGGTAGAGAGAGTGGTTTGTTCCATAACAGTTCACTACTCATAGCCATCCCAGAGTATATATAGAATTTTTTTCCTAAGAGAGTTAACAGATATTAATTCCCAGTTAATTAAAATCAGGCATCTATTTCTAAAATATATGGCTTTAAAATAATATTATAATTGAGGTAGATGGGGGGAAAACCAGTCACTGCATTGTTATCAAAAATAATAGTAATACTTTTGGTACTATTAATGCTATTAGTGTTAATGCCACTGGCACTCAGCTAAGAAGCACTTGCTCTGATAATACAAATTTGATTTTTACTCTGATCCCTTCAGATTTGTGACCCTTCAGTTTCTTCCTATGTTCAACACTCCTTCAAATCTACACTCTCAGCAGAGTCTGTTGCTCTTTATATTCTTTTATTTTTGAGTAGGGCCTGTTCATTCTGGTCTTCAGCCTCATGATAATGGCTTGGCCTCTACTCAAAAATAAGGTGAGGTTTTTCAACAACATAGTAACACTATGGGAAATAATATTGGGAAAGTAACTAGCTTATAGATGGTAGAAAATGAACCCAAAACTCCAGCACTTTATCTTTAGCCACTGTATTATCAACTCTGTACTTGCTTCACTATTTTTTTTTTCTATAAGCTGGTGCTTTTATTATTTTCCTCCACTTTTTAAAAAACTACTAATTATTTTTATTTATTATAAAATAAATAAACAATCTCTATAGAACATCATCTATCATTACTCCAGAGTTGAGTTGTCTTCTTAACTTTCACCAGTTAGACAGAGTTGGACACTGATCCAGGCCCCAAAAGCATAGAATACTCTCAGAAGTCATAAATCTATGGTGGTCTCAGCTACATTTTTTCTGGAATTATTATCGGATAGAGGAGAGCTAAGATTGGATCACAGTTTTGTTTAACTATGTTGAATTAAAGAAGAGATTGTTGTAATTCTCAGAGCTCTCCTCACTGAGCCTCCAGTAATTCCTCAACTATAGGTTTTCCTTTCTGTTCGGTTCCCACAGTTGTTTCCACTCCACTAGAGTCTCTGCTCCTAGAAGCTCCTATATCCCCCCTTGGTTTCTCCAATTTTGGGGGCAACAGTTTCCCTATGTCCTTCCCTCTATTAGATCTAAATAGAGTTGCTGATTTTTTTAGTTTATCCAGTTTTTACTTGTCTTTAGGACAGACTGACAATATCCAAGCTCTTTACATGAAACAGGAAGTCCATAGCTGCTTTCTGTGTAATTACATCAATAATCTGTAGGTAAAATTGCTGGTAATTGCATCAGTTTTATTCCTTTTTTTACCATACTTTCTCCCATTACATTCACACTTCAGCATAAGCTTTCTCTTCTACAAAATTATATTTGAGGTAGAAATAAACTTTATTTTAAATATAACTCTGTAAACCACTGCATTTCTTTATGTTTCTCTTTTTCAGTAGGAAACTACTAGAATGTTTGATCCCATTGTAAATAGGTAGTTATTAATAATAGAAACAAAGCAAAGGGAAGGCCAGATATTATAGGCATGCCTTTTGGGCAGCTGCACCAGGAAGCTGTGACTACACACTCCCCGGGGAACCACCAGCCTATTCCCTGAAAATCACTGGGGGAAGGAGTCCAACAAAGAGGAGACAGATGTAGACCCATTGAAGATGGGATAACACAGAGAAGGTACTTGCCTGTCAGTTAAGCCTGGGGACCAATATGGTTGGTTATAATGAACAGGGCCACTGCAAGCCTACAAAAATTGGGGGATACATAATCTCCCAAACAAAGGAGTTTGCTCTCTGGCTGTTCTCTTAGGTCTTGGATCCTGGGGTTCTCTTGTTCCTGATTCCTTGCATTCACCCATGTTTCTTCCATGGTCATGTGGCCCTATGTACCCCACATGCAATGGATTGATGGACTGAAGTGGGGAACACAGCTAAGCTAGCCTGATGCTGGACTGGGGAATGAAGACATAGAATGGAAGCTCTAGACACTAGCTCTGATTTTAGCCCTGCTAAAGGCAAAATGGGACTTCTTCCGTGGGGGACTGAGGGAAATGGGACTTTGGAAACTCAGGGATCGTTTCCACAGAAATAAAACTTTCTATAATATTTAATCCTCCTGTGCAAGTCTTAAAAAATTATTTTTCCCAGGATATCTCAAAAAGTCCGCTCTCACAAGCAACAGGTGGGAATATGGACCCCCACTTCCACTGGTAACATTTTCAGTGTTTCTTTTAATCTACCCAAGGCAGTAGACCTTAAAGAAAAGCATTTTATGACATCAACTAATGAGCAAATATGTTATAATAATTACTAGTTGTATAACTAATGAACATTGTTCTTAAATATATAGACTTTATAAGCTATCATAGCTCACGTTGTTTAGTGTGACTGTAGGCATAATATTAATACAGTGAAATATTTGGTTAGCATTAAACATTTGTTTTACATATGATGACCTCAAAATGTCCAAAATGGAACCAACACTTCATAATTTCTTTACATGATGTTATATTTACAAAAGGATAAAACTCATATTTAAATATTTATAGAAGACTTTAAATTAGTGTTTATAACTTCAGAACATTGAAATAGAGAACTTTTCAGTAAACATACTCGTGTACTAGTATGCCATTGAAAAACTCCTTACAGTCCCAAAGAGAGCATATATACCTTCACCTTTAAACCATTCTAAGTGCAAATGTTAGCTTTACTCTCATTAAAATTGGGCTTCCCTGAGAGAAGAGTTTTATTTTACTTTCTAGAACAGTTCTTTCCTGGGTGTTAATGAATCTCATTTTGGATTCAGTTATGTGCAAAGTCACAATTGTGGGGCCCCTGGTCTCTCTCCCAGTGGATTGTGGAATATGGTCTAGGTAATTTCTGTGAACTTCTGGAGAGTCACCTGACTCATTACTGGGTTTTGTCTGCCACAGCACTTGTATTTGTGGATCCCTCTTTTCTTTGTTTGCAGCATATTTTTATTTTTCATGAAATTGTTTTTTTGAGAGTGTTTCTTCAGAGTTAACCACAATGGTTTGCTGTAGTTGTACAACTAGTTACTTTCACTTCAAATGCTTTAAAAGATAGTAATATAAGTACATTTACCATATAACCCCAAAATATATTAGGACTGTTGGCAGCATGCTTAAGACAGTTCTATCCATAAATGCTAAAGATTGGGGAAAAACCCAATTTTTACTGGTGAGTGGATGTACCAACTTGATTCCATACAATAGAAAACTACTCAACAATCTAGTGATATACTCAATAACTTGGATGAATCTCAAAAACAGTACGCTGAGTGCAAAAGCCAGTATCAAAAGATCAAATGCCTTATGATTCCATTTAGATTAGATGCTCTCAAAAAGAGAAAACCATAGTAATGAAGAACACATCAGTGGTTGCCAAGGCTTTGGGCACTGGGGAAAGTTTGCCTGCAAAGGGAGAGCACCACGGAGCTGTTGGGATGATGGATCTATTCTATGCCCTGATTATGGTGAGTGTCACACAAGTTTACTTATGCATTAAACTTCATAGACCTGTAGACCAAAATAGATAGTTTTAGTGTGTATTTATTTTAAAATTAAATGAAATCAAGTAAGATATAAGTGAACAAATAATGATATTCAGATAAATCAGCAGACCATGATTTACTATTGATTCTGAAATAAGTCAAAACAGGAAAATATAATGATAAAATCTCAGTTTTATAGTCAGTCATTAGAATCTTTCTCTGCTACTTAATAGTTTTGTGATGTTGGGAATGACACTTAACTATGGTAATATGATCTCATACATCAAGTGTAGATGGTAATAATTTCACCTCTAAGAGTTGTTGTAAAGGTAAATGCTGATTCATAGCACTTAACTATAAATGCCTTTAGCAATTACTGTAATATTAGGGTATACATGGTTGTATACATTTCTCTATTTATTGTTTATCTGATAAGGAAAATCTGGCTATTACCCTCCTCCCAAAACACACACACACACACACACACAGATGTAAAACCACTACTATCAATCCCATCGTCAATGTCATACACAACACACTGGGGCTATGCTAGAGCTCCAATCTCTAGAAAAAATAAAATGTTAACTACTGCTAAGCAACATATTGATAACTTCTGTCTTAAGCATGATGCCAACAGTCCTAATATATTTTGGGACTAGAAAAAAAAATTCATCTGGTGAAACAGTGACTATTTAGAAATCCAACATCTTCACTCCCCAAAGAAAGACATTAGGGTCTTTGTCCTTGACTTGCACTTTTTCCCTTTGCAATCACTCCCTTAACACTCTCATCTAATCTGTCAGTTTCAGTGATTGCATCTAGGCAGCAGATGACTCTCGAATCTATATTTACCATCTCAGTCTCTCTTCTGGGTTTCAAGATTGGATTTCTAACTCCTGTTGGAGATAGATTATCAGAATTTTGATCTCTAAGGCATTATCTGAGGCTGAGCTCATTCATTTTCTCTTGCAAAGCTTCCCTTTTTCTGATTTCCCAAATCTGTTAATGGTGCCACCAGTATCTTTGGGAGCTCACTCCTACTGCTTGGCGGCACGGTTTCTTTCCTTTCCTGAGGACCATGAAGCAAGTCTTTTCCCTATTTCCTGTAATTTAAACTAGAGCTATTGTATCCACAGCAATATACCATACACTTAACTGCCATATTATTCCCAATACAGTCCCTCCCACCGTGGCACCAGTCAGTCCCCTGTCTACCCACAGCCCCACTCCCACCGCCATTCCCATGCACTGAGAGTGCCGGCCCGCTCACACCCACTGCTGGCCGCACCGGCCCCAATAGCTCTGTGCTGTCAGTGGGTACAAGCAGTGGCTGCTGCCCCGATCACCCCTCAGGAGCATGGGGAGGTGGAGAAGTCCTGAGCGGTGATCAGGGTTGGCAGCCATCGCTTGCACCTGTGGATGGCACTGAACGATTGGGGCTGATGCTGAGCACTGGCAGCTGGTGCGAGCACCAGGCGGGACAGCAGTGCATGGGAGCAAAGAATTTTCAGTAACCACCAGAGGCTCGCCCGATGACAGGGACCGCTGCCCTGCCTTGGTCGGGCGCCCCCACTCACTTGCTCCACCATCCTGCCATGGCTGATGCCCACCACGTTCTGTGCGCGTGGCCCCTGGTGGTCAGCACACGTCATAGCAACTGGTTGTTTGGTTGTTCCATTGTTTGGTCTATTTGAATATTAGGGATATATATATATATATATATATATATATATATATATATATGTAGACGGCCTTCACCACCATGAGTCCCACATCATTTCTTTGATTCTCAGTTAAAAGCCTTAATTGTGCTCCCCATATTGGGAGTGATTTTAAATTTCTTTGAGCAGAATAGCATGTTTGTTATTAAGCTTTTGTAAAATGTATTAATTTCTGCCACTCGTTATGAGTATTTATGAGCATATATTATATCCAGCGAGAGGAAAATGTCCATTGAAGTTGAAGTGCTAAAGTGACTCCACTTGCACCTTGGGTAGGTGTTCAATATGTATTTTCTACTGAAGAAAATTGAGTGAGCATTATTTCACCCAGACTAACAGGTCCTTTTCCCAATCTCTCCTCTCTACCACTATAGGCACCTGTGATGTCCTTCTTTGCTACCAGTGGCTGGAATGATCCAGGTTTATCTAATTGGCAGATGAACAACACTCTTGACACTTATTATTTGAAAAGACATTCAAAACTACACTAATACAGGGCTTCAGTTTAGCCCCAATCATTGATTATCTTTTAGTATTCCTCAATGTTCCACTCGCTTACTCAGAGCTGAGATATGTGGGACTTGTGATTATAGTGTTTTCAGTGCATAGTTATTTCACGTACAAAAATATGTTTTTGCCCTTGGAAAAAGTGCTGTTGCTGTAACGTGGAGGAAAGCCAAAAAAGATTAATCACTAAAGTGTTTCTAGAGTCAACTTGGCTGTATATAAGCTGATATCATGTCTTTGGGTCCTGGAATAGGGTTCCAGTTCCTGGAATTGATCCGTGCCTATGGCAGTGAGGTCTTAGATGTTCTCTTACCAGTGGAGGGTTACAAAGAGAAAATGGAATAATTAACATATGTTAGATCTGAAGCTTTCCAGAATTCTGGAAATCAATAAATTAGTTTTGCTGCATTTATATGGTTTCCCAAAACATATTTTATATTTTTAAAAGACTCTCAGCTTCATTTTCAACTAGAGCCCCAATGCACGAAGATTCATGCAAGAATGGGCCTTCCTTCCCCTGGCTGCCAGCACCGCCTTTCGCTCCGGCCAGAGCCGCCTTTCTGCCTTCCCACGCTGCCCAGAGGCCCCGAGTGTCTGGGGCAGTGCAGAATGCCTGCATCGATGCCATGGCGATGACACAAGCATCCCATCATGCCCCTGGCCACCGGGCACCTGCATATGCAAATTAACCCATCATCTTTGTTGGGTTAATTTGCATACTCACTCCTGATTGGCTGATGGGTGTCATGAAGGTATGGCCAATTTGCATGTTTCTCTTTTATTAGTGCAGATGTTCCTTATGCATAGATACAGCCAAATCCCTGTATTTAAGGTTCTTACCTCACCACCTCAACTCCTAAATGGAGGCCCAACAAATTTTGGAAAATAAAAAATTCAGGTTTATATATACTTTGGGTCAGATTCAGGGATTACTAATCCTTTGCTAAACCACAAATTACTTAGGCATTTATTCACACACCACAAAGCTCCTGCCTGGCTGAGTACAATGCTAAATTCACTGTTCTTAACAACGGTCTGGCCACCATGTAGCAATAAAAGTACTACGCTATAATACTGAAAGTTGGGTTTAATTTGCATTGTAAGAAAGAACGCAAAATGAATTCCTTTCTACCAAAAATCAATCTAAGCTTCAGGGGCACTCAGCTTCCCAAAAGCATATGAAAGTTAGTAGCACAGTCAGCTAACTTGTCCAAGGGAAATATGGGGGAAGGAGGAGTCCTTGTTGCCCACTGGTGAGTAATAAAGTTGATGGAGTGAGGCGAGGAGCTCAAGTCAATAGCCACCCCGCCCACGGAGACTCCTACTTCGCTGCTCCTCCTCCCCTCTCACTGGTCCCATCATCTGCTCTGCGGCTGTGGCTCTGTTGTCTGTGGGAGTCATTCCACCCTCTGGGGAAGCAGCTACATCTCAGAGTTATTTTGTGTTATATTTTGCTTTTAATGAATACCACACACATGACTCTTGAATGTGCATGATGCTAGCAATGAGTAATTAAGTCTTGTGGGAAGAAAAGCTCCATGGGGGTAAACAGATCTGGCATAGAAACTATGCTTTCTGGTTTCAGTGAAGTTTTCTTCTGAGTGGCAGGCGGTGTGGCCGCCTGGAGTCAATCTCCTCCACACTCGTCTAGGTTGTGTCATGTGCTAACCGGCTGGCACTCCAGATGGCACTCTTCCTGTCCAAGTCTCAATGGTCTCACCTGCAGAATGGAGGCAGTATTTTCTGCCCACCTCACAGGGTGATAGAAAACTGGCAATTATGATTTTAAAAAGTAAGACATCACTCTCATTGAGTCACCTTTGAATGCTTCCCTTTCTTCTTTTTAACGTTTCGGTTTAAAGTCCCTTTACTCAACACCTGGCCTAAATATGCCACACAGGGAGCACCTGCCTTTGAACTTGAATCATCCTAACAGATGTTTTTCTTGGAATCCAGCCATCGATAAAGCTTAATTCCTTTCAACAAGCCTTTATTGAGCAACTACAATGTGCTGAGTACCTATTCAATCATTAAAATGTGGGCCATCCAAGGCAGCATTTTATTTTTCTCAGTGGGGAATTCCATAAAATCTGCAAAACGTTTCCAGCATTAGGAGTGAACATAAAGGAAGCCTTGCTAAGAGGCCTCTTTTCACAGCAAAAATGTTAAAAGAGCATTTGGATCTGTGTGTCGCTTTGCACACCAAAGTAATTTCACTCAGACCAGGGGGGAGCACCAAGGAAGCTTCTAAAACACCGTTCTTCGAGGTCACCAATATTTTACTTTCCTGGAATTAATGCTTATATGTTTGAAACTGGAATGAATACTTTGGTAGGGATACAGCTGAACTTCAGAGCATAGCTGTTAGGGGTGGCAGAGAGACAGGTAACAGCAGGAATACTTCATCTTCCTGAGCACAAAGCTTTTGTCCACAATTACACCTTAACAACTCTTTGCTGTAGAAGGCTAACATGGACTTTACTGACATGGTGATTTAAAGGATTTTAGAGGAAGTTGTGGGAAAATAAGATGGTGTTTGTTTGTGAACATGTGTCTATTCCAGGCTCTTCTTGAATTGCTGCTGGAGAGGAATGCCACCTTGGTCTTCCAAAACTAAAATAAAGTTAATAACGACTGTTTCTGAATAGAATGTGCTTTTTCCGCGTGTACCAAAGGCAGTGGTGAAGGGTGTGAGTTTGGGAATCAGAACACCTGGTTTAAACAGCAGTGACCTCAATTTCCTAACTATGGTAATCAGTGCAAGTTACCTAATTTCCCAAAGCCTTGATTTTTCTCATCTCTGAAATGGGAATAAGAATAATGCTCAACTCATAGAGTACTTAAGTGATTTATTCAAAGAAGTTAATGCTCCTAAGCAACTTAAAACAAGACTTGGCATAGGATAAGTTCTTGGTAAATGTTAACCACTGTCATTTTATACAAATGTTTTAAATAATTAGTTTTGATATCAGACACCTAACCATTTGGAAATCAAGTGCCATTTGCTGGACTTAATATTACTTAGTTCAAATACTCTGCAATTTACAGGTCAAACTATAAATCTATATTCAGTAATATATTGCCCCAGGAACTATTGCAACATTTTTATAAGAGTCCTCTCATTACTCCTTCATTCCTTAATGGCATATTCTATTCTCTCTCTCTCTCTCTCTCTCTCTCTCTCTCTCTCCTTCTCTCCCCCTTCCCTGTATCCTTCCCTTCTTTCTTTTCTCCCTACTTTCTAAGCTGGTCCATTTGTTTTAGCTTATTTAGACAAGATATTTTTACAAAATCATTAAAGTTGTTTAAAAATAATTCTTATCTGTTAATTTTAATAAATTTGAAGTAAATATGCAAATGGTGAATTCTAAAATAACTATACGCATTTGCCAAGAATTAATCTTATTTTTTCTTGTTATTAAATCTTATTTTTTAAGATTTTTTTTCTATAAAAGTAAAAACTAGTATTCATTTCCAGATTTGGAAACTCTGATAATCATGTTTCAAGGTTAAAACTTTTTCCCCCAGAAATATTTTTACATGTGTGCATTTGTTATTGCAGTTATATAATTGTTGCCTTCCTCTGGAGATTATAGATGCATAGTTATTTCTCTGCTGTTAATTAAAAAGAAGCCCTTTTTATTTATATCATATATATGAGAATATTGACTATAAAATTCACATAGCCAATTAGTAGAATCATAGACTGAAAAAATCCAGTTATTTAAATAATTTTATCTGCCTCTTCAAATATATCAGCACTTGCCTTTGAAAAAGAAAGGTTATCATTATTTTTTAAAAAGCTTTGCTCATTTTTCTTACAAAGTTACAAGGTTATGAATTATTGTAGCATAAGGAATTACATATTTGAAAGGTTCAGAAACAGAACAAGGGTTTGAATAAAAAATAATTTTTAAATTTCTATGTAGGATGCTTTAAAATAATTTTGGAGAGTTTTTACATATGCAAATGTGTACAAGCAGAAAGAAAATAACACCCTTTTAACCTTCTGCATGAACAAGGTGAGTGTGAGGTGCAATACGATACTGAAAGAAATCTTGAAAAACGTCTTGACCTAGTGGAGTGCAGACATGATTTACAGGCTGTGAAACATAAATTGCCACTAAACCTCCTTCCTCTTCGGGCTCTGCTGAGTTAGAACAAGGATCCTAAGCTCTCCACTTGGGCCCTGCCTCCTCTGCACACTCACTCTCTGAATTTACTAACATCACTCCCTTCCACTCCCTCATTTCCTTTTCTCACACTCCTTAAAAAGATTTAGTGGAATGTGAGGCAAGACTGTAGCCATTCAGGTTTCAAAACTCAGGGCTAACTTCATCTAGAACTGGGCATATGGGACTGTTATCTTTCCTGGAAGTCCCAAGTGGTTTTTAAGTCTTTCCACAGAGGCTCAGTAAGCATGTATGTCCAGAGCAATACCTGTTCCAGATATAATTCCATGAAGACACTTGACTATGGGCATCCTTCCAATCACTATGTTCTCATAATATGGCAGAAATAAAATCAAACTGGGAGGGTTAGGACTCCCTGAGAAAAAGAAACCTAGTTTGCTCTTTTGATGTTCAAAAGAGAATTAGATGGCAAAAGGGTGAGCTAGCCTTCTGAAGAAAGTATCTTTGAGTCAGCATTTTATTTCTAGTAGAAAGAGTTTTAAATGCTGTTCTGCTTTGATCAATGAGCATTTGATAATCAGATATTCTATGCAAAGAATCAGCTGGACTGTAGGAAAAGGGACAGGTAAATTAATCAGAAGTGCCTTCAAGGAACTTAAATAGGGTGAGAAAGGTAGCTGTGCACAGGATGATCATCTTTGTGTCATGAGAGTACTTCACAGTGCCCAACAGAGTAGTCCACTCTGAATGGATTGGTTGAATAAATAAAAAGTGAATGGATATAAGAAGACATGACATAAGAATAACAGAGATGTAAAACTCAGTGACTTGGAAGTGAAAATGAGGAGATAGTCAATTCTTTATGGATTGAGTGGTCAACAGAACACATTTATTGGTGGGGGAAGCTTTTTTTAAAATTTTGTTTTATTGCTTAAAGTATTACAAAGAGTATTACATATGTCTCTTGTTTTTTCCCCCTTGACATTCCCCTGGCCTCCCCTACCCCCCAGTGTCTTATGTCCATTGGTTATGCTTACATGCATGCATACAAGTCCTTCGGTTGATCTCTTACCCCCGCCGCCCCCCCCCCCCCCCGCCCCCCGCCAACCCTCCCTGGGCTTCCCGCTGTAGTTTGACAGTCTGTTCAATGCTGCTCTGCCTCTGTATCTATTTTTGTTCATCAGTTTATAATGGTCTTTATTATCCATAAATGAGTGAGATCATGTGGTATTTTTCTCTCATTGGCTGGCTTATTTCACTTAGCATAATGCTCTCCAGTTCCATCCATGCTGTTGCAAATGGTAATAATTCCTTCTTTTTTACAGCAGCATAGTATTCCATTGTGTAGATATACCACAGTTTTCTAATCCATTCATCTGCTGATGGGCACTTAGGTGCAGCCACTATGGAAGACAATATGGAGTTTCCTCAAAAAGTTAAAAATGGAACTCCCATTTGACCCAGTGATCCCACTTCTAGGAATATATCCCAAGAAACCAGCAACAACAATCAGAAAGGATATATGCATCCCTATGTTCATAGCAGCACAATTTACCATAGCTAAGATTTGGAAACAGCCTAGGTGGGGGGAGCTTTTAAGATGAACTTTCAAAAATGGTTTCAATACAAAAAGGAGTAAGGAAGAAGTGTTCAGACAAAGGGACAGATATGAGAAAGGCATAAAAGATTTGAAAGAGGAAGCATGTTGTTTAAAATGATTAAAGCATAGAGGAATCAGGCTGGATGGAGAGGTTGATTGTAGAAGTCCTTGACTAAAGTGTGACTGGATTTGGAGATTATTCTGATAACAATGGGAGTCAACAAATGCTATTGACACATGAAGCAAGGAGACCAATAAGGGGTATTATCTTCATCCAGTTTAGAACAAAGGAGGTCCTTGAAGGAAGAAAGTGATATAAGACAACAGCTTGATAGACCCTCATAACCTTTCAACTGAGTGTTGTGAGGAGAGTAATTATGAGAAGAAAAAGATATAAATTCTTGTATAAGATTTCTAGTCTCAGCATTTAGTTATATTATAATAAAAATCCTTTTGTCACCTTGTTGAGTTTTATGTATATACTAGAGGCCCATTGCACGAAGATTCGTGCAATAGCCTTCTTTCCCCTGGCTGCCAGCACCAGTTTTCCTCTGGCACCCAGGACCCAGACCTTCATTCTGGCCACCACCTTCCATCTTCACTCTGGACACAATCTTCGCTGTGGCTGGAGCCTTCAGTCTTTGCTCCTTGCTCCAGCAGGAGTCTTCAGTCTCTGGCCAGAGCTGCTCCTATAGCACCTTCTACCTCCCACCCTCTCCCTCATAGCTTGATCGCTGCTTCACCTGCAGACCTCACCGATGGGCTCCTGGGTTTCAGGGGGCCACCTTGCCTGCGGCCCAGCTTTCTGATCACGATCACTATCATAGGCCACAGACAATGCAGCTCCTGGGTCCCCGGGTGCCACCTTGCCTGCGCCCAGCTTTCCGATCACGATCACAATCAGGATCACGGGCAGCAGGCAAGGTGGCTCCTGGGTCCTGGGGGGGGGGTCACCTTGCCTGCGGCCTGGCTTTCCAGGGCCTGGATGGCGGCTCCCAGTGTCCCACCCTGCCTGCAGTATGCAAATTAGCCACCATCTTTGTTGATGGTTAATTTGCATATCATGCTGATTAGCCAATGGGAGGCATAGCAAAGGTACAGTCAATTACCATGTTTGTCTATTATTAGATAGGAGGATGATGTATACATTTTCTCACAACAAACTTTAGAGGATATTATTATTACTAATATTTCCCTGTTAGATAAGGCATTTAAGCCTTGAGAGTTTTAATAACTTCCCAAGGATATAGCTGAGAAATTTGGGAAATTACATTTTAACCTCATTTGACTGAAGATCATGTAAGCCATGAAACTTACAGAGGTGAGAAGGTTGTGAGGAGGGTATTATGTGATGAGTATTTTTGAGTTACCCATTGTTCATTGATATGAAGCTCTCTGACATATAATTAAAATTTCAGTACAGAAAATTATTAGAGCACCTAGAATGCAGATTTCTGAGTCTTCTGCTTAAAAGTGTAAACACTGAATTTCTGAGTATTGTTAAAATTACTCTGAAAAAGAGTATGGCTTAAGGGAATTTGTGTGGATGCTTTCAATTAAAAAAATAAAAACAACAAGGAAAAAGAAATAATTAAAGAGAATGAAAAATAATCAGAGAAGTAGGAAGTGAAGCAAAAAGGTGTAATGTCATATAAAGCAAGAGCCTCAAAGAAGGGCCATGTGTTTAATAGTATCAAATGCTACAGGAGGTAAAATACAATGAAAAACCAAGTGGGGTTGCTGAATTTAACAATTAGTAGGTCACTGACAAGATTTTTGAGTGTTATTTCTATGGAGTGGTGGGACAGAGCTGAGTTTTATTTCAGAATAAATATAAAATGAATAATTAGAAAAAGTAAATTAGTACTACTCTTTAAAAAAAGAAAAGTAAAAAATAATACACAAAATATGCTGAAAAATTACCATATATATATTCCCATCCACCAACCACCCAATTCCAATCCCACTTCCATTTACTTTCCCCATGGTTACTGTTTAATAATAGTAAAACTTTCAGAGCAGTTTTATGAAATGTTATGCATATACATAAATGAACACCCACATAAGTGTGTATACGTATTTAAGTGTATGCATAAATACTCTGGCAAAGAGTTAATGCTCACTAAATATTCATGCGATCCTCCATAGTTTCCCATTTTTAGTAGTTAGGTTGGAGCCATGTAACAAGTTTTGACCAAAATCTATTAGTTTCTTTCCAAAATGATACAATTAAGAATCACTACAACTCCTCTATCTCTCATCCCCTATAACCTGAAGTCTTGACCAAGAAATAGAATTTGAGGCCTAAAGAAAGAACCAAGAATAATTTTCTACCAAGAATGAGAGCAGAGATTTGGGAACTGTGGAATAGTGGCTTCAGAATCCAAAATCTAAAGAATTTCCAAATATGTGATTTATTGTTGAGTTTTGGTTGATGAATTTCTCTGAAGAAGATAATTTTTGAGGGTATTAGGCAGCAAGCAGCAACTGCCAGGATCAAGAATCTGTAGACATAGATCCTTTATCCAGAAATTTTAAGTTACTTTGGAGAATGGTCATAGTGGGGTTACAGCCCATGGTAGGTTGATGGGTATGGGTGATGTTGAGAGAGGGGTTTTAGAGATTGATGAATGTGGACAAATTCTAAAATATTTGTTATGGACACCAAGTACTCAAGTCTGATGTTCAGTTTTTCTTCTTTTTCTGTACACATTTTTCTCTTAAGACTTTATCTGAAGAAATCCATATAGGCATTAATTTTGAATGTATACCTTCCAAAGTAATCTTTCTTTTTAGAGTAGATATAGTGTCCATATAAAAAGCAGCAGCAGAAAGAACCAAGTGCAGGTGGGAAGCATGAAGCTAAAAGGACACCGGCAAACAGTGTATGTTGGGTTCTCTGAGTATATATGGATATTTAGAAAAACAATTTAAAAATCAATAAACTTAAGGGCGTTTCAGTCCTGTGCTTTTTCTTTGTGGTTGTGGTTTTTTTTGTTCCCATAAAACTGATTTTGATAACATGGCAACTAGCATTTTTGCACAAGAAGAAGTAACATCAGACAGAACAGACTATTGAAGAGGTATATTCTCATGACCTGGACTTGAGCCAATGAAATTGGGTCATTTTTGAAAGGTAATTGAGGCTTTCTTGGCCTCAGGGTTACATAAACAATGGGCATGTGTGCAAACAGGTAGCCAGACTGTTTTCTAAACCATTGAGTATAATAATAATAATAACAATAGTAATCACTACCATTGAATTTTAACTATGAAATATGCAATTAAAATGATATTGTTCAATATTCCAAATAACTTTATAAATTAGGAACTTTCATCAACATGTTATAGTTATGGAAACTGTAGCATAGAGAATTCAAGCAACTCACCTGATGCCATAGGGACTAAGTGCAACAATGCTGAAATCTGGATCCCATACAGAACTATCTGGCTTTGATCCCCTGTTCTTTTATTGAACCATCAAAGCAGACTTGTAAAACTTGTTCTTCTAAAAAGGAAAGGATGGAGCCAACATGGAAAATGGAAGACTTCTCCCCCATTTTATCCAACGTAGCTGACAATCATAGATGCATGTGTGCATGAGACCCATGCCTATTCACTTTGCCTTTCAGTGACACCTCTTAAACATCTCATACCTTTCCATGAGAACAGCTTAATGAGCTACCAAGCAACCATTCAGAAATGAAACCTCATAAAGAATTGTGGGAAGTACACTAGCTGTTCTGTTTTCTTTGCAGGAAAGAGGGCACTGAGCCCCGAGACAATTAAAAGGATAAATGGAAAATTGATAAAAATCAGGGGAGGTGGAGAGGAGAGATTTGTAAATAAGCGGGAACACACATGTGGTCCCAGAATGCAATTAAACATGACAGCTCCTTTGAAACTTCCCCATGACCAAGATTCTAAGTGGTAGAGTGCCAAGTTCATTTTAAATTTCTGGATACAGATTATAGCATCAATCACTATCTCGATAAAGTGGGACTCCTCAATAGCACTTTGACTAAACTTTGAAGTACTGATTCTGGGTAACCATTAGTAGTTTATTGTACAGTTCTCTTTCCTTTATCCAAAACCAAATTCCTAAATTAAAAAAAAATGCCTAAAAATCCATATCAATTAATTGCTATATAAGACAATACATTATGCTTTCTAAATTTTCAAGTTGTTTAATAGAACTATATTATACTAAGTAGTTTAGGATATGCTTATACACAACTGACTCACATGGTTAATACAGGACACTGGGTAAGAAATATTTACTTATTTTAAACCCTTTACAATGATCTAAAACTTCAGAACCAATTAGGTATGTTTGACATTTGCATTTTAAGGATTTTTCAAAGATTAGAGACATTAGGCCTCACAAGTATATCAAAATGACAGCCGTACCCTAACTTAAACCATCTTGCCCATTTGCAATAAAAACTCCATCATCCTGGGCCTAGAAAATGTGTTGTGCTCATAGACTAAACATTCAACAGTTGTATGCACTCAGCAGCTTTATAACTCGTTGGGTGCCTTTGTGGAATCATCCTGGAATCAATTTATCTTCATGCTTCAAAGAATTCTAATTCAGAAGTACTCCAAATGTTTAGGACTATTTTAAGGTTATTTTTCTTCTGGAAACTTAAAAGTAAACTAAGATGAATGCTCACTCAATTATTTTATACTAGTGTAACTAACTGTTAAAGTTCACCTTATGTATAAACTACAGCTTTTAGGCTTAAATGTATTTTTACTTTTATGCATACCTTCTTAATAATACTTATTTTCCAGCTCTTTCTCATACATAGCACAGTAGGTGTGGTTAAGCAGTTAAATGTAGAATGCATGGACTTTTCCATTGCTTCCCATTATAAAATAGAGATATGCTTCTGTGTTGTTTTAAAGAGAAAAGAAAGAAAATGTAGCCTATACTGAAAACTTAGGTGTGGTAGAAATCTGTTCAGTTGTGATGATGATTTTTTAACACAAGAAATCTCTTTCTGGCTTACATTTTCAGATGTTTCCAGCAAATCATTCTTCCTTGTTTGGTGCAGATTTGGCTTCTCCAGGATCTTTCTCTCAACTGACATTAAGAGGCTCACTGCTCTCCAGGGACCATGTGAATGTTACCCTTGACTTATACACAAGTAATAATGAGTATTTGCTTCTTCTTTCCTGTTTTTTGTTTTGTTTTGGAATGCATTTTTTATTATAATGTCTAACAAAGTTGAGCTACAGAAAAAAATCAGCAGGGTCATTTATCTAATTAACCTGGTCTAAATATCTTAATTACAAATTTAAATTATAAAGAATAAATTCATTTTCTGCAAAAGCCTCAGTTACTTGGAATGGAGGATAACTCCACATTTTTCCTTTTTCTCCTTTGCCTTCTCTCCTTCCTTCTCCTCCTTCCCATATTTATTTTGAGGGAGTGAGCACTAACAATGAAGCACCTGGTCTTGCAGGATGAACTGAAGTTGTTTTTCTTCTGATTAAAATATTTATTTAAAGCCATGGTGTAAGAATTACATTATACATAGATAAAAAGGCTGATGTTCATTTTAGATGAAAATTGAGCATTGTGAAGAAACTTGTTTTTGTTTGTTTGTTTGGACATAGTTATTTGAAGCATTTGTGGGGGTGTCATGATAGAGAAGGTGCCAGCAAAAGTAGAGAAGGTACCAGAAGAGGGTATAGGCTCCTGGTTTCTTAGATGCCAAGGAGAGTATCATTAAAAAGATGCCACTGTCTCTGAAACCAAATTGAACTAAACATTAGCTTTATTCTGTTCCTTTTCCCCAATACCATCATAGCCTCCTATTGGTAGCAGGGGACTGAAGCGGGTGAGAGTATTCAGTTTAAGTGAGTTAGAGTGATGCGGGATACATGAGGAAATATTTATTCAATATAATTTTTGTTTAACTGTGAAAGCAAACAATACTTTTATGCATTACTGCATCCATAATTAACCATCATCGACAGTAAGAGTTATGTAAATGACAGAGAGATGCTCCTCGACGTATAGTTATATCCCAACAAACATATCAAAAGTTGAAAATATTGTAAGTGCAACTTAGAAATGCATTTAATACACCTAACCCACCAAACAGCATGGCTTAGCCTAGCCTACCCGAATTGTGCTCAGAACATTTACACTAATCTCCAGCTGGGCAATTACCTTGAGTTTCATCTCAAGATTAATTGCCTTCCTCTTCTTTTCACCAGAAGCAGGAGACATAGATGGGCATGTTGTAGACATGATGAGATGCAAAACCCAATATCCAAAAATGCTGGCAACCCAGTAGTACACTGTAGAGTTTCGGTTGTTTACCCTTGTGATCACATGGATGCCTGGGAGCCACTGCTCACTGCTGCTGCCCAGCATCATGCATATCGCTAGCTTGGAAAAAGTTCAAAATTCAAAGTCTGGTTTCTATGAATGTGTATTGCTTTCACACCATTGTAAAGGCAAAAATTCGTCACTCATACCATCTTAGTCGGGACCATTGAATATTACACAGAGTCTACAAGGAGTTTTTTTAAGTAATGTATAGTTCAAATTCTAACAAATAAATATTTTTGAATAAGTTATATATGTAAAATACTTTTTTTAACATAGTTAGTAATACATTAATATTTATGAGGGCATGATCTTTAATATATCCCATCATACTTTGCATTGTCTCTAATCCTCTCTGCTGACCAGTCAGTAAGTTTCTGTAGTTTTTAATATTATACAAATTTGCTTAGAGCATTGTTTTACAGAAAGGTGGTGAACTTGACCCAGATTCCCATGAGATACATTTTCAAAAGCATAATTACTAGCTGATGTGATTTTTTAAATTGCCAAGTTACCTTTCAAAAGTTTGTAAAGTAATTTACTTCCCAGAAGCATTTTTGGATTTCTTTGCCCTTTATTCTTAACAATACCTTTAAAATATCTAGTCTCACCGAAACCGGTTTGGCTCAGTGGATAGAGCGTCAGCCTGCGGACTGAAAGGTCCCAGGTTCGATTCCGGTCAAGGGCATGTACCTGGGTTGCGGGCACATCCCCAGTAGGAGATGTGCAGGAGGCAGCTGATCCATGTTTCTCTCTCATCGATGTTTCTATCTCTCTCCCTTCCTCTCTGTAAAAAATCAATAAAATATATTAAAAAAAAAAATATCTAGTCTCACTTAGGGTTTGAAAAATTTACATGTTTTTTTCAATTTTCAGTCCTCTGATTTCTAGTGAAATTAAACATTCACATTTTTGCCATTTGTATTTATTTTTAATTATCTATATAAATATTTCTTATGATATACTAGAGGCCCAGTGCACAAAAATTTGTGCACTCGGGGGTATCCCTCAGCACGGCCTGTGCCCTCTCAAAGTCTGGGACCCCTCGGGGGATGTCCACCTGCTGGCTGAGGCCCGCTTCCCGGGGGATTGGGTCTAAGCTGGCAGTCAGACATCCCTCTGGCAGCCTAGGAGCCCTCAGGGGATATCCACTTGCCAGCGAAGAGCAGGCCTAAGCTGCAGTCGGACATCCTTAGCGCTGTTGAGGAGGCTGGAGAGGCTCCCGCCACCACCGTTGTGCTGGCAGCCGTCAGCCTGGCTTGTAGCTGAGTAGAGCTCCCCCTGTGGGAGTGCACTGACCACCAGGGGAGAGCTCCTGAATTGAGCATCTGCTCCCTGGTGGTCAGTGTGTGTCATAGTGACCAGTCATTCCCAGTGGTTCTGCTGTTAGGGTCAATTTGCATATTACCCTTTTATTATATAGGATAGAGGCCTGGTGCACAGGTGGGGGCCGGCTGGTTTGCCCTGCAGGGTGTCCTGGATCAGGGTGGGGGTCCTGCTGGGGTGCCTTGCCAGCCTGGGTGAGGGGCTAAGGGCCATTTTCAGGCTGGTCAAGCTCCCTAGCAGGGACCCTTACCCCATGGGGGTGTGGCCAGCCTGGGTGAGGTGCTGAGGGCTGTTTTCAGGCTGGCCACACCCCCTTCAGGGTGGAGGTTCCACTGGGGTGCCTGGCCTGCCTGGGTGAGGGGCTGATGGAAATTTACAGGCTGGCTGGGGCCGTGGGCTAGAAACAGGTATCTGGGATTTATTTATCTTCTATAATTGAAACATTGTAGCCTTGAGCGGAGCTCAGGGCCAGCAGGGCAGGCGGAAAGCTTGGCTTCCTCCATTGCTGTGGGCAACCCAATCCTCCTGCTCACTCCAGCTCCGAGGCCGCCATCATCTTAGTTGGGTTAATTTGTATATTTGCTCCTGATTGGCTGGTGGGTGTGGCTTGTGGGCATGTTTCTCTTTTATTAGATTAGATAAGAACCTTTTCTATAGTAAGATCATCAACACTTTTTTATCATGTATGTTGCAACTATTATTTTAGTTTTTATATTGCATTTTAAATTTTATTGATGGAATACATCTATCCAAAATGATTTATGTCTTTATTATTAAATATATCAACATTTTCTTGTATGAATCCTTAATATTTTAAAAGGCTTTCTGGGTAGATTATTTAGAACATAAATTTCATTATATTTTTAAAAGTTATATATATATATATATATATATATATATACACACACACACATATATACACACACATATATATACATATATATACATATATACATATATATACATATATATGTATATATATATATGTATATATATGTGTGTGTCTGTATATATATATATACATATATATATATATATACATATATATAGGCCCAGTGCACCAAATCATGCACGAGTAGGGTCCCTAGGCCTAGCCTGCAATCAGGGCCATGTTCGACGCCCCGCAATGCCCCATGACACCCAGTGACACTCGCTTCCACTGCCCTGTGACGCTCCATGAAGCTCCCTGCCCTGCGACTCTCCAGGACACTCGCCACAGCCACCCCAAGAAGCTCTGTGACACTCGCCTCCACTGCCCTGTGACCCTCCTTGATGCTCCCTGCCCCGTGACACTCCGCAACGCTTGCCACCACTGCCCCGCAATGCTTGCCGCTGGATGCTCACCGCTGCTCATGCCTGCCTCCACCCAACAGTCCCCAGCCCCGCCCCACTGCCACCCCCCCATTCACTCTGGCTCCCAGTTCACCATGCTACAATCAGAACCTGTGGGGCAGGGAGAATGGACCAAGAGGTGGTCAATGCACCTCATGGTGACTGGTCAAGCGTTTGTTCCAGTCATTATGCTTATGGTTCTGGCCTTTTATTATCTAGGATACTAGAGGCCTGGTGCACAATTTTCATGCATGGGGGGGGGGGAGGGTCCCTTCAGCCCAGCCTTCACCCTCTCCAATCCGGGACCCCTCAGGAGATGTCCGACTGCCAGTTTAGTTGGACATCCCTCTCACAATTCTGGACCGCTGACTCCTAATCACTCACCTGCCTGCCTGCCTGGTTGCCCCTAACTGCCCCCCGCTGCTGGTCAGGTCGTCCCCAACTGCCCCCTCCCTTCCGGCCTGGTTGCTCCTAATCCCCCCCCACAGGCCTGGTCATCCCATACTGTCCCCCATGCTGGTCTGGTTACCCCACCTGCCCCCCCCATGGCCTGGTCACCCCCAACTGCCCCCCTCTGCCAGCCTGGTCGCCTCTAACTGTCCTCTCTGTTGGCCTGGTCGCCCCTAACTGGCCTCCTGCTGGCCTGGTCACCCACGCAGCCTGCTTGTTCAGTCATTTGGTAGTCCCTCACTAACCCCCCTGCTGGCCTGGTCGTAAACAGTCATCTTGTGAGGGTGTGAGGGTTAATTTGCATATTGCCTATTTATTATATAGGATTGGGATGAGATAAATTATTGCCAAGAGATCATACTGTTTCTTTTCCTAAGAAAAAGCGTATTCTATCTTTCATGCTCATTTTAGTTCACTAATAACAATGTTTGTGAAATGCAGTTAAAAAATATATTTCTTTGTCTACCAAAAGACACCATTTAGATTAAGGAAAAAGTCCTCATTCACTTACTTAAATAGCCTATAAAATAAAATCCTAATATGCAAATCGACTGAACAGTAGAACATCTGGTTGCTATGACGCTCACTGACTGCCAAGGGACAGATGCTCAATGCAGGAGCTGCCCCCTGGTGGTCAGTGCACTCCCACAGGGGGAGTGCCACTCAGCCAGAAGCCGGTCTCATGCTGGCGAGCACAGTGGCGGTGGCAGGAGCCTCTCCTGCCTCCTCTGCAGGCAGGCAGTAAGGAGTGTGGGGTCCCAGATTGTGAGAGGGATGCCCACCTGCCAGCTTAGGCCTTCTCCCAAGGGGTCCTGGACTGCAAGAGGGCACAGGCCAGGCTGAGGGATACCCCCCACCCCAGTGCACAAAATTGTGTGCACCAGGCCTTTAGTGAATATATGTTTGTGAATATGAAATGTTGTGACAGTTCGGTAGAATATTTTAGGGGAAATTGTGTTTTAAAAAGCCTGCCACTTAAGAGCATGTAGGTTTGGGGAGCACTTTGGGTTGCAGTCATGCATATAGTGTCTCTCCAAAGCCTCCTTGAACTCTTTTTACATTTGGTGAGATGCTGTGTGTGGTAACTGAGTTGCATTTGAAGGACACTTCCAATACTCCACAGCTGGGCTGGAGAATTAAACAACATGGTGAAGGATAGAGGTTCTTTTGCAAGAAGCTCATGCTAAAAATTTCCAGGGTAGAGAGACAGGAAAGGAAAATGGTGGAGGACTCAGCCGTCCTTGGGGAAGGTGCCACCGCTGGTGCAGATGTGTTTCTCTGTCATGCTCTGCAGACACACTTCCCACCTGCTCCTCTTCCAATCTCCTCTACTCTCCATTCTGCTGTTTATCATCTAATCAGACATATCATTTAGCGCTTTATCAGGTAGAGTTTTTTCTTAACAACTCATAATGTAATGCAGGACATTACTGGAAAGTCCATAATAAAGAAGATGACCTAACAAATGACTAAAATGACCAGATTTTCACAAAAGATAAAGGAGAGATTACGGACCCAGAGAAATTAGCTCTTTGAAACTTTGTCTTAATTCTGTAGGCCAGCAACTTCTCAAATATCTTGACTTTAACAAATCCACCAGCCCTTAGGCATCTGCCTAGCACATGATGAGGGGAAATGGTGATGAGAAGCACTAAGTAATGTCAAACTTCTTTTGTGCATGTCTTATGTACTAGTATGTCATTCAACCTCAGGCATACTGACTCAAAAAATGAAAATAATAATAAGTCAAATGATCACTTTAATTTTTTTCAGCTCATGCAATTTATAATCCTACAGTATCAACAACAAATTGTTAAGGAAAAGATATGTTGTATTCATGAAAAGTTTCTCCACTCAGTGTTAGAATAATGCTTGATTTGTATAAATCATATGAACAAATTCTAAATAGGCCACATTTGAGCAGATAGCGCGTGATGAAGTTAGAGTTAAGTGTCTTTAGAGTCAAACTAGCAGTGGCACTTACATAAAGCCCCAGGGACTCCCTGGAGGTTGATCTGATCCATTTGGCTGCAACCAATCAGAATCCATGGTACATTTATTACTCAGCTCCCAAGGCCAACACATTGACCCAGATAATATGTCTAAAAAGGATGGATGGCATTTTGTCACCAGATCTTTTAAAAGGAGGAGCATATGGACTTGTATCTGGTCCATATAGAGCTTAAAAAAAACAACCATTGCCCTTTCATGCCATTATTCTTTTTTTTTAATGAAGTAAAATGTACCATTTACCCTGTGTCTGAGCCAGACACCTATCCTAACTCTAGGATGAAGCACAGGGAAGAAGTACATTTCAAGGTGGGTAAGAATGAAGGAAAATGTAAAGATAAAGGACAGTGAAGAAAACATAGGGGTCAGGAGTGAATGTAAGGAGTGAGTTTCAGTGTTGAGGTCAAGCTTAGGAATGTGGTTGAGGTCAAGAGTCAAGTGCAGATCTGGAAGGGAGGATCCAAGAACTACTAGATGAGCCATGTCCCAATGTCCTGCTCTGTCATGAGTCACTGTGAATTTCAACTTTGACTTTTTGACATAGGTGCTGGAAACACTAAGTCTTCAGTTATGTACATATATACAGGTCCATTCACTCTTTACTAGTAAATTGTATATCTACATGCTCTCTGAGTGCCATAAACAACAGAAAATATAAAGACAATGATTATGTCTTAGTTTCTTCAGATTTTTACATTTTAAATCTCAGCTGAGTATAATGAAGTGCTAAATTTCACAGTACCTCCATTCCTCTGAACTGACTCTCTTCCCCAAAGTTCCATTAAATCTTCCCCAAATGTGATTATTCCAAAAACCTAATTTATGTGATCATTTGCACTGTGTGGCACCTTTTTTTAAAGGACCTTTAATTCCTTTGTAAACTCCCTTCCTCCATTAGGAAGTTATGAAACGTTATGTAAATTTACTCAGATTTATCACAGAATGTGGCTGCCAGAGCATATAATCTTCAACTTCCATAGTGCTGAAGGGAAATAAATCATTCTGAATATACCAATGGCATTTGACTAAAGAATAAAACTAATTTAGCTAACAGACTATTTAAACTGTTGTCTAAAAAATTCTTATAGCCTCGTAACCTGAATGTCAAGTTTTAGACCATAGTATGATTTTTTTTTAATACAAAATAGAAACCTGCGGAAAAGTAGAGGTGTGACAGATTGGAATAAAACATTTAAAACATGTTCTTCTATTAGTGGTTTTGACATCCTATTCCCATTTATAACTAGTAGAAATCTTTTAAATTTCTCTTGTTGAGTCAACCCAAAGTTGGATATAATGAAATGACAAAAAGGACTGTATTAAGAAGAAAGACTGTTATCAACCAAAACAAATGAAAATATGAGAAACAACAAAGTAGCAGGCTGTTTGTGTGTTTTTAATTGTCTTCATTGTAATATTAGACATAATACTTAGGCAAAACCATGCATTTTAAATAAACTTACAGTTATTTTTACACAAAGGGAATAAAGTTATGATACTTAATTTGTTGCAATAATATAGCATTTGCTCAGGAAAAAGCAAACATTTTTGGTGAACATAAACACTTTGTGCTTGCAAAGTGCTAAGGGGTCAAAAGAGCTGGTTTTTCCTCACTTTCATTCATTCATCCCACAGAATATATTTTCAGAGCAGGAGGATCATCTGGTGTAAGACCATCTTGATGGACCAACCCATAAAGTAAAACTTTTAATTTGACATTTCTCAATTTTCACCAATTGAAAGCAACTCAATTAATCACAAAGTTAAATCTGAATTAACTTTAGTGTTTATTAACACAAGTCCACCCAACAAGGAAGCTGACTTAATAGTTATTATATATTTAGTTCCTTCTATAAAAATAATGGCTAGAGATATATATCCCTGTAAGGATTCATGCTATGTCACAATAATTCTAGATGCTATTCCATAATATTTCACTGTGTGGACTGATTCATAGCCTATAGTAATGATTAATATGTGTGATGTAATGGTATCAGTTCTCCTTCAATGGAAGGAGACAGGAAATGTAAATGTTGACTTTAGTTCTTCTAGTGGCAGGGTGCTCAATGGAGAATTATTCTCACAATGGTGAGTAAAGAAGCATGTCTTATATTGGGAAATAGCTATTGGAGAAATAATAACAAAGCTGTTGTTTCTTTTTATTACCAATTAATTGTAAAACAGATGCCATGTGGTACACATTTGCATTCCCTACAGTACTGGCAATGGAAAGTGTTGACGAAAGATATTTCTTTTATAGTTACAAAGGCCAAGAGAACAGGTGCACTTGAGTCAACTTATAAAAAAAATAGAAGAAACCACAGTTCACATAAGGACAACAGTGTTATAGTGTTATTCAGGGGGACAGGAAATATGGCTGCTATTAAGAAAAATTTATATATATATATCCCATTATTTTATAGATATGCAAACATTTGAAAAAATCTGGAATGGTTAAATAAAATATGGAAAGAAATATATATTTGAAGGTTTTTTAATGCTATGAAGGACTGATTATGATATCATATTCAGATAAGATAAGAGAATATACAATTACATATATTTCCCTAATGTAAAAATCAAATGTTATTTCTATACATTTGCTAAAGGAAACTGGCAAGCAGAGACTTTATAAAATTGAAGAAAATGACTTCTCTGATGTAGGGTATAGATAGTTGTTTGTATATTCTTTACATGCATTTTTGTTTTCTAAACTTTTCATAGTAAAGATTTATTATACTTTTATTTTTACGGCATCACCTGTTTTTTATTTTATTTATTTAACTTTTTAAATTAAATCTTTATTGTTCAGATTATTACATTGGTTCCTCTTTTTTCCCACCATAACTCCCCTCCACCCAGTTCCCAACCCAACTTCCACCCTCACTCCCCACCCACTGTCCTCATCCATAGGTGCACGATTATTGTCCAATCTCTTCCCGCACCCCCCACACCCCTTTCCCCCCCAAGAATAGTCAGTCCATTCCCTTTCTATGTCCCTGATTCTATTATAATCACCAGTTCATACTGTTCATCAGATTATTTATTCACTTGATTTTTAGATTCACTTGTTGATAGATGTGTATTTGTTGTTCATAATTTGTATCTTTACCTTTTTCTTCTTCTTCCTCTTCTTAAAGGATACCTTTCAGCATTTCATATAATGCTGGTTTGGTGGTGATGAACTCCTTTAGTTTTTTCTTATCTGTGAAGCTCTTTATCTGACCTTCACTTCTGAATGATAGCTTTGCTGGATAAAGTAATCTTGGTTGTAGGTTCTTGGTATTCATCACTTTGAATATTTCTTGCCACTCCCTTCTGGCCTGCAAAGTTTCTGTTGAGAAGTCAGCTGACAGTCATATGGGTACTCCCTTGTAGGTAACTGACTTTCTTTCTCTTGCTGCTTTTAGGATACCCTCTTTGTCTTTTGCTGTTGGCATTTTAATTATGATGTGCCTTCGTGTGGTCCTCTTTGGATTCCTTTTGTTTGGGGTTCTATGCACTTCCTGGACTTGGAAGTCTATTTCTTTCACCAAGTAGGGGAAGTTTTGTCATTATTTCTTCAAATAGGTTTTCAATATCTTGCTCTCTCTCTTCTTCTGGCACCCCTATAATTCGGATGTTGGTACGCTTGAAGCTGTCCCAGAGGCTCCTTACACTATCTTTGTATTTTTGGATTCTTTTTTCTTTTTGTTTTTCCGGTTGGGTGTTTTTTGCTTCTTCGTATTTCAAATCTTGAACTTGATTCTTGTGATCCTCTGGTCTGCTGTTGGGAGTCTGTATAATATTCTTTATTTCAGTCAGTGTATGCTTAATTTCTAGTTGGTCCTTTAGCACAACATCGAGGGTCTCACTAGATTTCTTGAGGATCTCACTACATTTATGGGCGGTTTCTAGAAAATTCTTGAAAAACCTTAAAAGTGCGGTTTTGAGCTCTATATCCAGTAGTTTGCTTTCCTCCATTTCTGTCATTTGTGTCCTGTTTCTTTGTCTTGGCATTTTTTATGCTTCGCTGTGTCGATAGAGTGGCTTTCTGTGCTAAGTGTCCTAATTACCTGAGGTAGACACTCTTGGTGCACCCCCTTGTGGGCTTTGTGCACAGTCTTGTTGTAGTTAAGCCTTGATTGTTGTAGATAAAACTAGGAGGATTTGACCTCCAGGCCAAATGGCTGTGAGAATCAGCTGTGTCTGCAGTGGGAAAACTTCTGTGCTGAAGACACCCTTATGGGGCAAGACTTGCTTCAGTGGGGCTTTGGTGCTCACTGAGTCTGCCCCCTGAGTGTGTCCCATATAGATCTGAGGAGTTGTAATCTGGATGGTCCCACTCTGACCACTGGGTACACTGGCTCTTGGATCTAAGGAGGTGCTAATCTTGCCTTTGCCTGAGGCTACCCAGTGGAAGCCAACTGTAAAGCAATGCAAGTTGCCCTGGGGCCTTGGGGCAGCTGCAGTTTGTTAAGTTATTTTCAGATTACAAAGGGCCGGGCCTTTCATATGCAAAAGCCTCCATGCATGGCTTAGGCAGGGTGGGGTCCCAGAGGATCAACAGGGCGGGCTGAGTGAGCCAGCAGTATGGCTGCTCTCAATCCTGCCTTCAGAGGTCCTGTCAATCGCCCCAAGTGCCTCCGAGAGAAAGCTGCCCTCGAGTTCCGACCGATGGCAGACAGTCCCGTTTCCCCCCGTATGAGTCTGGGTCCCTAGAGTCTCACCCAGAACTGGAGCTCAGAGCCTGAGACTCCCTCCTGATTGAAAAAGA
This sequence comes from Myotis yumanensis, assembly GCF_028538775.1. Classification (NCBI taxonomy): domain Eukaryota; kingdom Metazoa; phylum Chordata; class Mammalia; order Chiroptera; family Vespertilionidae; genus Myotis; species Myotis yumanensis. The sequence continues at coordinate 23,423,071 of NW_027223759.1, read as the reverse complement.
CAACTGTGTCCTCAGCCGCCAGCCCTTTCCGCATGCACCTCTGCACCTTTGTATTTACTTCAGCACCGCACCTCCTCTGAGTCTCGGTACGCTTTTCTCTTTCCTTCTAGTTGTAGAAATTCCACTCAGCCAGCCTTCCTGTGGTTCTGGATGATGTCCATTATGTCTTTTAGTTGTATTTTTGAAGTGGTTGTGCGAGGCAGCAATCTCCAGTGTTTACCTATGCCGCCATCTTGGTTTCTCCTCTATTATACCTTTAATAGAAACTACTAAAATATGCATGAAAAGTTTCAAAAAAATTAATCCAGCAAACAAGATATACTTCTCATTTGAGGAGCTAATAGTCCAGTGAAGAAATCAACTTCCCATGATGGGGAAATGGAATGGCAGAGCCATGGATCTGCACTCCTTTGATGGGTCTGTGGGGCACACTTTATAGGAAAGGCAAGATCTGAGCTGAGTTCACTGCATGCACCATGAGCAAAGGAAATTCTAAGGAGGGGAATACTCCTCACAAAGGCACAAGAAAACAGGCAGAGATGTTCACTTTGGTTCAAGGGCATTTGTACAAAGAAGGAAATGATAAATAGGACTACAGAAACCTCTATAGACATAACTAGAAAGATGAGGGTGGGAAAAAGAAAACTAGTGAGATTTGGGAAAAAGGAGTGTAAAGGTTGGCATGCTCATGCTGAGAAATGGTGAAAGTAGCCTTAATAGGCACAAGTGACAGGCTTCTGAGCAGCCCTGGGTACTAGGTATTCAAGGAAGCACCATCTTAGCTGGTGCAGCAAGCTCTGCTGACTCACCATCGCTTACCCGCTTCTGTGATTTTAAGGGAACCATGAGACCTTTCATCATGCCTAGAATGCATGTAAGTCAATGTGTATTTATTGAGCTGCTATCAAATGGCCACCTTGTATCAGGAGCCGTACCTTCCCTTTCAGTTTCTATTTTTATCACAAATATTCAAGAGCATTAACTGGTTTAAGGCCCTACTTAGAAAACACGTATGGAAGCATCTCATACTGTATACAGTTCATTTCTGCAATTACCATGTTAAAAGAAAATTATACACCATGATTCAGAAGCCAGTCACTAAATCTCAAAGAAAGTACTTTGCATTATTTTGAACTTGTAAGTTTCGTATTCTGAGTCAAAAGCATATTTAAACAGGATTAATCAGATATTGACCTGCCAGTGGGCAGGGAGGCAGTGCCACACAACTTTGCCATTAATTACATACCAATGCATTGTAAGCTAATCATTTCAAATATATTAATCTTGCCCTTTCAATTGGCAAACTGCTAATTTTATACCTGAAATGCATTTCATATTCCTTTCCTACTTCTCACAGCACTTGAAACAGTGCCAATTCTTTGGGAATCATAGCATTTCCCTCTCTCCACTTCCTTAAACCCAGACTAATTGGAGAAGGAAATGGGATTAGTCACTGTTTTAAATAATCCTGGTTGCTCTTCTTCATTCAGGTGGAAAATTATGCATTTCAATCTCCTTGGAGAAGAGTAGACACTTTTCACAGTAATCTTACTAAGATTACTAAGGATCATGAAGATGACTTTCTCTTCTTAAACTATTGGTGCTGTTCTAATAGACTGGATTAAAGGTCCCAGTGATTGGGATGGTAAATAATCCTAAAGCCTGTAGCTTAAAAAAAAAAAGTTACCCTTTGCTGAAAAGAGCAATTTCCATTCTATAAACAAATACCTGCTGTTGCTTGAATATCCCAGGGAGTCTCATGCCTCTTTTCCTAAGAATGTGCTATTCATAAACAGTTGAAGTTCTAATCTGCCTTAAAGATGTAACTCAAAATTACACCCTCCATCCAATAAAATTCTACTCTGCCTTCAAGATGTAACATAAATCACCTCCTCTAACAGAGCCCACAATACTTTTCACATAAAATCCTTTCTTATATCGAATTCCATAGAGATCAGCTGATGAATAGCTTATCAATACACACCATGAAAAAGGCAGTAGAGGGAAGAGGTGGAGACAGTGGGCTCAGTGGTAGAATCCCAGAGTCATTCCTGACTCCATCGCTTATTTGTGCAACCTCTTTCCTCAGTTGTCAGCAAAGCAGGAGACTCTATGGCGTGGTCTCTTTCTTTATACTCAGCATCACAATAGGTTACCAGAATCATGACATTTTAGACCTACATGGAGTTTGAGACACTCTCTAATTCAAATATATCATATTTTCAGGTGCAAAAATTCAAGCCCAGGAGGAAGAGTGTCTCATACAAGGTCTCATTGCTATCAGGAAATTATCGTCTGAAGATCACCAAATAGCAGAGGCTTGCCTGTAGGGAAAGAGGAAGATGATCAGGAAGGAAAAGGTGGTGGTTTGGGGAGGAAGGGAGAGAGAAGGAATTACAGTATAAGAAGAAAGTCAACCAGGAAGTCGAATAAAAGCAATTCAAAATTCTGTTACTGGTATTAATGGCATTGCCTTCAAAAAACAAAAAAAGATACTAAGAACCATGAAGACTAATAAAATGTATATATACTGGTTCTATTGTGACAAATATACCACAGTAATGAAACCTCTAATAACAGGAGAAACTGGGTATGAGGTATGTGGAAACTCTTACTTTTGAACATTTCTATAAATCTAAATGTATTCTAATATGTAAGGTTTATTTAAAAATTAAAAAGGACTTTACTTAGTTTTGAAAATTGCATTAAAATCATCTAAATAACTAAATAGCTAAACTTGCTTCTTTTTTAAAAATATATTTTATTGATTTTTTTTTTTTTTTTTTTTACAGAGAGAAAGAGAGAGGGATAAAGAGTTAGAAACATCAATGGGAGAGAAACATCGATCAGTTGCCTCCTACACACCCCCTACTGGGGATGTGCCCACAACCAAGGTACATGCCCTTGACTGGAATGAACCTGGGACCCTCTAGTCTGAAGGCCAACGCTCTATCCACTGAGCCAAACCAGTTAGGGGTAAACCTCTTATTAAATTTCCACTCGAGGAGATTTCATTAAAATTTCTCATGAATTTGTATGTGGACTTACAGGGAGAATCGATCCTATTTTTTCACCTTTTGACTTGAGAACAGGTTTGCTGACCTTTCATCCAAAGAACACATGTTCAAAAATAATCCAAAATGATCAAATATTTTTGTATATACCTGCACATCAGACAAAGGACTAGAGTACAACCGGACTCTATAAGTTTAATGCCTTAAGTAGGGGCTATTCTCCAGAGCACAATAAATATATATGACTGCAGAGTGAACAGAATTTTCTAAAAAGCTAGTCTGACTACACATCTAAAATAGACCATAAGATTGCAAGTATAAATGTAGCTTGACTACAGTCTCTAAGGCACATAAGAAGGGAAAGACAGTAAAAACTATGGAATAATGAGACACATTGAGATTGCATTCTAGCCTAATAACTTTTCCTTTTGCCTAATGTTTTCCTTCCTGGTAGTTGAAAGGCATAGGGAATACAATTTAATTGAAAATGGGAATTCCTAATGTGATTTAAATTCTCAATAGATGAGTAGCTATATCAGGAAAATTGCATTAATCTTTCATGTTGTAAAACATAAGAAAAAAGTAACCCCCAGGAATATTATGTACAAGCCTTCTATATTCTTAGGGAGCAATAGCAAGGCATAACCCAAACCAAAATGATGAAAAGGGCTTTCCCCCCACTCCTCTTAGACCAGCATTCAGTAGACAATTCAGGAAAGAGATTATAAGCCAGTTCATTTCTTATTTAGATAATAAGATAATGTGATTTTTTAAAAAGATGGTGAGTGCAGTTTAATTTATGAATATATTGTAAAAATTTCTCTTTTTCAATAGAGATAAAAATGTTATAAGATTCTGGTGTTTCTCAAACAAATTAAATATGGAAGCTCTCTGAGAAATTTTGAACATAGAAAGGCCACTTAGTTAATCCCACTTTAAAAGTACTCTTTTATTCCATTACCTGAAATAATAATATCAAAAGAAAGGAATTCAGAATTATCTAGTTAATTTGGCGTAAAATGGTTTGAGACAAAAAGTATTCATCAATAGAAATCCTATTTATATTTTAGTTACTGGGAGTTCCAACAGTTTGAGTTATGGCATTTATCCACAAGCAAGTGACAATATGATGGGTCCCTGGAGAGAAGGATTTCAAGGAACATAATGGTGTTTTCACACATGCTTGAGCCTTAGCATCTGATTAAAGCATTCATGCTTTATATTTAAAATAAGAAGACTGTAACTCTCTCCCACTCTCTTCACTCCTGACTCTACTTTGACTTTCAGGTCTATTCTTAAAATAATTGGGCCAAGAGGCCTGTTTTGAACCTCTAACTATGAAAACTCCCTTTCTCTTTCTTTCTCCCTTTCTCTCTCTCTCTCTCTCTCTCTCTCTCTCTCTCTCTCTCTCTCTCCCTCTCTCTCTCTCTGCATTCAGCCTTTCTTTTTAAAATACAGAAATTACATTTTCAGTATTTGATTCCTTAAAGCTATAAATTACAATACTTCTGTTACTTGCCATGATGACTACGTAATTGATACCAGTCTAGCCTTCTCACCATAAACAACCATAAAACTGGACAAAATTTGAAGTAACTGTTTCCATACATTAGACAACATGCAACATAGGATTTCTCCTTTGAGAAAAGAGAAAACAGAAGGTCAGTGACATGTTTCTTTGCTCTGGCTTCTTCCTAGGAATACATTCCAAACTGGTGTATGTAGAGCAGAGTAATCTGATGAATTGAAGTCTGGGACTAGAGTGTGGATTTTCTGAAGAGAATGGAAATGCTGGAGCATGATATCAGAGAGAGAGGAACTAAGGAAAAAATATAACCCATAGTCTGCATGGGAGTTTCCTGTAAGCTCTTGGCTAAGGGTTGGGCTATTGCCAGTGGTCGGCAAACTGCGGCTCACAAGCCACATGCGGCTCTTTGGCCCCTTGAGTATGGCTCTTCCTAAGCCTTAGGAGTCCTCTAATTAAGTTAATAACAATGTACCTACCTATATAGTTTAAGTTTAAAAAATTTGGCTCTCAAAAGAAATTTCAATCGTTGTACTGTTGATATTTGGCTCTGTTGACTAATGAGTTTGCCGACCACTGGCGTTATTCCAACACAAGGCCAAGGAGAGAGTCCTTGCTGCAGAACTAGCTGTTTAACTAGGATATGAAAGTTTGGGTAGAACTGAAAGGTGATGGAGGTCTAGCCCAATCAGTGTGCTCATGTATTAAAAGACTTAATATTGTTAAGAGTTAAGATATAAATTCTTACTACATTTGTCTGTAGATTCATTGAAATCCCAATCAAGAACCCAGAAGGTATTTTATTGAAATTGGCAAATTAATGATACAACATGAAGAAATACAAAGGACATAGAAAAGCCAAAACAATGTGGAAAAATGAAGGTTTTATACCACCTTTTTTTAAGGCTCACCATAATGTTACAATGACAGTTGGCATTGGTATGTGGATAGAGCAATAGATCAATGAAAGAGAATAAAGTCAAGAAAGAGATTCACAAAATAAAGTCAATTGATTTCACACAAGGCTGTAAAGCAGTTTCATGTGGAAAAGTTTTTCTCTTCAACAAATGTACTGGAATGTCTAGATGAATGGATGAAAAAGTGTGGTCATTGATCTCTACCTCACATCAAATAAAAAATTTATTCAAAGTGTGTCATAGATCTAAATGTAAAAGCTAATATTGTAAAGATTTTTGGAAATATAAGAGAATATCTTCTCAATCATATAGTAAGAAAATAATTTTAAGGAAAGAAACAAATATAACTACCTACAAAAAATAAAGGTTATAAATGAGACCTTGACAAAATTAAACAATTCCCTTCATCACAAATAAAAACAAAACAGTATTAAGAAAATATAAAAGGGAAACCCAAAGCTGAAGAAATATTTGCAATACATATATTTAACAAAGCACTTATCTTAAGAATACAGTTTTATAAATTCCTAAAGCTCAATAATAGCACAACTACCCAATTTTACAAGTTGCAAATAATACTTGAACAGATGTTTTACAAATGTAGATATGGGTATAGCTAATAAGCACATGACAAGGGAAACAAATGTAACTCAAAACCACAACACAATGAGATGCCACTTCACTTACAGCACCAAATGTCACCGAGGATACAGATCAGCTTGTTGAAGTGTAAAATGCTACAACCACATTGCAAAACTCTTTAGCAATTTCCTGTAAAGTGAAGCATACTCCTATCATACAATCCAGCCATTCCCTCCTAGGTATTTACCCATGAAAAATAAAAACATATATCTACAAAAAGTCATTTTAAGCATGTTTATAGCATTATTAATTATAGCCCCCCCAAAACAAACAAACAAAAAAACTCAAATGGTCAAAAACAGATATCAAAAATAGTTACATCCTTATCCAATGAAATACCACCTGAGTAATAAAAAAGAATAAAGTACTAGTGCACAAAAATATGGATGAATCTTGAGAACATTACACTAAGCGAAAGCAAAAGTTACTAGACACAAAATAATACATATTTTAAGAGTTCATCTCTGAAGTTCCAAGAGAGGTCAAATTAACCTATATTAATAGAAATCAGGGCAGTGGTTAGCCATGAGGGATGGAGGCGGATTGGAAGGAGACATGAAAACTTTGTGAGATGATGTAAATAATTCCTGTGTTGATTGAATTTTTGGTTATACAGCTGAATACATTGGTCAATATTCATGCAATTGGATATTAACTACCTGGGTATTTCACTATATTTAAATGTTGCCTCAGTTAAAAAGAAAGAATCATATGTTCTTTGTGATCAGACATATTTTCTATCTTACATTTTCTCTGAAATTCCAAGAGTGTTTATAGTACTTGGTATATATTAAGTACCCCCAAAACAAATGTTGAATGGAGGATTTTGGTTTTTTTTTAAAAAGAAGGTTGGCCTAATCTTTTTCAATACATTAGAATCTAAAAATAAGTCTGATGTCAAATTTTTAGGGTTCATTTATATGACCACATTTCTTTGTAGTTTTGGTTCCCGAGATTCTCATAGATCTGGACATGCCATTGGGTTTCATGAAGAACAACTCCAAAAGGGATATGTAGAAGTGATTTCACTTTCAAATTAACATAACCTTTATTAAATGGCACAGAAAAGTTCATGACGAATGGCATTTATTTTGATTATTGAAAAAGTAAATGGGATTCTTGAGGAATAATTAACTGATAGAAAATATTCTGATTGGTCAAAGGGTCAACATTTATAATTAATAGAAAATTACAATAGTTTACAAAATGACATATTCCAGAATCAAACATGATCCTTCTAATTATTTTGATGAGATTTTAAATAAAAGCCCAAGCAACCAATAATTATGAGATTTTTATATAAATCATATCAACATATATGTTTAAAATTTCATCTGGTTTATTTTAGCTTAAATTTTAAGTCTTGATATTCAAATATTACTTTTTAATTAAGGAAGTGATTCTTGATGGATTTTATTGAAACAAAATATAATAGAATATTTCTTCATTATCAAAGGTCCAAACTGAATGTCAGATTTTTATTACTTTGAATATTGATGACATGTCCTATGAATTGTTTATTATGGGGATCAAGAACATCTTGATTATTTATGCTAATTTTAATTTTATTTTTATGGGATATTTTTACACCCATTATGTCATAACCTGATACATTAAATAAGAAAACTATAAAAATATCAATCTTATTTATGAAGAAACTGAAACACAAAGGTTATCTGAGCTTTCTAAAGCTATTAAAATACCTTGATGACAAAAACCAGAAATACTGAATGAATTTTTATGTTCACAGTTGAGAGTTCTTTCCACAAAATCAATGTCCAATGCTTCTAGGGTAATAATGCCATGAAATACTAATTTCTGCAATATCAGTGACTCTGTAACTAAGATTAAAGTAATTTTGATTAAATACACTCTTTCAACTCAAGATGACTTTAATCATCACATCATTTGCAAAACATTTTTGTTGAGAGTTATTTTATTTAATTTTCTTTTTATTCATCATAATTATCTCAGGAATAAGAAAGACATGAAAGGAACACCATGACCCAGCTTCTGTCTAGCTTTCTAGTCCAGTTGTTTCTAGTCAATGTGCTTGAATGCAGATATTTTCTTTGTCTATGATGCACCCCTTCACCCATCTGTCTCCACAGGACTAACTCTTGCTCCATCTAAAATGAGAGTGCAATCCATAAACGAAGCTATAATAACTATGAACCATTGTATGATAAATAACTTGAGAAGAAACAAGAGAAGCAATTTTATATAAATCACATGTATAGTACAAAAAAAAGAAATGCAAGTAATATTTAACAAAACCACAATGATAGTAGGAGATATTGACATGCATATCCTTAAAAGGTTGAAGCAACTAGGAAAAGAACAGTTGGGTATCTGAGTATATATTAATTAAAATTGAATAGATGCCTATCAATGGCTCATGACCTAAGAAAAGTTAAAATAGAAAAATATCCAAGATTTGGAAGCAGCCCAAATTTCTATCAGTAGATGAGTGGATAAAAACACAATGGAATATTACTCAGCCATAAAAAGAAGAAAATCTTTGGAATAATAAGGATGGACATGGAGAACATTATGCTAAGTGAAATTAGCCAGTCATAGAAAGCAAGTGCCGCATGATTTCACTCATATGTAGAACCTAATGATCAAATAAATAAATATAATAAACTTACAAACAAAATAGAAGCAGATAGCAAACAGACTGACAGCTGTTAGATGGGAGGAGGGTTACCGGGCTGGGTAAAAAAGGGTGAAGGGAATAAGCAAAGAAAAAAACCTCATAGAAACAGACAACGGTATGCTGATTACTAAAGGGAAAGGGGGCTTGAGGGATGTAGAAGAAGGTAAAGGGGGGATACATAGTGATAGAAAAAAGACTTGAATTGGGGTGGTGAGCCCACAATACAATATACAGATTATGTATTATATACCCATGATGTATTATAGAATTGTATATCTGAAACCTATATCATTTTATTAACCAATATTGCACCAATAAATTCAATAATTTTTTAAAAAGCAAATAAAAGTATCTCAAAGTGGGACTTCAATTTCTTGGCATAGGAGGAGATTACATGTGGGGTTTGGTGTAGTCATTAGTGTTGGTTACTGAATGACTAACAATTTTGTTCCCTGGAACAAAAATTTGTTGTGTTTTATTCCCCTGCCCTCTTTAACTAGGTGTGGTCACATGACACTTGGGCTAATAAAATGCATTTTACTTTCGGGTGGACACTTGAAAACATAGTACATGTTTCTTCTTGTTTCCTTTTCCTGCCTTGAGAACTGTAGAAACCTGCAAATGGAATCATGTCACACCTGTATTCCCATGTGGACTGTGATATGAGAAAATCAAACATTTGTTATGTTACTAAGATTTGGAGGTGTGTTTTTTCATGGATTAGCCTATATTTTCCTGAATAGGGTAGCAATACTTTAGTAATCTTTGAGATGAAGCTAAGAGAAAGATGAAAGAAGATTTCATATAAATTGAAAAACAAATAAACCTCAGAAGTTTGCCCTGGTTGATTATCGTACACTGACTTTGCTGTTGGTGTATATAAATCACCTGAGTATTTTATGAAAAATTCCTTGGCTGCCCTCTAGGAGATTACCTTTGGGGTGTTGAAATGAGTCCTAGTAATCAACTATTTAGCTAATACCATTCTCTTTCCCAGGGAGACTCTGAGACAGGTGATCTGAAAATACCTCATTTGAAAAATTCTAGGTTAGAGAATTGAGCTTATTGTTTTACATATAAATTATTTTCATTATGCTTTATCATAAAGCTTGACTTGTTCCCTGAGGGAATATATAGACGTGAAGTGAACAACATGTGTTCTCAACTGCTTTAATTAAAAGAGTGGCATGCAAATTTCAGTGCTATTAACAAAAACAAAATGGATTTGCTTTTCTGGATAATTGAATTTGTTAAAACTACAGTGTTTTTCTCCTATGGCTTAACTCTATAAATTCTTCATCATTTTCATTTTATAGGTACTAGAGTGTATTGTGAATTCCCCTAAAGCAAGAAAAAATAATTTAAAGTTTTCGTTTTAGTTTGGTTTTATTTTCAATTCTAGTACCAAGCATAAAAACAGCAAAATTAAAATGTGGCACATTATACTAAATTGACTTCAATCTTTTTCCATAAATAACAGTATTCTATCTCATGATGGTGGATACTTCTATATGAAAGGAACATTTCTAAGCATGTCATATTTCAAGGAATAAGCACTTTCCCCCAAATACACATATTTATGAATGAAACATATAAAACACATTAAAGAGAAATTAATACCACAGGTAGGTCGCTTTGTTTCTGTAGTTACAATAATTTCCAACAGGGACTTCTGCTCCTGTTCCAAGAAGTATAAATAAAATGTGTCTAGATGATACCATTAAATGGGAGTACTGATGATTTCTACAATGCCCACTTGGATTTCCTACCATCTGTTTTCTGTTTATATGTTCTCTCATGAAACATGTAATATGTATTTGGTGACACCAATTATGTAAAAGACAAAAAAGATGAAAAATAGAGCCCCCAAATTGAATTTCTACCTTGGCTGTTATGATACAAACAAAAATAATCATAATGCAAAACAATAAAAGTAGTAGTCAGCTTTCAAGAAGGTCCCCAGTGATCTCCACCTCCTGGTTTTATGACCTTTCTGTAGTCTTCACCCATTAAGAATTGTGGCTATCTGTGTTACCAGTAAGATACCAAAAAAGGAACAGTGTTTGACTTTGGAGGCTTAGTCATAAAGGACCTTGCAGGTTCCGTCTTGCTCCTTCCTGGACCACTTGCTCTGGAGGAAGGCAGTCGCATGTCAGAAGACATTCAAGCAGTCCTGTAGAAGGGTCATGCAGAAAGAAAATGAGGCCTCTTAGCAACAGACAGCATGGACTGGCCAGCTGTATTTGGAAACCACTATGGAAGCCAATCCTTTACAGCCAATCAAGCTGACTCCCTGACTTCAATTCCATAAGAGACCCTGGGACAGAACCTATAGGCACTTCAGAATTCCTGACCCATAGAAATTGTGAGATGGTAAACATTTTTGTCATTTTGTCACTAGGTTTTGGGGTAATGTTAGGCAGCAATAAATAACTACATAATAAGCAAAAACTCATCCAAGAAAAATTTAAGGTGTTATGGAAGTTGCAAGGTAATGATTCACTGAAGAGATATGATTTGAGAAAAAACTTGAAAAATGATAAAATTTAGAAATGCAGAAATGAGAAAGAAGGTTATTCTAAGTACAGGGAACAATACATGCTATTTAAGATTTTCAATAAAATTATGTATTTTTCTTTCAAAAACATCTCTCGCATTTTTCAGGGTTAAGATATTCTTAAGTAACGTAATCATTTCTGTTGAGATGATAAATTTAATTCTTGGATTCATAAGTGGTAATTAGTTATTGCCAATTCTAGAAAAGCTCTTGGTTTTTTGTGTGTTTTCTATTAAATTGCATTCTTCCCTGTTGCTGAGTCTAGCTGGTGCAGGAAGGGTTAACTAAAGGAGGAAAGCTCTTGGGTTTTGTGGTTTATGCTCAACAGTACTCTGCTCAACTGCTCTAAGAGCTTAGTTAGAGCAGAGTGAGTGAGGTGGAGCAGGATGTGACAGAGGCTGGACAGGCACAGAGGAGCAGGTAAGGAGCTTCTCACAGGCTAAGGTAAGGAACTTGTGTGGTTTTATTTGTTTTCTTAACTTTTATTATCCTATCCTCACACTCTATTAGTAATGAGTAAGCAATACATCGTCATAGATACACCTGAACAGGTGAACGATAAAAGAGATTTTCAATGACAATGGGTCTCGGAAAAGATGTATGGACACTCTGGGGTGTGACTCTTGAGACCTGTGCTATGTGCATGGTCCCTTCTTGATGAGTCCTCAGTAAAACCTGGCACCTTTCAAAGTCAGTATAATAGGAGGATGCTTTGGCCATGGTCATCTTTGGACTTCTTTGGCTTTGATCTTCCATGGTATGATCATTTCATATAAATGGACTTACATGTGTATTTGTCTAGCCAACAGGATTGTAGAGAAACAGTTCCTAATTTCATCATCATCACCACCACCATCAGCATCATAGCCACCATCATCATTATGGTGGTAGCAGCAGCAGCAGCAGCAGCAGCAGCAGCAGCAGCAGCAGCAATAGTAGTAGTAGTAATATTAATAGAGGGTGTGTGCATTACCTTCACAGAGTATCTCATTTAATACTCACCCTTTGCACTAAGGATGTTTATCATCTCCACTTTATGACAAAAATCTGAACTATTAAATAGCTTGGCTGAAATCTCATAGAAGAGGTGGGGCTGGAATTTTAACCTTGTTAATCTGAATTCAGTGCCCTTATGCTGAACACGATTATCCAGCAGGAAAGAGGTAGAAGTAGCTTATCATTTAAATGATTAAACTATGTAAATGTTCCCAGTATCATGCCCAGCATTTATTAGATACTCAATTCATGCTAGTTTTGTCCCTGTCTTTGTCTATCTGCCTCTTTCTCAGGAAGGGAAACAAGTACTATGAAAATAAACAAAAGCTTGCACAGTTCCACATTCAAGGGATATGTGAAATTCAAGGGCAGGTGCTTTAGAATGGAAAAGCTTTTCACGTGCAATTTGGATGTGCAGAGTAAATACAGAGCCTGATTCGTGATGGGAATTCAGGATTAAATTTGTCTGTAGTGGATTTTGAAAGTTGGAAGCGCCAGATGGCAACCAAGGAATCTGGGGTGAGGACCTCTGCAGAATGTGACAGGAGAATAGCTCTGGGTGACCTGTCTGAGGCAAAGGAGGGTTTTGAAGAAGGCAGTGAACACTAAGGGGGGAAACTGAGCAGAGAGAAAATCCAGGTGATCAGAACAAATTAATCAAGGAACATTTTGGAAGAGTTAATGTCTATTATTTAAGACAAAGTTGTCTTCATTTCTGAAGTATCAGAAAGTTTTCTTGCTGCATCCTGCCACTGTTGGTAATATCCTTAGAGTTTTCCCCAAAGCATGAATGAGGATAGTGGCACCACTGTGTAGGGTGAAATGTGTTGAGGAAGAATGATGCCCCAGAGCTAAGAGTAAAAATCAAGGACCTACAACAGCAGAAAATCTAGCTTCTCTGTGGACTGTTTTGGAGTAAACAGATGCCCAGCTTTTCTCATCAAACTACAGAAAAGTGACTTTTTATATCAGAGTGAAAGGGGAGCCCAATCCTGCTAGTTCTCTGAAAGTAACTCAGTCTAGGAGTCAGTATACAAGATTATCATCATGCTCTCCCCTCATATAGCCTCACAGTGGCCACCACACAGAGCACACACCATACACCACTGGAGAATGGACAGGTCTTGCTATTTGGCAGCCTTGAAGGAGGTTGGGTGAAAGATTTTGTTAAGATAAGTCCTCCAGGAATCTTGAGCCTAATTCCACACTGGGTCTAAATGGCTGTTTCCGGAATGCAGTGGCAGCTTTTTCTTTTTTCTTTTCTCGTCATCCTCTAGGGCAGCCTGTAAGTGCAACAGCGTATTGAGCTTTAGGGGAACAGAACTATGAATATCAATAAGACCCTTGATCCTTCTCAGGGAAGGCGAGTGGGCTGGGACTGCCTCCAGGCTTTTTGAGAGACAAGGAGCTATTATGATCCTGCACTTTTTAACCTGTTCTGTAGAGATAGCATTCACACACTGCCATTATTCCATTAGTTAATGAATACTTTAGGAATTTGTCCATCGTAAAAATACACTTAAAAATTAGTCAATAAATGATCTCTTCTATTAATGTTTCCTCCTGTTTTTAGGTCTCCTCATTTAACTGAGAGCATATGGGAAAGATATGATTAATTCTTGTATCTAAAATCTTCATGCCCTGGGCAGTGTGGTTCAGTTGGTTGAGCATCAACCTATGAACCAGGAGGTCACAGTTCAATTCCCAGTCAGGGCACAAGCCTTGCTTTCAGCCTCGGTCCTCAGTAGGGGGCATGCAAGAGGCAGCCAATCAATGATTCTCTCTCATCACTGATATTTCTATCTTTCTATCCCTCTCTTTTCTTTTTTGAAATAAAAAAAACATATACAAAATAAAAAAAATCTTCATGTGATTATACAGATAGGTCAAGAAAGGAAAGAACTATTCCTGATTCTTAATACTCAGCAAGCATGTCACTCTGTTCACCCTTGCCCATGACAGAGCAATAGTTATTTTGGACTTTCTTGCTGAGCCTAGACTCAGCTTCAGAATCCTACTTGATGCAGGAAACCAGGAATAACACTATTAATCAGTTACCACTGACCAAAGTAATTAACCAACATTTAACTAATAGAGAAAGAACCTGATTTAGGATGGGGAGAAGCAAGTAATGAATTTATTTCTTTCAATATCTAGCTATGAATTTAGGCAAATTACCTAACCTCACTTGGCTTATATTTATTGTCTTTAAATGGAAAGACCCTAGTAGGATTATGTCAAATGAACATTTGACTTGTACAAATTCCACTATGTATATTGAGCAAATAATAATAACAATAATAATAACAATTTTTCTGAAAGATCTCAAATGAATATAACATACTTCATCTGGTACTCATCTGAAACAACAGTGATTTTTTTTCAATGTAGTAAGAAAAACTAGTTGGATTAGCTTCATGAGGAAGTGAAGTAAATAAAATCATTTATGCTACATTTCATGAACTTGTAAAGAGAATTTTGAAGAACCATTTTGACTCTACACAATTCTTGCCAGAAGTGCTGATTTTAGATGTAATCCCACTTTAGGAATGATTCTACTCCAGTAAATGCCAGACAGAGCTAATGAGTGGTGTTATGCCCAGATTTCAGGATCCCCAAGAAACCACACCAGGGAGCCAGCCATGTCCGATGCAAAAGCAGAGTCTTTTATTCAAACCTGGGTTTGGCTCCCCTACCCTCCTTACTGACACAGCAGCAAGTGGCAGAGAGAGCCAGCCCTGTGGGGAGAGGGGTTTTATAGTAAGGGGAGGAGAGAGAACTGTGGGCCCTGCCAATTGGCCAGGCGCAAGTTGGTGTCTCCTTACACAGGATGTGGTCGTATCTATGGCTCGCACTTCCCTTGATTATACTTCCGGGAAGAAGCTTCTTGCTAAGCACATGGCTGCTGCCCCAAAATGGAGGATTCGGGGCAAGATGGAGGGCGAAGCCCTCGCCCTTTCAAGTGGTTGTGAGATTAAATGAGTAAGAGGGGTAAAAAAAAAAACCTTTCGAAGTATAATGGTAGTGGTGGTGGTAATAGGAAACCCTGGGATCCCTGTATGCAAGACAACATTAACATTTTGCCAATGAGAAATCATAATGTATCCTCATGACCTAAAAACTGCTGTTATGCTTGGTTTTCTTTTGTCTTAAGTAGTGATCTGTCTCCCTAGGAATTCTCACATTTTCACACATCCATGACATTGTAGAGAATACCTGTGGCAGAGTCTCACCTGAATCCAATCAGTTCAGATCATGCAGATGTGATTTAAAGGTGACACTGAGGAAAGGTGGAAAAGGGTTGGGGTTGTGGGTGGGCTTCCAAAGACTGGGCTGTGATGTACGAAGATAACCTAAAGGTCCTCGAGATATTGTGCAAGAGAGAAGACTGAAGCAGGTTAACACCTCAGCACCTGAGGCAAGAACAATAGAAGAAGACAGCTTAATGATTCCAGGTCTGAGAGGTGACAATGAGTGGGACTATGTAAAATTTAACCAAGAGAAGAGATTAGGAGAAATGGAGATCGTTATTTGATGAGTAAGGATGAAACATCATCCAGACCACCATATCTCCAAGATGTTGGAAAAGGTCGTAGGTCTGATTGCCAAGGAGTAGTGAGATCTAGAAAGGAAATCAAATATTGACCTCTCAATGGAATCTGCCAAAAAGCAGTGGCACAGAGAGAATCCGAAGGCCCCGGACAGTTTCTGGGATAAAATGAGGCCATGCATTGACCTGATGAGAGGCCTCATCTCACTAACTTTGGAG
This sequence comes from Myotis yumanensis, assembly GCF_028538775.1. NCBI lineage: Eukaryota > Metazoa > Chordata > Mammalia > Chiroptera > Vespertilionidae > Myotis > Myotis yumanensis. Next base: position 23,406,992 of record NW_027223759.1, on the reverse strand, counting down.
GAGTTACCAGAAAGCCATGGATTAGGAAGAAGTCAGGGATTCACAAATGCTGCCAGTCAAAATAGACAATCACCGAATGTGCCAAAAGATTGGGAGATGGAAATCAGAACTTGGTAATCATTGGCCACTAATTTCTATGTTGCTGAATATAAAACAAAGGTCATAATAATCAAATTGTTGGTTAGGTGGCTTTGGATTCATCATGCAAGACACAAATCCAGTCTGGGGCCTAAAGAACACATTCCTCAATAATTAAGGGGTGGGGGGAGGTAGTGAAAGCATTCCCACTGTGTTAGTGATAAGGAGTAGGTATTTTGTCCTGGAGAAAATTGATTTTTAGTAACTTTTAAGCTTTATTTATGTGCTAACTGACTGCCACCCAAATACCTGCCCAAAAGCCAGAAAGCAATATTAGGAAGGAAAGAAATCAAGGAATAGTAGGTAAAGAAACATTTAGCATTTAATCAGAGAAGCATGAGATTTGAATAAGAGAAAGCTATCTCCATCTCCTGAAACTCTTGTCTTTTTTTTTTTTTTTTTAATTCACATTCCTTAGTAGAAAGGTGTCTGTGTGTGTGTGTGTGTGTGTGTGTGTGTGTGTGTGTGTGTAGGGGGGCATTTGTTGTTGTTGTTTTTTTTGTTGTTTTTTTTGTTGTTTTTTATGCTATTGATTTAAAAAATGATGTCCTGAGTACTTTTTTTTAAATGGCAGAGCTCAAAAATATTGAAAGGTATAACTTTATCTCATTTCCTAGTAATTCTTTTTTTCATTTTCAAGTCCTCTTTCAGTTATGCTTTTTCATTATCATATTAGAGAATATCAAGTGGATTTAAATTACCTCAAAGGAGAGTTTATAACATTTGACTGTTTTACACACACACACATATACACTCCCTTGTTCTCTCTCTCTCTCTCTCTCTCTCTCTCTCTCTCTCTCTCTCTCCTTTTATGATTATCACTGAAAAGAAATTAAAGAGATTTGGCAGAAACCCCAACTATATCTCAGTGGAGATCTATCAAATTTTTGCCCAAAAGAATATGCATGAAATCATATTTTAGAAATGTAAATTATATTAGGCTATTTTTAATGTGCACATATATTTTTTATCTTTCTGAAATCTAGTCTCTCTTTCAATGATTCTTCTAACACGACATTTGAAAATGCTATTCACAGATTTCACAGAATATATTTTTTGATTTGCATGAATAGTTCTGTTGCAAAAGAGATACAGCCTATGAGGAGCATGAAAAAAAAATCCTCTTTGAAGACCAGTTTTAATGTATCATTTAATAATTCATTTGAAAATGTATGCGTAGAGGGAGCCAATGTTCCCCTGCCTCACTCTGCCGATTATCTGAGATTCCTATATATAATAGTCCTGCTTTTAGTTATTCTGTAGACTGAGTTACATCAATTTCAATTAAGTTGAAATGTCCAGAGCTGTAAATGAACACACAACGAACAGGCACACAACCTCACAGACCCTGCACAGGAAATCTGCTCCTCCATGTGCCTGGAGTTCATTGTGTTCAACATTCAAAGCTGTGATGACTCATTTCTATTGCTTTGGTGTTTCCAGATATGAGGACCATATTCACCAATGTGGTGCAAGCCAAGAATTCATAACAATGATAGAAAGACTTGGCCATAATTATCTTTTATCTAAAAATAATAGTAGCCAAAGTACCTGCTAAAATAGACAAAGGGGGCATTTATTTACCCAACATTTACAACAATGGTTTTTAAACAAAAAAAAAGGAGACTATTAAAAATGCACATATGGGTGCACTATTCTGGTTTAGGGTGGCCTTTTGGGGTTTTAGTAACCTGCATTTTAACAAGTGCTCCCAGTGACTATTCTTGGAAGTCAACTTGAGAACCTCTGGCTCTTTGAATGCTTCATGGGAGACAATTATGTTATTTTTCAGGTTTTGAGTTCTAGAATATGTGTTTGCTTCCAAGACATCACTATGTAACTCTACCCACAAGGATAGAACTCCATGGAAACTTACCCAAAAATAAATGAACATGAAGGAATAGTGCATAAAATATTTTTCTAAAGACTATGACCAGTTTTCTTTGCGTCTGCCTTCTGATATCTTTTAAATTTTGTTCTTTTTTTGAAATCTCGAAATGAACATTTTAAAAATAAAATATTTCAAGGCATTTTTACTTCATGGAGTTCTGCACGATAATTTTCTTCAATGCATTCAGTGTTTTAACTGTCAGAGAACATGACAATAACTTCAATTCTACATAAAACTTTTCACTTTTCCCCCATTATTCATTAGCGGATGATTTATCTGCAAAACTCATGAGAAAAAAGGAAATATTATGCTAGTTTTTATCTGTTCTACTGTACATAGAGTTATGTGACAAGGCAAGTCCATCTATATAATAAAATGAGTAGGTGAGATACCTGGAAAACACTCAGTTACAAAGATAGAAGTGTCTAGAAGTTACCATGGAGATATTCTAGATACATTACAACATAACGGGCAAGAAGAGATATAGGCCAGCATATAAATAGCGGCACTTACTAACTAATAAAATCCCTTCATATTTTGTCAGTGCATCTAAGAGCATGTACTATTTGGTGCAATTTAGAATTTATAAACAATTTCCAAGTCATTGTTATTTCATATTTGTATATCAAAATGCAATGTAGTGGTAATAATTTGAGGCAAATCTTTTAACTTTGTCCTTAGCCATTACTTTCTCATCACTGGTTGTAAAATGGATGATCAGAATTTGTGATGATGGTAATTTTTTTGATAGATTATCATTTTATCAGGGAAACAATAAAGCAAAAGCTTGCTCTGTATGTCTGAAGATTTTCTTCTTTTCTTCCTTGTAACTTATTTGTAACTTTCCTATTAAGCTGTGGCATTTTATGCCTCAGAGAAAAATGAGAGTACTGTATTTGGATGGCTTTATTTTCTATCATTTCATATAAATTGAACTCATTTTCACAATCTCTGAAGAATAGTCTTTTAATATGTGTGTGATACTTTTACTTGTATGACAATTCAAGAGAGATGCCTTTGGACGTACAGAATGAATCTAAAATAAAGTCTTATTTTTCATTCTTATCTGCATTTTCACATGATTGTGTAGCTGAAAGGATACCCAGTCAACTAAATTTTACCCACTACGATCTAACCATAGCAGTCCCAATTATCTATGGTTTCATTCTTTATGGTTTTGCTTTCTGCTGCTGCAGTTGCCCATGGTCACCTATGATCTGAAAATATTACATGAAAAATCCCAAAAATAAACACTTATAAGTTTTAAATTGCACACCATTCTGAGTACATCTTGAAATGATGCACTATCCTACCTGGGACACAAATCATCCCTTTGCCCAGCATCTCCATACTATATACTCTACCTATCCATTAGTCACTTAGTAGGCATATTGTCAGAAGGTCAACAGTAGCCTAACACTATAGCCTCAATGCCTATCATTCATCTCACTTCATCTCATCATGTACCCATTGTATCATCTCAGATCATCACAAGAGGGTGAGAACAGTACACTGAGATATTTTGAGAATGAGGCCACATTTACATAAATCATGATATTGCTATAATTATTCTATTTTATTATTAGTGGTTGTTCATCTCTTACTGTGCCTAGTTTATAAATTAAACTTTATCACAGGTATGTATGTACAGGGAAAAAAAGTCAGGTGTATAAGGTTCAGTACTATCCATGGTGTCAGGCATCCATTGAAGGTCTTGGAACATGCCTCTCATAGATAAAGAAAGCTACTGTAATTAGGGTTTAACCTTTCTATAATATAACATATGTGGCTCATAGTAACATGCGTCTTGATCTTGAAGACTCCTGCACTGTAATCTGTGGAATTCCAGCTCCACTGTGAGACCCATTCTAACCCATGCAAAGTCCTAGTCAAAAAGAGATATTCCTAGAGCTGCCAATGGAAACCACTGCTGCAGCCCATCTTCACTCATTACCTTAGATGAATTTCCTGTTAAAATGGGAACTTGTCACTGATTCATGATGTCACTTTTCTCTTACAACCGGTAACATAATCATTTGTTTATCTACTAATGGCGAGGCCATATTCTTGCTCCATAGTTGATTCAAGCTGCTTGTTCCAATGAACCTATCAAATGTGCAGAGGCATGGAGATGGAGATGGGGAAATAGCTGAATAGAATACAAAACAGTCTCTCACCAGAATGCGAGTTTTTCATTTAGTTCTCCTACCAGTGCTAAAACTCTTAGTTCTCTTCTTGCCCCTTTAGTTGGGGATTTCTTTTCTTTTACCACAACCTTCATTGAACCCACCCATGTAGCCAGATATTACCATAGTCAGTAGCAGAGTTTCCTTGCTGATAGAGGTAGTTTGAGATGCTATAAAATTAATGGTGGCATACTAAAAGGTTTGTAAAATAAGCTAAAAGCCAAAGGGATTAATGTTTGTGGCCAATGCCATAGAAATTACAAGAGTGGCAATGTACTGTTTTGCACTAGGGCTATTGTTTGGATATCAGTGGTATAAGTATAGTCATTTCCAGAGAAGTTCACCATGTTTGGGTGCGGTAATACTATACTAAACAAAAATCAACAAAAACAAGTGGGAAGAAAAACACAACTACATTAATGTGAATTAATAAAACACAATCACAAGGGTAAGGTCCATGAGGGAGAGATTTAGTCTGAGTGGCCACTATTAAGTGCCTAGTGCCCTGAATGGGGTCAAAGTCATTGGAAGTGCTCGTTACCATTTGTTGGATGAATAAGTAAATGGATGAAAACCTATCCGAAGTTGAGGTCCATCAAAATAATTTTATCAAGGGTAGAAAGATATTCCTTTTTCCTCTTAGGGCAGTAACTTCCCATGTATTCACACTGGTAGGACCACAACAAGGACATAAGACCAACATTCAGAAAGCTGGAAAGGCAGTGAAGGGGCAATAGAAAGATATTAAATGTAGCAGATAGAGAGCTATATGGGGGCAAAGAGGGAAATAGTAATGGCTCTCTAAAAATATGTTTGAACTGTCCAAAAGATTCTGCCATCACAAGGGAGGGTCTTGGGGTTTAGGAGTCCATAATTATAGTTGTGGGGCCTACAGCCAATAGCTATTCTTAGTGAGAAGTATAAACACTGTGTCTTGCTCCTTTTAGGCTTGCATGTTCTGGGAAACAAGTGCATACATATTTAATTCAGTTAAAATTTACCTTCAGTTGGTAGCTGTTAAGATATTAGCTTCAGAACAGAGAAGTATTAAAATATTTACTAAATATATCAATTCAGTGAACTGTCTATAGGCATTAAAACTGTATTGTGTATTTCATTATGGAAATAAACATGTGATATGTTAGGTGAGGAAAGCAAAACCACAAAACTGGATTGCACACTGTGTTTACAACTATGTTAAAATGTACAGTTACAGAACTTAGAGAGAGAAAAAGCAGGTGATCATTATTAAAGATGTAAATAGTTGGTATTTTAAAGTTTACAAAATATTTCCCCATACATTTCTATGGAGTAAACTTCACTTTAAAGAAAATGTTGTCCCATCTAGTCAATCCACCACACATCACATGATGTCCCAGATGGGGATATACCATGTGCCACTCCCATCCACAATAACACAAAAGGACCATAGTATAGATCTATAATGGCTCTATCACAGAAAATAAATGATTTACCAGCAGGTGTATAAACTGAAGAAAATAGCATTAAGAAACTTCAAAATGACATTCCCTAGACCAGTGGTTGGCAAACTGTGGCTCGCGAGCCATATGCGGCTCTTTGGTCCCTTGAGTATGGCTCTTCCTAAGCCTTAGGAGTACCCTAATTAAGTTAATAACAATGTACCTACCTATATAGTTTAAGTTTAAAAAATTTGGCTCTCAAAAGAAATTTCAATCATTGTACTGTTGATATTTGGCTCTGTTGACTAATGAGTTTGCCGACCACTGCCCTAGACAAACATTATCATATATAATAAAGAGGAAATTTGCAAATTAACCCTCACGCCCTCACAAGATAGCTGCCTACAACCAGGCCAGCAGGGGGGTTAGTGAGGGACAACCAAATGACTGAATAGCAGGCTGCGTGGGGCAACCAGGCTGGCAGGGGTGCTGTGAGGGGTGACCACACTGGCAGGGGTGGCAGTTGGGGGCAACTAGGCCAGCGGGGGGGGCAGTTAGGGGCAACCAGGCTGGCAGAGGGGGGCAGTTGGGGGCAACCAGGCCAGCAGGGGGGCAGTAAGAGGTGCCCAGGCTGGCAGGGGGGAGTTGGGGGTGATTAGGCTGGCGGGGGGGGGGGGGCAGTGAGGGTTGACTAGGCTGGCAGGGGGGCAGATGGGGGTGACCAGGCAAGCAGGTAGGTGAGCGATTAGGAGCCAGCGGTCCAGGATTGTGAGAGGGATGTCCGACTGCCGGTTTAGGACCAATTGGGCCTTAACCGGCAGTCAGACAACCCCTGAGGGGTCCCGGATTGGAGAGGGTGCAGGCTGGGCTGAGGGGACCCGCCCCCAACCTGTGCACGAATTTTGTGCACCAGGCCTCTAGTTATTTTATATTTAGGTTATATTAAGTCAGCTGTCAAGTAGATACTGCAGTTCCCTTTAGCAATATTATTTTTAGGTAGACTATTACACAATAATAATTTTCTATATTTCATTCATTCAGACTCAGTGAATCTTCTCCTTCTCCTTCTCCTTCTCCTTCTCCTTCTCCTTCTCCTTCTCCTTCTCCTTCTCCTTCTCCTTCTTCTTCTTTTTCTTATTATCCTTCCTCTAACTCTTGGTTTCACAGCCTTGCAATATCCCCTCCTTTTTGTCTTCCTCTCATGGGATTCAGTGAAGGGAGAAGAATGTTACAGATAAATGAGTTAGGAAATTGTGTCAATAGATGGTTCACCATGAAGACTCCTCCAAGTTCCATCTATAAAATTCAAATCTTAACATGCTGGAGATATCTGTACTTTTGACAGCTAATTCCTGCTTAAGACTTAGTACACAAGACAGCAGTAATTTACACACAGTTGTCACTGGCAGATTCAACTTCACATGTCTGACCACCCATTTTGGACAGGATGATCAGGGCTTGGCACAGAAAGCCAAGAAAGGAGAGGTCCTTCTGCTTTTCCTTGTTCTTATGCTCAAAGAAATGCATCAGGGTCATGGTGGTGGGAGAGGTGTCAAAGAGCGAGATGTCAAAGAAAGAGAAGAGGTAAATAGGAAGGACAGTTAATCCTTGCTCAGGGCAATTAGCATAACTTCTCAAATATCTGTCTTTCTGTTAGCCATGGATGGGGAGATATAAATAAAGTCACAGCTTTCCTAGCCAACAAGCTAAGGCATCAGAAACTTCTCCCTGCAAAAGGAACCTCACCCAACTTGTTTTAAAACCCTTTCTGTTATTGCAGGGGTTGATCCAAAAGTTCCATGGATTCATTCAAAAGTTAAACCCTAACTTTTTACTTTTATCATGGCTTTTAGGGAGACTTTCCCAAGAATAGCCTTACACATTTAATTATTTCACCCCTCATAAAATTCCCCAAATTTTTGTTCAGTATTTTTCCAAGTTGGTGCATTAAATGACTCTGCATACTGATGTCTTAACCACCTGCCAGGAGATTGTATCCAGCACTACCACCTCTTCTCAAGTGTCAGTATCAGAATTCCCCAGTCCTCACTACAGACTGTTCAAATCATGTGATTAATTACAAGCTTCCAGGCTGGCTTTCTTTACTGGAGTTGAGAATTGCCTGCAGGGTTCAAGCTGTTCATAAGCCATTACCAGGGGATGATGGCACCATCAAGCATGACTGCAGTGCAGAAGCTTTTTAGTTTGATGTAGTCTCATTTGTTTATTTTAGCTTTTCTTTTCTTTGCTCTTGGAAGCTGAATCCACAGAAACATCACTAAGACTGATGCCAGGGAGCTTGCTGCCTAAGTTTTCTTCTAGGGATTTTATGGTTTCAGGTATGAAATTCAAGTCTCTAATCCATTTTGAGTTCATTTTTTGTGTACAGATCATAGACTAGTTCTATCCTTAATTTTTTGAGGAATTTCTATACTGTTTTCCATAGTGGGTGCACCAACTTTCATTCCCACTGACATATATATATACCATTTTAACAAGTGTGAAGTGATATCTCGTTGTATCTCATTGTGGTTTTTATTTGTATTTCCATAATAATTTGTGATGTGGAATATTTTTGCACGTGCCTTCTTTGGAAAAATGTCTATCCAGATTTGGGACCTTTTTTTTTTAAATCAGGATGTTTGCTTGTATTGTTGAGTTGTATAAGTTATTTATATATTTTGGATATTATCCTCATATCAGATAAATGATTTGAAAATATCTTCTCCTGTTCAGTAGATTCCCTTTTCATTCTGATGATGGTTTCCTTTGTCATACACAAAAGCAAGTACTGTATGATTTAATTAATATATGGAATATAAAAAATAAACAAAATAAAACAAAATAAGAGAAACAGAGAGTAGATTGATAGTTACCAGAGGGGAACAGGTTGGGGATGTATGAGGTGAAGGGAGTCAATTGCATGGTGATGGATAGTAACTAGACTTTTGGAGGGGATCACTTTGTAGTGTATGCCAATATTTAATTATAAGGTACACTTGAAACATTATATACTAGTATATTGCCTTAGGGCCGATTCTGGGAACTATTTGTTTTTTATAAATAAAAAGTAATTGGAACACATTCACACTCATTTGTTTACATGTGGCCTATGGCTACTTTTTGTGCTATTATAGACAAATTGAATATTTATTATAGAGATTGCATGGCCTATAAAAATTAATATATTTACTTTATGGCATTTTACAGGGAAAATAAAGCCACCTCCTGATATATATGGAAGCTAAAACTACCCACTTTAATTCTTCTTACTCCACAGGCCTTGCTGTTAGGCCACTTAAACACTTCCTGCTGGCTTGGCCTCACCTGGTCTTTAAGCAAAAGAATTTCATTAAAAAGCTTAGGTGATTCAGCATCAGGTTAATTCATGACCTCAAATAGGTCCTCAAACATGACCTCAACTATGATCTTATTGGCAAGCCTTATTCTCTCAACTTTAATAATTGACATTTGTCCATTATCTGTAACCATGTTGCCATTTTGTATTCCAATTCATACAAGTCTGGAGTATTAACATCTTCTTCTTCCACTGCCCCTCTGTCCAAATCTTCCAGATACCAGCCACCTATCTGAGACCCAACAGGTCATCCATCATAATTCTAGTAGTTACCAAGTCCTGCTGTACCTCAAAAGCCATTGCTTCAAACAACAACCATTGTTGGAAAGTACGAATCCCTGGGTCAGCTGCTCTGGACTGGACCTCCTCGTGGGTCTGCAGGTCAGCCAGAGACTCTGCTTCAGGATGGCATTGACTAGAATAGTTTAACTGGCAGCTCTGATCCACATTTCTATTCTCCTCCTTATATCAGTGGACTAGTCTGGGCATGTCCTTGTCCTTATAATGGCCCAAGTGCAAGAGAGCAAGTTCAACCACACAAGGACTTTCCAAGCCTCTCCTTAGTTATGTCTGCTATCAATGTATTGGACAAAGAAAACTCACAGTGGAAGATCTACAAAGTTATTTGGCAAAGGGCATGAATAAAGACCATTAATGCAATCTACCACTTCTGCTCTCAGAAGGAGTTATATGACCCATCTTCCCAATATGTCTATCAACTCAACCCAGACCTGAACAAAAACACCAGCCTATTACACCATACTGCAATCCAAGAAAGTAATTGTGAGGTGCCATTCTAACTCCTTTGATCCCTAATTCCAACCCATGCATGAAAGGTTGAAAGAAAGAGAATTATATCTTAACCCAAATTCCTTTTTAAATAAATCTTTATTGTAGAAAGTATTACATATGTTCCCCTTTCCCCTTCATTGACCTCTGCTAGCCTACCCCTGCTCCTCCTCAGGCCTTTACCACACTATTGTCTGTGTCCATGGATTACACATCGCATATATGCATATAAATTCTTTAATTAACCTCTTCCCACCCACCTCTGCCTTCCCTCTGAGATTTATCAGACAGTGACATTCTTGAAATACACAAGATTTTTGGAAAATGTTCTTCTATGTGAAGCCCACACGCCCATCAGAGGCACATACTTCTCTCATAGTACATATAATTGGAATGATGACAGTAAGCTGTGTTGGCAGTATAGACGAACTATGCAGTTAGAACCCACTTTAATATTTAACTTTCTATTTTGAAATTCACATGAAGTTGCAAGAAGTTTTTCTAGACATAATGTATACCACTTCACCTAGTTTTCTCCAGTGGTAACATTTTTAAAATCAATAGTATAGCATCACAACAAGGATATTGATGTTGATGCAATCCATCCACTTTATTCGTATCTCACTAGTTTTACATACACGGGTGTGTGTGTTGTGTTTAGTTTTTATCACATGCGTAGATTTGTGTCACCATCACCAGAGTCAAGATGTCAAGATACAGAGCAGTTATTTTTAACTGCTAGTCTAAGATCAGTGAATTCTGTAAAGGAACTCAGTCAACATCAGTGTAGAATTTTTTTTAACAGTCTCAAACATTTGGTTCATGTCATATAGACACTGCCTCTGTCACACACAGGATATTTGTCTCTTTTTTAAACAGGTAATTGCCTGTTAAATGAGTCACATAACTACCCTCCTCTCAAGTGACCATGGAGTGCTTATACAATGTGTATCTCCTTACAAATCTAATAAGAGCTGTGTAAAATGAATTAAAAAGTGTTTCACTAAAATGCTATCTCAAGGAAAAACTCTGTTCTGCCCATTAGATTTGAAGCCGTGAAGGCATCTGCAACACATTGACGAGTGAGCCCCTTTTAGATATTTCCTGAAATTAGATTGCTTCGGTTTTGCCTCTGCTGATCTCATCAGAAATGATTCTTTGGCTGTACTTGTTGTCTTGGCTCTGAAATGCCAATTAATGAATTACTATAACAAATGACTTAGGTTTCCAATAGTTATAGGCATTTCATAAATGGAAGATTTGACAATGGACTTGATGAGCATGGAATTTCATGAAACTCATTATCAGAGACTCTACTTCTTTCTTCAGACTCCATTTCTGACTTTGGTGAATAAAGATACCAGAAAAATGTGGTCTTGACAGGAAGCCATTATGGATTTGCTGCTGTGTGCCCATCTAGCATGCTATATTATGGCTTTGGGAAATGTACAATACCCACAACTCCACATTATACAGCCTACTGTCCAGAGAATAATCATAGAACAGTAACATCAGGTGGGCTTTCATGTAGTCAAGGTTTTGGGTTTTTTTGTTGTTGTTACTTTTGGTTTTTTTAACATTAGGACTTTTTGTTCAAATGAAACATTTTAAAATGCATTTTAAAGGACATAGTCTAAATAGTCAAATAGTCCTACAATGCTTAGTATAAAATTAGCAAGCTGATTTAGAAGCATTCTTGAATCTGCTAAATCCTGTATCTAATTTCTTTTTGCTCTTGTATTGTTCTTCATCTCTTGATCTGCATGTTTTTCTTTTAAAAACAATCTCTTTCTTGTCATATTGGAGTTCTGGGGAGAAGCAAACAAATAATTATGTTTACTCTGTCATGATGTATGAAAAAGGCAATGTAATCTTATTCTGAATCCCTAAAACCTGAAGACTTCCTCTGTATTAGATACCCATCTCATCCCTTCAGACTCTAAGCCACCCCCCCCCCAAAAAAATCATAAAGGCTCCTTGAAACATCATTTGAAAAACTACATAATCCAACACTATAGTTCAATTTCAGCATTTTATAAAGAAAATAAGGCTCATATAAGTAAAGTGAATTTCCTACTATATTGCCTTTATTTAACTTGGGAAGCAATTAATTGATTGGAGACCTTATGATAGTGCTCTAATTAATCTATTGATTCATCACTTATTCTTTCATTCAACAAAGTTGGACACCTGTTCTGTGCTTGATACTGAAGAAAAAATAATACATACAACAATCATGACCTTTTTCTTTTTGGGCTCCACATTTGAGGATGCAGAGTTCACTATCTAGCAGTTTTCATTCCAGATTTAGTAAGCAAATATGCTTTATTTGGCCTCTTCATTCTTTTATAAAAATACCAGAGGCCCAGTGCATGGATTCGTGCACATTGAAAGGAAACTAATTAGAAGATGGCTGGCGGTGCAGGACTGGGCTAGACAGGCCAGGCACACCCGGGAGCCAACCTCCAATGGTCCCTCCCTGGCCAGCCACACCTGGGGCAATGTCAGGGCTTGAAGGGCTTCTGCAGAGTGTGCGGGATCCCTCCAGCAGGTGGGGTCCCTCAGCCTGGCCTACAGGGATCTGGCCGAAACTGACAGTCTGACATCCCCCAAAGGGTCCCAGAGTGCAAGAGAGCACTATGCAGTTGCTGTTGCTTGGCAGCTCCTGCATTGAGCATCTTCCCCCTGGTGGTCAGTGTGCATCATACCTACCAGCCTGTCAGCCAGTTGGCTGGTCTCTTAGCCTTTTATATATATATATATTTCTAATATTCAAAAGTTGAGAAAATTATATTAAAGGAAACCTGGCAGTCTGCCTTCTCTTGAAGTACTATGGGTCTGTAAAGGCTGAGCCTTTAGTACCACCCAGCATCAGTAATATAGAGTAAATTGTAGCCATCTCTGTAGCCTGAGCATGTCCTCTGTGTAGTCCAGCTCCCACGGGTCTGTTTCCCTCTTTGATATCACCTTCCCTAACCCTGTGGAAATTGGGGTTTGCACTTCTTTCCTAGTGGTTTTAAATTATGCTCTGTGGAATCTCAGGAGTCCTGATGAGGGTCATGGCAGGTCAGGTCAAAGGAGTCAAGTCAGGCCTGATGGGTTCTAACAAGAAGGCAAAACTCATCTCAGTTTGACCTATTAGTATCCATGTAAGGTTTCACTTTCAATAACTGCTAAAGGATAGTAAAACAGTGTTTCAGTAGATAGTTTAGGTAGTAGCTAGTATAAAAATAGGAAAATAATCAAACTCCAGTGTTTGATGCAGGCTTCATGGGTTCCAACCAATTCAATAGGACTTGAACTAACCAATGGATAGGTTTGAAAGAAGATAAAAATTTAGGATGGAGATATATAACAAACATAAAGGCACCAGCATATCTCAAATGATAGTGTTTAATAAATACATCATGCTACTTTGAGTATCCTAAAATATGTTAATAATATGTAAAGTTTCAAAACATAAGAATATTAAGAGAAACCTACTAATTTTGTTTACAATGTCAGCTAGATATGTGGACTCTCAAACACTTCTTTAAATAACTGCTCTGTTTTACATGTAAATACAATAAAAGAGGAGCTCATTTTCTGAGGAGCTTGGTGAAAGGCTGTGTGTATATGGAAAAGGATGTATGACTTTATTTATTGAAACACACAAGCTCAATAAAGACCTAGTGAATAGTTGGTTGATTTTAATTAAGATGAATTTGTGAGTTAACACTAGTACATAACCACTCTTGGTTTATCAGATATCTTAAAGATAAAGAAGCATTTGGTTGACTATTGCTTTAAAATACAAATATTATTTTCTGCTTTTATAGTTTTAGCATTTAAATTGCAAGGTCTCATATAGAGCCAATTGTTCATCCTATTATAGGTTTGATTTTTAAATGTGTAAATCTTTCTGAATAGCAGTGTGTCCTTTTAATGCATCTTTTCACTATTTCTAGGGCATAACATAGAAATATAAAATATTTTAAATCATTCTCACATCAAAGAGTCCATAATCATAAGATGCCTCTTTCTATCTATCTACCCAGGTTACCATAGAGAAATACATTGAGGGTCTATTTCATGGATTTACATATGTTTTTACACTGATATCTACATTTAATAATTTACCAAAAAGTTCACATGGAGATGCTCATTTGATGATGAGCCTCACACCAAACTTCCAAGCTACAAGTAGTAACTTTATTTTGTAAATACAAAATTGATTTTCAGAAGGAATAAATAATTCCACCAAATTTCATTTGCTGGCTCTGGTTTGGGGCCTTAGCTTTTCTCAAGTGATAAATGGGTGTTCCAAGTGTACAACCCCATGGATTGTTAAAAGGACAAAATGAAATAATATGAAGATAGGTTTAGAACAGAAATAAATACCTGATAGGGACTTAATAAATGCTCATATTAGAAATAGTAAAAGGTAGCGATTTGCAACCTTTTTAATCTCATGGTACACAGAAACTAATTATTAAAATTCTGCAGCACACCAATAAAATATATTGTATTTTTTGCCAATCTGAAAAAAATAGTTTTAATTTTGATTTGTTCATACAGAACAGCGATTGTTGTGTTGGCTGTTGTCATTTTTTTTTATTTGAACTCTAAGGAAAAAGAAGTCAGTGCCCCTGACTAAATAGTCAGGTATTGCATATGGTTTTTTAAAATATATTTTTTATTGATTTCAGAGAGGAAGGGAGAAGGAGGGAGGGTGAGAGAGAGAGAGAGAGAGAGAGAGAGAGAGAGAGAGAAACATCAATGATGATAATTATTGATTGGCTGCTTCCTGCATGGCCCCTACTGATGATTGAGCCTGCAACCTGGGGAATGTGCCCTCACCAGGAATGGAACTATAACCTCCTGGTTTATAGGTCAATACTCAACCACTGAGCCACACTGGCTGAGCAGGTATTGCATGTTTTAAAAATCTTGCAGCATATCAATGTGCCACAGCATACCAATTGAAAATCAATGGTCAAAGGGATTAAACTTACTTATTCAAATGTTACATCTGATTATCTCTCCTGTTTTTTATCCTTTGATGCTGCAATATGTTATAGAATCTGGAAGTGTGTTCAGATTGAACATGGCTCAAAATTACAGTCACTTATACCCATGGTTTCCTGAGTTTTACTGTGAGTGAAGTGATGGCTACAAATCAGATCCACGGGACCCTTGATGTATGTAATTTATTTTACTTTACAAAAGTTCTCCAAATGCTTCTTCTATCTTCCTTCACATAAAATAATAAAAACATAGACTTCCAAGGCACAACTAGTAACTTTACCAAAAATCCTTTGCATGTTTAAATCGCTTCAGCGCATTTCTACCCAGTGGTCATAAACTTGTGTATGGTCACCTCTGAGAATGGTATGTTCTCTACTACCTGGGACAGTCCTCTCCATCTTAGATAGTTCTGACTATGGAAAAGTGCTTATTTAATTGGGGAAAAAATCTATCACAAAATTTCCACCCACTTGTGCCAGTGGAATAGAGAACATTTGTCTTCTTAATGACATTCTTCAAAATTTGAAGACAGTAGTCAGTCACTCCCTTGAGCAAATTATTTCTAAGTCATTCACTCCTTCCTCAGTAGATGGGAAAAGGAAGAACCTCACCTTCATGGTCATTTTTTCTCTAAATGCCTGCTAGTGTATTCTTATCAGCTTTGATATTAAATGTCCCAAACTGAGAATAGCCCAATAAGTGTTATCTGAACTATTACCTTCCTCATATACTCTGATTCAGCCTGGTAGTGGCTACTATTGATTCCCATTATGCTTACATAAGTCAACTCACATGTCAATTCTCACATTCCTTCTCCATTTACTTTTAACACTGACACTTATGGGTGACATATCTCTATTTTTTGACTAACATGATGAAGAGTTAGAGACACAAGGCATCAGAGACACTAAGTGGTTTAGAGGTTACCAAGTAGCCCACAAACACAATAAGATTCAATGTGCACATATTTGACTTGCATGATGCTTACCAATTGAAGCCTGTTTCCAGGGGCTACATATATCAGCACTAAAGCAGAGCAGAAAGATGAGCAGTAATTCTGAATGGCTGCTATCACCTGGACTCAAGTCTCTCCTATTTAGACAAATCATGTTTGTTTCAGATTCTCACAACTGACTCTTGTCACTGATAGTCATTACCTACCTGCTCCCTGAATGTGTAAGCAGAACTAAAGTCGTTTCAAGGACTTTCATCTGATTTCCCTCTACTTCTTCAACTTTTCTGTAATTATTCTCAACTCAAGTCTGTTTCTAGCTTTACTTCTATACTTAAAATTTTCCTTCCAAAATCTCATCTAGCACCATGGCTGACAGAAACATCGTATACGCACCAATGATCTACCCCCTGGCCACTCTTTCAAACTCCAGAATAGTCCCCCTGGTGGCTCCTCTTTCCTTGGCCAATTTTTTTTGTCTGTCTATCTTCTCATATGTCTGTCCCCCATCACCCATGTCTTAACCTGCTCACACTGAACAATCTTCCAGATCTCTATCTGCTTGTCTCTGCTCGACCGCTTTCTCATCTGCCTGCCATCTGTGCATGGACTTCTGCTCTGTATCTCTTCTTGGCCACCTAGAACCACCCTCCCAGTTTCACATCTGTCCTCGTCATTTCTGTATTTCTGTGGCTCTGCTCTGCATTTCTTCCTTTCTGGGACAGAAGTTGCAATTTCCTTCTTCTATCTTCCTTCACATCACTCTCCCCCTCATTCAACACCAGCTTATATATATTTTTCTCAAAATCAAACCTATTAAATAAAGTTCTATGAAGGTGAGACCCAATTATAGATATTTTTAATAGCTCCCCAGGTAATTCTAATGTGCAATTAGGGTTGACTTTCATCTTCCCACATGTTTCTTGTTCCTAGGCATGCCATTCAGTTGCCCCCTCTATCTGGGAAGCTTTTCCCTGTGGTTCACATACTTGGTTCTTTTTCATCCTTCAGGTAACAGTGAAATTGTCACCTTCTCACAGAGGCCTTTTCTGGCCATCCTTACTCCAAAATATTTCTAATCCTAATAATGTTTAATTAAATCTGCTTTTTAAAATCATTCATTTACTTATTGGCTCTACTAGAATATCAGTTCCTAGGAGAACAAAGACTTCTTTTCAAGGATGAATCCCCAGCTCCCTGGAACCAGGCTGGGCTCATGTTAGAGACTCAGTTAATATTTGATGTGTGAAAGAACAAACACAACATGCTGATTATCCCAAAGTCTATGCCTTTGAAGATCTATGTTCCTCTGCTTACTGGTAGAATTTTGTTCTTCAACTTTGATTACCTTTAATTTTATTAGTACTATTCCCACAAAGGGGCAGACAGCCACCTCAATTTTTCACCCACAATGAGCTCTTTCTTTCCTGAATTCACATATGACATTGTAATATTATTTAACTATTCATTTTTTAAAAAACAGGAACCCTGGATATTTGTCTCTAACTTACGTTAAAGTAAACAGAGCGAGTACACAGAGGTCTCTTTCTGTTTGCTCCCTGGTGTGGATTGGAGCACGATACTGGGTACACAAGAGTGGATACTTTCTAAAGTGAATTGACTTGAGGAAGGGAAAAGCTTTCAGTCAATAGTTTTAAAAGCCAAGGGACCACTGAAGAGAAAGAAAGAGAAAGAGAGGAAGCAAATACATGAAAGAACAACTGGTTCAATGCAGAGATTGAAACTTAAAAAATGTATATATACACAAAAAACGGGGGCTAGGGTGTTTGCTGTAAGTCTGTAGACTGGAAATGCTGTTCCCAGATGCTTCTGCTTCCTACTCCAGCACTTTTGAAGACCCAGGTCTGTACAGAAATCCCTCTGTACCCATCAGTCACCCCTCCTCTTTATCTCTGTACAGAACATTGAACCTGGCATTCAAGGTAGCCACAGGCAGCCTTTCAGTACAAGTAAACTGCTATAGAAACTCCCCTTTTATGATGTTGCATTATCTATATGAGAGCAATCAGAGAGATCAGCTGGAAATCCCCCAATGCTGAGAGGGAACTGAGGGGCTCACACACTGCTCCTTAAAATGTCGTGCTGGGAGACCAGCAGAGCTCTTCAGCATGAATTAGCATCCCCATCCTGAGATTGATCTGTTCCTCCTGAGGAGGGAATGCCTGCTGGCTTCTGCTGAATGAGACAGAGAGAGGGCAAAACGCTCATTTGGATTAGGATGCTTTCATCTTGCCTTGGTCCAGGCAGAGTGTCTTCATTTTTTTGGTACTTTGATTTCCTAATGAACCAGAGATGGCATTACTTAGACATATTTATTCTCAGGCATGCGCTTTTATGCTCGAAGATCTAGGCTGGCCCCAAGCCAACTGTTAGAGGTTTAATATCATTTTACCTCTATTGACTCCAAATTCCTCCTAAAATCTAAACTTTAAGAGAATTGTAAGGTAATCCCTCTTAGTTCTAAAGAATTAAGAATCAAGTATCTATATTTGACTTTACTTTCCTTCATCTCATACTAGTTTTCCTCTTCCTCCTTTAATGTTCACTCTTCCATCCATGGGACCACCACTCCCCAGTGCTGCCTACTGTATGCCCTTAGCCTTTCCCCACCCACATCTACCCTCTCACAAACTTCAGAACTTTCCTCTCACAACCTTCCTGAATCAATTTTCCTAAAGCAAGGATTCTTGTTAGAGCTAACTCGATAAACTAATTAGCACTCTGTTGATAACCTAATGTGTTACCTTTGCCAAGTAATGGATTTGCATTTAAAAAAGTGTCTAAAATTCTGTACCTCAATGACAAAGAATAGGAAATTCTACCAATATTGAAGTTCAGAGAAATATGGGGAAGATTTGGGCAGTGAGCGAGGGCAAGCCATGTGGTGGTGGTCTCAGTCACAACACAGGGGCCCATCTTCTCCAAATAGACTTAATTAGCATAATCCGATTTATCACACTTCATGCACAGCACCAATGTGTACTTGTTCATGGGCTCCTGGAGTCACTACTCCAGACAGGTAACCAGTGTCTGAAAACTGGCCATAGAAGAGCCAGGGAAAGGATAGATCTTTTAGGTTCACTGAAAGGTAATTTATACGAAGGAGAGGAGAAAACCACCAGTTTGGCAATTTATAGACCTAGAAGATGTATTTATTCTACCTTCTGGATACATTTTTTTAAAAATCCACTGAAATAACTTATAGGAAGTGACTTGTGGCAAAGTTCAGTTAAGTTGGACATATATTTATTGACAGCTGGTGCAAAATTAATAATGATGAAAATAAATGACTAATCAGTAACACTGAATTAGAACTTACTCTGTATCGTGTACTCTACTAAGCATTTTACATGTGTTATTTCAATTAGTAATTGCATTAACATTGTTATTTGGTAGGCAGTGGTATTCCAGTTAACTGTCTCTCTGGGGGGTGAGAAGCCCTGATTTGTAGCATTTGCTAATCACCATGATAGAAGCATTCCAAACCAGGATGATTCCAAGCTACCAACAGCTTAGAAGATTTCTGAATATATCATGATTGGCCCACAAAATTCATGACTGTAGCAGTTGCTTCTCTTGCTAGTAGAAGGTGGTTCCAGCACATCACTGGTGGTAGGTCCTTTAATTTATCCCTTGTTAGGGTGACTAATCCATTCCAGTTTTCCTGGGAATTTCTTGGTCTTAGTATTGAAAGATCTGCATCTAGGGAACCCCTCAGTCCCAGGAAAACTGGGATTGTTGATCACCCTACCCTCTCTAAAACTCTGTACATATGAGGTAACTGAGACTTAGGGCATTTAGGAATGATATCCAAGATCACAGAGGCAGCAAGCAGCAAAATTGATTTCAGGACCCAGGAGTTCAATTACATGGAGCCTGTGAGCCTCAGTGAGGCAGAGGTCAGACCCTTCACTCTTCAGCAGAAAAGAATAGCCCTGAGTGCAAAAATGATTATAAAAGATAGGACACACACACACACACACACACACACACACTCTTCATAGAAAATATAAAAATAAAGTGACTGTGGCAGAATATTTTATGTACATAAAAGAATGTTGCCTAATTCAAAGACTGAGCTTAATCTCAATTTACTGAAATTCGCCTAAAAGAATGGACCACAATCGTCTAGAATCTGCACTAACATAATTTATATAAGTCCTCTACTTATGAAATGGCCATAGATTAAGCTAGGCTCCATTCACTTCTTAGCACACATACACAGCAGAATGATCAATGCTACATCTTTTAACAACCTAGAAAATTTTATGTGAGAAAATGTGCCTTTTTTTAATGATGCACTGTTGAATGCAAGCTTCATTAACTATAACACAATCCTTCAATTTAGAAAATCATTTCAATGATTACTCCTAATGAGTATCAAGATATTTATATGAAAAGTAGAGCTTTCTCACTGCTAAATTGAAACTCATGAAGTATAGTATATCTTTTAATGAGAATATCCTTCAAGAATAAGTCTCATGAATAATAATTTTAATGTTCTTTTACTTGTTAAACAAAATAAAGTTTGTTTGAAAGCTTCAAATTTTTTCTTCCATTTCTGATATAGGTTTTAATAAATGCCTTCCATAAAAAGCCAAGTTATTTGTTTAGGTTATAGGGAATATCACTTTTAATCTAATAGATACCTTTTAATGGATAATATAAATTATATAGTACATAGAGGTAAGTTACTTGGATTTTGTAAAATGCCATACTTTTGAAAGCATTAGAAGAGTGCAAAATGGCATTAACTCACAACAAGCAATGTTCCAGAAGAGTTGGTTCAATAGATATAAAAAATAATAATTCTCAACACCCATGGGCTATCTTAATTATGTTCAAAGCTTTCAAGAGACTCTTCCCAAATACATTTTCGTTTTAAAAGAATAATCTAATAGACAACGTAATCCATTAACTTTGAAAAATAAGGATATACCACATAGGGCTTTTGTATGTGTGCAAGGGCCAGAAAGTGAAGGAAAGGGATGTGTTTAAGTTAGCAGTCACAAAATAGTAACAACAAATACATTTACATTTTATTTCATAAAAGGACTTTATGTCCCTGAGGTCTATTGTATTCTAAAATTGCATGTATCAAATAGTTCAAAAGGGATTTAAAAAAAACACACAAAACTTTTAAGAATGTTGGAGCTAACCCTTGGGAATGGGGAGGGAAATGTCATATGTCCTGAGTGGGTAGCAAAAGAATGTATGTGAGGGACACTTGGGTGAGAAAACCTGGGAATAAAAGTGTCTCTCCAATATAAATCAGCAATTTTGTGTTTTGTATAAAGAGGCATCTGCTATTTTTATTTGCTTGTCTTGCTTAGGGACCCAGAATTTAAATTGGTATCACTGACCAAACACATCCGATTTCAGAAAATATGGAAACATTGGAAAGAACAAGACACCATCACCTGAAAATGAAATAAAACAGTCCTATTTCTGGGATGATTCAGAATCAGTTTTACCTGTATGCTATAAACAACTGGAGGTCCTAGAATCAGAGATTATGACTTGAACTCTGACTTGGGATTTAGGACCACTGTACCTTCAATTTTTATGTACAATTTTTCTGGGAAAATTAAAATCTCATCAATTTCCCAAAGCACTAAACAATTCAACCAAATTTAAGAATATCTGGTATATGATTGCATCATATAATTTAGTATTCATGTATCTTCATTACATACTTGATTACTTAGATGACATACAATGAAGTTTTAATAAACTTTAGTCACATTTTTAGAATATCTTAAACTTGTGATAAAAAGCTCACAAATTAAAGTAGATGCAATGAGTCTAAATGTGAGAAATTTTAAAGTAATTAATTATTTAAATACTAGAGGCTGGGTGCACAAAAATTTGTGCACTCGGGGGGTCCCTCAGCCCGGCCTGTGCCCTCTCGCAGTCTGGGACAACTCAAGGGATGTCCACCTGCTGGTTTAGGCCTGCTCTCCGGGGGATTGGACCTAAGCTGGCAGTCAGACATCCCTCTGGCAGCCCGGGAGCCCTCGGGGGATGTCTACTTGTCAGCAGGGAGCAGGCCTAAGCTGCAGTCAGACATCCTTAGTGCTGCTGAGGAGGCAGGAGAGGCTCCCACCACCACCGCTGTGCTGGCAGCCATCAGCCTGGCTTGTGACTGAGCAGAGCTCCCCCTGTGGGAGCACACTGACCACCAGGGGACAGCTCCTGCATTGAGTGTCTGCCCCCTGCGGTCAGTGTGTGTCATTGTGACCAGTCATTCCCAGTCGTTCTGCTGTTAGGGTCAATTTGCATATTATCCTTTTATTATACAGGATAGAGGCCTGGTACCCAGGTGGGGGCAGGCTGGTTTGCCCTGAAGGGTGTCTCAGATTAGGGTGGGGGTCCCACTGGGGTGCCTGACCAGCCTGGGTGAGGAGCTG
The DNA here is from genome assembly GCF_028538775.1 of Myotis yumanensis. Classification (NCBI taxonomy): domain Eukaryota; kingdom Metazoa; phylum Chordata; class Mammalia; order Chiroptera; family Vespertilionidae; genus Myotis; species Myotis yumanensis. The sequence goes on along the minus strand of NW_027223759.1, from coordinate 23,384,819 downwards.
AGGGCCGTTTTCAGGCTGGTCATACCCCCTTCAGGGTTGCCCCTGGCAACCCAGGCTCCCAGCCCCTCCTTGAGCGTAGGCCACAGCCAGCTGGAAGCAGGTATCTGGGATTTATTTATCTTCTATAATTGATGAGGGCAGGCAGGAAGCTTGGCTTCCTCCATCGAGGGGGGAAACCCAAGCCTCCTGCTTGCTCCAGCTCCGTGGCCCCCACCATCTTAGTTGGGTTAATTTGCATACTTGCTCCTGATTGGCTGATGGGCATGGCTGGTTGGTGTGGCTTGATCATAGCAGAGGGATGGTTAATTTGCATGTTGTTCTTTTATTATATAGGATATTTATTATACATTTCAATGATATTCTCAAACTTTACCAGTAGCATGATCTCAGAAACACATGTACTAAGTTTGATTTTTATTAGTGGTAGAGCTGGGCTTTGCTCAAAGTCAATCATCTATATAATATGATTTTAGGGGAGTTATTAAGATTAGCCTAATACCACAAATGCCCAATCTATTTACTGATATGGAACTTCTACCACTCCAGACCCATTCTTTTATTTCATATTTCTTTGTTTCAGCTGAACTGTAAATATTCCTAGAAAAAAGTCATTGCTTTAACCCCCATCAGTCATTTATCAAAACCATGAATGAGAACAAGAAACCTCCCATGACCTCTTATATTTTGAAAGGAAATAGGAAAGGGACCCTTGACCACAAGGAGGAAAAACAAAGGTTTCCCTGAAAAAAAAATTATAAAAATGAAATCCAGACATGCAAAAGATGGGTCTCATGTGTCATTCATCAGCATGATTTACTAAAAAGTGCATCAAATATAAGTGCTAAGAAATCTTTATATACTATATATTTAAATAATTTAAAGTCTATTATCATGTGTGTTATTTTTCCTGGTAATTGTACTTCCTTCACAAGTACAATAGAAGATAATTTTAGTGCTTATCTCAAATTTTTAATGAATCTAACTTGAGATTTTATTGTATTTTTCTACTTTAATTGCTTCTTAATTTTTAATATTATAAACCAGTGTTCTGATTTTAGATTAATATGGCAGGTTAAACAACTCTGGAAACTGCCCCAAATCCTCTCTTTCCAACTCTTCTACTTTTCATGGCTTCCTTCCAAGAATAGAAATATTTTGAATAAATAACCTCTTAAAGACATTCTTATGGTGATAGTGACACTAGCTAGAGGCCTGAACAGATAGAATTCTTGAGTCCATAAGAGGAAGGGACTGAGATTCCTACAAAAAGTTGGAAAGCATAAGAAGCAATAAATAAGAGAAAGGACACCTGAGACAGAAGGCACAATAGGGAAATGTAAATTCTGATAAATTCAAACCATAGGAGAAATTTAAAAACAGTTTGTATTTGAAAGGTTAAAAGCAATAAAGGGAGAAATGTAAGTGATACATAAAGAAGAGAACTTTATATACAAAGGACAGGAAGATTTTTTAAATTAATTAAATAGGGATTCTGAAATTTAATATATAATCATTCAAATTACAAATTCAGAGAATGAATAAACAGCAGAGGATTAGATCCTTAAGATAATTTTTTGAAAAAAAAGTCAATTAATATGAAAATTTAGATAAATGTACAATTTTATTGAAAACCATAAGCTATACTTTATTATATAAAATATATGTTGATTAGACAAATAACACTAAAAATGAATTTATAGTAAATTGCTAACTTCCACGTTGTACATACATTTTTTTTATACGCACACATTATAAATAAAATCAGTTTCAGATTGTTTCATTGACAAGTGTTACTGAATTTTCAAAGAACACATAATTTCAATCTTATTTGAAGTGAGTCAGAGAAAAGGAAAAAAAGGGGTATCCATCCTTTCCAAAGTATGAGTCTAGTTTTTAATACCCAAATCTAGTACAGACTAACCTAATATATAAAAACCCTGGCTCTGACATGACTGGAGACTCGACCAACCAGAAGTCAGTCCTGCAGTCAGTGCTGTGTTGCCATGGTGACCCAGCGCTGACTGCAGAGGGGAATCAGGCCCAGAGAGAAGCCTGATCCATAGCCTCTGTGGCAGCTATTAATCAGCACTTGCCTCTTTCTCTCCAGCAGCTGCGTGTACATTTCTCTCCAGTCATCCACCAGCACTGCTGATCAGCCCCGCCTTTCTGATTAGGCCCCATTGATAGGCCCAGAGACATTGACTGGCATAGAAACCAATGAATCAGAACCAAATCTGGGAGAAGTGTGAGGAGTCAATGGCTGCCTAAGAGGCGGAGCATTTGGAAGTTGGGGGTGAGATCAGGCCTGCAGGGGAGCGCAGTTGGGGGAGAGATCAGGCAGGCAGAAGCAGTAAGGGGCAATCAGGACGGCAGGGAAGGGCAGTTGGGGGCAAGATCAGGCCAGCAAGGGAGGGCAGTTGGGGGCCATCAGGTTGGCAGGAGAGGGCAGTTGGTGGTGACCAGGCTGGCAGGGGAGGGCAGTTGTGGGCCATAAGGTCAGCAGGGGAGGGCATCTTGGGGTGAGATCAGGCCGGCAGGGGAGGGCAGTTGGGGGCGATCGGGCTGGCAGGGGAGCAGTTAGGTGTTAATGAGGCTGGCAGGGGAGTGGTTAGGCGGCAATCAGGCAGGCAGGCAGGCGAGCAGTTAGGAGCCAGCAGTCCCGGATTGTGAGAGGGATGTCCGACTGCCGGTTTAGACTCAATCCCACAGCGGGTCTAAACTGGCAGTCAGACATCCCTCAAGGGGTCCCTGATTGGAGAGGGTCCAGGCTGGGCAAGGGACAGCCTGCCCCCGCAGTGCACGAATTTCATGCACTGGGCCTCTAGTATAAGAATAAAAGTATAACCTAATTTCATCAAGCACATCAATGCAAAAATCTAAATAAAATATTAAGAAACCAAATTTACCAATCCATAAAAGAATAATGTTCTATGATTAAGTAGGAATATTCAAAAAATGCAAAAATGGCATTACATGCAGTATACTAATATAATTCAGCACATTGGCAGATTAGGAAGTAGAAAGCATATACTACCATCTCAACAGTTGAAGAAAAAGCAATTGTTCCATTCAATACTCATTCTCAACAAAGTTCTTAGCAAGTTATTAATAGACAGACACTTTCTTTCCCTAGTAAATGTTATCTACATCAAACAGCGCTTAATGGTAGAAGTTCAGAAGCAGTTCTTATAAAGTCAGGAATAAGATAAGGATAACTAGTTCCACCTCTCCTAGTCAACATTTTCCTGGCAGTCCTTGCCCAGCTAATGATAAGAAAAAGAAAATGAATATAAGAGTTTTTATAGGCAAAGAGATAATTGTCTATAAAAATGCAAACAAAAACTAAAATGAAAAGAATTAAAAATTAATACGATTGTTCATCAGGGTGCAGAAATTAATGTGAGCATAGAAAAACAAACTTCATAGTAATCATTTGACATTTTCTCAAAATACAGTTAAATAATATCAACAACACTATGACACCATTTATATAAAACAAACACAAAATTATGTAGACATGCACACACACAATGTTGGATTGAAAACACACAAGTATTTTATAGTGGTAGTTTCTGGGAAGGGAAAAAGGTGGAAAGGTTTGGGGAAGAGACTTAACAGTTTTATTATTTTTTCTTTAAGGTTACATTTCCTTGAAAAATATATATCATGGCAATATTTTATTATTTTTAACATTGTTTACTGGGTACATGAGAATTTTGATTCATTTATATATATTTTTGGTACTTTGCCATGTTTACTAAATTTTAAAAAAGAATAAATATCATCTATTTTTTCCACTCTCTTTTATTGGTAAGTATTAAAATGATGCATATGAATGAAGACTCTTTAGTTCAATGGTATATTTCTTTTGGAGATTCCTTATTAATTCAACTTTCAGTTTTTGAAAACATGGTACAAAATCAATGAATGGCAGTTGTCCAGAAACTACATGAAGTAGTGGATAAATTAGTGTTCCAAGAAAATGCCCCTAGTGAAAAGAAATCAATTTGAACCTCCAGTCTGCAACACCTTCCAATGACCTAAATATCATCTTTTATAATAGAAGTTCTAAATGAAATTTATCAATCACCAATATCAGGAAGGAGTGACATGTCTAGGAAATATGCCATCTAAAGTGTTACCAGGTTAAATAATAAAGTAAATTTTGCTGAATCACAGCTCATTATTTTACTTCATCATAAGACATTGGAAATTGTGAAGCAAATGGCAAGCATTTGCTTTGGAGAAAATTCATATCATTTACTCATTTTCTTAATCTGATTCTGTAGGTGGTCAGCTCCAATTGCTAAACTTGGCACTGGGAGTTTAGTTCCTTTTAAGCCAAGTAAAACAGACAGAGGGTAGCTAAATTGACAAAAAAAAAATTCACTGTGGTGCATTCACAAAATTTCACACTTTCCAATAGAAATAATAGTGATATTATTCATTGGAAAAGACTCCTATGGACTGAGGGCAGAGAGAAATAAGGGATTTTTTCACTTGAATGAAGGCAATGGAAATACATTAACATTCAAACCAGGAGCAGAAGACACTCTGGAAAAAATATGTCCATGCAGCTGGTGGGTCTGATAAATTTTCATATTGGCATTTCTGATTGCTTAGTAATTTCATATACTGTTAAGATTAGAAATAGTTTAAAGGTTTGAGATTCTTGGTCCTGACAGATTTGTTAGTAAGAGAGCTCTTTTAATTAAAAAGAGAAGGTATACCACACTCATTTGTGGAATATAAAGAACATTATAAACTGTTGAACAAAAATAGATAGAGGCAAAGAAACATTGAACAGACTGTCAAACTACAGCGGAAAGGTAGGGGAGGGTTGAGGGGATAAGAGATCAACGGAAGGACTTGTATGCATGCATATAAACACAACCAACAGACACAAGACACTGGGGCAGGGTGGGGGCAGGGAGAGAGGGCAAGTGCTGGGGTGGGGTTTAGGGGAATCTGGGGGGAGGTCAATGAGGAAAAAAAAGGAGACATATGTACTACTATTTCTAATACCTTAAACCAGCCGTGGGCAAACTACGGCCCGCGGGCTGGATCCGGCCCGTTTGAAATGAATAAAACTAAAATTAAAAAAAAGACCGTACCCTTTTATGTAATGATGTTTACTTTGAATTTATATTAGTTCAAACAAACACTCCATCCATGCTTTTGTTCCGGCCCTCCGGTCCAGTTTAAGAACCCATTGTGGCCCTCCAGTCAAAAAGTTTGCCCACCCCTGCCTTAAACCATAAAATAAAATTTAAAAAAAAGAGAGAGAATGTATAATAAATAATCATGGTCAAGAAACAAAGGGTACCTATAAACGTTGGGTTGTTAATTTGCCATGTTGGGCTGTGAAAGCATCTGTATGTCTCCACATCCAAATATATTGTGGAAAAGATGTGTTCTCCTTAAATCACTACAGCACAACTTGCTGAGAAACCATGAGCAGTGGACCGTCTCCAGAACTAATCTAGTCTTGAAGGGGCTATCTTAAAGTGTTGCTCCCTTTCAGTCATTAGTCATTTTACAACATTTCAATGGATATTGCCAGAGCTAGGGCCAATGGAATATTTGCTAGAAGTACTAGGGAAATGCACAGTAATTAAGGCAACGGAACAGTTAACCTCAACTAAACCTCCAGGATAAAGTTGGTGCTGATGTGCAGCAATTGCTTCAGCCCTTCAGGAGAGTGTTAGTCAAATGTCATAAGAGGCAAACTTCGTGCAGTTCAGGATTTGTTTCTAAGCCTTCCTGTCACTAATCTGTTACATAACTTTTTCTGTGGACTTTGTTCTAGGCTTTGAAAACCTCCATCTGGGAATAAAACTTATTTTTGGTTTATGTTGTTTCATTTTATTTATTTTTTAAAAATATCTTATTATAGCCTCCAGGCTACATATATTTTTAACTCTCCAAATTACTTTCTGGAGACTTTCAGTAAAAGGAGAGAGAAAGAAATGTATTAGTATTTCCAAACCATTACTGACAAAGGTTCCACAAAGAAGAAAATCATTACTCCTAAGGTGCTATTAAACCCGAATGCCCCAGCAAAAAGTAAGAGACCTCTATACTGTAACATCACATAGAAAAAGACAGAAGTCCCTATGTAGCTGGTATATTCACCAATTCTTTTGGATTCCAAATTCCAGAATCTTCCATCACTCTTATTCACCCATAGGTTATAATTTAGGTTTCCATATTCAAAAAAATCCTGGGGTAGTGGGTATTTGCAATGACTATACAATGTGACTAAGTTGAAAGCTTGCATTATTGGTTTATCTAATTATATCAAGTTAACCCAACAAACTGGAATAAGCATATTAATATGTCATTTTCATAATAAAATCAGATTAGTCTTGCAGTGATTTTGAATGGATTTATGCTGCACAGACTTACCTGTCAACTATCACCAAAGGGGTTTAACGACTTCTACTGAACACCCTTTTTTTTTTTTCTTTTTGCTCACCTCAACCCCCCAAAAACAAGTTTTATTTTAAAATATTTATCTAGAAAGGGAGAGTGGGTGTTTGTTTTGTTTTGTTTTTTTTCTTTTCTCAGATGCTAATGAACAATTCATATTGGCAAGAAAGACCAACACAAACAACCCTTAGGTACAGTCCCTGCTTCCTAATGAACAGCGCCCTTGGGCTCCAGCCTGCAGAGCCAAATAAATGACTCCACAAGCCCGACAACTCATTATTGGGCTGAAATAGACCCAGCCCCAGGCATCTGTGGTCATTTTCAGATCATTAAGAATCTTCTGTTGCTTATTACTTTCTCTTTTTTCTACTTAAGAAGCAAGCAAGGCACTGGTTTCCATCCTCGCTCACACCTGTAAGTCTATTTCTTATTCCAGATTTTACCATCTCTCTACTCTCTGCCTGTGCTCCCTATTTTTTTTTTTAACCTATAGAAAATTAAGACTTTCTCTTTGGTCAGTGACCCTACTTTTGAGGTTCACTAGTTGACATGTACACAGCTGGGGAGTTAGCCTTTTTATAGTTTCCCAAAGCCCATCACGGTGGGTCACAACCTTGTGGAGAATTTGCTCCTTTCATGTCCAAGCACCCACCAACCTGACGGGAGTTTAATAAGGAAAAGTAGAGCCAAATAGACATTGTTTCCCACTACCTGGAGGGGTTCATTTAAAACACTTCCCATCCCAGGCTCACATATATGTTACCAAACAAGTTCCCGGGGGAGTAGCATAGACTCCAAACTTTGGATATGTCTTGTAAATTAGAAAATCATGGTTTAACTTGTACATTTAAAAAGTTTTCCTGGCATAATAGACATGCATGCTATCAGAACTCAAGTCTTTGTTTTCATTGGGTGGTAATGAGATACTTTTAAAGCAAGATATTAATTCACATGTTAGTCTACCTATGAATATTTTTTACATCCATGGGCATTTTGATAAATAAGTTTGTTTCACTTGCCAAAAAGTTTTGCTTCTGGAATTGAAATAGATATTTCATGCTTAAGCTTTCTCATTACGGTGTTGCTTACCCCAAATTTGCTCTAAATATAATGAAATTAAATTAAACATCTGTTCAACAGCCATGATTAAGTTTCATTTAGAATATTTTGTTTGGGTATGGAAAACGATTCTTTGATAAAATCATTTTGAAGAAATATTTGACAAGGGAAAGCCAAAGGGAGGAGATAATTAGAGAAGAAAGCAAGGGTTCAGTGCTAGCATTTTGTCATCTAGTTAAATTTAATAAACATTAAAGGTAGAGAGAAGGAGCTGAGGACTAGAAATAAAAAAAAATTGAAGAGTTCTCTTCAGTAAAAAATCATTTAGAAGAGTGAGCAAATGGAGGTAGGAGGTTATATGTAGATTTTTAGCTCTTTTTATTTTACTTTAACACTTCTCAATGCTTGTAATAACCCTGCTAGGGGCTTTCTTCATTTGTTCATTAAGCAGGGATTTATTGAACAGTTTGAGGGTAAGACACACAATGAATATATAGGACATGATTATCCTCCTTCAAGGAGTCCTTCTTTGATCTGTTTAAAGAAGAAAAGAAACTTTCTTAGAATCAAATAACTGGGAAGGCCAATTCAAAAAATATAGGTGAGTTATTTTAATAAATGCAGAGAACTCAGCTATTTAGAGAAAGTTTTGGTTGAGTTAGACATCATGCTGGCCATCAAGGAGGAATTCGGGATAAACTGGTAAAATAAATGGAGAATGCTAGTGGTAGAGGCAAACACAGACACACACACACACACACACACACACACACACAAAACCCACAAAACATTAGACGGTATTCTGTGTTTGAGAAGTTTTTCCAAACTGTCTTTTAAAAAACTTGTTATTGCCTGGGGTGGGGAGAACTGGGGGGCGGGGGGGGGGGCGGGGGAGGCAAGGGAGGAAAACATCAGGACATTTGTTATGCTCTCAACAATAAAGATGTTTATTTGATCTATTTTCTAAATGGTTCTGTTTTTAGTTAAAATGTTTAAAGAAAATAAAAATATTCATGATTAAGTGAGGAGGGCCTGAAAGTGGGATTGAATGCTTCCACACTGCTTCCACTTTTGGAACGGTAGCTAGGATGGCAGAGGTGGGGGTGTTGAAATTGCAAAACTAAATAATGAAGTGATAACAAATGTCAAATGGTGCCTAATGATGTGTTACTAAATGAAATCAATATTTAAAGGTATTTCCTAGGGAGAAAGTACTGACATATGCTCTTCTTTTTATACTGGTTAAAAGCACTGTTTGCAGAATGGCCTGGTTTTTTTGCTCTGGCTCCCACTACTTACTAACTTCATAAACTTGGGAAAGTTACTAAATATTTTTGTGCCTCAATTTCCACATATGCTATATAAAACAGAAGGATTGTTCTGAGATTTAAAAAAATGCACAGGAAGAGTTTAGAACAGCACATGACACATAATAAATGTTTTATAAATGCTAGTGATGATGATGATGGTAAAAATGATGGTATCCCTCAATTCTTCAATAAATATTTATTGGGTGCCTATGCATATATCACAGCCCAGATTTTCCATAATGGGCTGTGTTATATGTAATGTTATTTTTATAACATATTTACTGCTATGTAAATACATTAAGGGAAGTTCTACAAGCTAAAGGGAAATATCAGAGGGAAGCTTGTTTCTTCAGGAATAAAGATATAGCAACATAAACAGGAAATATATAGGTCAATAAAACTAAAATACATATGATTGTTAATATAAAATTTTTATATTGGGTAATATTATATATAAATACATGTAATATATATATAATAAATTTATATAAACAAGTAATATTTATAACAAATATAACATAAAGGTATATATATATATTTACAGGAGCTGGTAGGACATCAACTCTATGTAGACACTAGGTTAAGTACATAATTTTAATCCCTAGAAAAAGGACTAAAAATGTTTAGCCAACAATTATTTAAAAAAAAATAGAATGCAAAAATTATTCAAACAATTCAAAGGAAAGAAGAAAAGAAAGAACAAAGGAATAAAATGCAGATGAAAGAAACAGAAAATATAATGAAATTGTAGACCTCAACCAAACAACAATTATATTAAATGTTAATTGTCTAAAAAAATTCTAATTAAAACAGCAGAAATTAACAGAGTAAGATAACAAAGCAATTCCCTATTAGAAGTTTCCTATTACCCACACACTTTAAATATACCAATAGATAAACAGATACGTTGAAAGTGAATGGATAGAAAAAAATATACACCATGCAAACAGTAAATGTTGAAAAGCCAGAGTGACTATTTTAATATCAGATAAATGTACTTCAACCCAGACAGTACTACTATAGACACAATCTTTTAAAACAATAAAAGAGAAAATAGCCATTATAAATGTATGTGCCTTATAATAGTCTTAAAATACATGAAGAAAAAAATGATGAAATTAAATAGAGAAACAGACAAGTCTACAATTATAGTAGAAATTTTTACAACTCTCAGTAATTGCTAGCACACTAAACAAAAATATCACCAAAAATACAAAATGACCTTGGGTGGTGTAAGGGCTGGATGGAGGGGGGTGGAAGGGGGGTATGGGGGACATCTGTAATACTGTCAACAATAAATAATCAAACATTTGAACAACATCATTAACCATATTGATATAACATTTACAAATGACAAAAATATAGCATACACTATGCTATTTCCATTATGTAAAATTCATGAAAATATAAGATAGTGACAGAAAGATCAGTGGTTGCCTGAGGATAGGGTGGAGGAAGAAATAAACAGTAATGAAGCAAAAAGTCCTTGGGAGTGATCAAAGGTTTTTATATTGATTGTGGTGATAATTTCATAGATGTTCCTCTACCCACTGGACTTCCTACACAGTACAGTTTCTAATTTCTTTTTCTAATTTATGTTCAGTTATAATTGGCATATATTAGTTTATACAGTTACTAATTTCTGATTTTAGTTTAGAGTTTTCTATCTCTAGAAAAATGCTCAGTAAAAATAGCTACAATGACACATAGTATGTGATGGGTTCTATTGGAAAGACTTTCTATATATTGACATTTTTAACTCCACAACAACAAGGTGCTATTCTTTTCTTCATTATAGAGAGAAAATGGGAGCCCAGAGAGGTTAGGTGCATGATCAAAGTCACACAGCTGGTTGGTACTGGAGCTGAACTTTGGAGTCAGTCACCCAGCTTTAGCTACAGACTTCAGGCTTTTAACTATTATGTTGCATTGCCTTACCCCACAGGCTGGTACTTGGCTGGTGGCTTTTTTTCAGTAGAGTGAGAAGCCAAGAGAGGAGAAACTGGCAAAGGGTTTCTGTGGAGCCTGTCACATCACACCGTGGAGCCAGCCATCTTATCTACAAATACCGCCTGCTAGAGGATGATGAGCCATGGCTGCATGTGCTCTTGTCTTTGCTCAAAATATTTCAGAATAACAACAGAATTCCCTCAGCTCATTGATGGATAACAAGAATGCAGGTCCATTTCTTAAAAAGTGGTTACAAATGCCAGAGAATATGCACACTGTGCCCACCACAACTGCCCTCCACTCACTGAATACCCCAGAGATGTCAACGGTATGAAGTCACGGCTTCCCTCCACACAGTCAATTTTAAACAAAAATATGAAAATATTATAACAGATGCTGATGTCTACATGTTAAGAGATGGTATGTGTGTCTGAATAATATTTACTTCTTTATAAGTTAATTTTGGCAGCTGGTATGTATTTGCCCTTAAGTACAATGAATTTCACTGTGGAGAGCATGCTTTTCAAACTTCCTAGAATCAGTTATTTACTAAGCATTGCTAGTGAGCTATGCAGGAGGAATTGAGCTAGGAATTGAAACAATGCTAGACTAACTCTCTCCCCATTTGTCCACAAAAAGACTATCTGTTAAAGAAAACAAACCAAAAAAACACTCAGTATTTTTACCTTGCTTAGCAAATGAGTCAGCTGACAGCAGACATTTTCAGTTCCAAAACAAAAGATGCATTGTCAAAACTGGAGATCATTATCCTAGGTTTCCTGTAATTTCACTTGCACACAATTCCCATTTAAATATCACTTAAGATTTTGTAGAGAAATGGATATCAATTAAATATCCTAGTATGAACAAAATTCTGTGGAGAGTAATAACACACATGCTTATTTGTCCAAATTGCATACCTTTGTTAACATCAATGTTTACAAGGGTTAAAAAAAAAAAGATAAGTCTTATCTCCTTAAGAACATAACAGTTATTGTGAGCAGAAAAATGGAGGCAATTATTGAGGAAAAGAAAAATATCTCAACTCTGAAAAGGGATTGAGTTGGAAAGATGAGCAGTTGCAGGCAGAACTAGATGTTTTGAACTTGGTAAGCTAGGTGAGAGGAATGGGTTAAATTTTGTACATTCAGAAGCATTGTTTATGGCAGTGAGTACCCAGAGGAAGGGGTACAGGGTGAGATGAGACAGAGGGAGCACAGTTAAAGCCTTTGTTGCAAGAAAGTGATGTAACTGGGGCAGGAGTTGATAGGCCAAGAGTTGCAAGTCATCTCTAACACACCTATGTGTGTGTGTATAATAAGATAGTGGAAAATTACAAAGATTTATTCCATTAAATATATGGTTATACAAATGAATTACAGACACAAACATATACATATATTTGTTACATATTTGTATACACATATGTCGAGTAACACTCCCTCCACGTTCTGCGTGGAGTAGGGTTCGGTATCTGAAAGTGGAGCCGCACAACCAATGAAAGAAAAAGACACGAGATAATTTTGCAATATTGGGGGACCAGGCGGGCAAGTCCCGAAGGACTTCCTCTCTCTGTGCTTAGGTCTCACCAAGCTTTTATTGATCTGGGATGCACTCATAGCATAGCCCTTAGGCAGGTGACCCCATTACCAGGCAGACTAGCCCATCAGCAAGGATTTACATAATAATAAATGGGAATTAAGGGAACTAAGGTGGGGATGCTTCAGCTATTATTACCTAAATTAACTGGGTGGTTCCTAGATTAACTGGGTGGTGCAGTTCTGACCTTTGCTAGGACTTCAAAGGTTACTAGCTTTTGGGGGTCTCTGTTTAAACTCAGCTAATGAAGACAATGAATGGACTCCGGCACACATACATGTACATTATAGCATGATAAAAGCTTTCATTTATGTAACACTTGCTTCATGCTACTAGAATGCTCCACTGAGGCCAGTATAATAAAGGTCAGAAGGGTTACATGGTGATCTACCAGAAGCCTGTGTATCAGTTTTCAAAGTAGACAAAGCACAGTGTTGACACCCACACTGGATATGCCCATTTTTCTCCCTAGGCCCCCTGGCTGTCCTCACTGCTGGGCAACTGAGGAGAGAAGTGTTAATTTTTTCTACTTTCTGGGCTATGAAGTGATGGAGCTAACATTTCAGCAGCAAATTCCCATTTTACTTTCTGTGCCACTTTTCTGTCTGACTTCATATTTTCTACTTAAGCCTCCTCTCTAATTTGTTTATATCAACTGTGTTAGGTGAATATTCCTACAACAGTTCTGTGTTTACATAAACCCTACAGTCATATGAAAATTGGGTTCTAGAAATCTCGGTTAAAAATGCCTGTCTTGAAATATTTAAAACTGCCAGTGACACAGATCTGAGTTGATCGTAATATAGAAGAATTCAATTTCCTACAAAATCTTGGCATTCTATCATCATTTGAAATGTAGAAGAGTTCAGTTTGCTTAAGAATTTTACACAATTACTTTTTCCATATCTTGCTCTAATTTGTGTATCAGTTGTAAATAGGGGTTGATGTTTTCCAAAATATTTGCTATTTTAAGAAAAAAATATTTTTATCTTGGCTCTGCTCCTTTCTCTACACTTGAAGTAAACCCAACTCTCACAAGTAGGGCAGGCACCCTCTGCTGGCATCCTGACCCCCCTGTTGGCAAGCATTTCCCACATGAAGGCTTTCTGTACATGGAATATATATGGGAGTATACAATTAATTTAATATTCACATGACATACAATTTCTACTGAGCATTATTATTTTTATAATAGAGGAACTATATAGATAAAACTTAGATTGAATCAAAGCTTCCCAAATTTTTAAGAGGTCTGTCATGGCAAATGGGATCTGCTATTTAAGAAATGAGCCCATATGGTATATAGGAAAGAGTGTAGATGAGGCATGAAGGATCTGTTTGTTCAATTACCCAGCCAAATAAAACAGATCCACTGTTGGGTGCCCTCATCTCCATCTCTACATCAAAGGTGGCAGTTCAACTAGATGTTTTTAAATGTCTTATCCAGTTCTAAACTTCTATGATACTGGCAGGAAAAAGTTCTTGTAATGTAATCTGCCTTTGAGACATTGATATTGTAGGTAAAAAGGCATTTATAGTGGTGACATGTCTTTAGCATAGAAAATTTTTATCCAGGGGTCTTGCAAACTTACCTTCATTTCTGAAAAAAATATGACATAGGATTCTGTTTTAGAATTTAGTCCTTCTTGCATGCAGGTTGTGAATTAGATGAATGGCTTCCAGAGTTTCAGAAACCAGTACAATTTTAAAAAGGAATAAAGGGTTACTTTGATTTTTGGTCAGATACTAAAAAACAAAACCAACAACCAGTAAAAATATCATGACTGAAATTCCTTTAAAGAAGGAACATTTTAGCATAAAAATTAGGAAGCGCATAAATTGTAGGATAAACAGCAATTTATGTTGAATACTTTATTAAGGAGCTCATTCATTTTCCTAATTTATTTCATTTGGCCATTAACTGCGAAAACAGTATCTCAACCCAGCACAAATCAGAGGATTGGCTTTTGAAAAACTGGTGGATTAGATGACCTCTCAATTTGTCTCTTAATCCCATCATTTCCTTAAATCAGTTTAATTATCCTGCAAAAAATAGAACCACAGCAGTGGCTTTTGCAATTACTTTTTGATTTGAGCACCTTCACTATCCCCTCATTTAACTTTATTCTATGTATATTCAGATACTATGAATACTATGAATATACTATGTATATTCAAATACTGTCATTGACTCATTATAAAGTTAATCATTTAAATATCTTCTGTTAAAAATGTCTCAAGGTTCATGATTGGAAAACTGGCCGTGGCTGGCAGAACTGTTTGTTGCTGGTATTTCTTTTCATTATAGACTTTTAAAAAATTTATCTTTATTGTTGAAAGTATTACATATGTCCCCCCTTTTTTTTTTCTATTGATCCCCTCCACCCTGCCCCCACTAGCCCTTTGCCATACTATTGTCTGTGCCCAAGGGTTATGCATATATGCATATAAATTCTTTGGTTAATCTCTCCCTAACCCCCCCCCCCCCCCACCACCACCACCTATTCTAAAAGCTATGGGACACAAGTAATACAAGAACAGCATGGCTTTTCAGTCATGCTGTTCTTGTGTTACTTGTGCCCCATGGCTTTCAGAGTATCATTTTCTATAACCATAAGCCATTCTGTCCTGTTCTGTAATTTCTCTAAAGCTTAGGAGAGAAAAAGACAATCTTTAAAAAAATCCAAAACCAAACAAACAAAAAAAAACCCCTCCTTGCTTCATGTGTGTATTTTAGAATCCCATTACAATTGTTTAATGGTTATCACTGCCTTCTGTGAATGACCTTTAGTGAATGACCAGTGCAGTCACGATCTTCGTGAAGTTAAATGACGATTCTCTGTTGAATTGCAGGTCTTATCCCATGATTGCCAAGTCACTAGGATTGTCTTTTAAAGCTGTCAGGGACCTGCTCTGTTAAGGAATCTATTACCAGTCACATACAACTGACTAGACACTATTTACAGGTCTCTTAGCAGACACAAATGCAATATGTGAGTTCTTTGGATGCATTAAGATTTGGGTTGAATCTCTGCGGAGAAAAGACACTTTAAACATTTCCCTCCCATTACCCCAGTATCCTATCTAATAAAAGGGCGATATGCAAATTAACCATCACTCCACCACAAAGATGGTGGTGCCCAAAACCATAAGATGGCGGGGCCCAGTCCTCTCAGCCCTGCTGGAGTCCCTCAATCCCAGGGGGGCAGCCGCTGAGAGCGGGCAACATGAGCAGCGATGACACAAGCATTCCACCCTAGTTGCAGAGGGCCTCTGCGCAGTGGGCACAGAGTGGCCGGGGGGTGGGGGAACACTTGCGTCGTTGCCCTGGCAATGTCGCAAGTGTTCCACACCCGGCCTCAGAGGGCTGCTGGCCAGGCCAGGCACAGAACGCTTGCATTGTTGCTGTCCAGGCTGAGGGTCCCTCCCCCTGTGTATGAATTTCATGCACCGGGCCTCTAGTCTATACTAATAAAAGCCTAGGTGGTCCTCGCGCCCTCATGCGACGCCCTCATGTCATCACAAGATGGCTGCCACAAGATGGCCAGCAGGGGAGGGCAGTTGGGGTGATCAGGCTGGCAGGGGTGGGCAGTTGGGGGTGATCAGGCCATCAGGGGAGCAGTTCAGCATCAATCAGGCCATCAGGGGAGGAGTTAGGGGGTGATCAGGCTGGCAGGCAGAAAGCAGTTAGGGGCAATTAGGCAGGCAGGCAAGTGGTTAGGAGTCAGCATTCCTGGATTGTGAGAGGGATGTCCGACTGCAGGTTTAGGCCTGATCCCAATCTCCTGAGGTGTCCCAGATTGGAGAGGGTACAGGACAGGCTGAGGGACAACCCCCTCCCATGCCCAAATTTTGTGCACCAGGCCTCTAGTATAAAATAATTAGATGTCGATTCCATTGTGAGCCAAAAGGATACCTGCTTGTATAAGAAAAGACACAAAGTCCTATTATATTCAGGCTCCAAATGATTTTAAATAGAGAAAGTCCAACCCACAGCTCTAATTGGAGACAGAGGGATCCAGGCTGACCAAACCTTCAACACATGTTTCCAGAGACTATCCTGGGAGGCAACACCTAGCTGGCATGAAGGAAAAGAGGAGAGGATTGCATGTGTGGCCTTGTTTTACACGGTGAGGCTTATTAAGCTGTGATCATCAATTCTGCCCATAATTCACTGAGCAGAACTCAGCCAGTTGGCCTTACTTAAATGTGAGGGGTGAGACTGGGACCTGCAGACACTGGTAGGACAGCCGTGTCCTAGCAACAGCTCTTCACTAGGAAGGGGTGATCTCCGGGGCAGCTGGCGGTTTTTTACCATAGTAATTTTGAAGAAACACTTGCCAGCTGCAGTATTTAAACCTGGAAAAGAACCAATTAAAAAGTTTGCCAAAATATTTGACACATGGAATTATGTAAGTTCTAGCAGAAAAGCTTAAAGGACCAGGAAATTATATAAATGCTCACATTTGTCAACCAAATTTTCCAATTTCCTCAAATGTATCGCCTACTCACATCCACAAGAAGATAAAGTAAAAATATAAAATATCAGGTATCCAATTTTTCTAGACTTATTTTCTTAAGGGAGTGTTCTTTTAATACCCAATTGTCTTGTCCTCCATGTACCTCTGTGCCTTTTAGGTCTTGACATTTTCCCCTGAATTTGTAATGCCACAGACATCTCTGTGCACACATTATATAAGCCCTGCACATAGGGCAAAAGTAGGTTTACAGTTGTGAGTATGTAAAACAGAGTTTATTCTTGTATTATTATTTATTAACTAGAGGCCCAGTGCACAAAAATTTTTCCCCCCGGGGTAGGGGGTCCTTCAGCCCGGCCTGTGCCCTCTCGCAGTCTGGGACCCCTCAAGGGTGACCACTTGCTGGCTTAGGCCCGCTCTCCGGGGAATTGGGCCTAAGATGGCAATCAGACATCCCTCTGGCAGCCCAGCAGCCCTTGGGGGATGCCCACTTGCCAGCAGGGAGCAGACCTAAGCTGCAGTCAAACATCCTTAGAGCTGCTGAGGAGGCAGGAGAGGCTCCCACCACCACCGCTGTACTGGCAGCCATCAGCCTGACTTGTGGCTGAGCAGAGCTTCCCATGTGGGAGCGCTCTGACCACCAGAGGGCAGCTCCTGCATTGAGCATCTGCCCCCTGGTGGTCAGTGTTTGTCATAGTGACCAGTCATTCCCAGTCTTTCTGCTGTTAGGGTCAGTTTGCATATTACCCTTTTACTATTTAGGATAGAGGTCTGGTGCACGGGTGGGGGCCAGCTGGTTTGCCCTGAAGGGTGTCCTGGGTCAGGGTGGGTGTTCCACTTGTGTGCCTGGCCAGCCTCGGTGAGGGACTGATGGCTGTTTGCAGCTGGTCACACCCCCTTCAGAGTGGGGGTCCCCACTGGGGTGCCTGGCCAGCCTGGGTGAGGGGATGATGGCTGTTTGCAGCTGGTCACACCCCCTTCAGGGTGGGGGTCCCCACTGGGGTGCCTGGCCAGTCTGGGTGAAGGGCTGAGGGCCGTTTTCAGGCTGGCAGGGGACTGAAGCTCCCAACCTCTCCTTTTTTTCTTTTATTCTGGTATTTATTTACCTTCTATGGCTGTCACTGGAGCTGAGAGCCGACTTTAGCTCTGAGGCTGGCTCCAGCTTGAGGCCTCGGGTGCTGAAAGCAGGAATCTAGGGTTTGTTTGGGTTCTATAATTGCAACATTGTTTCTTAGAGTACAGCTCAGAGGCTGGCAGCGGCAGGCGGGGAACGTTGGCTTCCTCCATCACTGGAGCAAGCAAGTCTCCTGTTCGCTTCAGCTGCCTGGCCACCGGCCGCCATCTTGGTTGGCAGTTAATTTGCATATCACCCTGATTAGCCAATGGCAAGCGTGTTGGAGGTATGGTTAATTACCATGTTTGTCTATTATTAGATAGGATTATTGTATTATTTTCCATATGAACAACTATAAACCTACTTTTGTCCCACCCTGTACTTTCCATACACATAGATGCCCTGCACTGATTCTAGGAAAATTGGCCAAAATGGCCACATCTCTCCATTCTTCACCTTGGCCCTTCTTCATGGGAGGGTACTGCATTGACCCTACTGTGGTCCTTCCATGCCTTCACCCCTCAGTTAACTTTCTCAGTCATACTCTCTTTTTACATTTAGTGTAAGTTACTGCTAATAAGTAAGGGAGTTCCACTTTCTCAAATAAACCTTAATTTTAATTGGGTTGAAGGACCTTTAACATAAGGGATGGACATAAATAATTTGTTGTCTAATCACTATTTAATACACTTGAAACTAATACAATATTATATGTCAAATGCAATTAAAAATAAATAAACACTTGGAAGCAACCAAGATGTCCTTTGATAGGTGAATATAAACTGTGTTACATCCAAACAATGGAATATCATTCAGTGCTAAAAAAAAAAAGAGTTATCAAGCCATGAAAAGACCTAAAAGTAATTTAAATAAATATTACTATGTGAAAGAAGCCAATAAGAAAAACCTATATACCATATGATTCCATTTATATGACATTCTGAAAAGGGAAAAATATGGAGACAATAAAAAGAGCAGTGATTGACAGGAGTTGGGTGGGCAGAGATAGATGAACAGGCAGAGTGCAGAAGACTTTTAGGGCAGTGAAAATATTCTGATGATGTTATAATGATGGTTATATGTCATTAGACATTTGTCCAAACTTGTAGAAAGTACAACAGCAACAGTGAACCCAAGATAAAGTATGGATTTTGGATGATTATGATGTGTCAATGTAGGTTCATTCTTGATTTAAAAACAATATAAAAGTACCATTCTGTTAGTGATATTGATAATGGGGGAGGCTAGACATGTATGGGGATGAGTGGAGATGGGGTATATGGGAAAGTTCTGTATATCCCTCTCCATTTTGTTTTAAATCTAAAACTACTCTAAAAAATTAAGTCTTAAAGAGAAAACAACAAAATGACAGGGACAGAAGGGCGAGGAGATAGCAATCCATATGGAGGAAATTCTGAAAGGGAGAACTTGTAGTGCTCCTGATCCATCTCCATTCAGCACTTATCCCTCCTTCAATAATGAAATAGATTCAGAGCTTAGAAGAAACCTCGAAGAAAAGCTTAAAGGGGTTCAGATGCAAAGACTATGTGTGGGAGGTGTTATTGAGTGGAAGCAGGAGATTAGGCTTTATGCTAATATTTAAGATAATAATAAGTGAAAATGGGAAATTGTATATTCTGTAGAGTTGTCTCTAATATAAAAATTAGGGAAGAATGATACAAGTTGAAACTTATTAAGGAATCATTAGTGTTTTATCATTCGATCTCTCTGCTAGCCAAATGCATGATGCATAATGGCTACTCAGTCAATGTTCATTTGATAAAAAAAAATAAATTCAACCTTATATTCCTTTCTTCTTCCAACATAAACATGTTGAAGTAGTAGGTATTTTAAATATTTAATTGGCCTTTTAATCACCCTCTTATGTGTCTTGTTCCTTCTGTACTCAGTAGCCCCTTACCATGTGCAGAAACTCAGTCTTTCAGAAAGAAACCAACAGGGATGGAATTTGGATCATCATAATAAGCAAAATCCAAAAAACGTATACAAACTTTAAGAGCTGATAGCCCAATTTTGAAAATGAAATGTATTTTAATAAAAACTGCCTTTATAATTATTCAAAGTGTTTGTATATATTTTTGGAGACATCCTATATTTTTTTGTGTCTAGATTCTCTAACATAAGCATCTTCTCCACTTATTTGTGCAGCCAACTCTGCCAATATGCCTAAGGTGATTTAATAAAATCAATACTCAGAACTATCTTTGCCCTGAGAGCACTATAGCTCTGGGTCTCTGAGGATTCCTATTTAAGAATTTTGAAGTTAATTTGCCTCTTCAGCATCCATCTTGTCCTCACCTCAATGTCCAGCTGTTTTCTCAATGTCCTTATCTCTTCTGATGACCTCAATGTAAAGAAATAATTCTCTCTTCTTGCAGTGTTTTCTAGCTTTCTGTTAATTTGTACTTATAATCACTATGAATTTCAACTAAAATTGGCTGAAGCCTATTTTTGGTGTTTTGGGGGTCAAGGTACAGAATAGAATTAATGCAAAATGTTAATTATACGACCTTTCCAAAAACCTGGAAAGGTGTACAATAAATTCTAGATTATTTTCACTTTGGTTGAAGTCAGCCCTTTGTTTAGTAACCTGAACAGACATAAAACTTCATTTTTGCCACCTCATGATTTTTTTAGCCATTAGCTGTGGTCTGATTATTGGACTGACTTGACATTATGCCTTGCCTTGATATTTTCATTGATTTTTTTTCAAAGAAGCTCTTTCCATATTTTCATTACACTAGGCCTGAAGAATAACAGCATATTAATAGAATGTACTAAAAGAGCATTGTTATCTCATTTTTTATTTCTATATATAAAAAAACGAAGTCAAACTAACACAGCAATATTGAATTCTGGGAGATTTGTGGTATTTTAAAAAACCAAGCTGATAATCAAATAAGAAAAAATATCGACCTGAGAAAAAAAATTTACCAGTGGGTAACTTTGAGATAAATTATTTTAAAAATACATGTCAGCATTACCTATCACATAAATAAACAACACAATAAAATATGATGAAGCCCCTGGTATTACACTGATAATATAAAGCAAGACTATTTCTTTGACTGTAAAGTCAATAGTAGTGTTTTGGGATAAGAAAAAAATCATAGTTTTTTATACATTTTATAAAATTATAATGAAGACTCCATTGGCCCCTGAAAAAGAAAATCCTATATAATAAAAGGCTAATATGCAAACCTACTGAACAGCAGAACGATCGGTCACTATGATGCACACTGACCACCAGGGGGCAAACGCTCAATGCAGAAACTGTCCCCTGGTGATCAGTGTGCTCCCACAGGGGAAGCGTTGCTCAGTTGCTTAGCCAGAAGCCGGGCTCACGCTGGCAAGTACAGAGGCAGTGGTGGGAGCCTCTCCTGCCTCTGCGGCAGGTGGACATTCCCCCGAGGGATCCCAGATCCCGGACTGTGAAAGGGTGTAGGCCAGGGTGGGGGAACCCTCCCCCCCCTCCACAGTGCACAAATATTGTGCACCGAACCGCCAGTAGATTACAAAATGCATGCATAGAAGAAGGGAACAGTTCTTGGCCTTGCCAAATGTTGGGTGCTCAGGAACTGACTATACATTTAAGACCCAGAGAAACACCTGGGAGGAGCTGTTGTGTACCTATCAGGCTTCCCTAGGGTCGCTGCAAAGCTGCAAAGACTTCATTTAGCTCTAGCACCTGGGTAGAGATAAAAGAAACTCTGGGAAATTGTACTTCCTAGATTCTGCTAATAGCTGACTTCACTATTGACATTTCTTTGATGGTTCTGCCTGGTCTTGCCAACCGATGAGTTAGTCCACAGCATTTTGGAGTAGGAGGAAGATAAAACTGGGTCTTGTGATAACTTGTTTCCTCACTCTCTCACTATTGATTATTACATAAAAGACATCAAAACCATATTATTATTATTTAAGAACATTTAAACAATTATGTCATTTTTATCTTAAAATGTATAACATTTGCCTTCTAACTCTCATTTTTTTCTTGTTCCCCATCCTGTTGGCCTCCTTCTCTACCAGATTTGCAACCTCTAACAAAATCTCGCCCACAATGTTAGGTGATAGGTCAATGGCAACTACCCAGAAAAATGGTAACTGATAGTTCTCAAGAATGTATTGGCAGAAAAGCAAAAGATCACAGATGAATACACACCCACAAGCACTAGTACTTCCTAAAATGTCAGCTAATATATTCACTAGAATAAACTATATCATCTAATTTATTCCTACTCTTCTTTGTCCCTTATTTTCTGACAGTTTTATTAACCACCCCAAAGATGAAGATACTTATACATTTATATGATATATAACAATATAGTCCAGATAAAATACAATGTTCTAAAAATCTCCCTGACAGTGTTGCTCAGTGGTTAGTGTCAACCTATGAACCAGGAGGTCACGGTTTGATTCCCTGGTAAGGGAACTTGCCCAGGTTGCCAGCTCAATCCCCAGTAAGGGCCTTCTGGAAGCAGCTAATCAATGATTATCTGTCATCATTGATGTCTCTATCTCCCTCTCACTTTCTGAAATCAATTACTTCTACTACATATTTCAGGCAATTAGTGGATAATGGGTATTTCTTTATTATGTTCAAGTGACCAAAATTGCTATGCCTTTGACTCTAAATTCAACAGTAATGTTTGGCAGCTGAGGATTTATACATTCACTAGAATATGCATCTTGGCCATGGCGAGCAACTAGTCTAGAAGTCCCATAAGCTTCTCTTGTTTGCACAGTCTTAAAGTAAGAACATACTGTTCAGACCAAATTAAAAAGATACCATAGCTGCTCTGGCCAGTGTGCTCAATGGTTAGAATGTTGGCTCACACACCTAAGGATCATGGGTTCAATTCCTAGACAAGGACATATACCTGGGTTGCAGATTTGATACCTGACTCCAGTTCTGTTGTGGGAAGCAGCCAATCGATGTGTTTCTTTTATATAGATGTTTCTCTCTTTTCTCTCTCTCTCTCTCTCTCTCTCTCTCTCTCTCTCTCTCTCTCTCCTTTCCTCCCTCCCTCCCTCCCTTCTTCAGACCCTACCTTCCACTCTCTAAAACTCATGGAAAAAATAGCCTTGGGTGAGGATTAACAACAACAAAGATACCAAGGCTTTGGAAGCCAAAATATTGGGGAGAGAAGTGGGGCAGATAAATAAGAGTTAAAGATGGAGAACAATTAGAAAAGAGGAGTTTGAGAGAGAAACAAAGTATCACCATTCTGTCCTCAGTCCTGTCTTCATAAGCACTAAAGGAGAGAATTGTTTGAGAACAACAAAGGGAAAACAGTCTAAAGAAAATAGTAACTTTTAAATGTGCAAGTTGCCTAAGAGAATGTAATATTTTTATCCTTTCTATTAAAGATTACAGATGTGTGTACATATGCCTAGATTAACAGGGAATTCATATAGTGAAATCATTTGCTCTCCCTCCTAAAAAGTCTATAGTAATTCCATATTTCATCTGAAATCCTAGCTGCCTATTGATTTCAAGACCAGCTTGTAAGGAAGCCCTGTGTGTGATTTGAGGGCTGATGAAGAATCCATATGTCATAACAGTTTAGACACCAGGGGGAAAAAGGAAAGAGGCTGACTGTAATTCATTCTCTACTATAATTATCGGTGAATTTACACTTAGCACACTAGACCAAATGATATAATTTGTAAACACAGTGAGTTATAGTTCTGATCTCAGGTCCTAGGGCCAACCCGGTTTGTATTACAAGTTGACATTTCCAAATCCTTTAGAATTTAGCCTTTGGTTGCCCCCATAAAAGTAAAAAAATGATAAATCTTTTGGAATCCATTGATTGGCCACACAGGGATAAACACACAACTTTCTGAAACAGAGGGAACTATTTATTCAAAGACACTTTATTATTTTCACTGAAGAAAAATAGAAAGCATTGAAAATTTAAGAGCATTTAAAAAGAGCTCAGGGTACTAGATGCTTGCATTGACTTGTCAGGCTTGCATCACAGTCCTAGCTTTCAGATTGTTCTCCTCCCACATAAAATGAGGCAGCCGGCAAGGGCCCACACAGACGCACAAGCCTGTGATTATGCCTGGGAGGGAATCACACCCTCTCTACACCATGATTCCATTTTTTGGCTACACAGTAAAATGGAGTCTAAGTCCAAGTAAGGGAACCTTGTCCTCAAAGGAATATGGCTAGAGCAAATATGGGGAGTAAGGTTTTGCTAAATTTGGAAAGTACTGCAAAATTCAATAGATTGACTACTTTAATATGCACAAGAGCTACCTGACACTTCGCTAAAATGTGGATTCCAAACCCAGCCCCTGAGTTTCTGTTTAGTAGGACTTGGGTGGGGCCCAAAGATCCACATATTTTATAAGTTTTACTAGTGATTCATGAGTCACACTTTGAAAAATACCCGAAAAGACCATTTCACTATGCACCACTCAAAAATTCATAGGTGTGAAAGTTTCTATATAGAGATTTCATTTAGTCATTTAGTTATTCATCACCTACTATGAGTCTGCTCCTATGCAAATTAGCAGAAAAAACTTGCTCAAATGATGGAGATTCTTTTTTTTCTTCAAATAAATTTTAAACTATTTTATAATGTTCAGAAACTATTAAACTCCAAGCAAAGAAAATAGAACAGTTAAGGAAAAAAAACACTATTAATTTAATAATCGTTGCCACTCAGCTTATTTTTTAGGAAAATAGTACCTGATATTTGCTTAGATGTGAATTCTTTTTATCAAGTAGGTGTTTAAAAGACTTTTTAATATGATGGGAATATCAACCCAACTAAAATCCTGATTATTGTTAATGTGTTTTATGTTTTAAAAATCCTTTAAAATATGTTTATTTTTTTATCTTTAAACATGGCTTATTTATAAAATCTTTTGAAAAAAGCTTTGAGAAATTCTTTCATTAAATATCTTGGGTAGATAGAATATTTGGATCTCCAAAAGAAAGTGAACTAGTTGAGAAGTCATTCGTGTATAGAGTTGTATTTAAATTTCTATCTATTCTAGCTCCAATTTCAGAAATCATGGTCAGGTTACTTGCCGCTGTTCAAGAGAAGAATAATGATTAGCCCATTTGGACTGAAAATGGATTTCAGATTCAGTAGTGTCTATGAAAATATAATTTTTCTATGCTTGTTGAATTCTAAAGAGAGAGTTAAAGTAGGATCAGAAAAGTAAAAGTAGACTTTTTTAAGAGTATTGTACTAGGTAGGCAGAGAAAGAATTAGAACTTGAGCTAGAGATAATGATAGAGATAGAGAAAAAGATATACAGAGAAATTTAAGACCAGTTAATATCAATATAATTCTTTATAATCTCTTTCCAGTCATATTAAATGACAGATCATTTGTCTATTATTAAGCTTTTGATATGCTCTTCATTTAATAAAAGTTTCTTTCTATGGCAGACATTTAAAAAAATCAACAATTAGTACAGAATTTAAATTATAGTGTGGTGATGTGATACAAACTTTTGATAAGGATTAACTTTTAAATATTAAAAATTTGCTATATGGATAAAAGACTTAAATGTAAGACATGAAACCATAAAAGTCCTAGAAAAAACCATAGGCACCAAAATCTCAGACATCTCTCATAGCAATATGTTTACCGATATAGCTCCTAGGACAATGAGAACTAAGGAGAAAATAAACAAAAGGGACTATCTATTTATATAAAAACCTTGGGTGTAATGCGTCACAACCGAGGCTCTACCAACAGGAAGGAAGTCAGTCCTGCAGGGGTCGTCTTGGAAACGTCTGTGCCCTCCCCAAGCTGTTTCCAGGAGGGCGAGGTTTGAGGCAGGAACCCACCCTCAGAGCATGGAGGTATATCTTTATAAAGTTTTAATACATTATATTAGAGGTCGTGGTAGTACTATTTTACCCACAGCATCTACAGGAATTGCTGCAAATTTATTTCTCAGTGGAAGCACCTTTCATTCCCAATGTAAATTACCCATTCCATTAAATGAAACTTTAATTTCTAGACTGGATATAATCAGTGAAGTTGCTAAAACTATTAAAAAGGCCCAACTTCTCATTATTGATGAATGCACCATGGCATCCAGTCATACCATAAACGCCATAGACAGATTACTAAGATAAATTATGAATTTGAATGTTGTATTTGGTGGGAAAGTTCTCCTTCTTAGAGGGGATTTTCGACAATGTCTCAGTATTGTACCGCATGGTATGTGATCGGCCATAGTACAAATGAGTTTAAAGTACTGCAATGTTTGGGGATGTTTCAGAAAGTTGTCTCGTACAACAAATATGCGATCAGAGGATTCTGCTTATACTGAATGGTCAGTAAAACTTGGAGATGGCAAACTTGATAGCAGTTTTCATTTAGGAATGGATATTATTGAAATCCCCTATGAAATGATTTGTAATG
The DNA here is from genome assembly GCF_028538775.1 of Myotis yumanensis. Lineage (NCBI taxonomy): Eukaryota > Metazoa > Chordata > Mammalia > Chiroptera > Vespertilionidae > Myotis > Myotis yumanensis. The sequence goes on along the minus strand of NW_027223759.1, from coordinate 23,358,454 downwards.
AATCTATTATTGAAGCTACCTTTGGAAATACTATATCTATAGATAATATTAAAAATATATCTAAACGTGCAATTCTTTGTCCAAAAAATGAGCACGTTCAAAAATTAAATAAAGAAATTTTGGATATACTCGATGGAGATTTTCACACATATTTGAGTGATGATTCCATTGATTCAACAGATGATGCTGAAAAGGAAAATTTTCCCATCAAATTTCTTAATAGTATTACTCCTTCGGGAATGCCATGTCATAAATTAAAATTGAAAGTGGGTGCAATCATTATGCTATTGAGAAATCTTAATAGTAAATGGGGTCTTTGTAATGGTACCAGATTTATTATCAAAAGATTATGACCTAACATTATCAAAGCTGAAGTATTAACAGGATCTGCAGAGGGAGAGGTTCTGATTCAAGAATTAATTTGTCCCCATCTGACACTGGCCTCCCATTTAAATAGATTCAATGACAGTTTCCTGTGATGCCAGCATTTGTGATGACTATTAATAAATCACAAGGACAAACTCTAGACAGAGTAGAAATATTCCTACCTGAACCCATTTTCGCACATGGTCAGTTAAATGTTGCTTTCTCTCAAGTTTGAAGAGCATGTGACGTTAAAGTTAAAGTCCTAAATACTTCAGCACAAGGGAAATTAGTCAAGCACTCTAAAAGTGTTTTCACTCTTAATGTGGTGTACAGGGAGATATTAGAATAAGTTTAATCACTTTATCAGTCATTGTTTGCATCACTGTTGTTTTTATATCATGTTTTTGTTGTTTTTATATCATTGCCTCCATTGTTGTTATATCCTTTTGTTACTGTTTATTTATTAATAAATTTATATATTATTTTCATATACATTTTACTAATTTCCTTTCATCTCTCACACTTCTATTATAGAGAAAGGGCAAATAGCAATATAAAAATATTTCCGCTAATTAATTCCTTTTTATTGTGTACAAATATCATGCACCAGGCTACTAGTATTAAAATAAAAAGCTTCTGCACAGCAAAAGAAACCATCAATGAAATAACAAGAGAGTTCACTACATGGGAGAACATATTTTCCAATGATACTTCCGATAAGGTGTTAATCTCCAAAATATATAGTGAATTCACACAATTTAACAAAAGGAAGACAAACAATCCAATTAAAAAATGGGCAAAGGACCTAAATAGACACTCCTCCAAAGTGTAAATACAGAAAGCCAAGAGACATATGAAAACATGCTCAAAGTCACTAATCATCCTAGAGATGCAGATCAAAAGGACAATGAGATATCAACTCACATCTGGCAGAATAGCTATCATCAACAAATCACCAAAGACAAGTGTTAGCAAGGTTGTGGAGAAAAGGGAACCCTAGTACAATGTTGGTGGAATGCAGACTGGTGCAACCACTGTGGAAAACAGCATGGAGTTTCCTCAAAAAACTAAAAATGGGACTCCCATTTGACCCAGTGATCCCACTTCTAAAAATATATTCTAAGAAACCCAAAACACTCATCAGAAAGAACAAATGCACCCCTATGTTCATAGCAGCACAATTTATAATAGCTAAGATTTGGAAACAACCTGAGTGTCCATCAGCAGATGACTGGATTAAAAAAAAAACTGTGTGGTACATTTACATAATGGAATACTATGCGGCAATAAAAAGAAAGAACTCTTCCCTTTGCAACAGCATTGATGGACGTGGAGAGTATTATGTTGAGCGAAATAAGCCAGTCAGAGAAGGATAAGCATCACATGATCTCACTCATGTATGGAATCTAATGAACCAAATAAACTGATGATCTGATGATCAAAAATATGCCCAGAGACATGTACATATGATGTGGAACCTCAGAGGGAAAGCAGGGGAGAGTGGATGGGTAAAGATCAACCAATGAACTTGTATGCATATATGCATAACCCATGGACACAGAAAATGGGGTGGTGAGAATCTGGGGGTAGGGGATGGGACTGGGCTGGAAGAGGTTAATGGGGGGGACCTATGTAATACTTTCAATAACAAAGATTTTAATAATTTGAAATATGTATATTTATATGTAATATATAAACATGAATATTATATAATATGTAAACATATATGGTATGGGGAGGTTTTCACTCTTGATTTATTTTTTTATTTAGAACTAACACATGAACTTGGTTTAAGAAAACCATGTGCTACATTTTGCCAATAAACAGTGAGTTCCACATCACTTCTCAGAAATACTCATGATCAAAGTTTCAGGTGTGCCTTACAGAAAATTCCCAGGAAATTATACAACAGGTATTCTCTTCTGGTAACCACCAAGACTGCCATTTTCCCATTTAAATGACTCCCTCATATCTTCTGTCTCTCCAACTTCTACACCATCCTTTGGGAACAGAGATATTCAATAAGGCTAACAACATATGTCTGATAATTGTCTACCTCCCAAAGCTTCTGTTTGGAATCAGAGTATGAATTCCCAATACTTAAGGACCTATTAACCTCTCCGTCTTCCCAGGAGTATCTCTCTTCTTTAAAAAAATGCATGTGCCTTTTATTCTCTAAATATTTTACTAATCTTTTTAAAGATGAGATACAGCACTAAAAAATATCATGTAGCTTAGAATTTACTGATCCTGGGCTGATTTCACCCTACTTCTTAGATACAACATTTCTGGTGTTTTACTTTTTCTTTATTTTTGAGAAACAATTACACACAAAACCAAATTCAATATAAACAGAGCCATTAGAGGGAAAACTTATTTATTAAATTTTTAGAGCATCCATATGTCAGTAAAATAATTCATGTTTTCTTAGTTTTCCTGGTATTGGGACTATGAGTACTCTTATTGATCAACTAGAGGCCCCATGCACGAATTTGTGCACCAGTGGGGTCCCTTGGCCTGGCCTGTGGGATCAGGACAAAACCGGCTCTCCAACAACCCCCAAGGGGTCCCCAATTGCGATAGGGTGCAGGCCAGGCCAAGGGACCCCACCCGTGTACGATTGGTGCCGGGGAGGGAAGCAGGAAGTTGGTCAACCAGGGAGGGACTGCGAGAGGGCTCCAGTGTGTGTCCAGCCTGTCTCACTTAGTCCAGATCAGCCAGACCCCAGCAGCAAGCTAACCTACTTGTCAGAGTGTCTGCCCCCTGGTGGTCAGTGCATGTCATAGTGAGTGGCTCAGTGGCCTTAGCATATCATTAGCATATTATGCTTTGATTGGTTTAATGGCCAACCGGATGACTGGACACTTAGCATATTAGGCTTTTATTATGTAGGATGCTATTTGTGCAGATGCTGTGGCTATTTGCCCCATCCAAACACAGTTGTTCTTAGTATCCTCTGGGGAAAGCTAATGAACATTTTTTGGCACATGCTTAGAAGCCTGAGAGAAGCTCCATTATAATTTATTTCTATCTAAATTACTCCAATCTGGGTAAGGAGGCTGAAGTGCACAGATTTCCCATAAAACTAGCTCATTTTGATAAAAACTGGTCTATTTCTTGATGCAGGATATTAGAGTAACAGAGAATAAACACATATACACACATATACATTTCTTCAACTTTGTATTCTGAATCAAAAATTGCTTTTTGTTCTTCTCAATGATTCAGCTGTTAATACTATGCTCTGCAATGAATGTCATTAGCATAATGTGAACAGGAAACAATATTAATGTTTCCTTTCTTAAAATCAAAAATAAACCAAAGATTCTTTAACAGCTGTTTGAAGCATATTTTGTAATCACATTGGACCTGTAAACAATAAAATGCCAAAGTAGTCTTTAAATCTGCAGCTCTGTCAGTGTTTTACAAGCTAATCACTTATTTTGGAAGTAGACTACATTATGAACTGATTTCTCCCCAAAAATTATCTTAATATAAAACTCTCCCAAATATTCCTTTTTCTCAACCTCTTCTCATGTTAACTGTTATTGTATTCAAAATCTGTAATTTAAAATAACTGCAAATAAAACTGGGATATCATTTGGAATAGCATCTCACAAGCAAAATAGCCACTTAGGCTTATTGTTTGTCAGCTATGGAAGTAAATATAAATATGAAGCTGAATTTATTCAGTAATGTTTAAACATTATTTATACATTGAAAAACTATTGAACAGGCATCTATAGAAAATGAACAAGCTGTGGAGGACACTGAGACTCACAATACTAAAATTTCCTCTCATAAAACTTATGCTCTCATTTGAAAAATAAGACATAAATATCAAACAGTTACAATATAAATTTTAAAGTAAAAATAACATATAAATATAAAGCATGTCTAAGATAAAAATGCAGTTAAATGTCCAACGAATGGCACAGATGATACATTTTAAAATCTTAGGAAAAGGTCAGGAGGGTAGGAATTCGAATAATTCATGAAGGTTTAGTAGGCATCTTATTTGCAAGGATCGTAGCAGTAATGATGTAGCATGATATGCTGGAGCCACCCTTTTCTGGTTTGTGAAAGTTGATTACCAGCAACTCTTTCTAACAACATCCTCAGTGATGTTATGTCAACAGCATAAAAATGTCCACACTGGGAGTATTTACACCATAGATATTGGCACCCTCTACAAATTATGACTTTCTACCTCAGAAAAACAGATAAACATTTAACAGAACACCATGAAACATAAGGAACATTATCAAAATCTAGTTCAAATATTCATTTAATTTCTTTTTAAAATTACTTTTTTTGCAGGTGAGAAACTGAAGCCAAAGAGTTTAAAAGACTTGAGTAAGTCACACTGAAAGTAAATGACAGATCGTGATCTGCACTTACCTGACTGTAGAATAGTGAGAAGGGGTTTATCGTAAAGTGCTTTTTAATCAAATATTCTTTCCAGCTGAGTCGTCATTAGTTATCATCATATAATTCTGGTATTGTTCTAAATGCTGGAGAAAGCCTACATATCCATCAACATGGGCTACATGATTTTGCAGGAGCAAACAATCCAGGGATCTGAGTAATTTAAACCAACAAAAATGTATTTCTCACTCTTGCTATATCATTCTCTTAGATTGGCGGCAGCTCTGCCCCATGTCACACTCATTCAGGGACTAAGACTGACAGAATCTCCACATCTATTGTGCTACCATAACACAGAGAAAAGAACATGGCTTACCAATACTGGCTCACCAAAGGTTTTGCCCAGGCATAAATACCTCCCTTGTGCTTGCTTCCTGCATCATATTACATTAGCCAAAGCAAGTCAAACAGCATAAAGAATGTACACTCCCACCAGGAGAAGTGGAACACTAGTAATGGTCCTGAAGACTGTCACACCTTATGTATCCACCATTAGTAATTAAAGACTTACTAATGCCAAGAGTAAAATTTTTAACTATGTTACATCATAAAACTATCTATAACTAAAAAGAACTTATAACTCTCAGCAGAAAAACAAACAAACAAAAAAACACACACACAAACAATCCAAGTTAAAAATAGGCAAATAACCTGAATAGGAACTTATCCAAAGAGGACATACAGATGGCCAACATACATATAAAAAGATGTTCAACATCACTAATCATCAGAGAAATGCAAATTAAAACCATGATGAGATATCACCTCACACCTGTCAGAATGGCTATCATTTATAAATCCACACACAACTGTTGGAGAGAAAAGGGAACCCTTGTGCACTCTTGGTAGGAATGCAGCCACTGTGGAAAGCAGTATGAAATTACCTCAAAAAAATTAAAAATGGAATTGCCTTATAACCCAGCAATTTTACTTCTGGAAACATATCCAAAGAAACAAACAAACAAAAAACTATTTTGAAATAATATACTAGTATTCACCCTTATGTTCATTGCAGTGTTATTTACAATAGCCAAGATTTTGAAGCAGCCCAAGTGCCCATCAGTAGATGAGTGGATATAAAAGCTGTAGTACATTTGCACAATGGAATGCTATTCAGCCATAAAAAAAGGAAATCTTCTTACCTTTTTCAACAGCATGGGTGGATCTCAAGAGTATTATGTTAAGTGAAATAAGCCAGTCAGAGAAAGACAAGTACCATATGATTTCACTTATTTGTGGAATGTAATGAACAAAATAGACTAACAAACACAATAGAAACAGACTCATAGACACAGAGAACAGACTGACAGCTGTCAGAGGGAAGAGGGGTTGGGGGCTGGGTTAAAATGGTGAAGAAATTAAGGAAAGAAAAAAAATCTCATAGACATGCAACAGTAGGATGATTACCTGAGGGGAAAGGGGCTTGGAGGAGGTAGAAGAGTATAAAGGGTGGATAAATGGTGATGGAAGGAGATTTTACTAGGGAGGTAAACACACAATACAATATACAGATGATCTATTATAGAATTGTACATCTGAAACCTATATAATTTTATTAACCAGTGTCTCCCCAATAAAATAAATAAAAACTAACAAAAAGAAAGCACCAATATTTACTATAAAACTGGTAAAAATGTATTTTAAAAAACAGAAACAAGCCGAAACCGGTTTGGCTCAGTGGATAGAGCGTCGGCCTGCGGACTGAAAGGTCCCAGGTTCGATTCCGGTCAAGGGCATGTACCTGGGTTGCGGGCACATACCCAGTAGGAGATGTGCAGGAGGCAGCTGATCGATGTTTCTCTCTCATCAATGTTTCTAACTCTCTATCTCTCTCCCTTCCTCTCTGTAAAAAATCAATAAAATATATTTAAAAATAAAAATAAAAAAAATAAAAAACAGAAACATGACCATTTCATATCTCTAGGAGAAAGCTTATTCTCATTCATTTTGCATAGCTCAGTTTATCTTTCCTGCTCATTTGATTGTCATTGAAGCTGGCCTGAAACTCAGCCCATCACAGAGCTGGCTAGGATCTTTCTAAAGCAAATTTCTGCCCTGGGGCTGGGTAGTTTACTCATCTCACTTCCTCACCTTTTGGATTTTTATTAGTGTTGGACTTCCTGGGGTATTGTGCAGTAGTGACTCTGAGGTGGTCTACCCTGAGTTATTTTATTTATTTTTTCCCTGTCTAAGAAACTGCTGGGGAAGGTCAACTTAATCTCTTCCTCTCCTCAACATGACAGATCCTCTACAAATTGAGATTTGTAGACTTCAGGGGATGGTGGTCTCCATTTCCTTCCAACTAAAATACATCTCCTTCACTGCTGATCAAGTAAAAGCAGAGAAGGATTATCTGGGATGGGGAAAATTAAAAGCATAATTTCAAGAAGAATGTCATCACAGCCTGACTCCAATACTCAAAGATTTTCCTTACATTGGACCTATTCAGCCAGAGGTGTATTTTGTTTGTTTTGTTTTGTTTTTTAGTTTTGTTTGTTTGCTGTTTTTGTTTGTTTGTTTGTTTAAGCTGATGTTTTTTTTGAGTGACTAAATCATATTCACCAACATGTCACAGGATGGCCATTGATAGAAATACGGATTATGCACTAATTCTACTTGAATGTCATTTATAAATAAAATTACATAACTTAAAATATAATTTTTATTACTCTATAAATACACAATATTTTTAGAAACATTTCTTCTTGGGAAATTTTTAATTGGCAGTGTCTCTCCAACTTAAATGTTAATTTTCTGTGAATATTTAAATGTGTTTTCTTAGCTAAAGCTCTTAGGCACATAGTATAGACTCACATGATTTTACAACTGAAAATCTAACCCAGTTCACTCTTTTATTTTACCATGGAGAATATTAAGGTTCTAAAAGGTGTTCTTGTTTGTTTGTTTGTTTGGTTGATTGGTTGTCTTTTTATACTAATAGAAGGGGACTACCTGGTAAGTTTCTGTAAACTAGAAAACATACTTTCAATAGGTAAAAGAAAGGAAAAACAACAATAACATTATATAATATTAATCACCTCCTAGTTTACCATATGCTTGGAATTTCATGTTTGTGTTTTGTTAGGATACATAGAATAACTGAAGTATAGATTAACAGAATGGTTTTCAAATTCACATAGATGTTATGATTGTTGGGTAGTGGCTACGTAGAGTCTAAGAAAGATTCTGAGCGTTCTGTGATTCATTAGTAATGTCTTCCCTGGTTCAGGGAATGAGAGAAATAACACCCATACCATCCTTTGTTATGCCCTATATAACTTAAAATAATAGAATAGATTGGCGGTGAATATTATAGTTTAATTTTGGTCATGATACTATGCAAAGAGTATAGCACACTTTGATTAGCTTTATGCATTCCATTTTCATGTCAGTACAGTGAAAGATTTGTGTTAAGGGAGTTTTAAAGGAATTTTTGAGAATCAAAACAAGACAAAGTATATCCGTGCTTACTTTTTACTGGTTAGATGAAGGATGTGTAATGGAAGTGGCTGGTATACAATGATTTTCTGCAATCTTTGGGGTCTACCAAAGAAGGATAATGCTCAGGAACAATTCTGATAGTGTTTCTGAGAGCATCTAATCAGAGAAGACCCCCTTATAATTTGTTCTTGGAAGGTATGCATTTAAAGTTGTATACCAAATAAAAAGAACATTGTAATTTACAGCAGGGGAAGCCCCAAGGGATGATCTTTGAGGATAGCTCTGAAGTGTGGCTATTTTTTTCCACTCTGTAAGTAATGAGGACACTGAAAATTGTTACAGGGGAAACAAGAAGAATTTACAAAGCATGTGTTATAAAATCGCCTTGGACATAGGGACATTGAAAAGATAATGAATACTTGAAAACCAAGGACACACAAGTTAACAGAAAAATAACTCAGCCCAACATATCACCTAATGTATTGAAGGCAATGTTACCAGAAAAATTATCTTACACCCTAAAAAAGTAAAAGAAATCTAAGAGTATATCATATAATTTTAATTATTTGTAGATTGACTTTTTTTTATAGATAAACAAGCAACTATTTGTCTCAAAGCCTATATTTCTACAACATGAAGGTCAGTGCTCTATTATGGACCTGGAATATGAGTCAGAAATCCCAAATTTAAATTCTAGATTTGTCACTGACTATGTGATTTGCAGCAAGTCACATGATGTCTCTGGACTTTACCTCTTAAGTGTTGTCTTTGGATTAACTAATATCTAAAATACATTTGACTCTAAAACATGTTATGCTGTAATATAAAGCAGGATAAACACCCACCTAAACACCAACACCACTCGTCAGGTACAGCATTTGTGGGAAAGGCACCATCATGGACTGGCAGTTTAAAGAAGATAGGGAAATTGCTTACTGTTTCTGTTGGCTCAGCTTGGGAGTTCCCAGGCATGCTCCTGATCAGCACTGTGAGGGAGACAAAATTGCATTAGGAAGAGCAAGGGGGCAAGGGAAGTAGACCCACAGGTTCCACTGAAGTTCTTAATGCAACACAAGAGGCACTCTTACGTTGTCCTAATGTAGGTATGAAGTGACACTCCTCTAAGTGATGGAGCCTCTAAAATATGACTGCCCCTGCCAATAGCAACATCTTAGAATTACCTGTGGGACTTCTGACCCTGACAATCATCTTCAGATCTGTTTCTTAATCATTGGGACTGAGCTAAACCTTACAAGGGGAGGGTATTGCATCCACTCAAGCTACCAGGGCAGAAAAAAAATGAGAAGTTATTTCATATGGTTAAAAGAATCTTAGTCTGGGTAGGAGAAAAATAACTGATGTAAGAATGTGTACATACAGCCCAGCTGGTGTGGCTCAGTTGTTGAGCATCGACCCATGAACCAGGAGGTCACTGCTTCAATTACTGCTCAAGGCACATGCCTGAGTTACAAGCTAGATCTCCACTAGGGGTATGAGATTGAAGATATCGCTTTACCTATTTTTGGAAATTATAATCTGCCATATCACCTAGAATGTCATATCCAGAGAAACTATTAATTAAGTGCAAGGGTTAATTTAAAACAGTTTTAGACATGTTAGATGTTAGAAAGTTTACCTCTTATGTACTCACTTTTAGGAAGTTATAGGAGAGTGTTCTTTAACCAGACATATGCTCACTTAAAATTCAGGGAAACCTGATTTCATGGAGATATGAAAGACTCCCCAGAATGGTGAAGTGTGATCTCAGAATGATAGTTATGTACAGCCATAAAAACCAACCAGCTTAGATTAAAATAGAATTTCTAGCTGTGATGTCCCTGATATTAAACTTTATATTGCAATTTGCTTGATTGTATTAAGAGAGATTTAACATATTAGGGGAGAATTTTAGGTTAAACTAGATGAACACAAACACACACACACAAATACGCACACACACACACACACACACCAAAAAAAACAACAACAACAACAACACACCAACAAACAAAAAAAAATAAGATAATAAAATTCTAGGAAACAAGGAGTTGTTCAAGAAATGAAAAGTTGCTATGGTGTACTACATAACTTACTTGGGAATAGTGTTTATATAGTCATGAAATTGTCAACATTAAATACTTAATCAGAATTGTGCTGTAATTCTAATGTGAGAATGGGGAGTGTAGAATGTCTAGGTGTATACGGATGGGCACGTTGGGGAGATTAAAGAAAACCAATTATCCTCTACAGTAGAATATTAATAGATATGTCTAAATGTTTTTTTAAAAATCAAAAAATTGTAAGTATGCTTTCTAGAGCTATTGATACTTGAACTTATTTTAAAAAAGCTTGAAGCTGTTGAATCTGGGAAATGGGCAACCTGTTTCCAATGAAAATAGGCAATGGAGAAGGGTGACAGTGGAACAAAAAGGACATTCTTTTCATGTCTTATAAAACTATTTATTCTTGAGAAGAAAGAATAGGGAAGCCTACTTTATGGTTTGGACAGCACATTGTGGTTTCACTTCCTGCAGTCATGGTCATGTCTGTTGCCAGGGTCTCTGGGAGAGAAGGGCAGAAGAACCCCCTGTATAGGACAATCACACCACTCCCTGTCTCCTACAGAGGCATACTGGACCTCACCTTGACGCTCTAGTGTCATGTCTGGCTTCCCGGTGCCCCCAGGGCTGGGAGCTGAGGGAGGGGCCTGCACCAAAGGTATCCTCATTTATTTCCTTCTGGCTCCATGGCCTTGGAGGAGAGACTCTTCTCTTTAAAGATGACTTTTGATAAATGGGGAAGAAATAACCATCACATCCAGAAAACTAATCAAGCTTCCCAGGAAATATGTATGTAAATAAAATATTGATTAAAAGCTAAAAGGATTTTAATTAGGTTACTTAGTTTAATAGTTTAATTTGGCAGAAACAGACAACTTGGACAAGGTTCTTTGTGTAAGCACATTTTAAATCACTAATTAAAATTTCAGATGGCAATCTGAGATTAGAAAAAGGATCTTCAAAGGCAAGCAAGATGTACATGTATTTTATTTTTAAAACTCAAAGCAATACTAAGCTGTTACTTTAGGTCCTTCCTCTATCTAAAATAATGTGAATTCTTGGACATATTGTAACCCACTTTGGCCCATACACCATCAGTAATTAACTTATATTGAATAGAAAACTTAATTTAGTGGAAAACATCACATGTATTATATTTTTATTGAAGAATAGTATTCCTTATATTTTTAATGGAATAGATCAAATTGGTCTTTCAGAGATACAATATTATTACATAGGAAAAATGGACTCTCATGCATGTAAAACTTATTGTAGAGTTAAACATGATTCATTCAGCCCAATTCAACTAGTGCATAAACTATGTTGAATTGAGACATACATATAAGGTTCCCTCTTAGGTAATTGCATATAAATGTACTAAGTAGCACACATCAAGGTTGAAGCTAAGTCTGTGTTTGTGTTTAATATGGTAAGGAATACAGAGTGTATCAGTTAAGGATAATTATAAGAACAGAAACCAAAGTAAGCAACACTGCCTGGGTTAAAATCCTAGTTTGCCACTTATTATTCACATGACCTTGAACAATTTAGATAACACACCCGTGCCTCAGTTTCCACATTTATAATATAGGAGTTATAATAATTATACCTAATTTGTAGGTTTATGAGCATTTAAAAATAATACATTTCAAGCACTTAGCACATAGGGAATATAGTCAAATACACAATGAATGTTAGTTCTATAAATTTAAAAAGCTTTGTAATTAGGTTGGCAGAATTGCAGAAAATAGAAAATCTATGTTTATAATGAGAGAAAAAGATGAATATCATGGGTTCTGTCTTAAGATTATTTGGATCCATATTCACTAGTTGTGTGTACCTTGAGAAAGTTACTCAACCTCTCTGTGATTCATTCTTCTCTTGTACAAAAGAGGATAACCACACCTAACTCAGGGTGTTGTTGAAAAGTCAATGATAAAATTATGTGAAAGCCCTACGCAAAGCCTAACCCACGAGAAATGTTCAACAAATGTTAAGTCACTATCCCTTCTCCTCTGAAATAAATATAAAAGTAAAAGATACATATCTGGTGACCTACCCTATAAAATTTATTGAAGTGGTGACTCACTAGGTGGTTGCTTCTATTAATTTAAATTCTCTAGGTAGGACTTCAATGGATTTCATAACAGCTACCCAAACATAGGAAAGTCTGTGTATGCCCTGATACGATCAAAGTCTATCACTCATCCATTGCAGGGGAAACAGCACCCCCCACCCCCGACCAAACCTCCCATGGCCCTGATTGGCCCCAATCTCAGGCCAGACTGAGGGACCCCACCCCTGTACAAATTCATGCATCAGGCCTCTAGTATTTACATAAAAGTCACTGCAGCTTTTGTATAAGTCATGGAACAGAGGGCATGACATTCACTCTCCCTTATGCAACTTGAGAAAAAGTGTCAAGGGCACCTTCTCCACTTCTTGGTTATTCATGACCTCAGTCCAGATAGATAACATGCTAAGATTCCAGACTAAAATTCTTAAGGGATGCTGACTTCCAGACAGATTCTTCAATACCTTTCATTGATACCACAAGTGAATGAGGGTGAGACCATCTGTACCAGAACAGTAGTCAACATATTTTCTATGACTAAAAACAGTAAATAATGCTCCATATACTTCTATCATTACTTTTTTTCAAGCTAAATCTTTGTATGCCAGCAATGATGATGATTAAAAGCAGCGCAAAGTGAGGGGAAAACATCTATAAATGTTTCAGAGAACTGAATAGTCAATCTGATTCTACATTCTCTTAATCCATGGCATCATAAGGAAATTAAATATGGTTTAAAGACCACATCTATTTTGTCATAGCTAAAAATTTATCTTCATCATTCAAAATTCTCCATTTCTCTTTTGAAGCGCCTGTCTCAACAGAGTGTTGGGATGAGCCATCTTCCCAGAGTTTTATTTTCTCAGTCTTCAGTTAAGCCACTTTCTAAGTTAGTGACTACTTCATCCTTTGAAGATTCAGCTTCTGTTGGAACCCTTTTTTTGTCCGTTCACTTTCTGCATTTACATCCTTTGCCACTCAATCAATTAGCATGTATCTCTGAACCTGTGGTATGTGCTCAGTTTTCTGATAGGAGCAACATAGAGGATGGGAAGTATTAGAAGGACCCGTGACCTTGTGGAATGTATATCATAGTTGGGAGGTCAAGACCAATGTATCATAAATAATGAGACAAAATATAAGGCAACATATATTAATGTATATGTTAACATACATTAACATGCATGTTCATATAACATGGAAAGCTTAATTGTATGTGGACAAGATGGCCTATTAAAATACATATAAATAAAGCCAGGTTGGGGTTCAGGTTCCCTTTACTAGGATATAATTCCAAGTCACTTCATTCTACCTCCCACGTGTACAATGCATAACTCTATAGAAATGAAACAGAAATCACTCATCATACATACACTTATTTTTCATTATTATATAAACATATGCATATTTCAAAATCCAGCTTTTTTTGGTCATTTTTAAAATATATCTAATTACCTTTTCCACCCTTTCTGTGATAAAGTAGACCCTGTGGGTGAAACAATTGGTGATCAGATTTAATGACACAAGGCAACCACTGGCTGCAAAGGCTTCCGCTTGAACAAAAGTTGTGTTCTATTAGTATTCAGTAAATCCTCCAAAGAGGGCATAAGCCACCAGGTAGCTCTTTTTCTGTCATTATCAGCTGTTCTTTGATGAAACCACTATCTTGGAAAAATGCATCTGCCTTCCTTGCGAGGGTGTTAAGCACTGGAGAGGGAACAAGCCTGCAATTTCTGGGCTTTACGGTTTTACTCTGAATAACAACCAATGTCAAAAGGTATGTGCCGTCTCTATTCACTCTGGACCAAAAATAAGAAGGTTATACAATCAACCAATATCAGAGTGAGTTTTTGTTCACTGGGTAAAAATTCACCAAATCCAATGATTTTCCTAAGTTCAGTTTGGGATTCCCAGATCCTCCTAGTCGCCAGTGTCTTTGTGCTAATAAACTATAATGATGGTGCTTATGGTTCTCCCATAGCCATTGTGTAGTTTTATGTTTCAACTATGAACTTGACATAAAATGATTCATCATATAGAGAAGAGAAAACAGTCTTTTCCCATCTTCCCCAACCACATTTTTATTTGATTTTAACCAGTCACAGAATGTGACATATAAAAAATAGTCAACATGATTGTTTCAAAGCCTGACTGGAAACATGACATGTTTCTTGCATTTAGATGGTAATGCCAGATCAAGGACACACTGTTGACTTAAACGCTCTGCTAAGAAATGCCAAGAGGAAGGCATGCAGGCAGCCTTTCTACCAGGAGTCACAGACTGAAATGATGATAAAGACACTCACTAAGCATTTGCTGTGTGTTAGGAATTGTTCCAAGGACTTTGCATGTAGTGAATACAATTAATCCTCATACACCTTTACAAATCAGGTGTTGTTATCATTACATCAGAGACAAGAAAATCAAGGCAAAGAGAACATTAAGTAATTTATCCAATATTTCACTGCCAGTAAATAATGGCAGAGGCATTTGTAGCAAAGTTGTGTACCTCTGGGGTCAACTTGATCAAACACTACTCAGCTCTGAGGCAAAATCTCCATGGAAAAGGCAGGTCACAGAAATGAGGGGAAAATTCCTGCTTATTTTTTGCCAGGCAGAGACATCGACCTGGTGTTGCCATATCTTCTGATATTGCAAGAGAAACCTGAAACCTGGGTTGTTTATGTGAAGTCTCTTGCTTTAAAATGCTGTGCATAAAAAAATTCAAGAGGAAGGAACGCTTCCAAGCTCATTCTATGAAGCCAGCATCACCCTAATACCAAAACCAGGTAAAGACATCACAATGAAAGAGAATTACAGGCCAATATCCCTCATGAACATAGATGCCAAAATCCTCAACAAAATCTTAGCAAATCGGATCCAGCAGGATCATACACCATGACCAAGTAGGATTTATCCCAGAGATGCAAGGATGGTACAACATCCGTAAATCAATAAATGTGATACATCACATAAACAAATTGAAAGAAAAAAACCACATGGTCATATCAATTGATGCAGAAAAAGCATTCGACAAAATCCAACACCCATTTTTGATAAAAACTCTCAGAAAGGTGGGAATAGAAGGATCATACCTCAACATAATAAAAGCCATATATGACAGGCCCACAGCCAACATCATACTCAATGGTCAAAAACTAACACCATTTCCCCTAAGAACAGGAACAAGACAGGGATGCCCACTCTCACCACTCCTGTTCAACATAGTACTGGAAGTATTAGCCATTGCAATTAGGCAAGAAGAAGAAATAAAAGGCATCCAAATTGGAAAAGAGGAAGTAAAACTGTCCTTATTTGCAGATGACATGATATTATACATACAAAACCCTAGAGACTCCATCAAAAAGCTACTAGACTTAATACATGAATTTGGCAATGTAGCAGGATACAAAATTAACCCCAAGAAATCCGAGGCATTTCTATACACCAATAGTGAACTTTCAAAAAGGGAGATCAGAAAAACAATCCCATTTACCATCGCACCAAAAAAATTAAGATACCTAGGAATAAACTTAACTAAAGAGGTTAAAGACTTCTACTCAGAAAACTACAGGACGTTGAAAAAAGAGATAGAGGAAGACATAAACAGATGGAAGAACATACCATGTTCTTGGATTGGTAGAATCAACATCATTAAAATGTCCATACTACCCAAAGCAATCTATACATTCAACGCACTTCCCATTAAAATACCAATGGCCTTCTTCAAAGATCTAGAACGAACTCTCCAAAAATTCATCTGGAATAAAAAAAGACCCCGAATAGCTGCAACGATCCTGAGAAAGAACAAAGTAGGTGGGATCTCAATGCCAGATATCAAGCTGTATTACAAAGCCACTGTTCTCAAAACTGCCTGGTACTGGCACAAGAACAGACATATAGATCAGTGGAATAGAATAGAGAGTCCAGAAATTAGCCCGAACCAATATGCTCAATTAATTTTTGACAAAGGAGGCATGAACATACAATGGAGCCAAGATAGTCTCTTCAATAAATGGTGTTGGGAAAATTGGACAGACATATGCAAGAAAATGAAACTAGACCACCAACTTACACCATACACAAGAATAAACTCAAAATGGATAAAGGACTTAAATGTACGACAGGAAACCATAAAAATTCTAGAAGAATACAAAGGCAACAAAATCTCAGACATATGCCAAAACAATTTCTTCACTGATACAGCTCCTAGGGCAGTTGAAACTAAAGAGAAAATGAACAAATGGGACTACATCAAAATAAAAAGCTTCTGCACAGCAAAAGAAACCATCAACAAAACAACAAGAAAACCCACCTCGTGGGAAAACATATTTGCCAACGTCATATCTGATAAGGGCTTAATCTCCAAAATTTATAGGGAACTCATACAACTTAACAAAAAGAAGATAAACAATCCAATCAAAAAATGGGCAAAGGATCTAAATAGACACCTTTCAAAAGAGGACATTCAGAAAGCCAAGAGACATATGAAAACATGCTCAAAGTCACTAATCATCCGAGAGATGCAAATCAAAACAACAATGAGGTACCATCTCACACCTGTCAGAATGGCCATCATCAACAAATCAACAAACGACAAGTGCTGGAGAGGATGTGGAGAAAAAGGAACACTTGTGCACTGCTGGTGGGAATGCAGACTGGTGCAGCCACTATGGAAGGCAGTATGGAGGTTCCTCAAAAAATTGGAAATGGAACTCCCATTTGACCCTGTGATCCCACTTCTAGGAATATATCCCAAGAATCCAGAAACACCAATCAGAAAGGATATATGCACCCAGATGTTCATAGCACAATTCACCATAGCTAAGATCTGGAAACAGCCTAAGTGCCCATCAGTAGATGAATGGATTAGAAAACTGTGGTACATCTACACGATGGAATACTATGCTGCTGTTAAAAAGAAGGAACTCCTACCATTTGCAACATCATGGATGGAACTGGAGAGCATTATGCTAAGTGAAACAAGCCAGTCAATGAAGGAAAAATACCACATGATCTCACTCATTCATGGATAATAAAGACCATTACAAACTTTTGAACAATAATAGATACAGAGGCAGAGCTGCCTCAAACTGATTGTCAAACTGCAGTGGGAAGGCCAGAGAGAGTTGGGGGGCAGGAGGGAGGGGAGTAAGAGATCAACCGAAGGACTTGTATGCATGCATATAAGCATAACTAATGGACATAAGACACTGGGGGGTAAGGGAGGGTAGGGGTTTGTCAAGGGCGGGGGGGAAAAAAGGACACTTATGTAATACCCTTTGTAATACTTTAAGCGAAAAAAAAAAAAAAGAAAGAATTGTCTTAAAAAAGAAATCTATCAATGACCTTAGATATTTCTATAGAAAGTATTGTGGCACTATTAGTGGGGATTTTCATGTAAAGAATTGTTAGTGATTTGCTTTTAATCATTTCATTAAGGGCTTTTTATTTTTAATCTGTTAAACTAAAATCCCCTGTTGCTTAATAAAGTATAAAAATAGTACTGACCTGGAAATATTCAATAAAATGAAACTAGAATGCCAAAAAAAATAAATAAATAATAAATAAATAAATAAAATGCTGTGCATATATTTTACGAACAATATTGCAGAATTGTTGGCCACACTCATCTTGGCCAAGGCCCTATCCCATGTGAGAATATTCTGTGGCATATCAGCTCATTCCATTGCCCAACCACTAACATTGTTAGAAAAATCACCCTTCTCCCATATTTAACAGTCTTTTTAAGTCAACAGTGCATTGCTAATAACTAAACTACAGACCTCATTTAGCATTTACCAGTTTTTCCACCAAAGTCCTCTGTCTGTCCCAGGATCCGATTCAGGTTACACATTGTATTTAGAAATGCTTTACTTTTGCTAATTCCTGTTATTCTCACAGTTACCCATGGAATGGGCACCATTTCCCCACTTTGCAGGTGAAAAAAACAGACACCGAGAAGTTAAACAATTTGTTAAAGTCATAGAGAAAGTGGCAAAACTAGAATCTATTCTAGTAGCTGGAATTCACCCTTTGTCCTTAACCCTTATACTCTACAGCCACTTCCCAAAACAAAAAAAGGTGCATGACATTCCCTGCTAGTGCATCCTAATTGTAGCTTTTCAATGGATTTAGCTTGTGTGCTTTGCTCTGAATGGACTTCTCTCAGTCTCAGAGATTATTACAGCCATTCAGTGTGTGCATAAAGCATCTCTTGACTAATTCCTTATCCCATTCTGCTGAGGTTAGAGTCAAAACTCAGCATCCCTTATTATACAGAATTGACATGTTGAGAATCAAATTTTTTGCCCATCTGAATTTTTCTAGAAGAGAACTTTTCAAACTGTATTGTGTATGTGGCTCGCAGATAGATACCTGGTTCCAATGCAAAGTCTTCAGGTTGGAGGCGGAGCCTGTGAATCTGTGTTTCCTTGATAGGTCTAAGTGGTGTTCAGGCTGTTGGTCCATAGTGCTCACCTCAGGTAGTGAAGCCCTCAACCTCTCCTTCACCTTTCCTCAAATTGACCATGTTTCTTCTCTTGGGCAGTACATTGGAGAACAATTTGTCTGGGCTCCAAAAAGGGAGCGGTTAGAAAGGTTCTGGGCTGTTTTGTCAGATCCTTTTCATCTAGTTCAGAAACATTTCATTTAAGAATGGCTTGTTCACTCTATAACATTTGAATGCCGTTTTAAAAAATAAAAATCATTGAAGCAAAATATCTGTTTATTAGCTATTTTATGTTGTTCTCTGCCATTTGTTGATGATCTTCCCTAATAATGTTCCCTACCCTTTATTTTCAAAATCCATCAAAAGTAATTTGAATTGTTATGAACATTTCAGCAAGCCTTAATTTATTTTAAACCATTAACTTCCTTGCCATTATACTTGCTGAGTTTTGCCACTCATTTTTAAAATCTGTCTTAGGTCACATATTTTCCTTCCATATTTCATATGCTGTGTTTTAAAATCTGACTGGGTCAAAAGTTTCCTGTGCATCCACATTTCTTATTATATCACCTACCACTCCAGACTCCTTTAGATTTCTTCCTTAATAGCAACATCTACAGTTGAGGAGTATCTTGTCTTTTTCTGTTTCTTTGTTCCTGATTTGCTTATTTTAAGAATAATTTTTTACTTTCTCCCATTACTTTAGAATCTCTAGCCAGTTGAAACACATATTTTCTATGTTTTCTTGGAATCTTTTGAAATCTGCTTTTATAAAGTCTGGGCCTGAGTCTGATATACTCATTATGTTCTTATTGATAATTAACAACTCCAAGATGAGATCATTTCTTCTTCTAAGTTTCCTATTATTCAGAGCTTCACCCCCACCCTCATGTCCTTCTTTGTAGGTTAGAATTAAATCCAGACTAGCAGTTTTCAGCACTGCTTCCTTTACTTTCTGGAAGATGAAAGCACCAGCTCTTCCTCTGGGCTAAACATTTGCATACTTTAGATTTTTTTTTTTAAATGGAAGAAATGAAAAATCTCAGGCCATGCTCTGCAGAGCTGACCCGGTCATGAATGGGGACAGGCAAACGTGCTGGGAAAGGAAACATTCTGGTTCTGAAGGTTAGTCTGAAGGGGAATGTGTCAATGCCTTTGGGAGTGTAAGACTCTCAACAAATACAGAAAACCTCTGGGACAGTCATGCAGTCACCCTTCATAGCTGCAGAGACAGCCGCTGTGTCACCTCTCATAGCTATGCCGCTGAACTAACAGTGACTCAGATCAAAATGCAACCAGGATTTGGGGGTACAGGAATATGCTGTTCATAAGGAAACAAATAATAGGGAGTGGATATTGACAACATGAAATCGAGTATGAGATGGAAAATAAATCCATTCAATGGTATTTTGAGATTCAGAACTAGCAAATTACAGAAAAAACATTGTGGGTTCTTGGTCAAAATGAGAACTTTTAGATAATGGAAGGGAGTATCTTGGTTTTAGAATGAATAAAAAGAAAAACTAATTATATTAGCTAAGAAATAGTCAGATTAGTCCAAGTGTGTTGTTTTGGAAGCCTGGGCTATGATTATTAATAAAAGATGGAATAAGAGGAAAGAGAAAAAAACACATTCAAACAAAATAATTGCAAGATCAAATCTTTCATTCAAGTTATGTTAAGATGTATAGTTAAACTCAATCTAAAGAAAAGTCTCAACTGTAGATTTTATAATAAATTGCTTGAAGCAATAATATCTCCTTAATATTTTCTTTAGTAACTACTACGTGCCTTGCACTGTATAGGTACTGAGAATTGAAGAATTAATAAAATATCAATCATATCTTCAGAGTCCAAAGTCTAGTGGAAAAAAAATCAGGCGAATATATAATTAGAATGCAATTTTGCAAGTGTAAGAGAAAACTTCATAAGAATATGGGAGAATATGCTTTATTCTGCAGTGACATATTGAGGAATGTTTCACAACATGGGGGACATGTGAACTGCGTTTTGAATTAAAAGTTCATAAGATAGAGAAGAGAAGGGAAAGGGCATTTGGGGAAGAGGGCAAAGCATGCACAAATGCTCAGAGGTGAAGAAAGACTTTCCTGTACCATTTGAAATTTAGCATCACAATATGATTCTTTTATTTTTTGCCAATGGGTTATGTTTCAGAAGAATATGGGCCACTCTGGGAAGAAGACTTTCATAGCCTTCCTATTGCCAGCTCTTTGAGTTTATACCAGGACTGAATGGCAATTTTGAATTGTCTCACTTGAAAATGAGTTGAGCATATTTTGCACGTGGGAAGTAAACTAAATATTTAAGAACCAGATAGTTCTTAATGTTCTTCTTAGTAATGTCCAGGATTCCTTCCACCAGGCACAAAATCTGAATGTGCTGTCCCACCTCTTTGATATGAGGAGTTCACACATTGCTTGCTGTGGCCATTAGGATGTGAGCAAAAGCAATGTGTCACCTTTGAGTGGAAATCTTTAAGAGCCAGTGTGCCATGTCACTGCTATCTGTAATATTTTAGATTGTCCAGGTCTGGTCAGGCTGGGCCCCTGAATTAGTACAGTGCAGAGCAGAGCCTTCTGCTGACTCAGGATGGAAGACTAACAGGAGTGAGAAATAAGCTTTTGTCATTTAAAGGCCCTGCAATTTGGGGGGTTGTACGTTATGATACTTTAATAACAACCCATCCTGTCTAGTACATATATTAAGATATACTTCATAAGGTATAAGCACCAGGCATTAAAATTTACATTTATGGAGGGGGGAAATGGCAAAAGGAGTATATTAAATTTATGCATGTCACCTATCCTGAGTCCTAATCATCTCTAGAGTGGGGCCTAAATTTAAACAATGCAGAGAACTGTGATAATAGGCATTTTCAGAATAATGACATATTGATTAGAATGCTTTTTGAAGTCTCAAATATTTATAAATCTGAATATTTTATAATATTTGAGTCTTTAAAAATCTCTCTCATATAAAAGAGTAACATCAAGGTAACAATAATATTGTAATTGCTTTGCAGTAAAGAAAATGAGTAAAGTTCAGAAGCCTTATATCTGTAGTTAATCTGGTTAAACACAGGAAACTAAATACACAAGTAACATATGCCACCTTATCTGCAATATTATAGGATTGTTTATCTCTACAGAGAGGTTTAGTAATGTGCTTGCTGATATTGATCTGAAATAATTTGGGTTCTGAGGACAAATTAATACACTACTTGCAATTTACATATTACAGATTTGATGTCCTGCCACTCCGGAAAAAAACTCCATAAAAGCAGGCTGAAGATTTAGCATTTACTGTGAAGAAACTTTTTGAGCTTGGAGAAGAAATTAGTGCTCTGGAGAACTGCTTTGCAAATGGAGTGCTTTAATATAAAACCATGGGTAGTTAGCAGAATTATATCCACATAGCTTTGTTATGTTCTTTTCTACCAGACAGAAATTCCTTCTCCATGGGAGAATTGCTAATGGAGTATTGACAAGTTGTGGACATAATAACAAAGAATCCCTTACAGCGTGTTTTGTTTTGCTTTCATCAGGGAGTGATCACTGGCTTGTGCTCTTGAAAAATAGGTCAAAGCACAGGTCAAATCTAAGCTCTTTTCACTTTCTTTAGACCCTAGAAGGTTTAGGAAATATGTGCTTATCTTCCAAACTTGCTATTTTAAGACAGAAACACTAAAGAAAATGCATATTTATAACACTGCTCAAAAGGTTCCCTCTCTGGTTTATAGTATCTTATGTGCATTTTTGTTGAATTGCTAATATACTTTTTAAACTCCCAATTTACCTAGAAATATTGTGTGCTTGATTCCCTGCCTTATAAGTGAGTGTTAGAATGCTAACAACAAGGGGCTCCAGCCAGGGATTTGCAATCACCACAGCCCAGATGAAGCATTATAAGCACCATGCAGAAAGAAATGGAAAGTGTGTGTGTGTGTGTGTGTGTGTGTGTGTGTAGACACACGTGTGTATGTGTGAGGGAGGGACAATGTTTCCACCTGAAGCCAGAGAGATGAATGTTTATTGAGGAAACCAACCAAGGAGCTCTGGGAACAGGGCCCCGCCAGGGCTTACCCTCTGTAGATGCAGAGAACTGGCCGCTACTGTTCTAAGGGTAGTGTAGTGTTAAATTTAGAGGTGACATATTTAGAATCATGTAAAATATGTACACATGCTTGGCACACAGTGAGTATTCAATAAATGCTATCAATAGTGCAATAATTACTATCCTAGCACATAACTGGGCTTTAGAACATTGCTGCTTAACCTGCTCTCCACCCCACTCCCCTTCACACACACACACACACACACACACACACACACACACACACACACAGCAAGGACATCAATGGATGGAGTAATGTTTCCTTTTGGGGGGATAAAATCCAAATTCTTTAGCATGACCTATCTAAGACTTTTTAAAATATTTCCCACCTATTTCCTCCACATCATTCTTTTTTTAAAATATATTTTTATTGATTACAGAGCCAAAGGGAGAGGGAGAGAGAGATAGGAACAGCAATGATGAGAGAGAATCATTGTTTGGCTGACTCCTGCACGCCCCCTACTGGGGACCAAGCCCGCAATCCAGGCATGTACCCTTGACCAAAATCGAACCTGGGACCCTTCAGTCCACAGGCCGATGCTCTATCCACTCAGCCAAACCGGCTAGGGTTCCTCTGCATCATTCTTATCTGTCCTCTCCAGTCCAGGTGCACTCACCATCCCTTAGTCGTGAAAGTCCCTTCATGTCACTGTGCCTTAGGCATGCTATTTCACTAGGCCAGGCATAGACTTTGCCTTTTATTTTCTGGAAATTTTTTATTTCTTCTCTCAATTTAGAGGTAATGTCTCCTCTTTATAGGCTTTCTTAGTACTGTCACAAGTTGCCCTGTCAACTGAGCTCACACTGCTGTTGGTCACAGCTGGATTACATCTATACATATAAAAGCCTAATATGCTAAGTTTCCCACCTTTCGACTGTTCGACCAGTCGCTATGATGAGCATTGACCACCAGGGGCAGATGCTCCAAGTGGTAGGTTAGCTTGCTGCTGGCGTCCGGCTGGGCGAGTTGGGCTGGACACACCCTGGAGCCCTCCTGCGGGCCCTCCCCAACTGGCCAACCTCCCGTGGTCCTTCCCCAGCTGGCTGGCCCCCATTGGCCCTGATCAGGACTGGGTAAGACAGGCCGAACATGCCCTGGAGCCCTGATTGTGCACTGGTGGGGTCCCTTGGCCTGGCCTGCACCCTCTCACAATCCCAGACCCCTTGGGGGATGTCAAAGAGCTGCGTTTGGCATAATCCTGTCAGGCCAGGCCAAGGGACCCCACTAGTACACGAATCCATGCACCAGGCCTCTAGTTATTTATAAAAATGTATGGCTGGTATCTATTTACATGCATGCCTACTTTGCCATTCTGTGTGCTCCTAGTGTGGAGGAACTGTTTTATTCAGTTTTGCATCCTTAGCACCTAACATAGTGTTGCCTCTCCTAGAAACACACACACACACACACATACACACACACACAATGAATGCAATGCATGTTTGAGTAATGAATGACTAAAAATAAATCGTAAAAATTATGGCATGTGAGGTAAGGTACAACATAGAGCATGAGAAAGAAAAAAGGTAATTCTGTCACAAAACGTTCTATTTAAAAAGTCAGAGTGTATTAGAAACTGTAATGCTTAAGAAACATTTTATTTTAAAAATCATCTTTATTACAAATTACTGCTTGCTCCTTGAGGAAGGGACACAGTCCCTAAATGATGATCATCAGTTATTGAGCAACCAGGACTTTAAAATTACATTCAACCCACAAGTTAGGAGATGCCTAAGTAGGTGGGATCTGTTGAAGTCTGAATAAAATTGGCATTTTCTTGTTTTCTGACATTAAGGTGCTGAAATATGTTGTCAGGCATTAACATGTCTGTCGATGGTAACTTGGCTTGGCAGGATAGAAACTCCAGCATGAGTTACACTTTACGATTACATTTTTATTACTAAACACAGATCTCTATCTAGAGCAGTTTATTGCTTGGAGTTATTAGTCATCTACTGGTACAATGCTTGAGCACTGTTTTCCTTGTTCAATTTGAACAGTGGAGCTTTGCTTGAAAACGCATTTGGTAAGGAGTCTAGTCTATGTCCACAATCCCATAGTGATGAGTGAACACATGTAAGAGTTAGTTAAACCAGATGTTGTGTATGGTAGAATTAAAAAGCCATTTAAATACAGTATAGTTTTCTAAAGATATAGTATATATAAATTTATACTAACTATAACATAATATGTTTCATATCTGAGTATAGTATTATTTTACTATTCCTTATATGTTTATTAATCCTGTTCTAGCCAATACATTACAAAAATTTTAAATCAATTATAATAAAATTTAGGTCAAGCCTGTATATTTATGCAATCATTTGGGCTAAAGAGTAGTTTATTCACCTTGAATTTAATTAATGAAAACATTTTGTCAAGAATAAAACGACTTTTGAAAGTAGAATAATGGTCCTCCCATCCCTACCCCCACATTTTTTTAAAATGACTCTTTAGTCACATTTTCAATCAATGACAATGTGTTTTTAAAAATTGATAGTAAACTAATAAGGATAGCATAAAGATTTCTCAAAGTCTTTAGTGTCACTAGCAAATGTCTACCCTCATTTCTACAAGTTGATTTTTTTTTAAATCTCATAAAAGTTTATCTGAGCCAAACTGAAACAATTGCCAGGAAGCAAAATTTCAATGGACTAAGAAAATGCTCTAGAGAATGGCAGTTTTACAGCTTATTTTATACATTAGAATCAAAGGAGGAGACAGACGTAAGGAGTGTTACATGAAATCCATGGATGGTAGATTAAAGAGGTGGGGGAAAGAAAAGTAGGCAAGTCTCTGGTATTAGATAAAAAGTAAAGTACAGAAACACATATTTCTTTTACATTGATGGGTACAGGAGAGTTGATACTTAACATTTACAGCACATACATGGGTTCAAGATAACAATGAAGTTTCTATGGTCTCATGCTCTGAGAGGTCTGGAAAAGAAGATTACTCTGACTTTTCCAAGATAGGTTATCGTAGATGCACAAATACAATAGACCACTTCAGAAGTAAAGATTAACCTTTGTCAAGGAAGCTACCTGCCTAGGACAAGACTACCCACCAAGACCCATTCTTAGTTAGAAATGTTTACATTCAGACCACCCTGTGTAGTGACTTTGGTTTCTGGTTTTATAAGGCCCACCATGCTGGCCTCCCCTGAGCTTGTGTGATTGAATATGTGGACCATTTTTTATCCACAGTTCCATAACCCAATCTCTATCTTGTTTTTAATACAGTTCTGCTATATTGAGTATTTCATAGCCTGTTTTAAATTTTTTAATTAAATAAATAAAATATTTAAAATTCTCTATAAATCTATAAGAACCTCAAAACTAAAGACAATTTTTACCTATGCAGCCCAAGATAGAAACAAAGGTAAATGCCTGCTCTGAAATCAAACAATTAGAAAGGTGTGTGTTCTAGAGCAACGGTAGAGCAGGAGTCCTGTCAGAAGTTAAGCCAAGGATCCTGCTTCTAACACGAATACCACTAGGATCTAAGAAATTTAGTTGGTGATATGTCAGTAAGCTAACATAATTAGTTGAATAATATCTCAGGGCAGGTGAAAGGCTGCACCAACTGCTAGTCCTGATGGCTGAATTCCATTAGGTGAAAGAAATTTCCTCTTTCCTGGCTGAGATGCACAGTTAAGTGTGGCTGAGAGTGCAACTTTCTTTCCTAACAATAATTCTCTCCTTCCTTACTAACAGAATCATCATTTTATAAGTGGCAATGTACCCAGCTAACAGACTACTGTTCCCAGACTTCCTTGAAGGCAAGTGTGGTTACTAAATCACTGGGTGAAGTTTCCAGCAAAGACTCCTCAAAGGACCTAACTCAATGGGAAGCTTATTTTTCCCCCACTCTCTCCTCCTTCCTGGAACACAGTTACGATTAAATGTAGGTAAAACTGAGGCCCAGCTGTGGTGGCTCAGTGGTTGAAGGTGGACCTATGAACCATGAGGTCACAGTTCGATTTGGGTCAGGGCATATGCCCGGGTTGAGGCTTGATCCCCAGGAGGAGGCAGCTGATCAATGATTCTCTTCATTGATGTTTCTATCTCTCTCTCCCTCTCCCTTCCTCTCTCTGAAATCCATAAAAATATTTTTAAAAATAAAATACATAAAACTGAAGCCATTTGTTAAGCCAGTGCAGCAGAAATATCGAAATGTGGACTGCTGATGGCATGAAGTCACCATAAAAACCCTAGACTGCCTCCTCCACACATGCCACTAACTGGTATACTCTAACAAGGATGAAGGCCCTCAGCCCAAATTTCTTGAACCACCCAGCAAAACTTTCAAGATAATTTAATAATGTCCCATGTAATGCCCCTTTAGGGATGACTAGTCTACTTATATAAAATAACTAAGAGGTCTTGTGTTTAAAAATAAATGTTAACATAAAATGCATTTCTAATCTGTTCATAAGGGGAAAGCTCTCAAAATAATTAGTCTTCAGTGATGACAAATAATGTTTCCATTTAAGGAGCATCATTGCTTTATAGGGGGGATGAACGCCCAAGTCCTTAATTTGAATGGTAGCACTTACAAGATGGCTGAATACAGTCTTCAAATGAAGTAGAAACATCTATATATGGGAAAGCAACACACAACCCACATAACCTAGGAGACCAGTATGAGTAAGAAGAATATGGCAGTTAGAAATCCACCTTCCTAGGAAATGTAGACAATAGAAAGACACGGGGAAATATTTTAAAAGTCTTATGCAAGGAAGCCCATCATTTGAGAAACAAGAATACCTTAATACTTCTCTAAATCATCAAAGGGTTCAGAGCACTGGTTGAGTCACCAAAATACCAAGTTGTTGTATTTTCTTCATTATGTTTCTCACTCTCATTTTATCTTTGTCTTAAGAGATTCAAGATCTTCTAGAGACCAAGCTGGTATTGTTCACCACTCTATCTCCAGGTGTAGGTCGACTTTTGATAAGGTTCATTAAGGAAGACCACACTCTGGTTCCTGAAATATATGTTGGTAAAAATGCACATTTCTCTGGTGCAATCATTGAACTATTTTTGGCTTTAATGTTCAATTAGATCCTGAAGTCCATTGAATTTTCACACCAGAATATTGACATTAGAATGGTTCAGAACCTGGTAATGAACAACTTTCAGTAGTTCATTCCCTCCAAACAACAAAATGTACTTCAGCAAAGAAAGATGAGTTCAATTCAACAATTCCTAATGTTAATTTCTCCTTCCTGTCTCACTCTTCAGTTTGAAAAGACACACTATGTACACCAAGGTTATTTGTTCATAGTACAAGAAAAAAAATCCCTTCTCTATGCCAAGGTTGAGTTGTAACTGCCAATTAGAGGCCAAGTTCATGGAGTACTCCTCTGGGTCTTTTAATGCCTCTCGACCACTGTTTACTGCAGTAGATTGCAATAATTAGTGCCATAGCATAAATACCAAAGTGAGGGGGTTGCACTAGGTGATCTCTAAGGTCCCTTCCTGCATTAGAATTCTAGAAATTGGTGAGCCTGAAATTGCTAATGGGTTTCTGAATGTATCAAATTTATGCCTGGGGACAATTTGCACCTTTGAAAGATGTGTCTATTTTATTCATTTGGCTCAGAAATATAAACTTAGATGAAAAGTAAGTGCTGTTGAAACATTAATAATTATATATAATCCTATAGTATTTTACCTTTTACAAAGAGCTGGTGTATATATATCATTATATTTAATTTTCAATAACATTGTGAAGTAGTTCTATGACCAGGATTTTCTCACACCTTTAGCAAACTTATAGAAAATTTAGCATTGCTGAACTTCCCTTGTTATTATTACTTTGTCATAAATGCTACAGAGTCTCTGTTAGGGAGCACAGGACAGGGACCTACGTTCATCAGAGTCTGGAAGCCCTCTAAGGCCAAGGACCATATCCAGCTTATTTACCATTGGATCCTTAACATCTGGCAAAGTGTTTTACTAAGGATATGCTCCAATGAAGGAAAATAAACCACACACAGGTATGTCATATGTCAGGCAGTGGTTAGCACCAAGAAGAAAAATTAAAAAGATTAAGAAAAAAGAGGCAGAATATTTTAGATGGAGAAGAAATCCTTGAGGAGGTGTCATTTGGGAAGCTGAGTAAAAAAGGGTATTTGGGGAACAGTTTTTCAGACATAGGGAAAAGAAGACACAAGGACCTTGAGGTCAAAGTGTATTCAGCATGTTTGAAGGACAGCAAAGACTCCTGTGACTGGAGTGGAAAGTAAGAGGCAAGGAGCCTTAAGAGATGAGAGCATAGAGGGTTAGGGTTAGGAGGGCAGGTACCTTATTTAGGGCATTCATTAGGCCACACAAAATGTGGCTAAATCCACTTTCATATAGATAACTATGAAAAGAAAATAATGAGAAAAAAAAGTGCAAGTACAATTGAATATCTTCCCACTTGCTTAGATTACGAGCCCTAACCTGTGTTCTTTCTTTTTGTTTTCTTGCTATAACCTTGAGCTCAACCCATTTTAGAGCTAAGAAAATTTATCTTTTTCACTAATCTCTACTACTCACTCTGAGAGTTAAGTATCCAAAAATCTCACCTCCTTTCATGT
Organism: Myotis yumanensis; assembly: GCF_028538775.1. Lineage (NCBI taxonomy): Eukaryota > Metazoa > Chordata > Mammalia > Chiroptera > Vespertilionidae > Myotis > Myotis yumanensis. Next base: position 23,328,910 of record NW_027223759.1, on the reverse strand, counting down.
TTCTCTTTTTTCTCTTTTTTTTCTCAACAATAGCTCTGAGCTTCCTTTTAAATGTAGTGTGTTTCACTGAATGTCATTTTGGAAAAGATACAATGTATTCTGTGCTCAAATAAATTTCTGAAATGTTATACATCCTATTCTTTCTCAAAATTTCACAGTGCCTATGGAAGTCTTTTCGTTTATAAGAAACAAACCCAGAATTCCCTAAACATATTTTACCCTGAAGCTTTTAAATATTTTTCCACTAAAAATCCCTTAATAATATATGCTACAGGTATTCTGGGTCAAAGTTACTATTGCCTTTAACCTATTCTCAGTGCACTCATTCAGTGCTACACCTCCATCTATCCATCTAGCTATCTATTCATTTGTTCATTTTTATAGTTGGTCTACTCTAGACACTGGAAATAAAATGACAAATTAGCATTTAGTTTTTAGCTCAAGGTCCTGCAGTCTAATGGGGGAGATAGTCACATAAAAAAATAATTCAAACTCAAAGTGATAAATGCAATGACAGGTATATGCATGGATTATTACAGAAACTCAAGGAAGAGGATACTTAACAATGCAGACTATTATCTAAATGGCCAGACTCCTTATATTTTCAAGTCATATAACCATGCAAAGATTAAAACTGTGTTTAAAAAAAAACAAACAAACAATAACACAACAGCAAGAGGTTTATCTGAAATTATACTGAATTTTCACTTAATTTTAACATGTTTTAACCCTAGATGAATTGTTTTAATACTCTTTAGGATTTACTTCTCATTTGTAATTCTACCCAAAGTCAAAAGGAAAAGTATGATGCCAGTGTATCCTTCTAGAAACTCAAACATGATATTTAGATGCAACTTAGAAAAAGGAGTTCCATCATCACTGCCAAAAGAAAACACAATTAGCTCAGACTCCAGCCCAGGATGACACTCTAGGCTTCCTATGTGATGGGTTGTTCTTCATGCTAATTCTAAGAAGTTGGTTTATTTCAGTGTAGACCTAACTTTCTCAGAAAATTCCTTTTCAACTATTTGCTTTAATTGTTAAATGCTTAAATATCTGCCTTATTAACATATGTTTTATTTGATGATAAATGAAATGTTTTTGTTTTGAACATCATAAAGAAATGCTGGGAGAAAATGGAAGTCAAAAATTAAGTGAAACTTAGCTAAAAAGACAGATTATCTAGTACATTTCTGTTATTTGTGAGATGTGCAAATTATCCCCTACCTTATACAGGCATATATCTATTGCATTCTGCAGGAATTTGTTCTTTCCTTAAAATATATTGGAAGAAAGAATTGTAAAATAAATATAATGTATTTCCTCAGCAAGTTGAAGGAAGTGAAGGTAATATCCTAGAGAGAAGCTAGTGGTTAATAGCTCTTTTTCAAGATAGTCAGTGTCCCAAACTTTTTGCTTAAATCTCAGTGTACACAGAGAAAGCTGAGGGCATTGGCAATAGCATTCTATTCCAATGGAAAACATTTATCCTCTATGATTCACCAGAGCTTGAGAATATGGATTAAAAATATTACAGAGCACTTGAAAAATACTAATATTTCAGGCCAAAATCTGATAAGGCAACCTATCTGCATGTTTCGTTTTTATTTATGTATTCATGGCGCAAGATCCAACTACAGAGGAGATTTTAGCACCTATTGGCATGATTTGAACCATTAAATTTAAAAAGATATAGATTAGAGTAATCCTATATAATAAAGAGGTAATATGCAAATTGACCATCACACTCTCACACAAGATGGCCACCCCCATGTGAGCACAAGATGGCCACCACAAGCAAGATGGCCACCAGGGGAGGGCAGTTGTGGGCAATTAGGCCAGCATGGGAGGGCAGTTAGGGGCAACCAGGCCAGCAGGGGAGGAAGTTGGGGGCGACTGGGCCAGCAGAGGAGGGCAGTTGAGGGCAATTGGGCCGGCAGGGGAGCAGTTAGGCATCGATCAGGCTGTCAGGGGAGTGGTTAGGGGGTGATCAGGCAGGCAAGCAGGCGAGAAGTTGGGAGCCAGCAGTCCCGGATTGTGAGAGGGATGTCCTACTGCTGGTTTAGGTAGTCAGACATCACCTGAGGGGTCCCAGATTGGAGAGGGTGCAGGCTGGGCTGAGGAACACCCCCCAGTACATGAGTTTAGTTCACCGGGCCTCTAGTATTTAACAATTGAGTAAAAATTATTTTAGAAAGTTGGTTTGCCATAACCAAACAATTTATTCAATTTTCCATTTCACTGTATAGTAGATTCATATGTGGCTAGAAGTAGAGAACTTGAAAAGTATATTTTTTAAAATAATAAGTGATGAAATAAAAAGCTCATATTTAAGAAAAATATCCTCGAAAGGGAGAGAACCCATGGACTTGTACAACCAGGTGGTGATTTGGGGGGTGAATGGTGATGGGTGGTGATGGTAGAGGGCATAGAGGAAATAAATGGTGATGGGCAAAATAAATTATTTTAATATATTTTATTGATTTTTTACAGAGAGTAAGGGAGAGGGATAGAGAGTTAGAAACATCAATGAGAGAGAAACATTGATCAGCTGCTTCCTGCACACTCCCTACTGGGTATGTGCCTGCAACCAAGGTACATGCCCTTGACCGGAATCGAACCTGGGACCCTTGAGTCCACAGGCCTATGCTCTATCCACTGAGCCAAACTGGTTAGAGCAAGGGAAAAATAAATTTTTAAAAAATAGAAAAAAAAACATCCTTGTCCTTTAAAGCAGGATTTCTCACCCTTGGCACTATTGACATTTTCAACCAAATAATTCTTAATGTTTTTGTGGGCACTATCCTGTGCATTATAGGGTATTTAGCAGCATTCTTGCTCTCTTCCTACAGGTGCCAATAACAACCTCTTCCTAGTTGTGACAACAAAAATGTCTCCAGACATTGCCAAATGTCCTCCATGCAGGAAATCACCCTTGGTTAAGAACCACTGCTTTAAAATATAGGTAAACTGAACCCATGATGAAAGAAAGAAGGAGAGTACAGGAAACTATAATTTTTAGTATATGAAGAATAAAGAAAAGATAGAACCAGAGGCTGCGTGCTGCAGTCCTTCGGTGGGTAACATTCCCTAGAGCTGAGCAAAGATCTAGCCTTGGAACCAAAACCCTTCTTCAAGACAAGAGCTGTGACTATGGTGAAGTGGAGCATAGAAATATTTTCCCTTTGAAGGCCAAGGATAATCATGCACATTTGCAACTGTGTGTATCACCTTCTGAGCTAATTTAGACAAGTGGCTGGTTGTTCACACTGATGGCTATTATTAGAAACATCAGGATATGTGCAGAAGCAACACTTTATCAAATACAGATAACTGAATCTCTGCAAGCGTCATGGGTTGGTTCCCACTTTATATACCCTTATGAAGATTCTATCCTCTCCGGCCAAGATTTCACCAACCTCTTGACTGATCTCCTTCCCTAGACTGGCACTTGTCCAACCTTCCTCCACACAGCTGTCAGAATGTTCTTTCTAAAACACAATCCTGAAATTATCTGTGCCCTCCTTGAAATGCTTTGATGTTGCCTTTGCGATACAGTTCAAGCTCCTTATGGAGCTATATGCTGACTTCATCTTTTGACATCCTCTTTCACACACATCAGGTTCCAAATTCAAATGTGAATATGTTCCCTCTAGTCTCTCTATTCTTGCTCATGCAGTACTTCCCTGTCATTGTTACTTCAACATATGCATCCAGCCTGTATTCTTCTTCTCTCTCTCTCTCTCTCTCTCTCTCTCTCTCTCTCTCTCTCTTTCTCTCCCTTCCACATAATTATTTCCCTGTAATTCAATAATTGTATAGCTTATAGTCTCTCCTCTGTTATTTTCCATAACTCCTCTCCCTTGCCCCCACTCTTAGTTCTCTTTACATATCTCTAACTATTCCTTCTTTTGAGAATTACTCTTCCTCCTTAAATACCTGCATTCTCAGTTTCCAACATGGGCACACACTCTTTTCACTATCCAAATGTTCACTGGGTAATGACTTTTATGGAGTGACTTGACACTGGTGCCAGTGACTCCCATATTTGTCTTCCTGGCCTCAGCCCATCTTCTGAGCACCAGATCCCTATAATCCAAAGTCTTCAAATAAATTTTCCTGGAAATTTCACTCATACCTCTAATTCAATATGCCCTCAGCCTAGCTCATCTTTTCCTGCAAACTTGGTCATTCTGCTGTATTCCCTTTTCCATTGAAATGCCAACCATCCTCATCAGAAATCTGGGATTTCGCCCAGAATGCTTCCTCATCCCCCACTTTCATTGGTGACCAAATCCAATCAACTCAATCTACTCACACTTTGTAAAGTATATGATGGTCTAATCATCATGCTGTAAACTTGAGATAAGTACAAAATAATATTAAACATAAACTTTAAATTAAAAAAGGCTAATAGCTGATGCAAGGACAATGCCACTAAACATTTATAAATAAAATGTTCTACTCATATTTTTATTGTAATAACCACCGTGAGGTTTGCTTCTATAAAGTGCTATGCCTTGATTATAGTTATGAAAGTAGCAATGACTATATCAAGACAGAATACTCTATTTTGGAACTGATGATAGATATTTTATCGTGCCCTTAAAATTCCATGCTAGAGGATGATTGGACTCACAGGAGCCAACAACTTGGATGACTCAATTTTTATATAACTCAATAATTACCTATCTTGTCAACATGATTACCAGTTAGGTATAAAAAAAATTCTCAGATATGTTACCAATCAGAAAAAATTATTGATGAAGATAATTTTAGAATTTCCACCTTGGGAAAAATCTTGAAGCCATAATGTTGAGGTGCTCTCAATGACTTTGGCTCTGAGAGAAAGAGAATGTCATGGGGTTTCTATCATGCCTGATTCAAAGTTTTGAGCCATGGACACATGTCTGTATTGGCAGAATTTGCATAACAGCATGGTGACTAAGACAGACATGGTCTCCACACAGAAGGTGGGTAAAAAATGGAGAAACAGAAAGACAAGGTCCAACTTTATTGGGGGCCAAATATTGCCAGGCTTTGGCAAAGTAAAGCTTGCTTTGCTTTGTGTTTTGAGAACATCGGAGGCAAGGTCTCCCAACCCTTCTGTACCACCATCTGCCTCAAGTCTGCTATGGGAGCCATACATAACAGTAATCTCTGAAAAACTGCAGTATTTTGATATCTGCTATATAACAATATGGAGTAAATATTGCCAAAAATGTAACTGTTTGTATATTATTTTTAAAAAGCCAACTGGGGAATGAGATTATAAAGAAATATCATGAGTATAAATTATAGATTAAAAATAAAACACCATAATAACCCATCCATTAACTGGAAATAGTTGAAATGTGTAGTATTAAGTAGGGGTAAGCAGTACATAGAGGATCAACATTTGTTTATTGCTTAATAGAAAACAAGATGTTCTAACTAATAGTTGTTCACTGGTTCTCTCAAATGTAGGCCATGACCAGAAGCTGACAGATGATTATTTTTTAACCAGCGCTTCAAATAAAACTTTTCATGGAATTCAATTGACCTTCAGGTATTAATTGCTATTGTGTGTATTCATGTGTACATTAGATCTCTGCACTGCAGTTGATTTAACCCTTAGGCCCCTTAAGGTGACCATTGTGTCTGTGGTTAAACTGAAGAAATATGGCTCATATTAGTGCTTAGGGCCAGGAAATCCTGACTCCAGGGTTTGGAATAATAAGAACACCACTATTACAAGGTTAGCATTTATAAGTGCTGAATATTCTAACCAAATGTTTGTAACCTTTGTATTTGGCTGTCAGAGGAATACACCTGCACTTCATTACTGGACCCCCAGAAAGTTCACAGAAAGACTTGAAAATCAGGCACATGAAGAAGAGAGTCTTTTTGGCCTTTTCTATAGAAATCTCAGTGTCTTTGATGGGAGGAGGTACAAATAATAATGAATTGTAGCTCAGTCTTACAAGGCTTCATAGATGACTGCCTCTGGACTCACACACTAAACAATGATAAATTCAGACTTGAAGACCCAGTCCCATAAGGAACATGACAGAGAATAGATATGCCTATTACTGCCTAAAGTTCCTTAGCAGTGCAGACTCTTTCTTGGGTTCAGAAAAAAAAACAATTCTACCTTCTTCTTTTTGGAAAAATTGGATGGACAAAACAGCATGGGCTTGTTAAAAAAGATTTTATTTAATTAAATGTGGTTACAAAGTCTATCCTTTCCACTTAAAAGTTATATATGCTCCATTTCTCCAAATCTTTGAACCCTGATCTCAAATGGAAACAGTGATGTTATTATATGCTTCACATTGGTACTGTGGGAATTAATGTGTATTATAAATTAAAGGTATTTAACTATGGGCCCCCAAATTATCTATCTATCTATCATCTATCTATCTATCTATCTATCTAATCTATTTTAGTTTAAATGCTCATTTTCACTGTTTCATGGTTTACAAGTAGTGTGAAGTCCAGACCCTGTAATCTTTATAATGATTGAGAAGGAAATACCTTACACTATTATGTTAGTAAACAAATTGAATTCCCGCAGCAAGATACCTAGTAATCTGTTGGGTAAAGGCTAGAATCAGAGTTTGCCCAATTGGAACATGGTTCTTTTTGGTAGTAGATGCTTATAAAGCATTTAATCCATTAAGCAGAAGAGTTCAGATGAACAGATCAAGCCCACCCTCCACCGTCAACACACTCCATGCCCTTCCCCCAGGTAATAAACGGTTACGTCCATAATACTATATTATAATGATTCCTTTGTCTTATCGCAGCATTTGTTTCTTAGTCGAGGTAGGAGGAGAGTAGAGGCAGAGACATAGGAGAGGCAGAGAGGGCACTAAAAGAGCTTATTTTAGTCACAAACACTTCTTACAAGAATTAGACATAAGATGATCTTTTGAACGGCTTCGTTTAAACACTATTCAAAATGTTGGCAGAGACAGGAACAACAGTTCCGACCTTAGTTCCCCTCCTGGAGGCCGGATACCTTTCCCAGACATTGAACCACTAATGGGAAATTAAAGGCAATAAAACAACAGCTGGAATGCCATAACTGACAAGGTTTATATTGTACTCGGAGCAATTCACACTTAAAGAATTTCCTTTCCAATCATCAGGCGTGTTTCTTTCTCTTCAGTGTTCTCTTAGTGAAGTGGTTTTCTCTTTGTATAACTGAAAAAAGCTGATCTCATCACAGTTCTGCCCTAGAAAATTTGAAGAGCTCTGCCCTGTCCTTCACCCCAGGCTGGTAGGTTTGACTAGGGGAAGGGAATGAACACTTGAGTGACTACTATATGTATGTGATGCTCCTGACTAGTGCTATTTTTTCTATTTTGCCCAATGTCATGTGCATCATTTTTCCAATTTCATGAGTAACTAAGTTCAGAGTAGTCTCAGGGATGACTATTTCTGTCTCTTCATAGAAGTGCTTACTTGAAGTCAGAGTCTGCAGCAGGAACATAAAAGTGAGGTACTAGAATCCACTGAGGAGAAATCAATTAATTTGTATCAAATGGTAGTAACAATGATATAATAATAGCTAAGATTTAGTGGGAACACTTCATGTACCCACTACCATGCATGATTTAGTTCATTTCATGCTTTAAAATCTACGCAAGATTCCTTTTGACTATTATAATTCTTGTTTTACGGAGAAAGAAACTGGGAATTCTAGGATTAGATCATTCATTTTGGATTTGGGGCAGTAAGTGAGAAAGCCAGAATATAAATCTGAGAAGTCTAAATCCAGAATAAGACTTCTAAGTAAATTTTTAAATATAAATAAATTTATATTAATGTGTGAATGGATAGAGCCACAACCATTATTGTCTGTCACTTTCACTGTTATTAGAATATGCTTTCTTGACTGAGAGGAAATAAGTGGTGGAGTTATAGCCACCTCATTGGGAATACTGGTGGAAATGTGTTGCACTATTGAATGTCATCTGTGAAATGTGTCACATCTGAAAAAATGTTAAGCTCTCTGCCTAATGGGAAAAACGGGTGGTAGACAGATGGTCACAATACCATCTGTCTGGTAAGTGCTATGATAGGAGCATGTGCACAAGATCAGGAGACAGCCAAGATAAGGTTACCCACAAGAAAGTTTTCTTAAAGGAGGAAATGCTTGAGTTGTATCTTAGAGCAAGGTTTCACCAGGCAATGAATGGGTGGAAAAGGAGCAAGCCAGAGGAAGAAACACAAGACAAGGAATATGCTGGGTGATAGGGGTGGAGAAGAGAATAGTAATGTATGTGTAGTAAGGTGGGTTTGAGGAAAATTAAAAGTGAACTAATTTGTTGTTTGTTTTTATTTTTGCATAGCTGAGTGATTTGGACTTTAACTTACAGAGTAATTGGGACCCCTTTTAGTATCTAAATTTGTGGAGTGATGTGATCCTGAATGCATTTCTACACAATTACTCTGAACATGTTGAGAAAGAGTGGACAGAGGGAGAGATAGAAGACAGGAAAATCACAAAGAAGGAGATGATTCTAAGTGACCTGTAGAAACTAGTGCAAGTAAGAGAGATAGCAGGCCTGAGCTAAAATACTGGCAGGGAGATAAAGAGAAGAAGATCTATTTAAAAACAAACCTTAGAATGTGACATAGATAGACCTCTGTGACCATTTTGATACTAGAGATTGAAGAATAAAGAATAAACAGAAGTTAGCTTACCTGAGAAACTGTGTGGACTATGAAGCTATTTCTCATGAGAAACAAATGAGAAAAAAAGAATTTAGGCTGGGGAAAATGTTTTAATTTTAAGAAGACAATGAGGTGTTTATGTAGAGAATCTGAGAATTAGGCAGAACATATCAGAATAGAAGACAGGAAGAAAGTAGGGGAAAACACAAAGCTTTGGGTGTCACTGATATATGATTGATGGGTAAAGTCTTGAGTGACTATATTCTCAAAGAGCCTGGGGTGATAGTGAAAGGGAACTGATAAGGAATCTAGGCTACATAAAACTACAAGGTCCAGTTTGAGGTGAAAAAGCTGGTGAGAGAGAGTGGAAATAAGTAGTTTGAGAAAACCAATGACAACACACACACACACACACACACACACACAGAGAGCAAGAATGACCTCAGAGAAGTCAAGAGAAGATAAAAGATAAATTTTCAAGTTGACTAATGTCAGCTGTGTCCAATACCCTGGGTAAGTCACTTGATAAGAGGAATAAAAAGACTGCATTGAAGTTTGGCAGAGCAGAGGCCCCTGATGAGTGTGAGAAAAAATGATTGCCCTGGCTCTGTGGAGGTTAGAAGATGGTGGCAATTTAAGCACTGGATAAATGAGAAAGAAATGGAGAAGATAAATAGAGTCTATTTTTTTTTCACTCAGAAAACTGAAATAAGTTTTATATACCTCAATTTTTATAAGATGTTACATTTAAAATAATTCCTATGGGTCATAGGCAAGTGACTACATTATTTATATTTTTATTTCAATAATTTTGTCTTGCTAATATATTTCCATGGAAATCAATTAACTTTCTTTTTTAAAATATATTTTTATTGATTTCAGAGAGGAAGGGAAAGAGAGAAACATCAATGATGAGAGAGAATCATTAATTGGCTGCCTCCTGCATGCTCCACACTGGGGATCAAGCCAGCAACCCGGGTATGTGCCCTGACCAGGAATTGAACCGTGACCTCCTGGTTCATAGGTCAATGCTCAACCACTGAGCTGGGCAGAAATCAATTAACTTTCATTTATACTTTCAGTGCATAAGCTTTTAAATTAGCATCCTCAAATAAATGAAATATACAGGTGCAATTCCCAAATTCCTTCTTTAAATTCTCTCACTTTCATTAATATTTTGATATTTATTTTTCCTTAAAAGCTATTATACTGTATTGAGTACTCTATGAAAACTTTTATGGTTCCAACTGCTTTGTGAAATGTCATTGATAGCATTATCCAATTCTGCTTTATGTCCCACAGTCCTGGACCCAATTTAAACACAATCTACAAAACAATTCATCCCAACTTTCTGATCACTTCTTCCCAGCACTGCTTGCTTCTGCACTCTGTTTTTGTTTGTTTGTTTGTTTTACTTTTCATTACATTATAATATACTATTTACAGTATATATAATCACCGGATTTTATTCGGTTAAGAAAGTAATACATGTTGAAAATAAAGGACCATTTATGCGTTGCCATATAGAAACACACAGAGCATTTTACTAGCATAGTTTTCTATTTTGAATAATGTATTGTGTAGACGAAAAATGGGCCTATATTGGGACTACTTGGTTATGCTACCCAATCAGGTCACCGGCAGAGCAAGACAACATTATTTGTAACTATTTGCTTCAGGTGCCACTCTGATAATGTCTTGATATTTTATTAACTTGAGACCTTATAAAAACAATGGAATTATATCCATAAGAAAAGATGAAATACCAGCATTTGTAACAACATGGGTGGATCTTGAGAGTATTATGCTAAGCAAAATAGTCAGATGGAAAAGGCAAGAACCATATGATTTCACTCATATGTGTGATATACCACAGAAAATAACAAATGGAAAAACAAAACTGACAAGCAAAAATACTCATAGATATAGGCAATAGTACAGTGGTTACCAGAGGGGAAGGGAAATGGGGGAAAGATGAAGGGAGAAGTGGGTGACAAATACATGGTGATGGAAGGAGACTTGACTTTGAATGGTAAACACACAATACAATATACGGATGATGTATCATAGAATTGTAAACATGAAATCTATATAGTTTTATTAACCATGTCATCCCAATAAACTTAATACTTTTTTAGAAAAGGGCAACCAAAATATTATTTGTAAAGCATAACTTTACATTATGAAAATTTTTTTACATGTTATAACTAAGGCAACTTAAACACAAATAGGTTTAGCAACTTACAAAGAATATTCAGAAATGATTTTGTTCTGATTCCATGCTTTACTGTAGTGATTTAAGGACTTTATTAAAACCCATAGACAGGGGTGCTCTTGGTGCCACCTTGGCTTATTCCTAGGTCTTCTTTTCTTTTTATCTCCTGATGAGTTTGACTCTTAGTATCCCAGACCAGTCCAAGCCAAGACTGAATCTGGCACTTAATGTGATATTCTCATTGCAGAGATATCTCAAAGTCTTTATATGTAAGCTTCAGAGTTCAAACCTTGATATATAGGCTACACAGAAGAGTAATACATATAATTAAATAATGTGTTGCATCTCCAAATTGCTAGCTCATTAATCCACACAGAAGAGAGACTACTGACTTACATCCTTTAAATCACTGTGCTTTCTGTTGTGTGTTTCTGCTATTGGAAAGGTTTTTATATCTCTATGACTTTGGGTTAGAAAGAAAATGTTCTGAGCTTATCAGTGCAGAAAAGATTGTTTTCCATTACTCAAAAGTCCTTTTCTCTTTGGTTATTTCCTGCCACATACTTCAAATAAGCATGATGAAAAGTTAAACAATTTGCTCATTCATTCCTTCCACAAATATTTACTGAGCATGATTTTTGGGTACAAAGTCAAGTAAAATAGCTTTTCCATCCTTTAAGGCTGGCTGGGGAGAAAAATGAGGAGATGGATAATTACAAAACAAATGGAAATGCTACTAGTCAGGATTGTACAGGTGAAAATGCAAGCCCAGAGCAGCATATTTATTTTCTGGAGGGGTCAGAAAAGGGTTCTTAGAGCAGTCAATGTTCCAGCTCAGTTTTGAAGGATGTGATGGAGTTTTCTAGAAAATATAAAAAGATGTCCTCCTAGAGAAAGAGAAGGGTATGTGTAGATACAGAGGTTTAAAACAACATGGCATTGAGGAAAGGAGTGAAGGAGAACTTTCCATATTAGGCCTTACATAGATTAAGATATTTGTAACTTGCATAAGGAGGCTGTGTTCATATATAAGACTAGAGACCCGGTGCATGAAATCGGTTAGTGTTAAAAGGAAAACTAAAACACAATCACACAGGAAGCATGATATCTTTGAGTATTTCTGTTTTATTGAATGATAAACACATGCCAGTGAGGGGTGGAGCCAAACCTGGAACACAGCCAGAGCCACCATGTGCAAGACCTTGCCTGCCAATGCATGAAGCTTTAAATATTCCCTGAATGCTTCAACAAGACAATGAAAGATTTTAAAAAGAATGTGGCATTGTTTAATGTGAATTCCAGTTAAATCACTTTGGGGGAAAAAGGCGTGGGAAGAGTAGTAGGTGGTTTATTTTGGAATTAGAGAAGCCAAAAGATGACGCTACAGGAGAATAATGCTAAGTACCTGATATTATAGTGGAAGGGAAGGAAGAGACAAAGGATTACATAAGAGGATGGAGAGGTGGGCACTAGAGAATTGAGTGATGGATTTAATATGCCCTCCCCTTGGTATGGCTGGGGTGATTGTAGAAGAGAGGACTCTATAGTTTGTATAACTGGCTATTTTCAGTCACCATAAAAAGACTAACAGGGATGGGATACATTTAGAAAGAAAAAGAATAAGCTTTTTATTGATGAGTAGAATTTTTATGTCCTTTAGAATGCCCAAGGGGAGATGCCCCATTGACATTTGGAGAGAAGAGTCTGGTGCTCAGTAGAGGAAGCTGAATGGCCCCCTTAACCATTCATAAGAGCCTCACAATTCATTAGCTTGTATGTCATAGATATCATAAGAAAAGGTAACCACATTTAATAAATTGTCATTGTTCATCATCATAAAAATTCCCCTTTGGCTAACCCATTGCGTACAAATTAGTGCAGTCAGACTCAGCGCCTCTTTAAAACAAACAAAAAAAAAAACACAAAAGCTGTCAATATGTCTATAGCAGTCAAACCAGTTGTTTCCATAGTACAAAGCTAAAATGACTGGCTGGTTTAATTTTTCACTCAGTCAATAGTTATTTTGGCACTCAGTAGATAACCCAAAACAGGTTTTCTCCTCAGAAGCTTCTAAGCAAAGATCCCAGTAACAGTGTACTTCTGAAGGATATAATCACAAATTAGCTAATATTAAAAACTAATACATATATTGGATAAATATCACACAGTGAATAAAAAAAAACTAAGTGTACTTGGAAAAAATGGAGATTTAAGTGGTCCTTAAAAGCAACACAGGAGGTGTAACATCTGCTCTCAATCAGGACTCAGTGGTGAGCCATGCCTCCATGGGGCACAAAGCCTGGCCAAACAACAGTTCCTCCATTTGTAGAATGTCACGTGAAGGAAACAATGACCAAGAAAACAGTAACAATTGGGTAATGTCTACATTGCAAATCTCAGCTAAAATAAACATAGGAGCCTCTAGAACAGGCTTGTATACTATGCATATTTTAATCACTTATCCATGAGTCTCATAATGGTTTACTATATGACTAAAAAGTCTACGAAGACGGATTATTGTTTATACAAGAAAGATTAAGGGTGAAATTACCAGCTATTATTAACTTCCATTTACTTATTCAACAATTTGGGGGCATTTAATGTGCACCAGGTTAGGAGGCTGCACTAGCGAGTGACTCAGATTCAATTCCATTTACTAGGTCAGGCCTGACATGGTTTTCAGGATCTGGTGAGTTCAGAGAGTTATCTCAATTTTACAAAAAAAAAAAATATAATGGAGACAGAGTTGGGAAATAAATTGCCCATGTTATAAAGCTAATAACGGTCAGAGACAGGGCTGGACTCCAAACCTAAGGCTTTTTGCAATATAGCAGCCTTTTATAGTCAATGCAGATCTCAATTGGAAACAATTTAAGGTATTAAAAGTAATGAAACTTTATTCATAATAGCACCAAATTGAAAACAACCCAAATATCCTTCAACAGGATGGATTAACATTTTTATGTACTCATAAAATGGACTACTATGCATCAATGAAAATGAATGAACTATAATCACACACAATAACAGACACAAAGGAATGAGTACTGTACAACTCTAGTTACATAAAGTTCAAGAACTTGCAAAACTAATCAATGGTGATAAACTAATCAATGGTGATAATAGAATAGCAGCAACCTTTGGGGAGTGATAGTGACTAGGAGGGGACATGCGGAACCCTCTGATATGCTAGAAATGTAATCTCCCTTAATCAGGGTAAGAGTTACAGCTGAATAAATATATTAAATTTATTGAATTATATATTTAACATTGGTGCCCTTTATGTATGTTATATTCAAATTTAAAAATAATAAATAATGAGCAGAAACATAACTTGTTGAACTGGTAAACTATACGTCAGGCAGTTTCTTTAAAAACACTGGTTACATGGTCTTGATGCTTTAACCTCCAGTGTTCCCTCATGCTTATTGCTCTGTCTTGGTTCAGAGGTGCACTAATTTATACCAGGGAGATTGTAATAAAAGCATCAATTGGTCTGCCTGTGACTCTGTCTGCCCATCCAATGCTGCCAGTTTCCCTTCCTAAATGCTGGCTTGCCCCAGTAACTCCCTCATGTAAACACCTTCTATTGTTCTCCATTTTCTATTAAATAACATTGTTTTTTAAAAATTTAGAAAAAGTCCAAAGTTATTAGCATTGGTATGGGTTCTTTTTCAATCTTCTCCCAGCCAGCTATTCAAGTGTCATCTCCTGCCTATCACCTCATGCACCTTCCTTTCTTCCTTACTCAATCAGTATTCATTGGATGCCTATTTGCATAAACCACTCTGCCAGGTGGTAGAGAAATAAAAATGAATGAGAAAAAATCGTATTTTGTTGCAGACCAAAGAAGAAGCAAAGATATCCATGTAGAATTACAAAGCTAATGAAGGATTTAGAAGAGCTAGACAAAAGGCATCATGAAATCCAAATGAGGAATGTTAGACTCAGCCTGGGAAGATTTTTACAGAGTCGACAGAGCTATGAAAAGAGGAAAGAGACATAGACCTGGTAGACAGAGATAGGTGTGGTTGATTATGGCATTCTAGACTGAGGGGATTGCCTGAACAAAGCTATATAGGCTTGAAATAGCATGGGATATCTAGACAATAAAAAATAAGAAAGTGAACTAAAATTGAATCTTATGGCTCAAGGGTGAAGATGAGGTGTGGTAATGCTGAAGTCAGGGAATGTAGATAGGCAACCAGCTCATCATGGGTCTTGTTTGCTATGCTAGGAAGTTTGGGTTTTATCCTGCGGGTAACAGAGCTCCCAGACACACCTAATGCTACAGCTATGCCAAGTTCTGCATGGTTCCATTCCAGGCACTTTCTCAATGTTCTGCTATTGTTCCTCTTGTTAAGTCAGCTCCAAATGCCAGCCCCACCTGGAAAAATTGTATTCATTGTTCTAAGTTGTATACTTGACAACTTAGAATTGCTTTCACTCAACTTGGAAAGGACGTTGTGTCATTGACCCCCATTAAGGAATGTTGTGAGAATAAGCCCATGAACCTTGCTGTTCTGTTGACTGTAGTGATGACGTTCAAAAGTATTGTCTTGTTTCACAAGGGTCCTCTGTCTGTGGGCACCAAGGAAATGTCTCTCAGAACCAGGAATAGTTGAGGGTTCCTGAAAGCCGGTTTATGTTTATCTTAAGCACACTCTGTTTCTTTTGAGATGTTTCTTCCCTTTGCTTTAGCTCAAGTATGCGATCCACCTCTAATAAGTGTAAGGGCAACACTCTCTACTTTCATGGATTTATTTCACTCTGCCTTCACTTTATTTTCTTCTTCCTAATTTTTTTTCAATATCCTCATTTCTTTACTTACTTTTATATGGATTGTCTGAAATGTTGTGATCCATCTGAAATCGTACAACTTGGAGTGCATCAAGATTCTTTAATGACTCCCCTTTTGTGAAGCCAGAGGCTCTTAGGCAGAGTTACTCAGTGCCTGCCCAGAATCCCCACACTCTTGGTTCATGCTTTTATTCCAGTCCTCCTGAATTACCTCACCCACATCTCCTACAAGTTTATTTATTTTACCCTTTCAGAAGATCATTCAAGTCAGGAATGAAAACTGCAATTTCCCTTCTCATTTTCCCAGAGTCTAGTGCTGTGCAATGAAAAGACACATGTAATGTTTGGTGTATGAATAAATGAATGAACAAATAATGATAAAAATGAAAGAAACTTGAGTTAAACTTACCTATTAAGAGATATGGGAATGGGGTCAAAGAATACTAAGAAAACAGTGGTCAAGAACCCTCAGATGAATGTCTTTGTAGAAACATCTAGATACTCTCAAGTTTGACCAGTGGGCTCAAGATCAAAGTATTTTGGAAATGGCGTTGAAAACAAACAAGAAAAAAGAGAGCGGGAAGTTGCACTGTTTGGGCAAGAGATAAACAGGGTTTGATGAGGGCACCTGGCCATGGGAATTGAGTCATGCAAGAGATAATTATTGAGCTCCTGCAGAATTACTGCACTGGAGGCTGTGCTTAGATTAGTAAAAACAGAGAAAAACAACAACCTTGAAGGGTCAGAAACTCTTAATCCTCTGACTAAAGGCTGCTATGTAAGTTTTGAAAAAAAGAAGGACTTAGAAACCCACTTGTAAAAAATTACGGAAATATTTATTGAGTGCTTTCATTCCACAGTTGAGGTGACTCATATTAATAAACATTATGTGTATTGTTCAATGCATCACTATTTACCCAGGCATACACATGGGCGTGATTGCTGTGGGATTCATAGGCAGATGGTTTTCCCTCTCTTAAGTAGGTTAGGGGACTGAATCGTCGAGAGGCCAAGGTACTTGTACAAGTTCATACACATGGTTAGTGGTTACTGTACTCAGAAGGGCGGTTTTCTGACTATTTACCCAGGCAGACATACAGGCATGATCACCTGTGGGACACATAGGCAGACATTTTCACTCTCTTAAGTAGATTAGGGGACTGAGTCTCTGACAGGCCAAGGTACTTGTACAAGTTCATTCACATGGTTAGTGGTTACTGAAAACAGAAGAGAGGTTTTCTGACTCACAGGCTATAACACAATATCCAGTTTATTTTGCTGTCTGATCAAGCTTTAGACAATGCCTGATATCAGTTTACCAAGAAGAGCGAAACCATTCTGGGAGTTTCATTGTATTGGTTTACTTATAGTGAATTCCTGGAGCCTCTGGCACAGAAGTCAAGATCTTTCCCAGGCTAACTCCACCTTCCTAGGCAGCACCATACCCCACAGCCTTTTCCAGCATACCTGTACCTGCTGTTTGCTTCTGAAATTTTGACCAAAACTGCCATTCCTTCTCCAGAATCATAGAATATCTGTCAGGGTCCCCCTTGACTCTTAAACATTTTAAAATATAAACAAATTTTGTCTTCATTCTATAAAATATCTATATTTACATAATCCATAAAAATATTAAATGATCTATAAATTAAATCTCCCAATAGTTTAGCCTTAAAGTGAAATTGAAGCCCTGGAAAGAGGTGCAATGTTTATCTTCTGGCTCTACGGACAGCCCTATATGAACCCTTGGGAATAAACCCTAAGTTGACAAATGGGAATTTTATTACACTATGAGCTCACAAAGAGCTGGGAATGTCTCATTCCTCTCCATAACCCTAGCACATGCTTCAGATGTATTATCTTTTATCTAAATGAATGGATTGGTGGACAAATGATGGAAGGACAAACAGATCAATGGAACAAGGATGAGTGAATGAGAGAATATCAAAACTATGAAAGATACAGAGCAAAAAAAAAAAACCTGTTTGTCAATAATCTATTATTTCTAAAAATATATCCTATAATTAACATTTTAGACTCTGACTTTTTCACAATGCTGCATCCCTTGAGGATATATATATATGAAAATCTCATATATGATGTGAAAATAAAGAGTACATTCATATAACTCTCTTCTGGCAAAGAACCAATAGAAAACTTCTACACTTAATTATCTCCTGCATCCTTCCTTTCTGGGTATAAAAAGGACCTTTTTCCTTTTAGTATGTATAATGTAGAAATTTTTTTTCCCTCAAAATCTCTGTAGGCTGTATTGACTATTTATTGATTGTACCTATTCTAATTCAAATTTCTTCCATTATCAAGTACACAATAGATGGGTTCCAGCAAAGGTGACTATAAAGTAGATTACCACTGACCTCTATTTTGGAAAACAAATAGACCAAAAAAAATAGAGAAATGCATCTATAATAATAAAAGTGTAATATGCTAATTAGACTGGACATCCACCCAGACAACCTTCCAAAGAAGCAGGGGTACGAGGGAAGCATGGGTCCCGGGTGCCAGAGGGAAGCCGCTGCCAGAGAGAAGCCGGTGCCAGCAGCCGGGGGAAGAAAGGCCTACTCTTGCACAAATTTTGTGCATCAGGCCTCTAGTTTATATATAATAACTTTAAAACATTTTCTATTGAAAAGTAGAAAATATTTGGTGAGCAAGTAGTTAATGTTTCTGGAGAGGGTGCAAATAGAGGAAAAGTGGGTATCTAAAGGGGGAGTGCAGTGGTCTTTGGGTGACAAAACAGAGCTATTATATTAGGAATCTGAAGGAATCTTCCAGAATTTTAAAAGTAAATCTCATTTCCTTCCCACAGAAATTTGGATTTAAATTACCCATTTGAGCTCATTCCCTAATTTCCAAAGTTTTCCTTATTAGAATGTTCAGATATACAATAGATCAAAGGAGAGAGAGGAAGGGAAGAAGGCAATGAATGTATTTGTGTTGTCCACTCTCTGTAGGTTTGTAGTTTAAATCCCCAGTGAGCTGAGCACTCATCCTCTCCCATGGCTTTAGTCCAGATGATGGGCGAATGTCCAAAACTGACACAAGATGGGGAAAGTAAAGATACAATATTGGGACTTACAGACAATTTGAAATCTTGGGATTTTTTAAATGTAAATGTTGGTGAACCAAGGATATTTACAGTAATTACAAACCAAGATATGTGGTTAGCTTGGGCAAATTAGAGTGCATCATGTACAATATAGTTTACCTGGAAAAAGAAGTATTTAGTGCATACATATAGACTTTAGAACAAATTATAGTTAACTTTTAAAATTTTATTTAAATTATATTTAAATGGTAAGAAAGAAAACAAATATTTTGGGGAGCTATGAAATATTTACCTCCATCTTTCTTTTTTCTTCTTCTCTCTTCTCCCTCTTTCCTTTCTCTCCCTTCTTCCCCCACATTCTTTTCTCCCTTTTTCTTCTCCTCCAATTTCCCCTGGACAATGATGAACTAGAAGTCAATATAAAGCCCAATGTTTTCAGTTAACTTGCTATGTGAACTTAGGCAAATCACTTAGTCTTTCTGTAATATTAGAAAACTGACATTCCTCCAGGACTCTCATTTTGGGATGCTTCCTTGTTTAACCAAAATAATCTATGATTGATAGGCACTGCCCTTTCTTTTCTCTCTAGGTGGCCCTCTGTGTTAGCTTCCCCTGATGGGATGTAATCTATCACTGGACACAAGCTCTAGATGGATGGGAGAAGTAAGGGACACTGACTGAAGGATATCATCTCATCTATTCACAATAAATATGGTTAGAAATTTCTAGGCAAAAGAAGGTATCAGGGGCCCTAGCTCTGGAGTATAATGTATCCCACATTCCACAGTGTTTTATGGAAAAGGGGTGTGTGTGTGTGTATCTCCCTCTATCTCAGTGGTTCTCAACCTTGGCTGCACACTAGAATCACCTGGGAATCTTTTTAAAATCCTGATTTCTGGGCCTCATCCTCTGGGCCTCATTCCAGAATTTTAAAAGTAAATCTCATTTCCTTCCCACAGAAATTTGGCCCAGAGGATGAGGCCCAGAAATCAGGATTTTAAAAAGATTCCCAGGTGATTCTAATGTGCAGCCAAGGTTGAGAACCACTGCTCTATCTCCTTCTATATCCAGCAGTCATTTTTCCCTCCTCACCTTCAACTATCATCATCAGTTTTCTTTTAACACCTTCTAAAACCCTCTATTTTTGTGTGTGTGTACCCTAGTGGAATTTCAAGTCTTTCTTCTTTAACTAATCCTTGGGTCAGGCCCAGCCAACCTCTCTTATGTGTCCATGGTTGTTTTCTACCCTCAATCATCCTTCACCCCCAGGCAATAGTAGTGTGGCTTTTTCTCTTGGCCACAAAGGTTGCCCATTGCAGCCATCTTACAATATACACTGTCCTACCCTGCCTTATCATTTCCTAAATCACTGAAACATAAAGCATCCTAAAATATAATCTCTCATTTCATGTATATGGCAGATTGAGGACTGCTCTCTGTAATTTATCTTTGCTTCCAATTTAAGAGCTCCTGTTAAATGGATTACTCTAGCACCTCCTATTAAGAACTCCTTGCTTCACTTCTTTTCCACACCCCAACATTTCTTGGTAACTTACTCACCCATCTTCTGCCAAGTAAGGTTAAGTTATTGCATAGCTAGGGAGCAGCACAATAACATGCATAGATGACTGAGTACCGAAATTATTTTGTTACACATTTAATGCCCCTCATTTAACAAACCAGTAGTCTAATAAAAGGATGACTTCTATCTGATTCTAAGCTCAGGTCATCTCATCTGTACTATGTGGTTTCAATAAAAAATAGGAAAATAAGTGTCCTATATCTGTTTAGTGGTACAAAAAAGCCCACAAGTAATTCTCATATTTTAAGCATCACTTGTTACCAAGTTAATACCGATGTGTTGCTGATTCTAAAGAGTGTCATATAAACCTGATGATGAACAATTCTCTCATGCTACTGAAAGAAAAAAAAAAGGCATATTGATTTAAATTCCTGCAGGACTAGAATAGCATTCTATAAAATGACCTTGTATGATGTCTCAAAACTTATTTTTCTTGATATCTTTGTTCCTGGAAAATAATTTCCTCTACCTTTATTCGCCTCTCTAAAATTGCTCTTTCAAAGTTGGTTGGGAGAAATGTATCCATTTTCTTCATCAGAACCATTATAGCAGGCTGAGGTATTTAGGGGAACAGTACTGCAATTCACTTTGAAATGCATCACATCACAAAAATAAGATGGATTGATGTACAGATAGAGAAATGGATAGAGGGATAGTTATGTGTTATAGAAAATGTAGTAAAATGTTAATGGTGGAATCCAGGTGAAAGGTATTAAGATGTTCACTGAAAATTCTTTCAAACTTTTCTGTATGTTTGAAAAATTTTAAAATAAAATGTTTGGGGAAAACATTAAAAGAAAAAAAGTCATTTACTTTCTCCTAATTCATTTTCAGCACCAACTCTCCAGTGTGCTGCAGAATTTGCTCTCAACTAATGTGCAAATGGACAAGCCTTCACGTTGCAAGGGTGTAATTAGGGCTCCAGTATAGAAATTTGGCAGTCTGTTAAAAGGGAACATTTTCTACTTTGTGCTGTGCTCATCAAAAGACAAGATGAAACACACTCTTTTGTCATGATATTTTTGCATTGTAACCTGATGAAGTTTAAATTTAGCTAGCTCCAGCATGCTTTTGCAGGCTAAATCTACTCACAGTCCCAGCAAAGCTTACCTTTGCAATGAGGAGAAAATAAAAGGGAAAGAGATCCATTTTTAAAAATATATACATATCATATCTTTCCTTAATAATAAAAGTGAAGACAGAAAAAAATAAATGACAGCAAATCCCATAAGAAATCACAACAACTAAGAATAAAAGCGGATGCTAAGAGATAAAACTGAGTGAATATGGTTTAATCCCTATAGAGTTATATTATCTGTAAAAATAGGTCATTATAAAAATTCATACAATATCTAACATGTTAATGAATATGAAACATATTCATATTGTATCTAACATTGTATCACCTTCATTAAAACTAGAGTTTTTCTCCTTTCCCTGAATTTCTCTTATGAAAGAGCAGGTAATACCTAGTGTGATGTGTGAGCCAGTTAGGAGAGGCCAATTATTGGTAATATAAGAGCACATTACCTATCTAGTTACCTTTCTAAAAGGGCTATGCTTTCCCTGGGTATCTGAAAATGCTTATTGTTATAAAAGACAGTGTCTAGACAAGCAATTGACTGTCTCCTTATCATGACCTATGTTGTCATTGTCATTTTTCTAACTTTAGCTTGAGCAGAAGCGGTATATATAAAAAGCATGTCACGTTAAAAAAAAATTGAGGTGAGTGCACCCCACAAATTCTTCTTTCCATCTTAAAAATTTTGGAGGGTTGATTCATTTATATACTTTAGGTATAGAATAGTTCATGTTCTCCTTTTTTCCCAAATAAATACCATTAGAACTAAGAAAAACTTGGATCAAGATTTTAGCAACATCCTGCAAGACAAGAAAACAAATATGAAAAGAAATCAAACTTGGCCGGCTTCATGGTCATATGTTAAAATGTCATGGACTTTTTGTTTCATGAACAAAATTTTGGCCTAATTTTATTTTTCTGCTAAACTTTACTGATTTATCAGCCACAAATGCCAGAATTGCTTTAGGATTTGGACTATTTTATTCATTTAATCAATTTTATACTCTAAGGAATTCTTAAATACTTAACTTTACATTTATTGAAACTTAAATAGAATATTTAATATATTTATTGAGAATATTTTAACCTTAGTTAGGTCTGTCTTCTTTATGAAATCTCTCTGTTTCTTTTCAGCCATGTTAGGTTCCAAGAAAGACTAAACTCCAATTGGTGAAGGAGTTTCCAAGGTGTTTATTTTATAATGAGCAAAATTTTCACAGAAAGTCTATTTCTGATAAGAACATTAAAAAAACTAAGCCCACCCTAACCGGCTTGGCTCTCTAGATAGAGCGTCTGCATGCAGATTGAAGGGTGCTATGTTCAAGTCCGGTCAAGGGCATGTACCTTGGTTGTGGGCACATCCCCAGTAGGTGGTGTGCAGGAGGCAGCTGATCGATGTTTCTCTCTCACTGATGTTTCTAACTCTATCCCTCTCCCTTCCTCTCTGTAAAAAATCAATAAAATATATTTTAAAAAATAAAAATAGATCTTATTGATTTTTTACAGAGAGGAAGGGAGAGGGATAGAGAGTTAGAAACATCAGTGAGCGAGAAACATCGATCAGCTGCCTCCTGCACATCCTCTACTGGGGATGTGCCCACAACCAAGTTACATGCCCTTGACCGGAATTGAACCTGGGACCCTTCAGTTAGCAGGCCGGGGCTCTATCCACTGAGCCAAACCAGTTAGGGTAATAAGATCTATTTTTAAAAAACTAAGCCCAATTATTATAATTCTTTTGGTGATATCTCAAAGGAAAACAAAAATGCCAACACTTTTAAAAAAATTGTTCTTTATAACATCTTCCTAGGTCTCTCTCTCTCTCTCTCTCTCTCACACACACTCACATCTTCTCACCTTCTTTCTCTCTTTCTTAATTTCACCCTCTCACTTTCTCTCAATAATTTTATTTTTTTCTCTCATCTAATAGAGTTTATAGTTGAAATATAATCAAGGATTGTACTCTCATGATGGAATGATGCACCAAACACCCATAATTATCCAGTCATTATGCCATATTGCCTATGCATTTTCTCCAATTAGCTGAAAAAAAAAATCAGACAGAGGTCGAATCATCAGAGTAATTGCATAAAATTTTCACTACTCTGCTAGTGTAGACAGGTAGAGTAAAACCTGCAATTTGACAAAGAACAATACTTTAGTTGTATTTAATGTCTAAAGTCAAATATTTCTTTTTCCTTCTAAGATGTCAAACATGGTTTTATTTTTGAAGGTAGGTTTGCTACTGTTTCCCCATGATTCCTCTAAAATATGTTCCTAGCATCTCAAGAAGACAGAGAAGGAGGAGGAGGAGGAGGAGGAGGAGGAGGAGAAAAATTACTATCATTAATTTCATGAAGTGTATTTGAATAACTTTATTATATTTAAAGGGCTTCAGAGTATCCCATGGACTCACCAAGAAATTTTGAAATTTACATGCTACATAAAGGAGTAAAGAAAAGGTGATGAAAGGTCTGATAACTCATTCATAGCACATACAGAGACAACAATAGCCTAAAAACATAACAGCCACTTTTAGACATTTCAATTGAATTCAGCTTGTGCACTATCTTAACAGGTTTTTCTATAGTATTAAGCAAGCCTTTACATGAATAATTATTGTAGCCTTGGGTATTTGATAAGCAGGTATTTGTTGTAATCAACTTAATACATTTTTGCCACAAATATCTCCACTCTTCACAATATATTCTGTATAAAAATTTGGAAATGGGGTTGGCATAATCAGCAGTTGCCCACCCTCTTGCACCATTGTATCCCTGAGAATGTAACACTGCTGCTGAGTGTGAGAGAACTGTGAACAGAAAGGCCTGGTGGTTCCTTCTTTTCTCTAAATTAGCTGTTAAAAGATCATGACAAAGACCACTGACAGAGTAAACAAGGACTGAGGGACTGGCTGTAGGTGGCACCATCTGCAGTGATCAAAAACCACCCTTTAACAATCTGCTAGGTGATTATGGAGCTGGATGGGGTGCACTTGCAAGAGTTCAAGTCATGGAAAAGTAGGATAAGTGAAATAATATCGTTGTTATTTAATCTATTTGGCAGTGGCTTAAAGTAAGTCTTTATTCCAAATCATTTTAGTACTACCAACAGTTCAGATTGTCTTTTAGGTACAAAAATAGTTCTGTTCATGTTTGCATTTATATGCACAGTAACAAAAAGAAACGCCAAGGTATTTCCAACTTCTTAGGGGTCATTTTTGAACTAAGAAGCCAAGATTTCTCCAGCTCCATCCACTTTTTCTTCCCCTACCCAATTTTGGCTTCCTTTCTTTTAATGGGGGGAGGCTGTGGTCTTAGAACCACATAAAAATTTGTAACTCTAAGAGTGAATCATAAGATGTATGCTTCTAAAATGTTTAATTTATTTAATTATGTTTATTGAATTTATTGGGGTGACATTGGTTACTAAAATTATATAGGTTTTAGAGTTACAATTCTACAGTATACCACCTGTACATTGCATTAAGAGCTATGCTTTTGAATCCTAAGGAGAGGAAATTTTTCATGTACTTCTTTGACATACCTGTATTCATCTGGTCACCCAAGAGTTCTGTTGGAGACATACAATGAGATTAATGTTTTCATGCCTGCTGACACATATCCTTTATGAAACCTACTTATCAAGGAGCAATTTTGACTTTCAAGTCTTATTACTTAAGAAATGCATTTCTTAAGACTATAGCTGCTATAGATAGTGATTCCTCTGATGAATCTGGACAAAGTAAATTGAAAACCTTCTAGAATAGGTAAAGGTGGGATAGATGGTTTTAGAAGAAGACTTGGCTTGGGGTGGTAAACATACAATACAATATACAAATGATATGTTGTAGAATTGTATACCTGACACCTGTATAATTTGCTAACCAATGTCACCCCAATAAATTCAATTTTAAAATATGATTAATTATCATAGATGCTATTAAGAATATTCATGATTCTTGGGAAGATTTCAAAATATCAACATTAATAGGAGTTTGGAAGAAGTTGATTCCAACCCTTATATATGACTTTAAGGAATTCAAGGCTTTAGTGAAGGTAGTGACTGCAGATGTAGTGGGATAGACTCTGGGAGAGTATTTATGTAGCCTCATGGATTCTTCTGGTCCCCATTTGCCCTGCAGCATGTCACTGGCCATCTGTGCAGCAAAATCACCTAATCACTCCCTGACATAGTCCGGAGCATCCTGGGCCAACCTCACCTCTTTGTCATCCTGTTTCTCCTTGCCCCTTTGCTGACAACTTTATCTTTCAATCTATAAATGTAGCCAATTAAGTTATAGTTAGTCATTATTCCAGTGGACCTGGGATAATTTCTGTCTCTTTCCATTATGATTTCATATCACCAATCAAACTTTGCTAAAGCTTCTAGGATATGAAGTTTTAAAAAAGCATGTCTGTAATACAGGAATAGCTCAGTGATACTGCAGGTTCAGTTTGAGACTATCACAATAAAACAAATATCACAATAAAGAAAACCACACCAAAGTGCATTATACATGAGGGAGAACTCACATCCCTTTCTTTCAAGACTTTAGCTAAGTCCCATCTCCTCTATAAATGTTTCAGGGATTGACCCAATCATCTGTCCTGAACATGTAGATGTGCCTACAGTGCTCACTGCACTCAGCATCTGCTTCCTGTTACTGTTACCCAGTTTGACTCACTCCATACTGTCCATTAGGATCCCATCCCAACACCAACACAGCAGCCCACCACCTGGTCTATTTTGGTCAATGGCAAAGCTTTAACAAAACGTTTTAAAATAAAGTAAAGTGGTAGTTACTTAAAGGATCCCAATATTGTATCAATTAGCTTTTTAATGGAACATTTCAACTGATGAGAAAGGGTAAAGGGATAATTGATTTCTAAACACAGAAGGGGTTATGTTTTGGCTGAATCTTATAGAAGTTGGAGCTAGTTTCAAATCTCGCAACTTTTATTTACCAGCTGTGTGATCTAGGCAAGGTAGTCAAGCATAATTTCTCTGTACAGTTCTATGAATGGAACCAGTATGAATACAATGTGTACTAGATCCTCAGTATCACTTCGTCCCTGCTTAGGAAAAATGAAAAAAAGAATCACTGTTGTAGAACTTGACTCTTGCCCTGTGGCTATGTATGGTTAGCATAAAAGAGCAATATGTAGAATCAGGGTGATTGCAAGATATCCATGACAATTATTGAACTAGTATATTATTCACAAATGGAAAGAGAAAAGAAATAATGGATTTAACCCCTTCAGAGCTACAAGATTACTTTGGTCTCTGTTTTCCCTAAAACCAAATCTCAACAGAATCTATCCAAAGTACACTATACTCTTTTTACATACTCTCTTATAGTTAGCTAATGTTTAGTCCATGTAGATATTAGATTTCATGTTTGGCACTTACTGAAGCCATTTCATTTGGGGACAGCTGAGAAATTATAATCTTTGCTGTAAAGAGTTCAAATGGAGAAATCTAGAATGACACATAGGCAATAAATTATAATACCATGAATTTATGGCTATAATAAAAGTATAAAAAAGTGTCTTTGAAAATTGAATTAATGTAACCTTTCAAATTCCTGGTTAAAATGACAGTGGGATGTGGGGCTGCATTATGAGCAAAATAACTTATCCTACCAGTTTGTAGAAATGTATTTGGACATGGTAAAACCTGAGGCAGCTTGATTAATGACCATTGAGCTTGTCAATAGTATGAGGCCAATATTAAATAAAAGGATGCTAAAGATCAATGAGAGGTAAAACTTGTGATCATGCCTAAATCACTCCTCTTCAAAGTACTTTACCAACATCCACTAATTAATCTTTATAATATTGTGTTACACGTGATGTGTTATTATCCCCAAATAAGATTTTGAAATAGTAGGGAGACGCCCAATGTGAGACCTGAGCACTGAAACAGGTTCTTAATACTATATCTTAGAAGGCACTTCTGGCATAAATAACACCATTGGTGAAACACAGACTAGAGTCCCAGCTCCAGTCTTTACTATCTGCGTGACCTCGGATAGTCACTGCGTGACTTAACTTCTCTGAGTTTTAATTTCCTCACTTATTCAAAGGTGTTAATGCATTTCCCTGAAACACTGTTTTAATGTTGAAATAAATTAATACTTTTTAGCCCTTGGAAAATAATAAGGGCTTGAAAAACAACAACCATAGTTATTGTTGTTATACTTTTTTTTTTTTGGAAACATTGGCCTTGTTCTGGGTAAGTACCAAAAGATGAGACTGTCGAGGCTAGGCTCAAAGCAGTATTGGGAGCAGCCCCTTGGGACAGAAGAAAAGTACCATGACTTGAGTTCCTACTATGTATCAGGCATTGTGCTAAGCACAGTCATGCACTGCTTAACGAATGGATACATCCTGAGAAATATCTCATTAGGCAATTTTGTCATACAGAGATAGAGAGCACTTACACAAATCTAGATAGTATGGCCTTCTACACACCTAGGCTATAGGGTATAGCCTACTGTTAATAGGCTAAAAGTTTATGCAGCGAGTATACAACATGTACTGAGCTGAAGGACTTCCTGAAGCTGAACTTCCTGCCTGCCAGCCTGTTCTCTCTTCCCGCACATTGCGCCCCCACAGCAGGACCACCCTCTCAGCAGTGCCTGTCACCCAGTACCTCCAGGAGTCAGCATAGTGCTGGCACATGGAGGGGCTCAGTAAATATTTGTCAGATGAGTGAGTGATATATGTAGAGCTCTGATGGAAGCTTAGTCTTCTTCCTTCTCTCCATTCCCCACTCTTCTGTGACCACTAAATGCGACTCCAGGACTCCTAGGAACTGCCCTAGTGCTTATAGTGAGAGCCTCTTGAAATCTTATCCCTCTCTTCAATCGTGAATGGTTCTTTGTGATAGGACTTCAAGGTAGCAGCCAGCTCTGGGTAGAAGAGGATGCAGAGACTGGGAAGAGGGCTGCACCACCACCAGGAAAATTCCCATGGACCATATTAAAAGGCTAGAGCCTCGATTCTCCTTCTCACTATTGCAGACAACCTGCTCTCCCTGCAATAAACAAGAGACAGCATGTTTGTGTCCTTTATTTTTACTTTTTTTTTGTAATAGGGGATTTTAAAATAAAATACCTCTAAACCTAGATTATAAGACTCCTAGAGCAGAAAGAGACCTTCGCATTGCCCATTGCAGCCTCCTGCTCAACTTATATTTTGGCTGTTTGCTTTTGGGAACTATAATAATTACCTCTTTCAAACAGTAGTGGAGCCTTCTGTTCTCTAGCCTAGTGAGGAGGAGGTGCTGATGGCTGCTTTGGGAGTTTGGATAAAAGGGTCACTTCACTAACAACGGTAGCTCTGACCACAAAGAAAGTGAAAATATGAGCTGACTCTCAGGTTGTCAGAAGAAGAGGAGTGGGAGAAAGCAGTAGAGCCATTTTGGCAAGCCCTGGAGGGGAGGGTTTAAAGAATTTGTAAAATCAGTGGTGCCTCTTGGTCATTCTCACTACCCAACAGGCAGACTCTGGAGTCTGAAGCCAGAGGCAAAATAAGAATAGCAGAAAAGGTGAGCCAGAGTGAAAAAGGCAGAATGTGGAAGCAGCAGGAGTTTTTCAGACTAAAGCTACAATTGCACCTGCACCTCTTAGAAGATGCTCTGTGAAACCCATCTTCATGGGACGAAGAAATTGCTTATGACTTTCTTCTTCAGTCCAAGAGAGTAAGCCTCAGAAAGGTTATGATTTATTAATCAAGTAAGTAATATCTAGCAGTAAATATTTTCCTGGTAATTGTAATTTCTTAGCACTATTTGTGAACATCCATAGGAAATTATGTTATACATATAATTACACAGATTTGACTTACGAATTAGATGATTATTTAAGGCATAGTAGAGAAAAGGCATTGCTTTTTTTTTCTTTTTGCCATAGCTATCAAGTATAGCTTTAGGCAGCATATATGAGATGCACCATGATACACTTCATAGTTTTGATTTTCTTTGATTGTGATGATGTAATTATTCCTAATTATTAGCATTGATAATTGCTAGTATTCATTGATCACCACGAACGAGACACTATACTTCACTTACTACACACATAAACCTCACACGAGTCCAATGAGGCAGACAATATTGCTAATACTGCTTACAGATGAGAAAACTGAGACTTGGGGAAACAAAGCAATTTGGCCAAGGTCCCACAGTTAATAGGTGAGGGGACTGAAATATAGACCCTATATTGCCACCTATACTCTGAAACCCATTAATCTTCTTGACATACATCACCAGCGGTGCAGACAGGAAATGGAAATTCTGGGCACATTCCATGTACAAGTTCAGAAGTCTGTGAAAGCCCAGTGCAATAGAAGGAATTCCATATGGCTCCAGATAAAGAATACGGGGGAAGTACAAGACTGAAGAGGCCGATGTGATCTATAGCATGAAAGGTGTTAAATTTGGACCCTAAAAGCAATTGAGTATTTTGATTTTTACAGTTTGAGCAAGGCAGTGTGATATTTAAAATAGAATTTTGGAAATGTTGCTGCATTGAAAAGTTGGTAAATAAGACGCAGGAACTAGAGTAATAAGGATCTTGAAACGGTCCAGCTAAGAGATGACAGGAGCCTGAATTAAGGCAAAGACTATGGGAATAGAGAAGCAACAGAGAAAATATGTGAAGAAGGCAGAATCAACTAAATTTCATGATCTATTGGAAATGGGACAGTGATAAATAAAGAATCAAGGATAATGCCCAGGTTTCCAAGTTGGACAAAAAGAGGAAAAATAAAGGTATTTAAAATGATGTAATGTTTTTCAGCAAAGTGAAGTGGGAAGCTGATGAGTTCTATTTGGGAAATATGAGTTTTGGATATTTATTTCCTCCAGAACAGTGAAGACAAAAAAGTTATCTTATATCAGTACAGCCCTTTTTTAACATGAAGTGGTGATATCAGTAAGTATCATTTGCATTCTATTTTCAGAAAATGCCGTCTCTAAAACTGCATGTAGTTTTTAAAAATTGGATGAGAAATTAAACTTATGAAAAGCAAAACACCCTTGTAATATAAGTAAATAACTTGTTCTAACTTAAATAAGAACAAGCGAAAGGTTATAAAATAATCATGCTGTGCACCCCTCAAAGAGCCCCAGCAAGCAAAATGCATTTTGTCATAGTGGGGTGGCAGTGAAGTGTTCAAAAGCATCATAAAAGTAGAATTCTCCAAAAAGTAATGCAGGTGTCTAGGTCAAATGCAAATAAAGAAGAATGCAAATTGAGCTATACTTGACTACAAAATCAGATGCTTAAAAACATTTCAGGAAAGTGAAGTTTTAGTCTCACAAAATTCAGTCGGTCCTCATTATAATACGTTTCCCATTTGTGCCATTCATTCAATGTACTAAATGCATGATGGGGCTTCAGTTAAGTAGATTTAGAAGCTGATTATGCTGCATTTAATGTATTCACTTCAATTTTAGCAAGACTTTTTTTCCCCTTTGAAAGGATTACTAAACCAAGAAAAGTAAAAAGTAAGATGGAAAATAAACTACCCTTTGATGATGCTATAACAAGATTAGAAAATGGAACGGCTTCATGATATCATGTACGAACATATGTCCTCACTTATCTGATTTAAATAACTAAAAAATACATTCAGTTGTGTTAATTGCTTTTACTCTGTACTTGACACCTTCTATACACATTAGTTCATCCTCTGAGACCTTATTTCTCTTGAAATACCTATGTTTTTGTTATGAATTGATAGTTTTTCCCCTCTTAAAATGCATAGTACACTCAACATTTAAAAATTATCAGAAAGAACACTCTGGCAGGTGTTTAGAAGAGTTGGCTCTGCCATTAAAAGTGAATATAATCAACCAGGACTTCAATTAATATTTTAATCACTAAAATTGGGATGTTGAAATGCATTCTATAATCTCTAAGTCCCTACTAGCTCCAAAAAACATAAGCTTTGGGGGAAAGCTGGTTGGATGCTATTATTTTATTCTGCCCTCAATAAATTGCTGTTTATTGAAAAAAATGTAATAATTAGCATTATAAAATTATCCATGTGAATTTATCATCACAAATGAAATATATTGTATACTAATGAAAGTTATCTCAAATTTCTTTCTAAATGAGCTCAGAGGAGAAGTAGCAGAAGAAAAGGAGAGTTTCAGCCATATATAAATTCATAATTTTGTTGTGGCTTGAGTTTTAGAAATTAATACTAATTACTATAGCAAGGATAATACTTCATAGTATCTTATGTCTTATTTTATGACAATCCTTGAACTTAAAAGGGCAGTTACAATAAATTCAAAATAATTTTGAAACAAAGACGGAACAAGCAACTTGCCCAACCTCACCTTGTTCATAAACAGCCAAGATACTGTGATTTTCTTCTTTTGCAAATATTTGCCAAGCACTTTCAGGCACATAGACAGTTTCTTTTATTTTCTTCATTCACTTCTCTGGAACTATCCAATTGACCCTCAATTTGTATCTCACTTTATCTCTTATATTTTCTGACTCATCTTTTTATTCTACATTTTGGGATTTTTAGTTGTTTGTTTTTAACATTTTCTTCCAATATTTCTGTAGACTTATTTCAGTTTGGGCAAATATACTTTAATTGTCCAAGAGTTCTTTCCTGTTTTCTGATGACTCCTTATAATATCCTTACTTTATTTTACATGCATAAAATGTTCTTGTTTTTATAAATATCAACTTGACATTGTTAAGGTCCTTATTCCTAAATTACCTCATTTCCTTTTTCATATGTTTTTATATTTGTGTGAATTATTTCCTCAAATGCCTGATGATCCTTGGCTATTTTGTCTTTTACATTTAAAAACAAAGCAGTGGAAAGGCTTACTGAGGACCCTGCAGGCTTAAGTGGAGCTTATTTTCTGGGAGCTCTAACTTAGTATAAGGGGGCATAAGCTCACCCTAGCACTGGAGACACTTACCATCAAATGCTAGAATTTGGATGGTTAACCATCATTCACACTACTTACACTAATTCTAATAGCAATACTTCTAGTTCTACAGAGGAAAAAAACTCTTGCATTTCACTTGTTTTGTTTTAACTGGGGAATAAACACTTAGCAGTCAAGTATTTTTCAGATAGGGATAGGAAACAGGACTGTCAGTTATTACATATATAGACCTACTAGTAGCCCTGCGCACGAATCAGTGCACCAGTAGCTCTCTGCAGGGCCTGGCTGCTCCATGCCTGCTGCTCAGAGGCTCTCCATGGCCCAGAGGCCCATCCGTGGCCAGGCATAGAACGCTTGCCTCGTCACTAGGGCGATGATGCAAGTGTTCTCCCCCCCCACTCTGGGCCGCTCCGTGCCCACTGCCCAGAGGCTTTCTGCTGCTGAGATGGAACACTTGCCTTGTCGCTGTGGCGACGAAGCAAGCATTCCACCAGGCCACTCATGCTGCCCGCTCTCAGTGGCCGCCCCACCAGTACTGGGGGACTCTGGCGGGCTGAGAGGTCTGGGCACTGCCATCTTGTGGCTATGGACACCTCCATCTTTGTGATGGAGTGATGGTTAATTTGCATATTACCCTTTTATTAGATAGGATAGTTAACACTTCTGATTGGTGTCTATTTATCACTGTGTCCGCTGGTCATAGTTCTCTGTCTAGCAGGTAAATTTCCTCTCTGATCCACAGTGGTCTCAGTGCAGTTCTCTAAGCTGATGGCAATCCACTCTGTTTCTTTTGTAATACTAGAGGCCCAATACATGAAATTCGTGCAAGAGTAGGCTTTCCTTCCCCTGCTGCTGGCACCGGCTTCCCTCTGGCACCTGGGACCCAGGCTTCCCTCGCAGTCCTAGCTTTGTCCAGAGGACGTCCAGGAGGATGTCCAGTCTAATTAGCATATTACACTTTTATTATTATAGATTCTTCCATCCCTGTTTCATCTTCCAAGAATAGGTTTCAATAGGCAGGTAGACAGCATCCATTCTTTGTTTTTAGGATTGTACCATTTTTATAAATGTTACCAGAGGACCAATGTTATGCCCAGAGTTCGGGGTCCCCAATAATCCATGACCAGGGAGCCTTTTCTGATGCAAAAGCAAAGGGTCTTTTATTCAAGCCCGGGACTTGGTCCCTCTCCTGCCTACATTACTGGATACAAGAGAGAGCCCCGAGTTCTAAGAGAACAAAGAATTTATAGGGCTTGGGTCAGGGGGTGGGGGCTCACTCAGACCACTGATTTGGCCGATTCTGGTTGGTGGAGTGATGGCCGGGGGGCTAATGACGCAAGGGTAGGGTGCAGCTAGGGTCTGGTTACACAAAGACAGGAGGTGGCTAGCATACTTTTGGCCTTGGGCTAGTTTCCTTGCGTTCCTATTGGCTGAGATAAGGGCTGGCTGAGCAACTGATACATTCTATGGCTTTTGCTTGAAGAGGAGTTAGGAACACGGTTATCAGCCCCGTTCTGTCCTTTCACCAGCACATGAAATTGTGTGCGGGTAGGGTCTCTAGGCCTAGCCTGTGATCAGGGCCATCTTCCGCCCGCTCGCCAGTCCCCAGTCTTGCCCCACCACCACCCATCCCAGTTCCCCATGGTTCCCCATTCACCATTTGGCGATCAGAGCCTCGGGCCGGGGGACTGAGAGGTGGTTAATGCATCTCATAGCTACTAGTAGAGCAGTCGTTCTGGTCGTTATGCCATTATGGTCGCTGGACTTTTATTATATAAATGTTATAATTTGTTTCAGTGGCACAAGCAACTTATTAAGATTGACTTTCTTGCAGGGTAAGTGGGCCTACATATAAGTGCTGCATATTGGAAATGAGCACCTCCTCCCTACCCCCCACTCTCTGCTTAAGTTTGCAGTTTGCCGAATGCACTGAAGGATGTGGGTTGCTTCCTGATTCAGGTCTTCCACTTTCTGCTGAAGTTTGAAGTTCCAACTAATCCTTATAACAGTCCTCAGATAAGCGACTTCTTTACAGGTTATTTGCAGTACAAAGATGATTGACATGCCCTGAGATCAGTGTAAGATTGAGTTCTTCCAAATGGTTTTCTATTCTTTCTTCAAAATTAACTCTTCTGGCCGAAACCGGTTTGGCTCAGTGGATAGAGCGTTGGCCTTCGGACTGAGGGGTCCCAGGTTCGATTCCGGTCAGGGGCATGTACCTGGGTGGCGGACACATCCCCAGTAGGAGGTGTGCAGGAGGCAGCTGATCGATGTTTCTCTCTCATCGATGTTTCTAACTCTCTATCTCTCTCTCTTCCTCTCTGTAAAAAAATCAATAAAATATATTTAAAAAAAAAAAAAAATTAACTCTTCTGTTCTTAAAGGGATGGATTTCCACCTGTCTAATGTGCAATCCTATGTCACTTATTTAAAGCAAAGAATATAATTAGTACACTTTTCATTATGATTCTGTTTTAGCCCTTTTGTCAGGTTATTAGCTATAACTTTAACTTAGAGGCTGCTTTAGAATTTATAGTATATTTTAACTTGTCACGGTCTATCTTCAAGTGGATATTATACCACTTCACATCTTGTATAAAACCTCTACTGTAACATAATTTCATTTTTCCCTGGCAATCTTGGTGCTATTGTTGTCATGTATTTTACTTTCACAGATGTTATAAAACTGACATTACATTATTATTTGTTTAAATAGTTAATTATCTTTAAATATATTTAAATAATAAGAAACTTCTATTATATTTTTTTCTTATGCATTTATTGTCTTTGGTGCTTTCCATTCTTGGCATAGATTGTTATTTCTATCTGGCAAAATTTTATTTCTGCTCGCAGGTCTTCTTTTAACATTTCTTACACTACAAATCTGCTGGTGATAAAAAATGTCAATCTTTTATATATGAAAAATATATTTTAACTATTTTTTAAAATATTTTCACTCAGTCTAGAATTCTAAATTGAGAGGGTTTCCCCCCCCCGCCCCCGTGAGTACTTTAATGATGGTGCTCTTCTATCTTCTCCTTTACACTGTTTCTGATGAGAAATCTTTTGTAATCCTTATGTTTATTCCTGTGTATAGTGTGTCTCTTTTCTTCTGACTACTTATAAGATTTTTCATTTCATCATTGATGTTGAGCAAGGTGATTTTTATGTGTCTTGATGTAGCTTTCCTTATTTCCTATGCTTGCTATTCATTGAGCTTCTTAGATCTGTGGGTTTATATTTTTTATTATATTTTGCTAAATTTGGAACTTTTTCAACCATTCTTTCTTCAGATGTATTTTCTCCCCCCTCACTCATCAAAGACTCCAATTCTCTCTCTCTATATATATAGAATGAATTAATACACACACACACACACACACACACACACACACACACACTAGAGGCCCAGTGCACGAAATTTGTGCATGGGGGGAGGGGAGTCTTTCAGCCCAGCCTGCACCTTCTCCAATCTGGGACCCCTTGGGGGATGTCTGACTGCTGGTTTAGGCCCAAAACCGGCAGTCGGACATCCCTCTCACAATCCAGGACTACTGGCTCCTAATGCTCACCTGCCTGCCTGCCTGATTGCCCCTAACTACTTCTGCCTGCCAGCCTGATCACTTCCTAACCGCTCCCTTGCCAGCCTGATTGATGCCTAACTGCTCCCCTTCTGGCCTAGTTGCCCCCAACTGCCCTCCCCTGCAGGCCTCGTTGCCCCAACTGCCCTCCTCTGCTGGCCTGATCTCCCCCAAATGCCTTACCCTGCTGGCCTGTCCACCCCCAATTGTCCTCCCATGCCAGTCTGATCGCCCACAACTGCCCTCCCCTGCCGGCCATCTTGTGGTGACCATCTTGTGGCGGCCAGCTTGTGGTGGCCATCTTGTGATGATGTTGCGGTGACCATATTGTGATGATGTCACATCACACCACCTAAGCTTTTATTATATAGGATATTAAGCCACTGAAAGTTGCCTCATAGCACACTATTGTTCTTTCTGTTTTTTTCTTTTGTTCTGTTTTTTTGTTTCATTTTGTACAGTTTCTATTGTTATGACTTCAACTTCATTGATCTTTTTTTTACTGTTTCTCATCTGCCATTAATACTGTCCAGCATATTTTTTACCTCAGACATTATAGTTTTCAACTGTAAAAGTTTTATTTGGATTTTTTATTTATTTTTAATATATTAACTTTATGAATATATGAGAGACAGATGTAATAACTTTTTATGTTCTTGTATGCTAATTCTAACATCTGTGTTAATACTAGGTTTGTTTTGATTGATTGATTGATATTCCTGTTTCTTTTATGAGCAGTAATTTTTGATTGGATGCCAAATAGTGTGAACATTATTATGTTGAACTTAAATGATTTGTATTATATATATTCTAAATACTATAAATATTCTCAAGATTTGCTCCAGAGTGCGACTAAGTTATTTGCCAAAAGTTTGAACTTTTTGGTTCATGCACTTAAGATTTCACATATGGGATCAGAACAATGCACAGTATTGGACTAATTTTCCTCACTGCTGAGGGAAGAGCTCCCTAAGAGCTCTACCCAATACCTATGAATCTTGAGGTTTTCTAGCATGACTGGTGGGGAAAGACATTAGTCCCAGCCTTGTTTGATGGCTGAGTACTATTACCTCTAATTGCCTTATCCCTGATGCAGGCAATTTACTTACATGCATGTACACATCAGTGTTCAGTGAAATACCAGAGAACAACCAACTATAGCTATCTGGAGTTCTCTTTCTATGCAGATATCGCCTCTCCAGGATCCATGTTCTCAGCTCAGGGAGTATACTAGGCTCTGTCTGGACCCCCATTCCCTACACTGTAGACTGGAAACTCCCGACATTAAGATGAAGCATTCATAGGACTTACTGTTTCCTGTATCTCAGGGACTACTGAACTTCACTGTCTGATGTCCAGTGTCCCACAAAGCATTGTTTTCACATATTATATCTTTTTTTGTTGTTGTTTCAGGCTGGAGGGTAGATTTGATATCTGTTACTTCTTGAGCTATTAAGTTAGTTTCTCTTTGTTCCTGAAGGACTCAAAAGCTTCCAGACAGAATGTCTGTGTGATTTATAGCACAAAGCAGCAGAAGATGGGGTCATAAAAGCTTTGAAAGGACTGTTGATAAAGGATGCTTTTGATTTTAACATTTTTAAAATATATTTTTATTGATTTCAGAGAGAGTAAGGGAGAGGGAGAGAGAGATAGAAACATCAATGATGAAAGAGAAACATCTATAGGCTGCCTCCTCCACGCCCTCT
The DNA here is from genome assembly GCF_028538775.1 of Myotis yumanensis. Taxonomy (NCBI): domain Eukaryota; kingdom Metazoa; phylum Chordata; class Mammalia; order Chiroptera; family Vespertilionidae; genus Myotis; species Myotis yumanensis. The sequence goes on along the minus strand of NW_027223759.1, from coordinate 23,291,282 downwards.
ACTGGGAATCAAGCCTGCAGCAGGGCTTGTGCCCTGACCAGGGGTTGAACTGGTGACTTGCTAGTTCATAGGTCAATAATGAACCACTGAGCAAAACTGGACAGGCTAATTTTAACTCTTATAGATGTATGTA